>NC_064626.1:385225465-390280465 GCF_023864275.1 Schistocerca cancellata | reverse complement strand
GGTCACCATACTATGTATTTCAGTCAACTTTAACAACAGTTCATAAAAACAATACAAAACCAAGAGATTTTGGGTCTGTCAGACTCAGTCTTGTATAATTACACTCTGTGTGTCCAAACAGAAAAAATATCAAATTTTATATGCTAAAATACTTCATACTGAAAAATGTGTTACAGGAAACATTTTATTTTCTCACGAAGTCACAAATGTGTCAAAATAGCCGCCAGGAACAATAGTGGCAGAAGCAGAGTATTGTCAGTAGCACATTCTATTTCGTATTAATGCTTCTACCGAGCTTACTAAAAATATAAAACACTTTTCCTTACAGTGAATGAATAATATAAAAACAAAATAATTTGACTGTACATATATCTTCTACAAGATCACATTTAATACATCTTACTTTACTTTTTACAACAGAAAAGGAACAGAAAAAAATAAATGTAAACACATGCAGAAAATATGAAAGAACATAGACAGTAGAAAGGAAACAAAGAAAATACTGAGTCAGCAGGCTAAGTATACAAACATATCCAGAAATAGTAAATTACATTACATGTCAGAAAATATGTGACAAACAAATATATTTCCCCTTGCCTTTTGCTTGAAAGTCACTGTTGTCCCTCAGTTAAGAAAAATATTTAATTTCAAATTTTACACAATATTTATTAATTTCAGCTATTTGCTATTACAATGCAGACATCACTTTATTACGCAATATAAAACTATGATAGAGTTAAATATGCATAAGTATGTACACTGAAATTAGGGCAAGAATATCAAATTAAATAAAGATAATTAAGCTGGTTCCCTTGACAGTGAAATAACCAGAAGTAAAACAGAAAATTAGTTTTGTACAAATGTGTTTTTTGAATGTTTAGAACAAAATCCTATCACATAAAATGTATTACATAAACGTAATTGTAGAGAGCACATCATAAAAAAATTATCTTGTTTACAGGAATACTGTACAAGTTCAGTTGACAACAGGCATGCATGCTTGTGCACTCACAGAACACACACACACACACACACACACACACACACACACACACACACACACACACACACACACACTACTAATAACTATCTTTTAGTTCTTTAAGAACATTCACGCAAATAAACTTATAATCTTCGAGCCAGAAAGGAGCTCCTAATTTAACTTTTCCTTACATTTATCTTACAAAATTAAATATTAAATTAACTGCTTAGATGGTGTGAGGGGTGTTAGCCAAAGATGCTTGAATTTTAACTATTATAAATGAAACAATAAAAACAGAGGGATCAACAAAGTGCCTGTTTTGCAGTAAGGGCGAAATAATGATGTACCATTGGAAGTATATCTATGTTAATAATCACTGTCATTAACGCAGCTGTGTATGTCATTTGACATGGAAAAGAATGTTTCCACAATATGGTTACACGAAAAAAATATTCAGACCAGCACTCTATGCAATTATTCTAAGTTTTAACTACAACATCCCCTTTGTTTTTTTGAAATTCAATGTCCAAACTTTGTAGCATGCTAGCAGAAAGTGAGAGTAGAGGGAGGAAGAGGTGCAGGTGGTGGTGGCGGCGGCGGGGATGGTGGTGGTGGTGGTGGTGGTGGTGGTGGTGGTGGTGGAGGAGGAGGAGGAGGTAGTTAGTGACCAGTCACAAACAATTTGCTCCGATATCAGTATGTTGACAACAATTGTTATAAACATCTAAGTACTTAAAACACACTGTTCCTCATATGCTGGTGTGTGTGTGTGTGTGTGTGTGTGTGTGGTGTGGGTGGTTATGAAATAGTTATCTTCATACCGGCATGTGTAATACAACAGTGATGACAAAATAAACTGTGATTAGAAACTTACCACTGTGATGAGAAACTTACCACTGAAAAAAAAAAAAAATGTTAAAACTGTGCGAAAAATGCTAAATCGATACAGTGTCAAAAATTCCTCACATAGCTCTCAAATTATTTTTCTCCCTGTGTACAGACTTGAATACTTTTATATGAGTTCAATTTTCACTCAGGGACCTAGAATGAATGCTCTCCATACAGTGAGATAACTGATTTTAATTCATTATTTTTGTCACTGATACAGTACACAGTATTAATGTACTACAAGAAATTAATTACTTTTCTGCCTAGTGTTTCAGTCAAATATTTTGTTTTAGCAGCTATTGAATCAGTGTGATGCTTGAATATTCCTTTCTGAACTAACTACAATGAGCCCCAAATCTTAAATGTTACCAATATTTCAGGAAGCCAGCAACACATATAGTCAGTACCATCCAGCACTATAAAGAGTAAATGAAACAAAAAAAAAAAAAAATTACAAAAAATATATGTTACAGTGTCAATTACAAAAACTTACACAACAGCACTCGTATAACTATTTAGTAATTTGAAATGGTAATTTCATTACCAACATACATAATCATTTGTTTCATCATTTTTACAACGTGAATTCGTATGAAAATACTGATTTAAAAATATATAAGAGACTTTACACACACACACACACACACACACACACACACACACACACACACACACACACACACACAGACACAGAGAGAGAGAGAGAGAGAGAGAGAGATTGTTCCCACAATATTTAAAAAGCTTTTCTATAATTCATAATAGATTAATTAATATTCAAATAATCCATTCACATTGCCTGGTAGGTGGAAATGACTTATGAAACACTGCTTTCTGATAGGCACTTTTTGGTCTCCCATATTTATGGAAAAAACAAAATTAAAAGGCAAGTCCTCACATTTATTTTGTCTTTTTGTTTGTGTTTTTTTCATATGGTAATCCACCTGTGCTGTCCTCACGCTGAATCAAATTTTGAAAACATGTAACCATCTCCTACTTTTTATATCAAATGTAACAATAGTCAGAGAACAAAGTGCCACATACAGGAAGCATGAACTTATATTGTAAGATTTCACACATTTAATGCACAGTCCATGCTGCAGGAAGGGAAAATTACATGATGGAATAAAAAAATACAATGTATAAGCCTGTGAATACATTCTGATATATCTGATGGCCATTTAAGAATTAAAACTGTAATATTGGAAGGTAATGATACTGCCATTGATTTAAATTGCAAGTAAATCATTAAATGGAGTACTTAATAGTTATTATTCAGTACTTTCGAGGAACAAGGAATATAGATATCGACTCATGAAAAAATATTTCAGCTGAATATTACTAAGGAAGAAGGCACAGAATGGAAATATCTAAACAACAAATACAGTAATATGATAAATCATATCACAAAAGAAACAAATAAAAGAGGATTGAGAGGAAGGATTTAAGAAATAATGTACGCCGAACATCAAAAGCCACAAAAATTTATCAGATAAAGAAGGAAACCAAGAAGAGAAATTAGCATAAAACATTACTTAATGAAATACTAGCTCATTTATTGGTGAAAATATTGACGACTGCTTAGTATAATTTTACTTTCCAAAATTTTCTCTCTTTCTTCTTTTTTTAAAAGCAGAGTGTTGACAACTAGAAACAGCAAGAATTGGTGTAGAGAGGCCGACAAAAGTTTCAAATAATACAAAATTAAAATGAATTTGGAATTTCAGAAATGCAAATCGCTTTTGTTGTGAAAGATGAGGAACACGTGTCAGGAAAGGAGGTTTATTTGCCCAAAAATCATCACAAGATACTTTTTACTGGTCATTTCTAACACTAAAGCCAAAATTCCAACTTATTTAGGTGACTTTATGTTCCAGGAAAAAACCACTTGTATTATGAATCATATGAAATTTCTGTACATCAGTCAGAGCACTCAGTAGCTCCGAGATGTGTCAATTTCATAACTCTGTGTTCCTCCTAACTAAAAAAAGGGCAAACAATCTAACCACAACACCCAAGAAAATCTTATCAGTCATTTCTCAAGAAAGGTCATACACTGTAGGCTAATCAGATATGGACAATGTTCTTGGAATTTTAATATATTGTGCAAATTTGCTCATGGCACACTCAAACAATGTTATGTATAACAAATTCAATCTTTATTAACCAATGTGCCACTTTTTTTCTGAAGCTCAACATTCCTGAATATGGCACTTGCTTAAACCCTCACATGTTGTTCCAGCTGTTTCACTTACAGCTTCAAAGTGGCAGAAAAACAGTATGAACACAGGCCAAAATATACATGGAAACAACAGGGAGTTTTTAAAAGATCAGAACAGCTGCATGCATACTAATATGAACTAAAATGCAACCTTATCATAATCACCGGGACCGATGACCTTTGCAGTCTGGTCCCTTCAACCACCACAAACCAACCAACCAACCATAATCACCCCAAAGTGTATATATTGACAAAACTAACTCTTTTCGTACTGGACTGTTGGCACATAAAACAATAAGAGTATGTGTTTGATGCTAGCAGTCACACTCATTACCTAAAATCCTGTTATTTTTAAATGTTTTTCACAGAACATGGCAAGCTTTACTGAAAAATCAGTATTAAAATACCACTATGCGAGAAAATGAGCACGACTTCTTTCAAAATCCTCCCTATTCATCAGAGAAATGTTTTTCACCTGGACAGGGAACCAAGACTATACAGAAGGCCACATCAGTACATTTTGCATTTCATCTACTTTCAATCAGTATCTACAGGAAAGGAGGAAACATAGTATTTTTACAATCAGAAAACAATGAAGAAACAAGGACTAAAACTGAGGTTAAATGATTCACTCATTACCATGATTATCTTCATAATTATCATAGATAACAACCCTAGAGAAACCCAATTAAGTTTTCATTTTTACTGAATATATGATGGAACTATATTCCTCATCTCACAGCTGTCACCTTTGGCAGATACAGGAAGAAGAGAGAATGGCTCATATCATTACCTCCAGTCAAGGTATGTTATTTGAAAAATTCAATTACAGAATCATTTTATTACAAGCAAGCAGTTTAAAATCAATCAATTTTCTGTATTTTATAACAGTTTAAATACTGTACAAAACAAACGGAGGCATATTAATAACAACATCAGCCCAAAAGCAACAGTTCGTATAAGACTACCAAAACAACTGCACTGCATCCTGTACATTCATTTTGTAAAATTTTTCCTGCAGGTAACAGTTGGTACAAAGTATAACAGAATTCTAATATTAAAGGTGGGATTCCACTTGTTAGCTTTATGTGCAATTAACTGCTTTATCACCACATAAAATGCAAAATAATTATCTGATATATATAAAATTTATTAGTCGGTGTATCAGCTATGACTTCAGTATTAGTAGTACAAATTTTACCATGAGGCATGAATCACAGTTGTTTAATTCCAATTCCAACCAAAGCAACATGAAATCAAGAATTAAATATGACCAGTCACATATAATTGTGATAACAAAATTTGCAATATTCTGAGCATTTTGGCCACAACCTTCATAGATCAGTCTTCAGAGGTTGTGTGTACTTATAACTCTACAGTGAACAGACAAATGAGAAAAACAGAAAAATTCTTCTCACCCTTTGTCATTGCATAACTGTAATATTAAATTACCGGCATGTCAGTAAACAAAAAACATCACATTAATTTGAGGAACACTTACATGCTAAAATAAATGACATAACATAGCTCCTCAAAATATTTACCAGTTTTTTATTAGCTTTTAAATATATTTTACTTAAGTGAAACAAAATGCAATTTGCCCCGAGCTTTTATATTTCCATAGCAATACTGGAAGGACATCACAGAAGATAATACAAAAGTCCCAGAGAGAAATACAATGCTTATTAATTAATAGGTACTTTAGCAAGAATTCAGTTAAGAGGCTATTAACCATGTTTCACACATAAAAATTCTGAAAACTTAAAAGAAAAATAACACACTCAGTTTGATTTAACAAATTTCTGTCTGCAAATTCATAAACTATTGTTCAGCGACAGTTTCCCAATTTTGTATCTTGCATGCAAAGCTGTTAATCACATGTGGAATACTTAACCACGTTCCACTACTGAATTACTCTGCACCTATTTTGATACACTCACCATATATCCAGCACAGCAGTTTTTCAGCTGTGGGCAACATCAGCCAGTCTTCAGCCAGAATGTTTGGACAAATTCAGAGGAACATCTGAAAAAAATGAATATATAAAAAATAGCTAACACAATGAGACTGCTGGGATATAAAATAAACACATTTAGAGATTATAACTGTTTTACTACCTAGTGAGTGACTTTTGATTACACTTTTAGACTTGAAATCTTAATACAAATTACCAAACAAGCATCAGGAATAACATTTTGTAAATACTTGAAACACTTTATATCAATGAGATTTGCCATGTAATAACTCTGTAAGCACTAATTACACAATCCCATTTTTATGAGTTGCCAGTAAAATGAAATGCTCGTATGGCATTATTGGCCAGGAGACCCTGCCTGGGGTGGTTCGGCTGCCTGGTGCAAGTCTATCTGACACCACTTTGACAACTTGTGCATCAATGAAAATGGGATGAAATAATTAGGACAACCTAAACACCCAGTCCAAGAGTAAAGTAAATTTCTGAGCCAGCTAGGAGTCTGTGAACTAGAGGCAGCGACACTAACCACTAGGCCATGAGCTGTGGACACTGAAGGCATGAGTGGAGGGGGGGTCAAGGGGAGTACGATATTGAGTTATGGTTTCATTTCTCATCAGAGGTAATGCATGTATGAAAAACCATGAAAATGTTAAAATGAACAAGAATTTTTTAAAAGGGTGCGTTACACTAACCACAGTATTGTGATGTGGGGAGAGGTGCTGTCTCGCCACTGGCAGTACAAGAGGGAAAGATGGTTTTTTAGTAATATGTAGTAATAGTAATTCAAGTTATTTTAAATAAATTTTATGCGGTTTTCTGCCTGTCGCAAACATTTCCTTCTGATTCCACTTCGGCGGCTTGTAGGTCAAGGACAGTTTTGCTACATATTTTATCAAGCATCTTCTTATTTGGCCTCATAAGGATGAATGTGTCCCATTCCAGATCTTTCTACCACAGAAAAATCTCAACTGGCCACTGTGGATCAAAACTGGGGCCTTCATGTCCCTAGCCAATAACACTAACCAATAGACATGGAAGCACACTATACTCTAAACTGTATACAAAATTCATTCATCTACTTGCAAAATGGGGAATACATATTTCAGGTATGGTGTATTGGTCACGTGTAACACCTCCAAAGTTTGTGTCCATTAATAACTGCAGCCCATGATCAGCATAGGCTCACTCACCACAATTTTAAGTGATCTCATACATGAAAACTGTTGCGACACCAACAGTAGTTAATTCTGCACACACGGTAATTTTAAATGAAGATATCATGATGATACAATTAAAAATTAGATTAGCAATTATAAACACCGGGATAACAGCAACTTGTGGGAACTTTAGATCACATATAAATAATACAATATTCTTACTTAAGGAAAGAAATATACTCGGTCCAATCAGATAAAACTGGATATGACAGTAAATTTATTTGTATATAGAGAACCATTATCAAAGTGTGGACAGAAGCTATATTAAAGCTTACAAAAACTTAAAGAGACAACATACTAGTATTTCACACTTTGAATTAGCCAATTTATACTACACCCTTTCTCCATGGGATGGTTGCATGCTACTGTATGTAAGCTGCCTATGATTTTTCTTGTACAGTGGTTATTTGTTCCCAACTATAATGCAAAAATATCTCCATCAGTATAAGTACTCAGACACCAAAGAATTAATATCTTGAGTTCAAAGAAGACTGATGTTAAAGGGAAATAACGCCTCATTAACCTCAATATTTCAAATGTTTCATACCTATTACCTATACAGCAAAGGCAGAGAATCACTATTGCTTTTGTACTGGTCTTGATTAACTAAATGACATTGATCTGTTATGGTGTACTACAGCTACATCAGCATTCATGAAATTCTACAAATTTCAGAAAATAGTCCTTTAAATGATTCTCACAATTCAGAAAACGGTCTTTTTGGCTTTCAGATATGTTGTTGTTGTTGTTGTTGTTGTTGTTGTGGTCTTCAGTCCTGAGACTGGTTTGATGCAGCTCTCCATGCTACCATATCCTGTGCAAGCTTCATCATCTCCCAGTACCTACTGCAACCTACATCCTTCTGAATCTGCTTGGTGTATTCATCTCTTGGTCTCCTTCTACGATTTTTACCCTCCACGCTTCCTCCAGTACTAAATTGGTGATCCCTTGATGCCTCAGAACATGTCCTACCAACCGATCCCTTCTTCTGGTCAAGTTGTGCCACAAACTTCTCTTCTCTTCTCCCCAATCCTATTCAATACCTCCTCATTAGTCATATGATCTACCCATCTAATCTTCAGCATTCTTCTGTAGGACCACATTTCGAAAGCTTCTATTCTCTTCTTGTCCAAACTAGTTATCGTCCATGTTTCACTTCCATATATGGCTATGCTCCATACAAATACTTTCAGAAACGACTTCCTGACACTTAAATCAATACTCGATGTTAACAAATCTCTCTTCTTCAGAAACGCTTTCCTTGCCATTGTCAGTCTACATTTTACATCCTTAGATATGATAATCTGAATTTATATGAATTTATGTAGCTCCTACCACAGCTGGTTGGGGCCTCTGCCTTTGTGGATAGCATCATCCAAGAGACATGCTCAGATGGTTCACACCTAATTTGACAATATCTCAACTATTACTCCGCTGAAACGAACTTGTAACTTTGAATTAATACTCATCCTAAAATCAAGACATATTTGGTGGCTGACAGTAGGCACCCCATCAAATAATGTGGCAGTAGCTCATGAGTATCATAGAGAGATCTTTTTCAGAAATGCAGAATCATCTGAGGTAAAACATCTAAGCTGATAAGCCATGTATGTTTGGTGATTCATTGCAAGCTGCATAATAATAATAATAATAATAATAATAATAATGCTGCATAATGATAATTGAAGCACGTTCAGAGTTTAGTGTACTGGGGATTAGCAATGCTGACTAGCCTGCAGATTAGGAATAGTTCACAAAGTACCTCTACCCCTTGGTGAAAACACAGTTTCCCATCTTGTTTCTTAAACACTGCCCAAGCCACATAATCTCTCCTCCTCTCCCCCAAGGTAACCATAACAACTGCTATCTCTGGATACCATTCCTCCTAGCACAATGACCTTCATGTTTTTAGACTCTGCCCACCACTATCCCTCATGAATCTGTGACTACAGAAACACATATCCATGGTACAGGCATCACAGAACCACACCTCCTCCCTCCACAAGATATTGTTATTATGCAGTCCCAACTAAATGCACCAAAGCTTCAAAATTGAAACCCTTGACCTCCAACACCTGGAAGAGTATTCCAGATGCTATCTCCTTTCACCATAGAGCACCACTACCCATCAACAACTATCCTAGGCACAGTGAAATTCCCATCAACTCCTCATACTGCCCACACCTTACCTTGCCAACCTTTTCAATTTGTCACATCGTCTAGAGCTCCTTCCTGAACATGCTCAAAATCCAAAACCCAAAACACTGTTGTTAATCTTTCCACCAAAAGCTTCAATTCTACAGCAGTGTCAGTCTTATCAGGCATTACCCTCAGCTGCACATCCCAGTTTAACCATAAGTTGGATTTGTCAAAATCCTACTCTCCTTCTGATTTCTACAATGCAAACACTTCTTTGTTTCCAATAGGAATCAATCTTAACCCAACACTGAACCTTACCTCTCCCAGTACATAGCTGCCACGATCCAATCATGCCCTCCCCTTCTCCCACCTAACCAACTCATAGCCACCTTCCAGAAATTCCTTGCCTCCAGCTTGGCCTCAACACCTTTTCCCAGGTCCCTTCCCAAAAACATAAAACTCTCAACAGAAGAATGAACAGCCATTCACAACCTTAAAACAGACCCTCATTTAACCATCTTCCCCGAAATGGCTCCGCTACTGTTGCGATGGACCACAGCGGCTACCCGATACAAGGCTTCCACTAACTGTGCGACTCCTCCCCCTGCAAGTCTGAGTGTAGAGAACCAATCCAAGAAGTCTAACACAGCCTCTCATTCCTGCTGAAGACCTTAGGAACTCCTAGAATCTATGCACTTCGTCCATCTCCCTCCTCGCCCCAAAAACCTCTGCACACCCACATTCTACATGCTTTCCAAAATCCACAAACCCAACAATACTTGATGCCCCATTTTGCTCCCACTAAAATAATCTCTACTCTTATTGATTAACATATCTTAAAAGTTCCCCAAAGTCTAGCTGCTCACATCAAATACATAAACCATTTTCTTCACCAATTCTTCCCTATCCCCACCCCTTTGCCACTTAGATACCCACTCATCACTGTTGATGCCTGCCACCTTCCTATAGATCAACATGCCCATGCTGATGGCCTTGCCACTACCAAATATTACCTCTTCCAACATCTTCGAACATTACCTCTCCCAACATCTTTCTAGATCCAATCTCGACACCTCATTTATTGTACGCATTACCAATTATATCCTCCCCCTTCTCTCTCTCTCTCTCTCTCTCTCTCTCTCTCTCTCTCTCTCTCTTTCTTTCTCCCCCCCCCCCCTCACTTGTCCTACTGCAGCCCACCATCTCCTCGGGACATGAAGAAAAAGACATAAATACTTCTCCTTCGAGGACAAGATATACAAACAGATCCATGGCACAGCCATGAATACTCTGATGGTGCCCTCCCATGCTAACCTGTTTATGAGCCATCCTCCCAAAACTGCAAACCCCTTGTCCGATTCATGCTCGCTGATGACATGCGTATTATCTGGATACAGTAAAACACACCCTTTCTCAATTTTTCTACAATCTGAACGCCTTCTTTTCCACCTGTTTCACCTGGTCCTCTTCAACCAACCTCCTGGACATAGACTTCCGCATCTCCGATAGATCAATCCACACCTCTGTCCATATTAAGTCCAATAACCACCAACAGTACCTCCATTTCGACAGCTGTCACCACTTCTGCACAAAAAAAATTGCTACTGTATAGCTTGGCCACCTATAGACACCATATCTGAATGGCAAAAGTTCCCTTGCCAAGTATGCTGAAGATCTCACAAGGACCTTCACACACACAGGAACTATCCCCCAAAACTAAACCGCATACAGAATTTCCATGCCACATCCTCACACCCCCTAATCTTCCCACCTCTCTCAAGAATCAGCTGCAAAAGAGCACTCTGCCTTGTTACCCAATATCACCCCCCGACTGGAGCAACAGAACCACATCCTTCACTAAGCTTTAATTATCTATCATCATGTCTGGAAATCAGGGCATTCTATCCAAGATTTTCCCCACCTCTTCTAAAGTGGTCTTCCATCGCCCATCCCATCTACGCAACATTCTCGTACATCCCTATGCCAGTCCCACTCCCAATCACTTGTCACATTGGTCATATCTTTATGGAAGTCCCAGGTGTAAGATCTGCCTGATTCACCCACCCAGCACATCCTGCTCCAATCCTGTCACACACTTATCCTACATCATCAGAGGCAGGGTCACCTGTGGAAGCAACCATATCATTTACCAGATCTACTGTAGCTATTGCACAGCACTTCATGTGGACATGTCCATGGAAATAAACAGTCACTGGCAAACTGTGACCAAGAGCAAAATTTACTACCAAGTGCCACAACATGCTGCTGGGCATAACATGACTGAATTCAATGGCCACTTCACAACTTGGGCTGTCTTGACCCCCCCCCCCCTCTCTCTCTCCCCCACAACACCAACTTTTCTGAACTATGTAGATGTGAGTTATCCTTGCAAAACATCCTTTGCTCCCATAATTCTCTTTGCCTCCGTATCCGCTAACCCAATGTCCCACATCCTCTACACAAATTTCCCCTTCCTCTGTACTGTCATCCCTCCCAATCCACACTATCTTCATCATGCTTCATGTCTCACCACTTCCAGACTGCATGTACAAATGAATAACCTGTGAACCTGCCACCACTCCCTCTCACATTCCTAATATGCAGAGCTGCTGCCTCCCTCCGAGCCACTAGCTACGCATCCCCAACACCTCCTACTGCTTCCAACATCTAACCTCTTTCTCCCTCTACAAAAAAAACCTGATACAACCCCATCCAAATCTACCTGCCAAACTGTAATACTGGCATTGCATGTCCAGCCGGCACAAGCTACGTAGTGTGTGTGTGTGTGTGTGTGTGTGTGTGTGTGTGTGTGTGTGTGAGAGAGAGAGAGAGAGAGAGAGAGAGAGAGAGAGAGAGAATTGTCAAGGGATTTCTTATGAAAGCTAGCAAATTTTTCTCTCTCTTTTGTGCGCGCACCCTTTGATGACTCAACTCTTCTGCTATTTAGTGCGTGTTCTCCTTTACTCCTAAATTATTTATATATAACAACATTAACATTCTGGTGGACAAACCATTGTTTAATTTCAATGTAATGACCAAAAATGAGTGGTCCTGGTATCATCAACTTCTGACTGTGCTCCACACATAAGCTGTACTCTTGTAGTTTCATCCAAAGGGTTACGTGACCAGTTGGTTGGTTGATTGGAGTTGAAGGGACCAAACAGCAAGGTCATCAGTCCGTTGTTTCAAATGTGGTCCATTCAGATAGTTTAACATCTCAGATAAGTCAGAACGATAAAAGGGAAAAGGCTAAAAAATGTAAAAGTGCAGTCGTGTCGTCAATGGTAAAAACAAAATGAGGTAAGTCTGCAAGAGAGTGACCCCAAGGCTATGCTTGAGGCAGGAAATATCCCACCTCTGAAGCAGTAGAGTGTGACCCCAAGGCTATGCTTGAGGCAGGAAATATCCCACCTCTGAAGCAGTAGAGGCAAGACCATCTGCGACTTAAAAGCATTCAACTGCTAGAATGTAGAATTGCATATGGGAAAAGGAGACCAACAAATTCTGAAAAAGTGATAAAAACTGAGAAAAGGTGAAGAAAAGAGGATCTTGGCCAGGGAGGGGAGTCGAGAATCTCCAAACACAGCTTACAGGGGGAGATACCCAAACACTCACCGCCCTGCCCCGACACCAGAGTGAGATTAAAAACCTTAAAACTGAGAATAAAAACCACTTTCTCAGAGGAAACTGAGAACCAGTTCGACTATCCGGGAATCGTCAGCCAACATTAAAGGTAAAGTGTGGGGAAGTCTGTACATAGCACACAGAGCCAAAAGAGGGGGGCATTCCACCAAAATGTAGGCTACTGACTGGAAGGCTCTGCAACCACAAAGTGGAGTTGGCTCATTGCGCAGAAGAAAACCATGGGTCAGCCTGGTATGGCCGATGTAGAGACGACACAGTGTGGTTGAGTCCTTTTGGGAGAGGCGAAAGGAAAAACGCCTCCTAAGAGTTGGCCCACGATTGTGCAAAGCGGGATTTGATGTGAAGCCATAAATCCACTGCAGGAGGGTTTACAGAGAATGGGGAGTAAGTGAGTGCTCCCCCAGCCAAACGATCAGCAAGCTCATTACCTGGGGTACCCACATGGCCAGGAACCCAAAGGAAGTCAACGGAACAAGCAGTACGGTGAAGATCAGCGAGATGGTCATGGATGGCCAAGACCAAGGGATGGCACGAAAAACACCGGTCAATAGCCAGAAGGCCACTCATTGAGTCCATACATAACAAAACGCGCTTGTGTTGGGACTGTTTAATAAAGGTAAGGGCCTGGGAAATTGCCATCAATTCTGCAGTACACACCCCACTTGTAGGTGGCAGCAGATGATTTTCCGTGATCAAGGTGGAGAAGGATGGAGCGGTCCGCACCCCAAGAGGTGTGGGCAAGGAAGTGAAGAACACTGAGTTTACGGAAACATCCTACCTTCAGAAGTCTGATATGAGGCAGCCAAGTGAGCTTGTTGTTGAAAAGAAGACCCAGGAAACGAAACTGTGGAACCACAGGCAATCGTTGTGCATCAAGATAGAGCTCCGGATCGGGATGGATCATAGTATGGCGACAGAAGTGGACCACCCATGATTTTAAAGGAAAGAATTGAAACCCGTGTGAGAGGGCCCATGCAGAGGCATGCCATATAGCTCCCTGGAGCTGCCGCTCTGCAGAGGCCATCAAAGAGGAACTAACCCAAATGCCGAAATCATCCACATACAGAGCAGGAGTGACCAAAGGACCGACAGAGGTCACAAGTCCATCAATAGCAATGAGGAAAAGAAGTACACTCAATACAGAGCCCTGTGGGATACCAGTCTCCTGGGTCCATGGAGAACTAAAAACAGTACCAACCCGAACCCTGAACGACCGATGGAACAGGAACTGGCCGATAAAAATCAGGAGTGGGCTCCGAAGACTTCACTGGTGAAGTGTAAGTAAGATGTGATGGCGCCAAGCCGTGTCATAGGCCTTGCGAAGGTTTAAAAATACTGCAACCAAATGGCGGCACTGGGAAAAAGCCTGCCAAACTGCGGATTCCAAGCGAAGTAAATGATCGATCAGAGATTGACCCTCTCGGAAGCCACAATGATAAGGGGACAATAGATCCCGAGATTCTAGGACCCAATTGAGCCGACGGGCTACCATCCGTTCAATTAACTTGCGAACAACATTTGTCAGACAAAATGGCCGATAGCTTTCAACAAATAGGGGTTCTTACCAAGCTTAAGGACAGGAACCACGATGCTATCCCTCCACTGAGAAGGGAAGTCACCCTGGAGCCAAATACGGTTAAACACCCTGGCTCAGCAGCTGTTGTGGCTGAGCACCTGAAGGATAATTTGGAAAATATTTCGAGTAGATTTCCCCACCATGTTATAGTTCTGGGTGGAGATTTTAATTTGCCGGATATAGACTGGGAGACTCAGACGTTCATAACGGGTGGCAGGGACAAAGAATCCAGTGAAATTTTTTTAAGTGCTTTATCTGAAAACTACCTTGAGCAGTTAAACAGAGAACTGACTCGTGGCGATAACATATTAGACCTTCTGGTGACAAACAGACCCGAATTATTTGAAAAAGTTAACGCAGAACAGGGAATCAGCGATCATAAAGCGGTTACGGCATCGATGATTTCAGCCGTAAATAGGAATATTAAAAAGGGTAGGAAGATTTTTCTGTTTAGAAAAAGTGACAAAAAGCAGATTTCAGAGTACCTGTTGGCTCAACACAAAAGTTTTGTCTCAAGTACTGATAGTGTTGAGGATCAGTGGACAAAGTTCAAAACCATCGTACCATATGCGTTAGATGAGTATGTGCCAAGCAAGATCGTAAGAGATGGAAAAGAGCCACCGTGGTACAACAACCGAGTTAGAAAACTGCTGCGGAAGCAAAGGGAACTTCACAGCAAACAAACATAGCCAAAGCCTTGCAGACAAACAAAAATTACGCGAAGCGAAATGTAGTGTGAAGAGAGCTATGCGAGAGGCGTTCAATGAATTCGAAAGTAAAGTTCTATGTACTGACTTGGCAGAAAATCCTAAGAAATTTTGGTCTTATGTCAAAGCGGTAGGTGGATCAAAACAAAATGTCCAGACACTCTGTGACCAAAATGGTACTGAAACAGAGGATGACAGACTAAAGGCCGAAATACTAAATGTCTTTTTCCAAAGTTGTTTCACAGAGGAAGATTGCACTGTAGTTTCTTCTCTAGATTGTCGCACAGATGACAAAATGGTAGATATCGAAATAGACGACAGAGGGATAGAGAAGCAATTAAAATCGCTCAAAAGAGGAAAGGCCTCTGGACCTGATGGGATACCAGTTCAATTTTACACAGAGTACGCGAAGGAACTTGCCCCCCTTCTTGCAGCGGTGTACCGTAGGTCTCTAGAAGAGCGTAGCGTTCCAAAGGATTGGAAAAGGGCACAGGTCATCCCCGTTTTCAAGAAGGGACGTCGAACAGATGTGCAGAACTATCGACCTATATCTCTAACGTCGATCAGTTGTAGAATTTTGGAACACGTATTGTGTTCGAGTATAATGACTTTTCTGGAGACTAGAAATCTACTCTGTAGGAATCAGCATGGGTTTTGAAAAAGACGGTCATGTGAAACCCAGCTCGCGCTATTCGTCCACGAGACTCAGAGGGCCATAGACACGGGTTCACAGGTAGATGCCGTGTTGCTTGACTTCCGCAAGGCGTTCGATACAGTTCCCCACAGTCGTTTAATGAACAAAGTAAGAGCATATGGACTATCAGACCAATTGTGTGATTGGATTGAGGAGTTCCTAGATAACAGGACGCAGCATGTTATTCTCAATGGAGAGAAGTCTTCCGAAGTAAGAGTAATTTCAGGTGTGCCGCAGGGGAGTGTCATAGGACCGTTGCTATTCACAATATACATAAATGACCTGGTGGATGACATCGGAAGTTCACTGAGGCTTTTTGCAGATGATGCTGTGGTGTATCGAGAGGTTGTAACAATGGAAAATTGTACTGAAATGCAGGAGGATCTGCAGCGAATTGACGCATGGTGCAGGGAATGGCAACTGAATCTCAATGTAGACAAGTGTAATGTGCTGCGAATACACAGAAAGATAGATCCTTTATCATTTAGCTACAAAATAGCAGGTCAGCAACTGGAAGCAGTTAATACCATAAATTATCTGGGAGTACACATTAGGAGTGATTTAAAATGGAATGATCATATAATGTTGATTGTCGGTAAAGCAGATGCCAGACTGAGATTCATTGGAAGAATCCTAAGGAAATGCAATCCGAAAACAAAGGAAGTAGGTTACAGTACGCTTGTTCGCCCACTGCTTGAATACTGCTCAGCAGTGTGGGATCCGTACCAGATAGGGTTGATACAAGACATAGAGAAGATCCAACGGAGAGCAGCGCGCTTCGTTACAGGATCATTTAGTAATCGCGAAAGCGTTACGGAGATGATAGATAAACTCCAGTGGAAGACTCTGCAGGAGAGACGCTCAGTAGCTCGGTACGGGCTTTTGTCAAAGTTTCGAGAACATACCTTCACCGAAGAGTCAAGCAGTATATTGCTCCCTCCTACGTATATCTCGCGAAGAGACCATGAGGATAAAATCAGAGAGATTAGAGCCCACACAGAGGCATACCGACAATCCTTCTTTCCATGAACAATACGAGACTGGAATAGAAGGGAGAACCGATAGAGGTACTGAAGGTACCCTCCGCCACGCACCGTCAGGTGGCTTGCGGAGTATGGATGTAGATGTGGATGTAGATGTAGATGTAGAGAAGATGTTGCTGTTGTGGAGCACTGTGATGTTGAAGCAGTTGGTTATGAATGGAGTCTGGGCCAGGGGCCGTATCATGAGAAGAAGAAGAAAGTGCAGAAAGAAATTCCCATTCAGTAAAAGGTTCGTTGTAAGATTCTGACTGACAAGGGGTAAACATAGGCGGAAGCTTCGGCCCACTGTGTCTGGTGAAGAAAAGCAGCCGGATAGTAGGCTGATGCTGATGCCATTGCAAAATGGGTCGCAAGATGTTCCGCAAGAATCAACGGGTCCGTACAAAGGCCATCTGGGAGATGAAGGCCTGGGAGGATGGACTGCCGATAGCAACATTGGAGAGAGCAAAGTGTAGCCCATACCCATGACATAGGGACAGTAGAACTGATAGCGAGAAGGAGGAAGGGAGGAGGCAATTGCTGAAGAAGGGCAGTTAAGGCAGCAGTGTAAGAGTCCTGTCAGGAGGGAGATAAAGATTGCAAACTGTGACCTCAGAGTCCAGGTGGACCCTAACAGCGACTGCTTCCAATGTGGTTTGAAGAGGAATCCACATGCTAGCAACGTCTGAATGGACCAATGTACAAACGCCACCAGAGGCCCGCAGGGGGCCAACCCAATTTCAGAAGGTCAGTGAGTGATCATCAGTAAAATGAGATTCCTGTAGAACCACACAAGCTGCAGAGTAAGACGAAATAAGGGATTTCAACTCCGCAAGGTGATGGTAATAGCTATTACAATCCCATTGGATAACCAGAGAACGATGATTCAAATGGGGGTTGAACAGGCTAAAGCCAGTCATGCCGCCGGGTCACCACCTGTCACCGACAAGGAGGGGGCGACATCCATGAACAACAGGTCAGAATCTGGTTGTGAAGCTGGGGATGGGACCTCTGGTGACACCAGAGGCTCCTTGTCTTGGGACTTATGTTTCTTCTTCTTTTCTGTTCGAGGTCAAGGAGGGCTGTGTGGCATAAAGGAGCCAGCTGCAGCGAGATCGGGAATAGAACGAGATCGGGTGACCTGGGGGCCGACAGACTGTGGTTCTCGTGGTCGTTGGGTGGAAGCAGACGTTTGGCCTGGAAGGTGCTGGGAAGGGGTATCCCAGGAGGAATGCCCTTGACCGGCAGACCCCAAAGAAGTGGGACACTTCTCCAGCTGGGGAGGGGGAGCAGTGCCCAGAGGAGAAGGTGTGGGAGCTGCAGGGGAGGGGGGGGGGAGGAGAGGGGTCCGGGATTGGGGTAAGGGAGGGGGAGGAAGAGGTGAAGACGTAACTAAAGCATAACTAGACGTCATGGACACAGGGTGAAGACGTAACTAAAGCATAACTAGATGTCATGGACACAGGGTGAAGACGTAACTAAAGCATAACTAGATGTCATGGACACAGGGTGAAGACATGCATACTTCTTACGAGCTTCAGTGTAGGTTAAACGATCAAAGGACTTATACTCCTGTATCTTCTTTTCCTTCTTATATACTGGGCAATGTGGTGAAAGACTGCCATGACAATTAACACACACAGGAGGGGGAACACAGGAACTCTACTCATGAAGTGGACGACCACAGTCACCACAGAGAGGGGCCTGTGAACAGCGGGAAGACATGTGTCCAAAAAGCAATCACTTAAAACATCTCATAGGAGGTGGGATGTACGGCTTCACGTCACATCGATAAACCATAATTTTTACTTTCTCATGGAGCGTATCCCCTTCAAAGGCCGGCAGGATAAAGGCACCAGTATCAATGCGATTGTCCTTCGGACCCTTCTGAACATGGTGAACAAAGTGCACACCCCGCCGTCTGAGATTGTCCCGAAGTTCCTCATCAGTTTGAAGGATGAGGTCCCTATGGAAAGTCACACCTTGAACCATATTTAGAGACTGGTGGGGGTAATGGACACAGAAATTGTGCCAAGATGGTTACAGGCACGAAGGGCCGCAGACTGGGCAGCTGAAGCAGTTTTGATCAACAACGAACCCGACTGCATCTTGCTCAGGAAGTCCACTTCGCCAAACTTGTCTTCAAGTATCCCTGTGTGTTCAGGGGGCTCAACAAAAAGGGTACATAGTGACCCCACCACACTGGCTGGCTACCGTGCTGGCTATGCACCCTAGCATCAGACAACAACGTGAAAGGAAAGGTGGAATGAACTAGGAGGGCACACGTCGGAGACACTAGGTAAGATGCTCTTCCCCAAATGGCTCACACTACAGAATAGAAATTTAATAATGGAGGTCAAACCCCACAGGGGGAACAGGGAATGCCATAAGGATGAGGTGATTACGCAACAAAACTAAATTGCAAAACCAACATAACCAGGAGGATAGCGGGGCCAACGTAAGCAAGCACATCAAGAGAGGGAGAGGAGAGGGCGAAGGGGAAGGGGAAGGAGCAAGGAGAGGAAAGGAGGGGAAGGGCAAGGAAATGCAGCCCTGGAAAGAAGATAGGCTGCAATAGCTTGGGGCCCCGTGCTCGCCACACACGTACTCACGAAAGAACCGTGCAGCCCCTGGGGGGTTGTTTGGTTGGTTTGTGGAATTGAAGGGACCAGACTACTAGGGCCATCTGTCCCTTTTTCCACGAACTTTAAACACCCACAAAGAATAAGAACAAATAATGGAGATGACAAGAGACAACACAGGACAAGAAAGACACAGACAGAGACCAGAAAAAAGGAATTAAAAATCACACCAAGTGTGACAATGGTTGGCTGACCATAGAAACAAAACATAAAAAGCCAACCACCAAGAAATGCACTAAAGACCCCAGTCTAAAATCTTAGGCCAAAGGCCAGACTCAACACAAAAAAGGACAAACACTTAGATCAAGCAATAAAAACCCCCTGCACGAATAAAACTCAAAACTAAATTTGCCATCGCAACGCCATCTGATAAAAGTGCAGGAAGCGTATCAGGCAAACGTCTGCCTGAGCAGCGTTAAAAGCGGGAAGTCCTACAAGATGTGAACCACCGTCAAAGCTGACCCACAGTGACATAAAGATGGGTCCTTGCGGCACAATAAATAGCTGTGTGTTATCCAGGTGTGGTCAATGCGCAGCTGGCAGAGGACAACAGAGTCCTTGCGAGAGACCCGCCAGGAGGAGTGCCACGCACCGGTAGCTTCCTTGATGGCCCGAAGTTTGTTGCATGAAGGAAGGGTGCTCCATTCATCACCCCAAGTGCGAAGTACCTTCTGCCGCAAAACTGACCTGAGGTCACTCTCCGAAAGGCCAATCTCCAAGGCTGGTGCACTGACAGCCTGTCAACATGTTCATTTCCCAGGTTGCTGACATGACCCGGGGTCCACACAAAGACCACAGAGCAGCCGCAACGGGCAAGAGTATGGAGGGACTCCTAGATAGCCATCACCAGACGAGAGCGAGGGAAACACTGGTCGGTAGCTAGTAAACCGCTCAGGGAGTCACTACAGATAATGAAGGACTCACCTGAGCAGGAGCGGATATACTCTAGGGCCTCAGGAGGGACTGAATCCTTCGAGCTCTGTGCCAAATTGAGCCGAAGGCATGGGTGGGTTACACACCACGGGGGTATATGCAGAGGGGCCCGGAAAAAGAGATGCAAAAGGAAAAACCTCAGGCCCAGATAAAAGAGCTCTGACACGAGCCGCGATCGTACACCGTGACCGGGGCCGCTGTTCCGGAAGACAAGACGACCAACTGAGGGAACAGGAGACAATAATTGGGAAGCCCGGGCAAGCTACAAACGTGTGTAGCTTAAGCGGACAGTAATCATTGGCGCCGGAACCGCAATGGAGGGACACCTGCCTCCCCAAGTAAGCTGTTGACAGGGCTTGTCCGGAAAGCTACAGTGGCGAGTCGGATCCCGCTGTGAAGGACGGGGTCAAGCAACTGCAATGCGGAAGGTGATGCTGAACCGTAAGCCGGGCTTCCATAATCTAGACGGGACTGAATTAATGCCTGGTACAGCCGTAGAAGGGGAGGCCGATCGGCACCTCAGCTGGTGTGACTCAAGCAACGAAGAGCATTAAGATGCCGCCAGCACGTCTGTTTAAGCAGCCGAATATGAGGGAGCCAAATCAACCAGGTATCAAAAACCAATCCCACAAACCGATGCGTCTCCACCACAGCAAGAGGTTTGCCGTCAAGATAATCCATGGCTCAGGGTGAACAGTGTGTCGCCGGCAGAAATACATAACGCAGGTCTTGGCAGCCGAAAACTGGAAGTCATGCGCTACAGCCCAAGACTGCACCTTGTGGATAGCACCCTGCAGCTGCCGTTCAGCAGCTGCAATGCCAGTGGAGCTAAAGTATAGGCAGAAGTCATCAGCATACAAGGAAGCCGAGACAAACGTTCCTACCACCGCAGCGAGAACATTAATTGCAATTAAAAAGAGCCAGACAGCTAAGACAGATCCTTGTGGTACCTCATTCTCCTGAACTCTGGAGGAACTATGGGAGGCCGCAACTTACACGTGGAAGGAACAAAGTGACAGAAAATTTTGTATGAAAGTCGGGAGCGGACCCCAAAGACCCCAACCATGAAGCACAGAGAGGATGTAATGTCGTCATGTCTTATCGTATGCCTTCTGCATGCCGAAACAGACAGCGACCAGATACTGACGGTGGACAAAGGCTGTACGGATGGCAGACTCCAGGCACACCAGATTATTGGCAGCAGAATGGCCCTTACGGAACCCACCCTGAGGCGGAGTCAGAAGGCCCCGAGACTCGAGTAGCCAACTCAACCACCGGCTCACCATGCATTCGAGCAACTTGCAAAGAACGTTGGTGAGGCTAATGGGGCGATAGCTGTCCACCTCCAGTGAGTTCTTGCCAGGTTTCAACACGGGGATTATGATGCTTTCCCACCATTGCGACGGGAACTCACTCTCAACCCAGACAGGTCTAGGAGGCGTCGCTGGCAGTCCACTGAGACGTGTCTGAACATCTGACAGTGGATGCGATCTGGCCCGAGAGCCGTATCAGGGCAAGCGTCTAGGGCACTTTGGAATTCCCACTCACTGAACGGAGCATTGTATGATTCAGGGTGGCACATGTGAAATGAAAGACGCCGACATTCCAACCAGTCTTTCAGGGAGCGGAAGGCTAATGGGTAATTCGCAGAAGCGGAAATCTGAGCAAAATGCTCCGCTAAGCGATTTGCAATTGTGTCGGAGTCAGTACAGACTGCTCCATTCGGTGAAAGCGCAGGGACGCTGATGGGGGTCCAATAGCCACAGAGTTGTCTAATCTTGGCCGAAACCTGTGATGGATAGGTACGGAGGCCAATGGTGGAGACATACCTTTCCCAGCACTCCTGCTGGTGTTGGCGAATGAGGCAGCGAGCTTGCGCATGGAGCTGTTTAAACGCAATGACGAGTGCCAACGAGGGATGCCGCTTGTGACGCTGGAGCGCCCGCCTGCAATCTTTAATCGCCTCAGCGATCTCGGTGACCACCAAGGCACAGACCTCCATCGAGGGGACCCAGAAGAACAGGGAATGGCAGATTCTGCGGCAGTAACGATGCCGGTGGTGACCGAGTGAACCACCGCATCAATGGCGTCATTGGAAAGAGACTCAATAGTGGCAATGGAGGTGAACAAGTCCCTGTCAGCCTTATTCATAGCCCACTGACGCAGTGGCAGTGACAGAAAAATCGGAAAGTGGTTACTATGCACAAGTCGTCATGCACACTCCATTGGACAGATGGTAATAGGCTAGAGTGGCAGATTGAAAGGTTGGTGGCTGAGAACATGCCATGAGCCACACTGAAATGTGTGAAGGCACCATTATTTAAAAGAGAAAAGTTGTGCTGTGCCAATATTTTGCCCAAGGATGCTGCCTCGGCCCGTTGCCACTGTTCCACCCCACAGAGGGTTATGGGCACTGAAGTCGCCCAGTAACAGAAAAGGTGACGGCAATTGGGCTATCAGCGCAGCCAGGACATGCTGCGGGACATCACCATCCGATGGAAGATAGAGGCTGCAGACAGTAACAGCCCAAGGCGTTTGCACCTGAACAGCGACAGCCTCTAAAGGTGTTTGTAGAGGGACAGACTCGCTGTACAGAGAGTGATGTAAATGCAGATGCCACCAGATACCCTGTCATTAGCTGCCCAGTTCTTATAATAAACCCGATAGCCACGAAGTGCGGGGGTTTGCATCATCAGAAACCAAGTTTCCTGAACAGCAATGCAGAGGAAAGGGTGAAGGCTGAGAAGTTGTTGGAGCTCAGCAAGATGGTGGAAAAAACTGCTGCAGTTCCACTGGCGTCCATGGCCAAGAAAGGCGTGAAGCAACTGAGGAGGCAGATTACGCCGCTGGGTCACCTGCTGCCACCGATTGAGTACCTGTGTGAGTGACATCCATTGTGTCTGAGAGCCCGGTGAGATCTAGGTCCTCAGTGGACACCAGAATCAATATCTAGCCCTCAGACACACAGCTTGTAGGTTCCGGTGGGGTGGGTGTCACCACAAGTTCCTTCGTCTTAGAGGTCTTCTTCTTGGACTTTTCTCACTGCTCCTTGGGTTTCACTGGCTGGGAGGGCTTCACCGATTCAGTTTGCAGGACAGAGGAGGATCTCTAAGCCCTACGACCAGCTGCTTGTGGGCACTTATGCCACTGCCAGGCATCATCCTTCCCACTTGTGGAAACCTGGGAAGGGAGGGACCCAAGAGACCCCTTGCAAGAAAGAGGAGCCGAAGAAGTTGGACCCTTCTCCAGCTTAGAAGTGGGGAGAGATGTCCCCGATGGGTGGGGGGTGTTGCTCCCGAGGGCCAAGATGAAGGCGCCGGTAGCAATCTGATTATCCTTCGGATCCGGATGAACGCGCCAGAAGAAATTAACACCTTGATGCTCTAAATTGGCGCGCAGCTCGTCATCAGACTGCTAAAGGAGGTCCCTATGGAAAATAATACCCTGGACCATATTTAAACTCTTATGGGGTGTGATGGTAACTGAAACATCCCCCAACTTGTCACAAGCAAGTAACCTTCGTGACTGGGCAGAGGATGCCGTTTTTATCAGTACTGACCCAGAGTGTATTTTGGACAAGCCCTCCACCTCCCCAAACTTGTCCTCTAAATGCTCTACGAAGACATTGACATTAACGACTCCCCATCAGCTCTCGTACCAACTAAGAACCGGGACGAATAAGTGTCACTGCCATCCTGAGCTTTACGCTCCTCCCACAGTGTGGCCAGGGAGGGGAACGATTTGGGATCGTATTTCTGAGTGTTGAATTGAGCCCAAGAACGCTTAGAGACTGCTGGCAGCTAGCCACCAACAAGAGATGATGTACCACGCTTCACTGTAGGTCATCCGCCCTGATGCCACCCATTCCGACCAAGGTCCCTCCCCACGGGTGCCACCCAACTTCAGCAAGGGCCACCTGACAGGATGGCCATTGCCGGGAATCCCGATGCCCCAGGGAGATAGGCATCTACTCCTTGGCATATGTGGGGAGTTATATGACGCAGGTATCAGCAGAGCGATCCCTGTGTTGACAGGGGGCTACAACCAACAGGGTACATGGCGGCCCCACCACAACAGACTGGCTACCATGCTGAATATTAGGTGCAAGGAAGTCCACGGTCATTGTCTCCGCAAAAAGCAACACTGCACAGCGCATGGTGATACCCAGGAATGTATCCTCGCCCAAGAGAGAGAGAACGAGCGGAACGGCAATGCGACGACGAGAAAGCTCTATAAAGGTCTCAATGCATGATGGACGCAATGCACCATGTAAGGCGCCCTTCCTCAATTGGCTCACTCTTTGGAAGAATTTGGAAACACGGAGGTCAAACCCGAGAGGGGACCATCACAAATAGGCCGAAACATTTCAGACTCTTTTTAGTTGCCTCTTACGACAGGCAGGAATACCGCGGGCCTATTCTAACCCCAACCCGCAGGTGGGGTGGTTATGTGACCTGTACTTGTAGCATGTTTTACAATGTCCATCTCGGCTGAATGTGCTTCACTAAACCTCTTCAGCATGCCACCCGCAAAGCTCAGTGTTCTCAGATCACACTGTCCGCTGTCAACGTAATTACAAGAAAGACTCAGAGGCATCAGTAAAGTGCAGCAGAGGTACTGTGGGGAGGGTGCCTTAATTCTGAAAACTGGCTGACAGAGACATAATATGCATCTCTCCTGTTGTTCCCACATCTCACTGGTTTACAATGATACAAGTGAGCTCTGGTAACTTGCAGTCCATTTTTATGAAGTATTACTGAACCTTTCAGCTGTGTTTAAAGGTCCTGCTTTATTTGCTATTTATTTCAGCACTAGAATGCACAATCTGATGGCTCCTTCTAAGATGCACTGCCAGTTAACTTAGCCATTGTCAATTTCAATTTCATAAGCTTAATCTTGTTTACCATAAATTTGCAGGTTTGTCCCATTGCCCAGTAGAGCGTATCCCTGTATACACCACATGCGCAAATTACAATTGGCGTTGAAAATATTTATAAGACTGATACATAACTGGCCCTTATTCGTGAACAGGAGAACTGCCCATCACAGAAAATGCTGAAAACTGTAATTTAAGTACATAAATTGATTGGTGTCACAAGTCTGTGCATGTGTATCTCCTGTATGCTCTGTCCCATGCATTTCGTTGTGTCATTATACTTGCAGGAATGAGAGGAACAGACTTGTTTAGTGACCAGTTGAATGCATCACAAAATGGTGCTTATGATAAAACAGCATGTGTTCATTGTTGAATGTTACGTGAAGCACACACACACACACACACACACACACACACACACACACACACACACACTCTCTCTCCAACAAAGTTTGGTGATCCTTCTCCACAACGCAGCTGAGATTTTGGGTGGTTTGGATTTTCTAAGTAATTGGTAGCTTTCCAGAGG
The DNA here is from genome assembly GCF_023864275.1 of Schistocerca cancellata. NCBI lineage: Eukaryota > Metazoa > Arthropoda > Insecta > Orthoptera > Acrididae > Schistocerca > Schistocerca cancellata. The sequence continues at coordinate 390,254,422 of NC_064626.1, read as the reverse complement.
TATGGAACATCACATGTTTAAGCACACCTGTTACCCAACAGCTCCTGGATGTATTGCTTCTAGTTCAGATCAAGCAGGTTTGCTGGCCGAGGCAGCCACCCGAATTCATTATCACACTCTTCATGCCAATATAACATGATTATGGCCGTGTGACACAGACAGTTATTATGCTGGAAGATACTGTCACTGTCAAGGAAGACAGAGGATAATGGGATGCAGGCTGCTCGCAATAATGTTCACATAGTTCACAGCTGTCATAGTGCCTTCCATGACTACAATGAGTCCAATGGTAACCCACATAGATTCCCTCATAGCATAATACTGCCTTCGCCAGCCTGCGTCTGTAGTGCACTGCACGTTTCGTGCAGCTGCTTGCCTGTATGACAGAGTATCTGGAAACAAATATCAGCCTGCTTTAACAAGAAACATGGTTCAACTGACCAGGTGACAAGTTTCCATTGATCTATGGTCAAATCATTATGGTTCTCTGGCCACTACAATCATAGTTGATGGTGTCATTGGCTCAACATGGAAATACGTGAGGGCCATCTGCTGTGGAGCTTATGTTCAACAGTGTGCACTGAATGTTGTGCTCCAAAAACACTTGCGTCTGTACCAGCATTGTATCTGCATCCCATCTGCACAGATTACTGCTTACTCTGCTTTGGAAAAAGGGCAAGCCACCTACCTCCATGCTCTATGACATCTTGTCACCTTCTTGTGGTTTCACCACCCTTCAACTTCGTTCCACAGATGCTCCCAACAGTAGTATGTGAATAACCAAGCAGCTCTGCGGTTTCCAAGATACTCAGCCCCCAGGCACTGGGCCATAACATTGTGCCTTTTGTCAAACTCTCATATCAGTGGATTTCCCCTTTTTTGCCTTCATTATCATTAGAACTAGTCTCCATTTGTCTCTGTTCTACTCATACACCTGAATTACCACGTCACGTGCCCACGATGTCACCAGGTACCATACAATGGTGGTTATTGGTGAAATAACTGGTTTCCGGTTATACTAATTTCTTTTTATCTCCTTAACCTCACTGTTAAAACTGATCAAAGTAAGCAGTTTCTGAATATAATCAACATTCAGTTTTCTTATTGCCATTATTTCAAGCAATGAACACTGATGTCAAAGAGAGATTGAAAAATTCTTCGACTTTTGAATCACACACGCCGAAATATACAGAATCAAAATATCAAATAAAATAGGTAAACTGTACAAAACAGCCTGCCCACTCTTCGCTCTTTTACTCGAAAACTAATGACAGCTTGAATGGTACAAAAAAGAAACAGTATTCTGCTACTGATTCTAATTCTTTGAATTTTTACTCAAAAAACATGATGTAATCAAATGTCGTATCACTATTTTGGAATTACTAATAGTCAATGCTAAAGAGTGAAAGCTAGGGCTGGAAGACTATTTTGCATGTTTAGTTGTCCATTTCCAAGGACTACAAATAGATAAAGGCATATTATGAAGACACAGACAGTAGAGCAGATACATTATACTTCTATTGTGATTTATGAATGAATTAGTATGTTTCTAATTTATTATTGTTGCCAGAACTTCCTTTCTCTTTTATTATTTTGAATGAAAAGCTCTTCTTTCAGTTGAACAGAGTTTCACTTTTTAATGGAAATTTCAGTACAACTGATTTTTTATTGACAAAACCAAAAATGCTCCTTCAAAAAATTCAGACAAACAGTTTAGATAGCTTACAAAATACAGATAATATTATGAAAAGAGTAGTTGCTACTCACTATACAGCAGAGATGCTGAGTTGCAGATACGCTATCAAACAAAGCTTTCAGCCAAACTGACCTTCATCAGACACACACACACACACACACACACACACACACACACACACACACACACACACACACACACAGATGAAGCTTTTGGCCAAAAGCTTTGTTAGTCTTTTTGTTATGCCTATCTTCGACTCAGCATCTCCGCTGTATGGTGAATAGCAACTATCCTTTTCATAATATTGTCACTATACCATCCTGGATTTTCCACTGTTTGATGTAAAATATAGCAATTACCAGGAACAGTTACATGACAGTAGTTACAGTTTAAATAATGAATTAATCCACTGACCAATATTTATTCTCAAATCTGCTCATAAATACTCATTCTATGATGTGTTGATCTGTAGGTTGACTCATTTCATCAGTATCATTCAAACATGCAGCAATGGCTTGCAGCACCAGAAATGGAAATAAGTAATCAAAGGTCACATGATATTTCTTGGTGTTGAAACAGTTAAAAACAAAGCTGGGATAATAACACTGATCAGATAATCCAAAGATTCTACATAGTGAGCTCACAACACTAAGTACATATGAAGACAAAAAAATAAATTTTTTGCATACAGTCACTTCATCTTGTCTCAGAAGCCGAAAAAGAAAAAGAAACTATTATTCTGTAAATTCAGGCTATATGAATACTAACTGGTAGCACCAATTAATACAGAAGCTACCTAAATGATTTCAGCAAATGTAATCTATTTTTCAGTACGTTAACTCTTCAATAGTATTTGTACCGAATGCCAGAAATCAACTTGAATAAACTGCACCACACACAACTACAAGATATCAGCACAGTTTGTATACTCATTTAAGGTTCAGATCTGAGTTCTGCATGTTGTTGCAACAAACTGTACAGTAAAAATGCACTTGGCACAGAAAGTAGGAGTTCAGAGATAGGTAGGATTGTGTTTGTCCAGAGAAGATATGAGGACAGAGTGAAAATAATGGTGGATAGAGGAAGAATGAGCATAGAATCCTGCCAATAACAGTTCCAGTCCAAATCCTCTGACTGTCCTCCTCTTCCCCAACATCATCCTCTCTAAGCATTCCATGCATTCTTCACTTCCAGCACTGCCTCACAATTCTTTCTTAAAAATAATACCAAAACGCCAAACCTCGCTCAAGCTGAATTCTAGTCTGTCTATCTGACGTGAAAGCAAACAACTCTATCATCATCCTCCCCACAGACAAAGATTCCACTACTATAATTGATTTTCATTACTAAAATTAAAACGAACTAGATTTTTAGTTCCTCTATTCCCAACAAGAAACAGTTAAAGTACTCAAAATAAATCAAGTCTCACAGTATTTTGTATGAAATTGTAACATGTTTATGTTAGGTACTTTCTTGTCTCTCTGTCTGTCTGGTAAAAGCTGCTATTGATTTGCTAGAGACTTGAAACTTTCAAGATAGCTCTGAACTGGACACTAACACAACATTAACTTGCTTTTTTGTCTGCTGCATGGCAGAAGGTTACTTTGTGTACCCCTGCCATTCCCCTCTCTTCTTGTTCCAGTTGTAAATGATTCGTGGGGAGAGTGGTTTCTGATAAGCTTATGTGTAAGCTCAAATCTCTCCAATTTTTAACTTTCAGAAGATATACCGGTACATAGGAGGAAGCAACATATTGGTGGACTCATTTTTCACAGCTATTAAAAATTCACAATCGCAAATTTTCTGGGTTCTCTATATGGGATTAGGAATCTGTATGGGGCTGGGAGGAATTAATTTCTACTGTTCGGAACATCCTCTGTTCACTTTACCACCCTTAAATCAATCTCTCAGAAATTATTATTTCTACACTTACCTGAACCATTATCTTCTTTCTTCAGCTCTTCCAGTGGTTGTTGCGTTAGTGGGCTGTAATGGCACGGACTAAGAGGTGGTGCATGGCAGGGAGCCACAAGTCCGTAATGAACTGCCCCCCTTGGAAGACTAGAAAGTGGGTATTGTACCCACAAAGTTGGAACTGGTGATGGAGATCCACGATATGCAGATACAGGTGGAGGGCTGGAATAGTAAGGATGATGACTTAATGTCGGAGGAGGATGAGGTAAAAAGGGAGATGAAAGCTGTGGATATATCAGTGGAGGTGTAAGGAATGGAGAGAGGTGTGCAGAGCTGCCAATGGACGGAACAACTGGATTTCTAAGTCCAGAGCGAAGATTATCTGGTGATGGTGAGAGAGCAGGAGAGCTGAGCCGCGATGGGGATGACAGCTGCTGCTGCTGCTGCTGCTGCTGTGTAGGTGACTGGTTTTGGGAATGCTGCGTTTGTGGCAGTTGTTGAGGTGACTGCTGCTGTTGCTGTGTGGGTGACGATTTCCTCGATCCAGCAGGCTTTGAAGCCGCTTTGGGTCTGGGAGTCTGTTCGACGCTGCTAGCCTGTTGCGCTGAAGACTTCAGGAGAGTACGTAGGAATGATGTGTCTGTATCTTGAGGTCCAGGTGTTGGTACGTCTTCATTTCGACTATTTCCCAGGAGCGAGGTAATACTGTAATTACTCACACTGCCTTTGACACTAGGCTGGGGAGGAGACGGAAGTGCACTGCCAGGTTGGAGAGTTTGGCACGTAACAGTACAATTTCCACTGCTACCATTGTTATTGTTCTGTGGCAAGGCACTACTGGTACGAGCTCGCTGTCGTTTAGAGTTCGACATGTCCTCAAGACTAACTCTCTCCATTTCACGAAGTATTCTCTTCCTAGGGGATATAATGCTAGGATCCAGTCTTGCCGTTGCTACAGTTACTGTCCGCACATGATTTGGTGGAATAGCCCCACTTGCATTAGAGCAAACAGTGCTTTCATTACTACTACTTGAGCCTTTCACTCTATCTAATAAAGTTTGTACTATATCCAACAATTTTATTCTGTTTCGCTCTTTCTTTCCACCTCTTACGTGTGCACTTATTACACCACTATGATTCTCCACTGACACTTCTATAGGTACGTAAGGGCATCTACGCTTCTTTTGTATACAGTGAAACACAGAATGAAGACTCCTTAGATGCCTCATGTGTGGAAATGACTGCATCACAAAAGTCATTTCTTTACCAATGCCTTGCCGAGGGTTCGTCTGCTTCCAACAGTGATCTCGCTGCCAAGGTGATGACTGGACAGATGAGTTGTCATCTGACACTGAAATTAATGAAATTATTAGTAGCATTCATATTAAAACAGTTGATACAATATTGTTATTTACTTTATTTGCATTATAACTTTTCAACAAAATATTTCTTATTGATTACACAAAAAGTTAGCAATTTTAGACAGTTTTAATTAACATACATCAATCTAAAAACTGTAAATTATATTGTGTAATTTTTTTCCTTTGTTGTGTTAAAAAGATACAATTCCTCAGGATGGGTACGCTATGCTTGCGGGTTGCTTAGGTTGGTGTGTCAGTTTGTAGAATTTTTCCGGAAGTTTAATAAACACAACAGACACACATAACAGAGATTTTAGCCACCAATAATATATTCTCCTTCATTATTTACAACAGCCTGCCAATGCTGGGGTAACTTTTCAATTCCATGACTGTAGAAATCACATGGTTCTGAGGGGAAGAACTCATCGAGTCATGTTTGGAGTGCATTTTTATCTGGAAAAGAATGCTCCTTGAAGGCTGTTCGATAGAGAGTAGTAAAGTTGAAAATCTGAGTGCACAACATGACATGAATAGGTGGATGCAGAATAATTTCCTAATCCAACTCCTGTATATAGTTTTTTACCAGTCCAGCAGAATGCGGGTGTGGGGGTGGGGGTTGTGGGGGGTGGATTACCATGGAGTAGTGTCACGTCACACAGTCTTCCTGGTCATTGTTCTTGGATTGTGTCTGCAAGACAACTCAGGTGCTGACAATAAATATCAGCAATCAGCAGTGGTGGCTACACCTTGGGGAGGAAATTTCTGGTACACCACAGTGTCCATAATCCACCAGAAGCATTACATTATCTTTTGTGGATGCACACAGATCACTGTACAGAGAGTTGCTGCTTTGTTTGGGCTCAACCATTCCTTTCTTTTCCTTATGTCAGCATAAAGATGCCATTTCTCATCACTAGTAATGATACAGGACAGGAACGGTCAGTACTGTTCATGTGCCAATTGATTACCAGCACGCAAAGATGCACTTATGGCTACCCACTGGTTTTTGTGATTTTGGCTTAGAGCATGCAATATCCATGCACATGATTTTTTGAATCTTCCGCATTGCATGAAAATGTCAGACGATGGTGGAATGATCACAGTTCATCACATGTGCCAGTAATCAAGTACACTGACATGGATCATTGTCGATTATGTGTTTAAATGATCTTCATCAAACTCCAAACGTCTTCCTGAATGTGGAGAGTCACTAATGTCAAAACAATCCTTAAAATGAGAAAACCATTTTCTTGCTGTCCTCTGTCCACCAATGGTATTATCCTCATGCACAGCACAAATGCTACTGGCTGCCTCCATTGCTGTCGCCTATCTACTGAACTCAAACACAAGAATATGTGTGAAATGCCCCAATTTCTCAACGTGGCACTCCATATTTTAGCAATCACAGCTCCACTCACTATCTCCAAATGACAAAGTGACAATGTGTAAACTCGAATAGGAACAGTAAACTACAAATAAAAAGTGACAATTGATAAATAAATGCATAGCAATAATAATAATAATAATAATAATAATAATAATAATAACAACAACAACAACAACAACAACAACAACAACAACAGTTCAATTTAATTTCCAAGCAAATGAATTTATGTCAAGTTTCAGGTACATTACAATAAACATGACATAAATGAAGAAATTGATGAAACGTATGATGAGATAGAAGAAATTATTCAGGTAGTGAAGGGAGACGAAAATTCAATACTCATGGGTGACTAGAATTCGACAGTAGGAAAAGGAAGAGAAGGAAACGTAGTAGGTGAATATGGATTGGGGCTAAGAAATGAAAGAGCAAACCGCCTGGTAGAATTTTGCACAGAGCATAACTTAATCATAGCTAATACTTGGTTCAAGAATCATGAAAGAGGTTGTATACATGGAAGAACCCTGGAGATACTAGAAGGTTTCAGATAGATTATATAATGGTAAGACATAGATTTAGGAACCAGATTTTAAATTGTAAGACATTTCCAGGGGCAGATGTGGACTCTGACCACAATCTATTGGTTATGAACTGTAGATTAAAACTGAAGAAACTGCAAAAAGGTGGGAATTTAAGGCGATGGGACCTGGATAAACTGACTAAACCAGAGGTTGTACAGAGTTTCAGGAAGAGCATAAGGGAACAATTGACAGGAATGGGGGAAAGAAATACAGAAGAAGAAGAATGGGTAGCTTTGAGGGATGAAGTAGTGAAGGCGCAGAGGATCAAGTAGGTAAAAAGACAAGGGCTAGTAAAAACCCTTGGGTAACAGAAGAGATACGGAATTTAATTGATGAAAGGTGAAAATACAAAAATGCAGTAAGTGAAGCAGGCAAAAAGGAATACAAACATCTCAAAAACGAGATCGACAGAAAGTGCAAAATGGCTAAGCAGGGATGGCTAGAGGACAAATGTAAGGATGTAGAGGCGTAACTCACGAGGGGTAAGATATATACTGCCTACAGGAAAATTAAAGAGACCTTTGGAAAAAAAGAGAACCACTTGTATGAATATCAAGAGCTCAGATGGAAACCCAGTTCTAAGCAAAGAAGGGAAATCAGAAAGGTGGAAGGAGTATATAGAGGGTCTATACAGGGGCGATGTTCTTGAGGACAGTATTATGGAAATGGAAGAGGAGGTAGATGAAGATGAAATGGGAGATATGATATTGCGTGAAGAGTTTGACAGAGCACTGAAAAACCTAAGTCGAAACAAGGCCCCGGGAGTGGACAACATTCCATTGGAACTACTGACAACCTTGGGAGAGCCAGTCCTGACAAAACTCTACCATCTGGTGAGCAAGATGTATGAGACAGGAGAAATACCCTCAGACATCAAGAAGAATATAATAATTCCAATCCCAAAGAAAGCAGGGGTTGACAGATGTGAAAATTACTGAACTATCAGTATAATAAGCCACAGCTGCAAAACACTAACGCGAATTCTTTACACACAAATGGAAAAACTGGTAGAAGCCGACCTCGGGGAAGATCAGTTTTCATTCCGTAGAAATGTTGGAACACATGAGGCAATACTGACCTTACAACTTATCTTAGAAGAAAGATTAAGGAAAGGCAAACCTACGTTTCTAGCATTTGTAGACTTAGAGAAAGCTTTTGACAATGTTGACTGGAATACTCTCTTTCAAATTCTGAAGGTGGCAGGGGTAAAATACAGGGAGCGAAAGGCTATTTACAATTTGTACAGAAACCAAATGGCAGTTATACGAGTCGAGGGACATGAAAGGGAAGCAGTGGTTGAGAAGGGAGTGAGACAGGGTTCTAGCCTCTCCCCGATGCTATTCAATCTGTATATAGAGCAAGCAGTAAAGGAAACCAAAGAAAAGTTCGGAGTAGGTATTAAAATCCATGGAGAAGAAATAAAAACTTTGAGGTTCGCCTATGACATTGTAATTCTGTCTGAGACAGCAAAGGACTTGGAAGAGCAGTTGGACGGAATGGATAGTGTCTTGAAAGGAGGGTATAAGATGAACATCAACAAAAGCAAAATGATGATAATGGAATGTAGTCGAATTAAGTCGGGTGATGCTGAGGGAATTAGATTAGGAAATGAGACACAAAGTAGTAAGGGGGTTTTGCTATTTGGGGAACAAAATAACTGATGATTGTCTAAGTAGAGAGGATATAAAATGTAGACTGGCAATGACAAGGAAAGCATTTCTGAAGAAGAAAAATTTGTTAACACGGAGTATTGATTTAAGTGTCAGGAAGGCGTTTCTGAAAGTATTTGCATGGAGTGTAGCCATGTATGGAAGTGAAACATGGACGATAACTAGTTTAGACAAAAAGAGAATAGAATCTTTCGAAATGTGGTGCTACAGAAGAATGCTTAAGATTAGATGGGTAGATCACATAACTAATGAGGAGGTATTGAATAGAATTGGGGAGAAGAGGAGTTTGTGGCACAGCTTTACAAGAAGAAGGGACCAGTTGGTAGGACATGTTCTGAGGCATCAAGGGATCACCAATTTAGTACTGGAGGGCAGCGTGGAGGGTAAAAATCTTAGAGGGAGACCAAGAGATGAATACACTAAGCAGATTCAAAAGGATGTAGGCTGCAGTAGGTACTGGGAGATGAAGAATCTTGCACAGGATAGAGTAGCATGGAGAGCTGCATCAAACAAGTCTCAGGACTGAAGACCACAACAACAACAACAACAACAACAACAACATACAATAAACATGAGATTTCTGATGTAAGGATAATGCTTTCCGAAAATCGTGATCAGATAGATCGCCTTCCTTAAAGTAAGTAGCAATCTTCCTGTAGATCTACATGTAGATCACGAAGTACACACATTGAGGGCCAATGCTGATAGGGAATTCAATGCAACCCAGCTATGATTACTAAATTAGTCACCAGAGTACAAGAATGGAAGGAGCTTGAAAATACATGTTCTGACAGCTCACTTATGGGCAACAAAGAGCGATTATGGGAAGACGTAGTGGCTACCTTAGAGGAGAACAGTTCTAAACTGGCTGTCTCAGTTCCAACCTCTATTCATAATAATGGAATGACTTCAAGCCAAGTAAGTAGAGGACTCCGCCAGTATGGGCCAAGGGCCATGGCTACGCCAGCTTGCATCTCAGCTTCAATCCCTCCGATCAGCTGAATGATTCAAGACCAAGGACTCCATCCCACGGCATTTATGAACTGTTTAGAAGTGTCTTTTGCGAATGTATCCAGAAAGACAAAAGATAGGCTCATAGGAATATTAATTATATGAAAAATGGAGCATGTGTGGAATCTGTGCAGCTGAAGCTTTTGCACCTTTTGAACTTTGCGGTTGTATTCCTTAGCAGATAGTAGTCTTGTGAATACAAATAAGCAGTTAAATCTAGTTTGCTTCTGCCAAATACATAATGTATGAAACAATGTTACAATCAGAGAATTCTTACAAAAATACTGTGATTCACAATGACCTTGTAAAAAAGTTTGAGCTAGTCGCAATTCTAATCAAAAAGCTACAGCTTTCATGGAAAGTTGGCACTGTTACTATACTCACACACTGAAGGAGGTATAGAGTGAACTAAAGAGATTGAAGACAATAAATAAAAGCGTAACAACACTTTTCAAGAATGAAGAAGCCACAATAAGGAGCCACCAAGTCAAGAATATAGCAACTATGCACATTCATTAAGTTTGCTGTGATAAAGTAACAAAATTGGTTTCGGCACATGAAATGATACTCTTCAGCCACAATATGAGTATTCTAGAAATAACCATAAAGATAGGACACACAACTTTGATCACAGGCCAAGGGATTAGTCAAGCAACATGGTAGAAGAGACAAATGCAAGCAAAAGCAACAACAACAACAACAACAACCTTTGGTAAAATGAATGTAGTATTGGGCATGACCATCCAAAGCAGCTGTGGTAAAAAGAGGACACACAATTAAAATTAATACAATAACTACAGAAAGAGGTCATAAGACAAATATTAATAAAAGTATATAATAACAACAGAATGTAGTCAAATTAATCAGGTAACGTAAAGAGAATAAGATTAGGAAATGTGACACTAAAATTAGTATACAAGTTTTGCTACTTGTGCAGTAAAATAACTGATGATGATGATAGAAATAGTTTGTGCATAAAATACGGACTGGTAATAGTAAAGTGAGACGAATTTGTTAACATCCAAAATAAATTTAAACATTAGGAACTCTTTTCTTAAGTTTCTGTCTGGAGCTAGCAGAAGAGAAACATGGCTGACAAAACAATGCACACAAGAAGACAATAGAAACTTCTGAAATGTGGTCCTACAGAAGAAGACTATAGATTCAATGAGTACACTGCATAATAAAATTTAGGAGAAAAGAAATTTGTGGCACAACTTGATGAAAAGAAGAGATCAGTTGATGGGATACATGCTGAGGCATTGGTAATAGAGAGAAGTGGGACTGGAGGGAGGTAAAAACTGTGAAGGGAGACCAAGTCTTGACCACATAAGCAGGTTCAAATAAGTGTAGGTTGCAGTCACTACACAACACAGGGATGAAGAGGCTTGCATAGGACAAACTGTGGAGACCAGTCTTTGGTCTGAAGACCACAAAAACAACAACTTGTGAGATAGGACGTGGGCTGACATACGACTTCTTAATGAAAATTATGAGATGAAGCAGTAAATACTAATTACAGTACCCGGTGTAAGTGTTTGTGGAATAAAGATTGATGCACTGTTGGATTCGCATCTCGAAAATATGTTTGAGCAGCTAAATGATATGTCAAAGTTGTACATGTCACAATAAAGAGTGTAACAATCTGCGTAGATGGTAACAAGAGTAACACAGACTGTTTGATCAACAGTATCCAGACACGCCAGTTCAATTCAGGAACATTATTGTCCACAAATCATTGCCTCGCAGTTGCTGCTCTATGACAGGTTTCATTGTCATGCCAATACCATCAGTCACCATCTCCAAGTTGCTTCTCTATTGCACACAGTACATAATGCTGCAAGATGTGTCTGCGATAAGCATTTTATAAGTGCAATATGGGGACCACTCCCTGACCATGAAAAACATCCTCATACCATACCGTATTTTACGGATTATAGGACACACTTTTTTTTTTCTTCGAAAAACTGCCTCCACAATTCAGGTGCATCTTATACTCGAAATCAATATACAAAGTCCAGTGTTTGATTTAAAATTGCCACCAGTCTTAAAAATGACCACATACTCGATGCCGAGGGAAATCTCTCTCTATCTGGTAACATTGGATCAACTGACGGCAGCAGCAGTGCACTGATGAACGAACACGAGTTATGGGAATTCACAATTTTGCTAACACTGTCTCCCTCCCATCCACCCATCACAAACCCACAACACGGTTTAGCCTATGATGTGTCACTGCAGTCTATGGTGCCAATTAATTTGAATTGAAAGAGTGTGTGTGTGTGTGTGTGTGTGTTATCAGTAACAGTACAATATTTTTGTTAGTAGCTATTTTCATGATGGAAAAATAGTAAAAGGTATTCATATGATGCAGGCTATAAACTGAAAATAGTAGCTTATGCAGAAGAACATGGAAACAGAGCAGCTGAGCAGTATTTCAGCCCTCCATCAATGGAAAAAAACCATTCACGATTGGCGGGCCAGTAAAAGAGAGAGAGAGAGAGAGAGAGAGAGAGAGAGAGAGAGAGAGAGAGAGAGAGAGAAAAGAAAAGAAAAGAAAAGAAAAGAAAAGAAAAGAAAAAGACTAAATATGAAAATAGAGGACTAAATGCAAAATAGCCAAAACTAGAAGACGATGTATTGAAACCGATTCAAGAGGACACTGTCAAAAAGGCACTGGAATGAATACAAAAAATATTATCTTTACATCATTTTATTATTCAACACGGAAAGAAAACCAGTATGAACCAAGCCAAACAGTGAATATGCACAAAACTCCTCTGACATTTGATGTGCCAAGTAACATAACTGTTGCCATGAAAGGTGCAAAAACTGTAACTATAAAAATAAGTTGTGCTGCTGATGATAAACTTAATCCAATGATCATTTTCAGGTGCAAAACAATGTCAAAACCTTCCGAAATACCACCAGGCGTTATTCACATACATGACAAGGATTGGATAGACAAGGCTGGTGTGATATTATGGATTAACAGTGTGTGGGTGAGAGAAAAGATACTTTGTTGAAGATTTCTCATCTTTTACTAGGTCAGTTTAGTAGTCATTTGAAAAATGCTGTGAAAGAGAAATTGAACCTGGGAAACACAGAGCTTGCTGTTACTCCGGGAGAACTTTCTTCACAACTGCGATCTCTTGATGTCTCAATAAATAAACCATTTGAAGTATATATGAGAGAGGAATGGAACAAATGGATGATGGATGAAACACAACATGAATTCACACTAAAATTCACAGCTTTAAAAAAAGTGTGTCAGTCGATAAAACAGTCATGGTCTAGAGTGACAGATCACATTATTGTTAAATTTTTTCAAGAAGTGTGGCATAAGTAACTCTTTCAATGGCAGTGAAGACTATCCTATCTATGAAGACAACATTGAGGGGGGCAGCGGCGGCGGAGGAGGAGGAGGAGGAGGAGGAGAAGAAGAAGAAGAAGAAGAAGAAGAAGAAGAAAGTTCCGATGACAATTTTCAGGGATTTTAAAGGTCAGTCTGGTTTTACAAACTAAGAATTTTTTTTAGTCTGGCTTTGCAATCTAATAATGAAAATGGTAAAATGTTATTTTTTAAAAACTTCTTATAGTCTGTAACGTCCAAAATTTTAAATTGGATTACCACAGGGTATTGTGCAATTCATCACTCATTTCCAGTCATTCATTGTCCAGTGGTGCCGCTATTTTACACCACCTCAATTTTGTTTAGCACAGACTGGAGAAATGTGGGATTATGAGGATCTACTTAACCTTTGTACTCAATTCTTTTTAACTCCCTATGCATAGTTGAGCTAGCTGGACTGCTGGTAGCACTTTGGAACACACAAGCGATTTCTTCTGGTGATTTCATGTGAGTTTTTACATCTGCCCTCTACAATGTTTCATGGTCCTTGTATGTCAGTATGAGTACTGCCTAGCCGTTGTTTAACTGTGGTTGTTCCTTTGCATTCCATTTCACAATAACATCACCAACAGTCAAGTTGCACAGCTTTAGTAGGTCCTAAATGTCTCAGACTGATCTGTTGCTCTGGTGACAACCAATGACTAGTCTACATTCAAAGTCACTGAGCTCTCCCGATTGACCCAGTCTGCTGTTACTGCTTTTCTACTGACAACACAATACTCTCCGCCTCCTTTCGTACTGGCAGGTCAGCCTCTCGTGACATCTGATAGTCAATTCCTCATTACATAGGGGTGTCCAGATACTTCTGATCAGAGAGTGGATATGTGAGCAGGCATTATTGCCATTCAGAATTTGAGGAAGAGACTGCATGCAAGAGTAGAGAGGGGGGGAGGGGGGCAGGTTTGCGGTCGAATATTTAAGGATAACAGTATCAACATTATGAAGATTTGTTACAGCGACAATGCTATTTGAATAATCAATAAAAAAATAGAAATATTAGTCATCTTGTAACAACCACAAACAATACCTTTACATGCAACGTACCTTTGGAAGCTAAAATCCTAATTTGGAAACTGTTTTTCGCTGTCATGTTTACATGTTACAGCCCAAGGTGGTTTTCTTATTAAACCAATCCCAAAATGGCTGTTTCTCTCTGATTAAATAGTACAAAGTTCATTCTTAGTCTAATATTTCTACTTCTGTTACACTGCATAAAGCTATTCCATTCAGTTTAGTTGGAAATTTTTAACAACACGACGTAACCTGACAACTCGAGTATGTTTCATGAACTGTTGTGCATTTACACCAGAGTGAAAGTGAATCATGGAACTGAAAAATATAGCTGCTAGAACCATATTTCCTGGTACTGGGTTGGTTACGTGACTAACCAGAAGAAGTGTCGGAAAATCTGTTTATGAAATCCAGTATTGAGAGCGCCATGTAAACATAATGAGAAGATTCTATTGAAGTTCTGAGGTGCTACCATGATTTTTTCTTCTGTAAAACAACCAGGACTAATTGTGGTATCGTCCGAAGATTATGGTGCAATAACAAAGTTGGCACCTCACACCAATACCACAGAAGTTAACAATGCCTTGCTGCAGTCCGCAACAATGGATAGCCTCTGATCAAGCAAACATCACTACCCCGTTAGGATCCCTATTACTCATATATTAGATTGAATTGTCATTCTGAACTTTGTTTTTCACTTTAAGAGTTTAGTAAATGTGTGCATCAACCAATGCTTTAATATTCAAAGACAGTTGTAAACATTCAGCACATTCCTGTGGCAATGGATTGTAATAAAGTGAACTAATATTTCATATGTTGTAGTTCCACTCTACCATCTCCCTGAGCAATCAAAGAACCCACAGTTATACTGGACAATTGCAGTTTAGTCAGTTCATAACACTAATGAATGGGGTTGCATGAAAATTAAAAATGTAGAAACTTGAACCATTTAGAATCAAGTTGTATCCCATACTACTGAAGAAAGCGATTGCAGATGAAGAGATCAAAAAAATTGTTAATAATGACATAATAGAGTGCCTTTAGAAACCCCGGTGTCACAATCAATCTGAAGATGACAGAACTACAAGGAAACAATTTAAATTTCTCAGTCTTTATTTCGCCCTGTGGTATTGAGCCCATGTCTGAGAAATTAGCTACAGCAATGAATTTTTCAGTCCCAAAATCTAAGAGAGAGTTGAAATCATTTGTGAAATTCTGTGGTTTCCACTGATGCTTCATAAATAGACATTTAAAAAAATACATCTTGTGGATGTGGGGAGATGCATGGCAGAAAGGTATTGAAGGTATTAAATTCCCATTATTGGAATCACCATTATAATATCATTCAGATTTGGTGGAACCATATTACCTCTGAACTGATGTGCGAGATTAAAGATTAAATGATGCTGACTGACAAATTATGCACAAAACATTTGCTTTTGAAAGCAGAGAATATTATCAGCATGGAAGTGGAAATAACTAGTGACACAAACAAAAGCATTCACAGTCATTTGGAGCTTTAAGAAATTTTGATTTTACTTGCTAGGGAGGCATTCAATTGTCACGATTGAAAACAAGGCATTGGCATTCTTGATAAAACGCTGTGTGATGCACAACTGGGTCACTCATTAGGCATTAGCACTAGAGGAATTTGATTTTAAGATAAGGGCGTTGTTCCCAAAGCTCTGTCTCAACTGTCAGAAGATTTAGAACTAGAAAACACTGTGCAACCTAAAGTGAAGGAAATCCAAATTGACTGCATGAGGAATATCAATGGAGATGTACAGGGTGATTATAATCAAAGTTAAACTTTCAAAACACTTTAGAAATAATACCACTCGTCAGAATGACGTCAAATTGTAACAGAATATTATTGGAGAAGGGGGAAAACATATGGCAGAAGAAAAAAAAAATAGTGTGAAAATTTACCAATAGATGGTGCTGTATGTGTCAGAATATGTAAATGAAAACACCTGTCATGCACACGATCCATTGAAGTTGGTATAAAGACACCGGTACATGGGTTTTTTTCCTTTTGTGTCTGCGACGTTCGCCATGTCTCAATGCGGGATCGCGGTCTGCTTGGAAATCTGTATTACAAGAATGATGACCGTGCACACATCACTCTGCAGAAGTTCCAGACACTGAAGAGTTTGAAAACAGGCACTGGTCCGATGACTGCCATGGGTTTGGAGAACATGATTCGGAAATTCGAAAAGACGGGTTCTTTTGGTGTGCGACCTGGCAGAGGGAGGAAACAAATTGATTTAATGTAAGTGGAAGCAGTGGCCACAGCAATGCAGGAGAAGACGAGTGGTGGTGTGCAAACATGTAGTGCACAGAGAATAGCTTGAACATTGGACATACCCGTCAGCACGGTGCGTAAAATTCTACGAAACATCCTTCTTTGCTATCGATTCAAAATTACCCATGTGCACGAGTTGCTTCCTGTTGACCTGCCAGAAAGAGAGACCTTTGCTTTAGAATTTCTTGCTCACATGGAAGTGGACAATGATTGCCTGTGGGAGATTTTGCGGACAGACGAAGTTCACTTCCATCTGACAGGATATGTCAACACACAGAACTGTCAATTTTTTTTTCTTTTTTTTTGTGGTTTTAGGGGGCACAACTACAGTGGTCATTAGTGCCCAGACTAAATTATGATTGCACTGCGAGGCACAATGTTAAAACAGCAACTAAAAAGGACAACACTGTAAAAGGCACATTAACAGGCAAGTGATTAAAAGAAAACAGCATAATCAAATGTCCTTAGACAGTTTTTGTCAAGTGGATAAAACGAAGAACACGAGCAACTGCTCCTGGGTCATCCGCTAAAATTTCATCCAGAGTACATGGCAGGCCAAGATCAATGCGCAGTTTATTAAAATTCGGACAAGACGTTAAAACGTGGCGTACCATCAGCAATTGCCCACATGGGCAGAACGGCGCCAGCACAGCCGTCAGCAGATGGCGGTGGCTGAACCGGCAGTGTCCAATCCGTAACCGGGCCGAAACGACATCCTCCTGCCGAGAAGGCTGTGAAGAGGTCGTCCAAGCCATGGGGAGAGGTTTCAAGGCCCGAAGCTTGTTGTCACTAAGTGTAGACCAATCGGCATGCCACAGCGCTAAAATGCGCTGACAAATGACCCCTGCTAAAATCAGATGAAGGCTCACAACAATAAGCTGTCCGCGGTTGGAGGACCGCAGCCTTGGCCGCGGCATCTGCAGCTTCGTTCCCAGGGATACTGACATGGCCAGGAACCCAAATAAAGGTAACCGGAGAACCGTCGTCCGCCAGCTGCTGAAGAGAGCATTTGATCCGGTGCAAAAAGGGTGAACCGGATACGGATTACTGAGGCTCTGGATGGCGCTCAGGGAATCAGAGCAGATGACGTAAACAGAATGTCGGTGGCGGCAGATGTAAAGAACAGCCTGATAGAGGGCAAATAGCTCAGCTGTGAAGACCGAACAATAGCCATGGAGCCGGTATTTGAAACTGCGTGCCCCGACAATAAAAGAACACCCGACACCGTCATTGGTCTTAGAGCCATCTGTATAAATGAAGATCGTACTAATGAACTTCAAACGAAGTTCAACAAACCTTGAGCAGTATACCGAAACTGGGGTAACCTCTTTTGGGAGCGAGCTGAGGTCAAGGTGAACGCGAACCTGAGCCTGGAGCCAAGGTGGGGTGGCTCTCGCCCACACTGAAGGTTGCAGGGAGTGGAAAATCAAGTTGCTGAAGGAGGCGACGAAAGCGAACTCCAGGGGGTAGCAGGGCAGATACATACAACCCGTTTTGACGGTAGAGTGAGTCGTCAAAAAAGAAATGATGAGACAGGTGGTCGGGCATTGATAATAGCCGACAGGCATACCGACAAAGCAGTATATCGCGCCTGTAGGTTAGTGGCAATTCACCGGCTTCAGCATGAAGACTCTTGATGAGACTAGTGTAGAACACTCCGATTGCAAGACATAACCCCCGATGTTGTATATAGAGTTGAGGCAGCGTAAGATGGACGGCCGTGCAAAGGAGTATACAAAGCTCCCAAAATACAGCTTTGAGCGACGATCGACCGAATAGGTGAAGTAGGACGGTTCGATACGCTCCCCACGACGTACCGCTGAGAACATGGAGGACATTTAGGGAACGGGTACAACGGGCAGCCACATATGACACATGTGGAGACTAGCTAAGTTTCCTGTCAAATGTAAGACCTAAAAATTTTGTTGTCTCCACGAATGGGAGAGCAATGGGACCAAGATGTAAAGACGGTGGGAGAAACTCTTTGTAGCGCCAGAAGTTGATACAGACCGTCTTCTCGGCAGAAAAACGGAAGCCATTGGCGACACTCCAGGAGTAAAGATGGTCAAGACAACGCTGAAGAAAGCGCTCCAGGAAACATGTACGCTGCGCACTGCAGTAGATGGTAAAATCGTTCACAAAAAAGGAGCCTGATACATTGGATTGATCGCTATGGTGAAGAGAGCGACGCTCAAAACTAAGCCCTGTGGCACCCCATTCTCCTGGCGAAAGGCATTGGACAGGACAGAACCCACACGTACCCTGAACTTGGGTTACATTAAAAATGCATGAATAAAAAGAGGGAGGTGACCGCGAAGGCCCCATGTATGCATGCTGCAGAGAATGCCTGCTGTCCAACAGGTGTCGTAAGCCTTCTCCAAATCAAAGAACACAGCCACTGTCTGGTGCTTCCGCAAGAAGTCATTCATAATGAAGGTCGACAAGGTAACCAGATGGTTAACAGCAGAGCGGCGCCTACTAAATCCACATTGTACATTGGTAAGTAAACGTCGAGATTCGAGAAGCCAAACCAAACAAGAGTTAACCATTTGTTCCATCACCTTACAGACACAGCTGGTAAGGGAAATTGGTCGATAACTGGAAGGCAAGTGCTTGTCCTTCCCCGGCTTAGGAATAGGGACAACAATAGATTTGCGCCAGCATGTGGGAACATGACCCTCAATCCTGATGCGATTATAAGTACGAAGAAGAAAACCTTTACCCTCAGGAGAAAGGTTCTTCAGCATTTGAATATGAATAGAACCAGGCCCTGGAGCGGAGGACCGTGACCAGGCAAGTGCACTTTCGAGTTCCTGCATGTTGAATGAGGCATTATAGCTTTCATGATTCGAGGAGTGGAAGTTAGGTGGCCTTGCCTCCTCTGCCTGTTTTCGGGGGAGGAAGGCAGGGTGGTAATGAGCGGAGCTCGAAACCTCTGTGAAAAATCGGCTGAAGGCATTGGAGACATCCTCAGGGGCCGGCGCAGGCTACCCCAGACAACAGAAGAAGGAGTAAAACTGTTGAAGGAGCTTGGGAAAGCAGCCCAGCTGGCTTTCTTTAATAACACAACGACACTGCGCACGTAATCGTTTATAATTAATACAATTCACCATCGTAGGGTGTCATTTGAAAGAGCTTGTGAAAGAAGCCTAGCTGGCTTTCTTTAATAACACAACGACACTGCGCACGTAATCGTTTATAATTAATACAACTCGCCATCGTAGGGTGGCATTTAAAGGTGCGTAAAGCACGTCGACGAGCACGTATAGCGTCTCTACATGCTGCGGTTCACCAGGGGACTGGTACGCGACGTGGAGAAGAAGTAGTATGAGGGATGGAATAGTCAGCAGCAGGGAGAATGGCTTCTGTGAGGTGTGCGACCTGACTATTGCAGTTTGCGAAGTTTTGATCCTGAAATGGCGCCCTGGAAAAGAAGAGCCCCCAGTCTGCTTTGGAGATGTTCCAACTAGTTGAGCATGGAGATGGGGTATGATGCAGGAGATGGATAACACAAGGGAAATGGTCGCTCGAATACATATCCAGGGTGTATTCGTGGCTGAGGAAAAAAAATTCCCCGGACTTTTCCTGGATTTCATGGTTAAAAACACACTTTCTCCCGGATGAAAATACACTTTTTCTGTGTTAAGTAACACTATACTCTTCTTCAGAACTGTAAAACTTACCAATTATTTCAATGGTTGTGGTTTTATAAGCTGGCGTAGAATTTCCCTGAACTTTAGAGAACTCGCAGGAAAAAACACGTTTTGAAAAGTTGTCTGATGTGCAGCAACATGAACACTGTATATTTTCGTATTACGAAAGTATAAATTCGAATTCAAAATCGAGATTGCAATACGCTTTTTTAAGCATCGCAGCTCATGTCAAGCGATCTCGCCAGCCGATGACAGAGGATATTCAGAGCATAGGACGCGTGATGTAGTCAGCCAATAGCAACATCACTGTTAAGTAGCGCAAACACACAAATAGGAAAAGGTAATGGTTTAACTTAATATACATAGTGTTGCCTCTGCCTGGCACTTATGTGTGAATTGCAGAGTAACCATGTAGATGTAGATGTATAATATTGGTCTGTAAGATTAATAAGCTGTAAGAGAAGCTAAGCTTTCACACATAATGTTGATATTTTGCGCGTGTTACACTTTAAGATACATCACACAAATGTGCCAGTAAAATTTTTAACAACAACATAAATATCTGATCTTCTGGGTCAAAAATATTCTAAACGGTCGTCATCAAAGATTTGATTTTTGAATGAGAGTCAAATGCTCTGTGATTTAAGTAATTCATCGAACGTTCGTGCACAGCGTCCATCTTGCGTAAAAGGAAATTTACTTTGAAAGTAATGCTTTTCAAACAACCATACGGAATATTTTTCCGCAACCTGTTAGAAAAAAATTCGCTTCAGCAGTTGTCAGAACGCCGCCGCGCTTGCGCAACTATGATGGCGTAGGAAGCCCGTATGTTCGAACGTCTAAAACATTAAAACATCGTACATTATGTCATAAAAGAAACAAGACATTAGAGGATACTCCAAGACCATGGGAATTTTGTGCACCATACTAAAATGCATAATTCGGCTTAAAGTGCACATTCGTATGTCCAGATTCAGATGTAAATTTTCTTGGAGTACCAGTACTGTATTATCCTATGTTTGGTTCTTCCTTATGGCATAATGCCATACGTGCTAGAAGATGAAAACGTGGACTTGAAATACAGCGAACAGTTGAAACTAGCCAATACTGTGGAATTAAACACTTCGTTTCAAATAAATTGACTGCCTCAGCGGAAAAGATTAATAAAAGTCAAATTTCTTTAAAAACCAACAAAAAATAACTTCATTGTTCTGCAAGACAATTAACGCTTAACTGTCAGAAAGGTGGAAACAAAATAAAATCTGAAACTAATAACGTATTTTGATGATGATGAGGTCCCACACTCCGAGGAGCATAGGGGACGATGTGGGAGACCCTTCAATAATTATGTCAATGTATTTTAATTCACTTGATAGCCCCTGGCCGCAGAAATCCATTTTGCTTTCATTTAACGTGAGAGCAACAAACGAAGAGGAAGCAGCAAAACCACTTAAAGTAAACACGGGCCACGTGGAGACTACCACCGCCCCACTACAACTCAGGCCGGCCGGTGTGGCTGTGCGGTTCTAGGCACTTCAGTCCGGAACCGCGTGACCGCTACGGTTGCAGGTTCGAATCCTGCCTCGGGCGTGGATGTGTGTGATGTCCTTAGGTTAGTTAGGTTTAAGTAGTTCTAAGTTCTAGTGGAGTGATGACCACAGATGTTAAGTCCCATAGTGCTCAGAGCCATTTGAACACTACAACTCAGACTGCTCTGTGCATCAGCTCCGGATCTACGTTATTTCCGAACCACGGCAATATTAGATAGAGGCGCTACCCCTCCCTCGAGCGTTTGAGGTAGGACGTGAGTCGTGCTTCGGTAGCTCAGTTGGTAGAGCACTTGCCCGCGAAAGGCAAAGGTCCCGAGTTCGAGTCTCGGTCGGGCACACAGTTTTAATCTGCCAGGAAGTTTCATATCAGCGCACACTCCGCTGCAGAGTGAAAATCTCATTCTGGAAAAAGCAAAAAGTTTTATGTTAGGAAATAGTTTCACGTTTCATTCATACTCTCTAGCTTCTCAAGCATGAGGTCGAAGAGTAGTAGTACGAAATTTTTATATAAATTTGGAATCGTCATATTCTTCCGTAATTTGTGTGATTCCCCGTTTCTTCTCCTTCCTCTGCCTAACAAACAATCTTGTCATCACAAATTCTGTAACTATTCCTGCCAGTGTCAAAACTTATTCTCTGGTTAACTTCACTAACTCTGTCACAATCACCGGTTTAGTATCCCGCATTTATTCTCCGGTTAGCCTTATTACCTGTTCGTACAACGCGTTTTCCACGCTACTCCCAGAATAGAACTTTAGCGGCTGCTAGCCGGGGACTGTATAACTGGCCCTTAGTAGTGTGGCAGTCTGGCCAAAAATTTTCTGTCAAAATTTCATTCACTTGGATACACGGAGAAGACAATACGTATTCCTGTGAGTCCTTTATTTCCACTCTGATAGTCTGAATCTATGGATTTTGCTAGTAATTATAACAATGCTGATCATTTGCAAAACCAGTCAACCACATAAACAGCGATTGGCATTCACCCGTTCGGTTTTATTCTGCACAGCTCGTGTAGACCCGTCCGCTTTTGCCTGCAGGTAAGTTTACTTCTAGATGCGACGGGGATTCCCCTGCCAGAGACATCACATACACCATGCACGCATTCAAAAATCAACTTACAATTTGTTCAAAAACCAACAGGGATGCTTTCAAAATCATATGAGTAATCGATAGACCAACGTACGCTGGATGCTAGGCGCTTTGTGAAACAAGATCTTTTTTCTCAATGATCTGAATTTGGCGCCCCCAACCACTTCACCCTGAAAAGGTCACTGTGTAGTGCGGGTTTACAGTATCATTTATCATAAAGCCATATTTTTTCGAAGAGATAGGTGTTTCCGGTCCTGTTATCTGTACCGTCACTGGTAAGCGCTACAAGTGTCTTTTGCTCAACCACATCATTCCAGCTCACCAACAGCATGGATGTGGGGATGGGATCATTTTTATGCAAGATGGCGCACCTCCGCACACTGCAAATCAAGTTAAGCAGCTGCTGAAGTGCCATTTTGGAAATGCTAGAATTATCAGCCGCCATTTCCCTACAACGTGGCTGTCCTAATCATCTGATCTTCATCCGTGTGACTTCTGGCTGTGGGGCTATCTGAAAGCTGATGTGTTCAGTGTTCCGATTGCAAACTTAGCTGCATTGAAGGCACGCATTGCGCAACACATTCTGAATGTGACCCCAGAAACACTGATTAGTTGTGGAACATGCTGTTTCTCAATTTCAACTTGTTGCAGAAAATGGTGGTGAGCATATTGAACATGTTTTGCACATCACACAGAAATTAATAACCCAATTTGATTCTGATTCATGCTTTTTATGCAGTTTTTGGCCTCAGTACAATTAAAAACCAATGTGATTGATGCTTTTTGTGTGGCTTTTGGCCTCAGGACAATTAAAAACAGATTTTTCCCATCCGATGTTATATGACCTTTCCGTCATGGATGGGCTTATGTAGCTAAGAGTATCACACCTGTACACCCACGCACACTGAGTAGTAAAGTTTGTTTAATGTCAAACATACACCTAAGGCGTTGTTGTATGATTCATTTGTCATTTGTAGTTGAGTGCTGTTAAATTATGATGCTTACAGCGCCACCTATTGCTACACTCTGTAACTATTTATTTTTCTTCTTGTCATATGTTTTCCCCCTTCTCCGATAATATTCCGTTGCAATTTGATGTCATTCTGAGCAGTGGTGTTATTTCTACAGAGGTTTGAAAGTATAACTTTAATTGTAATCACCCTGTACATCGAGAGTTTAGTGAAGAATGTCAAGACAGAAAAGATACTGACTATGTTTTATATATGATGAAGGAAAACTATGAAGAGCCTGCAAAGATGTGAATTTACGAGTACTACTTAAAACTAACAATACGCTGCATCACAGAATGTATCTGAATACAGATCATTGGTGCATTTGAGTACCCTGTTGTGCTACGGAAGAACTTGTCAAATACAATCACCTTACGTACGGACACTTCGGTTCATGAAAATGTATGCTCAAGTTACATGGTAAAATTATTTTTGACAACATGACACAATGAGTTCAGTTGTTACTGAAATTGTGTAATTGCTGTCAAAAAAACTAAAATTTCTACCATGCAACATAACGGGTCTATACACTCAGTAATTCCTGAAAGACTACCAGTAGCTCCAATTGTGACTACAGGTCTCTTTGGCCCACTTCTGAAAACCAAAAAGCAAATTTACACAAATCATGATAGTTTTAAATGTTTTCTCTCTTAGTGACTGCTACACGCTGATACTGCAGTCAGTGCATGTAACAGACTCTCATGCCAATCTCAAATGTTGTTCAGCACAGTTTGTATGCAAGTGCAAAGACAGAAGAATGTCGTCCCGATGCTGAGCATTTTTGTCACTTGGGGCAATACCCCTGCAGCAATGCTGCACCACATTTATTCTTAGAAAAGCCGAGTAATTACCAATTTTTACTCTTTGTTTGAGACTTTCTGTTACCCTTTTTAAAATACAATGCCTGTTCATAACTTAGTAATGCAGTTTTGAGAGTTAATAAGTCTGTTGAAGTTCCATCTCATTTTTTGATTGAATGGAAGTTTGAGTGCAGGATCCTCTCATATAGTTATATATCCCATCAGTGGTGACCTGAATAATAATTTTTGCTGTACAGAGTTAACAAACAATGATGGAATCACCAACAGTATCACACCTGGCAGTGCGCCTCCTGCCCTTTTGGCCCTACAATCCCATACTGTGTGGTTTGCTCAGGTGGAGGCAAACTTTCCCTACCCTAGGAAAACCACCAATAACACTAAATTTTCTTGGGTCATAAGCCTGCTCGACCAATGAAATGCTACGGAGGCCTAAGACATAACAACAGCACTTCTGATAGAAAACAGCTATGACAGATTAAAAGCAGAGCTCACATATCGTGTAGTGGCTTCACAGGAAAATCGCATTTGCCAGGTATTTACTCAAGACGAAATGAGTGACAGGAAGCTCTCACAATATCTTCACTATCTTTGCAACAAAGTGGAGATCAGCACTGTTCCTGGCAATCTTCTGCACACGATTTGGAGCAACTGTCTGCTGGCCCAGGTGAAAGCTGTCATTGCTATGCAGTTGGAAATGTCATTGGATACGGTCACAGAACTTGCTGACCGCATTCAAAATGCCATCATGCCATGCTCACAGATCAGTACTGTAACTGTTCCTACCAGTGTTACGTCTATAACCCCGATGGTGTCATGTGCTGATTATGATGCCCTAGCCGCCAAGTTGGATCTCTTAAGAGCAAAAATGGCAGCTTTGCTGCGGTAATATGAGCTGCCGTAAACGGCGTAGCCAATGATATTCAAGGAGTTGTTCTACTTCTCATTCCAGGTCAGAGTCTGGCTCCACAGTTTGCTGCTACCACCGCAGATATGGTGAACAGGTTAGAAAGTGTACAAGCCCATGCACATTCCCAAATAGGAATGGTGGTCATTAGTAGGCACCACCGACTGCCACAACACCTCTACGCACCTATTTATAATGGATTGGACTTCAGGAAGGAAATATCTAATACATACAGAATTTGATCTGAGTATTTTATTGAGGAAGTCACTCCACTGCTGCAGGCAATGCATGGAAGCCAACTTGGCAGCTGCTGACAATACTGAAATCCCAACTTATACATGGCATGGCAATGTGAATCTAGGCCTCCGTATACAACTTACATGGAATTTCACTGTAGTGGACACGGCTGAGGCAATAGAAGACATTGACTTCTTAGCACATTTCACGCTTTTGCCTGATATATCTAATGCCTGTCTTGTTGCCAGCCTTACAGGTTTGACAGCCACCAGATATCATTGTGACACTAGAACCAGTAGTATCGAGCTTCTGTAAGTAGCAGATAAAGAGTAGCACAAGTTTTTGTAAGATTTTCCAACTTTAACTAGATCACCAGGGCTGTGACAACAGGTGTTGCATGACACTGTCCAGCACATTAAAACTACGCATGGACCACCTATGTCATGTCACCCACGCAAATCAGTGCCTGGACACCTGACAATAGCAACGGTAGAGCTTCACCTTATGCTGCAGAAGGGAATTATTCGCCTGTCATGCAGTCCATGGCATCAGCATTACACCCAGCCCCTGAAAAAGGTGGCGCCCGGTGTCCATGTGGCGATTTCGAGTGCTGAATGCCAGGACTTGACTGTTACCTTGTACCATTATTATGTGATTACAACCATGCACCTCATGCTCAGGAACATTTAGCATCAATGACTGAATGAAGACCTGCACACAGATCCCAGTCACGCCACAGGACATTCTCAAGATGGCTGCAATTATGCCCTTCAGATTGAGTTGAGGTTTATGACATTCAGGTTGTGAAATGCTGCACAGACCTGGCAGCAGTTTGTACATTCCATCTTGCGTGGACTACCTTTCTGCTTTGCATATCTGAATGATGTGTTGTCTATTCAGAAACCAGAGAACAGCATCACAGGCACTTAAGTGAGATTTCTAAACAACTGGAGAAGTACGGTGTGGTTTTGAACATAGCAAAATGCATTTTTGGCCATCCTGAAGTTATCTGGTTCTGCACCACTACCAGAAAAAGTAGAGGCCATATTACAATTGCTAAGGTCTACCACCATAAAAGAGCTACACAGATACTTCAGGATGCTAAATTTTTACCAGTGTCACTTACCATGTACTCCCGAGGCACAAGCACCATTTAATGCAGCACTGTCAGGCACTAAGGGTCGAGGTAATGCCCCTGTGCAATGGAATGAGAGTATGGATGCGGTGTTCAAAGCGTTGAAACACAGTCTTGCTCAGGGTGCCCTACTCGCTCACCCAAAACTTAATGCTCCGCTCGCCTTAGTGGTTGATGCCAGTCAGTTTGCTATCAGAGTGGCTTTGCAACAAAGGGTAGATGGTGCATGCAGCCATTAGCATATTTTACACATAAATTTATGCCTTTGCAGCAGTGCTGGAATACGCATGATAGGTAGCTGTTGGCCAGCTACCAATCCATCAAGCAATTCAGGCCACACGTCGAGGCACTGGATTTCACAGTTTATACTCATCACAAATGCTAGTATATGCATTCCACAAGAACAGTTACAAGTGCTCACCAAGTATGGACTCTCAACTCACATTTATATACCAATTCACTAAAGACTTGCTGCACATTTCTGGATTGACCAACTTGGTGGCTGGCTGCTTATACACAGTATCTATTATTTCACAACAACTGAACATGACAGAGCCAGCAGTCGCGCAGCAAAAAGACCCCCCTCCACTACAAGCAATATTAAGTGATGACAAAACTTCGCTAAAATTGCAACTGGTTGACATTCTGGATGAAACCGGCAAGGTCTACTGAGATGTACTGCACAGCAGATCACGACTGTAGGTACAAACTCCAATCTGCTGAATAGTGTACGATAACCTGCATAACCTGTGTCGCCCTGGAGTGTGCGTGACGGTTAAGCTGGTGTCACAGTGGTTCGTATGCCTGGGCACGGACAGAGATTGCCATCAACAGACTAGTGCTTGCCCATGCTGCCAGTTATGCAAAACTGCCCGACACGTGGATGCTCTGATAGGGGAGTTCACGGATGTTGGCACGCATTTTGCACGTATTCACCAAGACAAGGTGGGACCACTGCCTCCCTCAGATGGCTGTCACTATCTGATGATGAAGATGATGAAGATGAAGATGATGAAGGTGAAGATGATGAAGATGATGAAGATGAAGATGAAGATTATGATGAAGATGATGACTGACAGGTAAATACACTGGCTGGAAGCAGTACCTACCGACATTTCAGCAGAAACGCTTGCAGCAGCTTTCATGTCAACATGGCTTGCCAGATTTGATTGCCGCCTCCAGATAACAACCGACAAGGGGAGACAGGTTGAGTCTGAATCGTTCTCACCAAGTTCTGCAGATACTTACACCATAAGACCATGCCCAACTAGTAATGGCATGTTGGAAAGATAGCATCACACACTGAAGGCAGCACTGATGCGCCATGAGACCATATGGACGTCCGCACTGCCAGTCATCCTACTTGGTCTGATGACTGCATTTAAACCAGACACCGAGGCTTCAGCATCAGAGCTCGTATTAGAAGAGTCACTGCATCTGCCCGGTGAATTCGTAGGCACAACAAAGGTATGCAATGTTAACGATTAACTGCAATTCCTATATACTCTATTTAAAGCGGTGGACCACATGAAACCAGTGAGCCATTAGGCATGGACAGCACATGACATTTGTGCATAAGGATCTGGACATGTGCACTCACGTTATGCTTAGCACCAAAGCTGACAAATCACCACTGCAACGACCCTACACTTGGGCACATTGTGTTCTGTGCAGGAGTTTGCATACCATGGACTTCTCATTAATGGCAAACAAGCTACAGTTTCAGTGAACAAGCCTACATGTTCAAAGAGGCACTGACTACATTGCCGAAGATTTCAAGAAGCGAGAAAGGCTACCACCACCACCAGCTCAACCACTTCAAGATGAACCAAAACTCCCTCAGAAAGACATGTTCATTTTCCTGTCAAGTGCAGAGAAGCCTTACCACGCTCTGCTATTTCCAACAGGGCTCCTGTAGCAAGTGGTACACACTGATACTGCAGTTGGTACATCTGATAGTCACTCATGGTATCTCAAATGTCTTTCAGCACAGTTCACATCCGAGTGCAGAGACAGAAGAATGTCATCCTGACACTGAGTATTTTTGTTGCTTGGGCTTGGTGATAAGCCTGCAGCGATGTACCACATTTATTCTTAGAATATCAAAACAACTATTACTGGTTTTTACACCTTGTTTTAGACTTTCTGTTACTCTTGTAAAAACAAAAAACAAAAAATATAAAAAATGCCTGTACCGGTCTTAGTAATGTGGTTTTGAGAGTTAGTAAATCTGTTGAGGTTCCATCTCGTTTTTGATTGAACAGAAGTTCAAGCGTGGGATACTGTCATATAGTTATCTGTCCCTTCACTCTATGTCATCCACTCACCAAGCTAAAAACCAAGGTAGTGTAACTGCTGAGATGATGCCACCAGACCATTTCATTAAGATCATATAACCTAAGAGTATTTTCCAGTGTTGGTCACAGTTTTGAAACTACTTCTTAGAAGGAAATTACATTTAACCAATCTTAATGATCTCTAGTTACTAAAGTGCTTCAAACCCAACCAAACAGTGAGGTGCGAGTTGGGAAGTTTATTCAGAATCTGTTAAGACAAGACATATAACAACTGGATTGATTAATTATCATATTTTGAATGTGTTATAAAAAGTTTATTTCAAATGTATCCGCCTTCAGGTTTCTTTGCCAAGAAGCCAGAAAATATTTTCAAAAAGTATTCAGACCTATGATCAGAAAACGAGGTGCTAGCCAATAATAAACTTAAACTGAGCCTAGAAAAAGACACAAAATTATGACAAAGGGAGACAAAGAGCACACAACTGGGTAATAAAACATTATTTATAGCATTGGAAACGAGATTTTGTTGAAAATGCATATGAAGCTATTGAAGGAGAAGAGACAAAAAGCACACAAACGGATAATAAAGCATATCATTTATACCACTGAAAACTAGATTTTGTTGAAAATGAGTATGAAGTCACTGAAAATGAAGAAGTAGTTCCATCAAGCGCATACTGGAACCTTTGGGATAAAAAGAATAGTGCGTGCACATTGAGTAGAAGTGGAAAACATATGTTCAGAAAAGATTTATAGTCTTCAAGATATAAAGAACATGGTGAGAATTTAGAATCTATGCCTCTCTGGTTGAAGTATCTTTGGTGTTCTATGATTTAACAACGGACACTGAGAGTTTGTATGCCATGTAATATCTTCTACAACAGCTCATGTTATATTTTTACCTTGTTAATGTGTGTGTGCAGTTCCAGACAGATATGACCTGTTAATAACTCTGCTAACAGCTTACAAGCCCAGACTGCATATTATACGGCATAACAGTCTAAAAAATATGACATCATTGGATAGCGGAAATTAGCAGCACTGAGGGAAATTTGAAATGACATAATCGTTGATACTATGTTTTATCTAAATACCAGTTCACTGCCTCCAATTGAAAAACTGATGGTTAAAGAAAACTATATTAGGTGGGAGTTCATTATGCAAACTCATCTAGAACACAAACAACTATGGGATTATGCCACTGGCAAAATAACAGATGAACACAGTACGAGCCAGAATTATACTCTCCGTCCATCCATCGACGTATATTCATCTGCAAGACATCTCTACAGTTAAAGGAGTTTGGGAAAAGCTAAAGCACGTCTGCAAATAACTAGTATCTCCTGAAAAATAGTTACTACTGTAAATACACTGCTGACAACCAAACTTTATAATTGTTCATCACTAGGAGAATGTGTATCAAGGACAGTTTCCACATTGTAAAAATTAAATGGTTAGTGTTTCCAAGTTAAAGAAAACAGATTATGTGTATTCTAATTAGAGGACTACCAGACGAATATAAATCTATGATTATGAGCTTAGAAAATTCATGCTTGTCAATCACAGGAGACACTGCTGAAAACTGATTATGATAGATGATTATGTTGATGACGACAATGGCGATACCTGTAATAAACCATCAATTAGCAATATTGTACTGCAGATCAATAAAAAAAGAATGGTACATTCAGAAAAGGTCCCAGGTGCTTCAATTGCCACAAGTAAGGGCATCTGGCAACAAATTTTGCAAGAGCAAAATCAAAAGAAAAATTTCACCAAGACAGCAAGCTACCAGACATTCTTTTCAAATGCAGTAGCAGGTAAGGTTACGTGGACTGAATGGTACATAGAATCAAGTTTCGCCACATATATCCAAATATCCATGAAATGAAAATAACATTAATACAGTAGTAGGCTTGCAAGATTTAATAGCAAATAATGGTAACTTAACTGAAAAAGGAATGGAGGGATCGTATGTAGATGTTATCATGGACAGCAAGGAACACAAAATTAAAATACAGGATATTTCATACATATCTCGACCAAGCACAAATCCACTATATTTCAGTAAAATAATAGAAAAGGCCATTCAATTTTATATGACAGGCAAGGCATTCAGATTTACAACACATCCAAAAACATGGTTACTAGTGCCATTAGTAGATAGAATATACTAACAAGATCAACCATATGACTGGAATTTTGAAGCAAAATCAGTATTGCTGTCAAATTGAGCAGACTTTTAGCATTAAAGACTGGGTCATCTGCATTCTGAAGAAATGCATGCACAATGCAAAGATCTGGTTAGTCACATTTCAGTCACATTTCATATGAGGAAGCAATTAAAACTCCATGTGCAGCTTGCTTAAAAGGCAAATGAGCAGCAGTTCCTTTTTCATTAGCTAGCTCTAGACCTGTGTGTTCTTGAGATAGTTCACTCAGATTTGTGTAGGCCAATGCAAACTAAGTCAATTGGAGGGGCCAAAAATACTTCCTTACTTTAATTGACTGCTATTTCGGGAAAATATCTGTTTACACTCTCATAAATAAAAATCAAGAATCACAGCTAATTTGCAACTAAAAAACCTGATTTAAGGTAAACTGGAAAAAGAGACTGCACTTTTTGGACAGGTAGCAGAGAATATGCGAACAATGATATGATAAACTTTTTCAGACAAGAAGGGATCCAATGTCAGATTATAGCAATAACTGTGTCAAAACAAAACTAAGTAGGTGAGTGTTATCGTTCAATAGCAGAAAAAGCATAATGCCTGCACTTTGAAGCAAATTTGCCAAATAAGTTCTGGGCAGAAGCAGTCTCCACTGCAGCCTACCCAATGAACAACTCTCAAACTAAAGCATTAAAAAACGAAACTCCAGAAGAAGCTTGGACAAACAAGAAGTTGGAACTTTGACATCAATATTTGGAAGCAAGGCCAACAGGGAGCCAACTGAAGAAAATGGGACCAAAAATTATTAAGTATGTCTCAATAGGATACTATGATGAATTAAATGCATACATGTTTTCAAACTGCCACATAATTATAAAAACCAGGGATGTTACTTTTGATGAAGGTTTTTCTAAACAGTATGAAGAAGAAACTGAGTCACAGGACCCAAGTCAACAGTTTATCACATTAACGGAATAGAGCAACTTATTTTCGCTTTTACATATTAAGTAGTGACTTACTAACTTCATTATTCTAAGTATTTTTGCTTGGTACTTGTAGTAAATACTTTTACACACTCTATTACTGTTTAAAGTTTGTTTTAGGAATTTTTCACTTTGTATTTTATGTCATCATAGAAATCAAAAGCTACAAGTTTTCACCTGGTCTGGGGGATGTAACATGCTATACTCGGGTGTTGCTTTAGCGTACTACTACTACTACTACTACTACTACTACTGCATTTAATATAATGTGTATAGCAATTATTATTGCTGTGAATACCTGTATCCGCATCTTCTCGGTATCACGTTAAAGTGTACTGACAGACTAAGTTCACTCTGGCGGAAGGAATGAATGAAACTAAGAGAGAGTTTACAGTTGATGAACACACTATTTGTTAACTTGTTCTCGAGGAAACTAGATCATGTTTCACTGTATACTGAGGGACAAATTTGTTAATACCCATGAGATTTGCATTAACTTTATTTTTTTATTAGAGGTAATTGGTGCTGCAGCTTTATGATGAGAGTTGACAGAATCAAAATTTTGACTAGCACATGGCATTTTGTCATTGTGTTAAACTTTAAAAGGCTTGTATAATAAACATGGCAATTTTTTAATCAGTTTCCAAATAATCACATGGTCCATTATCCACCTCCATGTCCACTTCATCAAGAAAACCCACACTGTTAAGTGTCAACATGCAAGAAGGAAACTTGTTTACATAAATATGGGGGTGTTACAACAGTCAAAAATGTAAGTAAGTTAACAGACTGATTCATTCTTTGTTGCCAATCTAAATGGCATGTTCTTAGCAACGTTTTTCTGTGCGAACTTTATTTCAACATCTTATAATTATATTTTTCCCCTGAGACATTTAATTGTTATCTACGATAATGATTGAAGCAAAAGAAAGGAATTAAAATTTGTGCTGCAGCTGGGGCTCGAACCCGGGTCTTCTTGCTTGCTAGGGAGAAATGCTAACCACTACACCACCACAGCACTATGGCTAATATTGCTGCACGAACTTCCCAAGATGAGTGCTCTCCCCAACACAAATCTCAATTCGTATTTTCTGGTTATTTTCCGTTACATCGTCACTATTGCCAGGGCTCTCCGGCAGTGGAATAGCACCCCAGCGTTGGACATAATGGGAAATTCCTGTACCATAGGTGATCTTGTAGATCTTATAATTATATTTTGCCCTGAGACATTTAAGTATCTTCTTCTTCTGCTTCAGGCATTATCGTAGATAATGAAAATCCTACATTGCTAAGTTCACAGCTCAGGTTTGCTAATGTGTGTAGCCAACCTATCAAAGGTGTTGAATGTGTACTTCCAAACTTTCATTACTGTGAATGGAAGTAAAAAGCAGGCAGATTAAGAGTTTAATAATCTGTCGATGTCACTACAAATGTAGAACAGGCTCTAATTGAGGAAGAAAATCAGATAAGCCTTTTTCAAGAGTACAACTCCAGCATTTCCCTTAAGCAATTTAGGAGAACCACGGATAGCTGGAGGGGGACTAGAACTGCCATCTTCCAAAATCCAAGTCCAATGTCGTCCCAGTGCACTACTTACTCAGTGTGAATAGTTATGTACTATACAACAAATGACATAAATATAGTTGCATTCAAAATAATATTTTATTATTACTAAATTTATCAAAACCAGAAGAAATAAAATTATGGAAAGAATATTAACAGATCAAAGTGGCAGCTTGTGTTTGGTCTCCTTACAGTGGATGACTGGAGAAAAATGTTACAAAAATAAGCTGACGAGTGCCTCTATAGTCTAATGCTTAGCTTCACTACCTTCATTGTGGAAGGACCTGGGTTCAATTCCTGCTCAGATTTTTTTCTGAGGTAGGGAAGCCTGGAATGGTGTTCACTCAGCCTTGTGATGCCCAATGAGGAGCTGATTGAATAAAGAAGCAGTAGCATCATCATCTTGATTCATCTACTAGCAATAATAGCTGGAGGAACTGGCTAAAAGCTGATCACATGTTCCAAAATCACAGATGGCTCCTTGTACTGCCTTGTAGGCAGCAGCTGGCTAATCAGTACACGCATAATGCCTAACCTGGCCTAAAATGTGAGTGTGAGTGGTATTTTAAATATGCTCATCATGGACGATATATTACTTGTTGATTGAGGAGTCCAATAACACAGTAATGCCCCACAAATTTACAAGTAAACAGTGGTTCATATTTCATATACTGGTGAACTAGTATCATGGTCACAACCGACAAAAGTACAAGCCATAATAGTAAGCAAAAGGTGTAATTTACTGCCAACAGGATTGATAACAAAACAAATAACCAGAAGAGTAAAAATTGTCTGGAGTGCTTTTGGTACACTGAACAGAACTTTCAAGACCAAGCTTCTCATGTACATCAAATGGAAAATTCACAGTCAGAGTGTGTTACCAGTTTTGAGTTATTGCAGTGAGGAATGAATTTTTAATGCAAAAATCATTAAAAATTGAGGGTTTCTCAATAACGGTATGTTAGGTATTACTCGGGGAGACACAAAATCAAATAAATAGATCTCGGTAGCAGACCAGAGTGGACGGCATAATTATGACCACAATGAAAAAGGAAATGCTGCTTCACTGGACATTTAGCCAATAGAACGTATGGTAAATTGAGCAAGGTAATCCTTGGCAGATTCAAAGTGAGAACACATGACCGAGATGACAACATAAAGGTTGGTGGGCACAATATATTAGAAAACAGGGACAGGTTTTGTCAAAGGCTGTAATGTATGGAAAACTCTACAGGAGACCTGGGTCCAGCAGTGGATGTCAAATGGCTTGTAATGGTACTACCAGAGAGATGTAATTTGCAGTACGGTGGGAAATGCAGATGTCTTGTTTTTATTCTTATATTAACTTCCCGCTCTCTACATTGTCGAACACATGAAGCGTGTGGCTGTGCTTCATTTTTCATGATACTAGATCATACAGATATAGCATTCTCTGAAATACGAGACAGTGCAGCCACTTGGGCTAGAATTACCACAGGCCTTGTCAAGTAAAAATTCAGTGTATATTTAAGTGAATGAGGTATGAGTGAAAGCAATGTGGGTGAAACCCTATATCTGCACTCCTTGAAAAGACGAAGGGGGACTGCGGAGTCCCGTGTTCAATCCTGCAGATTGATGCCACTAAGAATGTTTCAGAACCTCATATCTTAACAAGCACAAAGGAAGCTTAAAATTTAGCTAAGGCCACTGGGACACAATATAATGAGGAATTGTATGCTGCCACCTCTAATCCCTAACCCATCAGTATGCTGATGGTGCGAAATTCTTCGAGTGCTTCCATTCAAACTGACTATATACAGTTCGTTCATAATGTAGTAGGTTATAGTGCATCAAATACGTAAGGACAGAAAACAGTATTATTCCTTTTTGAAAAGCAACATTTTTCCTACACAATTTTTCTTCAGCAATCTCTATGTTACTGTGCAACTATCCTGTAACACGGTAACAGTTGCAGTTGCTATCTAACAACTTACAGGATGGAGGAGAGTACTTTTTTTTATTGTTTAAAGTGTCTGTGGTACACAGTTTTATATTATATATAAAAGTTATACAGGATCAAGGCTGATAAAATGTGTTCACACTCCAGTACAGAAAACATACTTGAAAAGCTTATTGCCAAACTGCAAAGCAATTCACCAAGAAACAGAAGCTGTGTATCACTTACAGATACTGGAGACCGGGTTAGAAGTGGGGAAAAAATGTGTTGCTGTTTTCTCTGACAAGAAGATAAAATATTCTGTTGTATGCAGCTGTCAGATCCCAAGCAGATGCAAAAAAACTGTATTTTACTGCAAGACTGCAAGACTCACACACAAAATCCGGAGAGGCATCCAACAGAATGTTTAGAAGTTTATCATATTTTACATACATACATACATACATACAAATAACACACAATCTTATACAAAATTCTTAGATTCTTTAATTGAAAACTGAAGACGTCTGCAGGCATGTACAAGTCCACATCTGTGGCTGAATTCTAAGATTGAGTTATAGGTAAAACAAAACAGTTGCAAAGGGTTAATGATGTCTTCACCCTTTAACTGCTCTGGATGTGTTAACGTGCGCCACCAGTCCTTCTACCTGGTACTCAGAATGTGTCTACGCGACATGATCAGAGTACCAGGTAGAAGGACTGGTGGTGCATGTAAACACGTTCAGAGCACACAGGGACAGGTACAAAGGCACGCGTGTTAACACGTCCAGAGCAATTAAAGGGCTAAGCAAATAGCATCTAGAGACTAGCTAGAAACAATTCAGTCACGTACCAATAGCTATCCACTACTACCTAGGGCCATGCCGTTTAGAAGTGCTTCTCACAGCGTTTTAAGTGGGTGTAAAAGAGGATTCACAAAGTGAAAATGACAGATGAGTTGGTCCCGTAGATGTTTAGTTGTGTTAAGATCCATACAGTTTGTGGGGAGATGTAATATTCTGTTCACTCACTCTTCCAGTCATGCATGAACACTTTCACACTGTGGTGATGTGCGTAGTCTTGATGAAAGGTCCAGCCCTCCCTAGAGAGGCTAATTATCACATACCAGTGAATATGATTTCCAAGAACGGGGATATCAAAATCAGTTAAGTGTTTTGCCCATACTTTAATGTCCACAGTGAATGGCACAAAACACATTTCAAATGATAATAAAGTCCTCTGAGCCTTGTTATCTCTCAGCTCCGGTTGAAGAGCGAGTGTTTACCGGCATATCTTGCACGACATATTGACCTCCATCAATTCTATGATGCAGAAAATACAACTAGGAAAGTAGCACACTTGGCAATCAGCAGAAATCTAGTTTCAGCACTACTGTGAAAACTTAATTTATTCCATCAGTGTAGCTATATTACAGGGGATGCAGCCCTCCGAGACCCCAAATAATAAGAAATTTTATTTATTCTTGTATACAGTCCCACTTTCATTTTGTCACAAGTCTGCTTGTTCTGGCACCAAACAAGATCACCAAGCCATCCCCTGACTTCTAGTCGTCAAAAGACCTATATCAATAAGTCTCTCTCTCTCTCTCTCTCTCTCTCTCTCTCTCTCTCTCTCTCTCTCTCTCTCTCTCTCTCTCTCCAATCGCACACTTGTCAAAGATATGTTAGGGCCCACTGCTTCAGTGTCACAATAGACAAAATTTTCTTTGCCACTAATGACTTAAGATAAATGTTTGGTTACAGAACATACTTCATGAATTTTTTTCAACTATGATACATAAATATTGACAAATCGATTGTTTTGTTTCTGTTTCACGCTGAAAAAGAAGAGATCAGAGCAAGACAACTTTGTATACTATGTTGGGAGCAGATCATTGCTCTATGAAGCAGAGGATCACACTTAGCCAAAGGCCAGAAACCACAAGAAGATGATGGCTCTTTTATTATAATTTCCTGTGATGGTTATTTAAACACTGCAATTGTAAAATGAAGAAATAATACTGAAAATGACTTGCACTATGGAAATTAAAGTCACAAAACCAAAAATTAAATTTTGGGATTAGGTGTCTGCGTATTATGGAAATATAAGGTCCAGGCACACTAATGTGATCATCTGCCAAAAATCTGGATAACCATTGTTGTAGCGCAAACAGGTAGGAAAAGAGTAACAGAGTGTGGAGGGTACTGAGAGGGCTGTGAAGCCGTGCCATTTCCAGTGTCGTCGTCAGCTGCTCTGGGTTTCCAAGTTTAGGACCCATGGTGTGAACACCACGATTGAGACGGTTTGATATATTATTGATCGGGTTTAAATCCAGGCAGTACGATGGCCAGGGGAGTGTGGTAAACTCGGCCAGTTCCTGATGGTAGATGCCTTTGTGCCGAGGAAAAACACATTGTATGAAGGGGTGAATATGGTCCCCAGGTTAGATGCACACTTATGTTGATCCATTGTGCCTTCAGAATGACGAGATCATCCAAGGAATTCCACAAAACATTTCCCCGATAATAGCGCGCCTTCCTACGGCCTGGACCTTTTTGACTCACAGGGCCATTCGTGCCAACGGACATCTGTCTAATGTACACAGTGGATGTCCAGTTGTGGTTTTGCATGCAAATTCCAGTCTCTGTCACCGACGAACAGTAGTCAGCTCGAGTGCACGAACAAGGCACCTGATGCGGAGACCCACACACAGCAACATTTACCGTACTGTCATTGAGGAGACACTGTTGGTAGCCTCTTAGTTCATCTGCATGGCAGTTATCCAACAACTGCACTTCTATTCAACTATACACTCCACACCCGTTGTTCACCTCTGTCGTCTACGGCCCACGGTGCACCGCAGTGGCCTCGGTGTCATTCTGTCTGCGGTGTGTACTTTCACCACGGCAACATGTGAACAGTTTACAAACTTAGGCATTTCAGAAATGGTTCCACCCTTGGCCCAAAAGCCAATCATCGTGCCCTTTTGGACATCAGGTAAATTGCTCAGTTTCTGCATTTTGACAATGACTGAACTCTATTCTGCATCCCCACCGACACGCTGTTATTGCTGCCATCCGTCGTCTATGGACGGTTATTGTACGTTGACATCGAACACAGACACTGGTCACATCAATGAGACAGAACTGTGTATAAGGGGTACAGAACACTGGCAACAATTCAAATATTATACAGCTTATTAAAAAGAAAGAAAAAGTGATATACAAGCACCAAATCTATTTTAGAACAGCTGTCCTAGTCTCTGTATACTTGCAACAAAATTTTTCACCCACAAGAACCTTCAGTAAAACAGTATAATCTGCAAAATATGATGTTTATGTTATGCACATACATGGTCATACAGCTTTATGGCGTATCACAGATTTTTTATGAAAAAGACAGGACAAAATAAGGTATCCAGAGACAAACAATTGGGAACAATAATATCAAAACCACAACAAGAAGAAGCACTACCTGAAGAGGGAGATCTGATTAACTTGTACACATGGAGACGTTTGGCGGGATGTGGAAGAGCAATGGAGTGGTTCTGCAGCTATCACCAGAGTGTTTTGAAGTGTGTGTGTTGAATTCACTGACATTTACAACATGCAGAAAATGTGTTCAACAACATGGAAACAGGAGTACGGCCAAGTCAGCACATGGACAGCAGTTTGGGACCACGTAAAACAATGAGATGTTCAACTGACTTTGTGAATGGTGAGTCATGAACAGGACCTGCTGTTTGAAACTAATCTGAATGGGTTATAAAAACATGAGAATTGGTACTGCAAGGATTAATTAAACAGCAGTTAATAATAATCAACATGTAATGCGAGTGGAAATAGTTGAAATTAAACTGTTTTAATTCAGTATTTAAATCCAAAGGTGAAGCCAGAAGATATAAGCACTTTATTAAATAAATGTTACAAGTTGCTCTAAATGGTAATAAAAAGGCTATAAAAGATAATAACAAAATACTGACAAGGAATATAAAATATTTATTAAAGGCTAACAATGAAAAACTGACAGGAAACCTAAAAAAAGACTAAAGAATTATCAGGAAACTAAGGGAGTTATTGAAATTTTAGAAGATAATGTTGCAGGGTGCACTGAAGACTTAAAAGACAAAGCAAATGCTAATAATGTGTGGATGTAACGCACTCACAGTTCGAGACTCTCATTTGAAACTCTTAGTGAAACAAAGTATAAATCAGATCACTAATGATTTAAATGAAGCTCGTGTATATAATGATATCACTAAGATTACAGAGGATTTAAAGAAAGAAGGGCGTGGTAATACTGACATAACCTCCCTGGCCTCATCCTTCACCTGTCCCTGTCCTCTACCTGTCTCTATCCTATTCCCTGCTCCCACTCCAGTCTCACACACATCTTCTATACCCTGTATAGCCCTTTCCCTTTCTGCTTCTCTCCTCTCCCCTCCCCAAACATCTCTGCTGATGCTGCACCTAGGAGGACACTAACCAGTCCCTGCCACATCACTGCAAACTCCCACAGGCAACAATAGAGCATCTTCCCCTGCCCATACCTTGCTGTTCCTCCCCTTTCCCACACCACAATTTTTCTGTACCCTTACTGCTTTACCAAGCTGAGATCTCTAGTCAGCACAGTGCCCAGAGATGATGATTGCCAAATGTAAAAGGTACTCAGAGTGCTACACAATCCCTCCTGTATGTAGTGAGTAGCAATCTATCCTGATTCATATTACTAAAGGAAGTAAAGTTAAACATTTAGAAACAACAGGACAGATGCATAATAGGCATGGAAAACAAAATAAAGCTAAGACAGAATGATGTGGACTATTAAAAAGCCAAGTGCAAATGCACAATAAAAATCTAAATAATTTAAAACAAGAATATTTTAAAGATTTATCATGAACTGGCATAGCGGTGATGAAAGATACAGATTCGTCCTTTCTTCCTGAAAGTGCTGAAGGACAGCTACATAGGATAACCATAGTGCTGTCTGACCTAAATAAAACAATCTCTGGCTCAGGAATTTCAAATGGATCCACAATGATTTGTGGTGGAAAGCTATCAAGTGAAAACTGAGATAACAGAGAATCTATATTACTAAAATGCTATTCTGGAACCTGGTACCGGTTGCACTATAAGGGTAACAAAAATTCTATTTTCCACATTTTTGCATGATTATTGACTGAATTTAACAATTTAAAATGCTGCCATAATCTACTCATTAAGAAGTATAGTCTTACTTTAAAAGTTCAACACAATAAGACAAGTATTACAATTACAAACTGTAAGTTTGTCTCGAGGCGGCCTGTGTGCAAATACAGGGCTATGAAGGACATTCACAGGTCCAATGGCTGTTTGCACAAAAAGCAGTCTAGCAATTTATTGTACCAAGCCTTTAAAAATGAATGGGAATGACAGAAAATAGGTATGAGAATTCTTGATACATATTATGCCCTTGCATAAGTGACAGGTACTCCAAATTTGCTATGAAACGACATTACAGTACCATGCAGAAAGAATTTAAAGATTTACTATGCAATGAAAGAGCAGAAACTTAAACAATTGACAAATGGGATTTGTTGTCCTGTACATCAAAACCACTTTGTGCTAAATTTGTAGGCATGGAGCACATGAAAGAACTGGTGGTATGAATAGCAATATGTCTGAAGGCACATGCAAGGTGTCAGCTGCAACAGTTTTTAATGGAACCAAACAAAGAATATGGACACTTTGTCGTTATCAGGAGAAAGAAAACTGGCATTTTACGGATCAGAGCGTGGAATGTCAGATCCCTTAATCGGGCAGGTATGAAGAGGTATTGAATAGAATTGGGGAGAAGAGGAGCTTGTGGCACAGCTTGACTAGAAGAAGGGATCGGTTGTTAGGACATGTTCCGAGACATCAAGGGATCACCAATTTAGTACTGGAGGGCAGCGTGGAGGGTAAAAATCAAAGAGGGAGACCAAGAGATGAATACACTAAGCAGATTCAGAAGGATGTAGGCTGCAGTAGGTACTGGGAGATGAAGAAGCTTGTACAGGATAGAGTAGCATGGAGAGCTGCATCAAACCAGTCTCAGGACTGAAGACCACAACAACAACAACAACAACAACATATATTACTGTAAAGTGTGTTGGTTAAGTTAAACGGCATGCCTGCACCAATTTTTTTATTTAAAACTGGCTATTGTTGAATTTATGAATAAAAAAGGAGTGCAGGAATGAAAATTTTAACATCTGGAATTGATTGCAGATGTCACATTTTAAATAGACTCGACTGCACACTGTCCACTGAAAGATACAGCAAGTTGTTCCGCATTGCTTTCCTCAGGTAGTTTCATGTCTCCATAATAAGGTTGCAAAAGTCCTACAATATTTCCAATCAACATTTGTGTGTTAAATGTTTTTTTCATTTACCAAACTAAATAGGTTGTGATTACATGCAATCTGAGTGTAAAAATATGTGAAATTATCTGTGATTGTCTGTATGCTGACAGTCTGTATCACATATAAATTACATGTCTTCAGTGCAACAAAAATAATTCAGTAACACTGAAAATTTGTTTTGTTTTTGATCGATGTTGTTGAGAAATGTGAAATATTAAACCAAGTCATATGCAATGCAGCTTCATTGCTATTTAAAAGGGACACAATCACAGTTTTTCTCTCCTTGCGCTGAGACAGAGTGGTGTGATGTGGTGGGGGAAATGTGCCAACCAGGCTGAACGCTAACGGCACTCACTCACAAGCTGCCAAGCTTCTCCAACTTTACATCAGAAAGGCCACTCTCACTGCAGACTGTGTTACGCTGCTGCAGTGTCCACAGTCATTGCCTGGTTTCAGGACATAGACATCGACCTCTTGAATGGAAGATGTGTTTCATAAAGAATGGTGTTATTGAGTGGGCATTTTTGA
The DNA here is from genome assembly GCF_023864275.1 of Schistocerca cancellata. Taxonomy (NCBI): domain Eukaryota; kingdom Metazoa; phylum Arthropoda; class Insecta; order Orthoptera; family Acrididae; genus Schistocerca; species Schistocerca cancellata. The sequence continues at coordinate 390,211,836 of NC_064626.1, read as the reverse complement.
CCCTGCATTTGCCTTGGTATTGGAAGAGAGAGACATGGTGACCCACAGTCAGGATAGAAAAGAAATTTTTACCAAGTGTTACAGTTGTCGGCAAATGAGTCACATATGACAGGTATGCTGTGAGCCATAGCGTATGAAATGTGGGTGGACCGGACATCTGGAACACGACTACAGGCAAAATCCTAACAAAGGACATGATACATGGTCATGAGGTGTGAATAGTAACTCACGTTAATGGCAACAAGGGCTCTAGACCCACAGCATGGCACTCCTACAGTGTGTGCAGTGGTAGAACTTTACTTATGCGGCTTAGTGGATGGGAAGAAACATAAGTTTTTATTGGACATGGGTTTGCTGGGGGTAAGAACACTGGGTCCACCATCATGTAGGTTAAATGGCATGGGAGGAAACAATGAGAATTTTTTGGGTTTCGTGGAATTGAGTTCCTGGATTGGTGCCTCATATAGGCAATTGTTATTCCACAATCCTAGGATTACAGATTATGTTTCTTGCTTTGACATCACACTACAGTCAATTTAGAACAGCATATAGTAGAGCTAGATGGTACACTGTATGATTTGTGTGCTATAGCTGAGAACACCAAACTGCCACAAGACATGCCCCAGATATAGAGTGAGCCACTTAAGCTACATTTACAATCCCTTGGAATAAACTCACGAGACTGAATTCCGCAAGGTGAAGAGGAAATTACTGTTAGTGAGTGTAGGAACCAATTTTCTGGTAAATGTATTGTGAGTAGTAGAGACACTAAATGGAGAAGAAGAGTTAGTAATACAGCAAGGCGTTTCTTTCACAGGAGTATTTTATATATATAGGAACTGAATGATGAGCAGGTACTGCCTCTCAGAATATATAACTTTGGGCCATGGACATAGATTTGTCCAGGGGGTTAATGGTCACTAATTTGGGGATTTTATATGAATGTGATTAGGACAGGGAAAATTCAGACAGTAAGCTTTAGCAAGTGGCTAGTTTAGCTGCATAACTGGAGACGGTGGCACTCTTGGAAGGTGCAGAGAGGATATTAATGTAACCGTTATTGGTAGAATGTGTGGATCTATTTAAGTGACACAGCACAGAACCCCAACTGGAGTGATCTACCTGTGTATTGTAAACTTTAGACAATAATACAGCATCTGCAACAAGTAATGGAAGTGTTTATTAACTAATAGTATTGAGGCGGGAGCAGTAGTGGTGATCTTTCCAAAGAAGAGTATGAATGGGACAAAGGCGTATCGTTTTTGTTGTGATTGTCAATACTGTAATAGGTGTATGGTTATATAAGACATAACATTCTTAGGCGATAAGCCACTTGCAATGCAACAACAATACGTCGTGCATGACTGAATGTTATGTAGCAAACGAAGTTCTGATGTCAAGCTGCAGTACCTGCAGCATAGACATCATCTGCTAGCATTCCTTGAGGATTATAGAACAACAAAAGAACATCTAGCCAAACAATGTTGGTGGCAAACACCTAAGTAGGACATGGACTAGTATGTGAAGGACTGTGTACCATTACGCAATGAGCAAAGTCAAGTCATCAGCATACTCTGCTGCAGAGATTATCAGATAAGTTACTTGAGATGATTGGTATGGACATCTTAGGTCCTTTTGGGTAACCACCAGTAGGAAATTGCTGTGTGTTAATGATAATAGACAACTTTTCACACTACTTAGAAGTGATAGCTCCTCAAAATCAAAACATGGCACTGCGGCATACGAGCAACAGTCAATAATTGGTTATTAAAGTAGGCTGCTACACGGGGACCTAGGTACTAGCTTCATGTGAAATTACTGAAGCAACTCTGTTGTTTGTTATGAATTCGCAAATTAAGAACACGTGCGTTGCACCCAAATGCAAATGAATGAAAGGGACAGGTTCACCCAACAATTGGCAAGATCAATTGGCTTACATTGTTACACTATTTGCAGCTTACAATTCAAAGATTCACAAGAGTATTGGCCTGTCACCAAATGATGTAGTGTGTAGATGAAGAAATGCCATCACCATTTAAGATAGTGAAGTGCAGGGTGGGGTAAAAAAATGGAGAATTTGTGTGGAATTTCACGAAGACTTTATAGATAGTATGGAGCTAAGAGCAGAAATCAAATATGAAGGCTCTGGATTGACAGGAGCGAATGGGGCAACAGTATGCCAAGTGGATGGTGGTGGTGATGGTGTTGGTGATGATGATGAGTATGATGATGATGATGATGATGATGATGATGATGATGATAAGTCCTTACACCTGAAGGAAAAGACTAAAAAAGTTTTATGCTCATTACCAAGGTCTGTACCACATGGTCAATTTTCTACTCAAACGACAGTCATTCATTTTGGGCATATTGGACCCTTTCAAGGGTGTGTTGGAGGCTTTACCACTATCATTGGGATTGAACCAAAAAATAGCAGAAGGGCTAAAAAAAGAAATAATCGTACACCAAGTGAGCAAACAGCCCCTCATAATCAGTACATACATATAACAACCTAGACTTGGGCCAATATAAAGAAGACGGAGAGAAAACTACAAGAATTATTAATAGGAACAATGGAAGCAATCAGTGGAAAACATATTTTGTTATTAGTTGCTTAGTGGATAAGACTAAAGTCTGAGATTTTTGCTTTAGTTGCAGGACACAGTTGCACTTAAAGTAGGCGTGATTGGTACGAGGAATATATCTGTCAGGGAAAAATTGTAAATCAGGGTAATTATGCAGGCTGAAGATTCAAAACACTAGTAGAGAAAGTAACTTACTTGGCATGTAGTGTAGTGTTGGAGAGAATATGGCAGCTGAATGGTTTTGGTTTGCAGTGATTTTTGCATATGTTTCTTTCAGGATAGGGCAGAAAGGAAGCAGTGCTTGGTCACTACACTGACAACAGCTGAACAGTGGCACCAATGCCAGAAGCAGCAGGTTCTTATACACCCATACATGGTAAATCAAACTGTCACGGTGACATGCGAGTTAGCACTATTTTTTGGGGGACAGATGCACAAGGATGTCAATGGGACTTTTAGATTAGATTAGATTTACTTTCATTCCAATTGATCCGTAGTGAGGAGGTCCTCCAGGATGTAGAACATGTCAGAAAAACAACAATACATGACAAATATTTAAAACTCAAACAAATAAGCTAATGTGCCATTCCACAGGTCCCAAGTGGCATGGTCATCATTTTTTAATGAACGCTATATGAAAGAAACATTTTACAAATACTAATGCACTGAATTTAAAATAAAAAAGTTTTTAATTTATTTATAAGGTAATAAACATGTAATACAACTACTACAATACTTATTTACAATGAACACATTACTGCACTGAACTGGTGCAGAAGTTAGAGTCCCTGTACCTGTACCCATCCATATTTTCAGAAAGTAGGACTGCATTGAACTGTATGATCTAGTCACACATTTAATGACCTGCTATGAATGAGGATGCTACGGGGAGCAGGATGTTTGGAGTAACAGAACAGCAGAATACTGCTGAACAGGACTCAGTGTGGCGTATCGGGACCAGGTGATTCTTATTAACATTTAAAAACCCTTGAAGTGATATAGATGACACTGAAACAAGTAATTTAATATAAGACACATGGGGCCGCAAATATCAGGAAATACTCCTAAAGTGGATCACAAATGTCAAATGTGTGCTGTCACTAGATAATTTATCTTGCCCCACATGCAGTGATTGGGCTTGTCAATCCTACCCTTGCCAGGAGCGATGCTACATATCGTTCTGCTAGGCTAATCTGTTTCTAAACACATTTTGTAAATGTTATCTGTTGCAAATATAGAGGTTACAAAACTATTGTCCTCACTGAAATCAAGGAAAAGTTCTTATTTTTAGTTCCTTTCCTTTTGTCCATTTTTTTTTTTTTTTGTTTACATACTTTATTTAGAAAAGAACTTGTAGGTCATTTACTGGTAGTGATGCAATTTGGAAGCTTATACTTATTTACTCGTGATGCAGATTTTTGCTGTACTTTTTCTTTTAATCAGTGGAGGCTGCAAGACTGGTACATGATATAACAAATCTTATCTCAGTGTTAACAAATATCTGTTTAACGCAATACAAAAAAAGAGGTGCCCTGCCAGACACAAGATTCAAATCATGAGCTCCACAAGCTTTAAGTCACACACATAGGCCTGGAGTTACACAAATGTAAATACCTGCCTTGGATTGGGATGATCAAGTACAACAGGCCAATAGGATCCGTCACTGCATGTTGCAAGGTGTGATGTCACACCCTCAACATTTATCACCCACTTTTGAGGTATTTCCTGATATTTGCGGCCCACATTTGTCTTGTGTTAAATTATTTGGCTCAGTGTCATTACATCACTTGCGGCTTTTTACATGTTAATAATAATCACCCTACATATACGACCAAAGATCCTTTCTTTCACAGAAGATGCACAATGTGCCCAAATATATCCAATCTCTTATGGGAATCATAGGAATGGCAAGTTCACAGGTAGCTAAGTCAGTAGTGCATAACAGAACAGAAATTTTGGTCGGATGAGAAGCGTGCTTGCACGGTCAAGCTGGCCACTCTTCTCTCACGTTTTAACTTTGTACTTTTACTCCTTCAAGGCACTAAAAAATATTTAAATGTAGAGAAGTTACTCAAACATGGTGAGTGAGCTGTTCACGAGAATACCATTGATTGCAAAGGAAGAAAATGGAGAATTAATGACAACTATTTAGTCTAAATCTATACTGCTATACAAAAACAAGCTGTTGTTTGACATAACAAAAAAATCTCGAAAAGGTCTTTACCAATTTACTTCCAATTTTTTACATGATATTCAAATAAACATTTGGATGGATATATGCTATATACTTAAAATATATATGTACTGTATAATTATGTACTGTATAATTAATTTTTAAAAAACACACACACAGAGGAGGGGGGAGGGGCGGAGTAGCAAAAATCTCGAAAATTTCTTGACTGATTTTATATTAAATGTTTACCTGATTTTCTGATAAACATTCATACGCACAAAATTATACCACATATAACAAAAATCTTGGAAAGTTCTTGACTGACTTCTAATTTTTACATGGCGCTTGGATGGACAAAATCTATATACTTTTTTCAACAAAAATGTACAGGTTTACTGTTAAAGCCGAATGTGAGGGGAAAAAAATGCAGTGCTGTGAAAATGTGCAGTTTAATTTTCTTCCCGACAGCAAATTTTAACCACATTAGAAAGGCATTTAAATCAATAGACAAATTGTTTCTCCCATGTATACTCTTCCTCTTTAAATATATATAATTTAAACAAAAATTGTGTATACAATTATGTGTTGTTTTGTTCTCCTCGTCACATTCAGTTTTAAAAGAAAACACGAAAGTCGTATGTATGTCTCATCACCCTATGATCAGAATACTGCTACATAATCTATATTGTGTGAAACTTTGTAATCCTACCCATTTGGAGATTTAATTGTGTGAAATACTGCTACTGAAACTACTATCCTCACAGATTCAGTATCAGGAGAAATCACTACTAATACCCTGTAAACCGGTGACCCCAACTGATTAACCCCTTTTAAGTTTTTGTTGGCTATAACAATAAACAAGGCTCAAGGTCATCAGGAAGGTGTGAAGAGGAGATGGGTAGCAAGGGAGGAGGGCAGGAAATAGACATTGAGAGAAGGAAGGAGGAGATGGACACAGAAAGGAGGGAAGAGGAGATGGAGGGGGGGGGGGGGGAGGAAGATGGAAATCGGGACATATATCCAATACCCACACATATTTAGCAATCGCAAAACATTTCCGGGTTCACGAGTTTTCAATAATTTAAAGTAAAGGTTCAGAAAAATGGGCATGCCTTTAACTGAACGGTAATAACAAAATTTATGCTATGATACAATCTCCCAACCTTCCACCCACACTTAGCAGAAGAAATGGAAGGAAAAAATGAACTGTATAATTTTGAATGAGGTTTTAAAGCAGTATTAATATACTGAGTCTCCACTGCAGCAACAGCTGCATAGTTTATTTACAATAACACAATTGTTCTGCAGTCAATTAGGCTACATGACCCCAGGTTTTCTCATAAGATATTAGTTTGCGCATAACCAATCTTATAGTATTTACACAGATAGTGTGTATATTTTTAACACACTAGTTATATTTAAAATGATAAAGTAGATAAAAGAGCTTTATATTCGTCTATAGCTGTTGTCATTTGTGTTATATTATACTGGAGAGATGTGTAGAAATGCCAACTTGTAGTAGTTTAGTAACCATCATATACATATAGCTATTCTTGTGACTCAAAAACTTATAATGTATGCCATATGACTAGTAAATAATAAATATACTTATGAAACTCATAAGTAATCACTTATCAATGCCTGAACCATATAAATAGTAGTTGGTGGTGCAGAGGCAGAGTGCCAGTTGAGATTTGTTAACAGGCACCTACAAATTATCCACATGAGAATCAAACATACCACTTCTGTCATACAAGCAGAAACAAGTAACGATTTAATCAATAGTTGGTGATACTGTAGTAAAGCTTGTGGATAACAACAGTGTGTGCAATACTGTGACAGTATCATAAACTGTGCTCAGCACATTCGACCGCTTAGTTGCATACCTAAAGCTCCTCTTGTTGTAAATTCTTCAACATTGCCTGATGACTAAAATCTGTACCTCTCTCTATACCTACTTTTAAAATTATTTTTTAAAATAAATTTCTTGCTAGTAGGGCTAAGTTATGTTTTGGAAATGCAATATTTTCAAACTTCCTATAATATATATGTTATTGGTTGGATGCTACTTAATAAATTAAAATTAAGTTTGGAATGTATTTCCAGTACTACACTAAGAAGAGCATTCCAAGAGCAGATGTCCAATAAGTAGCACACTCAACTATGAAACACTACTCTTCCACATTTTAAAATACTTTCTGTAAACATACACAACTTTTACACAACTAATAACATACCACTAAGTGAGGTTGAGCTCTCCTGGCGTGGAGTACCAGTACTAGTAGCAGTAGTTGCAGGAGGAGGCCAGTATGTTTTTTTGGGCACTGGAACCCATGATGTTCGATCTCCTTCAGTTCGGTGTGATAATTCCAATATGAATTTACCATCTGCAATAAAGCATGTAGTCATTCTAACATTTCTTTATGCACATTGCAATATGAGCCCTACATCAGTAAGGCTTCTTTACCAAGTCTTGGACTAACCAGTAACATACTCAATTAAAAACAGAATGCACTGTTTGAACCATTACACATTATTCTATGCAAAATTTACCAAGACTCTGTATTGCACAGAGGACCATGATTGGATCTCAGAATAATGCCAATTAAATGTTTTATTTGCTGTGTGATAAACATGTTTAAACTGAATTGCAATAAGAAATAAAGGCTAGCCGTTTCTCAAGAATTTTTGATCTGACAACATTCAGTCTGGATTAGAGCTGACCAAGACTAACACTGTAAGTTATAGGAACAAGGATGATTTCAAAACAAGATACATAAAAACTTATCCTAAATGCTGAACTCATAATTAGGATCTAGATCATAACAATTCAAAGTCCTTACTGACTGGAAAAATGAATTGCAAAAGAACAAATCTAGAATCTCTCAAGGATTTGACCACACATCTTGCCAAGCATAATAAGGAGAACAACGACGGGCATGAAAAGACTGGAGCAATATATGACAGAGTTGAGTGGTGAACTGTTTCTAAATAACACACCATTAACAGTAGTTTGTTTGTGTGGCTTTAATGAAGGGCACTTAACTTTCATTTACCACTATCAGAAAAATATCACACTGACATTTCACTCAACATACGGATTACTTAGCAACAAAGTTGTTGCTAATCATTTGTTATTAAGCAGCACTAACTCTTAGATCTAAAACATCCCCTTTATGAATTGTGAATGATGCGAGCAGAAATAGGTAAAAAGTGAAAATTGAGAGCTGAGGTACATGATGTTTGCAAAATTTCAAATACAATTAAAAAAATGCTACACATTTTTCACACCAATATTTCCCAATCCATTCCTGAATTAATGTCCTGTGTGGAGATCTTAGGTCTCAATAATTGCTGGACAACTGTCAGATGATTATTTAGACTGCAACAAGGATAATAATATGTATGGTAAACTGGCAGCCACCATATGTTGCACACCAAATCTCAAATATGCTGTTAGGACAACAACAATATGTTTCCTGTCATGAAGCAAATAAACAGTGTTAAGAAAGTATATAACCATACATGTTTTTGTTTTTCTAAATTGTCTTGCAAGGCGGCATGAAAAATAAAACAAATATATCTGAGGAATATCTAACAATACCAACTAATAAAACTGTGTGTTGTATAAGAGCTAAATATGACAGAAAGGGAAAGCAATGGGTGCGTGGTGACTGCTGATTACTTATTTTGATAAGCCAGGCTCTGGCAATAATATGCTCCTCTTGTGACACTGCTTGGTGAAAAATAACCAGATAGAACACCACAGGATTATTAACAACTAAACTGTCACAATACAGAAACATTGCTTCAAAGAAAGCTAACCTGATGCTGTTAAAAAAAAGAAAAAAAAAAAGAGTATGTGATTTCCCTCACTGACAAAGGTTGACCGTTCATGCAGAAACATCCACGATCAGCGTAAGAAGCAAGTAACGAATCATAGACGTCAAAATGCACAGGATAGTGCTGTGCTGGTTACTTGCAGTATTAACTGCGCTGTCACTGTTATGAATGGTGTGTTGTCACAGTTGTGTATCAGTACACAGGCTTCAATACGATGTTTCCATATATTTAAAGCATTACTATCATTTATAAACATAAAACTAAAATATAAAACACGGTTTGCCAAATAGTCTGGAGAGATGCAAAATAATTTGGAATTACCCTTAAAAAATTTCAGTCTACCACCTGCGATACCGCAAGATTTATCAGCTTCGCTGGTTGAAGAATTGGGACTTTGGGTTCCGTCGATATCTCCGGCTGAATATCCTCTTTTGCTGCCACTGGGAATATCTGGACCTCCATTCACGCTTCTTTCCTCGGTCATTTTGGCACATGATGCAAATGAATTTTCTTGCACTCGCATCTCTTTTATTCCACTACATTACGGTAATCACTTCGGCCTTAAATAAACAGAATAATAGCTGCCCCGACGTCGGGCTGCTACGAAGCACAGCTCCATCGTCTGGTATGTAGTAATGTTTCTTCTTTACTCCATGTTCATTCCTCCACCTGCTGCGAATGAATGAAAATCGTTCTGTTTATTGTTTTCGTACCATATCTAAACACGAAATCTGTCGGTATACGAAAGAACTAACTAGGGCACATCGTATAAATGTATAACTTTACATCCTTCAACGATAAGGCAAGTAACCTAACGCCGAAGCGCACAAATATTTCACTCACCTCCTCGTCAACACTTTTTGGTTCATTCCACATACCACTGTTCCTTATTTAATTCACGCCCAGCAGCCATACTTGGTCCATTACCGCTCATTCCTAAGTCAACCCTTTCTACGAGCAAAATGGAGGACCTGCGTATAAGACGTGTTGTGCAGACTGAAGATTTATCAAATGTTGAATTTGAGACTAGCGAAGATGTCGAAGTTATTCCCACGTTTGATAGCATGGGCTTGCGAGAAGAACTGCTGCGCGGTATTTATGCATACGGTAAGTGTTTCATTTTTGTAACGAATGACACAGTTTCAACCGTTTGTGCGTTGTTATTTGTTGGGCAACATATCCAAATGTGTGTGTTTATTAGTAAAGCTGAACGTATGTATTAGAGTTAATCTATTGGAACATGTAATAGTTAATAAAAATAGATTCTGTTTGGTAAGGTAGTTTTGCTGTCCATGTCGCGCAGATTCGACAAATTGATTTCGTAGTGTTTGTTGTTGATTATTTAGCCTATAAGGTAAATATATATTTTGTTGTACCCTTTAAAATTCCAGGCATTTCGTTCTCGTTTCCGTAAAGTAATCGTTTCAGCTCACCTGAATTTACCAGAAACATTACCGTAAATTATGTTTTCAAACGTTAGCCTTGTAGTAACCTTCATGTTACCAACAGCTGGAATGGAATAGTATTTAAAGTGCTTTATGTTAGGAACATAGATTTTCATTTACAAGACCACACCAGAATCAATTAGGCTACATACAGAAAAGTCACACTTTTATTCCAAATTCGTTATTCATTTTATGATTATTGACAATGATGTAAGTGAGCATCATTTCTTTTAAAATATGACCTACCTTAACTGTAGATGTCTCCATTGCTCTAATAAACTGACCAGGTGAGGTGCTACACTCGTTAGCACACTGGACTCACATCCGGGAGGATAAAACCTGCCTCCGACCATTATGATTTAGGTTTTCAATGATTTCCCTAAATCGCTTCAGGTAAATGCCAAGGATGGTTCCTTTGAAAGAGCACAGCCAATTTCTTTCCTCATTCTTCACTAATCCAAGCTTGTGTATAATGCCAACAAGACATTAAACTCAAATCTCCTCCTCTAATAAATGATGACTGGTGTCAGTGTTCGGTTCCATTAAAACCACTTGTTTGGGTAAACCAATTCCATCATTGTTGTAATAGAAATATTTAATTGCGTCTTGTTTAAGGATTGAGGAAATTTCTCGTACTGATTTTTGCAGCTAGAGTCTCTTGACAAACTGAACTCAGAGCCGGTCTGTTTCTTGCTGTTCCGAGACATTGTACCTTCTTGAAATAGAAACATAAATCCATTTGTTGACTTCCATTTGTCTGTGCCTTTTGCCCAATTTGCATTACTGTATGTGGTGGTGATGTGGTCCCCTTCTGTAGAAAATTGCAGTTTAAATTCTATAGACTCTTTAAACTACTGTAATATTCTTTTGATTAAATCCTAATTCTGCGGTCACAGAACTGCAAAAGTTTTTCCTCCCTCCCTCCCCCCCCCCCCTCTGTAAATTATGTATGTACATAATATGCATCAACATACTCTTCAAAGACTTGTGTTATCTGACCTTTACCTCCAGTCTTAATTTTTATGATGAAAAGAGCATTAAATATGGTGCAGATGTAAATGTGGGGCTGTGGTACTGGTACAGGTTAAACTGTTACCCCATCTTTATCTGGCTTTCAATTTGTTGGCTTCGCCAACTCACAACCTGATTATCACCTTTCGACTTAATCTAGAGCATGGGCTACACTAAAAGTCATTTGTCACAACAACCAAGATCTTGGAGGGGGGGGGGGGGCCAGTATCATACAATATTACGAAGTTTGATAAGTGATTCTACTGTATATATTTTATAATAAGATTGATTTATATCTACCCTTCAAACATGGAAAAAAACATGAACAAATGATTGAAAAGGATTTACTGTTGGTTTATTGTTTTGTTTATCCCATTGGAGCTTATACCAGACCATGTAGTTCTTAATTCTGGTGAGCTTTGTTGTAAGTCCTGTACTTTCTCATCCTGGTGCTGTGGAAGATTTTTCCATCCATTAGCACATTTCACTCAGATTTTGAGATGCATCTTTACTATTGTTAGTGCCTGGAGAATATCTCGTTTTGATAAGCAATTTGTGCTGATATTTGTTGTGAATATTATTGCGGTCAATTTATCCTAACTACTATTCCCCACTTTGCATCAACTGCTTCCTTCCAGAGACAATGCTCATGTTTCTTCCACAAGTCTCCACTTGACCATCTTGCAACATGACTAAAGGATTAGCCTCCTCTTCCCGCATTGCTGTTTTAATGTGGTCCTGATGTTAATGGAATTCCTGGTTGTGTCTTAATTCTGTATACACCATCTTCTTTGGTGGGGCTCAAGAGCCTTTCTGTCCGTTATTTCTAGTCTCTTGAGTTGCCCCTACTTGGCCATGTTTAGGTGTTCTAAGGTGTTCTGTACTGTAGATCTCAGTAAAGTGTACTAGTGTCATACTTTTACTTTGAGGAAATGGGTTATGGGTTTTGATTTGTAAATGTATTTACAGATAGGGTATGTTCTCTCCAGTTTGATACCCCTATTGTTTGTGTCCAGATCATCAATGGTTTTCAAAATTATTGATTGTTCGGATATTTGAAGAAGTCAGCCCCCTATATTCACATCTACATCTGCGTGATTACTCTGCTATTCACAATAAAGTGCCTAGCAAAAGTTTCAGTGAACCATGTTCAAACTGTCCCTGTAGCATTCCACTCTTGAACGGCGCACGGGAAAAATGAGCTCATAATTTTTTCTGTGTGAGCCCCAATTTCTCTTATTTTATCGTGATGATCATTTCTCCCTATGTAGGTGGGTGCCAACAGAATGTTTTCGCAATTGGAGGTGAAAACAGGTGATTGAAATTTCTTGAGAATATCCCGTTACAACAAAAAACGCCTTTGTTTTAATGATTGCCACTCCAATTCATGTACCATGTCCGTGGCACTGCCACTCCAATTCATGTACCATGTCCGTGGCACTATCTCCGTTGTTTCGTGATAGTAATAAACGAGCTGTCCTCCTTTGAACGTTTTCGATGTCATCCGTCAGTCTCATCCAATGTAGATCCCACACCACACAGCAATACTCCAGAATAGGGTGGACAAGTGTGGTGTAAGCAGTCGCTTTAGTAGACCTTTTGCACCTTCTAAGTGTTCTGTCAATGAATCGTAGTCTTTGGTTTGCTCTACCCACAACATATCTATATGACCGTTCCAGTTTAGGTTATTTTTAATTGTTATCTGTAAGTATTTAGTTGAATTTGCAGTCTTAAGATTTGTGTGACGTTTCACGTAATCAAAATTTAGCGGATTTCTTTTAGTACTCATGTGAATAACTTCACACTTCTCTTTATTCAGGGTCAATTGCCATTCTTCACACCATACAGATATCTTATATAAATCATTTTGCAATTCATTTTGGTCATCTGCTGACTTGACAGCTCAGTAAATGACAGCATCATCTGCAAACATCTAATAGGGCTACTCAAATTGTCTTCTATGTCATTAATATAAATCAGGAACAATAGAGGGCCTGTAACACTTCCTTGGGGAACAACTGATATTACTTCTGTTTTACTCGATGACGTTCTGTCTATTAGTGTGAACTGTGACCTTTCTAACATGAATCCAGTCTCACAACTGTGCTGATATTCCATAAGCACGCAGTTTGGTTATAAGACACCTGTGAGGAACAGTGTTGAAAGCCTTCTGGAAATATAAAAATATGGAATCAATTTTACATCCCCTGTCGATAGCACTCATTACGTCACAAGTATAAAGAGCTAGTTGTGTTTCACAAGAACAATGTTTTTTGAATCCATGCTGACTGTGTGTCAATAAATAGTTTTCTTAGAGATAATTCATAATGTTCGAACACAGTATATGTTCCAAAACCCTACTGCAAATTGACGTTAATGATATGGGCCTGTAATTCAGTGGATTACTCCTATTTCTCTTTTTGGTATTGGTATAACTTGAGCAATTTTCCAGTGTTAGGTACGGACCTTTCTGTGAGCAAGTGGTTGCATATAATTGCTATGTATGGAGCTATTGTATCAGCATACTCTTGAAGGAACCTGACTGGTATAAGATCTGGACCGGAGGCCTTGCCTTTAAGTGATTTAAGCTGCTGTGCTAGACTGAGGATATGTACTTCTATGTTTCTCATCTTGGCAGTTGTTCTTGATTGGAATTTTGGAATATTTACTTTGTTTTCTTTGGTGAAGGAGTTTCGGGAAGTTGTGTTCAATAACTCTGCTTTAGTGGCACTGTCGTCAGTGACTTCATTGTTGATATTGCGCAGTGAAAGTATTGATTGCGTTTTGCCACTGGTGTGCTTTGTATATGACCAGAATCTCTTTGGGTTTTCTGCCAGATTCTGAGACAATGTTTCGCTGTGGAAATTATTAAAAGCATCTCGCATTGAAGTATGTGGTATATTTTGAACTTCTGCAAAACTTTGCCAATCTTGGGGATTTTGCGTTTTTTAACCTTTTCCCAATGTGATTGTCTTGTTGGGGTGACACATGTATGTGTTGAACTCTGTCTTGTCAATATAAGAATTAATGATAAAACAGTTTGAATATAATAGAGGGAAACATTCCACGTGGGAAAAATATATCTAAAAACAAAGATGATGTGACTTACCAAACGAAAGTGCTGGCAGGTCGATAGACACACAAACAAACACAAACATACACACAAAATTCAAGCTTTCGCATCAAACGGTTGCTTCATCAGGAAAGAGGGAAGGAGAGGGAAAGACAAAAGGATGTGGGTTTTAAGGGAGAGGGTAAGGAGTAATTCCAATCCTGGGAGCGGAAAGACTTACCTTAGGTGGAAAAAAGGACAGGTATACACTCGCTCGCGTGCGCGCGCGCGCGCACACACACACACACACACACACACATATCCATCCGCACATACACAGACACAAGCAGACATTTGGCCTTTACAAATGTCTGCTTGTGTCTGTGTATGTGCGGATGGATATGTGTGTGTGCGCGCGCGAGTGTATACATGTCCTTTTTCCCCCCTAAGGTAAGTCTTTCCGCTCCCGGGATTGGAATGACTCCTTACCCTCTCCCTTAAAACCCACATCCTTTCGTCTTTCCATCTCCTTCCCTCTTTCCTGATGAAGCTACCGTTTGTTGCGAAAGCTTGAATTTTGTGTGTATGTTTGTGTTTGATAAAACAGTTTGTTTTTTATGTAATTGTGTGTACTTATTCGGGCCATGTAATTGGCACAAATTAATTTTATCATGTGCATTTTGGTAATTAAGCCTGAAAGATAAAATTTTTTGTCTTTGTTATTATTAGTCTCTTTTCATCAAAATAACTATATCAGTACATTTAAAGAAATGCATCTTGCAATAACCAAAGATTTCATAATATAGTTTAATACAACCGTATCAGTCATGTGACATTTTTCAAGACACCTATATATACATAAAATATATAATAAACTTTACAAGGCAGAATAGTTATGGTGAAATATTGTATAGAACAGATTAACACTACATCAACTTTTACAAAAATCCCTTGATGTTTCTAGGGCTTGTGCCACTTGGGCCTTAAACAGACCTTTCAAATACCCCTCCAATGTGTACAAGTGCTGTACATTTACGTGCTATGCAACAGGTCTATAATATGTTGTCTGTAAAATTATCTAGCCTTGGCATATCATTTCACTTGGAAGTGCTAGTCTCACATCACTGTGGAAGAGCATCTGTTATTTGGAAGGGACAGGGAAGAGCGCATAGCAAAAGCTTTTACGCAACCTATGGGGTGTGCTCGAAACGTATTGGTGGTAGAGCACTGGCCATAAGGCAGTGGTCTAGGTTCACAGCATGGTCAACAAACATTTTTACACATAAGATCAGTATCATTATAAATAGATGCTGTACAGTCATTCTAAAACTGCTGATCTCTCTTTATGGAGTATCTGGGAAATAATCTTTATTTGAATGTGTGGTTTTTTTACTATCTATCTCGCATATACCATGGTGTTCTTTTCTGGCCAAGTATTAATGTGCTATGCAGAAGTAATTTATGTGGCTATTGATGACTTCCAGTTAAGATGACTGACAATAGTTTTTCAAATCTACCAAAAATAAAACTTTTTTTATAAATATACAAAGACAAACATGAACCAGCCAACACATTAACCAAAAAACGTGAATGGCTGCCCAACCAATCTCTGTTCTGTTGTGAAAGAAGCAGCCTCTGGTTGCTGAAAGCTGGGAGTAGTGTTGTACATTGTGGTATGTTTCAATCGGCAGTTACAAATCTTGAAAGTAAGTACTAGTTTTCTAAAAGATTAACATAGTCAATTACATTTCATTCCTGAAATTCATCACATTGTCTTGTTGCATCATTTGAAATGGCATACAAGATGAAATTAAATAAGGCAGTATCATGAAGTTCACAGAATATATTGTGATTTTAATTTAAACTTTTTCATTCTTGTCAGTAATATTCTGATGGTGTATGTTGTATACAGGATTTGAAAAACCATCAGCCATTCAGCAGCGTGCTATCAAGCCGATAGTGAAGGGTCGTGATGTAATCGCACAAGCACAGTCTGGTACTGGGAAAACTGCTACATTTTCCATTGCCATACTTCAGTCATTAGATACAGCTGTGCGAGAGAGCCAAGTCCTCTGCCTATCACCTACACGAGAACTTGCAACACAGATACAAAAGGTAATCTACTGCATCTATCATGTTAAGGTTGATGGTATGTAGATGTATTGGTATCTTAGTATGAAGTATTTCATATTTAAAAATATTAATTTTGATAATATGTCACCAGTGTTTCTCATAGCATTCAGAGTCGTTACCGTGAGACAGAAGTATGTGACATCTACTATAACCCTGATGCTCTGTACTGAAATTTTCTTATTACTTCAGACGCAGTATTCAGTTAAAACTGCACTGGGAAAAAAGCCAGTAGAATTACCAATTACAGGAGTGCTGATTGCTGTGTTTCACCCACTGTTTGAAATGATCCCAGATATTTTCTTTGGGATTAAGGTTGGGTGATTTAAAATGTCAGTCCAGACGTTATAGGGTGCCTGAGAATTTGTTAATGCACATCTATGAGTATGGTGGTTGTCATCTTGAAAGGTGGTACTGTCTGCAGCATGCTCGTGCTGGAATTGTAGAAGGAAGGCAATGATAATGTTCAAATGGACAGCGTGTTTAACGTATTTGGTGACTTGAGTGAGTGGCTCAAGTCGTGTTACTCCACACATTGTGGTTTAAATGCTTCATTGGGCCATTGGTGCAGTCATTGTGTTGTATTATTTGAAAGTAGGCAAAATTGTGACATGCTGGATCACACTGCATCTCTCCAGTTACCAGCTGTTGATTTTCTGTGGCGTTTGTTGCGTGTGCATTGTTTGCGCTGCCATGGTAATGGCCTTTGGCAAGATACCAGACTCTAAATGTCTATTGCAAACAGTTTCCTTTGTAATGTTTGCTCAGAAACTGATTGAAATGGACCTGGATCCAGTGACAGCAATGTTTCGTGTCTGTTTTAAAACCAGTTGTCATTGATAAGAATGACTTGTATCTGGTGCCTGGTGATGAGGATTTCTTAACACTACTGTCCTTCCACTGTGTTTTGTGGCCACAAGTGGTAAACTATTCCTTGTGGACAACTTGACAGTCTGCATTGATATGTGAATGAATCTGGCAGTGTTTTCCATGGTGTCATCATGCGCATGTCCAAACATGTAGTCTCCTTTCTGCCATTTGTGGTATCTTCATGTCCCCACTGCCACGAGTGACATCACCAGTGAATGGTCACATGACGTCCTGGTACTAGTTCCACTTGCATCTACAGCACTCCGAAGTGACCAGTGTGCTCTTCTAAGTGGTTGACAAATATTTTGCCCTATGTGCTTATTACCTGATAACAAATCATAACAACACTTCTTACAAGGGAACCTCCCTCAGATTTAGTGATAAGATGGCCCATAAAAAATTGAACACAGATCAAGTGTGGGAAAAGGAAGAAGGCATACAAAGAGTGAGAGAGAGGGGGGGGGGGGGACACCTGCCCATAGTTCTCCAAATATTCTCAGTAGGGTAGAGATTTGGTGGACCTTGCTAGCCAAGGTAGTGACTGGTAAGCACAAAGACAAGGAATAGAAACTCATATCGTGTGCGGGAGAACATTATCGTGTCGAAATGTAAGGCCAAGATGCCTTGTCATGAAGGGCAATGAGACAGTACATGGAATATCATTAATGTACCTCTGTGCTGCAAGGTTGCCACAGATAACAACCAAAGGGGTTTTGCTATGAAAAGAAATGACACCCTCAGATGATCACTCCAAATTGCCTGGCCATGTGGCAGATGAGTCATTCTGGTAAGCCACTGCTGTCCGAGTCGTCTCAGACCCTTCTCTACTGGTCTTTGCAGCTCAATTTGAAGTGGGACTGGTCACTGAAGACAATTCTACTCCAGTCAATGACATTCCAGATTTAAATATTATGTTAACATTCTACACTGTTTTAGCAATCTTTTGAGCTGTTACTCAGCTTTGTGAAGTTATACAATAAAAAGTTATTATTTTTCTAAATTTGCCATAAGACGTACATTTTCACTATGTGGCTAAAATTTTTATGCCACAGTGTGTGTGCACTCATTGTTGTATTCTTGAAAAGAGCTTTAATTTTATGTGCATAAGTCATCCTTTATCTAGCTATAGTGCACCATGTCCTTGTTGTTATGACTGAGCTTTCACATTTACGTTACGTGGCAGATACATACTGTTGGAACAAATAACATGGTCTAAAGCGTATTGAGGCTAACAGTGTTAAAATGTTTTTTAGTGTAACGCAAATTAGAAAAGGAATGAGCATAACTAATTAACTAGGTAGACTGTGTGATCTAAAACATTTAAAAAAGTAAATTGTTGAGAATATTGAAGGCAACGAACAAAGAAAGTATTTGTGTAGTCTGCCATTTGTGTTTATGTTTGTTTATTTTATGTGGATACAAGTCTATAACATTAATGCTTATTTTTATGTTCCAAGCTATTGTGTTAAGTGACTTGCATTGAAAAAATAGTCTTATGTTGTTTAATATTTGCAGGTTATTTTGGCGTTGGGCGACTTCATGAATGTCCAGTGTCATGCATGCATTGGTGGTACTAATTTAGGTGAGGACATAAGAAAGTTGGATTATGGTCAACATGTTGTTTCCGGTACACCAGGACGAGTATTTGGTAAGTTGATAACCGCTTGTTTCAGCTGTTGAGAAGTGTTTCTTGAGTGTACAAATGATGCACAATAAAATAGTGGAAAATTATATAATTGTGTTGTCATAATAAACAGGTTATTGACACATTTGAAATTAAGTTAGTTTTATTGAAATAGTAACAATCGCTGCCCCCTCCTCCCCACACACAAATAAATCAATCCCTCGCGTCTTTGGCTATACTAAGTGCTGAGGACTGCTTATTAGGGCAAATGGACGGGAATTCAGGAGTATTTAGAGGGGTTGAGACACACAGATGGCTCCCCAGCAGCAGTGGTGTATCTGTGCAGCTCCAGTTTTATGCTATCAATAGACACACAAAAGATGTGCGTAATTGGTCGCAGAGACACTTAGTCGTCAAAAAAACTTCCAAGCTGGATTTTGTTATGTGTATTAATATTTCTGCTTGTTTCATGCTGTACATTGCCTTGTGCGGCATACTCTGTCTAAAGTGAGGTTTGTCTTCTTTCTTGAAACCCGTGCGAATGGAATGTTAGAGCCTGTAAGGGTAGGTACGTCAAGAGAATTTAAAAAAGGAAATGGATAGGTTGAAATTAGATACAGTGGAAATTATTTATGTGTGGTGAAAGGAAGAACAGCACTTCTAGTCATGTCAGTATAGGTTTATCAACACAAAATCTAATAGTGATAATGCAGGAGTAGGTCTAATAATGAAAGAAAATTGGAAAACAGGTAAGTTACTATGAGCAGGATAGTATGCACGTTGTTACAGCCATGATAGACACAAAGCCAACACCTTCAAGTTTATATGCCAGCTAGCGCCGCAAATCATAAGGAGGTTCAAAGAATGTGTGATGAGGTAGAAGAAATTATTTAAATTGTTAAGAGAAGAAAATTTAATTTTGATGGGTGGTTGGAATATACACAGAAGGTGCTGATATACACGGACATGCCACTCCATCTGAGAATAAGGGTGGTACAATGCTATGTTATCCCTGTCCTACTCTATGGAGTGGAAACTTGGTCAGTTAAAGCAGCTTCTGGAAAGATATTAGAAGCAACAGAAATGTGGTTGTTGCATTGATTACAAAAAATACCATGGATTGAGAAAGTGAGCAATGCTGAAGTGCTGCGTAGTGCTGGAGTGGATAAAGAACTAATGGGGACAATTAAAAAAAAGAAAAACGTTGTACCTGGGGCACATGAGAGGAAAGAAATATGAACTTCTGCAATTAATTCTAGAAGGCAGAATAGAAGGAAAGTGCCCACCAGGTAGAAGGAAGCAATCAAGGTCACAGAATATCAAGACATGGACTGCCATCAACAACTTCGAAGAGCTGTGTCAAGAAGCAAGGGAACGCCACCTGTGAGCAGCCGACGCACTACAAGTGTATGGCACCAAGAAGGAGGAGGAGGCTGGAATTCGATAGGAGGAAATGGAAGAGAAGGAAAAAAATAGGTGTACTTGGAAAGATGGAAAGGAATGGAAGAGAGCCACCTGGTAGAATTTTGCACCAAGCATAATTTGATCTTCACTAACACCCAGTTTAAGAATCACAAAAGGTTGTTAAATATGTAGAGGAGACCCGGGAACAATAGAAGGTTTCAGATCAGTTTTCTAATGGTGAGAGATTTAAAACTGTAAGACATTTCCAGGGGCTGATGTGGACTTGGATCATAGGATATTGTTTATGAACAACATAAAATCATTGTATGAGTCCGCAGTCATTATCACTAGTCAGTGTAATTGATTTTCCATCTTAATCACTATTATTACATTATTTTTTGTTTTTTGGTTTTTCAGAATATCTTAACATGTTTCAGCCACAGCCATCATCAGAACCTGCCAGATTACTAGAACAAATGAGAAGTAATATTTCTGCAACATGATACTGATGAGATAAGTTGTTTTAAATGTTGTGTACTTCATTTCATTTGCATGCAATGTGTTCGTAATTATTTTAGAAATATTACTTCTCACTCTTTCTGTTTCTGACAGATTCTGATGATGGCTGCGGCCAAAACATGTTAAGGTGTACTTTTTTGTAAAAATAAAATTTTTGTAGTGATTTAAACCAACAATTTCATTGACCATAATTTATTGGTTATGAGCTGCAGATTAAAACTGAGGAAATTAAGGGGATGGGATCTGGGTAAATTAAAGAAACCAGAGGATGATGAGAGTTAAGAGAGATCATTGGACAAAGTAGGACTGAAACAGTGGAAAGCAATAAAATAGATGAGGAATGGATAGCTTTAAGAGATGAAATAGTGAAGGCAACAGAACATCTCATAGCATCTCAGAGCATCATAGGATAAGGCGTGCTAGAAATCCCTGGATAACGCAGAAGATACTGAACCTATTTGACAAAAGGAGGAAGTATAAAAATGTAGCAAATGAATCAGAAGAAAGAAAATACAGCCTCTGAAAGGTGGAAGGAATATATAGAAGATCTATCTAAGGGAAGCATACTTGAGGACAGTATTATACAAGAAGAGGAGGCAGAGATGAGGGGGATGTTATATAAGAAAAAAATTGACAGAACCATGTAAGACCAAATTGAAAAGAAAGTCCCTCAGGTTTGAGGTACAGAGGATGTAAAATGCAGACTGACAACAGTAACAGTGTTTCTGATAAAGAGGAATTTGTTAACACCTAATATCCATTTAAGTGTTATGAAGTCTTTTCTGAGGGTATTTGTTTGGAGTATAGCATAATATGGAAGTAAAATGACAATGACAAGCAGTTAAGACAAGAAGAGAATAGGTTTTGAAATGTGGTGTTGTGGAAGAGAACTGAATGTTGGGTTGGTAGATAAAATAACAAATGAGATGGTACTAAATCAAATAGGAAAAAGAGATTTATGCCACAAGTTGACCAAAAGAAAGGCTTTGTTCCTGAGAAGTCAAGGCATTGCCAGTTTTTGTTGGAAGGAAGTGAGAAGGTAAAAACTGTAGAGGGAGACTGACTTTAGTATGGTCAGCACGTCCAAATGAATTAGGTTGTGGTAGTTTTGCAAAGATGAAGAGGCTTGCAAAGGATAATCTACCTTGGAGAGCTGCATCAAACCAGTCATTGGACTGAAGACCACAACAGCAGTGTTTCTCCCAGGGGACTCCCAACTCTATTGTGAGTGTGTGACCCCAAGTTTCTGCAGTACTTCTTCCTTCCGTGAGCTGCAGTTTATACTCTGACTGTATTTTTTTCTCAGACTTATTGTCTAGGACAGATTCACTGCTGACAATCTCGCTTGTTCATAGGGCATTGATTACGGCTTTCCCCATTTTGTTTGTGTTATTTTAACCACATATTGTGGTTAATTTATATTTTATCACCAAATATGCATATGATCTCCTCCTCCTCAGTATTATTTTGCAGAATGTGCAGATCATGAGGGGAAGGTCACCCAATACCTAGCATGATAACCAGTCCATGTGGTGGGTTGTCAGTTACTTTAATGATGGTGGTAGTGCCCTGGCCATGCAGGGATTGCACTATTGTTGCCTGAGCTGGCACCTCCCTGCATATGCCAGGAACTAGGTGCCTGTCCATATGGGGAGCACCAGAGCTCAGGACACTAGCCATCACAGCAATTACCCTTTGTTCTGGCTGCAAGGCGCATGTGAGTAGGTGGCGTCTTGGTGGATATTGACATTGTGATGCAACCAAAATTTCCAGCCAGTGGGTGTGAGGCATGGGCATTCTCTTCATAAAGACTGCAATCCTGTGATGATCATTACTACCCTAGGAAATTTCCCTCCTTAATCGCCCAGCAACTTGAAAACAGTTAATCCCCTCAGTTCCTAGTTACACCCGAAAATGTGAGGGTCCTTACTCTCTACCCAACCTATGTTCTTTGTTCTTTGTGGAGAACATTGAAAACATATTTGGTGAACTCTCTTCCCTTAGCAAATTATGAAGTGATTCCATCTCAGTTAAGACAGCAAATCCTATGCAGCCCTTTCAGTTACATCCTGGTAAACAACTTGGTGATGTGCCTATTAGCACACATCCAATAAGAACCTGAACATGGTACAGGGATTAATTTTTCACTGAAACGTAACACAGCAGGAGGACAAGAACTATGCAGACACTTTGAAAGACAAGAGTGTCATTTCATACACCATGTACACTGATGCAACAAGATAGACACTGGCGCATTCACCCACACTTTTATTTCCATTCGCAAATTTCCATAAAGCATTTGATACAGCACCACACTGCCAATGTACAAGCATTTGATACGGCACCACACTGCCAATGTACAAGCATTCAGAATATGTTCCCAGTCATGTGAGTGGCTTAAAGACCTTTTAAGTAACAGAACCCAATATTTTATCCTCAACGGCAAGTATTCATCAGAGACAAGGGTATCATCAGGAGTGCCCCAGGGAAGTGTGATAGGACAGCAGTATTTTCTGAATACATAAATGATGATGGACAGGGTAAGCAGCAGGCTGTTACTGTTTGCTGGTGATGCTGTGGTGTATGGGAAGTTGTTGTTGAGTGACTGTAGGGGTGTACAAGAGGCTTAGACAAAATTTTTAATTGGTGTATTGAATGACAGCTGTCTCTAAATGTAGAAAACTGTAAGTTAATGCAGATGAGTAGGAAAAACAAACCCCTAATGTTCAAGTACAGCATTACTAGTGTGCTGTTTGACACTGTAATGTTGATAAAACATCTAGGCATAACACTGCAAAGCAATATGAAATGGAATGAGCATATAAGGATTATAGGAGGGAAGTCGAATGGTTGACTCTAATTTATTGGCAGAATTTTAGGAAAGTTTAGTTCATCTATAAAAGAGACTGCATATAGGACACCAATTTGAGACGTTGAAGTATTGTTCAAGTGTTTGGGATCTGCACCAGGTTGGATTAAACGAAGACATCAAAATTATAAATAGGGTGGTTTGCTAGATTTGTTACTGGTATGAAACTGCCTGGCAGATTAAAACTGTGTGCCCGACCGAGACTCGAACTCGGGACCTTTGCCTTTCGCGGGCAAGTGCTCTACCATCTGAACTACCGAAGCACGACTCACGCCCGGTCCTCACAGCTTTACTTCTGCCAGTATCTCATCTCCTACCTTCCAAACTTTACAGAAGCTCTCCTGCGAACCTTGCAGAACTAGCACTCCTGAAAGAAAGGATATTGCAGAGACATGGCTTAGCCACAGCCTGGGGGATGTTTCCAGAATGAGATTTTCAGATGGTAGAGCACTTGCCCGCGAAAGGCAAAGGTCCCGAGTTCGAGTCTCGGTTGGGCACACAGTTTTAATCTGCCAGGAAGTTTCATATCAGTGCACACTCCGCTGCAGAGTGGAAATCTCATTCTTGTTACTGGTATGTTTGAACAACACACAATTACTAAGATATGCTTCAGGAACTGAAATGGGGATCACTGGAGGGAAAGCGACTTTCTTTTCGAATAGCACTACTGTTGAGGAAATTTAGGGAATCGGCATTTGAGGCTGACTGCAGCATTATTCTACTGCCTGCCAGCAGACATTTCTTGTAAGTACCACAAAGATACGATTAGAGACGTTGGGGCTCATACAGAGGCAGTCATTTTTTCCCTCACTGTATTTGTTAGTAGAACAAGAAAGGAAATGACTAGCAGTGATACAGGGTACTCTCCACCACGCACCATACTGTGGCTTATGGAGTATGTATGTAGAAGTAGATGTAAGGGAATTTTACTTCCAGAAAAGGTCAAAATCATATGTTACTCAGTGTGTATACACCCCAGGAAATCCGGGAATTTTTTTCATCCAGGAGAAAACTGGAAAAAATGCAGGAATTTTTCCTTGTTTTAGTTTTCAATTAAGTTTTTGTCATTTTGACTGGTAAAAACTGATACCTTAACTAAGAATATTACTGTATCCCTGTGCTGCAAAATAATGCTGCAACAATAAAACATAAACAAGAGTGGGGTGGGGGGGAAAAAAGCCGGCCACTGTGGCCGAGCAGTTCTAGGTGCTTCAGTCCGGGACCACACTGCTGCTACGGTCGCAGGTTCGAATCCTGCCTCGGGCATGGATGTGTGTGATGTTCTTAGGATAGTTAGGTTTAAGTAGTTCTAAGGCTAGGGGACTGATGACCTAAGATGTTAAGTCCAATAGTGCTTAGAGCCATTTGAACCATTTTGAGAGGAAAAAAACAAAACTTTAGTTGCAAAGGAGACGCACCCTTTACAACAAAAAAACACCGTGCACACACAAGCATCTGCCCACAGAAAAATGTGTCAAAGGCTTGAGGATGAAGACTATGCAATACTTCATAACAACAGACTGCTTCCGACGCGTGTGATGTTACTATTGTTTACATTAGATTCGTTTGAGCAATTGCCAGTGGGCTCAAGCGCATGCGCAGTTCGGTCGCATATTAGTTTCAGTTTTCTGATTTTATTTTATTTCCAGGTTTTTGGCAGTCAAGCAATAATTGCCTTGCAGAACAATGAAGTTATTTTCGTCGGTTTGCTAAAAAATTGGCTTTTATTAGTATTTTCCGCTGAGGCAGTCAATTTATTTGAAACAAAGCATTTCGTTCCACAGTATAGGCTAGTTCCAACTGTTCACTGAATTTCAAGGGCATATTCTCATCTTCTGGCACATACGGCATTTTGCCGTAATAAAGAATCAAATGTGACATTATACAGTTTTGGTACTTCAAGAAGTTTACATCCCAAAAACCACAATGAAAAGCATGGTATGAGATTGGGCCTGCTTAATTGTGAATTTGGATGTACGAACAAGCACCTTAAGTTGAATTATGCGTTTTAGTTTGGTTTACGAAATTCCGATGCTCTTGGAGCATCCTCTGACGCCCTGTTTCTTTTGCAATGTAATGTAAGATCTCTTGATGCTTTATATGTGCAAACATATGGGCTTTCTATGCTATCATAGCTGTGCACGCACAGTAAAACTTGTTTTCTGGCACCCTCTGGCATCTACTGAAATGAACCTATTTCCAACAGCTTGGAAAATATTGCGAATGGTGATTTACTTTCAAAATAAATTTCGTTTTATGGACGATGAATTATGTTACGTGTGAGAGTGTGCAATGAATTTCTTAACTCACAGAGTGTTTGATTCTCCTTAAAAACATAACACTTTGAGAACCAGCTACTTAGAAGAATTTCGAGCTCAGAAGACCAGACATATATGTCATTATTTTAAGTTTTAGTGGCACATTTGTGTGATGTATCTTAAAAGTGTAACATGTACAAAAGAAGACCAATATTACATGTAAAAACTTAGCTTCACTTGTAGCTTATTAATCTTAGAGATCAATATTATATGGAAAGCTTAGCTTTTCTTATAGCTGCACTATGTATATTAATTTAAACCATTAACTTTTGCTATTTGTGTGTTCGCTCTACTTGAGTGATATTGGTATTGGCTGACATCATCACGTGTCCTGTGTCCTATCGGCTGGCGAGATCACGTGACATGAGCTATAATTGGTTTACAAAACGGCATTGCAATCTCAATTTAGTTGCTTTGGAAACTAACTTGCTGTGTTTGGTGGAATTTGAATTTGTACTTTTGTAATTATGAAAATATGCAGAGTATGTTGCTGCACATAAGAGATTTGGCCAGGACCTTTTTTTTTTTTTTTTTTTTTTTTTTTTTTTTTTTTTTTTTTTTTTTTTCTTTTTTTTTCCTCCATAAAGTGGCAGTGGGAAGATCAATTCCAGTGTATGAAACATTGATCATTCAAAGGATTGATGAGTTTAAGAGTTCTGTGAGAAAGTATACTGTCACTTAACATGGAAAAAATTTATTTTCACCCAGGAAAAAGTGTATTTTTAACTGGGAAACCCAGGAAAAATCTGGAATTTTTCCCCCTTATCCACATATACTTCCTGTTACTACTGAGATGTGAGGCCACATTTCACGTCCCAAATGTGTTAATTTAAATTCCAGTACTTCGGACATATGTCTGTCCGGGGTAGCTGATTTGTGAATACTGATGTCGGGCACATCGCGAAAATTCCCAATGGGCTGTATCACCTGTCTGAGTCAGTTACGTGAGCAGTCATGTCCCTGATTCTTTGAGTGTGTCAAATTGCTCACGAAATGCAAAATCCAGGGACTGAAGATCACAGATCATCACTCATATTTTGAAACATGGAAAAAATATGACCATTTGTATGCAGATTCCTTGATATCGGTGTTTGCCACTACTGTGGTCAAGATGTCAGGAGTATCTGGTATAGTTACTCCCTTAATGTTGACATCCAGTAGTTGCGCAATAAACTTGATCAATGGGGCGACGGGCTCCTTTCTCACAGCTCCTGATGCAAAGTTTTTGGGAACCACTCCCCGCATCTGCCCAGGGAATCAACATTCTCCTCCAGTATATACTGGTGGCACGGTTCCTGAGAGGAAACGCTCTCTGTGGATGGCCACAGATCAGAGGCGTGACATGAGCTGAAGGCTTGTGGGTGCCAGGGCTGCCCACACGCACACGCACACACACACACACACACACACACACACACACACAGTGAAGTGATAATCCCTGGCAATAACCTTGACTACCAAAAAGCAGTCAGGGAGAAGGTATCCCAGGAGAAGGCAACTCCATCCGGATCTCTCCTTGCCGTCGGACTTCAGACAAGTGTTCATAGATAGTGGTCAAGCCCACTGATGACACAGTGATCCTGGGGTGTGACATGCCTTTCTGGCTTCTTTATGTGTAACTAGATCGCCCTCAACATGATGATATGATGATCCAATGGAACTGCGAGAGTTATACTGCCACTTGCCGGAACTACAATAACTAATTTCCTCCTGATCTGCAATCTGTATTGCTTTCCAAGAAAAATTCTTCACTGATCACCATTCTTCAACTCTTCGAGGTTATGATGCATTGTGGTGGATCCTTTCTGGCCTTGAGAGAATGTCTGTGATGGTACATGGTTCACAAAGGTGTTGTCAGTGAATGGATTCACCAATAGCCACGAGGCTGTAATGGTACCAGTTATCAGTACATGTAATGTTTATTGATCTTCATGCTGGGCACTTACCTAGAGATGACCATTTTAATCCATCAACTGTCTCGCCTTCCCCCCCTCCCCTCACTTTTTCTGGTACTTGCTACCTGGAGATTTCAATGTGCACCACCAACCTCCTCCACTCCACCCCACCCCCTTCCCTGCTGGTGGGGAAGTATCATTTCATCTGGTAGTTGGCCTCCTGATTGACAAGCTTCTTTCCAATCTTGGTTTGTGTCTTCTCAATGATGATACTTCTGCCAACTTCAGTGCCACACATGAGGTGCACTTTTTTGGCTGTTAGCCATTAGACCACCTCCTTCCATCTCGTGGTTTTGCTAGAATGGTCGCTGCTTTATGATCTTCCTCAGAGAGATCACGTTCCGGTGATCCTGTCACCTTCCAACGGACAAATTGTCATATAGGGCTCTTAGAAGAGCCAACTGGCATTTATGAACCTCTGTTATTGCCTCTGCCCCATCTCTGTAAGATTTCATTAATGAGTTTGTGGGAAATGTCTCCGAGACAAATACATTGCAACAGCCATTCAGGATCATCAAAGGGCCTGCAGCATCTCAAGTGACACCCATGACAGACCACCCTCTTCTCTTTCAAGTGGCTTCATACTAAGGCTTGCTATTTAATTAAAGGCAGTAAGATGGAATGCAAAGACTGCATCTGCTCAGGATCTTCTACCATATATGTTTGGAAAATGTTTTCCTTTCAAAATAGTGAGATACTATCACTATCCCCATCCTTAAACTGGATAAAATCCCCATGTCCATTGATGGCTACCAACAAGTTGGGCTCACAAACATGCTCAACAAACTGCTTGAAAGGATGGTAGTCCAACGATTATTGAGTCATTCCATGTCAAATCAGTACAGTTATCTACCTGACCCTTCTTGATTTTTGTAAAATTTGGTGTGTTCATTCCACAGTACAAGAATGAAAAATACCAAATTGCAGAATTTTTGTGCAAGTAAGACAAGGGTGACAGTTCTAAAGTCATTCAAAGAAAGTCTACGGTCAGTAGTGCATAAATACCCAGATTGTGCAATACTGATTGGAGGCGACTTTAACCCTTTTAGTGCCAGACGTTTTCTCAAAAGATCATGTTAAAAGTGCCATGCGATTTTACAGTAAAATGCAGACCTCTGCCATACTTGCAATAAAATCTTAACTAATGCATAAAGGAATGTAATTTTTTTTTAATTTTTAGGGAATGCTGCTGCCTACAGTAATATGTGCAAGACACATTGTCAAAGAACATATTTTCAGAGAAAAAAATTATTTTCATGATGGGGTTTATCGAAAAAAATTAAAACTTTGATTTCAGTTTACTCTGAGACCCATCAAATGACGATATACTCAAAAATTTCAGGTATATATAGAATCTCTGTAGTTTCCTTAACAAAAACACCATAAAGGAATACAAAATTTTTTTATTTCACTAAGGAAAAAATCGAAAAGAACATAACATTACAAAAAAAATTGTTTTGCTCTGAACGTGTTCTCAGTTCTTCAGTCATAAATCACTGACAAATGTGAGGTTGCAGTTATGACAACTACTTGCACACATGCTGACCAACACATGAAGGATGCAGTCCTTTCTTGCAACACACACACACTGTTCGTGAACGCCGCTTCTTATCCTTCGTAGAACAAACACTACAGTAGCGTTCCTTTCTCCCTGGAAGAGTCTCTACACCATACACTGTTGGAGCAGGCACATTTATATCTATTGCACTTGTGGTTGCAGTCCTTGCCTGAAACCACTGTTTAGAAAGTTTGCAAATGATTATGCTGTTAAACTTTAGCCGTGTCAGTGGTTTGTCGCTGGGGTTTAGGCTTTCCTTATACAAAACATATGCATTCAGCAACATCCTGGCAATTATGCTGAACACTACCTTCTTCCACATCTTGACAGTCCTCCTCTCATCTAAATAGCAGTATGCCATCATATCAGATGAGTCAATGCCACCCATATACTTATTATAATCAAAAATAACATCCGGTTTCTTGACCGACTGTCTATTGCGAATTGTCTTTTCTGATGATGTAGCAGAGGATGATGTACTCACAAGGAGGACTGGATTTCTCTGTGATTTCTTCTGTCTGAAGCCACAGAGAAGTATAACAGATTTCTTGAAAAACTTTAGCTGACCTACAGCATAATTTGACAGAAGACCACGTGGCAGGAATTTTCTGTTTCTTCTAATTGTTCCTGTTAGATAAGTGCCAACTGAATACAGCTTTTCTGCTAGAGGAATAGATGTAAAAAAGTTATCGCAAAACACATGGTAACCTTTTTGCATGTAGCTCCCAAGAGCTAGTAGTTTCATGACAACTACATATCCCAGGCCATTCTCTTTTATTTCGTTTTTGTCATCATCACTTTTTGCACCACGGTATGCATAAAACCCCAGGCAGTAATTTACGACTGAATCACACAGCATCCAAAATTTGACTCCCCATCTGTGATGATGTTTATTGGGAAGGTACTGGATTAGCTGTGAGTGCGCCTTTGTCCCAACGAGGCTTTCATCGACACTCAGTTGCTGGTGTGGAGTGTAGTAGCGACGGAAAGCATTGTTGGCAATATCCACCAACACTTGAAACTTAGCTGTTGGATCATATAATGGGTGACCAGGAGGGTGAAGTTTCGAATTGTCTACAAAATGGAAAAACCGCAGCAACAACTGAAACCTGTTGCGTGAAAACATTTGTGAAAACCACGGTGTCAACAGGTTTGCATCAGTTGACCAATAACTAAAAATCGTCGGTTTTTTTATCAGTCCCATATTCAAAATTACTGCTATAAAAGCCCTCATTTCTGCTACAGTTGTTGGTTGCCACTGTTTGATTCTCGAATTTGGCGATAAATGCGTAGACTGAATCACCTGGCGAGCGTATCTGTTAGTCTCTGTCACCATAATCGTAAAAAGCTGCAGTGAGAAGAACAAATTGAAAAAATCAATTGGTGTGGCGTTTGTTGGTATATGTTTAGGGCCTGGTACTTCTGCATACACAAAGCTTGGAGGAGGTGGATTATCTGATGCCTCATCCATTACTTCAACAAAAGTATTTGCACTGCAATTTAGTTGCGTTTGGTCGTCGCCGTCGTTGTCATTTGCTGACGCACAATCGTCACTTGAAGAAGAAAACGACGAGTCCTCTTCTCCACCCGACATCTCATAATCCGATTCACTTTCTGCAAATCCTGCAAATTCATCTTCACTTCCACTACTTATCATATTATTGTCTAAATCACTTGTATCGAACCGCAACTTCTTACTCGACGACGCCATGCTGCCGCGAAATAGTCGGTAAACAAACACCACCAGAGAAGTTTATTTTACTCGAAATATCGCACTGACAATCGAAAAGAAGATCGATATGCTGTGCCTTCGACCTTCCTTCTGCTTCTTGGCTAGGAAATACTAACAACTTTGCCTTCAAGCGCGGAAAAAATGAATGAGAAGGGCATCACGATCAGATCGTTACTGGCATTTTTCGCCGAAAATCTGGATCACGATCAGATCGTATTTGGCACTAAAAGGGTTAACGTGCCAAGTATGGACTGGGATGTCTGTGGATTCATTTTGGGGGCACAGGCAGGCAGTCATGAAAAATACTTTTGAAAAAGTTTTCTGAAAATTGTCTTGAGCAGCTAGCTTGGCAGCCCACACGCAATGGATATATCTTAGACCTTGCAGCTACAAATAGACCAGACCTTATTGACAAAGTCAGTATAGAAATGAAGATTAGTGATCGTGATGTCATTATAGCAACTATGATTACGAAAGTTAATAAATCAGTCAAGAAGGCTGGGAGAGTGTTTATGCTAGATAGAGCATATAAACATTTATTAACATCTCACTTCGACAGTGAATTGGCATCACTGTGTTCCAGTACAGTGGCAAAGTTTAAGCAGATTGTAAATCGTTGTCTTGAGAGTTATGTGCCTAACAAGTGGATAAAGGATGGAAAAGCCCCGCCATGGTTTAGTAATGAAATTCTGCAGATGCTTAGGAAGCAGGGACTGTTGCACTCTTGGTTCAAAAGGGAATGTATAACTGACGACGAGCAAAGGTTGGTATAGATTCGTGAATCTGTGAAAAGCTCTACATGCGAAGCACACAACTACTACCACCGTTACACCTTAGCAATGGATCTGGCAGACATCCTGAGAAAACTCTGGTCATACGTAAAATCGCTAAGCAGGTCCAAGGCTTCCATTCACTAGTCCCTTGTTGACCAGTCTGGTGTGGCAGTTGAAGATAGAAAAGCGAAAGCCGACATTTTAAATTTTATGTTCAAGAAATCGTTCCCACAGGAGAGTCTAATATCCCTAACTTCTGTTTGCTGCAGAATCTGTGAGCATATATTCAATTCCAATATAATAAACTTTCTTGAGACTGGAAGCTTACGTGCATGAATCAGCATGGTTTTAGAAAGTATCACTCATGCTAAATTCAGCTTGCCCTTTTCTCACATGGTATACTGAGAACTATGGATGAAGTGCAATAGGCAGATTCCATATTTCTAGATTTCTGGAAAGTGTTTGCACTGTGCCCCGTTGCAGGCTGTTAACAAATTTAAGAGCATATGAAATAAATTCACAAGTATTTGAGTGGCTCGAAGACTTCTTAAATAATAGAACCCACTATGTTGTCCTAGATGGCGAGTGTTCATCAGAGACAAGGGTATCGTCAGGAGTGCCTGAGGGAAGTTTGACAAGACCACTGTTGTTCTCTATATACATAAATGATTTGGCAGACAGGGTGGGCAGCAGTCTGCGATTGTTTGCTGATGATTCCATGGTGTACGGGGAGGTCTTGAAGTTTAGCGTCTGTAGGAAGGTGCAAGATGATTTAGACAAAATTTCCAATTGGTGTGATGAATGGCAGCTAGGCCTAAATGTGGAAAAAATTAAGTTAATGTGGGTAAGTAGGAAGATCAAACCTGTAATGTTCAGATGCATTATTACTAGTGCCCTGCTTGATACAGTCAAGTCATTTAAATATTTGGGTGTAACATTGTAAAGCAATATGAGATAGAACACGTGTGAGAACTGTGGTAGGGAAGTGAATGGTCGACTTCGGTTTTTATTGGGAGAATTTTAGAACAGAGTGGTTCACCTGTAAAGGAACCCACATACAGGATACTGATGCGACCTATTCTTAAGTGCCGCTTGAGTGTTTGGGGTCCATATCAGCTCGAATTGAAGGAAGGCATGTAAGCAGTTCAAAGGCAGGCTGCTAGATTTGTTACTGGTAGGTTCGAAAAGCACATAAGTGTTACGGAGATGCTTCGGGAACTCAAATGAGAATCGCTGGAGGAAAGGAAACGTTATTTTCAAGAAACACTATTGAGGAAGTTTAGAGAAGTGGCATTTGAAGCTGAGTGCTGAACGATTCTACTGTCGTCAATACATATTGCGCATAAAGACCATGAAGATAAGATACGAGAAATTGAGGCTTATACGGAGGTGTGCAGACAGTCGTTTTTCCCTCGCTTTATTTGTGAGTGGAACAGGGAAGGAAATGACAGGTAGTGGTATAGGGTACCCTCTGCCATGAAGCGTATGATGGCTAGTGGAGTTTTTATGTAGATGTAATGGCCACTCGGAGCTCTAAAAATGTGTGAAAATTTTAAAAAATAGGGTTGACAAAAAGAGTGTAAATTCTGATCTAATAAAGATAGAATAATGAACCAGGTAATTTTGAAAAGATCTTGAAACAAGCTTTTCGGTGATATACAATTTTGTCATATTTAAAGAATGTGTACAGTGAAGGCCAGTGACCTTTGCCTTTGATCCTGAATATCCCAAAACATGTCACCCTCGAAATTGACAAAAAATGATATTTGCTTCTTCATATTTACCTTACACAACATAGTAAAAAATCAAATTGGGATGACAATGGGATTCGGAGATATTAATTTATATGTACAGTGAGTGTGTTGCATTAATGCCAAATAAATTGTATTCAGACTTCAACAATATGACACAGTACACTGAAAAACATGTTAAAAAGATAATGTTATAATATAGCACAGTAAGTTAGTACAGTCAACAGGCCAAGCATTAATAATATGCAAGGTCACACACTATGAAATCTGGCCTTCAGTGATGCAAAACATGATACAGCCATCCCAGCTGAACACGTGCTTGGAAGGCATGGTAAACACGTTCAGATTTAGAGAAATGAACATGACCCTCAATACTGGGAAGCAACATATAACAGTGTTTGTGTTTCTTTTGGTGAACGGAAATATGTTCACTCTGTTGCTGTTCTCACATCAACCATTGTAAGGAAGTCCATCTTGTCCACAGTTAAGATATCAGGTTTGTGAGGGGATACATATGAAGTGAAAGTCCATGAGGATGTAGGAAGCTGATTGAAACCTCATTGGTATTTTCATTATCATTCAAAATACATCCAAGCCACCAGTGACCATTGTACATGCATATAACAAACCCTGTGATATCACTGAGGTACGTGTCTCCTTGGGTCCTAGTTAGAGATTCATTTCTGATTTCTTGTGAATTGGACAAAACTTTCATTTGGATATTGTAATGGCCTGCAGGAATAACGCAGTGTAACTTGTGGATACCTGCAATTGTGTGAATTTGAGCAAACCGCTCTTGACAATGAGATTCTTCTTTGTCATACTCACTGTTGTATAATGAAAGTGACACACTGCAGTGTTCTTGGAGCACCATTTAAACAACTGTTTGGGTGTCATTATCTGAGAATTGTAGATGTCCTGCAGACTGGCATGAACATAAAGTCTCTAGATGATACCAGCAATGCCATTACATGGTCCTTTGCAATGTGATGAGGCAAAGAAATGCCGTTCGGCAGAGACATTGAAATCAGTCTGATGAAAAGTTATGTCGGCAAAATTCTTGTGATTCTGGGCTGCAGCACCATCTGAGAAGTAGTACACGTGCTTGGGTGTTCTTCTTCTTCTTCTTCTTCTTCTGAATGTGCCAGCTAAGGACCACGATATTCAACTTTTCAGCCTGGAAAGGAACTTGATGTTTGCCCAGTAATCCCGCATTCTCTGGCTATGTTTTACCTTTCTCTCCTTTGGCCAAAGGGCGTTGGCCTTTTTACGGGGTGATCTGTCCTGCAACATTTTTTCTTCTAGTATCCTTCTGAGAAGTGCTCGGTTTCTAATGTCACTTTCAGTAATGTTCAGTTCCTGGGTGTCTGTCGATTTCTATCAGCCATGGTGTCTCGGTCTTCCTGCTCTTCCAGTTGTTGAGAAGTCGGTTGGTCAGTCTTGTTTCGTCCATCCTTGTGATACGTCCGTAGAAAGCGAGATGTCTCTTCCCAGATACATCTGTAATTTTTTCAGTATGATTGTATAGCTCCTTGTTTGATTGTCTTCTGTACTCACCATATCTTTTGATCAGTCCCATTTCAAGAAAGTCCTGTAGAGAAGTCATGAATGTCCAATCTCACATTCATGACTTCTCCACTACAGGACTTTCTTGAAATGGCCACATGATACATTTGAAACTCTCCTAGGAGTCCATGTCTTCCGTTTTCTTGGTAGATGCTTAAAGGCCTTTTGATTTCATTACTAGGTGAAATGCTTTACAGAGTCCCACAAATCATTCTCCATTTTTGTTAGTGCGCATGTGAGCTGGGTATTCCCCCACTATAAATTTATACTTCTGCTCTTTCCCTAACTGGGCATTAAAATCACCCAATAATATGACTGTATTCCACTCTGGGATCTTGCTGATAGTGTCCCCGAGTTCTTCCCAAAATTGGTCTGTGCCTTTGGGGTTTTTCTTGTTGTCCTGGTTAATAGGTGCGTGTACATTCACAATGGTGTAGACCTTATTGGAGCATCGAAGTGTTAGTAGAAACATTCGAATATTAGGAGAATGGAAGTTGATAACTGAATCAAGTATTTTGTTACTGACAATAATCCAGTTCCCAGGTGAGGGACGTTCATCATCTTCCCACGCCCCACTTTACCCTTGAAGATTCGATAACCCTGAGATTCAAAGGCATGTTCATCTGTATACCTAGTCTCTTGTACCGCTGTGATAAGAATCGTGTGTTGTGTCAGAGTGTCTGTCAGATGCTTCAACTTGCCCATCTTGAGCAAGGAGTTATCGTTCAGTGTGGTGAAGTAGTTGCATTGTTTATGCAATCGTGTTTCTAGAGGTTTCAGGATGCTCCGACTCATCCTTGTAGCATGTTGGTGTGGGCTCCCCAGAATCCAAAGGCCCACAATGTTGTCTTAGGCGATGGTGGATTGAGTACCACCTAGGGTAATTATATCCTTAAGTTTGTCCTCCATGCTTTAGTTGAAAATGTTGTTGGTTTGATTAGGATTGTTACGACCTAGTCATGTTACTACAGAGGTTGTAGGCTCCGGTAGGTTTGATTTCAGGGTTTACTCCCTTTGCCTTCCCAGGCTATGGAGACCAACTTCCCCTTGTGGTTCTCCCGCCATCCTTGCCGTTGAGATTGTATCAACCATTTTCATCCGTCTTGGAAGCTGTTGACCAGTTTTCACCTGTACCCTAAGCAGGAGCCTCACAGAGTGCTATCAGCTGGGCCAGCTGAACCACAGTTTTTTTAACGAGGTGTTACTCCTGTCACTCCTCCTTCCTCATCACTTGTAAGATGAGGACCCGGGCTTGCGACTGGTATAGCGGTTTGTAAATAGGATCTCGTGAAAGTAACCAAGTGATGCTGAAAGAGATGAAGATTCACTGTGTCATGTATAAGGCATTCTGATATTATAACAAAGGAAATGTGATCAGTTGTACATTGTGTATAATCAACAAATGGATGAATGGTGGCCTGTACATTGTTCCAATAAAACCCCTGCACCTCATCCTGCTGGAAAAATGCATAATTTTCTGCAAAATCACAAATTGCAATGCATTCATTGTCACCAAGTGTCTCTTTCAGATGTAGAAATACGTTGGCTTTGAAGGAATGCAACAGAAACTTTTTTGTAATTTGTCTGCTAGATTTTTTGAGAAGTCTTCCACATATGATACACATGGCTGGAGAGTTGTTCTGTCTGTATATGTGCACAGTGTACATGTTATTTTATCAATTCCATTTTCCTCAAACAACTCTTGCAGGTGTGTCATGATAGCTGAGCAGTTTTCACATGTGGACAGTTATCATTTTGGCTGTTCAGGATTACAATTGATCTGAGCAAGACATTGTTTGTATGTGCTAAGTTGACAGACTATATCATTGTCAACTCTTTTGATCTGGAACCTACATGAACTTCACATTTCTGTGAATCCTGTGAACACACACACTACGGGTACTGTTGCACCAGCCAAAACATAGTTCTTGGGTCGCAACTGGCAGAATTTTGATAATCCTATTTTCAGTCCTGAATGTTCAGCTTTGCACACGTGATGCTGTTCATGGGGGTTTCCCAGCAATAGTTGTTTTTGTTTATGAATCCTGGAACCATTTTCCTTGACAGAAACAAAATCTTCTTCCCAGACAAGTAGCAGCTTCTATCATGCCTGTTGTATAATTCTACAACACTATTCACAGTTTGTTCACTTGAGACATGTTTGTTTTGGATTGGGAGTTGCTAAGATACCACATTCTTTGACTAATTGTGTAGTAACACGGTTCACGTTTTCCGTCGCACTTCACATAGCGTAGACCGGGAACTGACTGGGCATGGCCCGTGCTGCCTGAGTTGTTGTTGTTGTTGTTGTTGTTCCGCCGGCAGAGGTCACGACCGAATTCTCGCGTGCACTCTGGTGGATGGGACTCTACTTGCGGCAACTACCGTCCGTGACGCGCCGTGCCGATATGCGCCTCCCGTGATCTTTCTGGTGGCTGCTGCCCTCGTCCTCCTTCGGGGGGTGAAGCCACTGTGATCCACTGCGTCGGAAGGTGGAGCATCATGCAGGAGCGATGACCTCCAAGTCCATCGGAAGGCTGGAGTCGAGGGGATCTGCCATCCCTCGAGCGATGACCTCCAAGTCCATCGGAAGGCTGGAGTCAAGGGGATCTGCCATCCCTCGAGCCGGAACCTATGAATACGGCTGGAAGTGACCCACACAAAGAGGCCCCCGTCGTCCCACCACCAGGGCCCGGGACAGAGCGGGAGACAAGCCGTCGAACTCCGGATCCTGGAACACCTCGGGAGGGACAAGACCCAGTGGCGGGGACGATGGGGAAGGGACGACCACAGGTGAACCAGCCTCCTGAGAAACCGGACCTGTGAGGGGGGGGGGGGGGCGGCTCTCGCAGGGGCATCTCTAATGATGGCGATGCCGGTGCTGGAGCTACTGGAGGCTGCCAAGGCTGAGAACCATCGCAGTGCGGCGGAGTCAGAGGGGGGAGGGGTGGTAGCATCCCCTGAGAAACCAACACGGGTGCCGGCAATGGGGAAGCCGGTGCCCAAACGTGGACGTAGCTGATTTTGGTGACGACGTACCTCCCAGTCCCCTGCCTGCAAGGTATAGAGCCGACGGCCATTTCGGCGCAGGACCACCGCTGGTATCCAACGTGGATTGCGACCAAACCCACGTGCCCAGACCGACATACCCGGTGGAAAGCTGGGTACTCTGTTTTGCGAAGACTGGCGAGGACCAGTCCGGAGGAGGTGCAGCAGAGTCCTAGGTTGGCGCCCGTGGAGGAGCTCTTCGGGGCTGCGTTATCCCATTGGTGTGGTCTGGTATGCCGTCAGGAAAAACATCATCGCCTCCTCCGCAGGAAATTCGTGCACATACTTTTTCATCTGCGTCTTAAATGTGCGCACCATGCGCTCGGCTTCCCCATTCGATTGTAGATGAAAGGGGGGAGAGCAAACGTGCCGAATACCAAAGCGCCTACAAAAATCCTGGAAGGTCTGCGAAATAAACTGAGGTTCATTGTCCAAGACCAGGGTGACTGGCAGACCTTCCACAGAAAAGATTTTTGCCAGTGCCTGGATTGCAACGTCTGAAGTGGTTGAGGAGCAGCGAACCACATATGGGAATCAGGAATAAGCATCAATGACAGTGAGCCAAAAGCCATTGAGAAGCGGGCCCGCAAAATCGATGTGAACACGTTCCCATGCCTGGGTTGCAGGCGGCCATGAAGAGAACGCTGACCTCGGAGCTGTATCATCGGTAGCCAGAAGGAGAACTCCTTCCAAGACAGAGAGGCAGTTTCGTAGAACAAAATAATTACGAAGAAGGTCCGAGGTCAGGCCTGGAGGTCGGGATGACGACCCCTGCTGAATGAGGCGAAATACTTGCCGGAGAACTGAGTCAGCTGCCATTTCCCTGGCAACTCTAGAACTAGTGATCGGGAAGCCATCAACTGCATGGCAGGACGCCACATCCAACCGAAAACACATAATCTCCTCTCGATCGAACTTAGGATCCGGGCCCACCGGAAGACGGGACAGAGCGTCTGCGTTGGCATGCTGTCCAGTAGGGTGAAAATGAATGTCATAATGGCACTTAGAGAGGAACAAGGCCCAGCGCTGTAGTCTGTGGGCCGCTCTATCTGGAATCTGAGAGGCGGGGCCAAATAACGATACTAACGGCTTATGGTCAGTGATTAAACGTAACTTCGTGCCATACAAGAAAGGGTGAAACTTGGTAACAGCGTAGACAACGGCCAAAGCCTCTTTTTCCACCTGGGAGTAATGGGCCTGCGTGGGACTAAGAGTTTTAGACGCAAACGCCAGTGGCTGCTCGGAACCATCCGCGTTGCGATGGGCCAGGACTGCCCCCACCCCATACTGCGAAGCATCTGTAGCCAGGACCAATGGCTTATTGGGGTCAAAAGTAGCCAAACACGGCACTGACACGAGGAGGCCCTTCAACGAGGTGAACACTCACTCGCATGCAGGCGACCAATCAAAAGGAACACCCTTGCGCAGAAGGCAGTACAGGGAGCGGGCTGTGGTGGAGGCCCTGGGAATGAACCGGTGGTAATAGGCAATCTTGCCTAAAAAAGCTTGTAACTCCTTAAGCGAAGCGGGCCGCGGAAGATCGACGATACCTTGGACCAAACTTCCTAGCGGCTGGACGCCGTGCCGAGAGATGGTGTAGCCCACATACTCAATGGACGGTTGGAAGAAGTTTGACTTACGCAGGTTGCCACGCAAGCCCACAGACCTGAATTTGAGAAAGAGGGTACGAAGGTTGTACAAGTGTTCCTTCGTGCTGCGGCCTGTCACAATTATGTCGTCCAGATAATTAATGCAATGAGGGATTGTCGACGTGACACGCTCAAGATAATGCTGGAATATCGCCGGGGCACTGGATATGCCAAAGGCCAACCGCTGGTATTGGTAAAGGCCAAACGGGGTGTTGACGACTGCCAGCCGTTTGGAGTCTCATCAAGTGGTATCTGATGATAAGCCTCCGAAAGATCGATTTTCGAAAAATATTGGGCATGGCGGAGAAAAATTCATCAGCACGAGGCAAAAGGTAGGTGTCCACCACCAATTGGGAATTAATGGTGGCCTTGAAATCGCCACAAAGACGTAATTTTCCTGAGGGTTTCCTGACAATGAGGGGCAAAGCCCACTCACTAGAAGAAATGGGAAGAACGACCCCGAGGGCTGTCAGCCGGTCTAGCTCTTCTTTTACCTGAGTGTGGAGAGCCAAGGGGATCTGCCTCGCGCGTAGAAAATGCGGGCGAGCCGACGCCTTTAACGTTAAGTGAGCTTCAAAGTCTGAAACACGCCCCAGGCCCTCCTCGAAGATATCCAGAAAGTCAGAGATCAAGGATTCCAATGATTGATAGAGAATGTCTTCAGAGACCAACTGTGTGGTGTCAGCGATAGAAAAACCGAAAGCTTGAAAGGCATCCAAGCCAAAAAGGTTAGCGGAGCTCGCATCACTGACAACAGTAAAAGTAATAGGCCGAGTGACTGACTTGTAAGTCACGTCGGTAGTGAATTGACCCAGTAGTGGAATGAACTGTTTACCATAATCGCGTAGGCGCCAGTAAACTGGTGCCAACGGGGGCTACCCAAGGTTGGAATAAGTTTGTGCATTCAACAAAGAAACTGCCGCGCCCGTATCTACTTGCAGTTGTAATCGGCGCGACCAAACCGACACCTCGATAAAGAGTTTGTGTGCCGATGCGTCGGGAGCCTGGCCCGATGAAACTTCCTGAATGTCAATGTCCATGTCCTCTGTACCTGCTTCCTTCGATTCTTTTGAGGCTGAGCGGCAAACTTTAGCAGTGTGTCCTTTTTTATTACATTTGCAACAAACAGCCCAATGCTGCGAGCACTCTGACCGATCATGATGTATATAGCACGACGCACAGGACGGTAACGGGCCGGCGGCTGGAACTCTGTTTACGCACCGTGCGGGAGTGGCCGTAACGGCCGGATGGTACCGCTCGCACGTCGTCCACCCTGGACAGAGTGGACGCGGCCGCGCCTCCCTGAACAGCCGCGACATCGCACCACGCTTCCAACTGTTGACCTGCGGCGTGAGAGATTGAGCAATGGACAGGACTTCCTCAAGGGCAGGGTCTTCTAACTGCAGGGCCCGTTGCCGGACCTCCCTAT
Organism: Schistocerca cancellata; assembly: GCF_023864275.1. Classification (NCBI taxonomy): domain Eukaryota; kingdom Metazoa; phylum Arthropoda; class Insecta; order Orthoptera; family Acrididae; genus Schistocerca; species Schistocerca cancellata. Next base: position 390,170,532 of record NC_064626.1, on the reverse strand, counting down.
CAGGGGCCGAATGAAAAATGACGTCGCGCACCATAACGTGTGCCTACGACTCTCGCTACTGCTCCGTGACAAAATGACACTTGCGACTAAAACTTTGCAGGGTAGCGGCCCACGCCCTGTAAGACTGATGGGGCTGCTTCTTGCATTGATAGAACTCGACCCTAGCCGCCACAACATGCGTGCGACGGCGATAATATGAAGACAGCAATGAACACAATGTGTCGAAAGACAAGGATGAGGGTTCCTGCAACGGCGTTAGCAAAACTTGATACAGCGAGGGAGATATCCAAGACAAGAAAAGAGCACGACATACCTCCGCATCGGCAACATGAAACACTTGGAAATGCTGCCAAAGACGATGTTCATATGCGTCCCAATCCTCCGCCGTCTCGTCATACAGGGGAAAGGGAGGAGGGAACGGCACTGGAGCAGACTGCATGGAGAGCAACGCCGGAAGCACTTGTTTCATGGTTGCCATGAGCTCCGTCCCCTGCTCAATCAAAACCCGCACTAAATCCTCCATGCCGTGGATAAGCTGCGAAACAAGAACGACGACGCAACACGCGAAAGAACGACGCTACTCATCGCCAATTGTGTAGTAACACAGTTCACGTTTTCCGTCGCACTTCACATAGCGTAGACCGGGAACTCTCCCCTAGGCATGCCCGATATGAACTGACTGGGCACGGCCCGTGCTGCCTGAGTTGTTGTTGTTCCGCCGACAGAGGTTGCGGCTGAATTCTCGCGTGCCTTCTGGTGGACAGGACTCTACTTGCGGCAACTACCGTCCGTGACGTGCCGTGCCGAAGTGCGCCCCCTGCGATCTTTCTGGTGGCTACTGCAAATTGTTTTACTTTTCTCACTAAATAGTTAGAGACTCCAAATTCATTTTCAATCCTTCAAATGCTCAATCTTTTCAGAAGAGGAGTCAGAATTTGGATCTTCTGCTGCTGCTGCTGCTGCTGCTGCTGCTGCTGCTGCTGAATTTCTTTTTCAGTTGCATTATCATTTCAGATTCAACATTTGTTTCATAATGTGCATTTTCTTCCACACTAAGTATGTATTTACTTCGGAATATCTCACACTCTTGTTAAAACTTTTTCTGTGCATTTGTTTTGTCCTACAGTCTCTTCTTTTCCACTGGGGACTCGCCAATAGATAAAAAGCTATCATTTATTGCATCTAAAACTATTTTTGTGGCTACAGATGTGTCTGATTCATCTGAGGAGGAGCTATGCAGGTTTGTGGTTTCCACTTGTTTCAGTGTAAAAGGTTCCGATACAGGCCCTTGACCCTGAAATTATGGCCATCTTCCCTGAGTGCTTTACAGCAATACATGATCTCAAACTCCATCTTCAAAATAGATTTGTATAATTTCAACACACAGCACCTTTTGCAGCAACTATCTGTATACATGTAGCGGCCACACTGTCATCCAGTATTTGATAGCACGATATTGCCCTGCCTACATTGTTACCTTACTGAGCATTGTTATAACACTTCCTTTTTAACACTGAACATGTTTTTAGTGCTTTGTATCATATTGTTGGCGTCAGAATATAATTTACTTTGCATTAATGCAGCACATTGCTGTACAAGTTAATTTATAACTTCTAATCCCATTGTCATCCAAACTTGATTTTTTATTATGTTGTATAGTGTAACATGACGAAGCAAATACATAGTTTTTCTGTCAATTTTGAAACTGATGTGTTTTGAGATACTAAGGCCAAAAGTCAAAGAAGTCACTGACCATAATTGTGTACATTCTTCAAATATGACAAAATTTCATATAATTGAAAAGATTTTTCTAAGACCATTCCAAAATTACCTGGTTCACTGTTCTATCTGTATTAGAACAGAAGTTACAGCTGTTTTGCCAGTACTGTTTGTCAGATTTTCATCACATTTTTAGAAATTTGAGTAGTCATTTCTGTTGTCTTACTTGTGCTAAAATTCTGTAATTTGGTATATTTCATTCTCTTGTCATGTGCAATGAACAGGCCAAATTTTGTGAATATTGAAGACAGTCAGGTTGAAAATTATACTTTTCTATGTTGATTTGACATGGAATGACTCAGTAGCAGGTTGGCACATTGTAGGGCATTTTGTCTCCCCATCAGCCATTTCTGGAAGGTGTGATCTGCAATAGACCATTGGGCTAGGTTGGAATCGGCAACCTGACAAGCTTCTTCTGAATGATAGTACCTCAGTACAGCCTTTTTTTACCCGCATAAGGCATATGACAGTACATGACACCATCACTTTTAACTTGCTCTTCATGACTGGGGCTTTCAAGTGTCCCTATTGGTTTTTATGTGTGGTTTACAGTTTGTACATCCAACAGTTCCTCACTGGTCCAAGAGGACAGCATTTTTCAAGGCTCTGTACCAAGTGTTACACTCTTCCTCATAGCCCTCAATGGGCTAGTGACATCGGTCATATCACTGGTCATACCCGTGATTTATGTCAACAACTTTTGCACTTGATATAGCTCACAGTCTCTAACCATGACTGAACGCCATCTCCAAAATGCCATCTGCCGAGCTTCTGCTTTGCCTCTTTCTCGTGGGTACCAGTTGTCCCCCCCAAAAACATGAGTTGTGCATTTCTGTCGTCATACCACAGTCCATACTGACGCTGAACTGTTCTTGGGTACTTGCTTCAATGTTGTTGCACGTTCCCGATTTTTGGGAGTTCTCTGTGATAAAAAGCTGAGATGCTGACAAGGCTGCCTGATATTCATGAACTAAGAACTGGCTGCATGCAAAAGCTTAAGGCTCTCTGCTTTCTGGCCCATACCTCTTGGGCTGCAGATTGTGCTGCTCCTCCCCATATTTGTCAGGCCATGGTCTCATCCCAGTTGGGCTTTGGCTACCAGATTTATGGCTCAGCAACACTTTCAGCTTTGATATTATTTCAGCAGGTCTATCATCATACAGTAAAGCAATGTATACATGTGAAGGTTTTTCACACTCTCAGACCTTTTACGTGTAATACGTGTTGTGTAAACAGTGCCAGGGGTTAGCTCACTGGCAGTGTCAGAGAGTGGAGGAAGATCTCAGATAGTCGTGCATTGCAAGTTTGGACTTTTCTTGTTTACAGTAATCTCCATCTCCCAAGAGCTGCTTGCTGTAGCTCTCTCACAAGAAAAACTATACCGGCATTGTCAGGTGAGCTGAGAGTACTTGGAGAGTGCTGAGTGGCCACATTGCGTCCCAGATTTGTATTATGTCCAAAATTTGTGTTGTATTTCACAATTTGTACGTTACTACATCCTGGTAATATATTTTGCCATACTTGTGCATATGTTAAATAAAACTGCGTGAAGAAATTGCCTATTTTATATCCTAAATGAACAGCATGAACATTTAGCCTATTTCGAAAGTTCTAAACTTAAATAGTGCTATACAACAAACAATATATAAAAAATCATGGACACATTATGTAGATTAATGAATGAAAATAAAAAAAAAATTGTTACTCAACAGACTTCCCCCACGTTAATATGAAAATATGAATGAAAGGCTCGTGCACTACCTACTGTGCCACATAAACTCTGCAACTAGCAGTGTGCATGTGCTGGTATTGTCAGGTCAATTGAGACTACTGTCACAGTGGATATGCAATGTGGATGAACGTCAGCAAAAAAAAAAAAAAGGTAGTGAAGAAAGCTCCAAGTAATTGGACTCAGGATGAAGTGTGGATTTAATTAGGTTGTCCGAGGAAAGGCCAGCATTATGGAATGTACAGTTATAGGGTTACAGGAACAGCAAAGTTTGTTGGCTGAAATGGCTACTGTTTCTAACACCTCCACAGCAGAAATTTATCAGAATATCCACAATTCAACGAATCAGGCAAAGTAATTTTATAACATAGAATAATTAACAGGGAAATAATTGCAGGTATATTTGAATGTAACCATTTTAGAACTTGGAAAACTGGAAATAATACTACTGTATCTATAATTTTATATGACATTGTATTTATTAATAATAATATTATGATATTGGATGATGATGATCAGACCTACAGGAAGTTATGAGTGGTTCTTTAAGTCAAACATTAAAATGAATGTTTGTCTGGTAAAGCTTTACTTATCATATATCTCTCAACTTGGCTTTTGAATGTCTCTGAGTGTTGTTGTTGGTGTTGTGGTCTTCAGTCCTGAGACTGGTTTGATGCAGCTCTCCGTGCTGCCATATCCTGTACAAGCCTCTTCATCTCCCAGTACCTTCCGCAAACTACGTCCTTCTGAATCTGCTTTGTGTATTCATCTCTTGGTCTCCCTCTATGATTTTTACCCTCCACGCTGCCCTCCCATACTAAATTGGTGATCCCTTGATGCCTCAGAACATGTCCTACCAACCGACCCCTTCTTCTAGTCAAGTTGTGCCACAAACTTCTCTTCTCCCCAATCCTTTTCAATACTTCCTCATTAGTTATGTGATCTACCCGTCTAATCTTCAGCATTCTTCTGTAGCACCACATTTCAAAAGCTTCTATTCTTTTCTTGTCCTAACTATTTATCGTCCATGTTTCACTTCCATACATGGCTACACTCCATACAAATACTTTCAGAAATGACTTCCTGACACCTAAATCTATACTCGATGTTAACAAATTTCTCTTCTTCAGAAACGCTTTCCTTGCCATTGCCAGTCTACATTTTATATCCTCTCTACTTCCACCATCATCAGTTACTTTGCTCCCCAAATAGCAAAACTCCTTTACTACTTCAAGTGTCTCATTTCCTAATCTAATACCCCCAGCATCACCAGACTTAATTCGACTACATTCCATTATCTTCATTTTGCTTTTGTTGATGTTCATCTTATATCCTCCTTTCAAGACCCTGTCCATTCCGTTCAACTGCTCTTCCAGGTCCTTTGCTGTCTCTGACAGAATTACAATGTCATCGGCGAACCTCAAAGTTTTTATTTCTTCTCCATGGATTTTAATACCTACTCCAAATTTTTCTTTTGTTTCCTTCACTGCTTGCTCAATATACAGATTGAGTAACATCGGGGAGAGGCTACAACCCTGTCGCGCTCCCTTCCCAACCACTGCTTCCCTTTCATGCCCCTCAACTCTTATAACTGCCATCTGGTTTCTGTAAAAATTGTAAATAGCCTTTCTCTGCCTATGTTTTATCCCTGCCACCGTCAGAATCTGAAAGAGAGTATTCCAGTCAACATTGTCAAAAGCTTTCTCTAAGTCTACAAATTCTAGAAACGTAGGTTTGCCCTTCCTTAATCTAGCTTCTAAGATGAGTCGGTATTGCCTCACGTGTTCCAACATTTCTACGGAATCCAAACTGTATTTAACACTAATGGATGTCTGTATTTAACACTAATGGATTTACACATAATAGTATCTAGATACACAATTTGGGGTCCACTTACAAAGAGTATTTCTTCCATCACTCTCACTCTCATAAAATTTCATCACAAGCTCTACATTCAGATTCTTGCATACTCCAAAATCATTCTGCCGCATAATACACTTTCTGATCCAACATCAACATGGTTGTTTTTATCTACTCTCTCAGTGTTCTCAGACACTTACAGAAAGTACTCAAAAGGAAATAAAAGTGAAAATTTGCCCCAAGTGTAAATAATTATGCAGATACTATCTAATAGTACCAAACTTTTGAGAGCAAAAAACCTCTCACATGTATCTCAGCCCTAAGACTGACCACTTACACCTTCTGGACTAGTCTCATGTAGTGTCTCCTCGATGTAGCAAGGATCTTCCCTTGTCAGGTTGGACGATGCCAACGCTTACTCTCTTTTTGTATTCAGGGATCATTGATACCTTGACCACCCTAGGGTGGTATTACAAGTTGGAATGTGCATCGAGACTCTCTGCTGGGAGCTTCATCTAACCTCTTGGAAGGCCTACCTGTTCGTCCTTCCCCCAGACCACAAATTTGGGCAAGTGTATTTCAGTGATCTAAACTTTGTTCTCATGAGCTTCCCACATCTGTTCCTCGCAGTTCTTCAGAAGCCTGAGGGTTGTGCTGATGGCTCCAAAACCATGGATTGGGTATTGGATAGGATTTGCTTTTACCTCTCATGCCAGTCAGGAACATGTGGTTTTTGTTACAATGGATCTGATGGCCATTAATAGTGCCCTATGTTTTATTAATCAGACCTCGATCACATTTTAATTTGTAATGACTACATGATCAGTCTCCAGGCCATTAATAGGTATTACAAGAGTAACACTAAGATACCAGCTATTCATTACCTTCTCTCTGACCTTAGTCATACTGCCAGTCCAATTGCCTTTCTCTGGATTGCAAGTCATGTGTGCGTCCCCGATCATTTTGATAAAGAAGCAATTACTTGCCCAACATTTGCAGGTGCAAATTACTCGGAGTCTGAACAGCAACTAGTGAGCTACTGCCCCCTCTAATAAATTCCACAATATCGAGCAGACTAATGCTGTGCAGTGCTCCTACATCTGTTGATCCCAAAAAGAATCAACTGTCCTATATCACCTCTGCATCTCAGATAACACAGAATTTTATTTTATGTAATGAGCCAGCTCCCATATTATGGTTGCGGAGCCTTTACAGACAGCAGCCCCTTCCTTCTGGCTATCCCTGATAAACATGCTCGTCTGGATTCTTTGCCTTTAGTACCAGTGTATGAATCACAAATAGTTGAAATGGTTGTCCATATACTCTGTGAAAGTTATTTTTATGCTCAGGAACATTTTAATCTCTATCAGCTGCCTTGGTCTCCCTCTTTTGGTCTGTTTTGATTGCTCTTAGACAAGATTAGCCCCTTCTGTCTGACACAACTTGTTTTCCATTGTAGGGGTAGCACTCTTTTGAATAGTGGGTGCTTTTCCCCCTCTTTAATAATTTACTTATATGTGGGGCAGTTATTGGAGGGATGTCACAGGGTTCACTTACTGGCCCCACACACCTTCTAAAATGATTATTTCTGTAAATTGGAGGGGATCACTGCTGTCACCTGCATTTGGACATTGCGTGGTATCAGCGGCGATGAATGAAAATGTGTACTGGACCAGGGTTTGAACCTGGGGTCTTCTGCTTACTAGGCAGGTTCATTAACCACTGATTATTTCTCCCACATTATTTCATTGTATACTTATAAGGATATGGTGTCTGTTCTTCCGGACATGTCCGAAAGAATAGACACCATTGATGACCTGCAGCCGTCTAGAACGAAATTAGAATTATATTAATACCTTCAGCTGCTGACGGGCGTTGATATATATCAACGGGGACAGGAAAATGTGTGCCCCGACCGGGACTCGAACCCAGGATCTACTGCTTACGTGGCAGGCACACTATCCATCTGAGCCACCAAGGGCACTAATTTCATTCTAGATGGCTGCAGGTAATCAATGGTGTATGTTCTTTCGGACATGTATATAGTTCTGGCAATACCAGCCATGACCTTCTTCTGTGCGAATGCACACACATTCCCCGAACTCTTACGGGACTTGGTAAGAATGTCTTCCACAAGTAATGAGTGTGTTGGGGTGGGACACTACGAATGTAGTGTGTGGACATACAAGGTGAGAATGTGGGTCTCGCAGGAGGTGTGCAGTCGCATTATCCTCCGTGCCCTTGGTGGCTCAGATGGATAGGGCATCTGCCATGTAAGCAGGAGATCCCAAGTTCGAGTCCCGGTCGGGGCACACATTTTTACCTGTCCCCATTGATGTATATCAACGCCCATTAGCAGCTGAAGGTATTAATATAATTCTAATTTATTTTATTGTTGTCAGTCTAACTGATGTCCGTTACATGGTTAGCCTTCATACTATTACTATTGCTGATCTCCTGACAAAAAGACATTCCTTACTTTGGTCTTTGCCCGTATTCAGGTTGGAGAGGGGTAGGATGTAGATGAGGTTTTTCTCACCACGGATGAGCAATGGGAGACCACTCGTCTGCTCTGACATATGTACCAGCCTAACTTATATGTATTTACTTCTCCTTAAATTAATGAGTCATTCCACTAGTCTGTACCCTGACCGATTTGTTTGTTTTTTTCCTGTTCTTAAGGCAATTATCAAAACTAAATCACTCAGTTAATTGCCTAGCAGACCTCACTTTTTGTATGGTTCTCACACTAAAAGTCCGTATTTCACACTTAGTAGACAAACTAGTAATATGCTGATTGTAAGCTTGACCCATCAGAATCTTCATTCAGAAAACTGTTTTCCATAAGTACTCCAGGCCATTACTACTACTACTACTACTACTACTACTACTACTACTACTACTACTACTGTTATTATTATTATTATTATTATTATTATTATTACTACAAAAAGGGCACTCCCCGTTATAGAGAAACTTGCTGTTATTTTTGGGAATATGAAAAATCCAACAAGTCGAGCAATCTTGGAAATGACGATGACTTCACTAGGACATTAAAACTTATTTTGAATCACACTGAAATTCATTCTTTTCTCGAAAAATCACGGGTGGGACAGGACAGTGGAGAAATGATTGTGGTACATGAAGTATCCTCTGCCCGCACTATAAGGTTGCTTGTGTAGTATGCAGGTGTAACTTTTTGTTAAATAGTAAGTCTAATAATGTTTTTGAATGATTATTACTGAACAAAAAATTTCCTATGTTACAGATATGATAAGACGAAGAGTTCTGCGGACACGATCAATAAAAATGCTGGTTTTAGATGAAGCTGATGAAATGTTAAACAAAGGTTTCAAAGAACAGATATATGATGTATATCGATACCTTCCACCAGCTACTCAGGTATTTGACCATTCTGAAGGAACGTTTTTTTGTAATAGTTTTGTAAATTGTGTTGGAATGGGTTCTGATGGTTCTAAAGCTAGTTCAGAATTGTTGCTTGCTACTAAATGTATTTATTTTTCAGGTGGTGCTTATTTCTGCGACACTTCCTCATGAAATTTTGGAAATGACAAGTAAATTCATGACAGATCCAATAAGGATTTTAGTAAAACGGTAAGAATAAAGTTGCACTTAAAGTAAATGAAACGCTTTTATCTGAATGTTTTCTAAGAAGCATACACATGCAATTTTAAGCCTGGTTTACACCAGAGCAAATGGAAGTGAACACAAGTGAGCGAACATTCGTACCGAGCGAGATGGCGCAGTGGTTAGCACACTGGACTTGCATTCGGGAGGACGACAGTTCAATCCCGCGTCCGGCCATCCTGATTTAGTTTTTCCGTGATTTCCCTAAATCGCTCCAGGCAAATGCCGGGATGGTTCCTTTAAAAGGGCACGGCCGACTTCCTCCACCATCCTTCCCTAATCTAATGAGACCGATGACCTCGCTGTTTGGTCTCTTCCCCCAAACAACCCCCCCCCCCCCCCCCCCCCCATACAACCATACAGCTAACATTCGCAGACAATTCACAGCTGCTCACTACCATTCAGTGAACAAGTGTTTACATTAGAGGAAACAGAAGAGAATGTGAGATAATAAGCAAACCCTAAGAAAGCTGCATTGCTGTGTTTTGGCACCAATAATCACCATAAATTTTGAGGAAAAAAATTATAGCACCCTTTTCAAGGTTTCCATTACACTCGAAATTTAATGTTGCAACAGTGCATATGGAGTACACAAATTGTTATATTTACGGATCAATAGCAAAAGCAGTTCCAAGGTTCCAGGTATTGACCCACGCTGCAACATCCATATTGGCATGTGTTGTAGCCTCCTCAGGCGGCAATGCAGGTGCTGATTGTGGCATCCAGTTGATATTACATTAGCGAATACTCTATTGGGATATGTTATGCCACACCTGCTCGACCTGTTCACATAGTTCTGTAAGAGTTGTTGGTTGATGAGTCGCACAATTCACTTCCTGTCCCTTCGTATCCCACATGTGCTCGAGGGGAGACAAATCTGGAATTTGTGCCAGGGAAGTTGCTGCATGTCTTGCAGGACACTTTTAGTTTTCGTGGGCAGTGTGTGGGCGAATGCCATCATGTTGGAACAACACATCACCTTGTTGCAAGAACAACAAAAGAATGGGTCGAACACCATCCTGCATGTACGAAGTGCTGGTTAGCATCCCCTCCAGAAGCACCAGAGATGTAAGAGAATTTTAGGGTATTGCACTCCAAATGGTTCAAATGGCTGTGAGCAGTATGGGACTTAACATCTGAGGTCATCACTCCCCTAGAACTTAGAACTGCTTAAACCTAACTAACCTAAGGACATCACACACATCCATGCCCGAGGCAGAATTCGAACATGCGACCATAGCAGTCACGTGCTTCCAGACTGTAGCACCTAGAACCACTCGGCCACTATTGCACTCCAAACCATAAGACCCGAGATGGGGGCCAGTGTTTCTTGGATGTATGAACTCTACTAGACAGCACTCGCGAGGTCTACATTGTGCAGATGACCATAACTTCCACATAGGCAGACTCTGCTTTCATCACTGAAGAGCACTGTGCGCCATTCCATCTTCCAGGTGATCCTCTGTCAGCACCAGTTGAGCGATACATGTCGATGTGGTGGAAGACAGGCTAGAGGTCCACATGCCCATAGTCCCACTGCTAATAACTGCTTTGCAACAGTTCGCATTGAAAGACATTACAGGCGAACCACACAAGAAGCTTGCTGGAGGATTATCGAGAGAAAAGATGACACATCGCTGAAAGAAAATGGAATGGACTAAGGCTGAAAGAGAATGTATGGAACTGCCCAAGAAGAAGAATGAAACAAGGAAGTTCTTTATAAAAGTGAACAATGCTAGAAGATGATATGCTCCAACAACCAGCTTGATTAGAGATGAAAGAGGAAACATAATAACTGAGAGTAAACAGACTCTGGAAAGATGGCAATGATACCTTAATGACCTGGATATCTATAATGATTGTGAGCAAGGATTGGATGATGAACAGCCACTGGATGGCCTAGGGTTAGAGGACGTTAAAAAAGCTTTAAGGAAGCTGAAGAATAACAAGGCTCCCGGCAGATAGCTTTCCAGCAGAACTGCTAAAATGTGAAGGAGCAACGTTAGAGCAGTTTTTGTTTGAACTTGTCACTCTCATATGGGTACAGGAAAGGATACTAGATGAATGGAATAAGGAATATTATGTCCCATATATAAAAAGGGCGACCAAATGGAGTGTAGAAACCACCCCAGGATAATCCTCCTGAACTTTGGGAACTTTGTGTCATTTTTGATTGACTACTCTCAAAGGTGGATAAAGAAATTGGAATATATCAAAGCGGATTTCAATGAGGAAGGTCAACAATAGACCAGATTTTCAACCTGTGCCAAACTTTGGAGAAAACTGTTGAATATAGAATTGGAATACATCATCTCTTTATTGACTTTAAGGTTGCATACTGCAGCATCAGTAGAAACCAGTTGTTTGATGGTCTACAGGAGATGGGGATACATGGAAAGCTCCTGAGAATGGTTAAAATGATACTGTCTGATGTAAGAAGCTGCATTCAAGTTCGAGGAAGTTACTCAGACCCTCTCATCATCATCATCATCATCATCATCATTTAAGACTGATTATGCCTTTCAGCGTTCAGCCTGGAGCATAGCCCCCCTTATACAGTTCCTCCATGATCCCCTATTCAGTGCTAACATTGATGCCTCTTCTGATGTTAAACCTATTACTTCAAAATCATTCTTAACCGAATCCAGGTACCTCCTCCTCGGTCTGCCCCGACTCCTCCTACCCTCTACTGCTGAATCCATGAGTCTCTTGGGTAACCTTGCTTCTCCTATGCGTGTAACATGACCCCACCATCTAAGCCTGTTCGCCCTGACTGCTATATCTATAGAGTTCATTCCCAGTTTTTCTTTGATTTCTTCATTGTGGACACCCTCCTGCCATTGTTCCCATCTACTAGTACCTGCAATCATCCTAGCTACTTTCATATCCGTAACCTCAACCTTGTTGATAAGGTAACCTGAATCCGCCCAGCTTTCGCTCCCATACAACAAAGTTGGTCGAAAGATTGAACGGTGCACAGATAACTTAGTCTTGGTACTGACTTCCTTCTTGCAGAAGAGAGTAGATCGTAGCTGAGCGCTCACTACATTAGCTTTGCTACACCTCGCTTCCAGTTCTTTCACTATGTTGCCATCCTGTGAGAATATGCATCCTAAGTACTTGAAACCGTCCACCTGTTCTAACTTTGTTCCTCCTATTTGGCACTCAATCCGTTTATATTTCTTTCCCACTGACATTACTTTCGTTTTGGAGATGCTAATCTTCATACCATAGTCCTTACATTTCTGATCTAGCTCTGAAATATTACTTTGCAAACTTTCAATCGAATCTGCCATCACAACTAAGTCATCCGCATATGCAAGACTGCTTATTTTGTGTTCACATATCTTAATCTCACCCAGCCAGTCTATTGTTTTCAACATATGATCCATGAATAATATGAAAAACAGTGGAGACAGGTTGCAGCCTTGTCTTACCCCTGAAACTACTCTGAACCATGAACTCAATTTACCATCAACTCTAACTGCTGCCTGACTATCCATGTAAAGACATTTAATTGCTTGCAAAAGTTTGCCTCGTATTCCATAATCTTGTAGAACAGACAATAACTTCCTCCTAGGAACCTGGTCATATGCCTTTTCTAGATCTATAAAGCATAGATACAATTCCCTGTTCCACTCATAACACTTCTCCATTATTTGCCGTAAGCTGAAGATGTGGTCCTGACAACCTCTAGGAGGCCTAAACCCACACTGATTTTCATCCAATTGGTCCTCAACTAATACTCGAACTTTCCTTTCAACAATACCCGAGAAGATTTTACCCACAATGCTGATTAAAGAGGTACCTCTGTAGTTGTTACAATCTTTTCTGTTTCCATGTTTAAAGATTGGTGTGATTACTGCTTTTGTCCAGTCTGATGGAACCTGTCCCGACTCCCAGGCCATTTCAATTATCCTGTGTAGCCATTTAAGACCTGACATTCCACTGTATTTGATGAGTTCTGACTTAATTTCATCCACCCCAGCCGCTTTATTGCACTGCAATCTATTGACCATTTTTTCTACTTCCTCAAATGTGATCCTATTTCCATCATCATTCCTATCCCATTCTACCTCGAAATCTGAAACATTACTGATCGCATTATCACCTACATTGAGCAACTCTTCAAAATATTCCCTCCATCTTCCCAAGGCATCCACAGGATTCACCAGCAGTTTTCCTGACCTGTCCAAAATACTTGTCATTTCCTTCTTACCTCCCTTTCGAAGACTGCTAATTACACTCCAGAATGGTTTTCTAGCAGCTTGACCCATAGTCTCCAACCTGTTTCCAAAGTCTTCCCACGATTTCTTCTTGGATGCTGCAATTATCTGTTTGGCTTTGTTTCTTTCTTCAACATAACTTTCTCTGTCTACCTGGGTTCTGGTATGTAGCCATTTTTGATACGCCTTCTTTTCCCTTTTACAGGCTGCCTTGACTGTATCATTCCACCAAGCTGTTTGCTTCTTCCTACTTTTACACACTACTGTTCCAAGACATTCTTTAGCCACTTCTAGTATTGTGTCCCTGTACCTTGTCCATTCCTTTTCCAATGACTGTAATTGGCTACATTCAACTAACTGGTACCTTTCTGAGATCGCTGTTATATACTTGTGCCTGATTTCCATATCCTGAAGTTTCTCCACTCTTATCCTCCTACATATGGACCTGACCTCCTGTACTTTTGGCCTCACAATCCCAATTTCACTGCAGATTAAATAATGATCAGTGTCATCAAAGAATCCCCTGAATACACGTGTGTCCCTCACAGCCTTCCTGAATTCCTGATCTGTTATTATATAGTCAATGACAGATCTGGTTCCCCTGCCTTCCCAAGTATACCGGTGAATGTTCTTATGTTTAAAAAAGGAGTTTGTGATTACTAAGCCCATACTGGCACAGAAATCCAAGAGTTGTTTCCCGTTCCTGTTGGCCTCCATATCCTCTCCAAATTTACCCATAACCTTTTCATACCCTTCTGTTCGATTTCCAATCCTGGCGTTAAAATCACCCATGAGCAGAACACCGTCCTTGTCCTTTACTCTAACAACTACATCACTGAGTGCCTCATAAAAACTATCCATCTTATCTTGATCTGTCCCTTCGCGAATATACTGACACAATCCTAATTTTCTTGCTAGACACTGTCAAATCTATCCACATCAGTCGTTCGTTTACATACCTTATTGCAACTACGCTGGGTTCCATTTCTTTCCTGATGTAAAGCCCTACACCCCATTGTGCTATTCCTGCTTTGACTCCTGACAGGTAGATCTTGTATTCTCCCACTTCCTCTTCTTTCTCACCCCTTATCCGAATGTCACTAACAGCTAAAACGTCCAGCCCCATCTTACTTGCAGCCTCTGCCAGCTCTACCTTCTTCCCAGAGTAGCCCCCATTGATATTAATAGCTCCCCATCTCATTACCATTTGTTTGCCAAGTCGTATCTTAGGAGTCCCTGGTTTGTCAGTTAGAGGTGGGACTCTGTCACCTCTAAAGGTCCGAGGCATTTTGCTCTGATTGTTGCCAACATCATATTTAAAGTACCAGGGAAGCAGGTTGCTAGCCTTACTTGCCCCGAGTCCCATTGGGTTTTACCCCTAACGGCTGAGGGACTAACTGATGGATTTGGTAGTCTTTGCCGTATGAGCACAAAGGTGACCACGACTCAGAATATGTTGGCTGCATCAAGGAGATGCATTAATATGCTTATTATTTAATGTAGCACTCGAGAAGGTGATTAGGGAAGCAGACCTACAAACCAAGGACACCATCTTCTACAAGTTGGTGCAAATTTTAGCATATGGATATGACGTAGACATCATAGCATGGACAGCACCAGCACTGAAAGAAGCTTTTACAGCCCTAAGTCAAGCACGTAAGAAGATGGATCTTATGATAAACTAAGATAAAACTAAATATATGGCCTTTGGGAAAGTGTATCAACCCAGTATGCAATCATCTTTCAATGTGAATAGATACACATTTGAAAGAATTGATAGCTTCAAGTGTCTTGGTTCCACTGTCGCTTGCTTTAATGACATCTCATCTGAAATTAAGATTAGGCTGATATCAGCATTACCTTGAGTAATGCTTTACATTGAATTCACCCAAAATGAACTACACTAACCAAATATAATGCTGATTTTGTTTTGTGAAGTTTCGTGCAATAAATTATTGGAATGGTGACATAGTGGCAGCACACCTTTTCTGGAACTGATAATAATAGAGCATCATGATGATTGTCAGTTATGCCAGATACCAGTAGTACTATCAGTACGTTTATGCATTGGTAAAATTGTCCTAAATATTTTCCCATTAAGCAGAAATGAATGGATCACAATTATAATTAGTTTTAACAATAACAACATGAAAAGAATAGAATGCTACTCATCTTATAGAGGAGATGTTGAGTCGCAGGCAGACACAGCAAAAAGACTGCTATACGTTTTAGCTTTTGACCAAAAGGTCTCCATCTGAAGTAGAAAATGCACACGCGTTCACACAAGCACAAGTAGCATACACGTGACATTGGCTCTGGCTGCTGTGGCCATCCTTGAGTTCCCTTGCAAGTTGGGGGATGTATGTTTACTACAGCTAATTAAGTGATAATTGATGAATAAATCATAGTGTGTAAGTGGGAGAACATCAGTATTTTTGCGATTCTCTAAGACCTACACTGTATATCTATAAATGTCAAACAATAATATTATAGTAAACAGTCAGTGAGCGCAGACAAACTGCCTTCAGTTGTGTTCAGTTCGCTTTCGCACTTGTTCTGCTGGTAGTCAGTCTTTTAGAAATTTAAACTGTTGCAGTTAATCAGCATTATAACTGCACTGAATGTACAGGAGAAATAATAAAAGTCTCATTATAATGAAAAAATGCAGATTTTATTATTGTTAGTCAAGTTTACAATGAAAGTATTATATTTACCTCTGATTTTTGCATATCGCACAACATCCTGGGCTGGCTGAATAAAGGAAATCTTCAGACTATGAAATTACTAGTTCCTAGATGAGAGGAGCACTCTTTAGAGATGCTTATCATTGTAATACACTGTATGGAAATGATGCTAAAATTATATAATGGTAAAAAATAGGGAACTAGCTTGTATATCTATGACTATGATTGACGGAGAGAGTATTTTGGTATCAGAGTATACATTCTAAAGGGGAGGGGGAAAAAATGCAATTTTCCTAAGATACTTCATTCTAGACCCACAAATCTAATCACTCATCTGTGAAGCTCAGCAATTACATACCACAGAGGCAAATAATTTGTTAAATTAGAGGGGTAACAGGTCACTTAAGGACCCAGAGGGGATCCCATTTTAGGAGGAAATGGGACTTCTTCTAACCTACAACCACCTCCCTACCTCTTTCCTGCCATGAAAGCTTGTACTCTTTATTTATTTTGACTGTGTCTATTAACTATTACCTCGTGAATGTTAATACTCACTAGCCCACCTTTTTCTTTGTGAATTAATAAGTTTCTGGATTGAAATTTATTTATTTATTTTTTCAATGACTTTGTTTAATTAATTGGGTATCAGAAGTATGACATACTTCTCATTAACACCTGTATACTGCCTTTCTTAAATACAAAGAGCTGCACTTTGATGTTAAAATAATTTTGCAAGAATAAAAATGTATTTTTTTGCCAACAGTGATGAGCTGACTCTGGAAGGAATAAAACAGTTCTTTGTAGCTGTAGAAAGAGAAGAATGGAAGTTTGATACTTTGTGTGACCTTTATGATACTTTAACTATAACACAAGCTGTTATATTTTGCAACACAAAAAGGAAGGTAATGAAATTTTTTAATATATTTATTCACTTTCATTGAATGTAATGTTGCAAATCTGACTACCAATGGTTCAGTAGTAAGATGCACATAATTTTTCATTTTGTCTTTATCATATAAGGTTCATTTTTAATGATTTAGGAGTAAAGGAAACAACTCACTGAATATTGGAAGTGTTGAGTTTGTTGACATATCAACAGGCTCACATAAAAGAATGAAACTTCGCCAACTGTTAGACGAATCCTTTTCAAGCTACAATAAGTGTCAGCGTCACTCCCCCTCCTCCCCCCTACATAAACGATCAGACAGAGAGAGAGAAGGGAACCACTTGGTGATATAAATAAGGGTCAGTCACATCCACACTGCACTGTCAAACTGTGGACATGGGAAACGTTAGTGGCTGCACTAGAGTTAATTACGTGCATCATAGAAAGAGCCCTGACCCTCGTTGTGGACAGAAGATGTTTATATAATACTGTTGTCTGATACATTGTCCAAGATTCCCTTTTTGGAAGTTAAGATGTGAACCACGCACTTGCAACTTTGAATACTTTCAGTTGTTGAATGATTTCCTGTTTGTTTATTACAAGCTTAACAGAAGATACTGTTGACTTCACTGTGTAGCTGCAGATCTTGAAATGCCTGTACATGATCTTTGTATTAAGAAGCATAGTTATAACTTTCCAGTTTATGTGGTGCCCATGCTCACTCTAAGCTGTGACCTCTAACTGATGCTGTGGCCAGAGTTTTTATAGTACCAAAATTATGCTGGCAGGAGTATTTGAGTTACCTTTTCCATATCACTGAGCCAAGCGATTTAGGTAAAGTAGTTTCAGAGAATCTGCCACAGAAATCTTGAAATGCTGAAATTGGCTTTTATGGATGATGCAATGGGGCAAACTCAAGTGGGTAAACGGTTCTCCCATTTCAAAAGTCGTGAAATGTCAATTGATGACAAATCCCACTCATCAATTACCAGTGGAAGAAACCTGATTTGTGGCAGTTGGACAACCTGTTTTACCACATCAATAATGTCCCGGCTCACACAGTGCAGTGTGTGCATGTGTGCGCCATTTTTTTTTACTAAAAATGGAACATCCCTGTGCTTCAGACACCCAACTTTACCCCTTAGAAAAAGAATGGAAGCACTAGCGGGCATTGCAGAAGAGGAATTAAAAAAGAAAAAAGGAAGTTTCTAACAGTGGAATGAACGGTTAAATGTGTTTTACTGCTAGTGGAGAGCACTTTGAAGGAGGTTGAAGATTGTTGTTTAAAAACTGGATAATTAAATTGTAAAAAAGTAAATTCGGTTTCTTGTAATCGGGTATGTTTGTGGAATACCGTCATACAATACTTATTTTTGTTTCGTAATTTGGCTAATTATTTTTTTTTTTCCTAATAGGTAGACTGGCTAACAGAAAAAATGCGAGAGGCAAATTTTACTGTTAGCTCAATGCATGGAGACATGCCCCAAAAGGAGCGTGATGCTATTATGAAGGAATTCCGATCAGGGCAGAGGTAAGGGCCTTTGCATCTGCTTTTGTGTAGTAACAGAGCATGTATGTACATGTGTGTGAATGCCTAATTTTGATTGATTTAATTCAGTGGAAAACATTTCCTTGTTTTCAGTCGTGTTCTTATTACAACAGATGTGTGGGCTAGAGGCATTGATGTTCAGCAAGTATCTCTTGTAATAAATTATGATTTGCCGAACAACAGAGAACTGTACATCCACAGGTAGGCAGCAAAATTATTTATTTTTCCAGTTTTATCACTTCTATACCTCTGTCTGAAATCATGTGTTTGTGTCAGTAATAGTTAGAGAACCTTGTATTTTTTTGTGGCCTCAAAGCCAACAAAAATATTTTTCATGTGAACAACCTGTTTGCAGGATTGGTCGCTCTGGCCGATTTGGGAGAAAAGGTGTTGCCATCAATTTTGTCAAAACTGATGATATAAGGATTTTGCGAGACATTGAACAATATTATTCAACTCAGATTGACGAAATGCCAATGAATGGTAAGTATCTAATATGTAGTTTGGAGAAGGTCCATTGTGGTTCTTATGGGTTCTTGTACAAAATGAACAGCATTATTTCATTAAGCTTCTGTATAATGCATCTAAGTTTGTGACTTTCTACTGTAGACTTTTTAACATTTGTTACACTAACGAAGGAATTGGTTTATTTTATATTGCTTATATGTAACTGAAATTAAGTTTTCTTTGTATGTAATGTACTCTAATTTTTATTACAGTTGCTGATTTGATATGAACAGTCTGGAGCCTAAGATGCATTTCTGCATTGATGAGAACTGGTGACCACTTGTTTTATCTGGCAGAGGAAGATTTTTTGTTTTGTATCAGATGTTTTAGTTCATATTCATTATTCTCAGTGTTATGCATTTATGTTATATCTTATCAGTTAAGTAAATAGTATTTCTTTATAATTTATTAGAGAGAGATATTCATTATTCTCAGTGTTATGCATTTATGTTATATCTTATCAGTTAAGTAAATAGTATTTCTTTATAATTTATTAGAGAGAGAGAGAGAGAGAGAGAGAGAGAGAGAGAGAGAGATAGGATTATTGGTTTCTACTTGGAACTGAGGTAGATAAATATTTTCACATTAACTGGTTGATTGATATACTTGATGTAAATATTTGTAATTTAAAAACTTCACCTTAGCTTTATACACCTAAAAATACACAGCAAATTACAGTTTGATGCCTTTCTTGTTCTTGTTGGTTTGCCTTCTGGTTGTCATGTAGTTATTTTACATTTATTTCTTACTGCAGTGGTGGGTGATTACCCAGAAAGTAGTGCTTTTTAAAAAAAAAAAAAAAAAGAGAGAGAAAGGATTACACACTCTGACCAGGCAGCAGTTACAATGACTGGGTTTTACACCCTTCTGCCCCTAACATACATTTAGCAATGCTTGTTGCTCTCATGGTTTGTCACAGTGCTGCAGATTTATGCTCCCCTTTTCCCTCCCTTCCTCTTTATGTATCTTAAAAGCATATTTGGATCTGGAGTACTTTAATTTTTAGTTATTTATGTGAAATTATTGTGAGAAAGATATCCGCATAACATTAACATTGTATCTTCTAAGTTTCTTTTTCATATTCTTATACAAAACAATCCACAAGATTTTTAGAAATGTAAATATATGTCCTAAAAAGATCATTTGTGTTTACTGAGTAACAGCAGTCGTGATGTGATGGAGGTCAGTCAGTGGCATTTTGCAGCAGAATGTGTTGTTGTTATAATTTTTTATATGTAAGTAAACAAAGTTTTGGTCAATTTCATTTCATACCAAAAAAAAGTTGCAAGCACATATGAAACGTTTGATTTTTCTAGTTTTAAATTGCCATTAGTAGGGGGAGCAGCTAAATAGGTGTGTCATAAAATTTATGTACAGGGAACAGTTTTGCTCTCGCTTGTTTGTTTAATATTTGTTATTCTCTTACTGTCCTACAAAGACAATCTACAATCACGAAATACACACACAAAAATAGACACCAAAGACCATGTGAAGTAGAATTGATAGAATAATGCTATAGGCTGGCACATCGTTTCTACAAATTTTCCATCTGCCTTTTTATATGCTTACCTATTTTATCACATATGTGACTGAAAATAATAACTGTTAGGTATCTTTTAGCCAGTTGAACAGGATTCATGCAACATTTAGTCCTATCAGCAATGGTGAAGGAGCAGATTTGCAATGGGTATTTTACTCTGAATCCTTCTTCAAACGTATAAGAATCCCTCCTTGGTATAGTAGTTTGGCTCCTAACACAAAGGATCCACATTCCATTAGTGGTATCCACATAGTACTTTTTGTGGGCTGGGATTCACTCTAGAGATCAGAAATGAACTCTGTATACTCACTTTAAATTTGCCAGCAGGTACTTCGATGTCATCTTCAAACTCACCACCTCCGTACACTCAGAGATTTGACTCCCGAGTCTCCGCTGCTACTCATTTAACTGAAAACTCTTCAAATAAGCCTGTAGTCAGGTACATGCAGACTACATCAGTGTAGAAAGGAGAAAGAGTGAAATAGTTTGCAAGTATAACTGTGGGCTTGCAGCATTGTGGCTACATATGCAATCCCTGGACATCAGTTATTTTAAACCAGTACAATGACTGATCGGTTAGCAGTGAATATTGTTGTGTGTATACAGGGTGTCTGTACTAAGAGTCATCGGGCACATTTTCTCTGGTGTTTTAGCACATATTCACACTTTTGTTTTTGAAATGCGTAGCTGGTGTCAGCCCAAAGAAATACTGCTCATCACGTCTTTCATGCGATGCCCGATGTTGACAGAGAGCATATGTTTGTTTCTCATTACAAACAAAATTATTTTTAAAGCAGAAACTTGTGTGGCCATTCAAAAGAGTGGCCCCAAATTAGGCTAATGCTTTTATTTGTTTTATCCATATGTATTAACAGGGATAGTAAAACACGAAGAATAACCGGTACCTCAGCAGCTGCAGTGTAATGCTTCTGGTCTGAAGTGTTATGTAGAATAATTTGCCTTTTCAGTAAATTAATTCAAACCTGCTTGGATTTCAGTTACCAACTTATCAGCCACAGCCGAACTTTTGAAATAGTTCCTTGTTAAACTTGTAGCTCAGTTTCATCAGGAAGAGACTAGATTTGAAAATGAACTGCATTCCCTTGTTTGTGTAAAATTGCTAATTTTTACAGTAATCATTCAAGGATGTTATATATCACTGAAATGAAATGCAAACCAAACATGTTTATCTCAGACTTTCATGAACCACACTGCAAAATTCTGGCACTAATTCTTTCAAATTATACGTGCATAGCATATGAACTGCGCCTTTTTTTTTTTTTACTGAAATTGTATTTTCCACTGTGAGTGTTTGTACACAGTGAAATTATTCCATTGTAGGACATAAGACAATATGCATTACTTGACTGACAGATGGACTAACTACACGATTACATTTCCATTAGAATCATACAGATTTTTAACTACAGTTGTATCAATTAGTATTTAATGGAAACCAGACACTGGCCAATGCTTCAGGCGTGGCACTGGGCAATGCAACACCTCTGCCCACTTAAACGAAGATTTGACCATTGGCACATTGCATTGCTCTTGATCATGACATGCAAAAAAAAAAAAAGTGTAACAAATAACTCCATAACTCCAATAAGAGAAAAAACTGGGTGTACAATCATAAATTGGCAGGCTTAAACATGCCTTAATTGTAATTTCTTCAGCTTTTCTCCTGTATTCATAAGTTTCAAACAGTATGATAGACAAAAATAATTAAAATCACATGTGCAAAGACTCCAAATGAAAAAAGAATGATGGGAAGGAAAAAATGAAAGCAGATTAAGTCAATACAGAGAAGGATGAGAAATGAAAAAAAAAATACATTTCAACTAATTAATTGAATTAATGATCAGTCATTTCGCATTACCTGACGGGATTACCTGACCGATTCTTGAGTATTGCTCATCAGTATGGGACCCTTACCAGGTTGGATTAATAGAAGAGATAGACATGATCCAGCGAAAAGCAGCGCGATTCGTCATGGGGACATTTAGTCAGCGCGAGAGCGTTACGGAGATGCTGAACAAGCTCCAGTGGCGGACACTTCAAGAAAGGCGTTACGCAATACGGAGAGGTTTATTATCGAAATTACGAGAGAGCACATTCCGGGAAGAGATGGGCAACATATTACTACCGCCTACATATATCTCGCGTAATGATCACAACGAAAAGATCCGAGAAATTAGAGCAAATACGGAGACTTACAAGCAGTCGTTCTTCCCACGCACAATTCGTGAATGGAACAGGGAAGGGGGGGATCAGATAGTGGTGCAATAAGTACCCTCCGCCACACACCGTAAGGTGGCTCGCGGAGTATAGATGTAGATGTAGATGTAGATTTGAACCCACAACCATTTGCATGTTAGGAGGGCATCTTATCCACTGCACTAATCCACCCTTTGCATGATACTAATACCTTTAACACTCTAGAGGATCATGTGAAACTCCAAAAATTTTCATCGATTCCTCACAAACAAGGGCCTTCTCTGATGAATGACTGTAGAGTGTGACAGCTGGCACCGTAATTTACAGCATCGTATAGATAGTTCCAAAAAATCTCATGGGAACCTCCGTGTAAGTCAAGATGAGGACCATCCCAGCACACTCGAGAGAATGAGTCAGCGACAAGGAAGCAATCGCAGACCCACCTCTCTTGGACTTGTCAAACTACAGAACAGCAGTGGGAAGGAAGAAAGCCAGTACAGCACAGAAGTGAAACTGTTGCCTTGATTTATAATGTATGCAGCCCTTAACATGAGACTTGCACTTGTTCTGTTTCTGATCTGTGGTTCACTCAGTCTCATACTGTGATATGAGATCTTGAATGTATTAGCTCAAGCAGTGGCATTGATGCCATTTTGGTGGGTTGCAAGTCAAAGCTGCGCTGCTTGAATCTTTCTGTGCACCACAAAATGTATTTGCTGAAGCTCGGTGGTTCAGTGGGCAAGCATGTCTAGCAACTGACATTTGAAATAAAGCGAGCTGAAACATTACTGTTTTTAGAATGAGATTTTCACTCTGCAGCGGAGTGTGCGCTGATATGAAACTTCCTGGCAGATTAAAACTGTGTGCCCGACCGAGACTCGAACTCGGGACCTTTGCCTTTCGCGGGCAAGTGCTCTACCAACTGAGCTACCGAAGCACGACTCACGCCCGGTACTCACAGTTTTACTTCTGCCAGTACCTCGTCTCCTACCTTCCAAACTTAATAGAAGCTCTCCTGCGAACCTTGCAGGCAAGATGGCAAACACGCAAACGCAACTCACACACACGACTGCAGTCTCAGGCAACTGAGGCCACACTGCGAGCAGCGGCACAGGTGCATGATGGAAGTGGCGGCTGGGTGGCGGTAAGGAGGAGGCTGGGGCAGGGAGGGGAACAGATAGTAGGGTAGGCGTGGCAGAGAGTGACGTACTGTTGGGGAGCACGTAGGGACAAGGTGGAAAGAGGGTAGGGCAGCTATATGCAGTTCGGAGGTTATATGGAGGGAGCGAAGAGGGGGGGGGGGGGGGGTGAGGTTGCAGAAAAGTAGAGAAGTAAAAAGACAGCATGCGATGGAGGAATGAGGGCTGTGTAGTGCTGGAATGGGAACAGGGAAGGGGCTGGATGGGAGAGGACAATGAGTAACGAAGGTTGACGCCAGGAGGGTTATGGAAATGTAGGATATATTCCAGGGAAAGTTCCCACCTGCACAATTCAGAAAGGCTGGTGTTGGTGGGCTACCTGCGAAACTAGTCATGATCTAAAAGCTTAACTGCAACCAGTATGCTGCATTCTATGTGGGCATGACAAATGACAACCAACAAGCTGTCTGTCTGCATGAATGGCCACTGACAAACTGTGGCCAAGAAGCAAGTGAACCACCCTTATGCTGAGCCAAAGATGACATCCTTCATTTCGATACTGCTTCACAGCCTATACCATATGGATCCTTCCCACCAACACCAGCTTTTCTGAATTGCACAGGTGGGAACTTTCGCTGCAGTATACCATACGTTCCTGTAACCCTCCTGGCCTCGACCTCTGTTAGTCATTGTCCACTCCCATCCAGCCCGTTCTCTGTTCCCATTCCAGCACTACACAGCCCTCGTTCCTCCATTGCACGCTGTCTTTTTACTTCTCTCCTTTTCCGCTATCGCCCCCACCTCTCTACTACCTCCGTTTAACTCCCGACTGCACATAGCTGCCATACCCTCTTCCCACCTCGTCCCACCACACTCCCCAACAGTACATCATTTTCCGCCACGCCACCCTACTATCCCTCCCCCTTTCTGCCCCAGCCTCCTCCTTACCCCCACCCAATCACTGCACTGGTGCTGCTTTTCACAATGTGGCCTCAGTTGCCTGAGACTGCAATCGTGTGTGTGTGTGTGTGTGTGTGTTTGTTTGTTTGTTTGTTTGTTTGTTTGCCATCTAATTCTGACAAATGCCTTTCTAGCTTAAAGCTATTACGTGTGACAGTCTTTTTGTTGTGCCTCTCTGCAACTCGGCATCTCCGCTATACGATCAGTAGCAACTTTCCTTAACACAATATTGTTACATTCCATCCTTGATTTTCCATTGTTTGATGTTTGAAGTAATTTTATTTAACACTTTGACTGCCATGTGCTCAACCCTCAAGTGGGCATGCGGCATACTTTGTACACGTGAAGAATAGCTGTCTTTATGTTACCAAGTTGAACATGTATAAGCAGTATCACAGCGTAATATTAGTTTAATTAAACATCGATAATATAAAGTTATATTATACGAGATAAATCACTGCATAATTAAACAGTAATAAAATGAACTTTAATTTTATCATCTTATTGCCACGTTCAAGTGTTATCCCACAGTAACAAAACACTTGAAGCATTGAACAGTGCAGTTGTTTCAGATCCCAGCCAACTGCTTATTCAGTTGCTGCTTACCTCATGTACAACTGTCTCATTGTGGGTTTGTTCTGCTAGTTTAGAATCTAGGTCATTTTCTTACACGGATCATAAATTTTTGCTCACCAAACTCGCTGTTTATTTTATATTACTGCTGCTTTCTTTGGACATATGACAGCACAACTTACCAAAGTTTTAGCAGAAGTGAGTATGAAGGAATAGATATGGGCTCTGTTCTAAAATAACAGTGGAAAGGTGCAAGAGAAATTTATTTGTGGCTAGTGCACTTCATGCACAGGTGTGCATACCTGCTCGAGGGTTAGTGGCGGATGTTTCACAGTCGGGCACATGACGTCAAGCAAGAAGCTTTGCTGTGGCCGCCAGCAGCCACACAGTGTCAGGCATGTGGTTCTGTTGTAGCTGTTGCCGGCCACACAGCAGACAAAGTGTTAACATACAGCACATAGTAGTTGACAAAACATCTCAATACACACTGGTAATAGGTAACACTCCTGTCAGCAGTTGCCTATCGTACACAGGCTCTTCGGAGAAAGTGTAGATGCAGCTGTGTGTGTAGAGTCACCTGCTAGGGCAGACTGTGGGGATACCGAGATTTGGAATTTAGAAGTGCCACACAGTTTCCCCGTTGCAAGATGTGGCAACATTGACTGTGACTCTGGGGCATCAGTGGTAGAGGTGCACCAAGATACCGATCGGACAGCGGGTTGTATGGGTGAGGCATTGCAGCATGCAGTGGGGAGAAGAAGCCGTGGTGGTGGGGTAGTGGTGTTAGGCGGGTGGTTGCGGCAGATCCATGACCTTGGCAGCTGCTGTGTTGGTGCCCAGATGTGCTGGTGTAGTGTGCAGCAGGGGAAGGCAGGTGGACATTACCACCGACTGGGATGACATGGCGGTGGTGGCATATGTCTGCAGTGGTGATGATGACATGTCTTGCGGTGGATGAGGGCTGTCGAGAGTTGGCCAGGGTTGTGTGTTGTGTGTGGCTGTTGGCATTGGCTCAGACCATGAGACGAATGGTTGGACGTGCAACTTGGCGAAGGCATGTGGTGTGGCAGTGGATATGGGAGCTGTGCTGGGCAGCGTGAGGAGATGCTGTCTGACTGGACATGGGTTGGCAGTGAGGAACTAGGGTAGGGTGGGCACTGGAGGCCACACGGTGCGGCCGGTATGCATAGTGTAACACATGCCAAAGTGTGCATTTGTTGGTGAGTGCTGCTGCTGTCTCTGGCATCTGCTAGATTTGCTGGTGCAGCAGCAGGGGACAGGCATTGCTCCTGGGGTACTGGAGGCCATGTTCTGAGCTCTGACGAGAGCTGCTCGGCTGCCGGAGGAATGGTGCTTGCAGTTCCATTGGTCAGTGGTGGTGAAGCATCAGACTTGGCGTCATGTCTTTAAGTGCTGCACATCAGGAATGGCAGCAGGAAAGATAGTGAAAGGAAGCGATGCGGCTGTGTGTGGGTTCCAGGTGCAGGTGGTGTCAGGGTGGGCATCAGTGTTGGTAGTGCCACTTGTGACATCAGTGGTTGGTAGGGATGTCATAAATGCCAGTGATGTATCGGCTTCATCGATGGTGAACACACAAACTGGCTTTAGTCTGTCCATGGACACCACTGACAAGTGGACAATGAATGTTTTGTCACTTTGCCGCAGAACAAAATGAGTACCCGAGCACCGAGGGCTGACAGGCATCTATGGGTAGCATCAAGTGAGTGCCCGATGCAAGGTCATGGTGCCCAAAAGTTTTTTGCTCATCATGGAGGTGTTGGCCACAGCCTGGCCATGTAGTTTTGCAGCTTCTGAAAGTAAGCTGTGATACACAACGTAGTGGGAAAGGCTGTTGTTCGATAAAGTCACGTTGGTTGTCCATGTACTAAGTCTGCAGAAGGTACCTCCAAGTAAGCCTTGTGGGCCACTCACAAAACTAAATATACCAGTTACGAGGCAGTATACCATTTTCTGCCACAGCAAGTAAGAATGGATTTAAATGATTGTGTAAATGTTCTACCATTCAGTTGGCTGCAGGATGATAGCTAGTGGTAGTGTGGACAAGGGTACTATGGGTCTCAGTCATGGTTTTGAACAAACAGGATTTGAATTGGTGCCCACAATCAGACATTATGTGGTGGGTTGAACTGCAAATGTGAAATTCATGTCTTGATGAATGTGGTGGCGACTGTTTCAGCTGAATTGCCCATGATGGGCACGGCTTCCATCCAGTGTGTGAACCAGTCTATCGATGTTCAACAGGGGGAAGCGAGGTTGTCAACATGTGAATGTGATGGCCCACTTTGACATGCTGTCATGGGATGCAGGTGCGAGCCCACAGGCGGCAGTCACATTGGACATGGAGCCAGAAAGTAGATTTCTGAATAAGAGCAATGGACGCCGGGATGTGCTAGCCCATCAAGCGCTCAAAAACTGGTTTGTGGAAGGCTGGGGAATGGTAAGGGTGGACTTGGTCTTTGGAGCCGGTAGTGTGCATGGGGTCAGATGTGAGATCACACCAAACTTGCAGGTCAGTACCAGGGACTGGGTGGAGTTGTCAGACGAGGTCTGAATTTGGATCCTGATGTAAGCAGGCTAGAATGAGGTTGTTGGTTTGGGTTTTGCTACAGCCTCATAATCTTGTGAAGGGCTGAGGGTACAGGAGCAGCTGAATCAATCGGCAACAATGTTGTTGACGCCGGCTACAATGTTGTTCACGCCGGCTACATTTCATTACGTACTCCTGCTGGCTGAACTGCCAAGACAAAATTTGGTTGCCATCTTTCTGATAAAAGCCTATTGTGAGTGTCTTGTTCATTGAAAGCCGCTCCCAAGTATACAGCCCATTTGCATTGCGGTTCTGGCAGAAAAGAAAGCCAGTGGCTGCCAAGTGTCCCCAACATGCCGCTGCAGGGCCGTGCCAGTCACGGACTAACTCACATAAGTGGTGTGATAGCAAGAATGGCGGTGCGACAGAAGGGCCGGCTCAGCAAGGTCACGTTTGGTGTGCTCAAAACTGGTTGTCTTACTTTGGGGTCCATGGTGTGGATCTGTTACTTTTTGTTCTGTTGCCTTGCAATGCAATGGTGGGGATTTTCTGAACAGGGATTGTGTCTTTTAGCAAATGGTAAGAAAAATTTGCCATCCTCAAAAATCTGCATAATTCTTTGTATGTTGTGGGGCATGGCAACTCAGTGACTGTGTGAACTTTCTCAGGTCAGGGGCATGAGTCGGATGTGGAAATGATGTGTCAAAGAAACTCAATCTTGAACATGCTTTTGTCCACATTGAGGATGACCCCTGCTCGTTCCATGGAGGTAAAAACCTCCCCAAGGTGTTTGCAGTCTTTGGCCAAGTTCCAGGAGTAAATAAGGATTTACAGATAGGCAACACTTCCCAGTGTTGCCCAGAAGACATCACCTAGAAAACATTGCCATGTTTGCACAGCATTATGGAGGCCGAAAGGCATAAAAGGGCTTTTGAAGAGACTAAAGGGTATAATAATGCCCATTTTCTCAATGTCCTCCAGTGCAACTGAGCTCCTTCTTAAAAGCTTTTGCAAGTCTATGTTACTGAACATGGTAGAGCACAAAATGTCGTTACTGTAACTGCACAAAAGAGGGATGGGGAAATGGTCAGGAATTGTTCACTTGTTCAAATGCCAATAATCACCACAAGGTGCCATCCTTCCCGTGACCTAAATGGAGTGCAGAGGACCACAGGTTTTTTGAAGGGTGCAGGATTCTGATGGCAATGGAAGCTTCAGTTTCCACCTACGCAAACTTGCTTTTGGCCAGTGGGAGAGGGCGGGCACAGCAGCACACTGGTGGGTCGGGTGTGGTTGCAATAAATGCAAGCTAAGTAAGGGGCCAATGCTGTAGCACACGGCGATCTGCTTGTCACTATTGATATCACCTCCCTCTACACTAATGCCCATGACTGTCCACTATGGAACACTAACTTTCCCGGTGCCAAACTGACTCCAAACCTAAAACCTGCTTCCTGATCACCATGACCCCAGCTATATTAACATTCGCAGTTACTTCACCAATGAAGGCATCACCTACAAACAAATCCATGGTACATTGATGGCCACCATTCTGTGCTAAACTATTCACGTGACATCGAGAGAAATCCTTCCCAGCAACCCAGAATCTCAAACCCCTCATGTGGTTCAGATTCATCTTTGCGACCAAGGGTGAGGACACCCTGTCCAGTTTTCTTCAGAACCTCAACTCCTTTCCCCAGTGTGCTTCACCCAGTCCTCCTCTCAAAGGTGACTACATCAGTGGCTCTGTCGATATCTAACATACCAATGACTAGCAGTATCTCCAATTCAACAGCTGGGACCCACTCCATACCAAGAAGTCCCTTCCATACAGCCTAGCCACCTGTGGTCATTACATCTGTAGTTATACAGATACACCAAAGTTCTCACTGAAGCCTTCACAGACTGAAACTGGACTCCAAACTTTATACAGAAACAGATCCCTGTGGCTTGTCTCTCCCATCACCTACCACCTCCCACATTCCCATTAATTGACCACAAAGGAGCACTTCCTTCATGACTCAGTACCACTCAGGACTAGAGCAACTGAATCTATCCTTCCCACCCCTCCAACAATGGTCCTCTGCTCCCAACCTCATGCCTCATGGCTCGTATCTCTGCAATAGACCTAAATGCAAAAACTATCCCATACATCCTCCCACCACCACCTAGTCCAGTCAGGTCACAGGAATCCACTGTCCTATCAAAGGCAGGGCTACCTGTGAAAGCAGTCATAGCACCTACAACTAATTTGCAATCAGTGGACTGTTTTCTACATGGGATGACAGCCAACAAGTAGTCTATTCTCGTTAATGGCCACTGACAAACTGTGGCTGCAAGACAGGTAGACCACCTAGATGCTGGACAGGCTGCCCAACACGTGCTTCACAACCTGTGCCATTTCAGTCTTCCCTAGCAACACCAGCTTTCCTGAACTGCAGAGATGGGAACTCTCTCAGCAATATATCCTATGTTCCCATAACTTCCACCTCAAACTTCACTATTACCTGTCCTTCACCCACCTATCCCCTTCCATGCTCCCACTACAGCATTGCACTTCCTTCTATTCCACAAACACATCCACAAGCCTTTTCCCCCTCATCTACATCTCTCCTTTTTGGCGCCACTCCAGACCCACCTGACTGCGCCTAGCAACCCTACCCTGTTCCCACAACATCTCTGCATCCTCCCATAAGCAGACTACACCTTCCCCTGCTATTGCTATCCCTACCACAGCCTCCTGCTTATCCCCACCACCCACACATTGCTTCTCCCATCCGCCACAGTTGCTGTACCAAGTCCAGTGTCAGTGGCCAGACACAGTGATCATGTGTGTGTGGGCTGTTCATCTGTGATAGAGAGTGTATTTTCTACTTTAGAAGAAGGCTTTTGGTCAAAAGCTCAAATGTCTTGCAGACTTTTTGTTGTACTGTCTACAATTCAGCATCTTCTCTATATGGTGAGTAGCACTCTATCCTTTTTGTAATACTAATGTTTTAGACATAAATGATTTTTGAAGAAAAATAGGTAGACAAAACATGAAAAC
Source organism: Schistocerca cancellata (assembly GCF_023864275.1). Taxonomy (NCBI): domain Eukaryota; kingdom Metazoa; phylum Arthropoda; class Insecta; order Orthoptera; family Acrididae; genus Schistocerca; species Schistocerca cancellata. The sequence goes on along the minus strand of NC_064626.1, from coordinate 390,139,641 downwards.
CAAAGGATATAGTACCTGCTAATGCCACTAGCCAAGAGGTGACACATACTCAGACCAATGAAACAAATTAATGCAGCAACTTCAAAGATCGAGTGCTCAGACTGATTTATTTCAAACAAAAACAGGTGTTTCAGATTGTAACGATTCATGCTGAGTGCCTCGCTGCCACTTTATATAGAATTTTAACAATAACTTCCAAAATAAAGCATTATTAATTTTGTACAATTTTGATGTTACAATTAAAATTTACAAAACATAAAGAAACTGATGTTACAGCCGAATAAGGTATAAAATACAATATTGAATGACAATCTTTTATAGTAATATCTTTAGTTTTCCATAAGAAAATCATTCAAAACTTTAATTACAGTAATGTCCCTCGTATTAATTTAGTTATGTAATTAATAACAGTTTGGATTTGGTTTCTAATATGTAATGGTAGTACAGAGCTCGTGCTTTATCCGATTAAATACATAGAACATACAAATAAGGCCACAAATTCTGGAAATTGGAAAACTGTGAGATGTAAACAATTGGAGAGTTCATTAGAAATGTAATTACAAAGAATATTAATTACAGAGGAAGACATAAAAATAAATAACAAATGAAAATACATCGCTTGGTAATAACTTTTAAGCTGTTTCTCAAGACAGTGGGGTCTTTTAGATTGCAATTTTGTTAATTAGAAGCATTGATTTTTCACGCTAACATCTCTGCAGTCTCTAGTTATTTATTTCTAAGGACTTATTACTTCAATTTCTTGATTAGTTACTTAATTTAGTATATGTACATAATTTTATCAATGACAACAATCCACTGATAATTACGACAATGCACATCCTTTCAGAATATTCCACAAGCCTTTGTAATGAATCTCAAGTTTTTTTATCAAATAGGACAGAACGATATATATAAAGACACACATACAAGGCCTTAGGAAGCACTGAATTGTCTGATAACTATCCGGATGCATATAAAAAAGGCGGTACTGGACATTTCATACGAGTCCTGGGGGAGGCTGTACTGTTATAACATGTAGCTTCAAAGCTATAGGCAATGAACATTTCAGACAAGGAATGCTATGGAAAAATGCTGACGGTTAGATGGATAGATTGAATAACAAATGAGGTGGTAGTGAATCAAACTGCAGAAATGTCACAACTAAATTAAAACAAGAGATTGAGATACAAGGATTCATAAGTTTGGTAATGGAGGGAATGTCGAGGGCAAAAATTATAGTGAGTAAAGAAGGCTGAATGCAGAAAGCAGGTTCAAATGGACATAAGTTGCAATAGTTATGCAGAGATGAAATAGCTTCCACAGGATAGAGTAGTGTGGAGAGTTGCATCAGACTAGTCTTTGAACTCGGGTTCACAACATCATCACCAATAATAAATTCCACGTTATCTGTTCAAAAGGAGAAATATGCGGCAAGAACCAAAGATCAAAATAATAATTCGGAAGTCATCAAACCAAATTTCAGTATCTTGGGTGGTGTGGCTGGAAAAATGCAACTATTGATGATGTGGACTTTGAGGTCAGTCCAAGGAAATGAAAGTCCCCTACCAATAGTCCCAAAATATTACAGTTACAGCATCCCCACCTCAAAAAAATCTAGAGGCAGAAATAAGTAAAATTTTTAGTACAAGCAAAAACATTCAGTAATGTCTAAAATAACCAGTTTCTTTTGTGTGTGTGTGTTTTATAATATTTTTCTTCATTCTGTCTGTGCTAATATTGGTTTGAAAGTTGCTTAAATTTAACAGGACTCAGAAATAGCGTTAAAAGCAAAGAACGTCAGTCTTCCAAAAATGGGCCTCTTGTCATTATGGGGAAGTAACATTGGCCTGACATGAGGCTCCTTTTCAAAATCTCACAGGTATGAAATACTTCAAAAAATAGAATTTCCTAAATTTTAGAGGTATTTTAAGGAAATCATTGTAGTATCCTCTGCCATCCATCTCACAGTGGTTTGCAGAGTATGGATGCAGACGTAGAATGAAGTTTTCTCTAAAGTTTTCAGTTACATCAGGAGATGAGTCTAGTGGGTGACTGAAGGATCCAATTACCGTTTAATGCCTGTCATCCATGATGCTGAGTCTTACCCCAACAATATCATATGCAGCTTCATTCTCTGTCTCTGTGGATTTGAGTTTCTTGTCTACTACGATAAATACACCACCCCCATTTCCCATTAGCATATCCTTTTGTTATACAAACAAATTTTCCCCAAAAATCTCACTGCTATCCGTTAAGGTTTCAACCAGGTTTCTGTACCTAGTATTATGTGAGTTTCACTGCTTTTCGTGAGCACTTCAACCTCTCGCACTTTGTTGCGAATGCTTCGGCTGTTTACCATTGGCATTTTAATATTCTCACCCATGGAAAGCATTTGTTTCAATCTTAGACTGATACCTCTAGGTTTCCTACAGTTGTTGTTATCTGGGTTGGATGTAGGACCACTTAATCTAAAAAATCATTGTGTACAATACACACACAGTCAGCTACCTTTGTAGCAGCCTCTGATGTGTAGTGCACAATGAACCTATTTAGGGGGATCCTACAGTTCTCAACCCTATTGCACAGTTCCAGGAAACCACAGCCTTGCTTGTCACAATACCTTTGAAGTCTCTGGTCCAGCCCTTCCACTTGACTCCGAACCAAAAAGCCAAGATCATTTCTGGGGACAGTGCCACAAATTGTGAGCTTTGTTAAAAACTTCACATGTAAGGCTGGTCTTCTCTGCCAGTCATTGGAATGATCCAAGTATGACTTCGGAGGCCAGACAACTTTCATCATTTGTTCCAATGTGTGCCACAATCTGCAGTTGGTTGCACCCTCAATGGCTGTCGTATAACTAACCAAAAAATATTTTTGGAAATTAGTAATTTTTGCCACAGATTTTTAGTGATGGATTTGATAAGATATACTGTGAAACATTACTAAATGTATTCTCTGAAACCATTAGAACAGATAGTTTGGAACCCCAGTCATGAAGGAAATGTATTGGATCTAATGGCAAAAAATAGACCTGACCTCTTTGAGGATGTCCACATTGAAACTGGTGTCAATGTTCATGACACAGTTGTGACAACAATGATTACCAAAGTGCAAAAAGAAAACTAAAACAAACAGAAAGATATATATGTACACTAAACTCAAAACAATGGATGCTTGAGGTAGTAATATCAACAGTGTAGGAAAAGATAGATCACTACTTACCATAATGACATTTTAAATTGCAGACAACCGCAATTAAAAAACTCTTACACATAACCTTTTCGGCCACAGCCTTCATCAGAAAAAGAGAAACCCACACTATTCATTTACTCAAGCAAGTAAACATCGCAGACATATGATTGTCAATAGTGGCAGCTCGGATCAGAATTGATTCTGGCCCAAGCTGCCGGTGTCGGCAGTCATGTATGCATGAAGCGTGCTTGCTTGTATGAAAGAATTGTGTGTGTTTCTCTTTTTCTGAAGAATACTGTGGCCGGAACCTTATGTGTAACTGTATTTTAACTGTGCGTACCTAGCATCCTATCTGTTCGTAAACTAGATAAAAGAATCAGTAGCATCATATCTCAAATGAGGAACCTGAAACTTTCATCACAGGGCAGGAGCATGTAGTGGAACTACAGCTCAACTTTGAAAGAATAGTTGACTATGCACTTGATCGATAGGTTCCCAATAGAACAGTTCATAATGGGAGGGACCTGCCATGATATACAGTCACTCTAAAGAAACTTCTAAGGAAACAGAGATTACTGCTTAAAAGGTGTAAAACAAAGTGTAGGACTAAAGATAGAGAGGTGCTGAATGAAATGCATTTGGCTGTCAATACAGTAAGTTTGAAACCTTCATTGACTACAGTCAAATGATATTTCACAAAACCCAAAGAAATTCTGGTTGTAACCAAAGTTAGTGTCCAGTCCCTAGCGAATGAGGCATGAAGTGAAATTGAGGGTAGCAAAGCAAATGGTGAAATATTTAACTCTGTTTTCAAATTTCCTTTACAAAAAGAAAACCTGAAATATTACCCCAATTTTATTCTTATACCACTGAAAAGATGTGTGAAATAAGTACTTGTGTCAGTAGTGTTAAGAAACAACTGAAAACCTTAAAACTGAATGAAGCTCCTGGGCCCATGGCACCCCCTATCAAATTCTGTACAAATTTGTGTCTGTGTTAGCCCCTCTTATAACTATGATCTATTTATTATAGGTCCTCCAAACAAAGACCCATGCCCAGTAGTTGGAAGAAAGAACAGGTAGATCCATGTACAAGAAGGGTAGTAGAAATGATCCAGAAAACTACTGTCCAATATCTTTGACATCAATTTGTTGTAGAATCTTAGAACATTTGCTGAACCCAAACATAACAAGATATCTTGAACAGAATGACTTCCTCTGTGGCAACCAATATGGATTCCAAAAAAATCAATCATGTGAAACTCAACTTGAACTTTTCTTGCATGACATACTAAATCCTTTGGACCAAGGCAGTCAGATAGTTGCAGTATTACGTGATTTCCGAAAAGCATTTGACTCAGTACCACGCCTACGCTTATTGTCAAAATTTCGATCACATGGGATATCAATGGACTGAACTGAGGACTTTCTGTTAGGGAGGACACAACATGTTTTCTGGATATAAAGCCATCATCAGATGCAGATGTAACTTCGTGTATGCCCCAGGGAAGTGTGTAGGAACCCTTGCTGTTCATGTTGTATATCAGTGACCCTGAAGACAATATTAAAAGTAACCCCAGACTTTTTGCAGATGATGCAGTTTTCTGTAATGAAGTCCAAATCTTGATAAGATTTCAGAATGGTTCAAAGATTGGAAACTCACTTTAAATGTTCAGAAATGTAAAATTATGCACTTCACATAATGAAAAAACGTACTGTCCTATGACAATAATATCAATAAGTCACAGTTGGAATTGGTCACTTACACCTGGATGTAACAATTTCTATGAATATGAAATGGAATGATAACATAGGCTCAGTTGTGAGTAAAGCAGGCAGTAGACTTCAGTTTATTGGTAGAATACTGAGTTATTCTGCCTGCGCTCCATAAAGGAATGGAATAGCAAGAAAACCAGTACTGTACAATATGATGTACCTGCTCCACTGCACTTTGCAGAGTATGAGTGTAGATGTAGAAGCCTTAAAATGCTACCATAAGGATTACCATTAGAGTGAACCTGACTTCCCCAGAATCTAAAATACTGAAGGGAGAGGATGGATAGCAGAAAAGCACAAATTAGTCCTCAAAAGCACTAAGCCCGGAGACGTCTTAATTGTACTGTAGGCCGCCTCAAGGTTGATGGAGTACCCATTAAATGTGGTGTTGGAGAATCTATTATACAACTGTCTTCTACCAGTTGTGTTATTAATGGTGGACTGCTGTCACCTCCTAACACATTGAAAACAACTAAACAGCTGTGTGGATTCTAGAATCTAATAAAGGCAGCAGCTCATCATAGAATTTGGCATCTTTTCTAGGCAATAAGTGAGGTCAGCAACTCTGGCATGTACAGTCTAAGGGGTAAGGAGAGGGTTTTATAACAGCTTTATTATGTTAATCAGAATATTATCATCTTTTCTATCTTCCTGGCAGATACCCCTTCACACTGTGTTCTCAGATAACTTTAAATGAGTTTCAGAAACACACTTTGATGTGATTTGATTTGATCTGATTATTTATTTGGTGCTGTTGATTACATATTGAACAAAGGGTGTACTAGTAATATAGAACAAGTCAAGTGAAACAATACAAAATTATGTGAGCATATGATATATGATACAAACACTAATTTTCTATGAATCATTGATTGCAGGACAATATTACAACCTGCATTTTACTGGCATAAGTTCATGTGAATGCTTAAAATAGTAGACTGAATGGATGTACACATTTTTGTCTGTGTCATAAATAAATAATAAATTTTACATTTCGTCATTATGATTTGAATTAAAATACAAAATTGGTATCTTCATCACATAAGTAAGTTCAAGTGAGTACTTAATATTATATAATAAATGGTAGTACACATTTTAACCTATGATATAAATAAATCTACATTTTATCACTAATTTATTTTAGAAGTAGGCAATTTCATCTTCATGACATAAATAAAGGTTTATTTCCTCAATTTGTACTCAAAAGGTTGCCTTATTACTCTAGGAATAAGTTTGTTCTCTGTGGAATGTTTTTAGTTTCCTTTTGAATACCTGCAGGTTATCAGTTACCTTTTTTTATATCAATGGAAAGCTTGTTATATACTTTTATTCTTGACTCATTTACTCCCGTCAGAGTTGCAGAGCCTCGGTGGCAATTTTTCCCCTGCCTTGTGTTATGCTTGTGAAAATAACTGTTATTATGGAATAATTCCTTGTTACTGGCTACAAACATCATAAGTGAGTATATATATTGATTTGTGAGAGTAAATGCCCTGTAAGTCTTAAAGAGACCTCTGCAGGATGTTCCGTTAGAGACCCCACATATCAACCTCGCAGCTCATTTTTGTAGTTTGAAGAATATTTCAACCCCTGTAGCATTTCCCCAAAGGATAATAGCATCGGAGCGTACAGAATGGAAATATGACAAAGCAATATTTTTCTTTTTAACAAGGTGAGAAGAAGCTCTCAGGGTAAAACATGGTGTGCTAAATTTTTTAACCAGCTGGTCAATATGCTCTGTCCATCTTAGCAGGCTGTCTGTCTGGATGCCTAGGAATTTTGTGTGCGGTTTCAGAAATGTTTTGATTATTGATCTCCAGTTAAGGAACTTGGAGTTTTTTATTTACTGTCTGAAACTGTATACTGTAATGTAGTTTCTGAAAAATTTAGGGGAGCCTATTTGCTGTGAACCATTTGTATACTTAGTTGTGAGATCTTAAATTTTCCAACCAGATGGCCTTTCAAAAAAACTAGATCTAGTTGAAAAACAACTAAATTGGCAACATTGGCGGCAGCCCATTTAAACAGTCACAGCCTTCTATACAGGGAGAATTCCAGTGCCTACATTTTTTTCCGAATTTAGAAGGGCTGCCAAAAGATGGCAGCACTATGTGGGTGTCCGAAGTTAGTGGGACGAAAGGGTTAAACAATGGTAATAAAGTGAAACTTTAAAATGCATTATCCCAAAACACTTCTTTTCTATCACAAATATTCAACCTGTGACAACTCACTTAAATTTCGAGATAGATATCTATTGTTTTTCCTTTTTTATGAGTTGTTCAGAATTTAATGACTCAAAACCCAAAATTTTTTACGAGTGTTCCCTTTTCACTTTTCTTCTCGCATTCTGAGAAACTGACACCTCTTAATACGAAACACATGCATTATGCAGAAAAAAATCTGCAACTCAAACAGTAAAACAAAAACCATACAGAACATCATAAAAGTGAGACAAATAGGAACATAAAAATCTGAAGAAGCAGGGACTCCACAGTTCTTTGGTAGTGGTTCAGACAAGTATAATCAAAAAGTTGTCCTTCGATTGCCAGCTGATGTGGCCGAGTGGTTCTAGGCGCTTCAGTCTACGGTCGCAGGTTTGAATCTTGCCTCGGGCGTGGATGTGTGTGATGTCCTTAAGTTAGTTAGGTTTAAGTAGTTCTAAATATAGGGGACTGATGACCTCGGATGTGAAGTCCCATAGTGCTTAGAGCCATTTGACCTTCGATTTTGATAAATGTTTTCTCACTGTAACCAAAAGAACAGGGGATCATAAAACAGTCTCCCACAGGAGCCACTAAATCACACCAAATACAGCATTCATTTCAAAAGCATGACTCCTAAAGAAATTGAAAAAAAAAATCATAAAATTACATAGAAGCTCTGCATCTTCTGAATATGATGGAATATCATATATGAGTCTAAAATCATGTGCAGTCTTAATCTGTCATGGATTATGCTATTTATGGAACCAGTCAATGAAAACTGGGATATGCAATGGTGATGCCTGTACATAAAAGTGGGGCAAGGAATGTATCATCCAATTACTGCCCCATCTCTTTGTTGCCAGTGTTCTCAAAGATGTTTGAACACAGTCACTCACTTTATATATATATATATATATATATATATATATATATATATATATATAAATCTGCTTGTGACTGTGTATGTGCGGATGGATATGTGTGTGCGCTTGCGTGTGCGTGTGTGCGTGCGCGCGCGCGCGAGTGTATACCTGTCCTTTTCCCCCGCTTAAGGTATGGCTGCTTTCTGGCTACCGCGCATACGCAGAGCGGAAGTCGCGTTCGAAGCGTGTCTGTCCCAAATCTGGCTACTTGAAATGAGGCGCCAGCTGTTTGAAGAGCGACTAGCAAGTAACCAGAAAATTTTCTGGTGCTTTCAAGCTGCCACTTTCGCGCATGCGCATAGTTCAGTGGCTTGTAGTGAGGGTACGCAGCCGCGTTTTCTCGATTCTCTTTCAATAGCCGATCACATAAGTTCACTGTTTGTGGATCTTCAATAATTGTAAAGGTAAGCCCTTCATTAGTTCTTACCTGTTATTTTTATTTATTCTTATGAAATCACCTGTAGAAACTCAGGTGTTCTCCACTCGGTGACAGTCGCCTGTTAAAATGCGTTTGAAGAACCCAGACACCAAGCACGGGTTCTTGGCGTTAACGTTGACGCGCTAGTGCAGTAGCGCCTGTTTGCTGATTCTCCAAGTAGCTTCCTGGCAGCTCTTCGAATGAAGCTAAGCTTAATTGGTACTGGTACTCAACAATGTAAATCACGAGTGCAAGAAGTATCAAGTACAGAACTCTCTTACTTTATTTTGTAAAATTATTTTAAATGTAAGAAAAATTGAAACTGTAATTTAACTAACTTCAATAATGCATGATATGGTATAATATTTCTATTATATATTCACATTGCCGAGGACTGAATAGATGAATGAAACACAAAGTGCCTGTTATTATTTAGTTATTGTCGAGTTGGTGTCAGAGGTGGCTGTGATTAGTGCTTGTTCTTCTCATCATACTGACTGATTCTAGTTCTGTTAACATGGGTAAAGTTAAACCTCAATACACCCAGAAGTTTAGGGAAGAATGGTTAAAAAAAATCCAAAATTTGTCCAATGGTTATCACAAGCTGTAGGAGATAACACAAAGGCAGGTAATTTTCAAGAATGATTGCCTATCGAAGTCGAGGGGTGCAAACGATACGTATCGAATGTGTGATCCTAAATCGATCACGCGACTCTGGTGGTGGGCATTATGAGTATGTTTACGGTGGTCGCTGCAGCAATGACAAAAGAAGACAGTTACAAAAATACCTGTAATTACGAGGGAGATGACTTACCTCACCTCGTCATTGCTGGTGTTGTCATGTGAAAGGCCATGTGATATGTACGCTACGGGAACAATTCCCTTTTTGCCATTAACTCCCGAAGGTATGTAACTAAGAGCAACTAAGGGAACGATGGAAAACAGATAAAAATGACGATCACAAATAAATGATCATAACGTCCGCAACTAGAACCGCGTAATCGATTTAGGATCGCACATTCGATATGTATCGTTTGCATCCCGCGACTTCGATAGGCAATCATTCTTGGAAATTACCCAAAGGTAGTCTGTAAAGTGTGTCACTGCACTGTAAGAGCTCGGTTAGCTGACATAGACAATCACACAGAATCAAAGGAAACCTAAGTATCCAGTTTCTTTCTTTTCCTCCCAAAGGCAGGCAAAAATTAATTTTAAACCAGTCAGGATTCCATAGGACGTTACGAAGCTGGAGGGCCACTCGCCCTCTTCGTGTCCGCACATTGTGCTATAATGTTGTGTGATCACTTAGGAGAAATGTGTAAAAATAGGTCCAAAGACAGTCTTATTGCAAACCAGATTAAGTTACATCGTACAAAGTGTAGTGCTGTTATCATGAATGTTCTTGGGCCCTATTTTGCGAACGATCTGAGAAGTGATGTTGATGATGGTGTGTATAGTATTTTAATTGACGAACAAACTGATATTAGTGTCACTAAACTTCTAGTAATTGCTATAATTTATCATAGTAAAACATCTCACAAGATTGTTTCTTACAGTAGTCGAACTTAAAAAATTCAGTGCTGAGACCATTGTATCAGCTTTCAAAAAGGGCGTTGAAAGAAGTTAATTTAGATTTAAACAAATTGCAGGGAATAGGAACAGATAATGCTAGTGTGATGGTCTTACAGGGTGTTTCAAAAATGACCGGTATATTTGACACGGCATTAAAAACTAAACGAGCAGCGATAGAAATACACCGTTTGTTGCAATATGCTTGGGACAACAGTACATTTTCAGGCAGACAAACTTTCGAAATTACAGTAGTTACAATTTTCAACAACAGATGGCGCTGCAAGTGATATAGAAGACAACGCAGTCTGTGGGTGCGCCATTCTGTACGTCGTCTTTCTGCTGTAAGCGTGTGCTGTTCACAACGTGCAAGTGTGCTGTAGACAACATGGTTTATTCCTTAGAACAGAGGATTTTTCTGGTGTTGGAATTCCACCGCCTAGAACACAGTGTTGTTGTAACAAGACGAAGTTTTCAACGGAGGTTTAATGTAACCAAAGGACCGAAAAGCGATACAATAAAGGATCTGTTTGAAAAATTTCAACGGACTGGGAACGTGACGGATGAACGTGCTGGAAAGGTAGGGTGACCGCGTATGGCAACCACAGAGGGCAACGCGCAGCTAGTGCAGCAGGTGATCCAACAGCGGCCTCGGGTTTCCGTTCACCGTGTTGCAGCTGCGGTCCAAATGACGCCAACGTCCACGTATCGTCTCATGCGCCAGAGTTTACACTTCTATCCATACAAAATTCAAACACGGCAACCCCTCAGCGCCACTACCATGCTGCACGAGAGACATTCGCTAACGATATAGTGCACAGGATTGATGACGGCGATATGCATGTGGGCAGCATTTGGTTTACTGACGAAGCTTATTTTTACCTGGACGGCTTCGTCAATAAACAGAACTGGCGCATATGGGGAACCGAAAAGCCCCATGTTGCAGTCCCATCGTCCCTGCATCCTCAAAAAGTACTGGTCTGGGCCGCCATTTCTTCCAAAGGAATCATTGGCCCATTTTTCAGATCCGAAACGATTACTGCATCACGCTATCTGGACATTCTTCGTGAATTTGTGGCGGTACAAACTGTCTTAGACGACACTGCGAACACCTCGTGGTTTATGCAAGATGGTGCCCGGCCACATCGCACGGCCGACGTCTTTAATTTCCTGAATGAATATTTCGATGATCGTGTGATTGCTTTGGGCTATCCGAAACATACAGGAGGCGGCGTGGATTGGCCTCCCTATTCGCCAGACATGAACCCCTGTGACTTCTTTCTGTGGGGACACTTGAAAGACCAGGTGTACCGCCAGAATCCAGAAACAATTGAACAGCTGAAGCAGTACATCTCATCTGCATGTGAAGCCATTCCGCCAGACACGTTGTCAAAGGTTTCGAGTAATTTCATTCAGAGACTACGCCATATTATTGCTACGCATGGTGGATATGTGGAAAATATCGTACTATAGAGTTTCCCAGACTGCAGCGCCATCTGTTGTTGAAAATTGTAACTACTGTAATTTCGAAAGTTTGTCTGCCTGAAAATGTACTGTTGTCCCAAGCATATCGCAACAAACGGTGTATTTCTATCGCTGCTCGTTTAGTTTTTATTGCCGTTTCAAATATACTGGTCATTTTTGAAACACCCTGTATAAGGTGTGTGTGTCATTCCATTCAGTTGGCAACCTCTGCAACAACTGGTGGGGTCATACGTCCTTGGTCCAATGGCGAGGTAGAAAGAATATTCAGCCAGTTGAATATCGTCAAAACGCCATATTAGGGATTCGTGCAGGTCTTCGCAGAAAGAATCGGTGCTGTCATAATTACATATTTCCTGAGTCAGTTGTCAGAACAAATGTGACAACTGAAGCATATAAATCGAGACCATCAACTTCTACTGCAACTCCTCCTTCCCATGAGGACGATGACGATAATGATGAAGACGACATTCTTATCCAGTTTTCGGTAAGTTTAGTAATATATATATATGTATATGTAGTCTATATCTCGAGTGAGTGGCTTTTCATTGCCATTTCTATGCTTCTGAACAAAAATTTAGAATCTAGTTCTTTTAAGGCATTTTTAGTATTTTTTTTACTTTTAACCAGGGTATATACGACCCGGGACAACCGGGAGATGCACGGAAATTTTTTCATCCGGGAGAAAACCGGGAAAAACTCGGGAATTTTTTAGAATTCCGGGAGTTTTTCTTTGTTTTAGTTTCCAGTTAAATTTTCGTAATTATGTCCTCTAAGACAACAAAGGCTATTACTGTACCCCACTACTGCAGAATGATACTGCAGCAAAAAAACATGAATGAATGAAAAAAAGGAAAATAAAACTTCAGTTGCGAAGGAAATGCGCCACATACAACGAAACATAGTGCTCATATAAGCGTCTGCCAACAGCAAAATGTGTCTAAGGCCTTAGGAAGACTATGCAATGCTTCATAACAACAAATTGCCTCTGATGAGCGTGGCATCATAACTGTTTAAATTATATTTGTTCGAGCAGTTTCGAGCGGGGTCATGCATATGCGCAGTTGAGTCGCATATCAGTAGTACCTTCTCCCACTTCTGGCTACAACTGGAGCATAGTGTGGCTGTTTGCTGTATAAGCAGTAGCAGCAAGCAGGCAGATGCTACCCAGAAAAATTTTACTGGCACGCCCAAGCGTATATGCATGTATGTGCAGCAGGTCCGGATCTAGGGGCCGGTGGGAGGGGGAGGTGGGCAAAGAGTCTTCTCCAGGCAGCAATGTCAAGGTGGCGCCAAACTCAGATTCTGGAAGAAAAAGACATTGATTCACAAAGCGCCTAGCATGCAGGGCACATTGGTCTATCGATTATTCATATTACAGTATTTTGAAACATACATTCTAAGTTGATTTTTGAATGAATCGTGTTGATTTTTGAATGTGTGCATAGCGTATGTGATATCTGTGCCAGGTCACATCTAAAAATAAACTTTATGGCAGGCAAAAGGGATGGGGCTATACGAGCTGCGTGGAATAAAGCCGAATGATCAATTTGTTATAATTATTAGCGAAATCTATAGATTCAGGCTACCAGAGTGGAAGCAAACAACAAACAGGAATACCAGATAAGAAACATTACGTATTATCCTCTCGGTGTATCCAAAAAAATGAAATTTTGACAGAAAAGTTTTGGCCAGATCGCTACACTATTAATGGCCAGCTGTACAGTCCCCGGCTAGCAGTCGCGTAAGTTCAATTGTGGGAGCAGCATGGAAAATGCGTTGTACAAACACATAATAATCTCCAACCAGAGATAAATGCGGGATAACTAAACCAATGATTGTGGCAGAGTTAGTGAAGTTAACTAGAGAAGGAGTTTTGACACTGGCAGTAATAGTTACAGAATTAGTGATGACAAGATTGTTTGTTAGAATGAGGAAGAAGAAGAAATGGGGACATCACACAAATTATGGAAGAATATGACGATTCCAAATTTATACAAAAATTCGTACTACTGCTTTTCAAACTCATGTTTGAGAAGCTGGAGAACATGAATAAAATGTGAAACTATTTTGTAACACAGCTTTTTGTTTTTAGTAAGCCTAATAAGCATTTGATATTGGTACTTCATGGACTATATTCTGTCATGCTATAAGAAAACCATTTGTGACAAATGGCGTATGTTACAATTGCTGCAATATTAGACAGGCCTATTTCGTTTCATCTAGCAGACAGTGACAAAATAGATGTAATCAGGTAGAGATATCATACCAGTCATAGGTACTATTTCTATTAAAAGCTTTTTCAGCATTAGACAATGACATTTCGATTTCTTATGTAGTAAAACATTTGACATACTTTGATGAGGTAACAGATTCTTCCGTGAAAAGAAAGGACACCACGTAAAGCTGTAGCAAGATTAGAGAGAAAACAAATGCTAGGACCTAAGGATTGAAGAAATGTGTCTGTCTTGCTTGTTTCTTGTCTTTATGGTTTTATGTATCCTAGATTTAATTTTATGTATCATAGCAAGTTATTAGCTAATAGACAATAAAGAGTGCAAATTTTTTGTAGATTTCTTGTTCTCCCAGTTACAAATAATCCCAGCCAGTATTAATTGCAAGGTTTTTTTTTTTAAAAAAAAGGGCTAGGATGTCAAACCAGCCAACTAGGAGCAGGAGAGACACCAGAGGACATTTAATTTCCACTGTTGTGAATATAGTTTGGTGGTACCCATTACAAAAGATACATGTTTGAATTTCACAGAGCGAAATACAGTGACATGCGATAGAAGAATGCTATGTGAAGAGACGAGGCATTGCACTTTGGCACACTTCAAGCCAAATAATATGTCTTACATTTCCTCGAACACATATGTTTTCCCTTTCAGACTCTTCAGCGCTGTGCTACAAAATGAACATAGTTTTGAAAAATTGATTTTTTAATTATTTTGGCGTCCTATCTCAAACGCTTGGGAGGGGGGGGGGGGCACTACTATCTAGTATCACATGGTTAGGAAATATCATAGATCTGTGGCAGATGTGCAGAGCAGTCTGTGTTGTAGTGGAGAGACGGGTGATCTCCACATGACCCGTGTTTACATTCAGTGACTTTGCTGTTTCCTCTGCGTTTATTGCTGTCACTTAAAATGAAAACAAAATGGATTTATGTGGCCAGGAGCTATCAAGCTAATTAAAATACATTCACATAATTATGGAGGAATAAAATGTTATTAGTTTCAGCTCTTATTTTATTTCCACCTTCCTGACGGTCAAGCATTAATCGCCATACAGAACAATGAAATTACTTTTTTGGGTTTGCTAAAGAAATTTGGCTTTTATCAATCATTTCCGCTGAGGCAATCGATTTATTTAGAAGGAAGTGTTTAATTCCACACTATTGGCTGGTTTCAACTTTTCGCTGCATTTCTAGTGCACGTTTTCATCTTCCAGCATTACGCCATAATAAAGAACCGAATGTGAAATAATACAGTACTGGTACTCACTGAAAAGCTTAATATCAGGTCGAGGCCTACTTCATTGGGAATCTGGATATGCGAATGTTCACTATAAGCCAAATAATGCATTTTAGTATGGTTCACGGAATTCAGATGCTCTTGGAGCATCCTCTGATGCCTTGTTACTTTTATGACATAATGTAAGGTCTTTTAATGTTTTACATGTACGAACATATGGGCTTCCTACGTCATCATACCTGCGTAAGCGTGGTGACGCCTGTTATCTGGCGCTCTCTGGCAACTGCTAACATGAACCTATTACTAACATGTCCTGGGAAAATATCGTGGATGGTGGTTTGAAATGCGTTTCAAAGTAAATTTCCTTTTACGCAAGATGAACTATGTGCAAGAGTGTACGATGAATTTCTTAAATCAGAGAGCGTTTGACTCTGATTTAAAAATCAATTCTTTGAGGATGAGCCATTGTGAGGAATTTCGAGTCCAGAAGATCAGACATTTATGTCGTTATTAAACATTTTACTGGCACATTTGTGTGATGTAACACGCGCAGAAAAGATCAACTTTACATGTGAAAACTCAGCTTCTCTTGCGGCTTATTAATCCGTAGGTAGTGGAGAGCGAGCGTGGTAATTACGACGATAAATACTCACTTACTATGAATACTTTTATCCTTGCAGCGTATACCACAATCTAACATAACAGTCGCGATACTTCGTCACGATTTTGTTGCCTACCGCGCCAGCAGCGCCCTAAACGGCCAGTGACTTAAACTGTGAGTTCGGCGCAATCGTGAAAGCGAATAGTATTTATTTATTTATATCCTATAAATCAAATACTGCGAGGCATTCGCATGGATGCAGGACATGTCAGAATTATTACAAATAATACAAAAGGAATACACAAAAGTACCTCTTGCAAGGAGATATCTGGTATAAGACAAAATACACATTAATAGGTATGGAAAAAATTACATTAAAATGTGGTAGATTTTAATAGCTAAATGAAAGACACAGTAATGTTAACAGTGATTGTGAGTATCGTAACACACAATAACGCATCAAATTAGTAAATGAAAAAATCCATTACAGTTTACTCTACTGAAATATTCTTCTACCAAATAGAAGGAATTAACTAATAAATACTGTTTGAGCTGTTGTTTAAATTTGGGAAGCTCGTGGATAACTAATTTCAGTGATGGTGGGAGAGCATTGGACACCTTGCAGCTCATGTAATGGACCCCTTTTTGTACAATAGTTAGGGTTTTTGATTCATAATGAAGATCCATCTTCCTCCTGGTATTGGGGGTATGGTATCAATCACTGGTTTTGTACGATTCTCCATTTTTACCAATGAAACATAACAGGGAGTAGATATATTGGCATGTAGTTGTCAGTATCCCTAATCTTCTGAGAATGTTCATACAAAAATGTCTAGTCTGGACTCCGCTCATTATCCTAATAACTCTCTTTTGAGCAATGAATATTTTTTTGGATATTGGCTGAGTACCCCATAAAAATATGCCATACAGCAATAATGCATGGAAAAAAACTAAAATAAGCAGTTTTTGTGGTGTCTCTGTCACATACAGTGGAAATAATACAAACATCGAATGTTGCTGAGCTTAGTTTTTTGTGGAGGTGCAAAAATATGTTCAGGCCATTTTAGACTGTTGTCAATGTGAACACCCCCCCCCCCCATGAACCATGGACCTTGCCGTTGGTGGGGAGGCTTGCGTGCTTCAACGATACAGTTAGCCATATCATAGGTGCAACCACAACGGAGGGGTATGTATTGAGAGGCCAGACAAACGTATGACTCCTGAAGAGGGGCAGCAGCCTTTTCAGTAGTTGCAGGGGCAACAGTCTGGATGATTGACTGATCTGGCCTTGTAACACTAACCAAAACGGCCTTGCTGTGCTGGTACTGCGAACGGCTGAAAGCAAGGGGAAACTACAGCCGTAATTTTTCCCAAGGGCATGCAGCTTTACTGTATGGTTAAATGATGATGGCGTCCCCTTGGGTAAAATATTCCAGAGGTAAAATAGTCCCCCATTCGGATCTCCAGGCGGGGACTACTCAAGAGGACGTCGTTATCAAGAGAAAGAAAACTGGCGTTCTATGGATCGGAGCGTGGAATGTCAGATCCCTTAATCAGGCAGGTAGGTTAGAAAATTTAAAAAGGGAAATGGATAGGTTAAAGTTAGATATAGTGGGAATTAGTGAAGTTCGGTGGTAGGAGGAACAAGACTTTTGGTCACGTGAATACAGGATTGTAAATTCAAAATCAAATAGGGGTGATGCTGGAGTAGGTTTAATAATGGATAAGAAAATAGGAATACGGGTAAGCTACTACAAACAGCATAGTGAACACATTATTGTGGCCAAGATAGACACGAAGCCCACGCCTACTACAGTAGTACAAGTGTATATGCCAACTAGCTCTGCAGATGACGAAGAAATTGAAGAAATGTATGATGAGATAAAAGAAATTATTCAGGTAGTGAAGGAAGACGAAAATTTAATAGTCATGGGTGACTGGAATTCGAGCATAGGAAAAGGTAGAGAAGGAAACATAGTAGATGAATATGGATTGGGGGTAAGAAATGAAAGAGGAAGCCGTCTGGTAGAATTTTGCACAGAGCATAACTTAATCATAGCTAACACTTGGTACAAGAATCATTAAAGAAGGTTATATACATGGAAGAATCCTGGAGATACTAAAGGGTATCAGATAGATTATATAATGGTAAGACAAAGATTTAGTAACCAGATTTTAAATTGTAAGACATTTCCAGAGACAGATGTGGACTCTGACCACAATCTATTGGTTATGAACTGTCGATTAAAACTAAAGAAACTGCAAAAAGGTGGGAATTTAGGGAGATGGGACCTGGATAAACTGACTAAACCCGAGGTTGTAGAGAGTTTCATGGAGAGAATAAGGGAACAATTAATTGGGGAAAGAAATACAGAAGAAGAAGAATGGGTAGCTCTGAGGGATGAAGTAGTGAAGGCGCAGAGGATCAAGTAGGTAAAAAGACAAGGGCTAGTAAAAACCCTTGGGTAACAGAAGAGATACTGAATTTAATTGATGAAAGGTGAAAATACAAAAATGCAGTAAGTGAAGCAGGCAAAAAGTAATACAAACGTTCAAAAATGAGATCGACAGGAAGTGCAAAATGGCTAAGCAGGGATGGCTAGAGGAAAAATGTAAGGATGTAGAGGCGTATATCACTAGGGGTAAGATAGATACTGCCTACAGGAAAATTAGAGAGACCTTTGGAGAAAAGAGAGCCACTTGTATGAATATCAAGAGCTCAGATGGAAACCCAGTTCTAAGCAAAGAAGGGAAATCAGAAAGGTGGAAGGTGTATATAGAGGGTCTATATAAGGGCGATGTACTTGAGGACAACCTTGGGAGAGCCAGTCCTGACAAAACTCTACCATCTGGTGAGCAAGATGTAGGAGACAGGCGAAATACCCTCAGACTTCAAGAAGAATATAATAATTCCAATCCCAAAGAAAGCAGGTGTTGACAGATGTGAAAATTACCGAACTATCAGTTTAATAAGTCACAGCTGTAAAATACTAACGCGAATTCTTTACAGACGAATGGAAAAACTAGTAGAAGGCGACCTCGGGGAAGATCAGTTTGGATTCCGTAGAAATACTGGAACACGTGAGGCAATACTGACCTTACGACTTATCTTAGAAGAAAGATTAAGGAAAGCCAAAGGCAAAGCCATTTGTAGACTTAGAGAAAGCTTTTGACAATGTTGACTGGAATACTCTCTTTCAAATTCTAAAGGTGGCAGGGGTAAAATACAGGGAGCGAAAGGCTATTTACAATTTGTACAGAAACCAGATGGCAGTTATAAGAGTCGAGGGGCATGAAAGGGAAGCAGTGGTTGGGAAGGGAGTGAGACAGGGTTGTAGCCTCTCCCCGATGTTATTCAATCTGTATATCGAGCAAGCAGTAAAGGAAACAAAAGAAAAATTCGGAGTAGGTATTAAAATCCATGGAGAAGAAATAAAAACTTTGAGGTTCGCCGATGACATTGTAATTCTGTCAGAGACAGCAAAGGACTTGGAAGAGCAGTTGAACGGAATGGATGGTGTCTTGAAAGGAGGATATAAGATGAACATCAACAAAAGCAGCACGAGGATAATGGAATGTAGTCGAATTAAGTTGTGTGATGCTGAGGGAATTAGATTAGGAAATGAGACACTTACAGTAGTAAAGGAGTTTTGCTATTTGGGAGCAAAATAACTGATGATGGTCGAAGTAGACAGGATATAAAATGTAGACTGGCAATGGCAAGGAAAGCGTTTCTGAAGAAGAGAAATTTGTTAACATCGAATATAGATTTAAGTGTCAGGAAGTCGTTTCTGAAAGTATTTGTATGGTGTGTAGCCATGTATGGAAGTGAAACGTGGACATTAAATAGTTTGGACAAGAAGAGAATAGAAGCTTTCGAAATGTGGTGCTACAGAAGAATGTTGAAGATTAGGTGGGTAGATCACATAACTAATGAGGAGGTATTGAATAGGATTGGGGAGAAGAGTAGTTTGTGGCACAACTTGTCTAGAAGAAGGGATCGGTTGGTAGGACATGTTCTGAGGCATCAAGGGATCACCAATTTAGCATTGGAGGGCAGCGTGGAGGGTAAAAATCGCATAGGGAGACCAAGAGATGGATACACTAAGCAGATTCAGAAGGATGTAGGCTGCAGTAGGTACTGGGAGATGAAGGAGCTTGCACAGGATAGAGTAGCATGGAGAGCTGCATCAAACCAGTCTCAGGACTGAAGACCACAACAACAACAATAACAACAACAAACAAACAATGTGTACACCCAGAAACTTGGTTGACTCAACTTGTAGTAACTCACTATCATTCAGTGTAATATTTAATTGATCCTCAACTTTTTTCCTTACTTGGAAATGCACAAAATGGGTCTTATTAACATTTAGTGATAACCCATTATTTACAAACCAATTACGTACTTCACTGAAGACAATATTGGCCGATTCCTCAAGATTGAGGTTGTGAGTTTTGTTGATGAGGATACAGGTGTCATCAGGAGAAAGAGTAAAGTGAGTTTTAAGGCTAGTATGCAAGGGAAGGTCATTGATAATTTGGTTGTTTATTTTGATTTCTACAATGGTATTTAGAAACGGGAGCGTTTGGAGTGCAATAAATTGCAGCAACAAAAGGAAGAAGACACCACAGCTGTCTTTTTTAGGTTTCCTAAGGATCCTGAGAGCTATATACCGTCATGTTATTAAACTGTATCGTCAGGATTCACTTGCAAACTACATGTGAATTACTGATTAATGTTTCGTTTTAGGAGCAGAAAATGGCTAGTTAATAGGAGATGAGAAAAAAGACCCAGTTTATCTGCATAATAATATTGGGTTTTATTCGCTACATTTCGAAGAAAACCAGTTCATGAACGCAGACTATAATAAACTCGTGTGAAATGTTGTACCCTTACTCTTTGACATCCCAAATAATCCACCTCAAGTAACGTTGAAGAGGAAACTACCACAAAGATTCGACAATCCATCTAAAGCTGTAAAACAGTCCTATGACACAGAAGCAGCTAGTTGACCTCTCCATGTATCAGTGCCAGATTCGTATGAATCGTCAACACAGACCTGCTTTGATGATGAAGTGATTAGATTAAGTGCAGTTATTCATGTCTTACAAAAGCGTAATGTTTAGTATGTATTTCATTCACTTCTGTTGTTAGTCACTTAATTTTTCTTGCTTTCTTCGTGTAAAGACATTATTTTGTTAGCACCTAGTTCACTGACAGATTGTTTGAAAATTATTCAACTATTTCATTTTGCGTGAAATGTAATGCAATCAGCTCATTATGTTTTCAACATATTTCACCCATTATTTGGCAGTTGCTTGACCCACTTAGAATAATATAAAGATGAAGGTCGCACTTGTGGCAACATGCGACAACGACAAACACAGTAGGCCTACTGAACGATAAATGAGCGTCGATCGCTTTTGAATGTAGAGGTACATTGCTGTGCTTCTTAAGTGTGAATCTGTGTGTTTATATTCTTTTGATATCAACGAGGTAAGCTGCAATTCTATCCAACGTCCCTAGTGTTTCTTCACGAATGTGTTGTAGCTTGCCACTCGATTCATGGTTTTTGTCCATAGTAGCGCTTATTTTAGAATCATTTTTAGAAATATATATGCCTTCTGATCCTACACAATCCTTTGGAGGCAAGAAAATAACTCAAATACTTCATAAATTACGTAGGAAATGGATGCAAAACAAACATCATGCCTACGACGCGTCTGATGTTCAATATACTCGGCGCTTGGAGCGCTAGTGTCGCTCTATGTGTCAAACGGCAACGACTTTTACAGCAGTGAGTTTTGCGACTGTTATGTTAGACAGTAGCGCATACCACAGAGAACTGATCTGGCAAAGATACAGTTGTCCTCGATGCGGGAGGGAAGCGGTATTATTGGGGGGGGGGGGGTTGTTGGTTGTTCTACGCCCCCGCCGATCTTCGATTCGACACCTATGTTATATATGAAAAAACCTTTGCTTTTCTTTTAGCAACACTATGTATATTAATTTAATCTGTTAATTTTTCCTATTTATGTGTTCGTGCTACTCACCAGTGATATTTTTATTGGGTGAGTACATCACATTAATATCCGCTTTTTCGGCTGGCAAGATCGAGTGACATTACCTGTGACTGCCTTACAAAAGCTTCGGAAAGTAAAATGCGATGTTTGATGGAATTCGCATTTATATTTTCGTAATATGAAAATATGCCGCGTACATGTTGAAAGATCTTTCTAAAACGAGTTTTTTTCCGGAGTTTCGTTTTTTAAAGTGCCGCAAGTGTATAAAACCATATCCACGACTGATAACTTTTACAGTTCTGAGGGAAAGTATACTGTCAATTAATACAGAAAAAGTGTATTTTCACCCAGGAGAAAATGTATTTTTAACAGGGAAATCTGGGAAAAATACGGGAATTTTTTTCTTATCTGTATATACGCCCTGTTAAAGTTTTTTTCAGTTTATTTACAATTAGTGGGACACATGTGTCTCAGTTACCATTGTGTGGCTCTATGTTCCTTGATAGTGAGTTTATACTGCGATATAGTAGTACTCATATTTCAAAGGAATGCAGATTTTTCGCTAAATTTGTGTACTAATAAAAGCCCAGCATATGATTTACAACGTCGCAGGTTCGAATCCTGCCTCGGGCATGGATGTTTGTGATGTCCTTAGGTTAGTTAGGTTTAACTAGTTCTAAGTTCTAGGGGACTAATGACCTCAGCAGTTGAGTCCCATAGTGCTCAGAGCCATTTGAACCATTTTGATTTACAACAATTACGGTACTTTAAAGCGGAGTGAATTTGGACAGCAATTTAACGTCTTTTTAAAGTAAATGCTGCACTCTAATGTGTAAATATGGAACTGAGGTCAGAGTCGTTCAATATAACCTATAATCGATACTTTTCGATGATATAACAGTCTATATAAAGTAATGTTGTACCAACGCCAAAAAATAGAATAATTTTCTGGAAATGTAAGTTACTTCACAACCACAAAAACATTTGCCTCTTATTAGAAGCATTTATGAGTTTAGAAATTGAAACGAGTTTTTATGGGCAAGGTTAACACTTCAATGAACATTTACAGAATGCATAAAATGCTACATTTATTCATTAGTGACGTAAAAAAAAAAATGTGAAGGCTTGTTTTTCAAGGGGTTACTTTGAACAGCGCCTTACTTATTCTTTGAAACATCAGCTCCATGGAAAATACATTTTAGTGAAGCTTCCTTCAAAGAAAAGTGTAAAATATTATGTTGAGCAGGATTACCACTGATGATGAAACTACGCTGTTGAGGGAATGGCATTCCAAGGTGGAATCAGATGATTTTTTTTTTTTCTGTGTGGCCTAATGTTCCCAATGTGTCAGGTTTTGAGAAAGATGACATTTTTAGGATTCTACCTGATTCTAAGATGGATAGAAGGGAGAGGCTTTATTTCGAGTTTAAATTTGATGTCTCTGACATCTGCTAGAATGGATACCCTTTCCCGGCAGCTTCATTTCCTGTAGAGTGTTTCCAAATGTATTTCTTTAAAATGTGATAACTTTTTTCATTACTTTTATTAAAGTCACACACACTGTTTTGAAAAGATCTATTTTTAAATGATATTCTTATTTCATAGGTAGCTCAGCACCCATTTCCATTAGCTTAAAATGAAGCCATAATCATATGAACAGTTTCAGGTGATTAAAGAAGAATCATAAAAATACTCAAATTTGTCTAAGTAAGTTACCTTCAAAACAATATATACAAAATACCATGCTGTTTCATATGAAAGGAGTGTCATTTAACAGTAATTGACATAACTCCCCCAGAATAGGCAATTGTTTACATGTTCAAAGTGACCCCAACCCATGAGGTGAAATTGAACAGCGAAAAAAATTAAAACAACCAAGTGTGGGGGGATAAAAAAAATATAATGTGCTTTATCATATTCAACAACACATCTTGCAACTTTCCAAAAAGTTTCATGTCAATATCTTGAGAAGTTTTTGTTTAATTTACAAAAATGAATTTTAAATGTTCAAAGTCTCCCCACTTTATCGTACCTATAATGTGCATTAAAGAAACTGTGAGACATCGAAATTGTGGATTTTGTATTTTCACTGGCAAACAACCCAGAAGACACTGAAATTCAAGTTGATAAAGTTGATGTTTATGAAGACATTTCATTTTCTGACCATTTGTCTGCTCCAAGCACCTAGAAACGTGTACAGCCAGTTTTATAGAACAGATTGTTACGAACGATGTATTACATCCTGATTTCGTTGATAGATGAAAACATTAGTCTTGCTAGTGAAACTGAAGTGAATTATCAACAAAATCATGAAACTGCTGAATCCATAGAGTCAGACTGGGATGATGATGTACATTTTGGAGGACTAAATTTACTATCAGTGCTTGAACCAAAACCAACAACAAACTTTGCTTTGACAGGCAATGAATTTGTGTATTTTGACAAATTATCTGACAGTGCAGCAGATATGCTTTCAAACAACAGAAGGATAGTGCACACCAGAAAGAGCTCACAGTTTAGAAACTTAAAGCTGACATGATAATAGTAATGGGTATTGGTCAGTTACCTGAAGCAGTCGGTTACCGGAGCTCAAACCAACATCAACTATAAATGCACAGCCAATGTTATTCCACTTGCTTGGTATAAGAAAATAATAGAGAACCTTCACAGCAATGATAATTTGTTTCGGCCAGCAAAAAAATGATTCAAGTTATGACAAGCTGTATAAAATCAGACAATTTATATTGGCACTAAACAAAAAATGCTTGGAAGTTCATCGCTTCACTGGCTGTTGATGAGTCATTTGTAGTATTCAAAGGTAGAAAAAAGCCCATGAAATCCATCAAAAGAAATTACAGAACATTCTGCCTAGCCAATCCAGACACAGGTTTGTTTTGAAGTTTACACAGGTAAATCTGAGCCAATGCCAGATGTGTGAAAGAGTTGCGTTGCAATTGGGTAAACCTTTTTTCAATCCAATGGAGTTTTTGTTTTTGACGGTTTTGTTTACAACATTTAGACTAATGAATGTATTGAGAAAAAAGGACTTTATAGTTGTGGTATTGTCGAGAGAAAGGAAAAACGCTTCCTGAAATTTTGTTGAGTAAATTACATTGTCTAAGCCATGGAGAATTCACATTTGCTGTCAAATGTGGTGTTTCTGTGTCAAAGATCTTTGACCACATTCATGAGTTGTATGTGGACTCAGTTGGTGTCATGCTTTCGTATGAATCAGTTGCACAACGATTGGGTTTCACGGTATACAGTTTTATGGCGCTATACAATAAGCTCGTTGAGTCGAAAAAAGAGTATGTGGCCTAAAGATGGCAAAATGAAGTGCCGAAACTGGTTGAGTTCGAATTAAAATGAAATAATCTGAAGTATACTGCTGTTGGTGAAGTTTATTGAATTGAAAAGTATGTACCAGCTGATGTACCCTAGCCATAATGGATTGACAGAGAAATTAGCATTTCATGTCCTGCAATAGTACATGTTTATAATAATACTTTGGGTGGAGTACATCATTTCGACAGCTAAGAGAAACGTACATGATTGGTAGGGATCAATGAAATGGTGGCACCGACTGTTTTACTTTTTGTTGACTTAGCCATTGTCAACTTTTATATATTATTTAAACTCTCAAGACAAAAAAAAATTCCACTTGCCATTTTGGATGAGATTGACAAGACAGCTTATAAATGG
This sequence comes from Schistocerca cancellata, assembly GCF_023864275.1. Taxonomy (NCBI): domain Eukaryota; kingdom Metazoa; phylum Arthropoda; class Insecta; order Orthoptera; family Acrididae; genus Schistocerca; species Schistocerca cancellata. The sequence goes on along the minus strand of NC_064626.1, from coordinate 390,114,275 downwards.
ATTTCACCCAGAGTGAAGCGGGGGTACATCGCCTGCTTTCTGTTCCAGTAGAAGTGTCACTACCATGCCAGTGGAAGTCAGACTTTTTAATGTCAGGAGTCATATTCCAAAGGAACTAAAGACCAGGAGGTGATGTGGGATTTGCAGTAAAAAAAAAAAGAGACTGAAAATGGACAAAATATGTTTGTTTTTCCTTTAATGTGCCATCTGTATGTCACCTTGCTTTCACAAATTTCAAGTAAAGTATATAATGTTCACCAGCTTGTACCTGTAATGTGCCACTCTGTATTTAACTTTCGTTTCACAAACTTCATGTAAAGTGACTAATGTTCACTAACTTGAAAAATGTATTTTTATTGGTAGTAATAACGGATTCAACAGTATATGTAATGGCAAAAATGACAAATCTATTACCCTACTGATTAATGTTAACCCGTAACCAGTATGATGGGGTCCTAGGGGGCCCAACCAGTTTTGTTTGTTCTGTAATTCCCTCAGGGGCCACTATTAGGAGCTCTGGTTCACACTACCTTTCAGGCAGTAACACCTAAACTGTTGACAGAAGTGGTTGTTCCACACTAAGATTTATGAGTTTTATTCAATTATTAGTTTTATTCAGTTGTTAGTGGAGCACGGGGTCTGTGTGACCCCACCATACCATTAGTGTAACTTATTTATTAAAAATAATTGATATTGTTATAGTCAAAAATGGCATATTCACAGCAACAGTCGATGAATGTTAATGATCCCGATTTTCTGGAATGGCTGGAAGGTACTATGAGTAATTGTGGAAGTGACCACGACTTTGATCCAAATTTGGAAAGTGACCATGATTCGAATTCGGAGTTAGATTATGGGACCGTTGACAACCAGGAACATGAAGCTGAATCAGGTATTTCTTTGGAAAATTTAGATCAAGGATGGGGTTTGCAGGAAACGTTGCATCTCAGGGCATGACAGCTCAGAATTATTTTGGAAAAATTAGGTTCAAGTGGTGTTCCACTCCACCTACCGTAAATGTACAAACCCATTCCCACAGTATAATTGTCCATTTACCAGGAGTTATAGGCGCTGCTAAACTACTTGGAAAAAGATGCTCTGAGCTAGCTATTTGGCCTTGTATATTTACAAATGATATTTCAGATGAAGTATTATTATGTTCAAATAAAAAATGGCGGTCATACGAAATAACTTTACAGGCAACAAATGCTTGGTAGCAGATATTGATATTGTGGAGTCAAAAGCATTCCTAGGCCTTCTCTTTTTGATGGCTATTTTCAAATAAAATTACGATGATTTGAACTCAATATTTGCAGCTAATTTTAGCTGCCCTCTGTTTTGATGATTCATTTACTAGATAAGAGTGTACATAAACAGACTCAATTGCAGCAACTTCTCATATATTTAATATATTTCTAAAAAATTGTACTGTTAGTGAGCAAGCATGCATCGATGAGATACTTATTCGCTTTAGAGCCAGGTGTAAATCTAGAATGTATATTCCAAATAAGCCAAGAAAATTTGGTATACACATTCTTGCAATAAATGATGCAAAAACTCATTATTTTTTGGATGGATACATTTATGCTGGTAAAGAAAGTGATAGTAATACTTTGCCAGAAGAAGCGAAAAAATGTCAAAACCATGCAGGCTGTCCTTAGGTTGACAAAACCAATCGAATGAACCAACTGCAATATCATGTCTGACAATTGGTTCTCGTCCATTAAAGTTGTGAGGGAGTCGAGGAAAAGGGGCCTTACTTATGTTGGGACTTTGAAGAAAAATAAAAAAAAAACCAAAGTAATTTCTTCCCTCAAAAGTAAGGAAATCAGGAACATCAGTTTTTGGCTCTGAGGAAAATATAACTTTAGTATCCTACGTCCCCAAACCAATAAAGGCAGTGGTTTTAGTTAACCTGATGCACCACAGCGATACTATTAATGAGAAGAATGGAAAGCCTAAGATAATACATTATTATAATGCCACAAAAGGAGAAATCGATGCGTAGTATACTCTACAAACGGGAGAAACAGAAGGTGGCTCCTTAGGGTGTTTTTATATGCGTTGTTGAGTATTTCTTCTGAAAATTCATATGTGATTTATTCATCATTGCTGGAAAATAGACAATTATCAAGGTTTGACTTTATTAAAAATTTCGCGAGGCAGCTGGTTGAACTGCAACTTCAGAGGAGGGTCATCAATTTGCACATGCTCTTTGATCTTAGACAATCAATTGCTAGGTTGGTAAACTACCAAATCCCAAAGCCCTCAGCTGCTCCTGGCAAAAGAATATGGTGTGAGTAGTGCCCAAGGATCAGAGATAAAAAAGCAAAGGTTTACTGTGCTCATTGCTGTACACCAGTATGCATGGATTGTGCCAAGAGTGTCTGTGAAGGCTGCCTGTAATAGTGTTTGTGATTTTTATAATATTTTTTAAATTATCTTTTGTCCAATTTTTTAATGTTCCTTACATAGTGAATAATAAAAATCAATCAGTATTTTTATGATTTTTCATGTACTCATGTCTTAATTTTAATGTTTAATATGTTGTAATTTTCACTTTTACCTTTGCATTTCGTTAAATTTGTTGTTTGTTGTAGTTGTGGTCTTCAGTCCTGAAACTGGTTTGATACAGCTCTTCATGCTACTCTATCCTGTGCAAGCTTCTTCATCTCCAAGTACCTACTGCAACCTACATCCTCCTGAATCTGCTTAGTGTATTCATCTCTTGGTCTCCCTATACGAATTTTACCCTCAACCCTTCCCTCCAATACTAAATTGGTGATCCCTTGATGCCTCAGAACATGTCCTACCAACCGATCCCTTCTTCTAGACAAGTTGTGCCACAAACTTCTCTTCTCCCCAATCCTATTCAATCCCTCCTCATTAGTTATGTGATCTACCCATCTAATCTTCAGCATTCTTCTGTAGCACCACATTTCGAAAGCTTCTATTCTCTTCTTGTCCAAACTATTTATTGTCCACGTTTCACCTCCATACATGGCTACACTCCATACAAATACTTTCAGAAACGATTTCCTGACACTTAAATCTATATTCAATGTTAACAAATTCCTCTTCTTCAGAAACGCTTTCCTTGCCATTGCCAGTCTACATTTTATATCCTCTCTACTTCGACCATCATAAGTTATTTTGCTCCACAAATAGCAAAACACATTTACTACTTTAAGTGTCTCATTTCCTAATCTAATTCCCTCAGCATCACCAGACTTAATTCGACTACATTCCATTATCCTCGATTTGCTTTTGTTGGTGTTCATCTTATATCCTCCTTTCAAGACACTGTCCATTCCGTTCTACTGCTCTTCCAAGTCCTTGGGTGTCTCTGACAGAATTACAATGTCATCAGCGAACCTCAAAGTTTTTATTTCTTCTCCATGGATTTTAATACCTACTCCGAATTTTTCTTTTGTTTCCTTTACTGCTTGCTCGATATACAGATTGAATGACATCGGAGAGAGGCTACAGCCCTGTCTCACTCCCTTCCCAACCATTGCTTCCCTTTCATCCCCCTCGAGTCTTATAACTGCCATCTGGTTTCTGTACAAATTGTAAATAGCCTTTCGCTCCCTGTATTTTACCCCTGCCACCGTTAGAATTTGAAAGATAGTATTCCAGTCAACATTGTCAAAAGCTTTCTCTAAGTCTACAAATGCTAGAAACGTAGGTTTGCTTTACTTAATCTTTCTTCTAAGATAAGTCGTAGGGTCAGTATTGCCTCATGTGTTGCATTATTTCTACAGAATCCAAACTGATCTTCCCCGAAGTCGGCTTCTACAAGTTTTTCCATTCGTCTGTAAAGAATTCGCGTTAGTATTTTTCAGCTGTGACTTATTAAACTGATAGTTCGGTAATTTTCACATCTGTCAACACCTGCTTTCTTTGGGATTGGAATTATTATATTCTTCTTGAAGTCTGAGGGTATTTCGCCTGTCTCCTACATCTTGCTCACGAGATGGTATAGTTTTGTCAGGACTGGCTCTCCCAAGGCCATCAATAGTTCTAATGGAATGTTGTCTACTCCCGTGGCCTTATTCGACTCAGGTCTTTCAGTGCTCTGTCATACTCTTCACGCAGTATCGTATCTCCCATTTCATGTTCATCTACATCCTCTTCCATTTCCATAATATTGTCCTCAAGTACATCGCACTTATATAGACCCTCTATATACTCCTTCCACCTTTCTGCTTTCCCTTATTTGCTTAGAACTGGGTTTCCATCTGAGCTCTTGATATTCATACAAGTGGTTCTCTTTTCTCCAAAGGTCTCTCTAATTTTCCTGTAAGCAGTATCTATCTTATCCCTAGTGATATACGCCTCTACATCCATACATTTGTCCTCTAGCCATGCCTGCTTAGCCATTTTGCACTTCCTGTCGATCTCATTTTTGGGACGTTTGTATTCCTTTTTGCCTGCTTCATTTACTGCATTTTTATATTTTCTCCTTTCATCAATTAAATTCAGTATTTCTTCTGTTACCCAAGGATTTCTAATAGCCCTCGTCTTTTTACCTACTTGATCGTCTCCGGCCTTCACTATTTCATCTCGCAAAGCTACCCATTCTTCTTCCAATGTATTTCTTTCCCCCATTCTTGTCTATCGTTCCCTAATGCTCTCCCATAAACTCTCTACAACCTCTGGTTTAGTCAGTTTATCCAGATCCCATCTCCTTAAATTTCCACCTTTTTGCAGTTTCTTTAGTTTTAATCGACAGTTCATAACCAATAGATTGTGGTCAGAGTCCACATCTGCCTCTGGAAATGTCTTACAATTTAAAACCTGGTTCCTAAATCTCTGTCTTACCATTATATAATCTATCTCGAACCTTCTAGTATCTCCAGGATTCTTCCAGGTATACAACCTTCTTTCATGATTCTTGAACCAAGTGTTAGCTATGATTAAGTTATTCTCTGTGCAAAATTCTACCAGGCAGCTTCCTCTTTCATTTCTTAGCCCAATCCAGTCTCCCATGACTATTAAATTTTCGTCTTCCTTCACTACCTGAATAATTTCTTTTATCACATCATACATTTCTTCAATTTCTTCGCCATCTGCAGAGACGGTTGGCATATAAACTTGTACTTGGCCACAATAATGCATTCACTATGCTGTTTGTAGTAGCTTACCCACACTCCTATTTTTTATTCATTATTAAACCTACTCCAGCATTACCCCTATATGATTTTGTATTTATAACCCTGTATTCACCTGACCAAAAGTCTTGTTCCTCTTGCCACCAAACTTCACTAATTGCCACTATATCTAACCTATCCATTTCCCTTTTTAAATTTTCTAACCGACCTGCCCGATTAAGGAATCTGAAATTCCACGTTCTGATCCATAGAATGCCAATTTTCTTTCTCCTGATAACGACGTCCTCTTGAGTAGTCCCCGCCCGGAGTTCCGAATAGGGGACTATTTTACCTCTGGAATATTTTACCCAAGAGGACGCCATCATAATTTAATCATACAGTAAAGCTGCATGCCCTTGGGATAAATTACGGCTGTAGTTTCCCCTTGCTTTCAGCTGTTCGCAGTACCAGCATAACAAGACCTTTTTGGTTAGTATTACAAGGCGAGATCAGTCAATCACGCAGACTGTTGCCCCTGCAACTACTGAAAAGGCTGCTGCCCCTCTTCAGGAACCAGACGTTTGTATGACCTCTCAACAGACACCCCTCTGTCGTGGTTGCACCTACGGTATGGCCATCTGTATCACTGAGGCACGCAAGCCTCCCCATGACCGGCAAGGTCCATGGTTCATGGGGGAGGTCCATTGTTCATGGGAGGAGGTTAAATATATTTTCTATAAAATAAAAATTTACTTTTATTGTGTTCAATACAATTTAGATACCCTTAGATATGATGTGTGGTTGTAAAAAAAATAGTTTTAACTAACGGGGAACATGATATTGAGGTCCCTGTGACCCTACCTTACCGGTTATGGAACAACTTATAGACCACACTAATTACGGCTTAAATACTGGTGCAGGTAAGCCTTGCTTCTAAGTGTTGTATTAAGTTGTAGTGATTTCATTCTGAGGGAAATCGAAGCCAGTGTCCACATTTTTTAAAAATGATATGTGTTAAAAGTTTTGAGTAACATGTTTGTAATCCTGACCCAAGTGAGACTCTGTAACAGCTGAGGTAACTTAAGAAATTCTAAAAAGTGATTAAGAACTGTGAAATGATTAAGTGGACAAAATTAAGAAACAAATTCTGCATTATATTAATCTTATAATGTCCTTTTTAAAATGGTACAGCTTTTTTTAAGTTAATGCTACACATTACATGCTTATCCGCTTCATACCTATAGCATATTATAGTGAACACAAATGTAAAACGAAGTAAACTGGCTCCAAAATTGAGAGAAATTAGTGAACTTCATGCTGCTTTTCCTTGGCAGAATAATGGTATTCTTATCCTATGTTATGGTCAAGCGCAAATTGGCACCCTATTTAGGCATTTATAACTCTCATAAAAAAGGACCATTTGTCTTTTAATCACAAATTGATTTTTTTACACATAGCTATTCTCATCTCCTTAAAATACCTCTAAAATTTTAGAGATATTATTTTTTGAAATACTTCACACAGAGCTGTGAGATTTTGAAAAGGAGCCTCATGTCAGGCCAATGTTACTTGCCCATTATGAAAGAGGTCCGTTTTCGAAAGACTGACATTGTTTGCTTTTAGTGCTGTTTCTGACTACTGTTACATTCGAACAACTTTCAAATCAATATTAGCATGTGCAAATGAAGCAAAATATTATAATATAAAAAAATAAAATCTGTATTTTAGACATTATCGAATATTTTTGCTTGTACTGAAAATTTTGCTTCATCGATGAGACATCTATTTTCACTTTCCATCTCACACGTATACTCTGCACCCATTTATATACAGCTGAAAATAAAAAGAGTCACATTATAGTTTCAGTTTAAGTTATTTGTTCCCCTACATTTCTTTGATATGGGGATGCTGCAATATGTGGGTACTGTTCATAGAGGATTGTTGATTTTCTTAGGTTGACCTCAAAGTCCACATCATCAACAGTTGCATTTTTGCAGCCACAATGGCCAAGATTAGCGAAATTTGGTTTGACAACTTTCAAATTATTGTTTCAATCTTTGGTTTTTGACTTGCATGTCTCCACTTGAACAGATCATATGGAATTTATTATTGGTGATGTTGTTGTTGTTGTGAATCCGAGTTCAAAGACCAGTCTGATGCAACTCTCCACACTACACTATCCTGAGGATGTCACTTCATCCCTGCATAACTACTGCAACTTATGTCCATTTGAATCTGCTTTCTACATTCAAGCCTTGTTCACCCACTAAAGTTTTTACCCATGACATTCTCTCCAGTACCAAACTGCTATCTCAATGTCTTCTTTTAGTTAAGTTCTGATATTTCCACAGTTTGATTCAATACCACCTTATTTGCTTTTCACTTTACCCATCTGATCTACAGCATTCTTCTGTAGCACCAAATTTCTGTAGCTTCCGTTCTCTTCTTGTCTGAAATGTTTATTGTCTACGTTTCACTTTCGTACATGGCTACCCTCCTGACAAATACCGTTAGAGAATGCTTCCTAACAAAATCACTTTCAATTTGTGTTTACTGAGGACCCATCCTATTTTTGACGAAAGACTTCCCACGTATGGCAGGAAAGCCATGGATTTAAAGCTTTCTTCCGCTTTTCTTGTGCCCACTGTCGATTTCATCTGTGGCGCATTACGTATCTGCTGTGGAGAGTACCCATTGGCTGCATACGCAGTGGTTCAGTCCTTGCGTGTAAAAGGATGGAGCAAGTGCTCGAGTGTTAGTCACCTCTGCTCACTCTCAAGTTGGCTGGACAGTATTCAGCCGAAATATTAGAAGAAGAAGCTGAATTTATGCAGCTGCACACCCGAAATTTTACGCTGCAAAGACATGAAGAAGTTTTAACATGTTGGTTGGCACCACTGATTGTAAAATGTTCATGGATTTTTTTTCATATATTTCCACATTGTTGCAGGCCATGTATCGTATATGACACGTCAGTTTGCTAACAAGACAATATGCCACACAGTGAAGAAACAAATATTACTTTATTTTTGCTTATTGGCATGACATACATTCTTTCTCATGCTAGAAAATGCACAAAATTGTTACAATTGTCTCATTACATGTTCTTGTTGTAATATAAATTGTTAAAAATATAATAAATGAAAAATTACAAAACCTTTTTACAAATTTTTGGAAATGGTGCAGGATATTCTTATGCAGTATGAAACTTTTTGAAACAGTTTCTTTCTGAAGTAAAGCACAAAAATACCATACATTCAGAAGATCACACATTCGTTAACTCTGAACAACCCGTTCCTCTGTTTTTTGGTACCCATTTCTGACATGTGCAAAGCACAATTGTATCTTTTGGGCATTGTTGCTATTGGCTAAACTAATCTTCTCTTCCTTTCCTTCTCCTCTTCCCTTTCTTCACTTTCCTCTTCATCACCTTCCTTTGCACATCTACCTGGGTTGTTTGTGTTTCTTTCAGTGGTGCTGAACATCAGATCTCCAGCAATATCCATCTTGAGGGAGAAATATGATAATATTTGTTTCCTTTTGCCATTTCTCTTCAAGTGCAACATTCTTGTATTCAATATATGATGCAGCAATTGCAAAATAAAAAAAATAGTGCAGTACCCTTATTGTCCACTTCTTCATTCTACTTCTCATGGCATATTTGTCAATGACCCTGTCCATAGGATCCACACTGCCCATATAAGAGTTACACATCTTTGCAGGAAAAGGGACGCAGAATCTCTATGTACTGACCTTGCTGCTTGCTCCACCTTCGACAAGTTTCCACAGAATTTATGGCACAATAGGTAGAAGCCAAATGATTATCGTGCCATTTTATGATTGTAATTGCACTATCACCTCTCACCATTTGGTCGAAACTTCCTCTTCCCTCACGTTTGAGAAGTCCATCTTTTTTCAAGCCAATGCTTTTTGGTAACTTTGAGGTCATCATTGTACCACACCCTTCAATTGCTCTGTGACTGATGAAAGAATTCAGCAGAGGCAAAGAAGTGAAATATTGGTCCATGAAAATCGTCGTTCCTGCTGGCAATGTTTCAGACAACTTCAATACCACTTTCCCTCCAATATCTAATTTTTCAGGTGTAGGTGCATCTCTGTATTAATTGGTCTCTGTCCAACCTCATACATAAAAAAAATGTGAGGGTAGTCCACTTGATGAAGCCAAAACCATTTCTGAACAAGGATATTGCAGACATGCTTTTCTTATCATTGACAACTTTGGTGTTACTTTCTGGTATCTGTCAGTAGTTTTTTCATTGTCACTGACAGTACTGTTATCAACAACCTTGAGAGATGCTCTAAGGCAGTAGAATTGATCTCTGCTGACTTTTTCTGCAACTGTTGGATATCTAGTACATTGTACCCAACATGTCCTAAGCTTAGGAAAAACAAGAAGAGAAATCACAATCCTTGCAGCCCAGTATTCCTTTATCTCATCTGGGGTGCTGTTGAGAGATTTTCTATGTGATGAAACATGCTTCATGTTTGTTTTTTCTGCTATATTATTGAAGAAATCTTCATTTAAATACTTATTAAATATTCAAATGGTTTCCTAACACCTGTACTGACAGATTCTACATCAGAACAAAATTGCTTAAAAACGATTGTTTTGCAATAATTAACATTCATGCCTATTAAAACTACTAGAAACATTATGTACTCTTTCCTGTGGCGTCAGCATTGTGTTGGATCTCTAGGTGATGGTGTTTCATGAGCTCGTGTTGGCACTACTGAACTATCACTGTCTGAAACTTCATCATCTTCTTCTAATGCTGTCAGTTGCGATCCCTGAAAGTGAAGTTCAGCATCATCACCATCGTTATCATCATCATCATCATCATCAATTTCAATGTGAGAACGATTAGCCTCAAAGACCTCATCCAGAAGCTGAGCCATCAGAATCAGATAGAGCTGTAAATAATATTTAGATTTTCATTTTTAAATCAGGTTTGCGAGGTTTCATTTGTATAGAAAGCATTAGAAATGCCTATGCCATTGTTATAGTTTTGAAATGCACACTAAAAATAATAAAATAACGTCAAAACAACGAATGAAGAATTTAAAATGCAGCCGACCGCCATTCGCTCTCAGGCATACGAAATGTAGTCACAGAGATTCAATATATCAAATATGATTCATCTACTAAAATACGATTTTTCAGAAGGAAAACTGTCTTTCACGTCACTTTCTGTGATAGAATTACAGTCATGGAACTGTCAACAATATTTTAGTACTGCTTTAGAAGTAAATAATTGATAAATTAATAATACTAACATTTTTTTCTTGATAATGCATGTCTGAAAGAACAGATACCATTGGTGACCATGCAGCGCTCTAGAATGAAAAGATAATTAAATCAAGACCTTACGCCGTCGACAGGCGTTGATATATAACAATGGGGGTAGTTGAAAATGTGTGCCCCGACTGGGATTCGAATCCGGGATCTCCTGCTTTCATGGCAGACGCTGTATCCAGCATTTTCCCCCCCATTTTGTTCGATATAGTTCATTGCGTTTGATCTAGGCGGACGTCACAAGACATCCGTTCAAGTTTATCGTTGATTCCTTGACTCAGCTTCTTTTTTTTTTATTACAGAGAGCACGCAGCCCTCTGACCGAACAAGCTGAGCTACCATGCCGGCGTCGTCTGCGCTACCGAAGGCACAGACGATAGCGCGACTGCACGCTCCCTGTAAGACCCACATTCCCAATTTAATGTCCACAAACTACATTCGTAGTGCCCCTGCCCATTACACTCATTACTCGGGGCAGACAATCTTACCGAGTCACGTAAGAGTTCGGGCAATACGTGTGCATCCGCACAGAAGAAGAAGGTCAATGGCCGGTTAGCCATAACTATATGAGGATGGTATCTGTTCTTTCAGACATGTCCGAAAGAACAGATACCATGTGACGTGCGAACGGTCTGCCCGTCGGGAGGCTCTAGTCAGACGACATTTATTTTTATTCGAATGATATCGACATTTCGTTTGAAATTGTGGATATGTTAGAAGAAATAGGAAATAACTGTGACGATTCCATGAACTGTGGTTCAGACGACATCAGTTGTGCCAGTAACAGTTCTGAAAAACAGTACCTTCCAAGCATTTTAAAAAACACGTACTACAACAGCTTTAAGCGACAAAGAAAATGCAGTGAAATATTGGTTACACGAAGGAGGGAAAAAACGCTTGAAGTTACTCAGTGTGCAAAGGCGTTTTCGTTTTGTAAAATGGGATCGTGCATTGTACAAATGGAACAATGAGTTACATGAAGGAGGAAATATGCGCCAAACGGAAACCAGAAACCATCTGAATGAAAAACTGTTTGAAAGGTTTAGAACTGCTCATGAGAGGTTATGCACCTTTACCGATGGAGATCTACGAGACAATTGCATCTGACATGAAAATTGTTAATTTGCAAGCTTCGTCGACCTGGCAACGCAGGTTCAAAAACCATACACAATAGGAAGTTGCAAAATTACCAACTGTACGTCACGTAAACGCGTAGAGCAGCTGCCAGTGATGGACAATGCTATAGAGAAATTCATAGCTGACGTAAAGACGAAACTTTCTGTTATCTCCGCAACTACTGTTTATAGCACTGATCTGTCAGGTTTCGTGAACGAAATGCGTGCACACCTCACTTTCTCATTTCGGGGTCAAAAAAGACGGAGTCGGTTGCCCAACCAATGAATGCAATGACACATTCATTCCCGATAATGGCAGTGATAAGAATGAGTGATTTACTGTTTCCGCAGCTGTATATCTATCTACAAGAACCGCAACGCAAATTAGGACCAAAAATGAAAAATGGACTGTTTAGTTGCAAAATACTTGTAATCGATGTATCAAAATCTGGAAAAATGGGAATGAATGATTTTCAACAATTCGTTCGAAACGTGATCCTACCAGATGCAGAAACCAGTTCATTGCTTTCCTTGGATTCATGGTCTGGACACAAGACGCCTCTATTTTTGTGGAGGACGACGAAAAATCTGTAGATGTGATGTGGATTCCGCCTGAAACTACTAGTGCGATTCAACCTGTCAATAAGGATTCTTTTCGACAGTGGAAAGCATTTTTCAGGAAATTATCAGACAGCATAATTTCCGATACCTCTCTCTCATTTCAGTTTTGTTAGCGGAACAGTATTCTTAAGCTCGTCATTTGTGCATTACCAGTTTTCTTCGCCACACTTTACGGATTTGATCAAGTATGCCCGGCATGCAGCGCAGTATGCAGAACAACAGACGGGACCATATATGACTCCATCCCAGTTCTGTCTAAATAAAACTAGTAGTTACTGCGAAGTGCCTGACTGCATTAATTTTTCCTTTGTCCAGTCTTCCTGGTGCAAGAAAAATGTTTGTTTTTGCCATTCAATAGACGCTTCGCATTTTTATGGTGACTGCAGGGAATAAACAAAGGTGTGTTTCACTGATAGTCATACGTACAACACTCAAACATTATTATAAGGAATGAGCTACAGGAATCATAAAATGTAGTACTGCAAGACACATTTCACTTCAAAAAATTACAAGTCCTTATTGATGAAAGTCATCTGTGACATCAAACAATGCCATGATTTTATTTTTTCTGTTAGCCAGTTTTATCGGAATTTCATGGGCAAGAATTGAAATGTCGATATGAAGTTGTTCAAAAAATGTTTGTGTAGTTTAAGCCATGTATTCACATGAGCAAACAAGCTAACAAGCACAAGCAAAAGAGAATTTTGTCTGGTGTACCCGATAAGCCTCTTGCAGGTCTTTCAACTGGACGCCACTGCAGCTGCTTACATGTCCCTAACCTTCCCCAGTTACCTAATCATAAAATGTAACTTCAACAATTTTTTACAAAATACGTGCAATACCTCTTTGCAGCTAAAATTTTGACAGTGGATTTCTTTCATTGCCCTCTTCCTGTGTAAAAAAATTCAGGGTAGGTTTCGACGTGTCTTATTGGACGATTCCCTTGTTAGACATGGAATGAGAGTGCGCAGGCGGCGAGCGTGCGACCTTCTTTGATGTAACTTGACATCAGCTGATCGCGCTGCAGAATGCGTGATCTACGCCGTCGCCACATTCTTTTCAGTTAATGTAAAGGTACAGTTTCCTACCAGATCGTCTCTCGTGCACGTCAGATGGATGAAACCATTTAAGGGTATGATGTATGCTGTACCACAATTAGCTGCAAGCGACCCAGTAGCCAAAGGCGGAGTAGGTCGAAAGAAGGAATCTCTAGTGCTTGGAAAGCGCAAGGCACAAGGCATGCTTTGGGGTCATATAATTAGTTATGTTGTTAGATTCTTTGCAATGTTATATTGGTGTTAGATTTATTCTTGACCTTTGGGTTATGAGTCTGTTAGCATTGTGTTGTGTTTGGGTGAATTTAGTGTTTTGAAGTCATTGCCACGTGTGTTTCTCCTTCATTATTGTAGCGTTGTTGTCAGGGTTTTGTTGCTGTTGTTTCTTGTTTTACATTTGTCGTTAGTTAGTCGTTCCGGAAAGAGGGAGGGGTTGATGAACGGTTCCATTCCTCAGGTGGTGACTTCGTGAGGACATCCTCACGATCTCATTGGTCTTGGGTTGCCATACTTCATTGGGAGTGGAGCAAACCGGTTAACTTTCGGTCAGCCATTGAAATCAGGTATGTTGTTTTCTAGGGTATCGGATGTCTTCCTTATGAGCTGTCATTGGACATTGAAATCAACAGTAGAGATCTGGAAAATTAGGAATGAAATCCGGTCTGGAAGATGCTTTTTTTTCGTAGTTGTATAAAGAGGCACAGGGAAGTGTCGTTTTTAGGGAAGTGCGAGGGGAGTACTATGAGGTACAGTTTACCTATGGAATAATAAGAGCACAATTACCCCAGCCATTGTATATTGTACCATGGACCATATTTCAGAGGGAGAGAGCTTGGTTAAATGGGGGAGGTAAATTACTAAAAACGGTGTTCAGGACAGTGAATGAGGAGAAGGTTCTGAAATTAAATTAGATACTTGATAATGTCCAGCAAATGTCGAGTTCTATGAAGAGAGTCGCAGAATGGCAACCAACACTGTTGTCTAGTTTAGAGAACGGAATATTAAATAATGCGAGGTTAGTACAGGTGTTAACTATGGAGCTAACTTGATATACTAGTGATACAAAGAAAGTGTAGAACAACGATCTGTGGAAGATAGAGGGACAGTTAAGTTCATTGGATGACAAGTTGGCTATAAGGTTACTCCATGCATTGGCAGAGCGGTTGTGTGATTCAAGGAATGAGGTGGCCATATTGCAGAAACCAATGCATCATACGGTAAATGGATAGATAAGTCTGATATTGAGTCCAGCTTGGGAGCTTATGTTGGGATTATGCCTAGTGGAGAAGCAGTTCCCAGCAAAATTAAGACACATAGAGGAAGTGACAGGAAGTAATTATCATTATTTTTTCATTTGGCTAGGATAAGAGTAAGAACAGATGGAGCAAGGGTATATACAACGATTCACTTACCTGCAGCAGGAGCTGGTTCAAAATTTCGCCCACATCTCGTGGTCGTGCGGTAGCGTTCTCGCTTCCCACGCCCGGGTTCCCGGGTTCGATTCCCGGCGGGGTCAGGGATTTTCTCTGCCTCGTGATGGCTGGGTGTTGTGTGATGTCCTTAGGTTAGTTAGGTTTAAGTAGTTCTAAGTTCTAGGGGACTTATGACCACAGCAGTTGAGTCCCATAGTGCTCAGAGCCATTTGAACCATTTTTTTTGGTTCAAAATTTCAATGTCACACCATTCACCCATATCCTGTGAAATGTGGTGTAACAGGGAAATTGATAGAAATAAGGATGCAGGAGGTATTGTTGATTTCAGATAGTAAGGAAGCTCATGTGGTTATGTCTGAGAGGATTTGGAGAAGTGGACTCGAGGGACTATTGTTGCCTGTCCAGACACACTGACACATACTGATAAGTGGTCATGTGAGGGACTAAGTTTTTAGAGAATATGAATGAGACAAGTTGTGAAAAAGAAATCTTGTCCACATTGTTTTACTTCCAGAAGGTAGGAAGTCATTGGGAACACTTTTTCTTGTAGCCAGAAACTTTGTTGGAAAATTGCTATAAAAAGGGAAAGCTAAGAGGCTGAGAAAATTACAATTGCAGGGAAGCAGAATTATCATTAATAATACAGCTTGTGAGATAGTAGGGAAGGATTTCCACCTTCTGGCTGCACTCACTGGTATGACTGTTGTAATCTCAGTGAAGTAGATGTTACAACATAAGCAAATTTTTAAGAAAATAGTCAGTAGAAGATTATATCGATGAGCGTTTCAGCTACCAGTTGTGGTGTGTTTCTACTAGGTATTTGCATATTTCATTTCTGTAATAAACACAGACATGTACAGCCTACAGATACACCAATGTATCGGATGCCAGTCGAGTCACTAGTTGATTTAGGCCGAGGGAACAGTCGATGAAACTAAAGCCTCTGTATGAAGTAGCATAAGCATTAGATTAATGACTGTATTTTAAGAAGTTCCTGGAGACTGCTCTTTGAGAGTAATCTCATGTTAGTAATAGATAAAGGAAAAATCCATCCGGGATAGCTCATGGTTAAAGCTGGGTGATGCCATGAGCATAGTAAAGAGTTTTCTTGGGTTAACAGTAATTTCAAATAAAGAGTAGTCTTCGAAGATTTGGGCCAGATTATTCGAAAGAGGAGAGGCGTGCTGCACTCCACAAAAGCTTGACATGCGAATAATGAATTTTTAAAGTTTTATTCCTACCACTGCAAAGCAGTAGAGGCCAATCCGGCTGATGTACTAATACATTAAGCCACTGGATGGTATTGGCGTTATGACAAAACACTTCAGGCAAGTGGAGGTTTGTGACACTAATCAATAGTCGAGTGCATTGAGCAGCTAACACAGCGTGACCAAGTGTGGAGCAATATTTTGTAACTTGAGCATTTGTGTGCTACTGAGGAATCCACATATTGCAAATTTAACTGGGCCTAGTCAACTGTCCTCAGGACAGTGCGAGCTAGGAAAGGCTGACAGGACAAGTAACAGGAAGCAAACTTTCCTGGCCCCCCTCCATCAGGTCTGTGTGAGAAATGTTACATAAATAATCGAGCTTAGGGGTTCAAAACATTCGGTTATGCCGACCTTCTGTCTCTTCAACCAGAGAGAATTATCAGCTTTTGAGTTTCAGAAAAAACCGCAACCCACCCTTGGTAACGAAGATCTGCTGACTGCCTGGCCGCTGACTGACACAGCGAGTTCTGGTGAGACGTGCCTATCTGTGGCGTAGCGCCCACAGGACTTGAGAAACTTCACTGATGCAGGGAGCTGGTATGCAGGCAGCATCCGCCCTCTGTGGCACTTCGGCCAACAGACTGCAAGCTGTCTACAATCTGGCTGAGGGAGACAAAGCCTTTTGGCCATCTAGTAGTAGCGTAAAGAGCATCTACTGTGCATGGATTTGTTCAAATTTATGTGCAGATATGAAAAGAAAAATGCAGGCACAGGGCAGAAAGTGTAATTTGGACTGGTAATTGAGGGATCGCTTCAATTTTTCAGTCGTGCTTTATGGATTTCCAAAGAAGAAAGGGGCCTGACGGCAATGGTCACGAAAAAAAATGAATGTTGTAGTACAGACTCTACGCTACACTATCTCGAGTTAGGTGTGCACTTATGGTTTTGGTCAAGCGTTGAAGCAACTAGTTGAACATGTTGCCAAAAAGCCTTGTTAATTTTCAGTTATCGTGAGTTGAGAATTTACTTGAATATACAAGAATTATGGAAACTGTGTTTGTGATGTGAGTTGTTTGAACGTAGAAGCTCTCTCATAGCCCTCACCCTTGTGCGATCAGAAAAGAAGTCAGTGGTCAAATACGTGGCACTGCATAGCAAGATGGGAACTGGGAAATTCGAAAAGAAGAAATGAGTAAAGATTTGTCATTTCGCAATATGTCGATCTCTTAAAATCAATTCACAACAAAAATTACTCAGAACACACAACATGGGAACTACAAGTAAGGGTGGGTGTGCATAACTGGCAAAACTCTGGAGGAGCTGGGTGGGCCATGCTCACTTTTCATTGCTGGAGGCATGCATGGTGTCACAAGCTGGTAGACTCCTCAGTATCGTGGTAGTTACAGCCTGTGAACCAGAACTATGAATGTCACCAGTGCATCAGGTAGTCAATACATTTTGCAATTGGTGCATTTGCAAGCACACAGCCTGGGTTGAGCACAGCCGGAGCGCTGTATAAAGCTGCCTGAATAAACACTTGTCAATAGTACCACTGTTCGACAGTACGCCTGGCGTAAATCTGCCTCTCCCTTACCATTTCTCTCACCAATCCTGATACGTAGTGGCCTGGAATAGGCCAATTCATTATAATAATTATTACTTAATTGGATTCAGTTCGAATGGAACATTGATGCCATGCAACATGCTTTGTCTTTGCATGGAAGTTGTTTACATTACGAAAATTCCCATCCATGGCCTGTCGCTTGTAAATTTTGAGTGCTTCTCTTCTCTTACTATCTGCTGTCCCACATTTTTCGTCCCACCAGACCCAAGGTGGTTAACAGACAAGACTGTTAGTCGTCGAGAGTGTTCCATTGTTTTGTACCATTAGTCTTTCAGCATTTATTTGACCTGCGACTTACTTTCCAACTCTGTCTCCATCATTTAAGTCGCAAGTGGGACAATGGGAATTTATATATGGTTGACAGCATTAATTATTTCTCTTATCTGTTCTCTTGTTATGTGCTTGTTGGGAGGTACATTAATAGTTAAAAGGATCATATGACCATCACTCATACGGAGAGTAACCACAGTGTTTTAAGATTTAATTGAATAGGGGAAAATCCTATACTGGTGTTATAAGAATGATGATGCCTCTATAGCTATCCTTCAGATCTTTTTTATCATGCTGTCTCTCATTGTATCTTCATTTCTGAAATTTACATATGGATAAATTTAATGTTCTAACAATTTTAAGTAGATTGTCTTTATTTGAGTTTAATGAATGAACAGACTACTGTATAACACTATTAATCAATCTCGTCATTATTAATGTGGGATGCTGTAAGTGAATGCAAGATTAGGTCTTACATAATACTGCCCTTGTGGCGGCACGGTTCCTTTCTGGGCTTAAACCAGCACCAACCTTTGAAAGCATCGCAGCAGATTGCCTTTAGGAAAGCCGAGCAGAAATCTATCGTACTATGACTCCTACCAGGCTGCATAAAACGTAACTATTCTAAAAATCGGGAATAGGTCTTAACTTTGAATGAAAGGTGGAAATACTGGAAAACTTCGGTATATTCTGAAGTTTAGAATTACAAGTTCACTGCCAAGCTCGTGCTAATCCTAACACTGTCATGCACAAACCCTTTCATTCACATTAGAAAGTTTATGATAGCGTATTTCCCGAAATCTGAACAGCTACGAAGCACGGATTTTTCTTAAATGAAAAAGCTCGCCTCACTATTAAGTTTATCGGTGTCTAATGGACTCAAGTTTTTGGTCACCGATCCGCTCAATATGCCACACGGAATTACTGTCTTTGCTCATAGCAAAATCACTTAAAAAATCCATCCTTTCTAAAAAAACACACTGGAATAAATATGTCTTCATTTTAAAGCAGTTTTGAGGCATGTAGCACCACTAAAACTGGCCAACTATAACTTCCTTCAGAGCTCATATTATTCACGACTGAACCATTAAAAGGCTGGGCTCTGACTTTAGACTGCTGTAAGCATTCTCTCCAAGAGAAAAGACACATGAAGAGTACTCTGTTCTGATTGGTCAGTTTTATTTAAGGCCAATAGAAAAATATCATTTCTGCATTAGTCCACGCTTTCGAATAGTACTTTTTCAAACTAAATATTTAATATTCTGATACTTTATTTATACCTTACATTATTAACTATTTTTATTTGCCCTCGAATTAGCTTTCCTTTTACCATAAAAAATTATTCAAATGGCTCTGAGCACTATGGGACTTAACATCTGAGGTCATCAGTCCCCTAGAACTTAGAACTACTTAAATCTAAGTAACCTAAGGACATCACACACATCGATGCCTGAGGCAGGATTCGAACCTGCCACCGCACCAGTCGCGCTGTTCCAGACTGCAGCGCCTAGAACCGCTCGGCCACCGCTGCCGGTTTTACCATAAACTTACTTAACATATTATGATATAAAATTCCCCATCGTCTGCATTCACATTGTCTTAAAAATTACTCATGCTAGTCGGAGGGTCAAATCCTGTCTCAGGCATGGATGTGTGTGATGTCCTTAGGTTAGTTAGGTTTAATTAGTTCTAAGTTCTAGGCGACTGATGACCTAAGAAGTTAAGTCACATAGTGCTCAGAGCTATTTGAACCATTTCTCATGCTAGTTCATACAGTGTTTGTCAGTATAACAATGATCTACATATTTACATTAAACCACATTGAAACATCATTCACACTACTAAGAACATATACAAAACTGTGCAAACATAAATAAACTAAAAAGCCTTCAAGAAATAAATGGATCAATTCAAAAAACATTCTCTTGACCCATTTCTTGAATGTCTCTGTCCGCTACTGTATTCTGGTGGACGAAAATTAGACCTACGTACTTGACTGAACCTGCTTCAGACCACTGTCACTGTGCACACATGAGTCATTCTCCTGATACACATAGTCCAGACAGGAGCGATACAAAGGCGCCACACCTCACATCCCCTATGAATATAAAGTTTTTCTTCGAAAAATTTTAGAATTATGTAAAATTATCGATCCTGGCTTGCAATTTTAAATCTTTCAAAAACTTCTCATTGTTATAAACTAAAATTACAAATTTCTTACTTTAGACTTGGCTGCCTACAACTAATATAGCCTAATCTTTTACTTTCTTTATGATAAATCATTTCTTACTTGACAAAATTTTACAATTTCTCAAAACAAATTTTCAACATTTTGATAACCTTTTCATGAAAGTCTTTTGAAGTTAACTTTTTCTTGCTTTTTATTTAAAAGCACTGTGATTTGTTCAAAAATAGTTCAAATGGCTCTGAGCACTATGCAACTTAATGTCTGAGGTCATCAGTCGCCTAGAACTTAGAACTAATTAAACCTAACTAATCTAAGGACATCACACACATCCATGCCCGAGGAAGGATTCGAACCTGCGACCATAGCGGTCGCCTGGCTCCAGGCTGTAGCGCCTAGAACTGCACGGCCACTACAGCCGGCCACTGTGATTTGTATCCTTGCATTTAATCATGGTGTTTTATCCTACCTTAGCACAAGCACATCACTATGGTCATCACATACATTTCCCAGGTTTTTGATTATGGCACCTTTGCATTGTAGTGTCCATAATATTCCTCCATTCTCCATATATCTGCCCTTCCATTGTTTACAAGCAATGTTGTCCCTGAAATCATACTTCCTCCTAAGACTACTTTTTTACACACATCCTAATATACAATCACTTATTATTACAAGAAATTATTTCGAAATTTTATGTTTTATTTAATGAGATTTCAGATGAAAGTAAATTAACAGAGTGTTGCTTCATTATTTTACTTTTAATTAGCAGGATCAAATCTACTAGAAAAGTTTTTTCAAGACTTTATTTCCTTTAGAATACTTTTTTAAAGAAACTAGTTGCTACTGAATGCAACTTTAACCCAACAGGAGAAAATTTAATTGTGAAAAACATATTTCACACAAACCAATTATTTACAAACATTTTATAATACACAGTTTCCACTTTTATGCATTGTCTCTTTGCATCACTTCTTCTTCATATTTTTTACCATTACTGGACAAAAATCACAAATTTTTATTTACAGCGTATATGTAATTTCCACATTTATTCATATTCCTTCCATAATAAAGGTTCTTCAGCTATATTTGTCACATCCAGGTACTTTAATTTCTGTACATCAACATACTTATGTTGTCACTTCACTCTGTTACAATTTGACCCCCATTTCTCTCACCATTAATCTTATTTCGTCGTAAGACACCATAATGCCCTACGATGCTTTCAAACACTTTGTCTTCACTGATAGAGAAGAAAATTAAACATGATAGATTCAGCTCACAATGACAGAAGAGGAAGATTGACAATTCGAAAAGAAACTGAAATAGGATTGTCAATAACTCGAACACCAGGTGTTTGTCTAACACCTAGCATTGCCTAGGTTGCAACGCCCTCTGAGGCCTCCAAGCTTAGCTCTCATCTGACTTTGAACTAATGTATCTTTTCAAATCGATGTCTTTTCTTAACCCCAATGGTTTTCCTGATTTCCAGTATACTAATCTATCCGTATTTGGGTGTGGTTTTTCAGTAATCCTAAATCGACCCATATATTATATATATTTCTCCATAAACTTTTTTCGTTTCTGCAGTGATTCTTTTTTACTTTTCCCTTGTGTGAACTAGTACCATTTCTCTAATTTGGAAATTCGTTGGTAGACCCTTAGCTGCTCCAATGCATTTTTCCTAATGTTTTCTCTAGCAATTTTCTCCTTAGTGCCACGTCTACAGTAATGGTTCAAACAGTTCAAACAGCAAATTATTTGGTCTTACCCATACATCAATTCACATGGAGAGAAACCTGTAGCCTAATGATTTATATTATTAATTACATCTCCATATATTCTATATGTTGTGCCCAAGCCATATGTTTTCCATAGCAATAAGTACAACATAACTGTTTCAATTCTTTCATCATCCTTTTACACATATTTCCTTGTGGAAAATATTCTGAAGTCTTTATGTGCTCAATGTTTCTGCTTTCTAAAATTCTTTAAATTTATTGGATACAAATTGCATACCATTGTCAGACAAAACAGCTCTTGGGACTCGTATGACCAAGAAGTAGTCTTTCTGCAATTTATTTGCTAACACTTTTGCATTAGCCTTCTTAATTGGGTATAGGTTCACAAATTTTGTTAACTCATCCAGCAACAAGAGAAGTATTCACAACCACCTCGAGACACAGGTAATGGACCGTAAATATCACAGGCTTCAAGGTCCAATTTATTTTGTAGCTCAACATTATACATTTGGTCTTGGATTATTTTATTATTTGCTCTGACTTTATGGCATCTGTCACTCATTTCAATCCTTGCTTTTA
The DNA here is from genome assembly GCF_023864275.1 of Schistocerca cancellata. Lineage (NCBI taxonomy): Eukaryota > Metazoa > Arthropoda > Insecta > Orthoptera > Acrididae > Schistocerca > Schistocerca cancellata. The sequence continues at coordinate 390,092,033 of NC_064626.1, read as the reverse complement.
CATGTGTCCACATATTATTAAAAATCACTGTTTCACTAACATTGCACCACTTATTCTGGCGCCATAATGCCCAACCTTTTGTGTTTATAGTCTATTACTAAGTTAACATGTTGTTCAGGAAAGCAAACCTACCATTGAACATCCATATTTTTTCTCCTGCAAAATAAAATCTCCTGATGCATCTTATAATATTTAGGAACTTTAGGAGAAGCTGAGTCACCTAAATAACTTTTTACTAATCTCAAATAAAGAAATATGAATATTTTGGTTGGACCACTTTTTTCGCTTTGTGATGGATCACAATAGCAAATATCCTTCAACTTTCCCCACAGAAAGAAATCCGGGGACGTCAGATCCGGTGAACGTGCAGGCCATGGTATGGTGCTTCGATGACCAATCCATCTGTCATGAAATATGCTATTCAATACCGCTTCAACCGCATGCAAGCTATGTGCCAGAAATCCATCATGTTGAAAGTACATCGCCATTCTGTCATGCAGTGAAACATCTTGTAGTAACATCGGTAGATCATTACGTAGGAAATCAGCATACATTGCACCATTTAGATTGCCATCAATAAAATGTGGGCCAATTATCGTTCCTTCCATAATGCCGCACCATACATTAACCCGCCAAGGTCGCTGATGTTCCACTTGTCGCAGCCTCCATGGATTTTCCGTTACCCAGTAGTGCATATTATGCCGGTTTACGTTACCGCTCTTGGTGAATGACACTTCATTGTTAAATAGAACGCGTAGTAGAACTGTACACGAAATTCAAAGTCGTCGCCATGCAATTCCTGCTGCATAGAAATATGGTACAGGTGCAATCAGTGTTGATGTAGCATTCTCAACACCGACGTTTTTGAGATTCTCGCGCAATTTGTCTGCTACTGATGTGCAGATTAGCCTACTTGGGCATCATCATTTGTTGCAGGTCGTGGTTGACGTTTCACATGTGGCTGAACACTTCCTGTTTCCTTAAATAATGTAACAATCCGGCGAACGGTCTGGACACTTGGATGATGTCGTCCAGGATACCGAGCAGCATACATAGCACACGCCCATTGGGCAATTTGATCACAATAGCCATACATCAACACGACATCGACCTTTCCCACAATTGGTAAACGGTCCATTTTAACATGGGTAATGTATCACGAAGCACTAACGGAATGTTGCGTGATACCACGTACTTATACTTTGTGACTATACAGCGCCATCTATCACAAAGTGAAAAAAGTGGTCCAACTAAAACATTCATATTTCTTTACGTACTACACGAATATGTAATAAAAAATGGGTGTTCCTATGTTAAAAAAACGCAGTGGATATCAGTTTGACCTATGGCAGCGCCATCTAGTGGGCCAACCATAGTGCCATCTGTCTTCCCCCTTCAAGCTAGACGAGTTTCGTTCTTTGTAATTTTTACGTTTGATGCTTATTTCGTGAGGTATGTGGCCCAGTCACTATCAATGGACCACCCTGATATATATATATATATATATATATATATATATATATATATATATATATATATATATATATATATTCTTTTTTATTATTGTAACACAACTTTCTTCCAATGTCACATTTTCCGCTAATACTTCATCCTTTTCGTCTTCAATACAGTAGTTATTTTGTTTATGTCTGTTCAAAAACTCCCTAAACCTACGTTAAATGTACAAATTTTTATGTAGCTCGTTTCATCTGTTGTTACTAACTTCTTCTGCTCCTCACTTATAATCCCTGCCTGTTTAATGCTAATGCATACAAAGGGTTTTGCTTGCAGGCTCAAGTTACTACTTCCCTTCTTGTAAACGCTAGCCCTTTCGCAGATGGCATTCAGTTTAACGGATCCTGGGATTGTGTACCATTTCTTATGTTTATCCCCATTTGCTGTCGTCTTGGCGCAACATCATCGTTTCGCACCGGGGAAAACGACTGATTCGTTCTGGCTCGTCGTTATTGTTTAAATATGACAAATTTGTCATCCACTTTAACGCAAACTTTCTTATGCTTTCCTTTCTGGGATTAAACTTTTCTCCAGCCCAGAAGCTATTTAGCAACTCCATTTGTTTTTGTTTGCCCCAATATTCTTTAAAGAACGCCTCTTTAAATTTATCTAGAGTACCATAATGTTCAGTAGCGATAAACACCCAAGTATTAGCCTCTCCAAAAAATTTAGACATAATAACCCTGTTTTTTGTCTGTCTGACCACAAACTATGTAGAACACCTTCAAAGTCATTCCCAAATTCTTTTGATGTACATTTCCTGTTGGATCAAAGCGTAAAAACTGCCTGTTATAGAAGTATGGTATTTCAGACGATTCTGCTACAAAACCAAGCCACTACTGTTAGTGCCATGTCTGAGGTTAGTTTCAACTATGCATGATCTACTGCTATGCTCATACAACTTATTTTCAACCTCTCCTTCCTGGTTGTTACCTGAAGAACATTTTCTTCAGACACACCCACTCCGTCAGACACACTTTTTACTTCATCTATACATTTGTCACATTCAGAACTTATTTTACTGTGTAACAATTTTTGACCTTTTTCACATATAGAGTCTACCTCCTCTATTTTGACCTCTACTTTCTGTACAGTTTATTTTATCAAAGCTACCATTGGTTTGTTTCCAATAGCGACTTTTTTTCAAGCCACCAGTTAATTCACTTTTTACAGTTTTAATGGATTGTTGGCAGTTATTCTCAATTAGAGAAATTTTGCTATCCATCTTACTTTCTAACGACTTCAAGTCATTTTTCCACATTTCTTTTAAAACTGCAGTCTGCTTTTCAAGATTTTCATTAAAAGCACTAGTTTGCTTTTCAATTTTCTGACCAATTGTTTCAGCCAAATTAGTTATGTCCATATTTTATAGAACTCATTAATGCTGCAGACCTTTCTTACATACTTCCAAGTTCTATTTTTTGCATTACTGTTTCCTGTTTACCTGGTTCCACTGGAACTATACCAAATTTGATATCCACATTCGACACATTGGTTTCACTAACACCACCCACAGTGTCATCACACAATTGATTGTTGCCGATTTCATGCCTAATGTCACTTCCAGGATATACATTTACCACAATAGTATCGTTAACTGACATACTTGAAGCAGATTCTACTCCATTGTCTGTAAATAACAAAAAAATACAGTCAAAACCCTTCTCTTTCACTTTAACATCTTCTCTCTGTTCAGGTGTGCTAACTTGTGAAGCACCTACACTGAATGAAAGTCCTTCTTCTTTTATCATAAATCTTTACCACTTTCCTTGTTACTCCGTCTTTCATCTACATCTACATCTATACTCCGCGAGCCACCTTACGGTGTGTGGCGGAGGGTACTTATTGTACCACTATCTGATCCCCCCTTCCCTGTTCCATTCACGAATTGTGCGTGGGAAGAACGACTGCTTGTAAGTCTCCGTATTTGCTCTAATTTCTCGGATCTTTTCGTTGTGATCATTACGCGAGATATATGTGGGCGGTAGTAATATGTTGCCCATCTCTTCCCGGAATGTGCTCTCTCGTAATTTCGATAATAAACCTCTCCGTATTGCGTAACGCCTTTCTTGAAGTGTCCGCCACTGGAGCTTGTTCAGCATCTCCGTAACGCTCTCGCGCTGACTAAATGTCCCCATGACGAATCGCGCTGCTTTTCGCTGGATCATGTCTATCTCTTCTATTAATCCAACCTGGTAAGGGTCCCATACTGATGAGCAATACTCAAGAATCGGACGAACAAGCGTTTTGTAAGCTACTTCTTTCGTCGATGAGTCACATTTTCTTAGAATTCTTCCTATGAATCTCAACCTGGCGCCTGCTTTTCCCACTATTTGTTTTATGTGATCATTCCACTTCAGATCGCTCCGGATAGTAACTCCTAAGTATTTTACGGTCGTTACCGCTTCCAATGATTTACCACCTATGGCATAATCGTACTGGAATGGATTTCTGCCCCTATGTATGCGCATTATATTACATTTATCTACGTTTAGGGAAAGCTGCCAGCTGTCGCACCATGCATTAATCCTCTGCAGGTCTTCCTGGAGTACGTACGAGTCTTCTGATGTTGCTACTTTCTTGTAGACAACCGTGTCATCTGCAAATAGCCTCACGGAGCTACCGATGTTGTCAACTAAGTCATTTATGTATATTGTAAACAATAAAGGTCCTATCACGCTTCCTTGCGGTACTCCCGAAATTACCTCTACATCTGCAGATTTTGAACCGTTAAGAATGACATGTTGTGTTCTTTCTTCTAGGAAATCCTGAATCCAATCACAAACCTGGTCCGATATTCCGTAAGCTCGTATTTTTTTCACTAAACGTAAGTGCGGAACCGTATCAAATGCCTTCCTGAAGTCCAGGAATACGGCATCAATCTGCTCGCCAGTGTCTACGGCACTGTGAATTTCTTGGGCAAATAGGGCGAGCTGAGTTTCACATGATCTCTGTTTGCGGAATCCATGTTGGTTATGATGAAGGAGATTTGTATTATCTAAGAACGTCATAATACGAGAACACAAAACATGTTCCATTATTCTACAACAGATTGACGTAAGCGAAATAGGCCTATAATTATTCGCATCTGATTTATGACCCTTCTTGAAAATGGGAACGACCTGCGCTTTCTTCCAGTCGCTAGGTACTTTACGTTCTTCCAGCGATCTACGATAAATTGCTGATAGAAAGGGGGCAAGTTCTTTAGCATAATCACTGTAGAATCTTAAGGGTATCTCGTCTGGTCCGGATGCTTTTCCGCTACTAAGTGATAGCAGTTGTTTTTCAATTCCGATATCGTTTATTTCAATATTTTCCATTTTGGCGTCCGTGCGACGGCTGAAGTCAGGGACCGTGTTACGATTTTCCGCAGTGAAACAGTTTTGGAACACTGAATTCAGTATTTCTGCCTTTCTTCGATCGTCCTCTGTTTCGGTGCCATCGTGGTCAACGAGTGACTGAATAGGGGATTTAGATCCGCTTACCGATTTTACATATGACCAAAACTTTTTAGGGTTCTTGTTTAGATTGTTTGCCAATGTTTTATGTTCGAATTCGTTGAATGCTTCTCTCATTGCTCTCTTTACGCTCTTTTTCGCTTCGTTCAGCTTTTCCTTATCAGCTATGATTCGACTACTCTTAAACCTATGATGAAGCTTTCTTTGTTTCCGTAGTACCTTTCGTACATGATTGTTATACCACGGTGGATCTTTCCCCTCGCTTTGGACCTTAGTCGGTACGAACTTATCTAAGGCGTACTGGACGATGTTTTTGAATTTTTTCCATTTTTGTTCCACATCCTCTTCCTCAGAAATGAACGTTTGATGGTGGTCACTCAGATATTCTGCGATTTGTGCCCTATCACTCTTGTTAAGCAAATATATTTTCCTTCCTTTCTTGGCATTTCTTATTACACTTGTAGTCATTGATGCAACCACTGACTTATGATCACTGATACCCTCTTCTACATTCACGGAGTCGAAAAGTTCCGGTCTATTTGTTGCTATGAGGTCTAAAACGTTAGCTTCACGAGTTGGTTCTCTAACTATCTGCTCGAAGTAATTCTCGGACAAGGCAGTCAGGATAATGTCACAAGAGTCTCTGTCCCTGGCTCCAGTTCTGATTGTGTGACTATCCCATTCTATACCTGGTAGATTGAAGTCTCCCCCTATTACAATAGTATGATCACGAAACTTCTTCACGACGTTCTGCAGGTTCTCTCTGAGGCGCTCAACTACTACGGTTGCTGATGCAGGTGGTCTATAGAAGCATCCGACTATCATATCTGACCCACCTTTCAGCACACACACAACCAATGTAACAAACTTAACATATCTTTCGTTGAATTCTGCAGCCTCAGAATGCTGAAACTGCGAGTCTGACCTCCTTCATCTGCCGTACCAGTTTTGGGGTCCCCGCTCTTCATGTAAGTTGACAGTGCTGCCCTGCCATACTGCTGCTCGTCGATACCGCTATGACGCTGTCTGCTGCTTCAATACACCCTGTGTATTGTGACTGTTGACTGTTGAACATCACCTTCTTTCTTGTGAGTCTCTCCGACGACTAGAAACGGGTTCTGTTCAAAATTCTGTGTGTACCGATTTACTGAAATTTCAATATCGTTCACTATACGGTCTTTCACAAAATTTCTCTCAACCTCGCATTCAATGTACTACTGCTTTTTACCTCTTTACCTGGCCGATGCACCATATGCGGTGTCGCGGTTCCTTTCTGGGTTGAAACCTGCACCTAACTGTGTACTTGCCACAGCAGATTGCCAGTAGGAAAGCTGAGCAGAAAGCTACTGTGCTATGACTTGCACCCAGCAGCATATAATGTAACTATTCTAAAAATTGGGAATAGGTCTTAATTTTTAATGAATGGTGGAAATACCGTCAAAAGTTCAGTATATTCTGAAGTTTAGAATTACAAGTTCAGTACCAAGCCTGTGCTAATCCTAACACAGTTATGCGCAGACCCTTTCATTCACGTTAGCAAGGTTATGGTAATGTATTTCCCGAAATCTGAACAGCTACTAAGCATGGATTGTTCTTCAATGTAAATGCTCGCCTCTCTATTAAGTTTATCGCTGTCTAATGCACTCAGGTTTTTGGTCACCAAATTGCTCAATATGCCACACGGAATCACTGTCTTTTCTCATACATGAAATTACTTAAAAATCCTTACTTTCTAGAAAAACACACTGGAATAAATATGCCTTCACTTTAAAGCACTTTTGAGTCATGTAACACCACTGAAACTGGCAAACTGTAATTCCCTTCGGAGCTCATACTACACACGACCTTACCATTGAAAGACTGGGCTCCAGCTACTTTATACTGCTGTAAGCATTCTCTATCCTCAAGAGAAAAGACACGCGAAGAATACTCCATTCTGATTGATCAGTTTTCTTTAAGGCCAATAGAAAAATATTATTCTCTCACGTTAGTCCGCGCTTTTCACGACTAACCAATCAACGAATAACACACTTTCGAATCATACTTTTTTCAAAATAAATATTTAACATTCTGATATTTTATTTATACTTTACATTATTAACTGTTTTCATTTGCAGTCGAATTAGCTTTCCTTTTACCATAAACTTACCTAACTAATTATGATACAAAATTCCCTATCGTCTGCATTCAAATTGTCTTAAAAATTTCTCACGCTAGTTAATACAGTGTTTGTCAGTATAATGATGATCTACATATTTACGTTAAACCACATTGAAACATCATTCACACTACTAAGAACATATACAAAACTGTACAAACATAAATAAACAAAAAAGCCTTCAAGAAATAAACAGACGAATTCACAAAAACTTTTTCTTGGCCTGTTTCTTGAATGGATCTGTCCGCTACTGTACTCTGGTCGATGAAAATTAGAACTACGTACTTGACTGAACCTGCTTCAGACCATCTGTCACTGTGCACACATGAGTCATTCTCCCAATACACAGGCTCCAGACAGGACCAATACAAAGCGTCATAATACTAATAACATAGCTTCCAGGACGTTGTTAACAAATTTATCAATAATTTGTTCTCTTTCAGACGTCTGGTGTGCTTGCGGTGGGCGGGGGTTGATGATAATTGGAGTCCTGCTGTGCTGGTTTGGTACTCAGAATTTCATACACATGCCATACTGAGCAGGTCCAGCACACTCCCTTTGTTACGACTCTGTTTGCGCCTACTGCTAACCAAAACAGCTACAGATGATGCAAGAGCATGTGAATTCATATGACATGCAACCTAGTTACACTGTAAGATTACTGATTACTTAAAGATTTAGCAAAATCTAATTAAAGAAACCTGCAGTCGTTTAAACTCAGTGGACTGTTAGATCTTTTGTGAATTCTTAGCTGAGTGCTTCTCTGTACATTTTAATATGTGTTACAGTGATATATGATCTGTTTTGTCTTGTGAAGTTATAGCACTTTCCTATATCACATCTTGTGTGAGACTTCTTTTTGCGACCTTGATGGCAGTTGGCTGTCGTTGTAGAACTTTGCATTGAAACAGCTGCTGCAAAAATCGGATACTGTGATGCTTCTGTATTCTGCCTGGACAACTTACACCTGCCAAAAACTTTTTTCCTTTCAATCTTCCCTTCCATTTTCTTTTAACAACTTAATTGACATCTGAATCCTCATTTTGTACGGAATTCCAAGTATCATTTTTTTTGTACATGTGGTGTCAGAATAATTTAAGAGCTTAATATTTTATGCCCAACTATTGCCTTCTATTTGTTTTTATTTCCAGCTTTAAATTTGAAAGAAAGTGGTCTGTTTGGTTGTTGCAGCATCCTGGGAACAACACTTAGATGTAATCATCATCATAGATTAAGCACAAACGCTTGATCCTATGCATCTTTCCACCTTTGTCGTCATTACCCAACGATTCTTCGTCTGTGTGGTTGTTACATGCAAGCAGACTTTGGTAAGTAATGTTTGTATGTGTGTTAATGTCATAATTATATTGGCTCATAAGTTTTTTTTATTACAACACTGGTTTTCAGTTTTTCTTAATTGTATTACTGCAGATGGGTTCTCTGGTAACAACCACAAATCGTATTAAGACATGTTTCGAATTCCATTGGACTTGTTTCTATGTGCTAACAGCTAGATGGGAAATTGCAAGCTAGGCAACTGGAGTGATGTAGGTATTTTAGGCTGTGAAACTGTGAAATTCCGTACTGAGATTGGATAACAATTATTTATCCTTCGATTTACCTTGTAGTTAAAATATCTAATTGTCATTTGTGTCTTTCTCCTACGATCCTACATTTGTTATAATACTCGATTTTTTGTATTGTATTTTTGGTTTCTACACATAATTATGTTGTTTCCTATGTTCGTTTGCTTGCGCTGCTGGTAAAGCGACATTAGGATTGATAAGTCTACCATAAGTACGACACTATGGCGGTTCTCATTACCAGTGAAACTGAGACTGGCGATTGGCAACTGGTTGGAGTTTTTTCCTGTTGAGTGTTGATGTATGTCATTCTGCCTGTTTCAATTGTCCTTTGTACTTTGATTATCACTGTTGCCCCAACTGCATCACGATCACTGAGATCAGTTTCGCTGTGGGCATCCCAAAGAGGCCAGGTGTGTTTGTTGCCATTAGATCCAATGTATTTCCATCACGAGTGGGGTTCCAAACTATGTTTTCTGGATAGTTTTCAGAGAAGGCATTTTCTAATGTTTCACAGTATGTATGATCACACCTACTACTGATAAAATTGCAATTTTCCCAGTTGATTGTTGAATGATAAAAGTCTTCACTGGTGATTACAGTATGATTGGAGAACTTATGTTTAAGAGAACTGATGCTTTCTCTAAGTTTTAGGTGCATCTAGAGATGAGTTTGGTGAGTGATAGAGTGATCCAATTACCATTTTATGCCCACATATGATACTGAGTCTTGTTTAAACAATCTCACATGCAGCTTCAGTTTCTGTCTCAGTGGATCTGACTTTCTTGTCTACCATGGCAAATTATCGCCTTCATTTTCCGTTAGCCTATCCATTCGGTATATACTCAAATTTTCCACAAAAATCTCAATGCTATCAATTTCAATGAGTCAGATATAGATTCAAAAACATTCATGAATTTCGACAGCTAACTTCACTCTCGTTCTTGAATGCAGTAGAACTGTTAATAATAGTGGAACTCTCCATGGTATACTGTCACTGTAAAGAAACTTCTAAACACTTAGAGACTACTGCATAATCAGTGTAAACAAAACATGCTGCTATAGATAGAAAACTGCTGAATGAAACACATTTTGCTGCCAATAGGGCAATGGAAGATTAGATTAGATTCACTTTCATTCCAATTGATCCGTAGTGAGGAAATCCTCAAGGATGTAAAACATGTCAGAAAACAATAACACATGACAAATATTTACAACTGAAACAAATAAGCTGTGTACTTTCCACAGGTCCGAAGTGGAATGATTGTAATTTTTTTTAATGAACACTATATGAAAGAATCATTTTACAAACACTAATGCACTGAATTTAAAATTAAAAAAGCTTTTTTTATTTATAAGGTAATAAACATGTAATAGAACTACTATAATACTTATTTACAATGAACACATTACTGCACTGAAATGGTGCAGAAGTTAGATTTTACTTAAACACACACACACACACACACACACAGATACACACAAATCAGTTGGTTCTACTGAGTAATTCATCAATGGAATAGTAGGAGTTGGCCACCAGTAAATCCTTTCGGCTTCTCTTAAACTGAATTTCATTGGTTGTTAAGCACTTTATGGCTGCTGGCAAGTTATTGAAAGTGTGTGTTCCTGAATAATGCACCCCTTTTTGTACAAGAGGAAGTGACTTTAAAACCTTGTGAGGCTTAGTCTTATTTCTAGTATTGATTCCATGAATTGAGCTGCTGGTTTGAAAAAGTGATATATTTTAATGACAAATTTCATTAAGGAATAAATACATTGGGAAGCAATAGTTAATATCCCTAGTTCCCTAAACAGACTTCTGCAGGATGTTCTTGAGTTCGCACCACATATAACTCATAATGCACGTTTTTGTGCTCGGAAAACTTTAGCTTGGTTTGATGGATTACCCCAAAAAATAATCCCATATGACATTATGGAATGAAAGTAAGCTTAGTATGTCAGCTTTTTCATTTTTATATACCCTATGTCTGACACAATTTGCATTGCAAATAGAGATTTGTTGAGATGCTTCAGCAGTTCTGTGGTGTGCTCTTCCCAGTTGAATTTGTTATCGGGCTGTAATCCCAAGAATTTAACACTGTCCACTTCTTCTATCTGCTGGTCATCGTATGTTAGGCATATACTCGTGCGAAATCCCTTACAAGTTCTGAACTGCATGTAGTGTGTTTTTTCAACGTTTAGTGACAAAGAATTGGCTAGGAACCAGTGATTAATGTCCGCAAATATTTTATTAGCCGATCTTTCTAAGACTACACTTGATTTGCTATTTATTGCAATGTTTGTATCATCGGCAAACAAAACAAAGTTGGCATCTGGTAATGTTACTGATGAAAGGTCATTGATATACACAAGAAAAAGTAAGGGCACTAAAATGGAACCTTGTGGGATGCCACATGTAATTGGTTCCCAGTTGGATGATGCCTGATAGCTTAATACATGTCTGTTTCCTAATAACACCCTTTGTTTCCTGTCAGAGATATAAGATTTGAACCATTTTGCATTTCCTGTTAGACCATAATATTCTAATTTACTTAAAAGGATATTGTCATTTACACAGTCAAATGCCTTTAACACATCAATTTTTGTCTAATGAATTAAGCATATTTACACTGTAAGTGTAGATAGCCTTCTTAATATCAGAACCCTTGAGAAATCCGAACTGCGACTTGGACAGTATGTTATTTGAGATAAGATGGTTATAAAGCCGATTGTACTTTACTTTTTCTAAAATATCTGAGAATACTGGCAAAATTGGATGGAAATTTGATGCTATTTCTTTATCTCCCTTCTTAAACAGTGGCCTACCTTCAGCATATTTCAACCATTCAGGAAATATTCCACTGATAAACGACTGGCGACACAGACAGCTTAATATGTTACTTAACTCAGAATCACATTCTTTAATCAGCTTTGTTGATATTTCATCATACCCACTAGATGTTTTTGATTTTAAAGATTTTATGATGGCCATTATTTCTGCTGGTGTAGTGAGGGTCAAATTCATATTATGGAAGTTAGTGGAAATGTCTGGTCTGAGGTAATCCATAGCAGCACCTACAGAACCTGACAACCCCATATTTTCAGTAACACTTATAAAATGTTTGTTACAAAGTTCTGCAACATTATACACATCTGTTACCAATGTATCATTTACTCTTAATGCTATTTGTCCCTCTTCATGTCTGTTTCTACCAGTCTCCTCCTTCACTATGTCCCATATTGTCTTTATTTTGTTATCTGATATGACTATCTTTTCCTTGTAATATATTTGCTTTGATGCCCGTATTACAGTCTTTAATAATTTGCAGTATTTCTTGTAATATGGTATAGCATCAATATCAGAACTAATAAGATGAAAAAACAGCCGACCAGTTGCAAAGGATAAAGTAATCTTTACCTAGGTTTCAATAGGTTTAAACCTATCTTCTTCAGAAGACGGCAGTATTACATTAACATGGCATGATACGTCGTTGCAATTTTTACAAACATCTCCATAGCTCCATTAGTTCAAATACAATATAGCCCTAAGAGTAGGGTTTGTCAGATAAATAAAATTAAGTACATGGAAGTTGGAGAGCGTATAAGCTTATAGCGTATGGCTTATACGCTCTCCGACTTCCATGTACTTAATTTTATTTATCTGACAAACCCTACTCTTAGGGCTATATTGTATTTGAACAATACAATATAGCCCTAAGAGTAGGGTTTGTCAGATAAATAAAATTAAGTACATGGAAGTTGGAGAGCGTATAAGCTTATAGCGTATGGCTTATACGCTCTCCGACTTCCATGTACTTAATTTTATTTATCTGACAAACCCTACTCTTAGGGCTATATTGTATTTGAACTAATGGAGCTATGGAGATGTTTGTAAAAATTGCAATGACGTATCATGCCATGTTAATGTAATACTGCCGTCTTCTGAAGAAGATAGGTTTAAACCTATTGAAACCTAGGTAAAGATTACTTTATCCTTTGCAACTGGTCGGCTGTTTTTTCATCTTATTACGTGGAACCGTTGCTGTTACGCAGCTATGTTTAAAATAAATATCAGAACTGTTTCGGACAGACAGATACAGTTTTCTTTCTGTTTTACAAGATATCCCTATTCCTTGAGTAATCCATGACTTCTTTGTAGACTTTGCCCTAATCTTGGTTAGTTTTGGGGGAAAACAGTGTTCGAATAAGGTAAGCACTTTATTAGCAAAAATGTTATATTTTTCATGCTCATGCCATGAGCTCTGTAAACATCATTCCAGTGAATGTCTCTGAGGAGTGTCCTAAAATATTCAATTTCTGGCTTATTGATTACCCTCTTGAGGTCACATTTAACAGATGAAGACTTCAGTGACTACTGTAGCAGAATATTGTAACATGATCTTTCACAAAACCCAGAGAATTTCTGGTCATACATAAAGGCTGTTAATGGCATCAAAATTAGTGTCTAGTCTCTAGCAGATGAGATAGGAACTGAAACTGAGGGTAGCAAAGCAAAAGCTGAAATGCTTAGCTGTGTTTGTGAATGTTTCTTCACAAAGGATAACCCAGGAGAATTGCCCCAATTTAATCCTCGAACCATGAAAAGATGAGTGATATCAGTATGAGTGTCAGTGATGTCAAGAAACACCTGAAATTGTTAAAATCGAACAGAACTTCAGGGCCTGATTAAATCCATGTCAGATTCTATACTGAAATTGCATTTGAGTTAGCCCCTCTTTTTACTGTAATCTATCGTAGACCCCTGCCTCGAACAAAAATCTGTGACCATTAGTTGCAAGAAAGCACAGGTAACACCCATTTACAAGAACAGTTGTAGAAATGATCCACAGAAATGTCGTCCAGATAGGTGCAGTATTTCTTGATTTCCAAAAAGCTTTTGGCTCAGTACCACCACTTATTGTCAACAGTTCCATCATATGGGGTATCAAGTGAAGTTTATTACTGGATTGTAGGCTTTTAGGTGGGGAAGACACAATGCGTAATTTTAGATGGATCGTCATCATCAGACGTGGAAGTAACTTCAGGTGTGTCCCAGGGAAATGTTTTGGGACCTTTACTGTTCATGTTTTTATAATAAAAGTCTCAGGCTTTTGCAATTGTTGCTGTCATCTGTAACGAATTACTTATCAGATCGTGATAAGATTTCAAAAGATAACCCAGGAGAATTGCCCCAATTTAATTGTCGTATCATAGAAAAGATAAGTGATATCAGTATTAGTGTCAGTATTAAGCATTTCAGCTTTTGCTTTGCTGTAAATATTCATAAGTGCGAAATTGTGCCCTTCACAAAACGAAAAAAACATAATATCCTATGACTCTAATACCAATGAGTCACAATTGGAGACGATCAACTCATACAAATACCTGGGTGTAACACTTTGTATGAATATTAAATGTAATGATCACAAAGGATCGATTGTTTGTAATTCATGTTATTATTACTTCAGCTTATTGGTAAAATACTGAGGAAGTGCAAATCACTCATGTGACCAGTGCTAGAATTCTGCTCAAGTGTATGGTATCCGTTCCAAAGATTGAACGTATACAGAGAAGGGCAGCAAGAATGGTCACATGTTTTTTTTTTTTTTTTTTTTGACCTGTGGGAGAGTGTTGCAGTAATGCTGAAAAAACTGAACTGGCAGACGTTTGAAACTAGACGTAAACTATTCCAAGAAAGTCTACTAACAAAGATTCAAGAACCAACTTTAAATGATGACTCTAGGAATATGCTATAATCCCCTACGTATCGCTTACATTAGAGATACTGGGATGAAGATGAGGATAATTACAGCACGCAGATAGGCATGCAAACAATCATTCTTCCCGTGCTCCACACGCGAATGGAACGGGAAGAAACACCAATAACGGTTACAATGGGATGTACCATTTGTCATGCACTTCACGGTGGTTAGCAGAATACGGTTGAAGATGTATTTATTTTTTATTATATTTTATTTATTTATTTGTTAAGCATCCATTCATCAAATATTTGATATTGGATAGAGCTTACAATATCAGGTATCTTCGACCTTTAAAAGATCGATGAATAATTTTTTTTAGTGATTTGTGGTGACTTATTAACTGTGTATTATTATTTTCGGTGTTAAAACATGTAAAACGTGTGAAAAGTTTTGTTTACTAATTGCCCAGAAATTGTGAAGATACTGAAATTAAATGAATCTGGTTCAGAATCTTGTGTGGAGTAATTTTTGGTTTTCTGAACTGAATTTACTATAGATTAATTATTTTATCGCGTTGTCAGGCATTTCACACTTATTCACATTTTTATCACTGCTTCTTCCGGATGTATAATGTATAGTCTTTGATAGTTGAATTGTTTGGAAAGGCTAGTCGTATGATGTTGTTTGACTGCTTGTAGAACAGATGCGTGAAATGATTTTGAAGTAGATCGTGATTTGTCTCTCAACGACAATTATTGTTGTATTTAACTTGAGTGGTGTTATTTCTGTACGTGCTGAGGTTTGGAGAAATTTGTGAGTGCTTCAGTTTGTTGTGATACTGCTGAAAGGAGATGTTTTTGTTGTTACTGGGAGGTTGGCGGTAGTAACGAAATTGGCCTTTACGTAGTTGTGCCGTTCTTTCGAAGATGGATCAACAGAAGCAAGATGAACTGCTGCGGCTGCAGCAGGTATGTATTTATTTTACTGAGGTACAGTAATATTTATGAGCAAACATAGTACCCGCTGGTGACAAGTGCAGACCAATTAATAATATAGGCATCATCTGGCATCGTAGATGTAGTACAGATTTTAATTATTAGTGGTAGCGAATTACTGACTTTCATTGAGGCTAGAGGGTGATACTGGGCGCTCCTGGAATTGTAGCTGAGTTGACAGACTCATCTTTGGTGTAACCCAAGCACTCAGTTGAATGACTTGTTGCAACCAGAAATTTAACTGCAAGTTCGGACTTGTAGGTTTGTCCAAGGTGACTTCAGCAGAATGAAATGGAGAAAATAACTGCGTAGCTACTGATTAGTTGTTTGCAAATGATAAACGACTTGTTTCGACATTTTATGTTACTCCTTGAATCATTGTTCTGTCACATATTTAGGATTTTAGCGGCATGCTTTTCTAAAGTTTTTTTGCTAAGGATTACATTTGTTTGGTATTTACGAAATGTATTGCATACCGGTAAGCCATAGATTTTATATTTTTTATTCAGAAAGTTTGAATATGTACTGCTGTTACTAAGATTAGAACCTATGCAGTAAGTTAATTTTCCTGTTTTACCGTGCTACTGTAGTTTGTAGTGCTGGTAAATTTAACCAACCATAATTTACGGTTTTGCTTCAAATGTATGCAGAGACAGCTTTTGAGTTTGCTGTCTCCTGACTCATAGATGTCTGTAAGGCCCATACAATTTTTAGCTCAGTTTAATTTTTCTCTTTTTAACAGTTCATTATGTGGCAGCGTTACGTAAATTACCTGAACTCTAAGTAATAATCTTGATTACCAATGATATACATAATTATAGGCCTAATTATTTTGTTGGGAGCAAAAATATCGTTACCCATATAGTTTAATTATGGTATAATTCTTATGTATCCCAAACCAGTTCGGAATCCGACAGAACAGCTAAGATTTATTCATTTATTTTTAATTATAGAATGTAGGCCTATGGGAACCACCAAAGTCTATGTATGTTCTTGGGTAAATTTGGATAAGGAGCTAGAAAATCTCAACAAGAAGTTACATAGACTGATAAATCACATATAATTCAGGACAATAACGCTTAATCTGTATCACTTCAGGTGGGAGGGGGGGGGGTCACCTTCATAGTCTCAGATATTATTGAATTTAGCATTTGTTAAAATGAAGGACTAAGTGAGGAACATGTATTTTTTTGTTTTCTCCAAAAAAAAGAAAAAAAAAATCTGCTCTGAGATACAGCCCTCCAAAGATGACAATGCGCATACCATTTCGATGAGCCGATTTTGGAAAAAATTTAATATGCTGTATCACTGCAACAGTTCTAGGTATTTTGTTGGTCTTTTTCTTTTTAATTGGAAGATAATTGCTTCACGATTACAAAGAAATCTTCCATTTGGACTTATCGGTCAAAGTTCTTTTACTATACTGCTCTGAACTTTTTTTATATAATTTATGGAAAAATGTTTTTCATAAATGCCAAATCTATAAAATTTGGATTTTTTTCTGTTGATTAGTACCATATAGTTCTAAATTCCCTGAAAAGGTGAGCTTCCACTTTTTGGTTCAACAGGTTTTATAAACAATTGAAATTTTTGCGATACATAACACCAGTTCCGATTGGTTCAACAGGTTTTCATCACCCTGCACCAAAGGAAGATACTGAAGCATTGGAACGCATTTTTAGTTCATTGACTGACTAATTTCAGTACAAAAAAAGAGGGCCCATAAGTTGTATAAATTGATACCTTTAAGTCTTTGGACTTTTCACAAACATTTTGGAACCATTTAAAATGCTTGAAAGATGAGTCTCTCACTCATCTTTCAAAACTAAAATTATATTAAATAAGGCTAGGTTTTGATTTTTATGAGCTTGTTATGTGATAATGTGGTAATAAAACAGGTTTTATATATCGCAAATATTTCAGTTGTTTAAAAAACCTGTTCAACCTAAAAGTGGAAGCTCTCCTTTTCAGAGAATTTATAACTATGTGGTACTAATCAACAGAAAAAACTTTTAAAAAAATTTCCCATAAATTATAAAAAAAGTTCAGAACCCTGTAGTAAAAGATAAGTTGAAATGGAGAATTTCTTTGTAATCATGAAGCAATTATCTTTCACATTAAAACAAAGTTTTTTCAAAAATTTGTGTCTTCAAAATACACTCCTGGAAATTGAAATAAGAACACCGTGAATTCATTGTCCCAGGAAGGGGAAACTTTATTGACACATTCCTGGGGTCAGATACATCACATGATCACACTGACAGAACCACAGGCACATAGACACAGGCAACAGAGCATGCACAATGTCGGCACTAGTACAGTGTATATCCACCTTTCGCAGCAATGCAGGCTGCTATTCTCCCATGGAGACGATCGTAGAGATGCTGGATGTAGTCCTGTGGAACGGCTTGCCATGCCATTTCCACGTGGCGCCTCAGTTGGACCAGCGTTCGTGCTGGACGTGCAGACCGCGTGAGACGACGCTTCATCCAGTCCCAAACATGCTCAATGGGGGCAGATCCGGAGATCTTGCTGGCCAGGGTACTTGACTTTCACCTTCTAGAGCACGTTGGGTGGCACGGGATACATGCGGACGTGCATTGTCCTGTTGGAACAGCAAGTTCCCTTGCCGGTCTAGGAATGGTAGAACGATGGGTTCGATGACGGTTTGGATGTACCGTGCACTATTCAGTGTCCCCTCGACGATCACCAGTGGTGTACGGCCAGTGTAGGAGATCGCTCCCCACACCATGATGCCGGGTGTTGGCCCTGTGTGCCTCGGTCGTATGCAGTCCTGATTGTGGCGCTCACCTGCACGGCGCCAAACACGCATACGACCATCATTGGCACCAAGGCAGAAACGACTCTCATCGCTGAAGACGACACGTCTCCATTCGTCCCTCCATTGACGCCTGTCGCGACACCACTGGAGGCGGGCTGCACGATGTTGGGGCGTGAGCGGAAGACGGCCTAACGGTGTGCGGGACCGTAGCCCAGCTTCATGGAGACGGTTGCGAATGGTCCTCGCCGATACCCCAGGAGCAACAGTGTCCCTAATTTGCTGGGAAGTGGCGGTGCGGTCCCCTACGGCACTGCGTAGGATCCTACGGTCTTGGCGTGCATCCGTGCGTCGCTGCGGTCCGGTCCCAGGTCGACGGGCACGTGCACCTTCCGCCGACCACTGGTGACAACATCGATGTACTGTGGAGACCTCACGCCCCACGTGTTGAGCAATTCGGCGGTACGTCCACCCGGCCTCCCGCATGCCCAATATACGCCCTCGCTCAAAGTCCGTCAACTGCACATACGATTCACGTCCACGCTGTCGCGGCATGCTACCAGTGTTAAAGACTGCGATGGAGCTCCGTATGCCACGGCAAACTGGCTGACACTGACGGCGGTGGTGCACAAATGCTGCGCAGCTAGCGCCATTCGACGGCCAACACCGCGGTTCCTGGTGTGTCCGCTGTGCCGTGCGTGTGATCATTGCTTGTACAGCCCTCTCGCAGTGTCCGGAGCAAGTATGGTGGGTCTGACACACCGGTGTCAATGTGTTCTTTTCTCCATTTCCAGGAGTGTAGTATGCACAGTGTCATTTTTTGGAGGGTTGTATCTCAGATCAGGTTTTTTCCTTTTTTTTATTTTTAGTGAACAAAAAAATACTTGTTTCTTACTTAGTCCTTCAGTTTAACATATGCTAAATTCAATAACATTCGAAACTATGAAGGTAAGATTTTTTCCTACACTGTTTGATCTGATATAGTGATATAGACTATGCCTAAAGAAAACATTACAAATGGCCGTAGGAGAAATCTGTGCACAGACGTCCCATTATAAACTATAGCCAGAAAATAACACATTTGTTCTTAATCATACATGCCTAAGTGTTTCCAACATATGCGCATGGGTGGCCACTGTAAACTGTAGCCACCGGAAATATAGAAGCGTCCGATTCCACCCGTCTGTTTTGACCCATGACGTCACAAATACGGTGGAAACGACCATACATATGACTCCAATATGGCACCTATGACGTCATTATGTAAACATGACCACAAACAAGAAAATACATTGAAAAACCAAGACACACACGTTCCACAAAAAACCTAATGAAACTATCGGGAAAAGCATGGGAAATTGGGGGTTTTTGGATGGGGACAAAGTAAATATAAACAAATTTAGACACATACCACCATACTAAACCACACAAAATGACGAAAAAAACCGACAACACAAAACTCTCCAAATTCCACTAAACACAATCTCCTCTGGAATCGGACACTTCCCTTGGCCTATATAGCTCAACATCATCTTCCGATCCCACAAATAACACTTCCTTTGACCTATATAGCTCAACAGCAGCTCCCGATCCCACAAATTGGAATTGAACACTTCCTTTGACATATATCGCTCAACAGCAACTCCCGATACCTGAACACCCACAGCCACAACCACACGTTGGAATCGAACACTTCCCGTGACCTATATAGGTCAACAGAAACTACAGATGCCAAATCATAAAACCCAAAACTACAACCACGTCCACAATCTTCACTACCTCAAAAAGCACAACAAAATTGGAATCGAACACTTCCCTGGACCTGTTATACTTACGACATCTCCACATACAGCCGTCCCTGGTCCGAGATGCTGGAACTTTAGTAAGCCTCATTTCTTCACGACATACTGAACGTTTCACAACTTCATCCAAAAATCCGAGTAGTTGAAGAAATTTTCCCCATCATCGCCGACAACCGAAAACTGTCAGCCATATCCCTACCTACCAAAGACATAACAAAAGCAATTTACCAAAATTCACACACGACAAACAGAAAAAAACTACAATAACGTCGAAATAACAAAACTAAAATCGTTAACTCACTGAAGAATATTCCACTGAAAGCACAGCCCCCAATAACACACACTTGCAATGCTAGCTGTCACGCAAATGAACCCCATACGCCACGTAACATGCTAACCATAAACACACCACCAGAGAGAACCACCAACTGCAACAATACACCACCTATAAACACGCCACACCTGCAAACTAAACCAAAAACATCACCTAACACATCACCAGAGAGCACCACCGATCACATCAAAATAACACCTACAAACACGCCACTCTCACAAACTAAATTCCGCACTGTCGTGACCTCACACACCACAATAGCCTTACGTCAGGTGTCAAAGCCGACGAGTGGGATTGGACATTTCGGTCAACCCTAGCCACCATTACCAAAATATTTTTCTAAATCTACAAATGGTATTAATGTATGTTTGCCTTTCCTAAATCTCTCTCTTAAGATAAGCTGTGTGACCAGTGTTGCTTTGTGTGTGTTCTTACATTCCTTCAAAAGCTAAATTGATTTTTCTTTGGATTGACTCCTGCCATATGTTGCAGCTTTCCAAAGATAACTTGTTTCGATATTATGCCACCAAGACTTATTAAAATGATGGTGTGGGAATACAACTGCCAGCATCCACTTTCTTTGTAATTGGGTGCTTTACCTGTCTTGTATGTCATGTATACCAAATAGGACACTTTTTATCATCAGTTTTCCCAAGGATCTTAATAATTCTGAGGGAATGTTATGTACTCCAGATGCCTTATGTTGAATTTGTCAATTTCTTCTGTTAGTGTACCATTTCCTCATAATCTAGTTGCTCTTTTCTTTCCATATTACTGTCTTCCAGCTGCTTTCCTTTATACATTGTGTATCATAATTAATAGTGAAAATAGGCAGTGATGGAAATGTAAAATAATAGAAGTGAAAATGTTCCAGTAAACATGGGTCTGCAAATGAGCTGTTAATGAAATAATTGTGAATGTGTGTGACTTGGCGGCAGATGCACATCCCCAGACGGTGAAGAAGGCTGGTTGTCAGCTTGTGGAGTTGTAGTATTCTTGTGGATGTCATCATCATTCTTACAAGATATTTCAGTAATGTAACTCATTATCTATATTGGGTGCTTTCTGAGACTGCTCTTTGAGTGGAATGGGTCCAGTACTTACATCTGCAGCCTTATCTCTCCATGGTTGGTTCCAGGCATTCCCTCTGGGATCTGCGGCCACTGGACGCACCCTCAAGCCCGCAATTGTCACCACCCAGGATAGAAGAATGGATTTCTGAAGACATTGGTCCACAGGACACACAACTTGTCAGCCCCACATTGTTTAGCAGCAGGAATAGAACATCTATTGTCAGTTTTCTGCAAGAATGTATACACGGCCAAAGAGATTCAGAAGGCATTTCAACCAGTCGCTCTAGGACAGTAGATATCAGATGTAGAGAACATCAAAGGCTCACCTGTCGAAGACAGACAATGAAATCAATCATTGTCAGACACTGATTTGAACTCAATTGTTCCACAAACTGTGATAAAATGAGGGTTCTGGCACAGACCGTCAGACTGGGGCAGTGTTATAAGAGAATTAATAGAGATAAAGGTGACGTAAAATCCCATGAACCATGACACTGGGTACCAACGCTGTGGAGCCTGGGATCCTGCACTGGATTCCTCAAAATGCAATGGGGTCAGCAGTAGCAGCAGCAGTATCATTCTATGACAACAAGAACTGAGCGTGTGGACATGGGAAACAAACATCAGACAGAGCGCCAGAACAACGAGCTAAGATGGAATGCCTAAAATTGCGTCCCGTTGGTACAGACTGCAGAGGGAACACCTGGAACTGCTATAGACCAAAAACGGGATACCAGCACAGCAGACCGAAAACAGAACTCTCAGGAATGCGTCCAGTGGGTATGGACCACAGAGGGAATGTCTGGAACTGACCATGGAGGAGGAAGGCCTTGGGTACCAATACTGGACCTGTTACACTGAACAACAACATCATCAATATAATAATGGTCATTAATGCTAAAATTTACTGGGTATTTAGATAAGTAATATCAGTATATTACTTTTCTCAGTTACAATCACAGCCACAGTACAACCATGACAAGATATTCCAAGCATGATTATTGTCATTTCTTTAATAACAATAATAATAACAGTAATGTGCTGTGAAGCTATAAGGTTGAAGGGTCCTGTAATTATTACTGCTTCCTGACCCAGTACTTCCACATTCTTTAAAAGTTAAACTTAAGAGCTACACTTAAGTATCTGTCACATATATATTTTAATTAGAAATAAATTAAATAACGTATTGGTGTAATTTTGTATCATTGACTTGTTTTTCAGACTGCTCTTGCAGAGAAGCAAAGAGAGGAACAGGAACTGTTTCGTCTGCAGCAAGAAGCACTTCTAGAGAAACAGCGGGAAGAAGAAATGAGACAGGTAATTTTAAATATATACTTGATTGTGTAATGCTCCCACACGCACCATAGATGACTATAAATGAAAATTTCCGTTACAGTATACTAATTATTTGCATTATCCACGTCACGATATTGTGGTTTTTGCAACATGATAATTGAATTGTGGGGAAGGAAGATATTACATAAATACTTTGTTATGTACTTGTTTGAATTGGACATGTCAAAGATTGTTGGTCATATGTACATATTATTTAAGCTTGCTGCAAAAATAGTGAGGTGACTCTTGAGATTTTTTATATCATTTGGCTGCACATACTTTGCGTATGAAAGGTACTCATCCATTTCATTTCCTGTTTTAAAGACAATTTATTCACTCAAACCAAAATGAACTCTGCAGCACTTCCACTCAATCCCTCCCTCCCTACTGGCTCACTCATTCCCTGTGGTTGCAGCTGCAATCCCCCTTATGATCTTGACAGTGTTTCGTGCATATAGTATTGTTATAATTATAAAAAAAAGTGTGCAAAATTATTTACTCTTGAAATTAGTTGCAGCAGAAAACATAAACATATTTTTCATAATTAGCTTAGGAAAAGATAGAGATTTTGAGGATTACATAATGCATGATGAAATTGGGTAGATAAAAAAATCTACTCACCAAAGGGCAACAGAACACACACATAAAGGCAATTGTAACTGGCAAACTTTCGGAGCCAGTGGCTCCTTCTTCAGGTAGAAGGGTTGAAGGGGAAGGATGAAGGGTGAAGGAAAAGGACTGGAGAGGTCTAGGAAAAGGGGTAGATTTTGGTAAAATCGCCCGGAACCGTGGGTCAGGGAAGACTTACCATACAGATTGTGGAGTAGGCCCTGCAGTTCTGTGTGACTTTTCCCAAAATCTATCCCTTTTCCTAGACCTCTGCAGTCCTTTTCCTTCGCCCCTCTTCCTACCCCTTCAACCCTTCTGCGTAAAAAAGGAGCCACTGGCTCTGAAAGCTTGCAAGTTACATAAGTCTTTTATGTGTGTGTTCTGTCACCGATGGATGGGTAGATTTTTTTTCTATCCAATTAAATAATTTTGCCAATAGTTAATTGTTTTGATTGTTTTTGTAATTATAGTATGTGATGAGTACCTTTAATAGTTAGTGTTTCAACATGTATATTTTCATTAGAATTAAATTACTGTTTCACTTGTCTCAGCTGAGGTAATTCCATACATCAAACTTAATTATTGTACACAAAATTCAGTAGCCTATCTTGTATTTAAAACAAGTAATTAATACATATTTATTTCAAGAACAATTTTTTGATGCCTTATAAGGCTTGAACAAAAATTCTGTTGCAGTGTTTCAGTCTCAAATGTCTTTAAACAGTAGTTAATGTAAGTTGAAAGTCTAGGCATGACCATAAATGCAGGGTGTTGCAAAGTCTTTGCATCAAACATATAGTGTGATAGGTTACATCACATCAAGGGGAACAAATTTTATTGGAGGCAAAATGTTCGTTGGTGCTTCTGAACGACACTAGGTGTCCTTTAATATTTGCTGGTACAAGGACAATACGATTTCACCAAACTAGCAGTGTCTATCAACAGGTGTGATGCATACTACCTACACCAGTAAACTGAAAGTGATTGTCAACAAGAAAACCTTAAGAATGAGTTCCTCTAATCAGAGAAAGATATTTTAGAAGGGAATTTATAACTTCAATTTCGTTGGGCCTATTTCTTTCATTCGGAACAGACTACTGGATTATAGGCAACACGCAGGGCATATGTAGGTTGCAGGGTGTGCGTGCCATGCTGTCTCTCAGGGGCATAACCAAAACAAAAGGAAGCCTTGTGTAGTCAAGAAGTGTCATGGAACATTTTTTCTCTAACGAAAGTCGTTCCCCCTGTCCTGACCTATCATTTCTACGCGTTATATGCAAAAACTTTGAAACACCATGTGTGTTGTTGTTGTGGTCTTCAGTTCAGAGACTGGTTTGAGGCAGCTCTCTATGCTACTGTATCCTGTGCAAGCCTCATCATCTCCAAATAACTACTGCAACCTACATCCTTCTGAATCTGCTTAGTGTATTCATCTCTTGGTCTCCCTCTACAATTTTTACCCTCCACGCTTCCCTCCAGTACTAAATTGGTGATCCCTTGGTGCCTCAGAATACGTCCTACCAACCGATCCCTTCTGCTAGTCAAGTTGTGCCACAAATTCCTCTTCTCCCCAATTCTTTCAGTACCTCCTTATTAGTTATGTGATCTACCCATCTAATCTTCAGCATTCTTCTGTAGCACCACATTTCGAAAGCTTCTATTCTCTTCGTGTCTACATTGTTTATCGTCCATGTTTCACTTCCATAAATGGCTACACTCATACAATTACTCACAGAAAAGACTTCCTCACACTTAAATCTATATTCGATGTTAACAAACTTATCTTCTTCAAAAACACTTTCTATGCCATAGCCAATCTAAATTTTATATCCTCTCTACTTTGACCATCATCAGTTATTTTGCTCCCCAAATAGCAAAAGTCATCTACGACTTTAAGTGTCTAATTTCCTAATGTAATTTCCTCAGGACTGCCTGATTTAATTTGACTACACTCCGTTATCTTCGTTTTGCTTTTGTTAATGTTCATGTTATATCCTCCCTTCAAGACACTGTCCATTCCATTCAATTGCCCTTCCACGTTTTTTGCTGCCTCTGACAGAATTACAATGTCATCAGCAAACTTCAAAGTTTTTATTTCTTCTCCATGAATTTTAATTCCTACTTCAAATTTTTCTTTTGTTTCCTTTACTGCTTGCTCAGTATACGGATTGAATAACATTGGGGATGGACTACAACCCTGTCTCAGTCACTGCTTCCTTTTCATGCCCCTCGACTCTTTTAACTGCCATTTGGTTTCTTGAAAGAGCGTGTTCTAGTCAACATTTCAAAAGCTTTTTTTTTTCTCTAAACCTGCAAATGCTAGAAACATAGGTTTGACTTTCCTTAATCTATCTTATAACTCATAGGGTCAATATTGCCATGTGTGTTTTAACATTTCTACGGAATCCAAACTGGTCTTCTCTGAGACCTGCTTCTACCAATTTTTCCATTTGTCTGTAAAGAATTTGTGTTAGTATTTTGCAGCCATGACTTATTAAACTGATAATTCGGTAATTTTCACATCTGTCGACACCAGCTTTCTTTGGGATTGGAATTATTATATTCTTGAAGTGTGAGGGTCTTTCACCTGTCTCACACATCTTGCTCACCAGATGGTAGAGTTTGGTCAGGACTGGCTCTCCCAAGGCTATCGGTAGTTCTAATGGAATGTTGTCTACTCCCGGGGCTTTTTTTTTTTACTTAGGTCTTTCAGTGCTGTGTCAAATTCTTCACGCAGTATCATATCTCCCATTTCATCTTCATCCATGTCCTCTTCCATTTCCATAATATTGCCCTCAAGTACATCGCCCTTGTGTAGACCCTCTATATATTCCTTCCACTTTTCTGCTTTCCCTTCCTGGTTTTCCATCTGTGCTCTTGATTTTCATACAGGTGGTTCTCTTTTCTCCAAAGTTCTCTTTAATTTTCCTGTAGGCTGTATCTATCTTACCGCTAGTGAAATATGCCTTTATAGCCTCACATTTGTCCTCTAGCCATCCTTCTGTAGTCATTCTGCACTTCTTGTCGATCTTCTTTTTGAGTCATTTGCATTTGTTTTTGCCTGCTTCAGTTATCGAATTTTTATATTTTCTCCTTTCATCAATTAAATTCAATAGCTCTTCTGCTACCCAAGGACTTCTATTAGCCCTCTTCTTTTTGCCTACTTGATCCTCTGCTGCCTTCACTATTTCTGTCTCTCAAAGCTACTATTGTATTTCTTTTCCCTGTTCTTATCAACCATTCCCTAATGCTCTCTCTGAAACTCTCTACAACCCTGGTTCTTTCAGTTTATCCAGGTCCCATCTCCTTAAATTCCTACCCTTTTCCAGTTCCTTCAGTTTTAATTTATAGTGAATAACCAGTTATGGTCAGAGTCTGCATCTACCCATGTAAATGTCTTACAATTTAAAATCTGGTTTCTGAATCTCTGTGTTACCATTACATAATCAATCTGAAACCTTTCAGTGTCTCCAGGCCTCTTCCATATATACAACCTTCATTCATGATTCTTAAACCAAGTGTTACCTATGATTAAATTATGCTCTGTTCAAAATTCTACCAAGCGGCTTCCTCTTTCATTCCTTACCCCCAGTTCATATTCACTTACTACTTTTCCTTCTCTTCCTTTTCCTACAATCAAATTCCAGTCCCCCACGACTATTAAATTTTTGTTACCCTTAACTATCTGAATAATTTCTTTTATCGCATCATACATGTGCAGTGTTACGTGGCTTTATGCTTAATTACAGACTTACTATTTTATCAGTTGATTTGTTTTCACCACGTAACGCCCGCTGTTTACGTCCTCCTTCATTGCTAAGTGATGCATCACTTTTCGTTCTGACGCTGCAACTCTTCCTTTCCTATATCTTTACTACTTTTAATCTATATAAAAGGTGAACTATTGGTTTTGCTGTTTAACAACTTTGTAATAACTCTGGAAGTATTACAGGCATTGGGTCCCACCTAATGTGTCACCCACCTATATGTTTTACATGAACCTTTCAAGACTCAATCGATCTGTTTACAAAGAGAAAACAGAATATCTCTTCCTTTGATGTTGTCCAACAACGACCTAGGAAGCTCGACGCCCTCGCGGCCCAGGCTCTTCCATGGCTCGCGGTAGTTTGCAGCATTCGTTTTATTCCTTGCCCACTTGCCGCTACGTCGAACTTTCGTGGTGATCGTTGGGCAACGTCTTCCACGTTACCTGCAACATAAATAAACTTTCTTCCCACAGTATTTCTGAAAACCCAAAAACAAACTTAAAGAACAATAATAATAACTGTTCTTACAATTATTCATATAAGTCTTGGTCGATTTAATGAGGGGTGGGACAGGCCTAAGCCTTGTGACACCACACGTCTTCAATCTCTTCATCATCTGCAGAGCTAGTTGGCATATAAACTTGCACTACTGTGGTAGGTGTGGGGTTCATGTCTATCTTGGCTATAATAATGCGTTCACTATGCTGTTCGTAGTCACATTTCCATGTTCCTGTTTTTTTATTCATTATTAAACCTACTCCTGCATTACCCTTACGTGATTTTGTATTTATAACCCTGTATTCATCTGCCAGCGAACTTCACTAATTCCCACTATATCTAAATTTAACCTATCCATTTCCCTTTTTAAATTTTCGATCCCACCTGCCCAATCAAGGATCCGTAGAATGCCAGTTCCGTTTCTCCTGATAAGATGGCCTCATGAACAGTCCCCAGACAGAGATCCAAATGGGGGACTATTTTACCTGTGGAATATTTTACCCTTGATGACGCCATCATCATTTAATCATACAGTAAAGCTGCGTGCCCTCGGGGAAAAATTATGGCTGTAATTTCCCCCTTGTTTTCAGCCGTTCACTGTACCAACACAGCAAAGCTGTTTTGGTTAATGTTACAAGGCCAGATCAGTCAGTCATCCAGACTGTTGCCCCTGCAACTTCTGAAAATGCTGCTGCCCCTCTTCGGGAACCACACGTTTATATAATCACATAATGTAATTACAGTGTGCCACGGTGTTCAGTAATCAAATGTATTGTATATTCAAGTAATTGAACCTTGGATTGTGGCATTACAATAGGAATATTACAGTCAAGTCCCCAGACTTGTATTTTAAATAGAAGATGCAGAGCCAGCAATATCTATAATGAAGCAGCTGTATGAATGAGCAAACTGTTGTTGTACTGTGAAGAAACCAATGAGTGAAACACATGTAACAGTAAAAAAAGACAAGAATTGTGTTGCAGTGGAGCTTTGATAGCCTTGTTTCTGCAACATTTGTATCATGTCAGTGACAAATGTGGTTCAAATACTTTCTTTATATATTTTCATAATTAATACTTTATTTGTGTGTGTTCATAGGACAATTACATTGCAGTTTGTGAACAATCTTGGCAAGTCTAGTTGTTGAGGGTTTATGTTCCATTGTGAGGATTTTGAATTGTAACCCATGCTGTATTCGTATTCTCAAGAGAGTGGAGTATTGAAGAACTGCTGAAGCCTGTGTTAACAGTATCCAATATCTTCTGTGCCTCTCGTAGTCTGCCAGTTGTTTGTAAAGCAACTGTGATTAAAGCTGTGCTGCCATTTAGTGTTTACCTAAAAGATCTATCCAGCATCCTGACATATGTGTAGTGAATTGTGTCCCATGCATTGCAACTATGTTGCCATGCTATTTTCATTATTGTCAACAGAAAATTGAAATTGTATACAGAAGTATCAGTTTTATGCTTAATTCTTGTCACTGTTGTGTCCATACTGTGATTGGCATTTTCATCTTCATCATTTTTGGTATTTTGTCATTTATGGTCATGGAAAATAAATGTTTATTAAGTACTTCCTTACACACATGTGCCAACATGTTTGATTTCTTTTCTTATTAAATTCACACACAGCTTTATGAAGTAGCCAGAATTTACTTTCAATAGGCATATCCCAAAGTGCAGCAAGTAGAGACTTACAAAAAGAGTACCTGTACTCACAGTTTTGCAACTACAGGTTCCTCCTTCAGGGAGGAGAATAGGAAATGATTCAGAGAGATAAAGACAGAGGTGCCAAATTGAAGGAAAAAGCATCGGAGAGATTAGGAGATAAAAGACAGTACATACTAAGTAATGTGGCAGTGTGGCAGCTGCATTCTGAGATGATAGACAAGAGGTTGTGACTGAAAAGTAAAGGTGGATCTGGTAAAAGATGAGGAAATGGTTAATGAAAAGAATTATAAAAAGAAGTCACCACGAGGATGAGGGGAGGAAAGTAATTAACAACTGCTACAAAGATTCTGAGGAAGCTAGGGAAGGAAGGAAAAGGTGTAGGGGCTAGATTACCGTACATTTTGACCGAGAGAAAGGCAGAATGTGGAGTGTATCTTCGAAAGCGAATTCCCATCTCTGGAATTTGGGGAATGTCATCCCTAAGAAGAAAAATATTGCTCGTCAGTTGTTGGGCAGTGAAAAAACAGTCACATTGCCATTCAGTTACATTTCATTTTTAGCCGAGATTAGTGCCGGTACAGATTCTGAGACATCACATGTGCTACTAATGGCTTATAAGACGAGCTTTCATTATAAGTGAAATGAAATGTTAAGAAATTTGTTGTTACTGCTCATCTAAGTTTCGTAGGGAGTACGACACTGTTTTCATTGCGGCCCACGTCGAGGAAATTGAGCTTCATTTTCTGCTCACTTCTGTTCTATAATGCTGAGCAGAGCTTTCTTTTACCACTTTTTCCCTCAACCTTTGGCAGCAGTGTAGAAAAATCATGCAGGCAGTATGTGGGATACCAAAATCGTGGCATCCTACAAGCATTGTAATTGTGAAATGTATCATTACACATTTTGTTTACAAAACAAAAACAGATGAGCTGGAGATGCAAGCAGATAACATAATACCCCACAAAGCGGACTGAATACTTTACAATTTATGCCCTGAAATGGGGAGGGAATGTAGTAATAGTGTAAACTTGAGTATTCTTAAAAATGGGGTGCTGTCATTTGCTACATGTCCGTGTTAGCTTTCAGTCAAAGTCTTCAACAGAAAAAGAAGCACGCAACATTTCTGAAGAAGACTGTGACTCAAAACTAATGCACGAGCGTCTTTCTGTTGTGCCTGCCTGTCATCTTCGTGGTAAGCAGCAATCTAGCTTTTCCTTACATTGCTGTATTCCAACCTGGCATTTCCATTGTTTGTATTATATTTCCTACTTTCTCATCTGTCATAGTATCACTCCTTTAGTCACGAATCACCGTGAGAGTAAATTGTTTGTTTGTGGGCCACTCTAGTGCTGTGCGTTTGTGTTTTAACAGTTGTGTTAGAGCAAATCCGTGTCTAAAAGGCAGTAATACTCATTTTCGTCATTTCATTTACAAATTATTTCCGATCAAATTTTAGTAGTAGGCTGGATCGAGAGCACGCACGCCGAGTGCGGGCGCAGGAAGACCTGGCTGCAGTTTGTGAACAGCTGAAGGTGCTGTCGACTGCGGTTAACCGTCCGAAGGTGCCGCCTCGGGGTACGGCAGCAGTGGAGGAACTGGTGCATCACGTGGGACGTCTCAGGGGTCACTCGGTTCGCCCACAGGCTGTGCTGCCGGGTACCTGTGAATGAAGGGCAATAAGCATATTTCATTTTCCTAGGTTTCCAGTATGCACCAACTGGCGAAGCTACACTCGCCACAGAGTAACTGGTAGGGTGTAATATGTTTGCATCATTCGATGTGGAGGATGGATGCCAGGAATTGCCATTTGGCCTCACCCGTTCACCTTGCGAGTGGAAAATTGGCCGCTCTCAATTTGGTTTTACTGAAAGTACTCTTCGGCAGTGGCCCCTTTTTTAGCTTGCATTTAATGTGAATCTTTTGTCAAGTAAAAAGGCCTAAGTGACTAGAAAAAGTACAGGTGACTGCTATATACAGGGTGTTACAAAAAGGTACGGCCAAACTTTCAGGAAACATTCCTCACACACAAAGAAAGAAAATATGTTATGTGGACACGTGTCCGGAAAAGCTTACTTTCCATGTTGGAGCTCATTTTATTACTTCTCTTCAAATCACATTAATCGTGGAATGGAAACACACGGCAACAGAACGTACCAGCGTGACTCCAAACACTTTCTTACAGGAAATGTTCAAAATGTCCTCTGTTAGCGAGGATACGTGCGTCCACCCTCCGTCGCATGAAATCCCTGATGCGCTGATGCAGCCCTGGAGAATGGCGTATTGTATCACAGCCGTCCACAATACGAGCACGAAGAGTTTCTACATTTGGTACCGAGGTTGCGTAGACAAGAGCTTTCAAATGCCCCCGTAAATGAAAGTCGAGAGGGTTGAGGTCAGGAGAGCGTGGAGGCCACGGAATTGGTCCGCCTCTACCAATCAATCAGTCACCGAATCTGTTGTTGAGAAGCGTATGAACACTTCGACTGAAATGTGCAGGAGCTCCCTCGTGTATGAACCACTTGTTGTGTCGTACTTGTAAAGGCACATGTTCTAGCAGCACAGGTAGAGTATCCCGTATGAAATCATAACATGCTCCATTGAGCGTAGGTGGAAGAACACACTGATGAAACTAAAATGAGCTCTAACATGAAAATTAAGCGTTTCCGGACACATGTCCACATAACATATTTTCTTTATTTGTGTGTGAGGAATGTTTCCTGAAAGTTTGGCTGTACCTTTTTGTAACACCCTGTATAATAAGGATCAAAGAATGGACTCATAATATTAAAGTTTAAGATCCTTACACATTGGTTTAGTGCAGATTTGTTGAGGATATTCGAAATCTAAATGTAATACATTTTCTTGAGACAGAAAAGCATCAATGTGCAAATTGGCACTGATCTAGAAAGCACTGCTTGTGCAAAATTCAGGCTGTCCTTTTCTCACATGATGTCCTACAAACCACGGATGGAGGGCAAGAGGCGGATTCCATATTCTTAGAGTTCCAGCGCTGAGTGACTGGGAGGGGGGGAGGGGTGACTATGTTCACCGAAGTGTGAGTGACAGGTTGTAAAGTGTAAGTGTGAGTGACAGGTTGTAAAGTGTTGCGTCATTTGACTGTGGACAATGGCCGATGGCTATTCCTTCAGCAGGGTTTGATAAGGTCCCTTGGGGATGGATTCACTAGTTGTGGAGTCCCTTTAGGGAAATAATGTCCACGACCGGTAAGAAGTCCAATGTGCTGTCGGAGATGCCAGCTAGAGAGAGAGAGAGAGAGAGAGAGAGAGAGAGAGAGAGAGAGAGAGAGAGAGAGGATCCAGGATGTGGGGATGGCCCTGCCTGCACCTATTTATGACACAGGTTGCAGGGTATCTTCAAGTTGTGGCTCATGTTGGCACCAATGACACCTATTGTTTACATTCTGAGGCCATCCTCAGTTCGTACAGGCACTTGGCAGAAGTGGCAATGATGGGAGAATTGTAGGATTCTCCGTGATAGGTCAGGAATGCACTATGCATAGGAAGAAGCTGCTTGAGTTGTACTTGTGGAGTGCATTACATGGGGGTCTTTTAGCCTAAATGATAGTCTGTTTGCTTTGGGCTATTACAGTGTCCTACCTTTGTAATAACCAAGCTTACACCTTATCTTTCGGACAGATACTGTGTACATACATTATTGTCTGTGCGATGCAGGTGTGTCCCTCTCCTTAGTCCTCAACATAAAAGAAATGGCACAGGTCATTCCTTCCATGGGTTCACCTGACGATGGATTAGACGACCCTTCTTTGGGTTTGTCTATGCTGCCTCATTCTCTCATCAGTGTAAGGAAATGATAGATTGCTACTTAAGCATAAAGATGACACGTTGAGTTGCAGACAAGCAGAATTAAGACACTCACACATTAGTTTTCAGGCACAGCCTTTGTCAGGAAAAGAAGTGGAGAGAGGAATGCTGTCTGGCAAAATGTGCAGGGACTAGACTTCCAACAGGTGCAGTGTTGGGCGGATGAGCAACGGGAGGTGGAGAGGGGTGAATGGAACAAAACAGGAGAAGAGCAGACAAAGATGGGTGGGTGTGTTGGCAGGGGGCAGCACACACAGGAGTGGGAGATGAAAACAGAGAAGAGGTGATAGTATAGAGGGGATGGAAACTGTTGGGTAGAGGGTATGGGGACAGTATTTTGCCATAAGTTGAGGCCGGAATGATTTTGGGAGCAGAGTATGTGTTGTTATTACAACTCCCATCTGCACAGTTGAGAAAAGCTGGTGTTGGGAGGGAGAATCCAGATGGCTTCTTCTCTCTCATATCTACATAAAATTTAATACACCCCATCATAATAATTTGAAAATGTAAGCACAGCTTTTAGCTCTTACCTTTACATCTTCCAGTGACAAAAGTTTTTCCATATCCTATGGACTTTACCCAGCTGTTACAAATATGAGTTCCCTAACTCCTCCTGTAATAATCTTTTTCAGTGCCATTACTTGTATACTATGTGTCTCTCCTAAGAGGCATCAGGTGCATTTTCTCTGGCGTTTATGCATAAATTTGCAATTTTGTTTTTGCATTGTATAGCTGGAGTCGATCTAAATAAATAGTGCTCATCCTGTCTTTCAAGCAATGCCCACTGATGACAGAAAGCATCGGTTTGTTTCCCATTACGAACAAAATAATTTTTAGAACAGAATTTTACGTGCTCATTTGATAAAGTGCTCCCAGATTGGTCTAGAGTGATATTTGGTTCATCAATACGTATTAACAGGCACAGTAAAACTTAAAGAGAAACCAATACTCCAGTAGTGACATACTGCCCTGCCCTATGCTGACTGCAGGCTCCACACTTGCACCACTACTAAGTCACTGCTGAATTGCTGTTACTGTCCCTGCTAATACATATCGATGAAACAAATATTGCACGAGACTAATCTGGGACTGCTCTAAGGAGTGGGCATGTAAAATTCTGCTGTAAAAATAATTTTGTTTGTGATGGGAAACAAACTCTATCCATTGGCAAAGGGCTTCACATGATAGGTGTGTTGAGAACTATGTATTTGGGTTAAGTCTAGTTGTACAACGCAAAAATGAAATTGTAAATATCTACGAACAACACCAGAGATAATGCACCAATATCTTTTAAGAGAGACATCCTGCATTTCTTTATACTACTTAAATATTTGATACCGATCCTGCTCTCTCATACTCTCATTTTCAATGGCTATTTCCTAAGAACCTATTTATTGTTACTAGATTATATTATTTTCTATATTATTAGTGTAGTTATAACCTGTGCACTTAAAAAACAAGCAAAAACATGATATGGGTAATTGTGATGTCATGTATTGGTCATCTTTTTTCCATTTCTGCACACTCATACTTGCTGCATATATTGCATCATAGATTCCCAAATCCTGTTGAGAATACTTGCAAGTTTGCCTTTAATCTTTCTTTAACCTCTTTAATAATTACAGGATACACTACCTTTTCTTCACAACTCTAAAATTCTTCCATTTAACATTAAAGGACTGAATATATCATGAACTATTGCAGTTTTCTAATATTTATGCAAATATTTTATGCTATAGTGCACTCTTGTTCAATTGATGTTGCTAACACATGCATCATACTACAAGGTAAACTATCATCATGGGTACTTTGTGACAAAAAATGTTGTTTGTGTTTATTTCTGTGCTGTTGGAAGTACGTATGCACGTAGTGTAGTACTGTTGTGCTTACTGACTCTTGGTATCTGATTTCTCCTAGAAAAGATATATAAAACTATTGATTTTGTAGAATAGCGAAAAGGGCAGAAAATTCCACTCTTCTCTATCATTGTCATTGATCGTACCAAAATAATAATAATATTATCTTCACAGTAACTGGCACTGTTCATGTTTTACTGAAGAAAATTGTTAAAAGTACATGAAGAACAATAGAAACAGAAATATCCTTCAGAATCTTGTAGCCTATAATTTCTTTTGGACTGAATTGCTTCTTTGTGTAGCACCTGACAACACACATGTTTAAGAGATTCTGTGAATGTGATTGATCAATGGGATATGTAACAAATTACTTGGCAGTTAATTAGATACCTCACAATCTAAATTTGATTTTATTAGAATTATTTTGTGGGCTGTCACCTTAGTTTGTTTTCAGGAATCTGTTAGACATTTAGAACATTGTAGCTTGCTTTCTGGGTGAATATTGGTTTCTTTCTTTTTTTGTAATTTGACTGCTAGAAAATAGGATCTAGCACCATAACTTCACAATTGTAAGTAGTATGACTGTTTCTGATTGCACCAAATGCTCCATTAAGTATGAAATTTAATCTTTTAACATCATTTGATTCAATTTGTTTGTTTAATGGTGGCAGCTTGCTTCCAGTTTTATATTACATGCAATGTTATTTTATCCTTGATTGTTGCACTTGGATATTGATTTCAGAGAATGACAGTTCCTCCACCAGTAACAGTGCCCAGTTCTGTTGCAATGGGTGGACAGACATCT
Source organism: Schistocerca cancellata (assembly GCF_023864275.1). Classification (NCBI taxonomy): domain Eukaryota; kingdom Metazoa; phylum Arthropoda; class Insecta; order Orthoptera; family Acrididae; genus Schistocerca; species Schistocerca cancellata. The sequence goes on along the minus strand of NC_064626.1, from coordinate 390,056,252 downwards.
CCAGTTGTGCCTCCTGGTATGGAATTAGCAACTGTACCTCCAGTGAGCATGCCATCAGCACCTCCAAGGATGGTGCAGGCACCAATTTCCATGCCCCCACCTCCAGGCATTGAGGTATTTGGAGAAATTTTAAATATTTTCTATTCAAGAGCTCTTTCTTTCTGTCAAAAAGTGATTAATGCATGCTATTGTTCTAAGTGATGTGTCATGTCCATTATAATTATCCGGACTGTTATGCCGTGGTCGGTTGATGAATTCTGTGGTGATTCCCAACGTTTCGTCTCCGACTGCGGGAGACATCTTCAAGGGGGTCCGTAGCTTGATGGAAGGTCAGTAGCGAGCCAGTGGGTGTGTTGGACCTTCCATCGAGCTACGGACCCCTTGAAGATGTCCCCGCAGTTGGAGGCGAAATGTTGGGAATCACCACAGAATTCATCAACCGACCACGGCTTAACAGCCCGGATAATTATAATGGACATGATATTTCTGGCCGTGAAAGTCTACATTTTAGTGTAAGTGATGTATGTCTATATTCATGTTACACTGTTCAGTCAGCAAAGTAATGTTTTTCATTTGGAAATAAAGTGATATTGGTGATGGAGTCTTTGAAATGGTGACTGTTTCACAGTCAGCACATAATAATCATAAAAAGAGCCAGTCTTAAAATTCACCTTCAATTAATGTTGATTCTATGAAATTATGGTTGCTTCAGTAGGTTTATTGTGTGACTTCTAGGCAACCAAGGAGTTCTCCTACTATTGCAGATAAAATACACTTAAATGTTTTTTACAGTCAATATTGCACATTAAACACCACCTTACACGTTAGTAGATTTCTTAATATCTGTGTCATTTGTAATTACAGAACCATCCTAGGTGATAATGTTCTTACAATAAATGAGATGATTTAATTTCAAGTAAAACCTGAAAAACATTAGTACTGTAGTTAAATTTTCGTGAAATGCTGTTATGAGTGTTTTGTGACATTCAGGGAGTCATACTGTTGGGACTCCAGCCTCATGATGAATGCAGTGTCATATTGCACCATTCAGAGAGAACTGCAGCTGGTCATTTGCTGCAAACAACATGGCCTCCTGACAAAGCAAATGATTCTTCTGGAGGAAAATGCCTGCTCACACACATAAAGACAAATGCACAAGCTGCTACAAACATTTTGTTGGAAATGCTTGGAACATTTGCCCTGTAGTCCCGATTTAGCCCCCAGTGACTTTTCTCTGTTCAGGCCCCTAAAATTTCATTCAGTCGGCTAATATTATGAGCATGATAATGCTGTAGCCGAAGACGTGACATGTTGGCTATGACAACAAGCAAAAGATTTCGTTGGTGCCAGCTGTCGAGGACATGTAAAAGATAAGTGTCTGGATGTACAGCTTGAATAGGTAGGGCAGTGAAATAAATTGTGAAAAGTTATGTGGATTATTATTGTCTCCATCTCATTTTGCAATTTATTTATTGTATAATTCAGTGTTTCGAGGCATAATTGGTGAATTATGAATCACTAGCCATTAAATGCCATCTTTGTTATTGGTATCTCACTACTTGCTCTTCAATAGCTTATTGTTCATGGTTTGTGAGCTCACTTCCTAGGATATTTTTTTCTTTTTAAATTTGACAGCCTATAGGTGTGGGGCCACCAGGCATAGGGCCCCCCGGTGTTGGGCCCCCGGGTGTTGGCCCTCCAGGGGTTGCACCCCCAGGGGTTGCTCCGCCGGGAGTTGGGCCCCTAGGTGTTGGTCCCCCAGGAGTTGGGCCTCCAGGAGTTGATCCTGATGAGGATTCATCTGACAGAAAGTTGCCATCTCTTCTAACTCTGCACGTGGAACCGCCTTCAGAAGTAAAGGAAGTGAAATTGCCAATGGCTTTGGAACAGGCACTTGCATTTAAAACCGAGCGTGCAAAACAAGTAGGAGTGGAACCTGATGAAATGCGTAAGTACTATGTATTGTTCAATAGTTTCCTCTTTAATAAATAAAAGTACTACAATCATTCTGCATGTTCAAAAGAATGATTGTTTTTCTATTTATTCTATCATTTCAAGGAGAAACAGATAGTCATGCACATTTTGTAAATAATTTGTACAAATGTAAGTTTTAGTTGTCATAGCAAGATGGCTGTCAGAGCTTTATGTACAATACAGGTAGCAGTTCAGCTTTGTTATCCTTGGAGTACAGCAAGAGTATTTCCTCAAAATAAATCTTAGCAATAGTAGAGTTATACTATAACTTTTTTATTTTATTTATTTATTTATTTATTTGAAGTTCAGCTCTCATAAATGCAATAGGTTTTTAGTGCTTCGTAGTAATGTGAGAGATATTCAGCAGAGGCAGATTATGACAGCATGCGTTTGATTGTCCAGTAAGAAATAAAATTCTGAATTATGTTGCTTAAAGTGTGGATTCTTTTGAATCAAAGTTATTGTAGGTTTATGCTCTTTGTGCAAAAGATAAGCAGTTATTAGGTATGCCACTCATTAACACCAGAATATAATGTTGGTGTGTAGACATGCTACATATGTGGACTATGTTTTAACCTTAGATTCTAAAGATGTAAGATATACATTCTTCTCTTCCACTTTATTAAGTTGTATTTTCTACATGTGTTTATATTTGTAGTTTGTGAGAGTAATTATTTGGCTTGTTGTAATTACAGTTTACATTTTCAGTGGGCTATAGAAGTTCTTTATCCAGTGACGCATTACTGGTGTGAAGACCCATTTTCAGTGGACTGTAGGAGTTCCTTATTCAGTGAGGCATTACTGGTGTGATATGCTTGTTGATAAACCAAACTCACTAGATCAAATTTTTGCCATATTCTGAATGTTATATATTCGCGAGGGTTGGAACTATAATAGTAAAAACTATTTATTTATGAGGGGCATTCAGTAAGTAATACAACACATTTTCTTTTTTGTGCCCAGTAACTCACGCAATGTTGAAACAAATTGACTTATTTGACTTAATTCCTTTGGCCCCTATGGGGGCGTAGGGCATCCAGGAAAACACGCCATCCGTCTCTGTCTTTGGCCATTTGCCTCAATTCTGCCCAGGTCTTGCCACCTCTTTTTGCTTCCCCTTCCACTGTCCTCTTCCATGTTCTCCTAGGTCTTCTTCTCTTCCATGTTTCCTGGAGACTCCATTCCGATGCTTTTTTCTCAATGGCTCCATCTGGTTTTCTCAATGTGTGGCCCAATCACTCCCACTTTCTCTCTTGTATCTGGTCTTCTATAGGTATCTGGTTTGTTATTCGCCCGATTTCCTCGTTACATATTTTTTCTGACCACCATATATTCATGATGCTACGGAGACATCTATTTATGAGGCTTTGTGTAACTGGAATGTTATCTTTTTATCCATTTTCCAGCTTTCACTGGTGTACAGGAGGACAGCCTTCACATTTATATTAAAAATATAGATTTTTGTTGTGTACCTGATACTTCTATTTTTCCATATTGGATACAATTGTATGAAGGCAGCATTTGCCTTTTTAATGCGGTTTTTCACGTCATCTCCAGCTCCACCATCTTCCGTCACTATACTACCCAGATACAGGAATGAGTTGAGAGTCTTCACCCACTGCTCCCCTGTTAATAGTGGCACCTCCATTTTCCCTGAATTTACTGTCATTTCCTTTGTTTTGCCTATATTTATCTTGAGGCCAACAGTCTATGCTTCTTCTTTCAATGAGTTTAATTTAGCTTACATATCAGTCAGCCTTTGAGCCAATAAAACTGTATCATCTGCAGAATCAAAATCCTCCAGACATTCATGGATCCCCCATTGGATTTCTTATCTCCTCCCTGCTGTGACTCTTCTCCTAACTGAGTCTAGAACAAGTTGAAAAAGTGTTGGTGATAAAATGCAACCGTGCTGGACTCCATTTATTACTTTTATGGGCTCTGTCATATTTCCCTTGTGGAGTATGCAACATTTGTAGCCATCATATAGATATTTCGTGATGTTTAAAATCTTCTGTGGTAACCATACTTCTGAAACACCTTATGTTTCACGGAATCGAAGGCCTTTTGAAAATCAATGAATGCCAGGTACACAGTTGCTTGGATTTCCTTGCTTTGGTCTAAAATGATCCTAAGCGTGTTAATAAGATCAACGCAATTACATTGTGCCCTAAAACCAGCCTCTTCTTTACGCAGTCGATTTTCAAGAGACTCTGTAATTCTGTGTAAAATAGTGTTGGTGAGGCACTGACAACAATGTAATACCAAGCCAGTTGTTACAGTCTGACAGATTTCTCTTTTTTTGGAGCTTTACCACCAAATCATTTTTCCACTCCTTTGGAGATTTCTCTTCAAGCCAAATATGCTTCAGCAAGGGGTGGAGAATTTGATGTTAGCAGAGTAATATACTGGCGGTTTCTGATTGTAACAATTTATTAACACTTTGCCATCCTCAAGTTTCGTAGAAATTGATTCGCTTTGCGCCAGCAACGCTAATTTGGATTACTTGGCTTGTCGCCAGCCATTCTTGACATTATCGGGAGATTAAAAATTGCTAAGTTTTACTAATCTCATCATTAGTTGTCATAAGTTCTCAACCCTGTTCCCCCACTTTCATGAAATTTCGGAAAAATACATACGTAAATAAATACAAAATTAGTTTGGTTCAAATATTTGTTTATTTAAACTTTTTGAAAAGATAATCAATTACAAATTGCACTTTGAAAAGCGGTTGGCATTATCTGGTTTGTTGTTGTTGTCAGAAAAGTTTTAAAATGATAATATTTGTCTGAATCGGTTGCGGGACATGGTTTTGTGAAATATCGGTGTGCTTGCGAACAGATTCGTTGATCAATAATCATGATCCTCGCTTTTTTTGCAGTTCCCATAAAGATAGCAAACCATTTCCTAAGTTTGGGTCCCATAACATTGACAAATTTGGTGTTTTTTTTTTCTTTTTTTTAATCCAGTTTCCTTCTATTGCAGTTTTGGCTGTAGTACTCATTGTTTTTTTTTTTTAATTTAAATCCAGTGCCTTCTTCCCAATCGGCCAAGTTGTCCAGCACATTAGACAAGATGTCTGCGCATTCATCGTAAATAATTGTATCGTCTGCCATAATGAAAGGGCACAAATAAAAAAACTTGTTGATGTGTGTAACTTATTGTTACCTAAACAAAATACCAACAGAATGCAAAAGATACTAAAGTGCTGTCGCCGTCCAGTGAGGGATACTATGCTCACAACACCACTGTGGTGTCGCCGGCCACTGAGCGATACCATGCACATGACACCACTGTGGTGTCATTGGATGTCAGAGTGTTAATACATTACGCAAACTACATAAATTGCACACATAAAGCTGAAAACATGGAATAAAATAAATCATAGCATTTGTAGTTGCCCATAACAACACAACACACACTAGGGAGTCATAGATTGTAAAATCCCCCCCCCCCCCCACCCACTAGAATTATGCCTGCAACACACACACACACACACACACACACAAAAAACTACTTTCTCAGTCCAAAATCTTGCAAGTAGCAGATGATGGCGTGCCTTTGTCAGAGATTTTGTCATTGTATCTGCCAGCATTTGGTCCGAAGGTATGTGGTCCACAGTAATTGGTGCTGACTGTTTTTCCCCTATGAAGTGGTGTCTTGTATCTATATGTTTGGTTCAACTCTTATAGCCGCTAGTCTTAGACAGGTCAATTGCTGCCTTGTCGTCACATAATAGTTTGACACTGTCTTTTTTGGGGTTTGCTGATATTTCATTTCGTAGCCTTTGAAGCCATAGAGTCTCCTGACATGCTGAGGTCAGAGCCATATATTCTGCCTCAGTTGTAGATAAGGCCACTGTTGGCTGTTTCTTACACTGCCAAGATATCACTGCTCCTTGATATTTAAAGAGATATCCAGTTGTTGACTTCCTGTCTTCAGAATCTCTGGCCCAATCTGCATCACAGTAACCTATGTGGCAGTCCTCTGATTTGGAAAACAGAAGTTTCATATCCTTAGTACCTTTTAGATATCTGAAGTTTCTTTTTGACTGCTTGCCAGTGTGGTATGCCTGGATTATTACAAAAATGGCTAACAATTCCTATCGGAAAGGATAGGTCTGGCCTTGTTCCTAATTGAACATACATTAAACTACCTATTACTTCATGATAGGGTATGTTATTCATAGCTTCTTGATCTTGTTCTGTTTTTGGACCCATATCTTGAGTGAGCATCTGATTAGTGTCCAGTGGTGTACATATTGGGTTACACTCTTTCGTATTAAATCTGTTAAGAATTTGTTCTACGTGGTGTGCCTGATCCATCTACAAATAACCTTCCTTGGGGTTACTAGTGGTCCAGATGCCTAAACAGTTTGAAACTTCACCAAGACCTTTCAGCTTAAATTTTTCTCTGAGTTTGCTTTTAAAAGCATCTCTGTCTTGTGAATTGTTATTAAAAATGAATTGTCCACATAAAAAGCAACTGTTTAAAATGTCAGAACCTTGATTTTTGTAATAGACACAAGGTTCAGCTGTTGACCTTTTGAAGTTTAGATTCATAAGTGTACCATCTAATTTCAAGTTCCAGCAGTGACCACCTTGCTTCAATTCATATACTGCCTTTTTTCGTCTTTTTATACCATTATCTTTCACTGTATTTGTAACTGGATCTACTTCTGGAACTTTCGCATAAATCGCTTCATGTAAGTCACCTTGTAAGAAAGCTGTAACAACATCTAAGTGATCAATGTCAAGATCATATTTAGCAGCCATAGCAAATAAATACCTTTGTGAGCTATATCTTACGACTGGTGCATATGTTTCATCATAGTACAGGCCTTCCTTCTGACCACAACCTTTTATCACTAGCCGTGCTTTATAACGTACAAAGAGACCTTTCATATCTTTCTTTCTTTTAAATACCCATTTTTCTTTTAATGGCTTTTTATCTGAAGGTCAATCAGCAGACTCCCACATGTGGTTCTCTGTGAGATTGTAACTCGTCTTGTATTGCCTTCAGTCAGTTTCCAGCATTGTCTGACATCATCTCTTCTTCTAATGTCAAAAGATTGGAGTCAGTTGACTGTTTAGACTGATAAGTTAGAAAGTCAGGCAGTTTCTTTGGCTTTGGGATTCTCGATGACCTTCGTATTTGCTGCAGTTGCTCATTATCATTAATTGGATCGTCTGGACTTGTTTCGTCATTGCTCCTAGTATTCACTGAACTACTACTTGATGTTACACTCTCAGGTTCAGGTTCAGTTTCTTCTAATTCAGTTGTAGTTACTTCATCTTGCTTCATCTCTGTCTGTGGGAGAAACAGTCGACTTGGTTCCTTTGACTCAGTTCCCTCTTTACACTGTTTCGAAGTATCTTCATCAAAAATCACATCTCTTGTTTTTATGATTCTCTGACAGTTAGGTTCAGAAAGTATGTATGCTTTTGAATCTTCACAGTATCCTACCAAAATACACTCAACACTTTTTTGTCCCATTTTTGTCTGTTGGCTCTTGGAATGTGAGCATATTCCTTACTTCCAAATATTCTAAGATGCTTAAGATTCGGCTTCTTGTTTGTCCAAGCTTCCTCTGGGGTCTTGTTCTTTAGTGAATTAGTTGGGGACCTATTAATTAAATAAACTGTAGCGGAGACTGCTTCTGTGCAGAAGTTATTTGGCAAATTTACTTCAGCGAGCGGGCATCTTGCTTTTTCTACTATTGCAAGGTTGTAACACTCACCACTCCATTTTGTTCTAGTGTATATCAGATTATCATTCACATATTCTGTGCCATTATCAGTGCGTAGAGTGCAGATCTTTTTCCAGTTTGCATTTCTAGTAGATTTTTGAAGTCTCATATCAGTTGTGTTACTTGATGTTTATTTCTGAGGAAATATACAAATACTTCTCTGGACTAATCAAGTATTTGGCTCCTCCAACTGATCTAGTTTGCATCGGCCCACACAAATCTCAGTGAACTAGCTCGAGAATTCCTGTGGCTCTTGAGCTAGATCGTGGAAAAGGAAGTATTGTTTGTTTTCCCTCTAAGCAAATTGCACAGGGAGTATTTATGGTTCCCTTATATGAAATTCCACTAGCCAGGCCATTACAAAGTGCATCCATAGCTTCAGAATGCATATGGCCTGGTCTTTTATGCCACAAGTCTGCGCTATTTGCCTGCAGTATAGATTTTGCTTCAGAATTTCAATCGTGGTTGGTCTAGTCAGTGCATTCCGTTTGCTAATGATGCACTAGTAACCATATTTTTGCATGCGTCGTAAATACAACAACCGTGTTTGTCAAATAAAGTCGAATGACCTTTTTCTACTATTTTACTAACAGACAGTAGATTTGTGCTAAGCTGAATCACATATCCTCTACTTTGATTCTAGCTTTCTTATTATCAGTGAGAACATCTACAAGTAAAGATCCTATACCTTTTACGGGTAAGTTTTCATTATTTGCTAGTAAAACTTGTGAGCCTGCCAATGCTTCAACACTACTTCCATTACAAGGATATTTAGAAGTGCGCTGATGCGCCTGAGTCTATGTACCATTCTGTCCGTGTATCTTTAACTGCAGCTGCTGTTGTGAGAAACGTCTGGTAGCTGGCTGTTTTGGCCGAAGTTTTTTCGTTGCTTTTCTTCTTGCTGCGGCAGTTTTTAGCCAGATGCCTGTACTTGTAGCAGTTGTAGCACCTGGGATCCTTTTATAATATTACTTCACTCTTTTTCTTGTTGACTCGCAGAGCAGCATCACTAATCGATTGTTTATTCCAAGCTTCATCGTTTATTTCTTGCAGTAATTTGTTTTTTATGGAGGCTCCTGTGATCGGCACGTTTAAATTTTCTAAGCTCATAACCATAGGCTTATATTCGTCTGGTAATCCTGCAAGCAGAATACACCGAATCCATTCTTCTTTCACTTCAAAATTCAAGCCATTTAATTTTTGTAACGTGGAAATTATCTTCGACACATATTCTTCTGCTGACGAACAATACTCCAGTCCGGTTGACAGTAACGTTTTTAATAACCCTATCCTTCTGAAGAGACCAGAATCTTCATAGACTTGCTTTAGCTTGTCCCACGCTTCTTTTGCTGTAGATGTATCTTCCAAGTGAACATATATCGACGGATGGACGGAGAGTATAATTTTGGCTCTTGCTGCACAAACTTTAGTTGCATCCTGTACTTCACCACTGATGCATCCTCACAATTGTTCAGTTCTAAATATGTTCGCATAGCTAACTGCCAGGTACTGTAGTTTTCTCTTCCCATCAGTTTTTCGATCATAGATAATGAATTGGTATTTACTGGCACCATGATTTTACCGATAACGTCATTCCAAATTACCGCGTGCCGGTGCTAATTTTTCTGAGCCTGTGATCTCTTAATTTTTATTTAGAATATTACGCCGTTTAATAATTCTGGGCCCATAACCTGTTGGCAGAGTAAATAATGGGCAGTTTCTGATAGGAACAATTTATTAATACATTACTACATAAAGCTCAATGTTGTTGTTGTTGTTGTTGTTGTTGTTGTGGTCTTCAGTCCTGAGACTGGTTTGATGCGGCTCTCCATGCTACTCTATCCTGTGCAAGCTTCTTCATCTCCCAGTACCTACTGCAACCTACATCCTTCTGAATCTGCTTAGTGTATTCATCTCTTGGTCTCTCCCTACGATTTTTACCCTCCACGCTGCCCTCCAATACTAAATTGGTGATCCCTTGATGCCTCAGAACATGTCCTACCAACCGATCCCTTCTTCTGGTCAAGTTGTGCCACAAACTTCTCCCCAATCCTATTCAGTACTTCCTCATTAGTTATGTGATCTACCCATCTAATCTTCAGCATTCTTCTGTAGCACCACATTTCGAAAGCTTCTATTCTCTTCTTGTCCAAACTATTTACCGTCCATGTTTCACTTCCATACATGGCTACACTCCATACAAGTACTTTCAGAAATGACTTCCTGACACTTAAATCTATACCTGATGTTAACAAATTTCTCTTCTTCAGAAACGCTTTCCTTGCCATTGCCAGTCGACATTTTTATATCCTCTCTACTTCGACCATCATCAGTTATTTTGCTCCCCAAATAGCATAACTCCTTTACTACTTTAAGTGTCTCATTTCCTAATCTAATACCCTCAACATCACCCGCTCACAAGCTCAATACACGGAATAAAATTCCATCATAGCGTCCATAGTTGCCCATAGCAACACGAAAGATATTCACACACCAGGGAAGCATAGATTCTAAAATCCCACATTCAACTTCCTCTGGAACATCTCTTACCTGTTCCTCTTGGTTGTCTTCAGAGTTTAACAGTTCCTTGAAGTGCTTCTCCCATCTCTGTAGCTGTGCCTGTTGATTTGTAAGCATCACCCCATCCTTGTTCTTATCTGGTCCTTCACATCTTCATTGATTACCGTTGGGTTATATTGTAGAGCTCTTTCATGTTTCCTTGTCTTGCTGCCTCTTCTGCTAACTTTGCTTGCTCATCTATCCATTTCCTTTTATCTCCACATGGCCATATTTTCACTTTTTTGTTCACTTCCGTGTATTCTTTATGTGCTTCACTCTTCTGTGCTCTTGTCTTCCAAAGATTTAACTTAAGTTTTAGTTCTTTCATGTGGCTGATTTCATTCCATGTAGCATCGGAGAGACATTCCTTCCTTTGGTGTGCCTTAAATCCTAAGATTTTTTTCAGCCTGTTTCAGTTCCCTCTCCCCTAAAGTTTTCTGCAGAGAGGACCTGGAATTTGTTTTGTAGTTCAAGGGCAAATGTTTCTTTGATCTGTTAGTCTTTTAACCTTGCCACATCTATTTTCTTGCTCCTGTGATTGAGCTTGGTTCTATTTGCCACTGTCTTCAGTCCTAATTCCTCTAAAACTAGGTGGTGGTCATGTCCAACATCTGCTCCTCTTCTACTTCTGACATCTAACAGTGTGTGTCGAAACTTGCGGCTTATGGCTATGTGGTCTATTTGATTTTCACTAATGTAGTTTGGAGAAACCCACGCTATCTTATGGCTGTTATGATGTGGAAACAATGTGCCTCTAATGACTAGGTCATGTTCAGCACAACAGTTCACCATTTACATTTCTGATCTCCATGCCATGCACGCCCATGATATGTTCAAGCCCTTCATTTTCTGGACCAACTTTTGCGTGCAAGTCAGTCCATTAACAGGGTGTCTACGATCCGGGACAACCGGGAAATCCGGGAAAAACCCGGGAATTTTTTCATCCGGGAGAAAACCGGGAAAAACCTGGGAATTTTTCGGAATTCCGGGAATTTTTCATTGTTTTAGCTTTTAGTTAAATTTTTGTAATTTTGACTGCAGAATTGAATCTCTAGCAAAGAATGTTATTGTATGCTGCTACTGGAGAATGATACTGCTGCAAGAAAATATAAACGAGAGGGAAAAATATAAAACTTTAGTGGCAAAGGAAATGTGCAATTTACAACAACAAAACACCGTGCACGCACAAACGTCTGCAAATAGCAAAACTATGTCAAAGGTCGTAGGGTGCAGACTGTAATTCATTGTAACAATAAACTGCTTGCTATGAGCATGACGTCACAACTGTTCACATTAGGTTCGTTTGACCAATTGCCAGCGGTCTGTTGCGCATGCGCATTTGACTCGCGTATAAGCAGTACTTTCTCCCGCTTCCCGCTACTTGAAGTTTGGCTGTTAGCTGTATCGGTAGTAGCAGCAAGCAGCCAGATGCAAACGAGAAAAAATTTCCTCCCGTGCCCTAGCTGCCAGATTCACTCTTGCACAGAGTTGTTGTGGGGAGGGGGTTAACCTCCACGTGACCCGTGTTTACGTTAAGTGATTTCGCTGCTTCTCTTCGTGTACAGCTCCCACATCAAATGAAAACAAAACAGATATCAGGTGAATTAAAATACATTCACATAATTACGGAGGGCAAAAATATATTATTAATTTCAGTTTTCTGATTTTATTTTATTTTCAAGTTTATAGCAGTCAAACATTAATCGCCTTGCAGAACAGTGAAGTTATTTTTGCAAGTTTGCTAAAGAAATTTGGCTTTATTAATCTTTCCGCTGAGGCAGTAATTTTATTTGAAACGAAGTGTTTCATTCTACAGTATTGCCTAGTTCCAACTGTTCGCTGAATTTCAAGTGCACGTTATCATCTTCTGCCATACATGGCATTATGCCATAATAAAGAACCAAAAATGAGATTGCAGAGTACTGGTACTCCAAGAAAATTTACATCCCAAAAACCACACTGAAAAGCTTAATATCAGATGGGACCTACTTCATTGTGAATCTGGAAAAAGCCAGTTTGCACTCAAGCCGAATTATGCATTTTAGTATAGTTTACGAAATTCCGATGCTCTTTGGAGTACCCTCTGATGACCTGTTTCTTTTATGGTGTAATGTAAGCTCTGTCAGTGCTTTATACACACGAACATGCGGGCTTCCTACACCAATACAGTTGCACACGCACAATAATGCCTGTTTTTCTGGCGCTTTCTGGCAACTGGTAAATCGAACCTATTTCTACCAGTCTCTGGATAGTATTGCGAACGGTGGTTAGAATAGCGTTACTTTCAAAGTAAATTTCTGAATTATGTTACGTGTGAGAAAGTGGGATGGATATCTAAATCACAGAGCGTTTGTAACTGAACAGTTTGAGGACCAGCCACTTATAAGAATTTCGAACCGAGACATTTATGTCAGAATTTTAAATTTACTGGCACATTTGTGTGATGTATCTTAAAGTGTAACACACACACAAAAAAATCAATATTACATGTGAAAACTTAGCTTCTGTTGTAGCATGTTAATCTTAGAGACCAAAATTATATGTGAAAGCTTAGCTTTTCTTGTAGATATACGATACTGTGTACATTAATGTAAACCGTTAACTTTTCCTCTTGCGTGTTCGCGCTATGTAACCAGTGATCTTGCTATTGGCTGACTATAACACGTGTCCTATGCTCTGAATAGCTGCTGTCATCGGCTGGCGAGATCTCGTGGCTTGAGATATGACTCGCTTACAAAAGGACATCGCAACCTCGGTTTCAACGCTCCGGAAACTAATGCGCTGTTTGGTGCAATTCGAATTTATACTTTCGTAATACGAAAATATGCAGCGTATATGTTGCTGCAAATCAAAGGTCTTTCCAAAACTTCTCTGCCCTGTCTTTTCTTTTTTTTCCCGGGAAGTTCTGCGCGATTGTATAAAACGTTAACCATTCAAAGGATTGATAAGTTTTACAGTTCCGAGGGAAAATCTACGGAAAACCCACTGTCACTTAGCACAGAAAAAGTGTATTTTCGCCCGGGAAAAAGCATATTTTTTAAACGGAATATCCGGGAATAATCCGGGAATTTTTTTCCTTGTCCCCGTATACACCCTGATTAAGCTCTGTATAAAATGCATCTTTTAATTCTCCTTTAGCTATTTCTATAGGTGCATAGCATTGAATTACCGTGACATATCACACGTTTCTTTTGAAGTGTGTGGTTTTTATCCATTCTGAGACTGGTTTGCACTCCAGTACACTCTTCTTGCTGCTTTTAGATAGTAAGAGCCCTACCTCATTCCTGTGCATCGCGTTCTCACCTGTCTGACACACATACAGCAGCACTCCACCATTTTGGGTTTGGAATCCCTCAGATTCTGACCACCTTATTTCGCTTAGTCCGAATATATCTAGTTGGTAGCTCTCCATCTGTTTTTCTACCTGTCTTAGCCTTCCTGCCTCTCTCAACATCCTTACATTCCAAAAACCAGTACAGGTTTTCCTTTTCAAGCGAAAAGTCATATCCTTAAGATCCATCTGGCTGTTGATCCTTTTAGTTTCTGTGATGTGTGTTTTTTGGTAGTGCGGGTTATCAGCCCACAACCCCCAAGTGTCCTGGTGGGGCTGCCATCTCATGGCCTGGACACCTGCCATGGTTTTACGTCAGGGCCTTACGCCTTAGATAGTTTGTCTTCACCACGACTACAGAACGCTATCTGTCCCTTCGCAGCAAGGCCTATGTGCATCACCGCTGTCCTGGTTTCCAAGGATCTTCTGCTGTCCACATTAGGAGTCTGTGCGTGCTGCCACATAATCACAGAGAGGAAAAGGAAAGGAAGGGAGAGTAGGGGATGGGATAGGACAGGACAGCACAGGACACTAGATGGGACGTTGTGAGACACCCTTTGTCTGGATTCTCTATAGAGACCTGTCCGGCTTGGGAGGCCCTGCCAGCAGTTAGACTACCACCAGTGTAGCCCTCCACTTCATTGGATCAACAACCCAGGATACACACAGTGCTGGTGACCACTTCTTAGAAGAGTACACTTTTGAAATGTGTCTGTTGTGTATAAGTTGTAAATAAATAATTACCACTACTAATGTTCTGAGCCTCATATATGTATGTCTACAATTAAGTCTAAATCTATACTGCACGAGCCACCTTTGTGTACCACTGTCACTTCCCCCCTTTCCTTTCCCAGTCATGAATATATCATGGGAAGAACAATTGCTGTTAAGCCTCTGAGTGAGTGGATTTGAATGTCCAATTTTATCTTCGTGGTCTTTTCATGAGTTATACGTAGTAGGAGGCAATATATGAGGGTCATTCAATAATTAGAGAGACAAATTGATCTGGGGAAAAAAACTGTTAGTAAGATAAGTTTGGTACTTTTATGCCTTTAATTTGGTATCACTGGGATAAGCACTGATCAGCTGATGTATCAACATCGTTTTGTTTATAGCCTCAAAAATACGTTTCAACATTAGTTGAACAACTTTCTGTTATTCGTTTTTTACTTGCTGAAGGTGAGAAACCAGTGAATATATACTTTAGAATGCCTAAAGTTTATGGTGATGGTTGTATGAATCATGCAAATTTTTACAGGTGGCTAGAGCAGTTCAGAAATGGCCACAACTCGGTGACTGATGAACACTGTTCTGTCTGACCAGTTGCAGTTTCAACTCCCTCACTTTGAAAGTCGAATGGATGACATTACTTGTGGCGACCGCTGTGTGACTGTGGAAATGATACTTGATAAGGCTCAAGTTAGAACTACTACTGTTCATAACATTATCTGTAACAAGCTGAAGTACCGCAAAACCTGAGCAAGATGGGTCCCGAAGGAGATGACGCAGCTACATAAGGAAACAAGGTTTAGAGTGTGCACAGAGCTAAAGGAACATTATGAAAGAGAAGGCGAGCTCTTCCTCAACAGAATTTTAACTTGTGATGAAACTTGGGTTCACTGTTATGAGCCAGAATCAAAAAGACAAAGTACGGAGTCGAAGGACACCAACTCACCTGTCAAAGAAAAAATACAAAACCCAAGCATCAACAGTAAGTCACTTTGATGGTGTTTTGGGATGCTGAAGGTCCAGTTTTTTGTGATGATCTCAAAGAGCAGTGTACAATGAACAGGCAGTATTACTTGGATTTGCATGTAAACGAGGTGAAGCCAACCAGTAGAGAAAGTGGAGAGGTGCAATTCTCCAGCAAGACAATGCACATCCTCATATTGCTCAACTAACCCATGAAACCATCGACAAAGTGGGCTGGGAAGTACTGTCTCATCCCCCTTACAGTCCTGATTTAGCACCTAGTGATTTCCATTTGTTTGATGCACTGAAGGAGGCATTACTTGGGAAGAAGTTCCAGGACAGCGAGGACATGAAAAAGTTTGTGGGAAATTGCTTCAAACATAAATAGTTCTTTGCAGCCACAATAAAAACACTTGTAGCCCATTGGAACAAGTACATAAATGTTCAAGGGGATTATGTTGAAAAGTAAAAAAAGTATTGTTTTGTAAAAATAAACACTTTTTCTCCAGACCTATTTGTCTCTTTATTTACTGAATGACCCTCGTATTTGTTGACTCTTCTAAAAGCTTACAATCTTAGAACTTTAACAGTGAAACACATTATGATATAGAATGCTTCTCTTGCAGTGTCTCCCACCGGTGATGGTTGATCATCTCTGTGACGCATTTGTGCTTACTGAATGAAACTGTAATGAAACGTGTCACTGTTCTTTGTATCTTCTCGAGCTCCGTATCAATCCTATCTGATACAGGTCCCACACTGACTAGAAATATCAAAGTATTGGTCAAATGAGTATTTTGTAAGCTACTTCCTTTGTTGATGGACTACATGTTCCGAAGACTGTTCTGATGAACCTCAGTCTAGCATGTCCCTCACTTGTGATTAATTTTATATGGTCATTTCATATGAAATCACTCCGTACAGATTCTACTAGGTATTTAAAAAAAAAAAAAAAACCTGCTTCCAGTGATTGTTCTGCAATTGTGTAACTATACAATAAAGGGTCTTTCTCTCTATGTGTTTGCAGTACATAACATTTATTTAAGTTGAAGTCAGTTGCCAGTCCCTGCACCAACCATCAATCTTCTGCAGGTCAGCCTGCATTTTGCTACAATTTTCTATCATCACGATTTCTCTTTATTCAACAGCATCAACCAGTAAAAGCCACATGGAACTTCCAACATTATCGACTAGGTCATTTATATATATTGCGAAAAAGTGTTGGTCCTGTAACACTCCTCTGGGGCACGCCCGAAGTGACTTTTATGTCTAAAGACTTCTCTTCATTCGGAGTGATATGTAGTGTTCTGTTTGCTAGAAACTTTTCAGTCCAACCACACAGTTGGGCTGATGTTTTGTACATTGGCATTTTGTTTATAAGGCTGCAGTGTGGTGAGCTGAGTTTCACAAAACCATTGTTTTCAGAACCCACATGTCCCAAAATTCTACAGCCAACCGTTACCAGAATTAGAGGGGTATAGTTTTGTACATCTGTTGAATGACCTGTCTAGGAAACAGGAATGACCTGTACTTTTTTCCAATCATAAGGAACACTTTGGTCCTCCAAATACCTGCGGTATGCTACTGGTATCCTTTCAAGTCCAGTGGCCTTCCTTCTGTTGAGCTGTTTCAGTTGCTTTTCTGTCCTACAATCATTTATTTCGATATCAGCCATTTTGTCATTTGTGTGATGATTTAAAAGAGGCACTACAGTGTGATATTCCCCTGTGAAACAGTTTTGGAAAAATGTGTTTAGGAATTTGGCGTTTTCTGTGTCGTCCTCTGTTTCGCAGCGTTTATGCTCAAGGAGTGTCTCGACAGTTGGTTCCAATCTGTTTACTGATTTAACATATGACCAAAACCTCTTAGGAGTTTCTATCAAATTGGTAGACAGAATTTTTCTTTCAAATTCATTGAACACCTTAACACATGGGTCTCATTATGCTAATTTTGGCTTCATTAAACTTTAATGTGTCTTTGAGGCTTTGACTACATTTAAATTTGCAGTGAAACACTCTTTGCTTTCGTGAAAGTTTTTGAACGTGACTGTTGAACAACAGTGGGTCTTTTCCAACATTCACAACTTTGCTTTGCACATACCTATCTAAAGCATGTTGTACAGTGATCTTGAACTTTGTCCATCGAGACTCAAAGTTGCTAGTGCCGAAGATGAAATTTTCAAGCTGACCACTCGGGTAATCTGTTTCTTATCACTTTTGCTGAGCAGGAAGATCTTCCTGTGTTTCTTTGTATTCCTATTTACAGCTGTATTCATTGATGCTGTAGTGGCCTTGTGATCACTGGTTGACTGTTCTACTCCAAGTTGAAAAAGTTTGGGTCCATTCGTCACTAGCTGGTCTAAGATATTATCTTCACGAGTCAGTTATCTGACATATATCTATGAAATTTTTGGATAAAGCGCTTAGAACTATTTCACATGATCTTTTATCTCTCTCACCCACTGTAATCACTTGAGTCTCCCAGTCTATAGCTGGTAAGTTAAAAATCTCCATTTAAAACTACAACATGGCCAAGAAATTTACATGCAATATTCTCAAAGTTTGCTCTCAACTGTTCTGCCACTAGTACTGCTTAGAGGGGTGGTCTCTAAAAGCATTCGATGTCCATGCCTTGATTCTCCTGTAACACTTGTCCTTGCCCAAATTATTTTGCAGGAGAATCTGTACTCAACTGCTACCCTGGAACCTGGTACTAATAGCAGGTTGGCTATCTAATGGCCTTCAGGGGCAACAAGTTTGATTTTTAAGTACTTTGAGTAATTATTGATCAAATTTAGCAATTTAAAATGCTGTCATAATATACTCATTAAGAGATATAATCTTATGTTGAAAGTTTAATGCATTAAACTAAGTATTACAGTTAAAAATTGTATGTTTGTCTTAAGGCAATGTAACTGACGGTGCACAAATAAATTGACTAAATTCATCCAGTATTTAAGAATGAGAGCACTTAGTAACTCCCAGTAAACTTTACACATAGTTTCAAACTTTTACAAAACTTCATTTCACTGAGACTACTCCCTCCCTCACACACACAATGATGAAAGGAAGAAATATTGTTGCTTACTGTATTTTCACTCTTCATGCAGTCAAACTTTAGCATCAGGCGTGGAGTTTAATTTACTACTTCTTTACTGTCAACTATATTTGCAACACAATTTGCAGACAATATCCACATACACCACTGTATGTACCTGAAAAATTATATCTCTGTATGATGCATAGTTCAGGAGATATGTCATGAAGACTGAGATGCATGAAAAACTAGCTTTCGTTTAAAATGGAGCCCAAATTACCCAGACTATGGTCATCCAGTGCTGCGTAATAAGAGCACTTACCATCTTCCAGTTAACTTTAACAATAATTTCAAATCTTTACTAAAACTTTTCTCACTTATGTGCTGAACGCCAGTTATTTAAAACACATAAACTCATTTATAAGATAATCAGTAGTTTGAAGCTATTTTATGCAGGAGAGTTCAATTCTTTAAAGAATTGGGTGTTTACTGGTGAACAGTAAGCACTCATCAAGAATGAGGTCATGATCCCTCACATAAAATACTACATGTTGCAACCTTTTGAGGAAAATTTTGAGTTCCACACTTGAGTGTTGTTCAGTGAGTGAGTGACAGATTACAAATCCAATGGTCCAGGATTGAATTCAAGGATTTATTTCTGTCATTCATCACATCTTTTCAGCTGTAGCAATGATTTGTTTCAATGTATACAGAACAGTACATTAACAGTGAATGACAGTTGATGATTGACATGATGAACAAACTACATCATGTTGCCATATTCAGGGTAGAGAGGCACAAATCACGGGCAAAGGATTCCATTGTGTTCACATACAAATGAAGTTTCTTCATAGTGACCAGATGTATTTGTGTTGAAGCTATGATGTGAAATTTATGTGAGCAATCAAACAAAATATTTTTAACATAGATCAATGAAAATAATCAATTTTTGAAGATACATGTAATTGGACAGATAAAAAATCTACTCACGAAGTGGCAGTGGGAGAACATGTATAAAAATGGTATTACGTATGCAAACTTTTGGAGCCATTGTCCCCTTCTGGCAGAAGGGTTGAAGGAGAAGGAAAAGGGGAGAAGAAGGAAAAGGACTGGTGAGGTTTAGGGAAAGGGGTAGAGGTCAGAAAAGTCACCCAGAACCCCAGGTCACGGGAGACTTACTGAACGGGGTGAGATCCTTCTGATCCTATCTGGTATGTCTCCGTTGATTCCGGGTTCTGGGTGACTTTTCTGAACTCTACCACTTCTCCTAAATCTCACCAGTCATTTTCCTTCACACTTCTTCTTTCTCCTTCAACCCTTCTGCCAGAATAATGAGTCACAGGCTCTGAAAGCTTGCATACATAATACTTTTTTTATATATGTGTTCTCCTGCTGCTGCTTGATGAGTAGAATTTTTATCTATCGAATTACATTGTGTTTTCAAGGTAGATGGATGGATTTGTGATTCTAACATTTCATTATGTTGACTCTGTTTTAATTTTGAAACGTTTTGCAAATGCATAACTATATTTCTCTCATTATTTTAACCACCATTGTTTTGCTATAGAGGAGCAAGAAGTTCCTGAGCCACCACCTGCGCCAGTCATCAGCACCCCAGGCCTGAGAAATGTGTATGAAGGAGAAGAGGAAGATGAGGAGGAAGAAGAAGAAGAAGAGGAGGAGGAGGAGGAAGAAGAGGAAGAACAAGAACAGGAGAAAAAAATCAAGCCCAAAACTGTAGCCTCTGAACCTCCTGCACAGCAGGTTCAGCAGCCTCAGGCAGAACGACAAAGCAAGAACAAAAGGAAAAAGAAACGAAAGAAAAGAGCAAGACATAGGCAACAGGAACAGCAAAAGCAGAAGGCAGAGGCAAAGAAGCAGCCAGATAAGGAGACTGGTGAAAAAGAGCCTGACGTGGAAATAGAGTGAGTAACTATTTTCTTATTCATCATAGAGGGAAAACAGAAAGAAGATGTAAAATCTGTTCACCTTTATTGCAATGAGAACTATACAAATTGTGTTTCAGAAAGACATAATTAATTACTGTTGAAAAATTGGTAATGGAAACTTCCGGTGGTTTGTAGATTTGAGCATGTTGTGCTCAGGATGTGTGCCATTGGGTGGCCAACTCTGCTCGTGGTACATTCATTCGAGTGGACAGCTGGTTGGTGGTAATCCCCATGTAAAATACTGTGCAGAAATAGCAGCAGACTCAGTAAATGGACATGATCGCTTTCCCAGGTGTCACTGCCTCTGATGGGATAGGATAAACCTATAAGGGGACTGGAGTGGATGTATTGTGTGAATGTATCAGATGTTGCACAGAGGGATGACCAATTTGGCAAAAGGGTGGGAGCACATGTGGCATAGTGGTGGACTAGGATATGGTGTAGATCACATGGGCAATATAACACCTCTTTGGGAGGGGTAGGAAAAATTTTGGGTTGAATGTTCATTTCCAGGTATGACGATAATTAGTTAAAAAGTCTGATGAAGGATACGGTTCAGTTATTACATTCCAGTATGATACTGGGTGATGGAAAGTGGTTATCCTTTGCAGTTGGTTGTTGGGATTGGGTGGAAGATTAGGGATGTGTGAGATTAGAGCATGGGAAGTTTGTCTGCGCACTAGGTGAAGGGGATAGTGACTGCCTGTGAAGGCCTTAATGAGACCTTCAGAATATGGATCAAGGATATTCTCGTTGTTGCAGATGAGCCATCCAGGGTGGTCAGGCTATAAGGGAGCAATTTTTTAGTGTGGAAAGGGTGACAGCTATCAAAATGAAGATACTGTTGATAGTCATTAGGCTTTTAATGGACAGATGTATTGATGGAACAATCAATAATGTGTAAGTCAACTTCCAGGAAGGTGTATGTTGGGCTGAGGAAGACCAGCTGAAATGAACTAGAGAAGAGATGAGGTCATGATGGAATGATGATAGTGTGTCTTGGCCTTGTGTCTGGAACATGAAGATATAATCAATGAACCTGAACTAGGAAAGGGTTTGGGTGGCTAGGAAGGGTTTCCTCTACATGACCCATAAGTAGGATGGGATAGGGCACTGTCATGTAGGTGCCAATGGCTATGCGATGTATTTGTTTGTATTTCTTCCCTTCAAAAGAGAAGCAGTTGTGCGAGAGCATGTAATTACTTAATGTGTAATGAATGAGGTGGTGAGTTTGAAATCAGAATATTGGGGGAGGTAGTATTTGAAAAAGATAAAACTAAGAGCATGACAGGTTAATGGTGTATTTCTGGGTCTACAGCCAAGTTGACGTTTCCATTTTATAGCTGGGTCAGTTGTCAAAGTATAGTGCATTAAATGGAAACCACAACACGCCTGTACACCCAGAAGTATACCGTTAATCAATCATGCTGAGAGAATCTGGAGGAAGCATTTCATATCTCTAATACAGGAGACTGGACTGTAAGCAGTTGGTTCGGAGGCACTGGTCAAAGAGAATGAAGATTCAGCAGGACAGTAATCAGCTACTATGTAGTATTCAGGATTATTGGGTTAATGAATATCGAAAGTGTGTGGAAGGTGAGTGTGTGGGCCATTCATTGAGATGAGGAGGGAGATGAATATGGGGGAGAATAGTCTGGGATGGAACTAAGGATTTGACTGGCAATGTGAGGTTATATTGGACCTCTGGGATGGGGCTACTATGATTAGGCTTGTGCGTGCAGGACTCGCACAGTGCCTTCCGTCAGGTGATCACTGCAGATCATTGTGATAATGATGGAGCAATTTTCTGCAGGAAGGATGACTAAATAAGGATTTGGCCTGCAGATGCAGATGACTGTTCTGTCTTCTATCAAAAGGTTTGTGGTCCTGAGAAGGGACCTTAGGAGGGAAAGTGAGACCAAGTTGCAGGTAAGGAATTCCTGGAAGATAGGAGAGCAGTTTGATGGGTGAGGGGGTGGGGGTCATGGTTGGATAGTGGTACAAACTGGAAGAGTCGAGATTCTCTGATGGGGCTAGGTTGGCTTTGGTTGATAGTATTAGTAGTAAAAAGTGTACTACTACAGTGAATCAGGAGAATATGAGCAGGTCTTTGAAGAGTCCAACGTGGTTAATCATGATTGAACTTGGGTGTGGATCTTAAGGTGAAGCCTGTCAGTGGAACTGATCCATCCCATCAGAGACAGAGCCATCTGTGAAAGCAGTCGCGTCATATACCAAATCTGCTGCAATTTCTGCATAGCATTTTCCAGCTGTTCAGCCAAATGAAAGACCATCCTCTATCTGTGGCAGAGACTGGAGTTGCCCACCCTGTTGCAAAACACACTCCTGACCATAAAATGTTTGATTTTGATGGCTGATTCACAACCTGTGCTGCCTGAATCCTTCCCTCCAGTGCCAGCTTTTTTTGAACTACACAGGTGAGAGTAGTTCTTGCAACACATCCTTTGTTCCCATAATTTTCCTAGTATTAAACTCCGCTAGCCCCCAGCTCCAAACCCAGCTTCACTCTGTCTGAGCACCTGATGTCACTCATCTCGCAACCACCCATTGTTCCCCACAGTCTCCCTGCACTGGCAAAACTTTTCCAGTTATGGACAGCCATACATGCAGCATGGCTCAATATTTCTGCAGGGGTTTCCGTGCCATGTTGAGTTGCCACACTATGCTGGCCCAAAGGAGGCCTGACACAATATTAGGAGATATCCCATGACTTTTGTAACCTCAGGGTACACACGTGATCATCTCTAGTGACAATAACTACAAACAGAACATAGCTGGCAGTGCAAGATGGAATATCCTTTCTGGATTAATCAGTGAGATTCTTATTAGGTTATTAGAGTTTTCTAAGGTTTTTAAGGTTTTGTTAAAAGAAGAAAAAAAGGTAAGTCATTAGTTTGTGTTGAGAAGTCAATAACATGAAAGCCAAACAGACATGTTCACACCATGCAAGTGTCAGTACTCATAAGAAGGCATTGGGAAAAATTGTAATTTATGGCCAATGTCAGTTTTATTTTTTTCGAATTTTAATGGTAATTTTCAGTGTTATTTACTGCTGGCTAGTTTATCTTTTCATTTATATATTTTTGTACTATTTAACTAAAATGTTACATTAAAAATGAAACTGTACCTAACATTTACATGATATTTGTTACGCCATGCATATCATATTTGTTAACGTTACACTGACTTGAGAAGGAGAAAGGAAACATTTATATTATACTTCACAATTAAGAAAACAATTTTAAGACATGTAAATTTTCAGCCAAACACTGCAGACTTTTTCTTTTTTTAATGACTGTTGTCTTGATTTCTAGATTATTTTCCCAGAGATCGTACCACCAATCTGTCAGTACTTCGCTGTAGTTAGAGAAAAGCTGCACACTGTCTGCATTGGAACACTGGATCCAAATGACATTCAGTGCCAAAACTGCAAACTGCTGGTTATCGACTCCTGATGCACACACAAATTAGATTATGTCAACATTATCTGATTCAATGGACATTCGCTTTTCAGCAAAATTCTGAAGAGATTTACACCCCTTCAGAGTAGCCGCACTACTGTGACCAGACTGCAGTATCCTTGCCATGTGTGCAATAATGGGGGTCAAGCTTATTTCCCTTGGGGTAAAATGTGAATCTGTGACTTAAAAGATGGGTTCATTTAGACCTGTGGCCATGAGAGCTGACAACCTTGTCTGAAAATGCAATCCAGTGGGCGTCAATCCCTCCTCAGTTTCTCCATGAAGCACTTACTTTTTTATGTACTTTTAAAAAATTGTATTTGTTCATCAACAAAAATTCCTTCTTCAACCTGTTTGAAATTAGTGTCAAGTGGGATATGTCAAAGACTCTTAAGAAGACAGCAATATTAGTTAACTCATTCTTTCGAAAACGTGACCTTCACAAAAATCCATTTCACTTCCTCATCCTACTGGGAATCTACATACTCTTGCGTGCATTAGACAACTCCCATGTGTTGTCACTGTGGAAAAATACAACCATTTCTTCAAAATATTCTGCTATGTAAGTGGCTGTGGGTCATGAGTTCCAGTGTGTAAAAACTTGATGAGGAAAAAAATGTGCATTCCTTTCCTTCAGAAACTGCAAATAAAAATGTTTCCTCTTCCTGGTGTTCAAAAGTTCACTTTATAAATGGCTTTTCATAGTGTTTGACTTGCTAAGTTCTTTAAAAACAGTTGGCAGTCAGATTCAGTTTGTGAGTCCAGCACTGAACTGGATTAAAAGATCATGTACAATTTTCTTCGAAGAATCAACACATTTGTTCACGTATCTAACACTATCAATCACTATGGCCTCTATATTATCATGTTGTGTATTGTATTTCTAAAGAGCCCGTAAAACTGCACAAGTACATCATGTTGAGATTGCATGTATACATGGAACAAAAATTTCTGCTTATTCCACACTTCAATGATTCTCAAGAATACAGTAGTCTCATTGGCTAATATTGTGACATCTGTTCCAGCTTGCTGTTCCATCACGCCATTTTTCATTGTATTAGAAGCTTGATAGTCTCCTTCATTGTTTTTACATGCAGAATGTTAGTATCACCTAAAAAGGAACACTTATTCTATTAGTTATATGATTTTTAAAAAAATAATTTGATAATGTCCTAGTGCAGAACATATTACTTTATTAAATATTGAGTTTTAATAGCATCAAGCTTAAACTACAGTTTTACTGTTAACAAAACACTGCTCACCTTCAATGAATTCATTCATTCACTGCCGATAATTTTCATTTTTCCAGTTTGTGGAGGAGAATGTCGGCCTTTGTAAAGCTTTCAAGCTGCTGCTAATTGAAGACTGCTGCTCATTTGCAAACAGAATTTCTTCATTTAAAATAGTGTCTTTACACTCTCATGAAATTCTGCTACTGCAGGTTTTTTTTTTTTTTAAATGCTTCAGTTTCAAATTCCTGTGTCCTGTCGTCAGCAGTCACTGCTGGATTTGGCGCTTTTGCAGTCAGCACTGAGTTGCATTTATAATACAATGAATATAGGGCAGAGTTTGTTTTCACTCAAGATTTTATGAGAATTTTGGAGAAAACATTAATAGCGCTGCTGTGCTGCAAACTGTGACCAGTCATGTGAAACAGTTATACGAGGTGCGGCTAGAAAAAAACCGGACTGATGCTGGAAAAAACATTTATTTACAATTATTTACAATTTCATGTTATCTCCTTCAATGTACTCTCCTCCTCGGTCTCTACACCGCTCCATACGAATTTTCCAGTGTTCATAGCAATGCTGCAGATCATTTTCGGTAAGTCCATACATTACTTCCATCGCTTTTTCTTTTACTGCTTCAACAGTCTCAAATCTAGTTCCTTTCAAAGCTGACTTGACTTTAGGGAAAAGAAAAAAGTCACAGGGGGCCATATCAGGTGAGTAGGGTGGATGATCTAAGATGGGAATGTTGTGTTTTGCCAAAAACGTCTTCACTGACAACGCACTGTGAGCTGGGGCATTGTCTTGGTGAAGGATCCATGACTTTTTTCTCCACAAATCGTTCCGTTTTCTCCGTACTCGCTCACGTAGGGTAGCCAGGACGCTAATGTAGTAATGCTGATTCACTGTTTGTCCCTCTGGTACCCAATCAATGTGCACAATCCCTTTGATGTCAAAAAAAAAAACAATCATCATTGCCTTGAATTTCGATTTTGACATTTGTGCTTTTTTTTGTCGTGGAGAACCAGGAGTTTTCCAATGCATCGATTGGCGTTTAGTTTCGGGATCGTAAGTAAAAAACCACGATTCATCGCAAGTAATAACATTTTGTAAGAAGGTGGGATCACTTTCAATGTTTTCCAGGATGTCAGAACAAATCATTCTTCGGCGTTCCTTCTGTTCAATTGTGAGACACTTTGGAACCATTTTTGAACACACTTTGTTCATGAAGAATCTGCCTAACACTTTCCTTGTCAACTCCTGTTAACTCAGACACTGCTCAGATTGTTAAACGGCGATCTTGTCGAACAAGTTTACCGATTTTTTTCAATGTTTGCATCAGTTTTTGCTGACAATGGTCTGCCAGTGCGAGTGTCATCACTGGTGTCTTCGCGGCCATCTTTAAATCGTTTAAACCACTCAAACACTTGTGTTCGCGATAAACAATCATCGCCGTACACTTGTTGTAACATTACAAACGTTTCACTTGCAGATTTTCCTAGTTTGAAACAAAATTTGATGTTAACACGCTGTTCTTTCTGTACACTCAACATTTTCCGACGCACAGACAAAACTTCAACTACTTAAAACAGACGCCACGGGCAGACTGAGTGCAGGAGGCAGATGAAACTCGAGCAGTAGGCGGAGCGAGAGTCACGTGACAGGCCACGCGACTTTCAGCCTTATTGCATTCGTTTTATTGTTCCACCAGTACTAGTCCGGTTTTTTTCTAGCCACACCTCGTATGACCAAAAGACGTTCAGCGAGACAACTTGCAACTAGATTAATAGTTGTATAGATTTTTGAATGCAGAAACTGTTCCAACAACTTTTGAAAACAATACCAAACAATTGTGGTGATATTAAATAACATGTTTGTAAGTTATATGTATTACAAGCTGAGTTTATACTATGACAAATACATGCAGTGTGATTTTAACTAGTTGGCACCTGACATTTAAGATCCAAAGTTGCGCTGTTGTTGCATCAAGTACTGTCTGCTGGCAGCCAACACTGCACTTTCCTCTTCACAGCAATAGAAAATTACTTTAAAGCCTCTACCTGTGACAAAAATGAAGTGAAATATCTCAAATTCCCACATGGTATAGCTCACTGTCGTTATGTAAAAAATGTGTTCTTATTTTTAGTTAGGGGCAGAGTTACATTAATTTTTTTGAAATGTATGAAATTTTCCCATTTGTAAACAGCTTCAGACTTGCCACGTGAGATCTTGAAAACTATTTAACTCTCAACAATACTTTCCTTTTAATTGATTACCAAAATACTTCACTTTTCAAAGTTGCATATTGCATTTCTTCTCCTATATGCAAGCTTATGAAAATAACATTTTTGTCCATTTGTGTCAATATGTAACTCTTTAACAGGTAAGAAGTTTAAAAAAAATAAAGTCCCTGTCCCTTACAAAAATACTGCAAAAATTCCGAGTCACATATGGTATCTTTGTTGGTACACTTCTAAGCATGCGAAAAATCATTTCCTAATTTTAATTATTGCTAGTGTTACTTTGGTTACTGAAATAAGAGAAATTTTTGCATCCAGAAAAATTTCCTTCTTATCACTGTGTATCTCAGAAACTATTATGCTAATTGAAAAAATGTCTTGGTGTTTACACGAAATGAAATGCACTTAAAATACTGTCTTAACTTACCATTAGAACATGATGGCAGCTGACTGAACAGTTTCTACATCTGCATCTACATTTATGCTCCGCAAGCCACCCAACGGTGTGTGGCGGAGGGCACTTTACATGCCACTGCATTACCTCCCTTTCCTGTTCCAGTCATGTATGGTTCGCAGGAAGAACGACTGCTGGAAAGCCTCAGTGCGTGCTCGAATCTTTCTAATTTTACATTCGTGATCTCCTCAGGAGGTATAAGTAGGGGGAAGCAATATATTCGATACCTCATCCACAAATGCACCCTCTCAAAATCTGGACAGCAAGCTACACTGCAATGCAGAGCGCCTCTCTTGCAGTCTGCCACTTGAGTTTGCTAAACACCTCCCTTAGTCTCACAAGAAGAAAGAGAAATTTATTGAAATAAATTCACAAAAACAAGAATTATTGGAAGTGAGAGGTTCATTAAAGTACACTATACACACATTGACAGTGGGGAGGAACACTTAATTCAGAGTCAGTGGAACTATTGATTTGACTGCTTGTAGTGTCAGATATAATCAAGTCTCAATGCACTCTTGTAATACACCTTCAGTAGCCAATGCTTCCTGTACCATGTGTTTCATATAGCTCACTACCTTTTGCCAGTCTTCTGGTGTCACTGTGTCAACTGCCTCCTTCAAAATCAAAAGGCATTCCACTTCAGTTAATGTAATATCTTTATTTACTGTGGTAATATATCATTTGGCTTGTGACTAAATGAGTTATGTTGTGTTGAAATGACAGTGGCAGGAAGGCAGTGCGAGTACTTTATGCCTGTATCTTTCGCCATTTCATTCATAAGGTAAGCTGGATGCATTGTGTTGTGGTTATGACATAACTTCTAACATTCTACCCTTTTCAAGCTACTGTCAAATCGTATCTTACACATTTCTACCCAGCAAAAATGCCTGTTTTCCTCGTTACCGTTGTGGGCAGCTATCTTGTATAACTCAGCATAAATATGAGAGTTGCACACAGGCACAACAAGAAGATTGTCACATATACACTGCTCAGCCAGAACATTATGACCACTGACCTACTATTGACATAAACCTGTCCAGGCAGTAGCAGCATCACTTGGTGAGGAATGACTGTTAGTCAGACACATGCATGGTGCGTGTAGTGTCAGTGAGTGTGCTGTCAGTGTGTAGAGTGGGGGAGGTGCGCTGTGGTGAGTGTCTTTTGACACGTCGTGAAACCAAGGTGATACCACATCCAGAGGTCGTGGGTTTGGGTAGCCACCCATCATTATAGATGTTGGGCGTTGTACGCTGGGCAGACTGGTAAAACAGGACAGGTGGCAAACTATGCTGCATCTAACACCAGACTTTAATGCTGAGCAGAGTACTAGTGTCTGAACACTCAGCTCACTGAATGCTGCTTCTCCCAGGGGTCTCATCACTCTTTAATGGGTTCATGCTTGGCTACCATAGGGTCCCAATCTTTGTAGCATCTTTTGCCTTCTCTGCTGCATCTCTATCATCTTCCTGTGCTTTTTCCCCTCCCTTGAGGAACTTGTCTGAAGTGTTTATGGGAATGTTTCCCACTGTCCGTAGCTAACATACGAACAGTCTCACCACTGTTTTTCGTTCCTTTTTTTCCTTTCTTCATTCAACTTCTCCTGTCCTTCCTCCGCTTCAGTGTTTGAGGCTCCTCTTTTTGTCTTGTTCCCCCTGAACACTCCTGAAGGTTGGCCCATGCATCTGGTGCATAACAGCTGACTCAGTAACCCGTAATTCCCAACCCCTGGCTGATAGGTAGGGTTCACATGCACCCCCTGGTACAGGCCAGGCCCGAGATGGGGGGGGGGGGGGGGAGGTGTGGTGAGATTGCCTGAGCTGCTACTCCCAAATTGCTGCTCTGTCAGGTGTTCAGCAGGTGTGACCTGAGGTGTGAACAATTACCTAAGGCGGGGCGCACCTTGTGAAGGGGGCCTCCATGTGGGAAGGAGCGCATCATCGGAGGTGCTGGCAACCATGGGGGATTTCCTCGCAGTGAGCCAATCATTATCTTTGCAGTCCACATTGACCAAACGTAAACGGAATGAAGCTCCCGATTCAAAGACCTTCCCAGCTGCACCATGTTCCTCGTGATTCCTCGTAGTTTCACATACTGAAGATGGTCAGCCCTTCGCAATGGTATATCTGTTTGTTATTCAGAAAGGTGTTGATGCAATTGCTGACCCTGTGAAATCCTGCTCTCGTTTATGGAATGGCACTATGCTTTTGGAGAATACTTCTGATTCTCAAACACAACAACTGCTTGCCACCTCGCTTCTCCACGGCTGTCATTTTCGTGGTGTTATTTACACTAGGCTGCATGACGGTCTGACCAAGGCTGAAATCCAAACATACCTCTCTGATCAGGGTGTCCTGCAGTCCATGAAGTAGTGAAAAAGGTAGATGCCTCGTTAGTGTCCACACACACACTCTTTTTCTCACCTTTGATTGAACAGTTCTTCCGTCCAAGATCAAAGCATTCTATGAAGGTATCACAGTCAGACCGTATATTCCGAACCCGATGCACTGCTACCAGTGGTATCGTTTCAAGCACACTCAAATGTCTTGTCGACACCTGGCCAAATGTGTAACTTGTGGTAAGGATGTGCACGTGGGTGAATGTCCGCCTCCTTCCTGCTGTATCAACTGCAATGGTGACCATGCTGCCGCCTCTGGAGATTGTCCCGTGTATCTTGATGAGTGGGCCGTGCAGGAGATCCGGGTAAAGGAAAAAGTACCTTACCTGGTTACTCGCAAGTTATCGGCTCATTACAAACCCTGCATTCTACCATCTGGCACTTATAGCACTGTTCTTGCTACATCTTGCTCCATGAAGGACATGGCCACGCAGACATGTGACCTCAAATTCAGCTCTGAGGTTGTGAAATCGCCCAGTATCATGGTAGCTTCACCTTCTCCTTGTCCAGCTGTGCAACAAGCTATCAAACTCTCACCACATGGAGCAAAGTCACCAGCTACACAACCTGCAGGCCGGAAAGGACAGAAGGAATACTCTGTGAAGACTTCCTATGTCCCTCCAGTCAACCAACACCTGACTCTTCCTCTGCTAACTGGAAAGGCTCGAAGATGTCCAACAAAGGCAAATGGTCTTTTCCTTCACCGATCCGAAGATCTCCTTTGATAGTGTCGCCACATGATACCCTCGCCCAGCCGGCTTCCATGTCACCGGTGCGCACGACCAACCGTTTTTCTGCAGAAGAAAGCTGACGCTTTGTGGAATTCGTGAAGCAGGATCCTCCTGCCTCTGTGCCCTGCAGGAACGAGTCTTCGGAGGCTGGTGCTCAGCAGCCACCGAGGTGACACCTCTTCATTTTTTCATCATCATGGCTCTCCTGCAATGGAACGTTCACAGCCTTCAATCCAACAAAGAGTATTTACGGCTGGTTTTAGAATCACAGCATCCACTTTTACTTTGCTTTCAGGCAGCAAAATTATGTCCTCACAACTGCTTTGAACTCTTGCATTTCTTCCCAGTCTGTTTTGACCATCCACCCCCCTGAGGTCAGCATTCCATCTCATAGGGGAGTCATGGTGCTCATATGCGATGATGTTCATAGTCAACCCATCTCCCTAACTACCCGTCCTCAAGCTGTTGCAGTTCGCCTTTTCCTTCCTCACTTGACCTTCATCCATATCTAAACTCGGTAAGAACAAACATCTTCCTTCTAGCTGCAGCCCAATTTCCCTCACCAGCATGCCCCGCTGGTACGGTGGCTTGAGTCTCACAATTTACTAACCACTGCACAGTGTGGATTTAAAATGTGCCATTCTGCAGTTGACCACCTCGTCACTATGTCCACCCATGTCACGAATGGTTTTCTGCGGAAATTCCAGACTGTGGGTGTTTTTTTCGATTTTGTGAAAGCCTACACCACCTGCTGGAGGAACTGGTATCCTTCGTAATCTCTACATGTGGAGCTTCTGTGAACACTTGCCTCGTTTCCCTGAGGAATTTTTAAAAGACGAAGTTTCCAAAATACATGTGGGTTGTGCCTTGTCGGACACCTTTATCCAGGAAAATGGTGTGCCTCAGGGTTCCATCCTAAGTGTCGTCCTCTTTGCTATTGCCATTAACCCTATAAACGGTCTGTCTCATGCCATTCATCTCCAGCTACTTTTTCATTGATGATTTTGCCACAGTCTCATTGAGTGACCTGTCTCATTGAATGGCATCTTCGGCAAAGTCTCGATTGTATTTACTCCTGGAGCATTGACAATGACTTTCGTTTTTCCTCTAACAGAACTGTTTGTATGAATTTCTGGTGGCGAACTGATTTCTCCCTCTATCTTTACCTCCTTGGCCTGTAGCTCGTCTATTCGTTGAAACTATGAAATTCCTAGGGTTCATACTCGATAAGAAACTTTCTTGGTCTTCCCACATGTCAATACCTGGCAGCCCACTGTACGCGGTCCCTCAGTGTCCTACGTGTTCTCAGTGGTACTTCCTGGGTTTCAGATTGAACCACCCTCCTCCATTTGTACCAGTCCCTTGTCTATTCAAGACTAGACCATGGGTGTATCGTTTATACGTCTTCATGTCCATCTCTTGTACGCTGTCTCAATACTGCCCATCATCGTGGCACCTGTTTGGCCACTGGTACCTTTTACACTAGACCGATTGAGAGTCAGTAGGCAGAAGGTGCTGAACTACCTCTGTCCTACCGCTATGACTTTCTCCTCAGCAGATACGCGTGCCGTTTGTCTGCCATGTGTGGAAACCCATCTTATGCTGCCTCCTTCAATGCCAGTATGGGCCACATCCCTCTTCTCCATTACCTCCTGGAATTTGCTTTCAGATCTTGCTCCAGCAGAGTAACTTCACACTTCCTGCACCTTTCCCAGTGGGTGTGAACCCTTTACCCGTGTTCTTGACCTTCATTTGCTCCCTAAGGATACTAATCCAGCCTTGTTCTGTTGCCTTCGCATGGAACTTCATGGTAGTAGCTTTGTGTACACTGATGGCTCTCGGATGACTGTGTTGTTGGGTGTGCCTTAGTCATTGATGCCGACGTTTTATGGTATTGACTTCCGGCACACTGCTCAGTATTTACAGCAGAGCTTTTCACATTGTATCACACTGTACATCCAGCAACACAGGCTACTCAATTGTGTCATCCGCTCAGACACTCTCAGCGCCCTTCAACGCTGCCTCTGTGCATCCCTTAGTGCAACAGATCCAGGAAAACTGTCACTTGCTCACTCTTGATCGAGCCACTGAGATGTTTTTGTGGGTTCCCGGTCATGTCGGACCGACAGGAAACGAGGCTGCTGGCGTTGCTGCCAAGGCTGCAGTCCTCGTACGTAAGTCCCATAGTTCGTATATTCACTCTGATGATCTCTGTGTTGCCGTCTGTCAGGAAGTGGTGTCACTTTTTCATCACAACTGGTCCTCACTTCATGGGAATAAACTCCAGTTTATTAAGCTTCTCCTGCTGTGAGGAGGTCATTTTAACTATGTTGTCTATTGGGCACTGCCTTTTTAGCCATCACCATTTGTTAAGTGGTGCTCCCCCACCACTTTGTGCACATTGTGCCCAACTTTTAACTGTCCGACATTTCCTGATGGAATGTCCCTTTTTAACTGTTTACATTCCCGTTTGGGTGTGCCGTCTATGTTATTGGCTGTTATAGTGAATGAATCATGGACTGTCAACTGCATTTTACTTTTTATCCCTCGTAGCAATATGGCAAAGACCATTTAATTTTTAGTTCTTGACCTCCATTTCTCTATTGCATATTTTATAGACCTTCCTCCATGTCCCTGTTTTTATCTGTCTCAACTTCTATCAATTGGGATTGACGTATAGTCATTTTTAACTCCTCTCACTGTCTTTGTGTTCCACAGTTTGACATGGGTGTGTATGAACGTAGTTGTTTTTGTGCCCTAAAACAAAACAAACATTCCTAACGATGGGCCTCCACAGACAACGACCCATGCATCTGTCATTGTTAACACCATGACATTCAGTAACTATAGCTGAAATGGGCACATGAACATAGGCACTGGACACTGGCGCAGTGGCAGAGTGTTGCCTAGTCTGACGAATCTCGACACCACCTTCGTCATGCTGATGGGAGGGTGCAAATCTGTTGCCTTCCAGAGGAATAGCTGCTTGACATCTGTGCTGGCAGAGGCTCCATTATGTTCTGGGAACCTTCATGTGGGCATCCATGGGTCCAGTGAAGTCGTGCAAGGATGGCCAAGGGCATTGCCACTTTTCAACAAGATAATGCATCGTGTCTTAAGACCAGGAGCGTGATGGTGTGAGTAACCAAGTGGCAAGTTCCAATTGATGTGCTGTTCCCCCATCTGACCTGACCTGAACCCAGTCAAACACATCAGGGATGTGATTGAACGTGTTATCAGAGCTCATTGCCCTACCCTGCAGAATTTACGGGAATTAGGTGACTTGTATGCGCAGATTTGGTGGGCCAGTTCCCTTCAGTAACCTACCAAGGTCTCACTGGTTCCATGCCATGATGCTTCATCATCGTTATCTGTGCCAGAGATGGATATACCAGCTGTTAAATAGGTGGTCATAATGTTCTGCCTGATCAGTGTAAACCTTTGGGAAGTGTGGCTGGAGATAGCCGTCATGTTGTGTGTGAGACATCTGCTTGCTTGTGCGAATGTGTGTGCATTTTTCTTTTCTCAAGAAGGCATTGGCTGAAAATTTATATGTAACTGTCTTTTCATTGTGCCTGTCTACAACTCAATGTGTCATCTTCACGATGAGTAGCAGTCTGTCCTTTCCATAATATTGTTGATCCTGTTTTATATAACGGAATGATATGGAGTAATTGGATAGATAAAAGGCCTACTCACCAAGTGGTGGCAGGAGAACACATATATAAAAGGTATCAAAGGTTGCAAGCTTTTGGAGACAGTGGCTCCTACTTCTGGCATAAGGTTGAAGGGGAAGGAAGAGGAGTGAAGGAAAAGGACTGGTGAATGTTAGGAAAAGGGGTAGACTTCAGAAAAGTTATCCAGAAACCTGCGTCAGGTGCGACTTACCAGATGGGATGAGAAGGAAAGACTGATTGTTGGCCTGCACCAGATGAGATACAGTTTTCTGAACTTCACCTCTTTTCCTAAAACTCATCAGTGCTTTTCCTTCACCCCTCTTCCTTCCCCTTCAACCCTTCTTGCTTAAGTAGGAGCAACTGGCTCCTAAAGCTTGCAAACATGTGTTCTCCTGCCACCACTTGGTGAGTAAATTTTTTAACCATCACATTACATAATATTTTGAAAAATTAATTATTTTCGTTGATGACACAGCATGTTATCTGTAACAGTTATAGAGTTTTTCATTAAGTTTTCAAACCTTTTCATAAAAGTGTTGTGGTTCATCTCTTCATAGTAATCAGAGATTTTATTTGAACTGAATGACAGCAGACCAGACAGTTGGTCTTGCTGGTCTAGCAGTAAAGTGCTTGGCTGGCAACCAAGAGGTTGTGGGATTGAATCCCAGTCAGACCTTGGATCTGTCAGTCTGCATTTTAACTTAGCCTTAACCTCCCAATGATGTGAGGAGTTGCCAGAAATGAGATGTAGTTCAGATTCCACGTTAAACTCTGGCCCCCTTTCTTTGTTTGGATAACTGGAGTAGATTAGTGTCCAAAGTGACATCAAATTGAAAGACTTGCACCGGGCCAGTGAGCCACATAAAATTCATTTATTTTACAGCAGCTTTTGAAATTTCTAGCATGTACTACATTACTCTCTTATGTCTGCTAATCGTGGCTGCCATACTACCACTGTGATATCATCTGTGTAACCTTTTTTAATCTGTGTCCCATATTCTTCCATGTTTCATCAGTCTGAACAGTATCCTCCTTATTTGTTCCTATTAATTCTCTAAGAAAATGGCAGCACCTAACAGTTATAAGTTATATCTTGGTATTCCATTAGTTACTTTTGAGCACAAGTAGATTTATAGCGAAATCCTAAATTTTTCTCAACTCGTAACAAGGGTGGCATGTAGCTTTTCTAGTGTCGAATGCACCTTTCGCAAATTATTTGTGTATGTTTCACTGAAAATAACAGCTACTTGGAAACAGTAGAGTTTTGTGGATTACCTCTCAAGGTGTGTGTTCTTGCCAAGTGTCACCAGTTTAGATTTGCCTAATTCCTTTTTCGTGGATTTCTCCTTGCTAATTCTTATTATGGATATTCACTGAGTTACAGAGCAGCTGCAGTCCACTCACCACTTTATCAAAAGGAACGAAAGGCACCCCTCTCCCCATCTCCACTCCATATCTACATCTACGTCTCCCTATCTCTGTCTCCATCGCCCTCAAATAATTCCCTCAGGGAACACGCACATTTTTTGAAAATGTCCTAGGAGTGTGCAGCTTCAATCTGACCCTCTTTTGACTACTTTCATCATAAATTGTAGGGCACGCAAAGCTAAAAGTCACACAGATCTCTTCCTGCAGAGGCTCACTGAGGACAGGCCGTGCACAGAGCTTTAGCTAGTGTAGTAGAAGTGGCAACACAGAGGGAGCCGACAGTGCCAGGCTCCCGCCTGGTGTATTTGTGGTGGGAGCAGTCTAGCCCAATATCTGTCAAGTGACAACTACTTTCAGTCAGACAAGCAATTCTGAAATGTTTCAGCTAAATGAAATTTAAATCATGTAATGAATTTAGACATTCGTAATAGTACTTTTGTTGTAAATGGTGCGTTAGAGGTAGTGAAACAGTGCATTCAACCATGACTAACACAGTGCTATTGTGCACAGTATTGTTTAGTTGCTAATGCTCACTGTGATTGGATACAAAACACTTCCAGTCCATTTCTTAATGTGGGAAAGGAACTGTTACTTTAAACTGTGTTGAACCATGATCAGCCATGATGAATAAGTATCTAATTTCAAAATGAAATAGCAATTGGTTGTCACTGCTGGCCTCAGATTTATGGCATTTTCTACCTGGGAATGGGGAAAACTGCCGTTTTCCACGACATTAAAAACCCACTGACTTCGCGTTACGTCTCTGAAATTCAAAAATTTCAAACTATTTCATAACAAACAGCTGATTTCATGTTGTTTGTTGTGTTATTGTTTAGACAAAATTTTCCACTCCCTAACAAGGTAACAACTCCAGTGGAATGATTTATGGATAGCCAAATGTGGACACGGTTGCCGCCAATTGTCACTTTACACAGAATGATGAGTCCAG
Organism: Schistocerca cancellata; assembly: GCF_023864275.1. Classification (NCBI taxonomy): domain Eukaryota; kingdom Metazoa; phylum Arthropoda; class Insecta; order Orthoptera; family Acrididae; genus Schistocerca; species Schistocerca cancellata. The sequence goes on along the minus strand of NC_064626.1, from coordinate 390,019,374 downwards.
CCTCAGTGCCTAGAGAGAATGGCCATGTGTATGAGTTGTGCATGTGCCTTTGTGTGTGTGTGTGTGTGTGTGTGTGTGTGTGTGTGTGTTTTCTATTTTAGAAGAAGGCTTTTTGGCGGAAGCTCAAATATATAGCAGTCCTTTTGTTGTGCCTGTCTGCGACTCTACATCTCCTCTATATGGAGAGTAGCCGTTCATACTTTTCATAATATTGTCATTATTCTATCACAGATTTTCTGTTTTACAATATAATAATTTTATTATAATGCCCTAGTCAGATATTTTTATTCAGGTGCAGCTATTTATTTCTTTGCTAAATTGTTAATATATTCAGTTTTGTTTTCAAATGATTCATTTATTGCAAATTTCTTTTACTTTCTTTTGATTGAATGCAAATTATTTCCAGCTAGATTTACAGAATAAAATAATGTGGTTGAAATAAAATACATTCAGTGTCTCTGAATTTTCTTCCAATGATATCTACAAGAGTCATTCAAAAAGAAATGAACTGGAGGTTGCAAAATGAACACAGCTGAAGGGATCCTAATGCCATTTCCTATGGAAGAAGGTGTAGTCCCGATCAGTCCACTGAGGTCCCAAAGTAACCACTAAGAGGACATGCACATGCATCCATGTGCCCATTACACTTAGTCATTCTGAAAATGATGAATTGAGGTTTTAAAAGAAGAGCAAAGCGGTGTGGTGCATTTCGTAACAGCGGAAGGAGTGTGGAGATGGAAATTCATTGAAGAATGGAACAAGTGTCAGGAGCACACTGCATATCCATTGCAATTTCAGTGCTGAATCGGACCTCTGCAGCTGCCATCATAACACGCAGGTCTTCAGTAATGAGGGCATCCACCTGCTGGACAATGTTATTGACAAGAAATATGGCGTTCCAGATCATATGTGTTGATCCAACGATCAACACTTCATTGAATTGCTTGTGCCGCGCCTTGACTCTTGTACGGACATGCAGTACACTTTGTACACATGTTCTGTTCTTTGATGAATTTCCGTTCCCCGTACTTCTCCCACTATATTTCACACTGCACCCCCTGACTCTTCTTTTGAAGCCTCCATGTCTCTATTTTCACCAGAACTGAATGCAATGAATGGTTGTTTCATTAGGTGGGTGGACTCGCACCTGTTCCTCTGGTGGAGGGTTTTGCGCTTCAGCACTTGTAAGGACCGTATGTTCTTCTGTAAGCAGTAGCATCATGATCCTTTCAGTGGTTCTCATTTTATAGTCTCTGGTTCCTCTCTGTTTGAATGTCCCTTTTTTATTTATTAATTCAACAAAGTGCATTGAGGCCTCTCAGCAAGGTGGCTACCAACTTGCAGTCGCTGCCTGTCGTGTAAGATTTTGCTATGACAGGCAGTGCAAAGATCCATGTCAAATGGAAAAAGACAATACTGCATTGACACAATTCCCATTAACTCTATGTGAAACAAAGAAAGAAACACATTTCTCTGAATATGTTGTTGTTGTGGTCTTCAGTCCTGAGACTGGTTTGATGCAGCTCTCCATGCTACTCTATCCTGTGCAAGCTTCTTCATCTCCCAGTACCTACTGCAACCTACATCCTTCTGAATCTGCTTAATGTATTCATCTCTTGGTCTCCCCCTACGATTTTTACCCTCCACACTGCCCTCCAATACTAAATTGGTGATCCCTTGACGCCTCAGAACATGTCCTACTAACTGATCCCTTCTTCTGGTCAAGTTGTGCCACAAACTTCTCTTCTCCCCAATCCTATTCAATACTTCCTCATTAGTTATGTGATCTACCCATCTAATCTTCAGCATTCTTCTGTAGCACCACATTTCGAAAGCTTCTATTCTCTTCTTGTCCAAACTATTTACCGTCCATGTTTCACTTCCATACATGGCTACACTCCATACAAATACTTTCAGAAATGACTTCCTGACACTTAAATCTACACTCAATGTTAACAAATTTCTCTTCCTCAGAAACGCTTTCCTTGCCATTGCCAGTCTACACCTTATATCCTCTCTACTTCGACCATCATCAGTTATTTTGCTCCCCAAATAGCAAAACTCCTTTACTACTTTAAGTGTCTCATTTCCTAATCTAATTCCCTCAGCATCACCCGACTTAATTCGACTACATTCCATTATCCTCGTTTTGCTTTTGTTGATGTTCATCTTATATCCTCCTTTCAATACACTGTCCATTCCGTTCAACTGCACTTCCAGGTCCTTTGCTGTCTCTGACAGAATTACAATGTCATCGGCAAACCTCAAGGTTTTTATTTCTTCTCCATGGATTTTAATACCTACTCCGAATTTCTCTTTTGTTTCCTTTACTGCTTGCTCGATATACAGATTGAATAACATCGGGGAGAGGCTACAACCCTGTCTTACTCCCTTCTCAACCACTGCTTCCCTTTCATGTCCCTCGACTCTTATAACTGCCATCTGGTTTCTGTACAAATTGTAAATAGCCTTTCGCTCCCTGTATTTGACCCCTGCCACCTTTAGAATTTGAAAGAGAGTATTCCAGTCAACATTGTCAAAAGCTTTCTCTAAGTCTACAAATGCTAGAAATGTAGGTTTGCCTTTCCTTAATCTTTCTTCTAAGATAAGTCGTAAGGTCAGTATTGCCTCACGTGTTCCAGTATTTCTACGGAATCCAAACTGATCTTCCCCGATGTCGGCTTCTACTAGTTTTTCCATTCGTCTGTAAAGAATTCGTGTTAGTATTTTGCAGCTGTGACTTATTAAACTGATTGTTCGGTAATTTTCACATCTGTCAACACCTGCTTTCTTTGGTATTGGAATTATTATATTCTTCTTGAAGTCTGAGGGTATTTCGCCTGTTTCATACATCTTGCTCACCAGATGGTAGAGTTTTGTCAGGACTGGCTCTCCCAAGGCCGTCAGTAGTTCCAACGGAATGTTGTCTACTCCGGGGGCCTTGTTTCGACTCAGGTCTTTCAGTGCTCTGTCAAACTCTTCACGCAGTATCGTATCTCCCATTTCATCTTCATCTACATCCTCTTCCATTTCCATAATATTGTCCTCAAGTACATCGCCCTTGTATAGACCCTCTATATACTCCTTCCACCTTTCTGCTTTACCTTCTTTGCTTAGAACTGGGTTTCCATCTGAGCTCTTGATGTTCATACAAGTGGTTCTCTTATCTCCAAAGGTCTCTTTAATTTTCCTGTAGGCAGTATCTATCTCACCCCTAGTGAAATAAGCCTCTACATCCTTACATTTGTCCTCTAGCCATCCCTGCTTAGCCATTTTGCACTTCCTGTCAATCTCATTTTTGAGACGTTTGTATTCCTTTTTGCCTGCTTCATTAACTGCATTTTTGTATTTTCTCCTTTCATCAATTAAATTCAGTATCTCTTCTGTTACCCAAGGATTTCTATTAGCCCTCATCTTTTTACCTACTTGATCCTCTGCTGCCTTCACTACTTCATCCCTCAAAGCTACCCATTCTTCTTCTACTGTATTTCTTTCCCCCATTCCTGTCAATTGTTCCCTTATGCTCTCCCTAAAACTCTGTACAACCTCTGGTTCTTTCAGTTTATCCAGGTCCCATCTCCTTAAATTCCCACCTTTTTGCAGTTTCTTCAGTTTTAATCTACAGGTCATAACCAATAGATTGTGGTCAGAGTCCACATCTGCCCCTGGAAATGTCTTACAATTCAAAACCTGGTTCCTAAATCTCTGTCTTACCATTATATAATCTATCTGATACCTTTTAGTATCTCCAGGGTTCTTCCATGTATACACCCTTCTATTATGATTCTTAAACCAAGTGTTAGCTATAATTAAGTTGTGCTCTGTGCAAAATTCTACCAGGCGGCTTCCTCTTTAATTTCTTAGCCCCAATCCATATTCACCTACTACGTTCCCTTCTCTCCCTTTTCCTACACTCGAATTCCAGTCACCCATGACTATTAAATTTTCGTCTCCCTTCACTGTCTGAATAATTTCTTTTATATCATCATACATTTCTTCAATTTCTTCGTCATCTGCAGAGCTAGTTGGCATATAAACTTGTACTACTGTAGTGGGCGTGGGCTTCGTGTCTATCTTGGCCACAATAATGCGTTCACTGTGCTGTTTGTAGTAGCTTACCCGCTTTCCTATTTTCCTATTCATTATTAAACCTACTCCTGCATTGCCCCTATTTGACTTTGTGTTTATAACCCTGTAGTCACCTGACCAGAAGCCTTGTTCCTCCTGCCACCGAACTTCACTAATTCCCACTATATCTAACTTTAACCTATCCATTTCCCTTTTTAAATTTTCTAACCTACCTGCCCGATTAAGGGATCTGACATTCCACGCTCCGATCCGTAGAACGCCAGTTTTCTTTCTCCTGATAACGACATCCTCTTGAGTAGTCCCCGCCCGGAGATCCGAATGGGGGACTATTTTACCTCCGGAATATTTTACCCAAGAGGACGCCATCATCATTTAATCATACAGTAAAGCTGCATGCCCTCGGGAAAGATTATGGCCGTAGTTTCCCCTTGCTTTCAGCCGTTCGCAGTACCAGCACAGCAATGCCGTTTTGGTTATTGTTACAAGGCCAGATCAGTCAATCATCCAGACTGTTGCCCTTGCAACTACTGAAAAGGCTGCTGCCCCTCTTCAGGAACCACACATTTGTCTGGCCTCTCAACAGATACCCCTCCGTTGTGGTTGTACCTACGGTACGGCCATCTGTATCGCTGAGGCACGCAAGCCTCCCCACCAACGGCAAGGTCCATGGTTCTTGGGGGGGGTCTCTGAATAGATTAAAATATAAAAAATTATCTATCAAACTCAAGTTGGAAAAAACAGCATTGTTAGTGGCTGTGTTAGTGACACTATAGACTATCTCTCTTATGGTATTGGACACTCCAAATCCAGTTATTAATTAGTGTTCACCCTTCTCACACTGAAAGAAGCTATATATGGTAACTTTCGTGGTGTACTCCCTCTTCTGGTCAGTTTACTTCTTCCTCCAAAATTCTCACATTATCATTGATCAGATGTTCTAATAGCCATATAACTTTTTTTTTTAATTTCTGCGTTATGCTTGAAACATTTTCTTTGCCAGGATCGTCATCAGTATTTTTACATCCTGAGCCAGAGACTTGTTGATGCTTTACAACCTTTCAGATTTTCCAAGATGTGGGCTTGGCTTCATGTCCAACATGTGACTTGGAGAACCAGGTAATTTTAATTAAAGGTTTTCTTCTCTAGCCTTTGGTGACACACACCTGTCTTCAAGTTGCTAGTTTTGACCCACTTTAAGTATTTTATTCGCGGGTGTCCACCATGCCTCTAAATGCTACCTGGGGAGACATCCAGTGGGAGACTAGCATTCCATACTGGAGACAGTTACCAGGCAACTGATGTACTGCTTAAGAATCTGTTGTTTGTATCCACAGAAGATGTTCATAGCATTAAGTAAACTAACACTGGAAGAACATTAATTTGATTTACCCTTGTAAGGTCCAACTAAAATACTAAATTCTACCTTTTGCCTACTCATTTGTTCTCTTTGTGCTTGTTCTTTTTGTTTCAAATGGGCCGATTTTTTTTATTGCCAGACATGCTCTTACATTTTGTCTTTTAGTTTACCACCTGGCAAACAAAGATAATGCGGTGTTTCTCATTGCTTCTTTGTCTTTTCATTTATTTTAATATAATAAAGTGGAGTGAGGATACCATCTACACCTGGTTGTGGCTGTCTACTAACAGACCATGGTGAGTAGCATTACAATACTCCACTTCCCTTGAAGAGGATGATACCATGTTGTCACAGTCTTGTAAACTCTATATGAAACAGAAAACCATGTGAATATATTGAAATAAAACCAATGCAAATACAGTGAAATCTTCTTTTCTTTTTCTTTTGCCTTTGTCCCACATCAGTGCAGGGTTGGCATGATTATTAATGGATTTGGTATGGTTAATTTAAGCGGTTGCAGGATGCTCTTCCCATTGCTACCCCATTACCCCCCCCCCCCCCTCCCCCCCTCCACTTTCTCCCTTTCCCTCCAGCCCTCCGCAGGACAAAATATGTGTACTCCAATTGTCTGCATGAAATGTTATTCGACTGAAAGTTAACGAAACTTTTCTAAAGTTTGTGAATTGTGTAATCGATGTGGGACTTGGGTACCATCTTGATATTCACCTAGTGGGATCTGCAAAACAGGGTAAAAACCACATGCAGGCTATCTAGCACACCCACCCCCCTTGTTAGTCTGCCAGGTGAATTCGATCTGGCGCTGGCGGAACACTCACGGCTGTCTGGGTGGATAATGCAAATACATTGAAATATAAATTTATTAATCTTTGTGGACATCACTGGGGCGAGAAAGACTTCAGTGATAATGAAAGCCACTTTCAGAGGCTTCAAAGGTATTCACCGTAGGTTTAATGTTTGTCAGTGTCATGCTTCTGTTTATGTGTTAATACCTGTAGAAATATTGTCAAATGTAAGAGCAACAGTGTTGAATACCTTCTACTCAGGGATGATATTGACATATTCACTTTTTAGTGGCTTAATTACATCTGAATAGAATAATTTGAATTTATTTCCCTTCTTTCAGATACATACAAGAAACTTTAGGGCTGAATGAACTTGATCCAATGTATCGTCAGTTTGCTCGCATTTTTGAAACATTCCGCATATCAGAACCTGAGAAAGTGGAAGAGATGCCACAACAGGTGCAGAAAGAACCAGTAAAGGAACCCGATTTGAAAAAAGTGCCAAAATTAGAAGAAGACTTTGATGATGATGCAGAAGAGGAAGAAGAGGTAACTGCTACATCTTATATTACTTTATATTGTAAATAGTGTCATGAATGTAATTTAGCTGGCAGTGTCATTTGTTTGGTATTGAAGGAGACATAGTTATATGCTGAGTCAGTATTGCAGTGGTAAATTCATGAATAAAAAGTTCTTGCTTTACTTGCCACATCAGACTCGGATAAAATTCCAAGCTTTTGATGATGTCCTCCATCATCGTTAGGGGCTAAGTCTGACTGTCGTGAAATTAGTGAGGCTCCCACATTCATGTCAGAGCATGCCATATGTTTGGCTGGATTATGCCACAGAGTTAGTGCATGCTGAGGTGAGAAATCTTCCTCTGTGTTCTCTCTCTATCAGGTGCAAGCATTGATAAGTGTGTAGCCAGTGTCTCTCTTAAAGTTGATATCAGTTATTCTAAGTTCAACTATTTACCTGATCACAGAGCTGCGATAGTTCAATGCACGAGCAAGACTCCTCATTTGTCGAAACAGAATGTGGTGTTTATTTAACAGACGGTGCTCAGCCACTGTTGCTGTTTCGAAATTCCTATATTTAAGGTGACACCGATGCTCTATTCATTGATTGGCAACAGTCCTTATAGACTGCTCCACGTAACTGCAACTATAGAGTCCTAAACAGCTAAGGAAACAGATCTGTCCTTTGGTGTGAGAATACCAGTGATTTATAATATTTCTTGCAAATGTGGAAATAGCTACATGGGGCAGTCTGTAAAGACTGTTGCTGATTGCTCTGTAGAGTATAAATGTCAACTTAAAGAAGGGAATTTCAAAAAATCAACACTACCCAAGCATAGCTTGTTAAATATAGACCACATTTTGTTTGAAAAAATGAGAATTCTTGCTCACATATTGAATTCTCGGGACTCTGTGATCAAGGAAGTAGTAGAAATCAGACTAAACTATGAAAAGGACAGGTTGCTACTCACCATATAGTGGAGACGTTTAGTCGCAGGCAGGCACAACAAAAAGACTGCTAAACCAGTAAGCTTTTGGCCGAAAGGCCTTCTTCTGAAATAGTTCACACACACACACACACACACACACACACACACAAGTTCACATTCATGCAAACACAGCTGACGCACATTTGACCACTGTCTCCGGCCATTGAGGCAAAAGCGCATGATTGGAGAAGCAGTCTGGGTGGAGGGGGTAAGGAGGACACTGAGGTGGGGAGAGGGAGGGATAGCAGGATAGCTTGTAGAGCATACAGGGACTTAGTGCGGAGAGAGTAGGGAAACTAGGTGCAGGCTGGGTGGAGGAGTGGATCAGAAAAGGAAACAAGCAAAATGACTGCAGCTGTGTTGGTGGAATAGAAGGCTGTGTAGTGCTGGAACAAAGACAGGTGGGTGAAGGACAATGAGTGACAAAGGTTGGGGTTGGGGCCAGGATGGTTATTGGAACATATATTATACTGCAGGAAGCATTCCCACCTGCACGATTTACAAAAGTTGGAGCCGACTGTGAAGCAATCATTGAAGTGAATAGCATTGTGTTGGGCAGCAAACTCAACTACTGGGTCGTCCAACTGTTTCTTGGCAACAGTTTCTCGGTGGCCATTCATGTGGACAGCCAGCTTGTTGGTTGACATGCCGATGTAGAACACAGCACAGTGGTAGCAGCTTAGCTTGTAGATTACATGACTGCTTTCACTGGTAGCCCTGCCTTTGATGGGATTGGTGTTGCTTGTGACCGGACTCGAGCAGGTGGTGGTGCGAAGATGTATGGTACAGATCTTGCATCTAGCTCTATTACAGGGATATGAGCCATTAGGCAAGTGGTTGGGAGCAGGGTTGGAGTAGGGATGGACGAGTATATTGTATAGTTTTGATGGGCAGTGGAATACCACTGTGGAGGGGTAGGAAGAATGGTGGGTAGGACATTAGTCATTTCAAACGACGATGAGAGATAGTTGAAATGCTGGCGGAGAATGTGATTCAGTTGCTCCAGTACTGGGTGGTTCTGAGCATGAGGGAAATGCTCTTCGTGACCAGACAGTAAGACTTTTGGAGGTGGTGGGTGACTGGAGAGACTGGAGAGATAAGGCACAGGAGAGCTGTTTCTGTTCAGGGTTGGGAGGGTGATTTCTGTCTGTGATGTCCTCAGTAAGACCCATGGAATATTACAAGAGGGAGTGCTTGTCACTGAGGATGTGACAGCCATGGGTGGCTGCGTTGTATGGAAGTTACTTCTTGGTGTGGAATGGGTGGTAGCTGCCAAGTGCAGGTATTCTAGGTGTGATATGGATGGAGGTACTGATCTAGCTATTTTTGAGGTGACGGTACACTTTGAGGAAGGTGGCTAGTTGAGTTGAGGACGACCAGATGAAGCGAATGAGAGAGAAGTTGTTGAAGTCATTAGGAATGTGGATAGGGTGTCCTCACTGTCATTCCATAACACAAAGATGTCATCAATAAATGTAAACCAGGTTTGGGATTCTGAGTGGTTAGGAAGGATTCCTCTAGATGGCCCATGAATAGGTTGGCATAAGATGGTGCCATGTGGATGCCCATTGCTGTACCACGGATTTTTTTTTGCAGGTGATTCCTTGAAAGGTGAAGCAGTTGTGGGTGAGGGTATAGTTTGTCATAATAACCAGGAAGGAGGTTGTATGTTTGGAATTTGTCAGACATTTGGACAGGTAGTGTTCGACAGTGGCAAGGGCTTGGGTGTTAGGGATGTTAGTGGAAAAAGAGAGGTGGCATCAATAATGAACAATGACAAGCAGGGCACCACGTGGTAAAGGAACTGTGGAGAGCAACTGTAGGAAATGATTGGTGAATTTGTTGGGTCTGTGAGAGCAGAGATTCGCTTGGGGGGGGGGGGGGGGCACAGTAACCGGCCACTTTGACAAGTCTGGGTGGATGGGTAGGAGTACAGGAATGGTAGGCGTGAGGAGAGGTATAGACTCGGGGAAGAGGTTCTGGGATGGGCCTAAGGATTTGACGAGAGACTGGAGTTCCTGCTTGATTTCTGGAATGGTGTCACAGTGGTAGGGTTTGTAGATTGACAAATCTGACAACTGGCAAAGTCCTTCTGCCAAGTAATCCTTGCAGTTCAAAACCTTATAATCTTACTAACTGATGACGAAGGCTCCATTTTGATGCATATTATACACATATAGCACACATAAACTACTGAATATGCAAACAGGTGTCCAATGTGTAACTTTTACCAAATTTCATTGTATTTCGCATTTATTTATTATCCCTTTTAAATCACATAGTAACTTCAATGACACTATTCTAGTACTCATTTTGCACACTTGTGTTATCAGTTATGGTTCTTGTATTCTGTGAGTTCTTAAAAGAGTCGTCTTCAGAATCTTCACGGTTATCTGTCCTACATGTGCCAGTAATCAAACTGGGAACTGCCTCTGGAAAGTAAAAATAATTATTGAAACTTTTCTATTGTCTCTAATTACTAAAAATATAATTCAAAGTGTACAACTGTTAATACTTATGGTAATGAAAGCAATTGAGTTGGGGAGGTTTCACACTTGGTAATAAATTATCTCGCTAAGTTCATTCCTAAACTTCTGAACTAGTCTTTCTTTTGACAAAGACAGGCAGAAGCTGCTGTGGCAGCTTCTGCATTTCTGTCGTCAATGAAATTTTGGATTACCACTGTATCGAGGGACTGAAATGTGGTTCAGTTACCTGTGAACATAACAAAGCAGTTAGAATCCATAATCTAAAGATGAACTCTCACTGTATGGCAATTTATGTTATTATACCTAAAAACAAAGATGATGTGACTTACCAAATGAAAGTGCTGGCAGGTCGACAGACACACAAACGAACACAAACATACACACAAAATTCAAGCTTTCGCAACAAACTGTTGCCTCATCAGGAAAGAGGGAAGGAGAGGGAAAGACGAAAGGATGTGGGTTTTAGGGGAGAGGGTAAGGAGTCATTCCAGTCCCGGGAGCGGAAAGACTTACCTTATGGGGAAAAAAGGACGGGTATACACTCGCACACACACACATATCCATCCACACATATACAGACACAAGCAGACATATTTAAATATGTCTTTAAATATGTCTGCTTGTGTCTGTATATGTGTGGTTGGATATGTGTGTGTGTGCGCGAGTGTATACCCGTCCTTTTTTCCCCATAAGGTAAGTCTTTCCGCTCCCGGGACTGGAATGACTCCTTACCCTCTCCCCTAAAACCCACATCCTTTCGTCTTTCCCTCTCCTTCCCTCTTTCCTGATGAGGCAACAGTTTGTTGCGAAAGCTTGAATTTTGTGTGTATGTTTGTGTTCGTTTGTGTGTCTGTCGACCTGCCAGCACTTTCATTTGGTAAGTCACATCATCTTTGTTTTTAGGTATATTTTTCCTTCATGGAATGTTTCCTTCTATTATAACCATATCATTAATTTATGTTATTACAATGAAAAGAATACCTCTAACTGCATACGGGCATTGATATAAGTCAACGGGTCAGTTGAAAATGTGTGCCCCGACCGGGACTCGAACCCGGGATCTCCTGCTTACGTGGCAGATGCTCTATCCATCTGAGCCACCGAGGACACAGAGGATAGTGTGACTGCAGGGCCTTATCTCTGGCACGCCTCCCGTGAGACCCACATTCCCAATTAATTGTCCCGCACTATATTCATAGTGCCCCTGCCCATTATACTCATTACTGGCGGCTTTTTGCTGATTCCCGTAAGAGTTCGGGCACTGTTTGTGCATCCGCACAGAAGAAGATGATCAAATGGCCGGTGAGCCTTAATTATATATATGAAGATGGTATCTGTTCTTTCGGACATGTCCGTAAGGACAGATACCATCTTCATATATATAATTTATGTTATGATTCTCACTTTCCACAGTTGTTCTGATGATGATGATGATGATGATGATGATGATGATGATGTCCCATACTCCTTGACGGAGCATAGGGGAACGATGCGGGAGACCCGCACCGCCGTGCTAGACAAAGTCCTAGTGGAGGTGGGTTTGTCATTGCCTTCCTCCGACAGTAATGGGGATGAATGCTGATGATGACGACACAACAACACCCAGTCATCTCGAGACAGGGAAAATCCCTGACCCCACCGGGAATCGAACCCAGGACCCTGTACTTGGGAAGAGAGAACCCTACCACGAGACCACGAGCAGCGGACACAGTTGTTCTATAAATCCAATATTAAAGCCAAAGGAAGAAAAAATGTGAACAGGGTGTATACGGCCTGAGAGATCCAGGAAAAAACCCAGGAATTTTTTCATCCGGGAGAACACCGGGAAAAAATTGGGAATTTTTTAGAATTCTGGGAATATTTCATTGTTGTAGTTTCCAGTTAAATTTTCGTAATTTTGACTGGTAAGAACAGATACGCTAACAAAGGATGTTACTATATCCCGCTGCTGCAGAATAATACTGCAGCAATAAAAGATGAACAAGGGAAAAAAACGAAAATAGAACTTAAATTGCAAAGGAAATGTGCCATATATAACAACAAAACACAGTACCCATACAAGTGTCTGCCAGCAGCAAAATGTGTCAAAGACTTTAGGAATACTGTGCAATGCTTCATAATAACAAATTGGCTCCAATGAACGTGACGTCACAAATGTTTCCAATAGATGCGTTATAGCAGTTACGAGCAAGCTCATGCACATGCGCAGTTGAGTCACATATCTTTTCCCGCTACAGAAATGTGGCTGTTGGCTGTATTAGCAGTCGCAGTAAGCACCTAGATGCTATTGGGAAAAATTTTACTGGCGCGCCCAAGCTGCCAGCCTCAAACATGCATGCGCAGAATCTAGGGTGGCAAGTGGCAATTTGGGGGGGGGGGGGGGGGAACAGGGTTGCATATTCATATTCTTGGGGGAAAAAACCGTGTGTCACAAAGTGCCTAGCGTCCAGTACACGTTGGTCTATCGATTATTCCAGTTATTCGTATGATTTTCAACGCATCCATGTTGGTTTTTTAACATTCTTTAACACCTTCTAAGTTCATTTCTGAATGAATCATAAGTTGATTTTTGAATGTGTGCATAGTATACGTGATGTCTGTCGGGGGAATTCTCGTCGTATCTAGAAATAAACTTTCCTTCAGACAAAAGGGGACGGGGCTATGCAAGCTGAGCGGAATAAAGCTGAACAGATAAATGTCAATCGCAGTCTGATTACGTGGTTGATTGGGTTTGCGAATGATCAGAGTTGTTATATTTACTAGCGAAATCCATAGATTCAGATTACAAGAGTGGAAATAAACGTCTAACAGGAATAATAGGTAAGAAAGATCATGTATTATCTTCTCGGTGTATACAAGAAAATGAAATTTTGACAGAAAATGTTTGGCCAGATCACTACACTAATAAGGGCCAGTTGTACGGTCCCAGGCTAGCAGCCGTTTAAGTTCTGTTCTTGAAGTAGCACAGAAAATGCGTTGTATGAACATGTAACAATGCCTAGCTGGAGAATACTCGCGGGATAACGAAACCAATGATTCTGACAGGGTTAATGAAATTAATCAGCAAATAAGTTTTGACAGTGGCAGGAATAGTTATAGAATTAGTGATAAGATTGTTTGTTAGAATGAGGAAGGAGAAGAAACGGGACAGGGACATCACACAAATTAATGGATGAGTATAATGATTCCAAATGTATATTTGTTCTTAAAAAGAATAAATAGTGGCAAGTAAAATGGTGCCCTGCCTAATTGTGAACTGCTGAAATTTGACGAGTTCTGTGCAATTGAAGTACCCTACGAAAAGACAATTCCTAAAGTTGCATGAAACGGGCAACTCAGTTGTGGCTTCTTTGAAATTTGCGATTTTCTGCTGTCGAGCGACTTCATGTTTTTTAACTTCAATCATTTCTGCACTGACGGGTAAACACTTTGTTGCTACTCCCTAATGAAATCATTCAGCCCAACTTCTAACCTGTAATAGTGCCCACATTTTGGTATAGAAAATGTTTGTGTGTTGCAGGAACAAGCTATAAAAGTTGTTCCTGTTGCTGTCTTCCTTGTCTCACATTGCTCTTGTTTATCCTGTATTGTTGACCTGCAGCATGATTTAATGTTTTCTCAGCAAGAGAAACCACTCCTCTTTTAAACTTCATGGTATAGTGAACACACTTCGTCGTGGTAGACTAAAACCTAGCACTTAAGAAAAATGCTGAAATAGACTGAAACAAAGGGTGAAAACCTAATGTACTCTAACGTTTCTGATTTAAAGCGTGAGTGTGAATCTTGGTTCTTTCAGTTTATTCCCCCCAAACCACATTCCACTTCTTTATGAGGTGACTTGCTTGGAATTTGCAGCCACTCATCTTTACTGGATAGCCGGCTGCCGGAAACCCTCTTGACTTCTTCTCCGTCCAATAACGCTAGGTACAGGAATTTTTAGACTCTGTCTACTTATGAAATAAGTAGACATACAAACATTGATTTTCGTCAATTAACGATGTATTTGACTTTCATACACAATAAAACTCTCAGTTTCAACATAAATATATCACTTCCGGTAAGTATCTCGTATAGTCGAACATCAGAAACAAATTGAATTACAGTTAAAAGGAAGTTCGCTTTGATACCTTAACTTTTCTTAACATACATAAGAAAATAAGTCTTGCCTATAGCAAGGTCATGTCAAGAGTTTCCAAGACTTATTTTTCAACTGTCTTTGTTTTAATAACAATAGTCAATGATCCAATAAGCACAGAGCTGGATATAAACTCCATGGTTCTTCCTTACGCACTCACTAAAACATCTATGGATTGCCCGACAGGTACTTCTCGGTGCTGTTCGTCCGCCACATCTACTTTCTTCCCGCGACTGATGTTAAATCTGCACATACAAACGTGACGCGTAGTAGGTAGGATTCTACCATCCCACTCTCGTATCCAGAATATCGTGTGTTCGAGATGGTAGGAGTCTGAGTGGTTCTAGAATTTACACAGAAATTGTTGAATCACTACAGTACCACCAACAAACATCATAGCAAGCACTACTCTCATTGACCCAGAGACCGCTGGATGAAACACAAATGAAGCGGGGTGAGGTATTTGCAGTGGAAAAGTTTCACCCATTGCATGCAGCATAGATAACATGTGATTCGTATTGAGAGTCTGTTGTGGTAGAAATCTCTCGTGGACGTAACAAGATTTCATAAAAGTTCATTTATAAGGGCCCCCATATTCAAATGTGGAACTTATTGTACTCATAAATATGAAATGAAATGAATGCATTGAAACACTTATTGTTAAGTCACGAATATTCGCAACATAGAGAAATGGCTTGATGTATATGGGTATGTGCCGACAGCATCTGAATGCAGTTGGAGCTGTCGAAATGTAAACTGTACTCCCCATGCTTGCCAACATCTGCAAGTTTCTTAAAAATGTCCATTTTGGTGACACGTATGTAAAGAGATTTATTTTATTGGCCATGAGTATTCAAAAAAACTACTAAATGCAAATATGAGCAATATTAAATTTGAATTTAACCCTGTGGCGCATAGTGTCCACTACAGTGGACAGCTGTTAATGGTGGCTTCTTTGGCATTTTCAATCAGTCCTGAGGCTGCAAATGCACACAGTTCACTGCAGTGGGGACTCCCTACTGGTGTTGTGTCCAGCATGCATTTGCAGCCTCATGACTGATTGAAAACGCCAGAGAATTGACCATTAAA
Source organism: Schistocerca cancellata (assembly GCF_023864275.1). Classification (NCBI taxonomy): domain Eukaryota; kingdom Metazoa; phylum Arthropoda; class Insecta; order Orthoptera; family Acrididae; genus Schistocerca; species Schistocerca cancellata. The sequence continues at coordinate 390,003,905 of NC_064626.1, read as the reverse complement.
AGTTGTCCACTGCAGTGAAATTTATGCACCACAGGGTTAATTAATATTTAATACTTGAAACACTAACACAATGGCTTCTCTGGCAAAATAACTTCTGTTATAATTTCTAGTGGCATTTTTCAGAACTTCCTCAGGTTTTGTCTCAGAATCTAAGCTGCAGGTGCATTTTTGGACCACAAAAATTGGAAAAAAAGGTCACCTAATGTTTGTGTGAATATGGTAATCTACATGCCACTGCGAAATGCATGATAGATAGGAGATCAGACATTTATGTTAATAAGCTTCTGTATTCACCTGAACTTCAAGAATGGTTTCGGCATTTTTCTTCGGACATTTGAAATGAGTGAGTGTTTTAATCATAAGCTGTTTTGAAACAATTTGTCATGAAAACACAATCTGTGCTGAGTCAGAAATAAGTTTTCTGTCTCTTTTTTAATCATTTTTGTAAGTGCTGAAAATTTCCTCGAGTACAAACCGTACATCAGGAAGCTTGGCATTGCATTTTGCTTCTGTGAAAGATCAAACGGTCAGTGTGTGTTGGCATTTGAGCAGATGTAGTTTACAGTTTTTAGAACTAACTGCATAACCTGTAACATTATAAATAACTCCTATGTACAATGTATAAAAATTGCTCGTGTACAGCATTGACAAGTCTACAATATCTGCACTAGAAATTGACAAGGGCCACATACAGCTTATGAGCCTGAATTAATTTCCTGTTATGACAGCATTACTTTGTGTTGTGTACATTAAGAGTCTATATCAAGGTAAGATGTCATCTGGTAGTTCATTCTTTTAATGTCTCATACTGGGCTATGATTTTACCTGATGGTAAAAATAGTGAACCATATTAGTTAAAATGGGGGAGACAGAAGTGTATGCACAAACAAAACTAGACCTTTGGCATGAAATAATCATAAAAATTGGTCCTAAAATCAGCAACATCATGAGGGTTGATTTGGTGTCAAGTAGGACCTCTCTGACAATCCATCCAAGAACAACAGGTGAGGAGATAGATATGTTCAACAATCTCTAATGCTTGGGTAGCATCATTTCTGTAGTCAGTACCATACATCAAGAGAATGGAAACAGAATTTTCAAAAAGTTTCCAAATTCTATCATGTGGTAAGTCAAATACTTGGAAACAGAATATTTTGATATACTTTCTAAGTTCAGCCTATACAAGACTTGTCTCCTACCAATATTACCACACGGAGGACTAGAAGCCATAACTGTACCAAATAAGAACTGTCTCCAGACAACAAAAATGAAGTTCCATCCTACAGAAAACAATATTAGATAAAATAAGCAATGAAAAATCCAACAACAGCTTCTGTTTGACAGAAGTTTCTTGGAGAACCTTGAATTGAAGTGATCGCAGTTTTACTGTCTATCATGCAAGGAAGATGGGACCTCACAGAACTCCAAAGGTTTACTTTGTTCAAAATTTTCCAGGGAAGAGACGAAGAAGGTCTTAGTACAGCTGAGAGAAGTGGTTCTCATGAGCCTCAAGTATGCAATATAGTATGGAGTGATTAACACTAAACAATGTTCCAAATCCTTGTGTATGTTTTTCTGGACATAAGTGAGAGAGATTCTGTCACATTTGACAGATTCATATTTGCACTAATAGTATAGTTAAGTTTGTATTATATTGCCATTAACCATACTGGTTTCTCTAGATTTCTCTCTCCCAGATTTGAAATATTTCCTGATTTTAACAATAATTTACTGTTTTGCATTTTTTAGAAGAAGGAAGAGGAGAAAACAAAGCTTTCAAAGCGTAAAATGAAGAAACTGACAAGGCTCAGTGTTGCAGAGTTGAAACAACTTGTCAGTAGACCAGATGTTGTTGAAATGCATGATGTTACTGCCAGAGATCCCAAACTACTCGTTCAGTTAAAAGCTCACCGTAATACTGTTCCTGTTCCAAGACATTGGTGCTTTAAGAGGAAGGTAAACACAACAGCTTTAGGTCTGTCATTGCAGACAAATTGGCTTTGTATTTCTCTGTTTGCTACATGTATGTTGTTGTTGTTATTATTGTTGTTATTATTTTTATTAATATTATCATCATCATCATCATCATCATCATCATCATTGTCATCGTCATCACCACCACCTTCACTAACATTTTTTCTCCTTGTAAGTCTGACCTTTTTGCCAAAATCATTTTCAGTATTTACAAGGTAAAAGAGGGATAGAAAAGCCACCTTTTGATCTGCCAGACTTCATAAAAAAGACAGGAATTATGGAGATGCGTGCAGCGTTACAGGAGAAGGAAGACCAACGAACATTGAAAGCAAAAATGAGAGAACGTGCCCGTCCAAAGCTTGGAAAAATTGATATTGACTACCAAAAACTCCATGATGCATTTTTTAAGTAAGTAGTAGTCCTATCTTGTTTTGATTAGTGTGAGCTTTTGACATTTCTGAACTTTGAATACAGTATTTAACAAAATAAAGCCTGGTAAAGGGGTGAAGAGGAATTGGAAATAACATTGGTTTGTAGCCTATTTCAAATTGGAGAACGTATTTCTTAGCCACCTCCTGAACTAACAGCTCATGCAGAGGTTTTATTGAAATAAATGCTTTTGTAGTCATTGTAATTTAAATCCATAAGATGTTATCCTAAGTTTGCTGTTGCACACTTGCTAGTGACTTAAGTTTATTGACTCCAGTGTTGGACTCCATTCCAAACATGCGGTTATGATAGCACATTTGCTAATGACTTGCATTAACCTTGGGGCACTCTGGACAGTTTTCTTCAGTGCTGATATGAATCAGTCAACTCATAAAAATATTGGGAGTAACAAATTGTCGGGATCAGCATATCTTGACCTTATAATCTTACCTGCTGACCAATGCGTACCAGGTTATGAACCACAGATTACCTGGCAAAAGGGCTCTACCAGCTGTTGGACATGTCTGCCTGCAAGCACTGCTACAGTGATCCCATTCCAGAAATCCAGCTGGATCTACAATCTTTCTTCAAATCTATAAGTCCATCCCATAACCTCTCCCTTGAACCTATCCCCCTCCTCACCAAAGTCACTCCTCACATTCTATCTTATGCATGATTCCTAAAGTACATAAAACCTGTCACACAGCACACACCATTGTGGCTGAATATAATGCATCCAGAGAGAGACTCTGTGCCCTTGTGGACCAACACCTTCAGCTTATTAACTGCTCCTTTACCACGCCATACGCTGCTCATCACTGTTGATACCACTCCTCTCTTAACCAATGTCCCCAATGCCTATAGCCTTGCCACCATTGAACACTATCTTTCTAACACCCACCTTATTCCAAACTTACTACGTACCTGGTCATGATGACCAACTATATCCTGAGCAAAAATTACTTCATTGAAAGTATCACCTACAAACAAACACATGGTATAGCAACGTGCACTCCATTGCACCATCCTGTACCAACCTACTCATTGGCCATCAAAAGGAATTGCAGACCCCTCACCTGGTTCAGATTCATTGATGACATCTTCCTGATCTGGATGGTTCTCCTCAGACCAACAAGCCACTTTCCTTTATGTCAACTTCAGCCTCATGGATGGCTCCATCACTATATGCATCCACATCAGACCTACATACCACCAACAATACCTCTACTTTGATAAGTGCCACCCACTCCACACCAAGCAGTCCCTGCTGTACAGCCTAGCAACCTGTGGTTGTCACGCATGTAGTCCTTCTCAAAATATGCCAAGGAGCTCACTGAGGCCTTTTGCAGATGGAATCACCCTCCCAATCTTCTCCAGAAACAAATCTCTTCCCAAGCTTTGACTCCCCAGTCACCTACCAGCCCCCACATACCTATTGATCAGCTACAAATGAGAACCCGCCCCTCCAACCCCCACATGACTCATTAACACCCAGGGCTGAAGCAACTGTATTATGTTTTCTATCAAGGTTTCAGTTACCTCTCATCATTACCCTAAATGGGAAATATCATCCCCATTCCCCCCACAATGGTACCCCTCCATCCACCCTGCGTATACAGCATCCTCGTCCACCCCTATTCCACCCCTGCCGTTAACCCCTTGCCCAATAACTCATATTCCTGTAATAGATCTAGATACAAGATTTGTCCCCTACATGCTCTCGCTACCACCTATTCCAGTCCTGTCAAAGGCACCTCCTACCCTATCAAAGGCAGGACCACCTCTGAAAACAGCCATGTGATCTACTATCTTAGCCTTAAACACTATGCGGCATTCTACGTAGTGATGTCCTCTACAAGCTCTCTGTCTATATGAATGGCCACTGCCAAGGTGTGGCCAAGAGACAGCTGGACCACCCAGTTGCTAAGCATGCTGCCCGACTTGATGTGCTTGACATTGACAACTGCCTCACAATCTCTACCCTTTGAATTCTTCCCACCACTACTAGCTTCTCTGCACTACAAAAATGGGAACTGTACAAGTGACATGGCCTGCTCTCACATAACCCCCCTCCCGGCTTCAACCTTTGCTAGCCACTGACCTCCATGATCTTCACCTGCCTCTATACCCTTCCCTACTCTCACTGCAGCCTCAAACGTGTCTCTTATCACATCAGCACACCTGCATAGTCCTATCACCTGCTCTACTTCTCCCCTTGTCCATTCCCCCCCTTTTGCACACACAGCACAGCTGCACCTAGCAACTTGTCTCCCTGAACACTCCCACAGGCTGCGCTGTAGCACCTTCCCTCTTTCCTACCCTTCTATCCCTCAGTCTCCCTGCCTCACATGTTTTCTGTGCTCCCAATACCCACACCACCCCAGCTTAGATGGATGCTTACCACATTTGCAGTCATGCTTTAGTGCCCAGAGATGACAGTGACTGTGTGTGTGCGCACGCTTTCATTGTGCTCATCTGCCACTTAGTTCCTCATCTGCCACTCAGTGCTTCCTCATCTGGCGAGTAACAATCTCTGGTTGTTCCATTCTATTTGAGTTTTATCCATCTATGGCTATATATTAGGTTGGTGCATATGTTCATAGGTAGGATGTACATGACCCGGGAGAACCGAGAAAAACCCTCGAATTTTTTCATCCGAGAGAAAACTGGGAAAAACCCGAGAATTGTTTAGAATTCCTGGAATTTTTCATGGTTTTTGTTTTCAGTTAAATTTTTGAAGTTTTGACTTGTAAGAACCAATATTTTAACAAAGGATATTACTGTATCCCGCTGCCTCAGAATAATACTGCAGCAATAAAACATGAACGAGAGAAAAAATGAAAATAAAACTTAAATTGCAAAGGAAATGCACCATATACAACAACAAAGAACAGTGTGCATACAAGCGTCTGCCAACAGCAAAATGTGTCAAAGGCTTTAGGAAGACTATGCAATGCTTTGTAACAACAAATTGCCTCCGATGGGCATGAAGTCACTACTGTTTACATCAGATTTGTTTTAGCAGTTACGAGCGGGATCATGTGCATTTGCAGTTGAGTAGTACCTTCTCCCGCTTGTGGCTACAGAAATGTGGCTGTTGGTTGTGTAAGCAGTTGCAGCAAGCAGCTAGATGCTACCAGGAAAAAATTTGCTGGTGCACCCGAGTTGCCAGATTCATGCATGCACAGCAGGCCCGGATCTAGAAAGGGGGGGGGGGGAGGAGGGGGGGGCAGATTCATTTTCTTCAGGACAAAAACCTTGTTTCGCAAAGCACGTAGCATCCAGTGCACGTTGGTCTATCAATTATTCATATGACTTTGAAACTCATTCCTGTCGATTTTTGAACACATTCGAAGTTGATTTCTGAATGAATGAATCATAAGTGGATTTGTGAATGCGTACATAGTGCACGTGATGTCTCTGTCAAGGGAATCCTCGTCGCATCTAGAAACTAACTTCCCTGCAGACAAAGGGGCTATACGAGCTGATTGGAGTAAAGCTGAACAGATAAATGACAACTGCTGTCTCATTATGTGGTTGACTGGGTTTTGCGAAAGATGAGTGTTGTTGTAATTACTAGTGAAATCCATAGATTCAGACTACCAGAGAGGAAATAAACGACTAACAGGGATAACAAGAACGATTACGTATTATCTTCTCGGTGTATCCAAGAAAATGAAATTTTGACAGAAAAGTTTTGACCAGATCACTATACTAGTAAGGGCCAGTTGCATGGTTCCCGGCTAGCAGACACTTTAAGTTCTGTTCTGGAAGTAGCGCAGAAAATGCGTTGTACGAACATGTAACAATGCCTAGCCTGAGAATACTAGCGGGACAACTAAACTGGTGATTCTGGCAGAGTTAGTGAAGTTAAGCGGCGAATAAGTTTTGACATTGGCAGAAATAGTTGTAGAATTAGTGATGACAAGACTTATTTGTTAGAACGAAGAAGGACAAGAAACGGAGACATGACACAAATTATGGAAGAATATGATGGTTCCAAAGCTGTATAAAAATTTCGTGCTACTACTTTTTTATCTCATACTTGAGAAACTGGAGCTTATGAATGAATTGTGAAACTATTTCCTAACATTAAACTTTTTGCTTGTAGTGGGCATTTGATATTGGTACTTCGTGAATTATATTCTGTCGTGTTATAAAAATGACCATTTGTGCCAAAACAGTCTCGTTTATTTGGTGTTTTTTTTTACAATTGCTGCAGTATTAGATTATTATCTTATATAGTACACAGTGATAAAATAGACATAATCAGATCGAGAAACCACACCAGTCTTGGGTCCTATTTCTATTAACAGCTTTTCTGTATTAGACAACAACATTTCAATTTTTCGTGTAGCAAAACGTTTGACAATTTTTGATGAGGTAATAGGTTCTTTCACAGAAAGGAAAGCACGCTATGTAAAGCTGTAGGAAGATTAGAGAAAAAAATTATAGGAGCTAAGGATTGAAGAATTGTGTACTGTCCTGCTTGTCTCTTGTCTTTACTGGTTTTATGTATCCTATATTTAATTTTATGCCGCACAAAGCACCAAGCTGTTAGCTAATAGGGAATAAATAGTGCAAATTTCCTGCAGAGTTCCCTTTTTTTTTTTTTTTTTTTTTTTTTTTTTTTTTTTTTTTTTTTTTTTTTTTAAGGGGGGGGGGGGGATGTCAAACCGACCGACTGGAAGCAGGAGAGATACCACAGGACATTTTAATTTCCACTGTCCTGAATATAGTTTGATGGCATCCATTACAAGATATACATGTTTCAATTCCACAGAGCGAAACACAGCAACGTGCGATAGAAGAATGCTGTGTGAAGAGACGTGACACTGCACTTCGGCACAATGAAGACCAAATAACATGTCTTACATTTTCTTGAATACATATGTTTCATGCATGAGACTCTTCAGAAAGATATGCGCTACAAAATGAATATGTTTTTTTTTTTTACTATCTCAAATGCTCGAGGAAGGGGGGGGGGGGGGGGGGGTTGCACCACTATTTGGTATTGCCTCCGGTCGGAAATGTTGCAGATCTGGGGCTGATGCGCAGAGCAGTCTGAGTTATAATTGGGAAGTGGATAGCGTCCGTGTGACCCATGTTTACATTTAGTGATTTTACTGTGTCCTCTTTGTTTACTGCTCTTCCGTGAAATGAAAACAAAACGGATTTCTGTGGCCGGGAGCTATCAGTTGAATACATTCACATAATTACAGAAGGTTAAGATATGTTATTAGTTTCAGATTTTATTTTGTTTACATCTTTCTGACAGTCAAGCATTAATTGCCTTGCAGAACAATGAAGTTATTTTTGTTGGTTCGCTAAAGAAACTTTCTTTTATTAATCTTTTCCACTGGGGCAGTCAATATGTTTGAAATGAAGTGTTTAATTCTACACTATTGGCTAGTTTAAACTGTTCGCTGCGTTTCAAGTGCACGTTTTCATCTTCTAGCACGTATGGCGTTATGCCATAATAAAGAACCAAACATGAGATAACACAGTATTTGTACGCCAAGAAAATTTACATCCCGAAAACCACATTGAAAAGCTTAATATCAGGCCGAGGCCTTCACTGGGAATCTGGACATACGAATGTGCACTTTAAATGTGCACATTTTAGTATGGGTCATGAAATTCAGATACTCTTGGAGTATCCTCTGATGTCTTGTTTCTTTTGACAGTATGTAAGATCTTTTAATGCTTTATCTGTATGAACATACAGGCCTCCTATGTCATCGTAGCTGTGCAAGCACAGTGGCGCCTGTCATCTTGCGCTCTCTGCAAGTGCTCAAATGAACCTATTTCTAACAGATCGCGGGAAAATATTTGCGAATAATGGTTTGAAAAGCATTACTTTCAAAGTAAATTTCCTTTTACGCAAGTTGAACTATGTGCGAGAATGTACGATGAATTTCTTAAATCACAGAGCCTTTGACTCTCATTTAAAAATCAATTCGTTGATGATGAGCCATTTAGGTGAATTTCGAGCCCAGAAGATCAGACATTCATGTCATTATTAATTATGTGATATATCTTAAAAGTATAATATGCCCATAAAAGACCAACATTATATGTGAAAGCTTAGGTTCTCTTGCAGCATGTTAACCTTAGAGACCAATATTATATGTGAAAGCTTTTCTTTTTTTGTAGCAACTCTATGTATAATAATTAAACCATTAACTTTTCCTGTTTGTGTGTTCGCGCTACTTAACAGTGATATTGCTACTTGCTGACTACATCAAGTGTCCTAAGCTCTGAATATCTGCTGTCATCGGCTGGCAAGATCACATGACATGAGCTTTGACTCCTCACAAAAGCACAAGTAATATGCCGTGTTTGGTGGAATTCGAATATATACTTTCGTAATACGAAAATATGTCGTGTACATGTTGCTGTAAATTAAAGATATTTCCAAAGTGTGGTTTTTCCCTGAGTTTCTTTTTCTAAAGCACCAGGAAATTCAACACCCGTGTATAAAACCATAACTATTCAAAGGACTGATAAGTTACACAGTTCCGAGAGAAAATATACTGTCAGTTAACAGGGAAAAAGTATGTTTTCACCAGGGAGAAAGTGTGTTTTTAATCAGGGAATCCGGGAGAAATCCAGGAATTTTTTTTTTTACTTGTCCACGTATACAATTTGATAGGGTTTTAGTTTTGCATGTTGGTGTACCAGTTGCTGTGGTTTTATTTATCAATGACCATTTTTCATTTGTTGTTCATGGTTGCTATTTGAGTGTACATGTTTTCATTTTGTCATTTGGAGATGTGAGTGTAGCTGTGGATGCTAGAAAATGGAGTGTCAAGTGGAGAAATAATAACAGTTCCGACGCATACTTCTGTTTGAGTTCAACAGAGGGGTGATAGCAGCAGAGGCAGCCAGAAACATTTGCACCATCTATAGGGATAATGCCACTGACTGAGTATGGCAAGAAAATAGTTTTCTTTTTTTTAGGGAGGATTGTTTTAACTGTTCTGCCTCTCCACTTTAGGGAAGACCTTCGGGATTTGATGATCATTTAAACACATTAACCCACAATGATCTATGTAATTCAAGAACTGGCAAATGTGATGAACTGTGATCATTCCACCATCATGCGACATTTGCATGCAATGGGGAAGGTTCAGAAATTGGGTGTATGGATATTGCAAGCCCTAAGCCAAAATCACAAAAAATTAGCAAGTGGTTTTTGAGCATCTCTGCATACTCTTCACCAATTGCCTTGTGAACAACACCAACTATTCCTATACTCTATTGCTACTGGTGACAAGTAATGGTGTTGTTATGCTGCCATAAGAAAAAGAAAAAAATTGTTGAGCCTAAACAAAGCAGCAAATCCCCGTACAAAGACATGCATGCATCAACAAAAGATAATGTTGTACATCAGTGGAACAGTGATGGTGTGGCGTACTAAAAATCACTTCCTGGAGGTGTAACTATGACTGCTGACATTGCCACCAACTGAGACATCGTGTAGATGCAATCCAATAACAACGAAGGCTGTATGGAGTGATGCTACTCCACAATAATGCCCACTTGCATTCTGCTAGTCAGCAAAAAAACACTATGTGGGAGTTGGTTTCACAAGTCATTATGCACCCACTTTATTCACCTGATCTTGCCTCCTCAGATTTTCACCTTTTCCCCTCTCTCTCAAACATCATTCAAGGAACTTCCTTTTTGGATGAAAATGCACTCCGAACATAGTTTGACAAGTTCTTTGTCTCAAAACCATGCAATTTCTACAGTTGCAGAATCAAAAAGTTAAGTTAGCATTGGTAAATTGTTGTAAATAGTGAAGGAGACTGTCTCTGTTATGTGTATCTCTTGTCTTCATCAAACTAATGGAAAAATGCTACAAAGTTATGCACCAACCCAATATTTCATCTTAATTATCCAACTTTTCTCCTTTTGGTTTCATTACCTCAGTTGTTAATTTTAACTTAAAATAGCCCCATTTGACAGTTAACTTCACCACCCAATTACTTGATTCCAAACCCGGTATCTGCTTAGTAATATTACTCAACAAACCCTCAAAGTTATCTACTTTCATATTGAGGTCTTTGATGTTTTCATAAAAAATACGTAATGTTTTCATTGTGATATCTAAGGGTGATACACAATTCTACTGCCATGTGCCAGGAAATTGATCATATTAGTATGGGACAACTGCACTTAACTGTATAATTTAGTGCAGTCACAAGTCACACAGATTAGACCAGCTGTAAGTGGCAGAGTAACAACTGCCACAGATCCTGGCAGCATCAGAATTCACCATTTCAACTGACTTACCCAGAGATGCCTCTCCAAAATAGTGGAAATTGTACTTTCTTGCTTTCTACAGGCTGTTAGTAAATGCTTTTCACCACCAAATTACGCTGATTCCTATTTTCTAATTATTAGCAGAGCAAATAACTCCACTATTGCCTTCAAGGCAGCCTTTACTTTCATGAATTGGACTATCAGTTGCTCTCTAATAGTCTTCTTTTTTTCTTTTCAAAACTGCTTGGCTCACTGTCAAGTTCCAAGTGGCAGGCATTGGACTTCATTGGGATGTACAAGTTCTTTACTTTCCAGGTTCATGGGTTAGTTTCTCGTTAATTCATAATTTTGTCTAAATGTTGGAAAATCCACACCTTAATAAAATATTTTTGTCTACATGGCATCATGAAGTTGGGATATGAGTGTTTTCATAAATATTGCTATTGTCACATCATCAAAATCTTATGTCAATTGAAAGTACATCTGTTTATCAGTAGTCCAATACATACTTGAACATTAAAAAGATTTTGTTGTAAAACAATTTTTGTGAAGGCCATCCAGAAAGTAACAGACTTTTCATATAAAAAAATTAACAATGTGAATAAAATTTTATTATATATAATTTTAAAGGTACATTCTTAAGCTGTTTTTCTACGTAATTGCCATACAGATTGAGGCAATTGTCATACTGTGGCATGAGTTTTTCAGTACCATCTCTGTAGAAATATGCCATCTGCCATTGCAACCACTGGTTTGTGCTAGCATGCAGTTCAGCATCAGTATCAAAGCATTGTGTAGTACGAGGTGCATTCAAGTTCTAAGGCCTCCGATTTTTTTTTCTCCGGACTGGAAAGAGATAGAAACATGCACATTGTTTTAAAATGAGGCCGCGTTCATTGTCAATACGTCCCAGAGATATCAGCACCGTACGGCAGATGGAATTTTACCGCCAGCGGCGATAATGAGAACTGTTTTAAATACTTAAAATGGCAACGTTTTCCTTACTTGAACAGCGTGCAATCATTCGTTTTCTGAATTTGCGTGGTGTGAAACCAATTGAAATTCATCGACAGTTGAAGGAGACATGTGGTGATGGAGTTACGGATGTGTCGAAAGTGCGTTCGTGGGTGCGACAGTTTAATGAAGGCAGAACATCGTGTGACAACAAACCGAAACAACCTCGGGCTCGCACAAGCCAGTCTGACGACATGATCGAGAAAGTGGAGAGAATTGTTTTGGGGGATCGCCGAATGACTGTTGAACAGATCGCCTCCAGAGTTGGCATTTCTGTGGGTTCTGTGCACACAATTCTGCATGACAACCTGAAAATGCGAAAAGTGTCATCCAGGTGGATACCACGAATGCTGACAGACGACCACAGGGCTGCCCGTGTGGCATGTTGCCAAGCAATGTTGACGCGCAATGACAGCATGAATGGGACTTTCTTTTCGTCGGTTGTGACAATGGATGAGACGTGGATGCCATTTTTCAATCCAGAAACAAAGCACCAGTCAGCTCAATGGAAGCACGCAGATTCACCGCTACCAAAAAAATTTCAGGTAACCGCCAGTGCTGAAAAAATGATGGTGTCCATGTTCTGGGACAGCGAGGGCGTAATCCTTACCCATTGCGTTCCAAAGGGCACGACGGTAACAGGTGCATCCTACGAAAATGTTTTGAAGAACAAATTCTTTCCTGCACTGCAACAAAAACGTCCGGGAAGGGCTGCGCGTGTGCTGTTTCACCAAGACAACGCATCCGCACATTGAGCTAACGTTACGCAACAGTTTCTTTGTGATAACAACTTTGAAGTGATTCCTCATGCTCCCTATGAAGTGATTCCTCATGTTCCCTACTCACCTGACCTGGCTCCTAGTGACTTTTGGCTTTTTCCAACAATGAAAGACACTCTCTGTGGCCACACATTCACCAGCCGTGCTGCTATTGCCTCAGCGATTTTCCAGTGGTCAAAACAGACTCCTAAAGAAGCCTTCGCCGCTGCCATGGAATCATGGCATCAGCGTTGTGAAAAATGTGTACGTCTGCAGGGCGATTACGTCGAGAAGTAATGCCAGTTTCATTGATTTCGGGTGAGTAGTTAATTAGAAAAAATATCGGAGGCCTTAGAACTTGAATGCACCTCGTAATTGGTGGGAAGAGGTGGTAGTCACTTAGCGGCAAATTCAGTCTGTATGGTGGATGATCAAATGACTCCCATCCAAAACCTCATAGGAGTCCTCAGGTAATATCAGACATTTGCTGTTGTGAAAAACAAAAATTTTTGCACTAAGTTTTCCCCAACACTTGTTTTATGTCATCTGCCTTAACTTTGTCAGTGCTTGACATTTGGTTTGCAGTTTTTTACCAACAAAAAACTAATCTCACACCTTACAAGTGGCAGAATTTTCTGTTGCAGTGCACACTTAAACACATCACAGAAACCAAAGCAGCTGAGACACAGACCACACTCTGCTGCCGCTAGATGCATACTGAATGTAGACATTATGGCACCAAGGTGGCAGCTGTAGCCCTGCCCACTGCTGCAATAGATCAAACTGTTTGTTATTTTATGGCTAGCCCTCATATTTTGACAACATAATGCATTAATAGAACATATTGTCCATTCAGTATTTCTTGTTCCTTGCTAACTGTGAGTGGTAGGTTTCTGGAATGCCTATAGTGGTCAGCTCTGATACTGCTGTGCTAACTTTAGATGGCCCACTCTCAGTTGTATTTGACTGACCATCACCACCCATGCTCATTCATGGCTCACTGGGAGCAACATAAAGTGTAACAGAGTATCTCTTCTTTTAAAAACTGTTAACAGTGAGATTACAAAACACCTGATTATCCCATTAAACCTCACCACACTTGTTCAAAGTTAAGGCTAAGAGGGTTGGTCTCTCACAGTACATACAAAAAGGACTAACTTAAGTTCAAACTGACAATGTTTATGTTAAAAAAACAAATAACTTGACTGTTTAAAAAAATTTGTAATTAATGACTTAAAACTGTTCTACTTTAAATGATTCAGAATTTTGTGTAATTTCTTTCCTCCTACAGATGGCAAACGAAACCTAGGATGTCAATCCACGGAGACTTATATTATGAGGGTAAGGAGTTTGAAACACGTCTGAAAGAAAAAAAACCAGGTGACTTGAGTGAAGAGCTACGAACTGCATTGGGCATGCCTGTAGGCCCTAACGCTCACAAAGTTCCACCTCCTTGGCTCATTGCTATGCAAAGATATGGACCACCACCATCGTATCCCAACCTCAAGATACCAGGCTTAAATGCTCCTATACCGGATGGATGTTCCTTTGGTTACCATGCAGGTGGTTGGGGAAAACCCCCTGTTGATGAATCGGGAAGGCCTCTTTATGGAGACGTTTTTGGTGTTCAGAGTCAGGATTCACAGGTACATCAATGACAATATTGTATTTTCTTTCTGTAATGTGCAACTGTTTATTTTACAAATGTAAGTGTATAATAGGCTTTTTAAGTAAATGATTTTGAATATTGTATGCATCATAAGATATAAAAACCAAAGTAAACAATTATTGATAATATAAACATATGAATATAATAGAGGGAAACATTCCACGTGGGAAAAATATATCTAAAAAGAAAGATGATGAGACTTACCAAACAAAAGTGCTGGCAGGTCGATAGACACACAAACAAACACAAACATACACACAAAATTCTAGCTTTCGCAACCAATGGTTGCCTCGTCAGGAAAGAGGCGTCCGTCCACATCAAACCCACCAACAAGCAACAGTACCTCCATTATGACAGCTACCACCCATTCCACATCAAACGGTCCCTTCCCTACAGCCTAGGTCTTCGTGGCAAACGAATCTGCTCCAGTCCGGAATCCTTGAACCATTACACCAACAACCTGAAAACAGCTTTTGCATCCCGTAACTACCCTCCCGACCTGGTACAAAAGCAAATAACCAGAGCCACTTCCTCATCTCCTCAAACCCGGAACCTTCCACAGAAGAACCCCAAAAGTGCCCCACTTGTGACAGGATACTTTCCGGGACTGGATCAGATTCTGAATGTGGCTCTCCAGCAGGGATACGACTTCCTCAAATCCTGCCCTGAAATGAGATCCATCCTTCATGAAATCCTCCCCACTCCACCAAGAGTGTCTTTCTGCCGTCCACCTAACCTTCGTAACCTCTTAGTTCATCCCTATGAAATCCCCAAACCACCTTCCCTACCCTCTGGCTCCTACCCCTGTAACCGCCCCCGGTGTAAAACCTGTCCCATGCACCCTCCCACCACCACCTACTCCAGTCCTGTAACCCGGAAGGCAGAGCGACGTGTGAAAGCACCCATGTGATTTACAAACTGACCTGCCTACACTGTGAAGCGTTTTATGTGGGAATGACCAGCAACAAACTGTCCATTCGCATGAATGGACACAGGCAGACAGTGTTTGTTGGTAATGAGGATCACCCTGTGGCTAAACATGCCTTGGTGCATGGCCAGCACATCTTGGCACAGTGTTACACCGTCCGGGTTATCTGGATACTTCCCACTAACACCAACCTGTCAGAACTCCGGAGATGGGAACTTGCCCTTCAGCATATCCTCTCTTCTCGCTATCCGCCAGGCCTCAATCTCCGCTAATTTCTAATTTCAATTCACCGCCGCTCATACCTCACCTGTCTTTCAACATCATCTTTGCCTCTGTACTTCCGCCCCAACTGACATCTCTGCCAAAACTCTTTGCCTTTACAAATGTCTGCTTGTGTCTGTGTATATGCGGATGGATATATGTGTGTGTGTGTGTGTGTGTGTGTGTGTGTGTGTGTGTGTGTGTGTGTGTGCGCGCGCGCGCGAGTGTATACCTGTCCTTTTTTCCCCCTAAGGTAAGTCTTTCTGCTTCCGGGATTGGAATGACTCCTTACCCTCTCCCTTAAAACCCAAATCCTTTTGTCTTTCCCTCTCCTTCCCTCTTTCCTGACGAGGCAACCGTTGGTTGCGAAAGCTAGAATTTTGTGTGTATGTTTGTGTTTGTTTGTGTGTCTATCGACCTGCCAGCGCTTTTGTGTAGATATATAATATAAACAGATAGATAAAAATCTACTCACCAAGTAGCGACAGGGGAACACTCACACAAAAGGACTTAACTATTACAAGCTTTTGGGGGCAGTGGCTCCTTCGTCTGGCAGAAGTGTTGAAGGGGAAGGGAGAGAGGTGAAGGAAAGAGATTGAAGGGGTTTAGGGAAAGGGGTACAGTTCAAAAAAGTCACCCAGAACCACGGGTCGGGGGAGACTTACTGGACAGGATGAGAAGGAAAGACTGATTGTTGGGGACTGCACTGGATGAGATTTGAAAACCTGAGAGCTTAGAGGCAGAAGACAGGGTAATATGCAAGACAGGGATTGCTACTAAAACATCATGCACAAGTTAATAAGACTGAGAAGTTAAGTGCATTGTATGTAACAGAGGTGGGGGAGGGGGGGGGGGGGTGAAGAGTCAGAATATGAAAGATGTAGGGTACTAAAATGAAGTGAAGAAAGGAGTAGTTATTCTGAATAAATGCTGAGACGGAAGAAATTAATGTAAATTAATATCAGGTGGGTGGTGAGAACTAAGGACGTGTTGTAGTGCTAGTTCCCATCTGTGGAGTTCTGCGAAATTGTTGTCTGGGAGAAGAATTCAGGTGGTGCTTGTGGTGAAACAGGCACTAAGGTCATGAATTTCACATTGTAGAACTCTCTCTGCAACGGCATATTATATAAATAATGGATTTCGGCTATCAGTCGTCCTTTTTAAATTTTATTGGCAGATCTAGGTTTCAACTAGAAACTAGTCATTCTCAGTGCACTATCATTTTTGATCAATGCATCTAATGCCTGTTGGTCGGGCTTCATCCACAGTTCAATGAACTGTGGATCAAATCTAGATCTGCCAATAAAATTTAAAAAGGAGGACTGATAGCTGAAATCTATTATTTACAAGTCAATAACAGTCGCTGCGTGCAGCAGCCTTCTGAATGGAAGGTAACCTGATGAGGGGATATTATGTGTTGCCTGTATACATCCTCTGCCTGTGCCCATTCATCCTGACTGATAACTGGATGGTAGTCATGCCGATGCAAAAGGCCGAACAGTGTTTGCATAACAGCTGATGTATGGCGTGTCATTTCACAGGTGCCTCTCCCTTTGATAGTATATGTTTTGCCAGTTACAAGGCTGGAATAGGTGGTGGTAGGAGGGTGCATAGGGCAAGTCATGCAGCGGTAACGGGCACAGGGGTAGAAGCCATAGGGTAGGTTGTTGCAGAGATTGTGAGGGTGACGAAAAGGTATTGTAAGTGTGGTGTACAAAATCTCAGACAGAATGGATCTCATTTCAGGGCATGATTTTAGGAAGTCATGGCCTTGTTGAAGTAGCTGATTGATACATTCAACGCCAGAATAATACTGGGTGACAAGTGATGTGCTCTGAAGTTGCTTTTTGGAGGGATCAGCAGTACCAGAATTGGCTGTGATGGCCTGGGAAATCTGCTTGTGAACCAGGCTGCAGGGATAACTACATCCAGTGAAGGCTGAAATGAGAGTGGTGGTTTATTGCTGTAAAGAGCCTGCATCTAAACAAATATGTTTGCCTCGAATGCCAAGGCTGAATAGGAAGGAACGTATGACATGGAATGGATGAGAACTGCCAAAATTTGAGTATTGTTCTTTCTTAATAGGTTTGGCGTGGATGGAAGTGTGTAGCTGGCCTTCGGTGAGGAAGAAAACTTAGTCATATCATCTTCCATACGACACTGCCAATGGATACAAGCTGGTTTCAGAAAGTGGTAATCTCACATACCAACTTAGCTGTAAATTTTGCGCAGCTTTCTATGTGGGTGTGATAACCAATCAGTTTTCAATCAAAAGTATGAAGACTGCCAAATTGTAACCAAGAGCAAAGCTGACTGCCAAGTAGTGCAGCCTACTGCAGAGTACAACGTACTTGGCTTCAATGTTTGCTTCACAACCCATGGTATTCGGATTTTCTCTCCCAGTATCAGCTTCTCCGAATTACATAGGTGGTAATTGTCCTCATGACGTGCTTTGATCCTACAAGCCATTTGACCATAATCTCCTCTAACTCTTATCGCACACCTATGTCCTCACCTGTCGTCTGTCTTTGTGCCTGCTGTTTGCTGCATCAACCTACTCTCATACTTTCGTCTTTGTGATCTACCCACTCCGAATCCCAACACTTTCATTTCATCTCTCTCTCTCTCTCTCTCTCTCTCTCTCTCTCTGTGTGTGTGTGTGTGTGTGTGTGTGTGTGTGTGTGTGTGTGTGTGTGTGTGTGTGATTTGAAATAGCTCCAAAGAAGGGCACTGTTAAAATAAAAAAGAAAACCCACAGGTTTCAACCTTTTATGTACCTGTTGATCAATGTGAAGATTTTCATAAGTAGTAAAGTCAGTGTTACAGAACATTGGCCTTTTACTGGCATTTATTCAGTAATAAGCTCATTGGCGAGTGATTATCTGACACCTAACACATTCGAACAGCTGTAGTTCAACAAAATATTAATTTGCTGCCACACAATTCTTCGACAGATGATTACAAATGCTTTATTAATAGTCCAAAAATGCTGCACATCACTTGCTATTATTAACAACGTTATAATGGCTCTAAAGAGCTCACTCATGACAGCTCTACCACAGTTTGGATAAATGTTTCTTGGCTTTATGACAAAATCAAATTTGTTTGTGTAGTCAACTTTTCAACATCTCTGACATAATTTGACCAACTACATGTTGCCTGCTGTTTACTGCATCATTAATGTAACAGATAGCTACTGATGATGGCAACAGAGTAAGTCCTTGAAAGCATAAGTGTACTAACAAATCTGACAAGATTAGAAAACTGTGAAACATTTATCCAAGAATTTGACTGCAAAAAAAATAGATTATCATACTATTATAACTTGTTTAATGGCTCTATGCATAATTTGAGAGGAGCATATTTATACCAGTATTTCAAAAATTATTTAAATAGGCTTTTTTCTTACAGAGAATATTTAACATACATTTCATTATAATTAGTAGTAATCTATATGTAATTTTAACTTTAATGAAGCAGGTCATTCTTCGTTGGAGTGGTATTTTAGTAGTATTTGTTATAAATAGTCTTCACGGGTTTGCCGCCGGATCACATTGTGCAAACAATATTTCCTCGGAGAAACTGTCCAACATGTTCAGGTGGTTCACCTTTGCTGGTGGCTAGGTACAACTGACGGTCTCCGCACGTCAACGCCCCGTTTCCAGAACACGAGTGCGAAGAATGCACAGCCGCGGAAATCACAGTGATTTGCCATATTCAAACTCCCTCTGCCGAAAATCGCAGAGAGGCTCTCCTGCATGTGCGCTGTACGCTGCGTTTGTCAACAGTGGGGCCAGACGTTGTTCACCAACTGTCGTACTAGGCCGATGTTATGACGGGCCTGTCATCGAAGAACCTTGATTTTCGCATTGTGATTTAATAGCAGCCACAGCAGTGTTCCAGACCCTGCTCAGTTGAAATCCCTTATCCTTGTTGATGAGATCATCAGCTATACAGGTATGTATTGCTTCCTTAATGACGCAATCCCAGAAAGATGATGCCGGGGATAAAGCTTCCGTGTTTTCATAAATCATATGATGGTCCTGTATTCAGACAGTGTTCCGCAATTGCCGAATTTTCCGATTGACGAAGGCGTGTGTGACGCTGATGTTCATCGCAGCGTTCTTGTACTGTGCGGCATGTCTGACCTATATATGCTGCCCCACACTGACAAGGAATCTTGTACACACCACATTTCCTCTGGCCAGGATCATCCTTAACCGAACCCAGCAGGTTTCTCGCTTGTGCATATGGTTGAAAAACCCAGTTCCGTATCTTCCGAGGACTCCTCCGATTCTTGACGACAAATTTTACACTTGTCATCTTCAGAATTTGAAAGAGAGTATTCCAATCAACATTGTCAAAAGCTATAAACATGCTATAAACATAGGTTTGCCTGTCCTTAACCTATCTTCTAAGACATGTCGTAGGGTCAGTATTGCCTCTTGTGTTCCAACATTTCTACAGAGTCCAAACTGATCTTCCCCGAGATTGGCTTCTACTAGTTTTACCATTTGTTTGTAGAGAATCCAAGTTTGTATTTTTCAACTATGACTTATTAAATTGACAGTTCGGTAATTTTCACTCCTATCAACACCAGCTTTATTTGGGATTGGCATTATTATATTCGTGTTGAAGTCGGAGGGTATTTCACCTGTCTCATACATCTTGCTCACCAGATGGAAGATTTTTTTCATGGCTGGCTTTCCCAATGCTATCAGTAGTTCTAATGGAATGTTGTCTACTCCTGGATCTTGTTTTGACTAAGGTCTTTCAGCGCTGTGTCAAATACTTCACACAGTATCATATCTCCCATTTCATCTTCATCTATGTCCTCTTCCATTTCCATAATATTGCCCTCAAGTACATTGCCCTTATATAGACCCTCTATATACTCTCTGCTTTCCCTTCTTTGCTTAGGACTGGTTTTCCATCTGAGCTCTTGATATTCATACAGGCCGTATCTATCTTACCTCTAGTGATATATGCTTCTACATCCTTACATTTGTCCTCTAGCCGTCCCTGCTTAGCCATTTTTCACTTACTGCAGATCTCACTTTTTAGAGGTCAAATTTGTTTGTATTCTTTTTCACCTGCTTCCTTTACTGCATTTTTATATTTTCTCCTTTCATCAATTAAATTCAGTACCTCTTCTGTTACCCAAGGATTTCTACTAGCCCTCGTCTTTTTACCTACTTCATCCTCTGTTGCCTTCACTATTTCGTCTCTCAAAGCTACCCATTTTTCTTCTAGTATATTTCTTTCCCCTGTTCTTTTCAATTGTTCCCTAATGCTCTCTCTGAAACACTCTACAACCTCTAGTTGTTTCAGTGTATCCAGGTCACATGTCCTTAAATGCCTACTGTTTTGCAGTTTCTTCAGTTTTAATTTACAGTTAATAAGCAATAAATTGTGGTCAGAGTCCACATCTGCTCCTGGGAATGTCTTATAATTTAAAACCTGGTCCCTAAATCTCTTTCTTACCATTATATAATCTATCGGGAACCTTCAAGTGTCTGCAGGCCTCTTCCAGATATACAACCTTCTTTCATGATTCTTACACCAAGTGATAGCTTTGATTAAGTTATGCTCTGTGCAAAATTCTACCAGGCGGCTTCCTCTTTCATTTCTTAGCCCCAATCCATATTCACCTACTACGTTCCCTTCTCTTCCTTTTCCTACACTCGAATTCCAGTCACCCATGACTACTAAATTTTCATCTCCCTTAACTATCTGAATAATTTCTTTTATTGCATCATACATTTCTTCAATCTCTTCATCATCTGCAGAGCTAGTTGGCATATGAACTTGTACTACTGTGGTAGGCATGGGCTTTGCATTTATTTTGACTACAATAATATGTTCATTATTATTATTATTGACTTTTTTTTTCTCAGACTTAAGTCTGGTTAAAAATGGAACGTGACGCGGACCTCGGTCAAGCGTGACTTCCTTGTAACTGTATGGTATATGTTATATTGCATTTAGGAACTTTCGGGTAATTGAACATGTATCAATAATTACATATTTTTGTAGTTGTATATATATATTTGGATGTAGCTGTATTGCATTGATGTACTGGTGAATATTGTGAGGTATGACTCCTGTAGTTGATAGTATAATTGGGATAATGTCGACTTTATCCTGATGCCACATGTCCTTGGCTTCCTCAGCCAGTTGGATGTATTTTTCAATTTTTTCTCCTGTTTTCTTCTGTATATTTGTTGTGTTGGGTATGGATATTTCAATTAGTTGTGTTAATTTCTTCTTTTTATTGGTGAGTATGATGTCAGGTTTGTTATGTGGTGTTGTTTTATCTGTTATAATTGTTCTGTTCCAGTATAATTTGTATTCATCATTCTCCAGTACATTTTGTGGTGTGTACTTGTATGTGGGAACGTGTTGTTTTATTAGTTTATGTTTTATGGCAAGTTGTTGATGTATTATTTTTGCTACATTGTCATGTCTTCTGGGGTATTCTGTATTTGCTAGTATTGTACATCTGCTTGTGATGTGATCTACTGTTTCTATTTGTTGTTTGCAAAGTCTGCATTTATCTGTTGTGGTATTGGGATCTTTAATAATATGCTTGCTGTAATATCTGGTGTTTATTATTTGATCCTGTATTGCGATCATGAATCCTTCCGTCTCACTGTATATATTGCTGTTTCTTAGCCATGTGTTCGATGCGTCTTGATCTATGTGTGGCTGTGTTAGATGATACGGGTGCTTGCCGTGTAGTGTTTTCTTTTTCCAATTTACTTTCTTTGTATCTGTTGATGTTATGTGATCTAAAGGGTTGTAGAAGTGGTTACGAAATTGCAATGGTGTAGCTGATGTATTTATATGAGTGATTGCTTTGTGTATTTTGCTAGTTTCTGCTCGTTCTAGAAAGAATTTTCTTAAATTGTCTACCTGTCCATAATGTAGGTTTTTTATATCTATAAATCCTCTTCCACCTTCCTTTCTGCTTAATGTGAATCTTTCTGTTGCTGAATGTATGTGATGTATTCTATATTTGTGGCATTGTGATCGTGTAAGTGTATTGAGTGCTTCTAGGTCTGTGTCACTCCATTTCACTACTCCAAATGAGTAGGTCAATACTGGTATAGCATAAGTATTTATAGCTTTTGTCTTGTTTCTTGCTGTCAATTCTGTTTTCAGTATTTTTGTTAGTCTTTGTCTATATTTTTCTTTTAGTTCTTCTTTAATATTTGTATTATCTATTCCTATTTTTTGTCTGTATCCTAGGTATTTATAGGCATCTGTTTTTTCCATCGCTTCTATGCAGTCGCTGTGGTTATCCAATATGTAATCTTCTTGTTTAGTGTGTTTTCCCTTGACTATGCTATTTTTCTTACATTTGTCTGTTATAAAAGCCATATTTATATCATTGCTGAATACTTCTGTTATCTTTAGTAATTGGTTGAGTTGTTGATTTGTTGCTGCCAGTAGTTTTAGATCATCCATGTATAGCAAATGTGTGATTTTGTGTGGGTATGTTCCAGTAATATTGTATCCATAATTTGTATTATTTAGCATGTTGGATAGTGGGTTCAGAGCAAGACAGAACCAGAAAGGACTTAATGAGTCTCCTTGGTATATTCCACGCTTAATCTGTATTGGCTGTGATGTGATGTTATCTGAATTTGTTTGGATATTAAGTGTGGTTTTCCAGTTTTTCATTACTGTGTTTAGAAACTGTATCAATTTAGGATCTACTTTGTATATTTCCAAAATCTGCAGTAACCATGAGTGGGGTACACTATCAAAGGCTTTTTGGTAATCAATGTATGCGTAGTGTAGGGACCTTTGTTTAGTTTTAGCTTGATATGTCACCTCTGTATCTATTATCAGTTGCTCTTTACATCCTCGTGCTCCTTTGCAGCAGCCTTTCTGTTCTCCATTTATAATTTTGTTCTGTGTTGTATGTGTCATTAATTTCTGTGTGATGACTGAAGTTAATATTTTGTATATTGTTGGTAGGCATGTTAGGGGGCGATATTTAGCTGGGTTTGCTGTGTCTGCTTGATCTTTAGGTTTCAGATAGGTTATTCCATGTGCAAGTGTATCAGGGAATGTGTATGGGTCTGCAATGTAACTGTTAAATAATTTAGTTAGATGTGAATGTGTTGAGGTGAACTTCTTTAGCCAGTAATTTGCTATTTTATCATTTCCAGGGGCTTTCCAATTGTGTGTAGAATTAATTGCTCGGGTGACTTCATGTTGCAAAATTATCACTTCAGGCATTTGTGGTATCATCTTGTATGAGTCTGTTTCTGCTTGTATCCACCGTGCATGCCTGTTATGTTGTACCGGGTTTGACCATATGCTGCTCCAGAAGTGTTCCATGTCTGTTATGTTTGGTGGATTGTCTATTTTAATGTGTGTGTTATACATTGTTTGGTAAAATCTCTTTTGGTTTGTGTTGAATGTTTGGTTTTGTTTCCTTCTATTTTCACTTTTTTTGTATCTTCTAAGTCGTTTGGCCAATGCTTGCAATTTCTGCTTTGTTTCATGTAATTGCTCTATTGCTTCTTGTTGTGAGATTTTACCTAACCTTTTTCGTTTTTTGTCTGATATTTCATTTCTTATAAATTGTGTTAGCTGTCCGGTGTCTTTTCTCAGTTTTTCTATTCTGATCTGTAACCTGTGTTGCCATGCTGGTTTTGTGCGTTTCTTCTGTGTGTTGGTTTGTTCTGATCTCTGCCTAGTGTGTATATTTAGTGTAGTGAGTGCTCCTATATAAACCAGTAGTTGTAACTCTTCCATAGTTGTGTTTTCATTTATTTTGTTGTGTATGATTGTGTTGATAGTTTTTATTGTTGTTTCGACTTGTGGGTTATTTGGCGGTCTATGCAAGAATGGTCTAATGTCTGTATTTGTGTCTTTGTATTTTATATATGTCAGCTGAAATTTCTCTTCTATATCTAACACGAGTCTCTGTTCGTGTTCTATTTGTGCTTGTTCTGGTGGCTGTCTTAAGATTTCGTTTTCCTCTGATTGTTTAATTGATGCGTGTTGGTCTTTGTTTGTTTGCTCTGGGATGTTTGAGTCCATTACTGTGTTTCTTCCTCTTCTGATTGCACATTATTTTGTTCCAGTATTTGTTGTACTTGTTGTTTGATGTTTTCTAATTCTGACTGGGGTATCCTGTTATTTTTGATTATTACACGGATCTGATCAGCTAGTCGTTGTTCTGTTAAAAATTTTAATTCCGGGTATCTGGTAATAAATGTTGTGTATACTTGTGATCTGTATCCAGTTGTGTTGGTTCCTAGGTTTGTTGCTTGGTAATAACAGAACATGAGGTGTCGATTAACTTCATCTGACCATCTCATCCTCTGTCTTTGTTTTCCTTCTAGGGTGGTTGCAGGAAGCATATCCTGCAAAACACCTCTATTCGGATTTAAATCCTTTTCCAGTTGGCTAGCAGTGTCGTTACCATTGTGGGCGGGCATAGGGTTCAAGCGTCGTCCCCGACCATGACGGCACTTGTCCGAGGCTTCTTTAGTTCTGTCCTGAACCAAGTAATCACACTAAAAGGGGGGTTAGCCCTATTAGTGGTTTGTTCTTTTCGTCGCCTTTTACGACTGGCAGAACATACCGGAGGCCTATTCTTTTCCCGGGCCTCCACGGGGTTTATTATTATTATTATTATTATTATTTTTACTTATTCTTGCATTGCTCTTATTTGATTTTGTATTTATAACCCTGTATTCATCTGACCAGAAGTCTTGTTCCTCCTGCCAGTGAACTTCACTAATTCCCACTATATCTAACTTTAACCTATCCATTTTGCTTTTTAAATTTTCTGATCTACCTGCCCAATTAAGGGATCTGACATTCCATGCTGCGATCCGTAGGATGCCAGTTTCGTTTCTCCTGATAACGACGTCCTTGTGCGCAGTCCCCACCCAGAGATCTGGATGGGGGACTATTTTACCTCTGGAATACTTTACCGAAGGGGACACCATCATCATTTAACCATACAGTAAAGCTGCATGCCCTTGGGAAAGATTATGGCCGTGATTCCCCTTGCATTCAGTCGTTTGCAGTACCAACACAACAAGGCTGTATTGATAGATGTTACAAAGCATATCAGTTATCCAGACTGTTGCCCCCTGCAACTACTGAAACTACTGTGGTTGTACTTACGGTATCTGTTTCGCTGAGGCATGCGAGCCTCCCCACCAATGGCAAGGTTCATGGGGAGACGTAAGTCTAAAGAAACAAAAAATTATTGTGTGATTTATTTATATTGTAAGGTGTGTTCTGGGTTTATTGAATGGATACTACTTTTGATTCTATCTGTATGTTTCCATTTAATTTTGATTTTGTATATAGGCTGTGTTGCTTCTTCAATGGAGGATGATACACGCTGAATGCATAAAGATAGTGATGTACTTTCTCCCACTGTTGCACTGCATTAGTAATTGCGTACAGGCAGATAGATAGTATTTCTGGATAGAAAATCATTCATGAAAATATCTTTTGCCAAATTTGTCTCAACTTCTGAACATAGCAATTCTTCAGGATCAGTTTATAGAAACATTAATATTTGGAAGAGCAGTTGAACGGAATGGATGGTGTCTTGAAGGGAGGATATAAGATGAACATCAACAAAAGCAAAACGAGGATAATGGAATGTAGTCAAATTAAGTCGGGTGATGTTGAGGGTATTAGATTAGGAAATGAGACACTTAAAGTAGTAAAGGAGTTTTGCTATTTGGGGAGCAAAATAACTGATGATGGTCGAAGTAGAGAGGATATAAAATGTAGACTGGCAATGGCAAGGAAAGCGTTTCTGAAGAAGAGAAATTTGTTAACATCGAGTATAGATGTAAGTGTCAGGAAGTCATTTCTGAAAGTATTTGTAAGGTGTGTAGCCATGTATGGAAGTGAAAAATGGTTCAAATGGCTCTGAGCACTATGGGACTCAACTGCTGTGGTCATAAGTCCCCTAGAACTTAGAACTACTTAAACCTAAGTAACCTAAGGACATCACGCACATCCATGCCCGAGGCAGGATTCGAACCTGCGACCTTAGCGGTCGTTCGGTTCCAGACTGTAGCGCCTTTAACCGCTCGGCCACATCGGCCGGCTGGAAGTGAAACATGGACGGTAAATAGTTTGGATAAGAAGAGAATAGAAGCTTTCGAAATGTGGTGCTACAGAAGAATGCTGAAGATTAGATGGGTAGATCACACAACTGATGAGGAGGTACTGAATAGGATTGGGGAGAAGAGAAGTTTGTGGCACAACTTGACCAGAAGAAGGGATCGGTTGGTAGGACATGATCTGAGGCATCAAGGGATCAACAATTTAGTATTGGAGGGCAGCGTGGAGGGTAAAAATCGTAGGGGGAGACCAAGAGATGAATACACTAAGCAGATTCAGAAGGATGTAGGTTGCAGTAGGTACTGGGAGATGAAGAAGCTCGCACAGGATAGAGAAGCATGGAGAGCTGCATCAAACCAGTCTCGGGACTGAAGACCACAACAGCAACAACAACAACATATATAATATTACTGGAGGTCAGGAGATTTTTAATGTCATTGGATAGCAAAGCAGTAAACTTAGTGCCCTTCATCTGTTTGGATCCCTGGTCCATCTTTCTCCCCCAGTTCAGAAAAGTATCCCTTTCCCCGGCTAAAGCCTAGTCCCACATCCCATTTCTGAAATGCTGCCTAAACTATGGAACCCCCCCAAGTGGCCTAACCATAAAGATTCCTTTCTCTGGATCCCAGCTCTCCTTTCACAATGACCTGTATCTTTTCAGATTCTGCCAGTCACTGGCCCTCACAAACCTGGTACTGCAAAAACACTTCTTTACGGCACTGGCATCTGAAAACCACCTCTGCTCCTCCCACAAGATACTACTGCTGTGCAATCTCTACTCCATACATCACATTTCAGAAATTGAGTCCTTTGCTCTCCAGCACCTGGAGAAGCATTCCAGACACCACCTCCATAAGTTATCCAACCTGCTGACATCCTACTGTTATCTCGATGCACCACTATACAATCCCTACCCTGCCCACAGTTTCCTCCATGTCCCCCCCCCCCCCCCCTATGTAGCAATGCAAGGGGCACCAAATTTGTTATAAAAGTCAGTAAATTACTCAACGGACAATATTTTTCAGTTCAGGTATTTCGTTCATTCCAAGCAACTGTCGATTCGTGATGTTATCATCCAGACTCGAGTTGACTGTAATCTGAATCCATTTTAGCAAACTAATAATTTCTCTCAGGTAATAAAATTTTATTGATTACGAAATACAAGTTCTTGAAGTTTATTCAGAATTGGAA
Source organism: Schistocerca cancellata (assembly GCF_023864275.1). Classification (NCBI taxonomy): domain Eukaryota; kingdom Metazoa; phylum Arthropoda; class Insecta; order Orthoptera; family Acrididae; genus Schistocerca; species Schistocerca cancellata. The sequence continues at coordinate 389,976,289 of NC_064626.1, read as the reverse complement.
ATGTTAATTAGTAATTACATGCTATAATTTATTTGTTTAATGTAAAGGTGTTTTGAATTTTGTATGCATAAAAAAAGTGTGAATTTACGTGCAGCTTTTACTCTGATACAAGTTATCACTTAGAGTACTACCAGTGCATGTGTACAGTTCACTGACCTATTTGGTGAATTTTATTTTGTGATCTTGACCTGAATGGAGAGTAAATCCAGTAAACTTTATGTGAGATAGACACATCACATTATTACAAAAGAGTCATTTAGCCCATTAGGGAAAACTGAAACCTGCGCGCTCGATTTGAAATACATTACACGCCAGTGCGTGATTGAGCTGTCCAGTAAATCGCGTACAATAGTTACAAATGCGTTTGGACTTAATTGACGAAGTTGGAAATTAATTTTGAGACAAGTGCTGATTTTGACAAAAATGAACCGAAAATTTATTCAAAATACCAAGGCCCAGTTTTAATTGAGACACATATCACCTTGTTGATTACATTCCCTAGCAACACTGTAAAGCAGCTTAATTAATTCATTAGAACGATTTGTGACGTAGTAAGGCCCATTACACACACAAAATGTTACATGAAGTTTGCTGACTGTATGAGAGTGTTTTTCTTTCCATCTTCCTTTTCTTTTGCTTGTGCCTTTTTCCCGCAATGACGCAGAGTCAGCATGGTTAATCGGATTTGGCAAGGTTAATTGAAGGGCTGGGCAGATGCCCTTCCTACCGCCACCCAATACCCCCCGGGACAGAAGTAGTGTACCCCAACTGTCTGTGTCTAGTGTAATCCATGGAATAGTGTGAATGTGTTCAGATGTCTGTGAGCCGTGTAACTGAGGCGAGATGTGGGGACAAGGCCGGTATTCGCCTAGTGGGATGTGGAAGACCGCCTAAAAACCACATCCAGGCTGGCAGGCACACTGGCCTCCATCGTTAAGCCGCCTGGCGGATTTGATCCGGGGTTGGTGCACCTACCCGAGTCCAGGAAGCAGCGCATTAGTGCTCTTGGCTATCCTGGTGGGTTGCGTTTTTCTTTCCATAAATGCCAATAAACTGGCAGTTTCAGAAGTTAAATTATTAACTGTTGTGTAACTTCGTTGATTGTCCTACACTGCTACGGAAGTTGTTGTATCGTGTCTGTTCACAAGAGATCTCATGAAGCTGGGATAAATAAGAAGAAGAAAAAGACTGTAAAGAAGAGGCATCAGTATACCTAAACCATGCCTAGCTGACCTTTTCAACATGCCAAAACTTCCTATCAGCTCTCCATCAAATCCAGAGCCAAAACATTCCTGTAATACTTTTAACATTTCCATCAAAACCCTCACTCCAAAGAAGTTCGAGTCCTATCCAAAGGCTGCACCTTTAGTTGTACATCCAAATTTAACCATGCTGTACTTGTCATAGACCTGCTCTCATTCTCCCATTCCCTGCAATGGAAGTACTTCTTTGCTGCCAATCTCCCCAACCAAAACCAACATAATTCCATCATTGAACCCTGCCCCTCTTACAGGTGGTACCACCATCTGGCAGTAACCCCCCCCCCCCCCCACACACACACACACTTAACCACCTGCTGGTCACCTTCCAGGAATTCCTTCCCTCCAACTTAGCCTCACATCCTTCTCCAGGTCCCTTCCTTAGAACACCAACCATTCGGTAGAAGAAAGAATAGCCATACGCAACCTCAAAACTAATCCTGACGTAATTATCCTACATGCAGACGAAGGTTCCACCACTGGTGTTATGAATCACAGTGACTACCTGGCAGAAGGCCACTGCCAATTATCTGACTTCTCCACCTAAGACTCTGCCAGAGTGATCCCATCCCAGAAGTCCACCGCAGCTTCCAATCCCTACTTAAAGCCTTAGACCCTTCCCAGAACATCTCCCCTGAATCCATTTCGCTTCTCACCCATATGACACCCCATAAACCCACCTTTTACATGCTCCTCAAAATCCACAAACCCAACAATCCTGAACGCCCCATTGTGGTTGGTTATTGTTTCCCCACTGAAAGAATTTCGGCCTTCATTGACCAGCACCTCCAACTGATTGCCCATAATGTACCCTGCCATGTCAGACGCACCAGCCATTTCCTTCGCCGACTTTCCAGCATCTCCACCCCTTTACCTCCTGGCTCCCTACTTGTCAATGTTGCCACCAGCTCTCTATACACTGACTTCCCTCATGTCCATGGTCTTATTGCTATTGTAAACTGCCCATCCCGAAGTCCCTCAGACTCCAAATCCACTGCCTCATTCCTTATACACCTTGCTAACTTTGCCCTCACCCACAACTACTTATCCTTTGAAGGGGAGGAATAAAAAACAAATCGGTGGTAGTCATGGGCACCAACACTGCACTCTCCTACACCAACCTGTTCCTCTCTGATGTCTCCATCCGCACCTCTGTTCACATTAAACCACCAACCACTGGAAGTACCTGCATGTTGACAGCTGTCATCCCTTTCACACCAGAAGATCCCTTCCATACAGCCTGGCCACCTGGGGACAGTGTATATCCAGTGACAAGAATGCCCTCGCTGAGTATGCTGAGGGTCTCTCCAAGACCTTCACAGGCAGGCACTATCCCCCCAGACCTAGTCTGCAAACATATCTCCCATGCCATTTATTTTATTTATTTTTTCTATCCATCCGTAGACAATATAGATTGTATGGATGTTGTCAACAAATACATATATAGGGTGTTACTAAAAGATACGGCCAAACTTTCAGGAAACATTCCTCACACACAAATAAAGAAAAGATGTTATGCGGACCTGTGTCCGGAAACACTTAATTTCCATGTTAGAGCTCATTTTAGTTTCATCAGTATGTACTGTGCTTCCTCGATTCACTGCCAGTTGGCCCAATTGAAGGAAGGTAATGTTGACTTCGGTGCTTGTGTTGACATGCGACTCATTGCTCTACAGTACTAGCATCAAGCACATCAGTACGTAGCATCAACAGGTTAGTGTTCATCACGAACGTGGTTTTGCAGTCAGTGCAATGTTTACAAATGCGGAGTTGGCAGATGCCCATTTGTTGTGTGGATTAGCACGGGGCAATAGCCGTGGCGCAGTACGTTTGTATCGAGACAGATTTCCAGAATGAAGGTGTCCCAACAGGAAGACGTCCGAAGCAATTGATCGGCGTCTTAGGGAGCACGGAACATTCCAGCCTATGACTTGCGACTGGGGAAGACCTAGAACGACGAGGACACCTGCAATGGACGAGGCAATTCTTCGTGCAGTTGATGATAACCCTAATGTCAGTGTCAGAGAAGTTGCTGCTGTACGAGGTGACGTTGACCACATCACTGTATGGCGAGTGCTATGGGAGAACCAGTTGTTTCCGTACCACGTACAGCGTGTGCAGGCACTATCAGCAGCTGATTGGCCTCCATGGGTACACTTCTGCGAATGGTTCATCCAACAATGTGTCAATCCTCATTTCAGTGCAAATGTTCTCTTTACGGATGAGGCTTCATTCAAACGTGATCAAATTGTAAATTTTCACAATCAACATGTGTGGGCTGATGAGAATCCGCACGCAATTGTGCAATCACGTCATCAACACATATTTTCTGTGAACGTTTCGGCAGGCATTGTTGGTGATGTCTTGATGGGGCCCCATGTTCTTCCACCTACGCTCAATGGAGCACGTTATCATGATTTCATACGGGATGCCCTACCTGTGCTGCTAGAACATGTGCCTTTACAAGTACAACACAACATGTGGATCATGCACGATGGAGCTCCTGCACATTTCAGTCGAAGTGTTCGTACGCTTCTCAACAACAGATTCGGTAACCGATGGATTGGTAGAGGTGGACCAAGCCTCCATGCTCTCCTGACCTCAACCCTCTTGAATTTCATTTATGGGGGCATTTGAAAGCTCTTGTCTACGCAACCCCGGTACCAAATGTAGAGATTCTTCGTGCTCGTATTGTGGATGGCTGTGATACAATACGCCATTCTCCAGGGCTGCATCAGCGCATCAGGGATTCCATGCGACGGAGGGTGGATGCATGTATCCTCGCTAACGGAGGACATTTTGAACATTTCCTGTAACAAAGTGTTCGAAGTCACGATGGTATGTTCTGTTGCTGTGTGTTTCCATTCCATGATTAACGTGATTTGAAGAGAAGTAATAAAATGAGCTCTAACATTGAAAGTAAGCGTTTCCTGACACATGTCCACATAACATATTTTCTTTCTTTGTGTGTGAGGAATGTTTCCTGAAAGTTTGGCCGTACCTTTTTGTAACACCCTGTACAAATGATACAGACACAAGGGTATATAAAAGTACAGTTGCATTTCCTAAATATAAACTACAATTATTTGTTTTACTGTGTTTCATGATTATACATCATGTACCACTCTGTTATTGAACATACCAAAGAAAGCCCCTAGTTACAGTACTTAGTCAGTCACATTGTTAACATGTCAACAAATACATTGTCAACAAATACATATATATGATACAGTGACAAGGGTATATAAAGTACAATTGCATTACCTAAATATAAACTTCTATTAGTTGTCTTACTGTGTTTCATGGTTATACCTGCTGTACCGCTCTGGTATTGAATGTACCAAAGAAAGCCCCTAGCTACAGTACTTAATATGTCACATTGTTGACAAAAGTTTACCCACTTTCCAGGTAATCTTTGTCAGAATAAAAACACTTTTCTAACAAATAACTTTTTAGGCTATGTCTGAAGGCATGTATTTCGCTTCTGTCTTTTATATTCTGTGGAAGTTTGTTGAATAGTTTAAGTCCATTGTATAGTACACTATTCTGTGTTTTTGTTTTGTTTTTTCTGCTCAGATGTAGGTGGTGACTTGATCTGGTTTCATGTTCGTGTAGAGAACTGTTTGTTGGGTACTGATTGATGTTTTTCTTTATGTGATTCACTGTTAGAAAAATGTATTCACCGGGAGCAGTCAGGATTCCCATAGATTTAAACAACTCGGTGCAGTGCATTCTCTTGTTATTATTTGTCATAATTCGGGTGGCCCTTTTTTGTAGTTTGAAGATTGTTTGCATATTCTGAGTATTTGTTTCCCAAAAGATTACTCCGTATCAAATGATTGAGTGCACATATGCAAAGTAAGTTGCTCTGGTGGACGAGTTACTACACACAGATTTTATTATTCTAAGGGCATAGCATGCTGATGCTATTGGATTTCCAAGGGCATTAATATGTTCAGTCCATTTTAGTTGAGCATCAATATTCATCCCAGAAATTTGTTTTTGAGACACATTCTATGTTTTCATCTTTCACTTTTATAGCGTTACCATTGGATTTTTTATTGGTGTGGAAGCTAATACTTTTGGTTTTGTTTACATTTAAAGTAAGTTTGTTGTTATCTATCCAGTTGCTCACTTGCTTAAGTGTTTCTTCAGCTTTATTGTTTAGTACGTTTTGTGATGCATCAGTGAGTAGGATGTTACTGTCGTCAGCAAACAGCACCATTTCACCAAGTTTAATACTCTTCGGTAAATCATTGATATACGAGGGTCACTCCAAAAGAAATGCCCACAATTTTTGTAAAAATAGAGTTTTCACTCTGAATGTTTGGAAGTTTTACAGTGTCTAAATAAATCCTTCCAGCTTGTTTTCAAACTTAGTTCATCCTGTTCCCGTGAGTGGCACCGTCACAGCTTGTCTTCAAGATGGCTGCTACACTTGACGTTCGTCAGAAGCAACGTGCTGTCATACAATTCATGTGCTGTGAAAACGAGACGGTGGGAAACATGCACAAGATGTTGAAAAATGTGTATGGAGATGCTGCTGTCAATCGCAGTACAGTTAGTTGGTGGGCAAGCAGGTTACGTGATGAAAGCGGGCACGGCAATATTGAGGATTGTTCTCACAGCGGCAGGCCTTGTACTGCACACACTCCAGACAATGTGCAGAGAGTTAACGAATTGGTGACTGCTTACAGACGCATCACAGTGAACGAATTGTCACGCTACGTTGGGATAGGGGAAGGAAGTGTTTGCAGAATACTGAAAGTGTTGGCGTTAAAAAAGGTTTGTGCCAGGTGGGTTCCCAGGATGTTGACAGTGGCTCACAAAGAAACAAGAAAAACAGTATGGAGCGAACTTTTGGAACAGTACGAGAATGGTGGAGATGAATTTCTTGGAAGAATTGTGACAGGTGATGAAGCATGACTCCATCATTTTTCACCAGAGACAAAGAGGCAATCAACGGAGTGGCATCATGAAAATTCACCCAAGGAAAAAAAAAATTCAAAACTACACCTTCTGCTGGAAAAGTTTTTCAATTCTCAAGGACTCTTGCTTGTGGACATGATGCCAGGTGGAACCACCATAAATTCTGATGCATATGTGACGACACTGAAGAAAGTTCAAGCTCGACTGAGTCGTGTTCGACCACATCGGCAAAAGCAGGATGTTTTGCTGTTGCACGACAATGCACGGCCACATATCAGTCAAAAAACCATGGAAGCGATCACAAAACTTGGATGGACAACAGTGAAACCACCAGCCTTACAGTCCTGACCTGTGGCACCATGTGACTATCATCTCTTTGGGAAACTGAAAGACTCTCTTCACGGAACAAGGTTTGAAGATGATGACTCCCTTGTGCAAGCTGCCAAACAGTGGCTCCAACAGGTGGTCCAGAATTTTACTGTGAGGGTATACAGGCTCTGGTTCCAAGATGGCGTAAGGCAGTTGAGAGGGATGGAAATTATGTGGGGAAATGAAAATATTGTTCCTAAAGGATGTATCTATGCACTGTAAAACTTTCAAACATGTAGAATAAAAGATGGATTAAAAAAAAAATAGTGTGCATTTCTTTTGGAGTGACCCTCATATTTCAGAATGAGTATCGAACCAAGCAAACTTCCTTAAGGGACTCAAATGTTAATATACTCTGGATCGGAGAGGTATTTTATAGTGTGATTGTTGTTAGTTTGAGAGATTTCTACCTGTTGCACCCTGTTTTTCAGGTACGAGTGAAACCATCTGTTTGCTACTCCTCTTATGCCGAGTGCATCCAGTTTGTTTAGCAGGATTGTGTGGTCGACTGTATCAAAAGCTTTGGTGAAGTCTAGGAAGATGCCTGTTACCTCGTTCCCTTTATCTAGTTCTTGAAGAACAATGTTTGTAAATTGAGCTATAGCTGTCGGTGTACTTTTGTTAGGCCTGAAACCAAACTGCTCTTTGCACAGAAGATTGTGCTTTGTTAGATATCCCCCACCCTCAGACCTTCAATCTTCCCACCATCCCCCAAGAACCAACCACAAAGGAAAGCCCTCTTTGTCACCCAGTAACACCCCGGGCTGAAATAACTGAAACACACCCTTTTCCAGGGCTTTGATACCTGTCACCATGCCCTGAACTGAGGGACATCGTATCCGACATACTTGCCATTCCTCAGTGGTGTTCCGTTGCCTACTCAACTCCCACAACATTAGAGTCTGTCCATGTGCCACTCTCATCCCAACTTCTTGCCACAAGTATCATATCCTTGTGGAAGACACAGGTGCATGACTTGTCCAGTCCACCCAGCTAGCACTTCCTATTCCAGTCCTATTGGAAGCGTAACCTACGCTATCAGGGACCAGGCCACCTATGAAAGCAGCCATGTCCTTTACCAGCTCTCCTCCAGTTATTGCACATTTTTTTATATTGGTATGATTACCAGCCAGCTGTCCATCAGGATGAACAGACACCACCAGACTGCAGCCAAGAGCAAAGTAGACCAGTGTGTTACATAACATGCAGCTGAACATAATGTGCTTCATTTCAATGGCTGCTTCACTACCCGAGCCATCTGGATCCTCCCCTCCACCACCACCAGCTTTTCTGAATTGTGCAGATGGGAGTTATCCTTACAACACATTCTCCACTCCTGTAATTTTCCCAGCCTCAACCTACGGTAATATACTGCCCCCACTGCTTTCACCCAACAGTTTTCACCCGCTCTGTCCTTCATCTCCTCCTGATTCTTGTCTCCCACATTCTCTGTTTGCCGATTCCTGCCAATGCACTCGCCCATCTTTCCCCAATCATCTCCAGTTTTCCTCATCTCCCTGCGCTACAACCTCCTGACCCTGCACCTGTTGGCCCTGCACATTCCGCCAGACAGTGTTAATCTCCCCCCCCCCCCCCCCCCTAGTCGTACACTACTATTCCTTTCCCGTCCCCACCCCCTCCATATTGCTGCTTGCATCCCACATGATAGTTGCATTCCAGCCCAAGGTACTGGAGTTGGGGGTCATGTGTACATGAGATGTGCTTGCTTGTGTGTATGAATGGTGTGTGTTTTGTTTTTATTTATGAAGGCTGTAGCTTAAAACTTTATATAAGTGTCTTTTAATGTGCCATTGGGCCATTAAAAGTATTGTAAATGCATAAAAAATCTCTAATCAGAAAATGAGGTTCCATTATTCATTAATTAAGTATGTTTATTGCAAGATGTCATTCTATATATTATTTGCTAGTATTTCTGCACTATCTCAAGCTGACATGCCTTTTTTTTGTTGTTGTAAAGAATAGCTTTCTTTGTTTCCAACAAAAATGTGTTTGAGCAAAATCACGGTTTACTATTAGTATAATTAACCAATGAAAAAATAATCTTGCATTATGTGAGGTAAATCACTATTTCATGCACCAATAATAATAAAATAAATATTCATTTTGTCACTCTGTTGCTGCATATACAGGTGTTACCCCGCAGTAATAACCCACTCAAAGCATTATACTGCGCAGTTGCATCAGATCCCAGTCAACCGCTTAATCAGTTGCTGATTATCTTGCCAACACCTGCCACATTGTGGGATTGCACTGATAGCTTGGAATGTGGGTCATTTTCTTGCCCGGATCATAAATTTTTTCTCACCTAGCTAATTGTTTATGTTACTGCTGCTCACTTGGATATATGACAGCAAAACATATAACTATGTTAGCTGAAGCGATAATAAAGGAATAGGTACAGGCTCGCAATTGTGTAACAACAGTGGGCCGCGCGGGATTAGCCGAGCTGTCTAAGGCGCTGCAGTCATGGTCTGTGCGGCTGATCCCGCCTGGGGTTCAAGTCCTCCCTCAGGCATGGATGTGTGTGTTTGTCCTTAGGATAATTTAGGTTAAGTAGTGTGTAAGCTCAGGGACTGATGACCTTAGCAGTTAAGTCCCATAAGATTTCAAACACATTTGAACATTTGTAACAACAGTGGAACGGTACAAGACAATGTTATTTGTGATTTGTTGCACTTTATATATAGGTGCACCAACTAGTGTGTTAATAGCTTTCTCATTGCAGGCAAATAATAAAGAATACCTATCATTTTGCAGGCAAATAATGATGAAGAAGAAATTGATCGAACAACATGGGGAGAATTGGAATCAGAATCTGAGGAAGAAAGTGAAGATGAAGACGAAGATGAAGATGAGGAAGAACGGCAGAAAGAAGATGAAACTGGGCTTGTTACACCAGCTGAAGGTCTTATCACTCCTTCTGGCATAACATCAATACCTGCTGGCCTTGAAACACCTGAGATCATTGAACTCAGGAAAAGAAAAATAGAAAGTGAAATGGAAGGGTAATATACAGAATTCTTTAAACTGCATGCTACATAAAATTTTCATATGCTTCCTGTCCTAAAAGTAATAGACATAGACAGTACTGAAACTTCTGGGAGGAGTACCATGCTTCATCAGCTACTTTGCAGTGAAATGTACTCTGTTTCAAGGCCCAGTGGTGCCATTATGAAATTTTAAAAAGTCCCAACCTAAATGTTATAATGAAGATGAGTGACATCATCAAAATACATGAGAAAAACCTACATAGGATCATTAATGTTGACATCAGTTTGTCTCTAAAACAGTTTGTATCGTTGCATATATGAAGAGGACATTGTGCACGTAAGGTGCACCAAATGATGTGATGATCATCATCCGCCACTGGGTGCACTGCATGTTACCACAATTTTTGTCCCAAAATCAGATTTAGTAGCCATATAAAACATGTATACAAGACAAATTAACACTGCAGGCTACAGTTCATTCCAGTATACTTAGTAAATTCCATTTTTGGATTTTTCACCAATGTTGATTGCTCCTTCCAATAATGAAATACGAGTAATGTTTTAAGAAAAGAGAATCAGCCGAAAAGAGATTGTCATTATATAAGAGAAGCATTGAACAGTCAATAAATGCAGAAACAGAGAGCTGAAGATTGTGGCTCGGTTTTTAACTCTCTTTCTTGTTACAGAACCAACTATGTACAGTTGTGAGACAGAATGACTGGCCATTACATTCTTCAGGAGGTGAAAGTCTTAGTACTATGGATAACATACTTAAAAGTACAAGAAACTGTCCTAGCTTTTGCAACTGTTGGTCCCTTCCATGGGGGTAAATGAGAGATAGGTTGGGGAAGGTTAAAAACAAAATTTAGATCACTTGGCGCCATGGCTGAGAGCCTTCCATCCGTTGTGAGGATTCGAGTGACCTGCACTTCCTTTTTAATTTTCCTTAACATCTCTCTTTCCTCTCTGAGAAAGTAAATAATTGTTCTGAAAGCTAGGATAGTTTCTTATATTATTGTATGTCTGTCACACGTTTTACAAATTTCACTGCCCGAAGGTAGGTACTAGCAAGCCATTCTGTCTCGTAATTTTGTAGTTACCTCAAATGAATTTTATTTTAATGAGCAGAGCAACCTATGTGACATACATTCCCTGTCCTTGTCTCTGAAAGTGATACATATAATGCTGAGGCACTACACTTTTTTTATCATTTAACAATGTCAATTTGCTTTAAAAATGTTTGATATATTTGTATGTATTGGAGCAGCAAACTGCTGTAAAAGTGGAGACATACAGGAGCCTAGCATTGCATGATTTTGTGTTCATTGATCATTTATACAAAAAAATTGGAGGAAGGCATATTAGGATATATTGTCCCATTGATAATGAAGCCATTAGACATTGAACTCTAGCTCATGTTAAACAACAGTAGAGAGAAGACTGACTATGTCCCTTTCAAATTAACCATCTTCATTTGCTTGAAGGGACCAAGCAAGGTGGCACAGTGGTTAGCCTACTGCACTCTCATTGGGAGGACAGTGGTTCAAACTTGTGTCCGGCCATTCAGATTTAGGTTTTCCATGATTTCCATAAATCACTCCAGGCAAATTCCGGGAGGGTCAGCCAATTTCGTTCCCCATCTTTGACACAATCCAAGCTTGTGCTCAATCTCTCATGTCCTTGATATCAAAGGGGCATAACCCAATCTTCATTCTTCTTCTTGCTTGAAATATTTTGGAAAAACTGGGAAATGTAAATCTAATCAGTCAGGTAAGATTTGAACTCTTACACCTCCTGAGTGAAGACCTGTGTCATGACCTCATCTCCTCACACCGTTGCTATAACTGTTAACTGGCATCAAATAGACGTCAGATTTTTTGTGTGCTTCTCAGCAACATTGGTTTTCCCAGGATATATGTACCAACAGATTAAAAGCTGTGACTTTGGTTGTGAATCATTTGTAAATAACTTAATAATGAAGAGCATTGTCTACAAAAAGCAAGAGTGTGTGCTAAAGTTTCAGACCAACACACAGTTTTAGTCTTGCATGAAGTTTTACAGCATTATATTCTGTATTTCTTATTTGTGCCTTTATTATCGTATTAGTCAAGTTACCTGTAGAAACCACAATCTCAAGTCTTAAGACATTGTGAATGGCAACAGTTATTTGCAGTGAGCTATCACTTTAGCTAAAAACCATCATAAGACTCAGTTTAGGCTGTTAGAATAAATAGATCCATATTTGAAATTACAGATTCAAAACTTCAAAAAATTAATAGATGTAGCCTGAGATAATGGTACAACAAAACCAACCTTACAGAAGTACTTGTAACTGCCTGTAGCAACTTGAGGCAGTTGCTGATTTTTTTTTATAGTTATGGTTATAAAATAGTCACTGTGGGTTGCAAAACCTTGCTGATTTTGGCCAGTGTGATAGTGTAAAGGCTTAATCATTGACAAGCCATATAACAGATTATGTGCGAAACTTTAAAAAGAAGTTGTTAAAAATTTTATTAAATATGAGCATAGAAATCTGTGAAAAGTAAAATAATTGAGATCCCTTTATAACTGTAGTTTCTATAGAACATACAGATGTTCATTGATTTGTTATTCTTCAGTGGCACCATTCTCCATGGCAGCAGCTGTTCTCTCTCACAGTTGCTAAATCTACTCACTTGTCAATTATTGGGGAATACAGATAAATAGATAATGAAATTGAAGCAGATTGCAGTAACCAATAAGTATCAAATAGCAGAAAACAATACTATGAACAAGAAATTGAAATGGGAACTGTCATGAGGGTACAGAGCAAAGTTAAAGACATAAAAAAATACATTTATATTACTGTGAGATGAGTAAAAGTTTGATAAAATATGTAAGGATGTTCCATAAAAGTTTTGCAAATATTACCTCCAATACAAACAATTTCACCGTGCTGAAAATGAGCTACATCGGCAAGAGAACTTGCTGTTGTCGTGGTAAATGACACTACTGCGGAATAAAGCACCAAAACACATTTGTGCTTGAACAGTTAGTGTTGCTGAGAAGTCAGCTGTTTTTGTTATGAATAATAGCAATGAGGAATAATGCATCAAAGATCATCTGTCTCTCTCTTGGAAAACAGAAATGGGGGGTGCACATAGCACTTAAATTTCCACAAGTTTCTCCAGTTAATGTCTTTGCTCATATTTTAAAAATACGAAGACTTAAAAAGAAATCGTGTGTAAACTCTTACATTAGTTGTCAGTGAATAACACTGTACACAATTAAATTACAGTCTTACAAGTACTCCATATTATCTTTCAGTTTATGAATAATGTTTAGTATCCGATATATAATTCATGGGCTCGCACCTAATACTGCATCAATTCATAGTGACAGCCCCACTACGTACAACAAATTCACACTTTTTGGGTTGAAATCAACATCTAGAATTTCAGAATTACTCACTTCTTTTGCACACAGCCTCACATCCATAGTGATTGATGTATAATAGTATACAGTATTTACTCGAATCTAAGCCGCATTTTTTTCCGGTTTTTGTGATCCAAAAAACTGCCTGCGGCTTAGAATAGAGTGCAAGGTAACCAGAAGTTGTGTGAAATGTTGGTAGGTGCCGCCACAATTAACTTCTGCCATCGAATATATGTAGCGCTACAGAGGCATGCTTTGCAGGCACAAAGATAGATACTGGTGCCAAAACCACTGCGTCAGTAAATAAATTAAGGTGGAAGACGAGATTTTTTTTCTCCGCCCCGAGTTTCGACCACTGCATTTTCATACATTATCCAACGAAGTAAATACAAATTCCGTATTGTTCATCTTCGAATGAAGCAGCCTTTCAGTGTACTACGAAAATCTGACTAGCAAGACTGTTTGGGATGTTTGTCAATATGGCCAACTCTATGTTCTGAATTTTTTCCTACTTGTGGCAAGAGATGGTTGCTAATAGGAACTTTTATGAATTGTGAATCACATGCAGTATTCTCTTCACCATCAGAATAATACAAATATAAACATTTTGCCATGTATTCTTTCGTGTTTGCTGCTATCTCATTTAAATCCTGTCTGCCTAATAAACTACGAAACTAGAATGAGACAACAGCAAACGCGGAAGAATATACATATCATATTTATATTCGTATTATTCTTACGCCGAATAGTGATACAGTCAGAAATGAAGCACGACAACTGACTAGGTTTTTAAATCTAAAATGACTCCAATTTCTGTGCAGAATGTAATGTACTAAAGAGGCGTCTGCAAAGATTTTCAAACGAAGAAAAATCTTCCCTAAACTATCCTTCACAACATCTTCCATCGCACGCAGTCTATTATTTGGTTCTTGTTGATTATTATCAAAGAAAGCAGCAGTGTAAGTAACAACAAATAGCAGTCTCTTGCCATTGTTTCGCTAATGAGACGATTCCTCTCTCTCTCTCTCTCTCTCTCTCTCTCTCTCTCTCTCTCTCTCTCTCTCTCTCTCTCTCTTTACTGGAAGCGGAGGTAGCACACACAAAAGCAGGTCGTAAACACTCATTATCAAAATGCGACCAACAATGCATGACACAGTACAATAATGCATTTTCAGCATAGAGTGACGTAAGCACCTATAACAAAGAGGACGGCACTTATCAGATCAAAGAAAAGTAAGCAATCAATTCAAACCAGACGAAGCACGTGAAAAAGGAAGGGTACCCGTATAAATACGGATGGAGCCCCTGACGCATAGCAATGGCTCCCTGGTAAAGCGTAACTGCTAAGCTTACGACTCGAACCAAACTACTGTAGCTGTATCATCATTTATTCGACCTAAATTGTGTCTCATATTACAATGGACCAACTTTGTTTCGATTTGGAGGTGTGGCCTAAAACTTTTATCTCCCCTTGAATTTCGAGTCTCAAATTTGAGGTGCAGCTTAGATTCAGGAATTTTTTTTTTCCCTTGATTTCGAGTCTCATTTTTCAGGTGCGGCTTAGATTCGAGTGCGGCTTAGATTCGAGTGCGGCTTAGATTCGAGTAAATACGGTAATTACAGTTTCACTTAAATATGCAAATATTTTCAGTGATCTACTACAATTCTGACAGAACTTTTTTAAAGTGTACAGATTAATATTGTTTTCCTGCAGTGTATCTTACGGACTCAATGCAAACCTATGATTTTACACACTTGCACAAATTCCAGAAATGCTAACTCTGAGCACTGTTACATTTGCTTTGTAACAGTTACAGGTAAGATTTAATGTTTTTGTGTGCTCAGATATTCCATTGAAATTTCTGTACGCTGGAATACAGTTGGCTCTAATATTCCTTTAAGTGTCGGATTGGAGGCATTATTAAAAATGAAAATAATGCAAACCTAGAATCTTGCTCCCTCACAATTTTGCTAGTCAGAGTGAGTGTGGCCTTAAAGCATTTGGCAACAATTTATACCCTTGACTTCTACCAGATCAACAGTTGCCTCAGTCCACATCAGGCAGTGACAGTTACCTCTGCTAAAACTTGTACATGCAGTTTTAGCTTCACTGGATCAAAATGTAATGCTCATTCATGTTTTATACATTTTTACATACGAGGTGATTATAATTAAACTCTCATTATTTGTGTCAGTGTAGCTGGAAAACTTTTCCATATGCATACCCAACTTAATCGGAATGATGTTCAGATTGTGTGCTGAGAGATAGTGTTAATGTCATGACTTGACCGTTACACTGCAGTACTGGTACAACAACATAGGGTTGAAACTCGTGCATCATTCTGCATTACAGTCTCAGACAGTCAACACGAGTGTGGACAGGGTGTTGTTTTATCAGAACAACAGCAATAGTGCTGTTGCTCTCTGCAAGTACCAACATATTAAAGGTATATGGAGAGGTTCTCTCTTTCTGTCCTGGGATTGAAGGACATGATCTGTGGTTAAAATTAATTGGCAATTTGAGAACTGCTCCTGAGAGAGGCAGATGGCCAGTAGCACCAAAAATTATTGTAACCTGGAATGTAAACATGGTACGCAGTTAATAAATGTTACCCTCTTGTGTGGAAATTAAAATGTACTTGTGTCAGTGGTTTAGTCTTCATTTCTGTTCCACATGTCCTTACAAATGTTTCCATAATATTTCATTGTCATACAATCACTCATTTTTCATGGGGGCCCTTTCAAATAGTGAAAGCATAATTATAACCATGCTGTAGCTCTTGAAGTTTTGAGTCGGTAAATCAAATTCAGTTTTGGGTATTTCCCCCTTTTTGGTGTTTTTGAACAACCTAAACCCAGTCTGTTAACTGAAATAACTTGATTACATATAATTACAATTTAAACTGTTTCTAATAAACCTTTTTCAGTGTTAATGATTATTTAGTGCCAATTCTTTAATTTTATTTTTCAATGTTAACTTACACTTTATTATATCATACCCGTGTACTCTACTTGATGTCCAATTTCTCTCTTCATCTTCGCTTCCCTTTTCCTTCACAGCATGTAGGGTCCCCTCAACAGACTTTCTACTTTTACGTCTTTCTATCAGCAAGTGCTTAGAATTTCACTTCATAAAGATAAGCAATGTTATGGTTTGTTTCAGGGGTGAAACACCTGTGCTATACCAGGTGCTTCCTGAGAAACGTGTGGAGCGTGTAGGTGGAGCAATGATGGCCTCAACACATATCTATGACATGACTGGTGCCGGTGCTCAACCACCTCCTGGAGGACAAGCACCAAGACGCCATGAAGGTCCTGGCACAGTGGAATTGGCTTTGGATCCCTCTGAGCTTGACTTGGTGGATACTGAAGCTATGGCTGTGCGGTATGAACAGCAAATCAGAGAGCAGCAGTCGCAGCTGCAAAAGGAAGATCTTTCAGACATGCTTGCCGACCATGTTGCGAGGCAGAAGGTATATTTTGTTTGCTTTTATTCTGCTGAATTGTTTTTATGTGCACAGTTCACTATATAACCGAAACAGGCTGTTTATTTTCATATTGTTTGCGATTCATGTATAATGTTCGTATGTTTCATATTTTCAGAATAAGAGGAAACAAAGACAGCAACATCAGGACAATAAACAAGCCAAGAAATATAAAGAATTCAAGTTTTAATAGTATGAGTGTAAAAAGCTGTTATAGAAATCTATGGACTAGTTCACATTACACAAGCAGATGGATTCTATACTGTGATCATTATTAACTTTCATGCAGTGTTGTGTATATGGCAGTAAGTGACAGTGAAAGCATTATGCAGATTGAGTAAATTTCTCTTCGTAAGTTCACTTGTGATTTGTACCATGCTATGTGGCATTGTTTTGTGGAAGAATAATAAGAGGATGCTTCTTCATATTAACTGTCGTACTATAGATGGCTTATTGAGTTTCTAATGTGATGCACACGTCATTGCTGATGGAATTTCTTTGGTGAGAAATTATCTGTTTTAAAAAGAAGAGTAAACTGTAAAACTAATTATAGCTTATTCAGCACTGATGGAGAGAATAGTGTTTTCCACAGAATAATTGTTCTCTTTTCTTTCACAAAAAATGTTTGTGTAAATTGTAAATGTGAGTATTGCAGAGTGATCTACTTCATTGTGTCGATGTAGAGATGCGACATTGTGATAAAGCTGCAAAAAAAAAAAAAAAAAAAAAAAAAAAAAAAAAGTCTTGGTGGGAAAAAATTAGACACAAAAAACATCACTAATAACTTGTAGTGTTACACTAATCAGTTGAGTCCTTGTACAATATTTGTTTAAACATGCTGTGTCCATTAATGTCTACTGATCATTGTGTCATTTCATATGCCCCATGTGCCACTTTGTTGTGTTTAAAAATTGAATAATGGGAAATTCAGGATGAAATGGAACAGTATTATTAAAAGGAAACTTGCTACTCACCATGTAGTGGAGATGCTGAATCGTAGATAGGCACAACAAAAAGACTGTCACATATAAAGTTTTCGGCCACTAAGGTCTCCATCAAAAATAGACCCCCCCCCCCCCCCCCCCACACACACACACACACACACACACACACACACACACACAGACCCGTGTGCAAGCACAGCTCACCCACACATGACAGCAGTCACGTCTGGGTGAGTTGCATTTGCATGAGTGTGCCTTACTGGTCGAAAGCTTTATTTGTCTTTTTGCTGTGCCTGTCTGCAATTCAGCATCTCCACTGTATGGTGAGTAGCAACTATCCTTTTCATAATATTATTAAAAATTGAATAGTATGATACCTGTGACTGAACAGGAGAAGCTTGTGACAAGTTGTTTCCAGTTAGTCGTTGAGGCATTCTTGGATTGGCAGTTGGTAGAGCACTACTTGCGAAGGGCAGAAATGATAATTAGTAGATATTTCTTGAGATTGTTAAAAAATAGAGCCAAAACCTGCTGGAGTTAGCCCTCTTTACACCCATCCTTCAATTCATTTTTGGGGAGTGGCGACTTTTATCTTGAGAAGTGTTGTTTGTTTGTTATGAAATTTGGTTAACACATTAGTCTAAATTCTGACCATGTCTAGTAAAATTATTTCTCTTGCTGTTGTTAGTGTCCTGCTATGATTTGTTTTAACTTCATGCACACATTATTCAGTTATTATTTGTTACATTGAATTTCTTCATTTACACAATACCAGCTCTCCGGATCATATCTCATGAGCGGATTAATAATATAATACCACAAAAGTTTTGTTCATGCTTACATTCATATTCCTACAGAAAACACAATCATAGGTAATGTGTACTGCTAATGTATTGTAATTTAAGGTTTTAATTGTATTGTAAATGAATTTTTTTCACAGTTGCACGTCTTAAGCACACTAAAGAGGTGTTTATGACTAATTCCATCATGCATCAAATATATATTTCCCCTGTCAATATGAAGGATCTGTTAATTTCTCCTTGGTTCTCTTGAGAGGCATGGGAAAAAGTTCAGTTAGCTCCATTGTACAGTATGTAGCTTTTACGAAAAAATATAATCACATTAGGAAAGAAGGACTGTATTCTTTACATACCAGTGCTGAAAACAGATAAACATCGATATTGTAATTATGTACTGATATACAAATTGGTTGCCTTTTCTCGAAACTGAGAAGAAATCCAAGAGGAAGAAATTTTATAATGACTTACATTGGCAGTGTTAGTAATTGTGGGTACTGAGTAGTTTCTCAAGAAGTATGCTGCCCCCATCACAGTAATGTGCAAGTTTTGGTGGAACTTTACAGTATTACAGAAGAGTATATGTAGATTTTGTCAAAACTTATAGAATACCTATAAACTGGGCTAATATCTGTTGTTTATTACATCACAATTTATTCACACTATTACCTGAATGCAACCAGTTTTCGAAAACAGCACTACAAGTTTCAAAGAACATCACAAATCGCACAGCTATTTCAGTAATATAAATATAATAAATAACACACATAGTTGAATTATTTAACAGTCACATGGGTTAATACAGGAATAATCACAGAAGAATACAACATGCAAGACTCTTTATGCAATATTCTACAACTGTTTGTGAATATGACAAACTAACAGAGTTTATTAACAATGGCAGTATTACAAAAAGGATTGATTGCTACTCACCTTAAAGATGACATGTTGATTTACAGACAGGCACACAAATAGATGATTGCACATTTAGCTTTTGGCCAACACCATCTTCAGAAAAGAAGACATACATACGTACAATGTAGCACACATGATTGCCGTCTCTGGCACCTCAGACTGGAATGCATATATCTCGTGTGGTAAAGTGTAACTATGGTAATGTGATAAAGTGCCAAAACTTATTCTTGACTGAATTATTTTCTCAAAGAAGTTACAAAAAGAAGCTCTCATAACTTATTTACATTACCTACAAGGACTTTAAATATAATCTCACAGCAGTTCCAAATTCTCGTCACAAAACATATTTCTAGACAGTAATGTTACATTGTATTTATTATTACTTCTTCAGCAAATTGCTATGTTGTTGTTGTTGTGGTCTTCAGTCCTGAGACTGGTTTGATGCAGCACTCCATGCTACTCTATCCTGTGCAAGCTTCTTCATCTCTCAGTACCTACTGCAACCTACATCCTTCTGAATCTGCTTAGTGTATTCATCTCTTGGTCTCCCCCTACGATTTTTACCCTCCACGCTGCCCTCCAATACTAAATTGGTTGATCCCTTGATGCCTCAGAACATGTCCTATCAACCGATCCCTTCTTCTGGTCAAGTTGTGCCACAAACTTCTCTTCTCCCCAACCCTATTCAATACTTCCTCATTAGTTACGTGATCCACCCATCTAATCTTCAGCATTCTTCTGTAGCACCACATTTCGAAAGCTTCTATTCTCTTCTTGTCCAAACTATTTATCGTCCATGTTTCACTTCCATACATGGCTACACTCCATACAAATACTTTCAGAAATGCCTTCATGACACTTAAATCTATACTCGATGTTAACAAATTTCCTTTCTTCAGAAACGCTTTCCTTGCCATTGCCAGTCTACATTTTATACCCTCTCTACTTCGACCATCATCAGTTATTTTGCTCCCCAAATAGCAAAACTCCTTTACTACTTTAAGTGTCTCATTTCCTAATCTAATACCCTCAACATCACCCGACTTAATTCGACTACATTCCATTATCCTCGTTTTGCTTTTGTTGATGTTCATCTTATATCCTCCTTTCAAGACACCATCCATTCCGTTCAACTGCTCTTCCAAGTCCTTTGCTGTCTCTGACAGAATTACAATGTCATCGGCGAACCTCAAAGTTTTTATTTCTTCTCCATGGATTTTAATACCTACTCCGAATTTTTCTTTTGTTTCCTTTACTGCTTGCTCAATATACAGATTGAATAACATCGGGGAGAGGCTACAACCCTGTCTTACTCCCTTCCCAACCACTGCTTCCATTTCATGTCCCTCGACTCTTATAGCTGCCATCTGGTTTCTGTACAAATTGTAAATAGCCTTTCACTCCCTGTATTTTACCCCTGCCACCTTTAGAATTTGAAAGAAAGTATTCCAGTCAACATTGTCAAAAGCTTTCTCTAAGTCTACAAATGCTAGAAACGTAGGTTTGCCTTTCCTTAATCTTTCTTCTAAGATAAGTCGTAAGGTCAGTATTACCTCACGTGTTCCAGTATTTCTACGGAATCCAAACTGATCTTCCCCGAGGTCGGCTTCTACTAGTTTTTCCATTCGTCTGTAAAGAATTCGTGTTAGTATTTTGCAGCTGTGGCTTATTAAACTGATTGTTCGGTAATTTTCACATCTGTCAACACCTGCTTTCTTTGGGATTGGAATTATTATATTCTTCTTGAAGTCTTAGGGTATTTCGCCTGTTTCATACATCTTGCTCACCAGATGGTAGAGTTTTGTCAGGACTGGCTCTCCCAAGGCCGTCAGTAGTTCTAATGGAATGTTGTCTATTCCGGGGGCCTTGTTTCGACTCAGGTCTTTCAGTGTTCTGGCAAACTCTTCACGCAGTATCGTATCTCCCATTTCATCTTCATCTACATCCTCTTCCATTTCCATAATATTGTCCTCAAGTGCATCGCCCTTGTATAGACCCTCTATATACTCCTTCCACCTTTCTGCTTTCCCTTCTTTGCTTCGAACTGGGTTTCCATCTGAGCTCTTGATGTTCGTACAAGTGGTTCTCTTATCTCCAAAGGTCTCTTTAATTTTCCTGTAGGCAGTATCTATCTCACCCCTAGTGAGATAAGCCTCTACATCCTTACATTTGTCCTCTAGCCATCCCTGCTTAGCCATTTTGCACTTCTCATTTTTGAGACGTTTGTATTCCTTTTTGCCTGCTTCATTTACTGCATTTTTATATTTTCTCCTTTCATCAATTAAATTCAATATTTCTTCTGTTACCCAAGGATTTCTACTAGCCCTTGTCTTTTTACCTACTTGATCCTCTGCTGCCTTCACTACTTCATCCCTCAAAGCTACCCATTCTTCTTCTACTGTATTTCTTTCCCCCATTCCTGTCAATTGTTCCCTTATGCCCTCCCTGAAACTCTGTACAACCTCTGGTTCTTTCAGTTTATCCAGGTCCCATCTCCTTAAATTCCCACCTTTTTGCAGTTTCTTCAGTTTTAATCTACAGGTCATAACCAATAGATTGTGGTCAGAGTCCACATCTGCCCCTGGAAATGTCTTACAATTCAAAACCTGGTTCCTAAATCTCTGTCTTACCATTATATAATCTATCTGATACCTTTTAGTATCTCCAGGGTTCTTCCATGTATACAGCCTTCTATCATGATTCTTAAACCAAGTGTTAGCTATGATTAAGTTGTGCTCTGTGCAAAATTCTACCAGGCGGCTTCCTCTTTCATTTCTTAGCCCCAATCCATATTCACCTACTACGTTTCCTTCTCTCCCTTTTCCTACACTAGAATTCCAGTCACCCATGACTATAAATTTTCGTCTCCCTTCACTATCTGAATAATTTCTTTTATTTCATCATACATTTCTTCAATTTCTTCGTCATCTGCAGAGCTAGTTGGCATATAAACTTGTACTACTGTAGTAGGTGTGGGCTTCGTATCTATCGTGGCCACAATAATGCGTTCACTATGCTGTTTGTAGTAGCTTACCCGCACTCCTATTTTTTTATTCATTATTAAACCTACTCCTGCATTACCCCTATTTGACTTTGTGTTTATAACCATGTATTCGCCTGACCAAAAGTCTTGTTCCTCCTGCCACCGAACTTCACTAATTCCCACTATATCTAACTTTAACCTATCCATTTCCCTTTTTAAATTTTCTAACCTACCTGCCCGGTTAAGGGATCTGACATTCCATGCTCCGATCCGTAGAACG
This sequence comes from Schistocerca cancellata, assembly GCF_023864275.1. NCBI lineage: Eukaryota > Metazoa > Arthropoda > Insecta > Orthoptera > Acrididae > Schistocerca > Schistocerca cancellata. The sequence continues at coordinate 389,953,903 of NC_064626.1, read as the reverse complement.
CCAGTTATATGGTAAGAAAATTGTTTGGTATACTGTAGACAGTACAACTCCCCTCACATTTTCTACATAAAAAATAGTATTTTAGTTTCATAACAGATTCAATACCAATCCAATTCCTCCTTAAGCATTACTCTCTTTAAATGTTCAGTGCTACAAAAATTATTCTGTTTAAACATTACTTTATTTCGGACAGTGTCCAAAACTTGCAGTTCTGCTACTCTCTCTCTCTCTCTCTCTCTCTCTCTCTCTCTCTCTCTCTCTCTTTTTCTCTGAAGACATGTTCTATTATAAGCTTGTGAAATGTTAGTATCCTCTTTCATATTCATATTCCTATCAGACTCACAGTAAATACAGTACAAAACTCCATCTTATTGCTAGGTATAAACATTTACTATGTGACATAACTGATCATCATACACAATAGTACAGAAAAAGTTCCCTAACACATGGCAACCTAATTATAATCATTATCTTCAAAATAATATAACATATCCTATACCTCCTTAGAGCACAAAGATAATCCCTGTGTATCATCATCACAGGATATACATAATCTTACCTCATCATATCATCATAATACTCGTAAATATTTTTCATTATTTCATCAAAAATGTGCAACTTATTGTCTCCTTATTATAAAATAATCTAAGCATAGTGGATCAATTCTCAGATCATTATCGTCCAGCACATGTTCAATACCTGCTAAAATGACAAAACTTACATATTTATGAAAAGCTTCTCGCCATATAGTGGAGACGCTGAGTTGCAAATGGGCACAACAAGAAGACAGTCACAAATCAATAAAGCTTTTGGCCACTAAGGCCTGCATCAGCAATAGATGTAGACACACACACACACACACACACACACACACACACACACACACACACACACACACACACACACACACAGCCACTGTCTCGGGCAACTGAAACCACACTGTGAGCAGCAGCACCAGTGCATAATGGGAGTGGCAACTGGTTGGGGGTAAGGAGGAGGCTGGGACAGGGAGGAGGAGCAGGAGCAGGAGCAGGAGGAGGGGGGATAGTATGGTGGGGATGGTGGTCAGGGAAGTGCTGCAGTGTGTGTGTGTGTGTGTGTGTGTGTGTGTGTTGTGTGTGTGTTGTGTGGTTTCACTCCATTTTGATCACAAACACCACCTATCCCATCAAAGGCAGGGCTACCTGTGAAACCAGTTGTGATCTACAAGTTAAGCTGCAACCACTGTGCTGCATTCTGTGTGGGCATGACAACCAACAAGCTGTCTGTCTGCATAAATGGCCACCGACAGACTGTGGCCAAGAAACAAGTGGACCACCCTGTTGCTGAAACACTACCAAACATGACATCCATCATTTCAGTGACTGCTTCACAGCGTGTGCCATATGGGTCCTTCCCACCAACACCAGCTTTTCTGAATTGCGCAGGTGGGAACTCTCCCTGCAATTCAGTAGTCACTGGAATAGGTCTGAACATTAAATATACAATTAACAATAACTTTACAGTAAAGTTTTTACAATTTAATTCCATTTCTTTTAGGAATATTCTTATATACTACTGTCAATGATTATTTCAAAATATTCTGTTAACTTATAAAATGGGTGTTTGAGTAACCAGTCACAAATCTTACATTTGAAAATATTACTGGTCAGTGACCGAGCAGATGCTGGAAGTTTATTGAAGAGTTTTAAACTCATTATTTTGTGTGAGTTTGCAGTCTTGGAGAGTCTGTGTCTTGGTATGTCGTTTGCCTCTGATGTTGTGGGGATGTATGTTCTCTCTGGTTTCAAACTCATTTAAGTTGCTTTTGACATAAAGCAGTGCTGTGTAGATGTATATAGATTCCCAACAGTTAATATCATGTGCTTGATAAAGAGGGGGCTGCAGTGTTCCTCAAGCTTATTGGTTGATAAAGAGGGGGCGGCAGTGTTCCTCGAGCTTTACTTTGCTCATTATTCTGACTACTTTTTTTGAATTTTCAGAATTTCACTGACAAAGCAAGAATGTCCCCATAACAATATGCCGTAGGAAATGTGTGATGAAACAGACCAAAATATGCCACCTTTAGATACTCATCAGTGACTACATCTGTCAGTCTCCAGATGAAATTACACACTCTTGCTATTCTCTTGCAGATATGGCTAATATGTTCCTCCCAGTTTAATTTGGAATCAATGTGGAATCCTAACAATTGTACTGATTTGCTTTCAACAGCTGTAGTTAAACTCAGAATTAGCTCTTGTATTTTATCAGGATTACATAGGAGTTCATTAGAAGAAACACAATTCATTACTAGTTCTAGTATTTCCTGTGTTGCCTGATGCAGTTTTGTTGTGTCATGGTGTGTACTGAGCAGTGTTGTGTCATCTGCATAACACACAATTGAATTTGCTCCTACATTGTAAGGTAAGTTATTAACTGCAATGATGAACAGGAAATGATCTAAGACCAAGCCCTGAGGCACTCCAGTCCGAGCTTACTTCAGCGAGGAGCATCTATTTTTAATTGATACAAACTGTCTCATGTTACTTAAGTATGATTCAATTACATCTAAAGATGGTTTGTGTATGCCATAAAAATCCAGTTTTGCAAGTGTTAAATGGTATGCAGTCATAGGCTTTGCTAGATCACAAAGTACAACTTAAAATAGATCCTTATTTTCGAATGCAGTTAACACCTGGTTAACAACTTCAGTGACAGCAGTATTGGTATTTTTACCATCTTGATATGCAAACTGTCTGTTGGAGAGATCATGCTTTTCAAAATAGTTATTTAGTTGGCTGTACATTAGATATTCAAAAACTTTAGAGAAAATTGGAACAATAGAAACTGGTCGATAGTTTTGAGGCAGATGCTTATCTCCCTTTTTAAAGACTGGTATCACTTTAGCAGTTTTGAGTGCATCTGAGAAAAATCCAGATTCTAAATACATATAAAAAATGAAAGGAAGAGATTGATAGATAAAGTGTATTATTTTTTTCATTACATAGTTAGAGAACCAATAACAGTCCATACTTTCGGAGTTGGTGAACCTTGCCACAGCTTTTACAATATCCTCTGGGGTGACAACATTCCAGTGTAAAGTATACTTCCTATGGGGCACAGCACCAAGACGATCTAGTGCACAAGTGCCATTTTGCTTGTTTTTGTTTTTCAGCTCACTCACTGAGGTGAGGAAGTAATTATTTACTTCTTCTGGGACCAGCATTTCACCTTGTGTGTGGGTTTGTGAATTATATTGGTTGACGATGCCCCATGCTGCTTTACATCTGTTGGGAGCACTTTCAATGTAATGTTTGCATGCAATTCTTTTTTTTTTTTTTCCCAAGGGCAGTTTGTTTATGTAGGTTTTTTTACATTTGAGATAAGCTCTATAAGAAATTTTATCTAGCTCAGGTCCTTGTTTACAAGAATTTTTATATATTCTGTACAGTCTCTGAGCATCTCCTCCCTAGTGAGAGCTAGCTCATCTGTATACCATTTTAGTTGTTTGTTTTTCTGTTTATGCTTTGCTACTTTTGATTAATGGTGAGTAGGAGTACCATAACTCTGTGAGTATTTTCAGGAAGTTGTTAAACAAAATTTCACCAGCACCCTTCCCAGGTTGTGTGTTGTATACAAAGTCCCAGTTAACATCAGATAATGTGTCAGTAAATAAATTAATATATTCATCTTTCTGCCCTCTTATCCATGTGGCATTAGCCTTGATTCAGACTGATGTGTCTGATTTAGGCAACTGATCACAGCAGAATGTTAAAATCAACGGTTCATGATCACCTAGGCCTCCACTGGCAAGTCTGATGTCATACATATCTCTAAAAAAAATTTAATATTATCTAAGCACGCATTATCCCGTTTTGGTGTGTAATTTGTACATTGCGAATTTAGTGATCTTAAGATATTCAAAAATGTTCTAGTAACGTTCATCATTGTTGGCCATTTCAATGTTGAAATTGCCACAGATAATTAGTTTTGTTTTAGATTTTAGTATTTTCCTCATAAGCAGCTCAAATCTTTCGAAAAATGTATTTGCATCTCCACTTGGTAATCTGTGTAAGCTAACAATTATAGTATTCTCTGCATTTAGTTTTATACACCTAAATTCTCCATATAGTTCTGACAGTAAGAGCTAACATCTATTTTGGTAAACATTATAGTATCTTTAGCAAATATTAAAACATCTCCATTCTTTCTTTCACTTTTACACATAATGTCTCCAACAGCATACCCTTGAGGAACAAAGTATTGTACTTGTTCTTCTGTCAGCCATTGTTCTGAGCCATCAACATTTTCAATACTGCAAAAATGTTCTAATTGTAATACTTTGTTCCTAATGCAGTGAATGTTCGTTTACATCACAGTAACAGATTTATGTTTATTGTTTATTATCTGTGAACACACTCTCATTCGAATGTTGCTTTTAGCACCTAGGTCAAGTAAAGGAGGTTTATTACCCACTGATTCACTGACTTTTATGCTAAAAAATGACATACATTCCAGGTATTACTCAAACCGCTACTTTCGTAGATTGTTTTATTACGTGTGAGTCTTTCTTTAATTATTTCATCAACACATTCCCACACAAACTTTTTCCCTTCATAGTTTAGGTGGTGCCCATGGCTGGTGTGAAGGTTAGGCTGCAGTTTACTTATATCGACCACAGCACAATTTGTGTATTCAGAGCACAGTTTCTTTATTTTAATATTTGTTCTTCGAATTTCTTAATTAACGCATGAACTATAGATTAAATCGTGCCTATGAGGCACTGTAGCAACAACTGTATTCCTTGATTTATTTTTTTCTAGAAAGTTCTGAAGCACTTTTACACAAACATCTGCTTCATTTTTCGTAACATCATTTGATCTCGTTATGCATACGACAAAGTCATTTTCTTGCGTGGATTTTGTTTGAACGCTAGTGCCTAAAATGTGTTTAGTTCCTGCTCTAGGTTTGACGACACTGGTCACTGCTGTGTCTCAATTTATTTCTCAAAACATACTAGATATATTCCTGTCATGACTGTCTGTTAGAAAAAGCACGCTGTTCTTTTTACTTGATGTTCCCCGTTTATCATCATTTTTCTCAAAGTGATTATTCGTTTTCAGTGCATTGTCTTTTGCAAGGTCTGGATCATTTACACTGTCTTCAACACAGTCACTGGAGTGCAGAACACTGAATTTGTTTTTGTCCGTAAATGTAACTGCTGTTGCGAAGTTCATTGTTATTTTTCCAGCTAAAGTCCTACGTTTGTGTTTTACTTCTTTCCACTCGGACGATTTGTACCTTTCGTCAGGTGTCACTTCACTTGATTTGTTCTTTGACTGTAGTTCCTGATTTTCATTCTTGAGTATGGTGATTTCGCTTCTTAAAGTGTTGACTAAGAACTGTAGAACTGAAACTCGTTCTCTTAAATTTGTTATTTCGACGTTACAATTCTTGCAAACTCCCTTTTTTACACATAAATGTAACTTTTTCTCTTATTAGAGTTACACACTTCTACACTCGCGACCATCTTGAACAAACCGTAATATATCCTAAGTTCCCGCTGCCCTCCTGACCTCAACCTTTGTTAGTGACTGTCCTCACACATCGAGCCCCTTCCCTGTTCCCATTCCAGCACTATACAGCCGTCATTCCACCACCATATTCAGTCTTTTTACTTCTCTCCTTTTCCTCTTCTTCCCCTCCCCCTACCCCCTCCAACCTCTCCCCACCTCTCGCCTGCCCTCAGTCTAACCTTCAGCACTTCTCTCCGCCACCCCCACCATACTGTCCCTCCCCATCCCAGCCTCCTCCTTACCCCCACCCATCATGCACTGGTTTGCTGCTCACAGTGTGGTTTCAGTTGCCTGAGACTGCGGTCGTGTGTGTGAGTTGCATTTGCGCATCTACATCTGTTTTTGATGAAGGCCTTAATGGCCGAAAGCTTTATTTATTTGGGACAGTCTTTTTGTTGTGCCTGTCAGCGACTCCGCATCTCTGCCGTATGGTGAGTAGCAACTTTCCTTTTCTTATGTTGTTACATTCCATCCTGGATTTTCCATTGTTTGAAACTATTTCAAATGTTACTCCAGTTCAGACAGAAGTTGCTCAGATGAGGGGGAGCTTGGGCTCACAGACTGTCGACAGACAATTGATCAACTGTCAGAGATTAGTGAGTTATCTTGGAGCTTGGTTCAGCAAATTTTAAAGGAAGATTTCTTCCACCACGACAATGCACCTGCGCGCAGACAGTTTTTGGCTAAAAATGCATGGTCCCACTGCCCCAAATATCTTACTCACCTGTCCTGATTCTGTGCGACTTCTCCTTATTTCCATGAATGAAAAGGGACGTGAAAGAACACTGATTTGACAGCATTGAAGAAGTCAAGAAAAAAAAAAAAGAGGGAGGAGCTGTGAGCTATTTCTAAAGATGACTACAAAAAATGTTTCGAACAGTGGAAGCAGTGATGGAACAAATGTATTACTTATAATGGCGAGTATTTTAAAGAGAACAAGGCTGTTTTGTAAACAGTTTGGGAAAAAAAATATAGCTTTTTAAAAAAATCTGTTTTTTTCTTAATTCTCTCCTCAAAACAAATCTTTCAGTGCTCATGATATTATTTACAGTCAGTTGCCCAGTGATCTTTAAAATGACAATAGTAAACAAACAGATCTATCTGACTTCCTTCCCAGTTACTAATAAAGTACAAATATTCCACAAGTAATGCAAGAATTTTAATGAAACCAAACAGCACAGTAACTCTCAACATAGATAATGTAAATAAATAAAAAAAAAAAAAAAAAAAAAAAAAAAAAAAAAAGTTTCTCCTCAAAGACAGCCAAAACAATTATCTTCTCAAAATGCAAGAGAACTTCTTCACTCTATAAGCAGAAATGTAAACCTGTCTTTCAATCAAATCAGTGCAAAACAGCTTTAGTATAATCGTGTTTCAACGTCTCTTTGCCTCAACCAGTTGGATACAAATCCCTTTTCAAAAAATATGTTTACATATGTACACTATGTCCATAAATAAAATCCAGTTTCAAAATGCTTTTGAAAGAGAACCACTGCTCAGAATGATGTCAAATTTGAACAGTTTGTTATTGATGCGGGGCGGGGGGGGGGGGGGGGGGGGGGGATCATGGAAAAAAAATTGACCGGTAGATGTTACTGTGTCAGAATATGCACACCAACAGATGCACTGCACACCACTGTTCTATGGTTGGTGTCTGAGACACCTAACATTAAACAGTACTGTCTCCATCAAGGATAGTGCTCTGCTGGTAAAAAACTTTTCAACTGCGCCAGTAGCCATGAAGAAGTTCCGGGCACTGAGCGGTGTGAGAAAAGTCACTGGTCTCATAGTTGCTAAGGGTATGGAGAAAATTATTATAAAATTTGAAAAGACAGGTTGTTTTGAAGTGAGGCAAAGGGAGGAAAGCAGTTGATCCAACGTCTGCTGACGATGTGGTCACAGCACTGCAGGAGGGATCAAGCAGTGGTGTGCACACATGCAGAGCACGGTGTAACCTTACCCTCCCACACATCACTATTAAAATTCTGTTTGTGCACAAATTTGAAAGCTTCTTGAGACACAAGATACACAAAAGAAAAACTTTTTACTTATCTTCATTTTTTCTTGTTGTTGGTTCCAGTTCTTGTGTCTAGGGGTACATTCTCTCAGCTGAAATTTTGATTTAACATTGTGGGTTCCTGATGACTAAATAACTGATGAAGATTTGTGTGTACTACTCTTGAATTTTATTCTTTGTCACATTTTTCAATAATCACACCGTTTTTACAATTTCCACTTAATACTCTAAATGTTAGTGTCAATCATATAAATACATCTGTCCCCATCAGAGGCATACTCACTACTATTTACGTTCTGTGGTACTCACAATATTCCAAAGAGTTTACAAAGCAACAGAGTTTACTTTCTTGACAAAAGAAAAATCTGTACTAAGTCACATCATTATTTTATAAATGAATCCAGAAATAAGTTTAATAATTAGTGCCAGATTGTGCAATTAATAATATGAATTTTAAGTATGCCAGAATTTCTAATTTCAAGTATTTCTAAAAGAAGAATAATGTTAACTGTATGCACAGTGTGTAACAAACTAATTTCTTTTTATACATTTTAGTCTGAAATTTAATCATCCTATACAAAACCAAATGAAATTCTTTCAGTGAAACAGCTGAGAATATTCATCTATACCAGACTCAGGAAAAATCCTGGTATTGTCTACTTCTACAAATAAATTTAAAAAAGGTTATGTTAGAAAAGGATGTCCCATTACAATATCCCCCTCATAAAATTTGGGAACAGGGTGTTTACAATATTTTGTGACAGACTACAAGGTTTGTCAAATGGTGTACATAATGATGACCAGGATAGCAGATAGATGTACAGAAGTATCTGATACATAATATCAGATAAGACATGAAAAATATCTACTGTACAAATCATAATCTATACATATATCAGGACATGGTATCAGATTTTCTGATCTCTGGAACATACTGTCACAAGACAAATAATACAAGGTCAAAACTACAGTATTATACAATTAAACTATAGAAATAACTACAGAGAGAATGTAAATTACTAGAATTATAAATTGTACATTAACATCCATACAATTAAACCTTCAAGATTTTCAAAAGGAAGGAGAGAAAATTTCAGAGCCGAAGTGAATGACAAGCGGGCGGAGTCGATAAGCTCACCACAACAGGTACAGACAAGAAGAATGATTCCAACTCATGATGGAGTACAATCAGCTTCATAAACCAAAGTATTAAAGGATATGTTGACTCATGAAAGAACAAAATAATGGAAAAATATTAGGGCCTAAGTTTGCGTTGTGGGGATCGTCCCAAGAATCCAAACCACACCAGGTACAAACCAGCAAAAAATGTTTCCACACAACAAAATGAATAAAGTTCATAATCATATCAATAAGTTCAGTCATATGCTAAGAGTAACTATGAGTGTGTCCACAACTCAAGTTCCAATCAGATACAATATTGTAATATTCAGGATAAATACGAGTACATGTAAACAGTCCTAGTTAGCTGTGAATGAAGACACAATCCAGTAACTTGAGAACCAAAATCAGTCTATGAAAGCAGATATGTATACATCTTGTTATATTGTCCATACTAGTAAATGTCTTCCACACTATTTGCCAGTCGCCCATGCAAACTAACCTAGGTGCACCACACACCTAGAACATTAGTTTACAATTGATAAAAAAAAAAAAAAAGATACATAGTGATTTAAAGTTACATAGTGCATTGGAAAGTCTATCACCTTACTTGAAAAAACATACATTTATGCTGAATAACACTGTCTTTAGCAGTTTTGGCTAACGTTTCACAAATATCAGTCACAACACAGATCCAGTCGACAGATGCTTGAGTATGTTACCCAGCACCCACAATCTCTTGCAAGTTGACTGGGTCCAGCAGGGTACATCCATACAGCAGAGTGGGGAGTGGATCTGCCCACACTCCAACGGATAGGTAACTTCCTGTCTAGCATTCACATCAAATTCTGAAACATTGGTTTGTGTACTAAATTTGCTGTTCAATACCTCCTTCACATCACACGATATATGTTCTTCTTAGTAACTTTTCAAAGTCGATTATATGGGATTTGTCAGGTGAAATTAAAAAGTGTTCACATATTAAACATTAATAAGCAGAGTTAAATGCAATAAAAGAATGGACTGATAAGGTACACACAGTTATGCTCAGATACTATTACTAATTTTTGAAGTACAAATTGTGATTGTCCCATTTCAAAATTGCAAAAGGATCTACTCATTTAGTCTCATGTCATATATGTATCATATTCTAAAGCACATATGTATTACAGAACACAACTATATAATGTATCATACATTTCAATCCAGTCAACAGGTAAGACAGAACTTTAGGAATCACATCATCTTACTTACTAAATTAAAGACAAACAGAACACAATTATGTAGTTTTACAAATCTACAGGCATAGTGAATATTTTCTTCTAGACTAAAGATCATTATGCATCCATGTTCATACGTCTTGTCCTCTATACTAAATGTTAAAAGTACCTGAGATTTTAACAGTTGGCTTTGCATACCTGTAGCTCCTCTTATCTTTACACCTACATTGGACATTTCCACGAAATTCTTACTATATTTAATCTTGTCTATAAATTGTACAGATATACCACAAACCAGGTTACCTGTATCAAACAAACAGTTCCCTTTCCACTGATCAATCTTAATCTTAATGTAAGGACACCCAAAACCTGAATTATCATCTATGCTATTAGACACTTTATGTAAAATATAACTTTCAATTTCATCAAATGCTACATCCACACTGTTTTTGCAGGGTTTTATCAACTAACTGGTATCACAGCATTACATTGGTTACTCATGTTGTCAGGTCAAGATTGCACACACCGAAATGGTTACATAGCACAACCAACATTACTTATTACAGAAGAAACACAAAATATATTACTGTCAAAATCACACTTCCTACTTAGATCTTGTTTCACTTCATTCCACCAATCTGGATACAAATTTTGACTAGCCACAGCTAACTTACTCCAGAATGCAAATTTATCTACATTATTGTCTATTTGGTCCCAAACAAATTTCAAAAAGTTTTCAACTTTGTTCTGTAGGTTTACAGATAACTCGCCTTTACTGTCTGGATCATTTCACAGCATGACATTAATGAAAAACTGCTTCGACTGGACTGGTATTCCTTGACTCTCACTTACATCATCACATACATCACTTACCTTAGCTGTATTTACAAATAACTCTGAAACTTAATTATTCTTAAACTCCACAAACACCTGATCATCATCATCATATTCTTCTAAAATTACTTCATCAACATCAGTAACAACACAAGTCTCATCACCATCAAAGTCACACACCCCAGCTACATTCATTTGCAATATGCTGCCAGTCTCAGACTTACCAATCTCAATTTATTTCACAGCTCTCATTCACGTCTACATAAAAATATCACCTAATTCAGATCCAGTACAGCCATCACTTGTTTTACGCACATCAATAACACTGTTTTCTGACCAAGAGAAGAAGTCATTGTACACACTACACCAAAATTCTCACTACTCTCACGTTCTGGTTTGTGATTAGCACCTGCATCACCATAATTAGACAAAGTATCCCAAAACTTTTGATCAAGACATAAATGAGAAATCTGATGTTCCTTCTGCTCAACTAAAGATGCCTGTACCACATTATTAATACTGTTGTTATTTTCTAAATGTAAGTGTTAATTGGGAGTCCTGTACCTGGTGTTTCCTCACCCAAAAACTGTGGACCTTTTCATTGAGATGGACCGCCGTTTCCTGAGTCGCCACATCTATGATTATTTCTTCTATTAAATTGACAGTGGTTATCCCCACAATTCCTATTCTGCTGAGGTTCAAAATTTCTGTCTGTGTTACCATTTTGACCCTGATAGAAATTACCATTATCTCTGTTTCTGTAATTATTACCATTGTGATCTCTATCATTTCAATTATTATGGTACATGCTTCTTTCAACTGCCCTACCTACCCTGTCAACATACCATAAAAATTGTTCAAGGCAATCGCCAGGTCTGTGTGCTATATCTCACTGCAACCTTTCTGATAATCTCCTTTATAGTGCATCAGTCAATGTCATTACATCAAATGGTTTGTCAAGGTGTGTTAATTTCTTAAGTTGATCCTTACAGGACTGTTTCAGGGTACTGTCCCTATTCCTATAATTTGGAACACTCAGAAATTCAAAAAATTGTTCAAATGGCTCTGAGCACTATGGGACTTGAACGTCTGAGGTCATCAGTCCCCTAGACACTGAACTAATTAAACCTAACTAACCTAAGGACATCACACACATCCATGCCCGAGGCAGGATTCGAACCTGCAACTGTAGCAGCAGCACTGTTCCGGACTGAAGCACCTAAAACCACTCAGCCACAGTGGCCGGCTCAGAAATTCACTTTTAATTCTCCCTTGTTCAGCTCCTGACTAACATTTATTTAAAAAAAAACATTTTTTTAAACTTTGGTATCTTTCCCACTGACTTAAATTTAAATTTACCCAAGACAGAGCTTCGACTTCAAGACATCTTTTAACAAATTTAATTTTTTGATTGTCACTCGTGCCTGACACAAAACTATCTCTACGGTGGTATAGAAAATCCTCTGGTTGTAAATTGTCTGATGGAAAACTTTTGATCGGAATGTTGGACCACACAATAGCATTATTTGAATACAGATTGTTGTGAATGCAATTTTCCTGAACTACTGAAATTCTTTGATCTAAAACATTTGCATTAGTTAGCATACTGTTTTCAACATTTAAAATCTTTTGATCTAACCTGCTACAGTTCTGTTCCATTTTTTCCTCTATGGCCTTCTGTTGAACTATGACATCATTAACATTGTTCTCCTGATTTGCGGATTGTGTAACTTACTCATTTTCCAAAACAATAAATTTATTTTCTAATACACTGACTTTTTCATTCACACTTCTTTTCCATGTGACAACCCATGTATTAGCTCGGAAACCGGGTCCATTTGGTATTTTACCCTGTCCATTTTACAATTGTTTTCAGTTTTTAGATCTTTTAATTGTCCTTGTCATGAAGTAAATTTTTTATCATTGTCTGTCCTTATTTCAGTTAACTGCACTAAATTTGCTATTGGTATCTGTTTTTATTTTGGTTAGCTGATCATTCAACTGCACTAAATTTGCTAATGTTATCCATCTTCATTTCCTGTAATTTTGCTAAAATCAACTACAAAATATCGGTTTTCACTGTTTCTTTGCTAATTACACTTTCACTTGGTTCAAACATGTTCTGGCTGGATCCTACGGCTTTCATATCTACATCACCACCCTTTTCTCTATTCACTCTCTTAGCAATCACATGAGTCAATGAAAAAAAAAAATAATTTCACAAATAGTTTGTACTTGTCTTTTCTCTTATTGATGTCCCTCATTGTAGTTCCAAAGGTCTCTTTCAATTCATCCGGTCCGTCATTGTTGATATTATCTCATCACTGTTGATCTGGCTTTGTTGTGCAGCTCTTAGGGTCTTCTTTCATCGAGTGATTGGAATTACATATGAACTGCTAATGATACAAATGTGTTTTTCCTTCTTCTGCAACAGACAAAACTTCACTATCAGTCAACAGATCCTGACGTATACCCACACTTGTAATCTTACCCTCCCACACATCACTATTAAAATTTTCTGTCTCTGTACAAATTATGAAAGCTTCTTTAGGCTTAAGATATTCCAAAGAAAAAAATTTTTACTTACCTTCATTTTCTCTTGTTGTTGGCTCCAGTTCTTGTGTCTAGGGGTACATTCTTGCAGCTCAAATTTTGATTTAATGTTGTTGGTTCCTGATGACTAAATAACTGATGAAGATTTGCTTGTACTATTCTTGAATTTTATTCTTTGCCACATTTTTCAATATCACACCATTTTTGCAATTTCCACTTAATATTCCAAATGACAGTTACTGTCGATCATATACGAGGCGTGTTTTTTAAGTTAGTACCGTTTTGCCACAGCACTGCGGTCGGTGTTCTGCACATGGGCGCTGGGTACCTACATCTGTTGTCTACACACTGACGCCATTACAGTCTGATAATTTGTTTACATTGTGTACTGAGTGTTTAAGATGCCTCCGATGATTGTGAATCCCGCCGACTGTGAAGTACGAGGTGTTATAAGATTTCCTAGTGCTAAAGGCCTAAAAGCGATCGATATTTATCATGAGATCTGTGCAGTTTATGGAGACAACATGATGAGTGATGGAATGGTAAGAAAGTGGGTGAGAGCATTTAAAGATAGCCGCACAAATGTGCATGATGAACAATGGAGTGGGCGTCCTTTGGTCGTTAATGAAAGTCTGGTGCAGGAAGTGGACAATAAAGTGAGAGAAAATAGACACTTTATGATTTCCTCCTTGCAGGATGACCTTCCTAATGTTCCTCATAGTGTTTTGTATGGCATTGTGACCAAGCACTTGAATTACCGAAAATTGTGTGCACGTAGGGTACCGAAAATGTTGACAGATGTGCACAAAACCAAACGTTTAGACAGTGCGTTGACTTTCCTTGAGCGGTCCCATGATGACGGTGATGATTTCTTAAGCCAAATTGTTACGTGGGTGGCCTATGTCTCACCAGAATCAAATCATTAGTCCATGGAATGGTGGCATTCAGATTAACCAGAGAAGTGAAGTTTAAGCAAACAATTTCTGCCCGGAAAATCATGTGCACAGTTTTATGGGACAGAAAAGGAGTATTGCTTGTGGAATTTCTGCTTCGTAATGAGACAATCAATGCAGCAGCTTACTGTAAGACACTGCACAATCTGCACCATTCAATTAAGAACAAAAGACTTGACAAGTTGAGCAGGGGCATCATTTTGCTGCAAGAGAATGCCCGTCCACATGTGGCGAATCAGACCAAAGATCTCATCACATCTTTTCGATGGGACATTCTGGATCATCCTCCATACAGCCCCAATCTTGTGTCCAGTAACTACCATCTGTTCCTGCACTTGAAGAAACACCTGGGCAGTCAGCGTCTTCAAGACAATGACGAAGTCAGAACAGTGGTGATGCAGTGGTTACGAAGTCAGGCGGCAGACTTCTCAATAACTGGTACAATGTTATGACAAGTGCCTCAATATTGACAGAAATTATGTAGAAAAGTAGATTAAGGTACAGGCTTTCATGTAAAAATAAAATTATTGAGATATCTTAGCACGTCTTTTTTTAAAATTTCAAAACGGTACTTACTTAAAAAAACACGCCTCGTATTTGTAAATACGTCTGTCTCCATCATAGGCATACCCACTACTACTTACATTCTGTAGTACTCACAATATTCCAAAGAGTTTACAAAGCAACAGAGTTTACATACTTCCTTGACGAAAGAAGAATGTTTACTAAGCCACATAATTATTTTACAAATGAATCCATAAATACATTTAACAATTAATGCCTGATTGTGCAATTAATAATATGAATTTTATGTATGCCAGAATTTCTAATTTGAAATATTTTTAAAAGAAGAGTAATTTTAACCATACATACAGAGTGTAACAAATTAATTTCTTTTTATATATTTTAGTCTGAAATTTAATACATCGTACACAATATCAAATGAAATGCTTTCAGTGAAACAGCCATGAATGTTCACCTATACCGGATTCGGGATTAATCGTGGTATCAGCTACTTCTATAAAAAAGAAATAGGTTATGTTAGAAAAGGGTGTCCCATTACAACAGGGAATTGCCCACACATTGGACATGCTTGCAAGCATGGTGCATAAAATCCTGCAAAACATCCTGCATTGCCATCTATGAAAAATCATCTGTGTTCAGGTGTTGCTTCCTGCTGACCTGCTAGGAAGACAGATTTGCAGTTTGGAATTTCTTGCTCATGTGGAAGTGGACAATGAATGACCCTGGAACAGCCTGTGGACAGAAGTAGCCCATTTTCAAGAATTTATCAATAAACAGAATTGCAGGATATTGGCAACAGAAAATCCACATGTGCATCAGCCAGCACCACTCCATTCTCCAGAGGTGACTGTGTGGTATGGATTGACAGCAGTGTTTGTCATAGGGCTGTATTTTTTCGAGGTGATCAGTGCTGCAGATCCTGTTACCTGTAGTATAACTGGTAGATGCTATGAGAGTCCTTTGTGGATGAATGTCATTCCAGCCGTTCAACAGTGTGAATGTGTGGGAAAGATAATTTTTTACAAAATTATACACTGTGCACATTGCGCAATCAGTGAAGCGGCTGCTGCAGAGGCATTTTGGAAATGCTAGAAGTATCAGTCGTCATTTCACTTCAGCCTTGCCATCCAAATCGCGTGATCTTAATTTGTGTGTGTTCTGGCTGTGGCGTTATGTGAAAGATTTCTTCAGTGCTCCAATTACAGACTTATAGACAAAACAGAATTGGAGGCATGCCTTGCGCAATGCAATCTGAACATGACCCACAAGACATTCTCTCAATTTCAGCTTGTGGTAGAAAACATTGACCAGCATATTGAACATGTCTTATGTCAGTCTCATGACAATTATAAATCAGTGTCATCTGTTTTTTCTGTGGTTTTTGGTCTCGGGATAATTACGAAATCAATTTTTTCCAGCTGGTGGTGTACAACATTACCGTAGTGGGTGGGCATACCCAACTAACCGTGCCATAACTGTTGACTGCCAAATGTGTGCAGTCATGCACACTGAACAGTACATGTGGTGTGATGTACAACTCAAATCACAGGTGGCGTATTGCGGTTCGTCTGTCATTTGTAGCTGACCCCCTTTACGGTAAGGTGCTTTCAGCGCCATCTATTGGTTAAATTTTCATCAATTGTTTTTGTTCTGTGATGTTTCCACCTGCATCAATAATATGCTGTTCAATCATTGTCCCAAGCATTGATTCTCTATCTACAGTCTTTGAAACTGGAATTTTGATTATGGACACTGTGTGCAAGACTTTTGGGCACTTCACAGTATAACTGCTATGTAACTAAACTTGAAATATCGTACTACATGTAACCCTAATACCTATTGAAGAAAGATTCACAGGATAGTTAGAGGATGGATGTGGCTCTGGAAATAGAAATTTTGGTTGTAAGATCCACATCAACTTGGGACTCCGTGCTCTCCAGACGTATCGTACACAATTGAATGTATACACCCTGGAGTCTTTAACCCTTTCACTGCTGAGCGTGCCGTAACAGTGTGCAAATGCATGTGTGGTCTGGATGAGCCATACGTCAGTGATTGCCAGGCTGGGCACAATGTGGTGCTGAGGACTGCAGTGCCTGCTTCTCTGAGTCGATATCATTGTTGGTTTATGCGCGTTTATTCTCGCAAATAAGTTCTTAAAATGCAGTGTACTTTGAATGTTATTTATTGGTGAAGTTGCTAAAATTAGACAACATTACAAAGAGGCACATTTCAATAAGTATTTTTGTGCAATATATTTCAAAACAAGACACAACGTACAGTCTCATATCATATTGTTAACAATAGTAACACAATTACTTTTGTTTATTATTCTTGCTCCATATGATGTATCTCCTTAACATGTCCCATGTTGCTTTACTGACAATTCCACTTTACTTAGAAATTGCAGCAACGGAGTTTGCTCTTCTGCTTGATGACATACTGCTTCTTTCCTTTCTTGGTGGTATATCTCTGAAATCTCACGAATGATGCTGCGATGAAATTCAGTGATTGAATTATTCTTTTTGGTATGAACCTTTCTTTCATGCTGCTAGTGGAAGAGAGATGGGCTCGTGAACCAAGTGCCCACATATAGTGGTGTTTTATTTACTAAGAAAACCTCCAAACATATATATCCGACTGTCGTACATACGGGTCGTTACTACTGGAGATGTGATGGCTGTGCTGTAAATTTTTGTCGCTGGCAGGTAAAGTTATGATGTACACAAATCGTCAGTATTTAAAAAACCATCCACTTCTACCTTTAACATAAACTGGACATTCCTTTCTTAGTCCGATGATAAAATCTCGATTCTCACTTTTTTATTTCATTGCTTACCAGCGAAACTGTTTCTTGATGATTTGATTTTACAACCTAAACTGCTACTTAGATCACTTGTCAGTCCATTGATTTTAATCGCCCCCTTTTTTCTGGATAATTCTTTTCTTTGTTTATTAAGTAGTCCAGAACAAAACTTTTTATCTACTCAAAAATATTGTTGTAATAATTACATAAAAATGTTGTAGCCTCTTTTCTCTGCCTTTCCATGGAACGATTTTGCATAACACTCTCAAAATAATAATAAAAATAATGATAATAGTAACAATATAACAATTAATATTATTATTATTATCATCATCATTATTATTATGATGCACAATTCACATGACTAAAAATACCGTCTTTCACTACTGCACAAAAAATACTCAACTTCCTTTTCACGTCTTTCACGATGATGTCCCTTGTAATTCATTTCCAGTGAGTTGGTTCGTCACTTTATTTGTCCATCCTCCCCCCGCTCCCCCCCCCCCCCTCCCCCTCCCAGTTGGTCCACATTGATGTCAGTTTATCCATATTTGCAATTTTGAGTTCTTTTTTAAAATTTTGAAGTTTGTTTTGTGATGCACTGGTACTTGAAACTTAGAAATGACAAACAAGACTGTCTTGATGATTTTCGATGTGTCCCAGCTCAATTCACCAAATTTAAATGTATCTGTCTTATCCCAGTGACTCCAGTCAAATTAGAACATGACTACCCTTTACAGCTACCAAGACTATTCAACTCGATACTTAACTTGCAGTTTCTTGAAATTCATAAATGGAGATGTGTATCTCTTTGTTGCAATTATCCCCCTTTGAAAGGAAATCTTAGGCCCTGTGTGTGTCCGGAGTGACTTGTCGTGTTAATCAGATCTAATAAATGATGTGGCTGAAATGAAAATTTACTTGATAACTTGTTTATTTGCACCACAAAGATGATGTAACATTGACCCTAGAAAATCTGCAGCAGTACTAGCCATGCTAGGGCAGCTGCCACTGGTCCTTACATATCTTATGGTAATTGAAATATAAATACATTCATTCTTCAAAACAGTAATTTTCGGGTTTACAGCTAAAAGGTGGTTTGTTTTCTAAAACAAGTCACATACCTTGAATTTACAGTTTTACAATCTTTTCAAAATAATAAACATGCTAAAATAATATTTATCATTGCTAAAATGCATGAAATACCTCCCTAAAATAAAGTTGAAAATGCTTATAACTTTTTAAATACAGGTTGGATTTTGATACTAACATGACTCCTGGATATTTACATACAATTGCTGTCAGGTTTCTGTGTGTGAGGTTTGTAAATGCATGTTTTACCATTTGTTACATATATTTTTGGATATTTCACTGTAATTTTACTACAATAAAATCACGTTTTTATTTTTTCTCACTTTTTACGTTCGTTTTAATTGGTCCTATAGAAATCCTATTCTGTCAATACAATGCTTTCCCATAATTAATGATTCCATGTTACAACATTTACTACATTTTTAAGTTTTCTTTGATGTTGTCATGAATTTTAACTTTGTTATTCATTCATATTTCTGCACACAGTACATCCTATTCACATTCAAAGTCATCCTTGGAATGAAGCAAAAAATGCAGACTGTGCGCTAAGCTATTGATCATGTAACATAGCGTTAGCATGGTAAGCAAACTTTTCATTGTTGATGTGTTGGGTCACGATCATCTGTATTATAGGTTCGCAGTGTTTGGAAGGTTGGGAAAGTATGCTGAGTCACGAGCTTAATGATAAACAGGATCTGCCAATAGAATCTTCCTTCTGCTCATTGTGCTGTCTTACAACATCTTTAATATAATTTCACAATCATATATTGTTCATAAACACCACTTTTGAAGATGGCCATCTCTCTAATGGACTTTCAAGAGTCGTTATTACTTCCATTTGAAATACATTAATCTGTACTAGGCGCACAGTTCCCAGTTTGTATGACATGTCAGATGTTAATAATTCTTCTCAAGATGCTCCATAACATGATGACAAATTCCACCTTCTTTTTTACCCATGGCGTCCCTCACCCAAGAGACCACCTTATCAGCAACAAACTGTAGATTTCATGTCTATTGTTCTGTGTTTATGAAGACTGCCAATGTAAGCATTTTAATAAATATTGTGTTATTAGTTATATTTAGTGTAATTTTATGATTATCAATAACAAGTCTCACATTAGAAGACCGATATATCTTTTTAATGTGATTCATGAAAGACATTTGCTTCCACGTTTCATTGGACATGAACGGAATGAAGAGGGAAACCGACGCTTGTGTTTGTCTGTTACACAACCACCGCCTTTCTGATTGATGCTTTGTATATTGTGTTAAGACAAGTGGAGCTAATTGCTGTTAAAAAGAAACAAAAACATGTATTTTCGATTTTTTTTAATAGTCAAAATTTAAATTGTTTTCATTTTATATTTTGAACAATGTAAAGAGCACATTTTCACATGTTGTTTCCCTGGTTCCCTTATTTTACACTTTCCTGCATTTTATGCCTTTTGTGTTAGTCCACTGAAAAGTATAAAATGGGGATTGTATAGTGTATTTCAACATCAATGTGTTCCAGGTACCTCAGTTTCATTAATTCAGTCATGTCCTGTCATTACAATGTGTGCTCATGTGAGTGTGAGTTGCATTTCCGCACGGGCACATTGTGTTGTATTAATAAAAAATAAAATATTATTTCTAAATATTATTAGATATGCATATAAAGACACATTTCTGTAGGATGTAATACGACTGCGTTATTAGAAATGTTCTGTGCTTATTTGAATTTTTCTTGGCTATCGGACTTTGCTTACATTTCAATTGAAGTTGCAGGCAGCAGACTCTGAGGACACTGGTGCTTGTCCTAATCAAGAAAGTCCTCCTTATATGGTTTTCACTTCACTTCAATAAATAAAAAGTACTTCACACTGTTGTCCAATATACTATTATTCATGTACACATATGATACATAGAACTTGTAATACTTCATATTTAAAACCACACATCTTCATTGCCCTCTACATATGAGAGAGAATGTAAAAACAAAAAACTGAACACACAATTTAATGAATGCTTTTTCGTTTGTATGCACCTTACTGCACATTCATAATTAACATCTTTGCCACCTCTTCTGGTCGATCGGTGTTTCATTTTTTGTTTTTAATTAAATATTAATTTTCTGATATCCTGGGGTCTTTCGTCATGTACCTACGCAATTCCCCCCACACTGTACATTGACACAGTATGGAGACATACAGTGTTTTTCTTTTTTTTTAGATAGGGGTTGATGCCCTTTATTGACGGCTTCTTTTTTATTTAATGGAATGGATTATCTCATGTATGTTAGAATTCTACAAGAAACTAAAAGATTATATACATAATATGATAGTCTATTACATATTTGAATTTAGTGCACTAACAGTAATGTTCAGTTTGCTTCATTCTCATTGCCGGATTTTGCGCTGGTGCCCTGGCCGATTTTGGCAACTAAGAGCTAGATGCTAACAGTCAATGTGCTAGATGCTATCGTCACACATGCATGCACTTGCTTTCTTAGTGTTGATTTCACACTGAGTATCACAGTTTCATCTGAGAGTCACATATCGAACGATTGCCGTGTCATTTGTCTTCATTCTGGGTGCAGTGGGAGTGTGGTTATTGTTCAAAATCCAAAGCTGTGGCAGAAGATCTCAATTTTTATTTCCCAGGTGTCATTATACCCATCATCCTCGCATTTTCAGTGGAGAAAACCCTGACCAACAACATCCATTGATGAGTTAAGTACCGGCTTGAACAACTATAGTTCACTTGTCGATGTGTCGAGCATCATGAGCCACAATACTCAGAAGTTATTTCATTGCACATGCATGTTCATGTCACCACACCTGACCATCCACTTGTTAAAGGACTCATATAGCCGTCCAAAACATTGTATAAATTGCTTGTCTTTAAAATTCATTTCTTCATATAGAGGTTTGTTTCCAATGAAAATTCATACAAGTATTGAGTTACAACACTATACATAACATGATAGCTTACATCTATAGCTGACATTCCATCTATTGCTTATACTATGAACATAAATTTCTTAAGTTTTAAAACATCATAAATTCTCATTAACTGGGCTCTGTTACTACAGTTTGTTTGTTAGCTTTAACTTATCTTCATTCACATCACATTTACAAATTAATTACATATACATTATCATAATACATTGCAATCATATGATACATTTATGTTCCATTTTATAGATAGGCTTTTATCAGTTGACAGTAGCCTGTTCAGTCATCTTCAGTGACTGACATAAGGGAATCATCTGCAAGTTTAAGGAGATTTTCTGCAGACATGTCTCCAAACACATTTTGTTCCTTAAATACTCCCTTTACTTTCGCCCACACAAGTTCGAATCCATTTAGATCACAGTTATAGGATGGCAAGTGTATCACTCTGTGACTTTTGCTTGTGTCCAACATGTCGACAGCACAGCATTTATCCACAGGCTTATGTAGCTGAATTAACGAGCAGAGAGCCTCCCTTCTCATGCTCGTGTTGGACTCCATGTTTTTTTTCCTCAGCCATTCAAGCATTTCCACCTTGGAATCGTAGTATGTGGGAGGTTTTTCCAGCTGCCTACTGTGATAGGGCACACTGTCTAGCACAATAACTGAGTTAGGGGGAAGATTGGGTAAAATCATTTCTTCAAACACTTTTCAAAGTTATTAGAGTTGATCTGCCCATGGTAATCTTCTTAGCTGTTTCTGGCAATGAACTTGAGCTCAGCTGCCCTTACAAAACCATTCTTAGAACCAACAGATGCTACTATTAGTCTGTTAGAAGCTCTTCTCCAAGCTGTCACACCAACCACATCTTTGCTTTGTCAACATTTGCTGCAAGTAAGATTGTTATCGAGCCAAATTTGTCTAGGTAGAAAATTTGGCTTCCTGCCTCCCTAACAGCTTTCATCTCTACAAGAAAATGAGATCTCCACTCCACAATGTCCTCATGTTTGAGTAACAATGTCCTCTTGTTTTGAGACATTTTCCACATGAAACCCATTGAATTCAAAATTGTTCTAAGCAAAATACCACACCAGTTCCACCCTGTCTTGGATCTCAGAACTGGCAACAGTTTCGTTACGCTGGGAACAACTTTCTGCATTGTATAAAAGTCTCTTATCGTGTCACGAATGACATGCTTGTCAAATTCATCCAGTTCCTCTTGAATGTTACTACGTCTCATATTAAGGAAAGAAAGGAACACCTCTTCAAAACTTTGATCACATTGTACAGTTACTATATCGAAATACAATACAGTACTTATACACAAAGTCATTGAAGTGTAATCAACGACACATGAAAAGAAAAATTAGTATCCAATAGAAGGTTCTACCAAAGGACAGTGGAACAGCAGACTACTAAATTAAACTAACCTTTTCTTTTTTGGTGCTCCTGGAGACTCGCCAGGATTAGTTTCCGTAAATTTTACCATTCTCTTCATACTAGACACACTTTGTCCTGTGTACTTAACAGCTCTCTTCCCTGCCTGTGAAAGGGGGTAGAACAATTTCTTCTGCTTTTTTCCTTCTTTTCAGCACTTTACGACATTAAGCACTATTTTACATGCTTGGCTACACAACATTTTATTCCCTTTCCAATTAGGAGTGGAAGGAGTTAATAACTCCTCAGAAGGACCAGCATCACGCATTATGAATCAATTTTATAAACAGTATTTACCCACAACATAAAACTCAACACACTGAAGGCAACACAGATTGACAACAACAATACCAGTAGGCAGTATTGCACAGCACCTATATTAGAACAAAGGTTGGCAGTCATCCAAAACAAGTGAATATCAGATCAGAGTCATACACTGTCTTTTGACTTGGGTTGATTCTGCTCCCCCTCCCCCCCACCTACAGCACCATTGCTCAACATTGTTTGTACAACTAATACCTGCTACTCTCATCGTAATTCTCTTTTTCTGCGCCGTGACATTGTACTGGTCACTGAAAGAAAAGAACTTAAAACTAACTGCATGATGTAGCTCAGTGGCCATTGGCTATTGCATCTGTCGGCAGATATTTCCATACTCAATTGAAATTCATAGACATTCGTTTATTCTGTTACCCATTATGATCATTTACCCTGCAAAGAAAATTATTTGACATTCCTCATGGTATTTAGACATAAATCCTTAGCTTACACGTCTCTTATAGTTTTTTGTAATGCTTCCTTTTGGTTGTAAATATTTTGTATACAGCTTAGTATTTAATTAAATTTATGTGTGCATATATCAGCAGGTTCCTTAGTTCTTAGACAGTAGATGTATTTGTGTAGTATTTCCCTTTACTTTGTATTTAGGTTAGGTACATATTGCATTCCTATTTTGGTTGTGTGCTTATTGTTGAGTGCGCTACAACTGAGCCATACGCTAATTTTGTTTATACTTTCACTTCACATGAAGCTGTGTATTACTTCTCATTACTGTTAATTTTTATGCCATGTGTGCAAATCAAAAGACTTACATATGGCCGGGGTGGCCGAGCGGTTCTAGGCGCTACAGTCTGGAACCGCACGACCGCTACAGTTGCAGGTTCGAATCCTGCCTCAGGCATGGGTGTGTGTGATGTCCTTAGGTTAGTTAGGTTTAACTAGTTCTAAGTTCTAGGGGACTGATGATCTCAGAAGTTAAGTCCCATAGTGCTCAGAACGATTTGAACTTACATACACCTATACACATTAATTTATCTTAAAATACACTCCAGAAGAAAAATTACACTTAGAATTATGTTCACTATGTACAATTATCTTGTGATAAAAAGAAAAGTTACCACTCTTCATCATTCTATAAAGGCTTTTATATCTTTGTGAGGGTGGAGAATCTTGTCTCTCCCTGTTATCTCATAGGCTAATATGTACATCCCAGGGTATGGCATTTTGGAAATTACATATGGCCCTGAGTAGAGTAATTGCCACTTCTTAATCAGTTCTGGATTATTCAGATAGTGAAGGGTGACGAAAATGTAATATTCATGGGTGACTGGAATTCGGTAGTAGGAAAAGGGAGCGAAGGAAACGTAGTAGGTGAATATGGATTGGGGCTAAGAAATGAAAGAGGAAGCCGCCTGGTAGAATTTTGCACAGAGCACAACTTAATCATAGCTAACACTTGGTTTAAGAATCATGAAAGAAGGTTGTATACATGGAAGAACCCTGGAGATACTAAAAGGTATCAGATAGATTATATAATGGTAAGACAGAGATTTAGGAACCAGGTTTTAAATTGTAAGACATTTCCAGGGGCAGATGTGGACTCTGACCACAAACTATGGTTATGAACTGTAGATTAAAACTGAAGAAACTGCAAAAAGGTGGGAATTTAAGGCGATGGGACCTGGATAAACTGACTAAACCAGAGGTTGTACAGAGTTTCAGGAAGATCATAACGGAACAATTGACAGGAATTGGAGAAAGAAGTACAGTAGAAGAAGAATGGGTAGCTTTGAGGGATGAAGTAGGGAAGGAGGATCAAGTAGATAAAAAGACGAGGGCTAGTAAAAATCCTTGGGTAACAGAAGAGATACTGAATTTAATTGATGAAAGGATAAAATACAAAAATGCAGTAAGTGAAGCAGGCAAAAAGGAATACAAACATCTCAAAAATGAGATTGACAGGAAATGCAAAATGGCTAAGCAGGGATGGCTAGAGGACAAATGTAAGGATGTAGAGGCTTATCTCACTGGGGGTAAGATAGATACTGCCTACAGGAAAATTATAGGGACCTTTGGAGATAAGAGAACCACTTGTATGAACATCAAGAGCTCAGATGGAAACCCAGTTCTAAGCAAAGAAGGGAAAGCAGAAAGGTGGAAGGAGTATATAGAGGGTCTGTACAAGGGCGATGTACTTGAGGACAATATTATGGAAATGGAAGAGGATGTAGATGAAGATGAAATGGGAGATACAATACTACGTGAAGAGTTTGACAGAGCACTGAAAGACCTGAGTCAAAACAAGGCCCCCGGAGTAGACAACATTCATTGGAACTACTGACGGCCTTAGGAGAGCCAGTCCTGACAAAACTGTACCATCTGGTGAGCAAGATGTATGAAACAGGCGAAATACCCTCGGAATTAAAGAAGAATATAATAATTCCAATCCCAAAGAAGGCAGGTGTTGACAGATGTGAAAATTACCGGACAATCAGTTTAATAAGCAACAGCTGCAAAATACTAACACGAGTTCTTTACAGACGAATGGAAAAACTAGTAGAAGCCGACCTCGGGGAAGATCAGTTTGGATTCTGTAGAAATACTGGAACACATGAGGCAATACTGACCTTACAACTTATCTTAGAAGAAAGATTAAGGAAAGGCAAACGTACGTTTCTAGCATTTGTAGATTTAGAGAAAGCTTTTGACAATGTTGACTGGAATACTCTCTTTTAAATTCTAAAGGTGGCAGGGGTAAAATACAGGGAGTGAAAGGCTATTTACAATTTGTACAGCAACCAGAAGGCAGTTATAAGAGTCGAGGGACATGAAAGGGAAGCAGTGGTTGGGAAAGGAGTAAGACAGGGTTGTAGCCTCTCCCCAATGTTATTCAATCTGTATATTGAGCAAGCAGTAAAGGAAACAAAAGAAAAGTTCGGAGTAGGTATTAAAATCCATGGAGAAGAAATAAAAACTTTGAGGTTCGCCGATGACATTGTAATTCTGTCAGAGACAGCAAAGGACTTGGAAGAGCAGTTGAACGGAATGGACAATGTCTTGAAAGGAGGATATAAGATGAACATCAACAAAAGCAAAATGAGGATAATGGAATGTAGTCGAATTAAGTCTGGTGATGCTGAGGGAATTAGATTAGGAAATGAGACACTTAAAGTAGTAAAGGAGTTTTGCTATTTGGGGAGCAAAATAACTGATGATGGTTGAAGTAGAGAGGATATAAAATGTAGACTGGCAATGGCAAGGAAAGCGTTTCTGAAGAAGAGAAATTTGTTAACATCGAGTATAGATTTAAGTGTCAGGAAGTCGTTTCTGAAAGTATTTGTATGGAGTGTAGCCATGTATGGAAGTGAAACATGGACGATAAATAGTTTGGACAAGAAGAGAATAGAAGCTTTCGAAATGTGGTGCTACAGAAGAATGCTGAAGATTAGATGGGTAGATCAAATAACTAATGAGTAGGTGTTGAATAGGATTGGGGAGAAGAGACGTTTGTGGCACAACTTGACCAGAAGAAGTGATCGGTTGGTAGGACATGTTCTGAGGCATCAAGGGATCACCAATTTAGTATTGGAGGGCAGCGTGGAGGGTAAAAATCGTAGAGGGAGACCAAGAGATGAATACACTAAGCAGATTCAGAAGGATGTAGGTTGCAGTAGGTACTGGGAGATGAAGAAGCTTGCACAGGATAAAATAGCATGGAGAGCTGCATCAAACTAGTCGCAGGACTGAAGACCAAAACAACAACAACAACAACAACAACAATCAGTTTGCGAAATTTTGTCGATTTAGGGTGTGTGCTTAAGAGGACCTGCTGCCCTTCAAAAAACTGCATTAACACATTTCGGTTTCTTCTTATAAATTTTCCATCTATACTTTTTACAACCTCTTTTTTAGTCAAGTTTATCCAGGTCCCATCTCCTTAAATTCCCACCTTTCTGCAGTTTCTTCAGTTTAATCTGCAGGTCATAACCAATAGATTGTGGTCAGACTCCACACCTGCCCCTGGAAATGTCATACAATTTAAAACCTGGTTCATAAATCTCTGTCTTACCATTATTTAATCTGTCTGAAACCTGTCAGTATCTCCAGGGTTCTTCCATGTATACAACCTTCTTTTATGATTCTTGAACCAAGTGTTAGCTATGATTAAGTTATGCTCTGTACAAAATTCTACCAGGCGTCTTCCTCTTTCATTTCTTAACCACAATCCATATTCACCTACTACGTTTCCTTCTCTTCCTTTTCCTACTATCGAATTTCAGTCACCCATGGCTATTACATTTTCACCTCCCTTCACTATCTGAATAATTTCTTTTATCTCATCATACATTTCTTCAATTTCTTCGTCATCTGCAGAGCTAGTTGGCATATCAACTTGTACTACTGTAGTAGGCTTGGGCTTCCTGTCTATCTTGGCCACAATAATGCAATCACTATGCTGTTTGTAGTAGCTTACCCGCACTCCTATTTTTCTATTCATTATTAAACCTACTCCTGCAGTACCCCTATTTGATTTTGTATTTATAACCCTGTATTCGCCTGACCAAAAGTTTTGTTCCTCCTGCCACCAAATTTCACTAATTCCCACTATATCTAACTTTAACCTATCCATTTCCCTTTTTAAATTTTGTTTTTCTGACATGTTCCACATCCTGGAGGACCTCCTCACTACGGATCAATTGGAATGAAAGTAAATCTAATCTAATCTAATCTATGTACATTGATATCCATCATTTGTTTCATTTATGTAATATTATGAGTGATTTCCTATAATGTGTTTATCTGTTGTCTTGTAACTTTGCAATACAGGCCTGAAGATGCCATGATTGGAATATCAAAATTGGTACAGTATTATTACATTTCATTGACCAGTGGCTGCCCTGCACTCTTGCCCCAAGATGGAGTTACACTTATTCATGGTCAGGGTTCACTGTAGACTAGGCAAATGTCACTTTTAGTCTCTGACAGATGAGGTAGGTTTGTTGTGTGTGTTGTACCACTTGTTTAAAAATTCTCTTAAATATGGAATGGAGCAGAAAGATGAATTGTACAAAGCGTATCTTGAATGTAAGAGAATCTACAAAACTAAACTTAGAATGGCAAAAAGAACAGCATACAAAAGATACATTGAAGGGGCTCCTAATAAGTGAAAAGCTGCATGGAATGTTGCTGCACAAGAGCATTGCAGGAATGATGAACATAGCATATCTCTTGACCCCGATAAAGTTAATCGCTTTTTCATGGACTCTGTAAGTGATATTAGGAACAAAATTGAAACAACAACAACAACAATGCAAGTGATCTACTTAAGCAACAAAAACCTGCAAACAATACATGTAAATGGAGGACAATCACACCCACTGAGATAACAAAGGTAGTGGCAAAGTTCTCAAACTCCAAGAACATGGACTACTCTTGGTTGTCCAATTACATAATTAAAAAAACAGTGCATATAATTAGTGAACCATTGGCCTTTCTGTGTAATGGGTGTCTAGAGTTTGGAGTCTATCCTACAACTCTAAAAATATCAAAAGTTATCCCAGTGTATAAAAAAGTGGACAAACATGATCTCAAAAATTACCGACCAGTTTCAATAGTTCCCATTTTCTCGAAAATATTTGACTCTCTTACTTATAACCAACTAGACTACTACTTTGAGTCATATAACTTACTCTCTAATAGTCAATTTGGTCTCCGCAAGGTAAGGAATACCACCACTGCTGTTCTTCCAATTGTGAATGAAGTAATAACAACCTTCAAGAATAAAAATAAAGCCTCACTTCTTTTACGTGATTTAAGTAAGGCATTTGACTGCATTTCTCATGATATCTTACTTGCTAAATTCAAATTATATGGTGTACAAGACTCTGCAATGGCAGTAATTGAATCATACCTAAACAATAGGAAGCAGTTTGCCTCTGTCAGAGACAAAGACTCACAATTGCTAGAAGTTAAGACAGGAGTCCCACAAGGTTCTGTCCTTGGGCCCATCTTTTTTATAATTGCAGTCAATGATTTACCCCATTGTATCCCCAATACTGTTATTTGTTGTGCTGATGACACAACTTTGCCTGCTCAGCATAACATATCAGTTCTGCAAGATATGATGCAAGATGACCTGGAAGCAACAATAAATTGGTTCTCATAAAATACACTGCTTTGCAATCCTAAGAAAAACCAACAGATTATACTAAGATTGTGAAAAGAGGTAGAGGTGAAAGCAGTAAAAATTCTAGGAATTCATGTACACTCTAAGTTAATGTGGGAAACATACATCAACCATACCTGCACATAATTGTCTCGAGTTACGTAGTTAATGTGGAAACTGAGAAGCCTGGTGACAAAAGAATATTTAAGAGTTATTTATTTTGGACTCTTTCAGTCACATATAGAGTATGGACTGCTGATATGGGGACACTCTCTTCACGTCACTAAAGTTCTAAAATTTCAGAAGAAAGTGATACGGGAAATGAGCAATTCTGGTAGTTCAGAGCACTGCTGGCCACTGTTCATTCAGCTGAAAAAATTAACAGTTATTAATCTTTATGTATACGCCTCAGCATTGTATGCAAAAAACCAATATAGCAGATTTTGAAATGAAGGAAAACATACACCACCATAATACCAAAGGCAAAACAAAATTAGACATACCTAGGCACAGGCTGACAAGAACAGGGAATTCCCATCTAATCAATAGTCTAAAAATATTTAATAAACTTCCATTTTTTTCTCGGTCGGCTCCCATAAGTACCTTTGGGAGCAAGCTACTAAACTGGTTACTAATCAATCCTTTTTACAATATAACAGGATTTATGAATATAAAATCAACTGGCATTAATTTTTAAGGATTTCATTATGTGATGTCACTGAATGTATTTATCTTATGTTACGGTGTATGTTATCATCTATGGGCACTATTTGCAATGCTCATTTAGCTTTAAGGTACTATTCAAGGAAAATGCTATATGATATCCATGTAAATTGCCTATTCCACCTCAGGTGGTCAATGGTGAATAAAGAATCTGAAGTTTGCAACTTCTGCTGTCAGTTTCTCTGAGCAAGTTATTGGTTATGACACGCAATAGTATTGTTGCCCTGAGGTATCCATAGAAAGTGATACAGGCAATGTGAATATAATTCACATAATCCCCTTCATCCATCTCATCTCTAAATACTGCACCTTCATAAAATAATGTGCACCCCACAATACTACCCTACAACCTTCCTGTCTCACATGCTACACCTGATTCAACTTATCATCAAGATCTTGAATGTTGCTTCAAATCCTTATTTCTTCTGTCAATGTCCATCTCCTATTATTATTTTGGTAGATTACTCATCGGTTATGGCACACTGATTACTATGCAACATACCAGAAAACACATAACCAATATCAACAGCACTCAACACTGCATTACCAAGAAGAAACTTTTTCATAAGTTACATTAGTTCTTGAGCATTTCAGCATTACCACCTTCTTACCTTAGGTTGAACTTTTAACCTTCTGTCATGTCTTGGAGTGTTTCTTTCTTGGTCAATGTGCTTTTCAGGTTGGCATACATTATAAACATGATGCTCCCTTGTTGTGCCTAAAAGCTTTGAATTTCATGTATCATCCTCCTTTATTTCATTGCTGAATGGGGTTACTCTACCATGCAGGTACTCATCCCGTCAACAGCATGGTCAGACACATATCCAAATTCACATCATTTCACAATTGGGCTCATAGATCTCTTAGTTCTAAGTTCATATTGGTATAACAATATAAATACATCATTAAATCGCTGGTTGGCTTACAAATTAATTGTATTATTATTCATGTCCTGCGAATTTCATCATTTGAGGCACCTACAGAGACCATCCACAACTGCCGTCCCCCCACCCACCCTCACCAGGCAGATTAAGAAGTAAATAATCTCATTCTTAATTGTTATTTTCTGTTAATTTGTTGCACGTTCCTTTTTTTTTTTTTTTTTTTTTTTTTTTTTTTTTTTTTTTTTTTTTTTTTTTTAGGTATTGACATCTCTGTTCGAAGTACAATGTTAACCAATGATGAAGTGCTTCATTTAACAACAAACACACTCTTCTAGAGGCTTTAAATGTTAAACAAATATTACAGTGCAATATATAAGCAAATTGCCAATGGCATTGCTGTGGTGGTAACACTAGTTCCCATAGATCACCTTAGTTAAGCACTGGAGGTCTTGGCTAGCAGTTGGATAGGTGACCGCCCAGGTCTACTGTGCTGTGTTGGCAAGCGAGGCATATTCAGCGCTTGTAAGGCCAATTGAGGTTACTTGACTGAGAAGTAGCACATCCAATTACGAACACTGACAACTGCCGGGAAAGCGGTGTGCTGAACACACACCCCTCCATATATGCATCGAGCGATGCCTTTCAATTGAGGATGATATGGTGGTCAGTTGGTACGTTTGGGCCTTCTGAGGCCTATTTGGACAGAGAGAAGGAAGAGGAATATATAAACAAATTACTACAAGGCATAATACAACAACTACTACACTCTCACAAGTAATTTACATGTTATAGGCATACTATAGTGTGATAATCAGGGTAAGCCAGAAGTTATGCAAATGCAAAGTAAAAAAATTCACATCGTTATTGACATACTGATACTTATAATTATGCACTGACAATATATATTTTCTCAAAATAGGTGCTGGAAATGACCACAATGTGCTGCAACACATGCTTCAACACATTTCTTCATTTTAAATGATATTTTTTGGGCGGTGGCTACACTTTCGTGGGATACTCCTCATGCATGTGTAAAAAAATTAATGGGAAGAGTAAGCAAACAGACAGAGGAAGTATTCAAGGAATTTCTGTATGCGAACTTAATAAATCTGAACAAATTAGACAAATCCATACATACTAGCCATGGTCTTCATTTAAATTGCACTAGGAAAACAGGTTTTTGTTTAAGAAATCTGTCATTTAGTACACTTGAGTCACAAGAGGCATAATATAGAAGCAGTTCAAGTACTTTGGACAAATAAAGAAAGATGTGATGTCGTATAAAAAGTGTGATTGGCATTTTTCAGGAAGTAGACTGTGTAACAAAAAAATGTGATGCAGAACTAAACTGTAAATACACACTAAAGATTGTACAACAAGATGTATAGTCATTGATTAATAAAAAGCTGAAGAAATAAACATACTCCTCAACAATAAATGAAAGATGTTACTTTTTGTTGATTTTGTGAATATTGGCAACAAGACGAGTATTTTTATCACTTAAAAATAATAGATTTTAAGTTTGCAAACTGCTTTTGTAGAATGGGGTAAAATGGGGAGGAACTTGTATATATGCAAAAGAAAATGTAGATTATAAGACTATAGCGTCTGTATGCAAACTAGATTGTGAAAGGGACTTTGAAATTTCTACTGTTGAATTAGTGTTCGAAAAACTATTATTTATGTGTGTATAGATCTCCTGTTAACAATATAAGCGTTTTTTTTAATATTTTATTTATTTATCTATTTTTTCAAACAACAGGACCTTGCTTTAGGTGAACTCAAGATTACTGGAAAATAGAAATGCCACGTGGCTAGGGCCTCCCGGTGAGTAGACTGTTCGCCTGGTGAAAATCTTTCGAATTGACGCCACCTCAGCAACTTGCGTGTTGATGGGGATGAAATGACGATGATATGGACAACACAACACCCTGTCCTGTCTGTGATCGTAGGAAATCTCCGACCCAGCTACCAGAGGCAGACATTATTGGGAAAACAGTTGATATACTGATTGATTTTTGTTTAGCCCCATTTGATTACATATGCAATATAAGATAGGTCAACTTAAACCTATTTTCTTGCAATATTTAACTTATTTATTACAATTTAATACATTAAAGTGGAAAACCTTACAATAATGATGCATACATTTTTCACCCATATTTTAGCTCCTGAAAATTATTTACATACTACATTACACTCATATTTACATTTTTCTCTCAGTATTCATGTTTTCAAGTTATTTATATATAATAGGTTCAATTAGTTACAGTACCTCTATAACAGGAATAGCAACATTTTTCATTCATTGATACATATACTCTTCTGCACTACAAAATTCTTTTTCCATTAAATAATCCTTTAAAAGTTTTTTGGAATGTCATTTTGCTCACAGTCATGCGAGCTCTTTGGAAGGCACTTTATGAGTTTGACACCTGAGTATCGAGGATCTTTTTCAGTAACTCCGTGTCAGTGTTGTAAACTTCTCAGCTGACCTTTATTTCTTGTTTCATATGTATGAACGTCTGCATTTCTTTCTAGTACTGCATTTCCTTTTATTAATGATATTATTGCTTTGTAAATGTATGGAAATGGAAATGTCAGTATTTTTAGACTATGGAAAACAGTTCTGAATGAGTGTCTTTGTTTCTTGTTCAAGATGGCCGAAACAGCTTTTTTTTGCAATGTAAATATTCTTTTTGTATTTTTGTTGCTGGAATTTCCCCAAACAGTAATTCCATATTGTACGTATGTCTCAAATAGAGCATGGTACACTGTACATAGGAGCTCCTTGTTGACATAATGTGCTTAATTTACAGCAAACTTCATCTACATGTCATCTATATGTTGACTCCACTGGAGCTTATTGCCAACTGTAATCCGCAAAAAAATTAATAGTGTAACTTCTTCCAGTCTTCTTTTGTCTATGAATATATCTTTCTTTTCTCTATTTGTGAACACCAGGAACATAGCCTTTTTTAGATTTAAAATTAACTCATTTTGTATAAGTCACTGTGCTCAGTTATTTATTCACATAAACGCACTTCTTTCCAGTGTGTCCAGATTTCTTTCTGCATTCATTAGTGTCATGTCATCTGCACATAATATTTCTTTATCTTTCTCACTGACATCAATATTGTTTACAAATAGGTTGAACAGAAGTGGGCCAAGGACAGATCGTTGAGGCACTCCGTACTTAATATTTCCGATTTCAGATCTGCGTCCTGTTTATGTTTCCACATACTGCTTTCTGTTGCTGATGTATGATTTTATCCACTTGACTGCATGTCCACAAATAAACCTATATATTTATTATGTTTTAATCTACACAAAAAAGAACTTACCTAAAGTAAAATGCAGGGCAAATATTTTTTCATTTTTCCAATTTGTCTGCTTGTGTCTGTGTATGTGTGGATGGATATGTGTGTGTGTGCGCGAGTGTATACCTGTCCTTTTTTCCCCCTAAGGTAAGTCTTTCCGCTCCCGGGATTGGAATGACTCCTTACCCTCTCCCTTAAAACCCATATCCTTTTGTCTTTCCTTCTCCTTCCCTCTTTCCTGACGAGGCAACCGTTGTTTGCGAAAGCTAGAATTTTGTGTGTATGTTTGTGTTTGTGTGTCTATCGACCTGCCAGCGCTTTTGTTTGGTAAGTCTCATCATCTTTCTTTTTATATATATATATATATATATATATATATATATATATATATATATATATATATATATATATATATATATATATATATATATATATATATATATATATATATATGACTTACCAAATGAAAGTGCTGGCAGGTCGACAGACACACAAACGAACACAAACATACACACAAAATTCAAGCTTTCGCAACAAACTGTTGCCTCATCAGGAAAGAGGGAAGGAGAGGGAAAGACGAAAGGATGTGGGTTTTAAGGGAGAGGGTAAGGAGTCATTCCAGTCCCGGGAGCGGAAAGACTTACCTTAGGGGGAAAAAAGGACGGGTATACACTCGCGCACACACACACATATCCATCCACACATATACAGACACAAGCAGACATATTTAAAGACAAAGAGTTTTTCCTTCGTGGAATGTTTCCTTCTATTATAACTATATATATATATATATATATATATATATATATATATCTAAAAACAAAGTAGATGTGACTTACCAAATGAAAGTGCTGGCAGGTCGACAGACACACATACGAACACAAACATACACACAAAATTCAAGCTTTCGCAACAAACTGTTGCCTCATCAGGAAAGAGTATCTCCCTTAAAACCCACATCCTTTCGTCTTTCCCTCTCCTTCCCTCTTTCCTGATGAGGCAACAGTTTGTTGCGAAAGCTTGAATTTTGTGTGTATGTTTGTGTTCGTATGTGTGTCTGTCGACCTGCCAGCACTTTCATTTGGTAAGTCACATCTACTTTGTTTTTAGATATATTTTTCCTTCGTGGAATGTTTCCTTCTATTATAACTATATATATATATATATATATATATAGACCTGCCAGCACTTTCATTTGGTAAGTCACATCATCTTTGTTTTTAGGTATTATATTATATATTATTATAATTATAATAATTATAATAATAATAATAATTATTATTATTATTATAATTATAATTATTATTATTATTATTACCATAGCTTTCAAGTTTTTCAATAAGTGTAGTACTGGTAATTGCGTAAAACGCTTTAGACAAATCCAGAAACATAGCAGACACAGAGTTTCTTTTGTCTACTGCACCTGTAACAGATTCTGTAAGGACTGAGATGGCGCTTTCTGTATATTTCCCTTTTTGGAAACCATGTTGTGCTGGGATCACAATACTGTGTTTCTCCAGGAATGTGGTCAACCTACTATGCCTGAGTATCTCTAGTATTTTTGAGAAACCAAACATTAATTTTTCTGGAAATACTCCTCCTCTAAATCACCAGTTTGCAATGTCCAAAAGAGGTTTGGTTATTTCTTCATTGACATGTTTTATTAAGTAATTTGATACTTCATCATCTCCTGCACACTTTTTCGGTTTTAATTTCTGGATTATTTTTATGAGTTCTGTTTTTGTCACAGGTTCCTGGAACATTGAGAGGGATGTTTGGCAAGTGTTTTAGCATGCTTTGACCACTGATGATTTGTTTTCCCTTTTTAATATTGTAAAATATCTATAATGTTGTTCATTGCATATTAGTAGTTTTTGTCTCATCTGCAACTATGTTGTCATCAATTCTCATTGATTTAATAAAATCGTTTTTTTTTTTACACTTTTTTGGCTATATCTTTCACTGTTTATTATATCCCATGTTGTTTTACTTTTTTTGTTTGAATTTGCTATGCCTCTGTTTACTGAAATGGCTTTTGCTTCTCTTATTAATTGCCTATACTTCTTCTGATACTGTTTATATGTCTCCGTAGTCTGTGCTTGTCTGAGTTCCTTCACTCTAGTCCAGAGTTCAATTATTTCTTTTGTAATCCATTTCTTACTGTAACCCTGCTTTTCCTAATAGGTTACTTTGGGGAAGATTCCATTAGTGTGTCAAGAAATGTATCATACTTCTCATTTGTACCTTGTACTTGTATTGTTTCCATTCTTCTTCCCTCAGCATTGTTTTGAAAATGTTAATGTTTTGTGCATTGATAAACCTGGCCTCTTTCTTATCTTGCATTTCTTTGGTTTTCGAGCTTCTATTTATGTGGATGAGAATTATTAACCCATGATGGTGAAAGATTGCGGTCTGTAGAACTTCTGCTTCACATTTACTATTTTCAGTATTTGTGATTATGTTGTCAATGATGGTCTGACTGGTCAATCACTCCTGTACGTACATCTATTATTGTTTTCATCTGCATCTACATGGATACTCCTCAAATCACATTTAAGTGCCTGGCAGAGTGTTCATCGATCCACCTTCATAATTCTCTATCATTCCAATCCCATATAGCGCACAGAAAGAATGAACACCTATATCTTTCCGTATGAGCACTGATTTACCTTATTTTATCGTGGTGATCATTCCTCCCTATGTAGGTCGGTGTCAACAAAATATTTTCGCATTCGGAGGAGGAAGTTGGTGATCGGAATTTCGTGAGAAGATTCCGTCGCAACGAAAAATGCCTTTCTTTTAATGATGTCCAGCTCAAATCCTGTATCATTTCTGTGACACTCTCTCCCATATTTCGCGATAATACAAAACATGCTGCTTTTCTTTGAACTTTTTCGATATACTCCGTCAGTCCTGTCTGGTAAGTATTCCACACGGCGCAGCAATATTCTAAAAGAGGACAGACAAGCGTTGTGTAGGCAGTCTCCTTAGTAAGTCTGTTACACTCTCTCAGTGTCCTACAAGTAAAACAGTCTTTCGTTAGCCTTGGCTCAAATGGCTCTGAGCACTATGGGACGTTAGCCTTCCTCACAACATTTTCTGTGTTCCTTCCAATTTAAGTTGTTCGTAATTGTAATACCTAGGTATTTAGTTGAATTTACGGCTTTTAGATTAGACTGATTTATCGTGTAACCGAAGTTTAACGAGTTCCATTTAGGACTCATGTGGATGACCTCACACTTTTCGTTATTTAGGATTAGCTGCCACTTTTTGCACTATTCATAATCTTTTCTAAATCGTTTTGCAGTTTGTTTTGATTTTCTGATGACTTTATTAGTCGGTAAACGACAGCGTCATCTGCAAACAACCGAAGAGTGCTGCTCAGATTGTCTCCCAAATAGTTTATATAGATAAGGAACAGCAAAGGGCCTATAACACTACCTTGGGGAACGACAGAAATTACTTCTGTTTTACTCGATGACTTTCTGTCAATTACTACAACTGTGACCTCTCTGACAGGAAATCACAAATCCAGTCACATAACTGAGACGATATTCCATAAGCACGTAATTTCACTACAAGCTGCTTGTATGGTACCGTGTCAAAAGCCTTCTGGAAATCCAGAAGTACGGAATCAATCTGAAATCCCTTGTCAATAGCACTCAACACTTCATGTGAATAAAGAGCTAGTTGTGTTTCACAGGAACGATATTTTCTAAACCCATGTTGATTGCGTGTCAGGAGGTAATTCATAATGTTCGAACACAATATATGTTTGCAGAATCCTGATGCATATCGACGTTAGCGATCTGGGCCTGTAATTTAGCGGATTACTCCTACTACCTTTCTTGAATATTGGTGTGACCTGTGAAACTTTCCAGTCTTTGGGCACGGAGCTTTCGCCGAGCGAACGGTTATATATGATTGTTAAGTATGGAGCTAATGCATCAGCATACTAATTGGAATACAGTCTGGACCGGAAGACTTGGTTTCATTAAGTGATTTAAGTTGCTTCACTACTCCGAGGATATTTACTTCTACGTTACTCAAGTTGACAGCTGTTCTCGATTCTAATTCTGGAATATTTGGTTCAAATGGCTCTGAGCACTATGCGACTTAACTTCTGAGGTCATCAGTCGCGTAGAACCTAGAACTAATTAAACCTAGCTAAACTAAGGACATCACACACATCCATGCCCGAGGCAGGATTCGCACCTGCGACCGTTCGTAACGGTCGCTCGGTTCCAAACTGTAGCGCCTAGAACAGCACGGCCACTCCGGCCGACTCTGGAATATTTACTTCGTCTTTTTTTGTGAAGGCATTTTGGAAGGCTGTGTTTAGTAACTCTGCTTTGGCAGCACTGTCTTCGACAGTACCTCCATAGTCCATTTCAGAGAAGACATTATTGATTGTTTCTTGCCACTAACATACAACTTCACATACGACCAGAATCTCTTTGGATTTTCTTCCAGGTTTCGAGACGAAGTTTCGTTGTGGAAACTGTTATAAGCATCTCGCATTGAAGTCCACGCTAAATTTCGAGCTTCTGTAAAAGACTGCCAATCTCGGGGATTTTGCGTCTGTTTAAATTTTGCATGTTTGTTTCGTTGTTTCTGCAATAGTGTTTTAAACATCTTGCGTACCAAGGAGGAACAGTTCCGTCGTTTGTTAATTTATTCGGTATAAATCTCTCAATTGCTACCGATACTATTTCTTTGAATTTAAGCCACATCTGGTCTACACTTTGGAATGAGTGGAGATCGTCTCTCAGGAAGGCGTCAAGTGAATTTTTATCTGCTTTTTTGAATAGGTATATTTTTCGAGGATTTGAGGATTACAATATTCAATCTCGCTACGACAACCCTGTGTTCACTAATCCCTGAATCGGTTTTGATACTCGTTATTAACTTTAGGATTATTTGTTGCTAAGAGGTAAGTGTGTTTTCACAACCGTTTACTATTCGTGTGGGCTCATGAACTAACTGCTCGAAATAATTTTCAGAGAATGCGTTAGCACAATTTCAGATGATATTTTATGCATACTTCCGGAATTGAACATGTATTTTCGCCAACATATCGAGGGTAAATTAAAGTCACCACCAACTATTATCGAGTGGATCGGGTACGTATTTGAAAATCAAACTCAATTTTTCTTTGAACCTTTCAGCAACTGTTTCATCTGAATTGGAAGGTCGGTAAAAAGGTCCAATTATTATTTTATTCCAGTTTCCAACAACGTCGTCTGCCCATACTAACTCACTGGAAAATTCTACTTCAATTTCGCGACAAGTTAAACTACTTCTGACAGCAACAAACACGCCACCGTCGCCGGCCGAAGTGACCGTGCGGTTAAAGGCGCTGCAGTCTGGAACCGCAAGACCGCTACGGTTGCAGGTTCGAATCCTGCCTCGGGCATGGATGTTTGTGATGTCCTTAGGTTAGTTAGGTTTAAGTAATTCTAAGTTCTAGGGGACTAATGACCTCAGCAGTTGAGTCCCTTAGTGCTCAGAGCCATTTGAACCATTTGAACGCCACCGTCAACCATGTTTAGCCTATCCTTTCGGAACACCGTTAGGTTATTCGCAAAAATTTCGGCTGAGCTTATATCCGGCTTTAGCCAGCTTTCAGTGCCTATAACGATTTAAGCATCAGTGCTTTCTATTAGCGCTTGGAGCTCTGGTACTTTCCCAACACAGGTACGACAATTTACAACTGTTATACTGATGGGTCCTGTATCTACTTTCCTCCTGTGTTCAGCCTGCACCCTTTCTGACTGAAGCCCTTCTTGTGGTTTCCCGAGGCCCTCTAACCTACAAAACCGCCCATTCCATGCCACACAGCCCCTGCTACCCGTGTAGCCGCCTGCTGCGTATAGTGGACACCTGACCTATTCAGCGCAACCTGAAATCCAACCACCCTTTGGCGCAAGTCGAGGAATTTGCAGCCTACACGGTCGCAGAACCGTCTGAACCTCTGATTCAGACCCACCACTCGGCTCTGTACTAGAGGTCCATAGTCGATCCTGTCGACTACGCTGCAAATGGTTAGCTGTGCTTTCATCTTGCAAGCGAGACTGGCAGCCTTTACCACTTCTGTTAGCCGCTCGAAACCAGAGAGAATTTCTTCTGATCCAAAGTGACACGCATCATTGTTACTGACGTTAGCTGCACCCTCTGCTCTTCATGGCATCCGGGAAGACCCTTTCCACATCTTGAATGACTCCACCCGGTATGCGCACGGAGTGCACATTAGTTTTCTTATCCTTCTTGTCAACCAAGTCCATAAGGGGCCCCATAATGTGCATAACGTGGAGCTCCCAACTACCAATAATCCCAATCCCACCCTCTGCAATTGCCCGGATCATGTAGGCAGAGAGGTTTCCTCTGAAACAGGACAGGTGACAGCATCTGGCTCAGCGACAGTATAATAATAAGAATGTCGTGTGAAGAGGGCCTCCTGTCGGGTAGACCACTCGCCTGGTGCAAGTCTTTCGATTTGACGCCACTTCGGCGACTTGCGCGTCGATGGGGATGAAATGATGATGATTAGGACAACACAATAC
The DNA here is from genome assembly GCF_023864275.1 of Schistocerca cancellata. Lineage (NCBI taxonomy): Eukaryota > Metazoa > Arthropoda > Insecta > Orthoptera > Acrididae > Schistocerca > Schistocerca cancellata. The sequence goes on along the minus strand of NC_064626.1, from coordinate 389,912,918 downwards.
CCAGTCCCTGAGTCGAGAAAATCTCTGACCCAGCCAGGAATTGAGCCCGGTCCCTTAGGATTGACAGTCTGTTGCGCTGACCACTTTTTTTTTTTTTTTTTTTTTTTTAAATCTCATTTTGTTCGTTTTCGTTTGTTGTATCTGCTCTGGGCGGACGTCTAAAGACACCCGTTTCAGTTCGTTGTTGATCCATTAACTCAGTTTTTTTTATTACAGAGGGCAGTTAGCCCTCTGACCGATCACGCTGAGCTACCGTGCCGGTGCCACTCAGCTACCGGGGGTGGACTCAGTGACAGTGTCAGCCACAGACAGCACCTGGAACCTGTTTGTCAGACAAACCATCTGGGAAGTCTTTCGCCGCCTGCTTCGCCCTGGGGCGACATCCCACTCGACCACAGGTGAGGGATCAGCCTCAGTGCAGGCAGTAACTGAGTTGGCCACTGGTGAGGACCGACTGGAGGACTCGGAAGTGCTGGACGTCCGTTGGATCCCCATGGCTGGTCCACAACAGTGGTGCCGATCCACTGCAGCCTCAAGCTGTGTAACCGAAACCATCACAGCCTGAAGCTGAGAGCGAAGTGTCACCAACTCGGTTGGCATCCGCACCCAGCAATCGTAGTCCCTGTCCATACTGAAGACCATGGAAAGCTAAACTATGCAGATAAACGGATTATCGGCATGTGCTGAGCAACTCTACTTTAGACCCTGACGAAAACGCAGGAACTGTGTCTAATAGTACGCAGATATTCAAAAACCTAACTACTGAAGCACACTAAATAATTCGCCCCTGATTATGAACTTGTAATATGTCACAAAATCGGTTTACCTTCTGACGCCAATGAAAACGCCAGTGGCTATTAGATATTAAATTTACACGCAGAAACTCAAGAAACTAAACTATTAAAGCATACAGATAATAAAATAAAATTCGCTCCTGGATAGGACCTTGTAAATGTCACAAAAGCGGTTACTTCCCTGTTGCTGCGTCTGTCTAGGTTGGCTACTACTGCCTGTCTTACACTGTAATAATGTCTCTATCAATTTTTGTTTTGGTTTTGATGCTGTACCCATATCTGTGTTATAGTCTTCACACATTACATCTTTCATTTTAATCTCCAGTAATGATTTTTCCAGTTTTTTCAGAAATGTTGCAATATTACCACTTGGGGACCAGTATTCACAGATAATTCTGAGATCTTCATTCATTATGCCAGTAATTTCAAAATCTTTTTCAATGCAAGCTGGAAGGTTTACATATTTACAGTATTCAGTATCATGTAGACTTCCAATTTTCATCTTGTATATAGCAACACCTCCTCCTTTATGTTTTGACTTACAGGAATAGTCAATCAAATCATAGTCTTTTATAATGAGGCTGCTAAGTTCTGGTACTGTGTGGAGATTTTAATGTTGATTTTCTGAGCCATAGCCTTGACAGAGAAAAGTTCTTAAATACTGCAGCCTAATAATAACTGTCTAAATGCTATCTCTCCAACACATGCAACAAAAACTAGTGGCACTTTCCTGGCTCAAGTATGTGTAAACATGGACGTGCATACATTAGAAATCTTTGAGACCAGTTGCAGTGACCACCTTTTGTAATTACTAACAATACCTGTAAATCTCATTTCAAACAGTATGCAAAACATGATCCATAAAAGGGGTTATAGTTAGAGAAATACTGGACACTTCAAGTATCTAAAAACTGAACAATCTTGCAGAGAAGTATATGACACCTTTATTACCAGTGATGAGGATGATGATGATGATTTTTGGTTTGTGGGCGCTCAACTGTGCGCATCAGCACCTGTACATATTTCCAATCTGTACGCAGTCCAATCTGGCCACTTTTCGTAAATGGTGATGGAATGATGAGGGCAACACAAACACCCAATCCTGGGGCAGGTAAAACCCCAACCCAGCTGGGAATCGAACACGGGACCCCATGATCCAGAGGTTGCAACACTAGCTGCTAGACCATGAGGTGCAGACGTATTGCCAATGAGAAGATGGAAACATTTTTCGACGTTTCCAAGGATAATTTTGATATAGCTTTTCCAAAAAGGAAAGTGACTCCCAGAAAGACTGACAGCTTTAAAATGTGGATTACATCAGGCATTAGAGTGTCCTGTAATAGGAAGTGGGAACTTTTTCTGCTCTCAAAAACTGACAGCAATCCAGAATTTCTTAGTTATTTAAAAAAAATACAAGTTAGTTTTGAAACGTCTAATAAAAAGGCAGAATTACATTAAATGACAAGTGAAATCATCCATGAAAACTAAGTTGATTATTTTTAAATGCTGCTTCAATTCACAGCAGTTTACCACACAATATTGATCAACAACAAACGTTATGAATTCTACTTTAGCCACTAATACACTTTATCTGTGTTTGTTCCTCAGTTCCGATAGTACACTGAGATTTTTTGTGTCACGTTTGTTATAATCTCGCTTACACAGTTCAGTACCTGGGTGTAGACTACATGACTTGACGTAACGTCCAGTACGACGCTGACGGTGACGTTCCTTGACGGCTCGTTCACGGCTAGTGTCGTAGAAGGTGATTCCGGGTGACGTGTCTTGTTAATCGGTCTACTAAGAGGAGATTATTATTTTGGACATATTTTCAGTTCTTGTGAGAACACTTACCGCAAACAGATCGTCAGGTATCACACGGAAAGAAATTAACGGCCGTCTGGGTCCAAGAGGTCGGGGAAGAAAGGAATGTTTCTCAGAAGACTTTAACACAAGAAGAATGTACAATTCCACTCACTGGAGTAAGTGAAAAGACATAAATTTTATCGAAATCTGTCGGCCCTCGGGGGTAATGTGGCAACATCGGTGGAAGGAATGGGTCAACTCATAGACCATAACGATGGTCTATGGTAGAGATGGGCTAAACTGCGATTTTCCGATATCAGTGATTTCTGTGAATGCTACTTTTGAGTATCTGTTATTCTTAACTGTGATTTGTCGCAGTAATATAGAGAACACTATCTAGTATCTATGGGTCAAGTATTCGAACATCCTTGGAAGTGTATCAAAAATATCTCTGCTGTGTTTTGTATACAATACACTCTCAAAAGAGCATGTTGAACGTTAGACTGTTGGTGACTTGTCGTAAAGTGTGTTCTGATTGTAGTTCTGCTGGGGCGAGATGGAGGAAGCAGATGAGGAAAATACAAGGGCGAGTTGCTTTATTCGTATTTCCTACATTGTGTATATATGTATAAAATCCTATCGCTTACAATCTGAAAAAAAGGCAGAATGTAGTTCACAAACAGATGATATATTAGCTGAATAAAGTTTTAATTTACGCCCAAGCACCCATATAAAAGCAGTTGTATAAATGTAACGAAACGGTCATTTTAGTGTCTCATGTAAAGATACAGAATTTGAAAGTAATCGTGAGTTTGAATTTATTTGCTCTTTAAATTACACTTTGTGCAGTTGTGTATTGGTAACATACGACCAGTCATTATGCTTATACATTATAGGATTCAGACATATAATAGTCGGCACAGTATGCACGTATATTACATGGAATGTCCGTCAACACTTTTGATGATTTACTGTACATATGGAGGTTTTGTAAGCTCTGATGATATTGCTAACGCATGATGATATTTTTCGTAGTTTTGTCAAAATTATATAGTCATGAGTTGCATGCCAGACATTTAACATCAGCGCGTTGATTACACATATACTCTTAGTTGGAGCTTCAGTATATTCGTTTTACACGCTAAATTAGTTCAATTTTGCAGGGCAAATCCTTCCCAGTGTTGATGCTTCATAGATTTGTTGACCGTTGTTGTATTGGTTCCTAAGTACTGATTTTCATTTTCATAAATGTGCAATATATATGAAAGACACCACAATTATTTACTGTTTCTTGAGTTGTGTGTGTGAATGGTCGCATTGGTTTTAGTTTTGTGGGGTCTTTGAAGGCAGTCACAAAGATTTAAAATTGTAGTCATGGGAAATACTTTGTGACAGTGGCTAGAGTGGCTGTGAAAAAATTGGACTGTGTAACAATTAGGGCTTCGTACAGTATTATTTTTGTCCTTGTTACCGTAAAAATCTAAGTGCATTTTTTAAATAAAAATTAGAAAATTCTTTTTGTTCTTTGGTGGTGGAATTTCCTCCACACTGTGGCTCTGTGTTGCTTGTATACAGTGTGTTCCAGGAGGATGGTCACTATTCAGGAGGATAATATGAACGATCATTTGATCCAAAACATTCTAGTAAACATGGGCTCGAAAATGGATACCTAAAGAGCTATGAGGATGTCATCATCTTTGATACTGTGAAACAAATCTCTTCTGCTGCAAGATATTTACTTTCCATATTTTGACAGGTGGTAGTATAAACGAAACAAGAAGAAATGTGTCTAATTTATGCACTCTAAAGTGCATAGCTCAAGGGCTATAAGCACTTTTCTATCTTTGCTGCTGTGAAACGTTTCTTCACTGAACAACTGCTCATAGTTCTTAGGTAGGCATTTTTGAGCCTATGTTTACTAGAAAATTTCTTCTTGTTTTGGTTCATACTACATAATCCAAAAGCATTCCACCTCATAATGTTAGACACGTCTTCAATGCAATCATTACTTGATTTTAAAATCTTAAAAAATAACTCAGCAAGCTAAGCTGTTTGTAAAATATTAGAACATGGAAATTAAGCATGGAAAAGTGCCTTAGACCACTACCTGATGCCTGTATATCTCTCTTTATGTTGGATCCAAGAATTTTACAACTGGTGGGTACCATCTGTATTGGATGGTGGTTTTGTGGATAACTTCTGCTACTCTTCTTGTAGACAATGTTACACATGGGTCCTTCTAACCCATGGGCACAGTTTTTTGTTTGATGGATTGAAAAGTGCTAACACAGATACAAGTTTTTTATACAGTTTGATTGGAATTCCTTCAAGATCTGGAGCTTTGTCCAAATTTAGCTGTTTCACCATGTCCCTGAGTGTCTATGTCATTTCTCTTTTCAGTTGTATGAAGAATAAAGAGGGGCAGTATTCTCGAATTTTGCATTATAAAGGAACATTTTAAAGCGAAGATTATCATTTCTACTATTGTTTTTCCACTCTTGAGAGTAGACACTTGACACAACATTTGATCCCACTGACAGCTTTTATATATGAGCAGAATTTCTTTTTCTTCTGTGAGAGATCATTCCGATAAGATGCAGCTACAGTGCCCATTGAATGTTTCACGTATTGCCCTTTTGACAGCTAAATTTGTTTGATTTTGCATCTCTCTATTTACAGTCTCTTGCTTTGTTTTACACCTATTGTGCAGAATGAATGCAGCCTTGTGGCACTGCATGCTTATAACATGCTAAGAAAAGTCCACAACTGGAACAGAGATTAATGGAGAAACATTCTAGTGATGATGTGAGCTGCAAGGAAGGAAAATCCATTGATCTAAATGACTTTGACATATGGCAGATTTGTATGGCCCAGCACCTCGACCAACTAGGCATCTTGGAAACTGTAAGGCTACATGGCTATTTGCATGCTACTATTGTGAACGTTTGTGGAAAGTGGTTAAAGGATGGTGAAACCTCAAGTAGGAAGCAAGATGTTGGAGGTCTGTGCCTCATATAATAACGTGGAGGCTTAAAAACTCTATGTGCCAGATGTGACGAAAACGTATAATTACAGTTAGCTCAGGATCATCGAGATTAGACTCTGGGTCAATGGAAACATTTCACCAGGTTGTGCGAATCATCTTTCTTGCTACACCAGGTTGGTGATCATCCATGCAAATGGCTGCATGAAATGTGTGTCGTGTCAGAGTTGCACGTCAGTGGGGGAAGTATTATGCTATGGGGGACATTTGCCTGGGCTTCCATAGGACCTGTGGTAGTGACTGAAGGCACCATGAGAGATGTGGACTACATGAACAGCTGTCCTCCTTTACATGTACATCTTTACCAGTTCACTGAAACTGAAATTTTTATTTTTGTTTTTATTGCTCTTGATTGGCTAAAAATAACAAATGCATGTAACTTCATGGTGCTTGTGTTGTTGAAAAATGAGACTGTGAAGGTCATACTGCATCACTAAGTTTTATGTTGCATTTGTCTATGTGTAACTAGCGGGCGATTGAAATGGACAGAGTTAGTGCATCTCCCACCAATTGTGCGATGTGGTCCGTCATTCGGTCTGACAACGAATTACATGGGATACATGTGTGAGAATGGTGTGGTATCAAAAATTTGTTGTGAGGCTCGCATGAAACCCCAAAGGTCTCCAAAACAAACGGTGCAGAATTATTACTGAAGGACGCATCCTCCTTCATGACAATGACCAACCACATTTTGTGAATCAAACGAAAGAGAGTTTTCAGAGTTCTACCTATGGTCCAGATTTGGCACCAATCAACTTTCATCTGTTCCCAAACATGCAGGTATGGCTGGCTAATCAGCACTTCATGACCAACAATGAACTCAAGGAAAGTGTCTACAACTGTCTGAAGCACCAGGTGGCACTCTTCTGCAGGAAGGGAAGCTGACTTCATAGTAAGAGACGTTTTCCAATTGAGTAGTGAATATTTTGAGAAGTAGTATAAGTGTGGATTGTGTATAAAAAAGAAATTAATTAGCCCATTGGAGTTTAGTTTATGAATGGCCCTCATACTTAAGTAACCATTCATTGATAACATTGTTATAAGTAGTTTTCAGAGAAGACATTTCATATTGTTTTGATGGATGTCTACCCATGCCCACCACTTGCAAGTCTAATTATGCCAGTCAAGTGTTGGATGATCAAAGTCTCCTCCTGTGATGACAGTATGATTGGGAAACTTATGTATGAGTGAGCTGAGGTTTTCTCTAAAATAATTTGTGAGTGTTAGTGCTTGGCAATAGGCTGACCCAATTTTATGTTCACCATTGCCACTGAGTCTTGCCCAGAGAATCTCGCATTTAGCTTTACCTTCCATCTCAGTGAATTTGGTTCTTTTGTCTGCACTACCTCCATTTCCCATTAGCCTGCTTAATCAATATACTGTGCACATAAGTTTACCCAAAAAAAGTCACAGTAGTCAACCAAACAATGGAAAATCCAGAAAGGAATGTAACAATATTATGAGAAGGAAAGTTGCCACTCACCATATAGCAGAAATGTCTTTCTTCCCTCCCTTGGGGAACATGTCTGGGGTGTTATTGGGAATCTTCTGCATTCTGTCGCTGACGTAAGACCAATCACCTTTGTTTTTTGCTCCCATTCCCTTTCTTTGTTTCCCTTCTCATATTCCTCCGCTTTGGTTTTTGAGGTTTCTCCTTTTCTTCATACTCCGTGTGCGCTCCTGAAGTCTGGCTCACGCATCTGTCGCATAACAGGTGACTGGGTAACATGTAATTCCCAACCCCGGGTCAACAGTTAGGGTTCGCACATACCCTCCTGGTACAGGCCAGGCCCAGGGAGGGGTGATGGCCTGAGCTGCAACCTTCCCAAATTGCCAATTGGCCCCTCTGTTAGGTGTTCAGGAGGTGTGACCTGAGGTGTGAACAATCACCTAAGGCAGGTGCACCTCATTGTGAAGAGGGCCGCCGCAGCTGGAAGGAGCGAGCCGCCGGAGATGCTGGCAGTCGTGGGGGATTTCCTCATAAAGAGTCAATCAATGTCTACAAAACATAAATGTAATGGGGCTAATGATTCAAAGAGCCTTCCCGCTGCACCACGGTTCCTCGTGGTCGCACATACTGAAGACGGACAGTCCTTTGCCACGGTAAATCTGTTTATTATTCAGAAAAGTGTTAATGCAATTCCTGGCCTGTGAAATCCTGCTCTCATTTACGGAATGGCACTTTGCTTTTGGAGACTACTTCTGATTCTCAAGCACAACAATTGCTTGCTGCCTCACTTCTCCACAGCTACACTGTTTGTATCGAGGCCCATAGACCTTTGAGTTCTTCATGTAGTGTAATCTACACCAGGCTGCTTGATGCTCTAACCGAGGCCGAAATCCAGTCTTACCTCTCTGATCGGGGTGTCGTTGCCATCCATTGTGTAATGAAAAAAGTATATTCCTCCTTAGTGCCCGCCCGCACTCTTTTGCTCACTTTTGATGGAGTGGTGGGTGCTGCCGCCCAAGATCAAAGCTGGCTATGAAATTATCACAGTCCAGCTGTACATTCCGAACCTGATGTACTGCTACCAGTGTCATTGTTTCAACCACACTAGAACGTCATGTCAACACCCAGCCAAATTTGTAACCTGTTGTAGGGATGTACATGAGGGCGATTGTCCACCTCCTTCTCCCCTCTGTATCAACTGCAATGGTGGCCATGCCGCCTCCTTTCGGGATTGTCCCGTGTATATTGATGAGTGGACTGTCCAAGATCTGGATAAAGGAAAGTGTGCCTTACCCAGTTGCTCGCAAGTTACTGGCTAGTCGCAAACCCTGTGTTCTTCCATATGCACCTATAGTTCCGTTCTTGTTACATCTTGCTTCATGAAGGACCTGGTCACACAGATATGTGACCTCAAATTCAGCTCTAAGGTTGTGAAACCACCCAGTGTCAAGGTAGCATCGCCGTCCCCTGTCCAGCTGTGCAACAGACCATCAAATTCTCGCCTCAAGAAGTGAAGCCACCAGCTACACAACCGGTAGGCCGGAAAGGACAGAAAGAGTACTACTGTGTAGACTTTCTCTGTCTCTCCAGCCTAACAACACCCGAGTCTTCCTCTAACCTGATAGCCTCGAAGAAGTCCACCAAAGTCAAACGGTCTTCTCCTTCGCCTACTCGAAGATCCTCTTCGACGGTGTCGCCACGTCATATCCTTGCCCAGCTGGCCCCCGTGTCACCAGTGCATGCAACCAACCATTTTTCTGCATTGGACTCTGCACACCAACAGCAGAAGAAAGCCGATACTTCTGTGGATTTCATGGAGCAGGATCCTCCTGCCTTTGTGCCCTGCAGCAGCAAGTCTTTGCAGGCTGGCGCTCGTCAGCCACAGAGATTACTCCTCTTCATTTTTTCCCCATCATGACTCTCGACCAGTGGAATGTTTGCAGCCTTCTATCCAATAAGGAGTATTTACGGCTGGTTTTAGAATCACAGGGTCCACTTTTACTCTGCCTTCAGGAAACAAAATTGCGTCCTCATGACTGCCTTGAGCTCTTGCATTTCTTCCCGGTCTCTTTTGACCTTTCACTGTTCCCTCGCCGCCACCCCCCACCCTCCTCCACTCTACCCCCACCCTACCCCCACCCATCTCATGGGGGAGTCATGTTGCCCATACAGGATGACGTTCACAGTCAACCCATCTCCCTGACTACCCATCCTCAAGCTGTTGCAGTTTGCCTTTTCCCTCGCTTAATGTTTTCCCTTTGTACCATTTACACCCCTCAGTCATTCGATGTCACAAGGGTAAACTTTGTTCAGCTTATTGGGCAGCAACCTCCCCCATTTTTGCTACTCGGTGACTTTAATGCGCATCATCCCCTTTGGGGTTCTCCCAGGACCTTTCAGAGAGTTGTCCTCTTGGCTGACCTTCTTAACCAACTTAACCTGTTTTGCCTTAATTCTGGAGCACCCAATTTCCTTTCCGACTACTCGCATACCTATTCCCATTTGAACCTGTCCTTGTGCACTGCCCAGCTTGCCTATCATATTGAGTGTCCGTTCTTTCTGACACCTACTCATGGGACCATTTTCTGCGTGCTATCCATTTTCTGACTCGTACCACATCTGTGTGCACGCCCAATGGCAGCTTTACTCCTACCTGGCAACCTTCACAGAACACGATTTCTCCATTTGTGATGACCAGGTGGAAGATCTCACAAACATTATCCTTACTGCCGCAGAATGTTCTTCCATTCCTCACACTTCCTCTTTACCATGAAGTGTCCCATTCCTGTGGTGCAATAAGGCATGCCGTGACACAATTCACACACGGAGATGTGCTCTCTGCGTTTATAATGGCTATCCTGCAATGGCAAACTGCATTCATTATAAACAGATGCATGCAAAGCGTCCTTTGGCACACCAAAGAGCCAGCTGGATTTCATTCACTAGTTCATTTAACAGTTCCACCTCTTCCCATGCCATATGGGCCAACCTCCTATGACTCTCTGGGACCAAGATCCATTCCCAATTTCTGGCCTGACGATGTTATTGTGGACCCTATTGGTATCTCCAACACCTTGGGCCACCATTTTGCATAAGTTTTGAGCTCATCTCACTATCACCCTGCCTTCCTCCATCAGAAACGAGTGGAGAAGGGACGGGTGATATCTTTCTCTTCTCCAAATCGTGAGTGCTTCAATGCCGCATTTACTATGAGGAAGCTAGATCATGCTCTGAGTTCATTCCGATCCTCCGCCCCAGGGCCAGATGCCATCCGCATTCAGATGTTGCAGCACCTTCCTCTTGCGGGCAGGCACTTTCTTATTACCACGTATAACTGCATATGGCCAGAGGGCACATTTCCCGGATGCTGGCATGAAGCCACCGTCATAACCACACCTAAGCCTGGTAAGGACAAAAACCTTCCTTCTAGCTACTGCCCCATCTCTCTTACCAGCTGCGTTTTCAAGGTGACAGGATGTATGATTCATGTCCGGCTGGTATGATGGCCTGAGTCTCGCACTTTACTGATACAGCTCAGCGTTCTGCAATTGACCATCTTGTTACTTTGTTCACCCATATCCTGACTGGTTTTCTGTGGAAATTCTAGACTGTGGCCGTGTTCTTCAATTTGGAGGAGGCCTATGACACCTGCTGTATAACTGGTATCCGCCGTACCCTTTACTCCTGGGGCTTCTATGGCCACCTGCCCTGTTTCCTTCAGGCATTTTTAAAAGATCAAGTTTTCAAAGTGCATGTGGATTTGGCCTTGTTGGACATCTTTTTTATGAATTTCTGGTGACGGTTTTTCCCACCATCTTTACATCTTGGGTCTGTAGCCCTTCCGTTCGTTGAAAATACGAAATTCCTGGGGCTCATGTTCAATAGGAAATACTCTTGGTCCTCCCATGTGTCTTGCCTAGCAGCCTGCTGTGCGTGGTTCCTCAATGTCCTACGTGTCCTCGGCAGTACTTCCTGGGGCCTGGGGTGCTGATCGAACCACCCTCCTCCATTTTTACCGGTCCCATGTCCATTCAAAACTTGACTATGGGTGCTTTGTTTATGCGTCTGCACGCCATCCCTCTTACGCCACTTCAACGCTATCCACCATCATGGCATCCATTTTTGTATGGGTGCCTTTTACAATAGCCTCGTTGAGAGTCTGTATACTGAAGTTGCTGAACTACCACTGTGCTACTACTGTGACTTTCTCCTCAGCAGGTATGTATGCCATTTGTCTGCCATGTGTGGCCACACATCCTATGCCTCCTTCTCTGATGATGATGCCTTTGACTGTCAGTACGGGGTGCGTCCCTCTTCTGTGTTACCTCCTGGAGTCTGCTTTTGGCACTTGCTACGGTGGCTTAACTTCACACTACCTGCAACATTGCCGGTGGGTGTGAACCCTTCACCACCTTGGCTTTGTGAAGCGGCCCATGTTAACCTTGGCCTTCATTTGCTTCCTAAGGACACTACTCCAGCCTTGCTCTATCGCCTTCAGTTTTACGACCTTCGCATGGAACTTCACGATAGTATCTTTGTGCACACTGATGGCTCTTGGACTGACCATGGGGATGGGTGTGCCTTTGTCATTGAAACCCATGTCTTTCAATATCGGCTTCCGGCACACTGCTCATTATTTACAGTCGAGCTCTTCGCCTTGTATCAGGTCATGGAATACATCCGGCGACACAGCCTTTTCAGTTGTGTCTTCTGCTCAGATCTTCAAAGTCTATGTACGCTGTACGCTGCCCATCCCTTAGTGCAGCGGGTCCAGGAAAACTTTCACTTGCTCGCTCTTGCTGGAGCCAGTGTGGTGTTTCTGTGGGTTCCTGGTCATGTCGATCTGCCTGGAAATGAGGCTGCTGACACTGCTGCCAAGGCTGCAGTTCTCGTACCTCAGCCTGCGAGTACCTATATTCCCTCCGATAATCTCTGTGTTGCCGTCTGTCAGAAGATGGTGTCCCTTTGGCATGGCCAATGGTCCTTCCTTCATAGGAATAAGCTCCAACTTATTAAGCCTCTCCCAGCAGCTTGGACGACCACCTCTTGGCCCTCCTGCCAGGAGGAGGTCATTTTAACTAGGCTGCATATTGGGCACGTCCTTTTTAGCCATTTTCATTTGTTAAGTGGTGCTACCCCACTAATTTGTACACAAGTTTTAACTGTCCGCAACTTCCTGATGGAATGCCCATTTTTTAACCGTTTACGCTCCCACTTGGGCTTGCCATTTGATTTATTGGCCGTTTTAACAAATGACATGCGGGCTGTGGACTGCTTTTTACTTTTTATCCACCAAAGCAGTACGACAAAGGCCATTTAATGTTTAGTTTTGGAACTCCGTTTCTGTATGGTGCTTTTTGAGCCCTTTTTCCATGTGCCTGTTTTTAGCTGTCTGCTATATGTCAGTTGGGGCTGACATAGTCATTTTTTTGACTCCTCTCTGTTTTCATGTTCTGTAGCTTTGACTTGGACATGCATGACTCCAGTTGTTTTTTGCACCCATAAACCAAAACAAAACCAAACACACACACACACACACACACACACACACACACACACACACACACACACACACACACACACACTTATGCAAATGCAACTCACATACATGACTGTAGTCTCAGGCAACTGAAACCACTCTGCGAGCAGCACCAGTGCATGATGGGAGTGGCGACTGGGCAGTGGTAAAGGGGCTGGGGTGGAGAGGGGGAGCCACAGTATGGTGGGGATGGTGGACAGTGAAGTGCTGCAGGTTAAGCGGTGGGCAGGGGAGATGTGTGGATGGGAGGGGGGGGGGGGGTAATGGAAAAGGGTTGAAATAGAGAAAAATAAAGAGATTGGATGTGGTGGTGGAATGACAGCTGTGTAGTGCTGGAATGGGAACAGGGAAGGGGCTGGATGCGTGAGAACAGCAACTAACGAAGGTTGAGGCTGGGAGGTTTATGAGAACATAGGATGTGTTGCAGGGAAAGTTCCCACCTGTGCAGTTCAGAAAAGCTGTTGTTGGTGAGAAGGATCCATATGGCACAGGCTGTGAAGCAGTCCTTGAAATGGTCCACTTGTTTCTTGGCCATAGTTTGTTGGTGGCCATTCATGTAGACAGACAGCTTTTTGGTTGTCATGCATACATAGAATGCAGCACAGTGGTTGCAGCTAGGTTTGTAGACCACATGACTGGTTTCACAGGTAGTCCTGACTTTGATGGGATAGGTGATGTTAGTGTTTGCACTGGAGTAGGTGGTGTGGGAGGATTTATGGGACAGGTCTTGCATCTAGGTATATTGCAGGGGTATGACCCATGAGGTAAGGGACTGGGAGCAGGGGTTGTGTAAGGATGGACAAGTGTATTATGTAGGTTTGGTGGACAGCGGAATAACACTATGGGAGGGGTGGGAAGGATAGTGGGCAGGACATTTCTCATTTGAGGGCACGATGAGAGGTAATTGAAACCTTGGAGAAGATTGCAATTCAGTTGCTCAAGTTCCGTGTGGTACTGAGTAATGAGGGGAATGCTCCTCTGTTGCTGGACATTGGGACTTTGGGAGGTGGTGGTAGACTGGAAAGATAGGGCACTGGAGACTTGTTTTTGTATGAGATTGGGATGATAATTACAGTCAGTTAATGCTTCAGTGAAACCCTCGGTATATTTTGAGAGGGATTGCTCGTCACTGCAGATGCGATGACCACAGGTGGCTAGGGACTGCTTGGTATGGAATGTGTGGCAGCTGTCGAAGTGGAGGTATGCTGGTGGTTAGGTGGTTTGATATGGACAGAGGTACTGGTGTAGCCATCTTCAATATGGAGGTCAACATCTAGGAAGGTGGCTTGTTGGGTTGAGTAGGACCAGGTGAAGCAAATGGGGGAGAAGTTGTTGAGGTTCTGGAGGAATGTGGATGGGGTATCATCACCTTCGATCTAGATAGGAAATATGTCAAAAGTGAATCTGAACCAGGTGAGGGGTTTAGGATTCTGGGTTTTTAGGAAGGATTCCTCTAGATGGCCCATGAATAGTGTGGCATAGAATGATGCCATGTGGGTGCCCATAGCTGTACCCCGGATTTGTTTGTAGGTTAGCCTTCAAAGGAGAAGTAATTGTGGGTGAGGATATAGATGGTCATGGCGAGTAGGAAGGAGGTTGTTGACTTGGAATCTATCGGGTGTTGGAAAAGGTAGTGTTCAATAGTGGTAAGGCCATGGACATTAGGAATGTTAGTGTGCAGGCAGGTGGCATCAAGAGTGACGAGCAGGGCACTGCGTGGTAAAGGGACAGGAACTGTGGAGAGTTAGTGGAGGAAATTGTTGGTATCTTTTGTATAGGTGGGTAGGTTTTGGGTAATAGGTTTAAGGTGCTTGTCTACAAGAGCATAGTGTCTTTCAGTGGGAGCACAGTAACTGGCTACAATGGAGCATCTTGGATGGTTATTCCCCTGCGGGTCCGGGTATTAGAATAGGCCTGAAGTATTCCTGCCTGTCGTAAGAGGCGACTAAAAAAAGTCTCACACATTTTGGCCTTATGTGATGTTCCCCTGTAGGGTTTGCCCTCCATTCTTCAAAATTTTCCCCGAAGAACGAACCAATTGGGGAAGGGCACCTTACATGGTGCATTGTGTCTAGCCTGCATTGACATCTGTAATATACTTTCTCGTTGTCGCATTGCTGTCCCGCCCATTCTCTGTCTCTTGGGCAAGGACACCTTCCTGGGAGCGTTTTCCACCAAGCACTATGCAGTGTTGCTTTCTGCGTCGACGGTGACCATGGGCTTCTTTGCACCTGATATCCAGCACGGCAGCCAGTCCGTTGTGGTGGGGCCGCCATGTACCCTGTTGGTTGTAGCCCCCTGACCACACAGGGATCGCTCTGCTGATGCCTGCGCTGTTAACTCCCCACATATGCTGAGGAGTAGATGCCCATCACCCTGGGACATCGGGACTCCCAGCAATGGCCATCCTGCCATGTGGCCTTTGCTGCGGCAGGGTGGCACCCATGGGGAGGGTCCCTGGTCGAAGTGGGTGACATCAGGGTGGATGACACACGATGAAGCGTAGTCCATCATCACTTGCTGGTGGTGAAAAACCAGCAGTCTCTAAGCATTCACGAATTCAATTCAATGCAAGAAGTACAACCCCAAATCGTTCGCCTCCCTGGCCACACCATGGGAGGAACGTCAGGCTAAGGATAGTGGCAGATCTTATTCGCCCCGGTACCTTGTATGGTCAAGAGCTGATGGGGAATCTTTCATGACAACAAGGCCTCAGTTTTTTGTTGAGCATTTAGAGGACATGTTTGGGAAGCTGGAGGGCTTGTCCAAAATGGGATCTGGATCAGTCTTGATCAAAACAGCATCCTCTGACCAGTCATGGGCGTTGCTCACTAGTGACAAGCTGGGGGACGTTTCTGTAACCATCACGCCCCATAAGAGCTTAAATACGGTCCAGGGTATCATATTTCACAGGGACCTTCTTTTGCAGTCTGACGATCTTGTGTCATGCACTTCTGTCAGGATTGTGCCGTTCATCCGGACCCAGAACTTTACCTTCATGATGAGCCACTCAGTGTAGTGGAGACATATCAATTCTTAGGACTGGTTTTGACGTTCGATTGACTTGGCTTCCCCATCTTCGTCAGCTTAAGCAGAAGTGCTGGCAGCACCTAAGTGCCCTCCATTGCCTGAGCAAAACCAATTTGGGTGCAGATTGATCTGTGCTGCTGTGCCCCTACAGAGCCCTTGTCCAATCCAGAATTGGCTATGGGAGTGTGGTTTCTGGTTTGTCAGTACCCTCAGCATTGCATTTACTTAGCCCTGTGCATCACTGTGGGGTTCAACTAGTGACAGGAGCTTTTAGGACGAGTCCGGTGACCAGTGAACTGGTGGAGGCTTGGGTCCCTCCATTGCAGGTCAGACGTGCACAACTGCTTGCCAGTTACGTTGCACACATTAGTATTTCTCCTGAGCATTCAAATCACTGTCTCCTTTTCCCACCCACGGCAGTTCGTCTCCCGTATCGGCGACACAGGTCAGGGCTAAAGATTGTGGCTCGCATGTGGTCCCTTCTCTCTGAAATGGAGTCCTTCCCTTTACCACCTCTACTTGTGGTCCGATCATGTACGCCTTCATGGTGTACGCCTCGGCTGCAGCTTTGTCTGGACATTTCATGTGGCCCTAAGGACTCCGTTAACCCTGCATCTCTCCGCTGCCACTTCCTCTCGATTCTACACGTGTTCCAGGGCTCTGAAGTGGTTTACACCGAAGGCTCAATAACTGGTGGTCATGTATGATTTCCATATGTTCATGGAGGACGTATTGAACAGCACCCCTTGCCAGCGGGCTGCAGTGTTTTCACTGCAGAGCTGGCGGCCATATCTCGTGCTCTTGAGCACATCTGCTCGTGCCCTGGCGCTTCATTTCTGCTGTGTACTGACTCATTGAGCAACCTACAAGCTATCGACCAGTGCTACCCTCGCCATCCTCTGCTAGTGTCCATCCAGGAGTCCATCCTTGCCCTAGAACGGTCCCGTGATACAGTGGTGTTTGTCTGGACCTCTGGACATGTCGGAATACCAGGCAATGAACTTGCCGACAGGCTGGTCAAACAGGCGACAGGGAAACCACTTCTGGAGATGGGCATCTCCGAAGCTGACCTGTGTTCTGTCTTACACCATGGGTGTTTCAGGCTTTGGGAGACGGAATGGAATAACAGTAGGCACAACAACCTACGTATCATTAAGGAGACGACGAATGTGTGGAAGTCTTCCATGTGGTCCTCTCGCAGGGAATCAGTTGTCCTCTGCCGGCTCCGCATTGGTGATACGTGGCTAACGCGTGGTCACCTACTCTGTCGCGATGACCCACCTCTGTGTCGCTGTGACTCCCGAACGACAGTCGTTCACCTCTTGCTGGACTGCCCAATTATAGCCACTCTTTGGTGGAGTTTTAACTTTCCCAGCTCCCTACCTTCGGTGTTGGGCGACGATGCCTCAGCAGCAGCTTTAATTTTAAGTTTTATCCGTGAGAGTGGGTTTTATAGTTCTGTGTAGGTTTTAGCACATGTCCTTTGTCCCTCTGTGTCCTCCACCCTAATACTTTTAGGGTGGAAGTTTTAATGTGTTGCAGAGTGGCTGGCTTCTCTGTTTTATTCTTGTGGTCGGCCAGCCACTGTAATCTGCTTTCTTGTATTACTCTCTTCTGTTTCTAACATCTCTTTTGTGTCTCTGTCCAACCTTGGGTGGCTATATTTATGGACTTTAGAGTATAGTGATGCAAAAGAAAATAGTAACAAAAGAGTACAGCACTGGGTTAGGACTGAAGAAAAGCTGTCGGACAAAAATCAAACAATGGAAAATTGTAATGGACCTAGATGCAAGACTTGTCCCATACATCCTCCCACCTCCACCACCTACTCCATTCCGGTCACTAACATCACCTATCCCATCAACGGCAGGGCTACCTGTGAAACCAGTCATGTGATCTACAAGCTAAGCTCCAACTACTGTGCTGCATTCTCTGTAGGCATGACAACCAACAAGATGTCTGTACACAGGAATGGCTGCTGACAAACTGTGACCAAGAAACAAGCGGACCACCCTGTAGCTGAACATGCTACTAAATGGGATATCCTTCATTTCAATGACTGCTTCACAGTGTGTGCCATATGGATCCTTTCCACCAACACTAGCTTTACTGAATTGTGCCGGTGGGAACTTTCCCTGCAATTCATCTTATGTCCTACATTCCCGTAACCCTCCTGGCCTCAACCTTCGTTAGTCTCTGTCCTCACCCATACAACCACTTCCCTGTTCCCATTCCAGCCCTACACAGCCATTGTTCCACCGCCACACCCAGTTTTTTAATTTTCTCTAATTATACCCTTTTCTTTTCCACTACTCACTCCCCCCCCCTGCTCCCAACAACACTTCTGCAGGTCCGCAGGTAGAATAGGCCTGAGGTATTCCTGCCTGTTGTAAGAGGTGACTAAAAGGAGTCTCACACCTTTCAGCCTTTATGTGATGGTCCCCTGTAGACCTCCATTTTTCAAAATTTTCTCGAAGAGTGAGCCAGTTGGGGAAAGGTGCCTTAGATGGTGCATCACGTCCGTCATGTATTGAGATGTTAAGCCCACTTTCTCGTCGTGGTATTGCAGTCCTGCTCATCCTCCATCTCTTGAGCGAGGACGCCTTCCTGGGTGCATTTTCCTCCAATCACTATTCAGTGTCTTTTTCTCCGCCTACGAGGACCGTGGAATTCTTTGTGCCTCATATCCAGCACGGTAGCTAGTCTGGTGTGGTGGGGCCGCCATGTACCCTGTTGGTTGTAGCCCCCTGACCACCCAGGGATCGCTTTGCTGAGCCTGCGCCGTTAACTCCCCAGGTATGTCAAGGAGTATATGCCCGTCACCCTGGGGCATTAGGACTGCTGGCAGTGGCCATCCTGCCAGGTGGTCTGTGCTGCGGCTGGGTTGTGCCCATGGGGAGAGCCCCTGGTCGGAGTAAGTGGCATCAGGGCGGATGGTGCTAGATGAAGCGTATCACGTCATCACTTGCTGGTGATCAAATGCCAGCAGTCTCTAAGCGTTTCAAGTCTCAATTCAATGCCAGGAAGTATGATCCTAAATCGTACCCCTCCCTGGCCACAACATGGGAGGAATGCCAGGCTAAGGATGACAACGAACCTTATTCGCACTGGTACCTCATATGTACGAGAGCTGATGGGGACTACTTTGTCTTGATGAAGCCTCATTTTTTGTAGAGCATTTAGAAGACAAGTTTGGGGAGGTGGAGGGCTTGTTCAAAATGTGTTCGGGGTCAGTGTTGTTAAAAGTGGCATCCTCTGCCCAGTCACGGGCATTACTCACTTGTAACAAGCTGGGGGATGTTTCCGTTATCATCAATCCTAATAAGAGCTTAAATATGGTCCGGGGTATTATATTCCACAGAGACCTTATTTTGCAATCTGACGACAAGCTGCGCACCAACTTAGAGCGACTAGGAGTTCATTTCATCTGGTGCGTCCATGGGGGTCCAAAGGATAATCAGGTTGCCACCGGTGCCTTCATCTTGGCCTAGGAGGGTGACACATTACCCGAGAAGGTCAAGGTGATGGTCTACCGCTGTGATGTCAAGCCATATATCCCTCCCCCAATGTGGTGCTTTAACTGCTGGAAGTTTGACCATATGTCTTCCCACTGTACTTCCAGCATCACATGTCAAGATTATGGACATCCATCCCATCACAGTACTCCATGTGCCCCGCCTCCCATCTGTGTCAGTTGTGGAGAGCATCATTCCCTTTGCCCACCAGATTGCAGGATTTTACAGCGAGAAAGGAAAATCATGGAATACAAGACCCTGGCCCGACTGACCACACTGAGGCTAAGAGGAAATTTGTGTGCCTACAACCTGTGGCTATGATCACCTCTTATGCTGCCGCTATTAGAACAGTCGTCGCCCCACCAGTTCCGCAAGTTCCAGTTGGCTCTCAGAGCTGGATGACTACTCTCCTGCCCCCTTGATGGTGAGATTTAGTTTCCTCCCTGTTGCCCCCACATCACCTACCTCATGAGCACTGCCCCCGCCCCCCCCCCCCCCCACCTCCCCCAACCATCAGGGATGCCAGTCCCCACTTTTCAGCCAGATAAGCGTAAGTTTTCTTGGGCTCGTATGGCTAGGAAGAGGACGATCCACTCAGTGTAGTGGAGACATACTGATTCTTAGGACTGGTTTTTGATGCCCAATTGACTTGGCTACCTCACCTTCTTCAGCTTGAGTGGGAGTGCTGGCATCACCTCAATGCTCTCCACTGCCTTAGCAACACCAACTGGGGTGCAGATCGCTCTACGCTGCTGCAGCTCTACAGAGCCCATCTTGACTATGGGAGTTGGGTTTACGGTTCGGCGGCACCCTAAGCGTTGCGTTTCCTCGACCCAGTGCAGCATTGTGGCATTCGCCTAGTGAAGGGAGCTTTTAGAACGAGTCTGGTAACCAATGTCCTGGTGGAGGCCGGAATCCCTCCATTGTGGACTCAACGTTCGCAACTGCTTGCCAGTTATGTTGCACACATTTGTAGTTCTCCTGTGCATCCGAATTACAGTCTCCTTTTCCCAGCTGTGGCAGTTCATCTCCCACATCGGTGGCCCAGGTCCGGGCTGACAATTGCGGTTCGCATGCGATGCATTCTCTCCAAACTGGAGTCCTTCCCATTACCACCTCTACTTGAGGTCCATTCACGACAACCTCCATGGTGTACACCTTGACCAAAGCTTTGGCAGGACCTTTTGCATGGCTCTAAGGACTCCATTGACCCCGCCGCTCTCTGCTGTCACTTCCTCTCGTTTCTTGACGTGTTCCGGGGCTCTGAAATTGCTTACACCGACTGTTTGATGGCTGATGGTAATGTTGGCTTCACATGTCCCCACTGAGGCCATATTGAACAGCATTCCTTGCCCGCTGGCTGCAGTGTATTCACTGCAGAGCTTGTGGCCATATCTCGTGCACTTCAGTACATCTGTTCCTGTTCTGGTGAGTCGTTTATTCTCTGTTCTGACTCCCTGAGCAGCTTACAAGTTATCGGCCAGTGGTACCCTCTCCATTCTTTGGTAGTGAACATCCAGGAGTCCATCTCTGCCCTGGAACGGTCCAGTTGTTCAGTGGTGTTTGTGTGGACACCAGGATACGTTGGAATCCCAGGCAACGAACTTGCTGACAGGCTGGCCCAACAGGCTAGGCAGAAACCGCTCCTGAAACTGACCTGCGTTCCGTCTTACTCTGCAAGGTTTTTTGGCTTTGGGAGACGGAGTGGCATGAGAGTATGTACAACTAATTGCATGTCATTAAGGATACTGTGAATATGTGGAAGTCTTCTCTGCGTACTTCTCACTCGGAATCAGTTAATCAGTTGTCCTTTGTCAACTCTGCATTGGCCATATGTGGCTCACACGTGGTTACCTCCTCCGTCGCGAGGACCCACCTTTGTGTCGCTGTGGCTCCCAAATGACAGTTGTCCACCTCTTGCTGCACTGACCACTTTTAGCCGCTCTGTGACGGACTTTTAACTTTCCCAGCACCCTATCTTCAGTGTTGGGCAACAGTGGCTCAACAGCAGCTTTAGTTTTATATTTTATTTGTGAGGGTGGGTTTTATAATTTGATATGAGTTTTAACGCATGTCCTTTGTCCCTCTGTGTCTTCTACCCTAGGTCTTTTAGGATGGAGGTTTTAATGTGTTGCATAGTGGCTGGCTTCTCCTTTCTTATTCTTGTGGTCAGCCAGCCATGTTAATCCGATTTCTTGTTTTTAATCAACTCTCTGTTTCTTGTGTGTCTCTGTGGTTTTCTTGTCCTGTTTTGTCCATTGTAGTGTTTGTCGTCCTTCTGTTGTTCTTCTGGTTCTTTCTTTCTCCTGTTATTGTGCAGTACGTCTTCTTTGTTTTCTTCTTTCCCATGGGTAATTGTTCTCCTGGGAACAAGGGACCGATGTCCTCATAGTTTAGTCCCTCCTCCCCTCCCCCCTCCCTTTTAAACCAACCAACCAACCAACCAACTCCCCCCCCCCTCCCACCCCACCTCTCCCCTGCCCTACACCTAGCCTGCAACACTTCACTGTCCACCATACTGTCCCTCCCACTCCCCACCACAGCCTCCTCCTTACCCCCACCCTGTTGTCACTCCCATCATGCACTGGTGCTGCTGTTGGCAGTGTGGTTTCAGTTGTCTGAGACTGCAGTCGATTTTGTGTGTGTGTGTGTGTGTGTGTGTGTGTGTGTGTGTGTGTGTGTGTGTGTGTATCTATTGTTGGTGAAGGCCATTGGCCGAAAGCTTTAAGAGTTAAAGTCTTTTTGTTGTGCCTCTCTGTGACTCAGTGTTTCCACTATATGGTGAGTAACAACTTTCCTTATCATAATATTGTCACATTGTTCATACTTCATTATGAATGTTTCAGCATTTGATGACAAGGATTTTAATAGTCTCATCTGGGTTGGGGGGCTTCTTTTAGGTTCTACACTAATACTCTTGGTATCCTTGAGGTATAATTATCTAGACAGGATGGAGAGTCCCCTAATCTAAATACACTACTTGTTCACCCCATAAACCCTTAGCTACCTGGGGAGTAGCGCCTGATATGTAGTTAACCCCTGCCCCGTTTTGGGGGAACCCACACTTCTCAACACTATGGAATAAGCCTGAGAAGTCACAGCAAAAGAACCTTCAAAGCCTTCATTCAAATCTTCCACTTGATTCAGAACTAGAGGTCTATAATGACTTCTAGGGACAATGTTGCAGATTATGACCTTTATTGAAATTCAATGAGCAAGGGAGTCTTTCAGCCTCTCTGCCAGTCATGGGAATGATCCATTGTAACTTGCTATCTGTCACCGTACCTAATAACGTCACAGGAAGTACTACGTCTGGCCTTGTTTCATCAAAAAATATGACAATATGTTCTCTTGTTTGTTTGTTATTGAAACCTGCGTGCGTTGATATTTTCAGCTCTACAGCTATATCATTTTCCATGTACTATATCATTGATATGCTTTTAAGTGTTGTTCTCAGTTAAACATCTGTGAACTTTTATATTAAATGAAGAAATATTGCTTCCAAAGCCTTTTCTACTAATGGTTGTGGTTTTATGAACCTTTTGTTTGTAACATTTAATGCACTTTCATCATAGACCTAACAAGCTTCGAACTTTTCTTCTTCGCTTATAGCCCAGTCTGCTTCTCCAGTTAAAGGTTTAAATGTGCCTTGGTAAAACCATTGATACATGCAGTGTAAAAAAAAAAAGTAAAAGACACACTTCATGACTTGACTTCATACAAACAATTATAATCTTAAACATACGTCTCTTTCTTCTGTTCTTTGCTTCTTTAAACTTTATTCCTTTATTTGTCAGAACTAAATGAAAGAAATTGGCTACTTATAGTACTAGGCCTACATGTTCACTTTATGCAGAGTTATGGCACAGTGATTGATGGGAGTAGCTGTTTCAGATCACTCAGTCAGTGCTAACAGCTTTCTCAGCACACCTAACCTGGTCAGTCATAGTTAGCAAATGGCGAAGTGTTCAGTGCATCTACAAGCTCATAAACAAAAGCTGACGTAACACAGAGTTAGATCGCAGAAACATTTTATGTAATTGAATTTGAAATATTTTAA
This sequence comes from Schistocerca cancellata, assembly GCF_023864275.1. Taxonomy (NCBI): domain Eukaryota; kingdom Metazoa; phylum Arthropoda; class Insecta; order Orthoptera; family Acrididae; genus Schistocerca; species Schistocerca cancellata. Next base: position 389,889,681 of record NC_064626.1, on the reverse strand, counting down.
ATTTGTAGTTGCCCAATAAAGATAATCTTCTCACACATTATTGGAAGCTAAGGTTGGTAGTGACCGGGAACAAGTGAATATTGGTCAGAAGTCATACACCTTCAATTGAAAGAGCTAGTCCCATCAGCCACTGTGCTACAGCTGTAGTCTTTCATAAAATGAACTAATGTCAGAGGATACCTAATATTTTAGACTACTTGCAAAGAGTTTTAACCAAAGGAAAGTCTAACTTTAATACGGAGCCCGTAAGCCTTAAAATTGTCTACTACGTCAGCACACTTATTTTACTTGCACACAGTATCTCCTTTTCATTTCGGACTGTTAGTGTATTCATTGCAAAAAAATCCCAGTACCTTCTCAGATTTTTTTTTTTTCTGAGGTAGAAAAGTCTGGTACTGGATCCTGCTTATGAATCCTTGTGTGAACTATTTGATTTAAATGTGTTGCAGGTTTATTGCCCATTTTAAACTTTATTTTTGTTTTCATCCCTTTGTTTCACTTTCTTGCATTTAAAGGAGAACTACTAAATTTATACAGTACCTTCGTTTCTGCGAAAATGTTGTTTACAGCTACTGTTACCTTTTTTTTAGGATTTGCAAGAAGAATGCTCAAGTCGCTAAGGCTACAAAGTGTACTCAGTGGCAAGAAACAACATTTTTCAAAACAGAGGTACATACTCATTCCGTGTCAAGATGTAATATGAATATCAATTCTGTCAAAAGCTACTAACATGGAGTTGTCATTAAATGAAAGTAATGGAAAACATATGCAAATGAAGATAAAGTACAATACAAGCAATAAAACTGCAAAGCATTTAAATTGAATGATTCACACACAGATTTGTCAACAGGAATTAGTATACACGAGTCCACAGAACACCATGCAACAAAGCTAAATTCTGTTTGATATGGAAACAAAAACAAATATGATTCTGTTTGATTTGAAACAAAACAAATATGGAATCATTTACCCAGTTTTACCTACTGCTTGATATATATTTACAATACAATATATATTTACAATACAATTCAAAGAGTGCAATACACTTTCTTGATAAAGAAAACAATGTGATGAGACCAGCTTTTGCTTACTACAAACTGAAAGGATTGATAAACTTGCAGTGGTCCAAGTGACCTGGCAGCAAACTATAGTAGTGTTACGGGAAGTCCCTATATAAGTTTCACGCCCTGGGCCAGAGTGCCAAGCTGTTGTTGAGGTTGTGTGTCTACTGAAGTGGTATGTTTATGAGATATTAAGCAGAATAATGAAAACCATGTGTGTCTGTTGGTGATATTGGGTTCAAAGTTTGTTGGTGCACGGTCATCAGAATAATGGTCATATAATATAATTTATTGTTGCTGCCGGACGGCTAACAGCGATGCGTGCATTGGAAAGTGTGGATACGTGTGTACTTATAATGTGAATAAGGACAAGTTTCTGTTTAATAAGTAGTGTTTCAATAGAATTGCTTTGAGTGAAGAAATGTTTATTTCTTACTGACGATAGGCATATTGTATGACATTATAGATGAGTGTTTGGTATTTGCTAGTCTCCTTTACCAATGAAGACTTACAGGCGGCTGCTATGTTCAGACAATCTCCAGTGAAGAATTATGCAGAGGAGGATAAACTGAGAGAACCGTTAAAATTAAAAACTGATTTTGAGAGAACTAGAGGTACATACCGACAATAGGCGGGACAGTACCCATTGCCAACGGGAGGGGCAGTGCGATGGACCAAGCAACCAGAATGGAATTGAATTTTCAAACTGCAAATCGAACAAATATAGTACATTCGCAAATGCGAAACAGTGGAAGAAACTAAACATAAGGGATCAGCCTTCTAAGTCACAGAGCACACCACACTACATGACAGTAGCAGCACAAGATGATGAACAGTAAGTTTGCAGTAAACAGATTATTCAAAGTTAACTATGTAGAACTGTACTTTACGTGTTTGGCCAAATTGTTAAACTTGCTTTATTAAAAAATTATTCATCACAGCTGAAACTGGAGATAATGTTAAATTCAGTGGACATCTTGTTAAGGCCATGAGAAGGGCAACAAAAGGAGGAAATGTGATTAGTGGCTTGAGTTATCCTTCTGTTCCTCCCCTCCTCTTTGTGTTGCACCTCCACTTTTTTCTAGCAGTGTGTTGTTTTCCATCAGTGCCACCTCCTTTTTCTCCTATATCCATAATAAAGGGTGAAATGTGTACAGTGGAGGCTTTAGTACTAACAAATCTGTGTGCGCATTGCATATTACCAGCAGACTGTATGACAGAATGTCAAGTAGTGGTTGATTTTAGTCAAAACACTATGAAGATTTATTAGGGGCAAAAAAGAACAAATGATTATACGTAAATAGAAGGCATTTATGAGGATGTACTGCACTATGATAGCAGAAGACTGTGGGGAGCAGGCACAAATGGGTCATGTAAAATGCAGCAGTGTGGAACAGAATCTAGAAGAGGAAGAAAGCACCATTGAAGGAATGAAAATTACCCATGATTACCATGCAGTGAATGGTACTAAAACCAAAGAAACTGGCTCAAAAAAGCATAAAAGAAAAGTGAAGAGAGGAAAGATGCAGCAAGGAAAAGAGGAGTAGATGACCATGAGATCAGCATTGAGTAGGCTTGTGGGATCACTGGATTTGAATCTGTGCACACATGGGGCATATCACGAGCAGCTGGCACCAGCGCAAGATGTTCACCTCCGATTGGTTCTGTCACAGTGACAGCTGTTTACTAGCAGGTGCACCTATTGTATCATAATGGATGGGGGGGGGGACGCCATGAATCCATAACGATATTGAGAGACCCTATTAAAAGCACAAAAGGAGATAAAAAGGGGGGATGCTGATGAGAGGAGTGTGCTTGTTGCACAACAATGCTCAGACAGGATTAGACACCAAGGCATTCTTCGACTCATTTGGTTGGGATGTTTTGAACCATGCCCCCCTCTCCGCCACTCATATTCCCCCTGACTTGGTGCCTACAGATTATCATCTTTTCACCTCCCTGAAGGCACACATGAGTGAATTAAATTGTCAGTAGACGAGCAGGTGCAGAAGGAGGTTCGGAGGTGGGGGAAGGAGCTGATGGAAGAGTTCTTTGAGAGGGTATAAAGAAGCTTGTGCCACAGCTCACCACATTCACTGAACCGGATGGCAGTTTTGTTGAAAAATAGTTGACAAGCGTGTCAACAATATCTTCTTCTTCTTCTTCTTCTTCTTCCTCTTCCTCCTCCTCCCCTTTTCCCAAGTACACTTTTCCTAAAAAAATACATAAAAATCTAGTATACTTACTTTCTGAACATGCCTCGTACTTCCAACAAATAACATACAGTGCCAGTCAGGATGTCGCATTCCAATGCAAATGGGAATTACCAGTGAGTGTGTGGTTGAACTTTGGGTTTAATAACATCGGAGTGCCACAGCCCCTCTCTTTTCTTTCCGCTCCTGGGCAGCATCCACTATCTTTGGCTTGTAATACAGTGACAGGTCAGAGAATGTGCACTACATGTTTCAACATTTAGATGTGGAATCCAAAACCTACCTCCTTATTGCTTTTAATAGAATCTACTAACACCCTAATTCCAGGTGGAGTGCATTCCTGATTCCTCCCCAAAAGATTGGAAAGGACCATGTCAACTCAAGTACCGTATTTACTCGAATCTAAGCCGCACTCGAATCTAAGCCGCACCTGAAAAATGAGACTCGAAATCAAGGAAAAAAAAAATTCCCGAATCTAAGCCGCGCCTGAAATTTGACTCGAAATTCAAGGAGAGAGAAAAGTTTTAGGCCACACCTCCAAATCGAAACAAAGTTGGTCCATTGTAATATGAGACACAATTTAGGTCGAATGAATGACAATACAGCTACAGTAGTTTGGTTCGAATCGTAAGCTTAGCAGTTAAGCTTCACCACATAGCCATTGCTATGCGTCAGGTGCTCCGTCCGTATTTATACGGGTATCCTTCCTTTTTCACGTGCTTTGTCTGGTTTGAATCGATTGCCTATTTTGCTTTGATCTGATAAGTGCCGTTTTCTTTGTTATAGGTGTTTGCGTCACTCTTAAGCTGAAAATGCATTACTGCACTGTGTCATGCATTGTTTGTCGTATTCTGATAGTGCGTGTTTACGGCCTGTTGCGGCTCGCGGCATGGCTTGCTTTTGTGCGCGCTACCGCCGCGTACAATTAAAACAAAAAAGACAGGAATCGTCTCATTAGCGAAACAATGGCAAGAGACTGCTATTTGTTGTTACTTACACTGCTGCTTTCTTTGATAATGATCAACAAGAATCAAATAATAGACTGCGTATGATAGAACATGTTCTGAACGAGAGTTAGGCGAAAATTTTTCTCCGTTTGAAAATCTTTGCGGCCGCTTCTTTATTACATCAAATTCTGCACAGAAATTAGTCATCTTAGATTTAAAAATCTAGTCACTTGCCGTGCTTCATTTCAGACTGTATCATTATTAGGCATAAGAATAATACGAATATAAACATGACACGATACGTATATTCTTCCGCGTTTGCTGTTGTCTCACTCTAGTTTCGTAGTTTATTAGGCAGACAGGATTTGAATGAGATAGCAGCAAACACGAAAGAATACATGGCAAAATGTTTATATTCGTATTATTCTTATGGTCAAGAGAATACTGTATGTGATTCAAATTTCATCAGGTTCCTATTAGCAACCATCTCTTCTCACAGATAGGAAAAAATTCAGAATGTGGAGTTGGCCATATTGACAAACATCCCAAACAGTCTTGCCAGTCAGATTTTCGTAGTACACTGAAATTGTGCTACATTCGAAGATGAACAATACGGAATTTGTATTTACTTTGTTGGATAATGTATGAAAATGCAGTGGTCGAAACTCGCGGCGGAGAAAAAAAAACTCGTCTTCCACTTTTTTTTTAAATTTATTTACTGACGCAGAGGTTTTGGCGCCAGTATTTATCTTTGTGCCTACAAAGCATGCCTGTGTCGCGCTACATATATTCGACGGCAGAAGTTAGTTGTGGCGGCACGTACCAACATTTTTCGTAACTTCCGCTTGCTTTGCACTCGATTCTAAGCCGCAGGCGGTTTTTTGGATTACGAAAACCGGAAGAAAAGTGCGGCTTAGATTCGAGTAAATACGGTAGTTATTAGAGTGTAAAAGATGTCAGTTACATAGGAAAGACATTGGAACAAATAATTAACAGCCACTTAGGACAGACACTTGATTCAGAAACTTATTGGCTTCCTACTTTGTGGTTTCCATAGATAATGCTCCACACTTGATAATCTAATACTACTGGAGGCAGCAATACAAAAAACTTTTTTTTTTTTTTTGCATAGGCAACGCTTGACAGGAATGTTTTTTGATTATAATAAATCTTATGATATGACATGATATAGGCCTCTATACAATATCATCAAACAGCTACATGGATGGGGCTTCCAGGGTATTCTTCCCAGTATAATGCAAACCATCAGAGGGTATTATAGGTGTAGAATTGCAACACACTCTCAGACTGGCATACACAGGGAGAATCTTAAGCGTTACCCTTTTTGCAGTAGCCATTAATGGTATAGTGTGTAATGTGAGGAGCCCAGTCCAATGGTCTCTTTCTGTGGATGATTTTTCGATCTTTCATTTGTCTTCTAGTCTTGAGGTAGCTGCTCAGTACTGCAACCAACATTAAGAAGGCTAATATTATGGGCTAGAACTGCAGATTTCAAAATTACCTCCGATGAATGTGTGTACATTACGTTTAATTGTGTATATCATGAGCTAAGCTCAAATATAATGCTTGAACAGTATTGCCGTTTTAAATTTTATCCAGGTTTCCTTACAATAAACAAGTGTTCTGAATCTTCTCCTGATCGCATTTAAACATTTTTCTTCTTACTGCCCTATGTCTTGAGTTATAGCGAGAGAGCATCAAAGTTCTGGCTCATCAGCTGGTTTCAGAGGCCAGTATCATGCAGGTTACAAAGCAATGAAGTTTAGATGCTTTACTGTTTGATGCAGAGGGCTTACCTCTTCTGAAGGTAACAGTAGTGCACTTAACAGTTAAATCTCCATTGACAGCATTTTGTCAAAGCAAAATCCCCCCCCCCCCCCCCCTGCATATTGTAAGAGGTGACTAAAAGGATTCTCATACTTTTCGTCCCTATAAGTTCAGGTCCCAATTTACGGTTTGACCTGTCACTTTCCAAATTGTACAGTAGTCGGGCCATATGGGGAAGGACGCCTTACGTGGTGCAGGAGTTATCCATAGTGTCCTTATATTCAATCTCCAGAACCTCTTGTCACGGCTTCGCAACTCCACCTGCAATTCAACTATTTGGGCACTTTCCAGGGTATGTCATCTTCTTTCGTTCTCTCCTGTCCTCTTTCGCCCCCATGACAATATTGGATTACTCTGCACTCAATATCCAGCACGGTAGCCAGTCCGTTGTGGTGGGGCCATCATGTACCCATTTGGTGATAGCCCCCTGACAACACAGGGATTGCACTGCTGATGGCTGAGCTGTAAACTCCCCACATATGCCAAGGAGTAGATCCCTGTCTTCCTGGGGCATCAGGACTCCCAGCAACGGCCATCATGCCAGGTGGCCTTTGCTGTGGCTGGGTGGCACCCATGGGAAGAGCCCCTGATCGGAGTGGTTGGCATCAGGGTGGATGACCCGCAATGAAGCGGACTAAATCATCTCTTGCTGGTGACCGTAAGGTGCTATCAATCTCTAAGAAGGGCAAGATTGAATAGAATGCTGACAGATATGACCCTAAATTGTTTCCCTCCCTCGCTACACCACGGGAGGAACGTAGGGCTATCGAAAGAAGAGAGCCATATTCGCCTCGGTATGTAGTCTGTAGCAGAATGGATGGGGACTCCTTTCTACCTATGAAGCCTCAATTTTTTGTTGAACATTTTGAAGACAAGTTTGGGAAAGTGACAGCACTGTCAAAGATGAGAAGCGGTGCAGTCTTGATTCAGACAGCATCCCCAGCCCAATCCTGGGCATTACTCGCTTGTGACCGGCTGGGTGATATTTCTGTTTCCGTCACTCCCCATAAAAGCCTCAATATGGTCCAGGGGATTATTTTCGATCACGACCTCCTCTTGCAATCGGATGATGATCTCCGTGCCAATCGAGGATGGCTGGGTGTTCATTTCATCTGGCATCTTTACAGGGGACCCAAAGTCAATGGGTTGCTACCGGTGTCTTCATCGTGGCCTTTGAGGGTGATTTATTGGCTGAAAAGGTCAAGGTGATGGTTTACTGCTGTGATGTTAAACCGCACGTCCCTCCCCCATGCGGTGCTGGAAATTCAGGCACATGTCTCTCCACTGCATTTCCAGCGCCATGTCGTGACTGTGGGCGTCCTCTGCATCCAGATACTCCATGTACATCTCCTCCCACTTGTATCAGCTGTGGAGAGCAGCACTCCCCCTGCTCGCCAGACTGCATAGTACTCCAAAAGGAACAGAAAATCATGGAGTACAAGACTTTGGACTGTTTAATGTACCAAGAGGCTAAATGTAAATTTGAACGATTACACTCCATTCGGTTGACGTCCACATATGCTGCAGCTACATTACCGTCGCTGTCACAAGTACCAGTCGTACCACGTTCTGTGCCACGAACAGTGGGTCCTCCGGGCCTCCAGAATAAATCTGCTCCCTTGGTGGTGGCAGGAAAATCTACTTCAGGAGCGAGGCCCCCCCAAATGCAGGAGACATTGGTCCTCTTCCCCCAAGCCGGGGAAACAACGGCCTCCTCCGGCTCCTCTCGTGCCGAAAGTGTCCCTCGGGATCCTCTTTCCCAAGCTCTCCACTAATGCCACAGCAGACACTCGCCAGTGGCTAACGGAGCCAAAAGCTGCTGGACGAAGGGCTTCACGGTCTTCCTCTGTGCCTGAAGCTACTTCGGCGAAGTCCTCCCGTCGAGCCCCTAAAGAGAAGCGAGAGGGCAAGCAAACAAAGAAGACTGCTGAGAAAAAGGACCCTCCGGTGGCCTCAACACCACCACTCCCTACCAGTTCTGCACCTGAAGATGAGGTAGAGATCTTAGTGTCCCCTGAGGACCGGGATCTCACTGATGCCTCATCCACAATAGGAATGGATACAAATACTCAATCGGTGGCAGCAGGTGACCCTGAGGTGTAGCCTGCCTCCTTCTGTGCTTCATGCCTTCCCAGCCTCACAATAACACCAACCTCCAATGGAATTGCTGTGGTTTTTTCCACCACCTGGCTGATCTATGGCAACTGTTAAGCTCTTTACACCTGCTTTCTGCATTGCGCTCCAGGAACCTTGGTTCCTGGTAATGTGGACCCTTGCCCTCCGTGGCTGTGGGGGATACTACAACAACTGTAGCAACTATAATAACATGTCAGGTGGAGTTTGTGTCTATGTCCTGAACTCAGTATGCAGTGAACCTATGCCCCTTCAAACCCCTCTAGAAGCTGCAGCTGTCAGGATAAGGTCGACGCAGGAAATAACTGTCTGCAACGTGTATCTTCTTCCAGATAGTGCGGTACCCCTGAACGCATTGGCTGCACTGATTCATCAACTCCCTAAACCTTTCCTAGTTTTGGGAGATTTCAATGCCCATAACCCCTTGTGGGGTGGCACCATGCTTACTGTCCAAGGTAGAGATGTCTAAACTTTCCTGTCTCAATTCGACCTCTGCGTCTCAAATACTGGGGCTCCCACCCATTTCAGTGTGCCTCGTGGCACTTGCTCGGCCATTGATTTATCCCTCTACAGTCCAGGACTTCTCCCATCGATCTACTGGAGAACCCATAATGACTTGTGTGGTAGTGACCACTTTTACATTATCCTTTCACTCCCGCAGCGCCATTCCCCTGGACATCTACCAAGATGGGCTTTAAACAAGGCAGACTGGTAGCTTTCACCTCTGCTGTCACCGTTGAATCTCCCCCACATGGTACCTTAGATCTGGTAGTTGAGCAGGTCACTAGAACGATAGTTTCTGCGGTGGAAAACACGATCACTTGTTCTTTAGGGTGCCCCAGCGAAAGTCAGTACCTTGATGATCACCGGAAGAGGCCATTAAAGAGTGTCGGCGAATTCTACTGCGACATAAGCGGCACCCTAGAGCACCTAATAGCTTTTAAATGGGTCCATGTCCACGTTAACCATCTTATAAAAAGACTGAAAAGGGAGCGTTGGGAGAGGTACGTCTCGACCATGGGGTGCCCTACACCACCTTCCCAAGTTTGGACGAACATCAGATGTGTTTGTGGGTACCAGACCCCGGCAGGTGTCACTGGCATTAACATCAATGGTGTGTTATCTACTGATGCTAACGCAATTGTCAAGCACTTTGCTGAGCACTATGCTTGAGCCTCCACATTGGATAATTAGCCCCCAGCATTTTGAAACCTCAAACAGCAGATGGAAAGGAAAGCCTTCTCGTTCACTAAACATCACAGTGAACCCTATAATGCTTCATTTACAGAGTGGGAGTTCCTCAGCATCCTTGCACATTGCCCCGATACAGCTCCTGGATCAGATCAGATCCACAGTCAGATGGTCAAACATCTCTCGTCTGACTACAAGCGACATCTCCTTGTCATCTTCACCTGGATCTGGTGCGATGGCATCTTTGCATTGCAATGGCGGAGAGCAACATCATTCCAATGCTCAAACCTGGCAGATACGCGCTTGATGTGGATAGCTATTGGCCCATCAGCCTCACCAACATTCTTTGTAAGCTGTTATAACGTATGGTAAGTCGGTGGCTGTGTTGGGTCCTGGAGTTATGTGGCCTACTGGCTCCATGCCAGGGCAGTTTCCGCCAGGGTCGCTCTTCCACTGACAATCTAGTTTCTCTCAAGTCTGCCATCCGAACAGCCTTTACCAGACACCAACACATGGTTGCCATCTTTCTTGATTTATGATAAGCTTAGAACATGAACTGGTGACATCATATCTTTGCCACATTATATGAGCGAGCTCTCCGGGGCCTCCTCCCGATATTTATCAAAAAATTCCTGTCACTTCGTACTTTTGATGTCCAAGTTAGGTGCCTCCCAGAGTTCCCCCCATATCCAGGAGAATGGGGTCCCGCAGGGCTCTGTATTGAGTGTATCTCTATTTTTAGTGGCCATTAACAGTCTAGCAGCAGCTGTCTGTCCGTCTGCCTGTATGCAGACAACTTCTGCATTTTGTATTGCTCCTCCAGTACTGGTGTTGGTGAGCGGCACCTACAGTGAGCCATCCACAAGGCACAGTCATGGGCTCTAGCCCACAGCCTCGTTTTCTGCCGTGAAGTCATGTGTCATGCACTTCTGTCAGTATCATACTGTTCATCCGGAACCAGAACTTTACCTTAATGACGATCCATTCACTGTAGTGGAGACATATTGATTCTTAGGAATGGTTTTCGATGCCTGATTGACTTGGCTTCCTCATCTTCGTCAGCGTAAGCGGAAGTGCTGGCAGCACTTCAATGGCCTCCGCTGCCTGAGCAACACCAACTGGGGTGCAGATCGCTCTACATTGCCGTTCAATCCCAACTTAACTATGGGAGTCTGGTTTATGGGTCATTGGCGCCCTCAGTGTTGCATTTACTCGACCCAGTGCACCACTGTGATGTTAGATTGGCAATGGGAGCTTTTAGGATGAGTCCGGTGACCAGCACCCTGGTTGAGGCCGAGTCCGTCCATTGAAGGTTAGGCGTGCAAAACTGCTCACCAGTTACATTGCACCAATTCGTAGTTCTCCTGAGCACATTTAATTACTGTATCCTTTTCACACCCACGGTGGTTCATCTCACGCATCGGAGGCCCAGGTCAGGGCTTAAGATTGCAGTTCGCGTCTGATCTCTTCTGTCTGAAGTGGAGTCCTTACCACCTATACTTAAGGACCATTCATGTACACCTCCATGGTGTACACCTTGTTCGAAGCTTCGCCTGGACCTTTCACATGGTCCTAAGGACTCAGTTAAACCCGCAGCACTCCGCTGTCACTTCATCTCTCTTCTTGACATGTACCGGGACCATGAAGTGCTTTACACCAATGGCTAGATGGCTGATGGTAACACTGTCTTTGCATATGTCCATGGAGGACATATTGATAGCACTCCTTGCCAGATGGCTGCAGTGTTTGCACTGCAGAGCTAGCAGCCATTTCTTGTGCTATTGAGCACATCCGTTCATGCCCTGGTGTGTCATTTCTTCTCTGTACTGACTCCTTGAGCAGCCTACAAGCTATTGACCAGTGCTATCCCCGCCAACCTTAGGTACCGACCATTCAAGAGTCCATCTATGCCCTGGAATGGTCCAGTTGTTCCATAATGTTTGTGTGGACCCTAGGCCATGTCGGAATCCCAGGAAATGAACTTGGTGACAGGCTGGCCAAACAGGCTACATGGAAACTGCTTCTGGAAATCGGCAACCCCATAATTGACCTTGATCATTATTACGCCGCAAGATTTTTCAGCTTTTGGTAACAGAAGGGCATAATCTCAGTATGCACAACTAACAACATTAAGGAGACTACAAACGTATATAAGTCCTCCATGTGGGCCTCTTGAAGGGATTCTGTGGTTCTCTGCCAGCTCTGCATTGGCCATACATGGTTAACACATGGCTACCTCCTCCGTAGCGAGGACCCACCTTTGTATCACTGTGGCTCACATATGACTGTCATCCACATCTTGCTGAACTGCTCACTTTTAGCCCCTGTGCTTTTAACCTTCCTAGCACCCTACCTGCGGTGTTGGGTGACATTGCGTCAACAGTAGATTTAGTTTTACTCTTTATTCGTAGGGGGGGGGGGGTTTTATCATACCATCTAAGGGTGGGCTTTTAATCTTCTCTCCGAGGCCGCCACCCTCCCTCCATTTGAACTCTGTCACACTTCCTTTGCATTTGTTTGTCATGGTGGTCATCTTTTCCTTACATGTTTTCACCTCGTCTTGTCTTTTTTGGGTGGACATTCAATGTGTTGCAGAGTGGCTGGCTCATCCTCTTTTATTATTGTCATCAGCCACCCCAGACCATCTGGTATATTGTTTTAATACTTTCTTCTATTTTTCTTTGTGGTGTATGTTTTCCCCGTTTTTTGTTCGTTCCATTCATTTTCTTTTTAGATGTGGTTCCCCATTCCTTTTTCCCCTTTAACTTTCTCAAATGTACTTTGGGTGTTTTTGTACCTTGAGCCTTGCTTGCATCAGAAAAAAGGGACTGATGACCCTGTAGTTTGGTCCCTTTAACCCTCAAACCAACCAAACAACCAATCAGAGCAACATCGTCATCAAAGCATAAATCACCACCACCACCACCACCACCACAATGTCTTCAAATTAACTTATTTTAGGTTTTGAAAGTTTGAATATAGAATGATATTGATTTCTGTATGTCAGTTTCTTACTCTGTCATATGTCACTATGTTGACTGTTAATATGTAACAGAGATACTACTTGTATAGCTGGCCATCAGAGAGGAACTTGCAACTATGAGTTTTGAAGAAATCCTAAAACTGAAGGAAGAGCTAGGAGCTAAAGTGTACAGTGAAGCTGTGTTTGGTGCCAAACGTGTCCCTAAAACTGACTTCAAAAGAGCTAATAAAAACAGGTGAGTAGAAAGGTTAGTTGTAAGATGAAAAATATGAAAGATGAGATTTATGATATGGATGTATGATAGCCATTTATATTTGTATGTGACTATACAGTTGTCGGTATGTTTTGTAGTGATTAGTATATTTTTTTATTTTCTTTATTTTACTTTCTCTCACTGTAACGCCTGAAAGTGATGTTACATAATGTCACATTTTTATTTTTTTATTTCGTTTGATGTTCAGAACAAATTAAATAATACACTTATTATTTACTCTGCTGTGAACAAGATAATTACATTTTTTCTGTCTGCAGGCCACGTGAAATGTCATCCAAGATACCAGTTCACAATACAAAAAAGTTGAGAAATAATGTGGGAAGGGATCCCAGGTTTGATCCACTTTGTGGTACTTTTAATGATGAGGTTAGAATATGCTGCCTTATGCAATGAAATTAGTATATTTGTATCTAAAATGCAAATCTGGCAATAGTTTTACTGAAAGTCCTGTAGAACAAGAGTAAGAAACCACTAATCACTTAATTTAATCTACAAAATTAGACAGAGAAAATTTGAGTGCATGCCAGTAAAGAATGATAAATTTTTTCCCCCTCATGTGTGGTACACACAATGTTTCATTGGAAGAGCTGTCAGAGCTCGTGCACTGATAATGATGAACAATGTTTTGTGTCAGTTCTGCTTGAACATAGAACATCCATGAAAAATTTCCAGTTGTCCTGTTTTTTGTGAAGTCCTCTTTCTAAGTTTTCTTACCCTCTTTTATTTTTCTTCTTCAGTGACGTATTTTTGGTCCTTCACACTTCCTCCTTCAAACTACAATCCACCCCAGCATGACCTCAACAACATTATTTTTACTGAAAGTCCCAACTACACCAACTTTTTTATTTTTATTACTTTTTTATTTTTATTACTTTTTTATTTTTATTACTTTTTTATTTTTATTACTTTTTTATTTTTATTACTTTTTTATTTTTATTACTTTTTTATTTTTATTACTTTTTTATTTTTATTACTTTTTTATTTTTATTACTTTTTTATTTTTAGTACTTTTTTATTTTTAGTACTTTTTTTATTTTTAGTACTTTTTTTATTTTTATTACTTTTTTTATTTTTATTACTTTTTTTATTTTTATTACTTTTTTTATTTTTAGTACTTTTTTTATTTTTAGTACTTTTTTTATTTTTAGTACTTTTTTTATTTTTAGTACTTTTTTTATTTTTAGTACTTTTTTTATTTTTAGTACTTTTTTTTATTTTTAGTACTTTTTTTTATTTTTAGTACTTTTTTTTATTTTTAGTACTTTTTTTATTTTTAGTACTTTTTTTTATTTTTAGTACTTTTTTTTATTTTTAGTACTTTTTTTTATTTTTAGTACTTTTTTTATTTTTAGTACTTTTTTTTATTTTTAGTACTTTTTTTTATTTTTAGTACTTTTTTTATTAGTACTTTTTTTATTTTTAGTACTTTGTTATTTTTACCACTTTATTTTTACCACTAAACAATTTTTCTTACTTTATTTTTATTACTAAATCTTCAATAGCTGTACATTTGAAATCAGACCTGGGCATGAAGGATATCTATATTTGTTATCATTAATGTTTCACTTTCATAGTGAAGAGATTTAACATTGCTATTGAATATTTTGATCATAGATTTTGTGAAAATATTACCATTTAAAAAATTCTCTAGCCATATTCAGTACTCAAATTTTAACACCTGCCTCCCCATTTGTTTTTGTGACTGAACTCTTGAACTAGAAATGTATTTTTAACTACATTTCTAGTAACACAGAGGTTATGTTTTAAGCTGATGTTAACTCTCATCTCCTTAGTTTAATTGATGATGCTTAGTCCCACAGCTTCTGCTGTATCTTTTAACTAACATGAGTAAGCGAGAAAATGAAACACTTTTCTTCTGTAATCCAGAGCTATTCTTAAGGGCTATATTTTTAGCTTTTCCTCATGGACAATATGATGATCATGTCACCATTACATTCATAGCTAATGATAGTTAACTGGGTTGGAATCTTGTTTTTATTTAGCCCTTCACATAATGTCTTTTTTCAAGATTCAGATGGCTGTAGTCTCTGAATTCCAGATGTAAACTTTCCTATTTACATACTCATGTTTGTAAGTTAACGGATCTCATGTTTCTGTGAACAACAAATGGCATTGTGATAATGAGTGGATAAAAAGTGCTCTGGCAACAGTGACACATGCCATAGGGATACAGACACAAGGTATAAAGATGCAGAAAACATCGTTTTAAAGATATTAAATATGACTAGATCATTGGCCAGCCACAGACAAGTGTGAGCTAGTCATTTATAGCACTTATCCTGAGTGATGTTTGTGTGCTGATGCCATACAGAAAATCAATATGAATGCCCTCCCAATTCAGTAAGTTTACTAAAGGCCTTCGTATTCTGTAGATTAGTATTTCCTGAATGGCTCGTGACAATGCCTTCCATCACTGGACAAGTGCTCTCTGGAGGTGAGCAGTGATCCTTAGGGATTGTGTTATGACTACAATCATTTGTCCGGGAGCATGCTATGCGTGTTAAATATTGTCTGTCAGATGAAACCTGAGTTCATATCCACTATGAAGAAAGCATATTATCCCAATGTTCTTAGAGCCCATTCATGTTTGGCAAGACAACACGCCAACTGTGATATATGATATCTCTTTCTGAGAAGATTGCATCTGAGCATGTTGCCAAGAATACAGATCAACCTCTCAAATCCAACAATATGGTCTTACAGGAGGTGTATAGAGTATCTAGTCAGAGTAGATGCTGTGTTGGTATTGTGTTTTTGGATAATGATCAACATGGATGTAGTCCGTGCTCAAATTTTCTAATGCCACTGTTGAATGTTCTCTCTTCCTGGAAACTCCTCCATAGCCATGAAATTATACTATGGGCAACATTCAGCTCCCAGCAAAACTCACACTTGTGGCCGGCCAGTGATCTACCCATATTTAATGTCTTTGAAATGTATTCCCTGTGTCATCCTGTTTCCCTGCAACTCAAATACTATATGCCAAATGCACACAACACTCAGTCAGAACCACTACACCCAAAACCACTGCAAACACTGACTGTTTGGAGGCGTATAAACTGTCTCCTCCTTGGGTGCATATATCTCACTTGTTTCCATGTTGTCCCACCACAGTTTAGCCTGTAAGCTACAACAAGAAAATACAAGATGAAAATAGCATGCAGTCGGGATGACACCGTTCAGCAGAAGCAACTCATTTGCAGAAAAACTGTGCTCGTACATTGCTGTAGTTTTCTTTTATGATGGGCATTCAATAAGTAATGCAATACATTTTTTCCTTAGGGCTGATTGCTTTTATTCAGGATTCCAGTACACCATATTATTCCCCACTGTAGGCTACAACACACTATTTTTATCGTAATCTTCATTCAGTGTGGCGGCCTTACACCACTACACTTGGAAGGACTGTATGCCTGCATTGTACCACGCCACTGGTTGATGTGGGAACCAACATCTTCCTGCATCAATAACCTTCCCATAATCTATATACTGCTTCCCATGGAGTGCATCTTCCATTGGGCCAAACTGATGGAAGCTGGAAGGTACGAGATCGGGGCTGTAGGGCAGAGGAGGAAGAGAATTCGAATAAAGTTCTGTGAGCTCCCCTTGGGTGTGCAGACTAGGCAGCAGTATCAACAGAGATGTCCAATTGTGCAGCTAGGTGTTTTATTGCAATCCATCGAACACCTCAAATATGTGTGTGTGTGTGTGTGTGTGTGTGTGTGTGTGTGTGTGTGTGTGTGTGTGTGTGTGTGTGTGTGTGTGTGTTCATTCAGACTTTGCAGGAGTCACAGCTGTGTGTGAGTGGCCAGCAGTCAGGAGATCTGACCTTGTTGCTATGATAAGTGCCTCGCCCTGTCACTCACCACATTTTTGTTCACTGCTAGGTCTTTATAGACGATCTGCAGGTGGGGTGGCTATGAATGTTTGTGAGCTCTGGTGTTCCACCAAAAGAAACTCAAATGATGATGCTCTGTTTGGAATGCACCTCCAATACGAATACTGTCTTGAAGACTGTGTATAGTACCGCCATCTGTCGGAACATCAGGAAACTGTGTGGGCTGAAGCGGAAATATCTGATGAACATCTGTAACAAATTCCGCATTTTTTCAACTAAAATTGACTGAGAAAAAAATATGTTGCAATGCTTATTCAATGCCCCTCGTAACACTGTTTTTATTGTTTGTCAGTTTTCAGTTGTCATTTTCTATTTCTTAATTATTCTCCTTTTTAGCAACTATATTTTTATGTTAGTTGTTATCAAATGAATTGAATTGCATTTGTTATAAGCATTAGTTTTCTGATACAATTGGTAAATTACATATAAATTTAAATTCTATGTATTTGTCATCAAAACAGCATTTATGTTTTAATGTTACAGACTTTTAAAAATGCATATTCATTTGTTAATGAAATTCGTGACAAAGAGAAAGAACAACTTAAAAATGAGCTAGAAAAGGAGACAAATACTGCCAAGAAGGAGAAGATCAAGTACATTTTACAAAGAATGGTTTGTGCTTATAAAACTACTTCTTAACTTTAACAGTTAAATAGGTTTAGAATTACTGACTTGCCTGGTCTCATACAGTATATCTTTCTCGACTACACAGTGTGAAAAAAGTAACTCTTCTACTCAGTATGGACCAACATTGTGTTGAGTATGTGTAACCAGTATCAGTGTTCCTGAGTGGGGCTCAATGTGAGATACTTGCATATTGTAGGCAGCTGTTACAATTTGCAATACCGACTCTCAACATTCTTAAGTTTGGATTGTTGCAGCTAATGACTTGCTTTTTAGGATATCTTACCATTTTTGGTGCAAGTGACACATGATTTTTCTTTCTCACTTTACAACCACGCTCTTGTTTTATATCCCTCAACTGAACCACTCCCAAAATTTGAACTCCATTTGAATATTCTTACAGTACTCTGAGGATAGCCTATCTTCATTCATCAAGTACAAAGTAAAAACTGAATTCCTGCACTGGAACTTTCCAAATAGCACCAAAAGCTTCACAAAATTTCACAAAACTAATAAAATGCAAGAAACGTGGAGAATATCTCAGTATGGTTGAAATGCATACACACAGTGAATATCAGCGACGATGCTGTATTGTGGTATTGTGGAGAGCATGATAGAAACAATTAGAATTTTTAAAGCAATAATAGGTGGCTACAATTTTGGAAGCTACAGAAATATTGTAAAGGAAATAAATAGTGAGTCAGAGGAAACATTTAACAAATGATACTCCATCCTAAGCTAGGCTTACCTACCTAAATATAAATTCTTGTTTTCCGAAACCTATAAATTGCTACAAATGCTACAACACAGTCAGACTGTTAAGACATTGTGGAAAACACAGTTTGATTGCACATGAAACTAATAAATATGCAGGGTGGTTATAATTAAAGTTAAACTAAAACGCTATAGAAATAACACCACTGGCCAGAATGACGTCAAATTGCAATGCAATATTATCGGAGCGGGGAGGGGGCAGGGGGGGGGGGGGGGGGGGAAATGTATGGCAGAAGAAAAGAAATGGTGTGAAAATTGATCAATAGATGACCCTGTATGTGTCAGGATATGTAAATGAAAATGCATTTCATGCACTTTACCCATTGAAGTTGGTATAAACGTGCCAGGTACATGGCTTTTCTTCCTTTAGCATCCACAACGTTCACCATGACTGTCTCAATGCAGGATCACGCTCTGCTTGTAAAGCTGTATTACAAGACTGATGACTGTGCACATGTCACTCGACAGAAATTCCGGACACTGATTTGAAGAAAGGTGTTGGTCCGATTACTGCCGTGGGTCTGGAATAAATGATTTGGAAATTTGAAAAGACTGGTTCTTTTGGTGTGCCACATGGTAGAGGGAGGAAACGAATTGATTCAACATCAGTGGAAGTATTGGCCACAGCAATGCAGGAGGAGACAAGTGGCGGTGTGCAAACGTGTAGTGCACGAAGAATTGCCCGAATATTGGACATACCCGTGAACACGGTGTGTAAAATCCTACAAAACATCCTTATTTGCTATCCATTCAAAATTACCCATGTGCGCAAGTTGCTTCCTGTTGACCTGCCAGCAAGAGAGACCTTTCCTTTAGAATTTCTTGCTTGCATGGAAATGCACAATGATTGGCTGTGGGAGATTTTATGGACAGACGAAGCCCACTTCCATCTGACAGGATATGTCAATACACAGAATTGTCAAATATGGGCAATAGAAAAACCATACGCAAATCAACCAGTACCTCTTTTTCCTGAGAAGTTTACTGTGTGGTGCAGGTTTACGGCATCATTTATCATGGGGCCACATTTTATTTAATTAATTTATTTATTTATTTACTTATTTATTTACTTTTTTGAAGAGGCA
Source organism: Schistocerca cancellata (assembly GCF_023864275.1). NCBI lineage: Eukaryota > Metazoa > Arthropoda > Insecta > Orthoptera > Acrididae > Schistocerca > Schistocerca cancellata. The sequence continues at coordinate 389,870,629 of NC_064626.1, read as the reverse complement.
GGTGCTTCCGGATCTGTTACCTGTACCGTCATTGGTAAGTGCTATGAGTGTCTTTTGCGCAACCGCGTCATTCCAGCTCTCCAACAGTGTGGATGGGATCATTTTTATGCAAGATGGCGCACCTCTGCACAATACAAATCCAGTTAAGCAGCTGCTGAAATCCCATTTTGGAAATGCTAGAATTATCAGCCACCATTTCCCTACAGCCTGGCCGTCTCGATTACCTGATCTTAATCCGTGTGACTTCTGATTGTGGGGCTATCTGAAAGATGTTGTGTTCAGTGTTCAAATTGCAAAGTTAGCTGCGTTCAAGGCATGCATTGTGCAACACATTCTGAACATGACCTCAGAAACACGCTGATCAGTTGTTTCTAGGTTCCAACTTGTTGCAGAAAACGGTGGACAGCATATTGAACATGTTTTGCACCAGTCACAGAAATCAATAATCCGATTGATGATTTTTATGTAAGTTTTGGCCTCAGGACAATTAAAAACCAATGTGAGTGATGCTTTTTATGCAGTTTTTGGCCTCAGGACAGTTAAAAACCGATTTCTCTCATCTATGATCTTACCATGGTGGATGGGCTTATGTAATGGACAGTATCACACCTGTACACCCATGCACACTGAGTAGTACAGTTTGTTTAACATCTAACATACATATTTGGCATTGTTGTGTGTAATTCATTTGTCATTTGTAGTCGGCTACGATTAAATTATCATGCTTACAGTGCCATCTATTGTTACATTTTGTAACTATTTCTTTTTCTGTTGCCATACATTTTCTTTCTTCTCCGATAATGTTCCGTTGCAGTTTGATGTCATTCTGACCAGTGGTTTTATTTGCACAGCATTTTGAAAGTTTAACTTAATTATAATCGCCCGGTATACTTTGACAAAGTATCAATTGCGTCAGCAACCATCCAATCCAGAATAGAGACCGCATACTTTCTCTTGACAAACAGAAACTTCAGGAGCTTCGGTATCCATTTGAATTTTACACAGTGAGGACAGTAGTGTACTTAAGGTTATTCTGATGTTGATGATTGTTACATTATTATCTTCAGTTGTAAAAAGAAATTTCTAATAGAGCTCAGTTTTATTCTATAAAGACTTATGGAATTAGAAAATTGACCAAACATAGCTTCAAGTCCCTTTACTTAAAGTAACAGCACTGGACACGGCAAGACTGGAGACACACACACACACACACACACACACACACACACACACACACACACACACACACACAAAGTAAAGCAGTCTACGTAGAATGAATATGTGAGTATGTGTGATAAATTACAGTTCTTGGCACAAAGGAACCCTAACACTTGATTTTGTAGGAAACCTCCTTGTGGCCTGCATTTAGCATTTATGATGTCCTTAGAGACTGGCTGTTATTGGATAACACTATATCTTGGTAGTCTTTATGCCTTTTGTGCACTCTCCCCAACACTGCCCACATGCAGTACATTGCTTTTTGTAGTAACTGTATCGTTCAGGATAACCATATGTTCTCTTCTCTCATATCAGAATTATTGCTGAATTATAAGTTTGTGTCCAATCTGATAATATAGTTGGCTCAATCCCGCATCCAGCCATCCTGATTTAGGTTTTCCATGATTTCCCTAAATCACTTCAGGCAAATGCTGGAATGGTTCCTCTGAAAGGGCACAGCTGACTTCCTTCTCCATCCTTCCCTAACTTGATGGGACCGATGACTTCACTGTTTGGTCCCTTCCCCCAAAACAACCAACCAACCTGTGAAATTTTTGGGGAATATTTAATTGTTAATCAAAAGGGTAGGTTAATGGAAAATGGAGGTATTGTATTTATCTTAGTAGACAGGAAACTCAAATCCATTGAGATACAGAAACTGCATGAGTTCATTTGGGCAAGATTCAGTATCAGGGGTGGCCATAATCTTAGAATTTGATTCTTCTGTCAACTGGTAGACTCACCCCCAGATGTAACCAAAAAGTTTGGAGAATACCTTAGTTCACTAGGATGCAATTTCCCCAATTATACTGCAATCATCAGGGGAGACTTCAACATTCAACAATCATTTGGGATAGTTAAGAACAACTCATGACAGGAATCACCATTCATGGTATACAGTCTATACAGGCACTGTAAATAAACTCCTAAATAAACGGAGACTGCTGTGTAATAAGTGTAAAACAAAGCTTCAGACTGTAGATACAAAAATGCTCAATTAGATATGTTAGGCTGTCAGGATGACAATGCATGCATCTTTCAGTGATTACTACCAAAATATTCCTCACATAACCTGAAGAAATTTTGGTTATGCGTAAAGCCTATTAGTGGTACCAACTTAGTCTCCAGACACTAATAAAGGAGACAGTCATGGAAATTGGAGATAGCTAAACAAAAGCAGAAATGCTGAACTCAATTTTCAAATGTTGCTTTACGAAGTGAAATTCAGTTTAATTCTGGTACCACAGCAAATATGAGTGAATAGATATTGGTGTCAGTAGCCTCGAGAAATAGCTGAAACTGATAAAACTGAACAAAGCTTCAGGGCCTGTTGGAACCCCGTATCAAATTTATACTGAATTTTCGGCCCCTTTTACCCATAGTATATTTTAGGTTCATAGAACAAAATACAGTGCCCAGTGGTTAGAAGAAAGCACTGTTCACATCTACCTTTAAGAAGAGGAGCACACAAAACTATCATCTGTTATTCTCCATATCCATTTGTTATAGAATCGCAGAACATATTCCGAGCTCAAATGTAATCAGGCATCTCAAACAGAATTATCTTGTATGTCACAATCAGCTTGGATTTTGGAAACATTGATCATGTGAAACCACAGTCATAGTTCTTGACTTCTGAAAACCATTTGGCTCAATACAACACTTCTGCTTATTTTTGAAAGTAGGGTTGTGTGGGATATTAAGCAATTTTTCTTATTATGGTGGATGCAGCTGGTTATCTTGAATGGAGAATCAACAAAAATTGTAGAAGTAATATCAGGTGGGCCCAGGGAAGTGTATTGAGACCCATGCTATTGAGACCCTTGCTTTTCATATTGTATATTAATGATCTTGCAGACAATATTTATAGTAATCTCAGGCTTTTATTAGACAATGCTATTATCTATAATGAAATTCTATGTGGAAAAAGGTGTGTATGTATTTAGTCTGATCTTGATAAGATTTCAAAGTGCACCAAATGTTCAGACATGTAAAATTTTGCTCTTCACAAAATGGAAAAAAAAAAAAAAAAAAAATGCAGTACCCTGTGACTACAATACAATATCGGTGAGTCACAACTGGAATTGGTCAACCCGTAAAGATGAATGTTTGTAACAAAAACAATATGGAGGACTATAAAAAGAATTACAACATAGGCTCAGTTTTAGGTCAAGCAGGTGTCAGGCTTTTGTTCATTTGTAGAATACTAGGGAAATTTAATCAGACTGCAAAGGAGATTGCTCACAAAACTCATTTTAAACTGAAGTGTTATCAAATTAACAATAGAAGAGTATGTCATGTAGCTGCTGAATTCTTGATGTAAGTCCAATAAATATATTAGCATGTAGGGAAAGTACTGTAAAGGCTTCCTGGCTTAATGCAAGGTTACCAGGAATTGTAGTAATGAACTGTGTAGGTGAAAATGAAAGTCTTCAGGCAGTAGTGAGGGACATTACCCAAACAGTGGTAAAATATTTCTTTGGATTTGTGTATATCTTGTTTCGAGCTAGCTTCAATTTTGCAGCTGTCTCAAGTGTAGTGTTGTAGGGCCCTGCTTTATAGGTTATGTGAGCACTACTCTGGAAGCAGCTGCTTGTATACCAGAAAATGGTCCCCCAGTGGGTCCAGGGATTAGAATAGGCCCGAGGTATCTCTGCCAGTTGTAAGAGGCGACTAAAAAAGAGTCTCACATGTTTCGGCCTTTATGTGATGGTCCCCTGTAGGGTTTGACATCCATTTTTTAAAATTTTCTTGAAGATTGAGCCAGCTGGGGAAGGGCGCCTTAGATGGTGCATTGTGTCCATTGTGCATTGAGGTCTTTAGCCCACTTTCTCGTCGTCGCATTGCAGTCCTGCCAATTCTCCATCCTCTGTGCAGTATCGCTTTCTGCACTGTTGACGATAATGGACTTCTTAATTTGTTTGCACCTGATATCCAGCTCAGTAGCCAGTCCACTGTGGTGGGCCGCCATTTACCCTGTTGGTTGTAGCCCCCCGACCACCCAGGAATCGCTCTGCTGATGACTGCGCTGTTAACTCCCCATGTATGCCAAGGAGTAGATGCCCGTCACCCTGGGGCATCGGGACTGCCGGCAATGGCCATCCTGCTAGGTGGCCTTTGCTGCGGCTGGGTGGTGCCCGTGGGGAGGGCCCATGGTAGGAGTGGGTGGTATCAGGACGGATGAAGCACAATATAGCGTACCACATCATCACTTGCTGGTGATAACACACCTGCAGTCTCTAAGCATTCCAAGTCTCAGTACAATGCAAGGAAGTACAACCCTAAACCATTCCCCTCCCTGGCCACTCCATGATAGGAATTCCAGGCTAAGGATGGCAGTGAACCTTATTCGCTCTGGTACCTCGTATGTATGAAGCTGATGGGGACTCCATTGTTTCAATGAAGCCTCTGTTTTTTGTAGAGCATTGATAATCAAGTTTGGGGAGGTGGAGGACGTGTCCAAAATGTGTTCGGGGTCGTGTTCGGGGTCGGTCTTGATAAAAACGGCATCCTCTGCCCAGTCACAGGCATTACTCGCTTGTGATGCACTGGGGGATGTTTCCGTTACCATCACGCTTCATAAGAGCTTAAGTATGGTCCAGGGTATTATATTCCACAGCGACCTGCTTTTGCAGTCTGATGACGAGGTGTGGGCCAACTTAGTGCCGAAGTGTTCATTTCACCCGGCGTGTCCATAGTGGTCCAAGGGATAATCAGGTTGCCAACGGTGCCTTCATCTTGGCCTTCGAGGGTGACACATCGCCCGAGAAGGCCAAGGTGATGGTCTACCAGTGTGATGTCAAATCATATATCCCTTCCCCGATGAGGTGCTTTAAGTGCTGGAAGTTTGGCCATATGTCATCCAACTGTACTTCCAGCATCACATGTCGAGATTGTGGATGTCCTTCACATCACAATACTTCATGTGCCCCGTCTCCCATCTGTGTCAACTGCGGAGAGCATCATTCCCCTTGCTCGCCAGACTGCGGGATTTTACAGCAAGAAAGATGGAATATAAGACCCTGGAATGACTGACCTACACTGAGGCTAAGAGGAAATTTGTGTGCCGCCATCCTGTGGCTATGACCACCTCTTACACCTCCGCTATGAGAGCAGTTGTAGCCCCATCAGATCAACAAATTCCAGTTGGCTCTCAGAGCCGGTAGACTACATCTGCACCCTTGATGGTGGGGTACACTTCAATCCCTGTTGCTCCCACACCACCTACCTCGTGAGCACCCCCCCCCCCCCCCCCAATCCCCTCCTCCTCCCAACTCTCGGGGACACTGGTCCACACTTCTGAGCCCGAGAAGCATAAAGGTCTTCTTTGGCTCCTCTAAGTAGGAAGGTTTCTGCTAGTGGGAAAGATGACATGCCAGTGGCTGAAGTGCCTAAAAGCAGCTGGTCATAGGACTTCAGGATCATCCGCAGTCCCTGACTCTGAATCAGTGAAGCCCTCCCATCCAGAGAAACCCAAGGAGCAGAGAGAGAAATCCAAAAAGAAGACCCCCAAGACCAAGGGAATTGTGGTGGCACCCACACTACCGCTACCTACAAGCTCTGCGTCTGACGATGGGGTGGAGATTCTGGTGTCTGCTGAGGACATAGTTCTCGCCGGACCCTCAGACACAATGGATATAGACTGCTCAGGCAATAAGATGGTGGCAGCAGGTGACCCTGGGGCGTAAATTGCCGCATTGAATGTTCCGTGCCTTCCCAGACTCACGATCACATTATACTCCAGTGAAATTGTGGTGGTTTTTTCCACCACCTGGCTGAGCTACGGCAGTTGTTAAGCTTTATACCTGCTTTCTGTGTTGGCTTCCAGGAAACCTGGTTCCTGGCAATGCAGACCCATGCCCTTCACTGCTACAGGGAATATTACAATAACGTAGCGAATATAATAAGAGTGTCAGGTGGAGTTTGGGTCTATGTCATGAACTTAGTATGTAGTGAGCCTGTGCCCCTGCAAATCCCTCTTGAAGCTGTGGCTGTCAGGACACTGACGTTGCAAGAAATAACTGTCTGCAACTTATATCTTCCTCCACATGGTGCAGTACCCCTGAACGCATTGGCTGCACTGATTGCTCAACTTCCTAAACGTTACCTACTTTTGGGAGATTTTACGCTTATAACCCCTTGTAGGGTGGCATCGTGCTTACTGGCCGAGGCAGAGATGTCGAAACTTTACTGTCTTAGTTCGACCTCTGTCTCTTTAACTACTGGGGCTGCCACACATTTCAGTGTGGCTCATGGTAGCTACTCGACCATTGATTTATCACTTTGCAGCCCAGAACTTCCCCCATCTATCTACTGGAGAGCATGTGCCAACCTGTGTGGTAGTGACCGCTTCCCCCCATCTTCCTGTCACTCCCCAGGCGTCATGCCCACGGACACCTACCCAGATGGGCTTTCAACAAGGCAGACTGGGAAACCTTCATCTCCGCTGTCACTGTTGAATTTCCCACACATAGTGCCATCGATGTTGTGGTTGAGCAGGTAACTACAACAATCATTTCTGCAGAAGAAAATGCAATCCATCATTCTTTGGGGTGCTCTCGGCGAAAGTCGGTTCCTTGGTGGTCACCGGAACTTGTTGAGGCAATTAGAGATTGTTGGCAAGCTCTACAGCGACATAAGCAGCACCCTTCCCTATAGCACCTAATAGCCTTTAAATGGCTCCGTGCCCGCATTTGTATCAAAAGGCGGAAACAGGAGTGTTGGGAGAGGTATATCTCGACCATTGACTGCCATACATCTGGATGAATATCAGACTTGTTTTTGGGTACCAGACCCCAAGAGGTATCCCTGGCGTTACCATCGATGGCGTGTTATCTACCGATGCAAACACGATTTGCCGAGCAATTTGCTGAGCCCTATGCTCCAGCCTTTGCATCGGAGAATTATATCTTCCCCCCCCCCCCCCCCCCACACACACACACACACACACACACACCCCACCCCACCTTCCTAGCACCCTACCTTCGGTGTTGGGCAACAATGCCTCAACTGCAGCTTTAGTTCTAAATTTTATTCGTAAGGATGGGTTTTATCATTTGATCTAAGTTTTAGCGCGTGTCTTTTGTCCCTATGTGTCCTCCACCCTAGCACTTTTAGGGTGGAGGTTTTAATGTGTCGCAGAGTGGCTGGCTTCTCCTTGTTATTCTTGTGGTTGGCAGCCACTGTAATCTGATTTCTTATTTTACTCTCTTGTAACTGTTTCTTGCGTCTCTGTTGTTTTCTTGTCTTCTTTTGTTCCTTTTAGTGTTTGTTACCTTTCCTTCATTCTTGTGGTTTTTCCTTTCTTTCCATTTGGTGTTGTACGTCTCATTTGTTTTATTCTCCGCCTTGTGGCATTGTTTTATTCAGAACAAGGGTCAGATGACCAAGCAGTTTGGTCTCTTCCCCCCTCTTTGTAACCAACCAACCAACAAATCAGAAAATGGGTGGTGTGCATGTGAAGTGAAGTTTTTCTTAGCTTCTCTGTATACTGACTGAGCTGTTAGGTGTAACATACTATGGTGCCAGAAGTGGGTCATCTGTAGTTGTTGTGGAAGAGAATACAGGTTGTATGAGGTCAGAAAAAGAAAAAGTAAGCCTAATATTCATTGTCTATAACAGTGTATGTGATAAGATTCCAGTATAACTCCCATTTATTAATGGTAATAACTCTCCCCAAACACTGGAAACAGAGTGTTTTTTGAAGCCAGAAATAAATACCACTGAAATATTAAACTCTGAATGGAATATATACTATAATAATAGACTGGGCATCAGTAGCAGAGCCATTTTTGTTGCCATAAATAGTGAATTGGCAAGCAAAGCAATCTCATTGAAAATAAGCAACATGTTTCTGTTAATTATCCACATGTCAACTTTCTTTTTCTGCTACTGCTGCTGAGACTGAAGAAATCTTCTGAGTGATTTGTCTTTGTAATAATCTCTGCTTTTCATTTCCTTTATAACATATATAAAATTATTAAAAATATGAGTAAAATGATACATTGCTACACGAAACTCCAGGTAGGGTTATCAACAATGTAGGAAAAGACAGATTGCTTCTTACCGTAAAGAAGACACATGAAGGTGCAGACAGGCAAAATTAAAAGACAGTGACGTAAAGCTTTCGGCCACAGCCTTCATCAGTAAAAAAGAAAACACACACACACACACACACACACACACACACACACACACACACACCTGCCAACTCCATTTCAGATGGAGATGCTGGAGTTGGCGGTTGTGTGTGCATGAGGTGTGCTTGCTTGTGTGTGTGTGTTTGTGTGTGTGTGTGTGTGTGTGTGTGTGTGTGTTTGTCTGTTTCCAGTGCTGAAGGCTGTGACCAAAAGCTTTATTCAAGTGTCTTTGAATTGAGCCTGTTTTCAACTTGATGTGTCTTCTTTATGGTAAGTAGCAATCTGTTTTTTCCTAGGTTGTTGATAATGCTACCTGGAGTTTCCATAGTGTAGCAATCTATCATTTTACTTATATTTGTAATAATTTTATATGTTATAAAGGAAATGAAAGGCAGAGAATATTACACAGACAAAGCAGTCAGAAGATTTCTTTGTGTGTGTGTGTGTGTGTGTGTGTGTGTGTGTGTGTGTGTGTGTTTTCGTTTTTTGTCTAACAGTGTTTTCTTTGTGCCTGCCTGCAACTCAGTATTATCTTTATGATGAGTAGCAATCTATCCTATTCCTCATATTGTTGATATTCCAACCTGGAATTTCCATTGTTTGATATAAAATCATTAATTGGTCACTGAGTTGGTGTAATCGTCAATAATGATTTGTAACACCACCAGTTTCACTGGCATATGTGATACAAAGACGTGTGCATGCCTCTCTTTGCATCTGCTCTGTTTAACAGCTACCAGAAGAAAACAAAGTAGGCCTGACTTTCTTAACTTATTTTCGGAAAAGTGAAAATGAGACAGTGGCAGAGATGAAATTGCTCAAATGAAAACCTAATCGATAATGATTACTTAGTTGAAAAAAGTACAAAGAAAACCACATCTAAAAGCACAAAGATAAACACAAATAGTTATGTTGAAGCCAGGGAAGAAATGATACATTATGTACAAATATCAAAGTGGTGAAATGCTTCAGAGAAAACATGGAAAACATGTCACATAAATTCTCTGATTGTAATTTAGTTATAGGAGATGTCTATTGCAGAGATGGCTATCGAGTGACACATACGCTTATTAAAATGTAGGGACAAAGAATCCTACTTCATCATGCTAAATGTATTTCCTGAAAATTATCTTGAGCAATTGATGAGACAACCAACCTGTGAAGGAACCATATTGGATCTATTGTTCTCAACCATGACTGGAGAAAGAAATCTTCAATCATTGATGAGCAATGATAAATAAGTTCAATAATCTATTCATTAGAAACTACCCAAGCAGTAAGCAGCAAACATTCAACTCTGGAGAGGAGAACCTGGACATTCTCTAGTGCATATCATAGGTCATATGTTAGAGGAGCTTGTGCCTTTGAAGAGAGTAAGTGATGGACATATCATATTGTAGTTCAAGAAGAGTATCAGAAAGTTACTACAAAATATGACAGTTGTACAGCAGAGACAAATAAAACTAAATCTTTGCTATCTTACAGAAATCAGGGAACATCATTGTATAATCATGAATTTGATGTATCGGAAAGCGCCAATTAAATGAAGAATAAGGAAACTTAAGTCAGAAATGTTGAATGAAATCAAAATAAAGGTTTTACCTTCAGAGTCATTTAAAATACCCAACCAAGTTTTGGTCCTACATGAAATAAGTAAATGGAACAAAGTTGTACCTGCAGATTCATTTAAAATACTTAACTAAGTTTTGATCCTACATAATATAAAATAAGTAAATGGAACAAAACATCTGTCTGCATGCTTGTCGATCATGATGGCAGCACAATGGAAGATAGTATGACAACTGTAGAAATAAATTAACATTAAACTGAAATCAACTCAGATTGTTTGATAGAGGAAATGCTAGATGGTATGTCTGTCAGTTTCCGTATTTGATAAGCAGAAGAAACAGCCCCACGTCTAGCAAGTGTTAACAACAGTTTACGGTAGGTGTCTGAAAAAACAAAGCATGGTTTGTGACTAAAAAGGCACAGGTCATTCCGATATAAGAATGATTTCAGAACTATAGACCTACCTAGCTGATGTCACATGTTGTAAAATTATGGAATATATTTTACACTTCCGTGTGGTAACGTTTCTGATGATAGAATAACTATTCTGTGGGAGTTATCATGGTTTCTGGAAGCACAAATCATGTACAATCCAACTTTTTCTGTTAGTTCATGCAGTAGGGGGCAGTCATCGATGACAGAACACAGATTCATGCTTTGTTGCTTGACTTTCAGAAATGTTGTAATATAATTGTTCTTTGTTACCTCATAAACAAAATATGTACATACAGAATATTCAGACAGATACCCAGTTCGATTGAAGACATCCTATCAAACAGAACTCTGTACTTCATAATAGGAAAGCATCATAAAAAGCAAAAGTGGCATTTGGGTATTTCAATGTACATTGATAGGATTATTACTGTTCTTAATGTATATAAATGACCTTGCAGATAATATCCGTAGCTCTCTGGGGTTGGTTGCACATGACAAATTTGTGTTTAGGGAGGTGAAATACGTAGGAAACTATTATGAAATGCAGTGAGAATTGAAAATGATCAGAAAGTAGTCATGTCATATACAAGCTCTGTTGCAATTTCTATGCTAGCGTGACCACTAACCAATTGTCCACTTGAATGAGCTGAGCACTCTGGCTGAGCACGACATGCTGGATTCAATGGCTGCTTCACAACCTGTGGATCCTCACCCCTTTCCCCAACACCAGCTTGTCTGAACTACATAGGATAGCAGTTTTCCTTGTAACACATTGTTTGTTCTCATAATCCTCTGTCATGTGTCTCAATCCACTCCCCCAAGTCTTTGTCATTGTGCACTGCAAGAACTCACCATTGCCCTTGTGTCATATTGCTATCCCGTACACCTGCTGCCTCTGCCCTCTTGCATTGTTATTCTGTATAGCTGCTATCTCCCACTGAGGCATCAAGCCACCCTTCCCCAACCCTACCTCCCACTCCCTGCCTCCTTTGTTCCCAATACAACCTCTTATCCCAGGCAACCCACAGAACTGCTGTCCTAGTATTGTGTATTCAGCTGGCACAATGTAACTTTACAAGTTTTGTGTGTGTGTGTGTGTGTGTGTGTGTGTGTGTGTGTGTGTGTGTGTGTGTGTGTGTGTGTACTCTAGTAGCACTGTAGATTGTTTAAAGATTTGCCTGGAAGCAAACAGGTTTTCAGTCTTGTTTATGTGCCTTTTGATGACTCAACATGTCCATTATTTGATTTGCTGCATTGTCACATTTATTCCTGAATGGTTGCACATAAATTGACAAAAAGACCCAATATTGTTTGGCTGTGTGATGGTGATCACTAGCAAAAATTAGATATCCAAGAAAATCTCTCTGGAGTAATTGGAGATATGATGACCACATAAGTATACATGTGGAGCCAGATGACTTATTGGAAAAATCATAAGGTGGTGTAATTCGCACAGCATGGAGGTCAGTTTGAAAACCCCCTTTCAACAAAGTGGACATGACTCTTTATCGCGTAGGATAAACAGAGAAGATTGAGAACATTTAAAGAAGTGCTGTGTGCTTCACCGGGGGTTTGCTTAGTCAATGTTAAGGTATCACAGAAATTCTCTACAGATTTCATTCAAAAAGACTATAAGCCAGGCATGTGGATATCAGAGACATGTACCTAGAAAATTCTGAGAGCCCACATTCTAAAACAAGTGAATAAATAATTAATATCACCAACAGACATCTTTCTAACAATTACAGTGGTAAACTTAAAGGAGAAATTCATGCTGTCACACATCTGTACTAACAGTTTTTCCTCGTACATACGTGAAGAGTGGGATTGTAAAGAAAATGAATCCATTGTAATATGTACCTTCAAGTGGCTCTGTGGAGTACAGATGTACATAAAGATGACATTGTTGTTATATATTTTACTTTCTGGTATTGATGCTAGTCTTTTTATGTTTATTCTATAGGGTGTCCCGGGAGGAATGGAATATGCAGGGATATGATTGGAACAATCATTTGAAATGAAAAACTTCATGTGGGTATATGCCCTATACGGAATGGTTTCTGAGATGTTGTTGTTGTGGTCTTCAGTCCTGAGACTGGTTTGACTTCAGCTCTCCATGCTACCCTATCCTGTGCAACGTTCTCCATCTCCCAATACTTATTGCAACCCACATCCTTCTGAATCTGCTTAGTGTATTCATCTCTTGGTCTCCCTCTACGATTTTTACCCTCCACGCTGCCCTCCAATGCTAAATTTGTGATCCCTTGAGGCTTCAGAACATGTCCTACTAACCGGTCCCTTCTTTTTGTCAAGTTGTGCCACATACTCCTCTTCTCCCCAATTCTATTCAGTACTTCGTCATTAGTTATGTGATCTACCCATCTAATCTTCAGCATTCTTCTGTAGCACCACATTTCGAAAGCTTCTATTCTCTTCTTGTCCAAACTAGTTATCGTCCATGTTCCACTTCCATACATGGCTACACTCCATACAAATACTTTCAGAAACGACTTCCTGACACTTAAATCTATACTCAATGTTAACAAATTTCTCTTCTTCAGAAACGCTTTCCTTGCCATTGCCAGTCTACATTTTATATCTTGTCTACTTCGACCATCATCAGTTAATTTGCTTCCCAAATAGCAAAACTCCTTTACTACTTCAAGTGTCTCATTTCCTAATCTAATTCCATCAGCATCACCCGACTTCATTCGACTACATTCCATTATCCTCGTTTTGCTTTTGTTGATGTTCATCTTATATCCTCCTTTCAAGACACTGTCCATTCCGTTCAACTGCTCTTCCAAGTCCTTTGCTGTCTCTGACAGAATTACAATGTCATCGGCGAACCTCAAAATTTTTATTTCTTCTCCATGGATTTTAATACCTACTCCAAATTTTTCTTTTGTTTCCTTTACTGCTTGCTCAATATACAGATTGAATAACATCGGGGAGAGGCTACAACCCTGTCTCACTCCCTTCCCAACCACTGCTTCCCTTTCACGCCCCTCGACTCTTATAGCTGCCATCTGGTTTCTGTACAAATTGTAAATAGCCTTTTGCTCCCTGTATTTTACCCCTGCCACCTTTAGAATTTGAAAGAGGGTATTCCAGTCAACATTGTCAAAAGCTTTCTCTAAGTCTGCAAATGCTGGAAATGTAGGTTTGCCTTTCCTTAATCTTTCTTCTAAGATAAGTCGTAAGGTCAGTATTGCCTCATGTGTTCAAATATTTCTACGGAATCCAAACTGATCTTCCCCGAGGTCAGCTTCTACCAGTTTTTCCATTTGTCTGTAAAGAATTCGAGTTAATATTTTGCAGCTGTGACTTATTAAACTGATGGTTCTGTAATTTTCACATCTATCAACACCTGCTTTCTTTGGGATTGGAATTATTATATTCTTCTTGAAGTCTGAGGGTATTTCGCCTGTCTCATACATCTTGCTCACCAGAGCGTAGAGTTTTGTCAGGACTGGCTCTCCCAAGGCTGTCAGTAGTTCTAATGGAATGCTGTCTACTCCCGGTGCCTTGTTTCGACTCAGATCTTTCAGTGCTCTGTCAACCTCTTCACGCAGTATTGTATCTCCCATTTCATCTTCATCTTCATCCTCTTCCATTTCCATAATATTGTCCTCAAGTGCATCGCCCTTGTATAGACCCTCTATATACTCCTTCCACCTTTCTGCTTTCCCTTCTTTGCTTAGAACTGGGTTTCCATCTGAGCTCTTGATATTCATACAAGTAGTTCTCTTTTCTCCAAAGGTCTCTTTAATTTTCCTGTATGCAGTATCTATCTTATCCCTAGTGAGATAAGCCTCTACATCCTTACATTTGTCCTCTAGCCATCCTTGCTTAGCCATTTTGCACTTCCTGTCGATCTCATTTTTGAGACGTCTGTATTCCTTTTTGCCTGCTTCATGTACTGCATTTTTATATTTTCTCCTTTCGTCAATTAAGTTCAATATTTCTTCTGTTACCCAAGGAGTTCTACGAGCCCTCGTCTTTTTACCTACTTGATCCTCTGCTGCCTTCACTACTTCATCCCTCAGAGCTACCCATTCTTCTTCTAATGTACTTCTTTCTCCCATTCCTGTCAGTTGTTACCTTATTCTCTCCCTGAAACTCTGTACAACCTCTCTGGTTTAGTCAGTTTATCCAGGTCCCATCTCCATAAATTCCCACCTTTTTGCAGTTTCTTCAATTTTAATCTACAGTTCATAACCAATAGATTGTGGTCAGAGTCCACATGTGCCCCTGGAAATGTCTTACAACTTAAAACCTGGTTCCTAAATCTCTGTCTTACCATTATATAATCTATCTGATACCTTCTAGTATCTCCAGGATTCTTCCATGTATACAACCTTCTTTCATGATTCTTGAACCAAGTGTTAGCTATGATTAAGTTATGCCCTGTGCAAAACTCTACCAGGTGGCTTCCTCTTTCATTTCTTAGCCCCAATCCATATTCACCTACTATGTTTCCTTCTCTCCCTTTTCCTACTCTCGAATTCCAGTCACCCATGACTATTAAATTTTCGTCTCCCTTCACTACCTGAATAATTTCTTTTATCTCATCATACATTTCTTCAATTTCTTCATCATCTGCAGAGCTAGTTGGCATATAAACTTGTTCTACTGTAGTAGGCGTGGGCTTCATGTCTATCTTGTCCACAGTAATGCGTTCACTATGCTGTTTGTAGTAGCTTACCCGCACTCCTATTTTTTTATTCATTATTAAACCTACTCCTGCATTACCCCTATTTGATTTTGTGTTTATAACCCTGTACTCACCTGACCAAAAGTTTTGTTCCTCCTGCCACCAAACTTCACTAATTCCCACTATATCTAACTTTAACCTATCCATTTCCCTTTTTAAATTTTCTAATCTACCTGCCTGGTTAAGGGATCTGACATTCCGTGCTCCGATCCGTAGATCGCCAGTTTTCTTTTTCCTGATAACGACGTCCTCTTGAGTAGTCCCCACCCGGAGATGCGAATGGGGGACTATTTTACCTCCGGAATATTTTACCCAAGAGGACGCCATCATCTTTTATCCATACAGTAAAGTTGCATGCCCTCGGGAAAAATTATGGCCGTAGTTTCCCCTTGCTTTCAGCCCTTCGCAGTACCAGCACAGCAAGGCCGTTTTTGTTAATGTTGCAAGGACAGGTCAGTCCATCATCCAGACTGTTGCCCCTGCAACTACTGAAAAGGCTGCTGCCCCTCTTCAGGAACCACACGTTTGCCTGGCCTCTCAACAGATACCCCTCCGTTGTGGTTGCACCTACTGTACGGCCATCTGTATCGCTGAGGCACACAAGCCTCCCCACCAACGGCAAGGTCCATGGTTCATGGGGAAGGGTTTCTGAGATAGAATGCATTTAATGCACAATGCTATTTATTTTCTGTATTATTCAATATAGTGTCAGGTTTACAGATGTACACTTGTAAAACAATTAGTGATCATTTCACAAAGTATCAATTAAAAAATCTGTATATTTAACACATTCATCTCTAAGCATCTCCTACATGTTATGTTACAGTAGTTGTACAGTTCACAGTAAGTGTTCAAGTATCCCACTATCAACTTTAGTGTGTTTCTGGACTTGTGGGAGAATGTTTTGTGTTGCTTGTCTCAGTGCCTCTGCACATTCCCTAATGAGGTCAACAGCAACCATGATGCAACCAAGCAGTTCATCTCACGTATTCACCTTTCATTTGTACACCTCAGATTTCATCCAACACCATAAACAAAAATCTGATGGTCTAGTGACCTTACACCATTGTAGTTAATTGTACTACCATCACCAATCCACCTATTAGGGTTGTATGGTTGAGATGTCCCTCACTTGTTTGGGAAAGTGTGGAAGGGCTCTGTCATGGTGGAAGAACACTGCAGTCCAAGTGGCCAAAGGAACATCATCAAATTGTCCAACAAATACATTTTCCAAAAAGCGCAAATAATTCTGTCCCATTATTTGCTCTTCTAAAATGACTAGACCTATCTATCGACATGACCAAACATTGATCAAAAAACTAATGTGGAAATTGGTTTCCACTGTGGCATGTGGATTTTCCTCCGACCGTTGAGGATTATTGCATGTGTTGTTAATTCAGTTCCCTGTAAACTTAGCTTCATCAGTGAATGGTAGTAATGAAGCAAATTATGATTGTCATTTATTCAGTGACAAAGTTAGTCATGTGGCATTGTCACCAATGTGAAGATTGTACATACACTGTATGTGAAATGCCTGCAAGTTTTCTGCATGTAATGTTCACCATACGTGTCATGGGACATCAATACACGCAGAAAGTTGCCTTGTGCTGGTAGTTGGACTACACTGTGCTATTTCAACAATGTGTTGCTGTTCCTGTACAGTTTGTTGAACTACATGTTCAGAGGGAAATGGTAACATGTAAAAATACCTGTTTCACACAATGTGCTGGAAATTAGGGAACATCAGTGTATAATCAAGAATTTGATGTATCGGAAAGCGCCAATGGTATTCTTTGACAGCAGCAGAAGTGCCACCATCGCAGAAACCATATACACTGTGTCTCCTTCATTAGTGAAGATGGGTGGCATTTCAACCAGTGCATGTACTAGCACAGTTAACCAGTGCTTCTCTCTGATACACTCTCATTCCCTCTCACTACGTCACTCACAACACCCCATGGACTACTGCACATTCAGTGCGCTAGTTTAATAGCAGAAAGATCCTGAGAGAAGAGGTTGAAAGCTGTGAGGTAGGTTGAGTGTGAATAAAATGTCAGAGGTTGTATGTGTAAGACACGCAAATGCACACCACTAGAGAAAGAGAGAGGAAAAAAAAAGAAAAATTTAAATGTGTTCTGGGAACTATTCTGAATAGGGAATATATACATATGAATTTTTTTGCTTCAAATGAGCATTCCTGTTGTATCCTTCAATATTGTCCATTTTGCCTGGGACACCCTGTTTACTTGTCTATATTTCATTATTTATTTCTTATAATATGATTATTACTATCATCTTTATTGGGAGTACTGCACGTCTCTCATTTGCCTGTCCTGCTTTATAATTTCCTTCTGTAACACTTTAAAAATCCATTCTATTGATGGGAATGAACATGTGAAGTATAATTACTTTTGGACTTTCCTCGTAAAGATGCCTTTTCTTTAATTTTTTCAGGGCACTGTGATCTTACAATAGTTCCCTCTAGTTAGCACACCACCTTACTTCTGTCTTTTCTGTTTCATTATCTTCACAACCCTTCTGCCTGCCTGATCAGTGGCCTGGGTTTTTCCCTCGTCATTTCTCCTGTATGTTTTCTTTTTCTTATAACTATTTCTTACGCAGTGCCTCAATGCTCTTTGGAATAAAACATCAGGAACATGCAGTGTTGTTTCTCATGTAGGGTCATTTAGTACCTCCTTGAGGTGTCAGATGCAATGTGAAATTCCCCTTGCACATTCTAAAGACATCTCATCTCTGTAAAGTGACTTTGCCGGCCGGGGTGGCCGAGTAGTTCTAGGCGCTACAGTCTGGAACCGCACGACAGCTACGCTCGCAGTTCGAATCCTGCCTCTGGCATGGATGTGTGTGATGTCCTTAGGTTAGTTAGGTTTAAGTAGTTCTAAGTTCTAGGGGACTGATGACCTCAGATGTTAAGTCCCATAGTGCTCAGAGCCATCTGTAAAGTGACTTCAGTTTGCCTGTATCCCATACTTCCAAGACCTAGTCTTCCAGTTGCCACCAGCAGTGGAGGGTGAAGACAATGCCAGTCTCTTTTGTTGGCATAGTGTCAGAAAAATTTGAAAAAGAAAAAAAAAAGTAAACCTAAGATCCTGAGAAAAAAACCAACAGGCATTACGTCAGCAAGTGACCAAGAAAGTGGCAACAGTTTATCAGGCATTAACTTTCATGGCACTAGAAGGAGCCTCATTAGGCCAAAATGTAGGGGCAAACAGAGCTTTGAACGTAGCCAACAAATAATTGAGGATGTTGGGGTGAGAGAAAGAGGTGATTGTAGGAGGGGAAGTCAAGGTAGGCCACAGACTGTTCTCTCCCCTCCTCACCTTTTTTCCATAAAAGAAAGGGGTCATGTAAAGATCTTTTCTCATGTACATTATACTCAAGGTTTTTCATTATCGATTCCGTTACCTGAATTTGTCTCTTGCTACAACACCCTCTTTGCTTCCTCCTGTTGCCCTTCACCTACAACACATTAATTTATTTCTGTTTCTGGGGAGCAAATTGAAATACTTTCCTTCCTCATACAGTTGCTTTATGTGCAGGTAAATTAAATTTTTGTGTAAAAATCACTGTTAGTAAAATGTAAGAAGTAAAAATGAAAAAAAAAGTCTACTTATCAAGCATTAGCACAATGGAGACATAGCAAATCTATGTGAATCTTCAGGTTTTGGCAGCGCAAAGACTGTTCCATTAAGTTTCGGGTGTGCAGCCGCAAGAATTCTCCTTCTTCTTCTTCTTCTAATATATCAGCTGTATAATGTTCAGCCATCTTCAGAGTGAGCCGCAAGACTCAATCCAGTGCACTGGAGCGGCAGTCTTGCAGCTCACTCTGAAGATGGCTAAACGTTATACGGCCGAAATATTAGAAGAAGAAGAAGAAGAAGAAGAAGAAAACACACACACACACACACACACACACACACACACACACACACACACACACACACATTATATATATGGAGGGCGGGGAGTAGTCTTTGACTGAGATCATGAAGATATCATCACTAGAACTAGTGTCCAGTGGTGGCAGCAAGATGGTAGACATGGATGATGTGACATTGTGACATCAACTGTGACAAGGAAGAATCTGTAGGTGATGGTTTAGGAATTATTGTGGGTTAGTGGAGGAGATGGTTGATGACCTTGACATAGAAAGTTAAGTAGGGAGCAATGTGTTGGTTGTATTGGTTAACTAGGATGTAAATCCTGTCTATCGGATCACTACAACCAGCTACAATGGGGCATCCAGGTGGTTAGGGTTGAGAATTTTTGAAAGCATATGGAAGATGAGTTGTTACAGAGAAAAAGAATATTGATTTGATAAAGTGTTTATTGTATGAGCCAAGGAATGAGAGCATGAATTGGAAGTCAATCTAGACTTTCTCAATAGGATCCTTAAAGTTAGGCTTGTAGGTTGTAGAGCGATGTTTCAGTGATGGTTGGCTGAGATCTTCTGCCAAGTATGAGGATCATTCCAAAAGTAAATCCTCCAATTTTTATTCATGGAAACTACTGGAGATACATAAATCACAACAGCACAGCTAAATAGAGCAATATTACAGCTACAACTGTCATTTTTCCACATAGTCACCATAATTCATTATGCCTTTTGCCAACAATGAATGCTGTGCTTGCAAAAATCGGAACTAGCTGAGGCTAACCATTCCCTTACAGCTTTGACAACAGCATTTGAGTCTTGAAAATGTTCACTGCATAGTCCATCTTTCATAGACCCAAAGAGATGGAAGTCTGAAGGTGCTAAATCAGGACTGTACGTTGGATGTGGTAAAACATTCCAGCTGAATTTTGCAGTGAGTTGCATGGTCACAAAATTGGTATGGGGCCTGGTGTTAACATGTTACAGGTGAAAGTTGATCTTCTTCTCCGGCCTTACCGTGGAAATTCCAGCTTTCAGCTTATTCAGTGTCTTCTTATTGCATGCTGAATTGACTGTTTCTCCAGGCTGCAGGACATCCAAAAGAACCACACCCTGTCTATCCCAGAAGACTGTGCACATCACTTTGCCTGCCGACAGTTGTGTTTTTAGTTTTGAGTTTCCTCTTTTGACAGAGAATTTGCATGTCGCTATTCCCTGGACTGTCTTTTGGATTTTGGCTCATAGTGGTGACGCTGTGTCCTATCTCCAGTGATGATGCTATTCTAAAAATTGTCACCTCTAGCTTTGTAGTAATCCAGCACATCGTGACAAATTTCCATTCAGTGAGCTTTTTATCCTCCTGCAAGCAACCACAGGACCCATCTCACACAGACTTTGTGATAACCAAGATGTTCCAACATTGTTTCCAAGGTTGACATTCAGCTTTCTGTGGTAGTTATCCGCCAATCAGCATGGATTAGTTGATCAAGATGCTCTTCACAGCGAGGGATGACAGCTGTGCAGAGTCGACCATGTCATGGCTTGTACACATCCTTTTCACCACCTTGAAAGTACCATACCCATCGCCTCACATTGCTCTGGTCTGTTGTATCACCTCCATGTACCTTAAGCAAGCATCAGTGGATTTCAATAGACACAGTTTCTTCAGCAGTGAGGAATTCAGTCACACATCACTGTTTTATACATGCATCCCTATTAGACTCTGTTTTGGAATACTCCTCTGCTGGCGCCAAATACTGCAGAACAGCAGAACCACCTGTAAATGAAAGAGGAAGGTTGGATTACATCACAGCAATGCTGCAGTGTTTACCTGCAAAGAGTATGATCAGATTAAGACCTGTTTTAAGACTGTGGTTGGTTGCTGTGTTCTCCAACAAGAGGATTGTATCTGTAGGAAAGGAAACATTGGTTTTGTGTCTGCACTTGTCAGATTTTTATTTCATTGGAGTATAGGTACAGGCGAAGTACAGACACACATTCAAGAATGTAGATGAACAGATGATTCCAGGTTAATGTGTACAAAGAAGTAAATTGTTTTGTAAAACTATCAGAATCAAGTACAGGAAGCAAGGACTAAAAAGTTCTAAATGGCACTACTGTGCATATAGAATCGGTTGGCATCTGAGAGATGTCAGTCCAACATTTCACTGTGTTATCTATTTAAAATTAATGAGAAAGCAGTGTTGCGAAAGGCTAATGGGGAAAGGCAAGAGGGTGTCTCATGATGCACATATCTTACAATGGGATCACAGATTTACTTCAAACTTCATACATCTTTAGTGGGCCATTAAAGCAACATAATGTGCTGGTAGTAAGGTGCACTACTCTGACTATTCTAGAAAAATCACAAGAGAAGTTGTACGAATCTGTTGTGTGACTGATGATGTATCTATGCATAGGTGCCAGATGCTAGAGTTCATGGTGATTAAGTGGTTAGTGTTCGAGGTAGTAACACGAATGTGTATGAAGCAACACTTACACTCCCACTAAAACTTAATTTTTAAACTGTTTCTTTTATCACTGGCCATATTATTTAATTTATATGACTTTTGAGAGGTAATACAATTTTAACACAACCATGTGTATTTGTGAATTTCATGTTGTTTGTGGATTTCATCTTATTTGACTACTTAACTTTTTAAAATTAAATTTAATTATTAGAACAAACATATTTATAACTATCAAAGAGTAAATGAAGAAATGCATAGAGTTCTCTTAAAAATGCCGGCCGCGGTGGTCTAGCGGTTCTAGGCGCTCAGTCCGGAGCTGCGCGACTGATACGGTCGCAGGTTCGAATCCTGCCTCGGGCATGGATGCGTGTGATGTCCTTAGGTTAGTTAGGTTTAAGTAGTTCTAAGTTCTAGGGGACTGATGACCTAAGATGTTAAGTCCCATAGTGCTCAGAGCCATTTGAACCATTTTTTTTTTTTTTTTTTTTTTTCTCTGTCTTGAAAATGTATGCCTGTCGTGATTTACAAAATCTTTTATACATGCTGTCTGGTAAGTTACATGGAACTACTCGTACTTTGCAAACGCTTCAAGATGCAGACACAGAGGCAGACCCCATTTGGCAGTTATTGTGCGTAGTGGTGAGATGTTGCTAATGTAGCAAGAATGGATAGTGTAGGTGAAAATGTTTTGAATATTAAACAATTTACACTTGTACAGGGTTATTACAAATGATTGAAGCAATTTCACAGCTCTACAATAACTTTATTATTTGAGATATTTTCACAATGCTTTGCACACACATACAAAAACCATGACATGAATTGCTGATCATGATCTCCACCACAACCGATCCATTGGTTTTCCAATCTCCTGTTTAAGAAATGGAAGTGCAGTGGAGCACCATCCTGTTGAAAGATGAAGTCGGCGCTGTCGGTTTCCAGTTGTGGCATGAGCCACGGGTGAAACTTGCCCGTACGCGTTCAACCGTTTCTTCGCTCACTGCAGGCCGACCCGTTGATTTCCCCTTACATAGGCATCCAGAAGCATTAAACTGCGCATACCATTGCCGAATGGAGTTAGCAGTTGGTGGATCTTTGTTCAACTTCGTCCTGAAGTGTCGTTGCACTGTTATGACTGACTGATGTGAGTGCATTTCAAGCACGACTTACGCTTTCTCGGCTCCTGTCGCCATTTTGTCTCACTGCACTCTCGAACGCTCTGGCGGCAGAAACCTGAAGTGCGGCTTCAGCCGAACAAAACTTTATGAGTTTTTCTACGTATCTGTAGTGTGTTGTGACCATATGTCAATTAATGGAGCTACAGTGAATTTATGAAATCGCTTCAATCATTTGTAATAGCCCTGTACTACTAAAAGGAAGGTTTGAATGGAATTCGAACCATCGCCTCGTGCACGCTTGTTTTACGAAGCTCGAATGTTAACCACTTGACCACCATGAACTCTAACGTCTGGCACCCACAAACAGGTACATCAGTTACATGACAAACACATAAAAGTTCTGTTGCAGGTTTCTCAGAATTGCCAGAGTAGAGCACCTTACTCTTGCAGGTTATGTTGTCTTAATGGCCTACTAAAGGTGCAAAAAGTGTGAAGTAAATCTGTGAGCCCAACGTTGTGGCTTCCTCTTGTTAATGTGTGCTTGTATTCCAAAGAAGTTAAGAAGACAGTAGACCAGATAGCTTTTTGATGTGGTGTTTGACTAGTAGTAGAGTGAAAGTGTTCAACTGGCTTGTGGAGTGTAGGAAACTTGGATTGCGTAATGGTCATTTGTTATGGCAGGAGCAAATGTTGTTGAGAGTTGCTTTTGCTATGGATGTTTGTTTCTGTTGAACTAGATTTTTATGAGTGATAGGGAATGATGAAATCTGAGTTGGGTGGTCTTTCTGGAAGGGCAGGAATTTTTATGGTCCAGCCATTTGAGTGGAGTTCATGGGATAAGCTATATTTAAAGAACAGTCTGTGGGATGAAATTTTTGCCAAAGAAATGAACACTTTCTTTAGTTAAGATAGTGAAGCAGGGATGTATTATGAATTGGGTGTAGTTATGGGGAAAGAGATGGTACCTCTGGAAAACATTGTTGGAAGTAAACAAGGAAGAAAGGGCAACAATGAGGCAAAAATGATGATTATTGCCCAAGCCCATGGCCCTGCTGCCATTGATCAGTATCTCTATCAATCAGACTATAGAATCACACACAGCTATAAACCCTTTGAGGAGAATATATACAAACACATTGTTTCCTGGGCACTTTATACGCCAACCTCCTCATTATCCAACATATATCGGTACTAGAAAAATTTGGCCATGACCTCCACTAGTGCTTCATCAGGAATCTGAAATTAGGAAATATCCATGCACACTTCTTTCCCCTGTCACAAAATGCTAGTCTGTAGCTACCCGACTTACTTGTGGCACTCACGTTTCCAACTCCTTGCCACATGGATCATATCTGTGATAAAGACCCAGGTATAGTCCATGTCCCGTGGATCCACCCAGCACATGCTCTTACAGTCCTGCCACAGGTACACACTTTCTTATCGTAGACACTGAATCCAGTGAAAGTAGCAGTGTGATACACCTATTCAGCTGCACACCTCCCACTTGTAGCTTTTTTCCTCCACTCCTCCTCTTAGGTGCTATACACGTGTCATGTACAAACTAATTCTGTGCATATGTGGGTATCAGTGTGCTCTGAAGAAGAACTCAAGTTCGTAAGCTGGTTTACTATCTTGCAGTTAATTTTTATATGCCTATCTACTGCTCAGCACTTGTACGTGTTACTTAATGGTTATGTTTATTCATTCTATAATTTCTAGTCAATATGATGGGGGCATCTAGAGGAGATGTTCAGCTGCGGACAGACACAACAGAAAGACTGCTACGCATTTGAGCTTTCGACCACAAGGCTTTCTTCTAAAGCAGAAAACACACACACATTCACAGAAGCACAACTCACACATACTTGACCATTGTCTCTGACCGCTGAGGCCAAAAGCTCAAATGCATAGCAGTCTTTTTCTTGTGCTTGCCTTTAACTTAACATCTCCTCTTTATGGTGAGTAGCAGTCTATCCTTTCCATAACATTGTTATTATTCTGTCCTAGATTTTCCATTGCTTAATGGTCGAAAATATAAATTTTAATACATTTCTTCAAATACTATAGTCATTAATTTAAGATACGCCTATATGTAATGTGATATGTTGTGGTGATATTGTAGGGCCTCTGTAACTGTGACTTGACGTGCTTATTTTACAGTGCTCATTGCAGCACGTTGTAACACACTGCTCAGAGATAGAGATTTCCTTCTCAAGAGTGTGCCTTTACATCTCTGGCAATCAAATTTTTCAGGAAAATCAAGATAGAGAAGAGCAACGACACAAAGAGAAGTTGGAAAAACTTAAATTGGAACGACAAGAACAGATTGAAATGCTGAAGCAGGGTAAAAAACCATGGTTTAAAAAGAAATGTGAGTTTATTTTATTTTTTAACCTAAAAATTATTCTGTGGTAGTTTGTGCTCAAAAGAAGAGCTACTTAATTTTCACTCTGAATTACTTGTTAGGTATATTTTTCCAAATCAAGTAGATTTGCTGACAAAGCTGTAAGTTTTTAATTATTGTAATACAAACAAATAGCATAATGAAAGTTCATCTATTGGTTTCCCTGTACTAAGATTTAATATCCTTATTGTCCTTACCATCCTACTATTTCCAGCCTCTTGCCAGTAATATGTTGAAAATAAGGTATATGTTTGTTTTTCAAATATGGACTGCATTTTTTCTGGCAGCTGAAAGAAGAGTACTCCAGTTAGTAGACCAGTATGAAGAACTGAAGAAAAAAGGCAAGTTGCAGAAACATATTGAGAAACAGAGAAAGAAGTCGGCTCATGTTGCACGAAAGAAACTTCCAGACCTCAGTAACACTTCACATTGAAATTCTTAAGCATTACCTGCCAGCAGGTAAGGATTTTCCCAACTGATTTTTGGTTTTTTTCATTTATTCACTATTTCTAAGTGAGCTCACTGTGAAATACAATTAAAAACCATAATTAAAGCTATTAAATAAATAAATAAGTTAACTTTATTACATTCTTTTGGAATATGATTACTGGTTTCCCATGTCTGTAAAACTGGGCATTATTACTTTTCTCTTTATTGTAGTGTAATAGCAAATTTTTCTATTTTCAGATATGGTTGTTTTGTTTTTGTTTTACATGTTTCTGCAATATGGTGAACATTTTGTGTTTTTCGAAACACACTTTTGGAGAATGTTACTGATTCTGATTGGTGCATATAATTACACAAACAACTTATTTCTTGAGCATCATTGACTATGGCTGTTCACATGATGTAATTCTATTCTTTTGTCCTATTTCCTGTAGTTCAACTTATTCATAGTTTTTTTACCACATGTTCAGGTTTACTCCACTTGTTACTTGGTTGAGGTGATATATTTGACCTCTGTTGACTGTGTTTGATACTCTTTCTGTAGTCTTAAGTAAGCTAATGAAATATATTTTTAATGTAGATATTTTAGTTCATTTGTGATTTAGATCTCTTTAAACAGTTCAGTTTATCAAAATGTCTCTGTTAAAATCCATTACAAATTTCTGCTTATCCTTTGTTTTTGGGGTGAGCAGAGGAGTGTGTGTGTGTGTGTGTGGGGGGGATCACCAGTCTTCTAAAAGGTTTGATGCAGCCCTCCATGAATTCCTCTCCTGTGCCAACCTCTTCATCTCAGATTAGCACTTTCCTGCAATTCCTTCAATTATTTGTTGAATATAATCTAATCGGCCTGTACAGTTTTCGTCAACAGCTCCCTCAAGCACCATGGAAATTATTCTTTAATGTCTTAATACATGTCCTGTCATCCTGTTCCTATTTCTGGCCAATGTCTTCCACTCACTTCTCTCCTCACCAGTTCAGTGGAAAACCACCACATTATGTATTGATTACCTCATTTGCAACAGCCTTTTATAGCACCCACACATTACACACTTCAGGTCTCTTCTTTCCAGGTATTCTTACAACCCACAATTCACTTATATACAATGTTGTGCACCAAATGTGCATTTTCGGAATTTTTTCCTCAAATTAAGGTCAATATTTCTTTTTACCAGAAATACTCTCTTTGGCTGTGCTAATGTGCTTTTCATCTCCTCCTCACTTCATCTGTCATGTTATTTTGCTTCCAAGGGTAGGACAATTCCTTCATAGTGTCTCTTTGTGGTCTCCAATTTTGATGGTCAAGTTTCCACTAATCTGGTTTTTGCTCCTACTCATTATTTCATCTTCCTTCCTTTACTCTTTACATGTTCTGTGCTCAGTACACTGTTCATTCCATTCAACAGATCTCGAAATGCTTCCGCATTTTCATTGAGGATAGCAATTTCATCTGTGAATGAATTATTGGTGATTGTTCAACTTGAGTTTTAATGTCACTCCTGAAACTTTTTTATTTTCTTAGGGACATGCAAATCCCCAAGGTGGTGTCCAATTGAAAGGCTTGAACCAAGCCATTAAACCATATGACATTATTACTATTATATTATTATTTCTATAATTGCTTTTTCTGTGTAGAGGTGAACAGTAGGGGTTAAAGATTACATACCCATCTTACAAAATTTCGTTCTTGCTTTTAAATTCTTGTTTCTTGCCTCTTGATTCTTGTACACATTGTGTAGTACCAATATTTTCCTATAGCATTCACTGCTTTTCCCGAGAACTTTGAACATCTTGCACATTTATATATTGTTGAACACTTTTTATAGGTTGACAGTGCGGCGGGGAGGGTCGTTCATCTGCGTTCTCCCTCCCTGTATTATCGAACATCCACCTACCTTGATATTCCTTCCTTCCAATGTCCCTACACTCTGTAGTTGCAGATACGTGCTAGGCAGTGTAAAGCAGCGTTGATGAATCCACTACCTAATACCTGCCACAAAGAGGCCATGTAACTCGAGTTGAAAGTCAGTTCCTAAAAGTTCATATTTAAAAAATCGGGCGTTCGGAGGATGCAGTCTACTTGCAAAAAGCATTTAAAATTTAGATTGAATCTGCTTTTTATTCATACAGAAACACATGAAATGGCTATCAAGTCCTTATTTAATGTGGTAAACTTTATCCTTGAAAATTCACTGTCAGTACAACACATTTTCACTCGCAAGCAGCCAGAATTTTTGCAAGCCTGACCCGACTAATTTTCATGATCTAACAGTCACAGATCCACCAATCTTTGCGAGTTAAACATTTGGTCGTTTCAGTGATCTTCATAGTAAGAAGTGCTCAACAAAGTATTCCATACAGAGCATGAAATATGCCACATGGAATTGTTACTATGACCAGAAAGTTCACACTCTCATAAATCTCCAACTATGTAATGTAGAAACACCAAACTTTCATTAAAATGTTTGGAACTCCAGCCGCTTCAGTCACAACATGTTCTAACTGAAATGAACTCACTAGTTCATTATGTTAGACTATTTTTACAGAGCTATCTAACATGGTGTTAGCCGTAGACCTATTAGCAAGCGGCTCTCTCGAGCTCCTCTACTCTCTGCCCATCTCACTATATTTGCATGGGACCTGCTTAGTTCTGCTATGAAATCTTCACGGGTTATCAGTCGAGTGGCGTTGTCTTCTAGTTGCAACATTTCAATGGATTGCGTGTCCATCATCTTAAGGCAAAATGTCGGGATGCTGTTTGTTGCGCGTCTTTGTAGCCACTGGACCGCTCTCAGATTCTGGTCGCCGACCAATCACGTGCCAGCGGAATCGCCCTGGGTGCTTGGCGCCACTGGTGGTGGGGGGGACGCGCATGCAGGCATCGATTCCCACTGTCTGTTCATATCGGTGCCGGCCACGGTCCCCTTCGGACCGGGGTGTTCTTGCCGAATTTTCCTAATTGCAGGATCCCAAGCTGTACACTGAGATGGTAACCACTGTCTTGATTAATTAAATTTATTTGCAGACGAATCTCTACAGCTTCTTTTTATCACTGTATCCCAAAATCCACTGGCACCACGTAACTTCTTTGTTTCTTCTAATTCAAAGGTATGGGTTTCATTGATGCTGTGCTCCATCACCGCGGACTTGTCAACCTGTCCAAGACGCACGTTTCTTATATGTTCTGTACAGTGCTGTGTAATGCAGCGTTGCATCTGCCCTATGCATTCCACATTCACATCCAGTTCTATAAACACCCGGTGTCATTAGTCCTAGTGACTCTTTGGTCGATCCACGAATATCCTTGATTTTCTTTGCTGCGTGAAAGACGATCTTAACTTGGTGCTTCTTAAGGATTCTTGCAATCTTCGCCGTTGGTGGTCCCGCATACGGCAGGAACGCACAACCTGTTGTGTCGTCCTCTTCTGTTCTCTCTCGTCCTCTCTTCTTATTGTCCCTCAAAGCTCTTCCTATTAGTTGCTCGCTGTAGCTGTTTCTTCTGAAGGTTTCCTTTAGATGTTGTAATTCACTCGGTAAGCTCTTCTTGTTGCAAATGTACCTCGCCCTGTGTACTAAGGTGTTAAGTACAGAGCTGCGTTGCGCTGGATGGTGACAGCTCCTAGCGTTGAGATATATGTCCGTATGTGTTTCCTTCCTATATACCGAATGTCCCAGCGTGCCTCCTGCGTTTCTAGTAACCAGGGTGTACAGGAAAGGGTAGGCTTCCGTTTTTCTCTACCTCCATGGTAAATTTGATGATGTGTTCATGTATACTGTTGAGGTGTAGTCCAAATATCTGTAAAATGCTTTCGGTTTCAGTGGAGCCGTGTCCAATGCTACCTCCTCGAAGTATTCCATGTATAAGTTAGCCATGCTTGGTGCTAAGGGGGAACCCATAGCAACTCCATCTATTTGCTCGTAGAATTTCCCACCACATTTGAAGTAGGTGATGGTTAGTACACGTTGAAAGATTTTGACTGTGTCCTCATTGAAGTGTCCCTCAAGCAGTGCTAGAGAATCTTCCAGTGGCATCCGTGTGAATAATGACGTCACATCGAAGCTGACTAACAGATCTTCTCCATCCAAGCACATTTCTTGCAGTACCTTGATGAATTCCGCCAAGTTTCTCACATGCTGGCGACAGTTCCCTACAAGTGGTTTCAACAGCTGTGCCAGATGTTTGGCAATGCCGTATGTCGACGTGTTTATCGTGTTTAAAATCGGACGTAATGGAACCTCCTCCTTGTGAATTTTTGGTAGGCTGTATAGATGTGGTGGTGCTGGTGCCCTCGGGTACAGTCTTCTGATAGTGTTCTTTTCTAGTTCTGAGTTACTGAGCAACTCGATGGTCTTGTGTGCCACTGAGGGAGTGTTCATTGCAGTTGACACAAATATTGTCTCTATTGAGGCTCAAATTGAGTGTGAGAATGAAGTTGTTTGGTCACGTATAACAGTCTAGGTGGAAGCAAGGTAATTGTTGGATGTTTTACCAGGCACCCAATTCCATTGTGACAGTTCTAAAGAAAGTCTACAGTCAGTAACACACAAATACCCAGACCATGCGTTATAGTTAAAGGTGACTTTAACCTACTGTGTATAGACTGTGGTGTCTATGGATGTATTGCAGCAGGTTTGTTTTCACTGCTGTTTACTATTGGAGTCACCTCTTGAACGAACTGCCTGAGAAACCATTTAGCACAATTTTGGATGATGTTTTATGCGTACATCTGGATTTAAGGATGTATTTTAGCCAACAGATTGATGGTAATTTGAAGTCGCCATCAACTATAATCATATGAGTCGGGTACATGTTTGAAATTAGTCAAGTTTTCTACAAACCTTTAAGCAGTTGTATCATCTGAGTTGGAAGGTTGGTAAAAGGGTCCAATTATTTTATTCTGGTTGCCAGGAATGACCTCTACCCATACTAACTCACAGGAAGTATCTACTTCAAATTTTGCTACAAAATAAACACTTCTAAGGCTAAGCGCAAATTGAGACGCGTATAGCACGTGAGACGTGACACGAAACATCAGCATGACACGCACGTTCCGCACATGTCGCGCAGGTTGAACGCATATTGAGACGCGTACAAGTATTTGCACACCCCGGTTGACGACGCTCTGTGCTGCTGACGGAAACGAAGCACGTGCACACAGTAATCTTTCTCAAATGATTTTATAGAAACGACCCAGTAAAAATATTTCATTTTTATCTTGCTTGTAGCATTAAATGTCAGCTTCGTGGCGAAGTGCCCATCATCTCACTAATGGTCATACTTATTGTGGTATACACATTTTAGTAAGACGCTATGCAAAATTCGAAAAGTTTGCAATGAAAAATAGGGGTTGCTATTATTTTGCATATGGTGCATATTACATCATATGTTGCTGCATATGAAATTTAGCTAACATGTTGAATTTTTGTTTAGACTTGGGAGGTGGTCTCCATCTGCCTCTGATTTGAGAAAATGGATTCTATGTAGCGTGCTCACTTCTGGTCCCACGTCTGCGAGAATGAAATACTCACAACATCTCTCATATCTCCTAAACCGCTCGAGACATCAAAACGAAAGTTTGGCAGATGATAGCTCACAAGGAGAACAGTATTTTGCCAGTTTGTAAACACACGGAACTTTCTTATCTGTGGTGATATATCAGTACTTATACTTCCCTCTGTATTTTTTTACACCAGTGACTGCAATTTTTTAAGAGTTTTCGACAGCTTTTGAAACAAGAGTTTCCTGCTATCAAAATAAACATGAAATTTCTTCTCGTATGTTACTGCAAACCGACACTATGTGGTTTTTTGTAAGCTATTGAGCTCTGTGATTGCCAGTTACTTGTTTAATGGGGCACTCTGTTTCAGATTTATGTCGCAATAGCTGCTGTGAGATGAGTTTGTACAAATTACACTGTGTATTGACAAAGGCAGTACAATTAAACCTGTCAACAGCAGAAATGTGACCATTACTCATAAATGGTGAAGCTTCTTCAAATGAGAAAAGGTTAACAACTCACACAAAAATAAATTGCCAATTCTGTTGGAATTTTGGTTGAATCCCCATACTCCATCGTGTTTTTAACACTGAGCGACTGGAATGGAAACTTACCAAAGAGATTTTATTCCTTCTCTTGATCTGAGCAATATTAAAATAATGATGAGCATTCCTTCAGGTGGAATGATAGGCACATGCCAGATGCTGGGTTACTTACTTGCCAAACTGACACTGCGTGATCGCGAATAAAATAGTTGTTACTGAGAAAAATAAACAATTGATCTGTCGCACAACACAGTGGTCAGTGTATTGTCAGCAGCAGAGGATAATACACATGGACAAGAATGCAGAAGCTAGCCACGTGTGCTGTGTGAGCTAGAGTTCGAAAAACATTGTCATGAAAGTAGATCTTCCTTTGTCAGCAGTACATTTCAACAAATTAAATATATCTAATCACCACACTCTTTTAGGATATTCCTACTTTCATAATAATATGGGCCTTTTTTTCATTTGTGTTGCCCGTTGTATAATTAGTTTATTACTGCTGATTATGTGCATGCAGCAAGTGAAATTCTTTTTCTCATCATGGCAACCCAATTAAAACATTGTTACTTGTGACTGCTTTTCGACTGTTTCTAGCTTGCAGTGTAAATGTGATGTCCACATATACATAGTATAATGTCTCTTGTTACATCCATATCCGAGTAACGATGGTGAAACTTATGTACTTCACTTCTTGGACGCTTTTTACCAGAATTAAAGGGGTAATATCTGTGGAAATTACTCTTTTTCGACTTTTTGCAACAGATTGTAGAGATACGTCAGCATAACAGGTAGCAATTAGATAACCTTGTTTTACTTACCTGCCTTGCTTCTAAATCATGTGATTTTCAATATTCCTTACTTCCTTATTCACTACTCTCACGATTAATCCTCTGTCCCTTCTTACAATCTGAAAACATTGTGGAGGCAGAAAACTGAATGTGTGTTGTTCTTGACAAAAGAAGAAACAAAACAAAATAACTACAGATATTTGTAACTGAAAACTATTATGTACTAATGAAAGTAGATGGAGCGCTTAAACAGTGAAAAACGAAACACTACTCAGTGATAATAAAATTCAATATACCATAAGGCCGTATTTTTCGGATGGGCAATACTTTCGCTGCCCATATGCACCATGCCGAAGTGAGCATATGGCAGGACTGCCTTCCTGCTCCCCACCTCACCCTTCCCGCCGTGCTTGGGTGGCACATGGCGCGAGGAACTGTGCCGCAACCATAACGCTGCGCAACCCGGCGCAGGCGCGTGTTGTGCCCCAGTGCTGTCCCAATTTGCGCGGTCCCATTTGAACCTGTGAAGTTAAAAAAAACACGCGCTGTGTTGCGTCGCGCCACACGTGTTTCAAGTTGCACCTAACCTAACAGCAACAAACATGCCACCACCAACTTTATTTAGCCTATCCTTTCTGACCACTGTTAGGTCCTTTGCAAAAATTTTAGTCAGCCTATAACGATTTGAGTGTCAGTGTTTCCTATTAGCACTTAGAGCTCTGATATTTCCAACACAGCCATGACAGTTTATTATTGTTATACTGAAAGTTCCTAGATCTAAATTCTTCCTGTGTTCAACCTTTGAGGCTGAAGCCCTTTTTGTGCTTCCCGAAGACCCTCTAAAATAGAAACAGACGAAAAACAGCAGGACAAAATAGTGATAGATTTGGAAAGCCAGTGGCAACAACTTCGGGCTGTACTCATGCTAGTGAAATGCCTGTGTACTTGTGCTGCACATATAAGACATGTAAATCTGGTTGAAAGTAACTAACTGAATATTTCATTGGATAGATAAAAAAATCTGCTCACCAAGTGGCGGCAGAACACACACATTAAACTGTTGTGATTGGCTTTCAGAGACAGTGTTTCCTTCTTCAGGCAGTCTTTCCTTCTCTTCCTGTATGGTAAGTCTCCCCTGACCTGCAATTCTGGGTGACTTTCACAAAATATACCCCTTTTCCTAGACCTCTCCAATCCTTTTCCTTCGCCCTTCTTCCAACCCCTTCAACCCTTCTGTGTGAAGGAGGAGCCACTGGCTCTGAAAACTTGCCAGCCACAACAGTCTTTTATGTGTGTGTGTTCTGCTGCCACTTGGTGAGTAGGTTTTTTATCCATCCAATAAAATAATTTTATCAATAATTGATTGTTTCCATTATTATAACTGATTATTTCAGTGTATTAAACTAATAGGTTTTTTGTCTTGTCTCTTTTCTCCCAGTATAAGGTTCAAATCTATGTGAAAATAATACACAATTTGTGAGTTTACCTGCAAATTAATACGTTGTGTGTTTTTATGGCATTTAACCCATGCCATTCTTGTTTCTGAATTGCCTGATTATCTGGAGTTCTTACAGCCTCAAGTAATCCAGCTACATGAAGTTCCACTGTGTATCATAATGCAAGCAGGATAAAGAATGATGTGCACTGTAGTTTGCTTGGCACTCAACACCATAGATTTTGTGGGTTTGGAGATGGAGAATCATAATGTTGACCTAGAGGGGGTGTAACTAGGGCCAAGTTGGAAAGTATGTAACTTATCAACAAGAATAATTACTGGAAACAAGTGAAGATATTTGGCAAGGAATTCATTAACATTTTCCAAATGGTAAAGCTCATAAGCACCTGCTTGTGAACTGCTGTTTATTACAAGGGTTGAATGAAAAGTAATGCCTCCACCTTCGTTAATTGGGTTTGGATGGGAATATTTTAATAAACCAAATGCACAAATAATCCTTAGAATGTGATCTTTAACTACCAATATTCGCTTTTCCACTTAATCAGCAGCCAATTGGATACATTTGTGCCAAAGATGAACAAGTTTTCTGAAATAGTCATGGATGAAGTAGACACACTGTTTCCACAACCATGGTCTTACAGTTCTTTCAGCATCTTCATCAGAAGCATAATGATGTCCCCACAGATCATCTTTCATTATCGGGAACAGATGGAAGTCAGACAATGCTAAATCTGGCCTGTATGGAGGATGCCATATGGTGGTGAGATTCAGTCCCTGAAGTTCTGCTGTGGTGATACATGAATTGTGTAGTTTGGCATTGTCATGCTGCGGGAAAATATTTCCCTTTTCCTTCCGGACCCTGTTAGCCGTCATTTCAGAATTTATAGTGTTATGATGTAATGCTCTGAATTTATTGTTGTTCCACGATCAAGGAAATTAACATTGATAACACCATCTGCGTCCCAGAACACTTACCTTTCTGGTTATTTGGTACCTTCACTTGTGTTCTTCACAGAGTGATTTGGCACAGCAGAGAAAAAGTTGTCTTATTTCTATTTGAGGCAGTTCTTCATTTAAATCTCACACAATCCATCCTCACTTAGGTGTTTTATAACCACACAAATGCCTAGGTTTTCCTTATGCAGGCAGCAACCACGAACTGTAATCTTATCCATCCCATATTGTCATCTCTAATGATCTAAGTGTCAGTAAGGCATCTTTGCTATCTTCTTTTCTTTGATTTGGTTTCTTTTTCACTATTTGGCCCTTTGTGTTATCTGAGCTTGTAACTCCATTTATTTCATTTTTTATCTGATATTAGGACCGTTCTCTGTGCTGTGGCATATCTCTTGTCTTGTGTGTCACTCCTAATTTTTCAGGTTTTCAGTTTTCATCTATTCCTATCATTACTGTGTAAATTACAGTTTCCTTTAATTATGCTGGACAATGAATTAGTACTCAACCTCACCACTGGAGGTCTGTTTTCTATAATTTGTTTTTATCTTCTTTGTAAGGAATCTCTGATACTGCTTGCTAGTAGGTCTGTTTTCAAATGTCCATCTGGGCCCAAGGCTTGGCATTGTGCATTAGAATTATTATTATTATTGTCTTTCCAATTACACAGCCTATGGGAGTTGAAAATGCTGAAGTGATAAATGTTCCAGAGAATGCCAGGAGGGTATCAGAAAATGAGCATCCACTGGAGTACATGGCCAATCCCATGGATCTTGCCAACAAGATATCAGTGTAGATGAACTCTCAGTAGCAAACATATCTGCTTGCAGCACACAAAACGGAAATTACCTGATAAGACATTAAAATATCATGTAGAAGAATGGAATCGTCAGCCTGGCTGGACAACAAAAAGTTTGTCTTACAACAATCGCACTGAGAAAACCACAAAAATCCATGAATTCAGATTCTAGCATCCTCTCTCATTAAGCCCCCCCCCCCCCCCTCTCTCTCTCTCTCTCTCTCTCTCTCTCTCTCTCTCTCTCTCTCTCTCTCTCTCTCTCCAAATAAAATGTCATTTTTTGTTATACTTCCATTGCACACACTAATTTGTCGACTGACCATTTATGTATCCATTGGAATTTTATTTATATATTCCACAAGTATCCAGACAGGGAAGATATGTGGCAGTTAAATTGGGCTTTGCAAGCCTGCTTTGCATTTGTTGCTGTTGTTGTGGTCTTCAGTCCTGAGACTGGTTTGATGCAGCTCTCCATGCTACTCTATCCTGTGCAAGCTTCTTCATCTCGCAGTAACTACTGCAACCTACATCTTTCTGAATCTGCTTAGTGTATTCATCTCTTGGTCTCCCTCTACGATTTTTACCCTCCACACTGCCCTCCAGTACTAAATTGGTGATCCCTTGATGCCTTAGAACATGTCCTACCAACCGATCCCTTCTTCTAGTCAAGTTGTGCCACAAATTTCTCTTCTCCCCAATCCTATTCAATACCTCCTCATTACTTATGTGATCTACCCATCTAATCTTCAGCATTCTCCTGTAGCACCATATTTTGAAAGCTTCTATTCTCTTCTTGTCCAAACTATTCATTGTCCATGTTTCACTTCCATACATAGCTACACTCCATACAAATACTTTCAGAAACGACTTCCTGACATTTAAATCTATACTTGATGTTAACAAATTTCTCTTCTTCAGAAACGCTTTCCCTGACATTGCCAGTCTACATTTTATATCCTCTCTACTTCGACTATCATCAGTTATTTTGCTCCCCAAATAGGAAAACTCCTTTACTACTTTAAGTGTCTCATTTCCTAATCTAATTCCCTCAGCATCACCAGACTTAATTCGACTACATTCCTTTATCCTCGTTTTGCTTTTGTTGATGTTCATCTTATATCCTCCTTTCAAGACACTATCCATTCCGTTCAACTGCTCTTCCAGGTCCTTTGCTGTCTCTGACAGAATTACAATGTCATCGGCGAACCTCAAAGTTTTTATTTCTTCTCCATGGATTTTAATACCTACTCTGAACTTTTCTTTTGTTTCCTTTATTGCTTGCTCAATATACAGATTGAATAACATCGGGGACAGGCTACAACCCTGTCTCACTCCCTTCCCAACCACTGCTTCCCTTTTGTGTCCCTCGACTCGTATAACTGCCATCTGGTTTCTGTACAAATTGTAAATAGCCTTTCGCTCCCTGTATTTTACCCATGCCACCTTCAGAATTTGAAAGAGAGTATTCCAATCAACATTGTCAAAAGCTTTCTCTAAGTCGACAAATGCTAGAAACGTAGGTTTGCCTTTCCTTAATCTAGCTTCTAAGATAAGTCATAGGGGCAGTATTGCCTGATGTGTTCCAATATTTCTACGGAATCCCCTAGGTCGGCTTCTACTACTTATTCCATTCGTCTGTAAAGAATTCGTGTTAAGTATTTTGCAGCCATGACTTATTAAACTGATAGTTCAGTAATTTTCACATCTGTCAACACCTGCTTTTTTTTGGGATTGGAATTATTATATTCGTCTTGAAGTTTGAGGGTATTTCGCCTGTCTCATATATCTTGCTCACCAGATGGTAGAGTTTTGTCAGAACTGGCTCTCCCAAGGCTGTCAGTAGTTCTAATGGAATGCTGTCTACTCCCGGTGCCTTGTTTCGACTCAGATCTTTCAGTGCTCTGTCAACCTCTTCACGCAGTATTGTACCTCCCATTTCATCTTCATCTACATCCTCGTCCATTACCATAATATTGTCGTCAAGTACATTGCCCTTGTAAAGACACTCTATGTACTCCTCCTACCTTTCTGCTTTCCATTTTTTGCTTAGAACTGGGTTTCCATCTGAGCTCTTGATATTCATACAAGTGGTTCTCTTTTCTCCAAAGGTCTCTTTAATTTTCCTGTAGGCAGTATCTATCTTACCCCTAGTGAGATAAGCCTCTACATCCTTACATTTATCCTCTAGCCATCCCTGCTTAGCCATATTGCACTTCCTGTCAATCTCATTTTTGAGATGTCTATATTCCTTTTTGCCTGCTTCATTTACTGCATTTTTATATTTTCTCCTTTTGTCAATTAAGTTCAATATTTCTTCTGTTACCCAAGGAGTTCTACGAGCCCTCGTCTTTTTACCTACTTGATCCTCTGCTGCCTTCACTACTTCATCCCTCAGAGCTACCCATTCTTCTTCTACTGTACTTCTTTCTCCCATTCCTGTCAATTGTTCCCTTATTCTCTCTCTGAAACTCTGTACAACCTCTGGTTTAGTCAGTTTATCCAGGTCCCATCTCCATAAATTCCCACCTTTTTGCAGTTTCTTCAGTTTTAATCTACAGTTCATAACCAATAGATTGTGGTCAGAGTCCACGTGTGCCCCTGGAAATGTCTTACAATTTAAAACCTGGTTCCTAAATCTCTGTCTTACCATTATATAATCTATCTTATACCTTTTAGTATCTCCAGGGTTCTTCCATGTATACAACCTTCTTTCATGATTCTTGAACCAAGTATTAGCTATGATTAAGTTGTGCGCTGATGCAAATTCTACCAGGCGGCTTCCTCTTTAATTTCTTAGCCCCAATCCATATTCACCTACTACGTTTCCTTCTCTCCCTTTTCCTACAACTGAATTCCAGTCACCCATGACTATTAAATTTTCATCTTCCTTCACTATCTGAATAATTTCTTTTATTTTGTCATACATTTCTTCAATTTCTTCGTCATCTGCAGAGCTAGGTGTGCACTTCTCTTTTGGTGAGGAAGGCTGTGGCGACAAAGAAGTGCTACCTTCCCATACACCAACATCCCTCATTCCCATGGTCTTACTGCTATTGAACACTACCTTTCTCAATGTCCTTCAGACTCTATCCCACAACTATTTCTCCTTTCAAGGGAAGGAACACAAACAAATCCAAGGCACAGTACCACCCCAGACTGGAACAACTGAACTACATCCTTCACCTGGGCTTTGATTACCTATCATCATACCCTGAAATGAGGAACATCCTACCCAAGCTCAGTCTCACCCTTCCTAAAGTGGTGTTCCACCACCCACCCAACCTCCACAACATCCTAGTCCATCCCTATGCCACTCGCAATCCCAGCCCCTTGCCCCCATCCCCCACCCCTTCCTCTGGGGGCTCACCGTTCTTTGCCAGGTTCATGCTTGGCTACCACAGGGGCCCAGCCTTTGCAGCATTGATTCCCTTCTGTGCTGCTTGTCTATCCTGTTACTATTGTTTTCCCTCTCCCGTGGGGATCATGTCTGGGATGTATTTGGGAAAGTGTTTGGCATTTCCAGTAGCCAGAAGCAGAACACTCTCTCCACTGTTTCTCGTTCCTTTTTTCCTTTCTTCGTTTGCTGTCTCCTATCCTTCCTCTGCTTTGGTGTTTGAGGCTCCTATTTTTCTGCTTCCTCCCTGTGTGCTCCTGAAGGCTGCCCCCAAGCATCTGATGCATAACAGGTGACTGGGTAACACGTAATTCCAAGCCCCAGGTCAACAGGTAGGGTTCGCATGTGGCCCCTATTACAGCCCAGGCCCAGAGAGGGGTGATTGCCTGAGCTGCTACCTTCTCAAATTGCGGATTGGTTCCTCTGTCAGTTGTTCAGGAGGTGTGAACAATCACCTAAGGTGGGTAAGGCCCACATGGCAGGGGGGGGGGGGGGGGGCAGTTGGGAGATGTTGGCAGTCATGGGGGATTTTTATCACAATGATCCAATCATCATCTTCACAGTCCACGTCTACCAAACGTAAATGGAGTGAAGCTTCTGATTCAAAGACCCTCACAGTTGCACTGTGGTTCCTCATGGTTTCACATACTGAAGACGGACAGTCCTTTTCTACAGTATATCCATTTCTTATTCAGAAAGGTGTTATTTACTCAATGTCAATTTGCTTTTGGAGACTACTTGTGATTCTCAAGCCCAACAACTGTTTGCTGCTTCTCCTGTTCATGTCAAGACCCAGAGCACTCCGGGTTCTTCCTGTGGTGTTATTTATACTAGGCTGCTCTATGGTCTGACTGAGGCAGAAAACCATACATACATCCCTAATCAGGGTGTCATGGCCATCCGTCAGGTGATGAAAAAGATAGATGCCTCCTTAGTGCCCAAACACACTCTTTTTCTCACCTTTGATAAAATGTTGTTTCTGTCCAAGATCAAAGTAGGCTGTGAGGTTATCACAGTCAGACTGTTCATTCCTGTCCTTCTGCACTGCCCAACATGCCCATCGTCTCGATTGGTCCATTCTTTCCGACACATACTCAAGCGACCATTTCCCATGGGCTATCTATTTACTGACTCAAACCCCACCTATATGCTCACTCAAATGGCAGCTTACTAAGGCCGACTGGAGGCAACCTTCGACAAACATCATTTCCTCCCTTATGATGACCAGGTAGAATATCTTATAAACGTTATCGTTACTGCTGCAGAACGTTCCATTCCTCGCACTTCCTCTTTACCACACCATGTCCCGGACCCTTGGCGCACTGAGGCGTGTCACGACACAATTCACGCACAGAGACATGCTCTCTGCACTTAACTGCTATCCTATGATGACAAACTTCATTCATTATAAATAGTTGTGTGCACACTGTCATCGCACTCTTCGAGATAGTAAAAAAGCTAGCTGGATTTCATTAAATAGTTCTTTTAACAGTTCCACTCTCTCTTCTGCAGAGTAAGCCAACCTCCGATGGCTCTTTGGGACCAAGATCCATTCCCCAGTTTCCAGCGCAGTGGTTAGCACACTGGACTCGCATTCGGGAGGACGACGGTTCAATCCCGTCTCCGGCCATCCTGATTTAGGTTTTCCGTGATTTCCCTAAATCGCTTCAGGCAAATGCCGGGATGGTTCCTTTGAAAGGGCACGGCCGGTTTCCTTCCCCATCCTTTCCTCACCCGAGCTTGCGCTCCGTCTCTAATGACCTCGTTGTCGATGGGACGTTAAACACTAATCTCCTCCTCCCTCCTCCCAGTTTCCAGCCTGACAGTAGCAGACGATATCATAGGTATTATCTCCAACATCTTGGGACATCGTTTTGCGGAGATTTCGAGCTCCTCCCACTATCACCCTGCCTTCCTCCATCGGAAAGGAGCACAGGAGGCTCGGGCAATATCCTCCTCTTCTCAGAATTGTGAGTGCTGCAATGCCTCTTTAATATGAGGGAGCTAGATCATGCTCTCACTTCATCCTGATCCTCCATTCCAGGGCCAGACGATGTTCACATTCAGATTTTGCAGCACCTTCCTCTTGTGGGCAAACACTTTCTGCTTCATACTTACAACTGCATCTGGGCAGAGAGCATGTTTGCCAGAGGCTGGCATGAACCCACTGTCATACCCATACCTTAGCCCAGTAAGGACAAACATCTTCCTTGTATCTACTGCCCTATGTCTCTCACCAGCTGTATTTGCAATGTGATGGAAAGTATGATTTATGCCCGACTGGTATGGTGGCTCGAGTCTCGCAATTTACTAATTGCTGCACCGTGTGGATTTCGAGCGCGCTGTTCTGCAGTAGACCATCTTTTCACTTTGTCCGCCCATGTTATGAATGATTTTCTGTGGAAATCCCAGACTGTGGCTGTGTTTTTTCTATTTAGAGAAAGCCTACGACACCTCCTGGAAGACTGGTATCCTCCATACTCTCTAC
The DNA here is from genome assembly GCF_023864275.1 of Schistocerca cancellata. Lineage (NCBI taxonomy): Eukaryota > Metazoa > Arthropoda > Insecta > Orthoptera > Acrididae > Schistocerca > Schistocerca cancellata. The sequence continues at coordinate 389,829,297 of NC_064626.1, read as the reverse complement.
ACGTGATGCTTCTGTGATCGCCTTTCCCATTTCCTTCAAGAATTTTTAAAAGGCAAGTTTTCAAGGTATGTGTGGGTTCTACCTTGTTGGACACCATTATCCAGGAAAACGGTGTGCCTCTGTTTCATTCTGAGCGTTGTCCGCTTTGCCATCGCCGTTGACCCTATAATGGCCTGTCTGCTGACAAGCATCTTCGGCCCCCTTTTTGTTGATGATTTTGCTATCTACTGCAGTTCTCCACGGACTTGTCTCATTGAGCGGCGTCTTCAGGGATGTCTCGATCGACAATGGCTTTCGTTTTTCCACTGACAAAACTGTTTGTATGAATTTTTGGTGAAGCAATTGACTTTTTCCTCCGTCTTTATATGTTAGGCCTGTTGCTTTTCCATTCATTGAAACTATGAAATTCCTGGGGCTCATGCTCCCTAGGAAACTTTCTTGGTTCTCCCACATGTCTTACCGGGCAGCCCACTATATGTGGTCCCTCAGTGTCCTACATGTCCTCAGTGGTACTTCCTGGGGAGCAGATCGAACCACCGTCCTCCATTTGTACCAGTCCGTAGTCCGTCTGAAAGTAGACTGTGTGTGTTTCGTTCATACATCTGCACGTCTGTCCCTCTTGCGCTGTCTCAATACTATCCACCATCATGGCATCCATTTGCCACTAGCACCTTTTATACTAGCCCAGTTGAGAATTTGTATGCAGAAGCTGTCAAACTACTGCTGTCCTACTGCTGTGACTTTCTCGTCAGCAGAAATGCGTGCTATTAGTCTACCATGCACGGCCACCCATCCTGTGCCGCCTCCTTCGAAGACTCCTTTTGTCGTCAGTATGGGGCGTGTCCCTCTTCTCTGTTACCTCCTGGAGTTTGCTTTCGGCTTTTGCTCTGGCAGCTTAACTTCACGCTATCTGCCACTTTCCCGGTGGGTGTGAACCCTTCACCACCTTGGCTTCGTGTGGCAGCCCGTTTTCACCTTGGCCTTCATTCATTTCCTAAGGACACTACTGCAGCCTTGGTCTATCACCTTCAGTTTCACGACCTTCACACGGAACTTCACAGTACTATCTTTTTGTACATTGGTGGCCCTCAGACTGACCGTGGTGTTGGGTATGCCTTCGTCACGGGCACCCACGTGTCTCTGTATTGGCTTCTGGAACATTGCTCAGTAATTACAGCAGAGCTCTTCGCCCTCTATCAAGGCACGCAGTATATCCTTTGACACAGGCTTTTAAATTGCGTCATCTGTACGCTGTACATCATCTGTCCCTTAGTGCAACAGGTCCAGGTAAGCTGTCACGTGCTCGCTCTTGATGTAGCCACTGTGATGTTTATGTGGGTTCCTGGTAATATCAGTCTGACAGGAAACGTGATTGCTGGCACTGTTGCCAAGGCTGCATTTATCGTTCCTCAGCCCGATAGTTCTTACAATCCCTCAGATGATTTATTTGTTGCTGTCTGGCAGCAGGTGGTGTCACTTTGGCATCTCGATTGGTCCTCCCTTCATGGGGAGAAGCTCCAGGTTATTAAGCCTCTCCCAGCGACTTGGACGACCTCCTCTCGGTCATCAGACAGTGAGGAGATCATTTTAGCTAGGATGCTTATTGGGCACTGTCTTTTCAGCCATTGCCATTTGTTAAGTGGTGGTCCCCCACCACTTTGTGCTTATTGCACTCAGCCTTTGACGGTTCACCATTTCCTGGCACAATGCCCTTTTTTAAACAACTTACATTCTTGTTTTGTGTTCGCTGTCTGAGTTATTGACTGTTTCAGCAGACGACCCTGGGTTGTCAACTGTGTTTTACTTTTTATCCATCATAGCAATGTGGCGAAGGCCATTTAATTTTTAGGTCAGGACATCCATGTCCCTATGGCATATTTTATAGACCTTTCTCCACGTCCCTGTTTTTAGCTGTCTTCTCTTCCATCGATTGGGACTAACGTGTAGTCATTTTTAACTCCTCTCTTTGTCTTCGTGTTCTATAGTTATGACATGGAAGCATATGACCCTGTTTGTTTTTGCCCTCTAAAACAAATAAAATAGACCACCCTCTGCCACAAGGACCATATTCTTGGAGAAGACCCAGATGCAAGACGTGCCCAATCCATCCACCCAGCACTTCCTATTCCAATCTTGTCATAGGTCGATCCTACCCCATCAGTGGCTGGGCCACCTGTGAAGGCAGCCATGTCCTTTACCAGCTTTGTTGCAATCATTGCACAGCTTTTTATGTTGGCATGACTGCCAACCAGCTGTCCAGCATGTACGGCCTCTGCCAAACTATGGCCAAAAGCAAAGCAGGCCACCCTGTGGTACGACATGCAGCATAAACGTAACATGCTTGAGTTCATTGGGTGCTTCACTACGCAAGCCGCCTGGATTCTATCCTCTACCGCCAGCATTTCTGAACTGCACAGACAGGAGTTATAGTTATAATGAATTCTCCACAACTTTAATTATCCTAGTCTCAACCTAGAGTAATATACTGTCCCCACACCCTCCAGTCAATGGTCGTGACCCTCTGTCAATGCACCACCCAATCTTTTCCCTGCTCCTCTCCTTTTTCTTTCCTTTTCTCCCCACTTCCCTGACCCACAACCTCCTGCCTTCTGATGCTCTCCTGGTTGCTGCTTGCATCCCACTCAATACACTACGTGATCAAAAGTATCCGGGCACCCCCAAAAACATAAGTTTTCCATATTAGGTGCATTGTGGTGTCACCTACTGCCAGGTGCTCCATATCAGTGACCTCAGTAGTCATTAGACATTGTGAGAGAGCAGAATGGGCACTCTACGGAACTCGAACTTCAAACTTGGTCAAGTGATTGGGTGTCACTTGTGTCATATGTATGTATGCGAGATTTCCACACTCCTAAACATCCCAAGGTCCGTTGTTTCTGATGTGATAATTAAGTGGAAACATGGAAGGACACGTACAGCACCAAAGTGTACAGGCCGACCTTATCTGTTGATTGACAGAGACCGCCTACATTTGAAGAGGGTCGTAATGTGTAATAGACAGACATCTATCCAGACCATCACACAGGAATTTCAAACTGCATCAGGATCCACTGCAAGTACTATGACAGTTAGGCAGGATGTGAGAAAATTTGGATTTCATGGTGGAGCGGCTGCTCATAAGCCAGACATCACGCCAGTAAATGCCAAACAACACCTCTCTTGGTATAAGGAGTATAAACATTGGACAATTGAACAGTGGAAAAACGTTGTGTGGAGTGAAGAATTACGGTGCACAATGTGGCAATCTGATGGCAGTGTGTGGGTATGGCAAATGTCATCTGAAAGCGTGTGTAGTGCCAACAGGAAAATTCGGAGGCTTTAATGTTATGGTGTGGTCCTGTTTTTCGTGGAAGGGGCTTGTGCCCCTTGTTGTTTTAAGCACCTTCTTGCTTTTCACTGTTGAAGAGCAATTTCGGGATGGCAATTATATCTATCAACATGATTGAGCATCTGTTTATAATGCACAGTCTGTGGCGGAGTGGTTACACGACAATAACATCCCTGTAATGGACTGGCCTGCACAGAGTCCTGACTGGAATCCTGTAGAACACCTTTGGGATGTTTTGGAATGCCGACTTCTTGCCAGGCCTCATCTATCTTGCCCTATACTGTTGATATTCCTAACTGGGGATTCCATTGTTTGAAGATGAGGAGTCTGTAATACAAATAGTGTGAAAATAAGTAGTAGTTTTGTGGTTGTAATTATGTACTACTTTATTACTTTAAAAATTTTTAATTTCATTAGTGCTACATAATTATTTTATATAGGAAAAAGTATCTCACATCATTATTAAAAAGCCTTTTTCCTCCACTTTATTCAGATTATACTTTTCTTTGTTTCAGATCCCGGATATTTGTTTTGTAAACAAACTGCGGCATTGTCCTCCATTTTAAGTATAAGTTTGTAAATTTTTATGAAACACTCTGTTGTTTAAGAAATATTGTAGCAGCTGAGTCAACATATGTGAATCAAAGTAGTATCATATTTTTGTAATTTCAGAGATTGGGTCATCAGCAAAAATATGTAAAGGGCATGGCATAATACATCAAAACTGCCATACTCATATCCTGATTGGTACAGTTTGTATAACTAAATATTATTAATTAATTGAAAAGAATTCACTACATGAATTTTCAAAGTAGTATATGAATTCATGCTAATAAAGGTCGATACATATAAAATCATAATCTTGTCAATATTTGCATGATTTTAAGGAGGCAAATTTAGTGGATACTATACACAAGGGAGGAATTCTGTAAATACACTCCTGGAAAATGAAAAAAGAACACCACGAATCCGTCGACCCAGCAAATGGAAATTTTATTGACACACACTTGGGGACATATACATCATACGATCACAAAGACAGAGCCATACCCACGTGAGAAAAGTCAACAGAGTGCACGCAATGTCGGTGCTAATACTGTGTATACCCTCCTTTTGCAGGAATGCAGGCCGCAGTTCTCCCATGAAGGTGATCATAGAGGTGACGACTGTAGTCTTGAGGAATGGCCTGCCATGCAGTGTCCACCTGGTGCCTCAGCTGGGCCAGATTCTGTGCCAGTCGTGCAGACCGCGCAAGATGACGTTTCATCCGCTCCCAAACATGCTCAGTGGGGGAAAGATCTGGGGATCATGTTGGCCAGGGCAGTGTGGGTACACCTTGAAGAGCACATTGGGTTGCATGGGAGACATGTGGACGTGCATTATCGTGTGGGAAAAGCATGTCGCCTTGTTGGTGCATGAACTGTAGCAAGACTGGTTGAATAATGGTTTCAATGTACAGTTCACTGTTCAATATTCCTTCTACTATCACCAGTGGAGAACGGTCAGTGTAGGCTATGGCTCCCCACACCATGATTCCAGATATTGGCCCTGTGTGCCTCTGTTGTATACACTCCAGATTTTGGCACTCCCCTGGACGACGCCACACACACGTTAGACTTTCATTGGCACCAAGGCAGAAGCGACTCTCATCACTGAAGATGACATGTCTCCATTTATCATTCCGTTAATGCCTATCGTGATACCAGTGGAGGTGGGCTGAGCGATGTTGGGGCATGAGCGGAAGATGCTGTAACGGCATGTGGGATCGTAGCCCTGCTTCACAGAGCCGGTTGTGAATGGTTCTTGGTGATACCCCCTTGAGCAACAGTGTCCCTAATTTGTTGTGAAATGATGGTGCTGTCGTGTACAGCACTTCATAAGATGCGACGGTCATGGTGCACATCTGTGTGTCGCCGCTGTCCGGACCCAGGTCGACGGGTAATATGCATTTTCTGCTGACCACTGGTGACAAACTCGATGCACTGTGGAGATCTCTCGCCCCCCATGCTGCGCAATTTTGCGGTATGTCCATCCGCCCTACCGCAGGCCCACTATATGCCCTCATTCAAACTCCATTAGTTGCATAAACAGTTCAAGGTACATGCTGTTGCAGCATGCTGACAATGTTGAAGACACACAAGGAGGCTCATATACCACGGCAAACTGGCTGCCATTGGCTCTGACGGTGAACAACTGCTGAGCAGCTTGCAACATTCCACAGCTGATAATGCAGTTCCTGGTGTGTCTGCAATGTGGCGCATTTGGTCATCATGTGCACTGCCCTCTCATAGTGTCCCGTGCAAGTATAACAGGTCTTATTCACTTGCATCAATCTGTTGCTTTTTCATTTTCCAGGAGTGCATAAATGCAATGTACGCTTGAAAAATAGTATTAATCACATGTATAATGCACAAAGATAACATAAAATATGTGTACTGACATGTTATATAACATATGTACTTGCCTGTACATAATTTGTATTGATAAATCTGTTTTAAGTATGTGTAAAAAGCTTTATTAATAATGTTCCTCACAGATACTTGTTAAGGATGTTGACAAATGTTTATAAAGCGTGATACCTGAAACAGTCATGTATCCTTACTATCAATAGAGTGCTTTGCAAATTTTATTCGAGTTGTTATATTGTATGCAATTGTTATGCATTATATACCTAAAAATACAGGATTAAGTTACTAAGAAAGTGACACACACACACACACACACACACACACACACACACACACACACACACACACACACACACAACATTCTTGTTGTCATGAAGAAGAAGAAGAAGAAGAAGAAGAAGAAGAAGAAGAAGAAGATGATAGGAGATTGGGAAAATCAAGCATGGATGTTAGACACAATAGCTGGCAAATACGAAATCACTATTAGATGTGGCTACAGATTCTTATGGTGTCCATATAGGTACTTTGTATAGGGATAATAGAAGGCATGTATTGATGTCATTACCCTCTGTTGCCTCCAGTTTATTCATAATGTTCTTGGCAGACACACGACCTCTACTTATAAGGACAAATAAGAATCCTTCACATTATTTTCTTTGGCAAATTTGGAGTGCATTAATGTATTAATTATGTTCATTACATTTATTTCATTGTATATGTTCAACAACTGGATTCAAATGTACTCTCCAGCAATTATGTCAATTTGCATGTTCAGCTCTGCACACTTCAGGATTTAGTGTGCTTTTTTAATGTTCTGCGTGTAAGAGAGCAAGGTGATAAGTTCTTGCTTGGTCTGACACAAAGGTGAAATGGTACTGACAACCGTTCTTTTAATTCTGCACAACCATGGTAGCTATTTACACTGATTTGAATTTTTATTTGTAGGATTAAAAAGGTTGCTGAATTCGTATCAGCAAACCAATACATGTTGTTCTTTCAACATTTCTTTGTAGATGACGATATGCTGCAAGCATAAAGTAATCTTTGGTGTGACATAGCTTGATAATGGCTGAGGGGGTGAGATTACTACTCATTAATAATGAAATAAAGTCTTTATTTAAAATTTTAAAAAAAGACTGCCATGTGCAAGAAAATGTCTCCTTTCAAAAAGATGGAGGTGTTTTAATCTACCAAATGGTTGTGCCCAGTGTTTTCTGGGATGATATGCTTTGACAGTGGATGTATGACATAAAGTACAAATTGTGGGAACATCTGCCCTATTCATCAGACATGGCACCTTCTGACTTTCACAAGTACCCTTACCTGAAACATGTTTGAATACAGCAATGGGGTTATGTCAGCTTAAAACATTTATTCGCAGATAAATACAAAGTTAGTGATGGACAATGTGAGGACCAAGTTTCTAATATTTTTTGTCTTTCTCAAGAACAGACATTGAGTATACCACATCCAAGAAGAACACTTCTTGAAATCCCGTTACAGAGCACCTGGCATTGTCAATACTCAAGACCAGAAGAGTTGGCAGATGCACTTATAAAGAGTTCTCTGTTCTGAGATTTATGTTTCGTTTGGCTCCTGCTACATCATGGACTTCAAGCAATGGCTTACGCAAACTTAATTTTTGCAGTGAAAGATGCATAAAGAAAGGAAAGAAAACCCACATTTACTGAGCTTTCTTACAAGAAGGGTTTAAATACAATTAGCAGATCATGCATACTTTATGTTTGTACGATCACAGGTCTGTAGAATTTCACTATGAATTGAACCATTAGTTTTTGTAAAACACTTGTGTTTAACTTAAGAGTATGACATTGTTTGAAAAATGTTTGGATTAAAATATTGAATACAATTTGTAAAAATATGTAAGTGCATTGCTCAACAATGGAAAATCCAGCCAGAGACTGCAGTCTGTGTGTGTGTGTGTGTGTGTGTGTGTGTTGTGTGTGTGTGTGTGTGTTTTCCATGCCCGACTAAGGCCTTGTTGGCCAAAATTCTGATAGTCTTACTGTCTTCTTGTTGTGTCTATCTTTGACTCAGTATCTCCGCTACATGGTGAGTAGCAACTATCCTTTCCATAATTTAATTGCATTGTGGTAGGTATAATAAGATCACTACAAGTAAACCCAGATAAAACAGGAAATTCAAATTTACACTAATTGTAATTGAATCATCTGTAAGTAACTTAACAATTGAAGTCAATTTGTAGCCATTCACCTACTTTGTTTCATCATTTGTTGATTGCCCTCGGTGTCAACGTACTGCCTGAAAAATGGGATGTGGAAGTCAAACACGGACTACTTTAAATGATGTAGCCGTTAGATGCACAGTTATGTTTCACAGTCTTTCACTTTCACTTTTTACAACCCCATGTTGTTGTTGTTGTGGTCTTCAGTCCTGAGAGACTGGTTTGATGCAGCTCTCCATGCTGCTCTATCCTGTGCTGGCTTCTTCATCTCCCAGTACCTACTGCAACCTACATCCTTCTGAATCTGCTTGGTGTATTCATCTCTTGGTCTCCCTCTACAATTTTTACCCTCTACGCTGCTGTCCAATACTAAATTGGTGATCCCTCGATGTGTCAGATCATGTCCTACCAACTGATCCCATCTTCTAGTCAAGTTGTGCCACAAGTTCCTCTTCTCCCCGATTCTATTCAATACCTCCTCATTATTAGGTGATCTACCCATCTAATCTTTAGCATTCTTCTCTAGCACCACATTTCAAAAGCTTCTATTCTCTTCTTGTCCAAACTATTTAATGTCCACGTTTCACTTCCATACATGGCTACACTCCATGCAAATACTTTCAGAAACAGCTTCCTGACATTTAAATCTATACTCGATGTTAACAAATTTCTCTTCTTCAGAAACGCTTTCCCTGACATTGCCAGTCCACATTTTATATCCTCTCTACATCGACTATCATCAGTTATTTTGCTCCCCAAATAGCAAAACTCCTTTACTACTTCAAGTGTCTCATTTCCTAATCTAATACCCTCAGCATCACCAGACTTAATTTGACTACATTCCATTATCTTCATTTTGCTTTTGTTGATGTTCATCTTATATCCTCCTTTCAAGACACTATCCATTCCGTTTAACTGCTCTTCCAGGTCCTTTGCTGTCTCTGACAGAATTACAATGTCATCGGCGAACCTCAAAGTTTTTATTTCTTCTCCATGGATTTTAATACCTACTCCGAATTTTTCTTTTGTTTCCTTCACTGCTTGCTCAATATACAGATTGAATAACATCGGGGAGAGGCTACAACCCTGTCTCACTCCCTTCTCAACCACTGCTTCCCTTTTGTGTCCCTCGACTCGTATAACTGCCATCTGGTTTCTGTACAAATTGTAAATAGCCTTTCTCTGCCTATGTTTTATCCCTGCCACCTTCAGAATCTGAAAGAGAGTATTCCAGTCAACATTGTCAAAAGCTTTCTCTAAGTCTACAAATGCTAGAAACGTAGGTTTGCCTTTCCTCAATCTAGCTTCTAAGATAAGTCGTAGGGTCAGTATTGCCTGATGTGTTCCAATATTTCTACGGAATCCCAACTGATCTTCCCCTAGGTCGGCTTCTACTAGTTTTTCCATTCGTCTGTAAAGAATTCGCGTTAGTATTTTGCAGCCGTGACTTATTAAACTGATAGTTCGGTAATTTTCACACCTGTCAACACCTGCTTTCTTTGGGATTGGAATTATTATATTCTTCTTGAAGTCTGAGGGTATTTCGCCTGTCTCATACATCTTGCTCACCAGATGGTAGAGTTTTGTCAGGACTGGCTCTCCCTAGGCCGTCAGTAGTTCTAATGGAATGTTGTCTACTCCTGGGGACTCAGATCTTTCAGTGCTCTGTCAAACTCTTCACGCAGTATCATATCTCCCATTTCATCTTCATCTACATCCTCTTCCATTTCCATAATATTGTCCTCAAGTACATCGCCCTTGTATAGACCCTCTATATACTCCTTCCACCTTTCTGCTTTCCCTTCTTTGCTTAGAACTGGGTTTCCATCTGAGCTCTTGATGTTCATACAAGTGGTTCTCTTATCTCCAAAGGTATCTTTAATTTTCCTGTAGGCAGTATGTATCTTACCCCTAGTGAGATAAGCCTCTACATCCTTACATTTATCCTCTAGCCATCCCTGCTTAGCCATTTTGCCACCCCACCATGAATCCTCTGCAAAACTGCTGCCTGGGCATACTTCCAAACCTGAGGGCGTGTCCTTGGACGATGACAGGTCCACCGGGTCGGCGAGTGAGGATGGCAGGGGTGAGGCCACATCAGCAATTCGCTTCTCCTGGGCTGCCCTGGTGGCACCAGCAGGTGGTTTCGAAAAAAAGCTTCATGCTCTCGTGAGGCCGTGAATTTGGGGAAAGAAAAGCAGCAGATTCACGGGGCAAATGACACCTGTAAGTTTGGTTCTGGTTTAGTGGTGGAACTGCAAATCATTGGGGCCTGCAATCGAGTACATAAAAGAGCCAATGCGTTCCTGGATCACACCTCTTTCCCAGCACCCACGGTTGCCGTAAACCCTGAAAAGAACAAGATCATGGGCGCAAAGCGATACTTGAGACCATAACTGGCATTAGATGCTGTGGTGGATGTAGCAAGTGTAGCAGCGTCCGATGGCAGCAGCTATGCAGAAGTCCTGCTGGTGATGGTCCGTCTCATGGATGAAAGCCATAATAGATGAGAAAGAGTTGCAGCACATGTTCCTGTGTGTGGATGGTACAAAGATTGACCATCTGTTATTTAAAAGTGCATATCCGAAACATTCTGCTTATCCGCTGGACTGGGGTCAAACGGAGCACTTGTTAGTGTCATTTCATGCACAAAACCGTTCAGTCATGTGAAGTGAACAGTGGTTTGTTGTCTGACGCAAGTACTTCTGGTAAACCTTCTATGCAAAATATGGAGGACAATGCTTGAATGGTGCTACATGATTTAGAAGCCATAGATACCGCAAATGGGAACTTGGTAGAAGATTCTATCTCTATTGGCCAACAAGTGTTCCAAAATGGCTCTGTGCGTGTGCACTTATTGCCATGGGGAATGAGTGTTAGGCCAGGCTGAGAATGTGGTGGAGCAGACTGGTTTTCCACGCATGCGTGACGCTGTGACATCATCTGTTCAATATGGATGTCCATACCCTGCCAAGTCCAGTGCCATTGCGCTAACTGTCTAGTGCGAACAATCCCCCAATATCCTTGATGGAGCAATCGGAACACATCCTTTTGCAACCCTTTGGGGATAAACACACGATTGTCCACTGTAATTTTGGACTAGAATGCCACCCTGCTGAACTGAAAGGTTATGCCGACATGCAAAATATTGGCGCACGACTGAGTTCTGGATACTGTTCAATGAACAAGGCCAAGATGTGTGAATGTAATGCAACAAAATCTTGATCTAGATGTGATACCGTGGGCTGTGCAATTTTTCTGTAGTGCAAGGGAAAAGATTCCAGCAATTCGGACTCGTGCATCGATTTGGCAACAAGATGCAGCAGATGGATCAAAATCAGAGTCTGGGCAAATTGGGAGGCGAGATAGTGTATCTGCAGTGCCATGCTTTGTCATAGGTCTGTACACTATTTTATACTCATTCTGCTAAAGCAACAAAACCAAATGTTACAATTTTTGAGCAGTGCTTGTAGGTACCGGCTTTGATGGATGAAACAAGGACTGCAAAGGCTTGTGATCTGTCACTAAATAAACTTACGACCAAACAGATATTAATGGAATTCTATCACACCATACACAATAGTGAGAGCTCCTTTTTCAATTTGTGAATAATTGCACTGAGTTTGTGTTAACAACTTAGAGGCGAAAGCAATAGATCTGTCTCGTGCACCAATTCTGTGCAGGAGCACAGTGCCGATTCTGTAGGAAGAAGCATTGACTTGCAAAACTACTGGCTTGGCAGGGTCAAAATGTACTAATCATCTGTCATGGAACAAGGCAGTTTTGAGTTTCTGAAACGCGTTGACACTCTTTGGTCCACATGAAAGGCACACTTTTCCAACGAAAGTGATGTTATGGAACTGTGATCTGAGTGGCATTCAGTGTGAACCGAAGTAGTATGTCATCTTGCCTAGTACTGACTGCAGTTCAGACCCATTGCGAGGAACAGGCAGGTCATGAATTGCAAGCAAACGAGATTGGAGGGGATGCACACCTTGACTGTTAACAACACAATCTAAGCATTGTAGTTCAGTTTGAAAAAAGTCACACTTTTAGAGACGACACTTGAGTCCTGCTTCTGACAACACTCGAAACAGATTATGCAAATTAGCAATGTGTTCTTCTGGTGTATGACCTGAAATGACAATAAGGTAGTTTGAACAAAATGGCCCTTTTGCAGTCAGCTGTTCCAAGTAACATTGAAAAATGATGGGTGTGGAAGAACTGCCAAAGGGCAAACACAAATACTTGAACAGTCACTTTCTGTGATTCTTCACCCAATGGAGTTTGTAAGTAGGCATCACGCAAATCTATCTTAGTAACATCCTGCACCAAGCCTGTCCATGAGTTCCTCAGGGTGTGGTGATTGATTAATGTCAACTACTGTTTGTGGGTTGAGTGTAGACTTGAAGTCAACACAAATTCGAATGTGACCCAAAGGCTTAGGCAACAATGTGAGAGGACTTGCCTGTTGACTAGCTTGAATGGGAGCAATTACACCATTATCTTGCAATTCTTTCAATTCACTGGCTACTTTGTCACAGGGTGGGCCCCGGAAAAACTTAGGCTGTGCATTGTCTTTCAATGTAACATGTGCTACAAAGGGAACCTTCCACTCTGCACCCTGGAATAAGGATTACAACCCAGACTTGGTATTTGTGTCCAAAGACCAGCTAAATCAACCACTTACCGCCACTCGTACTCTTCTGTCTACTTCCCAGACTGCCAACACTGCCCTGTTATGACAGAAATTAGTTTAAAAATTCTCCTTGTAAACTCAATGCCTCTACCCAGATGGAATTTTCAATTAGCTAACTGGGATGGATTCTCAAAAGATGTTGAGTCCAACTAAGCTGCAGAGAACTAACAGACAACAGCAAACAACTACGATGAATTTGTTAGACTAGTTATCAAAGCTGCTAAGTCAAACGTTCCTAGGGGTTACAGAAAGGAATATGTGCCTGGCTGGAACCAAGAAAGTGAGGCTTTATATCAAGAACACCAAAGTTCTAGAAATCAAACAGTGGGCTCACAGCTATTCCACTCTTTAAACAAGAACAGATGAGAGAAATGGGAAGCAACACTAAAACAAATAAACTTTGCCAAGTCAAGCAGGAAAGCATGGAGAGTCTTGAATGGGCTAACTGGCAAGCAACACCTACCACCTGGAGAACCTCTGCTGACTGCCTGCGTTTAACTGGCATCAGTCTTGTGTATTCTGCTGCTGAGTACTGTGACCCTGTCTGGTTGGAAAGTGTACATGTGAAGAAGGTAGACACAAAACTTAACGACACAATGCGCTGTATTACTGGTTCCATCAAATCAACCCCATGCCACTGGTTACCTGTACTGAGTCACATCCCTCCACCTCACTGGAGGTGGAAACAAGCTCTACTGAGAGAGGTCAAGAAAATCTCTGCATCACCCTTTCTACCACTGCACCTGGAATTCAGTCATCCATCACAGCAATGATTGCGATCAAGAAGACCAGTAAGTGTTACTGCAGGACAACTCATCGTGGATGGTTTTGATCTAAATGAAAGCTGGATGCATGAATGGTCAACAAAAACATTGGGAACAAGAGCCCATCACCTTGATCCCACAAAGAAGCCAAAAGGTTTTGACCTACCGAGGAACCTCTGGTGTCGCCTCAACAGGTTAAGGACTGGTCATGGTTGTTGTAGCTACTTCAGGTACAAATGCGGCTGGACCAGTTCACCAATGTGTGAACATAATCAAGAAGAGCAGACAATTGAACATTTAGTCTAATGCTTTCCACTTCATTCATACCCTGGAATTCCCGATGACTTGTTCACTCTCACACCCAACTTAATTAATTGGTTGAAAAACACGGACCTTAAGGTTTAATCTTGTCTTATATCATATGTACATTGAATAAAATCACTTGCCTTGTATCAACTGTATATTGTCTAAAATCACCATACGATTAAATAAATAAATTAGCTTTTTCCATTCCTTCTGAAAATAGTTCAGGAAATTCTTTAAGCAAGCTAACTAAACTGTCTCTTGGTTCAAAAGCAGATACTGAAAGTACATTGTCTTGGATGCTAAGTCCAAGATCACTGTCTCCGGATTTCAACGCAGTAAAGTTCACTGCCCTAGTGTGAGATTTATAAGAGGCAGGCAAACTACTGTCCAAGCACTGGAATTTACTGTCCGCTGTAAGGGTTGAGGTGCTTGCTAGATTTAGAAAGGCATGATAAGCCTAACTGTTCGTACATGGCACAATTAAGCAATACATAATGAGACAAATAGTTTGTTAGAATGTCATTGCACAGCAGTAGGGAGACGGAGGTGCAACCATAATCATACTTTTGTCAGACTCTTTTGTTGTTGTTGTTGTTGTTGTTGTTGTGGTCTTCAGTCCTGAGACTGGTTTGTTGCAACTCTCCATGCTACTCTATCCCGTGCAAGCTTCTTCATCTCCCAGTACCTACTGCAGCTTATATCCTTCTGAATCTGCTTGATGTATTCATCTCTTGGTCTCCCTCTACAATTTTTACCCTCCACGCTGCCCTCCAATACTAAATTGGTGATCCCTCGATGTGTCAGATCATGTCCTACCAACTGATCCCTTCTTCTAGTCAAGTTGTGCCACAAGCTCCTCTTCTCCCCAATTCTATTCAATACCTCCTCATTATTAGGTGATCTACCCATCTAATCTTTAGCATTCTTCTGTAGCACCACATTTCGAAAGCTTCTAGTCTCTTCTTGTCTAAACTATTTATCATCCACGTTTCACTTCCATACATGGCTACACTCCATACAAATACTTTCAGAAATGACTTCCGGACCTTTAATCTATACTCGATGTTAACAAATTTCTCTTCTTCAGAAACGCTTTCCTTGCCATTCCCAGTCTACATTTTATATCCTCTCTACTTCGACCATCATCAGTTATTTTGCTCCCCAAATAGCAAAACTCCTTTACTACTTCAAGTGTCTCATTTCCAAATCTAATTCCCTCAGCATCACCCAACTTAATTCGACTACATTCCATTATCCTTGTTTTGCTTTTGTTGATGTTCATCTTATATCTTCCCTTCAAGACACTCCATTCCGATCAGCTGCTCTTCCAAGTCCTTTGCTGCCTCTGACAGAACTACAGTGTCATCGGCAAACCTCAAAGTTTTTATTTCTTCTCCGTGGATTTTAATACCTACTCCGAACTTTTCTTTTGTTTCCTTTATTGCTTGCTCAATATACAGATTGAATAACATCGGGGACAGGCTATAACCCTGTCTCACTCCCTTCCCAACCACTGCTTCCCTTTTGTGTCCCTCGACTCTTATAACTGCCATCTGGTTTCTGTACAAATTGTAAATAGCCTTTCGCTCCCTGTATTTTACCCCTGCCACCTTCAGAATTTGAAAGAGAGTATTCCAATCAACATTGTCAAAAGCTTTCTCTAAGTCTACAAATGCTAGAAACATAGGTTTGCCTTTCTTAATCTTTCTTCTAAGATAAGTCGTAGGGTCAGTATTGCCTCACGTGTTCCAACATTTCTACGGAATCCAAACTGATCTTCCCCGAGGTCGGCTTATACCAGTTTTTCCATTCGTCTGTAAAGAATTTGCCTTAGTATTTTGCAGCCGTGGCTTATTAAACTGATAGTATGGTAATTCAGAATGAGATTTTCCCTCTGCAGTGGAGTGTGTGCTGATATGAAACTTCCTGGCAGATTAAAACTGTGTTTGTCAGGACTGACTCTCCCAAGGCTGTCAGTAGTTCCAATGGAATGTTGTCTACTCCCGGGGTGTTGTTTCGACTCAGGTCTTTCAGTGCTCTGTCAAACTCTTCACGCAGTATTGTATCTCCCATTTCATCTTCATCTACATCCTCTTCCATTTCCATAATATTGTATAGACCCTCTATATACTCCTTCCACGTTTCTGCTTTCCCTTCTTTGCTTAGAACTAGGTTTCCATCAAAGCTCTTGTGTCTTTTGTGGGTTTTGAAAATGCAGCGTTCACTTTATGTGCACGAGTCTGTTTTTTATGAGAGTGGCCAAATTTGGCTTTTTTTGCTGTTGCAAATAAACTGCTTGGACATGGCCTTTCTTTTCCATATGTGGACCACATTGTGTTATGTGGTGGGCTGTCCTGTCTTTTATCGCAAGAAAAACATCTTGGGCAAGACTTCACTAAATTCACAGGCCTTTTTACATATCTACAAGGCTGTCAGCGTGACTGTGTACGTGCACATTGTTGTGGCTTCTTGAGACACTCATGAACAACATATTGGGGTGTGGTCAAACTTATTGGCACCCAAATCATATTGCTGTAAGATTTGCAATACTTGTGGAAGTGATGGATCAGAGTACTGTATTCTATTATCTGGGATATTGGATGTTATTGCATCACATATCATTACATCACTGTAAAAGTTGCCACAGCTACACTTAAATTTACACTTCCTAGTCAGGCCCATTAATTCTGTGTAACGCTGGTGGTCGGTTCTGGCTTTTTGTGCAAGCGAAAGAACTGATACATAGCTGCAGCTGCTTGAACTTGCTAGTCATAATGTTGAGTTAATGCAGCGATAACTTGGTCACAGACAAGTTCGTCGGGAGATGCGGTTGGGAATAGTTTTCATGTTATCCTCAACACTGGGGACCCCACAATTGAAAGGAAGTATTGTAACTTTACAGTACCATGAACACAATGATCTTGACAAAGTGCTTGAAAGTGAGCCAGGTTTTCAGTCAATTCCTCCTCTGTTTCCTTAAATTGCCAGAACATTGGTATATTGGTTAGGGGCACTTGGGCTGGGTGATTGGTCGGTTGTGGTTGTGCAGCTGATACAGCTTGTGCAGCCAGTAGTTGTTGTATCATCGCAGCGATTTGTTGGTTTTGAAACTGAAGAACTTGTGTTAAACTCATCACATTGGCCATCTACAGCTGTGATGTGTGGCCAGGGGGTGGAGGGGGAAGGGAATTCATGGTTTACACAAATGTGTTATATCAAAAAGCAAGCAAAGCATCTGAAAAGAGAAATTTGACTAGTTCTGCGGCTCCCCTCCTGGAATACATGCAAGAACACGACAACAAATTAGCAAATAGAAGCAGCTGAACATGTCACCCTATGATGTTCCACTTGGATCGTTACATTTAACTTAACTTTCTATTGCCTGGAGACAATTCGTCACGTTAACAAAAACACTGACTGACAAAACAACTCAACAACTGACTTTTCTGCAGCATCGCTGTTTGCTTTATATAGAATTTTAACAATAAACTTCAAACTAACACATTATTAAATTTGTAAAATTTTGATGTTACAATTAAAATTTACAAAATGTAAAGAAACTGATGTTACGGCTGAATAAGGTATAAAATACAATATTAATTGACATAATTTTTATAGTATCATCACTAGTTTTAAATATGAAAATCGATCTGAACTTAATTACAATAATATTTCTTGTATTATTTTAGTTACATAATTAATTACAGTTTGGAGTTGGTTACTAACATTCAATGACAGTACAAATCTCATGCTTTATCTGACTACATATGTAAAATTTACAAATACAGCCAAAAATTGTGAAAATTGGAAAGTTGTGTAGTGTAAAGGATCGGAGAGTTAATTAGAAATGTAATTACAAAGAATATTAATTACAGAGGAGGAATAAAAATAGATAACAAATGAAAATACATCTCTTGGTAATAACTTTTAAGCCGTTTCTCAAGATAATGACGATCTCTGAGTCAATTAATTACAGAGGAGGAATAAAAATAGATAACAAATGAAAATACATCTCTTGGTAATAACTTTTAAGCCGTTTCTCAAGATAATGACGATCTCTGAGTCAACCCACCAATCGACTGCAATTAAGGTAATTAGATGCGCCAGTCACTTATGCCAACATTTCCACAGCCTGTTAATATTTGCCGCCAAATATTTTACACTTCAATTTCTTGATTAAACATCCAACCCTGCACCTGTACATAATTTGTTAATGACAACAATCCCCTGACAATGACGATAATATACGTCCTTCCAGAACATTCTGTATGGTATCAAGTGTTTTAGCAAACTGCACTGACATGTCTGACAGCTCCTGAATGCATACAAAAAAGGCGGTAGCAGTCTCTTCATTAGAGTCTTGGGGGAAGGCTGTATCGTTATAACCCCTGCAAGCTAAAACACAAGAGAAGGAAGTAAAATCTTTGGCCGAGTTGATTAACTTTGATCACCACGGAATTTTCCTCATTTGCCACTGCAAGGGGGAGGATGTTGTTATGGGTGGCCAGTATCCTCTTTCTACAACACAAATGCACACATGGATTAATACGGTTCTTTATTTACATGAATTGGAAACTTTACTTTACTTGAATAAAGTCCATGTCTTGTGGTACAAGATCATCAGTAATAGTCCTCTTGCAGATGGACAGAAAGTACAATTCTGGTTGAGGTAAACTAGTCCCACTATAGCCACTAATCTGGTCGCTTTGTACTGTCGTAGCCTGTGACAAACTAAACCCGCTTTGTGAGTAACTGACAGATGCCAAACTGGATGAGTGAGTGAGTGAGCGGCTGAGTGAGTGAGTCCCTACGGTCTGGCATTGCGGAGTGTTGCTTGTGGGTGTCTCTCTGGCCTCTCTCATGATAGACGCACTCGATCCAGAGCCTCCTAATTGAATTTCGCGGTTCATCTTAGTCGACCAGTGTGCTGGCGATAGCTGGATCCAGTCACAAATTTTGCTTCATACCCCATACAATTGTACTTACAATAATCTACATTGACAACTACATGCATGTGACTACTCTGCAGTTCACACATAAATGCCTGGCAGAGGGTCCATCAAACCATTTCCAGACTATTTCTCTACCATTGCATTCTTGAACAGTGTGTGGGAAAAATTAATATTTAAGTCTGTCTTTGTGAGCTCTGTTTTCTTTTATTGTATTAGGATGATCATTTCTCCCTATGTAGGTAGACATCAACAAAATATTTTCGCATTTGGAGACAAAGGCGGAGATTTCGTAAAAACATCGCACCACAATGGAAAAGGTGTTTTAATGATTGCCACCCCAACTAGTGTGTCATATCAGTAACACTCTCTCTCCTACATAATGTAACATATTATTATTATTCTTTCTTTCTTTCCTCAGACGTTATGTCTGGTCAAAAATGGAAAGTGATGCGGACCTTAATCAAGCGTGACTTCCTTTTAACTGTACGGTATATGTTATATTGCATTTAGGAACTTTCGGGTGATTGAACATGTATCAATAATTACGGATTTCTGTAGTTGTATATATAAGTTTGGATGTAGCTGTATTGCATTGATGTACTGGTGGATATTGTGTGGTATGACTCCTGTAGTTGATAGTATAATTGCTATAATGTCAACTTTATCCTGATGCCACATGTCCTTGACTTCCTCCGCCAGTTGGATGTATTTTTCAATTTTTTCTCCTGTTTTCTTTTGTATATTTGTTGTATTGGGTATGGATATTTCGATTAGTTGTGTTAATTTCTTCTTTTTATTGGTGAGTATGATGTCAGGTTTGTTATGTGGTGTTGTTTTATCTGTTATAATGGTTTTGTTCCAGTATAATTTGTATTCATCATTCTCCAGTACATTTTGTGGTGCATACTTGTATGTGAGAACGTATTGTTTTATAAGTTTATGTTGTAAGGCAAGCTGTTGATGTATTATTTTTGCTACATTGTCATATCTTCTGGGGTATTCTGTATTTGCTAGTATTGTACACCCGCTTGTGATGTGATCTATTGTTTCTATTTGTTGTTTGCAAAGTCTGCATTTATCTGTTGTGGTATTGGGATCTTTAATAATATGCTTGCTGTAATATCTATTGTTTGATCCTGTATTGCAATCATGAATCCTTCCGTCTCACTGTATATATTGCCTTTTCGTAGCCATGTGTTGGATGCGTCTTGATTGATGTGTGGCTGTGTTAGATGATACGGGTGCTTGCCATGTAGTGTTTTCTTTTTCCAATTTACTTTCATCATATCTGTTGATGTTATGTGATTTAAAGGGTTGTAGAAGTGGTTATGAAATTGCAGTGGTGTAGCCGATGTATTTATATGAGTGATTGCTTTGTGTATTTTGCTAGTTTCTGCTCGTTCTAGAAAGAATTTTCTTAAATTGTCTACCTGTCCATAATGTAGGTTTTTTATGTCGATAAATTCCCTTCCTCCTTCCTTTCTGCTTAATGTGAATCTTTCAGTTGCTGAATGTATGTGATGTATTCTATATTTGTGGCATTGTGGTCGTGTAAGTGTATTGAGTGCTTCTAGGTCTGTGTTACTCCATTTCACTACTCCAGATGAGTAGGTCAATATTGGTATAGCATAAGTATTTATAGCTTTTGTCTTGTTTCTTGCTGTCAATTCTGTTTTCAGTATTTTTGTTAGTCTTTGTCTATATTTTTCTTTTAGTTCTTCTTTAATATTTGTATTATCTATTCCTATTTTTTGTCTGTATCCTAGATATTTATAGGCATCTGTTTTTTCCATCGCTTCTATGCAGTCGTTGTGGTTATCCAATATGTAATCTTCCTGTTTAGTGTGTTTTCCCTTGACTATGCTATTTTTCTTACATTTGTCTGTTCCAAAAGCCATATTTATATCATTGCTGAATACTTCTGTTATCTTTAGTAATTGTTTGAGTTGTTGATTTGTTGCTGCCGGTAGTTTTAGATCATCCATGTATAGCAAATGTGTGATTTTGTGTGGGTATGTTCCAGTAATATTGTATCCATAATTTGTTTTATTTAGCATGTTGGGTAGTGGGTTCAGAGCAAGGCAGAACCAGAAAGGACTTAATGAGTCTCCTTGGTATATTCCACGCTTAATCTGTATTGGCTGTGATGTGATATTATTTGAATTTGTTTGGATATTAACTGTGGTTTTCCAATTTTTCATTACTATGTTTAGGAACTGTATCAATTTAGGATCTACTTTGTATATTTCCAATATTTGTAGTAACCATGAGTGGGGTACACTATCAAAAGCTTTTTGGTAATCAATGTATGCGTAGTGTAGGGACCTATGCTTAGTTTTAGCTTGATATGTCACCTTTGCGTCTATTACCAGTTGCTCTTTACATCCTCGTGCTCCTTTGCAACAGCCTTTTTATTCTTCATTTATAATTTTGTTCTGTGTTGTATGTGTCATTAATTTCTGTGTAATGACTGAAATTAATATTTTGTATATTGTTGGTAGGCATGTTATGGGGCGATATTTAGCTGGGTTTGCTGTGTCTGCTTGATCTTTAGGTTTCAGATAAGTTATTCCATGTGTAAGTGTATCAGGGAATGTGTATGGGTCTGCAATGTAACTGTTAAATAATTTAGTTAGATGTGAATGTGTTTTATTATTATTATTATTATTATTATTATTTCTTTTCTTTTCTCCCTTGTTCATAATTTTGTACCATAGATAACATTGAAATAAAAACAAAAGAGATGCTTTTTGATTTTTTAAATGCTTTAGATTTGTCTGTCTGTGTCTATACGTGATAGTGATTGGAGGTATTGCAAGTTCCGCCAAGTTAATATTGTTAAAAAATTTATATTCCAATTGAACATTAAAAAGTGAAATCAAGATAGCAGAGTTTATTCATATTTTCTCAGTGATGATACCCATCTGTTCATCTCTCCACGATGCGCGAAGAATCCTGCATCGAGAGGATCGAAGCTGTCAAGAAAAATTCGCGTGAGCAGAGGAGGGGCAATCCGGAGCCAGTATTGTGATACCAATGTCCATGCACAATAGCAGTTACAAGAAAAGGATGTACATAAATTTATGAATGTTAAATGGTGAATATATGTATTGAGTATTGAACATCTGTTTGTATCAGAGCCAGTTAAAGTTCACTCAGAATAGGTGTACACTCCTCTTTTTTTTTTTTTTTTTTTTTTTTTTTTTTCTCTTCAATCATTCTTTCAAAATTTTCCTTTTAATTATTTAAGCAGCAAATTTTTATTCAGTTTCCAATATATATATTACATTTTAGTCCCCCCACACCTGTTCACCATTTCATGATGATACAAAATGAGCTGCCCTTCTTTGAATGTTTTTCATGTTGTTTATCAGTCTTGTCTAGTAATGATCACTTACATACTGCAATACTCTATGAGAGAGCAGGCAAGCGCATGTACTGTAGGCAGTATCTTTAGTGGATTTGTTGCATCTTCTAAGCAATCTGCCAATAAAACACAGTCTTCGGTTTGCCTTCCCCACAATATTTTCTGTGTGGTCATTCCAGTTTTAAGTTGTTTCTAATTGTTATCTCTAGGTATTTAATTGAATTGACAGCATTTACATTTATTTTATTTATCACGTAACTGAAAGTTAACAATTTCCTTTTATACTTAAGTTGATGTCCTCACATTTTGCATTACTTAGGGTCTGTTGCCAATTTTCACACAATACAAATATTTTGTCTGAATCATTTTGCAATTGGGTTTAATCTTCTAATGACTTTGCTAGATGTAGAATGAGAGCATCATCTGCAGTCAAAGATGGCTGCTCAGACTGTCTCCTAAATCTACATCTACATTCACATCCATACTCCGCAAGCCACCTGACGGTGTGTGGCAGAACGTACCTTGAGTACCCCTATCGGTTCTCCCTTCTACACTCCTGGAAATTGAAATAAGAACACCGTGAATTCATTGTCCCAGGAAGGGGAAACTTTATTGACACATTCCTGGGGTCAGATACATCACATGATCACACTGACAGAACCACAGGCACATAGACACAGGCAACAGAGCATGCACAATGTCGGCACTAGTACAGTGTATATCCACCTTTCACAGCAATGCAGGCTGCTATTCTCCCATGGAGACGATCGTAGAGATGCTGGATGTAGTCCTGTGGAATGGCTTGCCATGCCATTTCCACCTGGCGCCTCAGTTGGACCAGCGTTCGTGCTGGACGTGCAGACCGCGTGAGACGACGCTTCATCCAGTCCCAAACATGCTCAATGGGGGACAGATCCGGAGATCTTGCTGGCCAGGGTAGTTGACTTACACCTTCTAGAGCACGTTGGGTGGCACGGGATACATGCGGACATGCATTGTCCTGTTGGAACAGCAAGTTCCCTTGCCGGTCTAGGAATGGTAGAACGATGGGTTCGATGATGGTTTGGATGTACCGTGCACTATTCAGTGTCCCCTCCACGATCACCAGTGGTGTACGGCCAGTGTAGGAGATCGCTCCCCACACCATGATGCCGGGTGTTGGCCCTGTGTGCCTCGGTCGTATGCAGTCCTGATTGTGGCGCTCACCTGCACGGCGTCAAACACGCATACGACCATCATTGGCACCAAGGCAGAAGCGACTGTCATCGCTGAAGACGACACATCTCCATTCGTCCCTCCATTCACGCCTGTCGCGACACCACTGGAGGCGGGCTGCACGATGTTGGGGCGTGAGCGGAAGACGGCCTAACGGTGTGCGGGACCGTAGCCCAGCTTCATGGAGACGGTTGCGAATGGTCCTCGCCGATACCCCAGGAGCAACAGTGTCCCTAATTTGCTGGGAAGTGGCGGTGCGGTCCCCTACGGCACTGCGTAGGATCCTACGGTCTAGAGCAATTCGGTACGTTTTGAGCAATTCGGCGGTACGTCCACCCGGCCTCCCGCATGCCCACTATACGCCCTCGCTCAAAGTCCGTCAACTGCACATACGGTTCACGTCCATGCTGTCGCGGCATGCTACCAGTGTTAAAGACTGCGATGGAGCTCCGTATGCCACGGCAAACTGGCTGACACTGACGGCGGCGGTGCACAAATGCTGCGCAGCTAGCGCCATTCGACTGCCAACACCGCGGTTCGTGGTGTGTCCGCTGTGCCGTGCATATGATCATTGCTTGTACAGCCCTCTCGCAGTGTCCGGAGCAAGTATGGTGGGTCTGACACACCGGTGTCAATGTGTTCTTTTTTCCATTTCCAGGAGTGTATTCCAGTGTCGTATTGTTCATGGAAAGAAACATTGTCAGTATGCCTCTGTGTGGGCTCTAATCTCTCTGATTTGTCCTCATGGTCTACATCTACATCTACATTTATACTCTGCAAGCCACCGAACGGTGTGTGGCGGAGGGCACTTTACGTGCCACTGTCATTACCTCCCTTTTCTGTTCCAGTCGCGTATGGTTCGCGGGAAGAACGACTGTCTGAAAGCCTCTGTGCGCGCTCGAATCTCTCTAATTTTACATTTGTGATCTCCTTGGGAAGTATAAGTACGGGGAAGCAATATATTCGATACCTCATCCAGAAACGCACCCTCTCGAAACCTGGCGAGCAAGCTACACCGCGATGCAGAGCGCCTCTCTTGCAGAGTCTGCCACTTGAGTTTGCGAAACATCTCCGTAATACTATTACGCTTACCAAATAACCCTGTGACGAAACGCGCCGCTCTTCTTTGGATCTTCTCTATCTCTTCCGTCAACCTGATCTGGTACGGATCTCACACCGATGAGCAATACTCAAGTATAGGTCAAACGAGTGTTTTGTAAGCCACCTTCTTTGTTGATGGACTACATTTTCTAAGGAATCTCCCAATGAATCTCAACCTGGTACCCGCCTTACCAACAATTAATTTTATATGATCATTCCACTTCAAATCGTTCCACACGCGTACTCCCAGATATTTTACAGAAGTAACTGCTACCAGTGTTTGTTCCGCTATCATATAATCATACAATAAAGGATCCTTCTTTCTATGTATTCACAATACATTACATTTGTCTATGTTAAGGGTCAGTTGCCACTCCCTGCACCAAGTGCCTATCTGCTGCAGATCTTCCTGCATTTCGCTACAATTTTCTAATGCTGCAACTTCTCTGTATACTACAGCATCATCCGTGAAAAGCCGCATGGAACTTCCGACACTATCTACTAGGTCATTTATATATGTTGTGAAAAGCAATGGTCCCATAACACTCCCCTGTGACACGCCAGAGGTTACTTTAACGTCTGTAGACGTCTCTCCATTGATAACAACATGCTGTGTTCTGTTTGCTAAAAACTCTTCAATCCAGCCACACAGCTGGTCTGATATTATGTAGGCTCTTACTTTGTTTATCAGGCGACAGTGCGGAACTGCATCGATTGCCTTCCGGAAGTCAAGGAAAATAGCATCTACCTGGGAGCCTGTATCTAATATTTTCTGGTCTCGTGAACAAATAAAGTGAGTTGGGTCTCACATGATCGCTGTTTCTGGAATCCATGTTGATTCCTACATAGTAGATTCTGGGTTTCCAGAAATGACATGATACGCAAGCAAAAAACATGTTCTAAAATTCTACAACACATCGATGTCAGAGATATAGGCCTATAGTTTTGCACATCTTCTCGATGACCCTTCTTGAAAACTGAGACTACCTGTGCTCTTTTTCAATCATTTGGAACCTTCCGTTCCTCTAGAGACTTGCGGTACATGGCTGTTAGAAGGGGGGCAAGTTCTTTCGCATACTCTATGTAGAATCGAATTGGTATCCCGTCAAGTCCAGTGGACTTTCCTCTGTTGAGTGATTTCAGTTGCTTTTCTATTCCTTGGACACTTATTTCGATGTCAGCCATTTTTTCGTTCGGGTTGTGATTTAGAAAAGGAACTGCAGTGTGGTCTTCCTCTGTGAAACAGCATTGGAAAAAGGGGTTTAGTATTTCAGCTTTACACATGTCATCCTCTGTTTCAATGCCATCATCATCCTAGAGTGTCTGGATATGCTGTTTCGATCCACTTACTGATTTAACATAAGACCAGAACTTCCTAGGATTTTCTCTCAAGTCGGTTCATAGAATTTTACTTTCGAATTCACTGAACGCTTCACGCATAGCTCTCCTTACGCTAACTTTCACATTGTTTAGCTTCTGTTTGTCTGAGAGGTTTTGACTGCGTTTAAACTTGGAGTGAAGCTCTCTTTGCTTCCGCAGTAGTTTCCTAACTTTGTTGTCGAACCACGGTGGGTTTTTCCCGTCCCTCACAGTTTTACTCGGCACGTACCTGTCTAAAACGCATTTTACGATTGCCTTAAACTTTTTCCATAAACACTCAACATTGTCAGTGTCGGAACAGAAATTTTCGTTTTGATCTGTTAGGTAGTCTGAAATCTGCCTTCTATTACTCTTGCTAAACAGATAAACCTTCCTCCCTTTTTTTTATATTCCTATTAACTTCCATATTCAGGGATGCTGCAACAGCCTTATGATCACTGATTCCCTATTCTGCACTTACAGAGTCAAAAAGTTTGGGTCTGTTTGTTATCAGTAGGTCCAAGATGTTATCTCCACGAGTCGGTTCTCTGTTTAATTGCTCGAGGTAATTTTTGGATAGTGCACTCAGTATAATGTCACTCAATGCTCTGTCCCTACCACCCGTCCTAAACATCTGAGTGTCCCAGTCTATATCTGGTAAATTGAAATCTCCACCTAAGACTACAAGATGCTGAGAAAATTTATGTGAAATGTATTCCAAATTTTCTCTCAGTTGTTCTGCCACTAATGCTGCTGAGTCGGGAGGTCAGTAAAAGGAGCCAATTATTAACGTAGCTTGGTTGTTGAGTGTAACCTCCACCCATAATAATTCACAGGAACTATCCACTTCTACTTCACTACAGGCTAAACTACTACTAACAGCACAAACACGCAACCACCGGTTGCATGCAATATATCCTTTCTAAACACTGTCTGTGCCTTTGTAAAAATTTCGGCAGAATTTATCTCTGGCTTCAGCCAGCTTTCTGTACTTATAACGATCTCAGCTTCGGTGCTTTCTATCAGCGCTTGAAGTTCCGGTACTTTACCAATGCAGCTTTGACAGTTTACAATTACAATACCGATTGCTGCTTGGTCCCCGCATGTCCTGACTTTGCCCCGCACCCTTTGAGGCTGTTGCCCTTTCTGTACTTGCCTGAGGCCATCTAACCTAAAAAACCACCCAGTCCACGCCACACAATTCCTGCTACCCGTGTAGCCGCTTGCTGCATGTAGTGGACTCCTGACCTATCCAGCGGAACCCGAAACCCCACCACCCTATGGCGCAAGTCGAGGAATCTGCAGCCCACACGGTCTCAGAACCATCTCAGCCTCTGATTCAGACCCTCCACTCTTACATATACCTCTCTTTGCGAGGTATATGTAAGAGGGAGCAATATACTGCTTGACTTCTCGGTGAAGGTATGTTCTCAAAACTTCAACAAAAGCCTGTACCGAGCTACTGAGTCACTCTTGCAGAGTCTTCCACTGGAATTTATCTATCATCTCCATAACGCTTTTGCGAGTACTAAATAATCCTGTAATGAAGCGCACTGCTCTCCTTTGGATCTTCTCTTTCTCTTCTATCAACCCTAGCTGGTACGGATCCCACACCGGTGTACAGTATTCAAGCAGTGGGCAAACAGGTGTACTGTAACCTACTTTCTTTGTTTTCAGACTGCATTTCCTTAGGATTCTTGCAATCAATCTCAGTTTGGCTTCTGCTTTACTGACGATTAATTTTATATGGTCATTCCATTTTAAATCACTCCTAATGCCTACTCCCAGATAATTTATGGAACTAACTGCTTCCAGTTGCTAACCTGCTATATTGCAGCTAAATGATAAAGGATCTTTCTTTCTATGTATTCGCAGCACATTACACTTGTCTACAATGAGATTCAATTGCCTCTCTGCACCATGTGTCAATTCATTGCAGATCCTTCTGCATTTCAGTACAATTTTCCAATGTTACAAGCTCTCGATATACTACAGCATCATCCGCAAGAAGCCTCAGTGAACTTCCGATGTTATCCACAAGGTCATTTATATATATTGTGAATAGCAACGGTCATAAGACACTCCCCTGTGACACACCTGAAATCACTCTTACTTCGGAAGACTTCTCTCCATTGAGTATGACATTCTGTGTTCTGTCATCTAGGAACTCCTCAATCCAATC
Source organism: Schistocerca cancellata (assembly GCF_023864275.1). Lineage (NCBI taxonomy): Eukaryota > Metazoa > Arthropoda > Insecta > Orthoptera > Acrididae > Schistocerca > Schistocerca cancellata. The sequence continues at coordinate 389,801,389 of NC_064626.1, read as the reverse complement.
ACACAGTAGGTCCGACAGTTCATATGCTCTTACTTTGTTCATTAAACAACTGTGGGGAACTGTATCAAATGCCTTGTGGAAGTCAAGAAACACGGCATCTACCTGGGAACCTGTGTCTATGGCCCTCTGAGTCTCGTGGACAAATAGCGCGAGTTGGGTTTCACATGATCGTCTTTTTAGAAACCCATGCTGATTCCTACAGAGTAGATTTCTGGTCTCCAGAAAAGTCATTATACTCGAACATAATGTGTGTTCCAAAATTTTACAACTGATCGACGTTAGAGATATAGGTCTATAGTTCTGCACATCTGTTCGACGTCCCTTCTTGAAAACGGGGATGACCTGTGCCCTTTTCCAATCTTTTGGAATGCTACGCTCTTCTAGAGACCTACGGTACACCGCTGCAAGAATGGGGGCAAGTTCCTTCGCATACTCTGTGTAAAATCGAACTGGTATCCTCTCAGGTCCAGCGGCCTTTCCTCTTTTGCGTGATTTTAATTGTTTTTCTATACCTCTGTTATCTATTTCGATATCTACCATTTTGTCATCTGTGTGACAATCTAGAGAAGGAACTACAGTGCAGTCTTCCTCTGTGAAACAGCTTTGGAAAAAGACATTTAGTATTTCGGCCTTTAGTCTATCATCCTCTGTTTCAGTACCATTTTGGTCACAGAGTGTCTGGACATTTTGTTTTGATACACCTACCGCTTTGACATAAGACCAAAATTTCTTAGGATTTTCTGCCAAGTCAGTACATAGAACTTTAGTTTTGAATTCGTTGAACACCTCTCGCATAGCCCACCTCACACTACATTTTGCTTCGTGTAATTTTTGTTTGTATGCAAGGCTTTGGCTATGTTTATGTTTGCTGTGAAGTTCCCTTTGCTTCTGTAGCAGTTTTCTAACTCGGCTGTTGTACCATGGTGGCTCTTTTTCATCTCTTACGATCTTGCTTGGCACATACTCATCTAACGCATATTGTACGATGGTTTTGAACTTTGTCCACTGATCCTCAACACTGTCTGTACTTCAGATAAAGCTTTTGTGTTGAGCTGTCAAGTACTCTGAAATCTGCTTTTTGTCACTTTTGCTAAACAGAAAAATCTTCCTATCTTTTTTAATGTTTCTATTTATGGCTGAAATCACTGATGCTGTAACCGCTTTATGACCGCTGATTCCCTGTTCTGCATTAACTGTTTCAAATAGTTCAGGTCTGTTTGTCACCAGAAGATCTAATATGTTATCACCACGAGTCGGTTCTCTTTTTAACTGCTCAGTGTAGTTTTCAGATAATGCACTGGATTCTTTGTCCCTGCCACCCATTATAAACGTTTGAGTCTCCCAGTCTATATCTGGTAAATTAAAATCTTCACCCAAAACTATAACATGGTCTGGAAATCTACTCAAAATATTTTCCAAATTTTCCTTCAGGTGTTCTGCCACAACAGCTGCTGAGCCTAGGTGCCTGTAGAGACATCAAACTACCATGTTTCAGCCTGCTTTAACTGTGACATTTATATACCTGTAGATTACGAATAGCAGAGGGGTTATAACACTTCCTTGGGGACCTTTCTGACACGAAATAATAAATCCTGTCATACAACTAAGACAGTACTCCATAGGCACACAATTCGATTAGAAGCAGCAGAATAAAGAGGTAGTTGTCTTGCACAAGAACAACATTTCCTGAATTCGTGCTGACTGTGTGTCAATAAATTGTTTCCTTCAAGGTAATTCATAATGTTCAAACACATTATATGTTCCAAAATCCTACAACAAAGTGTAAACATGACAGCAAGTCAAACACATATCTATAATCAAGAAATACTACATCCATCTGACTGCCTTGATCCAGGGCTTGTAATATGTTGTAAGAAAAGTGCAAGTTGGATTTCACATGATCTATGCTGGTTGACATTGAGGAAGTCATTCTGTTTGAGGTACCATATTATGTTTAGCTTAGAATATATTCTAAAATTCTGCAATAAATGGTTATCAAGTATGTCAGATGGATCACTTCCACTATCCTTCTTGTAGATGGGTGTAACCTGTGCATTCTTCCAACTACAAGGTGCAGTGTTTTGTTAAAGGGATCTATGGTACATTTTAGTTAAAAGAGCAGGTGACTCAGCCACATTGTCAGTAAAGACTCTGATAGGTATTCCATTGGGTCCTGGAACTTTGTTCTGTTTAAATGATTTCAGTGGTTTCTCAACACCACTACACTAAACTGTATTTCAGTTGTCTTTTCAATGGTACAAGAATTAAACTGGGGCAGGACTCTTGGGATTTCCTTTCTACAGGAACATTTGAAAAAGGAGTTCAGCATTTCTGCTTTTGCTGACTTTACTGCCACTAACAGCCTTTACATCTGACCAAAATTTCTTTGGATTTCATGAAAGATTTTTACATGACATTCTGCTGCAGTAGTCACTGAAGACTTCACATATTGCTCTCTTGACATCCAAATGTACTTGATTCATCTCTCTACATGTACCCCTCTGCTTTGTTTTACACCTGTTTCTTTCCAGTCTCTCCCATCATGAACTGTTCTACTGGGTACATATTTATTCAGTGCATGACAACTGTTCGTTTAAAGTTGACCCAACGTTCCTCTAATAGTTTCAAGTTTCTCACTGAGATATGACTCTACTGCTTTTTTGTCTAGTATACTGAACAGACAAATCTTCCTACATTTTAGTTGCCTTCGTACCTTTGGTAATTGTTGTTGCTACATCTGCCTCATTGTCTCTGATACCAATTTTGATATGGACATCCTCAAAGAGGTCAGGCTTATTTGTCGCCATTAGATCTGCAAGGGGATGCTGAAAGTAATAGCTTCAATTTCTTTATGTGAAAACTCTTAAAGCTTTATAAGAAAAACAAATATTATTAAAATTCTGTCTTTGTTTATCATGTCTACATATTTATTTCTCAACATAATCACTCTGGTGACAAACACATTTCTCACAATGAATGACCAGTTTATTGATATCCTTCCTGTAGAATGTTTGACTTTGTTGACAGAGCCACAACCTCGCCTGTGCTTGCACCACATTATTTCTATCAAAAGTGAAGTCCGCGAAGGTGTTCTTTAAGTTTTGGAAATGATGAAAATTGGATGGGGCAAAGTGAGGATTGTATGGAGGATGAATAGTGACAGTGAACCCAAGGTGTTGGATTGCTGCAGCATGTGTGTGTGGTCTGGCATTGACATGCTGAAGGAAAGGGTGCTCCATGTGCGGACAAACCTTTCGAATTCGAAACTCAATTACAGCACGCTGTTTCTCATACATTGATGTAGTTAAGTTGCACACCACCATGTTACATGCTATAATTTGGAGTCATCTAGCAGCAGAGGGCTGCAAATATGGAGACTTGAAGAATAAAGATGTAGACTGGTAGTAACTTCTCTTTTACTGTAAAAGCTTTGAGAGCTTTCGAGTGGAAAATTCAGAGGCATTACTTTTTAACAGACTGTGATGATGCAAGCTAGGATATTTTTAATTCCCCTCTTGTTTTGCCATCTGCCTCCTTAAATTCTTTTTTTCATTTTTAACTAATTACCATTATCATAAGTGAATCCAATCTGCATTTTCATAAAAGAGAAAGATCGGACCTCAGTTTTAAAGAATATAACACCATATCTAGTTTTGTGCTTAGTTTATCCAAAAAGAAAGATGATGAGACCCACCAAACAAAAGCGCTGGCAGGTCGACAGACACACAAACAAACACAAACATACACACATACACACAAAACTCTAGCCCTCGCAACCAACGGTCGCCTCGTCATAGTTTTATGTATGTAATCGATTTTCTAATTTATTTTGACTATTCCTAGTTGGTATCTTCCATTATACGGTGAAATCAGTAATTGTTTTGTAACTTAAATTCTATTGTTGACTTATAAATAAATATAATTCTGTACTAATTTTAAACATTTGGAGGAACAACTAATAGTATTCTTAAAGGATCTATTTGGCTCTATTCGAAAACAAGTTAGCAAAGCCAGCCCTTAATTAATTCCAAAGTAATTTACAGTTTTTTCAAAAGTATTATTTACATAACGATATATGTTGACTTCATCATTTAAACAAATAATTTGGCCTAACTCTTGTAGTAGAAGAAACTGTTATAAAGAACAAATTTTTTGATGTATTCAGTTAATTTAATGATTTAAGTTTTAATTGTAATTTCTGTAAATTTAACTTTGAACAATGTGTAAGTTCAACAACTATTATTGTGAGGATATATAAGGGCCCGAATTTTGGTCACGAGACAGTCAGTCCATGGCAGAGTTTCAGACGAGGAACCTGTGTTGGTTAGAATGACAGCAACACATAAAATTAACAGTGTAATAAGTGTGGTTACGTTTTTACTGCTCGTAGATGTAGCAGCATGTGGAGGTTCGCCTGCTTATGGAAAGTTTAAACAATAGTGCAGTGGCCATACATATATAACTGTGTATTATTGGGAGGTTGTGCAAAGTGAAAGTAAACTACGGTGAAATGCAAATGTGTACCTGTCGGCTACATTATTTACGGTAGACAGTGTCCACATTACAAACCCCATTTTTCAGCCAGTGTAGCAGTACGTCGACACAAGGGATAATAAACAAAGAGATAAGTTAAGCAGGTGGAACTGCTGCAAGACCCTCGTAACATTTTCTGCTGGGAAAAAGTATATCCTGCTAGAGGTTTCCAGTTGACTTAATATTTACTGTTGCAACAGTGTATATGGAGTACATGAAATGATTGCATTTACAGATCAATACCACTAGCGGTTGTGAGGTACCAGGTATCGACCCATACTGAAACACCCTTATTAGTACCTGTTGTAGCCTCCACAGGCAGCAATGCAATCTCTGACTCTGGCATCCAGTCAGTCACACAGATCTCTGGGATCTATTATGCCACACCTGCTCAACTTGTTCACATAGTTCTGTAAGAGTTGCTGGTTGACAAGTTGCACGAGTCACTTCTTGTCCCATCAACTCCCACACTTGCTCATTTGGAGACAAGTCAGGAGATTGTGCTAGCCAGGGAAGATGGGGTAAGTTTACCATTTTTCAGCCTGCCTTCTAAGAAATGGAGTCTGAAAAATGGCAAACTTACATTTATGGCATATGTATATTTAAAGTAAATTTTAGACAATGTTGACTGGAATACACTCTGAAATTTTGAGGGGGTAACAGGGAAGCAAAAGGTTATCTACATTTTGTACAGATCCAGACTGTAGTTACTAAAATTGAAGAACATAAAAGGAAGCAGTAGCTGGGAAGGTAGTGTAGTGGGGTTGTAGTGTACCACCAGGTTATTCAACTTGTACATTGAATGAGCAGTAAAGAAACTAAGAGAAATTTGGAATGGAAATTAAAGTTCAATGAAAAGAAATAAAAACTTCAAGGCTTGCAAAGACACTGTAATTCTGTCATTGATGGCAAAGGATTTGGAACATCAGTTGAACAAAAGAGCTTATAAGATGAATATGTCAATAAAAGTAAAACGAGAGTAAGAAAATAAAGCAAATTGAAATCACGCAGTGCTGAGAGAATTACATAATGAGTGGAATACTGAAAGTTATAGATGAATTTTATTATGTGGACGGCAAAATAAAGTATGTAGGTGAAGCAGAGAGGATATAAAATCTAGACACAGTAGTGAGAAAAGTGTTTCCCAAAAAGATAAATTTGTTAACATGGAACAGAAGTTTAAGTGTTAGTAAGTATTTTCTGTAAGTATTTGTCTTGAGTGTAGCATTATACAGAAGTGAAGTGTGGATGATAAATAATACAGAAAAGAAGAGAGTAGCAGCCTTCAAAAAACAGTGCTACAGAAGACTGCAAATATTAGTGGTGGGTAGATCAATAACTAATAAAGAGATAATGAATCAAACTGAGAAGAAACAAAATTTATAGCACAACTTGACTAAAAGAAGCAGTTGGCTGTCAGAGCACATACTGAGGCATCAAGGGATAATTCATTCGGTAATGGAGGAAAGTGCAGGTGGTAAAAATTGTAGAGGGAGGCCAAAGTTTGACTGCAGTAAGCAGGTTCAAGTGGATGCATGTTGTAGTAGATAAGCAGAGATGGAGAGCCACATCAAACCACCTCCACAACCAACAACAACAACAATGAGCCACTTTCCAAAAGCCAGTCCTTAACAAAGATACTTACACAGTTGGAACAATCTGGTCAAGATTCTGAATCATTAGTAGGTATTAGGAAAAAATGACCTTGAGCAGCTTATATTGTGGTTCCCATCTCTTATTGTAAAGGAACCACAATATCATGTCCTATTCATTCCACAGGTTCATTGGTCTCTCATAGCTCCCCCACCCCCCAACATCCTTACTGTCATTGTCTCATTGTAGGATTTGCAATGTGTGACACATCTATTGACTTCTGCTCATTGGTTTGGCCACCAGTACTTCATGCTACTCACTCATTTTGAACTGTGGATTAATAGACTGTCATGACATTCCTTAAAATCTGTTATGTAGGCTCTCTGTTATAAACGACAATACACATTGCTTTCTCTGTGATGTTACAGGAATATTCCAGCAACTTCAAATTTTGGATGTTGTTTCCATGTCTGTCACTGCATGATGGTTGATTGTGCATTTGCAATTATGTCTTCTATGTCAACAATGAGTCGACCTCTGACTTTTCTATTTAATTCATCTGTGTTGTGTAGTTTTGTGGTTTGATGAACTACCTCTAACTGAAATTTTCTCAACAATAAGTCCCAGGTAGCTAATTTGCTGCTAGGAGTAAATGAGAGCACTCACTGAAAGGTAGAACATTGGGTGATCAACAGGCACACACACAAAAAAAGAAAGAAAACTTGCTAGCTTTTGGAGTATGCCTGTCGCAGCTTCATGCTTCTGTCTTTTGGTGTCTGGGCTCCTTTTCTTCTAAAGTATTTACATTCTACTAAAACATTACTACAAGATCAGTCTGCTACTAGGATCCTTTTGATTTAAGAACTAGTCCTGCTTAATCCATAACAAAAGTGAATTCTTGTCCGACTAGCAAATGTAGGTTTTAGTTTATGCCACAAGCCAAATGCATATAATTTTTTTTTCTATCTCTCGAGCAGTTACATTTGGCTTTGTTTGGAGAGATGTTCTTCTGTCAGTTTCTTGTAATATGACTTCTCCAATTGCAAAATCAGTAGGTAGAATGAAGGGTTAGTCAAAATGTGGATAATCTAGTGTCTGGATTGTTGTCAGTGCATATTTCAGGATTTCCATCAGTTTAGGATATTCAGAACCATTGGCAGAGACTGCTCCTTTTTAAGTTTTTGAGTCATCTGATGTGCTATGTGAGCAAACACTTTGATGAATTTTCTGGAAAAATAAGATAAACCCAAGAATGACTATATTTCCTTCATGTTTGTGGGCTCAGAGTAGTGTTTTGCAGATTCTACTGGACTCTTGCCTGCAGTAATTCTGTCTCGTAGGTACTTTGCTTGTAAGGTATTGCGAACACAACATTCATGAAGAACAGTATCCATCAATTGCTGAAACGCCGCTGATACAGTCTGAAAACTGGAAGGAAGACAATTGTATTTGTATGCACCTATACGGGTAAAAAATGAACTTTTTGCACTGCCATCTGGATGTTCAGTTAACTGATTATAAACCCTGGTTGGATCACAAACCAAGATTTTGCACGAGTCAAAATAAACTAAGGATTGTACCGCTATTGGCAATGAATGAATGTCTGGCTGTTTTACAACATTCAGCTTCTGGTAATCAAATCAAAATCTGCTGGCAATTTTTTTCTTCATATTTGCTGTTTGCAATGTTGATCTGAGAATTCAATGAAATCCTCTTCTATATGTTGCTTAATCATATATATAGAATTTACAGACTACACACATTGCTATTTAAAAGATACTTTAATTACGTTTTATGGGCCTTCGTTAAGTGACATTGCAACTTTAGTTTCCCTTGGTGGATCCATTTCTGTGTTCCTCACATTAGCAATGCCTACTGGCATATGCAGCTTCACACTTGGCACTTCTCCAATCACTTTGAGTTCTCATAATATACCAGTAATGATTTCTTGAGTCTAACACACAACTGTATGCTGATGGCTTTGGCATCTGCACTTTGCAATACATATTTTTTTCCCAGGGGGATGGACTCACTTTCTGTAAGCTGTATGTCAACTCTGAATGGTATACCTACACTGCTACTCATTGTGTGCATCACCTCAGCAACACAAACACCCAGAAGACTGACTTCTTTTTAGCTTCCTTTGCATTCGTAACTCTTGTGTCTTCCTGCAGTGCAGCATCAGTGGTTGCTCGGTATAGATCAATCACATTTTAAAGTGAGAATGTTTTTCTTGCACTGGCTCTAGTTCATGACACTCAGGCAGAAAGAAAAAGGTTCTGACATATATGTTGAAGTTATTTCTTGCCTATAATACTTTGTGCAGACATAGAAATTTGACTGCAAATTAGGAAACAGACTGTTTGTATCCATTAACTTTTTAATAAGACAGGCAAAGACAATGGATGAAATGAAATTAAGCATTCCTGTATCATGGAAAGGCTGGATTACTGTTCTTTACCATTGTGTGTTTTCTGGCAACAATTCAGACTTAAACTGACATTTCCTTAATCCATATCTACTCATGAATCTTAAAATAGGGGGAACCTCATTTCTCAGAGCACATTTCTGTTTGTATGTGTTTGAGTTTGAATAGCAGCCTGTTAACATAAGTTTCGCCCCTAGAGATACTTTGTGCTTGTAAACGATGGCAACCTGTACCCTCGTTCGGATTCCATGTTAAATTGTATAGCCACTTGTAACTGGTTCTCAGATGAATAGATGTTAAAAACTTATATTTATAACTTCCTATATCATCATGTCTAGTAATGTGCTGTGGTGTGCAACTAGACTGTTAGTAGCTGACAGGTTTATTCTAATAGAACATTACTACTGGTTAACTACACACCTTTTTGTGTAACTGATAGTTTTGAAGTCCGCTGATAACTTCAAACAGAGGTCAGTTTGTACAATTGGTTTGAGTTGAGGGTGCACTTGAAAAGAGACCAACTCTTTTATTAAATGGAATGACTGAATTATCTATTATCCAGTTTCTCGTGTATGACTGCTCTATCTTACTATGATTACGTGGTAACAAATGGGAAGCAAAACAGGAAACTCTAATAGCTTGAGATAAGTATCGGTTTGGTAAAACTATGTATTGATTAATGTCATGTACACCAACACTATAAACCACGAGAATACATGAACAGCTGTTATTAGCCAAGAAGTCTAAGCAATACATTTCATATTGTTTGTAATGAAGAGAAAACTAACGTCAATATAACAAAATACTTAATCTTTGAGCAATGTACTGGACTGACGAGTGAGGCAGGAGAAATACATCCCTCAGTAAGCAACCTATATGTGCCTTCTTACAGTTACACAGATAAGTTCTACTGAAATTTTCATTTTCCTGCATACAGAAAAGTATCACATAGTAAGCAATATGGGTTAGTGGGTTCACTAAGATTTGGAAGAAAATAAACAAAAGTGTTTTGCACCAGGGCAGATGCACAATGCCATATTGTTTCAAGCAGACACAATCAACACAAGAGTTTTAAAACTACAATGATAGGTATCACGTAGAATGGACACAATTAATTAAAAATTACTGGAAAACTCTAATTACTGTAAAATGTAATGAAAGGATTAAAACTGGAAAGTGCAGCCTTATGGTTGATGTTTAGCACACAAGAACTACTATGAAGACCAAAGAAACTGGTACACCTGCCTAATGTTGTGTAGGGCCCCACGAGCACGCAGAAATATCACAACTTGGTTTGGCATGGACTCGACTAATGTCTGAAATAGTGCTGGAGGGAAATGACACCATGAATCCTGCATAGCTGTCCATAAATCTGTAAGAGTATGAGGGGGTGGAGAACAGCACAGTGCAAGGCATCCCAGATATGCTCAATGTTCATGTCTGAGGAGTTTGGTGGCCAGCGGAAGTGTTTAAACTCAGAAGTGTGTTCCTGGAACCACTCTGTAGCAATTCTGGACATGTGGGATGTTGTATTGTCCTGCTGGAATTACCCAAGTCTGTCACAACGTATAATGGACATGAATGGATGCAGTTTACGTGTCACCTGTCAGAATTGTATCTAGACATATTGTCACTTAGAAGAAGGTGTAATTAGATGAATGACGAACACTCACTTCACTTAACGAAGGTTTATTCAGTACTTGCACATAGAAGAGTGCGGAGCGAACTGCCTCTGGCCAGAACACATACAGTATATATACAGTTACAGAACATTCCAGTACAGTGATTCTTGTTATTTGTGGATACTTCTAGAATGTACTCGAAGTGAATATAGAAATTAAAATTGTACAGTCCAGGTGAGTTTTGAACTCAGGCCCTCCATGCAACAGTTTAGCAACATAACCACTACACCATCTTGTTACTCAGCTTCTTCTGTGACATTTCTCCCTCCTTAAGAGAACAGCGTCTCAGTGTTACATCGTCCTAGTCCACGAACAAGTCATCGGTCCTGCATACTCCAACTCCTGTTGACTGATTCTTGCCCTGGCGCTGATCTTGTGGGAACTTCTTCTGCCGCTACACACTTCGTCGTCTTTCTGCTTGTTGCCTGTCGCTGGAGATTCGAATTTACCCTGGGTTGTGGGATCCTTATAGGGTTTCATCCGAAGGACGTGGACCGTATATCTGATATTTCGTCGTCTTGTGTCTGGGTCGAAATCTTCAACTTCATAAGTATCATTAGACAACTGTCTTACAACCTTATAAGTTCCAAAGTAGTGCCTGAGGAGCTTGTCACAGATACCAACCTTCCGAACAGGAGTGAAGATCCAGACGAGGTCACCAGGCTAGTAGATAACAGGGCTAGTAGACAACGGGGCGGTGGCTCACGTCATACCTTTGGCAATCGTTTTCTTGAGCCTGCAGCATGCAGGGTCAAGCTAACTGCAGAGCTTCCTCAGCTCTGGTTAACACCTGGCCAATGTAGTCATTGTCCACATCATCAGGATGTAACGGAAACATAGTGTCCATCATCGTAGTCGCCTCACGCCCATACACCAGGAAAAATTGGGTAAATCCTGTGGTGTCTTGTTTGCCGGTGTTGTAGGCAAAGGTCATAAAAGGTAGCACCTCATCCCAGCTGCTCTGCTCAACACTTGGATGAAGAAAGTAAGAGGATATGGACTGTCAGACCAATTGTGTGATTGGATTGAAGAGTTACTGGATAACAGAACGCAGCATGTCATTCTCAATGGAGAGAAGTCTTCCGAAGTAAGAGTGATTTCAGGTGTGCCGCAGGGGAGTATCGTAGGACCGTTGCTATTCACAATATACATAAATGACCTTTTGGATGACATACGAAGTTCACTGAGGCTTTTTGCGGATGATGCTCTGGTATATTGAGAGATTGTAACAATGGAAAATTGTACTGAGATGCAGGAGGATCTGCAGCGAATTGACGCATGGTGCAGGGAATGGCAATTGAATCTCAATGTAGACAAGTGTAATGTGCTGCGAATACACAGAAAGATAAATCCCTTATCATTTGGCTACAAAATAGCAGGTCAGCAGCTGGAAGCAGTTGATTCCATGAATTATTTGGGAGTACGCATTAGGAGTGATTTAAAATGGAATGATCATATAAAGTTGATCATTGGTAAAGCAGATGCCAGACTGAGATTCATTGGAAGAATCCTAAGGAAATGCAATCCGAAAACAAAGGAAGTAGGTTACAGTACACTTGTTCGCCCACTGCTTGAATACTGCTCAGCAGTGTGGGATCCGTACCAGATAGGGTTGATAGATGAGATAGAGCAGATCCAATGGAGAGCAGCGCGCTTTGTTACAGGATCATTTAGTATTCGCGAAAGCGTTACGGAGATGATAGATAAACTCCAGTGGAAGACTCTGCAGGAGAGATGCTCAGTAGCTCGGTACGGGCTTTTGTTGAAGTTTCGAGAACATACCTTCACCGAAGAGTCAAGCAGTATATTGCTCCCTCCTACTTATATCTCGCAAAGATACCATGAGGGTAAAATCAGAGAGATTAGAACCCACACAGAAGCACACCAACAATCCTTCTTTCCACAAACAATACGAGACTGGAATAGAAGGGAGAACTGGTAGAGGTACTCAAGGTACCCTCCGCCACACACCATCAGGTGGCTTGCGGAGTATGGGTGTAGATGTAGATGTAGAACACTGACAAACATTGATACCGTATCGGCCAAGGTCTTATTAAGGCGTTCAGTAAGCCCGTTAGTTTGCGGATGGTAGGCAGTCATCATGTGATGAGTAATGTTTGCACCGACCATTTATCTCTGTCACAAGATTTGATTGAAAAACTTTCCTTTGATCCGTAATTAACGATCTTAGGCCGCCTCGGCTGTTTTCACAGCTTTTGTAATGGCATAGAGTGTCAGATAATCAGTGCAAATCCATCTACTGCCACAAGCAGACATTGGAAATTGTCCAAGGAGGTCAATGCCAACATGCTGGAAAGGCATTTCGACTGGTGGAATTGGTACGAGTGGGCCAGGTGGTTTCTGAGGAAATGCCTTTCTCCTCTGATACTCTCAACAGTGCAACACATAGTGATGGACACTCCTAAATAAACCTGGCCAGAAAAATCTCTTGTGTATTCTATCATATGTCTTAATAAATCCTAAATGTGTCATGGAATTTCTGTAGAACATCTAAGCGCATGTGTTTAGGAATCACTGGTAGCAACCTCTTTCCAAATGGATCAAAATTTTTCTTGCGAAATAATCCATTAACTACCTTAAATAGTCCTTTCACATCCTCTGACCGATTTAAGGCAAGCATAATTTGAGATATCTTGGCATCCTCCTTCTGCTCAGCAGAGAGATCCTGGAGTGCAGCAAGACAGTCACTATCTTCGTCAATGTCTTGATGGTCTTGCACAGGGTTTCTTGAGAGACAGTCAGCATCTTGGTGTTTTCTTCCACTTTTGTACACTATGGTAATATAATACTCTTGAAAATGTAGTGCCCACCTGGCGAGACGTCCTGTTGGATCCTTAAGACCTGTCAACCAACAAAATGAATGATGGTCTGTAACAACTGTGAATGGCCTTCCATAGAGATACTGTCAAAATTTGCACATGGCCCAGATCACAGCAAGACATTCCCTTTCTGCAGTTGAATAGTTTCTCTTGGTTTTTGTAAGTGTCCTAGAAGCATAGGCTATAACCATCTCTTTTTTCCATCCAAAATTTGCACCAGTATAGCACCAAACTGACTAAACCAGAGGTTGTACAGAGTTTCAGGGACAGCATAAGGGAACAATTGACAGGAATGGGAGAAAGAAGTACAGTAGAAGAAGAATGGGTATCTCTGAGGGATGAAGTAGTGAAGGCAGCAGAGTATCAAGTAGGTAAAAAGACGAGGGCTATTAGAAATCCTTGGGTAACAGAAGAAATATTGAATTTAATTGATGAAAGGAGAAAATATAAAAATGCAGTAAATGAAGCAGGCAAAAAGGAATACAAACGTCTCAAAAATGAGATCGACAGGAAGTGCAAAATGGCTAAGCAGGCATGGCTAGAGGACAAATGTAATGATGTAGAGGCTTATCTCACTAGGGGTAAGACAGATACAGCCTACAGGAAAATTAAAGAGACCTTTGGAGAAAAGAGAGCCACTTGTATGAATATCAAGAGCTCAGACGGAAACCCAGTTCTAAGCAAAGAGGGGAAAGCAGAAAGGTGGAAGGAGTATATAGAGGGTCTATATAAGGGCGATGTACTTGAGGACAATATTAGGGAAATGGAAGAGGATGTAGATGAAGATGAAATGGGAGATTCGATACTGCGTGAAGAGTTTGCCAGAGCACTGAAAGACCTGAGTCGAAACAAGGCCCCGGGAGTAGACAACATTCCATTAGAACTACTGACGGCCTTGGGAGAGCCAATCCTGACAAAACTCTACCATCTGGTCAGCAAGATGTACGAGACAGGCGAAATTTCCCTCAGACTTCAAGAAGAATATAATAATTCCAATCCCAAAGAAAGCAGGTGTTGACAGATGTGAAAATTACCGAACTATCAGTTTAATAAGTCACGGCTGCAAAATACTAACGCGAATTCTTTACAGACGAAGGGAAAAACTGGTAGAAGCCGACCTCGGGGAAGATCAGTTTGGATTCCGTAGAAATGTTGGAACACGTGAGGCAATACTGACCTTACGACTTATCTTCGAAGAGAGATTAAGGAAAGGCAAACCTACGTTTCTAGCGTTTGTAGACTTAGAGAAAGGTTTTGACAATGTTGACTGGAATACTCTCTTTCAAATTCTAAAGGTGGCAGGGGTAAAATACAGGGAGCAAAAGGCTATTTACAATTTGTACAGAAACCAGATGGCAGTTATAAGAGTCGAGGGACATGAAAGGGAAGCAGCAGTTGGGAAGGGAGTGAGACAGGGTTGTAGCCTGTCCCCGATGTTATTCAATCTGTATATTGAGCAAGCAGTAAAGGAAACAAAAGAAAAGTTCGGAGTAGGTATTAAAATCCAGGGAGAAGAAATAAAAACTTTGAGGTTTGCCGATAACATTGTAATTCTGTCAGAGATAGCAAAGGACTTGGAAGAGCAGTTGAATGGAATGGACAGTGTCTTGAAGGGAGGATATAAGATGAACATCAACAAAAGCAAAACGAGGATAATGGGATGTAGTTGAATTAAGTCGGGTGACGCTGAGGGAATTAGATTAGGAAATGAGACACTTAAAGTAGTAAAGGAGTTTTGCTATTTGGGGAGCAAAATAACTGATGATGGTCGAAGTAGAGAGGATATAAAATGTAGACTGGCAATGGCAAGGAAAGCGTTTCTGAAGAAGAGAAATTTGTTAACATCGGGTATAGATTTAAGTGTCAGGAAGTCATTTCTGAAAGTATTTGTATGGAGTGTAGCCATGTATGGAAGTGAAACATGGACAATAAATAGTTTGGACAAGAAGAGAATAGAAGCTTTCGAAATGTGGTGCTACAGAAGAATGTTGAAGATTAGGTGGGTAGATCACGTAACTGATGAGGAGGTATTGAATAGGATTGGGGAAAAGAGAAGTTTGTGGCACAACTTGACTAGAAGAAGGGATCGGTTGGTATGACATGTCCTGGGCCATCAAGGGATCACCAATTTAGTATTGGAGGGCAGCGTGGAAGGTAAAAATCGTAGAGGGAGACCAAGAGATGAATAAATACACTAAGCAGATTCAGAAGGATGTAGGTTGCAGTAGGAATTGGGAGATGAAGAAGCTTGCACAGGATAGAGTAGCATGGAGAGCTGCATCAAACCAGTCTCAGGACTGAAGACCACAACAACAAAAACAACAACAACAACAGCAGCACCAATCCCGTACCTGCTGGCATCTGTGTGTAGTTCTGTAGGTGCTCTCTCATCATGTAGAGGGTCAGTCGTCAGAGCTTTTCGCAGCACATCGAAAGAATCTTGTTGAGCACCACCCCAGATAAATTTAGCATCAGCTTTTAACAACTCTTGGAGTGGCCTGGTTTTGATACAAAAGTCTTTGATAAAACAACGGTAATAAGAACATAATCCAAGGAAGCTTCTCACATCTCTAATACTTATAGGAATAGGAAATTCCGTTACAGATACCACCTTTTCTGGGTCTGGCTACATATCTTCGTTTGACACCAGATATCAAAATATTTTGATTTCTTTTGCTCCAAGGAGACACTTTCTTGGATTAAGTTTCAGTCGGCCTTGTTAAAGAATTAAGAACGGCCGTCAGTATTTTTATATGTTCATCAAAGGTTTCTGAGAACACTATAATGTCATCTAAATAACAAAGACACATTTTCTACTTCAGGTGATGTAGAAGTTTATCCATAATGCGTTCAAACGTTGCTGGTGCATTACACAAACCAAACAGCATTACCTTAAAGTCATACAGGCCCTCAGGGGTGATGAATGCAGTTTTCTCATGATCAGCTTCATGTGCTTCGATTTGCCTGTATCCGGAGTACAAGTCCATGGTTGAGAAAAACTTAGCACCCCTCAGACAACTAGTGCACCGTCAATTCGTGGAAGAGGGAAAACATCCTTTTTAGTTATCTTATTAAGCTTCCTGTAATTAACACAAAAGCGCCAACTGCCATCCTTCTTCCTGACGAGGAGCACTGTTGTTGACCATGGGCTCTGCGAAGGCTGAATGATGTCATTCTTCATCATTTTCTCTACCTCGTCGCAAATTATTCGACGTTCCATTGCCGACACATGGTATGCCCTCTGGCTTATTGGTTGATGGTCTCCAGTGCTAATCTGGTGCTTCACCATCGATTTGTCTAATTTGCTCTTCATCTGTGCATTGACGCATTCAGAGAACTCTTGAAGAGTGGCAAGTAGCTTCTTGTGTTCTTCCTTAGTGAGATTTGATGATAGTCAAGCTAGAAGATGTTGTCTCATAGTGGTAGTGCTAATTTTGCCCACAGACTTGGCATGGGAGGTTTCTATGATGTTCAGCTGTTCTTCAATTAATGGCTCAGCATTTGATACGCACATGCGTCTTGGAAGGATCTGCAGTTCTCGGCGACAGTTAACTATCCACAGTTCACCGAATCGATTCTTAAATGAGACGTCAGAGGCTGGGATGACCAAGTTATTCTTCAGTGGTACGCTTCTCTTACATTCCACTACAAGATGGATGGGTTGATGCATTGCATGACACATGACAGTTACTTTTCTAGTGATGACTGCAGGAATGATCACTTCATCCAGCACACATAGTCTCCACACACTCGGATGCGCATCTTCCTGTCCGCAGTATCTCATTTCATCTAGCATAATCCTCAAGTGACCACAATCTATAATTGCGTGAGAAGCTTTAAAACAGTCCCATCTGAGAATGATGTCATGACTACAGTCTTGTAATACAATGAATTCTAAGGGCTATGTATGGCCACTTATAGCCACACGAATGGTACATCTTCCAGTAGGTTTTACATATTTCCCATTAGCCACCTTCAGCAGAGATGTTTTGTTGTCAATGAATATGGATTTCTGCAACTGGCGATGGTACTTCTCCAAAATGACTGAATGTAGTGATGAATGGCAGAGGATTTTTCTTTTCGGTGGCCTCACCTCCAAGGAAGGTTGCACCTTTAGTTTTCCAGGTTGCAGCAGTTAGGTAATCGGTTGGAGCTTCTAAACGGCGATGGAGACCTTGATCAGCGTGTTGGGGAGCGTCCTCTCCAGCGACTAGCTTGTGGTGATGGTGACATATGTCGTCCTTCACCCACATCTTCTTGTTCATCTTCGTTGTCCCAGAGTTGACGTCGGCTATGATTGGTCTCTGCTGTCTCCTGGTGCGGGCGTCATCAAATATCTGCTGCCTTTCTCGACAAAAGCACACCACATGTCCCAGTCGTCCACAGTGGAAACATACTGGTTGGTTATGCTAGGTCCTCCAGATGTCAGTCTTCCTTGGTGCCCTAACAGGTTACTCAGGATGCATTGTAGGAATGTAACTCCGCCTGGGTCTCAACTTTTTCACCGTTTTAAAGGGAAAAGAAGGACGAGAGATTGGGTTCAATGTCTATTCCACTTCCTCCCTTATGACCTCTTTAAGTGTCTTGGTTTTTTGCTCGCTGTGCAATTCAAGTGCCTTCTGAATTTCCTCTCTCACTATCTGATGTGCCTTCTGAACTTCCTCTCTCACTATGTGATGAAGAACACTTGTGAAATCAGTTGGTTCCTCCATCACAGACATCGATATGATGTTTGGAAGCCATTCAAACTTCTTGTGTGTCTTTTTTGATGCATTGTCTTGATATACTGGCACCATTTTATGAAGTTATCTGCTGTCAAAACATCCCTCAGGAGTAGGGCTTGATACATGTCCTCAGCAACACCCTTCATGAGATGTGCAACCTTACCTTCCTCCTTCATTCTAGATCCACTATTTTACACAGCTCCAACACATCTTGAATGTAGGATGCTGTAGTTTCTCCTGGATGCTGTGCCCTGCACTTTAATTTATCTTCAGCCTTGCACTTCTGTCATTGTGTGTCCCTGAAATACTTGCACAATTCTGCCTGGAATACTTCCCAGCTTGTGAACTTCTACTCATTGCTCTCATACCATTGCTTGGCAGTGCCCTCCAATTAGAAAAATACATTAATCAAACACACGGTGTCATCCCATTTGTTAAATTTGGCTCTATACGCTCATATACCTTCAGCCGCTTCTTTGAATCTTGGCCATCGTCACCAGAGAACCTGGAAGGATGTGTCTTGTGGTGGCACACAGTTGCTGTCATCGTAATGTCCTCTTCTTCTTCTGTCTCTGATAGATTGTGATCTGTTGAATATGGCCTGAACTCAGGTTTCTTGCCACATAAATGGCAGCTCTATCATGGCCTGAGGGGAGCCACTGTGTTGTCGATAATGTGTGCTATCACAAGTTCCAATACCTAGCGCCTCCAACAGAACAATTTCACATAGAAGAAGGTGTAATTAGATGAATGACGAACACTAACTTCACTTAACAAAGGTTTATTCAGTACTTGCACATACAAGAGCATGGAGCGAACTGCCTCCAGCCAGAACACACACAGTATATATACAGCTACAGAACATTCCAGTACAGTGATTCTTGACATTTGTGGATATTTCTAGAATGTACTTGAACCGAATAAAGAAATTAAAACTGTACAGTCCAGGTGAATTTTGAACTCACAACCCTCCACGCAACAGTTTAGTATCATAACCACTACACCATCATGCTACTCAGCTTCTTCTGTGACAATATCATGAATCCCATATCACACCAGCTGCACAAGCCCCACACCATTACAGAGCATCCACCAGCTTAAACAGTCCCCTGTTGACATGCAGGGTCCAAGGATTCATGAGTTTGTCTCCATACCTGTACACTTCCATCCATTCGCTACAATTTGAAACGAGACATGTCTGACCAGGCAACATGTTTCCAGTCATCAACAGTCCAATGTCAGTGTTGATGGTCCCTGGCAAGGTGTAACGCTTTGTGTTGTGCAGTCATCAAGGGTAGATGAAAGGGGCTTCTGCTCTGAAAGCACATATCAATGATGTTTCATTGAATGATTCACATCTGACACTTGTTGATGGTACAGCCACTGAAATCTGCAGGAATTTGTGAAATGTTGCACTTCTCTCACATTGAACGATTCTCTTCAGTTGTCATTGATCCCATTCTTGCAGGATCTTTTTCCAGCCACAGCAATGACAGACATTTGATGTTTTACCAGATTCCTAATAGTCACAGTACACTCGTGAAATGGTTGTGCAGAAAAATCCCCACTTCATCACTACCTCGGAGATGCTATGTCCCATTGCTCATGCACCAACTATAACACCATGTTCAAACTCACTTAAATCTTGATAACCTGTCATTGTAGCAGCAGTAACTGATCTAACAACTGCGTCAAACACTTGTTGTCCTTATATAGGGACTGCCGACCGCAGTGCCGTAGTCTGCGTGTTTACATCTCATTGCAGCTCTGAAACTACCGGAGCAAATTAGGCTGTAGTGCCAAAGACGTATTAGATATACTATTATTACCTAGGCTGTTTGGAAGAGTATACAACAGAAATATTCATGAGTTCTGGGAAACAAAATTCCCTAATCCTAAATATTAGGGGATGCATAAGTCCAGAAAATAAACACTAAAGTGATGGCATGTGGAGAACAGTACTGCAAAGTTCCATCAATATGCTGCCTATCCAGAATTTCAACCATCAGATGGTGGATATGGGGTTGGAAGCTAAGAACAGTATTTTTACTGTATTATGAGAGTTTTACATTCCATCAATATAAATGCTATATAAGAAGGAAATACGCAATTTCCAAGGATATTTAATGTACAGTAATATTAAAGGTAGTAAGCTTGATTTGTTTTCTGTGGCAGCATACTGAGAATTGTCTTTGGAAGCATGATGTACAAAGATCTTATTGAAGTAAGTACCAAGTTAGAATTGTTTGAGGAGGGCCGGCCAGAGTGACCGAGCGGTTAAAGGCGCTACAGTCTGGAACCGCACGACCGCTACGGTCGCAGGTTCGAATCCTGCCTCGGGCATGGATGTGTGTGATGTCCTTACGTTAGTTAGGTTTAAGTAGTTCTAAGTTCTAGGGGACTTATGACCACAGCAGTTGAGTCCCATAGTGCTCAGAGCCATTTCTTTTTGTTTGAGGAGGAAATAAACTCTAATGCTGTGAAGTACTCTGAACTTTTAGTAAAGTTAAGCAATAAGAACAGAGAATTGCCAATAATACAGGTGAGCCATTCAAAGTTTTCCCAGCACAATAATGAGCTGCAAACCCTCTATGCGCAACACAGAAATGCCTGCCATCATGCCAAAGACCCCAGTGTAAGCACGTGGGCAAGACGTTCATACTCAGTTAGTTTTCCTTGTTTAGATGTCCCACGGGTGTGATCTCATTGTATTTGCTTCTGTGTCCACCAATGCCTTAGTGCCACACTTTGCTAAGCTCGTATCATGCATGTATGTTGATTAAATCATTTGCTATAAGTATTTTGGCTGCTTCTATAATTATAGAATCCATGAATATGGAGGTGGTTGGTAAGATACACTCCTGGAAATGGAAAAAAGAACACATTGACACCGGTGTGTCAGACCCACCATACTTGCTCCGGACACTGCGAGAGGGCTGTACAAGCAATGATCACACGCACGGCACAGCGGACACACCAGGAACCACGGTGTTGGCCGTCAAATTCCACTAGCTGCGCAGCATTTGTGCACCGCCGCCGTCAGTGTCAGCCAGTTTGCCGTGGCATACGGAGCTCCATCGCAGTCTTTAACACTGGTAGCATGCCGCGACAGCGTGGACGTGAACCGTATGTGCAGTTGACAGACTTTGAGCGAGGGCGTATAGTGGGCATGCGGGAGGCCGGGTGGACGTACCGCCGAATTGCTCAACACGTGGGGCGTGAGGTCTCCACAGTACATCGATGTTGTCGCCAGTGGTCGGCGGAAGGTGCACGTGCCTGTCGACCTGGGACCGGACCGCAGCGACGCACGGATGCACGCCAAGACCGTAGGATCCTACGCAGTGCCGTAGGGGACCGCACCGCCACTTCCCAGCAAATTAGGGACACTGTTGCTCCTGGGGTATCGGCGAAGACCATTCGCAACCGTCTCCATGAAGCTGGGCTACGGTCCCGCACACCGTTAGGCCGTCTTCCGCTCATGCCCCAACATCGTGCAGCCCGCCTCCAGTGGTGTCGCGACAGGCGTGAATGGAGGGACGAATGGAGACGTGTCGTCTTCAGCGATGAGAGTCGCTTCTGCCTTGGTGCCAATGATGGTCGTATGCGTGTTTGGCGCCGTGCAGGTGAGCGCCACAATCAGGACTGCATACGACCAAGGCACACAGGGCCAACACCCGGCATCATGGTGTGGGGAGCGATCTCCTGCACTGGCCGTACACCACTGGTGATCGTGGAGGGGACACTGAATAGTGCACGGTACATCCAAACCGTCATCGAACCCATCGTTCTACCATTCCTAGACCGGCAAGGGAACTTGCTGTTCCAACAGGACAATGCACATCCGCATGTATCCCATGCCACCCAACGTGCTCTAGAAGGTGTAAGTCAACTACCCTGGCCAGCAAGATCTCCGGATCTGTCCCCCATTGAGCATGTTTGGGACTGGATGAAGCGTCGTCTCACGCGGTCTGCACGTCCAGCACGAACGCTAGTCCACGTGGAAATGGCATGGCAAGCCGTTCCACAGGACTACATCCAGCATCTCTACGATTGTCTCCATGGGAGAATAGCAGCCTGCATTGCTGCGAAAGGTGGATATACACTGTACTAGTGCCGACATTGTGCATGCTCTGTTGCCTGTGTCTATGTGCCTGTGGTTCTGTCAGTGTGATCATGTGATGCATCTGACCCCAGGAATGTGTCGATAAAGTTTCCCCTTCCTGGGACAATGAATTCACGGTGTTCTTATTTCAATTTCCAGGAGTGTACTTGATGCCACGAACTGTACTAGACAGTGATCATCTACCACAGATTCTTCAAGTTGACCTAGTCTGGAGTGACATTTATGTTCATTGCATTTGTCTTTAACAGTATGAGACAATTGCCCATTGTATGGTTCCCAACACAGATACAGGTTCATTAAAATTCTTGATCTCAGTAGACTGAGGTCATTTTTCACAGAACACAGCATTGTTTGCACTCATGCTGGAGAGCAGAAGTCACATTCAATTCAGGAAGACAGTACTAGTGGAATTCTCGATGTCTTCTGGCTGCCCATGATGTTCAATGTATAATGTGAATATGCTTCTCTGAATACCCATTGTAAATAAAAACAAAGTGGAGATAGCTAAGCTCTACTGACAGGTTCTCAGGATTGTAATAGAACATCATAGAAGATCACTGACAGCTTCCCAAACCCAGAAATAATATTATTAAATATATGGCGTATACCAGTAGTGTAAAAGTATTCTGTGTTCACTTTTCAGTTGTACTTTGTTTAAAGAACAAATGCTGGTTTCACAGCACTACTACCATCTTTCTTCTCCTGCCACTCCTCCTGACTGCACATTAGGCAGAAGGTGGTCTCAGTTTTCTATTACACAGGTTGTATCAAAAGAGTCATACGATTTTCTAAAAAATGATAATTATTATTTTACTTGAGATATGTGCAAAAAAAATGTACTGTTGGAAAGAGCAAACTCTTGAGTTATACACGGTTCCCACTAGGTAGCAACAGTGTGTGCCCACTTCAGTTGTAGTAAAAATGGTGTTGGGACAACAGAAAACATTTTGTGTTCTACGTTTTGCGCAGTACTGGTCAGTAGTAACTGTTCAGCATGATTTTTGTACTAGGTATGGTGGGGATCCTCCTTCAGCACAGAGCTTTAGATGATGGCATTAACAATTCCGAGAAACTGGTTGTTTGTGTAAAGGCAAATCGCTGGGCCATCCCCAAGTGTCTGACACAGACATTGAACGCATCTGCCATGGTTTCACAAGAAGTCTGCAGAAACCTGTTCACTGTGCAGTTTGACAGCTCAACATGCCACTGATGTCCATCTGGCATGTGTTTTTGTCAACGTTTACACGTGAAACCATACAAAATTCTGCTCCTGCAAGCTCTTCATAAAGGTGACAAACAACAATGCATGGTGTTCTGTAATTTTGTTCTTGGCAAGATGGAGGATGACAGTTTTCTTCTATGCTGAAGTGCTTAGTGATGAGGTAACATTCCATTTAAATGGAAAGGTGAACCATCATAATGCGATAATATGGGGTACGGAACACCCGCATGAAGTTGTACAACATGAGAGGGACTCGCCAAAATCTAATTTGTCTTATGCAGTTTCATGGGAAAAAGTGTATGGTCTATTTTTCTTTACTGAGAACACTGTTTCAGGTAGCACATATCTCAATATGCTTGAGAACTTTCTTTTCCCATACTTGGAGACTGATTCAAATGACTTCATTTACCAACATGACAGGGCACTGCCACAATGGCATTTGGAAGTGCAGGAATTTTTAAATCGAAGGGTTACTAAACGATAGATTGATTGCAGTGGATCAAATGATTCAGCCTTATATTGCTGGCCTCCAAGGACACAGGACCTGGGTGTATGTGATTATTTCTTGTGGGGGTTTATAAAAAAAGACTGTTTATGTGCCTCCATTACCAACAACAATGAATGAACTGAGAAATTGCATAACAGCAGCTGTGGAAGCTGTAACTGAAGATACGCTTGCTGCAGTGTGGGCACAATATGAATACCACATTGACATATGCCGCATCTCAAGGGGGGGGGGGGGGCATACTGAACACCCACGAAAAGGTATGAAGAAGAACTTCTAGAGTTTCCTGTTCATCAAGAAACAAAATTCATTGTTTATGTTTATTAGCTTCAGAAATATAAATGTGCTAAATCAGATGATTCTTTTCGATACACCCTTTATTTATTATGATAATAAGCTATTTTCCTTTGTTAAAAGTATGGTTCAGACTGTTGTTATACTGATAGATTATAACATTCAAATAGCATACATGGTCAATATTCTCACAAAATACTTGTAATTTTTGTGTAATTAAAGCTTAACAATCATTAAATATCAAGATTTGGTCACATGATTGAAAACGCTCTGTTATTGGCTGCAACTCTGCTGACATCACAGACAAGGAGTGAGATGAAACTGTATGGGTGTAATAGGAGTGTTAGCCAAAGTTACAAGGTTTCTACATACTTTTTCTGCAAACAGTTTAGCTATTTAGTGAGGGAAACCACAATTACAATTTTAGGTAACAATATAAAGGAATTTTGTGAACAATGATAGTGCAAATCTTGGAAAGGTGATGCATTAATGCCCCACCCATTTAGAGCAGCGATAGTGCAACGATGGACATTCTTTGCCCCATTCCTTGCAACGCCATCAATCTCACTCGCAAACTAAAGAATTTTTACAAATAGGTCACTATACTGTTGCAAGGCTGTTGACTGCTGATTGTGAACTATGACCCAAAGCACAATAAAATTATTCTTGGCCAGTCTTAGTGCACTCAGCAGAAGGTACTGCTTACCTTAGACAATTTGCTCAGTGGCGCAACAGATAGCACACCTGACCACAGAGGATGGGGTCATGTGTCTGAATCCTGGTAGGGTTATGCATTTTACAAGTTTCATATGAAATACCAAATTAGTATTACCAAGAACTGACTGTAACAGTTGTTTTGACGGTAAGAAATATTATATATAGCTTTGCATTAATCATAGACATAGAAATGCACAATAGAGGATAAATGCACAACAGAGGATAAATACATTTACTTTGTGAACAAACAATTCACTTTTTTTTTTGGAAAGCATTGCTAGTAGTGAAGATATCACCATATTCCCACAGCACAACATGCAGGTAACACAAACTTAAGATATGTGATGTTTGTGAGTGTAAACTAACACCAGTGTTCGAAGCAGACTAATTCCATCTTTACGTAAGATGATAAAACTTCAAAAGTTTAAACAATAAGGATCCTAGGTGGACAATATGAAGATAAAAAAATACATTGTTTTTAATAAAGTAAAAAATGTGTGGCCATGTTAACTAGAAAATATCTTTGTGATGTGTGTGAACAATGATTTCAAATGTAATCCCCTGTAAACAGCAAGGAAAACACAATAATATTCTGTTTCTGATCAGTGTGGTTAAGTTTTGTAATTGTTATTTGTTTTCATATGAGAGGACTGTCAAGTCATTTGACAAATAAGTTAAAATATTCTTTCTGTTTGGATTCGAACCAGCAATCTGAGACTATCGTCTTATAAAATTTGGGGTCTACCACTCTAAAACCTGAACTACTGAATAATTTTTGTGAAGCTGGGTAAAATGACAATTTCCTCTAAGAGTTTAATTTCATTTAATGGCGCTATCCTTCCTTGTAACACTGGAAATGCATATCTCGTAGGTAAATTAATGTAAACTTCACAGTGCAACACATTTTTACTTAAGTGAACTTGTGTCAACGTGGAGGCAATTTGCCAATACATTGCAATCATATTTTACATCTCTCTTCATTCTCTGGAACACTAAAAAAACTTTTCAGGAGTTTTTACAGATGTATTTGTACAGTATGGTGTTACACATCATTTGTAAGCCATTCTTTAAATTCAAATTCCAAAACAAGACATCACTGTGAATTAGCATTATTACAGTGAGTTAGCAGAGCCCATGAGAAATATGGGCCTCACATGGAACTTGTGTTGTCACACTAGTTGGCTTGTCCGCCACACTTCACGAATGCTTGGTTCTGTGCAACGCGCATGGAGAATCAATATTTAATTCAAAAGGCACACACTAAAGGTCTTAACTTTGCCATGTCCTATTGAGAGCTTGCATGCCTTTAAACGAGCAGTCACGAACTACTAAGCTCGTCTGAAATAGTTACTGGCTCCCTGCCAGAGACAGCTGCTGACAGTCGTTAGACCTGCAGTATCGCATGCTTGATGTATGTACCATGGCCTGTCTTTCTCGTGGGCCTCATGGCCTATCCAACAATGTCAAAGGCATCACTTGACTCGAATGGAGCATTTTAGTGGGCTTTCAAATTATTTGAATCTCATGCTTGTTAGAAGCATAAAATGGCATAACTAATCACTTAAAACAGTTTCCAGAAAACAGTCAAATACCCTGTTAAAATCTTAGTAACATTGAGATGTAACATGTCATTGGCAGAATGAGATGTTCCACATTCTTGATGTTCATTGGCTGGCAAAAGATCTTCATGGGTTAAGATAGATATTGAATAGGAAGCACCTCACTTTCAGAAGGTTTTTATTTATGGTTTGTGCAGATTGGAGTTATACCAATCATATGCTATTGATAATAAAGGCCATGTACTGATTCTTTTACCAGCTGGGTGCACTTGTTTGCTCCAAGGGGCTGAGAGTGAAGGGTATGGCACGCACATGACCTCCACAATGACAAAGAAATCATCGTAAAAAAAGACAAGTGATGTTCAGATTTTATTGTCAAAAATTGTTCACGTTTCTTGAGACACACACTCATGCAAACATTTAGCCAGGATTTTAAGCCTAAGTAGTCAATTAATTACAAAAAGTTTGGATTGTATGTTATAGGAAATCCATTGAGGTCAACTTCTCTGGGTGTGTTATTCCACTATGGAGAAAAAAAGTCTCTTTCAGCATCAATGACACTGCAGATCAAAGTCCACAGGGGAGAAGCTGGTTCACAGTTCAAGGGCACTGCGCAGCAGGACCCCTGCAGCACTGGTATTGTAGGGCAACTGACATGAAACATAAGATAAGTGCAGAATTAATTGTCCTGAAGCCAAAAACCGCATAAAAAGCATCACTCACATCGGTTTTTAATTGTCCTGAGGCCAAAAACTGCATAAAAAGCATTGCTCACATCAATTGTTAATTGTCCTGAGGCCAAAAACCACATAAAAAGCACCAATCAAAATCAAATCAGATTGTGTGACTGGCACAAAACATGATCAATATGCTGTCCACTGTTTTCTGCAACAAGTTGAAATCGAGAAACAGCATGTTCTACAACTGATTGAAGTGTTTCTGGGGTCACATTCAGAATGTGTTGCATAATGCCTGCCTTCAGTGTAGCTAAGTTTGCAATTGGAACACTGAACACAACATCTTTCAAATAGCCCCACTGCCAGAAGTGATACGGATAAGAGCAGGTGATCGGGACAGCCAGGCTGTAGGGAAATGGTGGCTGATAATTCTAGCATTTCTGGAATGGTGCTTCAGCAGCTGCTTAACTGGATTTGCTATGTGCGGAGGAGCGCCATCTTGCATAAAAATGATCCCATCCATGCTGTTGGAGAGCAGGAATGACGTGGTTGCACAAAAGACACTCATAGCGCTTACCAGTGACAGTACAGCTAATAGGACAGCAAGCTCCTGTCTCTTTTAAAAAAAATATGGCCCTATGATAAATGATGCCGTAAACCTGCACCACATAGTGACATTTTCAGGAAGAAGAGGTACTGATTGATTTGCGTGTGGATTTTCCGTTGCCCATATTTGATAATTCTGCGTATTAATATATCCTATCAGATGGAAGTGGGCTTTATCTGTCCACAAAATCTTCCACAGCCAATCATTGTCCACTTTGATGTGAGCAAGGAATTCTAAAGCAAAATTCTCTCTTGTTGGCAGGTCAACAGGAAGCAACTCATGCATGTGGGCAATTTTGAATGGATTGCAAAGAAGTATGTTTCATAGGATTTTACACACAGTTCTCACAGGTATGCCCAGTGTTCGGGAAATTCTTCATGCACTAAATGTTTGAGCACCACCACTCATCTCCTGCATTGCTGTGGCCCTGCTTCCACTGACGTCGAATCAATTCATTTCCTCCCTCTACCAGGTTGCACACCAAAAGAACCTGTCTTTTCAAATTTCCAAATACTTTTCTCCAGATCCAGGGCAGTCATCAGACCAACACATTTTTTCAGACCCTTCCATGTCTGGGTCCTCTGCAGAGTGATGTGTGCACAGTTCTTATAATACAGCTTTACAAGCAGAGCATGATCTTGCATTGAGACGGTCATGGCGAATGTCAGAGACACAAAAGGAGGAAAAGTGGTGTACCTGGCATGTTTATACCAACTTCAATGGATCATGTGCATGACAGGTGTTTTCATTTACATTTTCTGACTTATGCAGTGCCATCTTCAATCAATTTTCATACTTCTTTTTATTTTATTTATTTATTTTATTTTATTTATTTATTTTATTGATTTTTTTTTTTTTTTTTTTTTTTTTGCATACATTTTCCCCCCTCTCCGACAATATTTCATTGCAATTTGATGTCATTCTAACCAGTGGTGTTATTTCTACAGTCTTTTGAATGTTTAACTTTAATTGTAATCACCCTGTACATTGTGGCTGTCTTTATTAACAGAATCAACCATTAAATTATTGTGTGTTTACAAAAGTGTAGATATGACTCACACTTGTACAGTTCAAGTTGCGACACATAAGAGTTCACTTCATGCTCAGAGGTTACCGACGTCATAGACCATTTATGGTCCATGACCGATGTTATAGCACTTGATAGGCCTCATGGGAGCAGTTAAACTCAGCAAGCGGTTTATCGCGCTGTGTAGTTTCATGTCACTGACTACATCACAGCAATTCCACCTAGGGAGGGGAAAAACATATCAGTTAAAACCAATAACAATATTTTAATTCTGAATAATCGGTATTTTTTTGTCTCAATTATAACAGATATTTTTCACTTTTTGCTAATAACCAGGTAAAAAAAACTGGCATATCAGTTTTCCATAGCAGCAGTACTAGAATTTTTGTTTTCAAATAATTTTTTTTTAAATGAATAGTGTTCATTTGTAAAATTTCAATTGCTTTGAAATATTGGATTATTATAGAATGGGAAAAGCAATCAGTCTCATATTAATAACAATGCCTACAGGTAGAAACTTGTACCTGTTGTTGCGTGACGTGGCTCATTCGACGTTATACGTATACGTGTACGTGCAAGTGTGTTAGATTTGCAACAATCTTTTGAATGCCTCTGTGTGTTGTGTAATTATTTTAATCTTATCTTCCCAATCCCTAACTGAGCGATATGTAGGGGTTATAGTATATTCCTAGAGTAATCATTTGAAGCTGGTTCTTGAAACTTTATTAATAAACTTTCTCAGGACAGTTTATGTGTATCTTCAAGATTTTTCCAGTTCAGTTCCTTCAGTATCACTGTGGCACTCTCCCATGGATCAAACAAACCTGTGACCATTCATGCTGCCCTTCTCTCTATATGATCAATATCCCCTGTTAGTCCTATCTGGAACGGGTCCCACACATTTTAGCAGTATTCTAGAACTGGTTGCATGAGTGATTCGTAAGCAATCTTCTTTCTAGACTGACTGGAATTCCCCAGTATTCTACTGATAAACTGAAATTCACCACCTGCTTTACAAGACAACACAATATGCTATTAATAAAAAATTACTTTTATATTAAGTTAATTGAAATATATAGATATTACCTAATCTAAATAATATAACTTAATAATTATAAATATATTACCATAATTAAAATAACTGATTATATTACAGTACAAATATTATTAATTAAATAATTGTATATGTTATATACTACAAATATAATACAAAATATTTAGTTATGTGTAATTAAATATCTTATTATATAATAATTTCTTTCTCTCTATAAACATAAGTAGCTATAATTTTCGATAGATATGTGATTCCATAATAGCACCATCCCTAGTATGGAGGTATCTTATGAAGTGTGTGGCAATGAATTACATTGATCCACTAGCATTAATAAATTAAAATGTACATTAATTATATGTATTGCATTATATATTAAATGGAAGGAGGTACAATGAACTTGCAACACCATAAGGAGAAAAGATCCGGAGATTTCCTTGGAAGAGAAGGTAAATTTGATTGCTATACCTATAATTTTACTGGTGTGTTATCAACTTGGAAACCATTTTACAGTTCCTCCAGGATGAAAAATTGATAACAGCCTATAGTGATGATGCAGACAAGTCATCAACTTGTGATCTTTACTCTCGCCATTGCTAGACCCAGATCCTTCACCTTTGCCATCTTTGCTGGAGACAATAATGAGGCTGATTTCTGCCACAGCCTCAACCACATATCAATTGAGATCTTGTACACATTTACCTTCATTAGAATATTTCATCCTTTCTTTACACTGTATGTTTATTATGGGAAATAACAGCAATAAAAAACCAAAAATCGATTATTACAGAAACTGGTTATTTTGAGCAGTTTTAACAAGCTGGTTAAACTTAAGATGAAAAAATTTGTATAACCAAAAACTAGATCCCGAGGTTGAAAGTACCGCTTCAGTTGTAAATTTCTTTTATTATCACAACCGGTTTTGGGCTCTCATAAGCCCATCCACAGGTGTCGCACTGGAAATAGCAAGAGGTGGGATAAAAAGCAAAAGATTTCATAAAAAAAATTTTAAAAAAAATTTTGAAACTGCTAGGGCTGTGAAACCTTTGTCAACGCAAAAGTAACACCAGACAGTACTATGGTGTACTGCCTGAGTAGGGAAATATACAAATAATGCCAGGACACTTACACTGCGCTGTGGCCCCCGAGTGCCATGGTGGACGTGTACTAGGTGCAGTGTGCTACCTATGAGTGCAGAACAGGGAGTAGCGGATGCGAACAAGGAAGCGATCTCCATTGTCTTCTGGATGTTCACGGGATGTGGGAGAGAGTATCATGCCAATCTCGTAGACGTGTGCAGGGAAACATGCATGTCCCAACCTTACTCTAATAACTGATTTTACATACCTGCTTGGGAGATTCTGACTGTATCAGGGTTTATGGACTGAAGCGAACAAAGAGCCCTTCCTCTGCTGTGACGTTTGACACTACTGTTCCCATTGATAGTATGCCTCTGTTTTGAAACATGGAGAAAGTCAGAATATGGAAGCGGGTAAATACTGGTTCCCATTCTTTGATGCTTTCTTTTGCAAGGCCACCTACTATTTCATTATGCCAAATGCCTGTGAAGACCTTTACCCACATTACATGTACGGAATTATTTTCATTGATGGCTTTTGTTATTAATTCCACCAGACCATAGATACAATTGTTATCAGCTTTCCACCTTTGATGCTCTAATTGTTCCAAAGCATTTCTAGAGTCAGTGAGAATTAGTGTTTTGTTGCCATTTTCAATTTGAAACTTAATTCTCTCATTAATCACTGTGACTTCTGCAGTGTAAATACTACTAAATCGTGGTCATAAAAGCTATTTAGCTATCTGGCAGGCTGTTGTTCCATATTCTTTACTAAATGCTGGTAACATTCATTCCTTCCATATCAAACGGAAATCTGAGACACTGGGAAGCCCGTTACTAACAGTGGCATTCATTTGTGTTCATCTGGGTATCTTCTCTCTGCCAACCACTTAGCTTTAACCGTGACGAGATGATTAATTACTACAGATCTTTGCAGTAGAAGCTTCTTAGCAAGTAGTACTCTACAGATGTCAAAAGGCATTTCCTGGGCTTCTGTTAAAAGAGCATTAGTTGGTGATGACTTCATTGCTCTTAGGCACTGGCTAATAGCCTGGTACTGATGTGCATTTAGTTTTTCTAGTACATTTTGTACCACATTTCCAAATAGAAAACTTCTGTAGTCAATTACAAAGTGTATTAGACCACATATAGGAGGATGAGTATGGCTGGCTGGACTCCCCACCACAGGCGACGTACAGCATGTAAGACATTCGGAGCTTTTTCTGTTTTCGTAACAGTACGTTTGACGTGTTCTGTCCAGGTTAATCTGCTATCCACAAAAAGCCCCAATGCTTTAGCTGATGTTGGTACAATCAATCTAAAGGGTCCCAGGCTTATTGTATTCATTGGGTTTGTTCAGTGTTTTTGTGCATATAAAACTACAGAAGATTTTGATTGTGACAAATTGAGACCATTCCTCGGCAACTGTTTGGACAGTAGATCAGCGGCATTATTCATCCATGAGCAACACATTTCTAGGCTGATGGATGCTGTCTATATGCAGACATAATCTGCATATTTTAGCACTTGAATAGAGGGACCACAATGTTTTCCAAATCTGCAACAAATAAGGCACATAAGAGGGGATTACCTTGAGATAAGCCTTTCCACACTGAGTAGGGTCCATGTAAACTATTGTCTTGCTTTCTGATGTAAACAATTCTACCATTTAAATAATTTTCAAGAATTTGAAAACAAATGTATAGGACACCAAGGTGGTCTAACATCTACAAAAGTAAGAAAATGTCAACAGAATCATATGTTCCCAATATATCAGAGTATGAAGCTGTGCTTTTTCACAGTCCGCCGAGGATAGGTAAATAGTCAATAGTGCTCCTGCTCTCTTTTCAAAAGCTGTTCTGTGACATACTTTGAGAAGGTGTTCAAAAGTCTTTCTAAGCACGATGATACTGCAATTGGGCGATATGAATCCACTGTTGATCTTTGCTGGGCTTTAGTATAGGTACAACAATTTGTGTGGTTCATTCTTGAGGAATTTCGCTTTCTGTCCATATTGCAATAAAGATCTGTAACAGAATGTTTTTTGGTGCTATCTGTAAATTGGATATCATAGGGTAATTTATTTGCTGTGTAAGTGGAACATTTAAGTGCCATTTCTAATTCTTGGATTGTAAAAGTTTTCGTAAATAATACACTAGATGCCTATGCTGCTTCATGAATGCTCTTTCCAAACTATAATGTTTCTTTTTCTTCTGATATTGGTGCAATATCTGTGAAGCCTTTAACCCATTTGTTTATAGATTTTGGCAGTAGTGGTTCAATGTTGATTATAATTATCATTGCCCAAACCTCAGAGAGAAATATTTCTTCCAGTCCTTTCACAATATTATTTTTCTAGAAATTTTTTTTTGAGTTTAAGGAAATATTTTGCAAGGGCATCTTCTTTCTTACAGCTGCAAAAATTTTCCCACAGGCTGTTCTGCTTGTATTGTGTAAATGCTAATTTACATTAAGCAACTACATGGAACACTGAGCATTCCACATCGGTACAGCTCAAAATTTTGGATGTTTTATTGCCTTCTTTTAAGGAATGGAGGCTGACGTTGCTGCATTGAGTATATTTACTGTAGGTTCTACGGCATCCTTCTGACAGATCAAATGGACTACAGTATAGTCTGAAAGTCTATGGTAACTAGTTCTGTTTGCTTTCCTTATTCCATCTCAATTTTCGTTCATGGTTAATGTTAATTGGGGAATTGTATCAATATCTACATCCCATTGTATCAGATATTAGGGATTCTTCCCATTCCATTCACATATGGAGTGCAGGAAGAATGACTGATTGATTGCCTCTGTGCATGCAGTAATTATTCTCATCTTATCCTCACAATGCCTATGTGAGCAATACATATGGGATTGTAGTATATTCCTAGATCAATCATTTAAGGGCATTTCTTGAAACTTTGTTAACAGATTTTCTTGGGATAGTTTATATCCATCTTCAAGAGTCTTCCAGTTCAGTTCCTTCAGTATCTCTGTGACACTCTCCCATGGATTAAAGAAACCTGTGACCATTTGTGTTGCCCTTCTCCATACACATATAATATCCCCCGTTAGCCCTATTTGGTATGGGTCCCACACACTTAAGCAATATTCTAGAACTGGCCACATGAGTGCTTTGTAAGCAATCTCCTTTGTAGACTGATTGCACCATCCCAGTATTCTACCATCTGCTTTATCCATGACTGAACTTATGTGATCATTCCATTCCATTCCATTTCATTTCATATCCCTACAAAGTGTCACACACCGGTTTTTGTATGAGTTGGCTGATTCCAGCAGTGACTCATAGATATTATAGTCATAGGATACTATGTTTTTGTTTTGTTTTTCATTTTATGAAATGCAAAATTTTACATTTCTGAACATTTGGAGCAAGCTGCCAGACTCTTAACCATGTTGAAATCTTATCAACATCTGACTGCATATTTATGCAGCCTCTTTCAGACAGTACTTCATTATAGATAACTGCATCATCTGCAAAAGCCTGATTTTACTATTAACATTGTCTGCAAGGTCATTAATATACAATATGAACAGCAAGGATCCCAATCCACTTCCCCTGGGGTCTACTTGAAGTTACTTTACACCTGGCGATGACTCTCCATCCAAGATAACATGTTTGTCCTACCTACCAAAAAGTCCTCAGTCTAGTCACAAATTTCACTTGATATCCCATATGATTGTACTTTTGACAATAAGTGTAGGTGCAGTACAGAGTCAAATGCTTTTTGGAAATCAGGGAATACTGTATCTACCTGGCTGCCTTGATCCAGAGCTTCCAGTACGTCATGTGAGAAAAGTGCAAGATGAGTTCCACATGACATGTTTTCAAAATCCATGCTGGTTGGCACTGAGGTGGTCATTCTGTTCAAGATACCTAATTATGTTTGAGCTCAGAATACATTCTAAGATTCCACAACAAATCGATGTCAAAGATATTGGATGATAGTTTTGTGGATCACTTCTAGTACTCTTCTTGTAGACGGATGTGACCTGTGCCTTTTTCAATAACTGGGCACAGTTTTTGATTGAGGGATCTACAACATATGATAGAGGAGAAGCTAACTCAGCTGTAAACTCAGGGTAGAATCTGACAGGGATTCCATTGGTGTCTGCAGCTTCGTTCAGTTTCAACGATTTCAGCTGTTTCTCGAACACCACTAACACTAATACTTATTTCATTCATCTTTTCAATGGTATGGAGGATTAAATTGTGGGAATTCTCCAGGGTTTTCCTTTGTAAAGGAACATTTGAAAATGGAATTAAGTGTTTCAGCTTTTGCTTTGCTACCCTCAATTTCAGTTTCTGTCTCTCATTCCCTAGGGCTGGTGCCACTAACAACTTTTACATTCGAATTAAATTTCATTGAGTTCTGTGAAAGATCACTTGACAATATTTTGCTATGGTAGTCATTGAAGGCATAACATTGCTCTCTTACCAGCCAAATGCGTTTCACTAGCAACTATCTATAGGCCTACGCTATGTTTTTCGCCTATTATACAGTGATCTCTGTTTCTTTAGAAGTTTCTCTACAGTGACTTTATACCATGGAGGTTCCCTACCAATGTGAACGGTTCTACTGGTTACATATCTATCCTTTGCACAGTCAACTATTCTTTTAAACCTGAGCTGGAGTTCCTCTAGATGCTCCTGCCCTGTGCTGAAAGTTTCATGTTCCTCATTGAGATATGACACTACTGAGTTTTTATCTAGTTTACTGAAAATACATATAGAATGGCTCTGAGCACTATGGGACTCAACTGCTGAGGTCATTAGTCCCCTAGAACTTAGAACTAGTTAAACCTAACTAACCTAAGGACATCACACACATCCATGCCCGAGGCAGGATTCGAACCTGCGACCGTAGCGGTCTCGCGGTTCCAGATTGCAGCGCCAGAACCGTGCGGCCACTTCGGCCGGCGAAAAAAAAAAAAATATATATATATATATATATATATATTTCTGCTTGTTTTAGTTGTCCTTTCTACTTTTGGTAATCATTGTTGCCACAAACATGTCATGGTCATTGATACTAGTTTCGACGTGCGCATCCTCAAAGAGGTCAGGTATATTTGTTTTCATTAGATCCAATATACACTCCTGGAAATTGAAATAAGAACACCGTGAATTCATTGTCCCAGGAAGGGGAAACTTTATTGACACATTCCTGGGGTCAGATACATCACATGATCACACTGACAGAACCACAGGCACATAGACACAGGCAACAGAGCATGCACAATGTCGGCACTAGTACAGTGTATATCCACCTTTCGCAGCAATGCAGGCTGCTATTCTCCCATGGAGACGATCGTAGAGATGCTGGATGTAGTCCTGTGGAACGGCTTGCCATGCCATTTCCACCTGGCGCCTCAGTTGGACCAGCGTTCGTGCTGGACGTGCAGACCGCGTGAGACGACGCTTCATCCAGTCCCAAACATGCTCAATGGGGGACAGATCCGGAGATCTTGCTGGCCAGGGTAGTTGACTTACACCTTCTAGAGCACGTTGGGTGGCACGGGATACATGCGGATGTGCATTGTCCTGTTGGAACAGCAAGTTCCCTTGCCGGTCTAGGAATGGTAGAACGATGGGTTCGATGATGGTTTGGATGTACCGTGCACTATTCAGTGTCCCCTCCACGATCACCAGTGGTGTACGGCCAGTGTAGGAGATCGCTCCCCACACCATGATGCCGGGTGTTGGCCCTGTGTGCCTCGGTCGTATGCAGTCCTGATTTTGGCGCTCACCTGCACGGCGCCAAACACGCATACGACCATCATTGGCAACAAGGCAGAAGCGACTCTCATCGCTGAAGACGACACGTCTCCATTCGTCCCTCCATTCACGCCTGTCGCGACACCACTGGAGGCGGGCTGCACGATGTTGGGGCGTGAGCGGAAGACGGCCTAACGGTGTGCGGGACCGTAGCCCAGCTTCATGGAGACGGTTGCGAATGGTTCTCGCCGATACCCCAGGAGCAACAGTGTCCCTAATTTGCTGGGAAGTGGCGGTGCGGTCCCCTACGGCACTGCGTAGGATCCTACGGTCTTGGCGTGCATCCGTGCGTCGCTGCGGTCCGGTCCCAGGTCGACGGGCACGTGCACCTTCCGCCGACCACTGGCGACAACATCGATGTACTGTGGAGACCTCACGCCCCACGTGTTGAGCAATTCGGCGGTACGTCCACCCGGCCTCCCGCATGCCCACTATACGCCCTCGCTCAAAGTCTGTCAACTGCACATACGGTTCACGTCCACGCTGTCGCGGCATGCTACCAGTGTTAAAGACTGCGATGGAGCTCCGTATGCCACGGCAAACTGGCTGACACTGACGGCGGCGGTGCACAAATGCTGCGCAGCTAGTGGAATTTGACGGCCAACACCGTGGTTCCTGGTGTGTCCGCTGTGCCGTGCGTGTGATCATTGCTTGTACAGCCCTCTCGCAGTGTCCGGAGCAAGTATGGTGGGTCTGACACACCGGTGTCAATATGTTCTTTTTTCCATTTCCAGGAGTGTATTTCCATCATGAGTGGTGATCCTAACTATCTGTTCTAGGTAGTTTTCAGAGAAGATATTTAGTAAAGTTTCACTGGATGTCTTGTCACGCCTGCCACTAACAAAACTGTAATTTTCCCAATAAACTGTTGGATAATTAAAGTCTCCTCTGATGATTACAGTATGGTTGGGGAACTTATGTACAAGTGAACTGTGGTTTTCTTTTAAGTTTTCGATTACATCAGGAGATGAGTGTGTTGGGATCCAATTTTCTTTTTATGTCCACCCCTGATACTGATTCTTGCCCTAACAATCTCACATGCAGCTTCAATTTTTACCTCGATGGATTTGTTTCTTGTCTACCATGACAAATACACCACCTCCGGTTTCTATTTGCCTATCCTTTCGATATACACTTAAATTTTCCCCTAAAATCTCAAAGCTATCCATTTCATGTTTCAAACAGCTTTCTGTACATACTATTATGTGAGCTTCATTGCTTTTTGTGA
The DNA here is from genome assembly GCF_023864275.1 of Schistocerca cancellata. Taxonomy (NCBI): domain Eukaryota; kingdom Metazoa; phylum Arthropoda; class Insecta; order Orthoptera; family Acrididae; genus Schistocerca; species Schistocerca cancellata. The sequence goes on along the minus strand of NC_064626.1, from coordinate 389,763,698 downwards.
GCACTTCAAACTCTGGCACTTTGTTGTGAATGCTTCTGCAGTTTACCATTAGTATTTTAATATTCTCATCTGTGGGAGGCATTTCTTTCAATCTTAGAATGATACTTCTCAGTTTCCTACAGCTATCGTTAAATGAATGTTGCATTATTTTGGTACCTATGTGTAATATTTTAAGTTTATACATACAGTATATTGGTTAAAAATTAAATGCATGAGAGGTAGAGTGCCAAGCACCTTCGATTGTCACCAGTTAGGTGATCAGTTTACTAATGCTATGGAATGTCACTGATATTGTGTCAGTAACACAACTGTCAAACACAAGCGATTGTAGGAAATCAACAAATAATGCAGTACAAACCGATAAATCGCTAGTTGTGATATACACACATGAATAAGTGTCAACTACAATTTTTTTTTTAAGATTTTGTACGGATATTTATTTATTTACTTACTTACCTATCTTTGCTACTATAGTCTTATAAACAAAGGTCGAGTTTATGAACATTTTACATTTTCTATGGAAGGTATGAGTTATAGTAGTATTATAAGTATGACAATAGATATGTGGACTCAGGACATTGACAATTTACAATGATCTTCTTTTTCTTCTTCACCATGTGATGTTCGTTCTTGCCCTACACAGGGTAGCTGGGGAAAATGACACACATGGGACAATATGACAACAACACAGACATAATTTTGTGTCCATCACATTTAGAGTCAAGTGTTGGGCTGCATGTTAGTTGCGTCACGTGTTACTGGGAAAAGAACCTCCTAGTGCTTATAGCATGTCAGCTGAGAAGCTGACAAACGAACATGTGCACAGGAATTGTTCTGACAATGAGAGGTAGCGTTGCTCACGTCCATAGGTTTAACCTTAAAATACCCTACATGTGCCTCCTGGGTGGTGCTAATTGAGCAACAGTGATTACAGGCAGCCAGACTATCCATAGGATCTCCTGGCAATGACATATCAACTAAATAGCAGAAACAGTTCTTTTCAGAGCTCATTAACAAGAAACATTGGACCAACTATCAGACTCCTTCAACTAAATATCGAAAACATTAGCAGGGCAAAGTGTGACTACCTGTCAAAATTTTTGCTGGACAACAATATCGATGTCATCGCCATTCAAGAAACTCGTGTTTCCAGCGAAGAAATATTCCGAAGCCGAGGTCGAATTCCTGGATATTCTGCACTTGGTGTAACTTACCACGAGGTGTATGGAATTGCTACGTATGTCCGTAACAACATAAACGAAGCTTCACTGATTTCTGTAAGTGTGGAGGCAGATATACATACAGTTGTCGTACAATTGCACGGCATTACTATTACAAATGTTTACAAACGACCCAAAACAACATGGCCCAATTTTGTCCTACACGCAGCAGAACATCCTGCAATTTACATAGGAGACTTCAATAGTCACCATGAACTTTGGAAATACTCTCAAAATGATGAAAATGGGAGCATGCTTGCAGAATGGATCAAAGAGAATAATTTTCATCTAGTGTTTGATGCCAAAGATCAAGGCACTTTCAGGTCAGCTGCTTGGGACAAGGATTCAAATCCTGACTTATGCTTTGTTCGCTGCAACGAAACTGGCTTTCCCATCAACACCACAAGGAAAGTGATAGATGCCTTTCCTCACAGCCAACACAGACCTGTAATAATACAAATTGGCTGCACTGTTCCTGTCATACGATCAACTCCGCATGCTCAATGGAATTTCCAGAAAGCCGACTGGATGAAGTTTTCAACGGAACTGGATAAGACCATTCGGTGGATACCTCCATCACATAATAACCATCAACGCTTCATTGGTGCAGTAACAGCAACAGCTAAAAAGTGTATGCCAAGAGGATACCGAAAAGAATGTGTTCCAGGATGGAATGAGGAAAGTGAAACACTGTACCAATACTTCCAGCAAAGTGGTGACCCAGAGATAGCTACGGAACTATTGTCCAGCTTGGACATGTCTCGGAGGCAGTAATGGGCAGAAACAGTCAAAACTATGGACTTTACCCACTCGAGCAGGAAAGCATGGAGTCTTCTGAGAAAACTGGGAGGAAGTGCACCAGCATGCAGAAAAAATTCCGAAGTAACACCAGACCAAATTGCTTCCCACATCATTACTACCTCAAGAGTACCTCCTGACAAGAAACATACAAGACATATCAGACGACAGCTTCATGACCTGAAAAAGAAGGCATCTCCCTCATCTGAGTATACCCATCCCTTCACAGTTTCAGACATTGACTCTGGACCGAAGGACCTCAAACATTTTAAGGCACCTGGATTTGATGGTATCCATCCAGAATTCCTGATCCATATGGGAGGAAAAGCTAAGAAATGGCTGGCAGAATTCTTCACTGACATCCTGCTGACTGGTCAACTTCCATCTGAGTTTAAAAAGGTGAAGATAATATCTGTTCTGAAACCTGGCAAACCCAGCAACAAGGTAGAAAACTATCGCCCCATTTCCCTACTCAGCTGCTGCTACAAGCTTTTTGAAAGGCTAATATATAACAGAATAAGTAGCGCTATCTTAGAGAACGTTCCAGTTGATCAGTTAGGCTTCAGACCAGGGCGTAGCTGCTGCGACCAAGTATTGTCTCTCAAATCCTTCATAGAGTCAGGATACCAAATGAAGCAGAAAACATCTGTGGCATTTGTTGATCTAACTGCCACCTTCAACACTATGTGGAGGGAAGGCCTTATCTACAAATTTCCCCGCATCATACCCTGCAGAACAATGGCTCGACTGATTAACAGCATGCTAAGTGATCGGAAGTTCCAGGTAATCACTGGAAGCAACATAAGTAAGGAGAGGAAGCTGAACAACTGATTGCCTCAAGGATCAGTTCTCTCACCCTTACTGTTCAACCTATATCTATCTGATCTACCTGACACTTCGTCCAGAAAATACTGCTATGCCGATGACCTGGCTCTAGCCGTCAAACACCAGGAAATGAAGACAACAGAAGAGATTTTAGCCAATGACCTGTCTGCATTAGACAATTACTTCAAAATCTGGAGACTCCAACCCAGTGTGAGTAAAATGGAAGTGTGTAGCTTCCATCTAAATAACCAGTTGGCGAACGTAAAACTGTAAGTAAGTTTCAGAGGCAGAATTCTTCATCACAATTGGAACCCAAAATATCTTGGTGTCATCCTGGATCGTACACTATGCTTCAAACAACACCTTCTTAACTTAGCTCAAAAGCTGAGGACTCGAAACAACATCCTCCATAAGCTATGCGGAACTACCTGGGGATCTTCAGCAATCACCCTGCAAACTTCAGCTCTGGGCTTGGTACACTTGTGCTGAGTATTGTGCACCTGTTTGGATGAATAGTCATCACACAAGGCTTGTTGATACCCAGCTGAATGTGACAATGCGCATAATATCTGGCACAATCAGATCTACTCCAGTTTATTGGCTTCCACTGTTAACCGGTATAATGCCTCCTGATCTACACAGATGTACTGCCCTTATGAGAGAATTTCACAAGATCTCCAGGAATTCTAACCTACCCGTGCATAGCGACCTGCCACTTTTAAATCGCAAGAGACTGGAATCACGTCATCCAACTCCGTGCGATGCTGCTGACATGGTTCCTAAGAATTTCAAACCTCTTTAAGAATGGAAAGGTCAGTGGGAAGCAGTGACAGATGTGCACCTGCATAACATCTTCTCAGGTGCTAAACTTCCAAGTGGATTCGACTTACCACGCAAGACCTGGTCTACTCTCAACAGAATCCGTACCAGCCATGGGCGATGCAGGGATGCTCTCTTTAAGTGGAAGAAGCTGCCTGATCCAGCTTGTGACTGCGGGGCTCCATACCAGACTGTTCACCACATTGTCAGTGAATGCAGGATTCGAGCCTATCATGGCGCCAAAGAGGACTTCCTGCTAGCAACTCCAGATGCAGTGCGCTGGACTGAAGGACTGGATATTCAGTTGTAAAGACAAACTTAGTTTCTTGTGTGTCAATATGTATATGTAATTTCATGATACGTCTGTATTAGCCATACGCTAAATAAATAATAATTCTGACAATCGAGAAATCTAATCAATAAAACTGAATCCCCTTGTCATAAAGTGAATGTAAACAAAATCGCAAGTATGAAAAACTGAACTATGTTTATTAAAGGATGGGTTTAAGAATTAAGACACTTGAGATCTGATGAGTAAATCACATACGTACATTTCATAATATGACTTATAAGGATTAGGAGATATTTACACATATCTCTTAGAATTCGTCTAGATAAGTACCAGTAAAATGGTCAACAATATATGTATATTAGATTACGAAAGCCGGCCGCGGTGGCCGAGCAGTTCTAGGCGCTTCAGTCCGGAACCACGCGACTGCTACGGTTGCAGGTTCGAATCCTGCCTCGGGCATGGATGTGTGTGATGTACTTAGGTTAGTTAGATTTAAGTAGTTCTAAGTTCTAGGGGACTGATGACCTCAGATGTTAAGTCCCATAGTACTCAGCCATTTCTTGAATTAAGAATAGGGAAACGATGAAAATAAAGTTCAAATATGTTGATCATATAAGATGACCATACTTACAACATAGCAGAGTTGGAACAGTTTTATTGGCAACAATTTAGGTGCAATATCTTCACAGATCTTAAGAGGTGTAAATATTAATGTAAGACGAGACTTGAGGTAGGTGGGACTATACACAAGACAATGAACACCAGAGTCAAACATAGAATAAGTAACGTCTTCTATTATCGAGAGGCTAAGCAGGGTAAGATGCTCTATACTGAAATTGAAAAATGATGGTGCAGTGTATTTAAAGGCAACATGTTAGAAGGATTAAGGGTAAGTGTATCTGTGGAAAAAGACGACTACCTTAGGTCGGGTGGATCTGCAAACGGAAGGACCCTTATAGGTTTAATGAAGGAAAGGTTGTAAATGGGCACTGGCATTGTGGATGGAAATGTAATTGAGAAGTATCCATCCTAGAATGGGACGTAAATGTGCACAGGAAGTTGTTCAGCTTCAAGAAGCGTTCTCCAGACTAGAGTAATGAGGTATGGACCTAGCTGATTGTACTTTATAAATTTGAGTATGGTCTCCAAACACCAGCATGGTCACGAATAAAACAGTGACATGAATAAAGAATAAATTTCCTTTCTTTTTCATCTATGGTCACAAATTTTTTGGCGTCAGACTACCGGTTTCAGTCTATAATGACCATCTTCAGATCTGCAGCAAAATATGGGAAAAAACGTAACTACACTAGCAGATTGCCTACAGCTTAAAACAATAGAATAGACCATAATGAAAAGTGCTACTGACATACATGTGCATTTGTGCACTTTAAGTATGAAGAGGCATACCTGTTTTATATAAACATGTCCTAATGTACTGGAGCCATAGTGGCATCATCAAATGTTAAACACAAAATCAGTGCCAGCATCATCAGATATACACTCCTGGAAATTGAAATAAGAACACCGTGAATTCATTGCCCCAGGAAGGGGAAACTTTATTGACACATTCTTGGGGTCAGATACATCACATGATCACACTGACAGAACCACAGGCACATAGACACAGGCAACAGAGCATGCACAATGTCGGCACTAGTACAGTGTATATCCACCTTTCGCAGCAATGCAGGCTGCTATTCTCCCATGGAGACGATCGTAGAGATGCTGGATGTAGTCCTGTGGAATGGCTTACCATGCCATTTCCACCTGGCGCCTCAGTTGGACCAGCGTTCGTGCTGGACGTGCAGACCGCGTGAGACGACGCTTCATCCAGTCCCAAACATGCTCAATGGGGGACAGATCCGGAGATCTTGCTGGCCAGGGTAGTTGACTTACACCTTCTAGAGCACGTTGGGTGGCACGGGATACATGCGGACATGCATTGTCCTGTTGGAACAGCAAGTTCCCTTGCCGGTCTAGGAATGGTAGAACGATGGGTTCGATGATGGTTTGGATGTACCGTGCACTATTCAGTGTCCCCTCCACGATCACCAGTGGTGTACGGCCAGTGTAGGAGATCGCTCCCCACACCATGATGCCGGGTGTTGGCCCTGTGTGCCTCGGTCGTATGCAGTCCTGATTGTGGCGCTCACCTGCACGGCGCCAAACACGCATACGACCATCATTGGCACCAAGGCCGAAGCGACTCTCATCGCTGAAGACGACACGTCTCCATTCGTCCCTCCATTCACGCCTGTCGCGACACCACTGGAGGCGGGCTGCACGATGTTGGGGCGTGAGCGGAAGACGGCCTAACGGTGTGCGGGACCGTAGCCCAGCTTCATGGAGACGGTTGCGAATGGTCCTCGCCGATACCCCAGGAGCAACAGTGTCCCTAATTTGCTGGGAAGTGGCGGTGCGGTCCCCTACGGCACTGCGTAGGACCCTATGGTCTTGGCGTGCATCCGTGCGTCACTGCGGTCCGGTCCCAGGTCGACGGGCACGTGCACCTTCCGCCGACCACTGGCGACAACATCGATGTACTGTGGAGACCTCACGCCCCACGTGTTGAGCAATTCGGCGGTACGTCCACCCGGCCTCCCGCATGCCCACTATACGCCCTCGCTCAAAGTCCGTCAACTGCACATACGGTTCACGTCCACGCTGTCGCGGCATGCTACCAGTGTTAAAGACTGCGATGGAGCTCCGTATGCCACGGCAAACTGGCTGACACTGAAGGCGGCGGTGCACAAATGCTGCGCAGCTAGCGCCATTCGACGGCCAACACCGCGGTTCGTGGTGTGTCCGCTGTGCCGTGCGTGTGATCATTGCTTGTACAGCCCTCTCGCAGTGTCCGGAGCAAGTATGGTGGGTCTGACACACCGGTGTCAATATGTTCTTTTTTCCATTTCCAGGAGTGTATATAAATAACAGCATATGAGAAAGTCATCTTGTCAGGTGCACTACTGTTCAAAACAAACTGCCGTACAATAGGAACAAAATGTTTGTGTTGCAAGTTCACCAGATATCGCTACTGTAGGCGCACACATATTCTTCGATGATTAATTAAACAACGTAAAATAAAGGGAGACACAATCAGTAAAGTCTTATGAGCTTATAAGGTGTAAGAGGCATTATAGTAATAAAAAGCGATGAAATAAAACACGACAAAAGTTAGATTGTTAGAAAGGGGAAAATTTAAGAGACAATAATTGACATATGCTCAAGTGCCAATATTACAAATAATGATATAGATAATAAACAGCTTTCAGAGTACACAGAATAATTTAAAAACTATAAAACAAGTAGCTAAATAAGCCACAATCAGGGGGGGGGGAGGGGGGGAGAGGGGACCAGACTGCCGCACATAATCAGTGCCCTCTGTTAGCGCTAACGCCAGAATGCTGCATAGGCGAGAAGTGGCTAGAGGAAAGTGGCCACCAGAGGATCCCTCACACCCTGCGGCAAACCATTGCAAGAAAAGAATGATAAAACTCTGTACTAGTGCATGAACAAGATTATCTAGTTAATGAAGTACATTATATAAGCAGAGAAGGATCAAGAAAACAAAGTAAATATGTAAGGTACTCTATACCACGTGAAACTCTCAACAAACTATATGAAACAGAGGTATTCAGTAATTAAAATAGAACATTGTCAAACAAAGAAAAGTAGGCATTGGGCACAAAATTGCTCTGCCAGTTAAACAGTTTTGTGGGTTCTTTCTTTTTTGCTTTATAAATTTCAAGCTCCTCTAACGAATTACAAGGCCTTTTTACACTCTGTGGAGAATACGCATACTATTCTGTGTTCTGTATAGAATGACCAGTTTCAGATAAATGCTGTCCCAAAGCAGTTTTTGTCTGTGGCTGTGAGCGTTCTTTAAGCCTTAAGTTAAAAGAGCGGCCCATTTCACAGATATAATATTTGTCAGTTACTGCAATCAATCCTATATACTCCAGAGCCATCAAATTTGTCTTATGTCATTTTCAGTTTGTTTTACACACAGTTTTTAGAGTGTTGTTAACCTGAAAGCCACATCTGGCATCAGATTTCTTAAAACATTTTTCTATTTGCAGCAATATTTTGCCATTAAATTTCATAGGAATGGTTTTCATTCTGTCTTTGCGCGCAGTTTGTTATACATTTCTTTAGCCTTCTTTAAGGGCATGTGACATCACTTACAGCAAAGCAGTTAGCTACCGCAATCTGATATAAAATGCTGAGTTCTTTACATATTTCGTTTTCGGTCAAGTGTAGACGAAGGAGCCAGTTAATCATGGAGTGAAATGTCCTTTTTGTATCGGTGAGTCAAAAACTTATGTTTGTTGTCATCTTTCCTAATAGTAAGTTCATGGAAGTTAATGGAGCTCTCTTTTTCAACTTTAGTAGTAATAGTTATTTTTGGGTGCATGCTACATATTGCTTGGGCAAATGCGTTGACCTCATAGGTGTCGCCTTCTATCAATAACAAAATGTCATCAACATACCGTTTGTAATAAATGGGTTTATCTTTTAACTGTGGAAACTTGGCAAAAAATTTACTTTCTAAATCTTTCACAAAAATATCTGCTAAAGTACCAGCTAGACTATTACCCATCCCAAGCCCATCTTGTTGATTATATATTTTGACGTTGAAGGTAAAAAAAAAAATAATAATAATATTATATTAAATAAGACAAATCCCAGAAATTCAGTTAGTTCTGTACACTCTACAGTACTAATCTTGCTATGGAATATGAGATTACATCTAATAATGTCAATAGTTTCTTTTACTGGGATATTATTGTAGAGGTTTTTTACATCCAAGGATGCTAATGTTGCATTATTTGGTATATGTATATCCTTGATTTGCCAGCTATGAACTGTTTTTGACCCCAAAATAATTATTGAATGTCTAAACTGATTTAAGTTTATTTTTGATAAACTTATTTAATTTATAGCATGGTGATGACATATTGTTCATAACTGTAGTGTTTTCTTGTTTCTTCTCTGTTTATATAATATACTTCATTAACTAGCTAATCTTGTTCGTTCCTCTAACCACTTCTCGCCTATGCGGCATTCTGGCATTAGCACTAACAGAGGGCGCTGATTATGTGCGGCAGTCTGTTTTTTGTTTTTTTTCCCCCCTCATTGTGGCTTATTTAGCTACTTGTTTTATAGTTTTTATATTATTCTGTGCACTAATAGGAATGTTAAGACTAGTATCGTCTAATCAAGCGAATGGGAATGATATATTCCTTCGAAGAACAAGTCAATGCTTCTCATTTACAGAGAATGCTGAAGTGATAAGGAATACCACTCAATCCATGATAAGAAGATTGCAGCACTGCATTGATACCAATGGTCATCACTTCGAACACCTTCTGTAAATGGGCGTTAATGCCACCTTTTTGACCTTCGTTGACCTTCAAAGACCTTATTGTTGCACATCATTGGCTTTGTCTTGATAGCCACTATCAGGAAATAAGTACCAAACTATAGCATCCCATTTAAAAAAAAATCACAGTTGACCTTCATATCTCTGATGCGACCCCACCTAGCAACAAAAAACCATCATATTATGGCCCCTGTTGTCCCGTACAACATTTGTCCCACAAACTTTTCAGCTACTATCATACTTTCAAGAGTTATTCTAGGTGGCAATAGTTAGTGACTCACCCTGTAAATGTTCTTTGCCATTAATTTCCATGCATGTTCTTTACTTTTGTTCACATGTATGCTTTTCAAACAGGGCCAGCTTAAGCGCCAAGCGACAAGCTGCTGCTTGGGGGTGCCAAACTGGGAGGGCAGCAAGAGGCACCACAACTACAAGATCTATATACAGTATGTATCACAATTAGTTGTAGCCATAGGGGTGCCCATGTGCAACACAACATGTATATCCCTATTACTAGCATAAACTGACATGGGTGAAAGTGTAAGAGGGGACAGGGGGGAAGTTTTCTGTGTGTGTGTGTGTGTGTGTGTGTGTGTGTGTGTGTGTGTGTGTGTGTGTAGAGGCAGGTACAACACTTGGGTGGAAAAATGTTTCTGAACTGACCGGCTTCTGAATTGCATTAGTACAATAAAATGTTTCTTATATTCTACTTCAATCTGTGATCAATTTGTTGAATTTTAAAGTAAAGAATTAAAGGTTACCAGTGCAGTCTACCCAGTAACTGTAGTTTGCTAAAAATTACAAAACAAATAATTACTAAGTTTAGCAATTTATTTTAGCCAGAATTATGGCTTTAAATTAATTACTGCTTGTAGAAAAACTGAAAGGAAGAGAGAACTACAATACATGGCAGTTTCCTATAAAAACATAGCTCCAATTTGAAATGCTATGGGAATGCGTCTCAAGTGAAATAAAGGTAAAGTCGCAAGTGAGTAATGCCAGAGCAAAAATAGTATTGTCAGTTCATCCAGCAATTTGTGTGTACTTGCAGAACAAGAACTGCAGAAGTTGCTTGGGACAAATTAAAAGAGGTGAATGAAGACTTCAGAGGATAACTGGTTTGCTGACTACATGCCACATAACTCGAATGGAGAACTGTAAATCAGAAGCAGAACAATATTATCAAAAGGATAGTGGCTACTCACCATATAGCGGAGATGCTAACTTCCAGATAGGCACAACAAGAAGATTGGCACAAAATAAGCTGTCAGCCAACAAGGCCTTTGCCAAAATTACACAACTGACACACACACACACACACACACACACACACACACACACACGACCTCATTTTCTGGCAGCTGAAGCCAGACTATGAACAATGTTCTTTATTTGCCACAGTTAAGTAAAAATTTAACTTCTGTACAGGAGATAGTGGAAAAGGGACATTCCATCACCTCTGATTAACAAAACTGTTGTATTTATAATAACAAAATAATCTATTTGCAACAGCAATGCTTGATAAAGACATGTACAAATTGGATCCACCAGATACTATAAAATGACACAAACTTGTGGCATAGGAGATCAAGACATTTAAGACCAGATAAAACGGAAGATTTGCAAAAAGATTTGGTTGCAGCAGTAATTCTATGGGAACTGCTGAGCCTCCATGTGGTACATAAGTGCTTGGAGTGTAAACAGAAAACTTTATCATTCCAAGATTCTAACTCCATAACAAAGGTATCCTTGAATTAACACAGTCTGACTTGTACAAACCAATGGTAGCAATATCAATTGATGGGGCCAGATACTCCCCGACTGTAATAGCTGATTATACAGGGGCGATATTTTTGCACACTCTAAGTGACAAAAACCAAGAACTATTAGACATTTCAAGTAGTTGGTGGAAAAATAAGCTATTTGCAAAATTTGTATCTCACACACAGACAGTGGGAAGGAATATGTGAAACAAGGACTAGTAAACTTCTTAAAGGCCACAAGAATAACTTATCAAACAATAGTACCCTAAACACTGGAACAAAACAGTGTATTATAAAAATATAACACAACATTAATACGAAAGGCAGATGCTTATTATCTGATATAGGTTTACTACCAAAATCATAGGGGGGGGGGGGGGGGGGGGGGGGGGACGACGCAGTCTCTACAGCTGCGTACCTCATTAATAGATCAAACATCTTTAAAAAGCATGACACCAGAAGTATTTATCTGGAAAAAACCTTCTGCATTTAAAAATGTTTGGCAGCAAGGCCTTTGTTCATCTACCTAAAGCAAGCAGGTATAAATGGGATAAAAAGACATTTACACATACTGGTAGCATGTCGTGAACAGAGCAAAGCATATAATAGTGCCTACAAAGCCTCAGGAACTGGAAATTACCCCTGAAATTAAGCAAAATGAATCAGAAATAGCTGAATCTGAACCTATTACTAATGAGAAAGGTGATGACCAATATGTATTTTACCCTGTCATAACAGTTCCAATGAAAGCAGCTCAGAAGGTGAAAATTCATCAGATGCAAATAAAAATTCACAGCAAAGTTGAACACTCAAAAGATCATCAAGAATCCTGAAAACAACATAGACGAATGATTATGTGACCTACTACTTCACAGATACAAAGAATTCGGATTCATCATCATTACAAGCAACTTTAAAAAGTACACAGTCACACAACTGGCTTCAGGCAATTAAAGAAGAATTGCACTCACATGCTGAAAATCAAATATGGGAAAAATCAAACAATGGAAAATCCAGGATGAAATAATGACAACATTAGGAAAAGGATAGTTGCACAACTCTCACAAAAATGACCACTGTCTCTGGCCACTGAGGCTGGATCGTGAACAGCTGCTCCTGATGAGAAAAGTAATGTGGGTGGTGGAGACAAGGAGGAGCCCGGGGCTGGAAGTGGGCGGGATAGCAGTGCAGGTGTGGGGGAGGGTGTAGTGCTGCTTGTTGGAGCAAGCAAGAACATGGAGGGGGGAGTAGGACAGGACAGGGCTACTATGTGGAGCCGGGAAGTTTTTTTTTTTTTTTTTTTTGGGGGGGGGGGGGGGGGGGGGGGGAAAGAGAGAGACTAGTGGGTGCATTAGTGGAATAGAAGGCTGTGTGGTACTGTCGTGGGAGCAGGCAAGGGAACAGGTGGGTGGAGGACAGGGACTAACAAAGGTTGAGGCCAGGGGCATTACAGGAATGTGGGTTATACTGCAGGGAGAGTTCCCACTTGTGCATTTCAGGAAGTTTGTGTTGGTAGGAAGCATCCAGATGGCACAGGCTGTGAAGCAGTCACTGGACACACACACACACACACACACACACACACACACACACACACACACGACCTCATATTTAAGTATATTGTGCTGGGCTACTGGGTGGTCCAGTTTTCCATTTGCAATAGTTGGTCGTATATTGTATATTGTGCTGGGCTACTGGGTGGTCCAGTTTTCCATTTGCAATAGTTTGTCGTTGGTCATTCACCTGGACAGACAGCTTTTTGCTTGTCATACCCATGTAGAACATAGCACAGTGGCTCCAGCTTCATTTGCAGATCACACAACTGCTTTCACAGGTAGTTTGGCAGTGTAGGTGTAGGTGGTGCAGGTAGTGGTGGTGACAGTGGTAGTGGCAGTGATGTTGGGAGGATATATGGGACAGCTCTTGCGTCTAAGTCTACTAAAGGGACATGAGCCATCGGGCAAAGGGTTGGGAGTAGGGGTAGACAAGGCTATTGCATAGGTTCAGTGGGTGGTGTAATACCACTGTGGGATGGGTGGGAAAGATAGTGGGTACGATACTCCTCATTTCAGGGCACGGTGAGAGGTAGCTGAAACAGTGGCACGGATGTGATTCAGTTGCTCCAGTGCTAGATAATCTGAGTATTGAGGGGAGTGCTCCTTTGTGGCTGGACAGTGCAATTGTGGGAGGTAGTGGGTGGCTGGAGGGACAAGACACAGGAAATCTGTTTATGTACAAGGTTGGGAGGGTAATTTTGGTCTGAAGGCCTGAGCTGATGACAAAGAGGATGGGCAGCCAGTCATTGGTTTTCTGTTTAAATTCAAGGTGTTATTACCTATGGCAGCGAGAAACAACTTGCAGTAGCTTTATCAACTACTGAAGCTGAATGCGTAGCCCTGGCGTCAACTTATCGAGATGCATTCTGGCTACAGAGGTCAAAAAAGAAATCTCTTCATGCCCTGAAAGTGACCCCATTAAACTTTATTGTGGTAATAAATACGTATTTCGTGTATACAAAACAAGTGATTGCCGTGGAAGAATAAGACATACTGATATCAAAAATCATTTTATTAGAGAAAAGATAAAACTCAGGGGAACAAGTCCCAATGCAGTAGAAGCTGGCTGATATGTTAACTAAATCACTCACAAGAACAAGGCTTCTTCATATGATTAAGGAATGTCAAAGTTTTCTTTATTAGGCAATGATTCCAGTGGAAGTGTTACAAATGAAAATCTATGCCTCTGCTGGTTCTTTGCTGTTAATTTTCAAGCATGTTTTTCATTCTAGTTCATTTGTGAGTGTGTGTTCCGAGTATTATGTGTGCGTTATAGCAATGAAATGTTTCTCATATTCTACTTCAAAAGATGATCACTTTGCTTAACTGCTTTACTGAATATTGAAGCAAAAAACAATAATAATAGTTTTTTATGTAGTTCAATGAGAATGGAAGTAGATGTTGCTCAGTTTCTCTTTAGCAAGCCGATCTGTAAGAGCATTCTTCTTTTTTTTGAGTAGCTCAAGCCGAAGACACCGTGAGGAAATAATTGTCTGCCCACAAGTACAACAGTCAAACTCCAAAGCACTGCTGGTACTGTACCGACGCCATCCATTGCATGCTGGCTCAAGCAGGCAGAAGGAAGTCATCTACCTAAATCTGAGGCGAGGACTTTATATATTATATGTCTTTTATATGTTATAGGTGATATGTATTTTATCAGTTGTATATCTTTTATACAAGGGCAGTTCAATAAGTAATGCAACACATTTTTTTTCTCGGCCAATTTTGGTTGAAAAAACCGGAAATTTCTTGTGGAATATTTTCAAACATTCCCGTTTCGTCTCGTATAGTTTCATTGACTTCCGACAGGTGGCAGCGCTGTACGGAGCTGTTAAAATGGCGTCTGTAACGGATGTGCGTTGCAAACAACGGGCAGTGATTGAGTTTCTTTTGGCGGAAAACCAGGGCATCTCCGATATTCATAGGCACTTGCAGAATGTCTACGGTGATCTGGCAGTGGACAAAAGCACGGTGAGTCGTTGAGCAAAGTGTGTGTCATCATCGCCGCAAGGTCAAGCAAGACTGTCTGATCTCCCGCGTGTGGGCCGGCCGTGCACAGCTGTGACTCCTGCAATGATGGAGCGTGCGAACACACTCGTTCGAGATGATCGATGGATCACCATCAAACAACTCAGTGCTCAACTTGACATCTCTGTTGGTAGTGCTGTCACAATTGTTCACCAGTTGGGATATTCAAAGGTTTGTTCCCGCTGGGTCCCTCGTCGTCTAACCGAACACCATAAAGAGCAAAGGAGAACCATCTGTGCGGAATTGCTTGCTCGTCATGTGGCTGAGGGTGACAATTTCTTGTCAAAGATTGTTACAGGCGATGAAACATGGGTTCATCACTTCGAACCTGAAACAAAACGGCAATCAATGGAGTGGCGCCACACCCACTCCCCTACCAAGAAAAAGTTTAAAGTCATACCCTCAGCCGGTAAAGTCATGGTTACAGTCTTCTGGGACGCTGAAGGGGTTATTCTGTTCGATGTCCTTCCCCATGGTCAAACGATCAACTCTGAAGTTTATTGTGCTACTCTTCAGAAATTGAAGAAACGACTTCAGCGTGTTCGTAGGCACACAAATCAGAACGAACTTCTCCTTCTTCATGACAACACAAGACCTCACACAAGTCTTCGCACCCAAGAGGAGCTCATAAAACTTCAGTGGACTGTTCTTCCTCATGCACCCTACAGCCCCGATCTCGCACCGTCGGATTTCCATATGTTTGGCCCAATGAAGGACGCAATCCGTGGGACGCACTACGCGGATGATGAAGAAGTTATTGATGCAGTACGACGTTGGCTACGACATCGACCAGTGGAATGGTACCGTGCAGGCATACAGGCCCTCATTTCAAGGTGGCGTAAGGCCGTAGCATTGAATGGAGATTACGTTGAAAAATAGTGTTGTGTAGCTAAAAGATTGGGGAATAACCTGGTGTATTTCAATGCTGAATAAAACAACCCCTGTTTCAGAAAAAAAATGTGTTGCATTACTTATTGAACTGCCCTCGTATGTTATATGTCTTAGTGCAGCAATGAATAACTTCCATGGGTTGTCATGGTAATGAGCATGAATCTATATTTATTGGTCCGAGCAATGACAAGAAATCATCTGAAAATTAATGTGATTATGGCTGTTAGTGCTGGCCACTTATTCACCATTTCACAACTTCATATGTCACAATTCATCCATCCTAATCATTTTCAATAAAGACTCACTTAGACAAAAATGTTACCTCTATCTCCTGGGCTTGCAAAATTAAGGAGTTACAGGTGTAATAGAAATATTTGTACATATCTCTTCTTTTTTTAATAACAGTAAACTTTCTTTTTACAACTACACAACAAAGGAAGATACAAAGAGAGAGTGATTAGCCTGTTCTTAACATCCGAGCTTCCTTTTTCTCTTGAAGTTCTTTCTTCTGTTGTTCAACAACTTCTCTCCTTTCTTCCAAAAATTCACCATATTCAACTGAGTCAATATTTCTTGTTATTTCAATGCCACATGATCTTGCAACACCTACCAACATTATACATATTTGTTCTAAAGTGTAACATGCCAAAGGAGGATCTTCTGATTTGATTTTTGCTATTTCATACAAATGCTTTAGTGTTATTTTTCCCGATATTTCTTTTCCTGAAACAAAATTCCATTTATAACTAAGCAGATCAAATGCAATGCAAGGTTGGAACTGTTTACCTCTAAATATTTATGAAAACATGAGGACTATTTCTAAAATTCACAGGGAAGTTACACTTTAATAATATTTCATGCATTTTGATGACATGGTCAAGAGCTAATTTTCTATGAACAATAATGTGTCACACTCGAGTAGAAGTGAATTTTTTTATTTTGCCTAAAAACTCTACCTGTAATTGTGAGCGTCTCTGACTTCTTCTCATAACTGTTAATTCACTATTCTAGTGCCATGTCCTAAGAGGAGTGAGAAGGGGCATTAAACATTAGAAAAGCAGTTCCTTTTTCAGGACAAAACACAAGCATACAGGGCTCACAGTAAACATACTTTACTGGTCTCGTGTTCAAAAAATTTGGTTTTCATTCCTTTTTACTCACTCTCAAATGAAAGCTAAGCTGAAAGGCTAAATGTGAAAAATAATCCAATTGTTCAAGAAAACCTCTTACAAGGAACTCCTTAAGTGTGAGGTCGTAAGTTCAATCTTTAGAAAGGCTCATTTGAAAGTGTTGTGTTAACAATTATGACAGGAAAAATATTAGCTGCCAATGACTCAGCATGTGCTCGAGGAAATGTATCTGAGAGGTCCAGAGATCAACCTTCTATGGGATGTATGTATTACGCTCCACAAACTGGATATCATCAACAAACAAAAAATTGTTCAAAACAAACAATAAATTTGCACCATGAACACAAAATGAAAAATGGCGTACCACAGTGATCAAAAACGTTTGCACCATCAAGATCAAAAGAAAACTCCTTCAGATTTACAAATCATGCAGGATGTTCAGCTAGGTATCCACTCTTAAAGAATGCATATAGAATCATATTGGTTTAACGGGGTGATAAGGACTGATGGAATGTGATGACATGCAACCAAAAACGAAACTGTCGTGGAGCTTATGAAACAAGCCATCTTTTAAGGCATAGTTGCAGATAGTGCAATACTATACTTTATAAGTACAGAAAAAGCAAACATCCAGAGGCTGAATTTGTCCTGTGGTATCAGATAGTATGAACTGCAATGTCACACACTTCTCAGGAGAGAGAGTTTGCTGTAAAGTAGTATGATTTTTAAACACAGACCAGAAATCAAGCAAAAGCAAGTTATTTTAACCAGCCACTGGCCAAAAGCAGTGCTCATACCATATTTGTAGTTCTCTTAAGCCCATCATATTGCACCTCTTACAAGGAACTCCTTAAGTGTGGCGTTGCAAGTTCAACCTTTAGAAAGGCTCATCTGAAAGTGTTGTGTTGTTTTCTGGGACTATAATATTCCATACTGGCCTTTAAAGTCACACACACAAGATAGAACTGTGGGGGCAGAGCACATCCAATTTCTCACAACATATAAATAACTTTCCAGCCAATCGACCATCCCAATTAACAGTCAGTGTAATTTTATACAAATATGTTAAAGAACTGATGTTAGTTTATCTTGATACAACTCTCTTAGTACCCTAATATCCAAGGTTCCTTTCAAATGCATTTCCTCTTCAAATCCCAGTTGGTCAGGGTTGAATACAAATTCCTAATGAACAATGGGATAAGTTTATTTATCTCAGCTACTACAAATTTTCAGGCTGATTCTGCAGTTTGCTGTATCGAAAAGTTGATGCTTTGTATGAAACTTCGTTATCTTACATCTTCCAATTCTGGAGCACCGTTTGAAATTATGTAACCATCCATTGCTTCCCTTAAAATCAATGTAATCTATGTTACATACGGTATGATGCGCATCCCGTAAAGCATCCATGAAACACACAAACACTAGTTTTTGTAACAGGTATGCCTTATCCTCCCTCAAATATTCATAATTTTTCTTATGCACTACATGATCATATTGCTGTGGGCTTATTTGAAATCTGTTCATCACTAATTTTTTACTATGCTGAGGATTATCTTCCACGTACGTAATTATGTTTAGTACCCACTCCTCGGACAATTATCCTTTACTACATTTCACTGGAGACCTGATTTGTGGCCCCCTGTCCGACAAAGATGATGAACTCACTTTCACTCGTTAGGCATGTATTATCGTTACTGTACTCCTCGTGTACATTGTCCACAGGGCCGTGCATGATGCCACCACACATTCCACTCACTCATCCCCCAGACATGTTAATATTTCTTCTGCCAATTCTTTCTTAATCTGCAAAATTCCTTGGATTTCTTTCTGATGAAACGTCAACTTTGGCACTGTTGTAGATGTATTACAATGTTTGCTCTGTTTATCTTTGCCATTGTTCTGCTTTGGATCAACACCAGTAACACTGTAATGAGTTACTTGTCAACCAAGCAGTTCAACTACGATCCATAGCCTCATGCTGGGCTCCTCATTGGATACCCCCAGTCCTTCTCCTGTTGTCATTAGCACCCAATATTGTGGGGCATTAAATGCCATAAACATCATTGGCCTTTTGCGACCTCGCACTCAAAGGGTTCTACCGAAATGAGACATTTTGGCAGTTCTGATGTAAGACATGGCACATAGGATTAAAAGGCATGAAAATTAGTATGGGGTCATTCCACATCAGAGGGACCAATATTAAACAGTGTCCCCACTCAACCATCTCCAAACCTAATGAAATTTGGTGTGAAGGTTCTACATGGTCTTTGATGGTTATATACCAAATTTCAGACCAGTATCTTCAGCGGTTGAATTCTTAGGGGATTTTAAAGAGAGGCACTCACCTCCGCATCATGTACCAAGGTACACATGTGCCAAATTTGCTAGGCTTAAAAAAGTTCTAGCAAACATTTGGTCATTTGCTTTAATATACACAGACAACTTCTTATGCTGAATCACACCATGTCAAAAATTAGAGATTTAGCCATACCTAAATATAGAAACAAGCCTCTAAAGTGGCAAAAAAAATTTGTGGCACTATTTGGAGAGCCATGGTTTGCCCAACCACTGCTACTTTTCGTATGAGCCAATCATGCCAAAACTTCAGATGGCTATTTCTACCTATGATGTCTATATATCAGCCAAATTTAATTGGCACTGGGTGTCCAGATGAAAAGATATGCATCTGCAAAGTTAGCCAAATTTTTCTAATTGCAAATTTTAGGGTTTTTTTGGGGGGGGGGGGAGGGGGGGGGCGGCAGTATCTCAACTGTGTCTTCTTCAATCCTTTTTTTCTTGCCACAGCTGGATAGATCATACTTTAAGCTTTCAAAGCTATACTGTTTAATTTCTGTATCTTGTATATTGATGAGTAAGAATACCTATCAAAAGTAGGAAAAATGGATTACTAATAAATACAAAAATTAATACAATCTGAAGTTGTAAATTTAAAAAATGTATAATTGTAGTGTCTTTTAATAGTATAAGATTTTGCTGTGGCTTAAGGAAAGTAACTATGCTGATAAGAAGTGTTTTTACATTATTTTAAAGTGTAAAATATAAATATAATAAAACCTCAGAAAGTGCTCTGAAGATTATAAAATCTAGAAGATCATAACAGAATGTTACGTTGCTTTAGAAGTTTTACCCCTAAAGTGCATTTCCATTGGTATTCTAAAGCAGCAATAATTTTTTAAGGCTCTACCTTCACAGCAGTGATATACATTGCTGAATCACCACTTTCAATTGCTGCTTCCATTATTGGCAATTTTCAGTGTCAGTCTTTTGTATGGTGTAATCTTTGATGTTGACACTGTACCCATTTGGTAAAGACAAACAAATAACACTTGTAAACACTGCAATGTCTGATAGGTTCAAGTCACTGACTAATGAAGTTTTTAAACCTTGTCAGAAAATTTGTAGCAAATATAGACATCAAATGCCCAAAACAATCATCCCACCAGGATAAGCAAGGATCACCATCCACAGAAGACGTGGGTGTCATCGATGCTTGGC
Source organism: Schistocerca cancellata (assembly GCF_023864275.1). NCBI lineage: Eukaryota > Metazoa > Arthropoda > Insecta > Orthoptera > Acrididae > Schistocerca > Schistocerca cancellata. The sequence continues at coordinate 389,743,471 of NC_064626.1, read as the reverse complement.
TTTACTGCTAAAACTTCATTATCATCACTTGGAGAATCACTACAAAAGCTTCAACAGATCAGCAAAAGGGATTCAATGGGATACATAAAGTGCAAATGTCAGAAAGCCGGAGGCAGCATTACAAAGATAATTGCCACGGTTGTTGGTGTGAGCCAAGTAGTTATTGCTCAGATACAAATGGAAGAGTGTCATAAATGTAAAGGTATGGACATCTTAATTGAACAACTTAAGATTAAACTTCAAGCAATAGCAGTATAGTTCAAATTTTGACCCTGGCCCCAAATAACTGCACTACTGAAAAAATGGCTAAAGAATTTGCTGTTTCAGCTAAGATGATGAAGGTTTGGAAACTGAAGATGGAAAATGGTGAAACAGCTCATTCATGAAATGAAACAAAATGTCCTCACTTTCTTTGAAGATGATGACTCTTCTTGTTTATGCCCAGGCAAAAAGGACTGTGTTGTTGTAAGAATAAATGGGGAAATATTCACAAGGAGAAATGCCTGCTCCTTTGTAACCTTAAAAAAATGTTCATTGCTTATTGTAAGCAATATGGAAATGAACTAAGCTTCTCTAAATTTTGTAAGCTCAGGCTGAAATGGTGTAGTACAGCTGGTGCTTCTGGATCACATTCAGTATGTGTATGTGCAATTCATCAAAATGTCAAATTAATGTTTGCTTCAGCAACATCCATTCAAGATGACTACAAGGTTTTGGCGGGAGAGAGGGGGGGGGGGGGCAGACTGTGAGCACTTCGGAATAAAAAAAATTGTGAGGAATGTCCAGGAAAAATGCAACTAGATGCTTTTCTTGAAGACTCTTTTAAAAAAGACTATGATCCTGAAGAAACAATGGAATACAAGCAATTGCTGGCAGACACACATTGGAGACTTGCCAGAAAACTGTTTAAGATTTCATGGAAGCATTTATTTTGAAAATTACCAGTTTAAGAAACCATCAGTTTGTGTCAGAACACCAAAGTTTATATCTTAAGCAGCTAGAAAGAAATCTTGCAGAAAATGAATTAATTTTAATGATAGATTTTGACTGATTTTGCTGAGAATTATTCTTTCATTGATCGGGATACTGTGCAGATTCCATTGGGAGAATAGTCAGGCCACATTTCATTCATCTGATGTCTAATTTGATGGCAAAGAATGTCAGAGTATTAAAATTCGTATGATCAGCGACTGTTCTGTCATAATACCATTGCTGTCTATGCCTATCAAATAAATTTGATAGCATATTTAAAGGCAAAGACTGAAAACATTAAGAACATTTATTGCTTTAGTGATGATTCAATATAAGAATTTCAAAAATTTTGTCAATTTATGCCTGCTTGAAAAGGATTTTGGCATCACTGCCAAATATTGACTCCATATGATTTATTCAAATTCTGTGATGATAGTATTCCAGGCGTAAAGCTTTTTTATGTACCAAAAGAAGGAATTGAAAAAATCCACCCAGATCAAGAAACAAGTTTTACCATGGGACATACAGTATCTGGAACGAGAGAAAATCAATTAATTGTAATGTTCTCAGAGTAAGCAGAGTTTACAATGATTCTACAGCATTCACAGTTAATGCCTTCGAAGCAGATGAAGAAATTCCAAGTTTACAACCAGAATAGTATGTTACTTGTATGTATGGCAATTTTTGGTGTGCTGGAAACATGTGAAGTTTCACATGAACAACAAGATGTCGTCATCAGCTTTACACACCCACACAGTCATGCTCGTTCCTTCCACTGGTCGACTGCTAAAGATACCTGCTGGATTCCTGAGCAACATATCTTCATGTCTTTGGAAGCCCCATCAGCATCACCAGGACAACAATACAGTTATCCACAATCTGTCATTGATAAAATTGTAGAAGTGCTTAACCAAACATGGAACTGAATCTTTAGTATTTTTGTTCTGCAAATTTGCTGTGTTTTGTACTATACTTGTTTTCATGTCATGTGCTAAATTACTGTTTGAAACTGGCTTATACACTTGAATAAAAATAATTAATTATGGGACTTTATGAGCAAAATATTTGACTTTTCAGTCTTCTCGAAGTGCTAAAATAATAAGTTTTGGGCCGGCCGGTGTGGCCGTGCAGTTCTAGGCGCTTTAGTTTGGAACCGCGTGACCGCTACGGTCGCAGGTTCGAATCCTGCCTCGGGCATGGATGTGTGTGATGTCCTTAGGTTAGTTAGGTTTAAGTAGTTCTAAGTTCTAGGGGACTGATGACCACAGATGTTAAGTCCCATAGTGCTCAGAGCCATTTGAACCATAAGTTTTGAAATGTGTTCTTACTCATCAAACTGAAAGATCCAAAAATTAAACAATATTTCTTTGAAAGCTTAAAGCATGCTTTTTCCAGCTGTAGCAAGAAAAAGAGGATTGAAGAAGACACAGTTGAGATATTTCTCCCAAAAATTGCCTAAAATTTGCAATTAGAAAATTTTGACCAACTTTGCAGATGCATATCTTTTCATCTGGGCATCCAATTTTAATTAAATTTGGTCGATACTTAGACATCATAGACATGAATAACCCTCTGAAGATTTGGTGTGATTGGTTCATATGAAAAGTAGCAATGGTCGGTCAAACCGTGGCTCTCCGAATAGCGTGACAAATATTTTAGCCACTTTAGAGGCTTGTAAGGCTAAATCCCTAATTTTTGCCACAATGTGATTCAGAATGAAAACTTGTCTGTGTATATTAAAGTAAATGACCAAATGTTTGCTAGAACTTTTAAGAAAGCCTAGCAAAGTTGGCGCATTTGCACCTTGGTACATGATGCGGAGGTGAGTAGCCTCTCTTTAAAATCCTCTAAGAATTCAACCACTTAAGACACTGAACTGAAATTTGGTATGTAGCCACCAAAGATAGATTTGGAGATGGTAAAGTGGGGACCCCTGGTCCCCTTGACATGGAATGACCCTATGACCTACATGGTCACAGTTTAGAATTCTCTGCAGCACAAATTACAATGCACAATGGAAAGTCATAACTTGTAAAAGGAACAAAAATGGAATGTCCCATGACCAAACAATACAGTATTAGATTCTGTCTCTTAAGAGGGAGAATGCATCACCCAGAATTCATCTGGAATTGCGTGGCTGAAATTACTTTTTTGTTTGTTGCTTCTATCCTGAAAATTTGATTTTTTGCACTATCATTCATCATTCAGCAGTGTATTCTGGTTATGAATAATGCAAAACTGAGATGAAAAGAAATGTGACAACAACAACTAGCAAAAAAATTTGAAAGCATGTGTCCAGAGACTCAATTTAAAATATACAATCACAAATATAACATACGAGGGTTGTTTTTTAAGTAAGGGCCGTTCGCGTGTATAGTCCCGTAGTTCGCGCAGATGCCGCAACAAGCCACCGCGCCACTTGCCAGCATCCTCCCGTTCACACTGATGCAAGTTGCAGCTCTGTAGCTGACGTGTACGCATCGCTGTGCTACTTTATAATTTTTACGATTATTGAATCGCCCACCGCGTGTGAGATACAGTCATTGATATGTTTTTTGACCGCGAGAAGCCTATTAGCTGCAGAAATTCATCGTCAGTTAACAGAAGTTTATGGCTTCAATGCAATGAGTGAAGGTAAAGTGCGTCAATGGGTTAGAGAGTTTAAAAATGGCTGTCAAAATGTCCATGACGAAGAACGCTCAGGCCGACCCTCTGTGATCAATGATGATTTGGTGGCTGGAGTCGAAACAAAGATTCGTGAGCACAGAAGATTCACAATTTCCACTCTTTCTTTGGAATTTCCACAAGTTTCAAGATCGGTTTTGTACAAAATTGTGTCTGAAAACCTAAACTTTAAGAAACTGTGTTCTCGGTGGGTACCCAGACTCCTCACAGAGGACCACAAAGGGAAGAGATTTGCCACTTCATTGGACTTTTTGATTTGTTACGAGGAAGAAGGGGATGACATGTTGAGTCAGATTGTCACTGGAGATGAAACATGAGTATCCCATATCACTCCCGAAAGCAAGCGACAATCGATGGAATGGCGACACACAACCTCACCCGTCAAGGTCAAAGCCAAACAGATGCTGTCAAAGCGCAAGATTATGGCAACTGTGTTCTGGGACCGGCGCGGTGTTTTGCTAGTGGACTTTATGCCACGAGGAACGACAATCAACTCAGATGCCTACTGTGCAACTCTAAAGAAGCTCTGCAGAGCAATTCAAAACAAAAGGCGCAGCATGCTGACAAAAGGAGTTTTGCTCCTGCACGATAACGCTAGGCCTCACACCTCTCAAAAGTTTCGGGATTTGATTGATTCTTTTGGCTGGGAAGTTTTGGACCATGCACCATACAGCCCCGACCTTGCTCCTAGCGATTTTCACCTTTTCCGGTACCTGAAACACCATCTTGGCAGGCAGCGCTTCAATGACGACGATGAAGTGAAAGCGGCAGTGAACTCTTGGCTGTGGGAGCAGGCGGCCGAATTCTTTTATGAGGGAATTAAAAATTTAGTTGTACGGTATGACAAGTGCTTACATAAACAAGGCAACTATGTAGAAAAATAGGTAAAAGTGCGTAGAATCAGAAAATAAAAGTTTTTTACAAAAGTATTTGTATCTTTTTTTAAAAATAAAAACAGCCCTTACTTAAAAAAACAACCCTCGTATAAATACTCACTACTAACTATAAAACTGTGATTGTTATACATGACAAACATTTTAAAAATTTTCATGTTGGCAATGAGGAAAGATTGATATTTGTCATTTAATTCACTCAATGTATCCTAGTACAGTTAGCAATGGAGTACAATTTAAACACACACAAATACTGCCAAACCTTAGTACCTGGTTCCATAGCACCCCTTTGTATACCAGCAGCTTGCTTTAGGAAAAATGTAGCAGGTGGCTTATGCATAATAAGCTGATAACTCCTATCAGCATTAACTGTAATTCTACATGGAAGAGGTATCCCCTCTTTTAAATCCTTTGTTCTTTCATTGAAATCCTTGCAAAAAGCTGCAATATTGATTCCATGCTGAAGACAAAAGAACAATAGAATATCAGTTTTGTAATGTAAAACACAAAATGAGCCATAATAGTCTCTCTTATGGTTACAGATAAAAAAAAAATTAGTTCTTTTCAGTATCAGAACAGTTATAAACTTAATGTGCCTAAGAGGACCCAACCAATGAACATCTTAACCCTGCACAACACTGTTCATTAACCGGCAGTATTGGCAGTGGGTGTAGTGGTATTAATAATTATGAAGCAATCATTGGAATAAAATACTACTTAAGACTGACATGAAAAGATGGAGGAAAAGAATATTAGGGTTTTATGTACTGTTGACAACAAGGTGACTGGAAATTGATTTCAAGGTTGGATAGGAATGGAAATCTGATGTATTCTTTTCAAAAGACCCACCCGCAAATTTTTCTTTATCAGTCTTTGAATGAGAATTCTGAGGGGGAGGGGGGAAGGGGGGAGGATGCATGTGACAAGGAAATATGGGTTATTTATTATTTCTTTACTTACATTCATACGTATGGTTAAATATTACATAGATTTAATTGTACATATCATAAATAACACTTCAGTGTTTTAATAAGAACTTCTAACCAACACGCTTATTCAGCAAATAGTCTCTTATTATTAATTGTTTCTTTTTTATTTGTTAATTATTACAACTTTACAAAAAAATCAGCAATAATGTTAGGCAGGAAAAAATTTAAGGTGTCAAACAAAGGAATTTCAGAGTGTGAACAGCTTATGCTAAATAGTGCGCCACATGTATAACTTTGAGGAAGATTTTTAACCAATAATTTAAGGCAATCTTGGTAAAAGCTTAATAACAAACATCTGTAGTGTCCAAAGCTTAAAATAATGTTAGTTTACTTTAGCTTCCATCATCACCAGTCATTTGACAGAGGCCTTGTTAGACTTTTTCACACTTTGCAGTCTTCAGCTATAAGTATCCATGTTTTTAATTTAATTTGTGATCATTCCCCAGTGCCACATACAGGATGAGTCAGGAGGAAAGGTACTTGCTTTAAGAGGTGATAGTATTAGTAATTCTGAACAAAAACTTCACCTGGACAAATGTCCTATTCTGAATAGTTTCTGAGATGCAACGCATTTAATATCACTTGTTTATGTTTTCCTCAAATAACTCAAAAAGCGCATCCTCCAGTCAACACGGGTCGCAGTACAAAATTAAACTACATAAGTTTCCTAAACAATATGCTGTTCATTTGTTCTCTAGGGGGTAATAGATTGCGCGAAGAGTGTGTGAGAAAGTTGACAATCTCGTGCAACGCTCAGGCCTCTAACATAGATGGTTTATGTAGGCCAGGTTGAGGTAGTTTCACGACTTGATAGATACAAGTGCCCTGTATTAAATTGTTCGCCCCAACTTCCTCTACACTACTGTGGTATGCTGTAAAGAATGTCAATGTTTGAGTAATACCGAAAACAAACAACAGTGTACATTAAATGTGTTCTCTCTACGAAACCATTCGGGATGGTCCATATAAATTTTTTTGTTCCGAATCACTAATACTGTCACCCCTCAAACCATGTACCTTTCCTCCTGACTCACCCTGCATATTTCTTTTCTTGTCCTACAGCTACACCCCATTCCTAATGGATCCTTGCTCCATTAGCAACATTACTTCACGGTACCGCTATGTATCGCAAAAATCCAGAAATGCTGCCTAATTCATGGAATCCTCCATAATAGCCAGACTACAAAAATCCCATATCTGGATGCCAACTCTCCTTTCACAAAGATATTGGATGTTCAGATTCTGCCATTTATTGTCAAGCACAAACATAGCACAATGAAAACAAATTTCCATGGCACAGGCATCCTTGAGCTACCTCTTCTCCCTTTGGAAATGTATAAGATAAATATCTTACAATTTCCTACAAGTCTCCCTAATCCTCTTACAACTTACAACAGTAAGAGAAGACCTTGCCTTTGCTGGCCTGTTCTATCTACCATACCCTTCCTAATATTCCGTGAAGGGCAAACAAATCAAGAACACCATTATTAATCTATCCAGCAGATCCTTTATCCAACAGAAGTTTTACTGCATTCCAAGGGCTTCAAACTCAGCTTCACCCCAAAACTCAAACATACTGGACTGATCAAAAACCTACTCTCCTTCCTACAGTGGAAACACACTTACCATCAACCACCCTTCTTCTCTCCCTTAAAACCCACATCCTTTCGTCTTTCCCTCTTTCCTGATGAAGCAACCGTGGGTTGCGAAAGCTTGATATTTGTGTGTGTGTTTTTTATTGTGTCTATCTACCAGCGCTTTCCCGTTTGGCAAGTCACAGCAACTTATGGAAGAGATACTTTAAAGAAATATTTCATTTCTCAACAGATTATATCATCATCACAATGATATGCATTTCACTTGAAAATAACTTAATCTGCAATTTTCTAAGAAGAGAATCAAAATGTCACATGGTATGGCAATGAAGACAGGACACGGGAGACAAAGGACAGGAAATGTGTTACTGGTTTTCTATTTAAATCATAAACAGCTGTAATTTCCAGGAGCAGCAAGAAACAGCCCATAGTAGCTTTATCAATTACTGAACCACAATTAAATAAAAAAGACCACTTCACATATATTACAATGGTTCACAATGAACAACTTAATAATAAACACACATAAAACAAACACTATATATCCAAACAGTGCAGAATCAACAGCCTCTAACTGCAACCATAGGACTGTTAGGCAAAATACTTTAAACCATAAATAACACCAGATTTATAGAAGTTTGGTCCCAAGAAGATCTAAAATGGCAGAACCACACACAACAAATAAATAAAAAACCATAATTGAAATTGATTGAAACATTGGTGACTCATCAATCAATAATTCTAAGCCTACCTAAGTATGCCTTAAAACAAGATACATTAAAAGAAAGCATATGGATGCTCCCAGAAGCACATTACAACATAAAAAGATGTGTATTACATTTCTTCCCGATTCTTAAAATTTTACACAGTGGTTTAAAATCTTTCTTTTTATGTATCTTTCATGTTTGTTTCTCTAGTTTATAAATATGGACATATCTAAGAGCACTTACTTCCAGAAAAGGACTATATGTATACATCTAGAAATATAGATACATAGTTTATAAGTATGGACACATATGAATAGAACATATACCTCCATAAAAAGAGAACATAAGTGTACACATAGAACATAATGTAGAAAAAACATAATTGCATTGAACTGAATTCCTTTGCCTGTAAACAACTGTTGTTTTGTATAAGGCATCATCATTTGTTACATAATTATACAGTTGGTTACACAAATTATTCAAAAAATAGATAAATAGTTCTCAAGATGGTTATACAAATGATTATACAAAAGGTTAACATATATAGATATTATTAAATAAATATTGCACATCTTGAACTCATCCATAATTAGTTTTGTTACACCGGTTGCACAGACAAAATTATGTTGTACGTCATAAGTTACAATTTTGTTAGTTCACAATCAGATTTATAATAAAAGAGCATCATTTTTTGTTATAAAAAAGAGCATCATATTTTTTTCATTATGTATGAACTCACTTGTACTATAGAATGCTTTCTCTTTCAGCCATGTCTCTACCACCGTTTTAAATTTATTTTCATGCAGTTCCCTTGTGCCATGTGATATAGTGTTCAAAAATGTTTTGCCAGCATGTACAAAATTATTTTGGACTTCACTCAAACGCACCCAAGGAATGTCTAATAAGTTCCTGTTTCTGGTTTCATATGAGTGCACATCTGACCTCACAAATGTAATATCTCCTACTTGCCTTCCTCATTTATAAAATCATCAGCACTGTAGTAACATTTGTGTTTTGAATATTTTTCAGCGTTTGCACCTGTGGATTCTAACTTGCAGTCCTTGAGCTCTGAATACATTTTATTGCTAAGCTTCAAAACCACATAAATTGGAGTATTTTCAAATAATGTTAGTCTGTGGCAAGGTAATAAGTAATCTTGTTTGTGCCTTGTTTCATAAGCATGTGTAAATAAATTTCCTTCAAAAAGACGTTGGTTTTTTAGCTCTATGAGAAGTGTTTCATATATAAACATAGAAGGAACTGTCAATAAATCAAGGCTTGGAAATACAGGTTTACATGATTGTCTATTGTTTGTTCCAGTCATAGCTCTGATAATTTTTTCCTGTAGCTTGGACATTCAGAGGTGGCTTCCTTTTTCAACACCCCAAAAAATTATGCCATATCTTCCAAACGATGTAAAATATGCATGATACAGAAATTTTCCAACAGCTAAGTCAGTTCCTTTATTTAGAATCATCATTGCATAAACAAAACTATTTAATTGATCAATAAGCAGTCCACATGATCAATCCATGCCAAGTTTCTGTTTATGGTCACTCCATGAAATTTAACAGATTCTGCAGTGATTAGCTCTCTGCTTTCATAACTTAACTGTGTTATATATACAACAGTTTGGTTCTGAAGTGTACAATTTGTGTTTTTGTTAGGTTTAGTTTCATAGCATTATTATTTATTGGCATGATCTGTATCACTTCAGGCAGGGGGTTACCTCCACAGTCTCAGTTGCTATTGAATTTAGCATATATTAAAATTCTGGAGTAAGTAAGAAACATTGCAGAGTCAACGGAAAAAGTATGCGAAGTTCAAAAGAATGCGAAATCCCGAAGATTGGCTAAAATTTACAGACGCGCGAAATTTGGCACGGATTTCAATGCGAGATGCCTTTAATAGGTTCCACAATGAAACATTTTCTCGAAATTTGGTAGAAAATCCGAAGAAATTCTGGTCGTATGCAAAGTACACAAGCGGCAAGACGCAGTCAATACCTTCACTGCGCAGTGCCGATGCTACTGTTACCGACGACTGTGCTGCTAAAGCGGAGTTATTGAACACAGTTTTCCAAAATTCCTTCCCCTGGGAAGATGAATGGAATATTCCAGAATTTGAAACACGAACAGCTGCTAGCATGAGTTTCTTAGAAGTAGATACCTTAGGGGTTGCGAAGCAACTCAAATCGTTTGATACGGGCAAGTCTTCAGGTCCAGATTGTATACTGATTAGGTTCCTTTCAGATTACACTGATACAATAGCTCCCTACTTAGCACTCATATACAACCGCTCGCTCACCGATAGATCTGTACCCACAGATTGGAAAATTGCGCAGGTCACACCAGTGTTTAAGAAGGGTAGTAGGAGTAATCCATCTAACTACAGACCTATATCATTGACGTCGGTTTGCAGTAGGGTTTTGGAGCATATACTGTATTCAAACATTATGAATCACCTTGAAGGGAACGATCTATTGATATGTAATCAGCATGGTTTCAAAAAACATCATTCTTGTGCAACACAGCTAGCTCTTTATTCGCACGAAGTAATGGCCGCTATCGACAGAGGATCTCAAGTTGATTCCGTATTTCTAGATTTCCGGAAAGCTTTTGACACCGTTCCTCAAAAGCAACTTCTAATCCAGCTGCGGGCCTTGTGCGACCGGATTCGTGATTTCCTGTCACGAAGGTCGCAGTTCATAGTAATAGACGGCAAATCATCGAGTAAAACTGAAGTGATATCAAGTGTTCCCCAGGGAAGCGTCCTGGGACCTCTGCTGTTCCTGATCTATATAAATAACCTGGGTGACAATCTGAGCAGTTCTTTTAGGTTGTTCGCAGATGATGCTGTAATTTACCGTCTAGTAAGGTCATCCGAAGACCAGTATCAGTTGCAAAGCGATTTAGAAAAGATTGCTGTATGGTGTGGCAAGTGACAGTTGACGCTAAGTAACGAAAAGTGTGAAGTGATCCACATGAGTTTCAAAAGAAATCCATTGGAATTTGATTACTCGATAAATAGTACAATTCTCAAGGCTGTCAATTCAACTAAGTACCTGGGTGTTAAAATTACGAACAACTTCAGTTGGAAAGACCACATAGATAACATTGTGGGGAAGGAGAGCCAAAGGTTGCGTTTCATTGGCAGGACACTTAGGAGATGCAACAAGTCCACTAAAGAAAGAGACAGCTTACGCTACACTCATACGTCCTCTGTTAGAATATTGCTGCGCGGTGTGGGATCCTTACCAGTTGGGATTGACGGAGCACATCGAAAGGGTGCAAAAAAGGGCAGCTCGTTTTGTATTATCACGTAGAAGGGGAGAGAGTGTGGCAGATATGATACGCGAATTGGGATGGAAGTCATTGCAGCAAAGACGTTTTTCGTCGCGGCGAGATCTATTTACGAAATTTCAGTCACCAACTTTCTCTTCCGAATGCGAAAATATTTTGTTGAGCCCAACCTACATAGGTAGGAATGATCATCAAAATAAAATAAGAGAAATCAGAGCTCGAACAGAAAGGTTTAGGTGTTAATTTTTCCCGCGTGCTGTTCAGGAGTGGAATGGTAGAGAGATAGTATGATTGTGGTTCGATGAACCCTCTGCCAAGCACTTAAATGTGAATTGCAGAGTAGTCATGTAGATGTAGATTCCCCCCCCCCCCAAAAAAAAAAAATTACTGCCCCGAGATATAGGCCTCCAAAGATGACAGTGCAAACAACATTTTGAAGATGTGAATTTTGGAAAAATTTAAAATACTGTATCTCTGTAACAGTTATAGATATTACAGCTTTTTTATTTGAAAGATAATTGCTTTATGATTGCAATGGTAGCCTCTGTTTGAACATATCTGTCAAAGTTCTTTTACTGTCTCCTTTTGAATTTTTTTTTAATTTACAGAAAAATTTTTTTTTCAAAAATGCCGATCCAGAAAAGTTCGATTTTTTTCTGTTGATTAGTACCATGTAGTACTATATTCTCTGTAAAGGAGAGCTTCCACTTTTAAGTTGGACAGCTTTTATTTAAAAAAAAAAAAAACATTTTCTTAACTCTCAAGGGTAATTTATGTCTTTAGTGAAGTTTTTTACTAATTTCTTTGTTATAATGTTTATTACTAATGCCTTTGTTGCAGTTATTTCTTATACTTTCTTTGTTGCAGATATTTCTTACACTTTATTATAGTTTCTAGTCAGTTTCTTTGTCATGATTGTTCATTGCCGGTATTTGTACTGTAGCTATTCAGTGCTAATTTGTTTACTGAAGAGGCTTCTAAGAAATCTGAGCCCATCCACTTAGTGTGTATTTGTGAGGAATTTGCCAGTTGACAGTTGCAGTGTGTTTTGTGAAAAGGACTGTTTGAAATGTCTTCTGACTAGGGCCATAGGAGAGTTAAGTGTGCTGACTATCTGCATATCCATATAAGAGTGATATATAAGACAAACAAAAACAGACTTTGTTCAGGTTGGCAATAAGTGTCTGCATTTGAAGATACTGTTTCAAAGTGAAGATGTTTCCACTGACAACTTCTTGTGTTCTAAATGTTTTGACAGAATAACAACATTGATAGTATCTGAACAAGGTGAAGTTCCCATGATGCAGGTGATGCAGATTTTGCATCAACAGAGGAAGAATTAAGTACCCTGATTCAGTCAACTACAGAGGTAGGTGTTAGTCCTGTTCAGAAACCGTGGTCAGTGAAGTTGAGTCATAAGCTTTATGCATCAAGAAAGCACAGAGAGATTACTAAAGCAATGGGTGAATACACTACAGCAAAATTGACCACACTGTCCAAAGTAGAAATTCCATCTTCAGAAGAAAATGAACCAAAGCACTCTTGCCAGGAATTTTTGACAAATATCAATTCAGCTATTGAATACTGTTCATCCTACAGTGAAAATATGCAAGTTTGAACTATTATTCCACAGACATCTCCAAAGGAAACAATTTTATCCACATTCCATCAGTATCAAAGTACACGGCAAACAAATCAAGAAATGCGAGGTCTGTAAAAGGAGTCTTGGAATACCAGATCCCTATTATAGTCATCCTGTAGAAGCAACTCAAGTTCAAATTGTGCAGTCATTTTATCTGGAAGATAAGTGGGGCTGTTCTCAGAGTGCCAACAGAAAAGACACTGCAACAATTGAAGGTTTAAAAAATTGTGAAAGTGAAGAGGCACATGACATGCAGTATTAAAGAAAATTTTTGCAATTTATAAGAACAACTTCACATACTGGAAGATCAAAATTTTATGCACTACGACCTAAGTGGGTAGTTCCATAAACACCTAGAGATGTCTGTTTATGTGTGTACTGCATGAAATTTGAACTTACTGGAGCATGTTGCATATGACACCTTGGTTGGGTGTGTGAAGTCATCTGTAGTCTGTGACGTAAAGCGAGAGACTTGGGGTGACTGCCCTGGAAAGGGAGGACTGTCTTTACAGACACTTGGCCCGGAGGACATAGCAGATATTTCTGCAGAAATTACATATGTGACATGGGAGGAAAATAAACTAATTAAGAAAACTGTTGCCTCTGACAGTTTCACTGATGAACTTCGTAAATGGTCAGTGAAAGCAGTAACATACCAGCATCTGGAGAAATTGACATAACAACACATTGCAGAAGTGAAAGGGTGTGTACAAGCTGAAGAACTATGTTTAGTACTTCACAGTGATTTTGCTGAGGGCTGGTCTGTAATTCTCCAACAAGAAGTAGAAGGGTATCATTGGAGTAATGACCAGGTTTCAATTTTTACAGGAGTGACATATTTTCAAAACAAGACCATAAGTGTGGACACAGAACATGACTCAGCACATGCTTTGCTAGAAATGTGCAAAATTCTTCAACTGCAAACAGGGGCAGAGAAGGTAATCATCATTTCTGATGGTTCTCCCAGTCATTTTAAAAATCGTTACCAGCTGTTTGAATTGAGTAAGTCACTTGTGCCAACTGACTGGGTATACGGTGTTACTTATCACAGGAAGGGTCCTTGTGATCATAGGAGGCCTGCTGAAGCACCATGCTGCAAAACATAAATCTTTCCGTATGAAATACAGCTGTGATTCAGCATGCTGAGGATTTTACGAGAGTCATAATATTTTACACATCCACAGCCTCATTCTTTTGTCCAAAGAGGAAATCGAAGAATCCTGTGAGCAGAAAAAAGAAGGATGGTGCAAACAAACTACTCCTTTGAAAGGAACTCAGAAGACATATTTTTGGACTCAAAGTAATGGGAGAACTCATATTGCACTCACTTTAAAGTGCAAGAAGGAAGAAATTTCGTTTGTTCAGCCAACAGCCCAGAAACAGCAATTTAATATTCAGATTCACAACCTGAGATGGGGGATGTTTGTGGCATGTGTGTATGACTATGACTGGTGGATTGCAGAGATTATAGATGCCATGACATGCCATTGACACAACAACACATTGCAGAAGTGAAAGGGTGTGTACAGGCTGAAGAACTATGTTTAGTACTTCACAGTGATTTTGCTGATTAAACGAAATTGTGGTGAATTTTATGCTACCACATGGACCAGCTTCTGGATACATGTTTCCAGCTGAAACACAGCAACAACGCTATCAGTGATCACTTCTGTTCACAATGATTTGACGATTATAAGTGCTCCAGTTCCTATTGGTTCAGCAGGAAGTCATCACTCTATATCAAAGGAAGATACTGAAGCAGTGGAACACATTTTTAGTTCATTGACTGGCTAATTTCAGTACAAAACTGAGTGCACAGTTGTTGTACAAACTGAAACCTTTAAGTATTTAGACCTTTCACATACATTTTGAACCATTTAAAATGCTTGAAAAATGAATGTCTTAGTCCTCTTTCAAAACTAAAATTATGTTAAATAAGGATAATTTTTGATTTTTATGAGCTTGTTATGTGATAATAAAACATGTTTTATGCATGGAAAAAATTTCATTTGTCTATAAAACATGCTCAGCCTGAAAGTGGAAGCTCTCCTTTCCAGGGAATGTAGAACTACATGGTTCTAATCAACAGAAAAAAAAATCAAAGTTTTATGGATTGGTATTTTTGAAAAAAATGAAAAAGTTCAGAACACTATAGTAAAAGAACTTTGGAAGGTAAGTCCAAATGGAGGATTTCTTTGTAATCATAAATCAATTACCTTTCAAATAAAAAAACCAATAAAATGTCTAGAACTGTTCCAGAGATACTGAATTTTAAATTTTTCCCAAAATCTTGCATCTTCAAAATGGTACGCACAGTGTCATCTTTGGAGGGCTGTATCATAGACAAGAAATTTTTTTGGAAAAAAAAATAAATAAATAAATACATGTTCCTTACTTAGCCCTTAATTTTATCATATTCTGAATTCAATAACATCCAAGACTATGAAGTTAAGATTTTTTCCTAGCCTGCCTGAAATGATGTGGTCTATGTCTATCCAATTTTCGAGTTCTTGAAGGGTTTGTTTTGTTTTCTGTGCTAATTCGTCAGTGTTTTTACAGCAGACTACTGCTGTCGAGTCATCTGCATACAGAATCTTATCTGAAGTTACCTTACCTGGCATGTCATTTATATAATATAGAAATAGTAACAGACCTAGTATGGACCCCTGGGGTACAACTGCTTGAATTTCCTTCCAAACTGAGCAAGATTTCTCAGCCTTATGATGTTTAACTACCCTCTGTGTCCTATTTTGAGATAAGATGTGAACCAACTTAAAGATTTGTCATGGAAGCCACAGAAGCTAATTTGAGGAACACCTGCTTATGGTTTACCATATTAAATGTCTTACTGACATCACAGAAGATACTGGACACACTGCCCTTGTTATTGAGGCATTTGGTTATTTTAGTGATTAGTTCATTGATAGCGACATGCACAATGCTTTGGTCCTGCCTAAATCCATACTGAATATTAAAAATAAAGTTGTTTTTTGTTGTATTTTTCTAATTGGTTACACACTATTTGCTCAAATATTTTAGAAATAATTTGTGGTATTGATGTTGGACAAAAATTTTCTATCTCCTCTTGTCTGCCATTTTTATGGATAGGTAGAACTTACGAATACTTCAGCGTGTCTGGAAAGCAGTCCTCAACGAACAATTTATTAATTAATTATGTGACAGAGTTGGAGTTGTGACAGAGTTGAGGATGCAATATAATCACATCCTGTCTATATTATTTTTCTTGGAATTTCATCCCAGTCAAACAATTGAGATTTTTTAGGGATTTGATAATATTAGCCAAATCACAGCAGGATAAATGAATAAATTTGAATTCTCCTGATCTGTGTCGCATTATATTGGGATTTGGGTGTGAAGGAGGGAGATGATCAGTTTTGTTAGAATTTATAAAATTATTGGAATTTGCGCAGCTGAATAAGTATTAAGGAGAAAAAAGGACATCTTACTAATAACTATACTTGCACATTCAAGAACAAACAAAATTACAGCGAACACAACAGAATAATTAGCGCACACAAAGAGTGTTAGACAATGTCAAAGAGGTCTATTTTACACTGTGCACTTTGCGCCGTCACACACGAAATATATTGTTCACACAATTCCAACAAAAATAGCTGTTGTATTCTTGGCATATATGTCTGAATTGTAATCACTTCCCTGTTATTTCTAATGTAGGGTTTAAACCTTTTGTTTTTCAGTGCTTATTCCAGTCTTGTCAATTTGCCAGACAGCTTCTGATTTATTTGTGGCATCTGATGTGTATTTATTGTTTGCCATTTGTTTTGCCTGTTCAACTATTCTGCTAAACATTCTTTTGTATTTCCTTACATAGCTGACAAACTCTGAATCGTGGTTGTTCTTTACTTCCACATGCAGTTTCCTCTTTCTAATGCTAGAGATCCTGATGCCTTCTGTTACATGCATGCATAAGATTAACAACGCAGTCCTTGTGTGGCACTTCAAACCACGATCGCTTTACTGTATATTACAGCAAAAAAACAACAGTCCAGACACTAATTGAGTCTGTGTTAGTAGTATTATAAGCCAACTTGTTCGCAAATATTTGTACTTACATGACCACAAATTAATTTGAGCTTAAGAAATTTAAGTATTGTATGTTTGTGGGTATGGATTTTTAATCACTTTTTCTCTTGGTATTAAGCTGACAGTCTCATGTAAAAGGAAACCAACTTCATTTAACTGAAGAGATTAATATAGATGTTGATATTATGTTAACTTCCAGATTCAACAAAAATAAAAATTAATTATAACCTTATAGAGCCAAATTATGTACATATATCTTTAAAGAATATTTTGGAGCAAGGTACTGAACATTCACAAAATAAAAGTATTCCATTCAAAATAACAGGCATACACATACATTTTTGTGTGTGTCTGAGAACACCATTTATTTCGTTTTGAGTTTGAAAAACCTATGGAACAGAGCTTCTGCTTCGGAGCACAAAGGGAGTAAAAAAAAGAAAAAAAATGATAAAAGTAATTTGAACGAAAAGTAGTGTTTGCTGCTTGCGCGCTATTAGAGCTCAACTGTATGAAAATGACATTTTCATACAAACCTATACTACACCAGTTATGAATTATAGATTATTACTGATACACTCTTTCATGGGCTAACAAGATTTTGTGTTTTTCGATTATGCGTATTAGTGGTTATCTATCTAAAACTACTTCTTCTAACTTTCGGAAAATGTTTTTTTATTTTATTTTATTTTTTTTTTTTTAAAGATTTCGGTTGAATCTGTGTGACTATGAGGTGTGTAGTATCATGGTAAAATACTATCTAAACATAGATGCTGCTGCTACCGGCAGTACTACAATGAGCAATATCTAACAAAATTCAAGTTGATGGTGATGTTGGTTTATGAGGCGCTCTACATCATGGTCATCAGCGCCTGCAGAAGTTCCCAATCTTGCCATTTCTCACCACTTCCCGAATGATGAGAGATGATCAGGACAAACACAAAATTCAAGTTGCTTCTGACATTAAACATACTGATGAACGACGTAAGCTATGCATCAAAGGCTGTTGTACGGAAAATGATTGCGGTCACAATATACAAATTCAAAATCGTTTTTACCTGCCCAAGCATTGGTCCTAACGGAGGACCGGCAACTGCCATTCCTGCTGGAATATTGGTTCGAATTTTATTTCCATGTTGCACCTTGTCAACGGCTTTACGCAAGGTCTTCAGCCTACCAGCAGCTTTCGACATTTTTAACTGTTCACTTAAGTCTACTGCTCTTCGTCTACATTATTTTCAAACATTAGACATTTGTGCGACGTTTCGATACCCTCGGGCAAAATCGAACGGAAATTCTTTCGATAGTGAAAATGAAATTCACACACAAAATAACCTACAAGAACATTGGAACAAGAAGATTAATTTCACTGTTCACCATACCCTCACTATCGACATTCACTTACTATGGAATTTTAGAAAATATCTTCATTTCGACTTAAGCCAATTTCTCCCTTACAAAGCAACCCTAATCGTCTCCATTGTACGATATATTTATTTTCCTTACGATTAAAGACATTCTAGACCTCTGTGCATACATTACAATTTGTGACAACATGAAGCCAACATAAATTACCTCGTATCAAAATGCATTTAGTCACCACGTCCTTTACGACAAATTCACACTTTCCGTCAACTTAAAACAATACGCGGTGCAATTATTTACTTAAGTATTTCAAATGGCGGCATTCACACAAGTAGAAAAAGGACCACCAAGTCACAGTTGCTGCGATTGTTTCAGGTCATGTTCCTCGGAAAGAAAGTTTTGCTGGTGCCTTCACCTGCTAATATCGGAAACTGAACTATTCTTTCCGCGCTCACTCGAAGGGTAGTAGTGGATCCTGTGCTTTTATCCCTTCTTAGTCTTCATTACTGTGCTTAGTTTTCGCGATAAATCGTAAATCTGCCGTGATCACTTCGATTTTTCTACTACTGAGTGTGCTTCCACAAGTGTAGTCAGGTACTGAAAGAGAAACAATATTTAAGTTTAATAGCGATAGAACACAGCTACCCACACACTATATATAAATGTGTACACCCACACTATAGATATATGTGAACGTAATTTGTAGCTGTTTTCACTGAAGAGGGTTTAAAGTATGAATCTCCACTCAAATGAAGAAAAATAAGTTATGTTTGTTTACAATGTTATTAGTTAAATGAGGAAAAATCGCAATAGATAATATGAAGAGACTCTACTTATTATCTTATAAATATAATTTGATGTGTTTATATTTGTGTGTTTTCGTCAGCAAGTATCAGTGACCAGAAACATTGTCTCACTTCCTAGCACCTTACCACACAAAGCTGATCAAGAACGTACGATATGAGCACTATAACTTGGCATGCAAACTACCTAGTTGTAGCAGTCAGGAGACGTTGTTGCCAAATGTGCAACATATCGTTAACCGCTGTTGACTGCATTTTTGCGTACTTTGTTGCTGAGCTATTGCTGTCACTGTCTGTGTTTTGTTGCGCTATTTTCATTGTAAATTTTTCGAATAGGTGTAAGAATGCAGTTGCTGGCCCATCATGGTGTTTATCTTCTACTAGGTACAGTCCGTAAAGGAAACTAGTTACCAGGAGCTTGTAGAAGAATCATAGGTTTCTGTTGCCTGCACAGCGTACTTACAGTACATGGAAGTGGAATCCCCCTACCATCTGCATCACACTTCACCTGTTTGAATACCCTAACCGCTCACCCCCACTCTCCAGAATTCCTAGTAGTCAGATCCCAAGTTATACTTTGTGATTAATGAAGTTCACTTTAGGCATTAATAAAATTTATCCAACTTTTTGTATCACAGTTCATAAAGAACAGTTCACAATGGCCATCACGTCACAGCACATCCAAAAATTCTACAATTCATTTCAAATGGTGACATTCACAATGACCATTGATGACGTTATGGCATCCATTTATTACCAGGTCTTCGTCATTCACCAGCCATCGCTGGACAGACTGCGTCAAAGTTACAATCAAGGGATTTACAATATAATGAATTACAGAATAACATATAAACTTATGTTATGCCTCTTGCTGTAGGTGTCTAGGTTTTCCCTTGTGTATGTGAGGCATAATAATACATAGTGGCTATAAACAGTCATTATTCCCGATGTTCTGAACAATGGCTGCTGCTCGATGTAATAATTCTTATTGCCTTCTTTTGGAGTAGCAGCACATCCTTGCAGCCTGCCGAACGATCCCATAGTTGCAATCCATACAGAATGTGGCTGCATAGTAGACAGTAATCAGAAACTGGTCTGTAATGACTTTTTTTCAATCTTCGTAGGAGGCATATTACATGAGAGAGTTTCTTGAATACATGCACAGTGTGTCCATTCCATCAGAGTTAGTGGTCTATGGTAAAGCCTAACATTTTCACAGATTCTACATCGTCAGAGTATGTGTTTTTTTCAAGGCTGCATACCATACGCTGAGTTTTTTCTTCATTTACTTTCATCTTGATGGCGATGAACCATTTTTTAGCGTTTTAGAAATGTACATCACATTTTGACTGCCTGGGAAGAATTTTCCCCTTTGGCAATAAGAGTGGTGTCATCTGTAAATTGTAGTGTCTCATAAACTTCGCTTAGATGATTTACAAAAATGAGGAAGAGGAGTGGTGGCTATGACTGAACCTTGTGGCATGCCGTGTCCTGCCTTCTGTTTCTGGGATTGAAACAATTTGCCTTCTGTTCTCCAAGAAAGACTGAAGAATAGCTAGGGCTTTACCTCCCACACAATAGCATTTTAGTTTTTTGAGCAAAATCTTGTGGGGGATGCAGTCAAAAGCTTTGCTTAGATCGTACAGTGTGAGTGCCACAAACTCACTCTCCTCAAATGCCTGCATTACTTTTCTTAATAAGCCTAATGCTGCAGTGGTACAGGTCTTTCCCTTCCAGAACCTGTGTTGCATAGTTTTATTCAAAATAAGTTAGGATCTGATCTTTCATAATGGATTCCATCACTTTTGCTAGTGTAGGAATGATTGATATTGGCCTGAAAGTTGACTCGTTATCTGGGTTTCCTTTTTTGTAAACTGGTACCCTCCTTGCAAGTTTCAAGAAATGTGGAAAAACTCCTGCAGATTGGCACTTGTTTATAGCTGTTGCTAATGGCTGAGCTATTTCTCCAATAATTTTCTTTAGGACAGTACAGGACATCCCGTAGATATTTTGACTCTACGAAGTTTTGTAAGATTTTACTATTTTCACTGTGTCATTTGCATGTACTTTTTTTCCATGTTTCAAATTTACTGTGAGTTTTCGAGTCTGGGATTTCAGCAATAGTGTTTTCTATAATTGGTAAAGTAGTCATTGAAGTCATCAGGACTGGGGAAGTAGGCTTCATCCTATGTTCATTTACTAGAGCCCAGTCTGCTTTGCGCGGATTATGGGCTTCTCTCATGAATCTATCATTCCTCCTCCTTTTAGTTTCTTCCACTTCTTTCTGTAAAATCTCTTGGCCTCTAACTAATTGCTGTGTAACAATTGTTTACTGTTTGGATCTGCTTTGGCAGTCATTCCACATTAGAACAATGTTTTTTAGATTGGCTAGCTCAGATGTGTACCATGTTTTTGCATTAACTATTTTCTGTTTTCCTTGTGCTTTACCTGTGTGGCTTTCCTTTGGTATCAGTGGGAACATCTCATAAAATTTGGTTGTTAGTGTCTGGAAAAGAACATTTAAGGCATTGTTGGGTTTTGCTTCTGTAATTAATTGTTGCCAGTTTATACTGGACAGTGAGGCACTGAAAGTGTCTAGTTTTTCTTTTGGCACTATTCTATTGTGAAACACGTAATTCGATTGCCATGTATTTGTCTGTTGGTTACCCGGTGTCATTGTTTGTAGTTTCATGACTAATGCACTGTTGTCTGCTACCATTGCATCAACTACTGTTATTTTGTAACTTCAGGTATCTATCTTTGTAATAATGGTGTTGAGGCAGGCATCACCTCAAGTTGGAAGTTGCTATAAAGAGAATATAACTATTTACTAAATTCAAGAATGCCCTCTCTTTTGTGACGTAAACAACTTTCCAAGTTTTCGAAATTTCCATTTGGTGAACAGTACACTGAAACAATAATCATATCCATATCGACTAGTTCTAAGCCAGCCAGTTCTAAATCCATATCTGATGTAACGGTACATTGACTACCGCGCCTCTGTCAATACAAAGATATACTTTACGATCGCGCACGCAGAAGAGCGCTGCGCCAGCAACTGATTTTTATAAATAATTTTCATCTTTTTTTTACTTTTGCGTTTGTTTTTAACAACTAATTGATTACTCTCTCTCTCTCTCTCGTCTTCATACGAAAGATGTGTATTTTTCGGTGCTGTGTTAAATATGCTTTTGGGTGGAAATTAATATTATATTACGAAACGAAGTTGTTTCAAAAGTGATTAGAAATAGTTATCGCCGAATTTGTAAATTGGTCCTGACAGTGACAACTTGAAGAAGGTTTCAACAGATGGAGAAAAGTGAAAGACGGGTCGTCCTACAAGAGAATTAGGAGGACAGCCATGAAGACTATATTGTAATTAGTACTGCATTTCTAACAAGATTATAAGGTAATTTCAACTAGTTTCTGATGCTATTTCCGTACAGTCGCTTTTTGTAGTGTTGCCGACCCGGTCTGCCATGCAAGGTCAAATTACAGACCTATCTCAATCAATAATATGAAGTCCGCCTTATCCATAACTTGTTCCATCAAAATTCAAAACCCAATCAGATTTTCTATTTTGTATTTTCACGGCAGAAACCCGAAAGAAAGGAATCACTACAATTGGCGTCCTGGTGACAGGACTTACAATCTCCAGATTTGATACAAGTGCATTTATTATAAATTTTGGATATTTTATCTCATTTTAATCACTTAATAGCATCAGAAAATGAATTTGGACTAAGTCTCACTCATTTCAATTGTAATGTTCTGTGCATGAAATTTACAATAATGTTTTCCCTGTTGTTAATTCGTGTTAATTTTCATTTTCATGCTGAGGGAATTAATTTGTTAAGAAAAAGGAAAACGTTCAATAAAATAATTTGCATGGACGCGAAAGAAAATTTTTGGATTGAAAACGGTATATCTGACGCTACATTTGCAACATAAGACAGAAGAAAAATATCAAAAAAAATTGGTGAGTACAGAAATTTACATTTTTTTCAGTTTCAAGCAGTCATCTGTACTTCCTTTATTGTGATACATTTATTTCGGAATTATTTTTCCAAATTGTAGTTAAAATTGATTTACTATTATTGCAAATGATAGGTGAAGAGCATATTCACAGTCATTTATTTGTGAGAGGGAAATTTCAGTACCAGTTTAATAATTCAATTTCTAATTAAAAATCATATAGAATTATCCATTTCCATAACAGAAATTTCAGATTTCAACATATCATATTTAATTTTTTTTTGCCATTGGAAAATTTTATTTGCAATTAATTACGAAAATCGCAAGATGGACGCTAGATGCGTAGAAATTGTTTCTGCGGACGAGCTTAGTGAAAGTGACACATTGCAAAACATGCCTGACAGTCAAATGAATATTGAACTTAATTGTTAGGATGCAGAAGACATAATTTTACCAGATCGATTAAGAAACAACCCCTATATTTAAACAGATATACAGGCGAATGGAGAGTGAGTACTACGCGACAAAACTTCAGAACCAGACATCAATCAGACACGAAAAAAAGACGAAACTAAGACACAGGACTCTGACATACTCAACCAGATTCTGAAGTTACTTGATGACCAAAACAGAAAATTTGATACTTTAGACAAAAGATTTGACGCTTTAGACGAGAAAGATGACAATTTAAAATGTGACATAGTGAAATTTGACACTAAATTCGAGGAACTGACACGGGACATAAAACAAAATTTTGAAAAACAATCGAGACAAATTGCCGACTTGACAGAAACCACCAGCAGTCTTGGAAGGAAATTTACTTTCTTATCAGACAAGGTTACGAGACAAGAAAAGGTATTTCTGGAATTCAGTGATGAGACAAAAACTGACTTACAATGATGTAATGAGAAATTGTTAACAGTAGTTTTTGAACAACAGAAAAACCAGTACCCAAGTTGACGAATTACGACAGTCACACAATTCCGTAAAAACAAACCAAGAACACTCAGACCTGACGATTACAGACCTTTCAGACAGATTAAATGATGTAACATTGGAGCAGAAATACTTACAGGAAAAGTTAGAAAAACTTGAGGACAGAGCAGATGTAGCATCTTTAAAGAATGACTCAACTCTAGCAGAGAAACTTGTACATGAATGCAAATTATGTGATGATTATTTAGATGAGAAGTTTGAGACAATGACACAGATCATTTTAGATAAGACAAAGCAACAAGTAAAGGGAGAAACAGATAATATTCAGAAAGAGATACGTAAACTTAAAGAAAATGTAATACCAAGTTTGTCAGTGATACCAAAACCCATAACAGGCAACCAAAACACAAATAAGAATCCGAATAATGCTAGACCCAGCACACAGCCGAAAATAGAATTACCAATGCGTGATACAAATCCCAATGAACCATTTTCAATGCTACCACAAGATCAAAATTACTATCAGACATCACCACATACTATGCACGGTTGGACACAAAATGCAGGACTCATAATACCATCGGGAGTAGCTGATGAAACATTAGTACGACATGGTTACTTTCAGACATTTTCATGTGATGAGAAAGACAAAGTGCATCCGATTTTTTTCGTCCGCTCTTTTGACGGTATTTTCCCGAGACATTGGTTAGAAGCTGATAAAATTCGATATGTTACAAATTTGTTACGTGGAAGAGCAGATAAGTGGGGAGCAGCCATGAAAAGACGATGTTCAACATTTGAACAGTTTGAACAAGCATTTCTTGAGGAATTTTGGTCGATCACAGAACAGCAAAGTTTAAAACGAGAAGTATACAATCCAGAAATTTACAACCCGAAGAAAGAGACTTTACGTCAATACTTTGAACGTTACCTAGACAAAACATTATATTGGACAAAACCAGCACATTTACCAGACGTAATTAGAACACTTAAAAGCCACTTACCATTTCCTTACCGTGATAAATTAATAGGAGTGTCCGAGGACAACATAAAGAATTTTTTCAGTTATGTTGATGAGATAAATGTTGTTTACAGAGATGAGATCAGGAATTTCAATCAATTGTATCCGATCCATCCAAGCAATTCGCGAACACACAACAACAGAAATGACAGAGGCTATTGGAATCCGCCTCCGACACCACAACAAAACACTCAAAGAAACAAGTCGCACTACACTGGGACAAATCCATTCAATATTAGGAGAAACAACTCGCAGCATTGGCAAGGAAACGGTAATTGTTACTATAATGGTTATCCGAACAGTGATTACAATCAAAACAATAACAGTTATATTCAAAATAACGACAACAGAAGAAGGAACCGAAATCATAGAGATCAAAGAAGAGAGGATAACAGGTACCATCCAGGATATTGTCAGAGAAACAACATACAACAACATCCAAACATGTGTTGCAGGAATAGCAGTAATGACAATACCAGTTATAGTCATGGGCGAAATAACATATGGTGAAATCACAATGGACCACCGCCATGACACATGCAATACAGCAACCCTCAATTCCTACCTACCGGAACTCCCAATGCTACGCGAGGTAATGTCAACAACCAAACAGCTGATACTTGGGTGATGCGTGACAGAAATGTAAATATTATTGAGTTGGCCAATGAACCGATACCGCAGCAACAGTCGAATTTGCCGGAAAACGAACGACGACCGAGCTAAGCGCTCGAGTTACGGTCGATAGGGAGCAGAGCGCAACGGATCCGACGTTTTGTTTTCTCCGATATGATGACAGTAAGAAAATAGAAAACGAATTATATGAGGATGTAGATTATAATAGTACCAGTAAAACAAAGAAGATTATTCAGGCTATAACATGAGTTATGATTGGTAGTTATGAAGTGGAAGTCATGTTAGATACAGGAGCAGCAGCAAGTCTCATTTCAATGTCTTTATATAATGAACGCAAACAAATAATGAACATACAAACATTGCCAGTACAGAATTGTCACATTATAAGTGCCACCGGTAACAAATCAAAGAACGTGAAATTTCAAGCTCTCATTAACTTCACATTTTCAAATATACCATTCAATTACAGTTTTCTGGTAGTAGACAAATTAGTTATGCATTGCATATTAGGAATTGACTTTATGAATGAATATCAAGCAATCATAGATTTAGGAAAAGGGAAATGTCATTTAACCATAAACCAACAACAACTGACAATAGACTTAACACAGGGTAAAAACTTAAACGGTAAACAACGTAAGTTTGAACAGTTAGATTTTGTGTATCCACCAGCAACAAACATATGTGATTTAACTTTTAATGAAGCTGTATCTCAGGGAATTAAACCTAATGATTTATATGAGAAATGCACAGAATCTGAATATCTGACGAAGGAACAACAACTTGAATTACTTGAAATTTTGGAGCAATTTGCTGAGGTATTTGTGGAGAAACCTGGAATTATTACAGGCTATACTTATGAGATGGATGTTAAACCACACAAAACATACTGTAGAACATATTATAATATTCCTTGAAAGAATGCAAGATTGGGGTATCATTGAAAGGTCACATTCACCATATTGCAGTCCGATCCTAGCAGTTAATAAAGAGGATGGCAGTGTAAGGTTAGTCCTGGACGCACGAGAAATTAACAAAGTCATAATCCCATCAACACACGATCTATAAATTTGGAAGAACAACTTTTAAAATTTAATAATGTACAGTATTTAACCAATATCGACCTCCGCTCATCGTTTTGGCAGGTGAACCTCCATAAAAACAGCTGTAAATACACTGCATTTCTATGTGAGGGTCGTAGTTATTAATTTTGTGTTCTACCCTTTGGTCTGTGAGTGAGTCTGGAGTATTTATTGAGGCCTTAGATGCTGTTCTTGGACCACAATTGTTATCACAAACCACAGTTTATGTTGACGACATTGTCATTGCCACCACTACTTGGTTAGAACATTTCATCTTTTGAAGCAACTTCTGACTAAATTTTCTGACGCAGGTGTCACTATCAATTTGTCAAAAACCAAATTAGGGAGGACAGAAATCAAATTCCTTGGCCACATCATATCAACTGAAGGCATTTATCCAGACTCAAGAAAAATTGATGCAATTAAGAATTTTCCATCCCCACAGAATCGTAAACAACTCAAAGCCTTTCTTGGTCTATCTTCATTCTTCAGGAAATTTGTACCCTACCACCTTCTTAACAGTCCACATCTTCTATCTTTACTCAAAAGAAATAATATTTGGAAATGGACAAAGTTCTGTCAGACAGATTTTGATGTGATTAAGAATGCTTTAGTAAATGCACCGTTGTTATGTCATCCTGACATGATGTCAGACTTTTGCCTAGTAACAGATGCAAGTTCCTATGGGCTCGGAGCATTTTTATTCCAAATTCATGTAGAAAATGAACAAACAGTCATCAAACCTATCAGTTTTGCTAGCCGCACGCTCACTGAATGCGAAAAGTCATATTCAATGACCGAGCGCGAAACACTAGCCATAGTATGGGCATTTCGCTACTTTCTATGGGGAAAACGTACTAAGCTTTATACTGATCATGCTGATCACGCTGGTGTGCATCACGACAAGAATATGATTTTCATATTATATACATCAAAGGAGAATCCACCATTATAGCTGATGCTCTATGTCTATAAGAATTTTGAGATGTGACAGAATAAACATCAGATTTCAAAATTTTACTCATGTATGACGGTACATTCGCACCTTACTACAAAAACATCTGCAGGAAGTTAGCCATATTGCAGGAAAATGATCCCAGGTGGATCCAGATAAAGAATAAATTACGTGCAGGAACAGACCCACATCTTGAAAAATATTACACATTACACAAAGAAGTACTATTCCACCGACAAAACCCTAAATCACAGCATTGGTGTGTTTGCTTACCTGAAGCTCATGTTGATGATTTTATTTTATTTACACACAGAACTTGTAAACACTATGGGGTATCCAAATGTACAGATAAGATTATACAATATTGCTATTTTCCAAATTTAAGGCAAAGAGTATTGAGGAATATTAGGAAATGCATCATATGTCAGAAAGCCAAATATTCTAATCGCACAAGCATGAATGAATTGCATCCAATCATACCTAAGAGGCCATTACAGCTAATTTCTTTAGATATTGCGGGACTCTATCCACAAGTATGTGGAGGAATGAAATACATTCTTGCTGTGTTAGATGTTTTCACAAAGTATTTAAAATTATATGCTTTACGTTGAGTTTCTACCACTGCTACTACCAGACGTCTATTAACAGATTATTTTGTAAGAATAGGAAAGTCTGAAGTTATGATCATGGATAATGTAGCATATTTTACCAGTTTAAATTGGAAGACTTTTATTGAAGAACAGAATGTTAAACATATTTTAATTTCAAGATATCATCTGGCAGGAAACCCAGTAGGAAGAACATTTCACGAATTTGGTCAGTTTATGAGAAAACACACACCAGAGAAGCATACAAAATGGGTAGAATACCTAGCACCACTTGAACAAATAGTGAACAATGTAACTCACATTTCTACTGGATACACACCAACTGAATTAATTATGGATAAAACAGAAAGAAATGAATGGACAGACCCTCTACCTAAATTTACAGCAACAACAAATCCTGTTAGTTTAGAAGAAAAGGTAAGACAAGCTTACACAACATTATGTGACAAAGCTAAGGAAAGAAAGCAGAAATATGACAGAGGTGTCAGGAAAACACAAACATTTCAAGTTGATTAGTTGGTTTTACTAAGAACACATCCTACCCCCAAAAACTGAAACATTTAAACAGGAAATGACAGGTCTTATACTCTGGACCATACCGAATTGCAAATATTCCACACCCTGGCTGTTATTCATTAGAATATCCATTAACACATAAACCCAGACGTCTACATCCACACAGGCATTTGAAAAAATACATACAGTAAAATGTTAGCTAATGAGAAGAAGATAATTAATATGATATACAGTTATGATGAGCCTACATTGAAGTTATACAGATACTTACAATCTAATGAATGCAGGTAAGTCTAGAAAGCAATGTGAACCATCCAATAGCTAATTAGATATTTGGCTATAAGAGGAGTTGTTATTGAGGCATATACACATTAGAAGAGGCAGAGAACTGAACAGAATTATTTTCTTTAGGAGGCATGTGATAATAGTAATGTTGATATGAGTGGTGTGAGTGACTGAATGTAATGAGTGAATGAAATTAAGTTTAATAAGAGGATAAATAGTAATATGGAGAGAGGTTAATGGAATTTAAGATGAGAAAAGTGTGTTATTATGATTATTGTTGAAGTAAAAATGTAAGTGATGATGAATAATATATATAATGCTGAGGAATAAGTATATGTTATTTTGTGAAGAATGAATAATGGATAGGTGAGAATGTTATGAGTAATTGAGAATATGTTGAGAGGAGAGAAACTAGATTTTAACGCTATATCACATTTACTCATGGAATACAGAATGAAAATAGTGGAAGCAGTATTATTTATTGAAAGATCGATATGCCTGAGATAATAACTTATGTGTAGAGCCACCTGTTTTTCGCAAAGCGCGAAATCGCGAAATTTTCAGGAATTTTTACACATTTTGATAAAAATGTGAAACTATTTACTTTTAAGCCAAATCGCGAAATAATTGACGAAACTTTCCAAAATCTCGACATTTGAACTTAACTGCAGAAATTCGATTGGAGTTATGCTAATACAATCCGGATATCGATTGTACACCATTTCGATATATATATATATATATATATATATATATATATATACCGAGTATTCCAAAGACATTCTGCAATGTTCTGGCAGTGTATGTTGGAAATCGTGGATCGCCGGTGCATTGAGTGTGGTATTTTGCTTTTTGTTTTCATGGTACAGTTTTCGATCGAGAAAAGGAATTTTCGTCAGAAGGATTTTATGTTTACGACAAAAGTAGGAAGATTCTTATGTGAAAATACTGCAATGTGGGTATTGAGTGGCAGAGGACGGACACGTACCTGAAACACATTAATAACAGTTCTTCCCATAAGAAGAACAAGGAGAAGGCGCTAACAACTACTGGTATAAAAAGACAAGCTACACTCACGGAAGTCACTGCAGCAGCAAAACGAGCGAAAAATGATAAAGAAGAATTCATTTTATCGACTACACGAGCTTTTATTGAGGCTAACATTCCGATGCAAAAAGTTGATCACCCGAAGCTGAGAGAAAGGATGAACAAATACATAGCAGGTTTGTGTAATAATTAATTTACCATCTGCTAATCGCAGCAAAGATTAGGTACTCTCGATAGCCAATAATTTTTGTTGGTCAGAGTAGGCCTATATTAAAAATAGTTTTTCCTCGAGCACCCTCTTAAAAAAGTCTTATAATTGGGTAATGTGGTAATTTAATTCGTTACATAGTACTCTAATAGCAGTTCTATTGACATTTTTAAGGTGCTGGAGACTTACCTTGGGTAATATGGTAATTTAATTCGTTGTATAGTACTGTAATAGCAGTTCTATTGACATTTTTAAGGTGCTGGAGCCTTACCCTCCCCTGTAAGACTACGGGACGGTTACATACCTCGAATTATGAAAGAAGAAGAAAAATTAAAAGGAGCCGTGAAAGACGAAAGAGTTTCAATTCTTTGTGATGAAACGACAGACATAAAAGGGCAGTGTGTGTTCGTGGTTCTAATAAAAGTACTTAGTTGTAGCGATGGTGCAGTCCAGACATAATTTGTCGGGGGATGTGAAAATTATTGCAGATGCTACTGAATGTGCGCAAGCAATTATGAGTGTAATACAGAAACTTGAAACTCAGTACAGAAATGTAGTTTCTATAGCTTCAGATTCAGCCTGTTATATGGGCAAGTGTATAAATGCAATTAGGGTTTTAGTTTGAGAAGGGTTAGTACGCACAAAATGCTGGGATCATAAATTAAATTTGGTTGGCAATATGAGGGCTGTGCAACTTTGTGATTTGAACCATTGTGTTTTTCAGACAAAACACATCTTCCTTAATACCTGAAAGAGAAAGTGTGCATACATTCAGTTCTTATCTCAGAAATATGTAGGTGTACCCACAAAAGCTAAACTTTTCCCTATTCCTGTCATCATCAGGTGGAAATCGTGGTTTGAAGGTGTTGAGCATCTTGGAGAATACAGTAGAATTTGTTGAAACTGTTGAAGATGAGAATGTAGCTGACAATTATTTTAAAGCTTTGACTTCTACTGAAACAAAAAAAAAAATTCAACGCCTAGCTATTTTTCTTGTTGAGCACTGCTCAAAATGTTGCAATTTGCTGCTGACGTTAGAGGGATCCAAGATACCGTTAATTCATCTTCTGCAGTCTAAGCTTGGTGGCCTTGCAAAAAGCTTTAAGTTCCTAGAGGATGCATTTTTTTTTCGAGACAACTTCAGAAAAACTTCTTAAATGGCTAGAGCATATGCAAGTACAGTTAACTTCACTCTTCCAGTCTGTAGGTAGAGTAAGTCTTACAGAACTGAACCACTTAATGGAGTGTGATACAGGAAAAATTGTCATTTCTTCTATAGGTAAATTGTCTGATCCGAGAAACATAATAAAACGCAATTTAGACAGTGCTGAAATCTCTCAGCTGGTAAAGAAAATTCTCATTCTACAAGAACTTCCGATGTCAGAATTTCTTGTACCAGACACATTGTTTAGGGATTTAGTAGCTAGTTCTTGTAGAGAAGGTAAAGATGTTGTTGTGATTGGTATTCTTCTTTCCCTGAAAGCAGAGTATGGACTTTTTGTGGAAGCTGCAGTGAAGGTTTTGTGGATCCCAGTCAGTAATGTTGATAGTGAGAGATCATTTTCTAGATATTGCAATATAATGTCTGACAGGAGAACGGCTCTGACTCCCAGTAATATGGAAGTCATGGTATCCTTGTATTTCTCAGACTGACTTGTGTGTTGTGTACATAGACTAGGACCGGAGAAATGTTTTCCAAAGTTTCATGATTTGGTATTTGTGTTTTAATAAGATTTATAATTTTTATGCTTTTTCAATTTATGTAAAATAAAAGATTTTTCACTACAAATGTGCCATAAATGTATTTCCTTTACCTTTTACTGCTGAAAAGTGGAAATAAAATTTAGCGAAATTATTGACGAAATGGAAAAGAAACCAGCGAAAAATATACCGAAATAACTTTTAAAAAATGACGAAATCGGGCAAAAGTTTTCACCACAAACAGGTGCCTCTACTTATGTGATGTCTTATATATTCTTATAGCTAAAGGTGAAAGTATAGATTTATGTGGAAATCATTATTTACAGCAGCCACTTTTGGAAATATACCAGAAGATTTGAATCTATAACACTAATCTAATGGGAACTTGTAATGAAATTTTTGGAGTTATGTAGTCTTGACACTTCAGATTGGAAGAATTATTTAAGAGAACATATTTAGCAGTCAGCTAATGGCATAATTAAAGCTCATCTACTGTACTGAACTAATGCACCATTAAATAGGAAGGAGAATAAGGAGAAAATAAAACGCCAGTCCTCTGTTGCGGCTCACACTCCCATCCCTCCCTTAGAAAAATTTATACATGTCGATAAAATATTTGACATTAAATAATTTGTGATTATCTGACGGTATGGAGAGACATATACACACATTTATTTATGAATAGAATTTTACAGGTACTATAAGGTGGGTACAGAGTGGATACACAGCATGGAACACAGCAGGAATTATCTGACAAAAACTAAGAAGATTTATTTATTTATTTATTAAGTAAAACATTTATTTATATTGCTTGATACTCATGAAAGGAAGGAGATGAACTACACAAACTTTATAGGAACATGATATATATATATATATATATATATATATATACGTATGTATATATATATATATATATATATATATACGTATGTATATATGTATATATATACGTATATATATACTTGCCACACTGATGTACATACTTGTAGGATCTTAAGATATTTAGATGGGCACCACTCTTAGAAACGGTAATAGAGGGGTACCACTCTTACCAATGGCAATAGTGGGGACACCACACTCAGAAACGATATTAGGTATAGGAAATTTTACATTATATTAAGTAAACATGTATTTTGTCTATCATATTTTATTTTGTGTAGTCCACTGTAGGAGATGACATTACTAGCGTTTATAAAGTAGTTAGCAACCATCCCATGAACCTATCCTCCTACAGAGGGCTGTCTTGAAGCTTGAAATATGTGTAAATTTTATTCCAGGACGCAAGATGAATTTTAAGTTGCATATTGTAGCGAGTTGCCACAATTATTCTAAAATGTTGCAAGTGTAACGAAAGGGAAAGGAACAAAAAAAGGAAAGAGCTAGCAAATGAAATGTATATTTCAATCTGAATGTAATGTAATTCACACGTCAGCACAATGATATTGAATGTAACCTAAAAATTTACTATATTTTTCATTTAATTCTGTATATGTACTATATGACATCTATGTAAATATCTCATGTAATGATTAATTGTAAATATTTGTATATTTATGTACTTATTAGATCAAGAAATCTATTTTAAGGAGATATTAATGAACTGCAAAGGACTTGTGCATATGGCACATGATTCATATAAATGGAACTGAAAATGCAAAGATGAAACCAACATGATGGAACACTGGTCAAGAAATATTTACGTAGTGTCAATATGTCTTGAAGTGTATGGTGTAGTGGAAGCTGGCAGGTCTTCAGGTTGGTGTAAAGGACAAGCTCATCATCTGTCGTAGTCAGTGAGGTGTTTCCTGCGCCCTCATTGAACATTTATACCCCGGTGGACGCCACCAAAATTCGACTGCTGGAGATCACAATTTCGTGTTGACACAATGAACAAACTTTGGATTTTCTTCAAGTCGCATGCAAGAGATCCAGGCTGTACACACACACACTCAGAAGCCGATACTACGTTTAAAGACATTGGAGCAATATTGTTCGAATTAATTCTATTGTAAACACGAATCATGTGAACTTAATTCAAATGCTGTGCTAAGCAATGATAATACGCCGCAGTTCAAAGACATTAATGTTACGACTCCTAAAGAAGATACACACCAAAAAGACTGTATACAGAGACTGATATGCAAAGAGCATTGTGCTCAGAAAGATTTTTTGTAATATGTAAATTTCTTATTTTCTCATATGTATGTAAATTTTCTATACTGCCACGCTCGCTTGCGGAGCGTGTCAATAGAGGAGGCATTGTAACGGTACATTGACTACCGCGCCTCCGCCAACACAAAGATATAATTTACGATCGCGCACGCAGAAAAGCGCTGCGCCAGCGACCGATCTTTATAAATAATTTTTTTTACTTTTGTGTAGGTGTTTGTTTTTAACAACTAATTGATTACTCTCTCTCTCTCTCTCTCTCTCTCTCTCTCTCTCTCTCTCTCTCTCTCTCTCTTGTCTTTATACGAAATACGTGTATTTTTCGGCGCTGTGTTAAATATGCTTTTGGGTGGAAATTAAAATTATATTACGAAACGAAGTTGTTTCAATAGTGATTCGAAATGGTTATCACCGGATTTGTAAATTGGTCCTGACAGTAACAACTTGAAGAAGTTTTCTTGACGGAGAAAAATGAATGACGGGTCGTCCTACAAGAGAATTAGGATGACAGCCATGAAGACTATATTGTAATTAGTACTGCGTTTCTAACAAGATTATAAGGTAAATTTCAACTAGTTTCTGATGCTATTTCCGTACAGTCGCTTTTTGTAGTTTTGCCGACCCAGTCGGCCATGCACGGTCAAATTACAGCACTTTCTCAACCAATAATACGAAGTCCGCCTTATCTGTAACTTATTCCATCAAAATTGAAAACCCCATCAGATTTTCTATTTTGTATTTTCACGGCAGAACCCCGAAAGAAAGGAAACACTACACTGGGCAGTAATTTTTCAGGTCCCCATTCCTAGTGTTGAGATTTTTATTGTCATACACAGACACGCCTCCATGAGTGGTAGTTTCTCGATACCATGAGCTCACCATCTCTAGGTATTCAATGCATCTGTAATTTTCACTCTCTTCTTTGTCAAGACAGTGCTCACATATCACATCTGGCTTTGCATCTTCTATAAATACAGATAACAGATCATATTTTGTTCATAGACATTGAACATTTACACTAGCTTAAACTATGAGCACATTATTTTGATTCCAGTTTTATTGACCTGCAGTTGCAATAGTAGACTCTATCGTACTGCTGCCTTGAATGAGCAAAGAAGAAAGAGGGGAAAAAAATACACCACAATACTACACTCTTAGGCCATATAGAAATTTCCACTACTTTTTCCTTTAGCTCGAAGTCAACACGAATTTTTGAAAATGCTCTTTAGACCTTTTGCAGCTAGTTTTTCTACTTCAAAATTATTCAACTCAGGGAAGGTTTTGCATAGGAACTGATTACATTTTCAGTTGTCGTGTAGTTTCTAACTTTGCTCAGGTGAAACCAAGCCTTTTTTTTCCCTCTTTACAGTTCTTCTTGTTTTTCGCCAGTGCCTATTATACTTGTCTGCCTGTTTCTAACATTGAAATTTCTAGCTGGTGGTGTAGAAGATATATGAAGAACAGGTATTTCGAGGTTGTCATGGGTTGATTGTTTGGGTCATATAAGCGTACTGGGGTACTTTCTTTCCTTTTTTGTGACGAACTTGTTGCCATTCAGTCTGGATATCACGAGAATGTTAGTTTACTGGACACTTCTCTGTGTTTCCCACAATGTTTTTATTATTTGCTTTTTATTACATTATTCTGCTGGTGCCTTGTGAGTTTCTAGGTTCACTCAGTGTTTCCCCAGTAACTTCATTTTCCGTAGGCAGTGTTTGTTTGTTGTGTAATTTTCCGCTGGGTATTGCAGTAGAGGCTAATAGCGATGTGTGCTTTTCTAAACTACAAATTACATCATTTCTCGCGGGTTGACCGAGTCTCTCTGCAATTTGTTCCTCTTCTGAAGACATGGACTGATTGTATTGTTTATTTTCGCTGGATATTCCTGGGTTATAAGCAGAGTTTGATTGATCTTTTCCCAACCTAGGATTTTTAGCATACTGTATTTTATCGAGTTTTTCTTTTACATCAGGATTGTCTTTTGTGAGTTTGTTCATTAGTTTTAATATTGTTCCCACTGATTCACTTAAATTTACACACTATTCCATCTTTTTTGCCTCAAGGATAGGACTTAATGTTTGCGTTTGGCTGGATTTCAGGATAGCCTCTGTGGAACGATCGATTTATCTGTATTTGCATATTTATAAATTGGTTTGGAATCGTGGCATACCTCTGCAATTTTGGTTTCACCATGTCCATTTGAACACTGTGTTTCGATCTGTAGTGTGAGCTGACATGTTTCACAACAGACCATGATTCTATCCTTTGAACTTTTCACAACGCGCACTTCGCTGCTACTTAGGACGACACAATCACTGTGAAATTGTTTTCGACACCACAGTCCACAAGTCACTATCATTTCGGTAGTTTTCAATAACTTTTTGCACTTTCAGCACGAATTACTTTCGTCAATTGCCGCCATCTAGCATTGTCAAAGTTTCTCAAGCACCAAGTTTTGAAGGTTGATATCATCTGTTGTTGAGCATGTAACCCCAGAAGTTCATTTCCTTCTGATATATAGCCACTCTTTCATCCTCCAAACTTCATTTCACCAAGCTTTTGTTAGTTTGTGCTTTTCGTAGTTAACAACCGTTGTTATTCTATGTCTTCGTTATTTTTTGTCATTTGTTATAGTTTGAAAAGTGTTCAGAACATTTTTGGTGGTGTAATTGCCAGTGTGAACTGGCCTTTTCAACTCAACTTCTCTCTCACTGTTCGGTAGTGGGTTAAAAGAATTGAATTGGTGTGATGTGTCGTCATCTACATCTACATTTATACTGCGCAAGCCACCCAACGGTGTGTGGCGGAGGGCACTTTATGTGCCACTGCATTATCTCCTGTTCCAGTCGCGTATGGTTTGCGGGAAGAACGACTGCCGGAAAGCCTGCGTGCGCGCTCGAATCTCTTTAATTTTGCATTCGTGATCTCCTCGGGAGGTGTAAGTGGGTGGAAGCAATATTTTCGATACCTCATCCAGAAACCTGGACAGCAAGTTCCACCGCAATGCAGAGCGCCTCTCTTGCAGAGTCTGCTAAACATCTCCGTAGCGCTGTCACGCTTACCAAATAACCCTTTGACAAAACAAGCCGTTCTTCTTTGGATCTTCTCTATCTCCTCTGCCAACCCGACCTGGTACGCATCCCACACTGATGAGCGGACAGTATAAATACACTATGACTCACTGTTGCCGTGATATGATGGCCAGTGTGTACTGACATCGGGTTGTGCCACTCATTGTGTGAAATGGTTTTGTATATGTCTTTAGATTCGACGCCACTTGAGTTTCGTGTTTTTGTGAATGGTTTGATTGTGCAAATGAAAGTTTTGGCAGCTGCACGACTTGTGTCTGAGTTAATGCTGTTTGTGTGAAATTTAGACACCAGAAAAAAGGTAAATAGAGTCGTGTTTTGCTTGGTGACACGATAATGAAAAGTTGTCAGTTTGGTCTCTGAGTGACATTGCTGAAAGAAATTGTTGTGGTAGGAGGCCCTAGAAGCCTTTCAGAGCTTCACCAGATCAGTTCATATTTCTTCCATATACAGTTAATAATGCAGCAAGAAAGATACTGTAATATATGAATAATTGTAACCAAAACTGAAATTACGAATCACACTGCATTTCTTTGCAATTGCGTATTTATATCTGATTCTCCGGTATATCTATCATGTCCCAGGATTCACAATTGCCAAATTTGTTCCATCTGTTTGTGACACCCTGTGGATTGGACTTGCAGAACACATGTAGGTAAAGTAAAACACCATTTAATTATGTATGGATTATTATTACTTAAGATAAAAAATATATCTGCAATAAGGAACACCATTACAATTTAATTTCATTTACAGTCCTTCATTGTGGTGTGATACTACATGGTGAGGGCTTAAGACATTGATAGCACTCCTACTCTACTCAGTAGCAATAAACTGCCCTGAGTGGCCTGTACTTCCTTTTCCTTTTGGCCAATAAAAAATTCCATTTACAGCCCTTTAGGAACTGCATTTCCTTCTTCTTCTTCTTCTTCTTCTTCTGCTTTTACGGCCTCATTGGACCACTTCAGTCAATCATTTCTGGTCCTCTTCTTTGGTATTTTCCCCTTCTGAGTGGCCCAGTATCTCTTCATTCGTTCCGATGCTTTTCGTCGTTCCTCATCTGTAAATACCCTTTTCATTGTATGTCGTTTGTCAATTTTTGGTTTAAATCTTATTTCTGTGTCCCTCAACTTCTTTAAATTTGGCGTTTTGTTCTGCAAATCATCCAGAGTTATTTCCAGTTCTTCCATATCCTCTCTTATTTCCTTAAGCCATCCTCCTTGTTGTTTCAAATTCCAGAGTTTCTCAATAATTTTCCTTGATAATCTGGTTTCTGGTGTCCTCAGAATGTGACCACAAAAAGAGATCCTTTTCTTTCGTATAGTATCGGTGATGGGCTCCAGTTCTCTGTATACCACTTCATTTGGAACTATCCACCATTGCCCAGCTTTTTGATATTTCTTATTTATGCATGTTCTAGCAATTCTTCTCTCTACTTTTAAAATTTTGTCAATTCTGTTTTTCTGGGTGACTTTAAAAAGAATTTCACTTCCGTATGTAACCTCTGGTTGAACCACCGTCTTGTAATGTTTTAATTTTGTTTTAATTGATAGACATTTTTTATTGTACATAGACCATGTTAGTTTTTGAGCTTTTATCATTTTATTAGTTCTTGCTCGCCATGCAGGTTTCTCGTCCAATTTATGTGTTATAATTTCACCCAGGTATTTAAATTGTTTCACTATTTTAATTTTCCTATTGTTCACTGTGATGTGATCTATTACAAGTGGATCCGTTACCATTATTTCAGTCTTTTCAAATGATATCTGGAGTCCTAATTTTTGTGCTATATTTTGTAAGCTTGTTATTTGTTTCGTGGCTTCCTGAATATTATTAGCTAGTAATGCTAGTCATCAGCAAATCCCAAGCAATTTAGGTTTATTTTATCTTTCTTAGTTCCAATTTTAATATTCATAGGATTTTCCTTGTACCATTCTCTCATTACATATCCAAGAGCACAATTGAATAGCAATGGTGATAAACAATCTCCCTGTCTCAACCCTGTTTTAATCGTAAATGGTTCAGATATACCTCCTCTAAATTTTACTTTGGATTTGGTGTTTGTTAAGGTTAACTGTATCATTTTTATTAATTTAGGATGAAGTCCAAAATTCCTTAATATTTTCATCATTGAAGATCTATGGATGCAATCATACGCCTTTTTGAAATCTACAAAGGTTTTGACTAGTTGTTTTTGCCTTCTTTTGTAGATATCCATAACTAACTTCAAGGTGATTATCTGTTCTGGGCAGCTTCTCCAGGATCTAAATCCTCCTTGATATTCTCCCAGTTCCAGTTCTAGTTGATCTTTAAAGCGGTTGTATAGTATTCTTGCCATGATCTTATACGTGCAGTCCAAAAGGGAAATTCCTCTATAGTTGTCTGGATTTGATTTTTCTCCTTTCTTATGTAATGGATGTATTATAGCAGTAGTCCAATTTTCTGGTAATTTCTCTTCATTCCAGATTTTTGCTATG
The DNA here is from genome assembly GCF_023864275.1 of Schistocerca cancellata. Taxonomy (NCBI): domain Eukaryota; kingdom Metazoa; phylum Arthropoda; class Insecta; order Orthoptera; family Acrididae; genus Schistocerca; species Schistocerca cancellata. Next base: position 389,703,751 of record NC_064626.1, on the reverse strand, counting down.
CATTGGTGTAATGCTATCTTTACTGGTTCTGCTGCATATTTCCAAAGTTCAGCAAACGTTTGATCTTCTCCACTTGCTTTGTAGTTTTTGAGTTCTTTCAAAGCTCTGTAGACCTCATTAATTGTAGGTGGATTTATATTTTCTGCTGGTGTTTTAATTGGGGTTTCTGTGTTTATCTGAAGAAGTTCTGGGGGAATCTTCATAATTTAGTAACTTGTTAAATGTTTCTGCTAGAATTTCTGTATTTTTACTATTGCTATGGGCTAGGTTATTATCTTTATCTTTTAACATTAATGTTGGAGGATCATATCTTTGTAATTGTCTGCCAAATATTTTCTAATAGTCTCTTGAGTTTGTTTTTTCACTATTTGTTTCTATCATTAGAAATATATCTTTTTGGTACTGACGTTTAACTCTACTTATTATTTTTTGTGTTGTCTTCCTTTGTTTTGTGAGTTCCAAATATGATTTTTCTGGTTTTTCATTTTGATGCCTTAACCAGGCTTGGTGTCGATCCAACACTGCTTCCTCACATTCATCGTTCCACCACTGGTGTTTTTTCCTTGGATTTATAGGGGCAACTTGTTCAGCTATTTGTTTCAATTTGGGAATTATTTCTTCCATATCATCTCTTATTTTTATATCCCTGGTTTGTGCTTCATAATCCTCATTTTGTATCAGTTTATGAGGGTCATAGGTTCTCTTCTTCTTCTGGTGGGATTTTTTCTTTGCTAATGGGGTTAATTTAATTTTAATTTTTATCATGTAATGATCTGATCCGGTATCTGTCCCTCTTAGTACTTTCACATTGTAAATTTCCTTGTGGTAATTCTTGTCCATGCAGACATGGTCCAGTTGCCATTCTCCTTTTTTCCAGTCTGGATGTTTCCAAGTTTTTAGTTTACTTGGTCTTCTCTTAAAATATGTCGACTTTGAGATCATGTCATGGTTTCTGCAAAATTCCACTAGTCTTATGCCATTTTTGTTTGTTCTTCTTTGTGCTGTCCATTTCCCTATTATGTCTCTATATCTCTTTTCCCTTCCTAACTGGGCATTGAAGTCTCCAATTAAAATTTTGATGTGATTTTTATTAATGTTATTCGTCGTTTGATCTAAGAGCTCCCAAAAATTTTCTACCTCTTCTCTGTGTTCTTTTTTATTATTTTTATCATTTGTCGGGGCATGGGCATTTATTATTGTGTACATTTTATTTGCAGCTTTTAGAGTTAATGTTGAGAGCCTGGGAGATTGTGCTTTAAATTCTATTATGGACTCTATTATTTTCAGACTCACCACGAATCCTGTTCCAAATTGTGGACACTGTTTCATGACTCTTTTCCCTGGTATTCCCTTATAGATCCTATATCCTTGTAATTCTATTGGCTCCTGATCAGTATTTCTCATTTCTTGAAGTCCGGTTATGAGAATCCCCTTGCGATCCATTTCATCCGTCAGAATTTTGAGTTTGCCTGGTTGTATGAGGGAATTTGTATTGTGTGTCACAATGTAGTTTATTTGTCCTGTCTTGAGTTTTCGTCGTCTGTCCGTTTTGGGTATTTTCAGATGCTCCGACTCATCCACGTTATCTTTCAGGTGACGGCCCACCGTATCCGAGTGCAGTCTTCCTTGGTTATTGCCAAGCGGTGGATTTTTCCTTGAAAGATTTCCTTCCATGTTTGACTTTCAAAGGTAGTCAACCTTGTATGGAGCAAGCTCCGAGTTACAACTACGGTTGTTAGCCGTAGAGGTTGTTTAGTGTTTGGTCCGCGAGAGCTATTTTATTTCGCTCAAGTCCGCCATTGAACTGGTGAGGACCCCCCTATCCGCCACCTGGGACGCGCCACATCGGAGTATCACCTCTCCGCCTGCTACGACACCGTAGTAGGTTCGTGGTGCATTTCCTTCATTAATTTGATGTTATACTATTCTGGCAATTTTCTCATTTGCTTTGTAGTTCTGTTGCAAAAGCTGGCAATTTCATCCTCCTCCTCAGGCTGATGTGTGATTGAGCTTAGGGCAGTGGTCATCCAGTTCTTAGCCATATTTTATAATGACATATGGCTGAGTACCGTTAAACACACAAACACTTCATAAGTGGCATGAGTAACTTATTGAGAGCTATGCTTGTAAAAAAGTTGTGGGTGGGGAAGCACTCTCTTGAGCTAATCAGCATTCTAATGTAGCTATGACTTTTAGTTATTTTGGGAAAGCTTTTGAATAAATTTTGGTCAGAAACATAACAAACTAGGATGAAAAGCGACTTCTTAAATGGAGCTGCTTGTAGAAGCGGAGAGGGCAATATGAAAGATTTATCTGAAAAGTATCAAAGAAAATTGATACAATTAGACAAACTGGTTTATGAGCTCACTCAAACAAATGCATTAAAGAGGAGATTACCAGGAAAAGTTCAATAACTTGGACAGAGCATTGGAATGAAATGAAAGATACAACTTTCACTTAAATGGATTTAGTGATAATCATAACTACAAGGGGGGGTGGGGGATCAAAATTATAACACCACTGGTAATTATGGGAGGAGTTAAGCGGGAAATCTCAGAAAAAGTCATTTTCATGAAGCAGGGGAGAGAAGAGAATCACAGTAGAATAATAGAAATAGAAATGATAATATATTCCATGACAGAAGAAACAAAGTTTGGGGAAGGGACAATAGACCATTTAATCACAATAGATGCGAAATTATAGATAATAATCTACTAAACTAAGGGTCATTGTATTGGGAGTATGTCAGTTTGGGCCAAGTAGAAACAGATATCAGGATAATAATTGTAACAGGGACATTGAAAGGAACTTTGAGGAGAGAAGAAATGTTGAACCATACTGGAAACAAAACAAAAGTAGGAATAGATATGGAATGAGTAGATTACATTTTAATTGCAAGTTTTGAAACGCTTTGGGTACAGATATATGTGAAAATGATCAGAAGCAGTTTACTCATAGTGAGGAAATAGCACCACATGCAAATCTCTAGCAACTCTTTACACTGTATCAAGAATTGAAATTTTAGTGGGAGGGAAGAAAAGTGGCAATGAGTTTGCTTTATATTAGTTAATGACTAATGATATAGCAGATGCAGACAAAGATTTTACTGTTTCCAATGTTAATGCTGTTGAACATTATAATGATGTACCTTGAGGGGAAGAAATTGTTTTATATGTTAGTAGTAAAGTAGTGAGTTAAGAAGATGTATTAGGTGATTGTGATGCGATTACGGATGAAGACAAAAATTACTAGTAATGAGGCCAGTGAAGACGTTATAGATGGCATGGAGGAGAAAAACAGGAAGTGAGAGAGATTTATATAGACAATTAAATGGTATGTTATATGTAGAAGTTAATAACAGTGTTGTAGTAGAAGGTAGGTACCAGGAAAGTAATAATAATTATACCCAGACAGGCCAGAGCTGTGATAGGAAGGCACATGACAGTGATTTTTAAAAGTCCGAATGAACAGGACTGTGGAAACTCCATAAGTAACGAATTTTAAAAGTGACTTGAGATCATTATAGTCATGAAAGTCAAATGTCAGAATAAAAGATTCACTGGAAAGAGTATGTGAAAGTTTGCATCCAGAATGGTAGAAAGAGAAGAAAAACAATTCAGATAACTTAGAAGATATTAATACATGTTGAGTACCATGCAACCAAAAGTAGAAAACATGTACAGAAAGATGAAGTAAAGGAAATGGGGTTCAAAGAAATTGAGAGGGATCTCGTGTATAAGGAAGAAAATAGAGATGATAGTGAGATACAGCGAAGTCCATATATTCATCTCGAAATGGTGGGGTGGGAAGATAATTGTTTAACTGTTACTGGAAATCCAATTTTTGGTGTGTCTAAAAAGTAAAACGAGAGAATAAAGCACAGTCCAGATTTTGTTGAATTGCCAGTGGTGGGGATTGAGATTATATGAGGAACAAAGAGATATTGTAAAGTTGTAAATAAGCAAACACTACAGCATTTAGAATTAATAACATACCATTTATGCAGGGATGCTTTGTGACACCTGATCTGAATGCCACAATTGTTTTGGCGATGAAATGAACAGTAAAGGCTAATGTAGGGTTTTGTTGGACAACTAAAGAGAAAAGTTTCATTGAACCAGGAGGTAGTACTTCTTTTCAAACCAAATTAATCACTATAAATGGGAATATCAGTAATAAAATCATAGGGGTAAAATATTTAGATTATGAAGGATACATTGAAAAAGAGGAAGATAGTTTAAATGAGAGGGAAGATTTGGAATATCATCTTAATTTAGTTGAAAAAGACGAGAAACTTAATGAGAGTCAAAATGAGGGTTAGAGGAAATTTTTGTGGGGATAATGTGATATTTTCAGTTAGAGGACAGGGATTACAAAAGATGGAAAGTTGGGGACTTATAGAGAGGATTTGCAGGCTTGTGCTAGTTTCCAGACATTTTAATAAAATTCTCGAGAGAGAAACTTACCATCCTGCTGTTGCATAATTGCAAAGATGTAAATTACGTGACTAGCCTTCATGTAATTTCTAATGTTAACCAGATGATATTAGAATCCAATTCTAGGAACTACACTGCTTTTCTATATAGTGGCAGATCCTGTCAATACTAAAAAAATCGACAATCCAGGATGGGATGTAACAATAATATATAAAGGAAAGTTGGTACTCACCAAATAGTGGAGATGCTAAGTCGCATATAGGAACAAGAAAACGACTGTCACAAATAAGCTTTCAGCCAACAATGCCTTTGTCGAAAATAGACCCCCCCCACACATGATGGGAGTGGCAACTGGGTGGGGGTAAGGAGAAGGCTGCAGCGAGGAGGAGGCGGAGGGGTGGAGGGCAGTGAAGTGCTGCTGGGGAGTGCGCAGACACAAGGTGGGGAGAGGGTAGGTCAGCTAGGTGCAGTCCGGAGGTTAGACGGAGTGCAGAGGAGAAGTGGAGGGGGGTATAGTGGAAAAGGAGAGAAGTAAAAAGACTGGGTGCGATGGAAGAATAAGGGCTGTGTAGTGCTGCCCATGGCCTTATTGCAGTTGAACACTACCTTTCCCAACACCCAACGGATTTCCAACCAACAACCTTCTTCCTAGTCGCCATGTCCAACCATATCCTCAACACAATTACTTCTTCTTTGAAGGCATTACCTACAAACAAATCTGGGGTAGGGCAATGGACACCTGCATGGCACCATCCTATGCCAGCCTCTTCATGGCCCATCTAGAGGAATCCTCCTTAAACATCCAGAACCCTAATACCCATACATGCTTCAGAATCACTGATGACATCTTTAAGGCCTGGATTGCGTATGAGGACACCCTACCCACATTCCTCCAGAACCTCAACAGCTTCTTCCCCATTTGCTTCACCTGGTCCCACTCAAATCAACAAGCAACCTTTCTAGATGTTGACCTCCACCTCAAAGTTGGCTACATCACTATATCTGTCCATATCAAACCTACTAACCAACAGCAATACCTCCACTTCAACAACTGCCACCCATTCCATACCAAGAAGTGCCTTCCACACAGCCTAGCCACCCATGGTCATCACATCTGCAGTAACGTATGCAGATATATCAAGGTCTCACTGAAGCCTTCACAGACCATACTTATCCTCCCAACCTTGGGCAAAAACAAATCTCCTGTGCTTTCTTTTTCCAGTCTCCCACCACCGCCCAAAATCTCAAAGCCCAGACACAGAGTAGCATTCCCTCATAACTCAGTACCACCCAGAACTCGAGCAACTGAATTACATTCTCTACTTGGGTTTTGACTACCTCTCATTGTGCCCTGAAATGAGAAATGTGCTGCCCACTATCCTTCCTACCTTCACACAGTGGTATTCCGCCATCCACTGACTTTACACAACATGCTGTGTCTCGATTTCAACGTGTTTCAGAAAATGGTGGACAGCATATTGAACATGTTTTGTGCCAGTCACATGGAAATTAATAATCCAATTTGATTTTGAGCGATGCTTTATATGCAGTTTTTGGCCTCAGGACAATTAACAACCGATATGAGCGATGCTTTTTATGCAGTTTTTGTCCTCAGGACAATTAAAAACCGATTTTGACCATCGAGTGTGATATGACATTGCCATGGTGGATGGGCTTACGTAACTAACAGCATCACACCTGTACCCCCATGTACACTGAGTAGTACAATTGGTTAATATCAAATGTATACCTTAGTCATTGTTGTATGATTCATTTGTCACTTGTAGCTGACCACTATTAAATTATGATACTTCCAGCTACTGCTACTTTCTGTAACTATTTATTTTTCTTCTGTCATACGTTTTCTCCCTTCTCTGATAATATTCCGTTGGCCTTTGACATCATTCTGACCGGTTGTGTTATTTCTACAATGATTTGAAAGTTTAATTGTAATCACCCTGTACATTGAACCATTTGAGATGTTAGATTCCTCATCGAGATGCTTATGGGCTAGCTTATTCTAAGTACAGAAAATTATTTGGGTTATGAAATGATGTTCAGCTGAAACCATACCAACATGTAACTAAGACTTGTGAACAAGGTCAGTTATTATGAAAGAATGGTAACAAAATGCAAATGAGTATAAGCAATTTTGTATTTTCCTATAGAACTTAATGCCAACCTTCTGGGAGGTGCACTTCATTATGCATCAAGTGTGTGGTTTGAACTAGATCCCTAGCTGTGTGATTCTTATCTCAAAATTTTCAATTTCCAGACTCATATTGCTGTTCATTTGTACTTCATTCTGTTCTATAAAATAGACATCTCTTACTATCTTCACATCTCAAAGATATTCTGCACCATGCTGAGTTTACTTCGTTTACTAAAAACAAACGACACAATGATTGCCAGTACACAAATCTTGATGAAATATTATTCAATTGTAATGCTATGATAGACATGACTAGAGTTCTGCATTTTGTTGGTGCAGATTTACTTTCCAACTCTTGTAGGCTTTACATCACTTATTTGTCATTTACCACATCTGTTACTACAACATATGTTTCACATTTATGAATGAAATATTCATACTTCAAGCTAATACTGTGTTGTCTGAATGAAATTTTATATTGAATTTACTGTGACATCAAGCAACAAGCATTATGAGAAGTTTCTAAGTGGCCATGAATTTTCATTTGATCAGACGCTATTCATGCAAAGGAAATAAGTGAAAATACTGAACAACTAGTCTGATCCTCTCTAAACATATATATTATCTAGCTAACATAAATATATTGTTTTATCCTCATAAAGGAATGGTCCAGTCCATATCAGAACCTACCCCGAAATTTTTCAAATAGAAAAAATACACCTAAAGAAATCCACTATCAAAATTTTAGCTAGTAAGGCAAACTGAAAGTATTTTAAAAAATTCAGTTACTAATTTATTCCTCACGAAAAGCTGATTGTAACAGCTGTTCCTACATTCTTCTCTGCTTAGTGTATGAATTGGCAAATAAGTAGATGCAACTAGGACCGGAAAACGTAGTGCAGCATAACGTGAAGTCCAAGGGCACACAATGAATTTTAAGCACTAAAATTATGACAAAAATGACTCAAATGATACTTTTTTGATCAGTTTTGCACTTCATATTGAAATCTAAATTGTTGCAGATGCAAATGTTACGCAAGTGACTAACAGAGGAAAGATGGCACTGGTAGGATTGTGTGGTGACATGACGCTCCACAATCGTTTGAAATTAAATGGTTCTTCGCACAGAAAGTGTAAAAATCATGTATGGTGCATTAAGTGCAACTTTTGGTTACACGAGAAGCGCGCAAACACTTATCTGAAATTTATAAATGACGATATTCAGTGGATTTGTATCGTCTGTGTAAGTGACGAAAATGCGCGATTAACATCCACACTAAATTCTAAAGACGACATTATTCGTGTTCTTTCAAGTGCCATTGATGCTCTGAAAGCAGAACTGACATTGCTAAAGCAGGAAACTAGTGCATTGAAACATGAAAAACGCTGTGTATTTGAAAAACTCCAGTATTAGATGCATCTACATCAGCAAATACACGGAGTGATACGACTGACAAACCATGAAAAAAAATTCAGCCGCCATTACGAAAGAAAAAGAAACTGAAGATACGGATGAACCAAACAAATATAAGTGGACCAGCGTAACGTAAAAAAAAGACAGAAAGAAGCATTATAAGACAGAAAGTGAATTCTTTATTATAGGTGACTCATTGTTGACGGCTGTGTTCAGTGTGGGGAGGGGGATAGCAGTTTGCCTGCAGTTGCCTTCACATCACAGCAAGTAAACCTACATCTACGTGATTACTCTGCTATTCACAATTAAGTGCCTGGCAGAGGATTCAACGAAGTACCTTCAAGCTATCTCTCTACCTTTCCACTTTCGAATGGCGCGCGGGAAAAACTAGCACTTAAATTTTTCTGTGCGAGCCCTGATTTCTCTTATTTTATCGTGATGATCATATCTCCCTATGTAGATGGGTGCCAACAGAACGTTTTCGCAATTAGAGGACAAAACTGGTGATAGAAATTTCATGAGAAGATCCCGTTGCAACAAACATTGCCTTTCTTTTAATGATAGCCACTCCAACTCACCTATCATGTCTGTGGCACTATCTCACCTATTTCGCGATAATACAAAACGAGCTGCCGTTCTTTGTACTTTTTCGATGTCATCCATCCCATCTGATATGGATCCCACACCGCACAGCAATCTCTTTAGTAGATCTGTTGCACCTTCTAAGTGTTCTGCCAATAAATCACAGTCTTTGGTTTCCTCTACCCACAATACTATGTGTTTCTTACAATTTAGGTTGTTTGTAATTGTAATCCCTAAGTATTTGGTTGAATTTATAGCCTTTCATCTGATAACTTTACAAGGCGGAAAATGACAGCATCTTCTGCAAATAATTTAAGAGGGCTATTCAGATTGTCTCCTATATCCTTAATATAGATCAGGCACAATAGAGGGCCTATAACACTTCCTTGGAGAATGCTGGATATTACTTCTGTTTTAATTGATGACTTTCTATCACTACAAACTGTGAACTTTCTGACAGGAAATCACGAATATAGTCGCACAACTAAGGCGATATTCCATAGGTACACAGTTTGTTTAGAAGATGCTTGTGAGGAATGGTGTCAAAAGCCTTCTTAATATCTAAAAATACGGAGTCAATTTGACATCCCCTGTCGATAGCACTCATTACTTCATGAGGATAAAGAACTTGTTGTGTTCCGCAAGAACGATATTTTCTGAATCTGTGCTATGTGTCAGTAAATCTATTTCTTCGAGGTACTTCTTAAAGTTCAAATAAAGTATTATGTTCCAAAACCCTACTGCAAATCGACATTCGTGGTATGGGCCTGTAATTCAGCGGATTTCCCCTACTTCCCTTTTTGGGTATTGGTGGGACGTGAGCAACTTTCCAGTCTCTAGCTACGGAACTTTCTGTGAGGGAGCGGTTGCATATAATTACTAAATATGGAGCTATTGCATCTGCATACTCTGAAAGGAACCTCACTGGTATACCATCAGGACCGGAAGTCTTGCCTTTATTAAGTGATTTAAGCTGCTTTGCTACACCGATGTTATCTACTTCAATGTTTCTCATCTATACAGTTGTTCTTCATTGGAATTCGAGAATATTTACTTTGCCTTCTTTGGTGAAAGAGTTTCGGAAAACCGCGTTTAATAACTCTGCTTTGGTGGCACTGTCATCAGTGATTTAACTGGTTATCGCGCGGCGAAGTTACAGATTGCCTGTTGCCACTGGTGTGCTTTATATATGACCAGAATCTCTCTGGACTTTCTGCCAGATTCCGAGACAGTGTTTCGTTCTGGAAATTATTAAAAGCATCTCGCATTGAAGCAGGTGCTATATTCTGAACTTTGCAAAACTTTGCCAATCTTCGGGATTTTGCACTCTTAAATTTGGCAAGCTTTTTCGTTCACGGTGTAAATGCGGACAAGGAAAAACAATTCCCGGATTTTCCGGTTAAAAATACACTTTCTCCCAGTTGAAAACACGCGTTTTCCGTGTTAAGTGACAGTATATTTTCCCTTATCAATCCTTTGAATGGTTATGGTTCTATACACGGACGTAGAATTTCCTGCCACTTTAGAAAACGAAACTCAGGGAAAAAGACACGTTTTGGAAATATCTTTGATGTGCAGCAACATGTACTCTGCGTATTTTCGTATTACGAAAGTATACATTGGAACTCCACCAAACACCGTATGTTACTTTCCGAATCATTGAAATCGAGATTGTGACGCGCATTTGTAAGCCAGTCATAGCTCATGCCACGTGACCTCGCCAGCAGATGGCAGCAGATATTGAGAGCCTAGGACACATGATGTAGTCAGCCAACAGCAACATCATTGTTAAGTAGCACGAACACACAAACAGGGAAAGTTAATAGCTTAAATTAATATACATGGTGTTGTTACAATAAAAGCAAAGCTTTCACATATAATATTGGTCACTAAGGTTAATAAGCTGCAAGAGAAACTAAGGTTTCGCATATAATGTTGATCTTTTTTCCGCGTGTTACACTTCAGGTATATAACACAAATGCGCTAGTAAAATTTTTAATAATGGCATAAATGTCTGATCTTCAGGGTTCGAAATTCTTCTAAATGGCTCATCATCAAATAGTTGATTTTTTAATAAGAGTCAAACGCTCTGTGATTTAATAAATTCATGGTACATTCTCGCACATAGTTCAACTTACGTGAAAGGATATTTACTTTGAAAGTAACGCTTTTCAAACCACCAATCGCAATATTTTCCCGCGACCTGTTTAGAAATAGGTTCGTTTCAGCAGTCGCCACAGAGCGCAGTAACAGGCGACACCGCACTTGCGCAGCTATCATGACATAGGAAACCCGTTATGTACGTATGTGTAAAATATTAAAAGATCATACATTATGTCATACAAGAAACAAGAAATCATAGGGTACTCCAAGAGCATCGGAATTTCGTGAACTATACTAAAATGTGCACATTTAAAGTGCATACTTAAAGTGCACATTCGTATGTCCAGCTTCCCAATGTAGAAGACCTCGACCTGATATTAAGTTTTTCAGTGTGGTTTTCGGGATGTAAATTTTCTTGGAGCACCAGTACTGTATCATATCATGTTTGGTTCTTTATTATGGCACATGCCATACGTGCTAGAAGATGAAACCGTGCACTTGAAATGCAGCAAACAGTTGAAACTGACCCTACGACTTATTTTAGAAGAAAGATTAAGGAAAGGCATACCTACGTTTCTAGCATTTGTAGACTTAGAGAAAGCTTTTGACAATGTTGACTGGAATACTCTCTTTCAAATTCTGAAGGTGGCAGGGGTAAAATACAGGGAGCGAAAGGCTATTTACAAATTGTACAGAAACCAAATGGCAGTTATTAGAGTAGAGGGACATGAAAGGGAGGCAGTGGTTGGGAAGGGAGTGAGACAGGGTTGTAGCCTCTCCCAGATGCTATTCAATCTGTATATTGAGCAAGCAGTGAATGAAACAAAGGAAAAGTTCGGAGTAGGTATTAAAATCCATGGAGAAGAAATAAAAACTTTGAGGTTCGCCGATGACATTGTAATTCTGTCAGAGACAGCAAAGGACTTGGAAGAGCAGTTGAACGGAATGGACAGTGTCTTGAAAGGAGGGTATAAGATGAACATCAACAAAAGCAAAACGAGGATAAAGGAATGTAGTCGAATTAAGTCTGGTGATGCTGAGGGAATTAGATTAGGAAATGAGACACTTAAAGTAGTAAAGGAGTTTTGCTATTTGGGGAGCAAAATAACTGATGATGGTCGAAATAGAGAGGATATAAAATGTAGACTGGCAATGGCAAGGAAAGCGTTTCTGAAGAAGAGAAATTTGTTAACATCGAGTATAGATTTAAGTGTCAGGAAGTCATTTCTGAAAGTATTTGTATGGAGTGTAGCGACGTGTGGAAGTGAAACATGGACGATAAATAGTTTAGACAAGAAGAGAATAGAAGCTTTCGAAATGTGGTGCTACAGAAGAATGCTGAAGATTAGATGGGTAGATCACACAACTAATGAGGAGGTACTGAATAGGATTGGGGAGAAGAGGAGTTTGTGGCACAACTTGACTAGAAGAAGGGATCGGTTGATAGGAAATGTTCTGAGGCATCAAGGAATCACCAATTTAGTACTGGAGGGCAGCCTGGAGGGTAAAAATCGTAGAGGGAGACCACGAGATGAATACACTATGCAGATTCAGAAGGATGTAGGCTGCAGTAGGTACTGGGAGATGAAGAAGCTTGCACAGGACAGAGTAGCATGGAGAGCTGTATCAAACCAGTCTCAGCACTGAAGACCACAACAACAAGAACAACAACTACAACAACAAGTTGAAACTAGCCAGTATTGTGGAATCAAACATTTCGTTTCAAATACATTGACTACATGTGCGGAAAAAATTTATAAAAGTAAAATTTCTTTAGCAAACAGACAAAAATAACTTCATTGTTCCGCAAGACGATTAATGCTTGACTGTCAGAAAAGTGGAAATAAAATAAAACCTGAAACTAATGACATGTTTTAGCCTGATGTAATTATGTGAATGCATTTTAATTCACTTGATTGCTCCCGGCCACAGATATCCGTTTTGTTTTCATTTGACGTGAAAGTAAAGGAGGGGGAAACACCAAAATCACTAAATGTAAACACGGGTCACGTGGAGGCTACCCACTCTAACTCAGACTGCTCTGTGCATCAGTCCTGGATCTACGATATTTGCGAACCGCGTCAATACTTAAAAAATCTAATTTTGAAAAATATGTTCATCTTGTAGCGCATATCTTTCTGCAAACTCTGAAACATAAAACACATGTGTTAGAGGAAACGTTAAGACGTATTGTTAGATCTTTAAGTGTGACAAAGTGCAGTGCCACGCCTCTTCATAAAGCATTGTCTACTGCACGACCCTGTATTTCGCTCTGTGGAATTGAAATGTGTATATTTTATAATGGATGCCATCAAACTATATTCAGGAGAGTGGAAATTTAAATGTTCTGCGGTGCCTCTCCTGCTCCCAGTCGGCCGGTTCGACAGCCTGCCCCTCTTTTAAAAAACTCGCAATTAATAGCGGATAGGATTATTTGTAAGCGGAAGAACAAGAACTCTTCAGAAAATTTGCATTCTTTATTGCCTTTTAGCTTATAACTTGCTGTTTTGTGTGATATAAAATTAAATATAGGATACATAAAACCAATAAAGACAGGAGATAAGCAAGATATTACACATTTCTTCAATCCTTAGGTCCTAGAATTTTTTTCCTCTCTAATCTTGCTAAAAATTTACATGGCGTGCTTTCCTTTCTGAGAAAGAATCTATTGCCTCATCAAAGTTTGTCAAACGTTTTGATACATGAAAAATCGAAATGTCGTTACCTAATACCGAAAAAGCTGTTAACAAAAATAATACACAAGACTGGTGTGGTTTCTCGATCTGATTACGTCTATTTTGTCACTATCTGCTAGATGAAACAAAATAGGCCTTTCTAATATTGCAGCAATTTTGTAACACACACCACATAAATGGGACTGTTTTGGCACAAATGACCATTTTCATAACAAGACAGAATATAATTCACAAAGCACCAATATCAAATGCCTATTAGACCTACTACAAGCAAAAAGCTTTATGTTAGGAAATAGTTTCACATTTCATTCATACGCATCAGTTTCTCAAGCATGAGATCGAAAAGTAGTATTACGAAATTTCTGTCCCCGTTTCTTCTCCTTCCTCGTTCTAACAAACAGTCTTGTCATAACCAATTCTGTAGCTATTCCTGCCATTGTCAAAATGTGTTCGCCGATTATCTTCACTAACCCTGCCAGAATCACAGGTTTAGTTATCCCGCGATTATTTTCCGGTTAGGCGCTATTACGTTTTCGTACAACACGTCTACTGCGTTACTCCAAAATAGAACTTAAGTGGCTGCTAGCCGGGTACTGTACAACTGATCCCTACTAGTACAGCGATCTGGCCAATAATTTTCTGTCAAAATTTCATTTTCTTGGATACACCGAGAAGATAATACGTAATCTTTCTCACCTGTTATTCCTGTCAGTGGTTTATTTCCATTCTGGTAGTCTGAATCTATAGATTCCGCTACTAATTATAACAACGCTGATCATTCGCAAACCTAATCAACGACATCATCAGACAGTGATTGGCATTCATCCTTTCGGCTTTACTCCGCTCGTATAGCCCCGTCCACTTTTGTCTGCGGAAAGTTTATTTCTAGATGCGACGAGGATTCTCCTCATAGACACATCACGCAATCAAAAATCAACTTATGATTCATTCAGAAATCAACTTAAAATGTGTTAAAAATGTTCAAAACAACAGGGAAGCGTTTCAAACGCATGTGAATAATCGATAGACAAACGTGCGCTGGATGCTAGATGCTTCGTGAAACAAGTTCTTTTCCTCAATAATATAAATTTGGCGCCCCCTTTTCCCGGTAGCATCTAGCTGCTTGCTGCGTCTGCTTGCACAGCCAACAGCCACATTCCTGTAGCCAGAAGCGGGAGAATCTACAACTCAAACGCGACTCAATTGCCCATGCGCACGAGCCCGCTCGTATCTCTAAAGCGAATCTAATGTAAACAGTTGTGACTTAACGCTCATCGGAGGCAGTTTGTTGTTATGAAGCTTTGCATAGTCTTCCTAAACCCTTTGACACATTTTGATGTTGGTAGACACTTGCATGAGCACTGTGTGTCGTCGTTGTATATGGCGCATTTCCTTTGCAATATAAGTTATTTTCGTTTTTTTCTCTCGTTTATGTTTTATTGTTGAACCATTATTCTGCAGCAGCGGGATACAGTAATATCCTTTGTTAGAGTATCTGTTCTAACCAGTCAAAATTACAAAAATTTAACTGAAAATTCTGGGTTTTCCCAAGATGAAAAAATTCCCGGGCTTTTCCCGAATCTCCCGGGGCGTATACATCCTGTTCGTTGCTTCTGCAACAGCGATCTGACCCGTTTTGTGTACCATGAGGGATCAGTACCATCATTTATTAATTTATGTGGTATATATCTGGCAATTGCCGTCGATACTATCTCTTTAAAATCATTCCACATCTTTTCTACGCTTATGTGATCAGATCGGAAGGAGCGGAGACTTTCTTAAAAAGGCGTTAAGAGAATTTTTATCAGATTTTTTTTAAATAGATGTAGTTTGAGCAAATGCCTTGTGATAGCTAATCCCAGTATTTGTCATGATACTCCCTGTTTCTCCAGGATTATTTGTTGCTAAGAGGTCAAGTACGCTTTCACAACCATTTACGCTTCATGTAGGCTCATGAACTAATTGTTCCAAATAATTTTCTGAGAAAGCATTCAGTACAATTTCGGATGACGTTTCATGCCTGCCTCCAACTTTGAACGTATAGTTATTCCAGCTTATCAAAGGTAGATTAAAGTCACCACCGACTATAATTGTGTGAGTGGGGTACCTACTTGAAATGACACTCAAGTTTGCTTGAAACTGTTCAGCAACTATATCTTCTGAGTCGTGGGGGAGGGGGGGGGGAGGGGTTGGTAAAGGGATCCAATTAATACTTTAGTCCGATTGTCAGGTATAACCTCTACCCATATTATTTCGCAGGAACTATCTACTTCAATTTCACCACAAGGCAAACTACTTCTGACAGCAATAAATACTCCACCACCGACTGTATTTAATCTATACTTTCTGAACACTGTTCGATTGTTTGAAAAAATTTCGGCTTAACTTATTTCTGGCCTTAGCCAGATTTCTGTACCTATAACTGTTTGAGCTTCAGTGTTTTCTATTAGGGCTTGGAGCTCTGGTTCTTTCCCAACACCGCTACGACAATTTATAACTATAATACCGAGCGTTTCTACAACTACCTTACTGTGTTTTACCTGCCTTCTTTTAGACAGATGCCATTGCTGTGGCTTCCTGAGACCCTCTAACTTAAAAAACCGCCCAGGCCCTTCCACACAGCCCCCGCTACCCGTGTAGCCGCTTCCTGTGTGTAGTGGTTTCCTGACCTATTAAGCAGAATCCAGAAACCCACCACCTGATGGCACGAGTCAAGGAATCTGCAGCCTACAAGGTCACAGAACCGCCTGAGCCTCTGATTCAGACCCTCCACTTGGCTCTGCACCAGAGGACCAAAGTCAGTTCTATCGACAATGCTGCAGATGGTATTCTCCGACTTCATCTCGGAAGCAATACTGGCAGTCTTTACAAATTCCACTAGCTACCCGAAACGAGAGAAAATCTCCTCCGATCCAAAGCGACACAGGTCTTTGGTACTGACATGGGCTACCACCTGCAGTTGGCTGCAACCTGCTTCATGGCGTCTGGAAGCACCCTTTCCACATCCAGAATGACTCCCCCCAGTATGCATACGGAGTGCACACTGGCTTCCTTCCCCTCCTTGGCAGCCATGTTCCTAAGGGGCCCCATTACACGCCTAATGTTGGAGCTCCCAATTACCAGCAAACCCACCCTCTGCGAATGCCCAGACCTTGTGGCCCGAGAAGCTTCCTCTGGAACAGGGTGGACGACAGCATCTGGCTCAGAGACTTCATCAGCCACAGATAACGCCCAAAACCTGTTTGTCAAACGAACCAGGGAGGCCCTATGATCGGCCCCACGGAAAGCCTTTCACTGCCTGCCAGACTTGCATCCCCATGTGCGACCCCGACAGTGATGCCCCTTGACAGCAGCCTCAAGCTGTGTGACGGAAACCAACACTGTCTGGAGCTGTGAGCGAAGGGTCACAAATTCAGCTCGCATCTGTACACAGCAATCACAGTGCCTATCCATTTCTGAACTCGCTCCTGTTTCAAACTCGTAAAGGTATGTAATAAACAAATGGTGTACTCACCTTATTAGCAGCAGGTACTCTCAGTGCTCTCTCACTGACGGTCTAACCGACACTGACCTGTTCTAAGCAAAACAAACGAAAGCCTGTACGATATGAGAGTGGATACAACAGACGATAGCAACGGCGGCATTGTACGCTACACTGTTTTAAAATTAAAGGTTGCTTGCAGTCAACCACGCAAGAAATTACAAAAAAATATACTAGTAACTACAAAGGTAACTGAAAAGAAGTTGCTCCCATTTGAAGCTCGTAAAAATATGTAATAAACACATGGTGTACTCATCTTATTAGCAGTAGGAACTTGTGGTGCTCTCTCCCTGACGGTCTAACCAACACTCAGTAGCTTCTAACACTGGACAGATACTGAAAGTGGGCATTGGAGAAGACAACACTGAGCTTCATCAATAATGTCTAGAAAAATGTTCTGGAATCCAGATCAGTTGCACTGATATATCCACAGATACATCATTTTGTATCAGTTCATGCAATAAATGCACACTGCAGGAGTCGTGTAAAGAATTTCAACAATGTACAGCATACAGCTCACTGTTGACAGCTGTCTAGATTATCAGTGTGCCGACAACAACTGAAAATGGAGAAAACAGAGTTTCGCGCTGCTATTAAACATTTTTATTTGAAGGGTTGGACTGAAGTTCATGCAGACGCAGCACCATCACAGAAGACCATTTACTTTTGGATTAATGATTTTAAACAAGGTCAGGCGAGCATAAGATAAGGTGCACTCCAGGTGTCCAATTGAGGTCACCATAAAGGAAACCATTGACAAACCACGTGATATGGTAATGCAAGACTGCCAAATAAAAAATTTTGAGGTCACTGACATTATAGGCATTTCAACTAAGTGCATAATATCCTGCACGGCGAATTGGCTACGAAGAAGCTGTGTGCGAGATGGATGTTACAGTTGCTCACAGTCAACCAAAATCGCAAATGGCACAACATTTTAACACAATGTTCAGTGATGTTTAATTGCAATGTGCAAGACTTCTTGTTCTCATTTGTGACTGTTGATGAAACCTACATCCATCGTTACACACGAGTGTCAAAATGGCAATCAAAACAATGGACACAGGCTGATGAAAGTGTGTTGAAGAAGGCAAAGACCATTTTGTCAGCTGGTAAGGCGATAGCCACTGTTTTTTCAGGAGTGGCATTCCCAATGAATAATCCTCATACATTACTTGGAGAAAGGCAGAACCATAACTTCATTGTTGGATTGTTTGAAACTTGCGTAGGCTGGGGAGGGGAATAAAAAAAGGGGGGAGGGGAAGGTTGGCATGCAAAAAAGTGTTCTTTAACCAAGATAATGCATCATCCCACACACCAGTGAGAACAATGGTGACAGTGCATGAATTAGGCTTGCAATTGGCCCCTCATTCATCCTATTCACCACATTTCGCCCCAAGTGACTTCTTTCCATTCCCTTATGTGAAATTTTGGCTTTCTGGGAAGAAATTTTCATCAAATAAGGCAATGGTAGTTGCAGTCAATGAATATTTTGGAGAGTTTGACAGAATCTATTTTTCCAACAACAGAATAAAAGAGCTGGAAGATCACTGTGAAATATGTTATCCCGACTAAGACACAAGTTGAAAATATGTTCACTATTTTTTATTTGACATCTTGGGTTGTCGGGTGTTCTGCCGGATATCAGCGTCCGGCAGAACACCCGACAACCCAAGATGTCATTAGATCGCCGGGAAAGCCTGAAGAGTTATTTTTTATTTACGTAAATGTGGCATATTTCGTGATAGTACCTTTTCCGTTAGATGTATACAAGGCGATATTAGTCTTAGCTTCAGTTGTCTAAGTATGATTCCACAATGCATCTTTGTCGGCTGCAGAAATGACCTGGTTCAGCGTGTTTGCCTTATTTTTGGTGTTTCAAATACCATTTCTTCAAATGTAGTTTCTTTTTATAGTTTGTATATAAAGAATAGTAACATAATTCAAAATGATTTATGACGGCGACCTTCACATTCTTCTTCCGTCAACACACGCCAAGAGTTAACTGCCGACTGAGTACAGTCAAAGACGACTCCAGCGTCAAAGATATTTTACACAACACACAAGCTTCCACTTGTAATCAGTCTCTTTGCTATTCTTCAATACATTTACTAATAGTAATCAATATGTTATCACTCTCAAAAATATAAGTAAATTAACATATAATAAGGCAAATTATAATAAACTCTGATAAAAAATATAAGAAAACATTTACAATTCGGTATCGACAAATACGGTAAAAAAATAACATCTCCCAGATCCATTAAAACTGGACCAAGTGTATATCCCTCAAGGAGACTATGTCAAGAAGTAAGGTGAGTTTTTATGAAACAAACACTTTTCTCTACCAGACTTATCAAACCATCCTCGTATTAACAGTTAGCTCAGAATTTTTGCAGGTGATGCAGCTGTCTGAAAAAGGCTGCACAAATATTCAGTCAGATTGAGAAGTGGATGCAAAAAAACCTCAAGAAGGGGGTACTAAAGATATCTTGAGCTACCTTTACTTTTACCGTAATAAAAAATAATCAAGTCACATACAAAGTTTAAGAAAGTTATACTTGGTACAACTAGGACTTTTTACTTATTCCTTCTTCACTCTTAATATTTCTGCTTCTGAAGGTACACTAGCTTCCTATTCGGCGAATAGTCCGTATTTATAATGCTACGTATTGAAGAAGGTTGTTTATACAAGAAAACCATAGAATATTCGCGACTTTTCTCAAAGAAATGACAAACGGAATAGTGTACCGAGATCACTAGAATAGCTGCGACTTTTCTCGTAGGTACATGTTAGCTATCTATGTGCCAGACAGAAACGTATAAAATACGATGACACGGATGCGCGTGCTACATAGGAAAGTACAACTACTTGATAACTCGATTCAGTCAAGTCGACTGACCAAAAAATGAATGAGTAGCGTGCTGGTTGACTGGGGGAGCAGCGCGGGTGGCAATGCGGGCGGCCCCACAAAGGGGGGAGGAGGGGGGTGCATGTTCCGGACACCCTCCCTCATGTATTCACCACTAGTTAGATCTCTTAATAAGATTTCAAAGTGGTGCAAAGTATGGCAACTTACTTTGAATGTTCAGAAATGTAAAAACCTTGTACTTCATAAAAATAAATGTAGTAGCCTATGTCTACAATATCATCTCTCAACTCATACAAATACTAGGGTGTAACAACTGGTAGGTATATGATCATCCAGGCTGTCCGGTCTTCTGCCATCCTCTTTAGGTCTGCATAATTTCCTCTTCCCTTTATGTCATCTATCATCTTGTATCTCCTTCCTCTCAGTCTTCTCCCACAAACCAATCCTTCCAAAGCATCTACTAGCAAGCACTCCCTTCTCAATGAATGTCCCAACCAGTTCTTTTTCCTTTCTCTTACAACCTTCAGCAGACATCTTCTCTCACCAACCCTTTCCAATACTCTTTCGTTACTCACTCTCTCCATCCAGCTTATTCTCTCCATTCTCCTCCACATCCAAATCTCAAATGCATTTGAGCATTTTAGAAGCATTTTAGGTATATTAAATGGAACAATTATGTAGGCTAAGTTGCAGGTGAAACAGGTGGCACACAATGTGGTTCTTTAACACATCCTAAGGCATATGTTCACTAGCAAGTCAACTTCTACAAGCCACTTCCAGAAGCTGCTTCTGCAAGTTCTTCGACGTGGCAACACTGCCAGCAAGTCTACTTCCGCAAGTTTCGTCTACTTCCAGAAGTAGCTTCTGCAAATTAGTGGAAACAATTTTTTCATCCTGCCGCATGCACCTGCAGTTGCTGGAAGTTTTCTCAAACTTGCAGAAGATTTGTGTATTCAATACTGGTATGAAAATGCCAGTGTCAAAAAGGAAAATAGCACAAAGACAGATGGACCAAAAGATATGTACCTTTGGAAACCCTCAACATATACAACTGGCCACTTTCAAACAAGGAAGTGAAAGATGACTTTACCGAATAGGCTACTTTGTTTTTTGCTGTTAGCATAAACATAAGTCCATTACATTAAAATAAAATGTCAAATGCAGTTTGAAAAAAAAAAAAAATCAAAGATTAGAGTGCAGTAACAAATGTTACTCTGAATATCAAAATTATCAAAGTGCTGACAGGTGCAGTCTACACTCAGAAAAATAGGTCATAAAATTCACCATGGAAAATTCATTACTTACACGCAAAACATTTTATTCCATCATTCATTAAAAAATCTCTTTCAACACATCTTACAAAGTTCAACAGCTAATAACATTATCAGAACACTTTTAAAAAGTGGACTGATATTCATAAAATTCTAGGACATTGATCTGTTAACATTTTACATTATTTTTATGGTACATCTTGAGAGCATCCCACTGTTTAGTGTGCAACAGAATATGAGGCCTTTTCCTCTTCATATGTTTCACTGCATCTTCTGGAGTCCATTTATTTTTCTTAAAGCAAGAAATTTCATTGATCAGTTTACAGATCATATAAGTTCCCTTATTGATAAGCACACATATTTGATTTGAGCTGACAGATTATTAAGCCTTAACATTGCATCTACATAGCTACAACATTTAAAAATTATCCCAGAGGTGACATAATTGTGTGAAACTGGAGGATACGTATAACATGATAGTCCAAGTATTGTTTACTTCAACACATTTCTCACAATTAAAAGTACACTACAAAAGCATAAATACTAACAATGGAACACAGTGATTAAAGTTATGTAAAAGTACATAAATCATGCAAGCAACCTTCATGAGAGGTTTTCAGAGCATCTAACAAATTAAAATGAAGTAACTTAATAAGCGAAACTCCCCATCCCATCCCCTTAGATTTAGTGGTAAGAGGGCCCAGTGGATAGCCCGTCAAAAACTGAAAACAAATCGAGCACAAAAACAGGAAGCAAAATGGAAACAGTGAATGGTCTAAGAACAAGAAGCGCATTACAGAACAGTCACGAAGTGCACTGGCATTGTGGTAAAGTGGTTACAGTGTTGGACTGCCAAGTGGACAAGCTGTGTTCAAAACTTCCCAGTGCCCTTTTTTTCCCCTACTGCTCACTTTACTTAAATCTGTGTCTATGTCATGATGGTAGCAACCATTTGCAACAGCGAGGTGTATGGTAGGGACCTATAACAACAGTTGATTCTGCACAACTACTCTATTACCAGCCGAAAGGAAGTGGCTTTTGAATGGGAACCGCAAAAGTTGATGACAACACGGCAAGTCAACTGAAACCTCCACCAGAAAACACGTGTCTGGGGTGTCATACCCACAAAAGTTGATGACAACACGGCAAGTCAACTGAAACCTCCACCAGAAAACACATGTCTGGGGTGTCATACCCAGCATTAGTGACACTCCGCATTTCATACAATAGTAATCATCTATGTATGTACCTACTTTGTGCGACCAGTGAGTAAGAGACATGCCTCCTTGCCCAATATAGGTATTCACATCAATGTGAATGCGATCATTCTCACGGAAATTATGAAAACATAATAGTTTGTCATGTACGCTGCAATAAATGAACGCAACAGTTTCACAATCGTACAATTTCTCTGTGCTCTGTAAAAAAAAAATGATTTTTAACATTTTTGAAGTTGCGTTCCATTACGGAAGTCTTGATTCTTGACCTTTGTTGTCACATAGTTCGCACCCGTTTATTTGTTGTTTTCATTTCTGTGAGACATCTACATGGTATTTTGCCTGCTCTCATAATTCATCACATTTACTTGCAACAGTAACATACTCTTACCAAATGACTCATACTCTATAACCAATGTATAGTATGACGATAGCCAAGACTACAGAAAGACAACAAACATTTCAATGACTGGACAGACATTCATAATTTTGTGAAACAAAAATGTAGACAAGGCACGATGGAGTTTTGACCCCAGCTTGCCTACATGGTAGTCCAACACCATGACACTTACCCACGGTGCTGCTACTATTTCAGGCTGCTGTTTATTGCACTTCTTGTTCACTGTTTCTAGTTTGCTTTTTTTCACAGTTCAGTACACCTTCTTCCTGTTGTCATGCTTGATGTATGTTTAGTTTTTGATGGGCTATCCACTGTGCGATCTTACCACTAAATCTGAGAGGGTGCGATTGGGAATTTTCCTTGTAAGTCTCAAAGACCAAGTAAAATGTGAAACAAGGCCAGCTCAGGACATGTTCAGATTTTGTAAAAGAAACAGACTAAGCTAGACCTCTGTGTTCCATTAGCTACAAAGCTTTCAGCTACAGGAACAGCCATAGCAGTTGTTTATGCCTGCGTAATTTTACTAAATCACATTCTCAATTACATTACAGTTTTGTTAATACACACAGATAGGCCAATTACTGCACACTGGTACAACTGTCTTGTTGCCCTGTCTCAAGTCATCGGCATCTCCCTGGGCCCTATAAAGTACTTATTCACAGCTAATTACAGGCTGTGGTAAGAAATTGGCACAAATACACAAAATACATCCACCCACATGTTTTAATACAAATGAGACTTGTGATAATTAAATTGTTTTATGCTGCATATAAAACATGTCTAAAATAATAACTTGTAGTTGGGTGTGAGAGGGGGTGGTGGAATTGAGCTAAACAGTTTCATAATGGACCACAAATAGATATTTTCATTCAAATCTAAAATATAATATTCTAGAGTAATTCTCATGCAGCACTGAGTACTTATAGAACTATTTGAATCATTACTGAAAAGAATATTAGAGATTCACGCAAGCCTTTGTTTAACATATTAAGCATACTGCTATTACCCTGCATGTAGATTTTGAAAATACTGCTGTTTTTCAGAAAACCTGAAATTTGTGGGGAATATATGAACAAAATAATTCATTTACAATCACTGCACAAGAAAGCAAGATAACTTACACATTATACCTACAAACAATAGTAACTGTTAAAAAGGAACTTACCACATGAAGGTAAAACTGCACAACAAACTCCTAAAGACTCTAAAATCTACCACTCAGTGAAAAATATAACAATGAAAATAATCAATTATTCATGATCTCCATGCCTGTTTCACCACATGTGCCACCTGGATTCTTCCCCCGACACCAGTTTCTCAGAACTCCGCAGGTGGGAACTAGCACTACAACATGTCCTTAGTTTTCACCACCCACCTGACCTTAATTTAATTCCTTCCGTCTCAGCATTTATTCACATTAACTATCCTTTCTTCACTCCATTTCAGTTTCTTACATTTTTTATTTTCTGACTCATCTATTTTTCACTGTCCCCCGCCCACCTCTATTATAAACAATGCACTTAGCTTTCCTCTCTTGTTAAGTCATGTATGATGTTTGAGTAGTAATCTCTGTTTTCCGCCTTTAAGCTCTCAGGTTTTCAAATCTCGTCCGCTGCAGTCTCCAACAATCAGTCTATCCTTCTCATCATGTCCGGTAAGTCTCCCCTGACCCAGGGTTCTGGATGACTTTTCTGAACTGTACACCTTTCCCTAAACCTCTCCAGTCCTTTTCCTTCACCCCTCTTCCTCCCCCTTCAATTCCTCTGCCAGACGAAGGAGGCACTGGCTCTGAAAGCTTGTAATAGTTAAATCCTTTTGTAGGTGTGTTCCCCTGCTGCCACTTGGTGAGCAGATTTTTCATCAATACATGTGATAAAGTTTGAGATGTGATTATGAATACATCTATAGTATCACCCCTATTGAACAGGAGAACATTTTATTAATATGGAATAGTATTGTTTTAATTTGCCATTTACAAACGAAATATGCAACTCATGAATGTTTTATAACTGTATGAATAAATGACAAGTCATAATGTATAAAATAAAATGAGAAAATTTTAGTAAATACAGTATAAACCATACATTTGAGGTGTTCAATGTCGAAGTGACAGTACTGTACATGACCTAATGAGCTAACAAATAAATAAATACCTGATTTTATTTACTCAATGACACAGTAATAGAAAACAAATAAATTGTTTCAATGCTATTTTGTCAAAAATTGACATTTTGAGCCTGTGGCTGTGTACAAAATATAGGTTGACTCTTACATAGAAGATAACAGCAACCGTCCAATTGTTACATGCTATTTATTTATTTAAATAATGATATTTAAATAAATAGCATGGATGCCGTATCTTCTAGGCAAGACTCAACCTATATATAAGGTCTGTCTAAAAAGTATCCAACCTTCGACTTTTCCATGCAAAATGGAGACAACAGCGCGGCACCACTGTACACAGTGAAGGATGGGACCTTTATGTGCATGCGTGAATTTTGTCCCCGCCTTCCAGCGAGTCAGTTGCTGCCTGTCGGTTGCTGAGTGAGGTGCTACACTGTGTGTTCATCGGATTACCAATTCTCCAAAGGTGACTGAATGTGTTGAGGAAAGATACTGCATCAAATTATGTCAAAAGCTTGGTGATTCTCAAAGCAAAACAAACGGGTGGAAGTGCTGCAGATGGCAGTGTGGTGATTAATTTATATTACAACCTTACAGCACTCACGGAACACATCAGCCTACCAGTCGCTAAGTGGGCCACGAATTCAAGCCAAATTATTGAAATATGACAATCAGAAGTTGACGTAAACACTATGCATACACAGGTGGCTCTGAGCACTATGGGACTTAACAACTATGGTCATCAGTCCCCTAGAACTTAGAACTACTTAAACCTAACTAACCTAAGGACATCGCACAACACCCAGTCATCACGAGGCACATACAGAGGTACGGAGTAAACTAAAATGAACTGACATGTTCAGTGTTGTTCACAGAAATGTCATTGATATCATCAGAGAAAATCCTGCCACTCAAGCCATTCTCTCATGGGACATGAAAATATGCATGGATGAGGAGCTGGTGACGTCACGGCATGGAATTCCATCTTCCACTACACTGCGACGTGTGAAATGAATTAGCTGACATGTCAGATTTTTGTCTCATGGAGAGGATCATGGCTGATGAGATGCAGTATCGGTTTTGTGTCACAAACAGAGCTTAGGAGATGCCATATTGTATGGAGCTAAATTTCATATTTAGTGTTTTTTCATTATAGAATATGTGATATGAACATAAGCCCTTTCAGGACACCAGCATTTTGAGGATCTCCAAAACCATGTTGCTGAAGTACGAATAGTTGTAATAAAGTAACACAAAATTACATACTGATCATTAAAGGCTTTCATACTTTTAGTGTTATAATTTGTGCACTACGAAAGTATACTGTTTCAATGCTATAGCACAATGATGATATATCAAAAGTGCATCCCTTTTTGTATAATCTGTCATACTTAAATATCAAATAATGCCATTCGTAGAAACAGCCTTTACACAGCGTACACCGTGTAACTTGGCACTGCTGCCGTGTTGAAGCCATAACTTAGTTGACAGTGTCGTATAATGAGAAAACTAGCAGGTTTATGTCCAGCTACTTACAATTTCTTTGTTTCCCCTCTTCATTTTACAAAAGATCATGGGCCTTTCTTATTAATTTAATAGACAAATTATATGCAACAGCTGATGTTATCTATCATAAATAATGTATTTGCCACAATTCTTGCTGCATAGGAAACAACTGGAATGTTTTCCTTGTAGCCGGAAATCTTGACATGACCACCAGTTTATGTCAGAAAATAAACACAAGTTAAGCCCTAGGAGTTTTTCCTCTTATGAAACTCTGTGTAAAATATTTATACCTGTGTCTCAATTTTATGGACTGTCTGATGTTTGTATCTTGCTGGCAAATATGAATATGTTTTTCAGTGATGGTGAGCAGCTACAAAAAATCTCTTCTTCCATTCAAATGAAATTACACAACAAATTCCAATATTGAAACCTATGTGATAAAGTATGTTACTTCAGAGTGATTACAGTCAATACAACATCAACAGTATGGATATTATGCAAACTGATTTTAGACACTGCATTTTAGCTGTATTCAATAAAAAAAAGAGAGGGGGAGATTCAACTGAGTTAACGAATAACTTGTACTAGCATGTTTCTCAAATCAGTGTAAAGAGTTGTTTTTTGTGTCTCTATCAGCAATTCACTGTTGAATCAAAGACAAATCCAGAATATTCTTCACGATTTTTTCTGCTATTCTTTGTCGACTTCTACAAGTGTTAACACAGCTAGTTTATATGTGTACATTTTCGTCATTTCAGGATGTGAAGCAACCACAATGGACACCCATCTGGCATACTTTGTGATGACAAACACATCTCTCGTGAGGAAAGCTTAAGCAAGAAGTACGTTAAAGCACTGACAGATTCTATAACCCACTAGATCTGTTATCGGTATCCCTCACTGAAAAATAATTTTCCTGAGAATTTAGTCAAGAGGAAGTGAATGGGACAAGCTCTTATCTATGGATCTAGGCAAATGCTGGGAAATCTGGGCATAATTTTGCCATAATATATGCACATACATATGCCCCAATGGTTTGGTATTTCTAAAGACACTGACTTAGAAGAAAGAGTATTTTTCGACAAATCAGAAGGGGCCTATGGAGCAGTCCTTTATGTACAATGCATCACTTCCAACATGATAACACTGGTTCAAGCCCATTTTATTATTTCTGTAATGCCACAAATTACAATGCAAGTCGTATAACACTGTGGACTGACTCAACTGTAGCCTTAGGATGTATAGGCCATGACCTTTCCTGTGTCAAACAGTTCTATGGAATTATAAAGATTAATGAATCCATCACAGTGGAGACACTGCCACGGTGAGGAAAATCCAGCTGCTATACTTTCCAGAGGTACTATAGCAGATGAACTTCAGCATGGTAGTATATGGTTTCAAGGGCCTACTGGTTAACAAAGAACCAAACACAATGGCCACAACTTATACAGGCAAAAGACCATTCGTTACTACAAAAGAAGAAATTAACAGACCACATGCTCATGGTAAAAACAACACTCCCTACTTTAACAGCTACTCAGCATAGGAACTACTACAAACCACTGTGAATCACGGAATGGATACTTCGCTTCAAATAGAAGTTAACAAAAGAAAGTAGGACACAGAGAGAACTGACAGCATAAGACCAACACAAAGCAAATACATACTGGATTCAGATCGTTCAACAACAGTACTGCACAGCTGAACTGCACACACTGTGAAACAACTTGCCTCTGACACAAAATTCTGAGAGCTCATTTCAACCTGTTCTTGGATAATGGTTTTATTCGTCTCGCAGACATCTGCCTGTTCGCAGAATTATGCAGAGACCAACACCATTGAATGCTTCTTGATGGATAGCCCCATTTCACTCAATGGACGGCATCATTTCACCCACCTGCTAATCCAGCAGACTCATTTGCCTGCACCACCTTTGAGCGTACACATGGTAGTACTTGAACTGAGAATAGCTTTATGGATTCCTATAGCTCGACAGGCAAAACATGTTCTACACCGCTGTCTACCTTGCAAGATAGTGAAGGTTCACTTTGTTCGACAAACAAAGCAAGGCTTCATTACCAGCTGAACAGGTCTCATCACTGAAACCATTTCCTTGCTGGCCCGTTATCTACCAGACAAGACATATTAAGAACAAAGCATACATGCTCTATTCACACATGCAACAATATGCATCCTGCACCTGGAACTAAACTCAGATACATCAACTGACAGACTCTTCACGCAGGTTTGTGGGAAGACTAGGAGTAGCGAGCACAATTTACAGTGACAACACTAATACCTTCCATTCTGCACTCACAAAGCTGAATGAGTTCTGGCAAGCTGTCATGGCATACAAGACGCACTAGTACCATGCGCAGCAACCTACAACATGGAAATTCATTGCCCCATACACACCTTGCTGGGGAGGATTTTGTTATCAAATGGTAAGATCTGTCAAACTCTGCCTGAGGAAGGTTTTAGGATGGTTGCTGTTGGGCGAAAGAGATCTCAGCCCACTCCCAATCAGCGTAGAAGCAACACCAACTTCCAGACCAGTCACACAAGGATTGAAGAGGAATATGAGCCACAGACAACAACTTGTTTCCTGGGAAGTGAGCAACCCACAGCACTAACCACCAGTTACAAAGTATTTGTTCAAAGAGTTTCAACAACAGCAGATGGTGGTAGAAAACTTCTAGAACATGTGAAAGAAAGAGTACCTGACGTTGCTCAAAAACTTCCATGCTGCTCATCAACCAAGCACAAGTTGTGACGATATGAGTGACTTGGCCAGACAGCTTAGCGCAGTATTGGGATGGCAGCATAGAAGCAGGTTGTTGCGGTGTGTGTGGCCGGGCAAGATGAGTAAGGAAGGTTGGATGACATTGCAGCAAGAATGAGGCACAGCCGAAGGATAGCTAGTGTGCAAATAGTGTGCGACACTGGGAAAATCCCAACGTTACCAGGCATGGCAGAAGGGGACCAATGCGAGAAGAGGATGACCATCATGATGGTCTGGTGATTGAAATAATCAAATATTCACTAAAATAAGTCCAAAACTGCCTATAGTTGAGCTACAGAGAAAATACAGACATAACAGAAATCAGGGGAAGCTCTAGAAATCAATAAAATTGGCACCATATTTGTACAACATTGTGTTTAGAAGTTAGTAGAGTATACATGTTTATTTGTTTATTTATTTATTTATTTATAACTAAGTAATAAATATTTGGAGACATGATATTAATACATAATACACACCAGCAGATAGGTCATGACTTCAGGTACACAATGAACAAGCATAGTTTGTGATACACATGCTACAGAGTTGTTAAATTATTTATAGCATTTAATTCAGTTGCACAAAAACAAACAATTCCAGCATGCACACTACCAATTAGCTTCAACATAATGACATTGCAGTAGGGACTATGATGTAACAATTTATGGAAAAAGAATTTAAGTTATGTAAGAATTAAGAAATGTGGTTTGGATCATGTAGAGCCATAGTGGTTGGTAGAATACTGACATGCACTTGACTAGGTTCTGTGACTCACTCTCAGAAAACACACACACACACACACACACACACACACACACACACACACACACACACACACACACACACACACACACACACACACACACTTGAAAGGGCAAAACAGATATTTAGACATGGCACAAGATGTAAACATATGTACATTTATGAATATGTTTATTTAATATGTGTAATGTATACAGAGCAATGTAAAAGTGTATATTTTTGATAAGGTGGCCCAGGAAAAGTAGATCTTGACTGCAGTGGTTGGTCATGTGACAAAGTTGTGGAATATGCAAGAAGAGCATGCCTTGTTGTCCTTGGACAGGTGGTCTTGGTCCATAAGCTTAGTAAGATTGGGCATTTGTCACGCCACCTGTGATAACTTTGCTCTGTAAATCCTTATTATGGACTTAGTGCAGTTTCTATGTAACCACATGGAACAGTAAAGTATTATGCAAGGGAAGAGCAGAGCTAATAGTGGTGACTGAATTATCTTGATCCATTGATGAGTTTTTGTGGAACTTTTGTGAACATTGCAAATTATTAGAACTGTGAGATTAGTTTGCTTTTGGAACTTTCATATGTCACTCTGCTTGCTTTGGTCTGCTCCGTCAATGAACTTATTTAAATAATTGCAGTAAATCCATTCATGATTGTAAGGCCATCTTTGTGACTTGTTTCTTATTCTTTAAATATTAAGAAATTTACAAGTTAACTTTACACCTGTGCATTAGGCTACATCACTATCTTTCAAGATATGGTCCTTATTTCATTTTTATTTATCATGCTGAATTTAAATGTGTTTTGACAAACCTATGCTTGATCCTATCAGTATTTCACAAACTATTATGAAAAGCCACATCAATGTTTAACACATTCCAATTGGGCCACAGTGACTGCTAGTTACACAGAAGTTGAAAAATTTTTTTGACTTCTTTGTATGGATCCTGCTTATAAGATGTCTCAGAAATACTTTCATCAATTTCAAAACCATCATTGTCAATTTTGGAAACAGGTTCTTCAAGCACCTCCAAAATTTCTTCATCAGTCAAACTGTTCCCCATTTTAAGACAAACTTTTTGCGAACAAGGCAATCAAAGAGGGACACTGCACCAATGAACGTACACGAACTGATGCCACCTGTAATATGCTTTTCACATCACGTAGCACTTTGTGAAAGCAGTAACATCCATCTAGCAGCTCTCCGAAGTACTGAAAGATCGAACAACTGACTTTGTGCCATCACTGCTTGGAAATAATGCATTGTGAAGTAACAATTAGGAAAGCCATGCTCAGAGATCCTTCAAGTGCTGACTGTTAGGGAAATCACAATGTGCATGTAATTTCTAAGGGCACCAACTGCAGTGTGTTAAATGTTATTTGGACCAAAAGACAGCAATACACAACTGATCTTTTAGATATAGTCAAGCCAGAATTATTGTAGATTGGGTGTTTGTCCAATCACTGCATACTACTACTGATAAGACCACAGGTAGCAACCAACTAGTTTGCTCATCTAAAATAATAGCCCAGTAAGCTCACAAGGTTCAGGAAAACTCCAGCTGCATGATGTCCTCCTTCTGTAGGAGGATGGTCGTCAACATCAGATGTGGAGGAAGACATGGACAGAAGATCTTCGTGAGGGGAGAGATGGAAAGATACAAACCGTATCCTTACGAACTTCAGAAGGGTTCATAGGTTGGTTGGTTTAAAACGGGGGAGGAGAGGCAGGCAGAATGGAAGGGACCAAACTGTGAGGTCATCAGTCCCTTGTTCCCAGTAAAATAATTACACAAGGGGGGCGGGGGACAGAAAGGAGATGTACAGCGCAATAACAGGAGAAAGGAAGAACCAGAACAACGACAGAAGGACAACCAACACTACTATGGACAAAACAGGAAAGGAAAACCACAGAGAAAAGCAAGAAACATGTAGAAGGGTAAAAACAAGAAGGCAGATCGCTGTGGCTGGCCGACCACAAGAATAAAAAGGAAAACCCAGCCACACTGCGACACATTAAAACATTCACTCTAAAAGCGTTAGAGTGGAGAACAGAAAGGGACAAAGGACATGAATTAAAACTTATACAGAATGATAAAACCCACCGACACGTATAGAACGTAACACTAAATTAGCCGATGAGACATTGACAGCTAAAATTAATGGCAACGAGTAAAGTAACTGAAGAGTCCGTCGCAGGGCAGCTGAAGGCTGAAGGACAGCTCACCAAGATATGGGCCACTATCAGCCGGGCACCGCACTGGCAAAGGAGGTAGCCAAGTGTCACTTAAGCGTGACCAATGCGGAGCTGGCAGAGAACCACAGAGTCCCTGTGAAAAGCCCGCATGGAGAACAGCCACACATTCATAGACTCCTTAATGGCACACAGTTTGTCTCCCAAAGCTGCAAAACATTGCGGCATAGTACTGAACGGAGGGCAGTTGCAGAGAAGCCGATCTCCATAAGCAGTTTCCACTTAGCCTGTTTGGCCAGCCTATTGGCAAGTTCGTTGCCTGTGATTCCAATGTGATCTGGAGTCCAGACAAACACCACTAAACGACTGGACTGTTCCAGGGCATAGATGGACTCCTGGATGGTCACTACCAAAAGATTACGAGGGTAGCACAAGATGGTGGCTTGTAGGCTGCTCAAGGAGTCAGTACGCACAAGAAATGACTTTGCACGGTATGAACGGATGTGCTCAAGAGCACGAAATATAGCCACCAGTTTGGCAGTGAAAACACTGCAGCCAGCGGGCAGGGAATGCTGTTCAGTATGTCCTCCATGGACATACGCGAAGCCGATGTGAGCATCAGCCATCGAGCCGTCAGTGTAGGCCATTTCGTGACCTCGGTACATGTCAAGAATCGAGATGAAGTGGCAGCGGAGAGCTGCGGGGTTAACTGAGTCCTTAGGGCCATACGAAAGGTCCAGGCGAAGCCACAGCCTAGGTGTACACCATGGAGGTGTACGTGAATGGACCTCGATTATAGGTGGTAAAGGCAAGGAATCCAGTTCGAAAAGAAAGGATCGGACACTAACTGCAATTGGAAGCCTGGACCTGAGCTGCCAATGCGGGAGATGAACCACCACGGGTGGGAAAAGGAGACGGTGATTCGGAAGTGCAGGAGAACTACAAACGTGTGTAACATAACTGGCCTGCAGTTGTGCACACCTAACCTGCAATGGAGGGACTCCGGCCTCCACAAGGATGGTGGTCACCGGACTCGTCCTAAAAGCTCCTGTCGCTAGGTGACCGCCACAGTGGTGCATTGGGTCGAGTAATGCTGAGGGCACTGCCGAACAATAAAACAGGCTCCAATAGTCAAGGCAAGATTGAACAAGGGCTCTGTAGAGCTGCAGCAGTGTCGAGCGATCTGCATCCCAGTTGGTGTTGCTCAGGCGACTGAGGGCATTGAGGTGATGCCAGCACTCCCACTTAAGCTGACGAAGGTGAGGAAGCCAAGTCAATCGGGCATCGAAAACCAGTCCTAAGAATCGATATGTTTCCACTACAGTGAATGGATCGTCATTAAGGTAGTGTTCTGTTTGTGGATGAACGGTACAACGCCAACAGAAGCGCACAACACACGACTATGCAGCCGAAAGCTGGAAACCGTGGGCTAGAGCTCACGACTGCGCCTTGTGCCCTCTAGGCGCCGCTCAGCAACACCAGTACTGGTGGAGCAGTACGAAATGCAGAAGTAGTCTGCAAACAGAGAAGGTGCGGCTGACGGCCCTACAGCTGCTGCTAGATTGTTAATAGCCACTAAAAATAGAGATACGCTCAATACAGATCCCTGTGGAATGCCATTCTCCTGGATATGGGGGGTAACTATGGAAGGCACCAACTTGGACACGGAGAGTATGAAGAGACAGGAAATTTTGGATAAAAATCAGGAGCGGGCTTCAGAGACCCCATTCGTATAATGTGGCAAGGATATGATAGCGTCAGGTCGTGTCATATGCTTTTCGTAAATAAAAAAAGATGGTTATCAGGTGTTGTCGTCTGGAAAGGGCTGCTCGGATGGCAGACTCAAGGGACACAAGACTACTATCAGTGGTCGAATGACCATGGCGGAAGCCGCCCTGACATGGAGCCAGTAGGCCATGTGACTCTAGGACCCAACCCAGCCACCGAAAAACCATACGTTCCATCTGCTTACAAAGAATGTTAGTAAGGCTGATAGCTATCAACATCAAGCGGGCTTTTACTGAGTTTGAGCACCGGAATGAAGGTGCTCTCTCGACATTGCGATGGAAAGATGACATCACACCAGATCCGGTTGAAGATGACGAGGAGATGTTGCTTGTAGTCAGACGAGAGATGTTTAATCATCTGACTGCGGATCTGATCTGGCCCAGAATCTGTGTCGAGGCAATGTGCAAGGGCACCGAGGAGTTCCCACTCTGTAAATGGGGCGTTACAGGATTCACTGTGGCATCTTGTGAATGAGAGGACTTTCCCTTCCAGCCGCTGTTTGAGAGTGCGAAAGGCAGGGGAGTAATTCTCTGACGCAGAGGCTCGAGCATAGCGCTCAGCAAAGTGCTTGGCAATCATGTTTGCGTTGGTAGATAACACGGCATTTATGTTAACACCGGGAGCACCTGTTGGGGTGGTGTTCCTGAAAACACATTTGATCTTTGCCCAGACTTGGAAAGGTGACATATGGCACCCAATAGTCGAGGCATACCTCTCCCAACATTCCTGCTCCCATTGTTTGATAAGTTGGCGAACGCGGGCACAAAGCCACATAAAGGCTATGAAGTGCTCCAGGGAAGGGTGCCACTTATGCCGCTGTAGAGCTTGCCAATGCTCCTTAATTGCTTCAGCGACTTCCGGTGACCAAAAAGGGATTGCCTTTTGCCGCGGGCACCTTAAAGAGTGAGGGACCTTGTTTTCTGCCACAGAAACGATTGTTGTAGTCACCTGCTCAACCATCACATTGATGTTCCATTTGGGGGAGATTCAATGGTGACAGGAGAGGTGAAAGTTTCCCAGTCCACCTTGTTTAAAGTCCATCTGGGCAGGCGTCTGTGGGCCTGACGCCGGGGCAGTGACAGGAAGATGGGTCAGTGGTCACTACCACACAGGTCATCATGTGCTCTGCAGTAGATACATGGGAGAAGTCCTGAGTTGCAAATTGATAAATCAATGGCCAAATAACTACCATGAGCCACACTGAAATGTGTGGCAGCCCCAGTGTTTAAGAGGCAGAGCTTGAACTGAGACAGTAAATTTTCGACATCTCTGACTCGGCCATTAAGCACAGTGCCCCCCACAAGGGGTTATGGGCGTTAAAATCTCCCAAAAGTAGGAAAGGTTTAGGGAGTTGGTCAATCAGTGAAGTTTATACATTCAGAGATAGTGCACATCTGGAGGAAGATATACATTGCAGACAGTTATTTCCTGCGTCGTCCTTATTCTGACAGCCACAGCTTCAAGAGGGGTTTGAAAGGGCACAAGTTCACTACAGACTAAGTTTAGGACATAAATGCAAACTCCACCTGTCACTCAATTATAGTTGCTACGGTTCCTGTAATATCCCTTATAGCCACAGGGGGCAGGGGGCCGCATTGCCGAGAACTATGTATCCTGGAGGGCAATGCAGAAAGCAGGTGTAAAGCTCTAATTTCCTCTTAGCCTCCTTGATGGTCAGTCAGACCAGGGTCTTATATTCCATGATTTTCCTCTCTCTCTGTAAAATCCTGCAGTCTGGCGAGGAATATGAATGATGCTCTCCACAGTTGACACAGATGGGAGGCGGGGCACATGGAGTATTGGAATGTGACGGACGTCCACAATCTTTAAGTACAGCAGGAAGACATATGGCCGAACTTCCAGCACTTAAAGCACCGCTTCGGGGGAGGTATATATGGCTTGACATCACAGTGGTAGACCATCACCTTAACCTTCTCGAGCAATGTGTCACCCTTGAAGACAAAGATGAAGGGATCCCTCAGATCCCGATAGGCGCACCGGACAAAATTAACACCTGGACACTCTAAATTGGCGTGCAGCTTGTTGCCAGACTGCAAAAGAAGGTCCCTGTGAAATACAATACCCTGGTCCATATTTAAGCTCTTATGGGGTGCGATGGTAACAAACATCCCTCAACTTGTCACAAGGGAGTGATGCTCATGACGGGGCAGAGGATGCTGCTGTTGTCATGACTGACCCAGAGTGCCTTTTGGACACGCCCTCCATCTCCCCAAACTTGTCCTCCAAATGCGCCACAAAAAACTGAGGCTTCATCGACATGAAAGATTCCCCATCAACCCTCATACATATGAGGTACCGTGGCGAATGAGCTTCACTGTCTCCTTAGCCCGGCATTCCTCCCATGGTGTGGCCAGGGAGGGGAACGATTTGGGGTCATATTTCTTAGCACTGAAGTTAGACTTTGCCCGCTTAGAGATTGCTGGCAGTGGACCACCAGCAAGAGATGACGTACTACACTTCATGGAATGTCATCCGCCCTGATGCTATGCAATCCGACCTGGGGCCCTCCCACGGGCGCTACCCAGCAGCAGAAAGGCCACCTGGCCAGATGGCCATTGCTGGGAGTCCCGTTGCCCCAGGGTGACGGGCATCTACTCCTTGACATAAGTGGGGAGTTAACAGTGCAGGCATCAGCAGAGCGATCCTTGTGTAATCAGAGGGCTACAACCAACAGGGTGCATGGTGGCCCCACCACAACGAATTGGCTACTGTGCTGGATATAAGGTGCAAAGAATTCCATGGTCATTGTCGGCGCAGAAAATGACACTGCACTGTGGGTGGAGGAAAAGGCAACCAGGAAGGTGTCCTCACCCAAGAGATGGAGGATGAGCAGGACTGCAATGCCACAATGAGAAAAAGATCTCCATGCACGATGGACACGATACACCATGTAAGGTGCCCTTCCCCAATTGGCTCGCTCTTTAAGAAAATTTTGAAAAATGGAGGTCAAACCCTACAAGGGACTATAACAAAGGCCTAAAGGTGTGAGGCTCCTTTTAGTCACCTCTTATGACAGGCAGGAATACCTCAGGCCTATTCTAACCCCCAGGCCCGCAGGGGGGGGGGGGAGAAGGGTTCATAACCTCACATCCCGTCCAACTAGTCTTTCCTCTAAAAGTTGACCAGGATGGGAAGGATGTTGCAGGTTGATACTTTTAATTATAGACACAATGACAATATTGACTATCCAAGACTTGATCTATCATGTATTCCATGATGTACATTCTTACGTAGAAACGTATCAATAATATAATAATAGCACTGTGTATCTGCAATAGCGTCAATGACTGACTGCTGAGAAAGGTAGTAAAATATTTTTGCTCAGCAAATGTGACCGGATACAAACTGATGAGTATCTTAGTAGTCACCAAATATTTGGTGCTGAGGGAGAGGATGTGGAGCACAAATGCATAAAATTCAAAAGCATCATTTACTATGCCTTCGACAACTATGTTCCAAGAAGGGATTTACAGGATGGAAAGGCCCACTGTGATTTAACAGTCATTTGAGAAAGTCACTATGTACACAAAGAGACCTTCATTGCAGTTTTATGAGAAGTCAAAACCTTGCTGACAAACAAAAGCTGAACAATGCGAAAATTAGTGTAATGGAAGCATTGAGAGAAGTGTTCAATGACTTTGAAAGTAAAATTTTGCGATCTTATCTGACTAACAATCCTAAGAGGTTTTGGTCTTGAATAAAATCAGTATGCAGATAAAAATGACTTATTCAATCACTTAGTGATAACAATGGCACCAAAATGGAAGATTTTATTTTAATTTTTATTTTTCGAGTCCAGGACATAAAATAATTACAAAAAGTATTGATTCACACAACAAATTTGCAAAATTAAATATGTACAGTAGTATTTATGACACAGATTCAATAATATATACAAACAAGCAACAAGATGATTATATTTTTTGACGGGCCCAGTATTCGGCGGTTATCACAGCAGTTTCGCTCGCTGCAGCAAGATCACAGATAGTGCATGCAGCCGGTAGGTTCCTGCAGACTAGCAGATGATGTTCGTCACCACACTGACAAGTTTCCTCCTCATTACTGAAGCCCCACTTCCTGAGGTTGGCTTTGCACCTTGACACCCCATCTCGCAGTCTGTTCAAAGTCTTCCAGGTCACATATGACAGGTGTGAAGCTTCTGCTATTTCCTCTTTGACCGTTACGTGATAGTCTTCAGCTAGGGAGTCTCGCCAAAGCTCCTCTCTGCGAGTTCTGGGAGATGAACGAATTGCCATAGTTTTCTGTAGGAAGCTTTTTCTTGGCCTCAGTCTTGGCTTTTGAGGGTCATGTCTGAACAAAGGATGTCTAGGGTCGATTTCTTGTTTTTTTCCTTCTCCACTTCTGTTGCAGCTTGCCTAGGAATGCGTGGCGGTGCTATACCCATAATTTTATACAGGTTATTGACAGGAGTAGGTCGTAAGCAGCCTGTAACAATGCGTCCTGGCTCGTTCAGGGCTGTATCTTCTTGTTTAGCATGTAGAGTGCTTTGTGAGACGGGTGTTGTGTATTCTGCGATGGAGAAAAACAGTGCCAAGGCAGATGTTCTAAGCACTTTTGGCTCGGCACCCCAGGTGGTTCCTGCAAGTTTGCGCATGATGTTGTTCCGCGCTTTTACTTTGAGGCTCGTTTCTTCACGGTGGGCTTTGAATGTGAGTGAACAGTCCACTTTCACCTCGAGGTATTTAGGAGTTTTGCAGTGGAGTAGTTGTTCTCCTCTCCAGGTGATGTTCAATCTCCTTTTGGCTTCCCTATTTCTAAAATAGAATGCACCTGCTTGGGTCTTTCCAGGGTTTGGTTTCAGTTGGTTTTCATTGTAATGCTTGGCCAAATTTTCGAGAGCTGTTGTCAGTTTCACCTCTACTTCCTCAAAGGTTTCACCTTGGGCAGTGAGTGCTGTATCATCAGTGTATATGAATGCCTTAGTTGAAGAGTTAATTGGCTGGTCATTTGTGAAGATATAACAGTGGAGTCAGCACACTTCCCTGAGGGGGACCATTTTTCTGCATTCTCCATTGACTCTTCTTGTCTTGGGAGAGAGAGAGAGAGAGAGAGAGAGAGAGAGAGAGAGAGAGAGAGAGAGAAGTATCTCCTGTTTTGCAGCATACACTGAAGGATCTGAGTTAGTCGGTAATCCTTTGTAGCCAAGTGTACTTTTGTAAGCAGCTTTTTGTGGTTAACAGTTTCATAAGCCGCCATGAGGTCGATGAAAGCCACACCTGTTATTTCACTTCTCTCACACCCATCCTCAATATGCTGAGTCAAATTAAGGATCTGTCCACAGCAAGACCTTCCCGGTCGGAAGCCGGACTGCTCTTTTATGAGTATTTTATCAATATACTCTGATATTCGATTTAGGATCAGCCTTGTACAAATGACAAAGGAGGGAAACCGGACGGAAACGTTTTGGGTCTGTTGGTTCTTTCCCATACTTTAAAAGTGCTATTACTTTGGCTTTACACCAGATCTTGGGGATTTGCAATTTTGAAATGCGCATGCTCATAAGGTTTAATATCCACTGTTTTGTGAGACCGAGTGAAGAGTGGAGCTTAGTCAGCACAAGAGTATTATGGAGTTGCTCAACCCACACCAGTGACAGACGCTACGAGACAGACAATGTGCATCGCAGAGGGTTCACAATGGAAATTCCAACTGAGTATGTTCCGTGAAGATTCAGACAATGTATGACTTCCTCCTACGTATCTCGCGAAATGAACACAACAAGAAAATTTAAGAAGTTGGAGCCAATATGGAGATCTACCAACACTCATTCTCCCCACGAGACATTCATGAATGGAAAAGGGAAGGAAAGATCAGATGGTCGAACCAGAAGTACCCTCAGCCACACATAATCAGGAGGTTTTGTGGAGTATAGATGCAGAAGTAGGATAGCAGAAAGTGACAGCACTGCTAACATTAGTCCTGGTACAACAGTGGCATGGTAGGAATGAGGCTTTAGGAGGCTGTTGCCGTGAATCAGTCTTATGCAGAGTCAGGATGCATCAATTATTAATAAATACTCTTGTCTGGATTGACCACAGTTTTACACATCATGTTTCTTTTACGGCTTACATTATTCAAAGTTTGATTTCTATTGTATTCCCAACCATTTTTAATGCAACTCATGAAACATGTGCCTTACTGATGTGGGAAGGCCTGTGTAGCTCAACAATACAGATAATCATACTGAAAGTGCAATAACATGGAGGGGATCAGTGGAGAAGTCAAAGGAATATGTTGTTAAGGGCACCAGTTTGGATCACTGACTGATTGGCCTTCTAACATCAGCCAACGTGGCCATGCTGATCTGGTACTGCGATAGTCTGAAAGCAATGACAAAATACCGTGACGAAAAGCAGCAAGTCATCCTCATGCGAGGGAGGAGGAGGAGGAGGTGGTGGTGGTGGTGGTGGTGGTGGTGGTGGTGGTGGTGGTGGTGGGGGTGGGGGTGGGGGGCAAAGGCTGTCCCCACATGTGGAGTAGGTTATAACATATTAAGAGTATGCCTCCTCTCACCAAAACATTAGGGATAAGACCCAACAGTTCAGAATATTTCAAAACCCATTTAACACTGATGTCAGTATCGATGAGCAGATCTGCAGCCAAACTGTGGGCTGCCCTGAAGTCAATATACAAAACAAACAACCAAAAAAGCTTAACTGAAAGTTGCACGCTACAAACTTCACAGAGTGGTGGATCCTCCTGCTTGAGGAGAGAACCATGTGTTAATGGGTTTTGTTCCTTGCACATTCTGGTGAGCAGCACTTCCATGGCATGAAGTCTGTCAAGCCTGTGTGGTCAATTTGAATGACTGCGGTTTGTTTTCTGCCATCCCAAACCGTTTAGCTTCTCATTGACACATGATTTGTCTGTCAGATAATAAGATGACAGCATGCAAAGGTACAGCACATGGACCGACAACATGATCCCAACACAATTCTTTGGCTGCTTTGTCAGCTATGTTGTTTCCGTGTATTTCAATGTGTCCAGGTACCCAGCAAAAGATCACCTCCTTGCCACACTCTAAGGGCTGCAGTAAGGAGTCTGGATGAGCTGAATCGATTGGTCTATGGAATACATGTAGCGCACTGAGTAAATGGGAACAAATGAGAAACCTTGTGTTGTGATGCTTGTAAATTCACTCCAGTGCCATCATAATGCCATAAAACTTTGCATCATAGTTTGTAAAGTGTTCTGGAAGATGCACTTTGGAAACCCTATCAGAGAAAACAGCTGAACAACTGAGAGCATTCACTTGCCAGATCTATCTCTATAAAGAGCGATAAAAATGTAGTACGTATTTAAAATTGAAGAAAATAAGAGCTATAAAAACATAATGTGGAGTACAAGTTTTCTTGTACTGTGTCAAGCTTAAAATAACTTTAGGCTTCTAAAGAAGTCAAGGTGGCAGACTGTTCCACTCCTGGCAATGTATTCGGAGGTCTCATATGTGCAAACCCTTGACACAGTCGGTGGCACATGTAGCGAATGGCCTGGCTTCATGGGGCTGATTCTTGAACAACTGCTCAAGGTTAGGGTGGACTGCTGCACATTAGCCTATGACTGGGGCAACACAGTTTCAGGGGCTGTCGAGCCAGGAGGCGCCGCCGCCAAATCCAGTGTTGGTTCACCAGCATCTTTACACAGACTACCAACTGGGCTAATTTGATATGCTTCAGTTGATATCCAAATATCTTATGGTGGACAGCATCTAACATCTTGAGGTAGGAAATACAGATCAATCCGCAAACACAGCTGCTGCAACATAACCCTGGTCTGATGAATGACCCGTACAACAGCAGGTGGTGGAACATGCTAGCTCCGAACACCTTTCACTACGGGATTTTTAAATATTGAATTATCTGAAGCCCTTTGTCTGCAGGTCTTTCAGGTGCAGTAACCAGGTTAATTTATAGTTGAATAGTAGGCCCAAATAGTGCACGGTGTCCTTAGAATATTAAATATTGCCGTCCACTGAGAGGTCCAGTTGGGTAAAACTTCAACAAGCACAGTTAAAAATTGACACATCTAGACTTCTCTGATAAAAATCTAAAATCAGTTTTACTGGCCCAAGCTTCCAGCCTACTGATGACCAGCTGCAGTTGCCTCACTGTCACTATAAGATTTGATTAAGAGCAGAAGACTGCAATGTCACCCACAAACAAAGAGCATTTAATAGGGCTTCTGACTACAGAGGAGTTTCACTGATAGTGACTGCAAACTATGTGATACTCAGTTCACTCCTTGGGGGACCACATTCTCCTGAACACAGCTATCAGACGAGACACCACCAACTTGATACTGCAAGCACCGGCCCTCAAGAAAGGATTGGATAAGAAGTGGAAGATGTCCATTTAGTCCCCATTCCTGAAGCTGACAAAGTATGTTGCACCTCCCTGTGGTGTCCCACACTTTTTTGTAGTAAAAAAATTAGAAGAAATCCTCTGTCATTGTTTCCAGTAGAGCTAAGTTGTCAAGTGCAGAACTGTAGTGTCTGAAATTGCGCTGGGAGCAGCGCAGGTGACCTCTGGATTCGAGATGCAATGTGAAGCAGTAGCTGACAATGCACTCAAGGAGTTTTACCCATACAAATGGTAAGTGCTAGACTCTGATAACTGTTAGGGTCAATGTGATCTTTGTCTGGTTATCATAATGGAGTTAACATTGCCTCCTTCCAAGTCATGGGATACTGTCCATCAAACCAGATCTGATTGAAACAATACAGGAGCATGCCATTGACTTCAGTTTACAGATTACAGAGCATGGCATAATGAATTTGGTAAGGTACACTGATAGAGCTGATTCCAATT
Source organism: Schistocerca cancellata (assembly GCF_023864275.1). NCBI lineage: Eukaryota > Metazoa > Arthropoda > Insecta > Orthoptera > Acrididae > Schistocerca > Schistocerca cancellata. The sequence goes on along the minus strand of NC_064626.1, from coordinate 389,661,064 downwards.
CCACATGGAGAATGGAAGATTGTACACCTCCTCATTACACGAGAAGAAGTGGAGCCTCCTTATCTCCACAGTCTTACAGCACACCTGGAAAGCAGATGATTGTCTCGATGATGCAGTGTTGGTAAAGAAATGTTTAGAGAAAACCTAGGCCACATCTTTCAGCATGTCCACTAAGACCCTGCTTCTCAACAAGAAGGGGAGGTTTACTGCCCTCGCCTAAAATCTGCCTTATTGATATCCAAACTTATGCAGTGTAAGTGGACCAATTAATGGAAGTCATGAATTTCTTCCAGGAGGCCCCCATCCATTCCATTATTACTTGTCTCACTTGTATTCTTGCAGATCTGAAGGCACAAATGTTTTCTGTAGTCGGGTAGTGTCTCAATTTTTGCAAAGCTACGCACCTGACTGCTGAGTGACATTCAAAGACGGCCTGCTGATTGCATTGCAACCAATTTGCCTCTTGAAAGATCCATCTACATGGTCTCTGGTCAACCACAACCTCAGTCAGCAGCCAAATTGTATTGAATCCTATTATTTTTCTTTCTTTTCTCATATATAAGCTATATGTAAACTGAAAGAGCTATAAACCAAAGACACCACCAAAAGTAAATCAACGAGTTGTTTTGTGGCCAGGATATTGTTTTGATACATCGCTAAATATATGTATGAAACAAAGTATGAAATACGCTCTTCAATTTATTAATTCATGTATCTTTACCCCCTTCTTTCAGGAAGTGGTAGCTTATGGACATATGCTTGGACCTGTCATAGCAGCACTGTTAAAAATGTGTATTTTAACTGTTCATTAAAAGCATTATAAAAAGTTATTAGAAAAGGAATATTTATTCACACGGTTATAAGTTCAACTCCTATCTGTTCATCACTTCACTCGCCGCTGAGACAAAACATCAAGAGGATCAGTGCACACTAGAATAATTAACACCGTATCTGGAGGAGCATTCCTGCACCGACACTGTCGCACTCAAGACTGAACACAATGGAATTCATGTGAAGGTAATGACTCAAGACTTAATATGCATCTACTGAACTTGGCTTACTTGTACTGAAAGTATTGCATTTCGTGTTTTTCAGAACTTATAGACGGATCGACAGTTTTAATGGTTGCGGTGATTACTTGGTACCACACACTACTGAAAACAGCAGTATGTAATATAAACTATGTTTACTGATCTTGAATGTAATGATATTCAAAGTCTGCTGATATTGGTATCAGTTAAAGTTCACCCAAGATTGTGCATAGATTCATGAATTACCTTCAAAATCTTAAACTATTTTTTCCAACCAATTTTTCCAATTATTCAAGCAATTTTTAATCCATTTCCACATCACTATTCAGAATCCACAAGGATCAATGGCTGAAGACCCTCCAGCTACAGAAAAGTGTACCACTTGACCAGAGCACAATAGACAGATATTTCCTGAAGTCACCCACAGCAAGGAAAGGGTGAGGGGGTGTCTGGGAAAGTTCTGCCAGCGCATCTGCATCCAGTGGATCATGAGGAGGGAGATATGAACACATTGTGATTTTAACTGGAGAGAGAACTTGCACTGTAACTGCTTGTACAACCGTGGTAAAAGGGACAAGAGGGGAGTGGGATCTGACATTGATGAAAACAGCCACACCAACCTTAACCACATCTCCAATAACATTTTCCTTCCTGCAGGGACGGTAGCCCCTTAGGGCAAGGTATCAGTGACTTTAAAATGAGTTTCTTGTCAGTAGATGCATAACAGTCTGTCATGGGCCACAAGTTGTAACTCTTCCAAATTTGACCAGTAGCCAGTTAACATTTGAGTGGGCACGCATATGTATGAAATGCACCAACCTCAATTTTTTTTTGCACTATTCCATTCTTGTTTCACAGTTGCAAGCCCATACCTGTTCCTTCATTATTGCTTCAGATGACACCACCATTATTGCTTCAGCTGACAATTCTAAATTGTGTCATACACTCAAGTGAGTAGCAGTAACATAAAATAAACAGTGAGATAGGCAAGAAAAAATTTACAATTCATGCACAAAAATAACCCAGATAACAAGCCAGCAGCACAATCCTATAAGGGGGCATTGTCTACACGATAATTAACAATCAAATATCCAGTTGACTAGGATCTGAAGCAACTGTGCTGTTTAATGCTTTGAGTGGATTGTTACTGTGGTGTCACATCTGCCTGTGGCAACAGAGTAATATAATGAAAATTTATTTCATTATTGTTTAATTAATTAAACAGTGTTATAACTTATACTATGTAAGTGGGACGATTAGGTGGGTAGATCACATAACTGATGAGCAGGTACTGAACAGAATTGGGGAGAAGAGGCATTTGTGGCACAACTTGACTAGAAGAAGGGATCGGTTGGTAGGACACATTCTGAGGCACCACGGGATCACCAATTTAATACTGGAGGGAAGCATTGGGGCTAAAAATCATAGAGGGAGATCAACAGATGAATACACTAAGCAGATTCAGAAGTATGTAGGTTGCAGTAGTTACACGGAAATCAAGAAGCTTGCACAGGATGGAGTAGCGTGGAGAGCTGCATCAGATCAGTCTCTGGACTGAAGACCACCACCACCACCACCACCACCACCACCACAACAACAACAACAACAAAAACAACAACAAAAACATTTTACTGTTAATTAATTAAACTATGATTAAATTGTGATTTTGCTCATACATATTTACCTTGGTGACATAAAGACAGCCATTCTCTATACACATACAAAGAGAGCGACGTGCCTGCTCGTGTTATGAAAAAAGATGTGCCTGCTCGAGGGTTAAGTTCCGCTGCAACACACAAGTCCCTCTGGGAGTTACTGATTAGTGATGGCTACCTTGTCCTTCCTCGGCAGACGTGATTTACCCAGGAGGTCGAGGGGAACGTTAGGTAGTGCCTCCATGTGGATATCAATATCCTCTAAAGTAAAATCACTGTCGGAAAGGGAGAGGGCTCACCAACCTGACAGTTTAGCTGCCACTTTCTTGGATTTTGAATGACTTTTTGCGTGATTTTTTTAGAAGTTATGGGCATTATGTAACTCAGCCACCACAGGAGAGTCACCTACAACTCAGTATCGCAGATGATTAGGTACTTCATTCGACATGGCAGTTTCAACACAAAGTGTTCCATTATAAAGTCGTTTAACACTTTTTAAGGACCCCCCCCCCCAAGCAATAACCCTCCAACGCCTTGTGAATACCAAAAGGAGAGATCTTCTCAAAGGTGCCCTCAGCTCTCTTGTATAACAATGGAAGTGTTATGGCAAAGCACTGCCCTCTTACCATAATTCTAAGACTTCTTCCCGGGAGGACAGACCACCTGAGCTCTCCATGTTGGGTACCGCTTTACAGTACACCCATTCTGTCAGGAGGAGATTGAAATTTAGGATGCTGCATACAAATCTCACAAGCCACTAGGAAAACAAATGTCAACCCAGACAGAGCCCCACGTGTCTGAGCAAGCCTTCAACATCTGGTGGGCAGCAAGTTCCCCAAAGGTTGCCCGCTAGAGACTGTTTTACTGCACTAGCACATAGCACACTTTGAGGGTGTTTTTGAGGTGTAGATCTTCCTAACGGTCCAGGAGGTGAAGCCAGGGGCCCCTTGTTCTCCGAATCCACAATGTTCCACCGCTGCATCTAACAATGGTTTCTGAAGTATGCCCACAGTTTATGGTAAAAGAGGTCTAACAGCACTGCCAGCTCCAGCTCTGGACGCACTGGGTTGCTGTATCCGCACCCAGCCATTGCTGGGAAAACAGTCCACCCCTCCCTTAGATGTAGGGCACACTTTGTCAGGCCCCTCCACCGAGCCTTGTTTGGCTTGGGTGACCCTGCCAGTAGCTATACATTATCTCAGGGTCACCGAGATACACAAAGCTTCCTGCCTGGCACCACTAAAGATCCCTACGATAAGGCTGTGTCCCATGTGAGAGTACCTTTCCCGAGGGCATGCAGCTCTACTCTATAGTTAAATGATGGTATCCTCTTGAGCAAAATATTTCAAAGGTAAAATAGTCCCTCATCTTGATATACAGGTGAGGATTACTCAGGAGAATGTAAACATTATGAAAAAAACTGGAATTCTATAGGTCAGAGCTTGGAGTCAATGAGTGTAGGTAGGTTAGATAATTTAAAAAGGGAAATGGGTAGGATGGAGTTAGTCATAGTGGGAAATGGTGTAGTTTGGGGGCAGGATGAACATGATTTCTGGTCAGGTGAATGCAGGATTATAAATACAAAACCACATAGGGATAATGAACAAGTAGGTCTATTAATGAATAAGAAAACAGGACTGTGAGTAAGCTACTACGAACACTGCAGTGAACACACTGGAGCAGCCATGATAAACATGAAGCAAACACCCATCACAATAGTACAAGTTAATAAGCCAACTAGCTCCGCAGATGATAAAGAGATTGAAGAAATGTATGATGAGATAAAAGAAATTATTCAAATAGTCAAGGGAGAGGGAAACTAACTGTGATGGGGAGACTGGAATTTGGTAATAGGAAAAGGGAAGAAAAAATAGTGGGCGAATGTGGACTGCGGGACAGGAATGAGGGAGGAAGTCATCTGATAGAATTTTGCACAGTGCATAAGTTAACCATTACTAATGCTGGGTTTAAGAATGATGAAAGAGGATTGTTGACCTGGAAGAGACCTAGAGACACTGCACGGTTTCAGATTGGTTACGTAACAGTAAGACAGAGATTCTGGAATCAGATTTTTAACTGTAATACATTTCCAGGGGCAGATGTGGACTCAGACCATTGAGGCTGGTGAAATACCCCCAAACTTCAAAAAGAAAGGAATAATTCCAATTCCAATGAGAGCAGATACTGACAGTGGTTACTATTACTGAACTATCAGTTTAATAATTCATGAATGCAAAATATTGACATGAATTGTTCACAAAAGAATGGGGAAACTGGTAGATGCCAACCTTGCAAAAAAAAAAAAAAAAAAAAAAGGGGGGGGGGAGGGGGGAGGGGTAGGAAATTAAGGTGATAACACTGAAAGAACCAAAGGTTGTTGAGATTTTTCAAATGGAGCATTAGGTACTGACTGATTGAAAATGGCGAAAGAAATACAATAGAAGGAGCATGGGTAACTTTGGAAGATGAAATTGCCAAAACAGCAGAGGATGAAATAGAAAAAGAAAAGCCCTGTAGAAATCCTTGGATATCACAGAAAGTACTGAATTTAATTGATGAAATGATAAAATTTAAAAATGAAGCAGGTGAAAGGGAATAAAGATGTCTAAAATATGAGACTGACAAAGTGCAAAATGGCTCAGCACAAATGGCTAGAAGACAAATGAAGTCTATGGAAGCATGTACAACTAGGGGAAAAATGGACACCACCTATAAGGAAACTAAAGACACTTTTGTGGAAAAGCGAAGTATCTGCATGATTATCACCAGCTCAGATGGAAAAACCAGTACTAAGCAAAGAAAAGAATGCGAAAAAGTGGAAGAAATATACAGAAGGGCAATACAAGGAGAATGAACTCGAAGGTGATATTACAGAAAGGGAAGAGGAAGTAGATGAAGTAGAGTGAGATACATGATCCTGTGATAAGAATTTGACAGAGCAGTGAAAGACCTATGCCAAAACAAGGCACCTGAAGTAGACAGCATTCCCTCAGAATTACTGATATCCTCAGGAGAACCAGTGATGACAAAACTATTCCATCTGGCGTGAAAGATATACGAGACTGATGATTAGGACCACTGTTTATTTTTTTAAAAAGTAAAAGATGATTGCGAAATAGAAAAAAAAGAAGTATACGTACGATTATAATTATTTTATTGAAAAAAAAAAAAGAAATACATTTTATGTAGAAAACTTAAAATAATGCTACAACTTATTCTAAAAACATGGGATCCACAAAAAAGGTGGGTTGACTCCTTTGAATGTTAGTGACTCTTCTTTCTCTCCACTTGTATTGGGGTCACCTCACATATATTGTCTATGTCCAGGAAAGCAAAGACAGTGTTCTTTTTCCAAACTCTTTTTCAAAGGCACTTAACAGTCACGGCTGATTCAGTTACAGTGACAATTGTGCCTATGAACCTCCTGTGTCCCTTTTCTGTGTCAAATCTAACAATGACAAAGTGACCAGGATAAAGTTCATAAGGTGAAAAGACTTCCGATCCACTGATTGCACTTGTGCCCTTGTCTGGGTTCTCATGTTCAGAGAGAGTTTGTGAGTCTTTATCTCCAGAAACATCGTCACTTTTGTCTGAGGCGTCACTCTCTTCATCATCAGGAAAGTCATGTACTGACACACTTTTCCCAGTCTGCACTGGAACCCTGGTTTTCCGTTGTCTCGCAGGCCTTTCATCGCTCCCCCGAAATTCTTGGAGCAATTCTATGAGGGCTCCATCAACATCCTGTGGATTTGTGGGTCCTTCACCATCATCTTCAACACCAAGAACTCTGTAATTACTCTCTCGGGATTGAATGGCAGTATCCCACATTTCTCGAAACCAGTCTGGATATTTCTTTTGGCATTTACTTCCAGAGCCCTCACAAGCTGGTTTAGTAATTGGGGGAACATATCCTTTGGAATGGTGGTCTCCTGACGACAGGAACCCAACTTCCATTTTCGGAGAATGCTTTGCCAGCTGGTCTTCAATGGACAAAAATTGCCACGTCAAGAGGCTGAGTGAGATGTGTAGAGTTTTTGGGAAGAAAAATCATTCTTACACCAGTCTCTTCACAAGCCTTGACTGAAGCCACTGAAAGTTGAGTGGAAAGGTTGTTGCCGATTAAAATTTTGGGGCCTTCTAACTTCCTATAATAAGGTAAAATGATTGTGGTAATACAGTCATCAAAACATTGAGCATCAAACCACCCACTTTCACTTCTACACTCCTGGAAATGGAAAAAAGAACACATTGACACCGGTGTGTCAGACCCACCATACTTGCTCCGGACACTGCGAGAGGGCTGTACAAGCAATAATCACACGCACGGCACAGCGGACACACCAGGAACCGCAGTGTTGGCCGTCGAATGGCGCTAGCTGCGCAGCATTTGTGCACCGCCACCGTCAGTGTCAGCCAGTTTGCCGTGGCATACGGAGCTCCATCGCAGTCTTTAACACTGGTAGCATGCCGCGACAGCGTGGACGTGAACCGTATGTGCAGTTGACGGACTTTGAGCGAGGGCGTATAGTGGGCATGCGGGAGGCCGGGTGGACGTACCGCCGAATTGCTCAACACGTGGGGCGTGAGGTCTCCACAGTACATCGATGTTGTCGCCAGTGGTCGGCGGAAGGTGCACGTGCACGTGCCCGTCGACCTGGGACCGGACCACAGCGACGCACGGATGCACGCCAAGACCGTAGGATCCTACGCAGTGCCGTAGGGGACCGCACCGCCACTTCCCAGCAAATTAGGGACACTGTTGCTCCTGGGGTATCGGCAAGGACCATTCGCAACCGTCTCCATGAAGCTGGGCTACGGTCCCGCACACCGTTAGGCCGTCTTCCGCTCACGCCCCAACATCATGCAGCCCGCCTCCAGTGGTGTCGTGACAGGCGTGAATGGAGGGACGAATGGAGACGTGTCGTCTTCAGCGATGAGAGTCACTTCTGCCTTGGTGCCAATGATGGTCGTATGCGTGTTTGGCGCCGTGCAGGTGAGCGCCACAATCAGGACTGCCTACGACCGAGGCACACAGGGCCAACACCCGGCATCATGGTGTGGGGAGCGATCTCCTACACTGGCCGTACACCACTGGTGATCGTGGAGGGGACACTGAATTGTGCACGGTACATCCAAACCGTCATCGAACCCATCGTTCTACCATTCCTAGACCGGCAAGGGAACTTGCTGTTCCAACAGGACAATGCACGTCCGCATGTATCCCGTGCCACCCAACGTGCTCTAGAAGGTGTAAGTCAACTACCCTGGCCAGCAAGATCTCCGGATCTGTCCCCCATTGAGCATGTTTGGGACTGGATGAAGCGTCGTCTCACGCGGTCTGCACGTCCAGCACGAACGCTGGTCCAACTGAGGCGCCAGGTGGAAATGGCATGGCAAGCCGTTCCACAGGACTACATCCAGCATCTCTACGATCGTCTCCATGGGAGAATAGCAGCCTGCATTGCTGCGAAAGGTGGATATACACTGTACTAGTGCTGACATTGTGCATGCTGTTGCCTGTGTCTATGTGCCTGTGGTTCTGTCAGTGTGATCATGTGATGTATCTGACCCCAGGAATGTGTCAATAAAGTTTCCCCTTCCTGGGACAATGAATTCACGGTGTTCTTATTTCAATTTCCAGGAGTGTATAAAATCTGGTGTCTTTGGGAGCACAATCCATTCATGAAGCACACAAGTGCTTTGAGTGATAAACAACATACAAAGGCAGCAGTTTTCGATTTGCTGCAGCAGCAAACATAATTGACATTGCTGCTTTGGAGGTATTCATGACTCTCTCAGGATATTTTGATCGTCTTTCCGTAATCACTTTTGCACGGCCCGGATTATCTGCTAAGTTTGTTTCATTGAAATACACAATATTACTTGGGGGAACATCTTTAATTTTCTTCTCTAAATTATCAAAATATTCCCGTAGTACGATCTCTCGACACAGAAGCACGTGCTCTTTTTATGGTCTGGCAAAGTCTTAGACTCAATTTTTATTTGTGTCTCTTCAAAAGCCTAACAGTGAATTCATGACCAGGCAAATTATTTTTGATTTTTCAAACTAATTTACCTCTCCGGCCCAAGAATCCTTTGACAAACAATCGCAGAGTCAACTGGTCAAAGTGATAGCCCCACTCGGCACAAATAGCAAGCCTGTCCACAATCAATGCCTCTTCATCTGCGGAGAGTGCAGTTTGTCCCTCTTGGGGGCAAACATCCTTATTCCTCAAATGTTAGTGTAGAACTGTGAATGGAATGCTGACATTTCTAGCAGCTTGCCTAATGCTGCTCCCTCCTTTAACAGCAGCAATGGCTTGGGCTAATTCATCCTTGCTTCTCTTTGTGTAGGTTTTCCCATGAGGATCAGGAATGTAATTTCTGGGCATTTTAATCAGTCTGGAAATTAAATAGAATGAAACATTCAAAACACAAGCAGGGAGTATCCCATAACCAAATGTAAGCTCGATAATAGTGTTATTTTATACTGATCCTATTCACCCCATTTTTTTTAAAAAAAAGTGCGTTCGTTCGAGTGAAACAAAATGAAATCAAGAAATATATTTAATACTCACCAAAAACAAAGGAGGACCTGGATTCGGAACACAATTCTTGGTAGAAGCACTGATTTTGATGATACACAACTTCCGACCGCACACCACTGTATACCACGTTTTCGGAATATACATAATCATGGGAATCCTTGCCCACATGTTTACAGTTCTCTAAAAGCCAGGGTAGCCACTATTGAAACACAAAATGTTCGTGAATGTGTTCCTCAGGAGCAATAATGCTGATTGACGCACTGGTTTCCATATTTTATTGTGATCCTGTGTAGTGTTTATTGTTGTAATGTTTTCCTGTCAGAATTGATCCTATTCACCCCATTGTACGGTATCCTCATGCCTCAAAAAGAAAGGAATAATTCCAATTCCAAAGAAAAGAGGTACAGACCGATGTGACTATTACTGAACTATCAGTTTGGTAAGTCATGACTGGAAAATATTGACATGAATTATTCTGGCAATGATCAATTTGGGTTTCAGAGAAATGTAAGAAAGTGAGGAAATAGTAATGCTATGACTTATCTCAGAAGGCAGATTAAATAAAGCAAACCTACATTTAAATCATTTGTAGACAAAGTAAGCTTTTCACAATGTTCACTGAAATACAATCTTTGAACTTCTGAAGGTATGAGGGGAGGGGGGCGGAATACAGAGAGTAACAGGTTATGTAGAAGTTGTGCAGATACCAGATAGCAGCTATAACAGGCTACAGGGATGAAATGCAAGACGTGGTGTTATTTAATCTGTACAGTCTGCAAACAGTAAAGGAAACAAAAGAAAAATATGGAGAACAAATTAAAATACAGGAATCAGAAATAAAAAGTCAGAAGTTTGCAATGACATTGTAACTCTGTCAGAGATTGCAAAGGATCTGAAGATCAGATGAATGGAAAGGACAGTGCCTTGAAAGCATGATATAAAATGAAGACTTAGGTTGGGAAATATGAGACACTAAAAGTTGATTTTTGCTATTTGGGCTGTAAAAATAACTGGCAATGGCCAATGCATTGAAACCTTTGAACAGAAGAATTTGCCATGTGGTGCTATTACAGGAGGAGGAGGTTAACTGGCAGATCATGTACCTAATGAGTTTCCCCACATCTACCATTTACTTTGGTTCATCTTAAGGTTGTTTTCTGTTGTCATTTTCGTATCCTAATGTTAGTGCCCGAGTACTATGGAAGCTATTGCAATACTACTATAGCAACTACAAAGAAAGTTTTCTGCATTACACACCTACCATACATTGTACGAAAAGCATGTAAGTTTACTTACCATCATAAGGTAGCAACCAACAAGAGTGGCACTACGTGTGCGTCCTGCTTTACAGTGTACGTAAACGCTGCCGCCACTTTGTTTCACTTCCTCAATAAATTCCACGCCTCGTGAGAGTTTTCCTTGGCATGGTGCTTCAAATATGTCAGTAGTTGACAATTGAAGAAATCTTATTCCTAGCCTCTCCCAATCCTGAAACGTAAGACGGAACTGTTTAGAAAATTCTAATTTCTTTTGGTAGACGACATCTACGTTCCAGATTTACCTTCTTATTATTTGACAGTATCCTTAGTTCGTAATCTTCATTCATTGAAACCACTCCTTTGACGTTTTCTTCTTCGACCAACTACAAAACAAGTTAAAATATTGATTGAACAGTTCATTTAGTTATTTGTACGTGTCATAAAATGAACTCAACATGGACTGCCCACCTTTGTCGTCAACCACTTAAACGGCAGTGCGCCTAAAATCACAGTTTCGTCAATTCTGTCATACCATCTCCGTTTCGTACATTTCTCCATGGCAACATTGTATAAAAGCGTAGGATAAAATGATAATCTGGCGAACATTGTAAGCGGCTTCTCTTTCGCATACGTTTATTTTCTCCCCAATCTTCCTTGCGCCACTTTCCCATATCGTATACATGTCACACTTTCACACAAGCCGTTGCTATTCAGAGGCGTACGTTCCTATGGAATGGAAAGCACGTGTACTTGTCTGAGAGAGCGAGCCAAATCAGCAAAGAATTGTTAAAAACAATGTCTTTCAGCTGACATCGTTACAGCTTTCTTTTTCCATAATCAACGTTGTTCCGATTGTGCTGCTTAAAGACTTCAAATATCCACGGATAACAAAATAACTTCACTGTTGTTTGTAATCTGTCCATCTGCTCTAGTAGTATCTATGACATCGAGTCAAACTTAACGTGTTTATTATTATGTATCACAGTCTTAACGTTTTAAGACTGTTATGTATTATCAAGATGTAATTTGTAAACTACAACACTTTAATAAAAGCAACAAGCTAACGGTACCAAAACAATTAATGGAACTACAGTTTCAAATACAAGAAATTACCGAGCGAAGTGGCGCAGCACACTAGACTCCCGTTGGGGAAGACGCGTCCGGACATCCCGATTTAGGTTTTCCGTGATTTCCCGTAATCGCTTCAGGTAAATGCCGGCATGGTTCCTTTGAAAGGGCACGGTGATTCCCTTTCCCATCCGTCCCTAGTCCGATGGGACCCATGAACTAAGCCGCTCGGCCCACTTCCCCGAACCAACCAACAAGTAAATAGCAGAAATGTACGTGGTGTAGCCCTATATAGTTTTAAATTTATCTTTAACCCACAGTTAGAGATGTGACTGTATTGAATACAGATACACGGAAAGAGTAAAGTTATTAAGCGCTATTATGTAATACTCTATACTCCAGATGTTTAACAGCAAACTTTAGAGAAGACATCAGTTCAATACTATATATGTTTGCCAGTCATACTGTCATCATTGGAGGAGACTTATCATCCATCAATCAATTGGGATAATTACTGTTTTATAACTTGTGGGTATAACAAGACAGATTATCAAACATTTCTCAGTGCCTTCTCTGAAAACTAGAACAGGCTGTTAAGAGACCAACTCATGATCGAAATATGTTAGACCTGATAGCAACAAATAGACCTGACCTCACTGAGGATGCCCATACTGAAACTGGTATCAGTGACAATTGGGATAATTACTGTTTTATAACTTGTGGGTATAACAAGACAGATTATCAAACATTTCTCAGTGCCTTCTCTGAAAACTAGAACAGGCTGTTAAGAGACCAACTCATGATCGAAATATGTTAGACCTGATAGCAACAAATAGACCTGACCTCACTGAGGATGCCCATACTGAAACTGGTATCAGTGACAATGAAACAGTTGTAGCAACAATAATTCTTGAAGTGTGAATGGCAGTTGGAACAAGTAGGAAGATTTGCATCTTCATTAAGCTGGATAAGGAGGCAGTCATGTCATATCCCAAAAGGGAACAAAAAATTTATCATGGGGTAGGAGCATGTAGAATAATTGTGTTCAAAATTTACAGGAGCAGTTACCCATGCACTACACATAAGATACCTTGTAGAAAATTTAATGATGGGAGGGACTTGTGATGATACACATTCACTGTCAATAAACATTTAAGAAAATGGAGACTACTCTATAATAGGTACAAAACGAAGGGTTAAAGTGTGGTTTTGGATGTCCACCCTCCCTTGCCCCCAATCCCTGAAATCTTGGTTGTGATGATGGACTGATCTGTAGCACAGCTCGAGGTCTGGGTTAGGTTGAAAGGAAACAGTCTGGTTGTCAGTTGATTTAGCCAACAAACCTGAAAGCCAGATTTAAGGGTGGTGTTGACAAACTGACCAGCAGTGAAGCTTTAATGTTTAGTTCTGTCCCATATTAAAAAATGCAAGTTGTTTCCATAAGTAACCTTTACCAAACAAAGTATAGGGTACTACAAAGAGAAATGCCAAATAAAATGTGTTTGCCTATAAACAGAGCAATGCATGAAGTCTTCAATGACTACCATAGGACAATATTATAAATGATCTTTCACAAAACCCAAAAAATTGGGTCATATGTAAAGCCCATTAGTGACACCAAATTAAGTGTGCAAGCCCTCATAGATGAGATAGAAAATGAAAATACGGGTGGCAAAGGAAAAGCAGAAATGCTGAACTCCATTTTCAAATGTTGCTTTACAAAGGAAACCCATGGGGATTGCCCTAATTTGATACTTACACCACTGAAAAGTTGAGTGAAACAGATATTTATTTATTTATTCTCCATGGACAAATACAAGGATTTGTTTTGGGTAGTTTACATATTGATCATTTCCCCTTATAACATTGTGGGAAACAATTATATACAATAGGCCTACAGATAAAAAATTATGTTGCTTTTTTTGGTACATGTAAATACTATTTATACAAATGAAAGTATTCTACTCCTCTGAGAGGAATTCTTTAATACTATAAAAACACTCATTGCTGAGTAACTCCTTCAAGGCAATTTCAAACCAGCTTCCACTTAAGGTTTTTAATTTTTTTGGAAGTTTGTTATAAAATTTGATCCCCATGTAATAGGGGCTTTTGTCTGCCCTTTTAGTCTTATTTCTTTCCAGGTGATAATCATCAACCCTCCTAGTATTGTACATGTGCACTTCTCTATTTAGATGATTGTACTGCTTGTATTTTAGCATCAACTGAACAGTTTTATAAATATATTGTGATGGGAGTGTTAGTAGTTTTTTAATTTTGAAAACTGCTTTGCAGGACTCATTATATCTAAGCTTGCACATGATCCTAACTGCGTTTTTTTGAAGGATGAATACCCTATTTACATGCATGGCAGCAGCACAAACCCATACTTCAATTCCATATGTGAGGTATGGATACGCTAAAGCATAGTAGATTATACTCATTTGATAATATTTAAGAAATTGTGACATTGTCTACATTGCATAAGTTGATTTCCTTAGTTTTTGGCATAAGAAATCGATATGATGCTCCCAAGAGAGATGCTGATGTAACATTACACCAAGGAAGGAAATTTTATCTTTCAATTTTATTTTTGAACAATCATCAGACACAACACTCCATTGCTTTTCATCTTGTTTGTGGTGTATTTGGAATTCCATTATATTTGTTTTATTGATGTTTAAGTGTAAGTGATTGTTTTGGAAGTAATTCTTCAATCCAAACAAGACACCAGAACAATTTTGGGCCAAATCATTGTCGTTGGTTCCCCAGTTAACAATGGTTGTGTCCTTCGCATAGTTAAGTATTTTGCTGTTGTGTTCTGTGGGCAGATCATTAACATATAGTATGAACAATAAAGGACCCAGGATGACCCTTGCGACACACCATACTTTACTATAGCTGGACTGGAGCTGGTCTTTGTAATAATGTTGCCCGCTTTGTGTGTGACTTGTGTGACCTGATATCTGTCTTGTACATATGACTGTATGAGACTTTTGGGTATTCCTCTGATACCATAAGTTTCCAGTTTCTCAAGTAGCAGTTCATGAGATACTGTAGCGAATGCACGTGATAAATATAGGCACAAACGTGCCACCCTTTCTTTTTCATCTAATTTCATAAGTATCATATCTACTACATCACATATGGCAGAAGATGTTGAATAGCCTTTCCTAAAACCATGTTGGGTTTCTCATAGCACTTTTTCTTTGACAAGAAAGTTTTCTAACCATTGTGTAATAATCTTTTCTAATACTTTGCTTAGGATTGGAATTAAGCTGATGGGTTGCTAGTTTTCGACCATGTCGATACTAACTTTTTTTTGTGCAATGGCTTGGCTATTGTATATTTTAATTCAAATGGAAACACACTTTTATTCAAACTTTCATTGAAGAGGTGAACCAGAACAAGTATGAGTGAATGTTTGCATTGTTTTAATATAATGGAGGAGATTTCATCCCGTCCCGTAGAGAATTTGTTTTGCATTTTATTTATGATTCCCTCTACTTCAGTTGTATCTGTTTCATACATAAACACTGATTTTTGTACCTGGTAAGGAGTTCTGTAGTCAGTGTCAGAGGCCACACACATGTTACCTGAATTTATAAAGTGGGTATTAAAGACATTGCTGGTCATATATGGATCTGAAATATTTACATTATCAGTCGTTAGTTGGATATTGTTGACACTAACCTTTGGTTTTCTGCTGATTCTCTCATTTACACAGTTCCATACTGATTTGCATATGTTATTTGAGGTAGCAATTTTTTGCTGTATAATTTCCTTTGTGCATACATTCAGTGCTTGTTTATAGGCTTTTCCACGTGTTTGGTAGTTATCTCTAGTTGATGTGTCTGGGAACTCTTTATATAATTTCCAAGTAGTAAACATTTTCTTCTTCAGCTGTTTTACTTCTGAAGGAAGTCTTATACGGTTTTGAGTATATTTGTTTTTGAAAGTAACTGGACATGTTACACTGAAATGGGCAAAGAAAGTGTTATAAAAGTTATCCCATTTGTATGCAACATTATCTGCACAATATATGCCATTCCATGTCTCAGACTGCAGTGCGGACACCAAATTCTCTAAACATTTTTCATTTGTACATCTTATTTCCATCGTCTCATATTTCTTTGTGAATCGTACATATTCAGTATTTCCTTTGTCTGACAAAGATGATCAGAGAGGTGTCAGTGGCATTGAGAAACAGATAAAATTGTCAAATTAAACTAGGTTCCAGGGCCCAATGGATTCTATGTCAGATTCTATACAGAACTTGCTGTTGAGCTAGCTCCCATTTTGCCATACTATACTGTAGATCCCTCGAAGAAAAACTGTGCATGGCATAATCCGTATCACTTCAGGTGGCAGGGTTACCTTCACAGTCTCTGATGTTATTGAATTTAGCATATGTTAAAATTCAGGAGTACATAAGAAACATGAACTTTTTTTGTTTTCTCCAAATAAATTCCTGCCCAGAGTTACAGGCCTCCGAAGATGACACCGTGAACCCCACTTTGAAAATGCGAATTTCGGAAAATTTTTTAAAATGCTGTATCTCTATGACAGTTCTAGATATTTTTTTTATTTGAAAGATAATTGCCTTATGATTACAATTGTATCCTCCATTTGGACATATCTGTCAAAGTTCTTTTACTGTGCTCATTTCCTGTTCACAATGTTTTGAAGATTGTAATTGCTCCAGTTCCTATTGGTTCAATGGGAAGGCATCACTTTATATCAAAGGAAGATACTGAAGCACTGGAACACATTTTTAGTTCATTGACTGGCTAATTTCAGTACAAAACTGAGTGCACAGAAGATGAATAAACTGAAACCCCTAAGTCTTTGGACCTTTCACATACATTTTGGAAGCATTTAAAATGCTTGAAAAATGAGTCTGTTACACATCTTTCAAAACTAAAATTATGTTAAATAAGGTTAGGTTTTGATTTTTATGAGCCTGTTATGTGGTAATAAAACAGGTTTTATGTATGGCAAAAATTTTGATTGTTTATAAAACCTGTTCAACCTAGAAGTGGAAGCCCTCCTTTTCACGGAATGTAGAACTATATGGTACAAATCTACAGAAAAAAATCAAAATTTTATCGATTGGCATATGGGGGGGGGGGGGGGGGGGGGGGGAGAGAAAGAAAATCCATCAATTATAAAAGAAAGTTCAGAATGCTATAGTAAAAAACCTTTGACAGATAAGTCCAAATGGAGGATTTCTTTGTAATATTGGGGCATCTACATGACTGCTGAAAAGAATCCATTAAACTTCTGTACATGAGAAATCACACAAATCTCAAGGCTGTCAATTTAACTATACACGTGGGGATAACAATTATGAGCTACTTAAATTGGAATGACCACAGAGATAATGTCGTGGGGATGGCAAACCAAAGACTGTGTTTTATTGTCAGAACCCTGAGAAGACACAACAAATCCACTAAAGTGACTACCTACACCAAAGTTGCGTGTTCTCTCCTAGAGTGCTGCTATTCAGTAAGGGATTCTTATCAGATAAGATGATGGAGGACATCAAAAAGATTCAAAGAAGAGCAGCTCATTTTGTATTACCATGAAATAGGGGAGAGAGTGTCGTGGATATGACACACAAGTTAGAGTGGCAATCATTAAAACACAGGCTTTCTTTGTTGCAGTGAGATATTTTCACAAAATTTCAATTTCCAACTTTCTTCACCGAATATGAAAATATTTTGTTGACATTCACCTCTGTAAGGAGAAATGATCTTTGTAATAAAATATGGCAGTTCAGAGCTCACACAGAAAGATTTAACTGTTCATTTTTCCTACACGCTGTTCAATAGTGAAACAGTAGAGAAATGATATGAAAGTGGTTTGATGAACTCTCTGCCCAACATTTAAATGTGAGTTGAAGAGTAGTCATGTAGATGTAGATGTAGACATCCATCACTTGCAGACCTCCTAATTTGTGAAAAGCAAAAATATTTTGAAAGTGTCATTCAAAACTCAAATAATATTTCCAAAACATCATGGTCACAAGCAAATAGAGAAATAGGTAAATCTGTGAAACATACAACTTGTTGCGTAAGTAGGTGTGTACCCACCCAAACACAGTTAGAAATTGGAAACTAACGAAGTCTGAACTCAAGTTTCTTTTTTATTTCATCACATATAGCAGGTTGCCAAGTAAGAGAATACATAAAAGCAAATCAACAACAAAGAATAAAAATATATTTTATGACTTACCAAACGGGAAAGCGCTGGTAGATAGGCACAATAAAAAAACACACAAACACACACACAAAATTTCAAGCTTTTGCAACCCAAGGTTGCTTCGTCAGGAAAGAGGGAAGGAGAGGGAAAGATGAAAAGATGTGGGTTTTAAGGGAGAGGGTAAGGAGTCATTCCAGTCCCGGGAGCGGAAAGACTTACCTTAGGGGGAAAAACGGACAGGTATACACTCGCACACACACACATATCCCTCCACACATATACAGACACAAGCAGACATATTTGAAGGCAAAGAGTTTGGGCAGGGATGTCAGTCGAGGCGGAAGTGCAGAGGCAAAGATGTTGTTGAATGACAGGTGAGATATGAGTAGTGGCAACTTGAAATTAGCGGAGATTGAGGCCTGGTGGATAACGGGAAGAGAGGATGTATTGAAGGGCAAGTCCCCATTTCCGGAGTTCGGATAGGTTGATGTTAGTGGGAACTGTCCAGATAACCCGGACAGTGTAACACTGTGCCAAGATGTGCTGGCCGTGCACCAAGGCATGTTTAGCCACAGGGTGATCCTCATTACCAACAAACACTGTCTGCCTGTGTCCATTCATGCGAATGGACAGTTTGTTGCTGGTCATTCCCACATAGAAAGCATCACAGTGTAGGCAGGTCAGTTGGTAAATCACGTGGGTGCTTTCACACGTGGCTCTGCCTTTGATCGTGTACACCTTCCGGGTTACAGGACTGGAGTAGGTGGTGGTGGGAGGGTGCATGGGACAGGTTTTACACCGGGGGCAGTTACAAGGGTAGGAGCCAGAGGGTAGGGAAGGTGGTTTGGGGATTTCATAGGGATGAACCAAGAGGTTATGAAGGTTAGGTGGACGGCGGAAAGACACTGTTGGTGGAGCGGGGAGGATTTCATGAAGGATGGCTCTCATTTCGGGGCAGGATTTGAGGAAGTCGTATCCCTGCTGGAGAGCCACATTCAGAGTCTGATCCAGTCCCAGGAAGTATCCTGTCACAAGTGGGGCACTTTTGGGGTTCTTCTGTGAGAGGTTCTGGGTTTGAGGGGATGAGGAAGTGGCTCTGGTTATTTGCTTCTGTACCAGGTCGGGAGGGTAGTTGCGGGATGCGAAAGCTGTTTTCAGGTTGTTGGTGTAATGGTTCAGGGATTCAGGACTGGAGCAGATTCGTTTGCCACGAAGGTCTAGGCTGTAGGGAAGGGACCGTTTGATATGGAATGGGTGGCAGTTGTCATAATGGAGGTACTGTTGCTTGTTGGTGGGTTTGATGTGGACGGATGTGTGAAGCTGGCCATTGGACAGATGGAGGTCAACGTCAAGGAAAGTGGCATGGGACTTGGAGTAGGACCAGGTGAATCTGATGGGACCAAAGGAGTTGAGGTTGGAGATGAAATTCTGGAGTTCTTCTTCACTGTGAGTCCAGATCATGAAGATGTCATCAATAAATCTGTACCAAACTTTGGGTTGGCAGGCTTGGGTAACCAAGAAGGCTTCCTCTAAGCGACCCATAAATAGGCTGACATGCGAGGGGGCCATCCTGGTACCCATGGCTGTTCCCTTTAATTGTTGGTATGTCTGGCCTTCAAAAGTGAAGAAGCTGTGAGTCAGGATGAAGCTGGCTAAGGTGATGAGGAAAGAGGTTTTAGGTAGGGTGGCAGATGATCGGCGTGAAAGGAAGTGCTCCATTGCAGCGAGGCCCTGGACGTGCGGGGTATTTGTGTATAGGGAAGTGGCATCAATGGTTACAAAGATGATTTCCGGGGGTAACAGACTGGAAAAGGATTCCAGGAGTTCGAGAAAGTGGTTGGTGTCTTTGATGATGGATGGGAGACTGCATGTAATGGGTTGAAGGTGTTGATCTACGTAGGCAGAGATACGTTCTGTGGGGGCTTGGTAACCAGCTACAATGGGGCGGCCGGGATGTCTGGGTTTGTGAATTTTAGGAAGTAGGTAGAAGGTAGGAGTGCGAGGTGTCGGTGGGGTCAGGAGGTTGATGGAGTCAGGTGAAAGGTTTTGTAGGAGGGCTAAGGTTCTGAGGATTCCTTGAAGCTCCGCCTGGACATCAGGAATGGGATTACCTTGGCCAAGTTTGTATGTAGTGTTGTCTGAAAGCTGACGCAGTCCCTCAGCCACATACTCCCGACGATCAAGCACCACGGTCGTGGAACCCTTGTCAGCCGGAAGAATGATGATGGATCGGTCAGCTTTCAGATCAGCCAAAGCCCAGGGCCTCGCTGCAATGGAGCACTTCCTTTCACGCTGATCACCTGCCACCCTACCTAAAACCTCTTTCCTCATCACCTTAGCCAGCTTCATCCTGACTCACAACTTCTTCACTTTTGAAGGCCAGACATACCAACAATTAAAGGGAACAGCCATGGGTACCAGGATGGCCCCCTCGCATGTCAGCCTATTTATGGGTCGCTTAGAGGAAGCCTTCTTGGTTACCCAAGCCTGCCAACCCAAAGTTTGGTACAGATTTATTGATGACATCTTCATGATCTGGACTCACAGTGAAGAAGAACTCCAGAATTTCATCTCCAACCTCAACTCCTTTGGTCCCATCAGATTCACCTGGTCCTACTCCAAGTCCCATGCCACTTTCCTTGACGTTGACCTCCATCTGTCCAATGGCCAGCTTCACACATCCGTCCACATCAAACCCACCAACAAGCAACAGTACCTCCATTATGACAACTGCCACCCATTCCATATCAAACGGTCCCTTCCCTACAGCCTAGGCCTTCGTGGCAAACGAATCTGCTCCAGTCCTGAATCCCTGAACCATTACACCAAAAACCTGAAAACAGCTTTCGCATCCCGCAACTACCCTCCCGACCTGGTACAGAAGCAAATAACCAGAGCCACTTCCTCATCCCCTCAAACCCAGAACCTCTTACAGAAGAACCCCAAAAGTGCCCCACTTGTGACAGGATACTTCCTGGGACTGGATCAGACTCTGAATGTGGCTCTCCAGCAGGGATACGACTTCCTCAAATCCTGCCCCGAAATGAGAGCCATCCTTCATGAAATCCTCCCCACTCCACCAACAGTGTCTTTCCGCCATCCACCTAACCTTCATAACTTCTTGGTTCATCCCTATGAAATCCCCAAACCACCTTCCCTACCCTCTGGCTCCTACTCTTGTAACCACCCCCGGTGTAAAACCTGTCCCATGCACCCTCCCACCACCACCTACTCCAGTTCTGTAACCCGGAAGGTGTACACGATCAAAAGCAGAGCCACGTGTGAAAGCACCCACGTGATTTACCAACTGACCTGCCTACACTGTGATGCTTTCTATGTGGGAATGACCAGCAACAAACTGTCCATTCGCATGAATGGACACAGGCAGACAGTGTTTGTTGGTAATGAGGATCACCCTGTGGCTAAACATGCCTTGGTGCACGGCCAGCACATATTGGCACAGTGTTACACTGTCCGGGTTATCTGGACAGTTCCCACTAACACCAACCTATCCGAACTCCGGAGATGGGGACTTGCCCTTCAATACATCCTCTCTTCCCGTTATCCACCAGGCCTCAATCTCCGCTAATTTCAAGTTGCTGCCACTCATATCTCTTCTGTCATTCACCAACATCTTTGCCTCTGCATTTCCGCCTCGACTGACATCTCTGCCCAAACTCTTTGCCTTTAAATATGTCTGCTTGTATATGTGTGGATGGATATGTGTGTGTGTGCGAGTGTATACCTGTCCTTTTTTCCCCCTAAGGTAAGTCTTTCCACTCTCGGGACTGGAATGACTCCTTACCTTTTCTCTTAAAACCCACATCCTTTCATCTTTCCCTCTCCTTCCCTCTTTCCTGACGAAGCAACCGTGGGTTGCAAAAGCTTGAAATTTTGTGTGTGTGTTTGTGTGTTTGTTTATTGTGCCTATCTACCAGTGCTTTTCCATTTGGTAAGTCATGGAATCTTTGTTTTTAATATATTTTTCCCATGTGGAATGTTTCTTTTTATTTTATTTATATCACAAAGAATAAAAAGGTAAGTATGAGAATCACAGTCGACGGCTCTCTTCTCTGTGACTCCCGTGTGAACTGTGGAGAATAATCTCTGTGGTTGGTGCGAATTTTATGCATCGGATGTGATCTACATGTGTGGTAGTCGCCACATGAGCCCCCTTGGTAAGAGTGGAGCTCGGATGTTCCTCTCTGTAGTGGGCAGGGAAGTGCACTTGTCTGCCAGAACGTGTGGTGCATCGAGGCTGCTGCTTTATCGACTGCGGAGAAAGCGGAGTGGGGTTCTGCAATGTTGCCTTCTGCGGATCACTGCGCGATGCTGACATCGCAGGAGTGTCTCAAAGTATACCTGCGAGGGTGTGTGCATCTCCGCATATCATGCGATGAGGTCCAGTGTATGGCGGTTGTAGTGGTGGTTTGACGCCATCTGTGCATAACAATACATGCGTGCAAGTTTTTAAACCGTTGTGCATGAATATTACCTGGGCTCCATGTCTGGACACTTTTGCAGGTTTGATTTTCTTGATGGTTTCTCTCAATCCTTGTACATATTCTGACTGGTCATCTGCATTCGGTACCCCTGAGTCATTAGCGAACTCTCCGGGCAGACGTATTGTTTCTCCGTTGACCAGCTCTGCTTGGGAGGCGTCCATATCAGATTTAAAGATCGTCCTAAGACCTAACAGTACAATGGGTAATGCTTCCGTCCATTTAGTACTGTGGCACATGAGGGCTGCTTTTAAGGTACGGTGCCATCTTTCTACCATCCCGTTGCTTGGCGGATGGTAGGCGGTGGTGCGTTGATGGCAGTACCCACAGAATCTTGCTAACTGAGCGAACAATTCCGATTCGAATTGTCATCCTCTATCAGTTGTTATATGGAGTGGGCAGCCGAACCTCAATATCCAAGTTGACATGAATGCCATTGCCAGAGTTTCTGTCGAGATGTTATCAGTAGGTATTGCTTCCGGCCAGCGTGTATACCTGCCAATGATTGTTAGCAGGTAGTGATTACCATCTGACGGTGGAAGAGGTCCTGCAACGTCCAAATGAATGTGCGAGAAGCGTGCCTTGACATCCGGGAATTGTCCGATTGGAGGGCGCACGTGTCTGCTCACTTTGCATAGCTGACAGCGTGGGTAAGATCTAGTCCAGTTACGGCAATCGCGGTCTATTCCTGGCCATACAAATCTTTTGGACACCAGTCTGGTGGTTGCTTGAACACTGGGGTGACATAGGCCGTGGGGACAATCAAACACTCTTCTGCGATGTGTGATTGGAATGTAAGGGCGTGATCGACCATGTTGTATGTCACAATGTAGTCGTACGTCTTCCCCGGGCACGTCAACTAGCTGTCACTTCAACGCCGTGTTGTTGTCACTCAACAGGGTATTTAGCTCATCATCTTCCTGCTGGGCTTGCGCTAGTTATGCCATAGTTATAGGCTGTGTTATACTGGATACTTGTGACAAGCAATCAGCTACCACGTTAGTTAAACCTGAGATGTGGCGTAAGTCTGTGGTGAATTGGCTTATGAACTCCAATTGAGAATACTGCCTTGGAGAGCATTTGTCACTGTACTTGTTGAATGCATAAGTCAAGGGCTTATGATCAGTAAAAATTGCAAAATCACGAGCTTCGACTTGTGGTCTGAAGTGTTTAATCGCTAAATATATAGCCAAAAGTTCTCTATCGTAAGCACTCCAGTGTTGTTGTGCCGGTGACAACTTGTGCGAATAGTATGCCAGAGGTTGCCATGCGCCATCCACCAATTGTTGCAGGGCTGCACCAACACCAAACTGGGTAGCGTCCACCACCAGTGCCAAAGGTGCTTCTAGTTTAGGGTCTGCCAGCAGTGCGGCCTGAGCCAGGCTCTGACGTGTCACCTTGAATGCTGCATCAGATTCCTCATTCAATTGTATGTTTGCATTGCTGCGAACCTTTGGGCCGGCTAATAATGCGTTTAACGGTGCATGCTGTTCAGCTGTCCATGGTAGATGCCTTCTGTAAAAATTTAACATGCCTAGGTATCTTCTTAATTCCTTGACCGTAGTAGGCTTGGGCATGTGTAGAATAGCCTCAACTTTTCCGGGTAAGGGTGCTGAACCTGTAGCGGATATGCGATGATCTAGAAATTCCACTTCAGGTTGGCCAAACAGGCATTTCGCTGTATTTAACACTATTCCAAACTTCTCTAAGCGTTGGAGTACTTCTTTTAAATGCTGCTTGTGTTGTTCATTGTTTGCGGAATATATGAGAACATCATCCAGGTAGGCAAAACAGAAGGGCAATCCTTGTAATACAGAATCCAGAAAACATTGCCATGTCTGTGCGGCATTTCGTAGACCAAATGTCATGAAATTACTTTCAAACAATCCAAAGGGTGTTATTATGGCGGTCTTTGGTACGTCTTCTGGCGTTACAGGAATTTGTGCACAGGCCTTTGTGCAATCTAGCACACTAAAGACTGTGGCGCGGTGAAGCGTGTGATTGTAGTCCCTTAACAAAGGTACAGGATAACGATCCGGAATAGTTCTGGTGCTCAGTGCTCTGTAGTCGCCACACGGATGCCAGGCTCCACCTTTTTTTGGTACGAGGTGTAAGGCCGATGCCCATGGACTGGATGACGGGCGTATAATTCCTTCTTTAAGCATTAGCTCGAATTCCACTTTAGTTATAGCGAGGCATTCCGGTGCTAGTCTCCTAGGTCGACATGACACAGGCGGTTATGTAGTGTACTGTATCATGTAACACTTTCTGCAGTGCTCCTGGCGGTTTTGTTAATTCAGGAAAATCTGCTAGGATTGCGCAGTACTCTGCGTCTGCCATTTGAATTAACTTAATACTGGTACAATCTGTGTCACGATAATAACAAGCCGTAGATAGGTTGGTGAGACTGTCTATCAGGTGAGCATTGGCCAAGTCTGGCAAAAGTCTGAAGTGTGATAAGAAATCAGCTCCTAGTATTGCTTCTGTGACGTCTGCTACCATGAAATTCCATTTAAAATCTCTACGGAGTCCCAAGTTCAGATTCTCTTGTTGTAATCCGTATGTTGAAATCTGCGAATTGTTGGCGGTGGATAAGTTAAATGCAGGGGGCAGCCGGCAACAATGCAAGGACTGTCTTGGTAGTATACTGAGGTCTGAACCGGTGTCGATTAAAAATTTCCTGCCTGATGCACAATCTGTTATAAAAAGGCATCGAGATGCAGGAAGGTAGGAGGTAGCATCTACTGCCACTTTCTGCTCCGATTTGGAGAAAGAGCATGGGCTAATGCATTTACGTGCTTGCTCTCCATACCAACTACGATACCAACAAATGGTCTGTCTGTTCTCGGTTGTAGATTGCGATGCAGAACGACTTCCATGACGTCATCGGCTATGGCTTCTCTGATTGACAATGATGCCATTCGACATTAGTTTTGAGAGTTGTGTGCATAGGAGATCGACCTTGGTGGTTAGTGCATCGTAATCAGCCCGAGACACCATAGTAGATGCAGCTGCTATGCTGACAGGTATGTCTACAACACTGACCTGTGTGTTCGGCGTGATCACTTCCAGTATGCGGTCGGCAATTTCTCCTACTGCGTCCAGTGACGTCTCGTGGCGATGACTGCTTTTACTTGCGGTGGCAGGCGGGAACTCCACAGGGTACGCAGAAGGCTGTCTGGAATCGTGCCAGGGTCCACCTTGCTGCGAAGACGGCACAGGAACTGCGAAGGTTTCCGGTCACCGACTTCTTCTTGCGTCAATACTTGTCGGATTCTATCTTCTTGAGAAACGGCTAAGCGTTGTATCAGTTCAGTCTTTAACCGTTCATATGCATTCTCTGTTGGAGGAGCTGTTATGATATCCTGAACTTCAGTTGCGTAACAATGATCGAGTTGGCTTACTACAAGGGAAAACTTAGTTGTTTCTGCAGTTATTCCCGCATACGTGAAACTCGCTTCCACCTGTGCGAACCACAGCATTGGGTTGTGTGGCCAAAAGGGTGGTAAGCGAACTGCTAACCTTGATACTGCTGGCGTGTCCATATCTGTATCTCCTGTTTGTTTTGCAGTTGTGGTCACCAATGTTGCGTAAGTAGGTGTGTACCCATGCAAACACAGTTAGAAATCGAAAACTAATGGAGTCTGAACTCAAGTTTCTTTTTTATTTCATCACATATAGCAGGTTGCCAAGTCATAGAATACATAAAAGGAAATCAACAACAAAGAATAAAAAGGTAGGTATGAGAATCACAGTCGATGGCTCTCTTCTCTGTGACTCCCGTGCGAACTGTGGAGAATAATCTCTGTAGTTGGCGCGAATTTTACGCGCCGGCTGCGATCGACGTGTGCAGTAGTCGCCACAAACTGAAAATCAATTGCTGATAAACGGCACAAAAGAAACTGATCATAATAAGATAGAAGATCTATTTAGCAATTACTTTATCTCTGTTGGCTCCATCATCTTAAAAATCACAAATGCAAAGTATATTTTTGACACCAACAAGTGGAGAGTGAGGAGCTTGAAGCAGTTGGATAAGATGGTGTTATTCTGGACACACTTAAGAAATGTATTCATAAAGTTGCGTCACTTTTATCACAATTATCAACTTTCATATGGAAGATGGTATATTTGCAGATCAGTTGAAAACTGCTCGAGCTGTGTCTATTTTTAGAAAAAGAAGCAGAAATCTAGTAGAAACTTTTGACCCATCTGCGTTCGTCCAAGAATATCCGAAATCTTTGAGCAAAGTGATATACATAATAATCTGGAACTTCCTGTTAACCAAAAAAAGTGATTTCTAAGGGGCAGTATGGGTTTGTCAAGGGTAATCCACCATTACAGCAGCATCCAACTTAATCAAAGATGTCACTCAAACAATAGACCT
The DNA here is from genome assembly GCF_023864275.1 of Schistocerca cancellata. Lineage (NCBI taxonomy): Eukaryota > Metazoa > Arthropoda > Insecta > Orthoptera > Acrididae > Schistocerca > Schistocerca cancellata. Next base: position 389,634,413 of record NC_064626.1, on the reverse strand, counting down.
TAAAGAACATGTATTTGGCCTCTTTATAGACTTACTATCAGGAGAAAGAAAACTGGCATTCTACGGATCGGAGCGTGGAATGTCAGATCCCTTAATCGGGCAGGTAGGTTAGAAAATTTAAAAAGGGAGATGGATAGGTTAAAGTTAGATATAGTGGGAATTAGTGAAGTTCGGTGGCAGGAGGAACAAGACTTTTGGTCAGGTGATTACAGGGTTATAAATACAAAATCAAATAGGGGTAATGCAGGAGTAGGTTTAATAATGAATAAAAAATAGGAGTGCGGGTAAGCTACTACAAACAGCATAGTGAACGCATTATTGTTGCCAAGATAGACACAAAGCCCATGCCTACTACAGTAGTACAAGTTTATATGCCAACTAGCTCTGCAGATGATGAAGAAATAGATGAAATGTATGACGAGATAAAAGAAATTATTCAGGTAGTGAAGGGAGACGAAAATTTAATAGTCATGGGTGACTGGAATTCGTCAGTAGGAAAAGGGAGAGAAGGAAACATAGTAGGTGAATATGGATTGGGGGGAAGGAATGAAAGAGGAAGCCGCCTTGTAGAATTTTGCACAGAGCATAACTTAATCATAGCTAACACTTGGTTCAAGAATCATGAAAGGAGGCTGTATACATGGAAGAAGCCTGGAGATACTGACAGGTTTCAGATAGATTATATAATGGTAAGACAGAGATTTAGGAACCAGGTTTTAAATTGTAAGACATTTCCTGGGGCAGATGTAGATTCTGACCACAATCTATTGGTTATGAACTGCAGATTGAAACTGAAGAAACTGCAAAAAGGTGGGAATTTAAGGAGATGGGACCTGGATAAACTGAAAGAACCAGAGGTTGTAGAGAGTTTCAGGGAGAGCATTAGGGAACAATTGACAGGAAGGGGGGAAAGAAATACAGTAGAAGAAGAATGGGTAACTCTGAGGGATGAAGTAGTGAAGGCAGCAGAGGATCAAGTAGGTAAAAAGACGCGGGCTAATAGAAATCCTTGGGTAACAGAAGAAATATTGAATTTAATTGATGAAAGGAGAAAATATAAAAATGCAGTAAATGAAGCAGGCGAAAAGGAATACAAACGTCTCAAAAATGAAATCGACAGGAAGTGCAAAATGGCTAAGCAGGGATGGCTAGAGGACAAATGTAAGGATGTAGAGGCTTGTCTCACTAGGGGTAAGATAGATACTGCCTACAGGAAAATTAAAGATACCTTTGGAGAGAAGAGAACCACTTGTATGAATATCAAGAGCTCAGATGGCAACCCAGTTCTAAGCAAAGAAGGGAAAGCAGAAAGGTGGAAGGAGTATATAGAGGGTTTATACAAGGGCGATGTACTTGAGGACAATATTATGGAAATGGAAGAGGATGTAGATGAAGATGAAATGGGAGATAAGATACTGCGTGAAGAGTTTGACAGAGCACTGAAAGACCTGAGTCAAAACAAGGCCCCGGGAGTAGACAACATTCCATTAGAACTACTGATGGCCTCGGGAGAGCCAGTCATGACAGAACTCTACCATCTGGTGAGCACGATGTATGAGACAGGCGAAATACCCTCAGACTTCAAGAAGAATATAATAATTCCAATCCCAAAGAAAGCAGGTGTTGACAGATGTGAAAATTACCGAACTATCAGTTTAATAAGTCACAGCTGCAAAATACTAACGCGAATTCTTTACAGACGAATGGAAAAACTGGTAGAAGCCGACCTCGGGGAAGATCAGTTTGGATTCCGTAGAAATGTTGGAACACGTGAGGCAATACTGACCTTACGACTTATCTTGGAAGAAAGATTAAGAAAAGGCAAACCTACGTTTCTAGCATTTGTAGACTTAGAGAAAGCTTTTGACAATGTTGATTGGAATACTCTCTTTCAAATTCTGAAGGTGGCAGGGGTAAAATACAGGGAGCGAAAGGCTATTTACAATTTGTACAGAAACCAGATGGCAGTTATAAGAGTCGAGGGGCATGAAAGGGAAGCAGTGGTTGGGAAAGGAGTAAGACAGGGTTGTAGCCTCTCCCCGATGTTATTCAATCTGTATATTGAGCAAGCAGTAAAGGAAACAAAAGAAAAATTCGGAGTAGGTATTAAAATTCATGGAGAAGAAGTAAAAACTTTGAGGTTCGCCGATGACATTGTAATTCTGTCAGAGACAGCAAAGGACTTGGAAGAGCAGTTGAACGGAATGGACAGTGTCTTGAAAGGAGGATATAAGATGAACATCAACAAAAGCAAAACGAGGATAATGGAATGTAGTCAAATTAAGTCAGGTGATGCTGAGGGAATTAGATTAGGAAATGAGACACTTAAAGTAGTGAAGGAGTTTTGCTATTTGGGGAGTAAAATAACCGATGATGGTCGAAGTAGAGAGGATATAAAATGTAGACTGGCAATGGCAAGGAAAGCGTTTCTCAAGAAGAGAAAGTTGTTAACATCGAATATAGATTTAGGTGTCAGGAAGTCGTTTCTGAAAGTATTTGTATGGAGTGTAGCCATGTATGGAAGTGAGACATGGACGATAACTAGTTTGGACAAGAAGAGAATAGAAGCTTTCGAAATGTGGTGCTACAGAAGAATGCTGAAGATAAGGTGGGTAGATCACGTAACTAATGAGGAGGTATTGAATAGGATTGGGGAGAAGAGAAGTTTGTGGCACAACTTGACTAGAAGAAGGGATCGGTTGGTAGGACATGTTCTGAGGCATCGAGGGATCACAATTTTAGCGTTGGAGGGCAGCGTGGAGGGTAAAAATCGTAGAGGGAGACCAAGAGATCAATACACTAAACAGATTCAGAAGGATGTAGGTTGCAGTAGGTACTGGGAGATGAAGAAGCTTGCACAGGATAGAGTAGCATGGAGAGCTGCATCAAACCAGTCTCAGGACTGAAGACCACAACAACAACAATAGACTTACAAAAAGCTTTTAACTCTGTGGATATGACCATAGTGCTGGAAAAACTGTGGAGCTATGGCATTTGAGGCACATCCCATAATCTGATTAGATGCCACTTGACAAATAGGAAGCAATTTGTGTCTATTAGCACTACAGAGGGAGCATACAAATCAAACATCACTGACATTAATTTTGGTATTCCACAGGGGGTCAATATTAGGATCACTGCTTTTTATTATTTATGTTAGTGATATTCACTCTATAACAAACCATGCTACAGCTATCTTATATGCAGTTGATACCATGATAATATAATAGAAGCTATTCACAACTCGAAGTGGAATTCAGTACTGCAGGAGACATCACTCAGCAGTATTTTAATGAAAACAAACTGAAATTACAAACAAATAAATCAGCCTATATTGAATTTGATCTTGGGAGGCATAAAACTCATGAAAACCAAATTTTAACAGATGATGAATACATTAAAAAAGAATAATTGAGCAAATTTCTTGGCCTGAAACTTGATGCAGAGTCAAACTGGTCTGATCATGTAAATGATATTTGGAAAAAGCTATCTACTACCATATGTGACCTAAGAAAACTGACACTTTTTTGTAACATTACCTCTCTGAAGCAGATGTATTTTGCACTATTCGAATTCCATCTAAGCTATGGGATAGTGGTATGGGGATCCAGCAGTAAAGGTAATAGGATTGGTTAAAATGGCTCTGAACACTATGGGACTTAACATCTGAGGTCATCAGCCCGTAGAACTTAGAACAACTTAAACCTAACTAACCTAAGGACATCACACACATCCATGTCCGAGGCCAGATTCAAACCTGCGAGAGTATCGGTCGCACAGTTCCAGACTGAAGTGCATAGAACTGCTCGGCCACACCGGCTGGCAGGTAATAGGAAAAGTGTACTTTTCCTACAGAAGAAGGCACTTAGAAATATGGGTAAGAAATGTGCCTTGAAATCCTGCAGAAATTTGTTTAAAAAATTTAAAATACTAGCTGTTCATAGCCTGTATGTACTTAAGATAATCATCATGGCAATTAACAGTAACAAAATGCTTAATAAAGAAATACATGATCACAACAACAGAGAGAGACCCTGCAATATCTCTCATATAACAACACTTTATGAGAAAAGCCCTCACTATGCAGGCATAAAACTACTGAATTGCTTTCATCATAAAATCTCCAAATTGCCCATTACAGAACTAAAAAATAAATTAAAATTATGCCTCCTAAACATTCCTGTGTATTCAATAGATGAGTTTCTAGATTTAGCACACTCGTATGATGGAAGACCCTCTTTCTAAAAATATATGAATCACAGATCTTAGAATGGGTCACAGACTGTAAATATTTGAATCTCAGATCATGAAGACTGTGTCACAAACTGTAAATTTCTTAATCTATGTATTGCAATAGCAATTTCTTTTTTATATATAGCTCATATATGCAACATTGTTCTCTCAACTAAACTTGCTGCTCATATCAGATGCAGTTACAGTCAGGCCTTAGTCCCCAGAGATGACAGTGGCCATGTTTGTGTGTGATTTGTGCTAGTGTGAATGTGTATGAGTTTTCAAATATCATCCAATGCAGTCCCAAACAATCAGTCTTTCCTTCTCATCCTTTATGTTAAGTCTCCCCTGACCCGTGGTTCAGAGTGACTTTCCCAAAATCTAACTGTTTTCCTAGACTTCTCCAGTCCTTTTCCTGTACCCTTTTTCCTTCCCCTTCAACCCTTCTGCCTGAAGAAGGAGCCACTGACTCCAAAAACTTGCCAATCACAACAGCCTTTATGTGTGAGTAAATTTTTTTATCTATCCAATTAAATAATTTGATCAACAGTTAATGGTTTTATATGTCTGCTGAATATTTCTAGGATTCCTTTTCATTGCGCATGTCCACGACTCAGTGCCTTGTCTATGCAATCTATCCTTTCTACCTTGTTAACAATGTAGGAAAAGACAGACTGCTACTTACCACAAAGGTGACACGTTAAGCTACAGACAGGCACGATTATAAGACACTTACACAAAGTTTTTGGCTACACACTTCATCATAAAAAGAGAAACACACTCCATTCATTCACACAAGAAAATATGCTCGTGCACACATGACCCCAACTCTGGCATTTCTGCACTGTAGTTATTCCATCCTGGATTTTCCATTGATTGTATATTTTCTTTGATACATATTAAGCAGTTATATACACAAAGACTTTAGGATGCCATTGTATTGAGTTACAGAAACTTTTTTTACAGGATTCTGTAAGACCCAATCCTTAAATATATCTGATTGTTTTTTCTGCCATTTGAATAGATCTGTGGCAGAACACCATATTGCAGCTGTGACTGAAAGAATGCATGGTGAAAAATAACTAGTTATTTCTTTTCGATAGAATACCTTAGTTTATATTATAGTGAATCAAGTTTTAAATGTAACCTAAAATCACTTCATCTGTTCAAATCCTGGTACCCTACAAAGAAAAAGAAAAAAAATTAAAAAATCATTTTTTAAGTGCAGAAGCACTGAATTTTGTATATGTTCACCAGTTTTAAAACTAATCATGTATACATATCCTGTAAACTGACTCATTCTACTTAATTTCAACAAAAATCATTCAAATGATACTGACTGACACAATAATGGAGTACTATCCCAAAAATGCTGTGTGAATATCAAGATACATCTTGATAAGATTACAAAGAGGTACAAAGATTGGCAACTTGTTTTTTAAACGCTCAGAAATATGACACTGTGTGCTTTGCAAAACACAGAAAAGTAGAATCCTATAACATCAATGACTCACAACCGAAATCAGTTAACTCAGGCAAGTACATAGATATAACAATTTGAAGGGACATGAAATGGAATGATAACATAGTCTCAGATGGAGGTGAGGAAAGTGGTAGACTTCAATCCATTGGTAGGATAGTGGGAAAACACAGTCAGCCTACAAGGGATCCTTAGAAAATGGCTCTGAGCACTATGTGACTTAACTTCTGAGGTCAACAGTCACCTAGAACTTAGAACTAATTAAACCTAACTAACCTAAGGACATCACACACATCCATGCCCGAGGCAGGATTCGAACCTGCGACCATATCGGTCGCTCGGCTCCAGACTGTAGCGTCTAGAACCAGGATCCTTAGAATCGGAGTATACTAGAGGTTGTGATAACATACAAATGAAGTTAATCAAAGAGTGTTCATGTGAGCTGAATTCTATCTTAAGTCATTTGTGTAATCAATCTCTTGTCAGTGAAACATTTCCACAGTGGCTAAAATATGCTGAAGTCATCTTTACAAGAAGGGGGATAGAGAGACACCATCAAACTATCAACCAATTTCACTATCAAACTATCAACCAATTTCACTATTGCTGGCTTTTTCAAAAATATTTTCGAACATTGTGTGGAAGCATCTTCTTAAGCATCTGACTGCAAATAATCTATTTTAAAAGTCACAGTTTGGGTTTCTTAAGGGTCTCAATATAGAGAAGGCTATTAACTCATGCAATAAGAATGTTCTTAATTCATTAGGTAACAAATGAGATGCTACTAGTATTTTCTGTGGCTTGTCGAAAGCCTTTGACTTTGTGAATCACAGCATATTCTTAAGTAAGTTAGTAGTCCTGCAAAATGGTTTGAGTCTTACCCCTTTTTTGGACCAAGGTAAGTGATTTTACATCTTATGTAAATTGTTCTTATTCCTAGTATTGAGAATTGGTGCCAGACAGTGCCCTATACCTGGATTTCCCGCTTAATCACAAGTGGTCACCTTAACCATCTTGGCTATCTGTGCATGCTTCCATGACCAATCGAAACTTCTAAATGTCACTGTGTGTACACCCTCATTGCTTGCATCTTATCTGGATTCCTGCAACAATGTTAATAAGACTAAAGTTTTCAGAGTTAGTATTATCACCATTTTGCCCATTTAGCCTGTAATAATTATTCCACTTTTTATTACAATGTCTGTTCCTTCAGTTAGGGATGCATCTCTGAAGGAACATACATTGGCAATATTATGAAAATGGTAGACTGAATCTCACCACACAGTGAAGATGTTGAGTCATAAGAGGTACAACAAAAAGACTGCTGTACATTTAAGCTTCCAGCCAAAAAGCCTCCTTCCAAAGCAGAAAACATACACATTCAAGCAGGCATAATTCACATATACACATGATCATTGTCTGTGGCCACTGATATCTCAAAGAAAGGATTAAGCAACAGCTCAATGCAGGAATTATACAACCCTCCTTATCTTACTACATATACTTATTATTGCAGAACTTTTTAACAAACATTTTATAACTGTTACTGAAAAGATGGGGTTGTCAGGTTCGGTAGATGCTGCTATGGATTACCTTAGACCAGATATTTCAAGTAACTTCCATAATATGAATTTGACCCTCACTACCCCAACAGAAATAATGTCCATCATAAAATCTTTAAAATCAAAAACATCTAGTGGGTATGATGAAATATCAACAAAGTTAATTAAAGAATGTGATTCTGAGCTAAGTAACATATTAAGCTATCTGTGTAACCAGTCGTTTATCAGTGGAATATTTCCTGAATGGCTGAAATATGCTGAAGTTAAGCCACTGTTTAAGAAGGGAGATAAAGAAATAGCATCAAATTTCCGTCCAATTTCACTGTTGCCAGCATTCTCAGAAATTTTCGAAAAAGTAATGTACAGTCGTCTTTATAACCATCTTATCTCAAATAACATACTGTCAAAGTCACAGTTTGGATTTCTAAAAGGTTCTGATATTGAGAAGGCTATCTACACTTACAGTGAAAATGTACTTAATTCATTAGACAAAAAATTGCAGGCAACTGGTATATTTTGTGATCTGTCAAAGGCATTTGACTGTGTAAATCACAATATCCTTTTAAGTAAACTAGAATATTATAGTGTAACAGGAAATGCTGCAAAATGGTTCAAATCTTATATCTCTGGCAGGAAACAAAGGGTGTTATTAGGAAAGAGACATGTATCAAGCTATCAGGCATCATCCAACTGGGAGCTAATTGCATGTGGGGTCCCACAAGGTTTCATTTTGGGGCCCTTACTTTTCCTTGTGTATATCAATGACCTTTCATCAGTAACATTACCAGATGCCAAGTTTGTTTTGTTTGCCGATGATACAAACATTGCAATAAATAGCAAATCAAGTGTAGTCTTAGAAAGATCAGCCAATAAAATATTTATGGACATTAATCACTGGTTCCTAGCCAATTCTTTATCACTAAACTTTGAAAAAACACACTACATGCAGTTCAGAACTTGTAAGGGGTGTCCCAAGAGTATATGTCTAACATATGATGACAAGAAGATAGAAGAAGTGGACAGTGTTAAATTCTTGGGATTACAGCTTGATAATAAATTCAACTGGGAGGAGCACACCACAGAACTGCTGAAGCGTCTTAACAAATCTCTGTTTGCAATGCGAATTTTGTCGGACATAGGGGATATAAAAATGAAAAAGCTGGCATACTATGTTTACTTTCATTCCATAATGTCATATGGGATTATTTTTTGGGGTAATTCATCAAGCCAAACTAAAGTTTTCCGGGCACAAAAACGTGCAGTAAGAATTATATGTGGTGTGAACTCAAGAACATCCTGCAGAAGCCTGTTTAGGGAACTAGGGATACTAACTACAGCTTCCCAATATATTTATTCCTTAACGAAATTTGTCATTAAAAATATATCACTTTTTCAAACCAACAGCTCAATTCATGGAATCAATACTAGAAATAAGAATAATCTTCACAAGGATTTAAAGTCACTTAGTCTTGTACAAAAAGGTGTGCATTATTCAGGAACACACATTTTCAATAACTTGCCAGCAGCCATAAAAAGCTTAACAACCAATGAAATTCAGTTTAAGAGAAGCCTAAAGGATTTATTGGTGGCCAACTCCTTCTACTCCATTGATGAATTTCTTAGTAAAACCAACTGATTTGTATATAAGTACAACATAACTTCTGCACAATTTCAGTGCAGTAATGTGTTCACTGAAAATTTGTTTTTTCTGTGTCTCTCTGTGTGTGTGTGTGTGTGTGTGTGTGTGTGTGTGTGTGTGTGTGTGTGTGTGTAAAAGTATAATCTAACTTCTGCACCACCATTTCAGTGCAGTAATGTGTTCATTGTAAATAAGTATTACAGTAGTTGTATTACATGTTTATTACCTTATAAATAAATAAAAAACTTTTTTATTTTAAATTCAGTGCATTAGTATTTGTAAAATGACTCTTAGTGTTCATTAAAATATGACGATCATTCCACTTGGGACCTGTGGAATGGTACATTAGCTTATTTGTTTTAGTTGTAAATATTTGTCATGTATTGTTGTTTTTCTGACATGTTCCACATCCTGGAGGACCTCCTCACTACGGATCAATTGGAATGAAAGTAAATCTAATCTAATCTAATCTAATCTAGAGCAAAAGACTACGCACACCAAAACCTAGGGGGTCAGCAGACCGATTTTTGCTTTTTGCACTGTTGGTGTTACAGACACTTAAGTGGGTATAACATGGGAATTACACCTCACATCTACTTTCTGATTTATTGTTATAATCAGGGAGGCACAGGATGTCTGCCACCGAGTGGCCTAGATGTCACACATACCTAACTCACACAGTTTCTAGCACTATGGTCATGCTTCTTGCAAATGCAAATGCTAGCCAGTTACTGAAATCCTACCATAGGGAGCTATAGGTTCTATCAGTAGGCCTTTGGTATTATCTGCTTATTGATTAGGTATTGTGAGAGACTGAATCACACTCTCAACAGATAGAGACTAGTTCAGATGTGTTTTTGGTGGCACAGTTTCTTCAAGCTGCTGAGGAGGCCAAACCACAATCGTCTGTTCTGATGATCTGTGATGTGAATTACATTAGTGGTTGATAGCTGTTGGCAGCTCTCCAGTTCATTTTTGCTCTACCCTGTCTGATTCTTACTCTCTCACAATGCCACCAGAGCTATTTTTCACTTCTTCTTTTGCCAAGCCAGGTAATTTTTAATGAAACTTCCCGGCAGTACTGTCTTACTATTTTGCCTTTCCCAGCCAAGATTACTAAAGCAGTGTGCAACCTTCTTATCACGGTCAACTAGTCTCTATTAAAATTACTCTAATTTAGAGAGATCTTTCTTCTGGTGTGCCTGATTGATACAGCGTTAATGTTATCAGTTTACCAATGGATGATTAGTTACTTTGTGCTCCAACTCTCATTGGCAGTTTGGTAACAATACATTGTGCTCTCTTTCTGTGAGCTTATGGTAAGCCTATTTTTACTACGAGGAGAACCAATGTGGCCTACAGCAGTTTACTGCACCAAGTCACAGCTTGTTGCAATCTGACACACAATGTCTGGAAAGAAGAGTATTTTGCTAAGCTGTCAGCCATGGCGCCCCTTCAGTTGATTCCATAAATATTCGGTACACATCATCCATCACCAATTGTCCCTGTACAATTATTAAAAGATATTTGTTCATGTGAGTCATTGCACACCACAAGGGGCACCCACACTTCTGAAAGTCATTTCAAGTGAATCCATACTCCTACCTAACCCCCCCCCCCCCCCCCCCCCCCTGTTTATGGCTGTCTGTAACAAGTGAAAAGCAGGCAGTCTTATGTGGTGTGAAATGTGTTGGATTGACTGGGACACTAAGGAGCAGGCAGATGGTCACACTTTTCAATTCTCCCCAGAACACCTTTCAAGCCGAAATGCCCCACATGTTGATTTTGATCCCAATTCTTCCTTGCCCCAAGCCTAACATGAAAATTTCAGCATTAACTTTTAGCCAAGCTACACTGCAGATGCTGATTTCACATCCCTTTTCCTTCCATTCCAGCCTACGGTGCAGAAAATTGGGCCCTACGCTGTAAGCTTTCCAGGTTACTACACTGATTGTGGGTTCTCATGAAAATCAGGTTTTAATGCTGACACACTATTCATTTCTACTGAAGGTTAGCAAAAATACAGTGTCTTATAACAGCCATAAATGAATAAACTGGCACTTGTCAACAATTCCAGGCTGTCTTCTGTCTGTCATTGTCGGCCAGCCATCACCGAACCTACCAGTTTGTCCAAGTAACAACTTATGATTCTTCTCATGGTCACAATAGAGTGTATGGATTATTCCCCCCTCAACAGTTTACTGCCATTACTTCAAAACCTCGTAGTTGTGTCACTGCTCTGCCTGTTGATGTACATACCAGCCCAGTTGCCTTCGCTGCTGTAATACTAATTGTACTGTGAGATATTCATGTCTTGCATGTCAAAAAGGAATACTGTACATCATTTGCTTTACTAACCACTGTCATTGGAACACCACCATTGCATATGCAGCCATCCAAATCCAGAATTTTATTTAAATGATAAAGTAACCTGCTGTCTATAGCCCACTATGCTGTGACCTTCGCTGAGATCAGGCTGACAATTTTCCAGGAAGAATAATTCAACATGCAGCCCTTAGACAAACAACTGCTAGACTGTGAGTATGCTTTAAGGCATTCTGGACAAAATGAAGCCCACTGATCCTTATGAAATCTAGTCCATGTGATTGCCAATATGCATTAACACCTATTAGCATTTCTGATACCACTCTACAATGTCGAGTAAAGTGAGTGTGGTGTAATACTACAGGAAAAGTACTTAAAGCAGTGCTCAGAGCTCTCAATTATTTGCATGCTGTCTGGTGGAAAAACCCATCCACCCTGCAACATGCTTGTAAATGCCCATGACACTCTTACCCACCAGAAAATTAGCTGATCTGCCTAGATAACAGCTTACTCACAAACACTCTGCAGATTCAGGTAGTTGCCACTGGATTAGTCCAACAAGATGAAAAGCTTCAGAATGTCACAGATTGAGCCTTATTAAAGATGCATAACAACTTATTCAGCACTGCAGTTGTGTTAAAAATGACCAAAGTCCTACAGGTTCTCCTTCACAATACCCATGTCATGTAGCTGCACCTGCACCACTATTCAGTTAGAGCTTCAACATATACTTAGCCCCAACCTTATGCCTTCCAAAATTATCACACATATTTTATCTAAAATCTCTGCACAAACCATAACAGTTTTGCAGATGGCCTATGCCATTCAAGAATCCTGCCTACTTCACTGCCACTGTGTCTTGAAAGGACTAGGCTCCATTATACCCTTAATGTAAGGAAAAACTTGCCAACCACCTGTACTGTTTGCAAATTTGAATGTTACTGCCTGTATTCTTATTCTACTGCAAGGGGTGCCCTAAACAAATACATCACTTGGCAGACTTATGACTTTCTACTCTGGTTGGTCCTCCATTTATTCTCACAATGGCTGACAGTGTTACAGAGGTCATTTTACATTGGTTGGTCAAACAGCATTGCACCACCAATCACAGGCACTGGGCAATCAAACTCAGGTACTTCAATAATTGGCTTCTGTTTTGCCTAGTCGGCATGCTCCTCAGTTTGTGTCGCCTGCTGTTTTACCTCAAGGTTTATCTGCTTACCTTTTCTACATATAATGAGTCTATTGAGGAATGGGATGTGTACAAGAAACATCTGTGATGACCCTTTTCAGCTTTTGAAATTACTGATGCTATTTTATGTTGTGCCTTGTTCCTTTGATGGAATGTATAAAGTACTGCGTCAACTCGCACCTTTTCAGGATCCGTCTTCTTTAACACTTGACCAGATGTATAAGCTTCTTCAAAAATACTATTGTAAGCACACCATCGTTATCACATCCTGGGTTGAGTTTTACTGTTGTAGGAAGCAACCACATCAATCCTATCAAGCATGGGCAGCTGAACTCCATGGATGAAGTCATGATTGTCATTTTGTGTTCTACATGCATAATGAGCCATATGCTGATCAGATAATGAAGATGCTATAATTCATTTAGCTCCAGATCATGAGGTGCGAGATCGTGCCCTGCAGTGTGAAAAACTGTCCCTCATTGAGGTTTTAGCTATTGCACAGTTGTTCAAGGTGTTGCGAGCTGAGTCATGGTGTGAGATATCAGCAACTCAACAGTCTCCTCCATACCAAACTTCACATACTTCGCTGGGGAAGACATGCTGATGGTGGTCTCACTTGGTCACAGTGTCAAGGCGGCCACCCTTACTCTCAGCAGCAGCTGCACCAGCAAAGTAAACTGGCCAGTAAATAGCAACATATGTGTTCCACACTCCTGTCCTGCCCTTTTTGTTTCATTAACCATGAGTGCCCAGACTGTTCAAAGGCAGGGCCACCTGTCATAATTGCAACAAAAAGATCACACTGCTTCTGTTTGTAATACAAAAATTCAGCACAATTATCCTTATGTGGATATGGATGTTAACATTTATTGGTTATTTCTGTTGCATCAAACAAGCTTTTCATTGGTGTTATGGTTTTTTCTAGAGTCCTGCACATGAAAGTGGGTACAGAAACTGCCATAACCTTGTTAAACCCACAAACTTATATGGACTAGGGCTTCGCTCTGTTTCTCCCTGTCATGAAAGTTAGTAAATAACAATAAACAGAATATTTCTATTCTCCACCAATTCTCTGCCCTAGTGACTTACAAGTCAATAGTCCAGACACTTACATTTCTTGCTGTAGGTAATGCACATATGGAGAATCTCTATGGATTATATGCTTTTAAGTTGTTTGGTTTTACTACTCCAGGTGACGATGCTGGCTCGGCCAGTTCGTGATGGTGCTGGTTCGGCCAGTTCGTGATGGCAGCAGGTCCTTGGCGCCTCAGTGACAGCGGCGGGCGACGGAGGGCGGTGCGGCGGCGTCCAGCTCACATGGCTGACTAGTGTGGGCTGCCTCGCTGCAGCGCACGCCCTGTGCGTGTTTAGTGCAGCAGCCATGGCCCGCGTGGAGCAAAAGTGGCAGCCGGTTGGTGCATTTCAAGGGCAAAGTGTACGGCGTCTTGCCGGGAAAAATGTAGTGTAGCGGCAAAGTCACTACGGGAACGGATCCGCACTTCTGACACCAGTAGTACAGAATGGGTGTATGGGCAGGCAGTGGGCGTAATGGAACATTTAGGATTATTTTTAGATAAAGGCCATTTATTGGTGAAATCGTGTTGAAAAGGGTTACATAGGCCTAGGGAGGTGAGGGTGAGCCAGAGCTTAGAGTTTGGCGAAACATAGTTCGCGAAGCTACCGAAAGTTGTTGTCTGCCAAAACTAAGTCCACAGTGCCACAGCACCAGGAGAAGTGGGAGATGTTCAATGCTACAGGGTGCGCATCCGACTCAAGGGTGAGCAAGAATACAAGAGAGTGGGCCCGACGACTGGCGGCCGGGTATATTCGACACACCACACGGCTTCCTCCGCCCTGATTGGTCAGGACCGAGCAAACCGTGCGGGCGGCATGGAACTTTCCAGAGCATTGCCTGCTACGCAACGCCTGGGGCGGCGTTAAGACATATTATCAGAAAGAAACATAAAGAATAGCAATACAATAGTTTGCACATCATAACAGACATAAAAAGGCTTTGACATTACACAAATTACATTTATCAAGTGTAATAATTAGCCTATGAAATTTTAACATTTTTGTGAAAATTTTATTTCTCACATATTCATGGCCGAAAAATATATGACCATTGTTGATAGTGATATCGAAAATGCAATCAGCCAAGATGGCGTAGAAGTGCGTGATTGAACAATTGGAGCTCAGGTGCCATGCATGCCTATTCCAGAAAGTTTAAGTACCGGTACATCAGAGATTAGTGTCGCAGGTGTGACAAATGACAGCCTCGCTCCACAGCAGAATAACCTTGAAAATACAATGCTTACAATTCCCGAGACAATGTCATGCATCTCCCAGAGCGACATACCACTTATGAATGAGCGATTTCAATATGAATTTTGACAACAAGTTACGAACACCACTTGTTCACAACACAAATATTCACTTAGAAGGTACAGCTGGCGGCAATCATAGTAGTACAACTGAAGCACTACTATGGCAGTTACTATCTAAAATAAAAATAAATTTGACAATATGAACACGAATCTCAGTGATATGAAACAGAATTGAACACCAATTTCAGTGTTGTGAAAGAAAATATGAATACCAAAATTGATAATTTGACACACAATATGAACACCGTCACACCAGATCTAAATGTTATGAAACAAGAACAAAAACAAGTATTCAAGGATTTGCAAGGTATGATCTCACAGGAAGTCAATGACTTAGCCAAAGATTTTTGCACTGAAATTCATAACAAATCGAATATTATGAAAAACAGGTAAAGCATGAAGTACTTTATGAAGTAACAGTAACATTACGGAGTTAAAACAGAAGGTAGAGTCTTTTAACGACAATGATGATCAAGTAGAGCAACAAATAAGGAAAAATCACAGACACGAACAAAAACACTGAAGCCACACAAAATCATATGGTTTTGCCAGTAAAAAAGGTAACCAGCATCATTAAGAAAATAAACAGAGACTATGATGATGTACCTCTAACTGTAGAAGAGCTTAATTTAAGGATAGCAACATTAGAAGTTGACTCAGCATGTGCTGAGGAGAGAGAGAGAGAGAGAGAGAGAGAGAGAGAGAGAGAGACAGAGAGAGAGAGAGAAGATCAACGAAAATCTGAGTAATATTATTAGTCAAGCTGAAGCATGTATTAAATATGGGTAATACCATTGTAGAGAAGTTAGTAACTGACTGCAAGTTATACACAGATGTAGTAGAAAAGGCTATTCAGAAAAAAGAAGATGAAATAGTGAACAAGGTAAACATTAATCTACAAGCCGCAGAAAATAGGATCCGCAAAATAGGATCCACAATGTTTTAAAGAAAATATTACCAGCTCTCAAAACATGCATGTAAATAATACACCAGCCACAGTGAACAAACCACAACATGATGGTATTCATCCACAAATTGTCATGAGTTCCACAGCAGGTTCCCATGACAGTTGTAGAGTGCAAAATAAAAACATACCCACAACTCCAATACCTGAGCAATTACCAACCAGAATTAAAGGTAACTACAACAACCAGATAAATGTGACAGAAAATGTGCCTATCAATTATTTTTGCAGATGAAGATTTGCTGGGACATCAACAGTTTCCTATATTCACTACTGAAGGTAAAAGAATGAGTCCTGTAGTATTTATCAGGTGCTTTTCATCATGTATTTCCACACAACTGGATGGAAGCACAGAAAATAAGATTTGTTATGGGATATATGCAAGGTGATATTCCTTTATGGGCAACTGAAGTGGCCAAACTTTGCAGCACTTATATCCAATTTGAATGAACTTTCCTCTGGTCTGGTCTGGCAGTGCAAGAAAGACTCAGACATTAGGTTTTTAACCCCACACCATTCACTAGCAAATGGGGTAGCCTATGTGGATACTTTGAAAAATACCTGAACAAGACACTCTACTGGACAAACCCAATATCACAGGTAGACGTGTTAAAGATTTTGAAAAGTTGTTTACCATCACACATTAGAGAAAAATTAGTCACAATGCCAGAGCGTGCCACCCAGTGCTTGATTCTATAAACTTAATCTATGAGGAAAGACCTTACCCAATACAGCAACAGAAAATCAGGCACAAGAACAACATAGTTATTTAAACCAGGCAGTGAAACGTGATCTAAACACACTGCAAGGATGGTACACACAACAGCAAAGTTACATATCCAGAGGTAACGAGTACAGTAATGGCAACAGAAAAGCATACAATTTAAAAGAAATTTTCAAAACAATAGGGGTGATTTCAATGCACAAGCGAATTACAATTCACCATCACAAGGCTCTATGCCGAACATGAATAGAAACAGTCAGCCACAGCAGTAGCCGACGCATGGCAACAATGCCACACCTTATGCTGTACTGCAGCTGACCTTTGGGCAGCAAAATAAATGCACAGCAGCTAACAACACAAATTGGTGAAATACACACACAGTGCAACTAACTGAAATTACTCCAAGTAAGGAGTTAAGTCACACTACGTCATCGGAAAATACCAACCAGTCACAGTTAAGCCCCAAACTATTGACCTCACAGGGAGTGGGAGCAAGACAAAACTACAAACATGTTTCATAAGGTTTGACAAACAAGGTGACATCAGGGATGATTTGTATTAGCATAAGTTAGATCTATAGATAAAGTCAAGGAAGGACAAATACAAGCAATCATTAAGGTGAAACATTTAATATTGACACACAGTTAATTTTAGATACAGGTTCAACTACTAACCTAATGTCAAATGCTTCTTTTGTGAATTGAAGAAGAGAGTGAAATTCCCAACATTTCCTGTACAAAAGTGCAAGGTGCAAACTGCTACAGGCAGCAAGACTAAGTTGGTTAAGCATCAAGCACTTATTACATTACAAACTGAACATTTTACAGTGAAGTGCAATTTTCTTATAATAGACAAACTTATAGTTAATTGTCTTATTAGTATGGACATGTTTAGAACATACAAAACACAGATTGACATAGATAATTGTAAATGCCACTTTTATGTAAAGAATCAGATTTTTTTCTATCAGTTTAGTCAAAACACATGATGAAAAAAAAAAAAAAATAAATAAATAAATAAAATAAATAAATGAAAAAACCAGAGCCAAAAGTAATAGTACAATATTCCTTTCCAGTTGTATATTTCATAAACAAATCTATATTGAACAAGAGGCAAACTCTGAGGTAATTATGAAATGGTAGAGCAAACAAAGTGAATCACAGATATTAAATGATATGAAATGACAAGAACTTCCTAACTTGTTATTTAAGTATGGAAATGTTTTCAGTAAGGAGCCAGGAGTAATCTAAGACTATGAATATATATCTGAAGTCTATCCACATGAGACATTTTGTGTAATGTCAGATCCTATTCCATGGGCAAAACGAGAAGCAGTAAGTAAAGAGATCAATCATATGATTAAATGGGGAATTATACAACCTTCATTTCCACCTATTGTAGTCCAGTATTACCAGTAAGTAAACCAGATGGTTCTATAAGATTAGTTCTCAATGCTAGAGGTATCAATAATATTACAGTGCCAGTACGCATAAGATCACACAACTTGGACAAACAGATTTTAAAGATTTACAATACAAAATATTTCAGTATTATCAAGCTCAAGATGTCCTGCTGGCAAATAAAGCTCCATGAAGAAAGTCGAAAATATACAGCAATTGTTTGTGGTGGTAGAAGTTACAAATTCCGTGCTCTACCTTTCGGACTGAACATTAGCGCAGGAGTGTTTATATCTGCATTGAACAAGGTTTTGGGACAAAAATTGCTTTGCAAAGTCACTGTTTATGTAGATGACATACTAATAGCCACACCCACTTGGTTAAAACATATCAGGCTCATTGCACAGGTGCTTCAATGATTTACAGATTATGGAGTAACAGCTAATTTAAAAAAGTCTAGTTTTGGAAAGCATCAAGTCAAACTTTTAGGACATGTTGTGTCAGAACAAGGTATATTACTTGATCTGAAAAAAACTTGATGTGATTCGCAATTGTTCAGCTCCAAGGAACAAAAAACAATTAAAAGCTTTTTAGGACTAGCATCCTTTTTTTGTAAATTTGTACCACAGTAACTGATGAACAGTGATGCATTGCTCAACTTGTTACGGAAAAATATACTTTGGTTGCGTGATGATAAGTGTCAAGAGGACTTTAATAACATTAAGCAGGCATTATTCAATGCAAACATTCTTAGCCATGCTGACATGTGCAAGGATTTTTGTCTATGCACAGATGCATCATCTCAAGGGCTGGGGCATGCTTTGTTTCAGATGCAAGAGGAAGAAGGTAAGGAAGTATCCAAGGTCATCAGTTTTGCTAGTCATACATTGTCAGAAGCAGAAAGATCTTACTCTGTGTCAGAATTGGAAAGTTTAGTGGATGTATGGGCATTTAAGAAGTTTGAATACTTTTTGTGGGGCAAGAATACGAAAGTTTACTGTGAGCATCAGTCACTGTTATTTCTTTAACATGTAAAATATTGCACAGTAGATTAGCTAGGTGGTATCTATAGTTACAAGAATTCAATTTCGAAAGCATTTATGTTAAAGGAAGTCAAAATGTTATTGCAGATGCCTTGTCTAGGTTACCACAAGGTTTAGAGGAATTTGGTGAATTAACAAACCAAGATGCAGAAACCAAAATGTTATTAATGCAAGGTATAACACAACAGTCTGATTACCATAAGTTTTGTAAGCAAATGAAAATTATACAACAGCAAGACCACATATGCAGGAAAGTCATGCAATACTTTAAGCAGGATGAAGATGGAAAGATAAGTAAATGGTATCAGGAGTACAAGGGCGTTTTGTTTCATAGGAAACATGAAAAATCTGATCAATGGTGTGTGTGCATTCCTGAAGATTATATCAATTAATTTATAAGACACATACAAGATGTATGGGGACATTATGGAGTACACAAACGTACTGCAAAAATTGCAACACTTTGTTATTTTCCAAATTTGAGACGATGAATCCTACAGGTATTAAGAAAGTGTGCAATATGTCAAAAGATAAAACAGTCCAATGTGTTAAAATATACTGACCTACACCCAATATTCACAAAATACCCTCTAGATATAGTATCCCTGGACATAGCTGGTCCATATCCAATAAGTAAAGGAGGAGTAAAATACGTAGTAGCACTATACGATATTTTCTAGAAACATATCAAAATGTATGCCATTAAAAATGCAACAGACACAAATATCAGAAAAAGAATTGAGGGAAACTATTGCAGAAGAGTAGGTCAATCAAAGGTACTATTAACTGATAGTGCTTCATATTTCATAGGGCAAAAGTGGAAACAATTTATGATCTCACAGGGCATAAAGCATATATTGTTGTTGTTGTTGTTGTTATTGTTATTGTTGTGGTCTTCAGTCTGGAGACTGGTTTGATGCAGCTCTCCATGCTACTCTATCCTGTGCAAGTTTCTTTATCTCCCAGAACCTACAGCAACCTACATCCTTCTTAATCTGCTTAGTATATTCATCTCTTGGTCTCCCTCTACGATTTTTACCCTCCACACTGCCCTCCAATACTAAATTGGTGATCCCTTGATGCCTCAGAATATGTCCTACCAACCGATCCCTTCTTCTAGTCAAGTTGTGCCATAAATTTCTCTTCTCCCCAATTATATTCAGTACCTCCTCATTAGTTGTGTAACCTATCCACCTAATCTTCAGCATTCTTCAGTAGCACCACATTTCAAAAACATCTATTTTCTTCTTTTCTAAGCTATTTATCATCCATGTTTCACTTCCATACATGGCTACAATCCATACAAATACTTTCAGAAACGACTTCCTGACATTTAAATCTATACTCGATGTTAAAAGATTTCTCTTCTTCAGAAATGCTTTCCTTGCCATTGCCAGTCTACATTTTATATCCTTGCTACTTTGACCATCGTCAGTTATTTTGCTCCCCAAATAGCAAAACTCATTTACTGCTTTAAGTGTCTCATTTCCTAATCTAATTCTCTCAGCATTTGCTTTTGTTGATGTTTATCTTATATCCTCCTTTCAAGACATTGTCTATTCCATTCAACTGTTCTTCCAGATCCTTTGCTGTCTCTGACAGGATTACAATGTCATCGGTGAACCTCAAAGTTTTTATTTCTTCTCCATGTATTTTAATTCCTACTCCAGAACTTTCTTTTGTTTCCTTTACTGCTTGCTCAATATACAGATTGAATAACACTGGGGATAGGCTACAACCCTGTCTCACTCCCTTCCCAACCGCTGCTTCCCTTGCATGCCCCTCAACTCTTATAACTGCCATCTGGTTTCTGTAAAAATTGTAAATAGCCTTTCTCTGCCTATGTTTTATCGCTGCCACCTTCAGAATTTGAAAGAGAGTACTCCAGTCAACATTGTCAAAAGCTTTCTCTAAGTCTACAAATGCTAGAAATGTAGGTTTGCCTTTCCTTAATCTTTCTTCTAAGATAAGTATTGCCTCACTGTTCCAATATTTCTATGGAATCCAAACTGATCTTCCCCGAGGTCCGCTTCTACCAGTTTTTCTATTCGTCTGTAAAGAATTCGCGTTAGTATTTTGCAGCTGTGACTTATTAAACTGATAGTTCGGTAATTTTCACATCTGTCAACACCTGCTTTCTTTGGGATTGGAATTATTATATTCTTCTTGACGTTTGAGGGTATTTCGCCTGTCTCATACATCTTGCTCACAAGATGGTAGAGATTTATCAGGAGTGGCTCTCCCAAGGCTATCAGTAGTTCTAATGGAATGTTGCCTACTCCCGGGGCCTTGTTTCGACTTGGGTCTTTCAGTGCTGTCAAACTCTTCACGCAGTATAATCTCCCATTTCATCTACATCTACATCCTCTTCCATTTCCATAATATTGTCCTCATGTACATCACCCTTGTATAGACCCTCTACATCCTCCTTCCACCTTTCTGCTTTTCCTTCTTTGCTTAGAACTGGGTTTCCATCTCAACTCTTGATATTCATAAAAGTGGTTCTCTTTAATTTTCCTGTAGGCAGTATCTATCTTACCCCTAGTGATATATGCCTCTACAGCCTTACATTTGTCCTCTATCCATCCCTGCTTAGCCATTTTGCACTTCCTGTCGATCTCATTTTTGAGACGTTTGTATTCCATTTTGCGTGCTTCATTTACGGCATTTTTATTTTTTCTCCTTTCATCAGTTAAATTCAATATATCTTCAGTTACCAAAGGATTTCTACTAGTCCTTTTCTTTTTACCTACTTGATCCTCTGCTACCTTCACAATTTCATCTCTCAAAGCTACCCAATCTTCTTCTACTGTATTTATTTCCCCCATTGTTGTCAATCATTCCCTAATGCTCTCCCCGAAACTCTCTACAACCTCTGGTTCTGTCAATTTATCCATGTCCCATCTCCTTAAATTCCCACCTTATTGCAGTTTCTACAGTTCATAACCAATAGATTGTGGTCAGAGTCCACATCTGCCCCCGGAAATGTCGTACAATTTAAAACCTGGTTCCAAAATCTCTGTCTTACCATTATATAATCTATCTGAAACCTTCCAGTATCTCCAGGCCTCTTCCATGTATAAAACCTTCTTTCATGATTCTTGAAGCAATGTTAGCTATGATTTAGTTATGCTCTGTGCAAAATTCTACCACGGGCTTCCTCTTTCACTCATTACCACATTCCATATTCATCTAATACCTTTGCTTCTCTTCCTTTTCCTGTTATTGAATTCCAGTCCCTCTTGACTATTAAATTTTCGTCTCTCTTCAGGATCTGAATAATTTCTTTTGACCCATCACACATTTCATCAGTCTCTTTGACATCTGTGGAGCTAGTTGGCATATAAACTTGTACTACTGCAGTAGGCATGGGCTTCATGCCTATCTTGGCCACAATAATGCATTCACTATGCTGTTTGTAGTAGCTTACCTGCACTCCTATTTTTTTATTCATTATCAAACCTACTCCTGCATTACCCCTATTTCATTTTGTATTTATAACCCTGTATTCACCTGACCAGAAGCCTTGTTCCTCCTGCCACCGAACTTCACTAATTCTCACTATATCTAACTTTAACCTATCCATTTCCCTTTTTAAAGTTTCTAACCTACCTGCGCGATTAAGGTATCTGACATTCCACGCTCCGATCCATAGAATGCCAGTTTTCTTTCTCCTGACAACGACATCCGCCTGATTAGTCCACGCTTGGAGATCTGAATGGGGGACTATTTTACCTCCGGAATATTTTACCCAAGAGGACACCATTATCATTTAACCATACAGTAAAGCTGCATGCCCTCGGGAAAAATTACGGCTGTAGTTTCCCATTGCTTTCAGCCATTCACAGTACCAGCACAGCAAGGCCGTTTTGGTTAGTGTTACAAGGCCAGATCAGCCAATCATCCAGAGTTTTTCCCCTGCAACTACTGAAGAGGCTGCTGCCCTCTTCAGGAACAACATATTTGTCTGGCCTCTCAACAGATATCCCTCCATTGTCGTTACAACTATGGTACGGCTATGTGTATAGCTGAGACAAGCATGCCTCCCCACCAATGGCAAGGGCCATGGTTCATGGGGGGAGAAAATATTAGTAAGCCTATTTTGCCCAGAAGCAAGCCCAGTTGAATGAGTCTTTAAAGAATTTAACTGGTTTATTACGACGTACGCTCCTCACAAACATGCCTGATGGGTAGAGTACGTAACTCTCTTCATGCAACTTGTCAATAACATTCCACATTCTTCAACAGGTTTCACACCTAATGAATTGATGTCCCGGGCAAAACAAATGAATGAGTGGGAGTCACCAATACCAAAGGTACCCACTACAGAAATGACACTAAAAGACAAAATGAAACAAGCCATGCTTATGGTAGAAAACAGGGCCGAGTATAGGCAGAAAATTTATAATAAGAAACTGAAACATGTTACACAATTTTTTGAAGGGCAATGAGTCCTCTTATGGACACACCCTAAATCCACAAAAATTGGCAAACTGAATAAGAAGTGGCAATTACTCTATTCAGGATCATATGTAATTTCCAAAATACCATACCCTGGGATGTACAGGTTAGTTTATGAGAAAATAGGAAGAGACAAGGGTCTCCACCCCCACAAAGACCTAAAAGCTTTAATAGAATGACGAAGCTAGGTAGCATTTTTTCTTTCTGTCACTAGATAATTGTACATAGTGTACATAACTCTAAGTCTAATTTTTCTTCTGGAGAGTATTTTAAGATAAAGTAATGTGTATAGGCATAAGTAATTCTTCTAATTTGTACATGTAGGCATAAAATTAACAGCAATGAGAAGTAACACTATGAAAATATAAATGAAATTAGCTTATGGCTCATCTGTATGTGCTCAACTATACGCGCTGACATCAGTAGTATGAGAGGGGCAATTGACCTGTGCAAATGCGCGACAGGCTGACAGAAGGCGCAACCGAATAGGAATGCGATATATACAAGTATTTACCTTAAATACAAAGCAAACGGAAATACTAAGCAATTACATATACTACCTAAGAACAAAGGAACCTATTGGTATATCTACACAGTGATTTAATTAAATACTAAGCTATATACAACATATTCACAGGCAAAAAGAAGCATTATGAAAAACTATGCGAGAACATGTAAGCTGTCGACTAAAGACAAAATACTGTGAGAAATGTCAAATAATTTTCATTGCAGAGTAAATGATCATAATTGGTAACAGAATAGATGAATGTGCCAAACAAGATCGTAAGAGATGGAAAAGAGCCACCGTGGTACAACAACCGAGTTAGAAAGCTGCTGTGGAAGCAAAGGGAACTTCACAGCAAACATAAACATAGCCAAAGCCTTGCAGACAAACAAAAATTACGCGAAGCGAAATGTAGTGTGAGGAGGGCTATGCGAGAGGCGTTCAATGAATTCGAAAGTAAAGTTCTATGTACTGACTTGGCAGAAAATCCTAAGAAATTTTGGTCTTATGTCAAAGCAGTAGGTGGATCAAAACAAAATGTCCAGACACTCTGTGACCAAAATGGTACTGAAACAGAGGATGACAGACTAAAGGCCGAAATACTAAATGTCTTTTTCCAAAGTTGTTTCACAGAGGAAGATTGCACTGTAGTTCCTTCTCTAGATTGTCGCACAGATGACAAAATGGTAGATATCAAAATAGATGACAGAGGGATAGAGAAACAATTAAAATCGCTTAAAAGAGGAAAGGCCTCTGGACCTGATGGGATACCAGTTCAATTTTACACAGAGTACGCGAAGGAACTTGCCCCCCTTCTTGCAGCGGTGTACCGTAGGTCTCTAGAAGAGCGTAGCGTTCCAAAGGATTGGAAAAGGGCACAGGTCATCCCAGTTTTCAAGAAGGGACGTCGAACAGATGTGCAGAACTATAGACCTATATCTCTAACGTCGATCAGTTGTAGAACTTTGGAACACGTATTGTGTTCGAGAATAATGACTTTTCTGGAGACTAGAAATCTACTCTGTAGGAATGAGCATGGGTTTCGAAAAAGACGGTCATGTGAAACCCAGCTCGCGCTATTCGTCCACGAGACTCAGAGGGCCATAGACATGGGCTCACAGGTAGATGCCGTGTTTCTTGACTTCCGCAAGGCGTTCGATACAGTTCCCCACAGTCGTTTAATGAACAAAGTAAGAGCATATGGACTATCAGACCAATTGTGTGATTGGATTGAGGAGTTCCTAGATAACAGGACGCAGCATGTCATTCTCAATGGAGAGAAGTCTTCCGAAGTAAGAGTGATTTCAGGTGTGCCGCAGGGGAGTGTCATAGGACCGTACATAAATGACCTGGTGGATGACATCGGAAGTTCACTGAGGCTTGTTGCAGATGATGCTGTGGTGTATCGAGAGGTTGTAACAATGAAAAATTGTACTGAAATGCAGGAGGATCTGCAGTGAATTGACGCATGGTACAGGGAATGGCAATTGAATCTCAATGTAGACAAGTGTAATGTGCTGCGAATACACAGAAAGATAGATCCTTTATCATTTAGCTACAAAATAGCAGGTCAGCAACTGGAAGCAGTTAATAGCATAAATTATCTGGGAGTACGCATTAGGAGTGATTTAAAATGGAATGATCATATAATGTTGATCGTCGGTAAAGCAGATGCCAGACTGAGATTCATTGGAAGAATCCTAAGGAAATGCAATCGGAAAACAAAGGAAGTAGGTTACAGTACGCTTGTTCGCCCACTGCTTGAATACTGCTCAGCAGTGTGGGATCCGTAGCAGATAGGGTTGATAGAAGATATAGAGAAGATCCAACGGAGAGCAGCGCGCTTCGTTACAGGATCATTTAGTAATCGCGAAAGCATTATGGAGATGATAGATAAACTCCAGTGGAAGACTCTGCAGGAGAGACGCTCAGTAGCTTGGTACGGGCTTTTGTCAAAGTTTCGAGAACATACCTTTACCAAAGAGTCAAGCAGTATATTGCTCCCTCCTACATATATCTCGCGAAGAGACCATGAGGATAAAATCAGAGAGATTAGAGCCCACACAGAGGCATACCGACAATCCTTCTTTCCATGAACAATACGAGACTGGAATAGGAACACACCGTCAGGTGGCTTGCGGAGTATGGATGTAGATGTAGATGTAGAATGTCTATGAATTTACACAAGGTATGGAAATATCTGCGGATGTACGCATTAGGAGTGATTTAAAATGGAATGATCATATAATGTTGATTGTCGGTAAAGCAGATGCCAGACTGAGATTCATTGGAAGAATCCTAAGGAAATGCAATCGGAAAACAACTACTGTATCAGTGGCCACCGAGCTACAAAAAGCAATTAGTTTTAAGTTTTTTTCTTTCAGTTGCCTGTGCATTATCATGGTGCAGAAGAAGAGTAGCAGGTACCAAATGAAGAAATGAGCCGCACCTCGAGTAAACAATTTAGCTGTAAGGATATTTACACAAAGGTCTTAAGGCAAATGAAAAATGAAATACACATCATCGCAGCGTATCTCCATGACAATTATCAGTATCGCTGCAGAGTATGCACAAAAATTGAAGAGTGTGATTTTACAAAAACCAATTAATTTTATCATGTCACATGAAAGCATGAATAATGACATTTCTAGGTATTCGAGAAAATACATCTACGATGGTTGAAATGTCATGTTTCGCACTAAGCTACACATGAATTGAAGTAAACAGCAGTAATCTTGAAGAAACAACATGATACTACCTGAGTGATTAGTCAGTACACATTATTTCAATGAAACAAAAGTTCCTTGGCAATTAGTCCATCATTGTATGAGTAACATTTCCTCATAAATCCTTGAACCAACAGATGAATATTTCCTTTCTTCCCCCCAAACAAGGAGGCAGTGCCAAGCATAGTTAGGACAGAAATCCATGATGTTTTGGTCCAATTTCAAAGGTTTTTCTCCCTCCTCAACCTAAGTAAGAAATGATCTCCAATAAGTGATCAAAGCCTATCTTTATAATGAAGCATATCTGTATCATATACTTGTATCGTGTCATAATAATGTGATATGTAATTAATTTGTACATGTGATGTGAACGAAGAGAAGTTGAAACTAACAAGCAAACTTTAGTAACAGAATGCAGTTAATGAAAATTTTATGATGTTTTAAAAGTTAAACATAAATGTTCTTAGTATAAGTGATGGATGGAATGTTAGACATAGGTATAAGCTATCATGTTATGTGTATTGTTGTACCTCAATACTTGTATGTATTTTCATTGTAAACCAAACTCCATATTAAAAAACAAATGAACTTTAAGTACAAGCAATTTATACTATGTTTTGGATGGCTATATGTGTCTTTCAACAAGTGGGTGGTTGAGTGTGGTGACAATAACACGTGTGTGCAAAATAATTTATGAGTATTGTGGCTCACAATGCTTGACACTTTTACAAGTGAACTACAGTTGTTCGAGCATGTACTCACCTCATTGATGGATGCTGTTGGTCAGGGTTCTCTCTGTAAATCAAGTCATTTTTCCAGAGATGGAAGTGAAGTACACACAGCATAAGGAAATTTCTTATTCAAATCTTGGCATTAATTACTCTCCCACTGCATTGTACTTATGCAGCATATATTCTAAGAAGAATTGGGACTGTTGCCATGAAAGTATTTTCTTGTTTGATGCCAGTTTCTTTGTTGATAAATTATGCTTAAATACCTATGACATTTTTGGGAAAACTATGTGATGAGACTGATCGATGTTTTCATTTATTGAAAACAGCCCATGTTAAAAGCTGGCATTTCTAATAACCAACATACTCTCTGGCAAGTGCTTTAATGTGTTTCTAAATGAACAAGCTAGCAGATATAGAACTCTTAATAATGGCCTACTTCAGAGATTGGTTCTGTCCCCAATCTCTTTAACCTGTATATCCATGACATGCCAGCCATGGACTCCACAAAAATCCAGTATGCATGTGCTCAAGGATTAGTTTTGCAGAGCAAAGATCTTATGCAATGTGAGACCATGCTGGCAAGTTGGCAAGTGATCTACAAAATTGAGTGATGACTTCCATAAATGGAGGTTTCAGCCTAACCCAAATAAAACTGAGGTAACTGCATTACAAGTGAATAAAGAAGAAACTCAAAGGAAGTTACAAGTGACTTTTGATGGAATCAAAATAACTCATAACTATAATACAATATATCCAGGAATCACTTTGGATCAGTCCTTGACTTTCAAATGGCAGTGCTTCAGAATATCTCAGAAACTTGGCTCAAGAGTGAATCTGCCAGAATCCGTTTTGGTGCAGAAGTGAGTACTCTATATGCAGTTGCACTCACTTTTGTGTATCTTGAAGAACATTGCTCTCCTTTCTGGGGAAAACAATACAAACACAACAAAACTGATGTGCAGCTTAATGAAGTCTTGAGAGTTATCACCAGTACTATTAGATGTGCTCCCATTCACTCGTTACCTGCCCTAGCCAATATTGCTCCACAGTTTCTAAGGAGGAGTGCAACTGTGCCGGTGCTGACCTGCTTTATTTAGTTCTTCATTTCTTGTCCTCAGTGTTGACGTACAGGCTGAAAAATGGTTTGTGGATGTGCAGTACTACCTACTGTAAATGATGCAGCCGACAGAGGCACAGTTGCATTTCACAGTCTTTCACCTTCACTTTTTACAACCCCCCTCCCATATACACGTTTATATATGGCCAGTGCACTATTGTTTACCCTTTGGTAGGCCTCATTAATAGTTTGCAGTCAAACATGAAATAGTTTACTGTTGTACACCTACTAGCAGTAAAAATCTACCCACAAAGTTCACAGTTATTGAAGAATAATTAGGTACATATGGAGCAGACACTGTCATTGGTGTACCACATGGCCTATTAGTGTAACACTTATTTCACAGTTAAGTTAATGCATTGTTGTCGTTCTAACCAACACAGGTTCCTCGTTGAAACTCAGCCATGGACTGACTGTCTTGGGACCAAAAACAGGGCCTTTATATATCCCCCACAAGAACAGATACTGAAACTTCACATTGTTCGATGTTTAATTTACAGAAATTACAATTAAAACTTAGCTCATTAAATTAACTGAATTCAAAGAAAAATTGGTTCTCTTTAACAGTTTCTTCTACTACAAGAGTTAGGCTGAATTATTTGTTTAAATCATGAATGTAACAAATATAAGTATGCAAACAATACTTTTGACAAAACTGTTAATTACTTTGGAATTAATGAAGGGCTGGTTTTGCTAACATGTGTCTGAATAGAGCCAAATAGATACTTTAAGATTACTAGTATTTCGTCTTCCAAATGTTTATAATTAGTACAGAATTTATATTTGTTTATATGTCAACAATAGAATTCAAGTTACAAAACAATTACTGATTTCACCCTATAATGAAAGATACTAACTAGTAGTAGTCAAAATAAATTAGAAAATCAGTTACATGCATAAAATTAAGGACAAAATTAGATCTGGTGTTAGATTCTTTAAAACTGAGGGCTAACCTTTCTCTTACATGAAAATGTAGATTATACTCATGTATGCTAATTGTAAATAATTAAAAGTAACAAACCAAATTTAAGGAGGCAGATGGCTAAACAAGAGGGGAAGTAAAATTATCCCAGCTTGCTTCGTCACACAACTGAGGTAACCTTGCTCAAGAAGATCACTTCTTATTCAAAATCTCCATTGTAACTGAGTAGGGTAGCGTAGTGGATAACACACTGGACTTGCATTCAGGAGAATGACATTTCAAGCCCATGCCTGGCCATCCTGATTTAGGTTTTCCATGATTTCCCTAAACAGCTTAAGGCAAATGCCTGTATGGTTCCTTCAAAAGGGCACAGCCAATTTCTTTCTCCATCCTTCCCTATTCCAAGCTTGTGCTCCATACCTAATGACCTCATTGTTGATGGGACTTTAAATACCAATCTCCTCCCTTTCCTCCTTCTCCTCCTCTCCATTGTATCATGCCCTACAAGGTCTACCCACAACTCACCTGAATCCAGGCAAATTGCCCTGGGTTGATTCAGAATGTATCAGTTCTTTCAACTTGATCTCAAAGTGGTGACAATGCTAGAGCAAACATCCTCTCAACAATGCTCATTTGGTTCAGTATCAACAAAGAATACATATTTATTTATTTGTTGTTAGGCAACAAATGTTAAAACAGATGATTTTGTGTTTCAAGTTCAACATGACATTAAATATTTTCCTAACTTATTGCAAAAATTTTGATTTATAACTTTCAAATTGATGTGGTGCACTTGGAATTGGTAAGTAACACTATACACACTCTATGTCAATCAAATCTGAAGTTTTTGTGTACACTTCAACAGTTTGAGGAAAACACACTATTGAATTTTTATTTCCTTCTTAGCTTAATTTTTACAGTATGTGGTGGGTCTGAACACTACCTGAGGATAAGGAAATTTACTATGTACATTCAAATGCTGTAACACTATAAACACTCTTATCAACCAACAATTTAAGAAGGTGATTCTTGAAAGTATCATTAGGTAAGTCTCTAATTGATGGTGGTAGCTTGTTATACAGCTTCATTCCTGTGCGTAAAAAGTATTTTGGATCTTGTACAGTCTTGTAAATTCTACATATGGGTTATTTCTATCTCTAGTTTCATGGGAATGGATAGTTATTTGGCAAGGTAATGGTTTTTTTTTTTTCATTTTTTGTAGAAAGAAGACAAGTATTAATATAAAAAGAAGGTACAGTCAACATGTTTGTACATTTAAAGCACTTTTGACATGAATCTCGGCCTGTAATTCCTCTAACTGCCCTTATAATTTTCTTCTGCCACATGAACACTGGTTGAACACTAGGAGAATTTCCCCATAGTTTCTTGCATATTGCTGTGTCATCTGCAACCTGTGAGTCCACCAGGAGGAGGAAATTGAGTAACTAAAGCAATGATTTTTTATGGACAAGCATGAAAAAAAAAATCAGTCCTCCCAAAAAACTAGTAATCTCACATCAAAATATTCAGTCATTATGAAATAAATTGTTAAGTGTAGAGGTATTATTAAGCACTGGGCACAATCCTTCTAATGTTTTGCAGAATATTGGCTTAAGAACAGTAAATATCTCTTTTCAATCTGGAAGACTATACAGTAGCTTCACATTTTAGTAAAACAATCCATAAAAATGAAAGAACCTCCATCTATGTGCAAAATGGGCTATTGGGCATCTAAATTGTACTTGCTGATCTACGATATGTAATATTAATGTCTATAGATTGCCTGTAAGTAAATTGATAATATTTCTCAATAGCTTAGGTAAAGTATTAAACAAGGCTATTAAATCTAAATGCAAATTATTGCTCTGTGGGGACTTCAGTGTTGATTACTTCAAGGATTGTGCAGAGAAACAACTTCAAGCAATATTCATCTCTTTCAATGTGCGCAATACAATCACAGTCCCAACAAGATTTTCTGTAAACAGTGCCACTGCCATTGATTATATGTCACAAATATTCAGTCAGAGAATTATACAGTAAAAATGGCTGAAATCAATTTATCTGACCATACAGAACAAATAATTACTGCAAACCAAAACCTAAAGGACAGAAAGTTAATATTAAGTACCAACCACTACACAAAGAAAACATAAATAAGTTCGCTAACAATTTTGCTAAGGAAAGATGGATCAAACTACTAGATAAAAACAATGGAAAAACTTGTAGTATCTTTATAACTAAGTACTGTGAATACATCAATGAGGCTTTCCCCTGCAAAAATAAATGCACCTCTACTAAAACAAATAAAAATAACTAGATAAGTATGGGCATTATGATATCCAGTAGTAAGCTCAAACAGCTCATAGATTAGTTAAGTACAGAACAGAGTGCTCGAAGACATATTATACTAGGTATAAGAAAATATATCACAAAGTCATAAAATGCGCTGAGAAAAAGGCTACCGACAAGGCTATGAGCCTTTCAGGAAACAAGGCATGGACAGCATGGCAAATCATAAATGAAGACACAGGTCATAAAAGGAATAAAAAGGACTGTCGCAGAGAAATTAGAAGGAATAACACCTCAATAAAAAGACCTTCAACATCTACTTTATTAATATCTGCAAACATATGACAGACAATATCACTGATGCTTTAAATGGTTTACAGCTGAAGAAACAACCATTAAGTAATTCAATTTACTTGTTTCCTACTAGTGAAGGAGAAGTAATTAGAGTTATAAACAATGTGGAAAACACTAAGACCAAAAACGCTAAGACACAGGATGTTCATGGGATATAAAATATGCTGTCTTCTACCTTCATAGCTAAGGCACTGGGCAAAGTATTTAATGAGTCATTGGAAGGGAGTGGTTCCAGAAAGCCTAAAAATTACAAGATTAATATCTTTATTCAAAAAAAGGGTTATGCAAGAGAACCGGAAATTTACAGCCCTTTGAGTATTTTACCAACAATAGGAAAAATCTCTGGACATGTTCGGTACAACAGGTTGATAAAGTTTTTCACAACACACAAAATATTATCCAGAAGTCAACATGATTACCAGAAAAATAAGTCCACCACTACTGCTGCACAAGATCTAACTCAGTATGTGCTAGATACTTCTTCCAAGGAAGGGATATTTTGCAACCTATAAAAAGCATTTGACTTCATAAATCATGAATTACTTTTTGAGAAATTAGAACTCTATGGGTTCAGAGGTATTGCGCTTGACTTGTTGACATCCTATTTGACAAACAGGTATCAGAAAGTGGAAATATTAGATGAAAAAGGAAATAAATTTTATTCAGATGCAAAGAAAATTATACATGATGTACCACAAGGAAGCGTGCTTGGCCCATTACTCTACTTGATTTATGTAAATGATCTTCTCAATTGCATCCAAAATAAGATCATCCTTTATGCTGATGATACCAATATTGTGTCAAAGGGTGCAAATTTGGAGAATGTGTTCTAAACACTGAAGGGGTTCTTTGTTACCTTGATAAATGATTTTGCAATAATAGATTAGTACCAAATTACTAGAAAACCAATTTTTTCTGTTTTAAAAATAGCAAGACCAATGTAAAAAGCTCAACTTGTTTTTTTTTTTTTTGTGTGTGTGTGTGTGTGTGAATAGTGGCATGTGTGTGTGTGTGGGGGGGGGGGGGGGGCAAATAATGGAAACTGCTGCTTGAATAATTCACAAAAAACTGACTGGAATGAATAGTTGAAAGAAATTGGAAGGTAATTTATAAATCTGTACACATATCCTGGGTGGACTTTAAATAGTATCAGTATCAACAGACCTTCAGTGTCAATATATTTAAAATCAATATTCATAATTTGAGTTATGTACTGCTTCACATCAATTCCATTGTGAGTAGTCCTGATTATAAGAATGCCAATGCACGATTGCTCTTCTGTTGCTCGCATAAATTCCTCTTGTCTGCTCTGCACCTCCTGGTGCAGGATATCGATGCGGGCGAAATGATGAACAGACAGGTGTGGTTGTTTTGAATGTAGAAATAAATTTTGGTTTCCTAATAACTTTTTATAACACTTTTTAATGTATGGATGAAATATACATTTACAAACAATACTGGTACGATGGATATAATCATCCGTCGCCCGCTACCACATACAGGGCTATTACAAATGATTGAAGCGATTTCATAAATTCACTGTAGCTCCATTCATTGACATATGGTCACGGCACACTACAGATACGTAGAAAAACTCATAAAGTTTTGTTTGGCTGAAGCCGCACTTCAGGTTTCTGCTGCCAGAGCGCTCGAGAGCGCAGTGAGACAAAATGGTGACAGGAGCCTAGAAAGCGTATGTCGTGTTTGAAATGCACTCACATCAGTCAGCCATAACAGTGCAACGACACTTCAGGACGAAGTTTAACAAAGATCCACCAACTGCTAACTCCATTCGGCGATGGTATGCGCAGTTTAAAGCTTCTGCATGCCTCTGTAAGGGGAAATCAACGGGTCGGCCTGCAGTGAGCGAAGAAACGGTTGAACGCGTGTGGGCAAGTTTCACGCATAGCCCGCGGAAGTCGATGAATAAAGCAAGCAGGGAGCTAAACGTACCACAGCCGATGGTTTGGAAAATCTTACAGAAAAGGCCAAAGCAGAAGCCTTACCGTTTACAATTGCTACAAACCGATGGATCGGTCGTGGTGGAGATCATGATCAGAAATTCATGTCATGGCCTCCACGCTCTCCCGACTTAACCCCATGCAATTTCTTTCTGTGGGGTTATGTGAAAGATTCAGTGTTTAAACCTCCTCTACCAAGAAACGTGCCAGAACTGCGAGCTCGCATCAACGATGCTTTTGAACTCATTGATGGGGACATGCTGCGCCGAGTGTGGGAGGAACTTGATTATCGGCTTGATGTCTGCCGAATCACTAAAGGGGCACATATCGAACATTTGTGAATGCCTAAAAAAACTTTTTGAGTTTTTATATGTGTGTGCAAAGCATTGTGAAAATATCTCAAATAATAAAGTTATTGTAGAGCTGTGAGATCGCTTCAATCATTTGTAATAACCCTGTATAGAAACAAACAGTTGAAGATACAGGAATTAACCAATTGAAGAGCATATTTCTTCTTCCTTTTTTTCATGCAGATGTATCAAAACATTATCCTTGCCACAAAACAACTCATTAATTTATCAGTGTCATGGTCTGTATGTCATTCCGTTTAGATATAGCTTACATGAAACAAAGAAATGGAGGAAAAAAAGAAAAAAAATAAGATTCAACATAATTGCCCCCCCCCCCCCCCCCTCCCACTGTACATTGACATCATATGGAGGTGCACAGTGTTTGAGCTTATCTCCCTTTTTGAGGGTTGATAATTCTGCTTGGAATGGGCATAGTCTTTATTTTTGGTCATTGGAGCTATCCTGAATGGTTATCAATTTATGTGGGCATGTCAGCTTCTTTTAACACATACATACATAAGTTTTCTCTCTTACCAGAGTGCTTGCTGTGACTGCATGGTCCTATTGTAGTCAGTCAGCATCTGCACAGTGTTTAGCTTGCAAAACATGTGCGCACAGCGCATCATCCGTTATCGTCCTAGTTCGTGTTCACATGTTTAGTACAAGGCCACAGTGTCTGTGTACTGCGTTTACATTAGCTTCCATTGCACGAATTCTTGAAACTTGTGTTCAGTGGCGTGATCCTTTGTGAACTCTTCCTGCAGTGACAACTGGTTTCCATATCAGCGACCTGAGGAACTTATTTCACTTCATTGCTTTCGCTTATTAGTGGGGACACCAGCTGTACATTAGATTAGATTTAGATTAGATTTACTTTCATTCCAATTGATCGGTAGTGAGGAGGTCCTCCAGGATGTGGAACATGTCAGAAAAACAATACATGACAAATATTTACAACTAAAACAAATAAGCTAATGTACCATTCCACAGGTCCCAAGTGGAATGATCGTCATTTTTTAATGAACACTAAGAGTCATTTTACAAATACTAATGCACTGAATTTAAAATAAAAAAGTTTTTTATTTATTTATAAGGTAATAAACATGTAATACAACTACTGTAATACTTATTTACAATGAACACATTACTGCACTGAAATGGTGGTGCAGAAGTTAGATTATACTTTTACACACACACACACACACACACACACACACACACAGAGACACAGAAAAAACAAATTTTCAGTGAACACATTACTGCACTGAAATTGTGCAGAAGTTATGTTGTACTTATATACAAATCAGTTGGTTTTACTAAGAAATTCATCAATGGAGTAGAAGGAGTTGGCCACCAATAAATCCTTTAGGCTTCTCTTAAACTGAATTTCATTGGTTGTTAATCTTTTTATGGCTGCTGGCAAGTTATTGAAAATGTGTGTTCCTGAATAATGCACACCTTTTTGTACAAGACTAAGTGACTTTAAATCCTTGTGAAGATTATTCTTATTTCTAGTATTGATTCCATGAATTGAGCTGTTGGTTTGAAAAAGTGATATATTTTTAATGACAAATTTCGTTAAGGAATAAATATATTGGGAAGCTGTAGTTAGTATCCCTAGTTCCCTAAACAGGCTTCTGCAGGATGTTCTTGAGTTCACACCACATATAATTCTTACTGCACGTTTTTGTGCCCGGAAAACTTTAGCTTGGCTTGATGAATTACCCCAAAAAATAATCCCATATGACAGTATGGAATGAAAGTAAGCATAGTATGCCAGCTTTTTCATTTTTATATCCCCTATGTCCGACAAAATTCGCATTGCAAACAGTGATTTGTTAAGACGCTTCAGCAGTTCTGTGGTGTGCTCCTCCCAGTTGAATTTATTATCAAGCTGTAATCCCAAGAATTTAACACTGTCCACTTCTTCTATCTTCTTGTCATCGTATGTTAGACATATACTCTTGGGACACCCCTTACAAGTTCTGAACTGCATGTAGTGTGTTTTTTCAAAGTTTAGTGACAAAGAATTGGCTAGGAACCAGTGATTAATGTCCAGAAATATTTTATTGGCTGATCTTTCTAAGACTACACTTGATTTGCTATTTATTGCAATGTTTGTATCATCGGCAAACAAAACAAACTTGGCATCTGGTAATGTTACTGATGAAAGGTCATGAATCGACAAGGTAAGTTCCTTGCCTCATTTATGACACTGTCGAGCACAGAAAATTCATGTTGCACAAAGTATTGTCATCTTTAGTTTATCATGCACACACCAACATGTATCACAAGCACACTCAACATTTTGCAGACAGGTTTCATACGTTTTTGTGCTTTGTTTTTGAGGGTCTTTCATACAGTTGCATTACATGAAGTTTCTGTAGTGTCCTTTCCACATACTATTCATTTGCCGACATGTCATTATCATCTTTTATATACATTATAGCCTGTAACATATTCTCTACCCTTTTATATATATTTTCATTGTTTGTCATTTTGTTTTAGCACATTTTGTTAAATTACAATTTTGTTACATTATTCGGTTCCAATTATATGAGTACACTTTGTACTCTTGTATGTTTATACATTCGTTATATAACATTCATACAATAATAGATTCTGTTTTCACTTAAGGCATAAATTAATACACATTTCATTCCAGTTTACAGTGACTTCTTGTTGAAGTATATCTATCAATTCCAAAGAATTAAAGAAGTAACCATAGTTGCTTAAATAGATACTACGCGCCGCTTAGATAACTATGCACGGCCTCTCTCCTCTAGCATTCTCTAGAAAGGATTTGCACCCTACAGGGTGCTCAGTTAATATACTTAACTGTTATCTCAAGAACAAAATAGTTTGTTGTTTATAAACACAACTTAATTCTGACAATACCAATTGTATCAAAAATTTATTCAGTGTTTAAAAGTACAGCTCAATATTTATTTGTTATGTTCATTGCATAAAGGATAACCATTTCATGTGCTGAGGTATACAGAGTTGTATCACCAATGCAATATGTTATGTAATATGCATAAAACAATGTTTATGTAAGTAACAAACATGCACAAAAATGCTAATGTAAACCAGGTGTTTGACGCTTTCATGGGTAGTCGACACTCACAGTTGTTACGTTTCAACCCCTTGATTATTTGGTAGTGTTCAGCCTTAGTTGAGCATCGTGATATGTGATGTACTGCAACTGTTTTCTTCTTCACATACTTTCACACTATCACTGTCATAAGTATCATAAACTTATAACTACATTTATCTTGCGGTGGAGTCCTTTCTTATGTTTATATGGTACCTAGCGCTCTACAAGCATTTATTGTTCTTCACTTTAGGACATGTTGATGCATCGTTCCCTGGCGGAAAAAAAAACTTAATACGAACTTAAAACTAAATCTTCTTAGGTAAGTGTATAGTGGCTCGATGGCCCTGGTGGCCTCTTTCATATATTCCACCTTGTATTCATTCACTTCCGTGTGAAGTCATGCTATCACAAAACTTATTTAATATCATGTGTGCATCTCTACTTACTTTGTCTGTCTGAAAGATAATGTGTATTAAAGACATAGTGCAACCTCTTATTTAGGTTCATTATTGTACTCGCTTGGTTACCTGCAGCAAGACTTTCCTGGTCCAACAAGTATAATTAGTGCATGGACTTTCAATACTTAAATTTTTAAATATTGTACATATACAGATAAATGTATATAGTAGCACAGCTTAAGTAAATATCTCATAGTTTAGCATCCCTTTCCTGTGCATATAATCCCTCAGCTTATCTTTGTATGTGTATATAGTGTGTAAAGAGTCTTAGTTGTAGTATAGTCTCTCCCTTAATTTTTTACGTCCTTGTTTAGTCAATAGCCTTTACAAATGCTGGTGCACGCTGCATCTCATCAGGTTCGTTTGTTTTGGGCACTCCAACACTCCCAGCTGTGCCTGTCTGGCATGCATGTGCTTGCAATTTGTTGACTAGCTTGCTCCCCAATGCGTACGCACTGCATCATTCTGATGCCTCTTACACCACAGCGAGTTGTGTTTTGCATTGCATGCTACAATGTGTTTCACAAGTTCATTAATTTGTTTACAACTGGGCTGTGTGCCAGGTGTAGCATTGTATTTCGAGTATCATCGTCTCTAGACACATAAAAGTAAAATTTTTCCTTGTTACAACCACTACCCTTTACACATTTTACTTATAAGAAAAAAAAATTCCTCATCAACTAACAACATAAATTCTGGAATGTGACTTACCAGCATCCTAAATCTAATCTTCTTATACACTTATACAACTTAGAGGGTATACAGCCCTTCTTCAATATATAAACATTCTCAAGTCTTTGTGTGGGAAAAGGACCTTGTCTTTACCCATGTTCGTGTGTACCTATCTGTATGCTCCTGGGTAGGGGATTTTAGTAATTATGTATGGTCCGGTATATAGTAATTGCCACTTATGGCTCAGTTTTCCAATTTTTGTGGATTTGGGATGTGTTCTAAGTAACACCTTTTGTCCTATATAAAATTGTGTTATATGTTTAAGCATTCTGTCACAAATTCATTTCCTGTATTTAGTCCAGGTTTCAAGGTTGATTACTGCCTGTGATATTTTATCATCCAGTGATAATTCTGGTATTGGTATCTTGGGCAAAGGTTTCTCCCACTCGTCTACTTGTTTGCAATTGAAGATCAGCTCATTTGGTGTAAATCCAGTTGATATATGGGGAAGATTGTTAACAACTTGTAAGAAGGAAATAACATATTCAGTCCAAATGATAATCTTGAAATTCAAAGTTCTTGCCTTCACATACATGCCGCGCTGTCAGTGAAAGGTGTGTTTGTGTCCACATGTGGCATAGTGCATGGCAACTGCACTTGCTCGACAGATATAGCTGCCAGCAAGTGTTGCTGCATTCTGCAACCTTTGCTATTTTCCTTTGATGGGCTAGCCATGTATTGTGGGTAACCAGTGAAAGTATCTAACTTCTCTAAAAGCCTGGGTTGGTTTTCTATCAAATGTTGCTTTGAAATATCAGTACTTTTAGCAGTACTGCATTGTAACCTTTCGTCTGCTTCCTTTAAACCTGAATCTATTTTAGTTAGAAATTGACTTTTTTTCTCTTTTAGAGCTTCTTCTACTGTATCTACTGACACTACCCTTTCAGCAAGGGTGCTGTCCTTATCCAGCATCCCAGCTTCAGCTATTTCAGTTATTTCCTTTAGATCTGCAGATATCTTATCTCTCTGTTTTTTGGCAAATTTTGACTCTCAACTCAACTGGTTTGCTCTTAGACTTAACATTTGTAGTTCTGTAGATATGTTTTTGCACACGTCTTGCAGCTCGCTGACTACATCTGTCACAATTTTTGCCAATGCACTCACTTTGGATTGTCTCTCCTGAATATGAGAATATGCTTCACTAAGGTTTTGCAACTCACCTCAAAGTTGTTCCTACTTCTCGACTACAGATGATACTTTTTCCATTAATATATTTATATTGTGGGACATATTGGTAATTACTTATTGTTTTAGTTGTTTACCTAGCTTTGTCAACTTCCTGGATAGTTCATCAGATAAGTCAGTGCATATGGCTTTGCTCACCTCACTGAACTGTTGACTAATTCTATTCTTGAAGTCGTTAAACGCCTGATTTTGCTGTCTAAACTGTTGTCCTACATTGTACTGATGTTTTGTGAACTGCTGTGTCATACCCTTAAGTTGCAGTGTTACACATTCCTGAAATTCCTGTTGTTTTGTAAACTGTTTTATTATTTGTTGCAAGCATTGTATCAAACTGTGTGTCTCACTTGTATTTACTTGTTTTTACAAACTGTTTCCTGTTATTGCATTTGGAACATCATGAGCAAGTAATGAAAGGACTTTTCACTGTAGCGCCCTTCAGTTTCACTATTTGAAAAAATGTTTCTCAGTGAGAACTGAGAAATTGTCTCCCTGAGTGTCATAAAAGTGACATCATGATTAGTTATATTACCAGTGTCATCATTTTTTGATAGTGGGATGTCAACCTCATTGTTTTGGTCGCCATTGGCCAGTTCACAAGTTGGCACATTACCTTCAACTGTTGCCAAGCCTGGATTTCTGACATCTTGAATTTTCAACAACGGCCTTTTCCTTTGACTCCACTGTGAATAGTTTTTAAAAAAATTATGATTTTTTTTTTCAAAAATGATATTTTGTCTGTATTAGAATTTTTCAATTGAAGTAGATTTAGCTGCGTATTCACTAATGAACCTGATTTTTATCTGACACAATCTTATAGAATTTGAATGACTTTAATGATGACTATGTACAAATTTTTGTCTTTTCTGTATAAATGCACTTTCTGCAAAAGATATTAATTGGAAGTTAAAGAGAGATGGCGTAAAGCACAGCCATATAAGCATACAGGATAGTAGCTTCCTACCTTTACCACTGAAATCAGTATTCCTGGCACATTTATTTATTTATTTTTATTTTCTGTCCATATAACAAAAAGTTTTCGGACAGTGTCAGGAAAATTTAGATTACATTACATACATACAGTAAAATATTTACATTCTTTCATAACAAAATATGGATCAGACACGTCTGTACACATTATTTTTCAAAAGGGCACTGCAAAAAGATTCATCTATAGTGTAACACAATTTAGCTTATATTTACAATAGTACAGTACACATAATACAGTGTATAATTACATTCTTTCATACCACTGATAGATCAGAGACATTGTCTATATACACTGTTTTCCAAGATGGCACTACAACTTAAAGTCCTCTATAGAGTAACAGCACTTCTCTATTAATAATTGCTTCAGTCTACTCTTTAGCATATTTAGATTTACTTTCTTGAGGTCACAGGGTAGTGCATTGTAGAAAATTGTTCCCATTCTGTGTGGGCTATGGTCTGTTGCCTTTTTATTGGTCACAATTCTATGAAAATTTTCCCTTCCCCGTGTATCATAGTTGTGTAAATTACTGTTTCTCATATTAAATTCAGGATTTTGTTTCACGAACATGACTGTCTGCAGTATATACATGGAGTACACCGTAAGAATTTTATATTTTCTAAAGATGCCTCTACAAGGCTCTCTCTTCTTTACCTTGGTTACTATTCTTACTGTCTTGTTTTGTAATCTAAAATGTCTATCTATATGAACTGCTGATGCCCCACCCCTTATCTCAATACCATACTGAAGGTAGGCAAAATATAATTTTAATTTGCTTCTTCAATGTTTTTCTTATTCCCAATCTCATGGACACATAACAATTACATAAAAAGTTTCATTAGTTTCTTGTAAAAATGAATCATTTGTCTCAAAAATTTTTTATCTCAACAATTGAAAGGTCCGTTCATATTTCGCTCACCGCTGTCTTTAAACAGTCGCCATTGGACAGTGGCATGTGTGGGCGGGCAAATAATGGAAACTGATTAATAATTGCTGCTTGAATAGCTGAAAAAGAGTTGATAGGAAAGAATAGTTGAAACAAATTGGAAGGTAATTTATAAATCTGATTTTAACTGGTATCAATATCAACAGACCTTCAATGTCAATCCATTTAAGATCAATATTCATAATTTGAGTGATGTACTGCTTCACATCAATTCCATTGTGCGTAGTCCCGATTATAAAAATGCTGATGCAGGATTGCTCTTCCACTGCTTGCGCAAATTCCTCTTGTCTGCTCCGAACCTTCTGGTGCAGGATCTCGGCGCGGTGAAATGGTGTGGTCATCGTGAATGTACGAATAATCTTTGTTTTCCTAATAACTTTTTATAACACTTTTTAATGTATGGTTGAAATACGCATTTTTAAAAATTACTGGTATGACAGATCTAATCAATGTCTGCCCACAACCACTTATAGAAACAAAGAGGTGAAGATAAAGGAATTAATCAATTGAAGAGCATATTTCTTCTTCCTTTTTTTATGCAGATATATCAAAGCATTATCCTTACCACAAAACAACTAGTTAATTTATCTTTGTCGTGGTCTATATGTAATTAATTTTACATATAGCTTACATGAATAAAAAGAAAAGACTGAAAAAAAAGAAAAAAAATAATATGATTCAAAATATTTGCAATCAAGAAGTTAAGTGAAATTGTCAACATGGAAATCCTGATAAAATATTACTATGCAAAATTTTATTCCATTATGTCCTATGGGATTGAACCTTGGGGGAGTTCATTAAATAATAATAAGATTCTCATTATACAGAAAAAGGCCACCCACACAATGACAAGGCCAAAGAAGTGTACCACTTGTAGACCAAAATTCAAGGAACTGAACATCCTAACAGCAGTAAATGCCTACATCTACAGAATCCTAACAAAAAAAAAAAAAAAAAAAAAACACCCACAGTAATCTTTACCAAAAAAATTAACAGGTGCACCAATACGAAACAAGGGATTGCTGGAAACTAAGGGCATTTCAGCATCAAACCAACCGATATGAGAAAGGGATTACATACAAAAAAATGGGCCACTATAACTGTCTTCCAAATGTCATTATGCAAGCAGAGAACATAAATGAATTTTAAAAAAGTATTTGACAAATATTGACAGAAAATTCATTTTGTTCAATAAAGGAATTTTTTGATCAAAGTTATGAATAAATGATTGTTCATTGTAAACTTTTACGATCATAGACTAATGTGATTATAAACCTGGGTGATTTTATCATGTATGATTCTTAATCTGTATAAGAGTAGTATAAGAGTATTAATTTGTAACTATATATTAATTTTTAACTATATATGCTGCAAACTTTAATGTACTCTCAACTTTAGTGTATACAACCTGACAATGCCTATAAGTACAGATACAGCATGTATCAACTGTATCTGTATTATTAATCTGTGGTGATTTTTGTTAACTTCCTAAGCAATTCCAATAGGAAAAGTGAACGAGAAGTGTTATTAATGACATACAACTTAGAATCAGTGATCAAATTCCCTACACATATGGCTCAAGGCAGTAGCACTCTAAT
Source organism: Schistocerca cancellata (assembly GCF_023864275.1). Lineage (NCBI taxonomy): Eukaryota > Metazoa > Arthropoda > Insecta > Orthoptera > Acrididae > Schistocerca > Schistocerca cancellata. The sequence goes on along the minus strand of NC_064626.1, from coordinate 389,591,047 downwards.
AAATAATGTACTTGTACAGCGAGAGGATGTAAAACTAACACATGCTTTCCCTGTAATAAATGGATTGTCAGATCACAATACACCACAGTAGATTAACTTACAATACCTAGCAGGGTGTTCAGTTAAGAAACCATTAAGTAAAAGTGTACTTTTGCTCAACCTGGTATCTATAGAGAACTTCAGAGAAAGTTTAAGAAATGTTAACTGGGGAGATGTATATAATGAGCCAAATGCTAATGATAAATGCAACATATTTCTTGATAAATTTATATCCATTATTGACAATGTTGCCCCAAAAAATTATTAAATGTAACACCAAACAGTTTTCAAAGAAACCTTGGATTGCTATGGGTATTAAAGTGCCTTCAGAAATAAACAGAAAAATGCATGAGAAGCAATTTTACACTATAAAAATTATTGTAACATACTGAGAAAAGTTGTCAGAAAATCAAGAAATATGTATATTAGAGATGAAATTAACAACTTGGGCAATAAAAACAAATCAGTATGGAATATTATTAGAAGGGAGACGGGAAAAATAACCACTGGGGTAGATAGTATTACTATTAAAGAGAATGAGACCATCTTAACCAACAGTGCACAAGTAGGTAATGCATTTAACAACCATTTCATAAGTGCAGGTGAAAAAATTGGTGAGAATAGTTCAGAAGAAAAAGCCAAACAGTACATGGAAAAGTCAGTTTTGAGAAATCCTAGTCATATTAATTTTCATCTAAAACCCTCTCGTGAAATAAAGAAAATTATTAAATCTTTGAAAAATAAATGTTCTGATGATGTCCTTAACAATATATTAAAACAGTGTGGAGCAGTTACAGCTGGTGTTCTGAGTCACTTATGTAATGCATCAATAACTCAAGGTATTTTTCCAGACATGTTAAAATATGCCAGTGTCAAGCCTCTCTATAAAAATGGGACACCACAGATGTCAATAATTACCGGCCAGTATCCTTGCTTACAGCATTTTCAAAAATTGTCGAGAAAGTAATGTACTCGAAGTAGTCAGCCATCTCAACAGTAATGGGACACTTAGCAAATCACAGTTCGGATTTCAAAAGTGCTGCTCCACTGAAACAGCAATATACAGTTTCACTGCCCACATAGTCGAGTCATTAAATAATAAAATACCACCAATACGAATTTTCTGTGACTTATACAAAGCATTTGATTGTGTGAACCATGACATTATGTCACAGAAATTACAATTCTATGGTATAAATCGAACAGCATACGAATGGTTTAAGTCATATCTATAGAACAGGAAGCAAAAAGGTTTTTTTTTATATGGTTTAACTAATTTATGGAAGTTTCCCACTTCATCTAACTGGGGTGAAATTACATTAGGTGTTCCACAGGGTTCAATCATGGGTCCCTTTCTGTTTTTGATGTATGTGAGTGACCTCCCTTCTTATCTGAAACAGGAAGCTAAACTGGCACTGTTTGCTGATGACACAAGCACTATCATTAATCCAGGAAAAGAAACTCCAATAGAAATTGATACAAATAACGTCTTTGGAAAAGTCATTGATTGGTTATCTGTGAATGGGCTTGCTTTGAGTTTTGAAAAACACAGGACATCTAATTTTCTACTGCAAGGAGTACAGTTCCATCAATAAATATAACACATCAACAGAAGTTCACAGCCATGGTACAGCATACTAAGTTTTTGGGTGTACATATAGATGAGAATCTTAATTGGAAAGATCATATTTTGGATCTCCTAAAGCGACTAGTTTCAGCAACTTTTGCAATCATAATAATTGCCAATTTTGAAGATATAGAAATTAGTAAGCTAATATACTTTTCATACTTTCACTCTCTGATGTCATATGGAATAATTTTTTGGGGTAACTCAACACTTAGGCAAAAAGTATTCACTGCTCAAAAGAAAGTGATTACGGTAATGTGTGGGTCTCATAGTTCCATATCTCGTATGCATCTGTTTAAAAAAGTTAGAAATTCTTACAACAGCCTCACAGCACATTTACTTAGCAATGAAATTTGTTCTCAACAACATGGACAAGTTTAAAAATAACTGTGAAATTCATGATAATAGCAGAAGAAAGAAGGACTTACACTATCTTCCACTTAAACAATCTTTTGTGTAGGACAGTAAAATATGCTGCTGTTAAAATTTTTGATAAATTACCAGATGAAATAAAATGTCTGACAGACAGCAGTAATAGTTTCAAAAATAAACTGAAATCATATCTCCTTGACAATTCTTGAATATGTATTAATAAATCTATAGGTATAATACATGCAAATTTAAGGTTATGGGGTAGGAAAAAAAAATTTAAGCCTAAAAAAGAACAACTTCTTGATTCATGTGTGTATTTCTTATGCACTTGACATGTTGCACATCATAATGGTTACTGTGAGATTGATCAATGGAATAAGTAACTAACTACGTAACTAAAATTACACCAAAAAGGCTGCTGAATAAATAATAATAATTAATGGTTATTAATCATAACAATTTGAGTTCTGTTAGTAAAGCTTGATCTAAGTACTGCCAGCTCATTATTCCATATTATACCACAGCACTCTAGTTTATTTACGAGTATTTCATGTTACACAGTGTCAAAAGCTTTGCTCAGATCTAGTAGTAAGACATGAGTGTGGGGAATTTTTCTCAAAACAATCAAGAATATCAGTAACAAGATCTTCTGTTTCAATTAATTCAGACAAATCCAGCCTAAAATGAAACTGCAAAGAGGAAATCAGATTGTGATCCTCAAAATAGCTACAAAGATGTAATTTAAGACAACATTATGTTGTCTTGGATTTTGTAGGTATGAGGTATACTGGACATGACTTTCAGGTTGTTTTTAGCCCCTTTCTTATAAATTGGGATAACAATAATAGTATTCAGGACCTTGGGAAATATTCCAGTCTTCAAACTATTGTTTGTTTGTTGAGGTCTTCAGTCCTGAGACTGGTTTGATGCAGCTCCCCATGCTACTCTATCCTGTGCAAGCTTCTTCATTTCCCAGTAACTACTGTAACCTACATCCTTCTGAATCTGCTTAGTGTATTCATCTCTTGGTCTCCCTCTATGATTTTAACCCTCCACGCTGCCCTCCAATACTAAATACTAAACTGGTGATCCCTTGATGCCTCAGAACATGTCCTACCAACCGATCTCTTCTTCTAGTCAAGTTGTGCCACAAACTTCTCTTCTCCCCAATCCTATTCAGTACCTCCTCATTAGTTATGTCTTAAAACTATTATTGATCCGAAAGGTAAGAGGGGCAACATTACTGAAAATTGTTGTTCCAGGGTGGTGTCTGAGATTCCATAGAGGTCTTCACTGTAAGAGTTACATAGGTCTGTCACAATTTTGTATACTGTCTGACAGGTAACATATTTCCATTTCAAAGATAAATTATTAGGTAGGTCAATGATATGAATATAATAGAGGGAAACATTCCACGTGGGAAAAATATATCTAAAAAGAAAGATGATGAGACTTACCAAACAAAAGCGCTGGCAGGTCGATAGACACACAAACAAACACAAACATACACACAAAATTCAAGCTTTCGCAACCAACGGTTGCCTCATCAGGAAAGAGGGAAGGAGAGGGAAAGACGAAAGGATTTGGGTTTTAAGGGAGAGGGTAAGGAGTCATTCCAATCCCGGGAGTGGAAAGACTTACCTCAGGGGGAAAAAAGGACAGGTATACACTCGCACACACACACATATCCATCCGCATATACACAGACACAAGCAGACATAGCTTGCGAGTGTATACCTGTCCTTTTTTCCCCCAAAGGTAAGTCTTTCCGCTCCCGGGATTGGAATGACTCCTTACCCTCTCCCTTAAAACCCATATCCTTTTGTCTTTCCCTCTCCTTCCCTCTTTCCTGACGAGGCAGCCGTTGGTTGCGAAAGCTAGAATTTTGTGTGTATGTTTGTGTTTGTTTGTGTGTCTATCGACCTGCCAGCGCTTTTGTTTGGTAAGTCTCATCATCTTTCTTGTTAAATATATTTTTCCCATGTGGAATGTTTCCCTCTATTATACTTACTGTGTATGTAAGAAATGTAACTGTACTTAATATCTGTAGCTAAATAATTCTAAGGGGAAGTGATGACAGTTAATGTGAGTTCCTATTCCTCCAGAATTTTTATAGCAGATGCTTTGTTACATAAAACTATTAAGATATTGAATACATCTATGGGATCATGCAATATAAAAGTATTGTACCATAAGAATTTCAGGTATTATAGACTTTGAACCCACTCCACCCTCCCGCCACCACCACTCCACTGGCCAAACCATTGACTTTTATGCTGTGAGGTAGCATGCCTCAACAATACAGATAGTTGTCTCTTAGGTGCAGCCACATTGGAGGAGTATTATGGAGAGACCAAACTAACATATGTTTCCTGCAGAAGGGCAACTATCTTTTTAATCTGGATGAATGACTCATCTGGCTGTTTAATATTAGCTAACATGGCTTTGTTACACTGGTATTTCAAATGGCTAAAAGCAAGGGGAAACTACAAATGTTATATTTCCCAATAATATGCAGCTTTACTGTATGGCACATTGAGAGCTACATCATACCAGTCTTGGGAATGAAGACCACAACAACTAAAATTTGAATAATAAGTGGTTGTTACATACATCAGTCCTTTTATGTGTGTGGTGTGTAAATGTGTCGTCGTAATAACTGAGATTGCTTTCAACTGGTATCTTTGTGATGGAGTAAATGTAGATAATTAGGAAATGAATATATCTAGAAACAAAGAAGCTGTAACTTACCAAATGAAAGTGTTGGTATGTTGATACAGGAAGCCTTCTTGGTTACCCAAGCCTGCCAACCCAAAGTTTGGTACAGATTTATTGATGACATCTTCATCATCTGGACTCACAGTGAAGAAGAACTCCAGAATTTCCTCTCCAACCTCAACTCCTTTGGTTCCATCAGATACACCTGGTCCTACTCCAAATCCCATGCCACTTTCCTCGACGTTGACCTCCATCTGTCCAATGGCCAGCTTCACACATCTGTCCACATCAAACTCACCAACAAGCAACAGTACCTCCATTTTGACAGCTGCCACCCATTGCATATCAAACAGTCGCTTCCCTACAGCTTAGGTCTTCGTGGCAAACGAATCTGCTCCAGTCCTGAATCCCTGAACCATTACACCAATAACCTGAAAACAGCTTTCTCATCCTGCAACTACCCTCCCGACCTAGTACAGAAGCAAATAGCTAGAGCCACTTCCTTATCCCCTCAAACCCAGAACCTCCCACAGAAGAACCCAAAAGTGCCCCACATGTGACAGGACACTTTCCGGGACTGGATCAGACTCCGAATGTGGCTCTCCAGCAGGGATACGACTTCCTCAAATCCTGCCCTGAAATGAGATCCATCCTTCATGAAATCCTCCCCACCCCACCAAGAGTGTCTTTCCACCATCCACCTAACCTTCGTTACCTCTTGGTTCATCCCTAAGAAATCCCCAAACCACCTTCCCTACCCTCTGGCTCCTACCCTCGTAACTGCCCCCAGTGTAAGACCTGTCCCATGCACCCTCCCATCACCACCTACTCCAGTCCTGTAACCTGGAAGGTGTACACGACCAAAGGCAGAGCCACGTGTGAAAGCACCCATGTGATTTACCAACTGACATGTCTACACTCTGAAGCCTTCTACGTGGGAATGACCAGCAACAAACTGTCCATTCGCATGAACGGACACAGGCAGACAGTGTTTGTTGGTAATGAGCATCACCCTGTGGCTAAACATGCCTTGGTGCACGGCCAGCACATCTTGGCACAGTATTACACCGTCTGGGTTATCTGGATACTTCCCACTGACACCAACCTATCAGAACTCCGGAGAAGGGAACTTGCCCTTCAATATTTTCTCTCTTCCCATTACCCACTAGGCCTCAACCTCCGCTAATTTCAAGTTGCCGCCACTAATACCTCATTTGTCATTCAATAACATCTTTGCCTCTGTACTTCCGCCTCGACTGACATCTCTGCCCAACCTCTTTGCATTTACATATGTCTGCCTGTGTGTGTATAAGTGCGGATGGATATGTGTGTGTGTGTGTGTGTGTGTGTGTGAGTGTATACCTGTCCTTTTTTTCCCCTAACGTAAGTTCTTTCCACTCCCGGGATTGGAATGACTCCTTACCATCTCCCTTAAAACCCACATCCTTTCGTCTTTCCCTCTCCTTCCCTATTTCCTGATGAAGCAACCTTGGGTTGTGAAAGCTTGAAATTTGTGTGTGTGTTTGTGTGATTTTCATTGTGTCTATCAACATACCATACAGCCGTAAATAGGAATATTAAAAAGGGTAGGAAGATTTTTCTGTTTAGAAAAAGTGACAAAAAGCAGAGTTCAGAGTACCTGTTGGCTCAACACAAAAGTTTTGTCTCAAGTACAGATAGTGTTGAGGATCAGTGGACAAAGTTCAAAACCGTCGTACATAATGTGTTAGATGAGTATGTGCCAAGCAAGATCGTAAGAGATGGAAAAGAGCCACCGTGGTACAACAACCGAGTTAGAAAACTGCTGTGGAAGCAAAGGGAACTTCACAGCAAACATAAACATAGCCAAAGCCTTGCAGACAAACAAAAATTACGCGAAGCGAAATGTACTGTGAGGAGGGCTATGTGAGAGGCGTTCAATGAATTCGAAAGTAATGTTCTATGTACTGACTTGGCAGAAAATCCTAAGAAATTTTGGTCTTATGTCAAAGCGGTAGGTGGATCAAAACAAAATGTCCAGACACTCTGTGACCAAAATGGTACTGAAACAGAAGATGACAGACTAAAGGCCGAAATACTAAATGTCTTTTTCCAAAGTTGTTTCACAGAGGAAGATTGCACTGTAGTTCCTTCTCTAGATTGTCGCACAGATGACAAAATGGTAGATATCGAAATAGACAACAGAGGGATAGAGAAACAATTAAAATCCCTCAAAAGAGGAAAGGCCACTGGACCTGATGGGATACCAGTTCAATTTTACACAGAGTACGCGAAGGAACTTGCCCCCCTTCTTGCAGCGGTGTACCGTAGGTCTCTAGAATAGCGTAGCATTCCAAAGGATTGGAAAAGGGCACAGGTCATCCCCGTTTTCAAGAAGGGACGTCGAACAGATGTGCAGAACTATAGACCTATATCTCTAACGTCGATCAGTTGTAGAATTTTGGAACACGTATTGTGTTCGAGTATAATGACTTTTCTGGAGACTAGAAATCTACTCTGTAGGAATCAGCATGGGTTTCGAAAAAGACGGTCATGTGCAACCCAGCTCGCGCTATTCGTCCACGAGACTCAGAGGGCCATAGACACGGGTTCACAGGTAGATGCCGTGTTTCTTGACTTCCGCAAGGCGTTCGATACAGTTCCCCACAGTCGTTTAATGAACAAAGTAAGAGCATATGGACTATCAGACCAATTGTGTGATTGGATTGAGGAGTTCCTAGATAACAGGACGCAGCATGTCATTCTCAATGGAGAGAAGTCTTCCGAAGTAAGAGTGATTTCAGGTGTGCCGCAGGGGAGTGTCATAGGACCGTACATAAATGACCTGGTGGATGACATCGGAAGTTCACTGAGGCTTTTTGCAGATGATGCTCTGGTGCATCGAGAGGTTGTAACAATGGAAAATTGTACTGAAATGCAGGAGGATCTGCAGCGAATTGATGCATGGTGCAGGGAATGGCAATTGAATCTCAATGTAGACAAGTGTAATGTGCTGAGAATACACAGAAAGATAGGTCCTTTATCATTTAGCTACAAAATAGCAGGTCAGCAACTGGAAGCAGTTAATAGCATAAATTATCTGGGAGTACGCATTAGGAGTGATTTAAAATGGAATGATCATATAATGTTGATCGTCGGTAAAGCAGATGCCAGACTGAGATTCATTGGAAGAATCCTAAGGAAATGCAATCGGAAAACAAAGGAAGTAGGTTACAGTACGCTTGTTCGCCCACTGCTTGAATACTGCTCAGCAGTGTGGGATCCGTACCAGGTACGGTTGATAGAAGATATAGAGAAGATCCAACGGAGAGCAGCGCGCTTCGTTACAGGATAATTTAGTAATCGCGAAAGCATTACGGAGATGATAGATAAACTCCAGTGGAAGACTCTGCAGGAGAGACGCTCAGTAGCTCGGTACGGGCTTTTGTTGAAGTTTCGAGAACATACCTTCACCGAGGAGTCAAGCAGTATATTGCTCCCTCCTACGTATATCTCGCGAAGAGACCATGAGGATAAAATCAGAGAGATTAGAGCCCACACAGAGGCATACCGACACTCCTTCTTTCTACGAACAATACGAGACTGGAATAGAAGGGAGAACCGATAGAGGTACTCAAGGTACCCTCCGCCACACACCGTCAGGTGGCTTGCGGAGTATGGATGTAGATGTAGATGTAGATGTAGATACCATCGCTTTCTCGTTTGGTAAGTTAACAGCATCTTTGTTTATTATATATATTTTCCCACGTGGAATGTTTCCCTCTGTTATATACATATCATTAATTAGGAAATTAATTATATGAAATTATCAAAGAATTAATGCATATTGGGATTTGATAATATAGAGTGTATGTTAATTTTATTTTGTTTCAGGCCCTTTGATGTCTTCTCAGTGCTAAAAGAGCCACTGAAGAAGTATCAATAAATAATTGGGTGGCAAGTTTCTTTTTACACATACTTACAAAATCTTTCATTAATTATCAGTGATGCTGTATTGCTATATTTTCACATATGGATCCATGAATAATATTTAGATGAAGTCACATGTTTGCATATGTCATCAGCAAGAATTATATCTCACAGCAGAATATTCAAGGAAAATTTTTTAAATAATGAGGCACTGACAGTCATTCTTAAATGATACCTTCACTATACTGCAACCAACCTTACCCAGCAGATATCAGGAAATGAGGATCTGAATCTCAAAGCAGCAGTGAGGTATGAGTCAATCTAGTGCAGCTATGATAGTACTACACATATATCATTTCGGATGGTGGTGAGGGGGGGGTGGGTGGGTGAGGGGGGGGGGGGGAGGGAGGAGGACTTCACAATAAATTTGTAATAGTAGGAATGTAGTACATTGTAATAACAGCATGTGGCAAATAGTAATGTTCATTATGCCAAATACATTAACAGGATATATGATAATATGGCCTACTGTTGTTATATTAATAATCAGCTACAAGTTTAGAAAATGAGTAAATAAATACATGAAGTTGCTTCATTAATACAGTGTCACAACAGAATGACTTAAAGGAAATACTCCTTGGCAGGACACCAGCTGGTTTTCCATCACATATAGGTTCCCAGTTTCTCTTCTCCCCACTGGTATTTAACCATCCAACTAAATTTGAAGGTAACAGCTCACCAGGAAATAACCCACTATTAAAGGGAGCCTCTGACATGCGTCATGACTTTACATCATCTCTTCTGATTCCTTTGTGTCCTGGTATACATTTTTGTAGCAGGAGAGTGGCTGCACAGATCTGTTGAATCATTTAGACGATGTCTAGTCCCGAATCTTCAAAGATCACAGAAAATTCAAAATTGCAATTTGTAAAATTATGACATCATCTGGAAGATTAAACCTGAGGCAAAATCCTTCATGATCACATTCAGTTCAAAATTTAATACTGTAAAATTATGAAAACTTCTGCAAGATGAAACCTGAGCACTGAAATATGGAAGACAGCTAATCATTCAAGAACCCACTGTACTTAGTCCCATTAGTACACACAGCAATACACTGCTTGGTAAGAAAAAGAGTAGCACCCAGAAGACCAGGTCTTACATCAATGTAAATATGTACACTTACCAACATTGGTGGCTACATAATTGATTAGAGTTGCAGTTCTCTGTAACAGGTAGAACAGCCACATTAATGCATTAGTGTTATGACCTGGGGAAAATCCATATTTTTTTGGCATGTTCGGATGTGTCAGTGCCTCGATGTTGGATTACATGGGATCTTGGCAAGCACACTCGCAGTCGTGGTTTTGGTTGACAACATCTGACCACCACAAGGGAGGATCGATATTTTGGTGAACTTGCTGCAGTGCCTTGACTTCAGGTGCTGGAGATTCTTTGGCATGCTGCGGGACGATGTAACTTTCACATGTGCCATTATTAAGACTGCGAGCAAGTGCGGTACACAGAGAGGGGTATGAGCAGTAAACTGGGCAGACAGTTTGCAAGCAGCAGCAAGCATGTCAAGGTTGCCCAGAACAGTGACAGAGGCAACTCAAGAAAGCAACAGGTTTTGCTGTAAAGCCATTGGTTCCTATGTGGCATTCTCACTGCTGATTTGGAGCATTTCCATGTGGCAAATCCAGGGTTTAATTCTGCCACAAGGGTGCTTCGCCATGGTGTACCTACTGCGAGTCCATTATGGTAGTCATTATCATCATGCAAAGGAAATTAATGGTGAGATCCCGTCTGCTACTACATCTTAATGGGTCTTTGTTGTAATGAAGGCGAGTGACCCTCTACTAGATTAGATTTAGTTTTTGTTCCAAAGACCCAAAAAATGAGATGATTCGCGTGGGCATGGAACATGTCAGAAAGTATAACATAAAAAATTTGAATATAATACTTACTACCCTGATTATTTGCCAGGATATTGTCAAAACAGGTGAATACAATACAGTAAACAGGAACAGCTAATATTTACAGGATAAATATGATGTCAGAATGAAACATTGTAATGCACTATTAATAAATTTATCATACACAAAATACCTAATCTTGACTGTTGTGACCAAGTGCTGTCAAAACTGAAATCTAACAGACATTTTTACTTAAGCTGTCCTAACAGTTTCTGTTAAGATATTAATCTATAGAGCAGAAGGAGTTACCTATCAAAAAGTCTTTTGAACTCTGTTTAAACTGTGCTTTATCTGCAACCAAGTTTTTAATGGTTGCTGGCAATTTATTGAAAAAGTGTGTTCCTGAAAACTGGACTCCTTTTTTTGATCAAGGTAAGTGATTTTAGAACTTTATGTAGATTGTTCTTATTCCTAGTATTGGAAGTATGTAGTGAGCTATTGGTTGGAAATAAAGATATCTTACTTGGAACAAATTGCATTAAGGAATAAATATACTGAGAAGCATTGGTTAGAATACAAAGTTCCTTGAACAGGTTTCTACATGATGTTCTTGAATTTACACCACAAATGATTCTTATTACATGCTTTTGCATGCTACAAACTTTTTCTCAGTTTGATGAGTTACCCCAGAATATTATCCCTTATGACGAAATAGAATGAAAGTAAGCAAAGTATCCAAGGTCTTTTTTTTTATGCCTTCTTACATCTGACATCATTCTCTCTGCAAATAGAGACTTGTTTATGTGCTTAAGCAATTATGTGGTGTGACCCTTCAAACTTAATTTATTATCGAGTTGTAATCCCAGAAATTTAACACTGTAAAACTCTTTGATCTGCATGTTTTCATATGTTATACAAATGCTAGAAGGAAATCTCTTACAGGTTCTGAACTGGATATAATGGGTCTTTTCAAAGTTTAAAGACAGTGAATTAGACTTAAACCATTTATTAATGTCAGTGAAAATTTGATTAGCAGGTATTTCTAAATCTATACTTGACTTGTTACTTATTGCCATGTTTGTATCATCTGCAAATAAAACAAACTTAACATCTGGCAATGTAACAGACAAAAGGTCATTAATGCATGCAATAAAAAGCAATTGACCAAGATGGAACCTTGAGAAACACCACATGTAATTAATTCTCAATCAGATGAAGACTGACTGCTTACTACACAGGTATTTCACTGAGACACCCTTTGTTTCCTGTTAGTTACATAAGACTCAAACCATTTCGCAACACTGCTGGTGACACCCTAATACTCTAATTTACTTACAAGAATCTTGTGTGGACCAGTTTTGATAGTGCTTGTGGGAGTTTGGCTGTCCAATCATTCACATTCCTGTTCTTATATTGGTTATCAAGGGTTAGGCATCCATCACTACAATACTAGGTAACAGATTTATACGTTCCTCTTATTTAAGATTTCAAAGGGAGTGTGAGTTAAATGGTTTTTCAAGGCAAGAAACACTGCACCTGTCTGGCTGCCTCGATCCAAGGTTTTCAGGATGTCATGCAAGAAAAGTTCAGGTTGAGTATCATATGGTCAATTTTTCTGGAAACCATGATGCAACAGCAATCATTCAGTTTGAGGTCATATTTTTGAGTTTGGAATATGTTCTAAGATTCTACAACAAATTGATGTCAAGGATATTGGTTGGTAACTTAGTGGATAGCTTCTGCTGCCCTTCTTAAGAAATATGTGACATGTGCTTTCTTCCAATCACTTGGCATGGTTTTTTGTTTGAGGAATTTATGTGTACTGTGGTTAAAAAAGGGGCTAATTCCTCCACAAATTCAGTATAATATCTGATAGGGATTCCATCAACGTATGGAGCTTTGTTGACTTTTAGTGATTTCAGTCGTTTCTATATGCCACTGACATTAATATCTGTTTGAAATGTTTCTACAGTGGAGCAAGAATTAAACTGGGGCAATACTGCTGGATTTTCTTTGAAAATGGACAGCAGAATTTCTGCTTTGCTGGCCTCAGTTTTTGTTCCTGATTGGTCTATGAGTGTCTGGATACTAACTTTGGTTACCACTAAACAGCCTTTACATACAATCAGAATTCCATTGGGTTTTGCAAGAAATATTTCAACTGTGGTAGTCATTGAAGGCTTCACACATTGCCCTCTTGACAACCAAACGTATTTCATTCATTGTAAGTAAGGACCCAGTACCACTGCTTGAAACAATTATTGATTATTACAACAGCTCTTTGGAAGAATTCCATTTTCAAGTACGTCTACATTGTCCTGATGTACATACAGTGTCTGGTGTGACTGTACCTGGTGACTATTCTCATTATATTTCACATGAAATTTTAAAATACTGATTTCATGTCAATTTTGTGCTGTTTTATACAGGTGGCAAATGTTTTGATATAATGTTGTAGATATCTCCTGTAATTTTCAACAGTTCACACCATAGATGCTTTATATTTACATTCATGATTATGTAAAAATAAAACATCTATGGTGTTTTACAACTATGTAAACTAAAACATCTATGGTGTGAACTATCAAAAAATTGCAGGAAATACTTACAGTATTACATCACAATATTATAAAACAGTACAAAATTGACATGAAATCAATATTTCAGAATTTCACATGAAATATAATACGAACAGTCACCAGATACAGACACACCAAATGTTATATATATGTCAGGACAATGTAGATGTATTTGAAAATGGAAATCTTCCAAAACAGCTGTTATAATAATCAATAAATGTTTTAAGAAGTAATACTGGGCTCTTACTTACAATGGCCTTTTGAGACATATAGTTCACTGCAGGCCCCATCATAAAGGGAAAAAAAATTGATTCAGCTTCTCTCTGTTTATAGCCATATACTTCATTTTACACCTATTATGCAATAGTCTCTGGTTCTTAGAAATTTCTTTACAGTGACTGTATGCCATGGAGGTCCCTCCTTCATGAGTTGCTCTACTAGATACAATAATCCAAAAAATTTTAAAACTTGAGCAACAGGTCTTCTACATGCTCCTATCCCAAGCTAACAAGTTCCTCATTGAGATATGACACTATTGCCACTTTATTTAGTTTGCTGAACTTTGTTTTGGTTGCCCTTTGTACTTTGTTAATCATTATTGTTACAACTGCCTCATTATCACTGATACTAACTTCAGTGTGGACCACCACAAAAATAGGCAAGTTCCATTTGTTCCCATAAAATCAACATATTTTCATCATTAATGGGCTTTTGAACTATCTGTTGCTGGTAGTTTTCAGAGAAAGCATCATGGTAGATGTCTTGACACGTTCATCACTAACACTGTAATTAAAAATATTTATTGTTGGATGCTTAAAGTATCCTCCAACAATCATAGTATCATTGAGGTACTTGCATTCTAGACAGACATGAGATGGATGCAGATGAGCTAGTGTCTTTGTCATGGAGGGTACATGTGAAGATAGGTATGGGCAGACACACAGATCCCATGTTTACTTGCTGGTGGCAATAGGCCTGCCCTGGCAGTTCTTACACAGACATCACCTACCTTGGACCTGGCCTTTGCCTTGCTCTGTGCTGTTTTCTCTGTTCTTACTTAATTGCTCGCTACACTGTCTTTTCTACCTTGCTTGTCCATACACAGTGTCTGGATTCTTGCTCTCCTGTAGATTGAATTCCACGTCCTGCATTCAATGCCCCAGTTCATTGTCAAACAACTGTCACCTACTCCAGTTAGATTTTGTGCCAAAAGTTACAGTTTTGTGGCACTGTCATGCATTCGAAGACACAAAAATTGTGATGTAGGGTGTTCTTAAGCATGAGATGGTATTTTTCATAGTGTTAAATTGCACCCAACATGGCCCTGGAAATTTTACAATGTCAGGAGGAGTAGCTGCACCTGCAGGAGCAGCAACAAAAGCTGCAGCAGGAGCAGATAAAAGAACTGGTCAAACAGAATCCAGCATTGCTCTCTAATCATGCTATGCTGGTGGTGACCAGACGCCCACAGAGAAGCCTTATCCCATGACGCTGGCTTCAATGAGTCTGCACAAAGGTGGGAGAATTACCTGGACTGGTTCTTGCTGCACTGCCAGATAAGGCATATCATCGATCCAGTAGATGAGACTGCCTTGTTTTTGTCCTCCAGCATGGGATTGCGTGAAATTATGCAGAATTTGCATCCCTCTACCGAGACTTAGAAACTTAACTCTGAGGAACTTTGTCAGTTGCTCACTTAGTATTTAATCATCAAACCCATTTGGTGGCAACATGGTTACAGTTTAACTAGCACCACAAGCACTCCAAGCAGTCACATGCAGAGTGGATCTCCAACCTGCAAGGTCTCCCACAAAAATGTAGAGTTGAGTGTCCCCCAAAGTTCTACATGATATGCAGAGCCACTAATTATCCAGTTAACAGCTGACCCTAATGTCCAAACTAGGGCATTGGCTTTGTACGACTTGTCTTTAGCCAAAGTTGTTAAGACTGTGGAGTTGCATGAACTTATAGCAGTGGCAAAGCACATCCCGTCTGACAGGTGGGAGCTAGTGAAGTTAGATGTGCATGGTAACCAGCCCTTGGTGCCCTTTGGCATCAGCCAAGCAGCTTTACCTTCCATTGAGCCACTGTGTGTTGACACCATTGACAACTTGTGTGCAATGGCATAATGGTGCTGCCTGTCTTCACCCGCATTGGGCTCAGTGGATATGAGTCAGTTGAAGTATCACAGTCCTCGCTTGCATCATTTTTTGTGTTCTCCACATTGCTACCCTTACGCACTTGTCTCCACTCAGTGGGAAAGCTGGCAGTCCTGCCCCAGTTGTCTTTCGGTGCATATCTAACGGGACTATCTGCACATGGATGCCTCATACAGGTCATGTCACAAAGTAGGCCATTTGGCAACAGGTTGTGAAAGTTGGGGATCATGGGACACTCATTAGAGGCCCCACTGTATTCTCTGGACCTGGAGGCTGTCTCAGATGCCCCACAAGCATAATCCCAGCATATTCTGTTAGCACTGGTACTGGGTGGGCAAATGATTGAGTTTCAGGTAGACATGGCAGAAACTGTCGACCTAATTAACTTAGAAACATACAAGCTCTTAGGCTGCCCAGTGTTGCAATGGCACTACATCAAGTTGTGTCTTTTAATAAAGAGTGTATTCCTTTGAGAAACTACTTTCCAACTCTGCAGATTATAAGAATGTGGAATTGTAAATTAGGTTGTTAGTGGTTAATTCCCTGTTGGTGGAAAATATTTTTGGGTTATTTTGCTTTCCTGTTTTGGCTTCCAGGCAGTTGACAAAGTACATTTAGTGTCTCAGTTGGTCCCCTCTCAAGATATGGACTCTACTGTAGTCATATGACCAGTTGTTTGAGAATACTTTGTGTCAGGCAGAAACTTGTGATACACATGGCTCCCTTAAACTATTAGCGACATGAAAATTTTGACGCTCCCACCCCTTCTCTTCGCGGTGCATGTCAAGGCCAAGGGCAAGGCCAAGTTGCATCATTGGTAGCACCTTAGCAGTAATTCAGAAGCCAGGCAGCAATTATAAAGAGGTGATCAATGCACAAGTGTCGTGGACTTGTATCCAACTCTTCAGCTGGAGGCGTTGTTGGCAAAATTTTCAGAGGAGTCAATACTTTTCATGGATTGACTTGCTCAAAGCAATGCTACAGTTGCCATTGGGCACCACTTCTCATAGTTTCTTAGTTGCCAACACCCTGTTTCCTCCTCACCAGTTTAATTATTTGCCTTTGGGAATTTTGTCTGCAGCAGAAATTTATCAATGATATTTAGAATAGTTGATTTAGCACATTACCTGCTGCATCAGCTCCCTCTACGACAGCTAGGTCACAGAATTCATGTGAGAGGAGCCTTTTCCAAATCTGTGTGCAGTTTTTCTACACATTCTAGGGAACAAAGATGATGTGACTTACCAAACGAAAGTGCTGGCAGGTCGATAGACACCCAAACAAACACAAACATACACACAAAATACAAGCTTTCACAACCAACGGTTGCTTCGTCAGGAAAGAGGGAAGGAGAGGGAAAGATGAAAGGATGTGGGTTTT
Source organism: Schistocerca cancellata (assembly GCF_023864275.1). Taxonomy (NCBI): domain Eukaryota; kingdom Metazoa; phylum Arthropoda; class Insecta; order Orthoptera; family Acrididae; genus Schistocerca; species Schistocerca cancellata. The sequence continues at coordinate 389,574,348 of NC_064626.1, read as the reverse complement.
AAGGGAGAGGGTAAAGAGTCATTCCAATCCCGGGAAAGGAAAGACTTACCTTAGGGGGAAGAAAGGACAGGTATACACTTGCACACACAAACATATCCATCCACACATATACAGACACAAGCAGACATATTTATTTGACCTTTAAATATGTCTGATTGTGTCTGTATATGTGTGGATGGATATGTGTGTGTGTGTGTGTGTGTGTGTGTGTGTGTGTGTGTGTGTGTGTGTGCGAGTGTATACCTGTCCTTTTTTCCCCCTAAGGTAGGTCTTTCAGCTCGCGGGATTGGAATGACACCTTACCCTCTCCCCTAAAACCTACATCCTTTCATCTTTCCCTCTCCTTCCCTCTTTCCTGATGAAGCAACCATTGGTTGTGAAAGCTTGAATTCTGTGTGTATGTTTGTGTTTGTTTGTGTGTCTATCGACCTGCCAGTGCTTTCATTTGGTAAGTCACATCATCTTTGTTTTTAGATATATTTTTCCCACGTGGAATGTTTCCCTCTATTATATCCGTTCTAGGGAACAGCTTCATTGGAAACTGGAAAAATGTAACCTTTTCCCCCCTTAAGGATGAACACACCAAAGCCACCATCAATCTGTGAAAGGTCTAGAACCTGAAGGAGCTCCAGTCCTTTTTGGGCAAGATTTCTTATTATGCTAAGTTCACTTCCCAGGCCATGCACATTGCCATTCTCTTATCCTTCACCAACAGAGCATCAAATTTGTGTAGTCTGTCAATGGACTTTTCAGTCCGTCAAGCAATGTTGATGTTTGCTCAATGTTTGGGATTCTTTACGGAGGGTAAACTATTAACTCTGGCCACCGATGTGTACCAGTACGGGATTGTTGCAGTCCTGTCACACTGGAACTCGGACGATGCTGAACAGTCCACCACTTATGCATCAAAGACACTTACTGTGGCACAATGTAACTACCAGCATGTGGAAAAGAAGGTGCTGGCTATTACTTTATGCACCAAAAAGTTACATGTTTGTTGTGTGAAGTTCCTATTTATTGCTAACCACAAGTCCCTCATTTCTTATTCTGCCCCCAGTCTACTTTATCAGGTAGAACTGCTGCTCATCAGTGGGCACTCTTTCCAATGACTACTGGTGTGAGATTCATTAATGGCCCACTGCCCAGCATTCATGATTGTGGTTGTCAGCAGGAACCAAACTGGAGTTGAATTGACAGGAGGCTTCATTTTCATAGTGGACAATACCTTGCATCAAACGTAGCTGGATTTTCCTTTGACAGTATGGGAGGTCACAGCCACCATGGGACTGACTAGCTTTTCCAGAAAATTGTTTCAGCAATCCAGACAGGATAGACGAAGTGCACTCCTTTGGAGCAGTTTCAGTGTGGTGTGCATCTTTTTCTGCTGCAGAATCAGCTCAAAGTTGTTCACGAGATCTTCACGCTTGACACGGTGGAGGAAAGCTGATGAGTGGTTGGCTCTCCAAGTTGCATCCTCGTGTACACACATGTGCATTGCACTGGGGTATGACTCAAATAAAGACTTTGGTTTGGTGGCCAGCAATCGATCACAATATTGAACATCTCATGCGAGGTTGCATTGTCTGTGCACAGAACCAGGCTGTGCCACCATGTCAAACGTCCACTTCGCCAGTTCTGGAGCATGCTTGGGACAGAATGCATATAGACTTTGTAGGTCAATTTTTGGAAACACTTGATTGTGGTGGTTCATACATTGTCAGATTTCCTGTATGCTGCCTGACTGTCATCCATGATGCAGACAGTAACTATTTGTATGTTGTCAGTTATTTTTGTTATTGAGTGCACAAACCCAGTAATGGTCAACCAGATTGTGTCATGAGAGTTTGCACATATTTGCATTCACAGTGGTATCGAGCATCTGTTTTCTTGCCATTTATCAGACAACATGTGTTAACGGGTGTAGCCTGGTGGAATGATTGGCATGGGTGTCACCCCAAGTCACATGCCCCAGACTGTTGCAGCCCACAGTGTTGAGGTGTAACATACCACTTCAATAAATGATGTGTTCACAATGTTTATAGTACTGATGTATGATGATCAGCAAACATGGAATTAATTTCCATTAGGTGGACACATAAATTGTGTGGAGATTTCAGATAATCTGTGCATGACACTAAATGCAGATAGACACACCATTTCTGCAAGATGGTATGACACTGGAAGGTTCATCACTCTCTGCAGACTCTGCTAACCATGTCAACTCATCTCAGTCTGTCTCAACTTCTGATGTTAGGGATACTAAATCCCTCCTCCCTGAAAAGGTCATCAAGGACTGAAAATGGTCTGGCTTCTGCCACGGCCTCACTCGCAGAACCGAACCCCAGCACCAGATTGTCCACTGAAGGAGACAATGCTGATGCAGCTGGCTCTGCGGGAGGGTAGAAGATTGCAGAGGCCAGAGTAATGATTGGTCCACCAGCATCACTTGGGACAAGAACTCGTGCCCTGGTAAGTGGGCAAAGAAGAACTCCAGTTCAGATACCAGTGGTACTGGCAGCAAGTGAATATGCTGTCTCATTTGGGAGCCATCCACTGAAACAAATCCATGAATGACCCTATCATCTGGATGGCTTGGAGGCAGTGGCATTGAGGGTCCAACAGGTTGTGATGCATCTGATTGGAATGATGATTCACCAGCTACTGACCGACATCCACCACAAACAAATGCAGGTGTTTGTGGCTTACCACTATGCCCAGCAGCCCCTCCCCCTTCAACTGGTCAGTGGAATAGCACCTAATGCTATCACTGAGGTCACTTGCAGAGTACTGTATGACCCGAGCCATTGACATAGGTGTTTACATGCCAGCAGCAACAGGCATGTCCCAGCAATTCATATGCAGATATCAATTACCATGGACCTGACCTTTGCCTCATGTTGTGCTCCGTTATCTGTGTGTTTAGTTTATTCAGTTAACTAGTCATATTGCGTTTTGCTCTTTGCTCATCTCTACATGGTGTATGTGCTCTGTTCCTCCTTCATAGACTGACTCACGCGTCATGTTTCATTCCCTCTTCCTGGGTTTTGTTTGTTGCCAAGCCATCATTGGCTAGTGTAGTCATATTCTGTGCTGACAGTGATGGTTTCACCATGGTGCCACACTTGTGCAGATACAAAAACTAGTGAAATGAAGTTTTTTCTAAAGTTTTTGGTTACATATGGGGGTGAACTTGTGGTCCATAGAAAGAACCAATTTTAAGTTTATGACCAACCAGATATTGAGTTCTGAAAAAACAATGTTAGATGCAACTTCAAGTTACATCTCAATGGATTTGAGTTTCTTGTCTGCTGTGACAGATAAACACCTCCATAACCCATCAGCCTATCCTTTCCATATACAGTTACATTTCCCAGAACCTCATCACTAAATCAATTTTGAGCCTTAATCAGCTTTCCATACTGTGTATTAAGTGAGCTCCACTGCCTTTTCTTTAGTTGCAATTCAAACTCAGGCACTTTTTTGTGAGTATTTTGGCAGTGAATCACTGGCATCTTACACCATTCACCTCTAAATTATATTTGCTTGGTTCTTACACTGAGACTACTGGTTGTCTTACAGCTATCATTATTTCAACTGGCTGGAGAGTTGCCTAATCTAAGAAACACTTCTCTGCACCCTGCAAACAGTCAGCTACCCAGGTAACAGCCTCTGATATGTAGTGCACACCTGACCCATTTAGGATCAGAAATCTATCTTTTGTTGACAAAAAAGAGAGATGCTTTTAATAGCAGACACTTGTAACAGTCATTTCTTAGAAGGAGTAACTCAAAAGATTCATGCAATCAGTTCACGAGATAAGCCAATTCAGAATGTAAATAAATCAGTGCCTTATCTTCACAACCAAACCACAGTTTATACTGTATGTTATTATTTCAACTTTTGCCAGTATTCTCAAAAATTTTTAGCAAAAGTAATGTACAGGCAGCTTCTCAACCATCTGAATACAAATAACATATTATCAAGAACACAGTTTGGATTTCTGAAGGGTTCTGGTATCAAGAAGGCTATTTACACCTACAGTGGAAATGTACTTAATTCATGAAATAACAAATTACTAGCTGCAGGTATTTTCTGTAATTTGTCAAAGGCATTTGACTGTGTGAACCACAACATCCTTTTAAATAAATTAGAATTCTATGGTGTCACGGGCAGTGCTGCAAAATGGTTAAGTCATACCTCGCTAACAGGAAACAAAGGGTGTCAGTGCAAGGGACTAGTGAATTAAGTCATCAGTCATCATCAGAATGGGAAGGATCCATCTTAAGGCCATTGCTTTTTCTTGTGTACATTAATGATCTCTCATCAGTTACACTGCCAGAAGCAGAGTTCATTTTGTTTGCGGATGACACAAGTATTGCAATAAATAGTATGTCGAGTGTAGTTCTAGAAAGATCTGCTAATGATATTTTCATGGATATTAATAAATGGTTTAAAGCCAACTCACTGACATTAAACTTCGAAAAGACTCACTATATGCAATTCAGAACCTGTAAGAGGTTTCCACCCAGCATATGCATAAAGTATGAAGAAGAGCAGATAGAAGAGGTTGACAATCTTAAATTCCTGGGATTACAACTTAATAATAAATTCAGTTGGGAGGAGCACGCCACAGAACTGCAGAAACGCCTTAACAAATCTGTATTTGCAATTCGAGTGTTAGCAGACATAGGTGACATAAAAATGAAAAAGCTTGCATAGTTTGCCTATTTTCATTCCATAATGTCATACAGTATAATATTTTGGGGTAACTCTTCTAGTCAAACAAAAGTTTTCAGAGTCCAAATGCGTGTAATACGTATTATTTGTGGAGTAAATTCACAGTCGTCATGTAGAAACCTCTTCAAAGAACTGGGTATACTAACCACTGCCTCTCAGTATACTTACTCCTTAATGAAATTTGTCCTAAATAATATATCTCTTTTTCCAACAAACAGCTCAGTTCATACATACAATAGCAGAAACAGAAATGATCTGCACAAGGACTTAAAAGCACTTACTTTAGTTCAGAAAGGGGTCCACTACTCATGAACACTCATCTTCAATAATTTGCCAGCAAACATAAAAAATTTAGTTACAAATAAAGATCAGTTTAAAAGGAGCCTGAAAGACTTACTAGTGACCAACTCCTTCTACTCCATTGACGAATTTTTTGATAGAAACAAATGATATATTGTATATATTCATACTATTAGTATTGTTATTTCAGTGTTAAAAAAAAAAAAAAAGTTCCACATCCAAGAAGATCTCCTCAGCACCGATCTATGGAATGAAAAACTTATCTAATCTCTAATCATTAAATATTAAATTGCAATGAAACTCACAGGCTTCTAGGGCAATATAAAAATTTAGTTGCACAGATTATTCTTACACAAACTATCACTCACTTTCAATTAATGCCTCAGTACACCCAGTTTCAGCCTTATCATGAAACACTGTCATGTCTTAGGCCACAGATTTAAGACCTCACTCAATAAATTGTACCATTTTATTTCCCTTTTACCTATGAAAGAAAATCTACTGACAGACTTATTGTAGTGTAGCACATTTATTTTGTGGGGATGGTCTTGCATCTGGCTTCTCCTCCATTCCTCCATATTCAGATTTTTTAATGCTACTTCCTGTAATGTAACTCACAACAGCCTATACATGTTGACTAATTTGTGAATTTTTCTCCAGATTTCCAATCAATTCCATTTCAGTTCCTTTATCATGACAGTGATACTACTGAACTGCTGTGGGTTCCATATGGAACTGAAACAATGCAGATGGGGCCTTGCCAAGTAGTAGTTTGGCTCTTGTTTCACCATCCTGGAATAGTCTTTAAGATTCTCATTACTTACAGGAGCATCCTGTTTACCTTGTGAAGTACCCCTCTCACATGAAGAGCCCAATGCAACTTGCAGCCGAATGCCACTCCTTGATACATAAAATTAATTGATACAGAGAGTATGTCTCCTCCCAGCTTACCCCATCAGTACAAAAAGTTCTGAGACTAGATTAATAAAAAACAGAGACAAGTTAAGAACACAGTTTTTAATGTTTCAGGTGTTCTACATACACTCTCCCCAATCAAGTAAAATGCACAGAACATTCATAAAAACATATGAAACTGTCAGGAAAGTCCTTCTGTGAGATGTTGTTCAACTTGTGTAACACAATGGCCAGAGACAGTAGTCTTGTTTGTACGAGTTGTGCTTGCATGAATGTGTGTGTTTTTTTATTACAAAAGGCTTTTTACCAAAAGCTTAAATGTATACCAGTGTTGTTGCGCCTTTCTTCAACTCAGCATCACCTCTGCATGGTGAGTAGCAATTTATCCTTTTCATAATATTGTCATTATCCCATCCTGGATGTTCCATTGTTTGACATTGGCTTGAATGTCAGTTATGTCATCAAAGCATTGACCATTTATGTGAATTTCTGTGCACTGTCATTTTGAGGTAAATTTTTATAGATAACACCAAGTCTCATCACCTGTTGTAAGTTTTTTTTAGAAAAGAATTGTCCCTCTTTTGCTTTTCAGTCAAGTTGCAGCAAGCATCCACATGTCATCGTTTTTGTTTGGGAGTCATGTCATGCTGGACAAACTTTGCGCATCCTTATCTCTTCTTCAAAACATTCTGGAGAATTTCTTGAACACTCCATTTAGAGATCGATTTGTGACACAACAATGTTTACACATTATGGATGCATGTCCACTAATTAACACTGCCTGATCACAGCCGCCACACACCGTTGGGTGGCTTGCGGAGTATAAATGTAGATGTAGATGTAGATGTAGATGTAGCTGACTTGATGAATGTACATCTGTTGTTTACAGTTGGTAGTTCAAGTTGTCCCCATAATTACTGAGCTTATTTTGCTTATAAACCAAAAATAAAATCAGTCTTGGAACTTTTTTTGACGGACAGTGTATACTCTAATGTTGACCTTGATTTTCTGTAGCATAAACTGACCAACTTGCTGTTGCTTACTACATTGACACTCATCCCATTTGTGTTTGCCCATCTCTATTGTTGCAAGATCATCCTGCAAAATCTCACAATCTCATAAATGCCTAATTCTGTAACATATTATCAGGCCATCTTGTAAAAAACTCTTTAGACGAAAGCTTGACCTACTGACAGTGGCTTTTTAGTACATTTATTTCTCTCTTAAGCTTGTGATCACCACTTCCGAGTTCAAAAACAAAAGTACTTTTTAGTAATAATGCACAAAACATATCAGAAAGAGCAAATGATGCTAATTATCCTTTACTCAAATTTAACATGGTGAGTAAAGGAACAAAGCATGCATATGTATATATTTTGGTTCATTTACCCACTAAATATATTTTTTCTGGAATTAAATTCATTTATCAGGTCCTCAGGAATAGGATTCTAATGGAAAACTATGTATATGGCCAGCATGTAGCACTTGGAAAATATAATTTATATGATTTATTGGTTAAGTGATCTTCATCACACACTGAGATAGTCCACAAAGTCTACATCGTAATGAACTGCCATGCACATGGAATGAACAACAAATCAAACTAATCTACCAACTTGGGATGTGACAAAGTCTTGAATACTTGCAGAGTTAAGCATTTATATGTCTTGATCTAATGCAACAAACTGACTATGTTATCTACAACTTCCATTTTCTCATGTGAAAGAAATGTAACTCATTTGTCAGACTATCATTTACAATGAATGTCTGTTATTTTGTGGCAGCTACCTATGTAAAAGCAGCTGTTGAAAACCCAGTAACACTTTCAATTGCTTTGGCTTCCTCTGCACTTGTCATTGGTTTATAAGAGAAAAACTCCATATTGAAGGTTGCTGTCCCAGAAGTAATCGTTCTGAGATCTGTTGCATAGCCAAGCAGTTCGGAAAGTGGTACACAGCTAACCACCACCTTAAAATAAAAATACAAAATTACATAAAGCAGTCATATTCTATTAAAACCCTTAAAATACCTTATTATTTTTTGAGTATGACTTCAAACTTGCACGACTCCGCACACACACGTACACACACACACACGACACACACAGCTAACAGTATGCACATGTTGCAACTTGGGGATACAGGGCAGGTGTATTTTTGGGAGTGGGAGAGGGATAGAGGGACAATGAAATGATTGTATGGCATTGCTGGGGGTACGATCATTTCATTTTCACTCTGTCCATCTCCCACTTGCAAAAATACACTAACTGCTGATAACAGTGTGGAATGAGGTCCAATTAAATACACATAAAGATGAAGCATGAGGTAGCTGGTGTAGGAAAACACTGGGAAAACAGCAAAGAATGGTCTTCAAGATTGCACTGTTTACAGAATGGGAGTATTGTCTTATCTACATACAAAAGTGGACTTTATCAAGATTATTGTGAACAAGTGAAAGCAGCACATGTGCCATTGAAAAATGTGTGCAATTGAATTCATTTCCTTGGTTTCATAGTGACAACCAACATCAATGTAAGGAATGAATAACTCTAGAAGATACCTAACTTGATGTTGACCAATCCATAACTATAGTTACCAACAAACAGTTCTGTCTTCCAGTGGTCCATTACATTTTTTGTGAAATTCCTGCCATTTTTGCTGACACTGATGTCTTCCCGGACAGTCTGAGACACAAATGTGGGACAGTGAAGCAAAGGCATTTTTTGTAGTTGAGTCATGTCACATGTAGTTTGGTTTCTCAGCTTTCACAAGTCTCCAGACTTATTTTGTCAATCAGAAGCTGGTCCTTCATTTACCTCCATGTATTTTTGAATGATGTCAACAATTATATTTGAGCGATCTTGGCTTTTGAATTATTTCTACAACAGAGTGATCGCTGCACTACGCACTATGTGTTCACTGCAATTATACTTCCCCACAACTTGAACACAGTACTGCCCATTTTGCTGTTTTGCTGCATCTTGTATTGGGACTTAAGTTGGTTTACCTATATGGGTATATGTTTTATTTTTCTCTGTTTATTTTTATCCATTAATTCACTTTTGTAATTTACAGCAAAGATTAAAAAGCAATACACAAACAGCAATTAAGCCTGTGGAGATAACGAGAAAAATGAAGAGCATTAATATTCTTATGTTTTGTAAAAGCTCTCATTGGACATTCCATTGATCTTGTACTGTCTGTCTTTATCTGTCTATGATAGCGAGAGGACGTGGATTTCTGTTCAGTTCACTAATAGTGTGAAATATTTTAATTGTTATAGTTCAAAGTCAATGTCACTTATTGGTTCCTTATTTCACCTGATCTGTCTAACTCTGTCACTGGTACCTGTAAAACTTCAGGGAAGCAAGAAATTTAAGCAGAGAAAACTGGGCACCATAACATTGTCTTTTAAGAAGTGGAGGAGGTAAATGACTTCAAGGCTTGCACAACAATCAACTAATAATACAATATTATATGTTACAGATTTTACATGTATACGAAAAATCATGAGCCTGACTGTCTGGAGTGTGTGTTGCTGTGTGTAAATTAGCTGAGACACTCACTCCCAAGTGGACTCACTATTGTTGTGCCACTTGTGCGGTGCTAGAAAGTTTCCATCATAATTACTGTTCTTAAAATTATTAATTAGTCAGTAGAACTAGTGACCATTCCCTGACCAGTCCAGATAGATTAAACAGGTGCACTAATTAACTGATGTAAAACATACTGTGTAACATTCTATTGCCTTTTTATTTACTTTGTTTCATGATTGGAATAACAATGTGAAGAGAAAACCAAGGAAAAACACCACATGATATGCATAAGTTACAACTGATTAGCCAGAGGAATTGTACCAGCAACATTTAAGAAGATTGTCCATAAGGTAGGAAAGAACTCCAACTTACAGCTTGCATGGCTGCACTAGGTAAAGCCTCGATCAAAAGTAATATGAGTTCCTTACCCTATCCAGTCAAAATTCTGGAGAATTTTTTAAAAAAAACATTAGAGATCTGGGTTAAAATTATTCTGATTTTTGGAATGTTGATACATAAACTGTAATCAGCATCAATTAGCTGCAATAATGGTGTAGAGTACCTCATGTACTGATCAGGAAAATTCTCACAATCAATTTTAAGATTAAAATTCAGTTTTATTTCACATTTATTATTTTAAAAAAAGATTTGCAAAATGGAACCAGTTAAAAAGGTTGTGCCAACTACAAAAATAGTGTAGAGATTCAAAATGTCACCACAGTGGGTGCGATGACAAAGGATAGTGGCACCGAAAATATCAATCATACTGATGAGATCCGAGAATATTACTCAAATTCAATTTATGCTGCTGACAATCATGTCTTACCTTACGATGCTACCAGGCTCACTGTAGACAAGACTAATTCCCAAATCTCACCAAGAACCATTTTGTCATACAAAGCCTGCGAAAGGCGCACTAGTGCAGAATCAATAAATTTCAATTTCTCCATGTCACGAGAATTTGTTTCAAATTTGATGAAACAAGACAGAATAGGCACACAAGGTGCTAATGTGTCGTCAAGGCTTTCAATGCAGGACATGTATAAAGGCCTCACTGACCTGATGAAGAATGTATTTAACAATTTTTCTACACAGCAAACCAAAATACTTGACAAAAAATTTTGTGATTTTAAAAATGAGCAAAAGCAAACATTTATGGTTTTCCTAACATAGAGGTTCAATAATTCAAGTCAAAATCCACACAATGGCCTTTATAATGATTCAACAAGCAAACTTGCAGATATGGGGAAGAAATCAAAGGTGGAATTATTCATTGATTTGTCTAAGGAGATAAACAATATAGATCAAAAAGTGTCATCTATAGATGAGGTGCAAGCTAAAATGGCATGTAAACTAAAGATTGTGAGTGATGTGCAGACTCAGATGCAAGAGGCTCAGTAAGAAATTTGCCAAACTTTAGAAAGTATCACAGGTTAATGAGTTGTAATCTTTATATAAAGATTTATTGCAAGAAGTACAGGAGCTGTCAGTACAGTAGAGCAATTTAGATTAAGGCACTACATTCATAAAGAAAGCACATGAAAAAATCGAAAAGGACGTAAAGAATTTAAAGGACAGAGCCAAAGTGCAAATGCTAGAGAAGGGTACAAACCTTGCACAGAAGGCCATACAACAGCGTAAGATTTATGTCGAAGCAGTTGAAGAGGTAGTCAAGAAAACAGAAAACAAATTGTCTGCTATGACTGAGCTAATCTTAAAGGCAGCAGAAGAGAAGTTGCAGAGCAGTCTAACTAATGTTGCTAATGTCACAAGACAGATTCCAATAGCAAGCACCCAGGTGCAGTTGGACAGGACATATAGCAGTAATACTTATCAACCATTTGTTACCAACATTTTAAATGGAGAAGAAAGGAATTATAAAATGTAACAGGCATTGCCAATCTCAATATCAGTTGCACAAATATATCCAAGAGTATAATCAGAGGCATCTGAGCAGTGCCACACACGCAACAGACAGTACTGCATGTATGTCTACTTTATTACCAGATGAGGGTCTGCTCCCTCATTGTCAATTTCTGATTTTTTCAACAGGGAGAACAGAATGAACCCCACAATGTTTATCAGAGCTTTTTGCAATGTGTTACCCTGTGACTGGAAAGAAGCACAGAAGATATAGTTTGTTGTGGGGATACACAAGGTGGTGTTTTATTGTGAGCAACAGATATGGCTGGGAGAAGCCATATTTGAACCAGCTTTCTTGGGCAAATATTGGTCCACAGCCATCCAAGAGAGGCTGCATCGAGAGGTTTTCAACACATCATCATCAGTAAACATGAGGGATTGAGGAAGTATTTTGAAAAATACTTGTACAAAACCAGGTATTGGACAAACCCAGTTTTCCATGTGGACATACTGGAAATACTGAAAAGTCACCTGTCCCTGCCAATGTCAGGGATAAGCTAATCACTACCCAGTTTTCATGTGGACATACTGAAAATACTGAAAAGTCACCTGTCCCTGACAATATCAGGGATAAGCTGATCACTACATTTGAAAATTATACTGAGTATTTCTTATCTGTACTTGACTTGATCGACCTAATATATGACAAGGAGGTGTCCCAACCACAAAACATTAATAAGCAGTGTGTGCCCTTGAAAAATATTCAACAGGAAAATGGCAACAGTGACAATAAGCAGCATGGTTGGCACTTGTATGTCCCATACAACAACAATAATACAAGAAATAATTATGGTAACAGAGGAAACCAAAAGTCCAAATGAAGTTTCAAAGGAAATCACAAATGGAATTACAACAGACTCGTTTATACCAAACAGAGGGGCTGCTGAAGCCAGCCAGAGACTGCAGTAATGTTTGTGACAGTTGTATTTGTGTGTGTGTGTGTGTGTGTGTGTGTGTGTGTTTTATCTTTGATGAAGGCCTTGTTGGCTGTAAGCTCATTTCCTGACAGTCTTTTCTTGTTGTGCCTACGTGCAAATCAGTATCTCTACTACATGGTGAGTAGCAACTATTCTTTTCATAATACTGTTACAGTCCATCCTGGATTTTCAATTGTTTAAAAGGAGGGAAGTTGATGAATGGGAAAAACCATTGCCCAAGATACTTACAGGAGAGAAAAAAAAGTAAACCAGTTTTTGATTAATTTGGAGGAAAAGGCAGAATAGAGGAAAAATTCATATGAGAAAAGATTAGGCACACTATACAGTTTGAAGTAGGACAAGATGTATTACTACAGACGCATCCTACATCTACAAAATATGGGAAGCTCAATCGTAAATGGCAGCTTTCGAAGACTGGGCCATTTGTAGTTACTGAAATTTCACATCCAGTTCCATACAGATCACCCTGCCCTAATAGTGGAAAGGACAAGGGATTTTATCCACACAAAGATTGGAGAGAATTTGTACACTAAAAGGACTGGACAAAGATCAAACCTCACTTGAAGCACCATACAACAACAACTGACATATGTCAATATAATATGTATATAACAATTGTTTGCTTAGTTTTCAGAGAAAATTTTCATCTTATTTATTTATATGTTCTTAAATGGAAGCTAGATAAGTGAAAGTAATTCAAGATTCTGTTTAATGTTGAAAGGCTATAAGAAGTCTGAAAATCAAGCACAATCACAATGGTGCCAATTCATTCCACAATATGTACATTTTCCAAATACAATGTGACAATGCACTTGAGAAGTAAATGTGTGCAGTAACATTATGAGAGAGAGAGAATGCACAGGTGTAGTAGGAGCTAACACATAGGTCAACAACCTCAGTGCATATGCAGAAATAGTTCAGTCCAACACACCATTTAGCATGCTGAATGCAATGCAAACTTGGCATCAAATAAGCTATATTCTGGAGGTTTTAATATAAGTTAACCACTATAAAAATGAAGGAGTCTACACTATAAGGATAAAATCAATACAGTAAGCAGGTTTAAAATAAAATAAAATTTACAGAAGAAGAAAGAATGACTTACTAAAGAAAGCAATTTACACACTGCACTGCTATTTACAGTGTACACAAATTTACATGGTAGTTATATACACAATGAATAAAATATTATTAGGAAAGTATCTATAAACAATGAAAGAAAGAATAATTGAAGGACTATGGTCATATTACGAACAAACTAAGAAAGATAATGAGGTTGTGTCCATCTCCAACAACACCTTTTAATTGCAGGTGTAATCATAGCATGAATATGGAAGGACTGGAAAAGGTAAGTGGAAATGACAGGAATGCTCTGAATATTTGTGCTTTTATAAAAGGAGGATTGGTTTTGAGAATTAAAAAGCTGTTGATGAATTTACACATACATAAACTAAAAAGATATGTGTAAGAGGAGAAAAATGATACATTATTTAGCCATAGAGCAATTACGTTCTTAGCTTATAAGTTATTATTAAGCTGTGTGTATGAATGTGACAATGGCAATGAGTGATTACACTACATAGAATATTGTTAAATGAAATTTAGGTCTAGTACTACCAAGGCAAAAAGGCATCAGGTCACAGATTATAAAGTGCAAGCTATTGGTATGAATGCCAAATATGAGTATTTATGATGTAGTTACATGGGATCATGACTTGACCGAACATTCTTCTACTACATTTTCTTGACACAACCTTCATAGTGACATATTTAAGTATATTATATGCACAAGGGTGCTATCCTGAAGATACTGAATTACACTCAGTGCAGTGCAGATACTTTCAAACAAGTAATACTGATAACTTATATGACACTTCATTGTCAGAATTCTGCAATTAGTTCAGCAAACACAAAGTAAGTAGTTTCACAAAGATACAAAGAAGTGTGCACAAAGAGTCTTCTCAGTTATTCTATGGAGTGTAGATGATGGATTTTGCAGCAGAGGAAAAAAAAATGCTTCTTTCAATTCCCTGTTACTTCCCCTTTTAGATCAATAGAGGCTTTTCTAGTAGACTTGAGAGAGGCAAGGCTAAGTTTAGTTATGTTTGCTTGTGTTGGTTAATGTTTAATGAAGATTTCTTCTCTTTTGTTAGCAATCTCGGTTTACGGGAGTGTGAGTCAGACAAAATGTGAGGACAGTGGTTCATGCATATCATCAAACTGTAAAAATGTATATTGTCCTTTCAACCTCGAAACTGGGGAAAAAAAATTGTTATTTTATGTAAGTTAATACTATTCAATGAACTCAAAAATTAAAAGAGTTACCTGCTCATGACAAACCTGACAAACCTGTAAGAGACAAACAGTCTTTGAATGGGCAAAGAAAATATCAAATATTGTGTATTTAAAGTGTCATAAGATGTTGTTATATGGGTCCTAATGGTGAAAGTAAAATCTTAAAGGACGTATGGTGGTACTGCAATGTTGTTCCTGCACAAGTTATAAATATTTAATGAACCTAGATGTGAATATGCATAAATTGTACCTTATATGTGTTCGATATGATGATGTCCTCCTCGCCGTGTCTGGCGACAGCGACTCTGTCAGTCTTCTCTGTCCTTGTTGTGGTAGGCTCGGATGTGGCTCGTGAATCTGAATTTCGCTTTGAATATCCTGTTGCATGGAGCACAGTGAAGCTGACCAGCAGAGTTGTAAGTATACGTGTAGACAGGCTTGAGCTGAGATTTTCGGAGCTCTCTTTTAGCATCCAGGTTCATTAGACGCTTTTGCTCGAATTGTTCGATGCTCTTATGTACAGTTGATCGCCACTCCGATCGGTGCAATGCTAGCTCCTCCCAACGGTTGCTTGGGATGCCACAGGCTGCAAGGTGGCGTTTAATGGTGTCTTTATATCGCAGGTGTTGACCACCTTTCCTCCTCTTCCCGCACGAGAGCTGCGAGTAGAACACCGCTTTAGGTAGCCTACTGTCATCCATGCGTACTATGTGACCACTCCATCTCAGTTGATGTTTCATTATTAAAGCTTCAATACCAGCCAGTTTCACGCGGCGCAAAATCTCCGTGTTTGGGACACGGTCTTCCCATTTGATGCGCAGAATTGATCTCAGACATCGAAGATGAAATTTATCTAGCTTCTTAACGTCAGCTTTGTAACAGCACCAGGTTTCCAAGGCATAGAGTAAGGTGGAAAATACTACTGCTTTGTAGACTGCAATTTTTGTTTGTAGTTTGAGATCATGTGATTTACATACTCAGTCATTAAGCTTACCGAAGACTGAGACTGCGCTGGCTATACGCGCTGCGATTTCCGTTGTCAGGCTGTTGTCACTTCTAATTTGGCTTCCCAGGTATTTGAACTTTGACACATTTTGCAAGGGTTTGTTATTTATTTCAATACTGGAGTCATCTGCATTAAGACCTCTAAGTGGCTGTTTGAGAACTTGCGTCTTAGTGATGCTAATGGCTAAGCCAAATCTTCTGCAGGAGGCATTTAGCAGATTTACATAAGTCTGAAGAGTTTCGCAAGAATTAGCCATCATGCATACATCATCCGCGTAGAGAATCTCTAAGATGGATAGTTTGGTTACGCGACTTTTTGTTCTGAGGCGAGAGATGTTGAAGACACTTTTGTCTGTCCTTGTGTCGAGACTAATTTGATTACTACAGGCTTTGGTCGCGTCTCTCATAACAACTGCGAAGTAAAGTGAGAAGAGTGTGGGAGGCAGAACACAGCCTTGTTTTACACCACATGTCACGGGAAACTGTTCTGAGAGCTTGTCCTCATGGCGGATTTTTGCCATCATGTTTTCATGAAACTGCCGAATCAAACTGACAATTTTGTCAGGGCACCCAGTTTTCTTTAGTATAATCCAGAGAGCTTCCTGTGGGACACGATCAAAAGCTTTTCCCAGGTCTACAAAGCACATGAACAAAGGCCGATGTTGCTCTAAGCTTTTCTCTTGCATTTGTTTGACAACAAATATGGCATCCACTGTGGCTCTGTTTGGGCAAAAGCCACACTGGGTCTCTGGTAGCAGTTTTTCTGCAAAGTGTGTTAACCGGGTGTTAATTATGTGGGCAATGACTTTTCCCACTGCTGAGAGAAGAGAAATGCCCCTGTGGGAGCTGCAGTCTGATATGTCACCCTTGGCTTTATAAATCTTGGAAATACAAGCATCTTTCCAGTCTTGTGGAATCATTTCATACTCCCAAATCCTTAAGATCAGAGCAAACAATGGTTTCTTGATGTTTGGCCCCCCATATTTATATAGCTCTGATGGCAAGTTATCTAATCCTGCTGTTTTGTCATTTTTCAGCTTAGCCAGTGCTGAAATGAATTTATGGTAGGAAGGGGCATCCGCAAGTTGTTCCTCAACTGGCAGGTCTTCAAGTGCTTCTATGTATGGAATATCGGTTGTCTGATGGTCGGGATTAAGAACGTCATTAAAATGTTCCACCCACCGAGACAGGATGTCACTCTGTTGCGTCAGCCGACAACGTTTATCTTTGTTATAGACTGGTGCTATCTTCCCAGCTCTTGGACCAAAGATAGTTTTCAGGGACTCAAAGAATCTGCCCATTTGGTGTGTGTCGGCATATAACTGTATTTCATTTGCTTTATTTGCCCACCAACTGTCTTTGAGAGCACGTACCTTCACTTTCAGATTGTAATGCGCTGCTCTACGCTTGTTATCATCAGGGGTGCGAAGAGAGGTTCTGAAATCATTAATTAGCTTTCTGATCTCTGGATCTGAGTCGTCAAACCAGTCCTGGTGCTTCTTCTGAGGCTTTCCCCAAGACTTCTGAAGCACAGCCACGCAGTCTGCTAGCGTATGCACTCCACTGTTCATCTACAGGGGCAGATTCAGATATCAAAAGGCCATCAACACCAAATTTTTCATCCAGTTTTGCTCTCATAGTCTGATCATTGGCCAAGATTTTGCAGGACAATTTTGTTGGTATTTTGTGTGAAGCTCGGCATGACGCCTTCAAAGTTATCTTTAATTTGGACCTCACAAGTCAATGGTCTGTCCATCCCTGAGCACCTCTCATTGCACGTGTAACCAGTACGTCACCAAGATCTTTTTTCTGTACTATCACATAATCCAGAAGGTGCCAGTGTTTAGATCGCTGATGCATCCATGTCGTTTTATATTTTTCAGGCAGACGAAAATATGTATTTGTCAGACAGAGTTCAAACTCGGCACACAGAGTTAGAAGATCCAAGCCATTCGAGTTGCATTTTCCAATCCCATGGCGACCGAGGACTCCATTCCAAGCACTGAAATTATTCCCAACACGAGCATTAAAATCACCAAGTAACAGAAGTTTATCTGCAGAAGGAATATCCCTAAGGACATGTCGGAGGTCTTGGTAGAACTTGTTCTTCTCTTCATCCGGAGATATGATAGTAACATGTAGATATAAGCTTATGTATGCTTAGGTTAAATCATATCATGTTAAACTGGAATGCTTATTTTGAACATGTTATGTGAAACCATTTATGTATTGACAAATCAGACATCAAGAGTTACTTTTCATTTATCAAATGCTTGGCACATGTGATAAAAAAAGGTTACATTTATATATGTTTGTAATAGTGAGTGAAGGTGCAGCTGCTTACAATAACCCAAATATTTTCAGTTCATTTCTAGCAGCAAGGGATGCTAGACTTTGCTATGAGGGACCATATAAGGTGACAAAATTTATGGACTTCTCTCAAGTTTGATGAGATCTTTGATGTGATGCTGAATGTATGGGTTCACCTTGGACACTGACATATGTGATGCACAATGTGGTTACAGTACCATAGGTTGGAAATGATGAGCCTTTCTCTTGCAGCAGTGGAAACTCTCAGTCACGCACTCACCTACACATACTATCCTATGGAGCAGCTCTATGGACAGTTTGATGGCATGAAATTCATCATTATCTAAAAACTGTGAAAACAAACTGTACTGTCCAGCCATGTTGCACCAATGAGGTGTGCATGCGATAAACATTGCTTAACGTATGTGAATGTAGACCTGCAAAAGGTATGTAGCAGTTACTCCACTATACTAGAGCCACAGATTCTAGCTTTAAACATGCCCTTTGTCCTGGTATGGACTTGGAAAATTAAACTTTCAGAATAACTAAATAAAACTGTCAAATAAGAGAAAGCTGACACATCTAGGGTATACATTAAAATAAGTTTGGCCATCAATAAAGGTATTTTAAATCCCTGTCAAGCCAAAGATACAATATAAGTTATAAATGAAAATAAATTTTAATATGTTATAATTGTATGTAGAAAGGGCACCACTACTGCATAATGTTGTCTGGCAATCATAGACCATGCCAGTATAGAGAAGGGGGACAGTTATATTCGGACTTATGCTGGTTTACCTATACGGGTATATGTTTTATTTTTCTCTGTTTATTGTTATCCATTAATCAGCCTATGTAGTTTATGGCAAAAATTACAATGCAGTGTGCCCACAGCAATCAAGCCTATGGAGATAGCAAGAAAAACGAAGAACATTAATTTTCTTATGTTTTGTAAAAAGTCCTATCGGTAGTTTCATTAATGTTGTACTGTCTGTCTTTACCCATCGATGATAGAGGATGTGGATTTCTGTTTAGTTCACTAATAGAGTGAAATATATTAATTCATATGATACACAGTCAATGTCACTTGTTAGTTCTTTATTTCACCTGACCTATCTATCTGTGTCACTGGTACCTGTAATCCTTTGGAGAAGTAGGAAATTTAAGCAGAGCAATCTGGACACTGTAACATTGCCTTTAAAGAAGAAGAGGGGTAAATGACTTCAAGGCTCACGCAACTTTCAATAAATAATACATTATTATATGTTACAGATATTTCATGTATACAAAAAAATCATAAGCCTGACTGCTTTGAGTGTGCATCAACTAGTTGAGATGCACACTCCCGAGCAATTTCACTATTGCTGCACCTTTTATGCAACACCAGAAATTTTTTATTATAATTATTATTTTTAAAATTATTAATTAATTAGTAGAACCCACCTGTATTAACAAAGTTCTCACAATTGCTGTTTATGACACATCAATGATGAGCAGCCTAGCTAGAATATCAATAAAAAAATCTACTCACCAAGCGACAGCAGAATACACACATAAAAGGAGATTATAATTAGGCAAGCTTTCAGAGTCAGTGGCTCCTTTTTCAGGCAGAAAGAGAAGGAAGAGGGGTGAAGTTAAGGACTGGAGAGGTCTAGAGGAAGGGGTAGATTTCGGGGAAAGTCGCCCAGAACTGTGGTTCAGGGGAGACTTCCTGCACAGGATGAGAAGGAAAGACTCTGTGTCTGGTAGTCTTTCCCGAAATCTACCCCTTTTCGTAGGCCTCTCCAGTCCTTTCCTTTCACCCTTCTTCCTTCCCAATAGCCCTTCTGCCTGAAGAAGGAGCCACTCGTTCTGAAAGCTTGCCTAATTATAACATTCTGATTGTGAATTGCCTTTATTCCTCACTGTTGATGACTCAGGAAGCTTATACTTTGTGCATATAGTCCCCTCTGTGAGAATTTTGGGTAAACAGTACTTGTATGTATGCGTGAGAGCCCAAATAAAATGTAGTTCTGTGCAACCACACCATCATTTTCTAGCAAATCATTGATGTTTCCTGTTTACTGTATTTTACTGAACAGATTTGCCATTTCCACTTGCAGGCTGGTCAGATATTTGAGCATAATCCATACTATTGATCACTGCCAAGAGATATCCAATACTTAACATTTTTGTAATCAGTTCAGGTGTTATCTGCAGCTGTTAATTTCATTCTTACAAAATTTCTTCTCCAAATTTTTACTCAATCTATCAGATCTGTTATAAACCTTTTCATTTTTCCAAGAGATCTTTCCAGAATTTGGTTGTTGTCATTTTTCTGGTTTTCCAACTTTTGTGTTTACTTGCTGCTTCAACTTATTACACTACATCTACATCCTGATCTCTTGCAGTGTCTGCTACTGGAGTTGATTGAACATCTCCATGATGCTCCCATCTACACCTACCTCTATATTCTGCCAACGACAATGAGGTGCATGGCAGAGGCTACATCCCATTGTATCAGTTATTAGTGTTTCTTCCTGTTCCATTCACTTATCGAGCATGGGAGGAATGATTGTTTGAATGCCTCTGTGCCTGCAGTAATTACTCTAATCTTACCCTCACAATCTCTGTGTGAACAATAGGTAGGGGGTTGCAGTATATTCCTTGAGTTATCATTAAAAGCCAATTCTTGGAACTTTGTTAATAGACTTTCTTGGGATAGTTTACATTTGTTTTCAACAGTCTGCCATTTCAGTATTCCTGTGACACTTTACTACAGATTAAACAAGCCTGTGACTATTCATGCTGCCCTTCTCTGTATAGTTCAATATCCCTATCTGGTATGGGTCCCACACACTTGAGCAATATTCTAGGATGTGTCTCAAGAGTGATCTGTAAGCAATCGCTTTAGTAGACTGATTGCACTTCCCCAGTATTCTACCAATAAACTGAAGTTTACCTCCTGCTTTACCCACAACTGAACCTATGTGATCATTCCATTTCATATCCTCACAAAGTGTTACACCCAGGTATTTGTAAGAGATGGCCTATTCCAACAGTGACTCACTGAAATTATAGACATAAGATACTACATTGTTTTCATTTTGTGAACTACTACTATTAGTAGTAGTAGGAAATAGTAACTCACAAAGTTATATAATCATGACAAATTTGCAAATGTGACAAGTACATCACTAATCCCAATATTTATGTACTACAGTTCCTCGTGGAACTTTACATGAAATAAATGTCTTCTTATGGAAATCTGCAAGCTGCTGATATCATAATTGCATCCTGTGTCTGTCTATTGGTGCTGTTCAAAGAAGGAGAAAGAGTGAACAAAAGGAGTAGGAGCAGCCAAAGGAGCAGCACTATGAACAACAGAAACAGATGGTATTGTTTAAAGAAACACAAATTTTGGGTAATTTTAAGAAAATTAATATAACTAACATATACATCAGACAACCAAAGTGAGTTTAACGTGAAATCAGCATCTCAACTTGACGAAAAGAAGGGACCAGTTGATAGAATATGTTTTGAGGCATCAGTAAGATGTCAGTTTGCTAACAGAAGGAGGTGTGGGGGGGGGGGGGGGGGGGAGAGGAAGGAGGGAGGGAGGGAGGGAGGTGGAGAAAGAGAGAGAGAGAGAGAGAGAGAGAGAGAGAGAGATTTATTGCTGAGAAAGTGAACTCTAGTATGATTGTAACAGCAGGAGAGAAGTTTGAGCACCCAGTCATCAGATGAAACCTACCAATTCATAATCATAAACTGGCAGTGAAGATAAAACAGATGAGGCGATTCCTTAACAACAAATCAGCAGGATTTTAAGATCCAAGAAGATATTAACAATACAAATTTAATGAAATCATCTCATAATAAAGTACTTGCATCTGTTCAAAACTCTCATTTAATTTCTGAAAAGAACATTACCAAATTCAGAATTTTACCAAGTCACATATATTAAGTCACTGTCCATGGTTTCATCTGATATGTTACTGAAACATTTCTCTCCTGCAGTTGAACTGTCCTATTATCAATTTGAAATTACTCTGTTCAAACCCCTGTCTTCAATTTCCTGCGTTAATGGCCTCCGCCGTGAAAGATCAGCTAGAATTACTGACATAAATTCATTTGTTGTTACAACTTCCACCTTCATAACAGGTTCAAGTAAAATGGTACCAGATTCTGTCAACATCTAAAACACAAGAAAAAGAAACAAAATAATGAAGAGAAAATGTGATATAAACATTTAGTCAATATACCATATAAATTTTGTGAACATCAGGATGGAGTAAGTTCTTCTTCTAACCTTTTTGATGCACTGAGTCATGGCTGCAGACACAAAAGTTTCAGATGTCCCTTTTCCAATTTCAATCCAGTGCAATATGATATGGATATTGATGACCTAAATAAAAATTACAGGATGTATTAAACTATAGCAGAACAATGGGAAAGTAAACATACAAGCTTGGATACACATTTCAGCTTTCATGACACAAACTCTCATAAGTAAAACGCAAAAAAACACAGTGTTTAAAAAATTAAAAACAGTGAATATAGGAGATGAGTTAGTTGTTGATTTAAAGCAACAGGAAGTGTGGCTAGAAGAAAAAATATAAGGCTTATTCACAATTAGTTCCTCAATAATATCTCCACTGAGTTACAATCAACTATCAGAGTTCATGAACTTGCATCTTATTTTTGGATTAATTGTCTATGTTAGACTATTTTTATTGTTCCAGACTATGCTAGCAGACAGAGCATAAACACTTAGTGTTTATAAAAACAAGGAATTCATCATATGATCCACAATATGCCATCAGTTGCCAGATAAGATCTCACAGACAAAGACGAAACCAGAATTAAAATAGCTTGGATACATATAAATAACCTTAGACAAGCAGATGATACCTTACTGATGGCAGAAGGTGAAGAAGAGATCCTCTTACTGAATATGAAAGAAGGAATGCCAAGAAAATGAAAAATATGGCAACTACACCTATCACCTCATGGCAAAAAGAAGGAGCAAAAATGGAGGTAGTTTCTATGTTCAATTTCTTGGCTCTTAGAGTTCTGCTGATAGTAACTGTAGCCACAAAATCAAGAGCTGCTTGTTATTTGGTAGAAAGGCAATGTCCAACTTTGACAATGTTTTAAGGAGTAGAAGCACAACAACAAAGAGCTGTATAATAAGTGTCATGGTCTTTCCATCTGCGATGTACAGAGATGAGACCTGGACCGTAAGAAAGGCTGAATGGGTAGAATAGACACCTTCAAACTGTCGTATTGGAGGGAACTCTTTGGAGTTCCATGGACCACAAAGAGAATGAATAGGTTGGTACTGCAGAAAATAGAACCTGATGATCCTTGGAAGGTCTCATACCAAAACAAAAACTGACCTTCTTTGGATGCATTATGAGAAGATATGATTCACTGGAAAAGACATCAATGCTGGGGAAGATCAAAGGCACAAGGAGGAGAGGGCAGCAAAGGTTGAGACTATGATGGATTCCAACCTGGAAAGCATGCAAGAACAGGACACAATAAATTGGCGCATTTTAGTTCATGGCATAATGGAAAGACAGAATCAACTAAATGAATAGAGATACACACACACACACACACACACACACACACACACACAGAGAGAGAGAGAGAGAGAGAGAGAGAGAGAGAGAGAGAGAGAATGTGTTTCTATTCACTTTCCCACATTTTAAAAGTTCTAGCTACATGCTGCATTTTTTGCATAATATCATGCATGTACCTTTCTTTAGATTGGGGTTTCAAACTTTTCTTAGTAATTGGAATCTAATTCCTTAATTCATCTACCAGCCATTCACCTGTTTACATGTCCCATCCACCCCCATTTTATTTTCATAACCATTAGAATTATGTCTATAACTGCAGTCTTGTTTCCTGATCCATTTATTTGTTTTCCCATCTCTCCTAGTTATTCCCAAGATTCATCTCTCAATTGCATCCTGTCAAACTTCAGTTTTTGAATAAGTTATTGCTTTTAAAATCCATGTCTCACTGCTATAAGCCAAAACTGGTAACACATATTGCTTATAAACTTTCCTTTCTGAGCAAATGACAAGTGTACTTTAAAAAACACTAATTAATTTACAATAAGCACTCCAGGACAATGACATTGTTCTTGAATACTCAGTATAAGATGTGGCAATAATTACACTCAATACGAGTTACCCCTTCATTATAAGAGTGAAGTCACTTGAAGAATCACTTGTACAATGCACAGTATTAGAAAATTTTAAAAGAAATTCTGTAGTGAGGCATGATACAGAAGTAGGTAATAGCAAAGTTCATATGAATAGAAAGGCATACAATATTACATGAAAGCAAAGCTGCTTATTATGAGAAAGATCACTGTGTCATGCTTTTATATGAGTTTAGAACACTCTTCAGCATCAATAACTAGGTTGATACTGTTAGCCTGTATATGACACGACAGCTGGTTGGCCCAACCTGCAGCAAGATAAAATTAAGCATACTACCATGTATGTGATGCAATGCATGCATGTAGTGGATAATATGTATTAATCATACTGATCTCATCCAATACACTACATAAGGAATACTGTCATATTTGCAACTTGCAAATGCAGGCAAGAGCTTTCATTACTGTGAGAGCTTTCATTACATTTACAGTTCTCGGCAAAAATTATCCACCACAGCCTAAACCAATGTGAATTTCATTTGCTTACAGTTTCATACCACCATTCATCCCATCAAGAAGTAATATCATACATGCATGTAGGAGAGTGATGCAGTGTTTTTCTTTTTGCTGAGAGACACTGCACTTGAAATGTAAATGATGGTCAGAGAGCAGAGGATAGGACACTGATCTTCAATTTGTGAATGTGTATACACTGTATGTATCAAGTGCTAAGTGTGATTGGTGCGGTTTTCAGTCTGAAGACGGTTTTATGCAGCCCTTCAGGCTAGTCTACCATGTGCAAGCTTCTTCATCTCCAAATAAATACTACAACTCACACCCAGTTGAATGTCTGTACTGTATTCAAACCTTGGTCTCCCTGCATTTTTTTTTTTCTTTTTTTTGGCCTTCCCCACTTCGCTCTAACACTAAACTGAATAGCAAACTTATGGTCATTCCCTCAGTATTGCCTGACTTACTGCAAATACATTCTATCACCCTAGATTTACTTCTATTGATTTGCATCTTATAATCTCTTTTCAAGACTTTTTCCATTCCATTCTCCTGCTCATCCAAGTCCTTAGCCATCTGTGACAGACTTACACCATCAGCTAACAACAAAGTTTTTATTTATTCTTCCTGAACTCTAGCCCCCTTTCCAAATTTCTCCTTTGTCTCCTTCACATCATGCTTAGTGTACAGACAGAATGACTCTGAAATAGACGGCAACCCTAGCTCCCTCCGTTTTCAACTACTGCTTTCCTTTCATGTTCTTTGACTCATAAGAGTCAAAGTCTGGTTTCTGTACAAGCTGTATATAACTTTTTGCTCCCTGTATTTTATCCTTGCTATCTTCAGTTTCCTCAAGTACATCCCAGTCAACACTGTAAAACGTTTTGTCTAAATCTACAAATGCCATAAATGTAGGTTTCACTTTCTTTTTCTAAGATAAATCACAAAGTCAGTGTTCTTGTGTTCCTGAATTTCTCCTGCACCCAAAATGATCTTCCCTGCTGTTGGCTGCCACAAGCTTTTCAATATTTCTGTAAATAATTTGTGTCAGTATATTGCATCATGACTCATTAAGCTCATCTTAACATGGTGATATTCATACCTGTCAGCATCTGACTTCTTTGGAAAAGAAACTACTACACTCTTCCTGAAGTCTGAGAGTATTTTTCCTGTATCGTATCTTGCACAACTGGTCAAATGGTTTTGTCATAGCTGGCTCTCCCAAGAATCTCAATAATTATGAGGGAATACTGTCTACTCCAGGGGCCTTGTTTAAACTGAGATCTTTCAGCGCTCTGTCAAATTATTACAGCTCCTGTCTTGTCTTCAACTATGTGGTACGTCCAGAAAGTAAGTACTATTTTGGAAAAAACTCAAAACATTTTTTCAAACAAGAATTTATTTTTATACGAAAGAGTATCTAACTATTTTTCCACATAGTTGCCACCATTGTTCAAACAATTATCATTGCAAGAAACCAACATTTCTATGCCCTCTTCACAGAAAGATGCTGCAAATTAAGACAGCCACTGCTGAACGCCATTTTTTGCATTGTTTTCTGCTTGTTGAGTTTCTTGCCTGAGTTGAAACCATCAATGCAGTAAAATATTGTGAATCATTGAGAAAACTTTGGTGCAAAGCATGTAGTGCTCAGTCAGGGCATTGTGTTGCTCCATGACACGTGCCAATCCCCATTCTGCTGGTGTCACTCAAAAGCTTATTTAACAATTCCAATCAGTTGGGGCAGACTGATTGCCCGTCATACAGCCCCAACATTACACTAATAATCTCCGGTTATTTCAACTTATCTGGATCCCATCTCATTAATTTCCAACCATTTTGCAATTTCTTAAACTTTAATATACAATTCATAACTAACAAATCAAACAATGGAAAATCCAGGATGGAATGTAACAATTATGAGAAAGAAAGTTTCTATTCATCATATAGTGGAGGTGCTGACTGTCACAAATGAATTGTGGTTTCAGTTGCCTGTGTCTGCAGTCATGTGTGTATGTGTGTTTGTGTGTGTGTGTGTGTGTGTGTGTGTTTTGACGAAGGCCACTGGCCAAAAGCTTTAATTGTGAGAGTCTTTTTGTTCTACCTATCTGCGATTCAGCATCTCCATTATATGGTGTGTAGCAACTTTCCTTCTCATTATTAATAACTAACAAATTGGCATCAGAGTCCACACTTGCCCCTAGAAATGACTTTCAGCTTAAAATCTGGTTTTGTAATCACTCCCTTACCATTGTATATCAGTCTGAAACCTTCCTGTGTCTCCAGGTCTCTTCCACACAAAGAACCTTCTTTCATGTTTCTTAAACCAAATGATAGCTATGATTAAATTATGTTCTAGGCAAAATGCTACCAGGTGGCTTCCTCTTTCACTCCTTTCTCCTGTTCATGTTCTCCCACTGGTTTTACTTCTTGTCTTTCGCCCACAGCTCAATCCCAGTCATCCAATGCAATTAAGCCCAATGCAACTAAGTTTTCCACTCTGTTAATTATCTGAATAATTCCCTTTACTGCATCATACAGTCTTTCAGTTTTTTCATCATTTGTGGAGCTGACTGGCATATAAACTTGTTCTATTGTGGTGGATGTTGGCTTCATGTATCTTGGCTGCAATAATGCATTCACTTTACTCTTCATAACAGCTTAGCCATATTTCTGTTTTCTGATGCGTTATTACATCTTCTCCTGTATTACCCTTATTTGACTTTTTATTTATCACCCTTTACTCGGCTGATTAGAAGTCCAGTTTTTCTCACACTGAACTTCACTAATTCCCACTACATCTAACTTCAACCAAATCATTTCTCTTTTTAAATCCTCTACCTCCTTAGCAAATTAAGGGATCTAACATTGCATACTCCATCCTGTAGAATGTCAGTATTGGCTTTGGTTGGCTGATTCATGGGAGGGGACCAAAAACAAAGGTTATCGGTTCCATTGGTTTAGGGAAGGACGGGGAAGGAAGTCGGCCATGCCCTTTCAAAGGGACCATTTTGGCATTTGTCTGAAGCAATTTAGGAAAGTTATGCAAAAACCTAAATCACGATGGCCGGATGCAGGTTTGAACTGTCGTCCTCCTGAATGTGTTAACTACTGCACCATCTCACTTGGGAGTTTTAGTTTTCCTTGTGGCTTTGTTCAAATGAGTAGTTCCTGTTTTACAAGACCAGATCAGTCAGTCATCCAGACTGTTGCCCCAGCAGCTACTAAAAAGGCTGCTGCTCTCTCTTGAGGAATCACATGTTTGTCTCATCACAGATACCCCTCCATTGTGGTTGCACCTGTAGTATGGTTATCTGTATTGTCGGACCACTCAAGACCTAATGCGACAAGGCCTATGATTCATGGAGATGTCAAGTGCTATAATGTTAAAATCATATGTTATGAGCAAGTAAAGTAAAACACTTGTAAGACAATGAACTCACATTCAGGAGGAAGTAAGTTCAGATTCCCCTCTGGCCATACAGATTTACATTTTTTGTGGTTTCTCTAAATCATTTATGGCATATTATGAAAAAGACACACCTGCATTCCTTCCCTCCACATTTTTTGTGGTTTCTCTAAATAATTTATGGCATATTATGAAATGGACACATCTGCATTCCTTCTCCATCCTTCCCAAAACCAAATTGCCTGTAATGACTTTATTTCATCAACAAGGTGTCGAAGCTTCTTTCTTTTCCTTTTCATATATTATGATACCTAGACACTTTCAGTGTCAGTTCGAAACTCATAAATATGCTACACACACACACACACACACACACACACACACAAACACACACAGAGTACACAGGTAATCAGTTATCTTCAAATATCCGAATCTTCCTACACTCTGCAGAGGATGACATGGCCTCATGAAATGTAGAAGTGTATATGAACTCCTTTTAGCCTGAAAGGCTACTGTCTACTTTGGTTATAGTATTTTTGGTAATGCTAAGATTGGACAACTTGGGTTCTGCAAGTTCAATCATTGGTAATTGTCTTTTACAGGTTGACTTAATGTTCTTTCACTGACCTCTCTGGAGGTATCGTATTTGTTTACTGAAATACATGGAAAGCATTTCATGATGACAAATGTATTTTCACTAATTGCCCCTTCCCAATGCATGTGACCAACAGCTCTGACAATTGACATAATTGTTTACCAAATTCTGTGGGGTCACACTGATCATGATGACAAAAAACCTCACTACAAATGATCTAAGTATTAGTAAGCACCTGACTGAGTCTCATTGGAAAGTATTTTGGACAGTAAATAAGACAACTACTGAGGACTTTAAATATAAATATGTCCAAGATGTAGATTGGAGGTATGTGTTAGATGAGGACAATGTAAATCCTAAGTTTCAAGTATACTTTGTTCAGTAGTGATATGGGACATATAACTGAAAGTACTTTTTTGAAAAGAATTTATAGGGCTCCAAACTAGGAAGACACTACTAAGCCATGAATAACCATTGGTATAAATACTTCCTGCAAATGAAAGCAAGTAATATATATCAGATCAAAAACTTCAACCCAGCCCAGCTAAATCAGTACAAAAATATGAAAAGTATTTTGGACAATAAATAAGCAAATACTGAGGAATTTAAATATAAATATGTCCAAAAAGTAGATTGGAGATCTGTGTTTGATGAAGGCAATGCAAATTCCAAGTTCCAAATATAATTTGTTCAGTAGTGAAGTGGGACAAATAACTGAAAGTACTTTTTCAAAATTAATTTACAGGGCTCCAAGTAAGGAAGCCACTATTAAGCCACAGATAACCATTGGTGTAAATACTGCCTGCAAATGAAGGCAAGTATTATATATCAGATCAAAAACTTCAACCCAGCCTAGCTAAATCAGTACAAAAATGTTGCACAATATTAAGTACAGTTATTAAGAAATCTTAAATTTTACATTCCAGCTCAAAAAGAATAACTCTAGTAACGAAGCCAAAATTGCTTGGGGTTATAAGCAATGAGACTGTTGTTGTCCTTTCAGAGAGGATGCAAGGCAGTTTTATAAACACTGAAAACAACAAAACACAGTATGTAATAAAAATAGGGTGGCAGAAATCTTTAATGAGCATTTTTCAATTTTTGCTGAGAAAACAGGGTGAAATGGCTCTTTATAAAAGGTCACTAAATTACTGGAAAAAACGAAAATATTTCTCTGATCCATTAGAACAGATAAGTACAAATCTCACAACAGTGTATGACAAGTTTGTTTGTTTGGGCATTTACAAAACAAATATAACAGTGAAAATATCCACGGGTGTGCTGCCGGTCTATAGTGTCCAACGGGCATGTTGGACACTATAGACCGGCAGCACACCCATGGATATTTTCATTATCAAATACGCCGGGAGAAACTCAAGAATCACAAATATAACAGTGTATGAAATAAGAAAGACAAAAACAAAATATCAATATATGTACACAATTAGTCAAGTACACAGTTAAAAGTGTTCTGTACTCAGTTAACAAAAATTCATGTTCATGTCTCCCTGAATTAACCTCTCTCCCTCTCTGACTGAAATTTCAATCATGAAGCCCATTTACAAAGGCAATGGTGCAGATGTTTCAAATTATTATCCTGCCTCCCTTCTGACAGCATTGTCTAAAGTACTTCAAGTGTGTGTGTGTGTGTGTGTGTGTGTGTGTGTGTGTGTGTGTGCGCGCGCATGAACACGCGTGTGCGTCTCAGTACATCCTCTGTGTGATGAGTAGCTATCTATTCTCAGTTCATCGTAGCTTTTTTAAAGTCATATATGAGTTTGTTCTCTAATTTTTTAAGTCAAGTTTGTGATGAAGCCTCTGTTAGCAACTAATTTAAATTATTTACTCACCTGTGCTCCACATATAATCAAGTTGTCTATATGGAATTACTCAACATAGTTTTTCTTCGTGAGCAATCCTACACTTAACATATACATGGACAGCTGTTCAGTTTAAAATATTCAGTAAAAATATGCAGAAATCAATAAAATTCAAATCTGAATTGACAGTTAGAAGTCTCACATGTTGTAGCATATCAGTCAGTCCATGACAACGTCTTTTATTACTCAGATAAATATAAGCAATAAACTTACCTACAACAACCAAACAAATCTATGACAGAAAGTCACCATCACTTTACTCATCATCTTGCAGTATATCTCAACATAGAGGATTCCATCATTTCTTTATGTTTTTGCCATTATTTCAAATGAATACATTTTTTTAGAAGTAGCAGATAAGAGAAAAGAAGTAAATAAATTTCTAAAGAGAGTTACAGGTTCCCCTTAGTCCTGCAAGTCACTGGTTTGGTAAAATTTCCAGAGAGCTGTAACAGTCAGGGAAACTCTCTCTTACACTGGAAATATTACTGTGATAAAGACCATGACAATGATCAACATCAGTTTTAAGTCTGTAACATTCACGTCTGTGGATGAAATTTACACTACATAAAGTATATCTCTTGCAGATGCTAATGAGAATGGCAGGCGACTTGGCTGCAGAAATATTGGTTGGTTGTGGATTACATCACAACCTGGTTACATTCCAGTGCACTTTGTAACCTTATCATGTACCAGGAAAAGCTACGTTTGTATAGTAACAATTATGTTTGTTACATTTTATAGTTTATTTGATGCTGTTCTCATTAGTTTCCTCCCTTCCAATCTGCTTTTCACTTCATATTTCTGGTTTATTTTCCATTTATTTCCAGTTATTAATTTTTTTCCTTTCATTTGGCAACTGCCTGAAGCCCAGTAACACTTCAGGGTCTGAATTTCATCAGTCACAATTCACTGTTATTTTCAGTTCCTTTGTTATGCCTTCTACATCTCTTGTGATCTGACGTTCTGAGTCACTTTGGCTTCTCAATGCCATTTTTATATCTTCCCTTAGCTCATCACATCAAGAAAGTGGAGAGCTTTGTGATAGGATAATTATAGGAACAAAATGCCAGATGGGAACTTGCTCTACAATATCTGCCTGTTCTCAATTTAAGGTAATTTTCGTCTTCTATTTCATTCTTCTTTTGCCAAAGCTTTTCCTTGTCTTTTCTGTCAATTTCCCTAATTTTGGTCCGTATTTTCCAATTCCTCTAATATCTAGCTTTGTTCTCTTCTTTTAGCTCATTTGATTCACATTAACTTTCATATTGAGCTTGGCTACTACCCTCTTTGCCATTTCAGTACTCATGTTTTCAAATTTCATCCATTGTCAATAATCCAATTTTGTTCTTGTGCAGCTTGTTAACTCTTCCTTGGGGCAAAGTCCTGAGTGATTATTCTGTAACTCTTCCTGTATTCTTAAGCCTTACCAACCTCTTTTCCTATAATCTTTACCTGATGGAAGAAAGAGCTATTGGTTCTAAAAGACATTAATTTTATGTCTTTATATGTGTTTGTCTTGGAGTTAGGTAGACGTTGGGAAATTTTACAGACATACATTTAATTATTTTCCAAACATTAGAAAACAAGTAGAGAGACAAAGGAAGGACTTACTGGACAGTTTAACCTGGGTCCATGTGCCAATCCAGAAACTGCTCCTTGTTTGAGTGGCTGTATATACTTTGAAGGAATTGAATCTATATTTGCTGCACTATCAGGACTCCGGTCAAAAATTAATAAATCTTGGCTGTTTCCTTTTCTCTCGGCATCAGGAGTCAATGACAATGTAATTGTGACATTCTGCAGTTTGTTTCCTGGAATTATTAATTTTATGTAATTAGAAAATATAAATATGAACACACAACAAAATTTCCAGTTTCAAACAAAGGAATATCCAGGATGGAATGTAACAATATTATGAGAAGGGAAGTTGCAACTCGCCATATAGGGGAGATGCTGAATCACAGATAGGCACAACAAAAATACTCTCACAATTAAAGTTTTCAGCCATTGACACACATACACATACACAGTGTGGTTTCAGTTGCCTGAGACTGCTGTCATGTGTGTGAGCTGCGTATTTGTGTGTGTGTGTGTGTGTGTGTGTGTGTGTGTGTGTATGTGTATGTGTTTGTGTGTGTGTGCATTTATTGTTGACAAAGGCCAATGGCCGAAAGCTTTAATCATGAGAGTCTTTTTGTTGTGCCTATCTGCAACTCACCATCTCCACTTTATGGTGAGTAGCAACTTTCCTTCTCATAAAAACTCCAGTTTGGAATATAAAACCTAATATGAGAAAAGTGAATCAGTTACTGTGTAGGGGAAGCAGTGAGCATTAGACAGAATTATTAAAAAAAAAACATTATTGCTCAGGTTTTAAACATGTATTGTCCTTGAGAGAACATACAAGCACATGAACACATACTTGCACACACAAATTAAGTTTTGCTGGGTAAGTGCCACCAGCTGCTGTCTTTCTTTCACAAGATTGTAATTCATCACAGTACCTGAAGGCAGTGTGAAGGTACTTAGTGAACTGGTCTGTTTGTATTTTTAATGACTGAGTTGCAAAAGCTGCAGGGCAAAACCCAGTGTTAAATAGAGGGTTCATTAATTGTATGGTGTTGCTAATAACCCCCCCTCCCAAAAAAATAATTAATTAACCCCTCCACCCCAAATCCTTCACCACAGCCTTTTGTTCACAAACAGATCTCCCTTATTGTATCCTGTCATGATAATAATAATTCGACCAGACCTCACTAAACTGCCACGAAGGAACACTCTCTCACTTCAAATCATCATTCCTGATTAGAGCAACTGCACTGCATCCTTCACAATGATTCTGACTACCTTTTCTTGTGTCCTCAAGTGAGGAATAGGTTCCCAAAAATGAAACTTCCTGGCAGATTAAAACTGTGTGCCAGACTGAGACTCGAACTTGGGACCTATGCCTTTCGCAGGCAAGTGCTCCACCATCTGAACTACCCAAGCATGAATCATGTCCCATCCTCACAGCTTTACTTCTGCCAGTACCTCGTCTCCTACTTTCCAAACTTCACAGAAGCTCTCCTGCGAACCTTGCAGAACTAGCAGTCCTGAAAGAAAGGATATTGCAGAGACATGGCTTAGCTACAGCCTGGGGGATGTTTCCAGAATGAGATTTTTCACTCTGCAGCAGAGTGTGTGCTGATATGAAAAGATGACAAAGGTCCCAAGTTCGAGTCTTGGTCCGGCACACAGTTTTAGTCTGCCAGGAAGTTTCATATCAGTGCACACTCCTCTTCCTAAAAGGTAGTCTGCATCCCAATCAACTTACAAAATATCTTAGTTTATTCTTATTTATCTCTCGGGGTCAGACTGTCACTATACGGGTCACATTTTTGTTTACAATCCCAGTTCAAGACATCTAGTGCATCCCATTTCAATCCTGTCACTATTCCATTTGTGAAGGCAACCACTTTATATATTACCTCTGCCATAGCTTCTGCTTGGCATTTTATTTATTTATTTGTACTTATTTTTGATGTAGTTATCAAATTACGGATTTTACAAATGTTATATTGTGACAAAGGTATATAGTACACATCATATTTGTGCACAAAGGTTTAATACATAACATAAAGTGTACTCCCAATTATTTGTGTTTGGATTATCCTCTTTGAAGTTTATTTGGGAGTAGGGGAGATGTGCAATATTTTTCTCTACCAAACAATATGAAACAGCCCATCATATAACAATAAGTGCAATTTCCGTTGCTTAAACAACTGTCGCATGACAACAGAGTACCATTTATATTGTTAATGGCCAGCATATTCCATGTACAATGAAAACAAACTCAGTTTTCTGATGTTAATTGGCATTTAAGTGTCAACAAAGCAAGTTAAAAGAAATTTGTAAAACATACGATGGAGAGCAAAAGAAACGTGTTGACATTAAAACAGAAATTACTGTTAACTGAAAGATTTGAGAAGGGGAAAATTGTTGAAAAAACTAAGTGCTGATTTGTGGTACTGGAATGCAGACTATTTGAGAAATTAGAAAGAACCTGCAGAAAACACAGTATTTTGTCAGGGAATTCAATTCTTGTTCTGGACCATTTGCATGATAAAGCAACAAGAGATCTACATCTGATGAATCAGATGCTGCTCTCTTGCAATGGTTTTGCCAAAAATGATCAGAAGGTGTCATTGTTTCAGGCATGATGTGTGCCAAAAAAAAGTAAAGTTTTTCATGGAGCTCTATGGTTACAGGGAGATTTCATGCCTCATCTGGATGGCTGACCAATTTCAAACATCATGGGATTTGTAAACTTACACTGCAAGGAGAGCGGCTTAATTCAAATCTTGCGGCAACTGATTCCTTCCAGGAAGAGTACCAGAAATTTCTGGAAGAAGACAATTTCACAACAGACAAAATTTATAATGCAGACAAAAATGGTCCATATAGGAAATATCTACCAACCAGAACTCTTGCTTTTATGAGCAAATTTCATACTCGTAGATACAAGTGGTCTAAAGGATGCATTACAAATTTGTCACTAATGCTTCTGGAAACAACAAAGTGAAACTATTAGAGATTAAAAAATCAACAAGGCCTCAGAGTTCAAGGACGTCACACCTATGGATATCACTGTACATTATTACAATCAAAAAGGAGTATGGATGGATAGTGAAAGTTACAAAAACTTGTTTCACACACATTTTGTACCAGAGGTTTGACAGTTTCTAGAGGTGAAAGGATTGCTACAGAAGACTGTTCTATTGCTTGTTAACATTACAATGAAAGGATTCTATTATATGATGATGGTCCCATCATAACTAAGTTTTTACTTCCTAACATGACTGCCATCATACAGCCAATGGATCAAAGCATAATTGCAACAATTAAACTGGGCTGATCTACTGCGAATGCTAGTAGACGGTGATTTGGTGGTATTATGCAAAAAGTTGACAATTCCAGATTCCATACATGGGATTTCTGATGCCTGGTAGGAAGTAAAGCCACATACACTAGTTTGATCACGGAGGAAAATTCTTCTGGGTATAGAAGAAAGTGATTTTCACTATTTCAGTAATGAAGAAATATCAACTGCACAAATAATGAGCTGGTGACTGGTTTAAACGGTTTTGAGGATGTTGATGAAAAAAACTTGAATGACTGGCTGAGGACTGACACATCTAAATCTGGCTTCCAGCACACGAGTGTCACCAAAATTGTGACTGCTGTTTCACAACAAAACAAAGAAGAGGACAGTGAATATGAATGTGAAAGTGGTGATGAAGAGAATGGCCTTGTCAGTCATTGTACCGCACTGGAATGTGTTAATACTCTTCTATATCATATGGGGCAGACGGGGTTTCAGTATAATGACATTATTGCTACAAGAAAAATTTGAAATTACGTGCAAAAAAAGTCACCTCCTCTCAGAAGCAAAGCAACATAATAGACTATTTTAAGAAATACACAGGCCAACAATACCTATGCAAAGAACATGGAGAAACTTTCAAACACAGAATACATGTTCGAAAATATCTTGATTATTATTGTTTTTAAATTATTTGTGCATCTTCTCCCTCGCATTCACCCCAAATAATCGAGAGTCTACTGTATTACCTACAGAGGTTAATACGTGCTATATACAGAATAGAAGTATTTCAGTGAATAAGGACATTTATTTACAAGAAAAGTATTTAATTTTATTTTAAATGGGTTGCCAGCATACACTATTATTTATTCTGTCAATTTGTTGTATCACATTGAGCCACTGATATATAAATTCTGGTATGGTATTTTTAATTTTGTTCTTTTGTCTATGATAACCACACTTATTTCTTATGTTGTGATTATGTTCATCATAACATCTGGGTATGTTGCCCCGATGGCTTACAAAAAATGTTATAAGTCAATATGTAGACAATAATTATACAGTGATATATTTATTTTTGATAAGGGCATCACAATAGGATTTCCTGTATCCCGGACCATGTATCAGCCTAACAGCTCTCTTTTCTAGTACCAGTATTCTGTTCAGCAGCACATACCCATCGCTCTATTTCATAATTTATAAATGGGAAAATTATCCCAAAGTAAACTGTTTTTAGTGTTTTATTACAAACAATTTTGTACAGTTAGCTAAGCAAGTGCAATGCACTGCTTACTTTCCTGTATATCTAGTTAACATGATTTTCCCATGGAAGATTTCCATACGAGTCCACACCAAGGACTTTAGAATCTGTTGATTTCTCTTCACCGAGGACTTCAGAATCTGTTGATTTCTCTTGCCCCATTTTGATAATTTACTTTTGTCCACTGTTACAGTTTTTTAGGTAAACAGGTAAGATTTTCCTTGCCCCATGAACCATGGACCTTGCCGTTGGTAATAATAATAATAATAATAATAATAATAATAATAATAATAAAGATTTTATTGTCTTTAGGCCATACAGCAATTGACAACGTCAAATGAAGTTACAATTTATAATACAGTGTGATAAGGTATTGACTACTGAAATACACTCCTGGAAATTGAAATAAGAACACCGTGAATTCATTGTCCCAGGAAGGGGAAACTTTATTGACACATTCCTGGGGTCAGATACATCACATGATCACACTGACAGAACCACAGGCACATAGACACAGGCAACAGAGCATGCACAATGTCGGCACTAGTACAGTGTATATCCACCTTTCGCAGCAATGCAGGCTGCTATTCTCCCATGGAGACGATCGTAGAGATGCTGGATGTAGTCCTGTGGAACGGCTTGCCATGCCATTTCCACCTGGCGCCTCAGTTGGACCAGCGTTCGTGCTGGACGTGCAGACCGCGTGAGACGACGCTTCATCCAGTCCCAAACATGCTCAATGGGGGACAGATCCGGAGATCTTGCTGGCCAGGTTAGTTGACTTACACCTTCTAGAGCACGTTGGGTGGCACGGGATACATGCGGACGTGCATTGTCCTGTTGTAACAGCAAGTTCCCTTGCCGGTCTAGGAATGGTAGAACGATGGGTTCGATGACGGTTTGGATGTACCGTGCACTATTCAGTGTCCCCTCGACGATCACCAGTGGTGTACGGCCAGTGTAGGAGATCGCTCCCCACACCATGATGCCGGGTGTTGGCCCTGTGTGCCTCGGTCGTATGCAGTCCTGATTGTGGCGCTCACCTGCACGGCGCCAAACACGCATACGACCATCATTGGCACCAAGGCAGAAGCGACTGTCATCGCTGAAGACTACACGTCTCCATTCGTCCCTCCATTCACGCCTGTCGCGACACCACTGGAGGCGGGCTGCACGATGTTGGGGCGTGAGCGGAAGACGGCCTAACGGTGTGCGGGACCGTAGCCCAGCTTCATGGAGACGGTTGCGAATGGTCCTCGCCGATACCCCAGGAGCAACAGTGTCCCTAATTTGCTGGGAAGTGGCGGTGCGGTCCCCTACGGCACTGCGTAGGATCCTACGGTCTTGGCGTGCATCCGTGCGTCGCTGCGGTCCGGTCCCAGGTCGACGGACACGTGCACCTTCCGCCGACCACTGGCGACAACATCGATGTACTGTGGAGACCTCACGCCCCACATGTTGAGCAATTCGGCGGTACGTCCACCCGGCCTCCCGCATGCCCACTATACGCCCTCGCTCAAAGTCCGTCAACTGCACATACGGTTCACGTCCACGCTGTCGCGGCATGCTACCAGTGTTAAAGACTGCGATGGAGCTCCGTATGCCACGGCAAACTGGCTGCCACTGACGGCGGCGGTGCACAAATGCTGCGCAGCTAGCGCCATTCGACGGCCAACACCGCGGTTCCTGGTGTGTCCGCTGTGCCGTGCGTGTGATCATTGCTTGTACAGCCCTCTCGCAGTGTCCGGAGCAAGTATGGTGGGTCTGACACACCGGTGTCAATGTGTTCTTTTTTCCATTTCCAGGAGTGTATTTTAGCTTATATTACAATAAATGTACAGTGGGTCATCTGTTGGATTACTGCATTTTACAGTTGGAGAATTCATTGATATCATAGAACGGGTGGGCAATAAACCATTCATGCAGTCTTTCTTTGAATGTATGTTCAGGAAGATCCTGTATGGCATGTGGCAGCTTATTAAATAGTTTGTGCCCTGTGACTTCATAGCTATTTATTGATTTTGATAGTCTGTGGTAAGGCGTGTATATGTGTTTGATGCTTCTTGTGTTGTAACAATGTACATTTTCTCTACGTTTCACATCTTTTAGGTTCTTCTTCGTAAAGATTAAGACATTGTATATATAGAGGTTTATTACAGTCATAATTTTTTGTTTGGTAAATAAGGGTTTGCAGTGAGCCTTATGTGAAGAATTTGTAATTATCCTAATGGCTTTCTTCTGCAATAATAGGATGTCATGTATATGACTACAGTTACCCCACAAGATAATGCCATAGGAGATTATACTATGGAAAAATGCAAAATAAGATGATCTGATGTATGTTTCAGGTACACAATTTCTGAGTTGTCTTAATAAATAAATTACTCTAGATAGCTTACTACTAATATAGTTTAAATGTTGGCCCCGGGATAACTTTTCGTCTAAATAAACTCCCAGGAATTTAACAGAACTAGGGTCATCAGATAGTGGCTTGTCTCTTAGAGTGAAGATTATCTGCTGAGTTTTATTTTCATTTAGCAGGAAACCATTTGCTCTGAACCAATATGCTGCATGAGTGAGTGTATTTTCAGCACGTGTTTTAAGATCATTAAGATTGTTACTGCTATGAAGAAAAGTCGTATCATCTGCATACAATACAGTGGTGGATCTAATAAACGAGGGGAGGTCATTGATCATTATCAGAAACAGGAAGGGCTCCAGTACAGATCCCTGAGGCACACCTACTTTAACATTTTGTATGTTTGACATTTCCTTACCAACACAAACTACCTGTTTACGGTTGTTGAGGTAAGCTTTTAATAGTCTGAGACTGTTTCCTTTGATGCCGTAGAATTCTAGTTTCTCTAGTAGTGGCGTGTGCTCAACACAGTCGAAGGCCTTGCTTAGTCACAGAATGAGACCTGAGCAAAGCCTTTGTTCTCAAAAACTTTGAGGATGTAACTGACTACCGTGTTGATTGCATCACTGGTTGACAGATTCTTCCTAAACCTGTATTGTGTAGCATTAATTATTCCTAGATTCTCAAAGTGAGATGATAATTGTTGGTACATGATGCATTCTATTACCTTGGAGAATGCGGGCACTATTGAAATAGGCCTGTAACTAGATGGAGAGTCTTTATCTCCCTTTTTGTATACTGGGACGACCCTAGACAGTTTTAACTCATCAGGAAAATATCCCTCAAGTAAGCACTTGTTTATGCAATGGGTTAAAGGGTACAGAATGCAATCACACACTTTTTTTAGCAGGTTGCATGATATGCCATATATATCTAAGCTATCAGATGATTTCAGTTGTTTTATGACCCCTTGTACATATCTAGGCATTACTTCGGAGAAGGTTAGCATGCTTGTATTTAGTGACTGTCTACCCCAATTTTGGGAGAGTAACTCTGCTGGACTAATGTCTGATTTGATAATTGTGTCTCCTATTTCTTTCACTGAATTAATAAAAAACTCATTGAGTGTTTGTGGTGGGATATTAATTTTGTCTTTTTTAGTATCTGTGGCAGCACTTTTAATTACTTTCCAAGCGGTTTTGCATTTATTGGTGGAATTATGTATGCTGTTGGCATTGTAGGTTTTTTTGGCCTGCAGGATGGTTTTTTTGTATTCATTCCTGCATTCCACATAGGCTGATTTGGCACAGTCAGACTTCATACTATTGTATATGTTGTACAGTAACAAAACTTGTTTCTTTAGATCTGTCAGCTGTTTAGTGTACCATATATTTTGTCTGTTTTGAGATCTGGATTTGTGGCTGCTGTCCATTATTTTGATTTTCTTTATGGGAATACTATTGTTAAATAGGGTCAAGAATGGATTAAAAAATCTATCAAATATTATTTTGGCTGGCAGGTCATTACTTGATGTGTAATGTCGATCGACACTACAATGGCCAAACCAGTCTCTGTCAGCAAGGGAATTACGAAATGTGTTAATTTTATCCTCAGTTACGGGTCTGGTAATCACAACTGTTGGGACAGGTCTGTTTGCATTGCTCCTATTGAGGGGAATTTTACTTGCATAATTTAGAGATACGGAGTCATGGTCAGAGAATGGGAACACTACAACTTCGCATGTGTTTTCAGTGGTCTTGAAGTTTACAAAGATGTTATCTAAACATGCTTTGTTTCTTGTGGGCCTGTTATTAACATGATGTAAATTGTATTGTCTTAGTAAGTTTTCCAGATCTGCAACACTACCCTTACATTTAGTAACATCAAAATCAGCATTCAAATCACCTCCTATTGCAATATCATAGTGTAGCCATTTAATATTACTTAATTCACTCAATAGCATGTCCATTTTTTCTAAAAATATGTTTATGTTTCCCTTTGGTGATCTGTACATGGATACTACTATTAGCTTATGACTATTAATTATTATACCCGTAACTTCAAAGTGCTGTTCATCACACAAGGAATTTAGGTCTAGTTTGGTTATTGTACAATTGAGTGACTGGTTGGAATAAATTGCCACACCACCTCTAATGTGCTCTTTCCTACAGTAGCTATTTACTATACTAAAATTGTCAAATTTGGCAACTGCAAGTTCATTCTCATTAGCCCAGTGTTCATTCAGACAAAAAATATTGAACTGGTTATCAAGACCAAACTCATTTATGATAAGTTCTTTATCTTTCAGTCCTTGAACGTTAAGGTAACATATTTTAAGATCCATGCTCTTATTGCTTACACACTGAACACTATGGTGATTGGTTTTCAAACCTTTTTCAGGGCTTATCTTTTGGATTTATGCCTCTTGTTGCCTTTTACTAAAAAATTGTTCACTTGGGGTGGTAGCACATCTACTGTTGTATGCCAACTCTTCCCTCCTTGTGATGATATTGTAGATGAGGCTGCTACTACAGGAATTGATGGAACTGCTGTTATGATGTGTGGAGGCACTGTAGTGGCATCTGGTGACTGAGGAGATAAGGCGAATGCTTCTTCTTCTGCTGCTGTTGAATCTTGCTGGTGAAGTGTGATAGGCACTGCTGCTGCTGTAGGCATTGTTGTGGCAACTGGTGACAGTGGAGATTTGGATGTTGCTTCATCTTCTGCTGCTGTTGAATCCTGTAGATGAAGTGTGGTAGGTACTGCTGCTGCAGGGAGGCTTGCATGCATCAGCAATACAGATAGCTGTACCAAAGGTGCAGGCACAATGACGGGGTGTCTGTTGATAGGCCAGACAAACTCATGGTTCCTGAAGAACGGCAGCAGCCTTTTCAGTAGTTGCAGGGGCAACAGTCTGGATTATTGACTGATCTGGCCATGTAACATTAACGAAAATGGCCTTGCTGTGCAGATACTATGAAAGGCTGAAAGCAAGGGGAAACTACAGCCATAATTTTTCCTCAGGGCATGCAGCTTTACTGTATGGTTAAATGATGATGGTTTCCTCTTGGTTAAAATATTCTGGAGGTAAAACAGTCCCCCATTCGTATCTCCAGGCGGAGACTACTCAGGAGGATGTCATCATCAGGAGAAAGAAAACTGGCATTCTATGAATCAGAGCATGGAACGTCAGTTCCTTAATCAGGCAAGTAGGTTAGAAAATTTAAAGGGAAGTGGATAGGTTAAAATTAGATACAGTGGGAATTAGTGAAGTTTGGTGGCAGGAGAGACAAGACTTCTGGTCAGGTGAATACAGGGTTATAAATGCAAAATCAAATAGCAGTAACACAGGAGTAGATTTAATAATGAATAAAAAAATAGGAGCATGGGTCAGCTACTACAAACATCATAGTGAACACATTATTGTAGCCAAGATAGACATGAAACCTATGTCTACCACAGTAGTATAAGTTTATATGCAAACTAGCTTCGCAGATGATGAAGAGACTGATGAAATGTATGATGGGATAAAAGAAATTATTCACATCCTGAAGAGAGACGAAAATTTAATAGTCATGAGGGACTGGAATTTGATAACAGGAAAAGGAAGAGAAGCAAAAGTATTAGGTGAATATGGAATGGGGTAACGAATGAAAGAGGAACTCCCTGGTAGAATTTTGCACAGAGCATAACTTAATCATAGAACACTTGGTTTAGGAACCACAAAAGAAGGTTGTATACATGGAAGAGGCCTGGAGATATTAGACGGTTTCAGATAGATTATATAATGGTACAACAGAGATTTAGGAACCAGGTTTTAAATTGTAAGACATTTCCAGGGGCAGATGTGGATTCTGGCCACAATATATTGGTTATGAACTGTAGATTAAAACTGAAGAAACAGCAAAAATGTTGGAATTTAAGGGACCTGGATAAACTGAA
Organism: Schistocerca cancellata; assembly: GCF_023864275.1. Taxonomy (NCBI): domain Eukaryota; kingdom Metazoa; phylum Arthropoda; class Insecta; order Orthoptera; family Acrididae; genus Schistocerca; species Schistocerca cancellata. The sequence goes on along the minus strand of NC_064626.1, from coordinate 389,531,410 downwards.
ATAACCAGAGGTTGTAGAGAGTTTCAGAGACAGCATTAGGGAACGACTGGGAGGAACAGGAAAAAGAAACACAGTAGAAGAAGAATGAGAAGCTTTGAGAGATGAAATAGTGAAGACAGCAGAGGATCAAGTAGGTAAAAAGACAAGGACTAGTAGAAATCGTTGGGTAACAGAATAGATATTGAATTTAACTGATGAAAGGAGAAAATACAAAAATGCAGTAAATGAAGCAGGCAGAAAAGAATACAAATGTCTCAAAAATGAGATCAACAGAAAGTGCAAAATGGCTAAGCAGGCATGGCTAGAGGACAAATATGAGGATGCAGAAGCATATATCACTAGGAAAATTAAAGAGACCTTCGGAGAAAAGAGAAACACTTGCATGAATATCAAGAGCTCAGATGGAAACCCAGTTCTAAGCATAGAAGGGAAAGCAGAAAGGTGGAAGGAGTATATATAGGGTCTATACAAGGGTGATGTACTTGAGGACAATATTATGGAAATGGAAGAGGATGCAGATGAAGACGAAATGGGAGATATGATAATGCGTGAAGAATTTGACAGAGCACTGAAAGACCTAAGCTGGAAAAAGGCCCCATGAATAGACAACATTCCATTAGAACTACTGACAGCCTTGGGAGAGCCAGCCCTGACAAAACTCCACCATCTGATGAGCAAGATGTATGAGACAGGCGAAATACCCTCAGAGTTCAAGAAGAATATAATAATTCCAATCCCAAAGAAAGCAGGTGTTGATAGACGTGAAAATTACTGAACTGTCAGTTTAATAAGTCACGGCTGCAAAATACTGACACAAATTCTTTACAGACGAATGGAAAAACTGGTAGAAGCCGACCTCGGGGAAGATCATTTTGGATTCCGTAGAAATGCTGAAACACCTGAGGCAATACTGACCCTACGACTTATCTTAGATTAAGGAAAAGCAAACCTATGTTTCTAGCATTTGAAGACTTAGTGAAAGCTTTGACAATGATGACTGGAATGACAGGTGTAAAATAAAGGGAGTGAAAGTCTCTTTACAATTTGTACAGAAACCAGATGGCAGTTATAAGAGTCGAGGGGCATGAAAGGGAAGCAGTGGTTGGGAAGTGAGTGAGACAGGGTTGTAGCCTCTCCCCGATGTTATTCAATCTGTATAGTGAGCAAGCAATAAAGGAAATAAAAGAAAAATTTGGAGTAGGTATTAAAATCCATGGAGAAGAAATAAAAACTTTGAGGTTCACTGATGACATTGTAATTCTGTCAGAGACAGCAAAGGACTTGGAAGAGCAGTTGAACGGAATGGACAGTGTCTTGAAAAGAGGGTGTACGATGAACATCAACAAAAGCAAAACGAGGATAATGGAATGCAGTTGAATTAAGTCCGGTGATGCTGACACTTAAAGGAGTAAAGGAGTTTTGCTATTTGGGGAGCAAAATAACTGATGATGGTCGAAGTAGAGAGGATATAAAATGTAGACTGGCAATGGCAAGAAAAGCATTTCTGAAGAGGAGAAATTAGTTAACATCGAGTATAGATTTAAGGATCAGTAAGTCTTTTCTGAAAGTATTTGTATGGAGTGTAGCCATGCATGGATATGAAACATGGACAATAAATAGTTTAGAAAAGAAGAGAATAGAAGTTTTCGAAATGTGGTGCTACAGAAGAATGCTGAAGACAGGATGGGTAGATCATATAACTAACGAGGAGGTACTGAAAAGAATTGGGGAGAAGAGGAATTTGTGGCACAACTTGCTTAGAAGAAGCAATCAGTTGGTAGGACCTGTTCTGAGGCATCAAGGGATCATCAATTTAGTATTGGAGGGCAATGTGGAGGGTAAAATCTTAGAGGGAGACCAAGAGGTGAATACACTAAGCACATTCACAAGGATGTAGGGTGCAGTACATACTTGGAGATGAAGAAGCTTGCACAGGATAGAGTAGGATGGAGAGCTGGTTCAAACCACTCTCTGGACTGAAGACCACAACAACAGATAAGAATTTAACAAATATGTGCATGATATGTATGCCCTCAGTTTCTGCAAGAGAACTGCATGCTTCACCAGATCAAAGATCTTTTGAGAGCAAAAAATATGCCTACAGTATGCTTTCTTTCATCCAGATAGTTATAAATTTAATGCAGAAATTCTGTGACAGCTGTTACTGTGTTGCGATGTTTTGAAATTCATGCTGGGTTTCTGTGAGGAGACCATTTTTAGTGAAAAAGGCACTATGCTGTGCCGGCATTATTGATTCAAAAATCTTACTAAAGGTAGGTATCAATGATACTGATGTGCAGTTTGAGGCTTCATCCTCTAAGCGTTTTTTTTAATGTATTGCTCTGACAATGCTCTTTTTCAGTACCTTAGGACACATACCTTCTTTCATGCTACAATGGATGAGATATGTAACTGGTTTAACTACAATATTTGTTAATTTTTAATTTCTGAAGTGGAGAGACTGTACCAATCACTTGTATGTGTGTTTTTAGCTGCAGAATTATTTTACTACTTCTTGTTCTTTTACTTCCTCAGATTCAAAGCCCTTGTTTTTGTGTAGCAGAGTATTGGGATGTTAAGTGGATATGTGTCTGGAATTATGGTGCCAGTTAGGAAGATAAAATACTTGTTAAGGATATTATAAACAGTTTTTTAGTCTTGTATCAGTTGACCTACAAATCTGATATTTATTGCTTTCCCAGGTGTGTTTGTAAATGTTTTACAGTATTTGTTCATGAGATTCCAGGACAATGGCTTACATTTGCTACTGATTCACTGTGGACTTGGTACCTGAGATTTGGTAGTTCTGATTTGAAACTTTACTTAGCACGGATACATTTTTCATTGAAAATGAACAGCCCATATGATTTGCACATCGTACAGAGGTCATGGATATTCTCTCTAATCATGACTAATCTAGCTGGTTGTTTAAATTTAACTTCTTTATCTCACTGATTGAGAAATGTTTTTGTTTTAATTGGACAAAAAGAGTTAAAATGACTCTCATTCCATTTATTATTAGGTTCTTTCTAACTGACAGGCACTATCCCAACTGTCTCTAGCTAATGTATTTTTGAATCTGATTATGTTGCAATATTCCAAGATATGTATCAATCACCACCTCAGTTCCTGTTCCGAATGCTTTAACTGCCATTACTGCTAACAGTCTGTGTTGTAATAAAACAAAGTATATAAACATTACTAAATATTATTAAAATGTCTGCTTGTGTCTGTGTATGTGTGGATGGATATGTGTGTGTGTGCGAGTGTATACCTGTCCTTTTTTCCCCCTAAGGTAAGTCTTTCCGCTCCCGGGATTGGAATGACTCCTTACCCTCTCCCTTAAAACCCATATCCTTTTGTCTTTCCTTCTCCTTCCCTCTTTCCTGACGAGGCAACCGTTGGTTGCGAAAGCTAGAATTTTGTGTGTATGTTTGTGTTTGTTTGTGTGTCTATCGACCTGCCAGCGCTTTTGTTCGGTAAGTCTCATCATCTTTCTTTTTAAATATTATTAAATATGCATATGAAAACCCTTTTTAAATTGATATAACATGATTGCATTATTAAATATGTTCTCTGCTTACATGAATTTTTAGGCTATCGGACTTTGTTTCTACTTCTTCAATTGTAGCTGCAGGCAGCGGACTCCAAGTACACCAGCACTTGTCAGAATTAAGAAAATCCTCCTTACTTGGTTTCTCACTTGAATAAGAAATACTTAATACTGGTATCAAATTTCTGTCTTATTTCAAACATGTGATGCAAAATACTCGTAGCCCGTCATCCTCCGCACAGCACTACTTAACAATAAATTTTAATCATAGGATATCCAAGGGATCTTTAATCATGTACTTATACAATTGCCTGCACACTGTACATTGACATGTTATGGAGATGTACAGATTTTTTTTTTCATGTATATATTTACATTTGTCGATAGGGGTCGATGCCCTTTATTTGTCGGCTTCCCTTTTATTTAATGGAATGGATATGTCAGCTTATCCTATGTATGTAAAATTTCTACAAGAAATTAAAAGGTTATATACCTAATATGATAGTCCATTACTGTATGTGTCTTTCAACAAATGGATGGTCAAGTGAGGTGGCATTACCATGTGTGGGCAATGGAATAATTTATGAGTATTGTGGCTCACAGTGCTTGATACTTTAACAAGTGAGCTAGAGTTGTTCAAGCAGGTACTTACCTTATTGCCAGATGCTGTTGGTCGGGGTTCTCTCTGCTGAAAATGCAAGTACAATGGGTAATAATGATGCCCGGGCCATAAAAAATGAGATCTTCTGCCTCAGCGTCAGATTTTGAACAATAAGCGCACACCCACTGCACCCAGAATGAAGACAAATGCCACTGCAATTCTTTGATATGTGACACTCAGGTGAAAGTGTGACACTCAATGTGAAATCAACATTAAGAAAGCAAGTGCACGCATGTGCAACATTAGCATCTATCATGTTGACTGTTAGCGTCTAGCTCTAAGACGCCAAATCGGCCAGTGTGCCAGCATGAAACCTGGCAGCGAGAATGAAGCAAACTGAACATTATTGTTAGTGCACTGAATTCAAATATGTAATGGTACTTCTTCAATTGTAGCTGCAGGCAGCGGACTCCTAGTACACCAGCACTTGTCAGAATTAAGAAAATCCTCTTTACTTGGTTTCTCACTTGATAAATAAATACTTAATACTGGTATCAAATTTCTGTCTTATTTCAAGCATGTGATACAAAATACTCGTAGCCCGTCATCCTCTGCACGGCACTACTTAACAATAAATTTTAATTTTAGGATATCCAAGGGGTCTTTAATCATGTACTTATACAATTGCCCCCACACTGTACATTGACATGTTATGGAGATGTACAGGTTTTTTTTCATGTATTTATTTACATTTGTCGATAGGGGTTGATGCCCTTTATTTGTCAGCTTCCCTTTCATTTAATGGAATGGATATGTCAGCTTATCCTATGTATGTAAAATTTCTACAAGAAATTAAAAGGTTATATACCTAATATGATAGTCCATTACATATTTGAATTCAGTGCACTAACAATAATGTTCAGTTTGCTTCATTCTCGCTGCCAGGTTTCATGCTGGCACACTGGCCATTTTGGCGTCTTAGAGCTAGATGCTAACAGTCAACATAATAGATGCTAATGTTGCACATATGTGCACTTGCTTTCTTAGTGTTGATTTCACATTGAGTGTCACACTTTCACCTGAGTGTCACATATCAAAGAATTGCTGTGGCATTTGTCTTCATTCTGGGTGCAGTGGGTGTGCACTTATTGTTCAAAATCTGACGCTGAGGCAGAAGATCTCAATTTTTATGGCCCAGGCATCATTACTACGCATTGTACTTGCATTTTCAGCAGAGAGAACCCCGACCAACAGCATATGGCAATAAGGTAAGTACCTGCTTGAACAACTCTAGCTCACTTGTTAAAGTGTCAAGCACTGTGAGCCACAATACTCATAAATTATTCCATTGCCCACACATGGTAATGTCACCACACTTGACCATCCATTTCTTGAAAGACACATACATCCATCCATAACATAGTATAAATTGTTTGTCCTTAAAGTTCATTTCCTCATATGGAGTTTGGTTTCCAATGAAAATTCATACAAGTATTGAGTTACAAAAGTATATAACTTGATGGATTATACGTATGGCTGACATTCCATCTATCGCTTATACTATGAACATAAATTTCTTAAGTTTTAAAATGTCATAAATTTTTCAATTAACTGTGTTCTGTTACTATAGTTTGTTTGTTAGTTTCAACTTCTCTTCATTTACATCACATGTACAAGTTAATTACATATCACATTATTATGACACAATACAAGCATATGATACATTTATGCTTCATTTTATAGATAGGCTTTGATCACTTATGGGAGATCATTTCCTACTTAGGTAGAGGAGGGAGAAAAACCTTTGAAATAGGACCAAAACATCGTGCATTGCTGGCCTAACTACACTTGGCGCTGCCTCCTTGTTTGGGAGGGAATAAAGGAAATACTCATCTACTGGTTCAAGGATTTTTGTCCAAAGGGTAGAAGACGGAATTGGTAACTTCTGCCTCCACCACCAAATGCTGTTTATTTTTGCCATTATTTGTGGAGCTTTATTTGCCAGTAGGATATCTTAAGATCGAGTATACTGAAATATTCTGTACTGTAAAACTTTAGAAACTGTTTGACAAAGTTGTCTGGTCTTATGCATACTGGCACTATAATCTTACTGATATCTCTAGCATCGAGAACTAATCTTACAGAACCGTCTGGTTTACTTACTGGTAATATAGGATTACAGTTGGGTGCAAATGAAGGTTGTATAATTCCCCATTTAATCATGTGATTGATCTCTTCCCTTACCGCCCCTTGTTTTGCCCATGGAACAGGATATGTCTTACACAAAATGTTTCATGTGGATAGACGTAACATTTATATTAATAGTCTTTGATTACTCATGGCTCCTTACTGAAAACATCGGCATACTTAAATAGCACATTAGAAAGTTCTTGTTGTTGTATATCATTTAGTACCTGTGATTCACTTAGTTTCTGCTCTACCATTTCGTAGCTAACCTCAGTATTTGCTTCTTGTTCAGTATCATATTTCTTTGTGAAATATACAGCTGGAAAGGAATATTATAATACTACATTTGACTCTGGTTTGTTTTTGTTACTTTCATTAGGTGTTTTGACTAAATCAATAGAAAAAATCTGATTCTTTATATAAAAGTGGCATTTACCATTACCTATGTCAATCTGTGTTTTGTATGTTCTAAATATGTTCATGCCAATAAGACAATTAACTATAAGTTTGTCAATTATAAGAAAGTCGCACTTCACTGTAAGTTGTTCAATTTGTAATACGGTAGATAAATGACTGATACTTAACCAATTTAGTCTTACTGCATGTAGTAGTTTGCACCTTGCAATTTTGTACAGAGAATGTTGAAATTTGCGTCCCTTCTTCAATTCACAAAAAAATGTATTTGACATTAGATTTGTAGTTGAACCTGTATCTAAAATTAACTTTGTGTCAATATTAAATATTTTGACCTTAATGATTGCTGATATCTGTTCTTCTTGGACTTCTACTGTATCTAACTCATGCTGATACAAATCATCCTTGATGTCACCTTGTTTGTCAAACCTCATGAAACATGTTTGTAGTTTTGCTTTGCCCCCATTCCCTGAGAGGTCAATAGACTGGGGCTTAACTACGACTGGTTGGTCTTTTCCAATGGCGTGGTGTGACTTAATTCATTACTTGGAGTAATTTCAGTTAGTTGCGCTGTGTATGCACTGCGTCAATTTGTGTCATTAGCTGCTTTGCAGTTATTTTGCTGCCCAAAGGTTGGCTGCGGTACAGTGTAAGACATGGAGGCATTGTTGCCGTGCATCAGCCACTGCAGTGGCTGACTGTTTCTGTTTATGTCTGACATAGGACCTTGTGATGGTGAATTGTAATTTGCTTGTGTGTTGAAATTACCCCTGTTGTTTTGAAAATTTCTTTTAAATCATTTGTTTTTTCCATTCCCGTTACCATACTCATTACCTCTGGGTATGTGACTTCGCTCTTGTGTGTACCATCCTAGCTGTGTGTTTAGTTCACATTTTACTTACTGATTTACATAACTATGTTGTTGTTGTGCCTGATTTTCTGTTGCTCTAATGCGTACAGGTCTTTCCTCATAGAAGTCGATAGGATCAAGCACTGACAGAAAATATTCAGTGTTGTGCTCTGTCGTTGTGACTAATTTTTATCTAATGTGTGGTGGTAAATGACTTTTCAAAAATTTTAACACATCTACCTGTGATATTGGGTTTGCCAGTAGTGTGTCTTGTTCAGGTATTTTTCAAAGTATCCACGTAGGCTACCGTATTTGCCATTGAATGGTGCGGGGTTGAAAACCTTGCGTCTGAGTCTTTCTTGCACCACCTCAGACCAGTATTTGTTGAGGAAAGCTTGTTCAAATTCGATATAAGTGCTGCAATGTTCAGCCACTTCAATTGGCCATAAAAGAATGTTACCTTGCATACATCCCATGACAAATCTGATTTCTTTGCTTCTGTCCAGTTGCATGGAAATACATGATGAGAAGCACTGATAAATACTAAGGGATTCATTTTTTTACCTTCGGTAGTGAATGTAGGAAAATTTCAATGTGTCAGCAAACCTTTGTCTGGCATTTTTGGTCGTATTTATGTGGATATTGTAGTTACCAGTAATTCTGTTTGGTAATTGCTCATATATTGGAGTTGTGGGTATATTTACATTTTGTACTCTACAACAATCACTATTACCTGCTGTGGGACCAGTGACAATTTGTGGATAAATAACAACAGGTTGTGGTTTGTTCACTGTAGCCTGTGTATTATTTGTGTGCATATTTCGAGATCCGATAATATCTTCTTCTAAAAGATTATAGGTCCCATTTTCCACAGCTTATACATTAAGGTTTACCTTGTTGACTATTTCATCTTATTTTTTCTGAATAGCCTTTCCTATTACATCTGTGTATATCGTGCAATTGGTTACTAACTTCACTGTAATGATATTACCCTTATCTAATGTACCTGGTTCAGCTTGACTAATATCACTCAGGTTTTCATTGATATTCTCTCTCTCCTTTTTAGCACATGCTGAGTCAACTTCTAATGTTGCTACCCTTAAAGTAAGCTCTTCTAGAGTTATCAGTACACCTTCATAGTCTCTATTTAGTCTGTTAACAACAGTGGTTACCTTTCTTACTGTCGAAACCAGCTGGTTTTAAGTAGTTTTAATGTTTGTGTGCGTGTCTGTGATTTTCTTTATCTGTTGCTGTATTCGATCATGATGGCCATTAAAAGAATCTACTTTCTGTTTTAAGTCTGTAATGTTAATGTTAACTCCAGAAAGTACTTCATGATTTACCCGTTTTTCATCTCATTCAATTTTTCGTCGATTTCAGTGCGAAAATTTTTGGGTAAGTTATCGAATTTCTGTTAGACCACATCTTGCATATCCTTGAATACTTCGTTTTGTTCCTGCTTCATTGTATTTAGATCTTGTGTAACAGTGTTTTGTTGCTGTTTTACTGTGTTTATATATTGTGTGACTGTGTTCAGATTCTTTGTCAAATTATCAATTTTGGTACTCATATCTTGTTTCATATCACTGAAATTGGTGTTCATATTGTGTTTCATATTATCAAATTCCATGTTTATATTATCAAATTTCAAGTTTATGTAAGATAATAGCTGCCACAGTAGTGCTTCAGTTGTACTACTATGATTGCCATCAGCTGGACTTCCCAAGTTAATGTTTGTGTTGTGAACAAGTGGTGTTTGTAATGTGTTGTCAAAATTCATATTGGAATCACTGATCCATGAGTGGTATGTCACTCAGGGAGATGCATGACATTGTCTCGTCAGTTGTAAACATTGTATCGTCAAGGTTATCCTGCTGTGGAGCGTCACTATCATTTGTCACACCTGTGACACTCATCTCTGATGTAATTAAACTTTCTGCAGTAGGCATCCATGGCACCTGAACTTCAATTGTTCAATCATGCACTTCTACGCCATCTTGGCTGATTGCATTTTCACTATCGCTATCAACAATGGGCATATATTTTTCGGCCATGTTACATGAATATGTGAAAAATAAAACTTTCACAAAAATGTTAAAATTTCATATGCTAATTATTACATTTGATAAATGTAATTTGTGTAATGTCAAAGCCTTTTTTATGTCTATTATGATGTGCAAACTATTGTATTGCTATTCTTTATGTTTTTTCTGACAATATGTATCACACTGAAAAGTTCCTGTAAAAATTCCTGTAAATTTCTCGCAAATAAAATTCAAGGAAAGGAGTAGTGAGGAAAAGGTTTCTATCTACATCAGAAGAGGTGCTGCCAAGTGTAACCATGCAAGCAACTTGCGTAGCTGTCCTACCTTTGCTGCATCGAACAAAATAGCTTACTATGGAAAATTTTACGTGACCTGGCTCCAATTTTTATTCCTTTCAAAAATTTTCTCCTCGATTTTGCCTTTTTGCATTACTTGCTCCCCATTGTGATTCATGCAACAGAAAATACAGACAATTAGTTTTTTATGACCAATAACAATATCATAGAAATTTCTTACTATAAAAATAATTAACAAACCCTACTCAGAACCGGTACCCAAAAAAAAAAAAAAAAAAAAAAAAAAAAAAAAAAAAAAAAAAAAAAAAAAAAAAAAAAAAAAAAATTACTAAGTATTATTACCCCCCCATGAACCATGGACCTTGCCGTTGGTGGGGAGGCTTGCGTGCCTCAGCGATACAGATAGCCGTACCGTAGGTACAACCACAACGGAGGGGTATCTGTTGAGAGGCCAGACAAACGTGTGGTTCCTGAAGAGGGGCAGCAGCCTTTTCAGTAGTTGCAAGGGCAACAGTCTGGATGACTGACTGATCTGGCCTTGTAACAATAACCAAAACGGCCTTGCTGTGCCGGTACTGCGAACGGCTGAAAGCAAGGGGAAACTACGGCCGTAACTTTTCCCGAGGGCATGCAGCTTTACTGTATGATTAAATGATGATGGCGTCCTCTTGGGTAAAATATTCCGGAGGTAAAATAGTCCCCCATTCGGATCTCCGGGCGGGGACTACTCAAGAAGATGTCGTTATCAGGAGAAAGAAAACTGGCGTTCTACGGATCGGAGCGTGGAATGTCAGATCCCTTAATCGGGCAGGTAGGTTAGAAAATTTAAAAAGGGAAATGGATAGGTTAAAGTTAGATATAGTGGGAATTAGTGAAGTTCGGTGGCAGGAGGAACAAGACTTCTGGTCAGGTGACTACAGGGTTATGAACACAAAGTCAAATAGGGGTAATGCAGGAGTAGGTTTAATAATGAATAGGAAAATAGGAATGCGGGTAAGCTACTACAAACAGCATAGTGAACGCATTATTGTGGCCAAGATAGATACGAAGCCCACACCTACTACAGTAGTACAAGTTTATATGCCAACTAGCTCTGCAGATGACGAAGAGATTGAAGAAATGTATGATGAAATAAAAGAAATTATTCAGATAGTGAAGGGAGACGAAAATTTAATAGTCATGGGTGACTGGAATTCGAGTGTAGGAAAAGGGAGGTTAGCACACTGGACTCGCATTCGGGAGGACGACGGTTCAATCCCGTCTCCGGCCATCCTGATTTAGGTTTTCCGTGATTTCCCTAAATCGTTTCAGGCAAATGCCGGGATGGTTCCTTTGAAAGGGCACGGCCGATTTCCTTCCCCATCCTTCCCTAACCCGAGCTTTCGCTCCGTCTCTAATGACCTCGTTGTCGACGGGACGTTAAACACCACTAACCTAACCTAACCTAGGAAAAGGGAGAGAAGGAAACGTAGTAGGTGACTATGGATTGGGGCTAAGAAATGAAAGAGGAAGCCGCCTGGTAGAATTCTGCACAGAGCACAACTTAATCATAGCTAACACTTGGTTTAAGAATCATGATAGAAGGTTGTATACATGGAAGAACCCTGGAGATACTAAAAGGTATCAGATAGATTATATAATGGTAAGACAGAGATTTAGGAACCAGGTTTTAAATTGTAAGACATTTCCAGGGGCAGATGTGGACTCTGACCACAATCTATTGGTTATGACCTGTAGATTAAAACTGAAGAAACTGCAAAAAGGTGGGAATTTAAGGAGATGGGACCTGGATAAACTGAAAGAACCAGAAGTTGTACAGAGTTTCAGGGAGAGCATAAGGGAACAATTGAAAGGAATGGGGGAAAGAAATACAGTAGAAGAAGAATGGGTAGCTCTGAGGGATGATGTAGTAAAGGCAGCAGAGGATCAAGTAGGTAAAAAGAAGAGGGTTAGTAGAAATCCTTGGGTAACAGCAGAAATATTGAATTTAATTGATGAAAGGAGAAAATATAAAAATGCAGTAAATGAAGCAGGCAGAAAGGAATACAAACGTCTCAAAAATGAGATCGACAGGAAGTGCAAAATGGCTAAGCAGACATGGCTAGAGGACAAATGTAAGGATGTAGAGGCTTATCTCACTAGGGGTAAGATAGATACTGCCTACAGGAAAATTAAAGAGACCTTTGGAGATAAGAGAACCACATGTATGAACATCAAGAGCTCAGATGGAAACCCAGTTCTAAGCAAAGAAGGGAAAGCAGAAAGGTGGAAGGAGTATATAGAGGGTCTATACAAGAGCGATGCACTTGAGGACAATTTTATGGAAATGGAAGAGGATGTAGATGAAGATGAAATGGGAGATACGATACTGCGTGAAGAGTTTGACAGAGCACTGAAAGACCTGAGTCGAAACAAGGCCCCTGGAGTAGACAACATTCCATTGGAACTACTGATGGCCTTGGGAGAGCCAGTCCTGACAAAACTCTACCACCTAGTGAGCAAGATGTATGAAACAGGCGAAATACCCTCAGACTTCAAGAAGAATATAATAATTCCAATCCCAAAGAAAGCAGGTGTTGACAGATGTGAAAATTACCGAACAATCAGTTTAATAAGCCACAGCTGCAAAGTACTAACACGAATTCTTTACAGACGAATGGAAAAACTAGTAGAAGCCGACCTCGGGGAAGATCAGTTTGGATTCCGTAGAAATACTGGAACACGTGAGGCAATACTGACCTTACGACTTATTTTAGAAGAAAGATTAAGGAAAGGCAAACCTACGTTTCTAGCATTTGTAGACTTAGAGAAAGCTTTTGATAATGTTGACTGGAATACTCTCTTTCAAATTCTAAAGGTGGCAGGGGTAAAATACAGGGAGAGAAAGGCTATTTACAACTTGTACAGAAACCAGATGGCAGTTATAAGAGTTGAGGGACATGAAAGGGAAGCAGTGGTTGGGAAGGGAGTAAGACAGGGTTGTAGCCTCTCCCCGATGTTATTCAATCTCTATATTGAGCAAGCAGTAAAGGAAACAAAAGAAAAATTTGGAGTAGGTATTAAAATCCATGGAGAAGAAATAAAAACTTTGAGGTTCGCCAATGACATTGTAATTCTGACAGAGACAGCAAAGGACTTGGAAGAGCAGTTGAACGGAATGGATAGTGTCTTGAAGGGAGGATATAAGATGAACATCAACAAAAGCAAAACGAGGATAATGGAATGTAGTCGAATTAAGTCGGGTGATGTTGAGGGTATTAGCTTAGGAAATGAGACACTTAAAGTAGTAAAGGAGTTTTGCTATTTGGGGAGCAAAATAACTGATGATGGTCGAAGTAGAGAGGATATAAAATGTAGACTGGCAATGGCAAGGAAAGCGTTTCTGAAGAAGAGAAATTTGTTAACATCGAGGTTAGATTTAAGGGTCAGGAAGTCATTTCTGAAAGTATTTGTATGGAGTGTAGCCATGTATGGAAGTGAAACATGGACGGTAAATAGTTTGGATAAGAAGAGAATAGAAGCTTTCGAAATGTGGTGCTACAGAAGAATGCTGAAGATTAGATGGGTAGATCACATAACTAATGAGGAAGTATTGAATAGGATTGGGGAGAAGAGAAGTTTGTGGCACAACTTGACCAGAAGAAGGGATCGGTTGGTAGGACATATTCTGAGGCATCAAGGGATCACCAATTTAGTATTGGAGGGCAGCGTGGAGGGTAAAAATCGTAGGGGGAGACCAAGAGATGAATACACTAAGCAGATTCAGAAGGATGTAAGTTGCAGTAGGTACTGGGAGATGAAGAAGCTTGCACAGGATAGAGTAGCATGGAGAGCTGCATCAAACCAGTCTCAGGACTGAAGACCACAACAACAACAACAAGTATTATTAAATATGCATATGAAAACACTTTTTAAATTGATGCAACATGATTGCGTTATTAGAAATATTCTGTGCTTACATGAATTTTTAGGCTATCGGACTTTGTTTCTTACTTCGTCGATTGTAGCTGCAGGCAGAGGACTCTCAGTACACCGGCATTTGTTTGGTTAAGAAAATCCTCCTTACTTGGTTTCACTTCACTTGAATAAGAAATACTTAATACTGGTATCAAATTTCTATCTTATTTCAAACATGTTTGATACAAAATACTCGTAGCCAATCATTCTCCACACGGTACTACTTGACAGAACTTCTATATACAAGACACTGTGTAAAAACAAAATCATGTACAAAAATTGAATCATTTGTCTGCACCTTATGCCAATGCTTGTGATAGATCAGTGTTTCACTTTTTGGTTTTTAATAAATCTTAATTTTATGATATCCTGGGGGTTTTCACCATGTACTTATACAATTCACTGAACATCCTTATGTGAGAGGTATGTAGGACATTGCGGAGTGTTGTCATACACATCTATATCGACATCTACATCTACACTATGTACTCTGCAAATCTGTGTGGCAGAGGGTACCCTGTATCATTACTAGTCATTTCATTTCCTATTTCACTCACAGATAAGAGAGAGGGAAAAACAACTGTCTGTATACCTCCTTATGACCCCTATTTTCTTGTATCTTATCTCTGTGGTCCTTAAGCAAAATGTACACAGGCGGCAGTAGGATTGTTCTGCAGTCAATTTCAAGTGCCAGCTCTGTAAATTTTCTCAATATTGTTCCTCAAAAAGAACATCACCTTCCCTCCAGTGATTCCCATTTGAGTTCCCGAAGCATTTCCGTAACACTTGCATGTTGTTCAAACCTACTGGTAACAAACTAGCAGCCTGCCTCTGTATTGCTCTGATGTCTTCCTTCAATATGATATGGTGCAGATCCCATACAATCAAGCAATATTCAAGAACAGATAGCACTACCATTCCCAAAACATATATATTTCCAAAATTCTTACAATAAACTGAAGTTGACCATTCACCTAACCTACCGCAGTCCTCACCTGCTCGTTACATTTCATATTGCTTTGCAACATTATGGCCAGGTATTTAAACAATGTGACTGTGTCATGCAGGACATTACTAACAATGCATCCAAACATTTTCCTACTCATCTGCATTAACTTACATTTCCTACATTTAGTGCCAGCTGTCATTCAACACACGAACTAGAAATTTTGTCTAAATCATCTTGTATCATCCTAGAGCCAATCATCTTTGACACCTTAATACACCACACAGTATCATCAGCAAACAACTGCAGACTGCTGTTCACCTTTTCTGCCAGTTTATTTATGCATACAAAAAATAATATCGCACTTCCCTGGGCCACTCCTGATGATATCTTTGTCTCTGATGAACTGTTGCCATTGAGGACAACATGATGGATACTATAACTTGAGAAGTCTTTGATTCATCACATACAGGTATCTGGGAACCTATTCTGTATGTTCATAACTTCTTTAACTGTCTGCAGTGGGGTAAGATGTCAAATGCTTTTTGGAAATCTAGAAATATGGAATCTGCTTGTTCCCCTTCACCTATAGTTCACAGTATATCATATGAAAAAAGGGCAAGCTGAGTTTGACATTAGCAGTGCTTTTTAAACCCATGCTGAATCATGACATAAGATTTTTAGTCTCTGCAAAATTTATTATATTCAAATTCAAAACATGTTCTAGAATTTTGTAGCAAACTAATGTTACAAATATTGGTCTGTAATTTTGGGAACCTGCTCTTTTACCCCTCTTATATACAAGAGTCACCTGCACTTTTTTCCAGTCATTTGGGACTTTGTGATGGGTAAGAGATTTGCCATAAATGCAAGCTAAATAAGGGGACAATACTGTAAAGTACTCTTTGTAAAACCAAATTGGGATTCCATCCGGACCTGGTGACTTATTTATTTTCAACTCTTTTAGTTGTTTCTCTACACCAGTGATGCTTCTATAACATTCCTGCATTAATGATTTCTTAAATGCAGAATTTAAAATGTTGGTTTTCATTTTGCAATCTTCAAATGCCACAGCAGACTGGTCAAAGAGTGATTGGATGGAAGCCTTAGACCTGCTCTCACAGTTTTAGATAGGATCACAATTTTCTTGGGTTCTTGGTCATATCATTGGCTAATAGTTTGATAATAGTTTCAGTTTTTTATGTACTAAGGCATTCACCAAGGTTCTAGGCACCTTTCACTTGAGGCTGTTCAATGAATGTAGCTGATAAATTAAGCACTTCTTAACAGTGGCTGATGTGGTGTTCTACACATGCCTTAAAACACCAGCCAGATCTCCACTGCCTTAAAAATTCATCACTGAACTGTGATCAAGGCCAAGTTTGACCACCCAATGGTCAAAGCATGCTGTACCGTGCAACATGGTTGGTTCTAAGGAATAATTTGCATATTAATAGCCTTATTTATAAAAAGTGATGTGAAAGGAAAAGTTTAATCCACTGATATTCTACTCAGGAATTTCCATTGTTACATTACTTGTTGTTTACAATTCATATGATGATATTGGTAACTGCCAATTATCTAAGTACTCCAAGAACAGGTGGCTGTTTACAACAAACATTCTTACTTGTGTTCGAGCTAACAGAAGTTACAAATAATTTTTATAGTTTTTAATTTTCTAACTAATGTCTGTCTGAAGAACTTATTTTGCACCAGAGTCACATCCTCCTCTTTAAACCCTAGAAAAGAACAGAAAATCTCATGGAAGTTATAACTGTTTATTTTATTTTGCTTGTGAATCCAGTTATTTTCTCCACATCTGCACATTTTAATCCCTGTCCTAAAGATGTGTGTCAGATAATTTAAGTATCAAGCCTGTAAGTCCATGTAATTATGATGTATTAGGATATTTAGGTAACTATACTTCAACATTCAGCATATATGTAAAGAAAATCTTTCACGCATTTATTCTGGAAAGATTCAAGTTTAGAAACAATATCATTATTTAAACATTTTATTTGGCTCTGTGCCCTTCAGGATGGAAAAATGATATTACACTTAACATAACATTAATTAATCTAGAAGCAAAGTTCTTTCTAATATTAGGATAATAAAACACAATAAATGAAGCAAAATCCAAATACTGTACCAAGTTTGTGCTGTATTGTGTGAGAATCTTGAATTCTGTTTGTTATTGTTTCTTTATAAGCAATTTGTAGAGGACCAAGTTCAACTGGTATTCTATAGTCGGTAACTATGCGATTTTTTATTACATCAAGATGAAGCTCTCCCATTCCTGAAACCAAAGTTTAGGTTATAATAACAATAACAATACAGTAGTACAAAGAAATCATAGAAGTTACCAGCGAAGTTCATCAATCTGATAGCTGAAACATGTTTTGCTTCTACCACTTTCTCCAAGTCCTTTCCATATTGTTCATCTGACTTTGAATCATGAAGTTATAATAAGTCAGAATTACTTTCCAGATGTGAAAGTGACATCAAGGCCTTTGGAAAAATACAAGGGTTGGATCTTTAATAACAGCAACTATTTATTTACAGCTCCTACAAAACAGATATGTGTTTCAAAGTTTTACTGACCTTCAAAGTAGTCACCAGCACTGTGTATCTGTATCTACATCTACATCTACATCCATACTCCGCAAGTCACCTGACGGTGTGTGGCGGAGGGTACCTTCAGTACCTCTATCGGTTCTCCCTTCTATTCCAGTCTCGTATTGTTCGTGGAAAGAAGGATTGTCGGTATGCCTCTGTGTAGGCTCTAATCTCTCTGATTTTATCCTCATGGTCTCTTCGCGAGATATACGTAGGAGGGAGCAATATACTGCTTGACTCTTCGGTGAAGGTATATTCTCGAAACTTTGACAAAAGCCCGTACCGAGCTACTGAGCATCTCTCCTGCAGAGTCTTCCACTGGAGTTTATCTATCATCTCCGTAACGCTTTCGCGATTACTAAATGATCCTGTAACGAAGCGCGCTGCTCTCCGTTGGATCTTCTCTATGTCTTGTATCAACCCTATCTGGTACGGATCCCACACTGCTGAGCAGTATTCAAGCAGTGGGCGAACAAGCGTACTGTAACCTACTTCCTTTGTTTTCGGATTGCATTTCCTTAGGATTCTTCCAATGAATCTCAGTCTGGCATCTGCTTTACCGACAATCAACATTATATGATCATTCCATTTTAAATCACTCCTAATGCGTACTCCCAGATAATTTATGGTATTAAATGCTTCCAGTTGCTGACCTGCTATTTTGTAGCTAAATGATAAAGGATCTATCTTTCTGTGTATTCGCAGCACATTACACTTGTCTACATTGAGATTCAGTTGCCATTCCCTGCACCATGCGTCAATTCGCTGCAGATCCTCCTGCATTTCTTTACAATTTTCCATTGTTACAACCTCTCGATACACCACAGCATCATCTGCAAAAAGCCTCAGTGAACTTCCGATGTCATCCACCAGGTCATTTATGTATATTGTGAATAGCAACGGTCCTATGACACTCCCCTGCGGCACACCTGAAATTACTCTTACTTCGGAAGACTTCTCTCCATTGAGAATAACATGCTGCGTCCTGTTATCTAGGAACTCCTCAATCCAATCACACAATTGGTCTGATAGTCCATATGCTCTTACTTTGTTCAATAAACGACTGTGGGGAACTGTATTGAACGCCTTGCGGAAGTCAAGTGATATGGAAGTTGTTGGATACTCTTAGCAGTGCCACTTTTGTTGACAAAGTGAGTGGTGCGGTCTATTGCCCGACAAATCTGTATCAGTTCTGAAGCGAATTCCGTAAAGTGTTTCCTTCAGTTTAGAAATTGAGTTGAACTCATGAGGGCTTAAGTCAGGGGAGTGCAGTAGGTGGTATAACACTTAGCAGCCCCATTAGTCAAACAAATCAGTAACAGCTTGCACTGTACATATCTGAGCATCGTCCTGCAAAATGATGGTCAGGTCCTGCAGAAAGTGTCATCACTTCTGTCTCTAAGCTGGTCATAGGTTGTGTTCCAAAAATGAACAGCATAGAGACAGAAGTGATGACACTTTCTGCAGGACCTGACCATCATTTTGCAGGACAATTCTCAAGCACGTACAGTGCAAGCTGTTACTGATTTGTTTGACTGATGGGGCTGCTAAGTTCTATACCACTTACTGCACTCCCTTGACTTAAGCCCTTGTAAGTTCAACTCAGTTTCTAAACTGAAGGAAACACTTCATGGCATTTGCTTCAGAGCTGCTACAAATTCGTCGGGCAATAGACCACACTGCTTGAACTGTCAACACAGCTTGCACTGATAAGATTATCCTACGACTTCCACATCACCGACAACGGGTTATACACAATGCTTGTGACTACTTTGAAGGTCAGTAAAACTTTGAAACACCTATCTATTTTGTACGAGCTGTAAATAAATAATTGCCACTATTAAAGTTCCAACCCTCATAATACTCTGCAACAGCAGAGATGAGGTTGCAAATGATGAACATGAAAGAAATTCATGGCCAATTTTCTGAAAATTCTTAGAATAGATGCATGTTCTTTCTAACAAAAGGCACACTGGCTTAATGAATGGAACAGTCAGAAGCCAATATGCACTATCATCTCCTCCTGAGCATTACTTTGAATTTTAAGCTTATAAGCAACTTTTTTATGAATTTACTACAACTAGATTTCTTTGTATCATAAGAACCTGCTAATACTGTTTGCCCAGTTTCTTCATTGACTGAAACCCTTAAGCTGGGATCTTCTTTTTGCAGTTCCACAAGTGCAGTTTCAAGTTGCTGCTGGTAGGCCTATTTGTATTAAAAAGAAAGTAACAATTAACATATTAAAATGTAATAAATAAACTGTCAATGAATAAAAAGGCATGCAGATATATAAAATACATATTCTCAGATTTTGTTTAAACTCTGTGTGGTTGTGCAGGACTGACATGATCGTGAAAAGATGAAGTTGGTCATATATGATTTCAGAACAGTAGAGTACTTTGTTTCAAGTTAAAAGTAAAGCTAAGAGTATTTTTTACAAGAAAGTAAAAACAAAAACCAGCTATTATTAATAATATTAAGATCAAATAGTGTCTTTATTGGTTTAAAACTGACAGGTTCATAGTCAGATAGCTGCTTACATTTAAAACTAGATTTAGATTATGTATGTTTCAGAAATATGTGATAATTCACTCCAAGTTAAAAGTATGGCTAAGAGTATTTCTTGCAAGAAAGTAAACCAGCCACTAATAACAAAGCTGTTTATTAAGATTAGATAGTGTCTTTACTGCTTTCAAACTGACAGGTCCATAATCAGATGGCTGTTCAAATTTAATATTACATTTGTCTTAGGCTGTACATCTGGTGTTGGCTGTTTTTCACTGTGGCAAAAGTTCCGTGGGGTCATGGTGCCCTACAGCAAACACCATAAACGGACTTTCCAATCAACTAATTTTGTAAAATAAGGGCTATCCTGGCAGAAGCACAAAGTACTACTTCTATATCTACATCCGTATTCTACAAATACTGCTAAGTGCATGGTGGAGTTTACTTCCAATAATGCCATGTATCAGGTATTCTTTCCATTCCATTCAGACTAGAACTGAGGGAAGAATAACTGTTAAAATGACTCTGTGTGTAATGTAATTAGTCTAATATTGTATTTGTGTCCTCTATGGCAATTCCATACAGCTTGCTGAAGAATATTCACAGATACCTCACTTTATCTTAGTACTTAAAATTTTTAAGTAGGCTTTCATGAGATAATTGGTGCTTACCTTCAAGCTTCAGCCAGTTAAGGTTTTTCAGCAATTCTACTACATTCTGATATGGGGTGAACATACCTGTGGCTATTCATGCTGCCCTCATTGGTATACATTTAATATTTTCTGTTGATTGTACTTAGTATAGATCCCACACACTTGAGCAGTATTCTAGGTAGGATCAGGCGACCTTTTCACAAGCTGTCTCCTCTGTAGACTGATTGTACTTTCCCTGTAGCATACTTATGAAGCAAAGTCTCTGCCACCAACTTTACTTATGACTGAACATATGTGATCATTAAACAACAGAAATGCTAGGTTGGAATATTAACAACATGAGGAAACATTATTACAGATTGTAGCTTTCCTCAAAGCCTTCTTCAGCAAATAAAACACAAACACATTTACACAAGCAAGCACACCTCATGCTCATATGACTGCTACCACTGGCAGCTCCAATCAGAATTCGATTGTTACATAAATAGCAATCAGGAGTAGAGCAGGGAAGGGTGCAGGATAGCAAGGCACTGGGGGAGGGGGGGGGGGGGGGGAAGTGTACTTTCTGGCAGGGCATGTAGGGACTAGAGACTGCCAGGTGCAGCAACAGGAGGTGGGGCATGGGAGGAGTGGTGGGTTGGGTGGGGAGGAGGGGAGGGGGAGTGGGGAGTGGAAAAGGAAAGGAGCAGAACGGAAAGGAGAGGAAAAGGAAAGGAACAAAAAAGGAGAGGAGCTAAAAAGCATAGGAGCAGGGAAACGGAAAGGACAGGTGCATTGGCAGAGGGCAGCACATGAAGAGGGTGACAGAATGTGAAAAGGGATGAGATGATAGGATGAGGGAGCTGAAACAGTTGAGTATAAGGTGTGTGGACAATGGGTGACCATACATTAAGGCCAAGATTATTTTTGGGAGAGGAGAATGTGTGGTAAGGATAACTCCCATCTGCACAGTTTCGAAAAGCTGGTGGTGAAGGAGAGGATCCAGATGGCCTGAGCTCTGAAGCAGCCATTGAAATCAAGTATGTAGTATTCAGCATCATGTTGTGCTGCAGGGTGGTCTACTTTGCTCTTGGCAACAGTTTAGTGGTGGCCATTCATCCTGGTGGACAGCTAGTTGGCAGTCATACCAATATTAAAGCTGTGCAACAGCTGCTGCAGAGCTTTTATACTTGAACAACATGGCTGCTTTCACATGTGGCATGAACTTTGATGGGGTAAGATAAACTTGTGACAGAACTGGAATAGGAAGTGCTGGGTGGGTGGATTGGGCAGGTCTTGCACCTGTGTCTTCCACAGGGATATGATACCTTAGCAAATTATTGGGATTGGGAGTGGCATAGGGATGGACTAGGATCATGTAGACATTAGGTGGGCGAAAAACCACCACTTTAGGAAGGGTGGGCAAGATCTTGGATAGGACATCCATCATTTCAGGGCACAATGATATGTAATCAAAGCCCTGATGAAATATGTGGTTCAGTTGTTCCAATCTGGAGTGGTTGGGGTGTTTGGGGGAGGGTGGGGGGGGGGGGGGGGACTTTTGTAGCTGGTACTTGGGGTTGGTGGGAGGCTAAGGGATGTGTGGGGAAATGGCACGGGAAATCTGTTTGCAGACCTGGTCTGAGGGATGGTGCCTGTTCATGAAGGCCTTGGTGAGACCTGCATACTGAGAAAGGGGGTCCTTGTCACAGTAGTTATGATATCCCTGGGTAGCAAGACTGTATGGCAGGAATTTTTTGATGTGGGAGGGATGGCAGTTGTCAAAATGTTCGTACTGTTCGTTGTTGGAGGGTTTGATGTGGGCAGAGGTGTAGATGGAGCCTACCCTCTCCCCTCCCCTCTGCTTTCCCCCTCACCCCACCCCACACGCCACACCTCCTCTAGTCCCTGCATGCCCTGTCAAACAGTGCTCTTCTCTCCCCTCGCCCATACCCTGCTATCTATCCCTCCCTCTTTCCTGCCCCACTCTAAATTACTATTCACATGACAGTCGCATTCTCGTCAGAGCTACTGATAGTGATGGTGGTGATTTTAGATGAGGGTGCTGTAATGTAACGGACTACAGAAACTACCGATACCACCGGCTGGCAAGGTGTGTGGTGCCGTCAATCAACTTGAAGGAGCAAGTGAACTTTAACTATGTAAACATAAACATATTATTATATACCTAAAAACAAAAATGATGTGACTTACCAAATGAAAGTGCTGGCAGGTCGACAGACACACAAACGAACACAAACATACACACAAAATTCAAGCTTTCGCAACAAACTGTTGCCTCATCAGGAAAGAGGGAAGGAGAGGGAAAGACGAAAGGATGTGGGTTTTAAGGGAGAGGGTAAGGAGTCATTCCAGTCCCGGGAGCGGAAGGACTTACCTTAGGGGGAAAAAAGGACGGGTATACACTCGCACACACACACATATCCATCCACACATATACAGACACAAGCAGACATATTTAAAGACAAAGAGTTTGGGCAGAGATGTCAGTCGAGGCAGAAGTGCAGAGGAAAAGATGTTGTTGAATGACAGGTGAGGTATGAGTGGCGGAAATTAGAAATTAGCGGAGATTGAGGCCTGGTGGATAACGGGAAGAGAGGATATATTGAAGAGCAAGTTCCCATCTCCGGAGTTCGGATAGGTTGGTGTTAGTAGGAAGTATCCAGATAACCCGGACGGTGTAACACTGCGCCAAGATGTGCTGGTCGTGCACCAAGGCATGTTTAGCCACAGGGTGATCCTCATTACCAACAAACACTGTCTGCCTGTGTCCATTCATGCGAATGGACAGTTTGTTGCTGGTCATTCCCACATAGAACGCTTCACAGTGTAGACAGGTCAGTTGGTAAATCACGTGGGTGCTTTCACACGTGGCTCTGCCTTTGATTGTGTACACCTTCCGGGTTACAGGACTGGAGTAGGTGGTGGTGGGAGGGTGCATGGGACAGGTTTTACACCGGTGGCGGTTAGAAGGGTAGGAGCCAGAGGGTAGGGAAGGTGGTTTGGGGATTTCATAGGGATGAACTAAGAGGTTACGAAGGTTAGGTGGACGGCGGAAAGACACTCTTGGTGGAGTGGGTAGGATTTCATGAAGGATGGATCTCATTTCAGGGCAGGATTTGAGGAAGTCGTATCCCTGATGGAGAGCCACATTCAGAATCTAATCCAGTCCCGGAAAGTATCCTGTCACAAGTGGGGCACTTTTGTGGTTCTTCTGTGAGAGGTTCTGGGTTTGAGAGGATGAGGAAGTGGCTCTGGTTATTTGCTTCTGTACCAGGTCGGGAGGGTAGTTGCGGGATGCGAAAGCTGTTGTCAGGTTGTTGGTGTAATGCTTCAGGGATTCCGGACTGGAGCAGATTCGTTTGCCACGAAGACCTAGGCTGTAGGGAAGGGACCGTTTGATGTGGAATGGGTGGCAGCTGTCGTAATGGAGGTACTGTTGCTTGTTGGTGGGTTTGATGTGGACGGACGTGTGAAGCTGGCCATTGGACAGGTGAAGGTCAACATCAAGGAAAGTGGCATGGGATTTGGAGTAGAACCAGGTGAATCTGATGGAACCAAAGGAGTTGAGGTTGGAGAGGAAATTCTGGAGTTCTTCTTCACTGTGAGTCCAGATCATGAAGATGTCATCAATAAATCTGTACCAAACTTCGGGTTGGCAGGCCTGGGTAACCAAGAGGGCTTCCTCTAAGCGACCCATGAATAGGTTGGCGTACGAGGGGGCCATCCTGGTACCCATGGCTGTTCCCTTTAATTGTTGGTATGTGTGGTTTTCAAAAGTGAAGAAGTTGTGGGTCAGGATGAAGCTGGCTAAGGTAATGAGGAAAGATGTTTTAGGTAGGGTGGTAGGTGATCGGCGTGAAAGGAAGTGCTCCCGCACGTCCAGGGCCTCGCTGCGATGGAGCACTTCAAACGGTTCCTTCCCTACAGCCTAGGTCTTTGTGGCAAACGAATCTGCTCCAGTCCGGAATCCCTGAAGCATTACACCAACAACCTGACAACAGCTTTCGCATCCCGCAACTACCCTCCCGACCTGGTACAGAAGCAAATAACCAGAGCCACTTCCTCATCGTCTCAAACCCAGAACCTCTCACAGAAGAACCACAAAAGTGCCCCACTTGTGACAGGATACTTTCCGGGACTGGATCAGATTCTAAATGTGGCTCTCCAGCAGGGATACGACTTCCTCAAATCCTGCCCTGAAATGAGATCCATCCTTCATGAAATCCTCCCCACTCCACCAAGAGTGTCTTTCCGCCATCCACCTAACCTTCGTAACCTCTTAGTTCATCCCTGTGAAATCCCCAAACCACCTTCCCTACCCTCTGGCTCCTACCCTTGTAACCGCCCCCGGCATAAAACCTGTCCCATGCACCCTCCCACCACCACCTACTCCAGTCCTGTAACCCGGAAGGTGTACACAATCAAAGGCAGAGCCACGTGTGAAAGCATCCACGTGATTTACCAACTGCCCTGTCTACACTGTGAAGCGTTCTATGTGGGAATGACCAGCAACAAACTGTCCATTCACATGAATGGACACAGGCAGACAGTGTTTGTTGGTAATGAGGATCACCCTGTGGCTAAACATGCCTTGGTGCACGACCAGCACATCTTGGCGCAGTGTTACACCGTCCGGGTTATCTGGATACTTCCTACTAACACCAACCTATCCGAACTCCGGAGATGGGAACTTGCTCTTCAATATATCCTCTCTTCCCGTTATCCACCAGGCCTCAATCTCCGCTAATTTCAAATTTCCGCCACTCATACCTCACCTGTCATTCATCAACATCTTTGCCTCTGCACTTCTGCCTCGACTGACATCTCTGCCCAAACTCTTTGTCTTTAAATATGTCTGCTTGTGTCTGTATATGTGTGGATGGATATGTGTGTGTGTGCGAGTGTATACCCGTCCTTTTTTCCCCCTAAGGTAAGTCCTTCCGCTCCCGGGACTGGAATGACTCCTTACCCTCTCCCTTAAAACCCACATCCTTTCGTCTTTCCCTCTCCTTCCCTCTTTCCTGATGAGGCAACAGTTTGTTGCGAAAGCTTGAATTTTGTGTGTATGTTTGTGTTCGTTTGTGTGTCTGTCGACCTGCCAGCACTTTCATTTGGTAAGTCACATCATCTTTGTTTTTAGGTATATTTTTCCTTCGTGGAATGTTTCCTTCTATTATAAACATATTATTATTTTGTTACGAAACTGTTAATATGAGGACAATCATGAGGTATATTTTTTCATATATGTATACATGCAATGTGTAAAATATCGATATACAACCAAGGTTGGCAGTACTGCACAGTTTGTAAGCTCTGTGAACAGGAGCCGGTGGTTGGCGGGTGTAGAGACAATGGGCATTTGGTGTTGAGACATCTTGTAATACGCTTGCTTTGAGAAGGTCAAGGATAGAGGGAACGAAATTATGTATTGGAAAAGCTGTTACATTGAAAATTATTGAATATCGTCACAATCAGCATTTATAAAATAAAAGTTGGAAGTTTAAATATGTGTCAGTTCTTATGCAGCAGAATACACACCCTGGACCTCAAATTGATTTAACAAACAGCTGATGGCTAGATTCATCATTGGACCACGAGCGAGCAACAACGACCAATAAAGGTAAGGATGTTATATTACTCTAAATTCAAATTGTGATGATACCTTTCTTTCTCCATGTCTTCAACCCTGTATGTACTCTGTTGTTAGAGTGAACAGCAAGACGGGGACTTGTGGTCGACTAGGCACACCAGGGAGACCACACAGGTTTAAAATGATAATTTGTAGCTTAATATACTACTACAAGGAGGATATAAGATGAACATCAACAAAAGCAAAACGAGGATCATGGAATGTAGTCGAATTAAGTCGGGTGATGCTGAGGGAATTAGATTAGGAAATGAGACACTTAAAGTAGTAAAGGAGTTTTGCTATTTGGGGAGCAAAATAACTGATGATGGTCAAAGTAGAGAGGATATATAATGTAGACTGGCAATGGCAAGGAAAGCGTTTCTGAAGAAGAGAAATTTGTTAACATCAAGTATAGATTTAAGTGTCAGGAAGTCGTTTCTGAAAGTATTTGTATGGAGTGTAGCCATGTATGAAAGTGAAACATGGACGATAAATAGTTTGGACAAGAAGAGAATAGAAGCTTTCGAAATGTTGTGCTACAGAAGAATGCTGAAGATTAGATGGATAGATCACATAACTAATGAGGAGGTATTGAACAGAATTGGGGAGAAGAGGAGTTTGTGGCACAACTTGACTATAAGAAGGGATCGGTTGGTAGGACATGTTCTGAGGCATCAAGGGATCACCAATTTAGCACTGGAGGGCAGAGTGGAGGGTAAAAATCGTAGAGGGAGACCAAGAGATGAATACACTAAGCAGATTCAGAAGGATGTAGGCTGCAGTATGTACTGGGAGATGAAAAGCTTGCACAGGATAGAGTAGCATGGACAACTGCATCAAACCAGTCTCAGGACTGAAGACCACAACAACAACATACTACTACTGATAATAATTAATATTTGTTCCCCGGAAAAAGAGGTGAATTACAGTGCTCAACATCATGGTCATCAGTGGCTAGCTGCCGATAGTAACAGTCATGCGTGCAAGAAATGTACTTGCTTGTGTGTGTGTGTGTGTGTGTGTGTGTGTGTGTGTGTGTGTGTGTGTGTGTGTGTATTTTCGTTGCTGAAGGAGGCTTTGACTGAAAGGTATAATGTGTGCCGTCTTTTCATGATGTCTGCCTGCAACTGAACATGTCATCTTTAGAGTGAGTAGCAATCTATCCTTTTCCTTATTGATCATAAGTGACATCTCATCTCATATCCCCCACCTAGATAGTTGTACATCTTGACTAATTCCAATGGAAGGCATTGCTGCAATAACCAGGTAAGTCACATTTATGTATTTTCAAGTAAAACATAAGAAACTGTGCACAACTGGTAAAAATAATTTTATCAGTCTTGTCTTTGCCCAATGGGCCACCAGTACACTGTAATAGTTTATTACATAACCAAACCAAGCTTTATTATGATATTTATTCACTTGGACTTGTCATTCTCTTTGCATTAAACAACCCTGTTTTGTGAAAATTATTTCAAATAAACAAGTAAATGAGGAAATAACTACTACCACTTTACTAGTTACTGAATATTATGAGGAGTCTACAGAATTGCAATAAAATGGTTGCCCTGATATAAGTCATAGCTTTGAAAATTAATAAGAAGTTCACTGTGTTTCTCCTTCTAATGTACTGGCTGTAGCATCCACAACAGTTCTGTCAAAGACCACCTTATTATAAAATTCCATGTTTGAGGCTGGTACATACATCTTGGCAAGCTTCATGACATCTTAACATTTTTCAGGTATAGCTGGTAAAGGTTTATAAAGTTTATTCTCAGAAAAAGTCAATGTAGTTTACGCTTTCTGAATGACAAAATCATGATAGATAAGTTGTCATAACTATGAATTACAGTGAACTACGTGCTTGTGTTCAGTGCAGTATTCAAAGAAACTCTACTATGAAAAAGTAAATTTCTCATTATCAGCAGTCTTAATGTTGGACCAAAGCAGCTTTTTAGGTGGAATGAGAAATGTGTATATTACATACAAGAGATACCACTGCAGATATATTTTGCACAAAGTTTTGTTTCTTTTATATTCTAGAATATGACTACTGTTTGGTGCAATGACAAGTGTGATGCCCCAAGGACAGAAAACCCCAATTAACAAACTTTGTGGAAACTTAAAGTAGGGAAGTGAGTCATCTTGACAGTGATGGCAACTATTGATGATAAAATCTACACTGCTAATATTTTGATTAACACCTATATCATTCAAATACTGAGAATAGCATACAAAAAGGAGAGATAAAAGAAAAGGATTTTCATAGATTCTTTATCAAACATCTACAGAATAAATTCAAAATCATATGAATGAAGGTTAAATCCAAGAAAGTAGTTCAGCCAAAGATAACATTTAGCATGGAAGAGAGTTGCAGCCACATAAAAAAGGCAATTCAATGCGCCCACAACACAGCTCGGATATGGAAATGTTCAGTTGATTAGTTGCTCTTGAGTCACTCTAGAGCACTTTTGCAATAGTTGTCTGGATGCAAACGCTATTAGATTGTTTCAGTTTTGGAAGTTTGATAATTCGTGAGGTAGAGACTGAAGTATTGCTCAGTCATTCAACTGATGAAAGTTAATCTTTACCGTTCTCAACGCGACGGTACAGTAAGACGAGTGTTAGACTTAAATTGAGTGGTATTGGTTTATCGGATTTAGCCTTCATACTGATGAACAGTTACAAACCTTGAGAGCAATGGATCAATGACAGAAAAACAATACATAGTCTTGAGTAGGACACAATAAAACGAAGACACGAAGAAATACAAGTCTGCCGATTAGTCAAAAGTTGTCATCAGTGTCACGATTACTGAACTGAGCATAAGTTAATCTTGAATGATATATTGGTGTGCGTGTGTTGTAGGGACAAACAATTAATTACAGAAAGAACAATAGAATCTGTGTCAAAAGATAAATCTCCTGTGTTGCCTAACTCATTAAATGGACAATACAATGTGTATTAATGTAAGCTGATTGACTCTTTAAACATTTTAAGTGACTAAGTGAATACATGAATAATGGACAGTGAAAAGTGATTAGTTTAAACCAGTATTATGGTGTATTAAAAAAACATTTACTCCAACATAAGTTATCTCTGGAGTTACATCAGACCATTGTTAATAACTTTACATAGCAACGGCATAGCAATGGAATAGTAGACAGCAAAATTTCATCCTCACTATGTATGATATGAAAAATGACCATAATGATGAAATCAAGAATCAAGATTTTATTTCATCACGGATCTAACCAGGCATAAAAATAAACAATTGCACTTTACCAGTTTGCACAAGTTGAGAAGACCATTGCGGACAGACAACAGAATATTTCTAAACCACGCAAGGAGTTGTGTTCTTACCAGAGTTACAGGTGCTGTTCCATGTCATACCGACAGTCGCGTCTCCTCCCAGTGAGTGAAGAAGTAGGGAAGGGACGTCACACAAGGCAACTCAAGAAAATGTACAATTCTTACCAGAAACAGCCAACATCAACAATTCCTCCACTGGTGTTATTCTGAATTGGCCCCATGGACAAGTTTCATTCTTCCTCCATACATTGAGTGATTTTCAATCTATTCAATAACTGTAAAATTAATTTTCAGCCAAAAGTGGACATATCCAGTTACTGTAACACTGCCTCCAATTGTGACTCACTGCTGTTGTCATCAGAAGATACCACGTTTTTCCATTCTATAAAGTTCACAATTTCACATTTCTGAACAATGAAAGCAAGTTGCTATTATTTGCAACTTTTTGAAATCCCATCAAGGTCTGACTGTATATTTGCATAGCCTTGTTTGGACAGTGCTTCATCACAGATAACAACGTCATCTGCAAGAAGTCTGAGGTTACTATTAATGTTGTCTGCCTGATTATTAATACACTGCCAGAAAAAAAATAGTACAATCTTTTAGAGGTTTGACATTAACCTGTTGGAACAAAACATCACCTTCCTGTTGTAATAATGGCAAAAGAACGTGTCTAACAACATTCTACACATACTGAGTGCTGGTTACCATCCCTTCCAGAAACACCAAATTAGAGTTGTAGCAGATCGAACCCCACACTATAAGGCCTGGGGTGGGGCTAGTGTGTCTTGAGTGAATGCACTCTATAAGACAGTGCTCACCAGGTCTACATCATATGCACAAACATCCATCACTTGCAAGCTGGCAGAATCTGCTTTCATCACTGAAAACCACAGCACACTGTTCCACCTTCCAAGCAATCCTCTGATGGCACCAGTTGAGCAATAAATATTGATGCTGTGGCATGAGTGGAAGACAAGCTAGTGGTGTGTGTGCCCTTAGTCCCACTGCTAATAACCAGTTTTCAACAGTTCGTATTGCCATGTCTGAGCTCACAAGCCCTTTTATCTGTTCTGCAGTAGCTGTACGGTCTGCCACTGTTGCCCTTACGATACGACAACCCTAGTGGTATTGCATAACTGACACAGCACTTGCAACTTCTGTGGCAATTCTCCAGAAGGACCATCCACCACTCACACGGTTACAATTTAACGCTTTCATACTTGCTCAGCTGGCCACGGGAAGCATGAGAGCATCTCCATGGCATGGTGCCTGCTTGCTTCACAAGTTTACACCACCCTAAGCCTTCTGTCTGTGAGCATTCCCTATTAAATGGAATTTAAAACTGCTTTGGGCAAATTCCCAGGCAAACGTTCATTTATAAATGTCCTGCCCACTCGGCATTTTCCCAACCTAAATCACTAGCTATACCACTATGATATCTCAAAGCCTTTTGCAGTGGCATGCCTGAATAAAATCATCTTGGATGTTGTGTACTTTTTTGAGGCTGCCAGTACAAGACGTGCTGGGTCTTTTGGCCCAACAGTTCCCACCTGGAACTGTCAAGTTGTTCTGCATTTAATGATGACAATATATATTGTATATTAATGACCTTGCAGACCACATTAATAGTAATAAATATTCAGTCAGATATTGATAAGATTTCAACATTGTGCAGATATTGGCAACTTAGTCTAAATGATCAGAAATGTAAAATTGTGCACTTCACAAAATGAAAAAACATAGTATCCTATGGCTATAACATTAATCAGTCACTGCTATATGAAATGGAATGATCACACAGCACATAGGTTTAGTTGTGAGTAGAGGAGGTGGTAGACTTTGGTTTATTGGTGGAATACTGGGGAAGTGCAATCAATCTACAAAGGAGATTTCATACAGATCACTCAAGCGACTTGTTCTAGAATATTGCTCTAGTATGTGTGGGACTGTACCAGATAGGACTAACAACAGAAATTGTATCTATATGGAGAAGGAAAGAACAAATGGTCACCGGTTTGTTTAATCCATGGGAGAGTGCCACAGAGATTCTGAAGGAACTGAACTGCAACACACTTGAGATAGACAGAAACTATCCCAAGAAATATCTGTAAACAAATTTCAAGACCCAGCTTTAAATGATTGCTCTTTGAATATACTACAGCTCCCTGTGTATTGCTCACATACAGACTTTGAAGATAATATTAGAATAATTACTGCATGAACAGAGGCAGTCAAACAATCATTCTTCCCACACTCCATATGTGAATGGAACAGGAACAAACCCTAATAACTGTTACAATGGAATGTATCCTCCCCCATGCACCTCATGGTAGTTTGCAGAGTATAGATGTAGATGTAGATGTAGATACTTCTTGTACTGCAATAAATATTATGAGATGATGGATGGCATAGTGATTGAGTCACCACTGTCACTAGCAGTTGAGAATTTCTTCATGGAGCACTTTGAGGAGCAGGCACTGAACTCTGCGACATTGTGTCCATCTTGCTTCCCATGGTACTTTAATGACACATTCCTGGTATTGCCTCAAACTGAAAATGCATTGCAGTAGTTTGTCAATTGCATGAATGGTGTCCATTGCAACATTAGTTTCACTATTGAAATGGAAAAAGACGGCAAGCCACCATTCTTACATTTTTTTAGTTGAGCGGAAACCAAGAGACTGGCTTGGTCATTCAGTGTACAGGATACCAATGCACACTATTTGATATTGGAACACCAATAGTTTTCACCACCCTGTACACCACAAAGTGACCCTGAATATGTTACTACACAGAGCGAAGATTATTTCTAATGATGGCAGACAATGTTGAAACCATTAGCAGCACATCTACCCCAACTAGCATATGCGGTTATCATATCAAAATCGACATTGACTTTCTAGGTGTGCTAATTTTTTTTCCCAGTAATAAATATATCATGAACCATGGAACTTGCTGTTGGTGGGGAGGCTTGTGTGCCTCAGCGATACATATAGCCACACTGTAGGTGCAAGCACAATGGTGGGGTATCTGTTGAGAGGACAGACAAACGTGTGGTTCCTGAAGAGGGGGAAGCAGCCTTTTCAGTAGTTGCAGGGGCAACAGCCTGGATGATTGACTGATCTGGCCGTATAACACTAACCAAAACGGTCTTGCTGTGCTGGTACTGCGAACGGCCAAAAGCAAGGGGAAACTACAGCCATAATTTATCCTGAGGGCATGCAGCTTTACTGTATGGTTAAATGATGATGGCATCCTCTTGGGTATAATGTCCCGGAGGTAAAATAGTCCCCCATTCGAATCTCCGGGCAGGGACTACTCAGGAGGATGTCAGTTCTCTGTCTCACTAAGTGGTGTCTTCAGTGATGTCTTGATTGTCTTTGCTCCTGGAGCTTCAACAATGGCTATCACTTTTCCACTGACAAAACCGTCTGTGTGAATTTCTGGCTGCACAAATGGTTTCTCCCACCATCTTCACATCTTGGGCCTGTTGCCCTTCCATTCATTGAAACTACAAAATTCATGGGGCTCATGCTTGATAGGAAACTCTCTTGGTCCTCCCATGTCTCTTACCTGGCAGCCCACTGTACTCGGTTCCTCAGTGTCCTACGTGTCCTCAACGGTACTTCCTGGGGTGCTGATCAAACCACCATCCGCCTTTTCTGTTTGAAACTCGACTATGGGTGTTTTATTTATGCATCTGCACGTCCATCCCTCTTACGTTGTCTCAACAGCATCGTGGCATCCGTTTGACCACAGGCACCTTTTACACTAGCCCGGTTGAGAGTCTGTATACTGTAGCTGCTGAACACCATCACTGTCCTACTACCGTGACTTTCTCCTCAGCAGGTATTCACGCCATTTATCTCCCATTTGTGGGGCCACCCATCCTATGCCTCCTTCTTCGATAATACCTCTGATCGCCAGTATGGGTCGTGTCTCTCTTCTTTGTTACCTCCTGGAGACTGCTTTCGGCACCTGCTATGGCGGCCTAACTTCACATTACCTGCAACTTTCCCGGTGGGTGTGAACCCTTTACCATCTTGGCCTTGTGAAGCAGCCTGTGTTAACATTGGCCTTCACTCACTTCCTAAGGACACTACCCCAGCCTCGGTCTATCACCTTCAGTTCCATGACCTTTGCATGGAGCTTCGCAGCAGTACCTTTGTATGCACTGATGGCTCTCGGACTGAACGTGGGGTCACGTGTGCCTTCACCATTGACACATGTGTCTTTTGATATTGGCTTCTGGCAAAGTGCTCACAAGGGAACATCCCCATCGCACCCCCCTCAGATTTAGTTATAAGTTGGCACAGTGGATAGGCCTTGAAAAACTGAACACAGATCAATCGAGAAAACAGGAAGAAGTTGTGTGGAACTATGAAAAAAATAAGCAAAATATACAAACTGAGTAGTCCATGGGAAGATAGGCAACATCAAGGATAATGTGAGCTCAGCAGCACCGTGGTCTTGTGGTTAGCGTGGGTAGCTACGAAACGAGAGGTCCTTGGTTTAAATCTTCCCTCGAGTGAAAAGTTTAATTTTTTATTTTCAGACAATTATTATCTGTCCGTCCATCCGTCTGTCCGATGCAATGTAACTGCACCGTAGTATGGGGACGCTACACCCAAACAAACATCGAAACACATGACGTCAGTCGACTACAGCACACGGAAGAGAGAGTATTCCTGCTAACGACGCTCCCTGGCTGGAAGTTGACTGTTCGCTACTTTGGATGAGAGTGCACTAAATATGTGAGATGTATTCTGTGGGCAATATAAATCCAGCAAATATAGCTCACACGGTTTTGCGTTGCGGTCGCAAAACACAGACACTAAACTTATTACAGTGAACAGAGACGTCAATGAACGAATGGACAGATCATAACTAAGCGAAAATAAAGAAAGTAAACTTTTCACTCGAGGTAATACTAGAACCAAGGACCTCTCGTTCCGCAGTTGCTCACGCTAACCACGGGGCCACGGCACTGCTGAGCTTGCACTATCCTTGATGTTGCCTATATTGCGCATGGGCTACTGAGTATGTATAGTTTGCTTTTTTTTTTCATAGTTCCACACAACTTCTTCCTGTTTTCTCGATTGATCTGTGTTCAGTTTTTCAAGGCCAATCCACTGTGCAAACTTATAACTAAATCTGAGGGGGGTGCGATGGGGAGGTTCCCTTGTCAGTATTTACAGCCAAGCTGTTCGGCCTGTGTCAGGCCACAGAGTACATCTGGCGACACAGCCTTTTCAATTGTGTCCTCTGCTCAGACTCACTCAGTGCCCTTCAAAGTCTATGTGCGCTGTACACCTCCCATCCCTTAGTGCTGCAGGTCCAGGAAAACTGTCACTTGTTCACTCTTGGTGGAGCCAGTGTGATGCTTCTGTGGGTTCCTGGTCATGTCAGGCTGCCACGAACGAGGCTGCAGATGCTGCTGCCAAGGCTGCAATCCTCGTACCTCAGCCCGAAAGTTCCTGTGTTCCCTCTGATGATCTCTGTGTTGCTGTCTGTCAGGAGGTGGTGTCCCTTTGGCATCAACAATGGCCTCCCTTTACGGGAAATAAGCTCCGGTTTATTAAGTCTCTCCCATTGGCTTGGATGGCCTCCTCTCAGCCCTCCCTCCGGGAAGAGGTCATTTTAACTAGTCTGTGCATTGGGCACTGCCTTTTTAGTCATTGTCATTTGCTAAGTGGTGCTACCCCACCACTTTGTACACATTGCTCCCAAATTTTAAATGTCTGCCATTTCCTGATGGAATGCCCATTTTTTAACCATTTGCATTCCTGTTTGGGTTTGCTGTCTAAGTTATTGTCTATTTTAGCAAAAGATGTATGGGCTGTTGACCACATTTTACTTTTTATTTGCCAAAGAAATATGGTGAATGCCATTTAATTTTTAGTTTTCGACCTCTGTTTCAGTATGGTGTCTTTTTTTAGCCCTTTTTCCACATGCCTGTTTTTAGTTGTCTTCTATTATGTCAATAGCGACTAACATATAGTCATTTTTTAACTCCTCTCTGTCTTCATGTTCTACAGTTTTGACTTGAGTGTGTACGGCCCTAGCTGTTTTTTGCACACTAAAGCGTTACAAAAAGGTATGGCCAAACTTTCAGGAAACATTCCTCACACACAAATAAAGAAAAGATGTTATGTGGACATGTGTCCAGAAACGCTTAATTTCCATGTTAGAGCTCATTTTAGTTTCGTCCACCTACGCTCAATGGAGCATGTTATCATGATTTCATATGGGATACTCTACCTGTGCTGCTAGAATATGTGCCTTTACAAGTACAACACAACATATGGTTCATGCGCAATGGAGCTCCTGCACATTTCAGTCGAAGTGTTTGTATGCTTCTCAACAACAGATTTGGTGACCGATGGATTGGTAGAGGCGGACCAATTCCGTGGCTTCCATGCTCTCCTGACCTCAACCCTCTTGACTTTCATTTATGGGGGCATTTGAAAGCTCTTGTCTATGCAACCCCGGTACCAAATGTAGAGACTCTTCATGCTCGTATTGTGGACCAGTTTTAAACAATATAACACCAGATCTAATTTTGTGCTTTGTTTCTGTATGTAACTGATTTTCTAATTTATTTTAACTATTCCTAGTTAGTATCCTTTTTATAGGGTGAAATCAGTAATTGTTTTGTAACTTAAATTCTATTGTTGACATATGAACAAATATAAATTCTGTGCTAATTATAAATGCTAGTAATCTTAAAGTATTTACTTGGCTCTATTCGAAAACAAGTTAGCAAACCCAGCCCTTAATTAATTCCAAAGTAATTAACAGTTTTGTCAAAAGTATTGTTTGCTTAACTATATTTGTTAATTTCACAAATTAAACAAATAATTCAGCCTAATTCTTGTAGTAGAAGAAACTGTTAAAAAGAACCAATTTTTTGATGTATTCAGTTAATTTAATGACTTGAGTTTTATTGCATTTTCTGTAAATTTAACTTCAAACAATGTGTAGTTTCAGTATCTATTATTGTGAGGATATATAAGGGCCCAATTTCTGGTCACAAGACAGTCAGTCCACAGCCGAGTTTTGGACAAGGAACCTGTGTTGGTTAGAACAACAACAATGCTTCAACTTAACTGTGAAATCAGTGTTTCACAATTAGGCTGTGTGTTAAAACAATGACAGTGGCTGCTCCATACATACCTTCCTATTCTTCAAGAACTGTGAACTTTGTGGTGATGTTTTTTTACTGCTTGTAGATGTTCAACAGTAAGCTATAGTAGCAGTATGTATGTTTGCCTGCAACCTATTATGAGGCTCATTGAAAGTTAAACAATAGTGCACTGGCCTATAAATGTGTATGGGGGCCTATAAATGTGCATGGGAGGCAGGGGGGGGGGGGGGGTTGAAAAGTGAAAGTAAAAGTAAAAGACAGTGAAACACAAATATGCATCTGTTGGATATATCATTTACAGTAGACAGTACTGCATGTCCACCCCCTATTTTTTCAGCCAGTACGTCAACTCTGAGGACAACAAATGAAGAAACAAAGTAGGTGAACCACTACACCGTGTAAAGCCAGGCTAGGTCACTAGTTATAAATATTTTAAGTGAAGTTCTGGCAGAATGTAAATAATTAAGGTGTAAAGGAGACCTCTCTGAATAGCAGAAGCACTGAGTCACTGAGAGCCATACAAAAAAGGATGAAAATTTCCCTAACTTTCAGACAAATCCTTTGACAAGCTAGAGTAAACATACATATGTATACCTCCCTGTGCACCTCCTTCCTCCCTCCCCCTCCTACACAAACACGCACACACACACACCACTATGCAACTACATTGTACCAGCTGAGCGCACAAAACTGGTATTGCAGTGTGGCAAGTAGTCTGGGGTGAGGGGTTGTGTAAGGTGGGATGGGTAGAAGGAGAGATATAGGTGGGAAGCGGGAAGGTTAGCTAATTGTTCAGTGGGAGGCAGCAGGTGTGTGAGGTAGGAATGCATGAGGGAGAGGCAGAAGGTGCACGGCATGAGAATGTGCCACACAGGCCCCAGAGCCAGTGAGTTCATGTGACACACGACGATGATGATGAGCAGGCATGGACTGGAAGGAAGTAACATGCAAGAAGAAGAGAAAACTATTGGGTGGGGTTGTGTGTGCAATGGTTCAGTGGAAATTGAGGCCAGGAGGAGAATGTGTTGTAAGGATAACTCTCATCTCATCTGCGCAGTTAAGAAAAGCTGGTGGTGGAGGGCAGGACCTAGATATCCCAGGTTGTGAAGCAGCCATTGGAATCAAGCACATTACGCTCAGCAGCATGTTGTGCCATTCATCCTGTTGGACAGCTGGTTGGCAGTCATGCCCACATAAAAAGCTGTGCAGAAATTGCAGAAAAGCTGGTACATGACATGGCTGTTTTCACATATGGCCTGCCCTCTGATGGGGTAGGGTTAGCATGTGATATGAATGCAGTTGAATGTGCTGGATGGGTGAACTGAGCTGGTCTTGCACCTTGTTCTGCCACAGGAATATGGACCCCATCACAAGGAGATGGGAGTGGCATAGAGATTAACCATGAAGTTGTGTGGGCAGCAGAATACCACTTCAAAGAGGGGTGAAAAGGTTCATAAGTAGGACATCCTAATTTCTGGGCATGATGATCGATAGTTGAAGCCCTGGTGAAGGACACGGTTGAGTTATCCTAGTCAAGGATGATATTGGTTGATGAGGGGTGGGGGTCGGGTGGTTGGGCACTCCTTTATACCTGGTTCTTGGGGATGGTGGGGCCATTAGAAGTGTGTGAGAATATGGCACAGGAAATCTATCTGTGGACTAGATTTGGGGAATATGGCCTGTCTGTGAAGACAGTGAGACCTTCAGCATAGTGAGTAAGGGAATTCTTGCCACTGTAGATATTCCATCAATGGCTAGCCAGGCTGAATGGGAGTGATTTTTTGGTGTGGAAGAGATGACAGCTGCTGAAATGCAGTGGTAGTTAGTGTGCCTGATATGGACAGATGTATTGATAGACTCATCTCAAACACAAAATCTTATTACTAACATGTATTGAAAAGTAAATCTGAAAATCCTTGCAATGTTCTAATAGGTTTTGTAGGGACAAATGAGTTATCAAGTTATTTCCATATTATTGGGGGGGGGGGGGGGGGGGGCAGGCAGCTTTGTAATAGCATGGATTTTATTAGACTATGTAAATAAATATTTTTGGGCAAAATATTCTTTGTTTATGAATTTGTAAACAGACTGTGATACTTTGATATGCTTTGTAACAATAAATGGACCAATTTCATATACAGTATGAGAAATTGTCAATTTATGTGCATACAATGTCTCAGAGTGAATGCCCTAGTAAATATATGTTAAACACAATTTTATGCTGAATGTAGATTTGTAACTGTCAAACCCT
Organism: Schistocerca cancellata; assembly: GCF_023864275.1. Lineage (NCBI taxonomy): Eukaryota > Metazoa > Arthropoda > Insecta > Orthoptera > Acrididae > Schistocerca > Schistocerca cancellata. The sequence goes on along the minus strand of NC_064626.1, from coordinate 389,492,439 downwards.
CTCACTAAACACACACACACACACACACACACACACACACACACACAGCTGTACAGCTACACTGTGCAAGCTGAATACACTGTATTTGGCTGTGGGTTGAATGGGGTGAGGGACTGTGTTGTATGGAGTGAAGATGGAGAAAGGATACAGGGTATTGGAGGGAGAGTTATGGAGTGGCGGCTGACAGGTCAGAGGGAGGTGACAGGTGCACAGCATAGCAATGTGGAGGAAGAGGCAGCAGGTGAATGGGATATAATGTGACACAGTAAAATACAAAACCGCAACAAAGGATGAAAAACATGGCACCCAGGTAACAATATAAATATGGAGTCACAGTCCAGTTAACTAAAAATACTGAAACAATATTCCAGATGACGGGTAGAATTGCTGGTATCTAGCCCAGAGAGTCAGAAAGACCGCCAGAAGGCATGTAACTTGAGGATGGCAGCTAGATTGCACTGCTATGTCTGTGAGTGCTGACACTGCTGCTACAGCACTGCTTGTGCAGCCAAGCCCATCTTGCCAGCTTAACAATGCTTGCGGCCACCCTTTCATCCTTTAGCAGGTGTGCTATTTCTCATACCATAAGCAGGCATGTAGCATTCTTTGTGCACATGAAATGAATAGCTGTCTTTTTTTTTACCAAGATAAACATGTATGAGAAGAGTCACAGTTTAGTCTTAGTTTAATTAGACATTGATAAAATAAACTCACATTATATAGCTAGATACTGTTTAATTAAACAATAATGAAATAAACTTTCATTATATCAGTCTGTTGCCCCATACTTTTCTCGCTTAGCCCACTGTTTATTTTATATTACTGCTACTCACTTAAACATATGACAACACAACTTCTCACTGTGTTAGCTGAAGTTGTAATGGAGGAATAGGTAGGCGCTTGCAATTGTAAAATAACAAACAAAACAATTTTTTTTGTGATTGGTGCACTTCGTAGATAGGTGTGCTGCTCAAGGCTTAATTTTATCATTGCAGTGGCTCAGTCTTCAGTCATGATTCTGCTGTGTTCTTGAATCATTTTCACTGTGCTACACTGTTTTGGTCACAGGATTCATTATGCCTTAGATTTTCATTCTTGGATTATGTTTTAAAGTTCTGATTCTGCCATGTCATCTCCATTATCTATCTTTCTTTTGTTATTGTCCTTCTATTTACTCTTGGTGAATCACTGTTGATTGCCTCCACTGCTAAGCTAGGTCCAGCAGGTTTCTGAGTTATTCCCAGTCTTGCCACATACTGGTCACTATAACTGGCAATGAGGAAAAAGGTTAGCAGCCTCCTATGGCTGCAAAACTAGTGCAGCTCACAGAACAGTAACAGCTGCTCCTACAGCAGCAATTGCAACAGCAGTTCCAAAAACAGCAGCAGCATACTGAATTGCTCCATCATGAAATTCAACTTCTGAGGGCTCGACTACAGGTTTGGGTACTGTAGTAGCCACCAGAAAGATCGCGGGAGGCGCACATTGGCACGGCGCGTCATGGACGGTAGTTGCCGCAAGTAGAGTCCCGTCCACCAGAGGGCACGCGAGAATTCGGACGCACCCTCTGCCGGCGTAACAACAAGAACAACAACAACAACTCCGGCAGGACAGGCTGAGCGCAGTCAGTCAACATCGGGCATGCCTAGGACACAGTCCCGGTCTACGCTAAGTGAAGTGCGATGTAACGTGAACAGTGTTACTACACAATTGGCGATGAGTAGGGTCGTTCTTTCGCGTGTTGCGTCGTTGTTTCGGTTTCGCAGTTTCTCCACGGCATGGAGGATTTGGTGCGGGTTTTGGTTGCGCAGCAGACGGAGCTCATGGCCACCATGAAACAAGTGCTTCCGGCGTTGCTCTCCACGCCGTCTGCTCCGGCGCCGTTCCCTCCTCCCTTTCCCCCGTATGACGAGACGGCGGAGGATTGGGACGCATATGAACATCGCCTTCGGCAGCATTTCCAGGCGTTTCATGTTGCTGATGCGGAGGTATGTCGTGCTCTCTTCTTGTCTTGGATATCTCCCTCGCTGTATCAAGTTTTGCGGCAGCTAGCGCCGTTGCAGGAACCCTCGTCCTTGTCTTTTGACGCATTGTGTTCATTGCTGTCTTCATATTATCGCCGCCGCACGCATGTTGTGGCGGCTAGGGTCGAGTTCTATCAATGCAAGAAACAGCCCCATCAGTCTTACCGGGCGTGGGCCGCAACCCTGCACGGTCTTAGTCGCAAGTGTCATTTTGTCACGGAGCAGTCGCGGGAGTCGTATGCCCATGTTATGGTACGCGACGTCATTGTTCGTTCGGCCCCTGATAGGGAGGTCCGGCAACGGGCCCTGCAGTTAGAAGACCCTTCCCTCGAAGAAGTCCTGTCCATTGCTCAATCGTATGAAGTCTCTCACGCAGCAGGTCAACAGCTGGAAGCGTGGTGCGACGTCGCGGAGGTTCAGGGCGGCGCGGCCGCGCCCACTGTGTCCGGGGTGGACGACGTGCGAGCGGTACAATCCGGCCGTTACGGCCGCTCCCGCGCGGCGCGTAAACAGAATTCCGGCCGCCGGCCCCTGTTGCCGTCCTGTGCGTCGTGCTATATACATCACGATCGGTCGAAGTGCCCCCAGCGTTGGGCCGTTTGTCGCAAATGTAATAAAAACGGTCACATTGCTAAAGTTTGCCGCTCAGCTTCAAAAGAATCGAAGGAAGCAAGTACAGAGGACGTGGACGTTGACATTCAGGAAGTTTCATCGGGCCAGGCTCCCGACGCATCGGCACGCAAACTCTTTATCGAGGTGTCAGTTCGGTCGCGCCGGTTACAACTGCAAGTAGATACGGGCGCGGCAGTTTCGTTGTTGAATGCACAAACGTATTCCGACCTTGGATCGCCCCCGTTGGCGCCCGTTTACTGGCGTCTACGCGGTTATGGTAAACAGTTCATTCCCCTACTGGGTCAATTCACTACCGACGTGACTTACAAATCAGTCACTCGGCCTATTACTTTTATTGTTGTCAGTGATGCGAGCTCCGCTAACCTTTTTGGCCTGGATGCCTTTCAAGCTTTCGGTTTTTCTATCGCTGACACCATACAGTTGGTCTCCGAAGACGTTCCCTATCACTCATTGGAATCTTTGATCTCAGACTTTCCAGATATTTTTGAGGAGGGCCTGGGGCGTGTTTCAGATTTTGAAGCTCACTTAACGTTGAAGGCGTCGGCTCGCCCGCGTTTTCTACGCGCGAGGCAGATCCCCTTGGCTCTCCGCCCTCAGGTAAAGGAAGAGCTAGACCGGCTGACAGCCCTAGGGGTCGTTCTTCCCATTTCTTCCAGTGAGTGGACTTCGCCCCTCGTTATTGTCAAGAAGCCCTCGGGAAAATTACGTCTTTGTGGCGATTTTAAGGCCACCATTAATTCCCAGTTGGTGGTGGACACATATCCTTTGCCTCGTGCTGATGAATTGTTCTCCGCCGTGGCGGGAGGCCACTATTTTTCGAAAATCGATCTGTCAGAGGCTTATCATCAGATACCACTTGATGAGGACTCCAAACGGCTGGCAGTCGTCAACACCCCGTTTGGCCTTTACCAATACCAGCGGTTGGCTTTTGGAATATCCAGTGCCCCGGCGATATTCCAGCGTTATCTTGAGCATGTCACGTCGACAATCCCTCATTGTATTAATTACCTGGATGACATAATTGTCACGGGCCGCAGCACGACGGACCACTTGCACGACCTTCGCACCCTCTTTCTCAAATTCAGGTCTGTGGGCTTGCGTTGCAACCTGCAGAAGTCAACCTTCTTCCAACCGTCCATTGAGTATGTGGGCTACACCATCTCTCGGCATGGCATCCAGCCACTAGGAAGTTTGGTCCAAGGTATCGTCAACCTTCCTCGGCCCACATCGCTGAAGGAGTTACAAGCTTTTTTAGGCAAGATAGCCTATTACCACCGGTTCATTCCCAGGGCTTCCACTATAGCCCACCCCCTGTACTGCCTTCTGCACAAGGGTGTTCCTTTTGATTGGTCGCCTGCATGCGAGCGAGCGTTCACCTAGTTGAAGGGCCTCCTCACGTCAGCCCCTTGTTTGGCTACTTTTGATCCCCATAAGCCGTTGGTCCTGGCTACGGATGCTTCGCAGTATGGGGTGGGGGCGGTCCTGGCCCATCGTAACGCAGATGGTTCCGAGCAACCGCTGGCGTTTGCGTCGAAAACTCTTAGTCCTGCGCAGGCCCATTACTCCCAGGTGGAAAAAGAGGCTTTGGCCATTGTCTACGCTGTTACCAAGTTTCACCCTTTCTTGTATGGCACGAAGTTTCAGTTAATCACTGACCATAAGCCGTTAATATCGTTATTTGGCCCCGCCTCTCAAATTCCGGATAGGGCGGCCCACAGACTACAGCGCTGGGCCTTGTTCCTCTCTAAGTACCATTATGAAATTCGTTTTCGCCCTACAGGCCAGCATGCCAACGCCGACGCTCTTTCCCATCTTCTGGTGGGCCCGGACCCTACATTTGATCGAGAGGAGATTATGTGTTTTCATTTGGATGTGGCGTCCCGCCAGGCGGTTGATGGCTTCCCGATCACTAGTTCTCGAGTCGCCAGGGAAACGGCGGCTGACCCGGTTCTCCGGCAAGTAGTTCGCCTCATTCAGCAGGGGTGGTCGTCCCGCCCTCCGGGCCGGGCCTCGGACCCTCTTCGTAATTATTTTATTCTACGAGACAGTCTCTCGGTCTTGGAAGGAGTTCTCCTTCTGGCTACCGATGATACAGCTCCTCGCGTGGTTGTTCCTGCAAGTTTACGACGGGAGGTCCTCAAGTTATTACATGCGGGGCACTGGGGTGTTTCCCGTACTAAAACCTTGGCTCGCAGACATGTGTACTGGCCCGGTATTGACAGAGAAATTGAGCACTTGGTGGCCGCCTGTTCCCAGTGTGCGAGCCAACAAGCCTCTCCCAGGGCAGCGTTCTCTTCGTGGCCGCCGGCAACCCAGGCGTGGGAACGTGTTCACATCGATTTTGCGGGGCCGTTTCTCAATGGCTTTTGGCTCATTGTCATTGATGCTTATTCCCGATTCCCATATCTGGTTCGCTGCTCCTCAACCACTTCAGACGTTGCAATCCAGGCACTAGCAAAAATCTTTTCTGTGGAAGGTCTGCCAATCACCCTGGTCTCGGACAATGGACCGCAGTTTCTTTCGCAGACCTTCCAGGATTTTTGTAGGCGCTTCGGTATTCGGCACGTTTGCTCTCCCCCCTTCCATCCACAATCGAATGGGGAAGCTGAGCGCATGGTGCGCACCTTTAAGACGCAGATGAAAAAGTATGTGCACGAATTTCCTGCAGAGGAAGCATTGACGTTTTTCTTGACGGCATACCGGACCACACCAATGGGAGACCGCAGCCCCGCAGAGCTCCTCCATGGGCGTCAACCTAGGACTCTGCTGCACCTCCTCCAGCCTGGTCCTCGCCAGTCTTCCCAAAACGGAGTACCTGGCTTTCCACTGGGTATGTCAGTCTGGGCCCGTGGGTTTGGTCGCAATCCACGTTGGATTCCGGCGGTGGTCCTGCACCGACATGGCCGCCGGCTCTATACCTTGCAGGTGGGGGACTGGGTGGTATGTCGTCACCAAAATCAGCTACGTCCACGTTCGGGCACCCACCCTCCGACCTCTCGGACACCGGCTTCCCCATTGCCGGCACCGGTATTGGTTTCACAGGGGACGTTACCTCCTCTCCCCGCTGTGACTCTGCCGCACTGTGATGGTTCTCAGCCTTGGCAGCCTCCAGTGGCTCCAGCACCGGTATCGCCGTCATTCGAGCTGCCCCAGCGAGAGCCGGCCCCCCTAGCCGGCCCGGTTTCGCAGGGGGCTAGTTCCCCTGTGGTCGTCCCTTCCCCTTCGTCCCCACCACTGGGTCTTCCACCTCCTGAGGTGGAACAGGATCCAGAGCTCGCCAGCTTGTCGCCCATTCTGTCCCGGGCTCCGGTTGTGGGACGACGGGGGCCTCTTCGTGTGGGTCACTTCCAGCCGTATTCGAAGGTTCCGGCTCGAGGGTTGGCAGATTCCCTCGACTCCGGCCATCCCATGGATGTGGAGGTCATCGCTCCTGCCCGACGCTCCACCTTCCGACGCAGTGGATCACAGTGGCTTCACCCCCCGAAGGAGGAGGAGTGTAGTAGCCACCAGAAAGATCGCGGGAGGCGCACATTGGCACGGCGCGTCATGGACGGTAGTTGCCGCAAGTAGAGTCCCGTCCACCAGAGGGCACGCGAGAATTCGGACGCGCCCTCTGCCGGCGTAACAACAAGAACAACAACAACAACTCCGGCAGGACAGGCTGAGCGCAGTCAGTCAACATCGGGCATGCCTAGGACACAGTCCCGGTCTACGCTAAGTGAAGTGCGACGTAACGTGAACAGTGTTACTACAGGTACCTATCCTGTACAGGCAGTCATCATTCCCCAGATGGACAGCTGTCCACTGTCCTCCTGTTAACAATACCAAGGAGGACTGGGACATATATCCGCAGCACTTCACCATCTTTTGGGTCTCTGATGGTGCTTTCCTATGGTCGCTCTTCGTTTCTTGGGCTCCCCTGAAGACTTTTTCTTATCAAAAAAATTCAGTCACACTCCCTTTCATGGAGATGTGACCACTGCTTTCAAATTATTATTAACAATGATTCCATGTAGCCGCATCGTGATTTGAGTTCCATCAATACCACAAGCAACCTGGTCAGTCGTATTGCTCATGGGTGACTGATTTGGAAGGTTTGAGTTCACCATCATGTGATTTCACTTGTGTGAACTCAGTTTGCAAAATCTTATGTTTACACTTCTTGATATGGAGATGTGGTGGTCCAAGTGGCTCCCAATCCAGAAGCAAGCACTGTAGCTCTCAAGCAGTACAACTCATCCTTGGCCAATATTTTGAAAACTGCACAGTCATTCAAAATCGCACAGGAGGCAAATGTCTCATGGTCCACTGATAATTAGCGGTGATCCAGCTGCCACAATGGGAATTCTTGTAAGTCTTCTCCCTGATGGCTGTGTTGTGATTCATCAATTTCAGATGTATCAATGGCCTCTGAACAGCCAGTAACACCCTGTCATTGGTGGCAGTGGGGTATTCTGTTATGTCCTAACTGCTTCACAGCACACCTGCATGCAGACTGTCCAGAGCTCTGGATGCACTGCACCCATTGTGGGAAAGACAGACATCTCCAAAATGACTGTCATAAACCATCAAGACAATCAGACTCCTCTCCCCACATGCATTAAGAGTGCATGTACTTCAGGCAGTTGTTCCCCAGGGTGATCCTTCCCCTACAAAGTTGTTTATCAACCTCATAATTATGAATAAGGACACTGGTTTGCAGGTGGACACAGTACCTACCATTTTCTTGGCAGACCTCTAAACACATGCTCATCAACGTTCCCCAGAGTTGATCCCACCATCCTGTATATTGATCACAATGGTGATGGTTTGATTCTGCTCTGGGGTCAATTCAAACTCACATCTGGCTACAAAATGGTAATGTGGATCATAATGCTATTTTTGGTCAATAGTCACCCATTCAGCAATATTTTTGGTCTGGATGCCTCGTTTGGACTCTCCACCACTGATGAGGTTCTGGTTGTCTCTGACATGGTTCCCTTCCAAGAACTTGATGAACTTCGTGCTGCTTTTGCACCTACATTCAATCTCAGCCTGGGGTATACCTCAGATTTCCAGGCTCATATTTTCTTACATCCAGATGCAGAGACCAGTTTCTTCCTCACAAGGTCCATTCCCATATCCCTCTGGGTGGCTGTTAAGCAGAAACTCAATCACCTTAATGAGGCTGGGGTGACTGACACTATTAAAACCAGCACTTGTGCCATACCTCTGGTGTTGGCAAAGAAACCCTTTAGTTCCCTCAGCTCTGTGGAGTCTTTAAATCTACAGCCAGTGCCCAGGCACAAGCGGAAACCTATCCCATACTGTGTACAGAGGCCCTCCACACAAAGCTTGTGGGGTGTGAATATTTTTTTAAAGATGGACATTGTTGATGCAAATTTCCAGAGCCCGCTGGATAAACAGTCACAATGCAAAACAGTTATAAACACTCCCTTCATCTTAGACAAATACAAGGACTTGCTACTGGGATCTCTTCCACTTCAGCAATCTTCCACAGATACCTAGAACAGTTAACCATCTCCATCCCTGCTTGCACTAACTATCTCAACAACTTAATTTTCATGGGCACTATGTGTCAGGACCACCTAGTGACCTTTGCACCTTCTTCACTACATTGTGTGATGCAGTTCTCAAGTGCTGCTTACACAAACACCAGTTTTTTTCTGGAGCAGGTGGAATACCTTGAACACCTGTTCAACAAAGAAGAGCTCCAGCCCAATGATTGGGGAGCTATTGACTCTCTACCCCACCTCGAAAACCTACAAGAGCTGCAGGCATTTTTGAGAAAGGGGCATTATTATTCCAAGTTACACCCACAGGTGGTCCATATTATGTATCCATCAAACCCCTTGCAAAAGAAGGGTATTCAAAATAGACACTGCCTGCAAGCATGTTTTCACACAGCTGAAGCATCTGGTGCACTTGGCACTTTACACACTTTTCTGCATAATGTCCACTGGTTGTGGCTGTGATGCCTCTCCATATGGCACAGGTGCAGTGCCAGTAGATGGGAATAATGGCTGTACTGAGCAACCAACTGCTTATGTATCAAAGACAATGAGACCCACTCAAAAGAATTACTTGGAGATAGAGAAAGAACCTTTCCCAATTATCTTTGCAGTTAAGAAGTTCCATGTTTATCTAGGGGTGGGACCAACTTTATACTCATTACAGATCACAAACCACTGTTAGCACTCTTCAGTCCATGTTCTCAGATTCCAGAGAGGACAGCACAATGGATTCAGTGTTGGGCACTTTTCCACAGCTCCTTCAATTATACCATTAAGTACAAGTCCACAGCACAATATGCAAAAGTGGATGCTCTAGCTTGCCTACCCATGTGGCCAGACCTGACCTTTTGCCAACAGGAAATCTCCTATTTGCACACTGAAGTGCAAGAGTGGCACATGTCGGATGGGTTTGCCATTATGAGTTCTCAAATCACTGCTGACTCACACTGTAACCATATCTCACAGTGCACCATACACTATATGTGCTCCATGAGCGGCCCACTTATTTTTCAAAGAAATCCAATCCAGAGCTCTAGGCCTGTGGGAACCACCACCAACACAGCTGTATTCACAATGTTTCTAAGTAGACACAGGACTGTTCCTGTCCACAACCATAGCCTAGCACACCATCTCCATGGACGACAGCCATGTACTCTCCTCCATCTCCTGACCCCACATCCCCAGGGACCCCCAAATCAGGCATGCCAGGCATTATCTGCCAGTCACAACAGTGTAGACATGATCATATGGGAAAAAGGATGTATGGATGCTGGCTAAGGGTGTTTGCCACTCACAGGTAGCATCTTACAGAAGTTGACACTTTGAAGGGTTTGGAGCACCACCTCCATCCACACCTAATGACTGCACCAACTTTGGTGGCTCAGTTGAACCTGGACTACCCACCTTTGTCGACCCCAGACCAGCAGAGGCACAGCTTATGCTCCAGGCCACCAGTGGCAGTTCCTGTGGATATGGGCACGAAAGAGGAGAGCCCACTGCAGCCTCCACACCCTTGGCCGTTATCATCCAAACCGCCGCTCCTCAGCATGTTGCCAGAAACAGAGGACGCCTCCCACCAATCAGCAGGCTTCAGTGCCGGGGCACCAACTGTGTTTACTTTCCAAGGCACCATTCAGGCTACTTCCAGCACCAGGTGTCAATTTCAGGTGGATGGGATCTGGTATCTCCCAGCTGAGAGTTTCAAAGCCCATCGGAAAGCACTGAACTCAAAGACAATGGCTAGATGGCACTGTTACATTTGCAACTGTTAGCATCACCACTGCAGCACTGGCTGTGGAGAAATGCTCATTTTGCCGCCCTATCAGTGCCTGCAGCCACCCTTTAAAGCTAGCAGCACAGCAATTAAGTCTTCAGTCATGATTCCACTGCACTCTTGTATTGTCATCATTATGCATCACTGTTTTGGCCACAGCATTCACTACGTTAGAGGATTACTTTTTGGATCTATTATTCTACTATCCCATCTACATTGTTGACCTCTTATTTATTCTTGGCAGCCATGGTTGGTCAACTAGGTACTGTGGGTTCTTGAGTTGTTCCTGGTCTTGCCAAATTCCGGTCACTGTACAATTCATGACACTTCCAAATATGTCCGCCGCTCGTGGTCTCGCGGTAGCGTTCTCGCTTCCCGAGCACGGGGTCCCGGGTTCGATTCCCGGCGGGGTCAGGGATTTTCACCTGCCTCGAGATGACTGGGTGTTTGTATTGTCCCCATCATTTCATCATCATCCAGGAAAGTGGCGAAATTGGACTGAGCATAGTTTGGATAATTGTACGGGCGCTGATAACCACGCAGTTGAGCGCCCAACAAAACCAAACATCATCGTCATCACTTCCAAATATATATTAAAACTGTGTTCAAGATTCACACACAAAGATCTCTACTTCCCAAATAACTTAGCCACCAGAATTCACCTCATCGTGAGACTCACAACTCCAGTTTTATTCGGATCTGATACAGTGCAGGGACTACATTGTCACCAAAAGTATCTGGACTCACAGTTAATATACTCTTTGTGAGATCAAGCTATGTTTGGAGAGTACATAAAAGATAATGTAAGCATTGAATTTATATACATGTTTCCTGTCAGAACAAATTAAAAGGTAGAATTCAGTCTAAACAGGAAATGACTACAGTGGCCCAAAATTAATATACGAGCAGCTAAAAAAAACCCTAGAATTACGCTGCCATGGGTGCAGCTTGCGTAGTATGCATTTCTGCCACTAAGTGGTATAGAGCAACTCACTGCCAGTTCAGTGCAGCCTGTGTTGTCAACCTGGCTTGTTCTGTTCATTTGGAGTGACTGTGTTTGCTACCTCTGTTTTGTTCTTGTACCCCCCCCCCCCCTTTTTTTGGGGGGGTAAGTTTAAGTGAACAATGTGCAGTTATGGAATTTTGTTTTGTACTCAGTAAAAATGTTGCTCAAACTGTTTTAATGTTGCAAACAGCTTACCAAGATGACACTATGGGAAAAACTCAAGTGTATCAGTCGTTTGCTTGATTTAAAAATGGTGAGATGTCGACATGACAAACCTTGTTCTTGACTTCCATCAACTGCCCAAATAAATGAAAATATTGGAAAAAATTGAGAGCTTGTGCTTACAGACTGTCGACAGACAGTTGATAAACTGTCAGAGATTAATGGGTGATCTTCAAGCTCGGATCAGTGAATTTTAATGGAAGATTTGGGAATGAAAAGGGTTACTGACAAGTTTGTTTCTTGGTTTCTGACTGACAATCAAAGGAAATGTTGAGTTGAAACACGATGTGCTTCGAAACAACAGCTTGAAACAGATCCGGATTTTCTGTCAAAGGTCATTTCTGGTGATGAGTCATGGTGCTATGGTTATGACCCAGAAACAAACCAACAGTCAAGCCAATGGAAGACATGATTATCACCCCATTCAAAAAATGTCTCAAGTCAAATCAAACATCAAAACAATGCTGATTTGCTTTTTTGATGCCAAGGGCATAGTTCACTCTGAGTTTGTTCCCCCAGACACACAGCCAACTCTGTTAGAGATTTGGCTAAAAACGGCATTGTTACACTGTCCCATGCACCTTACTAACCTGACCTCACTCCGTGCAACTTTTACTTATTTCCATGCATGAAAATGGGCATGAGAGGACAGTGATTCGATAACACAGAAGAAGTCAAGACAAAAACAAGGGAGGAGCTGTCAGCCATTTCTAAAGATGACTACAAAAAATGTTTCGAACGGTGGAAGCACCAGTGGAACAAATGTATTAGTTGTAATGGAGAGTATTTTGAAGTGAATAAGGTTGTTTTGTCAACAATCTGAAAATAGATAGCTTTTAAAAAATAGTTCCTTTTTTTTGGGGGGGGGGAGGACCCCTCATATTGTGTTACCAGAGATTTTGCAGTAGTTCCATGTGCCTTAATCCAGCATTAGTTATATTACTGCTAAGCAGAAATATAAAGGAGGCAAAAACACAATAATTGTTCTGGTATACCTAAGAAAGCAGGTGCTATGGCCTACCAAACTATAATATGTATTATGGGAGTCATCTGTGTGCACTGTTAGTGGAGGACTTCTGTTTTACTTCAGGTATGTAAATCAGTTAAATAAGCATCCATTAAGAAGTGATAGCATTCGTGTTTTATGATCATGCTGGAGCACAGAAGCCACTGATAACAAGAACACATGCACAATGCCACTTAGAGTGGTGCAGTCTATCCTATCACTGCCTTGTGAAGGATGTTTTATGGAATGACATATGAGAACCTGAGAAAGTATTTTCTTTTTTTTTTTACTGTGTTGTAAAACAAAACAAACAAACTCCGTCTGAACAGGCAATGAAGGCCCAACAGTACTGACCAGTCGCAGTGTCATCCTCTGCCCTTAGGTGTTACTGTAAGCAGATATGGAAGGGCATGTGGTCAGCATGCCACTCTCCTAGATGTAGTCAGTTTTGTGACATGACTAGTGCTGCTTCTTCTCAATCAAGTAGCACCTCAATTGGCCTCACACTTGCCAACAACACTCAGCAGACATGGATGGTGACCCATTCAAGTGCTGGCCAAGCGCGACAGTGCTTAACCTTCAGTGTGCTATTGTGACATGAAATTTGATAGAGGTAGTATGATGATTTGGGAACATTTAAAATAGTTTGATAAGGAAGGAATGAAGATTAAGGTTTAATATCCAGTCGATGATGAGGTCATTACAGACAGAGCAAAAACTCCGATTCTTTCAAGGCTAGGAAAGGCCATGCCCTTAGAAAGGAACCATTCCAGCAATTGCTTGGAGTGATTTACATAAAATCTAAATCAGGATGGGTGGAAGTGGATTCAAACTGTCATCCTCCTGAATATGAGTCCAGAGTGCTAACCACTGCACCATGTCACTCTGTCTTAGTCTGGGCTCACAGCATTATATTAGGCATGCCCTACAGCTGAAAAGGACTGGCAAGGGAAGGTTGGTGAGACTATAGTAGGTGGACTTGAGCTTACTCAAGGTCAAGTCCAGTGATAACAAGGTGAAGGGCTACACCTTTCTTCAAATGAAGCTGGTAAGAGGTATCCCCGCTTGAAGACAGTTGCTTTACTGATGGAAATTGATTCAATAAATGAGGAATGCAGATCATAGGTAGAGTACGCTTATTTGATCAAAATATTAAAGCAATTAAAAGTAAAGTAAATGAACCGCTGATAGTATTTTACACATTATTTGCACCTCAGAGTGTCATTCACTTAGCAAAAAAATACTAAGGCTTCCTTCAGAGGAATATGTCTCATCTGATTTCTATGCAAGGAATTCATTGACAGTGGCAATTCATGCCAAATGTAATGTTTCATTCGGAAGAGTGTACATATCAAAACATTGCAAAGCTCAAATATTTGAAGGTTGTACAGGAAAGTTAGAATTTTCAAGGGAAAAACTCTTCATTATGGATCACTACAGATCCCCTTATTCAGATTACATGGTTTTACTCTCCAGACTTGGTGTTGGGCTAAGCCTAGTTCCTACGAACAATATGAAGTTGATTTTATGCTGGGATTTACAAACTTTCTGAATAATTCCCCACATGAAATAATGTTAATGGATTTACTTTAATCTGATGACCTGTTGCAGACAGAATACTTCCCGGCTAGAAGGAAGGGAGGAAGGAAGTTAAGGTTTAATGTCCCATCACCACTGAGGTGAATGTTTCAAGGAAGGTGAAGGAAAATGACCATGCTCTTTCAAAGAAATCATTTCAGCATTTGCTTGTAGAAATTTAGAAAAACCATGGAAAACCTAAATCTGGATGGCCAGATGTGTATTTGAACCAACATCCTCCTGAATGCATGTACAGTGTGCTAAAAATTGTGCCACCTTGCTTGGTTTCCATCTATGGTTCACAGAAGCACTAGCATGATCATAGAGAGCATCTTCATAGATTGTTCTCTACATGACAGGCACAGTGGGAGAAAAATTAGTAATGGTCCCTCAGATCTTTATACACCAAGGGTAATGCTGAAAGGAATCAACTCCGAGTCAAATCCCAAAGTACCACATCGAAGATTTAGAGATAAGAGTCCACCCCAATCTCAAAGCAAAAACTTGGCAAGAAATACACAATGCAGATGACTTGAACAATAAATATATTACATTGCTTCAAACCTTTAGCACTTTATTGGATAGCTCTCTCTTAGTAAAAATTTTATGCAGATATGCAGAATTAATTATCAATCTATACTAAACCTACATCATCTTCTCTACTCATATCATTCTCTTATTGTGTTTTCTCATGAGAATCTGGTCATGGCTGATGAGTAGTTTAATCTTGCTATAACCTTGGCTGTCTGCCCTAACATATCACTTCAGACACACTACTAAAAACAATAATATTAACATTGTGAACACTATTTTAGAATAAACTGAACTCTGTTACTAATTTTAATTTCTTTTATTCCTGTCTGAACATTAATTAAGCTACTGTACTTCTTCCAGGGCATTTAGTGGGCAGACAAGATGGTCATTATTTCCAGAAACAAAGTATGTACTTCACTTCACTATTACCTATAATTACAAAGGGCGTTTAAAAAGTTTTGCATAGTTGTCTCTAACTTTTTTATTTTTTGCAGGAGGAGAATGAAATTTTTTGTGAACATACTTGGAAAATTTAGCTATAAGCTGGTGTATAGAAGTATTTTCTTTTATTTACAGGTGAGCCATAATGGACCATGAAATAGATGTCAGGTTGCAACAACAGTCTGTGATGGAATTCCTCTTCAATATCGGTGATGACTCTGTCACATTGATTCACAGGAAGTTGCTCCTGTTTATGGGGAGGACACAGTTGGATTGCTACAGTATCCAGCGGTGGTTGCAGAGGTTTAAGGAAGGTGATTTCTCTCTACTGGACAATCCACGTAGTGGTATGGGGAGGACGCAGTTGGATCGCTGCAGTGTCCAGCGGTGGCTGCAAAGGTTTAAAGAAGGTGATTTCTCTCTACTGAACAATCCACGTTGCGGTAGACCATCGATGGCAGTGAGTGATGTGAATAAGGAGACCATTGATCAAATCATACAAAATGACAGATGTGTGATGACACGACAGCTTGCTGAAATGACTTGTTTGTCATTGGATAGTTTGGTATCACTGGCACAGTCACTAGGGTACAGAAAAATCTGTGCACGTTCGGTACCTAGATTACTGACATGAGAAATTCAAACGATGAGGAAGAATGTGTGCAAGGGTATCATGAAGACCTTTACTGAAGAATGGAAACAGTGTTTTGATGGTGTCATTACCCAGGGTGAAACATGGTTATTTTGGTCCAAACCTGAGAGCAAAACCCAATCCATGGAGTGGCGTCATCTGGGTTCCCCTTGGAAGAAGAAACCAAGACTTTCACAAACAGCAGGCTGAAAGGTAATGGCCTCTTTCTTCTGGGATCAGAGTGGTGCCATTTTCATTGACGTTTTGGAACCTGGCTACACAATTAACCAGGACCATCTCTGCTTGTCATTGGACAAGCTGTGACATGACATCAAGACCCACAGACCACAGCTTCAGGGTCAGCTCATAAGACTACACCATGACAATGCCCTTATGACGCAGGAGAAAATCAGGAAAATGGGTCGGAAAATTGTTCCTCATCCTCCCTACAGTCCGGACTTGGCTCCATCTGATTTTTACCTCTTTGATCATTGAAGGCCCACCTGCGCAGTAAAACATTTGATAGTGAGAAAGACCTTATTGCCTGTGTCAAGCGATGGTGTAAAAGTCAGTCCCCAGAATTTTACCAAAGTGCATTTACATCACGGAAAGAATGTTGGGCCAGATGCATTACAGCTGATGGAGACTGCATTGAGTAGGCTCAATGTATAACTAAATGTTCCGAGTATCCAGTTTCATGTTCCAAGTATGTTCACAAAAAATTTCATTCTCCTCCTGCAAAAAATAAAAACAAAATTAGAGATGACTGTGCAAAACTTTTTGAATGTACTTTGTATAATTCTGATAGTTACTGTTTTCCACAAAAGTGCAGTCACAGCATTCATCTCAAGACCAGATACCAATACTATCTCAGCTTGAGAGTCTTCATCCTGAAAATCAATTATTCTACTTGTTATACTGGTTGCCACATCCTGAAGGGACAAATTTTGAAAGTAGTGTTAGAACAGATATATTTAGTTGGAGATCACTGATAAGTACCAAGAAACATAACACACATGAAATGTAATCCTGTGGCTACTCACCTTTTTACATGACACCCGTCACATTCAAAATTAGGAGATTTAGCAAGTACTGAAACAAAATGACTCAACAGTGTTGTGTGTCCTTCAGTTTCTTAGTTTAATAAGCCATACAACCATAGCATTCACAATTGTTAATTTTCCATGCAGTAGATTGTAATTTTAAGGTAGGATTTAATTGAATTAATCATAGGTACTCAAAATAACATGGTGACACTGGCTTGAAATAAGGTGGTGATACTGGTTAGCATTAACTGTCACTACATTGGACCAAAAGGACTTTTCAATACAATTTAGGTTTAAAAAGTCTGCTTTCGTGTACATGAATAGTGAAATCAGTTGTATGTAGCTTGCCCTGTGTGAAGCAGTGAAGTTGAGAATGTGGTGCAAAAATACTGCTACAAATTCTCCATGTTTTTTTATTAATTAGAAAGAACAGACTACAAAATGTCTACCTTTGAGAAGCATTCTTGAAGCAAGGTGGTGTAATTCTTTCAACATCATGTTTAGCCTGGACAAGTATTGGATCCACAACTGCAATTTGCAGGAGATAACTTATTAATGCAGAAGTGCTAAGTACGAACTCCTTCCATAGATTGGATCATTGCTAGCACAAATATTTAATGTCTTGCAGAGCACATTAATAAATGACCTCATTCGAACACTGTTGGCAGGCTTCTTCCCTCTGTTCAGTCTGTCTGTGGTACACTTTGTTACACATAAAAAGGGGTTCACAAAATGGAAACAACAAGGTACACCGGCCAACCCTATCTCAATGATGCACGCTGGATCAACCAACTATGCACATTTCCTTGTAGAAAAAACATTCACAAAACAGAACAAAAAGGAAAAAAAATTGGTCATACTCAGGTCTGTTCGCTTCTTAATTTCTTTAGCAGTAATCTTTTCATAATAATAAATATAACATGCTTAGCAAGTGCTCAGATTTCACAATGGTTGTATTAAATCCGCATATAACACAGAAATCAAAAGTTATTTCTCACAAATTCTTTTGCAGTGGTTTAATAATATGTCTTTCCCCTATATGTATTTATAACTACCATCACAACCACAAATGAGTGGTCATGGAGAAAAATGTGTCAGTGACAGACAGGAATGTATTCACAATTTTCTAGAAACTAGCTACTGAGCTGGATTTTTCCAGAAAGTTCCAAAATCTTTGAAGATAAATGTAGCAGATAATTATAATAACTTTAATATCACCATTCTGATAATGTGGAGTTAACTTAAAGGAATCTTGATTTTCAAGTGGCAAGTTGTATGTCACATGCTAACAAGTTGGATCACCTCGAAATCTGCTCATATATAATCTGAACAATAAAACATTATAACACAATATACAATAAAAATTGTATGAATAAAAATTAAATTTATTACTAAACTAAGTAACTTTTGGTTCTGAAATGTTCTATTTAAATAATAATATTTTATCACATCACTGATTAATTAATTTAGTATACACTACAATACACATTTAATGGAATATACATCGGTATATATCTGACAGGGAGAGTGGTCCTCATGCCACAACATGTGATATGTTCCAACCCAGGTAACCATTAAATAACCATCACTGTCAGAGATTGACAGCATACCACATGAATGTAACAGTAACACTGTTCCATTGCAAACCTATCTACATAACAAACGGCATTTTAATATAATGTAGGAGGAAACATGACAATTACCTCCCAATTTCATTACTGCCAGTGTTTCCAAAGGTTTCTGAGAAAGCAATGTAAAGGGAAGTAGAAGAACATCTCAATGGACATTTGCTATGAAACTCACAATGTGGTTTCAATAAAGGAGTATCCATAGAAAACACAATTTATTCCTTTATGTGTGAGGCACTATCATGGCTAAATGACAGACTGTGGGCAGTAGGTATTTTCTTGGATTTAATGAAAACATTTGTATATGGGGACCATGCAATACTTTTGGATGATTTGAAATATTATTGGATTAGGGGAAAATCTGAACAATGGCTCACTTCATATCTGGAAAGTAGGAAGATGAAGGTTGTCTACCAGTGTAAACAAACAGAGAAGTAGTTTTAACATGACTGGGACGTAAAGTGGGGGTTTCCACAGGGTTATGTTCTGCATGTGTTGCATTTCTTATACCTACCAATGCTCTCCAACTAAACATGATGGGTGCCTTAAATTTTTTTTTCTTTGAAGATGATACAAGTATTATTGTGAGAGATATAGAATGTAAAATGAATGACGAGCTAATAGAATAGTCAGTAAAATTAGCACATAGCATTCGCAGAGCTGATTAACACTTAATGGCAACCAATCACAATGTGTACAGTTCCTGACATGGAACTCTTGTAAAAGCAAAATTTTATTGGTCTCAGATAAAACTTCAGTGAAGTCAACCATTTCTACTTCTTAGAACTGAGGGTAGATGGAAGGCTGTCTTGGAAGTATCACATTAAAGCTATTGTGCAGAGACTGAAGGCTGCTATCTTCACTATCGACATCCATGTCTATACTCGCAAGCCATCTTATGGCATGTGGTGGAGGGTACTTTGTGTCCCTCTTTCCCTGTTCCAGTCACATAAGCATCAAGGAAAGAATGATTGCAGGTAAGCCTTGGTATGGACTCGTATCTGTCTAATTCTGTCTTTGTGGTCTTTTTGCAAGATATATGTAGGAGGAAGCAATATATGGTTGACTCTTCTAGGAATGTACGTTCTTGGAACTATAACAGTAGACGATAATGTAATTCAGAATGCTTCTCTTGCAGCATCTGCCAATGCAGTTGGCTGAGCATCTCCATGACAATTTCGCACTTACTAAATGGTAATGAAAAATGTTGCTCTTCTTTGGATCTTCTCTATTTCCTCTATCAGTCCTATCTGGTACGGACTCCACAGTGATGAGCAATATTCAAGTATTGGTCAAATGAGTGTTTTGAATGTTACTTCTATTGTTGATGAACTACATATTCTGAGGATTCTTCCAATGAATCTCAGCTCAGCATCTGACATGCTTGTGATTGATTTTAAGTGTTTGTTCCACTTCGAATCGCTCCATATGCATATTCCTAGATATTTATGGAAACAACTGCTTCCAGTGATTTTTCTGTAATTTTATAATCATACAATAAAGGGTCTTTCTGTGTATGTATTCACAATATATTACATTTGTTTATGTTGAGGGTCAATTGCCACTCCCTGCACCAAGTGTCTTCCTGCAATTCGATACAAGTTTATAGTGTCACAATTTTTCTGTATAGAACAGAATGATCTCCACTGTCTCTGACACTTGAAGGCTTGTTTATTTTGCTTACTTTCACACTGTTGTCTCACATACAGAGATTCTGAGGAAACTATGTGCACTTATCAAGGATGTTCTTGGTGGAGAAAAGGGCAATCAGACTGATCTGTGATGTCAGAAACTGAGTTTCATGTAGGCCATTGTTCAGGTTTCTTGAAGTTATACCTCTTCCATCCCTACACATATATCGCACCATGGGAATTGCTATTCAAACTATTCAGTCGCTTACAAGAAACTGCAAGTTTCATTCAATGAACAATAGATGTAAAAATGATACACACTTTGATAACACTTCCTTCAGCATAGTACAGAAAGGTGTGCACTTTTCAGCAGTTTTCATTATCATTAGGCTTCCAGCAGAACAGAAAAGATTGTGTGATAAATCACAATCACTCAAACCCAAGCTGAAAGGTTTCCTTGAAGCACACTCATTTTATTCTGTACAGGAATTTCTCACAATAATCAAGAACCTTTTTCTGTAATGTGTTATCTGTTTGTTTACTCTCTCACAATTTCTTTTCATTTTTATTAATTCTGTTGTTTTTAAATTTTCTAGCCAGCATTCTGTAAACTATGTACTAACTCATACTATGACCAAGTAGCTGTCACTTGCTTGGTCTTACAGAATCTGATAGATAAATGAAATAAATAAACAAAATATATTTTAAAAAAAGAAAACAGATGGATTTGGTGGACTGACAAACACAAAGTCCCAATATGAAAAGTAACAAAAATCAGTGTGATGGACTAGTCTGTTAATCTTGTATTGGTCAATGATCCAAAACACATTTCTTTAAAAGGTGAAATTCTGGAAGCAGTACATTCTCAAAGATAATCAATTGTCTCTCATTACAGATCTGCCCCAATGCTTTCAGTTTTTTTGTTTTTGAGCAAGTATTCTGTTTCACAATACACACACATTTTTCCAGTAATACTATGTGGAAAACGTCTCAGTTTTACTTCTGTAAAGGCTCCTCTATAAGGAAAGCCATATAATTGCTTAAATATAAAGTCCACACAGAACTAAAAATGAACAGAGATGTCCTATTGTTCCTTTCCTTGATCTAGCAAAACCATTTAGTTTGTGCTGATTATATAATCTATATGGGAGTGGGAATACTGGTATTTGTGCCACACTTCTTGAAAAACAGAAAATTCACAATAAAACAACTATGACAATGTGAATTGGAATAGATTGCTGAGTAACAGAAAGATACTTTACAGCCTACTTTTAAATGTGTTTGTCTTCCACTCAGTGCTTTCTCTATGTGGTGAGTAACAATCCATCTTAATTGACATTGTCAATTATGAAAAGGATAGACTGCTACTCACTGTAAAGGTGACACACTTAGTTGCACATAGGTACAATGGAAAGAAGTTATACACAAAGTTTTTGGCCAAAACCTTGTTTAGAACAGAAAGGAAAACACACACACATCCACATTTCATCCATACATGACCATTACTTCCATCTGCTTTAGCTGGACTGAAACTGTTGCACTGAATGAATGCAACAATCATGAGTGGCACAGGGAAAGGCAATGGATAGCAGACTATGGTGGAGGGAGAGAAGAGTGCTGTCTACGGACAGCATGCAGGGACTACCGTACAAGATGGCAGAACAAGACTCAGGCAGCATCTGGAGGTTGTGGGGTTGGGTCGTGGGGATGAGGGGGTAGGTGATGAGAACAGGAAGTGGAAAAGAAGAGGAGCAGAGAAGGGTGCATTGCCAGACAGTGAGTACAATAAGCCTGAAGGGACCTAAACTGGGGGGATTTTAAAGGACAGGGGAGGCAGAAACTGTTGGGTGGAGGGTGTGGTAATGGCAGGTTATTGTAGATCGAGGCTGGGATAACCTTTGGAGCGGAGAATCTACATCTACATCTACATCCATACTCCGCAAGCCACCTGACGGTGTGTGGCGGAGGGTACCTTGAGTACCTCTATCGGTTCTCCCTTCTATTCCAGTCTCGTATTGTTCGTGGAAAGAAGGATTGTCAGTATGCCTCTGTGTGGGCTCTAATCTCTCTGATTTTATCCTCATGGTCTCTTCGCGAGAATGTGTTGTAAGGATAACTCCCATCTCTGTAGCTCATACAAGGTAGCAGTGGAGGGGAGGGCCAGATGGTCCAGGTTGTGAAGCAGCCATCAAAATCAAGTGGGTTATATTCAGCTGCATAATGTGCCACTGGGGAGGGGGTCCACTTTGCTCTTGGTCAAAGTTTGATTGTGGTCATTCATCCTATTAGACAACTGGTTGATATTCAACCAATATAAAAAGTTGTGCAATGATTACAAGGATTGAGCAGGCCTTGCACGTGGGTCTTCCACAAGGAAATTTCTGAGATTGAATCCTTTGCTCTCCAGGATCTGGAAGAGCATTCCAGACACCACCTCCATAAGTTATTTAACTTGTTACCTTGGTGATGATGATGTTTTGTTTGAGGGGTGCTCAACTGCATGGTCATCAGCACCTGATTGTTACCTCGAGGCATCACAATTCATCCCCTATCCTATCCCTGCCTTGTTGCACCTAACCAGCCCTGGCCACCTTCCAGGAATTCCTTATCTCCAACTTGGCCTCATCATCCTTCACCAAGTCGCTTCTTAAGAACACCAACCTTTTAGCAGAAGAAAGGCCAGCCATAAACAGCCTCAAAACAGATCCTCACCTAATCATCCTGCTTGCAGACAAGGGTTTAACCACTGTTGTTATAGTGACTACATGCTGAAATACCTTTATCAGTTGCCTGACTCCTTCACCTATAAATTCTGCCAGAGTGATCCCATCCCAGAATTCCAACATATCCTCCAACACCTACTTAAAACCATAGGCTTGAATCCAGTTCCCTCCTGATCCCCTTGACACTCCACCTTCTACATATTCTCAAAAACAGACAAACCTAGAAATTCTGGATGCTCCAGTGTAGCTGGTTACTGTGCCTCGACTGAAAGAATGTCAGCCCTCTTTGATCAACACTTGCAACCAATTGTGCAAAATCTAGCATCCCATGTCAAAGATATCCACCACTTGCTTTCCCACTACTTTACCTCCTTCATCCCTACTTGCCACTGTTGATGCCACTTCCCCACACACCAACATCTCTTATGCCCTGTGCTTCAGACTCCATATCCAATATATCATTCATCTTACACCTTACTAACTTTATCATAGCACACAGCTACTTCTCCTTTGAAGGGAAGATATGCAAACAAATCTGTAACACAGCCACGGCACCTGCATGGAGCATTCCTATGCCAACCTGAACCGTAACTACAAAAACAGTAATGTTTTCTGTATATCACTAAAAGATCTGAACTCAAAAACTCTAAAGATCCATAAGATCATTAAAAAGAATGAATTACCAGAATAAATATCTCTGGCGAAAAGGAGCCTTGTACTGATTTACTGTATACATAAAATTAAATGGCATTGCCAACCGTTGCACTGGAGGACTATTAAGTATTGAGACCTGACAGCCTTTGTTGGCAGGAGTAATTGGAGAACTATCTATCACCAAACACAGTTGCTCTTCAAAGTATTATATCTTAGATTTAACGCAAACAATGTCCTGCAGATTATACATTATATGTCTGGCACAGTTGTGGTAAACAGCAGTAGATGTCCAGAGGCTTCTAGGCTTATACAGGGTGATTCTGTGGTTATGTTACAAACTTTCAGGAATGCTGGTGGACAAGAAATGTATCAAACTGAGGTAAGCGACTCTGGTCTGGAAACAACTGCATCAAAAGTTATAAGCCAAAATTGTTCTGACAGGGGACCTCTTCTTTGCAAGCTCTTTGCTTCCCATATTTTAAGAGGCAGTACTATGAATCAAAACAACAAAAAAACATCCAGGAAACATGAGCTCTAAAGTGCATACCTTAAGAGCTATGAACACTTGTTCATCTTTGCTACTTCTACTAAACGAGGTTCATAGTTCTTAAGGTACGCACTTAAGAGCCCGCATTTAATGGACACTTTTTCTTGTTTTAGTCCATATTACCTCCTCCAAAAATAAGGAAAGCAAAGAGCTAGAAGTAGAAGAGGTTCACTATCAAGGCATTAGAACAATTTTTCCTTACAACATTCGACTCTGTCGTTTCTGGACCAAGGTCCTTTACCTCAAATTGAAATATTTACCCGTCTCCAGCATTCCTGAGAGTTTATAACATCTTTATGGATCCCCTCTATAGTGCAAAAGTGCATAGTGTTGGTGGAAGTCATGGTTTGACTGTATTCTTTTAGTTGTATATTTCCTCGACGAGTGTGAATTCTGACTCGGAAATATGAGAACATTTCAGGTAGCCAAATGTATCATGCAGTGTCATTCACTATCAAGGATATTATCTTTTAGTACAATAACTACAATTCAAAGTAGTACTAAAATGACAAAAAGTTAAACAAAATCAACCAGAGAGGGAAAATGTTAAGCTACTGTCAAGATATACTCATAAAGCAGAAATTGCTATCTGCATTAGACTGTTCATAGCTCAATCATGTTTGCTCTTTCGTAATAAAGTAAGTGTAGTGTCTTGGAGAGGTTTATAATACAATGACACAAAAACAGGATTTTCACTATGTTTTGCTAAGTAGAACCCGAAGGCATCTTAAATTAGATCACATACAGGCCGCAGTCACAGCACCTACTAAATATCATTTCAAAGCTTTGGCTATAGTTCCAAGACACAGATAGTCACAGGTCAGTATAATATTGGCTAAGATCATTATTAATATTGTCACATAGAAGAAGGTATAATTAGATGAATGACGAACACTAATTTCACTTAACGAAGGTTTATTCAACACTTGCGCATACAAGAGCGCAGAGCGAACTGACTCCGGCCAGAACACTTACAGTATATATACAGTTACAGAACATCCAGTACAATGATTCTTCGCATTTGTGGATACTTCTAGAATGTACTCGAACTGAATACAGTTCAGGTGAGTTTTGAACTCACAACCCTCCATGCAACAGTCTAGTATCATAACCACTACACCATGGTGACTGTGCAACTCAGCTTCTTCTGCAACATTGCTCCCTCCTTAAGAGAACAGCATCTCAGTGTTATGTCCTCCTAGACCGGGATCAAGCCATCGGTCCTGCATACTCCAATTCCCTATGACTGATGTTCGCCCTGGCGGTGATCTTCTTAGAACTTCCTTTACCGTTATGCTCTTCGTCACCTTTCTGTGTGTTGCCTGTCGCTGGAGTTTCAAATTTACCCTGGGTTGCAGGATCCTTATAGGGCTTCATTTGAAGGACATGGACCGTATCTCTGATCTTTCGTCATCTTGTGTCAGGGTCGAAATCTTCAACTTCATAAGTACCATCAAACAACTGTTTTACAACCTTATAAGGTCCAAAGTAGTGCCTGAGGAGCTTCTCAGAGAGACCAACCTTCCAAACAGGAGTGAGAATCCAGACGAGGTCACCAGGCTGGTAGACAACAGGGCGGTGGCTCGCATCATACCTTCGGCGAAAGTTTTCTTGAGCCTGCAGCGTGCGGAGCCAAGCTAATTGCCAAATGTAGTTATCGTCCACATCATCAGGATGTAACAGAAACACAGTGTCCATTGTTGTAGCCACCTCACGCCCATGCTGGTTGGTTGGTTGGTTTGGGGAAGGAGACCAGACAGCATGGTCATCGGTCTCATCGGATTAGGGAAGGATGGGGAAGGAAGTCGGCCGTGCCCTTTCAGAGGAACCATCCCAGAATTTGCCTGGAGTGATTTAGGGAAATTGCGGAAAACCTAAATCAGGATGGCTGGATGCGGGATTGAACCGTCATCCTTCCGAATGCGAGTCCAGTGTCTAACCACTGCGCCACCTCACTTGGTTCACGCCCATGCACCAGGAAAAATGGTGTAAATGCTGTGGTGACTTGTTTGGCGGTGTTGTAGGCAAATGTCATGAAAGGTAACACCTCATCCCAGTTGCTCTGCTCAACATTAACGAGCATTGATAGCACGAAACTTCCTGGCAGATTAAAACTGTGTGCCCGTTTTAATCTGCCAGGAAGTTTCATATCAGCGCACACTCCGCTGCAGAGTGAAAATCTCATTCTGGATTGATAGCACGTTGGCCAAGGTCTTATTAAGGTCTTCAGTAAGCCTGTTAGTTTGCGGATGGTAGGCAGTTGCCATGTGATGAGTAATGTTGCACTGACGGTTTATCTCTGTCACAAGATTCGATCGAAAAACTTTCCCTCGATCTGTAATTAACGACCTTGGGGCAACGTGTTTTTAATACAATGTCTTTCATGATGAATTTGGCTAACTCTAATGCTTCAGCTGTTTTCACAGCTTTTGTAATGGCATAGCATGTCAGATAATCATTGTAAACAATAATCCATCTATTGCCACTAGCAGACATTCGAAATCGTCTGAGGAGGTCAATCCCAACACACTGGAAAGGTGTTTTGGCTGGTGGAATTGGTATGAGTCAGCGAGGTGGTTTCTGAGGAACTGCCTTTACCCTCTGGCACTCTCGACAGTGCGACAGATAGTGATGGACACTCCTAAATAAACCTGGCCAGAAAAATTTCTTGCAGATCCTATCGTATGTCTCAGTAAATCCTAAATGTTCAGCCTCAGGTGTGTCATGGAATTTCTGCAGAACATCTAAGCGCAAGTGTTTAGGAATCACTGGTAGCCACCTATATCCAAATGGATCAAAGTTTTTCTTGCAAAGTAATCCATTAACTACCTCAAACTGTCCTTTCACATCCTCTGCCCGATTTAAGGCAAGCATAATTTGAGATATCTTGGCATCCTTTTCCTGCTCAGCAGAGAGATCCTGGAGTGCAGTGAGACAGTCACTATCTTCATCAAAGTCTTGATGGTCTTGCACAGGGTTTCTTGAGAGACAGTCGGCATCTTCCATAGAGATACTGTCAACAGCTGTACATGGCCCAGATCACAGCAAGACATTCTCTTTCTGTAGTTGAGTAGTTTCTCTCAGCTTTTGTAAGTGTCCTTCTCTTTTTCATCCGAAATTTGCACCACAACAGCACTGATCCCATACTCACTGGCATCTGTGTGTAGTTATGTAGGTGCTCTCTCATAATACAGACCAAGTACAGGGTTAGTCATCAGAGCTTTTCGCAGCACATCGAAAGAATCTTCTTGAGCACCACCCCAGGAAAATTTAGCATCAGCTTTTAACAACTCTTGGAGTGGTCTGGCTTTGATATAAAAGTCTTTGATAAAACGACAGTAATAAGAACATAATCTGAGGAAGCTTCTCACATCTCTAATACTTTTAGGAATAGGAAATTCCATTATAGATCTCACCTTTTCTGGTTCTGGCCGCACACCTTCATTTGACACAAGGTGTCCAAGTATTTTGATTTCTTTTGCTACAAAAAGACACTTTCTTGGATTAAGTTTCAGTCGGCCTGGTTGGAGACACTTAAGTATGGCCCTCAGTCTTTTTGTGTGTTCATCAAATGTCTCTGACAACACTATAATGTCACGTAAATAAAAAAGACACATCATCCATTTCAGGTGCCTCAGAAGATTATCCCTCATCCATTCAAAAGTTGCTGGTGCATTACATAAACCAAACAGCATTACCTTAAACTCATACAGGCCCACAGGGGTGACGAATGCTGATTCCTGACAATCAGCCTCATCTACTTTGATTTGCCAGTATCCCAAGTACATGTCGATGGTTGATAAAAACTTAGCCCCCTTCAGACAATCTAGTGTATCGTAAATTTGTGGAAGGGGGTAAACGTCCTTTTCAGTTATCTTATTAAGCTTCCTGTAATCAATGCAAAAGTGCCAACGGCCATCCTTCTTCCTGACCAGAACCATTGGTGATGACCATGGGATCTGTGAAGGCTGAATGATGACATTCTTCATCATTTTCTCTACCTCGTCACAAATTATTCAACGTTTGGTTGCTGACACACGGTATGCTCTCTGGCTTATTGGTTGACAGTCTCCAGTGCCAATCCAGTCCTTCACCATCAATTTGTCTAATTTGCTCTTCACCTGTGGATTGAAGCATTCAGAGAACTCTTGAAGAATGGCAAGTAGCTTCTTCTGTCATTCCTTAGTGAGATCTGGTGATAGTCAAGCTAGAAGATCTTTTCTCGTAGCGGTAGTGCAAATTTCGCCCACAGACTTGGCGTTGGAGGTTTCTATGATGCTCAGCTGTTCGGCAATTAACGGCTCAGCGTGTGCTGTGCACATGCATCTTAGAAGGATCTGTGGTTCTCAGCGACAGTTAACTACCCACAATTCTTAAACAAGATGACAGACGCTGGGATGACCAAATTATTTTTCAGTGGTATGCTTCTCTTACATTCCACTACAAGATCCATGGGTTGATGCATTGCATGACACACGGCAGTTACCTTTCTACTGCTGACTGCAGGTATGATCACTTTATGCAGTACACATAGTCTCCACACACTCGGATGCGCATCTTCCTGTCCACAGTATGTCATCTTGTCTAACATAATCTTCGAGTGACCACAATCTATAATCACCTGAGAAGCTTTCAAATAGTCCCATCCGAGAATGACATCACGGCTACACTCTTGTAAGATGATGAATTCTAAGGGCTGTGTATGGCCACTTGTATCCACACAAATGACACATCTTCCTGTAGGTTTTACATATTTCCCATTAGCCACCTTCAGCAGAGATGTTTTGTTGTCGATGAATACAGTTTTCTGCAACTGGCGATGCTACTTCACCAAAATGACTGAATATGATGCTCCAGAGTCCACAAGAGCGGGCTGGTCAGCCACCCATGAGGATATCGACATAGTTTCCTATCATTTTTGTAGTGATCAACTGTAGAGGATTTTTCTCTTCGGTGGCCTCACCTCCAAGGAAGGTCACACCCTTTAGTTTTCCAGGTTGCGGCGGCTATGTGATCGGCCTGGGCTTCTAAACGGTGATGGCGACTTTGATCGGAGTGTTGGGGAGTGTCCTCCCCAGCGGCTAGCTTGCGGCAGTGGTGACCTACATCGTCCTGGTCCTGCACCCACATCTTCTTGTTCATCTTCATCATCCTGGAGTTGGCGTCGGCTAAAATCGATCTGCTGTCTTCTGGTGCGGGCGTCATCAAATATCCACCACCTTTCTCAACAATAGTGAACCACATGTCCTAGTCGTCCGCAGTGGAAACATACTGGTTGGTTATCCTTGGTCCTCCAGACGTCAGTCTTCCTTGGTGCCCAAACAGGTTCTTCATGCAACGATGTAGGAACATAATTTCGCCTGGTTCTTGACTTTTTCACCATTTTAAAGGGAAATGTAGGACGAGAGGTTGGGTTCAATGTCTGTTCCACTTCCTTCCTTATGACCTCTTGAAGCATCTCGGTTTTTTGCTCACCATGCAATCCAAGTGTCTTCTGAACTTTCTATCCCACTATCTGATGATGAACACTTTTGAAATCAGTTCCTTCCTCCATCACAGACATTGATACAACGTTTGGAAGCCATTCAAACTTCTTGCATGTAATTCTTTTTTGATGCATTGTCTCAATAGGCTGTCACCATTTTATGAAGTCATCTGTTGTCAAAACCTCCTTCAGGAGTAGGGCTTGATACATGTCCTCAGCAACACCCTTCATGAGATGTGCAACCTTGTCTTCCTCCTTCATTCTAGGATCCACTATTTTACACAACTCCAAGGCGTCTTGAATGTAGGATGCTGTAGTTTCTCATGGAGGCTGTGCCCTACACTTTAATTTATCTTCAGCCTTGCACTTCTGTTGTTGTGTGTCACTGAAATACTTGGGCATTTCCACCTGTAATACTTCCGAGCTTGTGAACGTCTCCTCATTGTTCTCACACGATTGCTTGGCAGTGCCCTCCGAGTACAAAAATATGTCAGCCAAACATATGGTGTCATCCCAGTTGTTAAATTTGGCTATACACTCATATACCTTCAGCCACTTGTTTGGACCTTGGCCATCATCACCAGAGAACCTGGAAGGATGTCTCATATGGTGGCACACAGTTGCTGTCATTGTAATGGCCTCTTCTTCTTCTGTCTCCATTGGTTTGCAATCTGCTGAATATGGCTCAAACTTGGGTTTCTCGCCAGGTAAACGGGAACTCTGCCGTGGCCTGATGGGAGCCACTGTGTTGTCGATAATGTGCACTATCACAAGTTCCAATACCCAGCGCCTCCACCAGAATAATGTCACATAGAAGGAGGTGTAATTAGATGAATGATGAACACTAACTTCACTTAACAAAGGTTTATTCAGCACTTGCATTAGATGAATGATGAACACTAACTTCACTTAACAAAGGTTTATTCAGCACTTGCACATACAAGAGCTCGGAGCGAACTGCCTCCAGCCAGAACACTTATGGTATATACACAGTTACAGAACATTGCAGTACAACGATTCTTGACATTTGTCAATACTTCTAGAATGTACTCGAATCAACTATAGAAATTAAAATTTTACAGTTCAGGTGAGCTTTGAACTCACGACCCTCTATGCAACAGTGTAGTATCATAACCATTGCACCACAGTGACTGTGCTACTCAGCTTCTTCTGCAACAATCTTTGATCTTAAACACATGCGAAATTCAACAATGTCTGCAAGACATTTGTCTGCAGAGGTTGTAGCTTACAAAGGAGTTGCAGTTTCCCAGCAAACCACATATCAAAGATTTAGAGCGCTTGGCTTCTCTCACTCAACACAGAGCAGAAATTAGCCCATTTATTTTGAAGTCAGAATAGTAAAGTTGACTCGAGCATAAGTGAATGAAGAAATGTGCTCTTCATAGACAAATTCTACTTCAAGTTGCAATAATATTCACATCACACACCTGTCTGGGTCTTCATTTGTTGTTGCGTATTTTAACACCCACATGTACAAAGATGAAGTACTGCAACCACTTGTGTGACATTTCAGCTGTGTTGTTAGTTGGCAGTTCCTCTACATAGAAGACACTGCCCATTACCATTAAGCGGCTCTCATATATGAATTTCTCAATGGTCAATGATGTGCAAAAAGATAGTGTAAAGATGACACATTAAGTTCCAGACAGGCACAATTAAACATAACAAGCTTTCAGCCACATCCTTCATCAGAAAAAGAAAGAGAAACATACACCATTGATTCACACAAGCAAACACACCTCACTCACATATGATCGCCAACTCTGGAAGCTCAGACCACAATGCAGCTATCATATGGAATGGAAGTAGCATTCTGGAGGGGCAGGGAAGGGGAAGGGATAGCAGTGTAAGGGTGGGGGGGAAGAGGAACACTGTCTAACGGAGTTTGCAGGATGCAGTGTCAGGAGGTGGTGTGGCAGGCAGGTGGGGAAAACAGAGCAAAAAAAGGAGAGGAGCAAGGAAAGATGGGTGGGTGCATTGGCAGGGGGTAGCAAATAAACAATGTGGGAGACAAGAATGGGGAGGAAGTGACAGGACGTAAGGGACGGAAACAGTTGGATGGGGGGGTATGGGGACAGTATGTTACCATAGGTTGAGGCTGGGATAATTCGGGAGCAGAGAATGTGTTGTAAGGATAATGCCCATCTGCATGGTAACATGTCTAAATCTTAATTCTATAGGATACTAGTGGGTTGCTCTCAGGAGCTGAACAACAGCCAAGTAGCCACAATTAAGATCTTTTTCAGATATTTGCACAGCTCTTTCTCATGAATGGCATTCTCAACATAACTCTTGAACCATTCCAGAGCACATATCACATATCACATCAATACAAACCATGAGTGTTCTTTCTTTCTCTCTTATTTAAATTAGTGTTTTCTCATTGAGAACCAAATAGCAAAGCTTTTAACACTTTGTCATGCCAAATGCCTGTTTCTTGTTTTGCAACCCTTCAAAAATATGCTTGAATCTCTCAGTTATGCTTAAATTTGGACACTGTAGATTCACCAAATCGAAAGACATACATACTGACTTCAGTGAGTCTAGTATTCTCACAGTCACTTGTTTTGAATATTAGCCAATCAGTTTTAAAATTGTTTTTCTGAATGATTATTCATTTTATACTTTCTAATCCTAAGCTATGACAAATTGCTTTCTGAACAGATTATCCACCATATACTTTCTATCCCTAAGCAATGACATAACTAAGTGCTGTTTTATGATGAATATTACAAAACTCCTTTGTAAACCATTCAAAAATAGTATACACAGTCATTTACAATGAACAAAAGCTCTACAGTTCGTTAAATGACACAGTCTTTCAGGTGATCTTTTACAGCCGTCTGTGTACTTCCAATCACCAGTATTCATATTGTGGACTTTAAATAAAATTGGTGTTCTTTTGAGGGACATTAGTATTGAGAAAACACAGAAAACAGCATATTTTGAAGATGTTTTCTATGTTTGAGGTTCATTCAAAAATAAGAATCATATGAAACTAAAACAATGAAACAAACAGTAGAAAGTAATCAAATTATGCCAAGACAGGGTGTATACGTGGACAAGGAAAAAAAATTCCCGGATTTCCCGATTAAAAAAATACACTTTTTTCCATGTAAAGTGACAGTATTCTCTCCCACAGAAATCTACAACTTATCAATCCTTTGAATAGTTAACATTTTATACACCAGCATAGACCTTCCAGCCGCCACTTTAGAAAATAAAACCCAGCAAAAAAGAAAAGGTCCTGGAAAGATCTCTGATGTGCAGCAACATGTACACTGTATATTTTCATAATTACAAAAGTATAAATTCGAATGTCACCAAACACAGCACGATAGTTTCCAAAGCATCGAAATAGAGATTGCGATGCCCTTTTGTAAGCAAATCATAGCTCATGTCACGTCATCTCGCCAGCCATGATAGCAGATATTCAGAGGATAGGAAACATGATGTTTTCAGCCACTAGCAACATCACTTAAGAAGAGTGGACCCACAAATGAGAAAAGTTAAGGGTTTAAATTAATAAACATAGTGTGGCTACAAGAAAAGCTAAGCTTTCACATATAACATTGATCTCAAATATTAATACGCTACAACAGAAGCTATGCTTTCACATGTGATATTGGTCTTCTTTTTTTTTTTTTTTTTTTGCACGTGTTACACTTTAAAATACTTCACACAAATGTGCCAGTAAAATATAAATATCCTCAAAGTGTTAAGTTTCAAATGAGATACAAACGACCTGTAATTTAAAAAATTCATTGCTCATTCTCGCACGTAACATAATTCATCTTGAATAAAAGGAAATTTACTTTGAAAGTAATGCTATTCAAATCACCATTCACCATATTTTCCCAACACCTGTCAGAAATAGGTTCATTTCGGCTGTTGCCAGAGAGAGCCAGAAAACAAGCCTTATTGCACATGCACAGCTATGATGGCATAGGAAACCTGTATGTTCATACGTATAAAGCATTAAGAGATCTTACATTACGTCATAAAAGAAACAGAACATCAGAGGATATTCCAATAGCTTTGGAATTTTGTAAACCATGCTAATATGTATAATTCAGCTTGAAGTGCACATTCGTATGTCCACATTGACAATGAAGTAGGTCCAAACCTCATATGAAGCTTTTCAGTGTGGTTTTCGGGATGTAAATTTCTTGAAGCACCAGAACTGTACTATCTCACATTTGGTTCTTTATTACGGCAAAATGCCAAACATGCCAGAAGATGAAAATGTGGAAATTCAGTGAACAATTGGAAATTTCTTTAGCAAAATGACGAAAGTAACTTCATCGTTCTGGAAGGCGATTATTGCTTGATTGCCCAAAATGTCAAAATAAAATAAAATCTAGAAACTTAAACTGACAATATATTTCAGCCTTCCATAACTATGTGAACGTATTTTAACTCACTTGATAGCTCCAGAATTTTTTTTCCGGTTAGCATCTGGGTTCAAGTAGCCAGGAGCGGGAGAAGGTACTGCTCATATGTGACTGAACTGTGCATGCGAATAAGCCCACTGGCATCTGCCCAAATGAATCTAATGTAAACAGATGTGATGTCACGCTCATCAGAAGCAGTTTGCTGTTACGAAGTATAGCATAGTCTTTGCCCTAAGGCCTTTGACGTATTTTGCTATCCGCAGATGCTTGTGTGTGCATGGTACTTTGTTGTTGTAAAGGGCGTATTTCTTTTGCAACTAAAGTTTTATATTGTTTTTTTTCTAGTTTACATTTTATTGCTCCAGTATTATTTTGCAGTAGTGGGAAACAATATTGTTCTTTATTAGAGTGTCAGTTTTTACCAGTCAAAATTACAAAAATTTAACTGAAAATTAAAACCATGAAAAATTCCCAGGTTTTTCCCAGTTTTCTACCAGATAAAAAATTTCCCAATTTTTCCCAGATTTCCTGATTGTCCCAGGGAGTATACACCCTGCAAGATCACAAATGATAAAGAGACACTATGTACAGAGCTACTTCCAGGAGTATTATTATGACAGCGAAACACAGAACAGGAAAGGAGTTAAAAGTAAAACAAACAAGTGAGCAAAATCTA
Organism: Schistocerca cancellata; assembly: GCF_023864275.1. Classification (NCBI taxonomy): domain Eukaryota; kingdom Metazoa; phylum Arthropoda; class Insecta; order Orthoptera; family Acrididae; genus Schistocerca; species Schistocerca cancellata. The sequence goes on along the minus strand of NC_064626.1, from coordinate 389,458,272 downwards.
GGACAAGCAGATGCAACCTGTACATGGACACTGAAGAAAGAAAAAGGAAGAACAGAGAAAGATCAAGGAGAGTCAATAGCATAAGATGATATAATGAAAAGTGATGGATAATCTACACTTCTCCCATCATATTTTAAACTATCATATTTCCACATTTTCTTATTAGAGTCAAAAGGCAAAACTTATTTTCCAAACGAATAAATATCAGCTCCTAATATACTATCAATGTTAGGTACCTGTGATGGAGGCTCTATTGAGCAAAAAAAGACAGGGTCCGGCACAATGGTGTCTATTCCAAAGCTTTCATTCACAGTGACTTTATTTCTTAAGGACAGAGCCTTTCTAGCTCTTTCAGCAATGGCATATGATGATGTCAGAAAATCTCCTGTTACTGTACTCTGAAGAAACAGAAAAATTAATGTTAAACTAAATAAATAAGACCTAAACATGTCACACAGCATATTCCAACGCTATTAAAATTTTAATCTCACCTTCAGACCTGAAACAGCAGCAATATTTCCATTTGTTACTTCATTAACTTCAGTAGTTTCATCTGCATAGACAACCATTAGTTTCCCAGTATTCTCCGTCAGTTTTTGCTGAATATTATAAATCTTTTGATTCTGAAGAGACAAGAATAATTGTGGTCATCAACGTGAACAGAAATTCACTCACCTCTAGAACAACTAAAATTGTTTCTTATGCATTTCAGGAGGAAGGAGAAATATTTAAACCACTCCCTGTGCTTACTGCGCTTAATTTTGTAGCCAAAGGTCTCTTGTGGGGGGAAAAAAGAAAACAGTGGCATCTGAGATTTGGGAGGTCAATGGTCAATGTCACTGATTAGCTGTATCTTTGCCATCGCACATTATATAAAACTAGCTATTATGCATAGTGGCACTCACATGTCAGTAGTTTTGTTATGATGAGTAATGGTGAGTAAGTAAGCTACTGTATGAGAAATAACGTCAGCTGCCCTCATGTGTGTACCTGTTTGGTTAAGTACAGCTTGTGGTGTGTTGACCTCCCCTCTCCCCCAAAATGCATGATGACATAGTATGCACAGTGTCATTACTGAGCAATGCATGCAGAAGGGTATGGGTTGGAATGCACATCTATGCACCTTACTATGGAAGTGGCTATATATATTATACAATGTGTACATTATGCAACAAATTTACATGATTTATATTCACTAATGAATATTTTTAATCTCCACATCAAATTTCATCAGAATTGGTTCAGCAACTATGTCATGAATATATAGCTGACAGTTAGTTTACAGTTAATAATATTAATATGAAAGTATGGATTAAACATGTTGAGGATTGTATAACCATTGTAACCACAACATTGAATTGTACTGCATGGAACGTATAAACCAATAAAAGCATTTGCACAAATATGATAAAGTTCGAAAGTCACAGAGTAAATATTTGTAACCTAATTCACATCACATTCTTCCAGTCAATAAATGTCTTGTACTACACACTTTCTTAAGTAGCCTATACTCTTCTTCAGTTATCAACCTATCTCCAAATCAAATTTCATCTAAAACAGTTCAGTGGATTTGTCAAGAAAAGGTAACAGGCAAACACATTTTCACACTTACAGTACAGTATTAGTATGGATATGGATTTTTATCCCAAAATTGTTGATATAACTGCTTACTAACATTTATCAGTTCTGAAATGCCTCACATGAAAATTCTGGACGACTGCCAATCAATGTAGCTGATATGGCATACTGTATGAATAAAATGCCTGATACATGAATATAATTACATATTTAAAACCTACCATGTAAAACCGACCTATATAGCTCTGAATGCAAAAACAGTTACACAATTACAAATTCACTATCCTGCACTAAGATTCAAGCAGCAATCAATTCTCTTATTTTGGATACTAAATAAAGATGGCAAGAAAAAAGCTTACTAAAATCATTTACAACAAATGTATTCTTTTCAGCAAGTAGCAGGGGCAGTAACCCATCAGAAAGCAACATTACAACAGCATTCCACATTCATAGGCTACGTTTTTTCTCCTGATCATGTCCACTAGGACCCCAGTGGTGATAAATAAACTCATGCAGAACCAGTACTTCAATGTCCAGTTTTCATTTCAACCTGCTACCATTGACTTACTGGACAGGTCATCTACTGATTAATAATTAATATCATGCTGCCTTTCCACAACTGGACTCACTTCAGACTGTCTGTGCATATGCTGTTTACCATCCTCTGCTGTGGATTGGATTTTATATATTACTTGAATTGCACAGACTTGTACATTGCTGCCTGCTATCAGATGATGCACTGTTACTGCTTGTATTTGCATTTTGTGTGACATCAAGCAGATCATTAAACAGTAGCAGAGTGTTAACACAGCAGTCAGATAACTCTGAACACAAATATCATTGCAGCAAGTTATTGACATCTAACAACCCTCCCAAAATTTTATGGCACTATTTCTATCCTTCTCGATTATGTCCCTGCAATTACTCAATAGGACTGTAGTTACGTGACCACCAGAGCCAGGTGAACATCTTCGCATGCAATAACTGTGCCTAAAACCAGTCTTACGCATCAGGAAATAATGAGCTTGTGCACTGTCTAATCAAATATATTGATTTGCAACTTGTATTGTGTGTGAAAGAAATGAGTGCACATGACATGCTGGTAGGTTTCAGAATCATGTGAAGGATGGTGGCATGAACACCAATCCCCAGCTGATCTCAAATAAACTTTCCCCACTCTTGGTTTGAAGTGCATCTTGGGTTATGATGCCGCCATCAACTTGCAACAACACTAAACACAGCTCACTGGTCCAGGTACAGTTTTTCACACCTCAAAATTCCAATGGTTAAGTTTCTTCATTGATGGTAATGTCAACTTCACTAATCCACAGTGAAACAGTGGCGCTAGAAAGTGCAGTTGCTTGTACGTTGTTGTCTTGGACACATTTGATGCATTGTGGACTGTCTGATGGGACTGAAGCTCCTGCCAGTGACTTATCCTATGATATTCCACCAGAGACAGGACTAACCAGCTGTCCACACAAACAAATGGTCACTTCCAGACTGTGGTCAAGAGTACAGTTGACCGCCCAGTGGAAGAACACATTTCATTTCACTCAGTTCAATGGCTGCTTCACAAAGAGTGCCATCTTGCTGGGCCCTCCCCTCTTTGAATTATGTAGACAGGAGTTTTCCTTGCAGTATGTCCTTAGGCCCCACCAAAATCTCCCTGGCCTCATTTTCCAATAGCCACTGCCCCACACCAACTTACACCTCTGCCCATCACCCCTAACTTAACCATCTGCTCCCACACTTTCTCCTTCTGCCTCTGTTCTGTCTCCTCCACCCAATCCATTCCCCCACAACACCAAGTGCTGTTTACAGCTACCCCCCCCCCCCTCCCCCAAAAGAGTGTGTGTGTGTGTGTGAGTGTGTGTGTGTGTGTGAGAGAGAGAGAGAGAGAGAGAGAGAGAGAGAGAGAGAGGGGGGGGGGGGGGGAGAGGGGGAGAGAGTTTCTTTCATCTTATGTCATGTTTACTGCAGAAGAGCTTACAGCATAATCAACAACAAAGCTATGATGATCAAGATGGCATAAAAAGATCCCCAACAGCTTGCAGCACTGTTGACAGCTTTTAACTACAAAGCACTAGCAACTGCAGATGAAAATAGTAGCCGTCTACAGAGCTGTGACAACTCTGAAGCATTGCCAAAGAGACATTTACAGAATAGTATCATTTATCTGGTTGAGATACACATACGAAGCTACCGTGCCCAGCATACTGCAACTGTCAAGGATCAACTTTGCTGACTCAACCATAGTGATATGGCACAGGAAATTCTCTTAGGTTTCATTGCAAAAGCAGTTCTGCCAAGCAACAGCAATTATTCATGAAACTGTTTCCTTAAATTCATAATCCAGTCTTAGACTAAGAAGCTGTTTCTCATTATTGGCACTAGAGTTAACAATACAGAAAACCTGAAAGCCAGAAGATGTAAGTTTATAATTATATAACTGAAAGTGGTTTATCTTTACACCACATACCTTGGACATTTTTCCTGAATATATTCGAGCAAAGGTTAATGCCTTTTTTTGATCATTGTGGACAATTTTGAATACTCTTGCACATAAATTGTCTTGGAAAGCTTTGGCTAAATGAGTATTTCGTTTCTCAGGTGATGGAAGAAAATTAATAACTGCATTCATCAGAGGCTGAACACCTATGTTTTTGTATGCACTTCCACATAAAATGGGTACTCCTTTCTGCAACAATAATTCAAAGTTGTGAAATAAAGAGAAAAACAAAAATGTTTATTTAATAAATAAAAATTAACGTCTGTGACTACATTACTGTACTTTCCGTGGCACTAAGAGGGGAAGGGTGGTGGGCCCGTCATGCTGGCTGCCTTTTACCTCTGCAAAAGATCCCCCGTACTTACTTGATAGCAGGCCAAGAAGACGTAATGCCATCTTGGAGGGACAGGAAGGAGGAAAATTCCCCACCCTATCTAGCACTGAATTAGGAATCCCCCTGGGTGAAGACTAGTGCCTTACCCACTAGACCATCAGGGCCACAAAAGTCTACTTACCATATATCACAGGACTATTTAGACACAGAAAAATATGAGTGAGTACGTACTTTCGGAATACTGGATTCTGTGATTTCGCCAAAGAGAGAGGAAATGTATACAGTAAATGGAATTGTGGAAGGATAATGCAGAAAAATCAATTATTGAGTTTGAAGATGACTCAGCAGAAGAAGAGGAGAAAGAAATTCATAATGAAACACAAAACAGAAGAAGACTTCTGAAAATGTAAGAAGTCAGATGTAGGAGACAGACCAATCAACAAGTAAGAGGTTATGCAAATGGAGATTCACAATACAAATATTTGCAAGGTAAAAAAAGTAAGAAAAGGGTACCTAAAAGCCCACATTGTTGGCACAGGCATAGATTATTATGTTGCAGAGCATGGTGAGTGGAAAGTTACTGTGTGCTGCCAGCATAGACAATACAATTCATGCCTCTAGAAACCATTCATTAACCGTTCCTGCTAAAATAGTACTCATCATGCTGGCACATAAATCTGAGCAAACTGGTTGAGAAGTGAAACCATATGCAGTTGCTGCAGAACATGTAGAAAACAACAGATGTAGTGTCTGCTGTTACTGTTTTGGGCCCTGGCTATCCCCTACACCACAGCCACTAACCACACAGTCATGTACCATAGGCTGCCTCAACTCCTGCCTGCTTATAACTCTTTCTCTGGAGATCACACAAACACAATCTCCATCTACAGACATATGTTGGGTTGTTTACAATTGAACCTCTAGCAGCTGCTATAGTACCCAGTGGCACCAACCTCACTGCCAGATGTGCAAGCTTTGCCGCAGACGATGTCATGGCTCTGCACTTAATCGCATCCCTGAGTCATAGGCCTCCACTGACATCCCTCTGCTGAAAAAGTATATCCGCCCAACTGCTCTGCAGCCAGTCTTAGCTCATGACATGCCTAGTAGTTCCCCAATTGCAGTTCCCTCGCTGAGCAGTCTTCACTTCCGGCTTACATCAACCACATCTAGAGGCTCCTCATTAGGAGTTCACATCACCGAGCCAATGAGGAGTCTCTCACTGCAGCATCCACAGACTATGGCCACAACAGACCACACCCCCCTTGAGCACCATACGCTCAGTGTCACCAACAGCTTCACAGGATTTGGCTCACTGTGGCTAACAGCCTCACAGAGTTTGGCTCTGCATCACCAATAGTTTCCCAGATTTTGGACTTCGCCATTCTTGAGCACTCTATGCTTGCCACCTCACTCAAGGACTCTCAGCCCACATAAAGCAGTGCAACTCACGTCTCTAGAAATTGTGCTGTAGTATTCTGACCATTGGAGTTTGAATCATTTAATACAATTCATGTCTCTAGAAACCATGCTATTACATTCTGTTTGTTGAACTTAATACACATACAACTATTCCTTGTAACCTGGGCACTTCAATTGTAGTATAATCCTTCCTCTCAGTCATGAACACTAAAATGGCAGTGAGCATAACTGGCTTCAGGATTACGTCCAACAAGTGACTGGTGTCCAAATCGTCAAATCCTTTGTGCTTGCCCAGAGTAGTCGTCCATATGTACGCACTGATAAGGAGTTTTGCTGAGTTCTGCTGTATATGTGTGCTCTTAATGCCTGCTGTCATCTTTCAGTATGGCACTACAACCATTAGACATACCAATGCAGCTCCTACTTCACTTCCAGCATTTACAAACTGGCACTGAGCTATGAGGGACGCAAACCCACCCAGATATTGTCCTCAGCCCAGCACTGATGGTGTAGCCCCTGCTACCTCAGGAATCCAACAAGATTTGGAATCACAGCCTGGCTTCTTCATATGGGTGAAACTGTATTTCAGTGCCTCTGCAATTCACAATGATGCTCAGCAACAAACTATGCTTCTCACTTACTCTGTCGTCCTACCTATAATGCTCTTTAGTTCCCCAATCCTGATAAGGACCTTGTTACACTGTTCCACAGGTATTTAAGGTGCTGTCACAGTCTATTATGATACTTTTCATGCCCCTGCATTACACTCCCCTTTCTGAGGCACCTCCCTTGACGCCACTGGACTCGTTCCTCATCATGCCTGTGTGTTTACTTTTCTATGCCCAGGTGCACACTTCATAAAGCTCATCATCCGCAGCACCATTTCCTGGCTTCCTGTCAAGTCTGACTCCTTAGCCATATGCCACCAACACATCCACCACTAATGCATCTGCCACCAGCCTACTTCCACCCACCCTTCCGTCACCAGCACCAGTGATGCCAGCAGCAGCACTACTGACACAACTGCCACTGTCTCCAGTACCTGCAACTCCAGCAATTCTGGCTCCATTGCCTCCAGACCTATTGCTGATACCCTGTTCAAATCTCTAGTGCCTTCATCACTCTCCCAGGGATCTTCCCTTCTGAGTGTGGGTCATGAACCACCTGAGTATAGCACATTCGGCACTCCTGGTCTCCTGTTCGTATACAGGAACAGATTTTGAAACTAGTCAATCCCTCCCTTCAACAAGTGATGGACATATTGGATAGGCAAGACACACTTGACTTTGCTAAGGAATCATTTGAAACTTCGCCAGCCGTGTGTCACGTAAACCGGCCTGCCGGGCGAGCTGCACGGAACTGTAAACAGCCCTCGGGCCCTTCCGTGCAGCACGTGTCCCGGGCCAGCATGCAAATGCAGCGCTAAAATCATGTCCGCGGTGTGCAACTACACATTCGCGTGAGAATTGCCCGTCACGCCAAGCTATTTGCTTTTTCTGTAATAAAAAAGGTCATGTTCAGAGTGTGTGCCAGAAAAAGCTTAGATCGGACACTCACAACCATTCCAGGCCCTTTGCTTCGCGCCGGAATCAGAATGGAACCCAGAATCCTCAGGCTCGTGAACCTTCACCCATGGAAATTCATGTAGTTCATTCCACTCCGCCTAGTGCTTCTCTCTCTAACAGTGACTGTGTTCATCCCACAAAAAGTGTGCGTCGACATCGACGGAAATCACGTCAAGTCGCAAGTGATTCTGTACCAGTGTCTGTTCACGTTGCACAAAACAGTCGCTCTTGTCGTCAGCACGACAATAAACTTTTTGTAGATTTGGACTTTGACGGACAAGTGATACCATTCCAGCTCAATAGCGGAGCTGCAGTTTCATTGATCAATAAAGACACATACAAACAACTGGGCGCACCTCTGTTGGGTGCCGCAAATGTTAAGTTAAATAGTTATTCCAGACAGCATATCCCTGTGTTAGGACAGTGCAGCCTTCTTGCAACATACAAGGGACAACCAAAACTTGTGTCATTTTACGTCCTTCGTTCTTCTTCTGCAGTGAACTTGTTTGGTTTAGATTTATTTCAGTTTTTTAACTTGTCTATAGTCAATCAGGTCCTATCAGTGAACCAGACTGTGCCTTCAGCCAGTGTTTCTCGTCTATGTGAAGAATTTGCAGACATTTTTGCACCGGGCCTTGGTTGCGCTAAGAACTATAAAGCACACTTGGAACTGAAAGTCAACGCACAACCAAAATTTTTCAGAGCGCGCAATGTTCCCCACGCATTGCGTGATGGGGTCGCAAGAACATTAAACGATTTAGAATCACGAGGTGTAATTGAACGTGTGCAGGCTTCTCTCTGGGCATCACCCTTAGTACTTTTGCAAAAACCTTCCGGAAAATTGAGACTTTGCGTGGACTTCAAGGCAACAGTGAATCCACAACTAGTGACTGCAACTTTTCCTTTACCCCGCCCGGAAGATCTTTTTGACAAACTGTGCCCAGGCAAATATTTTTCGAAGTTGGACCTAGCAGATGCGTACTTGCAAATACCGGTGGATGAAGAATCCCAGCGCGTATTGGTGGTTAACACGCATCTTGGTTTGTATCGATTCAAAAGACTGCCATTCGGGTGTGCATCCGCCCCTGCATTGTTTCAGCAATATTTACAAACTGTTTGTGCGTCGGTCCCTACTGCAGCAAACTATCTGGACGATATTGTGATCTCCGGAAAGACGGAAGAAGAACATTTAGCCAACCTCCGCACATTATTTCAGGTCTTGCGACAGAATGGTCTTCGCTTGCGGAAGGACAAATGTGTGTCTTTTGCTCGTGAATTGCCATATCTGGGACATGTACTCAATGCCCAAGGCATACATCCCAGTCCAGAGCACCTCCGTGCCATACAAGACTTGCCTTCGCCGCAGAATTTGAAGCAGCTACAGAGTGTGCTGGGAAAAATTAATTATTACAACAACTATATCCCCCATGCCTCTTCCATTTCAGCTTCGCTTCATCGCTTATGCCGTAAAGGTGTTCCGTTTGTCTGGACGACGGAATGCGAACGCGCCTTTCGCCAGTTGAAATCGGCGTTGCTTTCCAATACTTGCCTTACGCCTTTCGATCCCCAGAAACCCCTTTTGTTGATGGTAGATGCATCAGATTTTGGGATCGGTGCTGTGCTTGTGCACAAAGATGGATCGCATGATCGCCCTATTGCCTTTGCGTCCAAATTGCTCTCGTCAGCGCAACGAAATTATTCACAGATCGAGACAGAAGCTTTGGCTCTCGTATTTGGCGTTACAAAGTTTCATGATTTCCTGTATGGTCGTCACTTTACCATCATCACAGACCACAAACCTTTGACATCGCTTTTTCATCCAACCAAGCCTGTACCCCCACGTACAGTGCAGAAATTCATTCACTGGTCTATTTTCCTCTCGCAGTACCGCTACGATATCTTGTATTGGTCCACTGCTAAGCACGGAAACGCCGATGCGTTGTCCCGTTTGCCTATTGCTGAGGATAGAGCATTCGATTCCTCCGAACTTGCTTGCCTGTTCATTGATTCGGAAACCAATGACGTAGTCGAATCGTTTCCGATTGATTTTCGTCGTGTAGCTACAGCCACAGCAGCTGACCCTGTCCTTGCTACCGTTTTGCGTTTTGTTGCTATGCAATGGCCCTTGTCAAAGTCATGGATCGAGGATCCGTTGGTTCGACGATTTTTTGCTCACAAGGAGAGACTTTTTGTTCGACGTGGTGTTCTGCTGTTGCGTTCTGATAACGATCAGTCCAAGGTCATGGTCCCACGTTCGTTACAGTCCTCTGTATTACGGCTTCTCCACCAAGGACATTGGGGTATAGTGAGAACGAAACAACTTGCTCGTCAGCACTGTACTTGGTTCGGAATCGATGCTGCGATTACGCATATGTGCTCTTCTTGCATGGCGTGTGCCGAACAACAATCCGCGCCACCGCGGAAATTCTTTGCATGGCCGAAAGCCACTTCCCCTTGGCAACGCTTACACATCGAATTTGCTGGTCCATTATGGAATGCTAGATGGTTGGTTGTGGTGGATTCATTCAGTAATTTTCCTTTTGTTGTCCGGATGTCTTCCACGACGTCTTCTGCCACAGTCCAAGCGTTATCCGCTATCTTTTGCATTGAAGGTCTTCCACAGACTATTGTTTCCGACAATGGCCCACAATTCATGTCCGCAGAATTTCAGTCATTCTGCAAGGCCAATGGTATTCAACATCTGACATCCGCGCCGTTTTCGCCTCAGTCAAACAGTGCCGCTGAACGATTGGTACGGACTTTCAAGTCACAGATGTTAAAGCTGCAAGAGTCGCATTCTCGGGAGGACGCATTTTGCTGTTTTTGTCCTCGTATCGCTCTCAGCCCCGAGATGGTCGCTTGCCGGCTGAGTTGCTCCATGGTCGTCCTCATCGAACCTTGATGTCTTTGCTGCATCCGCTGCATCAGGTTCCTGTGCAGCGGCAGCCACCTGCTTTTGCTCCTGGCGACATTGTATACTATCGCAACCTCGCGGTTCATGGCGTCGGCTCACAGGGCGCATTCTGCGCTGCCTCGGCCGCGCTATGTATCTGGTTTTGGGGGCCTCTGGTGAGGTGCGTTGGCATCTCAATCAGCTGCGCCTCTGTCGTCGCCTGGGTTCTGCCGCTCCCTGTCTGCTTTCAGCGACGGTGCCATCCGGTCAGCGCCCTGGGGACCCATCTACTGGCTCGCCTCATCCTCAGGTGTTACCGATGATGCCTTCCATTTTGCCCCATGGCGACACGCCGCCGCCGCCGCCGCCAGCGCAGCCCGCAGTGGACGCGACGCTGCAACTGCCGGGCGCCTCCCTGGGTCACGCGCCGCCGATAGCTTCCTGTGACCAGTTGTCCTCCGCCATGGAACTCTTGCCCGCTCCGGCCCATCTGACATCTTCGCCAGTCAGGTGCTCCGACTCGAAGGAGGTCGACCCTTCGGCCCCTCCTGACTATCCACGGGCGCATACACCGCATGTTGGCGTGCACCCTGGACTAGGTTTTCAGGCGTTTCCTAGCTCCCCTCGGACCGAATGGCTGGGTGCGGGTGGCACAGGCTCACCTGTTGTTAGGCTCCCCACCTCGTCGCATACGTCAACATGGGGTCCTCCCCACGGCGGGCGGAAGCCTTATAACACAACCGTTCGCCGATTTGCGGGGGAGGAATGTGGTGTCACCGCCAGACACCACACTTGCTAGGTGGTAGCTTTTAAATCGGCCGCAGTCCGCTAGTATACGACGGACCCGCGTGTCGCCACTGTCAGTGATAGCAGACCGAGCGCCACCACACGGCAGGTCTAGAGAGACGTACTAGCATTCGCCCGAGTTGTACAGCCGACTTTGCAAGGAACGGTTCACTGACAACTACGCTCTCATTTGCCGAGACGATAGTTAGCATAGCCTTCAGCTACTTTTGCTACGACCTAGCAAGGCGCCGTATTCAATTGATATTGAGATTCTATTAATGTATCATCAAGAGCTATGTTCTACAAATGTGGATTAAAGTTAAGTATTCCAGAAGCTACGTACTTTTCTTTATAGCATTCATTACGTATCCTGTTTCAGACCTCACGCCAGCCTGCGTGAGTTTAAGCGCGTGCCTTTCGGGTCCCTCTCATTGTGTCGAGGCTGTCTTGTCTAGACACAACACTGATAACCTCAAAAAGACAACTACAGTGCAAGAGATGCAGAATAACAGATATTTAAGCACCACACACAATACTTAAGTACACATTTACACTCAACAACAAGAAAAAACTTCTCAAAATGCGTCATGTTAAGCATGAAAAAATATGCAACTAGTGCAGTATTTCAAACAATGGAAAATCCAGGATGGAATGTAACAATATGAGAGAAGGAAAATTGCTACTCACCATATAGCGGAGATGCTGAGCCGCGACAGGCACAATAAAAAGATTCACACAAACATAGCTTTCGGCCATTAAGGCCTTTGTCAGCAGTAGACACACATACACACACGCACACACACACACGCGCACACACACACACACACACACACACACACACACACACACACACACACTCATGAAAGCGCAACTTGCACACAAATCTGCAGTCTCAGAGAGCTGAAACTACACTGCAAGCAGCAGCACCAGTGTATGATGGGAGTGGCGACTGGGTGGGGGTAAGGAGGAGACTGGAGCAGGGTGGGGGAGGGATAGTATGGTGGGAGTGGCAGACAGTGAAGTGTTGCAGTTTAGACATAGGGTAGGAGAAAAGGTGTGAAGGGGGGAAGGGGTAAGTAGCGGAAAGGAGAGAAATAAAAATAATAATAAAAATAAAAGTAAAAGAAATTAAAAGACTGGTTGTGGCAGTCGAAATGACGGCTGAGTAGTACTGGAATGGGAACAGGGAGGGGGCTGGATGGGTGAGGACATTGACTAACAAAAGTTGAGGTGAGGAGGGTTACGGGAACGTAGGATGTATTGCAGGGAAAGTTCCCACCTGCACAATTCAGAAAAGTTGGTGTTGGTGGGAAGGATCCATATGGCACAGGCTGTGAAGCAGTCATTGAGATCAGGGGTATCATGTTTGGCAGCGTGTTCAGCTACAAGGTGATCCACTTGTTTTTTGGCAACAGTTTGTCGGTGTCCATTCATGCAGACAGACAGCTTGTTGGTTGTCATGCCTACATAGAATGCAGCACAGTGGTTGCAGATTAGCTTGTAGATCACATGACTGGTTTCACAGGTAGCCGTGCCTTTGATGTGATAGGTAATGTTAGTGACCAGACTGGAGTAGATGGTAGTAGGAGGATGTATGGGACAGGTCTTGCATCTAGGTCTATTACAGGGGTGTGAGCCATGATGTAAGGGATTCCGAGCAGGGGTTGTGTAAGGATGGACGTGTATATTGTGTAGGTTCGGTGGACAGCGGAATACCACGGGAGGAGGGGTGGGAAGGATAGTGGGTAGGACATTTCTCACTTCAGAACACGACGAGAGTTAATCGAAACCCTGGCAGAGAATGTAATTCAGTTGATCCAGTCCCAGATGGTACTGAGTTACGAGGGGAATGCTCCTCTATGCCCGGACTGTGGGATTTTGGGAGGTGGTGGGAGACAGGAAAGATAAGGGACAGGAGATTTCTTTTTGTACAAGGATGGGGGGATAATTATGGTCAGTGAAGGTTTCAGTGAGACCCTCGGTATATTTAGAAAAGGACTGCTCATCACTGCATATGCGATGACCACAGGTGGCTAGGCTGTACAGAAGGGACTTCTTGGTATGAAATGGGTGGCAGCTGTCGAAGTGGAGGTATTGCTGGTGGTTAGTAGGTTTGATATGGACGGAAGCACTGATATAGCCATCTCTGAGGTGGAGGTCAACATCTAGGAAGGTGGCTTGTTGGGTTGAGTAGGACCAGGTGAAGCAAATGGGGGAGAAGTTGTTGAAGTTCTGGAGAAATGTGAATAAGGTGTCCTCACCTTCAATCTAGATAGCAAAGATGTCATCAATCAATTGAACCAGGTGAGCGGTTTAGGATTTTGGGTTTTTATGAAGGATTCCTCTAGATGGCCCATGAAAAGGTTAGCATAGGATGGTGCCATGTGGGTGCTCATAGCCGTACCGCAGATTTAATTGTAGGTAATGCCTTCAAAGAAGAAGTAATTGTGGGTGAGGATATAGTTGGTCATGGAGACTAGTAAGGAGGTTGTTGGTTTGGAATGCATAGGGCATCTGGAAAGGTAGCGTTCGATAGCAGTAAGGCCATGGGCATTAGGAATGTTAGTGTACAGGGAGGTAGCATCAATAGTGACGAGCAGGGCACTGTGTGGTAAAGGGAGAGGAATTGTGGAGAGCTGGTCAAGGAAATGGTTGGTATCTTTTATATAGGAGGATAGATTCCGGGTAATAGGTGTGTATGTGTGTCTACTGCTGACAAAGGCCTTAATGGCCGAAAGCTATGTTTGTGTGAATCTTTTTATTGTGACTATCGCGTCTCAGCATCTCCGCTATATTGTGAGTAGCAACTTTCCTTCTCTCGTATTGTTACATTCCATCCTGGATTTTCTGTTATTCGATTTTTGCCTGATGGCTTTTCTTCGATCCTAGCCCTGTGCTGTTTTCCTTTGTAACTACTTTCTTTTGCGTTGCTATACTCAATGTCCATCCTTCTTTCTTTTTTTCTTTTCTTTCCTGTGTTTCTGTTATTGCCTAACGAACCGCACTGCACGTACTACTTATGAGCCACACTGTATCAACAGACTCGGCAGCGCACAACAGTCAGCATCAAGAACACGCTGATTGTTGGTGCAGCATCTTATGTCCCACATTACTTCCCCCAATATAATTAAGCCTATACCTTCAAACTGATCATGCTCTCTGTGTCAGTTCCAGTATTTTTGTGTGTTATCTTCCGCACTTTTCCCGTGATGCCACATGATCTTCCATTTCTAACTACAAACCCCCCCCGGCAGCACACTTTCTCTATTCTATCCCTGTTCGCACCCACTAAATCCACTTCATCCAGTGACATCTGCCGTCCCCCTTCTCTATGCTTATCAACCCTCAAACCTACTACCCACCGTAATATACTTATATTCATTAATGATTAGTTATTCTCTACTTTGACCTTCACGACTTCTCACCAATTTTAGTGAGTTTTTGCCTTCCCCTATCACCGTCTTCCTCAGGTTTCATCTCTTTTTGTCCCTGTGCATCCATTTCGTACTTTTCACACGTATTTTGGTGAATTTTTGTGTAATTTTTCGGACGTAATTCTACTTTCTTATGTATTTTTTCACATTTTTGCACCACCATGGATCCTTGCTCCTTCCATCTGCGTCAATACAGAAAAGTTTCCTTATCCGTAGCCAGATCCCAGTCCCACATTCTGTTCCTGCGCTGTTGCTTGGCTCATAAAATCCCCCCTAATGGCCTTACCATCAAAATACCCATCTCTGGTTGCCACCCCTCCATCCACAATGACCTCCACCTGTTCAGATTCCGCCAATCCTTAACCCTCACCAACAAAGTCCTGCAAAACCATATCAACCAAGCCCAATCCTCCTTGCAGTACCTTCTCTCCATCCGCAAAATTCTCCTGCTATGTAATCTCAGATTCCTGGAACCCGTAACACACATTGAAACTCTTGCCCTGCAGGAACTTGAGCAACATGCACAACGCCACTTCAAAAAGCTCTCCATCCTGCTCACTTCTTACTCTTGCCTCAGAGTACCACTGTCCACCACTTCTACAACAACCTCCAAACCTCCCCAACGCCCCCTCATAGCTGACAAACCTTGTCTCACAGAGCTACTACACTTACCCCACCCTCCGAAACTCTCTCCTACCACCACACAGAACTCAAATCCCAAACAGACCCACAACACAGTCATAAACCTTCCCTCCAGAAGCCTTAGTCCCACAGAAATATCAGTCCTTTCCAAAGGCCTCACCTTTTGCCCCACTCCCAAATTCAACCATGCAGGACTAGTTAAAGACCTTCTCACCTTCTCCTGGTCCCTACATTGGAAACACTTTTTCACCACCAACCCGACCAATCAGACTCAACCAAGGACCAACATTGAACCTTGGCTAACTCAGTTCACTCCTCCATCCAACTGCGATCCACCTCCACTCCCTCCAAACCACCGCCTGTTAACTTTCCAGAATTTCTTATCATCAAACCTTGCCTCACCATCATTCCCCAAATCCCTCACATGCGTACCAACCTTACATCCACGGAAAGAACCGCAGTCAACCATCTAAAAACTGATCCCGAACTTATAATCCTTCTTGTAGACAAAGTCTCCACCACCATAGTTTTGAACCGCAGGGATTACATGGCAGAAGGACTCCGTCAACTGTCAGATACTTCCACCTACAAACCATGCCACAGTGATCCCATTCCAGCAACCCAGCAGGATCTCCAGTCAAATCCTTAGGCCCATCCCAGAACCTCTCCCCAGAGTCCATCTCTCTACTTACCCTTACCACTCCCCTAACTCCCACCTCATACATGCTTCCTAATGTCCATAAACCCAACCACCCAGGATGCCCCATTATGGCCGGTTACTGTGCCCTCACTGAGAGACTATCTGCTCTCGTAGACCAACACCTTCAACCTATTACCTGGAACCTATCCTCCACAGTTGCTCTCCCTTTACCACACAGTGCCCTGCTCATCACTATTGATGCCACCTCCCAGTACACTAACATTCCTAATACCCACGGCCTTACTGCTATCGAACGCTACCTTTCCAGATGCCCTATGTATTCCAAACCAACAACCTCCTTCCTAGTCTCCATGACCAACTATATCCTAACTCACAATTACTTCTCCTTTGAAGGCATTACCTACAAACAAATCCACGGTACGGTATGGGCACCCGCATGGCACCATCCTATGCTAACCTTTTCATGGGCCATCTAGAGGAATCCTTCCTAAAAACCCAGAATCCTAAACCGCTCACCTGGTTCAGGTTCATTGATGAAATCTTTGCTCCCTAGATTGAAGGTGAGAACACCTTATTCACATTCCTCCAGAACCTCAACAACTTCTCCCCCATTTGCTTCACCTGGTCCTACTCAACCCAACAAGCCACCTTCCTAGATGAGTACCTCCATTCATATCAAACATACTAACCACCAGCAATACCTCCAGTTCAACAGCTGCGACCCGTTTCATACCAAGAAGTCCCTTCCACATAGCCTAGCCACCTGTTGTCATTGCATATGCAGCGACGAGCAGTCCCTCTCTAAATATACCGAGGGTCTCACTGAAGCTTTCACTAACCACAATTATCCTCCCATCCTTGTACAAAAACAAATCTCCTGTGTCTTATCTTTCCAGTCTGCTACCACCTCCCAAAGTCCCACAGTCCAGGCATAGAGGAGCATTCCCTATGAGGGGACTGGAGCAACTGAATTACATTCTCTGCCAGGGTTTTGATTACCTCTTGTCGTGCTCTGAAATGAGAAATGTCCTACCCACTATCGTTCCCACCCCTCCTCCTGTGGTATTCCGCTGTCCACCGAACCTACACAATATACACGTCCATCCTTATAAAACTCCTGCTCGGAATCCCTTACCTCATGGCACATACCCCTGTAATAGACCTAGATGCAAGACCTGTCCCATACATCCTTCTACCACCACCTACTCCAGTCCAGTCACTAACATTACCTATCACATCAAAGGCAGGGCTACCTGTGAAACCAGTCATGTGATCTACAAGCTAAGCTGCAACCACTTTGCTGCATTCTATGTAGGCATGACAACCAACAAGCTGTCTGTCTGCATGAATGGCCACCGACAAACTGTTGCCAAAAAACAAGTGGACCACCCTGCTTCACAGCCTGTGCCATATGGATCCTTCCCACCAACACCAGCTTTTCTGAATTGCGCAGGTGGGAACTTTCCCAGCAATACATCTTATGTTCCCGGAACCCTCCTGGCCTCAACCTTCATTAGTCACTGTCCTCACTCATCCAGCCTCCTCCCTGTTCCCATTCCAGTACTACTCAGCTGTCATTTCGACCACCACAACCAGTCTTTTAATTTCTTTTATTTTTATTTTTATTATTATTTTTATTCCTCTCCTTTCTGCTACTTACCCCCTCCCCCTCCACACCTTCTCTCCTACCCTCCATCTAAACTGCAACACTTCACTGTCCGCCACTCCCACCATACTATCCCTCCCCCTCCCCGCCCCAGCCTCCTCCTTAGCTCCACCCAGTCGCCACTCCCATCATGCACTGGTGCTGCTCGCAGTGTAGTTTCAGCTCTCTGAGACTGCAGAAGTGTGTGCAAGTTGCGCTTTCGTGAGTGTGTGTGTGTGCGCGCGTGTGTGTATGTGTGTCTACTGCTGACAAAGGCCTTAATGGCCGAAAGCTATGTTTGTGTGAATCTTTTTATTCTGCCTGTTGCGGCTCAGCAGCTCCACTATATGGTGAGTAGCAACTTCCCTTCTCTTGTATTAGTGCATTATTTCATCATTTATACAAGGTGTTACAAAAAGGTACGGCCAAACTTTCAGGAAACATTCCTCACACACAAATAAAGATAAGATGTTATGTGGACATGTGTCCGGAAATGCTTAATTTCCATGTTAGAGCTCATTTTAGTTTCATTCCACCTACGCTCAATGGAGCACGGTATCATGATTTCATATGGGATACTCTACCTGTGCTGCTAGAACATGTGCCTTTACAAGTACGACACAACATGTGGTTCATGCACAATGGAGCTCCTGCACATTTCAGTCGAAGTGTTTGTATGCTTCTCAACAACAGATTCGGTGACCGATGGATTGGTAGAGGCGGGCCAATTCCATGGCCTCCACACTCTCCTGACCTCAACCCTCTTGACTTTCATTTATGGGGGAATTTGAAAGCTCTTGTCTACGCAACTCCGGTACCAAATGTAGAGACTCTTCGTGCTCGTAATGTGCATGGCTGTGATACAATACGCCATTCTCCAGGGCTGCATCAGCGCATCAGGGATTCCATGCAATGGAGGGTGGATGCATGTATCCTCGCTAATGGAGGACATTTTGAACATTTCCTGTAACAAAGTGTTTGAAGCCACGCTGGTACATTCTGTTGCTGTGTGTTTCCATTCCATGATTAATGTGATTTGAAGAGAAGTAATAAAATGAGCTCTAACATGGAAAGTAAGCGTTTCCGGACACATGTCCACATAACATATTTTCTTTCTTTGTGTGTGAGGAATGTTTCCTGAAAGTTTGGCCGTACCTTTTTGTAACACCCTGTATAATGAATGACAGTTGCAGGCTTTCAAAAACATTGATTATGACATATGAGATTGAGTCAAATGTTACTACTTCCCAGAAAGTTATTAATTCCGGTTACATCAGTGGTTTTTATTAGATAATAAACCTTTATTAGAGAATAAACAAACCCTGACAAGTCTTTGATGATTGTTATGTACATATATCATACATTAAGTGGGAAAATGCAAATCCTACACATAACTTTTACAGTTTTCCCACATTTTACATTTTCCTGCATCTTACACCATCTTTTTGAAGTCCCTTGAAAAGTGTAAAAGTGGGCTTTCACCGTAATAGAATTTGTTGAAACTGTTGAAGATGAAAGTGTTGCTGTGAACTAACTCAATCTCTAATGAAGTTAAAACAGTGCCTAGCTATTTTTCTTGCTGGCCATTGCTCAGAATTTTTCAATTTGCTGCTGACATTATAGAGCTCCAGGGTACCATTAATTTATGTTCCACAATCTAAGCTTAGTCACCTTCCAAAGAGCTTTAAATGAACAGAGGATGCAACAACTACCTCCTCCTCCATGAGACATCCTCAGATAAACTTCATAAACTGCCAAAGCAAATGCAAGCACATTTAACATCTCTGTTTCAAGCTGTAGGTAGAGCAAGTCTGATAAAATTGAGCCACTTAATGAAGTGTGACATAGAAAAGATTGCCATTTCTTCTATCATATTGTCCCTGATCCTAGAAACATAATGGAAGGTGATCCAGATAGTGTTAAAGTCACTCATTTAAAGAAGTAAATGTCCATTCTATATGAACTTGAGGGATTTAGTTGCTAGTTCTTGTACAGAAAATAAGATTTAGATGTCACTGCATCAGAGTACGAGCATCTTGTGGAAGCTGCAGTGATGGCTTAGCAGATTGCAGGGAATAGTGTTGATAGAAGACATTTTCAACATATTGTAATACAATGTCTGACAGGAGAACAGCTCTGACCCCCAACAATATGGAAGTCATGGCATCACTGTCTTTTTCATACTGATTTGTGGTTTATGTACATATGCTAGGCCCTACTAACTTAAGTGACAAGATACATGTTTTACAAATATTCAAGCTTGATTTATGTTTTAATCAGATGTATAATTTTCATGCTTTTTGAATTTATGTAAAAATAAAAGATGCTGCAAATATGCTAGCAATGATTTTTGCATTAGCTTTTATTGCCGAAAAGTGGAAATAAAATTTATGGAAATTATTGACAAAAAGATATAAAAATAGCAAAAACATACTGAAATAGCAAAAATTTTCTCTGCAAATGGATGCCTCCACTGATGAGTGGGTGCAAAAAATTGAGGAAGTGTTCGTGAAGACTGCCAATCATCAGTGGATGAAATTCCTGCTATGTTTCCACAACTCTAAGGAAATCTCTTCTGTAAGTCACACAAACAAACCATATGCAAGATGGGTCCCAAAACAACTAACTGAGCAGCACATGAAAAATCAGGTCAATAGTACCCGCAAGTTTCTTGAGCAACTTCACTTGGAAGATAAGGATTTTCTGAGCTCTATTGTGACCAGAGATGAAGCACGGGTGGTTCGCTACACACCTGAGACAAAAACACAGTGGTTTCACATGAATTCCCCATCTGCCAAAAATTCAGAACCACAATTTCAGGCAAAACAATCATGACCTCAGTGTTTTGTGACCAAAAAGGCATCATCATTTTGGTCGAATTTTTGCCTCAGGGGGGAATCATCAATGCACAATGATATTATGAGACTCTTATCTTGGTTTTTTTCAAAAATACTTGTTTCAAAAAATAAAAATATAATACACTTAATTTCTGAACATGCCTCATACTTATAAGTCCCAGTGGAACATGCCAAAAGATATGACAATGATAATGTAGAAAATAAATAATACTAAATTGTTTTTACTATAGTTTCTGTTTTATCTTTAACCACACTGTGCATGTATGCATCAAGTGTGAATCAAAGAAGGAATATGACTGAAATCCAGTAATGACATTTCTTTCCCTCTGCTAACAGATAATCACAATATTTCCTAAGATGACATTTTAAATCAACTTTATTTTTCTTATCACTTGTAATTGTTAATATCTCAGTCTGGACTTGGAATGATGATAATGTAATAAGGCTTAAAATACAAATGAATCACATTCTCAAATGAATACATTATGTGAATCATACTTCATGGATCTAATAACAGATTACAATAAAGAAAATGTTCAGTTTTGTCTCACCTGAGATGATGAAACATTTCTCAGCGATTTTAAAAGTGGCTCTGATGAAATGCTCTCCATACTGTCATGCTGAATAACAAGGTCTGCTAACTCATCATCTAAGGTGGTCAGCTGGTCAATAAGTGAATTTCTTGATTCAGTTGCTCTTTCCCAAAGCTTACCATGTTGTTGATGACAAACTGGTGTTTGGGTGTAAGTCTTCCCTTGGTCTTTTTCACTCCATGATAGAATGTTTAGTGAAACAAGATCAATAATGCCTGAAAACTTTTTCTCATCATCATAGACTGGCAGTTGAATGAGCAATGGATTTAAATCCAGCTTGTATTTTAAAGATTCCACGGATAAGTTCAGACTTGCATCTCTACGATCCATTTTATTAACAAAAATAATACGTGGAATACCATAGCGGTCTGCCTGTCTCCATACCGTCAGTGTCTGAGCCTCAACACCTGTAGATAAGAAGTTAAATTTTAGAGATAAAAAAATATAAGAATATAAATTATAAGAAGTCTAAATTATTCACTGTATGATTATAGGAAGTAAAATCTTAATTTTGATTCATAAACATTAAGGACAATGAGAACAAATAAAGAAATAAAATTAACATGAGACTGAATATAAAAAGTGTGGTGCAGATTGGGAGCGGTATTTGATTAGAATTTTAATAAATGTGGGCTTCTGACCAAATGCTTTGGTTTACTAACAACACTTGACAATGCCAGAACAAATACATAAATAAACAAGGAAAACACTCACACTTATCATCAAATCAGTTAACTTCAAATGAAACAATAAAAAAAAGCTAAACCAAGAGAATCAGATACTCATCTCTCAGTAATAAAATAATAAAAGCTTAAAAGAAGGCACAAAGAATTTCACCTAAGATAAATATAAATATGATTTTTAAGAAATACGTCTTTGGCCCACAAAAACTAACCCTACAAGAGAAACAAAAATAATACTGCACAACACCACTAGCATCTCAGAAAATGTGAAGAACATCTCACCCACACACAGTGGAAAGTCGAGGGTAGAATAACAACAATCCTTTGAAGAAGATAGATTGCTACTCACCACATAGAGGAGATGTTGAGTCGCAGACAGGCACAATGGAAAGACTTCTGTATATTTTAGCTTTTGGCCAAAAGGACTACTTCTGCTCTCTCTCTCTCTCTCTCTCTCTCTCTCTCTCTCTCACACACACACACACACACACACACACACACACACACACACACACATGACCTCTGTGGATGGACTGAGTCGTAAATGTGCTTGATGGGAGGAGCAATCCAGTGGTGGTGGTAAGGAGGAGGTATGAGGCAGTGAAAGGGATTGGGGATTGGGGGGAGGGGGGGGGGGGGGAGGGATGGGCGTTGCAGTGTGGGGTAGGGGAAGACACAGTGCTGCTTGAAGAGTGTACAGGGATGTGTTCGGGAGAGGGTAGGGGCTACTAGGTCCAGTCAGGAAGTTGAGGGGGGTGGGGGTGGGAAAACGGAGAGAAGCAAAGAAGAAAAGCACTAGCATATGCATTGGTGGAATAGAAGGCAGTGGAATAAAAGGCAGTGGAATAAAAGGCAGTGTTGTGCTGTAGTGGGAGCAGAGAAGGGGATAGGTAAGTGGAGGACAGGGACTAGTAAAAGTTGAGGTCAGAGGAGTTATGGGAATGTAGCATATACTGCAGGTAGAGTTCCCACCTGTGCAGTTCACAAAATATGGAGTTGGTAGGAAGGATACAGATGGTATAGGTTGTGAAGCAGTCATTGAAGAGAAACATAGTGTGTTGGGCAGCATGTTCAGCAACTGGCTGGTCCAGGTGTCTCTTGGCTGCAGTTTGTTGGTGGCCATTCACGCCGTCCGACAACTTGTTAGTCATCATTCCCATGTATAAAGCAGCACAGTGATTGCAGCTTAATTTGTAGATGATACAACTACTTTAACAAGAAGCTTTGCCTTTGTGCCTTTGATAGAACAGGAAATGGCTGTGTTAGGGCTGGAGAATCAGATTCAGTTGCTCTGGTCCTGAGTGGTACTGAGTCATGAGGGGATTGCTCCTTTGTGGCTGCACAATGGGTATGTGGGAGGTGATAGGTGACTGGAGAGACAATGTCGGGGAGATCTGTTTTTGTACAAAGTTGGGTGGCTACTTTTGGCCTTTGAAGGCCTCACTAAGAACTTTGGTATAATTGGAGAGGGGTTGCCCGTCACTGCAGATACGACAACCACAGGTGGTTAGGCTGTTAAGAAGGGACTTCTTGGTATGGAATGAGTGGCAGTTGTCGAAGAGGATGAATTGCCCATGGTTGGTAGGTTTGATACTGATAGAGATACCAATGTAGCTACCCTTGAAGTGGGTGTCAACATTGAGGAAGGTGG
Organism: Schistocerca cancellata; assembly: GCF_023864275.1. Taxonomy (NCBI): domain Eukaryota; kingdom Metazoa; phylum Arthropoda; class Insecta; order Orthoptera; family Acrididae; genus Schistocerca; species Schistocerca cancellata. Next base: position 389,435,015 of record NC_064626.1, on the reverse strand, counting down.
CTTTCTGGGTTGAGGAGGACCAGGTGAAGCAAATGGAGAAGATGAGGTTCTGGAGGAATGTGGTTGGGGTGTCCACACCCTGAATCCAGATCACGAAGATGTCATCAATGAATCTGAAATAGGTGAGGGGTTTGGAATTCTGGGTGATTAGGAAGGATTCCTCTAGATGGTGTATGAATATGATGGTGTAGGATGGTGCCATCCAGGTGCTCTCTGCTGCACCACAGATTTCTTTACAGGTGATGTCTTCAAAGGACAAATAGTTGTGGATGAGGATATAGTTGATAATGGTGACCAAGAAGGAGGTTACATTTTTGGATTCAGTTGGGCACTGGCAAAGATAGCGTTCAATAGTGGCAAAGCCATGGACCTTGGGGATCTTAGTGAAGAGGGAGATGGCTGCAACAGTGATGAACAGGACAAAATGTGGTAAAGGAATAGGATCTGTGAAGAGTCATCAGATGAAACAGTTGGTGTCTTTTATGGAGGAAGGTAGGTCACATGTAATAGGCTACAGGTGTTGGTCCATGACAGCAACAATGGGGTGTTCTAAGGGGTTGGGTTTATGGACTTTCTAGACATGTAGAAAGTAGGAGTTGGGAGTGATACAGCTGAGGAGAGGGATAGACTCATGGGAGAGGTTCTGGGATGGGCCTAAGGATTTAAGCAGGGACTGGATATCTTGTTGGATTTCTTGAATGGGTCACTGTGGAAAATCCAACACCTGGCAGAATCCTTCTGCCAGGTAATCCAAGTGGTTCAAAACCACAATGGTGGAGCCATTGTTGGCAGGTAGGATTATAAGGGCAACATCAATGCTTATGTCATGGACTGCAATTCTTTATGCAGACGAAAGATTTGTTCCGATGTTGAGGAATTTAGGAATTAATTGTGAAGCAAAGACTGAAGCTAAGAAATTCTGAAATGTTGACAACAAGGGATGATTAGGAGGCAGTAGGGGTGGATCATGGTTGGATGGAGGAGTAAACCGAGTCAGGCAGGGTTCAGTATTGCTTTTGCATTGAGTCTGATTTGTAGGGTTGGTGGCAAAAAATTGTTTCCACTGTAGGGAGTGGAAAAAGGAAAGAAGGTCTTTAAGAAGCCCAGTATGACTGAATTTGGAGTGGGACAAAAGATATGATGTTGGAAAGAACTGATACTTTTGTGGGACTAAGCTTTTGGAAGATAGGTTCATGATTATGTTTTGGGTCTGTTAGGTGCTGAGTTCTATATGGCGGGAGGGAGCTTTTGAAGGTGCAGTAAATGTAGAAGATCTGCAAGGCACCATTTGTTGGCTATGATGGAGTGTGGAGCAGATTAGGAGGCTCTTGTAGAGGAGGCAGGGGTAGTTGTGAACAGTTTGGAGAGTTTTTTTGAGGTGATGCTGCGAATGCTGCTCTAGTTCCTGCAAGAGCTTCAGTGTGAAAGATGGGATGGAGGAATTTGGCACTGCAGAGCTGATGAAGTTTATGGATAGAGAGGTAGTGTTGCAAAAAGGTTTGGCCCTGATTTACTTGGTTTTACAGAACTAGGTTGGTGAGGACTATGGACTGACAGAATGTGAACAGGTCACCATGGAATGGAGGATGCAGCCAGAAATGGATAATTTGATGGTCAGGCTATTTGGGGGAGGCATTTCAAGAGCTCGGAAACAACTCAGGAACAGCATATGGGAATCACTTGTCAACAGGAACTGGAAAATTTTTCTATATTGGTGCAGATGGAAGGAGCAAGGATACATAGTGGAAGATAAAAAAATGCACAAAAATATGAAAAAGCTCATAAAAATATGTAAAATACACAAAATTACCCAGGAAAAGCTCACAAAAGGACAGAACAGATGAAGTATGGGTACAAAAGGTGAAATCTGAGGGAGTAGGGCTGAAAGTGAAAGGTAAAAACAAATGATAAATTATGTAAAAATACAATATGAAAGTAAAAAAATAAATTAAAAAACTATAATAGTAGGATGCAGGTTGGTGGGTGTACATGTCTAAAGAATGGGGACAGCAGGTGTAAATGGATTCGGTAAAATTGGTATGTGCATGATGGAGTAAGGGAAGAGAGGGGGAGGGGGGGGGGGTCAGGAGGGGTAGACTAGTAAGGTCGAAGTTCAACAAGTTTGTGTAGCACAGGAAGGTATGGAAAATACATGTAAAAGTATGTGAGAATGAGGGTGGAAGTGTTATCAATTCGAAGGTCTAGGATTAATTTATCGGGGAGGGGGGGGGGGGGGGAGGAAATACGGGACATGGGATGCTGCACTAACAATTCATGCAATCACATGGCCAGACTCTCCAACACCACAGCACAATCTGTCTGTCCAGGGACCATCTCATTCTGGTGATTTAAACTCATCGCCCACTGCAGCACCCTCAGCTGATGACAGCAGCCAACCCCTTGGCCAGCCACACCAAAAAGAAAGTGCCACAGCACACCTGACATCGAACCCAAGGCTTGTCTGCCACTTCCCACACCAGCTCCTGGCACTGGCTCATGTTTATGCAGCCAACTTGGCTTCATATTTCCGATACCAAGTTCCACACCCCAGCTCCAATGACTGGTGACAGTCTCGCACAGCCAGAGACTCTGAGACATAAATGAGACCTTGGCCTAGTCCCATACTCAAAGTATTGAATGTGCTATTGCTCACTTGACCCAAAGTTGGCTTCAGGTTGATGCTGCTTTCAAATTGCACCCCCAGGCTCTCAAATGCTGTGTTGCACCACTGTAGCAAGGCTCAGCATGGTGCCACCTCCACCAAACACTGACACCAGCACTCATAAAACCCGAGCACCTGAACCACACTAGCTTGACCAGCTGGGGGGAAGGGGGAAGGGGAATATGACATGCCACAATATTTCAATTTCAGGGCAAAAAGTGAAATTATTGGTAACAAAACATTTGAAATAACAGCTCAGTGATTTTGCACAACTTTCAACAGTCTTATTGGCTTTGCAGAAAATACTGTCAAGTGATTCTCTTGAATGAGTGTTTATTATTATCATAACCATCAATTGTAGCAACAAACTCAACACAAAAACAAAAATTACACATACAGCTATTTACACTATACAAACATTAAATGGGCCAGATTAAACACAAATGCCAGAAGACTCAATCTAGTAGAGCAGCTAATTTTCTGATTCATGTAGACTCTAGATACCACCAGGAAAACATCTATTTAGGCACTCACTCACAATGTGGCTCAATGTCCGAATATCACCACAGTCACACTAGTGTCAGTGCAACAACTCCACTTGTGCATGTTGTACTTGCACTTACCTTCCACAGTCCAGTATTTGTTAAGCTATACCCAAACATCCCTAGAATGATTAGAACCTGAAACTCCAATGATTGGATTGTGTGGCACTGTGCCTTTGATCCAAAGAACTGTATTTAGTCTGGTGACTATTAGTTAATCAATTCATCTACACTCAGACTTCATGTAACCAGGGTATAAGCCACATTCATGTCTTGCAGTACAATAGTGAAATATTTCTTTATTAAACTTGTAGATCCTTTGTATCAGAATGATACTTGACTAGGAAAACAAACCTGTTCACTTGTTCTTTAGAAACTGCAGTTTAGTTGACAACATGTCAAAGATGGTGTATATTGATGAAATACACATCAAGATTTAATTATCTCAGACTGTGATCATAATCTTAAACTATTAGTATGTCTTAAAAACTTCTTCTCTTGCTTCAATATATAAAAAGCATATAAACTGTTATTTAATCTTTCTTTGCAAAGAAAATAACTTTTCCTCTTCTATGTCATTTGTTTGGTCAACACAATAATTTCCATATTTCCAAAAGTCTATAAGATTTACACGCATAAACAGTAATTTATCTAAATTCATAAACAATTTTAATCTTCATAAAAGAGCCAAACTTTATGTAAATTTTGCGAATTTATATACATAAACAATGAAGTACACCATATTTCCAGATTTTTAATCTGACATTTATGTTTACAAAAAATAATTTTAGAGAAAAGCAGAACCTCATAATAGCATCCAGAAATGTTAGCTTTCTACTCAAAATCATATGACTATGCCAAAAACCCAAACAGATAAGCATTAATTGAGAAATATGCATGTATTTGGTGCTTCACTAAATCTTCATAACAAATACTACAATATTTTCCAGCAGGGGTAGTTACATTTACCTCAATATATGGCATTCTCCTTCTAGGTGTTTCATTTTCCTTTATTTTCATTCTTTGTTCCCTTACACATCACTCCAGTTCCTAACTGATATACCCTCATTATGCATCCACACTCACCCCCTCCCTCTCGCTTCTGGCTTTTCTACCGTTTAAACTATTCTTGGATTTCCAGGCAGCTCTTAAGCTACATCTGCTACAAAGAGTATGTGTGTGTGTGTGTGTGTGTGTGTGTGTGTGTGTGTGTTTGCTGGGGATGGGGGGGGGGGGGGATGGGAGGGCACACATGTGTATATGATACAAAACAGAGAGAAAGAAAGTGGCTTTCTGATATATTTTAAGCTATATATTTGCGCAAATTTTAATGTTATTTTACTTGAGAGTAAATTAGATATTACTTACCAGCAGAGCCATCCAAAATAACAACAGCACCATCCAGGACATTCAGAGTACGCTCCACTTCAATAGTAAAGTCAATATGACCAGGGGTGTCAATCAGGTTGAATTTGTGTTCATCCCAATAAAAGGTAACAGCAGCAGAAGTAATAGTGATACCTACAAAACAATAATTCACAAAGTATTCTTCAAACATGTAAAACTGCTATGTTCAATATATTGATTAGAAATGGAATTTGGAAGTTTGCAAACACTTCCATTTTTCCTCATCAAAACCAAATTTGTTGTTTTTAGACACCCTCCTCCCTTCCTCACAAACTCACAGACAAGTAAACAAACAAAAAGACATAATTAAATGCAACATTGCTCAGTGTATCACATTGCTCAGTGTATCACATCTAAATCAGTTTATGATGCTTAATACACATTTGTTTTCTAGAAGTGCACCATATTGCCAGAAGTCCATCCTCATATCGTAAAGGTAGTATTATTTACGTTATTGTTATTTATTATGATGCAATTGTAATTACACAGTTAGTCAAAATACTACCACACTTGTTTCATTTCATTAGGTCTTGGCAACTTTTACCAAGTTTTTGCGAAATGAAATAATTCAGGTTTTCATTCAAGAGTCATGTAGTCATGTATGGTAGCTATGATATTAATGATGGTACAAAAAATTCAGTAAGCATAATAAAGATGAAGCTTCCAGTTTTGTAGTGATAACCATGTCTCTTTTAGGTGGTATTAAAATGACAGGTAACTTTCATCTTTCCCATTATCTTCACAATGGTTTTTAATTTTGTATCACATACGCTAAACTCACAGCAGGAAAATATCAGAGGCATGGCCACTGAAAGCAGCAGAACTTGTCTGTGTAGAGGACATCAATATAAACTGAAATTAGAAAAGAACACTGACCTACAATAGATACAAACTGTGAATTAAAAGTGTGCTAATGGACATTCTGTTATCTCAGAATCAGCTGAGGTAATTCATTTTCATTTTTTGTTTAAAAAGATTCCATAGAGATGATTTTCTTTTTTTTCTTTTTTTTGGTTACAAAAACTGAAATAAATAGTATAAAAGCAGTGAAGTCACTACTTAAAGAAAAAACTGGTGCTTCTTCATTTACATTAAACAGTTGTAGTTTTACCATGCACTTACAGTGGTTTGCAGAGTACAGATATCGATGTACCTGTATATATAAAATGCCTGATCCTATCTGTTAATGTGTAACTTGGCTTGTTACATGTCCTTGATGGTTCTCCTTTAGAATGAGATTTATAGAAAACAATTTGTGAATGACTGTTAATTATTTCAAAGCCTGTTGGCACACTGGGTTGATATGCAACTTGATAGCCACCTAGGTAAAACTTATTTCCATGAGAAATGGTAGCACAAGAAATCATAGCTTTTTAGGTTCCTTATTGTGTTTCAAAGTCACTCCATCTCAGTGCCAGGTATAAGAAGATTACAGCCTCGCATGCTATACAAACATCCTTTCTGATGATCTAATTCTATACAGTGCACTATGAGATATGAAGAAAAAGGGTATCCTGTGTGTGTTCACTATAGTGAAGTAGGAGTTTTTTGTCTGACGCATTTCACTCACACCTTGCTCTACAAAGAAATGATATTTAAATGGAGATACATTCATAAACAATCAATACATTGATTTACAAGAAACAGATATTAGAAAACATTGGGAGTATTACCTCGATTTCTTTCCTCGACCATATAATCTGTAACTGTGTTGCCGCGATGAACTTCACCCATACTGTGAATTGTTCCAGAATAGTAAAGCATTCTCTCAGTTGTTGTTGTCTTGCCTTAATAACACCAAAAGCATGAAGAAGGTAATTCATTATAAATAAATATGCAAGGGAAAAATTAATAATAATTAACAACACTAAATGCTTTCTATAATCTAAACTAGTACAAAAGTATCTACATACCAGCATCAATGTGGGCCAAAATGCCAACATTCCTTATGCGAGATATTTCCGAAGAAACATGTGTGCTCTGTTTTCCTACTTCCCTGCTGAAATATCTGAGAAACCTCAGACCACCAAGGGCTTTTATATGGCTGTAGTGCTTTGACATAGCAACAACATATCCTACAACATTAATAAAAAAATATGTATCAGTAATTTTTTCTACTGAAGAACAACATCAAGCAACTCCAAAATCTTTAATACAGGGCCACAATGAAGTCTTGTATTATGCCAGTTGTGATAAGAACACCTTTAGCATGAGAGGAAATTAGTAATGTTATGACTCAGTTCTACAGATGTAATTTAAATGTGTCAAACAAAACTCACTGACTCACATACAGCTGTTATCTTGAATCTATTCCCTGTTTACTTGGTATCTGAAGAACACACAGCAACAGTGAAGCAGGAGCTTGCAACGTTCAGCAATTGGTGGAATTGTAATGACAACAAAAACTACATGAAATTGATTTGGAGCTTTGAGCTTAACAGAATTCATGGTTCTTGGATGAGATAAAAAAGGAATGGGCAGGGAGGTCATCCAAAACCCAGAACCACTGGAGACAATACAGAATATATAAATGCAGGGAAATGACAAAGGATGAGGTGTGAATATATGAGAAGTAGGAGAGGAGTGAGTGTGATCAACAAGTAAAGGATGAGAGTAAGAGAAGCTGAGGATGTGACTACACGTGAGGCAAAGATGGATGACATGAGGGATAGATGAAAATGTTCCAAAAGGAGAAAGTAGATCAAACAATACAGCTGCACTTGCGAGAGGACAGCATAATTGCATTAAATACTTATAATATGCAGAAAGCTCTCCCTCCTGTGGTGAAAAGAGAGGGGAATTCCATTTCACTCCACTTCAACTTACTGAGAAGTAATGAAGTAAAAACAGCATCTCTATATGACCATAAAATAGTTTTGTGAAACCTGTGTTCAAGCAACATGAGCACATATTGAACATTCACTTACATTACAAAAAGACATGAGCTATTATTTCAGTCAAAAAATCAACGGTTCAACATTATCAGCATGCTCCCTCATATTTTCAGTTATTATAAATGAAGTTTCTTATATTCAGTATTACACTTCTCTCAAGGTATCATATCATACTTACTCAAAATGTCAGTTGTCACAGAGTCCAGTTTTTTTTATTGTAGTATATTAATGCAACTGTTTTATAACAATTTATAGTTTAGCTCAAATTTACACATCTTACTATAAGATAAAACAAATGAAAGAGAATTTACTTATTTTAGTTCCAGAGCAACCCTTCAGTTATATGTGCTGTGCTCGTCCTCCATACGCCACTGATGAACATACTGCAATATTGTGCCCTGCCCACGACGTAATAACATACTATTTTCCTTTCCTATCAAAAATCGAGAGTTAAAGATATAATTTAACCACTGAGTCAATGAACTGCACTGCAACTTAGCAAATATGTATGCCTAGGATAATGAAAGCCCCATAGCATTATCATCTGTATTTTGTTCTATATAAGAATACATGCTCGTCTTTTCTTCCTCTTTTTTTTTTAGTCGCATGCCTTTCCAACAGCATCTTACTCTATCAGACACTTATTTCCTTCCATTTTGTTCAAATGAACTGAAATTGTATTCCTGTTAGGAATTTGTTTAATTGTGCCATTATTATCGCCAACTGCGATTATACTGATACGACTTTACTATGAATACTTTTTTTCTTTTGCTCCAGAGTCGGGCTAAGATTATTGTAATTGTTTACGCAGATGATATGACTGTACTAAATGTTTCCAACAATTTCAAGGCACTTGAGCAAAATACATTCATATCAGTCAGTAGTACAGCGCAATGGCTCTCTGGAAATGAGTTAATTATTGATCTAAAAAAAAAAAAAAAAAAAAACAACTATGTACATGGTCTTCAAAAATAAACAAAAAGAAGAACAAATGGATGTTTTCTTAGATGAAAAAGGACTGGAAGAAGTAGCCTCAGTTAAGTTTTTGGGCATTATAATAGACAGTGAGCTAAATTGGAAACAGCAGATAAATACTGTTTCCAGTAAGCTAAGCTCAGTGATATTTATAATGAAACAACTGGCTCAGTATACTTACCGAGACCTCTTGTGCACTGTCTATCATGGACTTTTTGTACCATACATGTGATATGGAATCACAGTATGGGGGAACTCAACTACCACAGGAATGAAGAGAATATTCACATTACAGAAGCAAGCCATCCAAATTATATTGAAAAAGAAGCAAAAAGAATAGTGTAAAAGTTATTTCAAAGAACTAAACATTCTAATATTTCCATTCATTGTATATATTCAAGACCATTGCGAGTGCATTACGTGATCACACAAAACTAGAGACTAATGAGACTGTTCATATACACAACACAAGGAACAGAAAACAACTGCGCTGCATTCAACATAGACTTAAGATTTTTGAAAAAAGACCCAGATACTCTGGCATCAAGTTAACACAAGCAATGCCAAGGGAATTACAAGACCTCAAAACTGAGAAAATGTTCCACACAACTCTAAGAAAGTTTCTGATACAAGGAGAATATTATAGTGTAGCTGACTACACTAGCAAACAGCGATCAAAAGTTCATCCTGTGAGTGATGAATCTCATGCATCATAAAAAGACCTAGCAACAGAAATCAGTGTTAAAGAAATTAACTATAATTAGGAACCACTGATGTATAACATAAGCTAATTACATCTCACAAAATTATTATTATTTTTGTATGTATCATAATAAGTCATTTTGTACGATGTAATATTACAAATATACTGTATCATAAGTCATTGTGTATGATGTAATAATATATACACTCATGCTCATAAATTAAGGATAATGCCGATACATGGTGAAACAATGCTCTGATGGGCGGTTTGCAGGTTTCAATCACCTCAGGGTATGACCATGCAGCGCATTTGACCTGCGGTCATCGCATGGTGGCGCTGGTAGCAGTCCACATACACAGAGGTTCTACCATATCTTCATTCGCCGTCGGCGTTGTCGTTGTTACCGTGAGACACCGTTATACCAAGAGGAAAGGCGCGTTGATCTTAGAGCATGAGATATGATGACCTTAAGCCATTGACAACACACAACGGTCACGGTAGCACCTGATTCCAGAATAGCTGCAGTAGTTAAGATCTACGAACTATCCCTTGTTGACCAGGTCCCCAAAACTTAACTCGTAACGAGATCCCTTCAAAGCAAATTGTCATAACGATCGTCTATAAAGGCTTCGTACAACGAGAAGAAATGTTACGGTTGATGGAATAATAACAGATACGACCAAACTGTCTTGTCTCTTCTGCTTTATTTAATATAACTTCACTCACAGTTTCATTTCGCTTTCACCACTCATTCACCGAAACCCTTTGATGAACAGTTTTGGTTGCTTAACACCAACAGTCAATGATAATGATACAGCTTTTCTCCTTTTTATAAATTGAAGCCCGCTCTCCGTGATATAATAAGAAAACAACCGGTCTCAATACCGCGTCCCTCGTGAGATGCGAATAGACTTATCCCGGAATTGACCGCCCTGTAGGTGTACTCAATTTAATGACCACACTTCGCTGTCCGCTATTTCGCGTAACTGAATGTCCATTTGTTAGTCTGATTATACACTGTAGCTATTTAAAATTCGCCCCTATATTTTTCACAACGCACAATTAGCACTTCGTTACTTATTTGTTTTCTTTCTAAGAGTAAACGAAAAAAAAGACACCGTATAATCGGCTTAGTCGACATAAAGCAAAACACCTTAATATGCCCAATTTCACCTCTTCTTATAGGATCGGCTACCTTACTCATTAATTTACTACATATTGTTTCCAATAACACTAAACAGGTATCGCCGTTATATTTTAATTGTATTCAAAAGCATGTTACTACTATTATGACCAACCAAATCGTCACAAATCGCGCGGCATGCGTTTTTAATGATAACTTTATGCTATTCAATTAAATCGCGTGGCATGCGTTTTTAATGATAACTTTCCGCTATTCAATTTCCGTTACAGCTATCTTGACTCGTAATGTTACACGGCCCCCCAGACTGTGATGTCTTGAAGAGGGTTCCAGACAGAAAAGGCTTATTTTTTTTTGTGTACTGTGACAGGAGAGGGTATTTGTTTCGGCGAATACACTCACTCTCAGATTCACTCAACAAGTCAGTACATACATTCTACAATATTTAAGTTGAGTTAATGGGCCTAGACAAAATGCCCTTAACTAAATTCCACATTTGTTTATAGGTTGTCTTAGAAACACTTCACACTAATCACTTCATATTCACACCACATTTTTTTTTTCTTGGATGAAGCCCTAAGTTCTTCAACCGACTGTGCAAGGCAGGGATCACAGCCGGGTTCGACGATTGGCATCCTAGGCCAAAACCCTTATTAGGCCACTTGTTTAACCAGAGAGGATTTGGTCCTTTTCTGTTCCTCTTAATTCCACATTTAAATCATCCATCCTCGCTGTTCGGTGAGAGGATAAATCGTATTTCAGCGTCGACATTGTTGCCGATACCAAGAAGATATCTCATGGAAATCGTAGGTACATTCTTTAATTTTCTTTGTAAGTTAGTATAAGTACGTATTTATGCACTGGTGCTTTTATTTAATCCACTGAGTGTAGTCTTGGTATCATTCAGTGTTTCTTGAATCTATATTTTGCTCCTTATTGATAATACTTCTTCAGGTCTATGTGAGGGAACAAGCCTTTAATTACATCAGTATCACAGTCTGCCAGGAGGTAGCTCCCTTCATGAGGTATTTTCATTATTTTGTATGGACCTGTATATAAATATTGCCATTTCTTATTCAGTCTTTTCCTGGTTGATGCTTTTGGGTGATTTCTCAATAAAATTTCTTGCCCTACATCATATGTGACTACTTTCTGCACATTTTTATCAAAACGGGTTTTTCTCAATTGTGCTTGATGCTTCAGGTTTTCGTAGACCTTCTTCACCTTTTCTTCTTTCTTGGTAATCTTTTGTTCTATCGCACGTAATTTCTTCATCCATTCTGGCACAATACTTTCACCAAATACTATTTGGTTAGGTGACTAACCAGTCGATAAGTGTGGTAAGTCATTATACACTTTCTCAAATTCATAAATCCAATTGATCCATTTATAATGTTGTTTGGGTATGTACGTCCGTAAAAATCGGTTCAACTCTCGGAAGATTCTCTCAACCGGATTTCCACAAGGGTAAAATCTTGAGATGTAAATGTGCTGGATTCCTTGTTCTTTCATAGTGTCTCTCCATACTTTGCTTGTATAATAAGCAGCGTTGTCTGTCAAGACCATTATAAGTTTGCCAAGCTCAATTATATAGTTGTTGATAAATTTGCGTAACATGGGTCGAACGTGGAGATTTTTCAAAGGATATAATTTCACATATTTTGAAAAGAGATCATAGAAAGCCAATACATATTTGAACCATCCACGTGTCATGGGACATGGTCCACAGACATCACATGACACCAACATTAAAGGTTGTTGTGGGATGATAGGATGTAATTCTATCTTCCGACAATAGTTTATGGGTTTCGCCTTCTGACATATGTTGCACTTCTTAAGAATATTTGTAGCTATACGTCCCAAATTTGGATGATAGCAGTATTGTGCTATTTTGGCTGTACATTTAGCGGCACCAAAATGACCCCAATTCAAGTGGGTGTACCATACTAGTGATTCTAAATATTTATTTGGAACACAAACTTTCCAAACATCTTCTTCATCCTTCTTTCGATACAGTATTCCGGATTTTAATTCATACTGTTCTTGAGAGTGACTTAGCGTTTTGCTTTCAACAGCATGCCTAATGGCTTTCCACAACTTATCATCTTCTTGCAGTTGTGGAAGACTTCGACATAGCTGTGAAATCTGCCTCTCACAATATTGCCTTGATAAATTCATGACTTTAAAGTCAATAGTCCGTTCTTCACACTCGTCGTCATTCTTTCTTTTCGGTAGTCTTGAAAGAGCATCGGCTATGATGTTGTCTTTCCCTCTGATGTATTTGAGCGTAATATCATATTCTTGCAGTAGCAAGGCCCACCGGGTTAAACGTGAATGGAACCTCCTTCCTGTTAAAATAAAAGATAAAGCTTTGTGGTCACAGAATACAATGATCTTCTTTCCATATACAAAATAGCGAAACTTTCTAAGGGACCAGACCACGGCCAGTACTTCCAATTCAGTAGTACAATATGCACGTTCACAGCTGGAGAGTGTTCTGCTGGCAAACCCAATTATTTTGATGGTACTGATATCTTCTGGATTGTCCATCTGGAAAAGAGTGGCACCCAATCCTGTTTCAGAAGCATCCGCAGCAATATAAAAATCTTGATCAAGTCTCGGATGATGTAACAGTGGAGCATTAGTCAAAGCATTGCGGATGTTATCAAAAGCTTGCGTGCATTCGGAGTTCCACTCCCACATGACATTTTTTCTTAACAGCCGTAACAAACAGTCTTGGCTTCCTAACTGATTGGGTAAAAATCGTCGAAAAAATGAAACTAAGCCGATAAATGACTTTAATTCCGTCCTATTTTTTGGATAAGCACATCTGTTAAGCGCATCCATCTTTTTAGGATTTGGTTTTATCCCTTCAGGAGTGATTATATGTCCAAGAAATTTCAATTGGTTATGAGCAAACTTGGATTTGCTCAAATTTACAGTGACTCCGTATTCCAAAAATTTCGCAAAAACTCTTCTTAATAAGTCCAAATGTGCCTCCCAAGTTTCAGAAGCAATTAGCAAATCATCCACATATAACGTAACTTCATTCAAAAGGTCTCTGCCCAGTATGGCATCTAATGCCGATATGAAAACACCACCGCTTATTTTCAACCCAAATGGCATGACGGTAAACTGGTAACTTCAGCCCAGAAAAATGAATGCAGTATATTTTCTAGATTCTTTCGATATTCTAGTTTGCCAATATAAACTATGCATATCCAAAGAAGTTAAGAAGCGGGCACCATAAAACTTTTGTACTAACTCTTCTAGGTTCTCCGGTCGCGTTTGTACAGGTATAATGATCTTATTGATCTCTCTGGCATCCAACACCAATCTGATGTTACCATTTGGTTTAATTACCGCCACAAGAGGGTTACAATATTCGGAATCTGAGGGCTCAATAATACCCCATTCTAACATTTTATTGATTTCCTTTCTGACTACTTCTTTCTTTGTCCATGGGATAGAATAGGAAGTATGACAAAAGGGTTTATGTGCATACGTCTTTATATGGAATTCAAAGTCTTTTATTATACCCGGACGTTTACTAAAAATCGACTGATATGCTTCCAACAAGTAGTACAGTTCGTCCCTTTGGATAACAGATAAATATTCTGATTCTAACACCTTTTCCTGCAATGACATTTTATCAATCATTTCTTCAGAACATTCAATAAGGCATATATCATACACATTTTCATCATCAATACTGGCATATTTTACCATTAGATTCATACACAACTGATTTGGAATTACTCGGCCCTTTCTCAGGGTGGCTGTCAAAACATTACCATTGGAATTAAATATACATTCACCTTTCTCTAAATTAATGATTGCACCGGTCTCACATAAAAAATCCAAACCCCAGATACATGGTACTGTCATTTTAGGAACAACCAGGAATGTACTTTCTATTTGAGCCCCCCGTATTGTAACGTCGACACGTACCTGTTTCACAACTTTTTGCATTTTTGCGCTGAACGCGCCAGACACGGTACATCCTGTGATAGGAAAAGTGGGTATTTTTACCCCTCAGCTTATCTGTTTTAAACAGTCCAGCGTCATGACACTAATAGTTGCTCCAGTATCAATTAATATTTCAATATCAACATTATTTATACTTGTTGGAATTATTGCCTGTAAAATTTGTCCACATTTATTAGAAACTTCAGGTTTTTCTTCAATTAATTCATTCCTTATATCCTGATCATTATTGTACCTTAATACTCTCAGTTCAAATTGATGCCTGCCTTCCTTCTCCTTTCCAGTCATCCTAGGAAGGCATTTGGTGACTGGTATTAGTTTAATCTACCTCGTTGAGTCATCGGTGGGGGTTCATGAACTTCCACAATCCGTACAGTATGATCTGAGTAATGGTATTCACCCCGTCGCACATTGGAGGCTCCTTCGCCCATTGGTATAACTTCTTGTGCTGGATGAGGACTCGAGGCATTTGTTCCATCCTGCCGATGAACATTATGCTTCGAATTATCTTCCCAAGGTCGAATACAATTGGGATCATCATTTGGGTACCTGTTACTCTTATTAATATCACTACTATGCACATTCGCGTCACCATATCAAGGTTTACCTCTAGCACAGTAAGTATCTCTTCTATATTTATTATAATAATTGTTTTTATTGCAACCATAGGATGAAGATTGTCCACGCTCCTGTGATGCGGGTTTGACCTGGTTTTCGGTATTATTATCATCATACGTTAAATTATTATTATTATTATAATTATTCGTATTACTATGAGTGTGAGTCGACATTTGATTACCACTCATTTGTCTTGCGTCTTCCATAATCATATCTATAGAGTCAATCACCGACAAGAACTGTTCTACATCGTGGTCAGGAACATTTATTAACTTTTCATGTATATTTATGGGCAACCTTCCCTTCAAAATTCTGATCACTTCCTTGTGAGAAATTGGATCACTCCAATAACGTGTCTTATTTATGTACCTTTCAAAATATTGCCTTAAAGTACTCCTTTTACTGTTAAAATACTCAGGTTGGTAAACCTCTTTTCTTAATTTCTCTTGTTTACTCGACAACCAGTATTTAGCCAAAAAAAGTTGTTCAAACTCAGCGCAAGTATGGCAACTTTCACTTACTTCAGCGGCCCATAATGCGGCTTCTCCGGTAATTTTGGATACTATAAATTGAAGTCGGTCGTGTTCTGACCAGCTACATGGAAATATTCTTTTGAAATTATTGATAAAGATTTTCGGATGCAGGTTGTTCTTTTCAGTGGAGAATGTTGGGAATTGTCTACTTTTAAAAATGCTGTTCTCCACCTTTAAAGAAGACAAATATCCTCGCTGACCAAAAGAATCATCATCTTTACCAACCGAATCATCAACTTCCCAATGCAAATTTTCACCACAATTGTACTTCGTATTTTCACATGTTTGGTTGTTTTTCGACCTATTCTCTGAACGTTCGTCCTCTGTCAACAAATTTTGTGATGACTTTCGTTCTAACTCCGCCAATTTATGATTGGTTTCCTTTTGCCGTTTAGGTAACTCATCAACTATTGTCTCTTTTATTTTCTGAATTTCGCTAGTGAAGAGCTTAATTAATTCATCATTTCTACTTAGGTGCTCATTGATATTTTCATTTGGCTGGGATCCAATAGTAGTCTTAACCTTGTCTACAATTTCATTTCCTTTTATTTCTATCCATTCAGATAGATCTTCATCAAGTCTTGTAGTTTGATCTACTAAATACTTGTCAATCCCCTTACGAGCATCGGACTCAAACTCGACTATTTGTTTCGAAAGCTCTTCTATCTGTGCGCTAGCATTGAAACAGCTGCTTTCACACTTAACCATCCTATTGGACAGGCCATCATAACTCTTCAAAACTACCTCATATTTCTTTTCTACGTCATGACGTTTTCCCATTAAATTATTATATTGCCTTTCTAAAGTGTTAGAAAACTCTACATCTAGTTCTCCAAATTTCGCATTTAATTGAGTCTCCCAGTCCGCCTTTAATTCTTTCTTAGTATTTTCCAGTTTATAATCAAAGGTGTTCAGTTTGCTTTCCAAAGAATCCATTTTAACTTCTAATGAACCAAATTTGGCCTCAAATTTTTCGTTTAACTTTTGATTGTCCTCTTTTAATTGCTTATTATCTTTTTCTAGTGAACCAAGTCTTCCATTCATTACACCCATTTGAGTATTTATTGATACCAGCATATCAAACATTTTTTGATTAATACTTCCATTTTGAGGATCAACTTCCACCATACTTGCTCCGGACACTGTGAGAGGGCTGTACAAGCAATGATCACACGCAAGGCACAGCGGACACACCAGGAACCGCGGTGTTGGCCGTCGAATGGCGCTAGCTGCGCAGCATTTGTGCACCGCCGCCGTCAGTGGCAGCCAGTTTGCCATGGCATACGGAGCTCCATCGTAGTCTTTAACACTGGTAGCATGCCGCGACAGCGTGGACGTGAACCGTATGTGCAGTTGACGGACTTTGAGCGAGGGCGTGTAGTGGGCATGCGGGAGGCCGGGTGGACGTACCGCCGAATTGCTCAACACGTGGGGCGTGAGGTCTCCACAGTACATCGATGTTGTCACCAGTGGTCGGCGGAAGGTGCACGTGCCCGTCGACCTGGGACCGGACCGCAGCGATGGACGGATGCACGCCAAGACCGTAGGATCCTACGCAGTGCTGTAGGAGACCGCACCGCCACTTCCCAGCAAATTAGGGACACTGTTGCTCCTGGGGTATCGGCGAGGACCATTCGCAACCGTCTCCATGAAGCTGGGCTACGGTCCCGCACACCGTTAGGCCGTCTTCCGCTCACGCCCCAACATCGTGCAGCCCGCCTCCAGTGGTGTCGCGACAGCCGTGAATGGAGGGACGAATGGAGACGTGTCATCTTCAGCGATGAGAGTCGCTTCTGCCTTGGTGCCAATTATGGTCGTATGCGTGTTTGGCGCCGTGCAGGTGAGCGCCACAATCAGGACTGCATACGACCGAGGCACACAGGGCCAACACCCGGCATCATGGTGTGGGGAGCGATCTCCTACACTGGCCGTACACCACTGGTGATCGTCGAGGGGACACTGAATAGTGCACGGTACATCCAAACCGTCATCGAACCCATCGTTCTACCATTCCTAGACCGGCAAGGGAACTTGCTGTTCCAACAGGACAATGCACGTCCGCATGTATCCCGTGCCACCCAACGTGCTCTAGAAGGTGTAAGTCAACTACCCTGGCCAACAAGATCTCCGGATCTGTCCCCCATTGAGCATGTTTGGGACTGAATGAAGCGTCGTCTCACGCGGTCTGCACGTCCAGCACGAATGCTGGTCCAACTGAGGCACCAGGTGGAAATGGCATGGCAAGCCGTTCCACAGGACTACATCCAGCATCTCTACGATCGTCTCCATGGGAGAATAGCAGCCTGCATTGCTGCGAAAGGTGGATATACACTGTACTAGTGCCGACATTGTGCATGCTCTGTTGCCTGTGTCTATGTGCCTGTGGTTCTGTCAGTGTGATCATGTGATGTATCTGACCCCAGGAATGTGTCAATAAAGTTTCCCCTTCCTGGAACAATGAATTCACGGTGTTCTTATTTCAATTTCCAGGAGTGTATATCAATTTGTTTGTTACCTTCCAACAAAACAAAATAAAGAAGCAAGCAAAATAAACTGAATATGACTTTTTACAAGATTTTTATTTCAATCCTAGCTTCGTAGCTGTAGCTTCACCCTTGTACACATATGTTACATATACTGCACACATCTCCTCCTCCTCCTCGTCCTCCTCCTCTCTCTGTCCATCTCCTCCTCCCCCTAACTCTGGATATCTGCTGCTCATGCCTCTCTCTGTCCACCTCTTCATACCCCTGTCTCTGTCCATTTTCTTCTCTATCTTTCCTCCATCCATCTCCTCCTCACCCCTCTCTCTCTGTCCACCTCCTCCTTCCCTTTCTGTCTCTGTCCATCTCCTCCCCCCACATCCATCTGTCCATCTCCTCTTCCCTCCTGTCTGTGTCCATCTCATACCTCATACTACCCCCTATTGCTATCCATCTCCACCTCCCCCCTATCTGCCATATAAGACCTGAAACATTCAGATACTACCCACACAACACACCACTCATGAAGGGCACCCTAGATGTCAGGCATTACCAGTCTTTTTCAGACAGCCCCCCCACCCCTACCAAACAGACCAATAGAAAGTGTGTTAATATTGCACTGACATCCAGTTCTGAGGTATAGTTAAAATGTCAAGTCTCTAGTTTACTGGGAAGTTATATTAAAATCAACTGAAAAATTCGTACCAAAGAGACATACAGGCAAGAAAATAAGTTAATAAAAATGTGGTAATATACAGCAAATGGAGTACATGTTGCAAGGTTCATGATAAGCAAGAGTCCAGAACCATTTAGAACGACATATGTACTGAAGAGCAGTACATTACAGCTTCATCAATTTTGATTGTTCTTATCTGGAAAGCATAATGTTCACCCAATGATTTTCATCAAATCTTTCTGTGTTACATTGCTGCAGTACTGATGCAAGAATCAAAGGAATGGATTTGTCAGAGGGTATATATAGGGGGATGCCACACAGTGCAGTGACAGAAATCACCAACACATGCTAAAATTTTGCTGAATTTGAGTGCACAATTTGTATCAAAATATTGGTCACACAGAGTGCAGGTGAAACTCTGCCCAGAGGTTTTAAATCTAGAACCTTTCAATATGAGATAACACATACTTTACAGATACCATGAGAAATATTTGAAAAAAAAAGCCAATTACTGGAAGTACGGTATGCCCCAAGTAGACGATTTGCATATCCTGAAAGAAAGACAAAATTCCGTTTTCAATCAGAGAAAAGTTACAAAAGTGCCTGACAATGCTCAGAAAGAATTTGTTGCTGTTACTGATAGCATACGCATGATAGAGGAGGACCACATACAAGCATGTGGACAGAATTTGTGAGTGACACAAAGTGACATCAGGAATGACAAAAACAGTAGAGGCTTAGGAACTCCGGTGTCAAATGGCAGAGGAACACAGAACAATAAAAGTAAAAATCAAAGAAACAGATGCGAGTCAAATGGCCATACCCACAGGGTAAAGCCCCTGTTGCGCAATGGACTTAAATTATGCACCTCTACAGCAGCACCCCATGTGTACATGTTTGGATCTGCAGAGTGGTTCGTATTGTCTGATTACACAATACATGTGGGATAATCCTGGCACAAAATTACATGCATGCAGACTAGACCTCAATAATGCACCTTCATTCAAATTGAAAATTTCTGGAAGTCAAAGTCTCTTATTTATTAAGTAATTGTTTCATTTTCTATTGTTATTACTATTTACTAGTGGGCAATGTTTCACAATTGCTAAATCTGCTTCTCCCTACCCTTTCTGTTCATCTCATCCTCACTTGCTCTTTGTCCATTCCCTCTCCCTCTCTCCATCTCATCCTCTCTCCAGCCAATAAGACATAAACACAACCATGCTGTTTTCTCAGAAAACAGACCACATAGATGAAAATAAAATAACACATATGATTGTTCCATATAATTATTTTTGGGCATGCAGCTGCGTAAATTTCACTTCTTCTGATATTTTATCTGTATACCGTCCAGCTATCTACTGAGTGAGCAAGGTGACTGACGGTCCAGCACTTGCTCCATCTTTTCAAATGCGTGGACCACACCACTGCGCATACAGCCACAGGTACACAAGGTGCCAGAGATGCTGACTGACGACAAAGAGGTACAACACATGCATGAAATTAGATCTATGGCAGCAAGATAAATCCACACAGTGATAGCGATGTGAGCTGCAAATATTGTGACATCTTTGTAAGTTTATTAAAGAAACTGCTAGATTCCATGATTTGTCCAAGCTGATGCCACTATCTCTGTTAATTAAATTTGTCACCAAACAAATTTCAATTGTGTCTTTCACACTGAGTCCCAGAAAGATGAAGTAGAGGCTAAAATTTCAGCATCATCATACAATATAGTGTGCCCAGTATCAATAACGCAAATTTATTAGGTTGTAAGGGCCGGGTGTACCTGCAATGCTCTGAATGCCTATCATGGACTGTATGTGTTGGTTGTCCAATGTTTGAACAGCAACACCCACAGGGGATCTTGTAAACACCAGGCTTCTGAAGTACCAAATTGTTTTCAATGGAACACAGGAGTGCTTCTGTCTTTGTTGGAGGATGAAACATCATTTTCTCTTTGTGTTTGCTAAGGATCCATCCTATTTTTGACAACAGGCTTCCCACATATGGCAGAAAAGCCATGCATTTAAAACTTGCTGCGTCTTCTTCTACGTTTCTTATTCTCACTGTTGGTTTCATTCATAGAGCCTTATGTAACTACTATGGAGAATACCCATTGTTTTAAAAAACTCTTCTCAAGTGTAGAAGCTTGTCCTCCAGACTGCTCTCATCAGCAATGACATGTGCTCTGTGTACCAGAGTTCTGAGAAGACTCATTGTCTGTGTAGGATGGTGGCAGCTATTTGCATGTAAATAAATATAAACCCATATGGGTCAGTTTCTGATATACTTCATGTTCCTAAGTGGCATCATCTTTGTGTTATACCAAAACTTTCAAAATTGAAGGCATCCATGTTTCTCGATTTCCATTGTGAACTGCATTTGTCTATGGGTGGAATTCAGGTGATTTAAAAATTCTTTTACTTTATCTTCCCCATGGGGCCATACTACAAACATGTCATCAACATACCTTCAAAATATTGTGAGATTCAAGATGCCAGATTCCATCTCCTTTTCCTTGAAGTCCTCCATAAAGAGGTTGGCCACCAATGGTGATGAAGGACTACCAATAGTGACACCATCAGTCTGTTCATAAAATTCGCTACTGAATAAAAAATATGACGAGGTCAAGACATGTTTAAACAATGCTGAAATCTCTTTATCAAAGGTTTTGACTATGAGAAATAATTATTCCGGAAGAGGAATCTTTGTGAATGAAGACACTACATCAAAACTGACTAATATATCAGAAAAGTTCAATTTGAGTGACTTTAGTTTGCTACGGAAGTCTGCATAGTTATGCATGCAATGAGTGCATTTTTCCACAAGAGGCCTTAATAATGGCGCTAAGTGTTTGGCACAGTCACAGGTTGGAGAGCCAATGCTACCCACTATCAGATGTAGAGGAATATCTTTCTTGTGGAGCTCTGGAAGTCCATAAAGCGTCAGAGGAACCGTACCACTTAATTTCAATCTTCACACAACTTATGGTGGAAAGGTGGAGGCATTCAGAAGTGAAGTAGCTTCCTTACCACCTGGTTGGTGGGTCTTTAGTGGTCTTCTGGTATCTGCTATCATTCAACAAACAATTCATTTTATTCTGCTTGTTGAGACTTTAAAACAGTGGCATTACCTTTATTAGCCAGAACAATGACCATCACAGTATCCTGGTGAAGCTTACATAGTGCATCATTCTCTGCCACAGAAATGTTACTCCTTTGTGGGTGAGCCTTGACAGCTGCTCAACAAGTTTCGTGACTTATTTCTCTTGCTGAATCTGTGGAAAGATGTTGAACAGCTTCTACAATAGCACTGATGAATGCAGGTATTGGTAAAATTTTTAGTGTGGATGCAAACTTCAGTCCTTTCATAAAACCATCATTGTAGTGTCATCAAAACCTTTATCCATCATATTAATTGAAGCATTGAATAACAGTTTCTTGCTGTGAAGATATCACAAGCAGGCTGAACTTTGCTGCTGCCTGTCTCGATGCGGCTACCTCACAAATTCAGTCTGACTTGACCCACATTATACCATCTATCCAGTTCCATGAATTGTAGGGTAACTCCACAGATACCTACAGATGCAAACAATAAAGTTGTTCAGAAACCAGGTACAATTCTCAACAGGTAAAGTAGAGCCACTCCTTAATGATAGCAGCACCAGTTTTCTTAAAATCTTATTCATTGCAGTTGATTTTATAAAATATACTAAGATGGCAAACTTTGGAATTATGCCATGGTCAAGGCACTTTAATAAAAAAACTTAAAGAGCTCAGTAACATCACTCTCAAATGTTGTACCTTATCAAGTCATTGAACACTTAAAACTTGCTCCTCCCCGAAGAGATATTTGATGTGCATCTTCTTATTTTTGTGGTACGATAGTTGTTCCATAATACTTCAGGCATGCAGCTCCATAAATTTCACTTCTGCTTCTGATATCGTGGCTGTATATTGTCCAGCCATCTTCAGAGTGAGCTGGGTGACTGATGCTCCAAATCTGCAGACTGTGTCAGTGGGCATTCAACCACAAACACACAAAGTGCTAAAGACATTGATTGGCAGCAGGAAGCAAAACATATGCATGAAATTATATCTATGGTAGCACAGTCAATTGGCACGCTCATATCGATGCATCACCATGAGCTGCACCACTGCAACACCTTTGTGAGTTTATTAAAGGAAGTGACAGATTTCATGATTTTTCCAAGCTGAAGCCACTGTCTCTATTAATTTTATTCATCACCAACTGAATTTCAGCAGCTTGCTTCACTATTGAGTCCCATAGAAATGGAGTTGAGCTTAAAATTTCAGCATTATCATGCAACACAGAGTGCCCAGTGTCAATACCGCCACTTTATTAGTTTGTAAGATTTGATTGTACCTGCGGTGCACTGAGCATCTTTCATGGACTGTACGTATTGTCTGATGTATGAACAGTCATACCCACAGGGGATCTTGCAAACACCATGCTTCCAAAGCACCAAATCATCTTTAACAAAACCCAGGAGTGCTGCTTTCTTTGATGGAGGGTGAAAAATCATTTTCACTTTACGTTTCCTGAAAATCTGTCCTATTTTTGAGACTAGGCTTTCCACATACGGCAGGAAAGCCATCCATTTAAAACTTCCCATATCTTCTTCCGAATTCTTTATACTCAGTGCTGGTTTCATTCATAGTGCCTTACATATCTGCTGAGGAGAAGGCATCCATCAGGCCGTGGTGCGCCTTTTCTAGCACACCAGCTCTTTGGCACATCACTATCGATTACCTGGTTGTACTACGATCTTTGCCCTTGTTGTGATCTGGGGGCTGTTTTGCAGTCGCGGCAGTTGGGGCCGGACTAGCTATGAGGAGGAAGGACGTGCTCGTGGGGACAAAGGAGGAAACACGCAGGCTCGGCCAGCAGCAGTGCAGCTGGTCTACCCTGCAACATAGTTGCGAGTTTGTGGTGGACCTGCCTGATGTCAACTCCGGGCCCTGTTCGTCGCATTGCCTTGGTGCCTGTTCTCTCAGAGAGACCCATCCCTCGAGACCATCTCAAACAACACTCTCCATCAAAGGTGTAGGTGATTTTGGTGTCTCCATTTTGTTGAACGATTTGCATTGCAGCAATTGTTCTTGTTGGTTGGTTGCCCTAACGTACATGTTGCTGAGGTAAGAGCAGCTGGCAAGGTGTGTGACCGCATGGAGAACAGCAGTCACTACTTCCTTTAAAAAATCAGTGTTCCCAAATGAGGTAGTAACTGTAAGGTATTGAAGATATTAGGTCATAGTCTAGTTGTAATTTTCTGCATACCAAGCTTACACAATTGGCAGCTACACTGCAGACCTATGCAACCAAATTAGAGTGCACAAAACCTAGTATCATTGTGAAGTTGTGCGTTTGAATAATGTGATATTATCTTGAAATTTTTTCCATTTCATCTTTTTACACATTGTTGGCCTTAATCATATGTGGAAATATTGTTTGGCAAACTATGAGAATGTAAAAGTGTGACACTCTATTTTCAGCATTGGATTTGTGTACAGTTCTTAGTTTAAATGTTTAACAGCACTGATATTGCTGTAAAACTTGTCACTTCTATTGAAAGCATTTATTGGTTCTTCATTTATATTGTTGTTTATTGACCTCTTAACTTATATTAATTGATGTTTGCTTCGTGTTTGCCGTGTTTTCTGTGGTCTGTTTGTGTTCCAGTTTTCTGCATGTTGGGGTGTGTGGGAGCGGCACCATGTACTGCTTCGGTGCACAGAAGCTGTGACGTGTCATCTAATGGGAAGTGACTCCCGGTTGGGTCCCGGTGTTGCTTTGGATGGCTGGTCTGCTGCTTCTGGCATTTTAAGTTAAGTCACCTTTTGCCCAGGGCAGCCTGGCATCACTGCCCATTTGGTAGACATTTAACCTTATCTGTTTTATAAAAGCTTGTTTTGAATAAATTGTCAATTATTGATTTGCTAGATGTTGTGTTAAGGGGTGACATAGTAGGGGCCTTGACCTTCCATGCTAAGTGTACCCCTCATCCCAGCTTTTCCATTGTGAACTGCATTTGTCTGTGGATGGAATTCAGATGATTTAAAAATTCTTTTAATTTATCTTCACCGTAGGCCACACTGAAAACGTATCTCCAAACTGCTGTTGGCTTCAAGCTGGCACATTCCAGTGCCTTTTCATTGAAGTTCTCACGTAATTCATCAGACTTCAATGGCAAACTAAAATCACTCAAACTGAACATTTCTAATATATTAGTTTGAATGTCGTGTTGCTGTTCACCAAGGTTCCTCTTTCAGAATCATTATTCATAATTGTAAAATCTTTGATAAAGAGATTTCAGCATTGTTTAAACATGTCTTGATCTCGCCATATTTTTTATTCAATAACAAATGTTATGAACTGACTGATGGTGTCATTATTGGTAGTCCTTTGTCACCATCGGTAGCCATCTTCTTTATGGAAGACTTCAAGGAAAAGGAGCTGGAATCTGCTAGCTTGAAGCTCACAGTATTTTGAAGTTATGTTGATGATATGTTTGTAGTATGGCCCCATGGGGAAGATAAAGTAAAAGAATTTAATTCCATCCACAGACAAATGCAGTTCACAATGGAAATCGAGAAATGTGGATGCCTTCAATTTTGAAAGTTTTGGTATGACACGAAGACGATGCCACTTAGGAACATGCAGTATATCAGAAACTGGCCCACATGGGTTTATATTTACATGCAAATAGCTGCCACCATCCTACACAGACAATGAGTGTTCTCAGAACTCTGGTACACAGAGCACACGTCATTGCTGATGAGAGCAGTCTGGAGGACGAGCTTCTACACTTGAGAAGGGTTTTTGCAAACAATGGGTATTCTCCACAGTAATTACATAAGGCACTATGAATGAAACCAACAGTGGGCATAAGAAATGTAGAAGAAGACGTAGCAAGTTTTAAATGCATGGCTGTTCTGTCGTATGTGGTAACACTGTTGTCAAAATTGGGATGGACCCTCGGCAAACACAAAGTGAAAGTGAATTTTCACCCTCAACCAAAGACAGCAGCACTCCTGGGTTCTGTTACATATGATTTGGTGCCAGTGTGTGTGGTTGTTTCCAAACTGAACAGACAACACATACACTCCTTGAGAGACGCACAGAGCACCACTTGTATAACCAGTTCTTACAACTTAATAAATAAGTGGTATTGACACTGGGCGCTCTACAATGCACAATAACATCAAAATTTTAGTCTCAACTTCATCTTTCTGAGACTTAGTAGTGAAAGAAGCAACTGAAATTCGTTTGGCAACAAATGTTATTGTCAGAGATAGTGGCCTCAGCTTGCACTAATCATGGAATCCAGCACTTTCTTTAACAAACTGACAAAGACATCACAACAGTGCAGCTTACAGTGATACATCAATATCATCTTGTGGGTCAGTCGTGCAGACATAGATCTAACTTCATGAGTATGTTGTACCTCTTTGCCACCAATGAACATATATAATGAGAAAGGACATATATGGGGGCAACAATCTGTCTGACTGTGAGAAAGAAAATAAAGCTATGCATTTTCACAGGAGAGCACAGCATTTTCTTTCCCATAGTTGGTTTTAACAAGAAACCTGTACATTGCTGGTTTAAGAAATTGCAGCTTATGCCCAGCTGAATGTTATTAGTGTGTCATGTGAAAATCTGGATGAACTGGTCCAGAAAATTTTAAATTTTTGCTAACAACAATTACCTTTATATTACAGGTATATTCACATATTAAAAAAACATAGAACTTATGTCTGTTCATTAGAGTATCGTCTAAAAATTTGAAATAAATTAGTCCAGCACTTATTGAGGTTGTTGGTAACAGCTTTTCCCCTTTGTATGTTACATATATACTTATATATTGTATATATTAAAAATTATATAATCTGTGTCCATCCAAGCATTCATTAGATTATCATCTAAAAATTTGAAGTAAATTGGCCAAGAATATTGGATATTTCCCCTTTATATATTAATATACATTCATATATTTAAAAAAAAAAAAACATGTAACCTACGTCCATCCAACTGACCATTAGAATATTGTGTAAAAATTTGAAGTAAATCTGTCAGCTACTTTTCAAGAATTTTGGAAACAACTTTAAACAATGACTTGTCTTCATACTGTTGCACAGATTATGTATATAAATTTTGAAACAATACTCTATTAAATGTCTGGATGGACATAGTTGCTATATACATTACCACATTTACGAAAATTTACAATATTTGGGCTATGTTCGTTTGAATGTTTATTAGAGCATCATGTTAAAATTTGAAGTAAATCGGTCACATACTTTTTGGTATTTGTGGTAAAAACTTTAAACAGTGACTTCTCTTTATATAGTAGTATATATTAAGTAATTTTTGATCTCTTATGTAGTTATCACGGATTTATGTTATTACTGTTCTTAATTGTGGACTCAACTGTTCATTTTATACTATGAAACTTGTCTGCCCCCGGAGTTATTGCCCTGGTAGTGTCTGTAACCTTTAGGATTAGGGTAGGATGATGACACCAATGAAAAGCCAGATGTTGCCGAATTTGATGCTGGCTGGGAAGAAGGGATGAAGGGAGGGGTGTATGTTCCCTATAACAGAAGCTCTGCTGGAAAAACGATTGCTTTTGTTTGATTACTGCATTTATGAAAATTTACCAATTGAAAATTGCACAAAACATCCAGTATGGAACCATGTGGAGCTACTGAAAGGATGCCTTTGGATTAGAACCTTCAAGGAGTTAGAAATTGGAACCTTCAAGGCGTTAGAAAACGTGGTCGTCCCAAACAAACGTGGAAAAGGACAATCGAGAGAGAAGCTGCAGAGGATGATAAAACCTGTAGTAAAGTGAAGAGACTCATGCCAGGTGGAGGAATTTCGTCACGGCCCTATGTTCCACAGGGAACGACAGGAACTAAGCATAAGCATCCAATATGAAAACCTGAAACATGCTAGCCACATATGTCACTGTACCTGTGCTGTTCATGTGGATCTTTGTCTAATGCCCCCTTAAGTTAAAATAATAAGTACTGATAGTAACACCATGAGAACATACTGAAATGGAAATCACTGGAGGAGTTGATAGAGGAGACAGCCATGGAAAAACAATAATAACCAAGAGTTGTAATTAAAAAAATGCCAATAGAAACATGAATGGATGAATACAGTTGGAACAGGACAAGTAGCTTGTCAGTCTTAATCTCAAAACACAGGCTGGAAATAAGAGAAGAGGGAAACGAAGCACAATACAAGTAATGCATTACAACACTGTAGGGGAGTTATAAGGTGTACTTAGAAAGG
Organism: Schistocerca cancellata; assembly: GCF_023864275.1. Taxonomy (NCBI): domain Eukaryota; kingdom Metazoa; phylum Arthropoda; class Insecta; order Orthoptera; family Acrididae; genus Schistocerca; species Schistocerca cancellata. The sequence goes on along the minus strand of NC_064626.1, from coordinate 389,407,064 downwards.
ATACAAAATTATGTAATCAGGCGAAAATGTTTGCATAAATGGAATAACAGTCATAGTTGTGATTCACGCAAGAGCTGTACTGAGGTGTATTTTGTAAAATACAGAAGGAGGAGGAAGTATCAACATCACCAGCATGTGGTGTGAAATTAATAGTAGTTAGTGGAAATAGGACAAAGTTAGCCAAGTTGCAAGCTTTTGTAGAATTGGAACTGAATAGCAAAATAATGGGACATTACTTTTTGGTAGTTGGAGAACTACTGGTGGACTGTTTTGGGATTTGATTTTTTATGGGAGAAAGACATACGAATCAACTTCTTGGATGGAAATTTAAAGATATGTGTTTGGGAGGAAGTAAATATATCAAAGAATGCAATACCATACTTAGAAGATTCAGTGAACAGATTAAGAGTGCATAGTTGCTACTGAACATAGTTCATTATAAGAGGTACTTACAGAAGAAAGTGTCAAACTGAATGTGAAAGAGGTGATTCAAGGCAAAGCAGACAAATCATGTTATTTAAATGTGAAATTGAAGCAAGAGTTACAAGATACACTAGTCTGATGTGTTTGAGAAATGAGCAGACACAGTCAAAGAATCACCTTGACGTGGAATCCCAAAAATCCTTTTGTCTCCTCACTTGCACTACACCCTGTGCTAAGAAATCAGATTAAAATTTTGAAACTGATTGGCAGATAGTTGATGATTTGAAAAACCCCTATTGTAGTCCTCTTCTGATTTTGTTAAATTCAAGAGGGGGAGCCGGTCTAGTCGGGCTGCTAAAACCATTTACAAAATTTTGGTACCAGTCATGACACAGCCAATACATTTGGGAGAGCAGTTTCAAAAGTTCCATGGAGTTCAGTATCTGTCAGGTTTGACTTGAAATAACTATACTGCAAAATTCTCTTGACAAAAGAACTGCGCCAATATGTGACTAGATTTGTCAGGAAAAGTTACCATTTCAGAGTGATACACTTTGGAACAGTATGAGTGTTGGTGTACTTACAATAGCCTTAGACAATGAGTTAGGACTGATATTGTTGGACACAGAGATTTGTATGTACAGTCTATGACATAAAACATGGCCACTGCTGAGCCTAAGTTTGATCCGATTGCAAGCTGAGACAAATAACCTGACCACGCTGATAAATATTTAAAGTCCCGCCCTCTGTACAATCTGGCAACACTGTATGCTGCAGCACTTCCTGGAGGAAGTCTTGCCTCCAGTTCAAGTGAGTTTGGTCTGGCTGTGGCCGTGGTCTAGCGGTAAAATGCTTGACGTCTGAATGTGAGGTCTCACAATCGAGACTCTTCTTTGGCTACATTTTTGTAGCATCTTTCGTCTGAATGTTGAAGTCATGAGTGAAGTGATAGCAGAGCTACAATTTGATTCACTTTCTGACACACACTTGTAATAATAGTTTCACCCAGTAACAGTAACCAATTGCTTGGCAGACTGTTTGCTTCCAACTCCATTTTGATTTCAGGCGAGACGGCTGACCTGTGACACCGCACGTGGAGGTCTACATCGAAATTTTGTTTCGTTCTGACGGCACTTCTGCCTTTGTTCTTTGACATTTCTGGTCGAAAAAATTCCAGTTTGTAGAGGAAATATCAATAACTACTTTAACCAAATTTGACATTGATATCTATAACACAGCCTGAGAAAAAAATTCTCAAAAAACGTGCTTTTTCGGGCCAAAGATAGTAAACATCCCCTTAATGCCAGGCATTCTCGCTTCACTACTGTGTTGTAATGACTAATTTTTGCATTTTTGGAAAGGCAGTTTTTATTGTAGAAGTCTATGGTGATACCATATGTTCTCCCCATTTTATGCAACTTTTCCTCTATTGCAGATTTTTCCAAAGCGTTTTCTTGGATTATCTCCCCTTGATATTTGAATTTTTTTTACCCTCTCTATTTGGCCAACATCTGTTTTCAGGAATATTGTAGTACCCTCAACGTTTGTAAAAATTCTTTTTTTTTTTTTCCTGCAGAAATTCTTAAGCCAGTTAAGCTGTTTCTTCCAGGAGATTTATTTGTTACAGGAGACACTACATATTCGGAAAGTATAGAGAAATCATCTGCAAGTGCAAGACAGTTGATTTTGATCAATTTTCCTCCTCTTCATAACCTTATAGGTGAGGTGTCGAGTTCAATAAATTTTTCATCCCATATTCTCGGCGTTTTCTTCAACATACTATTAAAAAGAATTGGAGGCCTGTCACCTTGCCGTACACCTGTATTTATTGTGAAAGGCTGTGAAATCTCTCCCATCAATTTTACTTTATAGAATGTATATGTAAGTGTTTTGCAGATTAGGTTTGCCAGTTTCAACTTTATGCCAAATTCTCAGGTTATTTTACTTACAGCTTCTCTGTCAACAGAATCAAAAGGCTTTTTGAAAACCACAAACATAACTACAACGTCCTTTGAATTAAGTAATCTGTGGTGAATTCCTGACTTGACATTAAATATTTGTTCTGAACATGACCTTCCTTTCCTAAAACCACCTTGATATTCACCTAAATGATTGTTTTCTATTCTTAGAAAATACTTCATATGCTGTGAGCAGTAAAGAAATTCCTCTGTAGTTGTTTACATCCTGTTTATTACCTTTTTTGTGGAGTGGATGTACCAAGGCAACTTTCTATTCCTCTGTTTTTTTCAGATTTATTGAAGAGTAAATTTAGCTCCTTTGCTATATTTGGCAAAGATCACTTTAAAAGTTCAGCTTTAATAGAACCGTCTCCACTAGCTTTGTTGTTTTTGAGGGTTTTAATTACTTCTTCAATTTCTTCTATAATTGGTGAATATTCTTCAATTAATAACTGAGAATTTCAAATTATGACTTGGCTCAGAACAATTCAGAAGATGATTGAAAAAAGACAAGTATTATATTTTGCAAAATTTTTGTCTATTTCCAAAAGTTTCTTCTTTTCAAAGGCTGGTTTGGTATTTCTGATTAATCTGGCTGTTTCCTTTCTTTGCAGTTTAAATTGATAATAATCTTCAATTTTCTTTGAGTATTTCCATTTTTCCCACTTTTTAGCCCTCTCCACTATGGCTTCTTTGCATCTTTCACTCCACCATATTTTCCTTTTATTTTTTATTGACCCAAAAGTTTCCTGTGCAGCATTATTAATTGTTTTGGATATTTCTTGCCAGTGATATGTTTAGCCACTTTAATTTTGTATTGATAGTTTTTAATTGATTTTTTTTATTACAGTAAGTCTGTCTGTATTATATTTTATTAACCTTTGTGACTTTGGTTTTTATTAGGTAGGAGTTTGACCTTAATTTTATTTAGGTAATGATTCACTACTTCTTACTACTTTCACATTCATAATTTCCATTGCATTTTTTTGCAAAACAGCTATATGACGTAACTGAAAGTCTCCTAACATTGGGTTGGGAGATATCCACATTTTAGCTTTTTTTGAGAGTTTCCCAAAGAACGTTGACATTAGTTTCAGGTGAGAGCTCTGACACAAATTCATTAGCCTCATACTATCTCCAGTGGTTCTTCTATGAGCAAGGTATTGTCCTACTACATTTCTAAATTTCTTTTCTCTGCCTATTTGTGCACTGAAGTCACCTAATAGTAATACAGTGATCATCTTTGGAATTTTAGATAGTTCAGTTTCTAAAAGATCCCATAATTCTTATGTTTTTCTGAATTTTTCCCATTTTCATTTATTGGTGCATGACAATTAACAAATGTGTACAATATATCTTGTTCTTGCATTTAACTGATAGGTAACATATTCTCTCTGAGGTGGATTTAAATTATGTTACATTTCCTATTATACTTTTATGAAAAAGAAAGCTATACCCAATAATGGCACTTAATTCAAAATTTTGATTGCTGGTTTGCCTTTGAAGATTCTGTAGTTACAAGTATCAACTACGTTTTCATATAGGAACTGCTAAAATTGTATTTCTCTAAAAGTATTTCTAGTCTTTCTGTATTTAGTTCAAAAAATTGCGTTTAACAAGAATTCCTCATTTTCTAACCTTTCTGACATGAAAGAAGACTGTTAAGCACAGTGTTATATAGTAACAATGTAGGGATATCAAAGCTAGTGATATTAGTTTCGTTCATGCAGGGTATGACTGAAGTATTGAGATACATAATTTTCCATCACTGATACAATTCCCCCAAAATATAAAGGAATAATTTGCAACAAAAGCTTATTTCAGTGGAGTAAAAAAATATTGGAATTCAACCTTGTCCCACACATCACAAAACAGTAACAAACCAAATGCTTTATACCTCAAAATAGATTATCTGTGTGCGCTCTTGTGTATATTGGCAGGATGGAAGCAAGAATAAAAACAGTTAACTAATTATTCAATGTCATGCAGTAATCAGTTCATTTGAGGATGTAAAAGAGAAGAAACTGGCAAATATGTTGATTAAAATGGAAACTAATCTGTAAATGTGGGCAAAATGAGATTCAGTGCCTTCACATATTTTTCATCTGTGTGTGTGTGTGTGTGTGTGTGTGTGTGTGTGTGTGAGAGAGAGAGAGAGAGAGAGAGAGAGAGAGAGAGAGAGAGAGAGACGATCTGCTGACTGATTTCTTAATGAGAGAGATGCCGGTTTATACTGTCAGAGAGCAGCTATCAAAAAACCTTTGACCGACCATCAGAAAACTGACCTCTTCACTTTTAAGTCACAATTCATCAACTTTGATTGGAGCAAAGTAATCTTCTCCCATGTAAAAGTATTTTCTTCTTGTAGTGATGCCCCTGCTTGGGTGAGATATGAGAATTAATGTATAAAATTATTTCAGAAGCATCTGTTTCATGCCTAAATGGCTTTAGTTTTGTAGTAGGTTAAAAATAATCGAAATAAGCAGTTTCGTATATGTTGACTTCATTAGTCTCATCCATTATCTGTTAAGTACATGTAATCACTGAATGTGTGCATAACCATTTTAACAAGTGGATGGTTCTCTGTTGCAATATGGAGCTATATCTCGGCTCGTGGAGCAGGCCCTCTGTGAAGAATAGATATAATTCTCAATGGAAACACGCATACTAATTTGTTTGATTGAGGCCAATTGAGAAGTAGCAGCTCTTGTCATAAAAACTGACAATGGCTGGGAAAGCGGTATGCTGACCATATGCCCTTCCATATCTGCATCCAGAGACACTGGTCGGTTGAAGATGAGATGGCAGCCAGCTGGTACCATTGGGCCTTCTGAGGCCTGTTCAAACAGAATTTAGTTTAGTTTAGTTTTCCATCATGAAACCAGGAGTAGAAATGTTGCACCCATGGCATGAAATATATTTTCTGCAGGTATTAACAATGGAAACTGTAGAGTTATGAGTACTTTCAGTTTTTCTGAAAATTTATTCATTACTTTCATGAACTATACTCCTTGCTGAAGCAACTGTTCTACTCTCATTTCTACTCTTTTGATCTCTCCGTAATAACTGGCTTTCTCGGACATCATCTTAGTTTCTTTCTTAGTAGTACATTTCGTAATTGTATTTGGAAGAAAGAATTCATATGTAAGACTATGACCTACGAATTGCTTCTCGTCCTTTCTTTTTCTCTTCTTAATCTTTTATCCTAGCCCCATACAGATTCCCACCCACATACGAACAGGCTTGAAAATTTGTGTTTCTCAGTTTCTAAAAGCTATGACAACACTTATAAAATTTAAAACCAAAATATTGTTGTGCATCGAAGAGATAATAGTAAGGAGTGTAAAGAGTAACCGTCATTGAGTAAAATCATATAGCAGTTCGTATCATATGCAGTGTAATAAAACTGATGGTGACTTAGAAGAACTAATTATGCACCAATAATTGATTGCATGTGCCCAATGTTTTTCATTTTAAATTTTGGCAAGTATTGTCATAGGTACTGAAAATTCATAAGCTCAAAGTTTCTGAACTACCTGTACTGGGTAAGGATTTTGTATGGGGCTAAGAGTAATTATTTTATATGTTTTATTTTACTCTAAAAAGTATTACATTAAAAACTGTTTTGTTTAAATAATTATTTACCATGTTCGTATGTTTCTTCTAGCCATGGAAGCCTGGGTAGTGGCCTGAATTTTGTACCGTTAACAACCTTATCAGATTTTGATATAGCCAATGTCAGGTCATTCGCACTCACTTCTGCCAGCCTGCCTGACAAGGAAGTGTGCAAGGTTGTGGATAAGGACCAGAGTGGAGTGAATGGTGATCTAGTTTCAGTTGCCAGAAATCTTGCCATAAAGCTGTTCACCCAGGTGGGCCTTTCGTAAGCGGATATTGCTTTCGGAAAGAGCTGAGACAGCAGTAGCAGTAGCATCTTACATTAGCACACTGTGGTGTGTGGGTTCGATTCTAGTCCTATGGGAGATTTGTTTTTCATTTATCTCTCTCTTTACTCTTCTTCTATTTTCACTTTTGATACCAGGTGCCAACTACTTTCGTTATGTTGATTACAAAACAGATGACGAAGTGATCAAACAAAACCAATTTCAGATTTAATATTCTGTAGTTGCATGCAGATGTATTTACTATGATACAGTTTACACATTTCATGCTGTTTGTCATCATATCAACACTGGAAACATCAGTTGTTTCATGGGTAAGCTTCACCATGGCATTTAGTTGTCACTAACTGGAAGGGGAAACTTATTTCATTAACATTCTGAAATCAGTTATTTACCTCAACTTTAGGCACTTGTTCCAAGCCCTGAGCAGCGAGTAACAATGTTGACACGAGACACGAAGAGTCAATGGCGGCAACCACCGTCATCTTTGGTAAATGCTGCACATTCTGCGAGCAGGCACTTGTAATGTCCACAGGGCATAGCTCCCAATAAAAATGGATCTGTATCATTCTTGTATAATTCTGAGTGGAAAGAGAGAGAAAAGGATACTAAGGTAGAGGGTAGCTGACATTTTCAACAGACAAAGCCATGAAACAGAGTCTAAGAAAAGGTCAGCTGACTCCTCCACTATTTGCAGTAACATACTCTAACATATTTCTACTCTAACAAAAATAAAAAAGTAAACTTTTACATGACTTGTATAAAATCCATGATTTCTAATAGTCTAGCCTAGCAACAGGCATTCTAATCTACCTGTTACTATTGCATATGCCATTTTAATGGAGGATGATACATCCTGAATGGAGACCTATCAGTGTGAGATACATGGCACTTTAAACTACATCACAATTCATTCTGTATTCTGATCTCCATCACTGCACCCTCCCCTTATAAGTCACGTCCCCCCCCCCCCCCCCCCCCCCCCACTGCTCTCATCCAAGTTTCATGGAATATGAAACCCTTTCTCTTACTGTGACTTCTAAATCTCTAGCTTAAGATGCCACAGCTATTGCACGATCTAATTTTTCACAGCATTAAAATTAAAAATTCTCACTATTAATCAGTAATGTACTTCAAACCTAATAGGTGATAATTTTTTTACAGGGCCACAGCCCCTTTCACAACAGCAGAGTCATCTAGAACTGGTTTGAACAACAGAGAAGGATAAAACTTCTTCCTTTCGTGCTGAGACCACCAGACCTCAAACCAATAGAAAATATGTGGGTGGAAGCTGAGAGGTTGCTACCACTTCAAGTAATGCATGCAGAATGCCTAAGATCCAACACAGAGACTACGTGGTGGCAGATTAATAGTCAGGAAAATCTCTGTACACATTTAGCATTGTCAGTGTTTGGACACCTTCGAGCTATCATAGCAAACAATGTAGGATGGGTAGGGCACTAAAATCAAAATAAAGGCTAAATAAGCCAGTCAGTATAGGCTTAATCTCCCACGGGATTGACATCCTTCAGCCGCCTTTTGCAAAAAGTTTTTTATTTACAGGACACTGACAAAGCTCTCTAAGTGAGCAGCAACTGACGGTTGGATTGGTGCACATATTGTCCAGGAACCATAGCTAATCTGTTTCACTGGATATATGAGGACAGACACATCGACACATCTATATGATATAGCGGGCAGACTCTACACATAGCCCAAACATTCTCCTCACCCAAAAGAGAGCTATAAGAATATAGAACAAGGCAAAGCCGACTGATAGCTGCAGGCCTCTCTTCCAAAGTTGCTCATCCTACTCCTTGGCAGCCTGTATATACTAGAACTATGCAAATTTGTAAAAAGTAATATTACAAAATTTAATAAAAATGTAAATGTCCATGACTATGGTACTAGACAGAAAATGAAACTCCATGTTAAAGAAATGAGCACCTCTGCCTTTAAAAACTCTCCCTTCAACAAAGGTATTAAAATATACAATAGCCTGCCATCAGAAATAAAAACAGTAAGTCTCTGACTGTATTTAATAAAAAAATTAAAATCATTCCTACTTGATCATTGTTTCTACAGTGCAAGTGAATTTCTGCTCCACATGGGTGGAAAGAAACGTGAAGCAATTTGCAGCAAAGAATTTTGTAAAGAGTGAAACATTAATGCAAGTATGTGCAAAAATCTTGCATCTATATCATCTGCTACTAAGCAAATTAAGTGCAGAAAGAATATCCAACCAGGTACTGTTGTGTATATGTGTGAGAGGAATACAGCACTAAAATACAAATGTGTAACTGAGTATTTAATTTGTGTGTTCATAACTTCTCAGAAAAAATTTATGTTAGCTCACGTTTATGTAAACTTTTGGCATATTACTTCATGCCAGCAAATTATCATAACGTCCAACATCAAATGTATGTCTCTGCATCACCATGTGCATGTCATGTACAGTATTGATTCAGAGGACAATAAATAAAATAAATGGTGGGGACACTAGCCACCTTTTCGTAAAGGCTCGTTTTTTGACATTGCGGCTGAAATGAGTAAATGAACAACTTTATTTTACCGTTTTTCAGGATCTAGGAGAATTCCTGGTGACTACTTTGAAGGACAGTAACTCTTTTGTATCAGTTGCAAGTAAATAGTTGCCATTATTTAAGTTCCAACCCTCATATTCAGTCTTCTCGCACACTTGTCTACGTAAGCTGTTTTAATGGCCACAGATGTCCCTTTTGTTAATATCTAGTTCCATCAGTATACAAACATCTCTTAATAGGTAAAAGTCAACTGTCAGCGATACTAATTTGAGGTTTGTTCATGATGTAGAACCTCATGTCAAGGGGAATAGTTATAAAGTGAACATACCGATTAACATAGTTACTCTGTGCTAAGTTTCTATAGTAGCAGTTAGGCACCCTCTGTAGACATTTTCTGACATTGGCATTAGCAACATCCTTTCATTCAGGGTGGCTCTGAATGCGGGCAGATTTGTTCGTTTAAATCTAACTGAATAGCTTAAATATAATTTTTGATTAGCATGAAGTTCTCCACGAGTCCATACATGGTCCTCAAAATGTGCAGTGTACCTGTGTTGCTATAAATCATGCACTGCAAAGCTTTAGCAGAGTTTATAACATACATTTACTGGAATCAAACAATGACAGTAAAATGCCTTGAATCACCATCAATCTCGATGGCTTGACAGAAATAGAAAAATTCCTGAAGAAATAATCACATGAAGGATCACCTCTAAAAGAAAAAATGTGACATGTAAAGCATTAACAGCGATAAACAACATAGAGTGATATTTTAATCGAAGCACAAACTATAAAAATGATTCTGTGCCATAGTCATGTCTTGCATATTAGTGTAATAGAAAAGTCATCATCTTAAAATGGGTCATCTGCATACATTGGTATTGAGTATCAAATGCTAATTGTAGACTTTTATGTGGAGCATCATTCAACAACAATAAAGCATTTTATACTCTCCAAAGCAATGAACGACAGCAGGTGCCTTGGACAAGGGGTGAGGCAGTACAGCACTGCTGCTGCAATCACTGGCGGTAGCTAACAAATGGCTCCCAGATGGTACTGGCGCATGTAATGTTTAGAGACTAACAATCCACAAAGCAATTTGGCACAAAACTGTTATTACTGATGTGTGAGGAGGTGCAATACATTGTAGCTGCATTATGCTTTCATTCATGACATCAACATTCAGACAAAAAGTGCTATAAAATTTTAAGCAGCAAGTGGTCTTGATCACAAGACCTCACATTCAGACATCATGTGTTTTACCGCTAGAACACAGCCACAACTAGAACAAACTTACATGGATCGGAGGCAAGTCTTAAATTGGAAAGACCACACAGATAATATTGCGGGGAGGGCGAAACAAAGACTGTGCTTTGTTGGTGGAACACTTAGAAGATGTGACAAACACACTAAAGAGACAACCTACATTACACTTGTCCATCCTCTGCTGGAATATTGCTGCACGGTATGGGATCCTTACCAGATGGGATTGACGAAGGACATCGAAAAAGTGCAAAGGAGGGCATCTCGTTTTTTGTTATCGTGCAATAGGGGTGAGAGTGTCACTGATATGATACGCCAGTTGGGGTGCCTGTCAATGAAACAGAGGCGGTTTTCTTTGCAGCGAGATCTATTTACGAAATTTCAATCACCAACTTTCTCTTCCGAATGCGAAAATATTTTGCTGACACCCACCTATGTAGGGAGAAGTGATGATCACAATAAAATAAGAGAAATCAGAGCTCGAACGGAAAGTTTTAGGTGTTCTTTTCTCCCATACGCCATTCAGTAGTGGAATGGTAGAGAAGTAGTATGAAAATGATTCGATGAACCCTCTGCCAGGCACTTAAGTGTGAATTGCAAAGTACCCACATAGATGTAGATTTAGATGTAGATGTAGACTTCCTCCAGAAAGTGCCACAGCATACTGTGTCGCCTGAGTGTGAAGATGGCCGGACTTAGAATATTTATCAGTGTGGCCATTTTATTTGTCCCATCTCATGATTGGTGCAAACTTACACTTTGCGGCGCCCAACTGCCAGTCATGTTTTATGTCAAAAAATATATGTGGCATATTAATAGCTATTCCAACCTGGGGCTGGGACATACTGAACTGATATGGGAAGTTCAGTAAACATTTTGGAAGGCTGCACTTACAGCAAATCTGCAAAAGTCCACATCTGGTAGAAGAGAAATCAAATTTCTTGGTCACATGTTATCCAAACGATTAGCACCACAGAGAGTAAGAAAGCTACCACAGAAAATTATCCAACACCACATAATAAGAAGCATATAACATTATTCATGGGGTTATGTAGCTTCCACTGAAGATTTTTTGTAAAACAGGTACTAAATAGTGAAGTGCTCCACAGACTGTTGAAAAAATATGCAACATGAGTGTGGTCATTTTTCAAATTTGGCCATGTCATTATGAAAAACTAAAACAGCTAAAGTAGTGACATTTCACTCAACTTTCCCATGGTCCTCTTCAGAACAACTAACTGCTGGACTCTAGCTATTTCAGTTGTTTGATAATACACAGCCTAATACCCAATATAATTTTATTCAAATTGACAGTGCCTGTGGTAGTAATGAACTTAACATTTCCTTAACTGTTCATTTAATGGATCATGGAAAATAGTCTTCCTTGAGTACAACATTTCATTCTTGTTTTTATTGCTCAATTACATGTAATGTTAGAGGTTATTTGGCATCCAAGTTACCTGAAGTTATAAACATGTTCCATCCTACTCATCACAAATTTTCACTTTTATATTCCTTGATTGCCCTGTAAAATGCATTGCTTTAGTTTCCTTCACATTTGTCTTTATTCCATTTTCCTCAAAGCTGGTGGTCAGTTCTTTAATTTTCATTTTGTCTTAGCAATACGATGTCCTCAGCCAATATTACACATATGATTATCACTCCTCTATTGTCACACCCCATTTTGGTGGAAGCAATTTTTAACTAAATCATCTAAGCACATATTAAACTGGTGAGTGAAACACAACAGCCTTGTCTAACCCCTCTTCCAATCTTAATTCCTTACATCATTTCATTTCCAGTTCTTACTTTTTCTCTTTGTGCCACATAAAAATTTCTTGTGAGTATCCTTTCTTTCCTGTTAATTTCAGTCTTATTTAGGACATCTCAAAGTAGAATCCACCAAACCCTGTCAAAGGCTTTTTCCAAGTAAACAAAAGCTGCACAAGTTGCCTACTTTTTTTCTGAGAACCTCTCCCCTTTTTTAGTAATCGCGTTGCATCTCTTGTACCTTTACCAGTCTGAAGCCAAACTGTTCTTCAACAAATTCTGTCTCAACTTCAGATTGCTATCATGTTATGAATTGTGTGAAAAAGGTGAATGAGTGTCCCTACTTCCATAATATTCGGAGGGAAGTGTAAAATGTATGCTCTTCCAGAAGACAAAGGCAAGAAATAAATGTAAAATGTGAGAACTACATTCTATTACCCCTAATAGGACTCTTGAAATAGTTGCTTTGGAAATCTGTGGTTCTTTACCAAAAGGATGAGACAGTATGGTATGTTGTTGCACTGTATGATGTGTTACAGGGTCTGAAGAATCCAATCAGTAGTGTGAAGATAAAATTGACTTATGCCTGTATGGAAACTGGGAATAATATCATCAAATTATGAGAGCAAATTTATGATCTTGGCACAATTTTCTAACAAATTCATGAGTCAGATGGATACTTAATTCCTGAAGTCCACCCTAAAGTGAGACCAGCATACTGAATCTTTAGGAGACTGACAGATTCCTGGGAGTTTACAGTGTAAAAAGAGATAATAAGTGGTTTGACACACTATAGAACTTTGAGGAAATTATGAAAGGTTTACTACACTTCCCTATGTGTAATTCAACACGCATGTTAATGTTTGCACAAGCATCATACTGAATAGACAAAACCTTTTACTAATCACTGGAACATAAAGTTCAAAATGAAATGAACAAAATGAACAGTAAAAAGAAAGCAGCATTTTGACAGGGAACTATCACGCAAGAGTGACTACAAAGTTGAAGACCTCACTATTTTAGAAAATCATCCAAAGATTAAACTCATATTGACACAGGCACAGAAATAGGAAATATTACATACAGAACCTTGTAGGATCACTTGCATATGTGATGCCATGACTAATAACAAGATATAGTTTTTTTCTTTTCTGTTACTACCTTGTACTTCATACACATATTTCTAATGACATAGAATATTTTTCATTTTGTTCTATAGCATAGAACATGAAGTGTGACTATGTTTACTTTGCTGTTTTCTTTACGAGCTTCTTATGTAAATACTTGGATTTTTCCTGATGATCTTTCAGATAGTTTTATTAAATGTATTGTGTGAAACAGAATGCAATAGGCAGAAGTGTTGTAAGAACTGTGGAGCAAGAGAGGTAACAATAGTTATTGGGTTGAACAGGATTTTATTATCAGAATTTTAACAGGATTGGGAAACTTCTGATATAGAGGCTTGCTTTTGAAGTTTCCGGAAGTAAAATGGGTTCTTGGGTTTTATACAATATTTCTTTACTTCGTGCTGTTTTTCTTTGAACTTTTTCTGATTTCAAATTCACAGTCATAGTAAATCTCCAGGAACCGTTTTCTTCACACATGCTGCATGCTAAAACCTATCCTGCTGTGTTATCCAATTTCATTATTACATCCTTTTCGAGATTTGAAATGTTTCTCTGGCTAAGAAGAGAGACCCAACAGGCAATAGCAATGGTTCAGTATTTACCTTTGTTTCATTATGCATATTTTTCTTGGCAACTGGTTGTATACAGCACTCTGCAAAACTTAAAGACACACTAGAAAAATAACATAATGTATTAACTACTATGTGGGAATAAATGAAAGTGGTTTCTAGTCACGCACAGAAAGATGGATGTCACATGGTGTGTGGTCAACATGACTATAGTGCCAAATGTGGCACTGCAACACCAAGCAGTTGAAGAAATGGGAAAAGACAGTGTGTGTCAATCAGTGAGCATTTACAGTACACTGTGTGGTGTTCTTCATTACTGTTGGCCCAGAGACAACATTTGGATGGCTTCACACAGGGAGAATTATCAGGAAGAAGGACAAAGTGTGAGAAGTGTAGCACAGGAGTTTGATATTGTGCACAGCATTGTTTCATGTTCATGGGGAGCATTCTCAACCACAGGCAATGCTGCCCGAAGGGGATGTGGTTGTCTACTACAGTCAACTATAGCAACAAATGACTGCTATACTGTGCAACAGGCAAGAACAGATCCATGTCAAATAGCAGCCACAATTGCAACAACATTTAACAGAACTGCAAGGCACGCAATCTCACCCTCCACAGTGGAACAATTGCATGGGGGCGGGGGGTCTCTTTACCCAGTGATTAAGTTGTTATTTTCCATTGACACCCACATATTAGCAACACCATTTTTGATGGTGCCAAGAGCTTAGGAATGGTACCAGGGAGTAGTGGGATCGTGCTCTTCTCAGATAAGAGTACACATTCATCTGAGTAGTGATTCTGTATGTACCCTCATATGGAGAAAGGAGGGAACATGCACTGGACCCAGGAACATTGCCGAACATGATATTTTTGGTGGTTCAGGTGTTATGGTGTGGGGAGGCACAATTTTACATGGATGTACTGATCATCAAATCTTTGAACATGGTACACTCAACAGTCAGTGTTACTGTGACACTGTACTTCTTCCCCATGTCTGTCATTTCTGGGGAACATTTGGCCCCAACTTCATTTTTATGGATGACAATGTGCAGTCATACCAAATAGTGTAGGTCTCCCCCCCCCCCCCCCTCTCCCATCTTAAATCCTACTTAGGTTGTGTGGGATGCATTGGGGGACATGTACTGGAGCATGTCCACATGTACCAATGACCATCCAGCAGACATCAACTGTGTTGGTGAAGGAATGGGATACCCTATTGCAAGAACTCCTAACTAACCAGCACAGAAGTACATTGCGGAACATGCCTTTCTGTCTGTGATCACATACCCTATTCAGAACCATGTCAAGCCTTTTGTAATGTCCAAAGAACCACCATAAATCACCATGATTTCAGTGTAATTATTGCCTTTGAATAACAGGATCATTTCTATTAATCTCAACATATATGCCTTTCAGTTATCTTATGCACTATATCGTTGCATTTCTTTCTATGTACTGTCAAAGTTTCATTGAGCTATGTGACTTGGCAATCACACATCAAGCTAAAGTTACTTTGTTTCTTAAGTTTTGCATACCAATTTACTACTCCTGAGTGTGTTATAATTTGCATATGTTTACTTCTTGAAATATGTTGTGTTTAGAAAAGGAACATACAAGTATGTCTACAAAGAGAATTTTCAGTGATTTGTGGTTGTTGAAGTCATCAGTCCAGAGGCTGGTTTGAAGCAGCTCTCCACACTAGTCGATCCTGTGCAAGCCTCTTTTCTCTTAGCTGGACTACTGTGACTTACATCCATCTGAACTTGCTCACTACAGTCAAACCTTGGTCTTCCTATACAATTTTTGTCCTTCACATTTAATGCCATTAAAAAAAAAACTATTCTTTGATACCTCAGAATGTGTAATAACAACATATTCCTTTGTTTAGTCAAATTGTGCCACAAAGCTCCATTGCCAATTTTAAAAGTTTTGTTCATTCTGCTCAATTGATGTTCCAGGTCCTTTGATGCCTCCGAGAATGACACAAACAAATCTCAAAAGTTTCTACTGCTTCTGCTTGAAAAATTCTCTTTCCAAATGTATTCTTACTGGTTGCTCAATATACAGATTGCATAAAATCTGAGATATGCTACACCTCTGTCTCAGTCCCCTCTCAACAACTGCTTCCCTTACACAGATGCAGTTTAGTTTCTGTAAAAGATACATTTAACATTTCACTCCCTACACTTTAATTCTACTACCTTCAGAATTTCAAAGTGTGTATTCTAGTGAACACTGCCAGAGGCTTTCCTAGCACTACAAATGCTACCAAAATAGGTTTGTCTTTCTTCAGTTAATCTTCTAAGTTAAGTCATAGGGACAGTATTCCCTCTAGTGTTCCTACAGTTCCCCATAGCCCAAAGTGATCTTCTCCAAGGTTGGATTTTACCATTTTTCTATTCTTCTGTAAATAATTTATATCAGTATTCTGAATCTGTGACCTGCTAAAATCATAGTTCAAATACGTATTCACAGCCGTCAGCACTTGCCTTCTTTGAAATTGGAATTTCTGCATTCTTATCGAAGTATGAGTATATTTCACCTGTGTCATAGACCAATATCTTGCATACCATATGGGATATTTTTGTCATGACAAGTTCTCAAAAGAATCTAGATAATTCTAAGGGACTGACTTCTACTGCAGCTACATTTTTTTCGACTTAGGTCTTTCACTGCTCTATCAAAGTCTTCTCACAATATCATATATCCCACCTTACCACCGTCTACTTTCTCTTCCTTTTTCATAACAATGTCTTCAAGTTCCAGGGTTTATATATATCACCATTTTATTTCTACCATTCACTTTTCCCTGTTTTGCTTTGCTTGGTGCTGGCTTGACCTTCAGTGTATTCCTTCCAGCTTCTCATCTCTACAGTTACTTCTCTTTGTTTGAAAGTTCTCCCCTGACTCTACAGGCTGCATCTCACTTTCCAACAGTCGTGCTTGCTCGAACAGCTTTGCCATTTTGCATTTTCTATCACTCTCTGTCTGTATTTCCTTTTGGGTATTTAATTCTTTTGTTTTCTCCTTTCACAAATTAAATTTAGTATCTAATGTGTTATCCAAATTTCCTATAGGGTGGGGCAACTAAAGGTAGCTTGGACAAGTGGATACGACTGGACATGAATGTATGCATATAACTACACCCCGTGACGCACAAACCACATTATCCATACTGGTTACACAGCCTTCAAGCCTGACAGAGTTGTCAGTAAAGGTCAGTCTGCTCATAGGCCTAGGCGGACCACCCAGATCCCTTGATCTCTGTCAGTGTGCAATTACTTTATGTGGGGAGGGCCAAAAACTGCCAAGAGATGAATAATTGTCAGTTCCAACATCTGCCATAATCTGATTGGTGCTGTATTTCCTGTCCTCTGCTGTGTTTATTTGTACCCTGGAACTTTGTTCTCCAGGCCACTTTTATTTGCCCCATTCTGTACTGGACTTTTTGACCATCTGCTCCCTTCACTAATTCACCTCTCAAAGCTACCCATTTATCTTCTGTTGTATTCTGTCCCCTGTCTCAGTTAACTGTCCCCTAATGTTGCCTTTGAAACTTTCAACAACCAGTGATTCTTTCAATTTAGTTATATCCATCTCCTTTGTATCCCGCCTTTTTGCATTTTAACACTAGAACAGTGGAGTTTCTAACATTCCTAAAACAGCAGAAAAGGTTCATTTTGATCCCACATAAAATATTTTCATATTTGACTTAAAACAAGTACATTTTTTAGTGTTTGTTAATCCATATTTTATTTCTTGTAATCACAATGATTATTTACAATTATAAATAACGATTACTAATTTATTTGAACAATAATATATCATACAAATTTATTGTTGCTACTGTTAACAAGTTTCTTAACTACAGATTTGAATTTATTAACTATTCACACAAACTTCTACACACATTTTAATATATTTGGTCCATTTTACTCTAATGTGTTTTACAAACAGCTCTGTATTACTTTTCATTCAAGTCATATTAAGCGGCTAGACATACTTAGCACAGGGGATTTCTGTTTTATACGCACATTTTCCGCACATGACTTTGTGGCACTTTACACAGTTTTCACTGGTCTTGTTGCCTTTGCAGAGGCTGATTTGGCACTTCCTCTGCTTCTAGGTGATTTCAGTCCCATATCCTCTTCCTTTGCCTAATGTTCTTGCTCTTTCGTTTAACTGAGTTCATTTGCCAGTTGAAGTATGAACTACTTCCTTTACATTTTCTTGTTCGATACTATGTTATAGATGACCAATGCATTTATTGCCACCATGTCTACTAGTATGTTGTAGAAGACATGCATTGGCCATCTCCTACATGCAACCTTCATAGTATATTTATGGGTAACTTGATCAACCACATCCACCCCATAGTTTGTTGCATTGTAGAACTTTATGGTTTATATGCCAACTAGCTCTGCAGATGACGAAGAAATTGATGAGATGTATGATGAGATAGAAGAAATTATTCAGGTAGTGAAGGGAGACAAAAATTTAATAGTCATGAGTGACTGGAATTCGAGAGTAGGAAAAGGGAGAGAAGGAAGCATAGTAGGTGAATATGGATTGGGACTAAGAAATGAAAGAGGAAGCTGCCTGATAGAATTTTGCGCAGAGCATAACTTAATCATAGCTAACACTTGGTTCAAGAATCATGAAAGAAGGTTGTATACATGGAAGAACCCGAGAGATACTAATAGGTATCAAATAGATTATATAATGGTAAGACAGAGATTTAGGAACCCGGTTTTAAATTGTAAGACATTTCCAGGGACAGATGTGGGACTCTGACCACAATCTATTGGTTATGAACTGTAGATTAAAACTGAAGAAACTGCAAAAAAGTGGAAATTTAAGGAGATGGGACCTGGATAAACTGAAAGAACCAGAGGTTGTACAGAGTTTCAGGGAGAGCATGAGGGAACAATTGACAGGAATAGAGGAAAGAAATACAGTAGAAGAAGAATGGGTAGCTTTGAGGGATGAAGTAGTGAAGGCAGCAGAGGATCAAATAGGTAAAAAGACGAGGGCTAGTAGAAACCCTTGGGTAACAGAAGAAATACTGAATTTGATTGATGAAAGCAGAAAATATAAAAATGCAGTAAATGAAGCACGCAAAAAGGAATAAAAACGTCTCAAAAATTATATCAACAGGAAGTGCAAAATGGCTAAGCAGGGATGGCTAGAGGACCAATGTAAGGATGTAGAGGCTTATCTCACTAGGGGTAAAATAGATACTGCCTACAGGAAAACTAAAGATACCTTTGGAGAAAGGAGAACCACTTGCATGAATATCAAGAGCTTTGATGGAAACCCAGTTCTAAGCAAAGAAGGGAAAGCAGAAAGATGGAAGGAGTATATAGAGGGTCTATACAAGGGCGATGTACTTGAGGACAATATTATGGAAATGGAAGAGGATGTAGATGAGGATGAAATGGGAGATATGATACTGTGTGAAGAGTTTGACAGAGCACTGAAAGACCTGAGTTGAAACAAGGCCCCCGGAGTAGACAGCATTCCATTACAACTACTGACAGCCTTGGGAGATGCAGTCCTGACAAAACTCTACCATCTGGTGAGCAAGATGTATGAGACAGGCGAAATTCCCTCAGACTTCAAGAAGAATATAATAATTCCAATCCCAAAGAAAGCAGGTGTTGACAGATGTGAAAATTACCGAACTATCAGTTTAATAAGTCACAACTGCAAAATACTAAAGCAAATCCTTTACAGACGAATGGAAAACTGATAGAAGCCAACCTCGCGGAAGATCAGTTTGGATTCCGCAGAAATGTTGGAACATGTGAGGCAGTACTGACCTTACGACTTATCTTAGAAGAAAGATTAAGGAAAGGCAAACCTACATTTCTAGCATTTGTAGACTTAGAGAAAGCTTTTGACAATGTTGATTGGAATACTCTCTTTCAAATTCTGAAGGTGGCAGGGGTAAAATACAGAGAGTGAATGGCTATTTACAATTTTTACAGAAACCAGATGGTAGCTATAAGACTCGAGGGACATGAAAGGGAAGCAGTGGTTGGGAAGGGAGTGAGACAGGGTTGTAGCCTCTCCCCGACGCTATTCAATCTGTATATTGAGCAAGTAATAAAGGAAACAAAAGAAGAGTTCGGAGTAGGTATTGAAATCCATGGAGAAGAAATAAAAACGTTGAGGTTCGCTGATGACATTGTAATTCTGTCAGAGACAGCAAAGGACTTGGAAGAGCAGTTGAATGGAATGGACAGTATCTTGAAGGAGGGTATAAGATGAACATCAACAAAAGCAAAATGTGGATAATGGAATGTAGTCAATTTAAGTCGGGCGATGCTGAGGGAATCAGATTAGGAAATGAGACACTTAAATTAGTAAAGGAGTTTTGCTATTTGGCGAGCAAAATAACTGATGATGGTCGAAGTAGAGAGGATATAAAATGTAGACTGGCCTTGGCAAGGAAAGTGTTTCTGAAGAAGAAAAATTTGTTAACATTGAGTATAGATTTAAATGTCAGGATGTAGTTTCTGAAAGTACACTCCTGGAAATTGAAATAAGAACACCGTGAATTAATTGTCCCAGGAAGGGGAAACTTTATTGACACAGTCCTGGGGTCAGATACATCACATGATCACACTGACAGAACCACAGGCACATAGACACAGGCAACAGAGCATGCACAATGTCGGCACTAGTACAGTGTATATCCACCTTTCGCAGCAATGCAGGCTGCTATTCTCCCATGGAGACGATCGTAGAGATGCTGGATGTAGTCCTGTGGAACGGCTTGCCATGCCATTTCCACCTGGTGCCTCAGTTGGACCAGCATTCGTGCTGGACGTGCAGACCGCGTGAGACGACGCTTCATCCAGTCCCAAACATGCTCAATGGGGGACAGATCCGGAGATCTTGCTGGCCAGGGTAGTTGACTTACACCTTCTAGAGCACGTTGGGTGGCACGGGATACATGCGGACGTGCATTGTCCTGTTGGAACAGCAAGTTCCCTTGCCGGTCTAGGAATGGTAGAACGATGGGTTCGATGACGGTTTGGATGTACCGTGCACTATTCAGTGTCCTCTCGACGATCACCAGTGGTGTATGGCCAGTGTAGGAGATCGCTCCCCACACCATGATGCCGGGTGTTGGCCCTGTGTGCCTCGGTCGTATGCAGTCCTGATTGTGGCGCTCACCTGCACGGCGCCAAACACGGATACGACCATCATTGGCACCAAGGCAGAAGCGACTCTCGTCACTGAAGACGACACGTCTCCATTCGTCCCTCCATTCATGCCTGTCGTAACACCACTGGGGACGGGCTGCACGATGTTGGGGCGTAAGCGGAAGACGGCCTAACGGTGTGCGGGACCGTAGCCCAGCTTCATGGAGATGGTTGCGAATGGTCCTCGCCGATACTCCAGGAGCAACAGTGTCCCTAATTTGCTGGGAAGTAGCGGTGCGGTCCCTTACGGCACTGCGTAGGATCCTACGGTCTTGGCATGCATCCGTGCGTCGCTGCGGTCCGGTCCCTGGTCGACGGGCACGTGCACCTTCCGCCGACCACTGGCGACAACATCGATGTACTGTGGAGATCTCACGCCCCACATGTTGAGCAATTCGGCGGTACGTCCACCCGGCCTCCCGCATGCCCACTATACGCCCTCGCTCAAAGTCCATCAACTGCACATATGGTTCACGTCCACGCTGTCGCGGCATGCTACCAGTGTTAAAGACTGCGATGGAGTTCCGTATGCCACGGCAAACTGGCCGACACTGACGGCGGCGGTGCACAAATGCTGCGCAGCTAGCGCCATTCGACGGCCAACACCGCAGTTCCTGGTGTGTCCGCTGTGCCGTGCGTGTGATCATTGCTTGTACAGCCCTCTCGCAGTGTCCGGAGCAAGTATTGTGGGTCTGACACACCGGTGTGAATGTGTTCTTTTTTCCATTTCCAGGAGTGTATTTGTATGGAGTGTAGCCATGTATGGAAGTGAAACATGGACGATAAATAGTTTGGACAAGAAGAGAATAGAAGTTTTCGAGATGTGGTGCTACAGAAGAATGCTGAAGATTAGATGGGTAGTTTGCATAACTAATGAGGAGGTATTGAATAGAATTGGGGAGAAGAGGAGCTTGTGGCACAACTTGACTAGAAGAAGGGATAGGTTAGTAGGACATGTTCTGAGACATCGAGGGATCACCAATTTAGTATTTGAGGGCAGTGTGGAGGGTAAAAATCATAGAGGGAGACCAAGAGATGAATACACTAAGCAGATTCAGAAGGATGTAGGCTGCAGTAGGTACTGGGAGATGAAGAAGCTTGCACATGATAGAGTAGCATGGACAGCTGCATCAAACCAGTCTCAGGACTGAAGACCACAACAAAAACAATGGTTTTTTCTTTCCTTCCTTGCTTATTGCTACTTCAACATGCAGAGTACTCAGAGGAATGACATTTTTATTCTTCTTTCCTTGGTATACAGTCAAGGTGCAGTCTGTATTGCCACTATTGTGCAGTATTGTGGAGGAGTGTATTTCAGCAGTCAGCTTCCTTACTTCTCCGGGGATTTCAAGGTGGATCCTGTTCATTGTACACACTACTGAAGTTTTCTTTTCTTCGAGTTTTTTTAGCAAGTTGAAGAGACTTAAAGAAATTGTCTATGGTCACATTTCTTCTTTGATTTATAAATGGCTCCATTAGACAAGGAACAACGTACTCTCCAAGTGGTTGTTTCCCTCTATGCGTGTCCTCTTTGCCGAGGTATGGGAAAGCATTACATATATACTTTGTTGTTACATTAATACCCAACCAGAATTTGAGACCATATTTGTCTGGTGTGTTGGACATGAATTGAGTAAACCTGGATCTTGCTTTGCTTGGTAACAGTTGCTCATCAATGGTTATATTTTCTCCAGGGCAGTAAGCATGAATACTAATTTGATGGCTGCCGGGCATTCAGCCCGGGTTGATTTGTCATCAAAACAGAGAAATCTGAGAATCTCCTGAAATCTGTCCCTTGGCATAATGTCCTTGATAAAAACAGGCCCCCAAGAGTGTGACTAGAGATCATCCACACACATACCTTTTGTGCACAATACACCCTGAACATACATGATGGCTGTCAGTTTCTCCAGTTCCTCAAGTGACACAGTCCAGTAATTGTTTTTTAGTATTTTTTGAGAATTTGATTCTGTGTAGTCCTTCATGAGACGTAGCATTGCATCGTCAAAAATACAACAGAAGGTGCTGATGACAGACCTGTCTACTTGTTGGCAAGTGTAAGCAGTGGGATCTCCTCTCTCTTTTAAAACATTAACAGCTGACTGCCTTCCAGAAGATGAATAATTTCCAATCTCCCGCTTTGTTCCATCCCTTGCAATCATCTTTGTAGACGCTTCCAACTGTACCTGCTGAGGTGAAAGAGGTGATGATGGACGTATATCAGCATCTGAATCCTCTTCCACTAATCGCCCGTCATTCACAATGGTTTCATCTTCACTTGTGTCAGGTACATAATGATCGTCTTCATCAGTGAAGTCAATTTCTGATTCAACTTCAGAAATCTCTTCTTTATCAGAAAGTCCACACTGTTGATACATGTTCGAAAACAAGGACTGCCTGAGTGTCACAACATAAGCTGTGGCAGACTGGAATATACATCTGCCAAGTTGCAACAATGAGGAGCAACTGCTCTGCATTACTTCTTATTGTTGCCACTGTACTGTTACATAACTTACTTATATTCAGAAGAGAAATTACAGTGGGGTCAAACTGACCCCTTCGCCGTTCTAGGTGTATGATTGAAATGGTGAAGAAAATTAAAATATTTTGTAAATACTAAAACATCTTCGGAAAGAGGAGAAGAAATTAGAAAAAGTCATACAATTTCATTAATGGAGTAAATAAACTGGACATTACAATGAACGAAAAAGTATGACAATGGTAATTTTAACCCCTTCCACCGTTCTAGCATTAATCTACATTTCACAACCAGTAAATTATGATCAGAGTCCGCATATGTCTCTGAAAATGGTTTGCAGTTTAAAATTTCTGTCAAGCATTACATGATTTACATGAAATCTGATATATTTAGGTCTTTTCCACATACACAACCTTGTTTCAAGATTCCTTAACCAAGTGTGTTAGCAATGATTAAATTTTGCTATGTGCAAAATTCTACCAGGTAGGTTACCTTTCAGCCCTTTCCCCCAGTTAATGTCCTAATTTTCCTTTTCTATTACTGAATTCCAGTCCCCCCTCCACGGTACATTTTTGTCTCCCTTAACCATCTGAATAATTTCTTTTATCTTTTCATACACTGTTTTAGTACCTTCATCATCGGCGGAACTAATAACTTTGGTCTTGGCTATGATAATATTTGCTCTATATTGTTCATAGTAGCTCACCCACATTCATATTTTCTTATTATTAGACACACTACTGCATTACACATTTCTTTTTACCTTGTAATCATAATGCTGTACTCACCTGCACAAAATTCTTGATACTGCTCTTCACCAATCTCAATATACTTAACATGAACCTAGGCATTTCTTTTAATTAAAACTCTTTAACCTACCTATAAAACTCTTTAACCTACCTACCTGATTAAGGGTGTAATATTTCTTGTTTCGTCCCGCAGAATGCCAGATAAGTTTTTGCTGGCAACATTCTCCTGATTAGTGCCAGTCCAGAAATTCAAATGAGGAACTATTTTACATTGTAATAGAACTGCTCAACATATCCCTTCGTTTTGCGAAGTATAGAAGAACAAGATACACAATAAGTTTGATTTGATATTGTAATCACACTTTTGTTTCCCATAATCTTTCAAAAAATTAAAATTGATAAAAAATGTTTTATTTATGAAATATTAGTTGACTGTATCCTTTTGATTAAGAATCATTGATTATTGTATTTGAATTTTGAATATTGTTGGAACAGTAAACAAGTATTTGTATCGAGTGTAGCCATGACTGGAAATGAAACATGGACGATAAATAGTTTAGACAAGAAAGGAATAGAAGCTTTTGAAATGTGGTGCTACAGAAGAATGCTGAAGATAAGATGGGTAGATCACATAACTAATGAGGAGGTAGTGAACAGAATTGGGCAAAGAGGAATTTGTGGCACAACTTGACTAGAAGAAGGGATCAGTTGGTAGGACATGTTCTGAGGGGTCAAGGGATCACCAATTTAGTATTGGAGGGCAGCATGGAGGGTAAAAATCATAGAAGGAGACCAAGAGATGAATACACTAAGCAGATTCAGAAGGATGTAGCTTGCAGTAGTTACTTGGAGAAGAAGAAGCTTGCACAAGATAGAGTAGCATGGAGAGCTGCATGAAACCAGTCTCTGGACTGAAGACATCAACGACAACAGTAAACAAGTTGTTGGACTCTGTTGGTAGTGCACTGGCCAGTTACAGAGTAACATGTAATACATAGCTGTAATTGGTCTAATACCAAGCAGCAAGTTGGCATGAGGTGCTAGACTGTAAATTTGTTTTGCAAATGATTTTCTTAAGTTATAGACAAATACTCTGACTACTGTGCAGTGAGGGATTTGACATTAATTACAAAGTTGACATGAAGAAAGAAACCTGCATCATTATATTATTCCAATGTACATATTTCCAAAGAAACAACCCAACTGTCTTGCAGCAAGCAGAATCTACCATCAAGGCGAACAGCCAGACATGAATTTTAACACCAACAAGCACCATTTGCTCTTACAAATATGTACTTACTTTTCAAATGCTTGCAAAATGAGAAAAGTGTGAAACATGCTAATTTCTTTAGTACTTTAATTATTGAACTCAACAGAGTAAGGGGTGGGCCAGAACCTCCAGCGTCTGTGCCAAGCAGATGCCATCATTATTAAACCATATAGGAGAGTTGCATATCCGCACAAAATATAATGGTTGTAGTTTCCCCTTGCTTCCATCCATTCTTAAAATCAACACAGCATGTCCATGTTGGTTAATGTTACAAGCCCAGATAAGCCAATCATCCAAACTAATGAACCTGCATTTGTTGAAAAATCTGCAGCCCTTCTTCAGGAATCATACGTCAGTCTGAGCCTTTCAAAAGATACCTGTTCCATGTGGTTGCATCTATGCGATACGCACTTTGTGTCACGGAGGCACACAAGCTAACCCCACACTGATAAGGTCTGTGATTCATGGAGTGCAATTATTTGCAATGTTTATGAAGCTGACATGTGTTACTGAATTTTGATTAGGGTTTTCTAGTGCCAGGAAAGGCAGTGGGATTAGGACCACACAGGAAATGTTATATTTGTGGATTGTGCATGGTTTGATACAATCTGGTAGCTGATTTTATTCATTTTCTGAGAATTTTCTGAGACAGACTGAAACTGCCCCGAATAATCAATGACCGCAATTGGGATGCTTACACGAAATTAGCAACGCAATAATCAGCGGGAACATGAATCTAAATTTCACTGAAATTGTAACATGCACCAGGAAGTGCAATTATGTCAGAAAGTTATTACTTTAGTAATGTATTATTTTAATTTATTATTGTATGCCTAAGAAGTACATTATCAAACATTTTGCAAGCCCAGAAAACTTACACAATACAAAGTACATAGCTAAATAAACAGCAGTAGTACAGGAGTGATGAAAGACGTTTGAGGCAAGTTGCTGTGGAGCTCCATGAGCTTTGGTAGTGAGTGGCCACTAGTGTAGTTTTAACACTGAAAATAGTAATGTTCGAAACTAGATGACAATAATTACTGTGTATGACACAATGAGTGAGCCGGTTATCAGCTGAACTGTAGTAAAACCAACTGTTGTGGACTGAGACAATGTGCACTGCCAGCCCTATGGACATGCTGCATGTACTGCTATTGCAATGTAAGATTAAATTACCGTATGACAGGGGTCTGTACTAATGGAAACAAATTACTGTTGGTCAGACAATGTGCCTGACATGCAAATGAATGGTGCTTTTCTAGTTTCACATTATGTGGCACAGACTTTTATTTATGTTGTGGAAGTGCATTTGTTTACATCCTGACATAAAATGAGACACCCTGCATGCTGTGAGCATACCAGTCTATGACAGAATGTCTTCATTGTTTCATTTACTTCTTTTATTTAACTATTGTTGTGCACACTTTATAGTTGCTCAGCCAAAATATTAGAACAACACCAGTAAATTCACTGTTAACAATTTCAGCTCTCTATTTTTTTTTTTTACTAAAAATGCTGGCTGCACAGTGGGCACACTGGTGCAGTGCAGAAAGTACTTGTCTGTGCCTAGCTAACTTACAATGAGTCACATACATTCAACAGATACACTTAAGAGATGCCTCTAACACTCACGAAGGGAAGGTGCTATTGTGTCCAAAAGAATCTTTCCAATTAGGTAGCTAAACTTACCTCTCAAGGTCACCCTGCCAACCAAGACATTACTTTACTTTAGTTTTATGTTATTTAACAGAACTGTGAAATAATGTGCTAGGGAACCATGAGGTAATCTACATGTAGGACAATAAATATTTGTTTTCTGCATCATTACTCTGACAGTCAGACATGTGGTGACACATTTCAAACTGTCATCATCTAAACACTTTGATACTGTACAAG
Organism: Schistocerca cancellata; assembly: GCF_023864275.1. NCBI lineage: Eukaryota > Metazoa > Arthropoda > Insecta > Orthoptera > Acrididae > Schistocerca > Schistocerca cancellata. The sequence goes on along the minus strand of NC_064626.1, from coordinate 389,379,898 downwards.
TGCATATGGCAAAAGCCAGTTAGCTATGTGATGCAGGTAAGGAGCCATTAAAGATAAGTGTGCAGTGTGACGTTGTTGTTGTTGTTGTCGTCTTCAGTCGTGAGACTGGTTTGATGCAGCTCTCTATGCCAGTGTGACATGTTAGTTATATAACTAACATGTTTGAGAAATAATAACTCTCTCTCTCTCTCTCTCTCTCTCTCTCTCTCTCTCTCTCTCTCTCTGTGTGTGTGTGTGTGTGTGTGTGTGTGTGTGTGTGTGTGTGTGTTTCAACACACACACGACGTGTGTGTTTCATGGTAGCTGATAAGCTCCTGGAGTCAAACTCGTTGTCACAGTTATGTCACCTGTCTCTTGAAGCAGCTCCTACTGGATCAGTGATGGCCTGAAGGCCAACTTAATGAAGGTGATGTTTATGGTCATCAGGAAATAAATAGTCATTAACAACCATCCAGTTGTCAAACAATCAAGAACATTGAATCCTTTTGTTTAAAATATTATACTGTTTGTATCCATGTCTTAAACATTCATTTTGAATCCATACTTTATGATACAAATGCACATTACACAGTGAGTCAAACGATGTGAAATACTTTATCGTACAGTCAATGAAAAAAAGGCATTCAGAATTTTTTACATTAGTGGTTTAATGTATTTTATTTCTCATGTTTTTGTAGCAAATTACACTCAAATGTTGACTAATGAACAATTAATGTTCACAATTTATAGTGATAAATGTAACTGTAATTGATGACAGTTAAGTAATAAAAGTTTTGTGGCAAAGAATGCATACAATAATTTATGTGGAATCAAATTCCAGAAGTAAATACATAAATAAATTTTCAAGATTTGTAGAGTTTATCTTCGGCACAAGAAAAATTGTTTAGAACACTGGTAGCATAGCTCAATGCCGGCTACACAATCAATATTAACTGATGGAGTAATAGAGAGAGAAAAGAATTGCAAACTTCATGAGCCCATCAAGTGTCCCTAACCAGAAAGCAGCAAATTAAGCAATTTGAAAAAGTGAATGATAGAAGCTGACTTCTGAATTTAACTAGCTCAAGATCCAGGAACTGATTTGACATGAGTTTACATGATGCAGCAGAAATATTGTATCGTTGCACATGTGGCAGAAGTGTAACTTGAAATATATGCTACACAGCATTCAGACCCAGCAAGAAAGAGATACATACAATGTGTTCTTTCAATTGCTTTGGTTAGTGCTGTCTGCTTCCTGGAATAAATAAAGGAAAATTAAATTATTGCAAGATTATTGAAAAAATATGTAGTACTGTAAGCAAATGAAGCATCAGATCTGTGCAGGACATGCAAATTGTGAATGAGCTATTTTTATAGTGTCGAATCTGGAAAATTTCAGCCTCTGAAAGAGCAGCCTATAGACATATTTTCATAAATATTTGAACTAGGTAAAACATAGCGACAGACACATATCAGAAGCCAAAAAAACTGAGAATTCTAAAAAATAAATTACCCTTAGACAGTTAGGAAAAGTTGCTGAGGTTTCTTGTTGAGAGCACAAAAAACATTTTTCATAGTCATTCATAGTTTCAATTAAATGAAGGAAATCAGAAAGAATTCAGAAGCAGATAACACAGACAAGAACACACTATTGCAAATTGGCACAATCTGCTACCTATATGCAACAGCAATGATGTGAATCACAAAGGTGTGTGAGATTTGAGAACACAAAAAACAGATTCAAATGAGAACATAAAAAGAAATGCATTTATGAACAAATTACAAGTGATATGATATGAGGCAAAACCAGAACAGAAATGGGAGTTCAATGTAGAGTAGTCAGCAAATAATTTTCTTGTCAATATAATCATTTTGGGTTACAAGCCATACCACTTGGTATCATTAAAAACAAATATGAAAGAAAAAGATTATTTTGAGTATCTTTGCAGAGGTTCTTTTCTGGATGACAAAACTGCAGTATGATAAAGCTTTCTTATAGGTACCATCACTGTATGATTTCCAGTACTATTATTGGGGAAAATAAAAGGTGCACAGTAATCGTACTGCACAGAAGAAGGTGTAAATGTACAGACAAAGAAAGTATCACAAACAGACTATATCTCAAAGCAACACAAACGCGAACAAAAGAAACTTCATTTGCCATGTTGCACACCAGAGCAGCATATGGATAGTTGAAACAATGAACACCAATAGGCTTAATGTTCTATTCACAGTTACAATGATGCAAACTTCACAAGGACACTGTGCATTATTAAATGTATGAAGACGCTAGTGATGTGATGCAACAATGAATGAGGCAGCACAGGAATGCAGCTCTGACAGAGAACAGAACTATCATAGCCACTGCGAGTGTTTTTTTTAACACAACCATCAAGATGAATTTGCAGCATGCTGGACTGGTTTTTCGTTGTACTGGCACCCATCAGTGTCATCCAGTCCTCAGATATTAACTTTCTTTTTGTTATCCTGGGACTGGTGATCTACATTTAAAGTTACAGCTTTGAGAAAAATTGTTTCATATTATCATACACTGCCTAACAAAATAAGAGAAGCATCCAGACAGAGGGGTGGGGGGTGGGGGCAAAATGCAAGTTCACAGGTTTGTGATTTTATTTCACTGAATAGAAAATTGCATCAAATTTATGAAGAACTTGGCAGTATGAGCCCAGTTATCAGTATGATGTTGCACCCCTTCCTGCCTGGATGTATGCACTGATTTGGTTGGGAAAGGTGCCATCAACTAGTTATATCCTCTTGAGGCACAATGGCCCACAAATGTTGTAATTGGTACTTGATATTCTGGATACTGGTACTGGGGCAGAGTTGGCATCCATACTGGACCCAAATGTTTTCTATTGGTGACAGATATAAGGACCATGCTGGCCATGACAGTACCTCAACATCAGGAAGCACTTCATACAGACATGTGCCTTGTGTGGATGACCATAGTCTTGTTCAAAAATGGCACCATGATACTGCTGCATGAAAGCTAAACATGAGGATTTAATATGTCTGTGACATACAATTATGATGCCCAAGTACCCTTAAATCACTACCAGCAGTAATCTGCAGTTGTACCCGATGGTTTCCACCACCAAGAATCCATAAGTAACACTGCTGTACCTCTCCAAAATACTGGAAGAATAAGACTTCCTTTTAGGTCACCACCATCCTTTGCATCTATGATCATCTGGGGTAGTACAGAAGCATGTTCATCATTGAACACGATGTGGTACCGTTCATCAACAGTCCATATCTCCCAGTCACAGCACAACCTCAAACCAGCATTTGTGTTACAGTTTAATGTCAGTCTACACATTTAATTGTAATTCATTAATCTACTTCTGATAGCCTCCGACCAATGGTGCAGTGTAGTGTGACACAGAATGGTGCAGGGACTCCATTACTTATTCTCAGATGGTAGGTGTAAATGTGAGAGGACTACAATGCGCTTGGCGCACAACACAGTGATCTTCCCTTGTGGTGGTCAGATGTGGTTGACCAGGAGCTTGACAATGTGTATGCCTACCCTCATATTCCAGTGCAGTCCACCACTGAGCCATGTCATATCCAAATGACCCACAAACCTGGATACTGAACAATTCAACCAGCCGACCAAAAGGTGATCCAAAATGGTGCTCCTTTTAGACACTGTTAGGTGCTGATAACTCTGTCTCGCATGACTATGCATCAATTGTGTGTCCTTCACATTGATCACTCAATGTCTGATACTGTTCACAACCCCTATATAACCTACCAGGCACAGTAACAATACTAATGCACACTAGTGACTGTTCTATTTGTCACAGAGAATTTACAAATCCACAAATGCTGAATATGTATACAAAATTACGTTGACATGTGAGCATGTTTTCCAGGTGCCTCACATGTTTTGTCACGAAGTGTATATCGATTGCTTCTGGTTGCCTTATGTTCTTTCTTGATGTGAAAAAAGGGATTTTCTCAATGTCTCTTCCTGTTCTTTAATTGCACAGAGTATCTTCTACAACAATGAATATGACATGGTACTTATTTGTTAACAAGTTTCACTTTAATGAATGTTTGTTTATCATTAGCTGTAAGATAGTGTGAATCGTGATGGCAAGCCTGATGCAGTGGTGCAGGTAAGTGGACAGAGGCGTGGCTGGAACAGGTGAGGAGGAGGCAGCCCCCATGTAAACCTGCAGTGGATGAAAAAAAGTTGAACAGGTAGCTCAGGGAGATAACTGTAATAGTTTTCCCAGCACTGTAAATGTCCAATGATGGTGATTCCAGCCAGCTAAGTAAACAATGTGTCATATACTGTGACACGGTGAAATAATAACTTTTAGACTAAATGAGTTATGAGAATTCTAAGCACATCAAAATGAGAATCACGCCAAGAAAATTAAGATAATTTAATGCTACAATGCCTGTGATAAGAGTGCAGTGAACAGCTCTCATTTTAATTATGTTCAGTTTTCATCAAACATGATGATTTATTACTGAATGCTTTACGACATAAGAGCACTCTAATACTTATGCATGACAACATATCAAATCTGAATGTTGATCAGCAATATGGTGCTGCTGTGTCTGCATTAAATATGACTGAATATGTCAATTAAGTCATATCTTGATCAATACAACACGCAATGTTGTGACTAAATGGCAGTCAATAATCATACACATTCAGTGACTTCTTTGCCATCCGAATGTTAGATGTAAGATATTTCTTATAAGAGAACTTAATCTTTTCTAAAACACATATTAATGAAGATGATTGAAATGTAAGATTGGTGCATGCAACAATAAAACTGAGAGCAGCACTGGAAGAAGCAAGAAAAACCATATCTTTTATCTGTCCATTTTTTTATTGTTTAAAACTTTTCACACACACACACACACACACACATATATATATATATATATATATATATATATATATATTCAGTCTTTCCTTATCTACTTAAATATTACTGAAAAGAGAACATCATGTATAACATCAAAATGATTATTGCAATAGTACACTTCTGTAAGTGTATATACTGTAAGTTTATGGTTAATGTTGTAATATTTGAATGATTAGCCACTTTGCACTTTAAAGGAAATTCAACTGCCATTCTTTAGTAGAGGGCATAACATGGCACAATAGGACCTCATAATCTGAACCTTGTGATACTACGATTATTTTGTTTCAACCACATATTACAGTACTAATGGACAGTATTTAACCTAATTTATTTATGTATTTAGTTCAGTGTTAAGCACAGGTATCACCAGCATTAAATTGTTGTTGTTGTTAGTGGTGGTGGTGGTGGTGGTGGTGGTGGGACGGAGGGGGGGATAGAAAGGGTAGAGCATTTGCCCACAAAAGGTAGTCCCAGGTTTGAGTCTCAGTCCGGCCCACAGTTTTAATCTGTCAGGAAGTTTCATATCCACACACAATCTGCTGCAGAGTGAAAAATTTCATTCTATAGAGTATTAACATTTAAATTTATCGACACTGTGTTTATGATTATTATATCCTAAATAACCATGGTAACTATTTCAAACTTAAATTTTTCTAACTAGCTTCTGCTTGATTTTTATTGGAAATGTAAATAAATTGCCTATTACATACATAATTTTATTTAGTTTATTTTTCAAACATTAAAATACATTTAAAAACACAAAAAGAAAACTAAAAATAAAAATGTAAGTAATTACAATGTCAGAAATGATAAATACAGTATCAACAGCTTATGGTAAAATAATCTTAAAAAGGTCATTCTATAGTGATCAGAAAATATTTCTCCTGTTGTCAAAATCAGTTACAAATATTCTAGCAATTTTTCTTTAGTCTATCTGATCTAACAACAATTTGTGCACACTGTACCCTGTTAAATGACTGAGCCTCTGCTGTGTCACTGCAGAACACAAGTAGCTCCTAGCCATCGTAAAGCAGTAAAAATGCATTCTGCTTCAAGCTTGAAGCTGGGCACACAAGGATAGCTCTTACCAGTGCTTCAACATAACTAAATAATTATTCAACTTCTTTTCTCACAGAAACCAAAAGCTCTTTTGTGTCATTCAGGCATTTTACTTTGTATCGTAAATGAAAGCGTTCAAGTTCTATTTTCAGAGTTTGAACATCAATTTCTACGTATGGAGACACTAAATCATGTCCTTTTTCCTCCAACAATACTTTTTCCATTGTAACCTGTTTCTTCATGCTAGGTTGGCCAAGTATTCAATATCTAAGTCCTTGGGCAGCCATATCAATAATTTGAAATTATTCCTGGCAGTAAAATTCTTCCAGCGATAGAAATTCGTGTGGATCCATGCCCTTGGACAACTGCTTAGGAACTCCTTTTCCTTGGAAGTCGCAGCTGTTCTAAGCCAAGTTCAGATATCTTTACATTCTTTGCATAAGGAAGAAAACCTCAATTATAAATTCAACTGATGAAGTCCTGAGACTGTTCTTTTTCTCCTTAGAAACTCTTGTCCAAGATGTTTAGAAGCTCAATTACTTCCTTCCCCATTATGAAATCAAGGTATATTTTTCCAGCCTCAAAAGCACTATGTTGGCCAATGGCTCCTTCATATCCCTGTTCTGTTAGTTCATTCAGTGTGTTGAGAACCAAGTATATTTTTTTCAAAATTTGGCTATATACAAAGCATGTTATGTAAAAATATCTGCAACATGTTAGGATCACTCAACGTGCTGTAATTTGTATGTTAATTGGAAACATTGTTGTTGAATTTAATTTAATGCAAATAATGTATTTGTAATGTTGTTATCAAAATCATAACTTTGCTATATATTGATCCTTTTGTATCATACTCAGATTCATTATTGTAGCTTTGTAAAAAACATTTATACAACAATACAGGATTATGTTAAGCATTACTGTAATAATATATATATGATGTGGGAGAAGCAATACTTTTTCAGTTCTAGCTCACTTTTTCTCAGTTCTCAGCAAGCTTTCTTGGTACAAAATCTGTACCAGTTAAATGTGTAAATTTCATCTTTTTTTAATATATGGAAAAGTTTCATTAAACTGCTATGTTTTCTACTTCATTTGGTAGTTAGCACACCATAAACATTTCAATATGCCCACTGAACCACAGGCAGTAACACTTTCAAAAAATATTAATTTATTTGAATAGTCCAGCACGCCAATTACTGCAGGACCAGTACTTCAAAAGTAAGTGTGCTACAGGTGCAGTTCAAGGGGATGCAAGCAGTGTACATATACCAAACAGCTACTGTGAATTGAATATTACTGTTTTGTATGTCTTTGGAAGTTAAATAAATCTGTGTCAGTCTGCTCAAAGTTTTTGATTTAGTTTCTTAGTGGCAAGGTGGCTGCACATTCTCAGGACTTGATAAACTTTGTGGGTAGTGCATGTAACAGTTAAGACTTTCTCTGTGCACAATGCTGACACAGTCGCATTTCAATGTGGAGGTAACACTTAAACTTTTTTTTAGACTCTGCTGAATTTTTAGCACTCATGCACTGATTATTGATTTTATGCTGATTTATGCAGCTAGAGCTTTTGTTTAGCAGTTCAACACAGTTATAGCATTAAATGAACTTTATAAGTTCAACATTCAGTTTATTTATGACAAACTAAGTTAACAAGTAAATCACAATTTATTTTAAGCCTATAATTTGGTGACTTGCATCATATATATTTTATTTATTTGTATTGCCGAAACTGAACTTCATTTATTTAACATTTTCATGTATTGCTGAGGCTGTAGAGTTTGTTAGTTGAAGTAATTTTACGGGTATGTGATCAACTACACCCTTCCCCTTTCCCACTCCCATCTACACCCACAACTGTAGAAGTGAGCAGAGCCGCAATAGTTGCAGGGACACCCATTTGTCCTACACCCGAAGACATTTATACAGACTTTGATATTGCCGTAGATAGCAGAGTGACTCATTAAATTTTAAACTTGGAAGCCAGAGACTACACGTGATTATTTTATTTTCCATTAAAATAATTTTTTCTGAAATAACATACAGCAGAAGACAGGATTACAAAGTCTAGATCAGTTACTACATACTGTGCTTCATTGAATAACTCACACTTTTATTTCAAACAGTTTACTCAGTGACACACACACACACACACACACACACACACACACACACGATCAAGGTTGAATGTAAACAAAATTCATGAGTAATGCCAACAAAGGCAAACAGAAGTAAAGCCCTGACATAAACTTATAATAATGACAGTCCTGGCTGATGAACACAGCTTACATCTATTCACAAAGTGTGTAGCACTACACAGGATGTCGTATGAACTGCTTGCTTCAGAATGCAAAGAACAATAGAAGAGGTTCCTGTAATGAGTTTTCAGTGGGGTTAATTGAATTTCAGTCCAAATTAATTACAAATGAATCACTCTCTAAAGAAGCAGGTATCTATTAACAATAGCTGAAACTGTTGTGTACCAATTAATCAGGCAATGACCATGCTTAATTAGATGCGATCTCTCTGGAGGTATACACTTACTTTCCTTCAATCTAAGAACCCATTTATCCAGTGAGTGCTAATATGATATTGAAATCAAGTTGTAATTTTGCACTTTTCACATATGCAAAGCTATTTCCAAAGGCATATTTAGCAGAGGAGAACATACATCCAAAAGCTGCCACACCCCAAACTACACAAAAATGACTAACACAAAAACCCATTAGATGAAATTAATATAAAACTAAATTTAAAAAACTAATCCCAACATACCTTAAACTCTCAACACCAAAGAATCTTTCAGTCAGTTTCTTCCCATTGCAAATCTTTTCATTTAGTTGCCCAGCAGAGGCAATCCTATCAACATTTTGACCCTCTGGAATAAAATTTATTAATAATTAGCACATGCCTCTTATCTGCTTAAGTGTTTTATTCATTCATTTCATCATCCTATACATTCTGTACATCCCATAATGAAAGGGAGCCTTCATTAATGCTGGATGACTTAAGTTACACATTAACAGGCAGAAGCCGCCACCAAAAGTGGCTTCTGTGAATGTTCCTATTCATCTTAAATGGTCTATTAACAGCAAAATTTCCCTCACAGAATAAATTTTATGTACAACTATGACTATTTGCAATAATTTATCATAAACTTACACTCTAGAATGCTCATATGACACAGGTTTTTAACTTTTTCCATTATACAGACAGCCAATAGTGGTCCCTGAAATCAGTAATGTTTCTTTTGCCTTAAAATAATCTGCACTCCCTGCTTCCACACCTATCATTAGCACAGAAGTAAGTGAAATTTTTGGCAGTGAAAGTCTTTCACAATATAGATAACTGTTTTGCTCTATGATCAATGTCAATGTGATCATACAAATATTCTGCGAGCAGCAAGACATATCAACAGATTATTAATAAAACAGAGGGAACGGCAGCTTTCCTAATGTAGAAATGTTTCTGCTAACCTTATTGCATGAAATTTAGGCATGAGGAGGACAAATATTTTATATCATTTTAAAAACAGTTAATTATTAATGTGATTTCTAAGAGCTGTTTCCCTTTTTCAGTTTCTTTGTTTTGATAATGCATGTAATTTCAGTTCATTAGCATCCAGGGATCTGTGGAGATCAATAAATGGGTGGATTACTCTACCTGTAGAAATAAAGTGTCTAGTAGACAGTAGCAGTGTTTTCAAATGCAGATTAATTTTGTTTCTCCTAGACAATTTCTCCCACAATACTGAGGAATTCTTAAAAGCAATTAATTAGTCAATTGCAAACCTTTGAACAGTCATCATGTTACCACATGAAACAACAATTTAAGAATGAGAATAATAATTACAGATGTATCACAAGGGCCAACACTGGGTATGCTGTTGTTCTTGTAATACATAAATAATCTTCCAACATATATTCAAGAAGTAGAAGTAGTTCCTTTTGCTGATAAGTATTATAATGAACACTAATGGAGGAACTTCCACACTTGCAAACATAAATAATTTTTTTTTTTAATATTAATAAATGGTTCTCTGAAAAATCGACTGTCACCGTATTTGGATAAAACACGGTACGAGCAATTCAGTGCTACACAAGATCTGACCACACCATTACAAATAATGAACGATGGTAAATCAATAAACGAAACAGAATATTTGAAATTCTTAGATGTTTACATCAATAAGAATCTGCACTGTAAATAAAATGTTATAAGGCTTGTTAAGTATCAAATCTGTGCAACTTTTGAATTACAGTTACCAGATTTTGGAGATGAAAATTTCAAAAAGTTGAGTTTTTTTTTTTCTATTTTCATTCATTAATATCATATGGTGTAATATTCTGGGATAACATGTCATTGAGGAAACACTGTGTTTGTTGTGCAGAAGTATGTAATAAGGATTGTAAGCAATGCCCTTTCTAGAACGTCTTGGAGACTGTTCTTTGAACAGTTTAGCATACTTCTGAAGTTTGTTGTTAACAGTCAACCACAGTTTGAAATCAACAGTAAAATTCAAACATACAACATCAGAAGGAGAAATGATTTACACTATTCATCAGCCAGCCTTAGTGTGGCATGTAAACAAGTGAGGTATTTGGAGACGAAAATAATAAATGTAAACCCAACACAAGTCGTATATACTTGCCAACTCCTTCTACTCCATTGGATTTCTGTATGTTTAGTAGTGTGTGTGTGTGTGTGTGTGTGTGTGTGTGTGTGTGTGTGCGCGTGTGTGTGCGTGTGTGTGTGTGTGTAAGGGCATGCGCATGCATGGATGTGTGTATGTGTGTCAAGAACCTAAAAGAACAATGCTGGAAACAGAATTCAGCAAAATGGACTCCAGCATTGGGCAGGTTAGGCAATAATTATAAGGCCTATATAGAGGTATATGTGTGTTTTTAAGAGAGAGAGAGAGAGAGAGAGAGAGAGAGAGAGAGAGAGAGAACATAGATAAATACAAATCACTGTATGAACGTAAAAAATAGCCTTAAGAAATCGTGGAAATGGTCAGCAAGTTGACTTATCTCATGTTGCTGACAAGATGTACAATAACTGTATAACTGACTCATACCACATCATACGAAAAGGCTGCAGTTATAATCCCAGAACATACAAATAACTGACTAATATATCTAGCAGATATGTTGCTTATGAAATGTGGGCAACATTTGTTCATTTTTCACACTTGTCATATTCAGATTGAATGTGTTTAATGGTAGTACACATAACTAACTAAAACAAAAACAAAGAAAGCAAATAAAACTACAGGTACAAGTTTCTTTCTTAAGAAACATATCTTTAAGGTACTCAATTCATTTTTGTTTATCAACTCCAGGAAACCTATTAAATAAATCTAAATTCATTTTTTAATATTTTCTTGTGTTATTTACACACAATTAGATGAAATAACAACTTTGCTGCAGTGTTTTACACAACATCAACAAAGTTTGGGTATACTTTTATAATACCATCAATGAGCACTCTACTATAGTGGCCGGCATGAAAATAGGGCTTCAATGTCATCTCACCATCTTACAGCATTGCCAGTTTTTTTATAGAGATAATTTCAAATGTTCGTAAAAATTTAAAAAAGTACTGAGCCACTCTATTTTTTGTCTAGAATATGACTGAGTACTTTCCAAAAGAAAATTCTCACTAGCTGCTAGGGGGAAAAAAATGAAAACTAACGTTACAAGAAATTTTTGAGGAATGAACATCCCAATGTTTACAGATGCATATGTTGCGTCTTTTATTTCGGAAACATAAAAGTATTCTGAGATAAAAAATAGACTATTATAAGAGGTGTGAAACTGTGCCGACTACGTAGTGAAAAATGTTGTTGATGAATTTTCGTTCTGTAGGACTGCAAAGAAACTTCCCATGATAAAGTTGTTAAGAAAACTACAAAATTATTTTTGGTAACATTTCAGACATCATTATTGTATCATATCACATACAGAGGCAAATTACTTCTGCGATACTCCGTGCGCAGCAGCGCGCGAGTCGTCGTAGGCTGTCGCCAAGAGTTTTGTTCGAACGACTCACCTAATATGACCGAGAATATTCCCTAATTCCCGAAAATACATAACTGGCTGCAAATACATATCCTTCGTCATTTCATCCATCACTCAAAACACCAAATAAGCTACGCAAAAATAATTGATGTTATTTTGAAGCCAATATTTTCACTGAAGTCGAGCAAAATATTTGTTCGAAAGGTTTTGTGAAACCCAAGATTTATCTAAATTTGCTCTAAACCTATTATTCTCAGCCCACAAGACGTGCTTGGTACACAAAAACCTCGTTCTTACTACTGCAATGTCCCTGTCTTGTGTTACAAATTTCGTCCATCATTACAGTTTCTGAATTAAAAACCAAGTGGGCCGAGAAGACAGTGCATTGAAATGACTGGCCAGAATAACCAATTTTATCGCAGACTTTACCCTGTATGTCTCTAGCCATCGGATACTATCCTCTATTACACTGAAGTAATACAATTCTACGTTCTAGCTTTTTGTAAAAATCGTCAAATATCATAGATTTCTATGCTCTTCACAGAGAATCTGCATAGGTGCTGGGACTGTTCTGATGTTACTGCACAGTTTATATATACAGTCGATACAGAAGCACCACAACGTTTTGTCATTTTATGAACTGCATTACTCTTAATACGAAACAGCCAGTAAATCCTTCTATGAAAAAAGAGAGTTAAATTTCGAATGCACAAGTAAACCAAATACAATAAGATTATATCAGAAAGTAAAGACATTCGATACAGGATTTTGGGAAAAACTGTTGTTAATTAATGCAGAATTGACAATCTTATTTTAATTGGCAGTTACTGTCGAGTAAACTAATCGCCACCACTTGTTTATCAGACATCTACTGTAAGGTGAAAACATTCGCAGTATGTCCTCTATAGCTGAAATGAATAGACAAACATTTAAATCACGTCAGCTTTTTACATAGACCGCACTTACCCAAACTGAAGGATCTTCTGGCTCCGTGTCTTCAGATTCACTGTCGTTTGTTTCAGCCAGGTGTATAATCACAGATTCCATTTGGGTGTCTTTTAAACCCTGGTTCAAGAAATCAGTTTCTTGCAATGCTTCTGCACGTTTTAGACACCTCTCCAGTTCTGCTAAGTAACATTGTCAAGAGCTTCGTGTGTTAGCTTCTTGACATCAGCAAGTTTGAAAGTAGTATTTCTTTTCGCTACTTCTTGCTTTACTTGGTCCCATATCAATTCAATGGGATTATACTGAAAGTGATACGGTGGTAGATGTACCATTTGGTGTCCCATTTCGTTTGGCAGTTGATCTAATTCGTAAGTCCTTTTGGCACCTACTATTTCTCCCTTAGACAGGAGTTCAGCCTTCGTTTCATCGATTGAAAATGAAACATTCTTTCTCTTTAACCACTTCATAATATCTGCCTTGCACCAATTTGAATGTGGTAGCTTTTCTATCTGCATGGAGTGGTAGCTGGTGTTATCCATCATGATAATTGACCCTTCTTCCAGCACAGACAACAATCGAATAAACTAATTCTTAAAAACTTCTCCATTCATTTCTGAATGGTAATCGTATTGGCAAGAACTTTTCCCGCCACAAAAACAAGTTTGGCCTCTGGTATGTAGCACGTGGTTAATGAACCATCATGGGCAATGATTAATCGGCCACCTCTAAAAATAGGCACTTTCAAACTGCCATTTCCATTGGAGTCATGCTATATATACTTATTGGCGTGGTTCTGTGAAACCAGAGTTTCATGCAAGGACACTACCGGCCTGGTGTCTTCAGCACGCAAGAAGTGCACCGTACGCAAAAAACTTCGCTCTTGTTGCTGCAATGTCTCTGTGTTCCATTAAGAATTTCCTTGTCTGTCATTACACTTCTTGAATCGGAAACCAAGCGAGTGGCGAAGACGAAGATCAGAGGTCTCTGAGCCCGAGTAATTAATTTTTTCATGGAGGTCAGACTGTATTTTTTTATCCGTTGAATACTCTCCTCTGTCGTAATATCCAAGTACAGTTCTATGCACGAGCTCTTTGTTAAAATTGTCAAAGTCGGTTGATTTCCGTTCACGTTTGTATCCCTTTCTTGGAGAATCTAAATACTCATTCATGTCTGGACTCTACTTCTGTGCCAGCCACTATAGTGTACTATTTTGTAATAAGGACCAATGAAACGCACCTGTTACAACGGGGTGTTAATAAGCTGTTGGCTTTTCCTAGTTAAAATTGATGTACATTAATTCTGACATTTTGTTTTTGCATTAAACTTTATTCTTTACATAATGGGTGATAGTACTTGTATATCAGTAACATTGATTTTTATTTCTTGGGTGCATGTTTGAAACGAACATGGCACAAGAAAACAGAGAACTCACAGTGAGAGAGAATTGAGCTGTAAGGGAACACAACCAAATAAATTTATGATGATATGCCTGGTACACTGGGCGATAACTGCCACTCCTATTCCACCATCAAGAAATGAGTTGCTGCATTTAAAACAGGGCATTATGGCACTGAAGATGAAGAGCATACTGAAAGGCCATATTAAGTCACGGTTCTGGAAACAGTGTGTGCTGTTCATTCCATGATTCTGGATAGTATAAGGATAACTGCTAAAAATATAACAGAGACCCAAAGCATATCCCAAGAACATGTGGGTCATATTGTTCACAAAGTGTTGGACATGAGAAAGCTCTCAGCCAAATGGATTCCTAAATGTGTCAAGGCAGACCGAAAGTGTGAATGAGTGGTTGCTTTACAGTTCATTTGGGTCGAGTTTCCCTGGGATTCTGTAGGATTTTTGGATCATCTCATCAACATAGTTGAAACCTGGACACACACTTATGATCTAGAGCCCAAATAATAGTCCAAAGAATACACACACATTGATTAAAGAAGTTCAAAACAAAGCTCAGCTGACAAGTTGCTAGCATCCATCTTTTGTGATAAAGATGGAATCCTGTTTACAGACTACTAAGAACATGGTAAACCATCATGTCAAAGTACTATGTTGAACTTCTCAACAAACTGAAGCAACAATTGGTCTCCAAATGTTGTGGAAAGCCGAGAGAAGGAATATTGTCTCTGCAAGACAATGCCCCTCCTCACAAGGCACCCATCACACAGCAACAATTGGCAGACCTTTACTTTGAAATCCTCAAACTTCCGCCATATCCATCTGACTTGGTTCCCTCAGACTTATCTTTTCCCAAATATCAAGAAACATCTCACCAGAAAATGATTTCTGAACACTGAGGAAACCAAAAAGGCTGTGGATCAGAGGTTTGCAGCACAACTGAAATCTTTTATTTGGATGGGTTAAAGACTCTGGAGCAAAGATGCCAGAAAGGAGTTGAGCTCGAAGGCGAACATGTTGAGCAAATCAATATTTCATACTCATACAGCATTACTTTCTTTATAAAGCCAGGGTCTTATCAGCACTACCTCATAAGTGTTGGGGAGCACCAAAACTCGTGGTCCCTTAATGAGAAAAAGAAAGAAAACAATGTGAGGACACCCTTTCATTCAGCTTAAAATATGGGATTTTGATAACTACTGCTCACTGTGGCATTTTTGAAAAGATATCAGATTCACCTGTTGAAACAGCTTGAAGCAGTTCCTCACAATGCTAACAGCCTGGAAATGCAGGTATCCTTTTTTAAACCATCAGCTTTATCAAAATTGTACAACTGATCATTCTATCAGTCAGAGGGCTATCAGATTCATCTGTTGAAACAGCTTGAAGCAGTTCCTCACAATGCTAACAGCCTGGAAATGCAGGTATCCTTTTTTAAACCATCAGCTTTATCAAAATTGTACAACTGATCATTCTATCAGTCAGAGGGCTATTACTAGGCTACAGCTTCAACGATTTATTGACTTCATAGTACACAGTTACCTTCTCTAAGACTTTAAGCAGTATTATACATGAACAAAAAACTCTAATCTGATAGTGGTTGCACACTTTCACGAAATTATATATGACAGAACACAAGCATCAAGATACCAGCCAATGAAACATAAAACATGAGAGAATGAGAAAACAAGAGAATGGTTACGCCCAAATTAAATTAGTTTCAGAAATTATAATTTCTTTGTTGGAACTGAGAAACCAATGCTTAAGTCCTGAATGGACAGCTAAGTTGGTAAAAGCATTGGCCATGATTCTGATTTTGAGTCATGGTTTGGTACACATTTTAATGTGCTAGTATGTTTTATGTTTACTTTCCATTTCATTTTTTTCTCTTCTCTGTGCTTTTTTCCTTTCCTTTTTCTTTCATCTCAACCCCTGTTCCTGACTGAAGTCTTCCAGTTTTCATCCCATATTCTTTCTTTGTTCTTTTATCTCCTGTACCTACCCTTTTTCTTGCAGATTTCTTTTCACTAGCAATTTCAGTTTATTTTTATTTTGTCTTTAACTCTCATTTATTAGTTATTAACTACCTACAGCTCATAATTGTGCACTGTGGAATTTGAATCTGGTCTGTTGCTCCGGAGGTACAGCCCAATAATTTCCTACACCCAGTTTTCAGGGCCTTTTTTCATTCCTTTGGCATTTTTTTCTGGATGAATGAGTTTAAAATCTGAATACTTTAAAATTCACCACATTTTTAAATATCTGTTTGTGGCAGTCCTATTTCTGTTAGCAATTCATTCACTCCTCCACCACAATCTGGAGCCCCACCTTTGTCAATGTAGTAATGGTAGAGTTATTAAATAAGAAAGTGAAGCAGTAACTAGAGACTGATTGTGCACACTGCTTTAACAAAACACTATCATTCTAATGCAATATGCTCTTTCTGCAGTCACAAGCAAAAACGAATTAGTGAAATTAGCAGAAAAGCTGTTTTTTCTTAGCTGCACTAAAATTGCTGCTGTTTATCTTCTATTATCTGTGTTACTATACTGAAGAATAACAGTCACCAACATGTTATAAGGACATGGGTCAGTTTACAATAGGTATTAAGACTCAACATGATGTTTTCAATATTCCAGTGAATCTGCAGTTTCTCAATTTCTTGTTTCTAGTTTTTGCAGCAGTGTCCTTTTTTTTACCTGTATTAATTACACTTCATATAAAAATTATGTTTTTACTAGCAACAGATACCATAAAGAAGAACAAGCAGAAGGATTGTGACATCCTGAAAGATGACTGCAAAATGTGAAGCTGTCAGCCTCAGACAATATTCTTACAGCTAACTTTCATCCAACAAATACTTGATTTATTTCAGCGGCATTTGTTCCAGAAACTAATTCTCAAAGACATTATGGGATGAAAGAATGGAAAAATTAGTTAGCATTTTTCTCTACAAGTGAATACTCAATGTTCCATTTAGTCACACACCATCAATGTCTGTTCCTGGCACCAACAAGCCATTTTTATCTGTTTGAAATTGAATAATATGAATTTTAATGACTTGTTAAGAAATAGATTAGTGCGTAACATCTCACAGAGATGTAGAGATGGCTCGGGGAAGGAAAGACACCACACCCTTTTGAGAGGAGCAACCCCTATAACAGAATCAAGTGATCTACAATAGTCACAGAAAACCTAAATCTAGAAGGGCAGGCAATTGTACACACAGTATCTTAAATTCAAACTTTCTTAGATAATTTTCAGAAAATAAAACAGCAAGAAAACAGCCTAAAATGGCATAATTAAAAAGAAAGATGATGAGACTTACCAAACAAAAGCGCTGGCAGGTCGATAGACACACAAACAAACACAAACATACACACAAAAATCTAGCTTTCGCAACCAACGGTTGCCTCGTCAGGAAAGAGGGAAGGAGAATGGAAGACAAAAGGATATGGGTTTTAAGGGATTGGAATGACTCCTTACCCTCTCCCTTAAAACCCATATCCTTTTGTCTTCCCTTCTCCTTCCCTCTTTCCTGACGAGGCAACCGTTGGTTGCGAAAGCTAGATTTTTGTGTGTATGTTTGTGTTTGTTTGTGTGTCTATCGACCTGCCAGCGCTTTTGTTTGGTAAGTCTCATCATCTTTCTTTTTAATTATATATATATATATATATATATATATATATATATATATATATATATATATATATATATATAAAAAGAAAGATGATGAGACTTACCCAACAAAAGCGCTGGCAGGTCGATAGACACACAAATAAACACAAACATACACACAAAACTCTAGCTTTCGCAACCAACGGTTGCCTCGTCGGGAAAGAGGGAAGGAGAAGGAAAGACAAAAGGAAATTTCCTTCTCCTTCCCTCTTTCCTGACGAGGCAACCGTTGGTTGCGAAAGCTAGAGTTTTGTGTGTATGTTTGTGTTTATTTGTGTGTCTATCGACCTGCCAGCGCTTTTGTTGGGTAAGTCTCATCATCTTTCTTTTTAAATATATTTTTCCCACGTGGAATGTTTCCCTCTATTATATATATATATATATATATATATATATATATACGGTTATAATAGAAGGAAACATTCCGTGAAGGAAAAATATACCTAAAAACAAAGATGATGTGACTTACCAAATGAAAGTGCTGGCAGGTCGACAGACACACAAACGAACACAAACATACACACAAAATTCAAGCTTTCGCAACAAATTGTTGCCTCATCAGGAAAGAGGGAAGGAGAGGGAAAGACGAAAGGATGTGGCTTTTAAGGGAGAGGGTAAGGAGTCATTCCAGTCCCGGGAGCGGAAAGACTTACCTTATGGGGAAAAAAGGACGGGTATACACTCGCGCGCGCGCGCACACACACACATATCCATCCACACATATACAGACACAAGCAGACATATTTAAAGACAAAGAGTTTGGGCAGAGATGTCAGTCGAGGCAGAAGTGCAGAGGCAAAGATGTTGTTGAATGACAGGTGAGGTATGAGTAGCAGCAACTTGAAATTCCCGTTATCCACCAGGCCTCAATCTCCGCTAATTTCAAGTTGCCGCCACTCATACCTCACCTGTCATTCAGCAACATCTTTGCCTCTGCACTTCCGCCTCGACTGACATTTCTGCCCAAACTCTTTGCCTCTGTATATGTCTGCTTGTGTCTGTATATGTTTGGATGGATGTGTGTGTGTGCATGCGAGTGTATACCCGTCCTTTTTTCCCCCTTAAGGTAAGTCTTTCCGCTCCTGGGATTGGAATGACTCCTTACCCTCTCCCTTAAAACCCACATCCTTTCATCTTTCCCTCTCCTTCCCTCTTTCCTGATGAAGCAACCGGGCGTTGTGAAAGCTCGAAATTTTGTGCGTGTGTTTGTGTGTTTTTTATTGTGCTTATCTACCAGCGCTTTCCCGTTTGGTAAGTCATGGAATCTCTGTTTTTAATATATTTTTCCCATGTGGAATGTTTCTTTCTATATAGTGCCTGTTGTAGAAAATCTGTGTATATGAGTCTTGTTGCTTCTTGGTAAATACAATGTTCATTGTCACTGTGGGGCAGTGACCAATGATCTGAATCAATTATCATTTCTACCACTGATTTTTGGTATCTGAGTTTCATTTTCTTCAATGTTTTATTGGTTTTTCCTTTAATAATGCTCATCAGATACATTACTTTTTGCTTTATTCTCAGAGTAGTTTCATCTTGTCCGCATAGAATGTGTCCTGGATTGATGCTTCATCTACTATATTTTGAGCAAAGCATACACCATACTGTCGTATTAGGTAAGATCCAAAAGATCAAGCTTTTTCTTACACTACTCATTCATCCAATCATTCATTACGTTCCATAGATACCATCATGAAGGAGAACCTTCACAGATAAACAAGTCAAAGTATACAATAATAAAACACAAGTAAACCAAGAAGCTTACTCTGTACACTGCATTAACAGAAAACTCACCACTATATTGCTTAGTACTATTCATGCTTATGACAGCTAAATTTAATTGACTAAATTAGAAAGGACACTGCCACTTTGAAATAGCTACTGCCTTCTCAGTTATACTATATAGCTGCTGGAAACTGCTATTGGTAGTTTAATATTATCTTATTACAATGGGATTTTTTGAAGAAAAAAGTAAATTATTAATTGTACAGCAGCTTTACAGCAAACACTACAGATGCACACCACCTATTCTGTCTGTAGGATAAGATTTTCATTTACTAATCGTACAAACCTGAAAACAAAAATCAGTAACATAGATCAGATTGTTAATTAATTCCACACATCATTTGCATTATTTCTTAAAAAAATATACAAAATAAATTAGTTTTCTGACTGTGCACCCATGATTTGTAAATAAACACACTAAAATTTATCAACAAAGTAAACATTTTTGTCTTTCTTATTACACATGCTTTTAGTTTTTAATTATTTGCTTTTAAAGAATAAAATGAGTTGTCCAGCAAAAACAATTTGAGATTAGATTTAAAATTTGCTACCTGTCATATACATTATGTCATTTGGCATATAACAAAATGATTTTATGGCTGCAGACTAAAAAGCTTTTTGAGATGTGATGTTTAAAGCTTTCCCGGCGTACTGATTGTTCCGTAAAAACACGGGAGAACTGCCGGATATCAGTAACGTCCTGCCACGATATTTCGGTGCAGAATCTTCTGGCCATCTTCAGGAGAGTGCCACTGTAGTAGTACTGGCGAGTACACGCTGTGCTCCGCTATTTAAAGCCATACTGAGGTGACATTGCGCATGCACTGCTCGGCGTGTGCGTTCATACATCTACATCTACATTTATACTCCGCAAGCCACCCAACGGTGTGTGGCGGAGGGCACTTTACGTGCCACTGTCATTATCTCCCTTTCCTGTTCCAGTCGCGTATGGTTCGCGGGAAGAACGACTGTCTGAAAGCCTCTGTGCGCGCTCTAATCTCTCTAATTTTACATTCGTGATCTCCTCGGGAGGTATAAGTAGGGGGAAGCAATATATTCGATACCTCATCCAGAAACGCACCCTCTCGAAACCTGGCGAGCAAGCTACACCGCGATGCAGAGCGCCTCTCTTGCAGAGTCTGCCACTTGAGTTTGTTAAACATCTCCGTAACGCTATCACGGTTACCAAATAACCCTGTGACGAAACGCGCCGCTCTTCTTTGGATCTTCTCTATCTCCTCCGTCAACCCGATCTGGTACGGATCCCACACTGATGAGCAATACTCAAGTATAGGTCGAACGAGTGTTTTGTAAGCCACCTCCTTTGTTGATGGACTACATTTTCTAAGGACTCTCCCAATGAATCTCAACCTGGTACCCGCCTTACCAACAATTAATTTTATATGATCATTCCACTTCAAATCGTTCCGCACGCATACTCCCAGATATTTTACAGAAGTAACTGCTACCAGTGTTTGTTCCGCTATCATATAATCATACAATAAAGGATCCTTCTTTCTATGTATTCGCAATACATTACATTTGTCTATGTTAAGGGTCAGTTGCCACTCCCTGCACCAAGTGCCTATCCGCTGCAGATCTTCCTGCATTTCGCTACAATTTTCTAATGCTGCAACTTCTCTGTATACTACAGCATCATCCGCGAAAAGCCGCATGGAACTTCCGACACTATCTACTAGGTCATTTATATATATTGTGAAAAGCAATGGTCCCATAACACTCCCCTGTGGCACGCCAGAGGTTACTTTAACGTCTGTAGATGTCTCTCCATTGAGAACAACATGCTGTGTTCTGTTTGCTAAAAACTCTTCAATCCAGCCACACAGCTGGTCTGATATTCCGTAGGCTCTTACTTTGTTTATCAGACGACAGTGCGGAACTGTATCGAACGCCTTCCGGAAGTCAAGGAAAATGGCATCTACCTGGGAGCCTGTATCTAATATTTTCTGGGTTTCATGAACAAATAATGCGAGTTGGGTTTCACACGATCGCTGTTTCCGGAATCCATGTTGATTCCTACATAGTAGATTCTGAGTTTCCAAAAACGACATGATACTCGAGCAAAAGACATGTTCTAAAATTCTACAACAGATCGACGTCAGAGAGATAGGTCTATAGTTTTGCGCATCTGCTCGACGACCCTTCTTGAAGACTGGGACTACCTGTGCTCTTTTCCAATCATTTGGAACCTTCTGTTCCTCTAGAGACTTGCGGTACACGGCTGTTAGAAGGGGGGCAAGTTCTTTCGCGTACTCTGTGTAGAATCGAATTGGTATCCCGTCAGGTCCAGTGGACTTTCCTCTGTTGAGTGATTCCAGTTGCTTTTCTATTCCTTGGACACTTATTTCAATGTCAGCCATTTTTTCGTTGGTGCGAGGATTTAGAGAAGGAACTGCAGTGCGGTCTTCCTCTGTGAAACAGCTTTGGAAAAAGGTGTTTAGTATTTCAGCTTTACGCTTGTCATCCTCTGTTTCAATGCCATCATCATCCCAGAGTGTCTGGACATGATGTTTCGAGCCACTTACTGATTTAACGTAAGACCAGAACTTCCTAGGATTTTCTGTCAAGTCGGTACCTAGTATTTTACTTTCGAATTCACTGAACGCTTCACGCATAGCCCTCCTTACGCTAACTTTGACATCGTTTAGCTTCTGTTTGTCTGAGAGGTTTTGGCTGCGTTTAAACTTGGAGTGAAGCTCTCTTTGCTTTCGCAGTAGTTTCCTAACTTTGTTGTTGTACCACGGTGGGTTTTTCCCGTCCCTCACAGTTTTGCTCGGCACGTACCTGTCTAAAACGCATTTAACGGTTGCCTTGAACTTTTTCCATAAACACTCAACATTGTCAGTGTCGGAACAGAAATTTTCGTTTTGATCTGTTAGGTAGTCTGAAATCTGCCTTCTATTACTCTTGCTAAACAGATAAACCTTTCTCCCTTTTTTTATATTCCTATTAACTTCCATATTCAGGGATGCTGCAATGGCCTTATGATCACTGATTCCCTGTTCTGCACTTACAGAGTCGAAAAGTTCGGGTCTGTTTGTTATCAGTAGGTCCAAGATGTTATCTCCACGAGTCGGTTCTCTGTTTAATTGCTCGAGGTAATTTTCGGATAGTGCACTCAGTATAATGTCACTCGATGCTCTGTCCCTACCACCCGTCCTAAACATCTGAGTGTCCCAGTCTATATCTGGTAAATTGAAATCTCCACCTAAGACCATAACATGCTGAGAAAATTTATGTGAAGCTCTCTTTGCTTTCGCAGTAGTTTCCTAACTTTGTTGTTGTACCACGGTGGGTTTTTCCCGTCCCTCACAGTTTTGCTCGGCACGTACCTGTCTAAAACGCATTTAACGGTTGCCTTGAACTTTTTCCTGGCATATCGGTATCAGGTCGATTTCCATCTTTATGCAGATAACTACGTTGACTATGAAGTTTCTCTATAAAAGGATTCCAAGCAGAGTTTAGCTGATAACCGTTATCTCGACTGATGAGAGTCTCATTGTCAGACAATCTTATTTCCACAGATTCATTGATAATCGAGCTCCGAAAGTTTGATGTATGGGCCAAACTTTTTGTGTCGTCGTAATTCATGGATGGTCTGTGGAAATACAATGTTCGGCGATTGCGGACTTGGTGGGTTGGAAAAGGCGAGTATGCCGTTGGTGTTCAACAATGCGTTCCTGCACAATTTGTGTTGTTTGCCCTATATACGATTTGCCGCATTCACAAGGAATTTTGTAAACACCTGGTTTACGCAGGCCCAGGTCGTCTTTAACAGATCCCACCAGTGATGAAATTTTGGAAGGAGGGCGAAAGATGACTCGCACTTGATACTTTCTCAATATTCTGCCTATCTGTGAAGAAATATTCCCAATAAATGGTAGATAAACAGTCGACCTGAAGGCCTCCTCCTCTTCCTTGTTCCATCGTTTGTAGGTCTTCATCACTCTGTTCACTTGCCTAGGTGAAAAGCCATTCTTCAAAAATACTTTTTGCAGGTGTTCCAGTTCCGCTTGAAGACTGTCGGCATCAGAGATAGTATGGGCACAGAGGATCAAGGTTTTGAGAACGCCCATTGTTTGTGCTGGATGGTGGCAACTAGTAGCTTGTAGATACAGGTCTGTATGGGTGGGCTTTCTGTGCACCGAGTGACCAAATGTGCCATCACTCTTCCGTCGCACCAAGACGTCTAAAAATGGCAGACAACCATCTTTCTCTATCTCCATGCTAAACTTTATGTTTTCATGTATGGAGTTCATGTGACGTAAAAATTCTTGGAGACAGTCCAGACCATGAGGCAACACTATAAAAGTGTCGTCAACGTACTGCCAAAGTACTGTCGGTTTAAAAGTGGCAGAGTCGAGTGCTCTCTCCTCAAAATCCTCCATAAAAAGGTTGGCCACGAGGGGAGACAAAGGACTCCCCATGAAGAATGGCTTTTCACCTAGGCAAGTGAACAGAGTGATAAAGACCTACAAACGATGGAACAAGGAAGAGGAAGAAGCCTTCAGGTCGACTGTTTATCTACCATTTATTGGGAATATTTCTTCACAGATAGGCAGAATATTGAGAAAGTATTGAGTGAGAGTCATCTTTCGCCCTCCTTCCAAAATTTAATCACTGGTGGGATCCGTTAGACGACCTGGGCCTGCGTAAACCAGGTGTTTACAAAATTCCATGTGAATGCGGCAAATCATATATAGAGCAAACAACACGAACTGTGCAGGAACGCATTGTTGAACACCAATGGCATACTCCCCTTCTCCAACCCACCAAGTCCGCAATTGCCGAACATTGTATTTCCACAGACCATTCCATGAATTACAACGACACAAAAATTTTGGCCCATACATCAAACTTTTGGAGCTCGATTATCAATGAATCTGTGGAAATAAGATTGTCTGACAATGAGACTCTCACCAATCAAGATAACAGTTATCAGCTAAACTCTGCTTGGAATCGTGTTATAGAGAAACTTCGTAGTCAACATAGTTATCTGCATAAAGATGGAAATCGACCTGATACCGATACGCCAGGATTTCACACTGGAGGGCGCGAGGCGCAGCGCATGGGACCGTTATGAACGCGCACGCTGAGCAGCGCATGCACAATGTCACCTCAGTACGGTTGTAAATAGCGGAGCTCAGCGTGTACTCACCAGTACTACTACAGAGTACTACTACAGTGGCACTCACCTGAAGATGGCCAGAAGATTCTGCGCCGAAATATCGTGGCAGGACGTTACTGATATCCGGCAGTTCTCCCGTGTTTTTATGGAATGAGCTTTTTGAGATGTTTTACAAATGAGTAATGAAGAAAATTTGGTTAATAATCAGCAACTTCTTTCTTATTGTGTTGTTCTCATAATATGAAGGATTTTTAATATGAATTTTGTTAGAGAAGATATACACAGTGAAAGTGTGGTTGTCAAACCTAATTCCTTGAAAATATCACTACAATATAAATATGGATGAACATTGGTTCCGAAAGCTTGCATATTTCCTGAGCTCCTTTTTATGCATTTTCTCCAGCCACTGCACAGTGAGTAGATTTTTTTATCTATTCAATTATATTTTCAAAAGCAATACAATTTCATTATTTATTAATATGAATGATTCATGTATGTTAAGAGATAGGTAATATTCATGTGTAAAGAATCAGACTGAATCTAAAATTGAACCCTATAGGACTTCATTCATGGTTAATTTCTAGCCCTTAAGACTGTCTATACTTATAATATTGTTTGCATCATTCACCACCACATTTTACATTCTTTTTTTAAAGTATGCTTCAAATCAAGTTGTTTGTAACACAATTCAGTCTATAAAATGTAAGCTTTTCTAAGAAGGTGTATTTATCCACCAAATAAGATGCATTATATCATCGAAAATAAACAATTTTTGAAAATATTTTGTAATTTGATATTATGTAATTTTCTTCTCATCCGTCAGTTAAGCCTCCCCTGTCCAGCTGATCAACCCTTCTTTCTGATTGTTGGGAACTGCTCTGGAAGAGATTGGAAACGTGAGAGCTTAGTGGTAGAGGGTCAACAGAAACATCCGATCTCACGCGTCGGCTTTGACCCGTGATGTAAGCGTGTTGTGGTGTGTGACGTCATTACGGCGCGGATTTTGGTTTGTGATTGTGGCGTGTTTGTAGATGTCGTGTTGTTGTTTGTTGTGCCCTCTGGTGGTGTGTTCATGGTTTTCGTTTGTTTGGTGTGTTGGGGTCAGTTTGCTGTTGCTCAGAGGTGAGTGCTGCGTGCGTGGTTTTGAAGCGGAATTTGTATTAGTGAGTTAACGGTTTTGTGTGATGGTTAATGTAATGATGATTGCTGTACGTCGGGTGAGTTTGTTATTAAGTGTATTCGGTTGTGGTTTTTGTGGTAAGTTCCCTTTTTTTTGTTTTGGCGTATGTGTTGTGTATTGGGTATAGGGAAGTGTTTCATTGAGATTTGTGGCTGTGAAGGCTGATATTGGTATTCGTATTGGGAGATGTGTTTGAGTTCATAGGTCATGGGTAGTGGTCGATCCTAAGTTATGGGATTGGTAGCTGCTGTTGAGCTATATAGTTGGAGGGAAGTGTTCAATCTCAATGTTTGGTGGAGTATGTTGATTTTTGTAATGGGAGATGGGATCGTGAGTTGCTGTTGAGCTATATAGGTCAAGGGAAGTGTTCGATCGGGAGCTGCTGTAGATATATGTAGGTGAAGGGAAGTGTTTGTTCGCAATGTTTTGCGGTGTATTTTGATTTTTGTATTGGGGGATGGGATCGGGAGATGCTGTTGAGCTATATAGGTCAATGGAAGTGTTCGATCCCAATTTATGGGATCGGGAGCTACTGTAGATCTATATAGATAGGTCAAGGGAAGTGTCTGATTCCGGATAAGAATGTGTTTTGTGGTATTTGGTGAGTTTTGTGATGTCGATTTTTTTCGTCGTTTTGCGTGGTTTTGTATGGCGGTCGGTGGCTACATTTGTGTATATTTAGTTTCTCCCCACCCAAAAACCCCCAATTTCCCACGCTTCTCCCATTAGAGTCATTAGGCTTTTTGTGAAACCTGTGTGTGTGTTGTTTTTCTATGTATTTTCGTGTTTATGATACGTATGCGATGTTTTTATATCCGCCATATTGGAATTGTGGTTTATGGTCGTTTCCGCCATATTTGTGACGTCATGGGTCAAAGCCGACGGGTAGGATCGGACGCTTCTGTATTTCCGTGGTAGAAGTGGTAATAAGCAAGATCTAAATTACCAATAAAACATTGCGCAAGAATTAGTAAGTGTGGAAAGCTAAGGGCATTATATGTGGCAGGCAGGGGGAGGGGGATAAACAGGTCTAAAAATAAAAGATATAGGAAACTACAAGGGAGCGAAGCAAGGGGTAGTTACTGAAAAGAAATGCTGAGATCAAAGAAATTGACGTAAATTAGGGGCAGGTGGGTAGTAAGAACCAGGGACACATTGTAAGGCCAGGTCCCACAGAATTGTATCTTGAATAATTTTGTCCTGTGATCCCACACAACATTCCTAAGTAATTCCCTGCCTGCCTTTAAGGCCAGTCATTACTCTCTACCCATTCACAGATTAAAATTGCAACAATTTCATTTTATATGCTCACTGAATGCCACTACGAACCTGCAGTTAACATTCAATAAAACTGGGCTGCAACAGTTGTGGTAAAGAGGCTTCATCAACAGTCTCACATCACTACATTCAAAATATGCCTCCACAATCCTACATCAGGACTCCAGTTAGCTTCATACACATACTTTCAATCACCATTCCGTTAAGCCTCTCTCTCATCAAGATCCATTGACTCCAAGCTTCTACTCATTTCTCTCAACTAGACACACAAGATTTATCTGCATCATCATCTTATCACACCCGACTTCAAGTATCCACCTGAATGCATATCTGCCTTAGATGACCAATCTCTAAAATACTTTTACCACGAACTCCCCTTGTTTATCTAGGATAAACTTACATCCTTGGATGCAGGAAATGCATCCCTACATGGATCCGCACCCTATTCGCAACAAATGCCATTCTTATTGCTTGTTAGTGCAATATCATTCTGTATTTTGCATGCGGCCAAACCCTTATTCTGCAGTGTACATACTCTTACTGTAAGACCAAGAAAACATATCTTTTCACTATCAAAAACATCATTTTGACAATCAATTATTTTCCTTTTGAGGATAAGAGTTACAAACAAATCAGAACAGCTCTCTCCAGCGCCCCCCCCCCCCCCCCCACACACACACACACACACACACACACAGCAACTGCTGTATGGAGTCACAATGAGCCTGCAGTTTTTAATTTTCTGGAAAAACGGTATAACCTGATCCAAATTACTTACTCTTGTATCAATAGAATCTAAGAACAGTATTGTGTAAAGGATAGACAATATTCTGAGAAGCATAGATGATATTGTGCAATATCATGAAAAGGACAGATTGCCGCTCACCATATATAGGAGACATTGAATTGCAGATGGGCACAACGAAAACACAGCTGTAAAATTAAGCTTTTGGTTAGAAGCTTTTCTTCCAAAATAGAAAAAAAAAAACATATACACACAAAAACCACTGTCCCCATGACCAGACTGTGGACTGTAACTGTGCCAGACAGGAGCAGCAATTTGGTGTGGGTTGCTAGCGAGATGGGGGAGGCTTCTGTATTTATGCTTGTGGGAGCATGAAGGGACATGATGGGGGAATAGTAGCTAGGTGCAGTGGGGAGGTTTTGAGGGGCAGCAGGGGCAGGGATTGAAAAAGCACAGCTGTGGAGAAGGGAAAAAGAGTTGGTGGTGTGTAGGCAGAGCAGAAGGCTGTGTAGTGCTAGAGTGGGAGCAGAGATGGGGATGGGTTAGGATATATTGCAGGGAGAGTTCCCCTCAATGCAGTTCGAAAAAGCTGGTGTCAGTACGAAGAATCCAGATGGTGCAGATTCTGAAGCAGTCATTGAAGTGACAGCTTGTTAGCTGTCATGCCCACATAAAAGCAGCACAGTGGTTGCAGCTTAGTTTGTACATCACAAAAACACTTTCACAGGCAATCCTGCCTTTTATGGGACAGGAGATATCTGTGACCAGCCTGGAGTAGGTGGTGGTGGTGGGGAGATGTATGGGACAGGTCTTCCATGTACATCTATTGCACATAAACAGGCTAGGTGGCAAGGGGCCGGGAGCAGGGTTTGAGCAGAGGTGGACTGTGATATCGTATAGGCTCGGTGGATGTTTGGTTGGTTGGTGCTTTAGGGCACAAAACTGCTAGGGCCATAAGCACCCATATCATAATGTTAGGAAAACGAAGTACTAAATAAAAACCTGAAGCAAAAAAGACAAAAACCCAATCATGCATCTTTAAAAGAGGAGCACATAAGGACAAGGACAACCCTAATGAAAATTTCTCAAAACATCATTGAGATGGTGGAAGTCCCCAGGGGTCGTGGGATCAAATTTGCTTCGCCATGCTGCTGTAGCGAATAAAAAGTAAGACGCGATTGACACAATGCATGTCATCCGCTAAAATATCTGACAAAGTAGATGGCAAACATAGACGTAAAAATCATAGCATGTAAGCTTTCACGGCCGGCATCTTCATTAATTAAAACTTCCGGGCTGAATTGCCGCGGTCCGTATATAAAACTACTTCTCCTTCCTGACGTTTCGTTGCCGGCTGCGGGCAACATCTTCTGAGGTGAGTCGGCGACTGGCTGCTAGGCGCTGGTGGTCCCACTTATATAGAGTGCTTAGATGGCGCCACCACTCGTCACGTGCTTTCGACTTTAAAACTATCGCTGGCTAGTGCCATCTCTCTCGATTACAGGTAACCGATTGTCACGTTGTTGGTACAAAGTCGAACGCCATATCTTGTCTAGTTTTAATCCTCCTTCTTTTCTATTAAAATTATTTCCGTGTTTATAGATCTCTATAGCTTCTCTATACATGCGAGTGTAGTAATGTGAGGTCCTAGCTATCACGTTTGTCTCACTAAATTTTATTTTGTGATCACCGTCTTTGAAAACGTATTCCACTACAGCTGATTTTTCAATCTGTCCCAATCTACAGTTCCTTTTGTGTTCCGTTAGGCGGGTATTAACACTCCTTTTAGTTGTTCCAATATAAACCATGCCACAGTTACACGGAATTTTATACACACCTGGGGTGATCACGAAATAAAATTTAGTGAGACAAACGTGATAGCTAGGACCTCACATTATTACACTCGCATGTATAGAGAAGCTATAAAGATCTATAAGCATGAAATAATTTTAATAGAAAAGAAGAAGGATTAAAACTAGACAAGATATGGCGTTCGACTTTGTACCAACTACGTGACAATCGATTACCTGTAATTGAGAGAGATGGCACTAGCCAGAGATAGTTTTAAAGTCGAAAGCACGTGACGAGTGGTGGCGCCATCTAAGCACTCTATATAAGTGGGACCACCAGCACCTAGCAGCCAGTCGCCGACTCACCTCAGAAGATGTTGCCCGCAGCCGGCAACGAAACGTCAGGAAGGAGAAGAAGTTTTATATATGGACCATGGTAATTCAGCCCGGAAGTTTTAATTGATGATAGACGTAAAAAGCTAAAAAAATGGGCACTGGATCAGAAAGTGGCACACTGTCAACAATGAGAGCAGCAGAAACAGAGTGGGGCAGTGCGCCACTTAATAAATGGCAGTTCTAAAATGACAGTGTCCTATACACAGCCAGGCTAAAATGACCTCCTCATGATGTGACAGCCAAGAGGAAGTCGACCGTGCTATTGGGAGTGGTTTAATGTACCGATATTTGTTCACCTGAAGAGAAGACCATTGTGTACTCCAGAGTGACACTACATGGTAACAGACAGTGACACAAAGATCATCCGAGGAACACAATGACTAGTAAGAGAGGAAGGAGAGAGCTGCACCCTATGAAGCAGCATCAGCGTTCTCATTCCCTGGCACGCCGACACGACCAGGAACCCACAGGAACACGAGGTATTCTTGGATCTGTTGAATTAAAGGGTGGACTGAGTACAGCACATGAAGGATCTGAAGAGCACAGAGAGAATCTGAGCAGACAACACAGTTCGGAAATCCGTGTCACTGGATGTACTGGGCGGTCTGATGAAGAGTGTAGAGCTCCGTGGTGAAAATCTAGCACCGGTCAAGAAGCCAATATTGATAAGGATCATTGGCAAGTACAAAGGCCCGAAACTGTGGTCAGTCCTGGACTGTCGGTGTAGACATAGTCACTGTTTCCGAGCCACGCACGAAGTGTGAGAAACTTGCTACGATACACCAGGCCAGGAATAGTGCCCACAGGAAGCGAACGGAGTCCGAAATGAACGAGTATCTCGGCACAAAGCCAGACTGGCGAAGGGCTCGCATCCATGGGGAACGTGGTAGGGAGCGTAAAGCAAAGCTGTCAAAGCAGCAAATGAAATTGAACTCCAGGAGGCAACAGAGAAGAAAGGTGCAGTCCATACTGGCAGTCAAGGGAATCGTCAAAAAATGGAGCATAGGATGGGTGACCCAGCTCACCTAAAGACTGAGGAGAACATTCCGCAAGTAGGACCCAGGTAAGTCAACAGCCTCAGCAAAGAGACTCTCAAGGGGACTAGCATAGAAGGCACCAGTGGCTAAAGGCATCCCGCAATGGTGGACATTGTTAAGACGGCGTAAGATAGTCGGAGGGGTGGATGAATATACGATTCATTCATAATCCCGTTTCGAACAGACAAGGGACCGGTATAAAGAGAGGAGGACGGTCCAGTCTGCTCCCCACGAGGTATCGCATAAAACACGTAGATCACTGAGGAAGCGAGTACAATGAGCTGCCAGATAAGAGACATGGGAAGACCAAAAAAATTTCCTATCAAACATCAAGTGCGAAGAGTTTCATTGTGTCAATGAACGAAAGAAGGAATAGGCCGAGACGCAGAGACAGGGAAAGAAACTCCTGATGCCGCCATTTCTTACAGACAGTCTTGTCTGTGGAACACTGGACGACATTGTTGATGCCCCACGAGTAAAGATGATCAAGACATTGCTGAAGATGCTGCTCAAGTAGAAAAGAGAGCCAACATACATGGCAGGAGACAATCCATAATAGGGTTAATTACTACGGCACATAAGATTATGCCGAACAGTGAACCCTGAGGCAACCCGCTTTCTTGAATGAAAGTGTCCGACAGAGCCAAGCCCACACATAATCTTTAAAAATTCCTGGAAAAAAAGGGGCAGGCAACACACAAAGCCTCACTCATACACAATACAGAGGACCCCCATCTTCAAGCAGGTGCCGTACGCCGTCTCCAAAAAGAACATGGCCACAGTTTGGTACTTCTGCAAAAAACTGTTCCCAGTATGAGTTGAAAAGGTGCCGAGATGATAAACTGCATAGCAGTGCCTACGGAATCCACACTGGGCATTACAGAGTAGATTCTGAGAATCGAGTCACCACATCATCCTACCATCAATCATACATTCCATCACATTGCAGATGCTACTGGCGAGGGAAATTGGGCAGCAGCTGGAAGGAAGCTGTTTGTCTTCCCAGACTTAGGTACGGGAATGACAACCGCCTCATGCCAGTGACTGGGAAATGTGTAATCTGTCCAGATGTGGTTATATGTGTGGAGGAGAAAGCATAGGCCCTCAGGAGATAGATGTTGAAACACCAGAATGTGAATGCAGTCTGGCCCTGAAGCAGATGACCAGGATGAAGAGAATGCATGTTTAAACTCCCTCATTGTAAAAGCGGTACTGCAACATTCACAATTCTAGGAGGAGAGATCATCTTTGCCTCCGGCGGCCATTTCAGAGGGAGGAAGGCAGGATGGTAGTAGGTGGAACTCGAAATGTCTGTAAGATATTGGGGCAAGGTGTTGGAGATATCAAGGGGATCTACAATAACGTTGTTTGCTATGGTCAGACCAGGAACAGGGCAATGAACCACAGTTCCTGAAAGCCGATAGAGATTACACCAAACAACAGAAGAGGGATTAAAACTGTTAAAAGAGCTTTGGAAAGAAAGCCAGCTGCCTTTTTTTTTGGTATCCCTTCTCTGTTCGCATATTGCGTCGTGGCATGCCTCAATCCACCAGGGAACAGGAGCATGTCACAGCGAGGAAGAGGTGGCAGGTATGGAACATTCTGCAGCAGTAAGGATAGTGTTTCTAAGGTATTCTACCTGGTCATCAACGCAGGGAAAATAGTATTTATCGAAAGTGGCCAGTGAGGAGTAGAGCTGCCAGTCGGCTTTGGAAAGCTGCCAGTTGGTTGGATGCACAGATGGGATAGGCATTACCAAATGAATGACACGGGGGAAATGGCCACTTGAATGTGTGTCAGAGAGAACAGACCACTTGAGACAACGAGCAAGCTGAGCAGTACACATTGGAAGCTTCAAGTGTGAAAAGGAATGTACGGAATTGGAAAGAAATGTGGGTGTACCTGTATTCAAACAGATTAGATTGCGCTGGTTGAGCCCTAAAGTGGATGGTGGGCACTGAAGTTGCCAAGCAGCAAAAATGGAGGAGGAAGTCGAGAAGTAAGTTGCAAAATGTCTGCCCTGGTGGCAGCAGAAGACAAGGGTGAGTAGACAATGCAAAGAGAGGAGGTGAAACTGGAAAAGGAAAGACAGACAGCAACAACTTGAAGCTGGGTGTACAAGGAAACGGTGTGACTAGATGTTGTCTCAAATGAGCCAAAGTCCCCATTACAGGGTGTCGGTCAAAACGGACTAAAGTGAAGTGTGGGAGGTGAGAGTGATTGTGAGGGCATAGTTTTGTTTGCTGGAGGCAGAAAACAACGGGACAGAAGGATCACAACAGGAGCTGTAATTCAACCCTATTGGATCTGATGCTGCAAATGTTCCACATCCAATGACAGGCAGGAAATGGGTCAAATAAGGGGTTGACCCGAATGGCTCTCTCATTGAGGTAGATTGGACAGTCACAGGAGGAAGCAGCTTGATCAGCTCTGCAGTCGATACAGTGAGGTGAAGGAGGTGGACATTTATTCTCATGAGCTTCCATGCCACAGGTTTACATTCAGCTGTATTTTCACAAGATTAATGGGCCTGGCTGTGGTGCTCACATTTATACCAATGCATGTGATATATGGTCTGACAGCAATAGCTCTGTAGCCAGCCTTCATTTTCGATGGAAGTAGCACAGAGTCAAATGTGAGGAATAGTGTGTGAGTAGGCACTAAGTCTTTATCAACCCTTTTCATGACATGGTGACCTGCAGTCACTCCCTGGTCAGTAAGATAGGCTGCTATTTCAGCCTCGGTCAGACAATCATGAAGCCAAGTGTATCTGACACCCTGGGAGGAATTCAGAGTGTGGTGTGCCTCTATTTTAACAGGATAGCTGTGGAGAAGTGTTGCCCTAAGCAGGTTCTGTGCTTGAAATCTATCACCAAAAGTAAGGTCCCATTACACAACCAAGAGCAGGACTTCACATGACCAGCAATGGTACCCACACAATTCTGTACAACAAATAGATTAACTTTCATTAAATTGTGACCATCTTCCATGCGTGATGTCATGAGGTATACGGGTACAGCCAGGAGAGGCATCAATTCTATCACCTAAACCCATTTACATTTCTGGGATGAGGAATTCAACATGGAGAAATCCCCCATGATTCCCAGTGACATGCTCCTTCCCACTGGGGGGAGAAGTGAGGGGGGGGGGAGGGTTGGGAGGAGGGGTAGGCCTCATCTGCCTTACGTGATTGTCCACACCTCAGGTCACAACTCCCAGAATCTGGACAGAGGGACCAATTGGCATAGAGGAAGGTACCAGCTAAGGCAGTCATCCCTCCCTGGGCCTGGCCTTTACAAAGGGGTATGTAGGAGACCTACTTGTCAACCTGGGGCTGGGAATTATGCATTACCCAGTCACCTTTTATGTGTCAAACACATGGGCTGGCCTTCAGGGAAGAAGAAAAAGGAAAGAAAAAAGAGAGATCTTGAACGCCAAAGTGGAGGAAGGGAAAGAAAAGGAAGGACAGAGAAAGAAAAATGGGCGCACAAGATGAATCCACACACAGTTTTACCAAGAACTTTGGTTTCCCAAAGATGGCATACAACTAAGTCCCCAAGGGAGGGGAAAGGAAGAGCAGCTGAGGCTAGACATGCAGCATGGAAAAGGAAATAGTGCTGCAAAGGCTGGGGACCCATTGTAGCCAAGCATGTACTCACCAAGTAGTGCTGAGCGCCCTGGGAGTGAACCACTGTGAGAGGTGTTACCCTCCCAGCTCACCCATGCATTCTCTCTCCCATCACCTCCCACTAACACACCTACTGGCAACAAAAGAGAATCTCCTTCTCTCATGACTCAGTATCACCCAAGACTGGAGCAACTGAATCACATTCTCCACCAGGTTTTTGACTACCTCTCTTCATGCCCTGAAATGACGAATATCCTAGCCACTGTACTCCCCAACCCTCCCACACTAGTATTCCACTGCTCACCAAACCTATGCAATATCTTTGTCCATCCCTACTTCCAACCTTCCCTGTAAACTAACCTAGGTGCAACACCTGCCCCTTACTTCCTCCCACCACCATCTACTCCATTCTGGTCATAAGCATCCCATCAAAGGCAGGGCAATCTGTGAAAGCAACGAAGTGATCTACAAATTATGCTTCAACCACTGTGCTCCTTTCTATGTGGACACGGCAGATCGCAAGCTGTCTGACCACATGAATGACCACTGACAAAGTGTGGCCAAGAAACAGCTTCCCAACATGACTTCAACAACTGCTTGACAGCCTTTGCCACATGGATCATTCTCACCAACACTAATTTTCCTGAGTTGTACAGGTGACAACTCTTCCTGAGGTATACCCTATGTTCCCATAATCCCACCCACCCTGGCCTCAACCTTCACTAGCCTGTCCTACATCCACCTATCCCTTTCACTGCTCCCACTCCAGCACTAAACAGCCTTCTATTCCACCAATGCACCCACAAGTCTTTTCCCCTTCTCTGCCTCACTACCTTTCACCAAACCACCTAACTGACCTAACAGCCCTATCCTGTTCCTGGCACATTTGTAAATGGATTATGTCAAACTGTTGTTCACTTACAGATATGTGATAACTGAGTAGCCTTCTATATAGCTATGACCACCATCAATTTGAAGTACATAAGAATGCACACCTAATAACTGTTGTCTTGGAAATATGTGTAACAAGTTCTGATCATGCTGCACAACACAATCCAAGAGATCAGGATGAAGGAGCTTACAGGCACTCAACAGCAAGGTTTTCTGTGACACAGAGTGCCTACCATATCACAACTCATGTACCGCGATATTTCATATAGCTCTGCCCTAGTGTAAGTTCCCCTTAAGTTTGAAGACGGGAATTCATTCTCAAAAATATTCTCCCACCACAAAGTGTTCCTCAACATAATATTCATTCATCTTAATCCCCTCTTACTCAACTTTAGACCTACTTTAGTACTTTACTTTATTTTCTACCAAGCCAAATTCATATTCATCTCAGCTTAATCTAAACGATTATAGAGAGGGTTATGATCAACTTCAGAATCTTAATATTCCATTCTCAAGCGCCTATAGAGCACACTAAAACCACTAGTTAAAACTCTCTCAAGAAATCAAATTAGATGAAAGCACAAATGTGTTTTGACATGTAAAAGGATCACCACCATCTCCTGTAACTAGTGGCCACCAAGATTCCTTTTTCACCATCAATAATGACAATGCTTAGGAGCAAACCTGACTCTTTACAGAAAGAGAATATGTAGAGAAATAAATAGCATTTAAGTAAGAAACATTTGTATCAGCTATGTCAACTTCTTGCCAATAGCTCCTATAAGATTCTGTGCTGTGTCATTAAAACTCAAAGAAATGCTGAATAATTAATAATTTGAGAAGTGTCTTGATTAACACAGTGCTATTGTTACAACAATATATGAATTTGTTCTTAGTAATAACAAAAAAATTTAAAGGATAGTGACATTACAATGCCACAATTCAGCTAACTAGTCAGCAGCAGTTACACTTCCAATATGTACACCGGCTCTATAAAAAATAGCTACATTTAATGGCCAATCTGCAGTTATTTTAAATTAGTAGCTGACAGGAAATATCTTTAGGATGTTCCTGACAAAGGCTGGATCCACTGGCGGTGGTTTGTTAGGTAAAGGACTTTATTTTTTGTCTGCCTACAGAAACCTCATTTGTCTAATAGCACAGCAGTCCAGGTAATTTCGAACTTATGTTTTGACAGAGGCATGTGAAAGTTATTCCACATATTAACAATACACAGCTTCATATTGAGCCCATTTTTTATCTATTTTAAACAGCACCTTCACTATAGTTAGGCGCAAGTGTTTTTCATCTAATCGTTTATTTCAAGCACACAGGAGTAATTAATACTAAAAATTCTATAAAAATTGACTCCAATAGGATGCATCACAAACAGAACAGATGGGTAAATGAAAGTTAAGGTTACTTCTCATACAGTTACATTTCCTAAAACGAGAATGCCAGTTAGCTAGCAGATCCTATAATTTACACTTAGGAGCAAGTAACGTATTAATGAAATATATAGATTGCATAGGTGCAAAAAAGTAATATTGATATGACCAACACAAACTGCTGCTTTAATGTCATGCAAATTGAAAAGTCTTTCTTGTTTTTAATTTCAATAAAATGTTTTCTGTTGCAAGAAACGAGGGAACAGGTTCGTATGCTATAATTTACGCCAACAAGCTTTATCTCTTTCCGTTCGATGAACCATTTTATTTTTTATTCATTATTTCTAGCACCTCTGCACCTCTAAATTCTCTGATCTTAAGTGCGTCGTTCACAGTGCAAGGATCTCAAAAACCATCGTTGTAATGACAATTTGCATGCCTTCAGGGACACCAGCAATTGAGCGATTCTATTGAAAATCCACTTAATTGAAACGGTGGCAGAGCATGTATGTCCCTTGTTCCCTGTAACAGCGTTCTTGCAGCGGTATGGAAACTTCTGTCCTTTTCAAACTGAAAACATATATCATATGATCGAGGTGTGCAGATAAGTACGGGTTATTAACATACCTAATAACAAACAGCCATCACATATATATACAAAAATTCCCTGATTGCCAATTTAGGTAACCACAACTTCATCCCAACATAACCGCTAATTACAAATATATTAACGCTCAGTTTCCTTATGCATTAACTGTGACTCTACAGTGAATAATTTGTTATTTGTGTACTAATGTAATTGGATTGGGACTTCGGATATCGCACAGCGATATGTCGACTTCGCGATGTATTACACATATTTAATCGATACTTATCTGGGCGATAGATAGTCAACATCGATCTTTTATGGCGATATACTTCACCCGTCCACCAAAACTGTCGCCACCGCTGGTGGCACACAGCAAGTGTGTATTCCCAGTTTTTAGCGATGCAAAGTGTGAGATGCCACTTTTGTCACACCACAAAAAGTTCAATTTCGTTGTACTTTGTTGTGCCACATTCTTCCACCACTGCTCCCTGGTGACAGTATTTCTAAACACAAGAATTCTGTCGTAGTTATCGTACAGTAATTCCTACTGTACTCCATTCGATTTCAGTATTTTTCCTTTTATTACTGATAAAATTGAAGACAATGGCCGACAGCTACACTTCCAAGGCTTCTTGAAAAATTTTTGGACGAGTAAATAAGTAAACTCAAGATGTGTTGTTGTGGTCTTCAGTACTGAGACTGGGGTTTGATGCAGCTCTCCATGCTACTCTATCCTGTGCAAGCTGCTTCATCTCCCAGTACCTACTGCAACCTGCATCCTTCTGAATCTGCTTAGTGTATTCATCTCTTGGTCTCCCACTACGATTTTTACCCTCCACGCTGCCCTCCAATACTAAATTGGTGATCCCTTGATGCCTCAGAACATGTCCTACCAACCGATCCCTTCTTCTGGTCAAGTTGTGCCACAAACTTCTCTTCTCCCCAATCCTATTCAATACTTCCTCATTAGTTATGTGATCTACCCATCTAATCTTCAGCATTCTTCTGTAGCACCACATTTCGAAAGCTTCTATTCTCTTCTTGTCCAAACTATTTATTGTCCATGTTTCACTTCCATACATGGCTACACTCCATACAAATACTTTCAGAAATGACTTTCTGACACTTTAATCTATACTCGATGTTAACAAATTTCTCTTCTTCAGAAACGCTTTCCTTGCCATTGCCAGTCTACATTTTATATCCTCTCTCCTTCGACCATCATCAGTTATTTTGCTCCCCAAATAGGAAAACTCCTTTACTACTTTAAGTGTCTCATTTCCTAATCTAATTCCCTCAGCATCACCCCAACTTAATTCGACTACATTCCATTATCCTCGTTTTGCTTTTCTTGATGTTCATCTTATATCCTCCTTTCAAGACACTGTCCCTTCCATTCAACTGCTCTTCCGAGTCCTTTGCTATCTCTGACAGAATCACAATGTCATCGGCGAACCTCAAAATTTTTATTTCTTCTCCATGGATTTTAATACCTACTCCGAATTTTTTTTGTTTCCTTTACTGCTTGCTCAATATACAGATTGAATAACATCGGGGAGAGGCTAAATCCCTGTCTTGCTCCCTTCCCAACCACTGCTTCCCTTTTATGTCCCTCGACTCTAATAACTGCCATCTGGTTTCTGTACAAATTGTAAATAGCCTTTCGCTCCCTGTATTTTACCACTGCCACCTTCAGAATTTGAAAGAGAGTATTCCAGTCAACATTGTCAAAAGCTTTCTCTAAGTCTACAAATGATAGAAACGTAGGTTTGCCTTTCCTTAATCTTTCTTCTAAGATAAGTCGTAGGGTCAGTATTGCCTCATGTGTTCCAGTATTTCTACAGAATCCAAACTGATCTTCCCCGAGGTCGGCTTCTACTAGTTTTTCCATTCGTCTGTAAAGAATTCGTGTTAGTATTTTGCAGCTGTGGCTTATTAAACTGATTGTTCGGTAATTTTCACATCTGTCAACACCTGCTTTCTTTGGGATTGGAATTATTATATTCTTCTTGAAGTCTGAGGGTATTTCCCCTGTCTCATACATCTTGCTCACCAGATGGTAGAGTTTAGTCAGGACTGGCTCTCCCAAGGCCATCAGTAGTTCTAATGGAATGTTGTCTATTCCGGGGGCCTTGTTTCGACTCAGGTCTTTCAGTGCTCTGGCAAACTCTTCACGCAGTATCGTATCTCCCATTTCATCTTCATCTACATCCTCTTCCATT
The DNA here is from genome assembly GCF_023864275.1 of Schistocerca cancellata. NCBI lineage: Eukaryota > Metazoa > Arthropoda > Insecta > Orthoptera > Acrididae > Schistocerca > Schistocerca cancellata. The sequence goes on along the minus strand of NC_064626.1, from coordinate 389,339,807 downwards.
TCCATAATATTGTCCTCGAGTACATCGCCCTTGTATAGACCCTCTATATACTCCTTCCACCTTTCTGCTTTCCCTTCTTTGCTTAGAACTGGGTTTCCATCTGAGCTCTTGATGTTCATACAAGTGGTTCTCTTATCTCCAAAGGTCTCTTTAATTTTCCTGTAGGCAGTATCTATTTTACCCCTAGTGAGATAAGCCTCTACATCCTTACATTTGTGCTCTAGCCATTTTGCACTTCCTGTCGATCTCATTTTTGAGGCGTTTGTATTCCTTTTTGCGTGCTTAATGTACGGCATTTTTATATTTTCTCCTTTCATCAATTAAATTCAATATTTGTTCTGTTACCCAAGGATTTCTACTAGCCCTCGTCATTTTACCTACTTGATCTTCTGCTGCCTTCACTACTTCATCCCTCAAAGCTACCCATTCTTCTTCTACTGTATTTCTTTCCCCCATTCCTGTCAATTGTTCCCTTATGCTCTCCCTGAAACTCTGTACAACCTCTGGCTCTTTCAGTTTATCCAGGTCCCATCTCCTTAAATTCCCACCTTTTTGCAGTTTCTTCAGTTTTAATCTACAGGTCATAACCAATAGATTGTGGTCAGAGTCCACATCCACCCCTGGAAATGTCTTACAATTTAAAACCTGGTTCCTAAATCTCTGTCTTACCATTATATAATCTATCTGATACCTTTTAGTATCTCCAGGGTTCTTTCATGTATACAACCTTCTTTCATGATTCTTAAACTATGTGTTGGCTATGATTAAGTTGTGCTCTGTGCAAAATTCTACGAGGCGGCTTCCTCTTTCATTTCTTAGCCCCAATCCATATTCACCTACTACGTTTCCTTCTCTCCCTTTTCCTACACTCGGATTCCAGTCACCCATGACTATTAAATTTTCATCTCCCTTCACTATCTGAATAATTTCTTTTATTTCATCATACATTTCTTCAATTTCTTCGTCATCTGCAGAGCTAGTTGGCATATAAACTTGTACTACTGTAGTAGGTGTGGGCTTCGTATCTATCTTGGCCACAATAATGCGTTCACTATGCTGTTTGTAGTAGCTTACCTGCATTCCTATTTTCCTATTCAGTATTAAACCTACTCCTGCATTACCCCTATTTGATTTTGTGTTTTTAACCCTGTATTCACCTGACCAAAAGTCTTGTTCCTCCTGCTACCGAACTTCACTAATTCCCACTATATCTAACTTTAACCTATCCATTTCCCTTTTTAAATTTTCTAACCTACCTGCCCAATTAAGGGATCTGACATTCCACGCTCCGATCCGTAGAATGCCAGTTTTCTTTCTGTTGAAACGACATCCTCTTGAGCAGTATATGTGACCAAAAAACTCTTTCGTATCAATTTCTTAATTTGTGAGACGAGACAGTGTTTAAATTGTGGAGTATACGCAGAAAATAGCTTCTGAGTGTGATGTGGTTGGCGTCAAATTCAAACTTCGTTGTTTGAAATTTCGTTTTCGAGTCTACTTTTGTAAACGTTTTTGTGGCCTTCGATTTACACCTGTGCGAAATCTATTTTCGGAACCAGCATTAGGGTTTCGTCTTCCTTGCGTTTAACTCTCGTCACAGCTCTAAAGATGCAATCTGCACTAACAAATTCTTACCTGCCCATATGTTTTCAATTGACACCATACTGAAAGCTGTCCAAACACATAGGAATTGTGGCGTCTGTGTGAACAGAACCTCATGGTGCAACTACAATAAGCCACAAGTTGTGACTCCACATTAGTTGTTTGTATGAACTCATGGCCATCATGCCTCCGTCAAGTTATAGTGTGATATACAGGACATAAAATCCCATCTGAAACCTGGGATCATTTTTATGTTAATAATTGGCATCCAGTGTTCTACAATCGCGATGAAGTCATGAGATGTCCAATTGACTCTTTTATTAGAACATGTTAAGAGTCAATTGAACATCTCATGACTTTATTGCGATTGTACAGCATTGGTTCCCAATTATTAAGTAATAGTTTGTTCACATTGCCCCTAACATCATATCACATCAGGTCAATTTAAGTCCTTGATATCAACTAGCATGGCTGCCCTCAGCTGTTTTCAGTCTATAACAAGAACGAGCAACAAAGATGTAGAATAACAACTGAAATCAGCCCCAAAAACCATAGGGGTAGCATTCTTTTTTTATTTTTATTTTTTTATTGGCTTCTAGCATACAAACATTTTAGCCATCACAAATATATGTACTGACACATATTAACAAGTTAACATTTTTTTCTCCTTCATCATACATACTGTTTAGGGCGTACATTCATATGTTGTTAGATCAAAATTATTGTAATCAGATTACAAAAGACAGTTGAGTGCTAAAAAGTTCTTTAGTTAAGTTCAATTCATTTTAGATTGTTATGTCTTCTTTTGCTAGAAACAGAGCTGTGGCATCATATGTACTTCTGGTTGTGTCTCCGAGAGTTGGGATTGTGCAAAGTGGCTGGCAGTGACCAAGTCTTAAGAGCTCCTTTAAAAAGTCGATTCTGCCTTTCTCATAGAGTCTACACTGAAATAAGATATGATTGACGTCACCAGTTGTTTCCTCTTCACATTGACAGTAGGGTGTCTCCGATATTCCGATTCTATGTAAGTGGGCAGGGAAAGATCCATGACTGAGACGCATTCTCACAATGGACGTTATAATTTTCCTTGAATGTTTGAAGTTTGGAAACCATGTCTGTTTACGTGCATAGCTTTTACCTCTTGTTTGTTGGCTTTCATTCCATTCTTAATGTCATGAGAGAATCGCTTGTTGTTTTACTTTTAGGCAGTATTCTGTGTATGGGAGTTTAATGTCCATAGGTCTTCCAATGTTAATCTATCTCTCGCTAGTTGATCTACTTTGTCATTGTATAGAATGCCGGAATGTGATTTGACCCATGCAAATAGGGGAAGCATTCATCCCATGCTAAATGAGGCGAACCTTACGTCATAGTGACATAACGCTACGTCATCGTAACGTAAATAACCTAAATCGACTACATCAGTACGTGTATCGATCTTTGCAGTTGTACCAGAGAGGTTCAACCGATAACGTGAAAGCTAAAGCCGGGTTCACACACGCAACGAAATTATCGCCACAAGTCAAGTCATTCTGGAGAGGCGCTGTGAGCTACCGTTCACACAGGACGCCACAAATTCTTCGTAATTGAACAGTTTGCAAAATGGCGTCACCTGTCTCAGCTGATTAAACGGCAGTACATATTACTAAATAAGATGTTTAGGAAACATAATAAATGTAAAATATTACAGCTTCAAACCAAGCAAGGCTGGATTTATAAATACCGTCTGTAGGCGCAGCATTCTTAAGTGATTTCAGTACTTTTTATGTTCATTCATGAAAGCATTTCGAATGCTTTGAATTTTTAATTTTGTTGTAGCTACATCAATTCCAGGTACATATTCACGCATACTGTTTACTATTTCAATTAATGCAGCATCTCTCAAATTTCTGTCTGTATGATTCGCTTTTGTGGTTCCAAAGGCATTCTCGTTCTTGATACATCTCCAAGAATCTCATAATTGTCGCTGATGGGTTCGATTGTGGAGATGGCAGAATGGCGCAACAAAGTAGAACCAAGTTCAACTTTTTGTGGCGTGACAAAAGTTGCGCTTCTTAAATGGCGCCACCGAAAACTAGGAGTTCACACATGCAACTACAAAGCAACTGCAGTTCGCCATTAGCAGTGGCGATACTTTTGTTGCCTGTGTGAACCCGGCTTAAATGTAAAAAAACGTCAAAAACGAAATAACAGCAGTTGTGTGATATGCTCATCCCATTCGAATTACTTATTAAGTTGTAATCTCAACAATTTTGTATGTTATTGTGTGTTTCTTGATGAAATGAATGTCTGAACGAAGGAACCATAACAATAACGAAATTCAAAAATAGCGTCTAGTCATTTTTTGGAAAAATCTGTGAAGATTGCAATTTTAATGATTCTCTGTGTGACCATCAAAGAGTAAAACAGGTGTTTTTTGTTCAGTTGTTCTGTTACGCCTTTCAGTTTAATAAATACAGTTTTTAACCTTATGTGTGTTATTTTTATCTTAAGAAACTAAATTACATCAGGTTATGGGCCCAGGTTGGTTTTAAATAAACGGAATCTGCGATAAATACCTGGCCCCAAGTGTTCTCTCACGTAAAGTGAAGCCGAGATGGAAACTGAATCGTAAAAATATCGTATTCCTTTATTCGACGGAACGAATTTCAACAACTGGAAAATCAGGATGGAAATTCTCTTTGAGGAACTGGAACTATTACTATTTGTGCAAGCAAATTATCTCACAAAGGTGGAATTTGTCGATGGAGAGGAGAACACACAGCGTGCCGCAAAGGAAACACGATTGGCTGAAATGGCTAAACAAGATCGTAAATGTAAGTCTCATCTTGTTCAACGCAATGCCGACAGTCACTTGGAGTACATGTAAGGTAAGGTAACTTCTTTTGATTTATGGACCTCTCTGTGCAAAATCTTCGAGAGAAAAGGAATTTCTGGTTAACTTCTGTTGAGAAAACAAATGTTAACCATGAAATTCAACGCAACAAATGATTTGCTAGTTAACCACTTTCTGAAGTTTGATAAACTGATTCGTGATTATAGTTCGACTGGAGCTACTGTCGAAGAAACAGACATAGTGTGCCATTTGCTTTTAACGATGCCTGTGGAATACAACGTAGTGGTCACTGCAATCGAAACACTCAGTCTCAATGAAAGACTTGACGCTGAGCTTCGTGAAAAATAGGCTACTGGATGAAGAATCGAAGCGGAAGGGAGTCGTTGAGAAAAACAAAATTGATGAAACACCGCCTCCTACAGCTTTTCAGACTCAATTGTATCTAAAAAAGGGTTCGTCAAACAACAGTAAAACAAGAAGTCAACAAGGAACTTCTTTCAACTTGTCACCGTTGCGGCAAGCCTGGACACAAAAGGGCTAATTGCAGAGTTAAGGTACCAAACAAGAACTCCGGAATCAGCAACACTGTGGTCGTAGCTAATGTCAAAGAGGAAGATGGGTTTTGTTTTTTGCAGCGTCAAATGAAGCTGTCTCGTGGGCCCCTACCACCATGGCACAGCGCATCCCGACGTTGCGGATAGGGGATACAGCCTTCAGATATGAAGGGTAGCTGCAAATACAAAAAATAAGCAGTCGTGGACGGCCGTTGGGGAGCAGGCGATGGCGTGATGAACCATCCCTGTTTCTTCTTCTCTTACTATCAAATCTATTCATCAAGAATCAGCAACATTAATGGGCATGGCTCCCTTTGAAGTAAAATATTTTGGAGGTAAACTAGGTTCCCATTTGGATCTCCAGGTGGAACCTACTTCAAAGAGATTCAGGCCGAAAGGAACTTTCAGGTTGGGAAAATGCAACGTTAAAAGTTTGAGCAGGCCAGGAACATTCCAGACATTATTAGACGAATTAGATAGATACGATGTAGACATTGCAGCTATTCAAGAAACTCAGTGGCAGGGGAGGGTAGCATAAAGAGGGGTAACTATACATTTTTCTATGGAGGTGCGGAAGCTCACAGTTTCGGAACAGGTTTAGCAGTACAGAGAAAAGTGCTTCATGCAATCAGAGATATAAGGTTCATTAGTGACCGACTATCAGTTATAGTGTTGTCCAACAGGTGGAATAGACTACACTGAAGAGGTTGGTAAAGACGGCTTTTATGAAGAACTAGGTCAACTGTGGGATGAGTTCTCCTCGTATGATACAAAATTAATCAGGTGATTTTAATGCGAAGATAGGAAAGGAGGAAGCATTTCGGCCTACAATTGGGAAAGAAAGTTTGCATAACATTTCGAATGATAATGGCACAAGGGTGGTTAATTTTGCTGTTTCAAAAGACATGATTGTTGAGTGCACATATTTCAAAAGGAAGGACATTCATAAAGCAACTTGGGTCTCTCTGGATGGACACACCCGAAACCAAATTGATCATGTTCTTGTAGATCGGAGATGACACACTAGTATATAAAATGTTAGGACTTTCAGGGGAGCAGACTGCGATTCTGATCATTTCCTTGTAGTTGCCAAAGTTCACCAATGGCTATCTACAGCAACGTCAAGGTGTCACAATGCAGAACTTGTTAGGTTCGACACTGACAAGCTAAATGATGAAAACTTTAGAAGAAGGTACATGATAGAAATTTCAAATAGGTTCGATGCTCTCAGGACACACAAAGATCAAGACGAGGATGTAAATAAACAGTGGATCACTGTGAGGAATAATATCAAAGAGGCAGTGAAAGTCACAATAGGTACAATTAAGAAGAACAGGAGGGAACCGTGGTTTGATGAGGAATGCAAGAAATTGGTAGAGGAAAGGAGAAAAGCGCGATTAGATTGGGACAGAATGGGAGATAGAAAACCAGAGGAGTTCTTCAACTTGAGAAGGGAAGTTGGTCGTAGGCTACGGGCAAAGAAGAGGGATTATTTGATCAATCAAATTACAAAAATGGAAACAAACAGGAAAACAAAAAACATTAGGGAACTTTACCTAGACATAAATGGGTATAGGAAGGGCTTCAAGGCTAGGACAAATGCACTTCGAGGGGATGCTGGGGGAATACTGATAGACCCCAGTGCTATATTAAGTAACTGGAAGTCGTATTTTGAGCATTTATTAAATGTACACCAGGAAGCAGGAAATGAGCAGGTGTACGAAATACATACAGAACCCCATATACCTGAGCCAATGTTAAAGGAAGTAAGAGATGCAATCAACAAATTGAAAAACCATAAAGTACCAGGATCAGATTGCATAACTGCAGAATTAGTTAAAAATGGGGGACAGAAATTGGATGAAGTAGTTCACAAAGTGATAACTAAAGTATGGAAATCAGAGATGATACCTGAAGAGTGGCAGGAGTCGATTCTGATCCCAATTTTTAAGAAAGGTGACAAATTGGATTGTAGTAATTATAGAGGGATATCGCTATTACCAGTATGTTCCAAAATTTTCTCTAAATTTTGCTAAGCAGGCTTACACGATATGCAGATGAAATTGTGGGGGATTAACAAGCCGGCTTTCGGAGGAACAGATCAACTATAGACCAAATATTTACCCTGTGTCAAATTTTGGAAATGAAATGGGAATACAATAAACCAGTTCATAATCTTTTCATAGATTTTACAAAAGTATATGATTCAGTATTGCAATCAAACTTCTACAGAATTCTTTTGGAACTTGGAATACCAAAGAAGAATGTTAGACTTATAGAAGCGAGTTTGAAAAACACAAAAGGTAGAGTACGCTTGGGTAAATTGGAGTCAGAAGAATTTGTAATAAAGAACAGACTTAAGTAGGGAGATGCCCTGTCTCCGCCACTTCTTAATTTAGTCCTAGAATATATTATATGAATGGCAGCAGATAGTTCAGAGGGTGTGGAGCTAAATGGAAATATTAAGATGTTAGGGTATGCAGATGATCTAAACATCATTAGCGATAGGAAAGAATCTGTAACAGCAAATGCAAATGCGTTAATCAAGGCTAGTGAAGATGTAGGTCTAAGGATAAGTGAAGACAAAACTAAATACCTGGTTACTACTAGAATGCCAATAGCAGTAGATCAGGAAATGTTAAGAGTTGGAGACATGCAGTTTGAAAAAGTGAACACATTTAAGTATCTAGGCGTGGACATCACTTCGAGAAATGAGATTGAATCCAAACTGAAGAAGAGATTATGGGCGGGAAATGTGTGCTACTTCTCACTGAATAGATTACTTTCATCACGGATATTGTCTAGAAATATAAAGATTAGAATACACAAAACTATTATTCTAGCAGTTATGCTGTATGGGTGTGAGACTTAGTCTCTCACTGTGCAAAATGAAAAGCCATTTCGAGTATTTGAAAACAAAATTTTGAGGAAAATTTTCGGAGCAAAAAGGCATGACATTAGCGGAGAGTGGCGAAAACTGCATATCGAAGAGGTTCACGAACTCTATTCAAGCCCTGACATAATCAGTATTATTAAATCACGAAGGCTGTTATGGGCGGGTCACGTAGCTCAAATGGATGAGGGCAGGGCAGTGCGCAGAGTACTGGTAGGGCACCTAGAAGGAAAAAGTCCTGTGGGGAGACTGAGGCGTAGTTGGGAGGAAAATGTGAAAGCTGATTTGAGGAGCCTAGGTATTGAAGGTGAATGGAAGGAAATAGCCCAAAACAGGGACAGATGGCGAAAATACGTTGCTGCGGTAATGGACTCTCGAGTCCGGTATGACCAGTGTGTAAGTAAGTAAGTAAGTAAGCATCAAATGAAGATCAGTCAACGAACAACATAAATTGGTTCTTGGACTCTGATTAATAGTAAGATACCACTCACAAATTTAAGGAAACTGGAACAGCCAATTAAATTCAGAGTAGCTACGTCAGGCATTTTTCTTGAGGCTAAAGTAAAAGGAGAAATTAATGTCACTAGTGTGGTAAAGGGAAAGGAAATTCAGATAACGATTAAAAATTTTTTATCTGTGCCTGATCTTAATTATAATTTGCTGTCAGTTAGAAAACTGGAAATGAATGGTTTTAGTATAACGTCTGAAAAGGCTCAAGTTTTAATTAAAAAAATGAAAAAAAGTGTTGCCATTGCAAATAGGAATGAATCTTAGTTAGATGTTCTAAATGTTTTGCAACGAAAAACCTTCTCAGCTGCTTTGACTGCAACTAATGCGAAACTGTGGCATAGTAGATTAGGCCATTTGAGTTCTGATAACACTAAATGCCTCCAGTAACAAGTCGATGTTACGGCACTGAATGCTTCAACAATCCCCATGGAACAATGTTCAAATTGTGTCGAAGTAAAACAATCACAGCTGCCATACAATCACAATAGGAAATGTGCCACCAGACCTCTTCAGTTTATCCACAGTGGGCCAATTGCACCGGAATAGTTCGATGGAAAGAAGTATGTGGTCACGTTCGTCGACGACTTAACACATATCACAGTGGCCTTTGCACTGGAATCGAAGTCAGAGGTAACTCGCTATCTGAAGTTGTTTCACGCCATGGCTACAGCTCCTTTCAACTTGAAGATTAGCAGATTGCGCTGTGACAGTGGTCATGAATACATGTCAAATGAATTGAAACAGTTTTTTGAAGAAAAGGGAATAGAGTTTGAGTTTACAATCACATATACTCCTCAGCAAAATAGTGTTTCAGAGCGAATGAACAGAACAATTATTGAGAAAGCACGGGGTATGGTGCTTTAGTGTAAATTAGATAAAATGTTCTGGTCAGAAGCTGTTCGTACTGCAATGTACCTGCTTAATAGAAGTCCTACTGTGGCTTTGGAAGGAAAGGTGCTGGCAGCTTTGTGGTATAATGAGAAGCCTATTTGAGTAAGCTGAGAGTGTTCGAATGTATATGTGCCAAAGGAATTGAGAACAGGGAAGTTTTAAGGCAAATCCTTAAAATGCTGTTTCACTGGTTATTGTTCTAATGGCTACGGGCTTTGCTGTCCAGAGGGAAGGAAAAATAGTCATAGGAAAGAACATTGTTTTGTACAAAGGAAGGTTTCACTTTGAAAGTAAAACAGTGAGGACTGGATTCCAGAATCTGTACAGGAATCATCCGAGAAGGATAATAATGAAGAAGATATCATCGAGGAAGATGCCAATCCAAGTGATGGGGGGCATGAAAGAATTCCCATATCAGAACTGACCAGTGACGAAGAGGAAGCTGAAAATTTATCAGGCAAGAAAACTGTTCAGTTTTTTACCAGGAAGAGGAAACCACCTAAATATCTGAAAGAATATGCTGTTCTTGCACTCAGTGCTGATTCATTTGTGGACGATGTACCGAAAAGTTACAAGGAAACTGCAAATCATGAAGATAAGGTATACTGGTATAAAGCTGTACAGGATGAAACTGAATCTATAAAGGAAAACAAGACTTGGATCTTTATTAAATTACCACCCGTAAGGAAGATTATTGGCAGTAAGTGGGTGTTCAAATTAAAAAAGGACAAGGATGGAAATATCATAAGACACAAGGCTATACTTGTGGCAAAAGGCTCTTCACAGAAAAGGGGATTTGACTACGATGAAACATATGCACCAATGGCTCGACTTACAACTGTTAGAATAATATTAGTTACTGCAATCCAACTAGGACTGGTGCTGGAACAATTTGATGTCACCAACTCTTTTCTTCGTGGATTACTCAAGGAGGAAATATACATGGCTATTCCTGAAGGAGTGGGTATTCCAGAAGAACTGAAGGACACAACTGGTTTGGTTTGCAGGTTACAGAATTGTTTATATGGCTTAAAGCAAGCACCACTAGCATGGAATCACTCTATTCATACCTTTCTTATGTCTATACGATTCACTCAGTCAGAAGCAGATAAATGACTTTCATATATGATTTTAAAAGAAGTTGTCATTTATATTGTGCTCTATGTTGATGACATTTTGATGGCAGGAAATAATAAAGAGGAAATGGACAGAGTGAAATTTAAGTTAAAGCAGAAGTTCAAAATAAAAGAACTGGGAGAACCACAACCATACTCGGGAATCGAGATTTCTATGAACAACGGAGAAATGTATCTAAGCCAAACATCATATTTGAAGAATTTGCTACAACGATTCAACATGCAAGATTGTAATCTGGTCAAGACGCCCATTGAAGTTAAACTGGAAATCAATGAAGGAAAAGTATCGATATGCCCTGCAGAGAGTTGATTGGATGTTTGATGTATACAATGGCAGCAACAAGACCTGATTTGTGTGCTGTGGTCAACTTCTTGAGCAGATACCAAAGCAATCCATCGGAACAACTCTGGAAAAGCTTAAAAAGAGTTTTGATATGTCTCAAAGGAACCGTCAATATGAGACTACATTATCGAAAGGGAAATCAAGAAGTTCTTCTGGTCTATGCTGATGCAAACTGGAATAGAAAAGAAGATGCTCTGTTGAGCAACAAAGAAACAGACTAATGTTGCTTTCTCTTCTACAGAGGCAGAACATGTAGCTCTGGCGACAGCTGCAGCTGAGTTACTCTGGGTTACTGTACGATATTCAAATTCCATTCCAGCTACCAACTCGTATATTTGAGGATAATCAGTCCTGTATACGGTTACTGAAAACATGGGAACATCGACAGTTGAGACACGTCAATGTTAAATGTAATTTTATGCGTCAACTTCACCAACGCAGGATCATCACAGCCGAGCATGTACGTTTGGAGAACCAGATTACAGATATTTTTACCAAAGGCTTATCAGCTCCTAGATCCATTGCTTTGAGGAGCTTGTTGGGTTTATTTTAAGTTTTGTTAGCGTTAAATGTAAAATCATTAAACTGAGGAGGAGTGTTAAAATTGCAATTTTGATGATTTTCTGTGTGACCTGCGTTAAGTGCTGTACCATCAAAGAGTAAAACAGGCGTTCTTTGTTCAGTTGTTGTGTTACACCTTTCAGTTTAATGAAAACCATCTAGTTTCTAACTTTATGTGTGTTATTTTTATTGTAAGCAACTAAATTACATCAAGATTCAATTAATTGTGCATAAATCATGTGGATAGAAACGTGAAATAGAGAGAAATTAAAGCGTTTCATATTTTTATAAAAGCCAATGGATTGTACATAATTCTTCTGGGCAGAAACGGTAAACTGAGAAATTAATGTGGTTCCAATTTTGCCTTCATGAGGTTTATCAGCACAGAAATTTTTGCTTTCCAGAAATATGTTATTGCTGATGATTATAATGTAGTGACCTATTATAACACATCATTATTTTTCTTTATACGTCGTAGACTGTGAAAAACCAACGACATGCAAGTCACATTTACCAGCATTTTAAGCAACTGAAAGCAGGGAGTTCTGTCGCCATTTTCAGCTACTTTTTGTATGACTCTTAGCCAATATGGAAATAGCTATAGTAATCAAGCCAAACACTCTCAAAATTTATACCATGTCTATTGAGAAAATAAATAAACACAGTATTCCACCATCGCATATGAAACATCGCTTAGTGTTCTGAAAAACCTTGGGCTGTACGGGTTATTTTGTCAAGTAGCTCACCCATTGTGACAGTAAGTGTTCAACATCATCTGGCAACTACCAGGAAACTTACTTTTTATAGTTAAATATTAAAATGTGAGTAACAATTATAGACGAAATATCATTGTTTTTTCACAGTATACAGCGTATAAAGAAAAGTAATGACATGTGTTATAAACAGGTTACATTATACATTATAATTTCAGCAATAATTTATTTCTGAAGATCAAATTTTCTGAGTTGATCTGCAAAATGAAAGCAAAATTAAAATTACAGCAACATACGGAATTATCTTCGGAACCACATTAATTTCTTGGTTTAACATTAATGCCCAGAAGAATTATGTACAATCCATTGGCTTTTCTAAAAATATGAAACACTTTAATTTCTCCCTATTTCACCTTTCTATCTAAATTATTTATGCACAATTAATCGGATATTTTTTTTAAAAAAAATGACTACTCCCTTTTTTGACTTTCGTTGTTCTTTCGTTCAGTATTCGTTATGTTCATGTAACACACAATAACATTCCACATTCTTGGGATTAGATACTTAATAATTAATTATTTCACGTTTCTGTCGACACAATCATGCACGATTCATGAGATATGTTTAAAAATGACTACAAGCTTTCTTTGACTTTCGTTATGTTCATGAAATACCAAATAACATCCCAATTTCTTTGGATTAAAGCTTAATAATTAATTATTTCATGTTTCTGCCCACAAGACTTATGGACGATTCACGGGATTAAAAAAAAAATACCTGGAAGCGTTTCTTTTACTTTCGTTATGGTTCCTTCGTTCAGACATTCATTATGTTCAAAAAACACAATAACGCCCAAAATTGTTAGGATTCCAGCTTAATAACCAATTCATCTTGGCTGAACATACTAGACAACTCCTGTAACTTCGTCTATACACATGTATTTACATTTAGCTTTCACGTTACCGTGCAACCTTCGTGGCACAGTCTAACATAACAGTCTAACATAACACTGCTGTAAAAGTTGTTGCCGTTTGACAGATGGAGCGACACCAGCGCTCCAAGCGGCAGGTAAGGTGAACGTCAGACGCGTTGTAATCATAATGTTTGTTTACATCCATTTCCTACGTAATTTCCGAATTATTCGAGTTATTTTCTTGCCTCCAAGAGTTTTTTTAGTATCGGAAGGCATATATGTTTCTATTAATGATTCTAAAATAAGCGCAAGTATGGACAAAAACCATGAATAGAGTGGCAAGCTACAACACATTCATGAAGAAACACTTGTGACATTGGACAAAATTGCAGCTTACCACGTTGATATCAAAAGAATATAAACACACAGATTCACATGTAAGAAGCACAGACATGTACCTCTACATGCAAAAGCGATCGACAGCTCGTTTATCGTTCTGTAGGCCTACTGTGTGTGTCATTGTTGCCTGTTGCCACAAGTACGACCTTAATCTTTATATTATTCAAAGTGAGTAAAGCAACTGCCAAATAGTGGCAGAAATATGCTGAAAACATTATAATGAGCTGATTACATTACATTTCACGAAAAACCAAATATTTGAATAATTTGCAATCTGTCTGTAGGCACTTTCCTTGTCCCGTAATAGTTTCGCTCGATCTGCACATTCTGACACTTCACATGATTTTGTAAGACATGAACAGCTGCACTTAATCTAACCACTTTTTCGTCATAGCACGTCTGTGGTGACGATTCGCACGAATCTGGCACTGATACATGAAGAGCTGAACTGGCTGCTTCTGTGTCATACGACTGTTTTACAGCTTTAGATTGACTGTCGAATCTTTGTGGCGGTTTCCTCTTCATCGTCAGTTGAGGTGGCTTATTTAGGATGTCAAACAGTGTGGGTACTGCATCCCACACGAGTTTGTTATTGTCTGCGTTCATGAACTGGTTTTCTTCGATATGTAGTGGACAAAACCTAATATTATTATACAGGTAAACTGGGTCTTTCTTCATAAGGTCTTCTCGTCTGCTATTAACAAGCCATTTTCTGCTCCTAAAACGATACATTCATCATTTATACACATATAGTTTGCAAGTGAATCCTGACGATACAGTTTAGTAACATGATGGTATATATCTCTCAGGATCCTTAGGAAACCTAAAAAGAGACAGCAGTGGTGTCTTCGTCCTGCTGTTGCTTCAATTTATTGCGCTACAAACGCTCCCGATGGTAAAAACCATTGTATAAATCAAAATAATCACTATTCGCTTTCACGATCGCGCCGAACTGACAGTTCAACATACCAGCCGCTTGGGGCGCTGCTGGCGCTGTAGGCAACAAAATCGAGGCGAAGTGTCGCGACTGTTATGTTAGACTGTGCTTCGTGGTACAACTGCAAAAATCGATATACGTACTCATGATTGAGGTTTATTTACGTCACGATGACGTAGCGTTACATCACTATGACGTAGGGTTTTCCTCACCTAGCATGAGATGAATGCTACACAAAACCATGACATAACAAAAATTTAACGAAACAAAGAATGTTTAGGGTCACTTGTTCAACAATGAACTATAACGCCGTCTATTTTATCCTTGTCCCTAAAAACCTCTAGGCTGCTGTGAGATGACGTGACATGAAGGCCTGTGTGAATGCCGCTATTTGAAATGCATTATGGAATGTCCTGACATGACATGATGTGATGGCCAGTGAGAATTGGGCTTTGTAGAGAAAACTCAGCTCTACCTAATTTTTAGTATTGTAATATTTACAACATAAGAATAGTACCTTCGGATTTTACATAGAAGTTCTTAAAGAAAGTTTGACTTTTGTGAGTTTTGTATTTTCATAATCTCATATCACTCGAAAGCAAATATCAGCTCACAGTGACTATGACAACACAGTCATGACATGATGTATTCACATGTCATGACATCACGCCATTTTGCTTAATCCAGGAACAGAACCATGAAACAGGTTATAATTTGGCATCCTTTATACAAAATGTCAGAGTGTAGTATTGGAATTGTGGAACCAACAACGATAAAGTTTGTCAATGGCCAAACTCCATGACACATGTTTCTGATAACTTTTGTGTAATTAAGTGCTAAGAAGTGAAGCAATATTTCCAAAAATCGGCATCTTCTAGCGAATGTATATACATATAAGAAGATCAAACAATATTTCTAAGCAAATAAACAGACCTCTTGTCTGAAACAACAATCAATGAAAAAAAAATTCAAGTGATCATGAAACATTTGCAATTTGCAACGAAAACAAAGAACAACAATAAAAAATATTAAGAAGACAGAAATATGAAATCCACTATTGTAACATGAGTGAGAGCAACTAAAGTAGGTTAACTTCCACAGTTACCAGACTTCCCAAAAACCTTGATATGAGGTGCATGTTATCTCGGATATAGAGCCATCGACAGATGTAGAAGTAACTTCACTTGTACCCCAGTAAAATGTGTTGGGACCGTTGCTGCACATGTTGTATATTAATGATCTTGCAGACAATATTAATAGTAACCTGAGGCTTTTTTAAGATGATGCAGTTTTCTGTAATGGAGTACTATCTGAAAGACGCTGCATAAATATTCGGTCAGATCTTGATAAGATTTCAAAGTGATACTAAGATTGGTAACATGCTTCACAAAATTTAAAAGAAAGACATAGTATCCTATGACTAGAATATCAGTGAGTCAATGTTGGAATCGGCCAACTCATACAAATAACTGGGTTTATTACTTTGTAGGGATGTGAAATAGAATGATCAGATAGACCAGTTGTGGGTAAAGCAGGTTTTATACTTTGGTTTATTGGTAGAATAGTGGGGAGGTGCAATCAGTCTACAAAGGAGATTGCTTACAGATCACTCGTGCACCGTATACTATAATCTTGCTCTAGTGGGTGGGACCCGTGCCAGATAGGACTAACAAGAGATAATGTACACAGAGAAGGGCAGCATGGATGGACACATGTTTGTTTGAGCCATGGGAGAGTGTCACAGAACTACTGAAAGAAGTGAAATGGAAGGCTTTTGCAGTTAGACATATACTATACCGAGAAAGTCTAATAACAAAGTTTCAAGGACCTCCTTTAAATGGTGACTCTAGGGATATACTACAATCCCTAAGCCTCGCTCATACAGGGATCGTTAGGGTAAGATTAGAATATTACTTCACACACAGAGGCATTCAAACAATCATTTTCCATGTACTTTATATGAGAATGGAATGGGAAGCAAACGCTAGTAACAGCCACAATGGGATGTACCCTCTACCATGCCCATCATTGTGGTTTGCAGAGTATAGATGTAGACACGACACTCCATTGACATCCTGTTAGAATGCTGCCATTTGGAATGGATTGTGGAATGTTTTAACATGTAATGACGTGACGGACAGAGTCAGTTTACCTTAAGGTTGGTATAAATGTTTGAAATGTTGAGAGACTGCAGGGCACTCTCACTTCTGATTCGGCGTAGGGAATACGATCTACTGCGATTTGACTTCATACATTATGATGAAACGGTAGGTAGCAGTTTTTGGTCTCGTTTGCGTGCTCTAGGGAAAGAAATATGGTAAGCTTTACCTGCGTTCAAAGGAACAGGGTACTTACTTAAATGACTGCAGTAAAAGCACGACGTTGGTGGGCTGACAAAGCGTGTTTTTTCTAGGGAACGATGAGACATTTCCAGACGGCTGCGTGCAGTGGTCGCATTGTGCAAAACACATTAGCTTGGCACCAGACAGCGGGCAGACGTCCAGGTATACGGCCTAGCGCCGAAAAGTCGCTGACAGCGCATTATAGGCTGGGAATGAAGCAGTGGATGGACCCTTGTTAGAGAGCAAGCCGCCAAAAGAAATGAAAATGTTCTGCAAATGTACGTGGGACAGGGAAACTGGCATCCAGACATTCAGACTCTGTTTCAAAAGATGTTTGTGGGAGCACTGCACTTTGAATGCAACACTGATGTGCCATGGGACCACACGGACTTCAGCATTATCCCATTGTCCTACTTGGTCTGAGAACTGCATTCAAATCGGACATTGAGCCTTCACGAGCAGAGCTTGTATATGGAGAGTCGCTACGTCTACCGGGTGGATATGTTGACACCACAAAGATATGTAACTTTAACGATCAACCATAATTCCTAAGTACTTTATGTGAGACTGTGTACCACATGAAACCAGTGAAAGCCCTAGGCATGGACAGCACACAATGTTCAAGCATAAGGATACAGACACATGCATGCATGTTATGTTTCGCATGGACTCTGTCAGACCACAACTGCAACTTCCCTACACTGGACTACACCATGTGCTGTGCACGAGTTTTCATACCATGGACATTCACATTAATGGCAAACAAGCTACAGTTTCAATTAATAGAGTTAAGCTGGCCTATCAATGAATAGAGTTAAGCCGGCCTACATGTTCAAAGAGGTGCCGACTACACTGCCGAAGATTTTGAGAGAGAAGAAGGGAGGGACTACAATCCTGCCTCCCATTCCACCACCACCTCAACCGCCTCAAGATGAAGCAAAATGCACAGCTCACTCAGGAAGACGTGTTCATTTTGCAGCCAGCTACAGAGAAGAGTTACCACACTTCACTTTCGCCAAGGGGGCTCGCGTAACTACTAATACACGTTGACACTGCAGTTGATGCGTGCAATAGTCATTCACATCAAAGTTCGCGTGTGAGTGTGAAATGAAGACAGAAGAATGCCGTCCTTATGTCAAGCATTTTTGCCACTAGTAGTGCAGAGATTCACCTGCAGTGACATGCCACATTTGCTTTTAGAACAGCAGAGCAACTATTGATTTTTACTCTTTGTTTTTTGTAGAATTTCTGTGACTCTTGTTGTTATAGTAACACATGCACACAACTGTGAATGTGGAGAGTTAATAAATCTGTTTGAAGTTCCATCTCAACTATGATTGTATGGAAGTTCAAGTACAGAAATTTCAATGTCTAGCCATATTACTTGAACTGCACAATCAAATTCGCAACACTCAAGTTATGTTTCAACATCAATATCACCGTCAGAACACAAAAGTTTACATTTAAATCATAAATTAATTTTAGAATCAAGGCTTGCACCAGGTGGGCGGTCTACCCGACGGGAGACCCTCGTCCCACGAAATTATTATTATTAACACAATTACCCCACTGTGAGACAAGATAGTCATTGCCTGCATGAAGAAATGTTTGCGGTTACCTGTGGAACCGTGATTGTACCTATGCATTCACCTCTTCACCCAAAGCCAATTGACAATCATGAATGTCTTTCTTAAGAACTCGAAAAATATGGAAATCACAGGGAAAGAGATGAGGAGTGTATTGAGGATATGCAATGGCATCCCCGCAAAATTTCTGCAGTAGTTGAAACAGCCTTAGTGATACATGGGCCTGCCCACATGTTGCCAAGGTTGTTTCGAGTTTGCTGCAGAAGTTCTGCTGAGAAGCCCTTACACATCCTCCACTCTGTCCTGATGCCTCCACATGTGATTTCCATACTGTGTCATGGTTCCATAGGCAACAACAAACATTTTTCTATGAAAGTCTTGACCACCTTGTCCAACAGTAGGATAAATGCATTAACAGTTATGGCAATTATATTTGAATAATAAAAACTTTACTTATTTTTTTTTTTCATCTGTCTTGTTTTCATTCGATTGCCCCTTACATAATTTTGTGGTTATACCGTGATTCTGCAATCTGAATTTTAATTTTTCTCAGTCTGGCATTTCTGTAATTGTGTATCTCCACAATATTTCTGCAATTCCATATGGGATACTACTCAGCTTGTCAGTTTTTCCTCATCATTTCCATACCACTGATTGGTAGTCCCTTCCAAGGAGATAAATACATTAGCAAAGCATACTGTGTAGTCCCAGTTGTTTAATTTGGCAATACATTTGTACTCCTTCAGCCACTTGTTTGAGTCTTTACCATTGCCTCCATAGAACATTACTGGATGTCTCACACATTGGCAAACTTTTGGCATTGTTTGAGTTATCTCCTCTTCTTCAGTTTCTGACAGAAATTTCTTGAACACTGGTTCTCAATACATCTAGAAGGTACTATAATTGAATATTCAAATTATAAATTACAGAGAAAGTGAGCTGAACTCATGACCCATTATGTGAGAGTTCAACACTCTGTCTGCTACACCATACTTACGACCGGTTCGAGAAAATTTTTCCACCTATAGACTTATCAGCTGCAGTCCCCCATTTTTCCTCCTGAACTTCCACCAGTGTCAGTTTCCGCTACTAATTGTGATACACAAAGTATATAAATTTTGTAATTAGATGACACTCAGGGCCATAAACTAGCCCTGACTATATTAATACTTGCTCTTGTCTTGATCTGAGACAATATTATTATTCCTTCCAGGGTTTTCCATTGTTTGATTTCATTATTCTTGTACCTTATAATGCCCCACTTACTCCACAGTGATAACTGATCTATTTCAGCAGGTGTATAGGGACTGGTAGCAGAGGTTGGCACCTGCCAGCTTCATTAACAGTACACCTGCCACTAGTAACTGACCACTGCACAGTCTTCCAAAATCCTACACTAAAGATCACCTCACACATTAGCTTATATAAACATAACATGTCTCATGGACCATAGCTTAATATTTTGTAGGAGGCAGAGATGTGCTCCTAAATACATCACAGATTAAATCCTGGAAAATGTCTGTTTACCCAGAATACATGCTTCTGCATTTAAGCTATTTTTATATAAATTCATCTGTAAACTATTCACATTCAAATAGGAATAGTGTAGTGCTTATAGCTTTATATTGACAATTTCTATTCTATAGCATTAAGGGTCACCCTACTATGAATCTATGGAATAAAATGGATACCTATTTGTTTATCTAATGAATATATATAACTATCTGAAATAAGCCGTAACGTCACTTGCTGAACAGTGTCAAAACGAAAATTCGCTTGAACAACAGATAAAATGCCAGAGACAGAATGGTTTGTCAATACTTACCTTGAAGTGGCCAAATTCCAGTACAGCTGACAGATAAATTTCAAAATGAAACAACTATTC
Organism: Schistocerca cancellata; assembly: GCF_023864275.1. NCBI lineage: Eukaryota > Metazoa > Arthropoda > Insecta > Orthoptera > Acrididae > Schistocerca > Schistocerca cancellata. Next base: position 389,319,706 of record NC_064626.1, on the reverse strand, counting down.
GTAGCTACAAAAACTACTAATTCCATCCACAAGGAGGATAGAGAGATAGATTGGGCAAGAGGTCACTATGAGCTCTATGTATATTTTGTCAGAATATGATGGACTGTTGTATTATAATAATAATAAAAATGATGATATAATTAAAAATGGAAAAAACTGAAGGATAGTACATTTGCATTATTGGGTAAGAGGTCACTATGAGCTCTATGTATATTTTGTCAGACTATGATGGACAGTTGTGTTATAATAATAACAAAAAATAAAAATGATGATATAGTTAAAATGGAAAAAAAACTGAAGGATAGTACATTTGCATCATTAGTAAATATTCTGTGTGAACAAAATTGTGATATTCTTCATTCACTTTACCTTGTATCGCTTCTTTCTCTCTCTCTCTCTCTCTCTCTCTCTCTCTCTCTCTCTGTGTGTGTGTGTGTGTTTGTGTGTGTGTGTGTGTGTGTGAGAGAGAGAGAGAGAGAGAGAGAGAGAGAGTGAGGGAGAGAGAGAGAGAGAGAGAGAGAGAGAGAGAGAGAGAGATGAAGGAAATTCTCCCAACCTCCCAACTTGGCACCTCCTCACAGCAATATAAAAATACTTAATACTGTTATTAAGTGTTCTCTTATTCAGAATCACATGTAATACAAAACACTTGTAGCACGTCATACTTCGAGCAGTACATCTTAACCATCCTTCTACATACGAGAGAGTGAAACAAAATCTTGTACAAAGAAAAGTGAATGATGTTTTTTGTTCATTTGTCTGCACCTTGCTATGTATTCATAATTAATGTTTGTGCCCACACTTATGGTCAGTTTTTGCTTCTGGCATTATTGCTGTTTCATTTTTTTGTTTTTAATAAATTTTAACTTTACCGTATCCAGGGCGTCTTTCACCATGTACCTACACACAGTGTATTAATCAGGCACTGTGAGCTTAGTTTCATTTAGGAGTCCAGGCAACATATGTTTTCTGTCATAATGACATGATGCTGTCATCAACTAGCATGCAGCCAATGATGACATCAGCCACCCAGCAACTTTTCTGGCAACCTGCGAGGAGCAATACACTAGTAGTAGGGCTAGCCAGATGGCAGCAATACTAAATGGAACAGTTCGCCAGCCATGCCAAATCATCTGTGATGCAGTCTCTATATCACAGAGCAGGTGCATGCACACCTAGATACAGCACCGTACTTTTCCAGTGGCGTGCATGGCTTCAGGTAAGCTATGTGGACCTGTGGAGAGCTTGTATTTCCTCTCAGGCACAATACTGATAAATGACCACAACTCTGTGTGAGCAACACAACACTTGCTGACTGCAGTATACCACAAACAACATTGATGTCTATTTACTAATGAACACTGTTGCGGGAAATGATTCCTGAGACATCAGAGGTCCACTGGTGGACCATAGATTGATGTATTTCCTGCCAGATATTCATGCATGCAGCACTGGCGCATATCGTCTCAGGAATACCTTTGTAATATAGTGAGGCAAGCACACCACAGTTACTTGACATGACGTGTTTAAAGGTTCTGGTTAACTGTTATAACTGAATTAACAACTTCACAAATGATCTGTCACCTTGATGTTGTCCATGAGCTTTTACTTTGAGTGCTTTCTTGTGGTTACCTTCTCATAGTTCGTTGATGCTGTGTACCTGCTATGCAGTGCCACCAACACTCACCATGTGACTTTGTTTCCATTTGTAGGGGGTAGAGGGCTGTGAAGAGAGTTTTATAATCTTCAAGCTATGAAATGGCATAACTGACTTTTAAAGAACTCTTCTATATTTTTTTCCTCATATATTGTTGTTGTTGTGGTCTTCAGTCCTGAGACTGGTTTGATGCAGCTCTCCATGCTAATCTATCCTACCTCCTTCATCTCCCAGTACCTAATGCAACCTACATCCTTCTGAATCAGTTTAGTGTATTCATCTCTTGGTCTCCCTCTACGATTTTTACCCTCCACGCTGCCCCCCAATGCTAAATTTGTGATCCCTTAATGCCTCAGGACATGTCCTACCAACCAATCCCTTCTTCTAGTCAAGTTGTGCCACAAACTTCTCTTCTCCCCAATCCTATTCAACACCTCCTCATTAGTTACGTGATCTACCCACCTAATCTTCAACATTCTTCTGTAGCACCACATTTCGAAAGCTTCTATTCTCTTCTTGTCCAAACTATTTATTGTCCATGTTTCACTTCCATACATGGCTACACTCCATACAAATACTTTCAGAAAAGACTTCCTGACACTTAAATCTATACTCGATGTTAACAAATTTCTCTTCTTCAGAAACGCTTTCCTTGCCATTGCCAGTCTACATTTTATATCCTCTCTACTTCGACCATCATCAGTTATTTTGCTCCCCAAATAGGAAAACTCCTTTACTACTTTAAGTGTCTCATTTCCTAATCTAATTCCCTCAGCATCACCCCAACTTAATTCGACTACATTGCATTATCCTCGTTTTACTTTTGTTGATGTTCATCTTATATCCTCCTTTCAAGACACTGTTCATTCCGTTCAACTGCTCTTCCAAGTCCTTTGCTGTCTCTGACAGAATTACAATGTCATCGGCGAACTTCAAAGTTTTTATTTCTTCTCCCTGGATTTTAATACCTACTCCAAATTTTTCTTTTGTTTCCTTTACTGCTTGCTCAATATACAGATTGAATAACACCGGAGAGAGGCTACAACCCTGTCACACTCCCTTCCCAACCACTGCTTCCCTTTCATGTCCCTCGACTCTTATAACTGCCATCTGGTTTCTGTACAAATTGTAAATAGCCTTTTGCTCCCTGTATTTTACCCCTGCCACCTTTAGAATTTGAAAGAGAGTATTCCAGTCAACATTGTCAAAAGCTTCCTCATATGAAACATTTATATACATTGAGTGAATAGATCTCATATTAACTAGAACAACATTTTTGAAGGTTATCTCATAATGTCACAAAAGCAACAGGCATTTCCCCTTTTTTTTTCATTCAACTATTTCTGGACATTAACGTTGTAGTCGGCACTTCTTGCCAGTGGCAGATCAGGGGCCAAAATTTTGAGGATGCCAGGAAGTATACTAGAAAATCCCCTTTCCTTCCCTTCTAATGTACTCATACCCAGCACGCCTAGCGATAGCCACCACTATTACCATTACTGCTAAAACGACAATGATGACTAGTGCTAGTGTAACTACTGCTAATAATAATAATAATATTAATAATAATAATAATAATAATATTGAGACACACTTTTATTTACAGACGAACTGGAATTTGAGTGTTGTTACTTGTAAAAGAAGTTAACTCGATGATCCTTTTCCTTCCCAAATTTTTCAATGGCATCATCATACCATGTGTCTCGGCTTTCAAACATTTGAAGAACTGGTTGTCAGTTGAGGCACCAGCAAGAGCCAAGGGTGCTCATACCTGTGGGCAAGGGAGGGCTGCACCTCTGCGCTCCAGCACCACACCTCGCTCTCAAGGAAATGAAAAAAAATATAGTATAATCAGGTGTTTTTCTTTCAAGAAAATGATTAAAATTCAGTATTATGCAGATTTTTAACAAGGTCAGGACTGGGACTTTTTGATGTCTACTCATAAGTCATCATTCATCTTCCAAAATATTAAAAACACTTCAGTACTTCACGCTTCCAGTCTCCCCCCCCCCCCCCCCCCTCTTTACAAATTATCGTTTTGGCACCCTAGGCAAGAACTGATAAGTGATCCTGGCCCGTACTGTTTGTTGAAAATGTTTTTTACATGTTCAAGGCTGGAAAACTCCTTTCAGCTGAAATACGTGTTGCAGGTATGGTAGCAGTTAGGCAAAATAGCTTGAAAGCTTTTGAAAGAATTTGTCTGTTTGATTTTCATCCATGCTTTGGTTACATGTCCCAAACTGACAGAGTGAAATGTTTATTTATGCTGAGATGAAAATTCAGTCTGCAATTCTACAACCAACTGTGAGTGACAGAAAGATGCATCATAAGTTTATAATAATGAATCCACAGCATCTACAGGGAAATGCTGAGTATAACTGGTGAACTGAGTAGTATCACCTAATTTAACAAAGAGCACGAAGAGACAACATGAAAATCTTGTTAGCAGTTGTGTTACACTTTCATCCAATACATCAAAGAACACCTGTTTGTATTCTGACATCAGAGGATTGCCAATGTATTCATCCATCATTTCAGTCCTGTTCATGGAAATTTCAGGTTGTGAATTAGTTGAGCATGTCACAGAATTTAAAAAGTTGATCAATTTATCTCCATTTCTTAAGTTTCTCATGTGAGGTATGTATTTTGAGACATCATTGTTGCAAATCAGTGCATCATTCTTTTTTCTGAAGAACGTTGCAAAGCAGTTCAGTCTTTAGAAATATGCTCTGAGAAATAGACACAAGAAAAAAACCTGTCTGTATCATGATATACTGAAATTTTGAACATTCACACACCCTGTGATAAACTTGTAGTGTAATTGTCAATTCTAGACGTAAACTTAACTGTGCTCTTTTAAAATTTTTGGGAACAGTAGGCCTATTCTCATTCAAAACAATCATTCTCTAATTTCACTGCACAATTACATGAGGAGAAGGTTATTTCGAGAATTTTTGGATGCATGTAAAACTATATTTTCTTAAGTTACTGGTACGAGTGTTTTGAATATGTAATTTTGTCATAGCAAATCAGCATTTGTGGTTCACAGTTCAACTGAAGAATAGAGTACCCCTGAATTTCATTGTATATCAATGCAGATAAATGTGCGTTTGAGAAATTTTGGATGCGGCCTTTGTCCTATGCATAATCTAGGAGCAATTTGTAGTGAATCAGCATTTGTGATTTAGTTACTGTAGCTGATTTTCTAACTAACATATTACATATAGTTTTCCCTTAAAGAGGAGTAGCCCTACATATTACCCGCATTTATTGTAAATTGACCCTATTTTTGAGTTTGCTTACAACAATAATTAGCATCAAAATGTTTTAGGGAACTATTAATTTTTACCATAGGCTTTTGTGTTGCCTTAAAATAAATCTTATTTTGTGTATTTGCTTCAGTTCTTGTGGAATGAGTAACTTTTTAGCTCAACAGATTAAAAGACGATCAGTGGGTTAATTTAAATTTATTTCTTTACTGCCTTCTAATGTATTGCATCAGCAAAATGGAGCCTTACTGTGAATGCTGTTTTCGAACAGGGGACGAGTCGGTTGATGTTCGTAAGCTGTTGGAAATTGACCTGACTACTTTCAAATGATTGGCAGCTGCTGCAAATCAGTGTGTTGGAAGAGCTCCTGGGAATCATGTACCTGTGATACCTATAGCAGAGGTGCCTCAAGTACTATCCTCTCCTGCAGATTCTGTCTCCTCTGCAGAAAGTACAGGATCTGTCATTACTCATTCCCTTGACTGCATGTGGCATGCCAGTGGCAGATCTAGGTCTCCTGTATAGGGTAGATGGAGGCCATGAAGGACTCTGGGGATTGTACTGATCCCATTAACCAACAAGTTTGAGGTGCTACCTTTCACTGAAACTGAAACCAAAACTATGCCAATAGGACACACTGCTCTTGTTTTGGGGTAAACCATTTTGTCTGGTGTCAGGAGGAGGCAAACACAAAAGGGTGGGGTCTATTGATTATTTGCAGTTCAAACGCATGGCAAATGATAGTACCTACTAGGGAAATGGTAGCAAGGGACAGGAAAGAAAACCAGGTGCACTCTGGGTGTATGCCTGGGAGCCTCATTAAAACTGTTGAAAAGTCTATTCGAGCAGCCATTGGCGGAACAGGGTGCAACCAACTGCAGATTGTGGTGCATGTTGAAACAAGTGATGCCTGTCATCTAGGCTCTGAGATAATTCTTGGGACATTCCAGTGACTGGCAGAGAAGGCTGAGAAGACCAAACTTGTGCACTGAGTTTCAACAAACCTCACAATCTGCGGGATTGTTCCAGAACTGATCATGGACCTTTGGTTCTGAGTTGAGTGGAAGGACTGAACCAGAGACTTAGAAGAGTCTGTGACAAGCTAGGCTGTGACATCTGGACTTGAAGGTCTGTAACAATGTTGGCTGTGACATCCTGGACTTCTGGACTTGCACCATAGGGCAGAGAACTGTAGGATCTCCCTAAATAGGTCACGTGCTGCTATTCAGATACCTGACTGTGTTCAGGGTGCACACAGGGGTATTCTAGATTAGGCAACTCTCTATCCAAGCCAGATAACGATAGCTGTGGGAAACCCAAAGTATCAGTGTAAGCTCAAAATAAATACTTCCCTCATGTGGGAGTATTAAAATCCAAATGGTAAACTGCTGAAGCATTCGTAACAAAGTGCCATAGTTTGAAATGCTCATGAAAAGCAGTGAAGCCCAAACAATGTCAGGAACAGAAAGTTTGTTGACACCTGAAATTGATGGCTGTGAGGTTTTTGGGGAAAACTTAAGTGTATATCGAAAGGATAGCCAAAGGTGAAGAGGAGAAGGTATATTTGTTGTAGTAGACAAGAAACTCAAATCCAATGAGATAGAAATTGAAGCTACATGTGAGATTGTTTGGGTAAGACTCAGTATCAGATGTGGGGGGATATAAAATGACAACTGGATCTTTCTATCACCCACCAGACTTGTCTTCTGATGGAACCAACAATGTTATTAAAACTCTCAGTTCACTTGTATGTAAGTTCCACAATCATACTGTAATCAACGGTAGAGACTTTAAGTATCCAACAATTGGGAAAATCACAATTTTGTTAGTGGTCATTGTAATAGGACATACTGTGAAACATTACTAAATGCCTTCTCTGAGAACTACCTAGAATAGATAGTACAGAACTTCACTCGTGATGGAAATATGTTGGATACAATGGCAACAAATAGACATGACCTGTAACATGATGCAGTTGTGGCAACAATGATTATCACAATACAAAGAGTAATTAAAATAAGCAGAACAGATATACATGTTCAGTAAACTAGATAAAAAATCAGTAGTGTCATATCTCAATAAGGAACTTGAAACTTTCAGCAAAGGCCAGGATCATGTATGAGAACTATGGCTCAAGTTCTAAAGAATGGTTGACCATGCACTGTATAGATATGTACCCAGTAGACAGTTCATAATTGGAGGGAACCACCATGGTATGCAGTCACTGTAAAGAAAATTCTAAAGAAATAAAGATTACTGCATAATAGGTGTAAAACAAAGCGTAGTGCTATGGATAGAGAGATGCTGAATGAAACATGTTTGGCTGTCAAGAGAGCAATGTGTGATGCCTTCAATGACTGCTGTAGCAGAATATTGTCAAATGATCTTTCACAGAACCCAAAGAAATACTGGTCATATGTGAAGGCAGTTAGTGACACCAAAGTTAGTGTCCAGTCCCTAGCGAATGAGACAGGAACTGAAATTGAGGACAGCAAAGCAAAAGCTGAAATGCTTAACTCCATTTTCAAATGTTCCATTAAAAAGGAAAATCCAGGAGAATTGCCCTAATTTAATCCTTGTACCATTGAAAATGTGAATGAAATAAGTGTTAGTGTCAGCGGTGTTGAGAAACAGCTGAAACTGTTAAAGCTGAACAAAGATCCAGGGCCCAATGGAATCCGTGTCAAATTCTATACTAAATTTGTGACTGAGTTAGTGTCTCTTCAAACTATAATCTATTGTAGATCCCTTGAATGAAAAACCACGCCCTGGTCTTGGAAAAGGCAGAGCTCACAACTGTATACAAGAAGAGTAGCAGAACTGATCCACAAAAGTACCGTTCAACATCCTTGACATTGATTTGTTGTAGAATCTTAGAACATATTCTGAGCTCAAACATAATGAGGTATCTTGTACAGAATGACCTCCTCAGTGCCAATCAGCATGGATTCCAAAAACATTGATCTTGTGAAACCCGACACAGTTTTCTCACACGACATACTGAAAGCTTTGGATCAAGGCAATCAGGTAGGTGCAATATTTCTTGATTTCCAAAAAGCATTTGACTCAGTACAACACCTATGTTTATTGTCAAAAGTATGATCCCACGGGGTATCAAGTAAAATTTGTGACTGGACTGAAGACTTTTTGGTAGGGAGGACACAGCATGTTATCTTGGACGGAGAGTCATCATCGGGTGTATTAGTAACTTTAGGTAAGCCCCAAGGAAGTGTTTAGGGATCCTTGCTGTTCATGTTATATATTAATGACCTTGCAACCAATATTAATAGTGCATCAGGCTTTTTGCAGATGATGTAGTTATCTATAACAAAGTACTATCTGAAACAAGCTGTATAAATATATACTAAGATGGTATCTGTTCTTTTGGACATGTCCAAAAGAACAGATACCATAGGTGACCATACAGCTTGTTAGAATGAAATTAAAATGAAATGAACACCCTTAGCTGCTTACAGGCTGTATAAATATTCAATCGGAATTTGATATGATTTCGAAGTGGTGCAAAGAATGGCAGCCTGCTTTAAATGTTCAGATATGTAAAATTGTGCATTTCACAAAATGAAAAAATGCAGCATCCCATATCAGTGAGTCAATGTCAAAATTCGCCATCTCATACCAGTACCTGTATACACTTTGTAGGGATACAAAATGGAATGATCACATAGGTTCAGTCATGTGTAAAGCAGGTAGTGGACTTCAGTTTATTGGTAGGATACTGGGAGAGTGCAATTGGTCTACAAAGGAGATTGCTTACAAATCACTCGTGCAACTGGCTCCAGAATATTGCTCAAGTGTGTGGGATCCATACCAGATAGGAGTAACAAGTGATATTGAGCGTAAACAGAGAAATGCAGCATGAATGGTCACAGGTTTATTTAATCTGTGGGTGAGTGTCTCAGAGATACTGCAAGTACTGAACTAGAAGACTTATGAAGATAGGCATAAACTATGCTGAGAAAGTCTGTGTTTTAAGAACAAGCTTTAAGTGATTACTCTAGGGATATACTACAGCACCCTACATATCGCTCACACAGGGATCATGAGGATAAGATTAGAATAAATACTGCATGCACAGAGGCATTCAAATAATCATTCTTCTCACACTCCATATGTGAATGGAACAAGAAGAAACCCTAATAACTGGTACAATTTGACATACCTGTGCCACGCACCTCATGGTGGTTGCAGAGTGTAGATGTAGATATCAAAATCTAGGAGGCTATTTTTGAAACCACAGGCTTCTCTTGCAGTTGTACTACAATGTGGTCTGTCAATTATTTCATTTAAAATGTAATTAGCTCTGGACAGTTATCAAGAATGACAGATATTATTCTGGCATTACAGTTCCATCTCATTTCACCATTGGAAGGAATGCATTAACCAACAATACTGTCCAGAATACACTGAAGTGTGGAGAATAAAATTCTCACTGGTTTTACACAAGAACAGCTCTGCTGCAAAACTAAATAGAAACAATGTGCAAAAGAGTAAGTTTGGGAGGCAATTTCACACACCTTAGCTTGCAGGCCATTTAATTCTCCTGCCAGAACAGAAGCACCATCTTACATTTGGACAACCAGTTTGTTCTTCATATCATAATTCTGAAACATGTCATTAAGCAGCAGCAATTTTAGCTTGTCTAACACAATGAAAACCAAGAAAATGTTCTTGAATGTCACTGTTGCAGTGCAACAGCCTCAGAACAGAGCTTTGTGACTTGTCCAAAAATATCTATTGCTTCTTCCACAGGCATAAAATGAGGTTATATACAAACTTGAATGTGTATAATCACATACCGACTCATGCAATCACCCTGTTCTGCATAGTTTTTGGAAATCTTGAAAACAGCTCATTTTCTTCTAGTATGTTTTCATATCTTCATTTCTGTTTAGCACAAGCTTAAAAATGACTCTGCAATTTCTGGTATGCAGGGAATCATCTGTTTCATTTTTACTTCTAAAAGCTAGTTCCTGTTTACACAAAAGACTTGGCATGTCAGTTAAAATTTTTATGACTTGTCTGTTGGTTTCAGTTCATTGTTGTGTCTGATTTTCATTGGTTTGTGATGTTCATTAAGTAGCTCTGAAATGCTTAATACTTTCTGGGTCATTCTTCATTGAAATAAAACTACTTAGATGACCTTTAGAAAAAGCATGTCATGCTAAACCTCTGGACAGATTTTCCAGAGCATTTAATCCTTCATCAGACGATACAGTTTTCTTGTGCTTAAGAACAAACATGGTCAGAAGAATAATTTTCCTTTTGTAGGTATAGCACATAACCATTTGTGCTGTTTGTATCATGAAGTATTGAACTTATCTGTCTGAAGAAGTTGTAACTCCAAAATTTTGTGTCATTTAGCACTGCATCTTCTTGATAATGAAAGGTCCTGCAAGGAAGAAATTATTTCCTCACTCAAAAGTATTACATCAGTATATGTATCACTCAAAAGTATTACATCAGTATATGTACAAGGCTGGGCTTCATCCACATTCAATGCACATGGAACAACTAACGTAAGATAACCCAGAGAGGCAGCACCACAGCTACTGGCCTCCCTTGACACAGACGAGCAAGGCAGCATTGCTAAGGCAGCCTGCACCTCCCCTCTTGTTTCCAGCAGTGGCATAATGGCCACCATGGCAATCGAGCATTTACAGGTGGCATGGCTGCCTCCTTGCCACATGCTTTGCATCTCTGTCTGCTTTAGGTTAAGGCTAAGCTTTCACACTTTGACTTGCTCTCTAGTTGGTGGTTTTGAAGGAATAACACAAGCTAATGTCTCTCACACTTGCTGACAAAACTGCATAAAGATTTATTGTAAAAATAATTATTGCTGATGTTTACTACTACTCCTACTTCTACTACAGAAAAGTGAGGGGGACTGGCCTCTCTTGGCTCTTCTCATCAGCTGCCACTGCCTCTTTCTCTCAGCCCTTCAAAACACTGCCAAGCCACAATGCCAAAGCATAAGTGACCCCTTCATAGTGGATGAAGATGCTTGATCACTGTTGCACTTTGCCAATGTCTAGTGCCCATACTTCTTTCATCATCTCTGCACATATGTCAACATAAAGCATGCACAATGTTCTCTGCACAAACACTTTCCATCTGATTATGAGGAAGAGATGGAAAATCTTGCTACACAACTGACCCCTTCCCCCACCCCACCAAAGATGAAAGATGTAGCGTAAATTAATTTAATTAACTAATTACAACACTACTATAATGCTGTGCTTTTTAATAAATGATTAACATTACTAAAATAAAAGTCTTATGAGACTGAATTCAATTTCTCCACTCAACAGAAGTTGAATCATCATACATCTTAAGTTAGTCAATCTCAGTTTATAGCATCTTGCTTTACCAGTGGTACATATCACAGTCTGCATATACATTTTTGGATAAGTATTTATTATTCATTTTAATCGATAAAAGCATATCATGTCCTTTAAATATCTTCATTCTTTCTAAGTATAACCTCTTTAAATTAATAGCGAATATTGATTTAAAAACTAAGATCTATTCTTTATTTCAATCTTGTAAATGTTTTTCTCTTTATCTATTTTATTACATTGTTATTAACAGCCAATGACTTTGCTTGTTCATCATTGCATTGTCAAAACCCATAAGAAATTCTTGTTGTGATCTGTCAGACTTTATCATGATTTCATTATTCTTAACCAACTGTAGTCCCATGTTATTAGCATGTAAGAACCAAATCTTCTGAACTTTATTGACATGTACAATATTTAAACTATTATTTACCATAAGGAGTTACATGCTGTTACTTTCCTCTATACTACTTTCCACAATTCTAAATCTCAGATTTGTGATAGGTCAACATGCATGAAAACAAAGATTCAAACCATCATTGCTCAAGTAAGCCTGTTTGCTTTTGACTACATTGGAGAACACTTCAACAGTGTGACTGTCATTGTGCAGCTCCATATCTTTGTAAGAACTGTACACACACCTTATCCTTTGGGCCGTTACTGTCAACCTACATTGTTGTCTTCGTGATGTGGCTGTCACTCTCCTTACTCCTCCACATAAAGGAACGGTACAGGTTATTCCTTCTATGAGTCCACCCATCCCTCCTACAGATGTCTGTCCTTTACAATTACATCTACATTTACATCTACATACATACTCCACATGCTACCAAACAATGAATGGCGGAGGGTACCTTGTACCATTAGTAGTCATTTTCTTTCCGGTTCCACTCACAAACAGAGTGAGGGAAAAATAACTATCTGTATGCCTCTGTATGAGCCCTAATTTCTCCTATCTTATCTTTGTAGTCCTTATGTGAAATATGTGTTGGCTATATTAGAATTGTTCAGCAGTCAGCCTCAAATGCTGGCTCTCTAAATTTGCTCAATCAGATTCTTCGAAAATAACATTGCCTTCCCTCCAGGGGTTGCCATTTGAGTTTCCAAAGCATCTCTGTAATACTTGCATGTTGTTTGATCCTGTTAGTAACAAATCTAGCAGCCATGCTCTGGATTGCTTTGATGTCTTCCTTTAATCTAAGCAGGTGCAGATCACAAATACTTGAGCAATACTCAAGAATAAGTCACACCAGTGTCCTATATGTGGACTCCTCCACAGATGAAGAACACTTCCCCAAAATGCTCTCAATAAACTGAAGTTGACCATTTGCTTTCCCTATCAGAATGTCTGCTTGTGTCTGTGTATGTGTGGATGGATATGTGTGTGTGTGCAAGTGTATACCTGTCCTTTTTTCCCCCTAAGGTAAGTCTTTCCGCTCCCGGGATTGGAATGACTCCTTACCCTCTCCCTTAAAACCCATATCCTTTTGTCTTTCCTTCTCCTTCCCTCTTTCCTGATGAGGCAACCGTTGGTTGCGAAAGCTAGAATTTTGTGTGTATGTTTGTGTTTGTTTGTGTGTCTATCGACCTGCCAGCGCTTTTGTTTGGTAAGTCTCATCATCTTTCTTTTTAAATATATTTTTCCCACATGGAATGTTTCCCTCTATTATATATATATATATATATATAGATATATATATAGATATATATAGTTATAATAGAAGGAAACATTCCATGAAGGAAAAATATACCTAAAAACAAAGATGATGTGACTCACCAAATGAAAGCGCTGGCAGGTCGACAGACACACAAACAAACACAAACACACACACAAAATTCAAGCCCTCGCAACAAACTGTTGCCCCACCAGGAAAGAGGGAAGGAGAGGGAAAGACGAAAGGATGTGGGTCCCAAGGGAGAGGGCAAGGAGCCACTCCAGTCCCGGGAGCAGAAAGACCCACCTCACGGGGAAAAAAGGACGGGTACACACTCGCGCACACACACACACACACACACACACACACACACCCATCCACACATATACAGACACAAGCAGACATATTTAAAGACAAAGAGTTTGGGCAGAGATGTCAGTCGAGGCAGAAGTGCAGAGGCAAAGATGTTGTTGAATGACAGGTGAGGTATGAGTGGCGGCAACTTGAAATTAGCGGAGATTGAGGCCTGGTGGATAACGGGAAGAGAGGATATATTGAAGAGCAAGTTCCCATCTCCAGAGTTCGGATAGGTTGGTGTTAGTAGGAAGTATCCAGATAACCCGGACGGTGTAACACTGCGCCAAGATGTGCTGGTCGTGCACCAAGGCATGTTTAGCCACAGGGTGATCCTCATTACCAACAAACACTGTCTGCCTGTGTCCATTCATGCGAATGGACAGTTTGTTGCTGGTCATTCCCACATAGAATGCATCACAGTGTAGGCAGGTCAGTTGGTAGATCACGTGGGTGCTTTCACACGTGGCTCTGCCTTTGATTGTGTACACCTTCCGGGTTACAGGACTGGAGTAGGTGGTGGTGGGAGGGTGCATGGGACAGGTTTTACACCGGGGGTGGTTACAAGGGTAGGAGCCAGAGGGTAGGGAAGGTGGTTTGGGGATTTCATAGGGATGTACTAAGAGGTTACAAAGGTTAGGTGGACGGCGGAAAGACACTCTTGGTGGAGTGGGGAGGATTTCATGAAGGATGGATCTCATTTCAGGGCAGGATTTGAGGAAGTCGTATCCCTGCTGGAGAGCCACATTCAGAATCTGATCCAGTCCCGGAAAGTATCCTGTTACAAGTGGGGCACTTTTGTGGTTCTTCTGTGGGAGGTTCTGGGTTTGAGAGGATGAGGAAGTGGCTCTAGTTATTTGCTTCTGTACCAGGTCGGGAGGGTAGTTGCGGGATGCGAAAGCTGTTGTCAGGTTGTTGGTGTAATGCTTCAGGGATTCCGGACTGGAGCAGATTCGTTTGCCACGAAGGCCTAGGCTGTAGGGAAGGGACCGTTTGATGTGGAATGGGTGGCAGCTGTCGTAATGGAGGTACTGTTGCTTGTTGGTGGGTTTGATGTGGACGGACGTGTGAAGCTGGCCATTGGACAGGTGAAGGTCAACATCAAGGAAAGTGGCATGGGATTTGGAGTAGGACCAGGTGAATCTGATGGAACCAAAGGAGTTGAGGTTGGAGAGGAAATTCTGGAGTTCTTCTTCACTGTGAGTCCAGATCATGAAGATGTCATCAATAAATCTGTACCAAACTTTGGGTTGGCAGGCCTGGGTAACCAAGAAGGCTTCCTCTAAGCGACCCATGAATAGGTTGGCGTACGAGGGGGCCATCCTGGTACCCATGGCTGTTCCCTTTAATTGTTGGTATGTCTGGTTTTCAAAAGTGAAGAAGTTGTGGGTCAGGATGAAGCTGGCTAAGGTAATGAGGAAAGATGTTTTAGGTAGGGTGGCAGGTGATCGGCGTGAAAAGAAGTGCTCCATCGCAGCGAGGCCCTGGACGTGCGGGATATTTGTGTATAAGGAAGTGGCATCAATGGTTACAAGGATGGTTTCTGGGGGTAACGGATTGGGTAAGGATTAGGACTTGCCTTGGGGGGAAAGAAGGACGGGTACACACTCGCGCACACGCACGTGTCCATCCGCACATGTACAGACACAAGCAGACATATTTCAATGTCTGCTTGTGTCTGTATATGTGTGGATGGATATGTGTGTGTGTACGAGTGTGTACCCGTCCTTTTTTCCCCCTAAGGTAAGTCTTTCCGCTCCCGGGACTGGAATGACTCCTTACCCTCTCCCTTAAAACCCACATCCTTTCGTCTTTCCCTCTCCTTCCCTCTTTCCTGACGAAGCAACAGTTGGTTGCGAAAGCTAGAATTTTGTGTGTATGTTTGTGTTTGTTTGTGTGTCTATCGACGAGCCAGTGCTTTTGTTTGGTAAGTCACATCATCTTTGTTTTTAGATATATTTTTCCCACGTGGAATGTTTCCCTCTATTTTATATATATATATATATATATATATATATATATTCAAATTCCTTGGCAGGCAGTTCTATCTCTTAATATTTATTCATGAACCTTCTTTCTTACTAAACCACAATGTTTTTCGATATCAGTCTGTAACTCCTTAGGTAATTTGACCAAATCTATATTCGAAATTTTACTATTTGAAGAGTCTATTTTTGTACCCAATTCCTCCCCTCTTCTTTTTAAATTTGTAACACTGTTAGGAAGCTTGTCTAGCTGTTGTAACTTATTAGTTTTTTCTGATATTTTGTCTAAAGTGTTTTCCATGTTGCTTCTAGCAATCAGCATCTAGTAACAACAACAATCTCTACTCTTAAGGACATTGATGTTCTGTGATTTTGTCTTGAAACAAACACAGGGAGTCAATTGTACTGTTAACTACAACACTCCAAGAACAAATTACTAGAAAAAAATTGTTCCATTTGAGGCTGGGATAGCTCATCTAATGAGCTGCACTACTAACACTGCACCGAGCGACGTGTGTGTGTGTGTGTGTGTGTGTGTGTGTGTAGCCATTGATGCATAGTTAAACCATGCTGCTGTTGCATTAGTTGGCTGAAGAGTCACTCTCAGAAGTCAGCAGCTCTCATAGATTTGGAATCAGCATTAAGAGGCCTTCTGTTTCATCAATGTAACATTTATTGATTCACGTGTTGAAGGTTTTTTCAGCACGTAAACAATTCTTGGGGTTGACCAAGTTGCTATGGTCGTCCAATCTCCTTTACCTGGTCCGTTGTGACTGTTCACACTTACTTGGTTTTTACTACATTGAAAATTATTTCTTCTTTGATATTTTGATTACTTCAGGTCACACTACAGCATGTGTTTGTCTCTTTTCTTTACAGTTTACTTCTAGTTGCTGTAGGAAATGTCATATATTCTCCCGGTATTTACCAAAAAATCTGTTTTATTATCACAAAATCTTTCTCATTTCACTTCATTTTATCTGGGCACCAAAATGATGTGTTAAAATCAGTCCTGTCATGGGACTAAGCCGAAGTGAATTATTAAAGGGCTCTGGTTATATGTTGTACCTGAATCAACTACTTCACCAATGATCTGTCACCTTGACGTCGTCTGTGAGCTGTTACATTGACTATTTCCTTGCAGTTACCCTTTCATAGTTTTTGATCTTGTGGACCTGCTATGCAGTGCCAACAACACTTGCCCTTTGACTTAGTTTCCATTTGCAGATGGTCAGAATGTGTGGGATAACCAAGAAAGCGCTCCTACTGTCATACGAAAAGACCACTTCCTTGTGGTTACCTTATCATAGTTTTTGATGTTGTGGACCTGCTATGCAGTGCCACCAACTGTTGCCCTTTGACTTTGTTTCCATTTGCAGAGGGTCAGGATGTGTGGGATAACCAAGAGAGTGCTCCTACTGTCATATGAAATTGTGCCCATGGTCATAACTCCATGTGTAGGTCCAATGTGTCTAGGACACTCGCAGGCTGGTTGCATATGCTCACCTACACACGGCCATCACTGACACTTAGGCAGGACCAGCTTTCATCAGAAAACACATGAGCACTTGTGACAAAGCAAGCTGGGATCTCTTTCCTTCCTCTCTTGTTTTGCCATCTACCTCCTGAAATTCATTTTATTTTCATTTCTGGCCTAATTACCATTAACATGCATGAATACAATCTGCATTTCCATAAAAGAGAAAGGTTAGCCCTCAGTCTTAAGGAATATAGCAACAGGTCCAATTTTGTGCTTAGTTTAGTGTATGTAATTAATTTCCTAATTTGTTTTGACCATTCCTAGTCAATATCTTTTGCTACAGATCATTGTAGGGTGAAATCAGTAATTGTTTCATGACTTGGATTCTATTGTTGGCTTATAACAAATACATATTCTGTACTGATTATAAACATTTGAAGAAGAACCACTAGGATTCTTAAAGTATTTATTTGGCTCTATTCGAAAACATGTTAGCAAAGCCAGCTCTTAATTAATTCCAAAATAATTACCAGGTTTGTCAAAAGTATTGTTTGTATAACTGTATCTGTTTATTTAAACAAATAATTCGGGATAACCTTTGTGGTAGAAGGAATGGTTAAAAAGTAGGAATTTTTTCATGTATTCAGTTAATTGAATGAGTTACATTTCAGTTGTAATTTCTGTAACTTAAACATCAAACAATGTATAGATTCAGTGCTTATTACTGTGAGGATATATAAGGAACAATTTTTGGTCCCGAGACAGTCAGTCAGTCCACAGCCATTTTCAGATGTGATACATGTATTGGTTAGATTAACAACACTGCATCAGCTTAACAGTTCAATAAGTGTAACAAAAATAGGCCGTGTGTCAGAACAATTCATGACAATGTCTCTTTAATTTATTTGAAAAATAGTATTATGCTTAAAGAACTGGGGACTGTGTGGTTAAATTTTTAGTGCTCATAGATGTTTAACACTAAACTATTGTAACAGTATGCTGATGTTACCTGCAACCTATCAATGAGGCTCATCAACATTTACCAATAGTGAACTGGCTATATAATTGTGCAATATTGGGGGGTTGTGAACAGGGAAAGTAAAGAACTGTGAAACACAATTGCGCAACTGTTGGCTACATCATCTACAGTAGTCAGTGTTGAACTTCCACCCCGCACTTTTCAGCCAGTGCAGTACATCGACACCAAGGACTATCAGCAAAGAAATAACGCAGGCAATGTCACAACCTCCACTCTGCCCTCCAATCAGCTCTCCCTTGATAAACAAATGATTACAATTTCATAAAAATTGAATGTCTTATTCACGAGAAAGAGCTTCACATATTGAGCCCATCAATAATGCTTTGGACCACCTCTGGCCCTTATGAAGGCAGTTATTCAGCTTGGCATTGATTGACAGTCATTGGGTGCCCTCCTGAAGGACACCATGACGAATTCTGTCCAATTGGTGAGTTAAATAGTCAAAATCCCAAGGTGGTTAGATGGCACAGCCCATAATGCTCCAAACAGTCTCAATTGGAAAGAGATCTGGCGACCAGGCTGGCCAAGGTAGGATTTGGCAAGCAGCAGAAACTCTTCCTTTGTGTAGGTGGGCATCTTGCTGAAATTTAAGCCCGGGATGGCTTACCACAAAGGGCAACAAAACAGGATGCAGAATGTTATCAACATATTGCTGTGCTGTAAGGGTGCTGTAGATGACAACCAAAGGGTTCCTGCTATTAAAAGATATGGCACCTCAGACCATCACTGCTGGCTGTCAAGCTGTATGGCAAATGACAGTCAGGTTGATATCTCAGTGCTGCTCGGGGCATCTCCAGATACGTCACTGGGGCTCAGTTTGAAGTGGAACTCTTCACTGAAGACAGTTCTACATTTAGTGAGATTCCAGGCTGAATGTGCCACTGCAAATGAATTTGTTGGTGCCACTGACTGACTGCCATGTCGGTGCAAGGTGCGCTGTACGATTAGCTGCCTTTCTGTGAGCCGCCGATTAATGGTCCTTGGTCACATAAGCACCAGCTGCATGTCGGATTGATGACAATGATGAATTCAGTGCAATGAGTGTCTCTCTGATGACTGCTCAGTCCTCTCATTCTATTGTCTAGGTCAAGAGCGTCCTTTTTGATGCTTCGTTCAGCCACAGTTCACCTATTCCTGAAACATCGTCGAATAGTGGCATCACTCCTGTTCAAATGTTGAGCATTTTGCCAGTTGACCCCAACTACACATGCTCTCTCACATGTTGGCATCTGTGTATACTGTTGATGCTCCTGTCAGCGAGGCATAGTTACTATTCAGCTGAGTACATGAAATGAAATCCCCAAATACTTTATGCCTTGCATGTCCCCAGTTTACTATCCTCGCCAGTTGCACTGTGAAATTGTGCTGCACTGTCACAAATTCATCAATTGGCCACCAAAGTTTACAGTTTTTCGCTTTCTACTGATACCCTGCATTTTTTTTTGCTGTCTGTGAAAACATGGATACATGCTGACCATGTACATAACTGGATTTTTTTGTTTTAATCTGAATGTACAATAATCTAATCCCAACAATTTTATATAGCCAGAAATTTATGTATGTAATAGGAGTTGTAAAGTATAAAATATTTAATTTGTTTTTAAAACTTTCACTATCTGCCAAAGCCTTCACTTCATAAGGGAGGTGGTTAAATATTTTTATGGCTGTATATTTTGCTCCGTTCTATGCCAGAGTAAAACGTTTTGTGGACAGTGGAAGCTATTTTTGTCCCTTGTGTTATATTTATGAATGCTATTATTATTTCCAAACACTGCTCAATTCTTCATATGAAACTTTGTAAAGGAGTAAAAGTATTGTGATTCTGTTGTTAGATTGCCTAATTTTTTAAACAGTTGTGTACATGAAGTTTGAGGATAGACACCTGTTGCTATCCTTACAGCAAGTTTCTGTGCCATGACTGTTTTGTGTCTACATGTGGAATTGTCCCATAAAAATATTCTAAGACATCAATGAATGGAACTATACAAAGTAACCTAATTTTTTTATGATTTCATCACCCAAATATGCAATAACATATACAGCAAATGTTTCTGAACTATAGTGCTTGAGAAGATCTACAGTATGTGATACCCACTTCAAGCCCTGACCAATAAGCACATCTAAGAATTTGGAATAACCAGTTTTACATATTCCCTTTGCCCATTCCATATTGTTATTTTAGCAATTTTCTTTGCCTTTCACAGAATATTTTGAACTGTATTTTTCCAAAGTTAAGTGATAGACCCTTTAACAAGAAGCAATGAATAATATGAGCTGTGTGGAATAATTTGCAAATATGTTGATTATGATTTAATCTCTGGAAGTTCATGATTCAATGACTTCAAATATACCAAAATTCAGGCTACCATAAATTATTAAGAGTAGCCTGAGTTTCTGTGGAATGCATTACAACTTTTCATTGATGGATGCACACTTATAATGGCAGAACAGCAATTGTTGAATGTACTTAACATTTGACTATCAAGTTTTGCAACCGAGAGTGTTAATCGTGCCTAAAGCAGGTGTAGACTTTGGTTTATTGGTAGAATACTAGGGAAGTACAATCAGTCTACAAAGGGGGCTGCTTACAAATCACTTGTGCGACCCATCCTAGAGCATTGCTCACGTGTATGGGACCTGTGCCAAATGGGACAAACAGAGGATACTGAATGTATACATAGAAGGGCACCATGAATGATTTCAGGTTTGTTTAATCCATGCAAGAGTGTCATTGAGATACTGAAGGAATTGAAATGGAAGACTTGAAGATAGACGTAAACTATCCTGGGAAATTCTGTTAACAAAGTTTCAAGGACCAGCTTTGAATGATGACCCTAGGAATATACTAAAATCCTGTAAGTACCGCTTACATAGGGATCATGAGGATAAAATAAGAATAATTACTGCATACACAGAGGCATTCAAACAATCATTCTTGCTGCACTCCATATATGAATGGAACAGGAAGAAACCTGGTACAATGGAACATACCCTCTGCCACGCAGCTCATGCTGGATCGTCGAGTATAGACGTAGATGTTAGCTGGGCTAATAATCTGATTTCTCAACTAATGGACTTCTCAGTTGTCATTAACTCACTATTTGAAGAAATACATTCAAACAGTAATGAAATTCAAAGCACAAATTGTTCTCATTCAATTTTCTTTTATTAATATCTAGCTGTATTGTATTTTTTAACACATACAGTTATGTTAATGCTCTTATCCTGCACACACTGCTTAGAATATAACACTAAATCTGTTAACAGGTCAAGCATATATACCGGTATACTACTCACATAGCAGATGAATACTTTCAGATGCTCCGCGAACTGAACAAAGGAAAAAATTTAATCTTTTAATAAATGGGGATGTACAAGACAAGGAATGACATATTACAACTAGTAGATGAGTGTTGCTATTTGGGCAGTAAAATAACTGGCAATGGCCAAAGTAGAGAGGATATAAAATGTGCAATGGCAGTAACAAGAAACACGATTCTGAAAAAAAAACACTGAATAGAAATTTAAGTGTTAGGAAGTGTTTTCTGAGGGCATCTGTTTGATGTTTAGACATGTATGGAAGTGAAACATCGACAACAAACCTTTCAGACAAGAAGAGAATAGTAGCTTTTAAAATTTTATCTTACAGCATAACGCAGAAAATTAGATGGATAGATCATATAACTAAGAAGGTACCAAAAACACACCCTAGAGGAACCCAAACAAAATGACATAATCAACTGGAAAGCATAGTGCTGTGTGGTAACTGGTGTTCTACATTTGAGATGATCACAAAATGACATAACCGACTAAAAAGTGTAGTATTGTGTGGTAATTAGTGTTCTACATTTGAGACAAAAATTGCTACGATACACGTTAAGTTGGTGCTAGTGTATGACAACAATGCAGAATATGACACACTAGTTAGGTCGTGCTCCATCTCCAGTGTGATAAGTGGTGGTGGTGGTGGTGGTGGTGGTTAGTGTTTAACATCCCATCGACAACGAGGTCATTACAGACGGAGTGCAAGCTCGGGTGAGGGAAGGATGGGGAAGGAAATCGTCCGTGCCCTTTCAAGGAACCATCCCGGCATTTGCCTGAAACGATTTAGGGAAATCATGGAAAACCTAAATCAGGATGGCTGGAGACACGATTGAACCATCGTCCTCCCGAATGCGAGTCCACCAGTGTGATAAGATAAGCTTGAATGATAACAAATGAAATAGCAGACTATCTCTTCTGGGAGTTGCAAAAGAAGTAGTGGTCCTGGGATGCAAAGACTGCCATATCACAAGTTAGGCTGTAATGGACGAAGTGAAACACAGTCGCGGACCAGGTTTCAACATTTGCACATTTTCACACAATGTATGCCATTGGGTTCTGCTACTGCTCACACCAACTGGAAAAGCATGCTGAATTGAGGCAAGAGTAGAAATGTTACAGCTGTGTGAGGCCACTCCAAATGACTTCATTAGCTTTAGGTTTCCAAGGGTGTTTTTGGCCCATGACAACACCACAGCACATTCTGCACAGGACACCTGCTGCTTCTTTGGAATATCAAATTTTGCCTGACTCCAAGTATTCTCCTTATGTATGAGGGTGGTTTGAAAAGTTCTTGGAATGGAATGGAATAGAAAAAAATGTACTCACATCACGGAAACTTTTTTTTTTAATTTTACATTGTAGCCTCTTTGTAGATTAATGACCTTGGTCCAAAGATGTTACAGGGCCCTGATCCAATCTCGAAAATGAGTTTCCTCCAGACCGGCAAAATAGTTGTCAACTCTGGCTATAAATTCTTCGTTTGAAGTGAGGCTTCATCCACTAAAAAAAATTTTCAGTTTTGGGAATTCATCGGTTAAAATGTGATGTACCCTTTCAGATGACACCTGGCAAGCGTGAGAAATTTCACACAATTTCAATCGGCGATCCTCCTTGACCATTTTGTGCACTTTTGCAATGATTTCTGGGGTAGTGACACACCTTGGCCGACCACTGCACAGTTCATCATCTAAGTTCTCCCAGCCAAATTTAAATTCATTTGTCCACTTGGCGACAGTTGAATATGAAGGAGCAGAGTCCCCTGTGTATTCTAAAAATCGGCACGAATGTCCTTTACTTTCCTACCTTTCTAGTACTCAATCACTGCTCAAGTCTCAATTTTTTCCATCTGCGCAAATCACTACGCGGGAACAACAACAGAGCCATGTCACCGCCCACAGCTCTCCTCCAAGAGCGCTGACATGTCGTGTTTACAGGCAACAGTGCAATGAATATCACGTGAACAACTCATTGCACTAGCGCTGACCTCTCATGGTGATTCTCAGAACTTTTCAAACCACCCTCGTAGCACTCAGTGACTTCTTCCTCTATCCTTGGACAAAGAAATCATAGTGTGACAGTCATTCATTGCTGGGGAAAATGTGTTGCAATGGAGACTGAAGACACTTCAGTTTCCTAATTTAAATATGTTTAAAATTTGTATAACAACTTAGAATTTACATTGAAAGCCTAGTGCTGCAAATAAAAGCAATATGATGAAACCATTTCCAGACACTTCGGATAAAATTTAGGAAGTGCAGATGATGAAACTGGTAAAATAAATTAATAAATGCTGTGGAAGGAGTACTGACAATAAATTTTCTCTCAACTAACATAAGCTACATTATTCGCATGTACACTGAAAAGTCAGTCACTTATCTGCAAATGACAAACTATAAGGTAATGCCGTGTTCTGTAGATAATTTGCACAATTTCCACCAAATTGATTTGGAATAAGGCAGTCTGCAGGTTACAGATGAAAGATCTATTTACATTTATGGCTGTATGTAGGGTGAAGGTGAATTACAGCAACAAAATATCAAAGGTACAGCAATAGTTTTGAAGTATTTTAGTTTGAATGACCTGTGGTCTCCAGTGGATCCTTACAGATTAATACCATAATTATGATTTATTCAGTTTGTTACTCCAATTATTTTTTTGTTTCTGTGAAAGTACTTTCACAACACTGAAAAACCTGTAATATGCAATCTCCAAACCCTACAACACAAAACACACAGCAGTGTACAGATGCAGAAGTACTGTGATGCTGTTGACTTTGTCGCTGCAACAGCTTAGAATACTGCCATCATGCCATTCTCCCGTTACATTCACTAAACCATACACAAGGTGCAATTCAGCCAATTCTTCATCAGTAAACCTATGAATACAGCTGTTTAATGATGTACAAGTACACTGCCAGAAAAAAAAATCAACCTGAGACAGAACTGGCAGTACTGAATGCAAGCTTGAGGATAAAAAGTAAAGTGGGCATTACTGTTGTCAACAATAAGTGCTGCATGTGAATGGGACAAATTTATTTCCAAACAATACACATAGAACATACTGTCGGCTTTAGCACTGCCGTGCAGATATTTTCAGTGCAATTACAAACATAAAAGTAAAACAGTGGGGGAGGGGTTGGTAAGAATTAAAATAAAATGCAATTACTCTTTCACCAGAAACCGAGTTTGGACTCATATTGCACAATCCACCACAATGTAAGTAGAATACAACAATGTCCACAGCTACAACACACCCCAAAAAAGCTTTCACAGATTAAGATTAGAATGAACAACAAAAATGAAAAATGTTTCATTACGAAATTGAAGCAATAAAAGTATTTAGTAACTTCTAAACGCAAGGATGTAGTCATACACACTAATAAATCCAGTATACACGGCCTATAAACAAACTTATTCGACTTCTTGAAAACATGTAATTAAATAACTGTGTATGACACCTAGATCATACTCTCTCTCTCTCCTCATCCAGGTCATTCTTTAGAACTATAATTGTGAATCATACAATTTCCTGCTGCAAGCACCTAATATGTACCTAAATCTCACAGCACCTGTTTCAAATGACAACTGCCAGACTCAATGAATGGACTTCAACATTATCCACTGACAGAAATAAAATATGTATTCAAAATCATTTGTACCCTTTATTGATACACATAGTTTATGATAAGGTGGTGCACTTTAAATGAGGTCTGCAAAATGTCCATTTAATGAGCAGTTTGACAGGTGCTTACAGACGAATTTCTCCCCTACAATTCAACACCCTAAAATTCTACCGTGTTAGAAGTTCTTTGTCAAAAATCTTGGCCACTCTCTGTGGCTTAGGACACCCATTTCCTACCAAATGTGATAAATTCCTTCCAATTAGAAAGACACCCTTTGCAGATCTTTTCTTAGTTCATTGATTTGTCTTTCTGGGTACTACATCCTGCTTCACCATACATTAACTACACTTCCACTAATTACTGTGACTCTGTGGAAAAGGAGCCAGCTATAGGATCCTAAAGAATAACATGTTTCACTCTTATGCTGTTAGACCAACAAAAGATGTTCATAAGAGCTGAAAATGTAGTTTAGATAATTGGTAAGTTCCATTCTGCAGACTCTCATTTTATGTCTGTGCAGATATACTGCAAGTCAAATCAGCTCCAGACATCAGCAAGCAAATAAACCTCTCCATTTCCTGTGGTGAAGCACTTGTTCTTACTCTTTGTTCCTTGGTAAAATATCTGTGTATTATCTGGCCTATCAGTCTTCTCCAAGGTGGTGGTAGAATGAAGGTCAGACAAAGCAGTGGGAACTACAGCCTTAATTTTTTTCCAAAGGCATGCGGCTCTACTGTACGGTTTTAAGACGACAGCATCCTCTTGGGTAAAATATTATGGAGGTAAAACAGTCCCCCTTTCAGATCTCCGAGCGGGGACTACTCAGGACGACGTTGTTATCAGGAGAAACAAAACTGGCATTCTATGGATCGGAGCATGGAATGTCAGATTCCTTAATCAGGCAGATAGATTAGAAAATTTAAAAAGGGAAATGGCTAGGTTAAAGTTAGATATAGAGGGAATTAGTGAAGTTGGTGGCAGGAAGAACAGTACTTCTGGTCAGGTGAATACATGGTTATAAATACAAAATCAAATAGGGATAATGCAGGAGTAGGTTTAATAGTGAGTAAGAAAAATAGGGACACAGATAAGCTACTATGAATAGAATAGTGAATGCACTATTGTAGCCAACAGACACACGAAACCCACACCCACCACTGTAGTACAAGTTTATATGCCAACTAACTCTGTAGATGAGGTGGAAATTGAGGAAATGTATGAGGACATAAAAGAAATTTTTCAGATAGTTAAGGCAGCTGAAAATTTAATAGTCATGGGGGACTGCTAGTTAATAGTAGGAAAAGAAAATGAACAAAAAGTAGTAGGTGAATATGGACTGGAGGAAAGGAATGAAAGAAGAATGAAATTATAATGAAATCTAGACCTTTAGCTGCTTACAGGTGTTGATAAATATCAACAGAGACAATGAAAGATGTGTGTCCCAACTGGGACTCGAACCCGGGACCTCCTGCTTACATGGCAGACGTTCTATCTGACTGAGCCACTGAGGATACAGAGGATAGTGCGACTGCAGCAGCTTATCTTTGGCACATTCCCTGTAAGACCCGCACTTTCCAACTTTCTGTCCACACACTACATTTGTAGTGCCCCTGCCCACTATACTCATTACTCATGGTAGTCAACCTACCAATTCCCATAAGAGTTCAGGCAATGTGAGTGCGTCCACACATGTCCGAAAGAACAGATACTATCTTCATACTAACGTCGGACACACATTTTTCAACTGTCCCAATAGATATTTATCAATGCATGTAAGCAGCTAAAGGTCTAGATTTAATTATAATTTCGTTCTTCGAGAGCTGCAAGATTACCAATGATATCTCTACAGATACCAGCTCCATAATGAAAGAAGAAGTTGCCTGGTACAATTCTGCACAGAGTATAAATTAATCATAACTAACACTTGGTTTAAGAATCATGAGAGAAGATTGTATACGTGGAAGAAACCTGGAGATTCCGGGAAGTTTCAGGTTGATTATATAACAGTTAAACAGAGATTTATGAACCAGATTTTAAATTGTAACACATTTCCACAGGCAGATGTGGACCCTGATCACAATTTACTGGTTATGAAATGCAGATTAGAACTGAAGAACCTGCAAAATAGTAGGAATTTAAGAAGATGGGACCTGCATAAACTGAAAGAACCAGAGGTCATAGAGGATTTCACAGGGAGCATTAGGGAATAACTGACGAGAACAGGGGAAAGGAATACAGTAGAAGAAGAATGGGTACCTCTGAGAGATGAAATAGTGAAGGCAGCAGAGGATCAAGTACATAAAAAGATGAGGGTTAATAGAAATCCTTGAGTAACATAAGAGATATTGAAGTTAATCAATGAAAGGAGAAAATATAATAATGCAAAACATGAATCGGGCAAAAGGAAATACAAATGTCTAAAAAATGAAACTGACAGGAAGTACAAAATTGCTAAGCAGGAATGGCTAGTGGACAAATGTAAAGCTGTAGAAGCATGTATCACTAGGGTTAAGATAGATACTGCAAATAGGAAAATTAAAGACACCTTTGAAGAAAAGAGAATCACCTGTATGAATATCAAGAGAGATCAGTCCTAAATAAGAAGGGAAAGCAGAAAGGTGGAAGGAGTATATAGAGGGTCTATACAAGGGAAATGTACTTGAGGTCAATATTATGGAAATGGAAGAGGATGTAGAGGACAATGAGATGGGAGATAAGACACTAAAGAATTTGACAAAGCACTGAAAGACTTAAGTTGAAACAGGAGTAGACAACCTTCTGTTAGAGCTACTGATAGCCATGACAAAACCCTTTCCATCTCGTGAGCAAGGTGTATGAGACAGGTAAAATACCCTCAGACTTTCAAGAAGAATATAATAATTCCAATCCCAAAGAAAGCAGGTGCTGACAGATGTGAAAATTACCAAACTATGTTTAATAAGTCACAATTGTAAAATACTGACATGAATCCTTCACAGAAACTGGTAGAAGCTGACTTGGGGAAGATCAGTTTACATTCCGGAGAAATGTCGGAACATGTGAGGCAATACTGACTCTATGACTTCTCACAGAAAATAGTTTAAGGAAAGGCAAACCTACATTTATAGCATTTGTAGACTTGACAATGTTGACTGGGATACTCTCTTTCAAATTGTAAAGATGACATGGGTAAGATACAGGGAGTAAAAGGCTATTTACAATTTGTATAGAATCCAGATGGCAGTTATAAGAGTCAAGGGGCATGAAAGGGAAGCAGTGGCTGGCAAGAGAGTGAGACAGGTCTGTAGCCTGTCCCCGATGTTATTCAATCTGTATGTTGAGCAAGCAGTAAAGGAAGCAAAAGAAGAATTTGGAGTAGGAATTAAGGTTCAGGAAGCCTGCCCACTTAGCCAAGTGGTCTAACACACAGTGTTCCAGAGCAGGAAGGAGTGCCTGGTCCCTGGCACGAATCTGCCCGTAGGACTTGTGTCGAGGTCCGTTGAGCCGGCCAGTCTGTGGCTGGTTTTTAGGCAGTTTTCCATCTGCCTCAGCGAATGCGGGCTGGTTCCCCTTATTCTGCCTCAGCTACATTATGACGACGATTGCTGCACAAACAAGTTCTCCATGTACACGTACACCACCATTACTCTACCACGCAAACATAGAGGTTACACTCATCTGGTGTGAGACGTTCCCTGGTGGGGGTCCACCGGGGGCCGAACTGTACAATAACCTTGGGTTTGGTGTGGGGCAGCAGAGGGGTGAACTGGACTGCGGTAGTCGTCATGGGGTAGTGGACCACTGTGGCTGCGGCGGGGACGGAGCCTCTCTGTCATTTCTAGGTCCCCGGTTAACATACAACATACAACGTCCAGGGAGAAAAGTAAAAACTTTGAGGTTTGCCGATGACAGCAAATGATCTGGAAGAGCATCTGAATGGAATGGACAGTGTCTTGAAAGGAGGATATGAGATGAACACCAACAAAAGCAAAATGATGATAATGGAATGTACTCGCATTGAATCAGATGTTGCTGAGGGAATTAGATTAGGAAATGAGACACTTAAAGTAGTAAATGAGTTTTGCTATGTGGAAAGAAAACTAACAGATGATGGTCGAAGTAGGGAGGATATAAAAAGTTGAGTGGCAATGGCAAGAAAAGCATTTCTGTAGAAGAGAAATTTGTTATCATTGAGTATAGATTTAAGTGTAAGAAAGTCCTTTCAGGAAGTATTTGTAAGGAATGTAGCCAAGTGTGGAAGTGAAACACGGATGACACATAGTTTAGACAAGAAGAGAATAGAAGATTTTGAAATACGGTGCTACAGAAGAATGCTGAAGATTAGATGGGACAATCACGTAACTAATGAGGAGGTACTGAATAGAATTGGGGATATGAGAAATTTGTGGTACAACCTGACTAAAAGAAGGGATTGGTTGGTAGGACAGGTTATGCCGCAAAGTTCTTTTCTCATCAATTCTATGCAGTACCTCCTCTTTAGTTACGTGATCTATCCATCTAATCTTGAACATTCTTCTTTAGCAGCACATTTCAAAAGCTTCTTGTCTAAATTATGTACCACCCACATTTCATTTCCATACGTGGCCACACTCCAGACTAATACATTCCGAAAAGACTTCCTAGCACTTAAATCTGTATTCAGTGTTAACAAATTCATGTTCTTCAAAAAAGATTTTCTTGACATTGCCAGTCAACATTTTATGTCCTTTCTACTTTGTCCACCATGTTATTTTGCTGTACAAATAGCAAAACTCATCTACTACTTTAAATGTCTCATTCCCTAATCTAAATCTCTTAGCATCACCTGATTTGGCTACATTCCATTATCCTTGTTTTGCTTTTCCTGATGTTCATCTTATGTCCTCCTTTCAAGGCACTGTCCAGTCTGTTCAGCTGTTATTTCAAGTCATTTTCTGTCTCTGATGGAATTACAATATCATCGGCAAACCTCAAAGTTTTTATTTCTTCTCCCTGGATTTTAATTCCTATTCCAAATTTTTCTTTGTTTTCATTTACTACTTGCTCAATGTACAGATTGAATAACATCGGCCACAGGCTACAATCCTGTCTCATTCCTTTCTCAACACTGCTTGACTTTCATTCCTGTCGACACTTGTAACTGCCATCTGTTTCTCTAAGTCTACAAATGCTATAAATGTACATTTGCCTTTCCTTAACCTATCCTCTAAAGTAGGTCACAGGGTCAGTATCACTTTGTGTGCTCCTACATTTCTCCAAAATCCAAACTGATCTTCCCCGAGGTTGGCTTCTACCAGTTTTTGCATTCTTCTGTAAAGAATTAGCATTAGTATTTTGCAACAATGACTTCTTAATCTGATAGTTTGGTAATTTTTACAACCATCAGCACCTGCTTTCTTTGGAATTGCAATTATTACATTCTTCTTTGGTCTGAAGGTATTTCGTCTGTCTCATACATCTTGCACATTAGATGGAATAAATGTCTTTGTTGGCTTTCCCAAGGCTATCAGTAGTTCTGAGAGAATCTCTTCTACCGCCGTGGCCTTGGTTTGACTTAGGTCTTTCAGTGCTCTATCAAATTATTCTCACAGTATTATATCTCCCATTTCAGCCTCGTCTACATCTTCTTCCCTTTCTATAATGCTTCTTTCAAGTTCATCTCGCTTGTATAGACCCTTTCAGCTTTCCATTCTTTGGTTGGGAGTTGTTTTCCATCTGAGCTCTTGATATCCATACAGCTGCTTCTCTTTTCTACAAAGGTTCTTAAATTTTCCTGTAAGCAGTATCTATCTTTCCTCTGGTCAAATATGCTTCTCAATCCTTACATTTGTCCTCTAGCCACTCCTGCTTAGCCAGTTTGCACTTTCCGTCAATCTCATTTTTAGGCATTTGTATTCACATTCACTTGCTACATTTGTAAATTTTCTCCTTTCATCAGTTAAATTGAACATCTCCTGTGTTATCCAAGGATTCCTATTAGTCCTGGTCTTCCTACAGGGTCCGGCATAAAAAACTCCCCGATTACAAAGTAACGTGCAGCGGACAGTAGAAGGATCAGAGCTGTGGGGGGCGCGTCGTTAAGTAGCTGCCTACGTGCCGTTTTCAGTGTACGCCATGGCGTGGTCTGGTGAACATCGTGCCTTCGTAGTGGAAGATTTTATTCAAAATGGCGAATCGCCTATTAATACTCAACGTGCTTTTCGCGTTCGCTTTGCGCTCGGACGACGGGACCCTGTTCCCGATAAGAAAACAATTTATTCTTGGGTTGCTAACTTTCGTGAGACAGGTTCCGCATTAAAAAGGAAACCACCTGGACGACCACGGACTGCAACAGGCCCCGGAAATGTTGATGCAGTTAGAGCTTCAGTTCAACAATCTCCTCAACGATCCGCTAAAAAGCATGCGGCAGCATTACGGATATCTGATCGAAGTGTGAGAAGAATCTTGCATCGAGATCTTAAAATGCATCCTTACAAACTTGTAACTACGCAGGAACTGAGTGAACGAGACTGTGGTGTCTGTGTAAGTTTGTGCCAAGACCTTCTTCGGAACATTCGTCCCAATGATATTGTGATTTTTTCTGATGAAGCACACTTTCACCTTGCCGGAACAGTGAACAGCCAAAATTGCAGGTACTGGTGTGAACACAATCCCCAAGAACTTCATCAACGACCACTTCATAGCCCTAAAGTAACAGTATGGTGTGCTGTTTACAATTCCGGAGTGATTGGTCCTCACTTTTTCGAAGAAAATGACAGGAATTTAACCGTCAACAGTGAACGCTATTGTGCCATGCTCCGCGACTTTCTCCAACCGCAACTAAGGGAGCTTTTTGGTGAAATAGAGAACGTGTGGTTCCAGCAAGATGGTGCTACAGCCCACACAGCGCGGCAGTCACTGTCATTGGTGAAGGAAATGTTTCCTGGACATGTGATCTCGTTGCGTGGAGACATTGGCTGGCCCCCACGATCGCCGGACTTAACGCCCTGTGATTTCATTCTTTGGGGCTATTTAAAAGCAAAAGTTTATGAACAACGTCCACAATCTTTACGAGCCCTGAAAGAAGCAATTACACAAGAGGTTGAAGCTATTCCACCTGAAATGACTCAAAGAGTAATGAATAACTTCAGGGAAAGACTCAATCAGTGTGTCGACAGTGCAGGAAGCCATTTAAGGGATGTTTTATTTAAAAAGTAAGACCATAAGAGTATTTTCTAAAATGGCATAATATGTACTTTTATTTAGTATAAATAAAATTGTTCTACCTTATTTGGTTTTGTTTTTATTAGCTTTCCTTAAAGGGGAGGTTTTTCTGCCGGACCTTGTACATATTTGAACCTCTACTGCCTTCATTATGGCTACCATTCGTCTTCTACTGTGTCCCTTTCCCCTGTTCTCGTCATCCATTACCTAGCATTCCTTCTGAAACTTCAACAACGTTTGGTTCTTTCTACCTATCTAGGTCCCATTCTCTTAATTTCCTACCTTTTGGCATTTTCTTCAGCTTTAATCTACAGTTCATAACCCATATGCTGTGCCACTGGAGAAACCTGTGAGCTGTTCTGTATGTATTAACCATTGAAAGTTTATAGGCCTTCTTGAAACACGTATTCTCACACCCCATTCCTAAGTGATGCTGTTTACTGAAGCTCTCATAGAATCTTGAGTACTGGCACCAGTCAACTGATCAAAACCACAGGAAGTTACTGATGTTTCCCTCTTACGTTCTATGGTGTTGCAAATCTACTTGCTTGTCCATAAATTATTTATTGCAAATAGAAAGCCAAACCTACATTTGTGATTAACACTACTGCCATATCGGGCAAGAATCCTGAATTTTTTTGAGTATAACTGCAACACCAGGAGTTTGGTTATCCCTTCAAGATTTCCATCAGGGAATACTTTTTGAGAAAAGCATCTAAAAATTTTCAATTTTCCCCTTACTTCCAATTCCCACTTAATCCCAAGAACAATAAAGTCTAGAGCAAGCCTTCCCTCTCTTGCTGGGTGATGGTGTCTAAGCTCCCGAAAACATCCAATTTTATCACCACCTTTTGCTTCTGCCTGATCTGTTTTCCATTCACACAAATAAAAAAATAAAAATTTAAAAGCGTCCTAATCAAACTGGTATACATATGACAATCACCTATGTTCAGCGTCGATGTGCAACAAACACTCATAGAAGGCAGTTGGCAGCACTAGCAGTGGAGGAAATGTAAAGCGTATCGGGGGAAGCAGAAAACAGTGCAATCACTGTCTTAAGCGTGAACAATGCAATTTATCTGACGGCTGAAAGAGCACGATCACTGGCTTTTGGGCCAAGGAAGGAAGCACTTCTGAAATGACTAATTTTGTTAACTGTTTGCATGCCACCGTGGTTAAAGTACACCCTGTATGGTAAAATGATGCTATCCAAAACTGGCACTGGGACAACTGTGGTGCACCACGGGCGACGGCTGAATGACGGCTGAACGACAGCTGTGGAGATGCATTTGTGGGAACAGACACAAATGTTGAGTGACAGACTGCCCAGATACATCACGGGGCTATCAACAGTGTCTCGTCAATAACATTTCAAAACAAATGAGGGGGTTAGCAATTACCAATTATATTTACAAGAAGTGGCAATCACATTGTTTTGTTTGATTAAATATATATTCCAATCTCATGATATTTTGGCGTTTCATGTAAAATTCACAGCAAACTGTCTTCTTTCAAAAAGTGGCTTCTTATCATTTCTGTCTGCACTTATGATCTAAGAATAAGAATATACTATAAAATCCGTAAACATTTTTTATGGCCTCTTAAATGTTTTTAAACTAGTGGTACTCATTTACAGCAGTGTGACCTTTTATTAATATCATACAAATAGTGATGTCCTTTTCTTTTTTTTTTCAGGCACAAATAGTATATTCCACTTACAAAATCTGAAAATTAGTAACAATGGCTAGTACAAGGAATACAATACTGGAAACTACTACTCACACGAGTAACTTCACTGGAAGTGGTCAAAAAATGCTGCCTTATGAACTTCTCACTTTGTGTGATGTTCTCAATAAGGAGCTTCTGCTAAGACATCAGTATGAAGAGTGGAGAGAAGGCAGAAATTACTCAGCCACTCTTAAACAGCATATTTATCCAAAAGTGCTTGAAAAGTGGGGTTAGAAAACTGTTTTGTTGTGCCAATTTTAAATTCGGGATTCACAGGCTTAAACAAGTTAGGAAAAAAAAAAAAAGGCCAAAACATATCACATGGCAGAGGAAGATTGGCAATGAGGATTACATAGAAACATTAGCCAAGCTCTTTGACATCCTCAACTGCAAGGGTGACATTTAGCTACGTTCAGAATTTGAGATGACGACGACTGTAAACATGAAGTTCACATCTTCTGCTCCTGTTCTAAGGATATGAAATAGTGTTTATTGAAGGTCAAAGAGAGAAGGTCGGACCCATTGGACAGCGTCAAATTGGGTTACCAGACCTACCTAAGTACAGCAGGCAAATTAAAAAGCAGAAGAGGCAAGAATATGAATCAAGACTTTCTGAATACAAGCATAAAAGGATGGAAGAATTAATATTACACCCATAAAAAATTCTTTTCTCAGAAAGAGATGAAGTGAAATCTGATGTTAAAGATTAAATATTCTGAAGATCCTTTGCAGGTACCATGTGATGATTCTGACATATCTTCTACTTCACATAACACATTACAATTTCACAACATTTCATTGCAAGGTATTGGATATGGTGTCATTATATGAACTAAAGCTGCCATTACAATAGCCGCATATTTGGACGCTGGATTAATTAGTACTGACGGAGACAGGAAACTTGTGGGTTATCACAATAAAGTAAAAAGGCCCAAGAATAAGTCATGAAATCACTTCATGAAGAATCATGCTCAATGCATGATGAGCAACAATGAATGTACCTTATTTGATGGGTGCCAAAATTCCAATAAAGTTCTGTTACAAGAAGATAACTCAAGGCATCAGTTTCAGTATTTCAAAAGAATAGCATTACACTGTTTGCAGTGAGCCAGATGGAAAGTATCTTTGCCATTTTACTCCAGAGAAAGATTTAACAAAAAGGAAACTGACTGAAGTTATTGCTAACCATCTTGTGGATTTTTCAAAGAAAAACAGCACTCATAAAAGTGTGCAGGCTACTGGAGGTGATTCAATGAATTTTACGATGTTTGGGAAGGAGAGTCATGCCTTGAGTTGACACACATCTGGTTTTGTTTGCACTCTTCTTACTACTAAGCTACCTTTATACTACTTGATCAAGGAGTTGGATGGGAAAACTTTGTTTAACAAGTGGAGTGATAAGATTGGCAGTGTGCTTGATAGTGCAACAGAACCTGACATCAACCCCTCATTTGTCTGCATGTCCTTTCCAGAGCCTTTGGTTCCCCTGAGTGACACTGTTGTCAAAGACCTCTCTACAGGTTAGACTTATGCTTACAGGATAACTCAGGCTATAAGGAAAGGTTCAAGTCCAACTGGTATGGCGTCAACAGAAATTGGTCCTGTAAGCCATTCTCAGTTGTTAACAGCTGTAAATGAGATTTATCGTATATGGGTTTCAAAACAAGGCCTTAAAGGCAACGACTTAAATATGTTCCGACTGTTCGTGGAATACACTGTCGGGGTTTACTGTCCCTGCTGGTTTACAATGAAATCTTAATTCTCTTGGGTGGAAGGACAGCACCACATTCTTTATCAAATGAAGCTCCTAAAATCCCAAAAGGAGACAGCAGCAGATATTGTTTCGTCAATAACCCAACTAAGCTTTCTGCATTTTAAAAAATGTGTTTCCAATGTTTGATAAAAGAGACAGAATATAATGAAATTTCTTTGAGTTCATTAAATCACTTTTTGAGCAAATTTTGGTGGAGTTTATATTAATTCATGCACTTTTGTCAGAAATTTCAATATACAGTATTATAAATCATAAACTTACCTCGTTAAATGATTATCAATAAAGAAAAACCTCTTAAATTAGGATATTACGCATCAAAAAGCACAATTTTTGGCCTCTATTTCATAAAAAATAACGAAATTTTATTTTTGTCCTCTAAAATGACACACCCTGTTACTGCATATGGGTCATCACAACATGCTCCTGGTTCATGCACCCATGTTGACTGCTATTAATTGGCAACATAGGCTGAAATTTGAACACTAATACAACTAGATGTCCGCTGAGAAGCAGTAGGTGACCTTTTCAGATGACAGATGAAGTTTGAAAGCAGACACCCTGCAACAATTGAGGCTATCAGCACAATAGTGGCCTAACACACATTTTTTTTGGAAAAAATGAGATAGAACAGAACACCACTTTACGCCCTACCATTACATCCTACACTCGCCCGAAGTGTATTTGGACACCATGGACAATGTGGCAGCATCAGATATTATTTGTGCACTGTGCAGTGCCATATGAACAGGAAGCCACATAGGCCACTATTGCGCCATGTATGCATAGCGAGTAGGCCGGTGGGACAGTGTACCATATGTCATACAGCATGTGACGGCTGGTGGAGGACACAGCTGCAGTATAGACTCACAGTATTGTGGTCGACACACTGCTGAATGGTCATTAGTGTGTGTGTACTACAAAACGACATGTACAGCAGCCCCAGTGATGATGCGGAATCCGCATCGCGAGGTAAGGATGGTGTTATGTTCCCTTGTTGTACTCATATGATTTGATATGGACACCAGTGCAGTTCGGGAACATTTTCATTTCAGACCCATTTGGATCGGACACTATTACTGATGCCTCAGACAAGGATGTGCACCTGGCCGATTCAGCCAGCATGTAAATGGTACAGCTGATGAGTTACACTTCATGTTAGCAGAGCCCAATCTACCCAGTACATCGAAGGATACCACACAACCCACGTCAACCATCGACATATCAGAGAGGGATCGTAGTACCGGTACCGTTAAATGAACCGCAATGAGGAAGAAAACGGGTCCAGAGTGCACACCTGTGGTCATCAAACGTTCGAAAAGAAAACCAATCGAAAGGCGAAGAAGACATTAACATGAAGGGAAATGTAGTGTAAAAGAAATGTCCCATCTCGGAGCACACACTTGTCATAAGGAATGTGGTCGACATTTTTCACTTGAACACCAGCAACATCTATTTGACTTGTTCTACGCATTAGGTAGTTTTGACTTGGAGTCGGCATACATTTTTGCTATGCTGAAGGTAATTCCAATGGCAAACGTGTGTTGTTCTAGTACTACAGTGTCGCTACGAGTAACAACACGCCTATACCATTTCCAGAATGAAGAGGGAGTGGATGTGAAGATCTGTAGAACATTCTTTAAGAACATTTTGAGATATCAATTGGTAGGATTACAAGAGTTCTTTTGCACAAAGTGCAGCACCAGACCCCACCCATCAATAAGCGAGGCACATGTCCTGCTAAAAACAAAACACTAATAGCAAAGACGGTTACGGTAGAGAACTTCATAAAATGGTTTCCAGCATATCGGAGCCATTATGCACGAATGAATGAAACAGTGGATCAGAAGTATTTGCCACCAGACCTGAGCATGGGGAATTATACCATTTATATAAAGCCGAGCATGATGATCTGGTCTCGTACTACATGTCTGGCCAGATATTTAATCTGCCCTCTCATCTCCCTGTAAATGATTCCTGCCATAAATGTGACCTCTATAACATCAAACATGCTGCAGCTGACACCGTGGAGGAGAAGGGTAAATGGGAACGTGAAAGAGTGTTACATCAACGAAAGGCCGAAGCATGCAGACGGGAATACATCATGATGCAGTAAAAGGGAGTCATAAGGAGAACGATATGACTGCGATTGCCTTTGATTTGATGATGACTTTACCGACACCGGTACTTACGACAGGTACCTGTTACTACAAGCAGCAATTGTTGACATACTGCCTTGGAATATGCGACCAATGTACCAAGAAAGCTAACATGTATGTATGTATGGAGTGTGGGCGAAGCATCCTGAGGACCGCAAGAAATTGGATCGTGCCTCATGCATTACATTAAACACAATGTCCAAACAAAGCAACTGATTATGTCCACAGATCAATGTGGCAGGCAAAATCAGAATGTAAAAATGGCCTTACTGTGTCAATTTGTGGTTCTATATGCAGACTTCACACCAGAAGTAATCCACCATAAATTCCTAGTCAGTGGGCATTCATACCTACCATGTGACCAGGACTTCGGTATCATCGCGGCGAACAGGAAATTTCACCTGAACATATACACACCCTCTGATTGGATGTCATTATCACTGCATGAAAACAACCACCCTTCACAGCTATACCGATGACAAGGAATGATTTCATGTCAACAGTACGTTTAGAAAGAAACGTATGTAACTGTAAAGTGTCTACACAAAATACCAGGGTGCAATGGTTCCATATTCGGTGGCTTCAGTATAAAGCATCATCTCCCCATATCATGTTTTGTAAGTACTACAATGAGCCAGATGTCCCATTTGTCGACGTCAGTTTTGCTAAACGAGGGTCGAAAGTAATTGAGACTCTGGACGTACTATATCCCAATGGACTTGCTATTAGCACATTGAAAAAGACCGATTTAATGAACTTGCTGCAATTTGTACCCCGGGTGAACAATGGTTATTACCGTAACTTGAAGCCATCTGCACAGCCATGTGGTGACACCATCCCTGTAAATGATGATGAATATTAATGCCTCATGTGTATCTTGTCCAATGTTTGACTACAGTGTGTAAAGCAATAACGGCCTATTCCAAAGATTTTGTGTATTACGGCCAGGTGTGCCAAAACAATAGTGGCCTAACCCACAAAAAAAAAAAAAAAACAGTCAAAAATACTATGACAGTTAACTCCAAGTATAGCCAATTACCGGACACCATATCACATTATGTATACCACTATCATTGCTATGCGCTGAAGGCCTTAACTGTCGAAAGCATCCAAGCCTGAGGAAGGAGCGTTATGGTCTGGGGAATGTTTTCATGGCATTTCCTGGGTGATCTTGTCATTCTGGAATGCACAATGGATCAACAAAAGTATCCCATCTATCCTTGGGGACCATATCCACCCCTACACGCCATTTGTTTTTCCTCTACATGATGGCATCTACCAGCAGGACAAACAATATGTCACACAGCTTGCAGTGTATGTCTGTGGTTCGAAAATAACCGAAATGAGTATACCATTATCCCCCGGCCACCAGACTCCCCAGATTGAAACCTGATTGAGTGTCTGTGGAGCCACCTCGACCACACTGTTCTCACTGTAGATCCTCAACGGATAAACCCTGCACAGCTGGTAATGGCACTGGAGTCGGCTGGGTTCCACGATGTCTTTCTGTCTTCTTGAAGCTCACTGACACACTTCCTGCACGTCCGCACTATAGAAGGTGATTATTAAGGGTTTTGACAGGTGGTAGCATTAATATGACTTGACAGTGTATAATCATATCAGAGGCAGAGAAATATGCCTTGGACCACATTTATATTGGCTCACATGATAACGACTTTGCCTACAGTAGTCAAGTAGTCAGTTCTACCTGTGACTGGCTTTTTTTAAAAAAAGGGTGGTGAGTTCCTTTGTTTACTTTTTGCATGTGTGTAAAATTTGTTTCCCCCACACGAAAAACTTCTCTGGAATGTATAGCCTTATTAGCCAATAAAACCTGTTAAAATGGCAGCAGTTACACAGCACATTTATAATATGTTATTGACAGAAAAAGAAATTGAATATTCTAAAGTTAGCTACAGATCTGGACAAAATGGGAATTTGTGTTACTGCAGCTGTGAGGAATGATAAATGTTTTGGAAGAATATCTTTGGTTGAGATGATTACAAACACACTATACAGCACAAGTTGCAACTCTTTATTCATTTAAAATTTGGTTTCAATGCAATATACATACTAATAGTTTCCATGACACTTCAGATTCCTATAAAAGGCATTTTCCATCAGATCCGTTATTTCTCAAATCTGGAGGGAAGAAATGGGAAAGTATATGTTCTCACTGATGCACATTATTTACATATAAAATAACACTGCTGGATCTGGGGGTAGGGTTTCTAACATGCAACAATGGCGAGAAAGTGGATTAACAGCACTAGTTGTTGTTTTGCTTCTGTAACAAGTTCTGTTTATGTGGAAATGTCCTGAGAAAGACAACTTTCTTCAATTACACATTATTTAGGTACATCTCACTTCTCTACAAAAGGGATGTGGCATATAAACAGTCAAGAAATTACTGATGTACATCACCTCTGCAGCACTCAATTCCTTAAAAATGCATTCTTTTACCCATATATATTTATTTATCTCTCTCTCTCTCTCTCTCTCTCTCTCTCTCTCTCTTTCTCCTTCTGTCTCTTTTTTTTAGGCAACCATGTAGACATTTCAACATTAAGTTTGTACCAGCTGAGGTCTAAGCAAATACAGCATACAAAAATTTAAATCAAGTATGAATTATCCTATGTTATGCAAAGTAACTGATATATATGGTCATCTGTGATTTGGCACAGAATAGTTGGGTAAATGTGTCAACATTTATTAGCTTCAGTTGACACGAGTCTACAGAATGGCAGTATTTTAACGCCCATAGTAAACATGTGACAATATGCATTCAGGTTTCAATCAGCTGTATATACAGTTAGTAAACAGCACTGTGGAGGTATTAAAACTAAGAAATGACATTATGTGCAAGAATGACTCTTCCTCATTACAGAACACAATTATTACAGTCTCACAAAGCAAAAACGAGTTGAATTCTTACATCCTTGCATGCACACAATAAAAACATTCAACAAATTCAGAAGTAAAATACATACACATCATTATTACTCATGAATTAATAACTGTTGTTAAATCCTGGAGACAACTTTAAAACATGTGATTTCTGTAATTCACTTTAATACAACAGATACACAAAACAAAATTTGTGTGTACAAGCACACTTTAATTCTCTCTCTCTCTCTCTCTCTCACACACACACACACACACACACACACACACACACACACACACACACACAAATACGTATGTGCGGAAGTTTTGTGATCATCACAAAAATATGAATTACAGCAAATTACAACAAAAGACACCATATGTTTTATATGTTTTGTAATTTCTTTAATGCCTTGTAATGTGAAATGTCAAAAAAATCTATATAGTACTCATGATAAATCTCTGGTTTTGCTCTGTGACAAAATTGTCTCATTACCATTTATCACATTTCACAGTACAGGCTCACATACTTTATAAACTTCCACTGGCCTTCAGAGTGTATGGTTCACTGTGCATGGGAATAGTTTACAAATGCATAATCGCATCGTTTACAAAATCAAACTGTTACATTACCAAACAATACATTCTGTTTATGAACTGGGACTCTTGTCATATCAAAGCCAAAAGTTTCTCCTTTTTATCAAAATATAAAACCTGCAATCTCATCAGTCACTTTGAATTTTTAGATTTTTAGAACATCTTTTCTGTACAGGAATTTTGTAGGAACGTATTTTTAGAACTATACACATAGCAACTATAAAATGAGGCAATAAAACCAACGATGGGAATAACTGAGCATGCAAAAACACTCACTCTCTCTCTCTCTCTCTCTCTCTCTCTCTCTCTCTCTCAAACCAAATGCTCTAGTGCTCCACCCAAAAAAGACAAGGTATTTGCCAGCACATAAGAGTGCTGAAATGATTGTTGTTGACAGTGTCACATCATGGTCAAAATCAGACCTCACATATTACAGGTCCATTAATTTCCCTCTTATTGAACATGACTGACATTCTGGTTTCCTCAGTTTTTCTGTATCTGATAATTCAGTCATCATCAACATGGTATCTTACACATTCCTGTACGAAGGGGACAATAAATAAGAAACTGACGATGTGTAAATTGCAGTGAGAATCACAACATTTATAAAAAGAGAGAGAAAAAAGAAAAGAAAAAAGAGCAGTTCTAACTCAACCTGTCTAGTGGTGAAAATAATAAGAGAAACAGGAGCCAAATGGAAGATATTCTGTTGTTTCAAACAACAGAACATGCTTTGCGTCTTACATTGGGGTCATTTGAAGGGGAGGGGGGGGGAGGGAGGAGGTAGTGAATATTAAGGCGTAAACAGGGGAGGGGGGGGGGGGAAGGGAGGGGTTAGCAAATATTAAGGCGTAAACAGGGGGAGGGGGGGGAGGGCCTTGGGTAGGTGCCTATGCCGCCATGTTTCTAAATAATGCCACAGCAAAATTATGTATAAAATTATGTTTATGTATGATATTTAACTCTATCACGTATACAATGGAAATTAAGGTAGACTGATAGGTACAAATATTATGCATTATCAAACTGTTTACATATTGACACTGCTCACAAATAAGAATTGGTTTTTATTAACTGAAAATGTAAGTATCAAGTTAGCAGCTGTTTTAATTCATGGAAATCTTTCACATAACCAATTTTTTTTGTTTTGTTTTATCATCTTTGGCTACTCAACAAGTGCAAATCATTCCTGAAGAGTTAGAAGACACAATCTGGTTTAGTAATTGCAGAATTTACTTTTTTGACAACTGCTCTCAGTTCATAATTGAAAAGTGTTTGTCCTATACCATGGCATGTGAAAACTGAATGCATGATCAATCACATGATGTTTCCCATCAAATAGTGTTCAAGTATCAAAGATATGGTCAAGAAAAAGCACATGAAATTTGTATTTTTTCTAATTTGGAATAAAACCATGTTTGGACACTAGAAGCTGAACAAAAAGCAATGCACTTGAGAAGAATCATGATACTTATGTATTACAATAATCAAGTGAAATTGTTAAACCCACACCTACACATGTATAATGTATGGGGCTGCTGCCTAAACATGACTACTGCGTGCACCCTTTTACAGTGTGAGACTGATAGCTTTGCTTTTGCAAATGGCAGTATCAGTAGCATCTGTTATAATTTGTTATTTCTAAGACTAGTGATTAAATTCTGATAAATTTGCCCATTTTTAGTAACATTCGTGGGCTCTGGCACAATAAGAAGCCTGACTGACAGGAGCTCCACAACTTTCATTACTGCTTACTGTAATCCTTTCATCAGTCTTTGCATAATAAATACCGACACATATCTGTTTAGATTAACAAATGTTATCCCTCATGAAATCAAAGGCATATAAATGATCCCAAATTTTCTGAATCACTTTCAAGGTACCTGCACAAATACCATGTATTCATTGCTACAAAGAGCAGGGCGTGACGGGTTTGTGAATTCCATTATTCGATTGGAATGCTATTTTAAGCATAACTAACATCAAAGAGGTCCTGCCTCGAAATGTTTTATCCTGCTCAACAGAATAAACATTACCTGCTACTGGTATACTGAACAATGATAAAGTGAAATTTTTACAAAAGAAAAAGAAAACAAGAATAATAAATCATTATATTACAAGAAAACATAATCTAAAATTATCCTGTGAACTCTAAAAACAGCTCAAATTTCATTTTGCGACCACTATAAAACAATTACGAGAATCCACATAATGCTAGCATCTGTTCAAGCCTCATACACAATTCTGGAATTGATAATATTACAGAATGACAGAACAATTCCAGTAAAACATTAAGCATTTCTTTATTAAACTAATAAGTGTCCAACAACTAGGTGACTGATGAATACAGTTCTTTTGTGGAATATACATATATACTTTTTTAATATTTGAACAACAATGTGATTGCTAATACTATGACATTACAGTCACTCAGCAGCAGACTGGAAAAAATTGTCCAATATTACCTAACAAATTCAGCTCTTCAAAATAAATAAATAAATAAATAATGTGCAGTCATCCACTCTCTTTTCCAAAAACAATTAGCACTTACAAAATTCTGATCATTTACAAATGTTACAATTTCAAAGTGATGTTGGCAGGTAATGTTTCACACAAAGTTATTTTTTAGGGGGAGGGAATGGAAAAATGTGAAAGAATTCATTTCAGAAATAAAAAAAGGGGCACCCAAAGCCTGCTCCACACATCCGAAGGCTCAGTTGATATCTTTTATAAAAGACTGACAGGTCATATAGGCAAAAACTGTTTTCTTTAATGTTGTATTACCATAAATATCTACTCCAACATCACAAAAATAAACTGTGAAACTTTGACTATTTGGATTTTGGGGAAAAAAATCAGAAAACAGAACTTTAAACAGAAAGGAGAAGCACTGATGAATTTACAATCATCTGAAAAGTAAACAAATTGCCTACAAGCACACTTAAATAAAACTTTTGATTTACACATTAATTTTGTTGCAGATTTATTTTCTGAGGCATTTTTAAATGTATACATGCTATACAATATCTCATCAAATATATTTAATATTTATTAAGATTTCAGTCAGTGGAAATGCCAACAATTTGTGCAGAACAGTAGCACTTGGTGGATGCACATCAATATTCAGTTTATCCGCTAAGAATTATCTGGGTTTGGAGGTACACACAGAGGTGAACAATAATCCCGCCCGCCCAGTCTTGCTGCTTCTAGCTTCTGACATCATGTTCCCAACTCTCAAGACAAGTTAGAAGCTGAAGTAATCACATTCTTACAAATTTAGCTTAGCACCAATCTGGCTGCTGCTTTTCTCATTTGCTCTACCAGACTAACACTGACAATCACCGAGAGCTTTTAGTCTGGTCACCACACACGTTCATCACACAACAAATATAACAGCAAATAAAGTTCTATGATTCTTCTTTATAGTACATCACTTAATCATGTTAGGGTTATTTCTTTTTTACTTTATTATTCACCTCCAGTTCTGCAAGCCTTTTCCACAGCTCATCTCTTTCTTTTTCTCTCTTCTTTTCCCTGCAACAACAAAATTATGTACTGTGAATATAATAATTTGAAATGAAGTTGAAGG
Organism: Schistocerca cancellata; assembly: GCF_023864275.1. Lineage (NCBI taxonomy): Eukaryota > Metazoa > Arthropoda > Insecta > Orthoptera > Acrididae > Schistocerca > Schistocerca cancellata. Next base: position 389,275,053 of record NC_064626.1, on the reverse strand, counting down.
GGCATATCTTCAAACTTCAAAGGGAGCTGGGAAGAATCTAAGAAGGTACATTTCAGCTAAGTAAAATACTATGAAATTCAAGTGCAACCATACAAAATATCATTTAACTAGGGTGTTTATGTTATTTACAAAATTACTCAAAACCTTGATTTTAAGAGTTTCATTGAGACACTTTTCAAGAGTGGATATTTGACATGTGTAAACATTTATATTCCTCTGGAACATCACCAACAACAGAAAATTTAAGACTGACTAAGTTTGCCCCGCAGTCCTTCTCAACAGATTTGAGATTGTTGTTATTTACTGCTTTATATGGAGCTCTACAAAAATCTGGAGAAAGACTTCCATGTAAAGTAAAAAGTGTGGGTCCACAATGGACACACAAATTACTCCTACTACAATATTCAATGCCTTGACATATTTTCCAATGATTTTACGAAGCTGTTTATTATACTTTTGAAAAAGCTTATAATATTAGTTATTAACAGCCAATGGCTGAAATCCTGGAGTGTTCAATGTGACATGTTGTCATTTTTGTAACCTGCATGTGAATAGTGTTTGTTTATTCATTCGGATATTCGGTTGCTCCACAAGATTTAGTGGACTCCATTATAGAATATTCCACAATGAATGTGTGATGGCCAATGGGAACAACCTTGCAACTTTTACATCTGCACCCAGGCCGCGCGCGCGCGTGTGTGTGTGTGTGTGTGTGTGTGTGTGTGTGTGTGTGTGTGTGTGTTTTCTGATGAGGGCCTGTCTGGCCAAAAGTTTTGTTTGACAGTCTTCTTGCTGTGTCTACCTGCGACCCCAGCATTTCTGCTGTATGGTGAGTAGCAACTATCCTTTTCATAATACTGTTATTATTGCATCTGGGATTTTCTGTTGTTCAAAATACATATGCAATACTCTTCATTAAAATTTTCTTAATACCAAAATTACAATTTGAAATTTTGTGTCCGACATAGCTTACTCACTGAAGAGGCACGACTTTGAAAAAAGTATTCTGATATCAGAAATAGTGAAGCATATTACAAGCTTAAGAAGATTTACACAGCAGATTCTTAACCAGTACATATTCATTAAAACAATACAAAAATACATGTCCTATTACTATAAATCGTATGTACTACGCAAATGTCTTATCTGCAAGAAGGAGAAGGAAGAGGAGGAAGTCATAAACTAGTTATAAAGAAGAAATGAATTTCAACAGTTACTAACCAGTAACAAGGATGTGGCATAACATTTTAATGTTTCAGTCTTTCGACCTTGAAAACAGCAAACAACTATGAATGACTTCTACCAACAGTAATATATACACCAAATAGTATAAAAGGCAGAAAAATACTTGCTACAATTTCAATGATGAGGATTCACAAGGCCACATTACATATAACAAGATACCTAATGTAATCATTTCAATCTGCACGGAATGCTTTTCAGAGTGGATTTTTGTTTCATGCTGTAAACAGAGACTCCAAAATAAAATCTCAACTTAATTACACCTGGAAATATTGACTGATAATCTACAAAACCTTAAGACACCTAATCAGAAAAAAAGAGAATAATATTAATTCCAATGCTTTTATTCAAACCCCACTCACAAAAAAGGGCAAATTATTCAGCAAGTTATCAGTAACTATGTAAAAAAATAAATAAATAAAATAAAATAAAAAAAAAACATCTTGCTGAAAAATATAAAACACTGATTTACTTAGTTGTACAAATCTTACTGTCTCACTGGCATATTAAAAGGGATGCAAGATGGAGGACTGTTGAAAGGACTGCAGAGCTACCTTTGCACTATCACAGCCATTTTCATCCTCTCTCTGTAACATCGGTATTCTCACATTACAAACTACTTGGTTTCTATGAAATTTATTACATAATTTAAGGAACTAAATTACACCATTTCAAAATTTAAGTACTGCAATTACTTCCTGACATCACACTTGTGCTGTTTGAACACATCAATTTTGTCTACAACATTTATGCTGCCACTTCAATGGATTCACTCATGCCCAAAAGGGCCCTCATAACTGTTTGTAGGCTTATCAGAAAACGTAACTGATTACCAGTTTTTGGGTTTTCAGTCGAGTTATCAGCAACAGACTTCACAGTTTTAATTACATATATTGTCACCTCTGCAAATTCTAGATGAACAATACAATTTAGAGCATATTGCTATTCACCACATCGAGGAGGCATGAGACAGTAGACCAGCACATTTAAAAGGAGACTTCAAGACTGCTGTAAAATACAAACGCAGAGAGAGAGAGAGAGAGAGAGAGAGAGAGAGAGAGAGAGAGAGAGAGAGAGAGTGCTGATTAATGGCTTTGCCCAAAATCTGATGTTTTACCACAGTCTACTTTTACATGTGCCAGTCTGCTGCTCAACACTGCCTCTGGATGGTGAATGGAAGTTAGAAGACAAAAAATGCAATGAACATCAGTTGAACTGATGACAGTAAATCAAGGTGAGAAATAATCAAGTCAGCAGGCGAGTAGGCCCATGGGCACTGCACGCGATGGGGACAGTCCCTCCTCCTGCAGCTATCTCACCCCCCCAACTGTTACAAAGAAGGGAATAGCACTCACTGTTCATCAAAATACCATCCCTACCATCGATAATAGGATACATCAAAGAAAAGGGCTAACCACATCTAAAAGCAATTAAAACAATAAAAAAGAGATGACAGAGGCTGCTGCAAAAGAGGGAGGGTAGAGGGGTCCTTTAACACCCATCATGTGGGGGAAGATGCCCAACCTTAATGCCCCACCCCCCTGCTCCATACATGGTTTAAAATGTTGTATCTGACAATAAAAATCCCGTTTACCTGACACAAATCAAGAACCAGTTAAATTGTCTGGGAATCATCCGACAATACTAGAGTCAAAATCCAAAAAACCCTGCTCAGCCCAGAGAGCCAGAAGGAGGTGCCATTCTGCCAAGACGTAAGCTACGTTCTGTAAGGTTCTGGAATGACAATGTGGATGTAGCTTGTTGCATAAAATAAAACTACAGTTTAAATATGGCCGATTTAGAGATGACAATATGGTAGATTTGTTCTGAGATGACTAGGTTCCAGTAAATAAGGAAAAGTAGCAATACCCGCATCTTACAATGGGTAGGGCAAGGATGCAGAGAGTATTAAACTCATGCTTGCAACTAGTATTTAGATGAAGAATATGGGGCAGCCAAGTCCGATTTTTAGCAAAAAGGAGGCCCAAAAACTAGGACTCTGCAACAACATCCAAGCACTGGGTACCCAAGCAGATATTTGGGTCAGGAAGGGCCATGGTATGGTAACATCGAGTTTCTGCCTGGCTTCATGATAGGGATGGCGATACCATCTTGCTGTTGTGAAAGAAAACTTCTCTTAACCAGATATGGTTGAAGATTGAGTAGATGTACCCTGGAAACAAAATTAAAATGTTATATTGTAAGAACTGGGGTCTAGGGACTTATCATGAGACGAGGCAACAATTTGCATCAGTTCCCAGTCAGTGAAAGGATGATTACAGGTTTGTTACCGAGTAAAACATAAGATGTCTTCAACTTGGCATTTCTGCATGAGAAAGGTTGCCGGGTACAAAAACCTTGCTGAATGGCAAGACCTGAAACGGTCGGCCTTTGATGGCCCAGAAGACTATGGAGTTTGTCTCATACCTGGGAGTAGAAGACAATGTTCCCAAGGAGGGGCCATAGTGCTCCCAGCACTACCACATTTACTCAAGTATAATACAACCCTCAATCTAAGATGACCACACTCCTTTTAAGAGACTCCTCCAGAAAAAATTATTTTTGAACATGTTCCAACTATCAAAACTTTTATTGACATTAGTTATCTGCCTAAAATGTTAAAATCACACCTACTCTAAACTTACGCAATTTATTTATTGTCTATGACTTGATAATATGAGGAGGAATAAAATGAACAAAATGAAATTGTTTACATTAATTTTTATCTTCACTGTATTTTTTTGTTTAGCCTGTTGCCTCTGGCACCATTATTTTTAGTAAGCATCCTAACAGGATAGCTTTGAAACTTGTTTCTTTGTTGTTAATATTTAGTGGTTCTTCAAAATACATTGAGATTTCTTTTTTTTTTCTTAACACATTGCAGGTTTCATTTATATATTGATTTGAGAATGTTACAATGTCTTTTGCTACAAAAACATATGATCTGCCCACCGCTCTCTCATTGGCTGTGTAGAATTGCACCCGACACACACCCTGTTGTTCCCATCATCCCTCAAAGTAAATATCTACGACAATGCTGCGGGAAACCATAAGTATGCCACTGGCTCCAATCTAGACTTTTAGCATTCTCTTGAGAAATGTCTGCTATTGTTGAGTATTTGTCCAATTTTAAAGTCACTTCAATTCCAAGTACAAATGGATTCACGCTAACTGCAGTTTCAAAATGGTTACAAAAGACCAAAATACGCAGTATAGATTCCCACACAAAATTTGCTGCCCGCTCACAGTTCCCCTCCCCACCCTCATGGTAGTTCTCAGCCAAGCTGGTGTCACTGTTTCCCCTCCAGGCCTTCTGTAGTGCAGTGCTTGAGCAACAGTGAAACACAGTTGGAAATATCTTCTAGGGTGCAGGCCATGTGTAACAACAGTTAATAATACATAAATAAAAGATCGTAATCATGATTCAGCCCAATTCTCAAACTTTCACTCATTCTGTTATCTAGTGACGTCCATTGACACTGTCTCCACAACAGTTCTTTCTGCTGTATTTTATTCTTCCACTTTCTTTGTTGTTTCATCTGTATGCCACCATCTTGTTCTACAGTTGATTAAAAGCTGGTAACATTTAGCCTGGTATTCTAATACATGAACTGCAACCGAATTTTTCATTTGCAACCCACTTCTTAAGTCATTTGTTTCTCATAATCAAATGAAATATTGAATTAAGTTCAGAATGAAGTAATGGTTTTTGAAGGACAAGTTTTTTGCCTTGGTATGTTACCTTCACTTAACAAGCAGTATAAATGTACGTGTATGGTATCCATACATGTGAGAGTTTTTATTGCAAACCTGTCCAAAAACAACAAAAGTTTCTAATCTGATAGAATTTAATGCTATTTCCTCTTGTGTTTCACCAAAATTGTTAATTGTTTACACAGAGCATTGGATTGTTGTAGTGGCTAGTTCACAGTTTCTTGCATACCTGTTGCACCAGTGCCACGAGTAAAATATCAAGTGATTGTTCAAGCAAGATTGATACTGTCGAGTGCTTTGGCTTATCAGGAAATATTGAGTGTATCTGAACGAAAGTATTGTATCCTATAACCCATGACCTTTGGAATTCTTCAAAATAAATTTGTATGAAACATCAATAGCCAAAGCTTCAACTGTATATATGAGACAACCCCTACATCAATCTATTGAACACAGTAGAAACATTGAGCTTGGCAGCAACAGTTTTTTAATCCATGAATATAAGACAATCCCTTATTTTTTGAACGACGAATTTTGGAAAAAAACCTAGAACTGCCAGTCAACTTTTCAAAGCATCCAACGTGGATGGGAAAGGAAGGGAAATGTGGTGAAGGGAAAGAAGTGGCAGGATCACCAGAAAAGTGGTCACCATTAAAAAAAAAATCATCTGTAGTGACCATTGTAGCAAAAAGAGATCACTAGCTCAATAGCTGAGAAGATGCCATTGGCACTGAAGTGGATTGGAGTACCACCACTGTGCACACACAGATCATAACTGGTAAGATTCTGGTCAATCACAAGGCCTCTACCAGATGAAGTGATACTCCCCCACAGAGGGTGGTACACATTGAAATCACCAAGTAGGAGAAAAGGGAACAAACTTTTTGACTAAAGATGATCAAATCGGTGTAATAGTAGCCAAAATGGTGATAAATAAATATTGAAAATGGTGATCGTTGAGATCATTTGCACCTCCACCGCTACTGTTTCCAATGTGGTACAAAAGGGAATCCACTAACTGACATCTGCACAGACCAGTGTACAGACTGTCTCATCGTTACCATGGTTCTAACAGAATGCACTATAACCGCAGATCATTGGGGAATGGTCAACTGTGAAGTATCTCAGAGATGCTACACAAAATGCAAAAGATGAGGAAGTAACAAGTTTTACTTTCAGCAGGTGACAGTAATAGCTCTTACAGTTATAATGACTGATGACATTACAGTTGCCCAAGTTAAGCGTGAAGGGCCAGGAGGACCAGTCATACCCCCGGATCACTGCCTGTCATTAGTGGCGATGAAATCACATCAATGGACATTGGTTCAGAATCCGGTGGCATAGTGGGGCCTGCTGCCTGCAGAAACACCTGATGACCCTTTCCAGGTTATTATTTTTCTCCTCCCCTATCACCTTAAGTGGTTGAGATAATTGTGAGGGCTGACCTGCAAGGAGTGTGGGACAGATGAACAGGCCATCCTGGGACTCACGGGTTGCGGTTTCTTTGTCCTGGCTCGTTTTGAGCCTCTGGCCTGAGGGTTTCTGGGGAAAGAGGTCCTGAGAGGGAGTCCTGTCACTGGAGGAAGAAGTTCATTTTCTGGCTGGGTGTGGCAAGTGGTTCCAGAATATGGTGCCACCGGAACCACAAGAAAAGAGGGCGGTGGGAAACCTGCTTCGAAAAAACTGAGGGTTGGCGTGGGAAAGAATGGGAGGGTTGATGATGGCTATGACTTTTGCATAATTAGTTATCATGTCAACAGGACATAAGCATCACGATTATTTATTTATTTATTGCAGTTCAGCCTATGACAGGCTGTTAACAGGCTTATACTCTTGTACCTTTTTCTTAAGGACTTGGCAAACCATTGCATGAGGAGGATGGTGTTCTGTACAATTGCAGTTTTTCATAAGGACTACCTTTGCTGAGCAATAGTCTGCAGTTTCTGCACTTTGGGTCCACAGTACAGCAGGATGACGTATGACCAAAGTGTGAGCTCCAGAAACAACTTATGGGTGGCAGTGCATAAGGCTTCTTGTCACAGCTATATACCATGACTAACTTTCTCAGAGGGTACTTCCTCCAAAGGCTCAAACGAAACCGCCTGTTTCCTCGAGATATTTTTGTTTGTGCTGTACAAATTGTATGCCTCGCCATTTTGAGATTGTCCTCTAGCTCCTCATCTGTCTGGAATGTAAGATCTTCGTGGACGATGACTCCTCGGACAATATTCAAAGCTTTGTATGGAGCAATGGTTGCTGGTATGTCACTCATTTGTTCAAATGCCTTAAAATCTGTAGATTGTCCGGCAGGGAGGGTTTTAATCAGGAATCGTTCCTGATGACTCAGCGTCTCCAAATTTATCCTCGTCGTGTTCCACAAAAATAATAATTTCATAACAATAAAAATATCGCCATCTGTTCCAGTACATACCCAGAAATGAAAAAATTGTTTCGCTCCAAATCATCAGGCTTATCCCTCTTCACAGGGCAGCCAGGGTATGGAAAGCAGTAGAAATATAACTGTCCATATTGAAACTTCTATATCTGTCTAATGAGACAGCCAGATAAGAATGCCATTGTTATGGTTCAATCTGAAATATTTCATGTGCGAAATGTCTGCCATGATACCAGCACGTGATTGCCATTGTTATGAGTCTTGATGTGCCAGGAAGAAAGGCAACTACTCCTTGGCAAGTATAGGAAGCTAGCAGCTCAGACATGAGCAGTGTGGTCCCTGTGGTGTCATGTCAGATTGGCCACTATATTGCCTTTCAAGAGCATGTACAAGACTACGTATGTACTATGTGCAGGTGATTTTGGACACGGCATGCAGTAAGGCATTATTTAAGGCATTCTTCCTGTCAGTCCACACTATGGGGTAGGCGTGGTGAAAGCGGGGGTGGGGGTGGTGGTGGGGAAGGGGACTGAGAATGAAAGTGAAATCTAACGGGCACCAATAATTACTTCAGCCAAAAGGTGACAAAGTAACTTTAAGCAGAGGCCAATAAACTACCTACTGCTAAGCCAGACAGGTTCTATAAATTACCTACATTGGAAATACAGTCAAATGGACCCTTACTAGCTTTTTATTTACCTATTCGACAAAAGGTATCTCGTACACAATCAAACAAAGAGCAAGCTGCAAAATCAGTCATCTTATCTACTAATTCCACTGCAGTCATCATGCACCTTATGTATGCATGGCAACAAGCCACTTATCCACATGGAAGCATGTCAGTCTCCAAACTGTGGGGCATTACAATACACTACTCATGTTTCACCCCATTGCTTTGGTGATTGTCAACAGGATTACTCTACTTCTACACTTTGCTCCTCATTCCACTCCCAATACGCCCCTAACCCCCTTCTCAGCAGTTGCAGGCCCCCCCGCCCCTCTGTTCAGCACTTCTTGTCTACCGGTGTTGTTGCATATTTACATATTTTGACTGTTGTTTCAGTTCTGGAATTTCATTTATACAGCACTTGCAACACTCAAAAGTTCTGTTTCCATTGTACATGGTCCTATTTACTTTTCATTTAGTGCTTTTACTTTCATATGTTGATATATCAGTTGCTTCTACCCCCAAACTTCAGGTCTCTGATTATATATTTGTGCATGTAGCTTCTCATTCATATATTATTTACTCTTCCTTTGGCATTGTGTAACTTCTAAACCATATTTTTTACCACCATTAACCACTTGAGTACCTTCTCTACTGCCAGAACAATCATTTCTCTCAATGGCTTATATTCTAGTACTGCCTTTTTCATTTTCGACATCCTCTAATACTACATCTCCACCCCCCCCCCAAACAAGCCACACATTCATTCATTCATGTTGTTCTAAGCCTCTTCCGGTCTCATCAGGAGATTCCTTCATGCTGTGAGGATAATTTAATGCATCTTATCTCAGAGATCAACGTCCATACTCTCTAATGATTAGGACAACATTTTTTCCACCATCTGCAGGAGCTATCAAAGTTACTTTTATGCAGCTTCCATCTGGGCATACTACCACTCACCAAAAAATCCACTAATTCCACCCAACCTCTCTTAATCTCTTAAAGCTTGTTGACCACCTCTGCTTTCTATAACTCACAGAAACTTGTTTACCATTTGATGAAACATGCAACTCCTCAACACCCCCTCCATACTCTAAATAATGTCGTTAAACTATTTGAACATCAAAAGGGCAGTTTTTATTACATACTCTAATCTCTATGCAAGGATTTACTATATGCCCCAATAGAGAAACTTTTTGATAAAACAACAAGTATTTAAAAACAAACTACATTCTAATTTCTGAATGATGTACTGGAATCATTTAACAAAAATATAAGGCAAATTGTTATATTTTGGATCCTTATAAGACCTGACAAGAGCCTACTTCCATGGAAAGCATTTTCTTTACCACTTATTTGAATAATGACTGCCATATATTGTCTCCCCTTTCCAAGAGTTTCTCACCTACAACCAACCATCCATGACCTACCAACCAGTCAAGGCCTAAACATTCTTGTCACTTTCAAGAGCTCCGACACTTTGGCCATAATAACAGAGATAAAACAGGCTACATTACGAAGTGCTCTGTTATCTGTCCAATATATCCAATTATAAACATCATGATAATGTAGCAATCTCTGAAATGCAACTATAATATTAAATATTGAGTCCATCCTAAAACATGTCACCTCAATCACCCCCCCCCCTTTTTTCATGACAGTAACACCCATTACATCGATCTTTCACCTGCACATAAATCTCCCAAACCTAACTCTACTGGTCTCTCCAAACGCAGACAATTGAAGGGTTGACTTGAAAAAGGATGTAAGTGCCAAAATGTAAAATTTGTGGAGAAAGGAAAAATGTAACTACAATATTAAAAATGCTTTATTTGTTTAATTTTTGTGTACAATCACTGTCGTTTTGTGTTCTGAACTACTGTCATGAATAGTGTTATCAAAAATTTATATAAAGCATTGTTACCCACAACAGTACAAAATTAAGGAAGAACATACGCCCTTGTAGAACTCATGATATTTTGGATCCCGGTAATCAAGCATTGTCAATAAATCTTTTTCTTGATATCACTTACCGATACTACCTGCGTATCATTGTTGAAGGTGTGTATGTTCTTGAATTTTGCAGCTTTCCCTTCTTGAAAATAGTATGACTCTCCAACCCCTTCATTTCACTGAAGGTTTTCTTTGTTTAAATTAGTGATGATGTGTTTAGACACACGTCAGAGACATAGGTGACATCAAAGGAATCAGATTCTTCCAATGTCACCACTTGAAATGGATTTTGTAACTGTACAGTTCTCACTAAAGTGTGAATTTCTTTAGGCACCACTACCTTGCAAACATGTTTTCGTTTCTCAATAATGCTGAAGTTTCAATCACAAGGTGTATGAGAATGTCCGGAGACCAGAAACTTCAGATTAATGGAATCTTAGTATTCTCTAACTACTAGAAACATTAGTAGGAGCAGCACCATCCTCTTCTTATTCTATCCAGCTCAGTTGTCATACAATATTTCCAGCTGTCAGGTGTAACCTAAGTGGTCACAATTTTTAAAAACATGATGCAAGCCTGTTGCCTCCACGTCCTCCAACTGCTTTGCGCCACATACACATGAAAGTAGAATTTCCCAAATGAATGCAAAAGTTGTAGTTTAACTGTTGAAACATGTAGAACCGGCTACTGTGTCAAAGTGAGTGACTGATGCATATCAACAGCCATAGTTGCTACAGTGCTTTAAGAATATTAATAGATACCATATAATCAGAAAGAAGTCTTTGAGTTTTCTCAGCTTTCCTGAGGTGAAGTCCTTTTGTAGATATTACAGAGAATCTGGATGCTCCACAACTGGCAGTTATTTCACAGATCAATTTATCACAGATGGGGGAAGCACCTGCTCTCAGCCGTCTAAACTGGAAATTGGGAAATTCCCTCTTGAAACCTCTGCAGTAAAACCAGGGTGTATACATGGACAAGGAAAAAAAATTCCCGGATTTTCCAGTTAAAAATACACTTTCTCCCGGGTGAAAATACACTTTTTCTGTGTTAAGTGACAGTATACTCTTCCTCGGCACAGTAAAACTCATCAATCCTTTGAATGTTTATGGTCTTATATACCGGAGTAGAATTTCCCAGCACTTTATAAAACAAACTCAGGGAGAAAAACACATTTTGAAAGACCTTTGATTTGCAGCAACATGTAGGCTGCATATTTTCGTATTATGAAGGTATAAATTTGAATTCCACCAAACACCGCATATTACTTTCCGAAACTTTGAAATCGAGATTGCGATGCCCTTTTTTAAGACAGTCAGCTCATGTCACGTGATCTCGCCAACTGATGGCACCATAAGACATATGATGTAGTAAGCCAATAGCAAGATCACTCTTCAGTAGCGCGAACACACAATTAAGAAAAGTTAATGGTTTAAATTAATATACATAGCATTCACATATAATATTGGTCTCAAAGATTAATAAGCTGGAAGAGAAGCTAAGCTTCCACATTGATCTTTTTTGCGTGTGTTACACTTTAAGAACATCACACAAATGTGCCAGTAAAATTTTTAATAACGACGTAAATGTCTGATTTTCTGGGCTCGAAGGTCTTCTAAATGGTCGTCTTCAAAGAGTTGATTTTAAATGAGAGTCAAACGCTTTGTGATTTAAGAATTTCATCGTACATTCACGCACATAGTTCATCTTGCGTAAAAGGAAATCTGCTTTGAATCTAACGGTTTTCAAACCACCATACGCCATATTTTCCCCCGACCTGTTAGAAAAAGGTTCGTTTCAGCAGTTGAAAAACAGCGCCAGATAACAGGCGTCACTGCACTTGCGCAGCTACTTTGACGGAGGAAGCCCATATGTTCATACGTGTAAAACATCAAAAGATCTTACACATGTCATAAAAGAAACAAGACATCAGATGATACTTCAAGAGCGTCGGAATTTCGTGAACCGTACTAAAATGCAGAATTCGGCTTAAAATGCACATTCGTATGTAAATTTGCGTGGAGTACCAGTACTGTATTATCTCATGTTTGGTTCTTTATTGTGGCGTAATGCCATGCGTGCACTTGAAATGCAGCGAACAGTTGAAACTAGCGAATAGTGTGAAATTAAACACCTCATTTCAAATAAACTGACTGCCTTACCAGAAAAGATTAATTTTAGCCCAAATCTCTTCAGCAAACCGGCAAAAATAACTTCATTGTTCTATAAGACGATTAATTCTTGACTTTCAGAAAGGTGGAAATAAAATCTGGAACTAATAACATATTTTAGCCTTCCGTAATTATGCGAACGTATTTTAATTCATTTGATAGCTCCCAGCCACAAAAATCCGTTTGTTTATCATTTAACGTGAGAGCAATAAATGAAGAGGAAACAACAAAATCACAGGTCGCGTGGAGACTCCCCATCTCAACTCAGACTGCTCTGTGCATCAGCCCTGGTTTACTATGTTTCCAAACCGGGGCAATATTAAGTAGTGGCGCCCAGCCACACCTCTGTAACCAGAAGTGGAAGAAGGTATTACTCATATGCGACTCAACTGCGCATGTTCAAGAGCCCGCCCGCAACAGCTCAAACTAACCTAATTTAAACAGTTGTCTCGTTACGCTCATCGGAGGCAATTTGTTGTTATAAAGCATTGCGTAGTCTTCCTAAAGTCTTTGGCACACTTTGCTGTTGGCAGACGCTTGTATGAGCACTGTTTTGTTGTTGTATATGGCGCATTTCCTTTGCAACTTAAGTTTTATTTTAGTTTTTTTTTTTCTCTCGTTCATGTTTTGTTGCTGCAGTATTATTCAGCAGTAGCAGGATACAGTAATATCCTTTGTTAGAGTATTGGCTCTTACCAGTCAAAATCACAAAAATTTAACTGAAAACTAAAACACTGAAAAATTCCGGGCATTCTAGACAATTCCTGGGTTTTTCCCGGTTTTCTCCCGCATGAAAAAATTCCCGGGTTTGTCCTGGCTCGCATACACCCTGAAAACTGACCATTGCTGTGTGTCTCGGCAACATCCTGCTTTAATTCAAGATGCAGCCAATTAATATTAACCCTACGGTGGGCGTGCCTTTCGTACTTCCATGAGTGGGTGCATTGTGGCTTTTACACCGCAATGAGTATTACATATTTAACCTAAGTAAAAATAATCTTTATGTATTTGTTGCCTTCACAATTCTCTATTATTTTCACTGTAATTTATAACAAGCCGATATTCTTTATTGTCTTCATGGTTCTTTTAATTATATCACTTAAATGCACTGATTCACATAAAAAGAAAGTAACATGGGAACACATTATGAAATGGAGCATTCATAAACTTCCACTCCTGTTTATGATTGTCAATAAATTAGTCAACTTTGATCTGCAGCTCATTTTCACATTGCACACATTTTGTATCAATGACACTATGTTTCTTGCATACATTTTTCTTGCATTTGATACATACTGTTTTGGCTCTGTTGTTTTTATGTCTGCCACATATTTAACAAATTCCAGGTTTTGTTGGCTCCTTGGCCTCCTCTTCTTCATGTCTGTACTTGGTCAAGAAGGCGTGAATATCCTTGGGAAGTCTCAAGTAATGCTTGTTGATTCAAATGTTCTTCCATTATGTCCAGAGCAAATGTATCAAAAAATTAGTCTCCCTTCTTTATTATCAGGATTGTTGAATTTGAAAATAATGTTTGCATTTATCCCAGCAATATGTAGATGTCTGCAGAAATGTGCAAGTGGCCATTGTCACATTATTCTGGAAGTACTGTAGGATGAGCACATCTGATGTACAGTGTCTACTTCTCCTTTGGTAGCATTGTAGTCCAAATTCACTCTTGATCTATTTCATTTGTGCTGAGAATTGTTGATTAAAAAAAAAAATCACAGCTTTTTTCTTTTAATGAACAGTCGAGACCATACAAAAATCCTCTTGAAAACCAAAGAGACATGACTGGGCATCCTGGGTTTTATTTGCTTGCAATTCTTTAAGTACTTCCTTCTTCTTCTTCTTCTTCTTCTTCTTCTTCTTCTTATTATTATTATTATTTATTTTTTTCGTGGTTCGCAAGAAAGCAAAACCTTTGCCAAGGAAATTTTCAGCCAGAGGGTAGCTACTGTAGTAATAGTCCGTCATAAGGTTTCTGTTGTTTTCTCAATTGGTGTCACTAATTTTTGCACAATGACATCAGGTTTGTTAGACTTCAGGTAGGGTCCTGGCATCTGCTTGCCACAGTAAATTTCGAAGTTAAGTGTGTAAAATGTTTTGGCATCACACAAGGTATAAATCTTGAGCCCACATTATGCAGGCTTATCAGGGATATAGTGTACAAATCCACAGCATCCTCTGAAGGGATGCAACATCTCGTCAATAGTGACGAACTTGCTGACATTGTACTGAGCAAGGCAGTTGTTGATTAATTGATGGAAGTCACATCAGGTGCTAGTTTGCCACTTTGTTTTCTTTCATTCCGGGTACCTAGGTCGTCGAACCTAAGAGTTCAAAGCAGAAAGCAAAAGTGCTTATAACTGAAGAGAGCTTGTAAAATATTCATTCCTGTACCATCTGCATCCCACAGTTCACAGCAATTCGTGTGTCCTCCTGTCTTTATACCTATTAGATATAATGCACCTAAAAGAGTCTTCATCTCTGGTTTTGTGGTGTCTCTGCAGTCTCGTCCTCTTGAATATTGAACTTCAGCTTTTACTATTCTGGATGTATCTGTTTGTATTTTCCACAATGTTGTCAATCATCCCATCAGTAACAAATAGGTAAAATGCATCAATTTCTTTTTCCGTAATTTCAGCACCTGCTCTTGGACTTGGCAAAACTTTTAGAATGTTATTGGCCTTAGTTTTAGAAGAAGAAGGAAGCAGTTCACTTATACAAATACTTTGTTTATCTTTTCCTACATAAAATCAGTAATCACCTGTTCGTTGTTTCCCCTCTTCAATCAGGTAGTCATCTGTTTCCTCAGCTGATTGTTCGGAGCCACTTCTGGTTCCAACCCAATCAAAGGTAGGGCAATATGCGAAAAATACTTAATTACCTGCAAGCTGTCCTGCAATAACTGTGCAACATTTTATAGGTATGGTGACTTAATCGGTGAGTTTCTTCTCATGATGGCTAACATAAATTTTTGGCACACATGAAATACATTAAAACACCAGTAACTTCAACAATTGATACATCAGTTTGGGTCCTGTTTCATAGCAGCATTTGTTCTTTACTGCACAGGGGGGACTGTCCCTTCACCTTACTACTGTTCCCATGATTCTCCTACCCTAAAGCTCCCAAGTATCATCCTTGCCAATATTTTGTTTCCATTCCATTGGTTTCTCACTTCTCTCTCTCTCTCCTTTTTTATCAAAAACTTTCTCCTATTTCAGCCCTGTAAGATAGTTAAGTGGACCTATGTATCATTCAACATTTATCTGTATGTGATGGTAGCTTCCCATTTGTTCAACTCTGTACGTCAACAGATGATGACAGAGTATGTTACCAAAATATTGTGACAGTTGTGAACTATATAAAAAAAAGTGAAAATTTTAGTCAATATCCACCTCAGAAAGATTTGACAGTAAAGAGATATTGTAACACAAACTACAAATCCATGAACACACATGGTGTCTTAACCATTTTGAGACTATTTATCACCAACAGAAATCAGGAACAGAGTGAACACCAGTCCAATGTTCAGGTTGCATACTTCACAAATCCAAGTGCCGCTGATAAGTCAGTGCTAAGAGGTTTCCTTCATTTGTGTTGTAGTTCCGCAAGTACAACAAGTCTGAGAGCTGTGGTGCAGTGAAACATCCACACTTGTAACCTGGTTTTCTTTTACCGAAGCACGCAGAAACGTAAGGCTATTTGCGACTTACTGTTACTACAGAAGATGAGTACATAACCTTGCTACTGTACAGTAGCACTGACAAGGCAAAATGACCGATTGTTGGGTTGTGATGGCCTTTAACGAAGCTGTGATTTGCGAGTCTGTGAAGGGTGTAAGACAAAAATTAAGTGATACGAAGTATATAACTACAAATTTATTCCATTAAAAGAGGAGTTATGCCTGGAATAAATTTTGTGCTATTGTCCACACTTCCAACAAAAAACAAAAATTTCGTGCAATGCAAACAAAATGATTGTATTCTTGCTTATTCCACCTCTATCAAGTGAAAAGTACATGCTGCATTGAACAAAAACTGGGCACCTTGCAAATTCACTTTCATATCCCTGTGACATCTGGTCATGGTAATTTTGCATTTATGGGTTAACAGCGAGGTCCGTAGGTTATTCATTTCTCTAATTTATTTTAGTAATTGATCACTGTTTAGAGACTGCACTTCATCCTTGTTTCACATTTTCTGGTACTGCTGTTACAGATTTGGTAGCGCCTCAAAAGTGTGTGCATGTCAGCGTAATTGTTAAGACATTCTCTTACCAGATATTAAATATTAAAATAAATTTACAGTAGTCTTCAAAAAAGTTTTATCTCTATAAACATATGTACAAACAGAACAATATTTACTGCTAAATGATCAGTCATTACATTGTTATACAACTTGCTTCTGTCATTTACGCTTGTCTGACATTTTGTGACATATCAACTTGCACTTGAGAATGGCTAAAAAGTTGAAATCATGATTACACGAAATAAATTTCTTCCGAAACAGCTGCATATGTAGCAGGAATGCTACGAGTCGATTCTACTTGTACCAGTCAACAGACTTTTTAAGTGGGATGTGGTGGAGACTTATGAGTGGAGTTGATGGGCACATGGAGACAGTGAGTTTGGAGATGACATCACAAGACCTGATGGTGAGTTTAAAGCGAGTATACAGAACTCGTTTCTGATCTTTTGTCACCAAACTACTGTGTATACACAAAGTATATGAGGTGGACATTTCATGTTAGAGATTTTGGTTGGTTTGACTTGCCAATGTGCTGAACAACACATTAATTGCAATTTTTTGGGAATGAAAACAGGTTAGTTTTGCCAAGGCAAGGGAATGGATTTCATTTACTCACAGACAAATAGATTTACAACCAAAGATTTGTTTTACTTGCACTTGGAGGTTTCATCACTGCTGCTGGCAGTATCTTGGAAATGTGTGGATTGTAGTTCAGGGCAGTACTGGACTGGGTGCACAGGAGTGCTGCTGCTAGGTAATCCACACAATTTTAAGGCCTTTACTCTTGACCACGACACTGAATAAAGACATCCATCAATGGATTGTGATTAACCTCACAAGTAAAGATTTGGATGATACTACCAGTTTTAGAGAAAGTCCTAAATTTGGCTCCCACATCAAAGAGCATTTACATTACTGAGTTTATTTTCTCTGTGGAGAAAGCAATTAATAACTTTCCTGAGGGCTAACAGAAGAAATCAGGCAGGAGGTTTCACATGTGTTGCATTGCGCTCCATCCCTGAGGGTTAGTATTTCCTCTGTAGAAAGCATAGCTATCCGGTCCACTAGAGAAGATCCAGATTTATTAATCCTCCCAGTGGACAAAGATAATGAGATACTACTTTCACGGGATGATTAGATAACAGGGTCATGCATGGACAAGGGAAAAAATTCCCGGATTTCCCAGTTAAAAAATACACTTTTTCCGAGTTAAGTGACAGTATAGTTTCCCTCACAACTGTAAAACTTACCAATCCTTTAAATGGTTAACGTTTCATATATCAGCACAGAACTTCCAGGTGCTTTAGAAAACGAAACCCAGCTTAAAAAAAATTTAACACGGTTTTTTTGAAAGACCTTTGATGTGGAGCAACAAGTACGCTGCATATTTATTTAAAATAATGACATAGATATCTGATCTTCTGTGCTTCGAAATTCTTCTAAGTGGCTGGTCCTCAAAGTGACAAGTTCTAAACGAGAGTCAAACACACGGTGATTTAAGAAATTCCTTGCACATTCTCACACGTAACATAACTCATCTTGCGTAAAAGGAAATTTACTTTGAAAGTAAAGCTTTTCAAACCACCATTCACACTATTTTCCCAGACACCTGTTAGGAATAAGTTCGTTTCAGCAGTTGTCAGAGAGCGCCAGAAAACAGGCATTACTGTGCATGTGCAGGTATGACAACGTTCGAAGCCTATACATTTGAAGGTATAACATATTAAAAGATCTTACATTATGTCATAAAAGAAACAGGACATCAGAGGATACTCCAATAGCAATGGAATTTCGTAAACCATACAAAAATGCATAATTAGATTTGAAGTGCACATTCGTATGTCTAGATTTACGATGACAAAGGCCCCAACATGATACCAAGCTTTTCAGTGCAGTTTTTGGGATGTAAATTTTCTTGGAGTACCAGTACAGTATTATCTCTGTTTGGTTCTTTATTATGGCATGATGCCATATGTGCTAGAAGATGAAAACATGCATTTGAAATTCAGCGAACAGTTGGAACTAGCCAATAATGTGGAACGAAACTTTTCGTTTCAAATAAATTGACTGCCTTGGCGGAGAAGACTAATAAAAGCCAAATTTCTTTAGCAAACTGATAAAAATGATTTCATTGTTTAAGGCATTTAGCACTTGACTGCAAAAAATGTCGAAATAAAATAAAATCAGAAAACTGAAACTAATAATACATTTTAGCCTTCCGTAATTATGTGAATGTATTTTAATTCACTGGATAGCTTCTGGCCACAGAAATCCATTTTGTTTTCATTTGACATGGGAGCTGCAAACAAAGAGGAACAGCAAAATCACTAAATGTAAACATGGGTCATGTGGTGACCCCCCCCCCCCCCACCCCCACCCCCACAGCTAATCAACTGTTCTGCGCATGCACGATCTGGCACCTTGGGTGGGCCAGAAAATTTTTACCAGGTAGCATATGGCTGCTTGCTGCTACTGCTGATATGGCTAACAGCCACACTTCAAGTAGCCAGAAATGGGAGATACTGCTCACATGCAACTCAACTGTGCATGCACGCGAGTCTGCTGTTCAAACAAACCTAATGTAAACAGTTGTGACATCACGTTTATTGGAAGCAGTTCGTTGCTATGAAGTATTGCACAGTCTTTGTTCTAATGCCATTGGCACATTTTGCTTCTGGCAGATGCTTGTATGTGCACGGTGTTTTGTTTTTGTACACGGCGCATTTCCTTTGCAACTTAAGTTTTATTTTGTTTTCTTCTCTTGTTTGTGTTTTAATGTTGCTGTATTATTCTGCAGTAGTGTGACACAGTAATATTCCTTGTTAGAGTATCAGTTCTTACCACTGAAAGTTACAAAATTTTAACTGAAAACTAAAACAATGAAAAATTCCCAGAATTCTAAAAAATTCCCACTTTTTTCACAATTTCCTGTTTGTCTTTGAGTGCATACACCCTGTATAAGTAAAATGGATCTCTTGGCTTACTGAAGATTGCAGAGTGGCCCTATCGAACAAATAAAATGGAAAATGCTTTCATTTCTGAAATCGACTTTATAATCTGAAGATGTGCTTAATGAACTGTTCTAATGTTGCCATTACACTGAGATTATATGGCTTGCCAAAAATCCACAAAGGGGTGGGGGTAACATTATGGCCAATAGTGAGTCAATATGGGTATTTGGTTGTACTTAACATCTGTTCTTTACCCTCATGTACCAAAATGAGACCACCATATTTCCAATTCTAAGGTTTTTATACAGCACTTTTAGGTCTTTATGTCATGGTCCATTGGATTTTCTTGGAGATTTGATGTAGTGTCTCTGTTTATCTGGGATCCTTTTGAAGTATCCTTGACTTGATTTGGTCAAAATTGAGACATGGAAACGACAAAGCTTTGATTTCATGTGGTGACATGAACTCAATTTTTATTCAATAAGTATTCTGAAGGAAAAAAAAAAATCAGTTGGCTATGGTGAGTCCATTACCCCTCTTAGTCATATACGATAGACTGCCGAGGACGGATTTTTTAAAATGTCCCTCTTTTCGGAGGTATGTTGATTGCATATTCATGGTGGGGGGGGGGGGGACACCCTTACCCATTTCTTAGATCCCTTTAACTATTTTCACCCCAGCATCTGGGCTCTGAACCAATTTTTCATTTTAAAATACTGTTCTGAGACAGACTTTTGGACCAGTGTAGGATGGAGATGACTATTGAAGAAGGAAAAATGATGAATTGCAGGTTTTGTACACATTGATGGACACTTCAGCAGTGATTAAAGAGAGAGACTGAAATGATAATGGACATACAAGGCACCAACATTGCCCGATCACGAGGCAGATAGTGGAAGAAAACATTAGAAGTAACAGACCAATGGGGAGAACACAGCTGAGATGGAATGATAGTATACGTCAGGATACTAGCATAATAGGACCAGTGTGGGAAGAATACATGGACCAAAGAAGGTGGAGGTGGCTGATTGATGAGACCACAGTCCAACTGCAGTTTGTGTGGTCAACGTAGTATTAAGTACAATATTAAAAATGTGTTTCATTTGCCTGCCAAGATTAGAACTCTCCTTGGCATGGTTACAGATGAGCTAGAACTGAGGATGTCTGGTATTGTCAGAATCCCTTGCTGTTGTGTAAAAATATATTTTGGCCAGAGAATTTGTACTGTTGTTTATTGCAGCTGTGTTGAGCACCACTACCACACACAATTACACAACTTGAGAAATCTGCAGTGGCAGAGCGCTGTCTACCCGAGGGACACAGATAGAGACATGGGCTACACCTTAAGTAAAATGCGGAATTATGAGGGCAGCGTTGGTGTATTCACAGTATGAATCAGTTCTGATGAGATTTAGCAAACAGTGTCCTCACCTGACGATGTTAGCACATGGATGGCCAATGTACTGTGTCTAGATGACTGTATGATCTGGGTGCAGACCTGACAAGAATATAGTAAGTTTGTCATCACTGGTTTCTCTAATTAAAGGCAACATTTCTTTTTGTAACTGCACACAATTTCCTCCACATTCTACAAAAAGTTAACTGTGGAATGACACATCTGTCCCACCAAACATTTGCTGTAAACTACTGAAATGTATTAAAGAGGCATGACACAATATTACAATGATATCCAAGAACAGAAAGAATTCAATTTCACACTTTTAGCACAATTGATATGTTCATCTATTGGTGAAGAAACACAGGAATGAAATAATGAGTGAAGGAGATGATTTAATATCTCAAGGTCAGAAGCACCCACATTAGACACATACTGGAAACAGTATTTGACACTACTAGATGCCAGTCTTAATCTTTCCAGGTGAACTAATAGCAACACAAGATGCAAGGTCCATTTTTGTCATTAGCAATGATATACCACTAACGAGAAGCTTTGTCATCTTAGGATGCACTGCTACTCAAATATCATATCAATTTCAGATGGAGCATTATTTCTCCAAAGCAGTTTTGAAAGCATAAAAGAACATGTTTGCAGCTAGTACATCAGTTCGGTTTTGACAGTTGTGGAAGCGAGAAGTATGCAACTGTGGACTTGGTGTAAAACACAATCTAACAAGACTTACAGTAGTTTAGAAGAAATATTGGAAACATTAAACTATGTGAAATGCAAGTATTTCACCAGCCTGGAATGTAAAAAGTGAAGTAAATGTGTTTCGATGACAACGACATTAATAAAATTGACATTAGGTTGAGACGTATCATAAAAACGAGTTACAACCTTTGCCAATTGTCTAAAGTGGAATGCAAACTCTCCCATTTGGTCATACACACTAAAAATAAAGCCCAGTACTGGGAATAGTCATTTAAAAGAGTACAGAGTGTCTCAGTACAAGTGTGCCGTTACAATGGTCGTCATAGTAAGAACAGGTAATTCTAACTGAAGATTTATAATATCATTATATTTTTCCAAAACTTCTAAGAAGTCCTGCATCATCAGAATTGAGATTTATGATGGCTCAGCTGCAAAATATCTATACAACGGGGTTGCAAAGTTCTTAATCACTTAGTTAGAAACCACACCACCACCAAACCACAGCGTACCACAGGAGGAATGAAAAACGAAACAGTGCATTCCACTGATAAAGTAAAGTAATAGGTCATAATTTGGTTCTGGCAACAGCAGAAACAATGCAGCAATCGGGTCATGTTGAGATTCAAATTTTACTGCCACGTGTCCACAGATGATGTTATGTACACAGTTGTCCTAGCAGTGTGTGTTCTCTGACTGTGTGTGTTCCTTGTTCAGTGTGCGGTCCTTTTATGAATAAAGTTGTTCATTAAACACGTGTCACTGCCTTAATTTCAAGTACTAATCCTAACAGGTTATGTGCCCGGGTCACGCAATCGGTAAAAGCGATACTCTTCATTTATATGGAAACGGAAATTCGTAAGCTGAAGTGCAGGAATAAACTGAGTCTTTTAACACGACAAATATAGGGCACATGGCTGCTGCACACAGAGTTCGAGTGGAAACGTTATCATGCGATAACTACGACACATGAAGAATTCAAGTCGAAGCAGTACTCCTCAAGAACGATACGTGGCGGTATGTATCTGAAGACATACCGCAACCTGCAGTGACTGGTGAAGGTGCTCCACTCGCCGCTGCACAAGCCGTGTACAACGCATGGTTAGCTGCAGACAGGAAGGTGAAGGCAGACCTCACTCTATCCATCAGCCCCACAGAACTGAAGCAAGTGAAGAACTGCAGCACATCATGTCAGGCATGGCTCAAACGTTGATATTTACGCATCCAAAGGACCTGCTCACAAAGCAACGCTACTGAAACATCTTACTCTTCACGAGATGCAACCTAGTGACGATATAACACAGCATCTTAATGAATTCTTCGATGCAGTGGACAAATTACAAGCAATGGACATAGATATAAACAGTGATTTATTGTCGATAATGTTGCTCTACAGTTTGCCAGATAGTTACAATAATTTTAGGTGTGCAATCTAATCTCACGATAACGTACCCGATGTCAAGACACTGAAAGTGAAAATCTCAGAAGAAAACAATGCGAGAATTCAGATCGACAGTGAAAATGTGAGTGCTACGATGTTTGACAAACCAGTCGGGCCTAAACATTTCGTAAACAAATCAAAAGGTGCATTAAGTGACTGTGCCAAATTGGAACAAAAATCAAAACAGAAGCCAAGGCAGGAAAAATCATCATTCAGGTGCAGTTTTTGCAACAAGAAAGGCCACAAAGAAGAAGAGTGTTTCTTCAAAAGCAAGCTAACTGCGCAAGCTGCAAATAAAATTGATGAAGCTCACTGCTGTTTTTCCATTAACGAACATGCTCCGAAGTCTCAGGACCAAACGTTTGTGGTGTATAGATAGTGGTTGTACATCACACATGTGTAACAACCCTAAAGTGTTCACAAGCGTAACCAAAGCGCAAGAAGTTTTAACGCTCACAGACAACAGTGCTACGCAAGTGACAGCTAAAGGTGACGTATGCATCAAAATCTCGGCCAGTGATACCAACTCCATTACGCTGAAAAACACTTTGTATGAGCCAAAACTCGGAACCAATCTAATCTCAGTCGCAAAGGTTGTGGACAGCAATCACACTGTAACCTTTGAGAAAAATCATGCAGTTATAAGGGACACTAACGAGAAAGTTAAGGCGATTGCAAATAGAGTTGGTAACCTGTTTTACTTGCATGAAAACAGCCCAAAGGCCTGTACAGCTGCAGAGACAAAAATTACGAAAAGTGACACGCAAATCTGGCATGCTCGATTAGGACACTTTAACTCTGGAGATATGATTAGAATGCTCACGGATGAGTATGTGACAGGCTTGAAATTCAGTGATGCAGACTTCACCAAGTGCACTATATGTCTTGAAGGAAAGATCACATCCATCCCTTTCACCAGGCGGGATGAAAACAAAAGTGAGCTTCTGGAGTTAGTGCATTCAGATGTCTGTGGGCCAATGAGAGAAAAATCTCTAGGTGGTGCAAGATATTTTGTAACCTTCATAGATGATCACAGCAGATGGTGTCAAGTCTACTTTCTTCAACACAAGGGGGAAGTTGTGGACAGATTTGTTGAATTCAAGAACTTTGCTGAAAATCAGACTGGATGTAAAATCAAATCTTTCCAGTCAGATAACAGCAAGGAATACTGCAACGAAAGGATGGACTCCCATCTTCCAAGCGCCAGGAATACAGTGATGTCAAACAGTTCCTTATACACCACAACAGAATTGTGTTGCTGAACAAAAGAACCGATCCCTGGTTGAAGTGGCTAACTGCATGATGCTGGAGTCTCTAGAGTCTGGACAGCCACCATCACTTTGGGCCGAAGCTATTAACACAAACAACCACATCTGAAATCGCTGCCTAACCAAAGGACTTTCAGGTGGAATTCCATATGAAAAGTGGATGAAGAAGAAACCAGACCTGTCACACCTTCGTGTATTTGGTGAAAGTGTCATCATCATAGACAAATCGCCAAACAAGGGGAAGTCTGATCCGAGAGGCAAGCAAGGAATTTTCGTAGACTACTCAGACCATTCAAGTACCTATCGTGTGTGGGTGCCAAAAGACCACAAGACATACACATCACGAGATGTCAGGTTCCTTGATCATAACAGTTTTGAACCCAAGCAAACCTATGTAGACCTCTCTGCAGATGAACAACATCATTGCCAAAGAAAATGCATCTGCATGGACCTTTCACCAGGAGACTTGAGTGACAACAGAAGCTGTGTGTCAGAATCATTCTCTGATGAAGAACCACATTACGGTTTTGAAGAAGAAGAAGTCACTTCACTACCACACGATATCATTTCAGATGATAACCTGTCATGTGACGAGGACAGCAATTCATCAAGTGTCACACCTGCTCCACAGCTTGCACCAGATGTTTCAAGTCATGACATCAACTTTGCTGCTAATGCAACAGAAATCAGTGTTGAGGGTGCATTGACGGGCCAGATAGTCAAGAATGGTTTAGTGCTATATACGATGAAGACAAGTCGCTAGTCAAGAATGAAACCTGGGACATCGTGGACAGACCAGCAAACAGAAAAATATTTGACTGCAGAACTGTCTTAAGAAACAAATACGGCAGTGATGGATCCTTGCTACGAAGAAAGGCCAGAATAGTTGAACGAGGATTCAAACAAAGACCCGGAGTTGACTTTGTGGAAACATTCTCTCCAGTTGCAAGAATCGAATCATTCAGATTCCTCATTGCTCTGGCAGTGAAGTTTAACTTGCATGTCTCTGCATTCCTCAAAGGTGAAATTGATACTGAAATCTTCATGGAACAGCTGTACTCATTAGCCAAGTTCTTACAGAAGATGAGAGATGTTGAGGAGCACCATCACATAGCCAAAAAGACAGATGATATGCTCCAGAAGTTGAAATCTGGTGACAAAGTGTGCAAGCTTACAAAAGCCATCTACGGACTGCGCCAAGCTGGCAGACAGTGGCATGCCAAATTAAACACCACATTGATGTCAATCGGATTGCAGCCCACTAGTGAAGATCCTTGTGTATATGTGGGCAGTGTGGGAAATTCTCAATTCTTCCTGCTCACTTATGTTGACGACATCATAATTGCGTCATTAGACCCGGAAAGGACCAGGCAGATCCAAGGCAAGTTATCTGCCAGATTCGACGTCAAGGATCTTGGTCCTGTGAAACGTTACCTGGGCATTGACGTAAATCAGTCTGTTGACAAACTCACGCAGTGTGAAAGTGGCTACATCAGAGAAGTTTTACACCTATTACGAATGGATGACTGCAAGCCCGTAAGAACCCCGTTGGCGACCGGGATCAAACTGGATGTAACAGCTGCAGGTACAGCGGATGGGACTCAGTATCCGTTCAGGGAACTGCTCGGAGCTTTGATGTACATCGCCATTGGCACTCGCCCTGATATATGCCATGCAGTCAACAAGCTAAGCCAATACAACAACAGCCATAATCCTGTTCACTGGCAGGCAGCTAAACAAATCCTTAGATACCTCAAGGGAACAACTGACAAGAAACTAACCTACGTCAAGGATAACAAGTTTTGCAGATGCTGAGTTGGGAAATTCTGTTGCTGACAGGAAGTCGTATACTGGTTACAACTTCATCTTGTGCAAGTCAGCAATCTCATGGTGTTCACACAAGCAGAGGACCGTTGCTCTTTCATCAACTGAGGCTGAGTATATGAGTATCTCTGAAGCAGCAAAAGAAGTGATTCACCTATCAACCTCCATGAAGGAGCTGGGTTTAGCGGAGCTGTCAAACATTGTACTGTTCAATGACAACCAGTCAGCTGGAAAATTGGCAAATAATCCAGTTTTCCACTCAAAGACAAAACATACCCGCATAAAGTACCACTTCATTCGCCAGGCCCTGCAAGATTATCCACTGAAACTGGAATATCGGTCAACAGAAGACATGGTAGCAGATGTGCTGACGAAGGCCCTTCCTGCGGCGAATCACGAGATGTGTGTTGTTGGACTCTGACTGCAAACCTAGAACCACAAACTTAAGGACTCAAGTTCATCAATTTATACCTGTGTGTAAAAATTGAGGAGGCGTGTTGAGATTCAAATTTTACCGCCACATAATATCGTTGGTGTCCACAGATGATGTTATGTACACAGTTGTCCTAGCAGTGTGTGTTCTCTGTCTGTGTGTGTTCCTTGTTCAGTGTGCGGTCCTTTTATGAATAAAGTTGTTCATTACGTGTCGTTGCTGTAATTTCAAGTACTAATCCTAAAAGAGCAAACCGGACAGCTAAAGAAGTCAGCTGTCACTCCTGACTGATTTATTTTTAATTTCAAAATTATTACTCTCATAACTGTATTTTTTAGACCACTAGGGGGGGGGGGGGGGGGGGGGGGAGACAGTCTTGGAGGGGCTGTCTATTTGTTACAGTATTTTCACGAACAAGTTAAGGATTAATGTTGTAAATAAGCCAGGCCTCGAATACAGGGAGGCCTAGAAAGGTCACAGTGTTCCATTACTGAAGATGCTTTGTACTCTTCCTTTGAGTACAGATATATATCTGATGAAACGCAACTTTATCTGTAACTTCTCTCATTACTAACACAACTTCAGCAGATTAATCCTGAAGAACGCCACCAAATGTATCTCAGACTTTTCTTCTTTGTGAAGACATATTGAGTCTAATTATTAACTTCTGGAAAAAGAAGTACAAACAGCTAGTCACTAACACCTGTACCTCCTCTTCGTCTCTATTTCAAACTAGAAGAGTGAAGTACATAAATGTAAAATTAGAATTATGTACTTTCACATAATAGTAGTTAACTGCCAAGTCACATAGATGACGAAACAAACACAAGACAAATTACTTTAACAGAGGAGAGACTTTTTAAGACAGGTAAAGGTTTCTTTCTTCATCAATCACAGAAGTACACAAAGCCATCTAAGACCCATAAGGTTAGCACTATAGTTGAAGGAAAGGAAGGGAGAAATAGTTCTTAAACGTAATCTACACATTTATACAAACAAGAATACAGGAAAAGTTATTAGTTCTAACACGGAGATAAAAGAAGTTCTACGATGAAGAAACAGTTCATCAGATGATGCCACAACAAAGTACTCCCAAATTTCAGAGGGCGAGATGAATCACAATGTTACAAAAAAGCGAACAGCCCCATGAAATATGACAACAATAACGGGATACAAGAAATCCAACTGCTAAAAGAAATAGCAACATTTCTCTGTCAATACAAACAAATGGGAAAGCAAATTGATAGTATGATGAGCTCAGATAATTGAACATTAGAAATTTCTTCACAGAAGTTGAGTGGAAAGACCAAAGTAAATTAGGGCTGGTAGTACTGAAGAATGTAGAGTATATAATTATAATCTGACCAAAATTATTTCCCAACCTCCTTAAACAAAATCTGAAATAAGTGTCTACATCCTGTGTAGATGAACTAACTTAACAAAAATGATCAACACAGTTACCTTCGATACGCTGCAAACCTCAATCTCGTCATTAATCATTTGTTATTGGCCAAAGTTTGGTCTGGTGCACTGGAACAAAATAACAAATTTTTACATGTATTTTTTTCCAGCACACCGGTAATGGTTTATAGCTGAGCCACACAAAGCACCGAATAACAAAATGAGTATCGGCTCAGCTCTTGAGATGTCCCCATTTTATTTACATAAGAAACCATAGGTGTTATTCATTCTGATAAAGTGGCTTTTACATTGTTTCAAGGTGTGTAAAGTAATCATCTATACAACAGACTGAAAGGGAAGAGGGAAAATTTCTTTCTACTATTACAAAATAACTTATTACAACAAAATATGGGTACAGAGCAGTCCTTACAAACTGAACAACTGTGTGCATGTTCACTACAGAATTCATGTATTGATCATGACTTTTCCCCTTTTGCAACATAAGGGAAGAACTAACCAACCAACCAATTTCTCACAGTTCTTTTTACGGAAGCCTGTGTGAATCACAAGTGTCATTGGGTACTTCGGTGAACTATTAACAACTGAATATTTTTCTGAAAGGTCTGTGAAGATGTTTTGTTTTTCTAGGATGTGGGGGATGGGGGAAAAATGAGGGAAGGAGTTGGAAGTTTGCCTGAAACTAAGCTAACATCTAATATTCAATTCTCCTTTGTCACACGACAATTGATAGCAAAGTTCTACAATTTATGTGAGTCATGCTTACTTACTTCTGCCTGTCAGCTTTATATGAAGCTGTGAGCTCATCAAACAACTTGCTGTTCATCTCCATGAATGTTTTGAGCACATTGTACACAAGGGCCACAATAGTCTGATTCCAGTGTTCCTTACTTATTCGGTACAGAGCCGGAAACATTATTGGCATTATCACATTGTTGTGTTCTTCTATTAAACTCATGATATATTCATTGTTCCAGAAGTACAAAGCGCGCTCAGCAACCTGAAAGAAAAAACGAATTAGTCTATAAAAATAGTATAATCCAATAGAATATAAGATGATAATTAATGCTCAGCATTACAATATTACACTTGGCATCAAAAATGTCCATGCAATTACCTTAAAGGAAGCTTCCTTGTATTAAATTGGTTATATGTACAGCACTTTGCCATTCTTATTTTCATCTGATTTCAAAGCAATAATCAAAAAGCCTACAGCAGCTGTTTTACACTTAACAAAAGCTTAGAAATCTCCCAATCTTTGAAGCTGATGGATGTATCAAGTGTTTTGAGAAGTGCTTCGTACTGTTTAGAAAGTTAATGTCTGGCCAGTGACCTTCAAATTATAGAAGCAAGAAGAAAATCAAGGAGGGCCTGTCTGTAAGGTCCCCCTTGTTAGATAACTATTGTATATATGTCAAACTCACGCGTGATCAGAAACGTTTGTAATCCGAGGTAAAAAAGTTGGTGACTTGAATGAACAAAAAAGAATAGACTGACTCCAGGCTGTCCAACTGCCCTTTAACCACCTTAATGTGTTATCAGCTTGAATGTGAAAATGGTACATGGAACTGTTTTCCTAAATTCATTTAATTTCAGTTCAAAATATTATTTTTTAGCAACTAATTGGTGTTAATTACAAAAAATCTTCTATACTGCCATTGATTATTGTTATTTTGCAATACTTAAGTAAATATGGGCACTTTTAAAAATATGCACAGGCATATCAAAAATGAGTTCCAGCAAACTGGGACTTCTTGTTAATTTTAATTTAAACAAAGTTATAAATTATTAGTTGTGAATGATGAACAGCATATGCAAAGAATTACAAGTTGAGACTTCGAGAAGGATTTGAAATTGAACAGGAACGGGTGAACACAATGAATAAAAGGAACTACAACTGAATGATCAACGTTGGGGCTAGAATGGGGAACAGGAGAATACCTAACACAGAATGAGAATGATCAAACGAGCCCAATGTGGGAACAGCAGAAACGGAACTATGAAGAGACCAAAGCAGGAACGAGGAACAGTGTAACAGTAATGAGGAACAAGATTAAGGTGGGAATGACACTGATTTGAAGGAAGTGGTGAACAACTGTGCCTTACAAGTTGTTCCTAGGGCCTACCATTCAGTTTAGTAAACCATTCCTTTGGACTTAGTCCTTTGCGAATGTCCCATCTAGGGGGAAATCCTCTAAGGATAGCTCATACTAAGATTTCACTAAAGAAAATTCCCCACAAAGCATAACAATTTGATATGATTACACGTCATGTTACTATGGAATCTTTGTGCCCATACCGCATTCCACAGCTTATGGAACAACGTAAATTTTATGTTAATTGAAAATTGGCTTTCACACTTAGCATGGAACAGCAGTCACAGTCATTTCATGAGATGAAAGCTCTGTGCAGTACGTTGAGAATGTTATAAAACATTGATGTAGGTTAGGTGAACATCCATTTTCCAAAAAATGTAGGATGCAATAAATGCATGAGGACACCTATCAGCATAAAGGATGGACTCATTCATCAAAGTTGAGTGGGAGATGGAAGAAAATTTTGTGGTACAAGCTGGTAGTTTTGACAGAGAAAAGATATAAAGATAAGAATAAATTCCACAGTAACTAATGAATGATGCTTAAAGTCTACAAGAAGTGTTAGCAATGTCTAAATTCGTATCAGCCATGGTATGTCTATTGATCTAAGACATTACAAGGCTCAGCTACGGTAACAAATACGGGGTCACAATGGCTTGTGTTAGAGGACTGTAGCTTCGCTTGTGCACAGTGTAGGGATTCTGCTGGTGGATGGTGATCTGAGATCAGCATCTACAGGTTGTAGTACAGTGTCAGATAGCATGCCCACAACTGGAGTAAATTTCAAACACGTGCAGCCTGTTAAGACACAGACAGCCTTCCAAAGTCTATTTTCCATTGTTTAATAAAACTTTCAACAGTGAATAATGGCACTACAGATTGATTTGATTACGAAATGCTTTGCTTGTTCTCAAACCAAGTGAGTACAACTATACCTACAGATACATTAAACTGCAACATTACGTTAAGCAAGATTATCAGAGACTAGTGTGTCACAATAATAAATTGTCTTTGTACCATATCTTTTTCTATACTTCCTTAGCCTATTTTTATCACAGTTTCTCAACTTACTACATCTGTGTGAAGCCCAGAGCTGAACTGTCTGGAATGTTCCTGTATTAAGGTAAGGAGGTATGTTCATAAAGACGCAGACTTCAGACTGGCATAAGATGTGAGTCACAGCGTTATCTGAGTTATGTTCTCAGCCAGCCTGACTTCTGGCATCAACAGGAAGAATGAGTGAACAAAATTTTAGTGTGGATTCATGCAGTATCAGCTCGGATGCCTGATCGTGGGCAGCAGTGGATAAATTGCTGACACAGGAATAATCAGGTAGTTTGGCCGTAGCCTACACGATCCAATTGCTCTTGCCGAGTTCCAACAGTCAGGAGCGTTGAATGGTCTCACATAACCAAAGGTCCAGTATAACAGGGCTACCTTGGGGGCAGCCTATACTATCTGCATCTAGCGACGAGGTCTCATGTTCCATGGGGCAGTGTTGAAATAGCCAAAACCAGTAGATCTATTAATACTACAAATGAATTTAAATATATGAAATGTACTTCCACTGTACAAAAACCTCATTCCTATTTCATGTTAGTAGATGCTATAAACACACTACTCACAGCAGAGAAGCCCAACTTTGCCTTCACACTGCAAAAGTAATGTGGTGAGACAGGAAATTGTTTTAACCCAGTAGATGGAGTTTGCGAATTTTTCATTGAGATTGTTTCTCAGAAATGATCAAACATCATCAATGAATGTTACTGATGAGCATGTTCAAAGATCACCAAACTCTTGCATCTCTTCATCAGTTATTTTTAGAAAGTGTAACACCTATTTTTGGTAAAATAAACATTATTAAGAGCTCAACAAGCAGAATGATCTCTCTGTGCCAGAACACAGTAAACATAATTTTTTGTGTGACAACATTGTTTTAAACTCGTGTTTTTTGGGGGGATTGTGCGTGCCTCCGTTCCTTAGACTGCTGCTTTGATTCAGGAGCATGACATGACAAACCCAAGTTTCATCACCGGTCACAATTCTGTTTAACAGTTCATCTCCATTGCCACTTCATCAAGTAAGAAATGTCAAAGTACTGCCAAGATGTTTCATTTTATGAACAGCCATAAGTTTTTTCGGATCCCAACAGAAACACAATTTGTGAAAATTTAAGCAATTTGTGACAATCTCATGCAAAATAGTTTTTGAAATTTAAAGAAACTCATTCCCATTGTGAACTGTCTGTCTTCAGAAATTTTCTCATTCAATTTCTCAAGTTGACCTTCACTGACAACTGAAGGCCATCCACTCTGTGCTTTGCCATGGCCATTACTTCATTCATCATTAAATTGTTTTACCTGCTTTCTCACCATTACAGCAGTCATTACAGTTTCACCATAAATTTCTACAACTTTTTCACGAATTTCAGCTGGCTTAACATTCTTTGTGTTCAAAAACTGTATTACAGAATGCACTAAGTTGGAAGGCTCAGAGAGTCCTTAAACATTTTAAACGATCACTAACAAATGTAAACACAACACAATCTCGCTGTAATGAAGTCAGTGGAAAGACAATGAACCAGAGGGACAAGTGTAAATGTGGGGAACTGCGACACTAGTGCTACAGTGGCGGTAGAATGAAAGCAAACTTACTCTCCAGACATACCTAGTTTCAGTTTTAGTATGTAAATGGTAAGACATGTAAATTTTAAAGTTTGTCTTGCTAAATGATGGGGAAGGGCGGGCGGCGGTGGTGGGGCGGGGTATGTTGGAGATAAAATAATAATCAATGAGAATAAATAATTTTTATTCTCTATAATAAGAGTGTCTGACTGTTATTCTTCTTTTGTCTCTATTTAAGCTGTCAGCAAATTATTGTTTTTATTGACAAAAAGCATAATTTTCTCGCCAATGTACAGAATGATTTTAATTTAAGGTTTTTCTTGACATTACTTTTCTTTCCCACCAAACATGATAACAACAAAAATCTGCAGAGCACTGTTTTTGAACTTGTAGCTTATCACAGTGCCCTTTTGTGGGCTGTGCAATCCACCTTGACAATGCTACAGGTAGAACCAATGAGATACTTAAGATTGGAAGTTGGACTGGCAGGGGAGGGGGGGGGGGGGGCACAACTATGTATGTGCTTTACCCGAAGACTCTTCGCATGGTCGCTCTAGCGGGAACTCGATGTAGCAGTGGCCACTGAGCATAAACAAAAGAGAAATTCGAATGTCCGATAGGTAAGCAGCTGTGCATGGGGAATAAGCCCCATTTCTCTCTCGCAGCCAGCCTACAACCACGTGCTATCTTTCTGGAAGAGTAGAACCATCACATAGATCACAGATTCCTTCTGGTGTCATGAGACACACACTCAAAACACCATGATGGATCAGCACTAGTTCTTTGCTCATTTTAAATAAAGATATGAAAATAAAGCGCTATGCACAAAACAAAGCAAAGTGGAGTGCACAAACCACTTCGTGACAACTACTGTGCAATTGCCTGCTGAGGTTGGCAATGTCGTAAATGAGGTAGTTCAAGCCTGACCCCACCCAGTGTCTTACGTAACCATAGTTCAGAACAGGTGCCACCTAAAATAGTCACATTATAGTGTTCACAATTTTGCACAATACCAAATTTAGCTAGCAGACAAACATATGAATTTCTTTGTTCTATGATGTTAAATCCTGAGACAGAGTCCTATGGTACCACAAGAGACCATTCAACTGCACAATGACATGGAACCACAGAGTAACTTACAAGCGCACTGATATGTTGTTGCATTCATGGATAGGTTTGTTCTTCATTTTGCAAATATATTCCTACATTCATTATTTTTCGAAACTGGACTTTGAAAGATCTGCAATTTCAGAAACTAAAATTGGTTACTTTTTATATTTGGATTAAAAAATAAAGCTATTTCAATAATTAATACAATTTGATAAAGACAGAGGTGTTTCAAAATGGGAACTCTTTACACTACGGCTCCTGCGCACTTTAAGCATAGCGCTGTATTTAAGTCAAATATCAGTGTGAGCCTTAGTAAATGCACTGCTTTGCCTTCCCTTATGCAACTACACCAAACTGAATGTACTTTAATGAACAACTTCCTAAATAATTTAAAAGAAAAAGACTCATTTCAGTCACAAATAGTTCAATACCCATGACATTTTTCAGTTTCTTATAGTATTTTGTAAGTACTCCAAAAATTATAGGTTTCCCATGCAAATCACTGCCTGACTTAATACTGTCGAAATGTGAAGGGCCAGGACGCGAACCATACGAAATGAGTGCCATAAGGTGCAAGTATAAAGCACCTTTTATGCTAGTGAGTACTGTAACGCTCCTTGCATATTATTCCTGTATACAGGTTCGTTTCCCACAAATGGTTAGTTTAATTTACACATCGGTATAAAAAGGACTGCCCTTCTAACAAAAAGTCTAAATACATTTGCAGAATTAATGAACTAATCATGATAATTTCTTTTGTTAATCTGAGTTATATATCAATAGTAAGTTGCAAAATATTACAATACACAAGTAGACAATGTTGTCAAAATAATGAGGCGACCAAGGGTGGATCAAAGAGGAGGGGAGAGTTGAAACTAAATTAAAATCAAATGGTAATTTTTGTAATCTGCACCAAAGTTAAGCACAAAAATTTAGAGTCTTGGACAGTGGATTTCATCATTCAATTCTGTATTCCCCAAGCCACTTTACTTTGTGTGCCTGACATAATGTACTACCTGTACCAGTGACTTGTGTTCCTCCACCTGTTCTAACTGTGGCAC
Organism: Schistocerca cancellata; assembly: GCF_023864275.1. Lineage (NCBI taxonomy): Eukaryota > Metazoa > Arthropoda > Insecta > Orthoptera > Acrididae > Schistocerca > Schistocerca cancellata. The sequence goes on along the minus strand of NC_064626.1, from coordinate 389,240,324 downwards.
ACCAAATATTAGCAGGGCTTCCCCATTTACCACAGAAGCACATGCTTTCCATTAGGGCATTATCTGCTTTGCCCACAGCACAGCATGTATGCCACTATTGAGAACAGTTGCTGCAATCAGCTTTTGATGCTACCACAAGCTGCTGTTTTGGTGCCAGTACTGCTACTGCTACGCTGACGTCACATGCTGACTTTTCACTGGCAGTGCACCAAAGTTCGGCCAGTCAAATGCGCCACCAAGTGGTGTCATGTAAAAGCCGCTACTGAAAATGTTCTGACAGTGGTAGCTCAGTGTGAAGGGGACGTTCGTCTTCACAGAGTGGAGTTTTCAGTTTTGTGCAGCATGAAACATACTTGAAAAATAACATCAAGTACATAACTCCTTACGTATTATGTTGACCAGTGTTTCCTGTTACTATATAACTTAATTTTGGTATCAGCAATAGTAAAGTAACATTATCTGAGATTACTCACAAACTTTTACACATCCTCGTCCATAGTAGACTGTTTTTGATGCTGCGATTGTAAAGTTAAATTACAAAGTACAGAGAATTTCTATACATCAGTTGTTTTACTTGTTAAGTACTAAGCATTTTGATGTTCACCTATCATCTCCAGGTGGTAAATGGATCAAACTAATTGATGAAACTAAATTAGTTTTACTGTATTTACTCAGGCAGTGAAAAGTGAGCTTTTGTGCGCAGACTTACTCAATGTGATGAGTCCTCTTGAGCATATGATAGTGTATATTACATTCAAGACTATAGCATTATGTACCTGTAAGCAAGCTTTGATTTGTTTTAGGGTGCAAAAACGACTAAAGCCATACACTCCCATATCACAACTGTAGAAAATGAAGACTATTAAGGAGTTAAAAACGACTACACATTAAGTCCAATTGACAGAAGGAAAGACAGCTAAAAACAGGGTCTTGGAGGAAGGTCGATACAATTAGCCATAAACACAATGGAAATCCTGAACTGAAGATCAAATGTCCTTTGCCATATTCCTATGCCGGATAAAAGTAAAACACGCTACTGCCCATGTGTAGTTCGCTAAAACAGCCGATAACTCACGACAGCAAATATAAATGAGAACATAAGTGGTTAAAAAAAGGCATTTCCCATCAAATCAATGTGGACCAGGGACTCACATAAACGTCACAATGGCTTCATAAAGGGTGAGCAAGTAAAAGCTTTCCTGAACCCATTGCACCAAGGGATGGACGGCATACAGCTTACAGAGGCTGTGAAGGGCGCAGAGAGTTGGAGCAGATGACACAATTGAGAAGCCTGTGTCACCGGATGTACTGCATGGTCTGATAGAGGGTGAAGAGCTCCGCCATAAATACTGAGCAATGTTCCAGAAGCCGATACCGAAAATAATTGGGGACCATAACGAAGGCACACCCGACGGCACAGTCAGTCCGAGAGCAATCAGCGTACACAAAGGAACTCTCACGAAGTTTTGTGCGAAGGTGAAGGTCGAGAAACATATGGTGATAAGAGCGAGGTTGGAGTAGTGTCCTTCAGAAGCGAATGAAGTCCAAGGTGAACACGGCCCACCACACAAAGCCAAGGTGGTGAAGGGTTCAAATACATTGGGAAAGTGGCAGGTAGCGTGAAGTTAAGCTGTCAGAGCAATAATTGAAAGCAAACTCCAGGAGGTAAAAGAGAAGAGAGATGTGCCCCATACTGGCGGTCAAAGGAGTCATCGAAGGAGGCGGAATAGGATGGGTGATCAGGCATGGCAGACAAACAGCACAAGTTTATGCTGAGGAGAAAATCAAGGTGGTACGACTGCAATAGTGCAGCAGCTTCTGCAGACAGACTTTCAACCGGGCTAGTGTAAAAGGCACCAAAGGCCAAATGGACAACTATAGTCTAAATCCGTGCATACAAGGGTTGGTACAAATGGAGTAGTGTGGTCCAATCCACTCCCCATGAAGTACCGCTGCAGATACATAGGACATTGAGGGACTGCGTACAGTGGGTGGCCAGATAAGTCACATGGAAGGACCAAGAAAGTTTCCTATCAAGTATGAGCCCCAGGAATTTCGTAGTTTCAACTAACAGAAGAGCAACACGCCGAAGATGTAAACATGGTGGAAGAAACGAACTGCGCCACCAGTAATTCACACAAATGGATTTGTCAGTAGAAAAGCAAAAGCCATATGGTCCATGAGCATAGACAGCCGAGACAACACTGAAGACTCTGTGCAAGGAGACAAGTCCATGGTCCATAGAGAGCTGCAATAGATGGCAAAATTGTTAATGAAAAGAGAGCCAGAGATGCCTGGTAGGAGACGGGCCATAATAGCAAATTGCTATAGCGAAGAGGATGATGCTCAGGACGGAACCCTGAGGTATGCTGTTTTCCTGGATAAAGATGTCTAACAAGGTAGAACTCACATGTATATACCTTGAAAATTCAATCTTTTGAAAATACCTGGAGGAAATTCGGTCTTGGAAGCTCCACGTGTACAGAGTACGCAGGATACCAGTCCTCCAGCAGGTGTCGTATGTAGGCTTTCTCCAAATTGAAAAACACAGGTACAGTCTGGTATTTCCGCAGTAAACCATTCATGATGTGGGTGGACAAAGTAATGAGATGGTCAGCTGCAGAACGGTGTGAACGAAATCTACACTGTGCAGTGGTTAGTAAATTGCGATACTCAAGCCACTATACCAGCCGCACATGAATCATATATTCCATTACTTTTCAAACACAGCTGGTGAGAGAAATGGGGTAGTAAATATATGGAAGATGTTTGTCCTTACCAGTCTTAGGTATGGTTATGGGCAAGACAGAGGCTTCACACCAGCATCTGGGAAATGTGCCTTCTGTTGATTGTACGTATGAAGGAGAAAGTGCTTGCCTGCAAGAGAAAGGATCAGCAAGATCTGAATGTCAACACTGTCCGACCTTGGGGCGAGGGCCGGGAAAGAGAATAAGCCTGCCTGCAAAACAAAGGTTATGCAACATCTGGCCCAGGGGCGGAGGATCGGAATGGGGTGAGAGCATGATCTAGCTCCTTCGTAGTAAAGGCAGCATTGTAGTAGAACTCACGATTCTCAGCAGAGTAGGATATCGCCCGAGCCACCCTGACTCGTTTCCGATGGAGAAAGACAGGGTGATACTGGGTGGAGCTCGAAATCTCTGCAAAATAGTGGCCCAATGTGTTGGAAATAGCAACAGGGTCTACTAGGACGTCATCTGCAACTGTCAGGCCAAAAATTGGGTAATGGACCTTGGTCCCAGATAGCCTCTGGAGGTGGGCCCATACGACAGAAGAAGAAGCAGAACCATTAGAACTAATAAATGAAACCCAGCTAGCTTTTTTGCTATCCCAAAGAACACGATGACACTGTCTCGCAACTGTTTGCAAAGAATTCAGTTTGTCATTGTAGGATGATGGTTAAAAATGCGGAGAGCATTCCTGTGCACCCGAATTGCATCGCAGCACACCTCACTCCACCAAGTGACCAGGACATGGTGTGATAAATAGAAACTACGAGAAATGGAACATTCTGCAGTGGTGGTGATAAAATTTGTAAGGTATTCTACCTGGTCATCAAAACAAGAGAAATGCTGTCTGCTAAAGATTGCACGTACGTGCGATAAGAGTCAGAAAACTGATAGCACATGGGAAATTGTCGTTTGGGTACCTATCAGGGATAATGAACCAATCGAGACCACAGGAAAACTGAGCAGTACAAAAGGAGAGTTCCAAATGGGATTAGATGTACATGTAATCTGAAAGGAATGTGGGTGCTCCAGTGGAAGCATCTGTCTTGACAGGTTCTTGAAGAGCCCCAAAGGGGATTGTGCACATTAAAGTCACCAGTAACCGAAAGGGGTAAGGGAGTTGCCCAATAAGCTGACAGAAGTTGTCATGGTGACACCAAATGACAGAGGGATGTAAACAATACAAAAAGAAAAGGTGAAGTGAGGAAGGACTGCAACAGCTTGAAGCTGGGTAGACAAGGAGATGGTTTGACTAGGAAGTTATCCCGGATGAGCAGCATGACTCCCCCACGAGTTGGATTGCTGTCCTCGGGATGGGGAGGTCAAGGCAGACCTAAAAGAAATGCGAGAGCTCAAAGCAGTCATGAGGATGTAATTTTGCTTCCTGGAGGCAGACAACAACCGGACACTTCAATTCCAAGAGCAGCCATAATTCCTCTTCATTGGATCTAAGGCCATGAACGTTCCATTGGAGGAGACTCCTGAAGAGGAAAGGGGAGGAGGGCAAAGATGAAGTGGTTTCAGCTCAGCAGCTGCCAAGTGCCAGCATTTGAAGACTCACTGCTACAGGACGCAGATGCTGGAGGGTTCCGTTCCATGAGATCTATATAAGTGTCAGAATTCTCTCTCTGTCGGTCTGCAGAGTCCACAGCAGAAAAATGGTTGGCAGTGTGCAGCAGCAATACAGAGGTTGGGCAGGTGAAGGTATAACATGCTGACACCATTGAAGAAATCTCCGAGTTGGCAAATGAGAAGACCATTTGCCTTTGTTTGACTTCTTGGAGCCGTTCCGGTTTGCAGAGGAAGACCCAGATGTTTGTTGGCTGGAGGAATGTATAACGTCTGCACAATCTGTTCTTTCCAGCCTGTCAGTTGCGTAGCAGGTGACTTCGGCATGTGAGGCAAAAGTTTGTTGACTTGTTGCACAGCTGGAAGAGGAGATGGGGACGTTATCACTATGCTGGACTATTTTACAACCAAGGTGCTGAATACGAGGTCTTATGTCGGCATGGCCATGCCCTTCGTGGAGCGAGATGTAGCAAGAAAGTACTGTAGATGCCGGATGGTAGGACACAGGGTGTCCGACTAGCCAACAACTTGAGAGCAACAGAGTAAAGCACTTTTTCCTTTACCCAGATCTCTTGGGCAGCCCACTAATTGAGATACATGGGACATCTTGGGACGAGGCTCCATGGTCGCCATTGCAATTGATACAGCGGGAAGAAGGAAGCAGACTATTACCCTTGTGAGCATCCCTACCACCGATTACACATTTAGCTGGGGGGGTCGACAGGACATTCAAGTGTAGTAATGATGACACTGGTAGCAACCCATCGGGTTTGGAATGTACAGTCTGACTGTGATAACTTCGAAGTCTGCTTTGGTCTCTGAGGGAGGCACCACTCTCTCAAAAGTGAGAAAAAGGGTGCTTTTGGGCACTAAGGCTGCATCCACCTTTTTCATCACCCAATGGAGCATTGTTCAGAGAGGTATGTCTGGATTTCTGCCTCGGTCAGATCATCAGGCAGCCCAGGGTAAATAATACCATAAGAAGAATTCAACATTTGATGGGCCTCGACACAAACAGGACAGCCACAGAGGAACTAAGCTGCAAGCATTTGTGTTTTGAGGATTAGAAGTAGTCTCCAAAAGCAAAGTGCCATTGTGTAAACAAGTTTAGCGGACATTGAATGTGAAGAAGATAATTAGCTCATTGCCATCATCTTTGATGGCATGCTCCTTCCAACTGCGGGCCCCTCCACTCAGAGGGGGCTGCACCCACCTGAAGTGATTGTTCACACCTCACAAACATCTGACACACAAACATCTGACAGAGGGACCAATCAGCAATTTGGGAAGGCACTCACCCCTGCCAGGGTCTGGCTTGTACTGACGGGTACGGGCAAACCCTACCTGTCAAAACCCAGGGCTGGGAGTTAACGTCTTACCCAGTCACCTGTTACAGGTCAGATGTGTGGTCCACCGTTCAAGAGTGCACAGGGAGGGAGAAGAAAACAAGAACCTCAAACTCCAAAGTGGAGGAAGGATAGAAGGGGAACGAAGAAAGAAAAAAAAGGACAGTTCTGATGTCAGCTACTGAAAATGCAGAACACATTCCCAAAAACATCCCAAATACAGGGTGTTTCAAAAATGATCGGTATATTTGAAACGGCAATAAAAACTAAACGAGCAGCGATAGAAATACACCGTTTGTTGCAATATGCTTGGGACAACAGTACATTTTCAGGCGGACAAACTTACGAAATTACAGTAGTTACAATTTTCAACAACAGATGGCACTGCAAGTGATGTGAAAGATATAGAAGACAACGCAGTCTGTGGGTGCGCCATTCTGTACGTCGTCCTTCTGCTGTAAGCGTGTGCTGTTCACAACGTGCAAGTGTGCTGTAGACAACATGGTTTATTCCTTAGAACAGAGGATTTTTCTGGTGTTGGAATTCCACCGCCTAGAACACAGTGTTGTTGCAACAAGACGAAGTTTTCAACGGATGTTTAATGTAACCAAAGGACCGAAAAGCGATACAATAAAGGATCTGTTTGAAAAATTTCAACGGACTGGGAACGTGACGGATGAACATGCTGGAAAGGTAGGGTGACCGCGTACGGCAACCACAGAGGGCAATGCGCAGCTAGTGCAGCAGGTGATCCAACAGCGGCCTCGGGTTTCCGTTCGCCGTGTTGCAGCTGCGGTCCAAATGACGCCAACGTCCACATATCGTCTCATGCGCCAGAGTTTACACCTCTATCCATACAAAATTCAAACGTGGCAACCCCTCAGCGCCGCTACCATTGCTGCACGAGAGACATTCGCTAACGATATAGTGCACAGGATTGATGACAGCGATATGCATGTGGGCAGCATTTGGTTTACTGACGAAGCTTATTTTTACCTGGACGGCTTCGTCAATATACAGAACTGGGGCATATGGAGAACCGAAAAGCCCCATGTTGCAGTCCCATCGTCCCTGCATCCTCAAAAAGTACTGGTCTGGGCCGCCATTTCTTCCAAAGGAATCATTGGCCCATTTTTCAGATCCGAAACGATTACTGCATCACGCTATCTGGACATTCTTCGTGAATTTGTGGCGGTACAAACTGCCTTAGACGACACTGCGAACACCTCGTGGTTTACGCAAGATGGTGCCCGGCCACATCGCACGGCCGACGTCTTTAATTTCCTGAATGAATATTTTGATGATCATGCGATTGCTTTGGGCTATCCGAAACATACAGGAGGCGGCGTGGATTGGCCTCCCTATTCGCCAGACATGAACCCCTGTGACTTCTTTCTGTGGGGACACTTGAAAGACCAGGTGTACCGCCAGAATCCAGAAACAATTGAACAGCTGAAGCAGTACATCTCATCTGCATGTGAAGCCATTCCGCCAGACACGTTGTCAAAGGTTTCGGGTAATTTCATTCAGAGACTACACCATATTATTGCTACGCATGGTGGATATGTGGAAAATATCGTACTATAGAGTTTCCCAGACCGCAGCGCCATCTGTTGTTGAAAATTGTAACTACTGTAATTTCGAAAGTTTGTCTGCCTGAAAATGTACTGTTGTCCCAAGCATATTGCAACAAACCGTGTATTTCTATCGCTGCTCGTTTAGTTTTTATTGCCGTTTCAAATATACCGGTCATTTTTGAAACACCCTGTATGTTCCCCAAGGGAGGGGAAAAAGTTTAACAAGAGGATTGGGGGGGGGGGGAGGGGGGAGTAAGCTTTGAGCTACTGTAACAATGGAATATCATTCTCACCATTTACTTGGAGATATCAGTCTCAAACACACTGTTTTGATTACATAATTAATATGGATATAGCATTTTTATTCCAACTACGTTTGTATCATTGTGAATTGTATTGAAAATAAAAATCATAAATAAATATTTGAGTATCTATTCAGGACTTAACGATTATTATATAAACTAAACTGGCCAGAGCTACAGTTTTAAAAGTAAATTTCAGTTTACTTGCTTTTCACGTGCTTATCAACTCTACTTTAACAAAAGGCTTATGACGTTGTCGTGCGTTAAGAATTATGCAAATGAAGTTACTCAGAAGAAGGTTGTAAATGGCACACATTTCAAGAAATTTAAAACTTTTTGTTTCAATAAAACACATTTTTGCAGCTGTTTGATATTTCTAAATCTCAAAGCAGCTTAAAACAGTAGTTTTTGAAGGTTTTTTTCCTTAACCTTCATGGGCATGACCCCTGGGTCTTCTTACTCCTCTAGGCAATTGTGCCCACCCATAAAACTTCATTAATCTGCCTCTGGAGGGTTTGAGGAAAAAAAAGGAAATCAGTCAGTACAGGGAGACAGCTGAATTTCAGGAATGAAAGAAAGTGATGACAAGAATTTATAAGACTGTGTGTGTGTGTGTGTGTGTGTGTGTGTGTGTGTGTGTGTGTGAGAGAGAGAGAGAGAGAGAGAGAGAGAGAGAGAGAGAGAGAGAGAGAACCGGTGGGGGGTGCAGGCATTCTTTCCTACATTGTGCCTCCAAGCCTTTTATTGGTTAGTTGCTAGTCCTTGACAGAACAGGAAAATTATATAAATGGTAAAACTTTCGCCACCTAGCTGTTCTTTTATTTCCTTTTGGAAATTATTACCATTTTGGCTCTTTAACCATTTTCATGTGATATGACAAACAACAGACTCAGAATCACTTAAAAATGGCTGCAGAGCTGAAACTACAATAGTGCTCCAAAGGAAATAAAAGTAAAATCAAATTAAGAAAACATAAATCAGTTATATGACCGTGATTCCCAAAAATAAGAAAATCATCAACAATGTAATGATTCAGTATCTGTCATTTTCAGAGAGAGGCTGCTAGGGTAATATGGTTTAGACAGAGACGGTTTGCAGATTTTGGGTAAATGAGGACAGAACCACTATTATTAGTCCTGTGGAATTAAGGGGAAATGGCAATAGGGAAGTTTTAAGTAAACGAAACACAGAGGATGATGAATTTTGGAATTTTCGTACGAGGAGACACACTCAATTCTTGATCTTTCGAAATGGATGAGGCATACCAGGTTAGCAAGAACTTTGATTAGGTTTTGCTATAAGTAGTCATGTTCCTGTTAAATAATGTGGAGAAATAATACTGAAGAACAATGGGCAAAATGAATGTACGAGAGAAATCAAAATGAGAAGTATGTATGAGATCACTGGTTTACAGGCATCTATATCAATTTAGAGAGGAATATTTCTACAAAGTGACACTCAAAGAAGGCTAATAGTAAAGTCTCTCTCTTAAGTAAAGACCCGCAAATTGGGGTTCTTGCTCACTCATTGTTGAGCATCCCATTCTCGAGCATGATGAGCTCGAGTGTGAATGCTTGACGAGATCTCAATGTTGTTGAACAGGGAACTATGGGAAGTGTTGAGGTCACCTGCTCTGGCTGACTCATCATCCTGCCATTGCGACTGTAGTGACTCGCCATCTGTAGCCTGCTTTTGTTTCTAATTGATGGACCTTTTCTCACATCAACACAGTTATGCTGTACGCATATATTCCTGAATTGCAGCACCTACCGGAGACAACATTGTAATCCATACCTACATAACAGACAATGAAAATACGTCAAAGTTGCAAAACACTTTTGTAGGATAATGCTGTATTTTGGTGATGTTTACCCATCAAAATTGCGCACAGACTCTTACAAGCGCCTGTCATCAAGAGTGAAAATGTAAATGGGTAGAGACCTCTTGCACACATTTCTACACACTTTTCAGCTATAGCTTCTTTCACTGAAGCTGATGATGCTTCACAACCGACACTATGACATGTTCTGCAGGCTACCTTCAGATAGACTGCAGTGAAACTGAAAAACAGGAACACAGGGCATGTACCACAGTACACATAACTGACATTACTTCTATCATGTTCAAGCAGCAAAAATCTTCCCAAACACTGTTACAACCACAATCTTTCAAACTCAAGTCATATTCTTTGCAATCCAACTTTGCTCACAAATTTTCTCTAGGCTCCCATTGACACATGGCTCTGATGAGGGTGGCTGAGGGGCAACCGTTTAGTTGGACCACCTGACTTTTCAAGCATAGTGTGTTTAAGTGTCGTTTTCCAATACTCCCCATGTCCAAAGCAGTTGAACTGACATCTGCCACACTTTGAGGAACTACCAGTGTTGAGAAATTCAAATGAACACAAACACCACATGCACACACTTTTTCTGAACGAACAAGCCTCCCGAGCACCGGGAGGTTGAAAGGGATGTCTAAGAACAGGTACACACTAATGAGCAGGAGACTGATGTATGTGGAGTAATTGAAGAGATGAGCTCAGAAATGAGTCAGTTATATAGTGGGGCAAATATCTGCAGGGACATATTTGTAAGCAGCAGCTCAGGAAGAGCAAGTTTTAAAGAAGTGAGACTTTGAGAAAAGATTGATTTAAAAACATGATTATTTAGGTTAGGTCCTTTTTGAGTAAGCTCTGGAGTGAGATGTATAAGAATTCTTAAGACAGGAGACAGCAAACAAAGAAAAAAAGAAGCTCTTATTCCTGGAGTGTACTCAATTTCTAAAGTTATTCTCTAATAGTGTACTTGAAAGTAAAAATGTAAATTAATGCTGAGGTGTAGAAAAACTATCTCATAATATTCATATACAACATTACTGCTTGGCACAGTTACATCGATTAAATATTTAGATGTAACACTGCCAAGTGATGCGACATGTGACGAGTATGAAAGAGCAGTTGTAGTAAAGGCAAGTGGGTTGTCTTCAGTTAATTGGGAGAGTTTAAGTGGAGTTGGCTCATCCGCATAGAAGATCCCACATAGAAATTTGTGCAAACCATTTTTGAGTATTGCTGAAGTGTTTGGGATCCCCATCAGGTCAGATTAAAGAAAGACATTGAAGCAATTCGGAAGTGGGTTGCTAGATTCGTTACCAGTAGGTATTATGCACATGATGTTCTTTTTGTGGGAGAACTGGTATTTGAAACTGACTGCGAAATGATTCCTTTGCGGCCAATGCCATTTTGCTAAGGACTGCGAGAGTAAGACAAATTAGAGCTTGTATGAAGGCATGTAGACAACTGCTTTTCCCTCATTCTATTTGCAAGTAGAAAAGAAAAGGAAATGACTGGGTATGGTACAAGATACCCTCCACCACATACCATATGGCAGCATGTAGAGTTGCTTTTAATCAGAACAATAGTAAAAATGGAATACATAAATCAAAAAGCTGACAACTACAACAATGGGCATTTTAGAATGAATACACAAACGGAATAAAATCCTATTATAGAATACAGTGATGTATGCAATTGCCACAGAAACTGATTAGGAAATGAATATTGGATATACAGGCAAATTGGGTTAAAAGAGAAGGCATCTGTTATGATAAGCTCAAAGGGAACTTGCAGTTGTGATAATAGTACTCAGTAAGTAATGACGTTGCACACCAACAGCAATACGTGTTGTTTGTATTTACTGCTAGTGTCTGCATAGCACAACTGAAATACAAAATCAAACAATGGAAGAACTTTGTGACAGTCTTTTTGTGTGCCTTTCTGTGACTCAGAATCCCCGCTATATGCCGAGCGGCAACTATCCTTTTCATCATATTGCTGCAACTGAAATACAATCTACTGTGGAACTGAAACAGGTGTAGCATTTATTTACAAGGGTTATTCAATGTGGTCTGTAACTTACAGAATATATGTGAACTGTTCTGCCAGTACCAACAATGTTTTGAAACAAACAATACCTGAAGTTCATTTGCTCTCAACAGCCACACTTTTACTTTGTTAACAACCCCTAGCAACTCTCACTGCTCAGTGGTACTCACCTGACACATGGAATGAATAGCACTAAAAAAATTTAAGAAACATAACGATCATACAAAACGTAACATTGTTTTTTTATATCCAGAGGCCACTTATCATAACTATTATGATTACTTAACTTAACAAAAAGTAGCAGATATCATCAAATTCTGCTGCTGAAGAGATCACTAAATGAAACCAAAGTAAATTTCAGATAGTCGACAATCGCAAAATACATTGTAACTGCCATTATACATATACCAACCTGAAAATGAGGGCTGGAAACACATCTTGCAATTTGTCTAAAAAGTGGCTCCTGTATTTTCGCAAATTGTGTTGGTTCAATAACATCTAAAATTTCTTCAATTTCTCCAAGAAACATTACCTGTAAGGAACAAAAATTTAGTAAATACAATATCTTATCTTACTAATTTACATAAATTTCATGAGCAATTGATCAAATTTATTGAAAGTTTCAGATATTGTTTAACATGAAGGATATTTATGTATTAAATTAATTCAAATTTCTCAATAATTATGATTAATCTGATAAGAAGAGTCTCTGACAGAAGACTTCTTCATAACCCACAATAAATGAAAGATACTAAGAATAGTGGGAATTAGTGAAGTTCGGTGGCAGGAGGAACAAGACTTCTGGTCAGGTAACTACAGGGTTAGAAAAACAAAATCAAATAGGGTAATGCAGGAGTAGGTTTAATAATGAATAGGAAAATAGGAATGCGGGTAAGCTACTACAAACAGCATAGTGAACGCATTATTGTGGCCAAGATAGATACATAGCCCACACCTACTACAGTAGTACAAGTTTATATGCCAACTAGCTCTGCAGATGACGAAGAAATTGAAGAAATGTATGATGAAATAAAAGAAATTATTCAGATAGTGAAGGGATACGAAAATTTAATAGTCATGGGTGACTGGAATTCGAGTGTAGGAAAAGGGAGAGAAGGAAACGTAGTAGGTGAATATGGATTGGGGCTAAGAAATGAAAGAGGAAGCCGCCTGGTAGAATTTTGCACAGAGCACAACTTAATCATAGCTAACACTTGGTTTAATAATCATGATAGAAGGTTGTATACATGGAAGAACCCTGGAGATACTAAAAGGTACCAGATAGATTATATAATGGTAAGACAGAGATTTAGGAACCAGGTTTTAAATTGTAAGACACTTCCAGGGGCAGATGTGGACTCTGACCACAAACTATGGTTAGATTAAAACTCAAGAAACTGCAAAAAGGTGGGCATTTGAGGAGATAGGACATGGATAACCTGAAAGAACCATAGGTTGTAGAGAGCTTCAGGGAGAACATTAGGGAACGATTGACAAGAATGGGGGAAAGAAATACAGAAGAAGAAGAATGGGTAGCTTTGAGAGATGAAAGAGTGAAGGTAGCAGAGGATCAAGTAGGTAAAAAGACGAGGGCTAGTAGAAATCCTTGGGTAACAGAAGAGATATTGAATTTAATTGATGAAAGTAGAAAATATAAAAAATGCAGTAAATGAAGCAGGCGAAAAGGAATACAAACGTCTCCAAAATGAGATCGACAGGAAGTGCAAAATGGCTAAACAGGGATGGCTAGAGGACAAATGTAAGGACGTAGAGGCATATATCACTAAGGATAAGATAGATACTGTCTACAGGAAAATTAAAGAGACCTTTGGAGAAAAGAGAACCACTTGCGTGAATATCAAGAGCTCAGATGGAAACCCAGTTCTAAGCAAAGAAGGGAAAGCAGAAAGGTGGAAGGAGTATATAGAGGGTCTATACAAGGGTGATGTTCTTGAGGACATTATTATAGAAATGGAAGAGGATGTAGATGAAGACGAAATAGGTGATATGATACTGCGTGAAGAGTTTGACAGAGCACTGAAAGACCTAAGTCGAAACAAGGCCCCGGGAGTAGACAACATTCCATCAGAACTACTGACAGACTTGGGAGAGCCAGGCCTAACAAAGCTCTACCATCTAGTGAGCAAGATGTATGAGACAGACGAAATACCCTCAGACTTCAAGAAGAATATAATAATTCAAATCCCAAAGAAAGCAGGTGTAGACAAATGTGAAAATTACCAAACTATCAGTTTAATAAGCCATGGCTGCAAAATACTAACACGAATTCTTTACAAACGAATGGAAAAACTGGTAGAGGCCAACCTAAGGGAAGATCAGTTTGACTTCCGTAGAAACGTTGGAACACGTGAGGCAATACTGACCCTACGACTTATCTTAGAAAATAGATTAAGGAAAGGCAAACCTACGTTTCTAGCTTTTGACAATGCTGACTGGAATACTCTCTTTCAAATTCTGAAGGTGGCAGGGGTAAAATACGGGGAACGAAAGGCCATTTACAATTTGTACAGAAATCAGATGGCAGTTATGAGAGTCGAGGGTCATGAAAGGGAAGCAGTGGTTGGGAAGGGAGTGAGACAGGGTTGCAGCCTCTCCCCGATGTTATTCAATCTGTATATTAAGCAAGCAGTAAAGGAAACAAAAGAAATTCGGAATAGGAATTAAAATCGATGGAGAAGAAATAAAAACTTTGAGGTTCACTGATGACATTGTAATTCTGTCAGAGACAGTAAAGAACTTGGAAGAGCAGCTGAACGGAATGGACAGTGTCTTTAAGGGAGGATATAAGATGAACATCAACAAAAGCAAAACGAGGATAATGGAATGTAGTCAAATTAAATCGGGTGATGCTGAGGGAATTAGATTAGGAAATGAGACACTTGAAGTAGTAAAGGAGTTTTGCTATTTGGGGAGCAAAATAACTGATGATGGTCGAAGTAGAGAGGATACAAAATGTAGACTGGCAATGGCAAGGACAGCGTTTCTGAAGAAGGTTAACATCGAGTATAGATTTAAGTGTCAGGAAGTCGTTTCTGAAAGTATTTGTGTGGAGTGTAGCCATGTATTGAAGTGAAACGTGGACAATAAATAGTTTAGACAAGAAGAGAATAGAAGCTTTCAAAATGTGGTGCTACAGAAGAATGCTGAAGATTAGACGGGTAGATCACATAACTAATGAGGAGGTATTGAATAGAATTGGAGAGAAGAGAAATTTGTGGCACTAGGAGAAGGGATCGGTTGGTGGGGCACATTCTGAGGCATCAAGGGATCACTAATTTAGTATTGGAGGGCAGTGTGGAGGGTATAAACCATAGAGGGAGACCAAGAGATGAATACACTAAACAGATTCAGAAGGATATAGGTTGCAGTAGGTACTGGGAGATGAAGAAGTTTGCACAGGATAGAGTAGAATGGAGAGCTGCATCAAACCAGTCTCATGACTGAAGACCACAACAACAATAACTAAGAATTAAATAAAGCACAATGATAATAAAACTGTAACTAATAATTTGTATTCACTGGTATCTTCACAAAATTTATGGACACATTATAGTAAAACACAGATGAAAGCAAGAAACTAGTGAGTGGAGCAAAAGCAGCCCCTGTGGCAGATTTACATCTCTGCCAAATTTGGCTTATGACTTATAAAATGAGGCTGTAGATATTATTTATGAATGACTGAATGAAAATAGCCTGTGTTGTCCCGAGGATGGCAAAGGCCTCCTAAAAATAGGGGTAATTGCTTTTGAAGACTCACCCAGTGAACTAGTCCGCATTAAGAAGGTACCACACTTAATGTGCACTACATATTGAATTACACTTAATCACTTAGTTGTAGTTCTAGTTCTTTCCATTCCTTTCTGTTTCTGGCTACGCTGATTCTGTTTCTGGCTATGCTGATCCATCGTCGTCTTGCTTGTTTTCTGAATAAGTCTGACCATTTGCATTTAGGTCTTCCTGGGAGTCCCTATCACATGTGATAGCTCGTGCTGTCCATATGTCGTCTTTCAGCCTCGCCATGTGGCTGCCCCATTTCCATTTGGTCCTTGTAGCCTGCTGTGCTAAGTCTATTCTTGCTGACATCTTGTCTATCAAGGTGTTTGATGTTCTGTCTTTCAGAGAGATGCCAAGGATCTTCCTCTGCATTTTCCTTTGGCATACCTGTAGAGTGTGTGTATCTCTCTCTCTCTCTCTCTCTCTCTCTCTCTCTCTCTCTCTGGGTTTGGGAGCCCATGTCTGACATCCATTCTGAGCCTCCTATTCAGGGTTCTGTCTAGCAGTATGAACTTTAAGGCCCAGAAAGGTTTCCAAGCTAAGGAAACTCTTTGTTTTATTTCTTTTTCCATTTTGTTCTTAAAGGAAAATATTTGGCCTAGGTATATATATATTGTGATACATACTTTTGTTCCATTCCTTCAAAATATATTGGGGTTTCTAATGAATTTGTCATTACTTGTGTTTTAGATTTGTTCACTGTGAGTCCTGCCATCCTGCTTTGTGAGTTAAGCTACTGGAGCATTGACTGCAGTTCCCTTGCAGTTTTGGCGAAGAGGAATGTCTTTAGCGAACCTCAAACTTGTCAAGTCTCTTGCAATTGAGGCATATTCCAACTTTCTTACTCATTTTAGTTTCCTGAATATGTCCTCCAGTATGCACGTAAATAGTTCTGGGAACATGGGATCCCCTCTAGTCAAATTCCCCCTTTCCAAGCAGAAAGGTTTGCCTGTAATCCCCCCCCCCCCCCTTCCAGTTTTAACTGTAGTGAAGCTGTGGTGTGTGTGTGTGTGTGTGTGTGTGTGTGTGTGTGTGTGTGTGTGTGTGTTGCTAATAAATTTCAGTTTTCTTTAAAGATAGTTCTGTATACAGTTAATCTAAAACAATTATTAATGCATAATTTAGTGGTGTGCTTTAGCCTATAAGCAGAGACCCTTTTCCCAAACGGTAAGAAAGTTTACAAGACTTTTGCTGCATTCAATAGTAAAAGGAAGAGCAAATTAAGAAAACTTAATCATGTATATAAATGAAACTGAACTACCTCTGGCTCACCGAGTAACAGAACAGCATCAATATTACATGTAGATAGTTTGTTGTAAATTTATAATATTATTTATTAATATTTATTTTAAGAGGAATATGGGGAGAGAGACATTATAAAATGATGGTAAAACTGCACTGTGATTAGCAAATAAGAACATTTTATTTCTATGCTATATACAGGATTGAGAAAAACTGTCACGAAATTTTAACCCTGGATAGTTGATGCCAGTGGGACCAAAATTACTAATGTTGCGTAGGTTGACAACACACAATTTTTAAACTACAGAAACTTGGTGCCATGTGCTCCGATTGGCCGCGGAATTGTCCTGTTGCAGCATGCTCTGGACAATGCACGACCGCGAATGCTTTGCCTGCCGGAGATCGTGATGTATCCAAGGCAGCCCCCATGCTCTGTGGTAGCGCCCCAGCCTTCCACTCTGGGGGCGAATCCACTGGGGCTCCGACACATCCCTTGTAGTTTTATAAGACGTACTGGGAACAAACCCATCAACAGCTGTTATTTTGCATACAGAAAGTCTTATGCAAACTGTGTCGGTCCTGAAAAGGGCCCTTTTTGTAGCTAGGATATTGTTTACTTGAGGCAGGTGCTCGAACTGGCGACCCTCTGACATGACACAAGTTTGGTAACATCAAACGGTGTATTGCCGAACTCTTTCCAAGATTCCTGGCACTACCCTGATGCGACTGGCGGCATGTTGAATGCAATCCATTAATTCCTCTTCATTTCTAGGTGGTTAATGTCTGAGTTGGTTAATGAGAACCCTGGAGATTCCCCATAGGAAAAAGTCCGGTGGCATGAGGTCTGGTGATTGTGGCGGCCATGTCCTACGTGCACCTCTGCCAATTACCTGGTCGTCAAAAAGTTCATATAAATATCCAAGCACAGCAAGACTTATGTGCGGGTGCCCAACATGCTGCAACCACATGTGTAGCCGTATGTCCAGGGGAACATCTTCCAGCAGGCCGGGTAGAGTTTCTTGCAAGAAGTGAAGGTAATTTGTGCTGGTAAGTCGAGGAGGTAGATAGAACAACCCAATTAGATGATCACCAACAATGTCTGCCCAAATGTTAAGTGAAAATTGTTCCTGGCGTCCATGGACACGCGCAACATGAGGATTTCCCCTTGCCCAATAATGAACGTCTCGAGTGTTGTAAAGGCAATACTGATGGAAGATGCACTCGTCAATAAACAACACACTGGCGGGGAAGTTGGGATCTCATGCAACACGTCGCAAAAACCACACACATTACGTCAGCTAGTCTATAAACAAAACCCATATCTCATTGTTCTTCAAACGAATGCTGTACCGCCATGCTTACTGTATGACTAAATTGCAGGTGACGTGTGTGTGCTCCGAACAGAAGCTTACATGTGAATGCCTCTGATGTGAAGTGGAGACAAACAGCAAGAGCTATTTGACACATGTGTATCACATTCGGGCAGTGACGGAGCGAGGGATGTTCGTATGCGTGAACCGACAACCATAGCGCTGCCCATCAACCAACTAATGGCAACAGGACAATTCTATGGCCAATCAAAGCACATGGCGCCAAGTTTTCGTAGTTTAAAAATGCTGCGTTGTTGACCTACACAACATCACTAATTTTGGTTCCTACTGGCATCAGCTATCCAGGTTTAAAATTTCCTGACAATTTTTCTCTGCCCTTTATTTAAGAACTTAAAACAATCATATCTGTTAAGTCTGCAGTCTTTCTGAGGATGTTGTAATTTATTATTATGAAAAGTGCACTATTCAGCCAACAAATGAGGAAGTCCTTAGACTCTATGACCTATAAGGTTTTTCCTTGTTCTACTGTTTCTGTAATGGCTTTTCTATGAGAGCAAATGTGCACTAGGCTGACCCATTGGACAGTTTTGATAAAGGGTTGGCAGGTGGGTCTTGTTTCCATTTCTCGAACCCCTTTTTTGTGAAACAAGGTGTACTGCTGACAGACTGAAGTGGAGGAGGTGGTTGAATGATGTCACATAATGGTGTGCTCTTCAACATTTTAATATTTTGCATTAACAATGGTGCAATTTGTTGAGCAAGGTGATAATTAGATAAATGTAAAGTGTAGCAGTGCTTGCAAGATATTCCCAGGCAAAAATATCATACTGCAAGATTTACACCATCTTTCATAAAGGATCGTTCCAAATGATAGACATTATGGTGTGTTTGGTCCATCTACATAAATAATACGAGATGTAATGAACCTGTGTCATATTCTCAACTGCACTGCGGACAAGACAAGCTACTGACAATTGATTTGTTGTTATTCTTGTAAAGGAAAGCCAGATTTGTGATGGAAAGTGCATTTGCATTATTATATTGCCATTTAATTGTAACAAGTTTTTCATCCATTTCAAGTATCTATCACTTACTTTCTTAAATACTATCTTAAAATTATTATTTACTACGTGAAAAATAACTGCATTTAATGCAATGTGTATGTGGTTAATTCAAATAGAAAGATGGAGACACACAACTTTGATGGGTCACATTGAAACAGTATTTGTTTAAAGTTATTTGCTGTGGCTCAGTCTGATTACATGTGGCACTGCTGTGCAGTGGGAAGATTTGTCTCAAATGCAAAAACTGAAAACACCTCATCTGTGGTAGGAAGTACGCCTTCATTTCAACCCAATAAACCACAACCTGGATCTTCTCTGGGAGGGTATCCCCCCAAATGCAAGAATAAATGCATCTGTACTGAAGCAATTATCCTTATGGCCTTTCTGAACATGCCGAAAAAAATGAATGTCCCACCATTCCAGATTGGCTTGATGCTCCTCATCAGTTTGAAGGAGAAGGTCTCCATGAAAAATAACATCAAGAACCATTATTATTCTCTGGTGAGGAGTTATGGACACTGGGATTTGCCAAGGAACTCGACATCATCTTGCTCAGAAAGTTCACTTCATCAAACTGGTCTTCGATAGTTTCTATGAAAAATAATGGTTTGGTGTGTGTTCAAAGTGTCTCGATCAGTCCTCATTCAAAACAGATACTAGGGAAAGGGTTTCACCTCAAGTCTGTGAGCCTGGTCCTCCTCCCAGGGAAGGGAAGGCTGCAGTGTCATAAGAATCGGTGTTAAAGGACCAATTACCAACTAAAGAGAGAGCTTTTGAAGAACGGCCAATTTTTTGGAGCTTAATGAGTTTCATACACGAAGCATCCACCCTGAGGCCACCCACTCCTATCAGGAGCTCTATCCGGGGATGCCATCCAGCCACAGCATGGGCCTTCTGGCTCCAGAATAACAAGCCACCACTCCTTGGCATACATGGAGACGTAGCAGCTCAGTTATCACAATTGCGATTCCAAGGGGCTCAACTTAATGGGTATATGATGACCCCACCACACAGACTTGCTAGTGTGTGATCAATATAACATGAAAACGACAATGGCATCAACTAAAATATGCAAGAGATGGTAAGGCCATATGCTGAAAATAATAAGTAAGGTATTCCTCCCCTGTTGGCTCACACTAAGGAGATAACATTTAGAAGGGGAGGTTGTAATACAACTGATTATAGTGAGATAATTGTACTACCCAATCTTGGATCATATAAAGCGAACAATACTGTGATGAAGACATAAAAACAAAAAATTCATTATAAAATGTTTAAATGTCAACATTCATAAATACTTAAAGTAGTTACAATGATGAGTATGGACGTCTCAAAAAAGATAGACAATTAATTGTATTTTATTTATGAAATGCATGCCCCAAAGATTATTTTGCATAAATAGATTGGTATATGACATTAATTTCTTTGCTACATGTTGATAGAGAAACATTTTTGTTCTTTTGGGAGTTGGTGGTATGAGTCTGAAGTGCAAAGATGAAGAACGTGTTGTGTGTGTTATACAGATTTGTATTGTGAAGTGAAATGACTGAAGATACATGAGTAATTCTGCATAAAGTCCAGCAGATTTCACATTGTTATTAAAGTAGTAACCCCCTCATCCTCTAGAAAATTATAGAAAGATGAACCACACCACAGAAAGAAAAAGAACAACAAGCCATTAACATACAATGAATATTTTAATTATTAACAGAACTGGTTATTTAAATTTGACTGTCCCTGTCACTTGCTGCAGTTGTCACTATCTCAGTGTGCAAGTACTGTGAAAATGTGACCCACCACCCAAATTACTAGCTTACTAAGTTCCACAAAGGGCAACAACAGGTTAAGGACGGTCAGAAGGTCAAACCCCAAAGGGGGACAAATACTCATGAAGAAGGGAATGGGGGGAACAAAAGTGTAAGGCATAACACAACCAGGAGAAAAGCTGGGCCAACTTAAGAAAGGACAACAACTGAGGGGTAGGAGGGGGCAGAGGTGAAGGCAGGGCACAGGGAAGAGAACACAGCCCGGGAAGGAAGAAATGACCACAGTAGCTCACAGGTCCCTTGTGTGATACATACTAACTATGAAAGAACCATGAGCTCCTGGGGCGTCCTTTCAAAGTTATAACACAGATTTTCGATTACGGTATTTGCTACCTTATGACACACACAGTATTTAAAATGACCAGAAAATTCTGTGATGAACCTCGTCTTCCTACAACATGTTGAAGTCAGTTGCAGTTCTTCTTTCACTGTTTTTTTCTTGGAAACAGTTCCATTTCTGGTGCCTCAGCACATGTCCCCTATACTGTTCAAAGTAAAGCTCCATGTGTTTTTGCTAATGTACTGTAAACAAGAATTAATTTCTTCTATAATTCTGTCACAATAAATCCGACACATATATAATACAACTCCATACTGGAACAGCTGTACTGACTAAAAAACAAGAACAAAAGTATTTGGAAAGTAACTACTGCAACAATGACATTGTGGGAAAGTGTACATTTTCACTCCTAAGGTGTGCTAAAGGTCTTTCATTGGCAATTACAAAAATAGGGCACACACGGGAAATGACCATTGTTCCCCTACATGGCACCACTTTCACTGATCCCTAGTACAGTAGTGTCCACTATACTGCGAGTTTATCAGAATAGAAAGCCAACAACAGCTGTTCACTGGTTGTTTTATTGTAAAATAAAAATGGATATAAATCAGACTGGTTAACACAGAAATAAGGATGGAACATAATACAACTGTATGCAAGTTTAGATAATATTTGGGGGTAACTATTTTTATACACTTCTATTTGGAAATTGATGTGAATTTTAGACTTGAGAAACTATATTTTATTGGATGATTCTAGCCACTATTTAAAATTACTAAAACTGCTGTCCTGAAACACTACGGTTAAGATTATGTGTCATATCCCCCTTTGCCCCTGACCCTGTTATGTCTCCCCAGGTATCAAGTCACAGTTCTCTACTAGTCTGCAGATGACTACAGACTTCATCCACAAAACCTTTCTAGTATCAGATAGACCATCAAAACAGAGCACCTCGTATTCCTGCTGATAGTAAGGCGAGTACACCGTTCGGTTGTCATATATTTCTACAAGCTTTCAACAGGAGTGACTTATTTACAGATACTTGTGTAATTACTAGATTATTTTTGTAATTTCTTGTGTGTTCGAGTGCTTACTAGGCACAACCTTTTATTTTAATAACAGTGTAGCATACAAGTACCACCATTGGTATCGACCTCTATCAACCCTCGTATCGTATAGGCTTTTGTTCGTTTTGTTTAGTGTAGCTCAGTGTCGGATAGATTGTCAGTGAGAGAGCACTTCGAATTCCTGCTGCTAATAAGGCGAGTACACCGTTTGTTTGTTACATATTTTTATGAGCTTCAAACAGTAGCAACTGCAGTAATGGATAGGACCTGTGATTGCTGTCTACAGATGCAAGCCGAGTTGGCGACCCTTCACACACAGCTCCAGGCTGCACTGGCTTCCATCACACAGCTTGAGGCTGCTGCCAAGGGGCATCACTATAGGGGGTCAGAAGCGGGGATGTGAGGGGCGTCGAGCACATCCTACATATCCCCCTATCGGTCCACTGCTGTGATCACTGCAAGTACTGTTTGCACTGAGGTTGACTCCTCACCCATGGTTGAGTGGGAGACCATTCCAAAGTCTGGCAGGCAGTGAAAAACTTTCCGAGGGGCTGATCATAGAGCCTACCTGGTTTGTTTGATGAACAGGTTTCACGTGTTATCTGTGGCTGATGATGTCTCTAAGCCATATGCAGTTGTCCACCCTATTCCAGAGGAAGCTTCTCAGCTCGCAAGGTCTGGGCATTCACAGAGGGTGGGTTTGCTAGTAATTGGGAGCTCCAACATTAGGCACGTAATGGGGCCCCTTAGGAACATGGCTGCCAAGGAGGGGAAGGAAGCCTGACTGTGGTCCTCTGGTGCAGAGCCGGGTGGACGGTCTCAATCAAATGCTCAGGCAGTTCTGGAACTGTGTAGGATGCAGATTCCTTGACTTTCGCCATCGAGTGGTGGGTTTCCAGGTTCCACTTAATAGGTCAGGAGTCCAATACACACAGGAGGCAAATAATCGCTATGGTAATTGTAAATTGTTGTAGCTGTGTTGGGAAAGAAAAACAGCTTCCAGCCCTAATAGAAAGCACAGAAGCTCAAATAGTTATAGGTACAGAAAGCTGGCTAAATCCGGAGATAAGTTCAACCGAAATTTTTTTTCAAACGATCTAACAGTATTCAGAAAGTATAGATTAAATACAGTTAGTGGTGGAGTATTTATTGCTGTCAGAAGTAGTTTGCCTTGTGGAGAAATTGAAGTAAATAGTTCCTGCGAAAGAAGTAAATAGTTCCTGCGAAATAGTGTGGGTAGAGGTTATACCTGACAATCAAACTAAACCATTAATTGTATGGTTATAATAGAAGGAAACATTCCACGTAGGAAAAATATACCTAAAAACAAAGATGATGTGACTTACCAAATGAAAGTGCTGGCAGGTCGACAGACACACAAACGAACACAAACATACACACAAAATTCAAGCTTTTGCAACAAACTGTTTCCTCATCAGGAAAGAGGGAAGGAGAGGGAAAGACGAAAGGATGTGGGTTTTAAGGGAGAGGGTAAGGAGTCATCCCAGTCCCGGGAGCGGAAAGACTTACCTTAGGGGGAAAAAAGGACGGGTATACACACACACACACACACACACACACACACACACACACACACACACACACACACACACATCCATCCACACATATACAGACACAAGCAGACATATTTAAAGACAAAGAGTTTGGGCAGAGATGTCAGTCGAGGCAGAAGTGCAGAGGCAAAGAAGTTGTTGAATGACAGGTGAGGTATGAGTGGCGGCAACTTGAAATTAGCGGAGATTGAGGCCTGGTGGATAACGGGAAGAGAGGATATATTGAAGAGCAAGTTCCCATCTCCGGAGTTCGGATAGGTTGGTGTTAGTGGGAAGTATCCAGATAACGCGGACGGTGTGACACTGCACCAAGATGTGCTGGCCGTGCACCAAGGCGTGTTTAGCCACAGGGTGATCCTCATTACCAACAAACACTGTCTGCTTGTGTCCATTCATGCAAATGGACAGTTTGTTGTTGGTCATTCCCACATAGAATGCATCACAGTGTAGGCAGGTCAGTTGGTAATCACGTGGGTGATTTCACACGTGGCTCTGCCTTTGATCGTGTACACCTTCCAGGTTACAGGACTGGAGTAGGTGGTGGTGGGAGGGTGCATGGGACAGGTTTTACACCGGGGGCGGTTACAAGGGTAGGAGCCAGAGGGTAGGGAAGGTGGTTTGGGGATTTCATAGGGATGAACTAAGAGGTTACGAAGGTTAGGTGGATGGCAGAAAGACACTCTTGGTGGAGTGGGGAGGATTTCATGAAGGATGGATCTCATTTCAGGGCAGGATTTGAGGAAGTCTTATCCCTGCTGGAGAGCCACATTCGGAATCTGATCCAGTCCTGGAAAGGATCCTGTCACAAGTGGGGCACTTTTGTGGTTCTTCTGTGGGAGGTTCTGGGCTTGAGAGGATGAGGAAGTGGCTCTGGTTATTTGCTTCTGTACCAGGTCGGGAGGGTAGTTGCGGGATGCTTCAGGGATTCCGGACTGGAGCAGATTCGTTTGCCACGAAGACCTAGGCTGTAGGGAAGGGACCGTTTGATGTGGAATGGGTGGCAGCTGTCGTAATGAAGGTACTGTTGCTTGTTGGTGGGTTTGATGTGGACTGACGTGTGAAGCTGGCCATTGGACAGGTGAAGGTCAACATCAAGGAAAGTGGCATGGGATTTGGAGTAGGACCAGGTGAATCTGATGGAACCAAAGGAGTTGAGGTTGGAGAGGAAATTCTGGAGTTCTTCTTCACTGTGAGTCCAGATCATCAAACTCTTTGTCTTTAAATATGTCTGCTTGTGTCTGTATATGTGTGGATAGATATGTGTGTGTGTGTGTGTGTGTGTGTGTGTGTGTGTGTGTGTGTGTGTGTATACCCGTCCTTTTTTCCCCCTAAGGTAAGTCTTTCCGCTCCCGGGACTGGAATGACTCCTTACCCTCTCTCTTAAAACCCACATCCTTTCGTCTTTCCCTCTCCTTCCCTCTTTCCTGATGAGGCAACAGTTTGTTGCGAAAGCTTGAATTTTGTGTGTATGTTTGTGTTCGTTTGTGTGTCTGTCGACCTGCCAGCACTTTCATTTGGTATTGATAACATCTTCATGATCTGGACTCACAGTGAAGAAGAACTCCAGAATTTCCTCTCCAACCTCAACTCCTTTGGTTCCATCAGATTCACCTGGTCCTACTCCAAATCCTATGCCACTTTCCTTGATGTTGACCTTCACCTGTCCAATGGCCAGCTTCACACGTCCGTCCACATCAAACCCACCAACAAGCAACAGTACCTCCATTACGACAGCTGCCACCCATTCCACATCAAACAGTCCCTTCCCTACAGCCTAGGTCTTCGTGGCAAACGAATCTGCTCCAGTCCGGAATCCCTGAAGCATTACACCAACAACCTGACAACAGCTTTCGCATCCCGCAACTACCCTCCTGATCTGGTACAGAAGCAAATAACCAGAGCCACTTCCTCATCCTCTCAAGCCCAGAACCTCCCACACAAGAACCCCAAAAGTGCCCCACTTGTGACAGGATACTTTCCGGGACTGGATCAGATTCTGAAAGTGGCTCTCCAGCAGGGATAAGACTTCCTTAAATCCTGCCCTGAAATGAGATCCATCCTTCATGAAATCCTCCCCACTCCACCAAGAGTGTCTTTCCGCCGTCCACCTAACCTTCGTAACCTCTTAGTTCATCCCTATGAAATCCCCAAACCACCTTCCCTACCCTCTGGCTCCTACCCTTGTAACCGCCCCCGGTGTAAAACCTGTCCCATGCACCCTCCCACCACCACCTACTCCAGTCCTGTAACCCGGAAGGTGTACACGATCAAAGGCAGAGCCATGTGTGAAAGCACCCACGTGATTTACCAACTGACCTGCCTACACTGTGAAGCATTCTATGTGAGAATGACCAGCAAAAAACTGTCCATTCGCATGAATGGACACAGGCAGACAGTGTTTGTTGGTAATGAGGATCACCCTGTGGCTAAACATGCCTTGGTGCACGGCCAGCACATCTTGGCGCAGTGTTACACCGTCCGAGTTATCTGGATACTTCCCACTAACACCAACCTATCCGAACTCCGGAGATGGGAACTTGCTCTTCAATATATCCTCTCTTCC
This sequence comes from Schistocerca cancellata, assembly GCF_023864275.1. NCBI lineage: Eukaryota > Metazoa > Arthropoda > Insecta > Orthoptera > Acrididae > Schistocerca > Schistocerca cancellata. The sequence continues at coordinate 389,214,158 of NC_064626.1, read as the reverse complement.
CGTTATCCACCAGGCCTCAATCTCCGCTAATTTCAAGTTGCCGCCACTCATACCTCACCTGTCATTCAACAACATCTTTGCCTCTGCACTTCTGCCTCGACTGACATCTCTGCCCAAACTCTTTGTCTTTAAATATGTCTGCTTGTGTCTGTATATGTGTGGATGGATGTGTGTGTGTGTGTGTGTGTGTGTGTGTGTGTGTGTGTGTGTGTGTGTGTGTGAGCGCGCGCGCGCGCTCTCGAGTGTATACCCGTCCTTTTTTCCCCCTAAGGTAAGTCTTTCCGCTCCCGGGACTGGAATGACTCCTTACCCTCTTTCCTGATGAGGAAACAGTTTGTTGCAAAAGCTTGAATTTTGTGTGTATGTTTGTGTTCATTTGTGTGTCTGTCGACCTGCCAGCACTTTCATTTGGTAAGTCACATCATCTTTGTTTTTAGGTATAAACCATTAATTGGATTGTTTTACCAACTCCATGACTCAAGAAATGTAGTTGCTGAACAGTTCAAAGAAAACTTGAGTCTCATTTCAAATAGGTACCCCACTTGGTGGCAACTTGAATCTACCCTCAATATGTTGGAAAAATTATACGTACATGGTACACAAAGCGGTTCAGACTGCTGTTGAAAAAAAAAAGGAGGGGGGGGGGGGGGCATGCTGAATTTAAAAGCACACAAAATCCCCACAACTGGCAAAGTTCTGCAGAAGTTTGAAATATAGCGCGCACTTCAATGCGAGATGATTTTAATAATTTTTCAGAGCGAAATATTGTCTCAAAATCTGGCAGAAAACGCGTAGAGATTTTGGTAATATGTAAAGCACACCAAAGGCAAGACACAATCAATACCATACTGTGCAATAACAATAGTGAAGTCACTGATGACAGCGCCACTAAAGAAAAGTTATTAAACATGGTTTTCCGGAACTCCTTCACTAAAGAAGAAGAAGTAGTAAATATTCCTGAATTTCAATCAAGAACAACTGCCAAGATGGGAAACTGAGAACTATATATACTCAAGTGTAGCAAAGCAGCTTAAATCACTTAATAAAGCCAAAGCCTCCAATGCAGACTGTATATCAGTCAGGTTTCTCTCAGAGTATGCTGATACCATAGCTCCATATTAAGCAGTTATATACAACCGCTCGCTCACAGAAAGGTCCGTACCTAAAGACTGGAAAATTGCTCAAGTCACGCCAATACCCAAAAAGGGAAGTAGGAGTAATCTGCTGAGTTACAGGCCCTTATCACTAATGTCTATTGGCAGAAGGGTTTTGGAACATATACTGTATTCCAACATTATGAAGTAGCTTGATGAACATCGTTTATTGACACATAGTGCGAATTCAGGAAATATCATTCTTGTGAAACACAACTAGCTCTTTATGCTCCTGAAGTAATGAGTGCTATCGACAAGAGATATCAAATTGATTCCATATTTTTAAATTTCCAGAAGGCTTTCGACGCTGTTCCTCATGTGTCTTCTAATCAAATTGCATGCCTATGGAATATCGCCTCAGTTGTGCAACTGGATTTGTGATTTCCTGTTACAAAGGTCACAGTATAGTAATAGATGTAAAGTCATCAAGTAAGACAGAGGTAATATCCAGTGATCCCCAAGGAAGTGTTATAGGCCCTCTCTTGTTCCTGATCTATATTAACTACATAGGTGGGAATTTGAGTAGCCCTCAGACTGGTTGCAGATGATGCTGTCATTTACTGTCTTGTGAAGTCATCAGATGACCAAAACGAATCGCAAAATGATTTAGATAAGAAATGTGTATGGTGCAAAAAGTGGCAAGTGACCCTGAATAAAGAAAAGTGTGAAGTTATTCACATGAGTACTAAAAGAAATCAGCTAAATTTCGACTACGCAATAAGTCACACAAGACTACGCAATAAGTCACACAAATCTGAACGCTGAAAATTCAACTAAATACTTAGGGACTACAGTAACAAATAACCTAAATTGGAACAATCACAAAGATAATGTTGTGGGTAGAGCAAACCACAGACTGATTCACTGGCAGAACGCTTAGAAGGTGCAACAGGTCTACTAAAGAGACTGCTTACACCACACTTATCCACCCTATTCTGAAGTACTGCTTTGCGGTGTGGGATCCGCATCAGGTGGGACTGACAGATGGCATCAAAAAAGTGCAAAGAAGGGCAGCTCATTCTGTGTTATTGTGAAATAAGGGAGATAGTGCCACAGACATGATACGTGAATTGGAGTGGCAATCATTAAAACAAAGGCATTTTTTGGTGCGATGGGATCTTCCCATGAAATTTCAATCACCAGTTTTCTCCTCTCATTGCGAAAACATTCTGATGGCAGCCACCTACAGAGGGAGAAATGATCATCATGATAAAATAAGAGGAATCAGGGCTCACACAGATAAAGTTAAGTGCTTGTTTTTCCCATGCGCCGTTCGAGAGTGGAACGGTAGAGAGACAGCTTGAAGGTGGTTCACTGAACCCTCTGCCAGGGACTTTACTGTGAGTTGCAGAGTAATCACATAGATGTAGAATTTACAGTTCAGCAACAACAACAGCCAGTGTGTAATATCACTGGTGGTAGTTTTCTTGCTGTATGGTGGACACACAATGGATATTAGAAAAGTGAGAGAGAGAGAGAGAGAGAGAGAGAGAAAGAGAGAGAGCAGAGCAAAATATCAGGAATACCTCAACTTTAAAAACTGGAAACTGAAGTGGTGTAGAAGGTAAAGTAGTGGCAATTAAATGAATGATTCTAATGAAGTAGTAGTATACAAGTACACTACAACGGAGGAGTGTTTCCAACGGTTAGGAAATTCAAAGTGAATTTTCATTATAAAATTGAAGCCTTAGATCATCCATTTTACACTTTATGAAAACCGTGGATTTAATGTTCAGAATGTGCAATGAACAAAAAGTCTAATATGGGAGAATAGGATATAGCTTTCTCAACTCCAAGATTTTAGTTACAATGTATATATTGTGCTACACAGAACATAAGCAAGTAATTTCGCAATATGAAACTGAGGTTTTGCAAAAATTACAGGGTGAAATACATCTGGGAGAACTCAAAGGGAAATGGTAGCCTGAAAGTTGATGTGTTCAGCTCATTGTGGCTAATAACTAAGAAACATTTTGTCTTGGTATTGGAACAGATTGCATAAATACCAAGCAACAAACACTTATTTTACAACTTTTGATTCAATTACCGTTCAGAAACGAACACTGCCATCTTTAAGAATTGGTTCATCTTCAGTTCACACATTGTAAGAGGGCTACATTACTACATTTGATAATATCAACTACCATTCCACAAGAGTTGTTGAGCAACCATTGTCCTACTAGCATACTGTGGGCATCACACACTTACTACTTAGGAGGCCATGTGTTTCGCGACTTCTGAAAAGCATTTGACTGATTGCCATAGTAATGCTTATTAACCAAAGTACGATCATATAGAGTGTGTCTAATGAAATTATTGACTTAACTAAGGATTTCCTGTTAGGGAGAATACTGCACATGATGATGGGGTAGTAGTCACTTCAAGTGTGCACTAGAAAAAGTGCTGGAGCCCCTGCTGTGTTCAGGTTGCATACTAATGACCCGACACACAAACAATATCAATGAGTCACAACTGGAATTAGCCAACTATTACTAATATCTAGGCAGAAAAATCTGTGGAGCTATGAAGTGGAAAAATCAAACAGGCTCAGCATTGCAGGTGGCAGACTTCAGTTCACTAGAAGGACACCAACAAAATGCAACAAGTCTAAAATGGACAATGCTTCCAAAACATTGGAATATTGATCAAGGGTATGAGATGCATACCAAATAAAACCAACACACACTATTTAAGTGCAGCACAAATGCTCAAAAATTTGTGTGACTCTCAGAAATGTTGTAATTGAGTTTTCTGATTCTCATGACTTTTGGAATCCAATGAGCATGGAACAAGTGGTATCGCAATTGTTCAGTCACAATAAAATGCAAACCACTCTTAGCAATCTGCAGCATGTTGTCCAACAGTTGAGATATTGTGAAATGCCCATTTTCATTAACTTTTTCTATTCAAGTTCATTGCTGACTGCAGATGGACAGTCAGCCATTTCTGCCATCATCTTGAACATTTGTCCTTCCACTCTTTAACAAATAACATCACTGATGCACAATACCTTCACTCATGACATTCAGTCCACACACAGCAGAAATTTTGTATTATTATTATTATTATTATTATTATTATTATTATTATTATTTTTTTTTTTTGGGGAGGGGGGGGGGGGGTCACTGTGTCCTGCAGAACGGATTTTACATTTAGTGTAATATTTAATTGCAATACTCACTTTGTCTTGAATGGCTTCTGAACAGAACTAATATTGCTTTCTTGCTATCAAAGCAGCTTACACAACAATTACACTAAACTACAGGCATTAACTGAATTTTGAGGTAACAATTACCAGTGTTTAACATACTTCAAAACCTGCTGATGAGTATTTTATTTAAGGTATAAACTAGCATATTCATAATGCCTATTCCAGTCTTAATTAGAAAGAAAGTAAAATACCACAAAAAACTTTAAATTTTTTGATAATTCAGAAAATGCACACTCGCACGCACCTATTAGTATTGACTACTGAGAAAGTTAAGGACTACAACAGAAATTTTAAGTCACTCAGAAATTACTGTTTCAAGAAATTTTTCATGGTCTTTGTTTGACAAACCACTTAACAACAATATTCAGAAATTAACAACTATGCAATCACTGACCTCTTTCTGACTGCAGGTTTTAGGCCAGAACTTCAGTAACCCCTTCACCACAGGTTCTGTAAGGGTAGCATCTTTTTCCAGGAATTGCACAACACAATAAGCCAACTGCGCGTGATAGAGAGAGAGACATTTTACTTTATGAAGTGGTAGTAGCACTTTAACAAGGAACTGCTTGTGCTCATTCTTCAGTGGCAGTGCAAATCCATTGATGATACTGCAAAAAATGTGAAATAACAAGAGATTATATGTTTTAATAGTCAATAGGATCACAAATTCGTACTACTATCATTTTCTCACACACAAAACATTTTTCACAACATAACCAGAAAAACCAATCCATTGAATTTATTGAAGCAAATGTACATCAAATTACAAACAACTGTTTTGTGCTACCTGAAAATATTATATGTGGATCAATAAATCCCCCAAGTTCTTTGTCTGTTTCTTAATTAACCAAGTTCTGAAAGTACTTATTGGTCAAACATTTGAGCAGAGCAAAAGGAAGACTTCTACAAATTACAAAATGGATTTTTGTCCAAATTTGCACAGCCAAACGAAGAGTGGGAAATGGATAAATGAGGTATAAAGCTATCATGTAGCTTAGTTTTGAAGAGGGATGTGTTGAGGGGCCACGATATTTAATTGTTTGAGAGTAATCAGGTTAATCAAAAAAAAAAAAAAAAAACTTTATTAGTGATGTGACAGGAAATTGAAAATATTCTCCTGACAGCTTCTGCAAGTTATGTAAATGATGTCTATTGATGTTGCACTTAAAAAAGTTACACTGGTGTAGAAACTGTGGAATTCCTTCTTCCATTTTGGAAAAGTAAAATAAGTATCAAATTATTGCACAAATTATAAGGCACCTGCTTTCTCTTGATCTATATTCTCTTAATAGTAGTAAGATACTGATATTGAGATATACAAAACATTTGATCATTTTTTCATTTTTTTTTAATAAAATCATGAAATTAATAAACTTATGTTAGCTGTTTAATAGCTTTACTAGGAATTGTAATTAATTTGCGTAACCAATTCCTTGATATGACCTACAAACTTCATGGCTGCTGCATCAGAGCTGCACGGAGCGGCCGCGCGGTTTAAGGCGCCACATCACGGACTGCGTGGTCCCTCCCACCGGAGGTTCGAGCCCTCCCTTGTGTGTGTGTGTGTGTGTGTGTGTGTGTGTGTGTGTGTGTGTGTGTGTGTGTGTGTGTGTTTGTTGTTCTTAGCGTATGTTAGTCTAAGTAGTGCATAAGTCTATGGACTGATGACCTCAGCAGTTTGGTCCCTTAGAATTCACACATATTTGAACATTTTTCTGCATCAGTGTTCTCCTACACATAAAATTATTTTGCCTTGGTTGTGTGTCTATTCCATGAAAACAACAACAAAACTTGAGTTAAAAATAATTTAACAACTTTCAGTAGTGTAACAATCGAAACAAATTTTCTAACAAATGTACTAACTTCTGCTATGAATAAGCCAATAAACTGCAGACCCAAGTCACTTCTTTAATCAGTCTCACAGAACCATTCCATAGTGTGCTAATTTTTCCTCTGATCTTTTTCTGTTTTCTCCTTTATTCCAGGGTACCAACAATATCAAGGAGCTAAGTAATAATTAAGGATGTAGGAGGATTACTTACAATTAGCTCTATTTTCATAATGTGTCTTATCAACGTAACATGTAGAAACAAATTCCAGTATCCTACTCAATCATTATGCAGCATATAGGTTACATCCAACTTTTATGTTACTTTTGCTGATAGAATTAACCTGATGTGCCTGCTTTTGGCATACACTTTACAACAATGTGCATCAATTGTTTTCATTTCTGCCAGCTCCAAATATATTTCAGCATTTGCTTGAAGAAAGCTATTTATAGCAGTGTCAGCATGGCTTTGAGAAATAAAAGTAATGTCTGTTTGTTTTTAGTACTGTTGAACTAGAATGTAGTCAGAATGTGCTGTAATGTGCTAATATACTTACACTAGCGAATAACTGTAACAGAACACGAGGTCACGAAAACAATCTCAAAACTCAAAATAAAAACATTTAATGAGTGGGATGACATATCGTCTACATTGTTTAAAGAATGCAAAAATGAATTAATAAAATCAATAACACATTTAACAAACACATAAAATGGCCAGGGGTTCTTTCCTGAAATTTTAAAAATCACTGAGATATGGCCAGTGTATAAAAAGGATGCAACCACTTACATAAATATTTACAGGCCGATCTCATTGACTTCAACACTTGGCAAGCTGCTTGAAAGAGTAATTCTAGACCAATTGGAGTCCTTCTTCTGTAAATAAAATCTCTAAAACAACTCGCTGCATGGGTTCCAAAAAGGACGATCCACAATAACAATAGTAGGAACTTTTTTCCGTGAACTGCTGAACAGACTGGATAAAGGAAACAAAGTTATTGGGACTTTTCTAGATTTGCCTGTGAATCAAGCACTACTATTACCCAAGTTAGAAACTTATTGTATAAGAGGAGAAGCACTAAATTTTTTTTAAGTTCTTACCTCCAAGATAGAAGACAGTACACTAAGCTAAGTTATAAGAATGAAAGTAGGATCCAAACAGTAAGCTTAGCATACAGAACTCTTAACTATGGAGGCCAGTGAAGTACACTTGGGCTATTCTTGTTTTTTGTATATATTAATGACATAACACTGCCACAAAAACTCACAACTAGTGAACTATACTGATGATACATCATTTATTAGCTGGGGCCATATAAAACAGCTTGCATTCCAAAGCTATAAAGAGAATTTTGAAATGATCACAGAATATCTCACAATGAATAAACTTATGCTGAATAAGAATAAGACAGTAGTAAAAAAGCTCTCTTTACATTATAATAATTCTCATATTGAATCACTGTCTAAATTTAAAGATCTGATAAATTTATATTTTCAGGCATTTTGATTTCTGAACATTTCACAAGGAAAGAGCATATCAGCTACACCTGTAAAAAGGTTACCAGTTATGTTTACTAACTAAAATGTCTTGCAAATGTAATATCCCCTCCCCCCTCCTTAAACAAGTGTACTATGGTTTGGTTGGTCGGTTGGTTGATTTGCGGGGGAAGGAAGTCTGCCATACCCCTTCAAAAGAACCATCCCGACACTTGCCTGAAGCGATTTAGGGAAATCACAGACGCTGGTTTGAAATGTCGTCTTACTGAATGTGAGTCCAGTGTTCTAACCAGTGCGCCATCTCACTCTGTGTACTACGGTTTAATCCACTCACGTTTGCACCAACAGTTTACATGGAAAGGGTTTGGTAATACAAGCAAACGTTAGTCCCATAGGGCCTACTTCAAAAATTAGAAATTCTGACTGTGTATTCACTGTATGTTTGTAAAAGAGAATGTTGAAACAAGTGTAATGAACAGGGACTCATAAGTACAATACATGAACCAGATGCAAGTTGAAACAATTATTAATTGAAAGATGTTTATTCTCACTTAAAGAATTCTGACCTGCAGTTCTACTTTTATATGCTGCTGTGTATTAGTGGTAGTAATGTTTATGATGGTGCTACTTATGTAATCATTATATGTATTGCACAATGTCATTGCTATAAATGCACAAAAAAGGCAATGTCCAAGACTGTAAAGTTAATATGGACAAATAAAGACTCTTATCATCATCATCATCATCATCATTACGAAGATGAAAAACTAGGTGGTCAGGAGGAGGAAGTACATTAGAAAAGCAAAGCCTGTGTCATCACCAACAGAAAAGAAGTTTTATGCCGTGTCTATATGAGATGAAAAATAAAACACAGAAAAGTAATTTCAGATGAAGTCTGACTGGCTGTAAGGGTTACACATTCATGTAGAGCACCAAATGCAAAATATATCTTTGTTTCACAGGAAAAAAGTACTGCTGTTTGCAATTCTATTAAAAAATTAGCAAAATTATGAAAACTTTATACATTTCGGTTGACTGTTTATAAATAAACCCATCAAAATAATCCATGAAAACATTTTATTACTATGATAAAAAACATTTTGTCTCGTTGTAGCCCTAATATTTTGGAGAGTCACACCAATTTTCTAAATTTATTATTTTATTCTTATCCAATACTGACCCTACGACTTATCTTAGAAAATAGGTTTAGAAAAGGCAAACCTACGTTACTAGCATTTGTAGACTTGGATAAAGCTTTTGACAATGTTGACTGGAATACTCTTTTTCAAATTCTGAAGGTGGCAGAGGTAAAATACAGGGAGCGTAAGGCTATTTACAATTTATACAGAAACCAGATGGCAATTATAAGAGTCGAGGGACATGAAAGGGAAGCAGTGGTTGGGAAGGGAGTGAGACAGGGTTGCAGCCTCTCCCCGATGTTATTCAATCTGTATATTGAGAAAGCAGTAAAGGAAACAAAAGAAATTCGGAATAGGAATTAAAATCGATGGAGAAGAAATAAAAACTTTGAGGTTCACTGATGACATTGTAATTCTGTCAGAGACAGCAAAGAACTTGGAAGAGTAGTTGAACGGAATGGACAGTGTCTTGAAGGAAGGATGTAAGATGAACATCAACAAAAGCAAAATGAGGATAATGGAATGTAGTCGAATTAAGTTGGGTGATGTTGAGGGAATTAGATTAGGAAATGAGACACTTAAAGTAGTAAAGGAGTTTTGCTATTTGGGGAGCACAATAACTGATGATGGTCGAAGTAGAGAGGATATCAAATGTAGACTGGCAATGGCAAGAAAGTGTTTCTGAATAAGAGAAATTTGTTAACATCGAGTATAAATTTAAGTGTCAGGAAGTCGTTTCTGAGAGTATTTGTATGGAGTGTAGCCATGTATAGAAGTGAAACATGGATGATAAATAGCTTGGACAAGAAGAGAATAGAATCTTTCGAAATGTGGTGCTACAGAAGAATGCTGAAGATTAGATGGGCAGATCACACAACTAATGAGGAGGTACTGAATAGGATTGGGGAGAAGAGGAGTTTGTGGCACAACTTGACTAGAAGAAGGGATCGGTTGGTAGGACATGTTCTGAGGCATCAAGGGATCACAAATTTAGTATTGGAGGGCAGCGTGGAGGGTAAAAATTATAGAGGGAGACCAAGAGATGAATACACTAAGCAGATTCAGAAGGATGTAGGCTGCAGTAGGTACTGGGAGATGAAGAAGCTTGCACAGGATAGAGTACCATGGAGAGCTGCATCAAAACAGTCTCAGAACTGAAGACCACAACAACATTCTTATCCTGTCCCAGAACAATGCAGTGACCAACAACATGAACTTTTCATTCATAAAATCTAAGCTCAAGACTGATGAGGGTCCGTTGCCACATTAAAAATGACTTGTTTTTTTCCATTACCCACTTATAGGCACGTGACTACGTTCACAGCTATAAATAGGGAGGGGGCAGAAAAAACTTTGCATAGCCAGCAAACCTGTTAGAATTTTATAAGCATATCACGTACAGTGTCATGGAATTCTTGGTAACCCACAAATTTATAGGGAAACACTGTGTCCCCAAAAGACTACATTTGATATCATTAAAATATTATATACAGATTTTTAAGATCTTTGACTGGTACATAGACATGCATTACCACAGTCTTATACCTCAGTTCACTTGTGTGAGTACCTTAATTGAACTCAAACGACATTTGTCTGTGCAAAGAAAAATCAGGCGTATGTTGAAAACCACTACTCTGTGATATTTGTTTTAAGAAACATTCTAATGCTAACACAGGGCTATTACAAATGATTGAAGCGATTTCATAAATTCACCATAGCTCCATTCATTGAAATATGGTCTTAACACACTACAGATACGTAGAAAAACTCAAAGTTTTGTTCGGCTGAAGCCGCACTTCAGGTTTCTGCCGTTAGAGCGCTCAAGAGTGCAGTGAGACAAAATAGCGACAGGAGCCGAGAAAGCGTATGTCGTGCTTGAAATGCACTCACATCAGTCAGTCATAACAGTGCAACGACACTTCAGGACGAAGTTCAACAAAGATCCACCAACTGCTAACTCCATTCGGCGATGGTATGCGCAGTTTAAAGCTTCTGGATGCCTCTGTAAGGGGAAATCAACGGGTCGGATTGCAGTGAGCGAGGAAACAGTTGAACGCGTGCGGGCAAGTTTCACGCGTGTATCTGGACATGCTGGAAAATTGGCTCATGCCACAACTGGAGACTGACAGCGCCGACTTCATCTTTCAACAGGATGGTGCTCCACCGCACTTTCATCATGATGTTCGGCATTTCTTAAACAGGAGATTGGAAAACCGATGGATCGGTCGTGGTGGAGATCATGATCAGCACTTCATGTCATGGTCTCCACGCTCTCCCGACTTAACTCCATGCGATTTCTTTCTGTGGGGTTATGTGAAAGATTCAGTGTTTAAACCTCCTCTGCCAAGAAACGTGCCAGAACTGCAAGCTCGCATCAACGATGCTTTCGAACTCATTGATGGGGACATGCTGCGCCGAGTGTGGGAGGAACTTGATGTCTGCCGAATCACTAAAGGGGCACATATCGAACTTTTGTGAATGCCTAAAAAAACTTTTTGAGTTTTTGTATGTGTGTGCAAAGCATTGTGAAAATATCTCAAATAATAAAGTTATTGTAGAGCTGTGAAATCGCTTCAATCATTTGTAATAACCCTGTACAATTACAGAAAATGTACTGTGCAGGGGGACTAAAAGTTCCTGGTTTTGGTTCCTTCCAAATGCAGTTGAAATATGAATCAGGAACAATATGAAAACCTGATACTGTGCTTCAAACAACCACCCCTATGAAACGTTATGTTGATGCTACTGAAGATGTGAAACATACTGCCAAGAGATCATTTGAGGATTTATCACAAGATATTTTTTCAAGTGGATTAAAATGTCATAATAACAATGTTTATAGGACTTTGTAGCATGCCATGAATTTTTAATAATATCAAAGCCTCAATAGTGAAGAATTTCACTATTTTATCACTAAAACAGCTGCTGAAACTAATTATTGAGGAGCAGTAATGTTACCAAAAGCTGGCATGTAGGGCACAACAAGAAAAGGAATTACTAATTTGTACAAGTTCTTTACTTAATACATTACAGCAAAGATTCAACAAATAATTCCAATTACTTTGTCTGATCAGGATCCCTAGTTCAATGCTGATCAACACGTTCAACAATAACAGAAAAAAAAACTCTATGCTGTCTGCAGGAATTTATTACATACCTTCCTAGAATTTCAAGTAGCTCACCGACTCCGTTGAAGTGTTCAGTTTCATAGACAAACCTAAAAGAAAAATATAGTGCATTTTTCAAAAAAAGAACAATATTAATACTTACAAGGACACTTTCATTTTAAAAAAATTACAAAGCAGTCTCTTGCTTAAATATGTGTTTGCCATTTCATAGGACTGCTATGAGCAAATTGTATAATAAGAAATTTAAATCTTTCTTTAAATATCTGTAAAGATCACTTCAGCAGTTGCGTTTTATTTATTCTGCACAATACTGGTTAAAAAAATTGTTCATTTTTACACTTTCATAGGAAAGTTGTAACATTATAGTGAACTTTTAAACTGTGATACACAATTCTTCGTTGTGATAAGATTACAATTAACCATAGGATATTACTTCACTCAGACTGCCTGTATTTTCTGTGCTTAAAATATACGTTATTTTGTTTACATCTGACAAATGTTATGATTAAGATACCTGAAAGGAGGTCTAATATTTGAGATGAGCAGTTTACGCATTTGTGTTACTGTACACACTAAAAATAATCAATATGAAACCTATCTTTTACTTGTTAAGAAAAAATTAGAAGGCACCATAAGAAGTGGTGGCACAGACACAAAAATTTCCTCCACTTTGTTTTTGGTTCCTAATTCCAAAATAAGCCCCCCCCCCCCCCTCTCCCCAGATTTGAGACCCCCCAACATTCCAATGCAGCACAGGCTAAGAACTATCACTTTAAAGTGGGTAGAAATTTAAGGAATAGTATTTAATAGCTTTTCCCGTTTTTTACACTCTAATTGCAGTTTCAATAGTTTGCTTTATTTGTTACAACAGTTCTGAAATTTAGGAAACAAAAATGAATGAAGGTAACCAATCAACTGCAGATGATCAACATATGGGCCTTATAAACACACAATGTCACAGAGACAAACTAGTTTTCGAACTTTTAGCTCAAAACCTAGTGCCGTCTGATGCTGTGGGCCAAACGTCTATCAGGTATGAGTGGGTGGCTGCAAGTCTTCACTTTTGTTTACTTAATTTAAACAGGATGTACAAATGAAGAATAAAATTTAGTTTTTTGGCTAACTGGAATTACATGTAGTCAAATAGCATGTACCGTACTGGTCCAAATATAAGCCACACCTTAATTATAAGTTTGTGTGTGTGTGTGTGTGTGTGTGTGTGTGTGTGCGCGCGCGCGCGCAGGCCGGGGGGCAGATCTGTCACACTGTCTATTAACAATAAGAGTTCACAATATGGTCAACCTACTTTACAATTTTTTGGTTTCAAGCCTTCTCAATCACAGTCACTGTTATTTTATTACTATAACTTCTTTCATCACTGCCAATATTTTCGTCTCTCTCCTCCCACATGATGTCAACCAGAGTATTGGACATGCAGCACTTCCCGAACCATACTTTTTGAAAGTTTTTCAATTAGGTACACTCTTCACATAACAAATAAATGCAAACCGAAAATTTGCATGAAAACTGCACTGAATTCAGAAATGTCGGGTCAATTTTCTTTCTATTTTACTAAATTTTACTTTTTTTAACAATGGCAAATTTGTGCTGGAATAACAACAAAATGAAAAGCCTAGACTGCTACTCATGACACAAAGGAAACATTGAGTAGCAAGCACTCGCAATAGGGGGGAAGGAGGGGGGGGGGGGGGGGAGAGAGAGAGAGAGAGAGAGAGAGAGAGAGACTTTTGGATATTATTAGCTATGGACAAGTCCTTAAACAAAACTTATCCTCCTACATAAAATACACTAACTATTTCCTCTACTTTTAGTTCCTGTTCCTTTACCACCTAGCGCCCTGCTTGTTACTGTCAATGTCCCCTTCTTCTGCATTAATGTCCCAAATGCCTATCGCACTGTCACTACTGAACACTAACTTTCCCAATACCTGACTGACTCCAACCTAAAACTTACTTCCTGGTCACCATGACCATCAATATCCTCAACCAGCACCACTTATCCTTTGGACGCATCACCTAAAATCAAATCCATGATAAAGCAATAAGCTCCTGCATGTCACCATCAAATGTCTACTTAATCCTGGCCTATCCACAGGAATCCTTTCAACTCACAAGAAATCTTAAACCCCTCACCTGGTTCATATTCACTGATGACATTGTGATCTGAGCCAAGGATAAGGACACCTTGTCCGCATAAATTCCTCCAGAACCTCAACACCATTTGTTTTAATACCTGGTACTCATCAGCCCAACAACCTACCTTCCTCGATGTCAACCTCATAATGGTTCATCAATTCACTAACAAAGAAAGGGGTGGGATAAACTTTTGAAACCATCTACATGGTTGAATGGGTTAGGATCCCAGGTATCGCACACTGCAGCCATTCACTCTGGTGGGCCCATGTATGCGAGTAACCGGCGAAATAAAATATTTCAGAATTTCGCATGATGGTCTCAGCACTTAAATATAGCGCAAACACACAGATTGACAGTGTAACATATTGCCTATGGTGCATGCTCCACATGCATCAGATTATTTAGTTTATTTATGCATTTATTTTACCTGGCAAGATTAGGGCCTTCAAGCCCTCTGTTACACCTAACCAGGCATACTCAGATTGAACGAATTTCAGTTTCTACAGAACATTAAGGACATATAACGTATTATACAGTATTAATCTTAAAGAAAAAAATAGAGATTATAACAGTAGTACAATGATAATTGTAACAACCAAAAAATAATTATAACAACCAAGAATAATAATAACAATAATAATGATAGTAATGACTATGTATATGAAAGTAAACATATTTTTCTTTTATGACTGTCAGTCCTATTGCTAGTTGGGAATTTTCTCTTTATATTCTTGCAGCTTGTGAGTTATTCTCATCGAGCAGAGACATAAGATGATAGAATGGGGTGAAAGAGATATAGAAGAGGTAGATAGGTTAGAGGAAGAGAAATAGAATGGTAAAATTCGAAGCTATGATGGAGAGGAGAAAGAAAGAGATGCGAGGGGCACAACAATGGTGGCTATACCATCCCTAATATGTAAGTTTTGAGTTCCCTCTTGAATGTTGAGTGGTTCTGGATAAGACGCAGATCACAGGGGAGCGCGTTCCATAGTCGTATGGCTGAGATGGAGAATGACACGGAGAAAGATTTTGTGTTATGTAAAGGTACAGCCAAGATGCTAGACGTATCCAATCCGGTATTGTGGTTGTGGAATGATGATATGTGTTTAATGTGAGAAGGTAAGTATTGAGGGCACCAGTGGCTAAGAAATCGATGAAGTAAGCACATCGTGTGGAGATCGTGTGCCTTATGTGGGCGTATCCAACCTAGCTGGGAGTATGAAGGACTGATATGATCATACGACCGTATATTGCACACGTATCTAACACAAGCATTCATCACTAGCTCGAGGCATCTCGAATTTTCACTATTTGTGTCGTGTTGAACTACATCACAGTAGTAAAGATTATGGGCTCAAATCTCCTCTGGTGCCGTGAAATTGTTTACTTTTTAATGCTCATGGAATTGACTGATTATTATTTTTATTCCGTTAATTGGTTTAAATGAATTATTTACTTATAATCCTCATTCACATCTTTTTAATAATTGTACTTTGTTCTCATTTTTCTTCCTTTCCAATTAGAATCTTTTTTTCAAGTGATTTTAATTATTATCATGTACTAACTTCAATGTAACTTCTTCGATTTTATCATGTACATTTTCCATCCATTTTACTGCATTCACAATTTCTGTTCTTCATTTTGCTTGAATTTCTTTTATTTAAAATCTCTTGTTTTGATTAAGTCTTCTTCTGCATTGTTTTGTCCACAGTGCAACAAGAATTCGAGTTTTAAATTTTTACATTCTTGAACCGCTGCACAGTCAATATAAATAGATTATTTCGTCTCGTTTTTAACTGACAGCTCAGCATTTCCAAATGTTTAAATATTATTATAGATAAATAAAAATAATTAAATTCAAATGCACATAGATTGCAAATGGAACAAGAATGAAAGGAATAAAAAATTGGAGCAAGTCAAAAAGTTAAAAATATGATTAAAATGATGTGACACAGGATTGGGGAAACAACAACAACCAGTTAAGTAAATAAAAAAATAATGAAAGTAATTTCAGCAAAGACTGAAAAAATAAAAAAATTTCAAAATACCTAATGAGATTCAAACCCACAACTTTCTGCATATGAGGAATGTACCCTAACCATGACACAATGCCACTTGTGTATATTTAAGTCATAATTTTAAAGCTTTAAAATATATATTGTAATCTTATATCATTTATTGATTGCCTACATTTTAATAATGAGGAGCAATAAAACAAATGCAAAGAAATGGTTCACATCGATTTTTATCTTCACTACCTTTTTTGCTTACTACGCCCGCCATCTGGGGTATCACTATTTTTTGTCACCACTGTCATCCTCCTAATAGCACAGCTGTGAAATTTACATCTTCACTGCCACAAATATTTGGCAGTTCCTTCGGGATATGCAGCGATTACTGAGGTTGTAGTTATGGAGCGACCTGAGAACACAACTGCTTTTTTGCAAAATATGTATCGGATTTCGCTTCCATAGTGAAGTGAAAATGTTAACAATATTTCTTGCTTGCAAACACACTCTCTGTCCACTGCTCTGTCATTAACTGTGTAAATTAGCAGCTGACACACCTTTTATTCCCATCATACCTCACGGTGAGTGTCT
Source organism: Schistocerca cancellata (assembly GCF_023864275.1). Taxonomy (NCBI): domain Eukaryota; kingdom Metazoa; phylum Arthropoda; class Insecta; order Orthoptera; family Acrididae; genus Schistocerca; species Schistocerca cancellata. The sequence continues at coordinate 389,197,445 of NC_064626.1, read as the reverse complement.
ACAACACTGCTGCAGAAAACACATAAGCAGGCTACTGGCCCCTACCTTTACTTTTACCATTTTCTGCAGAATTGTATACTACTGCTTTAGTGTACTTGTCCAATTTTAAAGTCTGTTCAAATGGATTCAGGCAAACCACTGTTTAACCATGATAAATGTTCATAAAAATCTAAAATACGCAGTATAGATTTACTTGGTTGGCAGCACGAGGAAATTTCCTGTTTGCTCACTAGTCCCTTCCCCACAGGAATCCCAGTTCTCAGCCAAGCTGATGTCACTGTTCCCCTTCCAATCCTTTTGTAGTGCTGTGCTTGAACAACTGTGAAACACAGACTGCAATACCTTCTTGAGTGCCGGACATATGAAACAACACCAATTAATACATAAATAACAGATTGCAATCACAATTCAATCCAATTCTCAAACTTTCACTCATCCTGTAATCCATGACGCCTGTCGGTCCTATCTCCACGACAGGTCCTGCTGCTGCTAATTACAATCAGTTTAAAAAAGGCTTATTTCATTTTTGAGACATTTAATTCTGGATTAAAACTGTCACTAACTTGTTCTAAAGCTGATTAAAAAGTGACAATGTTTTTATCTGGTAATCTAATACATGATTAGCGACAATTTCTCATTTGTACCCACCTGTTAAACTATTATAGTCTTTAATAACCAAATAAAATATAGACTTGCATTCACAATCAAGTCATGTTTTTTGAAGGACAACATTTTAGTCCTTTAATATTATCTGTAGTTTAAGAGCACTATAAATGTTTGTATACAGTATCCATATATCTATGAGAACTTTTATTGCAAACCTATTCAAATACAACAAGAGTTTGTAGGATGATAGAATTTAATCCAATGTCCTCTTGTGCTTCGCGGAATTGTCAGATTTGTAGTGGTAGCTACTCCATAGTTTCTTGTGTATCCCTTGTACTACTGCCGTGCTAGTCTAATGTCACATAATTGTTGGAGATAGGTCGATCCTGTATCAAGAACTTTAGCATGTTGGGAAAATTTCAAGCATTTTTGAGTGGTACTATTGTTTGCCCAATCAACCCTTCTGAATTCTTCAAAATAAATCTGCTCTTGACCTAAAGCTAAAGCTTCATCTGGAAATGTAAAACAGATCCCTACACCAATCTACTAAAGAACATAAAAAGTATCTTTCAGCAGCAAGAGTTTCAGTCTGTAAATCTAAAGCAACACTATATTTTTCAACTGACGATTTTGGGAAAAACCTCATCTTATAATCAAGTAAATTTGGTGAATTATTCATTGAAAGTACTTTACACTTGTCACAAATTTGGAATTTGTTGTGCTAATATCACATGAAGTGTCGCAGCACTCACTAATTCCAGCTGAGAACTGTGCGTATCATTTTCACATCACCTCAAGGATGGCCACATCAGTACCTCTGCATACATCAAACCTACCAACCAGCAGAAATACTTCCACTTAAACAGTTGCTATCCATTCCACACCAGGGGTACCTTCCACAGAGCCTGGCCATTCATGGTCATCACTTACATTGTGATGAGTAGTCTCTCTCCATATACGTCGACTCTGACCGAGGCCTTTTGAGACCAAAATTACCCTTCCAATCTCTTACAGAAACAGATCTCCCATGCCCTGCCTTCCCTGTCACCTATCACCCTCCCACATACCCACTGCCTGGCCACAAAAAAGCAGGACTGTTACAGTTTAAACTACCTCTTGTCTTGACCCAAAATGAGAAATACCCTCTTTACTACCTTTGTGTGTGTGTGTGTGTGTGTGTGTGTGTGTGTGTGTGTGTGTGTGTGTGCAGGATGGACATGTATCGGGAAAATATGGCAATATTGACTGTCGACCAGCGCGGACAAGTGTTTGCAGCGCGCCTGAGAAGCTGTATGTCCAGTACTAGGAGCAAGCACGCTCTACTCCTTGATGGTGTAACGACTGTACTGTTGTGAACAAATGGATTATGTATTGAACTAAAGACTTTCACATTTGACTTTCAGGTGTTGGACTTACGAGAAGCAAGACTGGTTTTATAAAGGTTATTAAACCAAACATATTATAATTGCATTTGTTAGTTTCTAATGGTCCAAGATTGGATTGACCCGTGAGAGCTGAATGTTTGTGTGAAACTTATGAAGTTGTTTTACTGTGGAGATGAAAATATAACAGAGTTGAACAAAAGTATCCTGAGAGTACAGAATCATTTCAAGAGCAGAAACGAAGTCTATTTTGAAATTCCTTTAACCAGCTAGAGTCTTCGGGGAAGAAGAGTTTGTGAAGATTGATGCAGCCGTCTGACCCGAGAAGATCAGCTGCACACAAGACGTGAGTCAACTGCGAGAGACGTGCGAGTCTTTCACACCCCAGTACCACACTGTCTCGCGTCATCAGAAGACCGTTAAAACATGGCGACCATGACAGGACCTGAAGAAAACGGGAATGTGAAGACAGAAATGGAAAGAAGATGTTAGGTGCTGCCATAGCAACTAAGCCTAACAACATACGAGAACTGTTTCCAGTAATTGTGTTGAGTCCAAAGAACAAATGGAAGAAAGTTGTGAGTGCAATGCCGTAAAAGACATGAGAAAGTAATAGCGGAGAGAACTTTTCAACTAAGAAGGTTGGGTGTGGAGAGTAAGCAGTCTTCACATATGTACATCGTGCTGATACCAATGCCGTAACCAGCCACTGATGTCGACTGCACAAGCTGCTGCTTACCGGTGTTGACTCCGCGTCCGCTCGCCGCCGCCGAATCCAACGTCCGACACTGCCGACACCAGTGCTGTCCACCGATGCTGATTATACATTGCGCATCAACGCAGCTTGAACTCTACGCCAGGTGAGTGAAAAACAATAATTGTTTGGTAAAGTTGAAGGAACCTGTGAGGGGTTGCTGGTCCCCCATTGGGCGCTTCCCCAGGTCGCGGATAGGGAATGCTCACCAGATATGGTGGGTACCAGGGAAACAAAATACCCAGGGTGGACCAAAACCAGTGAAGAGGACGTCAACAGCTCGGATGCTGGAAGAGAGTGTTTTTTATAGCATTCCAACGGTAGAAGAGGCGGAAGGCGTCTCTACGGGGCAGGCAGAGCTCGGAGCCTGTGAAAGGCAATCTGCCTAGGAAATGGTAATCCAAAATATTACTCAGCAAGCTTGGAAGCTGTGAGGTGGCAGCCCCATCACCAAGCTTAACCTGCACAGCGCTCGTAACGCGGCCAGGGGATTCTTTACCTACTGGCTTAAATCATTGATTTGCTCACTTAATGGGTTCAAAGGAAACAGACATTGGCTATGGAACAGAAATTCGCGAGATAGAAACACTGCTTCACATTTGGGACATGGAACATTCGTAGTCTTAATAAACCAGTTGCAGTAGTGACTTCGATATCTGAACTAAAAACATACAGGACAGATATTGTAGTTCTACAGAAAGTTAGGTGGCTTGGAGAAGCGATACACATGGAGGATATTTGTGTCATTTTTTATGGGAGAGATGAAAAACATCATGAATTTGGTACTGGTTTTGCTGTTAAGAACAGGATTGTTAATCCGGTTAAGGAATTCCATCCCATTAACAAAAGAATGTCTTACATAACAACCAAACACCAGTGGTACGATATAACATTCATAAATATCCATGCACTGACTGAAGATTCAACTGAGGATGAGAAAGATAAGTACTATGAAGAATTAGAGAGAGTACTCAAAAGTATTCCAACAGGATATACGAGAATTATCTTAGGGGACTTCAATGGAAAAATAGGTAAAGAGGATATGTTCATCCCCACAATTGGAAAACATAGCAAGCACTCAATCACAAACAAAAATGGATTAAAAATGATCAACTTTGCACTGTCAAAGAATATGAGAATTTGCTCGACGATGTTTCCTCATAAAGATATAAACAAAGGTACATGGTGCTCTCCAGATGGCAAAACAGTAAATCAGATTGACCATGTTATGACAGATCAACGTTTCACTTCATTTATAAGAGATGTCAGAATGTACACACACACACACACACACACACACACACACACACACACACACTGGGCAAGATAAAGAAAACTAAGAAACAGAAATGGTTCAACGAAAAGTGTCAGAGAGCAGTAGAGAGGAGGAAAGACGCCAGGATGCTGTGGCTGCATAACAGGGAGAGTGAGGACAGGGGGGAGATGTTCAATGCGGTTAGAAGAGAAACAGCAAGAGTTCTACGAACAGAGAAACGGAAATATCTAACTGGAGTCCGAGAATCTATAGAAGTGGAAAGCAGGAATGGAAACTCAAAGAAGTTGTTTCAGTATACAAAGAAAAGTAAGAGAGGTTATCAAAGTGAAAACCTATTCATGAAAGATAAAAATCAAAATATGCTAACGCAGCTGGAAGGTATCCTAGAAAGATGGAAAGAGCATTTCTCAGAAATGTTAAATTGCACTGATCCACACATAACCTTCAATTACACAATGTCTGAGAGTGACAGCATTAATAATGACGAATGTAGAATCACAGAACAGGAAGTGATCCACTCCATTCAAAAGCTCAAAAACAACATGGCAGCAGCGAGGACCTGATATCAGCAGAGATGTTAAAGGAGGGCAGAAGCAAACTACACAAAGAAATTTATAACCTTATCACAATGATCTGGAAAACTGAAGATTGGGAAACTGCAATAATTTGTCCCATACACAAAAAAGGAAACAGAATGGAATGTGGAAATTACAGAGGAATCAGTTTGCTGAACATAACATACAAAATCCTGTCATTGACCATTCTGGAAAAACTTGAACCTTAAGCAGAAAACATTATTCAAGATTATCAGGCTGGATTTCAAACAAACTGTTCCACAACTGATAATTTGTTTCCTATAAAACAAATATTTGAGAAATACTGGAAATTTAACAAAAACGTCCAGTGCTGTCTCTTCAATGACTTCCAGCGAGCCTATGACAGTATCCACAGAACTAGCCTCTACAACACATTACGAGAATTTAGTATGCCCAGTAAAATCATTGGGATGATACAACTGTGCATGGATGGCTCCCAGGCAGCAGTGGAGTTCAGAGGATCCATATCCCCCACCTTTCCAATTAAAACAGGCTTATGACAGGGAGACGCTCTTTCATGTGTCCTGTTCAACCTTGCAATAGAGAAAGTGGTTCGGGAGAGTAATTTCCATCTATACAATGGTATCCGATTTGAACACAGTGAAGTAAGACTCCTGGCTTATGCAGATGATATAGTGTTGCTGAGTGAAACTGAAGAACTGAAAGACACGTACAGATCTCTCGGACACAGTGCCAGCAAAATCGGGCTTTTGATTAACCAAGAGAAAACCGAATATATGGAAATAGGTTGAGTCATAAACCCAAATCCTTACTTTGAAATTGACCAACATTCTAAATTCAGAAAAGTTCTCCAGTTTAAATACCTTGGATCATCTTTCAAGAGTAAAAATATCATAACAATAGATATAAATGAAAGAATAGCCTCAGGGCCAAGATGTCTGTACTCACTAAGCAACCCACCCAAAAGAAAAGCTTTGTCAATCACCACAAGGATGAAGATATATAACACTATTATCTACCCCATAGTACTATACAGTTCAGAAAGCTGGACGCTTACAAACAATGAAAGAGAAAAGTAATGAGAAAAATCTGGGGACCTGTGCTGGGGAATGGCACACGGAGAATTCGAAAGAACAATGAAATTTATCAGTTAATGAAGCAACCCACCACTATCATCCAGAAATTAAAAGGTAGGAGACTGCAATGGGCTGGACATGGGGCCAGAATGGAGAACTACAGAATCACCAAGAAAGCATTTGAAGGAACACACTGGCAACAAGACCATTGGGGCGACCTCGTACAAGATGAAAAGATGACATAGAGAAGGACATCGCAGCATTAAGAATTTCCACAGGGTGGAGAGAGGCTGCGAGGGATAGAAGGCGGTGGAAGCAGGTGGTCGATGCAGCGCGTGGGTTACAGGGCCTGTGACTGCTGAGAAGAGAGAGAAGTAAGTTTAAGGAACTGGGCATGATAAACTGTTAGTTTAGTTATTGTATTCAGTGGTGAATTTTCTTTAGATGATTACTAGGTCCAAGATCCATAAAATTATGGATCAAGAACAGCAACAAATTTCAGAACCAACCACGGCCATTAAGGTGAATAGGGAAATGGCAGACTGTCTGAATTAGTGAATTTAATTAAAGCTCAGCAGGCAGATTCAGCAGCTGTAAATGCTCAAATTTCTTCCTTGAGACAAGAACTAAATGCTAGATTAGATAACCAAAGTGCTAAATTAGATAACCAGAGAAAAATGCTCAAAATGCTGCCTTGAGAGGTGAACTGAGTGCAAATTTAAACAAAAAACCAGAAGTACAAAGTGTAACTCCAAGTGAAAAATTAAATGCTCAGAATGAAGCTCTAAGGAGAGAAAAAGGTTTAGTACATTCTAGTTTAAATGTTCAGAGTGAAACTTTGAACAGTCAAGCGACAAATATAGTTTTATTAAAGACTGAATTTGACTCACTTAAATGATAAGGTAGAAAATCTGAAGTTAGATATAAAGAGTGAACTCACTAGTTCTTTGAATACTCACGTTAATCAGCTATTTACTGAATTTAACCAGGAACACGATGAGCTACTTCAGGATTTAACAAAAAAAAATTAGAATTTGACATTGAAGATAAATGTAGCAATGTAGAAATGGAACTTGTCGAAAAATTAGGATCATTTCAAAGCGTACGCAATGTTACCTTCGATGTTGTAAATCAGAGGTTGTACAACCTGAAGGATAGTATTGACAAACAAGATAAGCTAATTCCTTTTCTCCAGTCACAAATTGCAGGTGTCAACAATCGAGTTGATACCGTGGAAAGGTATTTTAAAGAGAAACTAGCGATATCAGATACCTTAAATATAAGCAATCTGGAGGAAGAAGTAGAAGAGTTAATACACAGAAAAGTGGCCGAGAGGGTAACCCCTAACAACGTTTCTTCAGATTTAGCTTTGGAACTTAACGATATGAAGAATGGCATAGATAGTTCAAACTTATACAGGATAAGGTAGACAAAAAAGTGACTTCTTCTAATGTGGTGTTCACCACTGATGCAATAACTGGCCTACAATGGGGAGCAAATTTGGGATTATCCAGGCAGTTTCCAAAATAGCCAGACGGGGAAGCACACTCAACTCATTTTCTGAAACTACTTAACTGAGCCTTGCCGAAAAACTGGGAAGACTCAAAAAAGATAGAATTCATGGCAGGGTACCTTTTAGGAGAGGCTTCAGAATGGGGCATTGTGAATATCTGAGAATTTTTCATCTTGGGCCGACTTCCAGAAAAAGTTTAAGGAGAAGTACTGGTCAGCAAGTGCCCACAAAAAATTATTATCTGATCTGTGGGATCCAAAGTATTATAACAGTAAGTGGGGAACAATGAGAAGATATTTTGACTTACATTTGACAAGGGCAAAGTACTTATATCAAGCCATGGAGGAAGAAGGCTTAGTTAGGATCGTAATAAGGCAATTACCTATCTACGCTAGGAAAGATATATTATGTAGTGGATGGAAGACTGCAGAAGAATTGTTATCCTTTGTAGTTGCACTTGCTGGGAAAAAAATTAAAAAGGCAGGAATGAGAATGTACATCAAAGCGAAAGTCAGAATTTCTGAAAAATAACAATAGTAGTAATGATAAAGAGACATGGAGCTTATCTAGCTAGAGTACACCGATGTAGATGGAATAATGATAGCGAAAGTTATCAAGAGAAACAACCACCTTCAAAATATAGGCCCAGTAACGTGGCAGGAATTTGTACCTAGTAGCAATAGATTACAAAATAGAAATGTAATATCCCGATTTGGTAACCAGCAGGTAATTACAAACAATGAGGAAAACTTTATGCGACCTGGATCCAGGGTCGGGGCCCAGGTTGTAGAAATACATTAGGAGGCCTAGCTTATAATAAATACATTAGCTTTACACATAAAGTACCGACCAAAGAATGATTGTTGCTAGAAGAACCTAGCTTAACGACTGTTAATCAACAACCAATTATACGAGTAGTAGGAAGGGTGGAAGATTTTGAAGTTAACATATTTATTGATTCTGGTAGTGAGGTGTCACTTATTTCTAATGATTTCTTTAATACATTGTGAACTAAACATAACTTACTGCCACTACCGGTAACAGGAGTGTACATATTAGGTATAACTGGGACCAAAAGTAAAGTTGTGAAACATGAAGCCCAGGTGAACTGTATCATTGGGAATGTCCCATTTTGTCAGACACTTTTAGTAGTGGAAAATGTCAATAGGGATGTGTTGATTGACATAGACTGGCTATCAAAATTTAACGTCGTATTAAATTTTGAGGAAAATTTTCTTTATTTTAGTAAAAGTGATGATAAATATTGTGTAAAGTTTGAGACTGATCCCTACAGTAGTAAACAAATAACTTAGAATCAGCATTTACAATTAACAGTGACAGTGCAATCAGAGATAGAAAACTTAAGTCGTTCATCACACCAAGCTGCCATACAAAATAAAGTAAGTGAATCCTCAATATTAGCCAACAACCAAAAAATTGGATTTAGCTAAAATTTTATTGGAATATGAAATGGTATTTTCTGGTAGTCCATGTAGTATTAGTGACTACGTATGTAAATTTAAAATCAAAGTTAATACTCCATTTTTCTGTATACCTTATCCGATACAGGTGAGCTTGAAAGAAGCAATTAAAGAAGAAATAGATAAGATGATTGACAGCAAAATAATATAACATAGTACGAGTGTTATGAATAACCCTTTAGTCGTGGTAAAAAAAGCTACTGGGGATGTGAGATTAGTGCTTGACGCATGCACTTTGAATAAACACAGAGAGAAAGAATGAGACAGACCAATTAATATCGAGGAATTACTGTCCAAATTTGAAAAAGTACATTATTTTAGCACGATGGACCTGAGTGCTGGGTATTGGCAAATTTGGTTACACCCCGATTCAAAGTAGTATACAGCATTTCTATTTTATGGGAAATCATATCATTTTAATGTGTTACCATTTGGACTAAATATCTTGGTATCTGTTTTTAAATGTGGGCTGGACGAGGCGTTAGGAAGGGAATTGTTAAAGGACTTAATAATATAAGTGGACGATATCCTTATTATATCCACTACACGGGAAGAACATTAAACCTACGGAAAATGCTGAGGTTGTTTAAAGAAAAAGGTATTAGAGTAAAACTATTCTAGTGGCACTTTGCTAGCAAGAGCTTAAGTTTTTAGGGCATATCATCAGAGTGCAGGGAATTAGACCAGATCCAGAATGGATAAAGGCTATTAAGAACGTCAATCTCCTAGAAACATAAGACAACTGAAGGAATTTATTGGAATGGCCGGGTATTATAGACGATACATACGAAGTCGAGAACCAATACCGTGGATTTGGGACCAAGAGGACAATGATGCACTTGAAAATGTGAAAAAAGCATTAGTAGAATCACCTCTATTACACCATCCGGTTATGAGTGAACCGTTTAAGTTTGCAACAGACGCTTCCGGCTACGGTATAGCAACAGAACTTTTTCAAGGAGAGTGGGTTCTGGAAAGCACCAGTCACACATCTATAGCTTTCACTAGCCGGAGTCTCAACAAACATGGATTTAACTACACAGCAACAGAAAAAGAACTATTGGCCATAGTATGGAGTATACAAAAATTCCAAACACTAATTTGGGGCTCAGAAATCCATGTATATAAAGATCATCAAGTGCTATCCTTTTTAATGAACAGTCGATTATTGCATAGTAGATTAATGTGATGGATGCTATTCTTACAGGAGCATGACATTAGAATACAATAGGTAAAAGGGTCTGAAAATATTGTACCTGAAGCTTTGTCTAGATTACCTGTAGATATGAAAGACTTAAAACGGAGAAGGACCCAGCACAATTTTTGTGATTACTTTTATGGGAACAGAATATCCGCACAACAGGGTACAAGAAATGGCTCAAAGAATAACCGACAATATCCATCATGATTCCTGTTTCACAGAAATATATGCTATGTGTAATAGAAAATCTTTACCTCCTAATCAAGCAAGGAAATGGAAAATTATAGGGCAAATTCTATTTTGGAGACAGTATAACATCTCGACAGTGGCATTTATGCATCCTGCAGTTGACGGAGGACGAAATTGTGTGTGATGTCCATACAGGGTAGGGACACTTCGGAATAATAAAGTGTATAGCCCACATGAACAAGTTCTATTATTTTAAACAGTTGGGACATAAGGTAGCATCTTACAACTTGTGAAACCTGTCAGAAAGTAAGAGAGAGACAGTAACACTCATGTTAGATACAAAATGTATCCGATCATCCCTAAGGCATTACATGATATTACAGCAGCAAATTTCTTCGCGCCAATTCCTAAAGGAAACGGAGGACTGGCATACATTTTTGCTCTCATAGAGTGTTGGTCTAAGTATGTTAAGTTGTATCCTATTAAGAAAGCAAATATACCAATAGTGCTACACTGTCTGCACCAATACTTTCTCGAGGTGGGCAAACCAAAACGATTCCTCTCTGACAATGGACCACAAATTGATAGTAACGATTTTAAAAAATTCTTAGCGTGGGAAGATATTGGTCAGGTATTAATCTCCAACTATAATCCGTCTTCTAACACATGTGAAAAGGTTATGGAAGAAATTGGAAAATTACGCCGTACATACTGCCATGCAAAACATACATCATGGGCAACGAAAGTTAAAGACTTCGAGATTATTTTAAATGAATTACTACATTTATCAACTGGATCAACTCCTTTGGAAGTTATAGGTAAACCCTTTTGTGGAAGAACCCGTTATTAAATATTTTACTTGGCTGCATCAACCTACTGTTGATTATCAACTTAATTAAACAATAGTTTCTAAGAACTCTGTTGATCATAAAAAGGAAAATACAACATAAAAGACATAAAGTTGTATATCCCCCAGGGACGTTAACGTTCTACGTTAAAGGGCAGAGTGACAACCGTCGGATCCCTAGTTGTTTTCGGTGTTTCTTCAAACTTAGTTTTCCAGCACCGAATTCCCATCAATTCTTAAACTGTTCTGTAATCTATTCTTGAATTCTTACACTATCCTATAATTTTAGTACGTGGGAAACCAGATATGACTACAAGATTAGGACCAATTTATGAGAATCACAAATGAACAGTGATCTCCAGGCATGAAATATAGTAAGAGTATAAAGATAATATCATGGTACTATTCAAACTGTAAACTGGGTAAACCGAATGACTGAACAAGTAAGTTATCTTAGTGTATGATTTTCTATTTTTATAGAATAATTTTATACCTTTTGTGAGCTGTAATGTAAATGGGAGAGCTTGTTTCCCTTTTGGAAGGGGTGGGTAGAGTAAGTACAGGCAGGACTAAAACTAATCACACACCCCACTTTTTCAGACAACTCTCGCAGACAAGTGTAACTGATTCTTCACCACTTGCCATTCCATAGGTGTTGCTAAGATTTTCCTTCCGAGGCTTCAAAGATGAAAGGGAGAATGCCCATTCTGTAGGAGACATTTAACATCATACCTCCTCCGGCTTCTCACTCAAGTACCGTTGAAGTAGGGATCCTGGGGAAGGGGGGTGGGAAGGGTTTCCCTGTCTTTGGGGCTATCTTCTTTCTCTTCTTCAACCTTAGCAACCAGTTCTACTTTTTCCTTCCTTACTTCTCATGTGTGTACCTGTTTATGTTTCCCTCTTTCCATTTGCATATACTTCTATCGCTGAAGTCGTCCTCAATTTCCATGTTTCATTAAAATCTTCAACTTATTTAACATAAGTCGGCTGAAGAATCAGGATACACAAACACACACCTACATACAAACAAAGACATACTTAAGCACAAACAGAAGAATTACAAATTAGGAACCTGAAGTTATGCCAGAACCGCCAAGGATGGTAACGGAATAAAGATATATGTTCATCTGAGTCGATGCACATATTACATTGTTGATATGTGACGGTTCTGCATCGTTATTTTTTTGTCTCTCTCAAATATATATTTACATGTGCCATGTTAGCCCTTTGAGAAAAGGCATAGTATCTACTGGTAGGTAGTAAATACAGGTAGGCATAGCATCTACTATGTATAGCCGTGACATCTGTTTATATGGTAGAAGTGAGGAGTGAAAGAGGATTCTAGGGTATTAGATGAAGTATTAGAAAGTGGAATAGAAGAGTGAAGTAGACATGTAATTTTACCAGAGAATATTTAAAAATAGTATACATAAAGATGTATGCTAGGGCAATGAACCAGGAGGCCTACTCAAGAAGCATACGGAGGGCACACCCGACATTTATTGGATGAGAAAAAGGGTGGATAGGCAGACCTATGAAAGGCTGACCTAACTGCGAGGACAGGGGCACCAAGAAGGGGACTGACCTGTACTATAGGAGGATAGGAGTGAGAAAGGGGCATACCTACCAAAACAAAATGATAAAGGGTACTCCTAGGACCAATCCATGTAAGGTATAGGTACTGTTCCTAAAGGGAAAAGGGGCAGTATCGTGACAGAAGTCACACATTTAAAGGGATGAGTCTGGCAAGTTTGAATTCTATGCATAAATAGCCTCATTGGGCTTCAGGTTTACAGATGTCCAAGAAGGGAACACTTTTATTCTACACAGAGTTCCTCAGGATTACAATAAGTAATGATTGAGTAATGAAAAAGTAGTACGGGAATTAAGAACAAAGCAGCAAAATATTCACGAGGAATAGGGAACAGAGCCAACTGAAACATGGATTCAAAGGGTCAAGTATTATAATTGTGGTAAAAGATGCACGGTTATTAGTGGAAAGAGAGGCATTGTTAAAAGACAATTATTTATCCTGTGAAATTGTACATAATGAATGTGTATAATATTGTGTGTTCGAGCTAAGGGGAGGGATATGTAGTGCCTTGAGAATTTTGGTGTAAATTCTAGAGACACTCAGCTTTCCACCGTCTCGAACACCTGATATTTTAAGTACGAGGGTGAGAGAGTGGAGCTGTGTCTACCTCGCCGCCGGTTTCTGTGTGTGCAGGATGGATGTGTATCGGGAGAATACGGCAATAGTGACTGTTGACGCGGCCAAGTGTTTGCAGCGCGCGTTCTGAGAAGCTGTATGTCCAGTACAAGGAGCAAGCATGTTCTATTCCTTGACGGTGTAACAACTGTACTGTTGTGAACAAATCAATTATGTATTGAACTAAAGACTTTTACATATGACTTTCAGGTGTTGTACTTGTGAGAAGCAATAACTGGTTTTATAGTGGTTATTAAGCCAAACATATTATAATTGCACTTGTTAGTTTCTAATAGTCCAAGATGGGGTTGACTTGCGAGAGCTGAGTGTTAGTGTGAAACTTGTGAAGTTTTTTTATTGTAGAGATGAAAATATAACAGAGTTGAACAAAAGTATCCGGAGGGTACAAAATCATTTCAAGGGTAGAAAAGAAGTCTATTTTGAAATTCCTTTAACCAGCTAGTGTCTTCAGAGAAGATGAGTTTGTGAAGATCGATGCAGCCTTCTGACCCGAGAAGAACATCAGCTGCACACAATACGTGAGTTAACTACAAGAGATGTGCGAGTCTTGCACCCCAGTACCACACCGTCTTGTGTTGTCAGAAGACCGTTAGACCTACCCATTCCTCCCCCACATTTTTCTACCACCCACCCAATGTAATATCTCTCTCTGTCCCTGTTCCAAGTTGTTGCTCCAGTTCAAACTAAGGAACAAGCTATTAAGATCAAGTTTCTATTACGCAAAAAAAATTGTGGCTTATATACAGACCAATGTGGTGTGTGTGTGTGTGTGTGTGTGTGTGTGTGCGTGTGTGCGCGTGCGCATAGAGAGAATATATATATATTTAAAAAGAAAGATGTGAGACTTACCAAACAAAAGCGCTGGCAGGTCGATAGACACACAAACAAACACAAACATACACACAAAATTCTAGCTTTCGCAACCAACGGTTGCCTCGTCAGGAAAGAGGGAAGGAGAAGGAAAGACAAAAGGATATGGGTTTTAAGGGAGAGGGTAAGGAGTCATTCCAATCCCGGGAGCGGAAAGACTTACCTTAGGGGGAAAAAAGGACAGGTATACACTCGCGCACACACACACATATCCATCCGCATATACACAGACACAAGCACACATTTGTAAAGGCAAAGAGTTTGGGCAGAGATGTCAGTCGGGACGGAAGTACAGAGGCAAAGATGATGTTGAAAGACAGGTGAGGTATGAGCGGCGGCAGATTGAAATTAGAAATTAGCGGAGATTGAGGCCTGGCGGATAGCGAGAAGAGAGGATATGCTGAAGGGCAAGTTCCCATCTCCGGAGTTCTGACAGGTTGGTATTAGTGGGAAGTATCCAGATAACCCGGACGGTTTAACACTGTGCCAAGATGTGCTGGCCATGCACCAAGGCATGTTTAGCCACAGGATGATCCTCATTACCAACAAACACTGTCTGCCTGTGTCCATTCATGCGAATGGACAGTTTGTTGCTGGTCATTCCCACATAGAACGCTTCACAGTGTAGGCAGGTCAGTTGGTAGATCACGTGGGTGCTTTCACACGTGGCTCTGCCTTTGATCGTGTACACCTTCCGGGTTACAGGACTGGAATAGGTGGTGGTGGGAGGGTGCATGGGACAGGTTTTACACCGGGGGCGGTTACAGGGGTAGGAGCCAGAGGGTAGGGAAGGTGGTTTGGGGATTTCATAGGGATGAACTAAGAGGTTACGTAGGTTAGGTGGACGGCGGAAAGACACTCTTGGTGGAGTGGGGAGGATTTCATGAAGGATGGACCTCATTTCAGGGCAGGATTTGAGGAAGTCTTATCCCTGCTGGAGAGCCACATTCAGAATCTGATCCAGCTAGGGAAAGTATCCTGTCACAAGTGGGGCACTTTTGGGGTTCTTCTGTGGAAGGTTCCGGGTTTGAGGAGATGAGGAAGTGGCTCTGGTTATTTGCTTCTGCACCAGGTCGGGAAGGTAGTTACGGGATGCAAAAGCTGTTTTCAGGTTGTTGGTGTAATATATTTTCTCAGGCTTGTCTGACATTTGGCATCACCCCCAAAGGCCTCACACTTAAAGTTCCCATCTCTGGCTGCAACCCTTCTTTCCATCAGTCCCTATACCAGTTCCAAACCGAACAATCCATTGCCCTCACCCACCTAATCCTTCACCTACACATCCACTCAGCCAATCAACACACCCTTCAACTCCCATCCTTAATAAAAGTCCTCAATCTTTCCTCTCCCACATCCACACCGGTTGTTCAGAGCATCCTCCTACAGGCCAACCGCAAATTAGAACAGCATGCCACCCTCCACCTCAAAAAACTATCCAATCTCCTGGTTTCCCACCTCCGGAAAGGCTACTCACTCACCCTTCACAACCTTTCCAGCAAACCTCAACCTCCTCTCATTGCACACAAACCCAGTCTCTCCCATCTACTCAATCTCCCACTTTCAGCTCCACTCCCTCCAAAACCTCAAAATTCCAATCAACACAATCTGGAACCACAACACCCCAATTCAGTAGTTAACCTTTCCTCCAAACCTCTCTCCCAATCCGAAACCTCTGTCCTATCCAAAAGCCTCACCTTCAGCCCCACTCCCAGACTTAACCAAACAGCCCTCGTCAAAGATTTACTGTCTTACACCCGTACTCTCTGCTGGAAATATCACTTTGCCACGAAGAAAAATGATCCTAATCCTACTCCTAATGATCCAACTCCCCAAGACACTATCCAAATTGAACCATGCCTGGAACAGTTCCGTCCTCCGTCACAGCGGGACCCACCTCCTCTTCCCCAAAATCACCCTCTCATAACCTTCCAGGAATTTCTGACTTCCAGCCTTGCCTCTCAATCCTTCTTAAAAAACCTTAATCCTGCTCCCAACATCACCACTGCTGAAGCCCAGGCTATCCATGATCTTAAGGCTGACCAATCCATCGTCATTCTTCCGGCGGACAAGGGTTCCACGACTGTGGTACTTGATCGTCGGGAGTATGTGGCTGAGGGACTGCGTCAGCTTTCAGACAACACTACTTACAAAGTTTGCCAAGGTAATCCCATTCCTGATGTCCAGGCAGAGCTTCAAGGAATCCTCAGAACCTTAGGCCCCCTACAAAACCTTTCACCTGACTCCATCAACCTCCTGACCCCACCAACACCCCGCACCCCTACATTCTACCTTCTTCCCAAAATTCACAAACCCAATCATCCCGGCCGTCCCATTGTAGCTGGTTACCAAGCCCCCACAGAACGCATCTCCGCCTACGTAGAGCAACACCTTCAACCCATTACATGCAGTCTCCCATCCTTCATCAAAGACACCAACCACTTTCTCGAACGCCTGGAATCCCTACCCAGTCTGTTACCCCCGGAAACCATCCTTGTAACCATTGATGCCACTTGCTTATACACAAATATTCCGCATGTCCAGGGCCTCGCTGCGATGGAGCACTTCCTTTCACGCCGATCACCTGCCGCCCTACCTAAAACCTCTTTCCTCATTACCTTAGCCAGCTTCATCCTGACCCACAACTACTTCACTTTTGAAGGCCAGACATACCAACAATTAAAGGGAACAGCCATGGGTACCAGGATGGCCCCCTCATACGCCAACCTATTCATGGGTCGCTTAGAGGAAGCCTTCTTGGTTACCCAGGCCTGCCAACCCAAAGTTTGGTACAGATTTATTGATGACATTTTCATGATCTGGACTCACAGTGAAGAAGAACTCCAGAATTTCCTCTCCAACCTCAACTCCTTTGGTTCCATCAGATTCACCTGGTCCTACTCTAAATCCCATGCCACTTTCCTTGACGTTGACCTCCACCTGTCCAATGGCCAGCTTCACACGTCCGTCCACATCAAACCCACCAACAAGCAACAGTACCTCCATTATGACAGCTGCCACCCATTCCACATCAAACGGTCCCTTCCCTACAGCCTAGGTCTTCGTGGCAAACGAATCTGCTCCAGTCCGGAATCCTTGAACCATTACACCAACAACCTGAAAACAGCTTTTGCATCCCGTAACCACCCTCCCGACCTGGTACAGAAGCAAATAACCAGAGCCACTTCCTCATCTCCTCAAACCCGGAACCTTCCACAGAAGAACCCCAAAAGTGCCCCACTTGTGACAGGATACTTTCCCTGGCTGGATCAGATTCTGAATGTGGCTCTCCAGCAGGGATAAGACTTCCTCAAATCCTGCCCTGAAATGAGGTCCATCCTTCATGAAATCCTCCCCACTCCACCAAGAGTGTCTTTCCGCCGTCCACCTAACCTTCGTAACCTCTTAGTTCATCCCTATGAAATCCCCAAACCACCTTCCCTACCCTCTGGCTCCTACCCTTGTAACCACCCCCGGTGTAAAACCTGTCCCATGCACCCTCCCACCACCACCTACTCCAGTCCTGTAACCCGGAAGGTGTACACGATCAAAGGCAGAGCCACGTGTGAAAGCACCCACGTGATTTACCAACTGACCTGCCTACACTGTGAAGCGTTCTATGTGGGAATGACCAGCAACAAACTGTCCATTCGCATGAATGGACACAGGCAGACAGTGTTTGTTGGTAATGAGGATCATCCTGTGGCTAAACATGCCTTGGTGCATGGCCAGCACATCTTGGCACAGTGTTACACCGTCCGGGTTATCTGGATACTTCCCACTAATACCAACCTGTCAGAACTCCGGAGATGGGAACTTGCCCTTCAGCATATCCTCTCTTCTCGCTATCCGCCAGGCCTCAATCTCCGCTAATTTCTAATTTCAATCTGCCGCCGCTCATACCTCACCTGTCTTTCAACATCATCTTTGCCTCTGTACTTCCGTCCCGACTGACATCTCTGCCCAAACTCTTTGCCTTTACAAATGTGTGCTTGTGTCTGTGTATATGCGGATGGATATGTGTGTGTGTGCGCGAGTGTATACCTGTCCTTTTTTCCCCCTAAGGTAAGTCTTTCCGCTCCCGGGATTGGAATGACTCCTTACCCTCTCCCTTAAAACCCATATCCTTTTGTCTTTCCTTCTCCTTCCCTCTTTCCTGACGAGGCAACCGTTGGTTGCGAAAGCTAGAATTTTGTGTGTATGTTTGTGTGTCTATCGACCTGCCAGCGCTTTTGTTTGGTAAGTCTCATCATCTTTCTGTTTAAATATATTTTTCCCACTTGGAATGTTTCCCTCTATTATATATATATATATATATATATACACACACACACGACAACAAAGTCAATCAGGAAGAATAGATGTCAGTATGAATATGAAATGAAGAATTTTTTGTACATTTTTGTTCACAATGAGTGAATAGCAGGAGCACTTTGTTACTTCCACAAAGCTACAGTGCTTCATGCAGTCAAAATCTTCTGCCATTTATTTCAATGGATCGTGGGCAAGTAATAATGAATAAGGTAGCCAGCCATAAATGAGCTAAGGTAGCCAGCCATAAATGAGCTTCAATAAATTTCCTTCAAATACCTTTCTGTGTTTGCAAGCAAGCCCACTGCTATGAGAATACACTTCAAGGCACTCCAATGGCATTTCATTCCTGGGCTACAACTAGGCAGCTCACGCAACAGCAATAGTTCATAATGCCACAGACCGAGTTACCTTCAAATTAGCATATCAAATCCCTTATTTATAGTTATATACAGATAACAAATGTTGAGAACTTGGGACATCGCAATATCTAAGTACACACATTAACTTACTATGCTGTTACACATTTGTTTACGAATGGAACCCTTTATATTTTGTGGAAAGCTAAGATTACATGCTGGAGCTTGAACCCACAAGCTTTCCTTTTGTGGGCAATGTTATCTGTGCACGACTGGTGACACGGTTTCACAGCTTCACTACAGTCAGTATGTATTTTCCACTTTCCAGGAGTGTTAATCCAACTAGGTATGGAGGAGAGCTTCTATTAAGTACGTTAGAGCAATGCTCAAAGAAAGGATTGTGTTACGAGTTCCAGCACAGCACACATTAGACATACCAGAGTGAAATATTTGTTTTGAAATGAAACATCTTTTTACCCAAGTTTGACACTTAATTCTAAAATGTATTATTCCAGCTTAAATGGAAAACAATAAACCAATCAAGTAAGTTATGAACATATACCTAAAAACAAAGATGATGTGACTTACCAAATGAAAGTGCTGGCAGGTCGACAGACACACAAACGAACACAAACATACACACAAAATTCAAGCTTTCGCAACAAACTGTTGCCTCATCCCTCTTTCCTGATGAGGCAACAGTTTGTTGCGAAAGCTTGAATTTTGTGTTTATGTTTGTGTTCGTTTGTGTGTCTGTCGACCTGCCAGCACTTTCATTTGGTAAGTCACATCATCTTTGTTTTTAGGTATATTTTTCCTTCGTGGAATGTTTCCTTCTATTATAAGTTATGAACATACATGCTTATAATGAAACATGGTCCTGTAGTGTAATTTGTTATTTTGTGTAAGCAGTTTTGTTTTTATAGGAATTAACATTTTTATGCATCTCAGAATAACTAAGAATTTTCTATGACTAATGGTTTTACCTTAGGAAGATGTTATTTATTTGTTTACGAATAAATGCACGGAGCCCAAGAAATTTGCCATATATACGATGAAGCACAGTCTTAAGGAAATCTCGTTCTCGAGGATCTTCACTGTCGAACAAATCCAGCAGCTGAAAAAACAGTAAATAACCGTAAAGAGCATTATGGAGAGAATATAATGTTGCAGGCACATGCTTAGATAAAAGCTTCAAATTCATGACATTTATTTATATACTTACAAAATCAATCTGACTAAAAATGTTCTTCACTGGCATGTGAAAATGTTCATGAGAAAATAAAATACTGTGCACGACTGCTCAAATTTTGCTGGCATGATTGATATTACATCTAACTGGATCTCTATCTGTGTAGAAGAATAAGTCCATCTGCAGAAAATATGTTTCAGGTTTACTGTGATTACAGTTACTCCCTACTATTTTGTCACCCAAATACAATACATCTTAAATCAATGTTTCATAATGGAAAACAGCAATTATTTCAATGGGAATCTAAGTTAATAAAGCCACACATAGTGAGGCCATTGAAGCTGGTATGTTCATCCAGTATTTTTAACTGGCATCATACAAAACATTTATTTGAATAAATTCTCTGTTAACAGTATCATGAAAAGGATACATTGCTACTCACCGTAAAGATGGCACACCGCCATTCACACAAACAAGCACACCTAACGCACACATGGTTGCTATCTCAAACTACTCCTGCTGGAGACAGTGGTATTGTGTGTGAGGTGTGCTTACTTGTATGAATGAGTTTGTTTTCTTTTCTGAAGAAGGCTTTGATCAAAAGCTCAATGTGTAACAGTCTTCACTATGGCTGTCAGCAAACTCAACGTATCAGCTTTAAAGTGAGTAGCAATCTATCCTTTTCGTAATATTGCTGATATCCAAATCCGGACTTCCCATTATGTTTGTTAACAATTCCCTAGTTGAAGAAGGGGCTGCATAGTATGTTTTATTCTTATCTCTTATAAGAAGAGGCCCCCATTGGTGCACCTGACATTTTGCAACCACCAATATGGTGGTGTAGGTTAAGAACCCAGATATCACACCCTGAAGCCATTCACCCTGGTGGGCCCTCCGAGAAAAAGCCAAAAAACAATTTCACCTTGTTAGTACATTAAATTAACATTCGATTTTTTACTGCTGTCGTAGCGTAACGGATGGCATAAATGACTGGGAATCAGAATGTTCCAATCCTGTCATATTTGTTTAACTTTTTTTTTAAATGTTGTTATTTTTCTTCGGTTATTTGCTTCAAATTTAGCATTTTTAAATTTTCTAATCCTTTTGTCAAGAGATTTTAACCATTGTATCAACTTTCATATTTCCTCTCATTTCTCCCTTGGGCTCAAAATCATTGGTGGATTTGCAGTTACCAATCACAAATCTGTACTTTTTTATTCAATATTTTTGTGTTTTCCTCTTGCATTTGTTTTGAGTGTTTAGTATTTAAAATGTCTGACAATGCAAATTTATCAACCAGAAAATGTCATGACATAAGAATGGAGGAATCTGATGAAAAAAGGAGAACTTTCACAAATACCGTACGTTATGCATTGTCTATTTACGAGGAGAGATCTCTCCTTTCTGATAACGCTCCCAATTTTATAAATGCAAACAAAATAGCAATGGGTGAACAAATTGCAGGGGAAATGATTTCACTTGTGATGGAGAGAGTTACTGTTCAAGAAAAGATCTAATTTTAGACAGTGAGACTGACAAAGAGGATTTGTATGATGAGGTAATCTTTTCTATACTACTATCAGTTAATTTTATGATTTCCTCATCCGCTATTAACACAAAAAATTTGTTCTTCGCGGTATACTCTTGAATTGTCAGGAACTTCCATTGACATACATTACATTAAAATACAAAGCAAAAGCAGGTGCCGTCGCTGAAACCCATCAAATTACTCATTGAAAAGTATCCAACACAGTGGTTTCTCTCATTTACGCAGGAAAGGATACTCGAGGAAATGGAAACAAGATATCAAACAAGGAAAAACTAAATTCGATAAGCTGTGTCCAATTGATACCGAAACATTTGAAAAATTTAAGGATGCTCAGATGTGCCATGACCAAGTGACAACGCATACACCACAACAATGGACAATGGTTATCACCATTCGGTGTCAGAAAACTTTTCATTCTTTGCAAGTGAGAAATGGGCAAAGAATTTTAAAATAAAACCTGATGAATCCATGTATCATCAATCACTGGATTTTCAGGGGATCAAAAACAGTTTTGGCATGAAAGAGAAATTTGGTAAAAGGTACACATTCACATGCAGTGCAATATGCGTTGACATTCACCGGTGAATTGCTACCATGTGTATTCTTATGTATGCAGGAGGTTGGAAACTGAACATCTGGAGTCAGACTGCAGAAATGAGTTTGTCACCTGCTCAAAATTAAGACAATTAACAAAAGAGCAGTACAGAATATTTGCAATCTGTAATGAAATGATATGTTAAAAGAAACGCTTTTTTGTTACTTTCTGATTCATGGAATGGTCCGATAGGAAACAATTTGTGTAAATTCAAGACCATCACGTAGAAACTTGTTCAACAAAATTTGTATTCTAACCACTGCTTCTCAGTATATTTATTCCTTAATGAAATTTGTAGCAAGTAATACATATCTATTTCCAACCAATAGCTCAATACATAGTGTCAATACCAGGAATAAGAACAATGTACATAAAGACCTGAAATCACTTACCTTGGTCCAAAAAGGGGTCCAATATTCAGTAACACACACAATAAATTGTCAGCAACCAATAAAAATTTGGTTTCCGATAAAGCACAGTTTAAACAGAGTTTGAAAGACTTTTTGATAGGCAACTCCTTCTACTCTTTAGATGAATGTCTTAACAGAGACTGTTAAGCCAACTTAAGTAAAAATGTCTGTTAGATTTCGGTTTTGACAGCACTTGGTCACAACAGTCAAGATTAGGTATTTTGTGTATGATAAATTTATTTATAGTGCATAACAATGTTTCATTCTAACAGCGTGTTAATTCTGTGAATATCAGCTGTTGCAGGTTACCACATTGTATTCACCTATTTTGACAATCTCCTGACAAATGATCAGGGTAGTAAGTATTATATTCAAATGTTTTATGTTTTTATTTTATACTTTCTGACATGTTCTACACCCACAAGAATCATCTCCTTTTATGGGCCTTTGGAACAAGAACTGAATCTAATCTAATCTAAGATTATACAATGAAATATTTGCGAACAGTGCTGGAAAAGCTTCATGCATTGTGAAAACTGTTCCTCCAAATTGCACTCCCTGTGTCAGCCATGTGAAGTATAATTTTATCGTCAGGTGAAAAATATTATTAAAAAGCGCCACAGCTGAATTACTTCAAGATAAAAATGCAAAATTGCTACAAGTGAAGACATAATCGAAATACATTCAATTGTTCATTGGATTCTGTATGCACCAGCCTTTTAAAACATGGTGTTGTGTACATAGTTCCGCGTAGTCAGCGCATACACAACTTTCCCACTAGAGCGCGCCTCACTAAGCACAACAGCGCAGGCACAGCGCTCATCCGTCTCCGCACTATGAGATGGCGCTGCCTTAGAGATGGACCAAATTCTGCTTCCGCCGATCCGCGTATTAATATGTAACGCAGCCAATGAGATTGCTGCTAACGTAGAACCTTTTCTCCTCGTGGATCACACTCACGCAGTGATACATGAACATGCAAGGTATTATAACGAGTGTACAGACCTCCGATTAGTTGGTCTGCATTTGTCTGCACCAGTCTGCATTTGTCTGCACCAGTCTGTACCAGTCCGCACCAGTCTATAGTCAAGTTTCAGTCTGCGCATAATAAGATTAACATACCAAGACCAAAGGAACTTCAGACTGTTAATTGTAAATAGCATCCAGAATCAAGTTACGTAAGGTTTATGCTTGTCACTATTTTAATAAATGTGTGTGAAAATTAATCAAGTTCTGTTTAAAGTTGGTCACCGTCAATCTGCTACTCTAAGCGTGCAAGTGGCATTTCTATCGTCTGACCTAACGGCAGAAGATAAATACGCCACGATAAGACCACGAGGCATATTGCTGACACTCGCCTACTTCGTTAGAGTGACAAGTCAAATAATCTGATGGTGTGTGTACCGAAGGTCTTACAGTACGCACACCACACGTGGTAAGGTATGCCCAATACAGATCGAAGTGAAGTGATGAAAATACAATATTTTGTAATGTGAATAAAGTGTGCTTCCCATTGAATTTGATGAAGAAACTATGTAAATGTAGAAAGATAGCTTTTACACTTTGTACATTGTGTGAGAACAATTTGTGTTTCAAGTATGTGTTTGATGATTTATACCCCCCTATAAATAAAAAATAAGATGATGATAACAATAATTCATCACCTGGCAAATAAAAATAAATTTTGTGACTGTTAATATGAATACTAGTAACTCTTTCATTTTTTAAGTCACTTGATCGGTATTTTTAAATGATTAAATATTACGATATATAAATAAAAAGAATTAAAACCATATGGAAAAAGATTCCAAATGAAAAAAAGAAGGCAAGAAGACATAATGAGATCAAATAGAAAATTTAAAAATTTACATGTCAAGGAATAACTTGGAGGGGGGGAGAGGGGGGGGGAGATGGTTTAAACAAACATGACAGAATTCGAACCAGCCACATTTTGTTTACCAGTCTTTTACACTATGTATTATGCTACAACAGCAGTCGAGAAAATGAGGAGTTAGTTTAATATACTAGCGAGAGACTAACTTGCTTTTAGGCTTTTGCTGGTAAATGAGGGACCACCAGGGTGAATGACTTCTGAGTCTGAATCTGGGTTCTTAAATGTACTGTCATATTGGTGATTGCAAAAAGTCGACTGCACCCCTGGGACATCATCTTGTTACTAATGACTGCTCTGAGCCATAGCCACTGAAATGGATTAAAACAGGGCAGCAAGAGAAACACTCAAGTAAAATTGAGGTCTTGAAGTTGAACAATTAGGTCCTAGTTCAACAATTTCCAAAAAATAGAAGGCACTTTTTCCTCTTCGGAACTAACAATAGTAGAAAAGTGTTGCATGGCAACAGACTTGATACAGAAGATAGGACAGGAAGAAACATGCACAGGGAAAAATTCAGAAAAGGGAATTTGAATAAACCCAATAATTACAGAAAGAGAGAAAAACTTAATATGCCAACAAAAGCCAAAAATTAAGAGAACTATGTATTCCTGTTTATTGTCAACTTTAGTGCACAGTCATAATTACCCATGCCAAATTATTTTTTTTTTCAAAAGAACAGTAAATGATGACACTTAGTTCTTTTCCTTCTTTGGAAAATTATTTATTTGGTGTAATGAGTTGCAGCTCATTTTTGGTTGCAGCTCCCATAAAAATGTGGACAAATGCAGAGTAATGTTCATAAAAAAATTAAACCTATAGTATCCTTATCCAAGTTCCTTGATGAGGTTAATTTGCCCGATACTTCCAACTCACACTACTCTGTGTAAGTATGTACACATAGAGCTATTGACAATTATACAAGGTGATCAGCAACAGTCTGCAAAGTTTGTAAGTGTGCTGCAGGGTAGGTTGTGCTGAGAAATAATACTAAATACGTTGCACTGTTTCAGAGATAATTAGCATTGGAGTTAGCCAATCAGGCCGTAGAACATGCAAATTCAAGTGGCCTGCCAGACGGTATCGCCTAACATGTTCTCCATTTGGATTCCTAAAACTGAATAAGAGAGTGATACAAGAATTGGACATGGGATGCTAGTAAGGGTCAAACCGAACCAAATACTGAGCAGTCTCTTGCACTGTTGTTCACACTATAGAATCATGGACATAAACTGCATCTGGTGGGCTGCTTGAATTTGCTCACGCAACAGTCTCATTGTGCTAACCTCAATGCTAATCAACTCGGAAACAGCGCAATGTATCAAACTTTTCTCTGAACAATTATTTCTCATGATAAGCTACCCTGCAACACCCTCACAAATTTTTTCGGACTGTTTCTGACCACCCTGTAAGTTAAATGAACACACAAAATCATCAACATTAAATCCTTCAATATCAACCTAGGATTGCGTAAATACTGAGTTTTTCTTCTAACTTCCCATTTCAGCTTATTTACTCACTGTTATCGTTCTGATCTTTTCCTTGGTCTTGCAGGGTCTCTCTTACCCTTTGGTTTGTAATTTGTTACAGACATAGGACATAGCCACATACCAAATGGTAATGCTATTTCAGTAAATGTGATAGAATGACTTGAAACCTTTGAGGTAAACTGGAAGGAGTCTTTCCAGCAATGGATGTTACATTTAATAACCTGTATTTTGCTATTCAGCATGTGCAGAACTAAGGTTTCCCAATTGCAATGACCTTTTTTCACCAACATATGGAAACATAATTAGCTTGACTGTGCACTAAGAAGTTATGTTCTCCACATGTGCATATATGGCTGTTCTAGCAATTCATATTATCCCCAGAGTCCTATGTTTTGTCATTCCCAAATTGTTTTCTGTGGCAAGAAGAAAACTTCGTGTAGTTTAATTCTGGGATACTTGCTTTTCCTCACTTGAATCTAACTACATGCACTGTAACCTTTAACAAAGAGTGTGTGTGTGGGGAACACCGTGGATAAAAGGTTACAATCATAAAGTCACAGTAGTTATTTTACTTGATAATATTAATTACAGTTGTAGAGCCCTTTCCTAACAACTCTTATTATATCCTCCACATGAGCAGCACGCATTTCTTGCAACATTACACAAAGTGGTCAACTTATTGGTAATACCGACTCCACCTTTTGTGTCATCATAAAACTGTTGTAATGGATGACCTCTGTTTACTCCATCTATTGAATTAATCTCATGCCAGCTTCACGCCAAGATCGTAGACTTCCTTTTTTATGAATATATGAAACCTGAGTATGGCTTTGTCTGAAGTGAACTGTGGACATTCCTTTCTTTACTGGTGGAGAAATCTCATGCTTGTTTCTCTTTACTGTCCCAAGAAAAGAACGAGTTTTTCTTCCTAACTATTCCAGCAAGCCAATATTTGTAAACTAATTCTCTGCCTTTTCATTTCGACAAATTAGAAAGTCTGCTACTTAGTTTAACACTTCTGGTTCCAACCAAATGTGTATTTCTAAATTGCACAGGTATGATACCTTGGAATCCACAGGTACACTTATCTTCATGCCCTGTTTGGTTTGCTGGATACACACTGAGAACAGCTGAATGTTACATAGAATCGTTCCAATTTCTCGTCTATTGTATTACTTCTTCCAGAGTATACGACTTTTTGAAAGTTGTGTATAAACATAGAAAACTTTTCCCAAATCTCTGGTATCTTGTTTAATCACCATCTTTCATCTCGAATCGCATACCTGCCCAACCTAACGCACCACATGATGAATCTGAAATATGTGTGTGCATTAGAAGGCAAAATTTTTCAATATCATCCCCATCATTTACCCACAGATCCTCGAAGGTTTATCTGTTTGTTTTAATATTAGCTAAAAATAAGAGACTGATGAAGGCTAAGTGAAACAACATATCTTGGTTCTACTTGTGTCTCACACTGAAATCAAGATTTGACACTTTAATTACATCAGTTTGTATACAGAACTAATAATAAATAAAATGTCAAACTTATGAGCCAAGTCCAGAATTTTGAAAGTATTTTCACTGCACCCTGAAATTTAATCGCTGTGTAGGTAGAACTTCATCCCATTTTGCTCACTTTTTCTTCCAAAGATAGTCATTTTCCACAAGTACACATTTTTCATTTTATATATATATATATATATATATATATATAATATAATGTCTGCTTGTGTCTTGTATGTATGGATGGATATGTGTGTGTGTGCGAGTGTATACCTGTCCTTTTTTCCCCCTAGGGTAAGTCTTTCCGCTCCCGGGATTGGAATGACTCCTTACCCTCTCCCTTAAAACCCATATCCTTTTGTCTTTCCTTCTCCTTCCCTCTTTCCTGACGAGGCAACCGTTGGTTGCGAAAGCTAGAGTTTTGTGTGTATGTTTGTGTTTATTTGTGTGTCTATCGACCTGCCAGCGCTTTTGTTGGGTAAGTCTCATCATCTTTCTTTTTAAATATATTATATATATATATATATATACACTTAAAAACAAAGATGATGTGACTTACCAAATGAAAGTGCTGGCAGGTCGACAGACACACAAATGAACACAAACATACACACAAAATTCAAGCTTTCGCAACAAACTGTTGCCTCATCAGGAAAGAGGGAAGGAGAGGGAAAGACGAAAGGATGTGGGTTTTAAGGGAGAGGGTAAGGAGTCATTCCAGTCCCGGGAGCGGAAAGACTTACCTTATGGGGAAAAAAGGACGGGTATACGCTCGCACACACACACATATCCATCCACACATATACAGACACAAGCAGACATATTTAAAGACAAAGAGTTTGGGCAGAGATGTCAGTCGAGGCAGAAGTGCAGAGGCAAAGACGTTGTTGAATGACAGGTGAGGTATGAGTGGCGGCAACTTGAAATTAGCGGAGATTGAGGCCTGGTGGATAACGGGAAGAGAGGATATATTGAAGAGCAAGTTCCCATCTCCGGAGTTCGGATAGGTTGGTGTTAGTAGGAAGTATCCAGATAACCCGGACAGTGTAACACTGCGCCAAGATGTGCTGGTCGTGCACCAAGGCATGTTTAGCCACAGGGTGATCCTCATTACCAACAAACACTGTCTGCCTGTGTCCATTCATGCGAATGGACAGTTTGTTGCTGGTCATTCCCACATAGAATGCATCACAGTGTAGGCAGGTCAGTTGGTAGATCACGTGGGTGCTTTCACACGTGGCTCTGCCTTTGATTGTGTACACCTTCCGGGTTACAGGACTGGAGTAGGTGGTGGTGGGAGGGTGCATGGGACAGGTTTTACACCGGGGGCGGTTACAAGGGTAGGAGCCAGAGGGTAGGGAAGGTGGTTTGGGGATTTCATTGGGATGTACTAAGAGGTTACGAAGGTTAGGTGGACGGCGGAAAGACACTCTTGGTGGAGTGGGGAGGATTTCATGAAGGATGGATCTCATGACTTCCTCAAATCCTGCCCTGAAATGAGATCCATCCTTCATGAAATCCTCCCCACTCCACCAAGAGTGTCTTTCCGCCGTCCACCTAACCTTCGTAACCTCTTAGTACATCCCTATGAAATCCCCAAACCACCTTCCCTACCCTCTGGCTCCTACCCTTGTAACCGCCCCCGGTGTAAAACCTGTCCCATGCACCCTCCCACCACCACCTACTCCAGTCCTGTAACCCGGAAGGTGTACACAATCAAAGGCAGAGCCACGTGTGAAAGCACCCACGTGATCTACCAACTGACCTGCCTACACTGTGATGCATTCTATGTGGGAATGACCAGCAACAAACTGTCCATTCGCATGAATGGACACAGGCAGACAGTGTTTGTTGGTAATGAGGATCACCCTGTGGCTAAACATGCCTTGGTGCACGACCAGCACATCTTGGCGCAGTGTTACACTGTCCGGGTTATCTGGATACTTCCTACTAACACCAACCTATCCGAACTCCGGAGATGGGAACTTGCTCTTCAATATATCCTCTCTTCCCGTTATCCACCAGGCCTCAATCTCCGCTAATTTCAAGTTGCCGCCACTCATACCTCACCTGTCATTCAACAACGTCTTTGCCTCTGCACTTCTGCCTCGACTGACATCTCTGCCCAAACTCTTTGTCTTTAAATATGTCTGCTTGTGTCTGTATATGTGTGGATGGATATGTGTGTGTGTGCGAGCGTATACCCGTCCTTTTTTCCCCATAAGGTAAGTCTTTCCGCTCCCGGGACTGGAATGACTCCTTACCCTCTCCCTTAAAACCCACATCCTTTCGTCTTTCCCTCTCCTTCCCTCTTTCCTGATGAGGCAACAGTTTGTTGCGAAAGCTTGAATTTTGTGTGTATGTTTGTGTTCATTTGTGTGTCTGTCGACCTGCCAGCACTTTCATTTGGTAAGTCACATCATCTTTGTTTTTAAGTATATTTTTCCTTCATGGAATGTTTCCTTCTATTATAACTATATATATATATATATATATATTTATTTATTTCCAACTCTTTTGGATACTGCTGAAGATTATGCCTTCCAGGATCAACTATATAAACAACTAAAATAATAAAATTCTTATAAATTACATAAAAGAAAAAGGTGGGGGTGGCAGGAATGGTATCACACGCTATCTACGCATTTCCTGCTTTGTATTGTCAACTGCAACTACGAGCGATTAAATGACAAAAAATTGCATTATAAAGTGGCTTTGTATTACTTATGAATTTAGGTTAATAACCAAATAACTGTAACGATAAAATGAAAGGGGAGCAGGGAGTGTTTCAAGTTTAGCAATCACCACCTACCTA
Organism: Schistocerca cancellata; assembly: GCF_023864275.1. Taxonomy (NCBI): domain Eukaryota; kingdom Metazoa; phylum Arthropoda; class Insecta; order Orthoptera; family Acrididae; genus Schistocerca; species Schistocerca cancellata. The sequence continues at coordinate 389,167,348 of NC_064626.1, read as the reverse complement.
CACTACACCTATACTCTGAACAACTGACATGCACAGCAGGTAGTACATCCCACCGCTTAATCTAATCTTATCATCACAATCCCTTTCGGGGTGATATGTAGGGAGTTGTCGTATATTTCTAGTGTCATTAGTTAAAGCCATTTCTTGAAACTTTGTCAGTAGATTTCCTCAGGATAGTTTCTATCCATCTTCAAGAATCTGTTAGTTAAGTTCAACATGCCAGCAATACTCTCCTGTGGGTCAAACAAGCCTGTGACCATTTGTGTTGCCCTTCTCCGTATCTGTATATCTCAACAACAAGGCAGTCATTCAGATACTAAAACACACAGCAATGGAAATGGAAAGTTCCTGAGCTATAAGGCGTTCAATTGCTGTTGACTATTGAAAAATAACTGACAGACAATTATCAACTTACAGGAAAAGTGTCGGAATAGATTTCTCATCCCTTCCCTAAGAATAAAACAAATGTAGTCTTCTGTACAGACAGTCACATCTGACTTGAAATATGGCACGATGGAGGAGTAGCACATAAAAATTACTCAAAAGTCATGTATAAGTAACATAAAATGTTGTGTCTGTTTGAAATTTTAAATAGGTCTTGTTGATGTCTGCTTTAGAGAACACTGTAATGTTGGCAGTGATAAAAAGACTTTGTTCCTTGTTTTTTTAAAAAATTGTCATACGGTAGCAAACAAAAACAGCAATTTGACAACTGTCATTGTCTTCCCACAAGAGGCCATTTGGAAACATCTGTAGAGCTTGAAATAAATGAATAAATAATGGTTAAAGAAAAACGCAACTGTTAAATGAACAAAGTGACTTCTGTAACAAAGCCTTTACCAAGTACTTTCTAATCTCTTATGCTGTCTATTGTTTCTACTTCTTGCCCTATTACTTGTGGGATTCTTTTTCTGCCTCCTCGAACCTGTCTTGCAGTTACTCTGTTCAACAGTTCTTTAATACGATTATTTCATGTAAACTTCCAGCTGTTGGTGACCAGTTTCATAGTTGTGGGCAACCTCTGCAGGTAGGCTTCATTTAACCAACTTGAGTATCTCTAGCATATTTATAGCAGTAGTAACACTATTTTTTACCAGTTTTCACTTCAAGAAAGGTATATCTCAAAAATTTTATTGAGATTTATTTTAATCTTCTTTTTAAAATAATTGCAACTTTACTGTATTAAGCAGTTAACTGTAGCCTAAATTCCAACAACTGAAGTAAAGATATATTTGCATTGGAGTGCCTCTCCTGGCCTGTTCAGCTACATTCTGACATGTTATGGAGTAATACATTGATGTGCATGTAGTTGTGTATAGAAGCTAGTTCAACCTTGTAATTTAGTTCCCTAGTATTTTCTAGCATACCATTTTTCCTTTATTTTTGAACAACACATCTGATGATGACTTGCTTAACCACCTGAACTGATAATGATATCTGCGAGACCTGAGGCTGAAATGTATTTAAAAAATCTTTTATCTTTGCAACTTTTAAAACTTATTGTGCATTAAACACAAATTTGTTGCATTGTTTGAAGTTCATAAATTTAATTTAGATAGGACCCATGTATGAATTATTTACATTATAGTTTTATTATTACATACCAGTAGTTCCCAACTTTTTTCGACATTACCTAGTACCATCCCCTTCCCCCCTAAACCACCCCTCCCCCACATTATCAACTCATCAACTAATTAAACTGTGGAATGAAAGACACTTCTTGGAACATTTTCATTTTTAAAGTGATTTAAGATGAATGATGTGTGTGTGTGTGTGTGTGTGTGTGTGTGTGTGTGTGTGTGTGTTAGAATGAATGACAAAGGAATTTGTGGTGCTTCACAAGTGCTACCCACAACTCCTCGGATAAGAATGCTAAGTATCCACAGTGAATGTAGACACTAGTTACAAAAACTTCTCCCCTGCATTACTCCTTTCCAATGCAGCACTTGCTTGACCTGCACACTGCAACCCCATTTAAAACCAATGAAGTTAAAATGTATGGTCTAGTGTACTATACTTATTGTTCATAAATAACTTACTGCTGCCCTCCTTACGTCTGAATTGACAGTCCAGAAAATGCTTCATTAATTGCTTCAAAAATGACACTAACAGTATTGATAACAACAAAAACAACAATAATAATAATACTGTGTACAGCACAACAGCAGCCCCTATGCAGTTACAGCTGTGTTGTGCTGTCAATTAATTCATTTATCTTTTTCTTACTAAACTGTGATAATAGGAATGATCTTTTGAATATAATTTAAGTTTCATGACAAACTTTTACTCTTCAGAAAATTTCATTTTACTCCTTTGTGTGTGTGTGTGTGTGTGTGTGTGTGTGTGTGTGTGTGAGAGAGAGAGAGAGAGAGAGAGAGAGAGAGAGAGAATCTCGTTAACAAAACCAGGATGGTAACAAAAAAAACTGCAATCCTACCTGCAGGTTTCCTGAAATGTAATGTAAAGGAAGAACAGTATTTTTGTTCGGGTTGACACCTATATGAGAAGAAAAAAATTTCAAGATACCCAAACACAGAATATCTATTTTATGTATGAAATATACCACCTACACCCAGGGTGGCCAAAATTTTGGTTCACAGACCATGCTTGGACCCAAGTCCCATAGCACTCAGCTTCGCTTCAAATCCCCCCCCCCCCCCCCCCCAACCATGCCGCACTGCGTGCGAGGAGGGGGAAGAGGGTACGAAAGTGAATGCACCATATTTAAATGGTAGTACAGTCGTATTGCATATGACATTGTTTTATATTTCACATTTCTCGATGACATATCACAAACAAAACAAGTTTTCAGTATTTATACTTTTTGGCAGGCTGAAAACATAATTTAATTTTTATCTGGTACAAACTGTTGGTATACAGACAGACAATTTCTTTGAACTCAATTTGCTATGTAATAGTGACTTATTTAGTTTCATAATTGAAAAAGGTCTTTCACACAAATATGTCACTAGGAATATTGTAGCACTTTTGCAACCTCATTATGGACGTATCTTGCAGGTCCACCAATTACATCTGAAAAACACACACACACACACACACACACACACACACACACGGGGGCGCTTTCAACTGAAAAGGCAAATGGGCTCAAAAACAGATGTAAGACTGACAATGACCTCAAAAACTCTATAAACCTATCATTGTAATTCTTGCAGAGCCACAAGCTTACCTTCAGACCCCGCCCTTTCTTTAACGTCAATCAGCTTATGGAACTGGACTGTCTTTGTCAGAATGTATCCCCTCTACAATGTGATTTTCTTTTTAAATGCACTCTTATCAAATCAGAAAGAAGTTACCTTGGAATATCTTACTGTGGGCAGTGTGCAATCAAGTCCATTTAAAATGCCAAGTCTGCAGTCCATTCAGACGTTCTAATTTTCATTCATGCACCGCTTTTTTCTTCATGCATTCAACAACAGCAAGATTTAATCAGAAAATCATTCCAGGCATGTCCCTCGACTTAACCAAAGCACTTTGCTATGAAGTCTCCATACTCTTCATTCATTTCCACAGAAAACTGTTGCAACTGAAAATGGAGTAATGAGAACAACCTCAGAAAGTTTACTCTTCGTACTACCAATTTCTTCAAGTGCTCCCTGCCTGTAAACTTAGCAAAGTGCTTCTCGATGTACAGAAAAATGAATCCCACCTGTTCATCACTGTAATTTTTTGCTCTTTCACTGTCATCCAAAAGTTTACATTCTTTCTGTATGGTGCTATAATGTTGTTTTGTAGCAAATAACCAGTACCTGTCGCAAATTGTGAATTCTCATCCCTCTCTTCTGTTATTCCCACACATTTTTTAGGAGTGCGATGATAGACTACTAGACTGCCTCTTTTTGAGCAAACAGCCACTGGATCTGTGAATGTCCTTCATACCGAGAACAAATACGAAAGGGTAAACGGCGCTGACATCACGGTTCTGCTGAACTCAAGAGTTGTGCCGATCGCAAACTGCTGCACTATAATGCTAAATGAAATGTCACACAGTACCAAGTACTTCTCAGGAATGAGCAAAGCCAAGTGACAGGCGGGGGCTTTGGCCTGCCTGCAGACCACACATACTGCACACGTGAAGTTTGCCCTGTCCTGACCTACACAGTTTTATAACCTACTTAACCTTCAATAATCCTCTAATCCTGTATAAATTGGAACAAAGGGATATTCTCATAATCAACTTATTTAAATACTGTCATATTTCACCAATCCAGTACTCAATAGATTATATTTCATGCATACCCTACTCATGTAAATGCCAAATTATTATCTCTGTTGAAAAGTTTTCTGTCTGTTTGTTCCAATAGAAACTACCAACACACAAAAATGCAGGGATGGAAATGTAGCTTGCAGCATCTATAATATTTCTTTACAATTCAAAAGGTTCAAGAATGAACAGTGAATTTAACTGAAATATATATGTGTGTGTATCTGAATTTTCTAATGATTAACTTAAAAGTATATGTCCACTGCATACCTGAAGTACAAATTTTTGGTCTATGACCTTTTTTCCAATAGTTGGCTGAAAATCGGACGACTCCAAAAACCTCAGGAAAAACTCGTATACCAGCTGAAAGAACAATCATATGTTAACGTTTCAATACAAGGAAAAATGTGAAATAATAAAACATGCATTACTTGGATTTGTGAAAAATCACTGTGATGCTTTAACAATGCGGGCTAGTGAGAAAAGTAAGGAACTCATGAAGAGTGACGAACATGAGAGACAGTGGGACGTGAGGAGAAAGTTACCGTTATAGACTGAAAGGTGGAAGACAGGTATGACAGAGAGAGGTGGGTGGACAGCCAGGTGGAAGGGTGACTGTAACATTTAAGATGCTGACCCTACCTGTAAATGTGGCCACGATGCTTCCAGCGTGGGATCATCTTCTTCTGGATCAAAATCAGGGTTTTCACTTGGCGGAAGTGTCCTGAAGAGATTGGCAGAGATCTAAAAGAAAGTAAGAGAAGTTATTACTTGGAATGTGACAGAATTCCCCCACCCCCCATCCCCAAAGGAGGATTTGTGATATGAGAAATATAAACTTGATATGGTAATTTTAATTTGAGCAACAGAAACAACTTTTAGATCTAAAAAGTTCTGCATAATTTTTTGCATTATTTTATCACAATAGTTTTATACACTGAAGTGCCAAAGAAACTGCTACACCTGCCTAAAATCATGTACGACCCCCACGATCATGCAGAAATGCCACAACATGATGTAGCATGGACTCGACTAATGTCTGAAGTAGGGGTGGAGGGAATCGACACCATGAATCCTGCAGGGCTGTCCATAAATCCGTAAGAGTACAAGGGGTGGAGATCTCTTCTGAATAGCACATTGCAAGGCATCTTAGATATGCTAAATAATGTTCATACCTGAGGAGTTTGGTGGCCAGCTGAAGTGTTTAAATTCAGAAGAGTTTCTCTAGAGCCACTCTCTCCAGCAATTCTAGATGTGTGGTGTGTCGCATTGTCATGCTGGAATTACTCAAGTCCGTCGGAATGCACAATGGACATGAATGGAAGCAGGTGATCAGACAGGATGCTTATGTAAGTGTCCTCTGTCAGATTCGTACCTAGACGTAGCAGGGGCCCATATCACTCGAGCTGTACACACCCCACACCATTACAGAGCCTCCACCAGCTTGAGCAGTCCACTGCTGACATTGACATGCAAGGCCCATGGATTCATGAGGTTGCCTCTAGACCTGTACACGTCCATTTGCCTGATACAACGTGAAGCAAGACTCTTCCAACCAGACAACATGTTTCCAATCATCATCAGTCCAATGTCATATCAAGGAGGTTTCGTTGAGTGGTTCATACGCTGACACTTGCTGATGGCCCAGTGTTGAAATCTGCCGCACTTTGCGGAAGGGTTAGACTCCTGTCACTTTGAACGATTCTCTTCAGTCGTTGTCGGTCCCATTCTTGCAGGATCTTTTTTTGGCAACAGCGATGTCAAGAGATTTGATGTTTTATCGGATTCCTGATATTTACGGTACACTAGTGAAACGGTCATATTGGTAAATCCCCATTTCATCGCTATCTTGGAGATGCTGCATCCCATCGCTTGTGCGCCAACTATAACACCATGTTCAAACTTAAATCTTGATAACCTGCCAATGTAACAGCAGTAACCTATCTATCAACTGCGCCAGACACTTGTCTTACACAGGCATTGCCAACCGTAGTGCCATATTCTGGGTGTTTACATATCTCTGTATTTGAATACAAGTGCCTATTCCAGTTTCTCTGGTGCTTTGGCGTACAAACATAGCAAAACTGGTGGATTGATTTTTCATCCACTTGATGTGACTTTCAAGTCTAGAAAAAACCTGGAATGGAGTACACAATGTTGCATCTTGGTTCACATTCAGTGTTCCTTGTTCCTTCTTATCTGGATTAGTTGATTCAGAGATCACAGGAAAGCACTAGCATACATCCCACGGGACTGTCTGGTCAGACAACACTACTGTGTTCAACCCATCATTGGCTCAATGACTACTATACTTCACTAAAATGGTAAAGTTCTGATACATCACTCCATACCGGCCATGCAGCAGCCACTGCCCAGAGAGGTAACACTGCATCAACATAGCTTGTGTTTTTCTCAAACACAGTGGGTGTACAAAAACGTGATACACCAAAAACAAAACACATTACCATGCCTAATAAAGTGAAGTAAAACTGTTGGCATTCAAAATATCATCCAGTCATCTCAGAATGGATAAATACGGGTCTTGTGTAGTTTTCAAGAGAATCTTATACCATTTCTAATGCAAAATATTGGCAAGTTCAGCTATCGCCGATGGAGGTGGATAGCGATCATTCGCCCTTCTCTCCAAAAATAGATCTCAGAGGCTCAATAATATTGAGACGTGGTGACTGATGGTCATGGGAGATGTGATAATTCATCAGTGATAGTTCACCAGTGTTGGATCATGCAACCTGTCTTAACAGGGGCCCTGATGTCTTGGGACAAAGCAACACCATTGGGGAACAAATACTGTACCATGGGATGAGCCTGATCAGCCAAGACGGCCATATAATACTTAACAATAATGAGGCCTTGCAGAGTAACCATGGGGTCCATGGAATATGAGGATCTTACTGCCCAAATCCTACTGAACATCCACTACATTTCACACTCGGCAGCAGGCAGACTGCATTGTAGGCTTGGGACAGCGTATGCCATACGTAAACTCTGACAGAACTTGGAAACAGTTTAAAACAATACTTTCAATATATGTGGTGCCTGCCTTTCTGACATGTCAATGGTCATCTTCACCTTAATGTCTGTTCTTTAACTTGTCCACAGGCGTGTGGTAGAACACACACAACAAATATGTATAATTAAGGCAACGAAGGCCAACGATATCTTTAGTGCAGATGCACAACAGGCTAGAACTCTTACGGGAAATGGGAAAAATGCCACAAGTAATTAGGATTTAAGGGGACATGCTCTTGAAAATGACCAAAAATTTAAAAAAATTTTCTTGGTCTATACAAAAGAGCATTTCATGCCACTTTCAAAAATGTATAGTTTATGGGCATTATCATTTTCTGTTGGTTCTAAAATTGAGGTTGAACATAATGTTGCACAGGGGCCACGCCCATCTGTCAGTTTGAAGTGCATCAGAACACATGATGCATTATTTTGTTCTTCCGTTTTTTCCGCCATTAGTTACGGATTGTTAACACAAGTATATTCTAGAAGGCACTGACTCCTGGAACCAAAGTACAGGCATGTCTAGAAGGCTTTGGTTTGAATGTAAACAAAGATCTGTAAATATATGATTTCGGAATTTCATCTTTGATTGTTTTTGTAGTTATTGTGTGTAGTTTTGTGTGTGTGTTTGTGTGTGTGTGTGTGTGTGTGTGTGTTTTTCCTGTTCTAGAAATGCCAAGAGTACAGAAATTTAGCCCCAAATGAAAGTTTCGTGGTAACCAGTTCCAAACACAACTGAATAATACACATCATCAGTTGCTTCAAAAGTCGCCCACAGAAACTGTGTCTACAGGCAGTGCTTCTAGACGTAAACTTTCACTTTCTGAATGTAATAAGAACAAGCCTAGGAGTACTGTGAGAAGCAATAGCGACGAAAATGCTACTGAGAACCTAAATATGCTGTCAAGACTTTTGAAGAGTGCTGTGAAATGTAAGTGCTGCAGTTGTGAAGATAGTATTGATGTTTCTGAGGACATTTCACAAGGAAGAATCTTTGCCTGTAACTCGTGTAAGATTCACAGTGACACTATGACATCATCAGCCACTGACAGTTGACATTACAGTGTGAATATTCGGCTTGCTTATGCAATGTGATGTATTGGAAGGGGAAGGACAGCAGCCCAGACCTTTTGTGCAGTGATGGATTTGCCTTCCCCTCCACTGAGGTTTGACAGAGACAATAAATTAACACACAATGCTTTACGTGGTGTAAGTGAACATTCAATGAAAAGAGCAGCAGAAGAAGCAGTAGCCTTGTCTGAGAATACAAACATTGTAGCAGCATTTGATGGGTCTTGGCAGAAGAGAGGTCATACTTCTCTGAATGTGGTTGTAACTGCCACATTTATTGAAATTGGTACGATACTGTATTATGAATGTCTAACAAAATATTGCCAGGGTTGTTCAAGTAAATTTATTGGTACCCATTTTTTGTGTAAAGAACTTTAATGGCCAAAGTGGAAACATGAAAACAATAGGAATTCTAAACATTTTTAGAAGATCAGAGGTCAGTCATGGTGTGAGGTATATAGGCTACCTTGGGGCTGGAGACTGTAAAGGACACACTACTGTTGTTAATGATAGACCATATGGGGACACACTGATAGAAAATCTTGAATGTGTTTGGCATGTACAAAACGAATGCGAGCTCAGCTGAGAAAATTATGTAAAGACTTCAGAGGGAAAAAACCGTTAGGTGGAAAACACACAGGTGGTCCAGGTTGTCTTACAGAAAGTGAAATTGATTCTTTGACTCAATATTATGGACAGCAATAAAACATAACACAAGATGAGCTGTTTAGGCAACATGGTTTCATAGAGTGTCAACAGATGACACTCCACATCATGGTTTGTGTCCAAAAGGGGAAGATTCATGGTGCAAGTACTGGTTGAGCGATGCTACAGGCATACAATATACCCACAAGCATTCCTTACCACTTGCTGTATTGCAGGCAATTAGGCCTATATATAGGGACCTGGCAAATAAAAATCTACTTAGGAATGCAAATGAAAGCTTCAACAGCTGTACATGGGAAAGAATACCCTAAACTGAATTTGTTGGGCTGACAGTGCTGAAGACTGGTGTAACAGATGCAATAACAACATTCAATGAGGGGGAGATTTCAAGGATCAATGTTATGAAGAAATTGAACCTAAAGACTGGAAGGAATATGGCTTCAGCTCTAACTGCTATTGATAAGCAGTGGGTAACCGCAGCAGAGACAGCTACAATAGCTGCTACCATGAAGTCAAGGATAAATAAAAGAATGAAGAGAAAGAGTATGGAGTATAAGGAAACAGGACAACTGGAGTGTGCAGCTGGAATGTTTTAAACAAGCATAGTGGTAAGTTAACAAATCTGTAAATCATCTTTTGCGATTTACCAAAAAACTGAATTTTCATCACATCATTCCGGTACACTTTCCTCCTAAATGACTGAAGTTAAACTCTCAAAAATTGCTACACACATTTAGAATGACCTCCTCTACCTCCCGTGCCTACTATTTCCTGAAAAATTTATAACATGATGATGATGATGTCTGTGATATTAGGGCTACATTTTTAAATATTTTTGTTGTAGTAAAGTAAATTACTTGTCTTTTTCAAAGATCAGCATCAGGGAAGGAAATTGGAGGCATAAAAATCTTAACGTGAATGTTGTCTGTACTCTTGACACTTTTTCCAAGCTGTGCAGTCAGTGGTTCACAGAAAATGGTATTGCAGTGAAATAGTGTTCCACTTTTTGTACTATTATAAATATTGTTGTCAGTGCCAAAATATAATAAATATCACAATGAGATTTTGGGAAATGCTTTGACTAATGAGCCTAATTGTGTACAAGAATTTTGAGCTCTCTGTTATTTATAGATCAGTTACACTATGAGGGTGAAGATAATGCTAAAATTGCAGCCCATTCAGAGGCGTGTCCCCTTAATAGTGTGTGAATAAGTTGAGAATTATGGTCCAAGGGGAGGCATGCGAGGGTAGTAAGTGCAGTTGTGATGACCACTGTGTCCGGATGATGCAGTGGTCAGTGCATTTGCCTAGTAAGCAGGACGCCCAGGTCCAAATCCCGGTCCAGCAAAAATTTTCAACTTTCCCCAGTGATTTAAATCAATATCCACTCACAGGTAATGTTTGTAATTCCTTTATGTCTCAAATCACTGACTTTATTGCTCCACAGGCCAGGCTTTATGGCTTTGACACCATAACATTTCCTATTACAGCCATTTGAATTACTGGTACATGGTTTCGGAATTCCAGCTCACCCTGCAATTCCCAGCCTATGGAAATCCCTTCATGTTGTTTTGGTGCTGACATGGTTCAAAACTGGGACATTCAGTTCTGCACTGACTTTAGCAGCTGTCGTTTCTCGCTTATCATCACAATCATCTTCAAGGACCATCTGTCACCATCACTCAACACACACTTTCGTTCACATTGTCACTTATACTCTGTATGGTGAAAGAAGAGCTCTGACAGTTGTAGTGACTTTGGTGCATGTGCTTCACGCACTCCATCACAGCCAATCAGATCACGAGTTTTCGTTTACATTACCATGGCAACAGCCCAGTGTTGCCATAGTGCTAGGTGAGCCGTCCTTTTAGTTAGTGGTGCCAAATGCTTCATTCCCGTTTGTGTGTGTGCATGTGCATTCCAGAAATTGAGTGTTTCTTGCCATGTGTTTGCAAAATGGCTTCATATAGTGGAGAGAAGAGGACTTTAGGAAAAGGAGCTACACTGAATTCTCAAGCACATGAAATTACATACAGATTGCGTGTTTACTTTGAAAGGGAAAGGGATAATGCTGGGCCATTGATACCAGTGGTATAGTGACTGACACGGCAGCAGAAGCACTGAACATCTCTACAGTGACAATGAAGAGAGTCACAAATGATAAAGAGGCTATCAATTCAGCTGGGAGCCCTGTTATTGTGAGGCCTCTAAAGTCAAGGAAGAGATCGTGTCACTTGCTTGAAACAGTGTCACTTGCTTGAAACAAACAACTTCGACAAACGTGCTATCAGGCAACTTATATACACATACTATAGCAGGAAGGACTATCTGACACTTAAAAAATTGATGGCATCACTGTTTGATGATGGTTTGTTCACAGGCAAAGCAACACGGCTCTCCATTACTTTTAAAAAAGAAAATTATTTTGGCTTCCACTGGAAAAAGTTCTCTGGAAGAAATGTAGTAATGGAACGTAGAGTCACTGTCGCATGGATATGTCAATTCCTGCACGAGTTGCTAATGATGAATCTGGAGCATGTAATATGGCTTGATGAGACATCGTTCAACGTGCATCTTGCGCATTCCATTGTGTGGACAGATAACATGTGTCACTGAACTTTGAGTGTGCCAACTAGTAAGGGAGGGTAACTAATTATAGTTTATGCTGACTCTACAAGTGGTTTTGTGCCCAGTGCTACAATGATTTCTCAGTAAAAAAAAAACGTCAATTACCACAAGGAAATGAATGCAGATAAATTTAAAGACGGGTCTGTTACTAGTTTGCTACCAAATGCCAATTCTGGTAACGTTTCATGTAATGGACAACACACCATACCATTCTGTACAATTAAATGAGGCACCATTAGTCAACTTTTCAAGTCAATAAACTTTACCAACAGCCACAGACTTTATTAAGACATTTTATTTTATTTTATTTTGAAAGCAACCGTTTTCAGCAATTCATTTTGCCTCTTCAGACCCCATACACTTTTTTCGAATCAACAAACTTATCATATAGTGCCACAAAACTGGGTATCGTGAATCCCAAACATTGTGCAGCTGATTCATACTAAAACGTGACAGCAACTGCATCAACTGTACAACAAAATGGCTCAAATGGCTCTGAGCACTACGTGACTTAACTTCCGAGGTCATCAGTCGCCTACAACTTAGAACTAATTAAACCTAACTAACCTAAGGACATCACACACATCCATGCCCGAGACAGGATTCGAACCTGCAACCGTAGCGGTCGCTCGGTTCCAGACTGTAGCGCCTAGAACCGCACGGCCACTCCGGCCGGCAACTGTACAACAGCTGGGATTCACGATATCCAGTTTTATGGTGCTATGCAATAAGTTCGCTGATTCGAAAAAAGTGTATGGTGCCTAAAGATGGCAAAATGAATTGCCGAAACTAACTGCTTTTGAAATAAAATAAAATATCTTAAAGTTCACAACTGAAAGGTATGTACCAGCCCATGTCCCCTGGCCACATTGGACCAACAGAGATTGAATTAGTCAACAACTTGAAAGATAATAAAATAAGCTTTGAACAGAATATGCAAAAAATGACTTCTGGAATTAGTGAAAGCCTCAGAAAATGCTGTATGTAATTCATACGTAATCACAGAACCATGGCCAAAAAATTACACATTTCATTGTACCACTGCCATTACAATGCCATAGAACAGCAAAGATAGCAAAGCCTGTAGGGTTGTGATGAGAGATGATAATGAATTTGAGATTTCTGTTCTCCCGCATGAAAAATAAAGGTAACATCTTCAGTTGATATTTGACACTTAACATTTGTTCGTTTTGCTGTACCTTGTTAATGTCGAAATTCTGTCTATTTGTGTGTGTGTGTGTGTGTGTGTGTGTGTGTGAGTGTGTGTGTGTGTGTGTGTGTAAGGAGGCGAACACATGAGGAAAAATATTCGAAGAAGGAACACATCACTCAGTACAATGCTTCAATGAATCTTACAGCTTTCTTAGGCTCTGTAGCTCTGGCTGTCATGGGGCCGATGTGTGGGAGCAGAAGGTCTTCAGTTCATTACCAGCCCTGCCAGCTGCTGGCCCCCTGCACTTCCATGTTGAATACTGACAACTACGCTGCCAACTGTCAGAGCTCTTCTCTCACTGTACAGAATGTAGTGGATGATGATTTTCTGCTTTTGCTGTAAGCAGTACAAACCTTTGGCACAGTGCCCCTTGAAACACCACACACACTGTCTACCTCGGTTACGAAGCACCCACCATATGAGCACCAACCATGTGTCCACATTTGCATTCACTTTGTTCTGACATAATCCACTCACAACTACACAGAGCACTGTTCTCACCATGACTGACACTTGCAATGCATTGAGACTATTGCACAGGCGCTGTTTGTGATCAAACACAACATCGCCACCTGTGATATTTGGCTAGCTTCTGCACTTATGTTCAAGCATGCATTTCTCACAGTGTTTCCATATTTTTGTCCAACCCCTTTACAATGCTCCTGCGTTTCAACTCTGTGACATGTTTGGCCAATTTCTTCCAATCTTTATAGAACCAGAGAAAGTATCAAGTTTCCTCATTTTTAAAGGGGGTGTTATCTCTTCACTTATCTGTAATGAATTGATAAAAGAGCCACAGGAGAAGATGCAATATACTTTTCATCAAAGAGTTGCTATAAAACAAATTGCTGTGTCTAAAGTTTTTTTTATTTCATCTGACAGACTTTACAGTCCTGTATTTCAGAATGTATCGTTCACTCTGCAGCAAATTGCATGACATTTTGAAACTTCCAGGCAGATTAAAACTTTATGTTGGACCAGGACCCAAACCCCACCTTCTGTGGGAAATGCTCATACTGCCTGAGCTACCTAAGCACAACTCATGCCCTGTCAATTCAGCTTTACTTCCACCAGTACCTCTCTCTGACCTTCCAACTGGCCTCTCTGCTCAAACTGGTAACTGCACCAGATGGGGATACCAGGAAGAGGATTTAGAAATTCAACATTCAGTATGAATAGGAATGGCATATGTTAGTAGCCCAGATATTCCAGTTGCCCAGTTTTCCCCATGAGATTTGATGTCAGGGATGACCAGCTGAAAGCAGCAGCAGCAGCAGAAGAAGAAGATGAAGAAGAAGATGAAGAAGAAGAAGAAGAAGGAGGAGGAGGATGACAAGAAGATGTAAAGTAAAGCAGTGTCTACTGAGGATTTGATGAAATATATGAAATATGGTCAAAATCCGAGTCTCTGAAGGCTGTACTGCTACTGAATAGGAGGTAAATTATGGAAGAATTATAACAGAATAGGGACAGAGGAGCAGAGGGGGACTAATGTATGTTATCTTTTGTGGTATGTTTCAACTGCTTGTAGTGAGGTCCCAATAAAGTTATAGTAGAGGCATTTGGATATCAAATACTTGATTGCAGCTACAGTCAATAAATTACCACCAGCATGATAAATTTCAGGGAGGTAAGAAAAGTGAGTATTGGTCAAAGTGATATACTAAGAAATAATAACACATTAGATAACGAGGAAATCTTCTGAGGCAGTGACAATTGCCATAACATTAAAGATAGTTATGTTGAAAAGCAAAATATTTTGTTGACACGTAACAACAATCTTTAGGAAATAAAAAACAGAATAACACCCACTTATTTCCATAACAGAATTTGCATCACACTAATACAGGAAGCACAAGAGGTTGAATGTGAAAGTAATTTGACAATCAGCTTGACTGTGGACCTGAAAATACACGTAAAATATGACAAGAAATTTGACGTGTTCCAAATGTAACAAAGACAACAAAAGACAATTCTGACTTTTCAATTAATAATGGAAAAATGTGTTATATATATTTAAAAAAAAAATATCTTCTTGGGACTTGCAGGAAGTCACTGATAATGTAGGGTGAAATCATCCTTGTAGGCCTGTCTCATTTACAACAAAAACACAACTTCACTGATGGCGCTCTCAAAAATTACTTGATGGCTATATGAGGCCAAAACTCCGCTCTACACAGGTAGTAAACCACAGCACTGCTACAGTGCTCACAGTGTTCTCAATCTCAGTACTATCACACATGTCATATTCCTCTAACAGAATAACATGCTGAAGCAGAAATACTATTGCATAGTCTGTCTGTAAACTCAAGAGCGAGCAGTGCTTTTGGTGGGGGAAAGTGGCCTTCCCCGGAAGAATGCTGCCACCGGCCTACAGGCGCACCCAAAATCTGTTGCCCGTTACCTGTCTAGCGATGTAGATCGGCGTGCAGTGATATACACTGTTTCTATTCGTGGGATCCTAGTTGCCAGTGTCAGTGAGTTAACTTTGGATACTTACTGATGTACTTCGATGTTTGGAAGTGATGGATAATCGTATAGCATTGCAAGAAAATGTGCAGAATATGAAGAAGTAGAGATGTTTGCGGAGTAACGAGCGTTCGACCGTCTCTAATGTTATTACAGCGTGTATTAAAGAGGTGGCCCAAAAAGAACTGTCGACTAATATCATCAGTCCCAATTAGAGGGCTGCAATCTATGCAAACTTCAGCCTCACCCAATAGGACACACAAGTAAGGAACAGAAAAATAAGTCGCATGGTTTACTGGAATCGCCACGAAGGAAAACTAATAATTTTGGGAGGAAACCCATCGTTATAGACGGTTTCAAAATCACGTAAAACCTTTGACGCTTATGGAACACTAACTCTGTATCTCGGTCACTATTCACCTGATTCTAAGACATATTGCTTAAAACATGTGCGCAATAGCTATTCTAAACACTGCTGAAATTTCCTTTGAAACATGTACACCGATTCTGGGCTTCTAAGCAAAAAGCTCGACATTCGAGGTGCGTTTACATATTCGTTTTTATTTTTTTTGGTAAGAACTTCATTTGTTAATCTACAGCAGTGTTATCCTCTTCAAAATATTCCCAAATACATACTATACCAGTGCTTTTTCCAATTCCCTAAACACTTTAGGAACTGTTTCTTCGGGACAGTTTATAGGTCTCTTAACTGTGCATTTTTAATCTCATTCATGCTTGTAAAACCGCTGTCCTTTAAGGCCTGCTTTGAAATGTTTATACCACTTGTCTACCCTTGGTTTACTCATAACAGGCTCACCAAAAGCAATATTTACTATTTCTAAAAATTTCATATACTTTATTCCATTCTTATAACAAAATTTAATACAGATTCTCTAATTTATTTTTATACAAAGCAAATAACCATTGATGCTACCAAAACACATGTAACCTTCCTGACATCTGAGAAAAGAGTAAATACCCAATATGCATAACATTGTACACATACTTTTGAGGCATGTTTACAAAGACAGTGACAAAAAAGTGGTGCAAATTGGACTAATACAACACACAAAAATATAAATTTCTGCTTACTTTTTAAACACTTTTTGCGTTGCAAGAATTGTTAAGTTTCAATGCAGTGCTTCAAGGAAAACTTCTACCTTTTAGTAGAAACACAAAACAAGAACAAGCCTTAAATTCTACAGACTGATTGCACTATATGGGCTTCGTTTTACGAATAGCAATAGAGGAACATTCATTCACATGAACAGGCATTTGGTTCTATTTTTGTAGTAGAATCCTGACTTCCATTCTTATGTTAATAATATTTACTCTATAGTGTTGTGTTCCAGAAGAAGCTGTCGCTTTTTGTATTTCTTATGATCTTAATGCATTTGTCTAAAAATAAACGCAGCTGAGACGTATCTGTACACGGCGTCACCACAGTTTTAAAGCGCACGCCGCAGCAGGGCCGGTACTACGTTGTGAAACAGCCTGTAGAAGTGCCTTGTGACGTAGAGTGGGGACTCGCTCGCTCTTCAGTTTGCTGACAGACTATACTGTCACCTAATTGTGGTTTTCTGCATACGCAGATGCTTACATGAACAGCTGACCAGCTGTGCAGTTTCTGAGGTGCTTGTTACCAGATGCAAGTGCATAACAATCTGACCTCTGTCAACAACACTTATGTCATTGGATTCCCCATTTGTTGCAGATATCACTGCTAAAATGAGTCCCCATTCATCTCTGCTCCATTTGTATACTTTCCTAACCATGCCAAAATACCTGAAACACTACAAGATTAACCTCGTGGTGTGCATTGGTTGTAATGTTTTGGCTCATCAGTGTACACTGCAATATATTTTGGTGATTTCACGATGCCACTCCTTAAATACATTGAAGCTGTGTTGTACTGTTTTTTGAAGTAATATTGGTTCACTGGAAAATTTAAAGAAAGTAGTTATAAGAATGAAGACCGAAGAAAATGATTGTCCCACTCACTCACATCAAGCTAAGAAATATATTTTATAGCAATTTTGCAAGCTATTAAAAAATCAAGTCCATATCATACTTCACTTTTTTACTTGTATTTTTCTGCAATGCATAAGCACTTGTTTCTATCTTTTCCAGAATGGAATTCCTATTTTCTTTAATTGTTTTTCATCTCAGATATCACCATTGTGTTTTTAAGTGCAGAGTTGCAAACAAAACCACCAGAACCTGGAAGACTGTCAGGTACTCATAAGTACAAAAACTCAAATAGTAATGCCTGAAATCCATGGACGCAAAAGACAGCCAGTCAAGGTATACAAAGAAATTCCACTTTTGCACTGTTTGCACATGTACTAATCACAATGGGTATTGGACTGCCTAAAATGCTAGAGTTAAGGAGTGTACCTCACTAACACTACAGCACAACTTCTGTGTCTCAGGCATGAATGATATCAGCACTATGCAGAACATTGGTCCACATTCTCCACTAGAATATCTCTCCCACCCCTTCTCATTTTGTTAACAGAGGATCTGGCAATTTAACCACAAGAAGCAAGGGCAATGCATGTTTATTCCAGAGTCCTGCACACCTCAGCAAGTGTAATATTACAAAGGTGCTGAAGATGCTATAGAAACTTTCCAATAAACGTTGTTTTGCTCCGACACCCAGAGGCAGACTAGTTATCAGTTTGTACTACCCCATAACTCGAGTAATTATGCTACAATCCCTGGTAAATTTTAGTCACAGCATTCTATTATATCAACTATTATTGTTTGCTAAAATAAATATAGAACTTATGGTTACAAAGGACTGGTGCTATTAACCAGATCAGCAATCTTACATTTGCCATGCCTGTAACCAACTATTACTGGCTGACTGTCTTGAATGTTAGTAACCTTTTTCCTTTACTATTTTCACAATGTCATTCTTTTCACACAGACATTCAGATAATGAAAATCAGTGAAGGACTGTTGTTTGTTCACACGACAGCTATCATAGGAATAAATGACTGGGGAACAAGGATAGTCACACCTGCTCTGTTGTTGTTGTCATACTGCTCTGCACATGGCAATTTAGGAGCATTTTTCCAAAAGCCAACAAATGCTCAGTTTTTTGAAATTCAGATTTTTGTAGTTAAAAATCAAGTTTGTCATCATCCATGAGCTGTTGAAAAGGTTTGGTCAAAATCCGATATTTGATGCTGTTATAATGTGTTGACAATGGAGTAGGCAGAGTAGGCTGTTAAAACTATAGAATTGTGGTTAATACAAGTGACTTAGGAAAGGTTATACATGTAACCCAGTGCTTAGGCGGCAGGAAGTCCAGGACCAGAGGGAAAACAACGAAGAATTCAAACAAGGACAAGAAAATTCTCCAGCTATTGCCAGTTCACATGGGCTAGCAGACATACCAGTGAACCAAAAAGCCATAGGAACAAAAGTATGCGAAGCAGTTGATTTCACTTATGATGATAACAAAACTTTAAATAGTTTAAAGAAAACTGACCAGATCAAATTATTACTAAATTACACGATAATCACATCATCAAAACACTGGAATATCAAGAAAGAAACAAAAAGGAAGAATACTGTTACAATACAGTAAAGCACAAGGCCAAAAGATAGCTAGACAGTATCTTTCATGTGCCGAAACATTTCAAGCATCATCAGGGATGTCCAAGGACTCAAATCTGGCCATTAAATACCATTTAACAGGGAAATTACTGGCTGAAAACTGAGGGGGAAACATGAGCACCACTATAAAAGAATGAAATGAACACACACAGATGTAGAAAGAGCCACTATTTATGGAAAAATTCCACAAGGGCATATTTAGCATCCAGACTGAATATGATCAAAATGTGGAAACATTTCTATAGAAAAAGGGAAGCATCAGGCCTTCCTACTTGCTCTTTATTAAATTACAAATATATTTTCTACCATTGCAGTAACTTTTAATTTAAAATTCCCAACACACATGCATGCTCAACATGCAAGGTTGGTCGACTGAAGTAAAAGGAAGGAACATGAGCTGAGAAAAAGAATCAACAATAAACCACAGCTTACATAAATTTCACACAAAAAGTTACATGCAACAACAAAGGATGAAAATCCAAATATTGTTCAAGTATGTTTTGATATACAACAACATCGGCCAATACCAAAGCCTTCCTTCGATGAAGTATTTTATTCAAGAAGGATTTGGCTACACAATTTGTGCATTATGATCCATTCCCGAGCATGCACAATGGTGAAGGATTGCTTTTTATATTTTGTTTAAAACAGAAGGCCCAAAAGGATGCTAACAAGCAGCCTAAGCTTTACTGGATTTTCTCAGAAACCTTGAGGCATCCTAGCCAAAAAAAAAGGCTCAAATGAAATTCATTATTTTCTGACTCCTGTATCAGTGAAAATAAAAATATAGTAATGATGTGCACACTAATGGCCTCCAAGGAAGAAATCAGCAAATTTAATAAGCTGAAGGAGTGTCTGGTACAGGAGAAAAGTCTAGTGCAACAGAAGCTCTACATTCTAAGATGCCATTCAAAATAAGTGCTCTGCCAGCAATGGCTAATGAAAGGCTGAACAAGTTATTGTTGTCAGCATTGGACACTTATAATGGAATTCCTGTAGAGCTTTATGTATAGAATTTCCAGAAAAATGCAGCCAGGAAGTGAGGAAACTAATCACTTTGGAAGAGAACAACATGGTTAATAAGGAAATGAAAACTGATGTCTTTAAACTTAATAGGAATTTTAATGTGCCAGAAGGAGCAGAAGAGCTTATGATGACATTGCTGATAAGGATGAAAAGATTTCCAGTTTAGTATTGCTGTAGCCAGTGCTTTTTGTGTTGTACTTCAGTAACATTTGTTGCTGCTTTGTATTTTTTCTTGTCAAACATTTATGGGAAGGCATGATACGAAAGAGTTATACTGTAGTACATGATAGTATTTCTATGCAAAATTAACAATGAAGTAGCTTTATCTGTAATTAATGTCAAAGATAATAATACACAAAAAATGAAATTATACATCAACAACTACAAATCAGAAGTACGCAAGTAATGAAAGATGCCACCCAAAATACACCTGAGACAAACTGAGGTGAAATCTTACAGCACTTTCAAGTTCCATCTGTGCATCTATCGACTTCTGATGGAAGCTTGGGAACTTTGTACCTCTAATCTGACAAACAATTAAAATTTAGGAAAAGTGAAGCACAAAATTGAAACTATGCCTAAAAAAAAGCAGTGTCTTGTTTAAGTAGTTAGTATTTCAATGTGACATTTAAAAAAAAAAAAAAAAGCATTTTGCATTTCTTCAAAAAATTACCTTTTTTCCATTTATCAACTTTTCAAAAAATGCTCAACTGTGGTCACTAATGAAACTGTTGTGATCTATTACCACACACACACCATTTCTCTGTCTATTACAAAAATATTTTATGCAAAAGAATGTCTGAAGCTAAGAGTAAAAGTGAGCATAGAAGTGATAAGGCTAGTACAATACCACAATGCAAACTAAGTAATGCACCTTAATGGTAAATAGGATGAACCAATTCAGAACTGAACTTAATAGCTACTGCTGTTGCAGACATATTAGGCGTATGGGTAATGATGGACAGATGTTGCCTCGTTACATACGTAACATCACAGTGTTATTTTAATCCAAATACAGATTTATTTATACAAAGTAAATGACCTAAGTGCACAATTTTGCAACTTCAATGCTGACATTTGTCAGCCAAACATATTTCCTGATTTGATTATTTCTTTGTACTGTCAGTACCTACATTTTCAAACCACATTGAACTATTATTGATTACATATATTTTTTTCTCTGCAACTAACTGAAAATATGTAGAATGAAGCAGAACGAAAGTTTTACCAGGAAATGGAAGAATTAGAAGTGTTAAAAGTTCAATAAATCTTTTTTTTCCCCTTAGCTTTTGTACTTTCCCCTGATAGCTGATGAAACAGTAGCTCTGAAATAAACAACATACTAATGCGGAAATATACATGTACAAAAGCAATGAGAGGTTCCACCCAATGTACACCTGAGACGTAAACAGATGTGAAATTTAACAATGATGACAAGTATGACGGCGATTTGTGTCAATATCAAGAAGTTCACAACTGAACGACATTTAAGATCTCTGAAATAAAAATGTAACAGGTAGCAGGGCTACATAAAAATCAAGAAGAACAAACAAATGTGAAAAACATATTTGTAGCTCTTTAACTGCATTCATAACTCGAAATTAAGTTGCAATTTTTTTTATTCTACACTATTCATACCATCTTTATAATCTCTGGGTATACTGGTTCTGTGAGGACACCCCGACCTGCAGTGATATAGTCAACAAGTTCATTGAGGGTTGCTCGCTTGATCTCTTTTCCTTTCAGGTCGGCCACAGGATCCATAAAGTCAAATGCCACACAACACTGGCGTAATTTGCGAATAAAGAGTTCCTCTTGTTCTGATGAAGGGACATCTGCAAAAGAAAGAATGGCATACATTAACAAGGTTCATTATTATTATTATTATTATTATTATTATTATTATTATTATTAGTCAATATGTTCGTAAGTACAATTAAAACTGCAACAATAAAGGGATGTAACAATAGGTAAACAAACCCAACTATTATTTTTTTCCTGATCTGCATTTAATTTTACATACGGGAAAAGGGGGGGGGCAATTTCATGTAATGTACTTGCAAACTGGCCATCATGAAAATAATGTATGGAAGCGAGTTTTATGACTGTAATGATATTCCCGTGTTGTATCTTGGGTAATGCTCAGATTTTTAAGGGCAGCACTATTCCTACAGTTAATGAGGTGAACTACAAGGGTGAATTCAAAAATCAAGGTACACTAGCTCACCGCGGGAGCACCCTGCTTATCGTGACCGTGGCCAATGTGCAGCACATGACAGTTCTGCTGACACGTCCAATACTACAGGTGGTGCGGTATCCCATCATGTTGTGTGTGCAGAGTGGGCTAGGCTCAATGGAGTGCCAACTGGATGTTCATCTCAAAACGGAGGGGTGTGGGGGGGGGGGGGGGGCAGCGCACGTGCGCGTAACAATTACATTTCTATAAGCTAAATGGCTAAATTGTATGGACATTAATTATAAACCACTGCAGTATATGGTGAGCGAGCGATACCTCTCCCACGCATTGCGAAATGATTTTAAGCAATTTGATGTCAGATGCACAGATCTCTCAGACAAAATATCGCAAAGACCAGTCCACAACCAGCAACAGTGCAAATGTTGACCTCGTATGTGTGATAATTAGAAAGGATCAGTGCATATCACTGCAGGAAATTTCCAGCATGCTGAACATTTTGTATGGCAGTGTGTTCTCCACTTTTCACCAGTGCCTTCGGTGTCTTAAAATGTGTACCAGGTGGGACAAATAGCTGCTCACCAAAATTCCAAAGGATATCACATCTAATTGCCACTGGCATTTTTGGAACAGCATTCTGTGCAGGACAACGAGTTTCAGTGGTAAAGCATCACAGGGGATGAAATGTGGGCCCACCCTAACACCACAATAAAAGACAAGGTCCAACCTTCAGCACGAAAAGCGATTGCGACCATGTTCTTTGACATGGAATTTATGCTGAAAGGCATGTCAATTAACTCTGCTTTGCATTGTCGAACAAGGCACTAGTTGCATGGGCAATTAAAGAAAAGCATTGGGGAAAACTTTGTGCCAGTGTAATTTTGTTGCACGATGAAGCAACACTGCACTCGGCCAACCGAAAGTCAGCACTACTGCAGTGATTCAAGTGGGATATATGGCAACATCATCCACACTGTCCAGATCTAGCATCATGCTACTATCATATTTTCAGCAATATGAAAGAGGATCTCAGCGGACAATGATTCCGAAACTATGAGGAGGTGAAAGCAGCTGTATCCAGATGATTACATAGTGCTGGAGGTGATTTCTACACATCCGGTATCGAAGTTGGTTACCCACTCCGAGAAATATTTAGTCTCTTGAGGACTACGTGGAAAAGTGAATTTACATTGTATGTTGCCACATCTGTGTTGTCTAGGCATAAGTGGTTTAATAAATGGAAGTTACTTTTTGATTCGGTGTGGCTTTGGGTAATGCACGAGAAGTAAATAAGCTCCTGGATAAATACATTGCTCTCCTGAAACTAGCCTTTTATTGGACTAACTTCAGCTCTTCATCCTAATCTGAACCACTATACACTGCAAAAACTCTTAAAACAAAATTGCAGTTTGCCTCTTTTGTTAGACTTGCATCCTCTGAATAACCAGTAATGAAAGCAGTCTGCCATTGGTCACTGCTTACTGATGAGTTTATGTGCTCAAAATTCAGTATGTCTCTCTCCAGTGAATAGTGTGACATCTTTTTGTCGTGTGACTTCTTTTTGTCCAGTGATGACACCAGTTCCATTTATGACAACAGCAACAAGGTAGCTTTAAACACTTAACCCTGTGAAACCAATTTTCCTCTACATGTTGTTAACGTCCATACCAACCGTGATTCTGAAATGCCAATGCAATAAGACACGTTTAATAAAAGTTGTAATGTTGCCTCGGAAGTCCCACCCATG
The DNA here is from genome assembly GCF_023864275.1 of Schistocerca cancellata. Taxonomy (NCBI): domain Eukaryota; kingdom Metazoa; phylum Arthropoda; class Insecta; order Orthoptera; family Acrididae; genus Schistocerca; species Schistocerca cancellata. The sequence continues at coordinate 389,143,452 of NC_064626.1, read as the reverse complement.
TAGGACAGCTAAGATTAGGTGTCGTTACATGTGTAAGTCGAGAAAAACAGCTACAAAGTGTCTAATGACGAAGGCATCCCTAACAGTAGACTTCAGTCATAGAAGGTAATTGGTTGTGGATCTGGGACTCCAAAATCCGCAATGGAAAGGTAAAAGCAAATTTCTTTTTTCAGAAATCAACGAAGTGTGTGATTGACCGCCTGGTCTAGGAGTTTTCATAGCATAGCCATAAAAATGATCGATATGTAGTTGTGTTATTCAATATTGGTACAATGATACTGTCTGTCCATTGGGTGGGAAAAACTGTCTCTTGCCAAACATCATTAAGGTACATGGCCAGGCCAGACCGAATAATGTGACTACCAGCGTCCAATAACCACTACAATACGGCAGATGGCAGCACCAGTAGCGCAGGGTACATAAAGCGTGTCCGGCGGGGTGGGAGGGAAGACGCGGGAACCAGCGCAGTCGTTCTCGTAATGCGGAAACACTGTAATTTGTCTGACATCCAAACGGGTATGATCACTGGCTTCCGGGCCAAGGTGGAATCGTTTCCGAAATGGCGCAGCTTGAAAACTGTTCGCATGTCATCGTGGTTAAAGTATATCGTGCACTGCAAAGTAGCGCTATCCAAAACCGGCGCCGAGGCAACTGTGATGCACAACGAACCGTAGATGACAGGGGTGAACGACAGTTGCAGAGATATGTATGGGTAAACAGACGTGCAACTGTTGAGCGTCAGGTGAAGTTGCTGTGTATAGACCTATTCAGCGCGCGCATTGTTTACGCCCCGTGTTGATTACTGCTTATCGGCAAAGAAGCTTGGAAAATCTGCATGCAAATACCGCAATTAGATGTCCACTGAGTGGCGACAGGTGGCCTTTTCATATGGACCACACTTAATGCTACATCGGACAGATGGCCGTTGGCATGTAAGGCGTGTGACGCCTCAAAGCAAACACCACGCAACAATAGTCGACATGTCCACCCCTACATGCAGGCCAGTGCAAATTGTCACACAGCAGACAATGTACTTGCGTAGTTCTAAGAGCACTAGGATGAGTTTAGCGCACTCCCCAGCGAACAACCCCCCTGGATTAAAACCCAATCGAGAATATGTGGGACCACATCGATCGGGTTGCACGCGCCATGGATTCTTGACTGAGAAACACAGCGCAAAAGGCCACGGCACTGGAATCGGCATGGTTCCACATCCCTTTCGGTACATTCCAGAACCTCATTGACTTTCTTCCTGCACGTGTCACAGAGGTCTGCGATGCAAAAGGTGATTATTCAGACTATTGGACAGGTGGTCACATTAATGTGTCTAGACAAAGATTTTTTTTTCTGTAGTCACTAAGCTAGTGAAGCATTTGATTGTGTGTGGTATCTGGGCCTTTGCATTGTACTAGTAGACTGCTGAATTCAAAGTTTGTAAAAGGGGCTTTATAGGTCTCTCTACGTCAAAGTTAAAAGAAAGAATGTGAAACTCCTGTAATTCAAGCTAGGAAAGAATATCCGTTGAACGTCACAGATTTGCCCACGCCTCGGCATCTGTTGTAGACCCATTCAGTGAAGAACTCTACTTTTCCCGCCACTGCTGCTTCCACTGGTTACTTAAATAATGTGCTTTTGCTCGTAGTCATTTTGATAAAGTTAGATTATCAACGGAGGGATGTTTTCTTTGTTAATGAAAAGTTCATCATGTGTTTGTGACAGATTCAACTATTTCTTAAAACCACCGTGGTAGAGACTTGCATCGGGATGGTGCGGAAGAAAGTATAAATAATCAGATTCGTTGCTTCTTGCATAATCTCATCAATGTGTTTTTCTTGGTATATTGTGACTCAGGTTTCAAAGGAGTAAACTTCCCAACTAGGTAGGTCTCGACTGTGGTGTCGATAACATTATCGGCAACGGTTACTGCGCCACAATCACATGCTACTTTGTTATAGATGCAAGAATTCGACTGCAGAGCAGTAAGTCAATTGCAGAAAAGGTGCTTTAGATGGCGTTAAAGTGGGTTGGAGCCCTTATATTTATTACACAAAGGTTAAAACCCAAAAGGTGTAGCTCGACTAGTTGCTCTCTACTGCTTGCATTCTTTTTACGGAACTCACCCGGCAGGATAACTGGGAGGGTTAAATGATGTAATAGTTCTTCCGGTTCTTGATAAGATACGTCTCTACCTGCCGTGAGGTAAAGTTGCAAATTGTTAGCGAGATAGACAGTTGGATTCTAGTATTCATACCCTCAAGTAGTTTTTCAGCAGTCGTTTCTGCTAAGAACTGAAAGTCGTACTAATATGCAAACACCTCATGATGCCTTCTTCATATAGTTATTCCGATTGTTACTAAAGGCGTGAAAGTTTCAAGTGATCTTCCAATCATAGCATTTCCTGCTGTGCACCACATTACGGTAGGGACGAAGTGCATCAACTGTCTGACTTCAACTCGGTGGCTACCCGAGCCTCTGCCTACGCAGCAGGATGTGATGGTGTCACAACTTTGAACATGGTTGACGTTTGCAGCAACCGTATACACAAATTTGAAAAATGTGTAAAAATCTGCCAACCGGTTCCATAGGTTTTCTATATACCTTGACCAGGTTTCGTCACCTCTAAGGGTGACTTCATCAGACTTCTGATAGAAAACCTATGCAACCGGTTGGCAGATATATATATATATATAAAACCAACATGAGAGGGCTTCAGTCCAGATCTCAAGCAAGCTATCCGGATTTAGCTTTACCATAGTTTAAAATGCTGGGCTGGTTCCTTTCAAAAGAACACCAGTTCCTTATCCATTCCTCCCTCGTCTGAGCTTGTGCTCTCTCTCGTAAGATCTCATTATCGGAGGAACCGTACTCCTTGTCCGTCCTTCAAGTTTTCAAGTAACACAGACTCCAGTTCCACTTGGGGATGGCCGGATCAACAATACTCTTCATATATTGTGTGACGTCAGAGACTTGGACCCTTGTTTACTAGCAGTGAACTGAAGAAAAATATTTCGTCATTTTGTGGTGATGTCCCAGAATATTGTGATTTCGAAAGTTTTTCTTCATGCTTCTTAGTTTTGGGTATCCTGGTGCTGGAAATCAAACTATGGTACAAATAGCAGCTCGGCATCAATATCTTCAATTCCTGCAGAACTATAGGAAGTGAGCACACATTCGGCCACTTCCATTCCTGGAAGACTAAAATTTCTTCAGTTACTGACATACTGTACGGGAAAAATGAACTGTCATCCCAGCATGACGCACAATCTCATCAGTTGTACGATAAAAACTTCTGCCTCTCTAAACTGGTTGAGGCATCAGTTCACAGGACAAGTTGTCTTCGTTCACTCAATTTTATCATAATCTGTTCGGTGCCATCATGATTGTTGAAATCCCAGGCACATTATTTTTTATATATTGACCGATTTGAAACATAGAAGTTCGTTTTCGTTCCTCACTGTCAACTACAAAGCAAAATTACGAAATACGAGGTCTGCAACACTTTTGCATTTACACCATTGACTCTTTCCATCATTCTCCTTAGAGCCACATCTTTGCTTTGTTGGCTGTTCGTGTCGTTTGTAATCGGATTGTGGTCACACTAGTTAAATGTAATTGTGTCACTGCTTTTATCAACTTTTGGTTCAACTAACGATGTATGGTGCTATAGAATACTTGGGCATCGATGTCGCCCACACTCTGAGTTACGGAAAACTTCCGAGTACGGTACATAACACTAATAGATCAATTAAATACATTTGTAAATCTAAGTATGTATAAAACAATGGTATACTCGAGTTTTAACTATATTCGATAATATTAACACGTAATAGTAAACGGCTGTATTTTTTCAAGCGAACTGATAAGAATTAAATTACATAAATTATTGTTGTCAGCAGGTTTAATTCACTACATCGCAAATGGGTTGCCTAATCACCCGTTCAAGATTACTTTCGGATGAGGTGTTTATAGTACCCTATTAGAGGTTTGTTACTAAATGCAGTAAGAAAATATATGGCGGCATACAAAAACATTCGTTCCAAAAAGTAAATGAGATCTGACGAATAAGCCAAAGGTAGACACTTCACGTGGCGAACAGCGGTGGAGTTCCCCGAAAACTCGTCTATGAAACTGAGTAGGAAAATTTACCAGTGGACTCATAAGCATACTGTTTGCTGTGCTGTCAACATCTTACACAAGTCATCGAGTTATGGTATGGGAATGAATGAGTGGTATCAATGATACCTGGTTGCTACAAACGTAGTACTTCGTTTAGATTAGATTTACTTTCATTCCAACTGATCCGTAGTGAGGAGGTCCTCCAGGATGTGGAACATGTCAGAAAAACAACAATACATGACAAATATTTACAACTAAAACAAACAAGCTATGACGTGAATGACATTATAAACAGTCATTGACGATGGAAAATGCTTCGTATTTATGAAAAAGGTTTATTAATTGCGATAGCCGTACGAAAACCGTGACGAGATAAATAGGCTGAATCGATTAGTGAGGTGTTTGATTAAATACGGGTGTTAAAAAGATTTGCTAAAATCCAAATTGCAGACCAAAAATTGCCGGTTGTAAGCTTCAGTTTGTATCCAATAGTCACTCAACGACACGTTCCCGTATGCCACAGTGTCATTGGCGAACAGCTGTAGATTGCTGCTCACCTTGCCCTTCAGATAATTTATGTATATAGATACTAACACTTCTCTGGGGTACTCCTAACGATATCCTTGTCTCTGATGAACACACTATGTCCAATATAACTACTATTACTTCAAGTCAACGTATCTGAGAAACTGATCCGCATGCTCGGATCTTCGTTAATAGTTTGCAGTGGGGCACCGTGTAAACATGATAAAACAAATATAAAGTAAAAATAGTTATTGCTTCTGACGATACAAAGTAATGAGACATGGGGAAGGCAAAACTGAAGAAAGAAAAGATCTGAATAATTTGCACCCATTAACTGGAAACGGGACCAAAAATGAAAATTTCTCACAGTGCTCTGTTACTTAATCTGGGTCTGTACTCGCGAATGCATTCACTGGGATAGGCGACGTGTTGGTTTCTTTGAGTGAGCACTTAGGATATTGATTGCAGGCGCAGGCAGGGCGTGCGGGGTGGACCCAAAGACCTGGCCTGCTAGCCGTTTGTCCCCGCCCTCCCACAACGGCAGCACTACCTAGCGGCGCCGACCCCAAGCTCGCCAGACGCCGTCACGTGCAGCAAGGCCACGGCCGCACCCGTCATGCGCACACGCCTTCCAAACCGCGTCCTTTATAGTTCACTCTTGAGTAACCCAATTTTCAGTCACCACCCCGCGACCTGTTACGCTTTACAGCGATCATCACTCGTTCCCTTTTGACACATACGAATCAAACTGAACTGGTTTCAAGGAAAATAGAATGGCTAACGCTGAGTTAATTGAACTAAGGGGTGCAGTCGGTCCGATGGAATTCTCATTAGATCAATGTTTAAAGGATGTGATGCCGCTGAAAGTGAAAGCAATTTTAGGACGCTTTAATCATTAGCGCACATCATCATTCTCAAAATTTTGTGGCGCGTTATCTGAAACTGGTTAACGAACGATTAGACGACTATACTACGTAAAAACTTAATTGTCTGGGAAGGGGACTGGTTTCTTAAATTCCATACGCCGATGACCATCGAAAACAATCCAATGACCACGTCTTCATCATTCCTTGCCGCTATACTTCCAACCATATAACGAGAAAAACATAGCACATGCAATGCCCTCCAGTTAAGAAGAGCATAATACATTTAGAAAGGAATTGCAAAGTAGCTTATAAGTGAGATGAATTAGTTTCAACTTATATGGCATAGCCGTGATGAGTCAGGTCGTCTCGAACGCTTGCTGCTGTGATCTCTTCCAGGCGTTCACAGGTTACCCTATCCCAGGAATTGTCTAGAGCGCCACTTTCGCCTACGTTGAAAACCTATATTACGCGACGAGCTAACGACTGGACAACAGCACAAACCGCATCGGGGTGACCAATGCCCATTAGACAATTAGCATGCCGGGTATATTACCGTGATGCCGCAAAACTACAATTGAGCCGCTTCTTCAAGTATATTACAGGAACAACCTATGACATAAGATAGTAAAACTGACGAGTGTGGTGTACACGTAGGCCCAACCAACCACATTTGCAGAACACGTACTCTTAGCAGTGAGTTGAAGTCATAAAGAGCCTTCCAACGAAGTGGAAACGTCATGTGGCAGTATGCCTTATTGACCTCAAAAGGGTTTTGGAGTGGGGAGGGGGGGGGGGGGAGAGGTGGAGGTACCGAGCAGAATGCTAGGTATCCGAGTATGCGTTTATCATAGCGTGACCTTTCTGCTCAGAGAGCGCGTACAGTGATGCGTGGGAGGAATCTGTTAGGCTACTGCCTCCTACTAACTGTGTTGTCCACGGATGTTTGGTTCACATTCTTCCACAGATACAAACAATTTAGAAATTGCAATCTCTACATTTTCAATTTGCTTCTTCAGCCCATAACTGCAACCTCGAGAGATGGAATTTACTTTTTTCTATTGTTAACAAACAGAAACCATTTATGATTTCAGATTAAAGGTATAAAAGTGCATTTTCGTGTTAATACGGGGCAGTGATTATACAGTTCATAACTTTATAAATGGACATTAGCTTTGATGATCATGTTCCTACAGACCTCTACAATCCGTAAATTTCTGGTAGGAGTAATTCAAAATCGTTGGCTTTTTTTTTTCTATATTTCACTGCAAGTACATCATCTTCACCCCCCCCCCCCCCCCCCCCAATGAACCTTGGACCTTGCTGTTGGTGGGGAGGCTTGTGTGCCTCAGCGATACAGATAGCCGTACCGTAGGTACAACCATAACGAAGGGGTATCTGCTGAGAGGCCAGACAAACGTGTGGTTCCTGAAGAGGGGCAGCAGCCTTTTCAGTAGTTGCAAGGGCAACAGTCTGGATGATTGACTGATCTGGCCTTGTAACAATAACCAAAACGGCCTTGCTGTGCTGGTACTGCGAACGGCTGAAAGCAAGGGGAAACCACGGCCGTAACTTTTCCCGAGGGCATGCAGCTTTACTGTATGATTAAATGATGATGGCGTCCTCTTGGGTAAAATATTCCGGAGGTAAAATAGTCCCCCATTCGGATCTCCGGGCGGGGACTACTCAAGAGGATGTCGTTATCAGGAGAAAGAAAACTGGCGTTCTACGGATCGGAGCGTGGAATGTCAGATCCCTTAATTGGGCAGGTCGGTTAGAAAATTTAAAAAGGGAAATGGATAGGTTAAAGTTAGATATAGTGGGAATTAGTGAAGTTCGGTGGCAGGGGGAACAAGACTTCTGGTCAGGTGGCTACAGGGTTATAAACACAAAGTCAAATAGGGGTAATGCAGGAGTAGGTTTAATAATGAATAGGAAAATAGGAATGCGGGTAAGCTACTACAAACAGCATAGTGAACGCATTATTGTGGCCAAGATAGATACGAAGCCCACACCTACTACAGTAGTACAAGTTTATATGCCAACTAGCTCTGCAGATGACGAAGAAATTGAAGAAATGTATGATGAAATAAAAGAAATTATTCAGATAGTGAAGGGATACGAAAATTTAATAGTCATGGGTGACTGGAATTCGAGTGTAGGAAAAGGGAGAGAAGGAAACGTAGTAGGTGAATATGGATTGGGGCTAAGAAATGAAAGAGGAAGCCGCCTGGTAGAATTTTGCACAGAGCACAACTTAATCATAGCTAATACTTGGTTTAAGAATCATGATAGAAGGTTGTATACATGGAAGAACCCTGGAGATACTAAAAGGTACCAGATAGATTATATAATGGTAAGACAGATTTAGGAACCAGGTTTTAAATTGTAAGACATTTCCAGGGGCAGATGTGGACTCTGACCACAATCTATTGGTTATGACCTGTAGATTAAAACTGAAGAAACTGCAAAAAGGTGGGAATTTATGGAGATGGGACCTGGATAAACTGACTAAACCAGAGGTTGTACAGAGTTTCAGGGAGAGCATAAGGGAACAATTGACAGGAATGGAGGAAAGAAATACAGTAGAAGAAGAATGGGTAGCTTTGAGGGATGAAGTAGTGAAGGCAGCAGAGGATCAAGTAGGTAAAAAGACGAGGGCTAGCAGAAATCCTTGGGTAACAGAAGAAATATTGAATTTAATTGATGAAAGGAGAAAATATAAAAATGCAGTAAATGAAGCAGGCAAAAAGGAATACAAACGTCTCAAAAATGAGAAGTGCAAAATGGCTAAGCAGGGATGGCTAGAGGACACATGTAAGGATGTAGAGGCTTATCTCACTAGGGGTGAGATAGATACTGCCTACAGGAAAATTAAAGAGACCTTTGGAGATAAGAGAACCACTTGTACGAACATCAAGAGCTCAGATGGAAACCCAGTTCGAAGCAAAGAAGGGAAAGCAGAAAGGTGGAAGGAGTATATAGAGGGTCTATACAAGGGCGATGTACTTGAGGACAATATTATGGAAATGGAAGAGGATGTAGATGAAGATGAAATGGGAGATACGATACTGCGTGAAGAGTTTGCCAGAGCACTGAAAGACCTGAGTCGAAACAAGGCCCCCGGAATAGACAACATTCCATTAGAACTACTGACGGCCTTGGGAGAGCCAGTCCTGACAAAACTCTACCATCTGGTGAGCAAGATGTATGAAACAGGCGAAATACCCCCAGGCTTCAAGAAGAATATAGTAATTCCAATCCCAAAGAAAGCAGGTGTTGACAGATGTGAAAATTACCGAACAATCAGTTTAATAAGCCACAGCTGCAAAATACTAACACGAATTCTTTACAGACGAATGGAAAAACTAGTAGAAGCCGACCTCGGGGAAGATCAGTTTGGATTCCGTAGAAATACTGGAACACGTGAGGCAATACTGACCTTACGACTTATCTTAGAAGAAAGATTAAGGTAAGGCAAACCTACGTTTCTAGCATTTGTAGACTTAGAGAAAGCTTTTGACAATGTTGACTGGAATACTCTCTTTCAAATTCTAAAGGTGGCAGGGGTAAAATACAGGGAGAGAAAGGCTATTTACAATTTGTACAGAAACCAGATGGCAGTTATAAGAGTCGAGGGACATGAAAGGGAAGCAGTGGTTGGGAAGGGAGTAAGACAGGGTTGTAGCCTCTCCCCAATGTTATTCAAATCTGTATATTGAGCAAGCAGTAAAGGAAACAAAAGAAAAATTCGGAGTAGGTATTAAAATCCATGGAGAAGAAGTAAAAACTTTGAGGTTCGCAGATGACATTGTAATTCTGTCAGAGACAGCAAAGGACTTGGAAGAGCAGTTGAACGGAATGGATAGTGTTTTGAAGGGAGGATATAAGATGAACATCAAAAAAAGCAAAACGAGGATAATGGAATGTAGTCGAATTAAGTCGGGTGATGTTGAGGGTATTAGATTAGGAAATGAGACAAAGTAGTAAAGGAGTAAAGGAGTTTTGCTATTTGGGGAGCAAAATAACTGATGATGGTCGAAGTAGAGAGGATATAAAATGTAGACTGGCAATGGCAAGAAAAGCATTTCTGAAGAGGAGAAATTAGTTAACATCGAGTATAGATTTAAGCATCAGTAAGTCTTTTCTGAAAGTATTTGTATGGAGTGTAGCATGGATATGAAACATGGACGGTAAATAGTTTGGACAAGAAGAGAATAGAAGCTTTCGAAATGTTGTGCTACAGAAGAATGCTGAAGATTAGATGGGTAGATCACATAACTAATGAGGAAGCATTGAATAGGATTGGGGAGAAGAGAAGTTTGTGGCACAACTTGACCAGAAGGAGGGATCGGTTGGTAGGACATGTTCTGAGGCATCAAGGGATCACCAATTTAGTATTGGAGGGCAGCGTGGAGGGTAAAAATCGTAGGGGGAGACCAAGAGATGAATACACTAAGCAGATTCAGAAGGATGTAGGTTGCAGTAGATACTGGGAGATGAAGCTTGCACAGGATAGAGTAGCATGGAGAGCTGCATCAAACCTGTCTCAGGACTGAAGACCACAACAACACATCATCTTCCGCTTCAATCTAGTGTCGAATGTTTAAGATTTCACATTATTTAGTTTTAACGTCTCTTTGAAAGTGCTTTGCCAACAAAGATACGAGTCATCGACAAAGTCGGAAATGCACTAGCTGTTCATCCCATCTTCACTAGATGCCACTGCATACATCCAAAACCTTTCTGATGACGAGACGTAGTAACTTGCAGGAAGACATTAAACAACAACAGCCAGTCCTTAATCGTCTCCGCTCAAAGCAAGGTTATTATGTGACACATCAGCAATAATATATCCCGGTTTAATTATGATACCTCCTCCATTAGCGTGTATAATACCTAAGGCCTGCAGCAGTTGCTCAGCTATTAACTTCTTTATTAATAATCTACAGAAGTTGTTTACATAAAATGAGAATAGTTCTCCACGCCCTCCAAAATAAAAACAGTATGTTGATAAAATGATTTTCATCCTCTCGAACTTCGAACGTAAAATTTCACCCTGTCATCGCAGTTTCGTACATTTGAGAACCTGACCATCTCTTCTATTTAGTAAGGCTTCAGTCATTTTTCTAGTTTGGTATTCGGACTTAAACTCTTAAAATATGACAAATTCATTCAACCAAGTCACAAAAAAGATATTGTGGGTTTCTCTTGCGATGCAGATGTAAATTAATTGCACAACACTTCAGTTCCCAGTAAGAAGACGCTAAATCAGATTCAACGTGGATGGGAAAGAAAATCCGTTATTTCCATTTCAAGGGAATCTTCCCGGCACTATCTAAAACCATGAAAAATCTAAATCTTAATGGCATGATCTGACTTAATCTCTCTCTCTCTCTCTCTCTCTCTCTCTCTCTCTCTCTCTCTCTCTCTCTCTCTCTCTCTAAGGAGTCCAGTGCCTTAACCACAGCGCCACCCCGCTTAGCGAATAGGAGCCGCGTATCGAAGTTTTAGCAAATAGCTATGACTTGGCGAAAATAAATTTACTGATAAGAGGACACTAAGAGCAAATAGAATTCATCTTTAAGAATAATAGTTCAGACAGTATAAGCTGTAGGCAAGGTTGGAAGCTGACGATGTGCCAGTGCAAAAGATGCTTGAAAACTTTGAGAAGAGACCTGTTGTATTTTGGGATTTTCGAAGAAAAATAGGTTTTTTTTGCTTAATTTGATTCCGCCAGATGTCGAGTTTAAGATTTTATATATTTCTGTACAGAGCACACCGAGATCACTGACTCATCGGAAGACTTACTCCAAATGGATGCAATAGACTTTCAAAACTGTGGTGAGGCACTACTGTTTGAAACAATTTGTCACCAACTTTACCTGTCAAGTTCAGCTGACTAAAAATCAGCTGGCCAAGTGCATGGTAGCAATTAAAAATAATTATTTTTAACGCTGGTGCTGCTAATTCGTGTCGTCGTTGCATCACTACATTTTGCATTTTCCATACCCTGACGAAAGTATTTTGTTCTGATGTTCTCAGATGTCTCTCATGGCTTTCTGTCGAACTATCTAGAGTCAAATTGCACTCGCTCGCCGATCCCCACTAGCCAATCGATTCACAGCTGCTCTCTCGTGCGGAGCTTAAAGCTGACGTTGGTTCATCTTACAAAAAAAGCTAAATATCTTCATTCACTGATACCTATATCACTGAATGAGAAAACGGTTGATCAAAATACGAGTGTACCTTCGAAACCAGAGAGTCAGTTGTATACTGAAGATACAAATGATGTGTGTTTGCAGTGTACACACACCACGTTACATCATACTCTCTTCTTTGTACGATCTGCGTTTATAATTACTTTATTTGGTTTCTTACACTTAATAGTTAAATTCATGGAACTTTTACCAGTTCATATGGCTTGTAATAATAACGAACGGCAAGATAGTCCGCATGCCTGAGAATGTTTTAGCCCTTTCTACAAACAGATTTAATCACTTACAGAATTTTATAAAAGTTACAGGAATTAGTGAACATCATTGTTGTTGTTGTTGTGGTCTTCAGTCCTGAGACTGGTTTGATGCAGCTCTCCATGCTACTCTATCCTGTGCAAGTTTCTTCATCTCCCAGTACCTACTGCAACCTACATCCTTCTGAATCTGCTTAGTGTAGTGTGAACATCATAGCGACCATGATAACCAAAGGCGCAAAAGTTTGTATCACAAACAACTAGCATAGAATTTTCGTTTGGTACAACTGGCACGTAGCCACTAACATACTACCTAGAAGTTCTATCTAATGTTGCCCAATACAGAGAGACAGCCCTGACGAGGAGCGGAGCGAACGTGCCCAATCCATTTAATCATGACTGACCCCTGACTTTGAACTCATATTCTGGTCACATTGCATAGCGAACATCAATGTGACCTCGCCGGAATCGTGGAAATGTCTGCTTTTATTTGGTGTATGAATATTACATTTTAGTTGAAAAGGGGGCTGCATATGCAATAATATTTAAGAGAAAGCGTGGTTTTTCCAACCATTTTTTGGCGAGTGTCAAATTTGAGGACTCAAAGTAGTCAGACCACAATGAGGAGAAAAATTTCATTTGCGCAGTTTAAAAATACAACCATACTCAACTTCTAGAAGATAATGTCGTTACTTTACAGATAGTCGTTTTTTCCTAATAATGGTGGTCATAGACTGCTGCGATTACCTAATGGTGATACATATTAACAAGACGAAAAGTGAAAATGCAAGTTCGGTTATTGCATTTCACAGCTCTATATTTTTATGCACGTAAATCTACATAAAACGCTAATATAACACATTTAATTTGTTTGCGTTTCTATGTACCGCGTGCTCGCGTGTGCATTGTTGTTGGATCTCTGAACAGTATTTTCACTTCACAGTTCATTATTCGTTTTTGCAGAGTTCACATCGCGACTTCCCCATATAGGAAACAATCTAACACCCATTCGTCGTTGTGTATTCGTGAGAAACAGCGTTCGTAACATAATTAGCTGCCTTGTGCTTGAGTGAAACCATGCTTCATTTACGGAATTGTGAAGCGACACTAGTGGTCAGTTAGTGTACTTACTTTCAGGCCGAAAAACAGGGCGCCAGCAGTTCCGTATCACAGCTAGTAAAAAGAGAACTTCTGAATGTCTCGGTAGTGAAGGTACAGTGAAGCGAATTCTGAGAGACTATAACGAAACTTCATGTTTTTTTATCACCAAAACAGAGCTCTGGTGACAGAAGTTTGTATTACGGTATTGCAGTGCCTGTGTTATTCTGATTACAATACGAAGTTCCTTATGAGTTTAAACAGGGAGTCAAAAGAACAAAAGTCCACTACTTCTATGTGGAAAAGCAGTTTCCATTGTGGAGCCGTGTTGGAAAAGTTGAAGGCCGAAGCGGAAGATTTTTCTGATACAAATGAAACAAACCTTTAGCGTGCTATTCGAAAATTAAGACTTAAAAAACCTGTGCTGTTGGAAAATAACCAAGTTGGCGCCGTACAAATCATTCCGAAATTTTGTTGACAGGAACAAAAGATGCCCTATGCATTAGAAAAGGTATCAGATTATCTCAGAGTTAAGTGTTCAAGAGTGGAATAACTGGCAAGGAGAATTCAAACACCGTCCGGTTCTGGAAAAAGGATTATAATGTGCCACGCGGGTAACGAAGATGAGTTCTCGCAAAATGCTGGCTTTTTTTTTTCCTCCAGAAAGGAGGCGCAGATTATCATTCTGAATGAATGCCAGACACTACGAAGAGTGGTTTAGGAGGGTTCTCGAAAAATTACTGAACAGTATGCGATTGTTTTTGATCAGGCTCCGTATCAAACGATGATAAATCCATTATCACGAAATCCATCTACGAAACTGAGAAAGGATTCTATTATTTAATGGATGGAAAAGCAATAACACAGAGCTTCCATCTAACGCCATATCTGGAGGAGTTTACTAAAGTTGGCCTACTGGAATACGCACGGCCACATTTAAGGGCGCAAGAACATCTTTTGGAAAGTATATTTCGATCAGCGATCAAAGAAATTAAACGTCTGTGGTTGCCTGTAGCGCATTGCGAATTGGGCGTCATGGAACTTATTTGGATATCTGTCCAGAACAAGGTAGGAAAAGAAAATACGAATTTTAAAATAAATGATACTTTACAACTGTGTCGCTCCGCTCTGAAAAGTTTTCCCCGAAGTGTCTGGAGGAATTCTGCGAGTCATGTACATAAACTTGTAAATAGTTCTGCACAAAGAGCCCTCTATCTTGACATAGCAAGAGAACCGTTGCTAATCCATGCAGACGTCTGCAATAGCATATTTCCCTCTACTGTCAACAAAAATTGAACGCGGCAATGCTGTACTGGAATGCGACTTAGTCGTTCTTCGCTGATGGCGCAAAACAACAGCGGCTATGACAACAGTTGGTATGGCAACTACGCTCCACCATAGCCTCGCGATATTGCAGCTACTAACACACTTGCTTTACAAACTTATCAAACACGAGGAATATTCATTAGTACAGACATATGCTGCAACCAAAAAAAGATCAAGATTAACAACCAGTGCCTTCTCCGTCGCAATAGCTACAAAGACATGCTTCATCGTAACGTCGCCGGCCGCTGTGGCCGAGCGATTCTAGGCGCTTCAGTCCGGAACCGTGCTGTTGCTACGGTTCTAAGTCTAGGGGACTGATGACTACAGATGTTAAGTCCCACAGAGTTTAGAGCCATTTGAACCATTTGAATCGCAGCGTCTAGCGTTTGACATTATAGCGAAGAAACGAGTAATCAGAAAATAAAGCGCCAATAGAATAAGGTTTATCTTTAAACTGTGCAAAGGAAATTTTTCTCCTAATTACGGTGTAATTTTTATGCGTCCTTCAAGCTGCCACTCTCCGAAAAACCTAAAAAGCACAGATTTTCTTAAACATTACCATGTATGTCGCCCCCGTTTCAACTAAAATACAATATTCATAGACTAAATAAAAGCAAACATTTCCACGTTTCCGGCAAGGTATAATATACAGATAGTCGTAATGCAATGTGACCGGAATACTGGCTCAAAGACAGGGGTCAATCATTATGAAATGAATAATAATTGAGTAGCAGAGATTTCTGTTTTTCACGTACTACTGCGACGAAGTCAATTGTATCAATGTATTTTACACTGTACACTACTGTTTAACTTATTCTAAGCTTTTTGTGTACATATAGTGCTTTAGTTTCTCTTGAGGCGACTTTGGAGAGTAATTAAAAAAAAATATATTTGTAAGCAACGTAGCTGCAGAACTTAGATTGCACCAAGCGACTTTCTGACTTAATGTTACATTACTTGCGGTACGGACAAATACTGAATAAACATGGACTACTGCGTAGCTGTTGCGTACGGATGCAGGCGGAATTGATAACTGTAAACAGCTGTAGATAGGTTTCTGGCCGCTGCCTTGGGCTGCGGTGGCGTTTGGGGCACCTGAGGCGACTGCTTTGGAACCTCTGATAGCTTCTAGATAGAATGGAACCTCAGAGGCCGCAGCGCCCTTTGGTTCACTAGTGCTGGCCGGTCGACACTTCACTGACTGAATGGTGAGGAGTAGCGTGATCGCACATCTCTGGGCAGAAGGCGAAAGTGGATATCGGCTGCAAGGTTATCCCCTGACGCCTGCCTTCTGGGTTCAGAGGCTATGTTTCGACTCCTGCATGTAGCTGGTAGCTTTGGTGTATACAAGTAGCATCGCCAACAGAGTGGAAGCAGAGCTATCGTTTCGAAGCATAATCCCCAGAACCGATCGCGGTCCTCTGGATTGGAGCCGAGTGTAAGGCTTAAACCAGTGGCTCAGACGATTCTGCGACAATCTGTATGTGGATTTTAGGACCTCCCCTGTTGGACGGGAACTGTAGGGTCCTCTTCATGCGTAAGGCGTGCGCTACACGCAGGAAGCGTTTATTAGGGTAGTTGAGTGTACACGTGTCGAGCACATTTAGATTTTTTACGATACAGAAATCCCCCCCCCCCCCCCATAGGCTCTATTAAGATGCGTTCTGATTACAGACTCAATAGCATTCGTCGCAACACTTCGGAAAAAGAAAATGTTAATACATTATTAGTTAACTGCAGGAGCGTCTATGGAATGGTCCTGGAACACGTCTCGCTCATAAACGGCAACTACGCCCACCCTAGTGCTGGGGACAGAAAGCTGACTAAAAGCAGGTGTTAATAGCAAATGAAATTCTCAATTTCGAATGGAATGTATACCACAAAGATACTTTGAACGTATTTTAAAAACAACGATAATATCTCAGATTGGTAGACGCGTTAAATATGTACCAAGTAAGATCATCAGATACTTTTTCTAGATTCCTTGTGTCAACAGCGGTTGCGGGGAAAGATAACACTTAGCGTAAGTTTCCTGATCACACTTAAGTATTAGGTGCAAATTTCAACTTGACAGCCAGAGACTGAAGACCCGAGTGATGAGAGTGCCCAGGGACACGGAACCATGTGTAATTGTTCTAAATGCCTTATCAGAAAATTACCTTGAACAGTGATTAAGAGAATCGACTCGTGAAGGTAGCATCTAAGACCAGGTGGTAACGAACAGACCCTAACTTTCCGACACCGTTCGCTTGGAGTAGGGAATCAGTGACCAGTTGCACTGAATACGAAAGTAAATGGAAATACAATGAAAGGTAGTTCTTTCTGCCTAGGAAGACCGACAAGAGAAAGATTTCAGATTACCTGTGCGATCAGCATGAAAATTATACCTCCAGCACTAACAGTGTTGACTATCAATGGACAAAGTTCAAGAGCACTGTACAATACGTTTTCGACAGTTATTTGGCGAGCGACGTTGGGAGGGATAGAAAAGACTAGCTGCTACGAAAGTAGAAGAGAGCTCCATTGCAAATTTAAATGTAGCCCAAGCCTCGCAGACAAATAAACATACGAAGCCAAAGTTAACTGAGAATGACGCAGATAAGGCCGGAATACTAAAGGTTTTTCAAAATTGTTTCACAGACGACGATCGACTATAGTACCTACTCGAAGTCGTCGCACGAGTCAGAAAGAGAAGTCATTTCCAAGTTACAAAAACAATTGAAATCGCGTAACAGGAAGGTCACGGGACCTGGCGGTATGCCAATACGATTCTACATACATTACGTGGAAAACTGGCCCCTCTTCTAGCAGCACTATACCATAGGTGTCTTAAGGAATGTTCCTGATTATCGTCGAAAAAAAAAAAAAAAAAAAGAAAATAAGTCATTTCCGTTTTTCTGAAGAGTGGTCTAACAGACGCATGAAACTGCAGCCTCTATCTCCGACGTCGTTCTGTTGCTCTCCCCTGAGTGGGGTTGCCATATCTAGCTGGCACCTCGTCGGGCCAATGAGATGGGTGTGTATAAACGAAGTAAAATATAGAATTACTTTTTATTTAGAACACAACTACAAGGCAGAAGTAATTGGCACACATATTTTTCGAATGATTTGCACGCATCGTCGATCCAGCATACGCAACATGCAGCGCCATCTGAGACACAACCTTGTCAACAAACTTGTTGACATAAATAAATCTAATTGAGGCTGCATCTACATGTTGCGCTAAGAGATGGGGTTTACTTCAGTACCTGAGCCAAGTTCGTAACAGTATTTTGCATAACTGGGACAAAATTGAGCCTTGTCTGGATGTCTGGACAAAAAGGTCCATAAGGGTGACGGTCCCGATACACCGAGGCGGTTGGCAACACTATGTAGGAATCGACACGAGTTCCGAAAGCAACGACCGAGTGAAATCCAGTCTGCCTCTGTTCGTCAGAGACAGAAATCAATACGAAGGTGGTTTGATAAGATTGGTAAATTTATATGAAAGAAGGGAACATTTTTATGGCGCCTTCATGGTTGATAAGCTTGATAATTACTAGGACTGTAGAAAGAGTTTCAACTATGTACAGCGTATAGTTCATTGTTGACAGCCGTCTGAATTGTCGACTGCGACTGAAAATGGAGAAAAACGTGTTTCGTGCTGTTCTAAAGTTTGCATTTGATGGGTGGGACTGCCGCGCAAATCAAAACAGAACTGCATGAAGACCACGCGGACTCTCCACCATCACTGAATATAACTTATTTTTAGATTTATGATTTTTAATGTGGTCGCACAAGCACAAAAGACAAAGCGCCCTCCATCCGTCCAATTAAGGACGCTACAATGGAAACCATTAAAAAATCCATGATTCGGCAATACAAAGATCATTTTGTCAGCTGGTAAGGTGATGACCACTTTTTTGTGAGTGCCAAGGAATACTTCTCGTAGATTACATGAAAAAAAGACAGAATCACGATTGGACCCTATTACACTTCTTTTCTGGTTCGTTTGAAACTTGTGTTGGTTGAAAGAGAGACCAAGGTTGGCACGCAAAAAGCGAGCTTTCACCAGGATAATACACCATCCCACACATCAGCGGTAACAATGAAGTGGAAGAATTGGGGATGCCCCCACTTAAAGTAGTAAAGGAGTTTTGCTATTTGGGGGGCAAAATAACTGATGATGGTCGAAGTAGAGAGGATATAAAATGTAGACTGGCAATGGCAAGGAAAGCATTTCTGAAGAAGAGAAATTTGTTAACATCGAGTATAGATTTAAACGTCGGGAAGTTGTTTCTGAAAGTATTTGTATGGAGTGTAGCCATGTATGGAAGTGAAACATGGACGATAAATAGTTTGGACAAGAAGAGAAGCTTTCGAAATGTGGTGCTACAGAAGAATGCTGAAGATTAGATGGGTTGATCACATAACTAATGAGGAGGTATTGAACAGAATCGGGGAGAAGAGGAGTTTGTGGCACAACTTGACAAGAAGAAGGGACCGGTTGGTAGGACATGTTCTGAGGCATCAAGGGATCACAAATTTAGTATTGGAGGGCAGCGTGGAGGGTAAAAATTGTAGAGGGAGACCAAGAGATGAATACACTAAGCAGATTCAGAAGGAGGTAGGCTGCAGTAGGTATTGGTAGATGATGAAGCTTGCACAGGATAGAGTGGCATGGAGAGCTGCATGAAATCAGTCTCAGGACTGAAGACCACAACAACGACAACCCTCCCCCCCCCCCCCCCCACACACACACAATATTCACGAGACTTAGCCTGGCATCTTCCTCCTGCTGAGGAGAAATTTTCATTAAATGTCAGAGCGATACTTGCAGTCAGTGAGTATTTTGAAGTATTTTTCGATGGGATGAAAAACCTGGAAGATTGTTGGGCCAAGGAAATATCCCTCCTTCGAGACTACGTCTAGGCGTACGGCGTGATGTTTAAGGAACATTTTTTCCCCTTTGCACATTTACCTGACTTATCATACCACCTTCGGAGATACCAGCGCCCATCTACCTATGCCGTGTTTCTTGACTTCCGGATGGTGTTAGACACAGTTCCGCACTGTAACCAAATGAAAGAAGTAGGAGTGTACGGAATATTAGACCAACTGTGTGATTGGAGTGAAGAGTTTCTAGTAAGCACAACACAGCACGCCATTCTCAATGGAGAGAAGCCTTTAGACACAAAACTAACTTAGGGCGTACCCCAAGGATGTGTCATATGTCCATTACTTTGCACTATATATATGACACTTTAGACAAAGTGGGAAGTTCCATCAGGCTTTTCGCGGATGGTGCTGTTTCACAGACAGGAGTCGCAACGCTAGAAAACAGAAGTGAAATGCAACAAGACCTGCAGGGGATCGACGCTCAGTGCAGGGAGTGACAACTGACCCTCAACATAAATGTTAGGTATTGTGTAAACATAGACAGAAATACTTCTTATTGTATTTTTACACTGGAAGCAATTACTTCAACAAAATATATAGGAGCACGCGTACGGAGAGATAGGAAGTGGAACGACCACATAAGAGTAATCGCAGGAAAGACATACAGAGATCCATTGCAAAAAGCCTCAGGAAACGCAGCTCGTCAACAAAGGATGTAGCTTGCAAAACACTCGTTCGACCAATATTTGAATATTTCTCATGAGTATGGGATCAATACCAGATAGAATTGATGAGGAAATAGAGAGGATCGGTTTCCTCATCCCTAAGAAACAAAAATGGTTCAAATGGCTCTGAGCACTATGGGACTTAACATCTGTGGTCATCAGTCCCCTAGAACTTAGAACTACTTAAACCTAATTAACATAAGGACATCACACACATCCATGCCCGAGGCAGGATTCGAACCTGCGACCGTAGCAGTCCTGCGGTTCTGGACTGAGCGCCTAGAACCGCTAGACCACCGAGGCCGGCCTTAACAAACACCATTGAGGTTTACTCCAACCATATGAACCAATTTTTTAATTGGACTGTGCGATCATCGTAATGCTTCGATCCTACAGCGAGCGTGGAGAGAATACGGTATAAATACAATCGGAGTGCTCAGTGCGCGGAACGAAACGCAGTGACAAATAACAAGCTTGCAGGCGACGAAACTTAACTATGGCACTTTCACAAGCAAAGAGCAACACGATAAGTGCTCGAGTATTGGGTAAAGGTATGTCTGTTGCAGTACGGATAATTCAGCTATGACAAGCAAATAGTGTCCTTCACATCTAGAGCTGTGTGTGTGGCAAGGTAAGCGAACCGTTAACAGTTCGTTGCGGTTATCAGTAAAATAAGTGGCGCTAATTAATTAGCGGCAATAGGCTTCGAAGTTCTTGAGCATAATCTGTACGGCAGTGGCCTTTTCCTATCTGAATTCGCATTTTCTACAAGTGATTGTCCAGATTGATGGACGATGTTTCACCATACTGAGAAGTTTCTACCAGTAGTGGATGGTGAATGTGACCAACAGCCCAAATTTAAGGCAAATTGAAAATGGTTCAAATGGCTCGTCTAAGCAATATGGGACTCAACATCTGAGGTAATCAGTCCCCTAGACTTAGAACTACTTAAACCTAACTAATTTAATGACATCACGCACATCCATGCCGGAGGCAGGATTCGAACCTGCGACCGTAGCAGCAGCGCGGTTCCGGACTGAAGCGCCTATAACCGCTCGGCCACGGCGGCCGGCTAAGGCAAATTGATTTAATGGATGTTTCAAAAGGGGGGGGGGGGAATTAGATGTAAAATGGGACTCTATTGAAATTCTTTGCATACATGTAATAGTCGGCCGGCAGTACATTTTTTTCCCTTCTGTTGCCGAAGTCTCAATCATAACATGGTTAACACGGTGAGTGGTAAAATGACTTAACACCATTGACATGGGGGCCATTAGGGTCGGAATATAATTTAGAGAAACAAATATGTGGACCGGACTCATAGAAACAACGCTGCATCTGTCAAGTGATATAGGGAAGCCATGGAATACATAAATCATGATTGTTGAGTGATGTAGAGTCTTCACAATTATTAAACTGTCCTCTTGTTCAGAATCGGTCAATAAATCAGTTTCTTTTCCACAACAACTATCACCTTTATCTGAGGTAACTGAAAACCAATACTAAATAATGTCACTGAGCTACGATTGAGTTTTACAATAGAATATGCAAAATATGTAAATTATTACAACACGAATAATGCAGGACATTCTGTTACATAATCTGAAACACTTGACGTACATAGGCTATCACCTCACCTACTATAATTTTGCTTCCGTCAAGGTGGTAATGAGGATAACAATTTCATCTGGAGGCTCTATCATACTAGTAAAAATCCTAATGACAAAGAGAAAATATAATGTAGTTTTGCTATTCTTTCCACACTTATTTTTATAAAATTGGTTACTTCGATACAGCCTATGAATTTTTAAAAATTTTATGCTACTTTCACCTAAACACTAGGAGGAAAAGCTCCATTACCCAGACCCCACCTGTAATAAAGGGATACAGTAAAGAGTGCGGATAACTGGGCGCGTATGCACTTAAATTCAAAATTGTGCAGCAAAATTATGTGCTGCGCTAGATAACAGCCATGCCCCAAACCAAACTGTTTTCATATGGTACAATTATCTTGGAATACATAATTGGGCATCTAGGCAAGGTAGGAGGGAGGGGTTAAGCATTGATCTGATAGATATCCAGTGATCACAGGCCCTGCAGATCACGCGCTGCTTCCACAAACTGCCTCCATTCCTTTCTGTTTTGTGCCCGGTTCCTCCAGGTGTCTTCAGTCCGCAGGGGTGCTAGGGCCTTCGCCAAGTCGTCCATCCAGCGTTGCCTTGGTCGTCCAATGGGGCGTTTGGTTTCCCCTCTAATGCCAACTTCGTCTGTCTTCCATCTGGCATACGTGCCGCATGCCTCACCCATTGTATTCTTTTGCTCTTTATTTTCTGTAGGATTTCATTCCCACTGCTATTCTTTCCTTGATGTCCATTTTTATGTTGTTGACCGTGGTAAACCAAGATCCCTAGCATTTCAGCTGGTGTACTCTCTCGAACCTCTCGCCATCTATCTCAAGAAATTCTTCCTATTCTTTTCTTCCTAATTGCGTGACCATTTTCTGGTACATTCCTTTTAACTCATGCTTTGACTCACTCAGTAATACTATGTCATCTGCATATGCGAGACAATTGAAGTTACCATTCCATCTGTAATCCAGCCCACTCCTGTTACCTACACTCTTATTACTTTCTCTAAGATAACACTGAACAATAGACATGAGACAGCATCCCCTTGTATGAGGCCTGCCTCGATCTCGAATGTTTCTGATGTGGCTCCTCGGAAACGTAGCTGCCTTTGACCCTTTCATACAAGCACCATTCTCACAACATTCTCAGGAGTTCTGAAGTCACACATTTGATTGCATAGGCTATTCCTGTGGATGCTGTCATTGCACGTTGAAAATCGACGAGCAGGCTGTAGATATCTTTATCATATTCTCAGTGTTTTTCAAACAATTGTCTTAGTGTGAAAATGTGATGTATTGTCGACCGGTTTGGTCGAAAGCCAGCTTGGTACTCCTGTATGTTGTTCTCTATGAATGGCTACAATTATCTGAGGATAATGGTGGACAGTACCTTATACGTTACATTCAACAAGCCGATTGCTCTATGGTTACCACATTCCAATTCGCTTCCTTTCTGTATATTAAGCATATTATAGCCAATTACTATTCTTCTGGTAGTGTCTCCTCCCCCATATCAACTGGATCAGTTTGTGTCTCTCCTCCTCGATTACTTCTGATGTTATTCTGTCCTTCCCCCCCCCCCGGGGGGGGGGGGTGGTTGTTCCCGAGTCTTCACTAATATCCATTCTCCTTCATCTTTCCTTCCCTCAGTACTGTCTGCTGGTAACATCTCATCTGGATCTGGACGATTCAATAGTACTGAGAAGTATTCTTTCCATCTTTCTACAATTCTTTCCTTGTCATTTATCAATTTGCCGTTCTTATCCCTAATGAAAAAGGTTGGGCTCTGAAATCCACGTTTATGATTTTTTATGTATTGGAAGAATTGCCTTTACTTCTTGTTTTGGCTCTGCCTCAACTGTTGGTTGGACCGTCAGCGAGAGCGGACCGCTAGTTCCTGCTACTAATAAGGCGAGTACACCGTTCGCTTGTAACATATTTTTACGACAGTAAACACATATAACAGTGTAGTGTACAGTACCGTCGCTGCTATCGACCGCTGTACCGACCCTCGTATCGTACAGGCTTTTGTTTGTTTGGTTAGAACAGCTCAGTGTCAGACCGTCAATAAGAGAGCACTTCGATCTCCCACTGCTAATAAGGCGAGTACACCGTTCGTTTGTTGCGTATTTTTACGAGCTTAAAACAGGAGCGGCTGCAGAAATGGTTACGAACTGTGATTGTTGTGTACAGATGCGAGCTGAGTTGGCAAAACTTCGCTCGCAGCTCTAGGCTGTGTTGGCTTTTGTCACACAGCTTGAGGCTGCTGCCAAGGGGCGTCACTGTGGGGGATCGAATGTGGGGATGCGAGGGACGTCGAGCACGTCCCACGTGTCCCCCGATCGGTCCACTGCTGTGGCCGTATCGGGTACTGCCTGCACTAAGCTGACCCCTCACCCGTGGTCGAGTGGGAGATCATACCAATGACTGGCAGGCAGCGAAAAACTTTCCGAGGGGCCGATCGAAGGGCCTCCCCGGTTCGTTTGACGAACAAGTTTCGGGCGTTATCTGTGGCTGATGATGTCTCTGAGCCGGATGCAGTCGTCCACCCTGTTCCAGAGGAAGCTTGTCGGCCCGCAAGGTCTGGGCATTCACAGAGGGTGGGTTTACTGGTACTTGGGCGCCCCAACGTTAGGCGCGTAATGGGGCCCCTTAGGA
The DNA here is from genome assembly GCF_023864275.1 of Schistocerca cancellata. Classification (NCBI taxonomy): domain Eukaryota; kingdom Metazoa; phylum Arthropoda; class Insecta; order Orthoptera; family Acrididae; genus Schistocerca; species Schistocerca cancellata. The sequence continues at coordinate 389,119,164 of NC_064626.1, read as the reverse complement.
ACATGGCTGCCAAGGAGGGGAACGAAGCCAGTGTGCACGCGCAGCCAACAGCAGGTGGTGGCTCATGTCGGTACCAATGACGTGTGTCGCTTTGGATCGGAGCAGATTGTCTGGTTTCGGGCGGCCAGCGGAAATGGTAAAGACTGCCAGTCTTGCTTCCGAGATTAAGACGGAGCTCACCATCTGCATCATCGTCGATAGAACAGACTGGTCCTTTGGTGCAGAGCAGAGTGGAGGGTCTGAATCAGAGGCTCAGGCGATTCTGTGACCGTGTAAGCTGCAGATTCCTTGACTTGCGCCATCGGGTGGTGGGTTTCCGGGTTCCACTGAACAGGTCAGGAGTCAACCACACACAGGAGGCGGCTACATGGGTAGCGGGGGCTGTGTCGAAGGGACTGGGCGGTTTCTTAGGTTAGAGGATCTCAGGGAACCACAGAAGGGGCGTCCGTCTAAAGTGGGCAGGTAAAACACAGTAAGGTAGTTGTAGAAACGATCGGTATTATAGTTATAAATTGTCGTAGCTGTGTTGGGAAAGAACCAAAGATCCAAGCCCTAATAGAAAGCACTGAAGCTCAAATAGTTTTAGGTACAGAGAGTTGGCTAAAGCCGGAAATAAGTTCAGCCGAAATTTTTTCAAATGATGTAACAGTGTTCAGAAAGGATAGATTAAACACAGTTGGTGGTTGAGTATTTATTGCTGTCTGAAGTAACCTGTCTTGTAGCGAAATTGAAGTAGAAAGTTCCTGTGAAATAGTGTGGGTAGAGGTTATACTTGACAATCGGACTAAACTATTAATTGGATCGTTTTACCGACCACCCGACTCAGATGATAGAGTTGCTGAACAGTTCAAAGAAAACTTGAGTCTCATTTCAAATAGGTACCCCACTCAGTGGCGACTTCAATCTACCCTCGATATGCTGGAAAAATTGTACGTTTAAAGACAGCGGCAGGCATACAACGTCATCAGAAATGTTACTAAATGCTTTCTCAGAAGATTATTTTGAACAATTGCTTCATGAGCCCACTCGAAGCGTAAATGGTTGCGAAAGCATACTTGACCTTTTAGCAACAAATAATCCTGGGCAAATAGTGAGTATCATAACGAATACAGGGATTAATGACCACAAGGCAGTTGCTGCTAGGCTGAATACCTTAACACTTACAACCATAAAAAACAAAGGAAAGTATATCTATCTAAAAAAAGCTGATAAAATTGCTGTTAACGACTTTTTAAGAGACAGTCTTCACTCCTTCCGATCTGATAATGTAAGTGCAGAAAAGTCGTGGAATGTTTTCATAGAGATAATATCGACAACAATTGAGAGATATATACCAAATAAATTAGTAAGTGATGGTACTGATCTCTTATGGTACACAAAACGGGTCAGATCGTTGTTGCAGAAGTAACGAAATAGGTATGCCAAATTTAAAAGAACGCAAAATCCCCAAGATTGGCGAAGTTTTACAGAAGTTAGAAATATAGCGTGTACTTCAATGTGAGATGCTTTTAATAATTTCCACAACGAAATTCTGTCTCGAAATCTGCCAGAAAACCCAAAGAGATTCTGGTCATACATAAAGCACACCAGTGGCAAGACGCAATCAATACCTTCACTGCGCGAGAACAACGGTGAAGTCACTGATGACAGTGCCACTAAAGCAGAGTTTATTAAACAGGGTTTTCCGAAACTCCTCACCAAAGAAGACGAAGTAAATATTCCTGAATTCCAATCAAGAACAACTGCCAATGAGAAACATAGAAGCAGATATCCTCGGAGCAACAAAGCAGCTTAAATCTCTTAATAAAGGCAAGGCCTCTGGTCCAGATTGTATACCAGACAGATTCCTCTCAGAGTATTCTGATAAAATAGCTCCATATTTAGCAGTCATATACAACCACTCGCTCACAGAAAGATCCGTACCTAAAGACTGGAAAATTGGTCAAGTCACACCAATACCCAAAAAGGGAAGTAGGGGTAATCCGCTGAATTACAGGCCTACATCACTAACGTCGATTTGCAGTAGGTTTTGTAACATATACTGTATTCCAACATTATAAAGTACCTCGACGAAAACAATTTATTGACACATAATCAGCACGGATTCAGAAAATATCGTTTTTGTGAAACACAACTAGCTCTTTATATACATGAAGTAATAAGTGCTATCGGCAGGAAATGTCAAATTGATTCAATATTTTTAGATTTCCAGAAGGCTTTCGACACCGTTCCTCGCAAGCGTCTTGTAGCCAAACTGCGTGCCTACGGAGTATCGTCTCAGTTGTGCGACTGGATTCGTGATTTCCTGACAGAAAGGTCACAGTTCATAGTAATATATGGAAAGTCATCGAGTAAAACAGAAGTAATATCCGGCGTTCCCCAAGGAAGTGTTGTAGGCCCTCTATTGTTCCTGATCTATATTAACGACATAGGAGACAATCTGAGTAGCCGTCTTAGATTGTTTGCAGATGATGCTGTCATTTACCATCTTGTAAAGTCATCAGATGGTCAAAACGACTTGCAAAACGACTTGGTTAAGATACCTGTATGGTGCGAAAAGTGGATATTGACCCTGAATAGGGAAAAAGTGTGAAGTCATTCACACGAATGTCAAAAGAAATCAGCTAAATTTCTACTACGCGATAAGTCTCACAAATCTGAGGGCTGTAAATTCAACTAAATTCTTAGGGATTACAATTACAAATAACCTAAATTGGAACAATCACATAGATAATATTGTGGGTAGAGCAAACCAAAGACTGCGATTCATTGGCAGAACACTTAGAAGGTGCAACAGGTCTACCAAAGAGACTGCTTACACCACGTTTGTTCGCCCTATTCTGGAGTATTGCTGCGGGGTGTGGGATCCGCATCAGGTGGGACTGACGGATGACATTGAAAAAATACAAAGAAGGGCAGCTCGTTTTGTATTATCGCGAAATAGGGGAGATAGTGTCACAGACATGATACGTGAATTGGAGTGGCAATCATTAAAACAAAGGCATTTTTGTTGCGATGGGATCTTCCCATGAAATTTCTATCACCAGTTGTCTCCTCCGACTGAGGAAACATTCTGTTGGCACCCACCTACATAGGGAGAAATGATCATCACGATAAAATACGAGAAATCAGGGCTCGCACAGAAAAATGTAAGTGCTCTTTTTTCCCGCGTGCCGTTCGAGAGTGGAACGCTACAGAGACAGCTTGAAGGTGGTTCATTGAACCCTCTGCCAAGCACTTTATTGTGAATAGCAGAGTAATCACGTAGATGTAGATGATGTGCTTGTTCCAGCAAACTGGTTAGATATATTCTCTTCTCTGCTCTTAGGATTTGCTTTGTTGATAAAATGTTCCCTTTTCTGCTTATTCTCCATGTCAGCTAGACATTTCTCCCTCACCTTACTTCTCTTTCCTGTAGCCTTCTGGCATGTCTCGCTGAACCATTTCCTCCTCTTTACTGTCTTCTTTCTTCCCAATAAATCCTCCTGTACACTTAGTACCGTGGACTTTATTTCTTTCCACTTTTCCCCTTTGTTATCTCTTGCTTCCAGGGTCTCTAGGACATCAAACCGACTTTTTTTTATTTCTATAGAATACTGTTCTTTAGTAGAACTTTCTCGTAGTTTCTCAAAATTCACAGCAGGTTCTAGCGTCCCCTTCTTATGTATGTAGGTGAACATGAGTTTAAGCCTGCACACAATAAGGAAGTGGCCTGACGCACAGTCGGTTCCTCTATACGACCTGACGTCCATGACTATGGCCTTAGCGCTGGTCCACCAAGAGGTGATCTATATGGTTTATGGCTCTTCAATCCGGTGAGCACTATGTTCCCTTATGTATTCTCTTGCGTTCGATGTAAGTCGAACTTACTCTCAGGTTCTTTGAGATAGCTAAGTTGATCATCCTCTGACCACTCTCATTGGTCTGATTGATCTAAGTATTTTTGAATGTAGACGATCATCACAATATACTACTAAATTTAAAGTTAAAGGGATATCAGCCATTTAACTGTCACTGTCATTTTGGTAGCCCATAACATGACTTCATTTCCACATTTCATTTCAAAGTTGTATACGTTGTTATTCAATACTGTAAACGACTCAATGGCAATATTTAAAAAAATACTTAACTGACGTTTGAAATTACTAGGGACAGAATATACATGTCTTAACCTTATAAAACATAAAGAGAGGTAAATTGCACGTAAATATCCCAAAAGGGGTTAAACTTGTCTTTCAGAGAAAGAGTAGGGGCTAAAGAGGACTTCGGCAAAACAACACGGTTTATAAATAATTTTTTTGCTACATATAAGGAAAATCAATACTGTGAATTTGCACATTTTAAGAAAAGGCATAATAAATAAATTTATACACTGCACAAAAATCAAGCGCGATGTCCATTGCTCTTCATAGTTGGTGCTGCAACGGTGACACTTTTGAGTCTACTTATTTTATTGTTCGGAAGATTTAAGTAAAGAAATACAGCACGCACTGAGGTCAACATTGTGCAATGTGTACGACGCCTTGTCGCTGTACGACGCCTTGTCGCTGTGATAATATAACTAAATTTTCGCTACTCGAGCCAGTGTAAACGGAAAACTATTTACAGCATGGATACCCAACTTTATAAGAATGTTCAGAATATGCGCTGAAGAATTTGCTTTGTTAGCAGTGGAAGTGTTCGATTTGCGCTTAGGTGCAGGTACTAGTAGGACGACGTGTGAAACGCAATCATCAGTGTGCATTACTTGTCGACAGCCGTCAAATTAACTTGCGTCTGGACAAGGTGAGCAGGGCTTTACTCGTAAAGCTATTTTATAAAAAAAAAACAGCAATATTGCTGCTGCTCTTCCCAAGTATCGACGCTTTAAAGGGACACGGGCAGGGCTTTTTCCATACCGGGGTTCAATATCATGATTCGAAGTTTGAAAAACTGGCGATTTTGTAATTGCTCCTGGGAGAGGCCGACAGAATTCCGCCATATACTGCTGAGAATGCTGAATGCAATGTCCGATCTTCGAGCTGTGTCACGACAGCTGAATTCCGTTCCACAAGTGCTGTGAACAACTGTGAAATGGTATCATTACTGCGGTTCGTGGCTGTCGCGGATGCAGATGACCGTCACATTGAGCTACAATATTGTAACCTGGATCATAAACGTGGTAAGCAACTGTGGAATTGTTTTCTTTCAGTGGTTTATACTTTATTTTTCTTCCGCGTGTGCTCACAAATGTCTCCTTAAATTTTCATTGTCCTGCGATTACGCGATTTTCATGGAGAGTCCTCTCAAGTAGCGAAAGGTTAATTATAACCACCATTTATAGTAAAGGAACAAATCGCTGACTTAATATATTTTATTTTCGTAGTTATGAATTAAAGTTGTGTGGTGTGTCCATTCGCATTCAGTAATGTGCTTTAAAGGCAATTTTGTAATGCCTGAACAGACTATGTCAAACATGTGTCTTTCGCAAAACTGGACTGGGGAAAACTCGCAATTTCATATCTGATGTCCGAGTAATTTTTTTTCCTATTAGGTCTCTCAAAAAACAAGTCAGTAAACACCGGTTGTGTTTATCATTCGTTTTATCTAAGTCTTCTGTCCCCAGATTTTCAAATCGAAATTCAAAATTAGTTTAGTGGCATGTATATGCAATTCAATTGAAGCTATGATTTTACGTTACTACGTTCTTATTTTTTAGATACGGTATCTTCTTAGTGTTCGTTCGTTTTAACTTAGGTCAGCCTAGATGGAAAGTCATTTCCTTCAACATAACGATTCCGCGGCCCAGCTAACATTACGAGCGTCACTACGAAGAAAAACAAACGAATGCCGCTGAAATGCGAACACGGAAACATGCAGACAGCAGGGATTACCGGAGATTTGCGGACACCACCAGTGTCAACTAATTGCCATCTTCACCTGAACAGTATGGCGAGCTACTTGGAGGAAGGACACTGTTTCTGCCGCAACCTGATATAAACTAAGAGGGATATACGTACGTATATACCTAAACGTAAATTCCAAGAGGAGACATCACTGTGAATTAGCTATATGGCAGTAGGAGCAGCGAGCTAGTCAGTGAGGTCCAAGGCATCTTGACTCGAATGAAGCGTTTTGGAGAGTTTTCGAATTATTTGAATTTCATTTCCGTTTTTACACAAGAATACTGAAATTCAAGAAGGAAAAACCACGTAATGAGCATAAAATAACATGATTACTCATTTAAGACGATTTCCAGAAAACAGTGAAATATCATATTGGAGAAGACGAATCACAGTACTGTAGCCCACACTGTAAGGAATCTCCAACGCATCCTATTGCCAAGAGAAGATAGGGACGAAAAATTTTTGATGTTGCTGCTACCCACTTGTTAAAAGCAGGAGCAACAATGAAAGAATTCTACCCCAGTAACATCCAATGCACTTGCCTTCCCCATGGTTTACACCTTCTAGCAGAGGGAAGTAAGAAGTAATTTCCTGCTGCTAACAATATCATTTCCTCTGTCAAAAAAGTATTTCCCAACTGTCCTATTCGCATTCAGTGCTTTCAGGAAATAACTTCAAACATTCCTCTCCCATCTGAAATCATACGCTGGTGCACCTGGGTCTTGGCAGCTTTATATAATGCCGAACACTACCAAGAAGTCAAAGAGGTAGTAGATACACTCAAGTAGACTGAATTAGCTCTTATTGGCAAAGCCAAGATGGACCTTCAGAATAAGAAGAATGTTGCATCCTTGGCATTTTCAGCTCACTTCAAAATCTACTTGCTGCAATCCAATGCCTAGACTCCGCAATTCTACCGCGTACAGCACGCATCACTAAATTATAGAATATTCTTCTGAGGAACCTCGTAATGCATGAAGTGGCCATAATTATTAATTTTATAAAATCCTAAAAATCCGGACCCGATAATCCTGCCTCACATGAGCAAGCTAGTTTAGAACAATACGTTAAAGCCTTACAATGACAAATCAATAAAATATTCATATGTCAATCCTCCGCACTGTAATAACACACTATATTCCAAAAGCAACAGTTACGAGAACTTCTACAGTACGCGTTTCAAAAATATGTTTCAGAGCTACACTATTTTTGTTACTATTTGGGGGTCGAAGACGAATTTTCATGCGATCATTCAAATAAACAACCAAGCTGTCGAGGTAGAATCTGGCATCATCACTGGTCACAAAGGACTGAACCACCAGCAACGAACCCTCCCCCCCCCCCCCCCTTACAACTTGCACATCCCTCCGAAACAAATTCTATGTCAAGTGTAAAAACCCACCGTGACCACTGTCACTGCAGCTTCTACAAGAAACGAACTACATTTAATTAAGCCCCTATTACATGATGCACTGTTGCGATTTATTACTTTGTTTTCTTATGTAATTATCACGCAATTATTAATGATCTAAATTATGGGCTGAACTATTCCTTTTGTATTATGGCATCTGGTAGCGCAAGAACATAGTTATCTAAGTTCACGTTAGTACAGCATTTTGCACACAATGGGTGCAGTCGTTTTCGGGGCTACTGCCATGGCAGTTTCAATAGCCCTTAGAATATAGCGCACTATAACAACGACGAAAAGCTAGGCGTTATTGGTTTCAGTTCCGGCTGGGAAGAAATGACGAAGGCAGCGGTATATATTCCCCATTAATGAATGATAGCGGGAAGATCCGAAGGAATTTCGAAGTATGTGGCTTGTTCCGACAAGCTGCTGTCAGGAAGGAAGGAAGGAAGAAAGGAAGAAATTCGCTCACGCGACCAATATAGGAGGCAAGTTCACCAAGCCGGAAGTAAGAATTAAACCATCCGTTTACTCACATTGTGATCGGGCACTCTCGCTGACTACTGCCAGTTTCTCGTTTCCGGGAAGTTGAAATAAAGCAAAAGATGCATTCAAATCAAACGTGACCTTTCGTGAATTACGGCACTACATACACAAATCGAAAATTACACAAAGTTGTAAGCAAATTTATTCAGAAACAAACGCTTTCTGACGCACCTTATTATGATGCAGCGGGTCGTGATGATCATACAGGCATTAGGACGCTAAATATCTGTTTGTTATTCCATTTCTAAATAAGCAATCAGTAGAAAGAATATACTTCGCAAACAGCTTGTATAATAGAAAATGAGTTGGCAAAAATATTGCTTTTGTTTTAATACTGCTTTTATTAAAAAACTTAATCACGGAAAAAATCGCAATCTCGAAAACGAAAACCCGAAGTTAGCCACTGGCTACAGATGCTACTAACAGTTGACATAAACAATGAACAATAACAAGCAGAAGGCTCCCTGAATAACCCCTACTGCGCATGCACCAGTCATCGTCGTCTAGTGCACATGCGCATATTCACGGGAGCTTAAACCTGGTTTCTATTTCCGAGCGAGGGTAATGTGACTCCCGATTCTGTTAGTTCCACGCGCACTACCCCCAAAAGGCTGTCGCGCTGGAACTGTATCGTTAGTGGCGGATCGTTATCTATTATACGCTCAAACTAAGTTGATACTCGTCGTTGTCAACGAAAAATGCCTTTACCGCCACTTCCCCAGCCACTGCGCCAAATGTCAACTAAAGTTTGCGCGTATAGAAATGAGAAATGCCACCTGTACGCAGTGCTTAATTTCTACATTTTTTGGTGCCGGAACGAACCTCTCCCTCACCACAGCCAGTCACAAAAAAATCAGAAGATTAAATTTTTGAAAACTTGGGATAAAATTTAGAAAGAGAAATAATTTTTTACCAAATACTGTTCTAAAATGGAGGTTTGTGAAACAATTTGTTATAAGTACAACAATAAAGCCACAAGATTTAACATAACAAACAGGTACTACTGTCTGTCCCCCTTAGTAGTGTCACTTCACTCCCTAATTTCTAATTTTGCTCGAGACATATGGGTAGAACTCGGTGGTCTTCGTGATTAAGACGCCACGTTTTCAACTGCTGCCAGCCGCAGCATTCAAACACCTGCACTATAGCTGCTCGGTGAACATTGTGTCCAGTATCTTGGCGACCGCGGGCGTCACGGACACCACTGAACTCTACGTTTATCTTTGCTCGCCCGACGGGAAATAGTTACTTCAGCTATATATAGTAAGAATATTACAGACACAGAAGATTACAATCGTTCTTCCGGAGTGTAACAGTGAAGGATCAGTTCATGGTACTAGAAAAACCCTCCGTCACACACCGTCAGGTCGCTTGAGGAGTATGCTGACGGGAAATTATGACGATCATCAAAGGCGTGCGGTTGTTTGGTTTAAAAGAGGGGGGGGGGGGGGGGGGGCACCAAACTGCTAGGTCATCGGACCCTCGTTTCGATTAAAATAATTCCTCAAGAGTGAGAGTAAAATAATCGAGACACACAAAACGCAGCTGGAAGAAAGGAGAAACCCACAAGAATGGCAGATGGGCAACAAACACTAAATGGGAGAAAATCGGACAAGAAAACCACAGAGAGGCGCAAGAAACATGTAGAAGAGATCAAAACAAGAGCAGATTACCATGGCTGGCTGACTATGAGAATAAAAAGGACAAGCCAGTCACTCTGCAACACATTAAAACCTCCACCCTAAAAGTACTAGGGTGCCACAGGGGGACAAAGGACATGCGCTAAAACTTAGAACAAATGATAAAACCCACCCTCACGAATAAAACGTAAAACTAAAGCTGATGTTGATGCACTGTCGCCAACACCGAATGTAGGGTGCTGGGAAAGTTAAAAGACGGCCGCAGAGTGGCTAAAAGTGGGCAGTCCAGCAAGACGTGGACGACCGTCATATGTGAGCCACAGCGACACCGAGGTGGGTCCTCGAACAGAGGTAACCATGCGTAAGCCACGTATGGCCAATGCGGAGCAGGCAGAGGACAACTGATTCCCTGCGAGAGGACCATATGAAAGACTTCCACACGTTCGTAGTCTCCTAAATGACACGCACTTTATTGTGCATACTGTTATGCCATTCCGTCCCACAAAGCCGAAAAACCTTGAGGCGAAAGACAGAACGCGGGTTAGTTTTGGAGATGCCCATGTCCAGAAGCGGTTTCCGCGTAGCCTGTTTGGCCAACTTGTCGACCTGCGATTCCAACGTGTCCTGGGGTCCACACAAACACCACTGAACGACGTGACTGTTCCAGGGAATAGATGGACTCGTGACCGGACGCTACCAAAGGATGGCGAGGGTTAGCACTGGTCGATAGCTTGTAGCCTGCTCAAGTAGTAAATAAACAGGAGAAATAACTCGTAAGGGCATGAGTGGATGTGCTCAAGATCACGACATATGGCCGCCAGCTCTGCAGTGAAAACACTGCAGCCATCTCGCAAGGAGTGCTTTTCAATAGGTTCTCAATGAACATACGCAAAGCCTACGTGACCATGAATCAACGAGCCGTCGGTGTAAACCATTTCATGGCCCCGGTGCATGTCAAGAATCGAGAGGAAGCGATAGCGGAGAGTTGCAGGTTTAAACTGAGTCCTTAGGGCCATGCGAAAATTTCAGAAGAATCTGTGGCCTAGGTGTACACCATGGAGGTGTACGTGAATGGACCTAGAGGACAGGTGTAATCTCCACCGCATTAATGCTACTAATTGAGAAAAAGTAATTATTCATAAATTATATCTTCAGTTTCAGATAATAGTAATGGTTTCTTGGAAATAATTGTTTGGCTTATACCCATCAGAAAATTTCATTTAACCCCTCTGGGGTTGATTACACCAGTTTGGGAATTGCTCTACGCTGGTTCATTCTCCTGCGCATCCGAATTACCGCCTCCTTTTCCCAACCACGGCGGTTCATCTCCCGCAGCGGCGGCCCAGGTCTGGGCTTACAATTGCTGTTCGCGTCCGGTCCCTTCTGTCTGAAGTGGAGTCCTTCCCGTTAGGGAATGAACAAGGAGAATGAACCAGCGTACAGCGATTCCCAAACTGGTGTAATCAACCCCAGAGGGGTTAAATGAAGTTTTCTGATGGGTATAAGCTAAACAATTATTTCCAAAAAAACCATTACTATTATCTGAAACTGAAGATATAATTTATGAATAATTACTTTTTCTCAATTAGTAGCATTAATGCGGTGGAGATTACAGGTTCCTCACACGGGCCACCCACTACACACACGCACGATGTGCATTGTCCCGTACAGACAGATATATAACAAATGCTAAATATCTCCAGAAAATGTCTTCTCCAAGCTGTATCAACCACCTGCAGTAGTCCAGAAATTGCTTTATTACTTGCTTCAAAACATCAATGAATTGACAGTACTACACAGCAGTAACTACTGCTGTAGACAGTATTATTGCTATTAGTGGCTGTGGTCAGATATATTAACTGCCTGAAGTCTTCCAATTTCTGCCAGTTCAGAAGTAAGGAGTGCAGCAGACAAATGGCTCAAATGGCTCTGAGCACTATGGGACTTAACATCTGAGGTCATCTGTCACCTAGAATTTAGAACTACTTAAACCTAACTAACCTAGGGACATCACACACATCCATGCCCGAGGCAGGATTCAAACCTGCGACCGTAGCAGTCGCGCGGTTCCGGACTGAAGCACCTAGAACCGCTCGCCCACAACGGCCGGCAGTGCAGCAATAAAGTGATTTACGAACAGTAAGCATAGTGCAGACATTTTAACTTGGTTGATTTTAAATGGGGTTGAAGTGTGTAGGTCACGCAAGTGCCGCAATGGGGTGAAGTAATGCAGGGAAGTACGTTTTGTAACACGTGTCTATCCTCACTGTGGATACTCAGCGTTCTTTTCTGAGGAGTTGTGGGTAACACTTGGGCGATGTAACACGAATTCCTTCGACATTCATTCTAACACACACACACACACACACACACACACACACACACACACACACACACACAATCTCTCTAAATATAATTCATCTCTCATCATTCCATACAATCTTGCATTCTACGGTTTAATTTAGGTGCTACAGTTACTAACTTAACATATTGATAATGTGACGAAGAGGGGGGAGGGGCGCAACAGATGACAGGTTAGTGGGTACTAGCTAAAATCTGGTTGCAGTCAGGGGCAATGGCCTAAGAATGGTTGGAAACCACTGCGCTTAGAGGCTCAACACTAGTACTAATTTGTGCTTTGGCCGCAATGCGGTCAGTGGTGACTGCTCGTCCGTTTTAGCGAAACAGGTCTGGATGTAAGTCACTTGCCAGCCACAATCAGTGTATAAGCATCTGCACGTCCCTTAGACAACAATTAACAGCACAGAATGGACCTAAAGTCCGAACAGTTTGATAAAGCCAACAATACAATCATCCCTGAATCTCTGGTAATTGCGCGAATTCTCCCAGACGCCTTCATTGCATATCTAAGTTCACCAAACTAAATTTCTGGAGGGGAAAAAATTGGACCAGACTTTCGGACAATCAAATGTCATTGTTATGAGTTCAGTACGTTTTTCCTTGTACGTCCATAGCATGGCGCTTTAAATTTCAATTTTATCCCCTAGTACAATACTCGAATTGGTAAATATGGTCTTGATACAAGACTGATTGATTGAGAGGTTTTATGGGACCAAACGGCAAGGTCATCAATCCCGCGATTCCGAAGTTAGTCACAGAAGAAAGAGGGTTCGCTAAAAGTGGATGGATCCAGTCAGGGGAGTCAAGTTATAAAATAATGGAGTTAAATCACACAGAGTAAAAGGCATAAAAGGTGCAACTGAATATAAAAACTGGAAAAATGGAGCATTCTTTCCATGGGGAAGTGGTCATGGACCCAGACCGAGAACACATGCAGAGGCCCCAACCACAACAACCCTGCCCCTGCTCCAAGAGTAGAGTAAACCCTTATATCCGGAAATAAAAACCACTTTCACAGAGGGAACTGAGGACCAGTTTAACCATCCTGAATCATGTACTAATATTAAATTTAAGGAATCAGGAAGACTATACTTATCACGAAGGGCCAAAAGAAGGGGACATTCCACAAACGTGTGATAACGTCAGTCTGGCTCCACAACCACACTGTGTGGGTGGTTCATTACACAGGAGGAAACTATGAGTGAGCCTGGTATTAGCAATGCATAGACAGCTTAAAACGGTGGACTCCTTCCGAGATGAGCAGAAGGAAAAGCGCCAAACTGCAGTAGACTCCTTGATTAGAGGAGCTTATTACTATGAGCAGTAGTGCCCCAGATGTCATACCATTTTTGGACAAAGAGAGATTTGACGTAGATTTGCATATCTGCAGCTGGAATCGTGAAGGGAATAGGGAGTAAGTGTCTGGCTCTCTGGTCAAACGGTCAGAAAGTTCATTCCTGGGGATACCCACATGATACTGGTCCCAGAGAAAGACAACTGAGAAGGTGGCACAGCCAAAGGCAGAGAGAAGGTAATGGCTAGCAGAGACCAAAGTGTGACGAGAATAGCATCAGTCGATAGCCTCTCTGAGTCCGAACAAATTAAAACACTTTGAAGGAAGGCCTGAGAAGAAAAAAAGGAGGGCTCTGTGAATGGCAAGAAGCTCTGATGTGAACACACTACGTGATCCTGGCAATAAATGGTGTTCTATGCCCGTTGGAGACGTGAAAGCATACCCCACCTTATCGACTGACTTAAAACCATCAGTGTAGAAGATGGAACTCTGCAAGGATGTCACGTACAAGACGCCAGAAAACTCTAGAGGTGACAGAAATCTTAGAATCCTGGAATAGTTCAGTTTTAATCCGTGGTCTAGGCATCATCCAAGGGGGTGGGGGATTGGGAGGGAATAAACGGGGTGCATTCCAGTGAGTGGAGATGGAGATAGGGACAGAGGGAAGTAAGACGCATGCCAACTGGCAATTTCACCTGTGGGCAGGTGGCAGGAGGGAAACATTCCTGGTTTGCGAAGACAGGGTGCACAGGGTGGTCAGGGAAATGGTGAATGTCGACTGCGTAAGAAATCAGGAGTTGGCTCCATCATATTTGTAGAGGGGGGATCCCCACTTCTGCGAGGAGATTCAACGGTACTAGTGCGAAAGGCACCAATAGCCACACGCACCACAAAGTGATTAACAGGGTCAAGTGGTTTCAAAGTGGAAGGATTCACTGAGCCATAAACCTGATTGTCATAATCTAGTCTGCACAAGACCAGATAACGGTAAAGATGGAGAAGAGTAGTACAGTCTGTATCCCAATATGTGTGTGGGCCAAGAGGCAGATACCATTAAGATTCCACATGCATGTAGTCTTTAGGTGGCGAATATGGGGCAGTGATGTCAGCTTTTCAACGAAAATAAGGCTCAAGAAACGGGACTGTGCTACAACATCGAGGAGCTGGCCGCCTAAATAAAGTTCTGGATCAGGGTGTACTGTGGGTCGATGACAAACATGCATGACCCACGTTTTGGGGGGAGAAAAGTGGAAACCATGGAAGATGGCCCAAGCAGAGGCCCGTCGAATGGTAGCTTTGAGTCTGTGCTCAGCAGATGCTACTGAGTGGGAGCTGCAACAGACGCAAAAATAGTCGACGTACAATGCCGGGGTAACCAGAGGCCCAACAGAGGTTACAAGCCCATTGATGGCTATGAGGAAGTGTGTGACACTTAGCACAGAACCCTGTGGGACATCGTTCTCCTCAATCCGAGGGGCGCTGAGTGAAGTGCCCACTCGAACCCGGAAGAGCTGGTGAGATAAAACCTCACAGATAAAAATCAGAAGGGGACCACGGAACCCCAATCATGGAGGGTCACTAAAATGTGGTGCTTAGTTACGTTGTATGCCTTATGTAGGTCAACAAAGACTACGACCAGGTGCCGGCGGTTAGTAAAAGCCTGTCTGATGTCTGTTTCCAATCTGAGTAAATGGTCAGTTGGAGACCATCCTGCCCGGAAACCACACTATAAGGCCCTGATGAGATGTTGCCTCTGGGGAACGTCCAAGTGTTGGATCATATGGTTGTGGATGGAATCCACGCCTCGGGCCGTGTCTGGTGAAGAGTTAACAGCTGCAAGAATTCACTTTCAGTAAAGGGTTCATTATAGGGGTCAGAGTGGTCCAGGATGAAACAGAGCAAGGTCTATTCAACTCTGCATTTCTGACAGAGGTAGCAGGATAGGAAGAGGACACCAATGCTGTCACAAAGTGTGTTGTCAGGTGTTCTGCAAGGACAAATGGATCAGTGAACAGAGCACCTTGGAGGTTAAAACCCTGGTTAGTTGACTGTCTCTGGCGGCCCAGAAGGCTATAGAGCTTGGACCAAGCCTGTGATGATGAGGTATACATCCCCAGGGAGGGAACATAGTGCTTCCAGCATTCCTTTTTTACTCTGCTTAATAACATAACGAGCATTAACAAGGAGACGCTTAAAAGGGAAGTGGTTGGTCTTTGAAGGGTGTCATTTAAATTTCTGGAGTGCCCGTTGGCAGTCCTGGGCAGCGACTGCGACACCCTTGGTCCACTACGGTACCGGTCGGCGACGAGGGGCAGCTGTGGATAAGGGACATGTGTGCCAGCAGCATGAAGAATAGTAGCAGAGACGCCTTGCACGACTGCATCAGTGGAGTTCAAGAAGGAAGTGTCGAATTGCACAGCAGACACACAAAAAGGCCAACTGGCCTTGCAGAATGCCCAACGTGTGGGCCTGTCTGCCTGGTGGCAGTAGGGAACAACAGATCACCGAAAAGTGTTCACTGTCACTAAGGTCGTCATGGATGACCAATAGAGGGTAGCTACCTGAGCATGGGAGGAAATCGTGAGATCGATAGTAATACAGGTGCCATGAGCGGGACTGAAGTGGGTAGGGGAACCATCACTGAGGAGACACAAATCGATGTCTGTAATAAGTTGGTCAATTAGGAGAGCTCTACCAATTGAAGTGGCACTCTCCCATAGGGGGTGGTGGGCACTGAAGTCTCCAAGGTGGGGAAACAGTGGCGGGAGTGGCTGGATTAAATTAGACAGTTAAAACATAAGAAAGTGGAGTATCTGGAGAGGGAGAGGGAGAGGGGGAGAGAGAGAGAGAGAGAGAGAGAGAGAGAGAGAGAGAGAGAGAGAGAGAGAGAGAGAGATTGCAAATGATGATTGCAGGAGTTGTTCGCACTCTAAACACTATTGCTTCCCAGTTGGTACATAGTGGATCCCGTCACTAACGACATCAGAGCTAACCAAAGTGCAGACCCCACCAGATGCTACCCCTGAGCCAGCACAGTTGTGACAGAACGCCCGAGAATCACGAAATGTGGAGAGTAGTCATCACGACGGAACACAGGGGATTCCCTCATGGAGTGGGTGTTCGCAGTCACCACAAAGAGGGTCCACCGTACAGTGGTAAGACAGAATGCAGAATAGGAGGAGACAAGACGTAACTGACAAGTATGGGGTGACATCCATAAATAAGATATCAAGACTCAGGTTGCGATGGGGAAGATGGCACCTCTGAGGGCACTAGGGGGAGGGCTTCTCTTGGGACATATGTTTCTTCCTTTTCTCGTTCAGAGGTGGAGGAGGACAGGGCACAGAGGGAATACAGGCGTTTGCAAGATCTGGAACCGAAAAAGAATGGGCGACCTTGGGGCATACGGATAGTGCGCCTTGTGACGGAGTGGTGGTAGCAGTCTATCGGCCTGAGAGATGACAGAGAGAGGCCCTAAGAGCGAGCTCGATCACCAGCAAGTGCCAAAGAAGGAGGGGCACTTCTTTGGCTGGAGAGGGGAAGCGGCTCCTGGAAGGGAGGTTGTGGGAACTTCAAGGGGGGAGGAAGAGAGAGGGAGACAGGGCTGGGGTAATAAAAGAGGTAGGAAGCGGAAAGAATGTAACTGAGGCAAAAGAGGAAGATAGTGACAATGGATGGAGTCTCTCAGAGTTTTGGCGAGCCTCAGGATAAGACAGGCGATCAAAGATTTGTACTCTTGGATCCTCTTTTCTCTCTTGTAAGCAGGGCACTGAAAGCACCTCATGAGTGGTGGAATGTAGGGCTTCGCGTCACATCTGAAGCACAAAATCTTGACCTTCTCTTTGGGGGGGGGGGGGGGGGGGGGTTATCCCCCTAGAAAGCCAGAATGAAGGCGCAAGTATCAGTGCAGTTGTCTTTGCGACCCTACTGTACACGTCAAACAAAATGAATGCCGTCTCGCTCCAGATTAGTCTGGAGTTGCTCATCAGTTTGCAGGATGAGGTCCCTATGAAAATTCACTCCCTGGACCATAATCAGGGATTGGTGAGAAGTAATGAACACTGGGATATTGCCAAGATGATCACAAGCGTGAAGAGCTGCAGATTGTGCGGCAGAAGAGGCTTTGATCAACAGCGAGCCCGGACGCATCTTACGAAGATACTCCACTTCACCAAACTTGCCCTCAATATTCTCCACAAAAAAACAATGGTTTTGCGGCAATAATGTGTTCCCATCCGTCCTATTACAGACGAGGTAGCGGGGAAAGTGTTTCATCCCAAGAAAGAGATCCTGGCCCTCCTCCCATGGTGTAGCCAGGGAAGGGAAGGCTGCCAGTTTATACGAAGCAGGATTCAATGATCCTTTCGCATTAATGGTATGCTTGCCTCTCTTCACATACTTCAGTTAACGCTAATTTTGCACGAAAAGTACACAGATGTGTGAAAATTACAGATCTTCTGGAACTGACACATTCGATCTTAGTGAAATTATTTAATAGGTGACATTTTCACAATGTTTTAATTAATTCTTAGAATTACAGACTAGCAATATCTTTGTGATTACGATCTTGCTCCTACATGCAAAGCTGTCTTCAATCCGAAGATCAGTTTGAACACTGCAGTGCTTTATTATTAGTCATCATTCTTCTGCAGAAGGTATGCCATTATCTTCCTTCAATCTATGAACTGCCTCGCGCAGTCCGTTATTATGGGGATCTTCCGTGCAACGTGGTTACCGAAACACGGCGCAACTTGAGATGTTATCAAATAAACAAATCACTACCACAGATAACAGATTACAAAGCCACAGCTCCAGCATTAAGTCCTACAATTTTTGGCACTTGCCGCTTTTGCCACACCTCAAGTCACAAGCTCTTGTTCCTAGTTTAGCAATATTTTGCTTTCAATAACAATATACCGGATGACTCAAAACGAAAGAACAGATTTCATATGTTTATTACAGACAACAAACTATAAACTATAGAAGCACACTGTGCACGTCAAGGGATAGAAGAATGTTCAAGATTTTGACACACATGCGCTGTTGTTTTTAGCAACGTGGAGACTACACCACAACAGAAATAATTCTGCGTGTTGGAATTTGCGTGTAGTCAAACCATTGTTCAAGTGCAGTGTGCATGCTGCAAAATCAGTTGTTTCCTCAACTTCGCGAAGATTACAGCAATACTATTTTGCTGCATGACGGCGTTTGGGTTGCGGCGTTATCTTAGCAACACCATCTCACAACGTTGGATTAAAATAGGTGGATTGTTGATCTTGCTCATAACTTTTGGCCTCACAGGTCGCCAGACCTCATAGCTTGCGATTTCTTTCTGTGAGGGTACACAAAGGAGCCTCCGTGCAAATTATGGCAGCTACTCTTGAGTGGAATGAAATGGACTATCTTTTCAATGTTTCCCGAGCAACACATGGTGCTGATGTGAAGTGTATGATGTAGTGTCTGTGCGAACATAAAACTTTGAACCTTTCCCTAACCAGTGACATACGAAATTTGTTTCTATCTTTCATAGTTTATCAGTAACAAACAATTTAAATTTGTTCTTTCTTTTTGAATCACACTCTTTTTTCAAAATAGGGTTCGAAATCTTATTCCTTTCAATATGTTGCGGCAACAAAATTGTCACCCAAATTCTCGAGGAAGAAGAAAATTTTAACACTTACTTAGAATACACTATCCAATATCATACTGTGAAGACTACCATTTTAATTAACGGATGATACAGAATATCGGAACAATTAGGCTACTATTATGGCCAGCGACACCCTGAGACAAATTTAAATACTTATTCTATAATACAGCTCCTTGTATGAGTATGAAATACGATCGTAGCAGACACCGAAATTAATTTAATTTTATAGCAAGGGGCCCACAAAATAAGCAGAAGTGTAGTCATGATTCCATAAGGAGAACATATAACGTAAGGAGGAAAATGGTAATGTAAAAACATATGTTGTAATAATAATTAAAAGTGTGTTTTACCATCTTTCCTCCAAATGAACAGTCATCTTTTAGATACTGTGAAAAAAGTAGTCGGTTCAAAGTCAACTTTCCGTTTCTAATGTATAAGATCATTTGTCTTACAATTCCTATTTAGTTTGCTAAAATCACCGATACCATTTTTACTCTTGTATTGAACACTTTTCTGGTCCAGCCATGGGTCTGTAAGTGACTTAAAAATAAAATTTCAACAACAGGCTCTATGACTTGTTAAGTCTGTACAATTTTATTTGCGATGTACTGATCAGACATTGTTTTAATATTGTAATTGATTTTCAGATCTATTATAAACAATGCTATCGGGTAAACATAGAGGGACGATTTTGCAAGTTCCTATTGTATTACTTTCCTTCTAGCTTTCATCATGTCTACTGAAACACCATCTCCCAACGCCATTACCTTCTTCACACCTTGAACTTTCAGAAAGTAATTTTTATTATCGTCGTTTCCGACTGATCAACTATATCCCATCAAAATACGTACATGTTCAGTTCAATACACAATGTAACACTGAACTGGCAAGGGGGTATTAGAAATGCTTATGTAGGATACATCCCTTGCAACTAACATAGGTAACATTTACAAGGTTGAACCAATGAAAATCTTAGAAGAATTGTAATAATGGGCAAAATTGTCATTTTTTGTCAGTCTCCCTAACGTTGAATGCCCGTATTCCAACGCTTCGAAAGTGCATAGATACCACAACAAAAGAATTTTTTTGGTCGTTGTGTAGCCAGTCTGGTCCGCAGTTTTTACCTCTTCGACACTTCTAAAATGCCTACCTCCCCTCGCTTCTTTGAGTGGATCTCACACAATAAAGTCACTAGGCACGAGATCTGGTGAATACAAGAGGGTGTTCCATAATTTTCTGAAAGTTTAAACTGTCTTATTGGATGTAAGCGGTCGGGTGTAATCATGCTGTAGCAATATTCCTGAATTCAGAAATACTCGTCTCTTACTCCTGACTGCAGGACGAAGCTGATTTTTTGCCATGTCTCACTAAAAAATATTGGTTACCATCAGTCCCCTATCCATATAATTCTCCAAAATTACTCCAATTGCACCCCAGAAGAGAATGACCACAACTTTTCCAGCAGACGGCTGAGTGCAAAATTTATTTGATTTCGGTAAGAAGCTGTGGTGCCATTCCTTGCTTGACCTTTTCGTTTCTGGTTGGTGATTGCTTGTAACAAGTTTTCCAAGAATTGCGTCACCTTCGACATGGAAACGATGCAACGTTTTCCACAGGCACTGACCCAACTCTCTTCCATTTCGGTAGTCAACTGATTTAGGTTGTCAACTAGCTGACACCTTATTGAAGTGCAAGGCAGTAGAGGGGCAAAAGCCCTAGCAGCACATTTTGTTATTGTCTACATCAGGGGCAGATATGCACTCAGGGGCAAACCTATTGTTCTTTGATTGACAGGTCATTAAGCTATTGTTCTCCTTTTATTAACAGCTCCTTAACCTATTGTTGTGTTAAAAATATCCTTCCTTTTGATTGACAGCTCCTTAACCTATTATTTCCCCCCCCCCCTCAAGAAACATCCAACCCATCCCTCCCCCTTGCTGCTACAGGTACACTTTCAGGTCTGAGTTATTGGAGTAGACCTCCCTTATCAATTTGATTAACTACTTAAATAAATTTATCAATTAATTCACCTCTTCCCCTTTGATAAACCCCCCCTACCACTCTCCCTACAGAAATTGGCAGGAAAAAGACTCAGCTGATTGGTCATTTGGAGGGAATTCGGTTGCAGTGTATGGAATATTGTTTAAACAATTTAGACAATGTGTGGAATATTGTTTGTTTAAACAATTTATGGTATTTGAGGCAGTATATGCAATATAGTTTAGTTATTTGAAGAATTTTTTAGGAAATCGATCCCCCTCCATGCCACACCAACCCATCCCTCCCTCTCCCTCTCCCTCTCAACCCCCCCCTCCCTACCACACCAACCCATCCCTCCCTCTCCCTCTCAACCCCTCCCCCCGTGGAAATTGGTGGCTCTGCGATGATGGGACGATCACACTCATGGAAATTCAAGGGTATATCGTTTATTTATAAGAAAATCTGTTTGCAGCAGTTGGATTTCTCTAGCTCATCACTCTCTGCTGTTTGGAAAGATGCAGGTCTTTTGAGACATAATTAATCAAGTATCTTTTTATTCCAATTGCGCAAGTAATACTACTGCACACAAAGGCACCCGCAAACCGAGGACGCTGTTGAACCAGTGCAGGTGTCAGTTAGTCCTGCAAGCATGAAGTGGCGGCATCCCTTTCATACTTAACACCTGAGAAATGTCTGTCGAAATACGTCTACCTGGGCATCGTTGCTGGCACGATGATCCATAGCCTTTGTACCTGCGGTCCAGTGAGATGTTTGCATAGCGGATCACCCTCAGCGAGATGTTTGCATAGCGGATCACCTTCACAGGCACAGATAAAAAGGTTGTCAGTGTTATCCCGATGTCACATGTCTATGCAAATAATGGCTAAGATTCCCTCTGGACTTGCTATAGAAATCTTTTACTATGCTCTCCAGAATAAAACAGGATTCATTTCTATCTAGCGATCCCAATTCGATGCATTCTACCTAGTGATCATAAAGGGACAGCCTGACCATTAAATATCAGTCCCTTCCCGGAAATAGTAAAGTGCTGCACGAATAGTTAATGGTTGCTTTTGTTGTTATCGTAGGATCTTCTGTGATGTCCCAATTTATCTGCATGGAAACTGTCTTAACAGGACCTGTTAACGAAAATAGCGAAGAATAACACCGAATGCATTCTTCCTGGCGGTCCTACAGGGACACCCCATCCGTCATGTCTCTTACTGAATTTACCCATCCAACTACTGCTGCTGCTGAATGCTGCTGCCGGTGTGGAAGAACCGTTCCGCCACTGTTTTCTGCAGACGAGAATTTCAGCGGCAAAACTATCTTCTACAGATCGCCATGGTGCACTGACAGTTAAACCCCGCAAGAGTGGTCTACAGATCGTCAAATACATCCCACTTACTCACCGCGCAGCAGTACAGTGCCGACAGAGCAATCTGCCGCCGTAAATGCGGCTTGTGACTGCAGCCGCAGAAGTGCATATGAGCCAGAGGGGCCAGCAAGCTGTGGATGACCCCCACCCCAGGAGGACCTGAGGTAGGGGTTTGAATGCTATCAACACTCCCGGTGCAAACACTCGTCGTATTGAATCTTCTCAAATTTCCGCAGAGTATACACATGACACTTGCGGCCCAAAAGCAACGCAATGCAAAGTGGGTATTAGTTTATTATTCACTCGCCCAGGGGGGTGGGGGCACAAGCCAAATTGTTATAGGCCGGAAGCTTTCTCGGACACTCACTTGCATAGCAGTATCATTTACACAATATAATTCTGAAGATATAGACCGGAAATTATTTCTCTAGAAACATGAAACTTTAGTGAGGTGCAGCGTGCTGTAAACCACCGGGTTATCATCTGCGAAGACCTTCATGTGGAAAAAAAAAAAAAAAAATACAGGGAACTAATATTGCCACTCGCGAATACCGATGTCAGGAATATAACCGATTCCAAATAATCCCTATAATTTACAAAGTCAACTAAGGTGCTTCTTATGTCCAGAGAACCAGCAAATGTGTCTTCCACCTGTCTTTAACCAGCTGGCTGCACACACCTCAATCGATGTTCTCTCAAACAAATAAAGATGGGAAATGTGCAGAAGCAGTCAATCGGACAGTGAAATGGTCCAACACAAACACAAGTACATACTGAATGTTCTCAAATTTCCATGGAGAGCACTCGTGATCACGAAGGTAGCCCAACACATAATGAGTATTAGTTCACCATTCAGCCGTATACAGGACGACATAGTTAAGTCAGCTACATCCCTGTACCCCAATTGGTCTTTCCAATCGTAAGGCTCATCCCATTAGCGGGAAATGGGAATCATTACCGCCACAGGCCACCGCCGCCGCGCACCATGCATCCCTGAATAGAATCGTCCAAGGAAATCGGCTTCATATACAGGGTGGTCCATTGATCGTGACCGGGCCAAATATCTCACGAAATAAGCGTCAAACGAAAAAACTACAAAGAACGAAACTTGTCTAGCTTGAAGGGGGAAAGCAGATGGCGTTAAGGTTGGCCGCTAGATGGCGCTGCCATAGATCAAACGGATATCAACTGCGTTTTTCTAAATGTGAACCCCCATTCTTTTATTATATATTCCTGTAGTACGTAAAGAAATATGAATGTTTTAGTTGGACCACTTTTTTCGCTTTGTGATAGATGGTGCTGTAATAGTCACAAACATATGGCTCACAATTTTAGACGAACAGTAGGTAACAGGTAGGATTTTTTAAATTAAAATACAGAACGTAGGTATGTTAGAACATTTTATTTCGGTTGTTCCAATATGATACATGTACCTTTCTGAACTTGTCATTTCTGAGAACGCATGCTGTTACAGCGTGATTACCTGTAAATACACCATTAATGCAATAAATACTCAAAATTACGTCCGTCAACCTCAGTGCATTTGGCAATACGAGTAACGACATTCCTCTCAACAGCGAGAAGTTCGTCTCCCGTAATGTTCGCATATGCACTGAATGTGCTGACGCATGTTGTCAGGCGTTGTCGGTGGATCATGATAGCAAATATCCTTCAACTGGCCCCACAGAAAGAAATCCGAGGACATCAGATCCGGTGAACGTGCGGGCCATGGTATGGTGCTTCGACGACCAATCCACCTGTCATTAAATATGCTATTCAATACCGCTTCAACCGCACGTGAGCTATGTGCCGGACATCCAACATGTTGGAAGTACATCGCCGTTCTGTCATGCAGTGAAACATCTTGTACTTACATCGGTAGAATATTACGTAGGAAATCAGCTCAGCATACATTGCACCAATTAGATTGCCATCGATGAAATGGGGTCCAATTATCCTTCCTCCCATAATGCCGCACCATACATTAGCCCGCCATGGTCCTCATGTCCACTTGTCGCAGGCATCGTGGATTTTTCGTTGCCCAATAGTGCAAATTATGCCGGTTTACGGTACCGCTGTTGGTGAATGACGCTTCGTCGCTAAATAGAAGGCGTCCAAAAAATCTGTCATCGTCCCGTAATTTCTCTTGTGCCCAGTGGCAGAACTGTATACGACGTTCAAAAGTCGTCGCCATGCAATTCCTGGTGCATAGAAATATGGTACGGGTGCAATCGATGTTGATGTAGCATTCTCAAAACCGACGTTTTTGCGATTCCCGATTCTCGCGCAATTTGTCTGCTACTGATGTGCGGATTAGCCGCGACAGTAACTAACACACCTACTTGGGCATCATCATTTGTTGCAGGTCGTGGTTGACGTTTCACATGTGGCTGAACACTTCCAGTTTCCTTAAATAACGTAACTATCCGGCGAACGGTCCGGACACTTGGATGATGGTTCAAATGGCTCTGAGCACTATTGGACTTAACATCTATGGTCATCAGTCCCCTAGAACTTAGAACAACTTATACCTAACTAACCTAAGGACAGCACACAACACCCAGTCATCACGAGGCAGAGAAAATCCCTGACCCCGCCGGGAATCGAACCCGGGAACCCGGGCGTGGGAAGCGAGAACGCTACCGCACGACCACGAGCTGCGGACACAGTTGGATGATGTCGTCCAGGATGCCGAGCAGCATACATAGCACACGCACGTTGGGCATTTTGATCACAATAGCCATACATCAACACGATATCGACCTTTTCCGCAATTGGTAAACGGTCCATTTTAACATGAATAATGTATCACAAAGCAAATACCGTCCGCACTGGCGGAATGTTACATGATACGTTTGTGACTATTACAGCGCCATCTATCACAAAGTGAAAAAAGTGGTCCAACTAAAACATTCATATTTCTTTATGAACTAAACGAATATGTAATAAAAATGGGGGTTCCTATTTAAAAAAAAAAACGCAGTTGATATCCGTTTGACCTATGGTAGAGTCATCTAGAGGGCCAACCATAGCGCCATCTGGTTTCCCCCTTCAAACTAGACGAGTTCCGTTCTTCGTAGTTTTTTCGTTTGATGCTTATTTCTTGAGAGATTTGGCCCGGTCGCTATCAATGGACCACCCTGTATATATAGTCTTTGATTTGTACCGAAAGAGATGCCAGTGTTGTTCCTTCCAGGTGGTGTTTTTGGAATTTGGCATTCTTACAACATTCTGACATTTCTCTGTGTACTTAAAAGTGTGAATACACCTTGTTTTACACTGCTTCAAAGGAAAAGTCCTATTGTACAACACCTCAAAATCAGTTTTCTTTTTTTACCAGTTTGGCGTACCTTAACAAATCAATCGCACGCACACCTCTCCCTACCCCACACTAATTGCTTACAGCTAGATATTTATTTGTATACTATCCAACTTCAATGCAACCCAACCAAGTTATCTTCCTCTCCCCTCCAAATGTCAACAAAAAGTGCCACAGCCAGAGCTGAAACAAATACTGCACTCGCACGGATTATTGTTGTGGAGGTAGTGTGTTTACATTGTTCTGTTGCGAACACACACATAGCACAGTTGTGTTATTTTGCATATTGGCTTTCAAATGGTTCAAATGGCTCTGAACACTATGGGACTTTTGGTTTAAATGGCTCTGAGCACTATGGGACTTAACACTATGGTCATCAGTCCCCTAGAACTTAGAACTACTTAAACCTAACTAACCTAAGGACGTCACACAACACCCAGTCATCACGAGGCAGAGAAAATCCCTGACCCCGCCGGGAATCGAACAACTTGTGAGGTCATCAGTCCCCTAGAACTTAGAAATACTTAAACCTGACTATCCTAAGGACATCACACACATCCATGCCTGAGGCAGGATTCGAACCTGCGACCGTAGCGGTCACGTGGTTCCAGACTGTAGCGCCTAGAACCGCTCGACCACTCTGGCCCATATTGGCTTTCTGCATGGCAGTGGAGGCATCAGAGGCAGTGGCGGCATTGGACCTAATGTAGAGGATCCACCTTTCAGATGCTACCCCAGGTCAGACACTGTGAATCAATAGCAAACTTTATCCGAGAACTATTGCAGAGAGAGATCCATCACAACCTTCACCCCAGACATTGTGCAAGTCGACCACTCGAAACCATTTTTGGTAATGTACGTATGATAGACCCAGATCGAACAATATTGCCTGATGTATCGCTTGCTGGATCCAGTCCAGTCAGTACTCGCAGAAGCAGTGCTGGTTCATCCAACTTCCAGACGATACTTCAGGTCATACATGGGTGGATTCATGCTGAACATTATTCAGTTTTTTTCTCTTTCTTTTCGCAGGTGGATTCACCCAAGCTGTTATCATGACCTTTGCACAAATGGATCCACCACGAATAATATCTCTGGATGATACCTTCACTCCTAGGAATAATCCCAGAAGTAGCTCACTGTGGATCGACCATTAGCAATACCTTACAAATAACGAAACTTTTGTGCAGCCACCTTCTGGATGCAATTCTGAACGCATCCCATGGACGCTGCTGCCTCTGCTGCCGCCTCCAACAACGATGCCTTGGGTGTCACTGGAAGGAGGGACTGGGGAACCCTTGCACACAGCCAACACAGTAAATAGTATTAACTTAATTTAGCTTTGGTACTTAGTCTTGACATTTGAAGGAGTAAGTAGATACCCTGTATGGATTGGGACTATGAATCAAAGTTCGATGGTATAAAAACGTATTTAGCCACACCTGATTACATAAACGAGAGAATCCAAATATACAGTAGAAGCTCGCTTAACGATCACTTTTGGGACGAAGCGATAGCATGATCGCTAAAAATGTTGAATAATAAGAGGAAAATTAAACAAGTCATTTACAGGGATCAAAATTACATTTCTGATAAAAAGAAAAGCAAACAAAAGTTTTAACACACTGACAATTTCAAAAGTTTAAAACGTTTTCTTGTTTATATTTTCTAAACCTTGATGTTCGTATGTGTGTGAATTCCTAAGGGACCAAACTTCTGAGGTCATCGGTCCCTGGACTTATACACTACTTTTAACTTATGCTGAGAACAACACACACCCATGCCCGAGGGAGGACTCTAACCTCCGGCGGGACGGGCCCGCGATCCGTGAGATGGCGCCTCTAACCGCACGGCTCTAAACCTTGAATTTGAGGCTGCATCCACCACTTCTTTAACGACAACATGATGGTAGCTGTACCGGTTGGTGGTTCTTCCAAATCTTTTAGGGCAATCTCGAGCGCATTTTTGCTGCAGAGCGCCTGATCTTTTCGTCGTCTTAATTTTCTTCATTCTGTGACTCCTCTAGCTCAACACTATACTAGTGCAAAACGAGATCAATGACCCAATCATCTTCAAGTTCTTCGTTGGTAATACCAGCAGTGTCACCTTCCGGTAGCCATTCCTCTACATCAGCACACTCGATATCATTCTGAAGGGATTGCAAATGATTGGCTGAAGCTGCAGTATCTGACTCATTCGCTTCTGGAAGTTCTTGTTCTTGATTTAGGGTAGGACAATTTTTCTTCAATGATTTTTGTAGTGTGGTCTTCGTAAGTTCTTTCTAAGCTTGAGCAACAGTGTAAATTGCATTTTTCATGCTGAGGCTTTTCACTGCTTCAAAAAGATCACAAAACTCTTCTGTTTTCTCCAATCAAGCACTGGCGTATTTTCCCCTGTTATGTCGCTTTAACTACTCAGTAACACCTTAGTTGGATTATTGCATTAACCTGTGTGGCAGGGGCAAAAACACAGCTTTTATGTCACCTTGTTGAAGTTTAAACTCTAAGGGGTAGCTTGGGGCGTTGTCTAGCAAAACAAGTGCACAGGATGTTGTTTTTTTTTTATTTGAGATAATTTTCAACAACTGGAACAAATGTATCAAAAACCCATTTTTTAAACAAATTACCATTCATTCAAGCATTTTTTTTAGCTTTGCAATTAATAGGAAGAGCTGACGTTTATTTTTTTTAAGGTTCTTTCTTTCTTGCGTTTGCTGCTTACAGACAACGGCAATTTACGGTCACCAGTTCCGTTGCTGCATGTTGCAATCGAAAACTGTCCTTTGCTACTTTAGTGCCTGTGGTTGTTTCATTCTTTGAGGTAAGGAAGCAGTATTTTACAGTTTAGTCCAATCTCGTCAATTTCGTATAAAATGTTCAGCTATCGGTTTATTTTCTGAGACTATATTTTCAAGTTTTTCGGCAAACACTCTACCTGCATCGTCATCAGCAGAAAAGTTTTTTCACCTGAAACAGGAACTTGTCTACACCCTGACGATTACTCCACCAGTGAAGACTTTCAACTACTTGCAATTTGTCTTTTTACCTCAAAATTTTTGATGCAACTGAACAGTTATTTTTTTGTGAGAGGGCCTGGAAGTGGCATCCCTCTCAAGTCTCTCCTGAAGAAACCAAACCCACAATGTCACCCATGAGCTCAAGTTTTGGTTTTTTCAATGCTTTTCTAGTTTTTAAAACATTTTCACTGTCTACAATTAAAGAAAAAGATTCAAGATCTTTTCACTTTTTTCCAGTATTTAATGGCTGCCACTCCAACAGCCATTTCAGAGGCTAATTTAGTAACGTACTCGCCTCTGTAAAGTCTTTGCAGAACACAGTTTCTGTTTAATTGTGCACATAAGTTTCCTTTTTTGATTTGTTGCCATTTTTAGTCTTTCAGAATCCCTTACACTACGTAATTACAACTTAAAAAACTACACAGAGCAACTCTGAAGTTAAAAGGAATACAGTGCACAGATAAAGCTGCAGATTACAGTACAAAAAGACAAACAGACCAGCAGTACAGTAGTCCCTCAACTGAGCATGCGCGAGGAGCGTGACTCAGGCAGACACCTGTTGTAACAAGGGTAGAATTGATAATGCTGGCATACTGTTCAGAGTGGAATGCAGAAGATGGTTGGAT
Source organism: Schistocerca cancellata (assembly GCF_023864275.1). NCBI lineage: Eukaryota > Metazoa > Arthropoda > Insecta > Orthoptera > Acrididae > Schistocerca > Schistocerca cancellata. The sequence goes on along the minus strand of NC_064626.1, from coordinate 389,090,061 downwards.
ACAAAGTAAAATACTCCGAGGAGTAAGGTAATCGTAGTAGAGGTTCTACTGTATAGTTGTACATTTACATATGAAAAAATATCGAAAAGTGCATGAAAACGTCAAAAATTCGGTAAAGTCCAGATACAACTTGGACACACATGATTTTGGAACTTATATAAATTGTGGCCAAAAATTTTTGTTACATTCGAACTAGATCGATGTGCCTGGAGAGCTCTTGCATACTTTTCTAGAAAGTTACAAGCTAGAAGAGATCTGTTAGTATCACAGTACTACCTGATTCGAAACTGACACAGATCCGCGCTAATGGTCGAGAGAGACAGACCACCATCTAGATTAGCACCTAATACTACCACTTGTAGTTTGATTTTTCAAACCGTTTATCGTACATTTAATCATTTTTTCAACTGATCTCTCCAGTATTATCAGTTGTGGAAAATGTACGCTTTGGACACACACACGCAGTGAGGCGTTTTGGAGGGGAATTACCGCATGTTGGTGATGAATGATCGAATTTGCAGTCACCGCAGATAATGATTCATTGCATTTTGCTACGGTGCTGTATAATAGGTTAGTCTCAGCTGTATCAGTGTCGCCCAGATAAATGGATCTGCCGCTTCCTAGCTTCTACAGCAAACTGCTGTAATTCATTTTACCGTCATATTTTATTACAATTTGAATATTCAATCAATTACTCTCTTGCTATATAGTGGCCAGTGTGTATTTTAAAGAAATTTCCTCCATTACTACGACCCATGCAAACAGGGATAAAAAAATTATTTCAACCCTGATCCGCTGGCCCTGAAGCATCCACGTCACAGCATGCACATAAAACAGTATGATTTAGCATGATTTGGAAGGTATGACTGGAAAGTGTTTTCACTTCCAGTCTTTACCGGGATGTTTTATATGATTCATCAACTAAAAACTGTGTTCGACCTGTGGAAGTCTAATGCAAAATAGTACTTACCTAAAATTTTTAATTATTTACCAAGAAAATAATTTATTTTTCTACTTAAAATGATATCAAACTCATTTTTATAGTCATATGCTTTCATATGGTTGTTGGACTTCGGAATTGCACTGTGCATTTCTTTGTATGCACATGGTCTGATATTTTAATAATTGTTTGTTTGCTTTTTAAGGACGCAAAAATAACCAGGGTCACACGGGGCCACGTCAGAACTGCAGAACACGCAGACAAAAAAGAGCTAAAAACGACTAAACGTCACTCCCTATAGACGGAAGAGAAGACAGTTAAAAACCGGGACGTGGAGAAAGGTCATGAACTAAAATTTAAATGGCCTTCGTCATACTGTTACGACGAGGAAAAAGTAAAACGTGATCGTTCGCTCAGACGGCCGATAACTCAGACGGAAAACACAAACAAAACGTTAAGTGGTTAAAAAAGGGCATTCCGTCAGGGAATGGCGGACGATCGAAGATTGGGCGCAATGAGTACCAAGTGGTGGGGGAGCACCACTTACATGGCGATGGCTAAAAAAAGACAGTACCCGATAGGCAATCTAGCTACAATCTTCTCACAGCGAGACGGTAGTGAGAAGGTCGCAAAAGCCACTGGGAGAAGCTTAATAACTCTGAGCTTGCTCCCGTGAAGAGAGGACCAGTGGTGATGGGAAAGTGATGCCACCTGCTGACAGACGGCAACACAGACATCATCAGACGGAATGTAAGAACTAGCAGGCTGAGGTACGAGAACTGCAGCCTTGACAGCAGTGTCAGCTGCCTAGTTTCCTGTCAGACCGACGTGAGCACGGACTACATAAAAAACACAGTGGCTCCATGAAGAACGGGCAAGTGACAGCTTTCCCAGATCCGTTGCACTAAGGGATTGGCGGTGTACAGCACACAGAGGCTTTGAAGGGCACTGGGAGTGTCTGAGCAAATGACGCAACTGAAAAGCCTATGTCGCAGGATGTACTGCGTGGCCTGATACAGGGCGAAGAGCTCTGCTATAAATGCTGAGCAGTGTTCCGGAAGCCGATACCGAAGAACGTCGGTGTCAATGACCGAGCTACATCCGACACCATGGTCAGTCCGAGAGCCATCAGTGTACACAAAGGTACGATATTGCGAAATTCCGAGCGAAGGTCGTAAAACTGAAGGCGACAGAGCGAGGCAGTAGTAGTGTCCTTAGGAAAAGAATGAAGGCCAAAGTGAATAATGGGACGCCGTACGAAGCCAAGGTTGTGAAGGATTTACACACGCCGGGAAAGTTGCAGGCAGCCTGAAGTTAAGCTACTGGAACAAGAGCCGAAAGCAAACTCCAGGAAGTAACAGAGAAGAGCGGCACGCTCCATACTGACGATCGAAGGAATCATCGAAGAAGGAGGCATAAGTTGAGTGGCCACGCATGACAAACGGCATCCGTATCTGTTGAGGAGAAATCCACGGCGGTAGGACAGCGATAATTCGACAGCTTCTGCATACAGACTCCCAAACGGGCTAGTGCAAAGGTTCCAGTGGCCAAACGGATGCCACGATGGTGGATAGTATTGAGACGGCATAAGAGAGACGGACGTGCAGATGCATAAACGAAACACACACAGTCTAGTTTTGAGCGGATAAACGGAGGAGGGTGGTTAGATCTGCTCCCCAGAATGTACCACTGGGACACGTAGAGCATTTGACGGACCGCTACCACGTAAGATACGTGGGAGGAGCAAGATAGTTTCCTATCAAACAGGAGCCCCAGGTATTTCGTAGTTTCAACGAACGGAAGAGCAACAGACGCAAGATGTACAGGCGGAGGAAGAAACCAACTACGCCGCCAGAAATTCATACAAATGATTTAGACAGTGGAAAAACGAAAGCCATTGTTTATACTCCATGAGTAAAGCTGATCGAGACATCGCCGAAGATGCCGCTCGAGACAGGTCCGTGGAGAACTGCAAAAGATGGCAAAATCGTCAATAAAAAGGGAACCGGAGATGCCCGGCGGGAGGCACACAAACATTATAGGGTTAATGGCTATAGCAAAGAAAACGGCGCTCAGTACGGAACTCCGAGGCACACCGTTTTCCTGGATAAACGTGTCCGACAAGGCAGAACCCACACGCACCTTGAAAACTCGCTTTTTAAAATTTCTTGAAGGAAATGGGTTCAAATGGCTCTGAGCACTATGGGACTCAACATCTGAGGTGAACAGTCCCCTAGAACTTAGAACTACTTAAACCTGACTAACCTAAGCACATCACACACATCCATGCCCTAGGCAGGATTCGAACTTGCGACCGTAGCAGTCACGCAGTTCCGGACTGAAGAGCCTAGAACCGCTCGGCCACCGCGGCCGGCTAATGAAATGGGGAAGTGGGCTAAAGAATCCCCACGTGTAGAGAGTATGGAGACCAGTCCTCTAGCGAGTGTCATAGGCTTTCTCTAAACCGAAAACCACGGCCACGGTCTGGGATTTCCACAGAAAACCATTTATGACATGGGTGGACAAAGTGACGAGATGGTCAACTGCAGAACGGCGCGCTCGAAATCCACGATGTGCAATGGTTAGTAAATTAAGAGATTCGAGCCACCATACCAGCCAGGCATGAATCATACGTTCCATCAACTTGTAAACACAGCTGGTGGGAGAAATGGAAGGAAGGTGTTTGTCCTTACCGGGCTTAGGTATGGGTATGACAGTGGCTTCACGCCGGCGTCTGGGAAACATGCCCTCTCCACAGATGCGACTGTAGGAATGAAGCAGATAGTGCTTGCTCGCTAGAGGAAGGTGCTGCAACATCTGAATGATAACATCGTCTGGCCCTCGGGTGGAAGATCGGGATGAAGTGACAGCATGATCTAGCTCCTTCATAGTAATTCTGAGAAGGGTATCGCCTGAGACGACTCCGCTCGTTTCCGATGGAAGAATGTTGGGTGTTAGTGGGAGGAGCTAGAAATCTCCGCAAAATGGCGGCCCAAGGTGTTGGAGATAGCAATAGGGTCCACGATGACATCGTCTGTTAGTGTGAGGCCGGTAGTTAGGGAATGGGCCTAGATGCGAGAGAGCCGTCGGAGGTTGGCCCACACGATGGAAGAGGGAGTGGAACTGTTAAAACAACTAGTGAATAAAATATAGCTAGTTTTTTTTGCTATCTCGAAGTACGCGACGACACTGTGCACGCAACTGTTTGTAATGAATGCAGTTTGCCACCGTATAATAACGAAAAAATATGCAGCGAGCACGTCTCCGGGCGCGAATAGCGTCGCGGCTCGCCTCAGTCCATCAACGGACCAGGACACGCCGTGATACGAGGAAGTGCGAGGGATGGAACGTTCTGCGGCGGTAAGGATAACGTTCCTACCTTGTCATCACAAGTACAACAGTTAGAGGATGGGTGGTCAGGGAGATGAGATGACTATGAATGTCATCCCGTAAGAGCAACATGACCACCCCATGAGGTGGAATGCCGACCTCAGGGGGTAGGTCAAAACGAATCGGTAAGTAATATGAAAGTACAAAGCGGTCGTGAGGGCGCAATTTCATTTCTTAAAGGCAGAGTACAGGGGGACGCTGCGATGATAAAAGTAGCCGTAAATCCTCTTTGTGGGACCGAAGGCCGCGAACATTCCATTGAATGAGAGTCATGATGAGGAAGATATGTAATGGTGTCACGTCGGCGGCTGCCGAGTGACAGCCGGTGTAGAGTCGCTACTACAGGGCACAGAAGCAGGAGGATCTTGCTCCATGGGATCCACAGAAGCACTGGCTTGCTTGTGCGGTCGGTCTGTGGAGTCCAACGCTGAATAACGGCAGGTGGCGTGCACCGGCAGCACTGAGACCGGCCAGGCTAAGGTATTACATGGTGACACCGTCGAAGATCTTCGAGTTGGCGAAGGAGATGACCGTTTCCCTTTGGTGGGTGTTGTTTGGCTGCAGGGACGGAGCAAGTCTTCACTGGAGTACTACTCCTGGTTTCCGGCCTACCGGTTGTGTAGCTGGCGTCTTCGCATCTTGAGGCGAGAGTTTGACAGCTTGTTGCACAGCTGGACGGGGGGATGGCGATGCTACCTTGACACTGGGCGATTTCACAACCTAAGAGCTGAATTGGATGTCGCATTCTGCGTGGCCATGTTCTTCATGGAGCGAGAGGTAACAAGAACAAAACTGCAGGATTTAATATATTTTGTATGGTATCTAAAATTTAAAAACCTCTCTCACACCGGCCTGATTTAGCTTCACTGATCAGGATAGTAAAAACATGCGTGTATTAAGGGAATTTTCATTGACAAAGCAGGCTTATCACATTCACACAGTTCAATATTGTTCTATCCTGATTAAATTGAGCTTAACTTAAATTCCATAAGGCAGTGAAGCAATTTCGAAGTCTCGGTGCGACAAAAATTGTCAGTCGATCTCCTGGAAACATTTGTAATAATTATTAACTTTCGGTGATCACTTGGGGAAGACCGGAGATCTGCTGGTAAGACCGTGTTAGCCTATTTATTTGAAGTAACTGGATATCTTGAGCATACAAAACGGCAGGTTCGTCCAGTGTAAATCAGACGATCCCCACTGATCCCGTGCAACACAGCGTAGTAAGCAGACACTGTCAATAATAATAATCAGTAAAATAATACGCGAACACACTTACTTTAGTTTAGTTCATGTATTAAATTCCTTCTCATACAGAATCTCATCACGATGGCGACTAGCTCAACAATACATACATATACATCCTTCTTTCACGACTAATCGGCAAGAAGTCCCCATTCTTTTTCCCAAGAGAAAACATAGATAGCAGAGAAGCTATTCTATGGAGTAAATGGACGCTCCATTGCGACTAGCCAGTAACTTGCGAGCGACTGCGTAAGGCATTCTTTCCTTTACGTGGATCTCTTAGACAGCCCGTTCACCAACACACATGGGACAAACCCGAGAGGAGGCGGCATGGCCGCCATTACAGTTAATACAGTGGGAAGGAGGAGGCAGACAATCGCCCTCGTGCACATCTCTACCACAGGTTACAAATTTGGCTGGGTGTCGACAAGACGTTCTAGTGTGGTTGAAACGATGACATTGGTAGCAGTGCAGCAGAATCAGAATGTACCGCCAGACTCTGATAATTTCATAGCCTGTTTTGATCTTAGATGGAAGCACCACGCTATCAAGGGTGAGAAAAAGTGCAGATGAGCACTAAGGAGGAATATACCTTTTTCATTACACGGTGGACAGCACAGACACCCTGATCAGAGAGGTAAGACTGGATTTTGGCCTCTGTTAGACCGTTGATCAGCCTGGTGTAAATTACGCCACAAGAAGAATTCAAAGTTCTATGGGCCTCAACATGAACAGGGTATCCATGGAGAAGCGAGGCAGCATGGAGTTGTTGTGTTTGAGAATCAGAAGTTGTCTACAAACGTAAAGTGCCATTCGGGTAACGAGAGCAGGATTTCACAGGGCCACCAACTGCATCAAAATCTTTCTGAATAATGAAAAGATTTACCGTGGCAAAGGACTGACTGTATTCAGTACGTGAGACCACGAGGAACCGTGGTGCAGCAGGATGGGTCTTTGATCATTAGCATAATTACGTTTATGTTGCGTAGATGTTGATTGTGAAGATGACTGAATCACTGCGAGAAAATCCCCCATTGATTGCCAGTGTCTCCGATGGCGCGCTCCTTCCAACTGTGGCCCCCTTCACAAGCGGGCGCACCCGTCTAGGTGATTGTTCACACCTCAGGCAATCGCCCCTCCCTGGGCCTGGCCTGTACCAGGGGGTACGTGCGAACTCAACCTGTACACCCGGGGTTGGGAATTACGCGTTACCCAGTCACATGTTACGCGTCAGACGCATGGGCCGGCCTTCAGGAGGACACAGGGAGGAAGAAGAAAAAGAGGAACCTTAAACGCCGAAGCGGACCGAGAGGAGACAGAAAAAGAAATGAAAAGAAGGTGAGACTGTTCTTACGTCAGCGACAGACAATGCAAACATTCCCATTAACACCCCCAGACATGTGCTCCAAGGGAGGGGAAAAAGAACAGCCAGAGGATAGATATGCAGCACGGAAGGGAAAAAATGCTGCAAAGCCTGGGAGCCCGTGGTAGCAAAGCACGAAACCGCCGAAGAGTGGCGGGCCCCCTGGGAGTACATTTACGTTGTGAGTCAATTTCTGGTCCCTGCACCAACTGTCACTTCTCTGTAGGTCTTCCTGCATTTCCCTATGGTTGTCTGGTGTTGCAGCCTTCCTTTACACAACACTGTCGTCCGCGAATACTCTCGTGGAGATTCCAACGTTATCCACTAGATCATTAATATAACAAATTATAATATTACAAAATAAGTTTTAGTATTTTGTAATTAGAATTAAAACAAAGTAACAGCCCATTAAAGTGACTGCCGGCCGTGGTGGCCGAGCGGTTCTAGGCGCTACGGTCTGGAACCACGCGACCGCTACGGTCGCAGGTTAGAATCCTGCCTCGGGCATGGATGTGTGTAATGTTCTTAGGTTTGTTTTAGAATCCTGCCTCGGGCATGGATGTGTGTAATGTTCTTAGGTTTGTTAGGTTTAAGTAGTTCTAAGTTCTAGGGGACTGATGACTTCAGAAGTTAAGCCCCATAGTGCTCAGAGCCATTTGAACCATTAAAGTACCTGTTACAGAAAAACTCGTCCCCTATAATAAAATCACAATTAAGAAGAAGCCACAAATGTCAGAACTGGGGATGGGTTATTTTGTCCCTGTGGCGGTTTTAAGTGGTTCGAAAATCCGGCGGTACTAATGTTACGAACGCGTTGTATTCTATCCACTAGGAAGCTCCGAAACCAATCACAAAACATCTGGTCCGATATTCGGTAGGCTCGCATTTTGTTCAGTGTACAGCAATGCGGAAATGATCGGATTCCCTTCTGAAGAAACACTGAGCCAACCTGAGGGCAGCTGTCTACGCTTGGATCTAGTGGATGAACAGAGCGATTTGACTTCCAAAAGATCTGTTTGCGAAACAACAGAACATGTTCCATAAGTACAGGGCTATTACAAATGATTGAAGCGATTTCATAAATTCACCGTAGCTCCATTCATTGACATATGGTCACGACACACTACAGATACGTAGAAAAACTCAAAGTTTTTGTTCGGCTGAAGCCGCACTTCAGGTTTCTGCCGCCAGAGCCCTCGAGAGCGCAGTGAGAGAAAATGGCGACAGGAGCCGAGAAAGCGTATGTCGTGCTTGAAATGCACTCACATCAGTCAAGCATAACGGTGCAACGACACTTCCGGACGAAGTTCAACAAAGATCCACCAACTGCTAACTCCATTCGGCGATGGTATGCGCAGTTTAAAGCTTCTGGATGCCTCTGTAAGGGGAAATCAACGGGTCGGCCTGCAGTGAGCGAAGAAACGGTTGAACGCGTGCGGGCAAGTTTCACGCATAGCCCGCGGAAGTCCATGAATAAAGCAAGCAGGGAGCTAAACGTACCACAGCCGATGGTTTAGAAAATCTTACGGAAAAGGCTAAAGCAGAAGCCTTACTGTTTACAATTGCTACAAACCGATGGATCGGTCGTGGTGGAGATCATGATCAGAAATTCATGTCATGGCCTCCACGCTCTCCCGACTTAACCCCATGCGATTTCTTTCTGTGGGGTTATGTGAAAGATTCAGTGTTTAAACCTCCTCTACCAAGAAAGGTGCCAGAACTGCGAGCTCGCATCAACGATGCTTTAGAACTCATTGATGGGGACATGCTGCGCCGAGTGTGGGAGGAACTTAATTATCGGCTTGATGTCTGCCGAATCACTAAAGGGGCACATATCGAACATTTGTGAATGCCTAAAAAACAGTTTTTGTATGTGTGTGCAAAGCATTGTGAAAATATCTCAAATAATAAAGTTATTGTAGAGCTGTTAAATCGCTTCAATCATTTGTAATAACCCTGTATACAACGGACAAACGTCAACCACAAAGGCCAATATTTATGTGGATCTGTCGGACGCCCCTTGTTAAAACGCTACGCTTTCTTCTGGTCTTCCTTGTTCTAGCGGCCTACGATACGCTGCTGCTAGAAGAGAAGTTTTTCCCGCACAATCTCTGCACAATCCCACAGGTATCTCGTATGCGGCTTTGTCTTTCCTCCAAAATAAGAACATTTTAATTTTATGCTATTACAGATTGTTTTGAAGATATTAACTATGCTCTGAATGGGTTTTACTGCCATTTAAAACAACTTTTTGTTTCTATTTGAACCGAATTATCACTACCATATTCGGAGGAAGTCTACCGCAATTAGAAACACTGTTCCCCTCCATCCACATAATGCCTGCGACTTTGATAAATTCACCAGCTCTCTCTCCCCCCCCCCCCCCCCTGCTGATGAAAGCTAAAGGTATCTGAGAAACAGTAAAACACGCAATACATACCTGTCACCTTCTACAGACGTTCGTGTAGTGATATGTGGTAGTGTATGTACACATACCTGGAAAAAACGAAGAAGGTTGAAAGTTATTGAGACAAACAATTCAATACATTAAAATATAGTTACTTCTGTCTTTCAAAACTTATAGACACGCAACTTATAATTAAGCTAAAAATTAGGAATAGAAGTTTCTTATCCTCCGTGTGTGTGTGTGTGTGTGTGTGTGTGTGTGTGTGTGTGTGTGTGTGTGTGTGTGTGTGTTTGTGTGTGTGTGTGTGTGTGTGTAAAGAGGAGGATGGAAGGGAGATTCTGCATTCCACATATGAGGCTACTACTAGGATTCTAAGTTTTGGCAAGACTGAAATGTCCTCAAGATACTTAGTTAGATAAAGAATGAGGCTGGAAATCAGCCGTGACCTTATCAAAAGGAGTATTCGTCTGAAGTTAAGCAATGGAAAATTTAAATCTAGAGGGTCAGATAGAGATATAGGACCTGCTCCAAAGTATACACCTCCACGCCGCTTGGCTCTATGGATGAGAGGGAAGTGGCTGGACATCATAAATAAGACGAATCTATTTAATTGCTTGGAAAAATAGGAAGGGGGTGTTTTGTCTGTTCTTTGTAAGTTTAGATTTTACGACCGTTCAATAAGTAGTACTTCAAAACATTTGTACGGCACATTTAATAAAAAAAAGCAATAGAAGCAACTGCCTAAAACGGCTTTCTCTATGCCAATAAAGCTCATTCGTGGCTTTCAGTAGTTACGTGCATGCTGCTCTAAAGTATCAGAATGTTGTTCGGCCACTGCAGTTTGCATACGAATCGTCAATACAATGGGTTGCTGAAAAAGTTATCTGTTACAGTTCCAGACAGCACACAACAATTTTACTTCATCCAATGCTTTTATCCTGCGCAACCATCCACAAAAACATTCCTTTCCATTGTCCTCCTAAAGCACTTACAAAGTGGTCTCGTGAACTTCACGCATGTTTCAGCTGAACAGGTCGTAACGAAGGAGCGGTGTGATGGGACACATTTTGACATGGGACAGCCACTATAAAAACTGTAACTTACCACGACTTTAAAAAACCTTTACGAAGGTTGCCTTTCAAGTTTTGGTGAGACGTGGCATTAAAACTATGGGAATTCGGAAATCGATAGAGTATTTTTTTACAATCAGCATTCAAAAAAGAATACTGTGGAAAATTCACAGGATGTATAGCGCTTTGGCAAAGGCCTAACTCAACAACAATGCATCGAATAACTTCGATCAAGTTTTGGAAGTCGATCACCTTCATTCAATTCAAGCCTTTCCAGTTGCTTTGCCTGCCTCCGTCAGGGAGGTGTTTCGTGATGGCCGACTATACTCGACTGTTCAAAAAACAATGATGCTGTGGCGAACCCGATGGAAAAGTGTCGACATGTGATTTACTGTTACACACAGGAATTCTTAGACATACCAAAGAAAATAGCACATTTGATTGTACATGTATTTTTAACTGTAACAAAGATCTTTTCTTGGCGGAAGTTGTTTAATTTAATCAAATCTCAAAATCAGGGAATGTCAATTGGTGTATGCGAATGATCAAAAAATTGAAATAAGGAAATGCAGGATTTGTGTAAAACTTCCTAACTGGAGACGTAAGTTGAAAATATTCACAAGAGCTGCAAACTACGTGGCAGTCAATTGTCTGAGTGTTTCAAACCGAACCGAGACCAACAAAAGTGGTTCGCCCATGAAACACTAGCAAAAAAATTATCGATTGTAACTTTGGTTACAAAGGACATTTCGTATCCATTGGTTAAGAGTATCGAATAGTTACTCCTGAATGGTAAAACAACAATTTGATTGACATAAGTTATCTATGAAATAACGCAATAGCCTTCGACATGCCAGTATCAACTGTCAGGCGGTACGTCGAACAACTGATTGGTGAATTTAATTCTCGCCTATGAACATTTAGTCACTTCATTACAAATGAAAATGCGTTTAAAGCGATTTTCAACAACTAAAGAAGGTGCTGAATGCTTCCAAAAGAATGTTTTTTGGGGTATCAACATCAGAGTGGAATAAATGTTATCACAATTGGTTTGAGTGGCCGTGCAGCCGTCAATGGGACCCTCGCTCCCCCCTCCTTTTCAACATGGCCAATGACACATGCTCAACACCTTGCCTTCCCACATAGCAGCCCAGATTTTAGATCGCAGAGTCAACGCTTCGGCTTTCGCTGATGTCCTGCTTTTCGCATCCACGAAGAGAGCAGCCCTCGCCCAACTGGGGCCGCATATCAAGGCGCGGAAGTATTTCATCCTTGCCTTAGTGGCCTCCGTCCGCGAGAAGAAGGTGAAGGTGGACGACTCCATCACCTTCACAGCCGGCAACGCCACCATGCCGGCCCTACACGTGGGTGCGACTTTTCATTACGTGGGGCTGCAGTTCTCTTCTGCTCAGTGCTTGTTCAATCCTCGCCCCCATCTGCAGAAGCAACTGAATATCATCATCCAGGCTGCCCTGAAGCCGTAACAGCGCCTCTACACACCCTCATGCACGTGCTGCTGCAGGACCTGTATCACGGGATGGTCCTCAGTCGCACCTGGATTGGTGTCGCGGACACCGCGGTGCGTGCAGCCGTCAGGAAATGGTTCCGCCTCCAGGCGGGCACCCCCCTTGGGCTACTAGCACTCTCCTGTGGCCCAAGGGTGACTCGGAATTCCATCAGCCCGCTGGATGCGCCCTACCCTACGGCGGGCCCGACTCCTGACACTGTAGAAGATGGGGCCAGCTGCGGAATACGAGGGTCTGCGCGAGGTGCAGCGCGAGGTCGCGACGCTCGAGCGGCACTTGACTTGGAAAGGTCATCCCCTCACGACATCGGAGCAGGTTGGGGACATGTAGGCGGCTCTGCTACACGTCCCCTTCGACAGTGCGGCCCTCTTCGAGTCTACCGCCATCCGGGGGCAGCACCAATGGGTCGCCCATACGAGTCGTCTCCTGTGTGGGCGCGACTTCATCAACGCCATCCGCGCCCGCATAAACGCTTTGACCTCCAAGGCGCGGCGTAGTCGCGAGAGGGTGGCTGATAACCAATGCCGCGCGGGCTGCAGAGCCGTCGAGACCGCCAACGACGTCGTGCAAGTTTGCGGACAAACACACGGGTCCCGCGTGAAACGTCACAACGCGGTCGTGAAGCATCTCACGAGTGAACGCTTGCAAAGGGACTTCGACTTCTCGATGGATCCTTATCTTCGAACACCGGGAGGACTCCGCAAGTCTGACATCGTCGCGGTCAAACACGGTCAAGCCCGCACAGTCGACGACCAGATAGTCTGCGACCACCTCCGGCTCGGCTGGTGCCACGAGCAGAAGGGCACAACACGCCGTCCATCAGGCGTGCCGTCCCTGCTTCCAGAGTGTCATCTACTCATCGAATGACGGCACAGCGACCGATGCCCAGAGCTGTCGTTAGGTAGAGTGCTGGCTTCTCTCTCCCTGACTCCTTGGGGCTGTCACAGGAGCAATAACAGTCTTGTTCTTCACTCCAATTCCTTCTCTAGTTTAATTGTTAATTTATTGTCTTTATATACATTTGACGTGTGTCGCTCTGTGTAAGCTCCCACTGAGGTGGGGCTACTGGCGAGGTACAATACACCTGTGTATTATTTCATCCTCATGTATGTGTTATTCCTATGGAATAAAGACGGCTGTTTCCTTTTCTCTGATACCGACGCATACAAAGATATATGCATGCGGAGTTGCACCGCCATCCAGCACAAAAGAACTGCGTGTTATGTACTCTGACAGCACCTCAACGCATAAGCAATGCTGAGAACCTCTAATATTAACTACTAGAGCTCCGGACAACATTCCGCGCAGCTACGGATATTAACAGAACTATACGAAGAGCTAAGAAGTACAGCGAAAAGAAAGTCGATAAAGAAACAGGAAAACAACTGCTGTTGCTCGAGTACCGTGCACAAATGGCCCCAGCAACTGTGTGGACAAGGTGATTCGCTGCTGAGAAAACAGTCCCTGATGGTAAAATCTTTTTATGTTCGTAGGCCCACACTTAAGATCACTTTAAAAGAAAAACTAACAGAAAAAGATTGTCATAAACCGTTATCCCATCGTATAGAGTGAGGTATATAAGATTTGTTTGTGGTATGGTCGCACGCTAGTCATTTGCAAAATGGTAAACAGCAGAATGAATAAAATTTAATTAAGATAGACATATCAGTCTTTGTTAGCAGTCATGTTTCAACTGAGACACATTTAATAACAAAGTAAACATTTTGTATGATATTGCACATGCTACAGGTGTTTAAATATTTGTCAAGGGAACAGGAGTTGTCCAGAAGATAAGATTTCACATTCAAATTTCTTTTGGTACCGCCTAGATTCTGTGAAAATGATTAAAACATTTTATAACTGCAAACTGAATTCTTTTCCGAGTCACTAATAATTTTAGTAGTGAGTACCGAAAGTTTATGAACAGCGAATGAGAAAAAAAGGTTAAATCCTTGAATTGTCTACGAGAAGACTATTCAGTTCAATTCTTGCTTTTCACTCATTTCGATATAAAATGCTGTGGTACTAAACTGACGCAAAAATAAAAGATAAAGGCACGGTAAGATAAAGAATAACAAGACGAACGAAGGACGATGGACTTAATATCCCATCCACAACTAAGTCACTTGAGATGGAGCCCATGCTCGGCCCAGACAAGACTCCACCAAAAAGAAAACTGCCAAACCCTTTTCGAACGTAAAGGCATTTGTCTGTACTGAAACAGCAAAGTAACATGAAACTGTGATTTCTGAAAACAATCAGCTGCTGAATATTATTAAAAAAACTGAGGGGGGTGGGTGGCGGGGAAGGGGTTCCGCGCGTCGCTGACGTTCCAAGATAGTCTCGCGTCTCGTAGCTACTTCATGAACAATTAAATAGGTGCAGATTAGGTATACTGTAAGAAGTATAACAGTAATTTGGAAAAAAAGGCGATCTTCAACCATAAAACATGAACTGCTCACACCAAGTACGAATAAACACGAGACCCCAAGATGACGTCTGGCGAGTACAAGTTATAGGGACAAAAGGTGTGGGAAATTGGCCACGTACGGCAATGGCAAAAATAAGCGACTGGGGTACAATACAAGTAGGCCGGCGCACACATCAATGACGGAGGTGCATCCACAGCGCATGCGTCTGACGTCACCGCGGGAGGTGACGTAAGCACCCCCGACACGACGTAGTAACTGCTGACTGAATAGTGCTGTCAGGGCAAAAAGAAACGGAAAAAAAATATTCGTCGATGATAAACGTTTCGAATGAATGTTAATTTCAGAAAGAAGACGCATAGTTGACCAATCTATACCTCCAGCAGGCGCGTAAAACGTATCAGTCTCCGTTTATTCCAAGCCTGTGCTCGTGTACTCTTGCCCATACAGAAACATACATAGAAGGCGTGCTGAGTTACTTGACCACATGTAAAGAGTGCACAAGCCGTTAGCCACTTTTAGCCGGTAAAGTTGCATAATATATAAGTCTGAAACGTAACTTTTACTGTACTCTAAGTGAAGGAAAGTGTAGTCAAAGGCTAAGAAAGATAAATGTAATGTACCAAATGCAGCTCCCAGACAACTTTAAGTATCAATCACATAATACCATCAACAGATATTCATCCAACGGCATAGAAGAATTGAGCTTCCACTGGTACAGCGGTAGAAACCTCGTAGTTGACACTGACACTAATTGACAGTTCATTAGTGTCACTTCTGCACCGTCGATACAGCGCTATGACCAGTGCTTAACTAATACTATTTGCGGCTGCCTGCTTTTAAGTATGATTCAAAATAAAACCGACCGTCAAAGATCATACATGTACAGCTTAAAATTCTTGTACTGGTGCAAAGCAAAAGGTCTAAAAGGTGTCTTCCCTCTCTCTAGCGTCAAGTGGTCACGTATTAGCAACATGTGGAAAACAGTAACCACTCTCATTCGAAACAGAGAACATGATGTCCTCATGTATACAACAAATTTAATGCAATGACATTACGCAAGAACTTGTGCCATGAACATTTGATTACATGACAAATTACACATAGGATAAATGACACTTTTGTTTGTAAACGCGGCAGGAAGCGTATTTTTTTTTTTTATTTGAAATATTTCTTAGAACGATATCTGGCTTCAGCAACAATTCGAGAGGTGCATTAAGTGACCTTAAAAGCCTGCCATAGGCGTATTATGAAACTGTTACACCGTGGTCTTCCATAAATACAGTTTTTACATCTTGTTTCGAAACAAAATATTTAACATGTATTAGAGGTGAGATGCTTGAATACCTTTTCAGGTACAGGAACTGATTAAGTACTCGGAAATATTATGGGATATTTCTATCGAATGATCGCGCCGTAATCATTCTGTTCGCGGTGTAATTAACAACTTCGCCCACATCTTACAACTTTTCGCGCTATAAATCGAAAAATATATTCTACCCGTCTCACAAAGTCTCATTAGTCAGCTAGTGACAAATTACGAACATGTTCAGCAGTTTATTACTTGATGACTAACGGGGCGTTACGAAATGTTCAGGGTTCAGTTCCTGTTTGAAAAACACAAAAAGTAGAGTACGCTTGAGTAAAGTGGAGTCAGAAGAATTTGTAATAAAGAACGGACTTAAGTAGGGAGATGCCCTGTCTCAGCTACTTTTTAATTTAGTCCTGGAATATATTATACGAATGGCAGCAGATATTTCAGAGGGTGTGGAGTTAAATGGAAATATTAAGATGTTAGGGTATGCAGATGATCTAAACATCATTAGCGATAGGAAAGAATCTGTAACAGCAAATGCGAATGCGTTAATCAAGGCTAGTGAAGATGTAGGCCTAAGGATAACTGAAGACAAAACCAAATACCTGGTTACCACTAGAATGCCAACAGCAGTAGATCAGGAAATGCTAAGAGTTGGAGACATGCAGTTTGAAAAAGTGAATACATTTAAATATCTAGGCGTGGACACCACTTCGAGATATGAGATTGAATCCGAACTGAAGAAGAGATTACGGGCTGGAAATGCGTGCTACTTCTCACTGAATAATTACTTTCATCACGGATATTGTCTAGCAATTTAAAGATTAGAATATACAAAACTATTATTCTACTAGTTATGCTGTATGGGTGTGAGACTTGGTCTCACTGTGCAAAATGAAAAGCCGTTTCGAGTATTTGAAAACAAAATTTTGAGGAAAATTTTCGGAGCAAAAAGGGATGACATTAGCGGAGAGTAGCGAAAACTGCATAACGAAGAGGTTCACGAACTCTATTCAAGCCCTGACATAATCAGTATTATTAAATCACGTAGGCTGCGATGGGCGGGTCATGTAGCTCGAATGAATGAGGGCAGGGCAGTGCGCAGAGTACTGGTATGGCACTTAAGAGGGAAAACGTCCTGGTCTCTTGTTGTTCACGAACAAGATTCCGAATACAGAGAGGCGCCGACGACAGCAGAAACTTTGTGTGCCTAACGAAGCGCACGCAATACCTTTCTGAAAAACTCATGAAGGTGGAAATTCAAACAGACTGGCAGATGTGATAAAATATTCGAAGTCGCTACATATTTCACGATGATCCTAGCAGTAGCGGCCAACTGTTGTGATTCTATTACTGAAAAATTCTTTCTCCTGATAAGAATCCAAAAAATTCTGGTTTCCAGTTCTCAATGGCAACACGATTCATGTCAGCAGACTATACTGTACAGCTATAATCCTGAACACCTGCTGATGGATTTGCCGTTTTGTTATCTTTCTCCTGATCCTTTTTACTCTGTCAGGCAAGACTGCTGTCCTATGTGAACTTCATACTCTTGGATATTCCACTTATTCTTCGTCGACTGCAAATTTATTTTCCTGCACATATAGTATCTACACGATCTCGCTGTCGTTCGCCCGGGAAAAGAAAGAACTACATTTTTATGGAAAAAGCAAGAGAAACAGGATTAAAATTTTGGCACAAATATTTTTTAATTTTATCTTTTTAAAAATAAATGGACCTACTGAAATTCGGAACATGCAACAATTCGAAAATTTTAGTCTACGGCCCAAGGCAAGTTATAAGAACATTGACTGGTAATATTTAATTTATGTTTAAAATTATTTATAAAATTTTGAAATCTTTTTTAAGGTGTAATCATGGCACTAAGAATTTAATTAAAGGACAGTCTATTTTTGTACCAAATACACAAAATGTGTTTTAACGTCCTCGCATAATTTCATAGCATTGTATCTTATACTCTGAGAAAAGTCTTCTTGTAATTGAAGAAAATGTAAAACTGAGTAAATGCATTTTAAAAATTTTGTTCAGGGTAACAAGAATTTTAAAATCCACGGTACTATTACCCCACATCATCCTAGTTTCTCTTATCTCTTTTCCTGCCTCGCTTTATTGATCCTGCTCTGATAGATGTAAAAACACTGCTGTAACGACACAGCTAAATGGTGGATTCATACTACTTATTTTCAACACTTGAAACGTGACTTTTCATCATGTATACAAATTATAATCTTAAGCCCCCGCCGCGTTGCTCTGCCTATATATGGAGGTTACTCTTAAGAACTACTGTAGGAATTTTGATACGATTTTCACTAACACAGACTGATTCATAGCGAAGGTTTGTGTATGTAATTTATTACTGCTACGCCAGCCAAGTTGTGCGGTCGTAGTTAGTTACAATTAGTGCTAGTTACGAAGCTTGGGCGGGCGATAGTTCAACCATAATCTTTATCATGGACAGTAATTTTTAGAATATTAAAACCACTAAGTGCCCTTTTCGGGCGTCTGAGGGGAAAAACAAAATTATTGAGGTTTTCATATGCATATTGTGTTTTGACATCTCTTCAGTGAAACAGGATTTGGAAGAAACCTTGATGTGAGTTCTAATACCGAATGTTTATGTGAAAGTGTTCCTTCGCTTGTCATATTCACAATGACTGATAATTGAAAAGTTGCGAATATTTTTAACAATCACTTTCTAAACGTAGCAGCAAATATAGGATTACATTGTTCAGTTGAAGAGGCAAGAATATAAATTAAAAATGTCATTCCACGAAACTTAAAACAACTAGAACTAGGGCCAAAATCGTTCACTGAAATTAATAAAATTAACCGATGGAATTTCTAGCATAATTCTGGAAGGTCATTCCATCAGTGACACATGCAATGCGTCAAAAGCACTGGGAATTTTTTCAGACGATTTTAAATATGCAATTGTTAAACCTCTTCACAAAAAAGGTGACATGCCAGCCTTTAACAATTATCGTCCAGTTTCCTTACAGATTTTTTTTTTTCAAAACATTCGAAAAAGTAATGTACTCAGGAGTAGTCTTTCACTTAAGTACAAACAATTTATTTATCAAATCGAAGTTTAAATTACAAAAGGGTTGCTAGACTGAGAATGCTGTTTATACATTCGCTCATTATCAGCAATTAGGATAAGACTTAATTTATAAAATCTCGCAAGTTGGAATTTCTTCTGTCTTTGATTGTGTTGATCATGTTACTCTCTTAATGTAACTCAAGTTTTACAGAATTGATAGCTTTATACACAAGCCGTAAGCGAAAGTTTGTGTTGAATAATTCAAACAATGTCGGAAGGATAGAAAATTTTAGTGACAGGGGAGAAATCACAAAGGGAGCCAAAGGGTTCAATTTTGGGTCCGCTTATATTCCTCACGCACCTAACATTTATTAAGCAGAACTGGTACTTTTTCTAGACGATGTTAGTGTTATAATAAATCTCATTTGAGAGAAAAAGCAACTGCAGAGATGGTGAATCCACGGTATTATTAAATGGTTCTCGGAAAATGCACTGCCCATAATTTTTTTTAAAAGATCTGTACAACAAATAGTCATACCAACAATTGATGTAGCACACGAGAAGGTGTTGGTAAAAAAGATAAAAGGCTCCAAATTTTTGTGAGTACATATTACTGAAAACTTGAACTGGTAGCAGCATATTACTGAGCTTCTCTAAGTTCAAAATGGTTCAAATGGCTCTGAGCACTATGGGACTTAACTGCTGCGGTCATCAGTCCCCTAGAACTTAGAACTACTTAAACCTAACTAACCTAAGGAAATCACACACATCCATGCCCGAGGCAGGATTCGAACCTGCTACCGCAGCAGTCGCGCAGGTTCCAGACTATAGCGCCTAGAACCGCTCGGCCTTCTCTACGTCATGTAGGTACCTCTTCAAGGAGCTAGGCATTTTATCTGTGCCATCACAACACACATGCTCGGCTGATGAAATTCATCATAACTAATTCGTCACAATTTGAGAAGAACAATCATGTCCATACCTACAACACATGAGAGAAAATTACATTTATCAGCCATATTAAAGCCGCCAGAGACTCGGAAAGCTGTTCATTCTGCTGCAAAAAAAAACTTTTGATCATTTGCACAATAAAGTGTCCGACAGACAGCAAAGCGAGTTGTGAAACTAACTTAAAATCATTTCTCCTGGGCAACTCTTTCTATTACATTGATAAATATCTTCTTAAAAGCTGGTGGCCACGGAAAAAGAGAAGCATTTATTTTTAAGTTGCACGAGTAGGACTATATAAAAAATAATTCATTAGTGTTAACATTAAGCATGTACCCATGTTCTGTAAACTGACCCATTCCATATCATTTGGATGAAAGGTTCATTAAAATGATCTATCCGAACATGTAACTAACCAACCAACCAACAATAATCTTCTTTCTTGTATGGATTTTGTACTGGTTTTTGGATGGTGAATAACTTATGAAACTAAATGGCACCACAGTACATTACACCCTTCTGACAAGACTCAATTCCTTTAAATGTAAGTTTGCCTTTATTTCCTAGCACTTCTCCAATGCCCAGCAATTCATCTTTCTTCTCCTTCAGCAAGTGATAAGGTCTTTTAGATGTGGCAAACACATTCCAACTTTTCTACTTCAGTTTTTGTATAATATTTTTTACTGAAGACACTCCATCCCCAAAAGGTACTTAGTACATCTATCGCCATACTGCTCCTCAGGTCTGGCGATAATTTTGATTCCTTTACTCGTGATGGAAACATATCAACGGTAGCAGATTACAAATATTACCTTCTTTGCTACTTGTCCAAGACAACTCTGAGCAAATGCCAACCTAAAATTACTTTCATAAGTAGACAGTTTTTTTGGCAGGACTCCAAATTTATAGTCACATGAACTAAAAATCAATAATAAAAACCAATGGTTATTCCCACTCCTCTTTCTTCACACAGACTCATGCATTTCATATTTTTAGAGCTAACACACGAGAACGTAAACTTTATAGCATGACAGATGCTCTTTAAGAGTAAGCCTGAACCCAGGATGTTACTCATGCTCCTGTGCGAAACTGCAACACCTATCCCAATTTCTGTAGCCGACGGTAAGAGGTGTGTGTGTGTGTGTGTGTGTGTGTGTGTGTGTGTGTGTGTGTGTGTGTGTGTGTGTGTGTGTGTGTGTGTGTGTGTGTGTGTGTGTGTTTTTTACACGCGCGCGGGTGGTGGTGGTGGTGGTGGTGGTGGTGGTGGTGGTGGTGGGGAAAGGTGGGGTAAAGTATGAATACAGCAGGTTCCACACACATCAAACGTTACTTCAGAGTACATTTATTTTGAGACAAACTTACACTGTTCCCTCGGTCCCAGTAACATATTTCCGAAGTTTTATACTGTATATAGGGAGGTTATAATTAAACTGACAGCGTTCTGACTGTGGCAAGATGACAGAGGCGGAGATTAGTGTTTAATGTCCGAACCATCCAGGCATTTGCCTGAAGCAATTTAGGGAAATCAAGAAAAACCTAAATCAGGACAGCCAGACACGGGATAGAACCGTCGTCGTCCCAAGTGCGAGTCCAGTGTGATAACCACTGCGCCAACTCGCTCGGTCTGAGCTATATACATTGCAGGATGCTGAGACTACATACATAAGTTCATCAATAGGTGCGCTCGCAGAGTATGCTTTGAGAAAGGGGGAGAGAGGGAGAGAGAAAGGGAGGGAGGGGGAGGGAGAAAGGGAGAGAGAGCAAGGGAGGGAGGGAGCGAGCAAGGGAGGGAAAGAGAAAGGGGGGGAGAGAGAGAGAGAGAGAGAGAGAGAGAGAGAGAGAGAGAGAGAGAGAGAGAGAGAGAGAGAGAGAGGAAGGGGGGAGAGAGAGAGGAGGGGGGAGAGAGGGGGGAGAGAGAGGGGGGAGAGAGGGGGGGAGAGAGGGGGGAGAGAGAGGTGGGGAGAGAGGAAGGGGGGAGAGAGAGGAGGGGGGAGAGAGAGGAGGGGGGGAGAGAGAGGAGGGGGGGAGAGAGAGGAGGGGGGGAGAGAGAGGAGGGGGGGAGAGAGAGGAGGGGGGGAGAGAGCAAGGGGGGGAGAGAGAGAGCAAGGGGGGGGAGAGAGAGAGAGCAAGGGGGGGAGAGAGAGAGCAAGGGGGGGGGGAGAGAGAGAGAGAGCAAGGGGGGGAGAGAGAGAGAGGAAGGGGGGAGGGAGAGAGAGAGAGGAAGGGGGGGAGGGAGAGAGAGAGAGGAAGGGGGGAGGGAGAGAGAGAGCAAGGGGGGAGAGAGAGAGAGAGAGAGAGAGAGCGCAAGGGGGGGAGGGAGAGAGAGAGAGAGGAAGGGGGGGAGAGAGAGAGAGAGAGGAAGGGGGGGGAGAGAGGAAGGGGGGAGAGAGAGAGGAAGGGGGGAGAGAGAGAGGAAGGGGGGGAGAGAGAGAGAGGAAGGGGGGAGAGAGAGAGAGAGGAAGGGGAGGGAGAGAGAGAGAGAGGAAGGGGAGGGAGAGAGAGAGAGAGGAAGGGGAGGGAGAGAGAGAGAGAGGAAGGGGAGGGAGAGAGAGAGAGGAAGGGGAGGGAGAGAGAGAGAGAGGAAGGGGGGGAGAGAGAGAGAGAGAGGAAGGGGGGAGAGAGAGAGAGGAAGGGGGGAGAGAGAGAGAGGAAGGGGGGAGAGAGAGAGAGGAAGGGGGGAGAGAGAGAGAGGAAGGGGGGAGAGAGAGAGAGGAAGGGGGGAGAGAGAGAGAGGAAGGGGGGAGAGAGAGAGAGGAAGGGGGGAGAGAGAGAGAGGAAGGGGGGAGAGAGAGAGAGGAAGGGGGGAGAGAGAGAGAGGAAGGGGGGAGAGAGAGAGAGAGGAAGGGGGGAGAGAGAGAGAGAGGAAGGGGGGGAGAGAGAGAGGAAGGGGGGGAGAGAGAGAGGAAGGGGGGGAGAGAGAGAGGAAGGGGGGGAGAGAGAGAGGAAGGGGGGGGAGAGAGAGGAAGGGGGGGGAGAGAGAGGAAGGGGGGGAGAGAGAGGAAGGGGGGAGAGAGAGAGGAAGGGGGGAGAGAGAGAGGAAGGGGGGAGAGAGAGAGGAAGGGGGGAGAGAGAGAGGAAGGGGGGGAGAGAGAGAGGAAGGGGGGAGAGAGAGAGGAAGGGGGGAGAGAGAGAGGAAGGGGGGAGAGAGAGAGGAAGGGGGGAGAGAGAGAGGAAGGGGGGAGAGAGAGAGGAAGGGGGGAGAGAGAGAGGAAGGGGGGAGAGAGAGAGGAAGGGGGGAGAGAGAGAGGAAGGGGGGAGAGAGAGAGGAAGGGGGGAGAGAGAGAGGAAGGGGGGAGAGAGAGAGGAAGGGGGGAGAGAGAGAGGAAGGGGGGAGAGAGAGGGGGAAGGGGGGAGAGAGAGAGGAAGGGGGGAGAGAGAGAGGAAGGGGGGAGAGAGAGAGGAAGGGGGGAGAGAGAGAGGAAGGGGGGGAGAGAGAGAGGAAGGGGAGAGAGAGAGAGGAAGGGGGGAGAAAGAGAGGAAGGGGAGAGAGAGAGAGGAAGGGGAGAGAGAGAGAGGAAGGGGGGAGAGAGAGAGGAAGGGGGGGAGAGAGAGGAAGGGGGGGAGAGAGAGGAAGGGGGGGAGAGAGAGGAAGGGGGGAGAGAGAGGAAGGGGGGAGAGAGAGGAAGGGGGGAGAGAGAGGAAGGGGGGGAGAGAGAGGAAGGGGGGGGGAGAGAGGAAGGGGGGGAGAGAGAGGAAGGGGGGAGAGAGAGGAAGGGGGGAGAGAGAGGAAGGGGGGAGAGAGAGGAAGGGGGGAGAGAGAGGAAGGGGGGAGAGAGAGGAAGGGGGGAGAGAGAGGAAGGGGGGAGAGAGAGGAAGGGGGGAGAGAGAGGAAGGGGGGAGAGAGAGGAAGGGGGGAGAGAGAGGAAGGGGGGAGAGAGAGAGGTGGGCGGGGAGGGAGGGAGACCGGTCCACTTTGTTCCACCAGTTGATGATATGGTGCTGCAAGCAGTCAGAATGTGGCCTAGGTGCCAAAGGGCACGGACGACCAATCACATAACTATGGTAGTTCCGGCGTGTTCATTAAGACTTCGTCACAAGTTACAATGTGTGTTAAATACGGTCTTCCAACTCAGTAACATGCTACACCCGTAATACGACATGGTTAACAGCTGCTCGCAGAACATCCAGTTTATTCATAGCTATATGTGGTCCTCTGCTCTCTTTCACAAAGGGAGGAGTCCAGATACATCCCTAATATACAAGATCTTTCCGATATATCCATAACCAACAGTCACTTGGCTTTAGGCTGAGGAATCTGAAAGACGACACATCTCAAATTACCATGAGATGATTCAGTCATTGCCGAAGGTTTCTATAAGCAAATCAATCAATTGGCAAGCCACACATGATGTTGCCCTACCTTGCATGAAAATAGTTATGTGGACACAGTTGCGTGCTTGCGCAGAGGAAATCACGCGTTGCATAAGGAAGTCCTTGTAACGTACTTGTCACTGTATACCTAAAGGGCCTGCGAAGTGTCATCTCCTCGAAGAAGAACGGATCGACAGTGAAAAAGCTTGTGACACCCAATCACACTGTCACATAAGCTGAGAGGAGTGGATGTTCCTGACATGTTGTAGAGTAGCACCCTAAATGCGTCAGTTCCGTGCATTCACGGCACCGTACAGAGTTAAATGTGCCTCGTCTACCAAAGAATACTCTCTGACCACATGTCATACAATTCTATGTATGCCAACAAACAAAGGGCAAAGTCACTACATTGGCGCTTCATTTGATACACATTCCGAATATTTTAAGGATAACAGTGTAAAATGCACTGCAAAATCTTTTAAACTGTTGACCAGGAGTGAGAGAAGTCCCATGATACAGCTCGATCACTGGCTACAAATTCTGAGGCATGTCCTGCAGGGTTAGCTATAGCTGCAGGAACTTCATCAACTGATATGGGAATGACCTGCCTTCTTCTGTCTGCCACAGCATCTAATTCACCAGTTTTTTTTTCAGATTAACTGATCATATTTTTTAGCCTATTTATTGCGATGGAGCCTCTTTGCAGCTGTTTCTGTCGGCGATATTGCCACAACGCAGCGTTGTTATTGCTGCCACTCTGATAAAACAACTTTACCAGGAGTGCATAATCTTTATTCAATAGCCTGCACAGTAGCACAAAGAACATGTCAGTTTAATTATAAATCCTTCATAGCCCCTGGTGTCACACAAGGCGTTTTAGTGTACTGCATGGTGTATTCAAGTCCGCAACTATTTGGTTCCCTAGCATAACAGAGAATGATCTTTTGCCCACGTTTTGCTAAGACACCTATCTTCTCTCATTATATGTTCTTAGATTTTGTATAATAAAGAGTACTGGTCCTAGAATCGCCTATTTGCTCTAACTCCACCATCCGTATTTGCTTTCCTACATCTTTTACGATGTCCATATGTTGGTGCCGGTTGAGTCTGACACACTCAACATAAAAGTAGTTACGTTCGTTTGTATCTCAACCTGAGATCAATCCCATCTATGCTGAATTCTTAAGAAGTGAAAATTTATAACCCTTCTCTAAGTGGTTACATTTGATTGGAAGGTTTTATTTTATATCTTCAGCCAACGTGGTTGTGGCATGTCAAGAGACGAGGGATTAGTACAAACTGCAAAAATCCATTACGACGTGGACTGTTGTCTTTGTGCTCAGTACTCATGGCTAACAGTTTTTGTCTGAAATTGCCGTGAGCAGTTATGTGAAGGGAGACTGCAACAATCTCTATCCTTACATGCAGCTGGAAAGTTGGGAACACAGAACAGGTTTTTTTTCATTTTTTTTTCATGCGAACGTGATTTCATCTCTTATTTGGAAACCATTTCAACGTTTTGTGATGATGACGATGATGATGATATCACGATATCGATTCATCGTCCGTCTGCAGCAATAATTTAAAACACCTATGCAACCTACTTCCCAGTTTTGCTTTCACAGGTATAATGCAGGCAAATTTTAAGTACTTACCAACTACCAATAAAATTTATTTGAATTCTACAGTCACTTGTGGATGCTGACTCATATCTAAGAGATCTGGATGGCCATGAATCATCCAATCCTTGAATTATACCAAGCCTGCAGGAAAATTCATGCATGCAGGTTTGTAGAGTCCTAGATGATGGCTATGATTTCGTTCCTGTAAGCTGTATTCCCTGCAGTGGCTCGTACCAACAGTCTAACAGTCTTAACTGTTCGTTGCGGTCATCATAATATATTTACTGTAGAGGCAGAATGTTCATGCTTTTATGCTGAATATCGACATTATTTCCGGTGCTTTGTAGCCCTTCTAACAAAAGTTTAGTAATATTGTGGCATTTTTTATTGACGTTTTTAAGGATTTTAGTTGTAATAAACCAGGTGTCCTTTAAAACTCCCGATGCCCAACATTAACTGCATACTTGATTAAACTTGTAGGGTGCGTGCCCAACATACATCGCCCATCCCTGCTGAGCCCGATTGTCTTTGCTATCTCACTGTCACTGTAATGGTCAATGAAACCTATAATGACATTCCTCCTCCTCCTTTGCGACCATCTTTATTTGCAGGAACCATTACAGACTTTCAGTTGTAGACTAAAATAATTCTAGGACAATGATTGTTAACCTGATGTTGCATACTAAATAGGTCTTGAGATTAGATGCGGTGATGGTACTTTGAACTCTTCTATCTCAGTCTGTTGCCGATGGACTCTTTCATTCATGCTGTCCAAGTGTTTGTACAACTCAACTTTCATAGATATTTCCAAAATAAACCAATCCACCTCTGTTAATCTTCCATTAAATCCTTCAATTTTCCCTCCATGTATTGTTCAAATCACTGTATTATTCAGTTCAACTTTTTGTGATGATGATGATGATGATGATGATGATGATGATGATGATGATATCACATACCCCGAGGAGCTTAGGGGACGATGCGGGGACCCACCCGTACTAGGCAAGGTCCTAGTGGAGGTGGTTTGCCATTGCCTTCCTCCGACCGTAATGGGGATGAATGATTATGATGCAGACACAACACCCAGTCATCTCGAGGCAGGAAAAATCCCTGACCCCCCCGGGAAGCGAGAACGCTACCGCAAGACCACGAGCAGCGGACCAACTTTTTGTATTTACATGTAAATGGATGTCTGGTCTGCGCATCATCCCTTTGGAATGAATGCATGACTTATCCATGGTATGCAGTGTGCTAATATGGTTACTAATAATAATAATGGCGTGTGACGAGGGCCCCCCGTCGGGTAGACCGCTCGCCTGGTGCTAGTCTTTCGATTTGACGCCACTTCGGCGACTTGCGCGTCGATGGGGATGAAATGATGATTAGGACGACACAACACCCAGTCCCTGAGCGGGGAAAATTCTACGACCCAGCCGGGAATCGAACCCGGGACCTTAGGATTGACAGTGTCGCGCCGACCACTCAGCTACCGGGGGCGGACAATATGGTTACTTATTGGCACAGTATCATTTAAAAAGAAATTCGTGGAACCTCGATCTGTATCTCCCATCATTCAATTTTCTTGTTTCATCAGCACTCTCATTCTCCAGTAGTACTGGGTGCACAGCGCAGAGCGGAGACAAGGCTGCCCCCTGGCAAATGTAATGTGGACAACGAAAAATAAACACAGTTTTTTTATGCATGGGTAAGTTGCCTTCAGTGAAGAAGTAGAAAGAGCATATCTGTTGCCATCTGCTAATTGTTTTGTTAACATTAAATTATTCGGATATCAGTCTAAACTATTTAAATAATGCATTGTGGTGGTAGTTGACGGCCTACAGACTCTTATTGACGTGTCTCCCCTTGATGTGCGTGGAATACTGGGAGAATATCGGCAAAATTCCAACAAAAGTGTAAATAGCATTTGAATTTGCTGCTTTATGATCTTGATCCGCTGACGTTCGGAGCTTGAATGTTAAGCCTGTCTCTCAACTTCTATACCTCAAAAACCGGTGGCGGTGGGGGTCGTGATTGGGAATCAAAACCCGCCAACAGGAGCGCACTGCAGGAGTGAGAAAAGGGAGGCGGGCACTTTCAAAAACATAAATTAAAGTTGCAAAAATCAGGGTGCATACTTTGAATAGGAAAAAAAATTCCGGGTTTTCCCCAGTTAAAAATACACTTTTTCCCCGAATGAAAATACACCATACCACTGGTAAAAGTGCATTTTTTCCATGTTAAGTGCTTGTATACTTTCCCTAGGAGCTATAAAACTGATAGGTCCTTTGAATAGCATAGGTTTTATACACCGGCACAGAACTTTCCGTTGTTTTAGGAAATACAACCCCGCAAAAACCCAATGTATGTTTCGAAAGATCTTTGATGCGTGCCAACATTTACACTGCGTAGTTCCATATTGCCGAAGTATAAACAATGTGCTATGTTCTGAATATCTACTAATAGCAACATCCCTGTTAAGTAGCACGAACACGCAAATGTTAACGGTTGAAATTAAAATACATACAGGATTGCTACTAGAAAAGCTAAGCTTTCAAATATAGTACTGGTGGTCAAAAGTTTCATGCCCCCCCCTCCCCCCCAGGAGATCCCAGGTTCGACTCCCAGTCGGGGCACACATTTTCACCTGTCCCCGTTGATATATATCAACGCCCGTCAGCAGCTGAAGGTATTAACATATAATTCTAATTTCGTTCTAGACGGTTGAAGGTCATCAATGGTGTCTGTATACTGGATAGGGTCCCGCAGATACAGTGCAGATGGCGATGCTGGACCATACACTAGGCTCCCATAGTCAATACGGGACTGTATGAGGACTTTATACAGCTGCAGCAGTGTAGGACGATCAGCATCCCCATCAATGTGGATCAGGCATTGAATAATATGAAGATGCCACCAGCACTTGTTCTTAAGCTGAGAAAGATGGGGAAGCCAAGCTAAGCAGGCGTCGAAGACCAGTCCCAAAAAGCGGTAGGACTGTACTACATCAAGTAGTTGGTCATGGAGGTAAAGTACTGGATGGGGGCGGACAGTACGACTACGACAGAAGTGCATGACAAGTCTTGGTGGCCGAAAACTGAATGCCGTAAGGGCACGTGACTGTGCCTTCCATATAGCTCCCTGTAGCCGGCGTTCATCCACAACAATAGTAGAGGAGCAGAAACAAATACAAAAAAGTCAGCATATAGAAGAGGAGAGACTGACGACCCTACTGCTAATGCAAGACCATTGATGGCAAATTAAAAAAGAGTGGGACACTCAGGGCCATGCAGGACCTCATTCCCTTGGATATGGGACACACTGTGGGAAACACTGATGCGAACTCAGAGTGCAGAGCACCAAGAAGTTCTGTATAAAAATCGGGAGAGGGCCCTGGAGACCCCACTTGTGCAGAGCAGCAAGGTTGTGGTGTCGCAGGCCTTCATCAGGTCGAAAAAGACGGCAATCAGGTGTTGTTGCAGGAAAAGGCCGATCAAATGGCAGACTCCAGGTGAACCAAGTTTTCGATGGTATAGCACCCTTGGCGAAAACCACGCTGGGACAGAGCCAGAAGGTCCCAAGACTCAAGGAG
This sequence comes from Schistocerca cancellata, assembly GCF_023864275.1. Lineage (NCBI taxonomy): Eukaryota > Metazoa > Arthropoda > Insecta > Orthoptera > Acrididae > Schistocerca > Schistocerca cancellata. The sequence continues at coordinate 389,060,845 of NC_064626.1, read as the reverse complement.
CCAACACAACTGCCAGCTAACCATACGTCTGAGCAACTTACACACCACGTTGGTGACGCTGATAGGGCGATGGCTACCAACATCTAGTGGGTTCTTACCAGGCTTTAACACTAGAACTATGGGACAGGAATTTGCTATCTCTCCAGATGCAATTGAAGACAGCAAACAGGTGGGGCTGGAATCCGCCGACAGATGTTTAAACATTTGGGAATGGATGCGGACTGGGCCAGTGGATGTGTCAGGACAGTCGAAAAGGGCACGGGAAATTCCCACTCACCCAAAGGAGCTCAGGGTGGCGTGGAGCATGAGAGGTGTTGCCGTTCTAACCACTGTTTGAGGAGACGAAAGGCGGGGCGGTAATTCTCATACGCAGAAGTGTGAGCTTAATGCTCAGCAACAAGCTCTGAGATCACGTCTTTATCACCAGATGCTGCTCAATGTGTAGACATGCCAGGTACACTCACAGAAGGCTGATAGCCATAAAGTCGTCGGAGCCCAAGCCTGGGAAGTAGAGGTTCGTGTTCCAATGGTGGAGACTAAGCGCTCCCGACACTCCTGCTTTCTTTGTCTGATGAGGAGGCGAACCTGGGCACGGAGCCATTTGAAGGCAATGAGGTTCTCCAGGGATGGGTGGCGCTTATGATGTTGGAGGACCTGCTTACGATATCTAAAAGCCCCAGCTATTTCCTGTGACCATCAAACCACTGACTTCTGCCGGGGGCAAACTGAGGAACAAGAGACTGCCAATTCAGCTGTGGCAACAATGGTAGTAGTGATGGTGTGGATCACCTCATCGATGTTGCAATGCGAAGGAGATTCAATGGTGGTGGCACAGGTGAAAGCGTCCCAGTCAGTCTTGGGAAGAGCCCATCTGGGCAAGCGTCGAGATGAGGAATGCTGGGAGAGAGACAAGAAGAGTGGAATATGGTCACTACCACCCTAGTTGTCTTGAGCTCTCCAGTGGAGACACAGGAGAAGGCCAGCACTTCAAACCGAGAGATCAATGGTCAAGTATGTGCTATGTGCAAAACTGAAATGTATGGAGGCATCTGTATTTAGGAGGCAAAGGTCAAGTTGAGTTAGTGGTCCTTGACATCTTTACCATGGCCAGTAACCTTGGTTCCACCCCACAAAGAGTTCTTCTTCTTCTTCTTCTTCTTCTTCTTCTTCTCCTCCTCCTCCTCCTCCTCCTCTCTTTTAGTGTTCAACCCTGAGGTTGGTTTGCAGCAGGGTTATGGGTGTTAAAATCACCGAGAAGAAGAAAAGGTGGGGGGAGTTGGGAAATTAGTGCAACCAAAACATGGGGCAGTACATCACAATCTGGAGGGATGTAGACGTTACAGATGGTGTTGTCCTCACCCTGACAGCCACAGCTTCTGAAGTTGTTTGAAGGGGCACACTTTCACGACAGATAGAGGTAAGGACAAATATACAAACTCCACTTGACAGTCTGTCAAAGGCAGCACGGATTTTTTAGTACCCCCGATTGCCATGAAGGGTATTTGCAAAAAAGCAGATGTAACACTTAAAAGTGGTCTAAATCGGGAAGGTGGGATAAAAATCCGCTGCAGTTCCACTGGATGACGACACTTTCTGGAATTGGGGGAGATATGTTGTGACCAAGAAAGTAGGTTATGCCTCAGCATCACCTGCTCCCACTGGTTGACTGTTTGTATCCATTGCCATTGCAGATGAGGCGTCAGTGAGATCCAAGTCCTCAGGGGACGCTAAAATCACCACCTCATCCTAAAATCACCACCTCATCCTAAGACGCAGAACCGGTAGGGAGTGGTGGTGGCGTTGGGGCTACCGGAGGGTCCTGTTTCTTAGCAGACTTCTTCCTCTTTGCTTGCTCTCTCGCTTTCCTGTAAGGGCTTGCTGGGAGGGCTTCTACAAATTAGATTCAGGCACGGAGGAAGACTGCAAAGCCCTTTGTCCAGCAGCTTGTGGTTCCTCCTGCCAATGGCGAATGTCCACTGCGGCATTAGTGGAGATATTGGAAGGCATAGTCTCAAGGGACCCCTTCCATGAGAGAGCCAGAGGAAGCTGTGGCCTCTCCAGTTTTGGGGAGTGGACTTATGTCCCTGGTGTTTGAGGGGTTGCTGCTCCTGAGGTAGGTGCTTTGGGAGTAACAGAAGAAGAGGTGCTCCAACCACCAACAGGGCAGATGTATTCTGGCGCACTGGAGAGACCATTGTACATGCCAGAGATTGCGGATCTATCGTCACAAGTGAGGGTGGGGTGATGTAGCTGCAGGATACGTAGATGACAAGTGAATAGGGTGCAATCGTTCAAATTTATGCCTAGCCTCTTGGCAAGTCCATGGTCTTTTACTCCATAATATTACTGTCCTTTTGGAGTACTGTGCAGTCTGGCGAACAGGAGGAGTGGTGTTCCGCACAGTTGACACGTGGGAGGAGGCACACATGGAGTATTTGGATGCAGTGGACATCCCGTCTCAACATGTGGCACTGGAAATGCAGCACGAAATTGCCCAAATTTCAAGCACTTAAAGCACACCATTGGTGGTGGGACGTATGGTTTTACATCATATCAGTAAGGGTCTCCTATACATATGGCAGATGAAGTGAACACCCTGCCGTTCTAAACCAGCGCCGAGTTTGTCATCAGACTGCAAGAAAAGATCGTGATAGAAAATAATCCCCTGGACCATGTAGAGGCTTTTATGGGGAGTGATGGAAATGGGAATACCACCCAGGTGGTCACAGGCGAGCAATGCCTTGCACTGGGCCGGGGATGCTGTCTGTATGAGGACTGCACCACTTCTCATTTTTGAGAGTGCAGCCACTTCCCCAACTTGTCCTCCAGGTGTTCAGACAAAAAATTGAGGCTTTGTAGACAGAAGGGAGTCCCCATCCATTCTGCTGCAGACTAAGTACCTTGGCGAATAAGGCTTTCTCTGTACATAGATTTACGTTCCTCCAATGGTGTGGCTAGGGAGAGGAATGATTTGGGGTCGTATTTCTCAGCATTAACATCAACATTTCCTTTTTAGAGACTGCTGGGGCCAATTGGTCCCCAGCAAAAGATGACTTGGTCCGCTTCACTGTGGGTCATCTGCCCTGACACCACCCAGTCCGATCGGGGGCTCTCCCCATGGAAATGGGGATCTACTCCTTGGCACACATGGGGAGCTCGGGCATCAGCAGTGCGGATCCTGTGTTGTCAGGGGGCTACCACCAAATGGACTGCTATCATGCTGGATGTTGGGTGCTGAGAAATCCAATATTGTTATTGGGGCAAAAGAGGGTAGCCCACATAACTTTATTGCAGATGAAGTTGCAGATCCAGGACGATATGAGTGGCAGAAGGTCAAATTGCATTCTGGTTTTAAGGTGCACCGTGTAAGGCACCCATCCCCAAATGGCACGTACTCTGAGTAATTTTAAAGGACGTGTAGGTCCAACCCTGAAAGGGGACCATACCAGTGTTGGCCAAAAATTAAGAGACTACTTTTAGTCGCCTCTTATGACAGGTAGGAATACCTCGGGCCTATTCTAATCTCCAAAACCGCAGGAGGGGGGGGGGGGGGGGGGGGAGAATGGAACACTACACTTAGCAAGATGAGTCAGAACAAGGGGGCCATCCCTCCTTTATATGACCAACTGTCAGTAAGGTTCCACAACCATAATACATGGATGGACCATTACATACAATAAAACTGGTGTGACCCATGCAGAGGTGACATCCAACATTGGATTATTTCTGGGAGGAACGGAAGGAGTGCAATGCAGCAATAGTCTCCTTGATAGTGCTGTTTATTAGAGGGGGCAGTAGACCAACCAGGTGAAACCTTAAAAAAAATTGTCAGTTTTCTAAACAGTGTGATTCAAAGAATAAAATTTCTAAGCCCATATAATGCTTACCATCTTTTAAGAGATCTTTTGGGAACATTTTTATGTAGGAACAACAGCCCTAGCTCCCACACTTTTTTTAATTGTATTTTTTTGTTGCAGATGAAACCATGCTAATTATTTATGTAAATCATAGGTGCATATTAATCAAAATACAAACAAAATAATAGGTTTATTTCTTTCCTGTAATTATTTACACTATTATCTTTAAAGCATACTATTAAAAGGATGGTGCCGTCATAAATTGTGGTACAAAAAAAGTTCTAAGTATGATTATCAAAATTTTTGGAAATGAATTCAGGGTTTTTCTTCAAAAAAGCATTTTGTCATCAAATTTAAGTCAAAAGAGTAGATTAATTTTTAATTATGCATGTTTTAAGACAGTACAAAAAATTTCAGCTCTCTATCTTTAATAGTTTTTAGCCAAATTTTAACAGAACATGAGATAATTTAACTTTTCGGAAATTCAAGTTAAAGTTAAAACAACCTTTTTCTATTAAACTTGCATGGCATTAATGCACCCCAGGTCCATATTCATCTTGTTTCCTGTGTTGTTCTCCCTTCCCTCTCTTTTTTGTACTACTAATTCTTATTCTTGCTTCTCTGGTTGCTCCCAACACCGACTTTCTGCTTCGAAGAAGCATATTTAGTCCATCATACATTCCTATCAGTTCGACAACATGAAGCCTTGACACTACACCGTCATTGAAACACAGAACAGTACCTAGCACACCTATTCAAGGTCATTTTTATTTAGTCTTATGGCTCGTCAATAATAATATTGCAACCTATTTCTTCGTCCGTAAACCGACCATATCCACTAATGCACTTACCATCATCTAATTTCTTTCCTTTCAAATTCCTCTTCAAGTTCCTCAATCTTGTATCTATCCTTTTCTGGACACGTCCAAGACATTCCATTTTTTTCAATTTTTGTGGCAGTATAAGGTTTATTGCACCCTTTTGAGTGTCCATCTTCAAGGTAAGATGTACATATCACACCATATTTCTCCACTGATGTGTGAAATATCTTCACACCACCTTCAGATGTCATCCCTCTCCACTATATCCACCAAAATTAATCGAACATTTATGACTTTCAATTCCACTAGTAGGGCCATGACAGTAATTGGTAATACATTCTACATCAATGACTTTACCATTGTCCAAGTAGATAGTTGTCACTACACCATTTAGGAAACTATGACCTCTTCATAGCCAGGATGCATCCAGGGCAGCGGACATGTATCTATTGCTGCCATCGATGTCTACACTTTCCTGAACAGCATTTTTCATGACACTATTTGCTACTAATTCTGAAGTCTGTAGAACAATTTTACTGTACCTGTCAAATCTTGTAGGGGGGAGTTAAGTCCATAAGAGCACAGAAAATTTGTGCATTTCTGTACTCTTTGCCTATACAACTTACAGCTTAAGCAAGTTTAATATTTGTGTTATACACACTGTTTAGGTACATTACAAGTATAACCAAATTCACTTAAATCACAAAAATTACAAACAATTGTTAATTTTGATACACAACCTCTTCTAGCATGTACACTATATATCAAAAGTATCCGGACACCTGGCTGAAAAAGACTCAAGTTCGTGGCGCCCTCCATCGGTAATGCAAGAATTCAATATGGTGTTGGCCCATCCCTAGCCTCGATGACAGGTTTCACTCTCACAGGCATATGTTCAATCAGGTGATGGAAGGTTTCTTGATGGATGGAAGCCTATTCTTCATGGAGTGCTGCACTGAGGAGAGGTATTGATGTTGGTCGGTGAGGCCTGGCAGGAAGTTGGAATTCCAAAACATCCAGAAGGTTTTCTATAGGATTAAGGTCAGGACTCTATGCAGGCCAATCCATTATAGGGATGTTCTTGTCGTGTAACAAATCCGCCACAGGTCGTGCATTATGAACAGGTGCTTGATCGTGTTGAAAGACGCAAACGTCATCCCTGAATCCCTCTTCAACAGTGGGAAGCAAGAAGGTGCTTAAAACACCAATGTACACATGTGATAGTGCCGCACAAAACAACAAGGGGTGCAAACCTCCTCCATGAAAAACATGACCACATCATACCACCACAGCCTCCAAATTATACTGTTGGCACTACACATGCTGGCAGATGATGTTCACCCGGAATCTGCCACACCTACACTCTGCCATTGGATCGCCACATTGTGTACCGTGATTCATCACTACACGCGTTTTTCCACCCATCAATCACCCAGTGTTTACGCTCCTTACACCAAGTGAGGCGTCGTTTGGTATTTAATAATGTGACGTGTGGCTTATGAACAGCTGCTCGACCAAGAAATCAAAGTTTTTTCACCTCCCGCCTAACTGTCTTAGTACTTGCAGTGGATCCTGATGCAGTTTGGAATTCTTGTGTGATGGTCTGGATAGATGTCTGCCAATTACACATTACGACCCTCTTCAACTGTTTGCAGTCTCTGTCAGTCAACACACGAAGTCGGCCTGTACACTTTTGTGCTGTCCGTGTCCCTTCAAGTTTCCACCGCAATATCACATCGGAAACAGTGGACCTAAGGATGGTTAGGAGTGTGAAAATCAGCTGACCACGTTAGAAGTCCGTGAGTTCTGTGGGGCACTCCATTCTGCTCTCTCTCATGACTAGTGAGGTCACTGATATGGAGTACCTGGCAGTAGGCGGCAGCAGAATGCACAGAATGTGAAAAACTTATGGTTTTTGGGGGTATCTGGATACTTTTTTGATCACATAGTGTATCTCCTCAACTACCTTCATGCTACTATTGCCACATTCCGTACATTGCAAAGCTTTATTTATTAGTTCAGACAGATCACAGAGTTCAACAATAACACAACCGAAATCAATAATTGGCATCTCTATATTATCAGCATTAATACATTGAAGTCCATTGTCCAAGTATTTCAGTTTTAGATTTGAAGTAGTTGAAGCTGATTTGATTGTTGTTGTATAATGTTGTTGGTTGGTTGGATTAAAGGGGGGGGGGGGGGGAAGGGACCTAACTATGAGGTCATCAGTCCCTTGTTCAGGAGGGGGGGGGGGGGGACGAAGCCACAAGTGTGAGAATAAAACAAACGAGACTGACAACTGAAAACAGAATGAAAGAAAAAAAAAATAATACAAGAACGATGAAGGGCAACTAACATGTAAATGGACAAAAGGGGACAAGATAACTACAGAAAGGCAAGAAACGGGATGAAGAGATTAAAACAACAAAGCAGATTACCATGGCTGGCTGTCCATGAGAATAAAAAGGGAGAAACCAGCCACTCTGCAACACATTATAAAACCTCCACCCAGATAGCACTAGGATGGACACAGAGACACAAAGGAAATGATAAAACCCACTCTCACAAAAAAACGTAAAACCAAATCAGCTGATGCGGCATTGTCAGATAAAATTAGCGGCAATGCGTCCAGTAACCAAAGATTTCGTCACTGGGCAGTCAAAGTGGGACAGTGCACCGGAATAGGGGCCACTGTCAACTGGGTGCCACACCGATAGTGAGGCGGGTCTTCACGGAGCATGAGGTAACCGTGGGTCGCCCAAGTGTGGCCAATGCGGAGCCGGCAGAGGACAACTGATTCCCTGCAAGAGGCCATTCCATCTCCCAAAGCCGAATAACCCTACGGTATAAGTCAGAAAGCAGGTCACGTTCAGAGATGGCCATCTTCAGAAGCAGTTTCCGTGTAACCTGTTCGGCCAACTGTAGATAAGTTTGTTGCCTGGAATGCCAAGTTTCCTGGAGGGCGATGCAGAAAGCAGGTGTAAAGCCTAACAGCTGCCGTATCTCATCCAGACGGTGGAAAAAACTGCCGCAATTCCACTGGAGGATGACATCATCGTGAGACTGGGAAGGCATGGAACATTCAATGAGGCAGTTTATGCCTCAGGGTCACCTGCTGCCACAGACTTTTTGCCTAAGCAGTGTATATCTATTGTGTCTGAGGGTCCGGCGCGATCCAGGCCCCTAGGTAATGCCAGAGTTTCCACCTCATCCTCAGACGCAGATCTCCTTGGTAGCAGTGGTGTGGAGTGCCACTGCCAGTTCCTTGTTCTTATGGGTCTTCCTTTTCCATTTTTTGCACTGCTTCTTGGGTTTCCCTGTGTGGGTGGACTTCAATGAATCAGTCTCAAGGACTGAGGATGAGCGTGAAGCCCTATGACCAGCTGCTTTTGGGCTCTTCAGCCACTGGCGGGTGTCATCTTTCCCATTAGCAGAAACCTGGGAAGGGAGTGACCCAAGGGACCCCTTCCTAGCGAGAGGAGCCGAAGAAGCCTTATGCTTCTCTGGCTCAGAAGTGGGGACTGAAATCCTCGACGGTTGGGGATGTTGCTCCTAAAGAAGGTGGTGCGGGAGCAACAGGGAGAGAAGTGCCATCAAGGGGGCAGGTGTAGTCTCCCTGTTCTAAGAGGCGACAGGAATGCTAGGAACTGATTGAGCGAGAACTGTTCTCATAGTAGCGGTGTATGAGGTGGTCATAGCCACAGTATGTATGTATTCAAATTTCCTCTTAGCCTCAGTGTAGGTCAGTCGGCCCATGGTCTTATATTCCATGATTTTCCTCTCTTTCTGTAAAATCCTGCAGTCTGGCGAGCAAGTGTGAATGATGCTATCCACAGCTGACACAGATGGGAATCGGGGTGCAGGATTATTGGGATGTGATAGACATCCACAATCTCAACAGGTGGGGCTGGAAGAACAGTGGGAAGACATATGACCGAACTTCCAGCATTTAAAGCACCGCATCGGGGGAGGGATATATGGCTTGACGTCACAGTGGTAGACCATCACCTAGACCTTCGCGGGCAATGTAACACCCTCGAAGGCCAAGATCAAGACAACGGTGGCAACCTGGTTATCCCTCGAACCCTGATAAATGCGCTGGACGAAATGAACACCTCGCGGCTCTAAATTGTTGCGCAGCTTGTCGTCAGACTGCAAAATAGGGTTCCCGTGGAAAATAATTCCCTGGACCGTACTTAAGTTCTTATGAGGCGTGATGGTAACAGAAACATCCTCCAACTTGCCACTAGCAAGTAATGCCTGTGACTGGGCAGAGGACGCTGTTTTTTATCAAAACTGACCAGAGCGCATTTTGGACAAGTCCTCCACCTCCCCAAACTTGTCCTCCAAACGCTCCACAAAAAACTGAGGCTTCATGGACATGAAAGATTCCCCGTCAACTCTCGTACATACGAGGTACCGGGGCAAGTAACCTTCACTTCCATCCTTAGCCCGATGTTCCTCCCATGGTGTGGCCAAGGAAGGGAACGACTTAGGGTTGTATTTCTTAGCATTAAAGTTAGACTTTGCCTGCGTAAAGCCTGCTGGCAGCGGACCACCAGCAAGTATCATGTTGTATTTCAGTAATAGCAAAGTTAATACATTTGATGAACCGATTTCCATAGAATTTACATCATTTTACACCGACCTTCTTAATTCTTCCCATTGCTTTAAAATGGAATAACGAACTCACGCACACAATTACTTCGCTTTAAACAAAATATTCGTGGCAAAACAGCAAACAATGACTAAACTCTCTGTATAAACAAAAGATAAGCAACTATAAAGCTTTCACAGATTAGCCAACTTAAGAGGAAAAAAAGTCATAAAAATGAAACAAACGAGCAAAAGTTATTTTTAATAGAGCTGACTGTGTGCCATGGGGACGTCATGGTGCATGCAGCCACTTTTAAATTCATCTAATTTTTATACTTTCTGTGGTCCATTTTCCTACAAGTTAAATTTTTCTCATTCAAATAATTACAGAGAACTTAAGACAAAATCTAAAAATTCGATTTTTGATAGTTATTCATGTACAAGTCCCCTTTAAAGTCACCAAAGGCCTTACTTGCACCTGCAAATCCACACCTGGGATCATTAACCCGAATAGTGGGCAAGTAATCACTTCTCTAGTCAAATGGTGGACCAGTTTATTCCCTGATATAGCGACATGACTTGGACTTACTGAAACTGCTTACTGAAACTGCTTATTGAAACTGCTGTCAAGGGAGGCCAGTTTACTAAAACCAAATAGGAAAAAGATCCCTACTTCAGCAAGGAGACTATATACGGGCCAATTGTGGAAGGCACCAGTGGCCAGTGGAACTCCACAATGATGAACTAGGTTTCACAATTTCACAGCCAAAGGTATCACCGAGCCAAAAACCTATAGTCTGAGCCAAAAACCTATAGTCCAAGTGTGAGTGGTCCGGAGCCCAGCACATACAAAGAAGAGTGGTGTAACCCACAACATAATAGGTAATGCCACGAAAGCACGAGTGTTATGCATTCACATGCAGTTAGTCATTAGTTGATGAATATGGGGCAGCTGAATCACTTTATTGTCAAAGAGGAGTTCTAAAAATTAGCACTGCGCAATAACGTCCACATACTGTGTATCCAAATGGAGTTCTGGGTCAGGATGGACTGTGATATGATGACAAAAATGCACAACCCAATTTTTTTTTTCTTCAGGAAACAACTGGAAACCATGAGAAAGGGTCCAAGTAGGGGCCTTGTATCTGGCATTCAGCCAACACTGCACAGTAGGAGCTGTATAAATGCAAAAGTAGTCGACATACGACATATGTTTGACTACTGGCCTCACACAGGTCGCTAGCCAATAGATCGCAATGAGGTGTGTGACACTCAGGACAGAGCTCTCTTGAATGCTGTCCGCTTGGACCCGTGGAGAGCTAAATGATGTAACAATTCTTAACATGGAACAACCACTGGCGGAAAGAGAGACAGAAACTGGTAAGGAGCCTCGAAAGCCAGTCATGGAGGGTAAGTAAACTGTGAAGGTGGTAGGTGGTGATGCATGCCTTACGTAAGTTAAAAAAAAAAGGACTGCAATCTACACAAAAGTCAAAACCCTTATCTCAGAAGAAGAGACGAAAAGAAGATCGGAATGAAGAAATACTGGGCCCTAAGAAAAGAACAATGCACAAAGAAATCATTGATCCAGTGTACCCCACAGGCGGTGAAACGGAAGAAGAAGAAGAAGAAGAAGAAGAAGAAGAAGAAGGTATTTAGATGAAGTCTGTTGAACTGCCATTTACAAGCAAACCAGCTAGTCGGTTCTGCATCGTACCTCCGACAATCCACACTGATAGAGGGGCAAAAGGCTCCATGATTCAAGTACCCAGCATAATCAGAAGGCAACTGTCCATTCCAGCAGTTTCCATATCACGTTGGTGTGACTAATCAGCCAACAATTGTTAATGAACGTTGGGTTTTTGCCCTGCTTACGAGTTGGGATAATGATACTATCTCACCCAAATACTGTTGAAGATCCTGAAAAGATGTAGTCTTAGGCTAACATTCAGAGGTTCGATCATCTGATTTTGACCTGAATGAGGGCCTGGGACTGTACTGTGAGTTGAGAGATGAGGCAAGAGCCCGAAGCAGTTTCGTGTCAGTAAATGGTTTGTTATATAATTCGACACGCTGAGGGGGCAACGGAGAGGGGAAAAATCCTCAGATTGTCGCTTACATGTCCAGAAGGCCGACGTTTCAAATTCTCCTTGATCGTACCTTATCATTTCATATGGGTCACCTCATTGAATCCAGCAGATGAAACTGCCTTTATCCATATAAAATACCTTGGGAATTGTGAAGTTTGGCTTCACAAACTCATAAGGAAAGTGGTACATACGAAGTCTGAAGAGATCCAGAACACAAATGCCGACATAAAGAAGCTTGGTGAACTGTACTGCAAGCTTGGACACCTCCACAACGAGTAGTCCTTCACTGAAGACAATGACCCATTTCAAATTTGGTCTGGCGATATAATCTCTTGCACCCTAACAGTCATCCCACCATTAAACAAAATGAATATCAAAACATCCTTTAACATTTTCAATGGGTTTTCTGGAAACTGAATTGTTCATTCACTCGTAAAAAAATATTTTTGAAAAATCACACGCCGCAAAAGACTTATGTTCAGTGTTAAGTTTGTAATGTTCAGTGTTAAGTTTGTAGCATGGCATACTCAGGTTGTTTACATCCCGGTAGAGGATGTAACTTAAATTGTCAGATGGTCTGTACTCCTCACACTCATTTGCGGGTTATCTGCCCTGCCATGCCTGTGATTGTACCTGCAAAGTTTCCTGCGAGTTCTAGGTTGGAAAAGAAGCAGCATGCCAAAATCAGTCAACAGTTCAATGCCGAACCTGTTATTCTTAATATAGCTTTCCACAAAACCCTGGTGTGGTAAAACAGAAGGCATGATCCCCAGATAGTATGTACCCAGGAACGCACTTCAGAATCTCTCTAAACATCTGCGAGCAGGTTTATATTGGTGATCATGTACAATGTAGCGTGTCCTCCTAAATCAGGAATGGAGAACTACTACCAAACATTCACAGCATGCTCATACTCCACACCCATTATGGCAGTTCCTGTTAGTTTACTGGAGAATGGGAGAATGAGGTTATGCTGGGCAATATGGTTTTGTGGACACACTCCAATGAATCCTTATATCTATATAAAACACCCCTTTCTTTGTCACAAGTTGAACCTTTGAATCTTTGGCATGTGCAGCTCTGTAAATATGTATGTCCTCCAGATGCATTGTCCCAGCAAGCTTCTGGAAAGATGCGTGCACAGAGCAATGCGAATCCAGGAATTAAGAGTCATATTTTTCGTGTAACTCTCTTGGAAAAAAATGTACTTTTTAACGGTGTCAGGGAAGAAACTGATCTCGTCACCCTCCCCCCGAAACCACCCAAGTACATAATGAAAAAGTGGGCACCATCTCATAACTACTCAAATTGTGAAAGATGGGAATGTGACATGGCACTTTGGTGCTATTTTGTGAACTGCGCTGTGTGATACTAAACTGCCTGCTCGTTAACGCAACATTCTTCTGCGAGTCTGTTATGGGAACATGGGAATAATTCCCATCTACTTAAGATTTTCAAACTCGGCAATTAACCATCTTGTAGGATTACCTGTGATGTAATATTCGAATTTGTTGCGACTGGAGTCAAACATGCATACTCCGTGATACTGTGTGTGCGTGGGAAGGGGTGGGGGGATGGGGGTGTCCACACACCAGAATAACGTCTACACACAATCTCAACAGCAAATCCATGCATGTGTATGCGTTTTAGCACTGGATTTGCCACTTAGTGTTATTTTGTTGACACCTTGAAGTATAGTTTGTGGATACCATCGCTGGGTTGGGAGTCTGTATCATAGTTGGATGGTAAGCAGTAATAGCATATGTACACCATTACACTTACAAATAGAATATGGAAAAATCGGAAAATATGGGAAATGTGATTAAAGAGTAAAAAAATATGGTAAAATTCAGATACATGATGGTCTTACAGAAAAATATTTATTTTTAATTAAAATGAAGCCGAAATTTTTTTGTTGCATAAACACTAGATCAAAGTGCTGAAGGTACCTTTGATAATTTCCTAGAAAACTACAACATCATTATCGTCATAAACAGCAACATGGGCTGATAACACCAGCTCATTTCCAAAGGTATCCGCACCCTGGACCGTTTCACAATTGCCACGGACCTTCACAGCATCGGACATCTCTTTAACATCACTCTGTCCTGTATGGGCAGAGTGAATCACCATATGAGAGAAATTAGGAATCACCGTATTAGTTCTACAGCTGCATTGGGCTGCTCTGTGGTTGCCAGCTCCTTCAGGGACAGGATCTCAAAAGTCCATAATTATAACTCGAATGCGGGCTACCAAAAACTTGCCACATTCTCGATGCCCACAAGGCGTTTTGGAAAGGATGCTCCCCGAGATTGTTAATGACTTGTGGTATCCTAAGTTTTCTTTTTGATCATCTATGTACACTTATATGAACTATTTTTTAATTCCTTCCATGCTTAATATGGAATATATATAACCATAATTAAAATCAGTAACTGCATACAGTGCACCTATTACAGGATCTTCGGAAAAGAATTTTTTTATGGTGTTTTCCAACAGAACTGCAGTTCAGGATTGATTGTCTTATGCCTTGATTTGAAAACCACTCACACTTTGCACCCAGTGAAGGATGCAAAGAATCTATGCCACGCCTACTCTGACGTCAAAATTCAACACCATAACCAAAAAACTATAAACAAAAAGTATTTGCTTGAAAGATCTTCCTCTGGTAAGAGTTAACCCCTATTTCATCCAAAATGGTAAAAATCGAAATTAGATTTTTTAAATCACAACACTAGGTTAACTCTCCCTTACTCTTAAATGAGAGAGGTTTCTATTCTACGCTGTATTTACCAGATATTTCATAACGAGTTACGCCGAAGTTCTTTTTCTACTTACAAATTTGCGTACCTATAAACATGAGAGTTGACGAGTCGAAATTATAAATAAGAATGTTTTTAGTATTAATGGTGATGAACCTCCATGCGGCATTAATTATAAAAACCATATGCTTTGCCAATGTTTAAAACTCGTGTTCGTCACAATGCTTCAGTAATGAAAGCTGCGAAAGCGATAAAAATGTGTTTCCAGAAAACAGGCTTTTGAATTTCGAAGTGTAAAAAACTTATTGGTGTCACTAGTCTTTAGCACGCCAATGTGGAAACATTTCGGGAACGCGTCAGGTACATAAAACCGGCAGTTATTCAAAAAATGCTTTATTACAACTAGTAACATATTGCTATAACAAATACCCAGTCAATTATTACGGCAGGGCATTTAAGTTTGGCTCAGAATGTGTCACATTCCAGAGAAATTTAACAGGAAGCAGTGTTCAACGAAGGTAACTTGGATTTACGAATTATCCAAAAACTGTACAACTATCCCAATACAATTCGTAATTGTGGACGTAGCTGGCTGAATAAACAAATCTTGCAAATATTTATGGATGCCCCGGGAAGCAAAATATGTTTTATTAGTCTAGTACTATACGCTAAGATGGACAGTCGGAAAGGCTGACCAGCACAATTAAGTGATTCTGCAAGTCATAACACGTGATATTGAAAGATTCAGTTTAATATACATATTTCAATTTCACTGAAGCTTTATATAGCTAGTTTCTTTGCTATAACGTGTAAATGTGTAAAAAGAATACAACTAGAACATTGGCATGGACGATCACATGCACTTCTCGGTTAGACATTTTAATATAAAGGTTTTCTGACATATCTGCCTCGTTTGAAGGGAGCTTTATACAATTCTCAAAACGTTACGCTGCATCACTTGCTGGTACAGCGACAAAAATAACTTGATGCGAAAATGCTTAATGGATGAAACAGAAGCGCGACGGCGGGCGGTGCTGCGTAACCTTGCATACCTGCCGTGGCTGCTATTCTAGTGCTCGCACGCACCATGAACTGGCCGGACACGCATTCCAGTTTGGATCTTAAAAACTTGTGACTGGCCATCCGCTGGCCCGTGAATAACCAGCTGCGCCTAAAATACTCGTAATTGAGAAATGTGTCACGTCGGCGGATGTCCAAATTTCGCTGACTTAAATGCAGAAACCCCTCTTTACATTGGCGATACTCCGTCGCGGCCACGTACAGCTAAGCATAATCCCGAGCCAATAAAATGGTCCATATGGTAGCACCCTTCACGATCCAATCCCTCGCTAAACAGGAGCGGCCATAGTCGTCACTACTGCAATTTTTCAATCGACTGTGACAAAATACAGGGGCTTCTATAAGAACTTTAATTTGACAAAGAAACAGTGAGGGGTAAATGCGGAATGTAAACGAAAAAAATTAGGCGATACAATAAATGGGACAAAGCAACGGGGTCGCTCAGCGAAAATATTTTCAAGATGGGATGTCTCATGCTCATAAAAGGTAACCACTTCATTAAAAAAAAATGATTATTTCATGAGTACAGGTGTGGCTTCGTGAATCGAGCGGATTGAAGTGAATTTCCTTGCAAATGTATCAATGCATAATATGTTATAACGGTTCTTCACACCGTTATCAAATGCTACAATGTCTTCTTTATAGTACACTGTTCCACTTTTTCTATGATTACCTTTTCTTTCATTTACAGAAAATCGTCGTATCAATGCAGCGACTCAGTACATGAACGAACTGGTAATCATAATTGGGAAATAATAATAATAATAATAATAATAATAATAATAATAATAATAAAGGAGTCATACCTCACAATATCCACCAGTACATCAATGCAATACAGCTACATCCAAATATATATACAACTACAAAAATCTGTAATTATTGATACATGATCAATGACCCGAAAGTTCCTAAATGCAATATGACATATACCGTACAGTTAAAAGGAAGTCACGCTTGATCAAGGTCCGCGTCACTGTCCATTTTTGACCAGACATAACGTCTGAGAATAGAAAGAAATAATAATAATAATAATAATAATAATAACAATAATAATAATAATAATACAGTTGACACTATTTCTACACAGAATGACAAGCATTCATTACGATATTGCTTTCCGTAAGTATGAAAATTGAGCTAGAAAAAGAATTGATTGTGACAACACAAAAGTTGTAAAATTGACCTTTTTCTGGTTCAAAAACTTTGTTAAAATTGCCGTCTCAATATTCGCAAGTGAGCATGGTGCGCCGGGTTGTGAATGTAAGCTGTCAAAAGTGATCAGTGTGTGAAGGAAGTAACGAGGCCGTAAGTCGGACGGATAAGCCTCACATTGGATACCACAGATTTGCAAGAGATTCATCATAGTCAAGATCAACAAAGCAGGAAAGCAGTGCAATATATCAAACTGCTATTTCGACATGGATAAACAACCAATTACCGTGGATGTATTCTTTTCTTCAATGACCATAAATGATCGAGGTCTGCCGTAAGCATATCGGAATTTATTTATGAAACTCAACTTCGTGGCGGTATGATACTATGGATATTTTCGTGCAGGCTACATCAGCGTGGCTTGACGAGATTTCGTCGTCATCTGAATCTCCCAGCAAGACTATATGGCAAAATATTTCGTAACTTCAACTGGAAAGTACAGAAGACCAGAAATAGTCAGAAAACAAAAAATCCAAAGACTTTTTCTAAAAGTTGATCGAATGAGGTACGTACGTTAAACGATTACTGCGGAACGGAATGCTCACTTTTAACAACGTGCCGTAACGATCAGAGTACATCTATACGAACTCACGCAGATTCACTCTTTATCTCCGTTCGACATGCTGCGTTATCTAACGGTCGCGGTCGGTGTCCTGCTCTAGCTAGTGGATTGCTCAACGAAGATAAACATAGCAAGCGGTGCAAAATACATGGACTATCGCAACGTACACAGCGGAGTCATGCAAATTATGTAAACACGTAAAGAAATGTTCAAAGAAAGTTAGAAATACTTTTGCTAGAAAGTTATAGTTATAGCAACATTCTCCAGTATCAGACAGTAGGTATCTCGTACTGAAGAAGACTGCTAAAAGATTACGATACATAACGGGGGGAAAAATGACATCAAAAGCGACGAAATACGTGCAGTGCAATATTTTTCCTCCCAGATGTTACCCAGCCACGTAATTCTCGGTCTTATTCTTCCTCTCGTTCTATCTATTGCCATACAGAATTTTATTTATAGGAAGTCTATTCTTCGTCATTCCTGCTGTATGGTCAGCCTAGTTCAACGCCTTCTTTGGCTTTTCGACGATGTTGCTGTTTTTGTACATCTCTCGCAATGCATTTTTTTTTCTTATCCTCCATTCCATGTTATTTTCGTTACAGGTAGGATTAAAAATTTTCCTTGTCCTTTTTCTTTCGAATGTTAACAGTTTTTCTTCACTTTTCTTTCTAAATATTACTGTCACCTTTCGTACTATGTTATTGGTGTAATGGATTGATACAGGCGAATTTTAAATCTATAATATTTTTAAGTGGTATTTCCATTAACATTTTGATAAAACTAAGAAGTTTGATGTCCCTGTTGCTAGACGGCCATCTATTTCTGCAGGGTGAATCACCGAGAACTTGCACGACAAATATTGCGGAAATGGGAAGTGCTATTGATATGCGGTTTTCACATAATGGATTGGCAGTCAGGTGCTCGTGCAGTTAGCCGATTAACTGATTGTAATGATACTTATAAAGTGTACATTTTTGTGCAAACATACTTTTTTTAAAATGGAACAATGCCTATTGACATTAACACATTAAAAGTAGGACAAATTAGATTGTCAGTGGTGTTTGTTGCAGGTTTACAATGAAAGTCGTTTACGAGATACGGTATTTTGCAAAGTTTCCATACCGACACTTGTTTGTATTATTCAACCTGCGTAGTTGCCGGATATGATGTTACGCAGAGTGCTTGTGTGCTCATGGAGTGCATTGCGATTTCTTAGTGTGTGACAGTCCAAGCAATAGGTTGAGAGAGGACGATGGGATTTACAAATGCAGAAAAAGCCCACATGCTCATAGTGTATGAAGAGCGTAGGAAGAATGCAATTCGTTCTTGTACGGTGTATATGGCAAGATATCACATTAGACGTCCACCATCTCGCAATTATTAATCAACCTTTTCAACCAGTTACGTGAAAGTGGTAGTGTTACCACCTGAGACTGTAACAGAAGGAAGCATTTGAAGACAGAAGAGGGGGGGGGTGGAATTAATGTACTTGCTGGTGTTGCAGATGATCCGTACTTTAATTCAAGCGCAATCGCGCGAGGAAGTGGCAGGGGTCAGGTAAGTGTCCTACGCATTCTCCATCGACACTAGGTTCCGTCATTACCACATCTCTCTCCATCAAGAGCTGCATGGAAACGATTATGAGAATCGTGTTAACTAATGCGTATGAGCATTAAGGCAGGATACTCCAGATGTATCATGTATCTTGTTTAGTGATGAAGCCACATTTATCGTCATGGCCAGGTAAACCGCCGATAAATGCACTATTGGTCAGTTGACAACCCCCAATGGCTTCGTCAGGTGGAACGTCAGCGTCCATGGAGTGTAAACGTCTGGCGACGGTTAGTGAACCATCATCTCACAGGCCCGTTTTCCATAGACTGAACATTAAACGTGAAAAAGTAACACAGACCATTTGCCACTGATGCTACTAGACGTTCCTCGGCAGACTAGGACGAACCTGTGGTACCAACGTGATTGTCTGCCATGCACGAAGTATTACAGCATGTCTTTACGAATTATTTCCAAATCGTTGGATTGGACGCGAAGGACCGGTACCTTGGCCGCCCATTCCCCGGATTTCACGCCTGTATACTTTTCTCTGTGGAGAAAGCTGACAGACGCTGTCTACAAGAGCATACCAACTACGCCCGATGATATGGAGCCCGCTCGGACATCTTTGCTGAAATGCTAGCACGTTTGCTGCTGTCGTTCCTTACCAGACAGGAAGCGTGTATTGTCGGTTGCCGGTGGTGACTTTGAACACAATCTGTGATGGTCAATCGTCTCGTTATTGGTCAGAAGCCATATAACTAGTGTAAGCACTTGTGTTAGTATTTAGTTTGTGCTACCACAAGCATTGTACAAGTGTTGGGAGTAGGAACTTTTCAAAATTCGATATATCGAGAACGACTCGCACTAGAATCCGGCAACAAACCACTGACATTCTAATTTACCCTACTTTTAGTTTGATAATGTCAATACGCTTTGGTCCATTTTAGAAAGTGTATGTTTGCTGAAAAAATACACTTCCTAAGTATTATTACAGTCTGTTGATTGGCTAGCAATACGTGACACTGACTACCAATCCATTCTGTGAAAACGGCACGTACATAGCGCTTTCCATTCTCGAAATATTTGTAGTGCAAGTTTTTCGTGATTCATCCTGTATATCCGTTCTATTATTTAACTAAAAAGACTTCCTAACTTATTGAAGCGGTCAACTGTCTTGCAAGCGAATCCATCTGCAGCCAAAGGTGTATACGCCGTTTCTTTCTCTTTTTTGCGGTAATGACCAGTAATTTGTAGTTTCTTCATTAACACGTAATCCTGTTTTCTCGACGATTTTGTAATAATTCTGGTTAATTCTGCCTTGGAACCACTTATTAATGCTGCATCATCTGCTTGGGCAAGTCTAGTAATTTTCATCCTCTACATTCGGATCCTTTGTAGGTTAGTTTTAGAAAATTCTCCATCTATCTTCTCTAACAAAGGTTAAATAAAATGGGTGAAACGGCGTCCCCTTGCCTCAGGCCAGTGTACATCTTAAAATTTTCAGTTTCTCCTACAGTGGTCTGTGCGTCAAATATTCTTCTATACTTATTTTAACTAATCTGATAAATTTTGAGGATTTTTCAAACTCCCTCTTTATACCTAACAGACTGTCGGTGTATGCTGAAATTGCATTGCTTGTTAACTTTTTTCCAATTTCTTCTAATACTCAATGCTTACTATGATAATAAAGGATACTGGAAAATTACTGCTGTCTTAGGACAGTTACGCGAAGGTAGCTTCGGAATTTGATAGCTGATTTTTTGCAAGTTAACTGAGAAGAGGGGTTGAGATCAAATTTTGTTCTGGGATAACTTTTTTCTTTTTTGACGCATAGTTACCACAGTCGCTCCATTGAACACCACAACGAGAAAAATTTTCGTGACCTTGACTAAAAGAATTTGTCTTCTAGTATCTGGGCAAGTTTACCATAGTTCCCTGCAGCACTATTGCCACGTAATCTTAGTTTCATTTTGCATATACTGTCAAAAAATCCAAAGAGGCGCGGCCCAGAATATAGGGAACATGTATACCACAAAGAACTGTGAGCGGTCTCTCTCTCTCTCTCTCTCTCTCTCTCTCTCTCTCTCTCTCACACACACACACACACACACAATTCGGACTTTATTTCTCTAAATTTCCACCTGCATGACAAAAAGAAACCTAGAATTGATTTGCGAACTTCTCATGTGGGAAATGAAGAAAACTCGGGTGAGTCATTTCCCTTTGTATTAGAGGATTCGCGTGTTGCTGAAGTATAAGCCAACTGTCTGCCTTCCTATATGTAGTTTCATGAATAATCTTGCAAAAATGAAACATTTTGGAAGTTTAAAGCTATATCCAGAACTGGCACTCGAACCAGGATCGTTACTTTTCTTTCGCGGGCAAAGGCACGACTCGCGACATGCCCTTAACTTCAGTTCTGCCAGTACTCACGGACAGATGACCACTTCTACGATAAACGTCCACTGTTTTGAAACTATCTTGCAGACTGAAATTGTCCGCTGGGCCGAAACTCGGGTCGGTATCTTATGTTAACTTTCGGAACACAGCATACTCTGCTGTACAATGAAATATTCAATCAGGACTCTAGCCTCATACTAGCAGTCATCAGCTGGCAAAACTATCAGGTTCACTACAGAATCAGCACGTTATATTGAGAATAGTAGTGATTTAATTACATTTTGTTATTTTGGAGTTTAATGAGCTCAGAACGAACATGTGTGACCGATAGCATTTCCAAACTTCTTAGTCTATTACCTGCATACCTGCCCCGAAAGCCACTGCACAGAGCATATCGTAGGGTACTTCATACACGTACGCGTACGCATTCTTGTAACTTTTTTACAAACTTTCCCAGCTACGAGGAGCTATTTGCTCTGCGAGATATCCTCTATAAGTAGCAGTGTCACTCAACAGTGTACTCGATGTGAAATTTAAGCAGTCAAAAAGGAATTTCGTCAGGATCCGGCGCCGTGTTCAGTATTTAAAGGAAAAAAAGTTTTGCGACTGCTGTCGTTTAAGTCTCAAGACCAGAGAATATCACGGACTGAATATTTGCATATTTTCGTCTACTTTATACGCGACCAGCCGTTCTTACGGATGCACGAGTGACATTACCTTTCTCTACATTCTCTTTTATAACTAACATTTAATGATATTGTTTTGACAAAGTTATCCGTATAGCATTAAACCACACGACTGGAAATAGGTCACTCGCTTTCAAGAAGGTTAGTTGGAGAATTGCACATAATTTTAGGTCTGTAACATAGGTAAACTATTCAACACGTTTTATGCTCCCGTATTATGACCCTTTCGACGAATGAAAATCCTCGCTACCCGAATCCATAAATAACGATCCTGTAAAACTGAGGTGGCTCTGTTTGTGCATGAGATTCACAGGGCCGTATTTGTTGTCGCAGCGTCTCCCGGTTGATTCCCACCTGTTGTGCAGCTCATCTTATCGATTTCCTGGGGCTGGTTTAAAACACAGCGCGAGTATTCTCGATGTTTTCAGTCGTTTTCACCCTTTTTGGGACACCATTATTGCCAATACTGTCATCACGAACACTACCCGTTGTCTCAAATTTGCGAATCAAATTCTTGGTTGTTAGCACACTTGGATCGATTGCTTTCAGTTTGAACTTAGTCGAAAACTTCCGTTGAGCCGCAGTTGGGCTGTTATTGCTCGCATAGTAGGCCTTCACAAGCTATATACACTATGCGATAAAAAGTACCCGGACACCTGGCTGAAAATGACTTACAAGTTCGTGGCGCCCTCCATCGGTGGTAATGCTGGAATTCAATAAGGTGTTGACCCACCTTTAGCCTTGGTGACAGCTTTCACTCTTGCAGGCATACGTTCAATCATGCGCTGCTAGGTTTCTTGGGGAATGGCAGCCTATTCTTCACAGAGTGCTCCACTGAGAAGAGGTATCGATGTCGGTCGGTGAGGCCTGGCACGAAGTCAGCGTTCCAAACCATTCCAAAGGTGTTCTATAGGATTCAGGTCAGGATTCTGCGGAGGCCAGTCCATTACAGGGATGTTATTGTCGTGTAACCACTCCGCCACAGGCCGTGCATTATGAACAGGTGCTCGATTGTGTTGAAATATGCAATCCCCATCCCCGAATTCCTCTTCAACAGGGTGAAGCAATAAGGTGCTTAAAACATCAATGTAGGCCTGTGCTGTGATAGTGCCACGCAAAACAACAAGGGGTGCAAGATCCCTCCATGAAAAACACGACCACACCATACCACCACAGCCTCCGAATTATACTATCGGCACTACACACGCTGGCATATGACGTTCACCGGGAATTCGCCATACCCACACCCTGCCATTGGTTCGCCACGTTGTATACCGTGATTCGTCACTCCACACAAAGTTTATACACTGTTCAATCGTCCAAATTTACGCTCCTTACACCAAGTGAGGCGTCGTTTGGCATTTACCGGCGTGATGTGTGGCTTATGAGCAGCCTCTCGACCATGAAATCAAAGCTTTTCTCACATCCCGCCAAACTGTCATAGTACTTGCAGTGGATCCTGATGCAGTTTGGAATGCCTGTGTGATGGTCTGGATAGATGTCTGCCTATTATACATTACGACCCTCTTCAACTGTTTGCAGTCTCTGTCAGTCAACAGACGAGGTCGGCGTGTACGCTTTTGTGCTATACGTGTCCCTTCACGTTTCCACTTCACTATCACATCGGAAACAGTGGACCTAGGTATGTTTGGGAGTGTCGTCCCAGTTTGCTCTCTCACGATGTCTAATGAGTAATGACTACTGAGGTCGCTGATATGGAGTGCCTGGCAATAGGTGGCAGCACAATGCACTTAATATGAAAAATGCATGTTTTGGGGGGGTTTCCAGATACTTTTGATCAAAATGTACGCTCAGGCACGCTGCACTGTGACATTTCACGGGAAATCTGTTTGCAATATATTCAGTGTCGACAATCTGTAATTTACTAAGAATGTAATGCTTAATTCCAGCGTCGTCATCGCAACTCAACGGTGAGTCAAGCCTTTCCACTTTTTAAGCAGGAAAATGATATGCTACAAAAGCATGCACAACGCTAGAATGCCTGCTTGAAACTAAAGCGAACAAAATTTGAAATGGACATCTACCAGGTATTTTCTCAGCTGCTAAGGAAAAACTGTTCTTAGACCTTCACGATTAAGTACGCAATAAAGATATTAACTTCGCATGCAAAGGAACACACAAACTGCAGTAACTCCTACCTCCCACCTCGTTGACGAAAAACAGGTTAACGTGCTGTTTATCAGTGTATCAGTGTCTGTAGTTGTCTTTGTAATTGCTGAAATTAGGAAGTATCAATTACCAAGTGTTCTCTCCTATCCCCCTGACCTCGACAATCTGACGAGACTTCAACGTGCTACTGCTATAACTAAGGGTAAAAAACATTTATGGAATGCTCAAAGTGATTGTGCACTCTGTAAAGAATGTACCATATTCTGTAACTAATTTTTCTGCCTCCGTAACCGCGGAGTTACCAGGTGACTTGCCATACGGGGGTGTGATTCTCACTATGGCCAGGAAATTTCGCTTGGTGGAAGAGTTGACTGGAATGAGATTCACACAGCCTCGTCACGGCCAGACTGCTTGAAGTAGCGGTTTCGAAAGCACATATTAGCGTCTTAGCGTTAACAATACGCCCCTCCATACTGCCGGTCCAATGGAGAATGGAGCAGCCGTAACGGTTGACAACAAATGGTACTCTGGCTCTGAACGCGAGGTTTACCTGATGGTGTCCGCCAGCTACTAAACAAGACTTAACGAGATATTTACATTTAGACCGCAGATACACAACCAGTCCATCACTCTCAGACTGTCTCCCTCAGTAAAAAGCTTTCCGAGGAGAGATATATGATACACTTATATCGAATATGTTCTTTCTTACTGTAACATCGAGAATGCTCCGTGTATTAGAACAATTACACAAATTTATTCTTGTAGTACATTACGCAGTGAAGTGGTAACACGGGTGTTTTCGTATAGGATATACACTGAGAAAAAAAATAAAAAAGAGAGGCAACCCACCACGAAGGAATTATCCGAACAGACTGGATCGAAATCGGTAGATGTGATGTAAGTATACAGACAGACCAATGATTACTATTTCAGAGAAATTTCGTTATTTATTCAAGAGAAAGAGCTTCACAAATTGAGCAAGTCAATAACGTGTCGGTCCACTTCTGGCTCTTATGCAAGCAGTTATTCAGCTTGGCACTGGTTGACAGGATTGTTGGATGTCCTCCTAAAGGATAGTTTTCTAAACTAGTCCAATTGGTGGGTTATATTGTCAAAATCCCGAGGTGGTTGGAGGGCCCGGCGCATCATGCTACAAACGTTCTCAACTGGAAAGCGACCTGGCGATTTGCTGGGCAAGACAGGGTTTGGCTAGCACTAAGACATTCTGTAGAAAAACTTGCCGTGTGCGGGAGGGCGTAATCTGACTGAAATGTAAACCCAGGATGGCTTGCCATGAAGGGTAACAAAACGGCGTAGAATATTGTCGACGTACGAGCCGTATGACGGGCGACATTTCGGTTGGTATCTCATCGCTGTTCCGGGCGTCTCCAGACATGTCTTCGCTGGTCAACGGGACTCGTCACTGAAGGCAATTTTTCCACCACTCAATGAGAGTCCAGGTCAAATGCCTGTCTGGAGGTGCCCCAGATGGTTGTAAGATACCAACCTTTCGTTGTTTAAGCGCTCGTATCATAACGTAAAATAAAAAAAAGTATTAAATGAAAGCCAGAGGTGAAAATGGCAAAAGCCCAATCGGGTGGGGAAGATCAAATTTGCTTCGCCATCTCGCTGTGGCGAATAAAAAGACGCGATCGACAGAACGCGTGTCATCCGCTAAAACATCTGACAAAGTAAACGACAAACAGACTGCCGCCTACCATACGACGCGACAACCAGAAGCGATTGTCTGGGATGCTATTTCTTTTCATAGCAGGACACCTTTGGCTCTCATCCGCCGCACCCTTAGAGCAAAGCAATGCGTCGATGATATTCTATGACCAGCTTTGTTGCCCTTTATGGAAAGCCACGCTGGGCTCACATTTCACACTCAATAGTGTCTCAACTCTGGCAAATCATTAAGTAATGGCAGGATGCAGACACAATAAGTCCCAAAGGAAAAAAATGGCATTGACTGAGATCAGGTGATCGTGGAGGCCAACACAAAAGACCTCTGTTGTATTGACCATAGGAACCACTCCAACAGTCTGGGAGTCAGATGTTCAACCCCTTTTGTACAGAGAGATGCCAATGGAAAGGAGCTCCATCCTGTTGCCAAATAAAGTTTTCAGTCACTTTCTAAATGGCCAAACAACCATTCATGCAAATATCCATATAAGTCACACATGTTACGGTAGCTTCAGCGCAAAAATAAATGAAATTGACGGGACAGAGCGCAGATAACGTTAATTTTGGGAGAACTTCTTTGATGTGGTACACGTTCATGACCATGCTCTGACCCCCGGATACGAACATTACGAATATTTACGTTCCCACTTTGATGAAAAGTTACTTCACTTAACATCAAATGATCAAGAAAATCGTCTTCCCACTCCCACTTGCGAAGTTATAACTACAGCCCGGATATTATGTAACATCAAATTAAGAAATGCGTACATAAATATGCTAGCAAAGGTGGTGCAGTATGTAAATGCATATGTAATGAAAGAAAACTATTTTTGCTGCAGTCCGATTCGCAAACGATAGCGGTTCACGTGGAACGAAACACAGACGGGAATTCCATGGCTGCTGGTTTCAAGCATGCTGCTTTACGCTTGAAGGTAGTGTGTATTCTATAAATTATGTCTCTTGCTTACTTGTGTAGAAGTTGTCACCTACTACCATCATCGGCGAAAGTAACTAGCAACAAATGGAATAAAAAAAAATCACTAAATGAATCCATCACGTTCTATGCTCGCATTGGCTATGACGTTCACAGCAGAGCGCTCAGAACACTGCTGAAAACTCATTGGCTGCCGTCGTTCGTGACCCCAACTGTTGTTGTTGTGGTCTTTAGTCCAGAGACTGGTTTGCTGCAGCTCTCCATGCTACTCTATTCTGCCCGAGCTGCTTCATCTCCAAACTAACTACTGCAGCCTACATCATTCTGAATCTGCTTAGTGTATTCATATCTGTCTCCTTCTACGGTTTTTACCCTCCAATAGTAAATTGGTGATTCTTTGATGCCTCATAACGTGTCCTACCAACCGATCCCTTCTTCTAGTCAAGTTGTACCACAAATTCCTCTTCGCCCCAATTGTATTCAGCATCTTCTCTTTAGTTGCGTAATCTATCCATCTAATCTTCTGCACTCTTCTGTGGCACCACAAGCTTCTATTCTCTTCTTGTCTTAAGTATGTGTCATCCATGTTTCACTTCCACACATGGCTACACTCCATACAAATACTTTCCGAAAGGACTTCCTGACACTTAAATCTATACTGGATGTTAACAAATTTCTCTTCTTCCGAAACGCTTTCCTTGCCACTGCCAGTCTACATTTGATATCCTCTCTCCTTTCGACTATCATCAGTTATTTTGCTCCCGAAATAGCAAAACTCCTTTACTACTTTAAGTGTACCATTTCCTAATCTAATTCCCTCAGCACCACCTGATTTGACTACATTCCATTACTTCCATTTTGCTTTTGTTGATGTTCATCTTATATCCTCCTTTCAAGACACTCTCCATTCCATTCAACTGCTCTACCAGGTCCTTTGTTGTCTCTGACAGAATTAGAATGTCATCGGCCGAACCTCTAAGTTTTTATTGCTTCTCCATGGATTTTAATTCCTACTCCAAATTTTTCTTTTGTTTCCTTTACTGCTTGCTCAATATATAGACTGAATAACATCGGGTATAAGCTACAACCCTGTCTCACTCCCTTCTCGGCCATTGCTTCCCTTTCGTGCCCTCGACACTTACAACTGCCATCTTGTTTTTGAACAAATTGTAAATAGCCTTTCGCTCCCTGTATTTGACTCCTTCCATCTTCAGAGTTGAAAGGACGTATTCCAGTCAACATTGTAAAAAGATATCTTTAAGTCCACAAAAGCTAGAAACGTAGGTTTGCCTTTCCTTAATTTATCTTCTAAGATTAAGGTCGGCTTCTACCAGTTTTTCTATTCGCCTGTGAACAATTCGTGTTAGTATTTTGCAACTGTGACTTATTTAACTGATCGTTCGATAATTTTCACGTCTGTCAACACCTGTTTTTTTTGGGATTGAAATTATTATATTGTTCTTGAAGTCTGAGGGTATTTCGCCTGTCTCATACATCTTGCTCACCAGATAAGAGTTTTGTCAGGGCTGGCTTTCCCGAGCCTATCGGTAGTTCTAATGGAATGTTGTCTACCTCCAGGGGCTTGTTTCGACTTAGGTCTTTCAGTACTCTGTCAAACTCTTCACGCAGTTATCATATCTCCCATTTCATCTTCATCTACGTCGTCTTCCATTTCCATAATACTGCCTTCAAGTACATCGCCCTTGTGTAGACCCTCTACATACTCCTACCTTTCTGCTTTCCTTTCTTTGCTTGGAACTGGTCTTCCAGCGGAGCTCTTGATATTCATAAAAGTGGTTCTCTTTTCTCCAAGGTCTCTAATTTTCCAGTAGGCAGTATCTATCTTACCCCCTAGTGATGTATAAAGGGAAAATTGAAATGTGATGATGGGAACATAGGTTTGACGTGGGTCCGCAACTTATGGAGTGAATGTCATTCATGGTCGCCATCTTGAAATCCGCCATTTTGGATTCAAGTCATTTTTTTTTTAATGGGAAGGGAGTGTATGACACATCAAATAACACTCGCTTGAACTCTGGAATTTAGTGGTGTAATTTGTTTTTGTCTATCTTGTACAGTTTAGAAGTTATTAATGTTCAAAGTTACCTTGATACCGACTCATATCTCTCTTTGTTCCAGGTGATCTAAAATGTGTCTGACACGTGAACGGAAGATCGAAATCATCCTTATATCACTGGAACGCAGCTACCGAACAATAGCAGCTGACTACAACAGACGGCACCCAGACAGAGAACCGGTATCGCACAGCACGGTGGCTCACGTGATCACCAAATTCCGGGAGACGGGATTTGTTCACGATAGGGCACATAGTGAGCTAGAAGGATTGCCACCAATGAGGAAACTGCAACTGCGATTGTTGCGTCGTTTGTGAAAAGTCCTAAGCGAAGTACCCGTCGTGTGGCATTAACATGTGGAATAAGCCAAACGTCCGTTGTCCGGATATTGCACACTAATAAGTGGCATCCTTACAAGCTGCAGATGCAACATCTACTTAACGAGGATGACCCTGATCGCCGGTTGGAGTTCCGCCTGTGGCAACAGAACAACACGAACTGGATCCTTCGTTTGCCAAGAGCCGTATTTCACTTTAACGGGGAGGTTAATCGACATAATTGTCGATACTGGAGTGACGCAAATCTGAACTGGGTTGCCCCAATTCGAGATCATAGTCCAGCGAAGGTGATGGTGTGGTGTGGCATATGGGACACCCACACCATTGGGCCATTTTTCATTTACAACACCTTAACTGCACCACAGTATCTGATGCTGCTGCAGGACCTTGCGTTCCTTCCACTCTGAACGCTGACGGCATTTTCACCATCTTCTTTTCAGCACGATGGAGCCCCTCCACACTATGGCATTGGTGTCCGTGAATGATTAGAGGAACAACTGCCAGGGAAGTGGATTGGTCGCCGTAGACCCGTGGAGTGGCCATCTAGATCCCCTGACCTAACGCCCCTTGGTTTTTATCTACGGGGACATATTAAGCAGATAGTGTATGCTGAGAGCATCCGTGATTTGAGACACCTGGAGGAACGGATACAACACGCCTGTGACCAAATTGCAGGAGACACACTCCTCCGTGTGCAGAGTGGTTGCAGCGACTACAGTTGTGCATTGCACAGGATGGACAACACGTAGAACATGTGCTGTAGCAGTCGGTATGAAGGTAATTTCCCAACTTTGAACATTAATAACTTCTAAACTTAACAAGACAGACAAAAACAAATTACACCACAAAATTCCAGAGCTCAAGCGAGTGTTGTTTGATGTGTCATACACCCCTCTTCCCATTTAAAAAAAAAAAAAATGACGAATTCAAAATGGGGGTTTTCAAAATGGCGGCCATGAATGACATTCACTCCGAAAGTTGCGGCCCCACAACAAACCTATGTTCCCATAATCACGTTTCAATTTTCCCTTTAATCTTCCAACTTATGAAGGTGTCCAAGGACTTCTAACTCACCCTGTACTTTTCCCGATGTTCTGTTGCTATGCAGTCTTCCGTCTGATACTGGTTTTGTAGACAGAAAACGATCGCTAAACTTCGCCAAGACGGTAACGATCCGTATTTATACAGAAGGATTGTACTAGTAATATTATTCTCAGTGGTTTCTAAAATTTCATCATTAAGTTAGCGAGACAACATAAAATTTGAATCTACAAGCTCTTATTCAGTACAGATTGAAGTTTGCTGCGGACCACACCACCCACTCCATCTGGTACACCACTAACCTTCCGAACTACATCTTCCATTATTCCTGCAGCCTCTTGGAGAAGCATACCTGAAGTCTCCAGTTTCTTGACAATGTCGCGAAGCCAACTGAAGGGACTTGCACTTTAGAACTGTTGAAATACAGATTCACTCACAGACACTGCCGCATAAGAAGAAATGTTATCCACACTGACTTCACCATTTCAAAATGCTTACGGCAGGTAATCATAGGTTCAATCTACGTTGCCCACTTTGTTGTCACTGGCTCTGGAGGCAGATATACATCAGGTAGCTGATGCTTGTTGCATCGTAAATGATAAGGGCATTTCAACAGAACCTTCTTCGTTACCGATATCAGTGTATTTACTTCTGAGAATCATGTCTGTCTCTGCCACTCGTTTTAATGCATCAACCGTACATGTGACATGTACAAAGTATAGATAAGATACATTAAGTGATTTTACCACTTTCAGCGTGTATGGAACTGCATCTGTGTACATCAATAAGACACTCTTTTACACCATATGGCCCTGCTACCGTAAGTCCTTCATTAATGAATCTAGCAAATTTTGAACTATTCGTTGGCCACAAAGATTTACAATACATCACATAGGGTTTCGATACAGCCTCAACGTCCAACTTGCCTACAATTAGATCAGCGATGAAATAGCCTACAGTATCCGTCGTCTCACCGGCAGAAATCCGTATAAATTATCTGCCAATGCCAGCCCTGTTTTGTTTCTTAGTATGTCAACTTAAGCAAGAATCCAAGTGAAACTTCCTGGCAGATTAAAACTGTATGCCGGACCAAGACTCGAAATCGGGACCTTTGCCTTTAGCGGGCAAGTGCTCTACCATCTGAGCTACCCAAGCACGACTCACGCCCCGTCCTCACAGCTTCAATTCTGGCAGTACCTCGTCTGCTACCTTCCAGGTAACCCAGGTAATTCTTCCTGAGAGTGGGCTCGTCGCGAGTGTCGCGGTTGCAGATTTCTGTAAGAAATGTTTCAATTCAGGAACCTGAAGTTTATTCCAGGTTACGTCCCCAGTAACCGATGCAAAACATAGTGCTTTGCAAAATTCGTTATTAGATGATGTAGGCTGTCCTTGCAACAGTGTACGCAAAACCCGTTTCTTTGAAGAAATCCGTGGTTTATTTCTAATATGTAGATTAGCATCGTCAATCATTAGTGGTTAGAACACAGATAATGTAAATATATGTTCTCTGCTTTGATGACAACCAAGATGCGACCGGTGGCACTAATAACTTACATGCGAGTGACTGCTACAAATAATGAAGCGTCTGACAAGAAGAAAGGAAAGCGTTTAAAACTAGTCGTCGTTGACCGCATGGGACTTGTGCAATTTAGTTTTGATTGTAAAGGGACTGACGGCAGTAAGAGATAAATAAAATTTTAATTTTTTTCGTTTCTTGGAAGGAAAATGTGTGGGGCTACAAAAATGTATAATTCCGCAATTATATTAAAATACGTAAAATTATGTAACTCTGAAATACGGGTCCTTTCAGAGTAATATACATCACATCCGAGCTCTATTATAACGCATACCTTACTCAGCTGGCTGTAGGGCATATACCAACTGTAACCGGTATGGGTGCATGCATAAACGTTTTCTTAAAACCTTCCGCACTGTTGTCTTTGGCAATTGAAGTTTAAGACTTGCTCTCCGAACAGACTTCTTAGCACAACGAAGGTAAGAAGCTCCGACACGGCCAACATCCTCCTCTGACAATTTTTGGTCGTCCTGCGTTTTAACCCACACATCCGTGTATGTTTTTTTCCTCGTGGGGATCACAAATTTTACACGAAAGGCACGCTGCACTGATATTACAGATTCACTCAACACAACGCTTTACGCACAGGAGTCGCCATTTTGCGTATATTGTGCTGGAAGGATACAATACAGCAGCACGAGCGCACGTGCTTATCTAAAACTGTCAGTTACTCTTTAATTGTGACCTTACACTCTCAGCGCTTAAGCTGATACTATTAAAATTTAAAGCTGGGACATTCTTCTGTGTACATCCTGTATTATAACCATAAACATACCTTTCGAAGCACTGCTTCTTCGTGTATCAGCCACTATGTTTGCTAATAAATATGAAGTACGCTGATGCCTTACAGTCTGTTAAGTCTAATACTAACAAGCGCTAGTAATTCACTGTCACTAGCTGCCTATGTATGTTTTCGTGGTTCACTTTTAGGCCAGACAGCAGGATCAAAATTTCTGCTCGCTTTATTGTATCAGCTCCAAAAGCACTTCTAGTTGTCTGTCGGGCGTTGTGGGGCCATAGGACTTTAAATATCCAACCTGCATCACGCATACTGAAGTTTGATAAATCTGACCAACAAAATCATTTTTATGAATTCGATATGTACAGCACATGTATCACAATGGAAGTGTCATTCAGGGTTAAAACAGTATGTATCAATTCCGAAAATGAACGAAAAGGGGTTCGGCTCGAAGGAAGCAACACAACGATAGAGCCGAAGTGTCATACAACAGGCAGGAACCAGCGAAATTTCTCGCTGGCACACTGCACCTGCCGATCAATACGGAAAACTTCGGCTCATGAGATCAGGGTTATCCAATACACTAACAACGACCGACCATAGATGCAATTCTCTCTCTCACCCTCAGTTATGGTTTCAATTTGTCTTGGCGTGTTTACCGTAACCCATAGTTTCTCTTCCTCAAATCAGCAAAACTATCACAATTTAAAGCATTTCCTTTGAAGCTGTCTAAAGCTTGGAAGTTCACCAGCTTAATACCACCAATATTATCAAGACTAAACTGCATTACCACTACATTTTATAGACGCTTTTCCTGAACAATAATACACAGCGGAATAAAGTTATGGGGAACGTTAAAAGCCTGCAGAGTAATATCTTGGGTATCAAGGAGACACTGGAACGTTGGCAATGGAGATCCACTATTAAAAAAAGAAAAAGATACTTCAATTGATGCCTGTTTACTGCTCAATGTTGTGTAGTGCGCACTATTTATTATATGTGTATTTTATTACTACAACTATGGAAAGTGATTGTTAAATAGAAGAGCAGCGAGTTGTGCAGAAACTCCTAGTGAACAGAGAAAAATGTACATTCAATTTCTTGAAATTATGAAACTTGTTCATGAAAAGTGTTTCGTGAGTAGTAGTTCAAGAGAACGGGGTGGATCAGAGATGCAAGGTGGTCAACGAGAGACGGTACTGTAGATGGAAGAAATTTAGATTGCAGCCCAACAGCCAAGATGTCACTGAAAACACTGAAACTCATCGAGAGTCGGAGATCCTCATTATCACACTAAAACTGAGGATATCAAAACTAGGAGCAGAGATCGTGAGAGAGATTGCTAGTGCTGTGAGCATCTCAAATGAACAAGTACATAATATTTTGCATAAACATTTGGACATGAGAAAGCTATCCGCAAGATGGGTTCCGCGATTGCTCACACTTGACCAAAAACGGAATCGTGTGAAGTGTTTCAAGGATGGTTTGCAGCTGTTGAGGAAGAATCCGCAGGACTTTTAAGCGTCGTTTCGTCACTGTGGATGAAACATGGATACATTACTACACTCCTGAGACCAAAAAAGAATCTAAACAATAGGTTACCAAGGGAGAATCTGCACCAAAAAGGCGAAGACCATTCCTTCAGCGGGAAAGGTTATGGTGACTGTCTTTTGTGATTCGCAAGGGATAATCCTCATCAACTACCTGGAAAAGGGTAACACTACTAAAGGTGAATATTATTCATTGTTACTGGACCGTTTTAAAACAGAGCTGCAAGAAAAACACCAGTGATTGTACAGCAAAAAAGTCCTTTTCTATCATGACAATGCAATACCACACACCTCAGCAATTGTGGTCGCAAAATTAATGGAAATAGGATTCCAACTCGTTTCGCATCCCCCCCTATTCTCCAGACTTGGCTCCCTCGGACTACTGAAAAAGTTTTCAAATATGTGTGAAATCTTATGGGACTTAACTGCTAAGGTCATCAGTCCCTAAGCTTACACACTACTTAACCTAAATTATCCTAAGGACAAAAACACACACCCCTGGCTGAGGGAGGACCCGAACCTCCGACTACTATTTGTTCCCCAATTTGACGAAATGGCTGGCGGGAAAAAGATTTTATTCGAACAAGGTGGTGATTGCAGCAACTAGTAGCTATTTTGCAGACTTGGACAATTCCTATTATTTGGAAAGCAGCAACAAATTAGAACAGCATTGGACGAAGTGTATAAGTCTAATAGGAGACTATGTCAAAAAATAAAAAAGGTTTACCCCAAACACATAAGTAGTTTTTATTTTTGCGCAGACTTTTCAAACGCCCCGTCACTTTATTAAACTGAATTCACATGAGTAACAAAGAAAATAGTAATTTACCCAGAACAATGTGTGCCTCAGTAAACCTAACATCCGCCTCCTAGCTGAGTGACCAGTGGGGGCTGACTCCCAATTAGAAGACCACGGTTAGATTCCCAGTACTGCCTGGGTTTTTTCCTTAGTGAGAGGAATGGAATAGGATGCACTCAGCCTCATGATGTGAACTGAGGAGCAACTTGACAGCAGTAGCAGCTCCAGATCACAAAGACTGACCACAGTCAGGAGTGCTGTACGCTGATCACATGCCCCATTGTACCGCATCCAATGGCGAAACTGGTGCAAGATGATACAGTGGTCGGTCAATACTGATAGGCCAGCCAGTCTGAGGATGGAGTTTATGTATACATAATCAAACATAAAATCTTGAGTTCGGTCAGAGGACTCCATGGAATAATTTCATAGC
The DNA here is from genome assembly GCF_023864275.1 of Schistocerca cancellata. Lineage (NCBI taxonomy): Eukaryota > Metazoa > Arthropoda > Insecta > Orthoptera > Acrididae > Schistocerca > Schistocerca cancellata. The sequence goes on along the minus strand of NC_064626.1, from coordinate 389,025,915 downwards.
TGAGAATATTTTTCCTCAATATCTATTTACTTTCTCAGCATATTTCTGTTCCTGTTTCTGGCTTCCTACCATTCAGGAGAGAGAAAGGTGTGTGTGTGTGTGTGTGTGTGTGTGTGTGTGTGTGTGTGTGTGTGTGCGTGCGCGCGTGTGTGCTATTTTTGATGAAGGCCTTACTGGCTGAAAGCTTTATTAGTGACAGTCTTTTTGTTGTGCCATCTGTAACTCAGCATCTCTGCTATATGGTAGGTGGCCTTTCATAATATTGTTACAGCCCATCCTGGATTTTCCACTGTTTGTTTTAATCTACCACTTGGTCCTATTTAATACTCTCGTTTTCAATTATTGCTTCTTCTAGTGATTTAACAAATGTGAGAAGACTTTACTTCTTCAAGAGCATTCGGTGTTGCAGTTAGGAGATCAATCACACATACAGCATGGTACATGTCCCCCTTCACACACACACACACACACACACACACACACACACACCTAATTCTCAAGATTCGTTCTCTATCTTGTGACAGTGGTCAGAGATCACGGATCTTCCAGTTCTCATGCTGTCTGTTGTCTGGGAGGTTGTTACCCACTCATAACTAGCTATATTCTGATCCACTGTTCAATCATCATCATCATCATCATCATCATCATCATCATCATCATTTAAGACTGATTATGCCTTTCAGCATTCAGTCTGGAGCATAGCCCCCCTTATACAGTTCCTCCATGATCCCCTATTCAGTGCTAACATTGGTGCCTCTCCTGATGTTAAACCTATTACTTCAAAATCATTCTTAACCGAATCCAGGTACCTTCTCCTCGGTCTGCCCCGACTCCTCCTACCCTCTACTGCTGAATCCATGAGTCTCTTGGGTAACCTTGCTTCTCCCATGCGTGTAACATGACCCCACCATCTAAGCCTGTTCGCCCTGACTGCTACATCTATAGAGTTCATTCCCAGTTTTTCTTTGATTTCCTCATTGTGGACACCCTCCTGCCATTGTTCCCATCTACTAGTACCTGCAATCATCCTAGCTACTTTCATATCCGTAACCTCAACCTTGTTGATAAGGTAACCTGAATCCACCCAGATTTCGCTCCCATACAACAAAGTTGGTCGAAAGATTGAATGGTGCACAGATAACTTAGTCTTGGTACTGACTTCCTTCTTGCAGAAGAGAGTAGATCGTAGCTGAGCGCTCACTGCATTAGCTTTGCTACACCTCGCTTCCAGTTCTTTCACTATGTTGCCATCCTGTGAGAATATGCATCCAAGGTACTTGAAACCGTCCACCTGTTCTAACTTTGTTCCTCCTATTTGGCACTCAATCCGTTTATATTTCTTTCCCACTGACATTACTTTCGTTTTGGAGATGCTAATCTTCATACCATAGTCCTTACATTTCTGATCTAGCTCTGAAATATTACTTTGCAAACTTTCAATCAAATCTGCCATCACAACTAAGTCATCTGCATATGCAAGACTGCTTATTTTGTGTTCACATATCTTAATCTCACCCAGCCAGTCTATTTTTTTCACCATATGATCCATAAATAATATGAACAACAGTGGAGACAGGTTGCAGCCTTGTCTTACCCCTGAAACTACCCTGAACCATGAACTCAATTTACCGCCAACTATAACTGCTGCCTGACTATCCATGTAAAGACCTTTAATTGCTTGCAAAAGTTTGCCTCCTATTCCATAATCTTGTAAAACAGACAATAACTTCCTCCTAGGAACCCAGTCATATGCCTTTTCTAGATCTATAAAGCATAGATACAATTCCTTGTTCCACTCGTAACACTTCTCCATTATTTGCCGTAAGCTAAAGATCTGGTCCTGACAACCTCTAAGAGGCCTAAACCCACACTGATTTTCATCCAATTGGTCCTCAACTAATACTCGCACTTTCCTTTCAACAATACCTGAGAAGATTTTACCCACAACGCTGATTAAAGAGATATCTCTGTAGTTGCTACAATCTTTTATGTTTCCATGTTTAAAGATTGGTGTGATTACTGCTTTTGTCCAGTCTGATGGAACCTGTCCTGACTCCCAGGCCATTTCAGTTATCCTGTGTAGCCATTTAAGACCTGACATTCCACTGTATTTGATGAGTTCCGACTTAATTTCATCCACCCCAGCCGCTTTATTGCACTGCAATCTATTGACCATTTTTTCCACTTCCTCAAATGTGATCCTATTTCCATCATCATTCCTATCCCATTCTACCTCGAAATCTGAAACATTACTGATCGCATTTTCACCTATATTGAGAAACTCTTCAAAATACTCCCTCCATCTGCCCAAGGCATCCACAGGATTCACCAGCAGTTTTCCTGACCTGTCCAAAATACTTGTCATTTCCTTCTTACCTCCCTTTCGAAGACTGCTAATTACACTCCAGAATGGTTTTCCAGCAGCTTGACCCATAGTCTCCAACCTGTTTCCAAAGTCTTCCCACGATTTCTTCTTGGATGCTGCAATTATCTGTTTGGTTTTGTTTCTTTCTTCAACATAACTTTCTCTGTCTACCTGGGTTCTGGTATGTAGCCATTTTTGATACGCCTTCTTTTTCCTTTTACAGGCTGCCTTGACTGTATCATTCCACCAAGCTGTTTGCTTCATCCTACTTTTACACACTACTGTTCCAAGACATTCTTTAGCCACTTCAATAACTGTGTCCCTGTACCTTGTCCATTCCTTTTCCAATGACTGTAATTGACTACATTCAACTAACTGGTACCTTTCTGAGATCGCTGTTATGTACTTGTACCTGATTTCCTTATCCTGAAGTTTCTCCACTCTTATTCTCCTACATATGGACCTGACCTCCTGCACTTTTGGCCTCACAATTCCAATTTCACTGCAGATTAAATAATGATCAGTGTCATCAAAGAATCCCCTGAATACACGTGTGTCCCTCACAGCCTTCCTGAATTCCTGATCTGTTATTATATAGTCAATGACAGATCTGGTTCCCCTGCCTTCCCAAGTATACCGGTGAATGTTCTTATGTTTAAAAAAGGAGTTTGTGATTACTAAGCCCATACTGGCACAGAAAGCCAAGAGTTATTTCCCGTTCCTGTTGGCCTCCATATCCTCTCCAAATTTACCCATAACCTTTTCATACCCTTCTGTTCGATTTCCAATCCTGGCGTTAAAATCACCCATGAGCAGAACACTGTCCTTGTCCTTTACTCTAACAACTACATCACTGAGTGCCTCATAAAACCTATCCATCTTATCTTGATCTGTCCCTTCACAATGCGAATATACTGACACAATCCTAATTTTCTTGCTAGACTCTGTCAAAAAGGTCCGAGGCATTTTGCTCTGATTGTTGCCAACATCATATTTAAAGTACCAGGGAAGCAGGTTGCTAGCCTTACTTGCCCCGAGTCCCATTGGGTTTTACCCCTAACGGCTGAGGGACTAACCGGTGGATTTGGTAGTCTTTGCCGTATGAGCACAAAGGTGACCACGACTCAGAATATGTCCGAGGTGCCCAGCCTTATTCCGAAGTAACTGGTATCCCGACTGTCGGGACCACTTACTTGGCCACTCATACGTTGCCTGTGGTTCATGAACTAGGACATGACTACAGGAACCCACACCATGAACCACTGTTCAATTATTCATTAATTTTGGATCCAGTATCTATGGACCTTTTTTGAATGCGTGTAATACTCCCAGTCAATTCTTCCTTGGTTTGAGAGATTTGTTTGCAATATGATGCCCTCATGAATGAGGCATTGGAGATGTAAGTGAATTAGTTCTCCTCCTAATGGTGCTATAATAGCTAACCACCAGTTACTGTTGTATAAAGGATTACAAAGCACGTAACAATACAGGAAGACTCATTTAGAGACACAATCACTAGTTATGCTTCATAGGAAGTAATATACACAGGACATATATGCATTACACTGTCAAGTATCATGAAATGAGAGGTGACATTCATACTGTGGTTGGGATTTCTATATTACACAATCAGCATTCTCATAATATTGTTTCTAGCATCTACTTTTCATTTCAGCAATGCTTCTTCAATGTCACTGCACAGGCTCTAAAAGACAATGACATCCAGAATTTGAGAGAAATTTTGTTCAACGAATACAAAACTTTGATTGATTGATCAGTGATGCCATGACCATTCATAATGTCACAAGCTCTGGTGCATGCAGTGTGGTGGTAGCAATGCTGATTGGCATGGTACAGGTCACCGGTTCAACCCCATATGCCAGCAATTATTTGTTATTTCTTTCTTATTTGTGGAAGGTCCTTATGTTTGTAGTGTCTGTGTAACTGAAATAGTTGATGCTTGTATAAGTAACTGCACACTCCATCCAAGAGGTCAGTTCTGTTATGGCCGTATATTGGTGCAAGTAATAAACGTGCTTTCAGTCCTAAGTGTTTTATTTCACTGAAGACACTGCTTTTGAATTTGGACTTTACCCAGGTTACAAAGTGAAAATGTATGATGGAGTCGCGATGTACTTCAAAACATCTATACCGCTGTGGCTCCAACTAGGCAATTTAAAAGTCATCGCCTACATTGACAAGAACCAGAACATAATCAGCACATCAATGTATTTAAGGGACAGATTGATTCCAAAACAGCAGTAACTCAGCTGCACATCAGGCATGCATCTGTGTTTTACAGAGATACTGGATTTGGTCGAGTCACCAAATACAACAGGTGGGATGACACAATGGGTTTGGCAAATGTGTACTTTTAATTGGAGAGCACAGCTTAGCAGTATTCTGAAAACTATGAACAGAAGCTCAATAGCTGAAAAATATGTTTGGTGAGAATCAACAGCAAGTCCACTTTACTGAATAGCAAGTGAATAACAGGGCCCAATATGTCATGGTGAAATGACACATTTCTGTGTGTTCTTTTGGCTCTATATGACACTGTGCATCTCACCATGACAGAAGCCCCCAAATCTCACATCTGATGAGAAATGTCACTTGACATGTGTCAGTATATTCTAGTAAAGGTTGTCACAGTGACAAAAGAATTCACCAGGAGTTGCCAGCAAATTGCGAAAATGCCACAGAAAGAAAGTTGGATGACAAAGCTATGATTGATTGCTGAATTGAAGTTGTGGAAGACCACCATGAGCTTGCCTCTCTCACACGGCAGACAGAAAGGAGAGAGGGGAGAGGGAGAAGTATATGGCAGCCAGAAACATCAGACCAAGTAATCAAGAGTTAGGAAGCACAAATGTCGACCAGACACATCAGGAGGTAAGACAGTAAGTTGAAGTGGATCTGTATCTACTTTTGGCACCTCCACCAGTCAAACATGCCATAAAGACTGGACTCAGCAGACTCAGACTTACACAGCCACGGTCAACTGACAATGCAGAATCTGGCTAATTCAGGTACAACCAACTCCTTCAAAAAGGTCCATAAGAAGAACAGATAATTGAAGGACAGAGAACAACACATTGATCTGTTTTCACTACGGGTGGATTGGCCAATGTTGTGCGCTACTGCTGAGAAACATCATGAGTGTTCGGTAACTATTAAGCCCATCACAACAGTCCTATTCATGGCAGACAATTATTGTTGAACTGAGGGCCAAAGCTCATCATTGTATCCTAGATGAGGTCAATCCCAACATACTGTAGCTGTTCCCCATTGCCATACAGAGGTACCAGGCACTCGCCAAGATACTGAATTCAGCAAAACTAAGAAAGGCCACTATCTACTGAGGTAAGGCCACCACAGATGAACACCCTACATTGACAACAGTTACCAAGATGACAGCAAATCTCGTCAATGAGCCAACTGATCCAGTCAATATTCGACATGGGATTTCTTTTCCTGCAATGTCAAATGATTATAGTCAATGGCTACAGAAGATTATGTTACGTGATAGAAAGCTATTGTGTCGAAGGTTGCAGGTAGTAAGCACATTCAGTCAGCAAGACATTTACTGCAAGGATAACTACCAATGACAGAAAACAGCCCTTCAAATTTGTCACTTTAACACGATGTAGACATGATGTAATTCTCAGATGGCACATGTTGCAGGCATCACAATCAATAACACACTGGAAGATCAGTGCTCCCGAGATGTGAAGTTAAAACACGAAGCTTTGCTGATTCCATAAAGCTACTTACTTAGACTCACAAAGTAGCCAGGATCGATCATCAGCATGGTGGGTGGTCAAGGAGAACTTTTGATTACTATCATGAGCAGCCACAACTCATCCCTTGCGTAGGGACGGCCAAACCTGTTCATGAACGACAGTTCAGTGTCACTGACGAAGAATCATGCTCCATTACAACTACAGATGCAATGCGGAAGAGGAAGCTAGTACTGAGCTGTGAAGAAGATCTAGTCTGACTGAGGAATAACATCAGAAATTAATAGCCAGACTGTGTCAATTTTCGCGTGCTTTCAAATCCAGATTGGACAAAGAAAGACTATGCGACCCATGACAAAAACACCGTCTTAACACTGGGGATAATCCTCCAATTAGCCAGAGCTTCTGTAGTGAGTTGCTGGCTGAACAACAGATAATCCAGTAGGCCAGGAGTAAGTGGAGAAACTGTTACACGACGACATAATTGAAGCTTAAGTGTGTCTTCTGTGGTCCTTGTGAAAAAAGATGACAGGTTACCTGATTCAACTGCTGACTACTGTACAAATTCACAAAGATAGATGTTTATACACTGCTGTACACTGATGACACTCTGGGCTACTTTTGAGGAGCAATGTATTTCTGAACTATGGACATGCAGTGACACTACTGACAAATGGAGGTTGCCAAGTCTCAGCAGGGAAAGACTGGCTTCAGAACTCCTTATGAGTTCAAAGTTATGCTGTTTGAACTATTCAATACTCAAGTCACCTTCAAAAATATGATAGACAACTTGTCTTTGTTATCTGGATGAAAATATCTCTCTCCAGAGAAATCTGAAGAACATCTAAGATGCCTGAACATTGTGTTCAGACTGCAGATCTCCAGTTGAATCTTAAAAAGTGCCTCTTCATTGCCCAAGAAACTACAATCTTGGGGCATGTAGTTAAAGGTAATGGAAGTCTGTCCCAATCCAGAGAAAATGCAAGCTGTTGTGGTTGGCAGGAGAGCCAACACCATGTTACTAGAGGAGGCCGAAATGCGCGCGTTTTAGCTCACGCAGGCTGGCGTGAGGTCTGGAACAGGACAAGGAAATTAGAATTTCGAAAAACAGACGTAGCTGGTGGAATACTTAACTTTAATCCATTAATGATGAACGTCGCTCTTGACGGTACATGATTCACAATATCAATAGTAACTGAATATGGCGCCTTGCTAGGTTGTAGCAAATGACGTAGCTGAAGGCTATGCTAAACTATTGTCTCAGCAAATACGAGCGTATTTTGTCAGTGAACCATCGCTAGCAAAGTCGGTTGTACAGCTGGGCCGAGTGCTAGGAAGTCTCTCTAGACCTACCGTGTGGCGGCGCTCTGTCTGCAATCACTGATAGTGGCGACACGCGGGTCCGACTTATACTACCGGACTGCGGCCGATTTAAAAGCTACCACCTAGCAAGTGTGGTGTCTGGCGGTGACACCACACAAGCAATCACAGATTTTTGGACTCCTTGGCACATTTGTGATGTGAGATGATTTCTCGTAATGTGTTCCTATTAGCAGTGATTTGTGAAGGACTGCCGGCCGGTGTGGCCGAGCGGTTCTAGGCGCTTCAGGTTCGAATCCTGCCTAGGGCATGGATGTGTGTGCTGTCCTTAGGTTAGTTAGGTTTAAGTAGTTCTAAGTTCTAGGGGCTGATGACCTCAGATGTTAAGTCCCATAGTGCTCAGAACCATTTGCACCATTTTTGTAAAGGACTTTTGTACCAAAGCATGCCCCTTACAAAATCTATTGTAGAAAGATGCCAAAGTTTCATAGAATGGCTGCAAGAAAGATCTCTACTTGTCCTTAAGGCGGCAACATCATCATCTCCAATTGTAACATTGTACGACAATTCTGAGACAGAGCTTCTTATCAACACTACGAGTTTTTGGATACGGTTAATGCTACTAAAAATTCTGGAAGGTACTGAAAATGACAGTTTCATGCTTCTAGAGTACTCTCCAAAAATGAGATGAACAACTCTACAACAAAGAAAGACTACATTTGTTTGGGCCATCAACAAGTTCCAGCCCTAATTATTTGGCAAATCATTCACCATTATGACGGATCATCATTCTCTATGCTGGCTGACCAACCTGAAGGATATGTTGGGTAAGCTGGTAAGATGAGCACTGAGGCTTCAGCAGTATGTCATCACAATGGCATACAGAAACAGACATCAACACAAGGGCATTGAGTGACTTTCAAGAAATCTTTTCACTGAACACAACACTGTGGAAGACATCCCAGTGATCACTGAACTGAATGATGCTGCTGCTGAAAACTATAGAAGACTTGAATGAGGAGTAGACCATACGAGGATTCTAATTAACGAAATTAACATTGTATAAGAGGAACTAAGATCCGACGGGGCAGAAATTGTTGCTCACCATCCCATCTCATCTGCGGCAGGCAATCTTGAGGTATTTTGCATGACTCTCCAACTTCTGGTCATCTGGGATTCTTGGAGACTCTAAACAGACTCAGACTCCTGTATCACTGGTCAAGTCTCTACCGATCCATTTTAGATATTGTGTGAGACACTGTAAGAAATGCCAACAAAGGAAGCACATGACACAATTACACTTGGGACATTAGGTACCAATCCTCACTGCAGCAGCGTCAATACACTGATTTGGAAACGACATTTGACAACAACAAATGGGAATCTATGGATAATAGTCTGTACTTACTACATCATCCCCTATCGCTGTCACCAAAGCTAAGCCAACTACCAAAGCTCCAGAAATTACAAAGTTCCTTGTAGAAGATATTATTTTGAACCACGGAGCACCCCGTGTGATCTCCAACGGTGGGAAAGTGGTTTAGTTGAGACTAGTATAAGTGAGAATTACATGTCGTGACATCGAGAACAGGACAATAGCTGTCCACTATCCACAGACAAATGGCTTCACAGAATGCTTTAATAAGACATTGTCACATATGCTCTCTGTGTACACTGACGTAGAACACCGAGACTGGGATATAATACTGCCCATCACGACATTTGTCTATAACACAACAAACCAACACAATACAGGCTTCACACAGTTCTTTCTGCTCCATTGTCATGAGGACAAAACCACAATGGATACACTGTTCCTGTTACAACCGGATGATACTCAGGTCACCCATTTGAAACACTTCATCACTGGGGCCAAAGAAGCAAGACAGCTGGCTCGTAAATGGTCCATGAACCCAGGAGATACCAAGAGCACTATAACACCAAGCATCAGCCAGTGGGAGTCAGCTCGAGACAACTGGTATGGATTTTTTATGCCAGTGCTTGAAGTGGAAGTATTGGAAAAGTTACTAAAGCCCTCCTCCTCCGTGCTTTATATTATGCTCCATCGCTTGTCGGACATCAACTAGACAGTAGACGATTACGAGCCTACGTCAACATAAAAGCGCAGAGATGCTGTCCACATCCTCTGTCTGAAGTCCTTTACAGTCCAGAGGCACAGATTAACAATGAGATTCAAGGAAACCAAAGGTCTTCTCTATAATCACAAAGCTTTGACAGCAGGGTTATCTTTGGTGCTCATAATGAAAAGGATGCCTAAGTCAGAAAGCATCTAAATCAGAACCTTTGAACACTAAGACGAAAAAGAAGTTAAAAGTGACTACATATGAAGCCTAACTGACGGAAGGAAAGACAGCTAAAAACAAGGACTTTCTCTTCGAGAAAGGTCCACAAAATACAATGTAGAGACAATGGACGACCTGGACTAAAGATATGTCCTTCACCATATTGTTACAACAAGTAAAAAGAAAAACGTGCATTGTTTGCTAAAACAACCAATAACTCAGACGACAAAAAACAGAAGAATGTAAGTGGTCAAAAAACGGGCAATCAGTCAGAAAAAGGTTGATGACAATGACCACAAAATGGGGGGGGATCACCATGTGACAAATGGCGATGGCTAAAAAGACAGTACCCAATACGCAATGGAGCTTGTTCCCATGAAGGGAAGACCAGTGGTGATGCCAAACTGACACCACATACTGACAGACAGCAACACAGAGATCAGAAGGAATGGAAGAACTAGCGGGCCAAGATAGGACTGCTGCCTTGGGAGCAGACTCGTTTCCTGTCAGACCGATGTGACCAGGGACCCACATATACACCACAATGGCTCCCTCAAGGGTGAGCAAGTGGAAGCTTTCTTGAACCCATTGTGCTAAGGGATGGACTGTGTACAGTACACAGAGGCTCAGAAGGGCACTGACAGATCAGGGACACAATTGAAAAGACTGTGTCACTGGATATCAAAGCGGACCGGAAAGAAATGCGAGAGATTAAAGCAGTCACAAGGACATAAGTTCGTTTCTTGGAGGCAGAAAGCAAGCGGATACTGCAATTCCAATAACGCTGTGAATGTTCCATTGGAAGATGGTAATGACGAGGAAAGGGGAGGAATGCAAAAATGAAAGGCTGCCACGTCAGCAGCTACGAAGTGCCAGCCTTCAAAGACTCACTGCTCCAGGGCACAGAGGCTGGAGGATCCTACTCCATGAGATCTACAGAGGCATTGGCATTATCACTGGGTCGGTCAGCAGATTCCAGGGTCGAGGAACAGTTGGCAGTGTGAACTGGAGAAACAGAGGTCGGCCGGATGGAGGTGTCACACAACAACACTGTGGAAGATGACCTCCGAGTTGGCTAAGGAAAAGACTGTTTGCCGGGTTTCTTTGAGCCTTTTTGGTTGGCAGATGAAAACTCAGGGTTTGTTGACTGGAGGGATGTAGAAAGTATTTGCGGGTGTATTCCTTCTGTCCTTTCCTGCCTGCTGGTTGTGTAGCAGGAGATTTAGTTGCTAGAGATGAAAACTTGGTGGCTTGGCTTGTACAGTTGGAGAAGGAGATGGTGATTCTACCATGACACTGAGTGATTTTACAACCACAGTGCTAAAATTTGAGGTTCCAAGTCTGTGCGGACACGTCCTTCATAGAGCAAGGTATAGTGAGAACAGTACTGTAAGTGCCAGATGGAGAAAGACAGGGCTTCCGACTAGCCAATAACTTGTGAGTGACGTGGTAAGACACTTTATCATACATCTGGATCTCCTGCACAGCCCGCTCATCAAGATACACAGGACATTCTTGGGATGAGGCTGCATGGTCGCCACAGCAGTTGAAACAGTAGGGAGAACCAGATGGGCAATGCCCTAGTGACCATCACTACCACGAGTAACACACTTGGCTGGGTTTTGACAGGACATTAGTATGTGCGTGTAACGTTGACATTGGTAACAGCACATCTGTTTCGGAATGTACAGTCAGACTGTGATGACTTCAAAAGTGGCTTTGATCTTTGATGGAAGCAATCCTCCATTCAATATGAGGAAAAGAGTGCATGTAGGCACAAAGGATGCATCAACCTTTTTCATCACCCCATGGACTGCAGTGACGCCCTGATCAGAGGTAAATTTGGATTTCTCCCTCAGTACAACCATCAAGCACCATGTGTAAATAACAGCATTCTAAGAATTCAGCATTCGACACGAATACGATAGACTGTGAGGAGCCAAGCTATAAGCAGTTGATGGGCTTGAAAAATCACAACTGTTCTCCAGAAGCAAAGCCCCATTACATAAACGAGAGCAGGATTTCACAAGGTCTGCAATTGTATCAACACCTTTCCAAATAATGCATGGATTAACTGTAACAAAGGACTGACTGACCTCCTCCAGCATGCAATACCACAAGGAACTGAGGTGCAGCTGAGTGAGTCTTGGAATTTTTAGCCTTATTCGTTTGTGTTTAGTACATGTAGATTAAGCTGGTGATAGGCTCACTGCAAGAAAACCCCACAATTGCCAGTGTATCTGACGGTGCACTCCTTCCAACTGGGGGCCCCCGTCAGAGTGGAGCTCATCAGCCTTAGGTGATTGTTCACACCTCCCCGATCACACCTTCCAAACTCCTAACAGAGGGACCAATTGGCAATTTGGGAAGGAAACAGCTCAGGCAATCACCCCTCTCTGGTCCTGACCTGTACGAGAGGGTATGTGTGAACCCTACCTGGCTGGGAATTACAAGTTACCCAGTCACCTTGTGTGTGTCAGACACATGGGCCAGCATTTAGGAGTACACAGGGAAAAAGAAGAAACAAAGAGAAACCTCAAACTCCACAATAGTGGAAGCATAGGGGATAGAGAATAAAGACAGAAAGAAAAAGCATTGTTCTGATGTCAGTTATTGAAAATTAAGAACACATTCCCAAAAGTATCCCCAAAATGTTCCCCCAGGGAGGGGGAAGAGAACAGCAGGAGGCTAGACATGCAGCATGGAAGCAAAAAGGTTCTACAAAGGCTGGGGTCCCATGGTAGCCAAGCATGAACTCACCAAGGAGTGGTGAGCTCTCTTTGGGGAAGGAAGAAAGATGTAACAACATAACCAGAATGTGAGGATTGGCCAGTGGCAGAATACAGAGGACCATTGACAAGATCTACATCGAGGATGCTGTAGTCTGCTACAATGAGGACTTCTTAAACAGCGGTCACTGTTTCTACAGGAGGAACAGCAACACTACAAGCTCTGGTGCCTACAGTATGGTATACTGGTTAACACCACTGGTTGGAGTGCTACACATCGCTGATTAAAACCACACTGGCAATAATTTGTTATTCCATTATCATTTGTGAAAGGTTCTTGAAATAGCTTACGTTTGTGTATCTGGAATATTCTATGGTAGTATAAATAACTGCACTTTCCATCTACAAGGTCACTATGTGGGTGTCAGTAATAAACATACTTTCAGCTCTAACTGTTATATTTCACTGATAACTCTGTTTTCAAATTTGAACTTCATTCCAGTTACGACATGACAAAATATAAGCACAGATGGAGTAGTCTATTCTTTCAGGCACATACTTTTCATAAAAACACTAAACAGTAGATCAGCCCAGCTAACTTCCATAACTTGAGTCTACTTTTTCCTTTGAGCTCAACAAAGCACTTGCTCTGTGAACAAAAAGAGAGATGAGAGTGGTCATGTAAATGGACTTGGGATCAGTAGAGAGGTTTCATGTCCCAGTTTGGTTATCCACATTTAGATGATATAGTGTGAATATGCATCATGCAGCAGTGGTCCTTAAGAACATAAGAACACAGCTAATTTTCTTCAACCCATCCAGGGTTGCCACAAGTTTCCCAAGTGAAATTAAATGATTTTTCCCCAATTTTGAGACAAGTTTTAGCATTTTTCCCAAACAAATTTTGCGATATCAAGGGTAAGTAAAGACGTAAGTTGACAAAAAAAGTAAGGACCTCCATATTTCTAAATATGTGAGCAAAAATCTTAAGTACTAACATCAACATCTTTAGTAATGATCTGTTTTTAGATGGAGAAAACAAGCCAAATGATGTGTGTGTTTCAGAAAGACCGCTGATGTTTTTTACTTCAATAAAATAAAACACATTTGGCAACAAAAATATGTATTTCATTGGAGTTGCAAGAAAGAGTTAAATTACCTTCACCGATTTCAGAAACGACCGCAGAATAAAATAGGCCTCTTGAAAGAAGTGTATAAGGCAGGGAAGAGCTGTGTAAACCAATACTATAGGTGACCACCAATAAAATGTTGGTTCTACTACATTCGTTATTGTTGGTTATTACCCACTGTGTTGTGCTTATTACTTTACATATATTGTGTGGCTTTTCTTTCAAGAAATATGTGAGTACACAGCCTACAAACTGCCAGCAATTGCCACAAGTTTCTTCTTCCTATTGTCCACACATTCAAATATATAAACTACTTTCTAAGTGCCAAAATGTACTAGAACAAATAAAATATCTATAACACAGCACCCCGTACAATGTACTTGCGGTGAGACAGTCGCAATTCCTGAACTCCACAACCTGTGTCCTCCAGCCTGCCGAGGAACACCGCAGTACTGGGTCCATGGATAAACCACAAGAATATGGCACATTATGCCACACACAAACAAAGCTGGCTTGCAGGCAGATTTGTGAGACTAGATCTGAAAGGCAGGGCCTTCATGTTAGAGGAAAGTAATGGACTTCATATCAGAAGGCCCGATCCATTAGAAATACCCCACAGAAAGTCTGCAGTTTTGGACTGTCATGTAAGTCCACTTGTGTGGCCAGCTACTCACATGTCACAGACACCATGCTGATGAAATGAGACTGCAGTAATCAATCCATGCAACAGATAACTCTGCGCGAATACTCTGAAAATCAATACTAATGAGGATAGGTAGCAACTCACTGTAAAAATGATCACTGAGCCGCAGACTGGCACATAGAACAGACAATCACACTCTCAACACTAAATTTTTGGCCATAGCCATTGTATGAAAACGAGAGAGAGTGCGCGCGCGCACGCACGCACGCACACACACACACACACACAACTAATGCACACAAGACCACCGTCTCCAGCCGCTGCATCAATGGTCTCTGTGGATTAGATCCAAACGAACCCCTCCTCACGGCTCCCTGCCTCTCATCAGCAGCTGCTAGGCTAGTGGCAACAAGTAGTGGCAGCACTGACTGCAAGCTGAGGGGAGTGGTAGAAAGGGAAGAAGCAGTAAGAATGAGGGAGTAGGGAAGTTGCGCATTTACACAGCTGCAAGCTGGCAGTGATGGCGCTTGACATCTAAGTAAACAAACAATTTCATCTACTGAGACAATTCCATTTCCAGAACTTGTGGCAACCCTGAAATCAGAGCTTCTGTGCTCTCTCTCTCTCTCTCTCTCTCTCTCCCCCCCCCCTTTCCTTTACTTCCCCCCTCCCCCTCTCTCCATGATGATACTGTCATCATGACATTACATCTTAATCTTCCTTCCATATCAGGTTTCTGTGGAAACAGAGACTGGCTCCATAAATATACATCAGACTATAAACTTTCACCACAACCTTGAACTTACAGAAAAAAAATAAAAATAAAAAAGTGCAGGGCAATTGCTAAAAACTACTGTCTTCCCTTGAGGGATTAACTCCATCAGTTCTCAGAGGATAAACACAAAGTTATAATTCAGTAACAAGTTATGAAAGTCAAATTCTAATACTACTCCTTTTTCCTGACACATCCCTTGAATATATACGTGGGGCAGTCAAATGAAAACAACAGAGAGATGGAAAAAAGTAAGTAAACTGTTCATTATTTCAAAAGTAATTGGCATAACTGCTAATACATATACCGCACTGTGAGACAAGATGCCTTCATGGAAAAATGTTTGTGGTTGCCTAAGGAGTCATGATTGTAGCCAGGAGTACACCTCTTTGTTTGAAGCAACAAACTGATGCCCACGAATGTCTTTCTTCAAGACTCCAAAAACATGGAAATTGCATGGGAAGAGATCTGGATTGTATGGAGGATGTTTAAGGGCTCCCCAGCAAAACTTCTACAGTGTACTTTAAAACCTTGGCAACATGTGGGGAAGCCCAGTGGGCTCCTTGGCACAGCTGAGTCCACCATGTCCGCCTGCATCTTTGGTTCTTTCTTGTGCTCTTTCTTCTCCTCATCTTGGAGAGCTGCCAAGCTGGGGCCATCCACAGTCTCCATATATGGAAATACTGGTGCAGCATGGCAAGATGCCCAAATCACAAACATCTAAAACACAGAAAAGCAGTGCACATTCCTATGCTGAGTGAAAATTCATCCTGGAAACAATCCCCCAGGCTGTGGCTAAGAGATTTCTCCACAATATCCTTTCTACAGGAGTGCTAGTCCCACAAGCCATGCAGAAGACCTAAGAACTTTTATGATGTTGGGGCAGTGGGCAGGGTACTGGTGGAAGTAACACTGTAAGGGCAGGTGGTGAGGCATCCTTGGATAGAAAAAGGTAAAGGTAAAGGTCCCAATTTTGAGTGCTGATCTGGAACACAGTTTTAATATGCTGGGAAGTATCAAATCAGTGCACACTGCACAGCAGAGTGAAAATTCATTTTGGATGTAAAACATTGCACTGAGGGTGGCGGGTCAAAAGTACAGCTGGGCCATCACAGCAGTAAACCATTACTCTGACCCTTCCACATAATACAGTTCCTTCAAAATCCAAAATGCTTGCTCTAATATCCTTTTGCTCCTTTCAGACTCAGTGAACATCCTGAATCATTATGAGGCTCTTGTCCATTTTGCTTATGGATGATACTTCCCTGAATTCTTTTTCAATATGTTCAATAAAGAGGTTTCGAACTCTAAGAGTCACCATCAGTTTAGGTACAAACTATGTACTGGGGGTACAGTTTATCAGCAATAAAAATAGAATTTACTTTCCTTCCATAGTCCTACAGAAGGAGTCAGAAAGAAAATGGATTCAGAGTCTATGACTGCAGCATGGGAAAGAAAGGAGAACTGCAATGGCTTGGAACCCTAATGCTTGCCAAACACATACCCTCAGAAGAGATGAGAGGCCATGGGAGAGTATAGTAAGAGTGTCTGACCCACTTTACGGAAAAAAAAGATGTAGTACTGCAAGTGCCCACAGTCTGATGATTGTCAATCAAATGTTCACAAAAGACCTGTAAGCCCCTGGGAAGGGAGGGAGGGATGGAGGTAGAGTGAGGAGAGGGGGCCCCGAATTATGGAGTGCTAAAGCGGTGGAGGAGGAGGAGGAGGAGGAGGGGGGAGGGAGGACAAAATTTGCTTTAATTGCAGGGGGATTTGGGCAGAGGATAAGCTATGTGGCTGCTGCCCAGTTGTCTGTTTCTGGTCCTGCAGTAACATTTACAGAATGACCTCAATGGGCATTGATGGGAAGACCATGCCCACAGAAAAAAGAACCAATATTTCCAGCAGTGGTTCTAGGGGCAGTGTAGTGAACCAAGCAACCTTCTGACAAAGGTAGCCACTGCTAACTTTTCGGTTAGAGCTGAAACAGAGCACTCTTACAAAATAACACTCCATGCTTATCAGGACTGCGAGAAGCTGATGACTATCTTCACAACAATGGAAGTTTCCATAAAAGACATTCACCAGCTGTGTAAATAAATAATCCCTGAAATTTTCTTCTAAGAATTGCTTTCAATGTTAGGATCGAGACATTTCAAGAAACTTTGCAGGACATGAAGTTCAGTGCATGCAAGTTGGTCATCACTGGGGCAGATGTTATACTTCAAACCACATACTAGGTAAACATGACTTTCCACAGGTAGGCAGCACCAAACACTCATCACTGCAGTATGTCCTGGCACTAATCTACAGACTGTCACCATCAACACTGCAAAGACAAACCAGAACTCACATAAAGACAGTGCTGCTCTAGTGCATTCTACATCGTCCCACAACAGGGATATGACCATTATCATGCAGACACTATATGCCTTTTGGGAGTCTTCAACCAACTTGTGCCTAACATTAGATTGTCACTAAAGTCATTTCACCCATCCTCCCAGATACTGTATACATTTTGAAGCCCACAATGGGTGAACAACCCGAGGAATCTCATTTTCAGTGAGGAGTGCCTGCTGTATTCATATGCAACCCTCAATTTACATCAACGACATTCAGAATGTGACGGTGTATTCTGATATTCCTAGCAGCGCACTATGAGATTGACTGAGTCCTCAATCTAATCATTTCCAAATAATTGAAGGTACAAGCTCAGTAGCTACTGGTGCTACAGCAAATGCAATCTTGTGACAGCATCTGATTTATATCCTTTCAACAACAACAACAACAACAACAACAAAACCACCTTAACACCACAGAAGTATACAAAGACAGTGCCTATACTTAAGCCAGGTAAAAATCTCCATTTGCCAAAAAACTACAGGCCTATCTGCCTGCAGCATCAACACATTGCATACCACATGCACAATATGAAGGCCAAATGTCTGTGCTTAAGAAGAATTTTGGTCTCTCTCCATAATGTTTTAATGTCTATAGTACAAAGTCTTCGTTTGGGGTATCATAAAGCCACAAGTTTGTCTCTGGAAATCGCACTTGCGGAGTATAATCAGTTTTCTGTCAAGACAAGGAGATTCATTTTCCTGCCTTCTGTTTAAAAGCAGTTATAAGAGATGCAGGTGTCAACACAAGGAGTACTACCCTGTACAAATATGTTCAGGAGCTGGGATATGCAGATGATATATTGCATGCAAAAATGCCAAGAACACTGAAAGAAAGCCTTTACAAGTCTTTTTTAGATCAGAAGTAAAGCAAGGACAGTGTCAATCCGAAAACGAATATGGTTCACTAACAAGTGCTACCAAAGCCTCTCAGAAAACATTTGAAATCTCAGCTGCTATTCTAGAAACTACAGTTACCCTGTATGAAGTCTTAGTGAGGCCAGTGCTAACATATAGTGTTGAAACATGGACATTTGTTAGGTACATTAAGATTAAAAGGCTGGAATGGGCAGGACATGTAATGAAAGTTATTGATGTAATATTGAAAGATAACTACATAATGATTAAGAAGATATTCAGTGATTCAACACACTCCTTGAAGGAACCAGAAGAGTTCGCAGGTAGAAGATGGACAACATAAAATAATTAGAATTCAGAATTAGAGGACTTTGCAACTAAACAGAAAAGAAGAGAATTTTCTTCAGAATGCCACGGCTCACATTGGGCTGCCATGCCGATGGTGGTAATCAACATTAATATTAAATTTTTTTTATTTGTATTTTTATTTCACATGAACATCAGATACAATAATCCACAGGAAAGTGTAGTATGGACTGACCACAAGGTCTGAAGGGACAGCCTTCCCAGAACATCTTAATGACGGTGACACCATATTTCATAGATTGTCACTATGTGATCCACAACTGCGCTCTCGTTGCCTTAATGCAGGAATATATGTTTCAGGCACATTCCCAATTGCAAGACTTGCCAACTGCTGCAAAGTTGTCTAGATATGTGCAAGTTCCTGCCACCAAAACACAGCTCCCCGCACAGAAATTTCTGTATGGGCTCCACAATGGCTCTGTGTGTGTGTGTGTGTGTGTGTGTGTGTGTGTGTGTGTGTGTGTGTGTGTACAGTTTGCAGATATTCTCTTTCACCAACATGCCCACTGAGGAACAATCTTTGCACCAATTATAGGCCCCATTCCATGGCAAGTGACATCCAGTGTACTCTGACAGCACATATCCCCCCTACCACAAAAAGAAGAAGAAGAAGAAGAAGAAGAAGAAGAAGAAAGAAGGAAGGAACACAATGTTACACACTTTCCCAAATACAGCTTCCATTCAATGAGTAATTTATCACTACAAAAAACTGCAAAAGTTGCTTTGATGCATACATCACACCTCTGCCATGAAAAACTTTTGTGTTTGTAGGCCTAGAGTAGTTGTGTCTGGAAATCCATGTTATGCGCCATTACATTACAATGCTAGCTCAACTGTGTTGCAATCTACTGGCCAAATGACAAACTTTCCTGTCATGTGCTACTTATATTATACTTTACAATCCTTCTAACTCAGAATTTAATGAATTATTTGGTAGACTGTGTGCAGATTATTTATAAATCACACATAGTGCACAGTGAAAACTACTTATGTAAAAAGCTTTACCATATCAGTGTAGACAGACAGTGTGTGTCTGGGGGGTGGGGGGGGGGATGGGGGGGGCGCTACCTTATCAAAGAATTCTTCCAAAAGCTACAATGTTTTCATTTTATTCTGTGTGAGTCTGTCAACAACTAAACTCGAAGCTTCAGCTACTCAATGTGCGGTCTCCTTTACTCCGAAATTTTGTTGTGCTTCATTTATTTCTTGAATTTTGTAGTAATCTTTTAAGGAAGCAGCATACTACAAAAAGTACAAGAGACTATTCATTATACATTAAATTTAATATCATTTTAGCTTGATTGTGTTTGAAACACAAAACGTGACTTGCTAAACACTGACACACCACTTCAGGCTAAGGTGGCCTACTTTCTCCTAGAGGACATTATTTTCTTTCAGTTATACGTATAGAGGATTTGTCCACACATTTGTTCATAGGTGGTAGAGCACAAGAGAGTTCAAACACATGTAAGATACAGTGGATAATTTAATGTGTCTTGCTCATTACCAATTACGTAATGAGGATATGGAAGAGCTTTAACTGTCTGCAAATATGTCTTTGAAAGTAATTTTCATAAAGATTTGTAAGTTACTTAAAGATAAACAAGCAGAAACTCTTCACTATTTTCCAACATGACAGCAAGGTATCCCATGTTACCATTACGGAGATTCAATCCCCCACCAAGAAGATAACTGTTAAATAAGTCATGGCTACAGCAATCTCCCAATTTGGCTGCAAATCATAGACTATGTAAAAGAAAAAACCAGCTGGGCAATTCTTGTAGTAGTAATGGAAATAGTGACAAAAATAATACATAAAAATGGTGCATCATATTATTGGTATTCCAAGGTTAAGGCCACTGGCTGCAGATAATACAATGTAGTCTTAGTTCCAATGTATCAATTTCACGGAAGAGTACCAATGTGAAATTTATTGCAATTTTGGAATCTAGTGAGACACACTGTGTAATTACTTAGTTTTTGTTACAACAAATATTTGATATCAAGGTGAGGCAGGAGCAGATCGAACCTCATACATTACATAAAAATTTATTCTAATGATATGACACAATGTCACACTTTGCTGGTCTCGTACAGATATGATTTTGTGAATACAGACTGAAACAGCACGTGAAGATGAAATCATGTCATTTCATTTATGTAAGTACCTACACCTGGGTTTTGAGCTGGATCCTCCATTTAGGTTCGATGATGAGTTGCTATTCCAGAAAATAGAGAGCCACGGCAATTCTATTCGTGTGTAAGGGGGAATTTAAAGTAGACTGGGGTGGCACTGAGAATCAGAATCAAGAAGGAGGCGTGCCAGGGTAATACGTACAGTTGTGTGAAACACCGTGCCGAGGTTGCTTAGTGACTTAACACACCTGCCTAGTAAGGAGCTGGTATCAATTCCCTGCCTTGGTACAAATTTTCACTCACCACTTCAGTCTATATACATAAAAGAAAAGTTATTCAGTGCACAAAATGAGTGTGGTTTGTAAAAAGATACCCTATAATTATATAGGTGTGCATTCAGCTCTGTACTAAGCTTGGCGAGACAAAAATGAGGCATGTAAATATATCCATAGTCGAAGCTAGCCACAATACTAATGCAATTCACAAAGAGCAGCCTGTGAAGTGTTACAAAATAGAAGATAATAGTTTGACAAAACTGTCTCACAGGGTAAACTGGATGTAATAAGGAGAATGAAATGAGACAATGGGACAGCAATTTAAACATACATGACAACTATTCACTGTTAAATATGTGTGTGTGTGTGTGTGTGTGTGTGTGTGTGTGTGTGTGTGTGTGTGTGTGTGTGTGTGTGTGAGGGGGGGGGGGGGGGGGGGCATGCCTTTCCACAACTCAACGAACCATCTTTATGGTAAGTAGCTATCTATCCTATTACTAATATTGCTATTAATTTTGTATATAAAACTGTCTAGGCCACTTAACACAGTCATTTATTAAATAAAAAAATATATTGTGTGATCTATAAGGCTTTATTCACAAAATATTCACAATGATCACAGACTCGTTCAGGGAATTATTTCCTTTATTAACACAGTGCAGTGTAGTACTTTTTAAACTTGTATTTGTCTTTGACTGGGTCTTCAGCAAGGCACGAAAAACACAAGTGTTTCCAAAAACCTTTATCATTCTTCTAGTTTATAAACCTCATAGGGAATAAATGAATTCAAGGGCACCTGTCGTTACATTATCTTGATACTTAAATGCTCTGTGTTTCCCTCATGACCTTAAATACTGTGATGTTCCTCGTACTGAATCAGTACATGCACATTTGCAGTACCACTTTTCAGTTTCTTAACACTTTGAGAGACTTCCGGGTCAATGGAAGCATACGATTCCACCCATAGGCTTGACTCTTGACGTAAGGCTGTTGTGGTGTGTGACGTTGCAGAGTCTAGTTTGTGCGAGTGGCGTGTTTGTAGGTGTCGTTTTGATGTGACTGGGAGTGCTCTCCGGTGGTGTGTTTATGTGTTGTGTGTTACGTGATGTTTTTGGTTTAGTTTGCGTGTATGGCGTGTTTATAGGTGGCATATTATTGTGGTCGGTTGTTCTCTCTGGTGGTGTGTTTATGGATAGTGTGTTATGTTCTTCAGAATTATTCCACTAAAGTGAGTGGCAAATAAGTGGCACCTAAAAACTTGTCAGATTTTCTAATGAATCACAGGAGTGTTGCCTCACAACCTTCTGCATACTGTAGTAGCACTACTTCCAATTGCCATGCAAATGCAAACAGATTTTTCATTTTTAATGTTGAAGAAAGGTTGTGGTGATGAGCCAGCAAAATGCTACCAATATATAAAACATCAAAATTATATGAGATTGCACACAACCAAAAATGGACACGGTGTTAGTGAGAAGTGGAGACAGCTATACAATTTACAGAACACTCCAAAGATTTGCCTGTAGTGATTTTGGGAAAGCATAGAAAATCAAGTATCAAACAGCCAAAAACTGTTTTAACTATCAAATATTTCACAGAGGAAGTGCACAATAATGACGTAAATTACTCATCATCCAGTAGATTTACACAACACTGGCTTATAGCATCTGTACAGACCTAAATGCAAATTGAATGCATGTTCTTGCTATACACAAAAAGAATCAATGAAAGTGAAAAAACTGCATTTTAATGTAAAGCAAACAGTAGCTTTTTAACAAAAAGCAAAGATCTCCCCTGCATCAGTTTCAGAGGTAAGAGAATATGGACTGCATGCAACTTAGCATTCTACAGACTTCCATGGAATATTTCCCATTCTTTTTAGTGTTTTGTTAACATTTTCACTACAACAGTTCAGTAATATGAAAAGGACGATGCATTCGGAAATGCATAATAAATAGAACCTATGTGATGAGTGAGTTAATGTGGTACTGGATCATCTCCTGGACAAATAAATACCAGCAAACCTTATAGCAGGTAACCATCAGCAAACTACATAAGAAATTTCAATCAAAATTAATCATTTTTGCAATAATCTTAGGCATTGGTATAAATACATTAGGTTTAATTCTGCTTTATACTAAGTATCTATCCTCATACCGTCACGTATTTTAGGCATTCAAGTCCTCTACTAACTGGTAATAGAGGATAATACACAAGCAAAATAGAGGAGATTTATATTATGGTGGCTATTTCTGCAATATTTTGATCACGTATTTTCTTCAGAATGTTGTGAAATTTTTGGTGGAAACTGGCAGCTGTGGTGCAACAAAAAGACATGCAGTTTAAGTGAAATTTAACATACTACATTTCAATTTCAATCATTTATTAAAGTAACACCCACTGTTTTACATTTGCACATACATCACCAGATTAAGTACATGAGGTTAATTTTGCAATTTACGAAAAGTTTTCCACCTATACAATATGGGAAGGACTTTAGCACCTTGCCCTTCCATAAAGCCTTCCACTCACTATTCAGTTATAACAACTGACAAATCATCCAGTGAAGTAAAAAAAAGGAAAGTAATCTCAGAATTAATGCTGTACATAGCTCAGTCTGTAACTGCACAGCCTGTGAAAAGCAATGTACTGCCTTTTGAGTCCTAGCCCTTATCACCAGTTAATCTGTCAGGGGGATTTACAACAGAAAGGACGTATTATATTACTTCAGAAAAAAAACTAATTTTGTAATATAAATTTTCTATTTAAATACTTAGAAACCTACACAACAATAAGCTTGTAGGGATGAATTCCATTATACTATCTACAAAGGAGATAAAACATTTCTGATTGCAAATATATAACAGTGATCAAAGACACACTGCAGAGTATCAGGAATACTTCTACACTTTGTCCTAGGGTGAAGTGGGGTAGGTGTAACCATGGGGTTAGTGTAACCACAGCTTATGGTGCCTTAAAGAAGCTGTAATTTTACCTCTGACCTATCACACATATTAATTTACTCCTTTCTTTGTTATATTTCACCATAAGTTGTCAAATCTGACATAAATTGGTAATTAATTTTTGGACTTGAATTGACATCTACATTTTCACTCTGTGAGTGAGTGACATGCTCAGAATTTGGTGGTCTGTCATTTTTGCAGTTTTAAAGATAACTGCACAATTTTTTGGTTACAAACTAACTTTTGCATCACAATTTCAAATATGAGATTCATTTTACTCTACTGATAAAGCTCTTGATATGCCGGGCATGGTTACACTCACCCCAACTTTTTCCCATGTGGGGCAAGTGTAACCAACAGGCTGGGGCAAGTGTAATCAGGGGGGGGGGGTTACACTTGCCCCAAACAAACTTACCGGAACAGATTTATTTATTTAAGCCGTAACCTTGTTTTTGCTATCACACTAGATCAACTAAACTGGCCTTACTGTACATATGGATACCAGAATACCTGATGTGCTGGATTTGTAGGCCTACTGAGTTTGTGAGAGACATATTTTATTTTTTATTTAAGTCTACTATATTTTTAAACCACGTTTCCTTTTATAAAATACGACAGTCTGACAGTGTAGTCCCACTGGTAAAACAAAGAAGAAAAGGATTGCACCAGGAGCTGAAGTTATCACTTTTCAAGATGCCATCTATAAAGAAAAAGATTTTAAAGGAAACAAGAATAATAAGGAGAAAGCAAAATGAAAAGCATTATTGACATAAAAAAGGGCTTGGTAATGAAAAGTAAATCTTCCAAACAAAGTGCTGTTACTTTATTCGAAATGGCATCTCGGATTGTTGTGGAAAAAAATCCTCGATTTCTCATGTGGGTAACAAGAAAAAAAGACTGGAAGTTGAATCAACAAGTGAAGAAAGTGAAACTGAAGGAGGCCTATCTTTAATAAGTAGTGATGATGAAAATGGGACCATAACAACACTGGACAATCTCAGGAAAGAAATGATAAACTGTGAAGAAGAAACAGAGGCAAACGTTTTTGAAGCCAAAGATAAAATTAAAGTTGGAAACTATGTTCTGGTAGCTTTTGCAACAAAATGTAAGAAAGTTCATTTTATTGGCCAAGTTACCAAAATTAGTGATTTAGGAGATCCAGAAGTGATTTTCCTCAGATGCAAAAATAAGACAAAACATGGCACCACATTCTACTGGCCTGATAGAAGAGATGAGATGGAAGTTACATCCTCTGATGTCATTTCAATGCTGCCTGAGTCTAATTTGAGTCGCAGGGGAGACCTGACATTTGGTGTTATATTTGATTCATACAACATTCAGTGACTAAGTAATAGTTAGGGCCTAAGTGTGAATATAATAAGTCGAATTAGGGCAGTTTAGCGTTAAACACAAACTGCCAATAACTTTAGTTCAATTACCATGAAAAATAATAGAAAGTGAACTTATAAAGTGAATTTTTCTTTTCTCTTGATACTAGATATCTTATTATTTTTGTAAAATTGCCTACTAAAGAAAAAATATTACTTTTGTAGAATTTAAACTAATCAATTACTGGCATAAAACAAAAATAAATCTATGAAGCATTCTGTTTCAGTGTTTTATGATTTAGGCTAACACTTATTTTTTAGTTTAGCTAACATTATCTGTGTATTTCATAATATACAAAGAGGCGTTTGCAAAAAAGTTCATATCTTGAGTAAAATTTAAGACATTTTAATAATTTAAAAATCCTCAAATTCAGTAAAAATTGGGTAATCAGGTCACTTACCCCAAGCCTCTTTTACAATGCTCTGTATGGGTACAACAATGCGGGGTTACACTTGCCCCGAATCATGGGGCAAGTGTAACCTCACATCACAAAATTTTGAAAACAATTTACCATATAATTTCTTTTTTCAAAAACAAAATGTAGATTGTTTAAAAGTCAATAAGTCAAACTTGAAGCATGAGAAATTTCAAAATCATATCTTCAATAACAAGCTGGCAATTTGATGTCAAAGTTGAACTATGCCAAAATGTGGTTACACTTACCCCACTTCACCCTACCTACTTCAGTTCAACTATCTGAACATTTTTATAAGTTTGTAAAGCTTTTAAAACTAAGCTTAGGTGCTTTTAGGGAGGCTATCATTAATTTTGCGACACTTCTTCCCACTCTTGTGTAGGAATGAATACATATTTTATTGTATTTGCAACTTATTTTTATCGCGAGGCTTTAAACGTCTGGTACAATTCATCCATAATTAACTATGGGATGTACACTGAAACATAAAATAGGTACACAATCACATGGGAGATAGCAATCTCCTACTTAAAGCTTTTTCCATAATTGTCCACTAAGAAGAATTCAGCGCGATGACTGACTGGAGTAGCTTTTCTGCCAAGAGGTGTAGAACACTGGATTTCTTCCCAATTGCTACCAACGTTGGGATTCAATAATGTGTGCGAAGTCTATCTTCATTGACATAAATCATTTGTGTGACCTCTAATTGCATGTGTTATGACTGCTTCAGTTTATGACTATGCAGATTCACTGAACACACCATCTGCTAACTATACAGCTACAGGTTGGCTCTGTCAAAAAAACATTGTTGGCGCAACCTAGGCCATTCAACTTATTGAAACAGCTTCTCTCATTAACCATCAAGCCTAGTTCTTTTTACAGTGAATGAGTGAGACATGGTAGGTTGCTCCCAGACCCTACACTCCCTCCCGATGACTCATAATAGAATTTACACTCAGCAACAATCATGTTTAGATTATTTTGTATTTGAAAACTATAGGAATTTAATTTTGCAGGTAGGTGGAAACATAAACAAACATTAGCTGTTCACTTTTTAAAAATATATTGTTTCATTTATTCAAAATACAGTTCCTTATGACTTATTGGCCAAAAATATAAACCGTTGAAGTATTTTGCAAAGAAAAATAATTACTTGCCGGAAATATAATTCGACAACAAACATCAAAGTAAATACGTGTTTGTGTGTGTGTTCGTCCTCTCTCTTCACAAAACTAGAATCGCCTCTGCAAGAATTATTTTGTCACCCTTACAAATTTTCTAGATGCTTTGTTTAGAACAGTAAGTAATGTGATAGTCTACTTGCACTACCTCAAGAAAGTAGCATTCAAGGCAGCAAGGATAAAAATAAATAAAGTACAATGGCAAGTTCAACTTCAGTTTAATACAAGTGCAAAGCAGGTTCAAAGTAAGGTTCTTGACTAGCTAGTCACCAGTGTTTATTACATTTTAGTTTGTTATCCATTTTGATATCTAACACATGTGGAGTTTCACTAAAAGGTGTGACCAGAAATAAAGTACCAATTTCTAAAGCCTATAGGTAATTTGTTTTAAACTATTTTGAAAAATGTAATTAATGTTTTTGTGAGATATGCTATTTGCAAAACAAGAAGTGATGTGGGATGCCTATACATGGACCAATTTTACTAATATTCATACAGTACTACTTTAAATAACTGGTGCTTCTCATCTGTGTAGTTGGTATCTTTTCTACCAATTTTATTGTATATTCTATTCCGTATTTTCCTATGTATTTAAAATCTCTTATGTTTACCCAAAACTTCAGTCATATGTATTACGTAACATTTACAACTTATGTGCATTTTCTTCTTTTTAGTATGGCAGGAAACATATGTTTTGGAGAAAATATTTTTGTTATCTTCTCCCTTGTGTACCCCACACAATTCATTGAACTTGATGGTGCAGCTTATCCTGGAAGCTTTACTCAAGATGAAAGAGTTGTGAGTATTGGCTTAAGTTGCTGATCTTGTGTACAACAAGTCATAAGTTTTCACATGGAATTAATATATCTGCGATGGAAGATTAAAAAAATAGTTGCACTATAGGTTCACTGCTCCCAAAATATTTTTCTATCTTTGGGTGAATTAGAAGTTGCTTCTTGTCTTAATTTACCACTGTAGTAACTTACAGCTACTTGTAATTACAGCCAAATCTGGCACGAGCTTGTGAGTCAATTTTGCCATAGCTCTGATATATAGCACATGCTCCATTGCAACTGTTGCCATAAAACACTAGCCTGTGCCAAAAACAACAGATGTGTTCCTGCTCAGACGCCAATAGGCCTACAGAACTGTCATTAACGACGCAGTGTTGCTGTACTTTACTGAAAAGTCGAATATCATCTATTCGTACACATCAGGTATGTCAATTAGGGAGCTACAATATTCTTTCCTATTACAAATACTGTGGAATAGTAGTACACTTACCTTTTAGAAGAGGGAGGGGCTGTAGTTCTAAATCTGCCGAATTCCGATACCTCGATGAGCCCTGCGATTTTTTAGTCTTCTTCTTTAAGGAACGCTTCGCAAACGGATCTATTCTATCCACAAACGTACCCGAAGACATGTTGTCTTATCGTGCACTTCCTATAACCTTTCACAACTTGTCTTGGGGAGCAGATATTTACAGTACGCGACGAGTGAATTGTTCCATAATTTAAATTTGATCGTTTTTCAGTTCAGCTGTGACAAGTAACTAACTATGATGCAAACTGTTCTTTCCGATAAGATTCTTTACGCACAACACTTTACTTTTCTACGCATGCGTCGTTTTATTATTCCAGGTCAACCCTTATTTGCGCCTGGTGTAACATTCAATGAACAGTACATTAAGAAAAGCTTCATAAGTCGCATGCCAAATTCCATATAAAAGATGAAGTTTAGCTTTATCGTCCGCCGGTTTAATGACAATGCACACTACAAAATTCGACGACACAACTTGTAGCCAACTGCATACAAAGATTTTTCAGGTTTTACGAATTACGATATTGTTTAGAGTGCCTGAAAGAACACATGCACGATTCTGTTGCTATCCTTATGCTTAGACGATCCTCAGTCGCATGCACTGAAAGGTGCACAAACAGCTCTCCACCGCCATCATCTGCTGAATTTCAACTCCCTCCTTCATTTTCATGTTCAACAAAGATTTTGCTTCAACGTAGAGTAATGAGTATATTTCACACATTCCTCGTGACAACAGCACCAAACAGACCAATCCGATTACACTGAAAATATATAAAATATCACTTTTTCACCGAGAGATCATTGACGCTTGAAATAAAACCGAGATAGATACCTTGTTCTGAAAATAGTAATCTCGAAATCTCGTAATTCACGAGAAGGAAACAATCCATGCCCCGAAGTAGGGTTGGGCAGTCGTCTGTGGTTATCGACTGAAAATGCTCGCTATTGTTATTTACTTCATTCCCAAACTTATAAATCTATTCACCAATTTTTTCCTCATTATTTTCGTAGCTGTTTTCAAGAAGCATTTTTGCATTTTACAGTTAAAATAATAAATAAAAGTATTACTTAATCGTCAGCCGCGGGCCTAAATCGTAGGTGTACGGGCTGCAGATTTTTTTTTAATAGCAAGAAAACGAATTTCCGTAACTTAAAAGTTTAGTTTCAGCGTTTTCAATTTCTAAACGAAACTGACTGTCGTCCACATTGTGTACTTTGCTTTGTTTATGATCTTGCGTTGGTGTTTTACAGAGATGTGAAAGGTGCAGCGGTTAGTTGTGAAATATGTTGAAAAAACGTAAAATATGGCCTGATAATTGCTGAAATTGAGAAGGAGTTCATTGTAATATTATTCAGTTTGTACACAAGAATGAACATCTTGGGAGTTTCCATTGTTTTATACTTGTCAGTAGGATATATCGTTTGCTCTGATGAATTAGGTAAAAAAATATTTAGTTGGGATTTATTTGATTTTTTTTTGGAATAGTAAGAAAGGGGATTCTAGTAAAAAATATGAGTACAATGTCTAACTATATCCTTACTGAAATGAATTGCTTTTCTTTTAGATGCCAGCATTGCAACTGATCTTACGTATACTATGGCTCGTTAATCGTCCTATATATGACAGGCATCCGTCGTATGATCCATTTCGCACTTCATGTTGTATGACGCGTTATTATTTTGTTGTAAGTTGACAGTTGCAAGGCATTTTCCTGTGTTGTCACGTACACAGGAATAGTGTGCATCGTAACGAAGATACTAAGTGAAAGATAACTTAACAAAATTTGCGGGGCTGTAATATTCAACCAGATTACTGGAACTGATAATATGATTACTGACATAAGATTAATTATAATTTGACATACAGTTGCGCTCGCCATTTTCAAACGTGGGCTATCATTTCCAAGTGTAACATAGCTAAAAAGTGATTCTTGTAGAACCACTTCCATAGTTATTTGAAAGGAGGAGGAGTGCATCTACGGAAATGGAAATATATTTTTATATTATTGCCGACTTAATAATACAGAAATCGGCCTAGCTAAAGATAAATGTCCAATTTCATACTGCGAATTGTACTGTGCACTGTAAGTGCCTAACAGAATTATTTTACTTTCATATGCACTGGTATTATTCTCCTTTCAGTTTGCAGTGAAGCGACAGTAGTTGCTGAAAACATAAAATTATACAGAATCAACAATGTAATGGAAATATATATATATAGCAAACTTAAAAGTTGATTTCTTATCTGATGATGATAATGTCCATATTTAATTGACAGTATTCAGTTTTAATTAGTATTCCAAAATAATCACACCACATATTATAAGTATGTTATTAATAATGCATTGTAGAGGCAGTCTCTTTCAAAGAGATGGAGTAAGTTATTTATTTAATTTTTCTGGACGAATAACGACAACTAAGATACATTTCTGATGAAGTTCATCTGAAATATGGATAATAATGTAGTTAGAAAACACAGTAGCAATGGCAGGTGCCACATCTGCCTCTTGGGCCATACAAGATAGTTTCATTCTGCTTACATTTTATTTATTGGAATAGAGTAGAATCTTTATTGCTACACTGATTGAAACATTGGTGATTGTCATAAGTAATTCTATCCATACCTAAGTATACCTTAAAGCAAGATACATTAAAAGGAAGCAGACAGATACTCCCAGAAGCACATTACAACATAAAAAGATAATTACTTGTTAGATTTCTTCCTGTTTCTTAAAATTTCCCATAGTGGTTTAAAATCTTTCTTTTTGAGTATTTTTCATATTTGTTTCTCTAGTTAAGGACGTTCTTCAAAGAGCACATACTTCTATAAAAGGAGTATGTCTATATACATCTAGATCTTTAGATATGTAGTTTATAAGTAAGGACATGGAGACCTGGATAAACTGAAAGAACCACAGGTTGTACAGAGTTTCAGGGAGAGCATAAGGAAACAATTGACAGGAATGGGGGAAAGAAACACAGTAGAAGAAGAATGGGTAGCTTTGAGGGATGAAGTAGTGAAGGCAGCAGAGGATCAAGTAGGTAAAAAGACGAAGGCTAGTAGAAATCCTTGGGTAACAGAAGAAATATTGAATTTAATTGATGAAAGGAGGAAATATAAAAATGCAGTAAATGAAGCAGGCAAAAAGGAATACAAACGCCTCAAAAATGAGATCGACAGGAGGTGCAAAATGGCTAAGCAGGGATGGCTAGAGCACAAGTGTAAGGATGTAGAGGCTTATCTCACTAGGGGTAAGATAGATACTGCCTACAGGAAAATTAAAGAGACCTTTGGAGAAAAGAGAACCACTTGTACGAACACCAAGAGCTCAGATGGAAACCCAGTTCTAAGCAAAGAAGGGAAAGCAGAAAGGTGGAAGGAGTATATAGAGGGTCTATACAAGGGTGATGTACTTGAGGACAATATTATGGAAATGGAAGAGGATGTAGATGAAGATGAAATGGGAGATACGATACTGCGTGAAGAGTTTGCCAGAGCACTGAAAGACCTGAGTCGAAACAAGGCCCCCGGAATAAACAACGTTCCATTGGAACTACTGACTGCCTTGGGAGAGCTAGTCCTGACAAAACTCTACCATCTGGTGAGCAAGATGTATGAAACAGGCGAAATACCCTCAGACTTCAAGAAGAATATAATAAATCCAATCCCAAAGAAAGCAGATGTTGACAGATGTGAAAATTACCGAACAATCAGTTTAATAAGCCACAGCTGCAAAATACTAACACGAATTCTTTACAGACAAATGGAAAAACTAGTAGAAGCCGACCTCGGGGAAGATCACTTTGGATTCCGTAGAAATACTGGAACACGCGAAGCAATACTGACCTTATGACTTACCTTAGAAGAAAGATTAAGGAAAGGCAAATGTACGTTTCTAGCATTTGTAGGCTTAGAGAAAGCTTTTGACAATGTTGACTGGAATACTCTCTTTCAAATTCTGAAGGTGGAAGGGGTAAAATACAGGGAGCGAAAGGCTTTTTACAATTTGTACAGAAACCAGATGGCAGTTATAAGAGTCGAGGGACATGAAAGGGAAGCAGTGGTTGGGAAGGGAGTAAGACAGGGTTGTAGCCTCTCCCCGATGTTATTCAATCTGTATATTGAGCAAGCAGTAAAGGAAACAAAAGAAAAATTCGGAGTAGGTATTAAAATCCATGGAGAAGAAATAAAAACTTTGAGGTTTGCCGATGAGATTGTAATTCTGTCAGAGACAGCAAAGGACTTGGAAGAGCAGTTGAATGGAATGGACAGTGTCTTGAAAGGAGGATATAAGATGAACATCAACAAAAGCAAAACGAGGATAATGGAATGTAGTCGAATTAAGTCAGGTGATGCTGAGAGAATTAGATTAGGAAATGAGACACTTGAAGTAGTAAAGGAGTTTTGCTATTTGGGGAGCAAAATAACTGATGATGGTCGAAGTAGAGAGGATATAAAATGTAGACTGGCAATGGCAAGGAAAGCGTTTCTGAAAAAGAGAAATTTGTTAACATAGAGTATAGATTTAAGTGTCAGGAAGTCGTTTCTGAAAGTATTTGTATGGAGTGTAGCAATGTATGGAAGTGAAACATGGACTATAAATATTTTGGACAAGAAGAGAATAGAAGCTTTCGAAATGTTGTGCTACAGAAGAATGCTGAAGATTAGATGGGTAGATCACATAACTACTGAAGAAGTATTGAATAGGATTGGGGAGAAGAGGAGTTTGTGGCAAAACTTGACCAGAAGAAGGGATCGGTTGGTAGGACATGTTCTGAGGCATCAAGGGATCACCAATTTAGTATTGGAGGGCAGCGTGGATGGTAAAAATCGTAGAGGGAGACCAAGCGATGAATACACTAAGCAAATTCAGAAGGATGTAGGTTGCTGTAGGTACTGGGAGATGAAGCAGCTTGCACAGGATAGAGTAGCATGGAGAGCTGCATCAAACCAGTCTCAGGACTGAAGACCACAACAACAAGTAAGGACACATATAAAAGAACATGTACCTCCATTAAAAGAGAATGTAAGCATACACACAGAACATAATGTAGAAAAATCAGAAAAACAAAACAAATGTAATACCTCCTACTTTTCTTACTCTTTTATAAAATCATACCCGCTGTAGAAACATTTACTTTTTAAAAATTTTTCAATGTTTGCACCTGTGGGGTCAGAATGAGTAATGGCGAAGTATTAGGCTCAAAATAACTAGTTCCAAACTTATGAATAGTACTGCAGAATTATAAGCCTACTGTCACAAAAAAGTTACACAAATCAAAAACTCTTATCTGCATGTAACACTTTCAGGGATATGAAATGGAAGGATCACATAGGCTCCATTTTGTGTAAAGCAGGTACAGACTTCAGTTTGTTGGCAGAATACTGGGGAAGTGCAGTCACTCTACAAAAGAGATTGCTTACAAATCACTCGTACTACCAGTTTTTGGATATTGCTCAAGTGTGTCGGATCCATACCAGATAGAACTAACGGGTGATGTTGAACGTATACAGAGAAGGGCGGCATGGATGGTCACATAATTGTTTAATCCTCAGGACAGTGCCACAGAGATACTGAAGGTTC
This sequence comes from Schistocerca cancellata, assembly GCF_023864275.1. Classification (NCBI taxonomy): domain Eukaryota; kingdom Metazoa; phylum Arthropoda; class Insecta; order Orthoptera; family Acrididae; genus Schistocerca; species Schistocerca cancellata. The sequence continues at coordinate 388,992,026 of NC_064626.1, read as the reverse complement.
TGAACTGGAAGACTCTTGAAGATAGACAAACTATCCCAAGAAAGTCTATTAAGAAAGTTTCAAGAGCCAGCATTAAATGATTACTCTAGGAATATACTACAACCCCCGACATATCACTTGCATAGGGATTGTGAGGATAAGATTAGAATAATTACTGCATGCACAGAGGCATTCAAACAATCATTCTTCCTGTGCTCCCTACATGAATGAACATGAAGAAATCCTAATAACTGGTGTTATGGGACATACCCTCTGCCATGCATCTCACAGTGTTTGCAGAGTATAGATGTAGATACAAACGTAATGCATTAAACACCTGAAATACCTGTGAAAAAAAACAAATTCTGAGAATATTATAAAAAAGGATAGTTACTACTCAGCATATAGCAGATAGGCCTTTGCTGAGTCGGAGATAGGCACAACAAAAAGACTGTCAAACAAAGCTTTCAGCCAAGCAGACCTTGGCAGCCCAAGACTGTGGTCATGTGCATGTGAGTTGCATTTGCATGAATGTATGTTGTCTAATTCTGCTGAAGGCCTGTTTCGCCAAAAACCGAGCGAGGTGGCACAGTGGCTAGCACACTGGACTCGCACTCAGGAGGGCGACTGTTAAACCCCGCGTCCGGCCATCCTGATTTAGGTTTTCCATTATTTCCCTAAATCACTTTGGGCACATGCCAAGATGGTTCCTTTGAAAGGGCACGGCCGACTTCCATCCCCGTCCTTCCCTAATCCGGTGAGACCGATAACCTCGCTGTCTGCTCTCTTGCCCCAAAACAACCCAACCCTGTTTCACTAAAAGCTTTGTTTGACAGTCTGTTTGTTGTGCCTATCTGTGACTTGGCATCTCCACTATATGGCGAGCAGCAAGTACCCTTTTCATAATATTGTATTGTTCTGTCCTTGATTTTCCATTGTTAAAATACAAATTCTGTTATTTAGATAGTGAACAGTTGACACACAAACCTAAGTAATGACGAGTTGTAAATCCTTCCATAGTAAAATAGCACTATTTCATGCCATGCAGAAATGATACATTCTTCTGATGATATCAGATGTAAATCGTAAAATCATTGTCCACGAGTCAAGGAGATTTTTCTCACCTCAGAAGAAAAATTGTGAACTTGAAGTACATTTATCAACTTTAATGTAGTAATATTATACAGGCATTGGAGACAACATCTAGATTGTACAATTATTATTAGCTCTTCCCTGGGCTGCTACAGAGTATGGTTGTTATTGGACTTAACAATGAGGTGGAGTAGGTTCCAAAGCTGTTCCATCCATTCATCTTTAGATTTCTCATGATTTTCCTAAATTGATTAATCTTTTCAGCCCTCCTGGCTACCATTGTGTACATTAACTTTTACTGTGTCTTAGCTGCAACAGAAGTATTTTCTCCCAATGGAAACCTATGGTACACATTTGTGCAGTGTTCAACATTTTCATCAAGCAAAAGTGCTGCCAATTATTGAGTATCACTATGAAAATATCAGTAAGTCAATGTAGCAGTGCGCAGAAGCTCATGACCACCAGAATATGTGTATGTGGTTGTTTCCTCTGTATAGTTGAATATTGTTGTTATTTTGCATGGTCATTATTGAATGATCATTTTACCATTTATTACAATACAGAATATTTTGTAATTAGCTATTTTAGTTCCTAAAATGACACCAAGTCTACAAAATATATTTTGAAAATGGATACACATGTTTGTATAAATCTTACACCACCTGATAGCATTACTACATAAATAAAAATTTTCCTTTCTCCAGAAAAAAAATCAGGTGTGAAAGGGTTAAGTAGGATGACAGGAGTCTATAAACAAACACATTTTGCTCTTCAGTAAATTTTCTGTTCACTGTCTTACCAATTGCATGAGTCACAAGGCTATGATTTTCAGATCTGAATTAGCATAGAGCTTTCATTCCACTTTTTAGTCAAAGTTCTCTGATCCCTCATCATTTAACTCATAGTGCTGATCAGGATTTAAGTCATTTCATGCATATGAGAGTAGTGTGTTGATGTACAAGGTGGTCAGATCTGTCCTTGATTATCCTTAATAGTGTGTAGGGTTCTTTTAACTGCAGAGAACACTGTCCTGAGATTATTTTTAATTGTCTCTCTTTGTGGAGCATTCATTTTAGCCACAGGAATGCTACTCTACTACACTCCAGCACAAGAACTGAGATGTTTAAAGTATCTTCATCACATATCCGTAATGTACCTTATAGTTAAGCCAAGATAGAATTATGATTGATGAGTTTTTGTTTCAGTCACCAAGTGAGGTAGTGCAATGGTTAGCATGCTGGACTCGTTACATTCAACAGTTCGGTAGTTCAAATCTGCCCCCGGCCACCCAGATTTAGGTTCTCCATGATTTCCCTAAATTGCTCATGTCAAACACTGGGATGATTCCTTTGAAAGGACACAGCTGATCTCCTTCACCATTCTAGAAATATTCTGAGCTTTTGCTCTGTCTCCAGTGAGCTCAATTTTGACGAGACACTAAATCCTGATTTTCTTCCCTTCCTCTCTTCCTTTATGTTTAAGTCCTTGCCATTGGGATTTATACAGTAATGTATTACTCAAAACAAATTTGATCTGTCATAATGCCTTATGTACTAACCATTTATCTATGATTCCTTATTGTGATGACTCATTTTACTAACTTCTTTTGTGATGTAATTTATGAAAACTTCAGAGAAAGGAGGAAATGCCAAACTCATTTGATTGTAAGAAGAGTTATATAGTTGGTGTGTTCTTTCATCTTAAAGAATCTCTGACCATGTAAACTTTAAATATTAATTGAAACACCTGGCACTACATCCATACAATTTCCCTTCTTTTTAATTCTAAAACAATATTCCAGAAAGGAAGGGGAGGGGGATCTGTTGAACGGTAGCAATGAGATAAGATTCTTCACCATTTTTGGCATACAAATGGTGTGAAAATGTGAAAGGAGGGTTATAAAAATTTAAATATCTTTCTTCTGTGTGATATTTGTGTTTTAGGACTGCTTGTCAGTACCTCCAGATATAGCTGATCTTGTAACAGAACAAGCATTTAAATAAATCTGGTAATAATTTAACTTTTGAATCCAGTAAGATGTTTCGTGCCAGTGAGTTGGGATCTTTTGATGAAAACTTACTAGGACACTAGAAAAAATTGTATTGTAGTCAGAAATATGATAAATTGCAGTGGAGTCAGTTTAACACTAGACTGCTAAAGAAGGTAGACTTTATTAGAGATTTGCTGATTCTTATCAGGTGTTGTCCGGATTGGATGTGCAAAAGGAGAGACTCCATCCAGCCCCGGTTAAGGTAGGTACGAAAACTTCCAACTTGGTTTATTATGAGGACATATGAGGATGCCAAACATGATAGTGGCAGCAAAATGATCTTGGCAACAAATGTAAATTTGTGCATTAAGGATAGGGTTTTACAATTGCTGAGGTAAGAACTGAGTTTCTGTGGAAGACTGTCAAGTGACAACTAAGTGCTGCAGCTGTGCCGTTCTGGTTGCCAGACGGACTGACAGGAGTAGCTCAAAATGTAAAAGAGAACAGTGGAGCACAGCGTTATGTATTTTTTCAACATTGTTGTGAAGGTAGGATATTTAACCTATTAAGTGAGTCTGAAGTTCAACAAACTGCTTAGTATGCTGTGACTTCAAATATCAAGAAACAGAACCACTACTATTTACGTTCAACATAGATCTGTTGATGTATTTCTGGTTTATATCTCACATTAAAAATATGTACCTGTTAAATATTTAAAACTCACAGAGATATTCCACGCTATTCCAACACTTACGTTAATCTTATAAAATAATAAAAAGTCATTGATTGTAATTTTAGTAGACTGGGTTTGATGAAAAGCTTAGAATCTTAAATATGTCAGTGTAAATACCAGTAATTTTATCCAATGGAAAATGGACACACCTTCTGGCGACTGTTCCAGAAAAGTGCTTCTGTAAGTTGTTTCTCAGAACCCTAAAAAGTTTATATTCTACATTCAGGTTGTCAAAGACAAAAATATAATTGCCTGAAAATGAACTTTGTGACTGAAACTGAAGGTTACAACATAATAGTACTTAATTGTAAAATTGTTCTAAATATTTTTTTGCTATAAATAATCAGTTCAGTATCTAATCTGTATATGTGTGAGACCAATACTGTTTAGAGATGAAGTCACTACACCTTTCAGGTTACACTTCACATTCAGTACAAAATTTTCAGATGAATAAAACTCCACAGTTAATCATAACTTTCCTTAGAGTCCTTGATCAGGTTACTTTGTGTATTCACTTGGACAAAGTGCAGCAGAACCATCCTAGATCTATCTCCTCATACCACAGGCATTTATCAGTAGTGGAAGTCTTAGAATATAGTTTTAGAGGGTATATGCATAAATGAGGAGAAGAGGAGTTTGTGGCACAACTTGATGAGAAGAAGGGACCGGTTGGTAGGACATGTTCTGAGGCAGCAAGGGATCACAAATTTAGCATTGGAGGGCCGCGTGGAGGGTAAAAATCGTAGAGGGAGACCAAGAGATGAATACATTAAGCAGATTCAGAAGGATGTAGGTTGCAGTAGGTATTGGGAGATGAAGAAACTTGCACAGGATAGGGTAGCATGGAGAGCTGCATCAAACCAGTCTCAGGACTGAAGACCACAACAACAACATGCATAAATGACGTTTTCTGAGCCACCCTTGATTGACAGATGATGTTTTGTTTGCTTTGGATCCAGAAATGCTTCAGCATGGGACAGAGGAACTGAACAGAGGAAATATGACAACAGACTTGAAAATTAATCAGTTAGAGCAAGATAATATACAACTAGTATGCCAATAGGAAAATTTAAGATGAAGTTGTAGAAATAGTTAACAAATTTGTGTACTTAGGACAGATGACAACAAGTGGATGGACAAGTAAAGAAATACATATGTGCATAAAGTAGGTTTGAAATAATTTGTGAAAATGAAATCATTCATTACAAATAACGGCTTAAAAGAAAAAAGAAAGCAAAGCCCTTAGCCATGGTATACTATGAATAACAACTTGCAGAAGTAAAGCATGGATGTAAAATGTAGAATTATGCTCATCACAAAATGAAAGAAACATAGTATACAATGCCTATAATATCAGTCAGTCACAGTTGGGAGTCAGTCATCTCCTACAACTATCTGGGTGTACCACAGATATGAAATGGAACAATCACATATTCATCATCATATGTAAAACAAGTGACAGATTGTGGTTCATTGGCAGAATACACTGAGGCGAAAAAAGTCACGAGATTTTTTATTTTTATATATATATGGCAGCAGTATTGTGTACACAAGGTACAAAAGGGCAGTGCATTGGGGGAGCTGTCATTTGTGCTCATGTGATTCGTGTGAAAAGGTTTCCAATGTTACAGTGGCTGCACGACAGGAATTAACAAACCTTGAATACGGAATGGTAGTTGCAGCTAGACGCATGGAGAATTCCATTCTGAAGACAAGAGCAGGTCAAGAATACGAAATTTGAGCCATTATTTCTCACCACAGACAATGAAGTGGCTGAAGGCCTCCACTTAACAACTGAGAGCAGCAGCCTTTGTGTAGAGCTGTTGGTGCTACCAGACAAGCAACATTGCGTGAAATAATTGCAGAAATCAACGTGGAATGTACGACAAACATATCCATTAGGGCAGTGTAGAGAAAGTTGGCAATAATGGGCTAAGGCAGCAGACGACCGTTGCAAGTGCCTTTGCTAACAGCACAACATTGCCAGTAGTGCCTCTCCTGGGCTCATGACCATATTGGTCGGACCCTAGACTACTGAAAAAGTATGGCTTGGTCAGATAGTACTGATTTCCGTTCGTAAGAGCTGATGGCAGGATTCAAGTCTGGCACAGACCCCATAATGGTGTGGGCTGTTTTTACATGAAAAGGATTGGGTCCTCAGGTCCAACTGAATAGATCATTGATGGGAAATGATTATGTTTGGCTACCTGAAGACCACTTGCAGCCATTCATGGACTTCATGTTCCCAACAAATGAGGAGTTTTTTTGTGGATGACAGTTGGCCATGTTGCTGGCCCTTAATTGTTCGCAATTGGTTTGTAGAACGTTTTGGGCAGTTTGAGCAAATGATTTGGCCACCCAGATTACCTGACACGAATCCCATCAAACATTTATGGGACATGAATGAGAGGACAGTGTGTGCACAAAATCCTGCACTATCAACACTTTCGCAATTATGGACAGCTACAGAGGCAGGATGGCTCAGTATTTCTGCAGGGCTCCCAGCAACTTGTTGAGTCCATGTCACATCAAGTTGCTGCACTACACTGGGCAAAAGAAGGTCCTTCATGGGTATTAGTTGGTATCCCATGACTTTTGTCACCTCAGTGTACTGAAGACGAAACAGTTGTGAGACCCATCCTAGAATATTGCTCAAGTATGTGAGATCTGCATGAAGCAGGACTTACAAGATATTTGGAATGGATGCAAAGGAGGACAGCACAAATGGTGACATGCTTGTTTGACCCAAGGGGGTGTCTCGCAGAGATGACACTGGAAGTGAACTGGCAGACAGTTGAAGATAGAAACAAACTATCCCCCAAAAAACTGATTTGAAAGGTTTCTTGGATCAACTTTAAGTGATGACTTTAAGATTATATTACACCCTCCTATGTACTGCTCGCACAGGCATTGTGAAGACTGAATTAACTACGGTATGGATAGAGACATTCAAGCAACAATTCTTCCCATGCTCCATGTGTGAATAGGACAGGAAAAAGGCCCTAATAGCACATACAAAAGGACTTGCCTTCTGAGATGCATTTCATGGTGGTTTACAGAATGTATGTGTTAAAAGCTCAAAGACTGCAAAAATTAAGTGATAGTCTGTGAGCACACTTGGCAGAAAAACAAATGGGTAAATACAAGAAAAGAGCAATAGATAGAGAGGCACACTTGGCAGAAAAACAAATGGGTAGATACAAGAAAAGACAGTAATTAAGGACTTGACAGTAACTGCAACAAAACTACAGACCTGGAAATGGAGGTGGGTTGGGTATATAGACACACAAAATGATGGGAATGAGCTAAGGAATTAGAGTTGAGTTCTCTTGATAGGAAAGACCTAATGGAAGGTAGGATGATGATGGAGAAATAAGCAGGACGAACTTGGATATGGAATGGTTAAGGTGGTAGTGTATGGAGAAGTCTGGAAGGGACATTTGTCCAGCAATGGGTGATAAATGGCTGCTGCTGCTGTTCATGATTGATATATTCGTTTCTTGAGAACAAGGTAATTAACACATATGGAGGTATGTTTTGATTTGCCTTAAAGGAGACATGAAAAAAAATTACTGTTGTTCATGATATATATTAATGTGTGAACAGGTAAAAAATTGTAACGTTACACTTTTTTTGTGATGACATGATTATTTATGGTGTTTTTTGTTGAAAGGAAAATCTTGATAATATTTAAAAATTTCACAAATTTGTTTCATGGCTGTAATTTATAAAAATGTGCTCTTTTGCACTCTATTAAAAATAAGAAATTAGTAGTCTTTGATCACAGGTTTTTTGAACTACAGTTTGAAACAATCTTGGCACTCATAGGTGTAAGTGCACACATGGTTGTTTAGTTTAATTATTTAGATTTCCATGGCTCATAATTGCAATCTCCTGCTATGGCATGAAACTATTCACTTTTACAATTATAGCACACTTTCTCTGTGAAAATATAGCAATATATTGATATTTGTATATAGCAAGAGGAAAAGCAACCCAATATCGCCCCTAAAGAGCAAAAATGCATTTTCACTATTCTTAGTGTATTGTAGAAATCAACCAAAATTATAATGTAGACTCAAATATTGACAAAGGATGCAAAACACTTCCATATATTTGCAGGACTTTGGAAGAAAGAATTGCAGTCCATCTCCTTAAAATATTCTTGTGTGGCCTACAGTTTATTACTGCCGAAGTGTGTGCGACTGTTAAGAGACTGTTTATTTCATGAAAATTTGTTTTAAGCGTTGGAAGCACTGGAGAATAGTAATGTATTCTTAAGGATGACTAAAACACAAAATTTATGTACATAAAAAAAAATCAGCAGTCACGTATTCCACATACTACTTGTTTGTGAAATAGGAAGAATTCGCAATGACTAAAATTGCAACAAGATGAAACGATGTCACAGACCAGGACTCAAATCCAGACCCTCGCCATAGCATACTATCAACACCAGTGCTCGCAAAAGACAGGAATCTAGGATTGTGTATAAGTGTGGCTCACAGTTTTGACTGGTTATCCATTACATTTCAGCATAACTACTCAGTTGTACCACCAACCGTCTGCTTTATATCCTCCTGCAGTCCTCTCCTTCCACTATATTTTCAGCTGTTGTTGTTGTTGTTGTTGTTTTAAACAATGATTCATATGGCAAATTCCTTACCTGAGAGGTAAAAGGACATAAGTCCAATTTCCATAGTTTTGTCTTATGACAACATTTGTAGTACTCTCACACTGCATTCCTTGTAGGAGGATGGTGGCAGTTCTGTACAGCCTATTACTGGTTTAGGCAGAGCCAAAGAGACATATGCTCTTTTAAGCATACCTAAATTAGCCATAAGCTCGAGCAGGACTACGATTATTCTTGCACAAATGAAGAAGTTTGTTTGTGGGACAGTTATTGTCATATGTCAAAATTGGACTTACGTCCCTTTATGTCCCAGATACAGATATGTACTCACCAGTCTATTCCTTCAGTTAATTAGGTCTTTACTGGGTACTTTTTCTGGCTGTCTCATTGCAGCACCATAAAATGCAGGCTTTCATGGCCAGTATTTGAATCCTTAGTGATTTTAGTTATACTACTACTTCCTTCGTGGCAACTACGAAATTTCACCAATCTCTCACCTTAGTTGTTTACTGGTGGGTGACTTCCTTTATATAAAGACTTTTTGGTTATCTGATGGCTACCAGTGTCACATATCTGAGATGTCATTCGACAATTTGAAGAGGTTGGTATAGAGGAGGTGGCTATGTGGTACACTGCTGCCTGTGCTACTCTGGTGGCTGTCTGGAAGGCAACTCTAGTAGTTGATTGGTAGAAAGTAGTGTATCAGCTGGCTGTTGCCTGTGCCACTCTGGTAAGTGACTCGTAGGCAATCTATCATTGGTGACTGGAAGGCAGAAAGTTTTTTTAAGGCCTCTTATCACTCCCCCTTCATAGGTCTTCTGGTTTATGAGTAGTGGATGGTATTTCAGAGAAGAGGTCAGATGGTTTATGATCATCATATGATCGATAAATATAATCTTCACTTCCATAGCACTAGGCAAAAGACAATCTCAATAAAGACTTTCGATTCAACGCCAAAATTTGGATGGGAATTTTTCAATAATTTTTTGTCAGATATAGTGCAAAAAGAATATAGACAGAGATGGTGTGAAAATGTGGAATTAAATTCTCAATTTGGCCTGCTGTAGGAAACAAATTGCAAACTTCCACAAATAAAAATAATAGTGTTTCAGAGTTACTATAAAAGCTGTGGCTTATAGTGAATATTTTATGGCTATTACAAGAAATATCAAATCTGTGTTATTCTAAGATATGAAGACATGCTTTCTGATTGGACTAAAATTCATGCCAGGAAAAAGCCTTTCTGTACAAAGCAAGAATTTGTTAGAAATGTATAATTAGGAAACAACATAACGAGCAAATATATTTCACTCTAAATGAGGGTCAATATGGTACGTCAGACACATAGTCTAGACCTTTTTTTACTGTATCCTCACACTGTACCACCAATCTAAAGCAGTTGCATTATATAGATAGTATCCCAGTTTGCAAAGGACACAAGTAGACTTTTACAAAAAAAGTTTATGGAGTTACTGTCAAAATACTGTTAATAACATACTTATTAGCTTCTAGGTAATTGATTATAAAAGAGAAAATACTATGTTTGATTATGATACTGGAAAAGTCCTGGGTTGAACAGAAGTACAGGAAAAGTAAAGATAATCACTCTTCATATAGCTGAGCAGTTGGCAGGCACATAAACAAGACTGAAAATGTTGCTGAGCTTTCAGACAAAGTCCGTAAAAAGAGCTAACAAAAAACTCATGCACTACTATATTTTGCTGGAACTTCCTAAACCGTTCCAGTAACAGTACTGTGAGTATTGTATATTTTCCATGTTTTGCTGGAAACTCTCAAAGTTTTCCAGACCAGAAAGAGGAAGCGAGAAGAAAGGGATGAAAATTATGGAAAGTCTAAATTGAGTAGCCATGAGTATTATTTTCCTTTTTCTAAATCTCTCTAACTTACATTTAGGAAACATTATACACATGAATGAAAAATGCTATGAGCTTTTAGTATGCTCTTTGGTACAAAAATGTCTTGTACTGTAATATGTAGAAGGTAGTGCATAGGAATTATTAAAAAAAATTGTAAATGATCAGAATGTAGGTAATTTGAAAATTAATTTGGGATGTGAATATAAAATGACTCATTCCATATCAGTGATTTATTATGCATAGTAAATGATCCTTGGTATGTGAAACTGACTAACTAGCAAAACATTATAAAAATATTGTGTGCAACCTCTATAACAAGATTACTATTCCAGAAATTCTCTAGCACCATGGTATCAAATTGTGTGATGACTTACAAAGCAACAATTGTTAAGACATTAGAGTCTGGAGGAATATGGTTAAAACCTGATACTTCTATCCAGAATTAAGTTTTCCATTTTTTCTCAACTTTAACTAATGCAGTTCCCTTTACAATTCTTTTATTTATTTATTTATTTATTTTGGGTTACATTTTTTTATCTGGAACTGTTGAAATTATGTATTTTGCAAATGTCAAAAATAATAGGCATACAGTAATTACACGTACAAAATAAGTTACATTCAACAGTTGTTGCATCTTATACCTGTTGTTTATTTGTTCATTACTTTACAGCTCTTGCACTACTGTTCATACCACTGGCAGTATCTTAAAATACATTGAATGAATGTAAACAGATATTAATTTTGGTTTAAAATTGTTTAGCTTACATATCCTTAGAGAATTTTACAAATTGTTAAACCAAATAAAACAATTGATGTATGGGGTTTGATCTATTATTTTTAATTTTGTGCTTTGCCAGAGGTAGCTATATTTTGTCCTTCTGTTGTGATTATGCATATCACAGTGCTTTTTGGGAAGTATGTGGGTGATTGCTTTTCCCGCCATCATCCAGTCCTAGTCTGTAATAATTCTTTAATGACCCTGTTGTCAACAGGAAGGCAAGCTGTTTATTGTATCAAACTAAGGAAAGAGTTATGAATGATTGTTTAAAAACTTTTCTGAGTCAGGCAATTGTACTAAATGCTGAGACAATACAAAATAGCTCTGGTGAAGATGGAGATTTCCATTTAAAAGTTACTGAGGTTTTTCTGTGCCTATGGTCTTCTGAATTGCTTCTTTCCAGTTAATTTTCATGTTGACATGCAGTGTGGTGGATTGATTATTGTATACATTTGACCATCATCTTGTATATTGCAGTGATTTTATATTGATACAAATTGGTATATCAGTTAGTATTTGTGCATATATTAGATATCTGACTAAGGTGCAGTTATAGGTTGTAAGCTCTAATGAAGAATAGAGTGCACCATACTGTGACATAGAGCTATACATAGTGGAAGTGATCCATATGACATAAATTTAGGAGACTTTTCCTGTGTGTCGTTATTTACTGATTAGTTACTTCTATAGAACATACAGTAGTTGGTGCATGGGTATGTCTGTTTTTAGAAAAAAACAAAATTTACTTTGCATTTTCAAATATACATCTTTTTCTCCTTAGCTAACGATCTAAAACCATGTCCTGGAGTTTACTGTGGTCGTGAAGAGTTGCCAGATGGGACTTGGAGCAACTGCAGTGCATGCCCACGGGGCTACAGAAGAAACAATTCATCCCCTTTGTCTGCATGTTCCCAATGCAATGAGAGCCCAGTTTTCTATGACTGGTTGTATCTTGGCTTTATGGCTCTAATTGCACTGGTTCTGCACTGGTTTTGCATAGATACAGTGTCAATGAAGAGGAGGTACGGCATCATTTGTTTTTGCCATATTTCTGTTAACTAAATAAGTAAATAAATACCTTTTATTTGTATAAAAACAAGAACTTTGAATTTTTTTACAGAAATTCTTTTTTCTTCTCAATCAAATTTTGTAATAAACATGTGTTTTCCATTTGTAAACGTGAAATTAATCTTACAAGCAGTGGTGGAAGAACCCAGTACAATAATAAGTCTCCTTTGTATGTACTTACTAATCAGGGGCCTCAAGGCAGTATGTTGTAAGATTTTTGTATAATTAATGAGAAACATTGTAGCACATTTTTACCGTGATACATGTGGGTAATAAGGGATTTTCTTGTTTTCCTCAAGAATTCTAGGCTAATCCTGAAATGATTCCCACGGATACAGATCAATGTAATCGAATAGCTCTTGGTGGACCCCTTCCTCTTTCCATGTCAATTATTAATATTTATTGAATTCAGTAAAGTGTTGTTGTGTATGTTTATGATTAACATTATTCTTTTCCACATTTCTCGTTTTTCCAGTCTGGTAATATTATGGTATATTCTCTGACTAATCCATGATAAAATGTCTTTCATGCTTACTTTAACACTATTATTATAATTCTGTTGTGAAAAGGACAGATTTATACTATCATATACAATTATCTCATATTCATACTATCACATACAATTATCTCTGTATTACGAGTATTGTTGTATTCCACCTTGGACTTTCCATTGTTTTATTATTGTGATTCTGCCAGAGAGACAATAGGAATTTGAAGATTCAGTGGACAGAATGATTGTGTCTTGGGAAAGTCTTTTTGAAGATATTTGTCTGGAGTGTAGTATTGTGCAGAAGTGAATCGTGGATGATGAGCAGTGCTCACAAGAAGAGAACAGAAACATTTGAAATGAGGTGTTACAGAAGAATGCTGCAGGTTGGTTCAGAAGACAATTATCTCATATTCATACTATCACATACAATTATCTCTGTATTACGAGTATTGTTGTATTCCACCTTGGACTTTCCATTGTTTTATTATTGTGATTCTGCCAGAGAGACAAAAGGAATTTGAAGATTCAGTGGACAGAATGATTGTGTCTTGGGAAAGTCTTTCCTGAAGATATTTGTCTGGAGTGTAGTATTGTGCAGAAGTGAATCGTGGATGATGAGCAGTGCTCACAAGAAGAGAACAGAAACATTTGAAATGAGGTGTTACAGAAGAATGCTGCAGGTTGGTTCAGAAGACTGAGTAGCTGATGAAGTAGTACTGAAATGAACTGGGGAGAAAAGAAACTTACAATTCAACTGAAAGAAGGAATATGTTGATAGTATACATCATGTGGCATCAAGGATTGTTAATTTCACAGTGGTGAGAAGTGTGTGGAGTAAAAATTATAGAGGATTGAATAAAGTAAGCAGGTTCAGATGGCTGTAGCTTACAGTAGTTATGCAGAAATAAAAAGACTTGCACAAGATAACTTTGCATGTCAAACTTGCTTCAAATCAGGTTTGATTCCATAGGAAAACAGTTGTGCCCATTGACTGTATTCATTTCAAGTAGTAAATGGTACAGCAACCAGTCACAAATGTTTTTTTTCATATCTATATTTTGGTCACTGCATGGCCATCTTCAGTGCAGTAAATGTAAATTAAAATCTTAAAAACACTTGTATGTGCACATAGTCCCAACTGGACTATTCGTGACTCATTCTTTGACATGAATAGGCCAGTTGTGACAACGCACTTATACAAGTGTTGTTAATGTTTTAACTTACTTTTACTGCAACGAAGATGGCCACACAGTGACCAAAATCTACATATCAATAAACATCATTTGCAACTTATTGCCGCACTCTTTACTGTTTGCTTCAAATTGTTCTTCATAGCGATGACGACAAAAACAACAACATGTTTGTTTCCACACATTACTAATCTATATTTGTGCTCTTTGTATATTATTTCTTCTGTTTGCACTAAAGTTATATTTCAGATTTCCTTATTTTATGATATGATTTCCTAATAAAACTTGTTATTGATATTTCTGAGAATAACACTTTTTTAAGTTCCACATGTTTCATGCCCATCTTTGTCATTTATCTTCAGCTTCTGCAAGGAAGTCCTGGTTCTGCATGTGTCAGCATTCCTTGAAATTGTTGGTGCAGCAGTCTACACGTTACTAATGTCTCGTCCCGTAGGATCACTTCAAGTTAGTTCCTGCAGAGCAGAAAATTTGTCGGACTGGTATACATTGCTCCACAATCCCAATCCGGATTATGCTGAAACATTGCACTGCACTCAAGAGGCTGTGTATCCTTTGTAAGTTTACTATTTCTTTTTTAATATTTCATATTACTTTTTATTTTTAAATGTAGTGTCATTGTCTCATTACAGGTCAAGCTTTTATTTGGTATACCAATTATAATGCAATATTAATGTGGTATGGAAAGTCCTTGGTGGAATATAAATATTGGAAGAAGTAAAGGTAACAGCTGACGATACAGTTGGAGCTTCTCTTAGTAGCTTCTTCCTCTTCTTCTCCCCCGTGGATGTACTGAACCAACTGTCATCCCATCTCTTAGGTGATTGTCTAAGCAATCATTTCCCTTGCAGTCATCCATATTTAGAAATTTTAATGAGTCTTGTGGTGTCCATTCTTTCCACATTGTTCTTATAGTTTCTTTTCCTTGTCTTCATCCAGTTATGTATATCTTGTTTTCTGTTCTGTTTCCTTATCAATACATTTGGTGTCTTGTCCCACATTGTTACTCCTTAGATCTTGGTACCTTCATTTCCAATGCTGTTAACTTTTGTTATGTCTTTTTCATTTCCTTTCTAATTCCTGCCCACATGAAACAAGAGGATGCACCATTGTTTTATATATTTTTATTTTCCTCTTGTTGTTATATATTTGTTTCTCCATAGAGTATTTTACAGACATCTGGCTACTCTTATTGCCTTTGCTAACAGTTTTCTCACTTCCACAATTAAGTCTTTATAGCTGGTGATAAAAGTCCCTAGGTAATGAAAGCTCATTACTTTTTCAATTGACAGACCATCCACCTCTAATTTACATCTTAAGGTGCTTTTGTTCTTAACATACCCCTTGATTCTTTAGATAAGATTTCCATGTTATATTGTTCAGCTACTTTATTGAATTGGGTGAGTCACCTTTGTAAATTATCTTGATTATGTGCTGTCAGTACACTGCCAGCAGCATACGATATAATGTTTACCACTTTATATCCCATGTTATATCCTGATTTCTTTTTTACAGCATTTATGATGTGGTCCATTATTAAGTTCAGTAAGAGTTAGTTTATGGATTCTCCTTGTGTGTTATTCTTTCAAATTTTCTGCCGTGGTCACTCAACACATCAACCATACAGTGTGATGTTTCCCCTTACTTCTTCTGTTACTTGTATCATTTTTAGTGATCTCTTCATACCATATTAAACTGCACATTTGAGATAAATGAGTATGTGAAGTATTGAATTTCTAGGTTTGAGAAGGCAAACTCCACCTAATTGATATCAGTCTTGTAGACAAAAGTACATCACAAGCAACCTACAGTAGCCTATATGTGATTTTTGTACTGTTTTACTGATATTAGTAATAAATGTACATTTAATAAACACTGTAATGAAAATATAATTGTTAATTTATATGAATGATAAGCAATTTGAAATATTATGTATGATCCATTTATGAGTACTGGTAGAGTGTTTGGCACACCTACCAGACCAGATTAAAGGAGGATATCAAGGGAATTCAGAGATGTGCTGCTAGATTTTGATCAACATATGAGTATTATGGAAATAATCCAAGAACTCAAATTGGAACCCATGGAGGGTAGATGATGATCTTTTTGTGAAACGATATTGAGAAAATTTAGAAAACCAGCATTTGCAACAGACCGCAGGAAGCTCCTGCTGTCACTATCATATATCTTGCATAAGGTCAAGATAAGAGATATCAGGACTTGTATGGAAGCAGTCATTTTTTCCTCATACAACTTGTGAGTGGGATGGGAAAAGGAATGACTAGCAATGTGACACTCCACCATGCTCTGTGTGGTGGCTTGCAGAATATGTATGTAGATATACAGGGTGTTTCAAAAATGACCGGTATATTTGAAACGGCAATAAAAACTATACGAGCAGCGATAGAAATACACCGTTTGTTGCAATATGCTTGGGACAACAGTACATTTTCAGGCAGACAAACTTTCGAAATTACAGTAGTTACAATTTTCAACAAAAGATGGCGCTGCGGTCTGGGAAACTCTATAGTACGATATTTTCCACATATCCACCATGCGTAGCAATAATATGACGTAGTCTCTGAATGAAATTACCTGAAACCTTTGACAACGTGTCTGGCGGAATGGCTTCACATGCAGATGAGATGTACTGCTTCAGCTGTTCAATTGTTTCTGGATTCTGGCGGTACACCTGGTCTTTCAAGTGTCCCCACAGAAAGAAGTCACAGGGGTTCATGTCTGGCGAATAGGGAGGCCAATCCACGCCGCCTCCTGTAGGTTTCGGATAGCCCAAAGCAATCACACGATCATCGAAATATTCATTCAGGAAATTAAAGACGTTGGCCGTGCGATGTGGCCGGGCACCATCTTGCATAAACCACGAGGTGTTCGCAGTGTCGTCTAAGGCAGTTTGTACCGCCACAAATTCACGAAGAATGTCCAGATAGCGTGATGCAGTAATCGTTCCGGATCTGAAAAATGGGCCAATGATTCCTTTGGAAGAAATGGCGGCCCAGATCAGTACTTTTTGAGGATGCAGGGACGATGGGACTGCAACATGGGTCTTTTCGGTTCCCCATATGCGCCAGTTCTGTTTATTGACGAAGCCGTCCAGGTAAAAATAAGCTTCGTCAGTAAACCAAATGCTGCCCACATGCATATCGCCGTCATCAATCCTGTGCACTATATCGTTAGCGAATGTCTCTCGTGCAGCAATGGTAGCGGCGCTGAGGGGTTGCCGCGTTTGAATTTTGTATGGATAGAGGTGTAAACTCTGGCGCATGAGACGATACGTGGACGTTGGCGTCATTTGGACCGCAGCTGCAACACGGCGAACGGAAACCCGAGGCCGCTGTCGGATCACCTGCTGCACTAGCTGCGCGTTGCCCTCTGTGGTTACCGTACGCGGTCGCCCTACCTTTCCAGCACGTTCATCCATCACGTTCCCAGTCCGTTGAAATTTTTCAAGCAGATCCTTTATTGTATCGCTTTTCGGTCCTTTGGTTACATTAAACCTCCGTTGAAAACTTCGTCTTGTTGCAACAACACTGTGTTCTAGGCGGTGGAATTCCAACACCAGAAAAATCCTCTGTTCTAAGGAATAAACCATGTTGTCTACAGCACACTTGCATGTTGTGAACAGCACACGCTTACAGCAGAAAGACGATGTACAGAATGGCGCACCCACAGACTGCGTTGTCTTCTATATCTTTCACATCACTTGCAGCGCCATCTGTTGTTGAAAATTGTAACTACTGTAATTTCGAAAGTTTGTCCGCCTGAAAATGTACTGTTGTCCCAAGCATATTGCAACAAACGGTGTATTTCTATCGCTGCTCGTTTAGTTTTTATTGCCGTTTCAAATATACCGGTCATTTTTTAAACACCCTGTAAGTGTACAAGTAAACTGCTAAAAGAATTTTGTTAAAAGGGTGTTACAGAGGTTTGATATCATGAAAGGTGCTGAGAGGTAAGCTGGATAAAAATGACCACCTTTTTATTAAAACATGTGAGTGCCCAGTTCAGCTGGAATAAATTAAGGTAAGTGTCTTACATGTATATGGAGTATCATCTCAGTTGTACAAATGAATTAATTATTTCCTGTCAGAAAGGCCACAATTAATAGTGAGTGAAGGGAAGTCGTCTACTGAAACTGATGTTATATCTGGGTTGCACAAGGAAGCTTTATGGGCCCTCTGATGTTATGAATCCATATAAATGATTTAGGAGACAATATGAGCAGCACTCCTAGAGTGTTTGCAGATGATGCTGTTGTTTACGTGATAGTAACCATATGGTTTAGAAAATGGCAGGTGATCCTAAACAATAAACAGTGTGAGGTCCTGCACATGAGTACTAAAAAAATCTGTTAAATTTTGGTTACACCATAAATCACACAAATTGAAAAGCTGTCAATTCAACCAAATACCTAGAGAATACAGTTACCAATAATCTAAATTTGAATCAAGAAATATAAAATGTTTTGGGAAAGGCGAACGAAAGACTTTTATTGGCAGAACACTTACAAGGTGCAACAGATCCACTCAAGGGTTTGTTTACACTGTGCTTGTCCTTCCTTTCCTAAAGTATTGTTGCACAGTATGGGTTCCTAATCCAGTAGATCTGATGGAGAACATAAAAAAATTTCAAACTAGGGCAGCTTGTTTTGTATTATGACAAAATAGGGAAGAGAGTTTCACTAGTGTGATAAGCAAGTTTGGATGGAAATCATTAAAACAAAGATGTTTTTCATTGTGGCAAAGTATTTTCGCTGTGTTTCAATCACCAACATCCACCTCCAGTTAAAATATCTTGTTAACTCCTACTTGTATAGGGAGAAGTGACCATCATAATAAAATAAGAGGATTTGGTGCTCACAGAGGAAGATTTAGATTTTTATTTTTCCCATTTTCTACATTAGAGTGGAATGGTAAGGAAATAGTCCAAAAATGGTTCTAAGAATTCTCTTTCAGTTGCAGAGTAATCATCTAGATGTTGATGTAACAGAGCATTTCAACTCTGAAATCTAAAGTCCCATTAACACTAATGTTCAAATTGTACATGTTTTATGTTTTCCATTATATAGACAGCCAATAGTTTTCTCTGACATTAGTAAATATAATCCATGTTTAATATAATAGAGGGAAACATTCCACGTGGGAAAAATATATCTAAAAAGAAAGATGATGAGACTTACCAAACAAAAGCACTGGCAGGTCGATAGACACACAAACAAACACAAACATACACACAAAATTCTAGCTTTCGCAACCAACGGTTGCCTCGTCAGGAAAGAGGGAAGGAGAGGGAAAGACGAAAGGATTTGGGTTTTAAGGGAGAGGGTAAGGAGTATGGTTTGGAAGTGGGTTACGTATTGTTACGTATTATTGAGTATATATCGGCGGGATAAAATTGTATAGTGGATTACAGTAAAAAGGAGAAGGTGAATACAAAGTGAAACTACTGGCAAAAACAGGAGGAGGAAATAAGACGACAGAAAAGACTTCGAATACATGTTTAATACATATATTTGAGTAATGTAAAAGGAAAAGCCGTAACTTTTTCAAAGTATTTGATTATTGGCCGTGATGATTTGTTGTTAATGTATTTTACAGAAGTAGCCCATGCAGTGGCCAAGCTAGGCAGTAGGTATCAGGATAGGAGAAGGAGGATTTAAGATTAGATTAGATTTACTTTCATTCCAATTGATCTGTAGTGAGGAGGTCTTCCAGGATGTAGAACGTGTCAGAAAAACAACAATACATGACAAATATTTACAACTAAAACAAATAAGCTAATGTACCATTCCACCGGTTCCAAGTGGAATGATCGTCATTTTTAATGAACACTATATGAAAGAGTCGTTTCACAAATACTAATGCACTGAATTTAAAATAAAAAAGTTTTTTATTTATTTATAAGGTAATAAATGTGTAATACAACTACTATAATACTTATTTACAATGAACACATTACTGCACTGAAATGGTGCAGAAGTTAGATTGTACTTATATATATACACACAAATCAGTTGGTTCTACTGAGAAATTCATCAATGGAGTAGAAGGAGTTGGCCACCAACAAATCCTTTAGGCTTCTCTTAAACTGAATTTCATTAGTTTTTAAGCTGGAAAGTTACTGAAAATGTGTGTCCCTGAATAACGCACACCTTTTTGCACAAGACTAAGTGACTTTAAATCCTTGTGAAGATTATTCTTATTTCTAGTATTGATTCCATGAATTGAGCTGTTGGTTTGAAAAAGTGATATATTTTTAATGACAAATTTCATTAAGGAATAAATATATTGGGAAGCTGTAGTTAGTATCCCTAGTTCCCTAAACAGGCTTCTGCAGGATATTCTTGAGTTCACACTACATATAACTCTTACTGCACGTTTTTGTGCCCGGAACACTTTAGCTTGGCTTGATGAATTGCCCCAAAAAATAATCCCATATGACATTGTGAAGTGAAAGGAAGCATAGTATGCCAGCTTTTTCATTTTTATATGCCCTATGTATGACAATTCACATTGCAAATAGAGATTTGTTAAGAAGCTTCAGCAGTTCTGTGGTGTGCTCCTCCCAGTTGAATCAAGCTGTAATCCCAAGAATTTAACACTGTCCACTTCTTCTATCTGCTTGTCATCGTATGTCAGGCATATACTCGTGGGACACCGCTTACAAGTTCTGAACTGCATGTAGTCTGTTTTTTCAAAGTTTAGTGACAAAGAATTGGCTAGGACCCAGCGATTAATATCCACAAATATTTTATTAGCTGATCTTTCTAAGACTACACTTGATTTGATATTTATTGCAATGTTTGTATCATCGGCAAACTAAACAAACTTGGCATCTGGTAACGTTACTGATGAAAGGTCATTGATATACGCAAGAAAAAGTAAGGGGCCCAAAATGGAACCTTGTGGGACCCCACATGTAATGTTCCCAGTTGGATGATGCCTGATAGCTTGATACATGTCTCTTTCCTAATAACACCCTTTGTTTCCTGCCAGAGATATAAGATTTGAACCATTTTGCCGCTTTTCCTATTACACTATAATATTCTAATTTACTTAAAAGGATATTGTGATTTACACAGTCAATTGCCTTTGACAGATCACAAAATATACTAGTTGCCTGCAATTTTTTGTATAATGAATTAAGCACATTTTCACTGTAAGTGTAGATAGCCTTCTCAATATCAGAACCCTTTAGAAATCCAAACTGTGACTTTGACAGTATGTTATTTGAGATAAAATGGTTATAAAGCCGATTGTACATTACTTTTTCTAAAATTTCTGAGAATGCTGGCAACAGTGAAATTGGACGGAAATTTGATGCTATTTCTTTATCTCCCTTCTTAAACAGTGGCTTAACTTCAGCATATTTCAACCATTCAGGAAATAGTCCACTGATAAACGACTGGTTACACAGATAGCTTAATATGTTACTTAGCTCAGAATCACATTCTTTAATTAACTTTGTTGATATTTCATCATACCCACTAGATGTTTTTGAGTTTAAAGATTTTATGATGGACATTATTTCTGCTGGGGTAGTGAGGGTCAAATTCATATTATGGAAGTTACATGAAATGTGTGGTCTGAGGTATACCATAGCAGCATCTACTAAACCTGACAACCCCATCTTTCCAGTGGCAGTTATAAAATGTTTGTTAAAAAAGTTCTGCAACACTATACATATCTGTCACCAGTGTATCATTTACTCTTAATGCTATTTGTCCCTCTTCAAGTCAGGTTCTACTGGCCCCCTCCTTCACTAAATCCCATATTGTCTTTATTTTGTTATCTGACATAACTATCTTTTCCTTATAATATATTTGCTTTGATGTCCGTATTACAGTCTTTAATATTTTGCAGCATTTCTTGTAATGTGCTATAGCATCAATATCGGAACTGTTTTGGATTGACAGGTACAGTTTTCTTTTTGTTTTACAAGATACCCCTATTCCTTGAGTAATCCATGACTTCTTTGTAGACTTTGCTCTAACCTTGGTAAGTTTTGGGGGAAAACAGTGTTCAAATAAGGTAAGCACTTTATTAGCAAAAGTGTTATATTTTTCATTGATGCCATGAGCACTGTAAATGTCAGTCCAGTGAATGTCTCTGAGGAGTGTCCTAAAATAATCAATTTTTGGCGTATTGATTACCCTCTTGAGCTCAGATTTAACAGATTTTATATCCTGTTCAGTATTAACATTTAACAGAAGGAACTGCATGTCATGGTCTGAGAGGCCATTGACTATATGTTTTGTAATATAATTTTGTTCATTGGACTTTTCTATAAAGATATTATCAGTGGCTGTTTGTGAGCAATTGGATACCGTAGTGGGGAACTTTACAGTGGGAATTAAGTTGAATGATAGTGTTACTAACTCAAATAAGTTCTTATTGGGAGAGTCTTTAAGGAAATGTATGTAAGGTTAATAGGAATGCACACTTAACATATGAGTGATTTATTTAGAGAGGAATACATGAGCCCTAAAGAGGGGGAGGCATAGTGAAAGGCATCAGTGTCTTTGGAGGAGGTCACGATTTAGGATAAGTATGTCACAGATTATGGCCAGGAGCAGAGAGAGTGATCAGGCCTACAGCTACACTACAGGTGAACCTTGCATTACTAAATTGGAGGAAGCTGATTCATAGGTTGTGCAGTGTCGCATCAGCAGTGCTGACATTGCAACATCAGCATTGGTGGTACAGGACCCTCCTCTCCTGTCCTGTTCTGGGCAGAAGGTATCAGTTCACAAAGTAGAGGTGAGACTGTTACAATTTTGTTATTAAAATGTACACTCGTCCCATTTCACAAAAGTCCACATGACGTGATCTTGCATTGGTTGGAGGCTGTAACTAACAGAAGATAAAAGAAAACAGAAAAAGTTTGATTTTGCTACTTTCCAGTATAAAATAAATTTTGAGAAGAGCATTAAAAATAACAATAACATTTACGGAACTCGTAGTGCAATGAGTTATGGTACACGTGAGCTTTCAACTGTTTTATTGAAACAGAAAATTTATAAATTTTACAGGAGTCACTCTAATTTATACTTTTTTGCATTGAGAATGATAGGAGAACCTGTCAACATGTTAAGAACACCAATAACAAATGACAGTCATATAACCGCGGTAGCTTTTTTGGAATCGTGAAAAAATTATAACTAAATAAACTTTGTTCATCATAATGTGACGTATTAGGTTACCCTACTAGCTACATATTCCCATTGTCTTATTAAGCTCAAAAAAATTACTCCAAACTTGACAAAGAAAATAAGGAGAAACTTATGACGTTTGCCTGCTTTATTTCATCGTTGATTGTCCTCGGTGTCGACGTATTGCGATGTGATACTGGCTGAAAAATGGGGGGTTCAACACTGACTACTTTAAATGATCTAGCCGACAGGAGCACAGTTGCGTTTCACAGTTCTTTGCTTTCACTCTTCACAACTCTCCAATAATACACAGTTATATGGCCAGTGCACTATGGTTTAACTTTCAATAAGCCTCACTAATAGTTTGCAGGCAAACATCCACATACTGCTACAATAGTTTACTGTTGAACATCTAAGAGCAGTAACAACCTAACCAAACAGTTCACAGTCTTTCAAATAAATTTAACAGACTCTGTCATTGTTTTAACACACGGCTTATTTTTGTTACACATGTTTCGCGGTTAAGTTGATGTATTGTTATTGTTCTAACCAACACAGGTTTCTTATCTGAAACTAGGCTGTGGACTGACTGTCTCGAGCCCAAAAATTGGGCCTTTATATATCCTCACAATAATACGTACTGAAACTATACATTGTTCGATATTTAATTTACAGAAATTACAATTGAAACTGAGCTCCTTCAGTTAACTGCGTACATCGAAAAATTGTGTCTTTTTAACAGTTTCTTCATCTACAAGAGTCAGGCCAAATTATTTGTTTAAATGATGAAATTAACAGATATCGTTATGCAAGCAATTCTTTTGACAAAACTTAATTACTTCGGAATTAATTAAGTGCCGGCTTTGCTAACATGTTTACGCATAGAGCCAAATAGATCCTTTAAGAATACTATTAGTTGTTGCTCTAAATGTTTATAATTAGTACAGAATTTATATTTATTTATAAGTCAACAATAGAATTTAAGTTACGAAACAGTTACTGATTTCACCCTACAACAAAAGATACTAACTAGTAATAGTCAAAATAAATTAGAAAATCAATTACATACATAAAACTAAGCACAAAATTAGACCTGGTTTTATATTCTTTAAAACTGAAGGCCAACCTTCCTCTTTTATGAAAATGCAGATTACACTCATGTATGTTAATGGTAATTAGTTAAAAAAAAATGAATTTTAAGGAGGCAGGTTTCAAAATAAGAGGGAAAGTAAAAATATCGCAGCTTGCTTAGTCACGAACTATACTGACCTCTTGTACATATCTAAGAATAGGTCACACAAAGTAAAGGGTCAGTCTGTATGATGTAACCCACTGAAAGGAGAGAGTTTTCCTACTATAAGTATTGTAATAGCCGGAATATCGTTGGCCATTTATTTGTTACATTCATTCAGCATGCCAATGGGTAAATATAATATACAAGGAACAGTAAACTCCCTTGAGTAAGGGTGATTAGGAGAAATGCTAACTTAGATTTTTCAATACCATTGTAATAGTGCTGCGTGCATGGATAGTACTTAAGCAGGAATGGTCAATTCAGGATGCTGTGCTGGGCATTGGGGGCATGTTCTACCAGTTCCTTGACATTCATAAAATCGTAAATGCTCGTTCAGCAGTTAAGTCTTCATTCATTGACATTCTCACACAGTGGCTACTGGCGGTGATTCGAAGGTGAGACCAGGCATCAATTCTGCGACTCTTGGTGGCGGGGAACATTGTTGGGATTATGACAGTAGCAGCTCCAGTCAACAAACCATAGTGGTGCAGTGGCCTTGCATGGTAACCATTCCCCAGTGACACTGCATCAGATGCTAATGTGGCACTGCCAGCCACATACTGGATCCATGGGAAGGTGCTGAAAGGCATTGGTGGGTGATGACGCCACATATTGGGTGGCAGCATAGAGGTGAAGTGGCACCATGCCCTGAACTTGAGACCTTGGTGAAGGATGCAATGTCAGCAGTGAGCAGACGTGAGCCTGTGGTGGCAGAGATTGGTAAGCTGAACAGGCAGCAGCTCGGCAGCAAACTGGAGAACTCTGGAGATGCCCAGATTGGTGTCACCCTGGGGGTGGACCCAGCTGGATGGCACTGGCTCAAGTCCTGGCAGCAATAGGTCTAGGAGCAGCCCACAGGCTAACAAGTAATTGAAGCAACAGCTGGATGTAGTCAAAGCTGGGTGATCCTCATTGGTCATTCAGCAACCGTCAAATACATCTCGAACTGGTATCAGTCAAAGACAGTGATACTACTAGGTGTGGGGTGTGAGTATTTATTGTAGATGTCTCGGATTGGTATCAATCAAAGACAATAACACTACTAGGTGTGGGGTGTGAGTATTTATTGTAGATGTGCCCAGCTTTGTTATTACAGGGTCGTGCATCTGGTCGTGTAGGGACTGAGGCAGCACAGCATCAGTTCAAGGCATGAGATAATTCAGCTTACTACTTTGGTGGACTGGGGATTTATAATACTCCGGCTCTGACTGTGGAATTTCACAGCAACCTAGCTGAACTCTGTTCAGGGGTGTGTTGTTGCAATACTTCTAGACCCTTTAGAAGATTTGGTCCACCAAATCTCTCAAATCTCTGAATCACTTAAACATTACGTAGTATACTACCCTCCCCCCCCAGCCCCCCCCCTCACTCCCCCCATACTTAGTGAAATGGGAGTTCAGGAGGGCAGACCCTACAGTACTTCCGAGCAGTACTCCTTCAAGCAAGAACCAAGATTATGATGGCTGCTGAAGACAAGGTTCCTACTATGACTCAATGTTGGTATCTGTTGTGATACTGCTGATTATGTTCAAACACTTGTTCTGCACCATTTAGCCCCTTCTGTGAAGCTATCAGCTCATCCAGATAGCTGAGTAAGGCTGGGTCCAAGGTTTTTTCAGAAAGATGAGGTTCTCAAGGGATAGTTCTTTGGAAGGTTTTTTGGGCAAATATGATAGTAGATGTGTTAGGGTCAGAGCCATAGCCTCCGTTATTGTTGCTGGAAGCCGAGAAGCCCACAGCTCTAATTCTGTCCCCTTAGACTCTCTTGCTCATAGCAGTTCATGATAACTATAACTGAATAATATACAGAGTATATTCAGTGAGGTCCTACTTAGATCCTCCCCCTGATAACAATATTTTGTGACAATAATGTCCCGTGAATATCCCCCTCACCTGACCCTCCTAGAAATAACTTCATTTCACACGTTGCTGTGACAGTCTGGATCACCCTGGATGGGTGTACAGTAATTTGCTCTCTCTGACATTGTTACCTTTCACCTGATGAAAACTTAATAATCAAGCCCTGCTTTCTTTCTGCCTTTATCCTAAAATGAACAACTGCCAAAATCTCTGTGCCCAAAATCATTCAACTGTCACAATCTCTTCAATTCTAGATGCCACAATTGTTACAACGCTACCTCACAAGCATGACCTAATATACAATTTGTGTTTCAACAAGGAGACATGAATAACAAACATAAAAATCAAACAGATGTGTGCTTTGTTTGGAAAATGTAGACTAGTGGATAGAGGTACAATGGACAAATGCCTACATATCAAACAGGAGATGCGTCTAAATTTCGAAGGCAAGAAACTATTATGTGAGAAAATAAGCAAAATTATCACAGAGAAAGATGACTTAAATAAAATTATCTATCATAAATGTGATAGGGATGCTTTTTGTAGAATAAAAAGTAGCAATTCAATCCCTACATACCAGAATGTTCAGTATATAATGAATAAAACAGAGCATTTGGTAATATACCTAAATGAATCAAAATTACATTTCTTCATAGTGAGTGAATTAGGTTGCAAGGAAGAGGAAGCATATGCATACAGGCTAAGAAATTATGAACTCATAAACTCGTACTGTAGAAGGACACAAAATGGTGGAGGGGAAGGCATTTATAGCACAAAAGATATAGCATGTGAAAAAGTCAAATGGATAGATTATCTGAGTAAGAAAATGTTACTTGACATTGCAGCAATAAATTTAAATCTAGGGAACAACACCCTGGTTATAGCAGCTCTGCACAGGTCACCTGGAAGCAGTATTGAAGAATTTTTCAATTGTGTGGAGGACCTGCTGGAGAAGACATCAGTGTATAAAAAATATGTGCTGTTTGTTGGAGACATCAACACAGGCTCTTTAAATAATAGCAGTAATTATTTGTATTATGTTGGCTTACTTTAATGTTATAACTATTATCACATAAACTCAAAACCTACAAGAATTACTGTAGAGACACGGACATGCATTGACTGCATTCTCACAAATGCAACAAAAGAGAAAATAAACATAACCACTGTAGAAAATGACAAATCTGACCATAGAGCTCTTGCTATGAAAATTGATGCAGGGAATGTAGATATAACTAAAAGTGACATGTTTATGTATAAAAGAAAATTTAAGTATAATAAACTTACGAGGGCATTAGGCAATGAAAAATGAGAACCAGTTTACAATGCGGCAAATGTGAATGATAGATGGGAAAATTTCTATAAACTATTCAATAAAACTTTAAATGAAACATGTCATTTACTAAAAAAAGTAAACAAAGCTATTAAAATTACGAAGCTGAGAATTTTCCTCCAGTAATCATTGACGTGAGAGAGAACATGAAAGACCATTACATATTCTTTAGACATACTAAATTACAGTACTATTTAACAAAATACAAACTGCTCAGAAAAAAGTACAGACATTCCTTGACTAACCTTAAAGCTCAGAAATGTGTCTATCAGATAAGCAACTCAACCTGTGTTAGTAAAACAGTCTGGAAAGTAATGTATAAAGAATGTGGGAAATGGCGATCTCATGAACACACTAGCATAACATTAAAAGAAAATGATAATGTTACATATCACCCACAAGAAGTGTGTGAAAAATTCATACAGATGTTAAATACATTTGGCACAAGTGAAACACATGACTGGGCACTTAAATGTTACAAAAACTGGCCAATCTTTTCTCATTCATGGGATTACTGAGAGGGACCTCCTAGCAATCATTTCAAGACTTCAAGCTAAAATGTCTTTTGGCTGGGATGACATTTCACCTAAGCTGCTAAAGGAATGCAGAGGAGAATTAGTGAAGCTCCTGACACATCTAATAAATATCTCCCTGTGCCATGGAGAATTCCCAGATCTTTGAAAATCACTGAAACCCTACTTGGTGTGTAAGAAGGGAATAAAAACTGACATGGAAAACTATAGACTATCATTAACTTGTGAGCTTGGGAAATTATTGGAGCCAGCCGCTGTGTCCGAGTGCTTCCAGGCGCTTCACTTCAGAACCAGCGACACTGCTATGGTCGCAGGTTCGAATCCTGCCCCGGGCATGGATGTGTGTGACATCCTTAAGTTAGTTAGGTTTAATTAGTTCTAAGTCTAGAGGACTGATGACCTCGGATGTTAAGTCCCATAGTGCTTAGAGCCATTTGAACCATTTGCAATTATTGGAGAAAGTAATATTAAATCAGTTTGAGGCATTTTTATCAAACATAATCTATCTAGCAAACTGCAACATGATTTTAGAAAAGGAATCTCTACTGTAACAGCAGTAGCAATTTTTATACATGAAAAATTAAAGAAGCTAGATGAAAGAGACAAGGTAACAGGCACCTTCCTGGATGTGAGTAAAGGTTCTGATACTGTGAATTATACAATTCTATTGCACAAATTAGAAGCCTATAGGACGAGATGGGTACCTTTACAACTATTTACCTCCTGTCTGAAAGACAGGAAACAATATATCACACTAAAAGGAATGAACAAATGGTAACAACAAATCAATCCACAAGATACTTCAATGTGGTGTGCCCCAAGGAAGTATATTGAGGCCTCTTCTGTTTCTTGTGTATGTTAATGATTTAATTGAACTCCAAAATTGCAAGGTTGTATGCTATGCTGATGACACATCTTTGAAAGCTGGGGCTGTGATATGCATACCTTAAACTGTAGTGAAATCAGTTATAATTTTCTTGCAAGGTTGTATGCTATGCTGATGACACATCTTTGAAAGCTGGGGCTGTGATATGCATACCTTAAACTGTAGTGAAATCAGTTATAATTTTCTGCCAAGTTATCTTACTGCAAATAAGCTACTCATAAATAAAGATAAGACAGTGACAATTCAATTTATGATTAGCTATAGTCAGAACATGAATAGAACTCTATTTACACCTCCATTGGCCCTTAGCTATACAAATATGTATTTTTGGGTATAATTGTTGATATACACCTGTCATGGAAAGAACATATAGACCATATTTGTAAGAAAATCACTACAAATGTGTATTTACTGAAAAGGGACTCAGCCTTCCTGGAGCATGATAGCTTGGGACAAATATACTTCAGAGTGATGGATCCACACCTTCAGTATGGTATTGAGATATGGGGTGGGGCACCAGCTGTCTATAAAGACAGGCTCTTCAGACTACAAAAAAAGGCAGTAAGAGGGGTAGCTAAGGTACACAGGAGAGAGCCTTGTAGAGAAATCTTCAGAAAGTGTAAAATACTAACAATCTATGAGGGCAGACCCAAAAGTAATGGGAATTGGGCTGCAGTGGGGAAGAAGAATGGAGGAACCCTTGCTCAACCAGGTGTCCATTATGGTCACACCACCTGAGTTATTGTACGAAGCTGTGTTGTCATGAGTGTATCGGTTCGCCCGTGAGAGATTTTTTTTAGTAAAACAGCTTTTCCCATTTTGGTGAAAACGTGATGACAGATTGCCGAGAGCAATGTGTGGCTGTGAAATTTTATTTCCCATTGGATCGGATGCAGAAGCTATTGTAATGCTTAAGACTGCTTACGGGGATGATGCCCTAAATAAAACCAGAGTCTACAAGTGGTTTTCACATTTTAAAAATGGCGAAATGTCAACTGAAGACCCACCCCATTCAGGATGCCTGCTAGTGTCAAGAAGTGACGAAAACATTGACAAAATCAATGCCCATGTTAGTGGGAACCATTGCCGAACCATTGATCAACTCTGTAAGATGCCTGGAATGTCATGGAGTTCAATTCAGAAGATTTTATCTGAAGATTTGCACATGAGAAGGGTTGCAGCCAAATTTGCCCCTCACCTCCTTGCATACAAGCAAAGGGAGCCTGAACTTCAGGCATGTTTCGAGCTTCAAAATCTGCTCAATGAGGACCCTGAATTTTTTCGATGTGATTACTGGTGATGAATTGTGGTGCTATGGATACAACTCCAAAATAAAGCAGCAATCCAACCAGCTGAAGACAAGTGGCTCCCCTCGTCCCATAAAAGCTTGCCAAGTTAAGTCAAACATCAAGACAATGCTCATTTTTTTTTCTTTGATTTCTGAGTTTTTGTGCTCACAGAGTTCATTTCCCCAAGTCAAACTGTCAACCAGGAGTTCTACTTGGAGGTTTTGAAAAGATTGTGGGAAACTATCCAGAAGAAAAGGGCAGCTCTTTGGCACACAGGCAACTGGTTCTTCCATCATGACAACGCGCTGGCCCACATTGCCCTCTCCATAAAGCAATTTTTGACCAAAAACGCATGACACCAATTGTCCACTCCGCCCTGCTCCTCTGCTCACTGGATTTGGTCTCGTGATTTCTTTATGTTTCCCAGACTCAAAAGGAACTTGAAAGGAAAGCATTTTGCCACTGTGGAGGAGGTAAAACAAAAATTGCTTGAAGCCAAAAAAAACATCCCAATAAGTGAATTTAGAAACCATTTTGAATAATGGAAGAATCCTTTGAAGAAGTGTGTTGTGGCCAATGGAGAATAATTTGAAGGTGATCAAAATTTGGTGTAAATATTACAGTTACACTTACACTAACAAAGGAAGGAATGTGGGGGGGGGGGGGGGGGGGAGACGAAAAAGAAGATATGAAATGCTGGACAGTATCCAAGGAGACCAATATACAGAAACAAAAAGACTGACTATGGACAGAAAAGTGGAAGAGGCCTAACTCATGACAAGACCTGCCGTAAGGCAGAATATCTACGACTACTACTACTATTAGACTAACATCCCTAATGCCCATGGCATTACCGCTATTGAACACTACCCTCCTCAATGCGCAATGGATTCCAAACGTACAACCTCCTTCCTACTCAACATGACCAACTATATCCTCAAACACAATTACTTCTCCTTTGAAGGCATTACTTACAAACAAATCCGTGGCATGGCCATGGGCACCCACATGGCACCATCCTGTGCCAACCTATTTGTGGGCCACCAGAGGAATCCTTCCTAAATGCCCAGAATCCTAAACCCCTCACCTGGTTCAGATTCACCTCTCCCCTGCCCTCCATCTAACCTCCCAACTGCAGATTCCTCTGGATTGAGGGTAAGGAAACCTTATCCACATTCCTCCAGAACCTCAACAGCTTCTCCTCCATTTGCTTCATCTAGTCCTACTCAACCTAACAAGCCACATTCGTAGATTTTGACCTCCATTTCAAAGAGGCTTCATCATTACCTCTGATCCACATAAAACCTACTAACTACCAGCAATACCTCCACTTCGACAGCTGCCACCTGTTCCATACCAAGAAGTCCCTTCCATCCAGCATAGTCACCTGTGGTGGTCGCATCTGCTGTGATGAGTGGTCTCTCTCGAAATATACCGTGGGTCTTCCTGAAGCCTTCACCAACCATAACTATTTTCCCAACCATTTACAAAAATTAATCTCCTGCGCCTTATCTTTCCAGATTCCCACCACCTCCCAAAGTCTCACAATCCGGCCACAGAGGATGATTCCCATCGTAACTCAGTACACCGAGGACTGCAGCAACTGAATTACATTCTCTGCGAGGGTTTAGACTACTACTTGTCATACCCTGAAATGAGAAATGCCCCGCCCACTACCCTTCCCACGCCTCCCACAGTAGTATTCCATCATCCACCAAGCCTACACAGTATACTTGTCCACTCCTACACAACCTCTGCTCCCAACCCCTTACCTCATGCCTCATATCCCTGTAATAGACCTAAATGCAAGAACTTTCCCATACATCCTCCTACCACCAACTTCTCCAGTCCGGCCACAAACTTCACCTATCCTATCACAGGCAGGGCTACCTGTAAAACCAGTCATGCGATCTATAAGCTAAGCTGCAGTCACTGTGCTGCATTCGATGTGGACATAACAACCAACAAGCTGTCTGCTCACATGAATGGCCACCGACAAACTGTGGCCAAGAAACAAATGGAGCACCCTGTTGTTGAGCACGCTGCCCAGCATGACATCCTTCAATTCAATGCCTGCTTCACAGCCTGTGCTGTATGGAACAAACACCAGCTTTTCTGAATTGCACAGGTGAGAACTTTCCTACATTCCCATAAACCTTCTGGCCTAAACCTTTGTCAGTCATTTTCCTCACCCATCCAACCCCTTCCCTGTGCCCATTCCATCACTACACAGCACTCATTCTACCACCGCACCCAGTCTTTTTACTTCTCTCTTTTTCCGCTACCCGCCCCCCCTTCCCCACCTCTCCGCCTTGTCCTTGCCTGCTCCCCAGCAGCACTTCACTTTTCCTCGTCCCTACCCTACTTCCCCTCCCCCTCACCGTCCCAGCTTCCTCCTTGCCCCCACCCAGTCATCAACCCCATCTTGCACTGGTGCTGCTGCTCGCAGTGTGACTTCAGTTGCTAGAGACTGCAGTCATCTGTATTTGTGTGTGTGCGGGGAGGGGGGGCGGGAGAGGGGGGGGGGCATGACCATATGTGCTTGCATGCTTGCCTGCTATTTTTGCTGAAGGCCTTGCTGGCCAAAAGCTTATTTGTGACAGTCCTCTTGTTGCGTCTATCTGCAACTCAGCATCTCCGCTATATGGTGAGTGGCAACTTTCCTTTTCATAATATTGTTACATTCCATCCTGGATTTTCTATTAATCACTTACTTTGACAATAGCATGTGCTCCTCCATATCTGTTGTGAAAACAATTATATCATCTAACTACACAATACACTATCTTGGTTTTAGTCCTTACAAATCTCAATCCAACAAACATTTTAATGTGGCTGGTGAATTTTTCAACCCCAAAGGCATAGCATGATACTGGTAGTGTCGTGAAGGAACCATAACTGCTGTTTGTGGCTGGTTATCAGGTGCTACTTCTAGCTGATGATAGGTACTCTGCAGACCCACGGTGGAAAAATCGATGTACTGTTTCAAATTCTCTAAGATTCCTGTTATATTTGGGATTGGATACACATTTGTAATCATGCGACTATTAAGATATCTGTAGTCAAACAAAAAATGATAAGCTCTGGTACCACCAGTGCTTTTTCTTGGCACAGTTACCACCAGTGGTCACTAACGACTGATATTTTCTTCAATAATGCCATCCCATAATTGTCGGTTAATGAATTTGTCCATCACTGGCTGCAGGTGATACAGTACACAATATAGTTTATGGAACACTGGCGACTCATTCCCTGTTGGAATTCTGTGTATGGGCCACTAGCAAAAAAATCACAAGGACTAAAATGTCCCTTAAACTTATGGTAATGAACAACTGCTCCATCACTGGTTTTTCCATTCCTTTTACATGTTTCACTTTCTCTCATATTGGAGTTATACTGGTAGCTTGCTAATTCTTAGGGTCCAAAATCACACTATCCAGACCATCCTCTTCCAAAATCTCTAAATTCGAGACCAACAAACCCTTAGACAAGTCCATGTATTTGGTCTCAAAATTATCTATTCCTGCTCACTGTCTATTTTCCGTATGCATGCAACATTCTTGCATACAAAAAATTGTGCTTTATCTCATTACTCATTCTCTCTCAATGGCTCAACCATATTTAATACACTCATCGACAGATCTTTTCCTACACTCGAGTGATCAGTTTCCCAATACCTTGCAGTACTTTACCACACATATTAATCTTTAGCGACCTTCCATGTGGTTTAATTGTTTCATTGGCTTGAGAGACAGACCATGAGGCACTGTGACAATGACAACTGTTTTCCCCAGAGGAAACGATGCCCCATCAAGTTCTACTATGTGTTGCCAAAGATCAGTTGTAGTGCAATGCGTGCACAGGAAATCTAAACCCAAATTCATGCAGTCATCACGGCCTATATGATGGAAAACATCCATACATTCTTGGAAATGATTTGCATGCACCTGGAAAACTCAGTATCACTGATCCCAACAAATACGCGTAATTACCTCCCACTCCACATAACTTATACCAACTCTGTCTCATGAGTTTCAGGCTTTTTCACAGACACATGAACACCTGTTTCTAACAAAAGTATGTGTTATCTTCCAACTGCTAACCCAGTTAAGCAAACTTCCTCTGCATGTGTTTCAGTTGTTACAGGAAGCATCATGTGGGGCCCTGTGTCTCCCACTGCTGTTTAGCAATTGATTGTTTCCATTCCGTATCTTCTTATCCTGTCCCCCGTTCTGCCTACAGTCCGGTTCCCAGTGCCCTACTTTTCCACATTTCCTACACTGTGGCTGACTGCAATCATGGGCTGATCATCCATCACAGCAACATTTGATGTCATTGGAAAAAATACCATTTTTATCACAAACTTTGGTCCCTATATCTATCTCTTCCAAAGCCATTGTCATTCCTATGGCTACAGCCAAATCTTTAGGAAAAATCTGCCTGCACACATTGGTCTGGGCCGTAAGTCTTCATGGTAAATTAGCTCTTCCTTGCAGCTGCGGTCTCATATCAGTGATTTTGTTATAAAGAATGATGGTGAGTAAGTTATTTTACGTGCAATAACATCAGCCATCCACATGTGTTTGTCTGTCTGGATAAGTGTAGCTTATGATGTGCAACCCTGTCTCTGCAAGTGCTCCAATGCACTACACAGTGGCACATGCAGCAGCACTGCAGAGGGATGTGTACAAAAGGGTACATTTAAGCATCATGGTATTCCAGCTGCTACACATAATGCAACAAAGTTAACATGTTTTTTAACATGATTTATGTTCACTGGTGTAAAAAAAGGATGCTCCATTTCCTGTTACACCCTCTTAGGAGTTGATATTTTTGCTTTCTAAAGTAACGTATTTTGTTCCTCAAGGTTCTAGCGCTCTACATACCATATTCCATTCAAATCAGTTCAGCAGTTTAGTCATGGAAGTGTAACAGGCAGAGTTACGAGGATTGTTTTTTTAAGTAAGGGCCGTTTTTATTTTTAAAAAAAGATACAAATACTTTTGTAAAAAAACTTTTATTTTCTGATTCTACACACTTTTACCTATTTTTCTACATAGCTGCCTTGTTTATTTAAGCACTTGTCATACCGTACAACAAAGTTTTTAATTCCCTCTTCAAAGAATTCGGCTACCTGCTCCGACAGCCAAGAGTTCACGGCCGCTTTCATGTCATCGTCGTCATTGAAGCGCTGCCCACCAAGATGGTGTTTCAGGTACCGGAAAAGATGAAAATCGCTAGGAGCAAGTTCGGGGCTGTATGGTGCATGGTCCAAAACTTCCCAGCCAAAAGAATCAATCAAATCCCGAGTCATTTGAGAGGTGTGAGGCCTAGCGTTATCGTGCAGGAGCAGCATGCCGCGCCTTTTGTTTTGAATTGCTCTGCGGAGCTTCTTTAGAGTTGCACAATAGGCATCTGAGTTGATTGTCGTTCCTCGTGGCATAAAGTCCACTAGCAAAACACCGCGCCGGTTCCAGAACACAGTTGCCATAATCTTGCGCTTTGACAGCGTCTGTTTGGCTTTGACCTTGACGGGTGAGGTTGTGTGTCGCCATTCCATCGATTGTCGCTTGCTTTCGGGAGTGATATGGGATACCCATGTTTCATCTCCAATGACAATTTGACTCAGCGTGTCATCCCCTTCTTCCTCGTAATGAATCAAAAAGTCCAATGAAGTAGCAAATCTCTTCCCTTTGTGGTCCTCTGTGAGGAGTCTGGGTACCCACCGAGAACACAGTTTCTTAAAGTTTAGGTTTTCAGACACAATTTTGTACAAAACCGATCTTGAAACTTGTGGAAATTCTAAAGAAAGAGTGGAAATTGTGAATCTTCTGTCCTCACGAATCTTTGTTTCGACTGCAGCCACCAAATCATCAGTGATCACAGAGGGCCGGCCTGAGCGTTCTTCGTCATGGACGTTTTGATGGCCATTTTTAAACTCTCTAACCCATTGATGCACTTTACCTTCACTCATTGCATTCAAGCCATAAACTTCTGTTAACTGATGATGAATTTCTGCAGCTGATAGGCTTCTCGCGGTCAAAAACTGTATCACTGACCGTATCTCACACGCGGCGGGTGATTCAATAATCGTAAACATTATAAAGTAGCACAGCGATGTGTACACGTCAGCTACAGAGCTGCAACTTGCATCAGTGTGAACGGGATGGATGCTGGCAAGTGGCGCGGTGGCTTGTTGCGGCGTCTGCGCGAACTACGGGACTATACGCGCGAACGACCCTTACTTAAAAAACAACCCTCGTATTTTCACTTTTAATAATATTAGAATGGAAATAGGGATTAAACATGTTGAGGATTGTATAATTATTGTATTCATTACGTTGAATCACATTACATTGAACGTATCAAACAAGAATAGCATTTTCTCAAATATAACAAAGTTCGAGTGTCAAAGAGTAAATAGTTTTTCAAAGAGTAAATATTTTTGTGTAACTTGCGTAATATTCTTGAGATCAACAAAAATCATGCACTACACACTTTCCAAAGTAACCTTTGTTCTTGCTCAGTGACCAAGCTATCTCCATACTCAATTTCATTGATTTAGTCATTAAAGCATAACAGACAGTTACTTTTGCATTCAAAATATTAGTACAGATTTTCCCATCTTTGTTATGATCTCTGGTCACGTAGGGATCAAGGCAGTGCAGCAGCAGGCCAAGGCATGAGGTAACTCATCTCACTGTTTTGGCAGACTAAGGTTTTGTACCATGCCAGTCACCGAATTTCACAGGCTGCTAGGTGGCCTGCCTGGCCACGGATTGTGAAGTCCTCGGAGAGATGTTAGTGCAACACAATGTATTTTTAAATATACACATCTTTTAAATAGGTGAATCAGCATGGTTGCGCAAGATACATCAAATGTAATGCACCACAATTTTTTGCTTAACAAAGACAAACATGTGCTAGAGAGTAAAGCTCTGAAATCAGTATTCTGGAAAAATTATCTTTCAAGCATGACATTTGACATACTTGGTACAAGTTGAAATGTGGTTCTACACATTACAGACCCCTTACTTTATTTGTAATAATATACATAAAGCATAAATTATATTGGATTAATCATACATAGTTAAAAATTAGTGTCTGCGGAACCTTGGGGATTGTAACTTCCATCAGTATGCACATTGTGTAAGGCAGCATCAGGAGAGGAGATATGTTTCAGTCTACAGTGTTGTTGTCTTCAGTCCAGAGACTGGTTTGATGCAACAGTCCATGCTACTGTATCCTGGGCAAGCTTCTTCAGCTCCTAATAACTATTGCAACCTACATCATTCTGAATCTGCTTAGTGTATTCATCCTACCAACCGATCCCTTCTTCTAGTCAAGTTGTGCCGCAAATTCCTCTTCTCCCCAATTGTATTCAGAACCTCCTCATTAGCTGCTTGATCTACCCATCTAATCTTGATCATTCTTCTGTAGCACCACAAGCTTCTATTCTCTTCTTGTCTATACTAGTTACCATACATGTTTCACTTCCATACATGGCTACACTCCATACAAACACTTTCTGAAACAACTTTCTGACACTAAAATCTATACTTAATGTTAACAAATTTCTCTTCTTCAGAAATGCTTTTCTTGTCATTGCCAGTCTACATTTTATATCCTCTCTACTTTGACCATCATCAGTTATTTTGCTCCTGAAATAGCAAAACTCCTTTACTACTTTGAGTGTCTCATTTCCTAATCTAATTCCCTCAGCATCACCTGATTTTATTTGACTACATTCCATTACTTTCATTTTGCTTTTGTTGGTGTTCATCTCATATCCTCCTTTCAAGACACTGTCCATTCCGTTCAACTGCTCTTCCAGGTGCTTTGCCATCTCTGACAGAATTACAATGTCATCAGCAAACAACAAAGTTTTTATTTTTTCTCCATGGATTTTAATTCGTACTTCTTTTGTTTCCTTTACTGCTTGCTCAATATACAGATTGAATAACATTGGGTATAAGCTATAACCCTGTCTCACTCCCTTCTCAACCACTGCTTCCCTTTCTTGCCCTTGCCTCTTACAACTGCCATCTGGTTTCTGTACAAATTGTAAATAGCCTTTTCCTCTAGTATTTTACCCCTGCCACCTTCAGAATTTGAAAGAGAGTATTCCAGTCAACAGTGTCAAAAGCTTTTTCTAAATCTATAAATGCTAGAAACATAGGTTTGCCTTTTCTTAACCTATATTCTAAGATAAGTTGTAGGTTAGTATTGCTTTGCATGTTCCAACATTTCTGTGGAACCCAAACTGATCTTCCCTGAGGTTGACTTCTACCAGTTTTCACATTCATTTGTAAAGAATTTGTGTTGGTATTTCGCTACCGTGACTTATTAAGCTGATAGTTTGATAATTTTTCACATCTGTCAACACCTTCTTTCTTTAGGATTGGAATTATTATATTCTTCTTGAAGTCTGAACATATTTCGCCTGTCTCATATATCTTGTTCACCAGATGGAAGAGATTTGTCATGGCTGGCTCTCCAAATGCGGTCATTGGTTCTAATGGAATGTTGTCTACCCCCGAGGCCTTGTTTCGACTTAGGTCTTTCAGTGCTTTGTGAAATTCTTCATACAGTATCATATCTCCCGTTTCATCTTGACCTACATCCTCTTCTATATCCATAGTATTGCCCTCAAGTACATTGCTCTTGTATAGAGCCTCTATACACTCCTTCCACCTTTCTGCTTTCCCTTCTTTGGTTAGGACTGGTTTAACATCTGAGCTCTTGATATTCATACAGGTGGTTCTCTTTTCTCCAAAGGTCTCTTTAATTTCCCTGTAGGCAGTATATATCTTACCCGTAGTAAAATATGCTTCTACATCCTTACATTCATCCTCTAGTCATCCCTGCTTAGCCATGTTATACTTCCTGTCAATCTAATTTTTGAGACCTTTGTATTCCTTTTTGCCTGCTTCATTTACTGCATTTTTATACTCTTTCCTTTCACAATTAAATTCAATATCTCTTCTGTTACCCAAGGATTTCTACTAGCCCTCATCTTGTTACCTACTTGATCCTCTGCTGCCTTCACTACTACATCTCTCAAGCTACCCATTCTTCCTCTACTGTATTTCTTTGCCTGTTCCTTCCAACCATTCCCTAATGCTCTATCTGAAACTCTCTACAACCCCCTGGTTCTTTCAGTTTATCCCGGTTCCATCTCCTTTTGCAGTTTCTTCAGTTTTAATCTACAGTTCATTATCAACAAATTGTGATCAGAGTCCACATCTGCCCCTGGAAATGTCTTACAATTTAAAACCTGGTTGCTAAATCTCTGTCTTACCATTATATTATCTAGCTAAACCTTCCATTGTCTCCAGGTCTCTTCCTCATACACAACTTTCTTTCATGATTCTTAAACCAAGTGTTACAAAACATGTCAGATCGTTGTAGCAGAAGCAATGAAAAAAGCGTGCCAAATTTAAAAGAACGCAAAATCCCCAAGCTTGGCAAAGTTTTGCAGAAGTTCAAAATATAGCGCATACTTCAATGCGAGATGCTTTTAATAATTTCCACAATGAAATTCTGTCTCAAAATCTGGCAGAAAACCCAAAGAGATTCTGGTCATAATAAAGCACACCAGTGGCAAGACGCAATCAATACCTTCACTGCGCGATAACAACGGTGAAGTCACTGATGACAGTGCCACTAAAGCAGAGTTATTAAACACGGTTTTCTGAAACTCCTTCACCAAAGAAGACGAAGTAAATATTCCTGAATTCCAATCAAGAACAACTGCCAAGATGAGAAATATAGAAATAGATATCTTCGGTGTCGCAAAGCAGCTTAAATCACTTAATAAAAGTAAGGCTTCCGGTCCAGATTGTTTACCAGTCAGGTTCCTCTCATAGTATGCTGATACAATAGCTCCATATTTAGCAATTGTATACAACCACTCACTCACAGAAAGATCCGTACCTAAAGAGTGGAAAATTGCTCAAGTCACACCAATACCCCAAAAGGTAAGTAGGAGTAATCTGCTGAATTACAGGCCTATACCACTAACGTTGATTTTCAGTAGGGTTTTAGAACATATGCTGTATTCGAACATTGAGAAGTACCTCAAAGAAAATGATTTATTGACACATAATCAGCACAGATTCAGGAAATATCATTCTTGTGAAACACAACTAGCTCTTTATACTCATGAAGTAATAAGTGCTATCAATAGGGGATGTCAAATTGATTCCATATTTTTAGATTTCCAGAAGGCTTTTGACACTGTTCCTCACAAGCGTCTTCTAACCAAACTGCGTGCCTACGGAGTATCGCCTCAGTTGTGCGACTGTATTCATGATTTCCTGTCAGAAAGGTCACAGTCCATAGTAATAGACGGAAAGGTATCGAGTAAAACAGAAGTAATATCCGGCATTCCCTTAGGAAGTGTTATAGGGCCTCTATTGTTCCTGATCTATGTTAACGACATAGGAGACAATCTGAGTAGCCATCTTAGATTGCTTGCAGATGATGCTGTCATTTACCATCTTGTAAAGTCATCAGATGATCAAAATGACTTGCAAAATGATTTAGATAAGATATCTGTATGGTGCGAAAAGTGACAATTGACCCAGAATAAAGAAACGTGTGAAGTTATTCACATGAGTACTACATACATTCATACATTTCTTCAATCTCTTCATCATCTGCGGAGGTAGTTGGCATACAAACTTTTACTCCTGTGGTAGGCATGGGCTTCATGTCTATCTTGGCTACAATAATGCGTTCACTATGCTGTTCGCAGTAGCTTATCCACGTTCCTATTTTTTTATTCATTATTAAGCTTACTCCTGTATTACCCGTATTTGAGTGTGTATTTATAACCCTTGTAGTTACTCATGTGGGTGCCCCTGTTCCTCCTGCCACCGAACTTCACTAATTCCCACTGTATCTAACTTTAATCTATCCATTTCCCTTTTTAAATTTTCTAACCTACCTGCCCTATTAAGGGATCTGACATTTCACACTCCGATCTGTAGAACACCAATTTCCTTTCTCCTCATAATGGTGTCCTCCTGAGTAGTCTCTGCCTGGAGATTCGAATGGGGACTATTTTACCTCCAGAATATTTTACCCAAGAAGACACCATCATCATATAATCATACTGTAAACCTGCATGTTCTCGGGGAAAATTACGGATGTAGTTTCCCAGTGCTTTCAGGCGTTCGCAGTACCAGCACAGGAAGGCTGTTTTGGTTGATGTTACAAGGCCAGATCAGTCAATCATCCAGACTGTTGCCCCTGCAACCACTGAAAAGTCTGCTG
Organism: Schistocerca cancellata; assembly: GCF_023864275.1. Taxonomy (NCBI): domain Eukaryota; kingdom Metazoa; phylum Arthropoda; class Insecta; order Orthoptera; family Acrididae; genus Schistocerca; species Schistocerca cancellata. The sequence goes on along the minus strand of NC_064626.1, from coordinate 388,950,534 downwards.
CCCCTCTTCAGGAACCATATGTTTGTGTGGCCTCTCAGCAGATACCCCTCCATTGTGGTTGTGGTTGCACCTACGGCATGGCTATCTGTATCGCTGAAGCCTAAAAGCTTCCCCACCAACGTCAAGGTCTGTGGTTCATGGGGTCTACAATAACAATAACTCTGTATATAAAAACTATATGCAAATATTTGTTTGATTAATAAAATTGCAGTTGTAATCAAGGTACCATATAATGTTTAATTCAGTATTGTGTTGCAATAATGCAGATCCTCAGTACAGACAGTTGCTCTTGCTAACAATTTGCTCTTTTTCTTTGTGTAAGAACTACTCCACCAATGTAATGTGAAAAACAATATACACTGGTATACATTTAGAGCCAGAGAATTGAAATAAAAATTCTCAGAATCATGAGAAGTGATGAGAATCTTAATATTCTCAGTTTGCATAAAGGTTTGCATTAGTGGCCTTGCATCTTACAGTAAGAGATCATATTTTCGACTTTCAGATGTTAGTCAGGTAATTCCCTGGATCATCACAATGTGCAACTATGAAGGAAGAGAGCACCATCATTAATAGTGCCGCTGAGATGTTTCATGGATATTAGGATAACAGATAGAAACCAGGTATAAGTGATATAAGGTTGTGTGTGGCTGCTAATGTACCAACAGCTGGAGAGATGATCTGGAATGAGATGCAATAGCACAACACAGATGTGTGCACTTATGTGTGTCAGTGCAGCTTTTGCTGTCAGTTCATTTGTGGAACAGCACTGAGCTCATGGCATCGGGCAGCTGGGTTCTAAGAGTGAATACATACACGAGTTGAATTCAGCATTGAAAGTTGCAATATGTGACAGCTACCAGATAAGCTCAATGATTTCTACTATTTGATGCATCTCTGTTCTGTTCTTTAGTAAAAAACAAGGAAAAGGAAAAATACGGCAGTACAAATATTAATAGAGATGTAAAGTTGGTAAGAAAATTATGTGTGATAGTGGGTCAACTAGCTGTGCTGTGGATATGATGTTGATGTACAAATCAGATGTGGTCAACAGAATACAAGTGCTGAAACCAAAGATTTTGATTTCACAACAGAGATATCTTAAAAAGGGAGTCGATACACTATACTTCAATAGAAAATACTGCAATAGAAAATTTAAATATTGCTGGGATTCAGAATTTAGCCATTGCATGCATGAAATTGAAATTGAGGTGGACTGGCAGTTTGAATTATTTACCCTACATCCTCAGCGCAACATCACCCTGCGGCAGAAAGGGATAATTTGGTTATAATGGATAATGGTGAGTCAAGGTTCGACTCTAAGAAGTACATGGATCTAGATCATGTATTATACTGTAGGTTGTTGGTATCATCCTGAAACCCTGTTGCCGCTTATGTATTTTCCAAAACAAAGTGGGAACAGTGGATATACTGAAAACTACTGTAACACACTAGGCCTTGTCTTCTTGCTTAGAAAATTTGTAGAAATTGCAAGAATGCAATAAACTACTACATTATCCACCTCTTCTACGTAAATTTCTCCTTATAGCAGATAAAAACTCAAAGATTTCTTTTAGAAGAAAACCTTCAGTTGAAGGGAATCTTAGTCTGATCGACTCTCATATCTCTTGCCTGCCACTGTGTACAAGCATATTCGCTACTGTGTGTCTGTTGCAACAAAACTATACCATATGCTTCTGGAGACTATACTAATACATGTACTAAGGTAAAGGGCATTTGTTACATCATCAATTATATGCTGAAGCTAAGATTATTAGTCTCATCAATTACATGAACAGGACAGAAATTCTGGTCTGAACTGCCAGAGGTGGTCATCATATGTGTGAAGTGTGCTTTCTTGTGTGAATGAATGTGTATGTATTTTCTTTTCTGAAGAAAGCTTTGGCCAAAAGCTAAATCTGTAACAGTCATTTGTCTGCATCTCAACGTGGCATCTTTATGCTGAGTAGTAATCTATCCTTTAACTTTCATAGTTGATATTCAAACCCAGAGTTTCCGTTGTTTGGACAGAAAAGAAACATTTTCATCAAATGTACACCACAAAAACAGTTGTAACATTTCACTCAGTTCTCACAATAGTACTGGACACTATAATGGTATTTTGACTATTCTATAAGAGACAAAATGAATAAATTATGAATTTAATTGTGAACATTTTAATCATTAATTAAATATAATTGGAAATAGTAACCATTCTGGCAGCCAACAATAACTGTATTAATCCAGGTAACCTCTCAATGATAGCTGCTAGTCCTTGCAACATTGATGTCACAGAGGTGCTGTTCAAAGATTTTAAAGATGCATAACAAAAGACTGCTGACTAGTATGTAGCTTTGGAGTGTTTGACTGGCTTTAACGGCTCTTGGGTGTTGTTTCAGCTGAATTCTGTCAATTATTACCACGTCGTCTGTGGTAAGGTTGCAACCGGTCATGATACACTGCAATATTCGCTATGGCAGGCGTAACACTATATTGTACTGGTGAGGCAATCATAATATTGTGTAAGGACTTCCCAAACAGGAGTGAATATTTTAGTCTTCCTCAATTTTGAAGCCAGGTTGTTAAGCAGCACCCATTGTCCAGGCTTATACTCTTGAACAGTTGCATTTTGACTCCATTTAACTTGATTAGCAACAGCACTGGATTTGCTAGCCTGTATCTGTTTCCAGACAGTTCTTAAGCACGGGGACAGCTGTTTTATCATTGTAGCATCAATATCTGGAGGCAACATATCTAATTCTAATAGTGAACATATTTTACGTTCATATATAATTGTGTACAAAATACAGTCAATACATTCATGCTCTTTCACAATACATGAAGACACAGTGTAGGACAGCAGCCTATCACAGCCAGTATGGCTCTGATTCATATAACATGACATCATTTTGAGAATCATTTTATAGACAAGCTCCATGCAGTCCTTTCTGTTGTTATGCAGTGGGGTATCTCACCATTCCTTGATCTTTAATAATTTGTGAAACTGTGAAAAGAGATGTTAAGGAAACATTTCCTTGATCTGTTATAATGGCTCCAGGGCTTGCAAATGGCAAAATAATACATGTCAAAAAAGCTTTGGCAACTATTTCTGCAGTCATATCTGCAAAAAGGTCATAATCAAGAAACATGAAAAGTGTTCAGTAATTGATAAAACATATTTATTATTTTCAGCTGAAATAGGGAATGGTTTGAGGATAACCGAGTCAGAAGATTTAGTGTCTGAAGAGGAATTTTTGGTTTTACGTACTGTATGATGGAACTACATTTTTGGTTTAAATAATGATTTGTGTTCGAATACTGATGTTACCCATATTGGTGAGATTGACGCATAAACGAACATTCAGTAAAGTATTTTCTGTATAATTCAAACTACAGTATTACAAACATCATGTGAAGCTGTGGACTTGTAACTCTGAACAAAACTATATCAACAAAGATAACTATATTCATGAGGGATTTGGATATCTGACAACACAGGCTCAGTGAAATGTCAGAAAATAAACATAGGTAATCTCACAGTGATCTCCATATAGATACTGCCCTGCACGTGCGCCCAATGGCACACGAACAGTGGAGCTGAGGAGTTTGTACAAAACATGATGATGGTGATGATGTGGAAGAGTGGACTGGGAGGCAGAGTTGACTACTCAGTAGCATAACACCCTGCTGAGAACAATATGCTTGACTTCAATGACTGCTTCACAACCCATGTCATCTGGATACTTCCCTCCATACCAGCATCTCTGAACTACTCAGATGGGAGTTATCTTGCAACTTGTGCTGCACTCCCCAGTCCTCCTGGTCTCAGTCTCCACCAACCCACTGCACCCACACCCTCTACCCAACAGTCTCCCTCTCCCGTCTTGTCCCCACTAACAAACCATGCTTTAATGTCATTTTCATTGTGCACTGCATTAAAACAAACACACACACACACACACACACACACACACACACAGAGAGAGAGAGAGAGAGAGAGAGAGAGAGAGAGAGAGAGAGAGAAGAGGAGAGGAGAGGAGAGGAGAGGAGGGGGGGCGGGGGGGGGGGGGAGACAGAGAGATTTAACTTGTTAAATGATTTGTCTGAATGCTAGCAAGTTTTCATCCTTTTTTTTCCGACAACTCAACTCTTTTACATTTTGGGAAGTGTTGTCCTACTCCTAAATTATTTACATTCTGCCAGAACTTTCCTTGCCATAAGTACATTCTTTCCTTCCTTTAAGATGGTTTTCTTAATTTTGATGGCTTACAGTCTATATTTTTATTAATCATGCAACTACCATCACTTTTCCACATTGTCTTCTGGTTATGAAGAAGAAAACATTGCACAATATGAATATAATAATGTTATCAAGCTTGTACTGAGAAAACTCCTTGCAATTCCTCTCAGTCTGATACATGTAAATGCTGTGCTAAAATACTTAAAATTACCACTACATGGATGTTAGTGAAACTAAAACACCTGTTTTTCTTTTCAGGTATACAATGGTATTCATATTCTATGCAATGTCAGTGCTGTTGATGTTAGTTTTTCGGCCCTGGCTAGCTCGCAGATTCCTTCCCAAAGATGGAAAAATGTCTATATATGCAGCACTCTACTTTTTTCCGACACTGGCTCTCATACATGCCATATTTGGAGGTCTGATATGTAGGTATTCTTTAATGAGTATAGTAGTATTGTAATTAAATAAGAAATAATTTTAGTATTTTGGAACTGTGTTTGGATTCAGTCAAAAAGTATGCATTCATGATGGAAATATGTTTATTTTACTTTCTTGAAATAAGCTACATTCCTTTCATTATTCAAACGCTCTCTGCATGTTTCTTTGATGTTTCAATAGTGGGACATACTTATTATCTCACTATCGCAAGACTTCATAGGCTATAGAAACTGCCTTACCTTTCAGCTGATTTTTTACTTGCTGAAGCAATGTAAAGTCATATGAAAGAGGAACAGCACTCTGTAGAAGGGACAGAATAACTAACGAGTATATATGAATGTTTGATCAACATGCAGGAAAGCTGTCATTATGAAAAGAAAGGTGTGGTCTCTGTCGTGGATATATGTGCTTCTGCTTGATTTGCTCCCTGTCACATATCCCAGTTGTAGTTTTTAGTGAAGGCCTCCACATGTTTCTGTGTTCTCTGTATGGCGAGTAAACATTCACTCATAGTTTCTGTTTTAGACCGTGTTATTAATCAAGCTATTAAATATCATGTAGAACCTTTAGATTTGAAGAGTTGTCTGCTCATCATGCCAGAGGTGTGACACTGACAAAGATCAAAGGTTTTTCACTTTAATATGTGTGTGCAGAAGGGAATGAATTGTAAGTGCAAACAATCTCAATGAGACCTCTCTTGGTCTTAGCCCTGAACCATGCTTATTATTATTATTATCATTAGCATTATCATTATCATTATCATTTATCACCACCACCACTTCTGCCATCTTTATTTACTCACAATCGTTTTGCAGCCATGGGCACTGTAACATTATTATTTATTTTCACATCTACATTAATAAAATTGTACCAAGAATATAGTTAAATATAAAAAATGGCATGTTGTTATAGTTATAAGATGTTGAAGTAAATATTTATTATGACGTTATTTATCATCAGTTTATTCCAAAAATAAATATTTGCAAGTTACAGTGTAGTATGTTTTAGGAAGTGTTAAAAATGGTAAGATTTGTTATTAGTGTCTTTTCCTGATATATACTGTGCCACTGCAGGTGCAAGAGGAACACGGATCAGATACAAGATACCAGACAAGTTTATTGACAGTGAAGCAAATAAACTGAATCTCCTCCTTGTAGTAAGTTGCACGTGGACAGTAAATAGATAAGTTCAGTCAGCACTTGAGTTATCCAATAACGGGCTGTTAGTTGGACAGCCCCAAGGAAATGTCAAAGTTTATTTATGTGTTCACTTTAATTGAGAACTTAATAATACAAATCACTATGACAACCAATACCAAAGTCCAGACATGTCTCTGGTGCAAAGGCCACATCTTCACGATGCCAGGTGATGATGGTGGCCCCATACAATGAAGATTGCTTGCTGGAGTATGGCATCAAAGATCCTGATGATTCCCGTACTGATCAACTGCTATTGTAATTGGTTCCTGGCCCAGAGAATTTAAAGGGCTGAACTGACCTGACACAGCCTGGGTGCTGGCCTAAATACCGTGCAGGCACCAGGATACAGCCAGGTCTATTTGCAGTCACGTCACACTATGGAGGCAAGTATATCCTTGAGGCCAGTGGCCTCTGGTGACAATCACGCACCTGCACGCTTTTCTGGCAGATGTCAGGAAATTTCGGAATTTCGTCTGGTGGAGTGACCCCTGCAACTGTGGTATGTAGGTCATCCACCTAATACTGGTGTATGGTTGGTTGCTATGTAGTAGGTGAATAGCCCACACATAGCATCCCTCTCCCTCCCGTCCGATGGTTAAGAAGGTGTTGCAAAACTCGAAATCCCTGAAAGTGGTGGGGTCCCTGCTGGCGGTCCATGGAACTGGTGAACCTGGAAGGCTGCTGTCAGCTTCTCTGGTTGTGGGCACCTGGGTCATCAGAGTAGAGGTGGGTAGAGTTTATTGTTGATGGTCTTGAGTGTTGAGATGTCTGACCCTGGGACAAAAAACTGTGAGAGATTTTCATCAGAGGTTTTGTCGTACTGTGTGGGTGCACTTGTTTGATGTGCTTGCGGCACCTAAGCCATGTTGGCATTGTACTTTGACCATTGCCAGACCTAAGAGATGCATCACAGTCACCAGCACTAGTGTTGTTGGCCCTTGGACAAAATGAGGGTCCACATGTTATCCCAGAGGGAGTGTTGGTGGCGGTTCAATCATGGGAAGGGGTGCAAAAGACTAGTGGGTAGATTATTGAGAGTTGTGATCATAGCGGCCTACCGAGCAGTATTTTTGCAGGACTAGGCTCATCTTAGGATGTGGATCAGTAGCAGGTTATGAAAAATGTGGTGCTGGTGCCACTTGGCCATTTGTGTCTTGAATTTATGCACCAACCTCTCCACCAGACTGTGGCTGGAAATATGTCGTGTAAACACAGGCAATGCCATTATCTGAACAGAAAGTGCCAAATTCAGCACATGTGAATTGTGAGTCATTATTGGGCACAGTGGTTTTTGGGATCCCCTGGATGGAAAAGATGTGGACCAGTGCTTGGATTGTTTTCTTCCAGAGATGTAGAAGATTTGCAGGACACACATTGGAAACCATTGTCTGCATTAATGGCAAGCAACTAGGATTATTTGAAGAAAGAGCCAGTGAAGTTCAAGTGGGGGAGATACCGTTGTGATGATGTAGCCAGCCGGGGAAAATATCATCACACAGGAGTGGCCTGTTTTGTCTGACAGGTAGTATATGGAGCAGTTATTTTCATGATATTGTTGTCAATACTGCTCCAGTTTACATGTTGGCAAGCTGGTCTGTTGCTTAGGACTGTTTCCCAATTACCTTTGTAAAGGAACTGCAGGATGCTTTGTCTGAGGGTTCATGGAATTACCACTCAGGTATGACAGTTGTCCACCTGAAATAGTAGGATGCTTTTGAGAGCTGATAGTTTGCTTCGACAATACTAGTAGGCTTGGAATTCTGGGTGGTCAGATTGTTTACGATCTGTTGGTCATCCATGGTTCACTAATTGGATGACTTCGATGATGACTGGGTCTTCTAAAGGTCAATGGGCAACAAAAAGGGAAGTTGGCCACCACTACTTTGGCTTTGGAATCTGTGTGCAAACAGATCTCTAACTACAACTCAATCTCCAGGTCTTGGTCCTGGAGTAGTCTTGAGAGAATGTCAGCATTAGCATGTTGCACCATGGACCTGTAGTGTATATCGTAAGTGTACCTAACAGGAACAGTGCCCATCAGTGGAAATGATGTTCTGTTCTGGTGGAAATATTGGAGAAGACCTTGAAAAGTGGCAAAAGAGGTTTATAGTCTGTCAGTAAAGTAAAATGTGTGCCAGACAGGTAGTTGTGGAACTTCTTCAGGGTGAAGATAATAGACAGGGCTTGCTTCCCTGTTCAACTGCAATTATATTGTGCTTGTGTTAGCATCTTGGAGGCAAATGTAACAGGTCATTCTACCTCTTCGACTGCATGGGAAGGGCTGCTGTAGTGTGATGCGTCTGCTGCTACATGGGCGGATTATATACTGTGATACATGTTGGAAAAAGAAGAGCTTGTTTGAGATCCTAGAAAGCCTTGTCACATGTGGCAGTCCGGCACCACTTCATCTGCTTCTACAGTAGCTGGCAAACTGGTTCAGTGATAGCTGTCACATGAGGAATGAATTTTCTGTAGTAGTTGAATTGTCCCAGCGTGGATTTTAGTTGTTTACTGTTGCTGGGGACCACAAGTTTCTGCTGGCATGTATGTAATGGGGTGTGGGCTGGACACCTGATCCAGTGAAAATGCATACCCACTTGAAATAAGAAGCCTAAATGGGCGGCTAATTCCTGAGTATTTTTACCAGGAACAATAATGTAGTCTTAAGTAGTTGGCCGGTCCAGCAGCTCTCAGGTAACATACTCTAAGTAACCTTGAAAGATGGCCAGTGCGCTATCAATGCCAAAAAGGTGCCAGTTGTACCAGAAAATTCCAAATGGAGTATTGATGACAAAGATGTTTCTGTGTGACACATCAAGTGGGAGTTGCAGACATGCATTGCGCAAATCAATTTTTGTGATGTCTTCCACTTTAGGTATTGGGTAGGCATCCACAAGGGACTGGGCATTAATCATAGTTTTCAACTCTCAAATCCATAGCAAACCATTAGGTTTCTCGTCAGTGACTATGGGGGCGACCCACTTGCTGTTATATACTGGGGCAAGAGCCCTCATCTTGTAGACATTAGAGCTTATTCTGAAGCTTATCCCCCAGTGCAAAAGGAACATTGTGTGTTTTAAAGAAATGGGGTGTAGCTGTGGGGAGGAGTGTGATGTGTGCTTAAAATCACGTGACACCGATCAAGAAACATGAAAAAACTGGTTCATATTTGGAAAAAAGATTCCTCAAGTATGAGCTGGCCACAAAAGGTTGGCTACTTTTTAACGGAAGCATGGACTTCCAACCCCATGCTGTTGAAATAGATCTAACCCCAAAATTTACGTCGCCCCTGTGCGTCAACCATAAGAAAATGAGCTATTTTTAATGAGGCCGCCTGGTACTGAACTCATGTGCAAAACTCGACTTTTGGCCTGGTGGTGCTGTTGCTGTAGCTCTTAAGTTGTTTGGAGGTTGCCTGGAGCAAAGGTAAGCCCAGTCAGCGATATGTTTCCCAACCAACAATGGTTGTTGACAAGCCCGTATCGAGTTGCAAAACCAGTTGCAGTGGGATGACAGCTACTGTTAGCGTGAGAGTGCTATCTGAGATCAGAACATCATCTTGTACGTGTAGTACATCAGGAGAGAGAAAAGTGGATGCCTCATCTGATCCTGAATCCAGATGGTCTAGGGGAGCACAATCAATGATCATTTTGGGAAGTGAGTGGCAGACTTCTGCCCTGTGACCCATCTTTCCACAGGGCAAGCATTTAGCAAGGTGATAGAAGCACTGCTGATACTGATGCATCATGAAACAGTTGCTGTAGTAGGGTAGCTGTAGGGGACATCGCCTCCCCGCATTGCCTTTGCCTGTGGGAAGTGACTTGGGCCAGTGTGGAGGCCGAGCTTGAGATTGCATCTGTTGAGTTGGTTGCATGGCAAACATCTGACACCAGTCCTGCAATTCTCCCAAGATTCTAATTGATTGTTCAAAAGCCCTAGCGATAGAGAGAGACACATACAATGAGGGATCCTTAACTTGAGGTGATCTTCATCAGGTGAGTGGATGAGGAGTATGTCCTGAATTAAAGACACAGTGTATGATTGTTTGCACTGGGAGTTAGCACACTGAAAACGACAGTCTCTGGACAGACCCTGTAGCCTTGCTACACTCTCTCTGTATGATTGTCCACTTGTCAGCTGAAAACTTGTGACAGGCTACTGTGACATGCACTAGAGAGTCAAAATAGTGTAAAGCAAGACATAAAGCTTTGTCACTGGAGGGCATGTGGCTCAACCTCCATGTTGAGCTGCTGCAGTAAATGTTACACTTCACTGCCAGTATAGTGTAGTGTTTCGAGAATTTCTGCGTAAACTCTAGAACCACTCGGCCTTCTACAGTCTCGAACACACAATATGTGAGAGTGGGATGCTATAATCCTACCTACTGCGCATCGCATGTTTGTGTGTGCAGGTGTGACTGATGACGATAGATGTTAAGTCCCATAGTGCTCAGAGCCATTTGAACCATTTGTGTGCAGATGAGAAATCAGTTGCAAGCAGAAGTCAGACGTGCCAGACAAATGGCACCGACAAGTACTTGTCTGGCGATCCATGGAAGTTCTAGTGAAAATCTATGGAAGAACTGTTGAACTTCTAGGTTATTCTGTGCTAATTGTAGCAGTGACCATTGCTATAAATAACAAGAACAATTGAGATTCTGAAGTCTAAAAAAAAAAAACTCTTAATTTGGACTTGCTGGAGGCAAGACGTGTGTATGATTCCTGTATAATAGAGCCATGGTTAGCAAGCCAACTCTGTTGTAAATGTAACTTAATTGTTTCTAATGTGAAACGACATGGGTGACTTACAAGAAGTCAATTGTTTATGTGAGAAGTGTGAATTTTGTTCTTTGTGGAAGTTCAAATATACCGCTAGATGTTGAAAAGTATTCTTCGAGTACCCTCATTATTTCACAGAGAGAGAGAGAGTGTCTTAAAGGTTCCTGTGACTAACATCATTCTTCAGAGAAGAAATTTGTAGAGATTCCAGAAGACAACCATCCAGAGAAGAAGATCGGCTGTGCATTCCCAGCTAAGTCAACTTGCGTAAGAGAAGTGGGGAATTTGCATGTACACTTCATGCACCCTTAGTCACAAAAAATGCTAGAACGTGGCGACTGTGACAGGACTGAAGAAAACAGGAATTTCGAGACGAGAAAGAGAGGAAAAGCTACCAACTGTTGCTGTAGCAACTGAGCGTAACAAGACAAGAGAACCATTTCACGGAATTGGATTCTGCCCAAATATCTGATTGAGAGAATTTGTAAATGCAAATTAGGGAGAAGACGTGGGAAAGTCACTACGTGAAAAACTGGAGAGAAGATCTCGACGTATTAGGCTAAGAAGAGATACGCCTGGAACGATATGACTAAGAAGATCCGGTGTGGGGAATATAGAGCTCTCACATGCATCCTGGGTATGCAGATTTGGAAACCAACATCCAATGCCGCCAGCACCAGTTGCTGTTCACTGGTGCCGATTCCACATCCGCTCAACGACGCAGCCCAAATTCTATGTCGAATGAGCGTATTGTTTTAATATGACGTGTTATAAACTGTTGAATGAACTTTATTAGTGTAGTTATTATACTTAAAGTTAATTTTTAAATGCTTACTAGACCTAAAGCTCATAAGAATATGGATAATGAACAGCAAGTTGGGGAAACTTCAGAACCAGTCATGGTTATGAAAATTAGTAAAGAAGGGTCAGACTGGTTTGAGTTAGTAAATCTAATCAAAGCTCAGACTCTTAAGTTAGATTCAGTAACAGCTCAATTAAATGAAGCTTTAAATGCTCGGAGTCTGCAGTTAAATTCTAAACTAGATGCCCAGAGTGCAACTTTTAAATGCTCAAAGGGATGTCCTAAATAGTCAGGCGGCAAATCTAGGTTTGTTAAATGCCGAGGTGGACTTACAGAGCAGAGAATGTAGTAATCTGTGTGAAGGCATGGAGGCTTTAAAGACTGAATTTAACACCTTAAATAGTAAAGTAGAGGATTTGAAATTAGACTTAAAGAAGAAATTAACCAATTCCTCGGACATTCATGTAAATCAACTGTTCACAGACTTTAATCAGAAACAGAATGATCAATTTCAGGGTTTGACAAAGAAATTAGAATTTGATATTGAGGAAAAATATAATATAGTCGAATCTGAAATTAATGAAAAGTTAGGATACTTTGAAAATATATGCAATGTTAAGTTTGATGCTGTAAAGCAGGGGTTGCATACTTTAAAAGAGAGTGTTGAAAAGCAAGATAAGTTAATGCCAGTAATTCAGTCGTAAATTACAGGTGTAATTAGAGAAAGTAACATCCGGAAACTTATCTCCTATTTTATCTTCTGAACACAGTGATCCCTAAAAAGTTATAGATGACCTGTGGAAAGAGTTCAAACTTATCCAGAATAAAATAGGCAAAGGGGTAACTTCACATAATGTAGTATTAACTAGTGAGGTAATGACTGATCTACAATGGGGGGCTAATTCAGGATTATCCAGGCAATTTCCTACATTTAAGCCAGACGGGGATGTACATCCAACCCATTTTTTGAAAAGATTCAGTCAAGCTTTGCCAAAGAATTGGGAAAATTCTAAAAAGATCGAATTTGCTGTGGGGTACCTACTAGAAGAGGCCTCAGAATGAGAAAGCACAAATATGGAGAATTTTTCCTCTTGGGAAGACTTCCAAAAGAAATTTAAAAAGAACTACTGGTCTGCCATTGTGCAGGAAAAGTCAATATCTGATCCATGGGACCCGGGCAGAGTCATATATCCCCCAGGGACATTAACATTCTGCGTTAACGGGCAGAGTGACGACTGTTGGATCCCGAGTTGTTTTCGGTGTTTCTTCCAAAATAGTATTCCTGCACCGAATTCCGTGCAAATCTTAAACTATTCTGTCATCTATTTCGAAAATCTTAAACTATCCTGTCATCTATTTTGAAAATCTTAAACTATCCTGTAATCGTTACTTGGAAAACTGGATATGACAATAAAACAAATACCAATTTATACGAAATATACCGAATAAGAATATTAGGTTCCTGAAAAATATAATGTGACGAACTGAATGACTATTATACTGTAGTCTGTAGTTTTCTATTTTGTACAGGATCATTATACCTTTTATGAGACGGGATGTAAATGGGAGGGTTTGTATATATTTTTAAAGGGGTGGGTATTGTAAAGCATGATTTACACCAACAGATAACTCATGACTAACACAAAACACACACCACATCCTTCAGACAACCCTCGGAAACAAGTGTGACTGATTCTTCACCATTTGCCGTTTCCATAGGGTTGCTAAGATTTCCTTCAGGGACCTAAAGAGTGAAGGTGGGAATGTCCATTCTGTGGGAGACAATTTAACACCAAACCACCTCCAGTGTCTCACTCAGGCACCTGAGAGGTATGGATCCTGGGGAAGGGGGGTGGGAAGGGTTTCCTGTCTTTGGGGCTGTCTTCTTTCTCTTCTTCTGTCGTAGCAACCAAATCTCCCCCCCCCCCCCCCCCCCCCTTACTTCTCATTTGAGGGCCTATCTATTTTTTCCCTCTTTCCATATACACTAACTTCTGTCACTTAAGTCCTTCCTGGTTTCCATGGTTTCTAGTAACCTACATCTTATATTTAGATAAGAAGACCGAAGAATCAGACTACACAAACACACATCCGCATACACACAAGAATACCCTTATACACAAACATTAAAATTACAGACCAGAAACCTGTCATGATGTGAGAACTGCCAGGTATTGTAGGGGAAATAATATGTGTACATAGGGAAACACACACATATAGGCATATAAACACTATGACAGTTCTACTTCGCCTATATATATGAGGCATGAGCATGAGTAAAGAATGAGAACGCAAACAAGAATGAAATTGATTCTGATAGTCATTTAACCCTTTAACTGCTCTGAACGTGTTAATGCGCGCTCCTTTGTACCTGTCCCTGTGTGCTCTGAAAGTGTTTATGTGCACATTAACACATCCAGAGCAGTTAAAGGGTTAAGAAGAGTCAATACAATAAATACCCTGAAAATTGATGAATAGTAGGGTAATAGGACTTGAATTATAGGTATAGTATCTACTAAGAGTATAGAAGTTGAGAAGTAGAGGAGGACTCTAAGGATTAAATGATATGTTAAGAAGTGAATGTGAAGTGTAGAGTAGATTTGTAGCTTTACCAGAAAATAATTATAGTATACATAGAAACGTATACTAGGGTAATGAACTGTGAGGCGTACTCAGAAAGGGTAAGGGCAGGGGGGGGGGGGGGGCGTACCCAGTATTTATTAAATATAAAGGACAGGTGTACTTATGTGGAGATATGATGACCTGTGGCCTAAAAAATAGGAATGTTTTATAAAGGGGCGTACCTACCAGAAAGGAAACAGGAAGTGCTCTCATAAGGCAACCCACAAGCAAGGTATAGGTACTGATCCTAGGGGAAAGGGATTATTCTGGAAAGTTTGAATTCTATGCACAACGAGCATTAATATGTTTCATGTAAGTTTACGAGTGTGTGGAGAACACTTTCATGTTGCCTAGAGTTCCTCCAAACTATGAAGAATAGTAAAAATAGTACATACTAAGGAAATGTAGTACAATAGATGAGAACAGAAAGTAGATTACTCATGTGTCATGAACACATGGAGTTTACAATTGGAGAAAGGGAGTCCTCGTAATACCTAAATATTAGAGAAGTTGAGTAAAACCTCACACAAGTGCTCATGTCTAAACAAAGTAGAATTAGAAAACAGTAGAAACACTGTAAGCAGAACCCTGTTTAAGAGAGTACAAAGAATTATAGTTAAAAAAAATATGTATATGAACATATAGAAGAAAAGTGTATGGTTATGATATGATACATAATGTTGTTATGGGTGATGTTACTTACATAATGATTATGTACAAAATGTCGCGTGTTTGATCTGAGGGGGGGAATATGTAGTGTTTAGAGAATTTCTGCATGAATTCTAAAACTACTCAGCCTTCTACCATCTCCAACACACGATATTTTAGGTGTGAGAGTGGGATAGAATCCTACCTACTGCACGTTTGTGTGTGCAGGTGTGAAATCAGTCGCAAGCAGAGGGTAGACGCAGCGGACAAACGGCACCGACAAGTACTTGTCGGGTGATCCATGGAAGTTCTAGTGAAAGTATATGGAAGAACCGTTGAACTTCTACTTATTCTGTGTTAATCATATCAGTGACAATTGTTATAAATAACAAGAACAGTTTAGATTCTGATGTCTAAAAAAAAACTCGTGATTTGCACTTTCTAGAGGCAAGACATGTGTATGATTCCTGTATTATAGAGTTGTGGTTAGCAAGCCAACTCTGTTGTAAATGTAACTTAATTGTTTCTAATGTGAGACAACATGGGTGACTTACAAGAAGTCAATTGTTTATGTGAGAAGTGTGAATTTTATTCTTTGTGGAAGTTCAAATTTACCGATAGTTGTTGAAAAGTATTCTTCAAGTACCTCATTGTTTCACAAAGAGAGTCTTAAAGGTTCCTGTGACTAGCATCATTCTTCAGAGAAGAAATTTGTAGAGATTCCAGAAGCCGGCTATCCAGAGAAAAAGATCGGCTACACATTCCTACATAAGCCAACTCGTGTAAGAGAAGTGGGGCATTTGCTCTTACACTTCACACACTCTTAGTCATCAAAAATGTTAGAATAGGACAATAAGAATGCATGCTGCTGAACGTCACCTGTGGCACCAGGTGCCAGGAAATCTTATTTGAGCTGCACCATGCAGTTTGCTTGACTTTTTTGTTGAATGGATGGAAGTCCCTAAGAAAATGTCAAGATTAATTTGTGGATTCACCTTGAACAAAAAGACAGTAACACAAAGCACTATGATGACAAATACCAAAGTCCACATTTGTCCCTGGTGCATCTGGATGATGCTAATTAACAGTGCTGGCAGCTCCACATGGCATAGTTGCATTGCTGGAGTATGGCATCAAAGATCCTAATGATTCCTTAGTGAGAACTCTGACTGATGAACCATTGTTGTGGGCTGCTTCTGGCTCATAGAACTTGAAGGAGTGAACTGGTATGGCACAGGATGGGCGCTGGCCTAAATACTGTACAGGTAAAAGGATACAGCCACAAATGTTTGTGGCAATGTGATCCTGTGGAATCAAATATGTCTGTGGAGCCGGCAGCCTCTGTTATGAGCACGCTGCTACCTGATGGCCTAGCAGTCATGCAAAACTGCCAGGCTGTTGTCTGTTGGAGTGGTCCCTGGAGCTCTCTGGTGGGGTCACCCACTTAATGTTAGTGTGCGATTGGTTGCTGTGTGATAGAGCTTATGGACCTAACACAGCAGTTCCTTTTCTTCTGTAGCAGTTGTTAGGATTTCATGTATTGCAGGTACTTTTCTATTGCAGAGGGTTATGATCCTGTACAGATTTCTTATGTGTGTGTGTGGGGGGGGGGGGGGGGGGGTCCATGTTGTGTTTTATTTACATGAATAACCAAATGAAACTATATATAGAACTTGCTTGTTAAGAAGGAATTGGGGTGAGCAGAGGATGTGAATATATACTCATGTAAGCAGTCCATTTTCTTAACTTTTTTTAGTGGCATGTAATATCTGTAAGTCATCTTTAATGTTAGAAGCAGATTGTCTGTGTTGATTTGTTTAATTGGCCATGGAAATTTATTTTCCAAATGATTAATGTAAATATTGGCTAAATGGCCTGCAGGACTGCTTCTCATTGCTATGTCAGCTCACTGCATATAGATTTTGTTGTTGAATAGTTACATATGCTAAAATAAATTCTAACATCTCTGTGAGTTTGTATAAATCTGCTTTGCAAAGCTGTTTTTCTTATTATTAAATTGCACCTAATTGTTTCAATAGTGTTATGGACAAGTTTATTAGTGTGCAGGTTCACCATGTCCAGGGATGCAAATCTGGCACTGTCTAGTATGTGCACATCAGTGGTGTCATTAGTAAGTTCTTGGGAATTTCTGATGGAAAAGTTGTCTCCAGATGTGTAAAAGTTGCTAAGAATATCTTTGAGCTTCTTCGAGATGTAATATGCAGGACTGTTACTTGATTTAACAATAGGATATATTGGCCAATGATGCTTATGAATTTTTGGCTAAGGTGAGTTAGTTTAAGTGGTAAGGGGTGCATGACTAAGCTGTGTTGGATATCAAACAATCAAAACTCCAGGTGGGAATAGTAACAATGTAGGAAAAGATTGATTGCTACTTACTGTAAAGAAGACATGTCAAGTTGCAGATAGGCACAAACAAAAGACATTTACATAAAGCTTTCGGCCACAGCGTTCATCAGTAAAAGAGACACACACACCATTCATACACTCAAGCAGGCACACCTCATGCCCACATGACCGCCAGCGCCAGCATCTTGGGCTGGAATGAAACTATCATGTGGGATGCAAGCAGCAATCTTGAGGGGGCTGCGAAGGGAAAGGGATGATAGTGTACGGTTGGGGAAAGAGACGAATGCTGTCTGGTGGGCTGTACAGGAACTAGAATGCCAACAGACACAGTGTCAGTAGGTTGTGGGGCAGGAAGGTGGGGAAAAAAGGAACAAAAAAGGAGAAGAGTGGGGATAGATGGGTGATGTGTTGGCAGAACACGGCAAATAAACAGGATGGGAGATGAAAAAAGGGGAGGAGATGGTAGACAGAGGGGGTGGAAACTGTTGAGTGGAAGGACGGGGACCGTATGTTACAATGAGGAACATCCTAGCTGAGATACTTCCCACTGCACCCAACCTCCACAACATCCTAGTCCATCCATATTCCACTCCCAATCCCAACTCCATGCCCCAAGTATCATAGCCCTGTGGAAGACCCAGGTGCACCAACCCAGCACTTCGTATTCCAGTCCTGTCACAGGTTTATCCTACCCTGTCTCGGGGCCAAGCCACTTGTGAAAGCAGCCATGTCATTTACCAGCTCTGCCGTAATCATTGCACAGGTTTTTATATTGATATGACTACTATCAAGCTGTCCACCAGGATGATCAGCCACTGTCAAACTGTCCAAGGTGAAGGTAGACCATCCTGTGGTGCAACATGCAGCTGAACATAACACACTTGATTTCATTAACTGCTTCACTACCTGAGCCATCTGGATCCTTCCCTCCACCACCAGCTTTTGTGAACTGTGCAGATGGGAGTTATCCTTACAACGCATTCTCCACTTTTGTAATTATCCCAGCCTCAACCTACGGTAACATACTGTCTCCACATCCTCCACCCAGTGGTTTCCACCCCATATGTCCTATCATCTTCTCCCCATTGTCACCTCCTACTCTGTTTATTTGCTGCCCTTTACCAACTCATCCACCCATCTTTCCCCACTCCTCTCCTCTTTTGCTCCTTTTTTCCCCCTCACCTCCCTGCCCCACAACCTCCTGGCACTGTGCCTGTTGGCATTCTAATCCCAGCACATTCCACCAGACAGTGTTCGTCTCTGTCCACACCCATACACTAGTATCCCTTTCCCTTCCCCCTCCAGACTGCTGCTTGAATCCCATGTAATAGTCGCATTCTGGCCTGAGAGGTTGGAGTTTCAGGTCAAGTGTGCATGAGGTGCGCTAGGTCATGTGTATGAATGGTGTCTGTCTGTCTCTCTGTGTGTGCTGTGGCCGAAAACTTTCTGTAATTGTTTTTTAGTTGTGCCTGTCTGCAACCAAAAGTGCATTCTTTACTGCAAGTAGTAACAGTACTTTGTTGGATATCAGCATGTGATAAAAGGAAGCTGAAATTCTTAATCAATTTCCTAAACTTAGCTTGATATTTAGATGTGGGGCCAGTCTTATTTTATATTATTTTGAAGAAAGAATTGTAAAGTTTTGCTGATGTTATCTTCATGCATAAGTACTGCAGTCTTACATTTATTAATACCAGTCAGTATTTTTGAATAAGTTTCCTTGGAGTTATTTTTTGATTGTAGTGAACAAATACTATGAATTCAAAGGCTAAGCAAATTATTGCAAGTACTCTATAATCGAGACACAGCTCTGAAAAATCTGGTTCAAAAATACTCACCGGTATTAATAAAAAAAAAACTTATGAACAACAAAGCCCTTGTTGTTAAGCAGATAAAGGTAATACTGCAGTAGTTGATTATGAAGACGATTACATCAGCAAAACCTGACAAATCTTTCTTCGAAACAGCATAAAAGAAGACTGACCTCACTCCTAATTATCAAGCTCAGCTTATGAAATTGAGTAAGAATTCCAACTACATTTTATTAGCTGCTGGTGTCCAAAGTAGCTTAGTCATTAACCCCTTACCACTTAAACTAATATCTTAGCCAAAAATTCATAAACCTCATTATCCAACACATCCCATTGTTAATTCAGGGAGCAGTCCTGCATTTTGTATATCTAAGAAGTTTAAAAATATTTTAACAACTTTTTACCCATTTAAAGACAACTTTTCCATCAGAAATCCCCAAGAACTTTTTAATTACACCACTAATGTGTGTATAATAGACAGTGCCAGATTTGCATCCCTGGACATGTAAACCTGTACACAAATATGACTGTCCATGACACTACTAAAATAATTAAGTGCAGTTTAATAAAAAATTGAAACAACCTTGCAAGTCAGAGACATATGTACTCATAGAGATATTAGAATTCATTCTGGCACATAACTATTTCCCATTCAACAATAAAATCTATAGGCAACCAGATGGTCAAGCAAAGGGAAGCAGTCTCAGGCCTTTTAGAAAATATATTCATGGGCAATACCCACTTGAAAGATAAGCTGATTTGTTACAAAAGGTATGTTGATGATGCAGTAATTTTGTTCAGTGGTACAGTACATGAAATAGAATCATTTGCAAATGTCATGAGTAACATAAACCCCAATATCAAATTCACTGTCAATCTTAAGTTGAATCAAAAGCAAGTCTTTGAAATTTTTTGAAAATCCACCATATAAGTGTAAATAATTATTCATACCACCCTACACAGCACTGAATGGATGTTTCAGATCAATGTTAAACTTTTATATGAGGTATGTCCACAAAGTAAGTTCCATTTGGTTATATAAAACAAACGTGTACAGATACAGAAAAAATATTTATTGTACAAAAATCTACAACTGTTAAACCACTTTTCTATGTAGCTTCCAAAATTTTGTAGGCACTTGGCCATAGCGTGGCACAAGATTTTGTATGCCTTCTTCATAGAAGGCAGATTTTAGGCGTAAGAAGAGATGAAAGTCACTAGGTTATGGTTGTGCTTAATTTTCTCTTCAATTGTGTGAACCAGTTCATCTGTAACCACAGACAGGCATCCACTTCATTCTTCATCATGCACTTGATCACGTCCTTCATTGAACAGTCTGACCCATCTTCTAACCATTGAATCTCTCATAGGATTTTGTCCGTAAACCTCGCAGATTTGTCGATTAATTTCCTTTGATTTAACTTTCTTGCATTTAGAAAACGAATCACTGATCTGATTTCACACGTGGCGCCATTTCCAATTATGGCTGACATTATAAAGAAGCACTACAAAGGTCACGTCGGCAGCAGCAATCTGAAAATGGCATACATGTCTTCTTCTTGAGTCACAGTAAGTGCCGCATATGCTCGGAACTGACATCGTAACACCGCTGCGGGTAGTAATAAAAACGGAACTTACTTTGTGGACGACCCTCGCACATGAAGTTCCTCTCATTTTGTCTGCCAAAGAGAAAGAAATCAATATTACCAAAAATGTAGCAAAAAAATAATGGCTAAGAACCACAAATAATTTGTTATCTATATAATAAATTTAAAACTGGGAAATTACATGCAGTAAAATCACAACCACCAGCAGAAAAGGAACTATCTGAATGCATTCCCTTACTAGGCACAGCCTCATAACAAGTTGCAAATCTTTTCTGAACGACAGGAGTTCAGATAAGTTTCTGCACCAGTAACACTGTGCAGCTTAAACATAATCTACAGTACCAAAGGCACCAGCTTGGGCCCTGAAACAGCACGAGTTTATAAGATTGATTGTGACAACTGCCTCCAACTTTTATCTTGGCCAGACTGGCTGAAGTTTCAGTATGAGATACTGTGAACACATGGGTGCCTTTAGACTAAAAATAAATAAATAAATCAGCAATAGCCACTCATGCGAATCAACACAGACACTCAGTTTCTAACACTAAAGATAACTTAAAGATATTAGATACTACCCAAAAAAGTGCAAGAAAATGGACCTCCTAGATGATCTAGAAATATATATATTCACATCCTCAGTTCATTTCAATAAATTCTAAATGAGCAACTGGAACTAGGTAACAAACAAGTTCTACATAATTTCATTCATCTGTTTACATAAATTAAACACAACATGGACGCCTCAGTCATAAGTAATCTGTACAGTAACATAACTCACTGCAGTCTAAAAATACCTGCAATACACAACATCCTAATAACTGCTACAGAAGAAAAGGAACTGCTATGTTGGTGCCATGTGCCCTATCACACAGGAACCAACCACACACTGGCATTAAGTGGGGACCTACATAGCAGAGCTTCTGGGGTCACTCCAGTAGATGAAAGCTTGAAGGCTTTGCACACCTGTCAAGCCAACAGGTGGCAGTTTGGTCATGTGGCCACAAATAGACACAAAAAGTATCCTGGGACCTGCATGTAACTTAGGCCACAGTCAGGGCTGTGCCAGGCCAGTTCAGTCCTTTGAGGTCTCTGGGCCATGAGCCAATGGCAATAGCTGTTTATCTGTCAGAGTTCTTACTAAAAAATCATCAGGATCTCCAACACTGTACTCTAGCCAGCAACTTTCACTTTTTGGAGCTGCCACCACCATCATCATCCAGCACTGTCAAGATGTTGCAGGGGCCTTCTATCCAACAGTCAGTTATTGTGTAACTCAAATGCTGATTAATCTTATTTACATACTGTCCACGGACAACTTACACCAAGGAGGAGATTCAGTTTATTTGTTTCTTTATTAATGACCTCGTTCAGGATTGTTTGCATTGCACATCCAGTGGTGCGGTACATACCAGGAACAGATATCAAAATCAACACAAACAGAGTAGTGTACTAACAAATCTTTGCAATCCTAACAATTCCTTAAACACGCTGCAATTCAGCTTGCAAAAACTTACATTTTAAATGACTTGTTTATGATGTCAGTATAAAGTTGCGTAAGTCTACACTCCAATGTTGAGCAAATACATTGCTCTGATCTCACCCATCACCTGTGTAATTTTATATTTCTCTCAACTGACTTACAAACTTTAATGATCACAAAAAATCTATATATATGTGTACAGGTATGTCTAATTTATAAAATGCAATCTGATGGTTTTATAATATTTCATTAAAATTTCAGCCACCAGTTAAAAGAAGTTTACTCTTAAAGTACAAGCATTTTCTGTTATTAATCTGTCACATGTGCCACACATTTTTTTCTTTTTGCTTAGTTTACACCTTTGCTCAACAAGGAAACATTTATATCTTTGACTAATGGATACTTATTACATTGTAAACTAAGTAAATAAACAAATTTAAAAATAGTGTAAAGCACATGTATTATGCTCAAACTGACATGAAGAGTATTGGGAAGGGTGCCACAGTGATTTAGTTACAATATGTAAGCTGTTTTCAATGCAGCAGTGTATACATGGTTCTTTATAACTATAAGGACCACAAAAACTAATATCACTATCCATTGGAACTTATGTAAGTGAAAACAACTGTTGCACCTTATATTTAAATAAATGCAGGCACATTAGCATGTTTTTATGAATGAAACAACTTATAAAGTGGTTCTAAATACTCAAATATTCCTGTGCAGTGTATGAACAGACAATGTTCTACTGACCAAGACATCAGTGTAACCAGAAATATTAGCCCTCTGTATGGTAGCCCTAAACCAGTTAATATATTGAAATAAAGCATTTAAAAGTTTTTGTGGTTGGTTGCGTATGTCATCAACAAAACAATTAATACTGTAGGTAACATAATTCAAGAATCAGTGAATATAGATGTCTTCTAAGTAATGACTGTTTTAATTTGTCCATAGAAATATTTTCATGGAGTTGATGTATATCATTTGGCACCTTCACAAAGAAATGATCAGTGGCTGCTTTTTTACTCAATGTCAGATGATAATATCCTCTGGTTACCATACTGTAAAGATGAACATTTGTGATAATTTTCCAGTGGTTTAAATTCTCTTTTACAGAGCTATTTTTCAGAAGTGTGCACTAAAAATACTAAATGTCGAGGGACCTTGGGATTCTTACACTTATGTGCCACTATATTTACTTCATAACTGTATTTGTGCTTAAAAATAAAGTGTAGTTTTGGCTTACCTATGAAACTAACATCCACATCACTAAAAGTAATAATACTGTCAATATATTCATCTCTAATTTGGTTAAAAATTGAGTTTTACATTCTGGTGCAAAATTGAATTTGAAAAATCAAAAGCGAAGCAGCGGAGTACCTTATGGGGTATTCCTTCTCTAATTTATTTGATTATTACGACATGAAGATATAATTCCAGTCAACACGGATGTTCACGTTAAAGAGACTTTTAACCTTTCCAGTATATAGACAGCTGATTGCACTTTCTGAAGTTAGTGAAGTCTGACAAATGCTTATATGAAGATGAAGATAAAAACAGTAGCAGAGTAGTTTTTTTTAAGTTATTAATGCGAGTAAATTAGTATTGGTCATAATTTGTTGTTAGTATACATTACAGTAATAGCCTACAGGGATTGATTCAGTTTGTTAACATATAATGTGATTCAGTACATCCTTGAAAGCTTTTCATGATGAGAACATGATATGTGAATAAAAGAACACATACAAACTACACAGTTAGTAAACCATATTTCATATATAATACCGACACGATTTATGTGGCGCTGTACCAGCAATTACTCTAACTACTGTTTTCTGTGACCAGAATAAAATGTTTCAGTCCAGGCTTTCTTAGGGGAGTCAAATAGAGCTCTGTGTATGCTATGATAGGTGCTTCATCAGATAAAAAATGCCACTCACAAATTTTTCCCTTCATTTTTGGGAATGGGAAGAATTCACATCGGCCCAGGTCAAGTAAATAGGGTGTCTTTGGTAATGCAGTTTCTCCTTCTGCAAGTAGTCCATTGTTCTGGTAACCATGTGTGCTGAGGCACTGTCTTCTTCAACTTTGGGTGCTGTGACCTCCAATTACTTTCGCCAGATGTTATGTCACATACCACTCAGCACTGATTGTGTAAAGTTTGTTTAAAGTCATGGAGATGAGATGATGCATGCTGTTGAAGAAGGTAGCCACTACCTTCTTTCCAAAGCTCTTACTTCTCCCAACTTGCATGGGTGGTTCCTCACCAGGAAAGCACAATACTGATGACTGCCTTTTTGTTTTGGGGTCGTTGTGGTATGGCCATGTTTTGTCACCTGTAATGATATTGTAAGTGTCTTTGGACCACCTTTCGTTGAATTATTCAAGAATAAAAGACACCAACACGTTCTTGTTTGCTGTTAGGTTTCTGTCAGGAAATGTGGCACCCAACGTGCATGTCTCTTGGTTAGGCCTAAATGACACTGAAAGAAGGTCTGTGCTGCAGTTGGTCCAATATTTATAATCGCTTCAATGTCACAAGATGTGAGGTGAGTATCATCTTCAATCATTTTCCTCACAGCATCAATGTTTCCTTGGGTGACTGCCATTGCTGGGGCAACTGGGAGGCAGTTCATCTTCAGGATACTCCTGATCCCTTGAAAATTTGTGAAACCAATTTCCAATGATGGCCCAAGAAGGGCCAGACTCACCATAAACATGTACTAGAGAAGAGTGGCATTGTTCGTTTTTTAGTCATATCATTGCACAAAAAATAGTGGAGCAACAAATCCCTCTTTCACTGCATCTGACTCAGCACTTCCTGTGTCCTTTAATCACTGTTCGCAGAATGTTTGAGATCCAGTGGTGGAGGGAGCACTATGCCAGTGCTGTAAGGTCAAAAATCAACCGTCTTTCAAATAAAAATAATCCTATTGTTGACAGATTTCCAGTTTCGGAGCTGGTAAGGACTTCGGCTCAGCCCTCATGTTTATTAAATGACTACAAAAGA
The DNA here is from genome assembly GCF_023864275.1 of Schistocerca cancellata. NCBI lineage: Eukaryota > Metazoa > Arthropoda > Insecta > Orthoptera > Acrididae > Schistocerca > Schistocerca cancellata. The sequence goes on along the minus strand of NC_064626.1, from coordinate 388,925,526 downwards.
TATATTACACTCTTTTGCAACAGAAACAAGTGAAAAGTGCATTTATTTTTATATATGCTATATTCCATGGGTATTCTTTAAATCTGTTTTTCTTTTTCTTTTGCAGATTACTCATTTCCCTATATTGTTATCATTTTATCCGTTATTTCGAATGCTGTGCACTTTGCTTTCAAATTGGATCAGGTAAGTTGTCTAATATACAAATTTTGGTTATTCACATTATACCAGTGGAAATTTGCTCTTGATTTCTACATTGCTGATTCATAAAGTAATAGTGTTCACTTGACGCTCTTGTTACCCTCCTTTTGTATTGTAATACAAGACCTTTTATCCCCACTATGGAGCCAAAAGTGGTGAAATCCATACAAAGTTACCTGAACGCAATAAGATTTTGAAGTCAGTCAGTTGCTCCTTTGAGTACCAGGGCTTTCTGCCTGAAACCATGTTTTTAATTTATTTAAATGCATTGTTGTTATTATAATAATAATAATTATTATTATTATTATTATCAGTGCTTTTTGCATGAAACCACTGATGCTATTGCGCAATAGAGATGTCTAGTGGGGCACTGAAGTACTTCTATGAATGTAGTTCATTGTGGCAGTCACAACATTCAGAGCAACATTTGGTGTGGAGATTGTGGTATGTGATTCATTGAAGTTTTGAGATGTGGAATTATGCCTAGGAAAAATGCAAAATAGCATCCAAATATGTATCATGAAATAGTGAGTGGTTGAAAACTGTATGTCCCAAGTGAATCAGCGCAACCTTGATTGTTTACTTTTTGCTTGTTCATTTTTGTATTAATTGGTTACTATGATGATAAAGGTCAATTTAGTGAAAAATTTTAAAATTTTTTATTTTTTTATTTTTGGGACTCAAAGGGTTGGTATTAGCATTTAAGAACATGACCTTCTTATGTGGTTAACTTAAGCACGTAAAGCTTGTCAGAATGTTGTAAGAATGCCAATAAAGTACTGAACTTTTTATCCAGTATTATGAAAAGGAAAGTTGCTATTCACCATATAGTGGAGATGCTGAGTCGGAGATAGGCACAACAAAAAGACTGTCACAAATAAAGCTTTCAACCAGTAAGGCATTTGTCAACAATAGATGACAGACACACAGAATGTGTGTGTGTGTGTGTGTGTGTGTGTGTGCGTGCGTGCGTGCGCGCGCGCGTGCGTGCGCGCGCGCGTGTGCGTGTGCGCGCCATCTATTATTGTGCATATCTGCAACCCAGCATTTCTGCTATATGCTGAGTAGCAACTTTTCTTTTCATAATATTGTTACATTCCATCCTAGATTTTGCGTTGTTTGAACTTTTCATCCTGTAGATTTGGCACAAGACAATTCTGGTGGAAACCCCACAATCAGGCCCTGAAGACCTATCATATCTATTTCTTCAGACACATGAGAAAAGAGCAACACATTTTGAACTTACATACCATGTTGAATGAGATTATAGCTTATAAATCCTACTAGCTTATTTGTTACCTTTAACAGTGTAGGTGTTGCTAGTTAAGAATAGCATGCAAGCCACCAAAGAAGTCTTAGATTAGAGTACTGTGGTGCTCACTGTCCTAATAAAGGTACCTAGCAAGTCATTTCTGAGTAGATCAGTGTGTGTGTGTGTGTGTGTGTGTGTGTGTGTGTGTGTGTGAGTGAGAGAGAGAGAGAGAGAGAGAGAGAGAGAGAGAGAGAGAGTGAGTGAGGAGGAGTTGGGAGGTGGGGGGGCGGCATTGGCTTCTCGGATAACACAATGCCTTTTGTTTTCCTAATTCCTTTGCTATCACTGATAGAATTTAAATCTGAATAGCAAATCGTAAAATTTTTATTGCTTCTCCCTGAACTATAGATCCTTTTCCAAATTTTTCCTTGTTTGCACAATCTAGAGATTGAACAACACGAAGGAAGCAGTACACTCCCGTGTCCTTCAACCTTACTTCAGTTTTGTACTCACAGTGTCCTGCAGTCTTGGTACAGCTGATGAATACAAGACTGCTTGTTTATTTTATTTTTGCTGGACTGATTTCAGGCTACATGACCATCATCAGTGGTCCTACAGGAGATGCACAATAATGCAATACATAATGTTATACACTATAGGATTGGAGAAGTGCTAGAAGTCTGAAAAAATTGAAGTAAAATCTCCGAAAACCTCTACAAAAATTCCATGTAAATAAGTACTGGGCATTCTAACATAAAATTGTGAATATGCCCCAAATCCCATACTTTATAGTATCATGTATTGTATTATCGTGTGTCTCAAGGGGCCACATGTATATATGTTGTTCACAAATTAGTTCGGTTTTTTTTATTACTTATAATTAACCTTCTGTTCCCTGATAACTTCAGAATTCCAGAGTGTACTCCAGTCAACTCTGTCAAAAGCTTTCTCATAAGCCAACAAATCCAAAATCAAATATCATTTGTATATGAAAGTATAGACACACATTTATAAAACTGTATAGAAGTTATGTATGTCTGTAAGGAATTTCATAAAGAACTGATTTCTTAGCTTCATTATTGTTAATTGTTTTAAACTGAACATATATCTGTAATGTTAATTTATACCTAAAAACAAAGATGATGTGACTTACCAAATGAAAGTGCTGGCAGGTCGACAGACACACAAACGAACACAAACATACACACAGAATTCAAGCTTTCGCAACAAACTGTTGCCTCATCAGGAAAGAGGGAAGGAGAGGGAAAGACGAAAGGATGTGGGTTTTAAGGGAGAGGGTAAGGAGTCATTCCAGTCCCGGGAGCGGAAAGACTTACCTTAGGGGGAAAAAAGGACGGGTATACACTCGCACACACACACATATCCATCCACACATATACAGACACAAGCAGACATATTTAAAGACAAAGAGTTTGGGCAGAGATGTCAGTCGAGGCAGAAGTGCAGAGGCAAAGATGTTGTTGAATGACAGGTGAGGTATGAGTGGCGGCAACTTGAAATTAGCGGAGATTGAGGCCTGGTGTTTGTGTTCGTTTGTGTGTCTGTCGACCTGCCAGCACTTTCATTTGGTAAGTCACATCATCTTTGTTTTTAGGTATATTTTTCCTTCGTGGAATGTTTCCTTCTATTATAACCATATCTGTAATGTTAATTTCTTATACAAATTACTGCATGAATTCCCAAGTTTGCTACCTAACCTCATTATTCTTTAGTTTAGTTCTAGACTTTCTTTTTCTGTCACTTAAGGAATAGATAAAAATAGTTCCCATGTTACTTGGTAATTTTCAAGAGGTTGACTGTAAGGAGTGGACAAGCTACAATTCAATAAAACATTAGAAAAATGTTGATCATAACACAGTATTTTCATCAGCTCTTTCATTAATTCTTGTCATCCTCTTTCATGATTATCACTTATTCATATGATTGAAATATGGAGAGTTTGTCAACAGTATTTTGCTCTTCTTCTTGATCATCTTCTCCTTAATGATCTAGAAACTGAACTTATTTCTTGAGCTCACTCTTCACACCAACATTCTGTGTCTTTGCCCTCTGTTAATACTACACACCTTGCATCTCAAGCTTTGCTCTAACAGTGTTGTCATTAACATTCTGTGTCATAATGCAGATATGGTCAGTGCATTAAGAGAGTACTAGAGTGATTGAGAGATAGTATCTAATTGTAGGCGTACATTATTCACAAATTGCCACTGGCATTTGTTAGTAACCCTTTTTTCATTTTTCATTATTTGTATACCTGTTGGTGGTATGAGCCATCAAATTTCTAGTGATACAACGAGCTGTCTCTCTCACTATGTTCATGGTTTCTGCATTGCTCCTTGGCTGGTGGAAATTGTAGCATTATAGTTACTTATTTTCTTATGGTCTCCTCCTTGCTTTTCTTTGTCTGCAATACATTCCTGTTTTCTCTTTTAAATGACCAGCTCCTACAATATGCCCAAATTACACTGCTGACCATTAAAATTCCAAATTTGAGAAGGATAACAAACAACAAAATTGTTCATTGCACATATGCAGTACAGTAGGAATAATACATGATTAAAATAGTAGGGGACTTGGTAACATACATGGTGTGAAGTTTAGTGCACAGAGACAACACCTCTGGCAGCAAAAATGACACTGACCCAGCTGTTCATCGAGTCTAAATGAGCTTGATCACAGAAACAAATGTGTCTTTCCATGCTGATTCAACTGTTTTCCAGAGTTTATCATAGTGATGTTGTCTTGGCAACCCATGACGAGATGTTTTCGGTGGGTGAAGTGTGGGCCAGAACAACAGCTGAACACCCTCTGGGTCAAAATAGGTTATGATGGCATGGATAACATGTGAGCTGCTACAAAATTGTTGAGGTTTTTATGACCACTTGTCGTCATATTGATATTGCATGTTGCCTTTAATCTCGTGATCTTTAGCTGTCCTTTACTGAATGATTTCTCTGACATTTCGCCAATGTGAGTGGCTGGAATTGCCATAGAAGTATCCTCCATTGCTGGTGGTGGACTGAAATCAAGCCTGCAGTCTAAGATTGCATGTACCTGTCACCCCAGCTGAGGGCGTCCTCCCTTTGTTACCTTCAACAGTCATTTGCTGCAGCAAGGGAAGCCAGAATCTGTTTAGTTAGAGACTTTCTCCCTGCTTTTAAAACTCTCATGTTTATGAATATCAGTTGCTACACTGAACAAACAGACATGATAAGATTTCACCACAGTGAGTACCCCTGCTTCTCAGCTCCTTTTTGTGTGTGTGTGTGTGTGGGGGGGGGGGGGGGGGGTTTCTATGGTTGGTGTGGTTGTCTCACAGAGCACGTTTTCAGCTGTTGCCGATTCTCCAACTGGGTCCCAACCTGCAATACAGTTTATGTTCAGTGACCCTGGTATTGATAGAGAGCATACACTTTTCCACAAGTTCATGGTATTCAGTACACTCCAAACATTGTGAGTGAATCTGTTTTGTCCTTTGCTGATATCTTCTTGATTGGTTTGTAATTACTCTTTATGCCATGTTTGTACAATTAACAACTGATTCTGTCTGTCACTCAGGAGACTGTGGCAGGAAGCTAACATTTCTTCTTGTGACGTGTTACTGGCTGGATGTTAGGTTTCATGACTCTTCTTGTGCCACTGGTAGAGTACCCATTATTCTGTAGAACACATTTAAGATGTTCCATTTCACATATGATGAGCTGCAGGCACATATTTGTCTTATGTCAGAATATTAATCATACCTTTCTTCTGGCGCGTATGATAATATGAAAGTTTGTGCAAGTATCAATCCATGTGTATTGGTTCCTGATACATGTTGTGCACCAGGTTCTTGCTGCTCTTCATAACCAGCACATCTAGATGGGTAGCTGTCAATCCTTTTGGTACCTCCATAGTAAATTTATTGTTGGAATGGTTACTGTTCAGGATTCTTAGGAAGCCACCAACCATTTCTTCTTCATGACTCCACCCAACATAGATGCTGACGATGTACTTGTACTACACCTTATATTTACAAGGCTCTAATGTAGTGCCTGTGTTTCAGAATGCTCATGAATAAATTGCCATCTCGCATAAAGTAGCTCATGGTAAAACGTGTATGAAATAGCTTGGTGATGTCCTGTGGGAATATGGTATTGATATGTCCCAGAGGAAGCCGCCTGGTAGAATTTTGCACAGAGCATAGCATAACTTAATCATAGCTAACACTTGGTTCAAGAATCATAAAAGAAGGTTGTATACATGAAAGAAGCCTGGAGATACTGGAAGGTCTCAGATTATATAATGGTAAGACAGAGATTTAGGAACCAGGTTTTAAATTGTAAGACATTTCCAGGGGCAGATGTGGACTCTGACCACAATCTATTGGTCATGAACTGCACATTAAAACTGAAGAAACTGCTAAAAGGTGGGAATTTAAGGAGATGGGACCTGGATAAACTGACTAAACCAGTGGTTGTACAGGGTTTCAGGGAGAGAATAAGGGAACAATTGACAGGAATGGGGGAAAAAGATACAGTAGAAGAAGAATGGGTAGCTTTGAGGGATGAAGTAGTGAAGGCAGCAGAGGATCAAGTAGGTAAAAAGACGAGGGCTAGTAGAAATCCTTGGGTAACAGAAGAAATATTGAATTTAATTGATGAAAGGAGAAAATATAAAAATGCAGTAAATGAAGCAGGCAAAAAGTAATACAAACGTCTCAAAACTGAGATCGTCAGGAAGTGCAAAATGGCTAAGCAGGGATGGCTAGAGGACAAACGTAACGATGTAGAGGCTTTTCTCACTAGGGGTAAGATAGATATTGCCTGCAGAAAAATTAAAGAGACCTTTGGAGAAAAGATAACCACTTGTATGAATATCAAGAGCTCAGATGGAAACCGAGTTCTAAGCAAAGAACGGAAAGTAGAAAGGTGGAAGGAGTATATAGAGGGCCTATACAAGGGCGATATACTTGAGGACAATATTATGGAAATGGAAGAGGATGTAGATGAAGATGAAATGGGAGATATGATACTGCGTGAAGAGTTTGACAGAGCAGTGAAAGATCTGAGTCGAAACAAGGCCCTGGGAGTAGACAACATTCCATTAGAACTACTGACAGCCTTGGGAGAGCCAACCCTGACAAAAATCTACTATCTGGTGAGCAAGATGTATGAGACAGACGAAATACCCCCAGACTTCAAGAAGAATATAATAATTCCAATCCCAAAGACAGCAGGTGTTGACAGATGTGAAAATTACCAAACTATCAGTTTAATAAGTCACAGCTGCAAAATACTAATGCGAATTCTTTACAGACAAATGGAAAAACTGGTAGAAGCTGACCTCGGGGAAGACCAGTTTGGATTCCGTAGAAATATTGCAACACGTGAGGCAATACTGATCCTACGACTTATCTTAGAATCTAGATTAAGGAAAGGCAAACCTACTTTTCTAGCATTTGTAGACTTAGAGAAAGCTTATGACAATGTCGACTGGAATACTCTCTTTCAAATTCTGAGGGTGGCAGGGGTAAAATACAAGGAGCGAAAGGCTATTTACAATTTTTACAGAAACCAGATGGCAGTTATAAGAGTCCAGGGGCATGTAAGGGAAGCAGTGGTTGGGAAGGGAGTGAGACAGGGTTGTAGCCTATCCCCGATGTTATTCAATCTGTATATTGAGCAAGCAGTGAAGGAAACAAAAGAAAAATTTGGAGTAGGTATTAAAATCTATGGAGAAGAAATAAAAACTACAGGGTTCGCCGATGACATTGTAATTCTTGGAAGAGCAGTTGAACGGAATGGACAGTTTCTTGAAAGGCGGATATAAGATGGACATCAACAAAAGCAAAACAAAGATAATGGAATGTAGTCGAATTAAGTCGGGTGATGCTGCGGGAATTAGATTAGGAAATGAGACACTTAAAGTAGTAAAGGAGTTTTCCTATTTGGGGAGCACAATAACTGATGATGGTCGAAGTAGAGAGGATATAAAATGTAGACTGGCAATGGCAAGGAAATCATTTCTGAAGAAGAGAAATTTGTTAACATCGAGTGTGGATTTAAGTGTCAGGAAGTCGTTTCTGAAAGTATTTGTTTGGAGTGTAGCCATGTATGGAAGTGAAACATGGACAATAAATAGTTTGGTCAAGAAGAGAATAGAAGCTTTCGAAATGTGGTGCTACAGAAGAATGCTGAAGATTAGATGGTTAGATCACATAACTAATGAGGAGGTATTGAATAAGATTGGGGAGAAGAGGAGTTTGTGGCACAACTTGACTAGAAGAAGGGATTGGTTGGTAGTACACATTTTGAGGCATCAAGGGATCACCAATTTAGTATTGGAGGGCAGTGTGGAGGGTAAAAATTGTATAGGGAGACCAAGAGATGACTACACTAAACAGATTCAGAAGGATGAAGGTTGCAGTAGGTACTGGGAGATGAAGAAGCTTGCACAGGATAGAGTAGCATGAAGAGCTGCATCAAACCAGTCTCTCCCAGAGAGTCATTGAGTGTCACTTTGGCGAACAAAGAAACAACACCATAGCTGACTAGGATGTTGTTGGGTCCAGATTTTAGTTTCTTCAACTTCTGTATGAAATGTCCCAAGTTCTTTATGCTTTTGATGGTCTTTCTGACATGTGTCTAAAGCAGAGACGCCAAGTGTTTTGCTGGTTTACATTCAGTGAGCAAGGTATGCTTGGAATCAGTCATAGTGGTACACCACATTTATGGATCTTGGTAATCCATTCAGCTGAGGCAGTAGGTCTTCTGTGGTGTGCAGGTTCCTCTGTAGGTCTGCAAAGACAGAAGATACTGTGTGTAACCAATTCAAATTTCGTGTGATCCAGTGTATTGAATCTGCGCTTAGCTTTCAGTACATCGTTGGAACTAACAGGTCATGTATCTTCAGTCTTCATTAAAAGGGTAGGATTTCTCTTTTGGGCAGGCATAACCATTATGCTCTTGTTGGTGTTGGGGCTCTTGAGAGCTTGTAACTCTTCTCTTTTCAGATTGCAAATTTGTGTCTTTACTTGACACAGTATGATGGTGATTTCATTGTGTATGTCCTTGGCTTTTTCTCAAGGAAGGATCCAGATGGTGTTAGCAATCACATACTCTGTAGATAGAGCTTTAGGGAAGAAACCAAAATTCCCTCCTTTTAAAGGACAAATGAGGTTCCCCTCATAAATGAATTCATGTAAAACGGAGAACTGTGAAATGACGACCAACTTTTGGGCATTTGCTATCAACTCAGTTGCCGCACACACTGAGATGATTTGAAAAGATTTGACAGCATCACTCTCAAGAGCATGCAGATGGAACTTGAATGCTGTGTTGAGTTGCAAAAGAAAAAGTTTGTAACATGTGAAACTTCTCCTTGAACACATAACTACACTGAAAGTCAATGAGCTCCAACTGAATTTCAGGAGGCACACTTATTCCTCCACTGCCGGAGGAGTTGCAAGAATACTAAAATCAAGTTCATGTCAGTTTACATCACTAAATATAGATTAGATTTACTTCCATTCCATTTGATTCATAGAGAAGAGGTCCTCCAGGATGTAGAACGTGTCAGAAAAACAATAATACATGACAAATATTTACAACTAAAACAAATAAGCTAATGTACCTTCCACGGGTCCCATGTGGAATGATTGTCTTTTTCTATTTATATTTTAATTAACACTATATGAAAGGATCATTTTACAACACTCATACACTAAGATCGCATTAATGCACTGAATTTAAACTTAATTTTTTTAATTTATAAGGTAATAAACATTTAATAGAACTACTACAATACTTATTTACAGTGAACACATTACTGCACTGAAATGACTGAAATGGTGGCAGAAGTAAGATTGTACTTGACACACACACACACACACACACACACACACACACACACACACACACACAATCACTTGGTTCTACTGAAACCTTAATCAAAGGCGTAGAAGGAGTTGTCCACCAATATATCCTTTATGCTTCTCTTAAACTGAATTTCATTGGCTGTTAAGCTTTTTATGGCTGCTGTCAACTTATTGAAAATGTGTGTTCCTGAATAATGCACATCTTTTGTACAAGAGTAAGTCACTTTAAATCCTTGTGTAAATTATTCTTATTTCTAGTATTGATTCCATGAACTGAGCTGTTGGTTTGAAAAAGTGATATATTTTTAATGACTAATTTCATTAAGGAATAAATATGTTAGGAAGCAGTAGTTAGTATCCCTAGTTCCCTAAACAGGCCTCTGCAGAATGTTCTTGAGTTTACACCGCATATAACTATTATTGCACATTTTTGTGCCTGGAAAACTTTAGCTTGGCGTGATGAACTACCCTAAAAAATAATCCCATATGACATTATGAAGTAAAGGTAAGCATAGTATGCCAGCTTTTTCATTTTTATATGCCCTATGTATGACAATTCACATTGCAAATAGAGAGTTGTTTAGACACTTCAGCTGTTCTGTGGTGTGCTCCTCCCAGTTGAATTTATTATCAATCAGTAATCCTGAGAATTTAACACTGTCCCCTTCTTCTATCGGCTTGTCATCATACATTAGGCATATACTTGTGGGACGCCCGTTACAAGTTCTGACCTGCATGTGGTGTGTTTTTTCAAAGTTTAGTGACAAAGAATTGGCTAGGAACCAGTGATTAATGTCCACAAATATTTTATTAGTGGATCTCTCTAAGACTACACTTGATTTGCTGTTTACTGCAATGTTTGTATCATCGGCAAACAAAACAAACTTGGCATCTGGTAATGTTACTAATGAAAGGTCATTGATATACACAAGAAAAAGTAAGGGCCCTAAGATGGAACCCTGTGGGACCCCACATGTAATTAGTTCCAGTTGGATGATGCCTGATAGCTTAATACACGTCTCTTTCCTAGTGACAAGCTTTGTTTCTTGCGAGAGATACAAGATTTGAACAGTTTTGTAGCATTTCCTGTTACTCCATAATATTGTAATTTACTTAAAAAATAGTATGATTTGCTCAGTCAGATGCCTTTGACAGATCACAAAATACACCAGTTGCCAGCATTTTTTTCCCCTAATGAATTAAGTACAAGGGTCACTCCAAAAGAAATGCACACTATTTTTGTAAAAATACAGTTTTCGTTCTGCATGTGTGAAAGTTTTACAGTGTGTAGATACATCCTTCCCGCTTGTTTTCAAACTTAGTTCAACCTGTTCCCGTGAGTGGCACCATCACAGCATGTCTTCAAGATGGCTGTGAAAACAACACAGTGGGAAACATCCACAAGAGGTTGAAAAAGGTGTAAGGAGATGCTGCTGTCGATCGCAGTACAGTTAGTCGGTGGGCAAGCAGGTTACATGATGAAAACGGGCATGGCAATATTGAGGATTGTCCTCGCAGTGGCAGACCTCGTACTGCACCCACTCCAGACAATGTGCAGAGAGTTAACGAATTGGTGACTGCTGACAGGCTTATCACAGTGAACGAATTGTCACACTACGGTGGAATAGGGGAAGGAAGTGTTTGCAGAATACTGGAAGTGTTGGCGTTAAAATAAAGGTTTGTGTCAGGTGGGTTCCCAGGATGTTGACAATGGCTCACTGTGGTGTGCATACTGTAAGACCTTCGGTACACACACCATCAGATTATTTGACTTGTCGCTCTAGCGAAGTAGGCGAGTGTCACCAATATGTCGCGTGGTCTTATCGTGGCGTGTTTATCTTCTGCCGTTAGGTCAGACAATAGAAATGCCACTTGCACGCTTAGAGTTGCAGATTGACGGTGACCAACTTTAAACAAAACTTGATTAATTTTCACACACATTTATTAAAATAATAAGAATCATAAACCTTACTTAACTTTATTCTGGATGCTATTTACAATTGACAATCTGAAGTTCCTTTGGTCTTGGTACGTTAATCTTATTCTCACATATCTCTGATACTTGACAAAGTGTCTATTCATTTATCTTCATGGCTATGTACAGGAATATGATAATCTTATTTGGCGCAGACTGAAACTTGACTACAGACAAATGCAGACTAATGCAGACTGACTATTTGGAGGTCTGTACACTCGTTATAATACCTCGAGCGTTCAGGTATCACTGTGCGAGTGTGAGCCGCGAGGAGAAAAGGTTCTACATTAGCAGCAATCTCATTGGCTGCATTACATATTAATACGCGGATCGGCGGAAGCAGAATTTGGTCCGTCTTTATGGCAGCGCCATCTCGTAGAGCGGAGATGGACGATCGCTGCGCCTGTGCTGTTGTGCTTAGCGGGGCGCGCTCTATTTGGAAAGTTGTATATGCGCTGACTACGTGGAACTATGTACACAACATCCCTCCCTTCCGGGGGAAGAAAAAAAGCTTTTGAAGTGTGCTTGAAAAGCCTTTTTTTCTGCTTCCTTACTTTCCGGCGTGCGTATGTCTGTGGGTGCACACATGTGGTGTCTGACTGATTCCGTTATTTGACAATATATGTCCTAAATACTGAATTTTCTTGACAAAAAATATACATTTGTCCTTGTTGCACCTGAGATTGGACTTTCTGAGAATCTTGAACAGTTCTTCCAGGTTATCTAGTAAATCTTGTGGAGATTTTCCCGAGACGATTATGTCATCGAGATTGTTAACTGCGTTAGGACAGTTTCTAATTAATTGTTCCAAGTAACGTTGAAAGATGCTTGGTGCACTTGCGATACCAAATGGTAAGAGCTTGTATCTGTACAATCCAAATGGAGTATTTATTACCATAATCTTATGTGTATCTTTGTCTAAAGGGATCTGCAGATATGCTTCCTTTAAATCCAGTTTGGCGAAATACACACCCTCTGCTAAGTTATACATCAGTTCTTCCAGTTTCAGAATCGGGTATGTATCTATAATGCACTGTGAATTGACAGTATTCTTGAAATCTCCACAGATACGTAATGATCCATTTGACTTTTCTATGACAACGATTGGTGTTGCCCAGGCGCTACATGTGACTGGTTCGATAATACCATTGCCTTCTAAACGGTCAAGTTCGTGCTTTACACATTCTTTCATTGTGTAAGGTCCAGTTCTAGCTTTGCAAAACTTCGGCACTGGATTCGGTGTCAGCGTAATGTGTGCCTGGTAATCAGTTACACTGCCTGTCGCGGAGGAAAAAATATCTTCGTACTTCTGCAACACTGTTTGTAATTTTCCTTTCAGAACTTCATGTGTGACCTGTTTTGCTTCATGGATAGTGAAGCCTAATTTGATAAAGAGATCCAGACCCAGCAAGTTTGATGCCTTATGGGTGTTAACTACTGCTAAAGTAGCTGTCTTGGTAAACTGTTTGTAAGTTAATCCGTCGTCAGTGCACCTTTGACTGGAATTTGTTCATTACTGTAGCTGTACAGTGAGCTGTCAAAATGCTGCAATTTAGGAGAACCTAGTAGTTTATGCACGTGCAGATTTATGATAGAGATTGACGATCCTGTGTCAATCTGGAATTTGATAGGTATTTTGTTCACCAGTAATGTGACATACAAAGATTTGTTCCTATTTTGTACAATAGCATTAACTTTTGAAACCTGAATGTAGTCTTGCCTATTCATATTGTCACACGCATTGGAGGTATACTTTTTAAAATTAAGCAAGTGGCATTTCTATCGTCTGACCTAATGGCAGAAGATAAACACGCCACGATAAGACCACGAGACATATTGCTGACACTCGCCTACTACAGACTGTAGCTCTACTTGGGAGGATTTAAATTGCCGTGTCCCAAACCATGCTGCCTCAGTTTATTAACTATTTTTACAACAACATCCATGAAACTACTTATTTTGGCACATTTTGCCATCAGATTAATGTGATATAGGATGCAGTGAATCACTGGCGTTTCTTGCTGGATACCAAATTCTTTTGTCTTTTTTCTTGAAAAAGCAATGACGCCATGTTTTTTACTAATGATTGCAGGAGCTCTACCTGTTGCAGTGAATGAAAGTATTTCCCAGTATAGGTAATATTTGTCAACAGTGTTTTCTAAGCAAGAAAATGTGTTATCAGCCTTAATGGTATCATGCATTGACACTAAATCAAGCAGTTCTGCCTGCATATTGAACTCGGCATCAACACCTCTCACAGATACAGCTAGCTGAGCAACATCTGTGCTTTTATCCAAAACCAAAGAGAAAAAAATCTTTAGTCTTATCTTTCAGTTGTGTTTCCATGTCATTTACCATGCCTTTGATGCATCTGCAAACTGATCTCCATGAAAGAGGAACTGTTTAAATAACAGAAGTTCTCTTTAAAAATTTTTCCTTCACTGCAGGGATTTGTTGTTTCAGCAATTTTAAGAGCTATGTGATTGCTCACTCTCATTACGTCATCATTGTGGATGACATGGTTCTGTTCGTGTAAATGCGTTACAAGGAAGAGGTAAACTCAAGGGCAAAACCACATAATGGTTTATAAATAATAGTAATATTTTCAAGAAATGACATGTATCTATATGAACTTACTTCTCTCTTCTTTCTGTAGCTCAAGAAGTTTTTCCTTCCTTTCCTCAGTATCCAGAGTGATCACAAATTTTTCATGAAGGAGTCGAAAATGTCACTCACATTGTACTTATCCCTGGCTGACAAAATAGCATTACAAAACAGACCCTGAGGGCCCATTTGTGTTTTAATAAAATAGTAATCTTCTTCCCACGGTGGGTTGTAGTGTATATGTTCCGTTGATTTATGTTATCAGCCATTTATCCTATCACTAATTTTGTCTTACCATGAATCCCAAAGAGACTTCAACACCACCGCTAATGACACAAAGTAAACAGGCCTGTCTTGCCATGCACATGTTGGTAACAAATGAGTGAAAGGTGGAGGGGGAACTGTTGGCTGACAGCACCCGTGAGCATATGCATCTGCGATAGTACATTTGCTCACCCTTGCTCCAAGGTATTGTGGCCTTAATCAGTTCTTCCATTAGTGCAAGATCAGTATTGCTTTTGTCAAACTGACATCCATACATTTCCTATTCGATCTAATATTTGGTAAGTACAAAATGTCAGACTGTCCCCACCTTTCCCAGCAGGGTGGTGAGAATATTTTTTTGTTTCAGTTATAATGAAGTAATCTTATGATTCTTACACTGAGCACAGGTTTTAGTAACTCTAGATGCCTCCTGTTGTTTTGTTTGAACTCAAACCATTCAGCACACTGTCAAACTCTGGCTGCATTACTAGCTCACCCGCGTATCTTATCTTCCTATCTATGGTACTGAGGGGGCAACTCCCTGCATTGTGTAGATTTTTTTGTGCACTCCGGCCAATAATATGTCCCTTGTTCCATATGTAATAGGTATCCCATTTTTTATTAATAGATTAGTAATTTTACTTCTTATTCCCTCAAACTGAGTTATTCTTTAACTGTACAATGTCAAATTTTCCTATGACCTTACCATATTTTATTTCTTCACATCCTTCTCTCGTCCAGATTGTTGGTCCCCAGCATTTCCTGTTTCACCTTTCAATTATAGCCTCTCAGTTTCCTTCTTTCATTAAGCTGGGTTATTTCAGGAACAATTCTATGATTTTTTTCCTTCCATCTTTTCTGTGCTGGTATCGGCTGCTAAAACTTTTAATTATTCCTTACTGGTATATATTATTCTCTTCTGCCAAAGTAATTACAATATTTTCTACAGTGATCACTGATTTAGAAACTACCAAGTCATCTGGTTATTTTTTTAATTTATCAGTATCCCACTTCCACATACAATATCTCCTCTTTATTTTCCTGATTTCCAGACTTTTAACCATCACTGCAAGGTTCTAATAATAATATCTATCTTACTTTGGTGGGCTATATAGTCCAGTATATCATTGCTAACTAGTTATCTAGGCATGATGTAATTTTGTTGATACCTTCACACATATCTCAGTCATTTCCAACATTTGAAGCCTGTATCAACTCATTTTTTCAGCATACAGCAGTAACTGTCTCATGTTTTCCCTACTTACAATACCAAATGTTGTTAGTTTTAACGCTCTCATTTACATCTTTTACCAGTTGCTTGTACATTCTCATTTTTTGTCGTCAACTTGTGCCATAGCCAGGTGCCTTTAATTCTCATTGTTTTTTGTCAATTTGTGGCATAGTCCTATAAACTTGTATGTTGTTGATGGGCATTCACTTACCATTTTTCAATGTTGAGAAGAAAAGTTTAGTATTGTGATTTCTCATAGTGACTCACTTACCAATCCACAGGTCATCAGTACCTGGTGCATCTTTGATGATACTATTTTTACTACCCAAAAGTCACCTGATCACGTCTTTATCTTATTTCCATTTCACTTCATTAAACTCTATTAAGTTTGACTTCGGACCGTCCATATCTGTGTTCATATCAACCAATTTATGCAAAACAGTCAAACTTAAAACATCCAAAATTCCAGTCTGTAGAATTACTTCTTTCTTTTTTAATTTAAGATTAAGCCTTTGCTTTGTACCATGCAGAGGGGTCATTACCCATGACTTGTACTTTTGTACATCACTATTGCCATGTGGCTGTGGATCACATTTTTAAGATTTTGTTGAGGCACTAGTCACAACAATATCATAAAAGTAGAAATGTATTTTTCTATTAGGCCTACAACTTTGCTTCCACTGTTTTGCTCAAAGTTTGAGGCTTTATTGTGAAAACCTTAGAAAAAAATTTACAATTCAAAGTATTGGCCGTTGCTGTCCACTGTTTTCTCCTGTCTTCCTGGCAGCACACACATCCTGTGGCAGAAGAACTGCGTGTCTTTCTGAGGAGACCCGTGAATCAATTCAATTTTGCACTCATTTTGTGACTGGAGGGGCTCGTCATCCAGGCTGTCTGGCATTGATAAAAAAAGATAGTTTTCGAAGTGAGAATATAGCAGGTAAGGTAGGATTTCCCATTTCAATATTTCCAACCATGTTTTGATTGGTTTTGTGTAATGGGGTGTAGCACTGTCATTCTGCAAAATCAGCTTTTCATGTCTGTCACTGCATTGTGGCTGTTTGTTTTTAAATGCTCAGCTGAGATACATCAATTGCTTGTGAACCTTCTGTCTTCAACGTCAAAATCACCATTCTTGAAGGGCTGAAACCTTTCTCAGGGTGTTCTTTCATTAATAGATGCCTCACCACAGGCCTTATGATACATTTTATGAGCATTGTAGATTTCTTCATGTTAAATCATAAAGTTAAAACTTCCCTCAAATGATGAGAATTGGTATTATAATTTGATATATTCAATCAAGAATAGCTTTATGATGCAATCACATATTGACTAATATTTTGATTGTGTTATGTTTAAAAACGCCCAGGCATATTGTGTGACACGTGTGACCTACCACCTGCACCACCACCACCACCACCACTTGCCACTGTTGCATCTGTTGCGAAACAATGGAAGCCAAGTTATAGAGCTAATTTACAGTATTACTGTAATACCCATATGTAACATACAGACAGTTCAGGGCAATAACAGAAAATGGATAGTGGTTGTTAAACAAAACAAAAATAGCTAATTTCTGTTTGGCTTGTCAAACCACTACAAAACAAGAACTAGATCAGTTGTTGGTGATTTAATTTGGTTGCTGTTCAGTGGCAAATGTACATCTTCCATACACAGCTCACCGGGATTTAGTAGAACAATGTGTATTCAGTCAGGAAAGTATTTACAGGAATCTCAGTTGGCAAAGTAGTAGGCCGCAGTAGTATGCTTTACTGAATCCGTATTTAGCAAGTTGTCATTGACTTCTTTCTACAAAATGTCTTTTATACTTTGTCAGCCCATTGCCCACAACCTAACTTCCTAAGTCACTGATCATTTCCAGCTGTCTTTCCAATCAGCCCTACCAAATTTCCACCTGGCTGCCTGCTTGTCGCTGAGAAACCGCCACTCTATGCAGTAACACCTCATGACCTCGCCACCATTTAACACTGCCTCTCCCAGTGTCCTGCTGTTATAACTTCAAACTGAACAAACATATTTCAAGGAAGACACAATACATGAAAGTCACAGATCAAGTAAACAGAGTAAGACGTGTGTATATTTTAACAGTCAAATCATAACTGAGTCTGAGTCTAGTGACCGCTAGCTGGCTGGCGGCTTAGGTGGCGCTGCTGCTGCATGGCTGGCAGACAGCGCCACATGTAGAGGATGCGCGTAACTGTGCAGCAGCACTTCGAAAGATTGGCGAGTCACAACACTTTCCTCCCCTTTGAAGTTTTTGCACAGGTCTTGATGGAGGTGGCCTGTAGATTGCTAACGTCCATAGGTGTTGTTTGACTGGCCGTAAAGTCTCGAGGAGGAGGCTTCCCGTACGGAGGGAAGTGTCCCCGATGATAACGGGTCGAGATGACAGGAGACGTGGGGGTCGAACCTGCTGGGGTCCCATGCACCAATCTGCCCGTTGCGGCAAGTCTGGTTGTTATAACAGGAGACATGGACAATGTGTCCACGTCCATAGGAGAAGGAGGCGAGTAGAGTTGCTCTGACAGATGATGGTCATCTGGTTCCTGCATGGGCACTTCTCCTGGTGGCGTCAGTTCTTGTGCTGGCACCGATATGATGGTGAGAGGACTGCGTTGTGAGTAATGAGAGATTCCAGTATCCCGAGTGTCAGGTAGCGGCATCCGGAACAGGCGTTGCCGGCACACGAGGCCGAAGCTGGTCCGAATGACACACTGCAACACCTGTGTCCGTCTGGATTTCATACAGGTGTTGGCCATGGTGTCGTAAGACGCGGGCAGGAATCCATTTTGACCGCCTGCCATATCCCTGTACCCACACAAGGTCGTCAGTGGTGAACCGGCCAAGCAAATGCACCCGTGGCCGTGAGGTGGAAGGCCACAGAAGATGAAGTAGCGTGCGGGGCTGTCGGCCATGTAAGAGCTCAGCTGGGATTTGGTCGCCCATGGGGGTGAAACGGTAAGAAGCCAGAAATTGGAGAAGCGCATCATCAGCAGCAGAAGAAGTCAGGAGTTTCCTCATCTGAACCTTAAATGTACAGACCAGTCGTTCAGCCTCACTGTTTGACTGTGGATGGAACAGAGGGGCCATGACATGCATGACGCCGTGACAGGCACAAAAATCCGCAAAATCGGAAGAGGCAAATTGTGGACCATTATCAGTAACAAGAGTAGAGGGAAGGCCTTCCAAAGAGAAAATGCGAGCTAGAGCATTGGTGGTTGCTGCGGTGGTAGGCGACGTGCAACGGACAATGGAAGGAAAGTTAGAGTAGGCATCAATAACGAGAAGCCAATAAGTACCTAAAAAAGTTCCCGCGAAGTCAGCATGAATACGCTCCCAGGGCTTCTCAGGCGAAAGCCACGGTGACAAAGATGACTTGGGGGTGGCGGCCTGTGACACACAAGGGCCGCAGGCAGTGACCATGTGTGCGATTTCAGAGTTGATGCCGGGCCAGTACACATGACGGCGCGACAGAGATTTTGTGCGAGAGACACCCCAGTGGCCTTGGTGAAGGAGGCGCAAGACCGAAGCATGCAAAGACGCAGGTACCACAACACGCGGCGAAGCATTTTCGGTGGAAAGGAGGATAACACCATCGCTAGCCGTGAGGCGGTAACGCAAATCGTAGTAGTCCCGCAACGGATCAGAAGTCTTAGCGGACGGACGATCTGGCCAACCCTTCTGAATACAGCGTAAAACCCAGGAGAGGGTAGAGTCAGATCCCGTAGCAGCCGCCAGCCAGTCCCTGGTGATGGGGAACCCGTCCACAACCTGCTGCTCGGCAACATCCAGGTGGAAACACAAAAGTTCGTCCCTATTGACTGCTAAATCAGGACCCATGGGAAGGCGAGACAGTGCATCTGCATTCGCATGTTGAGCCGTCGGCCGGAAATGAATCTCATAATTGAAACGAGACAAGTAAAGAGCCCAATGCCGGAAGCGGTGTGCAGCCTTGTTGGGAAGTGACGTTGATGGATGAAACAAGGAAACAAGTGGTTTGTGATCCGTAACAAGATAAAATTTGGATCCATAGAGAAAAACACCAAACTTATGAAGAGCATAAATAATGGCCAAAGCTTCTTTTTCAATTTGAGAATACTTTTGTTGGGCATCCGTGAGCGTTTTGGAGGCATAAGCAATGGGTTGTTCAGCACCGTCAGAAAAACGGTGTGTAAGGACTGCACCGACCCCATATTGAGAGGCATCCGTGGCAAGAACAAGATGTTGGCCAGGTTGATAAGTAGCCAGGCATGGGGCCTGTTTCAGCATAGTCTTCAATTTCTGGAAAGCCGCATCGCATGACGCAGACCAGTAAAAAGGCACGTTTTTATGCAACAGGTGATGCCACAGCTGAGCCACCGATGCAGCAGACAGTAAAAACTTGTGATAGTATGCTATTTTCCCCAAGAAGGCCTGCAGTTCCTTAACAGATGTAGGGCGAGGAAGGGCATCGATCACAGCGACAGTTTGCTGAAGCGGACGAGTACCATCCCGAGAGAGTTGAAACCCCAAGTAGGTGATAGATGCCTGAAAAAATTTGGATTTCTGAAGATTACATGAATTGTCCCAAGAGAGAAATCTTCTGTTTATTGTAAGTCCGTAATTGCCTGGTGATAGGTGACAGGATTGGAGAACCCAACTGAAGATACGTCTGAGAATTGATGATAGTGGCAGCAGAAACAGTATCCACCTGCATGCGAACATCTCGACCAAGTATTTGGACAGTGAGGAATAACTTCCCTGAAAGGGAGGAAGTACTATTGACAGACAACACAGAATCAGAATCAGCCTCATGGTCATGAACATTGTGTACGTGGTCGGATTTGCAAACGGATGACACATGACGCTTTTTTTTGCATTTGTGACACATGGCCCAATGTTATGGACAATCTTCTCGTAAATGTTTCATAAAACACCACAGACATGAAGGAAGTTGCCGTGGGTTTTCCTGCAGTTTCTTAGAGATTTGTTTACGGTTAGGCCGAGGCTGCGCTTCCACGTCGGCCGGTGGGGACACGCCACACGCTTCGTCAACATCACACAGAGTTTTGTATTTCCCCGACGTCGCCCCATGCCTCTATTTGCGCTCCAGTGGTGCGAGAAATTTCAAAAGACTGAACGATGGATAGGGCTTCATCCAGAGTCAGATTTGCCAACTGAAGGGCACGTTGCCTAACTTCTTTGTCGGGCGCCGATCAGATAATAGCATCCCGTACCATGGAATCGGCGTAGGATTCTTTGTGAACTTCAGTAATAAATTGACATTTGCTACTGAGGCCGTGAAGTCAGCAGCCCAAGCACGATAGGATTGATTCGGTTGTTTTTGACAACAATAAAAGGCAACACGAGAGGCTACCACATGTGTTTGCTTTTGAAAATTAAAGGAACCAATTGCAACAACAACCGATACATTTGAGGTGAAATCCATGAAAGGAACAGAGATTTACATGTTTGTTCGTCCGCAACATGAAATGCCAAGAAGCACTGTCGAAGACGTTTTTTGTAATCAGACCAGTCTTCCGCCATCTCGTCGTAAGGAGAAAAAGGAGGTAGAGACGACGACGAGAGACGCCCCGCATTTGATGCCGCGACGAAACCACGAATCGCCTATGTGAGAAGCGTTTGCTGTTCTATGAGACCTTGCAATAGTTGCTCTAAAGTAGTCATAGAAACATGTGGGTCAACGATGGAAAAGAAAAATCACTACCTCGTCGCCAATTGTTACAGCTTCAAGTTGAACAAATATATTTCAAGGAAGACGCAATACATGAAAGTCACAGATCAAGTAAACAGAGTAAGACATGTGCACACTTTAACAGTCAAATTATAACTGAGTCCAAGTCTAGCGGCCGCTGGCTGGCTGGCCGCTTAGGTGGTGCTGCTGCTGCTGCATGGCTGGCAGACAGCGCTGCATGTAGAGGATGCGCGTAACTGCGTGGCGACACTTTGAAAGATGGGCGAGTCACAACACCTGCAGATTCCAAACCCACCACACAACCCAACATTTTCTATGCTTGACCAAAGATCCTACTCCCCATAAGTACTTCTCCTCAAACCAATGGTTCACAGCAAAACTACCATAACTAGCATTTCTTTGAAAGTTCCAATATTTACCATAAATCATCCTGGAAATGTGCACTTGTGACTGCTGAGTAGAATGTCCTATTGTCATATTGTTATTAAGTAGTAGCAATGCCTCTATGAAATTTCCTATTTCCAAAGCTTTCTTGCACATGGATATGATAATATGTATGCACAATAAAACTAAAACAAAATAGTTTCCAAGGAAAAAATAAAGACTATATGTAAAATTAATATTGAACAGTTCATTCATCATCTTTTTCAATATTATGAGCTTCCTCATGCTTCAGATTGTGATAGAATTCATGGTAATCTGTTGAAATAATGTTCCTCTGGCAGAGGAGCAACAGATGAGAACATTTTTCCTCTGTAATTGGCAGTGTTGATGAGTATGCGTATGGTGAGTATTCTAGCACATTCTCTACATGTGGCCTGTGATCATGAAACTTGTGCATTAAATCATTTGTTTTGTAGTCTGAGTCACTTTCATATTTAAATGACATCTTCCATGGTTCTTCCTTCCTCACCATTATTACTCGTATATCAGGCCATCTTACCTTTTGTCCCATTTTTCAGCTTTAGTCCAGTTTTGGATCTTTGATGAAGCCCCTTTGAAATCAAAAAACTCCTTCTGTGACTCTTACACACATAATGCCTTTTTCCGTTTTGCTTGGCTGTGGCCATTAGAATGTACCACAGCTTGGGTACATAAATGTTCAAGCCATTTTTTTGTCCCCTTTATAACACTGTGCATGCTGTCTCTTTCATTCTTAAGGAAAATTAAATCAATTTGTAGATTATGCCCATTGTACAGATAAATGAGAAACACATTCATGTTATAAAAAAAAGAAACTCTTTAAACAATTAGAGATAAGACATTCATATTCACAGGACATGTACATTAGTCTGTTCTGCAGAAATGATTAGCATTGGAGTCACCTCGGTTCAGTATGTGTCCTGTTACCTAGTAGGCACAGGGTCTGCCATGGGCTCTGATAACTTGTTCCTTGCATGATGGCATTGACGCATATAAGGTGTGAATGGCACCCTGTCTTATAGCCACCCATGCTGCATTCACCTGGTTCCAGAGTTAATCTGTGGTGGTTGGCGCTGGGTCACAGCACTGCACCAATCATTTCACTATGTTCCACACATTTTCAGTTGGCGACAAGTCTTGTGATCTGGTGGGCCAGGGCAAAATGTTGATATCCTGTGACACCAAGAAGGTACGTGTTCATGATGCGACATATGGTCATGCATTATCTTGCTGAAAAATCACGTCTTGGGTGTTATGCGGAAATGATATGGCTATAGGTCACAAGATGTCATTCGCAGAATTTCATCCACATAGGTCACACTGGTCACAGTGCCCTGTGGATCAACTGTGATTTGTTGCTGTATCCAATAGCACCCCATACCATAAGGACTTGTGTTGGTGCCGTATATCTTATGCGAATGCAGTCACTGTGAAGCCTCTCCCCCTATCTGCGGCAAACCAAAATGTGGCAATCATTTTCACAGAAACAGAACCTGTATTCATCTGAAAATGCTATCTGATGCCAGTCTTGTCCCCAGTGATATCATTCCATACACTATTACCACCTAGCATGTTTCTGCACATTCATGAAGAGGAGTGGACGATGGACACATAACCCGTGCATTAATAAACAGCAACTGGTTGTCACCCCTGATAGTGCATGATGTGTTGCTGAGGAGAACACGGATCTGTCCTGCAATGCCTTTTGGATCAGATGTCAATCTTCCCAGGGCTTGGTATGGGTGGTGTAACCTGACCCATTTCATTGTGTTCTACTTTCTGTGAACCATTTGGTACACACTTGTTGTACTGCCAAAACACTTCATCCCACATGAGCAACAGTTTCCCAAATGGCTGCATCACATTCTCTCATGCCACTAATGCACCCTCTTTTAAACTCAATATGACGGTATAGTTCGAGCATATGTCTGGGAAGCATCCTGCGCGTCTGCTCAAGTCACACTGATCCATTACATTTGCTTTATAACAACAACAAGAGACACAGGCACATTTTACTGGTAGTTGGTGTTGCGCTACAGTATCGATGTTGACCTTGAGCCCACAGGCTGACACAGTTAAAATGCTAATCATTTGTACAGAACATACTGATGTACATGTCCTGTGAATATGAGCATCCTATCTCTAGTTGTTCATAGTATTCTGCTTTTTATGAACATGAGTGTATAAATCTTTTTTGGTTCTGACTATTCCAATTGTCAGGAAAGAAAGAAACATACATCTTCTAGCCTTTCTCACTTTGCTGCTTCAGGAATTTATAGGTATGTGTAAACTTCCTCTACATCCACTTATCTTGTGCCACATGAACCACATTCCCTTTTGTATTCCCATGTCGTAGGTAGTCAGTTCGCAGGTGCTCAGGTTTCTTTTGTAATAGAGCAAGGATACTTCACAGTGTGGAGTGTAGAGTACCTACTGTGAATCAAAATAGGCACATAGAAATGTACTGTCAGTTTGCACCTTCAACTTGTCAGCATCTTCTTCTGCTTGAGTCCTGTATTTGTTTTACTGATGCCTTTGCATTTCTTCCTCTAAAACAGTCTTATTTTCTGGTTCAGCATTCAACTATTTTAAGTTTGAAAAACTCAAGATTGTATTCTGTATTAAAAACCTTATCATACACCCAATCTGATGCATGTTCATTCTTCTCCTATTGGTACTTCTGAATGAACATTCCATGCATCTTTCAAGCACTGAGGGGGCTAACTTGGTATAGCCATTGTAGCGGTTCTGCCTGCTTTTATTTCTTCTTCGTTTGTTGTCCTCGGTGTCAACATACTGTATTGCTACACTGGCTGAAAAATGGGTTGTGGATTCCGGCACTGACTATTGTAAATAATGTAGCTGACAGGTACTCAGTTGCATTTCACAGTACTTTAATTTCACTGTTCACAACTCCCTAATAATACACAGTTATATGGCCAGTGTACTATTGTTCATCTTCCGATAAGCCTCATTAATAGGTTGCAGGCGAACGCCCACATACTGCTACAGTAGTTTACTACTGAACATCTACGAGCAGTGAAACCCTAACTACAAAGTTCACAGTTCTTGAAGAATAGAAAGGTATATATGGAGCAGACACTGCCATTGTTTTTACACACGGCCTAATTGTTTTACACTTATTCCACAGTTGAAGCATTGTCGTTGTTCTAACCAACACAGTTTTCTCGTCTGAAACTCGGCTATGGACTGACTGTTTCATGACCAAAAATCGGGCTCTTATATATCTTCAGAATAATAGGTACTGAAAATACACATTGTTCAGAGTTAATTTTTACAGAAATTACAATTAAACCTTAACTCATTCGATCAACTGAATACATCGAAAAAATGGTCCTTTTAACAGTTTCTTCTACTGCATGAGTTGAGCTGAGTTATATGTTTAAATTATGAAATTAACAAATATAAGCACACAAACAATACTTCTGACAAAACTGTTAGTTACTTTAGAATTAATTCAGTGCAGGTTTTGCTAACATGTTTTTGAATAGAGCCAAATAGATACTTTAAGATGAGTAGTATTTCGTCTTCCAAATGTTTATAATTAGTACAGAGTTTATATTTGTTTATATGTCAACAATAGAATTTAAGTTGCAAAGCAATTACTGATTTCACCCTATAATGAAAGATACTAACTTGGAATAGTCAAAACAAATTAGAAAATCAATTACATACATAAAACTAAGCACGAAATTTGATCTGGTGTTATATTTTTTAAAACTGAGGGCCAACCATTCTCTTTTATGGAAACGCAGATAATATTCACATACATTAATGGCAAATAGTTAAAAGTAACAAAATGAATTTAAGGAGGCAGATGGCAAAATAATAGGGGAATTAAAATTATCCCAGCTTGCTTCATCACACCGTGAACTGTCCTTTCTAATATGGTGTGATTCTGCTTTTTGAAGTGAATCTATGTGATTTTTTTTCCTTCCATAATTTGGTATGATGATCATTGATAATTAGTGGGTCTATCACATTTGCTCTCAGTCACAACACCTTCTGGATGGTTTTCCCTACAATTTTTTGTACCCACAGATCAGTAATACCAAAGGTATGCAAAAAACATAGTTCTGCATACCTTTTCTTCTTTATTTTTTAAGAATAAATGTATACTGTAGTGTGCAAGTACACCTGGACATGATACCATCTTCCAAACTGTTACAATTTCTTATTCGTGGAATTTTCGTGATCAACTTGCTCAGATAATCATGGTCCCTATCTGTACTTTCTAAACCATAAAATTTCTCAAACCATTTCTTTCTATGATCTAATGATAATTTATCTTTATTGCAGTTATTCCACCATCAAATCCATCAGCTTTTCATGCATTTCTTTTCCACTTGAATTAATGTATGCTTTTCCATTCTGATAAGCTTCTTTCTTAATGTTTCTCCTCCATTTCCACTCCTCACATTTTTGTTTGTGAAGAGAGTGAGAGAGAGAGAGAGAGAGAGAGAGAGAGAGAGAGAGAGAGAGAGAGAGAGAATCCGAAAGGTTACTTCGAATGTAACAGGCTTATTATACTTCTGTAATATCAGTTGCCTGTGCTTGTTTTGGTGTTTCATCAGGGTTGTCTATTGACTTCCCATGAACACCATTAGCTACCTATCTGAATTCGCAGTTATGAGATCCTGCACTTTTTGGCAAGCATGTAGAATTCCTACACTAAATATAATAATATTTTCACTCAATAGTGCTTAGCCGCAACTGTTTCATTACTTTCTTGATAGTTCAAGAAATGTATTCACAATTGCAAGTATGATGCGATTACAGCTACACGATGTATTAGTGACAAATGAAAATTGTGCCGGACTGTGACTCGAACCCAGATGTCCCACTTTATGTGAGTGGTCACTGTAATTGCATTGGCCATCCGAGCATGCCCCCAGAATTGATCCGAACTTACATAGGTCACTATGTGTCTACATCCTGTACTCTCACAATTGCTGTGTTTCCCGCACAGGGTGAGAATTATGATTATTGTCATGGCATAAAATACTATATTGCAGTGCCTGTGTTTTTATGATGTTCTCTGCAAATGTCCTTCAGACATGTATGCGTGCAACCCCTTTTCCTGAGCATTACAATGAGAGTTCAGTGATACCAGCAGACTGTGCTGCAATAACAAACTTTGTTTGTTTGTTTGGTAAAATAAAATTGTAAAAGCAGTTATAATAAAATGCCACACAAGCTGCCAAAGGTATTAGTGCAAAATGAATTTTCTTCCAAAATGTAGCTAAGATAATATTGCTCTGAACCTTCAAAATGAGAATATACGTAAACAAATCTGCAGCACATTTATGGGCACTGTCTAATGCCAACGTTTTTATGGACCATCTAGAAGGAATTTTTTCTAGCTATGAGGACCCTAAACTGCCTCATACTGAGTGATGATATTTCCAAAATGTGGAACCAGGACCAAGATGCTCCTCATTCCTGCATGATCTTAACACTTCTCACCTGATCCTCTTCATCTCAGTGGGCCATTGCCCTGGATGTTGACCTCCATCTCTCAGATAGCTCCATACTGCACAGCCAAGTACTTCTTTCCATACCTAATCCACAAACATATGTCCTGTATCATATCCACACATGCTCCTAATTCTTCAACAACACCCACTAACCAGTTGCAAAAGAGCATCCACATTGTTACCAAATATTGTAATGACTTTTTATTACCCATTATTACCTCAGACTGGAACAACTTAACCACATCTTCCACTGGTGTTCAGATACCTTACACCATGCATCGAAATGATGAAAGTAGTATTCCGCCATGCACACAACTATGTTGTATCTTTATCTTACTTTATGCCATGCCTAACCCCAACTTCTTACCACATGGGTTTTATCTTTATGAAAAACTCAAGTGCAAGACCTATTCCACATGCCAATCCAGCACATTCTATTCCAGTGCTGTCAGAAGCATGTCCTATTCCATCACAGGCAGGGTCACCCGTGAAAGCAGTCAAGTCATATATTAACTCTGCTGATATTTGTGTGCATCCTATTGTGAGCTTGACCATCAACTAGTTGCCCATGTGGATTAATGGCCAGACCGTATTGTTGCCAAGAGCAAAATTGACCACCCAGTGTCAGAGAGGGTTACTGAGCTCACAGTGCTAGACTAAAATTATTGCTTCACAACCTGTGCCATTTGGATACTACAGTCAGTACCAGCTTCTCTGAATTGTATACACTGGATTTATCCTTAAGACATCCTTTGATCCGACAACCCGCAGTTATTCTGTCCTCAGTCTTCACTAGCCCATAGGAAACAACTGCCATTACTCCTTACCTCCCCCCTCTCCCATTCTTCATCATTGTCCAATGATCTGTCCATTAATATTCAACCAAAATGTCCTCTTCGCTATCTCTCTCTTCCTATGTACTATCAAGCTACCTCTACTTTCCCACCCACTTGATCACATAACATCTAATCACCAACACACACACACACACACACACACACACACACACACACACACATACACACACACCCTGTTTCTTCAGTTACCACACACAACTTCCACTGTCTGTGCATTCACCGGGCAAGCTCACCCTGCCCATGCTGCATGCAGTGATTATCTTCACTCCTTCCAGTGGTTGCACTTTCTAGTCGAATAAAGGAATCTTAGATGGTCACTTTTTTTTCAGTTTTGAATAATCTAAATGAACTAACAAAAATGTCAGTAGATAAAAATAGATGCTAACAAATAAGTGGCAACATACTAAAGATTCAGGTCACATGAATATAGCAGCATGGTGCAGCAGCTTCTCATATCCCTTCACGATCTCTTCTTTTAAACATGTACCACTTTTGCAAATTTTTTAATTATTCTTCTGTATGTATTCTTTTCTTTTTCCAAGTTCTTAATGTAATTTCCATCCTTTTTGTCAGCAGTAGTTTAAAATTTTGCTGTCTTTTCTATGTCTGCTGATTGTGTCCTCTCTTCATTCTTTCCATAGTGCCATTTTACTTCTGCTTTTATCATACTGAACAAGTTGTTTCATGTTCCTGTGATGATCATGCTTATGTGTCGTATACTTTATTATTCCAAGCATTCTTATTTACTTCCTTCCACTCTGTCTCCAAACTGCATACGTTGTTTACTATGGTTTCTGTGTTTTACAAAGAAATGGTTAAGTTGCTGTGTTCATGATTAATGTTTTCTGGTTTAAAATATGTGATCGTCTTGTTATGAACATTTTATTTACTCCCTTTCAAATCTAGAGATCTGCTTTTAAGTTTTTAATGCAATTACTTTGGGTTTCTGAAGATATTTTTAGCTTCTATATAATTAGGAGTAAAGAAAACAACTCACCAAATAGGAAACACATTGAGTCATTGAGGGGTTGTTTTGAGTAGAGTGGGTGAGGGGTGAAAGGAGGCAGGTAGCAGGAGTTACTGTTAGGGGTTGATGGCTGACACTGAGAGGGAGGAAGCAGGTGCATGGGATATATATGCAACTCAGGCACAGGCATAACTGAGTTCGTGCAGTGCTTGATGACAGTGAGGTGGATGAGGAGGGAGGAAGCAGAACAAAGGAAGGAGAGACTGCAGGGAATAGGTTGTGGATGCAAGATGGGTGAAGTTAAGATTTTGAGCCAAAGTGTAAGTGGATTTGAGGCTTGAGGGTTAGTGGAGATTGAGATCAGGAAGGTTACAGGAACAAGAGATATGTTGCAAGGATAACTGAAATCTACAGTATAAAGAGAAGCTGGTGTGGGGTGGGGGATGTATTTTCAGTTTTGCTTTTTCTGATGTGTAAATAGAGTCAGCCTAATGAATGAATGCTCGTGGCCTGTTCTCTGCAATAATAAACATTCACATCATTTTATGCATAATTTGCAGATGCATTTATTTTTGTTTAATGTTGCAAATACAATAGAACCTTAATTAACTGTCTCTTTGGGGACTAGGGGTTGGTTAGAACACTAAAAAGGTCAGATGATCTGAGGATAATGAAACAAGTCATTGACAGAGCTCAACCAGATATAATACATCAAAATTTTTAAAAAGCCCTACATTTCTAATAAAGACAATGGAAAACAGAACATTTTGGACACTGAAAATCTGCTTAAAAATACTTATAATGTTTTTCTTTTAGTATCCTAAACCGTGACTTTACAGCTGCATCACTCCACTTCTTTTCCCATAATATTTTCATGCCCATAGCTGTTGACTGTTGTTCCAGTTATTTGAAGGCAGACTCAAACACATGCTTTGCTGCAGAGTGGCTGATGTTTTCATCTCTTCCTTTTCTACATCTGACTCCTCTCACTCAACACTGTGCTGTTGGAAAAGAAGATCAGTGATCAGATCACTGATCTCGAAGTTCTTCATTGGTTGTTAGCCATTCCTCTGAATCAGCAGGCCGAATATCATTCTGAAGGGTTTGAAAATCTGTGACTATATCTGCAGTATCTGATTCAAGTTTGTGGAAGTTGTTGCTCCTAGTTGAGGCTAAGACAGACCTCCTTCCATGACTTTCTTAGATTGGTTTCCTTATGCTCTTCCCAAGCTTAAGCAATTGGGTAAATTGCATCTTTTATGTTGAGGCTTTGCATTGCTACAAAAAGCTCACAATCCTCTTCTGTTGTTCTGTTGTCTCTAACAAAGCTTTGATGTATTTCCTTTGGTGATATCATTTTAACCATTCATTAACACCTCGCTTCATTGCTTGGATTATTGAGGACATGTTTGGAGAGGGGGGGGGGGGCAAAAACATAGCTTTTATGTCTCCTTGCTGGAGTTCATACTCAGAGGGGTGACTTGGGACATTTTCCAGCCACATAATTGCACAGGGTGGTAAGTTTTTTGATTTAAAGTATTTTTTAACATCCAGAACAAATGCATCAAAAAGACAATCTTAAACAAATTACCATTCATTCTAGCAGTACTTTGAGATTTGTAAACAGGAAGTGCTGATCCTGTAAATGTTTCATTCTTTGAGGCAAGAGGTTTCTGAGGGAGCATTTTATAGTTTAGCCCCATTTTGTCAATATTGTATAACTGATCAGCTACCAATTTATTTTCTGAGACTTTTTTTTTTCAAATTTTTCAACAAACTCCCTATGTGTATGATCATCAGCAGAAAGTTTTTTTGCCTAATGCCATGACAGCTTTTCCACTGGTGACAGCTTTTCCACTGGTCAAGCCAACCTTCACTAGCTTGGAATTCATTTTCTTCTCTCCCTCCCCAGATATTGGTGCCACTTAAAACTTTTTCTTTAAAGTAGGGTCCTGTTATGTCTGTCCTAACAAAATTGAACCGACAAAGTGTCATCAGAGAACTATAGTTTTGGCTTTTTCAACCATTTTCACCATCTACAGCTGTAATGAAAAAACTTGAAGATCTTTTCAGTTCTTTTTCCAGCCCTTAAAGGTTGTCAGTGCAACATTCATTTCAGAGACTGATTTAGTAACTGACTCATCTTCATCAAGTCTTTGCAGAACACTTAAGTTTCTGTTCAGTTGTACATATAGCATGTTTCCATTTCAGATTTGTAGCCATTTTTAGTTGAACGTGTGATTGGATAATTCGAGGAGTTGGTTAGTCATAAGTCTGGTAATCAAGGTTCTACTGTAATTATGTTTTGTACATAAACATGAATATTAGTGTGCCTGAAATTAAAAAAGAGATACTAACAATTGAATCAAAGTTACTACATCTCACTGGTACAATAAACACAGTCAATACCTTTCTTCAGTGATTAAAGTACCAGAATATACAGTGTAGTCCTTTCAGCTTTGCTTAAGAAAATGAAGAAGAAGAAGAAGAAGAAGAAGAAGAAGAAGAGAGTAGGAAAAGAAATTTGCATTCAGACATAATGCAATATATTTTTTAAGCATGTTGATGTATGTAAATACTTATCATACATTAAAAGCAGTAATATTACCTGCAAGATGTACTTCATTTTACTCAGTTAAATGTTGTAAACATGTTGCATTTTTCTTCTGCTGGCTGAAATATTTGTTTAATGTGTGTTACAGTCGATGCGGTACTTGGTTGTCAGCACTGTAACAGAAGTACGTAATGGTGTGATTCTGATAGGTCATTGGCTGCTTCATGCATATGGAATAATTGCAATAACTCAGCTCCAGGATCCAGTTCTACACTCCTCTCTTGTAGCATTGGTGCCTTTACCTGCAGTGTTCTACATCCTGACTGCCAGGTTTACTGATCCCAGCAAACTTCATGTAGATTGATGTATAGAGCAGCAGGTTACATAATGTGTTTTGCATTAATGTTCCTTGCAAATACATAAAGTGAATTTTTGCAAACTTTATTTATCCTGAACTTAGTATTTTTGTTACAAATAAACTAACACTTTATATTGTAAGGGATGCAGTAACACATCGTGAAAGGGGTGTAGCCCTTTATTAACATTTATTACCGTTTATTGCTCTTGTATACCAAATGTGCATATGATGTATGAATTTTGTGTTTTTTCTATGTGAAAATGGTATTGGTCTGTGTTAGCCTATACCTCAAAAAAAAAAAAAAATCTCGTAATACACACTGCTGCCTCGTATTAAGAGTGTAAGAATATGTCCCAAATTTCTTCCCTTGCCAGTTTGTATTATACATGAAATGTAACCTGTTGCCACATTTCCCAGTTACCACATTTGAAAAAGTGATGCCAGACAAATGAAAAATACTTCTGTAAGTAATATAATAAAATGTGTGGTTTTTATATGATGGATCATAATTTTTGTGTTGATGTTCAATTTATTCCTTTATCCACTATACTTCCTCCCTTTTCCGGACATTAAATAAGAGTAATATTTAATAATACATTAAGAGTTCATTAAATTTTCAACTGCTGGATGCACTGTGATTTTGAATATTAAATTTAGAGAACAGTATGAGACAGAGTTCTACAGGTGACTACTCTCAGCTGCACTGAAACTTTTTGAGCTTGGGTATGAATAGCATCTTATTGTGGAAGTTGCATACATTTTTGCAACCAGTGTCTGCTTCACAAACAACAGGTGGCCTTTTAATGAAGCTTGATTTTTAGAATGTTATCATCATGAAGTGCTCCAGTAGTTCATTCATGGTGATGTAGACAGCTGTCAGCTGAGAATTGTGCTTGACAATAGCATATCACAAAAACTAGTACTCATGTAACTGATGAGGATAGTACACTACTGGTCATTAAAATTGCTACACCATGAAGATGAAATGCTACAGATGCGAAATTTAACCGACAGGAAGAAGATGCTGTGATATGCAAATGATTAGCTTTTCAGAGAATTCACACAAGTCTGGTGCCAGTGGCGACACCTCCAACATGCTGACATGAGGAAAGTTTCCAACCAATTTCTCATACACAAACAGCAGTTGACCGGCAATGCCTGGTGAAACATTGTTGTGATGCCTCGTGTAAGGAGGAGAAATGCATACCATCACATTTCCGACTTTGATAAAGGTCGGATTGTAGATTATCGCGATTGCAGTTTATCGTATCGCGACATTGCTGCTCGCGTTGGTCGAGATCTAATGACTGTTATCAAAATATGGAATCGGTGGGTTCAGGAGGGTAATACGGAATGCTGTGCTGGATCCCAATGGCCTCGTATCACTAGCAGTCGAGATGACAGGCATCTTATCCACATGGCTGTAACTGATCGGGCAGCCACGTCTAGATCCCTGAGTCAACAGATGGGGACGTTTGCAAGACAACAACCATCTGTACCTGTACGAACAGTTTGACGACGTTTGCAGCAGCATGGACTATCAGCTCAGAGACCATGGCTGCATTTACCCTTGATGCTGTATCACAGACAGGAGCGCCTGCGATGGTGTACTCACCAACGAACCTGGGTGCACAAATGGCAAAACGTCATTTTTTCGGGTGAATCCAGGTTCTGTTTACAGCATCATGATGGTCACATCCATGTTTAGCGAAATCGTGGTGAACACACATTGGAAGCGTGTATTCGTCATCGCCATACTGGCGTATCACCCGGCATGATGGTATGGGGTGCCATTGGTTACACGTCTCGGTCACCTCTTGTTCGCATTGACGGCACTTTGAACAGTGGACATTGCATTTCAGATATGTTACGACTCGTGGCTCTACCCTTCATTCGATCCCTGTGAAACCCTACATTTCAGCAGGATAATGCATGACCGCATGTTGCAGGTCCTGTACGGGCCTTTCTGGATACAGAAAATGTTCGACTGCTGCCCTGGCCAGCACATTCTCCAGATCTCTCACCAATTGAAAACGTCTGGTCAATGGTGGCCGAGCAACTGGCTCGTCACAATACGTCAGTCACTACTCTTGATGAACTGCGGTATTGTGTTGAAGCTGCATGGGCAGCTGTACCCGTACACGCCATCAAGCTCTGTCTGACTCAAAGCCCAGGTGTATCAAGGCCATTATTACAGCCAGAGGTGGTTGTTCCGGGTACTGATTTCTCAGGACCTCTTCACCCAAATTGCATGAAAATGTAATCACATGTCAGTTCTAGTATAATATATTTGTCCAATGAATACCTGTTTATCCTCTGCATTTCTTCTTGGTGTTAATGGCCAGTAGTGTAATTTCTCTTATACAGCTTTAACAGGGCACTTGGCAATGCCTATGTCAGCAGCGCAGCAATGAAATACAGCTACATACCTCAAAATTTCTGCTGTGAACATGTCTCAATTTCTCCTACAAATAATTCTGCTTGTCATCCACTATTACCACTTACATTTCCACTTGCCATGTGGTCAGGAAAACTGAAGGTACAGGTACACTTGTTATTAATAGATTACATTTGTTATGTGATACTGGAAAATCCTGGGTGGAGTACTAACACTGGACCAAGTACAGAAAGTAACTCACCATGTGGCAGAGACAATGAGCTGGATACACACACACACACACACACACACACACACACACACACACACAGAGAGAGAGAGAGAGAGAGAGAGAGAGAGAGAGAGAGAGAATGGAATGCCTCAACTTATCCTATGAATTCACATTCTTCTTCAGAATACACATCTCTATTACCTCAGGCCTGCAGATCACAATATTGTGACTGTGTGTGAAACAAAAAACTAGTTTCTGAGCTGATATTTTATGTTCTTAATCTTGCAACTGATACCTAATACCGAATTTGCAGCTGGGTTAGCTCCTCTTCTAACTATAAGCTATTGTAGATCCCTCGAACAAAGAACTGTGCCCATTTCTTGGAGAAACATGCAGTTCACACTTATCTACACAAAGGGTAGTAGAAGTGACCCACAAAACTACTGTCCAATACTCTTGACATCGATTTGCTGTAGACTCTTAGAACATATTCAGAGGTCATACATAATGACAAATGTTGAACCGAATGACCTCCTCGATGCCAACTGGCATGGATTCCGAAAACTTCAGTCATGTGAAACCCATCTTGCACTTTTCTCACATGTCATGCTGAAAGCTTTGGATCAAGATCGATGTAGTATTTCTAGATTTCCAAAAAAATTGACTCAGTACAACACCTATGCTTATTGTAAAAAGTGTGGTTATATGGGGTACCAAGTGAAATTTGTGACTGGCTTGAGGACTTTATGGTAGGGAAGATGCAGCATGTTATCTTAGATGGAGATTCATTGTCAGATGTATAAGTAACTTCGGGTGTGCCACAAGGAAGTATGTTGGGGACCCTTGCTGTTCATGTTATATATTGATGACATTGCAGATGGTGCAGTTATCTACAGTGAAGTACTATCTGAAAGAAGCTGCATAAATATTCAGTCAGATCTTGGTAAGATTTCAGAGAGGTCGAAAGATTGGCAACTTGCTCTCAATGTTCAGAAATGTGAAATTATGCACATCACTAAATGAAAAAACATGGTATACTGTGACTATAATATCAGCACATCACAGCTGTAATTGGCCAACTCATACAAATACTTGTATTTGACCTTATGTAGGGATATGAAATGGAATGATCATATAGGGTCAGTTGTGGGTAAAACAGATAATAGACTTCTGTTTATTGGTAGAATACTGGGGAAATGCAACCAGCCTACAAAGGAGATTGCTTATAAAACGCCCGCATCTCGTGGTCGTGCAGTAGCGTTCTCGCTTCCCACGCCCGGGTTCGATTCCCGGCGGAGTCAGGGATTTTCTCTGCCTCGTGATGGCTGATGGCTGGGTGTTGTGTGCTATCCTTAGGTTAATTAGGTTTAAGTAGTTCTAAGTTCTAGGGGACTGATGACCATAGATGTTAAGTCCCATAGTGCTCAGAGC
Organism: Schistocerca cancellata; assembly: GCF_023864275.1. Lineage (NCBI taxonomy): Eukaryota > Metazoa > Arthropoda > Insecta > Orthoptera > Acrididae > Schistocerca > Schistocerca cancellata. Next base: position 388,889,710 of record NC_064626.1, on the reverse strand, counting down.
CATCTTTGAGCTTATAAAACACTTATGTGACCCATTCTATAATATTGCTCAAGTGAGTGGGACCTGTAGCAAATGGCATTAACAGGGGATACTGAACATTTACAGAGAAGGGCAGCACAAATGGTCACAGATTTGTTTAGTCTGTGGGAGAGTGTCACAGAGACACTGAAAGAACTGAACTGTCAGACTCTTGAAATCCCCCCAGGGGGTCCACAACTCTTTTGTGGATACATGCGTAGCGAGCACGGGACCCCGAGCTAATGTGGCCTTCCTTCCTTTCCGGGCTGCATACCTACCCTTTCCGCATCCTTCCCCATCCCCTATCTTCGCCCCTCCTCCCCTCACCTCTGGCTCTTTCCTTCCCTTTCTCCCCATCTGGGAGTATGGTTTGTGCCTACGTCCGGAGACGGACGCTCGTGAATGTAACGCATTCCTCGCCTACTTTGCTTGTATGTCTTCTTCCTTCCTTTGTCCTTCTCTTTTCCTTACCTCTTCTCCTTACCCTTTTCTCCGCTGCGGCGTTTGAGACCTCTCTTCTTTCCTTTCCCTTTCTCTTTCTTCCTCCCTGTGCGTGTCTGAAGGCCGACCCACGCCGGTGATGGGGTAACGCGTAATTCCCCGCCCCGGCTAGACAGGTAGGACACGTACGTACCCCCTGGTAACGGCCAGGCCCAGGGAGGGGTGATTACCCGAGCTGATACCTTCCGAAAGTGCCAATTGGTCCCTCCGTCCGTTTGTCGGGAGTTGTGACCTGAGGTGTGAACAATCACCTAAGGCAGGAGTGCCCTCAGAGAGGGCCCCCACAAGGGAGGAGCGCGCCATCGGAGACACCGGTAATCATGGAGGATTCTTCCACAATGGTTTCCTCACCTTCCACTATGTCTGCTCACAAGCGTAAGTTCACTGAGTCTCAGCCACAGACAGTTCTTCCATCGTTGCCACAGTTCCTTGTTGTTTCTCGGTCTGACGAAGGTCACGACTTCTCCACAGTCAACCCTTTCATTATTCAGAAAGGTGTCGACGCAATTGCAGGTCCTGTAAAGTCTTGTTCCAGATTACGGAATGGCACCTTGTTGTTAGAAACAGTCAGTGCCCTCCAGGCACAAAAATTGCTGCGTACTTCACTGCTCCACACCTTCGCTGTCCGAGTTGAAGCGCACCGCACTTTAAATTCCTCGCATGGAGTCGTATATACACGCTCCTTCGATGGATTGTCTGATGAAGAAATTCAGCACTACCTGTCTGACCAGGGCGTAACGGCTGTTCATAGAGTTATGAAACGGGTTGACACGAACATCATTCCAACCCGCACTGTCTTCTTGACATTTGACAAAGTTCAACTCCTATCGAAAATCAAAGCAGGCTATGAGATAATTTCCGTTCGCCCTTACGTCCCAAACCCTATGCGTTGTTATCGGTGTCAGCGGTTCAATCACACCAGCCAGTCCTGTTCCAATCTGGCCAAATGTGTTACGTGTGGCAAGGATGCCCCTGAGGGTGCTTGTCCACCTCCATCCCCTCGCTGCATCAACTGTATGGGTGACCACGCTGCTTCCTCTAGAGATTGTCCCGTTTTTAAGGACGAAAAGCTCATCCAGGAAATCAGAGTGAAGGAAAAGGTGTCGACTTTTGCTGCTCGAAAATTATTCGCCAGTCGACAACCCACCGTGCCTCAGACAGGAAAATACAGCACTGTCCTTGCTTCTCCTCGGCCAACAAAGGAGGCGGCCACGCAGACTTGCAACCTTTAGTGCCACGATCGTCAGATCAACCAGCGCAAAGATCGCCTGTTCAACCATCACTGGTGGCGGGAGCTGCTCCTGAACAACCTATGGATCAGGATCTTCTGCCTTCGGCTGAATGCCATTCCATGCTGTCGGTCGCAAGCTCTGAGCAGTTGTTGAGTTGACAGCACCCTTGGTCACATTCCTCCATTTTCTGTTCACCCTATGTCTATTGTCCACTGGAATATCCGCGGCATTCGAGCCAATCGGGATGAATTGTCTATCCTCTTACGATCCTTCTCGCCGGTCATCTTCTGTCTTCAGGAAACAAAGCTGCGTCCCCATGACCGCTTTGTTCTCCCTCATTTTCAGTCCGTCCGATATGATCTCCCCGCTGTTGAAGGCACTCCAGCCCATGGAGGACTCGTGATTCTTCTCCATGATACTCTCCATTATCACCCAATCCCCTTAAACAGTTCCTTCCAAGCTGTCGCCGTCCGTCTTTCCCTTTCTGGATACACGTTCTCTCTTTGTACTGTATACATTCCATCGTCCACACCAATGGCACGAGCTGATCTCCTTCATCTTCTTGGTCAGCTTCCACCCCCCTATTTGCTGGTTGGGGACTTCAATGCCCACCACCCGCTTTGGGGATCTCCACATCCTTGTCCACGTGGCTCACTATTGCTAGACGTCTTCCACCAAGCGGATCTATTTTGCCTCTACACTGGGGTCCCTACATTTTTGTCTGCCTCCACGACAAATTTATCTCATTTGGACCTTGTGGTCGGTACTGTTCCGCTAGCTTGGCGCTTCGAATGGTTCGCCCTTGATGATACACACTCGAGTGACCACTTTCCATGTGTCCTTAGACTGCAGCCTCAACTGCCATATATGCGCCCGCGACGCTGGAAGTTTGCCCAAGCCGATTGGACACTTTTTTCGTCTAGCGACATTCGATGACCGTCACTTTCCTAGCGTCAACGATGAGGTCACTCATATTACAGACGTTATTCTTACAGCTGCGGAACGTTCAATACCACGCACCTCCGAATTGCCCCGGCGCCCCCCAGTTCCTTGGTGGAACGAGGCATGCCGTGATGCAATACGTGAGCGGCGACGTGCTCTTCGCGTTTTCCACCACCATCCTACTTTGGCCAACTGCATCCGCTATAAGCAGTTCCGTGCGCGATGCCGTCGTGTCATCTGCGATAGCAAGAAGGCAAGCTGGAAATTCTTTATTAGCTCATTTAACACCTTCACTCCCTCCTCGGAAGTTTGGAGTCGGCTTCGACGGTTCTCAGGCGCGCCTAGTTTCTCCCCGGTCTCTGGGCTCACTGTCGCGCATGATACATTAGTGGACCCCATCGCAATTTCTAACTCATTGGGTCAGCACTTTGCTGAGATTTCGAGCTCTTCAAATTACCCGCCAGCGTTTCTCCCGAAGAAACGAGCAGTCGCAGTGCAACATCTTGCTTTCTCCTCTCAAAATCGCGAAAGCTACAATACCGTTTTCTCCATGCGGGAACTCCAACATGCATTCTCTTCTTCTCGCTCCTCCGCCCCAGGACCGGATGGTATCCACATCCAAATGTTGCTGCATTTATCAACCCATAGTCTGTGTTACCTCCTTCGCCTTTATAATCGAATTTGGACCAACAGTGCTTTTCCCAGACGATGGCGGGAAGCTATCGTCGTTCCTGTTCCGAAACCTGGAAAGCACGAACATCTCTCCTCTAGCTATCGCCCCATTTTTCTCACGAGTAGTGTCTGTAAGGTTTTGGAGCGTGTGGTGAATTACCGTTTAGCTTGGTGGCTGGAATCCCGCAGTCTTTTCACACCTGCCCAATGCGGATTCCGAAAGCATTATTCTGCAGTTGACCATCTTGTTGCTCTCTCCACTTATATCATGAACAATTTTCTCCAGAAACGCCAAACAGTAGCAATATTTTTTGATCTGGAGAGAGCATACGACACCTGTTGGAGGACAGGCATCCTCCGCACACTATTCTCTTGGGGCTTTCGAGGTCGGCTGCCCCTTTTTCTTCACGAATTTATGGCAGAGCACATATTTAGGGTGCGGGTGAACACTACTCTCTCCCGTACTTTCTCCCAAGAAAACGGGATACCCCAGGGCTCCGTGCTGAGTGTTGTACTGTTTGCCATTGCCATAAATCCAATTATGGATTGTCTCCTTCCTGATGTCTCGGGCTCCCTCTTTGTGGACGATTTTGCGATCTACTACAGCTCTCAACGGACCAGCCTTCTTGAACGACGTCTTCAGGGATGTCTCGATCGCCTCCACTCTTGGAGCGTCGAAAGCGGCTTCCGTTTTTCTCCCAGTAAGACCATTTGTGTAAATTTTTGGTGACGTAATGAGTTTCTTCCACCCTCCTTACATCGAGGAGCTGTCAACCTTCCTTTTTCGGACGTCGCTAAACTCTTGGGTCTTATGTTTGACAGAAAACTGTGCTGGTCATCCCATGTTTCCTATCTTTCGGCTAGCTGTCTGCGATCCCTCAACACCCTCCGTGTCCTGAATGGTACCTCCATGGGGGGCAGACTGAGTGGTCCTTCTCCGCCTCTATCGTGCCTTAGTGCGCTCAAAATTGGACTATGGAAGCATAGTCTACTCCTCTGCTCAGCCGTCTATTCTTCGGCGTCTCGGCTCTATCCACCACCGTGGATTACGTTTAGTGTCTGGAGCTTTTTACACCAGCCCTGTGGAAAGCCTTTATGTTGAGACTACTGAACCTCCGCTATCCAATCGGCGAGCAGTCCTTCTGAGTCATTATGCTAGCCATCTGTCTTCCATGCCTGCTACTCCAGCCCATGACATATTTTTCGACGCCTCCTTTGATGTAGGGTCACAGGCTGCCCCTCCTCCCTACTACCACCGGGAGTCCGCTTCCGTCAACTGCTCCGTTCTCTTTCCTTCCGCTTTCCTAAAACCTTCTTGACAACTTGGGGTACAGCACCGCCTTGGCTCCGTCCCCGGATCTGCCTGCTCCGTGACCTTTGTCGATTTCCCAAGGATGGTACCCCTTCACTTGTTTATCGTCGGGCATTTGCTGCTATATGTGCACAAATGAAGGAAGCCACATATATTTACACTGATGGCTCAAAAACATCATTAGGTGTAGGGAGTGCCTATATTGTTGGTGACATCCCAAATCACTTTCGGCTTCCCGACCAGTGTTCGGTTTATACTGCAGAGCTTTACGCTGTTCTCCAGGCTGTCCACTACATCCGCCGCCATCAGTGGATACAGTACGTTATCTGCTCAGATTCTATTAGCTCTCTCCTCAGTCTCCAAGCTCTTTACCCTGTGCACCCTCTGGTCCACCGGATTCAGGACTGTCTGCACTTGCTCCACCTGGGGGGCGTCTCCGTGGCGTTCCTCTGGCTCCCGGGACACGTTGGTATCTGTGGAAATGAGGCGGCCGATATAGCGGCCAAGGCTGCAGTCTCTCTTCTCCGGCCAGCTATTCACTCGATTCCCGTCGCCGATCTACGGAGCGTTTTATGTCGTCGTGTTGTTCTTTTATGACACGCACATTGGTCGACACTTCCCCATAATAAATTGCGGGACGTGAAAGCTCTTCCTTGTGCTTGGACCTCTTCCTCCCGAACGCGTCGTCGGGAGGAGATAATTTTAACTAGACTCCGGATAGGGCACTGTCTTTTTAGCCATCGACATCTTTTAAGCGGCGATCCTCCCCCACTCTGTCCCCACTGCTCTCAGCTGTAGACGATAAGACACCTTTTAATTGAGTGCCCCTATTTTAATCCGTTACGCTCCCGTCTACAGCTGTCGCCTGATATATCGTCGATTTTAGCAGATGACACGCGCTCAGCCGATCGCGATCTCGCATTTATTAGTGCCAGTGAAATGACGTCAGTCATTTGAAGTTTTTTTTGGGGACAACCAACCTCTTCTGTAGAGGATTTTTAAGCCTTCCTTCTGTTTTTAGTTTCTCCAATTTTATGACTTTCGTTCCCATTGCTGCTGGTTTCGATTTTCGGTTTTTTACTGTTTCTTAAGTCCCCGACCGGGCGCTAATGACCATAGCAGTTTTGCGCCCTAAAACCACAAAAAAAAAAAGGCACCTCTTGAAGACAGACAAAAACCATCTTGAGAAAGTCTACTGACAAAGTTTCAAGAACCGGCTTTAAATTATGACTATGACTCTAGGAGTATACTACAATCCCCTATTTATCACTCACATTGGAATCATGAGGATAAGATTAGAATAATTACTGCACACACAGGGGCATTCACCCCTGGGACATAACTCCTGCTTCGCACCTCATGGTGGCTGCAGAGTATAGATTTAGATGTAGATGTAGTAATATTTCCCTAACAAACTTACAATTTTAATTGCAAAATAGTGAAACAAGGTGTTGCAGACCCTGCACAAAAAACAGCATTTCACACACGTATGTTCAATGACTACACTATTATGAAAACATGAAATAGTCTCAAAATTTGCAAATGCTGGAAAAAGTCACTCACTGATGTGGCACTAGACAAAAGCATGGTAGGAATAACAATACTAATCAAACGCAACCTTGAGCCCAAGCATCACCAGCTCAATGTAGTTTGGCGTCCATAGTGATGCAGTGTGGTCCTCCGAATTAGGCAATCCACGTGGAGATGAAGGCAATAGCTACCATGGCAGCAGTGACATTGGGTATTGGCATTGTCTCTTACCACTGGGTGACCTGTTCTTAATGGTGAGGAGGTAGTGGCAACCTTCAGAGGAAGGTAGAGGGCCACCCGGGTGTGCCATGTTGTATGACCAATCAAATGCAGCCTTGAAGAAGGCAGTGGGAAAGAAGGGGTATGGCGAGCTGGTGGAAATGTCACACCAGATACTGCTGTTTGGGCGAGGAGCTGACATACATCAAAATCGGAGTCGGGAAGTGGCATCCAGGCACAGGCAGTCATGTTCTGTGTCATGATCCTGGGTGGTGCTAAGTGCCTCATAGTCCAAGGAAGAGACAACAGAGCAGGTGCAGCTGACGCAGTTGGTGATAATGACAATTCTAGTGACTTGACATACATCACTAGTAAATTCAGAGGATGAACGACAGCTGCCAGAGTTGATGTAAGGAACACTGGTCAAAGTATTTTGTGAGAGCCGGCGTTATAGGCTTGTGGTCAGTGATGTGAAGGGCCTCCACTGATGGCTGATAGTATTTGATTGCCATATAGATGGTGATGCTGTTGAGCAGCAAAAATATTGCCAGAGAAAGCGAGAGGCTACCAGGTGTAGCCGGTGTGCTCATGCAGGACAAGGACCGCAACAGCTAGTGGGGGTAGTGGCGTAGTGGGGTGGGTGAGAGGTGTAGCCACTGTCAAGTTACACTTGGTTCCTGTGTAGCAAGCAGCGCCATTCCTTAGTTGCTGGCAGATGAAGTTTATCATGCCAAGGAAGTAGCAAAGGTCCTTGGGCATGTCTTGGCACAACAGTAAAGGATAACCAGCACCTTGTTGGGCAGGGGACAAGCAAGTAACAGATATGACATAGCCCAGGAATGCCACCTTGCTTGCCCAAGAATGCTGTTTGCTGTGTTAATGATGATCCTGGCGTCCTGGTGGGATTAAAAATACTGCAGGGGTGCTTGTGGTGTTCCTTAGGTGTCACGAGAAAAACTAGTATGTCGCCCAAGTAGGCGAAACAGCAGGGCAAACCTCAGAAGATGGTGTCCAAGAAATGCTGCCATGATTGGACATGAAGATGCTCTCGTACAGGCCAAATGGTGTGATGATAGTGGTCTTCGGGATGTCCTTGGGTGCACCTGGAATTTGAGTGAAATCCTTTGCATAGTCAATTCTGCTGAAATGTTGTAGCTGCATATGAGTGGCACTGAGCACCGGTCAGTGTGGTGTGGTCATTTAGCATCTGGTATTTGATGCTCGGGTGTCAGGAGCCATCCTCCTCCTCGGCAAGGTGAAGGGCAGATACCCACAGGAACTTCGGAGAATGCAACTTGCTGGTGGCAAGCAGCTCATCAGACTCAGCCTTGCTGATCTTGAATTTGTATGGTGTTAGGGGCCATGGCCAGCAGAAGACAGTTGGTCAGATGTTGGTGTCAAGATAGTGGACAGTTGAATGGCGAACCTCTGGAGGTGCACTCAGTTGATATGTGAGAGCAGGAAACTGCGCCGGGAAACAGCATATGGGCTGAAGTGTGGCACCTGCTTCACGTTGAAGAAAACAGCAAAATGAATGGTGCACTACATTGATGTGGTATTGATGTTATTGATGCAGTAGCTGGTGATTTCAGGAAGCAGGCAGTAGTGCCCGATGAAGTCCGCTCCTATACTGAGGTAGTGATGTTGGCAGTGGTGAATGTCCAAGGTTCCATTGAAATGAGTCTAAGGACCCAATGATGTGTGCTGTAGGTAACAATGGTGGAGTTATTTGCTGCCATCAGGAGGATGACTGAGGTGGTGCCGATGTCTCGCACTAACCACTGCAGGGTGGTAGACAACTCAGAGCCGGTGCTGATCAGAAATGGTGTGATGGAGTGAGCATTACGGACGAACATATGCTGAGAGACATTCAAGCATGTCTAATCCCAGCAGCCTTTAGTGTTTGGGTGCCAAAAGCAAGGCTCCCTGCAGTTCACAGCATGTGGCCCGAAGTGTCCATGGTATCAGCAGAGGCTGGCCACATCATGAGAAGTGTCAACAGGACGGCTAGGGCTGCAGAGGTGCTAGCTGTTGCACCATCAGGTGGGGCTGTGCATGAGGTGGCAGTTGGAATTGAGGCGGGCCATGGGACCCTGCAGTGTTGTCATTTCAGTGCTGTGGTAGGTTAGCATGTCATATACTTCTGCCTGCTGGGTGCTGTGCTGCAGGCCAGTAGGAATGAGAGGAGCCAGTGGCATCATCAGCAGTGTTCCATGTGGCGAGGGGGAACTCCAGACAGGGTGGCTGGCAGAGTGACGGCCACCTGACTGTGCGAGGTGGGGTTGAGGCTGGCATGCAGTGGCGGCAATCGCAGGCAGGGAAGCCAGCATCTTCTACACCCTGTCAGCAAGGCTTAATGCCTTGATGAGAGTAGGGTCAGTGTGTGTGATGTCACAGCTGTCTGTATCGGAGTTGAGAGACAAGCCAGCCAGGTGTTGTGTAGGAAACTGTCGGAAACCATTTGTAGCTCCATCAGGCTTCGGAGATGGTGCAGGAATTGCAAGGGTTACCAATCCCCACACTGCACAAGGACCTGGATGCACTGCATTTCAGATGATGTGAGTTGTGTCAATGGCTGTTAGGTTGCACAAGAGCCAATGAACACATACAAGAGAAACTTGATGTGAAGCACACTGTTGTCCATAGTGCAAAAATGGAAGCTGCTAGTGGGGTGCACATGTGCACGGGAATCAAAATGAGTGTTAATGGGATGAGGCTGCCATCAACAGCAGAACTAGGAAATTAAGTTGCTGAGCTTATTGTGGGTCATCAGTGTAGAAACTTAGAAGTTTGATAACAGAATAGTGAAACAAGGTTTAGTGGGCGCCACACAAAGAAGTGTCCACACGTAGTTAAGAAATACATTTATTTATCACCTACACTAATACGAAAAACATGAGATCGTATCAGAATTTACAAATGCTGGAAAAGGTCACTTGCTGGTTTGCACTAGACAGAGGTGGGTTGGAATAATGACACTAAGCGAAGTTGCAAACTCATCCCTAAGTATCATCAGTATGACACTGATAATTTTCTATGTGAAACACTGAATTAATTGTATCTGGTGGAAGATGCAGCTTGAACACTGATTTATAGGCCTGGCTGTGTAACAGCTATAGAGATGGCACAGGTATGTCTCGAACTTCACGATAAAGCATTGCCATGTGGTGTGTACATCGCTGTGTGGAGGAGCAGACAATGTTGACGCAGCGAGGAGCAGATGAAAACTGAGAACTAGGGTAGATTGGCAGCAGTCTTATTAGACACCCAGCTCTCATTCTGTCCCAGTAGGGTGTGATCATAGTGTGCAGGTATCCAGTCATATGGCTGAATCAACAGCTTGGGACAGAAATAAACATGTGAATGAAGAAACTCACAACCTTTGCTGCCTAGTGAGCTACAGATGTATGGAAGTGATAGGACAGCTGTGCGTTGAAAGGCTACCACAACCATAAAAAAGAAAAATGTACCCACAAGGCTAATTCAGAAAGTTAACATTCCTTACAAAGTCTGCTGCAGAAAGGAAATAATAATTCTGATTGGTTTGAAACAATTAAAGGAGTTCAATGAGGCAGTGCCCTTTTCTCATTTACTTTTTATCACTTTCATGAATGAAGTTATGAAAGGAGTGAAGCACAACAATAATGACATCAATGCATTTACAAATAATGTAGTAATATAAGGTAATACATTGAAGGAAGTCGATGAGAGGCTGGCCATTTGAAATGACCACCTAAAAGCACAGTGATTAACAGCAAATAAACCAAAAGTGGTTGCAATGTTGATCAATGAATAGAACAAGAAAGGCTGGAAGATTCACAGCAGGAAATAGTAGACCATTCCAAATATCTCCAGTGCATCATTTCAACTGGTAACGGGGTACAGCATGATACCAATAGCTGAACTAGAAAATCAACTTAGTTTTACTATAAAGTTCAGAATCTAATATGGAATGAACAGATCAAAACAGACTCTTTTTTTCAGTCATACTTTATCCCCATTGTAACATATGGCATAGAAACCTACATGACAACCAAGCAGATTGACAAAATGCAAGCTGCACTATTGAAGTTCTTATGAACTACAGCCCAGAAAATTAGGAAGGGTAGTTATGGGAAAAATAGGAAAGAAGCTGGATTGTTCTAATCTCTGAAAGAAAAAGTGATTATTAGAGGTGGATTGATCATGTCAGAAGGATGACAAAAAGATAGTAAACACTATGGCTCCACATATGAGTGGCTGGACCACGTAGAGGAAGATATAGTACCGAGAGTAAACTGCTGGGACAGTTCTGAGAGAAGAATGGAGAACGGGGAGAGAGCTCATAACCACAACCGGGCAACTGGAGTAGAAGACTCGCGATAAATATTTCAACTAGTGAAAGAACATTGGTTGCAAGAGTGTAAAACAACTTCATAGCTGGAAAAAATTTTAAAATGCTATATCTCTGGAACAGTTGTAGATACTTTATTGGGGTTTTTTATATTTGAAAGATAACTGCTTTATGATTACAAAGAACTCCTCCACTTGGACTTATTTGTCAAAGTTCTTTTACTACAGCATTCTGAGTTTTTTTTTTATTTTATGGAATTTTCTTTTTCAATAATGCCAATCCATAAAATTGTTATTTTTTTTCTGTTTACCATGTAGTTCTACATGCCCTGAAAAGGAGAGCTCCCACTTTTCGGTTGAACAGGTTTTATAAGCAATTGAAATTTTTGCCATACGTAAAACCCTTTATTACGACATTATCACATAACAGGCTCATAAAAATCAAAACCTAGCCTTATTTAACATAATTTTGGTTTTGAAAGATGAGTAAGATACTCATTTTTTCAAGCATTTTAAATGGTTCCAAAATGTATGTGAAAGGTCCAAAGATTTAAAGGTTTCAATTTATACAACTTCTGTGCACTCTGTTTTGTACTGAAATTAGCCAGTCAATGAACTAAAAATGTGTTCCACTGCTTCAGTATCTTCGATATAGAGTGATACCTTCCTGTTGAACCAATAGGTACTGGAGCACTTAAAATCTTCAAAACATTGTGAACAGGAAGTGAACACTCATGGCATCGTTGCTGTCCTTCAGCTGGAAACCTATATCCAGCAGCTGATTCATGTGGTAGGATAAAGTTCACTACAATTTTGTTTAACTCATAACTGGTGTCTATAATCTCTGCATCTATAATCTCTGCAATCCACCAGTCACAGTCATACAAACACGCCACACCCCCTTTTCAGGTTATGAATCTGAATATTATGCTGCTGTTTCTGAGGTGTTGGCCAAACGAATGAAATTTCTTCTTTCTTGCTCTTTAAAGTGTGTGCAATATGAGTTCGCCCATCACTTTGAGTCCAAAAATGTGTCTTCTGGGTTCCTTTCACAGGAGTAGTTTGTTTCAACCATTCTTCCTTTTTTTTGCTGGAATTCTTTGATTTCCTCTTTTGACAAAAGAATGAGAGCTGTGGCTGTGTAAGATTTTATGACTCTCGTAAAATCCTCAGCATTCTGAATCACAGTTGTATATGGTCTGGAAATGTTATGTTTTGTAGCATTGTACTTCAGCAGGCCTCCTACACCATCATAAGGCCCCTTCGTGTGACCAGTAACACTGTATAACCAGTCAGTTGGCACAAGCGATTTACTAAATTCAAACAGCTGGTAGTGATTTTAAAATGACTGGGGGCACCATGAGAAATAATGATGATCTCTGTCCCTGGCTGCAGTTGAAGAATTTTGCACATTGCTAGCAAAGCATGTGCTGAGTTGTGCCCTGTGTCATCACTTATAACTGCAACACATGTGGTCTTGTTTTGAAAATATGTCACTCCTGTAAAAACTGAAACCTGGTCATTACTCCAATGGTGCCCTTGTACTTCTTGTGGGAGAATCGCACACCAGTTCTCAGCAAGATCACAGTGAATCACTAAACATAGTTCTTCAGCCTGTACACAACCTTTCACTTCTGCAATGTGTTGTTGCAATTTCTTCAGATGCTGGTGTGTTACTGCTTTCACTGACCATTTACCAAGTTCATCAATGAAACTGTCAAAGGCAACAGTTTTCTTAATTAGTTTATTTTCCTCCCATGTCGCATATGTGATTTCTGCAGAGTTATATGCTACACCTTCCAGGCCAAGTGTCTGTAAAGACAGTCCTCCCTTTCCAGGGCAGTCACCACTTTCTTCAAACAAATAAGTCTCTCACTTTACATCACAGACTACTAATGACTTCACACACCCATCCAAGGTGTCATATGTTACATGCTCCAGTAAATTCTTCAAAGTTACCACACCAAGTTCAAAATTTGCGCAGTCCACACATAAACAGACTTCTCTAGCTGTGTGTGGAACTATCCACTTAGGTCATAGTGCATAAAACATTGATCTTCCAATATGTGAAGTTATAAAGTTGCTCTTATAAATTGCAAAAGTTTCTTTAATACTGTGAGTCATGTACCTCTTCACTTTCACAACTTTTTGATCTTCAATTGTTACAGTGTCTTTTTTGTTGGCACTCTGGCAAGAATAGCCCCATTTATCTTCCAGATAAAATGACTGCACTATTTGGGCTTGAGCTGCTTCTACAGGATGACCATAATAGGATTTGATCTTCCAAAAACGCCTTCTACAGACCTCACATTTCTTGATTTGTCTACCACATACTTTGATGCTGATGGAACGTGGTTCAGAATTGTTTTCTTTGAAAATGTTTCTGGAATAATGGTTAAAACTTGCACCTTTTCACTGTAGGATGCACAATATTCAACAGCTGAATTGGTATTTGTGAAAAATTCCTGGCAAGAGATGCAAGAGTGCTTTGGTTCATTTTCTTCTGAAGATGGAATTTCTACTTTGCAGAGTATGATCAGTTTTGCTGTAGTGTTTTCATCCATAGCTTTAGTAATTTCTCTGCACTTTTTTATGCATAGAGCTTATGACTCAACTTCACTGACCAAGGTTTCTTAACAGGACTAATGCCTACCTCTGTAGTTGACTGATTCAGAGTATTAAATTCTTACTCTATTGATGTAAAATCTGCACCATGGGAAAATTCACCCTGTTCAGATACTATCATTGTTGTTATTCTGTCAAAACATTCAGAACACAAAAAGTTGTCACTGGAAACATCTTCACTTTGAAACAGAGTCTTCCAATGAGATCACTTATTCCCAATGTGAACAAAGTCTGTTTTTATGTTTGTCTTATATATCACTCTTTTATGGATACGCAAGTAGCCAGAACACTTCATTGTCGTGTGGCCCAAGTCAGAAGACATTTCAAAGAGTCCTTTTCACAAAACACACTGCAACTGTGCCAATTGGCAAATTCCTCATGAAAACAAAAAACTCAGTGGATGGTCACAGATTTCTTAGAAGCCTCTTCAGAAAACAAATTAGCACTGAAAAACTACAATAAAGAAACGTGCAGTGAACAACCACCACAAAGAAACTGATGAGAAACTACAACAAAGTGTAAGAAATCTCTGCAACAATGAAAGTGAAAAGAAATAACTGCAACAAAGAAAGTGGTAAGATATAACTTCAACAAAGACAATAGAAGTAAACATTGTAACAAAGAAATTAGTAAGAAACAACTCGGTGAAGACATACATTACTCTTGAAAGCTAAAAAAATGATTTTTTTAAAAATAAAGCCTCTCCAACTTAAAAGTGGAAGCTCTCCTTTACAGAGAATATATAGAACTACATGGTACTAAACAACAGAAAAAAATCTAACTTTTTTGGCTTGGCATTTTTGAAAATAAGATTATTTTCTGTAAATCATAAAAAAATTCAAAAGGTGACAGTAAATAACTTTGACAGATATGTCTGAATGGAGGATACTATTGTAATCATAAAGCAGTTATCTTTCAAATAAAAAAGCTCTAACAAAATATCTAGAACTGTACAGAGATAAAGCATTTCAAAATTTTTTCCAAAATTTGCATCTTCAAAATGGTGTTTGCAGTGTCATCTTTGGAGGCCTCTATCTCAGGGCATGAATTTTTTTTAGAGAAAAGAAAAAAAATTCATGTTTCTTACTTACTCCTGAATTTTAACGTATGTTAAATTCAATAACATCCAAGACTATGAAGGTAACCCCTCTGCCTAAAGTGATATGGATTATGCCCTTAAGATATTACTAAGCTCATGTTTTAATCAATGTTATTGATCATATATCATGACCATTAGAATCACTTTTGTATTGTAATGATTTTGCATTACTTTGTGGCTTCATGTACCCCATAACAGTACTTACTGAGTCTGACAGCACTACCTTATATATATGACTTTCTTTGCAGCAATCAGCAGCCTTCTATAAATCATTTTTGTACCTTTGATATAAACTCAATATCTCTGGCTGTGTAGGCTTCCTAATACCTGCCGTTTTCCTTTTCTATATATCCCACGTGGAATGTTTCCCTATATAAAACATTCCACGTGGGAAAAATATATCTAAAAACAAAGATGATGTGACTTACCAAACGAAAGCACTGGCAGGTTGATAGACACACAAACATACACACAAAATTCTAGCTTTCGCAACCAACGGTTGCTTCATCAGGAAAGAGGGAAGGTGAGGGAAAGACGAAAGGATGTGGGTTTTAAGGGAGAGGGTAAGGAGTCATTCCAATCCCGGGAGTGGAAAGACTTACCTTAGGGGGAAAAAGGGACGGGTATACACTCGCACACACACACATATCCATCCACACATATACAGACACAAGCAATGGTGATGTTGGGAGTAGGATTAAGGTTTTTTAAGAAGGACTGAGAGGCAAGGCTGGAAGTCAGAAATTCCTGGAAGGTTTGGAGAGGGTGATTTTGAGGAAGAGGAGGTGGGTCCCGCTGTGACGGAGGAAATGCTGTAACTCATTCAAGATTAGCTAAAATCCAGGCATCATATATACCGAGCGAGGTGGCGCAGTGGTTAGCACACTGGACTCGCATTCGGGAGGACGACGGTTCAATCCCGTCTCCGGCCATCCTGATTTAGGTTTTCCGTGATTTCCCTAAATCGCTTCAGGCAAATGCCGGGATGGTTCCTTTGAAAGGGCACGGCCGATTTCCTTCCCCCATCCTTCCCTCACCCGAGCTTGCGCTCCGTCTCTAATGACCTCGTTGTCGACGGGATGTTAAACACTAATCTCCTCCTCCAGGCATCATATGTGCCCACATAGTGCATCTCCAGGAGCAATATGTTCTACACAATCTCCCTACTTCCAACATAACCCTTTCACAGGGGTTTGATTGCAGATGGTATTTGGAAATGGGCACATGTTTAATGGCTTCCTAAGCCATGAATTCCTTGAAGTTATTGCTGGTGAACTGTGGTCCATTATTTGTTAATAATCCTTGAGGTTTGCCTATATCTGTAAAATACTCTGTCAAACAGTTTATAACTACAAGCTTCAACCAGGTTCAGTTAATATAAGAATATAGGCAACCACATCTCTACCATTTCGCAAGGGAATGTGTAAGTTTCCGGTGGTTAAGTCGTGTAAAGCCTTAGGTATAAATGGATATAATTTGTATGATACATGACTGTTATTTTCTTTTACCTTTTGACAAACTTCACACATTATTAGCCTGCTTATGACCTTCCTACTCAGATTTTTAAAGTAATAAAATTTATTCATATGCTTAATGCATTTGCAAATGTCAAAAGGGTCATATTCTTTATGCATAAACCATATCAACTCTACTTCGACAGTATGGGGGATAAACAATTTCCTATGTATTCAATTTTCATTCAGTTGTCAGAATAAGGTACCTCCATGTATATTCGCAAATGCTGTTAACTAGGGGCAAAAGAGCGTGTTCACACTACAAAAGCTTCTCCCCAAAATTGTTATCTGTACATAGTCCTGCTTTATTTTTAAAGCTACTTTCCTTACTTTGTTGTTCATTCAACTAACAGAGGGAAAATTTATAGCAAAAATAACTTCCAGTTCTTATGTTAATGTAATTTTGTTCTTTCCTAATGGGAGTTGTGATAAAGCATCTAGGACTTGATTTTGTGATTCGTTTATATGGTTTACCTCTATTTTAAATTCTTATCAGAATACAGTCCATTGCATTAATCTACTGTGTAACAACTGGCTTTCCATAAGAAATGCTAATGCTAGATGGTCAGTATAAATAATTAACTTTGATACCCAGGTAAAGCATGAAATTTTTGTATGCTCCACACGAGAGCCAATAATTGTTTTTCAGCGGCTGTATAGTTTACTTCATGTTTATTAAAACTTCAGCTTTCAAAAGCCATTGTATTGTGGTCCCCTAGTTCTCAGTCCCATTCACCTTGAAAAAATTTACATGCTATCCAACACTCAGATGCGTCGGTAGCATACTTGAATGGTTCCTGCAATATCAAGTGTTTCAGTATGGGTGCCTCCACTAAAGCTTGTTTAATATACTGGAACACCTCCAATGCCCCCTCATCCCATATCCACTTTGATCTTTCCTTAAAAGGAATAACAACTGAGGATCATTCACAAATTGACCTCTGATGAAACATCAACAGAATCCAGCTAGCCTGAGCAACGAACATAACTGTTGTACATTGCTTGGATCATAACAAACTTCGATTGCTCTTATACATTTAGGATCAAGCTTTAACCCTTCTGTTCCTACAACATGGTCTAAAAATTTAAGTTCATTCTGAACAAAGAGTGATTTTGATAATTTGATTGCGACGTCTTTCTCATAACATCTGTGTAAAATTTTGGTTAGTAAGGCACAGCGTTGCTTCTCTGTTTCTGACACTGTTAAGGTGTTTTTGACCTATATATTCAATGCATGCACTAGGTAATTACCCAGGGCTTTATCTAGTTTATATAAATACCACTTCTGAGAAGTCCAAACCAAGTGTAAGTATTCGAAAGTGGTACGATTTAGCCTCTAATAAAATTGCAGAATCTTTGAGCAGACATACCCACCAATATCTGATTATCAAATCTATCAAGCTACAATATTTAGCCTGCTCAAATATGTACAATAATCCTTCGATGCACACTGGTCTCTCTCCTTCAGTCTTTATATGCTTGTTGTTGTTGTGGTCTTCAGTCTGTAGACTGGTTTGATGCAGCTCTCCATGCTACTGTATCCTGTGCAAGCTTCTTCATCTCCCAGGTCCTACTGCAACCAACATTCTTCTGAATCTGCTTAGTGTATTCATTTCTTGGTCTCCCTCTACAAATTTTGCCTTCCACACTGCCCTCTAATACTAAATTGTTGATCCCTTGATGCCTCAGAACATGTCCTACCAACCGATCCCTTCTTCTAGTCAAGTTATGCCACAAATTTCTCTTCTCCCCAGTTCTATTCAATACCTTCTCATTAGTTAAGTGATCTGTAGCACCACATTTCAAAATCTTCTATTCTCTTCGTGACCAAACTATTTATCGTCCATGTTTCACTTCCATACATGACTACATTCCATACAAATACTTTCAGAAATGACTTCCTGACACTTAAATCTATATTCAGTGTTAACAAATTTCTCTTTTTCAGAAATGCTTTCCTTGCCATTGACAGTCTACATTTTATATCCTCTCTACTTCAACCATCATTAGTTATTTTTCTCCCAAAATAGCAAAACTCATCTACTACTTTAAGTGTCTCATTTCCTAATCTAATTACCTCAGAATCACCTGATTTAATTTGACTACATTCCATTATCCTCGTTTCGCTTTTGTTGATGTGCATCTTATATCCTCCTTTCAAGACATTGTCCATTCCATTCAACTGCTCTTCCAGGTCCTTTGTTGTCTCTGAAAGAATTACAATGTCATCGACGAACCTCAGAGTTTTTATTTCTTCTCCATGGATTTTAATTCCTACTCCAAATTTTTCTTTTGTTTCCTTTACTGCTTGCTCAATGTACAGATTGAATAACATCGGGGATAGGCTACAACCCTGTCTCACTCCCTTCCCAACCAATGCTTCCCTTTCATGCCCATTGACTCTTATAACTGCCATCTGGTTTCTGTACAAATTGTAAATAGCCCTTCACTCCCTCTATTTTACCCCTGCCACCTTCAGAATTTGAAAGAGAGTATTCCAGTCAACATGGTCAAAAGCTTTCTCTATGTCTACAATTGCTAGAAGTGTAGGTTTGCCTTTCCTTAATCTGTCTTCTAAGATAAGTCGTGGGGTCAGTACTGCCTCATGTGTTCCAACATTTCTACGGAATCAAAACTGATCTTCCCCAAGGTCAGCTTCTACCAGTTTTTTCATTTGTGTGTAAAGAATTCATGTTAGTATTTTGTAGCTGTGACTTATTAAACTGGTAGTTCGGTAATTTTCACATCTGTCAACACCTGCTTTCTTTGGGATTGGAATTATTATGTTTTTCTTGAAGTCTGAGGGTATTTCGCCTGTATCATACATCTTGCTCACCAGATGGTAGAGTTTTGTCAGGGCTGGCTCTCCCAAGGCTATTCATAGTTCTAATGGAATGTTGTCTACTCCCGGGGCCTTGTTTCGACTTAGGTCTTTCAATGCTCTGTCAGACTCTTCACACAGTATCATATCTCCCATTTCATCTTTGTCTACATTCTCTTCCATTTCCATAATGTTGTCCTCAAGTACATCGCCCTTGTATAGACCCTCTATATACTCCTTCCGCCTTTCTGCTTTCCCTTCTTTGCTTAGAACTGGATTTCCATCTGAGCTCTTGATATTCATACAAGCGGTTCTCTTTTCTCCAAAGGTCTCTTTAATTTTCCTGTAGGCAGTATCTATCTTATCCTTAGTGATATACGCCTCTACATCCTTACATTTGTCCTGTAGCCATCCCTGCTTAGCCATTTTGCACTTCCTGCAAATCTCATTTTTGAGACTTTTGTATTCCTTTTTGTCTGCTTCATTTACTGCATTTTTATATTTTCTCCTTTCATCAATTAAATTCAATACATCTTCTGTTACCCAAGGATTTCTACTAGCCCTCGTCTTTTTACCTACTTGATCCTCTGCTGCCTTCACTATTTCATCTCCCAAAGCTACCCATTCTTTTTCTACTGTATTTTTTCCACTCATTCTTGTCAGTCATTCCCTAATGCTTTCTCTGAAACTCTCTACAACCTCTGGTTCTGTCAGTTTATCTACAACCTCTGGTTCTGTCAGTTTATCCAGATCCCATCTCCTTTTTGCAGTTTATTCAGTTTTAATCTGCAGTTCATGATCAATAGAGTGTGGTCAGAGTCTACATCTGCCCCTGGAAATGTCTTACAATTTAAAACCTGGTTCCTAAATCTCTGTCTTACCATTGTATAATCTATCTGAAACCTTCTAGTATCTCCAGGCCTCTTCCATGTATACAACCTTCTTTTATGATTCTTGAACCAAGTGTTAGCTATGTTCTGTGCAAAATTCTACCAGGCGGCTTACTCCTTCTTTTCTTACTCCCATTCCATATTCACCTACTTCGTTTCCTTCTCTTCCTTTTCCCACTACTGAATTCCAGTCACCCACGACTATTAAATTTTCATCTCCCTTCACTATCTGAATACTTTCTATTATCTCATCATACATTTCATCAATTTCTTCATCATCTGCAGAGCTAGTTGGCATATAAAGTTGTACTACTTGGTTACAACAATGCGGTCACTATGCTGTTTATAGTAGCTTACCTGCATTCCTATTTTCCTATTCATTATTAAACCTACTCCTGCATTACCCTTATTTGATTTTGTATGTATAACCCTGTATTCACCTGACCAGAAGTCTTGTTCCTCCTGCCACCGAACTTCACTAATTCCCACTATATCTAACTTTAAGCTATCCATTTCCCTTTTTAAATTTTGTAACCTACCTGCCCGATTAAGGGATCTGACATTCCACACTCTGATCTGTACAACACCAGTTTTCTTTCTCCTGACAATGATGTCCTCCTGAGTAGTCCCTGTCTGGAGATCCAAATAGGCGACTATTTTACCTCCAGAATATTTTGTCCAAGAGAACACCATCATCGTTTAACCATACAGTAAAGCTGCATGCCCTCGGGAAAAATTACGGCTGTAGTTTCCCCTTGCTTCCAGCTGTTCACAGTACCAGCACAGCAAGGCCGTTTTGGTTAGTGTTACAAGGCCAGATCAATCAATCATCCAGACTGTTGCCTCTGCAACTACTGAAAAGGCTGCTGCCCCTCTTCAGGAACCACATGTTTGTCTGGCCTCTCAACAGATACCCCTCTGTTGTGGTTGCACGTACGGTATGGCTATCTGTATCGCTGAAGCACGCAAACCGCCCCACCAACGGCAAGGTCCACCATGGTTCATGGGGGGGAGGGTGTCTATATGCTTACTAAGGGTATAAGCATAGAGTACAATGTTCCAGAAAATTTTCTTAGAATTACCAAAGGATTGTTGCATATACTTATGATTCCATTCTTAACTATTTTCTTCCTGTACTACTGGCCTTAAGCTTAATGTTGCTGGATGATGTTAACAAAAGAAAGATCTATTATCTATTAATTTAAATTTATATTTGTACTCACCTATCACTCTGGATCTATCAGAAAATACCTTTCTGCATCATTGTAAAATATTAGAGAATTCATCTTCTTGTTTAGCTGTTAGAACTAACTGCAAAGCTTTGACGTGTATTTGTTTACTAAGTTCCTTGGAGTCCTCCGGCTTATCATCTATGTTCACTACCTTGGTAAATTTCACTTTGTTCTTAGTTATGTACTCTTTAGGGGCATTCTATAGATGGAGCCCCCACACACCATTACTGGTGCGTTATTTTTAATAATCATATGTGCAGATAAATTATTAACATTGTGTATTATGTGTATACCACATGTATTGCAATGGTGTGAATATTGTGACTGCAGCAGTGGTAGAAAACAGAAAACAATTATTTCAACTTATGTTCATTGAAGCATCAGTATCCAGCGGTAGTTAAATTTCATTAAGGTTTTCCTCAAATGAGGTCCAGATTTTTTATGAAATGACTTAAACACTAATTTTCTTTAACCATTGCTGGTTTATTTCTCTGGTTTTCTTGAATCCAAACATAATACTTGTGAAACTTTACATCACATAGTTTCTTCAAATCAGATTTATATATTTAACCTTCAGCTTTATTTCATATGACAGAGAAAACTAAACAGGGTGGTAGCATTCTCAAAATTTAACCTAGACTGTCTCAAAGACAAAAAACAGACAGCTGTACCCCGCAGCACCTGGAATCAACCTACAACCAAAGATTCTCAATATCAAAAATGACTTTAAAAGAAGTTGCATTGATCATTCTGAGACACAAACTTTGTACATCAGAAAAATAGAGTTTCCTGTATTATTGTAAAACATAACTGGTATTGACCTTCTAATGTAGCCATACAATAAAAATAGGAGAAATTTAATACACTTAAAATGCTAATGTTGCATTCTTCCAAAGGTTAATTGTTTGAAAGTGGAGTATATCACAGTGATCACAGCAGGAGAAGACCTTGGGAAGATACAGTGTAATAAGTTCAATTCTTAATTAATCTTCATACTGATGGTTAGTGAAATTCTTCATTACCTGATTTTGTAATTGTCACATTGAGAGTCATCACTGGAGAGTGGGAAAACTTGGTGACAGCCGACTGTGCTAATATTAAGTATAATGAGACAAAATATTTTGCATTCCTGTTTGGACTTTATGACATGAAATTTAGGCTGCAAGGTTTGATTTGATAAAGTGTGAATCTGCACATAATGGTGTGCAATGAAATGTCACCAAACCAATTGCTTTGCAACATGATTGAAACCTATAACATTAAAAGAAACTTTACATCTACTGAGCCATGTCAGCTTGTATCGATTTCTCTTTTGGGTGACTTCCTCTGCTTCGTTTCTCCTCTGCTTGTCCGGTGGCCTTGTCACCATGCTGTGGCCAGTCAGCTGATATTTTACAGCATGCAAGTCTCATTTGGACAGTGCTGGGAGGAAGATGGGGCTCCGAGCTGAAGCAGTTGGGACAATGGTTGTCCAATTATGTGAGGAGTGACTAAAGGCTCTGTTCTCTGAGAGGCTGTTGACTATTGATTTTCCATTGAAAGCGTGTTGCTGCCACCACCCACTGTGCTGCCCTCCATCAGAGTGACCTCTTGGTAACAAGCTGTCAGTTGGCAATTCACTTGCAACCTTTTCCTTTGCCTGTGATTTTATCAGGAACAAACATTGGTTGGTTGGTCATGCGTCTCAGCGGATGATGAGTATTGGGTCTACTGGCTGCTTCTGGGTTGTATATGCCCGGATCACTTGCAATTCATCTCTGCTGCTGCACAGTGACTGATTTTAGTACTGTTTGGGTTGCTTTTGGTACTGCTTTTTAGTGAATCTGTGAAGGGGTTCAACTAACAGGAGTCCTACTGGGGTAGACAGGGCAATTATTGCACCAAGTCTCTTTTTTTAACTGTGTTTAAGAATTACATTCACAGTTCAATGGGGCATCCATTAGCCCTAGCCACACAGGGAGATGGCTGTCATGTAGTGGACACTGTGGACTGTGTATGAATGCCCTATATTGGTAAGGTGCAGCATTTCTTTCTAGTGAAATGTTTGAATGAGCAGTCAATC
This sequence comes from Schistocerca cancellata, assembly GCF_023864275.1. Classification (NCBI taxonomy): domain Eukaryota; kingdom Metazoa; phylum Arthropoda; class Insecta; order Orthoptera; family Acrididae; genus Schistocerca; species Schistocerca cancellata. The sequence goes on along the minus strand of NC_064626.1, from coordinate 388,866,709 downwards.
TTAATGTGCTTTCTGAGTACTGAATTTGTGGAGGCAACTTTAATAACCTTGGATTAATCCTGTGTTTACCTACTACCCTCTTGTTTAAAACACCCACACACACACACACACACACACACACACACACACACACACAATATCAGGTTGTCAGTTTTGCAGGCTGGGCTAGTTATTAGTACTGTACACTGATCCTGCTCCTGGTTGTCCAACCAGCCAACAAATTGTTCCAGTGTGACCCACCAGCCGGCCAATTTGATGATGGGAGAAGATGCAGGCACAGCTCTGGGCAGAGGCTGTTGCTAGGGCCTCACTGAAACCACTTTTCCATGCCGAGCTGTGATTGTGGGTCGTCGGTCACTAAGTTAAGTTCTTATGCTTATTCTGACATTCTGTCCCGGGATCTTAATTTTCTGTTCCTCATTAAATTTACCCTTGCATGCCTTCCCTCCTGGAATCAAGCCTCAAAACTGTGCAAATAGGAAGGTTTGAAGCCATCACACAGTTACGAAATTTCACCAAGTTAAACTCTGTTGCAAGTTTAATTGTGAATTTTTTGCCAATTTACCAAACGTTTAGGCCCCTACAGGCCAGTTTGCTGTCACTGTGTTTACATTTCTTGTATTGCTGGTAGCCATCACTGTGGCCTAGTTGTTTACAAGTGGGGCATTTACTCTCTTAAATTGTTTTGGAAGAATTATAAAATATCTCAATCTATTTCCATTGAAGTGTTTTTTTTTTTAATTTTTTTAAAGCAAATATTTCTAAGCCTTCTGGAGCTCTGTCTTGATATTGACCTTGTTGTAATATCTAAAAATACTAAGGGAACTTCTAAGCTTTTTTGTGCTTGGTTATTACTGATTTTGATCTTCTTATAAATTTTTCTAAGAGATAATTTTAAAGTAAACTCTAAGCCTTCTGGTGCTCTGTGATTATTAATGTTGATCTTACGGTATTTTTTTTTTCTTTTTCAAAAGGGGGATTAATTTCAAAGCAAATTTTTTAAGTCCTTCTGGCACCCTGTGATTGTTGATTGTTTTTCTACATCTACATCTACATTTATACTCCGCAAGCCACCCAACGGTGTGTGGCGGAGGGCACTTTACGTGCCACTGTCATTACCTCCCTTTCCTGTTCCTGTCGCGTATGGTTCGCGGGAAGAACGACTGTCTGAAAGCCTCCGTGCGCGCTCTAATCTCTCTAATTTTACATTCGTGATCTCCTCGGGAGGTATAAGTAGGGGGAAGCAATATATTCGATACCTCATCCAGAAACGCACCCTCTCGAAACCTGGCAAGCAAGCTACACCGCGATGCAGAGCGCCTCTCTCGCAGAGTCTGCCACTTGAGTTTGTTAAACATCTCCGTAACGCTATCACGGTTACCAAATAACCCTGTGACGAAACGCGCCGCTCTTCTTTGGATCTTCTCTATCTCCTCCGCCAACCCGATCTGGTACGGATCCCACACTGATGAGCAATACTCAAGTATAGGTCGAACGAGTGTTTTGTAAGCCACCTCCTTTGTTGATGGACTACATTTTCTAAGGACTCTCCCAATGAATCTCAACCTGGTACCCGCCTTACCAACAATTAATTTTATATGATCATTCCACTTCAAATCGTTCCGCACGCATACTCCCAGATATTTTACAGAAGTAACTGCTACCAGTGTTTGTTCCACTATCATATAATCATACAATAAAGGCTCCTTCTTTCTATGTATTCGCAATACATTACATTTGTCTATGTTAAGGGTCAGTTGCCACTCCCTGCACCAAGTGCCTATCCGCTGCAGATCTTCCTGCATTTCGCTACAATTTTCTAATGCTGCAACTTCTCTGTAAAGTAGAGCATCATCCGCGAAAAGCCGCATGGAACTTCCGACACTATCTACTAGGTCATTTATATATATTGTGAAAAGCAATGGTCCCATAACACTCCCCTGTGGCACGCCAGAGGTTACTTTAACGTCTGTAGACGTCTCTCCATTGATAACAACATGCTGTGTTCTGTTTGCTAAAAACTCTTCAATCCAGCTACACAGCTGGTCTGATATTCTGTAGGCTTTTACTTTGTTTATCAGGCGACAGTGCGGAACTGTATCGAACGCCTTCCGGAAGTCAAGAAAAATAGCATCTACCTGGGAGCCTGTATCTAATATTTTCTGGGTCTCATGAACAAATAAAGCGAGTTGGATCTCACACGATCGCTGTTTCCGGAATCCATGTTGATTCCTACATAGTAGATTCTGGGTTACGAAAAACGACATGATACTCGAGCAAAAAACATCTTCTAAAATTCTACAACAGATTGAAGTCAGAGATATAGGTGTATAGTTTTGCGCATCTGCTCGACGACCCTTCTTGAAGACTGGGACTACCTGTGCTCTTTTCCAATCATTTGGAACCTTCCGTTCCTCTAGAGACTTGCGGTACACGGCTGTTAGAAGGGGGGCAAGTTCTTTCGCGTACTCTGTGTAGAATCGAATTGGTATCCCGTCAGGTCCAGTGGACTTTCCTCTGTTGAGTGATTCCAGTTGCTTTTCTATTCCTTGGACACTTATTTCGATGTCAGCCATTTTTTCGTTTGTGCGAGGATTTAGAGAAGGAACTGCAGTGCGGTCTTCCTCTGTGAAACAGCTTTAGAAAAAGGTGTTTAGTATTTCAGCTTTACGCGTGTCATCCTCTGTTTCAATGCCATCATCATACCGGAGTGTCTGGATATGCTGTTTCGAGCCACTTACTGATTTAACATAAGACCAGAACTTCCTAGGATTTTCTGTCAAGTCGGTACATAGAATTTTACTTTCGAATTCACTGAACGCTTCACGCATAGCCCTCCTTACGCTAACTTTGACATCGTTTAGCTTCTGTTTGTCTGAGAGGTTTTAGCTGCGTTTAAACTTGGAGTGAAGCTCTCTTTGCTTTCGCAGTAGTTTCCTAACTTTGTTGTTGTACCACGGTGGGTTTTTCCCATCCCTCACAGTTTTACTCAGCACGTACCTGTCTAAAATGCATTTTATGATTGCCTTGAACTTTTTCCATAAACACTCAACATTGTCAGTGTCGGAACAGAAATTTTCGTTTTGATCTGTTAGGTAGTCTGAAATCTGCCTTCTATTACTCTTGCTAAACAGATAAACCTTCCTCCCTTTTTTTATATTCCTATTAACTTCCATATTCAGGGATGCTGCAATGGCCTTATGATCACTGATTCCCTGTTCTGCACATACAGAGTCGAAAAGTTTGGGTCTGTTTGTTATCAGTAGGTCCAAGATGTTATCTCCACGAGTCGGTTCTCTGTTTAATTGCTCGAGGTAATTTTTGGATAGTGCACTCAGTATAATGTCACTCGATGCTCTGTCCCTACCACCCGTCCTAAACATCTGAATGTCCCAGTCTATATCTGGTAAATTGAAATCTCCACCTAAGACTATAACATGCTGAGAAAATTTATGCGAAATGTATTCCAAATTTTCTCTCAGTTGTTCTGCCACTAATGCTGCTGAGTTGGGAGGTTGGTAAAAGGAGCCAATTATTAACCTAGCTTGGTTGTTGAGTGTAACCTCCACCCATAATAATTCACAGGAACTATCCACTTCTGCTTCACTACAGGATAAACTACTACTAACAGCGACGAACACTCCACCACCGGTTGCATGCAATCTATCCTTTCTAAACACCGTCTGTACCTTTGTAAAAATTTCGGCAGAATTTATCTCTGGCTTCAGCCAGCTTTCTGTACCTATAACGATTTCAGCTTCGGTGCTTTCTATCAGCGCTTGAAGTTCCGGTACTTTAGCAACACAGCTTCGACAGTTTACAATTACAATACCGATTGCTGCTTGGTCCCCGCATGTCCTGACTTTGCCCCGCACCCATTGAGGCTGTTGCCCTTTCTGTACTTGCCCAAGGCCATCTAACCTAAAAAAACGCCCAGCCCATGCCACACAACCCCTGCTACCCGTGTAGCTGCTTGTTGCGTGTAGTGGCTTTTTTCTTCATTCTGTTGTAAATGAAAATTTCAGATGATTTCATGAAATAAACTAGATGTTGTCAACCACGAGTGACATTGAATCTTGGGCTTGGCCCATCCATGAATTCCTGCCACCACCAATGAAAAAGCCATTTCATTATAGTAAAGAATAGTGGTATCATTACTGAGAAATAAAACACATTTCTAGACAGATGCTATTATTAAAATTATTATTGCAGATTTACAATGAGGAATAAAATAATGTACTTACATTATGCAAGATGAGAGAAGAATGATAACAATCAGGAGGCAATATGTGCCTCAATTATTTATTTATTTGTTTATTCATTCATCCACAGATAGATTTCTTTGTATGGATGTCACATTACATGCACACACATTTACAATAGAGGTACATAAGATAATGGAAAAAACAGGCTCATAAGAAATTGTTAATACAAATATACATATAATCATTCTGCCACTGCATTAATAAGGCTGAAAGAGCCTTCTTCAAATAGGAGAAATGAATCACAAGATTCCTCCAATAATACACCTCTGTATTGTATTGCACTGAGTAAATTACAAACTACAATGTGCTTCTTTTTTTAATTGACAATTGAAATGCATCATGATAATAATAATAATAATAATAATGATTTTATTGTCTTTAGGCCATTACAGCAATTGACAACGTCAAATGAAGTTACAATTTATAATACAGTGTGATAAGGTATTGACTACTGAAATATTTTAGTTTATATTACAATAAATGTACAGTGGGTCATCTGTTGGATTACTGCATTTTACAGTTGAAGAATTCATTGATATCATAGAACGGGTGGGCAATAAACCATTCATGCAGTCTTTCTTTGAATGTATGTTCAGGAAGATCCTGTATGGCATGTGGCAGCTTATTAAATAGCTTGTGTCCTGTGACTTCATAGCTATTTATTGATTTTGATAGTCTGTGGTAAGGCGTGTATATGTGTTTGATGCTTCTTGTGTTGTAACAATGTACATTTTCTCTACGTTTCACATCTTGTAGGTTCTTCTTCGTAAAGATTAAGACATTGTATATATAGAGGTTTATTACAGTCATAATTTTTTGTTTAGTAAATAAGGGTTTGCAGTGAGCCTTATGTGAAGAGTTTGTAATTATCCTAATGGCTTTCTTCTGCAATAATAGGATGTCATGTATATGACTACAGTTACCCCACAAAATAATGCCATAGGATATTATACTCTGGAAAAATGCAAAATAAGATGATCTGATGTATGTTTCAGGTACACAATTTCTGAGTTGTCTTAATAAATAAATTACTCTAGATATTTTACTACTAATATAGTTTACATGTTGGCTCCAGGTTAACTTTTCGTCTAAATAAACTCCCAGGAATTTAACAGAACTAGGGTCATCAGATAGTGGCTTTTCTCTTAGAGTGAAGATTATCTGCTGAGTTTTATTTTCATTTAGCAGGAAACCATTTGCTCTGAACCAATATGCTGCATGAGTGAGTGTATTTTCAGCACAGGTTTTAAGGTCATTAAGATTGTTACTGCTATGGAGAAAAGTCGTATCATCTGCATACAATACAGTGGTGGGTCTAATAAACGAGGGGAGGTCATTGATCATTATTAGAAACAGGAAGGGCCCCAGTACAGATCCCTGAGGCACACCTACTTTAACATTTTCTATGTTTGACATTTCCTTACCAACGCAAACTACCTGTTTACGGTTGTTGAGATAAGCTTTTAATAGTCTGAGTCTGTTTTCTTTGATGCCGTAGAATTCTAGTTTCTCTAGTAGAGGCATGTGCTCAACACAGTCGAAGGCCTTGCTTAGGTCACAGAATGAGACCTGAGCAAAGCCTTTGTTCTCAAAAACTTTGAGGATGTAACTGACTACCGTGTTGATTGCATCAATGGTCGACAGATTCTTCCTAAACCCGTATTGTGTAGCATTAATTATTCCTAGGTGGTCAAAGTGAGATGACAATTGTTGGTACATGATGCATTCTATTACCTTGGAGAATGTGGGTACTATTGAAATAGGCCTGTAGCTAGATGGAGAGTCTTTATCTCCCTTTTTGTATACTGGGACGATCCTAGACAGTTTTAACTCATCAGGAAAATATCCCTCAAGTAAGCACTTGTTTATGCAATGGGTTAGAGGGTACAGAATGCAATCACACACTTTTTTTAGCAGGTTGCATGATATGCCATATATATCTAAGCTATCAGATGGTTTCAGTTGTTTTATGACCCCTTGTACATATCTAGGCGATACTTCGGAGAAGGTTACCATGCTTGTATTTGGTGACTGTCTACCCCAATTTTGGGAGAGTAACTCTGATGGACTAATGTCTGGTTTGATAATTGCGTCTCCTATTTCTTTCACTGAATTAATAAAAAACTCATTGAGTGTTTGTGGTGGGATATTAATTTTGTCTTTTTTAGTATCTCTGGCAGCACTGTTAATTACTTTCCAAGCGGTTTTGCATTTATTAGTGGAATTATGTATGCTGTTGGCATTGTAGGTTTTTTTGGCTTGCAGGATGGCTTTTTTGTATTCATTCCTGCATTCCACATAGGCTGATTTGGCACAGTCAGACTTCATACTATTGTATATGTTGTACAGTAACAAAACTTGTTTCTTTAGATCTGTCAGCTGTTTATTGTACCATATATTTTGTCTGTTTTGAGATCTGGATTTGTGGCTGCTGTCCATTATTTTGATTTTCTTTATGGGAATACTATGGTTAAATAGGGTCAAGAATGCATTAAAAAATGTATCAAATATTATTTTGGCTGGCAGGTCATTACTTGATGTGTAATGTCCATCGACACTACAATGGCCAAACCAGTCTCTGTCAGCAAGGGAATTACAAAATGTTTTAATTTTATCCTCAGTTATGGGTCTGGTAATCACAACTGTTGGGACAGGTCTGTTTGCATTGCTCCTATTGAGGGGAATTTTACTTGCATAATTTAGAGATACGGAGTCATGGTCAGAGAATGGGAACACTACAACTTCGCATGTGTTTTCAGTGGTCTTGAAGTTTACAAAGATGTTATCTAAACATGCTTTGTTTCTTGTGGGCCTGTTATTAACATGATATAAATTGTATTGTCTTAGTAAGTTTTCCAGATCTGCAACACTACCCTTACATTTAGTAACATCAAAATCAGCATTCAAATCACCTCCTATTGCAATATCATAATGTAGCCATTTAATATTACTTAATTCACTCAATAGCATGTCCATTTTTTCTAAAAATATGTTAATGCTTCCCTTTGGTGATCTGTACATGGATACTACTATTAGCTTATGACTATTAATGATTATACCCGTAACTTCAAAGTGCTGTTCATCACACAAGGAATTTAGGTCTAGTTTGGTTATTGTACAATTGAGTGACTGGTTGGAATAAATTGCCACACCACCTCTAATGTGCTCTTTCCTACAGTAGCTATTTACTATACTAAAATTGTCAAATTTGGCAACTGCAAGTTCATTCTCATTAGCCCAGTGTTCACTCAGACAAAAAATATCAAACTGGTTATCAAGACCAAACTCATTTATGATAAGTTCTTTATCTTTCAATCCTTGAACGTTAAGGTAACATATTTTAAGATCCATGCTCTTATTGCTTACACACTGAACACTATGGTGATTGGTTTTCAAACGTTTTTCAGGGCTTATCTTTTGGATTTCTGCCTCCTGTTGCCTTTTACTAAAAATGGATGTTAAGTGAGGTCAAAGATACTTGTTACATTTAGATATTTGAGTTAAGCTTATAAAATTAATTTATTATAACATCAATAACTCCTTTTACCAATTTTGTTTAAGATGAAAGTAAAAATACCTGGATGACTAGTTTTCAAAAGGTACATATTTTGTATAAAAAGCATACACATTGAATATTTCGATAATCATCTGATAGGATAAAGGACTAGAAATAATGAATAAATACAATAAAAAGGAGCTCAGCAAAAGCTGAGAATTATGTGAATATCGACAAAAGTGGTATGAAGTGATTTATTAACAACGAGGACTGGTGTACGTAAAGTCAATTTGGAAGAGAGAAAATTATGCTGGCATTGATACACAGTACAGTTCATTTTTTCTCAAAACTTAACAATACTTAATGTGTGAGTAACTGTGGAATTCACCATTATTAAAGCTCTGCACTAAGCACAGCTGAGAAACACATCATTGGCTGCACTTCTCCTTGTGCGGTCTGCTGCTAACATCGCAGACCGCCTTCGCGTGTGCACACTTCGAACTACAGCGATTGGCTGCCCATAACACTCAGTGATTGGCCACCCAGAATATACAGTGACCCCAGCTGCCAGCTCCATTAACTATGGAGCCTTGTTTAACACCATTATTGATATCTTCAAGCCAGTTTTCATCAGTTGACAGGGGATCACAAGTTGATTCCGTATTTCTAGATTTCCGGAAAGCTTTTGACACCATTCCTAACAAGCGACTTCTAATCAAGCTGCGGGCCTATGGGGTATCATCTCAGTTGTGCGACTGGATTCGTGATTTCCTGTCAGGAATGTCGCAGTTCGTAGTAATAGACAGCAAATCATCGAGTAAAACTGAAGTGATATCAGGTGTTCCCCAGGGAAGCGTCCTGGGACCTATGCTGTTCCTGATCTATATAAATGACCTGGGTGACAATCTGAGCAGTTCTCTTAGGTTGTTTGCAGATGATGTTGTAATTTACCATCTAGTAAGGTCATCTGAAGACCAGTATCAGTTGCAAAGTGATTTAGAAAAGATTGCTGTATGGTGTGGCAGGTGGCAGTTGACGCTAAATAACGAAAAGTGTGAGGTGATCCACATGAGTTCCAAAAGAAATCCATTGGAATTCGATTACTCGATAAATAGTACAATTCTCAAGGCTGTCAATTCAGCTAAGTACCTGGGTGTTAAAATTATGAACAACTTCAATTGGAAAGACCACATAGATAATATTGTGGGGAAGGTGAGCCAAAGGTTGCGTTTCGTTGGCAGGACACTTAGGAGATGCAACAAGTCCACTAAAGAGACAGCTTACACTACACTTGTTCGTCCTCTGTTAGAATATTGCTGCGCAGTGTGGGGTCCTTACCAGGTGGAATTGACAGAGGACATCGAAAGGGTGCAGAAAAGGGCAGCTCGTTTTGTATTATCACATAATAGGGGAGAGTGTGTGGCAGATATGATACATGAGCTGGGATGGAAGTCATTAAAGCAAAGATGTTTTTTGTAGCGGCGAGATCTATTTACAAAATTTCAGTCACCAACTTTCTCTTCCAAATGCGAAAATATTTTGTTGAGCCCAACCTACATAGGTAGGAATGATCATCAAAATAAAATAAGAGAAATCAGAGCCCGAACAGAAAGGTTTAGGTGTTCGTTTTTCCCACGTGCTGTTCGGGAGTGGAATGGTAGAGAGATAGTATGATTGTGGTTCGATGAACCCTCTGCCAAGCACTTAAATGTGAATTGCAGAGTAATGATGTAGATGTAGATGTAGATGCTATGTTCTACTCCACAATTCGGCAGTGCTATGCTGCGGTGAAATGCCATTTGGTGTTGATTTGGCTGCATGAATGCTATACTGGAACTTGGTCGTCAACATTCATTAGGCTTAGTATGTCAATGTACTAGTGATATCACCAGAATTCTGCATTTCACTTGCACTTCCTGGACATTGGTATAACCACCATCAATTTATATAATTTTCCACAAAGTGTTCAGGTACAACTTAGCACTTAGTAACAGAATTATTTATATCAATGTTGTGTCAATAAACTGTAGAATGGTGATATATTTATTGTGTTATTCCTGATATTACACAATAAAGTGGTGACAAGCCAGCAACCATCCACATTGGAAGCTCTATTCACACAACTTATTCATCAGCAGGACGAGAACCACAAGCTGCTACTGAACACCCTCCAACCACTTCTTCAAAGCTTACTGCAGATGTAAGCAACACAGCAAGTGCCAGCTTTCCCTTCCTTTGATGAGGTTTTAGAAGATTGAGAAGCCTAGGAATCAAGACTTCTGGAGCATTTCCACGCATTCAAGGTAACCAATGCCAGCCTCATGAAATCTTTGTTTTTGTCTTGGTCAAAACCTGAGGTTTCCCAGCTACTGCGCAAACTGGCCCTGTTATCTAAGCCTTCAGAGCTCACCTTTTCAAATATTTGTTTGTTACTTACTAGATATTACCAGTGGCTTACCTAAGTTATTTTCTCCCAGGTAGCATTTTACTAAAGCAAGAAATAGCCAAATCAGACTTTTAGAGGATGGGATGCAGGGTTGCAAAGTTTAGGGCAAAAATGTTGTTTTCTTACTACTCCCCCCCCCCCCCCCCCCCCCCTCCACTGAACCATGGACCTTGCCACTGGTGGGGAGGCTTGCGTGCCACAGCGATACATATAGCCGTATCGTAGGTGCCACCACAATGGAGGGGTATGTGTTGAGAGGCCAGACAAACGTGTGATTCCTGAAGAGGGGCAGCAGCCTTTTCAGTATCAGAGACAGCAAAGGACCTGGATGAGCAGTTAACAGACTGGACAGTGTGTTGAAAGGAAAATGAGATGAATATCAACAAAAGCAAAATGAGGATAATAGAATGTAGTCAAATTAAATCAGGTAACACTGAGGGAATTAGATTAGGGAATGAGACACTTAAAGTAGTAGATGAGTTTTGCTATTTTGGGAGCAAAATAACTGATGATGGTCAAAGTAGCAAGGATATAAAATGTAGACTGGCAATGGCAAGGAAAGCATTTCTGAAGAAGAGAATTTGTTAATACTGAGTATAGATTTAAGTGTCAGAAAGTCACTTCTGAAAGTATTTTTATGGAGTGTAGCCATGTATGGAAGTGAAACATAGACATAATTAGTTTAGACAAGAAGAGAATAGAAGCTACCAAAATGTAGTGCTACAGAAGAATGCTGAAGATAAGGTGGGTAGATCACGTAACTGATAAGGAGGTACTGAATAGAATTGGGGAGAAGAGGAATTTGTGGCACAACTTGGCTAGAAGAAGGGATAGGACATGTTCTAAGGTATCAAGGGATCACCAATTTAGTATTGGAAGCAGCGTGGAGGGTAAAAACCATAGAGGGAGACCAAGAGATGAATACAGTAAGCAGTTTCAGAAGGACGTAGGTTGCAGTAGTTACTTGTAGATGAAGATGCTTGCGCAGGATAGAGTAGCATCGAGGGCTATATCAAACCAGTCTCTGGACTGAAGACCGCATCAACTACAAAAGTAGGGAGTCCTATGTAGAAGAAATGATCAGGGACATGATCAGCTGGGGTAATCCAAACAGGGATTTCCAGCACCAGGCACTTAAACTTGAAGATCCATCATTAGACATTGTTTTGGACTTAGCACAAAGCTTTGAAGTGACCTGAGCAGCAGGCAAGAACCTGGATCGACATAGCAACTGTTAATTTAAACAAATCCGAGCCAGCAGGCAATGGCCACACTATTGGCAATTTGTCCTCCACACTGCTCGAGCTGATCAAATTGGTCTTGGATACTGCAATAATTGCTGTCATGTCCAGATTGTTTAGAAAACATCAATGTGGAGACTCTCCTGACACATGGGCCTATTGGCAAAACTGTTCTGCCAAGGGCCATTTAGCTTCTGTATGTTGTTATGTCCCAGCTGGCATGACAACTTCCTGCCCACCAGATGGATATTAATCTGGTAGCGGCTGTAGACTATCAAGAGACTTCCAATAAGCTTCATGTAGAAGTGTAAATTGCATAGAATTCAGTTCAATTACAAGTAGACACTGGTGCAGCCATGAGCATTCTGAATTACGGTACCTATTTGAAATGTGGAGCTTGTCCCTTCCAAGAAACAAAGAGACATATAATTGTGTATAATAAACATACCATCCCAGTGCATTGTCAAGCTGAACTGCCAATGACATAATGTCACTTGCCACATAACCTTCTAAGTTGTTAAAAGTGATTCAGCTGAGAACTTGTTTGGACTTGACTCTTTTCAGAAATTTGGATTTTCAACAGATGGTTCTGTGAATTCGGTATCTGAAGATATTTCATACTCAGACCTAGAAACATTGTGCCAGAATTATAAGGAACTTGGTACCACAAGGGATTTTGGGGAGCATATTGCACTGAAACATAATGCAAGGCCTTGGTGCTTTTGAGTCAATGCCATTCCGTTAGCTCTCAGGGACCAAGTAGAGGAATAATTGGATTGCCTAACTGCAACTGGAGTTCTGGAACCCATTCCTTCTAATGAATGGGCTATTGCACTAACCATAGTGTGAAAGCCGTCAGGGAAGATCCGCCTGTGTGGCAATTTTAAAGTAACTTTCAACACCCAGATAGAGATTGAGACATATCCTATTCCAAAGTCAGAAGAATTACTGTCAAAATTAAAAGGTGGAAACTTCTTCTCCAAAACAGATTTAGTGGATGCATACCTCCAACGTCCCCTCGATGCATAATCTCAATGGTTTCTTACACTTAACATGCCGCATGGACTTAATCATTTGAAACACCTTACATTAGGTATAGCAAGTGCTCCCATCATTTTCAGTGGTTTTTGGAACAATTAGTATTCAAAGTGGATGGATGCATTAACTATGTAGATGACATCATTGTAACAGGGAGCACCATTGAGGAACACCTTCACAATCTGAAACCTTTATTCAGCATCTTAAGGGAGGCTGGCCTAAAATGCAGAAAAGAAAAATGTTCGTTTTTCCAGCCTGAGATTTAGTACCTCGGCCACATACTTTCCAGCTCGGGCATTCATCCTCTGGATAAACATGTCAAAGCCATAATCAAACTTCCCAGACCAACAACACTTAAGCAACTTCATTTTTTTCTGAGGAAGATATTATATTACTAAAAGTTGTTACCCACCGCAGCAACAAAAACTGCTCCCTTGTACCAGTTATGCAAAAAAGGGATGCCTTTCCAGTAGACACCAACTTGCGAGCATGCCTTCCACAGGTTGAAATCCCAGTTGTTGACCCTGTGCCTTGTACATTTTGATCCTACAAAGCAGATAGTTATTGCAACAGATAGGGGTCAGAAGCAGTCCTGGCACACATGGGCGGCAAATGGCTTTGAGCACCCTGTGGCCTATGCATTGAAAACATGACTGATGCCCAATGCAGGTACTCCCAAATAGAGAAAAAAGTGCAGGTCATCATCTTCACATTAAAGAAATCCCACATTTTTGTTTATGGCACAAAGCTTCACCTCATCACAGACTATTAACTGCTCATCTCCTTATTCAATCCAGCAGCAAAGATTCGAGACAGGACTGTTCACTGTCTCCAGCACTGGGAATTATTTTTGGCACAATACCAGTATGAGATTGACTTCCACAACACAACTGAGCATGCCAATGCTGATGCCCCCTGCTGCCTTCCATGGGTACCCAATCCAGAGGACAAGGACAAAATTCTGTGTTTTCACATCGATGAAGAAGCAGAAGCTGCTGTAGATTCTATTCCCATTACCAGCTCCCAGACTGCAGACACAACTGCTAATGACAAGGTACTCCAACAAGTTTGAAGTCACATATTTCATGGATGGCCTGGACAACAACCTCCCAAGGCATTCCGTCAGTTCTTTAATGCCCAGCATCAGCTCATGTTGATCGACGGTGTAATTCTACTTGTTTCTGACAAGGGACACCCATAAGTAATCATTCCTTATTCTTTACATCTTCACGTCATGCAACTATTGCATCAATGTCACTGGGGTGTATCCCAAACTAAGCTCCTGGCTTGCAGGTTCACTTACTGGCCAGGCATGAATCAGGAGATTGAATGACTCATCCAGACATGTCCATTCTGCCAAAGCCAGCAGGCAGCCTCACGACATTCATTTGTTTCTTGGCCACAATGTACTCACCCTTAGGATCGGGTACACATCGATTTTTGCCGGGTCAGTGTTTATCGCCATGTTGTTGATAGTGATTGATGCTTACTCCTGATTTCTGTACACTGTCCACTGCAATGACACATCAACCACCAACACCGTCACAGCCTTAGAAAAAATTTTGCAGTCAATGTCTGCCAAATGTGCTCACAACTGACAATAGTCCACAATTCTGTAGTGAGGCGTTACATGGTTTGTGCCCAGCATTCCATTCGCCACACTCTAGTGCCCCCCTTCCATCCACAATCTAATGGAGAAGCCAAGAGGATGGTCCAAACTTTCAAAGTTCAGATGAAGAAATACCTCCAAGATCACTCCACTGATGCGCTACTAACATTTTTTTTTGAGCAGTTATAGGTCCACACCATTTGGAGACAAAATTTCTGCGGAACTTCTCCACTGATGGTAGCCTTGGACCCTCTTGACCCTGCTCATGCCAACGCCACAGCCAGCACCACCGTTGCCTGCCTTCAAGTTCCACCCTGGGACCTTGGTCTGGACAAAACCCAGCCTGGATTCTGGGAACAATCATTCAGCACAGGTGCTACTTCCAGACCACTAGGTTCTGTGACATGCCAGTCAACTTTGTCTCTGCCTAGTTTCCCAACAGTTTTTTCTGTCCCCCTCCCCACACCACCATTACCAGTCATAGTTCCCATCCTACCCTGACCCCCCCAGCCAGAGTAACACCAGACTTTTACATGCGTTTTGCCCCCAGCCAGCTGACCAACACCACACCCCAATATGAGCAACTTACTCCAGGTGTTGCACTTCCTGGACTGCCAACCAAGAGTAATTCAGGATGACAATGAAGACATGCCACTGGTTCTTCCTGCTGTGCTGCCAAGGTCAGCACCACACAACCTTCACCACTGGTTGGGGAATTTTCATCCGTACGCTCCTGTGTCCTGAGTCACTAACACCACTGAAGATCCGGAAGATGACCCCATGGATGTAGTGTTCATTTGCAGCAGATGCTTCCCTGCTTCTGCAGGGGGAAGGGGTATGGTATCCATCACTATTAAAGCTCCATACTGAACATTACATTACTTTTTTATTGGTCCTTTTGATCATTTGTTGTACAAGGTATACAATATGATATTGGACAAGCCATCATGATTTACAATACATGTTTTTAAATCATACAAGAATATTTACACTGATTTAGGCTTAATATTATAACAACTGATGATTCAGCTTCCATACATTATATTTAACCCAAGTAATTATATATAATTATTTTTGTATTTGGCAATAAATTTTTATGTTTCAAGATATTCATCTATACTACACTATTGGCCATTAAAATTGCTACACTACGAAGATGACATGCTACAGACACGAAATTTAACCGACAGGAAGAAGATGCTGTGATATGCAAATGATTAGCTTTTCCGAGCATTCACACAAGGTTGGTGCCAGTGGCGACATCTACAACATGCTGACATGAGGATAGTTTCCAACCAATTTCTCATACACAAACAGCAGTTGACCAGCATTGCCGGGTGAAACATTTTTGTGATGCTTCATGTGAGGAGGAGAAATGCGTACCATCATGTTTCCAACTTTGATAAAGGTCAGATTGTAGCCTATCGCGATTGTGGTTTATCGTATCATGACATTGCTGTTCGCGTTGGTCGAGATCCAATGACTGTTAGCAGAATATGGAATCGGTGGGTTCAGGAGGGTAATACGGAACGCCGTGCTGGCTCCCAACGGCCTCATATCACTAGCAGTTGAGATGACAGGCATCTTATCTGCATGGCTGTAATGGATCGTGCAGCCATGTCTCGATCCCTGAGTCAACAGATGGGGACGTTTGCAAGACAACAACCATCTGTACGAACAGTTCGACGACATTTGCAGCAGCATGGACTATCAGCTCGGAGACCATGGCTGCGGTTACTCTTGATGCTGCATCACAGACAGGGGCACCTGCGATGGTGTACTCAACAACGAACCTGGGTGCACGAATGGCAAAACGTAATTTTTTCAGATGAATCCAGGTTCTATTTACAGCATCACGATGGTCACATCTGTGTTTGGTGACATCGCGGTGAACGAACATTGGAAGCGTTTATTCATCATTGCCATACTGGCGTATCACCCGGTGTGATGGTATGGGGTGCCACTGGTTACACATCTCGGTCACCTCTTGTTCGCATTGACGGAACTTTGAACAGTGGACATTACATTTCAGATGTGTTACGACTCGTGGCTCTACCCTTCATTCGATCCCTGTGAAACCCTACATTTGAGCAGGACCGCATGTTGCAGGTCCTGTACGGGCCTTTCTGGATACAGAAAATGTTCAACTGCTGCCCTGGCCAGCAGATTCTCCAGATCTCTCACCAATTGAAAACATCTGGTCAATGGTGGCCAAGCAACTGGCTCGTCACAATATACCAGTTACTACTCTTGATGAACTGTGGTATTGTTTTGAAGCTGCATGGGCAGCTGTACTTGTACACGCCATCCAAGTGCTGTTTGACTCTATGCCCAGGTGTATCAAGGCCATTAATACGGCCAGAGATGGTTGTCAGGGTACTGATTTCTCAGGATCTATGCACCACATTGCATGAAAATGTAATCACATGTCAGTTCTAGTATAATATATTTGTCCAATGAATACCCGTTTATCATCTGCATTTCTTCTTGGCGTAGCAATTTTAATGCCCAGTAGTGTGTAATAGCTTTTTTGCAATAAATATTTATGGACAGCAGTTTTAAATTTTGAAGCTTCTTTTATTGTTTTAATGTTTGTAGGTAGCTTATTGTATAGTCTGTTTCCTGTTTGAAGTGGTCCTTTCTGTTTTAGTGTTGGGTGTGCATGTTGAACATGTAAGTCCTGCTTTCTCCTTGTGTTACAGAGGTGGATACTTTGGTTAGTGACACAAGATTGTTGCTATTTTCTAAGATTTTCCTTACAAATATGATTACTTGTAAAATGAACAGACATGGTAGTGGAAGGATATGTAATTTCTTGAATAAGGGCTTGCATGAGCTTCTTGATGCAGTATTTTCTATGGCTCTTACAATTCTCTTTTGGCATACAAAACAACTTTTGCTAGCTGATGCATTTCCCCAAAATATTATGCCGTTTCGCAGTAAGGATACTGCCTGGGCGAAGTATACATCTTTTAGTGTCTCTTTCAATGAGCAATCAGAAAGAATTCTGATAGTATAGCAAATGGTATTTAATTTATTTGTAATGTATTTTGTATGTTGGGCCCATCTTAGATCTTCTTGGATCCATATCCCAAGAAATTTTGTAGAGCTTACATGTGTATATGCATTTTAACGGTCTTTTGTGTGTTTATTACTAAGTTGTTCCAGAAAACCAGTCTCTAATGTGGGTGGTACAATTTTTAATCTCATGTAGTAATTCTTCTTTGGTTCTTCCTGTTATTATCACTTTTGTGTCATCCACAAATTTTATGTAATTATGGCATGGGCTAGTCGGTTCCAAGTCATTTACAAAGAGTACAAACAGAACTGGTCCTAGAATGGAGCCTTGTGGTACACCATACTTGATGCTCTGCTTTTCTGAGCAGTAGGGCTTTATCTTGTTCCCTTCTTGGATAGTGAGCTGAACTAATTGCTCTATGTTTTGGAGATATGATTTTATCCATTCATAGGCTGGACCCCTAATACCACAGATTCAAGTTTCTGAAGCAAGCTGTTGTGACTGATGACATCGAATGCTTTTTAGATTTTAGGAATCCATATTGAGTATTTGAGAAATAATTATTTTTTATATGAAACTTATTAGTCTTTTATTGTAGATTTTTCAATTATTTTGGAAAAACCAGATAATAGTGAGATTAGCCTGTAGTTTGACACTTCTGTTTTTATCCTTTTCTTGAACAGAGGTTTTACTTTCACTATCTTCAATTTTTCTGGGAACACTCCTCCTGATAGAGACCAGTTACAGATGTTGACAAGTGGCCTGGCTATGAGGGGAGCACATTTCTTCAAGATATAGTCAGGGATTAAGCTGTAATGTTTGATTTATAAGATGTTCAGCTATTTGTGTAAAGTAGGAATTAAATTTATCTCCAATTCTTGTAGGTTCAGTTATCACAGTTGAGTTCTCCATTAGCCACTTAATGTTATGGAAGTCTATCTGTTCTGCTGCAGTTTCTTTCCTGACAAGATTCCCAATGGCTTTCATCTTATTGGTGGAATTTTTATGTATGTGTCATTTGTCATTATTTTTGCTTGTTCGATAACATTTTTGAAGATCTTTTTATAGGTTTTGTAATAAGAGTCAAATTCTGGTGATGTGAGTTGTTTGGACAATCTGTGCAGTAATCATTTTTTGTTTGAAGATACTAGAGTCCCAAGAGTAATCCATTTATTTTTTGTTTTCCTTGTGTATGTTTTCCTCTGGGTTGGAGGGAAGCACAGTTCAAAATAGTAGGAAAAATTGTTAATAAAGTTATTATATTTTCCATCTATGTGTTCACAGTTATAAATCTCTTCCCAGCTTTCTTTGCTCAAGTAATGGAGAAAATGATTTATATTTTCATTACTGTAGTTTCTACTGGTGGTTGTTAGACAGTGTTTAAGCTGTAGCTCGGTTTCCATACTCAGAGAGAGTTTTTGGGCTGTGAGATCCCTAAAGCCTGTGTTTAGTGTTTCTATTGTATAGTTCATAATAGAAGGAAACATTCCACGAAGGAAAAATATATCTAAAAACAAAGATGATGTGACTTACCAAATGAAAGTGCTGGCTGGTCGACAGACACACAAACGAACACAAACATACACACAAAATTCAAGCTTTCGCAACAAACTGTTGCCTCATCAGGAAAGAGGGAAGGAGAGGGAAAGACGAAACGATGTGGGTTTTAAGGGAGAGGGTAAGGAGTCATTCCAGTCCCGGGAGCGGAAAGACTTACCTTAGGGGGAAAAAAGGACGGTTTCATTTGGTAAGTCACATCATCTTTGTTTTTAGGTATATTGTATAGTTCATTTCAACATTTACAAATATCTGATGAATCGTGGTACATGAAGTCTTTGTGATACGAGTTGCTGTTTCTATGGTGGATTTCATGTCAAAAGTTTGCAAGAGATTCAGTAATTCATTCTTTTCTTTGGTGTCCTACGCAAAGTCAATATTAAAATCATCACATGGAATAACTCTTCTGTTTATTTGTGTTTGTCTGTTAAGTGCATATTCCAAACTTTTTAGGGGAGTATTTATGTCACTAGTTGGAGCTCCGTATAAACAAATAGCAGCTAGTTTAATGTCTACTATCTTAATTCCTAATAGCTCTACATCTTTTTCCTTCACTATTTCAACAGGAAATTTTATATTTACAAAGTTTATATTATTTCTTATGAATATACAACTGCCACCATGTTTAATATTTTTTCCACAGAAATAACCACCTAGCAAAGTTAGGTAGGGACACAATATGTAACTTGTCCTCATCAAGCCAATGTTCTGTGAGACACAATAATGAGGTACTTTTTAATTTGCTTTCTAATAGGATTTGGATTTCGCTTGTTTTACTAGTTAGTGATGGCACATTTTGGTGAAAAAGAACCAAGTTCATATTTTTGTGTTTTACTTGTGAGTTTTTATTTTGTGTCCCCACAGAAAATCCTGGCTATGAGGTGGAGGGCTGGATTTCATCTGATACACTATTTCTGGTATTTTTTGAGTTTTCTTTCCAGGGAGATGTTTTACAATGGGAATCTAACATTTCTCTGGAATATATTTGCATGCATGTATTTTCACCCCTATTACTGCTTATAAGTTTCCCTTGTTCATTATAATCTGACAAACATCTATGAACATCTTACTAAATATTCTAGAGCCTAATCTTGTAAGATGCAATCCATCTTTACCAAGACACTTGTCATTAAGAAATTTATTTGGATCAATGAATATTACACTCAGTTTATTACATTCCTCTTTAATATTGTCATTTATTCTGTGTGTATATCTGTCACTTACCGACCTTCTGTATACGATGCCACTGATTATAATTCTTGAGGTGTTGTAGATGTTTCTGGCAGTTCTTATTAGGTTCCTCATGTTCTTGTTGATTTCTTCTTCACTGCTGCTTCGTAGACAGTTCCAGCGTGAATAAATACACCTTTGGGATTTCTATCACATATCTTTGTAGCGCTTGCTGCTGATTTTATGATATTGCTGAAATGTTTTTGTAATTACTTAGTCCTGATTCCAGGGCGAATGTCTATTTTTGAGTTTAGAACTATGATGTTTTTTAATAATAACTCATTTTCTTTTGCAGTACTCAGAGGACGTTTTGTTTCATTTTCGGCATTTGTATCACTTGCCCACTTATATATGCTTTTGTTTTTTGTGTCTACAGCATTTTCTACTGTAATGGCGATTGAGTTGTTTTGACTTTTGATCATGTGTATCACTCCGCGAGTGCGAGGATTTGGGCCCATTTTCTTCTATCACTTCAGTTGTTTCACCACTAAGTGGGCGCTTCTTTCGTTTTCGTCATTTTTAGCACTTGTCCACTTATATTTATTTTGTTCACATGTCTCACTCTGCTCTTCAGTTTTTTTGCAAACACAATCTTTTGTCTTTTTCAGTGCACTATTTTCTTCCTGTAGCGATGACAATTCTGCTTTTAATGCGTTTATATCATTTTGCAGGATACGAATAATTTCGTCTTTTGTACTTCTGGCAGAAGTCAATCACAGCTGTTCATTACTTAAGCACTCTGAGCATGTCCACTGCGTATCCTTCCTTACAAATTTTAAACACAGTTTGGCGCATTTATCATGCAGCCAGAAGTTACACACTTTGCACCGAATTCCTTTTGCTACATGTTTATTACACTTCCTACATGAAGAACTACTTAATTTCAACTGTTTCTGGAGCTTTGTGACACTACACAATCCTACAGGCACCATATTTTACTCACAGTGACATGCTCCATTACGAGCGGCCAAGAAATGCATTGTTGGCCATTTCTCTGTGCGCGGCCCACTGCTAACATCACAAGGCACCTTCGCGTGCACATGCTTCAAACCACAGTGATTGCCCACTCATAACACTCAGTGATTGGTCACCCAGAATTCACAGCGACCTCAGGCACCAGATCTGTTAACTAAGGAGCCTTATTTAACGCTGCTACTGATGTCTTCAAGCCAATTCTCATCGTGCTATGTTCTGCTCCACTACTCGAGAGTGCTACGCTGTGGTGGACCTGCTCTTCAATGTTGATTTGGCAGCACTCTGGACTTAGACTCTGAATGCTAAACTGGAACTTGGACTTCAACACTCATTATGCTTAGTATGTCAATGGACTAGTGATTTCACTGGAAGTCTGCATTTCACTTGCACTTTCTGGATACTGGTATAACCAGCATCAGTTTATATAATTTTCCATAAAATGTTCAGCTACAACTTGGTGCTTGGTAACAGAATTATTTGTATCAGTGTTGTGTCTATAAACCACAGAATGGGGATATATTTATTGTGTTATTCCAGGTTATAACAGTAACCAATCTATTTCAAGGAGTATATCCAGAATGGTATTAGGTATCACTAGTAATATTTGCATAAATTATAATTATTTACTTTTACTGGCCGTCTAATTTCTTCATTTATTAATTTTCCTGTATTTCCTGCAATTCCCACAATATATACAGCAGTTAGAGGTAGCAATGGACACTTTCTTGCATCAGATTGTTGCTGGGAAATCTTGGCATATTAATGAAGTTTCACTTCCAGAATATATGTAGATACTGACATAATTACCAAATACATTTCTGATACTTAATTTGTTTAATTTGTTCTTCACATTTTATTTTGTCTTCTTCTGACAGCCACACGCATGTCAAAATGGCATGGGTGAATGCCATTAGTCTTCCTTATGAATACGTTGTAACATCCTTGATCCTGGCCCCTACACCAAGACATTGCATTGTCCTGACATTGGCATGGGATATGATCCATTTGAGGACACATAATTTGGAAAAGACATATTAGAGGATACATGGTTCTCTGGATTATTTGATATGTTGGGTATACATACTTGGGACGGATTATTTGGCTGGCAGTTTCATATTTTGTTTCTGTGACTGCTGTTCCTTTTATTTACTTGACAGAAGTTACTTTCTTTCCTCTTTTGAAATTTAGATGACTAACAACTAACTTCCTCTTTTTTGTGACAGTTTTCTCCCTTTGTGTAATCCCCGCATTCTTTGTTGTGTGTGTCCAAGCCTTCAGTAAAGGTTAACAGATCATCGAATAGTGTTCCAGGCTGATGCTATATTTCTTTCCCCACATAGAAAGATAGTCTCCTAATGAGGATGTTTATAAAAGTGTTTTCTCAAGTGAATTATCTAAATATTTAGACCTAATCAAGTGCCACTCAGTGTATTTCATGTAACTGCCCCATGTACCGTTATAGTATTTGGGAAGAAGCAATTCCAGTGTCAATTTCTCCTGTATACTAAATGACCAATATTTCCTTTTGAATTTTTCATGGAATTCTTCCTTAGATTAAAACTCTTCTGAATAAATGGTTCCCCATTCAGCTGCACCACCTAACAGATAACTAAGTGGCACGAGTGACCAATCGGACTTTAAAAACAACAACATTTCAAGTGTTCCCGTTGATGTCTCAGTAAACTCAGTAAGCCAAAAACTGGAAGATAAATATAAATGGAAGGTGGTGACATATAGCAAAAGGAAAAACAAGGCGACAGATACAAAACAAAAGGAAAATTACTTTTTAATAATTGGTGATTCGCTGCTGAAGAATATCGCTGTCCCCAATAGCGAGATCGACGTACGACCTGGAATTAGAACGCATCAACTCGGTAAACATTTTAAAAATATGGTAAATGCAAGACAAGATTCTACAGAACCAGATTCTGAAACCAGACATAATTATAAAGGGGTGTTTATACATATTGGAATGAATTTGTTAAGGAGCAGCAGTGAGGAAGAAATGGCAAATGAAACAAGAAACATGATTCGTTCTGCAAGAAATATGTATGCAGGATCTCGGCTGATACTTAGCGGAATTATAAACAGAAGGTCGTTGAGTGAAAAATATATCACCAAAATAAACTGTGCTCTTAAAGAACAATGTGATCATGTTGGGGCAATTTTTATAGACCCAAACAAATTCCTATGTGAAAACTCACTAGTGAAGGATGGCTTGCATTTAAATAGACTGGGTCTGTAACATTCAGTAAAATGTTTGCAGCTGTCTGCAAAATCATTAGAAGCAAAGGAAACTAATATGGCCTGAAGGGGGTGAAAAATCATATACTCTACCTGGAAAAGAAAAATATAAACACCATACAAAAAAACGACGATACTATAGAATTTGCCCCAGAATACAGCTCACAACATGTAAACCAACAAAAGAAAAATTACATAAAAGTACTTCATCAAAATATTCAATACTTAAGTAACAAAAAATTAGAAGCAGAAGTACTCCTGATTGAAGTAAGAGCAGACATATTATGCATAAGTGAACATGGACTAACTGAAAGTAAAATACATAATGTTGCAATAAAGGACTACAAACTAGCTAGTTACTTCTGCAGATCTAAATATAAGGGTGGTGGCGTTTGTATATATATTAAAACAGGTACTCTATCAAAGAATGTAAACAGTGAAGCTGCTACATTGCCCATAGCTAGAGAAAAAGACTTTGAAGTTACTGGTATAGTGACAGAGCATTTTAAAGTGTTTTGCGTGTACAGGTCACCATGTGGCAATTTTAGCATCTTTCTGAAAAAAATTGCCAGCTTATTGAGAATGAATATGAAGAGACATCTTATTATATGTGGAGACTTCAACATTGACATGGGAAAAAGACACAAAAATAAGACAGGATTTTGAAGAATTGTTAATACAGCATAACATGAAAGTAACAATAACTGCACCAACAAGAGTGACTTCACAAAGTGAGACAGTTATTGACAACATAATTACTAATATGTGTAACTATGAGTCACATGTAGTTCATACAGAAATATCTGATCATCATGGACAACTAATCAGCTTTTGCAGAAGTAATGACACAGTATCAGAACCAAAACAAACAACCAAAGAAATTAGGATCATCAGTGAACAAAATATCAACATCTTTAGAACAATGTTAAGTAAGGAAACCTCGAATGAAATCCTACAGGCCATGAGTGTAAATGAAAAATATGATGCATTTATTTCAACAATTAAGTACTATTTTCATGTAGGATTTCCCAAAGTAAATAGACAAGAAAGGCAGCAAGATCAAAAACAGTGGATTACCAGTGAAATACTAGAACAGTGAAGGAAGCTTCAGGATGTGAGACGGATGGGCGAAGCTGAAAACTATAAAATGTTAAAAAAGAAGTATAGAAAAACAATAAGAGAAGCCAAAGCAAGAGCAATTGACACCACCATAACGAACTCAAAAAACAAGGCAAAGGCAGCTTGGAATGCAATCAATGCTGAAAGAAAGGAAAAAGATGGGTCAAACAAAGGAGAAGGTATTAGGTCAATTAAAATAGACAACACAGTGGTCACAGATGGTATGGAAATAGCAAACATCCTGAATAATAACTATATCAGTGTAGTAGAAAACTTAAAATTGGAAAGAAATAGTCAAAAACAGAAGTGTATTAAGGTACTAAAAAGATCATGCAGTACTTTGTTCTTAAGACCAGTCACGGAAGATGAATTGCGGAAAACTATACAGAAACTGAAGTCCAAGAAATCAGCTGGTGATGATGAAATATCAAATCATGTAATAAAGCTGGTAAGTGAGGAGATAATAACACCACTGCTAAACATAGCAAACTGTCCTTTCAGAGATGCAATTTTTCCAGAAGAACTGAAGATCAGACCAGTTTCACTGATATCAGGTTTCTCAAAAATTCTAGAAATGCTTATGTATACCACATTAGTTAACTATTTGGACAAACATAACATTCTCATACCCTCACAACATGGTTTCAAAAGGGTAAATCTACAGAATCAGCAATAGCCAGTGTAACAGAATACATTTTACAGTCCTTAGATGAGAAGAAGGTTGTCTCTGCAACGTTTCTGGATCTTTCAAAGTCATTTGACACCATTGACCATGAAATGCTGATACAAAAATTAAGCAACTATGGCATTCGAGGGCAACCAGGTGAATGGATAAAATCATACTTGTGCAACTGCAAGCAGTATGTATCATTAGAAAACTCATACCAATCAGAAACCAAACCCATCAAATATGGAGTGCCGCAGGGTTTGGTAATGGGGCCATTGTTATTTAATGTGTTTGTTAATGATATAGGTGTTGAGGAGGAAGAAAAGAAAATATTGTATGCTGATGACATGACAATACTAAATAGTGACCAAGATATGGAACAGCTTGAGAGAAGAGCATACATATCTGCAAATGTCACAGCTCAATGGCTGTTGGAAAATGAACTAGTAATAAATCTAAAAAAAGACTATGTATGCAGTGTTTAAAAACAAGGAAAAGGCTGTAGACATGGATTTAGAGGTTAATGGAACAAGGATGGAAGAAGTAGAATCTGCTAGATTCTTAGGTATTCTTGTGGATAATGAACTGAAATGGAAAAAACATATTAATAATGTCTGTAAGAAACTGAGGTCTGTCATATTCTTAATGATGCAGCTATCGCAGTATTCAGACAAGAACCTTCTGTGTACAGTGTATCATGGACTTTTCGAACCATACTTACAGTATGGAGTGACTGTGTGGGGAAACTCAAACAAACAAGAGACAAAACGAGTGTTCACATTAAAAAAAAAAGCAATTAGGGCCATTTTAAGAAGAAAGACCACTGAAACATGCAGAAACTTTTTCAAGAATTTAGGTATCTTAACTTTTTCATCATTGTATATATACAAAACAATAATGCACATCACAAAAGGTAGTGAGGACTGGATTACAAATGCTAGTGTACACACCCACAATACAAGAAGGAAGAATGAAGTATGGAGCATACCCCACCGACTGGCAATGTTAGAAAAAGGACCCCAGTACTCTGGTATCAGACTACTAAGAAGTCTGCCTAAAAACCTGCAAGATAGCGTACTTCACAATGACTTTCCAAAGAAACTTAAGAACTATCTCATTGAAAAAGAGTTTTACAGTGTTGCAGAATACTTATGCCATTAAATTTGTATATATTGTTATTCATTATCAATGATGTAAAAATGTAAGCTAAAGGTGTAGAAAAATAAGTTATAATGAATGTTAATACTTTGACATGTCCTATATTACACGTACATTTACTGTACACAATGTAGTCTTACAGGATCAAATAAAATTCAATTCAGTTCAATTCAGTTTTCTTGGAATATCCTCATCTCTTTGGTTAGGATCTAGAGAACATACTAATTTTTAACTAAATCACCCACAAAATTTGGTGTGCTTACAGTTGAGTCTATTTTGGCTTGCACCTTCTGCTCAACTAGGTCATTTATTTGTTCCTCCAAACTAGTAAGAGCAGGGTGGGGCCTAATTGTTGCGTTCAAATCCTTAGTCTACTCTAATACATTCAGGCTTACCTCAGAATCTGAGATTTGCTCATGAACATTGTTAAACTCTTGTTCTGTAAATTATTTCATTTGCTTCAAATATGATGTAATTTACAAAATTAAAATCAAATAAATTGTTCACCTCTATGTAATTCACCTTTTGAAGTATTTATAGCTGTTAGCAATTCTGAAATCTTAACACTAATCTCTTTCTTTTCCCATCTGGACTCCTTAGACAATTCATCTTTACTGTTCTATATATTAGTACTTAACTCATTTTTTAATTCATCATTAGAGATTGCAGAATAATTTCTTAAGTCAGAATTAGACTGAATAATTCTTCCAATTTTTTAAAACATTTCTTGAAAATTGCTCTCAATGCAATGGGTAACTACAGGTGTACAGTAAATTCAACAATACACTCCTAAAAAGAATTAACTTGGTATTGTAGCAGCACCAAATCACTAACTGGTACTGCTAATTCACAAAAAGTCCACCCATTGTTCAACAACAACAACAACAACAACAACAACAAATTGTCCATCACAGATATATCTTATCTAAGTTTTGTATGCACACGTCATCATGATGAAGTGGTGGCATCAAGGTAACCTGTTGCTGTTCACACCCCATGGGCAGACTTGCTTGGATCGCTGAAACTGGAAGGGCAGTGGGTGGTGGTGTGGCTGCACAGTACGCTGCTACTGTTGCATTGTGATGAAGCTCCTGTTGTGTAATCATGGTGAACGGATGTTATAATGGTAACCTGTTGCTGTTCACACCCCATTGGTAGATTTAAGTGCATATTCAAAGTTTGAATGGCAGTGGGTTGTGGAATGGCTCCACAGTAGTTCACTAGTGTTGCATCATGGTGAAGCTGTTGTGACAATCGGAGCTCGTACAAGCATCTGTTGTTACTCTTCAGACTCATGGACTTATCAAACTAGTTCCATGCTGCAATCTGTCATTGTAATAATAAAAAAAACTGTTAGTTAATCAACTAAATATATTTTCTTCTCTTTATTTACAGGCAGTGTGTTTTAGTAACATTTACACTGTAACTTACTTATGGCTGTTGATCCTCCTTTTCAAGATCATCATAATATTACTCCAGTTTCTTCTCGATAAAGTTATAAAAAAAATCTTATTCTTCTCTGGCACAGCTGTATTAGCATCCTTCCCTAGGACACCAAAACAGAATGTTTATTTTTTATCTGTGTCTTTTGGTTGATCAATGAATGGTACATGAGGTATTTCACATGGACACTAATGTCATGAATTACAATTCAGAGCTGCTAATCAGATCCGAATAACCGTGCTTCTATTCTTCTTAGTGGTCTTCTTTTCCTCTGCAGTATCTTCGGTGCTCAAGGCTGAAAGCAAGCTGGAATCCTCCTCAAATCTATGTACTGTCCAAGGAAATTTGTTTCTTTCAGTCCCAATCTACTAAAACTTCTTTATAAACAGACACACAACTTCCATCTGACACATATAATACAATCGTATCAAAATTGCTTGAATTACAGATGTCTTGTTTCATTAGATTGCACAACATGAATAAATTTTAACAGAGCAAAACATCTGATAATGAATGACAGAATGACTGTGTTAAAATTTCTTCTGTTTTTGCTTCTATGACATCACTATTGTTACTGTGAATGCTGTTCTTCCATTGTCACAGCATACCTCTAAGCCACATCATCAAAGAATAAGTGATCCACAGCAGGTGGAGATCCTGAATTTGTTGTTTCATTCTAATGTAGCAGAACAGTAAAACATTTAATGAAAACTATGATACCGAGAATAAAGAAGTATGTGATAGTAGGTTGCAAAGTTATTTAAATGAAAGAGGCTGTATTATAATAATACTGGATTACTGTATTTATGAAAATAGGTCAATTTGTAACATATCAAGACAAAATTAAGATGATATACTGGAATCCCTAAACAATAAAATGAAGGCAGTTGGAATATTTTGTGATCTGTCCAAAGCCTTCGACTGTGTGGACCACAGAATACTCCTCAACAAAGCACGCCACTGTGGGATCACTGGGGCACTGGGAAGCTGGCTAAAACCTACCTCCAAAACAGGAAGCAGAAGGTAATTCTCAATGGGAGCAATAAAGAGGGAGAGGTAGTAAGAGTCAGACTGGAGCACTGTACTCCATGGAGTACCCCAGGGATCCGTCCTTGGTCCATTGCTGTTTCTGATATACGTAAATGACCTACCTTTTTCATGCAATACGTGCAAGTTCACCATGTTTGCTGATGACACCAGCATTTTGAATAGTAACAAACAGCTCACTGATATAGAGGTTGATGCCAACAAATTACTTACAGTACTATTAACCTGGTTCCAAGTGAACTCGCTCACAGTAAACCTGAGCAAAACAAATTATATCCATTTCAGCCTTGACCACAAACTCCCCCAGGAGATTACTGTTTTAAATAACAATAATCAGATAGAAAGGGTACACTGCACCAAATTCTTAGGCCTCCACATAGACAGTAGGCTCAACTGGGACCACCATGTCCTCGAGACTGTAAAAAGGCTGTCCTCAGCAATTTTTGCCATTAGGACAATCTCACAATTTGGAGACACAAAAGTCATGAAGTACACATACTTTGCATACTTCCACTCCATTATATGTTATGGCATCATCTTCTGGGGCAATTCACCCTCATCTAAAAAAATCTTCCTCATGCAGAAAAAAGTAGCCCGTATAATGTGCAGAATACCCCCGAGAACCTCCTGCCGTACGCTCTTTAAAAAACTTGGAATACTTTCCACAACCTGCCAGTATATTTTTCCCTAATGAGTTTCTTGGTTGACAATCCTGCCCATTATGAAATCAACGAAAGCTTCCATTATCACAATACAAGAAAGAAGGCTGACCTCCACTTTGAACTAAAAAGTCTAACTCAGGTACAGAAAGGAGTGCATTACTCCAGTGTCAAAATATTTAACTTATTACCAAGCTATATAAAAAGTCTATGTAGTAACAGTGCATCATCCAAAAACAATCTAAAGACATATTTAATCGAGAAAACGTTTTACTCACTTGATGAATACTTCAACAGAGAAAAGTAGTGTTTGTATGTACAGTCCTGGAAATGGAAAAAAGAACACATTAACACCGGTGTGTCAGACCCACCATACTTGCTCCAGACACTGCGAGAGGGCTGTACAAGCAATGATCACGCGCACGGCACAGCGGACACACCAGGAACCGCGGTGTTGGCCGTCGAATGGCGCTAGCTGCACAGCATTTGTGCACCGCCGCCGTCAGTGTCAGCCAGTTTGCCGTGGCATACGGAGCTCCATCGCAGTCTTTAACACCGGTAGCATGCCGTGACAGCGTGGACGTGAACCGTATGTGCAGTTGACGGACTTTGAGCAAGGGCGTATAGTGGGCATGCGGGAGGCCGGGTGGACGTACCGCCGAATTGCTCAACACGTGGGGCGTGAGGTCTCCACAGTACATCGATGTTGTCGCCAGTGGTCGGCGGAAGGTGCACGTGCCCGTCGACCTGGGATCGGACCGCAGCGACGCACGGATGCACGCCAAGACCGTAGGATCCTACGCAGTGCCGTAGGGGACCACACCGCCACTTCCCAGCAAATTAGGGACACTGTTGCTCCTGGGGTATCGGCGAGGACCATTCGCAACCATCTCCATGAAGCTGGGCTACTGTCCCGCACACCGTTAGGCCGTCTTCCGTTCACGCCCCAACATCGTGCAGCCCGCCTCCAGTGGCGTCGCGACAGGCGTGAATGGAGGGACGAATGGAGACGTGTCGTCTTCAGCGATGAGAGTCGCTTCTGCCTTGGTGCCAATGATGGTCGTATGCGTGTTTGGTGCCGTGCAGGTGAGCGCCACAATCAGGACTGCATACGACCGAGGCACACACGGCCAACACCCGGCATCATGGTGTGGGGAGCGATCTCCTACACTGGCCGTACACCACTGGTGATCGTCGAGGGGACACTGAATAGTGCACGGTACATCCAAACCGTCATCGAACCCATCATTCTACCATTCCTAGACCGGCAAGGGAACTTGCTGTTCCAACAGGACAATGCACGTCCGCATGTATCCCGTGCCACCCAACGTGCTCTAGAAGGTGTAAGTCAACTACCCTGGCCAGCAAGATCTCCGGATCTGTCCCCCATTGAGCATGTTTGGGACTGGATGAAGCGTCGTCTCACGCGGTCTGCACGTCCAGCACGAACGCTGGTTCAACTGAGGCGCCAGGTGGAAATGGCATGGCAACCCGTTCCACAGGACTACATCCAGCATCTCTACGATCGTCTCCATGGGAGAATAGCAGCCTGCATTGCTGCGAAAGGTGGATATACACTGTACTAGTGCCGACATTGTGCATGCTCTGTTGCCTGTGTCTATGTGCCTGTGGTTCTGTCAGTGTGATCATGTGATGTATCTGACCCCAGGGATGTGTCAATAAAGTTTCTCCTTCCTGGGACAATGAATTCACGGTGTTCTTATTTCAATTTCCAGGAGTGTATTTATATTTATTGTTGTTTGTTTATGTTCTTTTTGTTCCTATTTGTTGGTTGGTTGGTTGGTTTGGGGAAGGAGACCAGACAGCGTGGTCATCAGTCTCATCGGATTAGGGAAGGATTGGGAAGGAAGTCGGCCATGCCCTTTCAGAGGAACCATCCCGGCATTTGCCTGGAGCGATTTAGGGAAATCACGGAAAACCTAAATCAGGATGGCCGGACACGGGATTGAACCGTCGTCCTCCCGAATGCGAGTCCAGTGTCTAACCACTGCGCATCCCGCTCGGTCGTTCCTATTTGTAACCATATACTTACTGTGACAAATAGGCTTTTGCAATGTGATAAATTTTGCATAATTTATTATTCCTACGACTTTATTTTAGTTCATTATTATTTTTGCAAGTCTAATGTAATTTATGTCTAGTTCTGCACTTGTAAACTAATTGATACCATGGTCTGTGAACATATATTACTCAAGTCATTCTACATCCTAGGTCATACGCATAACAGGATCTATGGGATTTGTAGATAAATAAATAAAAATAAAATAAAATAAATAAGGATAATTAAACACAAAACTAAAAAATATCAACATCAATATAAACAAAAGTTCAATTTATCATTCACAGAATTTGTACAGATGAAAGTGATTCGAACTCAGCTAATTGTAAAGTCACAGAATTTATGTTAGTAATAAAAACTAATCTGTGCTTATAAAATTGTCACTGAACATGATTAGAACATTATTGTGGACACTTATTTCATGTAATGTCATGATGAGTATTGCAATATTTCGAAAAGCAAATTGATTCAGAAACTTGTAACAAATTAAGATAAATTTTGTAATAAATTTTGTAAAAGCAATGAAATCTTAATTTTAAATGCTATGAACACCAATTTAAACAAAGCAGAATGTAACTAAATGATTTTCAAATGCTATATAAGTGAAAGCGGCCGTAGTCATATGCAGTCATTCTCACATTATCTTTAGGCACTAAACCAGTGTGAAACCTTTGTCAATTTGTGAAGTAATAAACAAGTTTTAAAGTATTATGACTGTCATGGCTTCACTATTTATTTGATTAACTTGACACAGAGGGCTTGATATGCATTAAGTTGACCCAGATGCTATTTCAGGTGGAAAAAATGCCCCAAAACTGAAGTACAGACCTCAATCAAGATTGTCGATATTCAGCAAATTAAGCACCTTAATTGTAGCCATGGGAGCTAGTTATGTTTTACCATTTTGCAGATATTGTAATAAAATGTTAGGAAAGAGAATTCATATCCTCCCAAGATATGAGAAGATGCAGAAATTATATCCTCTGTGTAAATTGTCTGTTATGTTTCAGTTTTTAAGTAACTGATAGAGCTAGCTCAGTTCTTCTTGTACCGCTTACTTCCTGGCTTCTCTCCTGTCTGCTTGAAAAGCAGACAGTGATACTACACTGAAGTGCCAAAGAAACTCATATATGCATGTGTATTCAGATACAGTGATATATAAACAGGTAGAATACAGCATTGCGGTCAGCAACACCTATATAAGACAAAAGTGTCTGGCACAGTTGTTAGATTGTTTACTGCTGCTACAATGACAGGTTATCAAGACTTAAGTGAGTTTGAATGTTGTGTTATTGTCGGCACACAAGTGATGGGACAGAGCATCTCTGAGGTAGCGATGAAATAGTCATTTTCTGTACAACCATTTCACTAGTGTACCGTGAATATCATGAATCCAGTAAAACATCAAATCTCTGACATCGCAGCAGCTGGAAAAAGATCCTACAAGAATGGGACCAATGGCGACTGAACAGAATCTTTCAATGTGACAGAAGTGCAACCTATCTGCAAATTGCTGCAGATATTAATAATGGGCCATCAACAAGTGTCAGCATGCGAACCATTCAATGAAACATCATCGATATGGGCTTTCAGAGCCGAAGGCCCACTCGTAACCCTTTATGATTGCATGACTCAAAGCTTTAGGCCTCACCTGGGCCCATCGACACTGACCTTGGACTGTTGATGACAGGAAACATGCTTCCTGGCAGACAAGTCTCGATTCAAATTGCATTGAGCAGATGGACGTGTACGGGGATGGAGATAACCTAACGAATACATGGATCCTGCATGTCAGCAGGGGACTATTCAAGCCAATGGAGGCTGTGTAATGGTGTGGGGTGGGTACATTGGAGTAGTATGGGACCCTGGATACGTCTTGATACAACTCTGACAGGCGACACATATGTAAGCATCCTGTCTGATCACCTGTATCCATTCATGTCCATTATGCATTCCAACGGACTTGGGCAATTCCAGCAGGCCAATGCGACAACTTATACATCCAGAATTGCTACAGAGTGGTTCAGAATACTCTTCCGAGTTTAAATACTTCTGCTCACTACTAAACTCCACAGACATGAACATTGTTGAGCATATCTGGGTTGCCTTGCAGCTTACTCCTCAGAAGAGACCTCCACCACCTTGTACTCTTACGGATTTATAAACAACCCTGCAGGATTCATGATGTCAATTCCCTCCAGCACTACTTCCGACATTAGTCAAGTCCATGGCAAGTCGTATTTGAGCAGTTCTGCATGCTCACGCTGGCCCTACATGATATTAGGCAGGTGTATCAGTTTCTTTGGCTCTTCAGTGTATAATTCAACGTACAACTTAGAGTAGTTACATATGATCTAAAACCCAATTACTCTTATATCTTTCAGAAATGTCTGAAAGAACAGACACTGTTTTTGATCCAGCAGCCACTATGAATTAAGGCACATTGGCTGCAAGTCGTGATCAATTTAAACCGATGGAGAAAGTTGAAAATTTGTACTAGACCGGGATTCAAACTTGAATCTCCTGCTTACTAGGCAGATGCTCTGACCACTAAACCATCCAGACATAGTGGTCATCACAACTGCACAGAGTACCCTAGAATGCCACTTGTCAGTCCCAAATTCTCAATTTATTAACACACTACTAACTTTTGTTTAACATTAGTAGTATTTCTTGTCCTAATCTTCTTTTTAAATGGGTTTTTCAGGATTGTAATCAGTAAGCAAAAAATGACGTTGGTGTTACAAGTATGGTGAAGCTATTGATTGGCTGCCATCACTGCAGTCTTAAGTGCGTATTACATGATCAATAAAAGAACCTGCATTTATTCTACTTTGTTTTTTTTTTTTTTTTTTCTACAAAGCCTAATCTATTTAAAATAAATACTGCTATGTAACACAACTACTAGGGTGGAAATAATTACATTTCTTTCCATAATTATGCATCGCTCTATTAGTAGCGGACCAACAATCACTGGTTGTGCCGATTTTTTAATGCCACTCCCATCATTAAGATAATTCTGTCTTCTCTTCTTGCTAATACTATAAAACATATAACATTTAATTACTCATGAAAGAGGAGGAGGAATTGTAATGGCAAGAGTGTGACAAGATCTGCAAATGTCTTACATTGTTTGTTATACATTTCATGTCCAACACATAGATGGAGTTGTGAAATTATTGTGTTGGAAATGAGAAGAATCCTCCATGGAACAGGAAATAAATAAAACAAGAATGATTTTTGTGGAAAAAATTAATGGGAACTGGGACAGAGATTTAAAACATGCCACTACTTATTTTCCTTATCTTCAAAGAGTGTACAGTTTTTGACATTAATACCTTCCTCCATCATTAAAAAAAAATTAACTAACTACATATACAATTTTTTTCACAAGATGGTCACTCTGGTAACATACTCCATTTAATGGCAAAGTCAAGCTGTGCTGCTGTATGTCTGATGCTTTGTATTTTATTGAGATAAATGTGAATGTTCAGTACTGTTACTAGTAGATGCTTTTTCAGATCATAAGTCATTCAAAATTCTTTTAAACATCTTTGCTTGACTTTGATGTTATGGTAAAAAGAGGAAAGAATACAAAAGTGGCTATTGAAGAAAATAGTAGCATCAAGCTTAACACTGAGCACAATGAAATCGTTAATGCGGAAACTGGGAATTTACACAGTTCAGAACACAATCTAAAATCATGCTCTGAAAGCGATGCGACTACTTTTAACTGATAATCTTTTACATGAAGTTGATACTGATAGATAATTCTTCACATAATGCAATTGTTCAACACGATGACACTTCACATGAAGTAAAAGTTTCAATGGATGATACTTCACATGAATCAGATGTGCACATATGTGATCAGCCAACTGATCCATTCACTCTATTATTATGAAGTTATAAGAAGTTTGTCTGTGTTATTGCCCTGGATGACAATTACACAAAATATTTGGTAGGATTTGTAAGCAGTGGGTCCTTGAGCTACAAAAATACGCGAACACCGAGAAGTAAGTTTTAACAGTTTATTAACAAAAGACTGATTATAAGACATGCATACTATGTGCACCCATCATCACTGTGTCTGACATCCTAACTCTGGCTAATTACGGTTGTATCAAAAGGCTCCATGGTGAGCCAAGAAGAGAGACATATTCGCGCCTGATGCTGCGCTAGTTATCTGACATGCTGTGGACGGTGGTCAGTGGCTTACTCCCTATGGTGCACTGTGGCCGGACACACATCTACTGGCCAAGCAATTTGTCAGCATTCCAAGATAGCTCAGCTGGCGAGCACGTGATATGTATTGTATGGCTACGTGCAAACCCATAGACACTTACAAAGTCTAGGACCAATGGAAGAAAAAAAAAAACCTTAGAATTGAACAACAAACAGGCATTAACCATGTATCAACACAACAGAAAACATGTTAGAAGATTTATAGAAACAATCCCATGATTTACAACAACAATCCAATGATTTGAAGAAACAATTAGATGGTTTAGAGGAACTGACTATTAATTTTAACACTTTGTCAGTGCAGTCTAATACTTTAACAAATGATGTTCCACAATTAAAGAAGACTTATTGTGGTCTCTGAGAAGACACAAAGATATTGTCTAAAGAACAAAAACAATTAAAAGAAAGTGTAGTGAAGTTAGAAAATAAAGCTGATAGTTATGTGGAAGAATAGGGTGCAAAAAAGCAATTTAATGACCATTGCAAACGTATTGCTGAAGCCTTTTCAGAAGATCTCTTGCACAAGGATGTAGAAATTAATGTTAAATTAAATTCAGAATTAGAATGCATGGTAAGTGAAACAGTCACAACAACTGTGTCCTAGCAAGACAATTCTGGTGAACCAGTAAAGTCCAAATTGACAAAGATAAAAGTCACTTTAAGCAAGGATTTGTCAGAATGATGTGACAAAGCTACTGTGCAAATCACAACTGTGCAACAGCAACTGTCTGTGGTCAGGGGCATAGTACAAGCCACCCCATCATCTGCTGATAAAGTGTACGGTAGTGATAGCAGTCCTGCTGTATACTGTGCAATGTATGGTACCAAAATGAATTCCAATGATTTATCGTCAAACCACATACTGCACAAAGTACAAATTGTGCCTTTACTATCTTCAGTACCACTTGAAGAATGTATAATTAAGCACACACAATTCCAGTCTTTTTCCCATATTAACTTGTATGACAGCCTATTGTGTTCATAAAGGCTTTCAATGGTGGGTTACCCCCATCCTGGACTGAACAACAAAAGATCTGCTTCACAACAGGATGAATCAGAGTGATGGCATCCTTTGGGCCACAGACACAGAAGAACTTTGCTAAACATGTGAACAATGTGAAAGAGCATTTCTATCTAAATATTGTAAAGATACCAGGAGGAGAAACTTACAAAACAGGTATTCAATCCTGAACCTTATCATGCCACACCGTGTGATCTCCATAGATGTTTTGAGAAATACTTAAACAAAACTCATTATCGGGATGAACCTATTTCTCATAAAGATGTGTTAAGAATTCTTAAAGGGAAGTTGCCTTAGACATTCATGAGAAATTAGTATGTCACGGACAATGACTTGAACATTTTATCCCTTTGCAGCCCATGAATAAACACAGGAGGGAAAATATAACAATTTCTTTATAAATCAATCTTTATTGATGCAAAAAGCAATAAGGTGATATAATAACAATAAAATTTGAATTTCATAATAAAAAATTTTGATTGGTTTCAAAGGGAATCACTGGGTTGTTATGATGATTTTCATGGTCACATTTTTTTGTGAAATTCCATGAAAAAATTCTTTGTTTTTGTTAAACACAAACAAAAAAAAGGTTCAAATGGCTCTGAGCACTATGGGACTTAACATCTGAAGTCATCAGTCCCCTAGACCTAGAACTACTTAAATCTAACTAACCTAAGGACATCACACACATCCATGCCCGAGGCAGGATTCGAACCTGCGACCGTTGCAGCAGTGCGGTTCCGGACTGAAGTGCCTAGAACCGCTCGGCCACAACGGCCAGCAAACACAAACCAACATTGCTTGTATTACACATTGATTGCGTATGACGCGGTACTTTGGAAGTATCACAGTGTGCATATCTTCGAGATGGTCCCCTTTCCGATATATGGAATGTGTTGTCAAAGTGCTTATCTGGTGAACGAATGGCTTGAATCTGTTCTGCTGGACCTGAGACCTCTTGCAATTAGGAGATGATGAAGATGCTCCAACTAGACCAGCAATAACAGAGAGTGTGAAATGCTTCAAGGATATTTGCTCGTGACTGCATGTTCCTTATAATGATGAAGGCATTTACTGCAGTGACATCAAGAAAGTGTGAGAAAATCTTGTGCCACCACTTTTTGCTTTCTCTATCAATCTCCTGGACTGATTTTAACACATCATACACTCCTGGAAATTGAAATAAGAACACCGTGAATTCATTGTCCCAGGAAGGGGAAACTTTATTGACACATTCCTGGGGTCAGATACATCACATGATCACACTGACAGAACCACAGGCACATAGACACAGGCAACAGAGCATGCACAATGTCGGGGCTAGTACAGTGTATATCCACCTTTCGCAGCAATGCAGGCTGCTATTCTCCCATGGAGACGATCGTAGAGATGCTGGATGTAGTCCTGTGGAACGGCTTGCCATGCCATTTCCACCTGGCACCTCAGTTGGACCAGCGTTCGTGCTGGACGTGCAGACCGCGTGAGACGACGCTTCATCCAGTCCCAAACATGCTCAATGGGGGACATATCCGGAGATCTTGCTGGCCAGGGTAGTTGACTTACACCTTCTAGAGCACGTTGGGTGGCACGGTGTAATGGTACTTTGACTTCCGCAAAGTTATAATTTACGATCGCGCACGCAGAAGAGCGCTGGGCCAGCGACCGATTTTATAAATAATTTTGTTCTTTTTTTTTTACTTTTGCGTAGTTTTTTGTTTTTAAGAACTAAAGGAGGGCTCTCTCTCTCTTGTCTTGATACGAAAGATGTGTATTTTTCGGCGACGTTCAATGTGCTTTTGGTGAAAATTAAAATTACATTTCAAAGTGATGTTGTTTCAATAGCTAATGAGAAGAAGATAACAAAATAAAAAAGGTAACACTACAATTGGCGTCCTGGTGACAGGACGTGCAATCTTCGGATTTGATACAAGTGCAGTTAGGATTTGATACAAGTGCAGTTAGGATTTGATACAAGTGCAGTTTGGATTTGATACAAGTGCAGTTATTATAAATTTTGGCCATCAGAAAATGAATTTGGACTAAGTCTCATTCATTTCAATTGTAATGTTACGTGCATGAAATTTACAACAATATTGTTTTCCCTGTTATTAATTTGTGTTAATTTTCATTTTCATGTTGAAGAAATTAATTTGGTAAAAAAAAAAGGGAAAAGGATAACGTTCCATAAAATAATTTGCACGGACGCGAAAGAAAAATTTGGGATTGAAAACTATATATTTGACGCTACATTTGCAACATAAGACTGAAAAAAAAAATGGTGAGTACAGCAATTTACATTTTTTCCAGTTTCAAGCAGCCATCTGTACTTCCTTTATTCCGATCCATTTATTTCGAAATAATTTTTTCAATTTGTAGTTAAAATTGATTTACTACTATTATTGCAAATGATAAGTGAAGAGCATATTCACAGTCATTTATTTATGAGAGGGAAATTTCAGTGCCAATTTTATAATTCAATTTCTAATTAGAAATCATATAGAAATACCCATTTCCATAAGAGAAATTTCAGATTTCAACATATCGTATTTAAAAAAAAAAATTTTACCATTGGAAAATTTTATTTGCAATTAATTATGAAAATCGCAAGATGGACGCTAAACGCGTAGAAATTGTTTCCGCGGACGAGCTTAGTGAAAGTGACTCATTGCAAAACATGTCCGACAGTCAAATGAATATTGAACTTAATAGGGAGGATGTTCAAGACATAATTTGACCGGATCGATTAAGACAACAACCCCTATATTTAAACAGATATACAGGCGAATGGAGAGTGAGTACTACGCGACAAAACGTGACATTGACAACGTCAACGTCAGATCCAGACATCAATCAGACACGAAAAAATGACGAAACTAAAACACAGGACTCTTGACATGCTCAACCAGATTCTGAAGTTACTTGGTGACCAAAACAGAAAATTTGACACTTTAGACAAAAGATTTGACGCTTTAGACGACAATTTAAAACGTGACATTGGGAAATTTGACACTAAATTCGATGAACTGACACGGGACATAAAACAAAATTTTGAAAAACAATCGAGACAAATTGCCGACTTGACAGAAACCACCAGTAGTCTTGGAAGGAAATTTACTGACTTATCAGACAAGGTTACGAGACAAGAAAAGGTATTTGTGGAATTCAGTGACGAGACAAAAACTGACTTACAGCGATGTAATGAGAAATTGTTAACAGTAGTTTTTGAACAACAGAAAACCAGTACCCAAATTGACGAATTACGACAGTCACACAATTCCGTAAAAACAAACCAAGAACACTTAGACCTGACGATTACAGACCTTTCAGACCGATTAAATGATGTAACATTGGAGCAGAAATCCTTACAGGAAAAGTTAGAAAAGCTTGAAGACAGAGCAGATGTAGCATCTTTAAAGAATGACACAACTCTAGCAGAAAAACTTGTACATGAATGCAAATTATGTGATGATTATTTACATGAGAAGTTTGAGACAATGACACAGATCATTTTAGATAAGACAAAGGAACAAGTAAAGGGAGAAACAGATAATATTCAGAAAGAGGTACGTAAACTTAAAGAGAATGTAATACCAAGTTCGTCAGTGATACCAAAACCCATAACAGACAACCAAAACATAAATGAGACTCATAATAATGCTAGACCCAGCACACAGCCGAAAATAGAATTACCAATGAGTGATACAAATCTCAATGAACCATTTTCAATGCTACCACAAGATCAAAATTACTATCAGACATCACCACATACTATGCACAGTTTGACACAAAATGCAGGACCCATAATACCATCGGGAGTAGCTGATGAAACATTAGTACGACATGGATACTTTCAGACATTTTCATGTGATGAGAAAGACAAAGTGCATCCGATTGTTTTTATCCGCTCTTTTGATGGTATTTTCCCGAGACATTGGTTAGAAGCCGACAAAATTCGATATGTTACAAATTTGTTACGTGGAGGAGCAGCTAAGTGGGGGAGCAGCAATTAAAAGGCGATGTTTAACATTTGAACAGTTTGAACAAGCATTTCTTGAGGAATTCTGGTCGATCACAGAACAGCAAAGTTTAAAACGAGAAGTATACAATCCAGAAATTTACAACCCGAAGAAAGAGACTTTACGTCAATACTTTGAACGCTATCTAGACAAAACATTATATTGGACAAAACCAGCAGATTTACCAGATGTAATTAGAACACTTAAAAGCCACTTACCATTTCCTTACCGTGATAAATTAATAGGAGTGTCCGAGGACAACATAAAGAATTTTTTCAGTTATGTTGATGAGATAGATGTTGTTTACAGAGATGAGATCAGGAGTTTCAATCAATTGTATCCGATCCATCCAAGCAATTCGCGTACGCACAACAGAAATGACAGAGGCTATTGGAATCCGCCTCCGACACCACAACAAAACACTCAAAGAAACAATTCACACTAAACTGGGACAAATCCATTCAATATTAGGAGAAACAACTCGCAGCATTGGCAAGGAAACAGTAATTATTACTATAATGGTTATCCGAACAATAATTACAATCAGAACAATAACAGTTATATTCAAAATAACAACAACAGAAGAAGGAACCGAAATTATAGAGATCAAAGAGAGGATAACAGGTACCATCCAGGATATTTTCAGAGAAACAACATCCAACAACATCCAAACATGTATTGCAGGAATAACAGTAATGACAACACCAGTTACAGTCATGGGCAAAATAATGTATGGGGAAATCACAATGGACAACCGCCACGACACATGCAATACAGCAACCCTCAATTTGTACCTAACGGAACTCCCAATGCGACGCGGGGTAATGTCAACAACCAAACAGCTGATACTTGGGTGACGCGCGACAGAAATGTAAATATTATTGAGTTGGGCAATGAACCCAACCCGCAGCAACAACCGAATTTGCCGGAAAACGAACGACGACCGAGCTAAGCGCTCGAGTTACGGTCAGTAGGGAGCAGAGCGCAACGGAACCGACGATTTGTTTTCTCCGATATGATGACAGTAAGAAAATAGAAAAGGAATTATATCAGGATGTAGATTTTAATAGTACTAGTAAAACAAAGAAGATTATTCAGGCTATAACACGAGTTATGATTGGTAGTTATGAAGTGGAAGTAATGTTAGATACAGGAGCAGCAGCAAGTGTCATTTCAATGTCCTTATATAATGAACTCAAACAAATAATGAACATACAAACATTGCCAGTACAGAATTGTCACATTATAAGTGCCACCGGTAACAAATCAAAGAATGTGAAATTTCAAGTGCTAATTAACTTCACATTTTCAAATATACCACTCAATTGCAGTTTTCTGGTAGTAGACAAATTAGTTATGCATTGCATATTAGGAATTGACTTTTTGAATGAATATCAAGCAATCATAGATTTAGGAAAAGGGAAATGTCATTTAACCGTAAACCAACAACAACTGACAATAGAGTTAACACAGGGTAAAAACTTAAACAGTAAACAAGGTAAATTTGAACAGTTACATTTTTTGTATCCACCAGCAATAAACATATGTGATTTAACTTTTAATGAAGCTGTATCTCAGGGAATTAAACCTAATGATTTATATGAGAAATGCACAGAATCTGAATATCTTACGAACGAACAACAACTTGAATTACTTGAAGTTTTGCAGCAATTTGCTGAGGTATTTGTGGAGAAACCTGGAATTATTAGAGGCTATACTTATGAGATGGATGTTAAACCACACAAAACATACTGTAGAACATATTATAATATTCCTTGGTCAAAGAAACCCGCAGTTTTGAAAGAGATTGAAAAAATGCAAGCTTGGGGTATCATTGAAAGGTCACATTCACCATATTGCAGTCCGATCCTAGCAGTTAATAAAGAGGATGGTAGTGTAAGATTAGTGCTGGATGCACGAGAAATTAACAAAGTTATAATCCCAATCAACACACGACCTATTAATTTGGAAGAACAACTTTTAAAATTTCATAATGTACAGTATTTAACCAATATCGACCTCCGCTCATCATTTTGGCAGGTGAACCTCCATAAAAACAGTCGTAAATACACTGCATTTCTATGTGAGGGACGTAGTTATCAATTTTGTGTTCTACCCTTTGGTCTACGAGTGAGTGCTGGAGTATTTATTGAAGCCTTAGATGCTGTTCTTGGACCACAATTGTTATCGTAAATCACAGTTTATGTTGACGACATTGTCATTGCCACCACTACTTGGGAAGAACATGTAAATCTTTTGAAGCAACTTCTGACTAAATTTTCTGATGCAGGTGTCACTATCAATTTATCAAAGACGAAATTAGGGAGGAGAGAAATCAAATTCCCTGGTCACATCATATCAACTGAAGGCATTTATCCAGACTCAAGAAAAATTGATGCAATAAAGAATTTTCCATCCCCACAGAATCGTAAACAACTCAAAGCCTTTCTTGGTCTATCTTCATTCTTCAGGAAATTTGTACCCTACCACCTTCTTAACAGTCCACATCTTCTATCTTTACTCAAAAGAAATAATATTTGGAAATGGACAGAGTTCTGTCAGACAGATTTTGAAGCGATTAAGAATGCTTTAGTTAATGCACCGTTGTTATGTCATCCTGACATGACGTCAGACTTTTGCCTAGTAACAGATGCAAGTTCCTATGGGCTCGGAGCATTTTTATTCCAAATTCATGTAGAAGATGAACAAACAGTCATCAAACCTATAAGTTTTGCTAGCCGCACTCTCACTGAATGCGAAAAGTCATATTCAGTGACCGAGCGCGAAACACTTGC
The DNA here is from genome assembly GCF_023864275.1 of Schistocerca cancellata. Classification (NCBI taxonomy): domain Eukaryota; kingdom Metazoa; phylum Arthropoda; class Insecta; order Orthoptera; family Acrididae; genus Schistocerca; species Schistocerca cancellata. The sequence goes on along the minus strand of NC_064626.1, from coordinate 388,823,339 downwards.
CATAGTATGGGCGTTTCGCAAGTTTCGCTACTTTCTATGGGGAAAACGTACTAAGCTTTATACTGATCATCAAGCTCTTTCTTTCCTGCTATCATGCAAGTTATTACATCCACGTCTTGCACGCTGGTGTGCATCACTACAAGAATATGATTTTGATATTATATATATAAAAGGAGAATCCAACATTATAGCCGATGCTCTATCTCGTTTGCCACAAGGCCTACAAGAATTTTCAGATGTGACAGAACAAACATCAGATTTTAAAATTTTACTCATGTGTGACGGTACATTTGCACCTTACTACAAAAACATGTGCAGGAAGTTAGCCATATTGCAGGACAATGATCCCAGGTGGATCCAGATAAAGAATAAATTACGTGCAGGAACAGACCCACATCTTGAAAAATATTACACGTTACACAAAGAAGTATTATTTCACCGACGAAACCCTGAATCACAGCATTGGTGTGTTTGCTTACCTGAAGCTCATGTTGATGATTTTATTTTATTTACACACAGAACTTGGGGACACTATGGTGTAACCAAATGTACAGATAAGATTATACAATATTGCTACTTTCCAAATTTAAGGCGAAGAGTATTGAGTAATATTAGGAAATGCATCATATGTCAGAAAGCCAAATATTCTAATCGCACAAGCATGAATGAATTGCACCCAATCATACCTAAGAGGCCATTACAGCTAATTTCTTTAGATATTGCAGGACCCTATCCACAAGCACGTGGAGGAATGAAATACATCCTTGCTGTGTTAGATGTTTTCACAAAGTATTTAAAATTATATGCTTTACGTTCAGTTTCTACCACTGCTATTACCAGACGTCTATTAACAGATTATTTTGTAAGAATAGGAAAACCTGAAGTTATGATCACGGATAATGCAGCTTATTTTACCAGTTTAAAATGGAAGACATTTATTGAAGAACAGAATGTTAAACATATTTTAATTTCAAGATTTCACGCAGCAGGTAAGCCAGTAGAAAGAACATTTCGAGAATTTGGACAGTTTATGAGAACACACACACCAGAGAAGCACACAAAATGGGTAGAATACCTAGCACCATTTGAACAAATAGTGAACAATTTAACTCACATTTCTACTGGATACACACCAACTGAATTAATTAAGGATAAAACAGAAAGAAATGAATGGACAGACCCTCTACCTAAATTTACAGCAACAACAAATCATGTTAGTTTAGAAGAAAAGGTAAGACAAGCTTACACAACATTATGTGACAAAGCTAAGGAAAGAAAGCAGAAATATGACAGAGGTGTCAGGAAAGCACAAACATTTCAAGTTGATGAGTTAGTTTTACTAAGAACACATCCTAAACCCACAAAACTGAAACATTTAAACAGGAAATGGCAGATCTTATACTCTGGACCATACCGAATTGCAAATATTCCACACCCTGGCTGTTATTCATTAGAATATCCATTAACACATAAACCTAGAGGTCTACATCCACACAGACATTTGAAAAAAATCATACAGTAAAATGTTAGCTTCTGAGGAGAAGATTATTAATATGATATACAGTTATGATGAGCCTACATTTAAGTTATACAGATACTTACAATCTAATGAATGCAGGTAAGTCTAGAAAGCAATGTGAACCATCCAATAGCTAATAAGATATTTGGTTACAAGAGGAGTTGCTATTGAGGCATATACACATTAGAGGAGGCAGAGAACTGAACAGAATTATTTTCTTTAGGAGGCATGCGATAGTAGTAATGTTGATATGAGTGATGTGAGAGACTGAATGAGATGAGTGAATGTAATTTTAGTTTAATAAATAGTAATATGGAGAGAGGTAAATGGAATATAAGATGAGAAAAGGGTATTATTATTATTGTTGTTGTTGAAGTAAAAAGTAAGTGGTGATGAATAAGAGGAAAATATATATATATAATGCTGAGGAATAAGTATATGTTATTTTGTGAAGAATGAATAATGGATAGGTGAGAATGTTATGAGTAATTGAGAATATGTTGAGAGGAGAGAAACTAGATTTGAACGCTATATCACATGTACTCATGGAATACAGAATGAAAGTAATGGAAAGAATATTATTTATTGAAAGATTGGTATGCCTGAGATAATAACTTATGTGGTGTCTTATATATTCTTATAACTAAAGGTGAAAGTATAGATTTATGTGGAAAGAATTATTTACAGCAGCCACTGTTGGAAATATACCAGAAGATTTAAATCTATAACACTTTAACACTAATCTAATGGGAACTTGTAATAAAATTTTTGGAGTTATGTAGGCTTGACACTTCAGATTGGAAGAATTATTTAAGAGAACATATCTAGGAGTCATCTAATGACATAATTAAAGCTCATCTACTGAACTGAACTGATGCACCATTAAATAGAAAAGAGAATAAGGAGAAAACAAAACGTCAGTCCTCTGTTGCGGCTCATACTCTCATCCCTTCCTTAGAAAATTTATACATGTTGATGAAATATTGGACATTATATAATTCGTGATTATCTGACAGTATGGAGAGACATACACAAATATTTATTTACGAATAGAATTTTACAGGTACCACAAGGTAAATACAGAATGGATATACAGCATGGAACGCAGCAGCAATTATCTAAGAAGATTTATTTATTTATTAAGTAAAACATTTATTTATATTGCTTGACACTCATGAAAGGAAGGAGATGAACTACACAAACTTTATAGGAACATGATTGACTTGAACTAGATATATATATATTCACTTACCACACTGATGTACATACTTGTAGGATCCTAAGATATTTAGAGGGGTACCACTCTTAGAAACAGCAATAGTGGGGACACCACACTTAGAAACGGTATTAGGTATAGGAACTTTTACATTATATCAAGTTAACATGTATTTTATTTATCATATTTTATTTTGTGTAGTCCACTGTAGGGGATGACTTTACTAGTATTTATGAAGTAGTTAGTAACCATCCCATGAACCTATCCTCCTACAGAGGGCTGTCTTGAAGCTTGAAATATGTGGGTCATTCCATGCCAAGTGGTCTAAACCTTCCCACCATCATGTCTCCAATTTTCTTCAAATTTTATCTGTAGCACTAGTCAAGTGCTAAATTAAGTTTCTCAAGATTTCAAGCCTCTAGCTGCAATACTTGCTGATCTACACCCCCTTGTCTGAAGGGTAGTAAGTTCGCATGCGCGCGACATCAGACAAAATGCCATTTTTGGGGTCTCATAAAATTGAAACCAATTCATAAGAATGGTTAGTAAGATGAGACCCTGTACAGTTTTTTGTGCTGATTCAAACGAAATTAATTATAAGATTACTGATGCAAAATCCGGTCAAACAAGTCGACTCAAAGTGTACCCTAATTCTGTCGTGACTTAATGCGACAAATTTTGACCAATATTCAGACTGCAATAATTTCCTTGCAGATAAAGATATGGACTTGAACTTTTTACCAAGTCTTATCTTTGTGCTGGACATAATACAGCTGGATTTCCAACTACCCAGGCTTTATAGTCGCCTTGCAAAATCTCTTCAAATTTGGCAGTGTCAGCGCAAATGGCTTTATTTACCAAAGTTCAAAGCCCATTACTACAAAATAGTCAGCCTGGATTTAATTGTGAATAGTATCATCTGAAAGAGAAACTCTTGCTCTACAAGATGGATATATTTTTCTTTTGCAACGCTTCCATTAAGTGCTTATTTACTCAGGTCAAAGTATCTTATATTTTGTGTGCGCAGTGCCCTGCGTTGGTCCATGATGGCTGAGCCATTACTGGTTATCACAATAAAACCAGCATCCCCATCGCCATAGGGGCCACGCCCGATAGCCATGCAGTAACAGCCACGGGTGGGTATCTTTACTGCAGGTTCCCAAGCCTGATTACAGGGTGTCTTTACCACAGGATCCCAAGCCTGATTGTGGGTTTCTTTATGCAGGTTCCCAAGCCTGTCTTCCTCAGTTACTTCATCATTCTGGAAGCATCGTTGATTTGCAAGAGAATGCTTTCAGGAAAACTGTATTGCCGACCAGATGATGTCACTGATGGAGCTGGAATAACACCAATGATAAGTTGTTCTGGAATCCAGCAAGTATCACGTCTTAAGGGCCAATAAAATGAACTTGCAGGACCATGAGGATGCATAAAGCTTATGAAAGCATCTTTCTGTTCGACTGAGATTTCAACGATGTTTCCAATCCACCATTTCTTTTCATAAATGCAAGCAACATACTGCCCAGGCTGAAGATCCATGACTTGAACTACTACTTCAGCAGCACTAATTTTGGCCAAAAAAGATGTCGCATCATTAGAAACTCTACTGACCTTAATTGTCGTCATATCAATGGGCAAAAAATGGTGGTTTTCTCTTGTGCCAGCTAGAGTGTGCCCTTGCAGGAATCTTTCTTCTTGAGAAGCTTTTTCTTCTTCAACTTCCTCTTTGCTGATGAAAAAGAATTTGATTCCATTGATATTATCATTGCAGAAGTTGAAAAGATCTTTGGGTGTTAGAATCTGGTTTTCATATGGACGTTGCAAACTTGCTCTTGCTGCCAACCGTTTTGTTGTGCCTCCAATGCCATCACAAGGCGACTTTCCATGGCTTGTTCCAAAGAAATTCCATTCTGCTGTTATTTCAAAATCTTCTTTGTGATAGCATAAGTTGAGAAAATTCTTGAAATTCTTATATTGTGCAGCTGAACCATCACTGAAGTAGTGGATGTGGCTTATTTTGGAAAATTGCATCTTCAGGTAATTGATTACTTTTCCAATGTAAACATGGACAGTAATCGTATCGTGTCGAAGGCAGTCACTAATAACACAAAGATTCACACATTGCACCTCTTCGTTTTCACAGTAGTAGACTACAAATGGATGAACTGTTGCTTGACTGTTTTCCCAGTGAAAGCCTTGCACTGCATCTTGAACAATAAATGAATAGTTTTCAGCAAAATCCATTAGTATTATGAATTCGCCTTCTTTCAAATCAGTTTTGAGAGCTTTCAGGTGCTGGCTTTGATGCTTGGCAATGTAGTGATGACAAGACAGGTTCCAAATTTTTGCTGCAATATCTTCAACATACTCTTCTGTTGAAAGCTGCTTTGTTTCTAAAGTATCCCTGTCGGTATGAATCCATTGTTTGTACTCAATCAGTTCTTCAGGGTCATTATCTTCAAAATATGTTGCAATAACTGCTTCTACACCTTCTGGACCAGGGCAGTTTTCACAACGATGAAGCATACAATCCTTGTTTTCCAAGCTGCAAACAGCTTTGCTAAGAATTTCCTTGTAGTCTTCATTGATTGATGCACCAGTGAGCATAAGCTTGACATTTTGGTGTATTGTACAGACACAAACTGAGTGCATTCCAGCAGAGCCAACTGTAACACACCATTTTGGTCTAAGCTCGCAAAACTTTGAGAAGCCAATTTCTGGTCCATTTTGCTTCTGATAAGACACGTACATTTCCTTCAAATTGCAAAGCAACAACCGCTTTTGCTTGTACACCTTTGTTCCTGAAATTCTCACAGGCACACAGTCTTTCTTCCCTGGACAAAGTCTGCTGAATTCGTCATCTTGAAAAAAGTCATGTACTTTCTGGACAACTTCATCTGAAAGCTTCCTTCCTTGCCGATTTGCTGGAAAAGCTAGAACACCTTGCTCATTCTTCAGTTTTCTCGCTTGCTTTACCATTCTTTCTGATACATTAAATGCTGTTGTCGTATCTTTAATTGTCCAGCTTCTTGGAACCAAGGTCAATATTTGAACTTTTGTCCTACGATTTGACACTTTACATTTTTCTTTCAACTCTTCTATAAGATTATCAAGATCTGCACAATTATTGCATGGGCGACTTTTACTTGAACTTGGCTGTTCATCGTAATTGATTCCTACAGCAGCAGCAATTTGATTCCCAATTAAACTTTGTGCATCCAAGATCTTTCTTTTTGCATAGCTTTGCTTATCTCTTTTACTTAGTTGTCTTCTTTTCAATGGTGAAGCACCAATAAATGATAAACTTTTGTTGATGGCTGGTTCAGTTTCATCCGTTGTGAAATCTTGTTCAGATTGGGTTGATAGTGATGATGAATCTTCTAGCTTTTGGTTCAGTGCCGACATGCAGCGAGGGCAAAGCTTCTGACCAGGTTTTATATCAATCACTTCTTTTTTCTTTAACAGGCAAAGTTTGGCAGCTGTTTCATTATCAAGCAGTCTAAGTCCAGCTTTTACATTGTGATTCCTCTTCTTGAATGGATTGCAACATTTCTTTTGCATCGCTTGATATTCATGTAGGAAGAGGGCTTCATGGTGGAAGCAAATGATGGAATTTTCGTCAAGTTTGGCTTCTGAACGCGAAACAAGCAATTTCTGGTCACATTCTGTGAAATCACTAAACGCTTTGAATCCAGTCTTCTTAGCATAGAAGATAACATGGCACTTTGATGCAGCAGCATCTTTTCCAATTGAACAGGGGGCCAACGATTCTTCTTCTTCTTCATTAACTTCTGACATCTCTCACTGGCCAATCACTGAATAAAACACGAATGAAATATCCAATTATATCAGTAATTCTAAGCGACTATTAAGATTCAAATTCCTAGAAATGAAGAAAAATTAGTGCATCGCGCATACAAAATATAACAACTTTGATGTGAGTTAATGAGTACTTAATGGTCGCGTTGCAAAAAAAACAAATGTCAGTCTTGTAGAGCAAGAGTTTCTCTTTTAGGTGATACTATTCACAAGCAGATTCAGGCCAACTATTTTTTAGTAATTGGCTTGAAACTTTGGTAAATTTTACCGTTTGTGCTGACACTGCCTAATTTGAAGAGATACTGCAGGGCGACCATATGGCCTGGATCATTGCAAATCCGGCTGCATTATGTCTAGCACAAGCATGAAGCTTGGCCAAAAGTTCAAGTCCATATCTTCAACTGCAAGGAAATCATTGCAGTCTTAATATTGGTCAAAATTTGTCGCGTTGTGTCACGACAAATTTTGAAGTATACTTTGAGTCGAGTTATTTGACCGGGGTTTGCATGAGTAATGTTATACATAATTTCGTTGGAATCAGCAAAAAAAACTGTACAGGGTCGCATCTTACTAACCATTCTTATGAATTAGTTTCGATTTTATTAGACTCCAAATATGACATTTTTTTTTATGTTGCATGCACACGGACTAAGTACACTTCAGACAAGGGGGTCTAGATCAGCAGCTATTGCAGCTAGAGGCCTGAAATCTTGGGAAACTTACTTCAACACTTGACTAAAGCTACAGTTAAAATTTGACGAAAATTGGAGACCATGATGGTGGGAACTTTTTTCAGTTTTAGACCACTTGGTGTGGAATGACCCATGTGTAAATTTTATTCCAGGGTGCAAGATGAATTTTAAGTTAAATATTCTAGCGAGTTGCCACAATTATCTTCAAATGTTGCAAGTGTAACGAAAAAAAAAAAAAATAAAATAAAATAAAAAAAGAATGAGCTAACAAATAAAATGTATATTTCAATCAGAATGTAATGTAATTCACATGTCAGCACAATGATATTGAATGTAACGTAAAAAAAAAATTGACTATATTTTTCATTTAATTCTAATTCTGTATATGTACTATATGACAACAATGTATCTCATGTAATGATTAATTGTAAATATTTGTATATTCATGTACTTATTGTATCGAGAAATATATTTTAAGGAGATGTTAATGAACTGCAAAGGACTTATGCATGTAGCTCATGATTCATATAAATGGAACTGAAAATGCAAAGAAGAAACCAACGTGATGGAACACTGGTCAAGAAATATTTACGTAGTGTCAATATGCTTTGAAGTGTATGGTGTTGTGGAAGCCGGCAGGTCTTCAGGTTGGTGTAAAAGACAAGCTCATCACCTGTCGTAGGCAGTGAGGTGTTTCCTGTGCCCTCATTGACCATTTATACCCCGGTAGACGCCACCAAAATTCGACTGCTGGAGATCACAATTTCGTGTTGACACATTGAACAAACTTTGGATTTTCTTCAAGTCACACGTAAGAGATCCAGGCAGTACACACACACTCAGAATCCGATACTACGTTTAAAGACATCGGAGCAATATAATAGAAACATTTATTGTTCGAATTAATTCCATTGTAAACATGAATCATGTGGACTGAATTCAAATTTCAAACGCTGTGCTAAGCAAAGATACTACGCTGCAATTCAAAGACATTAATGTTACGACTCCTAAAGAAAATACACACCAAAAAGACTGTATACAAAGACTGATACGCAAAGAGCATTATGCTCAGAAATTTTTTTTGTAATATGTAAATTTCTTATTTTCTCATATATGTATGTATCTATGTAAATTTTCTATACTGCCACGCTCGCTTGCGGAGCATGTCAGTAGAGGAGGCATTGTAATGGTACTTTGACTTCCGCAAAGTTATAATTTACGATCGCGCACGCAGAAGAGCGCTGCGCCAGCGACCGATTTTATAAATAATTTTGTTCTTTTTTTTTTACTTTTGCGTAGTTTTTTGTTTTTAAGAACTAAAGGAGGACTCTCTCTCTCTTGTCTTGATACGAAAGATGTGTATTTTTCGGCGACGTTCAATGTGCTTTTGGTGAAAATTAAAATTACATTTCAAAGTGATGTTGTTTCAATAGCTAATGAGAAGAAGAGATAAAATAAAAAGGTAACACTACAACGGGATACATGCGGACGTGCATTGTCCTGTTGGAACAGCAAGTTCCCTTGCCGGTCTAGGAATGGTAGAATGATGGGTTCGATGACGGTTTGGATGTACCGTGCACTATTCAGTGCCCCCTCGACGATCACCAGTGGTGTACGGCCAGTGTAGGAGATCGCTCCCCACACCATGATGCCGGGTGTTGGCCCTGTGTGCCTCGGTCGTATGCAGTCCTGATTGTGGCGCTCACCTGCACGGCGCCAAACACGCATATGACCATCATTGGCACCAAGGCAGAAGCGACTCTCATCGCTGAAGACGACATGTCTCCATTCGTCCCTCCATTCACGCCTGTCGCGACACCACTGGAGGCGGGCTGCACGATGTTGGGGCGTGAGCGGAAGACGGCCTAACGGTGTGCGGGACCGTAGCCCAGCTTCATGGAGACGGTTGCGAATGGTCCTCGCCGATACCCCAGGAGCAACAGTGTCCCTAATTTGCTGGGAAGTGGCGGTGCGGTCCCCTACGGCACTGCGTAGGATCCTACGGTCTTGGCGTGCATCCGTGCGTCGCTGCGGTCCGGTCCCAGGTCGACGGGCACGTGCACCTTCCGCCGACCACTGGCGACAACATCGATGTTTTGTGGAGACCTCACGCCCCACGTGTTGAGCAATTCGGCGGTATGTCCACCCGGCCTCCCGCATGCCCACTATACGCCCTCGCTCAAAGTCCGTCAACTGCACATACGGTTCACGTCCACGCTGTCGCGGCATGCTACCAGTGTTAAAGACTGCGATGGAGTTCCGTATGCCACGGCAAACTGGCTGACACTGATGGCGGCGGTGCACAAATGCTGCGCAGCTAGCGCCATTCGACGGCCAACACCGCAGTTCCTGGTGTGTCCGCTGTGCCGTGCGTGTGATCATTGCTTGTACAGCCCTCTCGCAGTGTCCGGAGCAAGTATGGTGGGTCTGACACACCGGTGTCAATGTGTTCTTTTTTCCATTTCCAGGAGTGTATTTGTCTACAAGTCCCATATTGGCATTGTAATCCTTTACAATATCTGTGTGTGAAATGACTACAGAGGCACCATCATAACATTTCTGAGATGTTGAGTTACATTTTCAATATTGCAGAAATTTGAAAGAAACTGTATTGGTTTGCGATCTTTCAAAATGACTGCTGTAATACCTCACCTGCTAGATTGAAACTGAGATTCTCCCCGAGACATGTTCTTTTCATTTTTGAAGGCTTTTGGCAATCCAGCTCTCCCTTTCCTCACCATCCCACGAGCATATATTCCCGGTTTCTGCAGATAAAGCATGAGGGATACAAAACAAAGGTGTTTTACAACTTGGAAACCTAAGCACCTTACTGTCTCCTGGCCAACTTTCCCAGAATAGAGCTGTAATTTGGCAACATAACCAATTTCATTCATAAATACCAAAATTTTGTATCCACATTTTATGGGTTTCTACGGCATATACTGCTTGAGGCTTGACCTAACTTTGAAATGAATCAGGAATTCATCCACAGTGAGATGTTCTGTTGGCTTATAACTTTCAGAGTAACACTTGCTAAGATAATCCAACAGTGGGCGCATCTTGAACAGTTCATCGTAGCCTTCCTCCCCCTTTGTTGGCTGCTATCATTATCATTCACATGCATATGTCTTAGCAACCATGAGAATCTGTTCCAAGGCATGAGAACTGGAACATAGGAATCATGGAGAGCTGGGTCAGAAGACCAATAATCCCTATATGAAGGATATTTCTTGATGCCCATTAATAAATTAATGACAATAAATTTCTTCGTTTCATCAATATTAGTAAGTTTGAAAGCTGCAGAACCTTTAAGCATTTGTGTTACATACAAATTGGTTTGAAATACTAGATGGTCTTGAAAGTCATTACAAAATAAGCAGCCAAATATGTCAATGGGGTATGTGTTGTCAGATAGGATATTTAAACCATAATTGTGAGAAAATTCAATACTTTCTTTTGCATGTATCTCTTGTACCCATTCAATATGCTCCATTAGTTCTGCACTGTCATTACATTATTGTCACTTTCAACACAAAAACTGTGACCCACTTTGTCTCCAAGTTCAACTATGATCTCTACAGGTGGAATTAGTTGTGGTTGTTGATCAGTTTCATCTGATTCACTTTCATTGTTTAAAGCAATACTCTGGATCACTTGGAATTTCAGCAAGTATCTCCAGTAGCATATCTGTGCAGAGGTCACAAACTCTTGGCAGTGGTTTACTATCTATACTGACACTCTATTAAAAAAAAATTTGTCTCTTGATTTATTGTATGAAGGTTGTTTCTGCCCCGTGCTTTCAGAATTAGTGTGCAGTACTGGCTTCAATATAAAACCAGCTGGGCACAAATAGGAGCAAAATAAAAATATAGTTTCAAGCTTGGCTCAGCCAAATGAATATCATGTTGTATACATATCACCTCCCTCACCACCTGGGTATAACACACAATGTTCTCACTACAGACCACCAAATTTGAATCATAATAGCAGCAGAAAATACAATAATCAGTATCATCATGGTTACCAAGGAAATGCGGTGGACAGTTTTATGGGAATAACAGCAATGGTTACTGGAATTCACAACATGTGAATCAGAACCACAGAAATGTGAATAATATTCACCTGCCGAATGGTCCACTTGATGCTAGTTGATAGTTAATAGTTATAGTTTCACAGTGATTTTAGATGTGTTATGTTGCAAATTTATAAAGAAATAAACAAATTTCTTCGAAATGTGTCATTTGATACATGAAATAATTCTGTAGTAATGTTCACTGATAATATTTTTACTCAGTGATATATGATTGCATTGATTTATGCAACAGACTAGCACACATAGGGAAAGTCAACAATCTAATTATTATTTTTTGTCATACTGCTAATAATAATCAATACTACGTTTAGAAGAACTGACGACTAACTTTTTTAGTTCATCTATGTTAAACTCTCAGCATAGAAATATTAGGACATTTATAAATTACTGCAACACTTCATCTTAATCTGCATGTTTTCTTCTATATTTTTGGCACTACACTTCTTTTTCCTTTTCCTTCTTTCAGGAAAATTTGACATTCCAACTTATATTTGACCTATGGATTTACCAACACGTACTGGTTCACCTTATACCAGCATCCAGAGATGAGGTGTTCCTTGAGTTTTCTTTTGAAGGTGCTCAGTTCCTTTATGCTCTTGATGCTAGATGGTAGTCTGTTATAAAATGTTTCCTTCAATTGTAGGGTCCTTGTCTGTCATTTTCAATCTTTTGGTGCAGATGCGGTAATTTTCTCTGGTTCTTGTGTTATGGTCATGAAATTCTCTGTTCAGAGGTGCTGTACTATTTACCTTTAGACGAAGTATTGTCTCATATATGTACAAACATGGTACAGTTAATACTTTAAATTTCTTAAATTTGTTTATCCAGGATTCCCAAGGCGATAGCTTAGCTATGCATCTGATAGCTTTCTTTTGAAGTTTCAGGACACTCTGTAGATGTACACCTGCTGCATACAATACGTGTGGGAAAATAAGTTCATAGTACTTTTTAAGTAAGGTTTCTGTGTCAGCCGTATAGCACATTTTTTTCATTAAATATATTTGTACTTATTTTGTAACGGATCATGTCAATGTGGTTTTCCAATGGCAGGGATTTGTCCACACCTATACCCAGAAAACTGTTACAGTCCACTGATTCTAAGTGTATATCCCCAATATGCAGAGTAATTTTCCTCTGCTCTGTTGGTTCTGTTTGTTTCGAAATTTGTACACACAGATTTCTTCCTGTTAATCAATAAGTTATTTTCTGTAAAATACCTTTCTGCCATTTACAAGTTCTCACTGGTTCTTTTTCCCAACTCCTTCACTGAGTCACTACAAATTAGTAAAGTTGTGTCATCGGCATACATGATCACTTTTTCATTTACAACAGTGGGCATATCATTTATATATAAGATAAACAGCAGAGGTCCTAGTCCTGAACTCTGAGCTGCTCCGTATTTTACCTGCAAAAAATCAGAGTAGACATTTCTCTCTGTATTTCCAGATTTATGTTTTATTTCAACATGCTGCTGTCTGTTTTCAACAAAGGATTTTATTATATCAGCAGCTTTCCCTCTTATACCATAGCAGCCCAGTTTCTGTAGAAAAGTTTTATAGCATACATAGTCAAAAGCTTTTGAAAGGTCTAATTAGACACTAGATACTTTCTTTTGCAGATCCAGTGCCTCACTGATGTGTGTTATGAAGTGTGTCACTGCAGACTTGGTGGATCTTCCCTTTCTAAATCCATGTTGTGCCTTATTTAAGATGTTAAGCTTCTCTGTGAAGTTAATAAATATATCTTTAATCTCTGCTTCTATTATTTTAGACACAACAAGTGTGACCTTTATAGGCCTATATTTTCCAGGGTCTCCTTTACCCCTTCTTTGAATGCTGACACAACTTTATTCATCTTTGAACATTTCGGGAATACTTCCTGCTTCATTACTAAATTTGTCACAAATGCTAGAGGCTTAGCAAGAAATCTAGCACAGTGTTTGACCATTTTTGCTGAGATACCATCCAGACCTGTAATTTTATTTTTTAGTGCTCCAATTTTTTTTAAGAACTTCCGATTCATCTGTAGGGAGGAGATATAAACTTTTGGCCACTGTTTTGGGAATTTTCATTCTTCTTGGTACTGATATGTTTTGTTTTAGAAGTTTCTGCACTATAGTGCTGGTTGAAAATATTGCACAGTTGTTGTGGATCGGTCACTTCTTCCTCCTCCCTTGTCATAGAGGGTTGGGTGGTTTTGGGGAAGGAGACCAGACAGCGAGGTCATCGGTCTCATTCCATTTGGGAAGGATGGGGAAGGAAGTTGGCCATGCCCTTTCAAAGAAACCATCCTGGCATTTGCCTGGAGCAATTTAGGGAAATCAGAGAAAACCTAAATCAGGATGGCCGGACGCGGGATTAGTTGTCCTCCTGAATGCCTTGTCATAGAATCAGAGCCTGTCAGTAAATATCACAACTGAAAAACAATAAATAAGCTTCATCAAATTAATTCCAACCTCATTAAACCCTTTGAGGATGGTTGTTTATGGTGTGGAGGCAATCAAGTTAACCTGTTAAGGTATAATGGAGGTATCGATATAAGAGATGAATTGAGTATGGATCAACACACATTCTCATAATTTACAAGTGTTAGTTCAAGCTTCGACTGATGCTATAGTTGGAAAAATACCTTTTTAAATTGTTTTAGACACAAGTCCTCTGTTAACATTATGTCACAGAACTTATTCAATAAGGTTTAAGTGACACACAGAAGTGCCAACCAACAAAGTACAGAACTGCTGCATAACTGGAGCTTTAGGTGCAAAGTCACAACCTGTCAAGTGGCACACGTAAGTATTTGTCATAATGGGAAATTGAGTCCTGTTATGCCCATTCCTAATTTTGAATGTTCTCGTAGTTGAATGTTTGCTTGGCATGGACTTTTCCGAGAAAAGTACATAAAGTTAGACTTTTCTTTGGGTAAATGCTATTTGTGCAATCAGGAAAAGATATCATAGCTGATTTAATGCAAACCCCAGTAGCATGTGGCAAATATTATCAGGATATTAAGGTGAAATTCCTGAAAACAAAGAGTGCACCCATGAATAATTCTTCAAGTCTCTGTAGTAAGAATGTGGATAACAAAGCTTACATCCATGACAAAGTAACTAAATACACCTATCTCAGTCCGGAACAACAAAAAAATACAAGGAACATACTTATGAAGTATTAACATGTATTTAACGAGAAATCCAGTGTAACAAATATGTTTGTGTACCATATGGACGTGATTCCACATGTATGATACATTTTGTCAAAAATCCTACTCTATCACATACTTCCAGTTGCCTGAGAAATAAAACAAATGCTTTGTTTGACTGTCATTGAACCACCTTTCTCAATGTACTGTAGTCCATTATTATCAGTAGATAAAACCTAATTCATTTAGTCCTGAATGCATGTGCCATCAACAAAATTATGGCAGTTCCGACACAGCCTTAAGGTTTAGACATGCTATTGCAGAAATTCCACGTTGTGCAATGTTTAACTAGCATAGATCTCAGATATTCACAGTGGTAGGTAGCCCTTATTGTCCAAAGAATTTAAAAAGTATAAAACTTTTGTCCATGCTGGCAGAAGCTACCATTTTCATGTATTACCCTTCGGACTCAACGTAAGTTCTGGGGTGCTCACTGCTAATCTGCATACAGTTCTAGGACCAGACCTGCTAGATAAAATGACATTGCATGTAGATGACATCTTAATTGCTACTGCTATGTGGGAGGAACACCTTTATTTACTTGATAGGTCACTACATAAATTTTAACATGCGGAAGAGACAGCCAACGTCCAAAAGTCAAACTTCAGCAGAGAATAAATTAAATTTTTAGGATACATTTTCTCTCCTTCAGGTGATATCCTAGTAAAATAAGTACAATAAAGAATTTCCAAGCTCCTAAGACAAAGAGGCAGTTAATGGCCTTTATTGGTCTCTGTTCATTTTTCCATCATTTTGTAACAGATCAATTGCTAAGCAGAAGCAGGAGAATTCTGTTCAATGGGGTCCACAGAAGCATCAGCTTGCTTGTGTGTGCGGTCTGTGGTGTCCAATGCTGAAAAATGATTGGTGGTGCACACCAGTTATACAAGGGCCAACTGAGCTAAGGTACCAAGTGGTGACACCGTCAAAGAGGATCTTCAAGTTGGCGAAGGAGAAGACTGTTTGCCTTTGGTGGCTTTCTTCGAGCCTTTCCAGTTAGAGGAAGACTCGAGACTCAGGCGTTGTTTGGCTGGTCAGATGGAGGAAGTCTACACAGGAGCACTCCTTCTATCCTTACCGGCCTACCGGTTGTGTAGCTGGTGGCTTTGCCCCTCGAGGTGAGAGTTAAGACAGCTTGTTGCACAGCTGGATGGGGGGATGGCGATGCTACCTTGACACTGGGTGATTTCACAACCTCAGACCTGAATTTGAGATCGCATGTCTGTGTGGCCATGTCCTTCATGGAACAAGGGGTAACAAGAACAGAACTATAGGTGCTAGATGGGAGAACACAGGGTTTTCGACTAGCCAGTAACTTATGAGCGACTGGGTAAGGAACATTTTCCTTTACACAGGTCTCTTGGACAGCCCCCTCACTGAGATACATGGGACAATTCCGAGAGGAGGCGGCGTGGCCACCATTGCAGTTGATACAGCAGAGAGAAGGAGGCAGAAAATCACCCTCATGTGCATCCCTACCACAGGTTACACATTTGGCTGGGTGTCAAAAAGACATTCTAGTGTGGTTGAAACAATGACACTGGTAGCAGCGCATGTGATAATTTCATTGCCTGCTTTGATTTTGGACGGCAGCACCACTCTATCAAACATGAGAATGGAGTGTGGGTGGGCACTAAGGAGGAATCTACCTTTTTCATTACACGATGGACGGCAATGACACCGTGATCAGAGATGTAAGATTGGATTTCGGTTGTCGAGCAGCCTGGTGTAAATTACACCATGGAAATCCTCGACATGAACAGGGTAGCCATGGAGAAGCGAGATGGCAGGCAGTAGTTGTGCTCGAGAATCAGAAGTAGTCTCCAAAAGCAAAGTGTCATTCCGTAAATGAGAGCAGGATTTCACAGGGCAGGCAATTGCATCAACATCTTTCTGAATAATAAATGGATTTACCGTGGCGTACGTGAGACCATGAGAAACCATGGTGCAGCGGGAAGGGTCTTTGAATTATTAACCTAATTACGTTTACATTTTGTAGACATTGATTGAATTATTAACCTAATTACGTTTACATTTTTTAGACATTGATTGGGAAGATGATTGACTCATAGTGAAGAAATCTCCCATGATTGCCGGCGTCTCCAATAGTGCGCTCCTTCCAACTGGAGGCCCCCTTCACAAGGGGGCACACTCACCTTAGGTGATTGTTCACACCTCAGGTCACACTTCCCAATTACCTGACAGAGGGACCAATCGCCAATTTGGGAACGTTGCAGTGCAAGCAACCACCTCTCCCAGGGCCTGGCCTGTACCAGGGGGTATGTGCGAACCCTACCTGTCAGCCCGAGACTGGGAATTACATGTTACCCAGTCCCCTGTTACACGTCAGATGCATGGGCTGGCCTTCAGGAGTGCACAGGGAGGAAGTAGAAAAAGAGAAACTGAAGCAGAGGAACGAGAGGAGAAGTGAAACAAAGAAAGGAAAAGAGAGCAAAAAACAAAGGTTAGACTGTTCTTATGTCAGCGACAGACTATGCAGAACATTCCCAATAACATCCCAGACATGTTCCCCAAGGGAGGGGAAAGAGAACAGCAAGAGGACAGACATGCAGCACGGAAGGGAAAAGATGCTGCAAAGACTGGGGCCCCATGGTAACCAAGCACAAACCTGCCAAAGAGTGGCAAGCCCCTTGGGGGTCGTGTGTGTGTGTGTGTGTGAGTGTGTGTGTGTGTATGTGTGTGTGTGTGTGTGTGTGTGTGTGTGTATTGTCTATTTTTGATGAAGGTCTTGCTGGCTGAAACTTATTTGTGATGTTTTTGTTGTGGCTATCTGGGACTCTGCATCTCCGCTATATGCTGAGTAGTAACTTTCCTTTTCATAATATTGTAAACTTTCCTAGTATGATATGTAGAACAGTTGCTAAAAACTTGTCAGATATGCCAGAGAACAAAACCGACAAACAAGTCCTGTTATACAAAAGTACGCCCTATGTTATTAACTCAACCTCTGCAAGTAGTATCTGTCAATGTTGCTGGTCCAGTACCTTCTGCAAAAGGTGGAGTTAAGCACATGGTAGATCTTCATCATCTTTTTTTTCAAAATGTGCAAACTGTATGCTATAAAGATGACAATGGTATCTGCCATTGTCTCAGAATTCTTACGGACTACATACCAACAGCTGGTAAGACTGCACATTGTAACAAATAACGCTTCAGACTTAACATGCAAAAAATGTGAAGATTTCCTACAGGATTGTAAAATGAGAAACATTTTTATACCAAAATTTCATCCATAAGGTAACCTGAATGAACGTGTTTTCAGAGAATTTAATAGTTCTGTATGAACACATGTAAGTACACAACATACACATTGGGTGGAATTTATTGAACCTTTGAGTACACAGTTAACAACTTCTAATTTACACAACTCCTTACACACCTTCAGATTAATTACTGAGTCAAAAAGAAGTTAACAACTGGATAAACACTGGGAGAAAAGGTAAGGAATACACTGATAACACTCATCCAACAGGCTAGAACTCAAACGAATGCGTATTATACAAGAGGTTAGGATGTGCACAAGGATATTCAGCCGAAGAAACCATAAATCACTTCTAAAATCTTCAGCCTTACAGAAAAGAAATAGTAAATGCCAACAGTACATAGGACCATATAACATCCTGCAGATCCAGCATCCAGGGAGTTACCTTTTGGCTTTTCCAAAATCAGACAAAGTTAAAGGGTTTTCTTCTGCCTGTTTCAAACAATTACATAGGAACACATGTTTGCAAATTTCAGGCAAAAACAGTTCAGAGCTTTATGCAGCATTCACTGTACCTAAATTGATACACTACAACAGAACTATACAAATATGAAATTTTTGTGTGAATCATTAATTAAAAATTTATACCTTTTATATTATCTCGATTCAAAGGAATGCAATCATCACTATTACCGATGCAGATACCTTTTGAAATCATGCAGAGATTTGGAGGGCAATGAAAAGTTATTCTAGGTGTGGTGGGCACAATCTCAGACAGAATGGATCTCATTTCAGGGCATGATTTTAGGAATTCACGGCCATGTCAAAGTAGCTGATTGATACATCCAAGATCAAGATAATACTGGGTGACAAGTGTTGTGCTCTGAAGTTGCTTTTTGGAGAGATCAGCAGTACCAGGACTGGATGTGATGGCCTGGAAATCTGCTTTTGAACTAGGCTGTTGGGATAATTACATCCATTGAAGGCTGAAGTGAGAGTGGTGGTGTATTGCTGTAAATAGTCTGCATCCGAACAAATACGTTTGCCTCGAATGCCAAGGCTGTATGGGAGGGAACGTTTGACATGAAAAGGATGGCAACTGTCAAAATGTAAGTATTGTAGTTTGTTAGTAAGTTTGATGTGGAAGGAAGTATGTAGCTGGGCTTTGATGAGGATGAGATCAACATCAAGAAACGTGGCATGGGATTCGGAACAGGACCATGTGAAATTTAATTGGGAGAAGTATTTAGAGATTCCAGGAATTTTAAAAGGTCACTCACCATGAGTGCATACAGCAAAGATGTCATTAATGTATCTAAGCCAAACCAGGGGCTGAAGGCTTTGGATCCCAGTAAAGCCCCCTCCAGGTGACCCATGAGAAGATTGGCATAGGAAGGAGAATGGTGCGGGGCAAAGTCAGAACATGTGGGGACCAAGCAGCAATTGGTATTGTAATTGTAAACTGTCGAAGCTGCGTTGGTAAAGTACCGGAACTTCAAGCGCTGATAGAAAGCACCGAAGCTGAAATCGTTATAGGTACAGAAAGCTGGCTGAAGCCAGAGATAAATTCTGCCGAAATTTTTACAAAGGTACAGACGGTGTTTAGAAAGGATAGATTGCATGCAACCGGTGGTGGAGTGTTCGTCGCTGTTAGTAGTAGTTTATCCTGTAGTGAAGTAGAAGTGGATAGTTCCTGTGAATTATTATGGGTGGAGGTTACACTGAACAACCGAGCTAGGTTAATGATTGGCTCCTTTTACCGACCTCCCGACTCAGCAGCATTAGTGGCAGAACAACTGAGAGAAAATTTGGAATACATTTCACATAAATTTTCTCAGCATGTTATAGTCTTAGGTGGAGATTTCAATTTACCAGATATAGACTGGGACACTCAGATGTTTAGGACGGGTGGTAGGGACAGAGCATCGAGTGACATTATACTGAGTGCACTATCCGAAAATTACCTCGAGCAATTAAACAGAGAACCGACTCGTGGAGATAACATCTTGGACCTACTGATAACAAACAGACCCGAACTTTTCGACTCTGTATGTGCAGAACAGGGAATCAGTGATCATAAGGCCATTGCAGCATCCCTGAATATGGAAGTTAATAGGAATATAAAAAAAGGGAGGAAGGTTTATCCGTTTAGCAAGAGTAATAGAAGGCAGATTTCAGACTACCTAACGAAAATTTATGTTCCGACACTGACAATGTTGAGTGTTTATGGAAAAAGTTCAAGGCAATCGTAAAATGCGTTTCAGACAGGTACGTGCCGAGTAAAACTGTGAGGGACGGGAAAAACCCACCGTGGTACAACAACAAAGTTAGGAAACTACTGCGAAAGCAAAGAGAGCTTCACTCCAAGTTTAAACGCAGCTAAAACCTCTCAGACAAACAGAAGCTAAACGATGTCAAAGTTAGCGTAAGGAGGGCTATGCGTGAAGCGTTCAGTGAATTCGAAAGTAAAATTCTATGTACCGACTTGACAGAAAATCCTAGGAAGTTCTGGTCTTATGTTAAATCAGTAAGTGGCTCGAAACAGCATATCCAGACAATCCGGGATGATGATGGCATTGAAACAGAGGATGACACGCGTAAAGCTGAAATACTAAACACCTTTTTCTAAAGCTGTTTCACAGAGGAAGACCGCACTGCAGTTCCTTCTCTAAATCCTCGCACAAACAAAAAAATGGCTGACATCGAAATAAGTGTCCAAGGAATAGAAAAGCAACTGGAATCACTCAACAGAGGAAAGTCCACTGGACCTGACGGGATACCAATTCGATTCTACACAGAGTACACGAAAGAACTTGCCCCCCTTCTAACAGCCCTGTACCGCAAGTCTCTAGAGGAACGGAAGGTTCCAAATGATTGGAAAAGAGCACAGGTAGTCCCAGTCTTCAAGAAGGGTCGTCGAGCAGATGCGCAAAACTATACACCTATATCTCTAACGTCGATCTGTTGTAGAATTTTAGAACATGTTTTTTGCTCGAGTATCATGTCGTTTTTCGAAACCCAGAATCTACTATGTAGGAATCAACATGGATTCCGGAAACAGCGATCGTGTGAGACCCAACTTGCTTTATTTGTTCATGAGACCCAGAAAATATTAGATACAGGCTCCCAGGTAGATGCTATTTTTCTTGACTTCTGGAAGGCGTTCGATACAGTTCCGCAATGTCGCCTGATAAACAAAGTAAGAGCCTACGGAATATCAGACCAGCTGTGTGGCTGGATTGAAGAGTTTTTAGCAAACAGAACACAGCATGTTGTTATCAATGGAGAAACGTCTACAGACGTTAAAGTAACCTCTGGCATACCACAGGGGAGTGTTATGGGACCATTGCTTTTCAAAATATATATAAATGACCTAGTAGATAGTGTCAGAAGTTCCATGCGGCTTTTCGCGGATGATGCTCTACTTTACAGAGAAGTTGCAGCATTACAAATTGTAGCGAAATGCAGGAAGATCTGCAGCGGATAGGCACTTGGTGCAGGGAGTGGCAACTGACCCTTAACATAGACAAATGTAATGTATTGCGAATACATAGAAAGAAGGAGCCTTTATTGTATGATTATATGATAGCGGAACAAACACTGGTAGCAGTTACTTCTGTAAAATATCTGGGAGTTTGCGTGTGGAACGATTTGAAGTGGAATGATCATATAGAATTAATTGTTGGTAAGGCGGGTACCAGGTTGAGATTCATTGGGAGAGTCCTTAGAAAATGTAGTCCATCAACAAAGGAGGTGGCTTACAAAACACTCGTTCGACCTATACTTGAGTATTGCTCATCAGTGTGGGATCCGTACCAGATCGGGTTGACAGAGGAGATAGAGAAGATCCAAAGAAGAGCGGCACGTTTCGTCACAGGGTTATTTGGTAACTGTGATAGCGTTACGGAGATGTTTAACAAACTCAAGTGGCAGACTCTGCGAGAGAGGCGCTCTGCATCGCGGTGTAGCTTGCTCGTCAGGTTTCGAGAGGGTGCGTTTCTGGATGAGGTATCGAATATATTGCTTCCCCCTACTTATACCTCCCGAGGAGATCACGAATGTAAAATTAGAGAGATTAGAGCGCGCACGGAGGCTTTCAGACAGTCGTTCTTCCCGCGAACCATACGCGACTGGAACAGGAAAGGGAGGTAATGACAGTGGCACATAAAGTGCCCTCCGCCACACACCGTTGGGTGGCTTGCGGAGTATAAATGTAGATGTAGATGTAGATGAAGGGGCCATCCTGGTTCCCAGGGCCATACCCCTGATCTGTTTGTACACCTGCCCTTCAAAGGTGAAGTAATTGTTGGTAGTATAAAGTTAAGCAAGAAGGATATCACAGGCCTGGAATCACGTGGGCACTGACTGAGGAAGTCTTCAGCAGCAAAGTGAGGGGAGAGTGCTTTGGATCAGAGATTGACAATGCTGATCCATAAGCCTTCAGCCCCTCGTTTGATTCAGATATGTTGATGACATCTTTGCCACATGGACACATGATGAGGCTGACCTGTTAAAAATTCCTGATCCATAAACCTTCAGCCCCTCATTTGATTCAGATATGTTGATGACATCTTTGCCATATGGACACATGAGGAGGCTACCTGTTAAAATTCCTGGAATCTCTAAATACCTTCTCCCAATTAAATTTCACACGGTCCTATTCTGAATCCCATGCCACTTCCCTTGATGTTGATCTCATCCTCATCAAAGATGAGCTTCACAATTTCTTCCACATCATACTTACTTACAAACAACAGTACTTACATTTTGACAGTTGCCATCCTTTTCATGTCAAATGTTCGCTCCCATACTGCGTTGGTATTCGAGGCAAACGTATTTGCTTAGATGCAGACTCTTCATATCAATACATCACCACTCTCTCTTCAGCCTTCACTGGAAGTAATTATCCAACAGCCTAGTTCAAAAGCAGATTTATCAGGCCATCAAATCCAATCTGGGTACTGCTGATCTCTCCAAAAAACAACTTCAGAGCACACAACTTGTCACCCAGTATTATCCTGCTCTTGAATGTATCAATCAATCAGCTCCTTCGACAAGGCCATGTCTTCCTAAAATCATGCCCTAGAATGAGATCCATTCTGTCCGAGATTTTGCCCACCACGCCTAGAATAGCTTTTCATTGCCCTCCCAATCTCCTATGCTCCTTCTGCACCCATCTCCCTATCCTATGGCTCCTACCCTTGTGACCATTCCTGCTGCAAGCCTTGCCCTGTGCACCCTCCTACTACCACCTATTCCAGCCCTGTAACTGGCAAAACATATACTATCAAAGGAAGAGCCACCTGTGAAATGACACGTCACATACCAGTCATTATTTAAACACTGTTCAACCTTTTACATTGACTTGACTACCACCCAGTTATCGGTCATGATGAATGGGCATAGGCAGTGGGTGTATACAGGCAACGCACAATATCCTGTTGCAGTGCATGCTGTACAACATGACAGTTGTGACCTCAGTGCTTGCTACACCACACACAACATCTGGATTCTTCCCCCAGAAACCAGTTTCTCAGAACTCTGCAGGTGGGAACTAGCACTACAACATGTCCTTAGTTGTCGCCACCCACCTAGCCTTAATTTATGTTAATTTCTTCCATCTTGGCATTTATTCACAGTAACTACTCCATTTTTCACTCCATTTTAATTTCCTACATATTTCATTTTCTGACTTGTCTATTTTTCATGATCCCACCTCTGTTACATACAATGCACTTAGCTTTTCACACTTATTAACTCATGCATGGTGTTTTAGTAGTAATCTCTGTCTTGCATATTACCTTGTCTTCAACCTTTAAGCTCAGGTTTTCAAATATCACCCGGTGTAGTTACCAATCATCCCATCTGGTAAATCTCCCCTGATCCGGGGTTCTGGGCGACTTTTTTTGAACTGTATCCCTTTCCCTAAACCTCTCCAGTCCTTTTCCTCCACCCTCTTCCTTCCCCTTCAAGTCTTCTGCCAGAAAAAGGAGCCACTGGATCAGAAAGCTTGTAAAAGTTACATCCTTTTGTGTGTGTGTTCCTCTCCTGTCATCATTTGGTGAATAGATTTTTTACCTATCCATTTATAAGAACAAATGTAGTAAGAAAAGATTTTTGAGTTTCTTGAAGACTAACAAGATCAATGGGGACTAATTTCAAATATGTTCATTTAACATAAAGCCAATGACAAAATCATTGTGAAATCTGTTTATGCACCTAAAAAAAGAATTAATTATTTTACACTGGAATAAATATATTAAAATACTGGACAACATGTGAGCAAAATCCTATACCTGGCATGTGTTGTGCAATGCCACCAGACAGTTTTTCTCACGCAGATGCTTCAAAGAGGTGAAAACTAACCTTACCTGCATTCAATCCCATGGGCTGCTAGTTGCTTGTGGTTCGGTGTGCAGAAGAGGGACATACGGACATATTTGAGTTGATTGACATGGAATCCCACACAAGAACACACAGAAACACAGTAACCATCATGCTGTATTGCCAACTGACTGTGAGCCTTGGCCGTGCACATAACCAGCAACAATCACATGCAGCAAGAGGAATATGATTGTTGGTGGTGTGATGCAGAGGTGGCACCGTTAAAAGACATTCAAATGGCATGATCAGGGTTAATACAGAAATAGGTCAGGTGAAAATGTTTGCAACTATGAACCTTAGTGAAATGTAAGACTGATTGAACACATGTTGTGTTCCACAATAAACAAGGAGATAGTGAATTCTGCTACAAAAACGCTTTTATAAAAAAAAGAATAAGCTCTAAAACTATGTACCCAAAGAAATAATAATAATAATGTGCAGAGCTCCTTGGTTTATATGTATTTCTTATATAATCTAGATTTGACTTGTAAGCAAAAACTTATGTTTTGTAATAACGACATTTATTTCAGCACTACCACTGTGAGCTGTGCAAAGTAATTTCTGATCCCACTACATGACTGTTCCATGAAACCTGTCCTATGCTGTAAACCTAATGCTTGTATGAGTGACCACCTGGATTATTGCAACCACGTAACTCATTGTCTGGGTCCTATCCTTTTGATTGGCATCTGACAACCAGTGACATCACCTGTCATATGTCCCTAGGTCCATTTTGACAACTGTTGAAAATGTGTTAACCAGACTACTTTAGGCTTTTTGTAAATCAGCCCTAACATCAATATTTAGTCTTCATGAAATGAAAATCAAACAGTTGTTTACTTGTAGCAGTTACATAAACACACTATGCTTTGTGTGTGTGTGTGTGTGTTTGTGAAACTGTTTATTAATATGAGTGAACTGTCACAGTAATGGAAAATCAAAAGTAACAAACTCCCTTATGTGAGTATATCTGCAGGGAGGTGATTCTTTGAATGGCACTGTCAAGTTGACTACAAAAAACTGTGCCAATACCATTCAAGGAGGCCACGTAATAGAAAATTATGAAAGAGAATCCACAGCCTCTCAAGATCTGAGATGATAATTTTTGTTTTAAAACAAGTTATAGGTCTAGCTCAGTTTTTTTTGTACCACTTACTTCTTGGTGCCTCTCCTGTCTGCATGAAAAGCAGAAGGTGATAGTATTATTCGATGTACAATTTAGATTAATTACAGAATCATGATCTAAAACTGAATTACTTTTGTTTAACATTACTGATATTACCTGTCCTTACCTTCTTTTTAAATGTTTTTTTTTTCCAGGACTGAAATCGATGAGTTGGGTTACTTATATCGTGATGCTATTTATCAGCCACCACTGCTGCAGCCTAGAATACATATTGCATGACCAATAAACGAACCTGCATCCATACAAAATTTGTTTTATGGAGTCCAATCTATTTAAAAGAAACACTGCTATGCCACACAAATACTAGCACTGAAATACTTACCGTATTTACTCAAATCTAAGCCGCATTTTTTTTCCGGTTTTTGTAATCCAAAAAGCCGCCTGCGGCTTAGAACCGAGTGCAAAGAAAGTGGAAGTTCTGAAAAATGTTGGTAGGTGCCACCACAACTAACTTCTGCCGTCGAATATATGTAAAGGTACACAGGCACGCTTTGTAGGCACAAAGATAAATACTGGCGCCAAAACCTCCGCATCAGAGAAAGAAAAAAAGAGAGAGAGAGAGAGAGAGAGAGAGAGAGAGAGAGAGAGAGAGAGAGAGAGGTGGGAGACGAGCTTTTTTTTCTCCACCCCGAATTTCGACTACTGCATTTTTATACATTATCCAACGAAGTAAATACAAATTCCGTATTGTTCATCTTCGAATGTAGCAGAATTTCAATGTACTGCGAAAATCCGACATGCAAGACTGTTTGGGATGTTTGTCAATATGGCCAACTCTACTTTCTGAATTTTTTCCTACCTGTGGGAAGAGATGGTTGCTAATAGGAACCTGATGAAATCTGAATCACATGCTGTATTCTGTTCACCATAGGAATAATACGAATATCAACATTTTGTCATGTATTCTTTCGTGTTTGCTGCTATCTCATTTAAATCCTGCCTGCCTAATAAACTACGAAACTAGAGTGCGACAACAGCAAACGCGGAAGAATATACGTATCGTGTCATGTTTATATTCGTATTATTCTTTTGCCTAATAGTGATACAGTCGGAAATGAAGCACGGCAACTGACTAGATTTTTAATTCTAAGATGACTCTAATTTCTGTGCAGAATTTGATGTCCTAAAGAAGCGGCCGCAAAGATTTCCAAACAGAGAACATTTTCGCCTAACTCTCGTTCAGAACATGTTCTATCATATGCAGTTTATTATTTGGTTCTTCTTGATCATTATCAAAGAAAGCAGCAGTGTAAGTAACAACAAATAGCAGTCTCTTGCCATTGTTTCGCTAATGAGACGATTACTTTCTTCTTTTTTTTAAATTGTAAGCGGCGGTAGCGCGCACAAAAGCAAGCCATGCCGCGAGCGGCGGCAGGCCGTAAAACACGCACTATCAGAATGCGACAAACAATGCGTGACACAGTACAGTAATGCATTTTCAGCTTAGAGTGACGCAAACACCTATAACAAAGAAAATAGCACTTATCAGATCAAAGCAAAATAAGCAATCGATTCAAACCAGACGAAGCACGTGAAAAACGAAGGGTACCCGTATAAATACGGACGGAGCGCCTGACGCATAGCAATGGCTACCTGGTAAAGCTTAACTGCTAAACTTACGACTCGAACCAAACTACTGTAGCTGTATCGTCATTCATTCGACCTAAATTGTATCTCATATTACAATGGACCAACTTTGTTTCGATTTGGAGATGCGGCCTAAAACTTTACTCTCCCCTTGAATTTCGAGCCTCAAATTTCCGGTGCGGCTTAGATTCGGGATTTTTTTTTCCTTTATTTCGAGTCTCATTTTTCAGGTGCGGCTTAGATTCGAGTGCGGCTTAGATTCGAGTAAATACGGTATATTTCTTTCCACAATCATGCATCACAATATTAGTAGCAGACCAACAATCACTGATTGTGACAATTTTTTAAAACCACTCTTATTCTGTTTTCTCTTCTTGTTAATCACATAAAACAAGTGACACTTAAGTTATTCACAAGAGAGAGGGAGGAATTATAATATGCTGTGTCCATATACCTTATATTAACTGTACATAATAATAGACCATTTCTCTCACAATATGCTGCCTGAAACTTAACTATTAATAAAAAAAATTAATATCTCCATCATCTCTCATCTTTTAGAAGTACAGACAGTGTAACCCATCATTTGCCCTGATATAATGCATTACACGTTACTGTTTTCAAGAAGTTTGCTACCCTAGTTGAAAAGGATACAGAAGGGATTAAATTAAATGATTGTGCTGCTGCAACAAACTTTTGCTACAAGAGTGTTTTAAGAAACTGTATTTAAACTGTCAGCAAACACTTTTTTCTGTAAGCAGACCCACTGAACATGCAGATGAATTATGATTTATGGATATGTTAAAATACCCTGCAGGAGATCAGCATGCATACTAGGTTACACAGGATCTGTTATGAAATGCCCTTTTTGTTGTACATGTACACAAATGCTGCTTGACAAAATTTATTGGTACCAATGTCTTTAAATATATAGCAATTCCTAGTGTAAGTGACAACTACTGCCACCATATTTGCTAACTTAAGTCCTGTAAAACATAATACACTCCTGGAAATGGAAAAAAGAACACATTGACACCGGTGTGTCAGACCCACCATACTTGCTCCGGACACTGCGAGAGGGCTGTACAAGCAATGATCACACGCACGGCACAGCGGACACACCAGGAACCGCGGTGTTGGCCGTCGAATGGCGCTAGCTGCGCAGCATTTGTGCACCGCCGCCGTCAGTGTCAGCCAGTTTGCCGTGGCATATGGAGCTCCATCGCAGTCTTTAACACTGGTAGCATGCCGCGACAGCGTGGACGTGAACCGTATGTGCAGTTGACGGACTTTGAGCGAGGGCGTATAGTGGGCATGCGGGAGGCCGGGTGGACGTACCACCGAATTGCTCAACACGTGGGGCGTGAGGTCTCCACAGTACATCGATGTTGTCGCCAGTGGTCGGCGGAAGGTGCACGTGCCCGTCGACCTGGGACCGGACCGCAGCGACGCACGGATGCACGCCAAGACCGTAGGATCCTACGCAGTGCCGTAGGGGACCGCACCGCCACTTCCCAGCAAATTAGGGACACTGTTGCTCCTGGGGTATCGGCGAGGACCATTCGCAACCGTCTCCATGAAGCTGGGCTACGGTCCCGCACACCGTTAGGCCGTCTTCCACTCACGCCCCAACATCGTGCAGCCTGCCTCCAGTGGTGCCGCGACAGGCGTGAATGGAGGGACGAATGGAGACGTGTCGTCTTCAGCGATGAGAGTCGCTTCTGCCTTGGTGCCAATGATGGTCGTATGCATGTTTGGCGCCGTGCAGGTGAGCGCCACAATCAGGACTGCATACGACCGAGGCACACAGGGCCAACACCCGGCATCATGGTGTGGGGAGCGATCTCCTACACTGGCCGTACACCACTGGTGATCGTCGAGGGGACACTGAATAGTGCACGGTACATCCAAACCGTCATCGAACCCATCATTCTACCATTCCTAGACCGGCAAGGGAACTTGCTGTTCCAACAGGACAATGCACGTCCGCATGTATCCCGTGCCACCCAACGTGCTCTAGAAGGTGTAAGTCAACTACCCTGGCCAGCAAGATCTCCGGATCTGTCCCCCATTGAGCATGTTTGGGACTGGATGAAGCGTCGTCTCAGGCGGTCTGCACGTCCAGCACGAACGCTGGTCCAACTGAGGCGCCAGGTGGAAATGGCATGGCAAGCCGTTCCACAGGACTACATCCAGCATCTCTACGATCGTCTCCATGGGAGAATAGCAGCCTGCATTGCTGCGAAAGGTGGATATACACTGTACTAGCCCCGACATTGTGCATGCTCTGTTGCCTGTGTCTATGTGCCTGTGGTTCTGTCAGTGTGATCATGTGATGTATCTGACCCCAGGAATGTGTCAATAAAGTTTCCCCTTCCTGGGACAATGAATTCACGGTGTTCTTATTTCAATTTCCAGGAGTGTATATATGTATATTAGTGATCAAATATGTTCAAAGAGGGGGCGTTATGTTAACTGGGTTTAATGAATCTAATTCATGAATGTAAGTAGTTCATTAATTTTACTCTTTCATCTTTGAATAGTCTGTTGCAACAAGGACAGCTGACATTTATACTGACCACATTAAAATTGGGTGAGGAAAAGTTCTGGTCATTCCTAAACATTTTTAATAACTGTCTGTACAGCTGTAATTTGCTTGAGTTACACTGTTGTTATTTTTCTCTGTTAAAACTCCCTACCATAAAAAAGGTCTGCTCCGATACTTACAACCATTCATATTTTAACCCCATGACAATGATGCTCACTCCCATTTTTTAGTTACTTTGCTATTAACCAAGCTGTGACTGGTGTTATCTAACCTAATGATAGAAATAATTGGAACGACACCATATGTGACTCTGCCACCAGGCGTAAACAACTGTTCTAACACCAACTTAATTCTCTTGAAAGAAATTACAAATGACATTGATTATGATAGCTGTCTGCTCTTGTTTACCCTCTACAGTTCACCTGCAATGTCTTGCTTTGTAAAATTTTTATTCTGTGACTCTATATCCCATATTGTCCGCCGCTTGTGGTCTTGCGGTAGAGTACTTGCTTCCCGCCCACGGGGTCCCTGGTTTGACTCCCGCTGGGGTCAGGGATTTTTCCTGCCTCGAGATGACTGGGTGTTGTTGGGTCACCTTCATAATCATCATTTATTCCCATTAAAGTCAGAGGAAGGCAATGGCAAACCACCTCCACTAGGAACTTGCCTAGTACAGCGGTGCGGGTCTCCCGCATCGTACCCTACGCTCCTTGGAGTATGGGACCTCTCACCATCATCATCATATCCCATATTACCTGACCCAAAATAGCACTATGTTTAAAAACATGATTTGGTATTCATCCTGCATAGTTAGCTGACATTTCTAGTATGAAAGCTACGTAACAACAAAATTACTAATTTTTCTACATTCTTGTTACTGAAAGTTTGTTGCGCTCTGTGTACACTTGCATCTGCCAAAAGCAGAGGGGTGAAACACTGTATAATAGCTGAAAGAACATAGATTTTTATATCCATTAGAATCACAGCCTGGTAAGGTCTCACCAACTTAGCACCCAATTCAGTGCCAGTTAGTACTCCATGTCCACAATTACTACAGCAAAATAAAGTTTCTGGCAATACACAGTACATCTAATAAATGCTAATGTGAGTGTAATGCCCAGAGGCTCAATATGCAAGAGATGCAGTACAATAGAACTACGCAGTGCCAGTACTCAGATATCTATCATCATATTTAAGTGTATGTCATAGTTTCTTTGTAAAACTGTTTCACTCAAATTAATAACATGTAATATAATCTATTAAGGGACTTCAAGTGAGAGCAATAACTCCAGATTGTTTAATTTCTCTTACGCTTATATAAATTACAAATATCAAACATAAAATGACTCACCTCCTCACAAACTACTCAAAATTCCGATGACTTTGGAAAGAAAATCGTTAATAATGAAGGTATGAATATTAGTTCATATTTCATGAATAATGTATGGAGAATCTATTTTTCTCCTAAAGCGATCTAAGCAATATGAACACTACCCTTTGGCTTACTTCTAAATCTACAAAATACCTCACTTATCCTGATTATCCGCCAGAAGGTTGGCAAAAATAATTTTACAATAAATTACTGTTGTGTTCTTGAGCATAAACTTCTCTTCTCTGGATTTATTTTCTTTGAAATGACAAATGACCATTAATCATCATCGTAAGACCTGTGTTGATACTGCTGCAAACAGCACACTTACAAATGGTTGCAGTGCAAAAGTTTTAATGACAATAAAAAGGAGAAGGTTACAGACTGCACATTGAATCATTTGTTTTAAAGTTATGAATCAGTCTTTCTTTCATAAAATTTACTTTTTATTTTGGTGCTTAATAGTTATTTAATTTAGTTACAATGACAACACGTAATGTCTGATCAAATGCTGTACATAAGGCCAGTCCTATTTTATCTGGATTCCAGTCATAGCTTGAGATTGGCTGACTGGATAATGTGTTGTTTTGCAGTAAACTAACTGTCCCCACTACACCTACTGCTCCATCATCTGTTGTTTTCACTCGCTGTGCAGGGTAATTGCTGGAACAACCGAAATGAATAATTTTACTATTCTGGAGTGACTTTATTAATATGCAAGCTAAGAGGTAATAAATGGCAATGCTATGAATGATTCACATTAAAATCCTATTGGCTATAATATATTAAAATAGCCATAATTTTCTTTTATGGCCAGTTCTCAACAATCAAAATATCAACCACAATGCAAGAGAAACATGTGTGACACTGGAGACTGTCTGCAGAAAAGGCAAAAATTCACTGTTCTTCTTTAGTAACAATATGATAGTACATGACATATGAGGCTCCCTTGTTACAGTCATGCAACATCAAAGGAGTAAATTACAGCATAAGCAAGGTAAGGCTAGCTGTAATTCAAAAGTAGCTTACTGAAGTTGGTCATTAAAAAAATGTAAATTTGCTTAAAAATACCAAATAAATTATCTTATAACATTATAATGAGTATGTAAAATAAGAGAAAGGCAACCACTCACCTATAGCAGACTGATATGTGGAGCATAGAGACATTTAACAGAGAACACAGTTCTCACTACCTTTCAAACTTTTGCTCTTTTTTCTAGTGAAAGTACACACAACCCCAGAGACACCGAAATGCACACTTTCGTGACCATGGGAGTGTGCATTTGGGTGTCTGTGTGTACTTTTACTAGAAAAGGAGCATGAGCATGAAAGGTCTTTCCTGTTATGTGTTTCTATGCACCACACATCTGTCCGCTATAGATGAGTGGTTACCTTTCCCTTATTTCACATGTTGCACCTTCCAAGAGTTTCCACGACAATGGGTACAGCATTTAAGAAATTACACAAAAATTGGTTTTAGCCTTTTATTAGACAAACATACATATACATCACCAGGCTCATAAATTGATATTTTTGTATTACAAATGTGTTTTGGCTTGGTTCAAATGGCTCTGAGCACTATGGGACTCGGAACTGCTGTGGTCATAAGTCCCCTAGAACTTAGAACTACTTAAACCTAACTAACCTAAGGACATCACACACATCCATGCCCGAGGCAGGATTCAAACCTGCGACCGTAGCGGTCGTGCGGTTCCAGACTGTAGCGCCTTTAACCGCTCGGCCACTCCGGCCAGCACAAATGTGTTTTAAGTGACACATGAATGTTAGTATGAAACAGGAGAAATCAGTAACCTTTGTTTCACAGTAAGCACACAAATCACATTGAGCAATTAATTATGTTTACAGTGATCATCCAATAAATTTACAAATCATATAAGTGAATTTTGCGTGAGAGGCTTATACCTTTTCCCAGCAACTGCAAAAAGAAACTGCCATTAGTAGACAAGTGATAAAATAGAGTTTTTTTAAAGATTATTAAATGAGGCACAGAACAGATTTTTGCCATGTAGGCAACAAAAGGATGAGGCATTTCTTTATCCCCAAACTATTACACAGATGGCTGCTGAGGGTGTAACCGAACCAAGAGCTGCCAATGAAATTTTGAGAAGTGAGGAAGTGTAAAAACTAATTTACTACAGCTGTTTTAGAAGGCACAAGAAAAATATTCCACAATTCTCGTTCTTGTGCATGCTCTGGTAGATATTGAGAACCCCAATATAAAGCTAGTAAAAATTAAAACAGTAAATATATATCAGTTACCTCTCCATCAAAATGGAACTTCTTGACATGCACTGCTTCTATGAGTTTCCAAGATACTGACTACTGCAATGACTTCACTGGCAGGAGGGGTGGGATGGACAACAACATGGCACCTTTCTGTCCCAGAAAGCACAAAACTTGTTGCTTATAGCTGTATGAAAACTTACACAGTTTGCGTAATGAGGAATTTCACCATTTTTTGCTCGCTCTCTTCATCTCTGATTGACTATAATGGACCCAGGTCTTGTCTCTGGGTTCTTCTCTTCACAAAAACTTTTCACATGTGCTAATACATTGCTCTTTCACCTCATGAGTCAGCTCCCGCAGCATACATCTTCCAGACACTTTATGAAAATTGAGTACTTAATCCTTCATGTGGAAAGTATAAACATGGCTAACATTTAGAGTTGTTGCAATAGTGTTCAGCAGTTTTTCATTACAGTCAATCCCATGGCTGTAGCAATCCTGAAAACATAATGCAATCTGCCTGACCCCGAGAAGGCTCTAGGTGCCACAAGTGTCATATAGTTTCTGAACTTCCAACTCCAATAGTAGATTCGTTGCTGTCACATATACATCATTGTACTGGACCTTTATTCTCCAATTAATTTCAGTAGACATTAACTACACATAATTCAAATAAGAAATCAATTTTCATCCCTGATGCAAGTTGCTAATGGGGCAGCCATCTTCCCAGTGTCGTGTGGCTATGTGTACAATGCTAATCTATGTACATAAAAATATAAATGTTCGTTTGTACAAAATTGTAAATCTCCAAAAGTTCTTCACTGATTGCTTTGAAATTTTCCCACAATGATGTATAATATGAGGGTTCGAAAGGTTCTCAGAACAGAATAGAAAAAAAGTAACATCACTGAAACTTTTTTTTATTTTCCAATGTAGTCTCCTTGTAGATTAATGCACTTGGTCCAACGATGTTCCAGTTGACAATGAGTTTCCACCAGTCCTGTAAAATAGTTGTCAACTCCTGCTATCAATTCTTCATTTGAAGTGAATCTTCGTCCACCAAGAAAAATTTTCGGTTTTGGGAAGACATAGAAATCTGATAGAGCTATATCAGGTGAATAAGGTGGGTGTGGCAACAATTCATACCTTAGTTCGTGTAATTTTGCCATAGCAACAGCACATGTGTGCGGGTGCCAGTGTCAAGAGTCGCGGCATCCATCTTGCAGATAATTTTTTAATTTCTAATTCTTCAGTTAAAATGTGATATACCTTTTCAGATGATATCTGGCAAGCGTGAGCAATATCATGCACTTTCAATCGGCAATCCTCCATGACCATTTTGTGTACTTTTGCAATGATTTCTGGAGTAGTGACACATCTTGGTCAACCACTGCACGGATCATCATCTAAGCTCTCCCGACCAAATTTAAATTCATTTGACCACTTGGCAACAGTTGAGTATGAAGGAGCGGAGTCTCCCAGTGTATTCTTGAAATAGGCATGAACGTCCTTTGCTTTCATACCTTTCTTTACGAAGTACTTAATCACTGCTTGAATCCCCATTTTTTCCATCTTCACAAATCACTATGCGGGAACAACAACAGAGCCACGTCACTACCACAGTTCTCTTCCAAGAGCACTGATGTGGCACGTGTTTACAGGCAACAGTCTAATGAATATCACTTGAGCAACTCATAGCGCTAGCACTGACCTCTCATGGTGGTTCCGAGAACTTTTCAAACCACCCTTGTATGTACAATATACATATTTATACACTCTATGACACTCCAAGATGCATATAAAAACATGAGCACATTCAAATGCAACACTGTGTCACAATTTCAAAGGAATCAGTGAACAAATTTTGGAAATTTAAGATTTTGAACAAATGAACATTTACCCACACATAAATAAAAATGTAAATGTTCATTTGTTCGAAGTCTTACATCTCCAAAGATGTTCGACAACTACTTTCAAATTTTGACACAATGTTGCATTAGAATGCACACATTTCTTATATACTTATGGGACTGGCATATAGTGTGTATGTGTCTATATATGAATGTTCGTTTGTTCAAAATTTTAAGTCTCTGAAAGTTCTTCACTGATTCCTTTGCAAGTTTGAAGCAATGCCGCATTTGAGTAAGTGCATATTTTTATATACATACTGGAGCACCATACGGTATACGAGACCTGTCTAAAATGTACCCAACCTTTGGCCAGAAAAAATATTTTGAATACCTGATGGGGTTGGGACCCTAATCCCCTTCAAAGTAGGCCCCTTGTGCATGCACACACTTAGCCCACCGATCCTTCCACCTCTGGAAGTTTTCTTTTGGAATGGTGTTCAGCTCTGTCATTGTGTTCTCTCTCTGCTCTCTTCTCCGCTCTCAAAATAAGATCCTTTCAGTGGCCTTCAATTTTGGGAACAACCAGAAGTCACAAGGAGCCATGTCTAGAGAGTAGGGAGGTTGGCGAACAGCTATAATTGCATGTTTGGCCAAGAAATTTTGGATCAAGTGGGATGAATGTGTGGGGGCGTTGTTGTGATGTAGTTGCCAGTTTTTTGTCATCTGCATGTCTGGTCTTTTGCGCTGAACTGCATCACACAGTCACAGGAGAAGATCTTGATGGTACTCCTTTGTTACTGTTTGTCCTTCCAGTGCATATTCATGATGCACAATTCCACGGACATCAAAGAAGACAGTCAGCATCACCTTGACTTTGCTTCGCACCTGCCAGACTTTCTTCGGCCTTGGAGACTCGGGATGCTTCCATTGCGACGACTGTCTTTTTGTTTCTGGGTTATACCCGTACGCCAATGACTCATCTCCAGTTATCACAGTGTTCAGAAACCCAGGATCAGTGTTTGTGGTGTCCTGTGTAACGTCAAAATGGAGGTCTTTTGTTCTGGTGACAACAACTTTGGCATGAATTTCGCAGCCACTCGGTGCATGTTCAAATCGTCATGCAAAACTGCATGTGCAGAATCTTTACTCACTCCAACTTCTTGGGCAATCTCCTGCACAGTCAAACAATGATCTGGCATCACCAAATTTTGCACCCTCTCAACAACAGCTGTACTACAAGTAGTTGGGGCCTGCCAGAACACTTGTCACTCTCCACTGATGTGCAGCCATTTTTGAATTTTTTTGTGTTACACCCGTCACATCTCATCCAAACACCTGCTGAATCTTATGAATTGTTTCGCTTTGAGAATCACCAAGCTTTTGACAAAATTTGATGCAGTATCTTTGCTCAACGTGTTCAGTCAACTTGAGAGAATCGGTAATCCTACGAACACGTTGTGTAGCATCTCACTCAGCGACCGACAGGCAGCAACTGACGTGCTGGAAAGCAGGGACAAAATTCACGCATGCACATAAAGGTCTCTTCCTTTACTGTGTACAGCAGTACCATGCTATCATCTCTATTTTGCGCGGGAAAATCAAAGGTCGGATACTTTTTAGACAGACTTCGTATATATTTACATTTTTACTTAATATGTATATAATTTATATATTTATATAGCACATGGTGTTCCAGAAGCTACGTAAAAACACGTGCTTATTCGAATATAAAATTTTGTCAAAATTTCAAAGCAATTGGTGTAGAATTTTCAGAGATTTATGATCCTGTACAAATAAACATTAACATTTTTATTTATACAGATACGTAATATGTAAGGGAGAAACATTTTTATGAAAAATATCAAAACATTCTTCACAAAAATGCTCAAATGGCTCAGAGCACTATGGGACTTAACATCTGAGGTCATCAGTCCTCTATAACATAGAACTACTTAAACCTAACTAACCTAAGGACATCACACACATCCATGCCCGAGGCATGATTCGAACCGGCAACCGTAGTGGTCGCACGATTCCAGACTGAGGTGCCTTGAACCGCTCGGCCACACCTGCCAGCCATTCTTCACAGAATTATTTCAAATTTTAAATGATGCTCTACTAA
Source organism: Schistocerca cancellata (assembly GCF_023864275.1). NCBI lineage: Eukaryota > Metazoa > Arthropoda > Insecta > Orthoptera > Acrididae > Schistocerca > Schistocerca cancellata. Next base: position 388,786,286 of record NC_064626.1, on the reverse strand, counting down.
ACACTCAGATGGGCACAGACTATATCATTTTTTAGACAACAATATATACGGTTTCCAATGAAACTGACTGTAGGAAAGAAAATTCTCTGCTGTAAAAATGTGTGGATTTGATGCCTTTATCACAGGCAATTTTAATCACAATAGCAGAGCATTTAAACTGTTTCTCACACACAAATATTCTTCCTTATTATATATATTTTAAATCATACACTGTACACACTACAATGTGCTGTTTTGGTTTCTTTCTCACAGATGGTCTGTACAGGAAAAAAAGGGAAGTTGTATTTCTGGCTTGTGATTAGAAAACTGCTACAGGATCTGAATTTGCAATAACAATAAACAAAGCTCATAGTCAGAGAAGAGGAGGGAAGGGGTGAGAGGAGATGGACATAGAGAGCAGGAGGAGATGGATACTGAAAGGGGCAGGGAGACATTATGATGTATATCCAATTCCCACATAAATTAGAAACATGTCCTCTATATTTTCTCTGTTTTCCATTTAACCAGACTAAGCTACAATGAAGTGTGGCTGGGTGCAGCTAGTACTTAATAAATTAATGACCCTTCAGTGCACTGTAACAAGCTTACCAACCTACAAGCTACAGATGCCACATTTTGATTTTTTGTGACATGTTTATGGCTTTCATTTGACACACTTTCTGTTTTTACAAGGTTTTATAATTAAGATTTAGCTATGCACATCAATACACACTGATGAGTCAAAACATTATCACCATTGCCCACCATGAGACTGAACGAACATAGTGGTGATGTGGGCACATGACATGGTCAGGAAACTACATAAGCAGAGCACAGATGAATGGGGAATCATTCTAGTGACAATACAGGGTGCAAATGTGGCAATTCACAGACATAAATGACTTTGACAAATGGCAGATTGTCATGGCCCAGCGTCTGGAGACAAGCATCTTGGAAACGGCAAAGATGGTTGGCTGTTTTATGGAATGTGGTTGAAGTACAGTGAACTCGTGAGTAGGTGATGGGCATCCATGCTTCATTACAGAACGTGGATTTCCAATGCATTTTTGCCCTGTGAAGAGGGTCAGGTGGCAATCTCTCACAGATCTGATAACAGAGTACAGTGTTGGTGTTGGCACAAGTGTTTCAGAGCACAATGTTCTGCACACATTGTTGAACATGTCCACAGCAGATGATCCTTATGTATTCCCATGTTAGCCCACTGATACCATCATGACTGCAGTGGGCATGGGATTGTAAGGACTGGTCTGTGGATCAATGGAAACATGTCACCTAGTCAGATGAATCACAGTTCTTGTTACACCAGGTTGTCATCTAGGTGATTGGCTGCTCAGAACTTGCGCCATGTCACACACACAGGCCAGTGGGAGCAACATTATGCACTGGATATGAAAAATGGGGGGGGGGGGGGGGGGCTGTATTCACCTGGGCTTCCATGGGACCAGTGTTAATAACCAAAGGCTAAGTAAAATGATGGCAACAGAAAAGAGAGAGCACAGAAAATATGTCACAAACAGCACCAATAATTGCTTAAAACGTGCTGTAGCATACAATAAATAAGGTAGTATGAAAGTATCAATATAAAACTATATTTCAAAAGACGATTTGTAAAAATGTAATAATGTTTTACTGTGTTTGTACAACCATACCATTTTCTGCATTTTTTAGATTAAAAAACCGCACTGATGATGGTGATATTTGTTGTCGAAACTAGTTTGAGATAATTAAGAAATAAATGAATAACAAGGTCTTTTGTATCAAGGCAGACTCAATTTGTGATATTACTGTAATGCTGTTCAAACCTGATCTGATAACTTCTTTATCGGAGAACCAGGTGATTTTTACAGGCATGGAGTTAGTGAACTACCTGAGTACTGTCGGTCTGTTAGATAAAGCAAAAGAATATATAGGGTGCCCCTGGAGGAATGTCCCGCATTCGCAGATATAACTGGAATGATTATTTGAAGCAAAAAAGTCTAGTAAATGTGGGCTCTAAGAACCAAACATTAAGAGCTATGTGCACTTCTTTATCTTCAATATTGTGAAAAAAATCTCTTCTACTGCATGCTCTTTGCTTTCCATATTTTTAGAGGTTTTAATATGGACTAAAACAAAAAAAAAGGCTAGTGAACATGGACCCTAAGATGCATACCCTTAGAGCTGTGAGCACTTATTCAGTAGAAGAGATATGTTCCACCGTAGCAACATTACAGTATGCTCTTTAGAGCCCATGTTTATTGGACTTTTTTTTTCTTGTTTTGGTCCACATTACCACCTCTCAAAATATGAGAACCTTGGACTTCAAAATGGTCTATGTGTACTTGTCATCTTGTGTCATAAGCAAATACAATGGAAATGTGACATTTCAAAAAGAAAATGTGAATTCACAGCTACCAAAAATTATCTCAGCAGAAGTGGATGGAGAGGCATTATCAAGTTTGCACTAACATAAGTTATTCAACCTTACACTTAAATACTGGAAATAGTGAGACGACTTTTGATGGAGAAGATTTCTGATTTTCGATCTGGCTGCTTGTAGCTTTGTCCCAAAAAAGTTAAGAAATCTGGTCTTCACTGAGACTGGAACAGCGAGCCAAAGCAGCCTTAATGTTACAGGCAACTATGTCACCTCAGAGCTGAAGTATTGGTCTCGCCATTATTGCCCTAGGTATCTAGGAAAGATAAATCACAATGTAAAAGACGAGATTAGATGCAATTTCCACATGGAATGACTTTCCTGGACTAAAAACCATAAATTGATAACGTTATGTTACACCCAAAGTGAAAATCATTCTGATTATTCAATGGAAATATCATGAAAAACCAAGTGAATTTAGCAGGATAATTCCGTGCTAACCAGGAAGTAACTCGTTGGTCACAGAGTTGCCAAAAATATTCTGTTTTGTTGCCAAAAACTCGCCTACACTATTATCAGGAAAGATACCAGCTCATAAGTTCCCTCAGCAGGCTAGGAAGTGGCTGCAGTTTGCTTTTCTCAAAGATGCGACTGTTAAGGGCTCGAATATCCAAAGTATGAGCCAATAAGTCTTACTTTCATTTCTGTAACTAGTTTTTGGGACTAGAGTGCAGTTATGAATAATACAATGATGCACTGACTGCAAAATAAACATCATAAGTCAGTAGCTGTCACAATTAAGTGTGTTTTTCTGTCATAAGTGTATAGAAAACTAAAACACTCATTCACCAACCAGGATTCACATTTTTGGAGCCTTCCATTATGAGTTGGCAATGGGTCTTTTGATCACTGTAGACTTTGAAAATATTTTTCTTAGCAACATTGTCATAGGCACTATTCCCCAAATATGAGAACACGACTCAGCATTCCTGAATGAGATTTTCACTCTGCAGCGGAGTGTGCGCTGATATGAAACTTCCTAGCAGCATTGATTATAGAGTGTAAACATCCACAGAGGGACTTTGAATGGTATGAATAATATTAATTCCATATCAAGAAAGTTTACTGTGCACAGAACTGATAGCCATGACCAAAAGACCCAAAGCCATGACCAAAAAAGGTAGTCTCAAAAATAGTAGAGAAAGTCAAACCAGCCAACATGGAAAGAGAAGCAACTGTTATGAGAACATGGGACAAGGACCACAGAACGCTCACAGTAATGTCTAGAATAAGTCATTCTTAAGCGAAACTCCAGTCTATGAACACTGAAAGCATAATAAAAATTATCTATTCGTCATGATTACAACACCACCACTTCTGATGCTTATTCAATAAATGCAAATAGCATCTATGTTGAACAACTTATAAATTGGCAGTACACTTTAGATAGAGAGAACAAAGTTAAGTGTGGTGCTAATTGTTTATGCAGTACTTCACAATTGGTGCAGTGTATTATTAATTTAATCCCTGTTGGTTCCATACAAACAAACCAACTAAGGTGCCACAATATTCATATGAGAACTAACAAGATGTAATGTGATGGCTGTGTTAGTAGGTGGTTCCCTCCCATGGCATGGCGAGAGCAGGATTATCTCAGGGACTGGCAACCTTGCTCTAATCAAACATTTGTTCTTATTCTCCTGCAAATACTGAGGAAAATATGCTGTAACACCTTAATCCATCCAAATATCTACTAAATCATACACAGAAACTCCACCTGTCAACCCACATTGGACCAAAATAAGAAAATATGGTCCACACCTTCCCACAGATTCCAAATGATGGAAAGGGGAGAGGCAAAAGATCAACTACTCATATTAAAGTACACAATAAATGCACAAGAAGAACATTTTGGCCATTTGCAACATGAACTGCAGAACATCAAATGTTAATAATCAACTTTTGAAAATGTAATGTAATTGTATAGATGGCAGCACAAGAACACACATGTTAAGGCATTGACATTTGCTAACTTTTGGAGCCAGTGGCTCCTTTTTCTGGCAGAAAGGTTAAAGGGAAAGGAAGAGGGGTGAAAGAAGAGGACTAGTGAGTTTTAGGAAATAAGGAAAGTTTTGTAAAGTAACCCAGAATCCTGGGTCAGGGGAGATTTACTGGACTGAGGAAAGACAGACTGTTGGGGACTGTGCCAGATGAGATATGAAAACCTGAGAGCTCAAAGATAGAAGATAGGATAATACCCAAGACAGAGATTACTGACAATACACTTGCACAAGCAATAAGCTAAGTGGATTATATATGGTAGATGTGGGAGAAGGGAGGCAGAGGCAATGGCAGGTCAGAAAATAAAAGATACAGAAAACTGAAAGGGAGCGAAGAAAGGAATAGTTATTGAGAAGAAATGCTGAGACTGAGTAGGCCAGGTGGGTGGCGAGAACCAAGCATGTATTGTAATTCTACTTTCCTACGTGCAGTTCTGAGAAACTGGGGTCTTTGGGAGGAATCCAGATGACACATGTGGTAAAACTGGCACCAAGGTTGTGACTGTCATGTAGTAAAGCATGCTCTGTTGCAGGATATTGTGTGTTGCCATTATACACCCTCTGTCTAGGCCCATTCATCCTAACTGATAACTTGGTGGTAGTCATGTTAATGCCAAGGCCAAACAGTGTTTACATAACATGTGTCATTATACAGGTGGCTCTTCCTTTCATAGTACATGTTTTGAAAGTTTCAGGGTTGTTATAGGTGGTGGTAGCAGGGTCCATAGGGCAAGTTTTACAGTGGGGCAGTCATAGCAGTAATAGCCATAGGGCAGGGCAATGGGTGCAGAAGGAGTATAGGATCAGACAAGAATATTGCGGGGACTGGGACGGCAGCGTAAAGCTATTCTAGATGTGGTGGGCAAAATGTCAAGACAGAATGGGGCCTCATTTCAGGGTACAATTTTACAAATTCATAGCCTTGTCAAAGTAGCTGATTAACACATTCAAGACCCGTATAATACTGAGTCACAAGAGGTGTACTTCTAAGTTGTTATTTGGTGGGATCAGCAGTACCAGGATTGGATGTGATGGCATGGGAAATCTGCTCTTGAAGTAGGCTGGTTGGGTGATTATGTCCAGTGAAGGCCAAGCTGAGAATGGTGGTGTATTGCTGTAAAGAGCCAGCACTGGAACAAATACATTTTTCTTTAATACCAAGGCTGTATGGGACGGAACATTTGACATGGGAAGGGTGGCAACTGTCAAAATGTAAGTACTGTTGTTTGTTAGTATGTTAAGTGAAAAGAAGTGTGTATCTGACCCTCGGTAAGGATGAGGTTAAAATCAAGGAAAGTGGCATGGGATCATGTGAATCTTAATTGGGAGGATGTATTTAGAGAGTCAAGGAATTTTAACAGGTCAGCCTCACCATGAGTCCGTATGGCAAAGATGTCATTAATGTATGTAAACCAAACCAGAGGCTGAAGGCTTATGAATTCCAGGAAAGCCCTCTCTAAGCAACCCATGAAAAAGTTGGCATAGGAAAGAGCCATCTCGGTTCCCATGGCTGTGCCCCTGATCTGTCCGTAAGTCATAAGGTTGATTCAGTTGAGCAAGAAAGACATCTTATATTTGGAATTAGGTGGGCCTTGACTGAGGAACTGTTCAGCAGTGAACAGACCATGCACATGTGTGATGCTGGTATAGAGGTGGCATCAATGGTGACAAGCAAGGTGTGTGGTGGGAGAGGGATAGGCACGGATCTCAGACAATCTAGGAAATGGCTGGTGTCTTTAATATAGAAGGAAAGTCTTTATACTGTAGGTTGCAGGTGTTGATCAATCTTTCAGCTGTTATATGTGTGTTCTCCTGCCACTGCTTGGTGAATTGATATTTTATTGACCCAATTACAGAACTTCAAATGGGACATACTTAGAAACAGTGAGACAAGATTCAAAGACGAAGGAATTGCTGTCCTCAAGTCTGGCCACATCCTATTACAGAATAACTCAGATATAAATTCCCATATTGGCTGGGTAGGTCTGCTAATTCACAACAGAAGGGAACATTTTATCACCAAGACCATGATCAATTCAGACAGAGTGATCTATGTAACTCTTCAGCTGAATGGTAAAATTAGCAGCTAAATCACTTGTGCCTATACACACCTACTTCCACTTCAACTGATAAAGAACCAGAACAGTTCTGTGAAAATCTGACAACAGCAAAAAATTCAGAAACCAGCACATTTTTATTAATACTCAGTGATTTTAATAAAAAGATAGGAGCAAAGTTCACACGAACTGATCTCTTCAGTGCAAACTTTGAACTCTCCGCATGAAACGTGAGAGAACAAATGATGGTGAGTTTTCTTAACAACCAACAGAAATGTGAAGAGCAATGGAATTGAATGAGCTCGCAATAAAAAATTACAAGTAGTATTTGATCAGCAGTAAAGAGAGTCAGTGCACTCCAAAAACAGAAAAATTCAAGATCCGGCCTTGAAACATAACACCTTACAGAGGAAAGGTGAAACACTGACAGAGATGCACCCAAATACAGAGACATCAATAAAAACATAAAGAAGGTGATCAGAAGAGATCAGAGAATGCAAAACACAAGACCGATAGAGGAGGCCATTAAAATAAATGTGAACATGAGAGTATTTTGTTCCAGTCAATCAAAATGCAAGCTTATCATGCACAATATTTGGAACAACCAAGATGGAATTGTCACTAAAAGAGACAAAATTATAAAAGCTGTTGATGACTTTCATCAGAAGCTCTGCAGTCAATCACTATCATGCCAAAGCCTGCATAATGAATCACGAAGTTATGTTACGAAAGTCGCACTGGAAAAATTGGAACCCATCAACAAAAATTAAATGGAAACAGTTCTGAATAATTCAACAATTGTAAGGAACCAGGAGAAAGTCAGGTCATGTGTGAGATGCTTAAAATTGGGAGAATAATTAAGAAGCACTCTTAACTATATTACATGACTTGAGGAGCAGAAGATTCCAGAGTCACGGAAAAATGCAGAGTTCATTCTCCCCTTTGAAAAAGGTGGCAACACAAACATCAAGAATTACAGGCATATTAGTCTTTTATCTATATTTTACGAGCTGCTAACAAAAATCACTAAGAACCACTTGTATCAGAAATTTGACTTTTATCAGCCAGTCAAACAGGCAGGATTCAGAAAAGGATCAGTGCTGTTAACCATATACAAGCAGTACACAGATGATAGAGAAATATATGAGGTACAATGCCCCATGGACTCCAGAGACATGAGAAGGCATTCACAAAATTGAAACCTGGACAATACTCAGGACAACACACAGACCCCATGTTGACTAAACAGATACCAAATTAATCTGCTAAAATCAAACAATGGAAAATCCAGGGTGGAATGTAACAACATTATGAGAAGGAAAGTTGCTACTCACCATATAGTGGACATGCTGAGTCGCAGATAGGCACAACAAGAAGAATCTCACAATTATAGTTTTTGGTCATTAAGGCCTTTGTCAACAATAAGACACGCACACGCACAGGGTGCATTCTGGGTTCTTAAGATACTAGGGTTCCTAGGTTTAGGATTCTGGAATCCTAGGATCCTAGGGTTCCTAGGCTTAGGATTCTGGGATTCCTAAATCCCTCACCTGGCTCAGATTCATTGATGACATCTTTGCTATTTGGATCAAAGGTGAGGACACCCTATCAACATTCCTCCAGAACCTCAACAACTTCTCCCCCATTTGCATCACCTGGTCCCACTCAACCCAACAAGCCACCTTCCTAGATGTTGACCTCCACCTCAAAGATGGCTACATCAATACCTCCATCCATATCAAACCTACTAACCACCAGCAATACCTTCACTTCGATAGCTGCTACCTGTTCCATCCAAGAAGTCCCTTTTGTACAGCGTAGCCACCCATGGCCACCGCATCTGCACTGACGAGTAGTCCCTCTCAAAATATATCAAGTGTCTCACTGAAGCCTTCACTGACCACAATTATCCTCCCAACCTTGTACAAAAACAAATCTCCTTTGCCTTGTCTTTCCAGTCTTTCTACACCTCCCAAAGTCCCACCATTCGCCACAGAGGAGCATTCCCCTCGTAACTCAGTACCATCAAGGACTGGAGCAACTGAATTACATTCTCCGCCAGGGTTTTGATTACCTCTTGTTATGTCCTGAAATGAGAAATGTCCTGTCCACTGTCCTTCCAACCCCTCCCACAGTGATATTATGTCATCCACTGAACCTACACAATATACTCTCCATCCTTACACAACCCCTGCTCCCAATCCCTTACCTCATGGCTCATACCCCTGTAATAGACCTAGATGCAAGATCCTCCCACCACCACCTACTCCAGTCCGATCACTAACATCATGTATCCCATAAAACCTGTGAAACCAGTCATGTGCTCTACAAGCTAAGCTGCAACCACTGTAGTGCATTCTATGTAGGCATGACAACCAACAACCTGTCTGTCCACATGAATGGCCACCGACAAACTGTTGCCAAGAAAAGAGTGAATCACCCTGTTGCTGAACATGCTGCCATACACGATATCCTTCATTTCAATGACTGCTTCACAGCCTGTTCCATACAGATCCTTCCCACCAACACCAGATTTTCTGAACTGCACATGTCAGAACTTTCCCAGTAACACATCCTACATTCCCATAACCCTCCTGGCCTCAACCTTCGTTAGTCACTATCCTCACCCATCCTGTTCCCATTCCATCAGCACTACACAGCCATCATTCCACAACTGCAACAGGTCTTTTTATTTCTCTCCTTTTCTGCTACTCCCCCCCCCCCCCCCCCCAACCGACTAACCTGCAGCACTTCACTGTGTGCCTCCCCACCCCAGCCTCTTCCTTACCCCCACCTAGTCACCATTCCCCTCATCCACTGGTGCTGCTGCTTGCAGTGTGGTTTCAGCAGTTGCCAGAGAATGCAGTTGTGTGTGAGTTGCATTTGTGTGAGTATGGGTGTCTTTGTGTATGTGTGCCTATTGTTGACAAAGGCCTTAATGGCTGAAAGCTATAATTGTGAGAGTCTTTTTTTGTGCCTATCTGTGACTCAGCATCTCCGCTATATGGTGAGTAGCAACTTTCCTTCTCATAAAAATTAACCTGCTACATTTACAAGAATGATCATCTAGATATGAAAAATATAGGACAATTGGATTATTGGAAACATTCCTGTGGGAAGCAGCATCATACAAGGAGGGACAATCTCACTTAAGTTATTCATTTTCACTATGGGGGATGTTTTAAATTATCCATCCTGTGGATATAAAGGAACCAACATGAAAAATTTCCTCTTTAAGAACGGCACAAATGAACTGTCAAATATGATCTGAGAATGGAAAGATGTTTTCCATGCTTTAGTCTCAAAATTAACTTTCAAAAGACAAAAAACATGAGCTCTGTCAGTATTGTGGGCTCCATCAGAAGCTATGCTCTGGAAGTACGAGGGCAGTTCAATAAGTAATGCAACACATTTTTTTTCTGAAACAGGGGTTGTTTTATTCAGCATTGAAATACACCAGGTTATTCCCCAATCTTTTAGCTACACAACACTATTTTTCAACATAATCTCCATTCAATGCTACGGCCTTACGCCACCTTGAAATGAGGGCCTGTATGCCTGCACGGTACCATTCAACTGGTCGATGTTGGAGCCAACGTCGTACTGCATCAATAACTTCTTCATCATCCGCGTAGTGCCTCCCACGGATTGCGTCCTTCATTGGGCCAAACATATGGAAATCCAACGGTGTGAGATCGGGGCTGTAGGGTGCATGAGGAAGAACAGTCCACTGAAGTTTTGTGAGCTCCTCTCGGGTGCGAAGACTTGTGTGAGGTCTTGTGTTATCATGAAGAAGGAGAAGTTCGTTCCGATTTTTATGCCTACGAACACGCTGAAGTCGTTTCTTCAATTTCTGAAGAGTAGCACAATCCACTTCAGAGTTGATCGTTTGACCATGGGGAAGGACATCGAACAGAATAACCCCTTCAGCGTCCCAGAAGACTGTAACCATGACTTTACCGGCTGAGGGTATGGCTTTAAACTTTTTCTCGGTAGGGGAGTGGGTGTGGCGCCACTCCATTGATTGCCGTTTTGTTTCAGGTTTGAAGTGATGAACCCATGTTTCATCGCCTGTAACAATCTTTGACAAGAAATTGTCACCCTCAGCCACATGACGAGCAAGCAATTCCGCACAGCTGGTTCTCCTTTGCTCTTTATGGTGTTCGGTTAGACAACGAGGGACCCAGCGGGTACAAACCTATGAATATCCCAACTGGTGAACAATTGTGACAGCACTACCAACAGAGATGTCAAGTTGAGCACTGAGTTGTTTGAGGGTGATCCGTCGATCATCTCGAACGAGTGTGTTCGCACGCTCCGCCATTGCAGGAGTCACAGCTGTGCACGGCCGGCCCGCACGCGGAAGATCAGACAGTCTTGCTTGACCTTGCGGCGATGATGACACACGCTTTGCTCAACGACTCACCGTGCTTTTGTCCACTGCCAGATCACCGTAGACATTCTGCAAGCGCCTATGAATATCTGAGATGCCCTGGTTTTCCGCCAAAAGAAACTCGATCACTGCCCGTTGTTTGCAACGCACATCCGTTACAGACGCCATTTTAACAGCTCCATACAGCGCTGCCACCTGTCGGAAGTCAATGAAACTATACGAGACGAAGCGGGAATGTTTGAAAATATTCCACAAGAAATTTCCGGTTTTTTCAACCAAAATTGGCCGAGAAAAAAAATGTGTTGCATTACTTATTGAACTGCCCTCGTAATAAATGAAGACCTTTATCTGGGGCACAAAATCTAACTTGGGAAAGATAACCAGAGAACAGAGATCATGCCATGCATTGGCCTCATCTGGGTGACATTTGGGAAACTTGGTTACGTTCTTTGTATCACCAAAAATTTTAAAAGAAAGGTTTACAATAACTCTTTATTAAACCAAAAACAAACAATATCTCACATATTTTAGGCTTTTTCCAACATGCAGCTCCATTTTACAATGCTTAAACATCATTTATAAGCTTCATGTGATTAAAATATAAAACATAACAGCAAGATAAATATTAGAACTTCAAACAAGGAAATGACAGTTGATAAATTCATGTGTAGTGATGCACCATGGTCAACTGTTTGGACAGTGTTTGGTGGAAGGTGGAAGGCGGCATGTGGCTGGTGGCTGCAGAAGGGGGAGAAAACTGTCAAACATGGATGTTCTGATCCAGAAGCAGCCAAGAGCTGTTTTGCCAAATTGTTTCTGGAAGATTTTTCTGTTACTGGTGGATTAGAAAGTATGTACATTATCTTTGAGATTCCATCACACTACAACTTTAGCAGACAGCCGGACTCCGGTTTAAAAGTAGGGGAATGTGTGGACTCGAACTCGCAACTTAGTGTCTATGTTACAGTTTAAAATTCCTTCTGAAGTACATATAAAATAGCTCGATAAAATATGCCTCCCCCCCCCTTCCTATAAGAATATACACAAATTCATTCACACAAGCAATTACACCGCACACACACGTGACCATCATCTTCAGCATCCCAGACTGTTGGTAGAAGATGTTTTTGAAAGTGTGTTGATATTGCTAGGAGCATGCTAAAAAGTATGTTGTTAATATAGGTCAGATACAATTACAGTTTTTTTATTTTTATTTTTTAGGTTGGGCATAAAGTATTGTCCCCCTGCCCCCCTTGGTAATGCGCGTTATGGAAAATACGTTCATATTGTTAGGGTTAATGCAACCTTTGCTGACCCCGCACAAGGATCAGCTTGTTATATGCTCCATTATGGTTCCACTTGTGTGCTCCAATTGGAATTTCACTCCACGTAACTACTGAGTAACACCACATAATACAGGAGTATTATTCGAAGCATCCTGTTATGATATCCTGAGGTCTGGATTTCGGTTCTCCACACAATGGAAAGAAATTTTGAATGCCACTATTGAATCATTCTTGTTATGCATCCTTGGAATTTAACTTCCCTCTCAGTACGCATCCTGTCCGATCAGTTCTTTTGGATACTAACAACACTGAATTGCTCAAGTCCTCCGATCAGCTGATGGCTCATGACCAGAAATGTACCACTAGATTGAGATGCTGCCTATGTTATGGCATTCCTGCAGCAGGTTACAGTACTCTCTTGACTGTCTGGCTCATGACTACCCACCCTCTGTACTATCCAACCTACTTAATTCATATCATTTTTTTTGAACCTTTAGCAAGAGGATGCCAGCTACAATGCCGTGTGGCCTTTCAAAATGTATCACGTGTCTTTTGTGCTTCTAGCACATCTGGATTCACAATTATAAGGTAAATACTGTGTTGTTAATAATGAATAAATTTTCAGAACCACTCTTCAACAAACAATCCTTAAGACGCCTCCTTCCAGTGCTCACAAACAAGAATGAACACACTGTAATATCTCTTTATATTCTACTAATTATCCCTGCACAATTCTATGAGTGAATTATGTTTCCTACTTGACCATCTATGTACTCGCAGAATCAATGCGCAAAGTAGTACAGTACTATTACTAATCCATGAGCACATAATTACTCTTTGTAATATTCTCTCTGGTGTGTTGAGAGGACTTTTAGGATCTTCTCCTTGCCGAATATCCACATTGAATAATTGTAATTTTGCTATCGAGATTACTGGAAGATCGAGACTGAACATATATTGTATGCTACTCAAGAAAATATATATTGAGCATTTACATCAAAGATGTGTAAGGAATTTCATTACATATGTATTCTCTAATTGGAAATTTGCACGGAGGTGTCATTTCATTGGTAATCAGAAGGGAACTTCCGATGAATTGGAAATGAACCTGCAATTATTAGATCCAAGAGCTCCAATATTTCATCGGATAATTAAACTCTATCAAAGCAAACTTTCCCCTTCATCTGAAGTTTCCCGACTGACTACACAATGCAAGAAAATCAAGACATTTTATTTACACAGGATTGCAGATTGCTTCGAATCATTGAGACTGCGGACAAGGAGAGTCATCGTCCAATTCTGATTAAACAAGTAAAGCTTAATTATAACTTTCTGGAGCGACTGTGATGACTGTGATATGGCTGCTTATGAATGAGATCATTAATAAAATACTAATAACTAACTTTCCTCCTCACCAGCAACCAGTATAAACACAATATTAATTAAAATTATAACAAATAGAGAGCAGCTGTGTTGGCAAACCTTTGTTCTTTGTTTCTTCAGCTGTATATCAGATGCAAAATGTGTGTGCATTGTTGAATTGTTGTTTTTTGTCATCCTTTATGTTTTAATTAGAGTCCAAAATGGGTGGTAAATGAAAAAACTGTAGCATTTATGGATCAAAAACTATGTGCTGTAATGTGACTGGATTCTGGGGTAGCAGCCAAAATATTCCTAGGGGTAGGTGGGGGGTTGGAATGGGAAAAAGTACTGTTAAAGACTGGAAGAAAAATTGAGCACAAATTGAAAACTGGTATGTTTCCCAAGATAATGGAAGTGGAATAAGAGTAATGAAGACAAAGTCAGAGGTAAGCATAAAGAAGTTGAGGAAATGTTACTTTTGTGACATTAATATTTAAGAGGGGAAAGTTTGTCCATTACTGGGCCAATATTGCAGGAAAAAGCATTACAGTTTCAGCAGCAAATAGAAGGAGAAGATTCAGAATTTACTGTCAGAGGTGGATTACTGGACTGACTGAAAAATCGATTTGGTATTTGCCAGATTACAATTAGTGGAGAGACATTATCCACTGACAAAGAGGCTGTGTCATTTTTTAAAGACTATCTTTTGAATTTAATTAATGAGGGGAAATTTATGGCAAACAGTTGTACAAATGCTATGAGAGTGATTTAAATTTATAAAGTCCTCCTTAAGAAAATGCTTGCTTCAAAAAAGGACACTGCAGCATCCAGATACAATACATGTAAGGAACAAGTTACTGTACTGGCATGTGTAATGCAACTGGTAACCAGAAACCTAGGCATACATTAGTAGGGAAATCACAGAAACCTAGGCTTTCAAAAACCCCAAAAATCAGGAATAAGTGCCCTTATATAATACTCATCAAGAAAAAGGACAGATGAGTTCAGAAACATGTAAAATGTGGCTACACATGAATTTGTAGCAGCTTTAGAGAAATATTTGAAAAACAACAATTTACTGACGAAAGCTCTGTGGCTTCTTGATAATGTGGCTTCACATACTGAGAGTGATGACATCACACATGGAGAAATCAAAGCGTTATTTTCACCACTAAATGTGACAGCTCTTGATAATGCGCCTTCACATCCTGAGAGTGATGACCTCACACATGGAGAAATCAAAGCATTAATTTCACCAATAAATGTGACAGCTCTTTGTCAGCTGATGGACCAGGGCATTGTTGACATACTAAAGAAGAAATATTGCTACTGTCTTCTCAGTTCATTGATATCAATGATAGATAATGAAGATTGTGTAACCATCTGTGAGAGAAATGACTTGTTACATGTCATAAGGTAGTTGGCCAAAGCACGGAAAGAGATTCCAAACACATCACTTGTAAGGTCTCGGAAAATTCTTCTCGACCAAGAAGGTGGCCACTTCAAGTTGGAATCCATGTGTGAAACTGAAGTCAAAGAGGGAAACGATGATATCATTTTGTTACTAAAAAATATACCGGGCTGTGAGGCTGTCGATGCAGAGAACACCATAGAATGGATGGGATATGATGAAGCTGATGAACTAATTGAAAATAATACTGTGGAAAGAGGCATGCAGGGGGAACTAATAAAGGAGAAAAAGGCAAACTTAGATGACTGGGGAAATCTCATCACAGAATCGGAAGCATCCAAGATGACTGAGGCAGCGCTGCAGTACAATGGTGAGCAGGAGGAAGTAACACCAACTGATATCATCTGTTTCCATAAGTGAAGGGATACTGCAGCATGGAAGGGTGTTAAAAGAGGGAAACAAAGACTTTTTTAAAACCTCAAACTTGTAAGTTCATCTTTTTTGCTAGGCCTGGCTTCTCACAAGTAGGTAATCATAAATTCATACTTTTCAATGCTGATCATTTTCTTTAATTATTTTTGAAGGGTGCAGTGTGTACATATATACACTTCAGATGTTTATTGTAACTCATTTATTATTTATTTATAGGTTGCGTTAATCCAATGAGAAGCAAAATGTTTGCAGCTGTCATTTTATACTTTGTTAGTTCAATCTATTTAATTTCATATGGCATTCTGGTTGGTGGTCAGTCAGATTTAATCACATTAATATGTTAATATATTTCCAGTTTTGCAACTTTTCTTTGGTCAGTTAAATAGTTACAACATTATTTATAGGACATAATCAGTGGTGTTAATGATCTTGAAATAAATTTTACTTACATCACTTTAATCCTCCCTCCAACCTCCCTGATTACCGTTAAAATAACTGTTGTGTTTCAAAATTCTGTTTCGTGATTTTAGTCTGCCTCACTGTCAGGCTGGCAACCAAATGGGGACACATTGGTGATTATCTAGCCACAATAAAGACAAGAGACTGTGTGCTCAAGTTGTCTTCAAAAATTCGACAGCAGTCTGACATGGAGGCCTTTAAACATCAAGTGGCCCCTATCAGTGGGTCCATTAACTCTTCTAATGCAAGGAGTCATTCAGCCACTGCTTTCATTAATCTTGTAAAACTGACCTGTAAACATGTATTGCTTATTTTAAATAATGTTTTAATCTTTGTCACCCAAGTGTCTCAGTTACCTCTACTTCTTAAAACTGTCTCTGAAACCAGCTTTGGCTATCTTGGGATGCTGCCACGGTCACAGTCCTGTGCTGCCAATTATAGACACTGCTGAGTGATGTAACAATTAAACTCACATTTCAAGATTTCAGTTGTTAAATGAAATTAAAATAATGAATTGTCAAACAAAGTTAAGCGTTGTTAGCTCTAGATTAAGGCCCCACTGAGATTGGCGAAGCTCTGCCATTAAATCATGCTGCAGAGTCTGACTTGTGAAACCGTGCACTCTTGGACCAGCAGCTGAGAATCTCTCTCTCTCTCTCTCTCTCTCTCTCTCTCGTGTTCCATGCCAATGCCTAACACAGAAGCTAAATGACTTAGTTCTCTTTGCATTTTCCTTCTCCTCTGAGATAGGTAGGGGCACCTGGTGCTACTTTCTGTCATTCCCCTGACAGTCCTCACTGTGTAACTCCAATGAATAATAAACCACTACAATTGCTTTTTCTAAGTGTGAGTACCATAAGTTAATTATGAGTCTACACTGCTTTCCAATCCTGACTACAACCCCAAGCAGGTGTACAAAAAACATGGCGAGCTCAATGAGTATTCCACAGGAAGTACAAACAGGTGGACTTTTTAATAACTGCAGATAGCCATAGATTAGTGAACAAATTCCTTACACAAAGACAGGTCATTATCATTTTGTCCCATTTCTGTGATCTGAGGGAGGAACACAAAAACTGAACAATTAATTTCAGTGACTGCAGCTTGCTCTCTCTCCTGTCCAGTGACTCTCTGCCCTCCCACACATACACACTGAAAAATATCCTTCTGGCTCAATTTTGTATGTTGAAATGCTTGTACGGCACCTAGGTCCTGAGCAGATCCATAGCTCATTGTATCCAGCAACAGGGTGCCTTCTTAGCTGCCTTGAAAATTTTGGAATTGATGTATCAGTTGTATGGCAAGCTGTGCTGCTGATGTGAGTCACCCAATCCTGGATCCTATCTTTACATTCAGACACTACCAGTATATGCTATAATGGACATTAAATAGAGCCACAACCAGTACATTTTCTTGAAAAAATATGCTCATTTACTGTTAAATACACCCAAACATTAGACAAAATGGGGCCTATCTTCCACTAGGAATGAATGAATGTATCAAGTTGATATGTGGAACAGTTTAGTTTATACAGCTTTGATAGATATTTGTGTATTTTTTATTCAAATAGATACACTGGAATATCATGCCATCACAAAATTTATTGTTTTACATGGTTTATTGTTGACAAATATTTTTCCTACATTGGGGAGGCTTACAATCATTCAGTTTCTTCACTGTCAATACTTATGACTTGGATCACTGAATTCAAAAGTGCAAACTTCTTATCAATGTGATTCACATGAAAGAAGAAATTCAGCGATGTTGGACCCAATTAGTAATTCATCACATGAATTTGCAATTGCGAATAAGGATTACCTTCAGCTGTTGAATGGAATGACAACAATGAAAATTTGTGCCGGGCTGGGACTTGAACCCGGATTTCCCACTTATTGTGAGCAGTTGCCTTACCATTTGGCTATCCACGCACGACTCACGGCCAGACCCAAACTTCAATATGTCGTCAACCATGCATCTACAACCGGTACTCATACGTCCATTATGTATATTCCCGTACAGGTCAGATGCTGTACTCGAAAGTCGCTTGCCCAGTATCGGCAAGGAAATACGATATTGCAGTGCCTGTGTTATTCTGATCATGATGCACTGCGGCGCCCACAGCCCTTACAAAACACAGCAAATGAATTCGCAATTGCAAATAAGGATGCATGGTTGACAAAACATGTAAGTTTGGGTCTGGCCATGAGTCATGCACAGATAGCCAGATGGTAAGGCTCATGATAAGCGGCAAATTCAGGTTTGAGTTCCCCGTCCGGCACAAATTTTCATTGTCGTCATTCCATTCAACAGCCGATGGTAATCCTTATTCACAATTGTGAATTCATTTGATGTGTTTCATAATGGCCGTGCCACAGTGCATTGTGATCAGAATAACTCAGGCACTTTTCAATATTGCAATTAGTAATTGTATGGCTTGGATGGGAACAACAGGTGCTGTTGACTCAGTCCCAAAGATGTGTCCAACTGAGACTTGCACTAGGTTGTCGAACCATTCAACATTATTATTATTACTCTTGCTATTATTATTATTATATAAAGGACAATCAAAAACTCGCCCACTGTTTCTCTGAAACTGTGACTTACCTACTCAATTTAATATAGTATTAACCTCAGCAATCAACTATTATTTCTCAAGCAGCCAGTTGTTAACTGTCAATGAATTTTAATTTTATATGCTGATTAAAAAAAAAAGTGCCTTGACATCTTTGTAAATGAGAAATCACAAAATTTAACTAAAGACACCTCTGGTAGGTTATCAGAGTTGTGCTGTGTCATACAAACTATTGTTTCTTTAATTTATCATGCATCTGTTCCAAGAAAGATTCACTCGAGAAGTAAAAATCATTCATTACTTAATTTTATATTTGCAAAAATTACAATGGAATCTATGATTCAATAAATTCAAGAAATTGTGAAATTAATTTGAAGACACTAAAAGTGTTGCTTTTCATAACTTGTAAAATTACGAAACTTACTATTTCCATAAACATACTGAGCCACTTCCTCCACAAGTGACAAAAATGTCACGATTCTGTGGTAAATGGCGCGCTAACCATATTGTTGACTTGTGAGCCTGGAACAAGAATAAACACAAAAAAATATTGTTTCAGTCCCTACAATGGGTTAAACTAATTTTCAGACATAAAAAAAACAATGAACACCAGCAACAAAGAACCACATACACTATCTAATCTTACATAAAGGATCCTCAATGGAAAATAAAAGAACAATTTATAGTCACGAATAAGGCATTACTGATAAGGACAAGGCTGTTTAGAAGCTTTTAACACTTTAAGCATGTAAATAATTAAACAAAGCTATGGCAATACATTAGCACCCTACCAAAAAGCATATAATGTCATTAGCAATTAGCAGAGCACCATTAGGCAAATACACCGCCCAGTCAAAATAATGTGATCACCTGGAAAAAGCCTGAATAACCATCCTTTGCAGCACAGACTCGTGCGAGACATGCAGGAAGAGAATCAGTGCGGCTCTGAAAGGTACTGACAGGGATGTGGAGCCATGCCGATTCTAGTGCTGTTGGCAACTGTACTAGATTTCTCATCTGAAGTTCAATGGCACAACAGCCCAATCAAGGGGGTCCCACAGATTCTCCATTGGGTTTAAGTTCGGAGGGTTTGCTGGCCAGGGGAGTATGATGAATCCATCTTGGCACTCTTCGAACCATGCACATCAACTGCAACATTGTGCCAAAGAAAAACAAACTGCGGTAGATGACATTCCGCCGAGGAAACTGCGGTAGAAGACGCTGTGCTGAGGAAAAACAAACTGCATGTAGGGGTGGACATGGTCCCCAAGTATAGATGCATACTTGTATTGATCCATTGTGCCTTCCAGACTAACAAGATCATCCAGGGATGTCCTCTAGCCTGAGCCCTTTTGATGATTGTTGCAGGGTGTTTACTTTCAGACATTTCACAGCGTACATGCCAGTAGCCATCTGTGCTATGGGGCATAAAACATTATTCATTCGAAAAAGCCAGTTGTCACCATTCAATGGACATACAGCTGTGGTATTAGTGCACAAACTCCAGCCTTCATTGCCCCTGAACAGCAGTCAGCATGTGTACATGAACCACGTGCTTGCTTCAGAGACCCATATGCAACAATGTTCGCTCAATGGTCATTGCGGAGACAATGTTGGTAGCCCCTTGCTTCATCTGGGCAATCAGTTGCTCAACAGCTTCATGTCTATTTGCCCACATACACCTCTGCAGCCATCATTCACCACAGTCACCTATGGCCTGTGGTGCACCACAGTTGCCTCAGCAGTAGTTTTGGATAGTGCCATTTTGCTACAGATGGTATATACTTGAAGCACAGTGGTACGAAAATGGTTCACGAACTGAGCCATTTCAAAATGCTTCCACTAGAGCCCTGCAACTGCCTACCCTATGCACATGGCTCACATGCACCTGCGGTGCGTGAGTAAGAGCGCTAATACGCTTTGAAAACATTGGTGGATGTTGCCAAAGATTACTACGCGGATTTCCTGCACCTGCACCCACTTGTACATAGGCTCTGAATTTACAGTGTGCGCACGTACAATGCACTTCTGTTAACTCCACACTTGGGCAAAATTTATGTGAATGACAAATATTGTTTGAAATATTACTCACTTACACAAATAAAAACAATTAGAAATCATCTGTGGATAAAAAGTGTTAAGGATAATACCTGCAGATGAATTTGGAATCCAATTGCATTTAGAGCGGCAATTCTTAGTCATTTATTAAACAAATGAGCCTTTTGTTCCTTTTAAATTAGTTTTCAGAACAACTCTTTTATTTGAAACATTCCACCATAAACTTTATTTGATTTACAAAGATTTACCATTGTGAGACTAAAGAAAACACATTCTACACATGCAATGCATTCCTGCATTGATCTTTAATCATAACTTCAATGTACGAGTTTCAGCTCATAATGTCTTCAGCAAATATGGAGAATTTTACTTCACTTCTCAAATCACATTCCTAATAAAATCTTCTTTTTATGTCTTAATGTCATTTGAAACTCGTGACCAGATTTCTTTGACATTTCTTTGGCTACTATATGTCTGAATTGTTTAAGCCTCCCTTGGTCACAGCCACCAATAGAGGTGAACTACTACTTTTTAAATCATGAGAATGTCTCTGTAACAATAAATGCACTCAGTATATAGAGAGAAAAAAGTCTTACAATCATCATTTGACACTTCCATGACATGCAAGTTGCAAGCATGCTGCAATATTACGAACTCTTTTTATATACAAAATTTTTAAGGCTTTCGTGGCCACTTGTTGACAAACTGCCTATTGGCTTCTGTCTTGGGTTCTTCAGCCACATTCATCTGATGATTTTGTTGACGTTTCACCAGCACGAGTGGCTGGCATTGTCAAAGATTCACCCTCCATTGCCAGTGGTGAACTGGAGCCGAGCTCGCGGTCACAGACTATACATATCTGGCGCACCAACGTCTGAGGGCTTCTCTGTCATCAATTCCGGTGTGTTTCTCCAGGTAGCAAGAGGAGAAACGCACTGGAAATGACCGCGGAGAAGCCCTTGGATGTTGGTCAACCAGGTATATATAGTCTGCGGCCGCGAGCTCGGCTCCAGTTCACCACTGGTAATGGAGGGTGAAGCTTTGACAATGCCAGCCACTCGTGCTGGCGAAACATCAGCACCATCATCAGATGAACATCGGCTGAAGAACCCGAGACAGAAGCCAACAGGCAGTTTGTCTCTTTTATATACTCACACCCAGTGTCTCTTCTGAAATTTTTGAATCTCAAAACTCTATATAATTGCACAGACGGATGTTGAAATGAAAGCTATTCCATATTCTAATGGCAAGCTCACTCAGAGTTAATCTTGAAACACTCGGGTTGATTCTGGATATTGAGCAGCATTCCATAAACTATCAGGAGACTTAATATCAAAAGTCTGGAGATGTTAATCAATAAGAACCACTGGGTTCTTGCTTGGTTCACTCATTCTGTAGCACTACAACAACAAACTGCATAATTATACTAAGGAGACACATATTAAATAGTGTTAGCAGTCTAAGAAAGGAGTTTTTGTCTGCTGCATTCTCATCACTGGCTGCTTACACAGAGTTATTGCACCATGTTAGGCAGTGAGATGGGGAGACGTATTATCTGGTGCACAGAGGAATGAAAGGGGCTGTAATGTTCTAGGCAGGCCTTCTGCATCAGCCAATATAATATTGAAGTGATGTAGCCCGCATACTGGGCCTCTGCGACAGCTAGCTGGCTCCGCGCTGCCACTTATGAGCAGGCTGTCTCATGGAGAACTTATGTGGCTGCCTTCAATGTCTGTGCACTTGTCAAAGTAGCCAGACATTCCCTGAATCCTGAAACAAATTTCATGATGACTTTCAATAACTTGTAGGACTAGGGGAAATTTCCATTTTGAAGGGACATACAATAGGTCTTAAAATTTTCACTCATTGCTTGCATGTTAGCTTGTAAAACACAGCATGCATTTATTGCAGCAATTGCAAATTCATCTCAAACATCCATTGGGTGATGAAAAATTTTCTGTTCTCCATTTATTTGTCAGTGTATTCTAAAACTGCTTAGTCTGAGACAGTCATTTTTTAAAGGTCCTTTTATTGACTGTTGAACTCCTTCCTCCATAAGCATGCATTAAATTTTCAGATATATCAAATGCCTCACCCGCAACAATGACGCATGGTGTTGGTACTCTGTTGTTTGATATGGGGCTTTTCTCCGATATTTGTAAATTTTTACTAATGAGAGTTTTGTGCAAAACTGTGGAAAAATAGATGAGTCACTATATTTCCTATGTACATGAAGTTATAAACCACAGTGCATAAAGCAAATAAAATAATGGAAAAATAAATTTTACAATTATAGTAAAGTACATCAGATATGAGAAAAAAAGGCATAACATATTCCACATCCATCTCACTCAGCTTATCGGTCATGACTGACTGTCAGCTGGCTGACTAAATTGGCTGCTTAACATTGGGGCTGCCTAGTGCTTTACAGCCCAAACCACTGAGCCTGACTGCTGATAAGTATTTTTATGTTTTATTTGTTACACTGCAAATCAAGTAAAGCAATGCTCAACTTGATGGGTGGTTTCAGCACTGCAGTGACTTACTAGGTGTGGTTATGTGCCTTTGACTTCCTTCCACCTATGAACAGATACAGCCAGTTAAAGGGGGACCTACATTTCAACACATACTCCAAAATATGGTGCAACTTGCCATGGGGTTACTGCCATTGTTGTTGCTGTATTGAAGTTCCTTCAATATTTTGTTATCACTTTAATTTTTGTTACACTGTGGTGAATCTCACATGTACAGTGCATACCTTCTCCACAGAAAACATGGAAAATTGACAGCTAATAAAGAAATTCTAATTCTAAATTCATTCAAACACTTGATAGACCCATTAGTGTGGCTATGTTGTGTTGAAGCTGTATAGGTAGTATCTGTGTTTCCTTATACCTGCTTGGTAGGGCCAAACGGCTGTTGCCCATCACTCCATGAGTGAGAATTGCTTTATACCAAGTGAGTCAACTGGCAGCCTCGAGCACTATTCAGGCAGATTTGCCATGTGGCTCCTGTTCTGCAGCTGTGACTGTAGCTGTATAGGTAGAAGCTATGTTTCCCTTATACCTGCTTTGTAAGGACACATCGCTGTTTGCTGTCAACCCATGAGTGAGCATTGCATGATACCAAGTGAGTGAACTCCAATCGCATGCCTCCGCGTGCACATTAATAGAGAGTAATATATCTAAAAACAAAGATGATGAGACTTACCAAACAAATGCGCTGGCAGGTCGATAGACACACAAACACAAACATACACACAAAATTCAAGCTTTTGCAACAAACAGTTGCTTCATCAGAAAAGAGGGAAGGAGAGGGAAAGACGAAAGGATGTGGGTTTTAAGGGAGAGGGTAAGGAGTCATTCCAATCCCGGGAGCGGAAAGACTTACCTTAGGGGGAAAAAAGGACAGGTATACACTCGCACACACACACATATCCATCCGCACATACACAGACACAAGCAGACATTTGTAAAGGCAAAGAGTTTGGGCAGAGATGTCAGTCGAGGCGGAAGTAAAGAGGCAGTCATAATGGAAACCAAATTATTTATCTCACATCTGCCCAAACTCTTTGCCTTTACAAATGCCTGCTTGTGTCTGTGTATGTGTGGATGGATATGTGTCTTTCCGCTCCCGGGATTGGAATGACTCCTTACCCTCTCCCTTAAAACCCACATCCTTTCGTCTTTCCCTCTCCTTCCCTCTTTCCTGATGAAGCAACTGTTTGTTGCGAAAGCTTGAATTTTGTGTGTATGTTTGTGTGTCTCTCGACCTGCCAGCGGTTTTGTTTGGTAAGTCTCATCATCTTTGTTTTTAGATATATTTTTCCCACATGGAATGTTTCCCTCTATTATATTAATAGAGAGTAACGTAGACGAGTGCTATTCACGTACATTTGCCATGCAGCTGCTGTTCTCTAGCTTCCACCCTTGGCCAGAAAGTCAGTGATTATGACCCTTCAGATGTGAGATAAATAATTTGGTTTCCACATTACGACTGCACTGTTTTCCGTGCCCCCCTCCCCCCACCATTCTTTATATAACTTCCACTGCTAATGCTGCCACCTGCCATCTGTGAGTCATCATTGCAAGCTGATGTAAAACATAGGTGGAGGACACATTAATGTGACTGGACTGCACAGGATTACACTGTTTTCCGCATCCCCCTGACATGCTTTATATAACTTCCACTGCTAATGCTGCCACTTGTCATCTGTAAGGCGTTACTGCATGCTGACATCAAGCATAGGTGGTCGACACATTAATGTTAGTGGGGCATGTATTTGTGGGTTATCATATTATGTAGTTACAGCTAATAATGAATAGATTCAATACATTTCCAAAATAAACACGGTCAACAACTGAAGTGCTTTTATCTCTATAGGGAGCAGAAGTTACATAAACATGAAGTCAGTGTGTGACAAGACAAGTCTGAAATAAAGCAACTACCACATACATGATGTCACATTGCTAGTGTTGCTGATGGTGTATTAAAATGTTGCTAAGCTTTGTTACCTTGTTAATCACTGACAAAACTTAACTCAATATTGAAACTGGCATCTCGTGGGCGGGGAGGGGGGGGGGGGGGGGGTGCTCATGTGCCTCAGGTATTTTATGTGACATCTGTATTCGCAAAACATTCCCGCAGTGTTGTGACTTCTGATAAAATATCAGCTGCTGTTGGGTGTGATTTTTCATCATACAGTTTTGATGCATTTGATCCTAATGGTATACTTTTAATGTCATGAAACAATTGCAATTGCTGGAGATAATGACACCTTGTGTATGTATTTAAAAAAAATGAGAATGTTGAAAAATTATTAAGTGTATCTGTGACTCTTATTTTTCCCAATAACAGCTTTACAACAATGTATCTATTGCCTGTATACCAGATTTTATTTCTACATAAACATCGCTAGCTAGTGAAGAAATTATTTCACATTACAATGGGAGCTGATGGGGTCTCTATTCTCTCGCATATTAAAAAGTAGTTGTTGAGTAAATAACTAATGAAGCAAATGTAATGGAGTTTACCAGTCAACATAAGTTAACAAACAAAATATTTGTTACCCCCTTGAAAAGACCACTTTGTGAGCCTCCAGCACTGACATAAGGCATAGCAGTGAGATCGTATGTATAAGCCAGCCAGTTGTATGGAATCAGTACCACAAGATGAATTGACAAGGAGACATGACAGACTGTCAGGAAGAAGCTAACATGTTTGGGTGTGCCCATGACCAGTGCCAGATTTGTTGGTGTATTAATGCAGTTGTACAACATGTTTACAATGAATGGTTTACAATTAACAGCATTCTAGCTGACAGGTACTGGAGACGAGAGACACAGTAAAAGCTGCTGTCAGTGATGTAGGCCCATGTCAACTATTTTCTGGGTTAACATTGTGAAGGGAATAGCATGCAATGGACATTTTGAGTCGAGTACATCACAAGAGGTCATTGTTAAGAGAATCATGTAAAGTTGCATATATTCAATGAGCCAAACAACACAGAAACTGGGTAGTGGCTGACTACAGGCTTGTAATGTTGACTGAGAAGTCAGGATTTCACCTTTGCAAGAGATGAAAGGTGTTGAGTACACTAACAGCTTAAAGAAGCATTTAATCCACTGCATGCTGTGAGGGTAGTTCAGGCCAGAAATAGTTCTGTGATTTTCTGTGGGTATTTTTCATGCCACGACTTGGGCCAATTCACTCAGGTTACCATAAACAAGAACTGAATTGTTTATTTCAATATTCTTGTCGACTGAGTGTTGCCTTTTCTTCTACATCTTCTGATCACCACCACCTTCTTATAACCCAAAGTTGATTTAGTAACATCAATCTTCAAGCTTTCCCAGTGGATGTGTTGTAAATAGTCTTCATGGTTTTGCCACTGGATGACGTTGTGCGAATTCTAAAATATTTATTAATTCTGAAGGAAGTTAATAATTTGGGTAGCTGGTTAATTCAGAGAGAAGTAGCAATGGTAGAATTTGAATAAACAGTTTTCATATTACTCATCTCTTATTCTTATTCTTTGTTGTAAATTGTAGGTTCATAGTCCATTCAAAAATGTAACTTTTTATACTGGTCTAGAGGAAACTCAGCTTCATTTTGTTGAATAATATGAACACTGGTGGACTTTCTGGTGTTGAACACAAATATTTTCAGTCATTTCACTTCACAATACAAATCAACTTCAACCAAATGCTAACACAGCACATATAACTTGTACTCCATCCTCGCACTTCAAACTCATACTACTAACTACCCAAAGACAATTATTTACATCTAACGGCATGAAGCAAGGAAAATACTATCATATGTCGATCTATTTGTGCAAAATATCTTTGAAACATACAGTTCAAACATAAAATGATTGTTTATCAATGCTTATCTTTTCAAGAAGTCCATAATCATCAATGTATTACATTAAGTGGTTACATTATATTGATATTTATACATTTTCGTATAGCTATATGGTAGAGGATTTCTGTGTTTTGAGTCTTCAACTTGGGAATCAGTTATTTTATACAATACAAGATTGGTTAGAATCAAAATATTTCAAAAACTGGTCTATTGTGTCATGTGGCTCATAGACTAGGACCCACTGTACTACAGCTGGTTAGCTCTTTTTTTTATAGCATCTATCTGGATGAATTCATTGAACAGTTTGTTCAAATAAGCTAATTTTTAAGTTGATTTTTGCAAAACTGTTTCGTGCTAATACGTCCATCCCTGTAATTTGGTCCACTGAGAAATTCGCTTTTTGTTCTGTCCCTGACCAAAATCTATCTAAAAATCCTTTCTCTCAAAATCTTCATAGTTGTGTCATACTAAGTATACTGATTAGCCCAACTTAGTGCTTCACCTTCCAGAAACTTCTTAATAAACTTGATTTTCATAACATCAGTCATATTAAACATAAAATTATCTCTGCAATGCTGCGGAAAATCTACAGGATGTAAACTATCTTCACCTGAGAAGTTTTTTACTAGATTGTTGCACACACATGGCACCAACATTGTTTATAAGATTTCTATCAATTACTTCATTGTACAATTCTTTAACCTTTTTGCATGGAACATAAACACTACTTTCTAGGGTGCTGGATTTGTTGTTACAAAATAATACATTTTCTGTGAGTTTGCTGTCTGCTGTCTTCAATATGTTCAATGAAACTGCTTTCAGCAAGTACCAGTTCAGTATCAACATTAGTTTCAAAGCTGAAATTCAACTATATAGATTTTTTTTCAACAGTACTTATTTCCTCTTACACTTTTTTGAATGAATTTTTTTCCTACCTTCAGTGACCTCATTTTTGACATTTTTGACTTTCAGTGCTAAATTTAATTTCAATTTCTACCAAGCATTGGAAAATCCAGGATATTAAAATGTAACAATAAAATGAAAGGAAAGTTGCCACTCACCATACAGCAGAGATGCTGAGTTGCAGATAGGCACAACAAAAATACTATCACAAATAAGCTTTCGGCCAACAAGGCCTTTGTTGAAAATAGATCACACACACACACACACACACACACACACACACACACACTCACACACACAAAACTCTCTCACACACACCACATAACTGCACTCTCTGGCAGCTGAAGCCAGACATTTATACAGTTTCAAATATCTATATGGTAGTGGATTTCTGGGTATTGAGTCTTCGTCTTGGGAATCGGTCATTTCATATAATCCAAGGTCGATTAATACATTTATTTCTCCATAACCAGTTTCATTACAATCTTCATGACGAGCAGCCTGTGGACACTTCCATCTTCCAACAACACAACAGCTGTGTTCTCAGGGCTGCATATATACACTCAATCACCCTATGCCAGGCTCATCCAAGAATTGCACCCAGCGGGCACGCCTGAGCCCCGCGGGCGCAAGGCAGTGTAGTTCAGCGCCCCGTCTGCGACTGTGTGTCGCTAGTGTTGGCATAGGAACTGTGGAGCGAACGAGACTGCACAACACTGTGCTGCCCTGGACTGTCCCGCAGTCAGATCCAATATAAACAAAGTAACAGAGGAAGCGCACCTCTGTAAAAAGAGGTCGATGATCGGTAAAACAAGCAAACCATCTACTGTTTAGGTAACAACTAGTGTTCGTGTGGCAGAATTACTACGCAAAGCTTTAGAAAACAATATCCAAAACAAGAATCAAAGAACATCTTAGTTGTTTTCTGACCCACAGGTTCATTCTATTAGTACTGCACATGTACACTCGTCATTTATGTACAATAGGCGTCTTCTGAAAAATATATAAGTTTCTTAAATGAACTAGAGTCATAAATATTCTATTTTAGAAATAATTTTATGTAAGGGATATAGAGTCTCATTCTTTAGTTTGCTGTTTTGTACGTATAATTTTAACCGACCATGTTTGAATACTTATTAAAAAATAGAATTAAGGTTATAAAGTTCTTTAACTCTTACAATCAACATTCTTAAAGAAGACAATTACGTACGAAGTGCGTGTACAGCGGCATGGCTCGGCTCGGCTCGGCCACTGCGACAACAAACGAATTCGCCCGGGGCGCTGGCCGCGGGCGATCGCGGGCGCTAGCGCCCCAGGGGCATGGTTTGGATTAGCCTACCCTATGCACCTCAACTGGTCTTCTAAAGCACCTGATCATAACCCCACAGAAAATGTCTGGCACTATTTGGAACAGTCAGTGAAACATAGCATACAACATCTCTACAAATTGGTAGCTCTACAGAATCTAGTCATGTGAGTTTCAGCTGGATATGGCATACCTGATCTCTTTACCTGGACTTTCTTCTTTGCCAAACTGAATAAATTATCAAGTCTAGAACAATGCTAAATGGTATTAGTGTGATGTCTCTTGGGGCTTTATAATTTTTTGTCCAGTGTGCTTGGATGAAAATACTGAAACAACACATCTGTGAAGCAGCTGCTTAAATGGCAGTGACCAAAATCCAATAAAAAAGAAAATGTGTACTTGTAATGAAATTCTTACAACAGCTATCATCCACACGTTTTCCAATAATACCAACAGAAAAAAGGGAGCTAGCTGCATGTTCATTCTAACAGCATGCATCATTTAATGTCTATGACAGACAAAGTTACTCACTGGAGACAGTTCCATGCACAAAAAATAAATAAAATTTTTCAGTTCTTAGCTCAGTGTGTACTAACTTAATGAACTAAATGAAACAGTTTTCAGATAACTGTATCCTTCAATCATATTTTTCAGTAAGATTAAAAACAACTTACCCTTTCTGACAGACTTGCAAAACCTTTCTTGGGATGAAATGTTCTTGTATCATACACATAAAATTTTGATTCAAGAGTTGTAGCTACGAGTTTATTCATTGGAATATCTTTTCGGTCAAATTCAAGACCACAAACCTGAAAAAAAAAAAGGTTTTGATTTGAAAATTTCACAGAAAATAAGTTATTAAAAACTGTTGACTAAAAGGTAAAAAGAAAAGAAGAATGGATCCATGTCATAATCATCCCAGTTTCCCTCTTGGATCTTAAAGCTATGTTTGCAGTGAGCTCATTAGCACAACTCAGAATAGTTTAGACAACATTAGCAGCTAGAATTTCCAAAATTGACTTGTTTCAGTGAAATCTAAATTAGAGAAGCCAGTTTGAAAACAATTCCTAAAAAATAAAAACACTCTGGTTTTCCCTTACTACACAGTTGCTGCATTTCAGAGTCACAAAAAGCAACAACACATCATCAGCATACAAATTAAGAAAACATGTTTAGTATTCAGAATGAGATTTTCACTCTGCAGCGGAGTGTGTGCTGATATGAAACTTCCTGGCAGATTAAAACTGTGTGCCGGACCGACACTCAAACTCGAGACCTTTGCCTTTCGCGGGCAAGTGCTCAACCAACTGAGCTACCCAAGCACGACTCATGCCCCGTCCTCACAGCTTTACTTCTGCCAGTACCTCGTCTCCTACCTTCCAAACCTTACAGAACCTCTCCTGCGAACCTTGCAGAACTAGCAATCCTGAAAGAAAGGATATTGCGGAGATATGGCTTAGCCACAGCCTGGGGGATGTTTCCAGAATGAGATTTTCACTCTGCAGCGGAGTGTGCGCTAATATGAAACTTCCCGGCACATTAAAACTGTGTTCCGGACCGAGACTCGAACTCGGGACCTTTGCCTTTCGCGGGCAAGTGCTCTACCAACTGAGCTACCCAAGCACGACTCACGGCCCGTGAGCACTTGCTCGCGAAAGGCAAAGGTCCCGAGTTCGAGTCTCGGTCCGGCACACAGTTTTAATCTGCCAGGAAGTTTCCTATAGACGGGGCGTGAGTTGTGCTTGGGTAGTTCAGTTGGTAGAGCACTTGCCTGCGAAAGGCAAAGGTCCCGAGTTTGAGTCTCGGTCCGGCACACAGTATTAATCTTCCAGGAAGTTTCATATTTAGTATTGGTTATTTATAAACTGATGGAAAATTGGATTGGCAGTGGAACAAAAATATGTATCTGGGGATAGATTATGGATATTTTTCTTAAAAATGTAAGTGTTCTTAAGTGACAATTTTTACTTTAAAATTTGTTTCTTTAATTCTAGTCTATGATCACTAATACTGTCTTTAGACTATCGATTTCAAATTGTCCTGACCATCCTCAGAGACTCAAAAAAGAGGAACCAAATATAACTAATTTACAGTCTACATCTTACGTTCTTCTTCATCATCATCATCATCATAATCATTGTTTCAAGGATTAGGCTATTGCCTGTTCTGAACTCACACACAAAATCATTCCCCACTGTTTTCCCATCTGGCTTGTTCTTCATGATCTTCTGGGGAAATTGATGATGTGGGATTTTCACAAGGTGTTTTGTCTAATGTTCATGATACTGTTGGATAATTTCATTCATTCAAACATTGGGCCATAAAGTATAAAAACAGCTCACCATGAAGTTATTAAAAGAGATGGCGGTTCCTGTCGTATACTGTGGAAGTGAAAGATCGGTTTCCACAAAGAATAACAAGAAAACAAAATTTGGACAGCACAAATGAGGTTCCTGAGGAGAACAAAGGGTTGTACAAGAAGAGAATTAATCTACATCTTGCAAATAGCAAATTATGATACAACTGAAGCTATTAATTTCACAAATATAAAAGACATGAGTTTAAAAATGCGACAAAACATACCTGCATAAAACATGTACTATTATAATAAAGTCAGAGTGGCATCATCAAGGGATGCAAACAGAGTTAGCTAAGCATTGTCAAATAAAACTAATATTATGATGAAAATACACCACAATGCCAACAGTCATAATGTGAATGGCACTACTGTTCGCAGCAATTTGAGGTGCAGCGGGAGGAAAAAAAAATATGTTTGTGATGCAAATGCATCATGTATCATTACTGTAAATATATCTGACAAAAATGCAATTAAGAAACAACATACAATTAGGTAAAAACTATTTTGGAATTACAAGATATTCTAAAAACTTTTACAGCAATAAAATGACATACATAAAAAACACAAGTGAATTTTTCTTTTAAATTATTAAAAACCTGGCAGCTAGACTGGAAAGAAGAATAAGAATCTGGAAGTAAAAAGCAGTGATAGCATGGTTAACTCTAAGAAGATGGTTAATAAGAGGAGGAATCTGAAAAGATACAAGAAATCAAGGAGATGTGAAAGGAATATTTTGAAGCGCTACTTAACACAAATTGAAATATGGAAGAGGAAAATGAAGAGCCTGGGTATGGGAGCTGTGGGGACACAGAGGACATCAAGATTGACATAACCTAGGCAGAAGAATTTGTAGTGAGTGTATCTTCCAGGATGTAGAACATGTCAGGAAAGCCACAATACACAATAGATATTTACTACGAAAAACAAATATGCTACCATACCTTCCACAGATGTCAAGTGCAATGGCCCTAATAGATGTGGAATAAATAAAAAGAAGTCTTTAAACATATTTTTATTTAAAAAGTAATAAATAACTAGTCACAAAGTCTGTAAATGTTCAATAACACTGAGGAGAATATGATCACTCATAGCTTATTGTAACCAACCATCATCAAAGAGAATAATCATTTTATTGCACAAATTTATAACAACAGTATCATTCTACTGAATTTTTATACAGAAGTCAGACTGTACAAATACTTACATTATTTGATATTATAAGTAATGCATATACATCAGTTGATTCTACAAGAAATTCATCAGCGGAGTATGAGTAGTTGGCCACCAATAAATACTTTACTCTTCCCTTAAACTGAACGTTACTAGTAGTTATACTTTTTATGGCTGCTAGCAAGTTATTGAAAATGTGTGTTCCTGATCAATGGAAACATTTCTGGACCAAAGTAAGTGACTTTAAATCTTTATGAATATGATTCTTATTTCTAGTACTGATTCCAACAACTGAGCTGTTGGTTTGAAAAAGAGATTATTTTTAAGGAAAAATTTCATTAAGGAATAAATATTTTGGAAAACAATAGTTTGTACCCTAGTTCCATAAATAGGCCTCTTCAGCTCACATCAGTGGCGGATACATATGGGAACTCGCCGCCCACCCCCTCCACCCCCCCCCCCCCCGCCCCCCTCTGTGGGACCAAATGCATTGCCACCTGCGCCACCCTCACAAGTCAGCCCACACACTATTCGTTCATTTCTTATGTCAGTTGACTTGACTGAATCAAGTTATTGAGTACGTGTACTTTCCTGTGTAGCATGCACGTCCACGTCATCATATTTTATAAAAATGGTTCAAATGGCTCTGAGCACTATGGGACTTAACCCTTTGAACGGAACATCGGTCTGAGATACCGCCATAGTTGACATTAACAATGCTAACGGCGCTGCATTGTTCGTGAGGGTGGGGAGAAGCCCAGTAATCTTCAGTCGGGTCCCGAACCGCAGCTGGCCAACAACGTATTGTCGGCGCATGCATTGTTTTCAAGTAAGTAGAATTTTTGTTACGTATTGTCGGTCTGTGAGACCGTGTTCCGAAAAAATGCATTCCCCTCCCGGTCTGACAGACCGGGTGTTCCTAAAAGTGTCAAATTTTTGCCGGTCTCCCAGACCGGTGTTCCTAAAGTATCACGCATTTGTCGGTCTGTATGACCGATGTTCCACTCTTTGAACTCTTCTGTTTTCTGTGTAGCAACATTTCATCTATTTGATTGAAATTTTTGCCACCACACGATGCTTAATACTTTTGTGTTCATAGAAGAACGAGAAAAAAGTGTAACAACTCGTATTTAACGTTTTAATTTTTCCTCTTTCCGTTTTTCACACACATTCTCCAATTTACCGCGCAAACTTATTACAGCGATAGAATTATCCCCATTAAATTTCGTTAAAACTCATTTTTCCCTTTTTCCTTGCAGGTTTACAATGGAAGGTCCGAAATATGTTTCAAATCGGTCGAAAAGAATTGTAGCCCTTGCACGCTCTCAAAATTACCTTGAAGAATCAGACTCGGAAGTGGATTCAGATGAATCATGCATTCCAGATGAGGACCTTACTATCCAAGATCTTCGCAATGAAACAGATAATGACGATGACTCTCCCAATGATGATGATCGCGATGATGAAACTATTCGAGAAATATTTGAAGTCGAAAATACCGCAGTTCGCGAAGAAACTGGAGAGCAACCACAGTCTGACATAACTTCTGGTGGAAGCAGACTAATCACTCCACAGAAGCCTGCTGATGTTGCTAGCTCATCTACGCGTTCTGATGACACTCTAGATGAGAGTCGTCTTCCAGTTTCTTACTACGGAAGAAACAAGTGTTTCACATGGTCATCAACTCCTGTTCGCTCTAAGACGCGAACAGCAGCATCCAATATAATAAAGGTACGGCTATCAAAGATACAAGGGCCTGCTCTTACCGTGGGGAAAAACCCACTCCCAGGTGAAGTGTGGCGCCTTTTGTTTACTGACGACATGATTGAGACGATTGTAAAGCATACTAATGAAAAGTTGGCCAAAATTCGTTCTGTTATTGAACTAAAAGAAAGTGTAGCTTACAGAGACACTACTGTGCAGGAAGTGAACGCTGTGATTGGAGTCACAGTTCTTTGCAGCATATTCAAATCTGCGAGGGAGCCTATGACCTCGCTGTTTTCCACTTCGGTCTTGGGGAGGCCAATTTTTCGATCAATAATAACAGAAAAGCGATTAGGAATATTGCTTAGGGCATTTAGATTCGATGACTCGAGCACGAGGGAACAGAGGGAAAAATATGACCCAGCTGCTGCCATTACAGACATATTTAATAAGTTTATTTGGAACTGCCAACAAATTTATAGCCCTGGAGCGCATTTGACAGTTGATGAAACTTTGGTGCCTTTCAGAGGGAGGGTTAAATTTCGTATATATATGCCGAATAAACCGGCTAAATATGGCATTAAGGTCATGGGTCTGGCAGATGCACACAATGCATATATTTACAATGCCTACATCTACTCCGGCAAAGGCTGTGATGGAGCCACACTTTCTACAGCAGAAAAGAAAAAGAGCATTCCCACGCAGTCTGTAATCCGCCTATCTAAAGGGCTGTATGGCACAAACAGAAATATTAGTTGCGACAATTGGTTTTGTTCTGTGGAACTTGCCCAGGAGCTACTAGCTCACAATTTGACATTAGTTGGGACACTAAAAAGAAACAGACCCCAGATACCAGCAGAATTTCAAGCAAGAAGCGATCGTGAAATTGGGTCCAGCCTTTATGGCTTTACGAAAGAAATGACTCTGCTTTCTTATGTCCCAAAAAGGAATAAGGCAGTCCTACTTCTTTCGTCAATGCATCATTCCAATTACACTGACGTTTCAAATGATAAACCTGAAATCATATCTTTTTATAACGCCACAAAAAGTGGAATAGACACGCTAGATATGAAGTGCAGTGTTTATTCTACTAATCGCAAAACAAGAAGGTGGCCGTTGGCTATTTTTTACCACATGGTGGCCATGGCTGGATCAAACGCAAGTATACTTTATGGACTTTTTGGAGAGAAGAAAACCGTATCACGTTTTGATTTCCTGAAAAGAGTTTCTCTATATTTGGTCTACGATTTCGTAAAATCCCGACTGGCAATCTCCAATCTGCCTCAAGAGCTACAAAGTATTATTTCATCTTTAGAAGAAGAGGCAGCAAAAGAAAAGCAAATCGTTAGCCAACGGAATAAATTTGTTGTTCGAGTTGATGAGTGTCCGACGGACACACTTGGTAAAAGAAAAACCTGTCGATTTTGTCCATATCAAAAAAAGAGGAAAACTGCCTACAAGTGTATTTCTTGCGAAGAACCAACGTGCTTGGAGTGTTCACGAAAAGTGTGCAAGACTTGTGCAATTAAAAATAAAAGTTAAATTTTTTCTTTGCATTACATTTTAGTATTCATTTTCTTTGTGTTGTAACTATAATAATGTAAAAAAAAGTATTTCTAAAGGAGTAATGTGTAAACAACAAAACACTGCAAATTAAAGTTTTTCCTAGTAATAAACTTGAATTTACTGGTATTTTAACAAATATTATGGTTCAAAAACCTATTATTATGTTTAATTACACCTTAAAGAGAGAGAGAAGCAACGTAGAAGTGCGGAAAAGTCATAAAAATAGAGAAAAATACACTTTAAATGTCCTAGCGGTCTAGCAGACCGATGTTCCATCTTACCGCCGAGTAAACGATGTTCCGGTTAGAGGGTTAACATCTGTGGTCATCAGTCCCCTAGAACTTAGAACTACTTAAACCTAACTAACCTAAGGACATCACACACATCCATGCCCGAGGCAGGATTCGAACCTGCGACCGTAGCAGCCGCGCGGTTCCGGACTGCGCGCCTAGAACCGCTAGACCACCGCGGCCGGTGCCATATTTTATACATTTCTGTCTGGCACATAGATAGCTAACAAATACCTATGAGAAAATTTGCAGCCAGTCTAGTGATCTTGATACGTTATTCTGTCTGGCATATGTTTGAGAAAAGTCGCGATTATTCTACTGTTTTCTTGTACAGAGAACCTCCGATACATAGTGTTATAAATATGGACTATTCGCTGAATAGGAAGGTAGTTTACATTCAGAAACAGAAGTATTAAGACTGAAGAATGAATAAGTAAATAATCAACTTGTCCCAAAGAATAGCGCTTGGAATTCATCATTTAAGGAAGAGAACCAAATTGAAATTTTTTTATGTCATAAGATGGCACTGTCTTTTATATGTGTATAATCAGTTTAAATAAAACTTTCTTAAACTTTGCATGCGACTTGATTATTTTTTATTATGGTAAAAGTTAAGGTAGCTCAGTATATCTTTAGTGCCCCATCCTCGAGGTTTTTCTGTATCTGCCACTGGCTCACACCAGAAATAATTCTTATTAAACATTTCTGTACTCTGAAAACTTTAGTTCGGCTTGATGAATTACTTAAAAATAATCCTGCATGACACTATAGACTGAACGTAAACATAGTTTGCCAGCTTTTATATTTTTATATCATCTACAACTCATAACATTCATACTGCAAATAGAGATGTGTTTAGGCACTACAACAGTTCTTTGGTATGTTCCTCCCAGTTGAATTTATCATCAGGCTGTAATCTTATGAATTAAATACTGTCAACTTCTTCTATCGCATTGTTGTCCTATTTTGGGCATATATACTGGTGAGAAACCTTTTACAAGTTCTAAACTTATGTAATGAGTTTTTTCAAGTTTAGTGACAAAGAACTGGCTAGGAACCATTTATTAATGTCCATAAAAATTTCATTAACCAATTTTTCTAAGATCACACTTGATTTGGTATTTATTGCAATGTTTGTGTCATCTGCAAACAAAACAAACTTGGCCTCTGGTAATTTTAAAGATGAAAGGTCACTGATACACACAAAAAAGTAAGAGCTCTAAGATGGAAACTTGTGGGACATCACTTGTAATTAGTCCCCAGCTCAATGATGCATCATAGCTCAGTACATGCGTCTTTCCTAATGATAACCTTTGTTTTCTGTCAGAGAGATAGAGGATTTGAACCATTTTGCAGAATTTCCTGTTACACCATAATATCCTAATTTATTTAAAAGGATACTGTAATTTATAAAGTCAAATGCCTTTGACAGATCACAAAATGTACCAGTAGCCTGTAATTTATTGTCTAATGAATTAACTACTGTACATTCTTGCTGTATGTGTAGGTAGCCTTCTCAAAGTCAGAACCCTTTAGAAATATGTATTTTTGACAATATACTAATTGCTGTCAGATGGATAGAAGCCAATTGTATATTACCTTTTCTAAATTTTTTGAGAATGCTGACAAAAATGAACCTGGGTGGAAAATACCAGTATTTCTTTATCTCCTTTCTTAAACAAAGGCTTAACCTTAGCATATTTAAGACATTCAGGAAATGTTCCACTAAAAATTTACAGGTAACTTAATATGTTATTAAACTCAGGGGCACACTCTTTAATCAATTTTGTTGACATTTTGTCATAACCACTAGAACTTTTTTGAGTTTAAACATTTTATGGTGGACATTATTTCTAAAGATGTAGTGAGGGTCATATTCAATTACTGAAGTTATTTGTAATTACTGGTCAGAGATATTCCACACCATCTTCTACTGAACTTGACAACCCCACCTTTTCAGTAACAGATATGAAATGATTGTTAAAATGTTTTGCAATGCTGCACACATCTGTTACTAGTGTATTACCAATTCTTAATGCTACCTGCTCTTCTTCATATCTGCTTCTGCCAGTCTCCTCCTTCACTACATCCCATTCTGTCTGGTTATTTGATGTGATTACCTTTTCCTCATAATGCATTTGCTCTGAAGGCCATATTACTATCTTTAATAACTTGAAGTATGCCTTGTAATGAGCAACAGAATCAACATCAGAGTTGTTTCTGACTGACAAATACAGTTTCAATTTTGGTTCAAAAGATACCTTTATTCTTTGAGTAATCCATGGATTCTTTGTAGATTTTGGTTTAATTTGAGTTAATTTTGGGAGAAATTGTATTCAAGCAAAGTAAGGACTTTATTAATAAAAGTGAGGTATTTTTCATTTATGGCTTTAGCGATTTGTACATCACTCCAGTTCATATCTTTGAGAAGTGTCCTAAAATAATTAATTTTTGGCTTCCTGATTACCATCTTGAATTCAGATTTAGTAGATTTTATATCTTGTTCATGGTTGGTTGGTTTGAGGATTAAAGGGACCAAACCGCAGAGGTCATCGGTCCCTTGTTTCATAAACACACACAGCACAGTGAAACCATCCACCAGTCAGGCAAAGCACTAAAATTATAATTCCGGGGGAAGAAAAGCCCCATGGTCAATGGTAAGACAACACGGAAAATGGAGCACAGCAACAAAAACAACATAGAGAACAAAGGCAGAAGGAATTAAAACTGCACAGCAGAGGACTGTGGCTGGCTGATCACGAAAATAATAGGATGAGCCAGCCACTGTGCAACACGTTAAAACCTCCAGCCTAAAAGATTAGGGTGGAGTCGAATTACAACACAAAACAAAGTAAAAGATACAGCACAAAAGAGGGTGACACAATAAAATTAGAGGGACCTATAAAAGCCACTTGCTCGAAGAAAACCTAAAACACGACCTGCCATAGAGACATCGTCAGCTAAAAGACACAATAAATCACCCAGGAGGTTAAAAGTTCGCCTGAGGGCGGTTAAAAGAGGACATTCCAACAATATATGGGCGACCGTCATGGTTTCACCACAGCGACAATGAGTGGGGGTCCTCTCGACGCAGCAGATGACCATGCGTCAGCCAAGAG
Organism: Schistocerca cancellata; assembly: GCF_023864275.1. Classification (NCBI taxonomy): domain Eukaryota; kingdom Metazoa; phylum Arthropoda; class Insecta; order Orthoptera; family Acrididae; genus Schistocerca; species Schistocerca cancellata. The sequence goes on along the minus strand of NC_064626.1, from coordinate 388,747,057 downwards.
TGACCAATGTGGAGCCTACAGAGAATAACAGAACCCCTGCGAGAGGCCCGCATGGAGGAACCCCACACGGTCGTGGTCTCCTTTACACGCCGCAACTTGTTGGGTACAGACAGAGTGCGCCATTCGTCTGCCCACATCCCAAAGACCCGACGGCGTAACACCGATCGGAGATCAGTTGCTGGGAGGCCGATCTCCAACAGCAGTTTGCGGGTGGCTTCTTTAGCTAACTTGTCGGCGTGTTCGTTTCAGGCTATCCCAACGTGTCCCGGGGTCCATATGAACACCACTGAACGACCACGCTGTGCAAGAGCATGAACGGACTCCTGGATGGCAACAACAATGGGATGGTGTGGGTAGCACTGGTCAAGAGCCTGTAGACTACTGAGAGAGTTGCTGCAAATGACAAAAGACTCGCCAGTGCTGGTACGAATCCGCTCAAGGGCACGAAAAATGTCTGTTAGCTCTGCGGTGTAGACACTACAGCCATCCGGCAAGGAGCGCTGGTCTACATAGTCCGCATGAGCGTAAGCATACCCCACACGGCCATCAACCACCGAGCCATCTGTATAGATAACCTCCGAGTCGCGGGATGCATCGAGGAGAGCAAGAAATTGGCGGCGCAAGACTGCAGGAGGAACTGAATCCTTTTGCCATTGTGAGAGGTCCAGCCAAAGCTGCGGCCGACGAATACACCAAGGTGGTGTATGTGGGTGGACCTGAAAAGCAGATGGAAGAGGCAAAGACTCGAGGTCACTAAGGAGTGACCGAACACGGATCCCAATGGTATGGCCTGATCGAGGCCGCCGGTGTGGGGTATGGACTGCCGCATTAGCGAAAAGGAGACGGTAGTTAGGATGATGGGGAGAACAACGGACGTGGGCAGCATAGTTGGCTAACAATTGTTGACGCCGAATACGAAGCGGAGGAACCTCAGCCTCAGCAAGGAGGCTATTAACAGGGCTGGTGCGGAATGCTCCTGTCGCCTGTCGAACCCCACAGTGGTGAACGGGGTCCAGCAGTTGCAACGCCGAGGGCGACGCTGAGCCATACGCTACACTCCCATAATCAAGCCGGGACAGCACAAGGGCTTTGTAGAGCTGCAGCAGCGTATTACGATCTGCACCCCAAGTTGTGTTGCTGAGGCAGCGAAGGGCATTCAGATGCTGCCAGCACTGACGCTTGAGTTGACGAATATGTGGAAGCCAAGTAAGCCGGGCATCGAACAGCAATCCCAGAAAACAGTAAGTGTCAACAACCCTGAGCATGGCATCCTGAAGATAGAGCTCAGGGTGGGGATGGACAGTTCGACGCCGACAAAAGTGCATAACACAAGTCTTCGCAGGAGAAAATTGAAACCCATAGGCTAGGGCCCACACCTGCGCCTTGCGTATGGCTCCCTGTAACCTACGTTCTGCAACACTAATGGTGGAAGAGCTGAAAAAGATGCAGAAGTTGTCAGCATATAACGTGGGTGAGACAGACGACCCTACTGCTGCTGCAAGGCCATTAATGGCTCAATACAGAGCCCTGTGGAACGCCATTCTCCTGGATATGAAGCGAACTATGGGATGTGCCAATTAAAACGCGGAATGTCCGAAGCGATAAAAAATTCTGAATAAAAATGGGGAGAGAGCCCCGGAGACCCCACCCGTACAACGTGGCGAGAATATGGTGCCGCCACGTCGTGTCATATGCTCTGGTGAGGTCGAAAAAGACGGAGACGAGGTGTTGGCGCCTGGAAAAAGCAGTGCGGATTGCAGACTCAAGAAAGACCAAAGCATCGGCGGTGGAACGGCCCTGATGGAAGCCACTCTGGCACGGAGCCAGAAGACCCCGAGACTCGAGCAGCCAACACAGCCGTCGACTCACCATACGTTCCAATAGCTTGCACAGATAATTTGTCAAGCTGATGGGCCGATAGCTATCCACATTAAGCGGGTCCTTACCAGGCTTCAGCACCGGAATGACGGTACTCTCCTGCCACTGCGACAGAAAGACACCATCGGTCCATATGCGGTTGAAGATGGCAAGAACACACCGCTGACAGTCCGGGGACAGGTGTTTGATCATCTGATTGTGGATGCCATCCGGTACAGAGGCTGTATCGGGGCACTGTGCCAGGGCGTTTTGAAGTTCCCACAAACTAAATGGGGTGTTATACGCCTCAGGGTGGCGAGAAGTAAAAGAAAGACGTTTGCATTCCTCCTGGCATTTTAGCGCGTGGAACGCGGGCGGGTAATTCCCCGACGCAGAGGCCTGAACATAGTGCTGGGCGAAATGCTCGGCGATTGCATCGGCATCGGTGGATACCGCCCCGTTGATGGTAAGCCCTGTGACACCTGTAGAGTGCTGCAATCCAAAGATGCGCCGAATCTTCATCCACACCTGGGAGGGTGAAGTACGGGTACCAATGGTGGAAACGTACCTCTCCCAGCACTCCTGTTTCCGCCTTTTGATGAGCCGCCGTGCCTGAGCACGGAGACGTTTGAAAAAAATTAGGTTCTCCAAAGACGGGTGCCGCTTATGTCGCTGAAGAGCCCGCTGACGTTCTTTAATGGCTTCAGCGACCTCCGGAGACCACCAAGGCACTGACTTTCGCCGGGGGCACCATAATGAACGAGGAATGGTACGTTCCGCAGCGGAAGCAATCGCTGCAGTCAGTGTCTCAACCGCCACATCGATGGGACCGTGGGGGAGAGAGTCAACAGTGGCAGCAGAGGAGAACGTTTCCCAGTTTGCCTTGCTAAATGCCCATCGAGGCAAGCGTTCATGGGAGCGACGCTGGGGTAGTGAAAGGAAGATGGGAAAATGGTCACTACCACACAAGTCGTCATGGACTCTCCAGTGGACCGATGGTACAAGCCCTGGGCTGCACAACGACAGATCTATGGCCGAGAACGTGCCTTGCGCCACACTGAAATGTGTGGCGGCGCCAGTGTTTAAGAGGCAGAGGTCGAGTTGGGAGATGAGATTCTCGACATCTCTGCCTCGGCCAGTAACCTTCGTTCCACCCCACAGGGGATTGTGGGCGTTAAAATCCCCCAGGAGAAGAAAAGGTGTGGGAAGTTGGGTGACAAGTGCAGCCAATTCGGTCACGGAGACTGTACCACCTGGAGGGAGATAGACACTGCAGACGGTTATGTCCTGGGTAGTCCTTACGTGGACAGCCACAGCTTCCAATGGTGTTTGAAGGGGCACAGGAGCACTATATACAGAGGTAAGGTCATACACGCAGGCTCCACCTGACACACAATTGTAAGTGCTACGGTTGCAGTAATAACCCCTGTATCCACAAAGGACAGGGGTCCGCATTGCCGGGAACCAGGTTTCCTGGAGGGCAATGCATAAAGCAGGTGTCATGCTTAGAAGCTGACGTAGCTCAGGTAGATGGCTAAAATAACCGCCACAGTTCCACTGGAGGATGGTATTTTCCATGTCTGTGAAAGGCGTGATGGGACTGGGAAGGCAAATTACGCCGCTGGGTCACCTGCTGCCTCCAATGGAGCACCCGTGCAAATGCTATCCATCGTGTCCAAGGGACCGGCGAGAGCGAGGTCCTCAGCGGACGCCAGAAGCTCCACCTCGTCCTCAAACGCAGAGCTTGTAGGAGGCGGTGGGACGGGTGCCACCGCAATATCGTTGGTCTTGGGGACTTTCTTCTTTTTCTGCTTGTCGCGCTGTGCCTTCGGTGGGTCAGGCTTCATGGGCTTCACTGGGTCAGTCTCAGGGACAGACGATGACCGGGAGGTCCTACGACCAGGGACGGGTGGTTGTTTCAGCCACTTTCATGTGTCCGCTTTTCCACTGGTCGGAACTTGCGAAGGGAGGTCCCCAAGGGATCCCTTCCTGGCGAGAGTAGCCGAAGAAGTCTTACGCTTCTCCGGCTGGGAAGGGGGAGCTGATGTCCCTGATGGTTGGGAGGGTGCTGCTGCTGAAGAAGATGGAGCAGCAGCAACAGGGAGTGAAGTGCCTCCCACAACCAAGGGGGCCAGTGAATGCTGACAGAGCTGAGAGCGAACTGCAGGTGACGACACTGTAGAGGTTCGAACTGGTGTTGCAGCAGCGGCATAGGTAGACGTCATAAGCACAGGATGTAGCCGCTCATATTTCCGCCTTGCCTCGGTGTAGGTCAGGCGGTCCAGGGTCTTATATTCCATTATCTTCCTTTCCTTCTGGAAGATCCGACAGACCGGTGAGCAGGGTGAATGGTGTTCTCCGCAGTTAACACAGATGGGAGGCGGAGCACATGGAGTATTGGGATGCGAAGGACGTCCACAATCTCGACATGTGATGCTGGAAGTACAGCGAGATGACATGTGGCCGAACTTCCAGCATTTAAAACACTGCATCGGAGGAGGGATATATGGCTTCACATCACAACGGTAAACCATCACCTTGACCTTTTCGGGTAAAACATCACCTTCGAAAGCCAAGATGAAGGCACCGGTGGCTACCTGATTATCCCTCGGAACCCGATGGACGCGCCGGACGACGTGAACACCTCGTCGTTCGAGGTTGGCGCATAATTCATCGTTGGACTGCAGAAGAAGATCCCTGTGGAATATAATACCCTGGATCATATTGAGACTCTTATGCGGCGTAATGCTAACTGAAACATCCCCCAACTTGTCACAACTGAGCAACATCCGTGACTGGGCAGAGGATGCCGTTTTGATGAGCACAGAACCAGAGCGCATTTTGGACAAGCCCTCCACCTCCTCGAACTTGTCCTCTAAGTGCTCCACAAAAAACTGGGGTTTGATCGACATAAACGATTCTCCATCAACACATGAGGTACCGGGGTGAATAGTCTCCACTGCCTTCTTTAGCAAGACGTTCCTCCCATGAAGTGGCCAGGGAGGGAAATGATCTTTGATCAAATTTCTTTCCATTGAGGTTAGATCTCGATCGCTTAGAGACTGCTGGTGGAGGCCCACCAGCTACAGATGATGTACCATGCTTCATTGCGGGTCATCCGCCCCAATGCCACCTACTCCGACCAAGGGCCCTCCCCACGGGCGCCACCCAGCCGCAGCAATAGCCACCTGGCAGGATGGCCATTGCCGGGAGTCCTGATGCCCCAGGGATCCTTGGCATACGTGGGGAGTTAACGGCGCAGGCATCAGTAGAGCGATCCCTGTGTTGTCAGGGGGCTACAACCAACAGGGTACATGGCGGCCCCACCACAACGGACTGGCTATCGTGCTGGATCTTAGGTGCAAAAATGTCCAAGGTCGTCGTCGCAGTTAAAAGCAACACTGCAGGGTGCAGCGTGGGAATTGCACCCAGGGACGTATCCTCGCCCAAGAGATGGAAAACGAGCGGGACACCATTGCAACGACGAAAAAGCCGGCTAAAGGTCTCAATGCATGACGGATACAGTGCACCATGTAAGGCGCCCTTCCCCAATTGGCTCGCTCTTTGGAATAATTTAGAAAGATGGAGGTCAAACCCGAGAGGGGACCATCACATGAAGCCGAAACATTTGAGACTCCTTTTAGTCGCCTCTTACGACAGGCAGGAATACCGCGGGCCTATTCTTACCCCCGAACCCGCAGGGGGTTACCTTGTTCATATTACTTGATTTTGACGAAAGTGATAGCTCTTCCAAAGAGTCCGAAAGCTCTATTCATAAACTGTCCACGACAGCAGGGGTGTCAAAGCAGTCTCATGTTTCAACAAGAGATGTTAGTTGTTCAGAATCTGAAGAATCAGAAAGTGATAGTGAAATGCCTATGAAGAAAGCACGTCTTCGTGATATATTTGACTGGAAAGAAAATGACTTTCAGCCAGTTAATCACGTATTTGATGATACGCTGTCGGGACACGTGTGTCAAATAGGGAATGAGTCAAGTATTCTGTCAGTTTTCATGTTATTCTTTACACTAGAACTGATAAAATATATAGCTGATGAAACGAATCGGTTTAATTTATTCAACAAGGAGAATACTCCCGAATCAGTGCATTCTCGAATCTCAAAGTGGAAAGATACTGGATATGAAGAAATGTATTGTTTCATAGCTGTTTGTCTTCTGATGCCTCGCGTGAAAAAACTGAAAATTAGCGAATACTGGACCAGAAATGTTCTTCTAAATACGCCAATTTTTAGTGAACTCATGTCAAGAGACCGCTTTTTGTTACTTATGAGAATGTTACATTTCAGTGACAACTCTGCCAATACTGGAGCAGACAGATTATTCAAAATTAGGAACATTGTCAATAAAGTTCGTACAGCTTTCAGTTGTGCATTTAATCTACATTAGAAACTCTGCAGTGATGAAAGTTTGTTATTATTCAAAGGAAGGTTATCTTTCAGAGAATTCATTCCCTCGAAACGGAGTAGATTCAGTATAAAAACATTTGTGTTATGTGATTGTAAGAGTGGCTACATCTTGGATTTCATTGTTTATACAGGGGCATCAACAGAAACTGAGTTCCACAATTTGGAGGAAAAGTGGTGACATAGTGGCTACACTTATTAAGCTCTATTTAGAACGTGGACATACCCTCTATGTCGATAACTGGTACTCAATCCCAGACTTCTTTGCCTGGCTTCAAAGTCACGAATGCATGTGGTACTATCCGTAAGAACAGACGCAACATGCCGAAACTTCAGAAGAAACTGGAACGTGGAGATATTTAATTTATGTGTACTTACACAATGCATGCTATAAAGTGGTGTGACAAAAGGGCAGTGTGGATGTTGACCACATGTAACACCACAGAAATGGTTGACACAGGAAAGATTGACAGGAATACTGGGGAAAAAATTAAGAAACCACAAAGCATTGTAGATTATAACTTGAATATGGGAGCAGTTGACCGTTCTGATATGCTGCTTAGCTCTGTCAGATGTATATGGAAAACAATGAAGTGGTATAAAAAGTTCTTTCAGATCTGTGTGTTTTAAATGCTCATGTCCTACACAGATCACTAACAGGTCGTAAAATGACTATAGCAGAGTTTCATCTGTCACTGGTAAGGGAACTTACAGAAACGTATGTGTTAGAGCACAGAAAAGCTGGCAGAGGAGGGTGTTCTGATGATAATCCTCTAAGATTTGTGGGAAGAAGTTTTCCACACATTATAACAAGTGAGCAATCCAAGAAAAGTGCGCTAACGCGTAGATGCATTGTTTGCTGGAAACTAAAGGTGCGTCGAGAAAGCAGGTACGAATATAAAACTTGCAAGGTACCACTGTGTGTCGTACCCTGTTTTGAAAAATACCACACAAAACAGAATTACTAATTGCAGTATAGAACAAATACAATAATGTTATTAGAAAAAAACTTCGAAAACGAAAAAAACATATAAAAAGGGAAAAACAAAATAAAAATGTTTTTAACTTCGCCACTGCCGGTCCAAAGCCTGGATCAAAAAGAAGGATGGGAAACATATTCACAAAGTGTAAAAGTAACGCCTAAATTTACAGTTCATGGCTTTGAATTTTCTCTATAAGTGAATTTAATGTGCTAACAGAGATTTCACAGCTTTCAAATGTTGGAAAATCTGTTTAATACTTATGTGCAACAATCACAAGTATTGTACAAATTTCGTCAAAGAAACAAAATTACACATAATCGGGTAATTGCAAAGTATAACAAATATTCAGGCAATTCAGCGATACAAACAGTAGGCTATGTGAAATTTCTTATCACACCAGAATACGAATTTAACGACGTGAAGTAAAATTGTTCTTACCATTGCTCACAGTAAATTCCGATGTTGTAGTGCGATATGAAAGATGATCTGTATGTCTCTTTCTCCTATAAACGACGTAATACAATGTTCAGAACAATGAAAATAACATACAGTAATCTATAACCTATGGCTTATTTTATTCATTCTTGAGTTAGTATGGTGAGGAACGCATAGATAAATGCAGACATTATAAATGGGTATCCAAGAAAGAACAATAAACTATTGATGTAAAGCTAACGAATCACATCGCTTTTGGCATAATCTACAAAAATAGTGCAAGCAAACTACAAGCAAGATATCACTATTGGTGACGGAAAATAGTTTTACCAGACAGTTTGAGTCTGTAGTAATGCACCTGCAGGGGAATTACGTAGTGAGAGCATTTACGAGTATTCTGTATCAGCCGTGAGAGGACACAATATTTCGCGTGGAGTCGCAGTCACTGCAGAAATATTCAGCAAAGGGCGGGTGGGGCAGCGAGGGTTGCTCCGCCCCCGACGGCAGCTCGAGGGTTAGGCACATTAGTGCAGGAATATGGATGACAGTGCAGGCCGCAGCGCCTCAGCATGCCAAGCGGATCGTGCGCCTCCAGCAGTCAAAGGGTTAAGGTCAACTCTGAACTCATTTAGGATGTTCAGCAGGACCTTCCGATCTATGAAGTCATATGCCTTCTTGAACTTCACAAATAGTGACACGTTGTGTTTGGACCTTAGAGTATAATATCTGATGATTGTTTTGAGGTTGTAGATCTGTTCAGCTTTTGAGTGACTTTTTATGAAGGCCCCCCCTTGGTATTCATCTATATGATGTGTGACTTGGCTTCTAAATGCTCCAGAATGGCGAGTGAGAGAATGTTATAGGTTACAGGTAGCAGGGATATTCCTCGGTAGTTGTTAATGTCTTTCATGCTGCCTTTCTTGTGCAAGGGATGGATCAGGACCATTTTCCAGTCTTCAGGCAATGTTTCCTCATTCCAAATTTTTTCTATTTGTTTTTATAAGATTTCAAGTGATTCCTTTGGGGCATATTTCCACAGTTCTGCTACAACTGAGTCTTCTCCAGGTGTTTTGTTGTTTTTGAGATGGGCAATGTGGCACTTGATTTCATCTTTGTCAGGTGGTCTGGACTCTGGGCACTTGAGCAGTGGTTCTTTGGTCTCAGTGGGGTTTGGCGGTTTATTACAATTCAGTAGGTCTCAAAAGTAGTCTGCTAGAATCTGACAATTTTCTTCATTTGAAGCCACCAGTGTACCGCCCTTTCAATGAAAGCATAGTGACAGTGGTTTGTAACTGGTCAGTTTGCGTTTGAAGGCTCTGTAGTACTCTCTGGTTTCATTCTTCCTAAAATTTTGTTCTATCTCTTCAATGAGTGATTTTTCGTACTTATGTTTCTCAGTTCTGATGCCCTGGCTGTTTGGGCAATGTTGGATTTTATAGGTTTCCCAGTCAGTTTCCAATTTAGTTCAGTAGTATTGTTTCCATGTGGTGAGCCTTTCCATGAGGACTGACTTGCATGTGTCATTCCACCAGGCATGCCTTTTGCTTCTTTTGATTTCTGCAACTTCTTTGGCAGCCTCCATAGGGCACTCTTTGGTGGTATTGAAGTCACAGTTTGCCTTTTCTTGGAACTCCATGACCCTTTGTCAAAGTTTATCATTGTCAAAGCGTATAATTTTTTTGGTCACCTTTCTGGTGCTTACGGGTATAGGTTTGAATATAATTATGGACATGTAATGATCTGAAGCCACATTTATGTTTTTCTTTACTTTGACAATCATAATTTCAGGGCTGTTCCTCCTGGAGATCGCGACATGGTCTATTTGGAACTCGCTGATGGTTTGGACGGGAGATTGCCAAGTAGTCTGCTTTCTGGGTAGATGGCGAAAATGAGTCGACATTACCTACAGGTTGTGATTTTCACAGATAGATGCAAATCTTTTGCCATGTTGGTTGGTTTTCTATGGGCAGGGTAATTTCCTACCATTTTCTGGTATTTGCGTTCTTGGTCAAGTTGAACATTGCAGTCACACACAAGGAGTTTCACATGGAGTTTAGGAATTTTAGATAGTCTTTCATCCAGTAGGTCCCAGAAGTTATCCACTTCTTCTGGGTCAGATCTGTCTTCATCATTTGTAGGGGCACACACGTTTCCTATGGAGTAGATTTTGTTTGCACATTTGACTGTCAGTATGGATAATCTGTCACTCACTGGTTCAAAGTTTGTGACTGATTTAAGGATGCTTTACATATATGCTTCATTTGGTTCCACTGCACCCCATTTTTTGACTCTCTGACTGTGTTTGTAATGTATTCATTAGCTATCTAATCTTTCTGATTGACTGGCAAAATGTTTTATGATCATTTTCTGGATAAGATGTATTGCGATGTATGAGGGGCCCTCAGGCAGGTGTGTTCATTCAGTCAGAACTTGCCTATGCTATATTCTGATGGCTGTACCAACATTGATCACCTATTACCTGCTCCTCTCTTAACTTTTGCTCACTTAACTTTTTTTCAGTAGTCATTTTATCATTTTTATGTATTTTTGTTAGCTCATTAAATGTGATACTTGGATAAAAATTATTACTCTTTATCTGAAGATACCGCAACAGTGTTTCAGAATCACATGTGGTCACTTACCTCTTTCCTTAATAATGATTTTTTAAAATTAATATTATTTGCATTTTAATTGATTTATTTTTATTACTGTAAAAACTTATAACACTTTGTAACTCCAGAACTGCTTTTACCTAATTGTATGTTTAATACTCCCATCAGCAGTCACGCATATGGATGCAGATTAGCTGTCATGGATTATGTAGCAAAGAAGTGAAAGAAGCTGCCACAGAAGGCACATGCAGAGCACCATATGGGCAGAACTGCACACACAGGTATTTACTTGCTGGTGGTGATAGGTCAAGCCAGTAGATTCTTTCGATGAGATTGACTAACATGGACCTGGCTTTCATACTGTACTGTGCTCTTTGTTCCATGCACTAGTTGTTTCAGCCATTCGTATATGTTGCATTTTATGCTTTTCTCTATCCCATTCTTAATGCAGTGTTCGGGCTCTCTGCCCCAAGTAGACTGACCCGCACATCAAGTATTTCCTTTTCAAGGTTTGAGCTCCCTTGCTTGCCGCTCGAGGACTCACCAACGGCTAGAGCAGTGACACTTGTGCTGAAAGGGTAGTTTCGCAGTATTATCATGCCTGTGCAGAAACAAAAGTGATAATGAAGGATGTTCTTCTGGATATTTGTGGCCACCATGGACCCACTATTTTTGCAATGCTGGCAGGAACATTTGTACTTCCCGAAGCAACAACAACAACAACAACAACAACAACAGGAGCAGATGCAGGAGATGCTCAAGCAGAATTCAGAATTGATCCACTATGATGCTGTGCTGGTGGCTGGCCAAGGCCTGCAATATGCCTTCTCCCCTGCCAACCCCCCTCGCCACACCATTCACTAGTTTCAGTGAGTCTACAACAAAGATGGGAAAACTATCTTCATCAGTTCTTGCTGCACTTTCATGCTGATAAGGGCAGATCGTTATTTTCCAGAAGTGTTGGGTTGTATACATGGTGCAAAATTTGAAGTCATCTGATGAGCCTGAGTAACTTAACTTTGATGAACTCTCTCACCTGGTCATGCAGTGTCTTGGACTCAACCCTTGTGTTGGCAGCCTGACTGCTGTTTAATCAATGCCACAAGCATTACAGGCAGTCACATACGAATATGATCACTGATATGCGAGGCCTCTTGTGAAAGTGTCGGTTTCAGTTTCCCAAATGTTCTGTCTCATATGCAGACTCGCTAATTAGGGACATGATCACCCGATTAGAAACTGATCTAGGTCCAAACTAAGCCATTGACCTTCTCTGACCCTTCTTTATCTGAAGTTGCCGATATCGCTGAATTGCGTAAACTTATGTAGTTCAATACACAATGTGAAAAACCCTCAGTGACCTTGCATTTGGCTAAGACAGTATGTGATAATTCCATTGATGATTTGAGTGTGTAAATGTCACAGCGCTGTCCATCTTCATCTGTGGAAAACTCAGTGGGTCAAAGTAAGTAAAAAAAAATCATGATCCCCACTCTAGACTTTTTCAAGCTCTTGATTTTGCTCTCCTGCATCTGTTTCTGTTCAATAGGCAAGTCAGTGGTCTTGTCCCAGTTGCAGTTTGGTGCATATTAGACAGGACTGCCTGTACGTAGATACCATGTATGGGGTATGCTGAGAAGCAGGCCCTCTTAGTATAAGTTTGTGACAATCTGTATGCACAGGATGGCCCAGTGTTCTTCCTAGACTTGGGGGTTGTCTCCGATGCCTCACAAGCATCACCCCAGTGTATTCTGCTAATGTTGATTGTAGATGGGTGACTGACTGAGTTTCAGGTACATATGAGGGCAACAGTCAGCGTTCTTCCTCTTCCTTTTTTTTTTTTCTTTCTTCAGTCTTCTGACTGATTTGATGTGGGCACCATGAATCTCTCTCCAGTGGTGCCAACCTTTTCATCCCAGAGTAGCATCTGCAGGTTACATCCTCAAGTATTTGCTGGCTGTATTCCAATTCCTAATTTTCAATATTCTTCTGTACCCTACATCTCAAATACTTCGACTCTCTTCCACTCCAGTTTTTGCACACTCCATGTTTCATTAGCATACAATGCTGTGCTCCAGTTGTCCATTCTCAGAAATTTCTTCCTCAAGTTAAGGGCTATGTTTGATACTAGTAGACTTCTCCTGGCCAATTCCCTTTTTGCCAGTTATTTTGCTTTTTACGTCCTCCTTGCTCCATCCATCATGGGTTAATTTGCTGCCTAGGTGGCAGAATTTCTTATCTTTATGTACTTTGTAATTACCAATCCTAATGTTAAGTTTCTCGCTGTTCTCATTTCTGTTACTTCTCATTACTTTTGCCTTTCTCTGATTTACTTTAAATCCATATTCATTACTCATTACACTGTTCGTTCCATTCAGCACGTTCTGTAATTCTACTTCACTTTCACTGAGGATAGCAATGTCATTAGCGAATCTTATCATTGATATCCTTTTACCTTGAATTTTAATTCCACTCTTGTTTAATTCTACTCTTGTTTAATTCCACTCTTGAACCTTTCTCTTATTTCCATCATTGCTTCTTTGATGTACAGATTGTACATGGGGGAAAAGTTACATCCCTGTCTTCCATCTTTTTAATCTGAGCACTTTGTTCTTGGTCACTCACTCTTATTGTTCCCTCTTGGCTCTTGTACATATTGTATATTACCTGTCTTTCTCTATAGCTGACCCCTATTATTCTCAGTTTTAAATATCGTGCACTATCTGATGTTGCCGAACACTTTATCCAGGTAAATCCTATGAACTTATCTTGATTTTTCTTTACTGTTTCTTCCATTATCAACCAGAAGATCGGAATTGCCTCTCTGGTGCCTTTACCTTTCCTAAAACGAAACTGATCATCATCTAACACACCCTCAATTTTCTTTTCCACTCTTATGTATATTACTCTTGCCAGCATCTTGAATCCACGAGCTATAAGGCTGATCGTACAATAATTCTCATGCTTGTTGGCTCTTGGAATCTTCAGAATTGTGTAGATGGTGTTTTTCCAAAACTCTGATGCTGTATCGCCAGTCTCATACATTTTACACACTAAAATGAATAGCCATTTTGTTGCCATTCCTCCATTTATTTTAGAAATTCTGATGGACTGTAGTCTACCCCATCTGCCTTATTCAATCTTATCTTCCAAAGCTCTTTTAAATTCTGATTCTAATACTGGATTCACTGTATCTTCTATATCAATTCTTGTTTCTTCTTCTACCTCATCATCAGACAAGAATTCCCCCTCACAGAGGCCTTGAACGTACTCTTTCCCCAATCTGCTCTTTCTCTGCATTTAACAGTGGAATTCCCACTGCATTCTTAATGCTACCACTCTTGCTTTTAACTTCACCAAAAGTTGTTTCGACTTCTCTGTATGCTGAGTCAGTCCCTCTGACAACCATTTCTTTTTCAAGTTGATCACATTTTGCATGCAACAATTTTGCCTTACCTTCCCTGCACTCCCTACTTATTTCACTCCTAATGACTTATATTTCTGTATTCCTGAACTTCCCTGAACATTTTTGTACTTACTTCTTTCATCGATCAGCTGAAGTATTTTTTCTGTTAACCGTTGTTCTTTCGCAGCTACCTTACTTGTACCTATGATTTTCCTTCCAACTTCTGTGATTAAACTTTTATAGAGATGTTCATTCTTCTTTAACTGAACAGCCTACTGAGCTATTCCTTATCATAGTATCCATAACCTCAGAGCACTTCAAGGGTATCTTGTCATTCCTCAGTACTTTCATGTTCCACTTTGCACATAGATTCCTCCTGACTAATTTCCTAAATTTCAGCCTACTCTTCATCACTACTAAATTGTGGTCTGAGCCTGTATCCACTCCTTGGTATGTCTTACAATCCAGCATCTGATTTCAGAATCTCTGCTGCTTGACCATTCTGTAATCTAACTGAAATCTTCCTGTATTGGCCAGCTTTTTCCAAGTATACCTCCTTCTCTTGTGACTCTTGAACGGAGTATTCACTGTTACTAGCTGAAATTTATTGCAGAACTCAATTAGTGTCTCTCCTCTCTCATTTCTAGTACCAAGACCATATTCTCCCATAACCCTTTATTCTCTTCCTTCCTCTACAACCACAATTAAACCCTCATGGCTATTAGATTTTCGCCTCTCTTTACGTACTGAATTACCTGTTCAGTACCCTCATATATTTTCTTTATCACTTCATCTTCAGGTCGCAATGTGGCATGTATACCTGAACTATCATTGTCAGTATTGGTTTCCTGAAGTTTCTTACAAGAACAATCCCATCACTGAACTGTTCACAGTAACTCACTCTCTGCCCTACCTTTTTATTCGTAACAAACCCTACTTCCATCATATCATTTTCAGGTGCTGTTGATATTACCCTATAGTCATCTGACCAGAAATCCTTGTCTTCTTTCCATTTCACTTCACTGACCCCCGCTGTATCTAGACTGAGTCTTTGCATTTCCCTTTTCAGATTTTCTAGCTTCCCTACCATGTTCAAACTTCTAACATTCCACGTCCTGACTCATAGAACACTATCCATTCACTGGTTATTCAATCATGTTCCCTCCCCCTTGACATTTCTCTCCCAGATATCTGAGAGGAGGACTATTCCAAAAATTTTTGACAATGCAGAGCTCATCATGACAATTTTTCAATTATAGGCTGCATGTCCTGTGCAGTAGTTTCCATTACCTTCTGCATCCTCACAACATTGATTATTGCTGATTCTTCCCTCCTTAGGGGCAGTTTCCCACCCTAAGAGTAAGAGAGTGCCCTGAACCTCTGTCTGCTTGTCTGTTCTCTTTGACACGGATGTTGGCTAAATGAGGGTGACCTCTTATGCTGGAAGTCTTGGCCACCAGTCAGCCTAATTAACTTAAAACACACCCATTCTCTTGGGCTGCATTATGTTGAATGACGGCTACATTCAATGTTATCTTATAGTAGATAGTGTATCCCACTATAGGGGCAATTCTCTGTATCATCACTTTATACAATAGTGGAATGGCAACTTGCCTTGTTAATGGTAAATTCACTGTTGGTGCAAAATATTTTTGGGCTAGATGCCTCTTCTGTTTTTGGATTCCAGATCATTAACAAAAACTAATCAGTGCCCCAGTTGGACCCATTTCAAGATCTGGACTCTTTCCTAAGGTCGTAAGACCTGCCGTTTGAGAATATCTTTGGTTGGATAGACAATTTTGATGCCCATGTCCCCTTTAAACCCTCAGCAATACCTAAATTTTTTAATCTGCACCACATTCCCTTTGCCACACATGACATGGTCAAGGCCAAATTGCAGGCTTGGAATTAAACTGGCATTATCTCTCCTGTTTTATCTAATCAGTGGACCACTTCTTTGGTGGCGAAACAGAAGCCAAATGACACCACATGCTTTTGCGTTATTTGAAAGAGACAGTCAACATGCAATGTGTCATGCACTCATATTCTATTCCATGTCCGGAGTAGTTGTTGACAAAACTGTCAAGGGGGGCCAGTATTTTGCCTGTGCCAACTTTCGGTCCTACACCTGCAGTTGCAATTGGATGCTTTAACCTCTTGCCCTTTGGACTTTCATCTGCCCCAGGAATTTATTAAAGATATTAGGAGCATTTGATTAAGGGCATTTCCTGTTGTGTCAGCTATCTTGATGACATCTGGATCATTGGTTCCACGCAAGAGGGGCACTTACAAAATCCGCTGGCAATTTTTCATCACCTGCTGGAGAATGACCTTTTTTGGAAAAATGTCCTCCCCCCCCTCCACACACACACATGGTGTGGACAAGTACATCAAAGCCAAGATCAACCTGTAGGAGCTCCAGGTTTCGGTGGGCAAGATTTCTTGTTTCGTTAAGTTTATTCCTCAAGCTAGGCACACCAACAAAAAGGCATCAAATTGGTGTGGTCTGTTGACTGTCAATGAGATTTTCACCCCTCTTGCAGCATTTGTGCACCAATCTCCATTTGGCTTCCTTTATGCTGGGTAACCTGTTAACTGTGTCCACCGAAGCATCCTTGTGTGGCACTGGTGTGGTTCTGTCACATCAGAACACGAGTGGCACCAAATCGCCCATTGCTTACGCATCAAATATGCTCTCAGCAGCATGAAGTAACTATTCAGAGGAGGAAAAAGAGGCATTATCACTTTTGGCATTAAAAAGTTCCTTGTTTTTTGTATGGGGCAAAGTTCCTACTTATCACCAACCACAAGTAACTGATTTTATTATTTGACCCTTGTTCTAAGCTACCACATAGGACTGCTGATTCAGAGATGGGCATCCTTTCTCAGTAATTACTGTTAAGACATTCATTACTCGTCCACTGCTCGGCACAATAGTGCAGATTCATAATCGCTGTTGCCAGTGGTACCTGATCTGGAGTTTGATCAACAGGGGAATCTATTTTTCACATTGAACAATACCTTGCAGCACACATTGCTGGCTTTTCCTTTGACAGAAAATCATTTCAGCCATCCAGATGGGACAGCACAAGCATGCTCCTTCAGGATCACATCTGACACAGCACGTTTTTCTTTCTTCAAGATTGATTTAAAGTTGCCTAGGGGTCTTCATATTTGCCACACAGGAGCAAAGCTATTGAGCAATCATCTCTCTGCCATTGTGTCCTCACATATTCCAGCTGCTACATGCATCACACTTGGGTATGTCCCGAAGGCTCTGGCACTGAGACAGTGAACATCTTGTGTGGCTTGCAAGGCATGCACAGAACCAGCCTATGCTGCCACATCAGCTTTCCTCTTTGGCAGTCTTGGAGAACCTTTGAGACAGGGTGCACATTGACTTCACAAACCTTTTTTAGGGAAGCATGCAGTTGTTTATGGTGTATATATTGTCCAGTTCCCTGCATGTAGTCAAAACATCCTCCACAATGTCAACAGCAACTACTCACATGTTGTCAGTCATTTTTGTTACTGCGGTCTTGCCCCCTCCCCCTCTGCCTCCAGACTATCGTATCTGATAACCATCAGCAATTTATGTCACAGAAAGTTGAAGATTTTTGAATTTGAAATGGCATTCAGTATCTGACCAATGCCTGTTTCACCCATTGAAGTCATTTGAAAATTTCTGGGTAAATTCTAGGACCACTCAGCCTTCTACTGTCTCTAACACACGATATTCTGGATATGAGTGTGGGATGGTAGAATCCTACTTACTGCATGTCACATGTTTTTGTGTGCAGGTTTAAAATCAGCTTCGAGAAGAAAGTAGACGCGGTGGACGAATGGCGCCGACAAGTACCTGTCGGGCAATCCATACATGTTTTAGTGAGTGTGTAAGGAAGAACCATGGAGTTTATATGGAGCTCTGTGCTTATTGGGACACTGACTATTGTTATTAAAACAAAGACAGTTGAAAAATAACTCTTGAAAACTCTTGACGTAACCTTGCTATAGGCAAGACTTATTTTCTGATTTATGTTAAGAAAAGTTATGGTATCAAAGCCAACTTTCTGTTGACTGTAATTTAATCTGCTTCTGATGTTCGGCAGTACGAGGGACTTACTGGAAGTTATATGTTTATGTTGAAAGTGAGAGTTTTATTGTGTATGAAAGTCAAATACATCATTAATTGATGAAAATCAAAGTTTGTATGTCTACTTATTTCATAAGTAGAGAGTCTAAAAATTCCTGTACCTAGTGTTATTCAATGGAGAAGAAGTCAAGAGGGTTTCCAGCAGCTGGCTATCTAGTAAAGAAGAGTAGCTGCAAATTCTAAGTCAGTCACCTCGTAAAGAAGTGGAAGTTGGTTTGGGGGAATAACCCTAAATAACCCAGATTCACACTCACACTTTACGTTGGAAACGTTAGACCATCTCCTAACACAGAGGCGGAGCGATCCATGCAAACTTTCAAGACCCAAATGAAGAAGTCCCAGTCTATCTCATCCCATGACAATGCACAGTCCAACTTTCTAGTCATGTACCAGGTGATGCCAGTCAATGTATGCAGGCCTGCAGAACATTTGCATGGGAACCTTGAGTTGCATGGCCTGGAATGTCATGGCATCCTGTGTTTACCTTGTACGGCTGCTGTTTGGGTCTGGTCTTTTTGGCAGCCAAGCAGACTGCCAGGTGTGGCCCAGAAAGGTTTGCATTTGTTTGTGATGGATGTCAGTTGGAAGCAGCTAACCCATTATTCAAATCAGTTGCACCTGTGACCCAAATGGACCTCCAACACTGTTGTCTCCATGCCAGCCAAACATTTTCCTGGTGCGAGGCTCCCAACTGCAGCAGTGTGAAAATCACTGGCATCCCCACTGAGTTCTCTGCCACATTACTTTCGTCTGCAGAATAGTAAGCCAGCAGCAATCTTTCCCAGTACACCCAATGCTGAGTCCTTGGACTTGGAATCTGCACTCTCCTTTCCCATTTGTCTGCAGATGAACCCTCATCTCTACCAATGGAGGCAGACCAACCATTATGCTTGACTCCACAACTTTCTGCCATTTGACCATAGTCAATCAATTCTCTGCCGTCTACTTTGGTGACAGACCCACTGCAACAGAATCTCCGACCCTCTTCAGTTTTGCAATGAAGGTCAAAGCAGAAACTAAGCCTTTTCAGCCCTACACAGCCTTTTCTAGGGGTAGAAATTTAGAATCCCCACTGGCAGACACACATACAGACACACATGAGCTGGTGTGAGACTTGTGGCACAGTAGTGCAGAAAACAATCACATGGGCAGAACCAGTGACCAAGATGTTTATTTGTATGCGGAAATAGGCTGGGCCAGATAGTTCTTACGCTGAGATTGACTAACATGGACCTGGCTTTAGGATCATGCTGTGCTCTTGGTCTTTCTTGCTGCTTGTTTCAAGCATTCGTACTCGTCGCATCTTGTGCTTTTCTCAGTGCCAGTCTCTAAGCTGTGCTCGGACCCCCCACCCCAGGGAACAACATGCACATCTAGTTTCCCTCTTCTGGTGTCCAGTTCCCCAGCTTATGGATGAACACTCACTGTAGGCTAGAGTAAAGACATTTGTGCCGACAGGATGGTTTTGTGGCATTTTCACACTTATGCAGATACAAAAGTATGCTTTTACTTAAATCCATATTTGTCAAATACGAGTACAGTAGCAATATCTGATGAGTTTATGTCACAACATATTTTTTGTTCTCTCACCACACCCCGGTTTGCTGCAACCAGTAATGTCTCCACATTACACCTGTGTGGCACTGTGGCCTAGTACACACCATAATATTGCACTGCTTAACAGTTACTAAGGATCAGGGACATTGTTGGATGGGAATGATCACAGGAAATGATAGACAACATGAAACACATTACCTTAGGTAACAGAGGTGTAGTAGTATACTTACAACAAAAAATGATACACATTTCATCATATGGGAAAGCAGGATAACAGACATAAACAACGTTCATGTTTGACACATGTCAGACTCATCTCAGACTTCCACTACCTCAGAGAAAGTGAAGGGAGGAAATAGTTCATAATGCACATTTTGCACCTGTTATTCGTGCTGGCTACCAAACTGTTCAGGAGTACTTGGGAAACATTGTCCCATTCCTCTCTCAAGGTTGTTTTCAGTTCTTGTACAGTTCAACAAGGGCGTGTTTAATGAGAAACATGTCTTCCAAGGGCATCCCAGGTGTAATCTATATGGTTTAGGCCCAGGGAGTGCGCAAACCATTTCATGTATTCAACATTTTCACTTTTCATGAGTGTGACACCTCAGCAGTCCTGTGTGGGTGGGCATTGTTGTCCATAATCAGAAAGTCGGGACCTACCGCACCTCTAAATAGAAAGGACATGATCCAGAATAATTTCCCTGCAATACCAATGTACTGTAAAAGTGTCTCATGCAAAGATATGCTGTGATTTTTGGCCGTAGTCCGTAGTGTCAGTCACCACCATAATGCCTAGGCCATACCGATGTTGTTCATCAAAATTCCATGATATGCAATGTATTCTTCTCTCTCTCTCTCTCTCTCTCTCTCTACACTAACTAGTGGCCAGAATCACTTGCCACACAAAGAAATGTGATTCATCAGAGGACATCACTCTGGACTGCTGTTGCTGATCCCTATCAATTATTGCAACACTTTTCTTAAGAACATGGTTACTTCGACATTCAATAAATCAATTTTCACCAAGACACCTACACCAACGAACTCTTTCCCGACGATGACATTGTTGAAGTGTGATGCATCTAACATGTTTCTGGACATACAAACTGGCCTGATTTGATTGCCATGAAATGATTCTGGCAGAGACATATATAGCACTGGAAGATGCAAGGTCTACAGAAATCTGTCTAGCAGTGAGATGTAATTCCTTTGCACCACTAGTGCTTCATATCAAACCTCTTGCAATGTGGTGTGCCATTTAAGAGCAGCAGCATACTTTCGCATAGCATTTTCACCTACAGCAGCCTTGCTTAATCCAAGATGACACTTTTGGACACACCAAGTACTGTGGCTACAGTAAGGACACTTTGTCTTTGAGCTGTCCAACTGCCCGCCCCTAATTGTAAACACTCAAATGATATCTTGCATACATGTTGACATACTGCATGGAATATCACACTAATATGTTTCACGACAAACTTTGTCAAACACTGTACTGCATGTATATGCTCAGGCTCCACTGCAGCGAACACATCCTGTCCTGTACATTTGCTTTTAATGATGGAGAAACTTTTTTGCTGAAAATATCTTATTCTTATGTTTTTTAGGGTGGGAAATCCAAATCTGATACTCAAAAAACTGTATCATCCAGCATTTCTTCATATTTTACAGTTAAATTTATTAAATTAAGAGATTTTTAAAGAATTTAACAGCTTTTATACAGTTAAATTAATTTAAAAATGAGGTATAATGAATGCAGATGACATTGGTAGCACTGCTGAAAATCATTTGCTGTCAAAAAAGGTCAATTCTATTTTTGTGTTAACAGATGGTGTTTTGTTTACTGTCAACCTAACTTCACTTTTCCATTTCCTGTACATGTTCTCAGTACAATGTCTAACAGTGGTTGAAAAAACTCTGCTGACAGTTTTTGTTATGTTTGTGGTGAATTTGTGATTAAAAAATACCAAAGAAACATTACGGACTCTACATATAAAGTTAGGCCTATTTAAACAGTTTGTATAGGCTTTGCCTAAAGATGGACCGTGACATTAAAAAATTGATGTTTGCTGTTAACTTTGAATCCACAATGACCTTAATTGAGAAAGAAGCATGGGTATAATTCAAGCAAGTCGTTACAAAGTTCTCAGGACATGAGAAAGACCCAGAATATGTTTCTATTACTGCTACGAGGTTAAAGAAATTTAAAACTTTAGAATGTTTAATGAGCCTGAACGTTCACTTTTTGAACAGTCACCTTGATTACTTCCCAGAAATATGGGAGATGTTAGTGAGGAGCAGGGAGAGCATTTTCACCAGGACATTAAAGTGATGGAAAAACGCTACCAAGGCCACTGGAACACAAACATGATGGGTTCACTTCACTGAGAAGTTCAGCAAGCAACTCATCATAGAAAAAGCTACGCAAGAAGCTTCAAAGAAAAAAGAGAAAGAAAATATAAACCAATTCCAGTTGACAAGTGAAACCTCTATTAACACGTATCATTGTTTTAAGTAGATTAACAAACAACAAAGCATTTCATTAATTTCCCCATTTATATTATACTACATAATAAAAAGCATATTGCTCAAAAACTATGAGTGATACAAAAAAACTAAGGCTAGAATTGGATTCAGCTCATAGAAATCTACAAAGATCTGCTATCAAGTAAAAAACGTTATCAAAAAAATTTTTTTCGTTGGCATTTATAATCATTATCTTCAAAGAAATTGCTGCCCTCATGAGTGTCAATATGTGCAGATGCTTGTATTTGTCAAGAAGTGACTCAGTGGAGTTACAAAACTTTTCATTTGTGATGAGAATGTAGTTAAATTACAGACTGCCTGTTGTGGAAGTTCCTACCAAAAAAGTTAGCACTGTTAATGAGTGACAGGCATCATAAACTTCTGCACTGATAAAACTAAGGAAAAGAAAAGAAAGCAAGAAAGAAAGAGAGAGAGAGAGAGAGAGAGAGAGAATGAACTTCTCAGTGATGAAAGATAATTTCATCCAAGTGCATAATGTGGTTAGAGCACTGTGTTGTTTTTGCAATCTTCAAACAATGGCAGATCTGATTCTTATTTTTGTATCGGTAAGATGAAAGTTCACGGGAACACATCTTTGTACTTTTGAAAAGTTTCACCTCTACCCACTGTTGAAGCAAAGCTTCAAACTATTCAGTCTAATGTTGAGAAACTTCAGTTTTCCAGAGTGCATGTGATGTGGCACACAAAAGAGCTCACAAGAAGCATTTTGTTACACCAGTTAACATCGAGCCTCATGTTTCTGAGCTTCAGTCGAACTGTGCAAAATCTGTTAGGAACAGATCTTTTTCACAGTTAAATTTTCAAGCAAAATTCAAGGTACTGAAGTCTTTGATATGCCTGGGGGCATCTATATCTCATGGTGGACTCACCATGTACATCCTTTTCAGTCACACTGTGCACAGCAATTTTGTCTTTTGGGAGAAACTAATTTTGACCAACCTTCATAAAATACATCACTGAAGGAAGGATGACCACGGTAAAATCCTGCAGACTAATACTAAAAAGTTAAATGCATCATTTGCCAATGAAACTACAGCTCAGTGAAAGATGATCTTCATCTAAAAAGGCTTGGTGTCTATAAGATTCCATGTCGCTGCAGGAAATCATACATTGGGCAAATCTGTTATATTATGGAGGACAGATACGTCAAACATGGATGACACACACATCTGGACCAGCCAGAGAAAACTGCAGTGGCAAAGCATTGTCTCAGAACAGGAGACAGCATGGAACACAAAAACACCAAATATTGTCATTGATGTGTTCATACTGAAACTACATTATTATAGAAGCAGTGGAGATTTGCAGCTCAACTAACCTGCTGAACAGGAACGTGGGACATGAACTTAGCACAGCAGGGGATCCAGTGCTGGCCATGTTAAAATCACAGTGTACACAAAGAGGAACTGTTGGTCACATAAGGGCTGACACTGCAGTGGTGACATAGATATTCAGATGACAATGGCAAGGATGGGCACATGCTAGTGAGGACACACACAGCAGAAGGTGACTCCCAACAGAGGAAACTGAGGTGGGCAATAGCAGCGCACAGTAAGAATGACAGCCTCTGCACATGCATCGAAGCTGTTAGTACACCAAATGACAGGTGGTGTAGCTGCCTCTCTTGCTACTGATCAGGATATCCATGCTAATGGTCACCAAATTACATGCATTCACACCTGTGCAGTTTCTTCTCAGACTGGCAGAAATTGGAGGCTCTGGTCACAGCCTCAGCAGTGCATTTGCCACAGCTGAAGATGTCAGTCAGTTGTGCTGATTAAATATTGTGGAAATTTCTCAACAACATTAGATGTCTCACCTTAGAACCATATTTACGATTTGTCCATCAGGAAAGTCTCAAGCAACACCTACTAGTAAAGAGTCTGTCCTGAAGATGACCAGTTACCAAAAGGTGAATGAAGTTGTCTGACACTGTTGTTGAGTTAGTCCTTTAGGAAAACCTTCACGTGAAATTTCCATATTTTTCACAACACAATTTCCTAAATTCTCAGGGTATTGTCTATATTGATTGGTGTGGCCACTCAGTATATATGTAAAGGAATCACTATATTAATTACGTAGTGGGAAAGACAAACGTAACAGTGTCATTCATTTGAAAGTTACTGAGGTGTTGTATATTCTTAATAATGAATAGCGGGCAGGCACTTGTGCTGATTGGTCACTGAGCATAGCAACTCTGTCTCGGATCTTTGACAAGTGGGAATGACTAAATATATTGAAAAATTCCAGAAAAATGCTTATATCTTATGTGTTGGGTCTACTCTATATGCATGATCACTCACACACACACACACACACACACACACACACACACACTCAAGCAAACACAACTCTCACACATGACGACTGTCTCTGGCCACTGAGGCCAGACTGCAAGCAACTGAGAATGATGGGAGATGCAGCCTGTGTGATGGGGGTAAAGAGGAGAGTGGGGTGGGGAGGGGATGATGATGATGTTTGGTTTGTGGGGCGCTCAACGGCGTGGTTATCAGCGCCCATACAATTACCCAATCATTGCTCAGTCCAATTTCGCCACTTTCCTGGATGATGATGAAATGATGAGGACAACACAAACACCCAGTCATCTCGAGGCAGGTGAAAATCCCTGACCCCGCCGGGAATCGAACCCGGGACCCCGTGCTCGGGAAGCGAAAGGGGTGGGGAGGGGGCGGGATAACAGGGTACCATTGGGGGTCAGTAAAGTGCTGCTTGTGGGAGTATGCAGGGACATGGTGGGGAGAGGGCAGGCGTGAAGAAAAACGTGGGGCGGGGGTGGGGGGGTGGGGGGGGGGGAAGGGAGTGGAAAAAGAGAGAAGTATAAAGACCGTGGGTGTGTTGGTGAAATAGAAAGCTTGGTAGTGCTGGAGTGGAAACAGGCTAGGGGATAGATTGGTGAAGAACAGTGACTAACAAAGCTTCAAGCCTGGCACCCACAGTCTTAACACTTTTCTCCTTTTCCAATCTCCTCCACCTCCCTCCCACCCCACGCCACATTGTAATTCCTTTCTGCATCTAGCTGCCCCACCCTTCAGAAGAAGGCCTTTTGGCCAAAAGCTTATTTGTTTAGCAGTCTTTTTGTTTGCATGTCTGTGACACAACATTTCCACTATACATTAAGTAGCAATTTAGGATTTTCACAATGGATTTTCCATTGCCAGACAGATTCCTATGACATTCCCTACCAGAAATGTATTACGTATCAAGCGAATAGCTGCTTTCAAAATTCTGTAACCTATTCTCTACATCCCATGAAACATACTCTGAAAACTACTGTGATGCACAACACTTGGACAGGGCATTCTACAAACAGAGGATTTTTTGTGTAACAGATGTGAATGGAACAGCAAGAACAGTACCAAGTCTTGTAATGCTACAAGACATATGAATGGATCATTCTATTAATGATGTACACATCTGGCAAAGTCACTATGTACGGTGTGGAAAGATACATCTGCTAGTGCCAGGTCATATGGCAAACACCTGCAACAGATTTAATTGATACAATGTACTGCCATGCTCTCACTTGTCAACTGTTGTTGTTGTGGTCTTCAGTCCAGAGACTGGTTTGATGCAGCTCTCCATGCTACTCTATCCTGTGCAAGGTTCTTCATCTCCCAGTACCTACTGCAACCTACATCCTTCTGAATCTGTTTACTGTAGTCATCTCTTGGTCTCCCTATACGATTTTTACTCTCCACGCTGCCCTCAAATACTAAACTGGTGATCCCTTGATGCCTCAAAATGTGTCCTACCAACCGATCCCTTCTTCTAGTCACATTGTGCCACAAACTCCTCTTCTCCCCAATCTTATTCAATACCTCCTCATTAGTTATGTGATCTACCCATCTAATCTTCAGCATTCTTCTGTAGCACCACATTTCGAAAGCTTCTATTCTCTTCTTGCCTAAACTATTTATCATCCATGTTTCACTTCCATACATGGCTACACTCCATACAAATACTTTCAGAAACGACTTCCTGACATTTAAATCTATACTCAATGTTAAAAAATTTCTCTTCTTCAGAAACAATTTCCTTGCCATTGCCAGTCTACATTTTACATCCTCTCTACTTCGACCATCGTCAATTATTTTGCTCCCCAAATAGCAAAACTCGTTTACTACTTTAAGCGTCTCATTTCCTATCTAATCCCCACAGCATCACCCGATTTAATTAGACTACATTCCACTATCCTTGTTTTGCTTTTGTTGATGTTCATCTTATATCTCCTTTCAAGACACCCTCCATTCCGTTCAGCTGCTCTTCCAGGTCCTTCGCTGTCTCTGACAGAATTACAATGTCATCGGCAAACCTCAAAGTTTTTATTTCTTCTCCATGGATTTTAATTCCAACTCCGAATTTTTCTTTTGTTTCCTTTATAGCTTGCTCAATATACAGATTGAATGACTTTGGGGATAGGCTACAATCCTGTCTCACTCCCTTCCCAGCCACTGCTTCCCTTACATGCACCTCGCCTCTTATAACTGACATCTGGTTTCTCGTGGTTTATGTGACGCACAGTTCCTGTGCTTATTAAAAGTTCAATAGCAATGTCACATGTTGCGATCCAATGATTTGTTAATATGAGCTCCTCCACAGCTGAAATCATTAAAGCACTGGTGGTAACACCATGTGCCTCCTTAGGTTGTGGTATTTTCTGGTTGTATACTGTCCTGCTTCATAATGCTAACACCACCAGAATATTGTGCACCATATGAGACACTGCTTTCCCACACTTCTTTCATCTTCCAATAATTTTGTGAAGCATGTTTCACATATGCACAAAGAAATTGGATAACTGCTCTTCATGCTGATTAGGAGGAATCCATCATGCAAGGAACATTGGATTGGAAATGAATCTCCAGAAAAGAGAAAATTACTGTGAAGCTGTTAACTCTGTTTGTGCAACTGGGAATACCACTACGCCATCTGTCGGCAAACACATTCACCCCTGGGATTACATACAACGCTGCTACAACAAAGGTCTCCTTTTTAATTAGACATACCTTATATATTACATTAAACTGTTTTGAGTTACACTCTTATTGAACTCCCAGGCAATAATAACGGTTAGCCAGATGTGACAGATGGATTGCCCATTTTCAGTACCTGAAGTTTTTTGAGTGGTGATAAGTGCTCCCTACTGCATAATTCCTCCCCTTCCCCTTCCACCATTCTCACATGTTTCAGTTAACTATTAAAAGCTGTAATAAACATAAAACTTGTGTGAGTAATTTGACCTTGTTTCTTCTTAGCTGTTCATTACTCACAGTTTTTGAGTCTTTCACATTTTTCCATTTGTAAAAGAGATTAATGTAGTTAAGTGTCTGTCATAATAAGTGTATCACTAGTCTCCGGTATGCAACAAAAGAGAAAACTTTAGGTAGTCATAAAATAATTTCTTGTGACAAAAGATACTGTAAAAATACTTGCAAAATCATATGTAAAAGAACAGAAAAAAATACATTTTCTTTATCATGGCAATTAGTGGATTTTACTTTGTATTTCCGCCCTTTTTGCAATATATACTTACACCATTTTTCACATTTGTTTCCCATCTAAGTTCCATTGTTTTTAGGTCGAACAGCTTAATGTCACCATTATCATAACCAGCACATACCATTCTTTCCTCTGAGTTGTATGAATTGCCTGAAAAATTGTACATAACAAGGTTTACAACTTTGATGCCAAAAAACAATAATTTAATAATATATACTCAATACTGAGGTGTATCTATTAAGTATACAGTGGGACTTTGGAGTAAATTCAAAATGAAATGTTATAGAAAACCAATGACTGTTTAGCTAAACCCAACTGTATGCACATATGGCAGAATAACAGCTATAGAAGCTGGCTGACAAAGACTCTATGCCTCAGAAAATGCATTCTTCTGAAGCAAACATAGACATGTAGAGAGACGTCAAAGGAAAGGAAAGAAACACATCAATTAAATATAAATACAAGAGAAACAAATGTAGTGCAAACAATGGAATGAACAATTAATAACTTGCAATAAGTAATAAAGCATTCAAATCATTTAATAGTGACAACAATGGGGTATGACGATTAGGATTTAGCATCCGGTTGTCAATGAGGTCATTCGAGGTGGAGCACAATCTCAATTTGATGTAGGATTAGGAAGGAAAATTGCAATGTCCTTCTCATAGAACCATCCTAGCTTTTGTCTTATGGGATTTAAAAAACCAGGTAAAATATAAATGTGGGCGGTAAGATGGGATTTCAGTTCACATCCTTATGAATATAAGTCCAGTGTCTCACCACTGCACCACCTTGCTCTTTAATAGTTGTGTTTCTAATGTTCCAAACAATGTGTGTCTTCATAACTAACAAAAATACACATGAAACTTCCTGGCAGATTAAAACTGTGTGCCGGACCGAGACTCAAACTCGGGACCATTGCCTTTCGCGGGCAAGTGCTCTACCAACTGAGCTACCCAAGCACGACTCACACCCCGTCCTCACAGCTTTACTTCTGCCAGTACCTCACAGGAGAGCTTCTGTAAAGTTTGGAAGGTAGGAGGCGAGGTACTGGCGGAAGTAAAGCTGTGAGGACAGGGTGGAAGTAAAGCTGTGAGGACTGGGAGTGAGTCGTGCTTGGGTAGCTCAGTTGGTAGAGCACTTGCCTGCGAAAGGCAAAGTCCCAAGTTTGAGTCTCAGTCCGACATACAGTTTTAATCTGCCAGGAAGTTTCATATCAGCACACACTCCGGTTCAGAGTGAAAATTTCATTCTGGAAACATCCCCCAGCCTGTGGCTAAGCCATGTCTCCGCAATATCCTTTCTTTCAGGATTGCTAGTTCTGCAAATTTTGCAGGAGAGCTTCTGTAAAGTTTGGAAGGTAGGAGGCGAGGTACTGGCAGAAGTAAAGCTGTCAGGATGGGGTGTGAGTCATGGTTGGGTAGCTCAGTTGGTAGAGCAATTGCCCACGAAACACAAAGGTCCTAAGTGAGAGTCTCGGTCTGGCACACAGTTTTAATCTGCCAGGAAGTTTCATATCAGCACACGCTCCACTGCAGAGTGAAAATCTCATTCTGGAAACATCCCCCAGGCTGTGGCTAAGCCATGTCTCTGCAATATCCTTTCTTTCAGGAGTGCTAGTTCTGCAAGGTTCACAGGAGAGCTTCAGTAGTTTGGAAGGTAGGAGGCGAGGTACTAGCAGAAGTAAAGCTGTGAGGACGGGCGTGAGTCGTGCTTGGGTAGCTCAGTTGGTAGAGCACTTGTCCCGCAAAAGGCAAAGGTCCCGAGTTCGAGTCTCGATTGGGCACACAGTTTTAATCTGCCAGGAAGTTTCATATCAGCACACACTCTGCTACAGAGTGAAAATCTCATTCTGGAAAAATACACAGGCATGACTACACTACCCTGGCTGGCTTCTTGCCTCGCTTCTGCAGCCCAACTGTTGTGAGAGGGTGCATTAAGTTAAGTGGGTGAGAAAGAAGAATGAGGGGAGAGAGGAAGGAAAAGTTGGAAGGAAAGGAAGCTGAAAGCTCAGAGGGAGAGGTGGCAAGTGAATGGGAAAGAAATGAGGAACTGGTGAGGCAGTCTTTGTGAAGGCAGGAAAAGTTGCATATAACACATGAAATAATGAAGCTGTCGGTCATCAGGAGGGAGCAAGGTGGGTGGGAGATGTGGCGAGTGGGAGGGGGGCCTGACACAGAAGGAACAGAGAATGAAGTTACTCAAAGGGAAGTGGGAGGCACATGGACAAGGATGGAGGTGAGAATGGGGCGAGGGTTAGTAATGAATGAGGCTAGGAGGATTGTGTTGTATGAACAGGTTCCATTTATGTAATTCTATCTGGAGTGGGGAGGGGTGGGGGTATGGGGAGTTGGGGGGGGGGAGATGCTAGTTTTGAAGCAGCCACTGGAGTCAAGCCTGTTTAGCGGAGTGGCATGTTCTGCCTCACGCAGTCAACTCTGCTATTGGAAACAATCTGTCAGTGGTCATCCTTTCTGGTGAACAGTTGGTTGGTGGGCATGCACACATAAAAGTTTGTGTAGAGGTTACATCAGACTTGACAAATCATGAAACTGCTTCCACATGTGGTCCTTCTTCTGATAAAGTATCCAGTATAGAGTCGGGATTAATGGCCATAATGTCATCATAGTAATGATGGTTACTAAAGTTAATAAATCCATCAGGAAGGCTATGAGATTATTTTTTCTAGGAAGAGCAGATATTAGTTGTTAGCATCCCATTTAAACAATGAATGGACGTCATTTACTTTCAATATGATGGATTTGGAGGAATTATGGCCAAATTTTAAATGGATTTTAAGCCATGCTCTGGAGAAGAACGTGTAGAGTAAGTGGATTAAGGACAGGAAAGACCCAATATGGTTTAATAACAAAATTTGCAAATATTTTGAGGATGCAGAGACCATTGCACTCTCAGTTTCATTCAAAAAAGAATGCGTGGATGACAACAGCCAAAAGTTGGTAGACATCCATATATTTGTAAAAAGATCAATGCGTGAAGCATACAACAACTATCACCATCGTACCTTAGCAAAAAAAACTGCAGAGGCCTCGAGAAAAGTAAAATCACTAAGCAGGTCGAAGATTCCTATCCAGTCTTGTGTGGCAATGGAAGACAGAAAAAGGAAAGCTGACTGTTGCACAAACTCCCATGTGGAGGACATAGTAACAGGCTTACCTGGCGTAGAGAAGCAACTGAATGAGGTCAAATTCACCAGGCCAGATGGAATCTCAATTTGGTTTCACAGGCCATTGGTTCAGGGGCATTGGACCTTTACTTAGCTTGCATTTATCACAAATCTCTTGCAAAATAAAAGTACCAAACTATGGGGAAAAAGGCACAAGTGATGCCTTTATATAAGAAGGTAGAAGAACTGACTCATAAAATGACAAACCAATATTCTTAACATTGGTTTGCTGCAGAATTGTTGAACATTTTTTAGTTTGGAGACAGAAAAGCTCCTATCAAAAAATCAGAACAGATTTAGAAAGCATCACTTGAGTAAAACTCAGCTTGTCCTTTTCTTGCACGATATTTTGTAAACCATGGTTGAAGGACAACAGTATCCACAGTCCTAGATTATCCAGAAAGCATTTGACATGGTGCCCCACTGCACACTGTCGAAGAAGGTATGAGTGTATAGAATATGTGAGTGATTCAAAGCCTTCTTCAGTAATAGAACCCAGTATGTTGTCCTTGGTGGTGAGTGTTCATCAGTGACGAGGGTATCATCAGAAGCACCTCATGGAAGTGAGATGGGACCACTCTTATTCTTAACATACGTAAATTATATGATGGACAAGGTGAGCATCAGCCTGTGGCTGCTGCTGATGCTTTGGTGTACAGAAAAGTGTTGTCACTGAGTGACTGTAGAAAGATTCAAGATGACTCAGACAAATTTTTAGTTGACCTGATGAATAGCATCTTGCCTTAAATGTGGAAAAACGCAAATTAGAGCTTATGAGTAGAAAAACAATACCATAATGCTTGAATGCAGCACTACTAGTGTGTTGCTTGACAGTCACATTCATTAAAACCCAGGTGTAACATTGCAAAGCAATTTGAAATTGAATGAGCTTGTGAGGACAGTAGCAGGGAAAGTGACTGGCAGACTTTAGTTTATCAGAAGAATTTTAGAGAAGTGTGGTTCATCTACAAAGGAGATCACATATAGAATACTACTGCCATCCATTCTTGAGTGTTGTTTAAGTGTTTAGGATTCCTGCTAGGTCAGATTGAGAAAGATATTGAAACAATTCAGAGTTGCCCTGCTAGATTTGTTACCAGTACGTTAGATCAACATGCAAGTACTGGTAGATCCTTGGTGAACTCAAATGAGATTCCATGAAGGGAAAATGTTGTTCAAAATGGTTCAAATGGCGCTAAGCACTATGGGACTTAACATTTGATGTCATCAGTCCCCTTGTCTTAGAACTATTTAAATTTAACTAACCTAAGGATATCACACACATCCATGCCCGAGGCAGGATTAGAACCTGCGACCGTATGAGCAGCGCATTTCAGCACTGAAGTGCCTATAACTGCTCGGCCGCAGCAGCCGGCTGAAAATGTTGTTCTTTTTGTAACACACTATTGAGAATTAGATAATCAGCATTTGAGGTTGACTGCAGAATCATTCTACTACCTCCTACTTAAAGTTTGAGTAAGAACCACTAAGATAAGAAAAATTAGGTCTCATATGGAGACACATAAGACAGTTGTTTCCCTTTCTCTGTTTAAGAGTGGAAAAGAAAAGGACGTTAATAGTAGTGGAACATGGTACCCTCCGCCACCCACTGTACAGTGGTTTGCAGAGAATGTAGGTAAATGTAGATGTAGATCCAAGAAGACACATTTAAGAACAAAGAAAAATACCAAATAAAGACACCAATATATCAAGAAGCAGGATGCATGGGCACATATGAAGTAGCTGACACAAATGTTAGCCTTCGGATGTACAAGGTGTTTTACTCAGTGAATCAACATAAAATACTGGAGGAAAGTTGTCGGAATTCACTTGGAACTGGGCAGGTTGAGAGTGAAATCAGTGTCGTATTGCAATTAGAAGAAAGAATTTCAAAACACAAAAACTTAAACATGGATGACTTACATGACAACAAGGTCATTAATGCAATGAGTGGTGACAACAAGTTAGTGGCAGTGAAAAACAGAACCACAGAC
The DNA here is from genome assembly GCF_023864275.1 of Schistocerca cancellata. NCBI lineage: Eukaryota > Metazoa > Arthropoda > Insecta > Orthoptera > Acrididae > Schistocerca > Schistocerca cancellata. The sequence goes on along the minus strand of NC_064626.1, from coordinate 388,714,383 downwards.
AAGAGTGGACAACAACAGAGCAAAATAAAAGTGGGAGGAAATGGTAAAGAAACAATTATTGATAAAATAAAATTGTGAAGAAAGGTAACAAAATACTAAGGGAAATGAAAAGGAACAGGAGTAAATGTGAAAATTTGAAAAAAAAATTGTATGAAAAAGGGTGGGGTTAGGGTGTTGTTAGATGAAGGGGAAAGAAGAAATGCCCATATCAACAATAACTTCTGCAGAGAGAGGTCAGTTCTACCAAGTTATGGTGTTAATGGAGGTAAGATTGCAAAACACAAATGTGTTAATCATGGCTGTAATTTTGCTTACCATGTTTCATTACAAGTTACCAATATTGAGTCTTTGCCTTCACCCATCTTCCCACCTGCCAGCGATCTTTGTACCACCAAAAATGTTAAATTTTGGTTATCAATCAGTTGATAAATGGTGCTTCGTGCTATTAATGAACAGATTGGATTAGGAAATGAGTGAAAGATGCTCATAACAAATATGGCAAGACAGATCGTCATTATATGAATCAAATGCCAGAAAAATGGGTTGGGTGGGGGTCACAGTACTAGACTAGATGTTGGGGACCGTGGAAAATTACCAAAAACCTCAAGGTGTTAGGAAACAGAGTAGTGTGCATCTCACTTTAGCACATAAATTCATAAAACTATGAATATGGGGAGGTTATATTCCACACCAACTCAAACAAGTGTTCTTTTTTCTACAGTCTGTTGTTCACTGTGCCAAGGTTTGAAATTTGTCTCTTATATCCAGACGTTTGTATTTTCTTCCCTTCCAGCATCATCCTTGTATTTCAGATGACAAAATATACCAAAAAACCAACCCTTGCCATTTCTGTCTGTCATTTACTATATAGGCTTCTTCTTCTTTCCTATGGTTCCCAGAGCATGACACTTTGGATTGATACAATATTGTCCTGCAAAACTTTTACAGTGGCTGAGAGTTTTGTGCAACTAAATGATTGTTTAGTTGACTGAAAGTAGTTACAACAAGATTAAAATAATATGCAACTGGCAAAAAATTTGTACAAATTAACAATGAAGCTATAGAACAGTTAATTTGTTTTGGTTTTAACAGTAGTTAAGGATACTGATGAGACAGAGAGCAAAAGGTATAAGCAGATATGTAAAAATAGCCTGGACTGTTTTTGATAAACTAAATAGGGTTTCTAAAACTAAGATCCCAACACAACTGCAAAGAAAAGTTAACAATCAATGTGTCTTATCCATTCTGATTTATGGCAGTGAGACATTGACTTTTAATGTGAAAACCATTCAAAAACTGAAGGCTGCTCAGTGAACAACGGTGAGATGTATTTTGGAAATTACAAGGAGGGACACAAAGAGAAACAAGTGGATCAGGGAAGTGGAAGACATAATTATGACTGTAGTGAAAATGAAATGGAGTGTGGTGGGACCTGTGGCTTCACAAAATGATGGTTGTTGGACTAAGTAAATTCTTTGGTACTTTTCTGGATTCATATAGACAATAAAAGACTGAGATGATGACATAATTGGAGATGGGTACATGACATTATAAAACATACAGAATCAACATAGATGCAAACAAAATATGCAGAAAACCTGTAGGAGGTATTTATCCAGCAATAAATGTCAAATGGATGTTGGAGGTGGTGCTGATATGGTATTAAGTAAGGCCTCTATAATAGAATAAAAAAAGGAATAATCTTAATTTTTGATTGCTGCAGAGATCTGTGTTGTCAATACAAAAACTACTTATAATGAGAATATGTTTTAATTTCATGTTTTTAGCTTCTTTATGAAAATAATTTTTTGTAAAGATTGGCACAGTGTTAGCTGCTCATTACAGTCTCTGTACTCTTGATAATACTATTGCAGCAATATAATAACAATTATAATGAAAATTGTGACAGTTTCAATTGTGTGCCAGACTAGAACTCAAACCTAAGCCTTGTGTTGCATGGGCAATGCTTTTACTAACTGAGCTACAGCAACTAACTTGTGAACCTTCAACACTATTTTCATGTGTTTCAAGTAACCACCCCTAAAGGGTAGTGTTCTTTCTTTTTGACATGGTCACTTTTGGATCTTTCACTCTGCCCCTACGTTGAACCCAGGGCTCTATCTTTGTGATCTTCTCTCCACACATTATGCACCCAAAATACCACTTGAATTTTGTCAAAACCACAAGACAGCAACATAGTTACATAAAGCAGTTGTTACTGATATACAGTCATGGTCATAATAGTAAATCTGTGTGTTTTAACTACAAGTTTAAACAATCCTAAACAGACTCCTTAATCAACGACTATTTACACTGCAGCACCAAAGAAAGTGGTATATGCATATGTATTCAAATACAGAGATATGTAAATAGGCATAATATGGCACTGCGGTCAGCAACGCCTATATAAGACAACAAGTGTCTGGCACATTTGTTAGATTGGTTACTGCCGCTACAACGGCAGTTTATCAATATTAAAGTGAGTTTTAATGTGGTGTTATAGTCGGCGCACGAGTGATGGGACACAGCATCTCTGAGGTAGCGATGAAGTACAACCATTTCACAAGTGTACCATGAATATCAGTAACCAGGTAAAACATCAAATCTCCAACACTGCCATGGCTGGAAAAAGATCCTGCAAGAACAGGGCCAATGATGACTGAAGAAAATCGTTCAATGTGACAGAAGTGAAATTCTTCTGAAAATTGCTGCAGATTTCAATGCTGAGCCTTCAACAAGTATCATCACGAGAACCATTAAATGAAACATTGCTGATATGGGGTTATGGAGCTGAAGGCCCACTAGTGTACTCTTGATGACTGCACAACACAAAGCTTTAAGCCTCACCTGGGCTCGTAAACACTGACATTGGACTGTTGATGACTGGAAACACGTAGCCTGATCAAACGAGTCTCGATTCAAATTGTATCGAGCAGATGGATACGTATGGGTATGGAGACAACTTCATGAATCCATGCACTCTGCAGTAATGGTGTGAGGTGTGTGCAGTTGGAGTGATATGGGACTCGATACATCTAGATACAACTCTGACAGGTGACACATACGTAAGCATCCTGTCTGATCATCTGCATCCATTAATGTCTATTGTGCATTCCAACAGACTTGGGAAATTCCAGAAGGGCAATGCAACACCCCACAAGTTCAGAATTGCCACAGAGTGGCTCCAGGAACAATTTTTTGAGTTTAAACACTTCAGCTCGCCACCAAACTCCCCAGACATGAACATTATTGAGCATAACTGGGATGTTTGCAATGTGCTGTTCAGAAGAGATCTCCACCCCCTCATAATCTTGCAGATTTATGGACACCCTTGCAAGATTCATGGTGTCAGTTCCCTCCAGCACTACTTCAGGCATTAGTTGAGTCCAAGCCATGTCATACTGCGGCACTTCTGAATGCTCGTGGGGATCTACATGATATTAGGCAGATGTAAAAGTTTCTTTGGCTCTTAAGTGTATCAAGCTGTTTAACACTTTGAGAACTGAGCTGCTATGGTGTTGTTCAATTAGTTATCAGCTTAAAGGGACCACACCCTGCCTATCTAACCCATGTTAATTAAGGCAAGTATTTGACCCATTTCTGAAAACACTATTTGATGCAGGACCTTAATATTTTTACTGTATGTTACATGATACTAATAGAGTCAACTGTACTAAAATCTACTTTATCCATTTTATAGTTTTTAAGAAATACTTTTTTTAATTTATTAACCAAAAATTAAGTTTTTTCTGCAGAAAATATTTTTGTGAACTTCCTAATGGGGGAATATTAATGAATGTAGTACCAGAAGTGGCTTTTTATGTTATTTAGAATCTCTGAAAATGTCATTCATTTATCTATGATAGTTTCTGATATAATGGGGCATACGTATTGAAAATTTTAGTTTGCGGGAAATTGACTTTAAAGAAAAACTTTTGAAATTTGTTACTTACAGTTAATCAAAACTGTCCTGCTGCATATGATGGCCTTTCTTTGGCCTCTGGTAGGTCTTCCAGCTTCTTTTTCACCTTCCTGGATGTTTGTCTTGCTTTCTTGGCCATATTAGATGCAGACCTGTTTGCATTTACTATCCTCATTTTATCAAAATGTTGCAGCCCAGTGATCATATTTTCACCAGGATTAATTCCCAGCTTTTTCAGTACCCAACAATTTCCAATATTACCACAACTGAATGTAATAACAGCATCATGAACTCCTAGTTTCACTGTACACGTGCCTACAAATGCAGTTTTAGGAATGCGGTTCCAGATTATGCTGTTGAAACATTCATTTGGGTTCTGTGTCTGCCCATGCAGACATTTCCTTAGGTCAGGATGAACCAAGGCTCTGAAAATAGGTTTAATTGCTGTAATAACAGCAGCAGGAAGAGAATGCTGGTGAGAATAAAACTCTCCAGTTGCCTGAGCCCTATTGTATTTGCACCACGAATTTTCTCCTGGTGGACACAATCCATGACATGGCTTATCATCAGCAGTGGACATATGGAAGAATATGGCCCAAACACCTCTCTTCATTGCCTCCATATTTTCTTTATTTCTTCTAATTGCCTGCCCATAGTATACCTGCAAGTTTTCTATTTCAGTTTTAGACAACCGACCCTGTCCGGTCACCAATTTGCAATCTTCTAATTTTTTTCCTCTCATATCAACAGTTAGTTTTCTCAGCTTTGTTCCCAAACATTTTTGAACATGGCCTACACATTCTATTTTGCTAATAATGGCATCTCCATATGGCTTAGAGTTCACCACATTGTTGTATGCCCTACTGTCACCACCGCCCAAATTTTTGGTGTACCTTAAGCCTCTTGTTTCTACAGAGCGATGAAATATTTGTTGTACTCCATGAATTTCCATACCACCATTTGTTCCTCTAAAATTAGCTACACAGTTGTGTTCTTTATGTTCATTGACTTTACAACATTTGCAATATTTAGACATTATCTCCACATCTAACAATTTACCAGTGTCTACACTCGTGGCAGTCACTACTCCATTCAGAGAAGTATGTCCTCTTTTCTGCCATCTTCCATCAAGTGCAACTGCAATATACAAACATCCATCATTTCCTCCTACTGCTTCCCTAGCACCAGTTTCATGCTTTCCTCACTGGCCTCACATAGAGCTTTCTCTAATATTGCAGTCAGTTTTTCAAATTTATTTGGTGGTTGATGTCAGTTCATCACTGAACAAAATGTTCTCCCTGCAGCCATGCCCTTGCCAATAGAGCGTAAGGCATAAACACTCGTTCAACCTATACTAGAGTATTGCTCATCAGTGTGGGATCCGTACCAGATCGGGTTGACGGAGGAGATAGAGAAGATCCAAAGAAGAGCGGCGCATTTCATCACAGGGTTATTTAGTAACCATGATAGCATTACAGAGATGTTTAGCAAACTCAAGTGGCAGACTCTGCAAGAGAGGCACTCTGCATCGCTGTGTAGCTTGTTCGCCAGGTTTCGAGAGGGTGCGTTTCTGGATGAGATATTGAATATATTGCTTCCCCCTACTTATACCTCCCGAGGAGATCACGAATGTACAATTAGAGAGATTCGAGCGTGCGTGGAGGCTTTCAGACAGTCGTTCTTCCTGCGAACCATACGGGACTGGAACAGAAAAGGGAGATAATGACAGTGGCACGTAAAGTGCCCTCCGCCACACACCGTTGGGTGGCTTGCGGAGTATAAACGTAGATGTAGAAACTAATCTAGTATTGATTTCACAAGGGGCACTTGCATCCGGTTTTGAAGAACTCATAAATGAAATCACAGCTGAGCATTTAGTGCAAATTAAATGCAAAGCAACTGCTAGGCCTTTTCTCCCACTGGCCACGCTCACAAATATTCACACTCTGCGAATCAACACACTCTACATTGTACAAATTTAGAAATTACATCTGATAACATTATCAAATTTATAATAATGTTACTGCACCCCTTGTCACTTACAGAAATTTGTTGTAACTCTCTTGAAATGGTGAGCTGCTTTGATGACACACTTGTTGAAGAATTACAAGGGTGAGTCAAATGAAAACCATAAATTTGTAATAACAAATCGAAATTTTGCACCGTTATCCTGCAAGTTGGTAAGCGTGCTACAAACAGCATGCAGAATGGCCTGAAGGTGGCAGGATAGTGCAGATGCACACATACTGTCGCGGTATCAGTATAAAAATGGCCAGCCCACTTGCGACTTGCACCAGGGAAGAACAGCGTTCTGTTATTCGGTTTTTGCATAGTGAAGGTGTGAAACCTATTGAAATTCATCGACGAATGAAGGTTCAGTACGGTGATGCATGTTTGACACAGCAGTAAGTCTATGAATGGAGTAGGAAGTTCACAAATGGTGTGACTTCAGTGGAAGATGCTCGCCGTCCAGGTCAGGCGCAATGAGTTCTGACTCCACAGAACATTGCAGCAGTTGAAGCCATAGTGAAGGAAAACCGCCGAGTGACACTTAATGACTTTGCAGCATGTTTACAGATTAGTCATGGGTCAGCACACCACATTATGCATGATTTGCTCCAGTTTCACAAAGTGTCTGCAAGTTGGGTGCTACGGCAGCTGACTCCTGAAATGAGAGAACGACGTGTTGATGCTTGTGAAGAACTTCTTTGGTACTTTGAACAAGAAGGTGATGGCTTCCTTGCAAGAATCATTACTGGGGATGAAACCTGGGTTCACTTCCACCAACCAGAAATGAAGACAGCGAGCAAGGAATGGCGCCATTCCTCATCACCAAAACCAAAGAAGTTTCAAACAGAACCATCAGCAGGGAAGGTTATGCTGATTCTCTTTTGGGATGAAAAAAGGCATCATTTTGGAGCATTACATGCCTAGAGGGACCACTGTCACCAGTGCACCATACACAGATCTCCTAAAAAATCATCTGCAACCTGCAATCAAATCAAAGCGACGTGGATTGCTGTCGGCAAGTGTCCTTTTGCAACATTACAATGCAAGGCCCCACACTGCCCTTACAACAGTTGCAACAATCACAGACCTGCATTTTGAGTGTCTTCCTCATCCACCATACTCACCAGACCTTGCCCAGTGATTTCCATATGTTTGGACCACTCAAAGATGCAATGGGTGGAGGACTTGCATTGAGCGTGGGGGAGATTATGTTGAAAAGTGATACAGCTTTGTACCACTTCTGCACAATAAATAATATTTTTAAAAATATTCAAGGTTTTCATTTGATTCATCCTCATACAATTAGAAACATCGCTGCCAGGTGACATAACCTTTTGTACAGAAAGCTTTCTAAACTTGTTTCCTCTAAATTGTCATTTCTTGAAAATGCCTTTACGTTTCGTCATCTTCAACAAACACAACAAAACACACGCAAAGAAGCACTGCAAACGTAAGTATAACAACTACTCGCAATCACACTTGAACAAAACTAACAGCGTGTTTGAAAGTGTGTTGTTTAAAAACAGCAGAAACAAAAGAATGCCGACCGTTGAATTCCAAGGATAGCTAACACACTCAGGAGTAAAAAAAAAAAAAAAAAAAAATCCCTAACATGCAATGTAGTGGATGTAAAGATCTAAAATATATGTAGAAAAGTGGGTGACACAAAAGTGGGTGTGGCACATAAACACACATGGTAGGAAAATGCTCTTGAAATGCTCGAAAAAAAAAATTTTTCAGAAAAATCCTTTTCAGAGTACTTAAATAAAACCTTAATCCATTGAAATATGATGAAAACTGAGAATTGATTTTTTTCGACCTGAACCACAGAGTGGTCCCCTTAAAGATAAGTCAGTAAACTACTTTATTCAGAGTGTAAGTCATGCTTGCAATAGAGTAATGGTTTTGTTAATTTGAGGAGGATACCAACAGGTTAAGGGCCTAATAAAAATAGAAATGCAATTCAAAAGAGTTGTTTGTATGCTATTGTTTTTAGCATTTTCAAGTACGATATCATAAAATATTTGGATCTTGATACACTTAAGGTTATTTCTTAGACCTGATCTATGAGGGTAATCCCAAAAGTAAAGTCTCCTATTTTTTTTATAAGTACAAAACTCTGTTTGTGTGGCAGTTGATCACACTGTTATGAAGAGTGCTTCATGCGCTGTGTGTAAACATGCGCACGCCATGCTGAGGTGATCAGTCTTGGCTAGGTAGCCATTGAGAATGGAGCACCCGTTGGATGTTACCGCCAAGTGCGAATTGCACGCAGTTATTAAGTTTTTGAACGCAAAGGGCACTGCGCCAATTGAAATCCATCGCCAATTGACAGAAGTGTATGGCGAGTTGTGCATGGATGTCAAAAATGTTCATAAGTGGTGTAGAGAGTTTGCAGCTGGTCGGACCGAAGTTCAAGATGAACAAAGGAGTGGGAGACCGTCAGTTCCTGAGGATACAGTGTAGAAGTATGAGCAAAGCATGCGTGAAGATCGGCGGATCACCCTGGATGATCTCTGCACGTTGGTTCCTGGGGTTTCCCGAAGCACTGCTCACAGAATTTTAATGGAAACATTGTAATACCGGAAGGTGTGCTCAAGATGGGTGCCACGCATGCTGACTGAGGACCACATGTAGCAACGAGTTGATGCTTCCTGCACATTTCTTCACCGCCTTGCAGCCCAACAGAACAACTTTCTGGACTCAATTGTCATGGGTGACGAAACCTGGGCATACCACTTTACACCTAAGACCAAGCAACAATCACACTAGAGGTGGCATCCTTCTTTACCAAATCCGCATAAATTCAAACAAACACAGTCTGCCAGTAAAGTCATGACAACCATTTTTTGGGATCGGAACAAGGTATTGTTGGTCGACTTTATGCCCATTGGGACCACAATTAACTCTGACAGGTACTGTGAGACTCTGAAAAAACTCAAATGGGCTAACCAGAAACGGAGAAGAGGAATGTTGAGCTAGGGCGTACACATTCTCCATGACAATGCTCACCCACACATCGTTCGACAAACCGTTGCTCTCCTGCATCAGTTTCAGTGGAACATAATCAGCCACCCACCCTATAGTCATGACTTGGCACCCAGTGACTATCACCTGTTCCCTAAGTTAAAAGAACATTTGGCCGGAAAGCAATTCAGCTCCAACGACAAGGTGAAAGAAGAGGTTCATAACTTTCTGAACAGCATGGCGGCGCGCTGGTATGACATGGGCTACAAAAACTGCCACAGTGCCTACAAGAATGCATCGACAAAAATGGTGATTATGTTGAAAAGTAGCTAAATGGTCAAGCTGTAAACTGATGTAAGCCATTGTAAAAATAAACAGGTCTATGTACTCATAAAAAAATAGGAGACCTTACTTTTGGGGTTACCCTTGTATTTTACCATAGCTTAGGTCAATCAGTGTCTTTTGAAGCCCAAATAATATTGTAACCATTTAAAAAGCATAGGTTTTTATGCACCTACCATATTCCCTATGCAATTACAGGTTCTGTAAAGCATAATTAGATCACCAGATTGCTCTAGGAGTATTTCAGCCCATCTCATCTAGGTTCTCAGCTTCTCTACTTGTGTCAATTAAAAAACCTTAGTACCTAAGGTTTGTTTTAAGTATGGGGCCATTCAGCCCACACAGTGACAAGTTGCTGTGTTACATGGCCTCTCAAAATCATCCACTCATTTTCAGGAAGTCAAATTATTTTGAGCAAAAATAAACAGTAAACTGGGTTGCTCTCAGAAGGACTAGATATATTATATTTCTTGAATGCCCCTTGTACATGAGTGAACTTATTTTAAGTAGATATCAGCACGCAGAGTAGCCAGATAATCCGTTTGTAATGGATTCCTTCATTTTTTGGCTTTAATTTCACCCCTTCATTTTTTTCTTTATTCGGTGTCACTAATTTTCCTGTTTTTTAAAGTTGTGAAAAAATGTGAGATTTTAATTGAATCAACTGTGGTTTCTTGGTGAAACACTGTAAATTACATAAACAAATACTGTTTGTGCCTTGTTTCACAAATATTATTATTTATGTTACTGCACAGCCCAGGTTTCGAGTTATAAACTCATTTTCAAGTACGTTGCTGATTCCCAAAGATGATAATGCACAAATAACCATGATGATAAGGCAAAGATAGTCATCTCAACTACTTAAAGTATCGATCCATGGCTTAATGTGAAATTAGTTCAATGACTTTTTCTTATTTTTCGTTAGTACAGTGGGATGTTGTTTAAATCAAAATTATTTCTATTTTCAAGGGATCGAGTGTCAGCAAGCAGATGGTCTGGCAATAGGCTCACCTTTATCCTCTTTACCAGAAGAAATGTTCATGGACAAGTGGGAGACTGATTTTCTTACGAGGGAACCAATGACAAAACATGTTGTGTATTGTTACGGATATGTAGACGATATTCTTTGTACGTGGAAAGGTCCCAATAGACAACTTCACAAATTTGTGGAAAATATGAACCAGGGGCACACTATCATAAAGGTCAGAATTGAGTTGGGGGGTTCCAGCATAAATTTTCTGGACATTAGCTTAAAAATAGAAGACAGTAACCATAAACTTATAATGTATCGAATAGACTCCTTCACTGAGACATTCATCTGGCTTTCTCCCAACATCCTACAGCCTATAAACATGCAATATTCCACCACATGATCCACTGTCTACTTTCTATCCCTGTGTCCCAAGAAAGCTTTGACGAGGAACTTAATACAATAAAAACAATAGCCACAATTAATGAATTTAATCCCAACATCATTGATAAAATTCTAGGTAAAAAAATGAAGAAGCAAGCCATGCCCCAACTGTCCTCAACGAAAAACACAAACAAACAGAAAAGTAAATGGTGCAGATTACCATTCATAGGGAAAACATCAAATAGAATATGTAACATTTTGAAGGAAAATGGTTTCTCTGCATTTTTCTATGTCCCTTGGACAATGAGTAGTTGCTTGTTCACTGCAAAAGACAAACAACCAATCATCTTAAAAAGTGGGGTTTATAAAATCACATGCCATGAGTGTCAGTCTCGTACATTGGACAGACGGTGAGGTCAATCTGCACCAGGCTTAGAGAACACCATAGAAGCTGGAGATTGAAGAACCCTGATTCAGCCTTTGCAGAACATTGCCTGAGAAATAATCACAAAGACATAATAGATCTACAAGGTTTACACACAGAGGAAAAGGGAGCTAAACTCAACCAATTAGGAATTTTAGAAATTAAAAGGCAGATGTGTACATCCCCACACCTATTATTAAACAAGAAAATCCAATTGAATTATTTACCGATTTTAGATGATATCACATCTCCAGAACAGAAGCAAAACTTTGGACCTCACTCCATCAGCAGATAAAAAGTTCTTGGCTGATGCATAACTTTAGTCCCGTCATGTTAGTGTAGTTGCTGAATTGTGTAATTCTGTATGTAATTGTTAAAAAAAAGGTCACTGAAGTAATTTTACATGAAGCCATGGATCAAAATATTAAGAAGTTGAGATGACTATTTTTGCCTTACCATCATGTTTATCTGGGCATTATCAACTTTGGGAATCAGTAAGGTACTTAAAAAGGGACTTAAAATCAAAAACCTAGGTTGTGCAGTAACAATAAAAAAATTTGTGAAACAAGACAAAAACAGTGTTTATTTAGTTAAAGTGAGATTAAATGTGGCCCATAAAAGAGAAGATATTTTTCACTGTGAGGACGGGTATACACTCGCACACACACACATATCCATCCACACATATACAGACACATATGTGTGGATGGATATGTGTGTGTGTGCGAGTGTATACCCGTCCTTTTTTCCCCCTAAGGTAAGTCTTTCCGCTCCCGGGACTGGAATGACTCCTTACCCTCTCCCTTAAAACCCACATCCTTTCGTCTTTCCCTCTCCTTCCCTCTTTCCTGATGAGGCAACAGTTTGTTGCGAAAGCTTGAATTTTGTGTGTATGTTTGTGTTCGTTTGTGTGTCTGTCGACCTGCCAGCACTTTCATTTGGTAAGTCACATCATCCTTGTTTTTAAGTATATTTTTCCTTCGTGGAATGTTTCCTTCTATTATAACCATATATATATATATATATATATATATATATATATATATATATATATATATATATATATATATATATCATCAGAGTTAGTTTTAAAAACCAGGAGGTATGAATGTTCAAAAATCAACTAAAAACAACTAATGAATGAAGGAATTTCAACAATTGGCCAAAAATGAAAATGGACTCTTTTCAAAACAAATCTCTTAGAGGTTTGGCAATAAATAGCTAAAAATTGGGAGAAATAATTGAATAATACAGAAGTGGGAGAAAAAGAGGAAAATCAGGAGTCTTCTGCGTAAATTGGAATGGTTGGTGTGAAATTTGCTATAGATAAATTAGGTACTGACTTGGAGAACCTTGTACTGAAAATTCATAACCATTTTCCAGTCTTTGCCATGAGAAGAGAGCAATAAAATCATTTTCCCGATTTGTAAACTTGGAATGAGCTGAAATTCTATGCCACATACCCACGAGATTGCTTCTGTTGACTTCTGCCATAATCAGACTGCTAGACAACTGGGATGCAGTTAAAAGCTATTTCCAGAGTATTGGTGATTTTCTAAGTTATTATCAAAAGTTTTCATTAATGATGGCCCTAAGAAAGTAGTTTGGGCTGAAATTTACTTATATTTTAGTAGGAATGTTGGAAACCAGTTGAAAATAGTGACTAAAACAATGGAAAAATGTGATTTAAGTATTTTGGAAACATACAAACAAATGAAACTTCTCATCATAAAAATCCAACAAAGAAAGAAGGATAACTTGTATGGCAATAAGTCAAAGGAACTCCTGGATGGGCTGTCTGTGATAGTGTCATGCAAAACAACAAGAGGTTCAAGCCCCCTCCACGGAAAACACAACCACATCATAACACCACCACCTCCGAATTTTGCTGTTGGCACTACACACGCTGGCAGATGACATTCACCAGGCATTCACCGTACCCACATGCTGCCACTGGATCACCACATTGTGTACTGTGATAGGACACTCCATACAATGTGGACCTATGGATGTTCAGGAAATCTCATATACAGAAATATGACACAAGTGACACACAATCACCTGATCATGTTTGAAGTCCATGAGTTCCACAGAGCACCACATTCTGCTCTCTCTCGCGATGTCTAATGACTACCGAGGTCACTGTTATGGAGTACCTGACAGTAGCTGGCAGCACAATGCACCTAATATGAAAAAAAACCATGTTTTTTGGGGGTGTCCAGATACTTTTGATCACACAGTTTAAGTATGCATTTATAGAAGCCTTTGCTCTATTACAGGAAATTTGCTTTCACAATTTTGAGAATGCAGTGGAAATATTTCATCTTAGTGAGCATGTATGAAGTGTTCAGCTGTTACAGTGATAGCCGGCCGCAGTGATCTAGCGGTTCTAGGCGCTCAATCCGGAACCGCTCGACTGCTACGGTCGCAGGTTCGAATCCTGCCTCGGGCATGGATGTGTGTGGTGTCCTTAGGTTAGTTAGGTTTAAGTGGTTCTAAGTTCTAGGGGACTGATGACCACAGATGTTAAGTCCCATAGTGCTCAGAGCCATTTGAACCATTTTGTTACAGTGATAATCTCTCAGAAAGTGTAAACAAGGAACATTGTAGCATATCAAATTGGGTTCATATTTTTTTTACAGTGACTGATCATGATACCTTAAACTTGTTTCAAGTTGTTAATACAAGGGTAAGACAATTATTATCCACAAAATAGTTATAAAATTTTATTGTAATCAAATAGGAAACTTATAAGAACATCATTTTTCGACAGAGTCTACTTGCGTTTCAATGCACTTGGTCCATTATTGTACAAGCTTCCTGATGCCCTCATAAAAGAAGGTCCTCAGTTGAGCAGTGAGCCAGGAATGCACCGCTTCTTTCACTGCTTCGTCTGAGGCACATCAATGGCCCCTTAATGCCTGTTTGAGTGGACCAAACAAGTGATAGTCAGAAGGGGCAAGATTGGGATTATATGGAGGATGATCCAGTACTTCACATTTGAGTTTCTGGAGTGATTCAGCAGTGTGGGCAGCAGTATGCAGACAGGCATTGTCGTGCAACAATATAACATCTTTTGACAGTAATCCTTGGCGTTTGCTTTGAATTGCAGGCTTTAGCCTGGCAGTAAGCATCTCACTGTAACGTACACTGTTTATTGTTGTGCCCCTTTCCCCATAATGTTCCAGTACTGGACCTTGTGCATCCCAAAAAACCATAAGCATAAGTTTTCCTGTGGATGGTTTGGTCTTGAACTTTTTCTTGCACAGCGAATTTGGATGTTTCCATCCCATACTCTGCCGTTTACTCTCCGGGTCATAATGATGGGTCCTTGTTTTGTCACCAGTAATGATCCTGTCTAAGAAGTTGTCTACTTCGTTACCATAGCAATTCAAATGTTTTTTCCAGATGTCCAAGCGTTTTTGTTTATGCAATTGTGTGAGTTGTTTTGGGACCCATCTTACACAAACTTTATGAAACCCAAGTCTGTTGTTGATGATTTCGTAGGCAGAACTGCGACTAATTTGCAGATGATGTGCCACTTCGCCAATAGTTAATCGTCTGTCTACGAGAATCATTTCACGTGAATGCTCAATGGTTTCTTCATTTGTGGCACTAGACGGTCCTCTGGCTCCTTCATCGTGCGTAACACTTGTGTGATCATTTCAGATTTTTTCAATCCTTTCATAGACACTCCATTGTGGCAAAACACTGTTTCCGTACTGTACTGAAAGTCATTGATGAATTTCAGTCCGTGATATGCCTTATGACTACAAAAAACAGATTACTGGATGTTGCTCTTCTTTGGTGCAAATAGACAGCGGAGCAGCCATGATTAACAGCACAGCAGTGATAACGAAACTAAACTAGCAGCTTGAAAATTGCAAAGATATAACAACAAATAAACAAAGCCTGCGTCATCAAAGTAAAATGACAGTACTACCAAAATAAACAAAAATATAACTAAATTGTGGATAATAATTGACTTACTCTTGTATTTCGTTTAGTGTCCCAGGCTTCAATGCCTTTGTGGAGATAATCTTTTCGCTTATGAAAAGCAAGTGGAGTGACACAAGAAACAGGTGCTCTATAGACTTAATCAATGCAGAACTCCAAACAGTGGTAAATTATGGTAGTCAATCTTGTTAAGAGATTTTTAAATTTGTAAAGGGTGATACAAAATTGCTGTCAACAAAGTATAACTGAAGAAAAGTAGAATATGAAATATATCAGGATTTACTCTTGTGCAGTATAACAAAACATCAAAAGGTAATGTTTCGCTCTTCTAGTTTATTAAATCACAGTAACTATGTGTTTAGTATTTATGTAATATTTTGTTTTTCATTTACCTGTTTATTGAAAAATGTGGCTTTGTTGATGCGAACTTCAAAGAATAAGTATTAATTTCACCAATGTCCCCATTTTAGTTCATATGTAACTTAATGTACCAATGTGAGCTGGAAAGCATGCTCATTAAAATGCTTAAGGAATACTTCTTTTTTTATTTTCGAAAATCTGGCTGCCCTACAAGCACATGACAGTGTGTTTCCATCAGTGAAGTAGAAACTCACACCCACACTTTGTTTAGCTACATTCGCAACAGGTAAAAGTTTAGTCCACACAATGAAAGTGACTGAGAATGACATCAGCACAATCCTGGCCCATACATATTCCGATCGAACCTTGCATTGAATTACATATGTATGACAATTCTATCCACTTTAAAGACAAGCAATAGGCAGGATATATGATTTGTAGGGCCACATTTTCTGGTGTCAGATAAATTTCTTTTTGTAATCAATCATAAGCCATTATTAGATCTTTCCAGCCTCTGTGAGCATTTGTGGGACAGGGTGAGACAATTATTACAATACTAGGTCAATATAATTATGAGATCCATTTGGAATCAAAATCCTCAAATGCCAATGCTGACACTGTCTCTAGTCTTTTACACAATATTCAGTATCACTGCTCATGCTACAGTTAGCAATTCACACCCAAGACAAGTTGATGAATATGTCAAATGCGAGAGGCTACAGCATTTACCAACTTCTATCAGCCCAGCACAGCTTTGCAAAATTATTTTGTGCTCAACTGCAAGCTAAGGCTAATCAACAGTGTCCTACTCCTCAGCAGAGAGAGCACACATAATCACATTGTCATCCCTCCACCCTGTGTGTGCAGATTGAAGTCTTGCTGCATCACAGCCATGGAGAAACCACTCATTAGCCTAAAATTGATGCTTGATGAGAGCGTATAACAACAGCATTCGTACTCCTCCTGCTGGCGCAATCAAAAGTAATATTTAATTTGACTGTGCTTTGTTTCAATAAGCTGTTATTCAATTTATTTACATGTTTTCTTTCGCAAGGATTTGGTTCTGGCTGATGTTTCCTTTTATTTCATGTGAGGTGAGCAAGTGCAGCAGCCAATTAGGGTTTGCCCACTGCATGTCATGGACTGCCTACTGTTGTGCCTGCTGTGTCGGTCACAGATGTTGATAGAACAAGATTCACAATGCCACATAGATACTGTTCTTTTTTTAACATTAATTATTGTTTTTTCATTTAGTTTTTCTAGGCCAATGTTGAAAAATTAAAAAGAACAAACAAAGGGGGAGGACAGAAATAAAAAATTACAGAATTTGTAAGCCGTCTTCAATGTTTTTAACTAACAGACAGATTTTCTGAATTAGATGTTAACATGACAAAACATGAAAAGCAACTGGAAAATCATATTACAGAGTTGAGAGTAGAGAAAACAGACTTCAAACCATATATTAATATAATATAATGATATTACTATTATTGATCCAGCAAACAATTCAAAACAAACATCACAAAAAGAGCTGATTAAAATAACAGGTGTTTGAATGAGGAGTTTTGCAACACTTTAGAAGTACTGTGAAATGATGCCACATAAATTGTGCAGGAAGTGTCATCTGATGCAAATACCCAAAGAAAATTACAGGAAGAGGGTTTCTTGGATGTAGCAACTGAGTTACGAGAAAACAGTAATTTTAAACTCTAAAGGAACAGTTGAACTGTAACAGTAACTTTTATACTGAATTGAAATCAACAGCCCAAAAACACCTGGCTACGAAAATGGGAATAGCACGTTTAGTACCTTTCGATTTTGTACACAGAATAGAACATACTGAGAATGTGTTACAGGAAATTACTAGACACATGCCAGAGGTGGCTACAGCTAACCAAACAGACGTTAAATGAACTGAAAGGACTGTTAGTAAAGATAGTGATGACAGAGATTTTTGGAGGAACAAAAAATGTAAATAAAGTAATGGAATCAGATCCATAATTAAGAAGCTACAGTAATTGAACTCCTTTTTTAAACATAAGAACATTCACCGGTATACTTGGGAAGGCAGGGGAACCAGATCTGTCATTGACTATATAATAACAGATCAGGGATTCAGGAAGGCTGTGAGGGACACACGTGTATTCAGGGGATTCTTTGATGACACTGATCATTATTTAATCTGCAGTGAAATTGGGATTGTGAGGCCGAAAGTGCAGGAGGTCAGGTACATATGTAGGAGGATAAGAGTGGAGGAACTTCAGGATAAGGAAATCAGGCACAAGTACATAACAGCGATCTCAGAAAGGTACCAGTTAGTTGAATGTAGTCAATTACAGTCATTGGAAAAGGAATGGACAAGGTACAGGGACACAGTACTAGAAGTGGCTAAAGAATGTCTTGGAACAGTAGTGTGTAAAAGTAGGATGAAGCAAACAGCTTGGTGGAATGATACAGTCAAGGCAGCCTGTAAAAGGAAAAAGAAGGCGTATCAAAAATGGCTACATACCAGAACCCAGGTAGACAGAGAAAGTTATGTTGAAGAAAGAAACAAAGCCAAACAGATAATTGCAGCATCCAAGAAGAAATCGTGGGAAGACTTTGGAAATAGGTTGGAGACTATGGGTCAAGCTGCTGGAAAACCATTCTGGAGTGTAATTAGCAGTCTTTGAAAGGGAGGTAAGAAGGAAATGACAAGTATTTTGGACAGGTCAGGAAAACTGCTGGTGAATCCTGTGGATGCCTTGGGCAGATGGAGGGAATATTTTGAAGAGTTGCTCAATGTAGGTGAAAATGCGATCAGTAATGTTTCAGATTTCGAGGTAGAATGGGATAGGAATGATGATGGAAATAGGATCACATTTGAGGAAGTGGAAAAAATGGTCAATAGATTGCAGTGCAATAAAGCGGCTGGGGTGGATGAAATTAAGTCGGAACTCATCAAATACAGTGGAATGTCAGGTCTTAAACGGCTACACAGGATAACTGAAATGGCCTGTGAGTCGGGACAGGTGACATCAGACTGGACAAAAGCAGTAATCACACCAATCTTTAAACATGGAAACAGAAAAGATTGTAGCAACTACAGAGGTATCTCTTTAATCAGCGTTGTGGGTAAAATCTTCTCAGGCATTGTTGAAAGGAAAGTGCGAGTATTAGTTGAGGACCAATTGGATGAAAATCAGTGTGGGTTTAGGCCTCTTAGAGGTTGTCAGGACCAGATCTTTAGCTTACGGCAAATAATGGAGAAGTGTTATGAGTGGAACAGGGAATTGTATCTATGCTTTATAGATCTAGAAAAGGCATATGACCGGGTTCCTAGGAGGAAGTTATTGTCTGTTCTACAAGATTATGGAATAGGAGGCAAACTTTTGCAAGCAATTAAAGGTCTTTACATGGATAGTCAGGCAGCAGTTAGAGTTGACGGTAAATTGAGTTCATGGTTCAGAGTAGTTTCAGGGGTAAGACAAGACTGCAACCTATCTCCACTGTTGTTCATATTATTTATGGATCATATGTTGAAAACAATAGACTGGCTGGGTGAGATTAAGATATGTGAACACAAAATAAGCAGTCTTGCATATGCGGATGACTTAGTTGTGATGGCAGATTCGATTGAAAGTTTGCAAAGTAATATTTCAGAGCTAGTTCAGAAATGTAAGGACTATGGTATGAAGATTAGCATCTCCAAAATGAAAGTAATGTCAGTGGGAAAGAAATATAAACGGATTGAGTGCCAAATAGGAGGAACAAAGTTAGAACAGGTGGACGGACGGTTTCAAGAACTTAGGATGCATATTCTCACAGGATGGCAACATAGTGAAAGAACTGGAAGCGAGGTGTAGCAAAGCTAATGCAGTGAGTGCTCAGCTACGATCTACCCTCTTCTGCTAGAAGGAAGTCAGTACCAAGACTAAGTTATCTGTGCACCATTCAATCTTTCGACCAACTTTGTTGTATGGGAGCGAAATCTGGGTGGATTCAGGTTACCTTATCAACAAGGTTGAGGTTACGGATATGAAAGTAGCTAGGATGATTGCAGGTACTAGTAGATGGGAACAATGGCAGGAGGGTGTCCACAATGAGGAAATCAAAGAAAAACTGGGAATGAACTCTATAGATGTAGCAGTCAGGGCGAACAGGCTTAGATGGTGGGGTCATGTTACACGCATGGGAGAAGCAAGGTTACCCAAGAGACTCATGGATTCAGCAGTACAGGGTAGGAGGAGTCGGGGCAGACCGAGGAGAAGGTACCTGGATTTGGTTAAGAATGATTTTGAAGTAATAGGTATAACATCAGAAGAGGCACCAATGTTAGCACTGAATAGGGGATCATGGAGGAACTGTATAAGGGGGGCTATGCTCCAGACTGAACACTGAAAGGCATAATCAGTCTTAAACGATGATGATGATGATGAGTAATTGAAAAACTCAGGAAAACAGCAAAAAAAAACTTTTGTTGTAGGATTTCACTACCAAAAATGCACATAATAATTACTTTAAACAATTTTGTAGCAGTTTCCTGCATTCAGAGTGGATTTAAAGTAAGTGTTCAAAATTTCCTCCCTGCATTTGAAGGCAAAGATTTTCACTGGAGTAACCACGAGAGTAGCATTTCGTAATTTCACATGCTTGTTCCTTATTAATGTTGCGGCATCGAAAATGCGTTGTATTAATTCTTTTCATGTTCCTATCTTAACTTCATAATGCCTTTCATTCACCCCCAGATGCAGTAATCTAGGGTTGTCAAATCTGCCAGTTAATAGGGCCCTGTGAATGTGGGAACTGCTGATTAAGATAAGCTGTTACCACATGGTGGAAGTGTGCAGGTGCCCTATCCTGTTGGATGTACATGTGGCATCTTGTTTCCAGATGAACATCTTCAAGAAGCTGCAGTAAGTCTTCTCATAAAAATTTACTGTACATCTGACAATTTAAATTTCCCAGGAGAATAAACCACCCCAGTAACTAGCCACAAAAAACACCACACCAGACATCGAGATTGAATCTGCGTTGAAACTGACATACTATCGTGGCATTGGGATTTTCGTCTGCTGATACATGCATGTTATGCATGCTGTTGATGCCATCTATTGCAAATACTGCTTCATCACTGA
This sequence comes from Schistocerca cancellata, assembly GCF_023864275.1. Classification (NCBI taxonomy): domain Eukaryota; kingdom Metazoa; phylum Arthropoda; class Insecta; order Orthoptera; family Acrididae; genus Schistocerca; species Schistocerca cancellata. The sequence continues at coordinate 388,693,930 of NC_064626.1, read as the reverse complement.
ACTTTATGAAGTGATAGAGCTGCCGATTTCCATTTAACCAGTTACAAAAGTGAAAATGGTTGACACAATCATGTGGTGAACTTTCTGGACATGAAAAGTATACCATCCATTCTAATAAAGAATCCTACATACCTACCTTAGATTGTGAAACATTTAGTCGGGTAGCCAGGCAACTTGTTCTTGAACGGGGACTGTGCTCTACTGAATTAAGAATGTTTTCCTCTTCTTGAATGTCATGATGTCTTTTGGAGTGAATACAAATACTGGGAAGAGTACCAGTTCTAGCAATGTTCGATATGTTCCACTAAATGTTTTGGCACTCAGAATCCTACGATTAGGATACCGACGGTGATATTCGGCAACAGTAGCTTTCACATTACCACCATATAAGCCCAAAATGTACAATACTCCTACGATGAAAATTTGTGCAGCATCGCAAAGTGTACTGTACACAGGAGACAATAACAGAAAACAGTGACTGCAGAATCAACAACGTGGTTGTTACGCAAACGTACTAGTTGTCTACCTAAGACTGATCGTGTGTCCTGTGAACACAAGTGTAGCACTCCATGCACTGTGGCATGTTCCAGAAGTCTTTTGTAGCATCTTAACTATGGATCTGATCACATTACTGTATTTACATTTGTTGTTCCAAATAACCTAAGGAATAACAACCAGCAACTGGGGGAAAACCTCGTGACTCGCCCTGTATATGATGATCAGAAAGATGTAACCATTCCCTTCTCAGAGGAAGAAACTCCATTAAGTTTAGAAAATGAGGGAATGTGAATATTTGAAAATATAAAATACCTGAAATCGAACAGAATCAAGGTAACTAGTACGAAATAGATTTGTCCCTATACAAGGAAATTTTCATCTCTAAAGTAAAAAAAGGGCAAAGTTTTGAATGGAACAACAGGACCTATGTGAGCTGTTGCTACATTACTGCATAGTGTTTTCTCACTAGTCAAGGGCAATTAAGAGATATGAATGTAATTTTTCAAAAAAAGTGAAAAATCTTTTAATAAAGAACCTTGTGTAAAGATCCAGGTGAGGGTGTTCATGGTTAAATGATTGTGATAAAAAATGTGAAATATATACACTTTTTGCCCAGTAATAATACACTGAAAACACTTGTGTGAATACAATGAAAGCTCAGATCGAACGGTCTCAAAGACAGTCCTGTAGCAGAGTTTTGATATATTAGTTAATGTAACCACTGCTGCGTCACCACGGAGACCCGCCCTGGGGGCCGGACCATTTCTCAGCACATCAGCTAAATAAAGCAAAATGTGATAGCTGCTGATAAATGAAGATGATAATGTTTGAGGTGAGTGGGGAGATGGTGCAGTCACGTGTAACAAGACTGATGCTCAGATCTGGAAAGAGGGAGGGGGTTAAGTGGTAGAGGTGGCAATGTCATGGCTACTGACGCATCCCGCTCCACTTACAAATGTTGAAACTGTGGCTGTTTCTTAGCAGGCGTGAAAGTGATGGTTCCATCCACCAAAAGCTGAGAAGTGATAGTATATGGGTCAACATCCTGCAGGAATCTGTAGTTATGAGAGAATATTTCTCACAACCCGAGAGCAATTAAGTGATATGAATTAACTAATTAATTTATTTTTTAAAGTGTCCCTTCATCAGCCACCACTCTCTGTGCTGTCCTTTTACGATGAGAATGTCATCGATGAGTTTAACCAAGATATCTTTGGGCCTAAACTGTTGCACGTCTGCAGTACTACAAACACATCATCATCTGTAATGATGTGAATGCTCTCATCTGTGTGGTCGGTGTCACTATTGGTCAAGTCAGAGGTATCCTGTAGGATTCACGCAAGCTTGAATCTACTGATGGTAATACTCATTGTCTTCCCTTGAAGTAAGATCTCAAATGTGTTTTTGCCCCACTTCATCAGGTAGGGCCTCTGTCCATTCTCCTCTGTGGCACATAAGGGCTGTTTGAGTGGGTGGTGCCAGCAGTCCATGAGACCATTACTTTGAGGATGGTATACTGTGGTTCAGAAGTAACAGTTTGGTAAAAAGTGCCAGTTCAAATTGTCTGCTTTGATTAGTCATGGAAACAGGGCAGCCAAAACAGGAAATCCATAAATGGACAAATGCTTTTCTCTGTGGTTTCCACCAAGATGTTAGATATTGGTGTAGCTTCAATCCAATGAGTTACCTTGTCAAGTGCTGAATGGATGTATGAGAAACCACCTAATTCAGGGAGGGGCCAAATGCGACATAGGTGGATATGCTGAGAGCAGCCCTTAGGGATTGAATAAAAACTGTATTGTGGCCATGCATGCATCCTATCTTAGAGCATTGGCACGCAGAAAATGCTTGGGTCCAATTTTACAGTCTCTCTTGACATTTGGCCACAAGAATGCATCTGTGACATGTCTCCTTGTTGGATCCTTGAATGGGACAGCCCCTATTGTTTATCAAATGACTTTCCTCATACTGAGGGATATGAGTTGTCAATGATTATTCTGGGAAAAATCACACAATACTTGTGCTGAAAAGCCAAGAATGATGCAGCATTCTATGCACAAACTCATTGTGGTGTTGCATAGGAGTTTGCATAATTGTGTGTACTGTAGTGATTCTGCTAGTTTGTCATAATCAGTATCCACTGAGAGTGGCATCAAAGACAGATGGTCTGACATGACTTTGTCTGTGCCATGGAGGTGTCAAACATCAGTTTCAAAGATTGCAAATGGAATCTGTCAGTGGATCTGTGCAGATGTCACAGGCTTCCCCTCCATATCATTTTCAAACTGATGTACTGCTTCATACACAACCAACTACTGCCTGTTATACATTGATCACTTGCACTGGGAGTCAGTCAACTTCCTGGAAAAGAAGTGTAGTAGTGGTTGTATTCCAGCTATTGACTGTTGAAGAACTGATCAAATTGTGGAATCACTTGCATCAGAACTGACTGAAATGAGTGTGGTGGGTAGTGGGTGTGGCAACGTCATTGCATGAAAAATGCAGTCTTTAATTTGTTAAAATTCCTGTTCCATTTCTTGGGCCCATTCAATGTCTTGCTTGATTGTTATGTGCTTGCCTTCTAACACATTCATCAGCAGTGCTTGGATGGCTGCTGTGTGAGATAGCTGTCTACAACAAAAATTAAACAGGTCGAGAAATTGGTATAATTCTTGAAAGTTTCATGACTGCTGTAGTTGACTAATGAGTTCATCCCATTGCATTGTAGGCTGTAAGCCTTCAGTGCTAACTGAATGGCCAAAGAACTTAACTTCTTATTGTTGCTGTTGATATTTCTCATCACTGTGTCACTCTGAGCTTGTTTGAGGCATCAAAAACTAGTTTGAGATGTTCTTCATGTTTGTGCTGAGAAGTAGAGAAGACAAAAGTAAGTATAGCAAAAGGGAAAGTTGAAAAGAAAATTGTCAATGAACCTCTGCCACGTCTGCACTCTATTTTTGAGTCCATATGGCATGTAAAGGAATTCATAAAGTCCAAAAGGGTTCATAATAGCTGTCTTTGGGAATCCCTCTTGATTCATGGGAATCTGCATCAGCCATTCACGGGCCCCCTGAGTTTGATTCTCAGCCAGAATGGGGACTTTCCATTCACCCATTTTCATGTAGAATGTACGACTATCATCAGTTATTTATTTGTTTCATTGGATAATTTTACGGCTGTGTCATACTTCCGATTTACAGATTAAAGAAGTTAAGGTATATATTAAAGCTGGAAAATGTCATAATTGTCATCCACTAGATGAACAAATTGAATAATAATTCCAAATTATATAAAATGGACATTAAAATATTGTACTCTTAGTTTTCACTCTACAGCAGAATTAGTAGAGGTGATTTGGTTACTACGTGTGTAACAATTAATAACAGATTAAAGAATCACAAAAGACACCTCTGTTTGGGAAATGAACTTAATTGAACTGAATTTGGATTTAATATTTAAAATACTGTGATTTGCCTGATATCCTTTAAATGTGCTTAACCTACCAAATGCTACTGCCCAACAGTCTCTTCTAACTTCACCTTCTTCCGGTTCCATGACAGCCACTGGTTTCCCCTTTTGTCGAATGTCCCATACCTTCACACTACCTGTAAGAATAACAAGCTGTTCAGAATAATAGTTCTTTATCTTGAGTTTGACTATCTAATATTCAATTGACATGTCTATAAAGGAACTAAGCATAAGTGAAGGTTAGAAGGAAGAATAAGGTAGTCCCATTTTAACAAATTTTAAGGGAAGTAAGAAAATTTTAATTTACTTCTATTTTAAGCTATATAATTACTAATTAATTTAATTGCAGATTAATACATTTAGTCCCACCTGGTTCTTGTTTCTCATATTAATACTATTGGTTTTGTTCTTCAAACAACACTAGTAACATACATTTCAAACAGCCAAATAATTTAGATAGCTGAAAATGACTTACAAGTTCATGGCACCCTCCATCGGTAATGCTAGAATTCAGTATGGTGTTGACCCACCCTTAGCCTTGATGAAAACTTCCACTCTTGCAAGTATATGTTCAATCAGGCGCTGGAAGATTTCTCGGGGAATGGTAGCCCATTCTTCATGGAGTGCTGCACTGAATAGAGGTATTTATGTCGGTCAGCGAGGCCTGACACGAAGTCGGCATTCCAAAACATCCCCAAGGTGTTCTATAGGATTTAGGTCAGGACTCCATTACAGGGATGTTATTGTTGTGTAACCACTCTGCCACAGGCCGTGCATTATGAACAGGTGCTCGATCTTGTTGAAAGATGCATTCACCATCCCCAAAATGCATTAATGTAGGCATGTGCTGTGATAGTGCCATGAAAACAACAAGGGGTGCAAGGCCCTTCCATGAAAAACACGACTACAACATAACACCACTGCTTCCAAATTTTACTATTGGTACTACACACGCTGGCAGATGATGTTTACCGGGCATGTTCCATACCCACACCCTGCCATTGGATCACCACATTGTGTACCATGATTGGTAATTTCACACAACATCCAACTCTCTTACACCAAGCGAGGTGTCATTTTCATTTACGGGTGCGATGTGTGGCTTATGAGCAGCCACTCGACCATGAAATCCAAGTTTTCTCACCTCCCACCTAACTGTCATAGTACTTGCTGTGGATCCTGATGCAGTTTGGAATTCCTGTGTGATGGTCTGGACAGGTGTCTGCCTATTACACATTACAACCCTCTTTATCGGTCAGCAGTCTCTGTCAGTCAACAGACAGGATGCTGTATGCTTCCCTTAATGTTTTCACTTCACTATCACATCAGAAACAGTGGACCTATGGATGTTTAGTGCGGAAATCTCACCTACAGACATATGACACAAGTGACACCCAATCACCTGACCACATTCGAAGTCTGTGAGTTCCACAGAGTGCCCCATTCTGCTCCCTCACGATGTCTAATGACTACTGAGGACACAGATACGGAGTACCTGGCAGCACAATGCACCTAATATGAAAAACATGTGTTTTTATGTGTGTCCAGATATTTTGATCACATAGTGTATGTAGCCCTTGTTACAGTAGCATGTAGGAAGCTACAAAAGCTACTTCTCTTTTGTTTAATTTTTATTTATTGGAATGTGGTGTACGAGGGTGGTTTGAAAAGTTCTTGGAATGGAATAGAAAAAAGTATTTACATCACTGAAACATTTTTTTTATTTTTCAGTGTAGTCTCCTTGTAGATTAATGTACTTGGTCCAAAAATGTTCCAGTGCCTTGATCCCAATTCAAAAATGAGTTTCCTCCAAGCCTGCAAAATAGTTGTCAACTCCAGCTATCAATTCTTTGTCTTAAATGAATCTTCATCCACCAAGGAAAATGTCCAGTTTTGTGAAGAGATGGAAGTCTGACGGACCCATAACAGGTGAATAAGGCAGGTGTGGTAACAATTCATACCTTAGTTTGTGTAATTTTCCCTTGCCAATGGCACATGTGTGCAGGCACACATTGCCTCGATGGAAGACGACTTTTTTCCTTCATAAACCTGGTTTTTTCTTGTGTATCCATTGTTGCAATTTGTCTAGGAGTTTAGCATAGTATTCTCCAGTAATTGTTTGCCCAGTGGGGAGATAATCTACAAAAAGAATCTCCTTCGGATCGCAGAACACTGATGCCATGATTTTTCCTGCCGAAGGAATTGTCTTTGCTTTCTTTGGTGGCAGAGAATCAGCATGTTTCCACTGCTTTGACTGTTGTTTTGTATCTGGGGTATAGTAGTGCACCCAAGTTTCATCTGTGGTCACAAACCAGCACAAAAAATCTTGTTTGTTTCTCCTAAAATGGGCCAAACATTGTTCCGATAAGTCCATTCTCATGCGTTTTCCATCAAACATCAATAGTCGTGGCACCCATCTTGCAGATAATTTTTTCATTTCTAATTCTTCACTTAAAATGTAATATACCCTTTCAGATCTCGCGAAGAGACCATGAGGATAAAATCAGAGAGATTAGAGCCCACACAGAGGCATACCGACAATCCTTCTTTCCACGAACAATACGAGACTGGAATAGAAGGGAGAACCGATAGAGGTACTCAAGGTACCCTCCGCCACACACCGTCAGGTGGCTTGCGGAGTATGGATATAGATGTAGATGTAGATGTAGATGACATATGGCAAGAGTGAGCAATTTCATGCACTTTCAATCAGCAATCCTCCATGACCATTTTGTGCACTTTTGCAATGATTTCTGGAGTACTGACACGTCTTGGCCGACCACTGGGCGGATCATCATCTAAGTTCTCCTGACCAAATTTAAATTCATTTGTCCCCTTGGCAACAGTTGAGTATGAATGGGCAGAGTCCCCCAGTGTATTCTGGAAATCGGCATGAATATCCTTTGCTTTCATACTACAAAATACTTAATCACTGCTGAAATCTCGATTTTTTCCATCTTTGCAAATCACTACATGGGAACAACAACAGATCCACATCACCACCACATCTCTCTTCCAAGAGCACTGATGTGGCACATGTTTACAGGCAACAGTCCAATGAATATCAAGTGAACAACTCGTTGCACTAGCATTGACCTCTGCTGGCGATTCCAAGAACTTTTGAAACCACCCTCGTACAAACAAAATAGTCAAAGTCTTATTATACATGTTTTAGGTTTCTCTTCAGTTCACAGTAAATCTGCCAGGAAGTTTCATATCCACACACTCTGGTGCAGACTGAAAATTCATTCTGGAAACAATTTCCCAGGCTGTGGCTCAACCATGTCTCTGCAACATCCTTTTTTCCAGGAGTGCTGGTTTTGCAAGTCTCGCAGGAAAGCTTCTGTGAAGTCTGGAAGGTAGGAGATGAGGTACTGGTGGAAGTAAAGCTGTGAGGATGGGCCATGAGTCATGCTTGGGTAGCTCAGTTGGCAGACCACTTGCTCATGAAAGCGAAAGGTCCTGAGTCTGAACCTCCATCCGGCACACAGTATTAATGTGCCAGGAAGTTTCTTATCAGCATACACTCCACAGCAAAGTCAAAGTTCATTCTCGAAACAACTCTCAGGCTATGGTCAAGCCTATGGCTATGGCTAAGCCATGTCTCTGCAATATCCTTTCTTCCAGGAGCACTAGTCTTGCAAGTTTCACAGGAGTGCTTCTGTGAAGTTTAGAGGGTCGGAGATGAGGTACTGGCAGAAGTAAAGCTGTGAGGATTAGTTGTGAGTCCTGCTTGGGTAGCTCAGTTTTTAAAGCAATTGGTCCTGAGTTCGAGCCCGGTCTGGCACATAGCTTTAATATGCCACAAAGTTTCTCACTGACCATATTTGTGACAACTGTGGGACATGTCAGAGCATCAGACAATGAAACCAATTTCTGTAAGGAAACCCAGAGTGCATCGTAATAGTTGATAACAGGTCATATTAACAAATTATGGCAAATGACAACAAATACTATTCTTTTAGATTATTGAGAAGATGAAAAGATAAAAAAGGAAGGGGTACAACTACACTAATTCATAACAAAAAGAAATTGCTACTTAGTTCCAGCACAGTAACACGTGGTTGTAAAAAGACTACTCTTTTGACAAGAAAAGCACAGACCCCATATGTCACTGATTTTTCTCATCTTTTGCAAGGTTGTAGCACACATTTAAATGTAAATATCCACTTCAGAGTAAAGGAGATCACTCATCGAAAAACAGATATGTTGAGTCATCAACTGGAACACACAAAATGGAATGAAAACTTGCTAGCTTTTGGAGTAATACCCTTTGAGCTAGGACACACACACACACATATATACACACACAATGTATGGATACACACACCTATGTCCCTACATTGTGCCGGCCGGATGCAAGTGCCAGCGCCACGTTTTGGCAGGTGGACTAGGTAGGGGTGGGGTTGTGTCATGTGGGATGGATAAAGGAGAGAAAGGTGGGAAGCAGGGAGAGGGACTGAGGGTGGGTGGCTAGCTGCTCTGAGGTTGGTACCTGTTTTTCTGGCTAGGAACATGAGGGGTGGCAGTTGCACGGTCTGGACACGTGTCTGAGCCACTTGGGAGCAGCACATGCTGAATGCAACATGGGGATGTGAATTGGGACAGTCTAATACGAGAAAGTGACGTGGGGATGTAAATTGGGACAGTGTAATAGGATGGAGGAGGGGAAAATTGTTGGGTGGAGAGTTTGGGGTATTGGGTTACCAGAAACTGAGATCAGGGCATTTATAGGAGTAGTGGATGTGTTGCAAGGATAACTCCCATCTGTGTAATTCAGAGAAGATGATGGTGGCGGTAAGGCTCCCGATGGCTCAGATTGTGAAGCAGCTACTGAAATTAAGCATATTATGCTCAGCTGCATGTTGTGCCACTGGGTGGTCAACTTTATTCTTGGCAACAGATTGGGGAGTGGCCATTCATCTTGGTTGGTAGTCATACCAAAATAAAAGGCTGTGCAGTGTTTGCAGCAGAGTTGATATATGACGTGGTTTCTTTCACAAGTGGCCTGTCCCATGGTGGGGTAGGAAAAGCCTTTGACAGGAAGTGCTGTGTGGATAGATTGGGCAGGTCTTGCACCTTGCTCTTCCGCAGGGATATATTTACTGTGGCAAGAGGATGGGAGCAGGAATGGCATAGGGATTAACTAGGATGATGTGTAGGTTGGGTTGGCAATGGAACACGAATTTAGGGGTGTGGGAAAGATCTTGGTTAGAATGTCTCTCATTTCAGGACATGATGAAACATAGTCAAACTCCTGACAAAGGACATGGTTCTATAATTACACTTAAATGTAACAAATGCTGCTGTAGCACAATGCACTTCTCATGTGTTGATGTGTTGTCAAGAAACTGAGGTTCACAGTTTTAGAAGGCTGTTGAGAACCATACAAGAGTGCCAGCTCTCGACCAGCAGTGGTAGTGCACCTGGCTAAGGCAGTAGACTAGAAGCCTACCCATAGTGCATTTGAGACATGTCCCTTTCTCTCCTAACCTTCCTCCAAAGAGTTGCCTTGTTATAATCAAACATATTTCTTCATAAAGGAAGAACAACAGCAGCAGCAGCAATAATAATAATAATAATAATAATAATAATAATAATAATATAAATACACTGAAGCACCAAAGAAACTGGTATAGGCAAGCATATTCAAATACAGAGATATGGAAACAGGCAGAATATGGCGCTGCAGTCAGCAACGCCTATATACGAAAACAAGTGTCTGGCGCAGTTGCTAGATCAGTCACTGCTGCTACAGTGCTAGTTTATCAAGATTTAAGCAAGTCTGAATGTGGTGTTATAATTGGCACACGAGCAATAGGATACAATATCCCCGAGGTAGCGACGAAGTGGGGATTTTCCCATATCACCATTTCACGAGTGACCCTGGAATATCAGGAATCCGGTACAACATCAAACCTTTGACATCGCTGTGGCTGGTAAAAGATCCTGCACGAATGGGACTAACAATGACTGAAGAGAGTCGTTCATTGTGATTGAAGTGTAACCCTTCCACAAATTGCTGCAGATTTCAATGATGGGACAGCAATAAGTGTCAACGTGCAAATCAATCAACAAAATGTCATCAATACGGGGTTTTGGAGCTGAAGGCCCACTCATGTATCCTTGAGACTGCATCTCACAAAGCTTTACACCTTGCTTGGGCCCGTCAATACAGACATTGGACTGTTGATGGTTAGAAACACGTTGCATGGTTGGAGGAATCTCAATTCAAATTGTATTGAGCGGATGGATGTGTATGGGTATGGAGACAACCTCATGAATCCATGGACCCTGCATGTCAGCAGGGGACTGTTCAAGCTGGTGGAGGCTCTGTAATGGTGTGGGTTGTGTGCAGTTGTAGTGCTATGGGACCCCCGATATGTCTAGTGATGCATACATAAGCATCCTGTCTGATCATCTGCATCCATTCATTCATGTCCTTTCTGCATTCCGATGGACTTTGGCAATTCCAGCAGGATCAACAAGACACTCCACACATCCAGAATTGCTACAGAGTGGCTCCAGGAACACTCTTATGAGTTTAAACACTTCCACTGGCCACCAAACTTCCAAGACATGAACATTATTGAGCATATCTGGGATACCTTGCAATGTTCTGTTCAGAAGAGATCTCCACCCTTTATGGGCAGCCCTGCAGGACTCATGGTGTCAATTCCCTCCAGCACTACTTCAGACAATACTCGAGTCCACGCCACATCATTTTGCGGCACTTCTGCATGGTCACAGGGGCCCTACGTGATATTAGGCAGGTGTATCAGTTTCTCTGGCTCTTCAGTGTAGTAATAGTAATAACAACAATAATAATAATAAAATTTCTGTTATGTACACTTGGTATTAAACAATGATAGTGATAAATACATCTCATGAACATTTAAAAACAATGACCACTGAGAGATAATTTCTAACAAAAACCACACGCACGTCAACATAAGTACAATTAGTGGGGCTGTCAATGGATGCAACACCAGGAAGTGAAGAGTAATGCAACCTAGATGCCTCTATCTACAGCCCACTTATCTCACGAATGAATAGATCAAGCTGGGATTTACATGATGCGTACTTGCACAAAACGTGTTGGTTTTCACATAAGAGGTGTTTGGCCTCCATAAAAGTCATTAAAAAAAAGGACAAAAGATGGTCCTTATTGTTGCAACAATGTTACTTTATGGAGGTCTTGTGTTATTGCAATTAGTACAGGCAGAAAAGAAGTGAAAGCTTACTAGCTAATGCAATTTTTTTTATAATTTAAGTGGCTCTTCTGCTACCTAAAACAGGTGAGTAAATGTGTGTCTTTTTTTCTTTTAAGTGAAAATTGAGTAATAAAAAAGCAAGAAGGTTGAATACCATTCAATATCAGGAGTTTTCTTCCACAAGTCAATGTTATTTTTCAGCTCTTTACAATACTTTGTGAATACAAAAAGGGGTGAAAGACAGAAAACAATAATGTACATCATGATTCAGCATCCACAAAAAAATTACTGAACAATTTGGGGCACAGACTCACATTTAGGACTTGGATGCACATACCAAGCTGCCATCCTGATTCAAGTTATCCACACTTTTTCCAAATTACTTCATGAATGTAAATGTAGCTTCCTCTCTCTATTGCCCTAATCCAAATTGAGTCTGTGCCCCCATCTCTGATAGCATAATTGTTGACAGGATCTTAAATTTTCACCTTCTTCCTTTTCAACGTGAAACTTCAAATGCCTTTAAAACTGGCTGTGGCAGCTAAATGACAGGCCAGAGAATAGTAGCAACAGTATACCTTCTCCAATATGGATGTTGTTTTTATAAAAGACCAGAGACTGATTTGATGCAGCTCTCCTTGCTACTTTATCCTGTGCAAGCCTCTTAATCTCTGAGTAACTACTGCAATTTACATCCTTCTGAATCTGCTTAGCATATTCATCTCTTGGCCTCCCTCTACAACTTATACCCACCACACTTTCATCCAATACTAAACTTGTGTGTCCTTGATGCCTCAGAATGTATCCTTCTAATCGATCCCTTCTTTTAGTCAAGTTGTGTTACAAATTTCTCTTCTCCCTAATTCTATTCAGTACCTCCTCATTAGTTACGTGATCTACCCATCTAATCTTCAGCATTTTTCTGTAGCACCATATTTCAAAAGATTCTATTCTCTTCTCGTTTAAACTATTTATCATCCATGTTTCACTTCCACACATGGCTGCATGCTTTCTTTTCCATAGCCAGTCTACATTTTATGTCCTCTCTAGTTTGACCATCATAAGTTATTTTGCTCCCCAAATAGCAAAAGTGATCTACTAGCCCCACTAATTGTAAGTGTCTCATTTCCTAATCTAATTCCCTCAGCATCACCTGATATAATTCAACTACATTCAATTATCCTCATTTTTCTTTTGTTGATGAACATCTCTTATCCTGCTTTCAAGACACTGTCCACACCATTCAATTGCTCTTCCTGGTCCTTTTCTGTCTCTCACAGAATTACAATGTCGTCATCAAGCATCAAAGCTTTTATTTCTTCTCCATGGATTTTAACTCCTATTCCAAATTTTTCTCTTCTTTCCTTTATTGTTTGCTAAGTATACAGATTGAACAACATCAGAAATAGGCAACAACACTGTCTCACTCCTTTCTCAACCACTGTTTCCCTTTCATAACCAGTGGCTAGCACACTGGACTTGCATTCGGGAGGATGATGGTTCAATCCCGCGTCTGGCCATACTGATTTAGGTTTTCTGTGATTTCCCTAAATCGCTCCAGGCAAATGCCGGGATGGTTCCTTTGAAAGGGCATGGCCAACTTCTCACCCAGTCCTTCCCTAATCCGATGAGACCGGTGACCTCACACTTAGGTCTCTTCCCCCAACCCAACACAACCAACCTTTCACAACCCTTGACTCTTATAACTGCTATCTGGTTTCTGCACAAATTGTAAATAGCCTTTTGCTCCCTGTATTTTACAGCTGCCTCCTTCAGAATTTGAAAGAGAATATTCCAGTCAACATTGTCAGAAGCTTTTTCTAGGTCTAGAAATGTAAGTTTGCCTTTCCTTAACCTATCTTCTAAGAAAAGTTGTAGGGTCAGTATTGCCTTGCTTGTTCCAACAATTTCTACAGAATCCAAACTAATCTTCGCTGAGATTGGCTTCTACCAGTTTTTTCAATCATCTGTAAACAATCTGTGTTAATATTTTGCAACTAAGACTTATTAAACTGATAGTTTGGTAATTTTCACACTTGTCTGCAACTGCTTTCTGGGGAATTGTAATTATTATATTCTTCTTGAAGTCTGAGGGTATTGCCTGTCTCAAACATCTTGCTCGCCAGATGGAAAAGATTTGTCATGGCTGGCTCTCCCAAGGCTAGCAGTAGCTCTAACAGAATATGTCTACACCCAGGGCCTTGTTTCAACTTAAGTCTTTCAGTGCTCTGTCAAATTCTTCACGCAGTATCATATCTTCCATTTCGTCTTCATCTATGTCCTCTTCCATTTGCATAATATTGCCCTCAAGTACATTGCTCTTGTACAGACCCTCTATACACTCCTTCCACCTTTCTGCTTTCCCTTCTTTGTTTAGGACTGGTTTTCTGCCTGAGCTCTCGATATTCATACAGGTGGTTCTCTTTTCTCCAAAGACCTCTTTAATTTTTATGCAGGCTGTATCTATCTTAACCCCTAGTGATAAATGCTTCTACATCCTTACATTTGTCCTCTGTCCCCTGCTTAGCCATATTTCACTTCCTGTCAGTCTCATTTTTAAGACATTTGCATTCCTTTTCACCTGCTTCATTTGCAGCATTTTTATATTTTTCTTCCTTTCATCAATTAAATTCAATAGCTCTGCTGTTACTGAAGGATTTCTTCTAGCCCTCATCTTTTTACCTACTTGATCCTCTGCTGCCTTTACAACTTCGTCTCTCAACGCTACCCATCTTCTTCTTTCCCCTGTTGTCAATCATTCCCTAGTGCTCTCTCTGAAACACTCTACAACCTCTGGTTCTTTCAGTCTATCTAGGTCCCATCTCCTTAAATTCCTAACTTTTTGCAGTTTCTTCAGTTTTAATCGACAGTTCATAACCAATAGGTTGTGGTCAGAGGCCGCATCTGCCCCTGAAAATGTCTTACAATTTAAAACCCGGTTCCGAAATGTCTGTCTTACCATTATATAATCTATCTGAAACGTTCCAGTGTCTCCAGGCCTCTTCCACATATACAACCTTCTTTCATGATTCTTAAACCAAGTGTTAGCTATGATTAAGTATGCTCCATGCACAATTCTACCAGGCAGCTTTCTCTTTCATTTCTTACCCCCAGTCCATATTCACCTGCTACTTTTCCTTCTCTTCCTTTTCCTACTATCGAATTCAGGTCCCCCGTGACTATTAAATTTTCATCTCCCTTAACTATCTGAGTAATTTCTTTGATCACATCATGCATTTCTTCAATCCCTTCATCATCTGCAGAGCTATTTGGCATGTAAACTAGAGCTACTGTGGTAGACGTGGGCTTCGTGTCTACCATGGCTACAAAAATGCATTAAACCTACTCCTGCATTATCCATATTTGATTTTGTAGTTATAACTCTGTATTCACCTGACCAGAAGTCTTGTTCCTACTGCCACCAGACTTCACTAATTCCCACTATATCTAACTTCATTACCCTATCAATTTCCCTTTTTAAATTTTCTAACCTACCTGCCTGAGTAAGGGATCTGACATTCCACACACTGATCTGTAGAATGCCAGTTTTGTTTCTCCTGATAATGACTTTCTCGTGAGCAGTCCCTACCCAGAGATCCAAATGGGGGGCTATTTTACCTTGTACAGAATCCTGAGTGCAGTCCTATGAATTAAATGACATTGAAAGGAAAGCAGAGGCTGAAAAGGGAGTGACACGAGATTGTGGTCTATGTCTAACGCTATTCAATCTGAATTTTGAACAATAAGAAAAAAGGAACGAAGGAAAAATTTGGAAAGGGAATTAAAGTTCAGGGAGAAGAAATAAAAATTTTGAGAAAGAAGGGCATTAATCTACCTGGCTGTGTTTAAAATATTTGATTTGCACTACTAAGTTTGGCACTGCCCATTCTCAAGTGGATCTACTTTAACAGATGTGGGGCCCACCAGAAAAAAAGTGAGGTTTGCCAATGATACTGAAATTATGTAAGAGATACCAAATGAGTTGGAGGATCAACTGAGTGAAACGAATTGTGTCTTGAAAGAAGTTGCAAGATGAATATCAATCAAATTAAAATATGAGTACTGGAATGGAGTCAAATTAAATGTGATGATGCTGAGGGAATTCGATTAGGAAATGAGACACTAAAACTAGACAAGAATAGAACAGAAGCTTTTGAAATGTAATGTAGCAGAAGAATACTGAAGATTAGATGAGTAGATTCTACAAATAATGAAGGAGTATTGAACTGATTTTGTAAAAATAGAAATTTATGGCACAACTTAACTAAAAGAAAGGATCAGTTGATAGGATGCATCTACAAGGATAGAAAAATCATCAGTTTGGTGATAAAGGGAAGTGTGGGGGTTGTAAAAATTGTAGTGGGAGACCAAAGCTTGACTACAGTAAGAACATTCAAATAGATGTTAGCTGCAGTATTTATGCAGAAATGAAGCGGCATGCCCAGGACACTCTAGTGTGGAGAGCTGCATCAAACCCATCTTCATACTGAAGAACACAACAACAACAACAGCTTACGATAGAAAACAACATACGTAAGTATAATGTAATCAACTGCGATAAGTTTCATGCAATCACATTCCCAGTTCATACAATCTAAATCTCCTGAACAAGTAGTTCAATGCTGACTGAGAATGAATAACACTGGAAGGAAATGTTGAGATGGATAAGAAAAGTTATGTTCATGCAAGGAGGGAGACCACCTTAATTAACATATTCTCTGGATGAGGAGTCCAAGTTTAAAATTCATTATCTCTGATGGTCATTTCTTGTCAACTAAAGGTAGACAGAATTATAATTCCACTCACATGACCCAGTATACAATTTCATACAAAATTAGTGTACAGGGGCAAATGAATAGCAAAAAAATTGAAGGAGTTATAATTTCACTGAGGTGAACAGGTATGATCAGATACTAAGTAGGATATTAATGGTTTATGAACTCTACAATAAGCAATGTCCAACAATTTTAAGTATCCTTTTAGATAGGTTTTTTCCTGAGAGACTTACAAATCCAACAATAATGTCATCAAGAGAAAGGGATATTGGATGGAGCTGAGAAAGACAGACCAATCTTTATCACCTGTGTTATTAAAAGTTTTTGTAAAGATGATGTTACTATTAAGATGTTACATGTTATGCTAACAATATCTTCTTAAAAGTTTAATGTTTTGTTTCCATGTATGGTTTCATTAGTTGAGATATAGAAGGCACAGGAAACCATGAGAAACTATGTAGAAATTATGTTACTTACCATCACGACTTCCAGTTACTATTTCAGGAGCACCACATCCCACATTTAATCCACCAATTCCATCAATACAGTTGATAATTTGTTTGTGTGCTGAAGCTGTGTACACTGGGTTTGAAGTGTCCTCTAAATTCCTGAATAATAAGAAGAACACAAACTGTTCCAGGGCATATGCTATGAAGCAAACACAGCACCACAAATAACAATAACTTTATTAAGAAATATAATAAACTCCTTGAGTCTGTGAACATTATGAATTTTGGCAAATAGTATCATTTATACTATGTAATGCATCTTTTAGTTACTTCACAAGTGGGATATTTCGGCTATTGCCATTGTCAGATCATAAGTTTACAATTTGTGAAATGAAACTGACACCAGTTGCAATAAAAACTATGCAATTTTTTTACCTTCAGACCTGATCATAGCAGTAGCTGATATGAGACACTAATGTAATTAATGACATGACATCGGTCAGGCACACAGTTTTAATATGCCAGGAAGTTTCATATCCGCGCACACTCCGCTGCAGAGTGAAAATTTCATTCTGGAAACATCCCCCAGGCTGTGGCTAAGCCATGTCTCCGCAATATCCTTTCCTTCAGGAGTGCTAGTTCTGCAAGTTTCGCAGGAGAGCTTCTGTAAAGTTTGTAAGGTAGGAGACGAGATACTGGCAGAAGTAAAGCTATGAGTACCAGACGTGAGTTGTGCTTCAGTAGCTCAGATGGTAGAGCACTTGCCCGCGAAAGGCAAAGGTGCCGAGTTCGAGTCTCGATTGGGCACACAGTTTTAATCTGCCAGGAAGTTTCATATCAGCGCACACTCCGCTGCAGAGTGCAAATTTCATTCTGGAAACATCCCCCAGGCTGTGGCTAAGCCATGTCTCCGCAATATCCTTTCTTTCAGGAGTGCTAGTTCTGCAAGTTTCGCAGGAGACCTTCTGTAAAGTTTGGAAGGTAGGAGACGAGATACTGGCAGAAGTAAAGCTGTGAGTACCAGACGTGAGTCGTGCTTCGGTAGCTCAGATGGTAGAGCACTTGCCCGCGAAAGGCAAAGGTCCCGAGTTCGAGTCTCGGTCGGGCACACAGTTTTAATCTTCTAGGAAGTTTCAACATACAGTAAGTCACACTGATGGTATTATTTAAAAAAACACACTGGTTTATACAAAAACAGCAGTATCTGTCAAGACATAAAATCACAATTGTTGCATTTAAATAGGCAAAAAATTTACATTTTGTATGATGTGTGATTGGAAAGTTTTAAGAATGGATCCGCTACTGCTTACTGGCTTGATGAGCACATGCACGGAGGGTGGAGAGTGAGTCATTGCCTTGCCCCTGAACGCCCTCCGACAGGAAACTGTGTTTCCTTCATTCAGTTCTTGGGGCAGCTGGTTGGGTGCAGATCTACCTGCATGAAAATAGACGTAAAAGCGGAGCAACGAGTTTGTGTGAAATTTTGTTTTAAAAATGGGAAATCAGCTTCTGAGACTTACGAACTATTAAAAATAGCTTTTGGAGATAATTGTATGAGCCAGTCAAATGTTTTTGTCTGGTTCAACAGATTTAAAAATGGCTGCATTTCATTTGAAGATGAACCATGGTCTGGCTGTCCTTCTGCCTCAAAAACAAATGACAATATTGTGAAAGATCACATCTTAGTGTGCTCTGATCATAGATTTACAATTAGGGAGATGGCCGATGAACTTAATTGAAGTTTCTATTCAGTTCAGACAATTTTAACTGAAGATCTGAACATGTGTCAAGTGTCTGCAAAATTCATTCCAAAAGTGTTGTCAAGTGACCAGAGACAATACAGACTTAAAGTGTGCCAAGGACTGATTAAATGGTTTAGCGATGACCCAGAGTTGTTAAATATGGTAATTACAGGTGACAAATCATGGGTACATGGATATGATCCTGAAACCAAAGTGCAGACTTCGCAGTGGAAGACTCCAGGTTCACCACGACCGAAAAAAGCACGGTAAAGCCGGTCAAAGGTGAAGACAATGTTGGTGATTTTTCTGATCCTACCGGTATTGTGCATCATGAATTTACCCCTGGAGGACAGACAATTAACCAGAAATACTACAGATGTGTCATTGAGCGTTTGTGCGAAAAGGTGTGGAAGAAAAGGCCTGCATTGTGGACAGACAGGAGTTGGGTGCTACACCATGAAAATGCTCCAGCTCATCGTGCCTTCTCCATCGTTGAATTTTTCAATGAATTCAAACTTCCTATGCTTCCACAACTGCCGTATTCCCCTGATTTGGCCCCTGCAGACTTCTACCTGTTTCCTAAACTGAAATTTTCACTGAAAGGGAAGTGATTTGACTCAACTGAAGACATCCAGGCAAATACAGAGAGCGTCCTTAACACACTTCAGGAAAAAAATTTCCAGGAATGTTTCCAAAAGTGGAAACACCATTGGAGTCGGTGTGTTCAGTCAGAAGAGAACTATTTTGAAGGAGATGCATCACAGTAGCATGTAAGTAGCACCACTGTACAATTACAAGCCCATTCTTAAAAATTTCCAATCACACCTCGTACTCTGTGCAAAAGACAACGATGAATACTAAATCAAAATAAGAGTAAAAAACAACTATTAACATTTGAAATGGGAGTTAATCTACTTATATGTATGCATGTCTGTCAATCCAGCTAACACGTCTGATGGTATTTTCTCACTAAACATTAAACAGTACTGTTTAAATTAATCTGAAAAGTTATTTTATCCCAGTAACTGCCCTTGTAGCATAATACACATAACATCTTCTATTGTATGGTTGGATTTTGATCTTAACCATCATAACATTGAGATAATGATGCAATCAGTTTTGGTACATGAATATCATTTTCTCATCAGGAGATAACATTTCAACAAGGGTCTCAATAACCTAGGTCACAGTCTTCATGTACTTATATTAAATCTCCCACAGACATTCCACTAAATTTAAATTTGGAGAACTGCTGAAATTTAATACAACCATTTCCTTACCAGTAAGTTGGGTTGGGGTGTTTTGGGGAAGGAGGCCAGACAGCGAGGTCATCGGTCTCATCAGATTAGGGAAGGACGGGGAAGGAAGTCGGCCATGCCCTTTGAAAGGAACCATCCTGGCATTTGCCTGGAGCGATTTAGGGAAATCACGGAAAACCTAAATCAGGATGGCCGGACGCGGGATTGAACCGTCGTCCTCCCGAATGCGAGTCCAGTGTCTAACCACTGCGCTACCTCGCTCGGTTTACCAGTAAGTCATTTCTTTCATTTGCAGTTGCACAACACATTTGACGAAATGGTGGTCCCCTCTCCAAGACAAATGAAAGCATTTCCTTGTACCAATCATATGAGAAAATAACTGACAGCTCATCTGTACTATTATATAAATAGAAGTCGTCGTTTAATGTTGCTACCCAAAATCTTGAAAAGTACTTGACTGATTTACTTCAGATTTTTACATAATACTCTAAAGAACATTCAGATGGACAATGCTATACATTATGCAATACATGAAAGATATTAATATATATGTAATATGCAAGGGGGAAAAATTGCTATCAAAACCTAAAAACTTCTTGACTGATTTACTTGAAATGATACTCTAATCAAAATTTAGATGGACATGGACTACATACTTTTTAATAGTATTTATATATGCAATATGTAAATGGGAAATGTTGTTACCAAAACTCTTGAAAAGTTCTTGACCAATTTACCTTAAATCTTGAAATGATACTCTAACATACATTCGGATGGACATAGGTTACATATTTTTTAATATATATAACAGATATTTATGTAATAGAAGAAGGGAAAATGTTGTTAACAAAAATCTCAGAAAGCTCCCAAATTTTTACAGAATACCCCAATGAAAATGCGGACAGACATAGCCTACATATTCTTTAATGTACAGAGATATGGATAATATACATGAAGGGGAAATGTTGTTACCAAAACCTCAAAAAGTTCTTGAGTGATTTACTTTAAATTTTTACACAATATGTAAATAAGAATTCAGATGGACAAAGGCTTTATATTTTCTCAAACATCAATGTAGAAGTTTTCTGTTAAAACTGACCATAAGACAGAAAATTCTGTGCAATGAAAATGTATGGTAACATTTTCTTTCTCAGGGACAGTTTCAGCTACCCTGCAGTGCATGTACACTGTCAGACTGTCAGAAAAAAACCAGCACTGGTGCCATCTCAAGGTCAAGCAGACCTGCCAACTGCAGGGGAGCCAAACTTGAAGAGATGATGAATCAAGCACCACAAACTAGAATAGTGTAAGTCGCTTTGTACAGATTCTAGGACACAATAAAACTAGGGAGTTCTTTATTGAACACCCTGTACTGTCACTGTCTTCACACTTCCACTGATACCAATTATCCCAACCAGTTTACCCAGTCATTTTAACATTTGGAGGACTAAGCTATGGTGTCAGTCAGCTGGCTGATAATGAGCTTCATCGCAACTCTTCTGTATTTTTTTAGCAGGTTCCGCAACACATAACATGAATCAGTTTATTTATTTGAAAAAAGTATTTTTTCAATGAAGTGCCACAAAGAAACATGGCCTTACATCAGTGACAATTTTTTTTAAATAATGAAACGAATATGTGTTTTTTCACAACTTTTTTTTTTCATTTTTCGTTACCTAAATGGAGTCAGGATTAGATATATATACTAAAAATAAAACAGGTTAAAAATGTGTTTTTTTACTGGAAATTAATTTTTTTCTGTTGCCTGAGTATGAAAAAATTGAAGCATTTTTAGGAAACAAAGTTCTACATCATATTCTTCACAATGTTACCTGGTATCTTTTCTTGTCTTCCCAGATATTGCCTTACTACATTCTGCACAATCATTACATCTCCTGTAATGCTATTCTGATATTTCTGTAGCCTGAATCAATTTAGGAAAATGTCTTCCACTGAATCCATTTACAAGTGAACTATTTTGAGTCTAGGTTGATACAACCAGGCCTCCTTTATTAAGCAATGGCTCTGCCAATTCAATAATGAATTCAACATGTATGCAAATTAGCCTACAAAAATACTTTCTTCCATTACTCTGCTTCCTCTCAAAAGGAGTGTAGACCAAAAGGTGGTCACTGTGATCCATACCATCTTTTCTTTCTTTCTTTTTTTTTTAGTATAATCTAAAATACAGTCAGGTCCCTTCTCTAACATTCCCAATTTTGTTCTTACAGTTACATTGCGTGCAATCATTTTGTGTTTCATTAACAGGTATCTGCCGTGTACCAGACATTATGTACATTTACAGAAAAAATTTGACACAACAAATAGCTTTTCGTCATTGCTTTCGAAATTAGAATATAGTTCATCGAGCACTGAAACACTATTCTGCAATAATCTCCTCATTACCTGTGGTCATCATAAATAGATATACAAAGCATGTAGCAGACAAAAATTTAGGCCATTTGCACTGTGGGTGACATTGTGAGGCATGGAAAGCAGCAACAAAAAGGAGAATGTGAGCACTGCAAAGCACATTACAGTTAATACTGTGTGTTATCTGTATTCCTTTCCTGCCAATACAAGCAACAGGTGTGGCCATCTGTGGTTTTCTCTTGATGGTACAAGCATCACAGAGTACATTTACAAAGATGCCAGACATAAGACAAGCGTTGGAATGCATTTACAAAGCTGATAGATAAAAAGCAGTCATAACTCCTATACTGCTAGTCTTTTTGGAGTATAATATGTGTGGCATAGGAGCTACGTCGCTCATCTCCAAAGTGTTAAGCAACTTCAATTCCCAATCAAGATTTTGTTTGCAATAACAATAACCAAAGCTCAAGGTTAGAAGAGGGATAAGAGGACAGAGAGGAGACAGGGAAGAAATGGACACAGAGAGGAGGGAGAAGTAGATAGACAGAGAGGAGGAGGACGACATGCTGGACGGAGGGGGAGGGGAAAAGTAGATGGACAAAGAGAGGGAAGAGGAGGAGATGGACAAAGAGAAGATGCAGGAGGAGAGGGACAAATAGAGGGTGCAAGTAATTTAGGATGTATAAGGAATTTACCACACATATTTAGCAAGTGTTGCCAGGTTTACTAGTATAATATAAGATCACAAGACAAAATATTAAACACCCCATTAAAGGAGAACTGGTATCATGTAATTCATGACACTGAAATGGCATCATGACGAAGAGTTTTGTGTGTGTGTGTGTGTGTGTGTGTGTGTGTGTGTGTGTGTGTGAACTGGGGGGGGGGGGGGGGGGGAGGCATGGGGCGAGTACATGCATGTATATCCCAGCCAGTTTTATGGAAACAGTGCAGTACAGTAGGTGAACGTGGAGATGTTACATAATGGTAAAAAGGAGTTATTGTATTAGACATGCCCATAACCACACTGTGAATGAAGTTTCCTGAGTATCTGGTGTATCAATGTGGACTATCTAACATGTCTACAAGGAACAGTGTACCACTTACAGCCGTGTAACATGGCATACAAATACCAGTAATACAAAATTCTAGCCAACAATGTCTGAACGCCAGTGCCACATCTTGTCAGTAAGAATCGGTTCCAAAGCACAAGGGAGTTGTTGTTGTTGTCAGTGAAACCAGTTCCATCTCAAGTAGATTATGAGTGAACGTAATGGCACACAATGGACATCTGGAGTTGGGTGCCTCCAAAAAGACGATTGTCTACAGCACTACATAAAACTACACAGCCTGAATGGGCCAAACAATACAGTAACTGGACAGCAGCTGACAGGAGGTGTATAGCGAGGGAAAATAGGTCACAATTTTGCCTCTTTTCAAATTGTTGAGTGCACTGATGTTCAATGAGGGGTTTAACCTGTAGCATGTGGAAGGTGTAGTTCATTCCATAGCTTGGGCTCACTCATTCAAGTTATTATGAACATGAACTAGGACATTTAGGTCACCATTCTGGCTGACAAAATATTGCCCTTTCTTCTACATCTTAATGATGAGTATTTTATGGACACTCCCATCTTTCAAGAGACAACAGCCATGTCCATAGAGCTGCATGC
Source organism: Schistocerca cancellata (assembly GCF_023864275.1). Classification (NCBI taxonomy): domain Eukaryota; kingdom Metazoa; phylum Arthropoda; class Insecta; order Orthoptera; family Acrididae; genus Schistocerca; species Schistocerca cancellata. The sequence goes on along the minus strand of NC_064626.1, from coordinate 388,670,479 downwards.
ACACATTCCTAGTCTGACAAACACTCAGGCACCTACCATACCTCAAGTTACCCATTAAATCAACAGATTGTAGTAGCAGAGAAAATATCTAAGCCTACTGGAGACAGAGGATGATACGTTATCAATCATCATCCACATAATCTGGCATATCTGAGGACACTTGTGCATTCTCTTCCTCACCAAATTGACCTATTATTAATAACATTCATAATATTGTTATAACATATACAAAACTAATATTTTCTATGGTTGGCTAAATACTAATTTTTTGCCTGGTGTGCTTTGGTTAGGGTAGACCTATTGCAGAAATACACCAACATTTATCTTATGGTTTAAGTGTAATGTCTGATATTGTCACTACCGCAGTTGATAACCATACATCCAGGCCATCAAATGCAGGAGTTAGAAAGAGAAGTTAAACTTCCGTTTCACTTTTTCTCTGCCTTTTGCTATAAAATACTTCATGTGCAGTAGTCCGTAGTGAATATATTTTCATTGAATTGAAGTATTTATTTTATATTTTTTTTATGAGATGACAGTATTTTCCATTCACACAAGTCCTCTTCCAATTTTCAACAGTCTTCTCCACATTGCAAGCTTCACTACTTCATCAGTCAAGTCAGCAGCTAACAGCATATGAGTTATTTTCTTTATCTAAGGTGACAAACTCTGCACGTATACTTTCCCTTCTCTCTGAGGAAATATCAAGTCATTCACTTGTGTGAAAATTCTGATTATGGTTGCAGCACTAACTAAATAGTTTGCAGCAATCATCCTCTGAAATGTATTTAAGCACTGAGACTATGCCCCTTTTTCGTCATTTATGAGATGAAGCAGTAGTTACAAACTAACCAAAACTGAACTTGATAAAGGAGGCAATGCTAACTGTGATATCACATATCGATATCAACCCACAAGTACAAAAATTGGCAATAAAACTGCAAGTTTCTGTCAGATGCCAACAGCAGTCATGCAAGATCCAGAAGCAGCAATGGTGCACACCCACAGAGACACGCCTCCAGCAGCTCTGTACCATGAGCACCCTCTGCCGCTGTGGTACAAGACAGCTGGCAGCAGGCACACAGCACACTCACACTTGCCACTTCGCTACTTTACGCTATGCAGACACTGCCTAGTTGTGGTTTCAACGCCATCGCTCATGCTTTAGTTCAGAGAGCCTCATCCACGTTGCTATTATATGAACTGGACTTTGTTTCTTGCTGCATTATTTGTAATGAGTCTTCATACACTTTGAGAAATACAAGTTAAGTAAATCTTCTGTTTGTTGTGTTTACTTGTTCACTAATCATTTCTGCTTCTATCCACTTTCCCTATCATGACAGTTGGCACACCACTTTGTAGCACATCTCTCCCTATCATTGTGTACAAAGCCATACACAACATACCTGGCGATGCAATGAGCGCTAGAGCCTGTGTGTGCTTTCTTCCTGTTGTGTCATCTTTTAGTTTGTTTCTGCTGTTATTGATTGTCTTCTGTTTCCCCAGGGTTTGCCTTTTCATGCTCTTTATGTTCAAGATTCTGAGGTTGCTGCTTTTGCCCCCCACCCCTTCTGCTTTCTCTGTGGTTATTTGTCTTGTTATTCTGCTCATTGCTCCATTAATATGGCTGCTATGCCACAATTGCCCGCTGCACTGCCTGCAGCTGATTTAACTCAGTTTATTCAGTTGAATCAACAAATGGCACAACTGCTTCAAGTGATGAATCGGTTAATGAGGGCATAGATGACTTCACATAAGACACAGGACCCAATGGCAGCACCACCATTTGCATATGTGTCACCATTTCATGAGTCTGAAGAAATGAAGGAAGACTGGACATAGGACCTCACACAATTCAAAATACATTTCACAGCACATCACATACAAGGTACTTAGAAACATTCTTATTTCTTGGCCATGTTGGGATTGACTGTTTACAGACTTTACGCAAAACTTTTTCCTTCATCAGACCCTGAACTAGTACAATATGAGGACCTATTGCAGATGCTTATGAAGCGTTATGTGGACAGGATACAAGATGCCCGTTAAAAATACTTTAGGTTACGTGAGCAACAAGGGCAGACGTGCAATCAGTGGGTTACCGAATTGCAAAGGCCTTACTAAACAATTTAAATTCAAATGTGATTGTGGCAAATACTACAGTGATGCAATGATTTGTGATCCATCACGCACAATGTAGCTGACTGTCAAATTCAGGAAAGGAGTCTTAAATACCCAGCTCCTTCCTTGCAACAGGTTCTGCAGATTATAGACTATCAAGATTCTTGCGAAAGCACAGAACACAGTTTTGAAGTGTTGCCTGTCTGTTCTGTGCCGTGGACAGCCCTGACAAACAGATATCACAGTCATAAATAGCAGTACAGTAAGCCACAGCCACAGCACTTGCATAAACACGTTTCATGCCCAGCATAAATTGTGAATCATGCCTGCAGTGTAATACAACACAAGATCGCCTATCTTGCCCCTTGTTTGAAAAGAATTGCTTCCTTTTTGCAGCAATTGGGGACATGTATGGTCCATGTACTTACAGAAGAGTAAGGCACCCCCTTCTGCTACTCCTTCGCGCAAGTCTAAGTCACAAACAGTGTGTAGTGTGTTTTCATAGCCCCACAGCATTGTTAGTGCAAAACAACAGTGTAACAGCTGTTCACAAAAGGCTCCCATTTTATCTGCAGTGCCACATGAGGATAACAAACTTTTTGTGTCTTTGAGTATTTCCGGACAATCAGTCCCTTTGCAACTTGACAATGAAGCTTCACTGACTTCGCTTAACAATAGTACTTCTGAATTGCTTGGCAAACCTAAGTTGTGCACATTGCGCCATACACTGATGGTATATAATGGCCAAGGCATTCCAGTCATTGATAGTTATCCCTTGCCGTGCATGGAAGAATTGATGGATACAATTAGTGGAGGTCATTATTTTTCCAAAACTGATTTGCAAAATGCTTACTTGAAAATTCCTCTGGATGAGCAGTCGCAAGAGGTCTTCATCATTAACACTCATCTGGGGCTCTTCAAATTTTTGAGCTTGCTGTTTGGCAGTGCTTCCGCATCTGCCATATTTCATCACTTTCTGGAGTAGCTGACTGCAAAAGTTCCCATTTGCTCGAATTATTTAGATAACACTGTTGTCACAAGTCACACTCCTGAAGAACACATTAGCAACCTTTGCAACCTGTTTCAAGTGTTGTCTGCTGCTGATTTCAAATGTAACAGACGCAAATGTGTGTTTTTTCAGACTGAACTTGAATACTTTGGACAAGACATTAATAGCAAGGTTTTTCACCCATTGCAATCACACTTGCTTGCTATCCATGACCTTTCAGCCCCACGCAATATGTGAGAATTACAGTTTGCATTAGAGAAGCTCGCATATGACAACCAGTTTATTCTTAACACTGCTCAAATCATGGGTCCCTTGCACTGCTTGCTCAGAAAGAATGTTCCTTTGATTCACTCGCAAGTGTCAATCCACTTTCCAAAAATTGAAGGACACTTTACTTGGTGATCAATGCCTTGTTCATTTTGATCTACCCAAACACAAGGTCTTGGCTTTAGATGGTTCCTCTTATGATATTAGTGCAGTTTTTCACATAAACTTGGTGCTGTCGAGGCTGACTGCCTTTGCTTCAAAGTTGTTGACCAAAATGCAGTGTAGTTATTCATAAATTGAAAAGGAGGCTCTCCCCATCATCTGTAGTGTTACTAAGTTTCGCCGGTATCTTTTTGGCAGAAAATTTTACTTGGTGACTGAATATTAACCTCTGCAAACTTTGTTTAATCCTTTTCAGTCAGTCCCAAATTGCACAGCACAGAAGCTCCAAACTGGGCTCTTTTTTTGTCAATTTACCAACATGAGATTGCATATCGGGCCACTTCTAAGCATGCTGATGTATATGCTCTTTCTCACCTCCCAGTTGGCCCAGATTCAACATTCACTGAGTTCTCTGCTTCTTGTTGCTACACTGATGGACAAGACACAGATGTTTTGCATAGCTTTCCACTTAATCACCAGAAAATTGCCTAGGCCACAGCTGTGTATCCTGGTTTGCAGATTCTGTTACACTACGTCCATAACGTTTGGTCATTTTCTTCCACGCAGATTCATAGCTCTGTGGTTCACTGATTTTGCTTCGCACCATCAACGACCAGTCTTATGTTGTGGTTCCACAGGCTCTCCAGCTTGAAGTGCTTCATTTGTTACACCAAGGTCATCATGGTGTCATTCACATCAAGCAGATGGAGCAAACTCATTGCACTTGGCACAGCTTTGACGTGAAATTGAAGAGTTCACTTTTCAGTGCTAAGCCTGTGGTGAACATCAGTCAGCTCCAACTCAGCAGTTCTTTCATGTCCCAAACTGCAAGCACTTTGACAACACATGTTGTCTTTCAGCAAATTTCCCTTCATAGTTCCTAAGCACTCTACTATGGCTGATTCCACAATCTAGGTCTTGTCACTGATCTTTTGTCTCAGTGGATTACCAGAAGTGACTGTGACTGAATGACAAAATACCCCAATTTGTTGCCGCCAAGTTTAAACAGTTTTGTACCACCTCTGGCATCAACCATATAACAAATGCACCATTCCATCCACAATCCCACATCAAAGCTGAATGCTTTGTATGAAGATTGTTATGTGGATGGTGCCACCACATCTTGCTGCAGTTGCTGCACCCACAACGGCGTGCAACACCCACTCCGCTCACACAAGCGAAGTACCACACTAACGATTTGGTCTTTTACAGGTTGTATCATGGATGGAGGTGCTGGGAGCATGGCATCATTGTACATTTTGGACGCTCTCTGTTTCTGATGCAGAGACTGAGAGGAATACAGAGATGCCACCAGACTCAAATTCATCCATGTGAACTGTGTGATCTTGCCTGAGGCTTTGTGCTTTCAGATCCATGGCTGCCTGACGCAGCAGCCCTCATTGCATCCATCTCCTGTGGGCCTTGTGCCATCAGAGCTGGTCCTGTAGCCGAAGGAATTCAATGCCCTTTCACGGTCATCACCTTCTCTACAGCCACCATTGTCTGGGGATGGGCCCCTCTTCCCGGTGGCTGTCCCAAATTGTGCCTCAGGTTCCTATGCAGTTGTCAAGATGCCTCTGCCTTCATTTGCTGCTCTGCCGCTGGATGTAGGTGTGTGCCCTCTGCACATGCCCAGTTGTTTAGCTGGTGCTCCTGGGCGGGCTCAGGGCATACGCTGGGGTGTGGGGGGCTCAACACAAGCCTCAATTTCAGCCTCATCTCCTCATTGCCACCTACATCCAGCCCCCCTCCCCCCTGTTCTGTTTGCTCATCTGTGATACACGATAACAATGAGGAGATTTGGGGGAGGGGGAGGGATGTATTGTCACACACTAATATCACCCCATGGGTGTTAAAGTTACCGACAGAATTGAAAGTTTCCATCATGTGTTAATAGCAGTCATGTAGGATCTGTTGGAGACAATGGTGCACACCTACTGAGCCACACCTCCAGTGGCTCTGTACCGTGAGCACCCTCTGCCACCACAATACAGAACGGCTGGCAGCAACCACACAGCCTACTAGCACTTGGAGCCACTTTGTTACATGACAGTATGTAGATGCTGCCTAGCCTGGCTCCGACACCACTGTTAGTACTTTAGCTTAGACACACTCATCCTTGTTGCTACTGTATGAGCAGGACTCTGTTTCTTGCTGCATTATTTGTAATAATTCTTTGTATGCTTGGAGGACAACATGTTAAGTAAAATTTCTATTTGTTGTGTTAACTTGTTGGCTAATCATGTCTGCGCAATTGAGGTTTTTACCAGGCAGCACAGAATAATGTGAATATTAATTTTGTATTATGTGATTCATTATTTTAGTGCTGATACAGTCAGACAATAGACTACACAGCTAAGGAAAAAAGCATGAATATCATTTTCATCATATTGCGAGAAATGCATGTAACAGTGTTCACGCATAAGTGAATACATTAAATTTGTATAATTTTATACGATTTTATCGTGAGACATGAATATATGCGAATGTTTTAAAGATACTCCTGAAGTTTTAAGGCAATGTTTCAAATGTAACCTCTTAGTTATATGTAGCCCTTATGAAAATAATTTAAAAGACCTAATTTCCATATTTTGTGTAACAGTTTCTCAACATTTTAGTCTTTCATAATTTCATGTAAGTTTTTAATGCAGCCTTCTACTTGAAAAGCAATGACAGTTTACTGCTTTCACATTTCAAAGCACTTGTCCACCAGAGCATCTCAGTATCTGCACTGGTCATTTGCTTTTTGGCTGTGGTAAAGTGACAAACAATGTGAACAACAGTTCGCTCACAGCATGCGAGACATTGGAGGTAAATTAGTCTTCACTGACTCAAAATATTGTAGCAAAGGGGCTCTGAGCACTATGGGACTTAACTTCTGAGGTCATCAGTCCCCTAACTAACCTAAGGACATCACACACATCCATGCCTGAGGCAGGATTCGAACCTGCGACTGTAGCGGTCGTGTGGCTCCAGACTGTAGCGTCTAGAACCGCTCAGCCACTCTGGCCGGCAAATATCGTAGCAAATGAGAGTCTTATGGCACCAGGAAAAATTAATGGATATACCCCAATATGTTTATTGCCAATTGCATTACGCAAGTTCATTAGGCACTGTACATAAACAAAGGTAACCTGCCATTCTATCAACACAAGTAAAATTGCAAAATAAATTGCTGCCGTTTGACTCCAGTGACTCCCCATTACATTTGGAAACTGTCAACCACATTGTGGATGATCCTTGTACAATTGTGAAGTCACTGAACACAACCAAAAGGATGCTAAGAGCACTGCACTACCATGTGCTTCAAAGCCACTGAACAAGGCTCCCTGACGTTATACTGTACATTTGTAATGGCTGAATCAGCAGAAAAGGCAGACTTACAGCCAAGTGACAGCGATAATAAACAGTAGGTTAACAGGCAATCAGAAATAGAAATACTTGCAAAATGTTCAGAATAATACGTTAGAACACTCAATGCCTCAAGAACAAAGTGTCAGATCTAGAATTAGCTTTAAATAATTTTGCTGCTGTGTTGTTTGAGACTTTCAATTGCTTCATTGGTTCCCGGGCGTCGCATCTGATAATGTTGTGGAAGCTGCGCAATATTTCAACAAGACAGATGCTTGTCTTCAACTGCTTACTGATGCATTTCTGCAGTGGCTCACCAATCTAAAAGGTGATTATAATTAAAGTTAAACTTTCAAAATGCTGTATAAATAAAACCACTGGTCAGAATGATGTCAAATTGCAACGGAATATTATCAGAGAAGGGGGAAAACATATGGTGGAAGAAGAAAAAATTGTGTGAAAATTGATAAATAGATGGCACTTTCAGAGTCAGAATGAGTAAATGAAAACACCTGTCATGCGCATGACCCATTGAAGTTGGTATAAACTTGCCAGGTACATGACTTTTCCTCCTTTTGTGTCTGCAACATTCACCATGACTGTCTCAATGCAGGATCGCTCTCTGCTTGTAAAGCTGTATTACAAGAATGATGACTGTGCACACGTTGCTCTGCAGAAGTTGGGGACACTGAAGGGTTTGAAAAAAGGCATTGTCACGATGATTGCCATGGGTCTGGAGAAAACGATTCGGAAATTTGAAAAGACTGGTTCTTCTGGTGTGCTACCTGGTAGAAGGAGGAAACAAATTGATTCGGCGTCAGTGGAAGCAATGACCACAGCAATGCAGGAGGAGATGAGTAGTGGTGCGCAAACATGAAGAGCACAGACAATTGCCCGAACACTGGACATACCCGTGAGCACAGTGTGTAAAATCCTACAAAATACCCTTCTTTGCTATCCATTCAAAATCTCCCACATGCATGAGTTGCTTCCTGTTGACCTGCCAGCAAGAGAGACTTTTGCTTTACAATTACTTGCTCCAAGGAAGTGGACAATGATTGGCCGTGGAAGATTTTGCGGACAGACGAAGCCATCTTCCATCTGACAGGATATGTCAATACACAGAATTGTCGAGTATGGGCAACAGAAAATTCACACGCAAATCAAGCAGTACCACTTCATCCTGAAAAGGTCACTGTGTGGTGCGGGTTTACAGCATCATTTATCATATGGCCATATTGTTTTGAAGAGACAGGTGCTTCCCATCCTGTTTCCTGTACGGTCACTGGTAAACACTAGGAGTGTCTTTTGCGCAACCATGGCATCCATGCTCTCCAACAGCTTGGATGTGTGGACTGGATCTTTTTATGCTGGATGGCGCACCTCCACACATTGTAAATCAAATTAAGCAGCTGCTGAAGCGCCATTTCGGAAATGATAGAATTATCAGCCACCATTTCCCTACAGCCTGGCCATCCCAATCACCTGATCTTAATCTGTGTGACTTTTGGCTGTGGGGCTTTCTGAAAGATGTTGTGTTCAGTGTTCTGATTGCAGACTTAGATGCATTGACGGCATGCATTGCGCAACACATTCTGAATGGGACCCCAGAAACACTTCAATCAGTTGTGGAACATGCTGTTTCTCGATTTCAACTTGTTGCAGAAAACAGTGGGTAGCAGACTGAACATGTTTTGTGCCAGTCACACAGAAATTAATAATCCAATTTTATTTTGATTTATGCTTTTTATGTGGTTTTTGACCTAAGGACAACTAAAAACAGATGTGATTGATGCTTTTTATGCAGTTTTTGGCTTCAGGACAGTTACAAACTGGTGTGATTGATGCTTTTTATATGGTTTTTGGCCTCAGGAAAATTAAAAACCAACGTGAGTGATGTATTTTATGCAGTTTTTGGCCTCAGGACAATTAAAAACCAATTTTTCCTATCCGATGTGATATGACCTTGCCATGGAGGATGGGCTTACGTAACTAACAGTATCACACCTGTACACCCATGCACACTGAGTAGTACAGTTTGTTTAACATCAAGCATACACCTTAGGCATTGTTGTATTATTCATTTGTCATTTGTAGTTGACCACTATTAAATTGTGATGCTTACAGCGCCATCTATTGCTACATTCTGTAACTATTTATTTTTCTTCTGCCATACATTTTCCCCCTTCTCCAATAATATTCCGTTGAAATTTGACGTCATTCTGACCAGTGGTGTTATTGCGAAGGCAGTTTGAAAGTTTAACTTTAATTATAATCACCCTGTATATGCTGGCTCACTAGAAAAGCACAGGCACCAAGGGGTGGGGCTCTAACGTCATCACAGATGACATCATGTCTATGATAATGTTATAGCCTCGTCCCTTGGTGCCTGTGCTTTCATAGCGAGCCAGTGTGTATATTTGTGAACCACTGCAGCAATATGTCAGTAAGCACCTGAAGATGACGAGCAGCTGCCTCGTTCAAATATTGTGCAACTTCCACAACATTATCCGACACGATCCCTATGAACTAATGAAGCAATTTTGCTGATATTTCTTGGACTTATTTATCTGAAAACTAAGGTTAATCACTTAATTTTAAATTAACACCTCATAACTGTTTAATATTTTTAAAAATGGTGGAAATGAATTTGTACTGCAGTATGGCTGCTTGAATCAAAAACAGAAGAGGACCAGCTAAATACTGAAAAACATTTTGAATCATACACCACAGAGATAAAAACTGAAGCTAAGAATAAAAAACTAATTTTCTTAGTAATACACAGATCACCATTGGACACTAAATATACATTTGAAAAACAAGTTGAGATAACTTTTTTTTGCACTAACTAAACAAAATTCTTACTATGCGGTGGTTTTAATATTAATCTGTCAACTGAAAGGGAAGAAATCAGCAGCGTTTGAATATCCTAAATAGTTTCCACCTTATTAGATGCTTTTTCAGACCCCATTAGAATAACAGAATTATCATTTCTCCCATTAGACAATATCTCCACAAATATCGAAAATGTTTCATTGAGGCTCTATATGCCAAATTAGGTCTCTCAGGTCACAACACACAAGTAACACACATACGTTCCACTATACACAAGATAGTAAAAAATAAGTGGGAATATAAAAGGTACTTCTAAAATGAAAATGTTAATATTTTCATTCAAACTTTAGCAAATGAGACTTGGAAAAAAGTTTTTACTCATCTGGGCCCACTGCATCATATACGTCATATAAGGACATTGCACACACATCAAAAAATGTTTTGCATCACCTTGGTTCCGAGAGTTCCGGAACCTGTACAGAAAATTGGAATAGAGATCAACATAAACGTCATTTCTGCTCTTTTTATTGCTCTTGAAAACCACACACTGCATGTTGTACCACCATACAGTCAGACCTTCATAGGTGATGGTCCACTTTGCTGTACACACCGGTACTTCTAATACCCAGTAGCATGTCCTCTTGCATTGATGCCTGCCTATATTTGCCATGGCATACTATCCACAAGTTCATCAAGGCACTGTTGGTCCAGATTGTCCCACTCCTCAATGGCGATTCGGCGTAGATTCCTCAGAGTGTTTGGTGATTCATGTCATCTATAAACAGCCCTTTTCAATCTATTCCATGTATGTTTGATAGGGTTCATGTCTGGAGAACTGCTGGGCACTCAAGTCGAGTGATGTCGTTATCCTGAAGGAAGTCATTCACAAGATGTGCACGATGGGGACACAAATTGTTGTCCATAAAGATGAATGCCTCACCAATATGCTGCCGGAATGGTTGCACTATTGGTCGGAGGATGGGATTCACGTATCATACACCCGTTACGGCACCTTCCATGACCACCAGCGGCTTGCATCAGCCCCACATAATGGCACTCCAAAACAGCAGGGAACCTCCACCTTGCTGCACTCACTGAACAGTGTGTCTAAGGCGTTCAGCCCCTTCGGATTGCCTCCAAAACACGTCTCCGACGATTGTCCGGTTTAAGGCATATGCGACTCATCGGTGAAGAGAACGTGATGCCAATCCTGAGCGGTCCATTCGGCCTGTTGTTGGGCCAATCTGTACCACGCTGCATGGTGTCCTAGTCGCAAAGATGGAACTCGTCATGGACATCTGGAGTGAAGCTGTGCATCATGCAGCTTATCACACACAGTTTGAGTCATAACATGATGTCCTGTGGCTGCACAAAAAGCATTATTCAACATGGTGCTGTGCTGTAATCTGTAGGTAGCAGTCATCCACTGCAGTAGTAGCCCTTAAGCGGCCTGAGCGAGACATGTCATTGGCAGTTCCTGTCTCTCTGTATCTCCTCCATGTCTGAACAACATCGCTTTGGTTCACTCTGAGATGCCTGGACACTTCCCTTGTTGAGAGCCCTTCCTGGCACAAAGTAACAATGAGGACGCTATCAAACCACAGTATTGACCATCTAGGCATGGTTGAACTACAGATAACATGATCCGTGTACCTCCTTCCTGCTGGAATGACTGCTACTGATCGGCTGTTGGACCCCTCCGTCTAATAGGTGCTGCTCATGGGTGGTTGTTTACATCTTTGGGCAGGTTTAGTGACATCTCTGAACAGTCAAAGGGACTGTGTCTGTGGTACAATATCCAGAGCCAACATCTATCTTCAGGAGTTCTGGGAACTGGGATGACACAAAACGTTTTTTGATGTGTGTGTACTAGACTATGAGCCGAAGATGCTGCTGTGTTCAATTATAGCTTTTATTGCAATAGGCCTATTTTTTCAAGATTAACACCTTCAGGTTATCTGTGGAAAGTACACAGTTTGATATAATATTTCAAATTTTGAAGTAGATAATTTAACGTATTATTGAATTATGGTTTGCTATGTATATCAGGTGGTCTTGATATTCATATCACATTGATGTCTCAGTTACTGTCACACTGCATTTGTGACAAATGTCTGCTTGTGTCTATATATATATATATATATATATATATATATATATATATATATATATATATATATATATATAAAGAAAGATGATGAGACTTACTAAACAAAAGCGCTGGCAGGTCGATAGACACACAAACAAACACAAACATACACACAAAATTCTAGCTTTCGCAACCAACGGTTGCCTCGTTAGGAAAGAGGGAAGGAGAGGGAAAGACAAAAGGATTTGGGTTTTAAGGGAGAGGGTAAGGAGTCATTCCAATCCCGGGAGCAGAAAGACTTACCTTAGGGGGAAAAAAGGACAGGTATACACACACACACACACACACACACACACACACACACACATATCCCACATATCACATTACCCACCGCCCCCGGTGTAAAACCTGTCCCATGCACCCTCCCACCACCACCTACTCCAGTCCTGTAAACCGGAAGGTGTACACAATCAAAGGCAGAGCCACATGTGAAAGCACCCACGTGATCTACCAACTGACCTGCCTACACTGTGATGCATTCTATGTGGGAATGACCAGCAACAAACTGTCCATTCGCATGAATGGACACAGGCAGACAGTGTTTGTTGGTAATGAGGATCACCCTGTGGCTAAACATGCCTTGGTGCACGGCCAGCACATCTTGGCGCAGTGTTACACCGTCCGGGTTATCTGGATACTTCCCACTAACACCAACCTATCCGAACTCCGGCGATGGGAACTTGCTCTTCAATATATCCTCTCTTCCCGTTATCCACCAGGCCTCAATCTCCGCTAATTTCAAGTTGCCGCCACTCTTACCTCACCTGTCATTCAACAACATCTTTGCCTCTGCACTTCTGCCTCGACTGACATCTCTGCCCAAACTCTTTGTCTTTAAATATGTCTGCTTGTGTCTGTATATGTGTGGATGGATATGTGTGTGTGTGCGAGTTTATACCCGTCCTTTTTTCCCCCTAAGGTAAGTCTTTCCGCTCCCGGGACTGGAATGACTCCTTACCCTCTCCCTTAAAATCCACATCCTTTCGTCTTTCCCTCTCCTTCCCTCTTTCCTGATGAGGCAACAGTTTGCTGCGAAAGCTTGAATTTTGTGTGTATGTTTGTGTTCGTTTGTGTGTCTGTCGACCTGCCAGCACTTTCATTTGGTAAGTCACATCATCTTTGTTTTTAGGTATATTTTTCCTTCGTGGAATGTTTCCTTCTATTATATATATATATATATATATATATATATATATATATATATATATATAGAGAGAGAGAGAGAGAGAGAGAGAGAGAGAGAGAGAGAGAGACATTCCACGTGGGAAAAATATATCTAAAAAGAAAGATGATGAGACTTGGCTTGTGTCTGTGTATGTGTAGATGGATGTGTGTGTGTGTGTGTGTGTGTGTGTGTGTGTGTGTGTGCGCGCGAGTGTATACCCGTCCTTTTTTTCCCCTAAGGTAAGTCTTTCCACTCCCGGGACTGGAATGACTCCTTACCCTCTCCCTTAAAACCCACATCCTTTCGTCTTTCCCTCTCTTTCCCTCTTTCCTGATGAGGCAACAGTTTGTTGCGAAAGCTTGAATTTTGTGTGTATGTTTGTGTTCGTATGTGTGTCTGTCGACCTGCCAGCACTTTCATTTGGTAAGTCACATCATCTTTGTTTTTAGGTATATATATATATATATATATATATATATATATACACACACACACACACACACACACACACACACACACGATCAAAGGCAGAGCCACGTGTGAAAGCACCCACGTGATTTACCAACTGACCTGCCTACACTGTGAACCTTTCTATGTGGGAATGACCAGCAACAAACTGTCCATTCACATGAATGGACACAGCCAGACAGTGTTTGTTGGTAATGACGATCACCCTGTGGCTAAACATGCCTTGGTGCACGGCCAGCACATCTTGGCACAGTGTTACACTGTCCGCATTATATGGATACTTCCCACTAACACCAACCTGTCAGAACTCCGGAGATGGGTACTTGCCCTCCAGTATATCCTCTCTTCTCGTTACCCGCCAGGCCTCATCCTCCGCTAATTTCAAGTTGCCGCCACTCATACCTTACCTGTCATTCAACAACATCTTTGCCTCTGTACTTCCGCCTTGACTGACATCTCTCCCCAAACTCTTTGCCTTTACAAATGTCTGCTTGTGTCTGTGGATGTGCGGATGGATATATGTGTGTGTGTGTGTGTGTGCAAGTGTTACCTGTCCTTTTCCCCCTAAGGTAAGTCTTTCCACTTCTGGGATTGGAATGACTCCTTACCCTCTCCCTTAAAACCCACATCCTTTCGCCTTTCCCTCTCCTTCCCTCTTTCCTGACGAAGCAACTGTTGGCTGCGAAAGCTTGAATTTTGTGTGTATGTTTGTGTTTGTCTGTGTGTCTATCGAAGCGCCAGCTCTTTCATTTGGCAAGTCACATCATCTTTGTTTTTAGATATATTTTTCCCACATGGAATGTTTCCCTCTGTTATATTCATATCATTAATTTGAACCCAACAATTACGTTTGTTATTGTCACTGTTGCATTTCGAAATCTTTTCTGTCATCTTACTTTCTCTCTCTGTTTTTGCAAGTAGTTTCACTTTCTATTCACCTTCTCCTTTTTACCGTAATCTTCAATACAATTTTATCCCGTCTATATATACTCAATAATACATAACCCACTTCCAAACCATAACCAAAAAAATTTTTTTTCCGCTTTCAAAACTACCACTGCTATAAAATCCACCGTTTCCAGTTCACAAACAGTTCCTTTCACCTATTAAACAACCATTTCGGCTAGTTCTAATAACTTTTGCTTTATTTCCTACATCACTGATCATGTTTAGCCACTTCCCATATGTTTTAACGTCATTATTTCTTCGTCAGACAATTGTTAGCCTCATTTTCATAATCTGCCACCACATAACCACTACGACCCCATTAAGTTTTATTTACATTCCCTCCGCAAACATGCCTTCGCCCTAGCCAGATTACACTCCCATATTTTATTTACTCAGGCTTGTCTGACATTTGGCTTTACCCCCAAAGGTCTCACACTTAAAGTTCCCATCTCTGGCTGTAACCCTTCTTTCCATCAGTCCCTATACAAGTTCCAAACTGAACAATCCATTGCCTTCACCCACTTAATCCTTCACCTACACATCAACTCAGCCAATGAACACACCCATCAACTCCTATCCTTAATAAAAGTCCTCAATCTTTCCTCTCCCACATCCACACCGGCTGATCAGAGCATCCTCCTACAGGCCAACCGCAAATTAGAACAGCATGCCATCCTCCACCTCAAAAAACTATCCAATCTCCTGGTTTTCTCACATCCGGAAAGGCAACTCACTCACCCTTCACAACCTTTCCAGCAAACCTCAACCTCCTCTCATTGCACACAGACCCAGTCTCTCCCATCTACTCAATCTCCCACTTCCAGCTCCATTCCCCCCAAAACCTCAAAATTCCAATCAATACAATCTGGAACCACAACACCCTAATTCAGTAGTTAACCTTTCCTCCAAACCTCTCTCCCAATCCGAAACCTCTGTCCTATCCAAAGACCTCACCTTCAGCCCTACTCCCAGATTCAACCAAACAGCCCTCGTCAAAGATTTACTGTCCTACACTCATACTCTCTGCTGGAAATATCACTTTGCCACAAAGAAAAATGATCCTAATCCTACTCCTAATGATCCAACTCCCCGAGACACTATCTAAATTGAACCCTATCACAGCGGGACCCACCTCCTCTTCCTCAAAATCTCCCTCTCCAAACCTTCCAGGAATTTCTCACTTCCAGCCTTGCCTCTCAATCCTTCTTAAAAAACCTTAATCCTACTCCCAAAATCACCACTGATGAAGCCCAGGCTATCCGTGATCTAAAGGCTGACCGATCCATTGTCATTCTTCCGGCGGACAAGGGTTCCATGACCGTGGTACTTGATTGTCAGGAGTATGTGACTGAGGGACTGCGTCAGCTTTCAGACAACACTACATACAAAGTTTGCCAAGATAATCCCATTCCTGATGTCCAGGCAGAGCTTCAAGGAATCCACAGAACCTTAGGCCCCCTACAAAACCTTTCACCTGACTCCATCAACCTCCTGACCCCAGCAACACCCCGCACCCCTACCTTCTACCTTCTTCCCAAAATTCACAAACCCAATCATCCCAGCCGCCCCATTGCAGCTGGCTACCAAGCACCCACAGAACATATCTCTGCCTACGTAGATCAACACCTTCAACCCATTACATGCAGTCTCCCATCCTTCATCAAAGACACCAACCACTTTCTCGAATGCCTGGAATCCTTACCCAATCTGTTACCCCCGGAAACCATCCTTGTAACCATTGATGCCACTTCCTTATACACAAATGTTCCGCACGTCCAGGGCCTCGCTGCGATGGAGCACTTCCTTTCATGCCGATCACCTGCCACCCTACCTAAAACCTCTTTCCTCATTACCTTAGCTTCATCCTGACTCACAACTTCTTCACTTTCGAAGGCCAGACATACCAAGAATTAAAGGGAACAGCCATGGGTACCAGGATGGCCCCCTCGTACGCCAACCCATTTATGGGTCGCTTAGAGGAAGCCTTCTTGGTTACCCAGGCCTGCCAACCCAAAGTTTGGTACAGATTTATTGATGACATCTTCATGATCTGGACTCACAGTGAAGAAGAACTCCAGAATTTCCTCTCCAACCTCAACTCCTTTGGTTCCATCAGATTCACCTTATCCTACTCCAAATCCCATGCCACTTTCCTTGACATTGACCTCCATCTGTCCAATGGCCAGCTTCACATGTCCGTCCACATCAAACCCACCAACAAGCAACAGTACCTCCATTATGACAGCTGCCACCCATTCCACATCAAACGGTCCTTTCCCTACAGCCTAGGTCTTCGTAGCAAACGAATCTGCTCCAGTCCGGAATCCCTGAACCATTACACCAACAACCTGAAAACAGCTTTCGCATCCCGCAACTACCCTCCCAACCTGGTACAGAAGCAAATTACCAGAGCCACTTCCTCATCCCATCAAACCCAGAACCTCCCACAGAAGAACCCCAAAAGTGTCACACTTGTGACAGGATACTTTCCGGGACTGGATCAGATTCTGAATGTGGCTCTCCAGCAGGGATACGACTTCCTCAAATCCTGCCCTGAAATGAGATCCATCCTTCATGAAATCCTCCCCACTCCACCAAGAGTGTCTTTCCGCCGTCCACCTAACCTTCGTAACCTCTTAGTTCATCCCTATGAAATCCCCGAACCACCTTCCCTACCCTCTGGCTCCTACCCTTGTAACCGCCCCCGGTGTAAAACCTGTGTCATGCACCCTCCCACCACCACCTACTCCAGTCCTGTAACCAGGAAGGTATATACGATCAAAGGCAGAGCCACGTGTGAAAGCACCCACGTGATTTACCAACTGACCTGCCTACACTGTGAAGCTTTCTATGTGGGAATGACCAGCAACGAACTGTTCATTCACATGAATGGACATAGGCAGACAGTGTTTGTTGGTAATGGTGTGGCTAAACATGCCTTGGTGCACGGCCAGAACATCTTGGCACAGTGTTACACTGTCCGCGTTATCTGGATACTTCCCACTAACACCAACCTGTCAGAACTCCGGAGATGGGAACTTGCCCTTCAGTATATCCTCTGTTCTCGTTACCCACCAGGTCTCAACCTCCGCTAATTTCAAGTTGCCGCCGTTCATACCTCACCTGTCATTCAACAACATATTTGCCTCTGTACTTCCGCCTTGACTGACATCTCTGCCCAAACTCTTTGCCTTTACAAATGTCTGCTTGTGTCTGTGTATGTGCGGATGGATATGTGTGTGTGTGCGAGTGTTACCTGTCCTTTTCCCCCTAAGGTAAGTCTTTCCGCTCCCGGGATTGGAATGACTCCTTACCCTCTCCCTTAAAACCCACATCCTTTCGTCTTTCCCTCTCCTTCCCTCTTTCCTGACGAAGCAAGCGTTGGTTGCGAAAGCTTGAATTTTGTGTGTATGTTTGTGTTTGTCTGTGTTATATATATATTTTTTTTCTTTTTTTTTTTCAGCACTTCACCCATGACTGGTACTCCCCCTGGAAGGTCTTGACTGGAGCCTCATTTAAGAGCATTGTCACAGTTTTTTGTATGTCCTCAATTCTCTCAAAATGGTGTCCTTTGCACACAGTTTCAATCCTGGGGAACAGGAAGAAGTTCGGCAGAGAGAGATCAGGACTGTAGGGCAGCTGCGGCAGCTTTGCCAAGCTGTGCTGGGTCAGATGCTCGCAGACACACAGAGATGTGTGGCTGGGTGCGTTGTTGTGATGAAGCAACCAAGTAACAGAAACGACGTTTCGCACTTGGAGGACCCTTTACCACGATATTTACGTAGTAAAGTGCATTAATGTCTGTCTTTGGACACAAACTCTTCATGAACCACACAATTGCTGCTGAAGAAGCCAATCAGCATTGTTTTCACCTCAGATTTGCTCATCCTCACCCTCTTGGTTTTTAGGGATTCTAAAGTGTACCATTCTGAATTTTGGTGCTTCATTTCCGAGTTGTACGCAACAGTCAATGTCTTTTCACCAGTAATAATATTGTCCAATAAATCCTGTTCTGTGACCGCGCATTCCAACAGTTCAGTCACAATTGACATTTGATTGGCCTTTGGCACCAGCTTGGTGCACACCTTTCTCATGTGCAACTCCTCCATAACAATGTTGAACACAGGACTTTCTAGACTACTCAGAGCGTCAGCTAAAACCCGAACATTCGATTGGCGGTCAGAATTTAACAATTCAAGACCATGATTCAAATTGTCTTCGTTTCTGCTTGCTGATGGCCTTCCAGAGTGAGAGTCACCGTTTACCCCTCCCTCGCCGTCCTCAAACTTCTTCACCCACACTGTAACTTGCACGTACCTTATTGTAGACTTTCTGTAGGCTTGCTTTAACATTGTGTAAGTCTCGGAAGGCTTTTTATCGAACTTTGTGCAAAACTTGATCAGTGAATGTTGTTCGACTGAATCAACCATCGCATGTCATGACAAAGATGCAAAACAGAAGTGCACTTACGCAAAGGCGCTGATGCTTTGGTGCACTGTAGAGCTGGAGGTCCCCACACCTAACCCAACTGGACTGAGCACACTGCGACCAATCGTGGAACAGCAAAAATATATATTTCATGACTTTTTGAACACACCTTGTATATAATGTCCTTATTGGAAAAAAAAGTATTTTAAAAACCAACAACTGATGAATCATTCATTGTATTTTCTAATACTTTCATGTCCGTATTTGAAATGTGTTTTGCAAAAAAATCTCATAAATATCACTGTCATACCAAGAAACAACAGCCAGAGGATATCACTTGATGATCATGCTAAAACATCTCAATCAGCTCAAAAAAGACAAAAAGGATCAATGTTTCACAGAATATGGTAACAGATACAAGAAAATTAATAAGAAAGTGATTTAAAAAGCTAATGTAAAGTACAGTGACAAAGCAATTACAGAGTCAGATATTGTCATGGTGTAACCACAATCAAGTCCAAATCCAAAAGCAGCATTGTCAATGAAGTACAATACTTGGAACTGAGAGCAGGTTTATTACAAACACCGATGTACAGCCAGAACAGAACTGAACTCCAGAGCACAGAGTGCCACTACTTATACTGCCAATGAATATTCCAAAATGCTGCTATTTACACACACATAGAATATTCCAGCATATAAAAACGTTACAAACATAAGACATTAAAAGAACAATGACAAATACTATAAAACAAATAACTGCTGGTGATGGGGTTTGAACCGGGGACTCATAGTACGCCATCCAGTGATGCCAACCAGTATGTGACACTGCCTCGGTATTGCTCCCTCTCCTGAAGAAACAGCAACCCACTTTTTCAGAAGGTCTCACTGGATCCAACTACAGCATCCTGGACCTAGAGCTTGTCAATGGACCTCCATGTCCTGGCACTGGCAGTTCCTCACACTCTGGTCATGTTATTATATTGTCCTCACTATGATGAGCATTGAAGGCAGCCCCTCCCATCCAAGTTTTGCAATCACTGAGTGGGTCTTTAGTTTCCTTGAACCCCCATTGACAATATGTGTCTCTGGCCTGTAGCAATGCTTCGTATGGAATACATGGACGATGTCTCTGCACTTTAATCTTGATGTACGGTTGTAATCCTCAACTTCAGACATCTGACAAGCAATGAAGGATACCATACAGCCCAAAGTAGTGCCTTAGTAACTATTCTGATAGTTTCACTAGCCACACAGGTTTGAAAGTCAAAAGCAAGTCTATTGCGCTTTGTCTCAATGGCCGGTGCTTGACATTATAGTGGTCTCGGTCTCTCTCCTGGACATCCACACTCCATATGTGAGCCAGCTCTCTTGCTTCTTCAATCCTGGTGATGAGATGCTTCACATAGTCATCCTAAGTATTGTCTGGTTGAAATGGGAAAAGTGTATCCATTGTTGTTTTGGCCTCTTGACTGGAGCAGAAAGAATGGTATGAAGATTGTTGTACCTTGCTTCACTGTGTTGTACATAAATGTTATGACACACAGTATTTTATCCCAGTATCTCTGTTTGACATCAATATACATCAAGAGCATATCTGCCAATGTCTTACTGAAGTGCTGTGTGAAGCCCTTCAGCAGCAGATGGTAGGCAGCGGTTGTCATCCTCTGATGGTTGTTTCTACCACTGGGCAAGACTAGGCAGACACCTAGTATGGTAAAATGTTAGTGATGACAAACAGCAGAAAAAATTAATTTCAAATCAAACAGTGAAAAAATTGAGCAGATCTGAAGGAAAAAATTAAAAAGAAGAACAATTAAAACACCGAATTGTTTTCAAAAGCATACAAAACATTTACTTAATAGGTCTATTCCTACTTTGACAAAAATGTAGGTAGAAAATGATGAGATTTATTCATAATTCTAAAAATATTTCAGTTAAAACAGATCCCATCCGCACAGCATAATGACTAAATTTCAGGAAAAATTCACTTGCATCAGAAAATAGTTCCACGCCTATATTAATCAATTATCTTGCAATTAAATAACGTAAGTAACTGATGTCAAATTTCGTTGCACTGGTTTATTTAGTTGAGGTCTAATTTAAAATGTTCAACAGAGTCTACCTATTTCAATTGTTTTGGGAAATTTCAAAAACTGAGGGCAAAAAATGAGAAACTGAGGTGATTCGTTGTCTTGAATCAGTTTTAAAGGAACTATAGACAAAGCATGAAAACTGAGGACTGACCCCTGAAAATGAGGATATCTGGACATCTTAATTTAATGGGAGTAGGAGATTTGCGTTGTTGTGCCACTGAATGTTGTTAGTGGTAGAGAAGAGGGTGGGGAGTGAGCGGTGGGGGTAATCGGGGAGACCAATGGTAGTAAAAAGGAGAGGAAATCGTTTTTCAATTCTCGTCTAGGCCAGCAAAACACCTAGCATCGGCCCTGTTCTCTGAGTGATGCCACGATATGAAATTATCTCTGATACTTTACTGTTATTTATTTACTTGTTTATTTCCCAAACTAGTTTCAGCAACAAATATCGCCACCATTAGTGGGTTCTTTAAATATAAGACATGCAGAAAATAGTAAAGCCATAAAACACTGTAACACGTTATTACATTTGTACTGTTTGTTTTTTAAATATTGTTTTCTGTGGAGACTTTCGTGCTACCTTATTTATTGTACGTTACAGCATGGTTTTAAGAACTGTTATCGCTGTTTTCGGCATATTTTCTGTGCTTTTTCTGTTGTCATTTTTCTCAGTTTACATTATGTCATCTGCAACTGTGTGAGTGGCTGTTAGTAAACAAATACTAAAATGTGTACTTATGTAGTAAGTCACCATTATTGGGAGTGTGGTAGTGTTGTGGATAGAATTTTGGTGTGTACCCGGCTGTTACTCAGTTTGTCATGCACTCACATTTGTTGGACAGCTTGCAGCTAATTTTATACAAAGAAAACAAAACTTTCATGCTTGATTATGATCCAAAACATTACGCCATCTTGCTGTTCTCACATGTTCTGAGGAATGTATCGCAAGTCCTGAGAAGACTATGGAAACTGCAGCAGGAGTACTGATGACTTCTGTTCCTTATTTATGTGTCTGTGTGTGATGGGGGAGGGTTCTTTTGTGTGTGTCTTCTTTCTGTTCTGTGACGTGGGTCTGTTCTCTCAGAGCAGTAAAGCATGTATTGTTCGAAAGTGTTATGGTTTCCTTTATTATGTTTTTCCCTTTGACTACAGCCTTTTGCATGTAGTAATTTTCTTGTATTGTTAGTTGTTGGTATAAACTGTTGTTGTGCTTAAGGATGTGTGGATCGCTTTCAATATTAGTAAGGTTATGGTTTTTATTCATCAGGAGTTCTGCGAAAGTTGAATGTGTGCTGTCATTCTTTGGAGCTCTCATGTGCTCTGTGTACCTCGTTCAGAAATTTCTGTTTGTTTGTCGTAAGTATTTGGCCTGACAGGAGTTACATGTGAGCTGGTATATTCCAGCATTGCTGAATTTGTCTGAGGTTCTTTTGTCTGGTCTTAGCCATTTTAGTACTGTGTTGTTTCTTCTGAAAGTTATTGTGATCCCTTGCTTTTTCAAGATGTTTCCAATTCTACGTGATATTTTATTATTGTATGTTAATGTGTCCCATTTGTCCCTTTCTCTTGATGTGGTGTGGTCTGTTGTGTTGTCTGTACGTTTGAACCTACGTTTTCAGTTCCTTCGGTTGTGGTCTTGAGTGGGCGGACGCTATTTTTGTGTTCATTTTCACCTTGTTGTTGAACTTGTTTATGATGTCAGTTTTGTAGTCCTTTTCAACAGCAATTTGTTTGATGATATTTAGTTCCTGTGTGTAATTTTCTGGTTTGAGGAGTGTTCTGTATATTCTGTGGAGCCTGTGTGTGAAACTGGCATATTTATGCACTATTGGGTGTTTGGATGAGCTAAGGATAACAGTGCTGGTGGATGTGAGTTTTCTGTAGATGGAAAATTCATGTTGGTGGTTGTTCCTTGTGACTGTAAGATCCATGAAATGTAGTTTCTTATGTTTTTCTGTTTCCGTTGTGAAGTGGATTTGTGGGTTTACTGTGTTGATCTTGCTGTGTGGCTCTTCTATTGTATTTTGTGTTTCATCCAAAAAAACAGATTATGCTACCCACATATTGGTACCAGTAGATTATTTTGTACCCCAACCCCAACATTGTGTTCTCTATATGATCCAAGAAAATTTTGGCTAAGGTTCCACTAACAGGGGGACTCCATGGGTAGCCCCACTTGTTGTAAATAGAAGTTGTTGTTGAAAGTGAAGTAGTTTTGTTCTGTGATAAGCCTCAGAATGGATGAGATTTTATTCATTTGTATGTCTGGGAATTTCTTGCAATTTAGCTGTTGTTCTATATTGCTTATAGTTTCTGTTGTGGGTATGTAATGTCAAAAGTTACCAGTTTTTGCTATTGGGGAGATGTTGATATTCTTAATTTTCTCTATTAGGCTTCTGTTGTTTGTGTATTTGTATATTTTCTGTAGGAATGTATGCATGTGTCTCCCTAGCAACTAAGATGGGGCTTTTCTGAATTCCACCACTAGCCTGACTGGGATGAGATGTTTATGGACCTTTGGCAGGTTTGTTAAGAGTGGAGTTTTAGGGTTCTTTTGTGTCATTGTTTTTGTCTGGTTCTGTGTTTGTGTGTGTGTGTGTGTGTGTGTGTGTGTGTGTGTGTGTGTGTGTGTGTGTGTGTGTGTGATGATTTTTAACAGAGTCCTTAGGTTCTTTTCGTATCTTTCTGTTGGGTCACTGGTTAGGTTGCTTATTTTATTCTCTTCCACAAATTTTTCTGTTTTCTCAATGTATTCTGCCTCTGTTATTAAGACTAGAGCATTCCCTTTATACAACTTGATGATGAGTGCATTATGTTGGTTTAGTTTTTTGTGCATATTGTTTATGGTTTTCTCATCTGATGTGTTTGTACCTGTGATTATGTGTGGTTTGTTCTTTCTGGTGATTCGTTACATTTCCTCTGTAACTAGTTCTCTTGCTAGGCCTGGGTTGAAGTCTGCTGTGTTAATTTTTTCATATTGCCCTATGATAAATTCAGTCTCAGTAATAAGATTTTCTAGTCTGATGTGTTATGTGGGTGTTCAAATTGTATTTGGTGCCACTCTCAAGTAGCCACTGTTTTGTGAGTGTTATGTCAGTAAAATTAATCAAGTGTTCACATGATGTATGTTGTGTGAGTGTCTCAGTTTCAGAGCTGTTTTTGTTCATGGGTTTATTAATTTCTGTTTAACTGTTTGCTTAGCCTGCTGTGCTGCAATTGTCATGTTGTTTACATTAATTTTAATGTAATTAGGAATGATGTTGGCTAAGCAGATTTTGTTATACTTGATGTTCACATTTGTTTGATTTAGAACACTTGATTAATTTTACTGACTTAACACTCACAAAACAAGAACAGCAACTACTTGGAAAGGCCCCAAATACAATTTGAATACCCAGGTAACATATAAGACTATAGAAAATCTTGTTACTAAGACTGAATACATCATATGGCAACATGAAAAAACTAACACAACAGGCTTCAACCCAAACCTGACAAGAGAACTAGTGACAGAGGAAATGAAACAATTAATTAGAAAGAACAAACCATCTATAAATACAAACACACAAAAAAATCAGCTGAGAAAACCACAAACAATATATATAAAAAACTAAAACAACGTAATGCTCTGACCACCAAAGCAGACAAAGGGAATGCGCTTGTGTTAATAACAAAAAGTGTTTCACATCAAGGCAGACTCACACTTCCCATATTGTTGTATCTCTGATACTAGTGTCAGTTTGTGAGGAGTGAGTGAAAGACAAGGGTATGAAAATGTAATTGATGCAGAAAGATGAGAAAGTAGAAATGAAGAAGGAAAGAGATTGCTTGAATTCTGCAAGAGAAATGGTTTAGTGATAGGTAACATCTGGTTTCGGAAGAAAGAGAACCACAAAGAAATGTTGTACAACAGGAATCTAGTGCAGAAATCTTTGGTGTATTACATGCTCTAAGGCTGGAAAATGAAGAGTATCATTACAGTTACACAGGTGCTACCATCTGTAACATTGAATAGTGACCACTTACTGGAGATGAGCATGAGTATCATGAAAAAATAGAAAAAGATGGAGAACCAGAAAAGGAGAATTGGAGTGTGAAAAGTGAAGGAAAAAGAAGTCAAGGAAGAAGAATTCCAGGAGATTATAAGGGAAAGGTTACGAAAGGATGAACGAAAAACAGGAGAAGAGGACTAGGGACAATTTAAAAGTGCAATGGCAGAAACTGCAGTTGCTGTATGTGGTAGGAAAAGTGGCAGAAAATGATACAAGAAGGCACCATGTGGGAATGAAAAAGTCAAAGAGGTAGTGGGAAGGAAGACTATTGCCTTCAAACTGTGGTTCCAAGAAAGGGTCAAATTTGCAAGACAGGAGTGTAAAAAAAAAAAAAGAAGAAGAAGAAGAAGAAGAAGAAAGAGGCAAATAAACAGTCCAAGATAATGGAGGAAGATAGTAGAGGAAGTAAGAAAGTACTATCAGAATGGTCAAAAGTAAGATGAGAGGTTTGAGAGAGGATGCAACAATGATGGATAAAAATGGGAAAGAGGTTAATAATAAACAGACGCTGAAGACAGTGTGGAAGAAATATTTTCAGCACCTGCTAAACCCAAATGGACTTGGAGACAAGGATAATAATAGGGTAAAGGAGGTAGAAGCAAACTCTGGGGGAAGGGGGTGGGGGGTGGGGAGGGTGGCACAGGACCTGACATGGAAAGAAATGGAACTGGCAGTGGACATGATGAAGTGGAGGTTGAGAAACAGTGGCTGAATCATATGTTGAGGACGGTGTGGAATGAGAAGAAAACTCCAGAAGAAGGGGAGGGGACCAGTTGTCCCTATTATCAAGAAAGGGGCTGGGAAAGATTGTAGAAACTATAGTGGAATCACACTGATACCACACTGTGCCAAAGTATATAAAAGATTCTGGAAAGGAGAATCTGAACAAGGGTTAAGAACAAACTGAGAGAGGAACATCAAGGCTTCAGGCCTGGGAGGTCAACTGTTGACTTCGTATTTGCAGTGAGGCACTCCAGGAGCACAACTATGCATTTGGGGAAGACCTTGTGATGGCCTTTCTGAATACAGAAAAGGCATTTTAATAGCATCCGTAGAAGAAAGATCTGGGAAACACTAGTAAAGGAGTAGAAAAAGAGACAAAAAGCAGAGTGGAAGAAAATGTACTGTGAAAGTCTGACTTGTGTGAATATGGGAAATGAAAAGACACATTGGTTCCAGCGAACAAGTGGTATGAAACAGGGCAGTATCTTGTCACCTCTCCTCTTCATAGCGGTCTCGGATGAGATAATGACTAAGGTAGCAGAAAAAACTGGATAAGACAACACGAAAGCAATGGGAGATGAAAACAACGGTGTTCACAGATGACTTGATGATCTGAGGAGACAGGGAGGAGGAGATCCAGGAACTGTTGAATACTTGGGAAGAAACAGTGAGGCATTATGGAATGAAATTTAATGTAACAAATGTGACGACAGCCTGGTTATAACTACAAAGAAAGATATACCAACTAGCAGAATAAGGGTTGTAGGTGAGCAACTGAACAAGGTGGAAAGTGGGAAGTACTTGGGAAGTCTGTTAGAGCAAAATGGAGAAAATGAGAAAGAGACAAATGAATGTGTCAAAAAGGCAAAAGCATTCTTGCGAAGTGTTAGGTGCCTGTTTTGGAACAAAGACATCCCACAAAAAAAGCAAAGAACTAAGATAAAGAAGTTGCTACATCCCAATACTGACCTATGCATCTGAAATGAGGGTAGTGAAGAAAAGATGCAAGTAGGTTACTGGAATATGAAATGAGGTACCTCAAAAGTAGCATCTGTGGAAAGATTTATGCACGATGCATACAACAGCTACTGCTGTCACATCTTGGCTAAATACCTGATGGAGAACCTGTAAAAATTCTAGTCCTATGCAATATCGCTAAGCAGGTCTAAGGTATCCATTCAGTCACTCATTGACCAGTCTGATTTGGCAGTAGAAGATTTCAAAAGGAAGGCTGAAGTTTTAAATACCATGTTTAAGAAATCCTTCATGCAGGAGAATCATACAAACATACCATAATTTGACCATTGCACAGAGTTCCATATGCATGACATAGTAATAAGCATCCCTGGCTTATCAAAACAACTGAAACAATTGAGAACAAATTAGTCACCAGGTCCAGATGGAATCCAAATTCAGTTTTACAAAGAGTATTTATCTTGAATCTATCAACCAGTGCAAAGTGCCAAGAAACTGGAAAAAAACATAGGTGGCTCCTATACATAAGAAGGGTAAAAGAACAGCCCCGCAAAATTACAGACCAATATTCTTAACATCGGTTGCATGCAGAATTCTAGAGCATATTCTGAGTTCGAATATAATAAATTTCCTAAAGACCAAAAAGTTCATGTCCATGAATCAGCATGGTTTTGGAAAGCATCGCTCATGTAAAATCCAGCTTGCTCTTTTCTCACATGATATACTGTGAACTATGGATGAAAGGCAACAAGCTGATTCCATATTTCTAGATTTCTGAAAAGCATTCGACATGGCACCCCACTGCAGACTGTTAACAAAGGTACATGCATAGGGAATAGGCTCTCAGATATGTGACTGGCTCGAAAACTTAAGTAGTAGAACCCAGTATGCTGTCCTAAACAATGAGTGTTCATCAGAGACAGGGGTAACATCGGAGAGCACAAGGGAAGTTTGACATGATCACTGCTAGTTTCTATATACAAAAATGATCTGGCAGAAAGTGTAGGCAGCAATCTGCAGTTGTTCACTGATGATGTTGTTGTGCACAGAAAGGTGTCGAAGAAAGATGACTGTAGAGTGATACTAGATGACATAGACAAAACTTCTAGTTGGTGTGATGAATGGCAGCTGGCTCTTTATGTAGAAAAATGTAAGCTAATGTCGATTAGTAGGAAAAACAAACTCATAAGTTTCGGATACAGCCTTAGTAGTGCCCTGCTTGATGCATTCATGAAAATTTGGGATCTCCCTGCAGTAGTTCTTGCAAGTAATGTGCCTCATGCAGAATCGCTGGCAGTATGAGTGTATTCCGAGAAAATTTTTCACATCACAACTGTAACGATAAGTCAGAAAATCTGTAACTACTCTTCTTTTCTCAGGATCGGGATTGACTCCAGCGTCATTCACTAGGTGCCCCACAATACTTATTTCTCGGTCGATCATGAGGCACTTTTTGGATTTCATGCACAGACCTGCACGCTGGGCACACTTCAACACGGGTATTACTTGGCTTAGACATTTTTCAAATTTCATTGAAAAAATTACAATTTCATTGAGATAGCTAAAACAAGTTATCCATTTAAGACATCAAATCAGGTTGTCCATCATACATCTGAAGGTAGTTGGAGTGTTACATAGTCTAAACAGGATAATTCACAGAGGCCACCAGAAGTTATGAAGACAATCATTCCCCAGTCATTATAGTCAACCTTGATTTGCCAGTAGTCCATTTGCATGTCCCAAGTTCAGAAATGCTCTGCTCCTTTCAAGCAGTATAGGGTGCAATGAATGTGTGGCAATAGATAAACATATCTCTTTGAGATTTTGTTCAGTTGTCAATAGTCAATACAGAAACTCCATGTACCATCCTTCTTCTTTGCAAGGATCGGAAAAGACCTAGGACCCTCAGAAGCTTCAATGATGTCACCTTGGAACACCTTTTCTGCTTCCTCCCAGATTATCTGTTGTCCACACAGTGACACACTATATGAACACTGGATAATTGGTGGATTATCCCCATTGTCGAAACTGGTGTTGTACCATAGACTCCTTGATCTATCTTTTCATCGCTCTAGATTTGAAAGCAACTGCAGGGTGTATATACAAAGAAAAAATAAATAAATAAATAAATAATTCCAGAATGTTTCCGGGATTTCACAGTTAAAAGTACACCTTTTATCACTTGAAACTATATTTTTTCCCAGGTTAAAATGCACTGTACCCCTGATGAAAATACATTTCTTCTGTATGAAGTGACAATATACTTTCTCTCAGATCTGTAACACTTTGAATTTTGAAGGTTTTATACACTGGCGTAAAACTTCCCAGCACCTTATGAAACAAAATCCAGCAAAAAACAGAGTGCTTTAGAAATATCTTTGACTCATGGTAACACTTACACTGCATATTTTTGTGTTACAAGAGTATTAACCCAAATTCCACCAAACAAAGAATGTAGCTTGCAATTTCCAAAGCACTGAAGTCAAAATTGTGACACAGTCACACTGACAATTGTCAGTCAATCATAGATCATGTCACATGATCTCACCAGCCAATAACAGCAGATATTCAGAGCACAGGACACCTGATGCAGTCAGCCAGCAGCAACATCACTGTTAAGTAGTGCAAACACATGAATAGGAAAAGTTACTGCTGTAAATTAATACACATACATTATAGCTACAAGAAAAACTAAGCTTTCACGTATAATACTGGTCATCAAAATTTTTTTGCTATTTTTTTCTGAGGGTATGGTTATGCAGGATCCTATGAGCACAGCTTAAATAACAGCAGCTGAGTATTTCTGACATGCACGATTATAAATTTCACTGTTGTGCACATTGGCAGCCTCACCTCCGTAAGAAGTCTGTTCAAAATATTCCAGAACTTCGGCTACAAAATTTTTCACGTTTGCCTTTTACTTACTGTGCATGGTCTCCTTTGAAATATTCTCCTCCACAACTGATAAACCACTCCTAACGCCATTTCCACTTCTGGAAGCTGTCTTGGTATGCCCCTTGCTGGATCGCGTGAAGCACCATCTGCGATTTTTCTTTTATCTCGTCTGTTATTGAAAATCTTCATCCTTTCAATGGGATTTTCAAACCAAAGAAAGTCCACA
Source organism: Schistocerca cancellata (assembly GCF_023864275.1). Lineage (NCBI taxonomy): Eukaryota > Metazoa > Arthropoda > Insecta > Orthoptera > Acrididae > Schistocerca > Schistocerca cancellata. The sequence continues at coordinate 388,640,609 of NC_064626.1, read as the reverse complement.
GGGGCCAGATCTGGACAGTACAGAGGGTGAGGCAGCACAGGGATTTCGTTTTTTGTGCAATAATCACACACCAACAGGGATGAATGTATGGATGTGTTATCATGATGCAAGAGCCATGAATTGTCTTGTCACATTTCAGGACGTTTCCTTCTTTCTCACATTATCTCACAGGCATCACAACAAGTCCTGACAGTACCACTGATTAATAGTTTGTCCCTGCAGCACGAGTACATGATGAACTAATCCTCCAAAGTCAAAGAAAACTATCAGCATGACTTCGACATTTGACCTGACCTGATGAGTATTTTTGGTCTTGGAGAACCTTTCCTGACCCACTGTCAAGAGTGAACCTTGGTTTTATTTTATTTTTTATTTACATTTCAGTCTGCTGCTTGTGGTCTCGCGGTACCGTTTTCGTTTCCTGAGCACGGGGTCCCGGGTTCGATTCCTGGCAGGGGTCAGGGTTTTTCACCTGCCCCGAGATGACTGGGTGTTGTGTCATCTTCTTCATCATCATTTATCCCCATTATGGTCGGAGGAAGACAACGGCAAACCACCTCCATTAGGACTTTGCCTAGTACGGCGGTGAGGGTCTCCTGCATCATACCCCTATGCTCTGTCAAGAAGCATGGGACTTCATTTCCATTTACATGTCAAGTTCTACAGGACCCAATTGAGGAGCAAATCTCCAAGATCATGGAACCTGTCAGTGCATGAAATTACAACATAAAAGTAATAACAGATAAAAATAAAATGTTTATGAACCCGAAAAGAGTCAATCCATAAGTTAAGTAAACACCATCAACAATGCATTCATTTTTGATGGAACTCAACAGAACAGGAGAGAGCCTCTTCAGTTTTGATTTGAAAGCACGCGGATTACTGCTAAGATGTTTGAATTAGGATGGATTAGAGTTGTAACTGATTGAAAATGGATGCAGCACTATACTGCACACCTTTCTGCAGAAAAGTAAAGGAAGTCTGATCCAAATGCAGGTTTGGTTTCTGCCAAGTATTAACTGAGTGAAAGCTGCTTACTCTTGGGAATAAGCTAATACTGTTAACAAGAAATGAGAGTAAGGAATATATATATTGAGAGGCCAATGTCAAAATACCCAGACTCATGAACACGGTTCAACAAGAGGTTTGTGAACTTAGACCACTTATTGCCTGAACTGCCCATTTCTGAGCCAAAAATATCCATTTAGAATGGGAAGAGTTACCCCAAAATATATTACCATACAACATAAGCGAATGAAAATAAGCAAAGTAGACTAATTTTCGTGTCGAATGATTACTCACTTCAGATACCGCTCGAATAGTAAAAATGGCAGCATTAAGTCTTTGAACAAGATCCTGGACGTGGTCTTTCCACGACAGTTTACTATCTATCTGAACACACAGAAATTTGAACTGTTCAGTTTCACTAATCATATGCCCATTCTGTGAAATTAAAACGTCAGGTTTTGTTGAATTGTGTGTTAGAAAGTGTAAAAACTGGGTCTTACTGTGATTTAGCCTTAGTTTATTTTCTACAAGCCATGAACTTAGGTCATGAACTGCACTATTTGAAACTGAGGCAATGCTGCACACAACATCCTTTACTATCAAGCTAGTGTCATCAGCAAACAGGAATATTTTAGAGTTACCAGTAATACTAGAGGGTATATCAATTATATAAATAAAAAGCAGGAGTGGCCCCCACACTGATCCCTGTGGCACCCCCCAGTTCACAGTACCCCACTGAGACACCACATCACAGTTATTCTCAACATTGTGAATAATGACCTTTTGCTGTCTGTTGCTAAAGTAAGAGGTGAACCAATTGTGAGCTACTCCGCATATTCTGTAATGGTCCAACTTCTGATGCAATATTTTGTGATAAACACAACCAAATGCCTTAGTTAAATCAAAAAATATGCCTAGCATTTGAAACCTTTTGATCAACCCATCCAGTACCTCACATAGAAAAGAGAATATAGCATTTTCAGTTGCTAAACGACTTCTAAAGCCAAACTGAACATTTGATAGCAAATCATGTGATATAAAATGATCAATTATCCTTACATACACAGCCTTTTCAATAACTTTAGCAAACACTGATGGCATAGAAATGGGTCTAAAATTGTCTACATTATCCCTTTCTCCCTTTTTATAAAGCTTTAATTGTTCACAAAACTGACCATTCCTAAAGGAAAATTTATAAATATAGCTAAATACAGGGCTAACGTGCGCAGCAGAGTACTTTAATATTCTGCTAGACACTCCATCATATCCATGAGAGTCCTTAGTCTTTATTGATTTAATTATTGACTCAAATGGTTCAAATGGCTCTGAGCACTATGGGACTTGACTTCTGAGGTCATCTGTCCCCTAGATTTTAAAACTACTTAAACCTAACTAACCTAAGGACATCACACACATCCATGCCCGAGGTAGGATTCAAACCTGCGACTGTAGCGGTCGCGCAGTTCCAACCTGTACCTGCAACTGTAGTGGTCGCGCGGTTCCAGCCGGTAGTGCCTAGAACCGCTCGGCCACTCCTGCCGGCAATTATTGACTCAATCTCCCCCTTGTTTGTATCACAGAGGAGTATTTCAGACATCAATCTCGGAAAGGTATTTGCCAATAAAGTTATATGATTCCCTGTAGAAACTAAATTTTTATTTAATTCACCAGCAATGCTCAGAAAATGATTGTTAAATACTTTACATATATCTGATTTATCAGTAACAGAAATATTTTTACTGCGAACTGACTTTATATCGATGACTTTCTGCTGCTGACCACACACTTCCTTCACAACTGACTATATTGTTTTAATTTTATCCTGTGTATTAGCTATTCGATTTGCATACCACACACTCTTAGTCTCCCTAATAACATTTTTAAGCACCTTACAATACTGTCTGTAATGGGCTACTGTAGCGTGATTGTGTCTGCTACTAACATTTTGATATAATTCCCGCTTTATTCTACATGATATCTGTAGTAACATGGTTCACGTTTTCCGTCACACTTCACATAGCGTAGACCAGGAACTGTCTTCTAGGCCTGCCCGATGTCACTGACTGGGCACAGCCCGTGCTGCCTGAGTTGTAGTTGTTGTTGTTCCGCCGGCAGAGGTTGCAGCCGTATTCTCGCGTGCCCTCTGGTGGACGGGACTCTACTTGCGGCAACTACCGTTCGTGATGCACCGTGCCGATGTGCACCTCCCACGATCTTTCTGGTGGCTACTGCACTCCTCCTCTTTCGGCGGGTGAAGCCACTGTGATCCCCTGCGTCGGAAGGTGGAGCGTCGTGCAGGAGCGATGAACTCCACCTCCATTGGCAGGCCGGAGTCGAGGGGATCTGCCAACCCTCGAGCCGGACCCCACAAATACGGCTGGAAGTGACCCACACGAAGAGGCCCCCGTCGTCCCACCACTGGAGCCCGAGACAGAACAGGAGACAAGCTGTCGAACTCCGGATCCTCGTTCATCTCGGGAGGGGCAAGACCCAGTGGCGGGGACAATGGGGGAGGGACGAACACAGGTGAACCAGCCTCCTGAGAAACTGGGCCTGTGAGGGGGGCTGGCTCTCGCTGGGGCATCTCTAATGATGGCGATGCCGGTGCTGGAGCTACTGGAGGCTGCCAAGGCTGAGAACCATCGCAGTGCGGCTGAGTCACAGGGGGGAGAGGCGGTAGTGTCCCCTGAGAAGCCATCAATGGGGAAGCCAGTGCCCGAGGGGTCGGAGGGTGGGTGCCCAAACGTGGACGTAGCTGATTTTGGTGACGACATACCTCCCGGTCCCCCGCCTGCAAGGTATAGAGCCGGCGGCCATTTCAGCACAGGACCACTGCCGGTATCCAACGTGGATTGCGACCAAATCCACGTGCCCAGACCGACATACCCAGCGGAAAGCCGGGTACTCCGTTTTGTGAAGACTGGCAAGGACCAGGCTGGAGGAGGTGCAGCAGAGTCCTAGGTTGGCGCCTGTGGAGGAGCTCTGCGGGGCTGCATTGGTGTGGTCCGGTATGCTGTCAGGAAAAACGTCAACGCCTCCTCTGCAGGAAATTCGTTCACATACTTTTTCATGTGCGTCTTAAATGTGCGCACCATGCACTCTGCTTCCCCATTCGATTGTGGATGAAAGGGGGGAGAGCAAACGTGCCGAATACCGAAGCGCCTACAAAAATCCTGGAAGGTCTGCGAAATAAACTGAGGTCCATTGTCCAAGACCAGGGTGACTGGCAGACCTTCCGTCGAAAAGATTTTTGCTATTGCCTGGATTGTAACTTCGGAAGTGGTTGAGGAGCAGTGAACCACATATGGGAATCGGGAATAAGCATCAATGACAATGAGCCAAAAGCCATTGAGAAACGGGCCCGCAAAGTCGATGTGAACACGTTCCCATGCATGGGTTGCAGGTGGCCATGAAGAGAACGCTAACCTGGGAGATACCTGTTGGCTCGCACACTGGGAACAGGCGGCCACCAAATGCTCAATTTCTCTGTCAATACCGGGCCAGTACACATGTCTGCGAGCCAAGGTTTTAGTACAGGAAACACCCCAGTGCCCCTCATGTAATAATGTGAGGACTTCCCTTCGCAAACTTGCAGGAAAAACCACGCGAGGAGCCGTATCATTGGTAGCCAGAAGGAGAACTCCTTCCAAGACGGAGAGGCAGTCTCGTAGAACAAAATAATTACGAAGAGGGTCCGAGGCCCAGCCTGGAGGTCGGGATGACCACCCCTGCTGAATGAGGTGAACTACTTGCCGGAGAACCGGGTCAGCTGCCGTTTCCCTGGCAACTCTAGAACTAGTGATCGGGAAGCCATCAACCGCTTGGTGGGACGCCAGATCCAAATGAAAACACATAATCTCCTCTCGATCGAACTTAGGATCCGGGCCCACTGGAAGACGGGAAAGAGCGTCTGCATTGGCATGCTGTCCGGTAGGGCGAAAAAGAAAGTCATAATGGTACTTAGAGAGGAACAAGGCCCAGTGCTGTAGTCTGTAGACCGCCCTATCCGGAATCTGAGAGGTGGGGCCAAATAACAATATTAACGGCTTATGGTCAGTGATTAACTGAAACTTCGTACCATACAAGAAAGGGTGAAACTTGGTAACAGTGTAGACAATGGCCAAAGCCTCTTTTTCCACCTGGGAGTAATGGGCCTGTGCAGGACTAAGAGTTTTAAACGCAAACGCCAGCGGCTACTCAGAACCATCCGCGTTGCGATGGGCCAGGACCGCCCCTACCCCATACTGCGAAGCATCTGTAGCCAGGACCAACGGCTTATTGGGGTCAAAAGTAGCCAAACAAGGCACTGACACGAGGAGGCCCTTCAACGAGGTGAACGCTCACTCGCATGCAGGCGACCAATCAAAAGGGACACCCTTGCGCAGAAGGCAGTACAGGGGGCGGGCTGTGGTGGAGGCCCTGGGAATGAACCGGTGGTAATAGGCAATCTTGCCTAAAAAAGCTTGTAACTCCTTAAGCGAAGCGGGCCACGGAAGATCGACGATACCTTGGACCAAACTTCCTAGCGGCTGGACGCCGTGCTGAGAGATGGTGTAGCCCACATACTCAATGGACGGTTGGAAGAAGTTTGACTTACGCAGGTTGCCACGCAAGCCCACAGACCTGAATTTGAGAAAGAGGGTACGAAGGTTGTACAAGTGTTCCTTCGTGCTACGGCCTGTCACAATTATGTCGTCCAGGTAATTAATACAATGAGGGATTGTCGACGTGACATGCTCAAGGTAATGCTGGAATATCGCCGGGGCACTGGATATGCCGAAGACCAACTGCTGGTATTGGTAAAGGCCAAACGGGGTGTTGACGACCGCCAGCCGTCTGGGGTCCTCATCAAGTGGTATCTGATGATAAGCCTCCAAAAGATCAAATTTCAAAAAATATTGGCCTCTCGCCACGGCAGAGAACAATTCATGAGCACGAGGCAAAGGATAGGTGTCCACCACCAATTAGGAATTAATGGTGGCCTTGAAATCACCACAAAGACGTAATTTTCCCGAGGGTTTCCTGACAATAACGAGGGGCGAAGCCCACTCACTAGAAGAAATGGGAAGAACGACCCCTAGGGCGGTCAGCTGGTCTAGCTCTTCTTTTACCTGAGGGCAGAGAGCCAAGGGGATCTGCCTCGCGCGTAGAAAACGCGGGCGAGCCGACGCCTTCAACGTTAAGTGAGCTTCGAAGTCTGAAACACGCCCCGGGCTCTCCTAGAAGATATCCGGAAAGTCGGAAATCAAATATTCCAATGATTGATAGGGAACGTCTTCGGAGACCAACTGTATGGTGTCAGCGATAGAAAAACCGAAAGCTTGAAAGGCATCCAAGCCAAAAGGTTAGCGCAGCTCACATCACTGACAACAATAAAAGTAATAGGTCGAGTGACTGACTTGTAAGTCACGTCGGTAGTGAACTGACCCAGTAGGGGAATGAACAGTTTACCATAACCGCGTAAACGTCGGTAAACTGGCGCCAACGGGGGCGACCCAAGGTCGGAGTAAGTTTGTGTGTTCAACAAAGAAACTGCCGCACCCGTATCTACTTGCAATTGTAATCAGCGCGACCGAACCGACACCTCAATAAAGAGTTTGTGTGCCAATGCATCAGGAGCCTGGCCCGATGAAACTTCCTGAATGTCAATGTCCATGTCCTCTGTACCTGCTTCCTTCAATTCGTTTAAGGCTGAGCGGCAAACTTTAGCAATGTGTCCTTTTTTATTACATTTGCGACAAACGGCCCAACGCTGGGGGCACTCTGACCAATCATGATGTGTATAGCACGACGCACAGGAATTCTGTTTACGCACCGTGCAGGAGCGGCCATAACGGCCGGATTGTACCGCTTGCACGTCATCCACCCTGGACACAGTGGACGCGGCCGCGCCGCCCTGAACCGCCGCAACGTTACTCCACGCTTCCAACTGTTGACCTGTGGTGTGAGAGACTTCATACGATTGAGCAATGGCAGGACTTCCTCAAGGGAAGGGTCTTCTAACTGCAGGGCCCATTGCCGGACCTCTCTATCAGGGGCCGAATGAACAATGACGTCACACACCATAACGTGGGCATACGACTCTTGCGACTGCTCCGTGACAAAATGACACTTGCGACTAAGACCATGCAGGGTAGCGGCCCACACCCGGTAACATACGTGCGGTGGCGCTAATATGAAGACAGCAATGAACACAATGCGTCAAAAGACAAGGACGAGGGTTCCTGCAACGGTGCTAGCTGCCGCAAAAATTGATACAGCGAGGGAGATATCCAAGACAAGAAAAGAGCACGATATACCTCCGCATCGGCAACAAGATACGCCTGGAAATGCCGCCGAAGGCGACGTTCATATGCATCCCAATCCTCCGCCGTCTCGTCATATGGGGGAAAGGGAGGAGGGAACGGTGCTGGAGCAGACTGGGTGGAGAGCAACACCACAAGCACTTGCTTCATGGTGGCCATGAGCTCCGTCTGCTGCTCAACCAAAACCCGCACTAAATCCTCCATGCCGTGGATAAGCTGCGAAACCGGAACAATGACGCAACATGCGAAAGAACGACCCTACTCGTCGCCAATTGTGTAGTAACACGGTTCACGTTTTCCGTCGGACTTCACATAGCGTAGACCGGGAACTGTCTTCTAGGCCTGCCCAGTGTCACTGACTGGGCACGGCCCGTGCTGCCTGAGTTGTTGTTGTTGTTCCGCTGGCAGACGTCGCGGCTGTATTCTCACGTGCCCTCTGGTGGATGGGACTCTACTTGCGGCAACTACCATTCGTGACGCGCCGTGCCGATGTGCGCCTCCCGCGATCTTTCTGGTGGCTACTGCAATATCCCTATCCCACTAGTCAGCCACCTGGGCTGCCTATTACTGCTAGTACCTTGTTTAGAATGTTCTAATGGAAAGCAACTCTCAAAGAGCATGAGAAATGTGTCAAGGAAAGCATTATATTTATCTTCTATGTTATCAGCACTATAAACATCCTGCCACTCTTGTTCCTTGACAAGGTTTAAAAAACTCTCTATTGCTGTTGGATTAACTTTCCTACATAGTTTGTAATTATATGTGACATTTGTTCGAGTAAATAAGACTTTTAATGTTAAAATTAGAGCATAATAGTCTGAAAGACCATTCACCCTTTTACTAACAGTATGCCCATCTAGTAATGAAGAATGAATAAAAATACTGTCTATGGCTTTGCTACTGTTCCCCTGCATACAGTTGGAAAAAACACAGTCTGCATCAGATCATAAGAATTTAGGAGCTCTACCAACATCCTTTTTCTTGCACTATCATATACAACATTTATATTGAAGTCACCACATATAACTAAGTTCTGGTACTTCCTACAAAGTGAATCAAGAACACTCTCTACCTTGCACAGAAATGCTTTGAAGTCAGAGTTAGTGGACCTATAAACAAGAACAATTACAAGTTTAGTTTCACTAAATTCAACTGCCCCTGCACAACATTCAAATACCTGTTCAGTGCAGTGCCATGATACGTCTATGGACTCAAATGGAATACTGTTTTTTATGTACATAGCCACTACCCCAAGGAACTCTGTGAAAAACGAGCAGGCTAATCTTTATCCTGGTAAAGGAAGATTCTGAATTGTCAAATTATTTAAGTGGTGCTCCGATATATCAATGATTTCAGAGTCAACATCCATAAGCAGTTCACCCTCTTATATTTTGATGAAATATGCTAATTCCTTCTCTACTTGGAAACATGACTTCCTCTGAATGTACGCCTTTAGTGAGAGGGACTTCCTTTAAGCAGGTATTGTTGACATTCATGACATGAGCATCATCAGCAGATGTCAAAGGGTGTCCTAAATGAAGCCCATGTTCAACTTTGCTCTGGCCATTTTTAAAGTGTGTGAACCATATGTAACACCAAGTATGGCTTAAGCACTCATCAACTTAGGCTTCCTATGTCATTTGGTGTATCTCTATGAAGGTTTCCTTGAGTTTCACACAAAATTTAATGCAGAGACACTCCTCTAACCCTGCCATCTTGGAATTCGCAATCTGTGTGACACAATGTTCTACTGAATACAGCACTGAATGATAACTAACAGACATATAACAATGAAACTTCCAGCAGTTACGCATTAAACACAGGCATGCGCAGGGATGCCAACCACATTTCACTCCAACACACCATTTGCACGAAATTAAGAATATTCTAGAACTTTTTGAACAGACCTCGTAGGTGGTTTGCCTCACTTAGTTACTCTGAATTAAGTGGCTAGGTGACCAACTGGTATCTCTGCACAGTGATGGGGAATGGTTGTGGCATGTTGGGAGTGTCCTTTTCCAGGGCATGGAGATGAGCTTTGGCCCACAGGTCAACTATAATCATTGGCAGTTGACTCGCATGAGTAAGGTTGTTGTGCTGGTTGATATCTTGGAGCATAAGAGTTATTGAACACTCATCATCTTTCCCTGCAGTAGCGCACAATGTGTCCAGGGTGTCCACCCAGAAAGTAGGGTCATCAATGAAGCACAGCACTTAGAATTGAAAGCACATTTATTACGAATACCATAATACAGCCAAAACAGAAATGAACTTCTGGACAGTATATGCTCCTTTTTGTACAGTCATTGGACACTCCAAAATGCCACATTATATATACATACTACAAAAAATATTTCAAGAACCTTCCAGAAGTGACAAATAATAAATAAAAATAATTATTGGTGGTTGGATTTGTACTGACAACCCGCAGTATGCCAGCCAGTGATGATAACCATTATGCTTGCTACACTGCATGTACCACAACTCGTGGCATTATACTTTTCTGAAGGAACCAATGTTAAAAATTTTAAAAATAAAATCACTGTATAAATACACTTCTTGACAGTTCTTAGGAACAACTGACACATGCTAAGAAACAAGCGCTAACTGCAACAGCACAACCAACAACTGCTACTGAGCACCCAATCAATGACAGTAAAAGGAAATATAGAGAGCAGAACTTTTTAACTGCATTTAAGTCCATGCATGAACGTTCTGCATGCATTCGACAATTCATGCTGTACAACATTGACAAAGGTCGTAGTGGAACCAATTAGTGTGACATTCTAAGTGGTACAGCAACACGTCTAACGACACTAAACTCCACCCGATCGTGCTTTGGAAGGCCCAATGGTACCGACTGACCACCACTGTATCATTTTCAGCCAACAGGCATCACTAGAAGCGGATATGGAGGGGGTTGTGGTCAGCACAGAGCTTTCCTGGCTGTGATAAGATTTCATGACCAGAGCAACCACTTCTCAGTCAAGTAGTTCCTCAGTTGGTCTCACAAGGAGTGAGTGCATTCTGCTTGCCAACAGTGCTCAGCAGGCTCAAATGGTCATCCATACAAATGCTAACTAAGCTCAACAGTGCTTGACTTTGGTGATATGATAGGAACTGGTGCTACCACTCCAACAAGGCCTTTGGCACAGCAACATGTCTGCAAGAAATCATTTTAGTGCTTATGACTGTGGATGAGCAGTTGGATGGGTCAAAGCTGATCAAAATGTCACAACAGTGGCCACAGTAATGGGTGTGTGTCCAAAGTGTCTTCTTGTGATTTAAAAAGACCACTAAAATGGAAATGCTATGTGAAAGCATGCTGGTGGTTGAAGATGGTCCACCACATCACAAGAGGATCAATATCTAGCCCTAGTGGTGAAGAGGAACAGATTTCTCACTCATAGGTAGATTGCAAATGGAAAATCCTGGATGGAATGTAACAATATTATGAAAACAAAAGTTGCCACTTGCCATCAAGCAGAGATGCTGAGTCACACATAGGCACAGCAAAAAGACTATCACAAATAATAGCTTTTGGCCACTCAGGCCTTCATCAGAATTAGTCGGCAAACACACATACACACTCATGCAAATACAACTCACAAACACATGACTGCAGTCTCAGGCAACTGAGGCCTCAGACTGTCACAAATAATAGCTTTCGGCCAGTAAGGCCTTCATCAGAGGCCTCAGTTGCCTGAGACTGCAGTCATGTGTGTGAGTTGTGTTTGCGTGAGTGTGTATGTGTGTGTTTTCCGTCTAATTCTGACAACGGCCTTACTGGCCGAAAGCTATTATTTGTGACAGTCTTTTTGTTTTGCCTATCTGTGACTCAGCATCTCTGCTCATAGGCAGATTGCTGTAGATCTTGCAACCACTACAGGTACACATGTCTTTGCCAGAGCCATTTGACAGCAATTAAACAGCAATTAAATCAGGCTGGTTTGCATGTTCAGAAGCCTGTTAAATGCATTCTACTTTGAGCATGCTGTCATCGAGAGAGAGTTCATTGGTGTAGAGAGCAGGTTGGTAGGGATCAGCAGCAATGGTCCAGAGTTATGTTTTCCGGCGAACCCCACTTCACTGTGGCAAGTGATTCTGGCCACCAGTTAGTGTGGAGAAAGAGACGAACACAATAGTTTTCTATCCCGTGTGGCGTAGGTAGACTGTTCATCGTCACTTGTTCCAGTGGTACATCAAACCACAGGGAAATGAACACACATTCTTATAAGTCCTCAATAGACTATGTTCATGAAATGAATGAAGCACCATCATGTCTGGGACGTAGCAAAGTCAGTGTAAAAATACAACAGTTCCAATTCAGTAGCCACTTGAGACCAGATAACTTACAGAGTCAACATGATTGTGAAGTGGCACAATATGAATGGCTAAGAAGTACAGCAAGTAATGCGCGACACTGCATAGACGGGTCACAGGTTCAGTGGCAAGCTGTTGCCACACGATTTGCACATCTCGATGGTGGCTCTGCTTACAAAGGCGGCCTGCGGCTACCACTCACACCCTTAGTACCTCTCACATGTCCAAGTGTGAGCTATGTGGGGGGTCCAAATAACTATCATATACAAAAATTACACAAGACAGAAAGTTTGTGAACATCATCGATACGGCCAAAGCGTTATGGTATTGCCATGCGTTATGCAGAATGCCTGAACACTGCTCCATATCTCTGTGTGAGGTACCTTCACAGCACAATGATACTGCACGAAAATTATTCTGGATCATGCCTGACTGTTAAAGGGGTGCAGAAGGTCCCAACTTTATGTTCATGAATGACAACGCACACCCGTGCAGGGCCGTTGAGGTGTCAGACACACTGGAAAGTGAAAATATTGAATGTATAACTCATCAACCATGTTTGGTCATAAATGCGCAAATTTGGAAGTGAATTGCAGTAGTATCAGCCCCAGGCGAGCATGGGTGTTATGCTTTACAAGACATAATGGACATCGCAATGTTACAAGGTGAGCTGGCCTGGCAGAGTGTGGAAGAAGTTGTCACAACAGTATACAAGCAGTAGATGCAATACACCTTTCCACACTAGCACCAACCGAAATGCTTAGTACACATGCTGCAAGGCATAGCAAAGTCCAAACATGTAAAGCTCAACAGCTTATAAACACCTAGCAATTTTATACTAAAAAGACTTCTGTTGATACCACAGACAGTGTCACTTGGCTGCCATCTGGAATGCTGTTCATGGACCACAGTTTGACTCTATGTTAGGGCAGTCTATCCCGAGACCTTGGGACCTGGACCCTTCGCCACAATGGACCAGCAGCAGTCATGGAAAGTAGCTCACCGGCCACTGGCTTGGGGGCAGTAGGTCACTGCCATTATGTCATCAGCCTGCCACATTGATGCACAAGCCATGCCAGAATGCACACAGTTGCAGCTAGCCAAGGCCACCCAAATCTGGAGTCGCTGCTGACAGAAGCTGTTGTGTCACGGGCCTCTGTCTGGCCAATGCTGCGCTCTGTCAACATGCAGGAGGCCACTGGATGATGCTGTCAAGCTGTGGTTTCCTGTACTGAGCCACAGCAGGGTGCCATAATACAGCATTTGGAATTACAAGCTGTTTAGTTGGTGCTGCACAGTGTACCCCCAACCCATCTCCACCAGTCCACCTCCAACTGGTTTCAGAGTACTGATATCACCTTTTAATGCAATGTTGGAACCAGAGGTCTAGAGTATGATGAGTCAAGAAATTTAATTGTTGTTATCAAAGTGTCTTTGTCATGGAAAATAAATTTGACTACCATGCTATTTGTATGGTTAAATTTGTTTAAGTAAGGAGGCGGTGGGTTTGTTACACTGTAGAGATAATGGGGAACATGACTGGCTAGTACTTGTCAGACGTAAGCAGTGTAACTTAGATAGTCATTCAGCTAAAAAAGTGCAGAATCAGTAACAGTAGTGTGTGTCACATGTAAGTATTATATAGGCACACAGCTAGGAGCAGGGGCAGGGGTTTACTGCCATTATGTCACCAGCCTGCTGCCTTCTGAACAGCGTAGGGTGCACAAGCCATGCCACAACACAAGTGGTCGCAGGCAGCCAAGGCTGCCCAGAGCTGGAGTTGAAGCTGATGGATGCTGTTGTATCACAGGCAACTGTCTGGCCAATGCTCTGCTCTTATGCCATGATAAACTATTTGAAATTACAGGCTGTTTAATTGGTACCACAAGGCATCCCTCCATCCCATCTCCATCGTACAAACATATGGAATGGCCTGTGTACTCCCCAGGCCTAAACCCTATAGAGCATAACAGGTACAAAATGTGCATTAGTGCATGAGGAAGGCATACTGCTTTTCAACAGTCTGATAATGACTTTTATGTTGGGAGTCTGACCTGTGTCAAATATAAACATTATTTATGTCTTTATCTTACTTTCCCATGTGGTGAAATCTTTACCATTTTTTGTTATGCATACATCACTCCACCTCAGTTACGCATGTACTGTGTTTCATGTTGTCCATTATTGCCTGTGATTATTCCTGTCCAACAATGTCTCTGTTGTGAATTTTAAAATTTTCCCAGCGAATTGACTGTTCAAACAAATTTCGGGCTTGCAGCCGGTCTGCGACGGCTCACCTGAAGATGACTGGCAGGTGCCCAGTTGAAATATCGTGCGAAGTATTGAACGACGACCGGCTGCAAGCCCGAAATTTGTTTGAACAATGTCTCTGTTCCTTAGCAATTATCAATCAGTGTATATATGAAGTGGGATACTATAGACTAATAGCTTTGTTACTGACAGTTTCAAACGTCAGAGAAAGTCATAAAACATAGAGTACCAAATTATTTGAAAAGTTCAATCTCTTGTCTGTAAACCAACACAGTTTTTGCAGAGGCACTATTCAATTTAATGAAAATATTGAAATGAGACTTGATAGAAACAACACTTCAATACGAATAAATTTCAACTGAAAACGGAAATGTCGTGTGACTAGGGCCTCCCATCTGGAAGATCATTCGCCTGGTGCAAGTCTTTCAATTTGACGCCACTTTGGCGACTTGCGGATCGATGGGGATGAAATGATGATGATTAGGACAACACAACACCCAGTCCCTGGGCAGAGAAAATCTCCAACCCAGCCAGGTATTGAACCCGGGCCCTTAGGATTGACATTCTGTCATGCTGACCACTCAGCTATTGGGGACAGACAATTTCAACTTAACCAAGTGGTCTAATACTGTCCAATATGATGTTTTGCTAGAAAAAGGTGAAGGTATAAGTATATGAGGAATGGCAGTTAAATGGTTTCAGCAACATCTACAAAATAGGACACAAGTAGTAGAATTATATCTCAAAGTATTGTTTATTGATCTCCTATTAAGACCGTACCAATAGGGATACCACAAGGCACTGCCCCAGGAACTTTCATTTTTTATTTATGTAAATGACATTGAGATTTCAACCAACGGTACTTTGTTTTCTGACTACACAAACATTGTTGCAACCAATATAAAGCAGGCAAGGTCATTACTAGGCATTTTGCTGCCATAGGTGAGAAATGAAAAGCAATGCCCCCTCTTTTTTACTACCATCAGCCTCCCCGATATCCCTCCTCCCCCTCCACCATCACCAACATCCAATGGCACAACAATGCAAATCTCCTATTATATTTTTAATCATTAAACTAATGTGATCAGAGTCCTCATCATCTGGGGACAGTCCACAGTTTTCCTGTTTTGCCCTCAGTTCCTTTAAAACTGATTGAGGACAACAAGGGTCCTCAATTTCTTACTTTTTGTCCTCAATCTTTGCGATTTCCCAAAATAATTGAAATAAAAAGGATGTGCTGAACATTTTAAACTAGAACACAACTGAATTTACCAGTGCGACTAAATCTGGACTCAATTACTTATTTTATTTGATTGCAAGAAAATGGGCTAGTAGAGGTGTGGAACTATTTTTATGGTATGAATGAATTTTTCCTTGAATTTAGAAGTTACGCTATACTCATGAGAGGCATGCTGAAGCATCAAACTAGGTCATCTGAATAACTGTGGCGTTATTTCATTTCCATTCTTATTTAAATATTTTTAGAAAGGGGAATAAATCTCACATTTTTCAGTAACCACATTCTTGAGATTAGATAAATAATTGACACCTTGTTTGCATTTTCTGTTGAGAGTTCTACAACTTTTATTAGCCACCTTAGTGTTTTAATTTTTTTCTCTTTTTCAATTTTTCTCCTCATTTGCACAATTTTTTTGATGTTTGATTTGAAATTAATTTTTGCCACCCCTAAAATTTTGGCATCCTACATGGCTGCTTAGTCTTGCCTAATGGTAGAAATGGCCCTGCAAAGAGGTATTGTCCACATTTTCATCAGTGTTCCTCTACAGGGTGATTCAAAAGTTATGTCCCAAAGGACAAAAGGGTGGATCAGAACTCCACTGACAAACTTTTAGAGGAGAAAGTATGGACTAAAACAAGAAAAAAAAGTCACTAAACATGGGCTTACCTTAAGAGCTTATCTTCAGAGCTATGAGCATTCCATCTTCAGTGCTGTGAAACAAATCTCTTCTAATGAACAAGTGCTCATAGCTCTTAAGCTACGCACTTTAGAGCCCTTGTTTACTAGATACTTTTCTTGTTTTGGTCCATACTGCCAACGCTAAAAATATGAAAAGCCAAGAGGTTCCAGTAAAAGAAATTTCACAGTATCAAAGATGAAGAAGTGCTCATAGCTCTTAAGGTATGCATTTTAAAGTCCATGTTTACTAGATTTTTTTCTTGTTTTGATCAACACCACCACATCTTAAAGTTTGTCAGTGAAGTTCTGGTTCACCCTATTTTCCCTATGGAACATGACTTTTGAATCACCCTGTATATACAAAATTGGTTTGAACTTCACAAGTTAATGATAATCTTTGAAAAACCAGTTATATTCATTACAAAAACAAATTTACATCATGATATGGATCTCAAGAATTCGAAATAAACAGGTCGAGGGGTGGATGTCACTAAACTTTTAAGTTGTGTATGTTGACTATTTAGACTAAAAAGCCCATATCCTCTACTGACTTATGAGGTATGCTCTTGCATGCTTTTCATTACTAATTATTACTGTGTGTACTAGATAATGTAGCATAATTTTCTATTACTTACATTCATTCTGCTACAAACTATGGCTTTATCATTTGGGGTCACAAGACAAATCTGAAAATCATCTTCCCTACACAAAAACAAGTTTTCAGAATAGTTGCGAACATTTGAAGGCTAACAGCTCAGAAAACAATTATTTCAACAGCTAAATATTCTACTCTCCCATACCTGTACATACAAAAAATGTAATTAATATAAAAAGTTACTTTGTCAGTTTCAAAACTAATTGAGAACTTAATTCTTACAGTGTGAGAATGTGCAAAAAAGGGTAAACAAGGCTTTAGCACAAAAGTAAATAAAATGTCATGGTACTAGGTAGCATAAAAAATTCCCAGAACAGATAAGAGAAATTAAAAAAATTGTCACCATTTAACCATCTATTGCATGCCCGTTTTTTTAGGAAACCAATTTCAGTGAAAAAAATGTCTGGGGACAATGTCTGACACGTAAAATATGGCAAATAATTAAAAATTGGTTAATTTTTAATGATTCAGTTACTGAGACATGGAAAAATAATTTGTGCTATCATTACCATAAACATCATTTTATATACCTTAAAAGTCTAACTGGATGTGATCTAATAATGAGAGGTCCCCAGTGATGAGATTGACTCTTCGAAAGCAAATATACAATGATGTAGGTTAAGGTCCCAGGTATCACACCCAGCAACCATTCATTGTGGTGGGCCCTCCTTTGTAAGCAATTGATGACAAAAGTTTTGGAATTTTGCGTGATGCTCAATAACATTGAAAAATTCAAATTACATAGCCTGGTTGCGTGGTGCAATGGATAGGATAATAGCTTCACAAGTAAGACGTTGTGGGTTTGAATCTTCTCAGGTGCAGTATGTTTTTTATTTTTAAATCTTCATTGAAACGACTTTGACCACTATTTTTGTTAAATTAACTGGTTTTAATGTATTTTTTTATTTTTATTCCTTTGTCTCATTATTTTAATCACCATATGAAGTTTTTTCATTTGGTTAATTGTTTCTTTATATCACTCTTTTTCCAATCGGAATTTGTGTGAATATAAATTAATTGTATTTATCTATTATAATTTTCAATTATTTGAAAATTCTGATCTATCAGTTAAAAAACAAAAGACCAAGTAATCTATTTATATTGACTGTGTAGTGGTGTGAAAAATGTATTTTTTGTTATCAGATGTGCAATTTTCTGCATGGTAATCATCATATAAACATTTAAAACATAATCTAACTACCCACTGCACTATGGACAAAATAATGTGCATGAAAGAAGGGTTTATAAGTATAACAACATTCAAACAAAATGAGAAATAAATATAATGAACACAAAAAGTGGAAGGAAAAACAAGGTGATAAAACAAAATAAATTAAATCAAAATTTATACATAAAATTAGTTAAAGAGACATGAACAAAGGTTTCAAGCGGAAAAAGAACGACAGGAGGAAAAATGAGAGCAAATGAAGAAGTTGATATTATGTTAAATGGAACAAAGGAATGGAAATAAAAAAAATTCATTTAAATCACTTAACTGAGTATAAGCGATGATCAAAGTCATTTTGATAAAGATTTTAAAATAAAAAACATGTAACACATCACAAGATTCAAATCCACAACGTCCTACATGTGTTGCACCTGTCCTATCCATTACACCAAACAATCAGCCTATTTGACGCAACTTTTTAATGCTATTAGGTATCAAGCAAAATTTAAAAAAAATTTTTTTTGTCAATTACTCACAAATGAGAGCCCACCAGGGTGAATGGCTGCATATATGGTTTCAAAAAGTCGATCCCACAACTGCAGACCTCTCCTTGTTAAGTATCAGAAATAAATCACTCTTCAGCTGCTTTCATGTGTGTTTACGTGCACTCAACTTTCAGTAAAGATTACTGATTATCAAGTGTTTCTGCCAATATAATGATGCTAAACACAGTCTAGCTCAATGCAGCCAGACTGTTTATGATGCCAGATGGCAACATCATGCATATATGAGTGGTTTCCTTAATGTTATATGTAAATTTACAGTTTGTAGCCAAATGGAACACCATGCAGGCAGCTGTATAGCAGACAGAATTCAAATTTTTAATGACCAACTACTATTATGTTGCACTGTAAACTTATATATATTGTTAGGGAAACCACTCATATATGCATGATGTTGCCATATGGCATCATAAACAGTCTGGCTGATCAAGGTAGACTGTGTTTAGCATCAAATAAATATATAATTTTACTATGTGTCAATTGCATTTTCAAACAAGTGCTTTCATGAATGTGAGTACCAATGTGTTAGAATTCAGATTTAATTTGTAAATCAATGTCAACTCCATGTATGCTATATAAAATACCTCTGTCACACATTTTTGTAATTCATCAGCTTTATATATGCAATTTTGAATTTGATACTGTGTAGGGTACTATACACTCTTCTACTGTGTAGAGTACTATACATTTGTTTTTTTTTATACTATGTACTTTATGATGAAATACACTATGTGATCAAAAGTATCCGGACACCCCCAAAAACATATGTTTTTCATATTAGGTGCATTGTGCTGCCACCTACTGCCATGTACTCTGTGTCAGTGACCTCAGTAGTCATTAGATATCATGGGGAGCTCCGCAGAATTCACGGATTTCGAATGTGGTCAGGTGATTGGGTTTCACTTGTCATACGTCTGTACATGAGATTTCTACACTCCTAAATATCCCTAGGTCCACTGTTTCTGATGTGATAATGAAGTGGAAACATGAAGGGACACGTACAGCATAAAAGTGTACAGGTTGGACTCTTCTGTTGACTGACAGCGATGAATCATGGTACACAATATGGCAATCCGATGGCAGGGTGTGGGTATGGCGAATGCCTGGTGAACATCATCTGCCAGCGTGTGTAGTGCAAACAGTAAAATTCGGAGTCGCTGGTGTTATGGTGTGGTCTTGTTTTCCATAGAGGGGGCTTGCACTCCTTGTTGTTTTGCATGACGCTATCACAGCACAGGCCTACATTGATGTTTTAAGCATATTCTTGCTCCCTACTGTTGAAGAGCAATTCAGGGATGGCGATTGCATCTTTCAACATGATTAGGCACCTGTTCATAATGTACGGCCTGTGGTGGAGTGGTTGCACAACAATAACATCCCTGTAATGGACTGGCCTGCAGAGAGTCCTGACCTGAATCCTATAGAACGCCTTTGGGATGTTTTGGAAAGCCGACTTTGTGCCAGGCCTCACCAACCAACATCGATACCTCTCTTCAGTGCAACGCTCCATGAAGAATGGGCTGCCATTCCCCAAGAAACCTTCCAGCAACTGATTGAACGTATGTCTGTGAGAGTGAAAGCTGTCATCAAGGCTAAGGGTGGGCAAACAACAGACTGAATTCCAGCATTACTGGTGGAAGGCACCATGAGCCTGTAAGTCATTTTCAGCCAGCTGTCCAGATAGTTTTGTTCACATAGTGTATATGTGCCATGTATATAGTCTCTGCACAAACAAACTACTACTGCTATACTACTACTACTCAAATTTTCCTCGAAATATGTCACATAGTGTCAAAAGTAAATTACCAAACATTTAGCTTGCCATCAAAATCTCCAGTTGCCAAATGCCGTTCCCTCAATGAAGATGCTCCAAAACTACCACATTTAAATGGCTTGCTTTTCTCCACCTGTAAGAACATTTTCAATTAAATCATTCTGCATGATTTCAGTATCTATCAACAAACTCTACAAAATAATATAAAGACAGGTAACAGAATTAATACTAAACACATCTTACAGTTAATATGAGGTGCATTCAAGTTCTAAGGCCTCCGATTTTTTTTCTAATTAACTACTCACCCGAAATCGATGAAACTGGCGTTACTTCTTGACGTAATCGCCCTGCAGACGTACACATTTTTCAAAACGATGACACCATGATTCCATGGCAGTGGTGAAGGCTTCTTTAGGAGTCTCTTTTGACCACTGGAAAATCGCTGAGGCAATAGCAGCACGGCTGGTGAATGTGCGGCCACGGAGAATGTCTTTCATTGTTGGAAAAAGCCAAAAGTCACTAGGAGCCAGGTCAGGTGAATAGGGAGCATGAGGAATCACTTCAAAGTTGTTATCACGAAGAAAATGTTGCGTAACATTAGCTTGATGTGCGGGTGCGTTGTCTTGGTGAAACGGCACACGCGCAGCCCTTCCCGGACGTTTTTGTTGCAGTGCAGGAAGGAATTTGTTCTTCAAAACATTTTTGTAGGATGCACCTGTTACCATAGTGCCCTTTGGAACGCAATGGGTAAGGATTACGCCCTCACTGTCCCAGAACATGGACACCATCATTTTTTCAGCACTGGCGGTTACCCGAAATTTTTTTGGTGGCGGTGAATCTGTGTGCTTCCATTGAGCTGACTGGCGCTTTGTTTCTGGATTGAAAAATGACATCCATGTCTCATCCATTGTCACAACCGACAAAAAGAAAGTCCCATTCATGCTGTCATTGCACGTCAACATTGCTTGGCAACATGCCACACGGGCAGCCATGTGGTCGTCCGTCAGCATTCGTGGCACCCACCTGGATGACATTTTTCGCATTTTCAGGTCCTCATGCAGGATTGTGTGCACAGAACCCACAGAAATGCCAACTCTGGAGGCGATCTGTTCAACAGTCATTCGGCGATCCCCCAAAACAATTCTCTCCACTTTCTCGATCATGTCGTCAGGCCGGCTTGTGCGAGCCCGAGGTTGTTTCGGTTTGTTGTCACACGATGTTTTGCCTTCATTAAACTGTCGCACCCACGAACGCACTTTCGACACATCCATAACTCCATCACCCCATGTCTCCTTCAACTGTCGATGAATTTCAATTGGTTTCACACCACGCAAATTCAGAAAACGAATGATTGCACGCTGTTCGAGTAAGGAAAACGTTGCCATTTTAAGTATTTAAAATAGTTCTCATTCTTGCCGCTGGCGGTAAAATTCCATCTGCCATACCGTGCTGCCATCTCTGGGACGTATTGACAATGAACGCGGCCTCATTTTAAAACAATGCGTGTTTCTATCTCTTTCCAGTCCGGAGAAAAAAAATCGGAGGCCTTAGAACTTGAATGCACCTTGTATAAAGAAGAAGTGATAATTGAGTATTTGCCAGGGAAACAGAGACATATAATGTTGTAATGAATGTAGAAAACTGCAAGAGAATGAAATGATTTCATTGTAATTCTTACAGATTCAAAGAACAAAAAAGATGAGTTTAAAGTAGGACATCATTAATAGTGACTAAAACTGACTGTGTCTAAACCAGAAGCTGTGTTGTCTGTGTCTAAAATAGTAGCTGGCGTATATGAAAGTGCTTGGCGTACATCAGTGAAGTCAATAACATTTTCAACAAAATACATGACCTCTCTTAAAGATTAAAGATTAGAAATAAGCAGAAACTTGATCCTTCATTAAAGATTGCTTAATGCTCCTTATGAGTCTCAAACATAGCATGTGGGATGTACGAACATAACCCGAATAGAATGAAATCTTCTCAATTACAGTAAACTAAAACCACATCAGTAAAAAACACAAACAAATAAAGTTTTCTGCGGACCTCTAGTCCCTTCTAAGGGAATAACATATGATTTCAACACAATGAAAAGAATTTTATTAGCTGCTGTATGTACTGGTCACATAATTCTGATGAGTGAATTCAGTATTGCCCATGTAAAATGATCATGAGCTAATACCTGATGTCAGGTGTACTCTCCAATGCCTTAAAATGTTATTGTAACTAAATGTTTCAGAGACAGAACATGAAAAAGCATCTCCAAACAAAAAATCTATTTTTCATCTTCCATTGCCGCTAATGCCTATAAGCTGACAACACGTGCCCATCTCACAACTTGACGCAATAAATAAATTTTACACAGATAGCAGAAAGGCTTCCATGAATAATATGCTATTACCGCTGTTCTTGTATGTGATGAGAAATGGAAAACTGGGCCAAAAGAGATGATATGTTGCAATTATGTACTTTTTTTTAGAGTTTAATGCAAGTGAAAATAAGTAACACAACTATTTTCAAATGATGCATAAACCTTAAGTCAAATACAGCAGAACCTTATGACTACAATAGCTGAATTTTTAAACCAATTTCGCTTGGTACCACAATTTAACATTTATCAATGAAAAACACAAACTGTTGATGTACTGCAGTTAACCAAGTTCATGAACCAGTTTTTGGTTCACAAAGTCATCAGCAGACAAATCATTACCATCACCAAAAAGGGTGGCATACTGGTAAACAACTTTGAAATAGATATTACATAAGCAGTGAGGGACACAGAATCAGAATAAAGGTCCTCTTTGGCAGTGTAAACGTACATACTTTAAAATATATAAGCTACACAATAAATGTAAACGGAACATACCATAAAACATTTAGACAAAACATTGAAAAAAGCTTTGTATGTGGTAGGCTAGGAAAAAGAAAATTATACCACATCTAAATCTAAATCTAAATTTGGCACTGTTGTAAGTACTACATAAATAGTAGCAGGTTTATATGAAAGTATTACATAAATAGTAGTAAGTTTATATGAATAAGTATGAAGAATTACACTTACATACAGACAGCATGTCAGTATGGTAAAAAACAGAATATATAGCAATGTAAATTATGTTGCCAATCACAATAGATAAACAAAAGCTGGCCACAAGAATAACAGAGCTAACAACATGGAAACAAGTATTATGTAGGATGGTGTTATGCAGAAACAAAGTAAAAATTAAATTTGACTGTCTCAACAAATCTGGAAATATATAAGCTAAATAATATTAAAAGTTTCAGTACTTAACAGCCTCTACTCCTTTTGCACAAACCCTTTACTCTGTGACCACAACTTCCTGAATGCCATCACTGCAATAGAAACTCTTGCCTTTCAACAGCTGGAACAGCATTCCCAGCACCATCTGAGAAGCTGTCCCAGATACTCCTGTCCTATGCCTGGAGTCAACACACTGTATTGCAGAAGTACCCAGATCATGCTATATTAGTCGGAGGCGACTTCAACCTACCTAGTATAGACTGGGATGTCTATGGATTCAGTACAGGTGGTACAGACAAGCCGTCATGTGAATTACTTTTGAACACATTATCCAAAAACTGTCTTGAGCAGCTAAATCGACAGCCAATGCGTAATGGAAATATTTTAGATCTGGTAGACACGAACAGACCAGACCTCATCGACGGTGTCATTGTTGAGACAGGGATTAGTGATCATGATGTTGTCATTACGACTATGATTACGAAAGTTAAAAAGGCAGTCAAGAAGGCTAGGAGGGTATTCTTACTAGAAAGAGCAGATAAGCAGTTGTTAGCATCCCACATAGTAAATAAATTGACTTCATCTACTTCTGGTACGATGGACGTGGAAGAATTATGGGCAAATTTTAAACACATTATAAATCACGCATTGGAGAAGTATATGCCGAAAAAGTGGGTTATGGACAGAAAAGACCCACCGTGGTTCGACAGCGCAATTAGGAGAATGCTCAGGAAGCGAAGACAGTTGTACTCGTGGTACAAGAAAGATCGGGAGAATGAGGACTGGCAAAAGTTAGTAGAGATTCGTGCTGCTGTAAAAAGAGCGATGCGCAAAGCATACAACCACTACCACCGTCATACCTTAGCAAAATATCTTGCTGAAAACCCAAGGAAATCCTGGTCTTACGTAAAATCGGTAAGTGGGTCAAAGCCTTCCATTCAGTCACTCACTGATCAGTCTGGCCTGGCAATGGAAGACAGCAAAATGAAAGCTGAAATTTTAAATTTAGCATTTGAGAAATCTTTCACGCAGGAGGATCGTACAAACATACCGCTGTTTGAATCTTGTACAGATTCCCGTATGGAGGACATAGTGATAGACATCCCTGGGGTTGTGAAGCAGCTGAATGGGTTGAAAATAAATAAATCGCCAGCTCCTGATGGGATTCCAATTCGGTTTTACAGAGAGTACTCTACTGCATTGGCTCCCTACTTAGCTTGCATCTATCGTGACTCTCTTGCCCAACGTAAAGTCCCGAGCTACTGGAAAAAAGCACAGGTGACGCCTGTATATAAGAAGGGTAGAAGGACGGATCCTCAAAATTACAGACCAATATCCTTAACATCGGTTTGTTGCAGGATTCTCGAACATATTCTCAGTTTGAATATAATGAATTTCCTTGAGGCAGAGAAGTTGCTGTCCATGCATCAGCACAGCTTTAGAAAGTGTCGCTCCTGTGAAACGCAACTCGCCCTTTTTTCACATGATATCTTGCAAACCATGGATGAAGAGTATCAGACGGATGCCATATTCCTTGACTTCCAGAAAGTGTTTGACTCTGTGCTCCACTGCAGGTACAAGCATATGGGATTGGTTCCCAAATATATGAGTGGCTCGAAGACTTCTTAAGTTATAGAACCCAGTTGTCCTCGATGGTGAGCGTTCATCGGAGGTGAGAGTATCATCTGGAGTGCCCCAGGGAAGTGTGGTAGGTCCGCTGTTGTTTTCTATCTACATAAATGATCTTTTGGATAGGGTGGATAGCAATGTGCGGCTGTTTGCTGATGATGTTGTGGTGTACAGGAAGGTGTCATTGTTGAGTGACTGTAGGAGGATACAAGATGACTTGGACACGATTTGTGATTGGTGTAAAGAATGGCAGCTAACTCTAAATATAGATAAATGTAAATTAATGCAGATGAATAGGAAAAAGAATCCCGTAATGTTTGAATACTCCATTAGTAGTGTAGCGCTTGACACAGTCACATCGATTAAATATTTGGACTTAACATTGCAGAGCGATATTAAGTGGGACAAGCATGTAATGGCAGTAGTGGGGAAGGTGGATAGTTGTCTTCGGTTCATTGGTAGAATTTTGGGAAGATGTGGTTCATCTGTAAAGGAGACCGCTTATAAAACACTAATACGACCTATTCAGGTCAGATTGAGAGAGAACATAGAAGCAATTCAGAGGCGGGCTGCTAGATTTGTTACTGGTAGGTTTAATCATCACACGAGTGTTACGGAAATGCTTCAGGAACTCGGGTGGGAGTCTCTGGAGGAAAGGAGGCGTTCTTTTCGTGAATTGCTACTGAGTAAATTTAGAGAACCACCATTTAAGGCTGACTGCAGTCCAATTTTACTGCCGCCAACTTATATTTGGCAGAAAGACCACAAAGATAAGATAAGAGAGATTAGGGCTTGTACAGAGACATATGGGCAGTCATTTTTCCCTCGTTCTGTTTGGGAGTGGAACAGGGAGAGAAGATGCTAGTTGTGGTACGAGGTACCCTCCGCCATGCGCCGTATGGTGGATTGTGGAGTATGTATGTAGATGTAGATGGAATTACCTATAACCTACAGCCAAGAAAAAGCCTACTGCTCAAATCCAACCTCCCCTCCCATCAGATCCTCATAACTCCCCAAACATGCCTTGCTCACTCCATAAATATTTCTGTTCATATCAAGCACATCCCTCATCCCACATCCCTCAAAACTTCCTCCACTCTCGATGGAACACTGCTCCTGAACACTCATCCCAAAGCATTATTGTCAACCTTTCTGCCAAAATTCTGACCCCTGCAGAAGTCTCAATACTTTCTAATTTGCAATGGAAACATTTCTTCACCATGCCCCCCACTGACAACAGCCTGCCAAAAGCTGAAATTGTTTAAAACAGTTCCAACCTTTCTCCAATCGTGATTCTCTTCTCCTTCCATCCAACCATCCAACATTAATTTTTCAAGAATTCTTCACTTATAATCTGGCCTCACCTTCCTTGCCTAAGTCTCGCCACAGTGAGCCCAAACCACTCCTAAGGAACACACAGCTATCTGTAACCTGAAAATCAATCCAAACCTTATCATCCTAGCTGTATGCAAAGGCTCCACCACAGTGGTCACAAATCATAGTGATTTTGTAGCTGACGGTCTCTGCCAACCTTCCGACACCATACAACCATGAACACAACGCAGAAACAGAACATGACTTCCAGCAGCTTAGGTACATCGCACAACCTGACACACCATTCCATCTCACTCCTCAAACCAGCAACTCTCCAAACCCTACCGTTTTCCTACTCCTGAAACTCCACAAACTCAAACTCACAAGTCTCCCTACTGTTCCTCCCATTGTTACTTGGTACAATGTTCTCACAGAATGAATGTCTGCCGTTATTGGTCTACACCTCCAAATTATAGTTTGTAACCTCCAATCCTACATTCAAGACATTGCTCACTTCTTCAACACCTCTCCACAGTTCTTGTCCCATTACCACCAGATTCTTTTTGTTAGTCACTGTCGATATGATGTCTTTGTACACTAACATTTGCCATGCCCATGGCTTTGTGGCCATGGAACATTACCTTTCCCAACATCTTCCTATACCAAACACATGATCTCTTTGCTAATCCTCCTAGTCAATCACATACTGGCTCACAATTACTTGACTTTTAAAGAAAAAATCTATAAACAAATCCATGGTACTGCAATGGGTACTCGCATGGCATCATCCTATGCCGATTTATTTATGGACCATCTGGACATATACTTCCTATCCGGTCAACAACTAAAACCCTTTGTCTGGTTCAGATTCATTGATGATCCTGTCATGATCTGGACACATGACACTCTACCATCACATCAATACTTACTCCCAAGTCCACTTCAACCAGCCCTCCTCAGCTGAACAAGCAAAACTTCCTAGATATTGATCTCCACTTCTCAGATGGGTCCATAAATATTTCTGTTCATATCAAGCACACTGACCACAAACGGTACATCCACTTTGATAGCTTTCACCCCTTGCATTTCCAAAAGTCTCTTCCTTGTAGCTTTGCCACCTGTGGTCAAGAAACCTGTAGTGGAAAGCACGAATTGTTGAAATATATCGATAGCCTTTATAGGTTGACAATATGCTACCCAGCTCATCCATAAACAAATCTCCCATCCCAAATTCTCGTCTGACACCAGAAACATGTGAACCAGCCACTGGCCAGCAGTCCTCTGATCACCCAGTATCACCCTGGCCTTGAAAAGCTCAACTGCATCCTTCACCAGGGCTTCAACTATCTCTCAGTGTGCCCTAAGAAGAGGGACATTCTACCTACATCACTATAGAGTTCTACTGCCATCTAACCTACAGAATATCCCTGTCCCAATACTATTCCCAGTGCTGCACCCCATGGGTCATTCCTTGTGAAAAAAAAAGAAAAAAAAAGAGGGATATTCTACCCACATCACACAAAGCAGAGTTATACCACCAACCCAATCTACAAAATATCCCTGTCCATCTCTGTCCCAATAGTACTTCCAGTGGCGTACCCCATGGGTCATTCCCCTGTGATTGGCCCATGTGCAAAATCTGTCCCATATACCCCCCACCACCACCACCACCGCCGCCACCACCACCACCAAGCACAGACAAGTCACAAGCATTTCCTCATGCTATATATCAGACGTGCTGTAATTACTGCAAAGCATTCTAAGTGGGCATGACAAGCAACCGTCTACTCGCATGATTGGTGACCACTAAACTGCGCCAAACATGCTGCAGACTACAACACAAATGACTTCATAGCTGAGTGCTATGCACGCCATTTAGATACTCTCTTCCAGCACAAGTTTCTCTGAACTACGGTAAGCAGGTGTGGATTCTCTCTCCACCATATCAGGTGCTCTTGCAATCTTCCTGGCCTAAATTTCAGCTAACCTGTTTCCCACTGCCCCATCATATCCTTTCCTTTCTCTCTCCTACCCACACGACTCTTTCCCCTTCCAGATTGTGTACTGCCTTTCCTACAAATCTTCCTCCCTTCTATGTGGTCGGTCTCTCTCTCTCTCTCTCTCTCTCTCTCTCCATCTTGTCCCCTTTTCATCTTCACCTTCCTCCTCTTTTTTCCTTCCTTCCCTCCCTCCCTCCCCCACTCTATGCTCTACCCTCTTAACGTCTTCCATACTGTTATGCAGCCACTGAGTCATCTGTCAAAAGACCTGCCTCACTATACCCAACTATTCTCTCCTTGCTTTGTGCATCATTGTTACCTCCTCCCAACTTCATCTGCGTGTGTGTCAATGTTTATATTTTTATTGGAAAAAAGTAAGGGCTCAAAAGCTGGTGTAAATATTGTTTTCTGTTACATGTGCCTATGCTCCAAGCTCCATGTGCTATAGGTGAGTGGTTGTCTCTCCAAGATTTTATGCGTTGTTCCACGCAGGAACTTTCGTTATTGTTATTTAATATCAGAATAGAAACCCATTCCTGACATTCTGCAAATACTGCATATTTGATCAAAATTTGTTTTCAGCTTCTTACATTTTTATCAAGTGACAAATGAATATCGCAACAACAAATGAAATGATATTAAAGAAATACAACTTATGTTGTTGTTGTTGTTGTTGTGGTCTTCCGTCCACAGACTGGTTTGATGCAGCTCTCCATGCTACTCTATCTTGTGCAAGCCTCTTCATCTCTGAATAACTACTGCAACTTACATCCTTCTGAATCTGCTTAGCATATTCATCTCTTGGTCTCCCTCTACGATTTTTACCCTCCACACTTCCCTCCAGTACTAATTTGGTGATCCTTGATGCCTCAGAATGTGTCCTAACAACTGATCCCTTCTTCTTGTCAAGTTGTGCCACAAGCTCCTCTTCTCCCCAATTCTGTTCAGTACCTCCTCATTAGTTACGAGATCTACCCAATCAATCTTCAGCATTCTTTCGTAGCACCATATTTCGAAAGCTTCTATTCTCTTCTTGTCTAAACTGTTTATTGTCCATGTTTCACTTTCAGACATGGCTACGCTCCATACAAATACTTCCAGAGAAGACTTTCTGACACTTAAATCTATACTTGATGTTAAAAAATTTCGCTTCATCAGAAATGCTTTCCTTGCCATAGCCAGTCTACATTTTATATCCTCTCTACTCTGACCACCATCAGTTATTTTTCTCCCCAATTAACAAAACTCATTTACTATTGTAAGCGTCTCATTTCCTAATCTAATACTCTAAGCATCACCTGATTTAATTCAACTACATTCCATTAGCCTCATTTTGCTTTTGCTGATGTTCATCATATGTACTCCTTTCAAGACACTGTCGATTCCATTCAGTAGCTCTTCCATGTCCTCTGCTGTCTCCAAGAGAATTACAATGACATTGGCAAACAACAAATTTTTTATTTCTTCTCCATGGATTTTAGTTCTTCCTCCAAATTTTTGTGTTTCCTTTACTGCTTGCTCAATATACAGATTGAATAACACTGGGGATAGGCTACAACCCTGTCTCACTCCCTTCCCAACCACTGCTTCCCTTTCATGCCCCTCGACTCTTATAACTGCCATCTGGTTTCTGTACAAATTGTAAATAGCCTTTCGCTCCCTGTATTTTACCCCTGCCACCTTCAGAATCTGAAAGAGAGTATTCCAGTAAACACTGTCAAAAGCTTTCTCTAAATCTACAAATACTAGAAATGTAGGTTTGCCTTTCCTTAACCTATCTTCTAAGATAAGTCGTAGAGTCAGTATTGCCTCGCGTGTTCCAACATTTCTATGGTATCCAAACTGATCTTCCCTGAGGTCAACTTCTACCAGTTTTCCCATTTGTTTGTAAAGAATTTGTGTTAGTATTTGCAACTATGACTTATCAAGCTGATAATTCAGTAATTTTCACACATGTTAACACATGCTTTCTTTGGGATTGGAATTATTATATTCTTCTTGAAGTCTGGGGGTATTTTGCCTGTCTATCTTGCTCACCAGATGGAAGAGTTTTGTCACAACTGATTCTCCAAAGGCTATCAGTAATTCTAATGGAATGTTGTCTACTCTTGGGGCCTTGTTTCGACTTAGGTCTTTCAGTGCTCTGTCAAATTCTTCACGCAGTATCATTTCTCCCATTTCATCTTCATCTACGCCCTTTCCAGTTCCATAGTATTGCCCTCAAGTACATCACCCTTGTAGAGACCCTCTATATACTCCTTCCATATTTCTGCTTTCACTTCCTTGCTTATGACTGGTTTTCCATCTGAGCTCTTTATATTCATAGAGATGGTTCTCTTTTCTCCAAAGGTCTCTCTAATTTTCCTGTAGTATCTAACTTACCCCTACTGATACATGCTTCTACATCCTTACATTTGTCCTGTAGCCATCCCAGCTTAGCCATTTTGCACTTCCTGTCAATCTCATTTTTCAGATGTTTGTATTCCTTTTTGCCTGCTTCATTTACTGCAGTTTATATTTTCTACTTTCATCAATGAAATTCAATATCTCTTCTGTTACCACAGGATTTCTAAAATCCCTCTTCTTTTTACCTACTTGATCCTCTGCTGCCTTCACTATTTCATCTGTCAAGTCTCAATATCTGTACTGATAGAGACCATAAACAAAATTGTGAGATACAGGGCATTAACAAAGGAAAGTATTACTTTTCTATATTGTGTGAAAGTTTTAAATTTACAAAAAATGAAAAATAGATGTATTTGTTCTTGTAATCTAACATTTGGATAACTAAAACTTAATTGAATAGCGGGAAAAAAGAAAC
Organism: Schistocerca cancellata; assembly: GCF_023864275.1. Lineage (NCBI taxonomy): Eukaryota > Metazoa > Arthropoda > Insecta > Orthoptera > Acrididae > Schistocerca > Schistocerca cancellata. Next base: position 388,609,598 of record NC_064626.1, on the reverse strand, counting down.
TGTGCTTGACCATTTAAAACTAAGTCAGAATTTTGGGTTATATTTTTCATTGATAACAAGTATTTCCAGTGGCATTATTTTTCTGACTTACTCGACTGTATACAAAATCAGAGTCTACATAATGTGGGTGGTTTCCAGATCATTTAATATTAAGAGCTGGCTGTGTATCAGATGTTGATTTCCAGGCTTCCAACAAATGCAGCTTTGTTTGCTGGGAGTAGGATGTGGAGGACTTGAGACTGAGACTGTTAGCTATGGTTTCCCTCAGTACATGCTCAGCAATTGTGGTGTCAGAATTCTGAAATCTCCAGCTACATTCATGTTCATGCAATCTAGTTATTATGTTTGTTTGAACATTGCTAGGTCTGTAAGACATCTATACAGCGGGTATGGAATCATAAAAGGAAGACAAAGGCAGGATACTAAAGCAAAAAACATAATGAGATTAAATAAAAAATGCAGAACACAGTACAGTTGAAAAATAAATGGTAGAGGTACATTAACACATGGGGTGAAGATGAAGAGTTTCTATGATTATGTAAGATTTGTAAATGGAACTAAGAGTATTCCATCTCTGGAAGAGAAAGAATATGATCAAGTCATATCTGTCAAGACAAAAGCAGACAAATTTAGTCATCACTTTTGAGAGATGGTGAGTAACAGAGCACTGCAAGCACATGCCCAATTTGCACGAGGCTATAAGGTGCGAGAGAGAGGGTGAACACAGTTTGCATAGTTTGGTGGAAGTTGCCAGAATTACTGATGCGGCTTCACCTAATGATAACTGAGTGAGCACTTGGGCATGGCTTCATGGGTCATCCATCTGGATGTCAGGCGATTGCATTCTCTTGTACAAGGGCTGCGAATTAACATTGAGCATATGCATATGCATATGATTACCAGCCGATTGAGTGAAAATTGAGTTATGAATAATGAATACAGTTAGAAATTATTATTTGTTATTTATGAATAGCAAATATTACTCAAATCACAACTGACTTACATTAATAAAAACATTTATTCGTCATCTGAGAATACAAAGTGTTACAAAATAATAGATAAATCTGAAATACAATGACATTTATTGCTCCAATTCTTTGTCATTTACAAATCAAATGTACTATTAAATGCTTTTAAATTATTTTTCAGAACAACTCTTTTTGTCAAACATCTCATCAGAAACTTTATTTCATTTCTGAAAATTTGCCATTGTGACATTAACGAAAATGCAAAAATGATATTGGTGTGTTATCTCCTGAATTAATCTTTATTTCCTGATAAATGATTTCAGCTCTCAATCTTCATCAGTAAAAGTTGAGAAATCGTCAAATCTGCTGTACTTTTTGGTAAATAATCCATTGTGATTCCATGTTAGCTTCACTTCCAAAAGTACATTCAAAATAAAATTTCCTTTTTATGCCATTACATCATTCGAAACTCATGACTCGATTTCTTTGGCTATTATACATCTGTAGTTGGTTGTACACCCCCTTCGGTCATAGGTAGGAATTTAGGTGAAGTGTTTGTTTAAGTATTTGTTTTTAAATCATAAGTAAGACATTACTGCAATAATTGCAGTTGGGTAAAAAGGCCAAAAATTTCTTCTAATTGTCTCTTGACACTTTCTCATTAAAAACACTGCCAGTGTGCTGCAACGTTATGAACTCTTTTATGTACTAAAACCCAGTGTCTCTTCCTAAGCTTTTGAATTTCAAAGCTCTATGTAACTGCATAGACACCTGTCGAATCAAAAAACTATTCCACATTCTAACAGAAAGTTACTCAGAGTTAATCCTAAAATGCTTTTAGATGACTTTGGACATCCAGCAACATTCCACAAACATTTAAGAGTTCTTTATATTTATAGTCTGTTGATGTTCATCATTAGCAACTGAGTTCTAATTTTGCCCACTCATTTTGCAGAACTAAAAACATGAGCGAGTTGTGTAATTATACCAACATGACACCCATATAAAATAGCATTAGCAATTTTACAGTTTGTGTTGGCTACATTTTCATTTTTGGTTCATTTAAATACTTTCATATGTTAGCAGGGTTGTGTAACTGCTAGGGTCATCTGCCTATGAAGAATCCCCCCTCCCACTGTGAAGCAGGTAAAGCTATGCTCCAACCAGAGGTTTGTCTAATACAGTGTTGCTTTATTAGGAAAGGTAGTGTGACCTTACCTTTCTCCCACCTCTAAACTATCTTACACAGCCAGTCAGAAGGGGACTTAATGTTCAACACGCACTTTGAAACATGGTTCAATTTGACTTGGTATTTTTCTGATTGTTAGTAATGAAAGAAGCGATATGTAATAGAAAAAATTGTGGAACCAACAGAGAATAAAACTCCTGACTTTGTAGTCTGGAACTACTGCGCCACTGACTCACATTTATGTACAGTTCATTCATAAGTTATTTATCAAACAGAAACTGCACTGTAAGGGCACGAACGTTAGTCACAGATTTGGAGCAAGAAGTAAACAAAGAAGACGCAGTGACATTCCATTACTCATTACTCAAGTTACAAATAATTTATTCATGAATAAATTTGTCTGAATGATCTACTTATTCAAATAATTAACCAGATAGAAACTGATTCGATTAATGCCTGTGTTTGCTTACCACTACAGCCTGCCCTTTCTTCCTCTTTCTATTCATTGCAATTAATGTCATCAACTTCAAAATTCTTAGGTGCCCATATAAATGAGAATTTAAACTAAAAAAAAGGAACATTTTGGAACTCTTAAAACGACTTAGTTCAGCCACATTTGCACTTAGATCATTGCAGATTTTGAGGAGAGACAAATTACTAAGTTGACATGATTTGGACATTTTCATTAAAAAATGTCATATTGAATAAGAAAGAAAGTCTTCATTGCTCAAAAACAAGCTGTAAAGATAATATGTGGTTCTCACCCATGATCATCTTGTAGACATCTGTTTAAGGAATTCGGCATTCTGACTATTGCTTCACACTTTATTTATTTCCTCGTGAAGCTTGCTGTAAATAATCCACTTCAGTTCAAAAGGAACAATGATATACATAATTACAACAACAGAAGGAAAGCTGACAGTCCTTACTCCAGGTTAAGGTTGTCTTTAGCACAAAAAGTTGTGCACAGTGCTGCCTTGGCAGCCAGGGACAGTTATCACGTGTGTTTGTGTGAGTTGCGTTCAGGTGAATGTGTGTGTGTGTGTGTGTGTGTGTGTGTGTGTGTGTGTGTGTTTTGTCTAAGCTAGAAGAAGGCATTTTTGCCAAAAGCTTACTTGTTCAGCAGTCTTTTTTTGTGCCTGTCTGTGACTCAACATTTCCACTATATGGTGAATATCAATCTGTCCTTTCCACAATGTTGTCATTATTCCATCCTGGATTTTCCATTGTTTGATAATGAATACAGTACTCCAAATACAGCTGCCCCTTGAAAGGCACAAAGGTAACATGAAAACTGATGAAAAAACTGGCATGCATGAGCACAACACTGAAGATATGAGAGTAGAGGGGAAAACGGAAATTCAAGAAATTAAGGAAAATGAGGATCAGCCTGAAACAGTACTGAAGGAGTACAGAATGAGAAGTTCAGGTGCAGTTAACTTTGCAGAGTCAAGATAAAGTAATCTTATGTGTAAAACAAGTAGAACAGAAAGTAGACACCATAAGCTGAGTTTGAAAGAGTAGCTACCTGTAACATCCATATTACCTTGGTGTCTCCTTAAAGACAATTCGCCAAACTGTTATAGACTGTTTTTCAGGAATTGCTCTAATAATGAACACTACACACTTTTTCATTACCCTTGACATTTCTCACAATTATTTTCCCTATCAAACCTCTTATGACCAGTTCCAGCTCTCACGGAAATATCCTTTACAGGTAGGTTCTTCCATCATCCCCTTCAGTGGGATGACATGTACAACAAAACTATTCAGCATATGCTGACAATGTTGAAGACACACAAGGAGCTCCGTATACCACGGCAAACTGAACTCATTGATGCAAGTGAATAAGACCTGCTATACTTGCATGGGACACTATGAGGGGGCAGTGCATGTGATGATCAAACACGCGTCACTGCGGACACACAAGGAACTGCGTTATTAGCCATGGAATGTTGCAAGGTGCTCGGCGGTCGTTCACCGCCAGAGCCAGTAGCAGCCAGTTTGTCATGGTATACAGAGTTCCATGTGTGTCTTCAACATGCCCCGACAGCATGTACATGAACAGTTTGTGCAACTGACGGAGTTTGAGTGAGGATGTATAGTGGGCCTGCGGGAGGCAAAATTGCGTGGGTTGAGAGGTCTCCACAGTGCATCAGTGTTGTCATCAGTGGTCAGCAGAAGGTGCACATGCCTGTCAAACTGGGTCTGGACAGCTGTGATGCACAGATGCATGCCAAGACCATTGCACATTACGAAGTGCTGTACAGGACTGCACTGTCACTTCACAACAAATTACGGCCACTATTGCTCTGGGGGTATCATCGAGAATCAATCGCAACCATCTTCGTGAAGAATGACGGTCGAATGCATGTGTGATGTCCTGCAGGGGAGCGCCAAAATCTGGAGTGTGTACAACAGAGGCACACAGGTCCAACACCCGGAATCGTGGTGTGGGGAGCCATATCCTACATTGGCAGTTCTCCACTGTTGATAGTAGAGGGAACATGAACAGTGAACGCTACACTGAAACCATTATTCAACCGGTCTTGCTACCGTTATGCACCAACAAGGCAACAAGCTTTTCCAACAGGACAAAGCACGCCCATGTCTCCCGTACCACCCAAAGTGCTCTTCAAGATGTACGCCAACTACCCTGGCCAGCATGATCCCCAGATCTGTCCCCAATTGAGCATGTTTGGGACTGGGTGAAACATCATCTTGCACGGTCTGCATGAGCGGCACAGAATCTGGCCCAGCTAAGGCACCAGGTGGACACTGTATGGCAGGCCATTCCTCGAGACTACGTTCAGCACATCTACCATTGTCTTCAAGGGAGAATTGCAGCCTGCGTTGCTGCAAAAGGAGGGTATACACAGTACCAGCGCCAACATTGTGCATGGTCTGTTGACTTTCCTCACATGGGTATGGCTCTGACTTTGAGATCGTGTGTTGCATACGTCCCCAAGAGTGTGCCAATAAAATTTCCCTCTGCTGGGTCGACGAATTCATGGTGTTCTTTTTTCATTTTCCAGGAGCGTATACACACCAACCATCCCCACATTTCCATCCAGCTATATCGTGTATGCCTTGTATCATTTTCAACTTTTGTAGTCCTGTCTTCCTCAGTTGCATGTAATATTATGGTGTATTGATAATTTTTACTTATGGACCGCCTGACAGCAACTGAATATAACAGAATTTTAGTGACATACGTGTTTCGCCTTTATTTTCTGCAAGGCATCCTCAGTGGCAGGTTGCGTGGACAATTTCTTACATATTAAGCTCTTGTTGCATTTTTGGTGTTGTTGTTCTTCTTATGAATGACAATTTGTTTTTTTTTTTCCACATTCCACAGCACTATGAACTGAACGCTTGTTTCAATCCAATGTTTTGGTTTCAACATCATCTTCCCTTTTGAAATGTAATGGATTAACTGCAACAAACTTCATGAGCGAATAAATATACTATGAAGCTGTAGTCAAATCTAAACTCCTTAAACAGATTTCTACAAGATAATCGTGGGTGAGCATCACATAATATTCTTACAGCATGTTTTTGAGCAAGGAAGATTTTCTTTCTTAAAGAGGAGTTCCCCCAGAATGTTATTCTGCATGACATTACTGAACAAATTTTATTCCGTCTGACATTACTGAACAAAAAAATGTGCAAAGTATGTCAACTTACTAATTTGTCTCTCTTTACGATCTCCAGTGATTGTTAGTGAAAATGTCTTCCAACTAAGTTGCTTTAGGAGTTCCAAAATGGGCTTTCTCCAGTCTAAATTCTCATCAATATAGGCACCCAAGAATTTTGAAGTTTCCACCCTATTTATTATTTCTTCACCATGTGTAACACTTGTCAATGTTGTAATATCTGTAGACGTGCAGAGCTGAATATATTGCCTCTTTTTAAAATTGAGAGAGAGACCATTCACAGAAAATCAGTCAACGATACTTTTAAGAAAATGGTTTACCGTTTTTTCTATTGCTGCATGTTTGCTTTGATTGATTACAATACTAGTGTTATCTGCAAAAAGAACTAATTCTGCTTGTTGTATATAAGATGGAAGACCATTTACACATATGAGAGTAACAATAGCGGATCTACAATTGAGTCTTGGGAACCACATACATGATTTCTCCCGTCAGAATAACGTCCCCAGACTACATTGGCTGAACCACTAAGTGCAAATTTCTGAATTCTTCTGATTAAATATGACATTATACACTGGTTGACTGTACCATAAATCTCATAACACTTCAGTTTGTCTACGCAAATATTATGATTTGTGCAGTCAAATGCTTTAGATCAGGTGCATTCAAGCTTTTCCCCCAACCACCACTTTTGTATCTCTGTTAGTAGTAAAATTTTCTTACTAGCAACTGGTTCTAAAATAATGATTATTTATAAAGTTGGGAAGTAGCTTTACATTAAATATAAAATTCATAAAATATAGTTACAACAAACCAAACAATAATATTTACTTTCCAAATTCTTTATGTCAAAATTTTATGAAAAACTACTGAAAATGTTTTTAAAAACCCCTACCACCAACCATGAATGCTGGAACATTCACTAATGTGTGGTAGGGACCAGACTGAATACCACTGCCTTAGATAGATTACAGAAAATACCAAATGCACCATTTCGCTGCTTAATGCTTGTAAAATTTGTTAACTAAACACGTAAATGCCATTTATGGTAGAGCAACTCTTCTGCAATACAAACTGTGATTTGCTGAGGATATTATTGTTACTAAGGTGAGATACTATTCTAGAATACATCATCAGCGAAACAGATTGGTAGTTATTGACATATCTCCTATCATCTTTCTTATAGAGGGGTTTAAAAACGGCATATTTCAGTCTCACTGGAAAAAGTCTTGAGTTGCATTACATATTTCAGATAAGACAAGGCTTATTACATGGGAACTCTATTGGACATACCATCAAAGACAATTGAGCTTTTATTTGTGAGAGGATGTACCATTTTTTTTTAATTTCAGGTGATGTTGGTGATACAGTTATGTGATTGAATTTTATGAGATTTGCTTTTACAACATAATGCTGTGATTTTTTCCTTGAACTGTTTGTCACTGTACTTTATACTACAGTTAAGAAATGATTACCTGTGACTCATAATTTGAATAGCCCTTCCATTCTGATCAGTAGTGATGTTATTCTGTTCTGTGGCTGGCTGTCCTGTCTCTTGTTTCACTATGTTCCACATAGCCTTAAGCCTGTTGTTGGAATTACTGATTTCCGACATTATGTGCATGTTTCTTGACTTCTCTTAGTAATTCTGTGTAGTTTTTGTAGTGTGGAACTACTGCAAGATCTCTACTTGTTCTCGCCAACAGATACTTTACCCTTTTCCATTCACAAGATACTTTAATCCTTATAGTGATCCACGGTGTTTTACATGCCTCTTTAGCATCCTTTCCAATTAGCTTAAGAGGAAAACAATTTTCAAACAACGATGTGAATTTATCATGAACCACATTATTTTATGTTAGCATTTGGTTCATTATTAATTTCATTCCCACTGAGGAGTATCAGTACTGCAAGGCACTATCTTATTTATCCAAACTAAGCGTCCATCATGAGCAGAGAGAGCATTTGATACTGAGCAGACAGTTATTCTCTTGCTTAGAGCTTCTCCAAAGAAAAGTAGAGATTTATAGGCACCCACCTCAGTTTATTATCCATCTGAATGCCTATAAATTTCACACGGCTGTTTTCTTCAGTGTGTGATGACTAATTATAATTTATGGCATCTCTAAGTAATTTTTATTTCCTTGGAATTATACATGAGTTTTTGCAAGAACAGGGTTAAACTTTTGTCTCTGAATCTATTCCACTATTCTCTTAGCTGTGTAAAGATGTGTGCGATACCTATATGGGTATACTTTATCACCAGTAAAATTAACACTATTCGAAGAGTCCTGCAGTGATGTTAGTAAATCCTGTATGTAGGTTAAGAACAGAAGAGGACAAGTGGTGAACCTGTAGGAACATTAGTTTTATTCCTTAATTTGACGCTGTTTTCTTTTGTTAATATATAACGCCAACCTTTTAAAGGCAATGCCTTTAATACCATAACATTGTAGTTCGCATAGCACAGAATTATGGTAGACCTATATGAAATTGAAGGCCTTCAGAAGATCACTAATATAAATGTCAAGAGGCTACATTTTCTTGTTTAGTTGTAATAGGATGGAGTTTATGAATCATACATTGCTTTCTCCATACAATATCCTTCATGGAAGCCAAACTGAACAGTTTTTAAAACATTACCACCACAAGAGGGTTCAGATTTCTTTAATAAGCTTCTCAATAAATTTTGGAACCATGGGAGGAGACAGAAAGAGGGGGAGGAAAGATGGGTCTATAATTAGATATCACATTCTTTTATCTTCACTTTTATAAATAGGTGCTACTACAGCAAATTCCAGACATACAAGATATACACAGCCTCATTGAGTGATCACAAAAGGCACTCCCAATTCAGCACAAGATTTCAGTACTTTGCTGGAAATATAGGTATAAGAGTTATTGCCTTTCACTAACCTAATGGTTTGTGTAATCTCTCTAAAACAGTTGAGTTGCTGAAGATTATGCCTGCTGGTGGAGAACCCAATGCATTTCTACACAAAGCAAATGGTTGTGCTGTGACAGTAAACATTTTTGCTGTCTGGTACCCTTTGGAAAAATTCACTGAATTTAATGGCTAATGAGCCACACCTAAAACTGTGTTTGTTTTATCTTGGAGCAGAATATCATTTTTCCTGTAAAGTTTATTAGTTTTCTGCCTAATAATGCTCCAAATTACCTTGGCTTTTAGGAATTTTGAAATTATTGCACGTAGTATGCCAACACATTTTTTGCTTTTTTGATGATATGAGGAAGAGCCTTGCCATATTGCTTGTAATGCAGCTTGAAGTTTGAGAGCTAGACCGTGGCATTAAATAAGGTTCTCTCACCCTGGTGTAGTTACTTTGATCCCACACACTAGTGCAATATCTCTAGGTTTCTACCGTAGTTATTCCTGATCTGCTGCAACAGAAAAATGGATTTATAGTGCTATAGCGACATTTTAAAGAAATTTATCAAATACTGTGTAGCTTTGGTAATGTCTCCTCATAGTTTCTCCAGTAAACTCGCCGCCAATGGTGTGACCCAGTCAAATCATTTAGTGAAACTGTACTTTATACTTCCTTGCCAAATATATCTCATTGGGCCAATTTTTTGAGGCCATATGATTATCATCATCAGACAATAAATTATAATGAAGTTCACAACTATTTCAAGAAATACAGTTGGACTTAGAAATAAAGTAGCAATTATTGTTCTGGTATATCCTTTTATTCTTGTTGGGATTGTTACCGTAGCAAACAAACCAAAGCTGGACAACAGTAACAGCAGGTGCTCCCAATCAGTACTATCCAAAATGAAATCAGTATTGAAATCGTAAAATATATTTATTTCCAAGTTAATAACTTGCTTGATGACGTTTAGAACATTATCTCTGTTACTAACGCTTTTTATGTTCCCTTATCTATTACCGAACCACAGTATGAGAGAGCCCCAACTCATTTAGATTTAAACTTTCTGCCTTATCCTCACCTAGTATAATACTACTATTTGTATGTTGACAAAACCGTATAGGGAATATTATTTTTGTAATATAATTGACATGTCCTGTACTGTTGTGCTAAAGAGTCAAAGGACGAATAAATACAAGTTCATTCCACCTTCTGTGAATATGCAACCGTTCCCTCCTTCCTTATATAATGATTACTGAAATTTGAAATAAGCTGGATAACCTCTAATGAGAAAATGATCCAACAAACAACGAGTTTGAACATGATGCACCTCCCATTAGTGAAACATTTTTATATTATTTTCTTTTGCAATAAATAATTAGTTCCGTTCACCTCATGGAGTAGTTTAACATCGCCTTCTGTTATTTCATAAATCTGGAGAGCGCCAGTTCCCTTGGGTTTGGATCCTAGAACTACGAACTTCGCAGAACAAGGGATCCACTTTCCATCAAAAAGTGAAAATGGCAATGATTTTTCAACATGGCAAATTATCTGCGGTTTGTCCATCATTGTCTTCTGCTACTTAGACAATAAATCTTTACATTCCTAAGCGCAAGGTATCACTCGTAAACAGTAACCATGACAACCATAAACTTCTATGATTACAACTAACGCCTTCACATTCCTCTCACAAAGTTCGACAACTGCTTCGAGTGTCATGTATATACTTTGGTTCAATCAGTGGATCGCTGTTTGTGCAAATCGCCACAGCTCAGTTAGTTTACATCTGCATCTATACTCTGCAAAACCACCGTGAAGAGCATGACAGGGGACACGTGTAGTTATTAGGAGTTTTTCCCATTCGATCTACGTAGGGGGGCGGGAACAATGATTGCTTAAGTGCCTCTGTGCGTGCTGAAAATATTTGATTGATTGATTGGTTTTTTAATTGCTTCAGTTTTATCATACATCACAAATTGTGCAATTGATTTCATTTCATTTTATTATCTTCCTGTAAATCATTTACATGATAGTGCGAGAAATGTGAAGGCCTTAGTTGTAATCGTAGAAGTTTGTGGTTGTCATGGTTACTGGGTTACGAGTAATACCTTGCGCTTAGGAATGTAAAGATTTGTTGTCTAAGTAGCAGAAGACAATGATGGACAAACCGCAGGTAATTTGCCATGTTGAAAAATGATTGTCACAACAAAGTTATCATACAAGTACTACAAACATAATAATGGAATATCACTTTCAAGGCATTTAAAAGTACAATTTAGACATAAAAATTAAAATTTTTGACATAAATTTACACACAATCAAAGTACTCATCTATGTCATAGAAAGTTATGCTTAAAAAGTAATTTTTAAGGTGAGTCTTAAATTCTACTTCATCTATTATTTCCTTTATGTACACAGCCAGAGCATTGAAAGTTTTATTCCAAAATAGCTTACATGCTTTTGGGTTTGTGTTGTCCTTACTTTCTCTACATACAAATTCTTACGACTTCTATTATTATAATTGTGGCAGTCCTCATTTGTACGTATATTTTTATTATGTGTTCTTGTACACAGAATGCTTTTAAATATATACAGTGATGAAATTGTATTTACAGTTGTTTGAAAATGGGCCTACAATGAATTCTTGGAGAATTATGTGTTATGATTTGTATAGCTCATTTCTGAAGATATCTGTTAACCTTGATCGTGTTTTATCCCAGAACACTATGCTGTAAGACACGATGGACTGAAAGTAAGCAAAATACACTAGTCTAGTACAGTCTGTGCTGCATACTCCAGATAATATCCTCAATGCATAGCATGCCGAATTGAGCCTGTGGGATAAATGCTTGAGATGGTTCCAGAATGAGATTTCGACTCTGCAGCGGAGTGTGCACTGATATGAAACATCCAGGCAGATTAAAACTGTGTGCACGACCGAGACTCGAACTTGGGACCTTTGCCTTTTGCAGGCAAGTGCTCTACAAACTGAGCTACTCAAGTATGACTCACGCCCGTCCTCACAGCTTTACTTCTGCCAGTACCTCGTCTCCTACCTTCCAAACTTTACAGAAGCTCTCCTGCGTACCTTGCAGTACTAGCACACCTGAAAGAAAGGATATTGCGGAGGCATGGCTTAGCCACAGCCTGGGGGATGTTTCCAGAATTAGATTTTCACTCTGCAGCAAACCATTGTTGTATATATTTCAGGACTATATCAGCCATTGTGGTTAATGATCTTTTGTCATCACTTATAATTATGCTCATGTCATCTGCGAACAAGATTATTTTAGCAGAAATTTTTGGATTTTTTATGTCATTCATATAAAGTAAGAATAATAAGGGACCAAGAACACTGCCCTGTGGAACGCCTATTTCCACTTTATTTGCATCTGAAACCCATTTCATTTTCTGATTTTAATGTTCTGTGATGATTTCTACCACCTGAGTTCTATCTTGAAGGTAAGATTCAAACCATTGCCTCACGACCCCCCTTACACCTGTTGCCTCCATCTTGTTTAACAGAATTTGGTGATTTACTGTATCGAATGCTTTAGATAGATTTAAGTTAATTCCCACTACAGTCTGCAGCTCGTGGTCTTGCGGTAGCGTTCTCCCTTCCCGAGCACGGGGTCGCGGATTCGATTCCCGGCGGGGTCAGGGATTTTCTCTACCTTGAGATGACTGGGTGTTGTGTGTCTTTCATCATCATTTCATCCTCATTCACTCGCAAGTCGCTGTAGTGGCGTTAAAGTACTTGGGGAATTCCCACAACACATTTCTCACATTTTTTAGTGTCGGGATTCCTGTCCATCTCTTCAGTAGAGTCAGGGTAGCTGATTCTGTGCTCTGGCCCAAGCAAAAGAAATGTTGATTGCAGTTTAGAAGTTTGTAAGCATCTAAGTAATTTATGAGTCTATTTTTCATTAATTTCTCTAGAATTTGGAAAATGGTTGGAGAAGGGACATTGGTCTATAGTTTTCTACCTTGTATGGATCTCCTTTTTTAAACAGAGGTCTAACCTAACAGATTTTCAACCTCTGAGGAAATGCACCTTCGTTGCAAGAGAAATTGGCAATCTGTACCAGGGGCTTTATAATTTGTTGGGCAACTTTTTTATTGTTGATTTTAGACTCTTTATCACGCTTAATATTTCATTATCATTTGTGGGAGTTGACAATATACTACTGTCTACTTTTGGGGCTGTTAATTTCTCATGTTCAGTAAAGATTTTACTTAATGGCACAGGTACACTTAAAAAGTAATTATTTGTGTAATTTTCAAGAGTTTCATCTTTTAATTCAATATTTTCACTATTTAGAGTACTATTTCCTGATCCTTGAGGCCCTTACCAATTTCCTCTTTCACACTTTCGCAAGTAGTTCTTGATTTATTGCCCGATATTAGACAGGTCAAAGAAAAGTTGCAATAATACAATGTATTAGCAAATAGTAAGTAAATTAAAATAGGCTCCCATTCTTACAATTTAATTTTTAATTAGTTTCTTTGCTACATATTCAGAAATTCTTTTATAGAATAGAAATAGTACTTTATTTGAAATGCCTTTAGTTTAATTTTAAATATTAGATACATAGAAATTTTTATTTCTTCTGGTATCTTATTATGTAGTATTACAACAGCGTTAATTATGCTCCTCTGATAGACTGTTGTTCTGTGCTATTTTTGATGTATAGTTGATTTCCCTCTGTTACAATAGTTGTGCACATTTTTGGTCTGTAGCACTTCACCTGTTTTCAAGAGGAAGTCTAGCGAACATGAGAGTTTCATAAATAAATCTGGAATACCGAGAACACCAAACTAAGTAAAATGAGATTAACTGGACTACATTTTTTAAGGGCACAAATTATTCTTAGAGCTCTTTTTTCATTTTAAAAACGTTTCCACTGTGAGTTGAGTATCTCTAGAGAATAATTGCATAACAAAGCAGTGAGAGGAACTGTTCATAGAATGCTTGCAGTACCAATGTTTTAATACTCTTAGACCATAGCACATGGATGAGAGTTCCCTAGACAAGTTATTAAAATGTGTGTCCCACTTCAAATCTTCTGAGTCTACAGACTCGAAAATTCTGTGACAGTTACGTTTTCCAGGGCAACATACTTTAATCATGCATAAATAGTCATTTGGTTAGATGGAGAAATTACATGAAAGTAGATAACACAGTTTTTTCCAGTATTTACAACGAGTTCGTTTTTGTTAAACCATTTAGATATTCTTTTCATAGAACTTTGTGCTGTTGACAGTAAGGTTTCTGAGGTGGATCCAGTAAGCAGTGGGCTCGTGTCATCAACAAGTAGGACAGTTTTTTGGGGAATCATATAGTCAACAAATCTGTCCACATAAATCAAGGAGAGCAGTGGATCTAAGGTTGACACCTGCAGTACGCCATATTTTATAGGTAATTCACTAGAAAGGAATGAGTTGTTTCTTGTTTTATTTTTAGTGTTCAATTCATTCTGAACTGATGTCTTCTGCCTATGATGTTTTAGGTATGAGCACAATCTGCTATATGCTTCACCTCTTACTCCTCATCTTTCTAATCTTTTTGAGCAAGAGTTTTGCGGTCCAGGATGTCAAAGGCTTTCGACAGGTTTAGAAAAATACCTACAGCTAATTTATGTTGATCAAGGGATTTTAAAGCACAGTGTAAGAATTCAAAAATCGCTGTCTGAGCAGATTTAGACTTTCTAATGCCATGTTCTTGTACAGTAAGAGAAGAATATTTATTTATGAAACATAAAATCCTGTCATAAAAGACAGAATTTTTGGGAAGGAATTCAACTGACACAGATACTTAGTTTGATATTTTATCAGAGGAACCTTTTTTCAGCACTGGTGAAACTTCTGCTATTTTGAAAATATATGAAAAGTACAAGTTTTTACAGAGCAGTTTAGCTGTGTGGTGTGCATATGAACTCATGTACCTTTCAAGGCCCCTTGACATTTTATTGCTTAATGATTTACTTTTACTTATAATTTCATTTGAATTCGTTTCATAAACATACATAGAGGGATTCAAGATCATTGACTTGCTGCAGGAACTTGGGATTCATCCTTCACATTTCACTTGAATGAGGTCTTCAGCAGTATTAGGACAAAGTTCGTGTCACCCCACTCTGGACTGTTGCCAAATTTATTTAAGATGGTGGATAATAGATGGTGGTGGTAAATATGGCAAAATCGCAATGAAGTTATGGCAGGAAGTTCAGATTTTGATGGGAAAATAGGTCAATTGGGCTACCTTAACTAACCTAATGCCCAACCCTTCTCCCTCCTGCCCTCTCCAAGAAAATGGTGGGAAGTTCAAATTTTGGAAAAAAAGGGCACTTGAGCTGCCTCCACCAACCTAATTAAATATTAGAAAAAGATATCCGACCGCCTCCTCTTCCTAGGAATTGGGGGGGGGGGGGGGGGAAAGGACTCAGCCTGTGCTGGGCTGCTGGAAAGGATCGACATAAGTCTTTATTTTGCAGGCAGACTTTATTTAAACAATCTGAGGTAGTAGCTCCATCCAGTGTATTCA
Organism: Schistocerca cancellata; assembly: GCF_023864275.1. Lineage (NCBI taxonomy): Eukaryota > Metazoa > Arthropoda > Insecta > Orthoptera > Acrididae > Schistocerca > Schistocerca cancellata. The sequence goes on along the minus strand of NC_064626.1, from coordinate 388,594,350 downwards.
CCATGAGATCCAGAGTCCAACGGACCTATTACACAGTACTGCCACCAGAGAGTGCTATCGGTCCATGGCGGTTTGGGGAGAAATGGCAGGAAAAGGACTCGACCTGTGCTGGACTGCTGGAGAGAGAAACGAGTGTACTTTATCTATTTTGGAACCATTTATTTAGTGATGGATTTTACGTAGTTTATTTATTACACTGACACAAAGCACTCGCCTTCACGTGCTTTGGGTCACTGTATATAGTCTAGAGACCTACAAACTACTTGTAAATCACCGAAATAATGCAGTACACTGATGTACAGACATACAAACAACTCGTAATTTGTCAGAATAATGCATGTAAAAGGCTCCGCAAACACACTCACAACAGCCGAAAATAGTGCAGTGCACAAAGACTTAGTGCGCATAAAAAACGCCTTCGAACTATCGTCAACCTCGACGTACCAACGAACTGTTCCAACGTGTGCACAGGCTGACGCCGCCAAAACCGAACAGGTGCTTTGCAGGACCAGACAGATCCAAGCCAGCGCTGCAGAGATGAACGCCGGGGCTCAAGCCTTCACTCTCATGCCGCCTGCAGCCAGCAGGTGGAAGTCGCGTCTATTTTCAGTTATACAGGCAGAGTTCTTCGAGTGTTATACTGAAATCAGATGTCTATGTAAATAAGAGCCAAGTCAGCCTCTGAATGTGCACGTGTTCACCTAACCATCGTGGCTGAAGTGTACCTGCTGGCCCAGTGCCGAGAGAGATGCTTGCAAAGTGGCTCACCTTCGCAGATGAAGCTAAAAGGTTCTCAATGATATACTGACGTCACAGGTCTATGGAAATAACAGCCGAGTCTCTCCTCTGAATGCACTATAGAAATCTGTTGCAATGCTTCCCAGAATAGCACAGGTTGCATTTCCCCCAGCTATCCTAACAGGACATGCAAGACGACTCTGGCTGCATACGTGTTTACTTAGCCACCACACATACCTGCCCATTGTGGCTGACGCATCACTGCAAAATGTTCGCCTAGTGACTCACCATCGCAGTTGCATCTAAAAGGTTCTCACTGTTATACTGTTGTCACATGGCTATGTAAATAAGAGCTAAATCTACATCTTGGAAACTTGAAAACTGTTGGAGAAATAGTTAATGGTCTCTTTTGTAGCAGCTTTCATGATGTCTCAAATTGTCTGCATGGAAATTCTTATCCTAACAGAACCTGTTTACGAATATAGCCCAGAATAACGCAAAATGTATTCCTCCTGATCGTCCTACCATGGCACCTCGTCCATCATGTGTTGCCCTTTGTAGAAATTGTTAAGTCCTGCTTTCAACAAACATCTCCGAAACACAAACATCACTCCACTATGTAGAGGCTCCTACGTCCCGCCACAAAGGATGTCTTGTGAATGAGTGAACTGCATTATTTCGGTGCTTTATGAGTAGTTTCCAGGTCTGTAGACTGTGTGGTGCATTATTTCAACAGTTTAGAATTAATAAGCGTGTTTGCATAGCATTATAGATACATTCTTTTGAGAATTTACGAGTTGTTTTCGTGCCTGTACCTCTGTGTACTGCATTATTTCGGTGATTTACAAGTAGATTGCAGGTCTCTAGACTATTTACTGTGACCCAAAGCACGTCATGGCGACAGTTTTGGATCAGTGTAATAAATAAACTATGTGAAACCGGTCCCTAAGTAAACTGTTCCAAAATAAATGAAGTACACTCCTTCCTCTCTCCAGCAGCCCAGCACAGATCGAGTCTTTTCCCGCCATTTTTCCCCAGACTGCCATAGGCCAATAGTGCCCTCTGGTGGCAGTAATGTTTAATAGGTCAGTTGGATCTCATGGTGAATACACTGGATGGAGCTACTGCCTCAAATTGTTCAAATAAAGACTGCCTGCAAAATAAAGACTTACGTCCTTCCTTACCAGCAGCCCACCACAGGCTGAGTCCTTTCCCCACCAATTCCTCGGAAGAGGTGACTGTTGGATGACTTAGGTTAGTGAAGGTAGCCAAAGTTATCTTTTCCCCGTGATTTTCTTAGATTAGTGGAGGCAGCCCAAGTGCCGTTTTTTCCCCGCCAAAATTTGTACTTCAGGCCATTTTCTTGGCGATGGGAGGGAGGGGAGAGAGGAGGGGGTTAGGTTAGTGGAGGTAGCCCAATTGACCTATTTTACCACCCAAATCCTAACTCTCGCCATGACATCATTGCGATGTTGCCAAATCTACAGTCACCACCTTGGATCCTCCATCTTGAATAAATTTGGCAACAATTTAGAGTGATTGCCTTCCTGACTACTCTACTGTAAATTCTTTTGTAGCCTTTAGAATAATCCGCAAATGTTTGGATAACTCTATATTTCTTACTACAGTACTGAAGAAATCTGTTCCTCTCACTGTAAATTTTTATGCCTTTAGTTATCCATTGCTTATTGTTGTTGGGTTTGAAGGTTCTTACTTCTTTTGGAAATTCTATATTATGATAGTAAAAAAATTATTGTGAAAATGCATGTATGTGCTATCAACATTCTTCTAATTGCTGATGTTTTCCCAGTTTTCCTTAGCTAGTAATTCTAGGGTTATCTTCAGAAGAAGTTCCTTTTTTTGATTAGTTTTTTGCGATTGCTACAACCTGTTGGCGTTTCTATACACAGCAGCTGTTCTGATAACTATAAGCCATGCTCAATACTCTACTTGTGAATTTGTAACTTATGTATGAGTTGACTATTTGGTCAATTATGGAGTTTGTACATTTTGTTAATCTTCTTCAGCAGTGTATTGTGGGAATCATATTGAATGTGTTGGTCATATTTATCAAATCATCTCTGATACTGCTGTCTTAGTATTAAAATCACCACAAAGCATTGTCTTCATATTTAATGCACCGATTCTACTCAGCAGAACCTCTAGTTTATTCATGAAGATTGGCGGATTTGCATTTGGTGCTCTGCAGTTGTTAATAATTATGAAATTAAGCTCTGGGAAAGTTCGAAGTCTTTTTCAATTGGGTCAATATAACTTTTACTGACACCACTAAAATTCATTTACACTTTCACAAAGATAGTAGAGTCACCATATTTGGAGAACTCTCAATCAAAATGATTTGCTAATACATATCCTGAGACTTAGGTAAATTTTACTTCGGAATTTCGAAGCCAATGTTCAGTAATGTAAATTATGTCTACAGTTCGTTTATACTCGATTATTGCTTCAAAACACGGTAATTTTTTGTGAATGACTGAATGTTGTGGTGTAACACAGCAAAATCTCAGCATTTACAAACTTAAGCTGAAACGGTTTCTAGTTCTTTATCTAATGGCATTTCAAATACAGCCCTTACCCTTTCTTGTGTGTGGCTTCTGATTGCTGGTGACAGTCAATGTTGTTGTTGTTGTGGTCTTCAGTCCTGAGACTGGTTTGATGCAGCTCTCAATGCTACTCTATCCTGTGCAAGATTCTTCATCTCCCAGTACCTACTGCAACCTACATCCTTCTGAATCTGCTTAGTGTATTCATCTCTTGGTCTCCCCCTACGATTTTTACCCTCCATGCGGCCCTCCAATACTAAACTGGTGATCCCTTGAGGCCTCAGAACATGTCCTACCAACCGATCCCTTCCTCTGGTCAGGTTGTGCCACAAACTTCTCTTCTCCCCAATCCTATTCAATACTTCCTCATTAGTTATGTGATCTACCCATCTAATCTTCAGCATTCTTCTGTAGCACAACATTTCGAAAGCTTCTATTCTCTTCTTGTCCAAACTATTTGTTGTCCATGTTTCACTTCCATACATGGCTACACTCCATACAAATACTTTCAGAAATGACTTCCTGACACTTAAATCTATACTCGATGTTAACAAAGTTCTCTTCTTCAGAAACGCTTCCCTTGCCATTGCCAGTCTACATTTTATATCCTCTCTACTTCGACCATCATCAGTTATTTTGCTCCCCAAATAGAAAAACTCCTTTACTACTTTAAGTGTCTCATTTCCTAATTTAATTCCCTCAGCATCACCCGACTTAATCCGACTACATTCCATTATCCTCGTTTTGCTTTTGTTGATGTTCATCTTATATCCTTTCAAGACACTGTCCATTCCGTTCAACTGCTCTTCCAAGTCCTTTGCTGTCTCTGACAGAATTACAATGTCATCGGCGAACCTCAAACTTTTTATTTCTTCTCCATGGATTTTAATACCTACTCCAAATTTTTCTTTTGTTTCCTTTACTGCTTGCTCAATATACAGATTGAATAACACTGGGGATAGGCTACAACCCTGTCTTACTCCCTTCCCAACCACTGCTTCCCTTTCATGTCCCTCGACTCTTATAACTGCCATCTGGTTTCTGTACAGTCAATACGTGAGTTAAATTCTGGATCTTGTACAAGTTTTCTTCGGTTTAAATCATTTCGTAATTTGTATTTGACTGACGATTTGAGTATCTGCTTCTCACCTATTCAGTTTAAACAATTTCGTAATTTGCGTTGGCTGAAGAAATTATTGTTTGTTATTTGACTAAAACACTTCGTAATCTCCATTTGTTTGCCACTTGTCGTTTTTCTTCACTCTTCCTCGAAATGCAAGTACATATTTTTTCTGCCAGTAATTTCTTTCCCAGTGCATTTAAATGCTCCAAGCTGCTGATGTCTACAGTTTCGACGTTCTTAAAGTGAGTACATATTTCAATGACACTCTCGTTCGTAGCACTAATCCCGTAATTCACGCATGACCAGGATGGGAAATCAAGACAATGTAGGATATTCGACAGGAGTACATTTGTGTGAATTATATTATTTAAATATTTCCTCATTTCTGTAGTAACTCTGTATGTCTCATTTCTACAGATATCGTTTGATCCTCTTATTAACACGGCGAATGGAAAAACTGGTAGAAACCGACCTTGGAGATCAGTTTGGATTTACACAGAAATGTTGGAACACGTGAGGCAATACTGACCCTATGACTTATCTTTGAAGATAGATTAAGGAAAGGTAAACATATGTTTCTAGCATTTGTAGACTTAGAGAAAGCTTTTGACAATGTTGACTGGAATACTTTCTTTCAAATTCTGAAGGTGGCAGGGGTAAAATACAGGGAGCGAAAGGCTATTTACAATTCGTACAGAAACCAGATGGCAGTTATAAGAGTCAAGGGACACGAAAGGGAAGCAGTCGTTGGGAAGGGAGTGAGACAGGGTTGAAGCCTCTCCCCGATGTTATTCAATCTGTATATTGAGCAAGCAGTAAAGGAAACAAAAGAAAAATTTGGAGTAGGTATTAAAATCCATGGAGAAGAAATAAAATCATCAGTTATTTTGCTCCCCAAATAGCAAAACTCCTTTACTACTTTAAGTGTCTCATTTCCTAATCTAATTCCCTCAGAATCACCCAACTTAATTCGACTACATTCCATTATCCTTGTTTTGCTTTTGTTGGTGTTCATCTTATATCCTCCTTTCAAGACACTGTCCATTCCGTTCAACTGCTCTTCCAAGTCCTTTGCTGTCTCTGATAGAATTACAATGTCATTGGCGAACCTCAAAGTTTTTAATCTTCTCCATGGATTTTAATTCCTACTCCGAATTTTTCTTTTGTTTCCTTTACTGCTTGCTCAATATACAGATTGAATAACATTGGGGAGAGGCTACAACCCTGTCTCACTCCCTTCCCAACCACTGCTTCCCTTTCATGCCCCTCGACTCTTATAACTGCCATTTGGTTTCTGTACAAGTTGTAAATAGCCTTTCGCTCCCTATATTTTACCCCTGCCACCTTTAGAATTTGAAAGGGAGTATTCCAGTCAACATTATTAAAAGCTTTGTCTAGCTCTACAAATGCTAGAAACATAGGTTTGCCTTTCCTTAATCTTTCTTCTAAGATAAGTTGTGAGGTCAGTATTGCGTCACGTGTTCCAATATTTCTACGGAATCCAAACTGATCTTCCCCGAGGTAGGATTCTAAGAGTTTTTCCATTCGTCTGTAAAGAATTCGCGTTAGTGTTTTGCAGCTGTGACTTATTAAACTGATAGTTCGGTAATTTTCACATCTGTCAACACCTGCTTTCTTTGGGATTAGAATTATTATATTCTTCTTGAAGTCTGAGGGTATTTCGCCTGCCTCATACATCTTGCTCACCAGATGGTAGAGATTTGTCAGGACTGGTTCTCCCAAGGTCGTCAGTAGTTCTAATGGAATGTTATCTACTCCCGGGGCTTTGTTGCAAGTCAGGTCTTTCAGTGCTCTGTCAAACTCTTCACGCAGTATCATATCTCCCATTTCATCTTCATGTACATCCTCTTCCATTTCCATAATATTGTCCTCAAGTACATCGCCCTTGTATAAACCCTCTATATACTCCTTCCACCTTTCTGCTTTCCCTTCTTTGCTTAGAATTGGGTGTCCACCTGAGCTCTTGATATTCCTACAAGTGGTTCTCTTTTCTCCAAAGGTCTCTTTAATTTTCCTCTAGGCAGTGTCTATCTTACCCCTAGTGAGATAAGCCTCTACATCCTTACATGTGTCCTCTAGCCATCCCTGCTTAGCCATTTTGCACTTCCTGTCGATCTCATTTTTGAGACGTCTGTATTCCTTTTTGCCTGCTTCATTTACTGCATTTTTATATTTTCTCCTTTCATTAATTAAGTTCAATATCTCTTCTGTTACCCAAGGAGTTCTACAAGCCCTCGTCTTTTACCTACTTGATCCTCTGCTGCATTCACTACTTCATCCCTCAAAGCTACCCATTCTTCTTCTACTGTACTTCTTTCCCCCATACCTGTCAATTGTTCCCTTATGCTCTCCCTGAAACTCTGTACAACCTCTGTTTCTTTCAGTTTATCCAGGTCCCATCTCCTTAAATTCCCACCTTTTTCAGTTTCTTCAGTTTTAATCTACAGTTCATAACCAATAGATTGTGGTCAGAGTCCACATCTGCCCCTGGAAATGTCTTACAGTTTAAAACCTGTTTCCTAAATCTCTGTCTTACCATTATATAATCTATCTGATACTTCTAGTATCTCCAGGATTCTTCCATGTATACAATCTTCTTCCATGATTCTTCAACCAAGTGTTAGCTATGATTAAGTTATGCTCTGTGCAAAATTCTACCAGGCGGCTTCCTCTTTCATTTCTTAGCCCCAATCCATATTCATCTAGTATGTTTGCTTCTCTCCCTTTTCCTACTATCGAATTCCAGTCACCCATGACTATTAAATTTTCGTCTCCCTTCACTACCTGAATAATTTCTTTTATCTCATCGTACATTTCTTCAATTTCTTCATCGTCTGCAGAGCTAGTTGGCATATAAACTTGTACTACTGTAGTAGGCGTGGGCTTCGTGTCTGTCTTAGCCACAATAATGCGTTCACTATGCTGTTTGTAGTAGCTTACCTGCACTCCTATTTTTTTATTCATTATTAAACCTACTCCTGCATTACCCCTATTTGATTTTGTGTTTATAACCCTGTATTTACCTGACCTAAAGTCTTGTTCCTCCTGCCACCGAACTTCACTAATTCTCACTATATCTAACTTTAACCTATCCATTTCCCTTTTTAAATTTTCTAATCTACCTGCCCGGTTAAGGGATCTGACGTTCCATGCTCCGATCCGTAGAACGTCAGTTTTCTTTTTCCTGATAATGACGTCCTCTTGAGTAGTCCGCACCCGGAGATCCGAATGGGGGACTATTTTACCTCCAGAATATTTTACCCAAGAGGACGCCATTATCATTTATCCATACAGTAAAGCTGCAAGCCCTCGGGAAAAATTACGGCCGTAGTTTCCCCTTGCTTTCAGCCGTTCATAGTACCAGCACTGCAAGGCTGTTTTGGTTAATGTTGCAAGACCAGGTCAGTCAATCATCCAGACTGTTGCCCCTGCAACTACTGAAAAGGCTGCTGCCCCTCTTCAGGAACCACACGTTTGTCTGGCCTCTCTACAGATACCCCTCCGTTGTGGTTGCACCTACGGTATGGTCATCTGTATCGCTGAGGCACGCAAGCCTCCCCACCAACGGCAAGGTCCATGGTTGATGGGGAAGGACTCTCCCAATAGTGTTAATTAAAAGTTACAGTATATGGAAGTCGCAAGTTCTCATTCTCCTACTAAGCTACATCTTAATCTGCATACCCCAAAGCCGGCCGAAGTGGCCATGCGGTTAAAGGCGCTGCAGTCTGGAACTGCAAGACCGCTACGGTCGCAGGTTCGAATCCTGCCTCGGGCATGGATGTTTGTGATGTCCTTAGGTTAGTTAGGTTTAACTAGTTCTAAGTTCTAGGGGACTAATGACCTCAGCAGTTGAGTCCCATAGTGCTCAGAGCCATTTGAACCATTTTTGCATACCCCAATGTGACAAGGACTTACATTTTTAAACGGATCTTTTTGGAGAGGAAGTCAACACAAAGAGATAATAGTCAATTTACCCGTACTGGCATTGTTGCACATCGCTGGGGAGACAAGGTAAATATCAAACCTTGCTCCAAAATTAAAAGGAATTAATCTTCAACTAAGATTCCAGCACTGCCACAACATTTCTTACGCACCTGCATCCACTATACCATCTTGTTTCAAACTCATTAAAATCTAGTATAGTTTTTAACTGTTATGCAAATATGTGAACAGGGATTAAAATGCTCATTCACAGACTATTTGGTAAATCATTACCGCCTCTCGTTATAAAATGAAATATTATACTGGGTTCAGTCAAGAAATATGTAACATTTTCGTCTTTGTCTGTTCCCTTTACTTAAAAATTGATATAAAATTTTCTTATAACCATGCAATGGTAGGATTTAATGCTGTTTCCACCACTGTTTCACGAAACAGTGAAATTTATGCAGAGTCTTATCTCACTGTTGAGGACAGTTTGTAGTTTCCTGCATTTTCCTTTTACTCGCACCGCGCTAGTCAAATGCCACGTGATTTTTCAAACAAATTCGATACTATATCGAATGCTGTGGCCCATCGGGAAATCTCGACCCCGTTCGGAAGGAGAATTGTTTGACAAGCTCTTCCACGTATCACAGAGGGGTCAAGTAAAACTGCGGGACCAATAGTGCAATAAAAATCGACAATATACAAAAAAATTACATGTCATTTGTGATTAGTTTCATGAGACTCTGGGGATACGAAACCAAGTATTACATAACTGCTTATTTACAATTCTCTTGTAAGATATAGACATTTACTGAATAATGTAGTTTTCCTTAAATAACAAAAAATTACTAGTAAACATCAGAAGACCTGACCTTTTACAGAAAGACGTCGTATAGCAATCCAACAAAGCAAAGCTTTGCTCGCTACAATTTCAGCCATATAAATGAATGTGGAATGTAGGAAACGTACATGGAACATAATGCCTACATAATTTAACATAACGAATAAGCTACTTCAACTGTAGCTTAAGGGAAAACCAAACATTTGATAATAAATCGTCAAAAGCAATAAAAGAGTTTCCCAACATGGGAGAAACCAGTTCCACAATTGTTGCTAAATCTGAGACAGAAATGTCAATGATCTTCAACACATTCACTTTTGAAGCGCAAGTAATTACAGTCACAAAAATATTTGTGTGTTAGAAAGTCGAGTGAAGCATAAGAAAGGGCGAATTAAGTCCATATAATTTTTTTTAAGTGTCAGGAAACGTGCCTACGATAATAACAACAGAAAGATATGCTTTTCATGCATGAAATGGATTTGTATTCTCTTGCTGTCAACGGGATAAACTGCACATACAGACACATTCGGAAGTGTTTCATCTTGAATAAGTTGTAGCTTCTTTTTTTGTTTGGTGGGCTTGGGGGAGGGGGGGATCAGTCTTCTGACTGGTTTGATGCGGCTCACCACAAATTCCTCTCCTCTGCAAACATTATCGTCTCAGAGTAGCACTTGCTGTGTACGTCCTCTATTTGCTGGATGTATTCCAATCTCTGTTTTCCTCTACAGTTTTTGCCCTCTACAGTACCCTCCACTACCATGAAAGTCATTGCCGGATGTCTTAATAAGTGATCTATCATCCTGTCCCTTGTTCTTGTCAGTGTTTTCCACATATTCCTGTCCTCACCGATTCTGTGCAGAACCTCCTCATTCGTTACCTTATCAGTTTACTTAATTTTCAACAGTGGTGGGCAGGAAATCGTGTATCTGTTAGAAATAACAGTGATTGAGAAGTCACAGATATCACAATAACAACTTTACAAAATCTAACTGCGATTTCAGTCACAGTTGGCAGACGCAAGTAGTATTTCACATTCAACGCCGTGAGCCATCTGTTGGCCGAATGCCGTACTGCTTTCTGCGATTTCAGTGACAAATCGCGGCTAGAAGTCGCAAGTAGCAACTAAAAAGCGCAGTTAACAGTGCCATCTGTTGGCCAAAGTTCGTACTACGCTCATCTCCGCAACACGCTATCGAGTCTAACTGCGATTTCCGTGACAAGTCGCAACTAAGAGTCGCAAGCAGCAACTAAAAAGCGCAGTTAACATTCTTTTCCTGTTGACCGACGTAAGTACTTCGTTACGAGAGCCTTGTGCCTCACGAGATCGACGTGCTGTGTGTGACTGTGTGCATAATACTGAATATGAAGGGCTTATTTCAATAGTGGTACAAGGCCACTTTTGTTCATTTTGAGATACAGAGTTGTAAAGTTAAATGAGTGCTGAAAAATCTGCAGTTGAGATACCAGAAATATTCAAGCATATGGCTTCTTGCTAGAGATGAACCTTTATTTATGTTTGTTTGGATGATTAATTTCAGAAGCATTATAAACAGAAAAGTGGAGGTAATGGACTTGTACCACTATTGAAATAAGCCCTTCATATTATATGACGACATGCACATTCAGCATCAGTTATGGTTGCTCAAACACAGCTGTGACTCCGAATGTATTATATTAATAAGAAGCAACATTGCCTTTTTCTCCTGAAAATATCAAGTAACGTAACAAATGTGTTTGATTCTGCTTCCAATATGACAGTTTTGGTTAATACTCCACATGCCTACAGGACTTTGTAATGTTAACACAGCAGAACTCAGACACCTGTATAAGTGCAGTGAAATAAAAACAGTATTATTGTGTCATATGAATGCCTCACTTTTGTTCCGACACACTTCAAGACTCGGGAGAAAAGTTTTACACCTGGTGTTCTACATGGCAACTTCACACACAAGAACTTTTTGCCGACACTACTACCACCTACATAAGTAAGCTTTTCCTGTGTTACTTTCAAGTAATTCACTTAAGCTATTCCTGATTTAACTGTAAGATCTGTACTTCCCACTTTCATATCAACAGCCTCAAAATGCATATTGTAGACTTCGGGATATGCTACAGGTCAGTGTCACACCAAGATTGTGGAGAAAGAGGGGGAGGGGGGCGGTGGCATGTCACTCTCCAATAGGTGTTTACCAATAAATATGTGGCGGAAAATTACGGGTATAGGACGGCTTAACATGAGGAAAATGAGATTTTCATTATTCGCTCACTGTATTTAACATTTATTATTCCTTTAAAATCGCACAACAACTTCAATAAAACACAGTTTAATCACTCATCTGCTCAATTATTTCGCAATAATGTCACTTTTAAACTGCAAATCCTTTAAGAGCTCTCTTGAATCTTCACGAGTCTCTCCCAACAGCCTTGATGTGGATTGATACGTACAGCAACCAGAACTGTGTCTGCAAAATCACAAGGATTGTTAAACAATTTTTGCTGTCACTAATTACAAGCAATATAATTGACAGAGTAGATTGCTAATATTTGCTGTATTGAAAGCCACTCATTATATTTCACATTTGCAAGAACGATCTCACTTAAGTAATTAAGTCCATCGAAACACTTAGAAACTAACCTCTCGTCTGACGAAAACGGTCTAAAGACGCAATGGCAATTTTTCCAGATCTGCTGACAATGATATTTTGAGTTATCACTTTACTGAGTGACTGAAATGTAGTTCGGGTACCTGAGAACATAACAATATGTTAGAATTCATTTTCTAAACACAAACTATTATGGTACTGTATGGCTACTTACATATTAATTACACTATTAATTTTTTTACAGTTGTTTCTTTAATACAAGATTAAAGCCAACGGAAGAACAAATGTAAAACATACTTACCAATAACAGGTTTGTTGAGATGCAATTTTCTGTGTGGACAGATGTAGCTTATTCATACGGTGGTAAGTCGCAGAAGTAGCAGAAGTCACAGAAATCGCAGAAGTAGCAGAAGTCACAGAAATCACAGAAGTCACAGAAGTAGCAGAAGTCGCAGAAACCGCAGAAATAGCAGTGGCGGAGGGATACGCGACTTAGGATCCTTAACTGCGACAAATCACAGTTAGTAATAAGAGATACTGAAAAGTAGCACTCACAGAAATCACTGATATCGGAAAATCGCCGTTTAGCCAATCACTAATTTTCAACATTCACCTGTAGCACCATATCTCAAATGCTTAGATTCTCTTCTTGTAGCTTAAGTCACTGAATCAGTGTGTTTCACGCTGTTTTTACATGTATTTAACGACAGTTCATATCTCTTGGTGACAACAATAACGCATGGAACCCAAAATATAACAACTATTCCGTTAATTAAGTAGAAAATATTAAAAACATACATTATCCCTACGACACATGTAACTCTGTTTCCTTACCATGACGAGCGCTATTGTCGCTCCAGCTGTCAAAGCGTAACAACTTTCGCGCCAGAGCGTTCGTCACTGTTTTTTCAGACCGTGGTTACAGTATGGACATAGTTAACGCTTTTAGGGATAATACTATTCTAAAGCGCAACTTCCAAAAGTAGTATCCTCCATTAACAATCTCTTCCTTCAAGCATATGCAATCGAATAAAAGTTTGAGAATTGTTCTCGTATGAGAGCGTTGCATTCCGTACACTAGAAAGCTTGATTATAACATGAACGGTAACCGATCGTATAGCTTCTTATTTACACCTAATCCTGTTGTGTCTAGGGATACTGCAAATTTGTTGCACTAGGCAAACAACTGAAAACTCATATTGACGAGTTTTATTATAACAAGACAATTACTATGCTTAACTTTGATAGACGTGTTACAAGCAAGAGACGACATATAAAGAATCAGTCTACTTCAGAATAGACAAACACAATTCTGTGCTAATGAATAGGCTACATTGCATTGGCTAATGAAGTGGCTAATGTTAAAACTACTATCGAAGTGTGCTGTCACCACTCGGGCGCGGCGCTTATGTCCTCCTCACGTAGGGGCCACTCTTGTCGTGTTGTCGTCCTGGAAGGAGGTTGGTCAATGTGTGATTGGCTGACCTTTTCTTGCAGCCGTCTCATCTCTGTAGTTCACGACTGGCGTGCTGGCGATGACTTTACGCCATAACAAATAAGACAGACCTGACAGCGGATACTGGATGTATACAAGGAGGCCAACACAAGTTGATTTGTTCTATGAGAGGATGTCACGAAGATGCTGTAAGAAAACTGACATACACTTGAAAATAGACACAAACTTTGCTGTGAAAACATACTTAGAAGGTTTCTAGAACTAACTTTAAGTGATGAATCTAGGATGATGTTACAACTGCATATGTATTGCTCCCACAAGCGTCGTGAAAACAAGATAATACTAATCGTGTATCTCCTTGGAAAAACGTAAACTTCGATGGTACAAACCAAGCGTACGAAATTATAAGGATGAGATATTGAAGGTAAATGAACGAATACTAATTTTACAGTTCATAATCAGTGCTCTAAAAGTGGACATAAATAAACAAAAACCCGAAAGACGTGAGGCGCTGACAGAGAAATAAGACTCGTTATCGTGATAATGGAAGACAGTGACTTAAGGAAACTGTATTCAGAAAAGAAAAGATCAGAAAATTAGTGACATTTTAGTGCATAAAAACTCTTTTGAAGTGGTTCATAGCATCCATCAGAAAGAGCTGAAAATTTGGAAAATGAATTGCACAAAGTAAACAAACCGTTGCTCATTGAAACTAGATCAGACAGTGAAAATACTGCATCAGGAAAGGTGCTCAAAAATTCAAAAATACATGCACACATTTACAATGACAGGACTGAAGACCACAACAACAACAACATTGGGAGAGTGCAAGCACATACAGGATGTTACAAAAAGAGACGGCCAAACTTTCAGGAAACATTCCTCACACACAAATAAAGAAAAGATGTTATGTGGACATGTGTCCGGAAATGCTTAATTTCCATGTTAGAGCTCATTTTAGTTTCGTCAGTATGTACTGTACTTCCTCGATTCACCGCCAGTTGGCCCAACTGAAGAAAGGTAATGTTGACTTCGGTGCTTGTGTTGACATGCGACTCATTGCTCTACAGTACTAGCATCAAGCACATTAGTACGTAGCATCAACAGGTTAGTGTTCATCATGAACGTGGTTTTGCAGTCAGTGCAATGTTTACAAATGCGGAGTTGGCAGATGCCCATTTGATGTATGGATTAGCACGGGGCAATAGCCGTGGCGCGGTACGTTTGTATCGAGACAGATTTCCAGAACGAAGGTGTCTAGACAGGAAGACGTTCGAAGCAATTGATCGGCGTTCTGCGAATGGTTCATCCAACAATCCTCATTTCAGTGCAAATGTTCTCTTTACGGATGAGGCTTCATTCCAACGTGATCAATTTGTAAATTTTCACAATCAACATGTGTGGGCTGACGAGAATCCGTACGCAATTGTGCAATCACGTCATCAACAATTTTTCTGTGGACGTTTGGGCAGGCATTGTTGGTGATGTCTTGATTGGGCCCCATGTTCTTCCACCTACGCTCAATGGAGCACGTTATCATGAACAACACGCTTCATCAAATACTTCACTATCCTCCAGCAGTTCCACTATACACAACATATCAGCTGGTAAGTCAGTCTCCACATTCACCCACAGTGACCTACTGGTGCCACTCGACACACTATCAAGTAAATTAAGCATTAATGCCATTGTTCACGGTTTAACTAGATTATCTTGTAAAACAGACACTTCTCATGACGGATCGACATTGACGACAGTTTCTGCTAGCCAGAATGTTCTCCCACTAAATTCCACCACACATTGTCGAAGCTCAGTTACGACATGATGCTGATGCAGAAAGTCTGACACTAGGATCTTGCTGTAGCCCTCGTTTGCATGAGACACCATTTCCACGCACTGCCTAAATTTGGTTGCCTGTAATTGAGAATGCACTGTTATCAGACCCAGTGACCATACATCATTATCCCCACCCCACGCAAATTATAACGTTGTGGGTCCCATTGCCTCTTACCCATCAAATTTCTTGAGGCTGCCGGCACATGCGCCCTTGTGACCAACCACTATGGCACATTCTGCTTCTGCAATCCTATTCACTGCGTTTGCTTTTACTGGGAACGCCTTTCAGTGGGTCTTGCCTTCCCTTTTCAATTTAACGGATGATTATTGCCACCCAGATCACTCCTACCACCAATCCTATAATCCTGCTGCTGATTCATACCATCCTTATGTTATTCCCACAAAACTGCTGATAGTTCATACCACCCCTACTTATTCCATGTCTGGGAGCATTGCCTCTGCACATGCCCCATATGCCTACAATTAAAACATCGTATATTTGCTGCAAACACATCTCTTACTCCTGTCCCATCATCAGTCTCCTCTAATTCCGTCGGTAGTATAACTGCTGCAGGGAGATCCCTAGGCGCACCATTGTGCACCCTCCTAGACATTTCTGGATTTAGACCCCTCAGGAAAGCCTCAAGTACCTGTTGTTTGGTTTCCTATAAAACTTGTTATTTGGCTCATCACTCTTCATCAACCCACTAGTATGCATGTTAAGTTTCCTAAATAAGTCCTCAAAAGCCTCTTTGGCCTCATTATGCCTCTTAGAAAATATACTCAACTGTTCATGGAAAAGCTATGCACCATTCTGCTTCCTATATCTCTATACAAATCCCTACCCGAATTATTCAAAACTTTCCACCGTGTCCAGTGCATCGACATATACAAACGACTTCACTTCACCTAACAGGCTCACTCTTGCTATTTGCAACAACTGTTTGGCTGACCAACCCCCTATTTCAGCTGATGACAAGAGATCTTCTATAAATGAAAACACATCCTCAGATGACCTACCAGAAAAGAGAGAAAAAAGGTTCTCAACAGCTGAATCTATCACAGACTCTGTGATTTCAATAGCACCAATTCCCCATACTTTTCTGCTAGCTTATTATTCACAAATATACTCTCTGCCCTTGACCGCGCTACCTGATCAATTAACGATTGCCTGGCTTCCTCATCAGTCATATATTGTGTCCGTTCAGCACGACATAGCGATGGCTCCAGGCATCCTGGTTGGCATCAGCTTGCAGACAGCTGGCTTCTGCCTCAGTGAAGAGATGCACACACACGTGTTCTGCATTGGGCTTAACGTCTGCGGCACTCTCCTACTTCTCCTGCAATGGGTCTCAAACCTGTGGCTGCAATTGGTAGTACCCAGTTGTCTCATTGTCTAATGCCGATTTGACGTGCTGTTGTACTCCGAATGAATTTGTCTCAAAATTCACACCTATTTATACGATTCTGAGGTGCATTTGTTGCACTATTAGCCATTCCCTGGTTATGTAGCTCACAACATGAGTCTTGCCCTGGTATGGTGACGTCGTCCTGCCTGTTTTGGCTATTACTGGTGAATGGTGTAGGTTTCGCCAAGCTCACCTGGCCTGTCTTGCAGTCCTTTTTCGTATGTGTTATTCTGACCCATACACTCTGCAGTTAAAGCCCATGGCTGCTACTACAACGCTTTGCAGTGGCTTCCTTAGAAATTCCTACAAGCTCTACTACAAACTTTGTAGCGACGCTACATTAGCTTAGATTAAGCCTCTCGATGAAACTACCTGTAGAAGGGTTAGTGAAGTAGCTGTCCGCCTCAGTAGCGGAGTGGTCAGCGTGACAGAATGTCATGCCAAGGGGCCCAGGTTCGATTCCCGCTCAGGGACTGGGTGTTGTGTTGTCCTCATCTCATCCCCATCGACACGCAAGTCACCAAAGTGGCGTCAACTCAAAAGACTTGCACCAGGCGAATAGTCTACCCGACGGGAGGCCCTAGCCACACGACATTTCATTTCAGTGAAGTAGCTGTGGGTAACCCTGGATGGGAGACTATCATCAATCCCACATGTAAGGAATGTATGTTCCAAGACGGTATGTACTCTTACGAGAATTAGAAGAGCCTAAGGAAAAGATTGGGGTCTAAAACCCAAGAGTATGCACTGGATATGTGCCACTGTAATAATATCGATGATTTATTGGGCTGCAGTATGGAGAAACAGAACTGAAGGTGGCTGCTAAGGAGCTTGACAAAGTGCAGAGACTGAACTGATTAAAAATAACGGGTGGAATTAGCAGTACAGCCACTGTTGGGGTGGAGACAATGCTAGATGTGCCCCCATTACACCTGTGGGCTAAAATGGTGGCAGTGGAAGGGGCGGACAGGCTAACAACTGGAAATAACTGGACACTTTTAGGAAATCCTGAATCCCACACCAATATTAGGAATGTGTTAAATATAGAAACGGTCGGAAATTGTTGGCTGACTGCACAATAACTTCCAGGTTAAATGGGGTACAGCCTAAACTAGAGAAAGCAGTCTCTCTAGGGAACTGGCTATGATATCTCAGGCGTTAATATCCGCTATCAGAGTGTGTATAAAGGAAAATGTGTGTAGGCGTTATAAAGATTGTAGCAGCTATATTTATTCAAACAACAAGCTCTGAAATCTCTATCAGACCCTGTAATGAGATCAAAGACCGTTTCTGAAAGTCACTAACTTCTTGTGAGACTAGAGGAGAGCAATAGGGTAAACCTGCTGTGGATCCTTGGTCACTAAGGAATCAGTGGCACTGAACAAGCTGATAGGATAGCCATGGCAGACACGACGATTCCATTTACTGGACTGGAAACAGTCCTAACCATCAATAAGGCGATGGTTAAATCAAAACTACAAAACTAGATCAGAAGGCAGCATGTGAAATATTGAACAACAATCCAGAAACAAAAACATAGCAAGCTAATGCTGCCAAAACCATGTTTTAGTAAAAGCTCTGTAATTCTGAGCTTGAACAGGAGACAGACCAATATCTTGGCAGGAGGAATGACAGGCCATGGGAACTTAAAGAAACCTTTACACATGATGGGTATAGAGAAGGAAGCCATTCAGTGTAAGCTGTGTGGTGAGGGTGATGAAACAATACCAGCGCGGAATGCGACTTACACTGAGGCGACGAAAGTCATGGGATAGCGATATGCGCATGTATAGATGGCGGTAGTATCGCTTACACAAGATATAAAAGAGCAGTACGTTGGCGGAGCTGTCATTTGTTCTCAGAAGATTCATGTGTAAGGGTTACCGACGTGATTATGGTCGTTTGATGGGAATTAACAGACTCTGAATGCAGAATGGTAGTTGGAGGCTAGACGCATGGGACATTCCACTTCGGAAATCCTTTGGAAAGACAATATCCCGAGTTCCACAGAGTCAAGAACGTGCCGAGAATAACAAATTTCAGGCATTACCTCTCATCATGGACAATGCAGTGGCTGAATGCCTCCATTTAACGACCGAAAGCAGTGGCTTCTGCGTAGCGTTGTGAGTGCTAAGGACAAGCAATACTGCGTGAAATAACCGCAGAAATCAATGTGGGGCGTACTACGAACGTATTCGTTGGACAGTGGGCGAAATTTGGCGATACTGAGCTACGGCAGCTGACGACCGACGCGACGCCTTTGCTAACAGCGCCTGCAGCACCTCTCTTGGGCTCATGACCATGTCGGTTGGACCTTAGGTGACTGGAAAATCATGGCCCAGTCAGATGAATTCCGATTTCAGTTGGCAAGAGTTGGTGGTAGGGTTCGAGAATGGCGCAGACCCCATGAAGCCTTGGAACCAAGTTGTCAACAAGGCACTGTGGAACCTGGTGGTGGATCCATCATGATGTGGGCAGTTTTTACGTGGAATGGACTGGGTTCTCTGATCCAACTGAACCAATCACTGACTGAAAATGGTTGTGTTCGACTGCTTGGAGACCGTCTGCAGCTGTTAATGGTCTTTGTGTTCCCAAACAACGATGGAATTTTTGTGGATGACAATGCACTGTCTCAATGGGCCTCAATTGTTCTCGATTTGAAGAACTTTCTGGAGAATTCGAGAGAATGATTTGACCACTGAGATCGCCGAACATGCATCCTACCGAATGTTATTGGACATAACCGAGAGGTCAGTTCGTGCACAAAATCCTACAACAGCAACACTTTCGCAATTATGGTCGCCTATAGACGCAGCATGGCTCAAAATTTCTGCAGGGGATTTCTAACAACTTATTGAGCCCAAGCTACGTCGAGCTGCTGTAGTAGGCTGGCCAGAAGGACGTCCGACACTATTTTAGGAGGTGTCCCATGACTTTTGGCACCTCAGTGTAACATAGTCAAAATATTTGTAAGCTATAAAATATTTTTTTTTATTATTCTGAAGTTCCGAGTGTGTGTTATTTATCGTAGTTCTTGACCTGAGAAGCAAAATGGACAGTAAGGAGAACTGAAATTAAAAGTGAACCAACAATGCCTAAACAGACAATATTATGTCGAGACCTTGTTCGGAAATCACCATGCAGCCAAACACAGAGCAAATAGTGACTTCAAATTCCAGGCAACTTCAAATAGTGTAGGACAATATTTCCACGAAGTTCGGGATTTTCGCACATCTGTCACTCGACATGTTTCAACAGCACCGTGATGTAAAATGGAAATTTCGTCATATTTACTACCACACCCACAATTAAGTTT
The DNA here is from genome assembly GCF_023864275.1 of Schistocerca cancellata. Taxonomy (NCBI): domain Eukaryota; kingdom Metazoa; phylum Arthropoda; class Insecta; order Orthoptera; family Acrididae; genus Schistocerca; species Schistocerca cancellata. Next base: position 388,574,516 of record NC_064626.1, on the reverse strand, counting down.
TCGTATGCTGGAACTTTCATTTGCTGCATATAATGTTTCAAGTGATTAGATGCAGTTTATACTGCCAGTTAACACCTCAGGCTCTCATACATTAGTGTTGGTGCCATACATCATTAAAAACAGCAAGTGCAAGACAGTTACCAGAATCTCAAAAGTACTTTAGTAAAAAGGATCTGCAAATCACAGGTTCAGCGCGTTCAATAGGTGTTAAACAAAGATAAAATTAGTGAAAAGCGCCATTTGAGTTTTGGTGATCGTATGCGCTATTGTTGTGTCGGAAAATACATAGTCAACATTACATTTTGCAGTGCTCAACCAGCTGCCACCACCCTTCAAAATACAGTTATATCAAGCAATAAAAATTATATTATTTCACAGACAGAGACTGCAAACAAATTAAGCTGCATGCTTCAGCACGAAATAGTATGAACAATGACGAAATCCCAAGATGGCATCACCATGGTGGCAGTCTCTGCCATCGAAAAGGAATACTAGCTAACGGTTTCTGAGCAGATCTGGACTTCACAACACAATCTGAATGCACTCAAACAAGAGATTAACGAGAAGGAAGACAAGTCATGATGTTATGCCACACAAGAAGCTGCAAAAGTTCTGTAGTTCCACCCCTCTGGGCCCCATGACCAGTAAAAGAACAGTACATGAAGCAACACTCGTGTACTGGTATCAGCCGCTTCTGAGCTTGGGCTATGGATTGCATCACACCTTGCAAACGCAAACGGTAATCTGTATTAGGCACAGTCTACAAGCACCAATTTTCAGTGCACACAATGTCACCAATATTGACACATCAAACCCAGTACTCGCCAGCCATCAAAACAAATCAGTCAAGTGCCAGTTTCTTTACGAGCTAATATGTTCCATATACAGGAAACATTGGCCCTGTGGTCACTCATGGTTTGCCTATCTACGATAAACAGGCTAGTGTTTTTGAAGAATTCCGACGGCTATACATAAATGACAAACAATATATTCACAAATCTGGTGGGCTGAAGTTCTGAATTGAGCACCTTACTGATCATGCAGCAGAAATGGAAAAAATACTCAGGCATGTATATGTCATACTGCATCTAAACAGTTCAGGTAGTTCCACTTACAGTGACTGTAAAATTATGGTGGACCTTGCTTTTCATTGGCCATTGGAAAGAATTTTGTGCTGACTAGTATATCTGAACCTAAGTTAGGTGCATATGTCTTATGTGATTGTGGACTGGAAATCAGTCTATACACAGCACAGCTTCAGAGGGAGACCAAGATGATATTGGGCAATTAGGCAAGTCTTCGAGAAACAGCAGCGTTTCTCATGTAATCTTCAGTGGACATCAGGTGAGAGCAAGAACAAAGGAAACATTGGCACCTCATCCAGTACGTTAAAGACAGATACAGAGAAGCTAGACTTGCTCGAGGTGAAATCTGATCCTCTACAATGTAATATAGAAGACCTTTCGCAAGTAAAGGATAATTTCCATGTTTTGAAATCTAAGCTAAGTGAGTTAAAGAACAAATAGAAAAATTATATGCTGAAAACCAAGAATTGTATTCTGTAAAAAGGGAATCAGAAGCTGCAAAAATGAAACTACGAGGGTTGGCTGAAAAGTAATGCGTCCATCTTCGTAACTCTCCAGCAGTTGGAAGCATTGGTATGCGGTAGGTACTGGCTTGTTTCGTAGCCTCTTCTCTACAGCTCCAGTTGGCGGAAAGTCTTAGCACTGAACAGTTCTGTTGTTACAGTGTAAAGTATGTAACCCTGTGCAGACGGTCAGTCAATACGAGTTAAGGAATGTGCAGTCATTGAATTCTTGACAGCAGAAGGTGTCACCCCAAAGGAGATTCATCAGAGAATGAAAGGAGTTTACAGTGACTGTGTAGATGTGAGTACTGTGCGTCGTTGGGTGAGTAAGTTTAAAGATGTTGAGGCGGAAACATCTGACCTGCGTGGCAAACAAAGAGCTGGACGTCCGGTGACAGCAACCACCGAGTTTCACAAGCAAAATGTTGACAGATTGATTCAGGACGATCGTCGTATCACTCAGAGAGAATTTGCAAGCACAATCGGCATTTCACAAGAACGTGTGGGTCACATTATTGATTTGCTTGGCTATCTGAAGATCTGTGCACGATGGATACCTCGGATGCTGATTCCTGAAATGAAAGCGCACAAACTTGAAATTTGCCGGCAACTCCTCTGGCGTCACAAGAATGAAGATGACGTCTTTCTCCATTCGATTGTGACAGGAGACGAAACGTGGGTACACCATTACGAACCGGAGACAAAATGCCAGTCTATGGAATATCGACACAAAGACTCGCCCCAGAAAAAGAAATTCAAGACGCAGCTCTCAGCTCGAAAAATCATGGCCACAGTGTCCTGGGATGCAGATGGTGTTATCCATGTTGCTTTCCTTGATCGTGGAACAACAATAAATTCAGAGCGTTACATCACAACGCTTTAAATTCTGAAACGACGTCTGACAAGAGTCCGAAAGGAAAAGGGAAATGTTTCCTGCGGCATGACACTGCCAAACAACACATTTCGTCACCACAGCAGAACTTCAGAGACTGAATCTCACCACCATACGGCATCCTCCATACAGCCCAGACTTAGCACTGTCTAACTTTCATCTGTTCCTGATAATGAAAGACAATATGTGGGGACATCATCATGCTTCTGATGAATTCATTGAGAGAACTGTGAGACTGTGGTTGCGGAAACAGAGTGTCGACTTTTTTCGTGATGACTTCAGAAAACTTGTTCATCGTTGGCAGAAATGTATCCAATTGCCTGGTAATTATGTGGAAAAGTGAATACTGGTAATTAAAGATCACATTCTAAGGATTAAAAAAAATGGCTCTGAGCACTATGGGACTCAACTGCTGAGGTCATTAGTCCCCTAGAACTTAGAACTAGTTAAACCTAACTAACCTAAGGACATCACAAACATCCATGCCCGAGGCAGGATTCGAACCTGCGACCGTAGCGGTCTTGCGGTTCCAGACTTCAGCGCCTTTAACCGCACGGCCACTTCGGTCGGCAAAGGATTATCTGAGTGTCTGATTTATTAAAATATTCCCATCCAAACCGAATTAACGAAGGTGGAGGCATTACTTTTCATTCAACCCTCGTAGAAAGATGGGAAAATGAAAGTGTTTATCGCCAAAAAATCATTTGAGGATCGTGAGTTGCAATTTCCGACCAATTTACGGATGCCAACACAGCATAGCGGCATCAATCACAATACATTGCACCGCACTGAGACCACACCTGGTCCACCTGTCCCCAGAAATGTCGATTTTTAGCTCTGGGCAATCAAAGAAATGTTTCAGGCAGAAATAACCCACAGGTCCAGCAGCTCCTAGGCACCTCCACTGCACTTCATTAAAAAGAAAGATGGAACATCGAGACTATCTAACATGTGCACATTAAGTGCTGAAATTGTACTTGACTGCTACCTCGACCCCAATATTAAAAATTTTACAACTCTAGTAGTGGGAGTGACCATATTCTTTGCTATAGTCTTCAAGAAAGTTTACCATTAAATTCTGGTGGGCCACAGGATATTCTGAAGACAGCATTAATAACACATGCTGGCCTCTTCGAATACCTACGAATGCCTTTTGGTCTAAAAAACGCTACACAGTCCTGGCAAAGATTTGTAGACGAAGTACTGCATGAACTATCTGTTTGTTTAGCCTGTCTGGCCGATGTACCGTTGTTTTTATGAACAGCAGTGGAATAAGATGCGCATTTAAGAACTGTATTTAATAAACTAGTAGAGTACAGTTTGATAGTGAATGACAACAAGTCCGGTTCTAGGCGCTACAGTCTGGAACCGCGCGACCGCTGCGGTTGCAGGTTCGAATCCTGCCTCGGGCATGGATGTTTGTGATGTCCTTAGGTTAGTTAGGTTTAAGTAGTTCTAAGTTCTAGGGGACTGATGACCTCAGAAGATAAGTCCTATAGTGCTCAGAGCCATTTGAACCATTTGACAACAAGTCTGTGCTCTGGAAAAAACGAGCACAATTCTTAGGGCACGTAGTTTCTGCAATTTAGCATCTGTTCTCTTAAGCAGAAAGTCGACGCCATAAAAAACATGCCTCGCCCTATCGTGTTCTCACAACTAAAAAGATTCTTAGGGATGTTAGTCTTCATCAGTGACACTTGCTGGTTGCAGTCACAATTCAGGCACCCTTGATGGCAGGTTTCGTGGGCCGAAATACCACCGGTCGCCACCCACCAGCAAAGACTACAGAAATGTAATGTGGCTCAGATCGCCAAAAAATCATTTGAGGATCGTGAAGACTGGCATACACGAAGTGCTTCTTTTGGTACACACCACAGATCCTATTGCTGTGATTGTGGACACTAGTTAGCTAGCAACTTGTGTGATACTCGACACATGACAACCCCTAGATTCCTTTTTTCTCGTAATCTGTTTGTTCCTTAGACCAGGTTATGATCAAGAGTTGCTTGTAATATTCTAAGCTATCCTGCACTTTGTCCTGTATGTTGGAAGCAAGCCATTTACACTGATCACAAACTCATAACTTTTGCCATCAAAAGGCCTCAGGAATCTTTTTTCCTATGGCAGTTAGAAGTTACCCCAACTATCAAATTCACTGCCTGCCTCAGTCTGAAGCATTCAGGTACATGTTCATGGCTATTAACCAGCACACCGATTGAGCTGAACCTACTAATCAAGGACATTTCTGTGGAAACAATGGCTAAGACATTCTATGCTATATGGTCTGTCCAGTTCGGTTGCCCAGTACAGGTCACAACCGATCAAGGACAGCAGTACAAGCCTGTTCTATTTGTCAAATTCGCTAAATTAAGTAGATTCCAATACCATCTCACCACAAGTCATCACCTATCCAGCAATGGGATGGTAGAGTGCTGGTACAGGACACTCAAAGCTGCACTTATATCTCATGACACGATGTGAACAGCAGTTCTAGCACTAGTGGTTCTTGATGTCCATACCACTATCAATCACGACATCAGCATGAAATGGTTTGTGTAGAGACACTGCAACTTCCATTAAGTCAGATTTCCACAGGCATGAATTACTTACATGTGAATCCTGCCTCCTCCTCCCCCACTACCCTTACAAGCAAGTTAGCATTTCCACATACTGAAGTTGGAAACGCTACTTACCCAACTTTCAAGATGGCGACAAGTGAAGTTATTCATTGGGAGAACTAGTGTCACCTGAAGTTTACTAGTAAGGTTCAGATGAATATTGCTTCTTCCTTATGCGTGGGGGAGACAATATGATTGTGCAGCATTTAGCTGAAGTGCTTACACTAACATTGACTAAGAAAAACAGACCCACAGAAGTTGGCTAAGGAAAAGGGTACCACACAGAAAGCATCTGGTGATATTCAGTATACTAATAACAGAGCCATCTGCCAAAGACAAAGATCATTTTCGAGTGTGTAAAATCAATTTTGAATTCCTTTTGGGCCACATTTCTAAATCTATACAAAAATCTGCTAGACTCATAGGAGATTCTGTGTCAGCCCACATTAAAGTACAAGTAAAATTTGGTATCTGGCAACTGGAGACAATCATCATTTCAGTACAAGCATTGCATTCCATAGAGCACTACTTCTAATTTTTTGTGGTAAATACTTAGATTCTGTCTGAAGATACACCAGAAAGTAAGGTTTTTTTCCTCAAAAGTTGTGTTTCGTTTTTATTTTTAGAGTTAATCATGACTCTGATGGGTCACAGGTGCTGTAAACGCAACCTTTACTGGTATAGTACTTAATTTTGTAACCAAACTTTGTACTAATGTGCAGAACAATTATTACTCAATGACTGCCACAGTGCAAACACTGTTGTCTTTACATAAGGATAATTATGGTCAAGAATAACGTTCTCTAAAGGCACAAATTAATTTTGTATTTCAACTTCACCATCATATTTAAACTCAATGAGTGAAGCAAGAAAACTATTATCGTTATACTAAAATATAACATACTTTTACAGTAGTGGTCATTCTGCAGTAACATGAACCTCAGCGAGTCCACTCCCTCAGCTAAATTACTTTTATTATCCAGTTCATCATTTTAAACAATGGCATGATATTCTATAACAAATAAGCAATTGCAAGGGATTTCTGAATGCTAGAATGTGATTCTATCACAGTATTTGGAGACTAAGCCAATTATTTTTTCAGGACACTAACTGCTCAAACACATAAACAAATAAGACATATACCATCCAACAACGATAGCAGAATGAGAATAGATCCACACTGCTGCAGTTGTTGAAGTTTACAGACGATGACTGGCGGGAGCAACATTGTGCAATAAAGTTAAACGCAGTTAATTTTAGCATCTTATAGATAATTGGCATAACAGTGTGCAAGAGGGATGCTCCCATATGTGAGCTGACTTACATGCGGAAACCTGACGTTAGAGTTTTTCTTACCACAACAATCCCTCTCCACGCACAAACCACTGTTCCTACTGCAGCAAGTTAAGACTTTAAATTGAAAGCTTCACCCTACTCCGCCACAGAGAAGCCAACATTCTCATTCATAATAATTGAAGACCTGCTCACATGTTAAGTTAAGGACAGATGTTATCCACTTCCCACTACAACTTGTAATGATACATCGATTTATTTTCCTATGTACATCAGTAACTGTGATAAAAATCAACAAAATTGTCAGTCTGAATTTTTGTAAGTTATTCATGATTTGTTTTCGATTAATTCTTTTTTTTCCTATTTTTCTCCAGTTAGATTACTCTCTTCTGCCTTGGCCATCGCTTATGTAAGCAGTTGTAATTCTTAGTTAATAATAAGTGCATTGATTGAAAATTATGTACTTGTGTTTATTTTAAAAGTAATAATTACCACTCTCACAGCTGACCAACTAAAAAGCTTCCAGTTTCTGTAAGTACCTGTAAAGCTTTCCAGAATAACAGCTTGCTGACAGACAATTATCAACCATTTTCAGAATGAAGTTTTCACTCTGCAGCAGAGTGTGCGCTGATATGAAACTTCCTTGCAGATTAAAACTGTGTGCCAGACCGAGACTCGAACTCGGGACCCTTGCCTTTCGAAGGTTTGGAAGATAGGAGACGAGATACTGGCGGAATTAAAGCTGTGAGGATAGGTCATGAGTCGTGCTTCCGTAGCTCAGATGGTAGAACACTTGCTGCGAAAGGCCAAGTTCCCGACTTGAGTCTTGATCCGGTACACAGTTTTATCCTGCCAGGAAGTTTCGTCTACCATATTCTACTTCTCATGCAGACTGCTACTGGCAGTAGTAAACATTTTCAGAGCAGCAGCTATTATTTCATTACGAAGTCCGACGTCCAAGCAGAATCTGTAATAATTAATATTTAGGCGGTCGCGAATTAGAAATTATGAGGCTGTTGTCCTGGCAGCGGACAATGAGTTCACATATCTACATTCTCAAATAGTTTCTTTGACCAATGTAATTCTTCTTCTCGGTCAGAGAAGCAGAGTATAAACGTCCTTACACTGGCCGTTAAGAGGTTTTGAAGCACAATGAACACAGTATGCAGCTCTTATAGGGGTAAACCTACGACTGTGTCACTCAAAAGGTAAAGCCAATGTATGTGCTACCAGCTGACAGCCTACTCACTCGGTCACTCACGTCACCAAATGAGACGAGCAAGGTCAGCGATATCCAATTTCAGCGCTGCCACTACCCCCACCGTACCAAGAGCCGCCAGCTTCATCTCGAAAGTACACTCCGCAGAAATCAGTACTACTGCCGCCAGGGTTGGACGTCGATTTCGATACCAGTTCCCCTACATTCCCGGTGCTCCATTCTGCTGTGTTCGAGTGTAATGTGTACCTGTGGTTTAAATTGTAGATCGCTGTTTGCACTAAACAGAGCAGTTCACTGACTCTGGCATTCACTCATGTTTTGTGCACGATTTAATGTTGTGTAAATGTTTGCAAGCTATAAAATAAATTTTGTTCTGATACAGCAATTCAGATTGTGTGTGATTTATTGTGTTTAACTTACCCATACAAACAGTCAGTGATCTCTTTAGAGATCATTGGACCACAGCCACCTTTATTGGAACCAAATGAAGGCAACTGTATCTTTGGTACACGTCAAAGGCGGCAATATTTAGGATTGAAAAGTACGCGTGTCTCTGTTTGTCAGTGTAGAGAGCAGAATGTCATTTTTGTGAAACTATGGCCACTCAAACGCGATGTTCGCGGATTAATGATTTATGTAAACCGATTACGGTTAATATTATGACACCATCTCATGAACCAAGCTCCGTTATTGTAATAAAAACCATAAAATATATACTATATCAACGACAGCAAATACCTTTCACTTACGAGTTTTTAATGGACCTCGCCTTGAAAGGCAAAGCAGTACTCAATGATTCAAAAATTAAAGAGGGTGCAGTAAGTACTGACTTTACAAGAGTTCATCTAAATTTTATGCGAAACCTGGTTATATTTATTGTCTGTTGCTACCGTACTCAACGGTCATGCTGGCGCGTTATATTTTACAAGCCAGTATGCTTGTTCCTTTACTTGGAAATTTTCATTGATTTATTTCATTCTGCTTATAGATGTAATATCATTTGCTTAACGCCTGTGAGATGCGCCAGCGAAAGTGAGAATGTTTTATGTCGTATTTACCCTTTCTCCTCGAAAGTACTTATGCTTGTTCCGTGCTGCATGTCCGTATATTACACTAAATACTGTACATGAAAATTAACTGACCACAGAATTACACTTATGGAAAACGGGGGCGGGCTGAAGCTTACGTTTCAACTGATACAGAAAATTCTTGTAATGCAGTTTCAGCGTGATGAACTTTTGAGGGAAGTAGGGATATATTTTCGACAAAATCCCCAAACAGTTGCACTTTCTGAGGGTCTGCAAATAGAACGTAAAACTCTCTAATTTTTTAACTCTTAATAATGATAAGACATGATAATGTAATTAGATGATTAAAACCCATTTTTGCCCTAACTCATTACAGATAACTGAAAATTATTTTGTGATGCACTTCATGGTTTACCATAAAAACCCCTTCGAGAAATGTCGATTTTTGTTAAGTTCCATATGCAGCTTGTAGATGTAGTTGTACTGTCTTTCGTTATATATCCTCTGAGTACAGAATTTTCTGCAATACAAGGTGTGTAACACACCTATGATGTCCCTTTGTATTGATATATTGTGAATTTCTTTTCATAGGTGTAATCAAAAGGTAATTCCAGCTTTCTCTTTTGTTACAGACCACAGAAAATATTAGTTTATGCACCTTGGTTGTAACGGTACTAAGGATTTCATCTGAGTTAAAATTTCCTAATTTCACTAAGAATTCTTCTGGGATTGTGATCACTTCATGCCATAAAATGTTTCACTGTTTTGGTCACTAATGCAAGTGGTCTACAGAAGTGTTAAAAGTATGTACTGATATAGCTCCGTTATAGATTATAGATAGCATATGCTGATGACTTAGTTGTGATGGCAGATTCGATTGAAAGTTTGCAAAGTAATATTTCAGAGCTAGATCAGAAATGTAAGGACTATGGTATGAAGATTAGCATATCCAAAACGAAAGTAATGTCAGTGGGAAATAAATATAAACCGATTGAGTGCCAAATAGGAGGAACAAAGTTAGAACAGGTGGAAGGTTTCAAGTACTTAAGATGCATATTCTCACAGGATGGCAACATAGTGAAAGAACTGGAAGCAAGGTGTAGCAAAGCTAATGCAGTGAGCGCTCAGCTGCGATCTACTCTTTTGTGCAAGAAGGAAGTCAGTACCAAGACTAAGTTATCTGTGCACCATTCAATCTTTCGACCAAGTTTGTTGTATGGGAGCGAAAGCTGGGTGGATTTAGGTTACCTTATCAACAAGGTTGAGGTTACGGATATGAAAGTAGCTAGGATGATTGCAGGTACTAGTAGATGGGAACAATGGCAGGAGGGTGTCCACAATGAGGAAATCAAAGAAAAACTGGGAATGAACTCTATAGATGTAGCAGTCAGGGCGAACAGGCTTAGATGGTGGGGTCATGTTACACGCATGGGAGAAGCAAGGTTACCCAAGAGACTCGTGGATTCAGCAGTAGAGGGTAGGAGGAGTCGGGGCAGACCGAGGAGAAGGTACCTGGATTTGGTTAAGAATGATTTTGAAGTAATAGGTATAACATCAGAAGAGGCACCAATGTTAGCACTGAATAGGGGATCATGGAGGAACTGTATAAGGGGGGCTATGCTCCAGACTGAACACTGAAAGGCATAATCAGTCTTAAATGATGATGATGATGATAGATCCCTCTGCATACTGTAACTCATCAATAGCCCTTTTGTGTAGAAGGAATGTGTAATACTTGCTGAAATATAACTTTTGTAATACTGGTAATTTGAACACAGTGGGAAAACACTAGACTTGTGTTTCAGAAGAAGGCTTTCCAGCTTCCCATCCATGTTTAATTTTTCTGTAGTTTCCCTAAATTACTTAAGAAAAATGCCAGGATGTTTCCTTTGAAATTGATGTTACCGAGTTCCTTCCACATCCCTCCTAAATTCAAGCTTGTGACACATCACTAATAACCTTGTTGCAAAAAAGTTGTTATATCATTTTTTTTTTTCTTGTCCCAGCAATTGACTGTGTCACTTTCTCAATAAAATTTGAACCTGGAATGACTGTTTTGTTGTAGATTGATTTTAGCAGTGCTGTGTCATCTGTGCTCCAAATTAGTTCTAAAAATTGTCTTTCCTTTGTCTGTGCCTTCTTATCCATTATTAGAGAAGAATTAGCAGAACGGTTGACTCTGACAGTTCCAGCAGGACAAATGTTTTCTAGTTTAAATGCTTGGAAAAGTTTGTATGGAGGGAAAAAATGAGCAAAATATATCTTCTGCCTCATTTCTTTTTTCATTCTCTGCACTAACCAAAAACAGCCTTTGGTCCATGCCCAAACACCTTCAATGAAGAATTCTGAAATTCAGTTGGTGCTCCCATATAAAGAATAAAATCCTTAACATGTCCACTATTCCCGCATAACATGTACACTCTTGATACCCCATTGAGTTGTCTTATACTTCACATCTTGTTTTACAAGAGAGCTGTCCTTTATATATGATCATTGCCTCATCAACTACCAATTCCAGCTCCACAGGTAACTATACATCTGTTACACAGGGCAGTATAGATAGTTCCATCTTTGTAAAACCTGTCTTTATTATACTCTGGGAAATTTTAGATTTCCCTTAAGTCTATGAACTCCAAATAATGTTTTGAGTTCTGCTGGTATAGTTAGTTTAAAATTGCAAATCATTCTGCTTTGCAAAGCATATGTGTTCGCCATATCAGCCATTGTGCTGAAGAGGTCATTGGGAATGTACTTTCTGAAAAAAATTGAAGGAGAAAGTAACTCCTAGCCTTTAATATGTTGTTCCCACTGCGAATATAAATCCAATGTAGAAATCAGATAACAATGCCTTTTGATGTCCTTTCTTTCTGATAAAATGTATTTTATGTCCCTAATTTCATTCTTGATAAATATATCACTTTTTTGAATATTGCTATCACTGTTGTCATTGTCATTATACATATCATTTTCATTATCCGATTTTGTCTGAGCATTGGTTTCTTTCCAATTTATTTTATCGGCCCTTATTCTCATTTCTTTTTTCTCCTGGAAGTGCAGAAAGATTCTAGATCAGTATCTGATTCATCAGCTAACAATAAATTGAAACCTCACCATTTATCACCATATCTAAAACAACATCTGCATTTTGTTCAGTGTTGAAATACCTTTTCTTTGACATGATGAATGGAGCCTAAAAGGTATAAAATAACAAACAATAATCGTAGTACTTTTGTGTATATAATGATATACAGTAGACCTGTAGGAAGTCGTATACTACAGCACTTGTAAGCTACCGATAGAGACAACACACCCGTATCACAAGAGTACTATTTATTAAACAGAGCACTAGTGTGGAACATCTGGTCAATCGCATTGCCCACCTTGCACTGAAGTCACATTGCGCTGTCCCAAAGAACTTCCAGTCCACTCGTACCAAAGATGTTTGATCACATTAGGACGAATGCCCCCACAGAGCCCCCCACTGGGAGTACAAAGCACTGTGGAGTATGGTGACTAGTCTGCGCTGACAGGTGCAGGAGTGCCAGGCAGCATTGCTGTTTCTGATGGTGCAGGTGCACGTACCCATGTGTGATGCCTCCAGAGGGCCTGACAGTGCTGTTTCTTGTGGAGAATGTGGGATTATATGTGCTTGATCACACTGTGGCCGGCACTTGCATGAAGCTTAATTAGATAATTTCTCACAGAGGAAGATGTAGCATGGCAGAAGCTGTACGTGTCGTAGGGGATGGGGTGCTGCGGTGGTCATCTAGTGTGACCGTACCATGATGTTGGAGGTGTGGATGGGTTAGTCAGATTGTGCAGAGACACAGCAGTGCTGCATAGCTTGGTTGTTGTGATAGGCATCTTCCACATCCAGTAACAGTGGAGGTGGTCCATCTTGCAGCGTCTTCACTGGTTTAAGACGGTTAAGGGAGGCAGTGGTAGATTTCTCATTAATCAGTATGTCAAAGGTATGGGTTCCTGGTATAAGGAGGTCGCAATGCAGGATTTATGGTGTTATCACCTTGTCACAGTGTTAGAGATCTCCATGAATGAATACATTCATTGTGGAGTGTGGCAATGGCACAGGATTCGTGTGTGATAAATGTGATTTTTCATGAGTCCTACCAACTGTGGAAGATCAAACTCGCCAATGTTGGACGTAGGCTGAGTATAATCTGCAGAGAGTGCAAGCAGTTCTCCATACACCACTTTGGTGAGCGAAGCCTTAAGGTCATCTTTATGTGCACTCTGTATGCATAGCAGCCCCCATGGAAGTACCTTGGCCCATAAGTCCCCGTGGCACATGAGTCCGCTTTCATTGTTCCATGCCACCTCTCCACCAGGCCAATGCTTTGTGGATGGTAAGCAGTGGTATGCATATGGTTGATTCCACAGTGGTGGCAGATAGTGTGGAAAAGGGCTGTGTCAAACTGTCTGCCCCTGTCAGTCATAAGTTCAGGTATGCCAAACTGTCAGTCATAAGTTCAGGTATGCCAAAGCGCGCAACCTGTTGTTCGACAAAAGCCCTCTCTATAGTGTGCTGAGGAGCCTGCCTCCACCCAGCAAGTCATTATATCAATGCCAGAGAGGAACTAACAAAATCCTTTGGACTCGGGTTGTGGTGTGCCAATGTCAGTGTGGACATGTTTGAAATGCATTGTCAGGACGGGAAAGTTGCCTAATATAGGTTGACTGTGACACCCAGTTTTGCTTTTTTGGCAGGTAAACTGCATTGTGCCTAATGGCAATGGTCATGTTTTACATTAGGCCACACAAAATGCTCCATAATCATCTATTGCGTTGCATTGGCACCAGGGTGGCTGAGCTTGTGAACTCTGTCATATACTTCGCATCGATGCTGAGGGGTCCCAGTGGGCATGGTTTCCACAGAGAATCACAAAATAAAGTGGTGGTTGTCAAAGGCAAAGTGTGTTGTTCAGTCAGAAGATTTGTGTTTCCATCAGTAAGCAGTTGAGTGGCAGAATCATTTGTTAATTCTTGTGGCATGCACTTGTAGTCGTGCTGAACGGAGTTTGCTGTAAGACATGAAAAATAATTAGTGGTGCTATTTATTATCAGCTCTGTGCGCACAACAAATATTGTTCATGTATTGGCCAATAAGATCCAAGTTACGGAAATGTTGGGAGCCTAGAATCTGTGGATGAACTGCGAATGGCATTGGTCAAAGGCTTCTGATCTGTAAATATTGTTACATGGCGACCTTCAATGCCTTCATTGAAATAAGGCACAATGGGGTAAACTGCAAGCAGCTTTTGGTCAAATGCTGACCATTTTGACTGCATAGCCAAGAGTTTCTTGGAGAAAGATCGAAGTTGTTGTGGCACATCATTGGCGTAACAGTCTGTTGAAGAACTGCTCCAATTATGTCCAGTGTAAGTGCCAATTGAGCATCCAGTTGTGGGTGCACCATTGTAACAGTTTGAACGAGGCAGTTTGAACAGTTTAGCTTGGCAGAACGCTCCCTTCATTTCTGTGGCCAAGGTAATTTCCTCTTCCTCTGTTTGTTTTTGCCTTTCAGTGTTTGTTAGCGGGATCTGCAACTCAGCTGCCTGTGGGAGGTATCAGAGGTAAAAGTTGACAATCCTGAAGAATCATCGTAGGCCGTGGTATGTTTCTGGTCGAGGAAGGTCATGTACCAGCAGTATAGATTCATTTGTTGGTCTGATGGCAGTGGTGTTAAGAATGTGCCAAAGGAAGGTGACTTCAGTCTGCTGAAGTTATGATTTCACCTTGTTAATGACCATTCCGCCCTCCTGCAGTGTGGCTAGAACTTATTCCAGGTGCCATGAGAGCTTGTTCACGCCACGTGAGAAAATGAGTGTGTTGTCAAGATACGTATAGCAGAAGGTGAAGAGGAATAGGAGAATGTCAGTGAACCACTGAAAAGTCTGTGCAGCATTTTCAAGCCTGTACAGCTTAAAGAGATACTCAAACAGTCCAAACGGAGCTGTAATGGCGGAATTTTGGATGTCATCGGGGTAGATCAGTATTTATAGGTAGTCATGTTAGCAATCGATCATGCTGAAAATTGTAGCACCTGCAAGGGCATAAGTAAAGTTCTATATGTTGGGAATGAGGTAGCTGTCATATGCTGTCTGATGAGAACTGAGGACCCTGTAATTGCCTCACAATCTGGTAAAGCAGTTATTCTTAGGAATGAGTTCGATTCTGGAGACCCAGGGATTATCTGACGTGTGAAAAATTCCTGCTTGAAGGAGTTTGTTATCTGTATCTTTGGCAAATTGTGGATCTGCTGGGGCAAACAGTCTTGGTTTGTGTCAAACTGGGTGTCTGTCTATGGTTATTATTCAGTGTATGGTTTCATCACTAACAACACAGGCGCATGTGTATCTGCACGAGGTGGTGGGTTCGGTAGCACTGTTAACAAACCCTGCGCGCTGTAGTTTACTGATCCTGGAATCGCAGTCAGCATCTGTGTTGGTGTCGTGTGTGCTGGAGAGAGGGCACACCTTGGTGAGAGAGGCTGGGCTGTGTCCAGCTGCTCATGTGCAGCTGCTAGGGCCATGGCAGTGGCAGCAGTACGAAGTTGAACCTCTCGTTTTATGTATGGAGCGGTTGTGTCTGCACATTGCAAGTGGTATAGTGTTGATTTGTGTGGGAAAGTCATCTGAGAGTTTGGCGCATTAGTGGAGAATGCCATGGACGGTGCGATTGAGGGAGAGCACAACTGATGCTGTTTGTGGAGGCATGGAAGAGGTGTAGTGCGGTGGCCCAGTGTAATGTTAAGCGTTTTCGTGGACTTACTTGTTGAAGAATGCGGGTTCTGCTTTCTTGCAGTGCTGATCTCTTCTGCTAGCACCGGACACTTCTCCGAAGATTTCACTGCTAGGAAGGGGAAATTTTCACTCTCTCTCTCTCTCTCTCTCTCTCTCTCTCTCTCTCTCTCTCTCTCTCTCTCGTTTTATTTAAAAATACACTACTCGTGGAATATCATTCAATGCACCAGAACATATTTTTTTCCACTTTGTACAAAAAAAACAAAAAAAAAAACAACTAAACTTTATAACGTAAGCCCACACATTACCAGGCACCCAAGACCAGTTAATTACACATTTTTGAACGCAATTAATACATAAGCTTTTATCGTGGCTGACTATCCACATCCAGTCCACGTACTCTCAACAGCAGTTCAACGTCTACTAAAACAGTCACTATCTCGAGTCACTACATTTGTTTTTCAACAATACAAAGCTACATTACTCTTTGCAGCCGGCCACAGAGCTTCCGAGCCGTATGTGTTTATTCTTCGCAGGTTGCACTGAACACTTGCCAGCCCCCCACGAACTATCTCCCTTCCAGTTTTGCCTGCACAAACAACAAATGGGTGCAGTATTCCATGCTCATCCTTACGCCCTGCTTTAAAATAACGTGTGTTCGAAATGGCTGGAACACAAGTGTTTCCAGACTTTCGTAAAATTCTGGGGGCACTACAGTAGCTAGCTTATACTCATTGTGGTGAATGAGCGTGGACTGTAAGACATGGGGGGAGAGCTGATAACGGTGTAAAAAGTTGATTCCGGTGATTGGTTCTACCGTGTTGGTAACCAGGAAGGCCAATGGACACTGGAATGTGTCAGACAGGTGCACTGTGTGTGTGATGGTGCTTTGTATAGTAATCTTGGAGACATTGGCAGCCTGGAATGTGAGGGTAGTTGTAGGCTCAAAAGTTGGAACATGGAAGTGAGCCAACATGGAAACCCATGTCTGTTAGTAGATATTGGTTTGATGCTTTGTCCAATTTGACAAGACATTTATGTGCAACAGCTGAGGTGGATGTGTCTGTGAGTTTTTCTGGTGAATTGGAGGTGACTTGATGAGACACTTCAGACTGAAATGCCTATTATGACCCACTTATGGAGTTTGGGTGCCAGTAAGGATCCAGGCATTTGCATACAGCAGTGCCGAATTGCATATGATACTGGCAGGGAGCAGGACCTGGAGTGGGTGCAAACTGGATGATGCTGTTGACATGTGTAGCTTTGGGCTCTGGTGTGCATTGCCGTGCAGGCAGCGAGAAGTGCTGCTGTCTGCTGTGATTGTGGCACTTTCTGTCCCATCAGCTCCGGTCGTGTGGTGTTGGGAGTGGGGTCTGTTGTTTGTGTTACTGAGTCGAATCTTGGAACATTGTTGATTTTTGCCTATAGTGAATTACAGTGAACATTATGTCAGCCATAGCCTAGTACCCTGTGATCATCTCTGTCTCATTCATGAGCATGGTGACCTATAGGTGTGTCAATATCTTGAACAACCACACAGCCCATAGCATGGCGACCGGTATAAGAGCAGGATAGGCTGAGGTGCGGAAGCGGTGTGAGATATGTGATGGTGTACTACCACCCAGTTTGAATCCATCATGACCTCTTGAAGTTGCTATTCCAGCATATGGGATTCTCTCTGTAACAGCATTGCCTTGGCCATCTCGTATCTATCCTCTGCCAGAGGCCACTTGATAATATCGTAAATTAGATCCAGGTGGCTGATTGTATGCATATATTTTGTTTGGTCATTGAAATTGCCAGTTGTCTGAAAAATGTACTATATGATCATGAACCTCAAGCTCTGTTTCTTGGTGTCGAAAAGTGGTACTTTGAACTGAGTGCCTCCCGACCACGTCATTTTACTGGTCGTCGCACTGTGCCTGTGAAGTGAGGAAAGATGGCTGCCAATTATTCATGTATAATTAGTTGTTGCATGGCAAATTTTGAATAACACTGCATGGCATGAAAGATGCGGGTGATGTGAACATGGCATTTCAGAGATGATTAGAATCTAGAAAGCACTCAAAGGAGTCTGTGGAATTCACTGGATTTAAGACAGGGAATGGGTTCATTGTATGCTGCCATCATTGATGTGTTGTCCCACTGTTGGTTAGTGGTAACAAAATGGATTATTAGCACATTCAATTTTCACAGTCGGATTCACACAGTGTCCACACTGATCCTGCACTATATTCCTGTGAGCAGCATTCATTGATGTAGATACTGTGCCCAGTGATGTCGTGTAAAGTGGCCACATTGTCACCATGTAGTAAGCACAATTGAGTATGGAGACAAATTTGTACTTATTCACGTTTGACGTGGAGTGACCATTGTAAGAAGTAGAGATTACACACCCAATCACAACAATATTTTTTATTAAACAGAGAACTAGTACAGAGCTTCTAATCAGTCTCTTTGTCCAACTTGCACTAAAACCATATTATGCTGTTCCAAAGAGCTTCCACACCGCTCATGCCAAAGACTTTCGGTCGCACTAGGATGAATTTCCCCAAAGATCTAACAGCATTGGTGATAACTGGAGCTTGAATGGTATAGTAATCATCCTAGTTGTAACTCATTATAACAATTACTGGTAATACAACAGACCTATCTGTTTTGAAGAAGTCTCAAACAAAACTCTTAAAAATTGTTTGTATAACAATTAAACATTTAGAACACCACTTCACATCAAGTAAAAGTTTTAGGTTGTGTCACATGCCGTGCTTCAGATCTCGTGGTAACAATTGTGTGCATAGAAGAAGTTGGCTTCTTTCTATGGACTGAAATAATTAATTTCGCTGTTGTAATAAATTAACTGATCATTCAATAATTACTGTGTAAAATAACAACAACATTCATTTAAGTAGTTGATCAACCACTTCCATCTATTCTCATGGTCCCAAGCTGCTGTGCACTGCTACATGCATTTGTTCATATTTTTATAGTGGTGCACAACAGGTGGCAGCACTTGAGTGTGATGAAAAGGTTGAACATTGACAAACGTGTATATTAGGTTTCTATTGTACAAAAATATTTCTGTTGCAGTTAAGACACAGTAAAAACTAATGTACACAATTGTAGCCAGTTTGTCTGAACTAGGGTTAATGTTATTACCGTTGCTGAGAGATCTTTAGTATCAAATGTATGTGGTAAGAACTCCAATAACTTTTTTTTTTCCACTGTCCACAGGGGCGTGGTGGTCACTTTCAGGACGTCAGAACCCAGTGGAAAAAATATCAAAAAATTGTTGAATCATTTGAAATGTTGGAAGAAATATTTAAGGTAGGCCCAAAATTAAAAGTAATTATGAGTGTAAATTTTGAAGTTGGTATTACATAATTTTCTTTACATGTCAGGAGTTGTTAAAATTAAAACAGCTGCAGCACTATGGTGCACCAATTTTTCACTGATTTGTAACATTTTGGGTACACTTATTGCGCTTTTGATTCAATGAGTGTTAGGAAATACTGAAAAGTTTGCTGCAATTATCTCACCAGTTAATACCTACAGGAAGTGAGCTAAAGTGAAACAAAATGTTTTTGTTAATGTGTATGAAGATTTATTTTAAGGGACCATTATATACTGTTTGATTATCCAGGGCTTTAGAGAGATCACAGATAGTGACTCTGACTGTAACTGTGACCGAGGAAATGAATACAATAGAAGCGGAATGAATAGCTTTGAGAACTGTAGTAGTAGTGGTAGTAAAGGCAATAGGGTAAAAACTTGACAAGGCCTAGGAGAGATTATTGGATAACACATGAGAGATTAAAATTGATTGTTGAAAGGAGAAAGTGTAAAAATGTAAATAAAACAAGCAAAATGGAATATATTCACCTAAAAATGTCATTGATAGGGAGAGCGATGTGGAATGATTAGAGAAGAAATGAAAAGCATGTAAACATATGCTTGACTGTAGGAGGGGTGGTCACTATCAGGAACATTAAAGAAACAGCTGTAAATACAAAAAGAGCTCAGATAGCAAGCCAGGACTAAACAAAGAAGGGAAGGCTGAAAGGTGGAATGAACTCTTGGAAGGGCTATATAAAGAAAAATGACTCGAAAAGAGAAGAATTAGTTAATGAAGATGAGACAGGGAATGCAATACTGCAGGAAGAATTTGCCTCAGCTGAGAAAGACTTAACTCAAAATAAGACAACTGGAGTAGACAACATTCCTTCAGCATTATTAAGATTCTTGGGTGGAGTAACAGTAACACTAATGTTCCCTTGGTTATGTACCGTATATGACACACATGAAATACAATCACACATCAGTAATACAATAATCTCAACCCTAAATAAGGCAGATACTAACAGTCAGTATTACTGCATGAACAGTCCTATGAGAGTGGGTCAGAAAGTAATACCTCCTGTACCATAAAAAAAATTGCAATGGGCATATAACAGTGGAGTTATCTCAGATCATAGCCTGCGCTGTATTATAAGCACCAATACCATTCAACATAGTCACCATGAATTTGTGCACATTCGTGGTATCATTGAACCCAGGCTTCAAAATCAATTTGGAAAAAATTGCAGTTTTTCTTCTTGACCCATAATTTTAAAACTGTTTTAACCTCATCCAAGTAATTGAATCAGTAATATCATTGGCTGTCTTTCATAGATCAAAACAGATAGAAACCAGAAAGGCCCAAATCAGGTCTGGTAGAGTGCATGAGGTACCATTAACCAGCCCATTTTCACAATCATTTGGGTTGTGGAAGATTATATGTAAGGGTGTGCATTATTGCAGCCTTAGGCTTCTTAAGTGTGGTTACATAAGTTTTACAGTTGATTGTGAGCTTTAATTAGTCTTCTCCTCAAATAACTTCAACAGCACATCCTCAGTTAATATCTGTGGCAAATGTCAACCAGCTGCTGCATGGTTTATGTCCATTTGTTTGTCACCAAAATTCATCATCCAACACCATACATTGCTGAGTCCATTAAAGCATCTCTGTACACTTTCTTCATGGATGAAATTGAAGTAGCTTTAAAATCACATTCAAGAGGCAAAACTGTGAATATTTCAAAACTTGTTTTGATGTCTGGGTTCAGTGATACTGCAAATGTATAAAAACACCTGATGACTATGTTGAATGATAGTGTTGTGTAGATGTTAGTTCAGACTATGATATGTACTAATTCCACTGTTATATCTTCATTGTTAATTTTTTTATGGTACTGGAGGAATTATTTTTTATCCACTCTTGTATGGTTGTAAAATACTAACACTGGTGATGGAATGATTCATAGAAGCCAATCCGTAGGGAAGATAAAATACAGGGAGTAATATGTTATCTACAGCTTGTACAGAAACCACACTGCTCTCATGAGATACAGAGGACAAAACGGAAGGCAATAATTGAGAAAGGAGTGATGCAAGATTGAAGCCTATCACTATCGTTCTATATGTACATGAACAAGCAGCAAAGGAAATGAGGAAAATTTTGGAAAGTGAATTTCAGTTCATAAAGAAGATATAAGAGCTTTGCACTTTGCTAAACATATAGTTGTCAGAAACACCTTTGGCAAAGCACTTGGAAGATAAGATGAGCAGAATGATAGTGTCTTAAAAGGATTTTATAAGATGTAAATAAAAGTGAAACAAGGGTAAACGTAAATAAAAGTGAAACGAGGGTAATGGATTATAGCTGAATTAAATTGGGTGATTCTTAGGGAAGTAGATAAGAAATGAGTCAATGTAAGTATTAGACAGTGTGTGTTACTGGGACAGCAAAATAACTGACAGCAGCAGAAATAACTATACAAAATATAGACTGACAATAGCAAGAAAGGCTTTTCTGGAAAAGATTGTGTTAACGTCAAATATAATTTTAAATAGCTTTTGACATGTGGTTCTGCAGAAGAATGCCGAAGATTGAGCAACTAATAAAAAAGTACTGAATCAAATTCGAGAGAAAAGGATGTATTACACAATTTTTTTATAATGGATAGATTGCTAGTACACTCCTGAGTCATGAATAGTAGGTAATTTAGGGTCGGGAGGGGGAGGGGGGGGATTAAAAGTTATATAAAAAAAAAAAAAAAAAAAAAGGTTGGCTACAGTAGGCAGATTCAGACTGATGTAAATGCAGTGGTTATGCAGACATGGAAAGACTTGCCCAAGACAGAGCATTGTGGAGAGCTGCATTGAACTAATCAGTAACAAGGAAAACAATCAATTTTTGACAAAATAATAAAATAATTTTTGACAAAATAATTTCCTTCTCATCCCGTGCGGTAAATCTCCCCAGGCTTGCGGTTCTGGGTGGCTTTCTAGAAATCTACTGCTTTTCCTAGGCCTCTCCAGCCCTTTTCCTTCAACCCTCTTCCTTTCCCTTCAACCCTTCTGCCTGGAGGAGGAGCCACTGGCTCCAAAAGCTTATCTAATTGCAACCTCTTTCATGTGTGTGTTATTCCGCTGCTTGGTGAGGAGTAGCTTTTTTATCTATACAATTAAATTATTTAATCAGTGACAAGGTGTCAGTGCTGTGTGAACACACATTTAAAGAAAAAAATATCTAAGTGAATTTATTGAAGTATTCAAAGAGAGCAAAGTATGTCTGCATGTTTAGACTATTGTATACTTGACTACTATCAACTACAGAACCTTGTTACAGTGGATTTGTATGAAAAGACACTCTGAATGATGTATTGAGACCTTCATTTTTGGTAGCTGCAGAGTGTTGTTGTTATGTTCTGCCTACTTTCAGAGGTGACATCTGTAACATACCTTCTCATTTAACCCTTTCAGACCCGACTTTTTTTCTGGTGGAAGGAAAATTTTTATTTATGTGGTAACGCTCTTAGATGACTTTTAAAAGAAGTTATATGCAAGTTTTATACAAAATTCTGTGCCTGTTTTCAAAACATATTTCGTATATTTGACTTCATTATATTGACCAAGATAACTAATTTCTAAATTTTCTCTACTGTAGTAATTAGTAAAATATTCATTCAATAATTATCATGCAAAATAACAATAACAATACTGAATTATACGGTGTAATATATCGAACCAACCACAACTGTGTATACTGTTGTTCATCGTTTGCTACACTGTCTTGCTGATATTTTCACAATGAAGCCCAACAGTTGTCAGCACTTGCACAGGATGGAAAGATTGAACACTCACAAATGTATGCTTCAGGTTAAAATTTGTAAAAAAATACTTCTGCTGCAGCCAGGACACAGTAAAATTTAATGTACACAATTGTAGCCAGAGGGTCTGAAAGCGTTAATTCCTGACATATCACTTACTTATTATACGAACAGTAAATAATAAACCTTACGATCTACCAGGTGTGATCAGTTTGAAGTGAGAGTACCCAAAATATCTACAAATAAATCGCTGACTTCTTTTCTTTTATATCTGTGCCTTATTTACATATTCTATAAAGTTATCAGTCATACTGTACGTGCATAGATGTTAAAGATTTATTATTTCAGAAAAGATTCCAGGGCACTTAACTTGTCTTCAGATTGACATCTTGACCCTTTGTTTACTTGACCTGTCCTGCTCTATTTAACCATGAAAGTTGATCCATAAATCATAAATACACACATGAACAATCTCCACTTTGCCAACTAAAATGGTTCTCTGCATGAGCATACAATTTAAAATTTACAGTAGGCCTCCTATTTGAATAACCTATATAAAAGTTCCTTGTATAAAAAGGATGATTAGACATATGGCTGTTAGATTACAAATTAGAAAGGCAAACCCATCGATGTTTGCTACAAGCATCCTTCAATAGTTAAAATCTGAGGGTGCTGCAATTAAAATAATTATCTTCAAAATACAACAGCCTACACACATATAGAGACAATGCACACTTAAATTACCCAGACATAAATGTCAGTTTTATTAAATGTGCATTTTTATATAGGTTTGAATTGTTCATTTGTAGTTCAGTTTTCCATTTCCGAAGAAAGCAGTTTTCTCAACATCACTGTTGGAGATAACAGTCTCTCCAGTGAAAGTGGAAGTACCCCATGCTACCTGACTACATTATCTGTGTTGTGCCAGGAACAGTCACTAAACTTTCCACTGCACTAGGTTGGTGATAGGTATTAGAGTCAGAGTTTAACAGAGATATGAAAGACTTGTGTGCAGATAAGGCAGCAAATAAGATAAGGCAGCAAATAAGGATAGACAACATTCCTTTAGAATTTCTAAAATCGTTGGGGGATATATCAACCAAATGACTACTCACGTTGGTGTGTAGAATCTGTGCGACTTGAAGCATGCTGTCAGACTTTCGGAAGAATATCGTTCACACAATCCCAAAGATAGCTAGGGCAGATAAACGCAAGAACTATTGCATGATAAGCTGAAAGTTCCTGCATCTAAATTGCTGACAAGAAAAATATACAGCAGAATGGAAAAGAAAATTAGTATCTGTTAGATGATCAGTTTTGCTGTAGAAACTGTAAAGGCACCAGAGAAGCAGTTCTGATGTTGCAGTTACTAATGGAAGCTAGGCTGAAGAAAAATCAATACACATTCATTGCATTTATCACCCTAGGAAAAGCATTCGACTCCAGAAACATAAGAGTAAGTTATAGGGAAAGGAGGGTAATATACAATATGTACAAGAAACAAAAGGGAATATTAAGATGGAATATCAAGAATTGGATTAAAAAAGGTGTAAGACAGGAATGCAATATTTTGCCCCCACTGTTTAACCTCGGCATTGAAGAAGGAATGGTGAAAATAAAAGATGGTTTCAGGAGTGGATTAAAATTCAGGGTGGAAGGGTATCAATGATACGGTTTTCTGATGACATTGCTGTCCGTAGTGAAAGTGAAGAAATGCAGAACCTATTGAATGGAATGAACAGCCTAATGAGCAAATATTATGGATTTAAGTATACCAAAAGAAGAGTGGGAAGTGGAGAAATTAGATTAGTGGTAAACTTAACATCAATGCTTGTGACCACTCAAGGGGTTCCTTGGTAGATATTGCAAAGCCTATTACAAATATCGAACTGAGACTTCGAGGGCATCCACTGGAATTTGTGCATTTCTCCACAAAAACACATTTAAAGTACTTTACTGGAAGTGGAAATGGTAGCTGTGCACATACTGATGCAGATAGATTCTATGCTTTGTAATACTTATGTGCCTTTGGAGGAGGTGATCTTACACATGCCAGATGATCACAGATTTTATCTTTAATATACCACCACCTCTCCTCATTTAAGAGATTTAATGTCCCTTGTGTAGCATTTCTAAAGTTTCTTTGTGAAGCGATGTCGTATACGAAAGTAACACTCCTTTTCTCCTCACATCCCTACCACTCGAAACTTGTGCAGTGATGGAATCATGAAATAAGTGGCCATTAAAAGAACCCAAATGACACTCCAACAACATGAACAACAATCATCCAGGGATACAGAGTCGATCCCCATATGACCGCCTAGTTTTAATGTTACTGTGGTTTCCCTGAATCTCACAAAGTGTGTACTGAAACAAGTGGAAATTTCCTCCTTATCCTGCTCCAAACAATACAGCCCTCCACCACTATCATCCTGTCAGTACTGAGGTCATTAAACTGTTACCTTCCATCGTTCATGACTACTAATTTTGTATGGTTTTACAGTACATAGAGGTTACAGTGTGAATTTACATGTCAAACTAATGTTTAAATGTAATGAATTATACTACAATTACATGAAAAATAGTTTAAGGGGAATCTTACTTATTTTTAGAATGTGCGCCAGGAACTTGACCAGTGTAACAACCATTTAGTGCCTGAAGTGATGATAATACTTGGCTCCACACCAATGAGCCCAAAAGAAGTTTATAGAATCATCTTGCCTCAGCATTCAAGAATTTCTTCAACAAGTGACATAGCACCAAAAACAAATATTTTTCACATGTTCAGGTATGATAATTCTTTAAATGTGTTTTATTATTATTGATTTTGTTCACTTTTTGCAGCAACAGTGGTATAATTTTCTCAGAATAAAATCAGTCATCAGCTACATAATTGAATTATTTTGTTGCACATAACTGGTTTCGATTGATTAATCTGTCATCTACGGAAGTCTACAAAATTTAGGAAATCGTTTGTATTTTCCTACGTTTGTAGATTTCCGGAGATGAGTGATTAATCTGTTGAAACTGGTTGCGTACATTAAAATATTTCAGTTGAGCAACTGATGACTGATTTTATTGTCATTTATTGTTATTTGTGTAAACTGCTCAAAAAAGTTTCACTACCATAAAGACTTGCATGTTAGTGTTTCTTCAATCAGAAACCTCTTTTTCAATATTCTTTTGACCACAGAAAACAGCTACGGGGTGCTTGTAGTCAACTGTACCAACTGATGATTGCAACCTACAAATTATGACTCTTAGTTACCCCCAAAGAGAATGCAATGGAATTGCACATTCTCTTTTTGGTACAGCTGGGAGTGCTTAGTCAACTTAGACAGTACTAATCTGTTTCCAGGCCTGCTCTCTGGACACCCATTGTGAACATCTGTACAAACTCCAGCAATGTAGGGTGTAGAGAAGATGGGCAAGGAAACACCTGAAATGGAATTACAGTATGTGGCTTACTTTACCAAAACATATGGGGTTTGTATGAAGCCTTATGATTTTCATAGAAGAGCATAGAGGTTGCCGGTATCAATGCATGTCTCGGGCACATTCTCCCATATATGAAGTGGGGAGGTAGGTCAGTTATGTTTTGGGCTAGTATAACATACAGGTATCGATGCCTTTCATTGCTAATACCGAGTGAGGAGGCGCAGTAGTTAACACACTGGACTCGCATTCAATCCCGCGTCCGGCCATCCTGATTAAGGTTTTCCATGATTTCCCTAAATCTCTTCAGGCAAAAGGGCACTGCTGACTTCCTTCCCCATCCTTCCCTAATCCGATGAGACCAGTGACCTTGCAGTTTGGTCTCCTTCCCCAAATCAACCCAATCCATTGCTAATAGAGGTAATGTTGGAGGCTGTACAGCACAGGGACCGCATCCTTCAAGCCACTATCCATCCCTACAGTCAGTGTGTTGCTGATCACTTGATCTTTCATGGCAGTAGTCCTCAAGCGCGTCATGCCTGCCTTGTGAACACCTTCCCCCAAAAGGCAGGGTCAGCTGTGTGGAATAGCCTGCTGCATCAGATGGCAGGAATCCAAGTGGATGTACTTGAGACCAGTTGAAACTTGCAGTGCATTCTCACAAAAACATTCACCACTCACTGGATGATCTCAAATGAGCTGCCATCAAAGAGGGGGGGACAATTGAACGACGGCATCTTGCCCATTTTCCGTACTGCATGTTAAGGAAGATCCAAGTATGTAACAATGCACAGAGTTGATCAACATGCCATTGAAAGTTACTGGGCAGCAGTGGTTCAGTTCAAAGATGTGCATTCTTGGACAGACTGCCTTTAATTTTTATTTCAAAGTACAGATATTTTTTTTTTTTAGTTTCATAAAGCTTATTCTTTCATTCCTGCTCCTCTTGAATCACAGCCCTTATTCATTCACAGTTGTGCAAAGTTCTCTTTAAGCAGTTTACTTGCAGATAAGTAATGCATTTCAAGTGATGAATCTAGTTCTAAATTTAAAACCACATAACACAAAATGATATTTCTTTGTTTCCATTTCTAAATGAACATAATACCAATAACTGGACAAACATCTTAGCCAACAGCAACCTCCAGAAGTACTCCTATCCAAAGTTACTGCTGCTGGAGATAATCACAGAAAGGAAATGGAAATATTTGTGACAGAAAACACCATTTTCTACAAAGAGTTAATAATCAGAAAACTTCGTAAACTTTGTACTGTTACACACTTGTTTTGGAGAGGGTACTCCAGTCCAGTGGCAAGAGTATAGTTTGGTACATCACAGGGCTGGAATGTCATCGTACTTTGTGCTGACCATCTGACAGCCAAGTTCAGTTGCACAAGACACACTGTACCAATGCATTTGGTTGTAGTTAGTTTGTGGGTGTCTGACACATAGAAAAGCTCGTCTCTGGAATCAGGGATTCTTACGAGCCAGCATGTCAAGCCCTCTTTTTAGTCAGGCAGATATTGGGGTTCTCACAAACCACAGTATCAAGTCAAATTGACTGCCATTATTTCAGTGTTGGACAATGACAACAATAACCCGTTTGCAACCATCCCGTCCAGAATCAGCTTGTTGCCAGGGGGTGTAGATGACGTTGCCCCACACAAGTACCGAGTGGTTATAATAAATGTGCAGCTACTTACAGAGGTTTTCTTTGCCCTGTAATTATGTATGGCAGCATAACTTGGTAGATCTTGTAATGCAGAATTGATTTACTCTGGAAAAAAATTAGTTCCAGTTGGTCAACAAGTGCAATTCTGATTATGCCAAAAGCCACATGTATTAAGATCAGATGATCTTATCTGGAAAACATCTGGAGGTAATGCATTTATGGAAGGTTGCATTAAATAGATCTTTCACTGTGTGAGTGACATGAGGTGTTGCTCCAGCTTGCATGAATACAGTGGTTTCCATACAGTTGCACTCTTCCAAAACAGGAATCACATACTGTATACAAGGAGGTCTCAATAAAGTGCAGATGTCACAGTACCCCTCACAAGTCCCTTCAAAGAAGAATGGACCGAAGAGCAAATTTGGAATTTTGCTATATGGTCAGTTGCAGCAACAGCAACTACATCAATAACTTCCACAGAGATGGATGCCTTACACTTCCAGGTGTCACACCATACTCACCCTTTTCTTTTTTAATTTCATCTCCACCACCTTTAAATCATTTAAAGTCAACGGGCCTCTCCTCAGACCTTTCAGTCAGCAATACTCTTTCAGTGCAGCACTGTAATTACTGCCATTCATATAAAATAGTTTCACTAACAGCACACGGTCTCTCTTTGTGATGGACATACTGTTCACACATGTTACGGCTTGTCAAATGACAACACGGCTGTCACACCAGCATATAAACAGTGTACAGCACCAGATTTGCACCTGGTGGCCAACATTGGAACTACATTTTTTTCAACCATAAATCAGTTCCGCATTAACGTGTTAGCATATGTACCAAGTTTCTCTGCCATATGGTAATTCCAGCGTACTCTAGACCTCTGTGAGTAGCTGCTTTTTAACCACCTGGTACCTCTGATCTATACTTCTGACAAGAGAGGGATTCGTACAGGTCTAGGATTACCACCATTGAATGCTCTTAACATGGGAAAAGGTCAGCTGGATTGATGAGTGTCAGTACACACCAATGGTGTGGTACGAGTGTTTCAAAAATTAGGCTAGGTCACGCTGGCAAGTGATACAGGTATCCCACTGTTCAGTCGTGGACATCCGTTTACTCATGTGCAGCATGCAACAGGTAATCTCTATCCTAAGCAAAACATGCTCACCCTTTTGCTACCAAAAAGTGTTAGAATGATTTGAGAAAATCTCCACAGACATAAGGTCGCTTGAAACTTCCCAGCAGATTAAAGCTGTGTGATGTAGAAGGACTTGGATCCGGAACCTTACCTTTCAAGAAGCACACTCTTACAGGCATCAGGCACATGCGAAAGGCAAGGTTCCGGGTCCAAGTTCCACCCTGGTGCACAGTTTTAATTAGAGGGAAGTTTCTTAACCTTATAATCTCCACAGTAGAGTGTAGTATTCATTGTGATGATAACTGTGTGACCCTAAGGTTAGCTAACCTCAATCCTATTGAACATATCCAGGACACCATAGAATGGGATATGTGCATTATGGACACATTTCCAGTGTAAGCATTTCCCATTTTCATCATAATGAAACGAAGTGATTAAGCATCACTAACTTTGCTTATAAATATCACCAGAATGACATGTAGTTGACAAAATTAATTTTTTTCGTTTAGGCGTCAAGGAACCCAGCGTGCATACACCTTTGAGTACACAACTGGTGTATGAGTGTGTCAGGACTTCCAACAGATTGATTGTAAACTGTTGACTACTGCCATGAAAGATCAAGCGATCAGCAACACACTGACTGTAGGGATGGATAGTGGCTTGAAGGATACGGTCCCTATGCTGTACAGCCTCCAACATTACCTCTATTAGCAATGGATTGGGTTGATTTGGGGAAGGAGACCAAACTGCAAGGTCACTGGGCAGCAAGGCATTCAATTGCAATCCATTGATCACCTCAAATGAAAGTGTCTACATGTTCAAACATTGCAGGAATCACAGCTGTTTGCTACTGATTGGCACACAGGTGATCGGACGGGTTTGTATGAACTCAATGTGATGATGACAGATCCCTCGTCCAATGATTCACCATGCATTTATTCATTACCTGGTCTCTGCAGATGTTCTTCAAGCACCTATAAATATCTGTGATGCTCTGGTTTCTACCAAAAGCTCTGTGCTTGGAATGCACCTCTGTTGCAGATGCGATTTGAAGACTGCAAATAGCGCCGCCACCTATTGGAACTTCATGAAATCATAGGGGCTGAAATGGGAATATTCCATGTTGTCCCACAACAAACTTCACTTTGCTTCAACTGAAACAGGCTGAGGAAAAAAAAGTCTTGGATTACTTATTTAACAGCTCTTGTAGATGATGATGATGATGATGATGATGATGTGGCTGGTAAATGAGTAGGCCATGAGCAAAACAGTATTTGTGTAGCATGTAGAACACTTAAGCATTCCCAGACAGCTTATAGCCCAGTTCCTTTTTTAAATGTATTATCAGACGTGAGTTAAAGCAATAATTATATAGACCTATCTGATCTCTTGAAGCAGCAGTTACTAATAAGAGTAATGACAATAAATAATGAACCCATCAGGGTCTCAACATTTTCATTTGCTGGGTACGGACTTGGCGACCCTGGGGTTCCTGAGCTGGGGGCTGATAAATGCCGCCAGCCCCTGTCACCGTAAGCTCTGGGCATGCTTCAGTGACCACTGTGCAGCGCAGCGGTGGAACGTTGTGTGTCTCATGGAACGAGGGTCTTGGCTTGACCACCTAGATCACGAGGACAGAATAAACCTCTAAAAAAAAACCTAAATCTTAAGGTGTGCTTCACACTGATGGGATGCATGGCTGTTGAGGTGGCATAGTCATTAGCGGGCAACCTCTGGGAAACCTGCCGCACCTCAGTTGTATGAGTCTTACTCAGGCATACGGGGCTCTGTGTGAGTGGACCATAGCTGCTCGTGGGACCGGGATGGAACCCTCTAAATCATCATCTTATTCTCTCAGTGGGAAGGGTGTACCGCCTGGGAGGATTCACACCCATTCATCCAAAAGAATGAGAGAGGCTAGTCATCCTGGTAATAAGAATACTTTGGTCTGCAGTAACAGGGCTCATGGAGTCGTGAATAACAGTGTGTTGCTGGTGGTAAAGAGGAAGGAGGGGACATTTGAAAAAGTGTCCCCCTTTTATATCCATAAGGGTTTCAAAGGCCATGCTGGGACATTAAAATCTATGAAACGATTGCGTAATGACCCATTGTTGGTCGAAACTAACGGGTCAAAGGAGGTGGAACTTCTTAATAAATTGCAGAAACTGGGTGACTGTGATATTATTGTTGAGATGCACACGTCTCTCAATTTCAGTAAGGGCACGTGTTGAGATATCATGGACATGGACATGGCGGAACTGAAGCAAGAATGGGTATCCCAGGGAACAGTTGATGTAGAGCTACAAATGCACAGGAATAATGGAGCTACTGAAAAGACTGCCACTTTTATTGTCACATTCGATTCTTCGACACTGCCTGAACATCGTATGGCGGGGTTCCGTTGACTTAATGTTTGGCCTTACATTCCAAACCCTATGCGGTGCTATAAATGCCAGCATTTTGGCCATACGACCATGAGTGTGGATGTGAAGTGATCTGTGGGAACTGCAGAAAAACCGCTCATGACGCTGGGACCGACTGCCCATCACCAGCGACCTGCATCAACTGCTCTGGGAACCACCCAGTCTGGAGCCGAGACTGTCTTGCTTTTGCTGAGGAACGCAAAATACAGGAGATAAAGGTAACCAAGCAGATCCCTTATGCTGAAGCCAAAAAAGAATGTAAGGCGACGAAATCCTTTGTCGTTGCCACCTCATATTCTTCCATGGAAAACAAACCTATTCCCAAGGCGGCTGCTTCAACACAGACATCTTTAAGCATGCTTGTATCTACCACAAGCACCTTTACTTGACATATACATGTCAAGGAAAAAGAGTAAGGACAAAGCAATCCAGGCAGCTGCACCAGGAAAGACCAATAATAGTTCCGCAGTGAGCTTACAGAAGGTGCAAGAATAACAGAGTGCCTCTCAATGCTCGCTTTCTCCATCATCCTCGAAGGGGCAGGTTGCAGGGAAAGTCTCATAAAATCTGTCCCAACCACCATCAGCCATCATTCTTTCCTGTTTGGCTGATGAGGAGGACATCATGGAGTTAGATGCCTCAGATCCAGGCAGCCCCCCCCCCCCCCCCACTCCCCCTCACTCTTCTTCACCTCCCTGGTACTAAGATGGGTAAATTAAAACCACACCAATGACATGGCTTCCATACTACAATGGAACATGAATGGGTTCCAGACTAATGTGGAGGTACAGAAACTCATAGCACAGGCACGCCCCTTGTGCTTATGTTTACAAGAAATGCACACCTGTATTTGTATACAGACATCCCTGTGCTACAGGGATACACACTATACCACAATGATGACCTATCAGGAGAGGCCAAGGGAGGTGTCGCAGTGTTTGTCACTAATGTGTACCACTCCTCTGCTCTCCCCCCTGGCTACTGACCTGCAAGCACTTGCAGTTTAAATTCATGTGTATCAGTGTATCGGAGGATCGCTGTTTGCTCACTGCATTTACCTCTGCAAGATGCAATAGACACTGAGGCTCTCACAGATCTTATCACACAACTCCCGTGACCATTCCTCCTCCTGCGAGACTTCACTGCCCATCATGTCCTGTGGGGCTTGATCTCTACTTGCCATTGGGGTCGGGTTTTGGAGGGCCTCATGACATCTCACGAGCTGTGCATC
The DNA here is from genome assembly GCF_023864275.1 of Schistocerca cancellata. Taxonomy (NCBI): domain Eukaryota; kingdom Metazoa; phylum Arthropoda; class Insecta; order Orthoptera; family Acrididae; genus Schistocerca; species Schistocerca cancellata. The sequence continues at coordinate 388,542,060 of NC_064626.1, read as the reverse complement.
CTCGGCACGAGTACTCACACACATTTCTCTACTGCTACTGGGCCATTCTCAGCCATCGACCTCTCTTTCTGTTCTCCCACCCTTGCCGACTCTGTTCAGTGGGAGGTCATTGACGGCCTTCATTCCAGTGACCAGTTCCCAGTCCACCTTCACCTACTAAATTGCTCACCACCTGAAGTTAAGCCACCAAAATGGATGGTCAGCAGGGCTAACTGGATGCATTTCAGACAGCTGGCTGTGTTCGAACACTGTGACAGTTTCCACGGATGGGTGGACCGCGTCACATGAGTGATAATCATGCTGCTGACCTGTCCATCCCACAGTCCTCAGGTCATCTTAGGAAGTGACTAGTATCTTGGTGGACAGATGAATGCCATTCTGTGATCCAGGAAGGGTATGGCGCTCTTCAACATTTTAAATGCTGACCGACAGCAGGCAACCTTAGGGCTTTAAGAGTCGTGAGGGCCAAGGCTCAACGCATCATTAGGGAGAGTAAGAAAAGGTCATGGCAAGTGTTCCTGGACTCCATCAATCATTCCACTTCTTCTGTAAAAGTATGGGAAGCCATCCAAAGGATTTCCGGTAAACGAAGCCGTTTACTGATAGCAGCAATGCTGAAACAGGGGTGCCTCCAAACAACACCCAGAGATATTGCTCAGATGCTGGCCGAGCATTTTGCACAAACTACTGCCAATGCCAGCCAGGATCTGGTGTTTTGTCTCTACCATGTGACTTTAGGGAGGGAAAAGGTGGACTTCAGGTCCAACAGTTCTGAGGCCTACCATTCCCCTTTCTCCTTGTGGGAGCTTGAATCAGCACTGACTGAGACTCATGACACTGCATCCGGTCACGACCAAATCCTGTATTGCATGCCTTGACATTTGCCAGTGGTGCAAAGGAAATCCTCTTTGAATGTTTTAATCTAATATGGCAGACAGGCAACTTCCCCAACCCAACTCACGGAGGGAGGCAATTCTGATCCCTCTCCTCAAACCAGAAAAGGACTGCACATATCCCAGCAGTTATTGGAATATCGCCTTAACAAGCTGTGTAGGAAAGACCCTGGAGCAAGTGGTTAACCGTCGCCTGGTCTGGTTGTTAGAGACCAGGCAACCCCTTAGCCTCTCTCAGTGTGGATTCCGAAGATTTTGGTCCACTATCAACAATCTGACACTCCTAGAGGCAGCTATTCAGCAGGCTTTCCTCCATAAGCTTCAATGTATCGGCATATTCTTTGATATAAGTAAGGCATACAATACTACTTGGAGACACTTTTCTCGCAGAACTGCATCAATGGGGCTTTCGTGGCCACCTCCCCATCCTCATACCGTTTTTCACGTCTCAGCGGTTTTTTAGGACCCAAGTTGGTGACACGCTGTCTGATCGATTTGAGGAGGAGAATGGTGTTCCTCAGGGCATTGTTTTGAAGAAGTGTTACCCTCTTTGTTATAGCCATCAACAGTATCACATCTATGGTAAGGAGTCCTGTACAGTACTCCTTATTTGTGGACGATTTTTCTGTTTTATTTTGCTTTTCCAGTGTTGCAACAGCAAGCCATCAGTTGCAACTTACAGTGTGGAGGTTAGAGGAGCGGACTGCAAAGATGGGTTTTCAGTTTTCTGCAGATAAGTGTGTGTGTGTGTGTGTGTGTGTGTGTGTGTGTGTGTGTGTGTGTGTGTGTGTGTGTGTGTTTTCATTATTTTAATCATTATCGTCACCTTTTTTTAATCTATCTGCTTTGACTATGGGGGACACCATCCTACATTTTACAGACACAGTGCAGTTTCTGGGCCTGATTTTGTACTCCAGATTGTCGTGGTTGCCACATTTGCAAGACCTGAAAGCAAGAACCGTAAAGGCACTGATCACCATCAAGTGCTTTAGCCACAGGTCTCGGGGAGTGGACAGGGTGCGTCTCCTCCAGTTTTATTGGGCTTTCGTGCATTCACAGCTGGACTATGGGTGCATGGTGTATGGGTTAGCGAGACCCTCTTATTTGTGGATCATTGACACTGTGCACCGTGCAGGGATTCGGCTGGCCACCGGTGCTTATTGGACCAGTCGCATACCCAGCCTCTGTGCTGAGACGGGGGAACCACCACTTGCCATCCAGTGCCAGCTCCTCATGGTGAGTCAGGCGCGTAAGTTCCTCACAGCTCCAACTTCACCCACACACCATACTTTTGTTCGTCCGCCTCTGGAGCACCTTTTTTCTAACTGTCCATGAGCCATGATGCCATTTGGGATCCGTGTGGAACATGTGCTGGAGTCACTCGGTGTGAAGCCAGTACGACCCCAAATCCAGAGTTTTATCCGTCTGCCACCCTGATTACTGGAGAGGGCCAGAGTGATTTTAAATTTGGATTAGTACGGGAGAGATTGCACTCCTCCTGTTTTTAATTCGACATTTTCAGACATTTTATCTTAGCACCACACCCATGTAGCCGTTTTTATGGATGTGTCTAAGCAGGGGGACTCCGTTGGTTGCTCTGTTGTTTTCCCACATCATGTCTTTGACGTCAGACTCCCTTCAGTATTTAATATCTTCGACGCAGAATTATATGTGATCTTGTGGGCCCTGGAGCAGATAAGGCGTTCTCCCAGTGTTAGATTTCTCATCTGTTCGGATTCTCTGAGCATCCTTTACTCCCTCCAGTGTTTGTACCCAGCAGATAAAATAATCCAAAATATCCAGGATGCCCTCCTCCAACTAAAACAACTGGGGAAGGAGGTGTCTTTCTGCTGGGAACCAGGGCACTTGTGGATTGCGGGGAACAAATTGGCAGATTGAGCAGCCAAGGAGGCTTGTCGTGATCTTCAAGTATTTCGGAATGCTATCCCCCTGCAAGTTATCACCTCGCTGTTGAAGTACAAAGTGATGTGTCAATGGGAAGATGAGTGGCTGGAAGTGACTGACAACAAGCTCCATGTCATCAAGCCCACAACTCAGCCATGGGGTACTTCCTTCCAGGCATGTTGACGGGATGAGGTCCTTCTTACTCGACTTCACACAGGCCATAGCCCTATGACACATGGCTTCTTACTCGGGTGAGAGGACCCTCCAATGTATGGTGCTTGTGGTGTGCAGGTAACAGTGTGCCACGTTTTATTGGACTGTATTTTATTTGCTGACCAGCTGTCTTCAGAAGAATTTCCAACGGACCTGCAGTGTATTTTATGTAATGATGAAACAAATGTGGTTTGAATTTTAAAGTTTTGTGAATTGCCCAACATTTTTAACAAGATTTTAGGGAGATGTTTTTAATGTGTCAACAGGTTGGCTGGCTCAGTGGTGGTCAGCCAGTCACATTTCCCTGTGCTTTTCTTTTAGCTCCTCTGTGTTTTGTTTTCTCTTTGTTTTAATTTCTTGATTAGCTATCTTCCCCCTAATTGGTTTCATTGCATGTGAGATAGAGTGAGTATGTGGCCATCTCGAGTGCACAAAGGTACACAGTTTTAGTTCATTTCCACATTCATTTGTGCTGATAATTGTAGGGATGCTGATGACCTTGCCATTGGGTGCCCATACAAGCCAAACACATAGTAAATAATTAATTGTCACAAATAGCAGGTGAACACTGAAGCTCCACTCTGATTCTTTAAAGAATCAAAGTCCCATGTATAGAACATATTCAAATGTCTGATTACTCTACAAATGAATTAATGTGTTAAATCTTGATATTAAGCATGTAAAACATTTATGGTTGAAAACACTCCATTTTAGGAAAACCTAGTTTTTCATGCATTTCAATGTTTATGGTATCATATCTCCTGAACTGTGTATCGAACAACAATATAATTTTGCAGTTGCTTTCAGTGGTATATGTGGAAACTGTCTGCAAAATGTGTTGCAAATAGAGTTAATAGTAAATAAACAATAAATTTAAATGTCATGCCTGATGCTCAAGTTTTACTGCATGAACAGCGAAAATGTTGTTGAAAGGCACTAAGCGCTCTCATTCTTAAATGCTGAATGAATATAGTGGTAATTTGCATGTCATGAGTTACACAGCATCAAGACATAAACAGAGTTTTTAATTTTAATACTTGATGTATTGTGTTAAACCTTTATTGTAAGATTATATCTGTTAATGAGTAGATTATGTAAGCATTTTATTTTTTTAAATTTGGTCAGTAATTGTGTGACATTCTTAAAATCAGATTTTTGTTGCCCTAGGGCCGTAAGATAGCAACCTTATACTGGGACAGACTGTTTTCAGTTGTTCAGTAGTGTAGGTGCCCCATACTATCTCACCTGTCATTATTCAGTCCAGTGGCCCAATCTGTTTTTTCACAGTGAGGCAACAAAACATCCTTGGACATAGCTATGATGATGATATAAATTAATTACAGAATAATCACAAATAATGTTTCACTGCCAGGTTTCAGAAATTGGTATCACCTCATGTAAGTCTCTCAGACCATCATCAAATGAATGGTGTGGACATTGTTGTACAGTGTCTGTTCCTCTGCACAACACCTATACCAGCACTTTATTGAATACCCAATTTCCTCATTACAGACCATCTACCATGACCACTACTGACTTGGTTGAGATTAGAACATTTGTGTCAGATAGGGTAACATTGCTTAACCTTCTACATTGGCTTCTGAATCATAGGGACGTAATAGGATGGATGTTCATCCCGATATGCTACCAGTTGTCTTGTAGTACTGAAACATTTGATGTTGAAATTCGCCAAAGCTAATTTGTGTGTATTGTGAGGTCTTATAAAAAGATACATCTGCACAGGAAGTTACCATCCTTAACATTTCTACCTTGACATCTTTTATTTGAGGATCTGTGATGGTGGTACTTTTAACATAGACTATCACTCTTAGTTCTGTTCAGCTAAACATAGCTGTATGGGCACACAGGAGTGCATATTTAGCAGCATGACACTCACAGGCAAGTACCGCACTGGACACTTCATCTGCAGCTCCCCACCACAGTTCCTTCTTGCCAATTTGGGAGGAGATTTGCCCTTTGAGCTAAATTTTTATAGTGATTTACGCAATGCTGCTTCAGTGTCAAGGACCAATTAAGGGCATTGCCCTAACGAAACACCTCATAGTCAGTAATTAAAATTTGTATATATCAGTCATTAAAGGTTTCAGAACCTTAGCGCTCTATGGATGATCCAGTATTCAAATTCCCCATCTGAAAATGGAGCTAATACTCCTAAGTGCATTGTGATTTATAAATTTTATATACTGTTTACAGATGGTTTTTCTCGCTTTAACAGTTGAATGTACAGTTGCAGACACAGTCTTGGCAAGTGTGGTTCCAGTAAAGGGAAACGAGTAGATACCTTGGTAAATAACTATGATACCCCCACAAACCATGGATCTTGCAGCGTGGCTTGTGTGCCTAAATGATACAGATAGCCATAGTTTAAATGCAACTACAACAGAAGATAACTATGGATTTCTCAATAGAGGCAGCAGTCTCTACAGTAGTTGCAGGGGCAACGGTCTTGGTGGTTCACTGATCTGGCATTTTAACATTACTAATGAGTGACAACAAGTGGTGGTTTCTCTTGTAAATCCCAGTTCTCCAGAGACACATGGTCTACCAGTTGGTTCATCCCCATTCATATTTGTTTGACCACACTGGAAGCGTCTGTGTCAGCTAACCACTGTTACATAATTGTGCAGCACTGACAAACTTCCACAAACTTGGCAAGGACTGTTGCAGTGTTGTTTGCCTTCAAATGTAGAAAGTAACTGACTAAATGATACTCTAGTTTACTAATGAACTACACCATTTTGTTTTGGCGTCTGTACTGCTGTGCTGCATGGATTTCAATGTGTACCAGGACTGCAGACATGTATCAGCAAACAAACGAAAAATTGATTACATAACTTGTTTTAGAGGATAATCGTCGAAACCACCTGGCACAGTCCAACTAAGGTAAAAAAAGTGTTTAATCTACAGAAGTGTGCAATAACAGTATTATGTAAAACTGATAACTGAATATGTTGAAGGTGCCTCTTTAGGGACATAGGGATTATTTCACTTATGGGCAAATGCATTTCTTCCCGAAATGGTATTTGCGGTTAATAATGGGAGTGAATTTTGGATGAGATGTGAAAATCACAGTCACATCTCATTCCATTTCATATTGTTTTGCAGCTTTATGCCCAGATATTTAAATGATGTGACTGTGTCAAGCAGGACACTACTAATGCTGTAGTCTAACATTACGGGTTTGCTTTTCCTATTCATACATATTAGCGTATATTTTTCTACATTTAGAGCCAGCTGCCATTCATCACACCAACTAGAAATTTTGTCTAAGTCATTTTGTATCCTCCTACAGTCACTCAATATCAACATCGTCTCATACACCACAGCATCATCAGCCAGCCACCACAGATTGCTGTCCACCATGTCTGGCAGATCTTTCAAGTATGTAGGAAATAATTGTGATTTTACCACACTTCCCTAATCATTCCTGATGATACACTTCTCTCTGATGAACACTCGCCATTGAGGACAACATACTGGATTCTATTACATAAGAAGTCTTCGAGCCACTGACATAGTTTGTAGTGGGGCATCTTGTCAAACACTTTTCAGGTAATATGGAATCTGCCTGTTGCCCTTCATCCGTGTATCACAGGACATCATGTGAGAAAAGGGAAAACTGAGTATTGTGCAAGCAATTCTTTCTAAATCCACGCTTATTTGTGGGCAAAAGCTTTTGCATCTCGAGAAAATGTATTATTTTTAAACTAAGAACATGCTCAAGAATTCTGCAGAAAACCATGTTAAGAATATCAGTCTGTAATGTTGCAGGTCTGCTCTTTATCCTTCTTATATACAAGAGTTTTTTTGCTTGAGCTGTTCACTTCAGACTTTGTGCTGGGCAGAAAAATTGCAACAAATGGAAGCTAAGTACGAGCTGATGCTGTAGAGAACTCTCTGCAAAACCAAATTGGGATTCCATGCGGACCTGGTAATTTATCTGTTTTGAACTCTTTCAGTTGCCTTCTATGACAGGGATGCCTATTACTTTCTATGACAGGGATGCCTATTACTTTGTCCTCCATTTGGCAGTCTGCACTATGGTCAAATAATGGTATGTTTGTACGATACTCCTGCATGAACAATTTTTAAGATGTGAAAGTGGAAACTTCAGTTTTCATTTTGCTATCTTGTATTGCTACAACAGATGGCTCAATGAGTGACTAGATAGAAGCCTTGACCTGCTTAGTGATTGTATGTAGGACCAGAATTTTCTCAGGATCTTAGCAAGATCTTTTGCTAATGTATGATAGTGGTAGTTGTATGCTTCGCACATTGATCTTTTTACAGATGCACAAATTCTGTGTCTGTAGCCATATAAGTATATAGTTCTGGCAACACTGGCCATGACCTCCTTCTGTGTGCATGTACACACATTCCCCGAACTCTTACGGGACTTGGTAAGAATGTATTCCACGAGTAATGAGTGTGTTGGGGTGGTACAGTACGAATGTAGTGTGTGGACATACAAGGTGAGAATGTGGGTCTCACAGGAGGCGTGCATGACATAGTCCCTGCAGTTGCGCTATCCTCTGTGCCGTCAGTGGCTCAGATGGATAGTGTGTCTGCCATGTAGGCAGGAGATCCCGGGTACGAGTCCCGGTCGGGGCACACATTTTCACCTGTCCCCGTTGGTATATATCAACGTCCGTTGGCAGATGAAGGTATTAATATAATTGTAATTTCTTTGTACCAGATATGTTTTAACATACTTCACAAGGCTGCCTGTCCCAGTCGATACTCGGTTTGTTAAAGTCGCTTCCAACTAACATTGCGTGGTCTGGGCATTTCCACACCACTGAGCATAAACTTTCTTTGAATGACTAAAACTGCCACAGTGGGATCATATGGCTGGCAAAAAATCCAACAATTAGCTTGATTTCACCTAAACCTGCTGTACATGCCCAGATAGCTTCACTGTCACACTCAAATTGAATCTCAATAGAATATTTTTGTAGACTCAATGAACACTCCCCCCCCCCTATGACATCTGATCAGTTTTCCGCTGTACATTCCATGATTCACTAAATATTTCACAGCTTTCTACTTAAGGTTTCAGCCAGCTCTCAGTATCTAGAATAATTTGAGCATGGCATATTGCCTGGAGGGCAGTAAATTCATGGACTTTATTACAAATAGTAACGACAGTTTACTGATAAAATTTTAACAATCAGAGTGTCTTTACTCTGAATGTGGTCTGATTTCACTATCTGAGTATTGATTGGTAAGTGTTCATCACAATACCTCAGCCTACCACATAGCCTAAAAAAGACCCATGTGTACTCCACAAGTCTTCTATTACCTGAGTAGCTGCTTCATGTGTGTAATGCATCCCTGACCTATCAAGGGGAGTCCCATAGTTTTCCATCCGATCATGCTGATCCAGAAACCTGCAGCCAAGAATGACACAGTGCAAATTGTGAGCTTAGTTTGCACCCCCCCCCCCCCCCCCCCCAAAGCAAGGCCAACAGCCATCACCTCTTCTGCCCACTAGCCACTAATATTAACTGGGGATGGCCTCAGAACCCAAGCAGCAGGTGTCATTGGTGATGGTATAAGTCATAACTTGCAGATAACTGCCCACTGCATGCTCAATAGCCACAGGCAAGGCCACCTCCACATCACGGATGAGACCCCCCACCCAGCAGGCATACTGAGTTTGCATTGACTTTCTTTCTGGCCCCAAATGCTATTTGCTTAAGGGGCTCCGTAATGTGCCTAGCTCCCAATAACTAGCAACCCCCTGCCCTTGTGTGCCTGATCACACACTGCTGAAGGAGCGACCACCTGTCCATTCATAGAGTGGATGGGCGAGGACAGACAGCCAGTCTCCACATTGACCCTCCGTCTTGAGTGGCGCAAACACAGTACTACCTGCCACCCACCCTGCGGTGAGGGTGTATCCACAGCATTGGGTACATTGATAAGGCCGACACCTGAGTTGTCACATGCAATGTATCAGATTCTTTGCCACAACTACAAACTGAGGCATTATCCTCAAGACAGCTACCATAACCAAAAATGTATTCAGCTGTTACAAACTATGGCCAGCTCCTCTTGGGTCTGCACACAGCATGCACACCTCTTTCCCATCCTAGTAAAACTAACTGGAGAAGTATACTACAAAACTACAGAGAGAAATGTAGATACCCAACTTGCTGCCCTCCTGACATTTCTCCAATGACAGCTGACTCCTACTGAACTGTGTAAATGGTTGCTCAAAAGAAATGAAAACTCACCTACAGACTGCACAGATCTACACTTTACAGTTACAAAAAATGAGGTTCCAGCTCTTACATAGAAAAACATGCACGGAATTTAAAGAATTAAATGAGGAAGAAAACAAAGAAAAAGCTAAATATTAACTTGTTGGTCTGCTCTTAATATTAAGCATCCTTCTGTAACACCACATTTCTCTTTATTTTTTGTTTTCCCCCATCTGTACAACCATGTGTTCTAAAAACACTTTCATAGAACTTTCTTGTTCAAATTAAGGCCTATATTTGATACTGGTAGATTTCTTGAAGTGAGGAATGCTCTCTCTTCTCTGCTAGTCTGCATCGAGGAATGCTATCTTTTTTTTTTCTTCTGCTTGTCTGCATCATCTTCCCACTAGCTTCCTTTGGTGTGTGATCTTTTGCTTCCAGTTTAGTAGAATTCCTTTACTTCCTTTATTATGTGGTCCCAAATTTTGAAAAAGGGCATTGTTCTTCCATGGTGTATTTTAAATGATCTGTAACGATGTCTGTATTCATACTCATTGAGCTGTGATGCCAATTTTGATGTAGTACCCAATTCTGATATTTAGTTTGCTGTCTCATTGCTGCTACTTCTCACTGCCTTAATTTTCCTTTAGTTTACTCAGTCCTTATTCTGTGCTCAGAGGACTCTTCATCCCATTCAATGTATCCTGTAATTCATCCTCAGCCTCACTGAGACTAGCAGTATCATGAACAAATCTTATCATTGATATTCTTTCACTCTCAATTTTTTTCCCACTCCTGGACCTTTCTTTCCATTATTGCTTTTTCTGCATGCAAGTTGAACAGTAATGGAGAAAAACTTTTGCCTTTTTTAATTCAAGCACTTTTCTCCTGGTCTTCCATTAATATTTTTTCCCCTCTTGGTTCTTGTATATAGTGTATATTACCCATCTTTCTTTATAACTTATCCTTACTTTTCTGAGAATTTCAAACACTTTACAACATTTTACGTTGTTGAAGCTTTTCCTGTGTTGACAACTCCTATGACTGTTTCTTGATTTTTGTAAAGTTTAGTCTCAACGATAAAAGCACATCATCATAGTTGCCTCTCTGGTGCTTTTACCATGCCTAAAGCTAAGCTAACTGTCATGTAACACAGCTACATCCACCAGTTATTAGGGTTTCTTCCTATTCCATGCCTGTATGGAGTGCAGGAAGAATGATTGATTGAATGAATGCCTCTGCACATACTGTAATTATTCTAATCTTGTCCTCACAATCCCTGTGTGAGCAATACGTAGAGAGTTTTAATGTATTCCTAGAGTTATTTAAAGCCAGTTCTTGAAACTTTGTTACTAGACTTTGTGGGGTAGTCAACATCTATCTTCAAGAGTCTTCCAGTTCAGTTTTTTTTAGCAACACCCTCCCTCAGGTCAAACAAACCTGTGACCATTTGTGCTGTCCTTCTCTGTATGTGTTCAGTACCCCATGCTAGTTCTATTTGGTACAGGTCCCACATACTTGAGTAATACTCTAGAATGGATTGCATGAATGATTTATAAGCAGTTTCCTTTGTAGACTGATGGCACTTCTCCAGTATTTTACCAATAAACCAAACCGTACAACCTGCTTTACCCACAACCGAGGCTACTTGATCATTCCATTCCTCAATTTTTCTTTCACATTCTTCTGTATGTTATTCTTATGAGGATGCAAGATCTAGTAAACTGACTGTGGAATATGTATCACATTTATCTCCATTGAGTATCTTCAGGATTGAGTGAATGATGGTATTCTACAGCCCAATGGTACATCTCCAGTCTCATACACCCCACAGACTATCTTGAATAATCGTTTGGTTGACACTTTCTCCTGTAATTTCTCCAATTCTGTATTAATGTTTTCTATACTTTCTGTCTTATTTGATTGACTTCTAAAGCTCTGCCAAACTCTTACTCTAGTACTAGCTTCCCCTATGTCCTCTGGAGAAACTTCCATTTCTTGTTCTATTGTCAGCAGATAGTTCCTCCTCCTCGCAGGAGCTCTCAATTCACTCTTTCCCTATCTTTGCTCTATTCTGTGTGTTTCACAATATAATTCCTCTTACATTCTCAGTGTTGACAACTTTGCTTTTAATTTCATTTCCGCTGTTCTATATGCTAAATCTGTTCTGACAACCTTTTCCTTTTCTGTTTCATTGCATTTTTCCTGCAGCCATTTCATTTAACTTCCCAGCACTTTCTTTTGGTTTCATTCCTAATTGACTTAGGAAGGGAAAATACCATTACATCAGTCACTTGCATTTGCTCTCCAGATTTTTTTCATTTTGTATGTCCAAAATCGGTAATTGGAGAAATTTACAAAAGTAAGTGCAACTACGTACAAACTATAAATGAAGAAATTAGGAAAAAAGAAGAGCATGGGAGTTATAAAATAAGTAATGGCATTCAAATTAATTTTGCTAATAAATTATTAAATTATACAATATACATATTAAATCAATGTAAGTTAAACGTTTGTGAATAAGTTGGTAATGGGTTTGGTTTGATAGTTTTTGAAGACTCAGCAAAAATTGTCTATGTTTAGAGAGCCTGTTAAAGAAACTGTTATTGTTCTTCATTTATTATCAAACTGTAAATGAAGTCTTGAATTAATTTTATCTCTCTTTCAGTTGTATCAGTAACAACCCGTACAATGTTTTATTTCCTTTAGCTGTTAAAAAATGTTGATTTTCTCACTGTACATTGTGATCAGCATTTAAAAATTCTTTATCAGCTTCAAATCTCGTACAGAAATTTAATGTTTAAGGAGAAACAGAGAAATTGGTTTCTTTGTCCTGGGAATTATCAACTTTTTTCACACTAAGTGATGCTTTACCTCTCATCACAATTATCTGATGCACCATTATATTGGATCAAAACGTGTCAAGCATATTGATATTACACTTTCTGAAAAGCCATGTTATCTGAAATCATCAGGATTACAGCCAAAAAATATTTGAACCATTGCCACAGGAAGGTGTAGGTGGTAACCGTCAAGCCTTTTGTCCTGTGGTGATGAATACAGTCCATGGATTCATGCACTGTGGTCACCACCTATTCATGTGATTCCTGCTTTTGCCCTATTATTAGTAAGATTGTTTTGAACTTCTATTTTGGAAATAACTTTATTATTTCATAAATTACTGAAGTAACATAGTTTAATTTGCTGTCCAGTACATTTACTGATTAGAGTAAATCTGAATGTTTACCATATACTAATAGACAGATTTAAAATATTAAAGACATCTCAACATTGTATGCCAGTTGTTCTGAAACCACTTTTTCTTATTCATTTTCAGGGGCATTATGACTTGTGAAGAGTTGCAGAACTTTGTTACCAAGTCACTCAGCACTACTAACACCTATCTGTTTGTGAAAAAGAGAGCTGGGCTGAATAGTCCATGGCTTCTTCCCAAAAGACTGTATGAACCACCTAACATGGGGCAACATATTATATTTTCATTGAAAGGTTCTACTAGTGAAGAACAGCCTATCAGCAGTAATGTGGATAATGATACTGGTCAAGAGGCAGAGATTTATCCAGATTATGCTTTAGTGACTGAAGATAGTGAAGAACAGTTCAGGCTTCCTTACAATGGACATAATCTCTTACGTAGAAACAGTTATGTATCACATGACCTAAAAAAGAATTCTGTGGATAAGAATTTTGATGACATGCACTGGTACCAAGCAAAACATGTGTTCAGAGGGTTTGTAAATGAGCTGCAATTTTAATTCTGTGTGTGTGTGTGTGTGTGTGTGTGTGTGTGTGTGTACAAAAAAAATTAAATTATCGTGGTGGTGTTCACGTGCTTCACAATAAAGTGCATTTGGAGCAGAGCAGTGTCTAGTATATGTGTAGTATTTCAATCAATTTATATGTGTTACAGTCTCTACCATTTTTCCCTCCCTTGTTTTGCCTTTTTTTGCACACCGTGTTACCCACACATTTCTATTTCAAGTGTCAAGAACACAACTAGAAAGATACACTGTGTATACACACAAGTGTGATAAAATACAGACACACTAAATAAAAAATCACAGTTGTTTTTTTCATTGATCCTTTTCTTGTAGTGTTGTGCTGAACAGGATTAGCTTATCATTTAGAGTGCCCCAAATTCCTGTAGGCTTTATGAAAACTGCATTATTCATATATATGTTCTAAGAAAAATTACTGCATCAACAACACATAGATTGTCTCTCTGTACTTCAGGTGCCAATGTGTGCATAAATTCATTCTTCTAAAAATGAAGGGGCGGCAGAATGTGGTACAGGTTTGTGCAGAAATGGAATATGCTTTCGTTCATTAATAGGGAATACCATAAGGCACTATCAACTGCTTTTTTTTCCCCATAGGTCGTGAGTATTGTGTGCTGTAAGTCAGCTTCAAAGAATTTTCAGATCAGTTGTCTTGTGCTTCTCCTGTAAGCTGAATTTTCATACTCGTAGCGATGAACATGTTCCATGTTTGAGTCCTGATCTTCCACACTATTTTAATGTGTAATGAAGTTTCTCATACTATTTACTACCACATGCATTTTGTCTAAGGAAAAAGTCTCATGACAAGGCATTTTTACTACTTGCATGGTCAGAATATAAATTACCAATGCTATTACACAACAGTTGGAAATATAATAGAGACACAAATTAATAGATAATAAGCTATAATTTGAGAAGAGTGAGTAATGCTTGTTGTATCTATAACATTTCATAAGCTCTGTGTGTTCCATAGATAATGCAGGTGGGGAGCACATTAGGGAACTTGGTCGATCGTGGCTGGGTGAGATTTTGCAAATCTGTGGGTAATAAACGTCCAAATATGCCTTGAACAAAATTAACAGTGACAGTTGAATGTACTGTTAGAGGAACAATAATCTACACATTAGGTAAACACGGAGTAGCGAAAGAATGCATATGTTAATGTAATGGTATTGTTTAGATTTGAGTGGGTGAGTGGTTCTCTGCTAGAGCTGGGTGGAGCCAGAGATGATGAAGGCAGCCAAATTTTGTCAAAGTTCTTTATTATTAACCACAAACAGACATAGTGCAGTGCGCCTACACTAAGCAGACGATGATAATTGAACCCTGCACCCAGGTGCACTGGTTTGGATATGCTGTTGTATGTGTTTTCTCAAACAGGTGGCTCGATAGTGAACAGCCTTGGCTACTAGTGTATTCCAGTCAGGCAGCTGTGGCTGAGTCAGGATGGTGTAACACTGTCCTGGCTCTGATGGCTGGGTTAATGCAGCCTGCTGACCAGCGTAGTGAAAGATGGTGGTGACATTTGGATGATAAACACTGGATGGAAAGCTGCTGCACTGTTCCTAGTGATATCAGACCCAGAGCAGTATGCGTTCTTCTACTTGAGTCCACTGGAATCGTGCTTGAGTAAACTATAACTTTGTCTTTTTTCCATTTCTGTATTTATTTTATGTTCAGAGTGTCACTCTTACGAGGCACAGACACAGAGTCTTTGGGTCCTATTTTGCACCACCCTGCTTTATCTCTCACTCCCTTTTTAACCCAGTAAGCTACTCTGTTGTTCCACCTTGTAAGAAGGGGGGATCAGAATTGGAGGCATTGTATCACTGTAACCTCGCTAACAATACCCACATTTTTAGTGCCTTTCTCAACATCACTTATTCTGAGTACTACTAAGAAGGCAGAGTAATGTATATAGTATGTGATCAAAAGTATCCGGATACCCCCCAAAACATACGTTTTTCGTATTAGGTGCATTGTGCTGCCACCTACTGCCAGGTACTCCATATCAGCAACCTCAATAGTCATTAAACATCATGAGAGAGCAGAATGGGGCACTCCACGGAACTCACGTACTTTGACCGTGGTTAGGTATTGAGTGTCACTTGTGTCATACGTCTTTGTGTGAGATTTCCACACTCCTAAACATCCCTAGGTCCACTGCTTCCCATGTGATAGTGAAGTGGAAATGTGACGGGACACATACAGCACAAAAGTGTACAGGGCGACCTTGTCTGTTCACTGACAGAGACTACTGACAGTTGAAGAGCGTCATAATGTATCCAGACCTTCACACAGGAATTCCAAACTGCATCAGGATCCACTGCAAGTACTATGACCGTTAGGCAGGAGGTGAGAAAACTTGGATTTCATGGTTGAGCGGCTGTTCATAAGCCACACATCATGCCGGTAAATACAAAACAACAACTCACTTGGTGTAAGGAGCGTAAACATTGAGCGATTGAACAGTGGAAAAACGTTGTGTGGAGTAACGTATAGTGGTACACAATGTGGCGATCCGGTGGCAGGGTGTGGGTATGACGAATGCCTGGTGAATATCGTCTACCAGCAGTGTAGTGCTAATAGTGAAGTTCACAGGTGGTGGTGTTATGGTGTGATCATGATTCTCATGCTGTTCTGTGTGTCACTATCACAGCACAGGCCTATATTGATGTTTTAAGCACCTTTTTGCTTCCCACTGTTGAAGAGCAATTCGGGGATGGCCATTGCATCTTTCAACATGATCGAGCACTTGTTCATAATGCACGGCTTGTGGCGAAGTGGTTACATGACGATAATGTCCCTGTAATGGACTGGCCTACACACAGAGTCCTGACCTGAACCCTATAGAACACCTTTGGGATGTTTTAGAACACCGACTTCGTGCCAGGCTTCACCAACAAATATCAATACCTCTCCTTACTGCAGCACTCCATGAAGAATGGGCTGCCATTCCCCAGGAAAACTTCCAGCACCTCATTGAACGTATGCCTGTGAGAGTGGAATCTGTCATCAAGGCTAAGTGTGGGGCAATACCATATTGAATTCCAGCATTACTGATGGGAGGCGCCATGAAGTTGTAAGTCGTTTTCAGCTAGGTGTCCAGATGCTTTTGATCACATAGTGTATGTCTTCTAGAGCCATGCCGTGTGCTATCCTAAGTAAGCAGTATTTGGCAATCTTCCAGCACTCAAGGTCAAAGCAAGCATGTCTTGGCTTGACCAAACTTACCCATATTCACAGTGCCCTATTGTGCCTTATAACAAATAAGGGTAATTATTAGTTACAGAAGGAAGGAGTCTTTGGTAACATTGCTATGGTCGAATTCTCAGACATAATGACCAGGAAACTATCAAAACTCCACATTTCTGTGGCTCATATTACTACAAAAATTTCAATGTATTAAAACCTCTCATCCAGAGACACTTGTCCTGTTTGGGGGCTGCTTTTCAACAACTCCCTCCTGTGCACTCTATGATACTGTATAACAACTAACCTCATCCAAATAGGCCTCAGAAGGCCCAACAGTACTGACCGAGTGCCGTGTCATCATCAGCCTGAGAGCACCCCCCCGTCCCTCCCCTTTCCAATAGTGCTCAGCCAACCTGGACACTCAACCGTCCAAGTGATAACCACGCCCAACAGCACTTAACTTCAGCGATCTGAAGGAAACCGGTGTTATGACTTCAGCAGGGCTGTTGTCAATACTTTATAATTATTCCCTTAATATCTGAAACATTCCCCATGATGTCATTTCCTTGACTTGAACATATATATGAGGTGGATTTTCTGTCATTATGCTCCTTGTAACTCAAGGACCTGGAGCAGTTTAACTGATGACATCATGGCCAAAGACTCATTTTTATCTCAGTGCCTTGCTGCTTTGAGTCAGTGCACATGATTCAAAGTCAGGAAACATTAAACATTTTTGTTGTGACACTTGATCCATGTTGTTTTATGTAAACACATGTGCCTTATTAGAACTAAGCAGTATTTGCTAAGTAATATCGTGATGGTTGTTGTACTACCAGATTATTAGCTCTTGATAAGCTATTGGTTATTTTGTTTCCTAGTACAAACTGTAACTATTTATAGCACTCATTCTATTTCAGATAGACATGTCATATCCACTAGAACAAACTACTAAATTTCTATTTCTCTATTTAAAACAACCCTTGCTTGTATTTGCCTATTATTTGCGTTCACCTAAATGTTCTCGGTATGCAGGGCCTTCCTCACCTTAGCCACAGACTTCGAGTTTACTGCCTAGGGTAATGCCCTTTCTGTCTGCGCACCATGTGTGATTCAGCTCATCGGGCTGCATGCCCAAAAAAATAACATTACTTACACACGTTTGGTGTCATTGGTTCATCCCTCAGGTGCTACCCAAGTACCATAACTGAGTTTATCCCAGACAAATGATTACAAAATGGGAAGAGGACAAGTGCAGGGACTCTACAAATGATATAAGCGGTTGCTGCTACTTACATTCATTGCTTCACACATGTTGATCTACCAGTTCAATCTGCAACAGCACTCTGTCTCCATCTACGCCATCCAACTTCTGACACCAGTTGTAATGGTATTGGGGAGAACAGAGTAGACACATGGTTCTATGGAGGAATGGCTGGACGATTAGGTGACGAAGGCAGCCAGATGTTGCAAAAGTTGTTTATTTTTAACTATAAACAGTGCAGTGTGCATGCTGCAGTTAGATGATAGATGTTGGGCATTGAACTGTGCAGCCAGGTACACAGGTGTGGACGCAATGCTATAAGTGTTTCTCGAAGAGAAATCTGGTACTGAGAAGTCTCGACTATAGCACATTCCAAGCCACTGGCTGCTGTTGAGTTATGATGGTGTGATAGAGTCCAACCTCAGATGGCCAAAATGAGGCAGACCAGTGGACAATCTAGCAGGATATATCAGTGAATTCCAGATAACAAACCCTGGACTGATGGTTGGGGCACTGTGTCTGGCAGTGTCAGCCCTCAGCAGTTTGTAGCTGGGAGGACCTCATTTTGTATGTCGGACAATGATGTAGGACCCCCACTGGCAGTCTCTTGGAGATGGTGCAGAAGAAAGGTGACTTGATGGCTAGGCAGTCAGGCAGCAGTCATTGGGATGCAGATCAGTTGTGTCAATGATAGTTGCATCAGAAGAGTGTCAGCGACCCAATAACCCGTTGGCAGAGATCTACACATGTTAGCCATTGATGCATAGCCAAGCCATACTGATGATCTGCTCGGCTGGTCCAGGGGTATATATATACAGAAAATGAGGGCTTGTTAATGTGAAGGACAAGTACTGCCACATACTTCAGTGCCATCAAAACTTCTTGAAGACTGATCATTGCCTGGAGAACCAGGGTCGCTATTGAGGAAGCTGTCACTATGGCAAAATGATACACTGGCTAGCTCCAATGTGCACCTTGAGTACAACTCTGGACTCCTGTCTGTGTCATACCATTACAATAGTAAATTACCACCACCAAATTAAATATCAAGGCTTAGCATTAAGCACAGCCACAGCTCCACAATATCTGATGTAAGACTGTCAGAGCTTTGACTTGTTTGACACTTCACATGATGAATGAAACAGCTTTTACTGTTGTAGTCAGTATTTCTTTATATATTTCCATGGTGCATTTTGGAGGTTTAACCTACATCAGGTGGGTTTATGTAGATTAATATGGCATGTATGTGTTCTTTTATAAATTTCAGGTAACCTATAGTACTCTCTCTTGTAGTCTTATTGCAGACACAAAGTTTGATGGTGTATATGATGTAGCATGAGAGGAAAACGAGCCTATGACCATTAGAAATAGTGCCACAGGTTACCCAAAAGTCATAAAACACACACACACATTGTATTAACCCACTTGTTAATAGAGGTTTAAACTTCTGAAATGCATTGTGGAAATGAATAAATGGTGACTGGTAACAGTAAACTTGTTTCATTCTATATCAATAATAGCCACAGTAAAGCCTAAGCAAACATGTTTGCATTTAAAGTTCAGATGACAACTGTTTCACTCATGATATGGACTTAAGTGTCTGCCTGAACTAACCCTCAAGTAACCCTCTCCATCTGCCATAATCTCCTCTCCTTGGAGAAAACAGCCAGATGTAAAGAAACAGATCTCACAACTAAAGTGGCTCCCATACTACAGTTGAACATGAATTGCTTCAGGATACATAAAGGAACTGAAACTTTTAACACAGTGGAGACTCTTTTATGATGCCCCTGCATTCAGGGATTATTTTTGAAGGGGAAATACACGTATTTGTAGGTAATGACACACTTTTTGCTTCTCTCATACACCACTGTTCATATGGCACAACTGTTGGTAAAACATAATAATAATAATAATAATAATAATAATAATAAACATTCAAGTGAATAATGAAAAGGAAAGGTCTGAGAACAGATCACAACATAATAATAATAATAATAATAAACATTCAAGTGAATAATGAAAAGGAAAGGTCTGAGAACAGATCACTGAAGCAGAACATTTACAACTGGAAGACATTCTGACTTCTGATTAATTATCTTCATTAAATGTTTTCAGTTGCCCATGTACGACTGCACTAGGTGTATAGAGAATTCGCTCTCACTCCATAGTACTGGATTCTTTTGGTAAGAGTATTGTAGGAGACCATATTAAATATATTTCTTGATCTGACACAGTTGCACAGATCATATCTTTATTTTCAAAAGAGTTTTATACCTTTATTACCAAGCTGTCAACTGCTTTGGCTGTAAAAAGGCTGGATCTGAATTCCTATTGAGATGAGGTAAGAACAGGGTGTCTATAATGTCCCAGCATCATTTAAAAAAAATCATAACTTTGAAACTATTAGAGCATTGTGGTTTGTTGTAAAATGTTTAGCAACTCTCAATTTTTTTCTGTTGTGGTAGAATTTTAAAGTAAATTCTGCTAGGCATTCGTGCAACATCAAGATGTTATTAGAGTTCTGGCAGCTTCAACAGTTCTGACTGCATCATTGATTCGTGCAAGAAGGTTAGCAGTGACATTGACTTGTGTTGTATACACATGATCCTTGATATTACCCCACAAAAAAGTTT
Source organism: Schistocerca cancellata (assembly GCF_023864275.1). NCBI lineage: Eukaryota > Metazoa > Arthropoda > Insecta > Orthoptera > Acrididae > Schistocerca > Schistocerca cancellata. The sequence goes on along the minus strand of NC_064626.1, from coordinate 388,521,930 downwards.
TATGAAAATTTTGACAAATAAGCTCCCCAATTATTCTTCTTATGTGAAGATTCCAAAACACTGTGTGCTATGAGGCTTAGCAACTTCCTGCTCCAGAAGTGAAATCCTTATCCGACTTCTGACTCAAGCTGTTGAGAATGCTATATGTCATGAATGTTGGCATTACTACAGGGTCATTCTCTGCTACCAACCTCTCAATATGCTCTCCTGCTGTTGCACACACTGATCAGTGAGAAATGGTTGAAGAATTACACTCATTCCTCAGTCAAGAAACACCAGACTGAAATAGCAAAACACCATCCAGATGGGAGCTGTGAAAGCCATCTGAAATGTTTGAAAAGTGAACATTGCTAGTATGTCATATTCACCACACTGCTAAGGTATCCACTCCAGTCTTCAGGTCAACTATGAATCTAGGTGACACCTTATGGCATGACACGTACTGTGTGTTATGGGTACAGAAGTCAGGCAAGTTTAATTAAGACGTTTTCTGTACCCATGTCATCTATAAATGAGCAATTGTGCATATGGTTAATTATGTTGTAGTTCTGATGATAATTAAATGGGACCAAAGTGTTGGAGAAATATGTTATTTGCTTGTGGATGATATCCTTTATATTTTCAAATATTTGTTTTCTATTTTTATTATTTGTTTGCATACTCCTTGGGCAGTGCACAGCAGATGGAGTTTGACAATAGACACCCATATGCTGCAGCAGGTGCTGTATGGAGCTACCGACACTGTGTAGAATGCCAAGGAGAACTTCAGAGTACTTTGTTCCATTGATGTGAAAAAAAGGAGATAGTAAAAAATTGTAATATGAATTCTTGTAAAACTTTTTAGTTGAGTACAAGCTTAGCAATTGCTCAAACCACATACCTGTACTTACATTGTAATAAAAATTCATTATTGTTTAAAAATGATGGAAGTTAAAAGTAGTAAATAACAACAGAAAAGTAAGAAACCAAAACAACAAGATCAACATGAAACTGAGAATTAAAAATGTTGGAAAATGAAAGTGTAGTAACTGGAGAAACCGGATAACGGATGAGATCTAGATCTGAAAATATTACATGGTTGGTGGTTTTACAAAATTCAGAAAGGAGAAGAGACATTTTAAAAGAAAATGCACATCTTTTAATAGTGAGTTCTTGTGAATTTCATGCCTTTCATGTGAGATAGTGGTGAAGAAGACTGAATCTGCAAGAAGTTAAAAAATTCAAACTAATTCATTACATGTGGAAGTGCTATAGTACAGTAATCAAGGCTGAGAAACTAAAGAACTGCAGACTTTAGTGATATTTTTGGGTTTTATTATAAAACTGAAGATTGGACTAAAGGTTTCCTTTCTAAAGTGAGTTGAAGGTTTATTTACAAGTGATATTGAAGTACCGTGATTCAGTGGAGTGTGAGATATGTGTATATAATGTTTACAGTTATCAGAAGTCAGCCTCACAGCTAATTAATGGATCAAGAAATTGTCTAATGCTTCATGATTTGAATCTTAAACATTGATTAATATTGAATTCACAGGGCACTCCCAGATAGCTGGTCATTTTAAAGCACCGCTTCCAACTAGATGAACAGTGGGCTGGTACCCATCTCTCACCTCAATTACATGATTCTCAAACATTTAGAAAACTTTCTCTTACTTTCATATTAACAACAGTTCACACACAGACAGTTGGGGGTACATGTATGGGAGGGGGGCACAGGAAAGTCATCTGGACATCCCTTAAATTAACAATGCCACATATGTTAATGACCATACCAATCAGGTCCCGATGCAGGAAAAAAAAAAAAAGAGCGAGTAACAATGTTGCAGTCACACAATATATTAAATATATTAGCAACAGTAATCAACAAGACAATCAACAAACAGAACAAAAAGTAATAACCATTGCTCCACAATATTTAGTGGTTAATATTAAATACAAAGAAGACTGTGGAAACTGAACATAATTTTGAATAGTATTAAGTGAGGAAGAATCAAAAGCTGAAAGTCAGAGTTACACAGGATGTTTCATAGTCTCTGCATGCAAGTCTAGGGGTGATAGATCACATCATGGGGAACAACTTTCGTTAGACAAAATGTTCGCTGACACTCCAGCAACACTAAGGTGTCATTTTATACTCATTATTCCACTGATAGGCAGCAGGACTTAGGCACTCCGCAAAGAGAGTGAGTGTGTGTGTGCACGCGTGCACCTTACATATTACTTATAACCCAGTCATCTACTCCATGTGAAATTGGGTATACCCAGCAAAATTAAAGTTACTGCTTTGCTTCTAAAATATGTTTCTCTACTTAGAGACACTAATTTTTAAGGTTTTATTTTTGAAAAGCAACCTTATAAATTTGCTGTGGTAGGTATATTCAGCACACCTGGCTAGTGGACCCTGCTAGTTTGGTGAAATCTAGTCACCCCAAGGTTGGTGAATACTAAAGTATGCCTAGCAGTCAGGGAGCATCAACAAACATTTTGTCTCCAACGAAAGTTGTGCCCTGTGTTGGGATCTTTCATCCCTAGACATTTTGTGCAAAGACTTTGAAATACCCTGTATATGTAGACACTTCTTGTACTATCTGAGTGATAGGCAAATAGCTTATTGTCCAGGTGATCATCTTGAGGCTGCAACAATAGAGAACACAATGGCCATAGTACACCTGCTTGCTGGAAATATGTGCTCAGCCATTCCCCACATTGTGACCAGCCAATGCAGTGGGAATCCGGCAATGATTGTGTGCCCACATCTCTATAAATGAGCAGTGGGCTTGGCATATGAAAACTTTAATTGGGGATCACTTCATTGGAACCTGATTATTTCTGTTGGGTGAGATATCATTTTATTGTGCAGCGTGTTATTAATTTCAATGTATAGAGTGACCTTTTGAGATGAATGTCAGTTTACACACTGAACTTGCTTAGCAAATTTCATAGATTTATGAGCAACTTAGATAAAAGAAACATGTACCTTTTGCTATAAGTACATTCGAAATTATTGTAAATACCACTTATGTGATTCTTTATGATTATTATGGGTGAGGAGATTGATGGCCATGATTCTCATGGAAGGAAAAGAAGCATTCAAAAAAATTCTGTTGGTGGCTTCTCACCAGGCAGCAATAATGGATGGAGGATATTATCAGGCAGGCAAAAGATTTTCTCAAATAGACTAGAGGATTTTCCCCTCAAAATGATGGGAAACTTTCTAACATTAACAGTAAAGTGCTTGGTTTAGGTTTCCAGTTAAGTGGAAGAAGACAAACTAGAAAAGAGAATGGAATTACGATTAAAACATATTCAAGATTTAGGTGATAATTTAGACTTGGTGAAATAAGAGTTAGAAAGCAAAGTTCAGCTTTTATGTACTATTAACTCAGTACAAGGTATTTTAGTGAGTTGAGTACAAATATTAGAAAAGCTTTAATTGAAACAAAGGATAATTTAGACCAAATCACAACTAAGAATGTTGAGTTGTTTGCAGTATTTAAAAATTAAATGGAACCACAATTGGAGAAATTGGAAGCTGCCATGGAATATTCTGATAGTGAAGGAACTCTCTTCTGTATAAGCTGAGATAGGATGCTTAATAAATAACTGTGGGGATAAAAGATATAATACACAGTAGTCACATATCAGTAAGTGTCTAAACTATCAATTTGTCAGAAGTGAGGTAAGGAAAGAATTAAAGGATTTATATTTTGGTCACACACAGTGTGTACTGCTTATGAAAAAACATTACAACTTAAGGAATATGTTTAGAACAGTAAAGAAAATACTGAGGCCTTATAGCATATAGTTAAAGTAGTTACTTTGCACGTGTGTGTGTGTGTGTGTGTGTGTGTGTGTGTGTGTGTGTGTGTGTGTGTGTGTGTGTGTAAGTAAAAATATCCAATAGTATCAGAATGCCTTTCGGATTGTGTGTGTGTGTGTGTGTGTGTGTGTGTGTGTGTGTGTAAGTAAAAATATCCAATAGTATCAGAATGCCTTTCGGATTTTGTGGCTGAGGGCCTTTTTAATCAAAGAAGGAGATAAATGGAGGAAAAGATGGTTATATGAGATCTTGTGCAGTACAAAGCAGGAGACTGAATTTGTGTCAAAAATCAGGCGTGGTTGTCAAACTGCGGCCCATGGGCTACATGCAGCCCTAATGAAGTATTCGTGCGGCCTGCACTTCTCAGTCATATTTTATAATGATATGTATCCTTCAGCTAACAACTGAAACCAAAAATGTCTACTTACAATAAGAACTTCTTAAGAGAGTTTGCATTCCTATTCAGTAATGAACAAAAATTCTTACAGAGATAGTAATAACTTAAGGCATGCTTAATTTTAATTGACATTGGTGAATTCGGTCATGAGCTAAATTAAGTTGGCCACTTACCCAGTCCACTACAGGACTGGTGGATATGAGAGTGAGAGTGTTTTATTGTTCATCTTCTCAGTACTGGCAACTCATGGGTGTGCACAGCTTTTACAGATTAGCTGCTAAGGTATGAATTTCAAATATGAGAATCATTTATTTGTGAATGTGCATTACAGACATGGTCATCTTCAAATGAGTACATATTTGTAGCAAGGAATTTGAAATTAAATTAAGGCTGTTGTAATACAACACAGTGACTAGGAGAAAAATGACATTAAAAAATCTAGTAAACATTTGTGACCACATTTCATAATGCATTGACACGTAAGTACAGTTACTGTTATTAATCAGTTACACATCTGCTCACACACTAACAGAACACTTATTTGGGGCTCTTGATGGTGGCAGCAAACTGAAAAAGACAACAGTTGACACAAAGAGTTCCAATTACTGTAGCTATACTTTTGGGGCTTCGTAACATACTAATGTATGTAGGTTACCAGTTAATAATAATATCAGTATGTATGCAGTCCGAGGTTCTGCCCCAAAAATGTCAGTACTGGCTCTTGAGTAAAGTTTGACAACCACTGCTTTATGGGATGGGTACTGATAGTGTGTATACTGATGTAGAGTGAAGAAGTGGAATCTTTTTTCCCTTGTTACATGTTTAATTGCAGTTTAGCACTTGTAGGAGAATCCATCAGAAATGGTAATGGTAGTATTGGCAATTCTGGAGGAAGGAGAACATCCTATGGGAGTCTTCCACTATGACAGACATGATCTAATTTATTAGTTGTGTCCATCCCCTAACAACTCTAGATTAAGGTCACTGATGTATAGTTTTATTCATTTTTATAGTGAGAGTTAGTCCACTTTGTAGTCTGACTCAGATGTTGAACAAAAGTTACTGTGTGCATTGTGGCTCTCTCCATAGACTTTCCATCGTAAGGTGTTAGAACCAATATTTTTGGAGACTATGGGGATGAAGCTGGTAGTGTCCATTCTGTAGGATTGATGTACATCTCTATTCTTCCAGCAGAAAAGTACTCCTAGGGAGGGATCTTGGATGAGAAGGCTGTCTTTCTTTCAGGGCTGTCTTCTTTCCTTCTTGGGCTCTAACATTCCTAATCTTAAATTTCCATTCTTACTTCTCCTAGTGGGGTACCATTCTATCCGTCCGTAATCCATACCCAAACATTCAATTGAGTGAACCATTCTCCTTTCCAGTATATTCAAAACATGTTTTCACAGGTCCGCCCGAGGTGAAGCAATGTCCAAATCGCTTCCAGTCAAGGTATATATGGTATTCCTAATCTTCAATTTCCATTCTTACTTCTCCCAGTGGGGTACCATTCTATCCGTCCGTAATCCATACCCAAACATTCAATTGAGTGAACAATTCTCCTTTCCAGTATATTCAAAACATGTTTTCACAGGTCCGCCCGAGGTGAAGCAATGTCCAAATCGCTTCCAGTCAAGGTATCTATGGTATTTCACCTGAAAGAACCTAATGTTTTTCTGTATAAGTAATCTCTTTAATCTCTATATTAAAATATAATGTCTCTACCAGATATGGAGTAAACATTTTATGTAATAGTGTAAAAGAAGCAGATTACCTAAATACCGTATTGATATTGTCATTGAAAGGTCAGTGTGTCTTTGGTTGTAATAAGGGTGAGTAGAAAAAGTGGTGAGTCAGATGTAACAGCTCCATTAAAGTGGAACCTAGTTGCATGTGGTATATTTTAAGTTTCAATTGGAAAGAAAAGATAATGATAAATGATTACATAGATTTATTATGAAACTTCCTGGCAGATTAAAACTGTGTGCCGGACTGAGACTCAAACTTGGGACCTTTGCCTTTCGTGGGCAAGTGCTCTACCAACTGAGCTACCCAAGTACAACTCACGACCTGTCATAACTGTGAGTATAAGGACGGATCGTGAGTCGTGCTTGGCTAGCTCAGTTGGTAGAGCACTTGCCCGCGAAAGGCAAAGGTCCCAAGTTCGAGTCTCAGTCTGGCACACAGTTTTAATCTGTCAGGAAGTTTCATATCAGCACACACTCCACTGCAGAGTGAAAATTTCATTCTAGATTTATTACAACACTAACAGAACTGATTCCATCAAAGACCACACAGCTTTTTGATTTAAAAAAAAAAAAGGGTGGTGGTGGTGGTGGTGGTGGTGGTGGTGGTGGTGGTGGTGCTTATGATGCTCGTAATAAGTAATGATAAAAATATATTTTTTTAAAAACATGTGCATACTTACCTGATGTAACTCATAAACTAGTAGCTTTCAAAAGAAAATCAAGAATGGTACAAATATTTTGAGTGGATTAATAATTAATTGATCAGAAAAAAATAAACACATGATGAACACTCAAGTACTTGTATAATTAAAAGGAAGGTTTGCTATAATATTTCATATTTGATTTAGATGGCTTAGAAAATAGAAACATGCTTACTCATTTATGTGGGGTGGTATGTGTGAGGGTACAGAATTTGAATCTGTTTAATTCAGAATTTTTGGCATAAACATTAAAGTGTGAAATATTCTGTACCCCCGTCAACTATAAATGTGCATACAGTTAGTTCTGTTACAATTCCAATAATAATTAAATGGGACCAAAGTAGTCCAGGAAGACATTATTTATATGTAATGATAACCTTTCACCTAACTACAGTGTATCCCTGTCTGTGAAAGAGAGCCAACGAAGTAGTCAGGCAATAACTTTTTATTTTCTTAAGCTCGAACACCAATCAACTGAAAAATCTAAGTCAATGCAAAGAATAAATCAGATTTTCCATGCCCTCATTGCCACAGGATACTGCTGTGCTTCACTGTGCCTTCACAGATGTTCTTCTGGTGATTCCCACACAGTCTCCCTTCTCAGGGAGTGGGGTTTTGGGAATGTAGGGATATTTATATTTCACCCGACATCCAGCTCTCATGTGTACTGAAGGCGCTGCTAGAATTTGTTCCACTTCTGGTGCGGGTAGGGTTGGTGGTACTTACTATTTTGGCACTGAGACAGTATCAACCGTATCCAGCAGTGTGGAAGGTGACATTTCATGTTCAGCATGTATGTCAGTAATGTGCAGGTTTGACCCATTCCAATGATACCATTTTGCTCTCCCCTTTTTTATTTGTATGCATGGCATGTTTGTCCCGAGAGAGCACTCTGTAGGGCCCAGAATATGGGGACTTGACAGTGAACATCTGTAGCATCACATGTGTAAGTGCGCAAACGTAGTTACCGCCCCATGTCTTGAAACAGTGGATGGGTGAAGTCTGGCCATATGCTCGTGCACCATTTCCAGTACATAAAGGCAATTTGGTCTGTCGTGCCCCAGTGTGATCAGTGAAGAATTCTGCGGGCTGTCATAAGGGTTCTTCACAAACCAATTCTGCAGTCGATGCTCCTAAATCTGCTTTTAATGCTGTACGAAGGCCCAACAAAACCAGTGGCAAAGCTGACAACCAAGATTTCACATGGCACAATAAGCAACTTTTAATATTCTATGCCAGCATTTCACCATTCCATAGCTTGTTGGGTGGTAAGCCGTGGTGTGATGATGGTGGAAATGGCAGAGATTGGCCAATTCTGAGAACAGAATGCCCCTGGTCTATGGTAACATACAAAGGGCAGCTGAAATGTGCGATCCATGATGAAAGAAATACCCATGCCACCTTTTCAATGGAAATGTCTGATAATGGGATCATTTCTGCCCATCTGGTGAAGCAGTCCACTGCAGTAAGGAGGTAATGGTATCCTTCTGACAGCAATAGAGATCCCAGGATATCCAGGTGCACATGTGTGAAACGTTGTGTCATAAGTGGGAAGTCTCGTACCGCTTTGTGCATGTATCATCCAACCTTGGCCCTCTAACAATCTAAGCATGTTTTTGCAGTCCTTATTTACACTGGGCCACACGAATCTGTCTGTCATCAGTTTGGTGCTGATGTTTATTCCCAGACGAGCCAGCCCATGGATGCTGTCAAATAATTGCTGTCGCAGTTTCTCATATACAAAATGTCTCGATTTTCCCTGAGATATGTCGCACCAAACTCAGAAACGTTCACCAGCAGGTTGTATTTGCCACAGACGTAACTCAATGGAATTCGACAAGTTGTTGGTCTGTGTCTTGCACAGCAGCTAAATTCTTGTAGCCAATAGCCTGAGAGATCGATTCAACCAGGACAGGAAATCCGCCATGGCATTCTCAGACCCTTTTATACACTGCAGGTGTGTCATGAATTTGGCGATGAATTTAAGTTTTTTTTATGGTTGTAGGGTGCAAAACTGCTACGGTCATAAGCGCCCAATCAGTGGCTTAGTAAAGGGTAAAAAACGGAATATTAAATCAGCAGCAATGGGAGCAAAACTCAACGAGGAGGGAAAGTAAAAACAGAAGGAAATCGTAGAAAATTACTGTTGAAGGGAGAGGTGGTTTTCCCCCAAAAAGGAGCTTCAAATGGCTGGTGTCATCTCACTGACACTCATAAACTCAAGGATGTGATCGGCTGAGCGCATGTAATCTGCTGAAAGGGAAGATAGATCAGGTGACAGCTGTAAACTGGCACATAGCAGATTAAAATAGGGGCTCTGAAGTAAAATGTGTCTCACTGTCAACGATTGAGAGCAGTGGGGACAAAGCAAAGGAGGATCGCCACTTAAAAGATGCCAATGACTAAAAAGACAGTGCCCTATCTGAAGTCTAGTTAAAATTACCTCCTCCCAACAATGAGGCCGGGAGGAAGAGGTCCAAGCACAGGGAAGAGATTTTACATCCCATAATTTATTATAGGGAAGTGTAGACCAATGCGTGTGCCATAGAGCAACATGACGACATAAAACGCTCTGTAGATCAGCAAAGGGAACCATGCAAACAGTGGGCCGAGGAAGAGAGACTGCAGCCTTTGCTGCTGTATCGGCTTCCTTGTTTCCGTGAATACCAAAATGCCCTTTGATCCAGAGGAATGCCACAGAGGCAACGCCCATGTGGAGCAAGTGGAGGCAGTCCTGAATCCGATGGACCAGAGGGTGGGTGGGATAAAGAGCTTGGGGGTTGAGAACAGAGCTGAGTGAATCCTAGCGTATAGTATACTGTAGCCACTTAAGGCAATGGATGTATTGGACAGCCTGGAGAACAGCGTAAAGCTCCGTAATAAAAACCGAACACTGGTCAGGAAGCCGAAATCTAATAGGGGTGTTGCCAACAATATAGGCACTCCCAACACCAAATGTGGTCTTTGAGTCATCAGTGTAAATAAATGTGGCATTCTCCATTTGTGTGCATAGAGCAACAAATGCCCGTCGATAAACTATAGGGGAGATACTATTCTTGGGAAGCTGACAAAGGACACAGAGAAGGCAGGTCTGGGGACGAAGCCAATGCCACCTCTCTAGGTGGCGTTGACGAAGCCAAGGCGGTGCCATACAATCATTTGTCAAGAAAGTTTTAGGAAAGAGAAGGCAGCAGTTGACGGAAGCGGACTCCCAGCGGTAGGAGAGAAGAATGGCGGCCTTCATACCCTAAATCCAAGGAGGCGACAAAAAAAAAGGGCATGGGTCAGATGAGAAGGCATGGGTCGGATGAGCAGGCATAGATGACTTTAAGTTGTCATGGTCAGCAGCTGACCTTGTCTGTGCTGAAGGCAAAAGTAATCGGCTTGTGGTCTATGAATGGCCTGGCTTCCTTTTGTGGTTGGGAGTGTCTGACAGCTTCATAAATTGCCAGCAATTCCATGTCGTAAGCACTCCATTTAACTTGTAATGACATAAGCTTACGGGAGAAGCAGCTCAGGTGCTGCCAGTGGCCTTCGACATGCTGGTGTAGAGCTGCGCCATATCTACAACAATTACCAGTCATGCCTGAGGAGCTGGGTAGGCCAACATGATTGCCTGATGTAGACATGCCTTGGTCTAATTGAATGCCATCAGTGTCCATTGCAAAGATCATTTGTCTACTGTGTCGTCACTGGCTAGTGCTGACGTGAAAGGTGCCTTGATGGCTGCCGCACTAGGCAGATGTTGTGTGTAGAAATTAACTGCTCCAAGGAACCAGTATAGTTGGTGATAATCGACAGGGCAGTTGGTGATAATCGACAGGGCAAGTTATCTCTTTGATGATGGCAAATTTATCTTGCAGTGGACTGATTCCAGCTGCTGTCATTAAGTATTCCAAGAATGGCACCTAACACTGTTGAAGTAAACAGTTTGATTCACTGACCGAAATGCCATATGCATCAGTGCATTGGTAAACAGTCTTTATATGCAGTTCATGAAATTTCTCGGATGCCAAAAAGACCAGGATGTCATTGAGATATGTGAAGCAGTATTGTTAACCTCTTAGTACTTCGTTGACAAACTGCTGCCAAGTTTGTGCCACATTTTTCAAATAATACAGCATGTGGAGGTATTCGAATAATCTGAATGGTGTGGTGACAGCTGTCTTTGGTATATCAGCTAGCACTACTGATATCTGGTGATATGTTTCCAACAACCAATGACACTAAAATGGTTGCACCTGCCAGCACATACATAAAATCCCTAATATGTGGTATAGGGTAGTGATTGGGAATAGTTTGGGTATTAAATGCCAGGTAGTCTCCATGTGGTCTCCAGGTCCCATCTTTTTCTTTACTAGATAAAGTGGTGATGACTACAAGTTGTCAGATCTAAAGATGACTCATGAGTGCAATAGTTCTTTGAATTCTGCCTCCACTGTGGTAAAATGATCGGGAACTAACTGCTGTAGGCACTGCGACACTGGTTGACCGGCTGTAGTCCTGATGTGATGGACTATGTTGTGCTTAACTCCCTGCGCATATGGCATGGATATGCAGTTTCTTACATTTTGTGACACCACCAGTCTGTCATCGAACATAGGCAAAGACCCTCGTCCTAGGGTGCCTTTAATGCGTACCCTGGCAGATGCTTGACAAGTCGATATCTACTTCAACTGTATAATGAAACAAAAAATCCAAACCCAACATTGCATCTGACACATCAGCAATCACGAAAGTCCATGGTAACATTTTTGAAAACCGATGTCTACACCTATCTGGCATTTTCCATAAGTCATTATTGAAGTCTGGTTTGCTGTTGTGAGCTTTGATTGAGATGGAGGAAGCTTCACATCGCAGCTTCTAACAGGCAACACACTGATGTCCAAACCTGAGTCGATTGGATAAGCACGGCCAGATTTAACATCTGTGACAAAATGTCAATGGGACAGTGAGGGTAAAGAAGAAAGGTTACTCACCAGTAGTTGCCCGTCATCACTCTCACCTCACAGTTGTAGGTGCTAGTCTCGAGGTCGTGACCAACGGCACCTATCGCTGGCTGCTGTCGTCATTTGGGTGAGTGCAGGATGACGTGCACAGAGTCGCCTTGTTTCCGAAGCTACAGTAGAACCTGGAGATATGTTCCTTAGGCACGTTGGCATCTTCCATGCTCTTCTTGTTTGTGGTTGCCTTGCCTCCGGCAACATCGATGTCTGTCACCGCAAGTTGTCAATATGGTTTTGTAGCTCATCCAGTTGTTGAGTAACGTCCATTTGTTGGTGTTGTCATATCGCTGCAGCTTCCTGAAGATCTTTACTGCCCCATTTGAACATCACAGATGATGTGTGCCATGCATTTAATGAGGCATTGACCTTGTCAGCTACTGAGAGCAACGATGAAATATCGCATGTGTTTGAAAGCGCCACAGCCGTTCTCTCTCTTGCAACTGTATGTGCCATACATGTTGCAGTGTCATATCTGGCAACTTGGTGTCAATGACTAAGCTTTGTAGGTACTGCCAATGTTCCAAAGGGAACGTATCTCCTCTCTTTTCACCATGTAGCACTTGCTGGATGCGTTGTTCCACCAGCCGACATAGCCGCTCAAGGAGTAACTGTTTAAAATGCTTATACTTCTGTGTGGCGGGTGTGTGCAGTATTATATCTGCACTGATCATTGCTGTTTTATTGTTGAGCATGCTAACAGCGACCATAAATCTGGTATCTTCGTTTACAAGTGCTGGTGCTGGTAAGTCAGATCGAGCATCGCAAGCCATAATTCACGTTTATCAAGAATGAACTGTGGTGGGTGTATCTTCATCTTGTTACTGTTCTTCACCGAACAGCCATCCCTTGATGCAATATAAAAGTTCAATGCAGCATTTTCCTGGTTTTCAATGTCACATCATAAATCTTCAATGTGCTTCAACAAAGTGTCGCGCCAATCTGTAGTACTCTGTGTATCATGCGGATGCACCAATTCTACTGTAGACAATACTGAACGGTGCCGCATTTTCTCATCTACAATGGAATTCAGTATATAGGGTCATCACTTTAGCCAACTAAAGCTTATGTCTGTCTGCTGAAGAGATCCAACTAAGTCAGGCAATAACTTTTTATTTTCTCAAGCTTGAACACCAATCAACTCAGAAATCTAATTCAATACAAAGAATACTCACAAAAATCAAAGAGTAAAGTAGATTGTCCGTGCACACATCACCGCAGAATAATGCTGTGTTTCACTGTGCCTTCAGGGATGTTCTTCTGGTAACTCCCACAACCTGTATCTGTTCAATAATTTGCTTTGCATCGTCATTATTTGTATGAGGTGCTACTTGGGTGGTGTGCAGTAGATGCAGTTTGGTGTCCGATATTACCAGGTTATAGCAGGTGCTGTATAGAGCTTGTACAGAGTGCCAAGAAGGACCTCAGAGTACACCATTCCATGGCCATGAGAAAAAACAATGATAAAAATTTATAGTAACATAAATTCTTGTAAAACTTGTAGTTAATTACAAGCTTAGCCACTGCTTACATCACTTAGCTATACTCACATATATTATAATAGTTCAGTGTTGCTTAAAATAGTGGACATTATTTGCAGCATCTAATAATTATAAAAGAGTAAGAAATCAAAAGATCAGATCAGTATGGAGATAAGTACTAAAAATGCTGAAAAGTCTGGTTGCAGTAATAGCAGAAACTAGACTGTGGGTGAAGTCCCCATCTGGTAAATATTACACAGTTGTTGGTTTTACTAAATCCGAGAAGAAGAAGAAGAAGCAAATCACTTTCATTTTGACATTGATGCTGTTGAGACCTCGTCTTTCACATTTCACAAATCAGCGGCTCTTCACAGGTGAAAGTATAGCCACATACAGAGAGATTCACAGACTGTCTGCTAGGAAGTGCCAAAATTTGGCCTAATCATCAAGGAGAGCAACAGGTATTTGTGACAGCTGTTCTGACTGTTACAAATCGATCCACTAAGAGGACATTTGTTCGTTATTTGCATGGTGACAGCATAATTGTGATCTTTCACTATGAGGTCTAATGAATCACTTGCAGTACACTTGCCCTCGGGCTCAGCATTTTTTTGCTGGGTGTGGGCTTAGCAACTCCAGGGTACCTGAGCTAGGACTGGTAAGCATCTCTAGTTCTCTGTCACTGTAAGCTCTGGGCATGCTTCAGCATATGGTGCTGCAGTGGAAAGTTGTGTGTCACACGGAACAGAGATATTGGCTTCATTGCCCAGATAACAAGGATGGTAAAAACTCAATAAAGAAACCCTCAATCTCAAGATACATGCGGCCAATGAGGTGGAATGGTCATTAGCAGGCAACCTATGGGAAATCTGCCACACCTCAGTTGTATAAGTTTTACCCAGGCAAGCAGGACTCTGTCTGTGTGGACTCTTATTTCCCTAGCTGCTTGTGGGACCGAGATGGAATCCTCGTAATTTTCTCCTCGCCCTCCCAGTGCAGTTGGTGGACTGCTGGTAGATACCAAGACCCCTCTACCAAGAAAACATGTGTAGCCAGCCCTCCAGACTCAGGAATTATTCAGGGATGTGGTGTATATAGCAAGAAAATACATGTTGATAATTATAATATTTTTTATTAGTTAAAAGAAAAGAGCTGGGCTTTGAAAAAGTTTCACCTTTCTACATTCAAAAGGGTTTGGAGGGCATTGCAGGTACCCTAAAAAAAGCCAAGTGATTGTGCAATGGGATAGTGTTGGTCCAAACCTCTAGCTCCTAAGTGACAAATATGCACAAAGTGAAAAGCCCTTGGGAATATGCCATTGAAACTGAGCTACACACCACCTCGAACTAAAGCACAGCAAATTTATTGTGGTTTGCAGGGATGGACATTTCCAAAGAAGAACTGAATGCTGAGTGGAACCATGAAGGAATTGTTCACATGCAAAACATAATGAAAAGGTGGATCTGATCAAATCAAACTCTATTTTATACTGTCTTTCAACAGCACAAAACTTCCAGACCACATCAAAGTAAATTCTATTCCTGTATGTGCAACGTTGTCCCCAACCTAATGTGCTGTTCTAAATGACAGGACTATGGGCATACTATTCTCAGTTGTAAGGAAGAAGCCACTTGTGACAAATGTGGTAAGAACACTTATGAAGGAGTCATTTGTCCATCTCCTTCAAAGTGTGTGAGTCGCTCTGTATATCACCCTGTCTGAAGTAGAAAAAAGGATCATTCATGAGATCAAATCAACAAAGCACATCCCGTATGGTGAGACCAAAAAGATCAGTAAGGCCATGCAGTCACTCCATGTTCACTACCTCCTTTGCTTCAGTTGTTAAACAGCCAGTTCAAAAAACTGATGTTGCTACACAAGCGAAGATTACTGTTGTCAGCACTAGTACCTGCATTTGTCAATGTATTTATGCAGCTGTAGTTATTTCAAAGCCCATACCTCCCGTCAGTACATCAGAATAGACCATGTTTGCCAATGTTGTGGAGTTCCCCGCCCCTTCAAAGGTTTAGTCTGGTCCACCACCTGATGCTGTCACTACCACTACCACTACCACTGCCACTACCGCTGTTCTCACTCTGAAATCTCACCAGGCCAAAAACTCATAGCCAAAGATGGGAAGTAAGTAGTCTGACAGTGTTGACATACCTCTAACTGATGTTTCTCAGGATTCGACTTCAGAGCCGATGGACCTCAATATTGGCATGGGGACCTCATCTCGTCTCAAGACCGAGTCTTCTCCCATAGCAGGCTCTGCTCATTGGCAGGACAGGGTGAAAGTGCTACTCCAAAATTAATGGTTCCCATACTACAATGGAATATTAATGGGTTCAGGACACATGTGGAGGAACCGAAACTCCCAGCACAGGAATGGCCCTAAGTGCTTTTGTTTGCATGAGACACATTTTAAAGTGTTTGATAGCCATGTACTACAGGTCTATACATTCCATTGCAAGGATGACCTGACTGGGAGAATGATTAGGCAGGGGCCACCGTGTTTATCAACAATGTGTGCCACTCCCCTGTTCTCCCTCTGGCAACTGACATGCAAGAAGTTACAGTTGAAATTCATTTGTGGCAGAGGATCACTCTTTTCTGACTGTATTTACCTCTGCAAGATGCAATAGACTCTGAGGCTCTCACAGATCTTACAGAACAACTCCCCTGACCATTTCTCCTCCTGAGAGACTTCAATGCCCATCATATGTTGTGGGGCTCGGCCTCTACTTGCCCTTGGGGTCGGGTTTTGGGAAGCCTCATGATGTCTCATGAGCTGTGCATCCTCAACACAGGCACTCCCACTCAGTTGTGTGATGCTATTACGGCTTCCTCAGCCACTGACCTCTCTTTCTGCTTTGCAGCTTACGGATTCTGTTCAGTGGGAAGTCACTGATGACCTTCATTCCAGTGACCATTTCCCACTCTGGATCGACCGACTGGATATAACTCTCCCTGAAATGACACAACCATGATGGAGCAGAGCCAACTGGCTCTGAAATGACACAGATGTGATGGATGATTGTCAGAGTGAAATGGACGCTGTTCAGCTAGGTGGCTATGTTTGACTGCTGTGACAGCATCCAGGAGAGGATGGACCACATCGCACAAGTGATTCATCATGCTGCCGACTTCTCCATCCAAAATTCCTTGCGTCATCTTTGGAGGCAACCTGTACCTCGGTGGATGCATAAGTACTGTTCAGGAATCTGGGTCAGGTGTGTGGCTCTGCGATGGTTTAAGAGCTGCCCAACAGCAGAAAACCTTGCATGCTTTCGAGTAACGAGAGCCAAGGCTCAACCTGAAATCAAGGGGTGCAAGAAAAGGTCATGGCAAGTGTTCCTGGACTCTGTCAACTGTTCTGTTTGTTCTACAAAAGTATGAGATGATTCAGGAGGATTTTCAGTACACAGGTCGATTACCAATTGTAGCAGTGACTAAACAAGGGTGCCTCCAAGCAGTGCCCAGAAACATCACTCAGATGATGGCAGAGCATTTTGCAATGGCCACTGCCAATACCAGCCAGGATCTGGCATTCCGATGCTACCACATGGCTGTAGAGACTTCAGATCCAACAGTTCTGAGTCGCACAACTACCCTTTCTCCATGTGGGAACTGGATTTGGCACTGTTTGAGGCTCAGGATGCTGCACCCTGTCGCAACCAAATCTGGTGCAGCATGCATCAAAACTTGGCAGTAGCATCAAAGGAAGTCCTCCTTGAATGTTTCAGTTTGCTATGGCAAATGAGCCATTTTCCCAACTTGTCGTGAGAAGCCATTTTGAGGTAAAGATCATTGATTTAACAATCTGTGTAGGGAAAACCCTGGAACATATGGTTAACCATCCTCTAGTCTGGATGTTAGAGGCCGGGCAACTCCTTACACAGTTGACAATCTGATCCTGCAAAATGCGGCTATCCGGCAAGGTTTCCAACATGAACATGACTGTATTGGCATACTCTCTGATGTCAGGAGGGCGTATGATACTAAACGGAGACACAGTATTCTAGCGAAGCTCCACCAATGAGGCTTCTGTGGCCACCTCCCCACCCTTATACACTCCATCTGTAGCTGCTGTTTTAGGTCCTGAGTTGATGTGATGTTTTCGGGTGACTTTGAGCAGGAGAATGGTGTTCCTCAGGGCAGTGTTTTAAGTGGTACCCTCTTTGCCATAGTCATAAACAGTACCACGTCAATGGAAAAACATTCTGTAGAGTGCTTCATATTTGTGGTCAATTTTGCGGTTTTCTGTTCCTCCTCCAGTGTTGCAACAGCGCTTCGTCAATTGCAGCTAACAGTGCAGGGGTTTGAGGTGTGGGCTCAAAAGACAGTTTTCTGTTTTCAGCATAGAACAGAGAGAGAGAGAGAGAGAGAGAGAGAGAGAGAGAGAGCGAGCAGAATGGGGTGCTCCACAGAACTCACAGACTTCAAATGTGATCAGGTGATTGGGTTTTACTTGTGGCATACGTCTGTATACGAGATTTCCACACTCCTAAACATCCCTAGGTCCACTGTTTCCAATGTGATAGTGAAGTGGAAACGTGAAGGGACATGTACAGCACAAAAGTGTACTGGTCAACCTGGTCTGTTAATTGACAGAGACTGCCGACAGTTGAAGAGGGTTGTAATCTGTAATAGGCAGACGTCTATCCAGACCATCACACAGGAATTCCAAACTGCATTAGGATCCACTCCAAGTACTATGACAGTTAGGCAGGAGGTGAGAAAACTTGGATTTCATGGTCGAGCGGCTGCTCATAAGCCACACATCATGCCGGTAAATGCCAAACGACGCCTCACTTGGTGTAAGGAGTGTAAACATTGGACGATTGAACACTGGAAAAATGTTGTGTGGAGTGGCAAATCATGGAACACAATGTGGCAATACAAATGGCAGGGTGTGGGTGTGGTGAATGCCTGGTGAATATCATCTGCCAGCGGTGTAGTGCTAATAGCAAAATTCAGATGTGGTGGTGTTACGGTGTGGTTGTGTTATCCATGGATGGGGCTTGCATCCCTTGTTGTTTTGTGTGGCACTATCACAGTACAGGCCTACATTGATGTTTTAAGCACCTTTTTGCTTCCTACTGTTGAAGAGTTGGCAATTGCATCTTTCAACACTATCGAGCACCTGTTTATAATGCACAGCCTGTGGCAGTGTGGTTACATGACAAAAACATCCCTGTAATGGACTGACCTGAATCCTATAGAATACCTTTGGGATGTTTTGGAATGCTGACTGTGCCAGGCCCCACCAGTCGACATTGATACCTCTCCTCAGTGCAGCACTTTGTGAAGAATGGGCTGCCATTCCCCAATAAACCTTCCAGCACCTGATTGAACATATGCCAGTGAGAATGGAAGCTGTCATCAAGGCTAAGGATGGGCCAACACCATACTGAATTCCAACATTACCACTGGAGAGGGTGCCACAAACTTGTTAGTCATTTTCAGCCAGATACTTTTGATCACATAGTGTATCTTGGACACCATTACCACTTTTGAAGACTGTTTCAGGTTTCTGTGACTCAATTCTGACTCCAAATTGTTGTCATTACTATACCCAAAGGCAAGGACCCAGAAGGCAGTGGGGAGCAGACACTGTGCTTCTGCTCCAGTTTTATAGGGCTGTCAAGTGATCACAGCTAGACTATGGCTGCTCAGTGTATGGGTCAATGAGATCTTCTTATCTGAAGAGTACTGATGCTATCCATCCACCATGAGGGAATTATGCTGGCATGGGTGGCTACATGACCAGCTCCATACCATATGTGTTCTGAGTCTGGGAAACTGCCATGTATCATCCAGTGGTAACTTCTCATGGTGCATAAGGTGTGTAAGTGCCTTGCTACTCCAAATTGACCAGCATATCATACCAGTGTTCGTCCAGCTATGGAATGCCTCTTTACCAATAGTCCATGGGCAATGAGGTCGTTTTGGATCCGTGCAAAGTCTGAACTGGCATAATTTGTTGTGGAGCAAGTTCAACCCCAAATCCAGAGTTTTAACCACCTGTCACCCTGGTCACTGCAGACACCGAGAATGATTTTAAATTTAGTACAGTCCAGGAGAGGCTGCACTCCGGCATGTGTTTAATACATTGATTCATGACATTTTAACTGTGCACCACAACTTGAAAGATGTATATGGGGGGGGGGGGGGGGGGTTCTAAACAGGGGGAGTCCATCGGTTGCTCTGTTGTTTTCCTTGATCATGTCCTCAATTGCTTCATGAAATTACGATATTTGACATGGAATTAAACATGATCTTGTTGGAATTGGAGCAGACGAGGTGTCGAGGTGTGTTATGGGTGCTAAATTCCTTGTCTGTTCCGATTCCATATGCCCTTCAGTCTCTACAACTCTTGACTCAGCAGATAAAGTAGCCCAGAGTATCCAGGATGCCCTCCTCTGACTACAAAGTCTGGGGAAGGAGGTGTCTTTCTACTAGATGCGAGGACACATGGATACGGTAATGCAGGGAGTGAAAGGGTGGATGTAGCAGCCATGGAGGCGTATCGAGATTCTCGGTAAGTTAGATGTGCTATCCCCTGCAAGCTACCACCTCACAGTTGAGGTACAGAGTCATGCATTGATGGCAGGAAGAGCGGCTAGAAGTGACAGACAATAAGCTGTGTCTTCTAAAGTCCACAATGTGGCCATAGCATACCCACTTCCATCCATGTTGGCAGGATGAGGTCCTTCTTACTTGTCTTCGCATAGGCTGCAGCCCTATGATGCATGGCTTCTTGCTCCAACAAGAGGACCCTCTAGGGTGTAGTGCCTGTGGTGTACAGATCACTGTGTGCCACATTTTATTAGACTGCATTCTGTTTTCACACCAGAGGGCAATGGTGGATTTGATGACATATCTGCCCTCTATTTTACGTGACGTTCAAATGAATGTGGTGAGAGTTTTAAGGTTTTGTGATATGTCCAAGTTGTTTCCCAAAATTTTAGGGAGATGTTCTGGTGTTAAAGGGGGTGACTGCCTCATCCATGTTTCTTGTAAGGATCAGCCAGTCACATTCCCTGTGCCTTTATGTAGCTTCTCTGTCATTCCACATGTGTTTCAATCTCAGGTACAGCACCTTTCACCGTTTCTGCGTTGTCTTATTTTTAGCCGTTATATCCACATTTGTTTCTTTTACATGCATGTGCATGTGCATGTGCACACACACACACACACACACACACACACACACACACACACACACACCCTCTCTCTCTCTCTCTCTGTGTGTGTGTGTGTGTGTGTGTGTGTGTGTGTGTGTGTGCGTGCGTGCGTGCATGCGTGCGTGTGTGTAGTATCCTTTCACAGTGAAAAATATGGCAACATGCTGCCTTACATTATTACACATTCATAAATTTTTCTATGGAGTAGCGGATAACACAGGAACGTAAATTGAGAGTAATGAAGCAAAAGCAGAAATGCTGAACACCACTTTCAAATGTTCCTTAAGAAAAGAAAATCCTAAAATAACCTCATTTTGATTCTCAAACTACTGATATATGAATGATACCTATACTAAACAATGAAAAGTCCAGAATGGAATAACAACAATATTATGAAAAACATAGTTGCTACACACTATACAAAGGAGATTCTGAGTCACTGACAGGCACAAAAAAGGCTGCTATATGTTAGCACAATATGGTGGCCGGTGCAAAAGTATGTCGTGCATCTCCTCGGAAAAATGTAAATAATGCCAGTAAAAAGAAATCGTGTGCAAATTGTAAGGACGAAATATCGAAACTACACGAACGAGTATCCAAGCTACAGTTTATCATCAGTACACTAAAAATGGAAATTACTAAACTTCAAACACCAATATGTGAACCACTGATAAAGAAAAGTGAGCCGAAAATTCTGCCAGAAACAATGACCCTTTCTAACGAGCGGCCTCAAGTGATCAAGAACGAAGTTAAAAAAGTGTTGCAAGAAAAAAACAGTGCTATGAAGATTAAAATCATGGATTCAGGAGCACAAATACCTCATAATGAGCCAAATTCAGTAAAAACCGTAACCATGTTTTGTGTGAAAACTCGTGATCTGTTAGGCCCCAAACAACTGCTACAAAAAGACATAAAGTTCTGTTTTAAGCGATAGTCATGGCTGGCAGAAACTGTGGGAGTATACTACAAGATGAATTAGGCAAAAAATTCAGTGTGCAAAGTATTATAAAACCTGGGGCGTCAATTGAGGAAATTGTGAAAAACGCAGACAAATTAACTGATAACATCTCTGTCATCAATACTTTAACCAATAACCATTATTGGTGGCATAAATGACACTGATAAACCTCTGGAAGAATTGCAGAGGAACATGAAACATTCTTTGGAATACATAGTTAAACTCACGCAAAAAACAAATGTAATAATTCATCCAATACCGCCTAGACATGACACACAAGGTCTAAATGGAAAAATCAAAGCTGCAAACCGCATTATGTTTGAAAAAGCAACACTGCCACAGGCATGTGTAGGAAGAGATTATCTGTGGATTTCAAAATCGAACACCTGAAAAGAAATGAATATGCAATTCATGGTTTACATCTAAACAAACAAGGAAAGATTCGCATTCTTTCATACGTATGGCGAAAACTGAAAAACCGAGTACCGGTACAGGAAAAAAGCATACGCAAATGGACAATCAGATAGAAAGTGCCAGTCTCGAAGTGAAAGTGCCACCCACGGACCCCCATGGACCATTTTATAACAAAAAATAAGCCCAATGAAAGTCATAACACCACACTTGGCTAGGTCAAATTTCAAGCCATCAAATGCAGCAACAAGGCAGTCGTTAATGGACAGATGGGTGAAAAAGGATGAAAAAAAAGTGAAAATTGGGAATTTTTACAGAAGAAAGGCAGGAACCCACAAACGGTGAAGCAGCAAGCCACACGGCAAACACCAGGAATACCATCCCTGGAAAACATGAGGATTTTTTACTACAAAGTACACTAGCTCAAATAGTGAGGTAAGTGGTCAAGCAAGAAATAATTCCCTCCCTGTTCCTAATTTTAAATTACTCCATCAAAATGTTCAGTCACTCCCAAATAGACTAAATGAAATAGAAATAATATTAAATGATCTAAATAATATTTCTGTACTATGCTTTACAGAGCACTAGCTCAAACAAGATATGATAGAGCAAACATACCTTCCACAGTTCAAACTTGCAAGCATGTTTTGTAGGAAAATATCGAGTCATGGGGGTTCTTGTATATGTGTTAAAGAAAACATTGAATTCAATAGTGCAACAAAATACCATAAACTGTCCCGTGAAAAAGATATAGAACTCTCTATTGCTGAACTACCAAGGCAAAATACCATTATTGTTTGTGTATACATGTCACCAGATGGAGACAAAAAAGTTTTTTACAATCACATGGAGAAACTCTTGGAAGAAGAGAAATGTAATTATATGTGGTGAATTTAATATTGATTTCTCGAAATCCAATAAATTCAGAGATGACATTATAAATTTACTACAGTCGTTCGACATCAGTCCAACGGTAACTGAACCAACTCAAGAAACACCTACCTATGCATCTATTACTGAGCAGATCTTGATAAATACATGCAAATATGCCTATAACACACAAGTTGTAAACGTGGGTTTTAGCGATAACTATGCTCAAATTCTTGCAATGAATGTTTCAGGATACCAAATTCCCAGTCGAATACAAGACACTGTAAGGAATTTCAGTATAAAAAATATGGAATATTTTTGTTCTCTCCTAGAGGGTGAAGGTTGGAAAGATGCATATAACTGTAATGAGATCAATGAGAAATATGATAAGTTTATGGATACATTCAAACATTTTTTTGAAATGGCTTTTCCCCAGAATACAACTATGTTGAACTCTACTCAAAAACAAACAAGTGGATTACAAAAGGGATAAGGATACCATGTCAAAATAAAAGGAGATTGTATGAGTTCTCCAAGCATAATACCAGTCCTGATTTTATTGCATATTTCAAAAGATACAAAAGGATAGTAACATGAGTTATTTCAAAAGCAAAAAAACTAAAAAATGACAAAATATTGTGTGATTCCAAGAATAAAACTAAAGCAACCTGGCAAATTATAAGGAAAAAATGGGTACCAGGGCAGTTAATCACAGTAATATAGACCTGATAATGAATAAAAATAAACTAACTGATTCCAAACATGTTGCTAGTGCTTTCAACAATTATTTCTGTAATATAACACAGCAGTTAATAAATACACACCATAACAAATAGCCAACCAGTAACTCAGATCAAAAAATTCATTTAGACACATTATTCCTGTATCCAGCAACACCTGAGGAACTGTCAAGAATCCTAAAAGAATTACCTAATAAATATTCAATGGGTGTTGATGAGATACCAGATGCTATTATCAAAGCTAATGCAACATTTATTGTGGAACCACTAACAGACATAGTAAATTCATGTTTTCAGAGTGGTGTATTTCCAAATAATCTAAAAACTGCAAAAGTAGCACCTTTGCATAAGAAGAGTGCAAAAAGTGACATTGCTAATTATAGACCAGTTTCAGTTTTGTCAGGCTTCAGCAAAAGAGATGACGATAAGTGACTCCCAACATGAGTTCAGAGCTGGAAAGTCAACTCGGTCAGCAATTTTTGCCTTCTTAAATGAAGTATTAAAACAGTGAATGATAAACAACATGTATCTTGGATATTTCTTGATCTAAGGAAAGCCTTTGATGTAATTGATCATGACATTCTCTTGTGTAAATTAAGTAATTATGGAATTAGAGGCCAGGCTGAAAAGTGGATCCAGTCGTACCTCAGTAATCATCAGCAGATTACAGAAATAAAACACAAAGTTAGTGAAACACACAAAATTTCTAGTTTTTACGGTGATGAACAGAAAATCAAGTATGGAGTCCCACAAGGATCAGTTCTAGTACCCGTCCTATTTCTGCTGTTTGTAAATGACTTGGCTAGTAAAATACATGATGGAATCACTGTACTGTTTGCAGATGACACTAATATTCTAATTAAATCACAGAATGAGGAAAAACTGCAGGAGGCTGCAGTATCAGTTATGCGTACCTTAACACACTGGTTCAAGACCAATAGTCTCATCATAAATTCTGAAAAAACTGTGGCAGTTAACTTTCATACCACACAAAACCTCCATCCTGCAAACCCTGTTTTCACTATAGAAGGAAATTGAAAGTCAGTCACACAAAATTTCTAGGTGTACATGTTCAGGCAGATCTGAAGTGGGAGGTACAACTAAACAATTTAAATAAGAGACTGAATTCACTAGCATATGCTGTTAGGATCCTCACTCAAAATACAAGCTGCTCATCAGTGCTGACAATGTTTCATTGCAGTATACAGTCGCTACTTAGGTACGGAATAATTTTGAGGGGGAATTCCACAAATACTACTAAAACATTTAAACTACAGTAAAAGATTGTCAAGGTGATAAAGCTAAATGTAAGGATTCCTGTAGACCCCTTCTTAAAACTCTGAAAATGTTGCCACTGCCTTGCTTGTATATAGATAAAATACTAAGTTTCACAAAAGGGAGCATCTTGAAAATGGAAAATCTCTTCAAACACAAGTATTGTATACACACATATGAAACTAGATGGAAGATGAACCTACACAGGAACACCATAAATACAAACTTATGCAAAAGAGGAGTGTATCATTCTGGAGCTATGTTATATAACCAAATGTCCTCTTACTTAAAATGCATACCAACATTAAATGCATTTAAAATAAAGTTAAAACAGTTCTTGCTTGACCACTGCTTCTATTCTTTGTCTGAGTTTATGGAACATCATAATAAGTAAACCTCATTTACCAAATTTCACTAACTGTCAATTCATAATATAGTTTATATTGTGCTTATCATGTCCTCTCACTATATAACTGCTACTATCACATGTAGAAGCAATTTAGTACACCAACTTACATTATTATGCATTTTTATTATGTCAACAATGTAGTCAAAGTGAATACTGTATTGTAAACTAAGTAGTTTTACTACTGTCCTATATCACATGTACAAACAATGTACGAAACTGATTCTTGGACCAATAAATAAATTCAAACTTTCAGGCAAAAATCCTCCTTTTGCGGTAGAGAACCACACATTAACACATGCACACATGACCACTGTCTCTGGCTGTTGTGGCCAGATTGTGGGCCGCAACAGCATCTGATGGGAGAAGCTAACTGCTGTGGGGTGGGTGATGGGGTAAGGAGGAGGCGGTATTGGGAAGGCGAGGGGTAGCAGGACAGAGGGGGGGACAGGTGTATTGCTGCTTGTGGAAGTGTGCAGAGAGACATGGTGGGGACAGAGTAGGGTTGTAGTAGGACTGTTGATATTTTTAAAAATATTGGGAATCCGATATTTAAAAAAGTATCATAACTGGCTCTGGATATATCACAAAAATGTATCGATATATCGTTGGAAAAAATATAAATTTACCTGCCTATTAAAATATTGGCTGCACATTGTAAATATACTGCCAGTTTTAGAGCTGCATATTTAAGTACTGATTTATACCTAAAAACAAAGATGATGTGACTTACCAAATGAAAGTGCTGGCAGGTCGACAGACACACAAACGAACACAAACATACACACAAAATTCAAGCTTTCGCAACCAACGGTTGCCTCATCAGGAAACAGGGAAGGAGAGGGAAAGACGAAAGGCCTTTACAAATGTCTGCTTGTGTCTGTGTATATGCGGATGGATATGTGTGTGTGTGCGAGTGTATACCTGTCCTTTTTTCCCCCTAAGGTAAGTCTTTCTGCTCCCGGGATTGGAATGACTCCTTACCCTCTCCCTTAAAACCCAAATCCTTTCGTCTTTCCCTCTCCTTCTCTCTTTCCTGATGAGGCAACCGTTGGTTGCGAAAGCTTGAATTTTGTGTGTATGTTTGTGTTCGTTTGTGTGTCTGTCGACCTGCCAGCACTTTCATTTGGTAAGTCACATCATCTTTGTTTTTAGGTATATTTTTCCTACGTGGAATGTTTCCTTCTATTATAAGTACTGATTTATTATTAGATATTCTGTAAATCAACAAGCTAGCAACCTGCCTATCCCCAGTAGAGCAAGAATTGAAAGGAAAATGACGCACATTCATGCTTGGCAACAAACACTTTGCTAACGGTGGTAACTGCATGTAAGTGGCCTAATAAAAGGTGCCTTATGGGTTGAATGTACGGATTCATCACATATCGGATTTGTTCGGAACACTTCAAGACAACTTCCCTGCTTTTTCATTTCTGCAAACACCAGCAACCTAGCAGTTGTAGTGTCAAAATTGCTTGGTGAAGCTAAAAGTTGCAGTTTCTGTTGACAGAACCAACTGCAGACTAAGTCGGCATTTCCTCTCAAACGTCTCCACCCACTCCAACAATGAGTCTTGCCATTTAGATTTTTGTTCATCATTTTCAGCAGCAGTTTTTGACAATGTCAATGTAAAGAAATAGAAAATTGTTTTTTAATGCAACTGGTGTGAAATCTTGTTATTCCTTCACAACATCACCCTCCAGTGAAATCGGTGTTCTTCTTTTGTGCCATCTATACTTGCTTCATCCAGTCAAAGAGAAAGATTGGACATGTTGAAAGCTCAAAAATTAGTAAGACTCCTTCACACAGTGAATGTAAAATTATGTCCTACTACAATTTCAAATGGATAACTTCAAATATTTTCCAAAAATAAAAAAAAAATAAATATAAAATAAAAATATTGGCACTCGATATTGCTGTTTTGATGTCGATATATTGGGAAAAAATATTGCCACTATACTCACATCAAAAAAGGTTTTGCATCACCCCAGTTCCCAGAACTCCTGAAGATAGATGTTGACTGTGGATATTGTATCACAGATACAGTCCCTTTAACTGTTCAGAGATGTCACTAAACCCACCCAAAGATGGAAACAACCATGCATGAGCAGCGCCTATTAGATGGAGGGGGTCCAATAGCCGATCAGTTCCAGTCATTCCACCAGGAAGGAGCTACACGGCTCGTGTTGTCTGTAATTCAGCCATGCCTAGATGGTCAATACTGTGGTTTGATTGTGTCCACATTGTTACCGTGTGCCAGGAAGGGCTCTCAACAAGAGAAGTGTTCAGGCATCTCGGAATGAACCAAAGCGATGTTGTTTGGACATGGAGGAGTTACAGAGAGACAGGAACTGTCGATGACATGCCTTGCTCAGGCCGCCCAAGGGCTACTACTATAGTGGATGACCACTACCTACGGATTATGGATCAGAGGAACCCTGACAGCAACACTATCATGTTGAATAATGCTTTTCATGCAGCCACAGCAGGATGTCATGTTACAACTCAAACTGTGCGTAATGTGCAACTTCACTCCCAACATCCATGGCACGGTCAATCTAAGCAAACACCCCATGCAGCATGGTACAGATGGGCCCAACAACACGCCGAATGAACTGCTCAGGATTGGCATCACGTTATCTTCACCGATGAGTGTCGCATATGCTTTCAACCAGACAATTGTCGGAGATGTGTTTGGAGGCAACCCTGTCAAGCTGAAAGCCTCAGACACACAGTCCAGTGAGTGCAGCAAGGTGGAGGTTCCCTGATGTTTTGGGGTGGCATTATGTGGGGTGACGTATGCTGCTAGTGGTAATGGAAGGTGTCATAATGACTGTAAAATATCTGAATGCCATCCTATGACCTATAGTGCAACCATATCAGCAGAATATTGGTGAGGCATTCATCTTCATGGATGACAATTCGCGCCCCCATCATGCACATCTTGTGAATGACTTCCTTCAGGATAACGACATCACTCAACTAGACTGGCCAGCATGTTCTCCAGACATGAACCCTATCGACCACGCGTGGGATAGATTGAAAAAGGCTGTTTATGGACAATGTGGCCCAGCAACCATACTGAGGAATCTACACTGAATCACCATTAAGGAGTGGGACAATCTGGACCAACAGTGCCTTGATGAACTTGTGGATAGTATGCCATGACGAATACAGGCATGCATCAATGCAAGAAGATGTGCTACTGGGTATTAGTGGTACCGGCATATACAGCAGTCTGGACAACCATCTCTGAAGGCCTCACTGTATGGTGGTACAACATTCAATGTGTGTTTTTAATGAGCAATAAAAAGGGCAGAAATGATGATTATGTTGATCTCTATAATTTTCTGTGTAGGTTCTGGAACTCTCGGAACCAAGGTGATGCAAAACTTTTTTTTTTATGTGTGTATATTGATATTTTTTGGGAAAAATATTGATGTACTGATATTTTATCACCAGCCCCAGTTGCTAGGTGCAGTCAATAGTTTTGGGTCTGGAGAGGTGGTGGGGAAAGGGTAGTGGAGAAGGAGGGAAGTATAGAAGGGGGAAGAAAAAGATTAGTGCTGGAGTGGGAACAGGCAGGTGAAGGACAGGGACTAAGGAAGGTTGACCTGTGGGTTATGGGAGTGTGGGATATAGCTCAGCGAGAGTTGCTACTTGTGGAAAAATCTGGTTTTGGTGGGAAGGATCCGGATGGCACAGGCTATGAAGCAGGTCCCTGAAGTGAAGCATGTTGTATTGGGCAAAACGTACAGCAACCGGGTGGCCAAGCTGCCTTTTGGCCACAGTTTGTTGGTGGTCATTCATGTTGACAAACAGTTGTTAGTTGTCATGCCCACGTAGAACGCAGCACAGTGATTGCAGTTTAGTTTGTTTATCACATGACTGCTTTCACAGGTAGCTCTGCCTTTGAGATTGTAGGTGATGCCTGTGACCAGACTGCGTTTAGGTGGTGGTACGTGTGCATGGGCAGGTCTTGCATCTAGGTCTATCGTAGGGATATGAACCATGCATAGGTTTGTTGTGCAGTGGAATATCACTGTGGGAGAGGTGGGAAGGACAGTGAGTAGGATATTCCTTTAGGGCACAATGAGAGGGAGTCGAAACCGTGAAACCGTGGTGGAGAACATGATTTAGTTGCTCCAGTCCTGGGTGGTATCACAGTCTATGACAAACAGTTTCAAAACTCTATAGGGCAAAAAATTGCAACCTTTTGAGCGAAGTTATTACACACCAGACATTTGGAGTATTTGCGCCAGTTCAGCTGTCGAAAGTTTTGGTAGCTGAAGTGATGGTAGGCACTCCAAGCAGGTGGTGTGTAGTAACAGATGAATGGAATGATATAAATTGAGAACTTGCAATGTTTAATGGCGTTACTGCTATGTTTACCAGTCACTAAACGTGGTGATGAACTTCCTAACACGTACGGGAAAACTTAATTAACCCTTTCTAGCCCAAATTTTATGTTACATTAGAACAAAAATAGAAATATTAATTTTGAATTGTAAATTCTTCTAGCAACACATTAAAAAAGATTTGAATTTTTTTTAAATTAGTGGCCTTTCTTTCTAATGGATCCATGAGGACCCAATACTCATTATCCTGTGGGTGCTGCCATCTAGTGATCTAGTTTAGACGCTAGGACACAATGGTGCCATGTGGAACCAGTGAGTTTCATGGATACTGCAGAAATATCTGGGCTGGAAAGAGTTAAAGTAATATCCTGTCTCTTGATACAGTCAACATATAATAATGAAGTCACAAAGCCATGTTATACAGTGCACCTGTAAAGTCATGCTGCAGTTTTGAAACAAAAGGTGGAAACTTGCCCTACATTGGATACTGTCGCAAAGAGTTTCTGTAAAATGATTTTCAATGGTGTGCCTGTGTAGGCCATAACGCAACACAATGAACCACGTAGTGTCAATGGGTCAGGCCACATCAGTCTAAATGTGGTCTAAGCAGAGGAAAGTTCAGTGTGTGGCTTGCTAAATTTGAATCCATGACCATTGTTCAATGTGAATATCACAAATGTACAACGAAGAGCTAATGCATAGAAATAAAATTAATTGTTGGGGACAACATTAATCATTTGAAACAGAGAATCACAGATACTATTCACTCTGTTACACCAAATGTCCTTACACATGTGTGGGAAGGACTAGGATATCATGTAGATATGTGTGTGGTAACAAATGGAAGTCACTTTGACCTGCACTGAACAGGTATGCATACTTGGAGAGTTTCTCTTTCATTTCCATCTTGTGTCACATTTCTATCTTGTTTCATTGGTTCTCTGTGACCAATTAAGACTGCACCATGACTTCATGGATGTACTGTATATAAGGTCCATAGTAGCAGAGTCTTATTCATATCGTGGAACATCATTTAAGAGGGGAAATGAATTGTGATGTGATATGTTCAAGTTCAAAGGAACTGATTGCGAGTATATCTGCTTGCTTGGTATATGGGCCTACTTTCTGATTCTGATGTTCTGCTCTGATTGTACTTCATTTCACAAGTTTCATGTTTTAGACATTCAAAACTAGCACTCTTTTTTTTTTTACAAATTTGGATTTTTTTTTTATTGCAGCTACAATTTATAGCAGCCTAATTAACTTCAAAATATGACCTCATTTGCGTTTTGAAAGTGCTCCTACACTCCATGTATACAATACACAGTCATTTTGCATTGTGTTTGTACATGCCAGTGCTGCAGTAGCTGTTGCAAAAAAAAAGACTGAGGGAGCTTCGCAACTGTCATAGATGATGATAGTGGTACTGAGCCATGAAGGGAGTGCTCCTTTGTGGACGGACAGTTCGTATGTGTGAGGTGGTAGGTGGCTGAAGAGAACAGGCAAGGGAGATCTGATTACGTATGAGGTCATGAGGATAATTTTGGTCTGTGAAAGCCTCCATGAGACTCTTGGTATATTTGGAGAGGGAATGCTCATCACTAAATGTGTGATGACCATGGGTGGCTAGGCTGTATGGAAGAGTTTATGGAAGTTGTGGACTGCTGTTACAAGCAGTTGACAGATACTAGGATCAGTGGCATTGAGATATAGCTCTCATCACTAAAATTGAATAGAGCCCCAGAGCCGATGCAATCCCTGTCATCCCATACAGAACTGGTGGATGAGTTAACCCCATGTTTAACCATAGTACACTATAGACCTCTTGCAAAACACTGGAATCAGTAGTTGGAAAAAAAGCATAGGTCACACCTATCTGTGAGGAGCGTGACAGGACTGATTCACAAAACTACCATCCAGTGTCATTGACATCTACCTGTAGTTGAATTTTGGAATGTATTCTAAGCTCAGATGTAATAAAATATCTCAAACAGAATGACCTCCTTCATGCTAACCAGCATTGATTTTAGAAACATCTGTCATGCAAAATCAACTCACACTTTTCCCACAAGACATCGTGGAAACTGATGCCACCATTCCTTGGCAGTGTGTGTATCGACTGTACGTTGAGACCACCCCTCGAGCTGTCCTCTGTGTTGCTGTTGGGACTTCTGCTTTCTTGCCATCACAAGAACCACCATCAGGGGCATGCAGCTATCCAGAGGCTAGCCTCAGTCCAATTATGCTCAATGAGAGTGCTTAGGCTTCAGCAGACTTCCACAGTCATGCTAGGCAGTGGGCCACACCAGGAGCTATGACTGCAGGTTCTATGACTGGTGGTGACATGCCCCTCAGCATGTTCCTTGGACATAGATGCAGTATGGCCACACTGAGGAGGAAACTGAATCAGTGTGAAATTCACAGTAATGAACAAATGTCAATTTAATGTTTTCACATTAACGCCTGTGTGTGACACAAGTCCTCACCACCATCTCTCTGCTCAGCCATCCTGAACCCTCCTAGGTGGTCACAATCTGGTGAACCCTTACAATTTGAGGTGAAAAGTGTTTATGTCAGTCTCTGCCATAGAGAAACCACACCTGCACATCAGCAGCCATCATCAACATTTATCATTCTGCAGTATGGTGAGTGATCAATTTCTGCTGACCTGTTTTCATTTATTTTGGGGTTGTGTTGAGGTGACAGGATATTTGGATGAACTTAGGAGTGACATTGTTTAGATCACAGGAACCTGTAGATATGTCACAGTTCTGGGGTAACTGTACACAGGAATATTTACAGCTGATGAAGTGCCAATATTGTAATTTGTTGAGGCAGTACCATTAGCGTGTTATTTGTAGGTAATTTGGTCATGAAACACAGAACTGCAGTGAGTCACACTGGACTATGATACACAGGATGGGTTAGTGTAATTGTTTTGCTTATTGATTTAGTGCTAGTGTGTTGTGTTCCCGTTTGTTGTATAGTAAAATTCAGAATGTATGTTATACAACAACCAGAAATGCATGCGGTGAAGCAAC
Organism: Schistocerca cancellata; assembly: GCF_023864275.1. Classification (NCBI taxonomy): domain Eukaryota; kingdom Metazoa; phylum Arthropoda; class Insecta; order Orthoptera; family Acrididae; genus Schistocerca; species Schistocerca cancellata. Next base: position 388,489,534 of record NC_064626.1, on the reverse strand, counting down.
TGAAAGTTCTGGAGAGCCAGGTATGAGGAACTGGAAGCATTACAAATCATGAGTGGACAGATGAAATCCCAGAGAGGGTACGCCAAGACCTTAGTGAACATATCTGTCCCATCCATTCCTCTTATGGCAGCCAGTCTGAGTGCACCATTTTCTGGGAAGACATCTGTGTTGGTCTTTGTTGATGCTGTAAGGGCAGCAGCTAAGTTAGGGGACTGGTCTGATGAAACGTGTGTGTACGAGTATATGGCAAAGTTATAATTAGCAGGCAATGCTAAAAAGTATGTTAATCATGAGAACCTTAGTAAGGCATAGACATTTCACCAGCTGGCCAGTGATATCATAAGCAGAATAATGCTACTTTTTCAAAGAAAAACTCATTGGATTAATGCAGATGCACAATGAGCTGGTAGAGGCATTATCGGGCAAAATTCATTAAAATGTACTCACAGACTTATGAACTGACACACAATGCTTTGGCAGATATAGCCCTCTTGTGGGTAGCAGAGAAGAGGACACCTTGGCTGTATTCAAAAGGGATATTTCGGCAGGTATGTCACAGTGGGTGAGGACGGAAAATTCTAGTGATTTCGCCTCTGCTATCAAGATTGGTATGCAGCAGGAAGAGCCTCATATTGCAACCTAGAGACAGAGTGGCCATGGTTACAGATGTGGACAGGTGGTTGATGTAAGGAAGTAATGTCACCCACTGCAGTGATTTGAGTGTGATGAGGTTGAGCAAAAGGCACCTCACTGCAAGAGTAGGAAGCAGGATAAACAGAATCAAAAGAAGTGTTCAACAAATGCAAATGGGAGTGCCTTAACCATCAAAGTTTCCCAGTAAAACTGTATATTGCAAGGATGTGCAGGAATGGTCTATAGCTTGCTTGGCGGAGCAAATAATGAGGAACATAAATTCTTGGTGAAAGTTGCACATGTGTCATCTGATAGCCTGGACCTCTTGGGGAGGAAGCGACTTCAGTCTCCACACTACAAATTACATGGAGTAGGTAACAATGAGGTGAAATCATTGGAAATAACACTGTTCACCTTTCAGGCATACAATCGAGCTTGGTGGAACTTTGTTTCCGTTGGGGGGAGAGAGCTGCTAGTGAAACAACATTGGAAGATGTACCTATCAGGAAGGTGTTGCCAACTAATCTGCGTACAAGTACACTAAAGATTAATTCATGGGATAACATACCAACAGGTACAGAAAAATTGATCTGAGTTAGTATAGGTATGGACTTACCAAAAAAATTGTTGTGCATAGTAGAACCACTGGACTGCAATGAGGAATTAGGTATGTTCCACCACATGATGCACAGGTGCATAGTACATGTGACAGATGTAGATGGTCAATTTATGTTCCTGTGAGCTTGGACAATTTTGGTTTGAACAAGGTTAGTCTACTTAAGTGTCAAATGGTTGCCAGTTTTAGTGTCTTAGAGGAAGATGACATTGATAGACTGAGTGATGACAATAGCCACAAGCATACTGTTAGCAATTCTGCACCATGTGAGAAAGTTAAACACTTACAAGGGAAAGACAGGGAATACATGGAAGCTTTATTGGTTCATGGATTTGTTCAGTCCAGTGGGTCTGTAATCAGTGACATCTATAACACAGCATAGGATACCAAAGAGTCAAAAAGCATTTCAACCATTGATGTAGCGAATCATTGAAAATTGTGATAATTTGTGGTGGTTATTGATTGCAAGAGTCGACCATTTGTGAACGAACTTCTTTGAAAACTGTTGATCTCAGTGTGTTCCGAAGTCGGGATTCGAGCGGATTTGTTTGTACCGACATGATCAAAATAAAGTTAATTCACTATAAATGAGGCAAATACTTAATGTTGGGTTTGATATTACCATACGTAACATCTCGATCCCTATACTGGTGACCCCAACACTCAAGAACGCCACTTATGACGCCAGAAATGTGTACTGGAACATCGCCATGGACAAACAATGTAGCAACCCTTTGTTGGATTTCTACGTCCATCAACTTCGCATCGCGCTGCATCTGGATGCAGTGTACAGGAAGTGTAACTAGTGTGTAAATTCCTGACTCTTGTGAGAATCGTGCTTTTTGGTAACTTACGTCACATTCTCACATATCGACAATGCGACCGAGGCACACATGTCGTGTGTCGAAACTTGCTCAACGCGTCGGTAATTTCACTTCCGGACAGTGCAGTGCTCCTTCGGCGATTAATTTGGACAATTTTGACTTGCTTTTGTGTAATGAATTAACTTTGTGCAGTGCTTTGATATCGGACAATCATGCCAAACAATGGACTGCAACAAACAAGGACTATGTTGCAAATCCCAGTACGCACGAACCCGAACTACGGCTAATTCACATGCCTGGTCAAATTCACAGACACCGTCACCACTACCGTGTCTTCCACACCGCGTGCAAATTCGTCGACCCAGTTTCCACACAGCCCATCTTCCAGAGCTTGAATATTTGCGCCAACTTTTCCGTCACTTCTCCGCACTTGTCCCTCATTTGCAGCATTCAACTACCAACATTTCTCTCGGACCAACTTCCAATGTGGTTCATGGCCGCAGAGTATATATATTCTCCTCTTATGGCATCACTGACAAACGTGAAAAATACCTCGTACTCTTCAGGCACTTAAAGGACTATCATTATATAATTACGAACATTATCTGTTACAATTTGAGTGACAAGTACAACAGAGCGAAGGCTGCTTTAATTCAGCGCCTGTCACCAACATCACAGGAACAATTTCATCAAGGACATCCTACCGATCAACGACAATGCACCAATTACACCAACGATAATGCCGGCTGTTTCTCAGTGCAACACTGTACGTGCCACGCCTCCCTCTATGCAGCACCTGAGCTGCACTGACTCTGCTCGACTGCTACCAACAGCGACGTCACGGCCACCGCCTGCTGGCTCACTGACCTCAACCCAGTCAAAACAAACAGCTGCACGACATAAAATCCTGCCACGGCTACCGCACCCACATCTTGTCAACAACTCGCCGACACTACACACGCTTACCGCTCGGCCGTTCACTACTCGATCGCATCCGCAACTTGTTCACCCACCCCAGAAGACAATTTCAGCCGGATCAATGCTTCATACAGCAGTGAACGTGTTCTCACTCCACTGCCGCCGAGTACTGAGTTTCACATTGCCGATCGCACACACAATCTCTTCTACTCAAACTTACGTCAATACTGTGCTGCCGACCTTGTCTTGTACGCCAGGTTACCCTCTGATAGAGACAGATTCCGATTTCAACCCCTTCTTACTCAGTGATACACAGCAGACTGCTTCACGACATACATTTTCGCATGAACAACTGCAACAGCTACGTGAGCAAATTGCAACATACAACTTGTTGGTACAAGATCAGTTACACATGCTGCAGCCGACACCAACCAAATACAACATGCAACGAGATGCTCCTGTCATTGTTCCGCCTCTGACTGCTGATGATCCTTTGTCATTACTACCAGCTACAACTAATACCCTGACGATCACGCTACATGGATCTATGTCCCAGATGTCAAAACTGTCATCATCACACCGCCTCAAGTGGAAATTCTACATTACTGATGTCATACAAGCAACTTATTTACGCCGCTGCCACGTTTCCTTGGTAGTTCAAGATACTTCGTTTCTGTACCATGGCATAACCAGCCGCATTCCAGTGCCGCTTGCTTTGCTGCCCTCTTCACTACCTCCGCAATGTATGACCAACACATCTGCCATTTCTGCTTCGACGAGTGAGCATCTTTCTGATCCGACACACGACCGTGCAGCAGTTTCGGGTGAGCAGCTTGCAGCCTTACGACTCAACCACTGCACCGACAGCGACAGCACACACGCAGCTCCAGTTCCATCGAACTGTGTCGCCTCTCCGCCACGGACCAGTAGTTCATCTGCCAATTCGACTTCTTCACGTTCACATTACGTGTCATCGCCTTCCTGCTCTGACCATGGTTTCGCCAATCACATCCGCCTTCCACCACCTCTCGCCGTCACCATGCCTCATGCACAGGGCTCACGGCCACTCCCCTCAACCTCCGATCACGGCTGTTTCACACATCAAAACACCGACACTGTAAACTCCGCTTGGAACATCCTGCCATCTACCGCTGTAACACACTCACCGTCCACAGACTCTAATGTGATGTTTCCTTCTACACCGATCTGCCGCCAATGTCAGTCATGTGCAGCTTGCTGTTTTCTCCCCTGCTCCGACATCAAGCACCTCTATAACTCCGTCATTACCGCGAGTGTATAACAAACTGTTACCGGACATGTTGCACTTACCGTGGCAGTCGCTGGCAAATACTTTGGCAATACATCGCATCGCATCTTCGGCGCACTCCGCACCTTTGATCGGATCAAAACCCTGCTGCGCTGCATGGCCTCGGCATAACAATGTTCTCCACGCCGCCACCTTCCGCTTCCACCGTGCCATCAGCAGCATGGCACGGTCAACCTGTGGACACCTTCCGTGCCTCCTTCCCTCCGCTGGTCGCGCTTACCACGACATCGAGAAATGGTCCAATCGCGCCTCACACTAGCGGCTGCCACGGCACGATCAGTCACGCGCATCTGCGTCATCACCCGGCTGGGTGCACACACGCTTCTCACCATCCTTACTGTGCTCCGCACTACTGGCAGGGGCTCTGTGGTGGTTATCGACTGCAAGAGTCGACCGCTTCATCTTTGAGAACGAACTTCTTTGAAAACTGTTGATCTCAGTGTGTTCTGAACTCAGGATTCGAGCGGATGTGTTTGTACCGACATGATCAAAATACAGTTAATTCATTATAAACGAGTGAATACTTAATGTTGGGTTCAATATTACCATATTCCATACGCAACATCTCGATCCCCATAAATCCCTGGGGTGCAAGCATTGTCATCGTGCCCGCCCCCCTCCCCTAAAAAAAAAAAGTATCGGATGGTACCAGAAAATATAGGTTCTTTTGCAATTATCACTACTTCAGTATGAGGTCTGTCACTGACGCATTCCATCCGTAACATTATGGAAACACTCAACAAATTGGATCAATGTGGAAACTTGTTAACCATGCATTTGAATTAGTTCCAGAAGACTGGCCAAAGATGCAGTTACCATACCACGGCGGAATTACCAGTATTGTAGGATGCTGTTTGGACTGAAGAATGAACTGGCTACGTTCCAGAGACTCTTGGATGGAGTGCTTTGGCGACTGAAACCTAAAAAATGTGTGGTTGACCTCAACAACATAATTCTATTTTCGAGGGATATGGAAGAATACTTGAGATGATTGGAAGTTTTTAAAAGACTGTAGGCAGTACTTCAAACACTCAGTGCCAATAAATGACATTTCTCTCAAAATTTGCAAATAAACTATCTTGGGCATGTAATTAGTCAGGAGGAAGTAAAAACTGACCTGTGGCTAATATCAGTGGTTCTTGACTGCAGACTACAAAACAGGGACACTTATTCTTAGGCCTCTGTAAAAATTGTAGAAAATTTATGAGGGATATTGACAAATTGCTGAGCCTTGAATCACTTACTGAAAAAAAGAATAGAAATTGGAATGGACATAAGGGTGTCGAGCTGCATTTGAAAAATAAAAACACCCATTAATATCAGGTCCTGTGTTGGGATTTCCTAACTTCAAACAAGAGTTCAACCTGTTGCGTGATGCAAGCAATATGGTAATTGGTTTTGTTTTGAGTCAAATTGTGGATAACAGATGACATCCAGTAGCTTATGCATTGACACACTTTAACAAGGCAGAACAACAACAGAGGAAGAAATTATGAAGTGGCACATACACCTGGGAAAAAGCACACAAACTCAGACACACTAAACAGAAAGACTGGAGCTCTGCAGGCACTAGGTAAAAATTTGTCAGAGTGGCGCAAAGCGTGTGCACATAGAATGTCTTGCATTTAGGTGACAAGCACAGTTTGAGACACATGATGACTTGCTGTGCAGAAGTACAAAGCTCAGACCACCGATGGTTCTTCCCGCACTGTTTAGAAATGAAGTATTATGACAGGCACATGACCACCTATTGGCAGGTCATGGTGTACATAGAAAAACAGATAGGTGCATAAGGGAGAAGTTTTGGTCGAAAAACAGAAAACAAGTTGTTGAACAGTAAGTGAAAGACTATGTGCCGTGTGTGCAAAGAAGAGACTTTATTCACCAGTATATTCCATTGCAAGGATTGCTAGACGTGTTGAAAAACCTTTTAATATGTTCAGTTTGGGTAACCTTGGGCCATTTAATAGGACAGCAGCTGGACTAAACATATTCCAACATTAATAAATTGCTTTTTCCAGCGCATAGCGATTCTGGACCAGTGAGCAAGCAATGGCAAATACAATGGCTAACAGCTAGATATTAACATTTGGCATTCCTGATACTATAACACCGATTAATTCACATTTTGGTCCAATAATGTAAGAACAATTTTATGGACACTTTACTGCACTGAACACAGATATTGTGTCAGTTTTTCTAGTTTGACGCTAGTTTTTGAACTATTTAGTTTGTCCAACCAAGAAACTTATAAAAACATGAAGATTAACATTAAAATTATGACTCTACTTAGTAACAGCATGAAAACAATACTAAATAATTAAAAAGTAAACACATGAAATACACAGAGACACTGTGGCTAGTCCATAACAGAAAACAAGTGCCTCTCAATTTTGCATAAAAACCTCTGTTTGTGTAATTGTCTCTTAAATTATTGTCGAGGACAGTCAAGTTGGAGATTTCAGCAATAGTCTGCTATCATATGACTGTCCAGTTTTCCTTGACACCTTTCCTCCATAACTTGGATGTCTTGATGGAACCTTTCCCCCTGATCCTCAGTGAAATCACTAAAACTGACAGGAAATTTATTTTAGTGGATTATGGAAGAAGTGCACCTTTATGCTCATATTAGCTCACAAATTATGACATTTTGTAAGCGTGTTGTGGACAAATTGTTCATAGTTCTCTCCTATATGAATGCCCAAGAAGTTCCTAACAACAGAGACAAAACTACACTGTTTAAGATTCCACATTAAGTTTTTTACAACTGAATCCAGGGAAGGATCTGCAAATGTGCTTGAAGCAATTAGAATTTCTGTCCATGCCCTTACGAAATTGTTTCATTAGGCCTCCCTCATGGGGAGTGGAGGAAGAATGATTTTGTCCCTATCAACCAGACACTCTGTATAACATTCCCAGCACCAGTTGTCATATGTTGTCTTCCAAAGACCATGCCACTTTTTTCCAATAGTCTTGCTTATCTCTCATATCCCATATGCAGATAAAGCATAGGTACTTTGTGTAGCCACTTTGCTGCCCAAATAAGATATTGACTGTCTTCTGATCAACACAAATAAGCCTCCCATGCAGATGATAATGAAGTTTCTGCAGAACCATCTTCATAATATTATATTCTTCATGAAGTTTTGTGGGGTGGGCAAATGGAGTAGATGGATAGCAACAGTGCTTGATTTGTAAAAGATGAGTTTCCAGTACTGTGACCTCCCAGGGATCATTTTCTTTTCTTTTTTTAATTTATAGATTATTTTAATGATTCTTCTTTGTCAAAGGTACTGGTATGGTGTACCGTTATGTAGTATCACAAATCACGCACTGGATAGCAATTCCTGTTGTGTAACAGAACACATTTCAAGCGTTTTATGGATTTGTCAATAAAAAGTTGCCAGTGTTCCGGTCAATACTCCAGCAGACCTATTGCAAGTAGTAATTCTGGGATACCATTCCAATAAACAATGTCATCATCTACAGTGAAGTAAGGAGGAAGCCCCTTTTCTCTAGTCCAGTAAGCTGTAATATTAGTTTATGGTTTCTGGCTGTTCATTTCTTTGAGCCTAGATGCCAAAAGTTCAGAAGCTTGCTTAGACAGACTGAGGTCTCCAAAAAAATCGCTGAGTTGTTCCTGAGATAACCACTGAGGTGTAGAGATATGGGCTTTGTATTCACTGCCATCAATGATCCTTTTCATGACCTACAATTCTTCAACATTTGACAATGAAAGTTCAGGACATGTGGTAAATACTAGCACTGGAATATCTTTGCTATGTGACATAGGTTGCCTTGCCAACTCCAAATCAGGATACTCCCAGTTCTGTTTTGCAGTCTGGTTTTTATTGACACCTTTTATCCTCACACAAAAACAACAGTCACTGTGGTGGTTTCATGGTTCATTCTCTATGCCACAGGCACTTCAGAGTTTAAATTTCTCTTTGACCCTTTTGTCTACTTTCAAAGACCCTCCGCACAGGATTTACTAACCTTATCCCCATATCTTATCCGGTCCCCAAGACGAATACAAAAACATGGCAAATATATTTGCTTCAAAAAGTTAATGAGGTTCTTGCATTTTTCAGTGTAGTGTATTCACCACACACATACCAGATCTTATCAGGGGCCATTGGGAAACCTCATTAAGAAGAACTCATACCTCACTGCAACTAAACATAGAAAGTGTGAACTTAATATTTAATTTGACACAATACAATATTAATGACAGTAAACAATCAAACAAATTTAAAATAATGAAAGATTTCCCTGCATAAGTAAGTCGAGATAAATCAAGTCAGACTACAAGGTTTGTTAACACACTGTCTTAAAAAATAGAGCCAATTTAGAAAAAAAAACAATGACAGATTCGTGTTTAGTGACATCAAAATACCCAAATAAAACTTCCATGTCACCTGTAACCCTTTTTTTCCCTGTATAATTACAGATCAGAGTACATATTTTATGTCAGACCTATTGCAACAGTTTTATCAACTGGTTGGTATCTGAAGACTTCACATAGTCCTTTCCATCTACAAGTGAATGGATCAGCATAACTGGGGCAGGCATCTTCAGTATGTCATCACATACACTGAAGAGCCAAAGAAACTGGTATGCCTGCCTAATATCATGTAGGGTCCCCTCGAGCATGCAGAAGTGCCACAACACAATGTGGCACGAACTCAAGTAATGTCTGAAGTAGTGCTGGAGAGAATTGACACCACGAATCCTCCAGGCCTATCCATAAATTCGTAAGAGTACGAGGGGATGGAACAGCACGTTGAAAGGCATCCCAGATAAGCTCAATAATGTTCATGTCTGGGGAGTTTGGTGGCCAGCGGAAGCGTTTAACTCAGAAGAGTGTTCCTGGAGCTACTATGTAGGAATTCTGGATGTGTGAGGTGTCGCATTGTCCTGATGGAATTGCCCAAGTCCATCAGAACGCACGATGGACATGAATGGATGCAGCTGATCAGACAAGATGCTTACATTCATGCCATCTGTCAGAGTTGTATCTAGACATATCAGGGATCCTATATCACTCCAACTGCACATGCCCACAACATTACAGAGCCGCCACCAGCTTGAACAGTCCCCTGTTGACATGCAGGGTCCATGTTTTGTTGGATGGTTCACACTGTTGATGGTCCAGTATTGAAATCTGCAGCAATTTGTGGTTAGGGTTGCACTTCTGTCATGTTGAATGATTCTCTTCAGTCATCATCATTCTGTTCTTGCAAAATCTTTTTCCAGCCACAGTGATGTCTGAGATTTGATGTTTTATGGGATTCCTGATATTCACAGTACATTCGTGGAATGGTCATATGGGAAAATCCCCACTTCATCACTATCTTGGAGATACTGTGTCCTAGCACTCATGTGCCAACTATAGTCACTTAAATCTTGATAACCTGCCATTGCAGCAGCAGTAACCCGTCTAACAACTGTGCTAGACACTTGTTGACTTATATAGGCATTGCCAACTGCAGCACACTATTCTGCCTGTTTACATATCTCTGTATTTGAATATGCATGCCTATATCAGTTTCTTTGGCACTTCTGCGTATGAGTCTAAAGTACACACAGTTCACCATATGAAGTGGTATTCAGTAGCAAGGTGCCACTCCATTCATGGTTCTGAAACCTAAAGTAGGTGCTAATAGGGAATTGGGAAGAAGTTTATAAAATGTTTAAGTGAGGTTTGGCAGAAGGTCATACAGCTGAATATGAAAGCACTTGAACATTAGGAATGGACAGGGCAACCTACTGGAAAGTTTCTAATATACAGGGTGGTCCACTGATTGTGACCAGGCCAAATATCTCACGAAATAAGTGTCAAATGAAAAAACTACAAAGAACGAAACTTGTCTAGCTTGAAGGGGGAAACCAGATGGCGCTATGGTTGGCCCACTAGATGGTGCTGCCATAGGTCAGATGGATACAAATTGCATTTTTAAAAAATAGGAACCCCCATTTTTTATTACATATTCGTGTAGTGCGTAAAGAAATAAGAACGTTTTGTTGGACCACTTTTCTCGCTTTGTGATAGATGGCACTGTAATAGTCACAAACAAATGGCTCACAATTTTAGACAAACAGTTGGTAACAGGTAGGTTTTTTAAATTAAAATACAGAACGTAGGTACGTTTGAACATTTTATTTCGGTTGTTCCAGTGTGATACATGTAACTTTATGAACTTATTTCTGAGAATGCATGCTGTTAAAGTGTGATTACCTGTAAATACCACATTAATGCAATAAATGCTCAAAATGCTGTCCATCAACCTCAATGCATTTGGCAATATGTGTAACGACATTCCTCTCAACAGCGAGTAGTTCGCCTTCCGTAATGTTCGCACATGCATTGACAATGCGCTGACGCATGTTGTCAGGCATTGTCGGTGGATCACGATAGGAAATATCCTTCAACTTTCCCCACAAAAAGAAATCAGGGGACATCAGATCTGGTGAACGTGCAGGCCATGGTATGGTGCTTCGACGACCAATCCACCTGTCATGAAATATGCTGTTCAATACCGCTTCAACCGCACGCGAGCTGCGCTGGACATCCATCATGATGGAAGTACATCGCCATTCTGTCATGCAGTGAAACATCTTGTAGTAACATCGGTAGAACATTATGTAGGAAATCAGCATACATTGCACCATTTAGGTTGCCATCGATAAAATGAGGGCCAATTATCCTTCTTCTCATAATGCTGCACCATACATTAGCATGCCAAGGTCGCTGATGTTCCACCTGTTGCAGCCATCGTGGATTTTCTGTTGCTCAATAGTGCATATTATGCCGGTTTATGTTACCGCTGATGGTGAATGACGCTTCGTCACTGAATAGAACACGTGCAAAAAATCTATCATCATCCTGTAATTTCTCTTGCGCCCAGTGGCAGAATTGTACATAGCGTTCAAAGTCGTTGCCATGCAATTCCTGGTGCATAGAAATATGGTATGGGTGCAATCAATGTTGATGTAGCATTCTCAACACCAACATTTTTGAGATTACCAATTCTTGCGCAATTTGTCTGCTACTGATGTGTGGAATAACTGTGACAGCAGCTAAAACACCTACTTGGGCATCATCTTTTGTTGCAGGTCGTGGTTGATGTTTCACATGTGGCTGAACACTTCCTGTTTCCTTAAATAACGTAACTATCCAGCGAATGGTCCAGACACTTGGATAATGTAATCCAGGATACCGAGCAGCATACATAGCACACGCCCGTTGGGCATTTTGATCACAATAGCCATACATCAACACGATATCGACGTTTTGCGCAATTGGTAAACGGTCCATTTTAACACGGGTAATGTATCACAAAGCAAATACCGTCCACACTGGTGGAATGTTATGTGATACCACATACTTATACGTTTGTGACTATTACAGCGCCATATATCATAAAGCGAAAAAAGTGGTCCAACTAAAACATTCATATTTCTTTACGTACTACACAAATATGTAATAAAAAATGGGAGTTCCTATAAAAAAAAAACCATAGTTGATATCCGTTTGACCTATAGGAGCGCCATCTAGTGGGCCAACCATAGAACCATCTGGTTTCCCCCTTCAAGCTAGACGAGTTTCGTTCTTTGTAGTTTTCTCGTTTGATGCTTATTTCGTGAGATATTTGGCCTGGTCACTATCAATGGACCACCCTGTATATAGTGGGCCAATGGGTTTTACTGAGAATCCTTATACAATGAAGGGTGGAACAAAGAAGTTTTTGACTACATATTAGGGACCATACCAAGCGAAAGGGATGACATTACCAGTAAATGTGAAAGTGCAGCTTCCAATGAAGAAATCTATTATTCACACCAGCCAGGTCAGACCATTCAATGGAGCTGCAGATTCCTTTACCACAGGTGGTGTAGAATAAAGTGTCTTGGAGGGCAAAGAGTCCAATGGCTAATAGTGATCAGGATACATGCTGCATGCCATATGCATAATATTGTGGGATAGGTAAACAGTATTTAGTTTCTTTTGTCTCATTATGTATTTTTATCTTGTTGTTTCTGAATCACGGGGATTTGTACAATTATGTTTTGGGGGTTTGTTTCTTGTTTTGTACTAGATAGGTTAGGAGTTGGTATTATTATTCTATTTGGTAGGTTTTGTGTTCTCAAGAGAACCGGACATCTTGTTAAGAAATCATCAGCGGGAAGTTAGATGGACTTCCAGTGTGTGGAAAATGAGAAACGGGATGTGTGGGTTGAAAGATACCTTTCTGAAACATCACAAAGAAGTGCAGGAAAAGGAAATTCTGGCAGAAGTCCAGGAAGAATACAATGGATTACAACTCTCTCATGGCAAACTGTGTGAGCAGTTGAAGCAGATGATTGAGCTGGTGCTGAGAGCACTAGTTCGGAAAAAGAGAGGATGGCCAAATGTGGTCAGGAAACTGTTGAACACAGTGTTTAGGACAGTGGACAATGTAGATATTCAAAATTTGAACAACCATTGGGGCAGGTGCAAGGTGTGGCAGATACTACTAAGGCCAAAGTAAAATGACATATCACACAATTGATAAATGTGGAGCAGGATGTGCTGAATAATATGACGATGGCACAGGATTTAGCAACAGAATTGCTGTAATACATGCAAAATATGAAGCAGACAGTAAATAAGGATCTTGGAAGGGATTACAGAACCAACTGAATTTGCTGGATCGGTAAACAGTTGTAGTCAGATTGCTACGGGTTTTGACAGACAGTATAAATGATGCCAGGTTAGAAGAGAACTATGTTGCAGGAAGTTGTTTTCAATGTCATATACGGAAAAAGAGAGTTCAACACTACTGCCACTGTAGCAGTTCCTAGTCAGACTATAGAGAGCACAAAACGACTTTATAACAGAGTTAGAACATGTAATGGAACAAACTGAAGGCAGTTTGGCATTGTTCTATCACATGTCAGTAGTCGAAGCCAATACAGATGGTGCAAGGTAGCATGTGTCTGTATATTTCCCTTTAGTAGGTGTAATCTACCCCTCCCTTCTTTGTTGTTGCTACTGTCCGCTATGATAAAAGTTTTTTCAGAAGATTTGAGAGGAGTAAGATTTACGATAAACTTTTTACTTACCTTTTCTCACACAATTGGCTCCAGTTCATCATGTTTTGGAGTCTAATTCTTGAAGCTGAGATTATCACATTTTAGGTTCTCATAATTCAATTGATCTAAACAATTTTGAAGAATGTCTTTGCAGAATTTTTGTTTTCATGATAATGCATTGTCTCACATTTTACTATATCACACTGTCTTCTGAATTTTCACACTAACAAAGCCACAATTACATTGTTAATCCAAAATACAAACATCTGTCCAACTACGTCAGAGGCATGCCTACTACTACTTCACTCTGCAGCAATAACAATGTTCCAAAGGGTTTACAATTTTTCTTGGCAAGTTAATTTCTATTAGTTCAGATTATTATTTTATAAATGAATCCAGAAATAAACATAATAAACAGTACTAGGATGAATAATTAATAATATAAATAAGTGTGCCAAATATTTTGTAATTTCAAATGTTTTTGAAAAAAAAAAATAATTGTACATTCAGAGCTAGTACATATTGACTGTAACAATAAAAATAAAGTAACTCCTTTTCATAAATTGCAGTTTGAAATATAACATATTCTGAATAAAATTATATGAAATTTTTCAGAAGAACAGCTGAGATAATACTGACCTGTCCAAAATTTGAAAAATATTTTTGGTATCAACTACTACTGTTGAGGAAAAGAAATGCTAGAGTAGGATATCCCTTTACAATACCCCCCCCCCCCCCCCTCCCTCCTCACAAAATATGGAAACAATGTGTTTACAATATTTTGTGGCCTACTATAAGGTTTGCCAGACAGTGTACAAAATGATCCCAAAAGAAAGAATAAAGATGTATAGAAGTATCAGATACATAACACATTACAAAAAAACCTAAGAAAAAAGTTGTGGTTGGCAGGAGAGCCAACACCGTGTTACTAGAGGAAGCCGAAAGGCACACGTTTTAGCTCACGCAGGCTGGCGTGAGGTCTGGAACTGGACAAGGAAATTAGAATTTAGAAAAAAACGGACGTAGGTGGTGGAATACTTAACTTTAATCCATTAATGGTGAATGTCGCCCTTGACGGTACATGATTCACAGTATCAATAGTAACTGGTAATGGCGCCTTGCTAGGTCGTAGCAAATGACGTAGCTGAAGGCTATGCTAACTATCGTCTCGGCAAATGAGAGCGTATTTTGTCAGTGAACCATTGCTAGCAAAGTCAGTTGTACAACTGGGGCGAGTTCTAGGAAGTCTCTCTAGACCTGCCATGTGGCGGCGTTTGGTCTGCAATCACTGATAGTGGCGACACGCGGGTCCGACGTATACTAACGGACCGCGGCCGATTTAAAAGCTACCACCTAGCAAGTGTGGTGTCTGGCAGTGACACCACAAAAAATATCTACTCACAAGTCATAAATGATACAAGTATCAGGACATGGAATTCAGATTTTCAGATCTGTGGAACACTCTGTCACAAGACAAATGATACAAAGCCAAAACTACAGCATTACAACACTAAACTATAGAAATAAGTGCAGAGACAATGTAAATTACTAAAATTAAAAATTGCAAGTTTGCATCCATTAAGTCACACCTTCAAAATCACCAAAAGAGAAGAAAAAAAATTCAGAGCCTAGGTGTATGATAAGTGAGCCGATTCTAAGAACTCACAATGACGGGTACAGACCAAAAGAATATACTCAATCATGAGTAGGAGTATAACACAAAATCAATCAGCCACATAAATCAGAGTATGTAAGGATATGTTGACTCATGAAAGAAGAAGATAATGAAAAAATATTAGGGCCTAAGCTTATGACGTGAGGACCGAACCCATAAATCCAAACCGCACTGGGTACATGGCAGCAGAAATGTTTTGACACAACAAAATGAATAAAGTTCATAATCATATATCAACAACTTCAATCACATGTAAAGAGTAATTGTAGGAAGCATCTAGCCTCAATCCACAAGTTGCACACTCCCCTGGAGTACACACACACAGTTGCGATGACCAGGGGTACCCAAAACAGAGTTAAGCATGAGTTTGCCCACAACTCAAGTTCCAGTGAGATACAATATTGCAGTATTCAGGATAAATACAAGTAATTAGAGTCATAAATATCTTTGAATGACGACATAATCGAGTAGCTTGAGGACCAAAATCAGTGTGTAAACTCAAAAACGTATACATCTTGTTATACTGTCTATATCGTAAATGTCTTCTTCACTATTTGCTAATTGTTCAAATGGCTCTGTGCACTATGGGACTTAACATCTATGGTCATCAGTCCCCTAGAACTTAGAACTACTTAAACCTAACTAACCTAAGGACATCACACAACACCCAGTCATCACGAGGCAGAGAATATCCCTGACCCTACCGGGTGCTAATTGTTCATACAAACTGACCTATGTATGTAAAAGTCTAGAAGATTCATATACAGTTGATTAAAAAAATACATACTGATTGCTGAGATAAGAAAATACATTGAAATTTACGACTACTAACCTAATAATGCTTAATCTTATCAGATTCTGATAATTATTTACAAGATGGTTAATAGAACATGCTCTTGAACTTCTTTAAGTTTCCACATAACAAATCATCAGTCATAGAACATCAACCTTTCACAGAATTATTTACAACAAATCATCAGTCATAGAACATCAACCTTTCACAGCATTATTTACCAGTTACATAATGTATTGGGAAGTTAATCCCCCTACTTGAAAAAAGACACATTTGCGTAGAATAACACTGTCCATGTCAGTGATGACTATTCTAAACAAATACTTCTGTGAATTCTTCATATAGGATAATTTCTTGGCTAACAATTTACAAATTTCAGTCACAACACTGATGTAGTTGACGGATGTTTGAGTACATTACCCAGCACCTATGATACCTTGTAAGTTGATTGGACCAGCACGGGTGCAGGCATTCAGGAGTGTGGGAGTCGATTCACCCACATCTTTCAGTTTCTTCCCTAAATTTCACATCACACACTCCAATGAATATGTTACTTCCTACCTGGCATTCACATCAAATAACATTGTTTTGTGTACAAGTATGCTGTTCAATACCTTCCTCACGGCATATGCTCTGCCTATTTATATTGAAAAAATAAGTATACAGGGTTTACGTCAGAATGGATTCAAAGGTGTTCACATATGAAACTTTAATAAACAGAGCTAAATGCAATTATTACCACAACACCCATGACTTTATCCAGAAGAGTTCATGACAAATTGAATTATCCTCTGCAGAGTACATAGGAGTAGTAATAATATTTAACACTAATGGTATTCTAAGATAAGATTTATTACTAGATTTTAATGGCATTTTCCCATTTCAAATTGTAAAAAGATCTACTCATTTAGTCTCATGGCATATATATATCAAATTCTAAAGCACAAATCTATTACATTATATAGTTGTATAAACCTGCAAATATAGGTATATTCTCTTCCAATGAGGGATCAATATGCATCCATGTTCATAGGTCTACTCTTCTATACTAAAAGTTAAAAGTACCTGAGATTTTACCAATCTGCTTTGCTTACCAGTAGCTCCGCTTATCTTTACAATGGACATTTCCACAAAATTCTTACTGTACTTGATCTTCTCTCTAAATTGTTCAGATTTACCACAAATTTGACTACTTGTATAAATCAAATAGTTGCTTTCCCACTAATCTATCTTAATTTTAATGTAAGGACATTCAAAATCTGAATCATCTTCTCTGTTGTCAGATGCTTCATGCAAAAGAGCACCTTCAATTTCATCAAATGCTACATCCACATTGTCTTCACAGGATTTTATTAACTTTACTGGTATCATAGCATTACTTTGGTTACTCATGTTGTCAGTTAAAGATTGAACACAATCAATACATTCCATGGCACAACCAACATCACTTGTTACAGAAATAACACAGAACATATGACTGTCAAAATTAAACTTCCTGCTTAGATCCTCTTTCACTTCATTTCACCATAGCTAACTTATTCCAGAATGCACATTTATCTACGTTATCATCAATCTGGTCCCAAACAAACTTCCAAAAATTTTCACTTTTATTTTCCAGGCTCACAGATACCTCACCTGTACTGTTTGGATCATTACTCTGCATGACATTAATGAAAAACTGCTTTGACTGGACTGATATTCCATGACTCTTATGTACATCACACAAATCACTTACCTTATCTGTATTGTCAACATCATTCACAAATAACTCCGAACTTCATTATTCTTAAACTCCACAAATACCTGACACTCTTCATCATCATTATAATCATATTCCTCCAAAATTACTTCATCAACAACATCACTAACAGTACAAGTATCATCCCCACCAAAGTCACTTACCTCACCTACATTCATTTACGATAAGCCACCAGTCTCAGACTTAACAAAGTCAGTTACTTCACAGCTCTCATTCACATCTACATCAAAAGTATCATCCAGTTTAGATCCAATACAGTCATCACCTGATTTACATGCATCAATAACACTGTTTTCTGAGCAAGAGAAGAAATCATTAGTACATACTATATCAAAATTCTCACTACTCTCACATTCTGATTTGTGATTAGCGCCTACATCACCATAATTAAACATAGTATCCCAAAACTTAAATGAGAAATCTGATATTCCTTCTGTTCGATTTCAGATACATGAGCCATATCATTAAAACTGTTACTATTGTCTAATTGCAAGTGTAGCTTGGGGGTTCTCACCCCAAAACTGTGGACCTTCATTGAGGTGAACTGCCATTTTCTCAGTGGTTACTTCTATGATTGTTTCTTCTATTAAAATGCCCATAGTTATCCCCATTATTCCTGTCATACTGATGTTCAAAATTTTTCTCTCTATTGACATTTTTATCCAGATAGAAGTTACCATTGTCTCTATTTCTGTAATTACTCCCATTGTGATTTCTATCATTCTGATTATTATGCCACATACTTCTTTCTACTGACCTATCCAACTTGTCAATACACTCCTGGAAATTGAAATAAGAACACCGTGAATTCATTGTCCCAGAAAGGGGAAACTTTATTGACACATTCCTGGGGTCAGATACATCACATGATCACACTGACAGAACCACAGGCACATAGACACAGGCAACAGAGCATGCACAATGTCGGCACTAGTACAGTGTATATCCACCTTTCGCAGCAATGCAGGCTGCTATTCTCCCATGGAGACGATCGTAGAGATGCTGGATGTAGTCCTGTGGAACGGCTTGCCATGCCATTTCCACCTGGCGTCTCAGTTGGACCAGCGTTCGTGCTGGACGTGCAGACCGCGTGAGACGACGCTTCATCCAGTCCCAAACATGCTCAATGGGGGACAGATCCGGTGATCTTGCTGGCCAGGGTAGTTGACTTACACCATCTAGAGCATGTTGGGTGGCACGGGATACATGCGGACGTGCATTGTCCTGTTGGAATAGCAAGTTCCCTTGCCGGTCTAGGAATGGTAGAACGATGGGTTCGATGACGGTTTGGATGTACCGTGCACTATTCAGTGTCCCCTCGACGATCACCAGTGGTGTACGGCCAGTGTAGGAGATCACTCCCCACACCATGATGCCGGGTGTTGGCCCTGTGTGCCTTGGTCGTATGCAGTCCTGATTGTGGCGCTCACCTGCACGGTGCCAAACACGCATACGACCATCATTGGCACCAAGGCAGAAGCGACTCTCATTGCTGAAGACGACACGTCTCCATTCATCCCTCCATTCACGCCTGTCGCGACACCACTGGAGGTGGGCTGCATGATGTTGGGGCGTGAGCGGAAGACGGCCTAACGGTGTGCGGGACCGTAGCCCAGCTTCATGGAGACGGTTGCGAATGGTCCTCGCCGATACCCCAGGAGCAACAGTGTCCTTAATTTGCTGGGAAGTGGCGATGCGGTCCCCTACGGCACTGCACAGGATCCTACGGTCTTGGCGTGCATCCGTGCGTCGCTGCGGTCCGGTCCCAGGTCGATGGGCACGTGCTCCTTCCGCCGACCACTGGTGACAACATCGATGTACTGTGGAGACCTCACGCCCCACGTGTTGAGCAATTCGGCGGTACGTCCACCCGGCCTCCCGCATGCCCACTATACGCCCTCGCTCAAAGTCCGTCAACTGCACATACGGTTCACGTCCACGCTGTCGCGGCATGCTACCAGTGTTAAAGACTGCGATGGAGCTCTGTATGCCACAGCAAACTGGCTGACACTGACGGCGACGGTGCACAAATGCTGCGCAGCTAGCGCCATTCGACGGCTAACACCGCGGTTCCTGGTGTGTCCGCTGTGCCGTGCGTGTGATCATTGCTTGTACAGCCCTCTCGCAGTGTCCGGAGCAAGTATGGTGGGTCTGACACACCGGTGTCAATGTGTTCTTTTTTCCATTTCCAGGAGTGTATATCATAAAAGTTGTTCAAGACAATTATCAGGTCCGTGTACTAAATCCCAGTGCAATCTTTCTGGCAATCTCCTTTTAAGTGCATCAATCAAGGTCATTTCATCAAATGATTTGTGAAGGTGTGCTAATTTTTTACATTGGTTCTTACAAAACTCTTTCAAAGTACTGTCCCTATTCCTATAGCGAGGACCATTCAAAAATTCACTTTTGATTCTCCCCTGTTCAGCTTCCAACCAAAGTTTATTTAAAAAACTTTTCCCAAAACTTAGATATGTTTCCCATTGGCTCAAATTTAAATTTACCCACGACAGGGCTTCACCTTCAAGACATCTTGTAACAAATTTAATTTTTTTGATTGATATTCATACCTGACGCAAAACTCTCTCTACAGTGGTGCAGAAAATCCACTAGATGTAAATTGGAGGAGGAGGAGGAGATTAGTGTTTAATGTCCCGTCGACAACGAGGTCATGAGAGACGGAGTGCAAGCTCGGGTGAGGGAAGGATGGGGAATGAAATCGGCCGTGCCCTTTTAAAGGAACCATCCCGGCGATGCAAATTGTCTCATGGAAAACTTTTGATAGGAGTGCTGGACCATACAATACCAATGTTTGCCACGCAGACTTTGGTTCAGACAAATTTCCTGAACTGCTGAAATGTTTCGATGTAAAACTGTTACATTAGTTTGCATATTGTTTTCAACATTTAAAATTTTTGGTTTAAACTGGCAATATTTTGTTTCACTTTTCCCACTATGGCCTTCTGTTCAAGTCTGATGACATCAACATTGTTTAAATGTTTCGCTGACTCAGCTACAAACTCATTTTCCAAAACAATAAATCTGTTTTGTAAAACATCAACTTTCTCATTCACACTTTTTAACCCTCTGACAACCCACTTTTTGTTTAATTTTATCCATATTTCACAATTTCAAATGTGACTGTGTTCAATGCACTGGGGGTACGAATTAAAAAATGCCTTCAATCTCAACTTTTTGTGTTTTATTAAGTACAAGATGCATTTCGGACCCTATGGGTCCAACGTCAGGTGTAATTTGTCTTAATACATGATCTATTTTTTTCTCTTGAATGAGGTGAAATGCATATTCCTGTCAGGAAAAGGTTCGATGCCAGGTTACGAATTTCGTAATTCAAATGCGCAAAATATGTGTGAAATACTGGAAAAGATGAACAGTGTTTTAGCACCAGTATATTATTTTCAGGTACTTAGTAAAACATGAAAAGTTGTGACTAAAGGCATTTTTTAATTCATATCGCCCTGTGCACCCATTTTTTAGCTCTGAAACTTGATTACTAAATCGGTCCATATGATCTTCTACTTTGTCTAATTTGCTATTGTTGTCTGTCTTTTTTTCCTCTATTTTTTCCAAAATTAACTGTAAAATATCAGTTTTTACTGTTTCTTTATTGGCTGTGATTTCACTCGGCTTGGACATGTTCTGACTGGATCCTACAGATTTCATTTCTACATCACTCCTACTCTCGTCCCTATTCATTTTGTTAACAAGCACACAAGTCCACAAACAAATTAACTTCACAAATACTTGTACTTATGTTTCCTTTTTGATGTCCGTAGTTGTAGTTGTAAAGTCCTCTTTCATACAATCCGGTCCGTCATTACTGATAGTACATCGTCTCTGTTGGTATGATTTGCTTTGTTGGAGAGCCTTCGGTTTTTTAGTTTCATGTGATCAGAAATGTAATCATACACAAATTGTCAATGAAATAAATCACTATCTGTTCTTTTCTGCAACAGACAAAAGTTTGTTATTAGTCAATTAATCCTGGACAGTGCCCACACTTGTAATCCACCCCTCCCTTCTTTGTTGTCACTACTGTCCTCTATGGTAAAGTTTTTTCAGAGGGTTTGAGAGGAGTGAGCTTTACATTAAACTTTTTACTTATCTTTTCTCACATAGTTATCTAGGTGTCTAATTCTTGAAGCTGAAATTCTCACATTTTAGGCTCTCATAGTTCAATTGATCTAAATAATTTTGAAGAATTTCTTTGCAGAATTTTTGTTTTCACAATAATGTATTGTCTCACATTTTACTATATCACACTGTCTTTTGAATTTTCACACTAACATAGCTGATATTACATTGTTCGTCCAAAATACAAAAATATGTCTGATCACATCAGAGGCATGCTTACTGCTACTGCACTCTGCGGTAATAACAGTATTCCTAAGGGTTTACAGTTTTTTTTTGACAAATGAATTTCTGTTAGTTTAGATTATTATTTTATAAATTAATCCAGAAATAAACATAATAAACAGTACTAGACTGCATAATTAATAATATAAATTTTAAGTGTGCCAAATATTTTGTAATTTAAAATATTTCTAAAGAAAAAAAATTAACTGTACATTCAGAGCTAGTACATATTGATTGTAACAATAAAAATAAAGTAACTCCTTTTCATAAATTGCAGTTTGAAATATAACATATTCTGAATAAAATTATATGAAATTTTTCAGAAGAACAGCTGAGATAATACTGACCTGTCAAAAATTTGAAAAATATTTGATCACTACTGTGAAGAAAAGTAATGCTAGATGAGGATGCCCCTTAACATAGGCTTTAACGCTCTGTATTAATGTTATACTGTGCACTCTTACCTAGTGAAATGGGGTACATAAGGAAAGTGGATACATGTACAAATCAGTGACGTGTAAATAATCTTGGAAAACAGGGAAATTTATACTCAAATCTCCTTGGAAGAGCTGTGGGGTTGCCAGCAAAAGAGTATCACTGTCTGTACAACAAGACTGGTCTGGACTGACACAAAGGCATGTGACGTGACGTTGTTCCTGGGGAAATCTGAAGCAACAGTGTGTCAGACAGAAGTGCTCACGCTGTATCCACATTTTCAGAGAAAGGGCGCACATTGGGTTTATTAGGGATTCACTCCATAGGCTACAATTCTGAATTGTTACAAGAAGGGGAAGCTGCAGTGAATGATTAAAATGGAGCTAAGGGAGAGTGGCATCCTTCCAGCCGCAATTATTGGTATGACAAGGACTGAATTGACACACCCTTTGCCAGTTTGGCTAGAGAAGCTGATGGAGATATTTCCAGTTCAGAACTTGACCTTTTGGACAATATCTTACATCTGGCTGTCCTTCACTCATTAGAAATTTATAACATCACAGAAGTGATGCAGCAGTTCTGATTGCTATTTGTGTAATTTGCATTTTTTGTAAGCAAAAGACTAAACAGCGCCCAGAATTACCTGTGCATCAGTTACCTGTTGCCAGGTTTAGTAATGTGACAGGAAGCAAGTTAAATCAAAGGTCTATGCATTAGTAAATAAAGGGCAGAAAGTCATCTGGGAATTCGTCTAACAGATTAAGGAATTATGTGTAAGAGATTATGCTTTGTGGAATTAACTTTAATTAGAGGGGAGAGATACCCAACAATGGGCAAATTAATTATAAAGATGTGAAAATGTGCATTAGTTAGTAAGAGGGAGGATCTGAGTGCAAAAATTCAGGATGAATTTTATAAAGAATGTGGGAATGCTGCACACCAAAATACACACATCAAAAAAACGTAGATCCCTCAGAGTGGTAGCTGGGCCACTCGTCCACGAACAGCTCTTTTCAGTCCATCCCAGGCATGTTCGATGGGGTTCATGTCCGGATAACATGCTGGCCAGTCTAGTTGAGTGATGTTGTTATCCTGAAGGAAGTCATTCACAAGATGTGCATGAGGGGGGCG
Source organism: Schistocerca cancellata (assembly GCF_023864275.1). NCBI lineage: Eukaryota > Metazoa > Arthropoda > Insecta > Orthoptera > Acrididae > Schistocerca > Schistocerca cancellata. The sequence goes on along the minus strand of NC_064626.1, from coordinate 388,465,974 downwards.
CGAATTGTCATCCCTAAAGACGAATGTCACCAATATGCTGCCGATATGATTGCACTATCGATCAGAGGATGGCATTCACATATTGTACAGCCATTATGGTTCCTTCCATGACAACCAGCGGTGTACGTTGGCCCCATGTAATGCCACCCCAAAACATCAGGGAACCTCCACCTTGCTGCACTCGCTGGACAGCGTGTCTAAGGCATTCAGCCTGACTGGGTTGCCTCCAAACACATTTCCGATGATTGTCTTTTTGAAGGCGTTATGTGACACTCATTGGTGAAGAGAACATGATGCCAATCCTGATCGGTCCATTCGGCATGTTGTTAGGCCCATCTGTACCGTGCGGCATGGTATCGTGTCATTGCAAAGATGGACGTCGCCATGGACGTCGGGAGTGAAGTTCCACATCAAGCAGGCTATTGTGCACAGTTTGAGTCATAACACGACGTCCTGTGGCTGCATGAAAAGCATTATTCAACATGATGGCGTTGCTGTCAGGGTTACTCTGAGCCATAACTTGTAGGTAGCGGTCATCCACTGCAGTAGTAGCCCTTGGGCAGCTTGAGCGAGGCATGTCATCAACAGTTCCTGTCTCTCTGTATCTCCACCACGTCCAAACAACATTGCTTTGGTTCACTCTGAGACGTGTGAACACTTGCCTTGTTGAGAGCCCTTCCTGGCACAAAGTAACAATGCACACACTATCAAACCACAGAACTGACCGTCTAGGCATGGTTGGATTACCTCCTTCCTGGTGGAATGACTAGAACTGATCGGCTGTCGGACCCCTTCCATCTAATAGGCGCTGCTCATGCATGGTTGTTTCCATCTCTGGGCGGGTTTAGTGATTTCTCTGAACAATCAAAGGGACTGTGTCTGTGATACAATATCCACAGTCAATGTCTATCTTCGGGATTTCTGGGAACCGGGCTGATGCAATTTTTTTTTTTTTTTATGTGTGTAGTATTAGAGTGAAGAATGAAATTTTTGGGCTGTCTGGAAAGATGTCCAGGTGTAGTGTGCTTGTCTAGTACACAGCAGTTGCATAATGAGTATAAACACTTAGGGGTACCAGAACACAAACAAGCAAGGAGCGCATCGCCTCAGACTGTGTGTGTGTGTGTGTGTGTGTGTGTGAGTGAGAGAGAGAGAGAGAGAGAGAGAGAGGAGAGAGAGAAAGAGAGCATCAGGAACAATGATTCAGCCTGCTTGGGGCCTGAGTGTTGTGTTCTCATCATCATTAATGCACAAGTTGCCAAAGTGGAATCAAATAAAAAGCCTTGTATTAGGCATGAACAACCCCAGATGGTTCTGCCACCCCAATAATGCCATTTCATTGGAGCACCACGACATCGTTGCAAAGGAGACATAACAATGTTCTGTAAATGCGGCAGCATGGAGTAACTACACCTAAAGACTATGCAAGAACTCCTTTCAGGCTGCAAACCATGCATGAAAACCACTCTGAAGCTCTGAAACGGAACATCAGTCCAGTGGAGAATATTGTGACAGGCTCCAATATTGGAGCACATTTGGTCAACCATACAGGGGGTGTGGGGGGGGGGGGGAGGGGAGGGAGAACACATCATTGGCTATTATAAACCATCCCTTTCCTTCCACTTAATGCTCAGAATCTTGTCATTCCATCTGCGCCACTGAGACAAATGGAAGGCCAGCTCCAAAGTTGCTGAATGACATGTTGAAATATGACGAAGTGTTGGCAGCTGCTATCAGTCTGGGTCTACTTCTACGAGTTTGCATCCATCTGTCTGTGGCACAGAAACTTCAATTCTGTGAGCTGCCATTCCTGGCAATCACAATAGTGACTTCGTGAAGGTGAGGGATGGGCAGATCTTTTGTGGATGAAGAAGTGATTTGTTCAAATGCAAGCTGCTCAACTTGGGAGCAGGGTGCCTTGTGCCACCACTCCTTGGCTGTGTGTGTACCACCTTACTGGCTGAACAATGTGACTGCCCCTTAAGCTATTCTCTACCTCACTGGTAGGACTTCGTCTTCCCACCATCATGACAACTGCATCAGGGGTCAGATTTCTGAAGGCAAGCCTAAGCACAACTGCACTCATTGAGTGTGCTGAGGCTTTGGCAGACATCCATAGTCATGGTAGGCTGTGGGAACAAGTCAACCACCATTCCAAAGACTGCAGATTCCACTATGAGCAGTGATGTGCCACTCAGCAATTCCTGTAAAGTGGATGCAGAATGGCTGCTACCAGGCCATGCTGAGGAGTAGACTGAACCACTGTACAACTTTCAGCAATAAAAAAATATATATTGTAAAACCAGTTGCTGGTACCTCCAAAAATGCTGTTAAACCTGGTAAAACCATTTTTATCAACAAAGTATAGTTTCACAGATAACACTTCTTGAGTTTTGACAATATATTTCAGGCAAGTGCCATAAGAATGGCTGGTGTGGGGAGGAATGGAAGGGGAGGTAGACAAAGCCCCACAATTTTCAGTTTTTTTTGAGGCATTGTGATCAGTGAGAGACATTGTGTAGTTACCTATAACCGAACCAAATTTCAGTTCTGTCTGATTATTAATTACAGAGAAATTAAAAATTGAGCAAAGAAAATTGAAGGGTTTTATCCCAAAAAAGGGGGTAAAGTCTCACAGTGTGGGTCAGTGCCCCATTTGATAGAAATGTAGATGAAAAAGGATGACTGGATAATAAAAATACTTGAAGTAACCATTTGCAACATTGTATTATTGTAGCCAAATTAACCAACACAATATTTAACTTAAATATCTCACACATTTTAACATTAGCCTTAAAAATACCTGTATAAAAATAATACTTTCTTCTGCAAGAGAGGATTAGTAGGTTAATCTGAAAGACAATAGATAGCCTAACTATAAAGAAAGAGTTCAATGAATGAGGCCAAGCTATGAGCTAGTAAATAGCGTATTTTATTGGGTCCTCTGTGGAAGTTTTTTAACATGCCTTCACAGGCTTCTTCTTGGTATAGAGAAATTATCTTGACCACAGAGAGCTGGAGTGAGTTTTTGGTGTTTCCCTGCACTTTTACTACAGCAAAGTCATTGACTGATACGGGCACCTGATTCTTCCTTAAACTCCCAGGCTCTTTTTCCTCTTCTTTCGGTACTTCTTCACTGAATGGTAAGTCCATATCTATATCTGAGCTACTGTCATGAACTGAGAAATCTGAATCTGACTGGCTGTTTTCTTCCTTTTTTTGATATTGATGCAGTGAAATCTAGTGTACATCATTTTGTTTCTATGGCACACTCTTTTTTTTTTCTTTCTTTGGCACGCCTTTCCATCTCAGTAACAAGCTTTTCTTTTCTCTTCGATTCTTCTTCCGTTTGTTCTTTATTGGATATCAACATCAGAAGCACAAATTTCAATGCTTTGACAGAATTTTCCCTCTTAGTCTTCATTTTAGGTAGCGAAATTATATCTTCAGGTGAGATATTCTCATACAGTTGAATGTCATCTTTTGTGGGGGTTATCACTGAAGAACTGCTATTGCACTGTTGTAATTTGTTCTCTTGTGCTGTTATGATAACAGGAGAAGTGGCTGGTTCCAGATCAGGAGAAATTTCCTCCAAAACTGCTCGCTCAGCCACATTGTTTTCAGCATCAGGATCATATGTGTTATCAAATATGGTTATTAGATCATTTCTGTTACAACCATCTTCTAGCAGCTCTGGTCAGTAACCTCTGATGCCAAAAAGTCAGCATCTGTACAGATTTTTGGGGGTCAAAGGGGATAGTGCCTGTGATTTTAAACCTTGAGCATCATTTGGAATGGCCCTGGCTTTTTCTAAAGCAATTTTGGAATTTGTGACAGTTCTGTAAATGTTAAAGGTCTGACCTGGATTAGAAACATCCCATGAATAAATAGCAGCATCATAATAACCCAGGGAGTGGATCTAGTTGTTTTTTGTGACTGCTGTGATGTGACAACATGAGTAGATAGACATACTTTGATTTTGGTAAAGCAATTACTTCTAGGCTTTTATGGGAAACATGATGGTCAAGAATAAGTAGGACTGAGTTTTCAGTATTTGGGCTGGCGAGCATGATGAAATGTTCCAACCATTTGATGATGAAGTAGGATAGAATGTAGTGTCCAAGTGCACCTACAGTACACATGTTGATGACAGTTTGGCCCTGCTCAGCTGCAACAATTTTGGCCACTTATCCTCTTGCTTTGGGAGCAACGTGTAAAGGAAGTTTGTTCAGAACCATCTGGATACCAGGTTTGTCCATATTATATATTCACTTGGAGTGAACTTAATTTTTTTCAAATAAGACCCCAACTTGTCAAAATAAGCTGAGCCCTGTTGAAACCCCTGGTTCTGGTGATGCTGGCTTTTCATGGGACTTGCAGAGACAACCTGTTCCTCTTCATAAATTTATGGGTAAAATCCTTGTGAGAGAGTTGGGATTTAAAACAAATTTGAGAATTTATTTTGCTTTTCTCTAGACATTTAAAAAGAAGAAACCTTAGAGATTTCAAAGCGAAGCCATCAAAATCTCTGGTCAAGTGCAACACTGTGACTCATTAACTCTTCTCTTGACCTGTAGTAAAAATTGGTCAAAATGGGCCGAGTTTGACATCTCTCCTTTCTTCAGTCTGTCCCTCAGTATGCTCTTGTGGAAATCAGTTTGAATGGCTGCCTTATGAATTGAAGAAGCTATTGTAATTATGTTGCGAACCTCATTGAGCTTGAGCTCCATTGTAGTTCTAAATTCTGTTTCTCTTTTGTAGATCCTAAATCATAAAATTAAATATAAATGTATAAAAATTATAATTATTATAAATTAAAAGTTTTTAATTGAAATAATTATATAATATAAATAAAAAATATAAAATTCTTCCTGGAATTAAAACTTCATGAGTAGGTAACGACTACCAAATAACTTTTAAAAGAGAGTAAACTGCATGAAGTACACTTTAAATGTAAATGTTAATAAAACAGTGAAAAATGACAATTTTCATCATATTCTGAAAAATGATGCCATGCTGATTTTGGCGACGAACTGGAACAGTTATTTCCAGGCGGAAGTGAAACTTAAATGCACTAGTGTCAATGAGTAACTTGTGTTTTCTTTATGTCAAATCTTATATTATACAGTGTTCAAGTGAAATAGCAGGAGAGTTATACATAAGTAGAGTAAAACATATTTACCTTGTTTTCCCATCTGTGGAGCGACCTGCCAGGTTGAACTTCCATGGAACAATAAGTTACAATAAGACGAACTGCCAACTGGTGTTGCTTGACCCCCAGCTACCTTATGCTTTACAAATACATAAACTCTGTCTGCATGAACATCAATTGGGAAAACACATTCGCGTGATGCAATGAGATTAGTTAAAGGATTAATATTTGAGGGTTGTAGATTATATCTATATCTCAATTACATGGATATCTCTTGGTGCCCAAAGAATTTTTGCAAAAACATTGTGTTACTTTCAAAATAAATAACAAATTTCTACCTCCACAAGCAAAACAAAATGGGGAAACAAGATACTTGAAAATCACAGTGGCATTAAATTCTTGAAATTGACTGACGAAGGACCAATTCAGCAAACTACTTTCGAGAATCACATGTGTGTAACTATTTAAGGGACAAAATATAAACTGAAGCCTGATGCTGCTTTTGTTTATAATAAGGGTAAATGGGGTGTTGATATCTCCAATCAACTGATATCTTATTTCAGTTGATAACAGAAAACCGTTAAGTGGCTCAGAAAAATTATTACACACTTAATATGTCGTACCTGATTAATAAATGCTTGGTATATAAATCAAAGGTGAGGGTAATAAATAAATGTATTACTGTTTTACAATTTTGAGGACAAATTATTAATCACCTTTTGACCTATGTTCACTACACAGAACAAGGGGATGCACAAAAACAAATACCCTCAAAAAAAAGTTTTACATGATCCTGAATCACATAAAGAGCCTGCATGAAAATCAAGAACAATATGAAAGGAATGTTACAAATCATTATATATATATTTTTTTAAAAAAAGTAGATATTATGCTACAAGTAAAGTGAAAAATGATGTATTGCAATCATTTGAAATGCTTCCAGAAATTGAATAGCAAACATTTACAATAAGTTAAGCTTGTAATATTGAATTATTATGTTTTTACAATCAATTTTTGTTAATTTCATTTAGAATGTTACACTTAAGTTATGTTTATAATATACAGGTGAAATGAAATAACTCTTACTTTTTCAATTTATATGTGTTAAAATTCCATTACTCAAATTCTCAATTATATTGCAATTTCTTATAGTATGGTTTTTCCACTGTTTGATGGAACATTCAAATGTGAGCTACCACTGGTACAAGCTGCCATGTGGGAGACTTCTGTGTGGTCACTAGTGGTAAGTGCAGCCGGAAGGAGGGAATCGAATGAGCCGCTGGTGGTACGCAACAGTGTGAATGTTTTAAGCACAAATTGATCACATGTACATCTCAGCAACATAATCAATATTACTGTAAACTGGGGTGATTAGAGACTCAGGTGTGAATAGGGGCAGCAATTCAGGAAAAAATTTTAAGTGTTATTAACGCAATGAAAAATCATTTGTCTGTAGTGAGATCTGATGTCCAAAACACCTTATGAGTTTGTTTCTCTGAAATACTTGGTTACTATCATCTTTGACTTATTGCAGAAGTTGGCAGCCTTGTTCAAACTCGTCATCTGTTTGTGTTTTTTTTATATTTTTTTTATTGGCAGTAAAACTTCAGCTGTACATGCTACATACTTTTGAGGAATCTTTTCAAAAGTTTCCAGGTAAATACAGTATTATCACTATACACAAGGGACATGCTCAGAGACTTATGATACAATCATGTTTTTGTAGAAACTGTAATATATTTTCTCTTATGCTGCAACTTTTTTTAACTTTCAGGGGTGAATAGGGACAGAATGGTTAGGAAATATCAGCATGGTCCTACAAGTCATCACCACAAACATGTTACACAAGAGGACCTGGAAAGGGCTATAGAAGCCATTAGAAAGGGATGTCACTCCGAAAAGCTTCAGAAAATTTTAAAATTGCGAAGGTACAGCAAAATGTCTAAGCAGGAAATTGAAAACAGAAATAAGAAGGGAGGACAAACAGATCTTGGTGTGCCAACTGAAGTGAAGATTGTGGAAAGTGTTTTTACTTGTGGAAGATGGGGATATCCACTAAGCATGTTTGACATACAATGTTTTGTAAAGTACTATTTGGACACAGAAGGAAGAATAATGAAGCAATTTAAAAACAATCTTCCAGGTCCAAATTGTGCACAATCTTTAATCGAGAGACACAAAGTTATTTCTCCAAGAATATGTCAAAATATATACCAAAGCATGGCTAAAGTTACCTCACAGGATATTGTTTATTGTTTTGAAGAGTTGAAAATAACTCTTAATGGTGTTCCCCCAGAGCAAATATTAAAGAGGCGGACAACCCTCAAAGGAAAAAAACTTCTGTGCAAAAGAGGCTGCAAATATTTAGACAGGGTTATGAATCAAACAAAATCCAATGTAAGCGTGATGTTTGCTGCTACAGGCGATGGCACACTGTTGCCACCTTACGTGATATATAAAGCTGAACACCTATACGATCTGTGGAATGAAGGTGGTCCTGCTGGGGCAAGGTATAACAGAAGTAAATCAAGCTGGATGGACAGCAGTTGTTTCTTAGATTGGTTTAAGCCTATAGTGATACGTTATTTTCGTTGTTTTGAGGGAAGAAAAGTCATTATTGGTGACAACTTGAGCTCTCATCTGTCTCCAGCTGTCATTGTCAAACAGGACACTAAGTGTGTTTTCTTACCACCGAACTCAACTCATCTTACACAACCTCTAGATGTCGCAATGTTTAGGCCATTGATACAGACTTGGCAAAAGGTTCTGGAGAACTGGGAAAGCAGAACTAACAACAAGTGTTCAGGAATTGATAAGAAGTACTTTCCTTGACTTTTGAAAGAAACCCTTGACATGTTATCACCAATCATAGAAAGAAACATTTGTTCAGGTTTCAAGAAGACTGGTATTTATCCTTTTAATGAAGACCAAGTTCTTGGAATGTTGCCATCTGAAGAAAGTGGAGAAGGCAGCTATGGCACTGTTAATGGCAGCCTGGTTGAATTCTTAAAGCATCAAAGGTGGCCTGACGATAATTTGCCAAAACCGGGTAGAAAAAGGAAACTGAACTGAAGGAAACCTGGCAGGAGTGTTCATGCACAAGACATGTCGAATTCAGTGAATGAATCAGAAGAAGATAGTGATGGTGACAACAGTGATCACAGTTATGAAGACAGAGAAGACTCCAGACCTACATCTACATCTACGCCACACGGTGCGTGGTGGAGGGTATCTTGTACCACAACTAGCATCTTCTCTCCCTGTTCCACTCCCAAACAAAATGAGGGAAAAATGACTGCCTATATGTCTCTGTATGAGCCCTTATCTCTCTTATCTTATCTTTGTGGTCTTTCTGCAAAATGTAAGTTTGCGGCAGTAAAATTGTACTGCAATCAGCGTCAAATGCTGGTTCTCTAAATTTCCTCAGTAGTGATTCGCGAAAAGAACACCTCCTTTCCTCTAGGGACTCCCACCTAAGTTCCTGAAGCATTTCCCTAACACTCGCATGATGTTCAAACCTACCAGTAACAAATCTAGCAGCCTGCCTCTGAATTGCTTCTATGTCCTCCCTCAATCCGACCTGATAGGGATCCCAAACGCTCGAGCAGTACTCAAGAATAGGTCGTATTAGTGTTTTATAAATGGTCTCCTTTGTAGATGAACCACATCTTTCCAAAATTCTACCAAAGAATTGAAGACGACTATCCGCCTTCCCCACAACTGCCATTACATGCTTGTCCCACTTCATAATGCTCTGCAATGTTTCGCCCAAATATTTAATCGATGTGACTGTGTCAAGCGCTTCACTACTAATGGAGTATTCAAACATTACAGGATTCTTTTTCCTATTCATCTGCATTAGTTTACATTTATCTATATTTAGAGTTAGCTGCCATTCTTTACACCAATCGCAAAACCTGTCCAAGTCATCTTGTATCCTCCTACAGTCACTCAACGACGACACCTTCCCGTACACCACAGCATCATCAACAAACAGCTGCACATTGCTATCCACCCTATCCACAATATCATTCATGTAGATAGAAAACAACAGTGGACCTACCACACTTGCCTGAGATGATACCCTCACCATCGAGGGCAACGAACTGGTTTCTATTACTTAAGAAATCTTCGAGCCACTCACATACTTGGAAACCAATCCCATATGGTCGTTCCTTAGTTAGGAGTCTGCAGTGGGTCACCGAGTCAAATGCTTTCCAGAAGTCAAGGAATAAGACATCCGTCTGATACCCTTCATCCATGGTTCACAAGATGTCATGTGAAAAAAGGGGCGCGTTGCGTTTCTCAGGAGCGATGCTTTCTAAAGCCGTGCTGATGCATGGACAGCAACTTCTCTGTCTCAAGGAAATTCATTATATTCGAACTGAGAATATGTTTGAGAATCCTGCAACAAACCGATGTTAAGGATATTGGTCTTTAATTTTGAGGATCCGTCCTTCTACCCTTCTTATATACAGGCGTCACCTGCACTTTTTTTCCAGTCACTCGGGACTTTATGTTGGGCTAGAGATTCGCGATAAATGCAAGCGAAGTAAGGAGCCACTGCAGTAGAGTACTATCTGTAAAACCGAATTGGAATCCCATCAAGACCTGGCATTTTATTTATTTTCAACCCATTCAGCTGCTTCACAACCCCAGGGATGTCTATCACTATGTCCTCCATACGGGAATCTGTACAAGATTCAAACAGCGGTATGTTTGTACGATTCTCCTGCGTGAAATATTTCTCAAATGCTAAATTTAAAATTTCAGCTTTTGTTTTGCTGTCTTCTGTTGCCAGGCCAGACTGATCAGTGAGTGACTGGATGGAAGCCTTTGACCCGCTTACCGATTTTACGTAAGACAGGAATTTCCTTGGGTTTTCAGCAAGATCTTTTGCTAAGGTATGACGGTGGTAGTGGTTGAGTGCTTCGTGCATTGCTCATTTTACAGCAGCACGAATCTCTACTAACTTTTGCCTGTCCTCATTCTCCCGATCTTTCTTGTACCGCGAGTGCAACTGCCTTTGCTTCCTAAGCATTCTCCAAATTGCGCTGTTAAACCACGGTGGGTCTTTTCTGTCCATAACCCACTTTTTTGGCACATACTTGTCCAATATGTGATTTACAATGTGTTTAAAATTTGCCCGTAATTCTTCCACTTCCATCGTACCAGAAGTAAATGAAGTCGATTCATTTACTAAGTGGGTAGCTAACAACTGCTTATCTGCTCTTTCTAGTAAGAATATTCTCCGAGCCTTCTTGGCCGACTTTTTAACTTTCGTAACTATAGTAGTAATGACATGTTCACTAATCCCTGTCTCAACACTGACACCGTCTGAGGTCTGGTCTGTTCGTGGCAATCAGATCTAAAATATTTCCATTACGCGTTGGCTATCGATATAGCTGCTCAAGACAGTTTTCGGATAATGTGCTCAAAAGTAATTCACACGACAGCTCGTCTGTACCACCTGTAATGAATCCATAGACATCCCAGTGTATACTAGATAGGTTTTTTTTTTTTTTGTGTTTTAGGGCGCACAACTTCAACGGTCATTGGCGCCCAGACTTTGTTAGGAATGCAGCGCGAGTCACAAGTTTAAAACAGCAACAAAACGGAAAACACGATAAAAGACAGACTGAGGCATAGGATTAAAAAAAGGAAAACAGCATAATCAAATGTCCTTAGAGAGGGTTGTCAAATTGATAAAATGAAGAACGCGAGCAGCTGCTCGTGGGTCATCCGCTAAAAGGGCTTCTAGAGTACATGGCAGGCCAAGATCAAGACGCAGTGCGTTAAAATCCGGACAGGACATTAAAATGTGGCGGACCGTCAGCAATTGCCCACATGGACAGAACGGTGCCGGCGCAGCCGTCAGCAGATGGCGATGGCTGAACCGGCAGTGTCCAATTCGTAACCGGGCCAAAACTACCTCCTCCCGCCAAGAAGGGCGTGAGGAGGACGTCCAAGCCACGGGAAGAGGTTTCAAGGCCTGAAGCTTGTTGTCTGTAAGTGCAGCCCAATCGGCATGCCACAGCGATAAAATGCGCCGACAAATGACCCTGCTAAAATCGGACGAAGGGACACAACAAGAAGCTGTCCGAGGCTGGAGGACCGTAGCCTTGGCCGCGGCATCTGCAGCTTCGTTCCCAGGGATACCGACATGGCCAGGAACCCACATAAAGCTAACCGGAGAACCGACGTCCACCAGCTGCTGAAGAGAGCATTGGATCCGATGTACGAAAGGGTGAACCGGGTACGGATCACTGAGGCTCTGGATAGCACTCAGGGAATCGGAGCAGATGACATATGCAGAATGTCGGTGGCGGCAGATGTAAAGAACAGCCTGGTAGAGGACAAAGAGCTCAGCTGTGAAGACCGAACAATGGCCATGGAGCCGGTATTTGAAACTTTGTGCCCCGACAATAAAAGAACACCCGACCCCGTCATTGGTCTTAGAGCCATCTGTATAAATGAAGGTCATATTAATGATCTTCGAACGAAGTTCGACAAAACGGGAGTGGTAGACTGAACCGGGGGTAACCTCCTTCGGGAGCGAGCAGAGGTCAAGGTGGACGCGAACCTGAGCCTGGAGCCAAGGTGGCGTGCGGCTCTCGCCCACTCGAAAGGTTGCAGGGAGTGAAAAATTAAGGTGTTGAAGGAGGCGACGAAAGCGAACTCCAGGGGTTGCAGGGCAGAGACATACAACTTGTATTGACGGTCGAGAGAGTCATCAAAAAAGGAACGATAAGACGGGTGGTCAGGCATTGCCAGTAGCCGACAGGCATACCGACAAAGCAGTATATCGCGCCGGTAGGTGAGTGGCAACTCACCAGCGTCAGCATGAAGACTCTCGACGGGACTAGTATAAAACGCGCCGATCGCAAGTCCTAAACCCCGATGTTGTATGGAGTTGAGGTGGCGTAAGATGGATGGCCGTGCAGAGGAGTATACGAAGCTCCCATAATCCAGCTTGGAGCGGACGATCGACCGATATAGGCGAAGTAGGACGGTTCGATCCGCTCCCCACGACATACCACTAAGAACACGGAGGACATTTAGAGAACGGGTACAACGGGCAGCCAAATATGACACATGTGGAGACCAACTACGTTTCCTGTCAAATGTAAGACCTAAAAATTTTGTTGTCTCCACGAATGGGAGAGCAACGGGACCGAGTCGTAAGGACGGTGGGAGAAACTCTGTAGCGCCAGGAAGTTAATACAGACCGTCTTCTCGGCAGAAAAACGGAAGCCATTGGCGACACTCCAGGAGTAAAGATGCTCAAGAGAACGCTGAAGACAGCGCTCCAGGAAACACGTACGCTGCGCACTGCAATAGATAGTAAAATCGTCCACAAAAAGGGAGCCTGATACATCAGCTGGGAGGCAATCCATTATTCGATTGATCGCTATGGCGAAGAGAGCGACGCTCAAAACTGAGCCCTGTGGCACCCCATTCTCCTGGCGAAAGGTGTCCGACAGGACAGAACCCACACGTACCCTGAACTGTCGATCCATTAAAAAGGAACGAATAAAAAGAGGAAGGCGACCGCGAAGGCCCCATGTATGCATGGTGCGGAGAATGCCCGCCCTCCAACAGATGTCGTAAGCCTTCTCCAAATCAAAGAACACAGCCGCGGTCGGGCGCTTCCGCAAGAAGTTATTCATAATGAAGGTCGACAAGGTAACCAGATGGTCAACAGCAGAACGGCGCCTACGAAATCCACATTGTACATTGGTAAGTAGGCGTCGAGACTCGAGCAGCCAAACCAATCGAGAGTTAACCATTCGCTCCATCACTTTACAGACACAGCTGGTAAGCGAGATAGGTCGATAACTGGAAGGCAAGTGCTTGTCCTTCCCCGGCTTAGGAATCGGGACAACAATAGAGTCGCGCCAGCATGCGGGAACATGTCCCTCAATCCAGATGCGATTGTATGTACGAAGAAGAAAAGTTTACCCGCAGGAGAAAGGTTCTTCAGCATCTGAATATGAATAGAATCAGGCCCTGGATCGGAGGACCGTGATCGGCCAAGTGCGTTTTCGAGTTCCCGCATGGTGAATGGGGCATTATAACTTTCACGATTCGAGGAGCGGAAGTTAGGTGGCCTAGCCTCCTCTGCCTGTTTGCGGGGGAGGAAGGCAGGGTGGTAATGAGCGGAGCTCGAAACCTCTGCAAAAAAGCGGCCGAAGGCATTGGAGACAGCCTCAGGGGCCACAAGGACGTCATTCGCGACCTTCAAGCCAGAAACTGGTGAGTGGACCTTAGTGCCAGATAGCCGGCGCAGGCTACCCCAGACAACAGAAGAAGGAGTAAAACTGTTGTAGGTGCTTGTGAAAGCAGCCCAGCTGGCTTTCTTGCTTTCTTTAATAATACGACGACACTGTGCACGTAATCGTTTATACACCCCTGGAAATTGAAATAAGAACACCGTGAATTCATTGTCCCAGGAAGGGGAAACTTTATTGACACATTCCTGGGGTCAGATACATCACATGATCACACTGACAGAACCACAGGCACATAGACACAGGCAACAGAGCATGCACAATGTCGGCACTAGTACAGTGTATATCCACCTTTCGCAGCAATGCAGGCTGCTATTCTCCCATGGAGACGATCGTAGAGATGCTGGATGTAGTCCTGTGGAATGGCTTGCCATGCCATTTCCACCTGGCGCCTCAGTTGGACCAGCGTTCGTGCTGGACGTGCAGACCGCGTGAGACGACGCTTCATCCAGTCCCAAACATGCTCAATGGGGGACAGATCCGGAGATCTTGCTGGCCAGGGTAGTTGACTTACACCTTCTAGAGCACGTTGGGTGGCACGGGATACATGCGGACGTGCATTGTCCTGTTGGAACAGCAAGTTCCCTTGCCGGTCTAGGAATGGTAGAACGATGGGTTCGATGACGGTTTGGATGTACCGTGCACTATTCAGTGTCCCTCGACGATCACCAGTGGTGTACGGCCAGTGTAGGAGATCGCTCCCCACACCATGATGCCGGGTGTTGGCCCTGTGTGCCTTGGTCGTATGCAGTCCTGATTGTGGCACTCACCTGCACGGCGCCAAACACGCATACGACCATCATTGGCACCAAGGCAGAAGCGACTCTCATCGCTGAAGACGACATGTCTCCATTCGTCCCTCCATTCACGCCTGTCGCGACACCACTGGAGGTGGGCTGCACGATGTTGGGGCGTGAGCGGAAGACGGCCTAACGGTGTGCGGGACCGTAGCCCAGCTTCATGGAGACGGTTGCGAATGGTCCTCGCCGATACCCCAGGAGCAACAGTGTCCCTAATTTGCTGGGAAGTGGCGGTGCGGTCCCCTACGGCACTGCGTAGGATCCTACGGTCTTGGCGTGCATCCGTGCGTCGCTGCGGTCCGGTCCCAGGTCGACGGGCACGTGCACCTTCCGCCGACCACTGGCGACAACATCGATGTACTGTGGAGACCTCACGCCCCACGTGTTGAGCAATTCGGCGGTACATCCACCCGGCCTCCCGCATGCCCACTATACGCCCTCGCTCAAAGTCCGTCAACTGCACATACGGTTCACGTCCACGCTGTCGCGGCATGCTACCAGTGTTAAAGACTGCGATGGAGCTCCATATGCCACGGCAAACTGGCTGACACTGACGGCGGCGGTGCACAAATGCTGCGCAGCTAGCGCCATTCGACGGCCAACACCGCGGTTCCTGGTGTGGCCGCTGTGCCGTGCGTGTGATCATTGCTTGTACAGCCCTCTCGCAGTGTCCAGAGCAAGTATGGTGGGTCTGACACACCGGTGTCAATGTGTTCTTTTTTCCATTTCCAGGAGTGTAATTGATACAATTCGCCACTGTAGGGTGGCGTTTAAAGGTGCGTAAAGCACGTCGACGAGCACGTAATGCGTCTCTACATGCTGCGGTCCACCAGGGGACCGGTACGCGACGTGGAGAAGAAGGAGGGTGAGGGATGGAATATTCAGCAGCAGTGAGAATGACTTCCGTGAGGTGTGCGACCTGACGATCGCAGCTTGTGAAGGTGTGATCTTGAAAGGTCGCCCTGGAAGAGAAGAGCCCCCAGTCTGCTTTGGAGATGGTCCAACTAGATGAGCAGAGAGAGGGGGTATGCTGCAGGAGATGGATAACACACGGGAAGTGGTCGCTCGAATATGTATCAGAAAGTGCATACCACTCAAACTGGCGTGCAAGTTGGGGAGTACATATAGAGAGGTCTAAATAGGAATAGGTGCGAGATGTGTCCGAAAGAAAAGTAGGGGCGCCAGTATTGAGGCAGACAAGATTGAGCTGGTTGAAAAGGTCTGCTAAGAGGGAGCCCCTCGGGCAGTATGCTGGAGAGCCCCAAAGGGGATGGTGGGCATTGAAGTCTCCAGTTAACAAAAATGGTGCAGGTAGCTGAGCAATAAGTTGCATCATGTCTGCCCTGGTAACGGCAGACGACGATGGAGTGTAAACGGAACAAATCGAAAATGTAAAAGTGGGGAGAGTAATGCGGATGGCAACTGCCTGCAGGCTGGTGTGCAACGGGATGGGATCGTAGTAAATATCATCCCGGACCAGCAACACAACCCCTCCATGAGCCGGGATACCTACCACAGGGGGTAGTTCAAAACACACAGAGGTGTAGTGTGCCAAGGCAATTTGATCGCATGGGCGTAGCTTCGTTTCCTGGAGGGCTACGACGAGCGGACGGTGCAAGCGGAGCAGCAACTTCAAGTCCTCTCGGTTGGAGCGAATGCTGCGAATATTCCAGTGAATAAGTGCCATCGTAAGAAGAAAAGGAAGATGAAAGAAGGGGTCACCTCGAAGGCCGCTGAGGGCCTGACTTCGAGCGAGCACTGCCGCCGCTATCAGTAGGCGGACAGTCATCGTCCATTGGGTCTATAGGTTCATCGGCCATCTCGGGAAGATGACCGAGAGGGGAAGCTTCCGCCGCTGGTGAACGGCCAGATGTTCGGCTACCAGCGGTGCGGCCAGGCGAAACGGATGATGGCCTGGGGCGGCAACCGCTGGGTGGCGCAGGAGAAGAAATGCGCCGTGGCGGAGAAGGAGAACTGTGCTTCCTATGAGCCTTCTTGGAAGGTCGTTTGGTGGAAGTACCGGTCGAAGGCTGGGAGGTCGAGGGACATAGGAAGTCTGCACGGGACGGTTCCTTCTTGAAGGCCCATGCATCTGACTTCGGGGTCTTCGTCTTAGCAGAAGCTGATGAAGGGGCTGGTGTCTGTGGGGTGATGGGAGGAAGAGGAGACGTCGACCGCGCGATCTTAGCACTGGCCAAATGGACGACCGTGGTGCTGAAGGTCAGATCGCATGTCTGGGTTGCCACCTCCCTGGTAGTCCGAGGAGAGGCGAGGACAGTACTATATTTCCCCGCTGGGAGCAGCGTGGGCTTCCTACTAGCCAATAGCTTGCGAGCAGCCGAGGTGGACACTTTTTCTTTGACCCGAATTTCTTGGATACAGCGTTCTTCCTTATAGACAGGACAGTCGCGGGAGGATGCGGCATGGTCACCCTGACAGTTCACACAATGAGGAGACGGAGGTGGACAGTCACCCTCATGGGCATCCCTGCCACAAGTGACACATTTAGCCGCATTGGAACAAGACTGTCGAGTGTGATTGAAACGCTGACACTGGTAGCAGCGCGTAGGTGTCGGGACATAGGGGCGAACAGAAATAACCTCGTAGCCCGCCTTGATGCGTGATGGCAGCTTAACACTATCAAAGGTCAAGAAAAGTGTCCGGGTCGGTACAAGGTCATTGTTGACCTTTTTCATGACCCTATGGACAGCCGTCACGCCCTGCTCAGCGAGGAAAGATTGAATCTCCTCGTCAGTCAATCCGTCGAGGGATCTAGTATAGACCACACCACGAGACGAATTCAAAGTTCGGTGAGCCTCCACCCGGACAGGGAACATGTACAGGAGTGTGGCCCGAAGCAGTTTTTGTGCCTGAAAGGCGCTCTCAGTTTCTAGTAATAAGGTACCGTTACGAAACCTGGTACAAGATTTGACAGATCTGGCTATGGCATCTACGCCCTTCTGAATAACAAAAGGGTTGACAGAAGAAAAATCCTTTCCGTCCTCAGATCGAGAAACGACGAGGAACTGTGGGGCAGGCGGTAGGACTTTTGTCACTGTTGGCTGGTCATGTTTCCGTTTTTGGGCAGAAGTCGAGAGAGATGGAGTGAAATCCATTGCGGAGGAATCCCCCATGATTGCCAGCGTCTCCGATGGCGCGCTCCTTCCTTGTGGGGACCCTCTCAGAGGGCACTCCCGCCTTAGGTGAATGTTTACACCTCAGGTCACACCTCCCGAGAAACAGACGGAGGGACCAATCAGCATGGTCAGAAGGTATCAGCTCAGGCAATCACCCCTCCCTGGGCCTGGCCTTTACCAGGGGGTACGCGCGTGCCTTACATGTCTACCCAGGGCGGGGAATTACGCGTTACCCCGTCGCCGGCTACGCGTGCGAACGCGTGGGTCGGCCTTCAGGCATGCACAGGGAGGAAGGAAGAAGAGGAAAAAGAAGAGAGAGAGGGAGAAAGAGGACAGACTGTCTCAAACGCCGAGGCGGAGACCAGAGAAGGCAAGGAGAAGAAGGCAATGAGAAGGCAAGGAGAAGAAGGCAAGGCGAAGAAGGCAATGAGGAGGCAAGGAGAAGAAGTCAAGGGAAAGAGTAAGGAAGACAGTGAGGTGGAGAAGAGCAAAGAAAGGAACCAACCAAAGGAAGGAAGAAACGAGAAGTGAAAAACCAAAAAGACCACAATTATAGGTCGTGGAACCGTCCGTCTTCGGACGCAGGCGCTAACTACCCCCGTGAGGGGGATGGACTCCTTTTAGTCACCTCTTACGACAGGCAGGAATACCTCGGGCCTATTCTAATCCCCGGACCCGCAGGGGGGACTAGATAGGTTGAAGTCGCTTCCGACTAACATAGCATGATCCGGGTACTTCTGCGATACAGAATGTAGACTCCCTTTGAACGATTCTAGATCTGTCATGGTGGAAACTGGTGGCCGGTAATAACACCCCACAATTAACTTTATTTCCCCTAGCCATGTTAAATGTGTCCACATAACTTCACAATCACACTCTACTTCGACCTCTGTAGACAATATTTTTGTCAACTGCAATGAAGACACCACCGCCTTCGGTGTCTAACCTGTCTTTCTGATACACGTTCCAACCCTCACTAAATATTTCAGAACTTCCTATCTCAGGGTTCAGCCAGGTCTCAGTCCCCGAGAATAATTTGCGCGCCACACGCTTCCTGGAGGGCAGTAAATTCAGGAACTTTATTCCGAACACTCTGAAAATTTACTGCAAATATCTTGATAGCTGAAGTGTCTTTACACTGAGCGCGTCCTGATTTCCCTGCCTGCACGTTGACTGGTGAGTGTTCATCAGGACACCCCGCATTACTGCCTAGCCTAAATAACCCCCATGTGCACGCCACAAGTACTCTGCTGCCTGAGTAGCCACTTCCTTTGTGTAGAGCACCCCTGACCTATCTAGGGACGTCCTACAATTCCCCACCCAATAGTGCAAGTCTAGAAATCTGCAGCACAAGACCATCACAGAGTCGACGAAGCCTCTGTTTCAGACCCTCCACTCGGCTCAAAAACCAAAGGACCCTGATCCACTCTGGGAATGATGCTGCAAATAGAGAGCTCTGCTTGCACCCCGCGTGCGAGGCCAGCGGTCTTTACGAAATCCGCCAGCCACCTGTACGAACTAAGGATCGCCTCAGAACCCAAGCGACAGGCATCATTTGTGCCGACGTGAGCAACTACTTGCAGACGACTGCACCCCGTACACTCGATAGCCGCAGGCAAGGCCGCCTCCACATCTTGGATGATGCCCCCTGGCAGACAAACCGAGTGCACATTGGATTTCTTTCCAGCCCTGTACGCTATTTCCCTAAGGGACTCCATCACCGCCTAACGTTGGAGCTCCCAATAATCAGCAAGCCTTTGCCCCCGTGTGCCTGCTCGGGTCCTGCTGAAGGAGCAGCCACCTGCCCACTGACATGATGAACGAGCAAGGCCAGCCACCACATTGGCCCTCCGCCTCGAGCGACGCGAATGCGTTGCAGTCCACCGCTCACCTTGAGGTGAGGGTGGCCCCAACGTGCCGGGTACACTAGAAGGTGCCTCAGCGGCTGAGTCAGCGTACGCAGCAAGAGACACCTGGGGTGTCTCAAGCGACGCGCCAGACCCTCCGCCGTCACTGCACCTCGAGGCAGCAGCCTGAAGGCGGCTGACCGTGGCCAACAGCATGCTCAGCCACGCGGACCGTGACAAGGCACCTCAGACTGCTCAGCTACCCCGTGCGGCCCTTATGCTTATGTTCAAAGTATCTGTGATTACATGGCTGATACAAACTATACAGCAGAGTTTATCAAGTTGCCTAAGTGCCATTTTATACGTATATTTCACATTTAATTGATCATATTGTACTAACATTATCTCCTTTATATGTACTCTATATAGCAACTACTGCAATGCGAAAAATCACTAACATTAATATCTATGACTGCTAATGACCAGTGTGTACATGTAGTCTTTCTTCAGGTTATATCTGTCATCAATAATCAGTGTTCTGTTTTTAAATTTCATCTCCATTGTCATGAGCAGCCAGCAAAAAGTGTCAACTGACATAAATGCAAAGTTCTGGAATAAGCTATGGAAAATTGGAGCTGCAACACAGTGTTAAGTACAGCACGACTTCCACAGATTTCACATTTATGTATAAATTGAGGCACTTAAAGTTCTTCCTTTCTTTGGTCATTTTGCTTGCATTGTCAAAAAGGGTATACATACATGCAAAATAATCCTCTCTCAATATCAAGGTTTGGATTAGGGCTAACTATGTAGTTTATTAGTGCCAAAAAACGATAATGCAGTGTTCAAAGGCTATGTTCATTATCTCATGTTCTGTTCTCTTCCCTTCAGTTCCCTCTGGTTTGAATGCTTGTTCACGTATGCAAGTAAATGGTAGCACACACTAATATACTGACTGAATCAACTGTTGTTAGTGTGTGCTTACATTCCCTCTGTTGTAAAGGGAACTTAAGGACACCTCTCTAAATGTTAGTTGCTTGCTTGCCAGTCAGTCTCCCAAGACAATGAATGCTGTTTTGCTTCAATAGCTTCAATCAGACTTGGTGCCATGTACAAACAAAAGAATTTAAAATTCAACAATTTGTTTGCATTAGACAAGAAACAAAGGGAATCCGAAACTGAAAAAAAAAAGATCCGTTGAGATAACAAAATGTTGCAAAATCTGAGAAAAAGAAAAAGAGAATAAAACAATGGACCCAGAAAACATTATTTTCATGCACAAACTGACTGACATGCAATCTGTTGCTGCTAGTGCCAAAAATACCTCAAACTTACCTGACTGGTAGATTTTATTTTCACAAGGTGGTTCTTTGGGAAAGATGCGGCACAGCTGTAACGTTTTTTTATTGTTATTAATTTTCTAACTATAAAATTTATTATGAAAGTTAGCTAATAATTTGAAATGATTAAAATACGCGCATTAGAGCATACTGCAACACTTTTGAGACAATAATACAGAATTACAAACAAAAACATTTTTGACTTTGTAATCAGCCTAGATTTTTTCAGACTTTGTCACTGAAATACTGCACTCTCATCAATGTATTAAAAATGGGAATGCCAAAAAGATTTGTTTCTACTTAAGATGATCCAAGCACATATTAAACTTGTTACTGTAAATACCCTCATGTGTAAAAGTGAAAGACTGGTGATGCGGTCGAGTTTAAGCTTGTTCTGTGAACATATGCCATGCATCCTCCGACAGCCAATGAGCATTCAGCAGTGTTCTGAACACACTGTTGTGAGTGCAAAAATAAAATGTGATTGTGGTGAGTTATTTAGTGAATTTTTACTCCATTTGTTGCTTGTTGCCTTCAATGATGATAACTAAACCTCATCAGTCCTTTTCCTTCACTCCTCTTCCTTCCCCTTCTGCCAGAAGAAGGACTCACTGGTTCCAGAAGGTTGCGAACTTTAATACCTTTATATGTGTGTTCTCCTGCCACTGCTTGGAAAGTAGATTTTTTTTATCTATCCAAATACATTATATAATCTAATGATCTGTAACACTTTTTTTTTTACCAACGGGGAGATCCGAAAAAATTCTCTCTCTGTGTGTGTGTGTGTGTGTGTGTGTGTGTGTGTGTGTGTGTGTGTGTGTGTGTGTGTTGTGCGCACGCGCGCGCTCTCTTTCTTACCCTGGTTTACAAAGAGTGACATCTTATATTGGAGCATTGCACTTCTTGAATTTTGGAATATCATTATCCATTTCCCTTTAAATTTAGTTTCAGAAAGCTCAGTTCTAACATCTTCAACTTTTGTAGCCACGTCTTCCTCCGTTGTGTGTAATATTACAGTATGCTGGTAATTTTTACTTTTGGACTGTCTAACTACAACTGAATGAAACAATTTTCATGCCATGCTCATTGCACCTTTACTATCTGCAAGGCATCTTCAGTGGCAGGTTGTGTGAATGATTTTGTACATGTTATCTTTCTGTTCCATTTTGGTGCTGTTCCTCTTCTTATAATTGCCACTTTGGGTTTTTATTTCCCACATTTCACAGCACTAGGAACTGAAAACTTGTTTTGATGCAATGTTTTGGTTTGTGTTGCTGACTGTCAGATGAAAACAAGTGTTCAGTTCCTAGTGTTGTGAAATGTGGAAAACAAAAACCCCAAGTGGCAATTGTAAGAAGAGGAACAACACAAAAAATGGAAACAGAAACATAACATGTAGAAAATTGACCACACAAACTGCCACTGAAGATGCCTTGCAGAGAGTAAAGGTGAAATGTGGATGGCATGAAAATTGTGTTTCATTCAGTTGTAGTAACACAGTCCAAAAGTAAAAATTATCAATATACCATAAAAGCTATGTTTTATCTTCTACTGTGGTTTAGTTTTCACTTTGATTTCTAACTTCATCTTCCCAAGGAAACATCTGACAATATTAATGTTTCACAATTACAGTGTATCGCCATTTGTTGAATTCACCAAAGTAATAAGAATGGCTTTTAGTTACCAAGACCATTTAATAAATAATTACTTTACATGATTGTATTGCAGTCCAATTTTATGTACATAATGTTACTTAATTTAAGTACACACTTCATATACTAATTAGTTCTGAAACTGTTTCACAATTACAGTTTCCACAGTAAGTGAATGGCATTGGCAAAGCCACAATCATTGAAAATCAAAAACAGTAAGCCTGTCAATGTTGATATTGAAAGCACATAAACCAAAGCATGTGCAATTACTGGAACAGTTTTTCCAAAAATTATAGGCCGCACATAGTCCACAACAATTGCTTCAATACCCCTGGAACAAATATGAGATGCATTTTTAGTTCCACAATTACAAGTAATAAATTAACAAAGCAATTTGTTAACTTCTGCAGAAATTTCATACATCTGTAACAAAACCATTATGCGAACACTACATCTCAGCAACACTGTTTCAAATCTGGATATGAAACTATTTCTAGTTTTGTTAACTTACTTATAATAAAAAGTATGAGGATACAAAATGAAGGGAAAAATGTTAAGTTACATACTTGGCAAGCACACTGTTTGATAACTAAAACCAGATATGCTTCTATCTTGAGATTTTTACAAAGACTTCTACGTCTACACGCCCATTCTGTGATTCACACTACACTCATGTGTATGGCAGAGGGTTCATAGATTCTATGCACTTTTTTGATATGTCTTCTGTCAACACTATCTGGTAAGGATACCATACCTTATAGCACTAGCCCAGAAGAAGACAGACAAGTGTAGTGTACGCAGTCTCTTTAGCAGATTTGTTGCATCCTCTACTTGTTCTGCCTTCCTCACAATATTAGCAATTTAAGTTCATGTTATAAATACAAGCATTCTGCCTTGAGCAGAACATATATTTCCTCTTTCTCACTTTTAAAAATTAAAACTACACTGTATGACCAGGCACATTGACAATGAGTGCCAACAGGCTGCCGTATCATCCTCTGCCACATGGCATCAATTAGATGCATTATGGAGGGTCATGGTGTCAGCACACCAGTCTCCTAGCCACTGTTAGCTTACTGGTTCTGGGAGCTGCTGCTCCTCATTCGAGTAGCTCCTCAGTTGGTATCATAAGGTTGAGTGAGCCCCATTCTAGTCCTCCCACAAAAGAAATATTCCGGACAGTACCAGGAATAGAACCCAGGTTCTGCGCATGGTAGTACGACATGCTGGGCACTCGGTTATGGGGGCAAACTTTTCTCACTTTTATCCATACAGTTTCTGAGCCACTACACCATAATCAATGTGTTTCTTTTTTATTTTAATTATGAAAAGTATATTTCATTGTTTTTAGCCTTGTGCAACACAAGTGAAATTTTTATGCATTTTGTCATCAATATCACTGTCAAACTGCTATTATTATGACTTTTATTGTGTTTAGTATTTAATGCTAATATAGTAAGAAAGGTTAGTGTTGTTTATACCTGTAAGTAGTTCTGATAATGGGAAAATCAATGCCCATTTGTAAATGATTGGAAAACATATGACAAAAAGTAACCATAACAATAGCTCTTATTTCCCTTTCCATTTTATTACAGAAGTTCAGCAAAAATGTTTCACATGACTGACTTTCCAATCACCTGTACTAAAGCAAGCAACAGCCAAATGAACAGCTAAGGAAAAGTAAATGACATCCACTTACACTGTTGTAATAGCAACAGGACATTTGGGTAAATATGAGATGAGGCTCCTGCTTTCCATACTTCGGAAAAGCTGTGACTATTACCAATGTGGTCAAATTCTTAAGTGCTGCAAAGTTCTACCAATTCTACTGTCCCCTTCAATACGACTGAAAATATGTATTTTTTGGCAATTCTATCTAACACCTACCTGTGAAAACAACGCAAATACGACAAAATCTGTCTTCAGTAATGCTAATGCACTTTATCAAGCAAAAAACATTAGAAGGAACTTATTAGCACCTAAAAGTAATGACAGTTTTGTCCCTCTATGAAATGTCTCTTCTCATGAAATTATCGCTGTGTGATGATGCTTATTTTACTGTAATCTAGTGGACTGAAGTGAGACAGTGACAAACCTGGCATAGCTTTACTAAGTGGACAAAATTTGCAAGGCAGAAACAAGAAAGTATCTTTAAAACTATCAAAACAAAAATAGTGACTGTTGATTGATGGCATTTCAGAGCACAAAAGAGAAGTTCAGAGAGACAGAGTTGAGAGTGATGATACAGTCACACTGATTCCCATTTGTTGTAAGCAATGGAAATTGAAACTAATGTGGAGATTGGTAAGACTGCCTTACGCACAGCTAGTTTAAGCCTTCTAGAAGCCCATAAGAGCTGTATTCCATGCAAGAAAACCACCATTTCAAGTCACTGCATACACACTAGCTGACGCCTATTTGAAATACACCAGTCAATATCCACGATTCTAAAAACGTTGACTGTAGTCATTTAAATCCACATGGAAGAATTCCAAATACCTCCAGATGATTCAAATTTGGTAATATAGTAATAAAAAATAATTTAATATATCTTTTGGAGTAGCTCTGCCCCTGAGTAATAATCAGAAAGAATGAATCATTCTTGCTGAAAGTACAACTCTCAAAAATATTTCTAAAGTTGCAATCAGTATAGCTGCAACCAAAGTTTTATGAAAACAAATGTGTATTATTGTTGCAACAAACCAGTGTGAAGATTCTCTCACTAACCTCCCCCCCCCCCCCCCCCCCCCTCTGCCCTTCCCTTTCAATGCACCACAGACTCACTGCACTGCAAGGTTGCTTTTCAGTCACTAACTATATAAAATTGCTTGTCCAACTGCCAACCTGGATTCGTAGGGTGCTGCAACAAAGCATATTCACCTAGCTTGTCACAATTTCATGAATGAAAGTAATACAAATGTCCTGAGAAAAGAATGATATTTTCACTCTGCAGTGGAGTGTGCACTGGTATGAAACTTCCTGGCAGATTAAAACTGTGTGCCAGGGCAGGGACCTTTGCCTTTCGCTGGCAAGTGCTCTACTGACTGAGCTACCCAAGCACGACTCACAACCCGTCCTCACAGTTTCAATTCTGCTAGTACCTTATCTTCTACCTTCCGAACTTCACAGAAGCTCTTCCGCGAACCTTGCAGAACAAGCACTCCTAGAAGAAAGGATATGTGGAGACGTGGCTTAGCCATAGCCTGCAGGATATTTCCAGAATGAGATTTTCACTCTGCAGCAAAGTGGAAGGTAAAAGACGAGGTACTGACAGTACTGAAGCTGTGAGGACAGGTTGAGTCATGTATGGATAGCTCAGTCAGTAGAGCACTTTCCTGCGAAAGGCAAAGGTCCCGAGTTCCGAGTCTCAACCCGGTCCACAGTTTTAATCTGCCAGGAATTTTCAACCTGAAACAAATTCCGCATATAATGCACATTCTTCTTTACAAATAGACTACTGTCAAGAATTTTGTTCAAGAGTATCTCACTGGTGGTACATGTATGTATCCTGGAAATATCCCTACTGGAGCAAAACAATGATTTAAAAAAAAAAAAAAAGGCCCCTTTTACTACAATAATGATAGCAAAGTCTACATATATCATAATATAAGTATGCAACAACAACAACAACAACAACAATTATAATAATTTTTCTCACCTCGCTCGTTTGAAGAGGACAAGAAAACATCAGATTGTAAAAAGAAAAAAAAAAAAAAAAAAAATTAAAAAAAAGTATGGGATGATACAATTAGAATTTTTTAAAATTTAAAGTAAAATTATTTGGTGTAAGGAGCTTCCATGGTTGATGATCAGTTGAAGACTGCATTTAGCAGTACTACAATGAGTTGTTGTTAATGCCGCAGTGTATCTTCAGCTAAGAATGTTCCTCTCCTGCTAAATATTCTTGGACAATTTAATGATAATCAGCAGCAGGTAGAAATCAGTTTATGAACTGGTGAATACCAAGTTTGCATTTGGTGTCAATTTGCTATTTGTGGAAGACTCTGAGATTGATAGATGGCTCAGAGGTATGTCGACAAAACTGTTAAGTGAGCAACAGTTATGAAAAATCAGGTTATTATTTATGACTTACGGCACTACTGGAGTAATGACTTATAGCATTACTGGAGTAATTCAGTCAGTCATTAATGGTCATGAATGAAAGTGTAACACTTGCTTTAAGTTCAAACAGCAGGCTCCAAATATGGGAACATGCAGATGTGGTCAAGTAAATATGTATCTGAATACTATCAATGAAACATCTGATGGACTGACTAAGTAACTGTAGCATGTAACTTTGGTAGCATAAGCCACATACCTAGGAAGAATCAACATGATAAAGATGGTGATGCCAATTGCAGTTAGGCCACTATTTCTATTTTAAACTGGCCCATTTTTGTATTGAATATCATACAGAAAATTAAATCATTCGCCTGTGATAGCATGTTTCCGAGGAGTGTTGCACGTTAAGTGGGACCAGGTTGGTTCTAGAATATTTACTGATAATGCCACAACTCAATTCTACAATTTTTTCTTTCATTTGTGTACTATTCTGAAAGTATGAAAAACAGAACGTGGGTATCCACATCACATAGAGGGGATACTGAGTTGCTGACAGGCACTACGAAAAACTGCTATACATTTTAGCTTTCAGCCAAAATGCCTCCTCCTGAAGCTGAAAATACATTCACATAAGCACAACTCACACATACAACCACTGTCTCTGGGTGCTGTGGCTGGACTGAGTTGTAACTGCGCAATCAGGTGTGAGTGATGGCCTGGGAGGTGGAGATACCAGGGAGAGGTTGGGAAAGGTGTAGTGCTGCTTGTGGGCGCAAGCACTGACATGGTGGTGACAGGATAAGGCTTCCGCAAGCAATTTGAAGGTTTCTTTTTTTTTGGGGGGGGGGGGGGGTTGGGAAGGGAGCACAAAAGGAGAGAAGTAGGGAAGGGGGGAAAAGACTAGAGGTTGTGTAGGCAAACTAGAAAGCTGTGTACTGTGTTGTGTTGGATTGGGAGCAGGAAAGGGTATAGTAAGTGGATGACAGGAACTAGCGAAGGCTGAGGCAAGGGGGTTACGGGGACATAGAAGATATTGCAAGGAGTGTTTCCACCTGTCCAATTCAAAAAAGCTGGTGTTGGCAGGAAGGATCCAGATGATGCAGGCTGTGAAACAGACATGAAGTGAAGCACATTGTGTTGAGCAGTATGTTTGACAACTGGATAGTCCAGCTACCTCTTGGCCACAGCTTCAGTGGCCATTCATGAAGACAGGTACCTTGTTCCCAAACTGAGATTTTCACTCTGCAGCAGAGTGTGCACTGATATGAAACTTCCTCGCAGATTGAAACTGTGTGCTGGACCGAGACTTGAACTCGGGACCTTGGCCTTTAGCGGGCAAGTGCTCTACCAACTGAGCTACCCAAGCATGACTCATACCCCATCCTCACAGCTTTACTTCTGCCAGTACCTTGTCTCCTACCTTCCAAACTTTACAGAAGCTCTCCTGCGAACCTTGCAGAACTAGCACTCCTGAAAGAAAGAATATTGCGGAGACATGGCTTAGCCACAGCCTGGGCAGTGTTTCCAGAATGAGATTTTCACTCTGCAGCGGAGTGTGCGCTGATATGAAACTTCCTGGCAGAGACGAGGTACTGGCATAAGTAAAGCTGTGAGGATGGGGCGTGAGTCTTGCTTGGGTAGCTCAGTTGGTAGAGCACTTGCCCACGAAAGGCACAGGTCCGAGTCTTGGTCCGGCACACAGTTTTAATCTGGCAGGAAGTTTCAGATACCTTGTTAGTTGCCATGCCCATATCAAATGCAAAGTAGTTGCAGCTTAGTTTGTAGATCACATGACTGCTTTCACAAATAGCCCTGCCTTTGATGGGATAGGAGATGACCATGATCAGACTGGAGTAGGTGGGAGGATGTACGGGAGATCTTGCATCTAGGCCTATTGCAGGAATATGAGCCACGAGGCAAGGGGTAGGGAGCAGGGGTGGAGTAGAAATGGACAAGGGTATTGCATAGATCTGGTGGGCAGTGGAATACCACTGTGCGAAAATTTGGAAAGATAGTGGGCACGCTGTTTCTCATTTTAGGGCACAGCAGGTAGTCAAATCCTTGGTGGAGAATGTGCTTCGCTTGCTCCAGTCCTGGGAGGTACTGAGTTATGAGGAGAGTGCTACTTCTTGTGGCTAGACTGTGGGTATTTGGGAGGTTAGGTGACTGAAGAAACTAGGCAAGGGAGATTGTTTCTGTACAAAGTTGGGAGGATAATTTCGGCCTCTGAAGGCATCAGTGAGACCCTTGGTATATTTGGAGAGGGAATGCTTTTCACTGCAGATGTGATGTCCACAAGTTACTAGGCTGTATAGAAGGGTCTTCTAGGTATGGAATGGGTGGCAACTGTCGAATTGGAGGTATTGCTGGTGGTTAGTAGGTTCGATTTGAACAGAAGTACTGCTGTACTCACCCTTGAGGTAGAGGTCAACACTGAAAAAGGTGGCTTTTTGGGTTGAGGCCAAACAGATGAATTGAATGGGGTAGAAAGTGATTTGATTCTGGTGGAATGTAGTCTCACTGAGGCCTTCACAGACCGAAATTAACCTCCCTATCTTGTTCAGAAACAGATCGAGTCTTGTCCTTCCAATCACCTACCAACCCCAAAGATCCACTGCCCAGCCACGAAGGAGGAGTCCCCTCTCGATTCAGTACCACCCAGTACCAGAACAACGGAATCACATTCTCTGCGAGGGTTTCAACTACCTCTTGTCATCATGCCCTGAAATGTAGACTATGCCATCCACTATCCTTCCCACCCTTTGCACAGTGGTATTCTGTTGCCCCCAAACCTATGTGATATCCTGCTACACCCCTACTCCCAACCCCTTGCCACATGGCTCATATCACTGCAATATGATCTAGATGCACGACCTGTCCCATACATCCTCCCACCATCCCACCCCACCCCATGCCACATCCTTACCCCCAGCAACCACACCTGATTGCTGCTCCCAACACGCACAGCTCGACTCAGCCTGGCCACAGCAGCCACAGGCAGTGCATATGTGTACACGAGTTGTGCTTGTATGAATGTGTACGTGACTTCTGCTTCAGAAGAATGCCTTTTGACTGAAAGCTGACACATATAGCAGCATTTTTCTTGTGCCTGTCAGTGACTCAACGTCCTACATAATGTTGTTGTTATTCCGTCCTAGATTTTCCATTGTTAGAATATTGGTATGCTATTATCACTGTGCCACCACAACCAAGGTGGCAGTTGGTCAAATAGTTGTTACATACCCACTGATTGGAGAGCCTACATTCAACAAACCCAAAGTGTGGTGAAATGGGGAGTTTCCGAAACTGGCTAGCTGTACATGTGAAACAATCTGAGAAGCTTTCAGCAAATCATATTAATTAAAATATTATGCTTTCTGTAATTCTGTTCATTGCCTTTAAACTTTTTTTAAGAACAAGTGCTGAATAATCCTGAACTACAGGAAACAGGGGCAGCTGGTTTGTTAGAGTCATTTTTCTTTCACATTACAATCTAAAATTTATAAGAAAAAGATACAATAAGGATTACATATCACATTGAAAACAAAATATTCTTACCAGTGACTATGCATCACAAGAGACAAGGCAAGAAGACAGTCCAGTGGTTGCGATGGAAAAATTAATGCTACAGGGACCACACCGAGCAGTCCAGCAGCAAGTATGCGTTCTGCACTCCACAACTTAGTATGGTCCCCTCCATGTGATTTTTCTGCTTCATTTTTCACACTGCTAACAGCAAAATTTCTGGCACAGACCAAATATGTTGCCTGTGTTCTGTTGCTATAGAGATTCGTATAATCACTCCTGTTTGCCTTTGAAAGATTGACAAGCGAAGGATGAAAATCCATCTTTCTCACTGCTGACCCTAATCTGTACAAGGGGCTGCTGCTTGTAGACAACTTCTTACATACTGGAAAATGACAAAGGAGCATTAAGTGATACAATGTAATCTGACGGCACTGTTTATGATATACAAATCTTAGATTTCATAATTTAATATTTTGATGAACATGCTAACAGTCAGACCCCATTAAACAAAGCACTTTATCCAGGGAAAAAAAAAAAAAAATTGAGCTTTTCCTCATAAACCACAGCCAAACAATCAGCTTCAGAACATGTTAAGAATATGTTCCAATGATTTCAGTTCCAGCACTCAAAACACACGATACTATTCTCCCACTGGCTATGAGAAAGCCAAAATATATACAATAGAGAAAAAGTGCCTTGGTTGATACTACCCCTGTTCTAGTCTTTAGTTGCATACCTTGTGTAATGCTTTATTGGCAGCAACATAAGAATGTGTTCTTGGACAACATTTTGGGAAAATAATATCATCACTATGAAAAATGACTTTAAATCAACCATGAAAATAAAATATTATGGAGTATGGTGCAGAGCAATAATTACGACAATCAGAGCAACAGTTTCAAGTCTCCAATCTTTTAATCATAGTTTATTATCTTAAACAATACACTTCACTCAACTAGAAATCTTCATTTGTCTGTCATGTTTACATTTTTTAAAGGACAGAGAAGAATTCATGGGTAGTACCGGGCAAACTGCAATCAATGGCATTTCTCAGTAATGTGCATCTGTAGTAGTACTGCTGTTGGCATATCAGAAAATTAGACATGCATAGTTAATAAATGCATGGAAAACAGCAAATATGAAAGCTGAACAACAGATACCAACAAATTTTCTTTTCTATCTTTCAACTCAACACGTCAAGAAAAGGACAGAATATAACAAACAAAAAATGAACTGAGGACGACTTAGCAGTGGAGGAAAGAAAGTATCTGTGCAGGAAATGATGAAAATAGGTAACAGTTTCAGCAGAAGGTATGCAAGATAAAGATCTACCCAACAAACAACATACAGCAGCTATCATCCCCCTCCTAAACAAAAAGAGACAAAACCAATTGGTTGACCATGCAGATGAAAGTTAACAAGAAATGAAAAAGAGCACCAACCTAAATTAAATACTGTAATACACAGTACTTTTGAGCAACACCAAATATCTCTCCTGATAGCAGTGCTAAAGGATACTCAAACTCAAAAATGATCACCTAATTCAGGTTTTTCTACAATTCCAATGAATATGACTACATCCTCCATATACCTCTTAATTTCTTTAGCATCTCTCTCTCTCTCTTTTTTTAACCTAACTAACAGACTTTGGAGAACCCACTGTCAACAGAACTGTAAAATCTGTGTCAGAATAGTGTGCAATTTTCAATTTCAGATCTTTATACTTTCACTGTTTGGATGCAGATTTCAACTGTTCAGCATGTAATAATTTATCATGGCATGCAAATGATGGAAGTATGAATTTCTGCAAAATGTTCATACAACAATCCTTTGTGTGTTAATGGCAGGAGACTCATGAACACCACCTGGATCTACCTCTCCTTTCATTATACCTAACACTGTTTTAGCAACAGACTAAAATACTACCTTTGTCATGATAAAAATAATCTGTCATCGGGTCACACATAGTACGCAGAATCACCATTGCTTTGACACTGCATGCAACTCCACATGAGTAAATGGAGCCAAGACTATTGTCAATCAAAATTTATGAACTCTACAACTAATTACTGCATTATTCGAAGTTCATTCATGCTCAGAAGTCACTAAACGCATCAACTTACCTACTTATTGAACACTGTACTCATTACATTACGGTGAGTTTAAAATTTGCATTTATTTTGCCAAATGTTTTAAATGAATGTGAATGAACACATAAGAAATGAGAGTACCTTAGTGGCTGCAATGTACACACCTATGTACTATGTATAGTCCAATTACAGAAAAACTACAGCTCTATTATTTTCCTGGCAAAGACTGATACACTGTGAGGTTTAGACACTAATGCAACGTACATAACAAACTTGTGTTTCCATTTAATGTATTTGACAATGATACATTAGTTTAAATGAGCAACACATCTCAACCACTGCACAGGCCATCTACAGAAAATTTACACAATTCATGCCTACAGCTCACGAGGCTGTAGACGCAATGTAATGTAACATAAGAATAATGACGAGAAATTCATACACAAGCTATGCATATCACAAGCTAGCTTAGCACTACGATCAATGGCTATTGCTAACAATATGAAATATTTTAGAGTGCTTGGATACACGCCAGTTTCAGAAATTCTGTTGAGCTTTGGTAGCACCAGCTAACGGTAATGTCATTACGATTACCCTATGGTATATACACTGCAGGTACAAAAGTATTATGCACACCTCAGTAGCTCATATATTAATATTCAGATCTAGTACTGAAATAAATTAATTTATACCTTGCAATGAGTTTGGTACAGATCTTAAAATACAACGGAGTGCCATTTCTTTAGAGGGTTGCCTGTTTCTCACACAAGCAAACACCTATTACTTTAATCCCCCTTTTTGCTCCACCCGTAGATAGTTTTCTCCAAAGATAAAATAATCAATTGGTGAACAGAGGGAGCGAACATACGCCACTAATAGTCTGCGCAATCATTAGCGCACATATAATATGCGCAAAAAGACCTTAGCCTAAGGGTAAGAGCTCTGCGCAGATCCAAAACGAACGCAAACACGGAAATATGTTTTGGAAAATTGCTCACATCTTTGGATGCAAATCTAAATTCACACACAAATCACGGCGGGTGGGCAGGAGCTGAATGAGAATCTGGGGCATGAAATGTGTTTGAGTCAGTTACTCCATCGCACATGTCAAAACTTTCATCATGACACAGAAGCTGGTTTCATTGCAGTGTGTTCCTGATTAGGAGTTATTGTGTGTATTACACTCTTTGAATTACATTATTAATGTGTTTGTCGTATTCTGCTTTATTTCTTCTCGCATCTGTAGCATTGTGCGGAATAGATGATACTATTGTAGGCGACTTGCCTACAACAAATAATTGCATAGCCGTCCGGTGTAATGAGTTAACGAAAAAATATTTATTCGCAAAAACTCACAATGAGAAGAAACTAAAAAAAAACAACAGAGAAGAAACAAAAACTAGGAGACCCTATAGTCTTACGGTAAAGATAAATGACAAAAAAAAACTCTCGCGCACTTTTGATATCACTTTGCACCAGACATGAAAAATATTACTGCCACACCATATTTGTTTTAATTTCATATGACACACAAGTAGTTTCGTCGCATAAGAATTTTGTGGGCTGATGTAATTTATTCCTCTTTACGAATGCAGACAGAGATTTAGGAACCAGGTTTTAAATTGTAAGACATTTCCAGGGGCAGATGTGGACTCTGACCACAATTTATTGGTTATGACCTGTAGATTAAAACTGAAGAAACTGCAAAAAGGTGGGAATTTAAGGAGATGGGACCTGGATAAACTGAAAGAACCAGAGGTTGTAGAGGGTTTCAGAGAGAGCATAAGGGAACAATTGACAGGAATGGGGGAAAGAAATACAGTAGAAGAAGAATGGGTAGCTTTGAGGGATGAAGTAGTGAAGGCAGCAGAGGATCAAGTAGGTAAAAAGAAGAGGGCTAGTAGAAATCCTTGGGTAACAGAAGAAATATTGAATTTAATTGATGAAAGGAGAAAATATAAAAATGCAGTAAGTGAAGCAGGCAAAAAGGAATACAAACGTCTCAAAAATGAGATCGACAGGAAGTGCAAAATGGCTAAGCAGGCATGGCTAGAGGACAAACGTAAGGATGTAGAGGCTTATCTCACTAGGGGTAAGATAGATACTGCCTACAGGAAAATTAAAGAGACCTTTGGAGATAAGAGAACCACTTGTATGAACATCAAGAGCTCAGATGGAAACCCAGTTCTAAGCAAAGAAGGGAAAGGAGAAAGGTGGAAGGAGTATGTAGAGGGTCTATACAAGGGCGATGCACTTGAGGACAATATTATGGAAATGGAAGAGGATGTAGATGAAGATGAAATGGGAGATACGATACTGCGTGAAGAGTTTGCCAGAGCACTGAAAGACCTGAGTCGAAAAAAGGCCCCCGGAGTAGACAACATTCCATTGGAACTACTGACGGCCTTGGGAGAGCCAGTCCTGACAAAACTCTACCATCTGGTGAGCGAGATGTATGAGACCGACAAAATAACCTCAGACTTCAAGAAGAATATAATAATTCCAATCCCAAAGAAAGCAGGTGTGGACAGATGTGAAAATTACCGAACAATCAGTTTAATAAGCCACAGCTGCAAAATACTGACACGAATTCTTTACAGACGAATGGAAAAACTAGTAGAAGCCGAACTCGGGGAAGATCAGTTTGGATTCCGTAGAAATGTTGAAATACGTGAGGCAATAATGACCTTACGACTTATCTTAGAAGAAAGATTAAGGAAAGGCAAACCTACGTTCCTAGCATTTGTAGACTTCGAGAAAGCTTTTGACAATGTTGACTGGAATACTCTCTTTCAAATTCTAAAGGTGGCAGGGGTAAAATACAGGGAGCGAAAGGCTATTTACAATTTGTATAGAAACCAGATGGCAGTTATAAGAGTCGAGGGGCATGAAAGAGAAGCAGTGGTTGGGAAGGGAGTAAGACAGGGTTGTAGCCTCTCCCCGATGCTATTCAATCTGTATATTGAGCAAGTAGTAAAGGAAACAAAAGAAAAATTCGGAGTAGGTATTAAAATCCAGGGAGAAGAAATAAAAACGTTGAGGTTCGCCGATGACATTGTAATTCTGTCAGAGACAGCAAAGGACTTGGAAGAGCAGTTGAATGGAATGGATAGTGTCTTGAAGGGAGGATATAAGATGAACATCAACAAAAGCAAAACGAGGATAATGGAATGTAGTCGAATTAAGTCGGGTGATGTTGAGGGTATTAGATTAGGAAATGAGACGCTTAAAGTAGTAAAGGAGTTTTGCTATTTGGGGAGCAAAATAACTGATGATGGTCGAAGTAGAGAGGATATAAAATGTAGACTGGCAAAGGCAAGGAGAGCGTTTCTGAAGAAGAGAAATTTGTTAACATCGAGTATAGATTTAAGTGTCAGGAAGTCATTTCTGAAAGTATTTGTATGGAGTGTAGCCATGTATGGAAGTGAAACATGGACGGTAAATAGTTTGGACAAAAAGAGAATAGAAGCTTTCGAAATGTGGTGCTACAGAAGAATGCTGAAGATTAGATGGGTAGATCACATAACTAATGAGGAAGTATTGAATAGGATTGGGGAGAAGAGAAGTTTGTGGCACAACTTGACCAGAAGAAGGGATCGGTTGGTAGGACATGTTCTGAGGCATCAAGGGATCACCAATTTAGTATTGGAGGGCAGCGTGGAGGGTAAAAATCGTAGGGGGAGACCAAGAGATGAATACACTAAGCAGATTCAGAAAGATGTAGGTTGCAGTAGGTACTGGGAGATGAAGAAGCTTGCACAGGATAGAGTAGCATGGAGAGCTGCATCAAACCAGTCTCAGGACTGAAGACCACAACAACAACAACAACAAATGCGTGTGTGAACTGCTCAGATTTAAATGCGTTGTAAGTATATCATTCATATTCTTATTTTAGTTCTCATCTGGGTTTCATACTTTCTCGCATTTAATGCAGAACTCCATGTTAGCAACTTTTGACAGAATTGGTATTCAACTTCATTACATCTTGTCACAGAATCTGTATTTATTTCTCCTTTGAATGGTATTACTACCACTTAGATTGCTTTGTGAGCTTAGTGAGCAGGTGTTCTCCCTTGCAAATGCTAAAAATGTAATAGTAGTTACCGAAATATGTTCACATGTAATTAAAAGGTCCTACAAACAACACATTATAGCAAAAATTAGTGTACTACAATTAACCTTACACTCAAATAAAAATTTAAAACCAATTAATACACACTCTCATGCTTTTAACATTGGATCTACTAGTGAATTCTATATAACTGGAATTTAATAAATGCAGTAGCAATCGTTCATACTACATCACACAATCCCAAGTTCAACTGAATATTTTTTCTGCATACTCGTACCTGTCAGAATAACTACATACTCTATCACTAACACTACAAAGCATACTCAGTGGTAAGAAGCAACATCATTCAAAGCAGAAATACACATTCATTCAGAACGTGACATACTGAAATTGAATACCAATTCTGTCAAAAGTTGCTAAACGCGTTTTTCCAACAGAAACTACGAAAAACGGATGTGAACAAATAGGGAATGTGTCAGGGGAATGCTCATTATTAAGGAATATGACAGGAACGACCATTTGAAGCAAAAAATACATAAGGACATATGCACTATCCCAAATGATTTTCGAGACAGAACACATTTAATGTACAGGGCGACAATTATTGAACTATATGAAAAAAACGTAAATTAGTTACAAACTATGGCGTGCACACACTTTAGTCAACATATAAACGTCACGACAGATATTCGGGTTTGGGTTATGACATGTTCGATATGCTTGCCATCATTGGCGATGATGTGGCACATACGAATAGCGAAATTTTGCATGACTCGCTCAATTGTCGGAACATCGATACTGTCGATGACCTCCTGAATGGCTGTTTTCAGGTCAGCAATGGTTTTGGGGTTATTGCTGTACACTTTGTCTTTAACATAGCCCCACAAAAAGGAGTCACATGTCTTCAGATCCGGAGAATATGGGGGCCAATTGAGGCCCACGATAGTGTCCTCTGGGTTCCCCAGAGACATAATGCGTCCCCAGAGTGCTCCTCCAGGACATCAAACTTTTTCCTGTTTCTATGGGGTCGAGCTGCAACGTGCATGAGCCACATTTTGTCGGAATCAGGTCACTTTGGATAATGTGGATGAAATCATCTTCCAAAACCTTCACATACTGTTTGTTAGTCACTGTGCCACCAATTATTCAGTGACTGGACATTGGACACCACACAGTTACCTGTGGAGGGTGAAGAGACTTCTCGACCGCGAAATGCGGCTTCTCAATCGGCCAAATGCGCCTGTTTAGCTTATTGACGAACCCATCCAAATGAAATTGGGCTTCATCGCTAAACCAAACCCTGTTCAGATCAAAGTCTTGTTTGTAATATCTGTGGACAATAGTGTTAGCGAACCACAACCACTGTTCCTTGGCCCTATGACTTAATGGGTGTTGCGTTTGTATTTTTTACGGGAAGAGCCGCTGGTCTTCAAAAACAACTTGTCACAGTGTCTGCTGGTTGGTTCCCACCTGTTGTCCAGCTTGTTTGATCGACTTCCTGGGGCTGGTTTGAAACACAGCGCGTGTGTTCTCGATGTTTTCATACACTCTCATCCTTTTTGGGCGACCGACATTCCCAACACTGTCATCATGAACAGTACTCATTCTCTCAAACTTGCAAATCAAATTCTTGATTGTTAATACACTTGGACAGGTTGCCTTCAGCTTGAACTCGGTCGCAAACTTCCTCTGAGCCGAAGATGGGCTGTTATTGCTCGCATAGTAGTCCTTCACATATAATTATGTGCTCCTGTGGATGTGAATCCATTATGCAGGTCTTGGAGTCACTCACGTCCATCTAGAAAGTATTTACCGAGGTTAACGAAGGCGATGTTGGCCTGATGTACTCGACGATGCCCTTTAACTACACTGTCTGAAGGATCGTCCTAAGAATTACCAAATTATTATCAGCCTGAAGATATCTAAATAAGGTGTAACTTGTAGTTTATAAATAAAAAAATAAAACTGCAACCAAGACTGTTTTCAGCTAATACTATTAAACACTGATTTGCTGATTCATGCCACAGATGGATTGGAAGAATATCACGTTTCCGCACTTCATTTGAAAATAGAATCTCAAATTTCAGAAGCCTAATAAGCATTTACACACTTCTGAGTGAACTGTTGCTGCTTATCTGTTGACTTTCAGAATCGCACTCGGAATGTGTTGTCAGTAATCATATTAGCTGCAGTCTTTAACCAGTGTGAAGTAGGAACGTATTGCAGGACGACTCAGGCATCACCATCCCCCCCCCCCCCCAATAGCTTTGCGCTCCCACCAATCTCACCAATCGGACTGTTAAGCTGCGTCTACTAGCTCACTGCTCCCCACCACTCTCAGAGATCGGATCATAAGGTAACTTACTAGCTCGCTACTCCTCACCAGGGAACAGATCACAAGATAGCTAGCTAGCTGACTTCTCCCCACCACTCTTACAGATTGGACTGCATGGTAGCTCGCTACTCTCCAGCACTGTTATGAATGAGATAGCATGGAGCAGAGCACATGGAGAATTGAGGTGTCACTTCATTCTCTGCGCTCTTGGCATAGTGATGTAGTCCAAATTCGGACATCACATTATTCAAAATTTTTATCTTTCAGCAGTGAAATCCTCAATTATTGTCATACTTGACTTCGCGCGCGAGTTCTTGTTCACTATGACTGTTTGAGATCTTTTCGAATATGATACATGCTTCATGATTGTGGGTCTAGGTTTCACACATCATAACGTCCTGCATCCTACGCTATGACTTATGATTATAGAATGTAGTGCATGTGTATTTGTTTTCACTTTAAGCTTTTACAATTTAAAAAGTCTATGTTACCAGTAAAAATATCAATTTTTCGAGCATGCTTTTCAGTGATGCATAACAATATGTCAACCACATTGTTTTTGGCTAGAAGAATTACGATCAATGTACGGTACCATTTTACCAAAATGAGAGAAAAACGAAAATGAGCTACTTTCAGCAGATAATTTCCATGGCTTCTTGCTCATCGTCAAACCTGAAGGGATACCTAAAATTGAAACACCCTACAGTATCCCTGGTACGATGTGGGTCAGGAAGCTGATCAAGATTGCCATCAATCAATACAGAAATTCGAGAAATCATGAAATCATTTCTCATGAACTGTCCTCACTAACATCTGCATCCACCTTGGCTGAAGGTAACTTCTCAGAAAAGTAAATTGGGTCTCAAGCTATATCCAGACTGTGAGTGTTATCAGTTGCTGGACCAAGTCCTTTTGTGATGAAGTCACTCCCAACTCCTTTTCATTTAGAACAACCAATAATTAAATGTTTTAATGTCATAAAGCTGCCCAATTAAATAAAAATATGTCAAGAGATGTACAGCTTTAAAAATGTTTCGCAGAGAATACACAAATTTTAAATCACCAAGTCGAAAAACGCCGTCAAACTCTCTAATTCCTAGTTTGCATCATGAGTTGTGGTTATCACATATCATAGGGCAGTAATAACACACTTTAGATATTGTTTATATGTTTATTTAGCACTGAAGTACGCAAGAACAACATGACAGTACAAAAGTTGCACGCCGAAAAGAATAGAACAAAAGGTAGTCCAAAGATGCTAGAGTCTAAAGATATGGCGCTTTACGCCATAGGCGCCACAGAACCCTCCGCCCCCCTCCCCCCCCCCTCCCCATTGCCAGCAGTGGAGAGCATGGGCACGGTGGAGGGAAGCTTCCTCACTCGAACTCGTAATCGTTGTGCCAGTGCGACGGTTGAAGATGGCGTCCAGCGCGAGAAGTGGGCCTGTTGGAAACCGCACTGCCAGGGTCTCGTGTGTTGAACAGCCACGTAGGCAGCTGAATGTCCCTTGAAGCGTCTGCGGCGTCGGGAGGCAGAGTTGCAGCGATGGCAGGCAGATCGGAAAGCAGATAAGAGAGGGACCACGCCGGTTTTAAGCGGTTAACGGAAATTGTTTGGGGCCGTCCATTTAGATGAATTACGAACGTATTCACTCTGTGACGCAAGACGCGGTGCGGGCCCGAATAAGGTGGTTGCACGAAGTCGTCGCACAGCACCACAAATTCACGTGATGCAAGGTCTTTGTGCGCGAACACCGGTGGTGTGGAATGAGAGCAAGGCAGGGGGATGTGCAGACAAGAGACGTGGGCATATACCCGTTTCACAAGGGCCAGAAGATCGATGGTGGCAGCCGGCAGTGCGTCCTCCACAAACTCTGCTGGAAGGAAGAGGGGCTCTCTGTAAAGAATCTCTGCCAGCGATGCATTCAGGTCTTCCTTATGGGTGGAGCTGATATCGAGTAAGACCCAAGGAAGGGTCTCAGACCATAACCCACCATGGCACAGGAGCATGGTTTTGAGGGTTCAGTGCCACCGTTCGACCAGGCCATTCGCCTGCAGGTGATACGCCATTGTGTGGAATTTGGCTTATGCCGCACAGCTCACACAGTCGAGCAAAAAGCGTGGATTCGAACTGTCGTCCTTGATCAGTAGTGAGGGAAAGAGGGTAGCTGAACCTTGCGACCCATGCGGATATGAAAGAGTGAGCGATGGTCTCTGCTGTTATGTCGACAAGAGGGACTGCCTCGACCCAACGTGTCACGCGATCGATCATAGGTAACACGTATTTGCACCCCTTGGAAGGGTGGAGTGGCCCAACCACGTCAATGTCAACATGCCAAAGGCGACCCCTTGGGATATCGAACTTGCCTAGTGAAGGCTGCGCGTGTCTGCCGAGTTTACTACGCTTGTATGGGACACAAGTGTGGCTCCAAGTGCGGCAGTCATGCCACACGCCGGGCCAGACGAAGTATTCAGCGACTAGCCTCGTCACGGCCCGCATTCTGGTGTGGGCCAAGTTGTGTAAAGCATTGAAGATCCCACGTCGAAGAGCAGGTGGTACCAAGGGCGAGGAGCGCCCATAGAAACGTCGCAAAGGACTGAGGTTGTCGACCCGTGCAGGACTAGAGGTTGGATAGGACTAGAGGTCTGGAGTTGGGCAAGGTCATCTAAGTTCAAGGGTGTGATAAGCACCAAGATACAAGATAGATAGTCAGCTACAACATTCTCTGTGCCACAGATGTAGCAAGCATCCGAGGGATGTTGACAAATATAGTTCATATGGCGGACATCTCGTGGAGGTAGGTTCTTAGCCGGGTTGCGTATCTCGTCCACGAGAGGCTTGTGATCCGAGTAGATCGTGAAAGGTCGCCCCTCGAGGTCACTCCAAAAGTGTTTGATTGCCTCATAAACCACGAGGAGTTCGCGGTCTAAAGCTGACCATTTACACTGGCTCTTTACTAGTTTCTTCAAAAAGAAGCAGAACAGCAGGGTGGTGTCGGCAGTGCGCTGTTGTAAAACAGCGCCCACAGTTGAGTCACTAGCGCCATTTGTAATAGAAACATGGGCCTCAGGATTGGGGTGGGTGATTGTGATGGCTTTGGTGAGGGCAGTTTTGAGATTATCAAATGCATCGAGCATGGATTTAGTCCAGTCCAACTTCCGTTCCCCCATGGTATTTTTTCCGGAGAGAGCGTCAGTAAGGGCTGATTGGACAGAGGCAGGCTGAGGGAAATGGCGTCGGTAAAAGTTTACCATACCCAGAAAACGACGGAGTTGAGCATAATCTTTATGAAGAGGCAGGGCGAGAATTGTTTCGATACAAGAATCCAATGGCCGGAGGCTGTCGGCTGAGACAGTATGGCCTAAGAATGTAACTGATGTAGAACAGAAATGAGATTTATCATGGTTGATCACCACGCCATTGACTGTGAGGGCCGAATGGACAGCATCGAGGTGAACCTGGTGCTCCTCGGCAGAGGAGGAAAAAATCAGAATCTCATCAAAATAAGCAAAAGCAAAAGGCAGGGGAAGCAAAATGGAACCAATCAACCATTGCCAGGTCTGCGCAGCATTTTTCAAGCGGTAAGGCGTGTAACATTATTCAAATAGGCCAAAGAGTGTGATGATGGTCGTTTTCGGAATATCCAGCGGGTGCATAGGGATTTGGTGATATGCCTTCGAACAATCTAAGACAGAGAAGAACTTGGAGCCATTTAGTAATTGTGTGAAATCCTGGATATGAGGAATGGGGTAGTTATCGATAACTGTCCAGGCATTAAGGGATCTGTGGTCCCTGCACATCCGTAAGGAGCCATCCTTCTCAGGGACAAGTTGGATAGGTGAAGACCGGTTGCTGTCAGATGGTCGGAGCATGCCTGAAGCCAATAAATCCTGAACGATTTCTTTCACGCGCAGAGGATTGGAAGCATTA
This sequence comes from Schistocerca cancellata, assembly GCF_023864275.1. NCBI lineage: Eukaryota > Metazoa > Arthropoda > Insecta > Orthoptera > Acrididae > Schistocerca > Schistocerca cancellata. Next base: position 388,423,738 of record NC_064626.1, on the reverse strand, counting down.
AGACGCCTAGCTTTATAATGTACAGGTGGGCTGTCCATGGTATGGATTCTATGACAGGTACCATTGCTGATGGCTGATAGCCGTGAAGGGAGGCAGGCAGGGGGGCGAGAGAGGGGCGATGCAACGACGGTTCACTGACCTTGGCAGGCTGGAATGGCGTGAGTGGGGCGTCGACTGTAGACGATGAGCTAGGGCGTGGCACAGCAGACACTCGATGCAAGGAATCCCGTGAAGTGAGAATATCATCAGCGTCTTGTAGAGTCGTCTGCAGCGACACGGAAATGGTAGCAGGTGGTGGAAAGCTCGACACAGGAGCAATGTAGTATGAAAACGCAGTAGACGTGAGTGTTGGTTCCTCTTGTTGGGGCTCTGCAGACAGGCCATGAATTGTACGCCGTGCGTGTGACAATTCAGCAGAGGCAGAGGCAATGTGGGTGTGTAACTCATCGTTTTGGGTGCGTAGTTCGTCGATTTGTGTGAGCACAGCTGACAAATCAGAGAGCCGTGTAATAAAACGCTCGAGCAGAGATGCACAAGTAGAAAGCGTAGCCAAGGAGGTGGAGAGTGAAGTCAGGCTGAACTTGTTCAAGCACAGAATAGTAGAACCAGATGCTTGGCAGAGTGCAGTGGCCTGCGGGTCTGGTGAAAGTTCGTAATGATGTAGAAAGTCCAACCCAATCACAGGTTCATCCAAATCGGCGATGTGGAAAGTCCAAGGGAAGGTCTGAACAGGTGATAGGCGAAGTGACATCTTGATAGAGCCAAGGACCACAATAGGAGAATGATTTGCAGCGATCAAAGCAAGGTTAGCAGGTGAAAGCATGCTGTCTGCATGCTTGGCCAGGATAACGCTGACATCGGCGCTGGTGTCGACTAGAAAGCGAGTGCCTGATGACAAGCCATTGATGTAGAGGCGTCGCGCTGCAGGTGCAGGTGGTGCAGCATCGGACAGTAGCTGTCTTGAAGGAGTGTGCTGGAATGTGGCGCCAAAACGCGATCACTGGTCTCGTTTTGGTAGGCGCAAGGCGCATAGCAATTGCGAGAGGCATCCCCATAAGTGCGTGGTATCAGCACAGGGGGTAGGCTGGTTGGCAGGGCAGTATGGTGCGGAAGGGGGCCGCAGCTGACTGCGTCAGAGCTGGTAGCCGATCGGGTTGCTGCTCGGGTGCTGTCAGCGGCCTTCGGAAGTCCACTGACAGTACCTCCTGTAGGCCGCCAGGTGACAGCTCCTGACTAGCAGCTGAGGCGCTGAGGCAAGGGCGCTGGCCTCTGCCAGCTGGGCACAGAACCGAAGGTGCAGGCATGTGAACTGAGGGTGATGGAGACGTTGTTTGTGAAACGTGGTGACGGTGATGTATGATAGTGTAGGCCTGATCCGCCATGTGTAAAAGAACCTCTAGTGGGTTGGCGACATGAGACAGTAAATGAAGTTGTAGATCCGAAGGTAGTTTGAACATCCACAATGTCCAAAGCATGGCGTCAGGCAATGCTTGATCGTCGATTAATGCATGTAGGCACCAGCAAAGCTGCGAACGGGAGCAGCCGTCGAGGTGCTTATCATGAATAATGTGGTGGATAGCCTCCATAGGAGGGCGAGAGGCGCTTGATAAGCAATGGTCTCGCCATCGAATATTTGGGCCAGGCAGGCGGTGAGAGAAGCAAGTTGCTGATGAAGTTCATATGAGTGTGGTGGTGGCTCACCAGGCAGACAAAATGGGCATTGTCATTCGAAATGTCGTGGATGTCCAGTAGGTGATTCACTAAGGTGAACCAAGTCTCAGGGTTATCTTTTTGCAAAGCAGGTAGCTTGAGAAACCCACTGGGTGACACGTGTCCAGGCAGCACCAGCAGGCAGAGATCCGTGCAGGATGCCGCCGATGCCAGGAGTGCAGTAGCAGTGAACAGTGCGTCACTAGAGGTCTGCATGGTGGGGGCGGTGGCTTGCAGCACATGGTGTGGAGTGTCTGAGTGCAAAATTCAGAACGATGTGTCCAAACTACAAGCCTGATGAGACATAACGGCCAGTGCCATTGCAACAGTGGGCAGAAGGCAGTCGTGGTACAGCCTCAGGGAGGGAGGGAGGCTGACCTGGAAACTGGCGCGGATGGAATGGCCAAGCACTGTTATGAAAGCATGGTACCTTCTGTCGCAGAAACCAGCCCGGTCAAGACGACTGGCATCGCTGAGACCAACGACATGAGGGGGGGGGGGGGGGGTTGCTGCAACAGTAGGCATACAAGAATGTGTAAACCTGTGCTTAGGAAGGTTCGAATCACAGTTCTGGTGGAACTTCGTCAGCGCATCAAATCAACCAAAGGAGACTGCATAGCTGAGGGGCAAACCACGACGTTCTTGACTTGATGATCGTCCACGATATCATTAGGCGGCGTGCACTGTCCATGTTGTGGCCATTGTTGAGCTTCCGCACTTGATCGTGGCCATGTTAAAGACGATAAGCGGGGCAGTCGAACGACGCTGACAAGTATTTGCCGCAAGAGCCACAGATGCTGTGTGAGAGGACACGGAGTAATTAAATTCTATTCTTTCCTGTGTTAGTAAACGTGATTGTTGAAAAAAAAGAAAAACGAACATTTGACTATAGACTTTTAACTTACTTCATGACTTGGCTCTGAATGAAGCAAGACGCATAGGACATCTATAAATTATTTGGTTATTGAAATCAGGCGATTGTGATTATATTTAATTGTATCTAATGGGTATCAGTATAGTCGACTTGCAAGAGTTTGTATGCTTATATGAAACTTGTGGGAAGGAAAATACACCTGAGCTGAACTGAAAGTATGAGAGTACCGAGTTATTTCAAGTGATAGAGATACTAATTTTTTGGTTCCTCTAACCAGCGTTATTTCTTCAGAGAAGAAGTTATGGAGATCGACGCCGCTGCATATCCAGAGAAGAGGATCAGCTAAACGTTTCGAGTATGTCAACTGTAGTAAGAGAAGTGTGAAGTTTACAATGCAGTTTCGCACCACTTCTCTTGTCGCCGAAACCATTAGATAATATGTAACACTGCAGGTTACACATTGATGATGGGATTCTAAGAGCATAACATGCTGATGACACTCTGTTTGAGATACCTTTGTGTGTTCACAACATTTCAACTGATAATCAATATTCATTCCCAGAAATCTTGCATTTGTTACACAGTCTACAGAGCTGCGATCTACATTTAATTAAACATTGTCATTTTTGCTCTTCACACTGAAATTCATGGTATTAGTTTCCTTTATGTTCAATGTCACTTTATTGATTATTGACCAGTCATAAACTCCCTTGAGAGTTTCATTTGCTTTCTCAGCAAGGAGTTCTCTTGATTTCTCAGTGACTATAGTACTGATTTCATCAGTGAAGATAATTTTTTCACCATGAGTAACACTACTGGGGAAGTCATTGATGTATATCAGGAATAGTATTGGTCTCAATATGGTACCTTGTGGAATCCCCAGATTAATGTATTTTGATTCTTATAAGTGTTTTACTAAATGTCTAGATCTATTTGAAGTATGTGTTATCTCTACTCTTTGTACCCTATCTGCTAGGTATGATCGAAACCAGTCATTAGCTACCCCTGTTATTCCTAGTGCTTCTAATTTATTTAATAAAATCTTGTGGTTGACTGTATCAAACGCCTAAGAAAGATCCTAAAATATACGTATGACACACTCGAATTTATCAAGAGCATCAAGTACATTTATTGTGAATTCTACTATGGCTGACAACGTATTTTTGCCACTTCAGAAACCAAACTACGATTCGCTTAAAAGATTATATATATTCAGGTAATTCATTAATCTTTCATAACTGCTTCTGTTATTTTTGAGAATGGTGACAGCAGGGAAATGGTCCAGTAATTTTCTATGTCTTCTGCATTACCTTTCTTAAGCAAAGGTACAACTCCTGCATGTTTTAACTGCTCTGGAAGTGTCTCTGATGTGAAGGATTCATTTATTATAATTGTTAAGGGGCTTTGTATAATCCCTATGCATTGTTTCAGTACACACATTGGTACTTCATCTAAGCCTACTGACCTTTTATTTTTTTTTAGTTTTTGAACAGTTTTATCGACTTCATTCTCTGTGGTTGGACATAACATAATTGTATTTAGTGCAACATTATTTACAAGTGTTATATTTGTTTTAGAGAATTTTTGCTGTAACTTCTCTGAAATACTTGAAAAGTGCTCGTTTGCATAGTTTGCTAAGTGCTGTAGATCATTTATTACCTTATCCCCCTCCCTAAGCAGTAAGTTATTCTGCGCTTGTTTGCCTCTCCCCATTTCCTTTTTTATAACAGTCCAGACTGCTTTGCTTTTATTCTCTGCATTGCATATTATTTTGTCATTAAATGACTTTTTTGCAGCAATCAGCACTTTCCTATAGATCTCTTTGTATCTATGATAGAAATTCAAGTATTCTGGATCATTGCAAATCTTTTTCATGGAACTGAGATGTTTAAGTGTTTGGGAGGACTTCTTAATACCTGTTGTTATCCATCTGTTTTTGTGAGATGTTTATACAGACATGCATAGTTTTGGAAATACCTCTTGAAAGTTCAATTTAAGCAATGTGGAGAATTTAGAGAATTTCATATTCACATTGGTTTTCTTATACACTTCATCCCAGCTTTGTTTATCTAGTTCTTTTGAATAATCTTTTATTTTGATTTCTGATCGATGTCGTTTTTAGGCTTGTGTTTTAGGGAATGATTCGATGCCTGATTTTACTGATGTTATTTGACAGATATGGTTTGATAGTCCGAGATCTTTTACAGCTACATCACATTTTTCCCTGTCCATATTTGTGGTCACACGGTCAATTACTGGTGCAGTCATTGTAGTAACCCTTGTTGCACTATTGACCAATAGGGACACGCCAAAACTTTGAAGGATGTTTATGAAGGTGCTACTGGATTCATTTATGATATTAGTGTTGATGTTACTGTCCCCACACAGAATTATGTTAACCTTTGTACTTGAGACTTTATCTAGAACTTGTATTAATTTGTTGAAAAAAATGTCCACACTACCATTGGAAGATCTATCTACACAGAACATGATTAATTTCTTGGCGATATCAAGCCCTGTTAATTCAATAACTGATATTTCAAAGTGTTTGTCTTCACTTACTGTACTGAGGTCACGTCTTGATTTGAATTGTGTTCCTTCTTTGATACAAATGCATGATCCTCCACCCCTTGAAGTAGTTGTGCAGGAAGAGTCTGCCCTTTCATACAATAATACCACATGTTGGATTTCTGTGTCACTACACCAGTGCTCAGTAATACAAACTACTGTGCAATCCAAAGATTGAAGCTCAACTTCTAATAATTGTATTTTATTTTTTATTGGTTGCATGTTTTGATGGAGGATTGTTAAGTTTGTGAAATGCCCCATGTTACTCTTTCCAATGGTTTGTTTTTCTTTGTAATTTCTGGTATGTGTGACATTTGAAGTGTTAAAATCTTGTGAGGGATTGTTTCAGTATTTTTGAAAACTGATGGAGATACTCTTTAGGCAGGGGAACCTGTTGTCTGGATTTATCCTAAAAAAGACTTAATTTTCCTACCTACGACAACAGGTATTTGACCATGTGTGGCCTTAGATCCATTCCCTATACTTTCATGAATCACCTGCACCAATCTTCCCATCCCAGTCCTGTTTAGGTGTAGATCATGCCTAGTGAAACCCCATCTGTTGATAGTCCTGATGGGCACCAGAGAAACATGGGCAAAGCTGGCTGTGCTCAGAGCCATCCCTGACACCACATTGATTCGCCTCATAGCTCCATCAAGGAGTAGTCGATCATGAGGCCAGAACAGCTCAACAAAGTGTACGTTGGTGCCATGAATCAGGTAAGCTATCTTGTCCAGGTCACTAACTATGTCATATGCCCCATCCCTGTCCAAGCTGTTTCCCACCCCACCCACTATCACTACATGGCCCTCTTTTGTAAAGTTCTTACATATAGACCCTAGGTCCTCTATCACATGACTTAGCCCTGCATTTGGCTTGAAGATACTGGTGGTCTGTTAGGCTGCCCCTAAATGTTCCTGTAATTGAGGGCCTACATCTCGCCTATGGCTGCTACCTAGCAGCAGCACTTTCTTCTTCCTAACACTTTGTACATTCCTAGGCCTCTTGGCCTCGCTTAAAATGTGCTGCACATTTCCAGTTCCTCGTTCTACCTGAGGCTCTTCTCTACTTAACTCTCGTGGTGGTAGATACCTGTTTTTGGTGTTGATGATTAAACTGTCAGATCGCGTTCTCTTTCTTCCTATCCTCCAACCAGCTGCCAGTTCTCAACCACCCTCCTCCCCCCTATCGCCCTTGATCCTTATGAGTTTCTTCCTCGCTGCATACTCTGCAGTTCCAGGAGAGATCCTCTTCTGTTCTCCCAACATTCTCCCCACTGCATCCCCCACAGTAAAATATTTTCTACAAGATTGGCAACAAATCCCTCTACTCACTACCCTATAACAGCTCCCACATTTCTAACTCAGGGTCAGTTTCTAAAGAATAATTTAGTTTAAAGAATGTTTTAAATTTGTCAAGGACGCGAGATTGGTTTGTGTAAACAAAAAACGACACAAAAGTCTATGTGCGGTGTTTGTTGTGTTTGTACCGATTTAGACATACAATGACAGAAGAACGAATTTGTAATTACTTTGCTTTTAGAGAATTTACGTTATCAGGCGTGTTTGGTCAGGTTTTTAAACGTTTATAACTCGGAATATTTAGGCCTAGATCAAGTCTATCTAACTAGTAAACAATACGAAATGTGTTAGTTAAATACGAATTAGAAACGTTTAATTAAACTTTTATTGCGACAATAGACACTGATGAAACTAGAAGCTGTCTTTTTTAAACGAATTTTGCACTATCAAGAAACCTTAAATAGAATTTTTTGTGTTTACGTCACGCAAAATTTCGGGTTATGTTGCGATTATCGGGACTTCAGCTTAAGTACAAGTTTTTTCAAGAATAAGCTATGCTGGGACGCTAACATTCAGTTGTGTCACAAGAATGGACACTACAGCAAGTATACAAACCAAACCTGTGATCTCACTCGATGGCCCCCCTTGTACCCAGGGGAAGTATGGTTGAGCCATTCCTGTTCATGTTGTACATTAATGACCTGGCAGACAATATTAACAGCAACATCAGGCTTTTTGCGGGTGATGCAGTTCTCTATAATGAAACACTATCTGAAAGAAGCTGCATAAATATTCAGTCAGATCTTAATAAGATTTCAAAGTGGTGCAGAGATTGTCAATTTCTTTAAATGTTCAGAAATATAAAACCTTGCACTTCACAATACGAAAAGGCATCCTATCCTATCACTATAATGTCAATGAGTCACTGTTGGAATCGGCCAACTTACACAAATACCTGGGTGTAAAACTTTGTAGTGATATGATATGAAATGATCACGTAGGTTCTGGGGAAGAGCAATCAGTCTACAAAAGAGATTGATTACAAAATACTCGTGCGACTTGTCCTAGTATATTGCTCAAGTGTGTGAAACTGTATCAGAGAGGACTAACAGGGGATATTGAACATATAGAGAGAAGGGTAGCACAAATGGTGGCAGGTGTGTTTAACTTGTGGGAGAGTGCCACAGAGATACTGAAGGAACTGAACTGGAAGTCTCTTGAAGAGAGATGTAAACTATTCCGAGAAAGTCTGTTAACAATGTTTCAAGAACCAGCTTTCAATGATTACTTTAGAAATATACTACAGACACCTATGCATCGCTGATGTAAGGATCATGAGGATAAGATTAGAGTCATTACTGCATGCACAGAGGCATTCAAACAATAGTTTTTCCTGCACCCCACAAGTGAATGGAACAGGAAGAAACTGCAAGAACTAGTACACTGGGATGTACCCCTGCCATGCAACTCACGGTGGCTTGCAGAGTACAGATTTAGATGCAGATGTAGAATATTCATAGCACTCCTGGATACAGCGTTGGGCCCAGAGTTACTAAATATACTGTGTATAGATGATCTGTTGATTACCACCATAACATGCAAAGAACACTGGGGATTGGGTGAGTAAAGTATTCGGACGTCAGAAAATATAGTTTTAAGATCGTATTATTTCCTAAGAAGGAAAAGTACCAGACAAAGAAAAGATCGATGCAATAAAAATTTTCCAACAATCAAAAATAAAAGGCAACTCAAAGAATTCTTAGGATTAACATCATTTTTTAGAAAGTTCATGCTAAATCAATTGCTAAACAGTAATGCTCTGTTAAATATGTTGAGAAAGAATAATACATGGTTGTAGAGTGTGCACTTTCAAAAATATTTTGATGCAATTAAAGAGGCCCTACTCAATACTAACCTGTTATGTCACCCGATATGATCCAAGATTTTATCTCAGCATGGATGCATCACTACAGAGAGTTTGGGGATGCCTATTTCAAATCAGAAAAATGGATAGAAAATCTATTGTATGTGTGATTAGTTTCACAAGGAGAATCCTGACAACTGTAAGCCTTAGTAGTCGTTTAAGCATTTAGGAAATGTCAGTACTATTTATGGGATAAGCACACAGAAGTGTTTTGCGGTCATCAAGCCCTGTCTTTCTACTAACCTGCAGGTAGTTCCACAGGTGTATTGTCCACTGGTGACTTTTCTTGCAAGAGTTCAGCTTTGTGATAGTATATATAAAAGGAGAGCAGAATGTTATAGCAGACGCACCTTCACACTCGCAACAAGGGTTTCACGAATTCAGTGACTTGACAGACAAACTTCAAATTTTCGCATTTTTCTTATGTATGGCTGTATCTACCGCCAATACTACACAAAAATGCGTCGAAATATGAGTAAGTTACAGGAAGAAGATGTAGCTGGCAGTATGTGGAGTGGAGACCACAAGAAGATAACTGTAAAGAACTGGGTAAGTACAATACTCGATGCCCCATCATGCAGACCAGTTTAGTCTATTATAATTGAAGGAGCATTTCACGAATGAACTCTTCAGACTTTTATATATGCCTCTGTTGAGACAATCCTGCCTTAAGTGTTATGCAACTGCAGTCCTGCAAACTCAGTAATTCAAGTTACTTATTGAAATAGCATGCAGTCTCTGCTGATAAACCCTCATATTCCATTTCACCAAGAATTGATCTGACAGCTGATGTTAAGGGATGATCATCACTCTTGGAATCTAAATTACCTTTTAAATCATTTGGACAGAAATTATGTCAAAACTTGTAATTGTTTCATCCTGTACTCCTTGAACTACAATGTGAAAAGTTGATGCTTGGTTCTGAAGAAATTACAGCCAAGCTTCTGACTTTTTTAGAGGAAGATTTGATAACAAATGGATATTTATTTGGAAACTGGAAATATGATTTCAGAGGAACAAATATAGTCTGAAACTGTTCGACCAAAGGTAGTAAACCAAGCCACCTTGTTTTTGTGTAGCCTTAAATTTTTTGTACTCTTGATCTACAAATTTACAAAATTCTTTAAGATTTTCAAACCTTACAGTACACACATAGAAATAAGAATACATTTTAGAATCAGAGTCTTCAATATCAATAGGTAGGACATCAGCAGCCTTCTGGCTAGTATTGTAGATTGTATGGGCAGAACACCCAACCCCAAGTAAGTAGTGATCTAAATTTCCTTTCAGTTTTGTGGAGATGTTGTTGACACCCCTTCTAGATACATCTCCAAAATTGTAGTTTTAATATCTGCACAAAGTTTCTTTTAAATTGTTATTTTTCAGACATTCACTTAAAAATGTCTCAATGATTTCTGAAGCCTACTCAAGTGAAAATCTCAGATCCAATATTTTAACTTGAATCTCCTCAGTTGTATTAAAGCACATAACAAGCAATGGAAATTTGAAATACCTACATCTCGGTATTATGAAACTCATAATCATTTTTTGTGAATAATGCATGTCTTCTTGTTTCTAATTACATACTGGACGCGAAATTCCTGTTTCCAATTCAAATACAAATTCTGGTAATTTCCAAGAATAATTGCCTATCGAACGTGCGAACGTGCGATCGTAAATCAATCATGCGACTCTGGTGGCGGGAGTTGTGATCGTCATTTGAATCTGTTTTCCATCGTACCCTTCGTTGCTCTACATTACATACCTCCCGGAATTGTTTGTGAGTTGCTACGGAATCCCAGACGATTTATGTCGTTACCGGGATGTCTGGTTTTCTTGATGTTTCTTCGGCGGATTCTCTCACATGGAAACACCTAATTCCGTGTTTATCCGGTGTAGTAAATTGTTCGACTTTTTGTCGCAAATATGGAGTACTACCGGACGAGGAAAGAAGGGACTGTGTAGACTGTGGCGGTGCGAAGTATGTAAAACGTCGTATGAACAGTTTCGATGCTTCAATACCGTTTACAATTTCATTGCGGACAGTGCGGAAATCGAAAGCGTATCAGAAAGAATACATGGTTCGACTCTTCCAAATTATCCATCCAGACCACCGTAATGGCCTTTCACATGATAACACCGAGGTAAGTCGTCTCCTTTGCAGTTACAAGTATTTTTGTAACGCTCTTCTTTTGCCGTTGCTGTAGCGACCACCGTAAACATAACTCCCGCCACCAGACTCGCATGATCGATTTACATCGCATGTTCGATGTGTATCATTTGGTCCCTGGGACTTCGATAGGCAATCATTCTTGGAAATTACCCAAATTCTTAATTAACGAAGTTTATGAAAGACTGTTCATAAAAGTTGTTAAAATTAAGAAAATATACCAGTTTAATTGTTTAAGGAAAAAATGAAAAACCAAATCCTCTTTATTTGGAGTATTTCCATCGTTTTATGCCACAGAGGTAGACAAGTATCGAAGAAACATGAGAAACAATCATTTTCACAGCATCTAGCACATCATACAAATGCTGTATTTTTACATTTGCTACTGTACCATTACAATATGAACCCAACAGAACTGATCTGGAGGCAAGCGGCGGGATTTGGCCCGAGAAGAAGACTATTAAGCAGAAGACTATTAAGCAGCCAGACGTACTGGAACTAACGCACGCAGCTTTTCACACGTCACTGCCGAACGCTGGCAGGATATAGAACGGCTCGTCACGTCTCTTTATAAAACAAGACGAGAAAATGCTGCGTTGGTTGGCTTGGTGGATTCTGTTTTTGATATGTTCGTTATCAACGTAGCAGGTGGCACTTCCAGAACTGAAATGTATTTCTCGGATTCGGATAAGGAAAGAGCTAAGAGATTACCAGACGACTGAGTGGAAGTAATACCTTCAGTGGCTTCAGTATTTAACTATACGGTGAAATCCTTCGATACTCTCTTACGTTACACACAGCTTATGCTGTAGTTAAGTCAGGAATTTTTATAATTCTTGTTTTCAATTACAGTAGTACGTTAGCTAAAAACGATAACGTGTTTCGGGTTTCGTCTAGTCGTCTAAGAAACGTGTCGTGGGAGATTTGCAGTGTGTTATTTTATTCTGCTTAAAAATTAAATAACATTCGAAGCTGTATTGGTCCTCTGCTCGTCTCTTTTTTCGTGTGAACTGCAGCCGGCCACGTCACTGCAGGCTAGCTGACCGGCCAGTGCTGTCCAAGTTAAATAGGCTGGTAAAGCTTTTCTCCCGTATTATAGCTAAGCAAATGTGCGCGTAACACACAGCACAAAACGTACCCTTATTATCGAACTTGACAATACTCAAGACAGCTTGGATGTAGTTCCGCGTGGAACGGAAATCCAATGAGGTTCCAGCAAACGCGGTAGAACACATAGTGCAATGTTTATATCAGGTTTATTCTTACAATGAACGGATTATAGTCCCTAGTTGTGCTTGCAACATTCTTCGAAAGAATTATTGCATCACATTTCGGCCGGGTTTGTAAAGTTTACCCACTTCAAGAAAATAGTTTTGTCGATGTGCCCGATGGAAAATGTACCCAGCTGGGTAAGTCGATAAATATTTGATCTTTCGGCCATATCATAGAGCGGCACCTCTGACGTCCCGCCACATTCTCTCCACGTCCTGTGTTGAATGGAACGATCTTTCGGATCTACTAAATTCAGGCTATGCTGAAAACCTTCAGTACCTACAGTGTTATATGAACAGAGGCAGTCACTAACGATCGTCGTCCCTGGGAGGATCTTTTCTTCTATTATTCTGAATAACATTTCCTTGGTCGAAAACTCAATGAGCTCAAGGTAGCATTTTTTCGAGCGTCGCTGACTTCCATCCAACACCAAACTTCCTTTGATTTCACGGCTGTTGTTGTGTTTCCTTTTCCCAGATTTCGCTTCGCGAACTCACAACCAAACTGTTGTAATCCTACTCAACCTAGACCTCTAGCTATGCTGCAGATCAATCTGTCACCACAACCAGGTTATTTGCTTTTACATTCGTTTGCTTTAGCATCTCACAACCAAAATTTTGCATTCCAACATAACCTACACCTCTGGCTACGCTACAGATCAGTCCGTCATCACAACCAGATTTTTTTCTGCCAATTCAAGCTATGCTCTTGTGTCCCATTATAACAATTCGCGAGATATTCTGGAAATACAGCGAGAGCAACTTAACCACACTCCTGGAAATCGCAACCTATTCTTACAGCAACAGCCAAGTAATTGTAACAACAAAGAATATAAAGGTCACTGCCCCATTCACAGCAAATTAATCCTAAATTAGTAAACACTCTTAGAGTTTACGATTGCATTTGGCACCAACATTTTGCCAACATTTTGAGTAGTGCAATTGTCAGTGTAGAGTGTCCAAAAGGACTTTCGTACTTATTTTGTATGTGAAATACCACTGGAGACTTTGCAACTGTAGTTACCTAGTGCATAAACTGTAAATTATGACTTCCTTTGAATGAATCATAGAGTGTAAAATTTAGGATGGTTTAGTAACAATGTCGCAGTGTCTTCCCCTCTAATGTTCTACGATTAAGTTCTGTTTTTACGTCCAAGCCGTACCATATCCTCGGAAATCGTGACATGGAAACTATGACGTATTCGAAATAAATGAAACATGTTTCCAGAATGAGATTTTCACTCTGCAGCGGAGTGTGCGCTGATATGAAACTTCCTGGCAGATTAAAACTGTGTGCCCGACCGAGACTCGAACTCGGGACCTTTGCTTTTCGCGGGCAAGTGCTCTACCATCTTTTTTTTTATCTCATTTTGTTCGTTTTCGTTCGTTGTATCTGCTCGGGGCGGACGTCACAAGACACCCGTTTCAGTTCGTCGTTGATCCATTAACTCAGTTTTTTTTATTACAGAAGGCAGCTAACCTTCTGACCGAGCACGCTGAGGTACCATGCCGGCATCATCTGAGCTACCGAAGCACGACTCACGCCCGGTACTCACAGCTTTACTTCTGCCAGTACCTCGTCTCCTACCTTCCAAACAAGGGTCATTCCTTCATTCACATCAATTTAAGATTGCCTGAATAATTCACGTTTGCTAAGCTCACTGTAATTGGCAAATTAGGTAATGTGTACTGTGCTCAGACAAAAGCACATCATACAGTGCAATCTCGATATCACAGTTTCCGAAGCTACCTACATCTACATGTACTACACTCTGTAAACCACTGTGAGCTGCATGGCAGCGGGTATGGCCCACTGTACCAGTTATTAGGGTTTCTTACCGTTATACTCACGTATGGAGCATGGGAGAAAGTTTGGTTGAATGCCTCTGTGCATGCATGATCCCTATGTGAACGATATGTAGGAAATTTAGTATATTTCTGGAGTCATCATTTAAAGCCGATTCTTGAAACTTTGTTAACAGATTTTCTTGGGGTAATTTACGTCTATCTTCAAGAGTCTTCCAGTTCAGTTCCTTTAGTATCTCTGTGACACTCTGCAACCTCCCCCTTCCTAATCAGCCTACTGGACTGCGATATAACTGACAGTGATCGCATATGCCTAATGAAATTTTACAGTGAGTGAGGCTATCGTTACCGACGGAAAATAACGCCGGTTAGTTGGAGGATACTGTACAATTTACGCTAAACTCAGATGATAATTTTGACATGGGTGAAATATAGTGCAACCGCTCACGAGCCAAAGGGAGGGGGGGGGGGGGGGAAGGATACCATGTAATATTTACGACAGAAATCAATGATAACACAAAGAAAACACTGATTAGCTAAAAAAGGAATAATTATACGGTCGCCAGCCCCCTAGGGCAATGAATCTCCAGCATCTTGAGAAAGACAACGGCACAGAAATTTAAGCAAATAATCACTGGTGTGGCAACAGAAGATTGTCAAGCTTTTCCATAAATTTTATTAATCATTCAGTTAGCTTCTCATTAATTATGTGTGGGCACGTAATAGCATGACCATACTGTGTCATTATAACTTAAATCATCATAGTGTATCATAACATATTTTAAACAACAAAATTACATTTTTCAAGTAACCATTACATTTGAAATGAAATTTTCATGTCAGTACTGTACAAGAAAACGTAAGTAACTTAGTTAACGGTATACAAAAAATGAGTAAAAGTATAAGAAGCGAGATAAGAAATCACTAGTTGCAATGTTTACTTTAGATAGTTCTTTTTTATAAATATCGTAATCATTAACAGATTGCATTTATCGTTATGAGAGTTTGCGTATTTCAGGCAAGCATCCAGATAAAACTCAGATGTATATAACAAAGCTTTACAGTGGTTGTGCTGAAAAGAAAAACGACGTGTTCCACACGGGTATTTACAAAGGAAGCCGCAGCGTTCTAAGATCCGGCAGCAGCTCAATCCAGGCATTGTACTGTTGGGTGTGCCATAGCGGCACGCTTGTTCTCTCTATTTGTGCAGTTTCATTCCAGAGCGTCCACCTGTCTTACATGCTTTGAACACTCACTCCCGGGTAATCTCAAATATTTCTATCACAGTGGGCAACTCAACACTGTCCATATTCAAATGCGTACACAGACCTGAAACTTGCACATTGTGTGAGTGCATCGGTATTCACTTACATAATACATGGTATAAAAGAATTTTTACAACATATTATTTATAAAATTACAAATATACATATTAATGAAACTGATCGTGAGAGTCACTTTGCATGACGAGTAATTATTTTTTCAGCAGCCGGATTACACGCACTAGGTAACTCAAATGGAAATTATTGGCGGGAAGATGATGTTCTTTTCGAGGAACACTTTTGAGAACCGACATTTAAAGCTGACAGCAGAAGGATTCTAATGTCAGAACATAAATTTCGCGTAAGGACCCCGTTATTAAAAATAGGATCACAACCACTATTTTACATCAGTATCAGCCTGAATAAAAAGCGGTCACGGTTGCAGAGGCACAGACAAGAGTCTCTGGTCGTGTTACGCTTTCTGGTAGAAATGCTGTCTGCGATTTGGAATGAAGTCTAACCGTTCAACCACATACACCAATCAACAAAATACATCTTATGCTAACATCTTTTAATGATTACAGCCACCTTTGAATCATATTCGTGCTCCTCTCATATCTTTAAATGAGTCAAGTTTTTCGAACCTATATGCTAAGGAGCCTACACAGCAAAACTCTAGTGTGGTTTTCTAGACAGCCTCCACACATCTTGTAACTGTTCCTCAGTCTCTGTCCCGCCCTCTCTGCGGCTTTGTCCATGTGATCGTTCCGGTTCAAGTCGGAACTGAACAGAAGTCTAAGACTTTCTGCACCCCATGGACACACAGTGAGCTGCGATAGGACGGTGTTTTGACCACTCAGTGGAATGGGAACATGTTGTCACAGCTCAACCAACCATCCATAAGGCCAGCGCCAAACGAAGCTTTCTTCTGCAACACGAGCTAGTAGAAATTAAAGCATGAACAGTTACGGGAACTAAAAGAAGGACAAGGATTTTGCTACTGCAACGTGGTGCGTCTCCAAACTACATATACGACGATCACTCCAAAAGAAATGCACACTATTTTTTTTAAATCCATCTTTTATTCTACATGTTTGAAAGTTTTACAGTGTGTAGATACACCCTTTAGGAACAATATTTTCATTTCTCCACATCATTTCCATCCCTCTCAACAGTCTTACGCCATCTTGGAACCAGCGCCTGTATACCCGCACGGTAAAATTCTGGACCAACCTGTTGGAACCACTGTTTGGCAGCGTGCACAAGGGAGTCATCATCTTCAAACCTTGTTCCGCGAAGAGAGTCTTTCAGTTTCCCAAAGAGAGGGTAGTCACATGCAGCCACAGGACTGTAAGGCAGGTGTTTCAGTGTTGTCCATCCGAGTTTTGTGATCGCTTTCAGTATTCTGCAAACACTTCCTTCCCCTATCCCAACGTAGCGTGACAATTCGTTCACTGTGATGCGTCTGTCAGCAGTCACCAATTCGTTAACACTCTGCACATTGTCTGGAGGCCTGCCGCTGCGAGGACAACCCTCAATATTGTCGTGCCCGCTTTCATCATGTAACCCGCTTGCCCACCGACTAACTGAACTGCGATCGACAGCAGCATCTCCATACACCTTTTTCAACCTCTTGTGGATGTTTCCCACTGTCTCGTTTTCACAGCACAGGAATTCTATGACAGCACGTTGCTTCTGACGAACGTTAAGTGTAGCAGCCATCTTGAAGACATGCTGTGACGGCGCCACTCATGGGAACAGGTTGAACTAAGTTTGAAAACAAGCGGGAAGAATGTATCTACAAACTCTAAAACTTTCACACATGCACAATGAAAACTGTATTTTTACAAAAATAGTGTGCATTTCTTTTGGAGTGACCCTCGTAGGTACTATAGACTGAAGGAGATCTGCGTCACTCAGTGTGCATTCATGTATGTCACAAAACATAACCTCTATCATAGCTATTTTGCACCATCCAACAGAGAAAAACTATGAACTATAAAAAACTCCGTAGATAGCATCTGATAGAGAACTCAATTAGATTTCACCGCATCTCTGTTCCGATATATTGCTAAACAAATACTGTCTGTGTGCTGGGCTCGAGTATAAGTGGCTATCTTATTGAATGTACAGGTATTGATCCATTGGAGCAAGCGGGCAGTGATCGAAGTCACTTGCACAGACCAGTGTAAAGTTTCATCGCCTGTGCTGTAGGAAGACCATATTGACTACCAGTCGCAAGATAGAGTTCTTGTGTCATTGATACATTGTTTCTTTTCTGCTGTAATACTTCAAAGCAGTGTGTGACTGCAGCTGTGTACACAGCCATACATTTTGTTTTTCTACCATGACATCAAGGTCTGTGTCAGATTCTAAACTGACATTAACACGTTTCGATCCATTGGCTCTGACTGAAAGCTGAGCATCACATGGAGCAAATTATGCTGCTGGTGCTCTCACAACACACGGGATGATTGAAATAAAAAAAAGAGCCTGTGTTTCTTATTGACAAAAAAAAGGTGGAAGACATTGCAACATATGAAAACTGAAAGAGAGTGCGGCATTGGGGGCGATTCCAAACAGCTGTCTGAAAGTGAATGATGACCTCTACATTTAAACTCATCTTTCACAGTGACAGAGTGGCAGATGTCTCAGCGTTCCGTTCCGATTGATTCCGCATAATGTAGTCAAGTACGCGCGATCACTGTTTTCAATGTACGCCAGTCCTGGAAGGTGCTGTTCCCACCAACACTCTCCATCTCAAACAAGTGAAGTCACTCAATCACTACGTAGTAATCAACAGCGTACCTATGGGATGGAGAAAAACACCGTCGATGGGGGGGGGGGGGGGGGGGGGGGGGCGATGTACTGTAATAAGAACCTCAGTTGATAGTTTGATCGATTTTAGCAGTTTTACCAGGTTTTTCATTATGCGACAGCACCCAATGACACGACAGCATGCTTCCAAATGTCTTTATTATCGCTAAACCATTCTCAAGTACTTTTCGAGTATCATATATTACATTGCGATTGTAGATAAATGCCATGTTAATTCTAGTACATATACTCCAAGGTATACCAGATAGCTTTCTACACCGATCTACACATTTCCAGCACTTCGATCATAGGGCGTAAATTACGATTACGATTGCTCATCTTTCCCTATGCGGATGGGAGTCACAGATGCACTCTCCGCGATTCTGCACTTAAACGTGCTATAACGCTAGAGCGGTGCTATTTCCGACCTATTAGTCGTGTGGAATGCAACGCTGTTAAAATTCTAATGTAAGAAACACTTAAGAACCAAAGAAACTGTTACCCCTGCCTAATATCGTGTAGGGCCCACATGAGCACGCAGAAATGCCGCAACACGACGTGACGTGGCATGGACTCGACTAACATCTGAAATAGTGCTGGAGGGAACTGGCACCATGAATCTTGCAAGGCTGTCCATCAATCTGTAAGAATACGAGGGCGTGGAGATCTCGTCTGAACAGCAAGTTGCAAGGCATCCCAGATATGATCAATAATGCTCATGTCTGGGGAGTTTGGTGGCTAGTGGATGCGTTTAAAATCAGGAGAGTGTTCCTGGAGCCACTCTATAGCAATTCTGGACGTTTGGGGTACCGCATTGTCCTGCTGGAATTGCCTAAGTCTGTCGGAATGCACAATGGACATGACTGCATGCAGGTGATCAGACAGGATCCTTATGTACGTGTCACCTGTCAGAGGCACATCTAGACGTATCAGAGGTCCCATATCATTCCAACGCACTTGCCCCACACCGTTACAGCGCCTCCACCAGCTTGAACAGTGCCCTGCTGACATGCAGAGTCCATGGATTCATGAGGTTGTCCCCATACCCGTACAATTTGAAACGAGACTCGTGTGACCAGGCAACATGTTTCCAGTCATCAACAGTCCAATGTCGGTGTTGAGGTTCCCAGGCTAGGCGTAAAGCTTTATGTCGTGCAGTCATCAAGGGTACACGAGTGGCCCTTCAGCTCCAAAAGCTCATATGATGATGTTTCGTTGAATGGTCCGCACGCTGACATTTGTTGATGGCCCAGGATCGAAAGCTGCAACAGTTTACAGAACCGTTGCACTTCTGTCACGTTGAACGATTCTCTTCAGTCGTCGTTGGTCCTGTTCTTGCAGGATCTTTTTCCGGACGCAGCGATGTCGGAGATTTGATGTTTTACGGGATTCCTGATAATCACAGTACACTCGTAAAGTCGTCGTACGGGAAAATCCACACTTCATCGCTACCTTGGAGATACTGTGTCCCTTCGCCCGTGAGCCGTCTATAACATCACCTTCAAACTCACTTAAATCTTAATAACCTGCCATTGTATCAGCAGTAAGAGATCAAACAACTGCATCAGACACTTGTCTTATGTAGGCGTTGCCGACCGCAGCGCCGTATTGTCCTTTTACATATCTCTGTATTCGAATACGCATGCCTACCTGGTTTCTTTGGTGCTTCAGTGTATATTTCCGGCCCAAGACATACATTCTCGCTGCGAGTTTCTCTGCGATAAACTACGGTGACAAACGGTAAAGTAATAAAAATACCTTGCATACAAAAGAAAACGTCAACTCTTTGTAACACAAACACTACACAGCTTTCCAGAGGTGTATGACGCCTCCTGTTTACGAAGTTCCACCCCGATTACGGTTCGGAAATCATGATACGTTCGCAAGAGTCCTGTAAGATCATCAGCTGTCGAAAATACATATGAAGAAACAGTGACGTCTCACAAGGAAATAAACAGCACGATCAGTATCCAGAGGAGATGTAAAAGTCTTATCGCAGTTTACGACTGTTCCTGGTAATCTTCCTTTTGAACACAGAAGTCATGGTCAGATGTTAGGTTGTACTGCTCATTTGCGGGATAATATTGACGTTCCGCCTTGATGCAACATCTCCAGAATGCATCCTCTCTCCGCTGTTAAGGTATGTATATGTAGTATCAGTCTGCTCTCCTCCTCCAGAAGACACAGTTTCGTCAATTTGGCTCAGTATTCATTTCATGGTATTTTTCTCTAATTTTATATAGTCTCAGCCAGTTTCTGTAATTTTACTACATTTTCACGATTTTATAAATTTCATCGTAATTCCCTCAATTTTTACATATCTTAAATGAATTTTTCATGATTGTGCCAGTTTGTCCTCGAATTTTACCCGTATTATATAATTTTTCATATTTTTTCCAGTTTTCCATATGTATATGGTCATGTTGTTGACATGCCCATGTGCCGTTTGATTTTCTACGAGACTATTTGCGCATTTTACATACTAACCTACAAAGAAATCCTAAGAGTTGTTTCCCCAGTGGTCCATATACATGCATTTTGGATAGTACGAACATGAAAAGTATAGTAAGAGTCACTTCCTCCCTTTATGAAACTGACTACTCAATTTATGTCCAGGATGTGACAGGCAAATGGAGTACTTCGTATACATCTTTGTTTGTCTAAACGAGGGTACCAGAGCAGGTTTTCCATCGATGGACCTGTTTCATCATTCATGACTTGGAAGGCCTCTGATAACGGTGATATGGAGGGGTTTGCTGTTAACGATCGCAGGTAGATAGTGCTCTAAGTCACACAAAGAACACGCAGTTGTATACGAGTCGATCGTAAGTTAAACCACACAACTGATACACCCCTATAGAACAACGGGCAAAAATGGTTAAATGCGTGATTAATGACCTGCAGCAACATCTCCCGCTCAATAGAATGTATCGCCATCTACCACTAAACCATATCTCGTTGCAACTCCTCTCTAACAAACGCTTCATCTACTTTCTATCTTCCTTTACCGCAGATCCACGTCAATTTAGAGGCAGATCGCTCTCTTTTCGTGGCAAGCATCAAAGACAGCAGTCACCTTGCATGTATCACTATTACCTTAATAGACATACAGTAGAATGTTGTTAAAAACTACGCGACAACTATTTGTAAGGTATTTGTTAGCTGATACTGCAGTTCCAACATAGCGTCCACCGCTAACCGACCGCTTTCCACGAAGTGGGGCAGGGGCTGTTCCTCAGCTTAGTAACGTGGCTTGGCTTGGTACCACGGTACTTTAGCTTTTTATGTTTGACCGTGTCTTATTCTGGCATGTGTTAGTTTATTTTATGCTTCTGAAGAAAGCTAGATTACTCTAGTTGAAACCTGGGTAAAGACCAGTAACATTTCGCAACAGAGGCGGATTTTTGACGTGATAATGACACAAGAACCCTATCTTGCGGCTGATTGTCACTATGTTCTTCCTACAGCACAGGCTATGAAACTCTACACTGGTCTGTGCAAATGACTTCGATCACTGCCCACTTGCTTTAGTGGATCAATACCTGTACCTTTAATAAGATAGAGACATATGCTCAAGCCCAGCACACAGACGGTATTTGTTTCCCAATATATCGGAATAGTGATGCGGTAAAATCTTATTGAGTTCTCTATCAGATGGTATCTACGGAGTTTTTTATAGTTCATAGTTTTTCTCTGTTGGATGGCGCAAAATAACGATGATAGAGGTTATTTTTTGTGACATACATGAATGCACCCTGAGTGACGCAGATCTCCTTCAACCCAAAGCACGTGCATGTAGTTTAGAGACGCACCGCGATGCAGTAGCAAAATTCTCGTCCTTCCAGTTCCCGTAACTGCTCGTACTGTCTTTTCTACACTACTGGCCATTAAAATTGCTACACCAAGAAGAAATGCAGATGATAAACGGGTATTCATTGGACAAATATATTATACTATAACTGATATGTGATTAGATTTTCACGCAATTTGGGTGCATAGATCCTGAGAAATCAGTACCCAGAACAACCACCTCTGGAGCCGGCCGGTGTGGCAGAGCGGTTCTAGGCGCTACAGTCTGGAACCGCGCGACCGCTACGGTCGCAGGTTCGAATCCTGCCTCGGGCATGGATGTGTGTGATGTCTTCAGGTTAGTTAGGTTGAAGTAGTTCTAAGTTCTAGGGGACTGATGACCTCAGAAGTTAAGTCCCGTAGTGCTCAGCGCCATTTGAACCATTTGAACCAACCACCTCTGGCCGTAATAACGGCCTTGATACGCCTCGGCATTGAGTCAAACAGAGCTTGGATGGCGTGTACAGGTACAGCTACCCATGCAGCTTCAACACGATACCACAGTTCATCAAGAGTAGCAACTGGCGTATTGAGACGAGCCAGTTGCTCGGCCACCATTGACCAGACGTTTTCAATTGGAGAGAGATCTGGAGAATGTGCTGGCCAGGGCAGCAGTCGAACATTTTTTGTATCCAGAGAGGCCCGTACAGGACCTGCAACATGCGGTCGTGCGTTATCCTGCTGAAATGTAGGGTTTCGCAGGCATCGAATGAAGGATAGAGCCACGGGTCGTAACACATCTGAAATGTAACGTCCACTGTTCAAAGTGCCGTCAATGCGAACAAGAGGTGACCGAGACGTGTAACCAACGGCACCCCATACCATCACGCCGGGTGATACGCCAGTATGGCGATGACGAGTACACGCTTCCAATGTGCGTTCACCGCGATGTTGCCAAACACGGATGCGAACATCATGATGCTGTAAACAGAACCTGGATTCACCCGAAAAAATGACGTTTTGCCATTCGTGCACCCAGGTTCGTCGTTGAGTACACTATCGCAGGCGCTCCTGTCTGTGATGCAGCGTCAAGGGTAACCGCAGCCATGGTCTCCGAGCTGGTAGTCCATGCTGCTGCAAACGTCGTCGAACTGTTCGTGCAGATGGTTGTTGTCTTGTAAGCGTCCCTATCTGTTGACTCAGGGATCGAGACGTGGCTGCACGATCCGTTACAGCCACGCGGATAAGATGCCTGTCATCTCGTCTGCTAGTGATACCAGGCCGTTGGGATCCAGCAAGGCGTTCCCTATTACCCCCCTGAACCCACCGATTCCATATTCTGCTAACAGTCATTGGATGTCGACCAACGCGAGCAGCAATGTCGTGATACGATAAACCGCAATCGCGATAGTCTACAATCCAACCTTTATCAAAGTCGGAAACGTGATGGTACGCATTTCTCCTCCTTACACGAGGCATCACAACAACGTTTCACCAGGCAACGCCGGTCAACTGCTGTTTGTGTATGAGAAATCGGTTGGAAACTTTCCTCATGTCAGAACGTTGTAGGTGTCGCCACCGGCGCCAACCTTGTGTGAATGCTCTGAAAAGCTAATCATTTGCACATCACAGCATCTTCTTCCTGTCGGTTTAATTTCGCGTCTGTAGCACGTCATCTTCGTGGTGTAGCAATTTTAATGGCAAGTAGTGTACTAGCTCGTGTTGCAGAAGAAAGCTTCGTTTGGCCATGGCCTTACACATTATATATGATTGGCTGAACTGTGGCAACATATTGCGATTTCCACCGAGTGGTCAAGAAATGGTTCTGTCGCATTAACTCAGGTCAGCCTGGTTTCTCCATGGGATGCAGAAAGTCTTAGACATAGCGCTCTCCGATTTCCGTTCGGTTCCGACTTAAATTGGAACGATCACATGGGCAAAGATGCAGTGAGGGCGGTGCAGCGACTGAGAAACAGTTACAAGATGTGTAAGGACTGTCTACAAAACCAGGCTGTAATTTTGCTGTATAGGTTCCTTAGCAGATAGATTCGAAAAAGCTGGCAAGTTTAAAGGTACGAGAGGGGTACGAATGTGATTCAGTGTGATCATTAATAGACGTCTGCAAGAATTGTATGTGGCAAAAGGAGTATGTGGTTGAATGGATAGACTTAATTCCAAATGGTAGATAGCATTTCTATCAGAAAGCATAAAACAATCAGCGACTCTAGTTTTTGCCTATGGAACCATGACCGTTTTTTATGCAGGCTGATAGTAACACATTTGTTGTGATCGTATTTTTAATAGCGCGGTCCTACCACGAAATGTATGTTCTGGCATTAGAATCCTTCTGCAATCAGCTTTAAATGTCGGGTCTCAATAGTGTTTCTCGAAATGAACATCGTTTTACCGCCAGCAATTCCCATTTGATGTACCTGGTGAGTGTAATCCGACTGCTGAAAAAAAAAAAATAATCGTCATGCGAAGTGACTATCATGATAAATTTAATTAACTAAGCTATCAATTTGATATCAATGGCGTGCCGCTTGGCGGGTGGAAGCGATGGCCGTCGTACCATGTATATGATTCTTCATTAGAGCCGGTAATCAGGCATTCATATTCTTTTTTTTTTTTCGTGGGAACGATATCTTCTAACGAAACTAGAATCTCCCATTTCCAAACTTCAATCTCCCACTTTCACAGGGAGACGTCCATCGTAATAAAATCGATTGTATTACCTAGTTTATAAAGTGATACGTAGTATAAACCTGATATTGATAACTTCTCTATTCTGTTGAATTACGAGACTTCGTGTGCAGGGAGGCATTTGGTTACTTTAAGAGAGAGTTCGAATGTGAGGAGGCGTCCTATGACAGAGGTGGATCGTAGCACTCTTTCATGAACAAAAATGAGTTTAATATTCTAGCCCTGTGATGCAGCTTGTAAGAGATAAGAACGGATTTTTTTCTACCCGATGAGAAAATGCACAGAGGAAACGTAGCATATGCCGTACTGCTACAGAATTTTCGCGGCAAATAAGTATAGCTTAGCGATGCGAAAAAGCGCGTATGCCCTGATTTCATCTGTCTTCGAAAATAACTTATATAAAAGGGAGAAATCTTCATTACGTCATAAATTCGAGGTGCATGGTCATCAACACGCTCCCTCGGATTGCGTAAAGTGGGTTTTCTAAACTGGTGGTGGGGGGTTGGTGGGGGGGTGGGGTGGAGGGTGTCTTTATTGGTGTGGAATTGGTTGGAACTACTGTACACATACATCCTGCAGTTGCAAGTATACTTATTTTAGACGTAACAATCGTCAGAGTGAGTCTTCAGTGTGTTGATCGTTAAATGACTCTATGATAGGGTGTCCATTTCATTTTCATTGAAAATGGGGACATATAAAATAAATTAGAGAAAAACCTGGGACAATGAAGAAAAAAACGGGGCTAAAATATTTTATAGACTAATTTAATACGCATACAAGTTTACCTTTAGAACGTGCACTCAGATGACCCCAGATCACTTTTCACAATTATTCTGCCACACTATCACCGTACTTTTCACTTTTATGTATTTTATCAAGAAGTGCAATTTTGTTTTAAATTGTATAATAAAAGTCAGTACACGATACACCATTAAAGTGTGTTTTGACAATGAGCAAGGCCCTCACTGTTTCAACTTTCATTCTGGTTTTTTCATCTGACAACAAAGAGTTCACTAACGAAAACACAGGTTCCACAGCAGCATCTGACCCAGGAAATGCTAGACAAAACTCCACCAAATGAATCATGTTTTTCATGTTAATGTTTTTACTTTTGAAATAAGCAAATATTTTACACCACGTTGCATTAACACTTTCTTTGTCTCCTTCTTCACTTTTTATGAAGTTCTGCGCACATAAAAATTCATCAAACAGTTCGTCTTCATCAACAGGAAAATTTGGTACAATACTTTTAAGAAAAACACAACAATCCTGAATACCTTTCCACTCTAGCTGCTCCTTTTCAGTATTAATCCACTCAAATGCTTTAAAAGGCGTGAGAAATGGTAAACACCATTCTTTAATATACTCAATGCAAGAGTCATAGAAGATGTCAGCATAAATATGAAATTGTTCTACAGTAATTTCACCCTCTTCTTCCACCTTTCTTAGAGTCTCATGCACGAAGTATGTGAGAAATCTTTCAGATTTTCTACATTGTATTTGCCCAATTATTTGTTTATTTCTTGATAAACTTCCACTATTGTGATTTCTTGTTTCTCAATACATTTAAT
Organism: Schistocerca cancellata; assembly: GCF_023864275.1. Lineage (NCBI taxonomy): Eukaryota > Metazoa > Arthropoda > Insecta > Orthoptera > Acrididae > Schistocerca > Schistocerca cancellata. Next base: position 388,397,972 of record NC_064626.1, on the reverse strand, counting down.
TGTTGTGGAGAAAGGTTTTAGCTGGCTAACAAGAAAATGTAGAAGAACAATAGACACAAGATTATCAAAGAATTGTTTAAGGATAACAGGACACTTATCAAGGGAAATGAAATATGATTTCAAAGCTGGAAATGTCTCTACAATTCTTTCCAACGCTAGTAGCAGAGATAGCCACCTTGTCTTACTGTGCCCAAGTACAGTTTTGTATTCAGTTTCAGTAAACTTACAGAATTACTTCAGAGATTCGACCCTTACTGTATATATGTGGAAATGCTGGTAGATTTTGTTTACAATTAATTGGCAGTCGATGGGTAGGTAATTTGAGCCACCTGGTAAGAAATTGTGCACCACATGTGCTGGTCAGCCAACACCTACTATGTTATTCACTGTGTTCTGTTGCAGTTTATAGCACAAATTGTTTTTTTTTCCTTTCCTCTGTTTACCACCAAAATTGGTGTTAGTGTTGTCTGCAAAACTACAATCACCTCTCCCTCAAGATCATATTTCTTTAAAACCTCCAGCACATAATTCTGAAGTAAATCTGAAGTTTCTCCAGCTAAATTACCCAATTTGAGCACTTTTACCGTGATCCATTTTCAGGGTGAAAATACCTGATAAGGAGATGAACCAACTACAAACCCAGATGATTCGGTGTATCAATCATTACACAAATGAATCGAGCACTTTTCAGTTCATTTAAAACCTGCTGAGCTGCATATGGTGCCATAACATTTGAAATGATTGCATTACATTTTGTGTGTCCACATGTGAATTTAGGATTGAAAAGATTTTTATCAACTGCTGTAATACAGTCCATTAACTTAAAGCTATGGTTATGCATTGCACTGTGGTATGCAAATGTAGCTTCTTGTGCTGCCAACTGCCTACCCATTTCTGCCACTGATTTTAGGTTTACTTAGTAGTCACTCACGCGTTTGTTTGCTCTTTTCGTTTGAACACTCATATGATGTTTCTTAGTCTCAATGTGATTCACAATGTCAGACCTTCCACCATGACCAATAGCAAATTTTGATCTGCACAACGTACATTGTACAGTTTCTCCACTACCAGTGGAAACTTGCTTTTTATATTGCTGTTAAAATAGGGTGACCAAATTATTTTCGGTGAAAACTGGGACACATTCACCTGGGTGCCAATGGATACCTCATTCCACATGTACCCAAGTTTCTTAATTTTAAATATTAATGTTTTGTTGATACATTTTGTGAACCTGATTATTATAACTAATAAGAGGATACAAAAGATTGATATAATCTAGATTATCTGTATAATTAATGACATTTAATAAACGTATACAGTAATAAAGAAATGTATTAAGATTTTACAAAAATTTACAGCCATTCAACTTTTAATTAATTAATATTAACATGAGCTTTAATATTACTGAGCACTTGTAGATGGAATTGACTGTCCTTGGAGAAAAGGGTATTTTGCTCTGCCTGCAGCCTTCTTGATCATGTCTTTGTTCTTTAAGACACAGTGATAAAACTCGTCACAATCCATTTTGTAGTTGTACAGGATCTGCAGGATTGCTTCAAGAGAGTCCACCTCCATTCTGTTTCTTTCATCAGTCCACTGGATATTCATGAACGAAAATATTCTTTCCACATTGGCACTATGGGCTGGGATTGTAAATAAATACCTTGCAATTATTACCAACTAAGAGTAACGCTGAAAACAGTCACAGCTTTAAAAAAAAACTCACCCACTTCTCATGACATTCCAATGGTGTTTTTTTTCATTATACCACTTGTGAAGACTTTGTTCAACAAAATTTGTCAGTATGCCAAAATGATCAAAGAGAATGGAATCATCGATTTCAATCTCTTTACTCTTCAAATAAGAAACTGTCTCTTCAACACTTTCCCATTTTGGCACTCTTTTCAGTAACATCCAATCAAACACCGGCGATGAGGGTAAATATGAGGCACTGCACTTGCTGAGATATTCTACACGAGTGTCATAAAACTTGTTAACTTCTTCTCTAAAACTCCTTTCCGCTGCTTCTGATACTTCTGCTCTTTTAAGGACAGATTTAACATTAAAAGAAGTGAACTGCTGTTCTCTCCTCTTAGTAACAGTTTCCAGAGTATTTTTCAAAACATCATTTACCTCTATTACACTTTTCGTGCTTCCCTTAATTTCCTTTATCCCATGCTGCAAAGTGCTAAGCTGACTGTGAATGAACCTTAAGTAGGCTTCACTTAAAGGTTACCGAAAAACTGAACCAATATTTTGGGGGCTTTGTCTTCATTTAGGAAAAAATCTTTTAACGGTTCAAACAGGCGGATTACTCTTTCAATTGCTGGAAACAGTGATAACCAGCGAGTTTTCGAGTGACACATTACATTCATATATTCAGTTCCCACATAATCACAGAACTCCTTAAGCCTCTCTGTTCTAACAGTATATATGTAAAAGTGTGAGTATACCTTCACAACGATAGTTTCAACATCACAGCTTAAGTTGTCAGCAGATGTCTGCACGCTATTGTGTAAAACATGTGCAGGGCACCATATACCTTCGATGTTTTCATGCAATGTTGCCTTTAATTTGGTAAATATATTGCATTGCCTTGTCTTTTTAAACCACCAAAGTTTGTGTTGGTGTTGTCTCCACAAAAGGCCATACATTTATTTTTCTCAAGATCAAGCATTTCTACAGTATTCATACAAAATCTTGAAATTTCGACAGATGTTTCATTAGGTAGGGAACTCACCTTCAAAAGTTTGGTCTGAATTCCCTGATTAATATCGAAAAACTGAACAACAAACAGAAATATTTTAGTGGCCTTATGATTGCTGGCATCAGTGGATATCCCGTAGAAAGAAGACTTTTTGATGTATTCTAGGCTTTCCTTTACACTCTGGGGAGCAATAACTCCTTTCACTAAGGCTGACACTTTAGTTCTTGCTGAACTAAACTTTTTTGCAATGGAGGAATCATCAAACATAATGCTGTTAAGCTTATTAGTACAATAACTAGATCTGTAAGTTTGGTGATGTTTTACCGTGTGGTAGGCTAGTGTAAGCTCGGCTGCTCGAACTTTCGTCTCTTCACTTGATTGATGTTTCACAAAATAATTTTGTAGTTTTACTGCAGCTCGGTGCACTGTATCTGCTAATGTGTTTCTTTGACCTGATGTGATCAACTACGTCGAAACGTCCACCATGACTTATACTAATAAAACAGTTACATACGAAACACTTTGCTTCGTAATCAAAACGACCTTTCTTAATGAAATTACATTCCTTGGAATAACAGTCACTGAACTTCCAGGCACGTTTCGGCATTGCGTTTCACAGTACTGCAGCAATAATACCACTAATATGAGAAAAAACTATTGCAGTTTGTCTGACAAAACATCAACTACTACACTGTTCTGACAATGAGTGTGTAAGAGGCGCGACAATCGGACGGTTTCATAGCTCTGTTACAATAATACAACTTACTACTTGTAGGCCAAAGTACCGCTCAATGTAAATTATTGCCTGAGTGTATCAATACTGATACTGCGATTACTAGTATGGGACAATAGAGGTTTTAGACAAATAAGCTAAAATACATTAATTTCTTGTGTTGTATTTCCCTTAATATAGCGAAATCCCAAAAATTTGAGAAATTTTCACGAAATATATTTAAAAACTGAATTCCGGGAGTTTTGAGCGTCCCAAAACAAATTTTCGGAACACCGGAACACAGGGATGAAAACCGGGACACCCCGGTTTTCTGGGACGTTTGGTCACCCTATGTTAAAATTACACTTTCGTTTTGGCATAATGAAACAGTGATTGCACAGTGCAAAACATTAGCAGTGTGGTGATGAAAGCCAGAGAGCAAGTATTAGTGGTGTAGAGTATCTCTGGACCGAAAGGACGGATTTAGTGGATCGATTTAGAAGAGAAGAATCTTCGTTGTTATTCGTAACCTGTTGTTGTTGTTGTGGTCTTCAGTCCTAAGACTGGTTTGATGCAGCTCTCCATGCTACTCTATCCTGTGCAAGCTTCTTCATCTCCCAGTACCTACTGCAACCTACATCCTTCTGAATCTGCTTGGTGTATTCATCTCTTGGTCTCCCCCTACGATTTTTACCCTCCACGCTGCCCTCCAATACTAAATTGGTGATCCCTTGATGCTACAGAACATGTCCTACCAACCGATCCCTTCTTCTAGTCAAGTTGAGCCACAAACTTCTCTTCTCCCCAATCCTATTCAACACCTCCTCATTAGTTATCTGATCTACCCACCTAATCTTCAGCATTCTTCTGTAGCACCACATTTCGAAAGCTTCTATTCTCTTCTTGTCTAAACTATTTATCGTCCATGTTTCACTTCCATACATGGCTACACTCCATACAAATACTTTCAGAAACGACTTCCTAACACTTAAATCAATACTCGATGTTAACAAATTTCTCTTCTTCAGAAACGCTTTCCTTGCCATTGCCAGTCTACATTTTATACCCTCTGTACTCCGACCATCATCAGTTATTTTGCTCCCCAAATAGCAAAACTCCTTTACTACTTTAAGCGTCTCATTTCCTAATCTAATACCCTCAACATCACCCGACTTAATTCGACTACATTCCATTATCCTCGCTTTGCTTTTGTTGATGTTCATCTTATATCCTCCCTTCAAGACACTATCCATTCCGTTCAACTGTTCTTCCAAGTCCTTTGCTGTCTCTGACAGAATTACAATGTCATCGGCGAACCTCAAAGTTTTTATTTCTTCTCCATGGATTTTAATACCTACTCCAAATTTTTCTTTTGTTTCCTTTACTGCTTGCTCAATATAGAGATTGAATAACATCGGGGACAGGCTACAACCCTGTCTCACTCCCTTCCCAACCACTGCTTCCCTTTCATGCCCCTCAACTCTTATAACTGCCATTTGGTTTCTATATAAATTGTAAATAGCCTTTCGCTCCCTATATTTTACCCCTGCCACCTTCAGAATTTGAAAGAGAGTATTCCAGTCAACATTGTCAAAAGCTTTATCTAAGTCTAAAAATGCTAGAAACGTTGGTTTGCCTTTCCTTAATCTAGCTTCTATGATAAGTTGTAGGGTCAGTATTGCCTCACATGTTCCACTATTTACACGGAATCCAAACTAATCTTCCCCGAGGTCTGTTTCTACCAGTTTTTCCATTCGTCTGTAAAGAATTCGCGTTAGTATTTTGCATCCGTGACTTATTAAACTGATAGTTCGGTAATTTTCACATCTATCAACACCTGCTTTCTTTGGGATTGGAATTATTATATTCCTCTTGAAGTCTGAGGGTATTTCGCCTGTCTCATACGCCTTGCTCACCAGATGGTAGAGTTTTGTCAGGACTGGCTCTCCCAACGCCGTCAGTAGTTCTAATGGAATGTTGTCTTCTCCCGGGGCCTTGTTTCGACTCAAGTCTTTCAGTGCTCTGTCGAACTCTTCACGCAGTATCATATCTCCCATTTCATCTTCATCTACATCCTCTTCCATTTCCATAATATTGTCCTCAAGTACATCGCCCTTGTATAAACCCTCTATATACTCCTTCCACCTTTCTGCTTTCCCTTCCTTGCTTACTGCGTTTAAAATTGCGATTTTTGACAGTTCGGTACATGTTTGGGGTATACTGAAAGTCGTCACACGCTTCCTAGCGTAAATAATTGAGCAGTTAATAGCAAGTCAAACAACCAGTAGCGTAAAATACTCTAGCCAAGCGGAATCATAAAAAACGGGACATTTGAGCGTCCCCAAAAAAACTTTCGGGACAGCGGGACATTTTTGTAAAAAACGGGACTATCCCTGGAAAAACGGGACGAATGGACACCCTACTCTATGAAGATAGATGTAAGTGTGAAGACGAGAATGATACAAGGAATCTTGTGGAAAAGTGGATGTTAATAGTTAAACGCGTTGGTAACAATTTTCCACGTTTTAAACCGGGGAGGTTAGTACATCCTGTAATATTTCTAAAATCATTTCAAGGGGCTTTACCTTCGTCATGGGATGATAATTGATGTATGAGATACATGATTAGTCATTTAGAAGAAGATGCTTCTCAGTGGGTTACGTTAAACTTAGATAACTTTCATACAGTTGGAGATCTTATGAGTGCAGTCAAAGCGAAGTTCCTATAATGCTCAACGAACTTTATGATTTGAATTGTTCAGATATAAAAGAAATAATGAAAGTTGGGGCAGACATAGGAATTTTGTGGAGTATCACCTTAACCAAGCCCTTTATTTGGATGAACTTGTAAAAGAAGTACATTTTATTGAGGTATTGATTACATGACTGTCAAATAGAGTTCAAGAGAGATTAGTAGGAGAAAAATGGGTCCAGACTCAACTCCTTTTAGAGTTATTAGATCAACTCTATTATGTAAATAAGTTAAAGGAAACAGCTGACATGAGGAATTCCAACTGTGTAGAAGTAAAAGATAATTACAGTGGTCAAAGAGACGGAAATGGAATTCTCAGAAGGGATAACTATAAGAACAACAGTAATTTACAATCGAATGGTAGAGGTAGAAGTAATACGTGGGAACGAAATGAAGCATATAATAACCGTAATTACAATAATCAAGATCGGTATTTTAATAATGGTATCACCTGTACGAATGTTAATAATAGTAATTACGATGTCAGTGGAGGTAGGTGCCAGTGTAATGGTAACAGTAATCATAATGTGAGGTACAATAGAGGGAATAACCATAACCAGTCAGGCAACGCGACAGCGACAGCGTCACAGTCATATGGAATTGTAATTATTGAGGATGTAAAAGACTGTCATCAAGCGATTCCAGTGGGAGAACAATCAACTAGTCATGAAGATGTTAATACTGCATTTCTTTACTATAAAGACTAGCAACTTTTAAATGAAGAGTTGCTGTTAAAAATGGAAGAAAGTGAAGTGCAGAAAGAATGTACCCTCGTAGTGCAAGGCTTAGTTAAAGATCAAACTGTAAATTTTACGATTGACACAGGAAGCCAAGCAATTTCGTTATATATCCCTTTCCACTCCAACGTCGAGTGGCGCGACATTTGTTTTCCGCCCTGACGTCGAGCCTCATTCGACACGATTTTTCGCGGTTCTCACGTGTTCAATTCTCGATTCTGACACTACTAGGCATCTGTGGTGCTTAGTGCTGTCATCTAGGGGAACCTGTGTTAGCTTGGTGTCAAACTGCTGCAGTTATGTTGAAACGAATGTTGAAATTATTACGTTGAAGTTCATGCACACGCATTGGCTAATTCCTCACGTTGCGTTCTTCCTGAGGAAGAGATTTTACAGCTTTTAGAGGAATCTCTGTGTCAACGATAGACAGAGTGATTTTGATGATGAATGTGGTTCACTTCTAAATAATTCTAGTGAAGATGGCAATGAAAATTGTGAAAATATCCATTTTTGTAGTGATTCAGTAGGGCATCCATAGCGAATGTGGAGCGAAAATGACTCTGACTTTATAGGTTTTTCTTTTGATGATTCAAAGTGTGGTTTTACCACTGAAACTGGTAATGTTCCATCATCGTCAGTTGATTTCTTTCTGTTAATTTTTACAGACAACCTATTTCAACAAACAGCAGACCAAGCGAACAGGTACGCTACAGCGAAAATACGTAAGGTGACACCACTTCCACAACATTCTGGGTGGTGGGATTCGAGAATTGTTACCAAGGAAGAAATGAAACGCTTCCATGGTGTGCTACTGAATATGGCATTACAAAAAGTGTAAGAACTTGCATCACTTTTTTTCCAAGAGAATAGTTACAATCATCAGACTTCTTTTCAGACTGTTTTAATTGCAGATTTACGCAAATTTTCTGGGCACTTCATTTTTTAACCCAGAGAGTGTTACACATGCCAACACTCGGGTTCAGTCACGTTTGAGTAAAGTGAAGGATGTGTTGGCTTACTTGTCTCGCACGTTTCTCGAAATTTATCGACTGTATAGGTTTTTAGCTGCTGACGAATCTGCATTTCAAGGGTTGTGTGTTATTCAAAACCCTCGGAAACCACAAGATGGGAACTCGGTGTTTACGTGATTTAGGAGTCATCAAACAGTTACGCTTGCAGGTTGATACTGAATTTTGGCGCTGGATTCGTCTAGACTTGAATTTCCTGAGAGAATAGTTCTTCGATTGCTGGCTAATATCAGACATGCTACAGGGCAATCGGGTTATCATTTGTACACTGACAATTTTTCCATAGGTGTTGAATTAGCTGATGAACTGTTGAAACAGATTGTGTATCTCACAGGAACGATCCAAGCCAAACGCAAAAACCATCCAGCTGCAATCAAGAAAGGAGTTTGCATCTGAAGAAGCATGAAACAAAATGCCTCCACAATAACAAAATCATGATTCTGGCATGGCAAGATAAACGAACTGTTCTACCGCTTTCTACCAAAGCAAACAACTCAGCCTCACTTATAGCAAGAAGAAACAGAAATAAAAGGATAGAAATAATGAAACCAAATATGATTATTGATCGTACTTCGAAGATGGGTGGAGTTGATCGATCTGACCACTTTATTATCAGTTACGGTATTCTAATTACAAGTCTGAAGTGGTGGCGAAAACTGTGCTCCGGTTCTTAGAGGTAGGACTGGTAAACATTTATTTGCTCTACAAGAATCACTACGAGAAAAACAACTTGAAAAAATTGTCTCACAAAGTTTTCCGTAAAATCGTTATAAGAGAGTTAGTTGGAGAAGAAAGAAATCCAGGGCAGAAATGAGGACGTCATTCAACTTCCGATGACGAGGAAAGCTTGAATGGACAGTTGCGTATTACCAACAAGCATGGTGAGAACCAGCATAAGGCTTGTGCAGTGTGTTCAGACAGAAAAAAGAAACGTGGCAGGCGTGAAACTATGTATTACTGCGAAACATGCACACGAAACCCAGTTCTCCATCCTGATGAGTGTTAGAAAAATATCCTACATTAAAAGTTTTGTATTATACGGGGATATTCGGTTGATGTTGGACGCTCAGACAGTAAATAAAATGATTGAAATCGAACACGATCGTCAGTTCCGATGGAGGAAATGTTGGTACGATTTCATGGGGCGAAATATATTTAAGTGCTATCGATCAGACGTCGAAGTTCTGGCAGATCAAGCTAGCAAAGGAATCCAGAAAGTACACAACCTTCTTATTCAGTGAACACTCTTATCAGAGGAGCTGCTACAAAAGATATGTCCATGTCGACGATATTTTCATGATTTCCAAAACCTGGGTAGAACTTGTAAGGCTCATAGTGGAGATTAAAAGGAAACATGCTGCTAAAGGTTGTGTAGGTACATGGTGAAAGACCTCGAGGCTACCGTAAAGTTAAAATTTGTTAAAAACAAAAAATGAAACACCGATCGACCATCAGCGCTGGCAAATCGTGATCGACCATAAGCGCTGGCAAATCGTGAGTGCGCGGTAAGGCGCAGACAAATGAAAAACCCATTATTCATTTTTTTGTACATGTTTTTGTTACACGCACTCTCTTGTATGTAGAAGGTCCGTTAGGAAGTGCAGTTCGGAGGTTGACAAGCTACGAGTGTTCTGTATCATACACGTTTCGAAAGAAGAAAAAATTTGATACCAGTATTAAGTATTTTTTATTCAAGTTAAGTGAAACCAAGTAAGAAGTATTTTCTTAATTATGACACGCACTGGTGTACTTGGAGTCCGCTGCTTGCATCTGCAATTGAAATGTAAGAGAAGAAGTCCGGTAGCCTAAAAATTCGTACAAGCACAGAACATTTCTAATAACGCAATTGTATTATCCCCTTTTAATGTTTTTCATTTGTATATACTTTATTTATTTTTGTTTACAACTGTCGACCTGTGTGCCAGGACTTCAAGGCACCGGTTGTGAGTAGGGTTTGTTAACTATTGTTATAGTAAGAAATTTCTATAGCCTTGTTATGAATCATAAAAACTAATTGTCTGTTCTTTCTGTTTGCATGATTCATGACGGGGAGCTAGTAAAGCAAAAAGGCAAAAACTGAGGAGAAATTTTGGAAAGCAATAAGAATTGGACGTAGGTTACGTAAAATTCTTCATAGTAAGCTGTTTTGTTCGGCGCAGCAAAAGTAGGACACCTACGCAAGATGCTTTCATTGTTACGCTTGGTAACGACTCTTTTGATGTAGATAGAAACCTTTTTCTCATTATTCCTTTCCTTGAATTTTATTTTAATAACTTTACAGGAAATTTTCAGTGTGATACACATTGTCAGTAAAACATAAAGAATTGTAATACAATAGTTTACTCGTCATAATAGACGAAAAACAGGCCTTGACATCACGTAATTTACAGTTGTCAAGTGTAATAATTAGCATATTAAATTTTTAACATTTTTGTTAAAATTTTATTTTTTGCATGTTCATTTAACGTGGCCGAAAAATATATGCCCTTTGTTGATAGCGATAGCGAAAACGCAATCAGCCGAGACGGCGTAGAATTGAGTGATCGAACAATTGAATTGTATGCCTACTGCAGAAGGTTTAAGTAGGTAAATGATGAGTGTCGCAGGTGTGACAAATGATAGCGATGCTCCACAGCAGAATAACCTTGACGTCACAATGTTTACCATTAGGACAATGTCACGCATCTCCCGGAATACCGCTCATGAATGAAGCGTTGGAGAGCGATTCCAATACGAATTTTGTCAACACGTTACGAAAACCACTTGGTCACAACACAAACATTAACTTGGAAAGTGCAGCTGACAGAAACCACAGTTGTACAACTAACGCACTGCTATGGCAGTTATTATCTAACATAAACAAGGAATTAGATAGTATCGATACGAAGTTCAGTAATATGAAACAAGATATGAACATGGTATAACAGTAGTATTACGAAAAATTGAATTATATGAAGAAACAAGTAAAGCATGAAGTACTTTCTGAAGTTAATGTTAATAAGAGGGAGTTAAGACAGAAGGTAGTTTCTTTTAACGACCATCATGATCGAGTAGAGTAACAGATAAAGAAAATCACAGACGCAGACACAAACATTGAAGCCACACAAAACCAGCTGTGTTCACAGTAAAAAAAAGTAACCACTGTAATTAACAAACTAAATAAAGACTATGAAGGTGTACCTCCAGTTGTAGAAGAGCTTACTTTAAGAGTAGCAACATTAGAAGTTGATTCAGCATGTGCTAAGAAGGAGAGAGACAAGATCAATGAAAATCTGAGTGATATCATTAGTCAAGCTGAAGCAGGCACGTCAGAAAAGGACAATTTCATTGCAGAGAGGTTAGTAACCGATTGTAAGTTATATACAGATGTAGCAGAAACGGCTATTCAGAAAACAGAGAATGAAATCGTGAACAAGATAAACATTAACCTACCAGCTGCGGAAGATAGGATCTGCAGTCTTTTAGAAGAAAATATTACCGGATTTCGAAATGTGCACGTAAATGATACAAAGGCTACAGCGAATAAATCACAATCTGTCGGTATTTATCCACAAATTGTCACGAGTCCCACAGCAGGTACCAGTGACAGTTGTAGAGTGCAAAATGTAAACATACTCACAACTCCAATACCTGAGCAATTACCAATCGGAATTACAGGTAACCACAATAACAACATAAGTAAGACCGAAAATGTCACGTGTCTATCAACTATTTTTGCAGACGACGGTTTGCTGAGACATTGACAGTTTCCTATATTCACTACCAAAGGTAAAAGAATGAACCCAGTAGTATCGTCATGTATTTCCACGCAACTGGACGGAAGCACGGAAAATCAGATTTGTCGTGGGATATACGCAAGGTGACGTTCTATTATGTGCAACTGAAGTGGCCGAATGTTGCAGCACTTAAATCGAATTTGAACGAGCTTTCTTCGACAAATACTGGTCTGTGGCAGTGCAAGAAAGACTCAGACGCGATGTTTTCAACCTGGCACCATTCATGGCAAATACGGTAGCTTATGTGGATACTTTGAAAAATATCTGAACAAGACACACTACTGGACGAACCCAATATCACATGAAGTTGTGTTAAAAACTTTGAAAGTCTTTTACCATCGCACATTAGAGAAAAATTAGTCACAACACCAGCGCACGAGACTGAATATTGTCAGTGCTTGATTCTACCGACTTAATCTATGAGGAAAGCAGCAAAATAACGGCACAACAGCTAACGAAACAAATTGACGAAGTACCCACACAGTGCAACTAACTGAAATTACTCTAGGTAATGAATTAAGTCACACTACGCCGTCAGAAAACACCACTCGGTCGTAGTTAAGCCCCAGGCTATTGACCTCGTCTCAGGGGCTGGGAGCATGCTCGTTCCTGATGGGGGAAGAAGAAGGTAAAAAAGTACCCAAGGTCATCAGTTTTGCTAGTTGTTCATTATCAAAAGCAGAAAAATCTTACTCTGTGTCAGAATGGGGAAGTTTATCTGTAATATGGGCATTTAAAAAGTTTGTTCTTCTTGCCTCACAAAAATTATTCAAAGTTAACTGTGACCACCAGTCACTGTCATTTCTTTTAACATGTAAACTATTGCACCGTAGATTAGCGAGGAGGTGTCTATATTTACAAGAATTTAATTTCGAGATCATTTGTGTATACTATAGGAGGTCAAATGTTATTGCAGATGCCTTGTCTAGGTTATCACCAGATTTAGAGGAATTTGGTGAATTAACAGAGCAAGGTGTAGAACTCAGAACGTTATTAATGCAAGGTACAACACGACAGTCTGATTACCGTAAGTTATGTAAGCAAATGAAAAATATATAATAACAAGATCACATATGGAGGAAAGTCATGAAAACCTTAAGCACGATGAAGGTGGAAAGGTAAGTAAATGGTATCAGGAGTACAGGGGCGTTTTGTTCCATAGGAAACATGAAAAATCTGATGAATGTGTGTGTGTGTGTGTGTGTGTGTGTGTGTGTGTGTGTGTGTGTGTGTGTGTTCTTGTGTGTGTGTGTGTGTGTGTGTGTTCCTGAACACCATATTGACGAATTTATAAGGCACACGCATGAAGTATGGGGACATTATGGAGTAGGCAAATATTCTGAAAAAAGTGCAACACTTTGTTATTTTCGCCGCGCAGGATTAGCCGTACGGTCTGAGGCGCTGCAGTCGTGGACTGTACAGCTAGTCCCGGCGGAGGTTCGAGTCCTCCCTCGGGCATGGGTGTGTGTGTTATTGTCCTTAGGATAATTTAGGTTAAGTAGTGTGTAAGCCTAGGGACTGATGACCTTAGCAGTTAAGTCCCATAAGATTTCACACACATTTGAATTTTTGTTATTTTCCAAATTTGAGAAGGCGAGTCCTACAAGTATTAAGAAAGTGCATAATATGTCAAAAATCAAAACAGTCCAATGTGTCAAAATATACTGAGCTACACCCAATACTCACAAAAAAATCCTCTAGATATAATATCCCTGGACATAGCTGGCCCACATCCAAGAATTAGAGGAGGAGTAAGATACATAGTAGCACTATACGATATTTTCTCGAAACATGTCAAAATGTATGCCATTAAAAATACAAAAGCCACAAATATCAGAAAAAGAATTGAAGGAATATATTTTAAAAGAGTAAGTAAACCAAAGGTTCTACTAACTGATAATGCTTCATATTTCTTTGGACAAAAGTGGAAACAATGTATGACCTCACAGGGCATAAAGCACATATTAAGAAGCTTTTTTCAACCAGAATCAAGCCCGGTAAAACGAGTCTTTAAAGAATTTAACTGTTTTGTTAGGACATGTACCCCTCACAAACACACTGGTGGATAGAATATGTAACTCCTTTCATGCAAGTTGTCAATATCCTTCCGCTTTCTTCGACAGTTTTCACACCTAACGAATTGATGTTCCAGACAAAACAATCGAATGAGTTGGAGTCGCTCATACCAAAGGTACCCACAACAGAAATGACACTACAAGACAAAATCAAACAAGCCATGGTTACACTGGAAAACAGGGCCGAGTATAGAAAGAAAATTTATAAGAAATGAAACATATTGCACAATTGTCCTCTTACGGACACTTCCTAAATCGACAAAATTTGGCAAACTGAATAAGAAGTAGCAATTACTCTAGTCAGTACCATAAGTAATTTCCAAAATACCATACCAGGAATTTACAGATTAGTCTATGAGAAAACAGGGTGAGACAAAGGTCTCCACCCTCACAAATATATAAAAGCTTTTATAGAATGATGAAGCTAGGAAGCATCTTTTCTTTCTATCACAAGATAATTGTACAGAACTGTAAGTGTAATTTTTCTTCTGGAGTGTAATTTAAGATAAAGTTATGTGTATAGGCATAAGTAATTCTTTTGATTTGTACATGCAGGCATAAAATTAACAGCAGTGAGAAGTAATACCCCGCTTAATGCGAAGCGAAGGTATAAACAAAATTAGCTTATGGCTCAGCTGTCCGCACTCAACAATACGAGCTGACGTCAGTAGTAGGAGAGGAGACATTGACTTGTACGCATGCGCAACAGACTGGCAGAAGACACTACCAAATAGGAATGCAATTTGTAATTCTATGTGGTCAAAAGTATCCGGACAACTGGCTGAAAATGACCTACAAGTTCGTGGCACTCTCCATCAGAAGTGCTGGAATTCAATATGGTGTTGGTCCAGCCTTAGCCCTGAGGTCAGCTTCCATTCTCGCAGGTATACGTTCAATAAGGTGCTGGAAGGTTTCTTGGGGAATGACAGCCCATTCTTCATGGAGTGCTGCATTGAGGAGAGGTATCGATGTTGGTCGGTGAGGCCTGTCACGAAGTCGGCGTTCCAAAATAAGGTGTTCTATAAGATTCAGGTCAGGACTCTGTGCAGGCCAGTCCATTACAGGGATGTTTTTGTCGTGTAAACACTCCTCCACAGGTGCTAGATCATGTTGAAAGATGCAATCGCCTTCCCCGAATTGCTCTTGAACAGTGGGAAGCGAGAAGGTGTTTAAAAAATCAATGTAGGTCTGTGCAGTGATAATGCCACGCATGAAAATACGTGATAATGCCTCCATGAAAAACATGACCACACCATCACACCACCGTCTTCGAATTTTACTGTTGGCACTACACATGCTGGCAGATGACGTTCACCGGGCATTCGCCACATCCACACTCTGCCATCGGATCGCCACAATGTGTACCATGATTCCTCACTCCACATAATGTTTTCCCACTGTTCAATCGTCCAATGTTTACGCTCCTAACACGAAGCGAGTCGTCGTTTGGTATTTACCGGAGTAATGTGTGGCTTATGAGCAGCCCCTCGACCATGAAATTCAAGTTTACTTACTTGCCGCCTGACTGTCATAGTACTTGCAGTGGATCCTGATGCAGTTTAGAATTCCTGTGTGACGGTCTGGGTAGATGTCTGCCTATTACACATCACGACCCTCAACTGTCGGCGGTCTCTGTCAGTCAACAGACGAGGTCCGCCTGTGCGATTTTGTGCTGTAAGTGTGTATTCACGTTTCCACTTCACTATGAAATTGGAAACAGTGGACCTAGAGTTGTTTAGGAGTGTGGAAATCTCGCGTACAGACGTATGACACAGGTGAAATCCAATCACCTGACCATGTTCGAGGTCCGTGAGTTCTGCGGAGGGCCCCATTCTGCTCTTTCACGATGTCTAATGACTACAGAGGTCGCTGTTAAGGAGTACCTGGCAGTAAGTGGCAGCACAATGCACCTAATATGAAAAACGTATTTTTTTGGGGGTGTCCAGATACTTTTGATCACATAGTGTACAATTACTTAACTAAAATACAAATTAAACGGAAATACTACGCAAATACATCTACTGCCTAAGAACTAAGGAACCTGTTGATATATGTAGATAGAGATTTAATTAAATACTAAGCTATATACAACATATTTACAAGCAAACGGAAGCATTGTGAAAAAATTATAGGAGTCGTGTAAGCTAAGGAGAAACGACAAAATAACGTGAGATAAGTCAAATGATTTTACAGGGTAAATGATCATAAATGGTAACAGAATAAATGAATTTAAACAAAGTATGGAAAGATCGGCGGACGTATGGAATGACCACCAGCCACCGAGCTATGTAATGAAATTAGTTTTATGTTAGTTTTTTTCTTTCAGCGACCAGTTCATCATCACGCCGCAGAAGAGGAGAATTATGTCGAGAGCAGCAGATACCAAATGAAGAAACGGGCCGCACCTTGAGTGAACAATTTAGTTTTAAGGATATTTATACAAAGTTCATAAGGCAAATGAAAAATGAAATATGCATCGTCGCAGTGTATCTCCGTGACAATTATCAGTACCTATTCGCTGCATAGTAGACATAAACATTTAAACATGAGATTTTTATCGTGTCACATGAAAGCTTGAATAATGACATTTCCAGGTATTGAGAAAGATAAGTTAACAATGGTTAAAACGTCATATTTCACACTACGCTACACGTGAATTGAAGTAAATAGCATTAGCACATGAAAAACAACGTGATTCTACGTGAATGATGTCAGTACACATTATTCCATGAAGCAAAAGTTCCATTGCAACTAGTCCATGGCTATGTGAGTAACATTTCCTCATAAATCCTTGAACCACTAGATGAGTATTTCCTTTCTTTCCTCCCAAACAAAGGAGGCGCACCAAGCGTACTTAGGCCAGCAATACTTAATATTTTAGTCCTCTTTCCAATGTTTTTCTCCCTCCTCTACCTAAGGAAGAAATGAGTTCCCGTAAGTGACGAAAAGTCTGTCTATAAAATGAAGCATAAATGTATCATGTGCTGGTATTTGTATATGTAAACAAACAAACTGTAGTAACAGAACCCAATTACTCAAAATTTTATAACGTTTAAAACTTAAGAAATTTATGCTCGTCGTATAAGCGATGGATGGAATGTCAACTATAGGTACAAGCTATCATGTTATGTATATTGTTGCAGCTCAATGCTTGTATGAATTTTTATTAGAAAGCAAACTCCAACTTAAGAAATGAACTTTAAAGACAAGCAGTTCATACTACGTTTTGGACGGCTATGTGTGTTTTTCAACAATGGGATGGTCACGTGGGGTGACATAAACGTGCGTGCGCAACGAAATAATTTCTGAGTATCGTGCTCACAACGCTTGACACATTAACAAGTGAACTATAGTAGTTCGAGCCGGTATTTACCTCTTCGACGGATGCTGTTGGTCAGATTTCTCTCCGCTGAAAACGCGAGTATGACGGGTAATAACGACGCCCGGGACTTAAAAATGGAGATCTTCTGCCACAGCGTCGGATTTTGAACAATAAGCACACACTCACTGCTCCCAGAATGAAGACAAACACCACGGAAATTCTTCAGCATGTAACACTCAGGTGAAAGTGTGACACTCAATGTGAAATCAAAACTAAGAAAACAAGTGCACGCACTTGCGACGGTAGCAGCTGACATGTTGACCGTTGGTGAATAGTTTTTTGTCGCCAAATATGCCAGTGCGCAAGCGCGAAACCCGGCAGTGAGAATGAAGCAAACTGAACATTATTGTTAGCGTACTAAATTCAGATATGTAATGGACTATTATATTATGTATATAATCATAATAATTCCTTGTAGAATTCTAGCATACACAGGATAAGCTGACATATCCATTCCATTAAAAAAAGGAGAAGCCAACAAATAAAGGGCATCGACCCCTATCGGCCATTGTAAACATGTACAAGCAAAACACACTGTACATCTCCATACCGTGTCAACGTACAGTGTGAAATGAAAAAAACCATGATTCGTTTTTTTTTTTGGTCATGACTTTGTTACATACACTCTCTTGTATGTAGAAGGCCTGTTAAGAAGTGTCGTTCGGAGGAGACGGGCTACGAGTGTTTTGTATCACACACGTTTCGAAATTTGATACCAGTATTAAGTATTTTTTGTGAAGTGAAACCAAGTGAGGAGGATTTTCTTAATTATGACACGCACTAGTGTACCTCGAGTCCATTGTCTGCATCTACAATTGAAATATAATAGAAGTCCGTTAGCCTAAAAATTAGTACAAGCACAGAAGTTTTCTAATAACGCAACTTCATTACCCTTTTAAATGTTTTTCATACGCATTTTTCATTTATTTATTTTATTTACAACACAAGGTGTAACTGTTAAATTCGCTAAGTTGCATTTTGTTTGTAGCAGGATAAAGTTTCCTGGACACATTGTCAGCCCTGCTGGTATACGACCAGATAAGAGAAAATTAGACGTTATTCAGAATGGTCCATCGCCTAGAATCAAGGAGTAATTGAAATCTTTTCTTGGATTAATAAGGTCTTATAGGCGGTATATGCCTAATAAAATAAGGAATTGTCTAAACCATAACGTTCTATAGATGGTTCAAATGGCTCTGAGCACTATGGGACTTAACATCTGAGGTCATGAGTCCCCTAGAACTTAGAACTACTTAAACCTAACTAAGGACATCACACACATCCATGCCCGAGGCAGGATTCGAACCTGCGACCGTAGCGGTCGCGCGGTTCCAGACTGAAGCGCCTTTAACCGCGTGGCCACACTGGCCGGCATGTTCTATAGAAACTGCAGTCCCAGTGGTTATGGGATGAAAAGTACCAGAGTGAATGGGAAGCCGTTAAAAATGCATTAGGTAATTCAAAATTGTTGGGACACCCTAATTTAACTAAGGAGTTTTGTATAGCTGTTGATTCATCAGGGTATGAAATCGGTTGTGCAGTATTTCAGGAACGTGAGGAAGAAAATGGTTTGAGATCTCATGTGGCTATAGCATTTGCTAGCAGGATGTTATCTGTTTGTGAAAGGAATTATTCTTCAAAAAAGAAGACATTAGCTGAAGTGTGGGCTGTGGAAAAGTTCAAATATCTATTATATGATCATAAGGTGGTAATTGATTCAAATACCTGTTTAATAAGGTGGGCATTGTTTCTTTAGGACTATGATATAGAGATAAAGTACATAAAAGGAGAAGAGAACAAGGTACCAGATGCCCTATCTCGGTTACCATTAGGAATGGAAGATGATATTAATTGTTCCGAAATTGTGAGTCGATTTACAGTGTATAAAGTTAACCAATGAGTATGAGAAAGAGGTAAAGGAGTTGTGCGTAGACTACAGGATTATCACCAAAGGGGTGATAGGTTAAACAGAGTAAAACCTAAGTTGTCAATGACTGAGAATACAATTAATTGGAAACAACAGTGATTATACCATTATGGGTGTGTTGCTCCATAAAAGCAGGAAACGATTAAAGCAGTGGCGTGTGTGTATTCCTCAAGCAAATGTGAGACAGTTATTATGGTATGTGCATTATAAGTACAGGCATTTTTGAGTAAAGAAGTGTTAGACTCTCATCCAAAACCATTACTATTATAAGGAAATCAGTAGGATAATATGAAAAGAGTTAAAGACTTGTAAGGTGTGTCAACAAGTGAGGTATCCTAATGAAAGATGTAAAATAAGGTCTTATCCTATAATACCACAGCATCTGTATGATCTCCCGGCAATGGAAACTACAGGTCCCTTCCTCATGGATGTGGTAGCGTAGTATATTTATTAGTGGTTCTTGAAGTATGGTGTAAGTGAGTACAGCTGTACCCCATAAAAGCAGCTACAAGCAGAACCATCATACGTACATTAGAACAGGAATACTTATCCAAAATAGGAAAACCGCCCAAATGCTGATCTCTGACAATCGTGCACAGTTTGTGTCTCAAGAGTTTAAGGAATTTCTGCAGAATAAAGGTGTAAAACATTTGTTAACAGCTCGATACCATCCCCAAGTGAACCCAGCTGGGAGGGTAATGAGGGAATTAGAACATTTAGAACGTACCTATGCACTCAGAGGCATTCGAAATGCCCCATATTTCTGAGTGAGCTTGAAAGTATACTAAACAAAATGCCACATGATAGTACCAGAGTAGCTCCAAGGGATATAGTAGAAGGAAAGAGTGTGGGAGACCAGTTTTAAATATGATAGATTATCCACCCAAGGAAACAGGGTGGGAAAATCCCATGACAGAGTTTGTAAATAATAACTTGCGAGAAAATGTGGAAATGAGATCTAAAAGATGAAATAAAAATGTGAGGATGGTTAATTTTAAGATAGCGAGGTGTTAGTAAAATCACATTTAAAAAGTAGTAAATGAAATAAGAGCATTAAAAATTTTCGTCATCTATATGATGGTCCATTTGAGATTCAGGCAATGCTCCATCCTACGACAGTAATAGTAAAAGTAATGGATTCAGATAAAGATGTGGAAAAACACCACCTGAGTGAAGTAATACAGTATGTCCTTTCGCATAAACATAATTCTATTGACTAGGAACAGGACATCAAAATAGATATTAAGAGTGTTGATGAGAACGATTTGAATAAAATATTTACTATCAATTAGAAACCATAAGTAAAAACTATGAAAGGGACTATAAGAAGAGAGTGGACTTTTGTAGTTCATGAAGTGAATCTACTCACCAAAGCCACATGACAAAGCAATAAAGATACCGTGTCATATTTTAGTTTAATTTGCTAGTGGTAATTGAATTGTTGATGGTTTATGTCTTAATATAAATGTGTTACAGTTATGCTGTAGAATCAGAGCTAATTCGCACTTAAAGAGACCATAGCTATAAGATGCAAGATGATTGTTGCAGCTATGGGAGGTATGGATCATTAAAAACTTTGAACGAATTACAGACCCCCAGTAGGGCTGTGATCACTTTTTCTATACACATTAAAATTGGGAGAAGACGGTGATGCCTATTGCTAACTGAGGCACTAAAACAGTCGTTTTTTACTGATAAGCTAGAATACTGCAAAATGAGGCACTGACGAGCAAGGATTTAAAATAGAGTTTAATGTATTATTGTCAACTGCTTCCTAGTAGACTGAAACGAGAAGGAAGCTTTGTAACATGACCAAATTAATTTTGAACAGTTTCATGTTGACACATAAATAATGTGATCATTTCAATCTACTATGACAGCAGCAAAACGCCGTAAAGCAGATAACATGTGCAAAAATGCTTTATTTCTTGTAAATTAATTCATTGTTAGTAGTAGGGCAACATGCGCGTTACCCCACTTTCCGTTGTTGCCAAATTTATTCAAGATAGCGGATCCAAGATGGCGGCGATAGATATGGCAAATGATGTCATGGCAGGAAGTTCAAATTTTGGTGGGAAAATAGATCAGTTGGGTCACCTCCACTAACCTAAGTCATCCGACCACCACCTCCTCCTAGAAATTAATGCGAAAAGGACTCAGCTTGTGCTGCGTAGGATGGACATAAGTCTTCATTTTGCAGGCAGTCTTTATTTAAACAATTTGAGGCAGTAGTTCCATCCAGTGTGTTCACCATGAGGTCCAGAATCCAGCTGACCTAGTACACAGTACTGTCAGCAGAGGGCATTGTCATCCCTCTTGTGACATATTCCGAGATGCCTGTCTGGGGGGGTAAAAATGGCTGGAGAAGAACTAAGCCTGTGCTGGGCTGCTGGAGAGAAGAAGGAATGTACTTTATTCATTTTTGGAACAGCTTATTTAGGGATGGATTTCACATAGTTTATTTATTACACTGATACAAAACACTCACCCTGACGTGCTTGGGGTCACAATACACATCATACAGACCTGCAAATTACTCGTAAATCACCTAAATAATGCAGTACCCTGATGTACAGACACGGAAACAACTCGTAAATTGTCAAAATGCTGCATGTATAACGCTCTGTAAACAAACTCACTAATTCTAAACTGTCCAAATAATGCGGTACATAGCCTACAGACCTTAAACCACTCTTAAATCACCCAAATAATGCATATATAATGCTCTGCAAACAAGCTCACAATACTTAAACAACCGAAAATAATGTAGTGCACAAACACTCATTGCATGTAAAAAACGCTTTCGAACTACTGTCAGCCACAACATATCAGAGGCTCCAACATGCGCACATGCCAATGCCGCGAACAGTAGCCCACAGCCAGCAGGTTAAAGTCACGTCTATTTTCGGATACACAATTAGAGTTCTATGAGTGTTATACTGACATCACATGTCTGTGTAAATAAGAGCCAAATCACTCTCTGTGCCACATGCTGAGGCGTACCTACCGGTCCTGTGCCGAGAGAGATGTTTGCATAGCGACTCACCCTTGCAGATCAGCTGAAAGGTTCTCAATGTTATACTGACGTCACTGGTCGCACTGTAGAAATCTGTTCCGATGCTTCCCAGAATAGCACAGGGTGCATTGTTCGTAGTGATCCTAATGGAACATGTGAGATGCCTCTGGCAGCATACGTGTGTTTACTAAGCCAACACGTGCACCTGCAGGTCCCGCACAGGCCTAATTGCCAAGCGTGACATGTTTGTGAAGAGGCTCTCCCGTGCAGGTGAAGCTAAAAGGTTCTCAATGTTATACTGACATAACACGTCCATGTAAATAAGAGCTAAGTCTACCTCTTGGAAATAGTAAAGTGCTGCAGAAATAGTTAACGATCGCTTTTGTAGGAGCTTTCGTGATGCCTTAGCTTGTCTGGATGGAAATTCTGGTCCTTAGAGGACCTGTTCACGAAAATAGCCCAGAATAACACCGACTGCTATCTCCCCCGCGGCCGTAATAGGACAGCCCGTCAATTACTTTTCAATACCTTCTCGGAATTGGTAGAGTTCAGCAGAAATAGTTAACCATCGCCTTTGTAGGAGCTTTCGTGACGTCTCAGCTTGTCTGAATGGAAATTCTTGTTCTAACAGGACCTGTTAACGAAAATAGCCCAGAATAACACCGATTGCATTCTTCTGATGGTCCTAACGAGGCGTCTTCTGTTACCCTTCCCATAAATTGTAATATCATGCTTTCAACATACGTCTCAGAAACGGTAAATTTCTCACCGCTAAAAGCCTTCATCATGTATGTGCACGCTTTCGAAAGCACCATTCATCATAAAAGCATTCTTGTTACTTGGAGAGAGAGAGAGACGATGGTTGCATCTAGCCCTTCCAGAAACAGTGACTTTTCATAAAAGGTCCTCATTGGCTGTACATTCAAATCAACCTCTCTCATTGGTCGCCTCGGTCTATATATAAACCCAGAACCAACCTCCACTGTCCTCAGTCCGCTGCTGTCCATCTCGTTGTGCGTCCATCGTCTCTATGTGTACTTGTTGTTTTCTCTCCACAAAATGAAGAGATGTAGCTGCAGCAACGCTTCAGAGTGTAGCAGCAAGAGGTTTATAGTTCTGGAGATAGGATTACCAAGTGAGTAAATAATTTCTATTTTGAGTGCAAATTTTCGTGTATATGTTAAATTCGCCTTGTTAATTCTGTCTTCTTGTTATAGTAAAACTCTACGCTTTTATCTTGGTGTGTGAGGAGAGACAGGAGTGGGCTGGATTGCGGCAGACTCTTGAAGTACAGCCTCCTGTGGTGGATTCACAGCCAGAATTGGCATGAGAGTATAATTTTCATTGTAATTTGTTATTGTATAGTAGCGATTCAAAATTTTCTTATTTCACACTTTTTCCCCCTCTAGCTTACTTGATGCAAATGCAAACTGAGTTGGAGGCAGAGCTGGGGGCTGAAAAGAACTATCCACTGCAGCAGCAGCAGCGGTATGTGGAAGAGCCTCCAGCTGTCGATAACCAACAAATCTCACGTAAGTATAGAAAAAATATCCATGTGTGATCTTTCTGTGTAACTCGATATTCGAAATAAATAAAATTATGTCTCATTCTGTTACAGGAACAGCTCTAGAGGACTTCGATTTGTTGGACAGGCAGCTGGAGGCTGTTCAGCAGATGCAGGAACAGCCTCCAGCAAATAATGAGATAACATGCCCAAGTAGCATACTTGTAAGTTTAAAAAAAATTGCGTTTGTATGTGCTGTAGTAGTAGTAGTGGTGGTGGTGGTGGTGGTAGTAGTAGTGTTAGTAGTAGTAGTAGTAGCAGCATAGGAAGTTTCTTCTGTAACAAATCGGTTTATGTATCTTGTTTGTTGTTGTTGTAGGTGAGACAGACCAATTGACAGATGATGGGGACGATGACATGCCTGAATGGGTCAGACAAAGGACCACTTTGAAATGGCTCTATTAGATGATGATGATGATGACTTCTTTGAGTGTGTGGTGAAGTCGCCCGATGAAGTGTTAATGCCTTGGAGCCAGAGCGAAAAAGGTAATCACTCTGCTTGTAACGTTGTGATCGTCAGAATTCTTTCTTTCACTGCGCCAGTAGTGGTAAGCAATGTACTTAACTATTATTTATTTTACATCTTCTTCTACGTCGGTTGCGTCTCCGCAGCCGCAACACGGTGTGGCGCGCATACCGGTGGCAGGTAAACCTTCTTCCTCCCCAAAGCAGCGCCCCGTAAGGCACGCATCGCCGCTAGTCGCTGCGCGGGAAGCTGCAGCCGCCGCAGCCCCCGCATCGCCGCTCTGGCGTCTGTGGACCGAGCAATGAACCACCACCCCTCAAGTTACCGGGTCGAGCCTGCAATAGCAGCAAGTACAGCATTGGGAACCATCACCACAGCCCAGCTGCTCCCATCACTCTGACCCGATAGCACCGCAATATCCTCCTCTGCCGTCGTCATCGGATCAGCCTCGTCAGAATCGCTGTAAACGCGAGGAATGTGTGCTTCGGCGCATACTGACTTGCCCGTCCCCAACACCATCATGAACGGGGTGGACTCAGAATAGTATTAATAGTAATAGAGAAGATCCTGTGGCTAGTGGCAGTTCTCTCTCCCGTCCTTCTAGTGTAGGACATCAGGTTAGTGATACAATGCCACAGTTAGAATACTCGGTGATTGCAGACGCCATTGAGTAGCGAATCTCGTTCACGAGGATTGAGAAACCGGCAGTAGGGTACTACAACCCTGTTGGTTTTTTAAGGGATTGCCTTCCTGTCGTGGAAACGGAGCTCCTCAAGGTATTCAATGATCTGTGGTATCCCGCCATTAAATGTGGTGCGGTGCTTTGCATCGAATTATCGCAACCTCCCAAAGTTGATTCTGGTGTTGAAAAGACAACTCTTCATTATCTTTGGGAGAAAATGGCATGATAACGTGGAGCACGTCAATCGCTGAGTGGTTTCGTAAATCCACCTCGAGTGATGTGCTGTTTTACGAGATGGACGTCAGAGTGTCAACTAAAGCACTCAGCTGAATACAACACCTGGACATCCACACACATGTCTATGATCCGGTAAATGGTAGGTCAAGCTATATCAAGCTCCCTAAAGGTATAGCTAACAAGAGGGCATGCATTAATGTCAAAAACAGAAACGATTAGGCTTGTTTTGCATGGTCAATCCTACTTACGAAAGAAATTACAATTACAGAGATCATCCAGAGCGTCCCAGTACATACCATGTAGGTGATAATATTCGTGGGTGTTATATCTTTGATAGTATCGAGTTCCCCGTCAAGATCCAGGACATATCTAAATTTGAGGTGCAGAATACCGGTATATCGGTTCGTGTTTATGGCCTGCAGAAGAAAAGCAAGTTAGATCAGCAAGACCCTCCATTTCTCAAAATTTGCCGGTGAGTGTGAAGTGCATGTAAACATACTGCTCTTCTCTGAAGTTGATAATTATCGCTATGATCGCACCAAAGACATGTCCTGACTCCTTTCCTCCCAACTATCAACTGATCGTCATGTAAAGCATATTTGTTTAAGGTGCCTCAATTACTTCTCATCTGACAAGTTATTAGCTACGCATCTAGTATCCTGTGCTTCCAAGGATCTGGTACGTGTTATTATGCCTACTGAGGAAAACAAATTCGTAAAATTTAAGAATGCTCACCGCCAGAAGCGATGCCCATTTGTAGTGTACACCGACTTTGAATGCCTCCTTGCTCCTCTGACCCGCTGTGAAGGTGACCCTACAGCTTCACGCACCACCTTTACAGAAAAACACTTAGCATATGCGGCAGCATACCAAATTTGATGATGATGATGATGTTTTGGTTTGTGGGGCGCTCAACTGCGTGGTTATCAGCGCCCGTACAATTACCCAATCTTTGCTCAGTCCAATTTCGCCACTTTCCTGGATGATGATGAAATGATGAGGACAACACAAACACCCAGTCATCTCGAGGCAGGTGAAAATTCCTGACCCCGCCGGGAATCGAACCCGGGACCCCGTGCATACCAAATTGTATCGTCATATGATTCCAGTCTTAATCACTACAAATCTTATGCTGGGGATAATCCTGCAGTTTGACTGCTCACTGTGCTCGAAAAACTTTCATAGGAGGTTGATAAGCTTCACAGCGACAATGTTCCTATGACCAAATCGAAGGAGAAGAAGATCTGTACAATAATGCGGTTGATTTTCATATTTGTGGCCTGTCATTAAACAGGAAAGCGGAAACTCCTTGCAGGGACCACTGTCATCTTACGGGGAAGTTCTGTGGCACAGCTCACAATGCGTGCAATTTTAAGTAACAGTTACCATTTTCTCCCACAAGTTAAGTGGGTATGACGCTCACTTTCTAGTTAAGCACTTGGCTGATTTCGGTTGGGAGAAAAATCAGGCCAGTGTCCTACCTGAGAGCGTCGAAAAATACATTTCTTTCTCCAAACTAATGACGCCAAGAATTACGCTCCGCTTCCTTGATATGCTACGTTTTATGCAGGCACCACTCCAGAAACTCGTTGAAACTCTACCTCAGAAGGATATGCACTTCCCGATTAAGAAAAGTTTCAACTTGTGACTAGGAAGGGGGTTTTCCCATATGAGTATGTGGATAGTTTGGCGAAACTCAAGGAAACCAGGCTACCCAACATAACTGCACTCCCCACCAAACTTACAAGCGATACCATAAGGGACTCTTGGAAGGAGCATGTCACATATGTCCGGGAGGAATTCAACATCTCCACATTAGGACAGTACGCATGTCTTTATATGGACACAGATGTGCGCTTGATTGCGGACGTTTTCGAGAAGTTCTGGAGTCTATGCATGGCCACATATTCTCAGGATGCCGTCTTTTATTATATGACACCTGGGTTGTCTTTGGACACAGTGCTCAAGAAAACGAAGTGCAGCATTGAATTATTGGCCGATGCTGACATGCTCCTTTTCTTTGAGAGAGGGATCCATGGGGGATTTTGCCAATGTGCCCATAGGCACTTGAGGGTAAATACCCACAGATGGGTGACAGGTTCAATGCATCCTTTGATTCAAGTTACATATTGTACCTGAACGTAAATAACTTATACATGTATGCTATGCAGCAATCACTGCGACTGGTGAGTTTCGATGGGTGCCCAAAGACGAATGCAAGGGATTAGGTGGAAAAATCATGGGGGTATTGCAGCTGATTCTGATGTAGGGTGTGTGGTGGAGGCAGAACTAACATACTCTATTAGTTTGCATGATGCGCACACCAATTTGCCTCTGTGTCCAGAGCAACTAGTTCCACGAGGAGGCTCCATGCCAAAACTGATGACTTTGCTGGGGGATAAGTGGAGATACATAATTCATTATCATAATCTCCAACAGTGTCTCAGCTTGTGTAGGCTGGTTAGAATCACCTGGGCTATCTCCTTCAAGTAGCCCCCTGGTTGAAGGAATATATACATTTGAATATGAGACAGAAAGCTTCCGCGACATGTGACTCTGAGAAATATTTTTACAAATTAATGAATAATTCAGTTTTCGGTAAAACAATGGAGAATTTGGGGGAACGACATAAAATTTTGATTAGAACCGATTAAGATGGGCGCTATGGCACAAGAAAATTCATTGCCAGACCAAATTGTAAGTGGGACACCATATTCAATAAGAACTTTGTTGCTGTGCAGATGGCGAAGACTGCAGTAGAGTTTACGAAACGTATTTATATGGGGATGTGCATACTAAACCTATCCAAACTCCACATGTACCGCTTACATCATGAGTTTGTGAAAACTCATTTCGCAGATCCTAAATTACTTTATATGGATATAGATAGCTTCATCTATTGGGTGAAGAACTGAGATCCATATGAAGTAATGAGATGTCACGGTAATGAATTCGACATGTCCTCATACACAGTCGATAATCCTTATGGTATTATTCCACAGAACAAGAACGTTATCGGTCTAATGAACGACGAGGTGAATGGAATGCTGATTGTGGGATTTGTAGGTCTATGCTCAAAAATATATATGCGTATCACACATTGCAAGGTTCCACCTAGAGGCAGGCTAAGTGTGTGTGTCGTATGGCATCGACAGCCCTCTCTATCAAAGACTATTTGCGGTGCCTGTGCAGCGGTGTTCATGGTGCTGCACCACAGCTACTGCATATGGTACGGCAGACAAGCATTCGATCGAGAGGACACGAGGTGTACACTGTACTACAGTCTGAAATCGGTCTGTCGTCTCATGACGATGAAAGGGTCATTTGTGATGAAAAAATTGAAATTCTCCCATACTCACACTACTCACTTCTAAGGAGAGAAGGGGTGGGGAACTCTGAGTGAGAGTGAGAGAGAATGAGACAGAGAGAGTGTCTGTAGAGTTGTAGTATGACCTTTTTATCCTAGTGTAAAAATTTTTGTGTAGTATGTACATTTGTGTATATATACATAGAGAGAAGGTGCAGAAAACAGAATAAAAAGCAAAGGAGAAACTGTATATATATATATGCTCACCTTGTATATAAAAGAAGGAAAAAATATAAAAGACATAAAAATATTAAAAAGCATAAACAGAAAAAAATATTTATATATTTATTTATTCATATGCAACATATGTAGCATATACAGGGTGCATCAAAAAATGTATACACACTTTGAAGTGTCATAGATAATTTATTTCCCTTTCAACAAGGTTAAATATCTGTGAGAAAGTAATGTTATGTTTCTTCAACAGGTGGCAGCAGGGGCAAGGAAGTAACTGCAACATGGTGGATGTGCGTTTGAGCTTTGAAGTGCGGAAGCAGATAATTAAGTGGTACTGGAAGTTTGAGAATGTAGCTGCGGTTCGAAGACAGTGGAGAAGTAAGTATGGTACAGAAACACCGTCAAGGTTAACAACTACACATCTATGGGACAAATTCGAAATTCATGGAACAGTGTGTGATGTGCATAAAGGTCGATCAGGGCGACCTCGTACAGCTACAAGTGATGATTCCATAACTGCAGTCTTGGAACTGTTACAGTGTTCGCCTCAAAAATCTTCAAGACAAGCGGCACGTGAGAGTAATGTAAGTGCTAGTAGTGTGCTACGCATTCTGAAGAAAGGCAAGTTTCGTGTGTACATTCCAAGGCTGGTGCAACAGCTTAGTGATGACGATCCAGATCGAAGGCTAGAATTTTGTGAATGTGTTCAGGAGATGGTGAGATATGAACCAGGATTTATGGGTAGCATAATTTGGTCGGATGAAGCCCAATTCAAACTCAATGGAACTGTCAATACTCATAATTGTGTGCACTGGGCTGAAGATAATCCTCACATTACAGTTGAAAAGGCTGTGAATTTGCCTGGTGTAAATGTGTGGTGTGGTTTGTCTGCAAGGGGACTCACTGGGCCTTTCTGCTTTGAAGGTACTGTTACTGAAGAAACGTACCTAACAATGCTTGCTGACTCCATATTCCCTGCCATTCGTGCATTATACAGTAATGATGAGTTTTACTTCCAACGAGATGGCGCCCCGCCGCACTATCATAGGGTTGTAGGAGCATACCTGGATCACAATGTGCCAGGCCGGTGGATCAAGTTTCCTGCACTCTCTCCAGACCTCACGACGCTGGATTTCTTCTTATGGGGCACAGTAAAAGATGAGGTGTACAAAAGTAAACCACGTAATCTGAAAACACTTTGGAAAGAGATTCAGGTGGTGTGCGCAGAAATCTCACTGGACACTTTGGCACGATGTATGGAATCAGTGGTGACTCGTACTCAGAAATGTATTGATGCTGAAGGCTACCAGTTTGAACATTAATCACATTTGCAAAGTACATTTATTTTTCCAATTGGACTTTAAGCTTTCCATTTCCAGAAATTTAACATTGTAGAACGGGAAATAAATTTTCTATGATGCTTCAAAGTATGTATACATTTTTTTGACACATCATATATATATATATATATATATATATATATATATATATATATATATATATATATATATATAGGGTGAGTCACCTAACGTTACTGCTGGATATATTTCGTAAATCATATCAAATACTGACGAACCGATTGCACAGACCGAACGTGAGGAGAGGGGCTAGTGTAATTGTTTAATACAAACCATACAAAAATGCATGGAAGTATGTTTTTTAACACAAACCTACGTTTTTCTAAATTCAACCACGTTAGTTTTGTTAGCACATCTGAACATATAAACAAATACGTAGTCAGTGCCGTTTGTTGCATTGTAAAATGTTAATTACATCCAGAGATATTGTAACCTAAAGTTGACGCTTGAAACCTCCGACGTTCAGTTGTGTGTTGTAACAAAAAGCTGCAACATACATCGCGTTTCTACAGAATGATCTGCCAACGTTGCTCGAAAATGTCCCACTGGAAACGCGTCGACGTATGTGGTATCAGCATGATGGTGCACCTGCACATTCCGCAATTAACACTAGGCTGACCCTTGACAGGATGTTCGACGGGCATTTCATAGGACGTGGAGGACGCATAAATTGGCCAGCCCGTTCTCCTGATCTTACACCTCTGGACTTCTTTCTGTGGGGTACGTTAAAGGATAATGTGTACCGTGATGTGCCTACAACCCCAGAGGATATGAAACAACGTATTGTGGCAGCCTGCGGCGACACTACAGCAGATGTACTGCGGCGTGTACGACATTCATTACGCCAGAGATTGCAGTTGTGTGCAGCAAATGATGGCCACCACATTGAACATCTATTGGCCTGACATGTCGGGACATACTCTATTCCACTCCATAATTGAAAACGGAAACCATGTGTGTACGTGTACCTCACCCCTCATGGTAATGTACATGTGCGTCAGTGAAAAAGACCAATAAAAAGGTGTTAGCATGTGGACGTAATGTGCTGTTCCAGTCTCTTCTGTACCTAAGGTCCATCACCGTTCCCTTTGGATCCCTACGTAATTCAGTGCTCTCCGATACACACGATCGAACAGCGTCAACTTTAGGTTACAATATCTCCGGATGTAATTAACGTTTTACAATGCAACAAACGGCACTGATTACGTATTTGTTTATATGTTCAGATGTGATAACAAAACTAACAGGGTTCCATTTAAAAAAAACGTAGGTTTGTGTTAAAAAACATACTTCCGCGCATTTTTTTATGGTTTGTATTAACCAATTACACTAGCCCCTCTCCTCACGTTCGGTCTGTGGAATCGGTTCGTCAGTATTTTATGTGGTTTACGAAATATATCCAACGGTATACTGCAGTAATACTGCACGAAATTTTTTTATAAATCTGCACTAAAAACTAACGTGGAGATACTTTCTTTATAACAAAACATTCCACACACACACACACATATATATATATATATATATATATATATATATATAGTCCCCATATATATATATATATATATATATATATATAGCTTTACAATAATTCTGATGGACTGTGCATGCTTAGGATCTAATTTCACCAGTCCCCATATATATATATATATATATATATATATATATATATATATATATATATATATATATATATATATATATATATGGGGACTGTGCATGCTTAGTCCATCAGAATTATTGTAAAGCTATGCTACTGCGGCTGTGGAATGTTTTGTTATAAAGAAAGTATCTCCACGTTAGTTTTTAGTGTAGATTTATAAAAAAAATTCGTGCAGTATTACTGTTGCAATGTGTAAGTTAAAAGTATTGCTGCATTAGAATAGCAGAGTCAATCTGTACCTCAAGAATACTGTATTGTACCTCAAAAACTACGTTGTACCTCAAGAATTATATTGTGCTTCAAGAACTATATTGTATTTGTGTGAACTGAATAAACGAAGAAGAAAAATTCTTCACCATATGTCTTTGACGTTGTTATTTACAAAAAAAACCGATCCCCTGTTGCATTATGCATGTATATGTATTTAAAGGCACAAAGTTCTCAAATGACATTAGTTTTTCTGAAGATGAGTGCTATCAATGAGGTGAAGTTTAAGATGGAAGATAGAAAATTGTATATAATGGTTGCATGGAATTACGCCTATCGTGCAGCACAAGTTGGGTTATGGGAGCAGGAGGCACGTGACTGTGTCCGATCCAAAGATATAGGGCAGACATGCCTAAAATTATATCTCCTGTACATGAAGGAAACCACAGACGTAGCATTTGGTTTTAAAACTTTACACTGTGAAAGTGGGAACAGAGTTGACACCAAGGCTATGAGGTAAAAATTCATTTATTTCTCATGCAACTTAAATTTTGTAAGGTTTTGAGGTCAGAACAACAAGTGTGTAAGTTGGAAAAAAATTTGGTTCAATGTTGAAAACTTATCACAGAAATACACGCATTTACACAGTTTACAATATGACGATGTTACAACAGTTGTCAAACGAATGCATCTCGTCCTCAGAAAGAAAAATAGTCCTAAACACGACAATGATAAATTTTAACTGAAAGTTTCTTTACAAAATTATTCTTAAGGTTACATCATGAGGTTGGCCAGTACTACGATAAATCATCCGATTCAGGTTCAAAGATCGGTACTATTTAGGATGACAATCAAGTCTATGGAGGATGGTTAGTTTTGTGACAAGTTGAGTAAAAGATTACCCAAGGTCAGTCGAGTTTACAGTGGACACAAGCTGGTGAACCAACAAGTTTATGCCTCTGCTCGCGGTTACTTACCTTAACTGTGATGAGCTGTCGCCTGCATGGCTGCTCAAGCCCACTGAAATTTCTATAAAAACTAATTAAGCCTTTGCTGATTTTTTCAGCAGAAACTCTCCTTATGTTTCTTGTAATGCGAGAAAACATGTACTCATCCCTAGTCTAGGAATATGGCGATATGCACGCGCATGGCTGGAGAAGCGTACATATTAAAATTCCCTCTCAGTCCTCACAAGAACTACTAACTAATTGGCTGGTTCGTTTCTCCACAGTTGGAGCTCAACGACGCTACGGTTCATATCTAGCTGATGCCAGCCGCAGTGAACATAGTGTTCACTCAAATTTCTCCTCTGCATCATACAGAGAGTTAAGCGGCATGTTCTGCACTTGACGCCAGTTCAGAGAAGAGTCCTCAAAAATTTCACTCTTGTCTTTCTCATAGCTGAACTGTCTCCTCACCTGGGTTCTTTCATTCTCCACGTTACGGCGTTTTTCGACCAATAGGAGCGTTCCTCTTATTTTGTGGAAACTCTCTCTGCCAATTGCAAGGGCCCTACAATTGAACTGCATCAAAATATTGGCACTTCACTCCTTCCTAGTTCGTTTCCACCAATCGGACGTTTTATGCCCACTCCAGACGCCTAAAATTTACATGTGGACATCACATGTGTACCATTCGCTGTTCATGTGGTCAACTGTGTCACTGGTTTTGTTCATATCCATTTGTAATTCCGAAACGCAGTTTTCTAAAGCTTCTTTCTGTCCTATTTCTGGTGGCCCATTACTTGCTCTCCAGTAGGTGTCACCTGTCCGGTCGCTGACTCCCACCGTGGGACACCCCCTAAGAGCTTTTCGTGGTGCCTCCCATGGTGTGGCCTCTGCTTCTGCCCTCATCTGCTGCTACACAAAACGTTTCCTCTCGCTGCTTGTTTCACCTTCTGCTCATTGACATGCATTATATAGGACAGTTGTGTTAATAGCATCGGTTGAGTGTCATCCCTTTAGCATTACGTATTCATAGGCAAATCTGCTCATTACCGCCGAAGTACGTTAGGTGTCATATTCACCTTCCTGTTACGATATATAAAACTCTTAGGGTAAGGTGTGAAATTGACCTTAATTTATTCTGCCTCCTTACAATTTTACATTTTCATAAGTGGGCACAGCAAAACTATTTTCACACATCTTCTTCTTCTTCTTGAGCTGATAGAGAGAAGGACACCCATAAAAGTTCAGGTCTTGAATATCAGCAAACTTAAAGATTCGACGCATCCATGAGATCTTGTCGTTACCCTTCATGTAGATGATGGTATCTGTGTGGTCGAATAATTTACGTGACGTCACCATATCTTTATAAGGTATGCCAGGATCATCCCAGTGAATTCCATGGTAGAAATGAGTTAACCACTTTGTACTCTTCCATGTCTTAGCAACCTTCACATACTTGAAAGATCTCGGTGATCCAATGTTTGCTGAGAATGTCTCTGCATCTTCTGTGTGTGCTATGAACACCACATCTTTAAATATTGACTGTCTATGCTCATCATCATAGTCCTGAGCGTCTGCAGTGATATTCACACCTTGGGACGCCATTGTGAAATGCTCTGGGTATGGTGCAGCATCTGTTCATTTATACAGCTTGTTGCACAACATTGGTGAGCGGGCAATCACTGATCACACTGTCATGAAGAACTAGAGCATATGCAGTAGTGCGTTTTGCGAAATTTGTCAAAGATTCAAATTCATTTCGCACATCTATAAGTACAGACTTAATTATCTTGTTCTGTTTCGAGCATTCTGTTACGATGATCACTGATAGCTCCTTGAACTTCCAGGGACTGAGTAGACACCCTTCTGATTCTTCTTCAGCACATTCATAGGAAGAAGCACGAAACCTTGCATACATGTATACATTTTCATTCCGCTGCAGGTGTAAATTGTCATATGGATAGAATTTTGAATTCAGGTAGACTTTAGCATTAGTTAACTTGCAATTGTCGAACACAGTGGAATCATTTGCTATATTCCCTCTTCTATCAGTCTGAAACGTAAGTGTGACGAATCTAGGTGTCTCTAGCTGCGAAGATGTTTTAATAGCCCGTGTTTGTCTGCACGCAGTTGGTAACACTGGGTATTCAAAAACCTCCCACGAGCGAAATGTCAGTGGTAGAAATGTACTAGAATTCGGAACTTTTAAAGGCTTCAAAAACTCCTCGTCTGATACACTGATGTGAGGCATTTTCCATATTGTCTTGCTGATTGTGATCATATTCTCCTCTTGAGCTTTTTGAATGTATGAGTTGTTGTCTGTCGCACTCTGTACCAGGATGAGTTCCTGTGTAGTGTTCCATTAATCTGCCTCATGAGCTCGAAATACCCCATAAGCATTTTTAGAGGTATGCATGCAGTAAATCTTTAGTACTCTGCAACTGTTCTATCCTCTGAAGTTAAGTGACATGCTGTGGATTGTGTAGACTGGTTTTTGCCTTAGATGTAATTGTGTAATTGTACAATGATCTCTTCACCACAGATGTCAACAAGTTGATTATTCTGGTCCACAATACGCAGCTTCAAATAATCCAGTATCTGAACTGTCACTGGAAGGTATCTTGCATTGGCAGGAGTCTCAACTATCTTATACCCCATTGAAAGTGAGGGGAAGAATCCGTAAATAGTATGAATCAGACTGTCGTTGAGATAGGAGTTCGTTGCAATGTTACACTCGACTCAGATTGTGCTGACGGGCAGTATGTCCACAGTCTGATCTGACTTGTAAAATTTACTAGGATCCTTCTTCAAAACCTGCCCTTTCGCAAAACCCAGTCGGCGCCCTATTGAGCCTTTCTGGTTAAAGTAAATCGCTGCACTTAGCGTCCGTATTTCAGATTTAAGTGTATTGATGTTTGCACGTAGATCAATACCTTTTCCTGATTATTTCAAGACTTCGTTTAAATCGTCGATATCGTATGCACCCGGTTCTACTTCCAAAATGTCTTTTTCACCATTAATATCCAGGTGCAGCTTGTTGTTAGTCTCGTTGATATTTCAGATGCTGTTGTACGTCTCCAGTCCAATCAAGGTAATACTCCATTCACCAATGCTCAAATCAATTGGCTGGAAGTAATTTGCACACAATACAGAAAATCGTTTTTTTAACATCGAAGTGTACGACATTGCATCTGAACCTCAACTGATAAAAGAAATGTTTAAAACTCCACCTTATATACTCTGCTTCTTCTTCTTTGTAAATGTCAAGAGCAACATGACGCATAATGTCTGCAGAGGTGTGTATTAAAGTTCTGACAGCGCCGAAAATTGTAGAACACGCGTCTTCTGTGAGTGAAGTATCCTTTTAATTATTCTGGCGGTTGCAGGTCACCAAATGAGTCAAATAGTAGACGGTATCCGCATTTTTTATAGCATATGACACCCAACGGGTACCGGGGCCTCCAGCAACATCTAAATTCACAATACCACATTCACCAGCTTTCACATAGTCTTCTGTAGTGTGTCCTGCATAAACACACCGCGGAATCTTGGAATGTTGAATTTTTTTCTATCAAACTTAAGAAGATCAGTATTTGTGAGTAGTCGATCTGGTAGGACCGCTAATGTGCCTTTCTTTTTATTTATGAATAGACCAAGCTCTTTCCTGTACGGTTTCAAGTATAGTCCTTTTCTGATGGCTGCGGTTCCCATCAAGCAGTTATGTCTTCTTACCTCTTCTAACTGCCCTTGGGAAATTTGCGCATTCTTGACTGTTCATGCATTAGCTGCAGCACTACCAGTGAGGGACCCTACTGCCGAGAGCGTGGAGAGGGCCGGGATGAGAAATGGAATAAAACCGCCAGATGACTTGGGTATTGGTAGAACTTGAGGTGCTTTAACCGATCCTCTTCTTCTTCTTCTTCTTCTTCTTCCCTCATCTTTC
This sequence comes from Schistocerca cancellata, assembly GCF_023864275.1. NCBI lineage: Eukaryota > Metazoa > Arthropoda > Insecta > Orthoptera > Acrididae > Schistocerca > Schistocerca cancellata. The sequence goes on along the minus strand of NC_064626.1, from coordinate 388,361,250 downwards.
TGCTTCCGTGCGTTTTTAGCTGCCTACATCGCTGTCAGGACACAGTTCTTCAAACAGCTTTGCTTCCTGAGCTCGTCCTTCTTCTTGTTTAGTACGCAATGTGCACCATTCATAACTTGCTTGAAATTCGTCACTCCTAAACCCAACTTAATTTTTCTACGCATGGTTTTATCAACTGCAAATGCTGTAATGCGTTGACCTATACCAATACCTTTTCTTCTCCGTATCATATTTGCCTTATCAGCTAAAATTCTATCTGCAATGTGACTACTCGAGAGATCTTTACTTGCAGCGTATCAGTTGTCATGTTCCATACACTTCTCATCGAGCAGATTATCCCCCTTATCACCTCATGGCAAGCGTTTCTGAAGCTTTGTTCCAGGTCCACAGCAGTTGTACCCCGGAATGTGTAATTCCACTGGCAGTTTGTCTAGAAGACCACCACCTCCTCTAATGCGTCTCCCAGCATGCATGTTATGCTACTGCGTGGTTGTGGACTGTGCGCCCCCATTATATAGCAAGTCGTTAGCATCAATCCAGCTGTTTTGTGCTGCAGGAAAACCAAGTCATTTGACTCGTACTCTATTTCCCCGATGTCTTATGACCCTCTCCACGAGAATCATATCCAGTTCTGAGCTTTTCTGCAAGTTCTAGAATTCGTTCTTTGCACCTTAGAAACTGTAAATATCTCTGTTGACCTGCTGTTAGGTATGATTTCTCAAATGCTATCTTGTGTTTTGAGATACATATCAAATCACCTACATTAAATTTAGGTCTGCATGGATCCAGCATCTTCATGCGATCGTACACTGTATCCATGAATCCATTAACTCGAATGTCGATTGGTCTCATTTTTATTGTCCTATGTTTGGTTCGATTATGCTGAGCAATTATTTCTGGAAGGATATCTGTCCATTTGTATGAACCGCGAAGGTTAAAACGCAACCACATTCGACCTTTTATTGTTCTGTTCAGACATTCCACGATTCTTGCCTTCAGTTGAGTGAATGTTGAGTAGTGATGTATTCCATACCGCTGCATCACAGTCTTGAAATACCTATTCTAAAACTCTCCACCGCGATCGGTTTGGAGGTTGTCCAGGCATCGATTCGTCACTGTCTGTAGCAAACGCTCAAACACTTCCGCGACATTTCTACTCGTTTTTGTTTTAACAGGTGATGCCCAGGCAAATTTGGAGTAAGTATCAATAACCATTAAAATATATTTGAATCCATTATTCTCATGTGAATATTCCTTCATATCTACAAGGTCAGCTTGCCGTAAGTCATCCAAACTTTAAAACATAACATGCCTACGAGGGTATGTTTTGCGCACTGGTTTGTGCAGTTCTCGAACTATTGTCTCCATACGTATTCGATGATACCTCTCTCTCCAAGCTCAGAGATTACTGAAACAGCCTCATTCACATGAGCTATATTACCTGCATTACCTGATGCCAGGAGCAGCTGTAGTCGATCTATTAGCTCGTTGTGGTCATCATAATGTATATGCTGCGGGATTCGATTGTCGATTGCTTTATGCTCAATGTCAATATCATCGCCGCTGCTGCTGTTGTTGTTGATTTCGCCATCAAGTATTGGTTTCATAATGGTTTTATGTTTCTTGTTGCTCAGCCATTTGCGATCTTATGTACATCAGTTAAATGCAGTACTTCACACTACATTTCCCTATCATTAACTAAATAATTTATAGGTTTTTTGGTAGGTCTTGGGAAAATAAGATTCATTAAGCCAGGTATCCTCTCAAACCTCCTATCATCAATCTGTACTGTGTCATCAGTTACATTTATAGGATGCATGCCTAACATGTTCGGTATCGCCCTACTAAAGCAATATGTTCTATCTATCTGACCAGGAGCGTGACTGATAATGAATTCGTCAATGGCAACACCATAGTTATCGTGTGGTTTTGTTTTTGCTGAGAGCTGCCTGAGAGATTCAGTAACCGGCTTAAAGGTCTCTCTTAGTGTTTGCTGTCGATCCATATGCCATAATCTTAGCAACTGTAATTTCTCTCGAACCGCTTTTCGCGCTTGAATCACTTTCTGCTTCTTTGACATCTCGGTGTATACTAATCAGACGTCTCCGCAGCGTGAGACTTTGTATATCCGCTCTTCTTCTTCCCCTTACTATGTGCCTGCTCCCCCTTCTCAACAACAAGGAACGCTACTTCTATTTTCCCCTCAATAGCCTCGACTTTTTCAGTTAAGTCGGTCACTTTCTTAGCGATTTCATTAACTAACTCATTTAACACATTGATCATACTCAGAAGAGTCTGGTAATACGTCTCTAGTTCCCTGCACATACCTCCAACATTATGCACAATAGCATGAATTTTCGCATCCATGTACAGGCGAATGTTCTGTCTGTGTACACCCATTCTCTCTGGTTAAGAGATAGACATGCGCGTGAATTTGTCCATGGTACAGCGTATACTGATGTAGTAATTAGTAATCTCTCTTACCGGGCTATATATGCAGAAACTCTTGAAACTTTCGACTATACCTACCATCACCCAGTTTTATTGTTTTATCAATATCGAGGAATCCATACTGTGAATGATTCCAGCAATCAGCACTTATCTTTATGAAATCATTGAAGGAGATGTCAGTTCCTACATGTGCCTGGTAAATGTGTTTTAAATTCAGATCGTCTTGTTTGAAGCCTATAATGGGGTTTGCATTATCCTTAACCAACTGTTTCGGGATTCTGGAATACGTTCCGCTTAGATGAGATGCGTCAGCACTCACATAACGACCGAAACAGAAATATTTTCGAATTTGGTCTTGGTTTTCAACAACAACATCATCAAATATGAAGACTGTGTTTTGCTTTGCTTTTTCATGTGTGGGAATATCACCGCTTTCACTGAATGTCGTGTATGTAACACCATCTACAACGCGCAATATCTCCTGTAATAGCTGATACTTGGGCTGAAACAGTGTTTTTGAGAATACACAAACATGTTCAAATCGGACTCCATCTACATATGTTAGCAGCGTCATGAGGACATTAGTCTTGCCACAATTGGATGGAACTAAAATAATTGCTTGTATATTATCAGGAAGGAGAATTCCGTTCTTCTCCTTCTTCAGGTTATATTTTGCATCTTCACAGGACCAGTCACCGACAACAAAGTCCTTGTGATGAGAATGTTTCACCCACCCTGCCATGATACTAACTAAGCCAGGTACTGGCCAATAGTTGGCATATATAGAAAGATACACTTGAAGGGACGGTGATGGTATGTGTAGCCACTACAGCTCCATCACTTAACCGACTGAGCTATGTTGGCTGCGCAGAGAATGCAGCTATATATTTTTACCCATGAAGAATAACTTTGTCATTCATTTTATCAATAACTGGTGAGGCACTCTTTGGGGTAACTGTATGCTGCATCATTATAGGAGTAGCATTGAAAAATAATGATATTAGTAAGCATAATACTTTGACTATAATGGGAGAGGTATGAAATAAAACACAAACACGGTTTGAGATTATACATACATACATTATTTATTTAAATATCGTACACAGGATGCAGAATTTCAAAAAAATCATCAGACTCTTTCTGTATCTTCTTCTTCACACCTGTACAGTGTTTCCCAAACAAAGGTTTTTGATATGCAATGAATTCCGCGTGTATATCCCTCAAGCCAATGGATGCCTCACAGTACCTGGGTTTTTCACATGCACTTTTTATCTGTTTCTCTTTTGGTTCAATATTCATGTGCAAACAGAGGTACTGCTCCAAATCATCAACATGTATACTATGCACACATGGGAAACTTACAACATCATTTTATGCAGAGGCTATGACCTGCAACCAACGATTCAATCTCTCCAATGCAAGATGTAGCACAGTATCCAGATTGTATAAGTTCATAACTTAGGTGTGCCTTAGATAAACACAGTTGTCATCTGATTTCACACATAGAGCACAGTCGTCACACACTGTTGTAATAGATAGTGTCACACAAGTAAGGCGAATGTCTGGGGGAGAACGAGTTGGATAATGTTCTGTAGTCATCTGCTGATTGATGTAGCGCTCTGCACCACATATTTCGTCCCACTAAAACTCAGAATTTGGCACTTTGACACCATTCGATGCATTTTCAATTTCTATTCTCGCATGCAAGCCTTAATATGATGTGCTATACCAACATTTACACGTTTCGTTCCTCTGGAAGTTAAATTGTGTTTAGAACTGAAAAGCCAATGATATGCTCGATGCCTTCTTATCCACAGCATCTGCACTCTGTGCCTACACTAGCACAAGGATGTTCTGCTGGGATGGGTCATATATTGGTGACCAGTATGTCCTACATGTTGCTGTTGTTTAGGACCACCAGTAGCATTCAATGTGTTGGGAGCAGATCGCGTGTCCTCATCACACAAACTGATGAGTGGGACAGACAACAGGTCCTTGTCCTGCTCCAACAAGTGGGCTCTGTGCGCTACAGGATCCCACATGGTCACTACAGGTCCAGACATGCTGCAGGTTGTTGCTACCGCAGTTCCAGAGGTCATTGCAGGTCTTGAGAAGATGGCAGCCGAGGTTGCTACAGGCCTGGACGCAGTAGAGATTGGTATGTTGGTGCTCGACCCAGCGGGCTTGGACGCATCAAGGGCTACTGCTGAACAAAGACGAGGAAGCATTAGATATGGACTAAGATGCAAAAACAAACCTTCAAATGTGTGTAAAATCTTATGGGACTTAACTGCTAATGTCATCAGTCCCTAAGGTTACACACTACTTAATCTAAATTATCCTAAGGACAAACACACACACTCATGCCCGAGGGAGGACTCAAACCTCTGCCGGGATCAGACACACAGTCCATGACTGCAGCGTCTTAGACCTCTCGGCTAATCTCGCGTGGCACGCAAAAATAATAATAATGATAATGATAATATTAATAATGATAACCACAGACAAAGATGCGATGGGGGGTACTTACTTTTCCGTTTATTCCTGTTCTGTAGGATTGTGTTGGATTGCGACTGCTGCTGATGCTTCATGGTTCTTCTTCTACTGCTGCTGGCTGACTGAGTGAGACTGAGGTCCCAGACCTGCTGTGCCTGCCCTATATACCCTCCAATGACGTTACCAGATACCGCCATCCTACTGGCTGAAGTCTAACACATGACTGGATTAAGGGTCCCTATTGGCTCATGCCATTTTCCCCCTAGACCGCCATCTTGGATTACATCACAGGAAGGATGACAGCACCCTCTGGTGGCAGTACTAGGCCAGTTGGACTCTGGACCTCATGGTGAATACACTGGATGGGGCTACTGCCTCAAATTGTTTAAATAAAGACTGCCTGCAAAGTAAATCCTATCCAGCACAGGCTAAGTCCTTTTCCTGTCAATTCCTAGGAAGAGGGGGCGGTCAGATGACTTAGGTTAGTGGAGGTGGCCCAAGTAACCTATTTTTCCACCATTTTCTTAGGTTAGTGGAGGTAGCCTAAGTGACCTTTTTTCCACCAAAATTTGAACTTCCCACCATTTTCTGGGAGTGCAGAGGGGAGGGGGGAGGGGAAGGTGTTAAGTTAGTGGAGGTAGCCCAAGTGTCCTATTATCGCGCCAAAATTTGAACTCAGTGGAGTGGCATCATTGCAATGTTGCCATATCTATTACCACCATCTTGGATCCGCCATCTTGAATAAATTTGGCTACAATGGAGAGTGGTGTGATGCACAGGTTGCCCTACTACTATTGTGTGTGTATATGTTCTAGTGAAACCAGTACTGCAACCAGCTGTACAAGTGTTCACCTAGCAGCAGCAAAGACCATCTATGCAGCGGTGGCTAACAGAAACAAAGCGCTCCAGAGAACATCCTGGGCGAGCTGGTCGCTATACAACGAAATGACAGCTACAAGAAATTATATATTGATTGTTAAACAGTAATGATAGCTCGCTATGTTTGTCTAGATTTAGTGTTCAGCTATGGTTTTTGGAAAGAAGCACTTAGTCACTATCAAGGAGCAGAAGAGTCAATAAGAAGACTGTCGCTAGTAAGAAGACTGTTGTGTGACTGCTTTATTGTATGTGTGAATTCCTAAGGGACCAAACTGCAGAGGTCATCGGTCCCTAGACTTACACACTACTTAAACTAACTTATGCTAAGAACAACACACACACCCATTCCTGAGGGAGGACTCGAACCTCCAGTAGGAGGGGCCGGTAATCCGGGACATAGCGCCTCAAACCGCGTCGGCACTCCGCAGGCACTGCTTTATTGTGACTGCATTTCCGTCGAGACACGTTTACACGTGTCGCTTTCGACACCTTGCTTGGAGAATAAGGTATCGATTATCAAGACAATGGAGAATTTTCGTGTATTTCGTTTTAAAGGTTTCGGAAGCCTGTAATGAGTGGCTTTAGATTTTTAAATGCAAGATTAGATAATGCTGTAACGATACTAGGGTACAATCAATAGAACTATTTGATGAATTTTATTTGAAAGTACGAGTAGCTCCTTGCAATTTTGTTTTGGACTTAACCTGTGGTCGATCGAACTGTGAGTGTTGTAGCATTACTGGTATGTTGTGTTTGTTTGAAAACTGATATGTGTGTGTCGTGCGTACGAATGAAGATGAGTTTTAATGTCAGTAATTATGTATGACTAGGTCCAGTTCTATTGCCTGTGATAGTTTGTTGCACATACAAAGGATTTGGTTGTTGGGTATATTTGGAGATTTTGGCATAAGCACACTCTCAAGTAGTTGAGTGTTAGCCGTTTGTGTAGATTTATGGAGGACAGTGTTAATATGATGTAGTAACTTGTTGCACACTGTGGAGTATTTAATAATCGAGCGTTACTCTCGAGTTTTTCTTGATCGTAGGATCGAGTACAGGAACAAACTGAATTGTGATTACCAGTGTATTTAGAGCGTACTCATTGTTAGTGACGCAGTTATAGAAATTCCCTTGCCCTAGCTGAACCTTTTGAAGATGGAAAATCCAAGTGCTACCATTATTCTAGTAGTAGGTAACGAGTGCTATTCAATTAGTTTTGTAGTGGGTACGCGAGAAGCCAACACCTGAAGTGGATGAGTTTTTGAAAATATGATTTTAATTGAGCTTGAAAGTGGTGGTGGCACATACGTTTTATGTTGTGTGTGGGTGTTTTTTTTTTCTATCTCGTTCAATGTGGGGATTACATAAGTGGTCACTTGATCACATCAGCGTTTGTCTATGTAAAGATCTGATTCATTTTAAAGAGCTAAAATAAAATCTGATTCGTTAAAATTAGAACCAAGTCCCTATATTATCACTTTACTCACTATTCTAAATAGAATTAAAGAAAACAATCCAATTTTAGAGGGAAGTAAAAAAAAGGCTGAAAGTCTAGCGATCTGACTTGCAACAAGTGGAGCAAGCCCATTCAAGTCAGTGGTATAATATAAATAAATGAATGAAGAGTCTTTAAAAAGAAAGCAGAGAAGTATTTTATCAAAGTTTAATGACGCAAAGTTTACTATTATACAACTTTTTGAGAGGTAACACTCACTACATTTACATGTTAGAAAGCTTCCAGAAGACAAAAACCGAATTTCAGAAACCGTTTTCGCTGTCGTGTTTACATGTTAAGGTCTGAAACGGACCTGCTAGCACAATTAAATAAGCTAGAAAACAGCTGATACAGTTTATGATTTACTCAGCACAATCGCTATTACTCTTTAGTTCGACGAGATGTAAACAGCTGCAGTCTAATATTTCTTCTTATCCTTCGCTGTACAAAAAGCTACTCCGTCCATATCAGCCAAAAATTTCTAAAAACAAGACGAAAACTGAAAGCCGAAACGTGTTTCAAAACTGGTTGCGTTTACATGGGAGCGAAAATCGATTGTAGTTAGGAAACCAGCAACCAGAAGCGGATTTCCAGAATCGATTTTGAAGTGTTTTAAATGACCACCCAGAAACGGAAATGGAAAACCGGTTTACGAAATCCGGTTTTGGGAGCACTATGTAAATGTGATTGAAGTTACAGTTGTTAAAAAATATTTTAGTTGATAATTATAACCTAATACGCAAAGATTTACTTAAGAAGTAATCTTGATTTAATACAAAAGACTATATTTAAACTTTATTATCAGAGGTTGCGTTACTCAGAGGATGTAAATGCAGAACCTTTTTATACATTTTGGAATATATAAGTGCTGTAATTAAGAACTGGGATTGATTAACCGAAATAATTTAATATCAAGTGTAACATTGTCTTTATCTGAGTAACGAATTAAGAGGTATCAATATTATGAGAGAGAGTACAACTTTCTAGTATTATTTTCATTAATAATAATTTTTACAGTACATTCGTTTCGGGTGTATTGATGACCTTTATTATTATGGCTTAACTTAAAATATGGGGGGATGATTATAATATTGTTGTTGTCATAGTCTTCAGTCCAGAGACTGGTTTGATGCAGCTCTCCCATGCTACCCTATCCTAAGCAAGGTTCTTCATCACGGAGTAACTACAACAACCTATATCCTTCTGAATCTGCTTAGTGCATTCATCCTTTGGTCTCCCTCTGTGATTTCGACAGAATCCAAACTGATCTTCCCTGAGGTCAGCTTCTACCAGTTTTTCCTTTCGTCTGTACAGATTTTGTGTCAGTATTTTGCAGCCATGACTTATTAAACTGATAGTTCGGTAATTTTCACACCTGCTTTCTTTGGGATTAGAATTACTATATTCTTCTTGAAGTCTGAGGGTATTTCACCTGTCTCATACATCTTGCTTACCAGATGGTAGACTTTTGTCATGGTTGGCTCTCCCAAAGCTATCAGTAGCTGTAACGGAATGTTGTCTACTATTGGGGCCTTGTTTCGACTTATATATTTCAGTAGTCTGTCAAATTCTTCATGCAGTATCATATCTCCCATTTCATCTTCAACTACACTCCTGGAAATGGAAAAAAGAACACATTGACACCGGTGTGTCAGACCCACCATACTTGCTCCGGACACTGCGAGAGGGCTGTACAAGCAATGATCACACGCACGGCACAGCGGACACACCAGGAAACGCGGTGTTGGCCGTCGAATGGCGCTAGCTACGCAGCATTTGTGCACCGCCGCCGTCAGTGTCAGCCAGTTTGCCGTGGCATACGGAGCTCCATCGCAGTCTTTAACACTGGTAGCATGCCGCGACAGCGTGGACGTGAACCGTATGTGCAGTTGACGGACTTTGAGCGAGGGCGTATAGTGGGCATGCGGGAGGCCGGGTGGACGTACCGCCGAATTGCTCAACACGTGGGGCGTGAGGTCTCCACAGTACATCGATGTTGTCGCCAGTGGTCGGCGGAAGGTGCACGTGCCCGTCGACCTGGGACCGGACCGCAGCGACGCACGGATGCACGCCAAGACCGTAGGATCCTACGCAGTGCCGTAGGGGACCGCACCGCCACTTCCCAGCAAATTAGGGACACTGTTGCTCCTGGGGTATCGGCGAGGACCATTCGCAACCGTCTCCATGAAGCTGGGCTACGGTCCCGCACACCGTTAGGCCGTCTTCCGCTCACGCCCCAACATCGTGCAGCCTGCCTCCAGTGGTGTCGCGACAGCCGTGAATGGAGGGACGAATGGAGACGTGTCGTCTTCAGCGATGAGAGTCGCTTCTGCCTTGGTGCCAATGATGGTCGTATGCGTGTTTGGCGCCGTGCAGGTGAGCGCCACAATCAGGACTGCATACGACCGAGGCACACAGGGCCAACACCCGGCATCATGGTGTGGAGAGCGATCTCCTACACTGGCCGTACACCACTGGTGATCGTCGAGGGGACACTGAATAGTGCACGGTACATCCAAACCGTCATCGAACCCATCGTTCTACCATTCCTAGACCGGCAAGGGAACTTGCTGTTCCAACAGGACAATGCACGTCTGCATGTATCCCGTGCCACCCAACGTGCTCTAGAAGGTGTAAGTCAACTACCCTGGCCAGCAAGATCTCCGGATCTGTCCCCCATTGAGCATGTTTGGGACTGGATGAAGCGTCGTCTCACGCGGTCTGCACGTCCAGCACGAACGCTGGTCCAACTGAGGCGCCAGGTGGAAATGGCATGGCAAGCGGTTCCACAGGACTACATCCAGCATCTCTACGATCGTCTCCATGGGAGAATAGCACCCTGCATTGCTGCGAAAGGTGGATATACACTGTACTAGTGCCGACATTGTGCATGCTCTGTTGCCTGTGTCTATGTGCCTGTGGTTCTGTCAGTGTGATCATGTGATGTATCTGACCCCAGGAATGTGTCAATAAAGTTTCCCCTTCCTGGGACAATGAATTCACGGTGTTCTTATTTCAATTTCCAGGAGTGTATAATCAATGTGTAACCTTCCAGTGTCTCCAGGTCTGTTCCATGTGCACAAACTTCATTCATGATTCTTAAACCAAGTCTTACTGATGATTAAATTCTACCAGGTTGCTTCCTTTTACTTTCCTTTCCCCCAGAGCACACTCATCTACATTTATCCTTCTCTTCCTTTTACTAATGTCGAATTACAGTCTCCCGTGACTATTAAATTTTCTTCTCCATTAACTGCCTGAATAATTTCTTTTATCTCATCACATATTTCTTAAATGTGGAGCTAGTTGGCATATAAACTTGTACTATTTTGGTGGCTGTGAGTTTCGTGTTTATCTTAGTAACAATAATGCGTTCACTATGTTGTTCATAGCAGCTTATCTGCATTCCTATTTTCTTGTTCATTATTAAACCTACCTATATTTGATTTTGTATTTATAATCATGTATTCACCTGACCAGAAGTACCATTCCTCCTGCCACTGAACTTCAGTGACTCCCAGTATTACTACTTTAACCTCCCATTTCCCTTTAAAAAATTGTAACATACTTGTATCATTAAGGGATCTGACATTCTATGCTGCTCTCCATAGAATTCCAATTTTATTTCTCCTGATAACGGCGTCGTCCTGTGTCGTTCCCATCCAGAGGTCCAAATGGTGAACTATTTTACATCCGGAATATTTAACCCAAGAGGATGCTATGATCATTTAACCATGCAGTAGAGCTGCATGGCCCCAGGAAAAATTTTGGCTTGCTTTCAGCCATTCACAGCACCAGAACATTAAGGCAATTTTAATTGATATTACAAGGCCAGATCAGCCAATCATCCAGACTGTTGCCCATGCAACTACTGAAAAGCCTGCTGCCCCTCTTCGGGAACCACAGGTTGGTCTGGCTTCTCAACAGATACCCTGTAATTCTGGTGGCACCCACAGTAATGCTATCCATATCGCTGAGGCATGCCAACGGCAAGATCCGTGGTTGATGTGAGGAATTTTCTGATTTTATTTTATTTACATGTTATTAGAACTAAAGCATTAGTAACTACAAGTTTACATCCTCATTTACTAACAGTTTTGACATCGTACCATATAAGGGACCAAACATGAGATAGTAAAATATCTGTGCTCCAAAAAAACTGGCATCCAGAACCACTCTGAACGCAGTACTACCAGGTACTTCAGTGTTAATCTGGACATAAGAATGTGCACTTTAAGTCGAATTATGCATTTTTTGTATGGTTTATGAAATTCCGATGTTCCTGGAGTATTCTCTGATTTTCTGTTTCCTTTACGACATTACATAAGCTCCTGCAACCCTACATAAGTCAAAAATATATTGATGTTCACTTGATGGTGACTAAGAGACCAATTTGGTCTGTACTATTGAATAAAATATTTTGTTTCTTAATTACATCTTTAGCAGAATAAATGGTTCCTTTTAGGAATCTGCTTACCATGAAGCACAATGTTTTTCGATCACAAGATGTCTTTCAACACTTCTCTAGTATTTCTTCTAGGCATGGCATTAGTTCTCTATCTGTGTTGTCTGTGTCTTACATTTATAAATTGTTGTTCTTCGCTGAATTATAGACTGGCAGCACACCATGTTTTATCATTGTAACTTCTCACATGATTTTTTACTCATTCCCAACTAGCAGAACATAAACTACCAGTTGTACAATTTCTTGGCTTCACAAATAATCTTGTTAACTTTTTATACACTTCGAAATAGTCATGAAATAGCTTACTGTCCTTAATTCTGGTGATTATAAGCAACTGTTCTTTCTTTATTTTTGCAAGAAATTTGTGTTCTTTTGTACTACTGTAGCTTTTTACAGATTAGATTAGAGATTAGATTAGATTAATACTTGTTCCATAGATCATGAATACGACACTTCGTAATGATGTGTAACGTGTCAGGCTGTGTAGATGTAAAACTGTTTGGAAATGCTACATAGCAGTACTTCAGAGTACACATTTTAAAAAAAGTCTACATTAAAGTCACCATTTAGGAAAATATTAGGGTACTTTGAGCTGTAGGGTACTTTCAAATGAATATGATGCCAAGAACTGCTTCGGCATCTACATCTGTACTCTGCAAACCGCTCTGAGTGCATGGCACAGGGCACATCCCACTGTAGCAGTTATTAGGGTTCCTTTCTGTTCCATTTACATGCAGAGTGCGGGAGAATGATTGTTTGAATGCCTCTGTGCATGCAGTAATTATTCTAACCTTGTTCTCACGACCCCTGTGTGAGCAACATCTCGGGGGCCATAGAATATTTTTAGAATAATCATTCAAAGCTGGTTCTTGAAACTTTGTTAACAAACTGTCTCTTGATAGTTTACGTCTATCATCAAGAGTTTTCCAATTCAGTTCCTTTATTACCTCTGTAACACTCTCCCATGGAGTTTTTTGCAAAAAAAAAAAAAACAAAACAAAAAAAAACCGGGACCGATGACCGTAGCAGTCTGGTCTCTTCAATCCCACAACCAACCAACCAACCATTAAAAAAACCTGTGATCATTTGCGCTGCTCTTGTTTGTAAACGTTGAATATCCCCTGTTAGTCCGATCTGGTACGGATCCCACACACTTGACCAATGTTATAGAAGTGGTCGCATGAGTGACTTGTAAGAAATCTCCTTTGTATGCAGACTGCACTTCCCCAGTGTTCTGCCAATGAACGGAAGTCTACCACCGGGTTTACCTCAGACAATGTATGTGATTATTCCATTTCATATCCCTACCAGTGTTACACCCAGATATGTGTATGAGTTGGCCGATTCCAACAGTGACTCATTGATAATATAGTCGCAGGATACTATTCCTTATTTTACATTCATTATCTGAATAGCATACGATGAAACAATTGCCGTAAGTACAATAACTCTGTGTCCCCCTCTGAGCAACACGCTGCAGTGCTGCACTCTGTCATGTGATGCCCCAGTTCCCTTGAAATTCCAAACAGAAACAGAAATGCAACGAAAAGCATAGCAGACAAGCAAAGAGCACGGATACTACATCATCGTAGTTGCGCATGCGCTGATATTCAGCTTTTCTATGTGGTTTTCTAGATACCAATTTTCTTGGGGCACCAATATTTTATTAACGCATGTTTGATTCTTTCTTATGGTTTAATGCCATTCGTGCCAGAAAAAAGACATGTGCCCTTGAAACTGAACGAAGTTGTAACTAGGCAATAGTACGGAATGAAGCACTTCGTTTCAAATGAATTGATTGCCTCAGCAGACAAGATTAATAGAACCAAATTTCTCCAGGAAACGGACAAAAATAACTTTATCAAGACGATTAGTGGTTGTTTGCTAATAACAGGGAAATAACACAAAATCAGAAAATTGATACCACAACTTATTTTAGTCTTACATGATAATGAGAATGTATATAAGTTCACTTGATGAATCGCGGTCACAGAAGTCTGTTTTGTTTTCATTTGACGTGGGAGCTCTAAACGAAGAGTGCACGTGGAGAATGACCCCTCCCCCAATACAACTCAGATTGCTCTGCGCATGCGCGAATCTTGCTTCTTGGGCGCGCCAGAAAAATTTTTCCGGATGGCACCTGACTACTTGCTGTTACTGCTCGTGCGGCGAACAGCCACACTTTTAAGCAGCCAGAAGAGGGAGACGGCACTGCTCATATGCGGATTCAGCGCTGCGCATGCGCACGAGCCCGATGGCAACTACTCCTTGCGTATTCTGGCAACTGCGCAAACGGACCAAAGATAATCACTGATCTACGTTGTGCATCATTTTGATTGGTTTTCCTCTCTACTGTTACGACGTGAGACGCTGACGCCATTTGTGTTGCTTTGGCAAGTGGGTTTTTGTGTGAATTTGGAAAGGGGTTCCAAGTTATATTACAAGTATGACAGGTAATAACACAGTGTATCATTTTTTTTCTTTACACACGTTTATGTACGGAATAGTTTTTGAGAAGACAGGAAAGTTGATGCGGCGTCAAGGCGTTGTTCTTCCCCGATAAAAGATCATTACTTATGAAAGTCAGTTTGCCGACCCGTAATACATACCTCTTTCCAGAGCCGTATGGACGTTTTCATTATAGACCGGAGTTGAGGCAGCTTTCTACTTCCTCAGTGTTACTGCTCTGTGGGTGTGAACAGGAAATTTGGTAATTGCTAGGCGACCTAAACTAGGAAGCCATGTTTGAAACTAAATGCAGGAGAAAATTTGGTTACGTGTATTCGTGGATGTTCACTATTGTAATATGACAAATAATGAATTTCCGTTGCATCAGATGTTTTTATTCTTTTAGTGTGGCTTACTCTAGTTTGAATCCTCGTGAAAAAAAGGGGCTGGGGATAGCGGGAGGAAGAGTAGTAGTCTGTTTTAATGCGATTGAGACGAAGCGCAACTGAAATGTAAAATTGAATGTAGCGTTCCCACTTTTGCTTCTGGTGGATTTTTTTGGGGAGGGGGAGGAGAAATAATGCCTGTTGTACGTACTATCTAACTTATTTCTCCTATATTCTCTCTGCCATTTGGACTCAGTTGTGGTGATTAACTACATTCCTGATCCAAATCTAAAATCGTAGGCCTTTCCTTATGGAGGTGCCTATTCGAATTGTGTAGTGACTAACTTGCATGTTGTTCGCTAAGGTAGTGTTAATTAGATTTTTAAGTAACGTTTGAGATGCACATGGGGAATTTTTTAAATTGATGTTGGGCTACTAAGTAAGCCGTAATAAAAAGAAAACTAATAGCAAAGTTTATATATCTGATTTAGCTGTTTATTTAATATCCACTCCTAACTTCACCCATAGGATATCGTCACACGATTTTACCTACTACTGCTTGGAATGCTTCAGTAGATACTGTGAAATTTTGACTGTTGAATTTTACATGTAAATTCAGTTTAAAACAATAATTCATTGATTAAATTCTTAGTGTAAGTTAATTTGCAGGTAGGGCATTAACAGCTTATCCATGAACAGTAATATGTATATGCTGATGGATTAGTCGTCAAACACATTTTCAGTGAGTGGTGGAATATAGTACACAAGGTGGACCCTATTTTAAACACTGACAAACAACAATGATGTACTTTGGAAATTATGTACAGGAAGGTAATGAGGTAGAAATTTTCTATCTGGTACACTGTATAGTAGGCAATTCTTTTGCTATTTCAGTGTCGTTGACAATATCGCACACTAGCCAGTTTAATGGCCACAGGTAATACTGTTGTAGTACAGGATTACAAAGGAGCTACCAACAAAGACATTACTAAGTGAGCTGGATTTTATATGAAGACCGAAGTCAGATATCGTTAGTACTGTTACAGTAGTGATTTGATTTTAGTTTTTCCTTTTTAACTACTTCCATGTCCTTTTTATATAATTTTCTTCTGTCTTTATCAGAACACAGTTTCCCAGCCTTTAATCTCTCAAATATTTTGTCTCCTGCCATCCTCTTCAAATGTTATGTCTGACTTATTGTGTAGTCTGTTATATTTCGTGACACCTTTCCATTGTGAAAGTTCCTGTTCATGATTGTTTCATATTTTCTAATGCTCTGCTTCCCTCATCACCCCTTAGATGTATCTGATTTTTCTCATATAGAATGTAGCTGTAGCTAGTAAACGACATGTATTAACTCTGTTCTGATTGGTGCCTTATGACTATCAGTTTTGCGGTGATGTATATTTTATTAGTTGAGGAATAGAACCCCATGGGCTATATTTCACTGACATCTTAATATTATTTGTGTTAAATATGCTGGCCTTGCATTTTATAGCTGCTGATCTGATCTGTGTGTTTGAAACTGATAGTGAAAACTATTAGTTTGTTTTTAGGTTATTTGCATGTGTTTCTCTTTGATGTCCACACGCATTCATTGTAGGATCTACTTTTTTTTTTTTTTTTTTTTTAGAGTAGTTGCAGTGTTAAACCTATACTGAAGCTGGCCAAATTACATACCTCAAAGCATCTTCCAATAACAAAGATGCTACATTGTGCTGGAGCAGGATGGGATGTAAAGCTAACATAAAATATGTTTAATCATAGAAATAAAGTAAATTTTAATATAAATCTGTTGGGGATTACAGAAGTGTCAAATTCCACCTGTTACTTTGATCCATGACATCAGTATGGCAGAAATGGCTATACTAAGCGCCTCCAATATGGCTCCTATAATGTCCCTACATACAAGGCAACAAGCACGAAAATATGTATAAATTGGACAATAACATCTCCCTCCAAAAATACAATCAAACTAACAGGATGACTGTGGGAAATTGGAGGTTTTAGGGTGGGGATAAGTTAAATATAACAGTAAAAACACACACCAAGATCCCAAAACACACAAAAAGATGAACTAAAAAACTTCCCTTGGAGTATATAGGTCAATCACAGCTGACGATGCCAAAACCTACAGCAAAAACCCTGAAAATTGGAATCTGACATTTTCATTGACCTACAGCAAATACTATGGAAATTGGGATCGTTAAACATTCAAAGTTCTGACACAAAGAATACTTTATGAAGCCTTCTGAATCTTCAGTTGTGGCAAAAAGTATGAATTATCGTAGTTGTGACACCTAGGTGTAGTGTACATTTGTCACATGGCAATTACATTGGCAGTGCCTTCTGCATGGTCTCATGGAAGTTTATAATAGAATTCAGTTAAGTTGTTATTAGGTTACCCTGGAATATTATGATCACACTCAGAGAGAATTCATACCACTTTTACAGATATGTGGGAAATTTTCATTGCATAAAAGTCTTGTGTTACAGATCTAATCATTGGCTACCTCACCATTCTCTCATTGGCTACTTTTAACTTGATGCCAGCTTAACAAACCAGCGTGTATTATTCTTTTTAACTGAGTTTGTGTTATCGGTGATTGCCCATATGTGTAAAAGTGCTATAAACACAGTCTAACCTCACACTGTGTGGGAGATGAGACTGGCTGTAAGGGATTCTTCTGGCCCCAGCACCCTATTTTTGCAGTGTCAAGTTAAACTGCATGTACCATTTATGTTTGAGCAATAGCTGTAGCTATAGTCGTAATAAGAACTGTTTTGTGTGTGAGGATGCCATGGTTTGATTTACATAGTACTTAAAAAATAAATTTCTTGTTACAGATATCAGGACTTCCAGCACACCTCCGGTAAGTTCTGATATAAATAATGAACACACTGTACTTCTAAGAAGTACATCAGTTTTGTAGTTCCATTGTTGTTGTGGTTTAATGTAATCCGGATGTGTTGATCCAGTCATGACTGTCAATTAATAATAAATGACGGAACTTGCTATATGAATAGTTCTTTTTATGTGACATTGGTTGTCAGTTCCAAACATAAGAATAGTCGTAGGCACGAGCAATGGTGGTAGAGTTTAGGCTAATTTTACACACCTAATTCACACATTCTGAGACAGCCTATGACTGTTCAGTAGTGTTGCGAGTGCTCTTCTGTAAATGCTGTAAGTAATACTACCATTGTATATGATTGCAGGAAGTTATTTAGTGAATTTTATTCCACTTGTGATTTGTCATGGCTTTTGATGGTGGTAGGTAACAAATTCTACACCAGCAACCAAGAGAGTTAATTTGCAGGACACACACGTTCATCAAGCACAGAGCACATTCCACGACTGTCGCTTGAAGCGGGCAACAGTGCAATCCCCCTTCCCCACCCTTGTCTCAACCTGCACGAACCACCATTGTTCATGGATTGGGCTAGTGACCTGCCATCTTAGGTGTGTTTAACAGAATTTGCTGTTGGGCTTCATTGGTTATCTTTTTATGTGGCTGTGTAGGTACTAGAGAACACTTACATTTTTGTATAATTTGTAAATACGTGGATCTGTTACCTTTTTATGCCTCAGTTTCTGTAGTGTACTTGAGATCTCCAGACTCACACTAATAGCTCCTCTTTTCCTGTTGGTCTTCATGAAGTTTTAAAGTTACTTGCTTCTCTTCTCATTTTCACTTATTCATCACACACTTTGCACCAGTCAATTTATTGCAATAGATTTGTAGTGCTCTATGTTGCTTTCTTTTGGTGCCTTGCCCAAAATTTTTACAACATAGTATCTTTTCTACAGATAGTGTAGTATCACAATACAGTGTAAAATTATGTATCTTATGTCAGCTTGCATGCATCGGTTATGCTGCCTGTCCTGTTGTCTTCACAAAATTCATCCTGTGCCATTTAGTCAGCCTATATATCACTTCCTCTGAGTAGTCTCAGCCCTGTTCCTGCTGTCCCTCCTGATAATACTTCCATCCATCCTGGAAGTCATGCTACATACCACAAATCTGGGTGCCACTATCTCATTATTCTGTTGGATGAACCTAGTGACATCGGACACACATGTTGATTTCCTGGAGGTAATTTTTGCTCTCCAGAACTGTAATGCTTGTCTTTTACACCTCCGTACTTTTCTACTTCAGTGAAGAATTTGGCTATATAGCTTATTCTACTTGCTTACCTTTTGTAGGTCTTCCATACAGTAGGTTGATATCTTAAAACTTTCAGAGTTGGCAGGGTTTGTGACGTGGGTTAGATTATGGCATTAATTCTTTCTATACTTTGTGTCTAATTGTTGTATATATTTAATGCTTTCAGTGTCTCGTCACACCTAAATTCTCCTAGAAATCTCATCTCATTGAACTACACCTTTAAAATTTCTATTGTCTTAAGTCTCAAAGTTCCAATTTCACAGAGTTGAGATGATTGTGCTTACTTAGAGGTCGCCATCATAGCTGTTACGGTCACTAGGGCCGTATCCAGTTGGAGCTCTTAGACAATCCACAACTCTTTTGAGGCAGGTGGAACAACTTGTGTACCACCACCCTCCTCGCTTAAATGCATGGTGGTACAGAAAACACACCACTTAATTGTGAAGTTCTGACACATCCAGCATAAAGATGTGTGTGATAACCACCTGTTGTCTGTAATGTTGGTAGTTCCCACTATGACCAAAGTGGTTAGTAATAGCATTGCTCCAAGTAGACAGTCTATGGTGATATATCCCACAGTGAGCACTGTATTCTTGGTCTGTCCGGTGTGTAATTGCTTCTGTTTTATGAGGTATATTGGTGATTACAGGTGAGAAAATGGCTTCTATACATTCATAGTCACTGTAGCATTAATGGTTTTTAGATATATGCTACAGAAGACAATTATTTCATGACTAACTCTGAGTTTAAAACTTGTACCACATGCATCACTGTCACTGTTAGATGCTATGTGGAATGTCAAGTATTGTTAGCAGTTTTTGCAGTAAAATTGCATGAAAAATTAATGAACTTCACATATGTGCTTTGAGATATTGCCATACATTTCACTTTATAGTGAATCAGTGTAGGGAAAAAATAAAAGATAAGATATATACTCCAAGCTGAAATACCTTCATGTAGTTATCAAAGGAGATCAACATAGGAAATTTTCAAGAAGAGTTGAAGGTTGTATCTTCTCATACTTGATTCATGTGAATATTGTGAATGCCTTTGTACTTCACAAGAAACTGAAGCTTGATACATTGATGATGAAGTTTTGGAGCGAAGTGGCCAGAAGTCTTCTGAGCGGCACACTGGTTGCTTCAAGGAATGATGTCAGGTGCATCAGTAGTCAGTCCAATGCAGATTAGCAGAAAGTATACTTGTGTGTTTAAAAGTGTGAGAGCAGAAAGTCCAGTACATCTGCTGCTATGAACTACATGATGAATGTGTGCAAATTCAAGCACCAAAGAAAAGCAGATAAGAACAATATGGATATGTAGCATGTGCCAGGTACCTCTCTGCTTATGAAAAATATTTTGCTTCCAAGTCTACCATGCTATTTGATGAATTAAATGTGGCAGGTTTCTCATTCCTGCAAGACTAAATATTCCATCCAGTACTTCCACTTGAAGAGTGACGGTATCCATAATGTACAACCGTTGTTTTTTGAAAATCATCATACTGTCTGTTCACATTCTCCATCTAATGTAATTGTATTACATTTCATCATTTTTTATAAAATTGTTCAACAAATAGAAGTCTTGTGCAATAGGAGTCAAAATTCCTCATATCCCTGTGCATGAAAGCACCAAACTTGTGTGCATGATCTTTTTGGGTGGATGTTAGGCTCACTGCAATGATATTTTTCCATGACATCACTGTGATGTGTACATGCCCAGTTTCTACCATTGGGAACATCTGTCAGCTTTTGTGCCCATGTCAAGTTCTGATAAATAAGGACCAGGTGAACATCAGCCATACCAGGGTGCTGATGACCTTGATGTTGAGTGCCCCTAACCGCAAATAATCATCTGCTGTACCATGATTTTGTTGATGCAACACTGCCACCTAGGGGACATTTTTATAATTAGCAGTTTTCTGATTTGTACCAAATATAGTATGGAAGTCACATCTGATATATTCCATGCTGTGACTGAATGATTCTTGCAAATAATGTGACAGGTTGCTGTTTTCAGTAACTAGTTTTCCCAGCCATGAAGGTAATACATGGCTAAGCACTTAAAGTTCATTTCAGAAATGCTGACTGCAAGTACAGAATAATTTTGTGTGCCTGATTAGTATTAATAAAAACTTATTTATAGCTTGTGTACCAGTGGGTAAGTCGTATCTTCACTCATCTTATTTGACTTGATCAGTTTATTGAATTCATTTTAATTGATCTAGTTATTCATTTCAGGACTGCATGCATTACATAATGCTGTCTAGTTAAGCATACATAATTATAACTATTTTGTGTAACAGAGTAATAAATGTAGTATTGCCATAATACTGTAAGGTATAAGCCATATCACTTCAGTCAGGGGTGTTGTCTTCATAGTCTTGGCTGCTGTATCTCTGTAACAGTTCTAGATATTTTGTTAGGATTTTTTTATTTGAAAGATGATTGCTTTATGATTACAGTGGTATCCTCCATTTGGACATATCTGTTAAAATCCTTTTACTGTTGCCTTTTGAATTTTTTTATAATTTACAGATTTTTTTTTTTTTTTTTTTTTTTTTTTTTTTTTTTTTTTTCTTCCAAAATGCCAATCCAGAATAGTTAAATTTTTTCCTGTTGATTAATACCTTGTACTGTATTCTATGTAAAGGGGAGCTTCTGCTTTTAAGTTAAACAAGTTTTATTTTTTAAAAAATATTATTTTCTGACTTTCAAGGGAAATGTATGTCTTCACTGAAGTTGTTTCTTACTAGTTTGTTTGTTACAATTTTTATTTCTGTTGTCTTTGTTGCTCATATTTCTTAGCACTTTCTTTGTTGCAGATATTTTTTTAACTTTTTTTGTAGTTACTTGTCAGTTTGTCACAGTTGTTCCTTGCAGGATTCTGTATTGTAGTTATTCAGTGCTAATGTGTTTACTCAAGAGGCTTCTAAGAAATCTGAGACTATCCAGTGAGTTTTGTGTTTTGTGAGGAATTTGCCAGTTGTCACTGCAGTGTGTTTTGTGAAAAGGATTTTTTGAAATGTCTTCTGACTGTGGCCACTGGAGAGTGAAGCGTGCTGACTATTTGCATATCCATAAAATAGTGATATATAAGACGAAAAAAAGACCTTGTTCAGGTTGGGAATAAGTGTTCTGATTTGAAGACTTTTGTTTCAAAGTGAAGATGTTTCCAGTGATGTCCAGTCACGACTTTTTGTGTTGTAAATGTTTTGACAGAATAACAACATTGATAGTATCTGAACAAGATGAAGCTTCCCATGGTGCAGATGATGAAGATTTTGCATAAAGAGAGGAAGAATTACGTACCCTGAATCAGTCAGCTACAGCGGTAGGTAGGTGTGAGTCCTGTTAAGAAACCGAGGTCAGTGAAGTTGAGTCATAAACTCTATGCATGAATAAATTACTAAAGCTATGGATGAAAACATTACAGCAAAACTAACCACTCTTCACAGTAGAAATTCCATCTTCAGAAGAAATTAACCAAATCACTCTTGCACCCCTTGCCAGGAATTTTTCACAAATATTAGTTCAGCTGTTGAATAATGTGTCTCCTACAGTGAAAAGATTCAAGTTTTAACTATTATTCCAGAGACATTTTCAAAGAAAACAATTTTGAACCATGTTCCATTAATATCAAAGTACATGGTAGACAAATCAAGAAATGAGAGGTCTGTAAATAAAAGGAGTCTTTGGAAGACCAGATCGCTATTATGGTCATCCTGTAGGAGCAGCTCAAGTTAAAATAGTGCAGTCATTTTATCTGGAAAATAAATGGGACTTCTCGCCAGAGTGCCAACAAAAAACACCATAACTGCAGCAGTTGAAGGTCAAAAAGTTGCGAAAGTGATGAGGTACATGACTCGCAGTATTAAAGAAACTTTTGCAGTTTATAAGAGCAACTGTACAACTTCACATATCGGAAGATCAAAATTTTAAGCACTGTGGCCTAAGTGGGTTGTTCCACACCCACCTAGAGATGTCTGTCTGTGTGTACTGTGCAAATTTTGAACTTTGTGTGGTAACTTTGAAGAACTTACTGGAGCACTTGACATGACACCTTGGTTGGGCGTATGAAGCCCTTAGTTGTCTGTGATGTAAAGTGAGAGACTAGTTTGTTTCAAGAATGTAGTGACTGCCCTGGAAAGGGAGGACTGTTTTTACAGACACTTTGCCTGGAAGACATAGCAGATAACTCTGCAGAAATTACATTTGCGACATGGGAGGAAAATAAACTATTTAAGGAAACTGTTGCTTTTGACAGTTTCATTGATGAACTTGGTAAATGGTCAGTGAAAGTAGTAACACGCCAGCATCTGAAGAAATTGCAACGCCAACACAGTGTGGAAGTGAAACACTGTGTACAGGCTTGAAGAACTATGTTCAGTGCTTCACTGTCATTTTGCCGAGAACTGGTCTGTAATTCTCCCACAAGAAGTAAAAGGGTATCATTGGAGTAATGAACAGGTTTCAGTTTTTATGGGAGTGACATATTTTTCAAAACAAGATCACAAGTGTTGCAGTTGTTAAGTGATGACACAGGACATGACTCAGCACATGCTTTGCTGGAAATGCAAAAAATTCTTCAACTGCAGACAGGCAGAGAAGATCATCGTTATAACTGGTGGTGCTCTGTCATTTAAAAAATCGTTACCAGCTGTTTGAATTGAGTAAGTTGCTTGTGTCAACTGACTGGGTACACAGTGCTACTGGTCACAGAAAGGGGCCTTGCAATGGTGTAGGAGGTCTGCTGAAGCACCATGCTACAAAACATAATCTTTACAGACCAGATACAGCTGTGATTCAGAATGCTGAGGATTGAGGATTTTACCATAGTTGTGAAATCCACAGCCCTCATTCTTTTGTCCAAAGATGAAATCGAAGAATTCTGTGAGCAGAAAAAAGAAGAATGGTCCAAACAAACTACTGTGAAAGGAATCCAGAAGACATTTTTGGACTCATGGTTATGGGCGATGTCATATTGCACGCACTGGAAAGAGCAGGAAAGGAGAAATTTCGTTCTTTCATCCAACACCTCAGAAACAGCAGGATAATATTCAGATTCACAACCTGAGAATGGGGATGTTTGTGATGGGTGTCTTTGACTGTGACTGGTGGATTATGAGTTAAACGAAATTGTAGTGAACTTTATGCTATCACATGGACCAGTTGCTGCATATAGGTTTCCAGCTAAAGGACAGCAACGCCATCAGTGCTCAATTCCTGTTCACAATGTTTTGAAGATTGTAAGTGCTCCAGTTCCTAGTGGTTCAACAGGAAGGCATCACTCTACATCAAAGGAAAATACGGAAGCAGTGGGAACATTTTTAGTTCATTGACTGACTAATTTCAGTACAAAACAGCACACAGAAGTTGTATAAATAGTCTTTGGACCTTTCACATACATTTTGGAACCATTTAAAATGTTTGAAAAATGAGTCTCTTTTTCATCTTTCAAAACTAAAATTATTTAAAATATAAATAAGACTAGGTTTTTATTTTTATGAACCTGTTATGTGATATCGTGGTAGCAAAACTGGTTTTGTGTATGGCAAAAATTTCAATTGTTTATGAAACCTGTTCAACCTAAAAGGGGAAGCTCTCCTTTTCAGGGAATGTAGAACTATATGGTACTAATCAATAAGAAAAAATCAATATTTTATGGATTGGCATTTCTGGAAAAAAGAATTTTCCACAAATTATAAAAAAAGTTCAGAATGTAAAAATCTGTAAAAGAACTTTGACAGGTAAGTCCAGTGGAGAATTTTTTTGTAATCATAAAGCAATTATCTTTCAAATAAAAAAACAATGAAATATCTAGAACTGTTCCGGGGATATAGCATTTTAAATTTTTTCCAAAATTCGCATCTTCAAAATAGTACACCCAACGTCATCTTTGGAGGGCTGTATCTCGGAGCAGAAATTTTTTTGGAGAAAACAAAAAAGTGTGTTCCTTACTTAGTCCTTCATTCTAATATATCCTAAATTCAGTAACATCAGAGACTATCAAGGTAAGATTTTTTCCTAGCCTGCCTTAATTGATACGGACTATGCTGTAAAAAGATAAGTGGAGGATTGTTGTGTCTGTGGTAATAATTTTTGCACACAAATTTCAGCAGCAACTCATTGTATCTTCAGTTAATGCATTCATTGCAGTTTTGGAAACCATTGCTGTGTTTTCTATCTTTGAAAGTGAGAACCTGCCAACTTCATACTCATTATTTACAAATGTGTTACGAAAAGTAGTCTACAATAACCACTCCAGTGGTAAAAGTATGCTGATCGTGAAAGTATGTTCTAATTTGTGCAAAAAATTACAATTAACTATGAAAAAAATGCCTTACTTTGCTCTTGAAAGTAACTGAAAGAGTGAGACAAGCAACAGCAGGGACATTCATGTACAGCACCATGTTTAATTTGTAAATTATTGATAATGATAATTTGTTCCTGGCAGTGACCACTCTTACATGTACTTATCGAATATTACAAGAAACACTTCTGTTAATTTAATGAGGCCCAAAATCTTTTAAAAGTGAACACTGAAAATAATAATAAATATTCTGGAAATTCCAAGAAAATTGCAAGAGAAGTTTTGTATGTCTATTATGTGTCTGTGCAAAGGTGCTGGACATTAGACGGTTTGTGGTGGTCAAGTGATCAGCGTTCAGGCTTCGTGAGAGGAATATGTATGAGGCGAAGGTCCAACTTCTGCTCAAACTTAATAATTAATTTTTTTATCACTTGTATCATTACTTAATTTATAATGTTTGAGGTTATGTAACGGTAAAAACCACAGCTGTTTGCATGAAGTTTTGTTTTCCGTGTCTGTATGACAGATACCATCCTTCAACATGTGATGTCGAGATTACATCTGAAGAATAATTGTACATTACTCTTGTGGTTTGGCACATTGTGACTAACTACATTACTGACTGTGAAAAACATCATTTGCATTATTATTTATCACAGTTTGAGATTGGCTTTCCAAGCCCGTCCTGAAAATTTAGTTACAAATAGTAAATAGTCAAATAACATATGAAACTCACTACAACATCATGAAAATGCACATGGGTTTTCTTTATTTTATTACCTCTCAAATGCTGTATAAATTAAGTAGCGCGACCAGTGATGAAAAGAATATAGATTAAAAAATAAGTGTTTGTGGAATTCGAATAGTCGCTTCGTGCACGACCCTCTTACAAAGCACAAATGCTAACTGTTTGGCTACAGTGACTTCTTACGTATGGCAGCTTTGCACAAATACATCAGTTACATAATGGATGGTTAAAACTTCTCTTATGATTTTCTTGGAATT
The DNA here is from genome assembly GCF_023864275.1 of Schistocerca cancellata. Taxonomy (NCBI): domain Eukaryota; kingdom Metazoa; phylum Arthropoda; class Insecta; order Orthoptera; family Acrididae; genus Schistocerca; species Schistocerca cancellata. The sequence continues at coordinate 388,335,145 of NC_064626.1, read as the reverse complement.
GTCAGAGTAATGCACATAACTACTTGCACATTATATTGTTTTTATGCCCTACTAAAAGTGTACAAAGTTTGAAGCAAGTCTGTGATCCCAACATTGTGAGGCCCCATTGTTATACTCTGTTCATCATAATTATAAACCTGATGTAAACATTACACCATGCATTCTTCTGTGTTTTCTTGACTCACATTGGATTTCGTTTCACGTGTGGCGGAAGCCAAGCTGTGACCAGTACAGTCAAGTACGATCATAGGGATACATTTTATGCTGAGTTACACACATATAGACTGAGTGATAATGTGCGAGACAACAGGTTTACAGCACTGGTTAACCAGCAGTCCAACTAACCTGCAATGATGTGCGCAGTTGCAATTCAGATGTAAAAAGAGATGGGTGAAGAAACAATATAGCTTCAAATGTTATTTAATTTTTAAAGAGAATGGAATAATATTCGGCAAAAGTGCAGCACTACCATGCAATTTAAATTACGAGATGGAGGTGTTTCAAATTGAACGAGAAAAAATTTGACACAGGCGAGGCTTGAATCAGTGAACCATGAAATGTAGTGAGGTGTCAAATTGTCAAACTACTACGCTACCGATTTAGCTATAAATTGCCGGCCAGAGTGGCCGAATGGTTCTAGGCGCTTCATTCTGGAACCACGCGTCCACTACGGTCACAGGCTTGAATCCTGCCTCGGGCATGGATGTGTGTGATGTCCCTAGGTTAGTTAGTTTTAAGTAATTCTAAGTCTAGGGGACTGATGACCTCAGACGTCCCATAGTGCTCAGAGCCATTTGGACCATTTCACTATAAACCAAATGTGCAGCTGTTCAGTATCTAATACAGTCCCTCAGAAAACTTCAAAGCCAATTATCTCTCTAAATTTATGACAAACATAAAGAACTACCTATTTCTCGGTACTTTGTAACCGTGCTCCACACACTTGTTTCACTAAGGAACAGGAAGCTGCCTTAGACATTTTCATATTGCTGTATTAACAGCGTGACAATCGGAGCATAACAGTGCAGAGGCTGCGACTGGTTAAGATTTTGGAATAAAAACTAAACAGCTGAAGGATGATTAAGAAAATCGTTTACAACTGTTAATACGTTTGAATATCTTGAAGTTTCATTTAACGTAACTTAGTAATAATATATCTAATACTATGTAGGACTTCTTTCCAAGAGCGTAACACCAACAATGTAGGCATGCTACGGCTTCTGACCAATCATGGGGTTTGTCTTTGTTTACATCAGATACACATCTGCTCAGTATGCTGCTGTGAACACACACAACTTGTAACAGATCCTCGATGTGCTGGTGTTTTTAAACAGAGGATATTTGTAGGTCATAATCCTATAAGGTATCTCTTTCTTCTCAGTTCATATGACCATGAAAGTCTATAAATATCCGAAGTGGTTAGAACTGGGCATGTACACCTCATAATGATGGTACAGATGTTTCACTGTGATGATCCTAATGTCTCCCAATCTTCCTGGCTTGAATCTCATTTATTCTTTTGTTACTGAGCCCCCCCCCCCCTCTTTTTTCTGACAATTTATGCTTGAAATAGCTATGTAACTTCTGGAAAATCATGTCAGATGAGCCTGAAAAGGTTTGAAAACTGGTTTGTGGAATGGGTAAATAACTATATCAAAAAAGTGACTGGTGGCAGTTTTATGTATTTAACAATCACAGGTTCTGGAACATCCATACTGGGTAAGCTCGATCTTTAATTTTTTACAATTACAGCATACAATTTTCAGGGTTCATTTAATATATATTCCAAAATCAGATTGCCATAGTTAAATTTAGGGCATTGAAAACTTATAAGATTATAAATTTTGGCTGAACACCAGTGTTTGTTTGTAGTGTTGCTTGAAGTCAAGGTTTGGTTGGAAGGTAATAATTTGGTTTAGAGTTGAAGCCAAAGAATGTGTTACATAGGAAATGGTAACAGATCGATCTGATGCAAATCCTGATGTCTTCATTTTGTCATATTTATCACAATCTGTCATATCTGATGCACTTTTCATATTAAAAACTGAAATTACGGGGTAAATTCAGAAGTTACACAGAACAACGGAAAAGTCTTTGAGAATTTTGATGCGTATTATATATGTATTTGTGTTGTATGTAAACTATACATAAACTATGAAAAATATATGGGGTGGGGCCTCCACATAACTTGTACCATTGCCTATGAAAGGTATGTTAGCCATACTTCAAAACTCCATGGTGAGATATGAAATGGTGTTGCTATGTTTTCGCTTTTACCTTTTCTTATAACCATCTCCAATTCTTGGTATTTATACAGTTCAGATGAGATGAACTTACTGTTAACAGCTTGTATCCTGCTGCCTCAGTACCCACCAAAGCTTTTTATAATTTGTTTTCAGTTCTTGGTCAACAGATGTTTGTTAGCAACTTAGGCCTGTAGCTGTGTGCACTATCCATTGGCCTTTTTTGAAAATAGAGTAGCCTGTATCTGTTCCCAATTAGTATATATACTTCTTTGCCCCCACCCCCCCCCCAGTGACACTCAATAAATTGTTTCTAGAAAGGGAGTAAGTTGTTCTGCATAATTTGTATATTATTGACCATGTTATGCTTCTGGAAAAAAGAAATATGCTATTGTTATGAGAGTGAAGGCTGGACTTGCACTTTCACATGGCACTGTGGACATAGAAAGGGGACTCCCATTATGAGGGACCATCTTGAATGCATAAACTGCAGATATGTAGAAAAAACAGTGGATTCTCATTTGACTGCAAGAGGGGATGCTATGGTGCATGTTTTAGAGGCTATGTCAAAACATTTTTTCAAAGAAACAAAAACAAAATGTTTTTTCAAGAAATTTTGTGTTTGTTTTATTCTGAAAATGGCATTGTACAGCTGCACTTTAAAGCTGTTTCTAGTTTGATATATTTCTACCAAATAAGAGCATTTTAGTATTACAATAAAATGCAACAATTTACCTGATTATTTTTTTGTTATTGTATGTAATGTTGTAGTAGTTTTGTACGTTAAGAGATGGGTGGCTGTGGGGAGGATGGAGGCCAGATTAAAAAAAAAAAAAGCTTTTGATCCTTCTTTCCTAGTCAGGAACTAGTCAGTATTGTTGGTTTATGTCCAAATCAGGAAAGTTGGCTTTTGTAATGAAATTGTTCAGTAATTTTAGTCTTAGGTTTGTTTTCCATCCCTGTCTCTATTAATACCATTTAAGCACTCAGCTGACAATCATAGTACCATGTTTTGCAGTCATGTACAGAAAACAGAATTAAATATTTTGATCTTTTTTCTGTCATGTTCTGATGGTAATATGGTTGATGATTGTAACTGCAAAGATAACTTTGATACATACCCTGAATATCTTAAAGATGAAAATTTCTTAGTGTGCTTTGAACAACAGTTTTTCAGGTCTTTTGCCTGAAGTCACTTTTTAACCATTGACTGATTTGTCAGTCTCCTTAGAAGGTAAAGTGTCTTACATTTACAAATGTTATTTGCTATTCTCATTTCTACTTTTGTTTCAGAAAACAAAAATATTTGTGGGCCGTTTGCCAGAACATGCTCAGGTTCAAGAGTTAAGAGCTCTCTTTGAACAGTATGGTGTAGTTACTGAATGTGACATCCTGAACAGGTATGGGTTTGTGCACATGAAAACGGAGGAAATGGCTGCAGCTGCTATTGAAGCTCTAAACAATGCTGAATTCATGGGTGTTCAGATTAGTGTGGAGGTAATTCATTTGTTTCTTACATGATAAATATAATTAAGTTTGTAGACACTAATTTCACTACTGCACTTTCAGCAATCTACAGGGAAAAAAAGTGGCAGAGGGGGAGGCTACAGAGGGGGTTTTGGACCAATGCGTGGTCGAGGTAGTTTCAGAGGAATGGGACGAGCAACTCCTTACATGAGGGATTCAAGAGAGTTTGAAAGACGACCCGGTATGGCACCACCACCTAGCATGAGGAATGGCTTTTATGAGGGCTATGAACGTGGTTATGATAATTACTATCCTTCACATGGTCCTCCACCCATGATAAGTCCGAGGGAAAGGTACGTGTGGTTATAGTATAGTGTTAGTTGCTCTGTAATATACTTGGTCTGTTTCTTTAAATATATCATTGATGGTAAATAATTAACCTGGTCACATACTAATTTCAGGGAAGCAGAGAGGAGGTCATACCCAGACATGATGCGTGCACCATATGAACGACGTTCTTTCTCTGAAATGGGTAGTCCATATGAACGAACTAGTCTTCCACCGGTTGCATCATTTGAGCGTCGCAGTGAATATGGTGCTGCAAGATTGGGCTCAGACATGTATCGCAGGCGTACCCCTCCTCCTTCATCAGGATATGGAAGTTCAGGGTAAGATAACTTTTCTTTTAGCTCATGCTGTTTGTAAAATGAGTTTTGAAATAGAGATCATCTGATTTCACTTAAAATTGATCATTTTTGTGTAAACTGTCATTGTTCGTTGAAAGGATATGTATATGAAAGTGGAGTTGTTTCAAAGTAGACAGCTGAATCTGTTAGTGATAAATTTTGAACTCTCAGTTTGTTAATTTCTCTTTGACACTGCCACCTGTATTGCACCATCTCTGTCATATAAAAATTTGTGTGCGCGCGCGCGTGCGCACATGAACCACATTATTTCTAGCAAAGTTCCATTTAGTGCTTTACGGTAGTATGTGCAACAAAGCAGTAAATTTTATTTTTTCCATTGCTTAAGGATCTTTAATTTTATGCTGGCTACCTTCAAATATTTTCATAGTGTTTGAGTCATTCATGTGAACTGAACTGCAATGACTGTTGTTAAAATATATTATTTTATCTGTCTCCACAGGTACGATCGTGACGAAATGGATCCTTATGGAGCCCCAAGCAGACGGTAAGTTGATGCATCAAAGAAAAATTAGATTGCAGAGCTTGACACATCACTGCAAAGTGTTCACTTGTTTTTGCTGGTGTCATTGTCATCTCAGAATGTCAGATGCCAGAGCAATTTTTTTATCAGTAACAAATTGTAAAATCATTTCTTTTGAAATTTTATTTTGGGCGGTCTGTTACTAACATGCAATATTAACCGAGGAATTTGCTCAGGCGGAAGACAGTTTGTTGGGGGCATGTTTTGGCTGCACTTTGTTCTGTGTTCACTATCTGTTTGTTTACATTTTTGTGTTAGGCTCTTGTGGTATGTGTTTCATCATAGAAAGCCATGTAAGTTATTTTTGTGCTTCATTGGTGTTTTGTTGAAAGTGGAATGGTAGCAGCTGTTTGATATTCAGTGTTGTTGTTTTCACTTTTTGAGAGTCATAGGGGGAGATTCTGTTTTGAAACTCACAAATCAAATTCCTTACAGTAGTGTAAGTTATTTGTGACTAAATGAAACAGCCGTTAGCAAAATCATCAGAAATTATCGGGAGTAGTGCAGTGTTTCCTGTTGAAACTTTGAACTGATTGTAACCAATTTAAAGATTTCACAGAAAATCTGGTTAAGTTCTTGTAATGGGAGAGAAATCAGTTTAGTTAATTGTAATTCTCTTACACTACTGAAGTGAAATGAAGTTCTGAATAGAATGTGGCCACTTCCGGTAAAGTTCAGTTGCACTGCCATCTCACCTGATCAGTTAATACCCCAACTTACCAAGCAAGCCACTTTCTTCTGTTTTGAATTAATGCTTCATCTTAGTTTCTTTACTATTGTGGTAATATCTTCAGATTAAGTTGGTCAGATGGACTTTATTTTTGGTTTCATGTAAAAGTATTTTTTAGACTTTCCTAGTTGCATTGCTTGTGACTGGATAATTCAAAACATTTGTAATTCAATTTTAAATTTTGGGAGCTTTAGTTGTAAGTGAATTTTATAATTGCAGGTGTTCCTTTTCTTCTGAATAATGTATGGAATAGTTGTAGGCATTTCCTGTAAAACTACTCTATAAAAAGATAAAGTTGCTTGCTATGTTGCTCTTATAAAAAGAAATTTATTAATATTATTATTCAGAATTTGTGCAAGACTGGAACCCAAATCCAGATTTCCTGCTTTTCACAAGCTGTAGCTGTAACTATTAGGCCAAGTTATTTGAGCTTGAGTGCCTAGTGACAGGCAGCTGGATGCTCACAGGTATAGGTGGGCAGGAATGGGCAATTGGGTTGCTGGGCTGTAGCCTATGTGACTGTACTGCACTGGCCTAGTGCTCATAGATAGATGATCAAGAAGCTGTCACATGTGCAGAAAGTCTGCAATACGCCCACCTGTCTGATCCCCCATACTAGGTACACCTGCCTGGGGGTTAAGGGTTGCCAGGAGGTACCTTCAACTTGTGGGATAGTGTTTTAAAAGTGTGCATTAGGTATCTGAGCAAGGCTTCAGGATTAACTCACTTTCAGTGTCACTTAATTTTTCCATCTGTGTTTGCTGAACACTTCTACCAGAGGTTCTTATAGTATATGTAGGAATAAAGCCGTTGGGAACCAAGTCTATTGGGCACCATGGATTACACTGCCACAAGGAATATGTTTGTTGAATTATAGTCACAGTGTCTTGGTGTGCCCAAGTTTTCTCTTGCCACTACATATTAAGTTTCAGGTTCATTACATCTGAATAGTTTGCACTGGTATCATTTCATTTCTTGCGTCATCATTGATTTTCTCCATTGATCCCTTCATTTCATTTCACTTCAGTACATTTGATTAAGTAAAGAAAAAAGGGCACGCTGTCTTCATGATACTAAAAATGCCAATGGTTTGAGACGGAGTAAAGTTATTTTGTAACAAATTGTTGCAAATATTGCATTATATTTGAGAGAAAGATTTCTCCCTTTCCAAGAATTTTTCAGGTGAGTTGATACTTGGTGATTAGCTTTGGGCTTTGAACTATAACCAATTAATATATTATTTGTTTAGTATTTCGCTATTCATTCTGGAAATGATTCATTTTATTATTATTATTATTATTATTATTATTATTATTATTTGGAGAGAATTTTCTCAGGCAACTCCCCTGGCAATGGCGGAATAACAGCTAACGATATAACCCATAAAAAACGAATGTTGACATAAGGTTAAAAATAAGATATGCATTTGTCGTGAATGTAGCTTTCAAGGTGTGCGTATTATTGCAGTCAATGTGAAAACACTTCCCTAAAATATATTTTTGAAGCTAATGAATAAAAGTGAAGAAATAACAAAAACAGTAATAGTTCATTTGCCCTGACAAAGTAAGGTAGAGAAGTAGCTAAATGCGGAAAAGATTTTTTAGTGACAAATGGCAAAACAGACTTGATTCATTTAAGTGTTAGCCACATTAAAACAGTCAGCAACCTGAAGTAGTTACCAATTTGCACACAATAACTAGCATTACATTTTTTCTAAAACTAATGTTAGGTAAACTATTTCAGCGAGTTGGGTTTACTGCTTCCATTCCTCTTTCAGTCTAGTGCAGAACTTAAGAATGGTTTGAAGCAAAGATCATCAAAATTACTGTGATACTTAAGTGCTGGGCAGTGCCTGGATTGTTAGACAGAACATTCCAGGTGGACCTTATTGTTAATGTAATTTTATTTTTGAGAAATTGTGTATGTATAAAATGCTCTGAATTATATATATGTAAACATATGAGTGACACACTTGCCCCTTCACATGCTGTCATGGTACATGAACGTGTGTACCGTAGCCTGTGAAAAAAGGTTACAAGCGAGATATGTAATTGCAGTAACAGGTTTGCGTCTTCTTGTTGTGTCGTAGCTACCCTGCACCGTCACCTCTCGATCGTGACTTGCCGCCGCCACGCCGATACTAGATGCTCCCGAATATCAGGCGAATGTGTACGTCGTGTTGCTGTTGCGATAAAACAGCGAGAAGTGCGGACGGCGCTCGGATGGTGGCAGCGATACAATTCACGACAGGCGTACGGAGACGACACCCCTTTTTGCAACTTCGCTTTCATTCGTATAATTTAGCGTAGGACTTATGCTTAATAGAAAATGACTAAACCAAGCAATGAGTGCAATTAATTTAAGTCTTCGGATGCAAGCTGTAGCTGTGGCGTTCAAAATCTGATACATCGTAGGTGTGTACTTCAGGGGTAAACGGGTAGCTTACACAGTTATCGTCAGTTTGAAACTGAACAGGACGTAGGGAGTTATTTCTCACGAAACCATGTAAATATTTCACGTTCGTTTCACTAAATTGTGAAAGTCTATGAAGATTGAATCGTTCTGTACCTTTTTTAAAGTCATATTCGTAGTGATTACCTTTATGTTTTCGTGAATTTTACGTGCGAATCTTTAAGTGTAGGAACCATAGATATTCCTTTCGAGTACTGCAATTTTAAATGTAGTAGTGTCCTGTCTGTGCGATAAAACCATGCGATTCAGAAAGCGACTTTGTGTTTTGTTGTCCCACAAAAAAACTTTTTTGTATGTGTAAACAAAAACTGTAAGGAGACTACCACAATTGCAGATTGACAAGGGTTATTTAATATTTAATTTCAGAATATTATTTTGCCGTTCTGTGTAAACTGTTTTTAATACATGCGTCTGTACTGGGATGAAATAAAATTAAATAAATAAAGGTTTATCTTTTCCTTTATCCTCTTAAAACAAAACAAAAATACCTGTATTAGGAGTATTTGTAAGTTCTGTCTCAGGGAATGTTTTGACATTATAATGTTAATTAAGTAACAAGAGTGTGTAAAGAAATGGAGTGGTGTTGGTTAACAGGAATTGAGTGTTAACGGTTCCATGGTAAGTAGAATTTTTATTTATGAGTTTATAAAGTCTGCTTCCACATCACAATATTTCTCTTGTAGAATGGGGTTTATTTCAATGTTTTGCATGTTTTTGTGTTGTGACTGTTGACACTTTGCACTTGTGTGGAACAGCACCATTAAATTCTCATGCTTTGCAGTCCAGGTTTTCTGTTATGTGGGAAAAGGAATTTTTTCTTACACTTGGGAAGTTGTGGACATGTACATATACTTGTAGCACATCACAATATGACATGAACTATTAAGAGCACATTTTTTTAACTATTGGATTTATTCTCGTGTGCTCTTTTTAAAGGATTCACTTTAAATTTTATTCTCTAAGAGTATCCTCTATCAGTAATCTGTCTGTGTGAGGTCCCTAATTCTAATTTAAAAATGCATATTTCTGTTAAGCTTTGAATTAAGCCCAGATTGTAATATAATATTGTAAACATTCATGAAATTGGTTCTTTTTTAAACGTGGTAGAATGTTTGAAATGAATGGTTGGAACATTTTTTGCGACTTCAGTTGTGTGTTTTTAATTATTTAAAATTTTATATTTTTACTCTAGATGCTTGAGATAGAACTGTACTTGTAAGAACATAGGCTCTACAGCTAATAATTTTAAAACAAGTTTAATTCCAGAACTCTAAAGTAAGAATTCAGATCTTAAATTTGTGAGTAGCAGAGGTTGAATGAGGAAATGACAGTGAGTGAGAAATACATTTTAAAAATTTGTTCTGACATTAGATATACTCTTCTTAGAACATAGTTGTAGCAGCAGTCACTGCTATGGTGAAAGGAATAATTAATGAATACCTACCACAGTTTTCATTGATTGCATTAGCCAATAAGAGTTATGCGTCCCTTTAGTCACAGTGATTGCACTTTACTTCTACCACGTCATTCATTGATTACTTTTGTGTTTTTGTCCTCTGTTGTGAAACTACCTTATTTATCATGGCTGTGTGTGTGTGTGTGTGTGTGTGTGTGTGTGTGTGTGTGTGTGTGTGTGTGTGTGTTCTGCTGCATAGGTAAATCTGGATAGTTCAGGAATGGTTGTATTTTACGAATAAAATTGAACAATATTATGTCTTGAGATCCAATTCATACTTAATCCTTTGTGATAATTAAAATGTATAGGTTTTGCATTTAGCTTAATACACTTGTATGATACTAACGTAGTTCATTTTAAAGTTATTTTAAATGCAACTTCAAGATATTGTGAAGGAAATCAGTCACAGACTTGTGTCCAAAAGCTGCGCAACACACATTTTCAGCAGGTGTCTGAGGTCTGTCATAATTGTTCCATATTAATACAGTTGTAAATAATAAATTTTGAAGTGCATCAGGGGTCCAATATTTGGTAGAGCACGCCACACCACAACACTGTTTAAGATCATTTAAAGTTCAGGTATACATAATAGGTAGTGGTTACGTATGAGAGTGCTTGCCAGGTTTTGACTTGTGATGCCATGCTGCTGTTGATATACCCTCACCATTGCTGTTGATATACCCTCACCATTGTAGACCATCCAAGACATAGGAAGACTAGGGAGAGGGAAATTGATTGGGGACCAGAGAGAAATCAACTTAATTATTTCCCAGTTATTTTATTGTTTTTGGTCTGTTGAATATTTCCTGGACTCCTGTATTTGCTCATTGTTTTTGCTGGTCACCTTTTCCTTGCTTCTTGCTACCTCATCCTCTGTCCAGCTGGTTTTGTGTAATGTAACTGACCACTAGTTTCAGAGCAGTGTAGAGCAGTTTGTATCCTTATCCTGCTTGTTGCCTCTCCCTTTTTTTGTTACACATATGCAATTTCCTCTTCAACATTTCATCCGTTCCCACTTAATGATCCACGTATTATTAATTGTGTCATAGTGTGACACTAAAGAATGTTTGAGAAAACTACTATTTTGTTCTTACGTGTCACTCAGTTCATCTTGAAGACTGGTAGTGCCGGTCTTCCAATGTATTTATAAAAATTGATGTTATTTAGTGTAGCTGTAGTGTACGCAAATTTTGCTGTCATTACATTGATTAATTGCTGTTTATAGTTGCTCACTCTTTTCCTTTTTTATTGTGGTCTTCATGCAAATATTGGATCACGTAGCTAGTAGCATGAAATACCGTATTTACTCGAATCTAAGCCGCACTCGAATCTAAGCCGCACCTGAAAAGTGAGACTCGAAATAAAGAAAAAAAGTTTTCTCGAATCTAAACCGCACCTGAAATTTGAGACTCGAAATTCAAGGGGAGAGAAAAGTTTTAGGCCACACCTCCAAATCCAAACAAAGTTGGTCCATTGTAATATGAGACACAATTTAGGTCGAATGAATGACGATACAGCTACAATAGGTTCGAGTCGTAAGCTTAGCAGTTAAGCTTTACAAGGTAGCCATTGCTATGTGTCACGCGCTCTGTCCGTATTTATACGGGTACGTTTCCTTTTTCACGTGCTTCGTCTGGTTTGAATTGATTGTTTATTTTGCTTTGATCTGGTAAGTGCCGTTCTCTTTGTTATAGGTGTTTACGTCACTCTAAGCTGAAAATGCATTACCGTTCTGTGTCATGAGTTGTTTGTCGCATTCTGATAATGAGTGTTTACGGCCTGTACCCGCTCGCGGAATGGCTTGTTTTCGTGCGCGCTACCGCCGTTTACAATAAAAAAAGAGCGGAATCGATTCATAGCAAAACAATGGCAAGAGACTGCTATTTGTTGTTACTTACACTGCTGCTTTCTTTGATAATGATCAACAAGAACCAAATAATAGACTGCTTTTGGTAGAAGGCGTTCTGAACGAGAGTTTAGCGAAAATTTTTCTCCGTTTGAAACTCTTTGCAGACGCCTCTTTAGTACATTACCTTCTGCACAGAAATTAGTCATCTTAGATTTAAAAATCGAGTCAATTGCCGTGCTTCATTTCTGACTGTATCACTATTAGGCATAAGAATAATACGAATATAAACATGACATGATATGTATATTCTTCCGCGTTTGCTGTTGTCTTACCCTAGGAGGAGGAGGAGATTAGTGTTTAACGTCCCGTCGACAACGAGGTCATTAGAGACGGAGCGCAAGCTCGGGTGAGGGAAGGAAATCGGCCGTGCCCTTTCAAAGGAACCATCCCGGCATTTGCCTGAAAGGATTTAGGGAAATCACGGAAAACCTAAATCAGGATGGCCGGAGACGGGATTGAACCGTCGTCCTCCCGAATGCGAGTCCAGTGTGCTAACCACTGCGCCACCCCGCTCGGTCTCTTACCCTAGTTTCGTAGTTTATTAGGCAGACAGGATTTAAATGAGATAGCAGCAAACACGAAAGAATATACGACAAAACATTTATATTCGTATTATTCTTATGGCGAAGAGAATACTGTATGTGATTCACAATTCATAAAAGTTCCTATTAGCAACCATCTCTTCTCACAGGTAGGAAAAAATTCAGAACGTAGGGTTGACCATATTGACAAAACATCACAGTCTTGCCAGTCGGATTTTCGTAGTACATTCAACATTGAAACGCTGCTACATTCGAAGATGAACAATACGGAAACTCGGGGCGGATTAGAAGGCTCGTCTTCCACCCTTTTTTTTGTTTTAATTTATTTACTGACGCGGAGGTTTTGGCTCTAGTATTTATCTTTGTGCCGATAAAGCATGCCTATGCAGCGCTACATATATTCGACGATGGAAATCAGTTGTGGCGGCACCTACCAATATTTTTCATAACTTCCGCTTACTTTGCACTCGATTCTAAGCCGCAGGCCGTTTTTTGGATTACAAAAACCGGAAAAAAAGCGCGGCTTAGATTCGAGTAAATACGGTATGCCCTGCTTGTCTTTACTGATTATGCTTGTGTACTAGTCTTTAACTGCTGAATGAAGTATTGTTAAAAAATTATGAAATAGCTTCAAACCCGTCATCAGCTGTTATGAGTAAAATACAGGTTTTTGTTTGTTGTTGCACACACCAAGGCAGAACTGTTGTTAATTTAGAACTTAAGACATTCTGATTGATATTCGTTTAATGAATTAATTGTTTACTGTGATCATCAAAAGGCAGACAATGATTGACTTTCTTCCCTCAGTATAACACAGCTTTGTTTTGCAGGACTGATTTCACAACAGTTTTCTCTGAGCACAGTTAAAATTTCCATTTTTAAGCTTAGCTGCTGCAAACCTTCCTTCAGAAGAGGTACTGGCATTAATGATTATGAAAGTACAAAATTCTGAAGTAAGAATATACACAGGTCCGAAGGTAGCCTACCACTTGATTTTTAAGATGAAATGTTGTATGAATAATGGCACACAAGGAACTCAGATAATGCCAGTTTGCCAATTTTCGGTGCACGTATTCTCTCTCTCTCTCTCTCTCTCTCTCTCTCTCTCTCTCTCTCTCTCTCTCTCTCTCTCTCTCTCTCTCTCTCTGTGTGTGTGTGTGTGTGTGTGTGTGTGTGTGTGTGTGTGTGTGTGTGTGTGTGTGTGTGTGTGTGTGTGTGTTAATGGACTTTAGTTCTGCAGGAAAATGCAAATTTACTGCCCATCCATTACCTGAACCAGTGTTCTTCTCACTGCTCACAATCTCATAAGTGAGAGGTGGTAAGTCCTTCTTTCATTGTGAATGCATTATGTATTCATGCTACTGCTGTAGGCTGCAACGTGCATAAGAAAGGAAATAAAAATTTTGTGTCTCATTCTCTAAGATTGTGAAGATTTAACTGTTTACATAATAGAGGAGGAGGTGAGGCGATATTACATGCATTCTGGAGGACCGGTATTCATTATTTCACCCAGACTTAAAAGATTTACCTGTTCTGTCACTGACAGGAACAATGAAAAATAATGCTAGAAACATTTCATCTTTTAGACAAAGCGTTTTTCAGAAGTAGAAAACTCCCACACGTTCACCCAAGCACAAAAAATACACACATGGCCACCCTTTCCGGGTGCTGTGGTTTGACTGCGTGTGTGGTGAGCAGCAACCTAACATGCAGTAGATAGTGAGTAGTGGTGCTGCCTGTCGCCTGTCGGAGTTTGCAGGGACAAGGTAGGACTGCTAAATGCAGCGTTGGGAGGCTTCACTGGAAAAAGGTGGGGGGGGGGGGGGGGAGAGAAGAGGAGAGACCTATGTAGGTACGTTAGTGGGATAGATGCTTGTGATATTGGAGTGGGAGCAGGAAAAGGGATAGGTAGGTGGAAGACAGGGAATAGTGAAGGTTGAGGGCCAGGGGTTAGGGTAATGAAAATATCCTGTGTGGAGAATTCCCACCTGGTCAGTTAGAGAAGTTGGTGCTGGTGGGAAGAGGCAGATGACACACGCTGTGAATCTGTCATTAAAGTGAAGACCATTGTGTTTGATGGCATATTTAGCAACTGGTTGGTTCAGCTATCTGTTGGCCACAATTTGACATTGACTATTAATGTGGACAGATAACTTATTAGTTGCCATCCCAGTGTAGAATGTGGCATGATAGTTGCAGCTAAGTTGGTAGATCACATGGTTGTTTCCACAGCTGGCCCTGCCGTTCATGGGGTAGGAGATCAGTGTGTTTTCACATGTAGCCCTGAGATCACACCTGTGGGTCTATTGCAGGGGTGAGAGCCATGAGGGAAGAGATTGGGAGCAAGGGTGAAGTAAGGATGCACAAGGATATTGCTTAGATTGGATGGGCAGTAGAATATCAATGTTGGAGGGGTGGGGAGGATATTTCTCATCTCAAGGCAGCATAAAATAGTTGAAACCTTGGCAGAGAATGTAATGCAGTTGTTCCATTCCTGGGCGATACTGAGTGTTGAGAGGAGTGCACGTTTGCGACCAAAGGGTATGTGGGGGGTGATGGGTCATTGGTTAGACAAGACATGAGAGAGATGTTTCTGGACAAGATTTAAAGGATAATTTCAGTTTTTGAAGGCCTCAGCTAGATTCTTGGTAATTTGGAAAGGGACTGCTTCTCACTACCGATGTAACAGCCGTGGATGGCTAGGCTGTATGGTAGGAATTTCTTGGCCTGGAAAGGGCTGTAGCTGTCAAGTGGAGACACAGTTGGGGTTGGAAGGTTTGATGGGGACAGAAGTACTGATGAATCCTTCCTTGAGGTGGTAGACATCGAGGAAGGTGGTGTATTGGACTGAGGAGAAAAAAGTGAAGCAAATTGGGGAGAAGCTGATGAGGTTCTGGAGAAATCTTACATTTGCAGAAAGAACTGCCATCCATCATCTAAAAATTGATGCCAACTTTATATACAAAGACTCCAACTCTATCAGATCTCTCACCCTCCCCACCTTTTCCCTTCACCCCTATCTCACCCTCCCCACCTTTTCCCTTCACCCCTATCTCACCCTCCCCACCTTTTCCCTTCACCCCTATCTCACCCTCCCCACCTTTTCCCTTCACCCCTATCTCACCCTCCCCACCTTTCCCCTTCACCCCTATCTCACCCTCCCCACCTTTTCCCTTCACCCCTATCTCACCCTCCCCACCTTTCCCCTTCACCCCTATCTCACCCTCCCCACCTTTCCCCTTCACCCCTATCTCACCCTCCCCACCTTTCCCCTTCACCCCTATCTCACCCTCCCCACCTATCCCCTTCACCCCTATCTCACCCTCCCCACCTTTCCCCTTCACCCCTATCTCACCCTCCCCACCTTTCCCCTTCACCCCTATCTCACCCTCCCCACCTTTCCCCTTCACCCCTATCTCACCCTCCCCATCTTTCCCCTTCCTGCCTCCCCCTCACCTGCTCCCTCTTCACAATGCCTGCTCCCCTCACTCCTACTTTCTACATGCTTTGTAAAATTTGTAAAATCCAACCAGAAAAAGAATTTCTAACCTTGTGGGCCAACACCTTCAGCCTCTTATTACCTGTAACTTAACCTCCTGTATAAAAGACCTCCAGCGACTCTTGACAGCACCTGTTCCTTTTCGATCGGCGCCTTATTCATCCCTGTTGATGTCACTTCCGTCTACATTAAGGTATCCAATGTATTTTAATGTCTGTAGGGTAGACAGTAGTCTATGTTGCAGACAATGATTGATAACTCCACATTTGGTTTCACAACTAATATTTATCGCAGTCTCACAATGAAAAGTAAAGTTCGATGTAAGAGAATAACAGAAATGATCGCCCTTGATAAATGTGAATGTAGCAACATCAAGAGTTTGATATAATGCAGGTTGTGACGTAGATTGAGACATAATCACTGCTGTGCAACTATACTGTAGCACTGGGTCCCAGGGAGAGTGCTGATGGCTTCTGGGCAGCGTATGGAGCTAGGTGGCATGGTGGAGTCACTGTACTCCAACAGGTGGGACACTGTAGGCAGCTGCAGTGAGTGACCTGGAGTGAAGGTGCGACTGCAGCTGGCAGCTGGAGCATGCACCACAGCTTAATACACTGCAGTGGAGGAATATCTGCATGCTCTAGAGGATTCGATGATCCACAGGAATGAGAGTGTCTCAGATAGCAGTGTTGCTGTTGTTGCTGCATACACTGTCAGTGTGTGATAGTAGTGGTCCCTGGTGGTGCTTGTTAGTGGTGATCTTGTAAACAAAATGTTTACAATCTATGCTGAATACACACACCAGACATACAGGCAATGCACAAACTATTTGTCTCTGAAGGAGGGCTGGTTGCGGTTGGCCGAGCGGTTCTAGGCGCTTCAGTCCGGAACTGCGCTGCAACCGGTCACAGGTTCAAATCCTGCCTCAGGCATGGATGTGTGTGATATCCTTAGGTTAGTTAGGTTTAAGTAGTCTAGGGGACTGATGACCTCAGATGTTAAGTCCCATAGTTCTAGAGCCATTTGAACCATTCTGGAGGAGAAGTACCTGCGATATAGCCGCAGCAGCCTGTAGGTTGTAACGTTGTACCAGAACAGGAGTGGCTGGGGTCCAAAACTGCATACACTGCCGGGAAGGAGACAGGCAGCATGAGGGTGACTGTGGCACAAGAGGTGCCAGTCGTCATTATAGAAGGGCTGCAGAAGGTGGCAGGAGAGGTGTGGCCTGTGGCGTGCCGAAAAAACTTCCACAATGGAAGCATTGTAGGAAATTGTCAATGGCCAGGTCGGGTGGCCAATGATGGTGTGTAAATTGGAACAGAGCTTAAGGAGGACCTGTGGAAGGCTGGCCCAATGCATGCTGGAGAGATGCCTGTTGAAAGAGAGAAGCAGAACTTGAGACATGGTGCCAAGGCGATGGAAAGAATTGTGAAGGAGCATGATGTGGCAGTGCCCAAAGAGGTGTGGAGGCTGGCCACCGTGGCAGCAGAGATGGTGCCAGTGGGAGCAGTGCTGGCAGAGACATGGTTGGCCACAACTAGACCAACAAGAGACGATACATTGTAGAGCACAAGGCTAATGTTCGTAGCAATGGGGCCGGCTGTGGTGGAGACGAGGGCTGGCAGCAGCACAGACCGAACAACTAGAAGGAATGGCAGACTTGGTGATTGCGGAGAAAGATGTCAATTGAAAAATGCGTGAAGGAGATGCGTTGATGAGGGGCAGGCTGGAGTTATCTGGGAGGATGTTGCCTTTGCGTGTGGATCACGACCATCTGTCATTGGGGAAAGTTGCTAAAAATGAAAGGGGCGAAGAACGGGCAGGAGAGATACAGTGCCCTTGTATGATAGCAATGGGTCCAGTGATGCATGGAAGAGAGCTTGGAAGATGCATGCACAGAGGGCACTGAGGAGAGGAGTTGTTGGGAACGAAAAAATGAGAACAGAACAAAAGGAGGACGAGATGCGGAATGATGTTGGTCACCCCCCACCCATTAACAAGTGAGGCCTCCCATGGCTGCATCCCTGAGGCAAGGGTATTGAGAACAGGGAAAACATCGGGCTCACAACCAGAGGGGGCAGCAGCTAGTGCTGGATGGGGGCGCATCACTGTAGCGAGTGGCGCCGCCACTGGTGATGGTCATGATGGCGACGTCAGAGCCGGCAAGGGTGTATGAGGTGCCGGCATTGACTGATGTCATGGGACAGTGGCATGACTGTCCGCACTGGGTGAACTAACAACAGACAGGGTAGGGGCGCTAGAGCTGAAGGCGCAGGACTTACTGGCGAGCATTGGAATAGCCATGGGCTCTCAAGGACCATATGATCTGTGGATGCAATGCAGTTCGTGTTAAGGAGCTGCATAGTTGTCGCTTCGCACACTGTCTGTGTGTGTTGGTAGTGGTTTCTGATGGTGCTTGTTAGTGTTTAGCCTGTAAGCGGATTGTTTACAGTCAGTGCTGAATACGGACAGAGGAAGTATTGGCAAGATGCAAACTGTTTGCTCCAAAGGACAAGTGCCTGCGGAACTGAGGAGAGGCAACACTCAGGGTGTTACGTTGTGCAAGAAAAGGAGTAACTGCTTATACTTCAATGTCCATGGCCTTGCTGCTGTTGAATGTTACCTTTCCCAACTTTACTAATGCCCGACTGAAAAGCTAGAATGTCCTTCCTGGTCACCTTGAGCAACTATATCTTCATTCACCATTACTTCTCATTTGAAGTTCTCGCCTACAGACATATACATGGCACAGCAGTGGGCACCTGTGTGGCATCTTTCTGTTTTAACCTATTCACAGGCCATTAGAGGTCTCCTTCCTAACAACCAAGAATCCCAAACCCTTCACCTGGTTCACTGAGGCTACAGAATATAGTAGCCACATTCCTCCAGAGCCTCAACACCTGCCACATTTGCTGCACCTGATCCTATTCGGCCTAACAAGCCATCTATTCCTTGATGTCAACCTCAGGGATGGCTACATCAGTTGCTCCATCCACACCAAACCTATCAACCACTAACTGTACCTCCATTTCGACAGCTACAACGCATTTCACACCAAGTCCCTTCCATACTTATTAGCCACCTATGGTTGTTGCATCTGTAGTGATGGCAGTCTCTCAAAATATGTAAAGGCTGTTATTGAGACCTTCACTGATGGAAATTATCCTCTCAACTTTGTTCAGAAACAGATCTCCCATCCCTTGCTTCACAAGTCACCTAACTGCACCCCACATGTCCAGTGATAAAGCAGTGCTCGTCTTGTTCTCTAGATCAATTGAATCGCATTCTCTGCCAGGTTTTTGAGTCATTCTGTCCTGAAGTGAGAATGTCTTCCTATTATCCTCCCCATCCCTCTCTGTGGTATTCTGCTGTGTATCCAGTCCACACAATATCATGAACGTCCCTGCTCCATCCTTTTTCCCAACCCCTACCCTCATGGCTCATATTCCCGCAATAGACCCACTTCAAAGACCTGTCTCATACACCCCCTCCCCCACTGCTGCCTACTCCAGCTTTGTCACAGGTATCTCCTATCTCATCAAAGGCAGGGCCACCTTTGAAAGCAGCCATGTGAGCTATTAATTTAGCAGCAATGACACTGCGACAGTCTGTGTGGGTATAACAACTAACAGACTGACTGTCTGCAAGAGTCAGCTGAACCGTCCAGGTGCTGAATCGTGCCCAATAGGATGCGCTTCACTTCAATGAGTGCTTCACAACCTGTGTCATTTTCATTACTACTCATAGTGGGAGAAGTTCTTTACAGAAGCCTACTCTCCAGTTTTTTTGTTCAGGATGGCTTATATAACTGACTGTTCCTGTCTGGAAAGATCACCACTTACAAAATGTGGAGTGGTGAGCAGTGTTGATTTTCTCTCAAGTGGATGACACAGGATGTCATTTCGATGAATGTAAAAAAGTGGAATCAAACCCATAATCCTGTTTATACAAGTCAGTTACTATATCCACTAGTCTACCATAACTTTGTAGATTCGGTGATATTTTTATGGTGATACTATCCCATGTTCCTCAGATTTATTAAAAAGGTGCAAACTTAGCATTACAGTATTTAATATTCAAAGTTGAAATTGAGATAGTATTTACAAACCAAGCTTACATATTTGGATGAAAACTACTTGTAACATTCTACACATGGTTGTGTAGAAAAAGTGACTGTATACTGAGATTTGAAATAAGAAATAACATAGCGTAAGCATTTATCATACCAATCAGCAAAACAATTGCTGTCTGTTAATGTTTTAGAACATCTTAGTTTCATTAGCAGTAATCTTAACACAGAATATCTAATGCATAATTTGAGGCTACTTCTGATGGCGTAACAGCACCTGTGAACACATGCTACGACCACTGTCTGATTGCCACACAAGTATTTGTTTACATCAGGATTGATCTTAAGATGAATATCCTTCCCTGCTCCCATTTCTCTTCCTTACTCCCACTACGTGCCCCATTCTACATTGCTGCTCATGTCCGTTGCCTTCGGGCCTTTGGTGCATATTACACTGTCGGAGTTACACATTTCACAAAGCTTTCATCAAAGAAAGGAGCACACTCCTTCATAAAACATAAGAACCCCCCCACCCCCCTGTATTCCGTCAAAAGATCTCTCATCATAAAAAGAAAATGGACACAGCTCTTTTACATTATAATTCTGGCCTTAGCACACACTGTGTGTGTGTGTGTGTGTGTGTGTGTCTGTGTGTGGTTTTTTCCCCCCCCTATTCTATTCTTTTATATGCTTATGAAGAGTACTTTGCCCGAAAGCTGAAATATTTCTATCATTCTTTTTCATTGTGCCTGTCTGCTGCACAGTGCCACCTCTGGCAATATGGAGCCAGTCATTTCCATATTATTGTTGTTCAATCCAGACTTCCCTTTGTTAGATCTAGGTATTCAGTTACTTGCTTTAAATGCTTGGGGCAAATTCCTGAGAAAGGTGATTTGGCGTGTGTGCGACCCAGGAAAACTGGAAAAACCCCAGGATTTTTTCATCTGGGAAAACTTGGAAATTTCATTGTTTGTTTCCAGTTAAATTTTCGACTATGTAATTCTAACAAAGAATTTTCCTTTAGTGTTCTACTGCAGAATAATACTGCAGCAATGAAACATAAACAAGGGAATAACACCAAAATAAAACTGAAAAAAGTATCTGCCGACAGCAAAATGTCAAAGGCTTTAGGGCAACGACTGCAATACTTCGTAACAACAAACTGCTTTCGACAAGGATGACATCACAACTATTTGTTTGTAATAGGTAGTGGGGAAGTATTGCAAATGGAGATTTGATAAGTGTTTCTTTCGAAGCAAAATTCTTTTACGCAAGATGAATTGTTATGTACGAGTTTGTGAATTTCTTAAGTCCTGGAACACTTTTGAGGATCAGCCACTTAGTAAAATTTTGGGCCCAGAAGACTAGTCAATTATGCCATTATTTAAAATTTTACTGGCATATTTGTGTTTGCTACACCTTAAAGGGTAACACATGCACTTAAAAAAAAACAAGGGTCCATAAATAACACATTATGAAATAATGGTTGCAATAAGTGTAGTGATCCCCTTTTTTAAAGTCTGGGGTGAGTTGTATAGCAATTTCACACATGATTAGCTTTTCCGTTCAGTCTAAGTGCTTAACGGAACTTTTATTCAGCCACGTAACCCACAAAATGTTTGAGGCACAGCACTGAAATTTATAATCGTGGTTAGAAATATTCAGCTGCTGCAGCTTAAGCTGTGCTCTTAGTATCCTGCCTAACCACATTCTCAATTTCTGTGTTCACACAACTTAACAGCAATGTTGCTATTGGCCGACTACATCACACGTTCTCTGCTCTGAAGATATGTTGTCATTGGCTGGCGAAATTGCAGCGCAGTCCAAATTTCAGTGTTTCAGAAGCTACCGTGCTGCGTGTGGTGGAATTTGTAATTTATACATTTGTAATATGAAAATATGCAGTGTACATGTACCTGCACATCTAAATCTTTCCAAAATTCGTAGATTTTTTTGCTGAATGCCATTTCCTAAAGTGCCGGGGCATTCTACACCATTGTATAAAACCTTTGCCATTCAAGGGATTGATAAGTTTTACACCTTCGAGAGAAATTATAATATTATTTAATGCGGAAAAATGTTCTTTCACCTGGGGAAAAATGTATTCTTAACTGCAAAATCTGAGATTTTTTTTTAATCAGTCCGCATATGCAGCCTGTGATTGCCAATTTTCTTCCTGAGTCCTATCTTGCACTCTGTTTCTAATTATTTACTTTGTTGTTTCAAAGGGGCATATCTGCAATGCCATGTATTGTCAGGTGAGTCGTTCCTTTTGCCATCAGGATTAAGCTTTCACTGCTTTTCCTAAGTGACTGCTGGGATATTTCTCTGAGGTCATGACCAGTTTCCTTTGTGATACACAGTTGACTCTTTGGGCCTGGACTCTGTCCCTAAAGACCTGGGCCGTAGTGGGATGTTAAGTTTCTTCTTCATCCCCCTCCCTCCCCCCTCCTAAATAAATCACTGGCTTTACAAGTCACACCATTACTGTCTTAGTATATTGATGCAACAATTGTCTGTTGATAGTCGTATGTGATAACAATTTAACATGTATTCAGTGTTATTTTTGTCTCTACATTAATAAGCTTTAACAGTACTCAGAATGACAGTGCTTGTTCATATCTTATGCTTTATGCAAAGGGTTGCTGCCATCCCTCCCCCACCTCCTTCCTCCTCCACATGGAAAAAGAAGCTGGTTTTGACGGTAGCAATTACAGTACCACAATAGCTTGTCAAATACCAGATTTGTAGGAGTCAGAAATGCTACCATGTTTAGGTCACAATCTGTGCCATATTTCCTATCCAGGCTTTCGAATCACCTCCTTTCCAGCCTTCCGAACCACCTCCTTTCCAGGCTTCCGAACCACCTCCTTTCCAGGCCTTCGAACCACTTTTGCCCCTCCTCCACTACTACTTCAGTACTTTATCTGAAGTCATGAGATAACGGCTATAGGTCATCTTTTACACAATTATGTATTCACTACTTTTAATAATGGCTGGGAAAAAATTTCCCATGCACAGAATGTAGGTATGAAGAATGCAAGTGTGGTGTAAGTACGTATTTTGTAATTTAGTATTTATTGTACTTTGCTCTGATATTACATTAATTGTTCATCTGGGAAGAGTATCTTCCTTTCATTGCATGTCCATGATAAGGTTTGAGATTGCATTTGCTTTGTCAATGGCAAGATTTGTGAGAGTGTTGTCAGTTTGACGCATACGTGGCTTTGATATCAATGAAGTTTTGTTTTTGTCATGTTTGGACATGGGTACATAATAATGTCAGATAATAACTGGATACGCAGAATAGTCTTGTTTTGCACCTAAAGTAGTAATAAGAGTTGTAGTATTTGTTGCTTTTTTTTCCTTCAAAAGGATAAACTTTGTACACTGAAACACCCTAAAATTCTTTACTTTGAATAGTTTATTGGCAGCTGGAATATATCAAAATTTGAAGGTGCAGTAGAAAGTAGGTCCACTCATTTAGTTCCAATGGTTAAGAAACAGGCAGCTGAATTCAAATGTGATGGTATTCTTCATGAAACTGGTTCACTTTAAGAAGGTTGCAGAATTCCAAACAGTGGTTAGTACAAAAATGAAATGCACAAAATGGTATTGAAATCGATAATAGCTGTGATTATTGAAATCGATAATAGCTGTGATGTAGCTGGTTACTGACCCATATCAGCAGGACGACTATTCTCTACTAGAATAATAAAGTCTGAGAAAACTTTGTGTAAGGTGGATGCTGACTAAAATGGAATTTCTCAGCAATGTGTAGGCCATTTTTAAAAATGTCCAACTGTGTGTTGTTTTGTTTCTATGGATGGAATTTTGACTCCATTTCCTGCAAAGAACTTACCACAAATAAAAGTAATGAGCAGAAGCTGATGGCCCAGTTAAAAAAAAAAAATTGGGAATCTGTGCTCTGGTCTGCAAGAAGCGTGAATCATCTTGCTGACTACCTTAAAGGACAAAAAAGTGAAAGGTTAGTAGTGGTACCAGTTGTTTGCAAAAGTTCCTATTCATTAGATTGACAGAATCTGCAATTTATGTATTCCCACATGTAAATAAATTTGTGGCTAATAAATGTTACAGCATCCATGTGAGAGTATTATGCAGACCTTTCAAAATTGTACTACTGGTGTAAAGTCTTTTTTACTGGAAAAATTTGACAAGATACATTGACCTAAGAAGGAACTACACTGAAAGCTAAGTGTAATTTTGAACTACAAACATATTTCCCTACCAAGCTATTGGAAATAAATGTATGCTAGAACACTCGAATGTGTTATGTGATTGACTCCCTCTAATAGTTTGTGAGTTGTACTAGCTCTGAACACAAGCCAGTAAGATGTTTTGTGAGTCACGAACAATTGTGTCAGTGTAGTCCACAGAAGGTGCAGTTGTTGTATTTCTCATTTTGAGTTGTGTTCGCAAATTTTTTCCTACAACAGTATACAGATAACCCCTAATTTTCCTGCTTTTTGTGCGTTTACGGATGAGTCCATATTTACAAGAGAGCGCACCTTGAACATTAGTAGTAGCATTGTATGGGTTCATGCAGCCTGGTACAGTGAGTGGAGCTGTGTACAAAAAGTTCCTCAAAACATGCCCTACCACAGTTCCTAGGTGATGTGCGTGTGAGAATTTGTTAGCTTCTGTGGTTTTGGCATGATGGGGTACTAGCACTCTGTGCTCTAGATGGTAGAAGCCACATTGAAGTGCTGTTTGGATAACAGTGGATTAGTTGCTGAGCTCATGTTTCATGGCCAGCTTTGTTGCCAGACATGATACCAAGAGACCTCGTGGGCCCTATGAAGAGCCTAGTTTTACAAGACTTGTGCCAGTACTGACAGAGACTTGGTTGTTAGGAATATTGCAGCCTTGGAAGTAGTATTTGAAACTAGTGGCCTTCTTGAGTGTGTAAGACAGATGATGGTGCCTCGCTGATCTTGGTTGCAACATTACTTGAAATGGGATGCCCACTGGTGGCAACAATTGCAGTGGGTGCAGTTGTTGTTCATCGAAATTTTGAGCAATATCGATAAGGGTGACAGTTGCTGTACACTTACAGGACAGACTTAAGTCATTCTGATAAGTCTACATGGTTTTGTCTGAGGGTTGTTGTATTACTGTGTGTTGTATATTTTGGTTATTACATGTTAACAGGCTTCTTCTCTGTTATCAAGTTATGTTCACAAAAACAAGCGTGACTGTGGTAACAAACAAAGTAAGTCATAATTACATATTACTCTGTAATGAGCAGCTGGAGACCATGGGTGCCTTGTAACAGAATACTCAAAAGGTATCCCTGAACAACCTCTGAAAGTTGGTCATGAGTTTTAGTTCACTCTGTATTTACTGTAGCAGTAGAACATTATGTGTGAAGCCTTCATGGCAATCTGTCAGTGTGATGTCTTATGAAAAATGTTGTGTATGAAGATTGAAATTTAATAAAACTACCTCAGTCCTTGAAAGTCATATTTTTCTGGTACACGTAGAAAAAACAGTTGTGGTTCACTGTAAATAATTTTTTTCTTTTGGAGAAAATGTTAATAGAGAACGGTTAAGTTAGCACTGAGATATGGAAAATGGGTACTTACTGGGAAGATTATTGAATTTAATTAATAAAACACTAAACAATGTATCTCAAAATTTATACTCGGCTGAAAACACTAGACAGGAAAAGAGAGAAAAGTGTAAGTTTCAGTGTGTAACACAGATGGATAAAACAGAAGAATTAGTGCAGTGGATTTCAGGAGCAACTGCTTGGAGAGTTCTGCTTTTGCATGGGAACAAATGGTTGGTGACTTCGTAGTTAATGAATTATTGCGAGATTTCCCATTCGCTGATGGAGGATATGAGTGATTCACAGCATTTAACCATTAATATGGAGAGATTATGCATTACTTTAACTTTTGTGTATGTTTACAACACTCAAACTGAGTGGGGTACATATATCCCCCAGGGCTGCCTTTAGGCCAGTGATTCCACCACTGCCAAACTGGTCTGGGATTGTACCACCTGCTAATTTCCCTCCAGCCTAAAATGCAGTGAGAATCACTGTAAAATTCAGAGGGGCTCATCCGTGAAGAGAACATTTCATCCTTTCGTGATCCAATCTCAGTGTTAATGACTACAAAATTAATGGGATCCATCTACACTGGTAGGTTATAAAACTAAATCCTTTTTTAATGATTCCAGCATAAGAGCTTTCACATAGTTCGATCAAGAGGTCCAGACTGATGGAGGATAAGTAGTTTGACATACATCTGCTGTTCAACTCATAACAACAGTTCACTGGCAAATAAGATATTTTTCCTTATGTACATTAATTTATTGAATAAATGTTCCTTACAGCTTTCACACACTTTTAAAAGTTATATTCACCTTTAAAATTTGATCCTAGATGTTTACAATGAAGTGAACAGATAAATTACTTGCCAAAACAAAGGAATTCCTTAGAAAGAGTTTGTGAATGTCTTGAGCTATTAAAACAATGTGTTACAATCCCCACATACTACACATTCATTGCATGTCCTTATGCTTAAATGCACATATGTGATAATATGCAATTTGCATTTTCATGTCCAAAGAAGCGGTAGCCCACTGTGTTGTGGTCTTAAGAACAATGTTTACCATATATTTACGTCCGTTTCAGTTGTCTTCAGGGCTAATAAAGCTTCAAAAATTGGTGGTACATGATACTGAAATATTTTTTAATGTGTATAAAGTGTTAAGTGTGAGTCAGCTGCTTTAGGTTCAATTTGTTTAAAGGACGATAGATGTTAGTTACACAAAACAAAACTTGAGTGTTAAAAATAAACATTGCTTATTGATCTGTTGGTGTGACAGCTAATTTGCAAGTTGTTTCCCCTCAACATCATTGGTCTTGTGGGCTCGAAACTTGTTAAGTTAGATTTGTGAATGTGTTTGGCAGGTTAGATGGGCCCATTAATTACTGAGTTGGCAGCATTGTTATTGGACTATGAGTGGGTGAAGGAATATACTCTTCACATATGAATCCCTATGAAAATTACAGAATGATTCTCATTGCATGCTGGACTAGAGGGAAAGTAGTAGATGGTACAATCACATTAATATTGTGGTAGGTGACCAATTGCGTGGTGCTGGGGTCATAGTGTGACAACACATTATATTCATACGACAAGACTGGATAAAGTGGAATAGTGGCTAAAGCACTGTTCTTGTATTTCAGAAGAATGACGTTCTTATCACAGTATGGTCATACAGATCATTTTCTGTGGTTGCCTAAATCACTTAGATGAATGCCTGAATAATTCTGTTGATTAGGCTGAGGTTAATTTATTGCTCCATCCTTGCACAATCTGAGCTTGCACTCCATCTCTACTAACCCCATCAGGAGGGTGTTAAGTCCTTTGGAATGTCATTTTTCGAAAGGAATGTGATTTTTCGAAAGGAATGTCATTTTTCAAAAGGAATGTCATTTTTCAAAAGGCAGTGTGCAGCTTTGTATCCAGACTTCAGACTTAGTTCCTTCAGGAATAGGATCAATTCCTTTTGGGGAGTGTATGTCACCACTTAACATGTATGGTGGCTGGGATTAATCATATCCCCTGCAAAGTATTTTGATGTGGATGAGGTTTTCCAGTTTCGTAATTGTATGGCTTGAGTTGATACATTTTTGACTATTTGTGTGCCATATGTTTTGTGATTAAGCTTCCTTATCTTATGCTTCCAACAGTCTCTTCAGAGAATATAGTTTCATTTATTGATTTCTAGTACACTTGTAAGAACATGTGATTTCACTAAATGTTGCTGTCATATACCATGTGAGTAAAAGTTGTTTGTTATCAGTATAATTAGGGGACTTTCATAGCTGAAAAGTATTGGAATTGTGAGCTGAATACACTTATGGAAGACGTTATGTTGTGGGCATTTTGTACATCAGAGGTAAAGTACATTGATATAAAATTAAGATTCCAGATGAGCACAATGTCACTTCTTCAGTTAATATTAAGTTACATGCATAAGAAATTGTATTTACAGCAGTTAATGCATTTGATATAACTCATTTTGCTTCTTGTGTTTTGTCAGTAGTTTATCTTGTGGTTGTTTGAGAAGTACCAAAATCAATAGTACTGTTGCCATTCTTTAAATAATGTGTTACGGTTTTATTATAAAATAATTTGACCTAGCATCATTTAAGTATGATGTATAATAGCCCTCTCTTCCCTGTGGAGTGTTCCTTACACAATTTGGAAGTGACTGAACTGTGCATTGTATTTTCTGAAGATAGTGTGCTGCAGGTCAACAAATGGATATACAGGGTTATTACAAATGATTGAAGCGATTTCACAGCTCTACAATAACTTTATTATTTGAGATATTTTCACAATGCTTTGCACACACATACAAAAACTCAAAAAGTTTTTTTAGGCATTCACAAATGATTGATATGTGCCCCTTTAGTGATTCGGCAGACATCATGCCGATAATCAAGTTCCTCCCACACTCGGCGCAGCATGTCCCCATCAATGAGTTCGAAAGCATCGTTGATGCGAGCTCGCAGTTCTGGCACGTTTCTTGGTAGAGGAGGTTTAAACACTGAATCTTTCACATAACCCCACAGAAAGAAATTGCGTGGGGTTAAGTCGGGATTGCGTGGAGGCCATGACATGAATTGCTGATCATGATCTCCACCACGACCGATCCATCGGTTTTCCAATCTCCTGTTTAAGAAATGCCGAACATCATTATTGAAGTGCGGTGGAGCACCATCCTGTTGAAAGATGAAGTCGGCGCTGTCGGTCTCCAGTTGTGGCATGAGCCAATTTTCCAGCATGTCCAGATACACGTGTCCTGTAACGTTTTTTTTTCGCAGAAGAAAAAGGGGCCGTAAACTTTAAACCGTGAGATTGCACAAAACACGTTAACTTTTGGTGAATTGCGAATTTGCTGCACGAATGCGTGAGGATTCTCTACCGCCCAGATTCGCACATTGTGTCTGTTCACTTCACCATTAAGAAAAAATGTTGCTTCATCACTGAAAACAAGTTTCGCACTGAACGCATCCTCTTCCATGAGCTGTTGCAACCGCGCCGAAAATTCAAAGCGTTTGACTTTGTCATCGGGTGTCAGGGCTTGTAGCAATAGTAAATGGTAAGGCTTCTGCTTTAGCCTTTTCCGTAAGATTTTCCAAACCGTCGGCTGTGGTACGTTTAGCTCGCTGCTTGCTTTATTCGTCGACTTTTGCGGGCTACGCGTGAAACTTGCCCGCACGCGTTCAACCGTTTCTTCGCTCACTGCAGGCGGATCCGTTGATTTCCCCTTACAGAGGCATCCGGAAGCTTTAAACTGCGCATATCATCGCCGAATGGAGTTAGCAGTTGGTGGATCTTTGTTGAACTTTGTCCTGAAGTGTCGTTGCACTGTTATGACTGACTGATGTGAGTGCATTTCAAGCACGACATACGCTCTCTCAGCTCCTATCGCCATTTTGTCTCACTGCGCTCTTGAGTGCTCTGGTGGCAGAAACCTGAAGTGCAGCTTCAGCCGAACAAAACTTTGAGTTTTTCTATGTATCTGTAGTGTGTCGTTACCATATGTCAATGAATGGAGCTACAGTGAATTTATGAAATCGCTTCAATCATTTGTAATAGCCCTGTACATGACCATGCCCTACTTTCAGGAAGCAGGTTGTACATAGTGAAGAGGGGAGAGTAACTGTTGCTGTCCCCCCCCCCCCCCTTTTTGCCACTGATGTCAATGACAATCACACCAATACTAATTTTTATATGCTGTGCCCAGCAGTTAGCAGATGGTGCTCAGTTGGGCAGTGCATTTGCACCCAGGAGTCAAAAGGTCGTTCTAGGATGGTACCGCCAGTGGTGCTGGATGGTATTGCTGCTCGTAGGGGTTGTTGTTTTTGTTGTTGTCTAGAAATGTATTGTTGAGGGTTTTACAGCAGTGTGGCCCACACATGCACTATTATTATTGGTCAGTAGTGACTCCTGTCAAAACTTCGTTGCCCAGTGTACTCTAGTAGTGTTTCCGTCATCTTGGAGATAGTGTCATATATGTTGGGCATCCACAATCCAGTTCACTCATATTGCTTACTTTGACATTTCTGGAGGCTGAATAGATTTCTTTGCAGAAGTCAATGTTTTCCGTCAGCCCCAGTTGCGTGAAATGAAGATCCAGAAGGTAGTAGATAGCGGAACTCAGTCTTATGCTCTTTAGACTTTTTTTTTTTTTTGGGTGACTTACTCATTGTTAAGCTTGATGTTGTTGAATAACATAATTGGGGCACTGATTTTATTAAGTCAT
Source organism: Schistocerca cancellata (assembly GCF_023864275.1). Lineage (NCBI taxonomy): Eukaryota > Metazoa > Arthropoda > Insecta > Orthoptera > Acrididae > Schistocerca > Schistocerca cancellata. The sequence continues at coordinate 388,305,217 of NC_064626.1, read as the reverse complement.
AATTTTTCCCTTGAATTTTAGAGTGAATTTAACAATAATTTGTGCACAAATTCAGATACTGTAATGTAGTGTTTTTTTATCGTGCACATAAAGTTGTTTACACTTGTTTTAGTAATAGGTCATATTTTGGCCAACTCTTGCCGTAATAGGTCATATTTCGGCCAACTTTTGCCAAATGCATGTGTGTGTTGTATCTTTGACACAAAAATAAAATGTAGTGTTGCTCACGTGACAGTTTTTCAGGTGATATTATCACAAATAAACCCAGTAATTGCTACAAAACATTATTTATCAGGACTAAAGTAGAAAAGCAGCATAACAAACTAGTCGATTCAGTGATGTAAGACAGTGTTTTGCGGGATCGACAAAATGCGCTTGAAGTCTACAAAGTCTGAATACTATATAGAGATGGGGCCCCTCCACGCCCGCACCAACATGGTGACCAAACCAAAAGTTCTACTGTCACCTCCGTAAACATGTTAGTTATCTAGTAGGTGGATCACAGGATGCTGGGCTGTGATGTTGTCCGTGCGTCTGGGTAAGGCTACGCATTAACACGGTCCATCAGGTGATAGATAGTGGACGAAACGCGAGTGAGGGTAGCGATTTGAAGAGCAGAGGGAAAAAAGTGCCATGGCTCGTGCCATGGGAAAAAAACCTCTGCGACAGTGGGATGGGTAGTAAGAGCAGTAGTGGCTTACTAGCTGCGATAGCTCATGCAAGGTTGGATTTGTTAGTATAGGTATCATGCATCATTACCGTGACAGGCGATGGCGATGTGTCCCAGTTGCTGCGGCTGCTACTTTCCTGGAACAAACAAGATCGTTATACAGTAGTGGGAGATCGGCCATAGATCATCTCACTGTGTGGGGGATGTGTGGAGCTTGTTTGCATGCAGTGTATGGTACGGCTTCCCTGTGTGGTGCCAGTTATTCGGCAGTGTATTTCAGCTGGATATCCAGTAAATGCATCTGATTAACAGGGGCTCGCCTGTGCCGTTATGTTTACGTAAGCTTGGCCATAGATGTTATGTCCTTGCAAGTATGTCTTTTGGTCTTTTATGTTTCCATCTATGGTTGTGGTCGTAGTTCCCCAGATTCAGAATAAACGGGTTCTGCGAATGTCTGGAGTTTCTGTATAGTCTTGTGGTGAGTTTGTGGATTACCTCCGTGAGAGTCTCAAGTCGGTATTCCCGGTGTAGGTCCGCGATGCGTGTGTATTGTGGAGCATTGCTTATGATTTTGAGTACCTTGTTTTGTATGAGCTGCAGACGGCGCAGGCGTGTAGGCGCAGCGTATCCCCAGACGGGAGCTGCGTACGTCATCAGGGGTCGAATAAGTGTCATGTACATGGACCTCGACACCCTTCTGCTCAGTGTGCTACGCCTGTTGAGCATAGGATAGAGCTATTTGAGCCTCGTGCTAGCTCGGTTGGTCATGTGTTGTATGTGGTCCCCCCAAAGTAATTTCTGGTCCAGCCACACACCGAGGTATTTGACTTTCTCGCGGAAAAGTATTGGACGTGCATGCAGAGTTACTGGTCTGCAGTAGCGGTGTTTGCGCAGTTGCTTTGGTCTTCTCGTGAACAGGACGGCTTCGCACTTGTCGACGTTTACTCTAACACGCCATTTCTCCAACCAAGGCTCGGCCACTCTGAGTGCAGTCTGTAGGCGTGACGTAATGTTTGATGGTTTCCAATCTTGCGCAAGGATGGCTGTGTCATCCGTGTAGATTGCCATCATTGTGTTGTGTGTGGTTGGGAGATCGTTTATGTAGAGGTTAAACAGTAGGGGCCCTAGGATGCTTCCCTGGGGTACTCCCGCGTGTATACCGTGTCGTGTTGACTGTTTTCCCTGCACGTCAGTGTTGAAACTCCTGTCTGTGAGGTATGAGTGTATTAGACGCAGCAGCCCATCGGGGAATCCCGCGTCGCTGAGTTTGCGGATGAGGCCGTTGTGCCATAGACGGTCGAAAGCCTTTTCGATGTCCAGGAACACTGCCCCTGTAGCTTTGTTTATGTTGAAGCCATGTGTTATGTGTTCAACGACCCGTAGGAGTTGTTGTGTTGTGGAGTGGTGATTTCTGAAGCCGAATTGCTCCGGTCTCAGGATGTCATTTGTTATGCAGTGCCTAGTGATGCGTTTGAGAATCACCTTCTCAACAATCTTACTGAGCGAGCTCAGAAGGCTGATGGGTCGGTAATTTTGTGGGAGGCTGTGGTCTTTCCCCGGCTTCCTAAACATCAGGACCTTGGCCGTCTTCCAAAAGGCGGGGAAGTGTTGGTGTTTTAGTATGGCATTCGTTATGTGTGTTAGGTACTCAGTTGCTTTATCCGTGAATTCCTGGAGGACACGGTTTTGAATACCATCATGACCAGGGGCTTTCCTAGCAGCGGAATGCATTATAGCCCAGGAGACTTCGGCTGTGCTAGCATGTCGAATGTCGTCGCGCGATGGTTGGGCTAGAATGCGTGTAACCTCTTGGTCAGTAGCAAGTGTGAACGCTGGATCTGATGGTACCAGGTTCGGTGTGAATGATGCTGCGAGTGTTCGGGCCATTAGTTCTACGTTGTTCCATGTGCTGCAGTGTTTCCTCAATGTATAGTATTACAGGTTGGTGGTTTGAGGGCAGATCGTTTTCAACGGCAACGCTGAGTGTCGATGTAATGCCCTTGATGAGGGCCATGTCTATCACGTCTGGCCTGTGTCCCCTCTGATAGGGAATGTGCGTCGGTTCAGTCGGTGCTAGTATAATGTAGTTTCTGCCAAGTGAATGTTCGTACAGTTTTTTGCCGTTGGGATTTCCGTATGCGTGAATTCCATTCTGGGTGTTTTGCGTTCAGATCTCCAGCGACTATTACTCGTGGTGAAATGTTGAGTAATGTGCTGATATCGCGTGTTGAAATGCCTACAGGGCTGTTGTATACTGATATCAGTGTGGTGTAGGCTCCGTTGAACTTGACTCTGGCGGCCGTAGCCTCGATTTTTTCCAGTTCAGGGAGCTCTATGTTTGTGTGCTCAATGTCTTTGTGTATGACGATTGCAGTTCCACCTGCCACGGCGTCGCCCGGTCGGTCGGTACGATAGACACAGTAGCCAGGAAAGTTTAATTGTTTGTGCGGTTTAAGTTTAGTCTCGCTCAGTAGCGCGACAAGGATTCCCTTGCGCTCCATGAATGTGGCAAATTCTGCCCTTTTGTTGTGGATCGAGTCTGCATTCCAGAACAGGATCCGTGATAGTGTGTGTGGGTCTGCGTTATGGGCCGGGTGTGGCGTATTATTCATGTAAGAGTGTGAAAGAGTGTTGTGATGGCAGTGTGTATGACAGCCCAGTATTGCCCGGGTTCGGCGCTCATGAGCTGGGTGATGAGTGTAGTGACGGCCATCAGCACCTTGGTAAGGATTTCAATGGTCGTGTGTCGGGGGAATAGTGTTTCCAGTATTCCCCCAGGTGATGTGTTGGTGTTGGGTGTGGCAGCCTGAGGTGCTGTTGTGGGAAACCCAGTCTGGTTCAAGAGGCGAGAACTGAAGTAAAGTGCTCCAATAGCACAAGTTGTGAGTTTTTGTTCGTAATTTTATTTCATTACTACCAGGGAAATATTACTTGTAAACTATGAGAAAGTAAAGTTAAAGGGCAGGAAAGCACTTTTATGTGCAGCAACATTATAATTCTGTCAAACATGGCAACCTTGCGAAGAAAATGACGGCAGACAGCTGCTGTTACTTGAGCAAATTGGTCCATCTCCAACTATGTGAGCCAATGGTGTCTTGCAACGTCCCATTGGTGAAGCTGAAGACGGTTCTTGGAGAAGTATACAACACATCCAGTTCCAATTGAATCTACGTTGAGAAAGACCTATTTATCCTTGTGCATCGAGGTGGTGCTCAACGAAATACGAATTAGTGTTACTGACCAAAAGGTCTGGGTGTCTATACATAAAACCACCGATGCGAGTGGTGTTGTCTTGCAACTATGTTGGTTTTGTAAAAGTTGACTGGCTGGAGAAGTTTTCTTCCTAATGGGTAAGGCCCGCAAAGAGAGTAAAAAACTTGACAATTGCCATTTCTTTGACAAATCTTAGGAAACTACAGTGGCCAGAAGGTGTGAACTGAGACAATGTTTGCTGTCAATAACAAATGATGCTTCATACATGGGTAAAGCAGGCAAGTGGCATCAGATTCTCTACCCCAGTATGGTGTACATCATACATGGAACAGTATTTGCAGAGGGCGCAGGTTTCGATAGAGGACATTCCTGTGACGTCCGCCAATGCGCATGCATTTCTGTGCCAGTTTTTGCTATAAACGCCGGGAGCTTGGAGTCTCCAGTGGCAGACACTCACCTGAAGATGGTTGGACTGTTTCCAGCCGAAATTTTGTGGCAAGAAGTCAACATGATCCGGCTGCAATCCCAAAACCTCATAGAATATTCAGTATGCTGGGAAAACTTCAAGAATCACATGATGTTCATCACTTGCCTTAACACAGAATTGCAGAAGAGTTGTGATCAGATTACCCTGACGTGAACAAATTAATTTCGTGTGACAAGAAAGTTTATGTGAAAGCTCCACTAAAGGTGCAGAAACTAAAGGAACAAGCAACTTAATTGTCCCTCCCACCTTGTGCCTGTTCTTATATGATGGGGTTCATTGCTTAATGCTGCTGAGTATTACTGTACCAATTACACCAAAATAAAGATTATCTTTTGTGAGCTTGATAGTGATGAATCATGTGGTATCAAAACTGTGAAAGAGGTCTTTAGGTACATTGTCTGGAAACTTGGCATACATTAACACCAAATTTTCAGTGGTCTCAGAAGCCATCACACAACTGGAAGCTGCTGGTACTCGACTGTATGATACCGCCAATTTTGTGCAACAAGTTCAGAGTGAATTAGGTCATGAAGCTGAGAAAGTGAACAACAAATTGCAAAGTGTTCTCCAGCAGAATCGTGAATACTGTTAAATGTGCAAAATCTGTCTTTATGGCAAAACCACATCATCTGAGGACGATGAACCAAAGCTGGCCTGCAGTGACCTCATCCCATTCAGATATGCTCCTGTGGTGTGGAGAGGAGCTTTTTGACCCACAGTACTATCGACAGTGACACCTGTAGAACTTTGAAAATGGAGTACCTGAAATGCACCTTGTGATCCAATGCAACTCCTAAGAAACTGAAGATTGACAGAATGTGTTAACTAATCTGGAATGCTTTAAAAAGTGGTATGTATTGTACAAACATGGTTTCATTGTTTGGACAGGGGTTATTGTTTTCAATTTACAAGGTGTTCCCCCCCCCCCTCAGTCACATCCAGTTTTTAAATAAAGTTATATAAAGTCATTTTATTTTTAAGGCCATGTTTATATCAGATTGAGGTCATAAATACTTGCAAATTTCACTTGTTTTTAGGTCGTTACAATCTGAGCCCTGGACATAATGGCAGGTGCAGTTCATAGCGTTTAGATTACACGGGGGGAAATGATACTGGAAGATGCTGTGTACAGTTGTCCCAGAGTAGTTTCAGTTCAGGAAATTAGCTGGTAACTCTTCATACGGTTTAGCCACTGTTTTAATTTACCATAGTAGACTGTAGTTGCAATCAGACATGTTCTAGAATATGCAGCAGGTATGATCCTTGCTCCTGAGAAGTGCAAAGTGAGTGGGTTGGCACAGGTTAGAGTGAACGGTAAGCTGGGTAAAATTGTTGAGATAATGATTCCCAATTGCAAGGTAGAAGTCTCCACCCACCCGCAGGGAGGGTCAAATTTATGTAAAGCACTGTTGGTACTAGCCCTACCACAAAGGTCAGTTATGTTTACCTCTCTGCTTTTAACAGGCAACATAATGTGGGGAGAGAGAGAGAGAGAGAGAGAGAAAGTGTTGCTAGGCAGGCGCATGCGCCCACACACACACACACACACACACACACACACACACACACACTCTCTCTCTCTCTCTCTCTCTCTCTCTCTCTCTCTCTGTGCCCCACCCCACTTGTGTCTGTTAATCACAAAGTTAATTTATTTCAGATATCTCACCATCCTCAAGCATTACAGAAAGTGTAACATTCACAAATGGAAATAGCAAAACTTGTGAACAGCTTTCCCTGAGAAGAACAGAGATTTGGGACCCATTGTAATTTATTGCAGTAACTAACTGACATGAAAAATGTAACAGAGAAATTATAATATTTTTAAAAAACTGTGTTGTTTGCTGATGACTGAATCAGTTCGATCGTAGCTAATTACTGCGTAGAGTTCCTCTTAATTGTATCGAAAGCTGGATCATCCCATAAAATAAATGTCCCAGAAATAGACACTAATGGACACACTCTATTAAACGCAAACATTTTAGGTTGGGCTCGATCATGACTGTTTATTTAGCAATTGTAAAAAAAGAAAAATACTGTTACCAGTCACATCTACTAAATTAAACTTTCTGGTCGGCGTTTTGGAGGATTTTACCCCTTTCAGGTAAATTTATGTATTACTGTGCCATAAGACATAAATTCATCTGACAGCGGTATAATTCTCAAAAATGTGTAGCAGAAAATTAAATATAGTAAATGTGACTGGTTACAGCAATCTTTTTTCCTTCAGTTGCTAAATAAACAGTCTCGGTCGTGCCCAACCAAAAAAAAGAAATTGCATGCCCATTAATGTGCCATGGATAACGCCTGTGGTCTAGAGATAGCACCTTTGATTGGTATTCAAAATGTCCTCGGTCCAGAGTTCAAACCCTGACACTGCATAAATTTTGATTAAAAATTGTCAGCCATGGCCGTAGACTTCCGGCATAAGTAGTTTGGGTGTAGGAAAGACGAAGGCATCAGATAGGCAGTTCTGCTAATGGAAGCAAGACTGAAAAATAAAAATTAAGATACATTAATAGGATTTGTCGACCCAGAGAAACAACATAAAATGGTGCAAGATGTTTGAAATTCTGAGAAATGTTGGGGTAAGCTATAGGGAAAGATCATTAATAAGTAATATATACAAGAGCCAAGAGGGAAAAATATGACTGGAAGATGAAGAACGAAGTGCTCAGATTATAAAGATCATAAGACGGGATGAAGACTTTCACCCCTACTGTTCAATCTATACATCGTAGAAACAGTAACGGAAATAAAAGAAAGGTTCAAGACTGGAATTAAAATTCAGGGTGAAAAGATATCAGTGATAAGATTCACTGATGAAATTGCTATCCACTGAAGTAAATAAGAATTACATGATCTGCTGAAAGGCGTAAACAATCTAATAAGTACAGAATATTGATTGAGAGTAAATTGAAGAAAGACCAAAGTAATGATTAGTAGCAGAAATGAGAAAATCAATCAAGGATTGGCGATCACGAAGTAGATGAAGTTACAGAATTCTGCTATCTAGGCAGCAAAATAACCATGATGGGCGTAGCAAGGAGGACATAAAAAGCAGACTACCACTGGTGAAAATGCCATTCCTGGACAAGAAAAGTGTACCAGTATCAAGCATAGGCCTTAATTTGAGGAAGAGATTTCTGAGAATGTATGTATGGAGCACGGCATTGTATGGTTGTGAAATGTGGAGTGTGGGGAAATTGGAAAAAGAGAATCAAAGCATTTGAGATGTGTTGCTTCAGAAGAATATTGAAAATTAGGTGGTCTGATAAGGTAGGGAATGAGGAGGTACCCCAGAGAATTGGTGAGGAAAGGAATACATGGAAAACAACTGACCAGAAGGGGCAGAATGGTAGGATATCTGTTAAGACATCACGGAATAGCTTCCTTGGTACTAGAAAAAAAAAAGGATGTGTAGTATGTATGGACCTTTTGATAACCTTTGGCACTGTCTTTCAGTGGGGCAAAACTTTTTCAGGATGTGTAGTATGTATGGACCTTTTGATAACCTTTGGCACTGTCTTTCAGCGGTGCAAAACTTTTTCAAACATGTTGTGGAGAGTATAGCATAATAAATTTGACTGGTTACAGTAACTTGTATCTATGTTGGTAGAGAGTTTAAAGGAAATCTATTCTGGTGGAATAACACACACATAATCTGTGTGCTGTATTGACAAGAATTCTTGGTGGTGTAAGCAGGACAATAGCTTCACTAACAGAACAGCAAGCACACATATAGCATAACATAAACAAATACTGCCACCGAAGATCGCTCAATAAATTAAGGCAATAAGCATGTGGTAAACTGTTCATTGTATTTATTCAGTAACAAATAGACTGACATAAATGTAAAATCAATAATATAATATAAAATCATTAATATAATATAAAATCATTAATATAATAATACAGGCAAGTGAAGATTGACACATCAACATTAAAGACAGAATTCCTTACATTTATAAAATAAGTAGCAGCCAAAAGGTTGAAATTTTTATAGTTTAGTGCTTATTCTGTAAGTTCACTGTCAGATATTTTTAAAGTATAAATAGATTAATGAAATATTATTTGGTGGTGTGGTCCTTAGTATGAAGACCGGTTTGAGGCAGCTCGCCACACTGTCTTGTTCAAGCCTCTTCACCTTTGCATAACGACTGCAACCTACATTCATTTGAACCTTTACTGTAGTCGACTCTTAGTTGTCCTCCCCAACATTCCTCCCCTTCTGCTGTCACACATTTCACAAGTTTCTGTTTTGTTCTTGTCTCTCTTCTCTTCTTGCATGAACTGTTTATTGCCTACATTTCATTTCCATATGAGACTACACTCCAGACAAATACCTTCCCAAAAGACTTCCGTCACTTTATATTTGATGTTGACAATTTACTCTTTTTCCATAAGCACTTTGCTTGATATTCTCAGTCAGCAGTTTCTATTGCCTCTATGTCAACTTTGTCAGTTATTTTACTACCAAAGTAGCAAAACATGCCAACTATTTTTAGTGTCTCAATTCCTGTTTTAAATCCCTCAGTATCACGATTTAATTCGACTACTATCCATTACCCTTGGTTTACTTTTGTTGAAATTCATCTCACACCCGGTGTGTATTATGATATTTTATTCAGCTGGTTGTCCAAGTCCTTTGCAGTCTTTGAGAGAATTACAGTGTCATTGACCTCAATGGTTTCCCCCCCCCCCCTCTCTCTCTCTGAACTTTAATTTCCATTCCTAATTTCTACTTTTTTTCCATTACTGCTTGTTCATTGTACAGATCGGATATCATCAGGAAGAGGCTACAACTGTGTCTCACTTCCTTCCCAACTACTGCTTCCATTTCACATCATTCGGTTCTTATAATGGAGTCTGTTTTTAGACACACACACACACACACACACACACACACACACACACACACACACACACACACACGTCATAGTTAACATTTCACTCTCTCTGTTTTGTTTCTGGTACCTTCAGAATTTCAAAGTGGGTATTCCAGTCAACATTGTCAAAACTTTTTTTATAGATCCTGTAAATGTAGCTTTGCCTTTCTTATATCCATTTTCTATGATTGCCCCTACATTTCTCGAGAATGGAAACCGATCTCCCCTGAGGTCAGCTTCTACCAGTTCTTCCATTCTTCAGTAAATAATTCTTGTCAGTATTCTGCAACTAATACTTCACGAACTGATGGTTTAGTAATGTTCACAGCATTCAGCACCTGCCATCTTTGGAATAGAAATTGCTACATTCCTCTATAAGTGATAGGGTATTTCGCCTGTCTCATATATCTTGACTACCAGGTGGTATAGTTTTGTCATGACTAGCTAGACAAAGGATCTCCACAGCTCTGATGGTATGTCTACTTCAGAGACCTAATTTTGGCTGAAGTCTTTCAGTGCTCTATCAAAGTCTCCCCTAGTATCATAGCTCCCATCTCATCTTTATTTGCTTCCTCTACCCTTTCTGTAATATTGCTTTCAAATTCATGTTCCTTGTACAGACCTTCTATATATTCTTTCAGCTTTCCCTTCTTCAGTTAGTACTTGTTGGCCATATTCATACAGTTGCTTCTCTTGTCTCTAAAGGTTCCTTTAATTTTCCTGCAGGTGACATCTAGGTTTGCTCTTGTCATGCATGCTTCTACAGCTTTGAATTTCTCCTTTAGTCATTCCTGCTTTACCATTTTGCCAGTACTATTCTTGAGATGTCTGTACATCCTTGTGCTGCTATTTTTTCCTTCAGTCAATTAAAATTCAGTATCTTGTATGTTCAAGGATTTGTGCTGGTCTTTGCTTTTTGTCTGTGAGATCGTCTGCTGTCTTCTTTTATCTCTTAAAACTACCCAGTTGCGTTATATTGGATTCATTTCCCCTGTTAAGTCGATTGCAGTTGTTTAAAACTCTCAGTAACTTTTGGTGATTTCAATTTAACAAGATCTCACGTCCTTAATTGCCTACCGTTTTAGCAGTTTCACCAATTTTAATCTGTAGTTCATAACCAATAAATGACAAGAGTCCAAATCTGCTTATGCAGTTGTCTTGCAGTGTAATCTGGCTTTGAAGTGTTACCATTACATAATCTATCTGAAACCTTTCTGTGTCTCCATGTCTCTTCCACAGACTATGATTAAGTAGAGTAGTTAGTGTAGAGTTCAAAAGAGTGTGTGGTACCCGCATCTCTTCTAGACTAATTACGCATCTTTAAAAGTTTTATCTCATCCTGCAGTCTGCAGAATGTGTATCAGTGAATGAAAAGAAGAGAGTAAATTGACCATAAGTAAAAAAAAAAAAAAAAAATGAAAGTACACGGATTTCTGCAATCTTTCTTATTCACTCAACCAAACTTGGTGTAGCAAGGAGTGGGGGCAGAAGTAGCTGGACATATTAAATGGTCAAAACCTGTAAAGTTGCCACAGCCCACCACTCCCAATATTCTTTCATCCAGTCTGTAAGACTGATGTCCTAGGAACCTGCACTTCCTAGTGGAGCCTTTGATGAGCCTGCTCATGGTGCACAAGCCTGCCAAAGGATGAAGAGAGGTTTGAAATACAGGAACAGAGTAAACTTTAAACCGGGCTTGAGTGTTTATCGATCTTAGTTTCAAATAGGGACATATTTTGTAAGGAAACAATAAGGAATGTAGGGAAATTCAAGTGTAAGCTTAATTGTGAACAAGAAAATTACAAACATTGTTTTCGATGGTGAATGAATCCCAGGAAGAACATAATTTTTTTTTTTTTTTTTTTTTTTTTTTTTTAAATGTTGAAGTAGAAAACCTATACAAAGAGTTAAATAGCACCAGATGTCAGTACAAGGGTAGTGAGGATTTTAATTTTAAAATGGAGCAAAAATTAAATAGGCATTCTTCATGGGGAAACTTTAAATTTGAGATCAGTATTGACAGACATCCAGCATTTGTAGAATTTGATAACAACACCATGTTTGTCCTTAACATATTCTTTGAGAAGAATCCATAAAAATAATAAACTTTGCAAGGATCAAATGGAAATAAAAATGAAACCAACTATATTACATAAATCACCAAAGAAACTGTGCAGGATGTAATGGTTCTAAACCATTCTTTAATTGCAAGTGATCATAGAATCTAAAGCTGCAGAATAAAAACAGATGCAGAAGTTGATAGACATAGTCTCATTTGGCAAGTATTTAGAAATATACTAAATTAAATCGGGCAACAAATTCAGCTTCCTAGAAAATGAAAATTGTGCAAAGATGGAGGAGCAGCTAACTAACAGAAATACATGCAAACAACGAAAGATTTTGTTGTTACAAAGTAATCAACTTAAAATCTCAACCGCAACTAGCTAATTAGTAAAGAGAAGTATACCACCATAAGTCAAAGCAATGACTTGTTTCTGCCACTTTTCGGATGATGCAGTGTGTCGAGTACACAAAAAGGCTTAACAAGATATTTTGATCTGCAATGTGAGGAGGGTGTAGTTCAGTCCAGAGGTAGTTCTGCAATGTTTTGGAGGTGTTTCTAATGCCCCAACTTGGGCTCACCCAATCAGATTGTTGAGAGGGATAAGAGGGTGGGGGGTTTAATAAATCAAAATGTTCCATATTTAAAAAAATAAAAAAAAAAATTGCTTGTGTCATTTCCAAAGTTCATGGCTGTTAAGAAGTTAACTTAAAACACAGTGCCAGTCCCCAGATACTGTCTGTGAGTTTTAAGTATGGCCTTTTGGTTTTCCTTCAGATAGCCAAGTGCTGTTGACGAGTTAAGGAATGCAGTGGACTTTCCACCCTTATCTCAGTAGCTTTCTACAGTTCTGACCACTACTGTGTGTTGGGCTTCTACAACTGTTGTGTTCTCATTTTGCTGCATTTAAACTCTTACCTACAATCGGGCTTCAGAGGGCTGTCTGTGATGTTTAATATCTTCTCTGTTAGTAACCACACATTTTATTTTAATGAAATTTTATGTTTTTAATTTGTCAAAAACTGTAAAATTTAAATGATGGATGTTTGTCACAGTATTGGTAGAAACAATTTTTCAACAACCAGATGTCTATCTTTGCTGTGTCTGTTATGTCATTCACCTTTGTTGACTTGCACTGTTATTCTTTTCATGTTCAACAGTCCTTGTTATAAGCACATGTTTATTTTGGTGACTTATTTCACAATATTTGTCTGTTCTACAAATTTAAATTGCTATGGAGAAGAGTACTATCAGATGAGGAGAAATTGTTGGAGCAGTCTTCTGATTATGAAAACCTGGCTAATGAATCTGAGTCTTTCAGTGATGATAACAATGAGATCAATGTGTGCTGGAAACGCAAACTACATGAATATGATGATCATGAAGAATCCCTTTATGAAGGTGGAGAAAGCAATTTAGGGCACATTCTATCGAGTGTGACTCATTGTGTTCTCATAATGGGAATGAAATATTGTCTACAGCTTCTCAAGCTGGAATTTCTGGTATGCGGAGCAAAAAAGGATATATTGAAAGAAGACCAGGAACCTACAAGTTATTTGTTTAAGATCTGTGATAATGACGAAGCTTGTTTTATGTTGTTGTTTCACATAACCCCTCACTGACAAAGTGTTTATTTCGACCATCAAGGAAGGTCGAATCATTTACGTTGGATAATAGATATGTATGAAATGAAAAACATTCTTGGTGTTTTGATTCTGACAGGAGCTTACAAATCAAGAAATGAAGATATCAGTCAGCTTTGGTGTGTTAAAAATGGGTGACCACTGTTCAATGAAATTTTCTTGCAACCACTTCCATGCTATTGTGAGAGTGTCGCACTTTGACTGTGTAGCAACCTAATGTTAACATAAGTCAAGGGACAAATTGGAACCAATCAGAGAAATTTTTGGGATGTGGGAAATTACCCTTGGGGATGCCTACATTCCAGGATGGTGCGTGACTGGATGAACAGTCGCACTTTGAGATTGCTGTACATTTCGACAATACGTCCTATCAAAACCTGGTAAATATGGAATAAAGTTCTGGACAATTTGTGACAGTGCAACAAGCTACTGCTGGAAGATGAAAGTGTATTTGGGGAAGGAGGAAGAAACTAGCACCATGTGGTTGATGAGAACATTGTGAAATCCCTGGTGTTTGAACTTGAAAAGTCTGGATGTAATCTCACCTGTGATCTTCTCCTTCTTCTGTCACTCTCACATCTTGATTTAGCTCATTTCTTGTCAAAAGATCTAACACTAGTCAGTACTATCCATGAAACAAAGGTGGACTGCCTGCTGATTTTATTACACCTGAAGGACATGGAGTATAATCTTCATTATTTTGTTTTCAACTAGAAGTGATGATAGCTCTTATGTTCCTATGAAAAACAAAGTTGTTACCATTCTTAGCTCTCTTCATAACCAACCAAAGATGTCATCATCACAAGTAAAGAATCTTGAAGTTATAATGGCATGTAGTGCGAGGAGGGTGGTGTTGACACCATGGACTAGAAGAGACAATGCTACAGTGTGAAGAGAAAAACTAGGCACTGACCATTGGTGGTTATCTTCAACATGATCAGTGTAAGTGTAATGAATGCATATATAATTGGGATCACGCTGACTACCAGTAAAAAAGGAAGTGTTGGACTTTCATCATCAATTTGGGAAAGCATCTAGCAGTGATTAAGAAGTCAGTGAATTCATTAGTATCACAGGATTCAGGAAGGGCCGTGAAACTACCACCTAAGAAAAGATGACATGCCTATTTTGTAGAGAACAAAGATAGAAAAAGTCAAATTACATGTTATAAATGTACCAAACCTGTATGCTCGGAACGTTCTGCAATAAGAATAAAAGCCACCCGTAAAAGTACAAAAACTTTTTTTTTAATGTAAACTGTAAATAAATAAAACTATTTTGAAAGTCTTTATACCTCAATAGTTATTCTCATCATAAGTAGTCAAAATAGTATCAACTTAAACAACACGAGCCTGAGAGGCCCAGCTGGTAGGGAATGCTGTACAGATTTGCTGGGAAGCAGAGGGCTAACTTCACTTTATGTCTTACCGTTAGTCAAGAATGGTATCACTGGGTTTTTGTCACTATCTATTCTACAAAGAAAATGACAAGGCATTTGGGCTGCACTGAGGAAGACTGCATGGAGACACTCATGAAGAGCGACAGTGAGGAAAAATTGTTTGGTATCAAAATTGCATGAAGATAGTCTGAGGGCCCACATGTTGCCTAGGTTGTTTTGACTACACAGCACAAGTTTCACTGAGAAGCCCATCCCTTACACATCCCATACACTGTCCTGATCTCTCCTTACACAATTTCCGTATTTTTGGAGCCTTGAAGAAGGGTGTTCATGGCTATTGGTACGCTTAGGATGAGGTCATGCACACCTGGGTACAACCATGTTTCTGTAGGCAATCCCTAACATTTTTCTCAGTGGGATAAATGTATAAGGGTTATGGAAATTACTTGTGGAATAATAATATGTTTACTTAATTTTTTTCCATATGTCTTGCTTTCTTTTTACTGCCCCATTATATATTTTTCATTAATCATTTAACAGGGGAAAGCACATCTTATGGTCAAAGTTGATATAAAATCATCATGGTGACATCACATTTTATGAAGTTACTGGTAAGAATTCTCTGAACTGTTTGACAAAATTGAAACTGTGACCTCGAGTCATGAATCGTGCCAGGATAGCTGGTCAATAAGAGAACTTACGAAAGTCAATGTTTCAGGTTCAACTCCTGATCCAGCATGTAAGTTTTAATATGCAACTTAGTCTTTTCTATGATGTCTTCTGAAAAGGTAACTTAAGAAGCACACATGGATAATGGGACCTACTTTGACCACAATACTCTTCTTCATCTGTGTCTCATCGTCAGCTGTCGGAATTGATGGGGGAGGGGTTCAGGGTCGGGACACACAAGTATTTTAGTGTGTATGTTTTAGCATAGCTGTGGACTGTCTCGAGAAATGTTAACTGCAATTGGTGTAGAGGTTGAGTTTGCTAAATGGAGACAAACTGGTAGGAAATGATTTCTGAGGGGAGAAAAAGCAAAAAAAGTCATACGGCCAAAAGTGTGTTCCGAGGCTCGCACACTTGAAGGTTGGGATAAAAAATTTTTGACAGTGTAAGTTTCAGTGATTGAAAACACCCATGAGCATACACCATGCAAGTTTGACTGTTCTGTCTGTTTTTGTAGTGTGGTGGCAGTGAACCATCAGCAGTGGTTCAGCCTTAATGTGTGGGTGGGAATTATTGGCAACTGCGTCATGCTGTGGATGACCCTTCTTCCCCCCTCCCCCCTTCCCCCCCTGGAAGACACACCTTTCTTAGTACAAAGGTAAGCTTACTGTGTTTGACTGAATGAATGGAGTAAGCTTTGATGGTAACACTGAAGTTAGCATGTCAGAATTGTGTGCTTTTGAATATGTGAGGAATGATTTGTGAAAAGTCAGTAAGATAAAATTATTCCTAATTTTATATTGCTGTGGGTATTGGGCTCTTTAATGTTCTTCTTTATCATGTTTTTCTTCTGATGTACTACTTTTTTTGGTAATTAAATTGTTTAAAAATAAAAAATGAAATGAGATTAACTCACGCACACCAGATAGCAAAGGTGTTGATTGGCATACAGGCGCACACAAAAGAATGATCATCTGCAGTGATTTTGGATAGGTGCTGTACCCTCACACACACACACACAGTGACTGTGAGCTAATTTTATCCAACAGATTAGTAGTCTTTCATCCCCTTTTCTATCTGTCCGTCACCTATTCAGTCATTGTAAACTGCTAAGGTCCACCTGTATTTTGGCGAGTTGTGATGTATTTTCATATGTATCACTGATATTTTGTCACTTTCATCTGACATTACTTGAGAGCCCAGCAGAGCTATTGTAAAGTAATTGTTTTTGTCTTTGAGAGTCTGAGCATCACTCCTGTATCACATGTTTATGCATATTAAGCTCTTGCATTATGGTTGTTAGCTCCCATGGCTGTGTTATTTGCCAGAATGTGTGCTTGAATTTTCTGGCATGATTAGATAAAAACTGTATGTCGTAACAAGATCTGGGCGTGGATTCAAGCCTTTTGAAGTCAATTCTCTTATTGTCAGAATTATTGTTGAATAACTCACGATCAGCCTCACAACTTCAGTGTGAAGTACCTCCTTTCTCCTATTTTCTGTGCTATGGGCCATGTACATTTATTCCTTTGTGTGAAATATCCAACCCTAATCCACTATAGCCAAGAGCCTAAGCTTCTCCTGTAAGGTGCACTGTATTGCAAGAACAGTCATCAGTTTTGTAGATTATTTTTCTTGTGGGCTGGCTGTGCATATGTCACTGTGCTTGTGGCTACTGTCCACATTGATTTGCTATTTTCAGTTGGTTTGAGAGAATCACTGAGCAAAATTATGAAAATAGTTAACAGTTTTAATTTATTAAATCCAACTAGGGTGTTGTACACTTATCTGGTAATTTCAAAACTGCCATTACATTAAAAATGTTCCCTGGCAAAACTCACAGTGCAGGTGCTCAGTAGGGAATCAGTTGATCACGTTGCCTTAGACACCCTACATATCTGAGCTGTCTATTAAAATATGTCACTGAGAAACCACACATTTTCAAATGTAATATTAAAGGTTGCTTATGGTTCCCTTATTTTATTATTTAGAGGATTCCATTAACAGTGTAGAGATTTTTCAATATGGAGTAGTGCTTGTATGTTCATATTACAGAAAAATCTTGTTTTTTGTGACTCTTTTCTTTTCTTTAGTGTTATTAGGAATCATATGTCTGATGATTCTTTCCAAGACTGCATCTGTTAGTTTGCATTTGAGATTTAGTAGTATTACATGTGCCATTTTCAGGTATCTTTTGCAACTTCAGTTTCTTCATCATCGTCATCACCACCACCACCACCACCACCACCACCATCATGTCAAGGCTTCTCTTTGTCTGATCTGATTGTAATTTGTTAACAGTATTATGCTAGATGTTTTAGTAAATCATCACATTGTAATTGTTCTTTTGTTTGATGTATGTATTTGGCTTTTGCATGTACTATAAACTTAATAGAAAAAATAATTTAACAGACAATGAGATTAGCTATTACATTTATAGATACTCTGAGAATCAGTGATAAATTTATGTAGCTTGTATCTACAAACAAAGGGGTTAGTCAGGGGTATAGGCTATCATCAAAAGCTTTTTAACTGACAACGTATTTCAGACCTTAAGAGTGGTATTCCAGTCTATTTCAGGTTTTTTTTTGTTTTGTAAACTGAGTTGGATGGATTGAATAGCATACCAGTACGGTACCTTACAACATCTAGGTGTTGCCAGCATGGTAGCTCAGCGTGTTCGGTCAGAGGGTTTGCTGCCCTCTGTAACTAAAAAACTTGAGTTAATGGATCAATGACGAACTTAAATAGATGTCTTATGATGTCCACCCCAAGCAGATACAATGAACGAAAACAAACAAAATAAAATGAAAAAAAAATTGCTGATGGAAGATGGTGAAAACACACAACTTCAGAATTTCAAATGGCATCATGGTACAGAATTGATATTGAAAAAAGCTATGAAAACTTAATGGTCTTGGCCCAGAAAGTTTTTTCGTATTTTCTCTCATTGAGTTATACCATTATAACATTTCCTGGCACCATATCACAACAGATCAATCAAAACAAGAATAAGACTTGAAATATTTTGGCGATACATATTAAAGTTGTTACTGGTGGTGTTTAATCTATTTGTTGTTTATTTAATATTGTCACGTTATAATGAACAGGCATTTCGTATGACTACCAATCAGCAGGCTTGTGCATAGGGATTTAAGAATGTTTACTCTGGTCACTACATGGTCTTTGGTGACATCTGCAATAGAGATACAAGGAATGAGCAAGTCAGAAGCCATGTTAGGGGCAGTAGGAGTATGGAGAATTTTGGTGCATTAAATCTTGACCTCATAAAGTGTGGATCTTGTGTGGGCAGAGTACCATATGGAGAATTCTGCATGATGGTGTTCACGTCTTTCATCAGGCATTAAGCAAAGTTGAGTTTTAGATTAGAATCACATTTTGCTACTAATTTAAATTGAAAGGTGTATTTTCCTGACTTTCTCATGTGGACTAGCAGGGCACCCTCAGAAGTAATGACAAGGTAAATATCCACAATGCTCACCACTGATCAGAAAAAAAACATTATGTTTGTGAGCAAGACAACCAGCATATTTGAAAGTTTTAAGATCTGTTGTGGTCCCATCCATGATCATGTTATCAGAACTCAAGTCTTTGATGAACAGTATACTTGCTCACGAAAGGCAAAAGCCCCAAGTTCGAGTCTCGGTCCGGCACACAGTTTTAATCTGCCAGGAAGTTTAATATACACTAAAGCCAAACTCTTGTCACAGGACCCCTCTCAAAATTCTGCCTATGTATTAAAATGATACACGATTGAGCCCAGAAATTTAAACACTGTTTAATTATCTTGGAACTTAAATAGAGACTAGAAAAGTGAATTCTAAGATGTTACATTCTTTCTTCAGATGTTCTTTCACTAGTAAAAATCAAGTTATGTTGTCACCATTTAATTTTTGTGACACAACAAAGATGACCGATATCGCTACAGGTACTCTCTTAAGCAGCTGAAATCTCTGAAAGTCAAGCATAATTTACCATAGATTTCTTAAGCAGAGGAGTTTTTCATTTTATTGGAAGAACATATCAATATTTTAAGTGTTTTTAGCTAACCTAATGTGCTTTAATAGCTTTAAATTAAAATTTAAAACTAATTATTGGAACACATATTCTACAGAAAACAAACTTTTGGGCTTATGTGTTACTGACAGTGCATTTTACAAATATTGAAGTTGACATAGTCTTAAATTTTAAGCACTTTTTCTGAAAATTTTTATTGCTTTCCCCAGCTTATTTTTTGCTGAATCATATTTTGTTTCAAATTGTTTTAGCCTAGGTCACATCCATATCCGAAAATGACAGTAGAACTGATTCCTAGAACCACTAGCCTAAATCACTCACCACTACATTGTTTAATTTTAACGCTCTGACAGTTGCCTTGTTTGCAGACTATATCATGAAAATTCAGGTCCTCCTGTTGTACAAAGAACTAATTTTTCAGGGTTGAAACATGTTTCGGCACATTTGTGGCATCATCAACATGTACTTTAAATCAGGTGTCATTTTCTAGACTATTTACATTATTATAATGATTACCATGATTTTTGTAATTGTTCCTGTCTTCACCTGCATGTTCATCTATTGTATATGCGTAGAAATGTATGTTTATAGTTAACAATACTTACAGGTTAAAATGCCAAAGTTCAAGCTGGTGAATTCAGTGTTTATAGTCTTCCAAAAAGCTTTCATTGCTGTAGCAGATGGGTTACCACTGAAGAAATAATTCATATTAGACATCTTCCATGACCACAACTCTGTTGAAAACATGACGGGTGGAATCCCACATTTTGTATTGGACTAGCTTTTTACCTGCAGCTTTGTCTGCATGCATCCATGTCTCATATATTGCACACATACATGTCTGAATCTCTGACTCTAGAGACACCGTTAAATTTATCTGGGGTATTCAGCTGTGATGGATGATCTGGTCCCAAAACAAGTTGACAAAAATTTGGCTCGCTGCAGTGCCCATTCTCGTAAACTGGTTGACACACCG
The DNA here is from genome assembly GCF_023864275.1 of Schistocerca cancellata. NCBI lineage: Eukaryota > Metazoa > Arthropoda > Insecta > Orthoptera > Acrididae > Schistocerca > Schistocerca cancellata. The sequence continues at coordinate 388,285,174 of NC_064626.1, read as the reverse complement.
AATGGCACAATTAAGAGGGGAAGTGCACTTCATACTTTAAAAGTATTTTGACTGAACTAAATCCGTGATGGTAGATGTGAGATACAGTTCCAGCAAAATAACCAGAAAAGTTTAAATCTCTTCCCTTCTCTTATCTTCTCCCTTATATTTCTCTTCCCCTTCATCCACCTGCCGTCACACATCCTGTATCTCGTCTCCTGTCCCCTGACAAAGTCTTCCTCTTCCACCTGCCACCCAACACCGTCTTCCTCGTACCACCCTCTTCCTCGTACCACCCTCTCCTCCTCCTCTTCCACATGCTATGCCACTCCCTCTTGTGTCTCATCCACCTCTCACCTTTTCCATCTTCTATTTGCCTCCTCACACCCTCTTCCTTTTCCACTTGCCCACTATCTCTCCCCATCTTACACATGCCGCCGCCTGCTGCTCCTGCTCACTGTTCATCTCCTCCTCTTTTCTCTCTTTGTCAGCAGAGGTGGAACTGTGGTTAGTACACTGGACTCGCATTCAGGATGACGATGGTCAAATCTGCGTGTAGCAATCCATGTTTAGGTTTCCCATGATTTCTGGAAATCAGTCCAGACAAATGCTAGAGTTGTTTCTTTGAAAGCCAGGTTCGCACTGTTGAAAGGGCACAACAAATTTCCTTCCCCACATTTAAAAACAATCTGTTACCCTCACAACGTGCCCCCACTCCTCTCTATCTGTCCATCTCCTCCTCCCACCATCTGTGACCATCTCCTATCGCTCTCTATCCAGCTAGACAAGTCCCCTCCCTCTCTCTGTTCAGCACTCCCAATCCCCATATACAGCCTTTGCAATGCAGGTCAATGCTATCTGCTAAACATGTTGTGCAGGGCAGCCTACATGTTAGGATCAAATCCTATTTCAGCTTCCAGGGCTGCTTCTCATATAGCAAGCAACATGTGTATGAAATTTGGTTGAAATCATTCCACTGATTTAGGAAGAGATGCTGGATGGACGGAGGTGCGCCCCCTCCTCCCCTGCGCACACACACACACACACACACACACACACACACACACACACGTGCATGTGCGTTCGACACATGTATTGTGCACATCACCTCCTCTGTGTCCACCTCTTCCTTCTCTCATCTATCTGTCCACCTCATCTTGCCACTTTCAACTGACCACCTCCTTCAACCACTCTCTCTGACTATATATTCCTCGCAGCTCTCTCTATCTGTGTCCTCGTGCTCCTCTCTCTCTGCCCTTCGCGTGATCAATCTTACTTTTCCACCTGCCCACTGCCCCTATGCACTTTTCACCTGCTTTCTGCAATGCCCCCTCCTCCCCCCTCTCCTTGCCCATCTCACCCTTCCTGTCTGTGACCATCCCTTCCTCACTCCTCTATTTGCCCATCACCTCCTCTGCCTCTCTGTCTGTCCATATCAAAAGCTCAGATGGGAAATCATTCCTAAGAAAGAACAGAAAGCTGAAAGGTGGAAGGAATGTTTAGAAGGGTGATGAACTTGCAGGCAATATTATAGAAATGGAAGATGATGTAGATGACCAAGAGATTATAGATGTGATACCATAAGAACAATTCGATAGAGCACTGAAAGACCTAACTGGAAACAAGACTCTGGGAATAGATGACATTTCATCAGAAGTAACCTTCATCAGAACTATTGCTAACCTTGTGAGTGTGAGTCATGACAAAACACTTCCATTAGCTGTGTAAGATAAGGCAGGCAAAATACCCTCAGACTTCGAGAAGAATATAATAACTCCAGTGCCAAAGAAAGTAGGTGTTCATAGGTGTGAACATTACCAAACTATCAGTTTAATAAGTCATAGTTGCAAATTTTGACAAGAATTCTTTACAGAAGAACGGAAAAACTGATAGAAACCAATCTTAGGGAAGACTAGTTTGGATTACAGAGAAATGTAGGCACTTTCGAGGCAATACGGACGCTATGACTTACTTTAGATGATAGCCACCTTTCTAGCATTTGTAAGACTTAGAGAAAGCTTTTGACAATGGCACTAAAAGTAATAAGTGAGTTTTGTTGTTTGGGCAGCAGAATAACTGATGATGACTGCAGTAGAGAGAATATAAAATGTAGACTGGCAATGGCAAGAAAACTGTTTCTGAAGAAGAGGAATTGGTTAACATCGAATATAGATTTACGTGTCAGGAAGTCCTGTCTGAAAGTGTTTGTTTGGAGTGTAGCCATGTCTGGAAGTGAAACATGAATGATACACATTTTAGACAAAAAGATAATAGAAGCTACAGAAACTGCTGAAGATTAGATGGGTAGATCATGTAACTAATGAGGAAGTGATGAACAGAATTGATGAGAAAAGAAATTTGTTGCATAAGCTGACTAGAAGAAGTGATCACTTGATAGGACACATTGTGAGACATCAAGGGATCACCAATTTAGTATTGGAGAGAAGTGCGAGGATTAAAGATTGTAGAGGGAGATCAAGAGACAAATACAGTAAGCGGATTCAGAAGGATGTGAGTTGTAGTTGTTATCTGGAGATGAAGAAGCTTTCATGGGACAGAGTAGCACGGAGGGCTGCATCAGCCCGTTTGTCGGGTTGAAGGCCACAAAACAGTAACAGATCTCCATCTCTCTGACCATCTCTTCATGCTTCCCTCACCTGCCCAACACATCCTGCCCCCCTGCCCAACCCATCTGTAGCCCCATCTCTGCCTGTCGCCTCCTGCCCCCTTCTCTCTGCTCATCTCATTACCCCCTCTCTGCCTGTCCCCTCCTGCCCCCTATTCTTTTCCCTCCCCTCTACCCCTCTATGTTCATCCACACCTGTCCCACTGCCTGTGTATGCCCCTCCTCTCCCTATCCATTTCCTCCTGCCCCCTCTTTGTGTCTGTCTTGCCCTCTGCCTATCTCACACTTTGCCCAGCCATGTCTATCTACATGTATAGCTCCTACAGAACATGTTGATAAAGCAATCCTATACTACTGCAACAACACGCTAGTTGTGCTGGACAATCTACATGCCACTGGGCTTGAAAATTTTTTTGTCTTTAATGTGTAGACTGCCCTGCAAAGCACACTGATTCTACTCCCACAGAATACATGTTGTCCTGGGCAGCCTGTGTGTTAGGGGCTGATGTTCCTGTTGGAACAAGGAAGATTATAAAACCAACAGTGCTGATACTTGTGAAGTTTGCTGTTTGTATGCCAAATTTGGTTGAAATCAATCCAGGGGCTTGGGAGGGAATCTCTTACTTACAGACATACTGTCTGCTTTATATCTCTACTAGCCTTTTCCTGCAGCTTTACCTGTATGTGTATTTTACATGTATACTGTGTATATTTTCTCCTTCCCCAACCCTTGGTCCATCTCCTCCTCCAACTGACTCTGCCCATCTCCACTTCCCTCTTTTCTCTGACCATCTCCTCTTTCCCCATCTGCGTGTCGATACCATTCTCTCTTGTCCAGCCCCAGTCTCTCTTTCTGCCTCCTCCTCTCCTGCCCCTTCATCCTATCCATCTCCTTTTGCCCACTTTCCCTAAACCACCCCCTCCCTGCTTCACTATTCGTTTCCTCTGCCTTTCCCTGTCTGCTGCCTCCTCCTCCTACTCCTCCTCCTCTTCCACCACACATCTCTCCCTGTCCCTTCTGCCCCTTTGCATCCGTTCCGCCCCCTCTTTCTGTCCATCCCGTCATATCCATTCCAAACTCCCCTACCCATGCCCATCTGCACATACAGGCCCTGCTAAACAAACACGATAAAACAGGCCAATACAGCTGCCACGACATCCCTGCCTGCTAAACAAGGATGATAAAGCAGGCCGATACTGCTGCCAAAGCATACCTACTGTGCTGGGCTGCCTACACATCAGGGGACTTGAAAAACTTTTATTGCTTCAATGGGTAGGCTGCCCGAAAGCACATCAATAACCAGGCTGATACTGTTCTCACACAACCTGCCTGTAGTACAAGGCAACCTGTACTCCAAGGCCTGAAAAACTATATTTTTGCCCATATCTCTGCTCCTGTTGGAGCTATAAGATTATGAACCCCACAGTGCTGATACTTTTGAAGATTGTTGCTTCTGAGCCAAATTTGGTTGAAACTGATTCAGGGGTAAGGTATTGATGCAGTCTGCTTCACACACACACATACAAAGCAAACTTTTTTCGCCATTGCTTCGCCTGTTTACATGCATGTCGCACATGATGTGCACATCTCTTGATCAATCTCCTCCTCCCCCACTCTGCCCATCACTACCTCACCTCCCTATATTTAATATCTGTCCATCTCCTCTTCTGTCAGCCCATCTCCTCTTCCATCCCGTCTTTCTGCCTATCTCCTCCTGGCCACACCCTCTGTCCATCACGTTCTCCTCTCCCTTCGTCCTTCTCATCCTGCCCCAACCTCTGCCCATCTCATCCTGCCCCGCCCTGTGTCCATCTCCTGACCCAACCTCAATCCACCTTTCTACCCCCTCTGTGCATCTCCTCCTGTGACATCACTCCCTTTGTCCCCTCCTCCCGTCCTTCCTCTCTCTCTCTCTCTCTCTCTCTCTCTCTCTCTCTCTCTCTCTCTCTTTCTCTCTCTCCCCCCCCATCTCCCAGGCCTGTCCATCGGCATATGTAGCCCCTGCAAAAGAGTTCAAGAAAGCAGGCCGATACTACTACCACAAAACACTGCTCGTGCAGCACAGCCTATATACTCTGATCAGCCAGACAGTATAACCACTGACGTATTATTGATGTAAACCCATCCAGGTGATAGCAATGTCACTTGTTGACGAATGCATACTAGTGAGACACACGCACAATGCTTACAGTATCAGTGAGCGTGCTGTCCATGTGTAGAATGGGGAAGGCATGTGATCTATCAGAGTTTAACTGAGGGCAGGTAGTAATGACCTGGAGGCTTGGAACAAGCATTTTGGAAATTGCGTGACATGTTGGGTGTTCAAGGAGTGCTCTTGCGAGTGTCTTCAATATGTGATGAAACCAAGGTGAAACCACATCCAGGTGTCATGGGTTTGGGCGGCCACCCTTCATAACAAGTTTCGGTTTCGGGTGTCATAGGCTGGGCAGACTGGTAAAACAGGACATATGACAAACTTTGGTGGAACCATCATAGGCTGGGCAGACTGGTAAAACAGGACATATGACAAACTTTGGTGGAACCATCATAGGCTGGGCAGACTGGTAAAACAGGACATATGACAAACTTTGGTGGAACTAACCTCATACTTTAAAGCTGGACAGAATACAAGTGTGCCTGAACACTTAGAGCACCAAATACTCCCAACGATGGGTCGCCACAGTCAACAACCCATGCATGTGCAAGTGTTAACACTGTAACATCAGCAGCTATGACTGAAATGGTCACGTGACCACTGCCACTGGATGTTGGTACAATGGCAGAGCATTGCGTGGTTTGATGAGTCCCGATACCTTCTTCAACATGCTGATGGGAGGTCATGACTCCATCGTCTTCCAGGGAACAGCTCCTTGACACTTGTAGTGCTGAATGGAGACAAGCCGGCACTGGCTACAGTCACGTGGGCATCCATGGGTTCAGTGGAGCTTGTGCAAGGCACCATGATAGTGAAGGAGTATTTGCAGACCAAGTACACCCCTTCATGACGATCATGTTTCCTAATGGCAGTGACATTTCTCAACAAGATAATGCACCATGTCACAAAATCAGAAGTGTGAGTGAGTTGTTCGAGGAACACGGTGGTGTGTTCCAATTGATGTGCTGCCCCCCCCCCCCCCCCCCCCCCCAACTCACCAGATCTGAACCCAATTGAACACATCTGGGTTGTGATTGAACGTGATGTCAGAGCTCATCGCCCCCTCGCTAGACTTTATGGGAATTGGTGACTTGTGTGTGCAGAGGTGGTGCCATCACCCTCTAGCAGTCTACAAAGGACTCACTGCTTCCGTGCCACGACAGATCACCACTGTTATCTGTGCCGAAGATGGACATACCAGCTATTAGGTAGGTGTTCATAATGTTCTGGCTGATCAGTGTATACACTGAAGAGCCAAAGAAACTGGTACACCTGCCTAACATTTTGTACAGCCCCCACAAGCACAAAGAAGTGCCGCAACATGACATGGCATGGACTTGACTAATGCCTAAGGTAGTGCAGAGGGAATTGACACCATGAATCATGCGGGGCTGTCCATAAATCCGTAAGAGTACCGGGGGGCAGATCTCTTGTGAGCAGCACATTGCAAGGCATTCCATATATGCCCAATAATGTTTATGTCTTGGGAGCTTGGTGGCCAGCGGAAGTGTTAAAACTTGGAATAGTGTTCCTCGAGCCACTGTGTTGCAATTCTGGATGTGTGGAGTTTCGCATTGCCCTGCTGGAATTGCCCAAGTCTGTCGGAATGCACAATGGACAAGAATGGATACAGGTGGTCAGATGTGTCACCTGTCAGAGTCGTATCAAGAGCCCTGTATCCCTTCAACTGCTCACATCACACAACATTATAGCGCCTCCACCAGCTTGAAAAGTCCCCTGCTGACATGCAGGATCTTTGGATTCATAAGGTTGTCTTCATATCCGTAAATGTCCCTCCGTTCGATACAATTTGAAACAGGACTTGTCTGACCAGGCAACATGTTTCCAGTCATCAACAGTCCAATGTCGGGCCCAGCATTGGAATCTGCAGCAATTTGCGGTAGGGTTGCATTTCTGTCGCGTTGAACAATCCTCTTCAGTCATTGTTGGTCATGTTTTTCCGTTTACAGTGGTGCCAGGGATTTGATGTTTTACTGGATTCCTGACATTCATGGTTCACTAGTGAAATGGTCGTGTGGGAAAATCCCCACTTCCTCACTACCTCGGAGATTCTGTGTCACATCACTCATATGCTGACTATAACGTCGTGTTCGAACTCACTTAAATCTTGATAACTTGCCATTGTAGCAGCAGTAAGTACGCTAAGTCTAACAACTGCATCAGACACTTGATGTCTTTCATAGGCGTTGCCAACTGCAGTGCCGTATTCCACCTGTTTACATATCTCTGTTTTTGAGTATGCATGCTTATACCAGTTTCTTTGGCACTTCAGTGTATATACTAGTGTTTTCCCCACAGCTTCACCTGCATACATGCATGTCACATATAATATGCACATCTCTTGGTCCATTTTCTCCTCCCCCTCTCTGTGCATCACCTCCTCACCTCCCTATCTGTTAATCTCATCCTCTTCCCCCTGAATACCCCAGCTTCGCTCGTGTCCAAAACTCTACCAACCACCAGCTGTGGTCAGAAATCGATCTGAGTATGAAATGCAGACACAACAGATGCTATGTAAGGGTACGTCGTAAGTCTCATGAAAGTAGGGGTGCATGAGGTATGCATGCTGACTCATCGATACCCCTGCCTGTTTTTGCAGTTGTTTCTATCACATTAGGAAATGTGTTTGTCAGGGACAGTCATGTTCAGTTGCACAGATTTGCTGCATTCACATTTTGCAGTAATGTAATGCATGCACCTGCCTTCAGTGCTGTACGGCATGGTGGCATGCCAGGCAGTGTCGAAGACTGCAGGAACTCGATCTAGAATTGTACCATGTTGTCATCACTGTCATGTCATCAGATGTGTAGTTTGTTATGTTACCATGTAGCACCGAGCGAGGTGGCACAGTGGTTTGACACTGGACTCGCATTCGGAAGGACGATGGTTCAATCCCGTGTCCGGCCATCCTGATTTAGGTTTTCCGTGATTTCCCTAAATCACTCCAGGCAAATGCCGGGATGGTTCCTCTGAAAGGGCACGGCCGACTTCCTTCCCCATCCTTCCCTAATCTGATGAGACCGATGACCACGCTATCTGGTCTCCTTCCCCAAACCAACCAACCAACCAACCATGTAGCATGTTCAGGGTTTCACTACTTATCACAGGTATCGTGTTTCTGGGATCAAGGATGGCCATTGTGTGTAAGCAGTTGACATTGCAGCAATTGGACAATATGTTGGATATATACGGAATATGAGCTCCATAGGTCTCGATACATAATTACATAGCTCAGATGATTGTGTCACCCTTCTTTTAGGGTCACGGGCTAGACGTCCTTCCCCCAGTACCAACTGATGCTATCGGAATATTCTATCCTTCTTCCATGCAACAATGTTATGGCATTACCAGAGCTGGCAATGACAAGTGCAGTGTGATCATACTTCTGCCAGCACTAGATTTACAAAATAGATTTTTCCTGTACCAGCAGCTGCATCTAGAAAGAATAGGCCACAATGTTCAGTCTGTAAGCACCCCATTAGCTTTTATGCCACTCATTGGGCATCATTCAGAAGAGGTTTATGTGAAACTATGAGGAAGTAATGCAAAATAATGTTATTACCAATGTGTTTGAAGGGTAACAATACAAAACAAAAAAACAAAAAAATCACAAATGGATGTACACCTTTAACATACTTTTATTCATAGATTCCAAAAGTTTTCAACACATTTTTCCCATTGTGGACCAGTTTCCAGTATGTCCTGTTCATAGAAGTCCGTTAGGTTGTAGTATAACCATGTATAGACTGCTAATTTCACTTCTGCATCTATTGCAAAGCTTTTGCCAGCCAGGAGTTTCTTCGTGGGACCAAACAGATTAAAAGTCTAGCAAAGTCCGGACTGTATGGTGTATGCTGGAGCCCCTCTCACCCAAATTTGGTGCTTTTCTCATGAACAGGAGCAGCAACATGGGGCAAGCATTGTCATGAAGTAGTTGGACACCAGCAGTGGTGTTTGTTGTGAAGGGCATCATGTAACTTAACCACAATTTTAATGTAGTTTACAGTGTCCACAGTGATAACCATGTTCAGCAAAGTCAAACAATTACACAATATGCATATCCCAGAACACTGCCACAAGCACGTTCCTGGCAGACTGAGTCACTTCGATTTTTTTCATGCTGGGTGACCAGCATGTTTCCACTCCATAGAGGTTTTGGGCATTAGTGACAGGTGCACAATTCATCACCAGTGATGATTCCTCTCAGAAAGTCATGCCTATGTTAAGCGATCTACACTTGTCAGCAGTCACTGGTCCTTTTGGTTGTCCGTCAGGTTCTTAGGCACCCAGCGAGCACTAACTTATAAAATTTCAACTTGCTATGAACAGTATTGCACATCGCACCATAGGAAATGTTGAACTGCTGCCATAAGGATCTCAGTTGCAAGTGTCGGTTGTTCAAAATTGCTGCCCTACTGTCTCCAACGTTCTATTAGGTTGCAGCTGTTCCTGGTGGCACAGAGCATGGCAAATCACTAAGGTTCACAAGGCCATCTTGGAAGAGTGCACACAACCTGGACACATTGCTATGGTCCATATACTCATCCCCATACAAGCCACACATGTGCCTGTGAATTTCACTCGGTTTATGCCCTTTGGCCCACAAATATTGAACTATACTTTGCTGCTCTTCAAAAGTTGATGGCCGTAGCATGTGCACTATGTTTGTTTTGTAGTTCAGACATGTCTTGCTTTAGCTACACATGAAAACAAAATACCCTTTGCAATGCAAACTTCAGACTATATGTTAACGAAATTTCAACATTCCAGATTCAATATCAGCGGAGAAAAAAATTGTTGTGTTACTTTCCGATCCTCCCTCGTGCATAGGCTTGGAGGTCATCGTCATTGTAACTTATTTTGTGAATGACCTCACTGTCAGAGTGCAGTGGGATTGAGATGTGAGCAAGCCAAGGTCTACTAATCATTTATTGCATTTGGCCATAGATGGATCTCCTACAGGCACTAACACACAGATCAACACATAGTCACTTGATTGCATGGTCATGGTTGCGAGATTCGTTTTGCATTGAGAAACATATTTCGACAGACATGGGTTACTTATAGTTTTCGCATAGAGGTGGGATTTTTGGAGAAGTACACACGTTGACTGTTCTCTAAGTGGACAGTTAGATGTTTCACATAGAGGTAATGCTCATATATGGGTAACTCCAGTGTTCCCATACAGCCTCATTACTGCTTATATATCTGCCAGTCTTGTTCTGCATGGTCATATCCTCCTGTTACACATCCCGCATACCAAAGATGGCCAAGTCACTACCCTTATTGACATGCATGAATACTTTCTAGCTTTGTTGTTACTGCACAGTTCCTTATTGTTATACATGTGGACCATTGGTAACAGTAAAGGAGAATACTGAAGTATCCATTGATTGTCTATTTCGACAGCTTCAGATGTGCATGTAAGATATGTAGTAGTGAAACCAGCATCTTTGGGGTATGGTGTCTGTAAAGAGGATAGCCATCGTGTCCGGTATTAGTACCTGTGAGTAGTGTTTTGGATATTTCTTGGTACATCACAGGGCGCATATAGATTTATGTATCTGCGCAAACCATGAATCGTGTTGTGTGATCAGTTCATATTGTGGTGGATCGGGTGCAGGGTCTGATACTACAGCAAAAATAATGTCATCAATACTGGGTGGATGGATGAATTCTGTTTACTGACCACAGTAAGTTTTAACTACTATTGATGGAATTCCCATGCTATAGTGTCACAGTGATCACTGGAAGTCTGGCTGTGCGTAAGTGACTGCGTGACCTCTCATCACTGGGGTTGCATGTAAACATGATAAACAGATTTGGGTGGCCATATTTCTTGATAACCATCTAGGCATCCTGTATATGTTCATACATCTTTGGGGAGGAGGGGGGTGCTACTGGTGAATATAACATTGTTGACATTTCTGTCTTCTGCAAGTGTATCCTTAAAGTATATGTCATGCTTGACACTGAAACGATGTTGATGTGGGCATATGTATTGGAGGTTTCAGTCTCAGTTTTTGCATAAATATGCACTAGAAAATGTTGCAATGATTGGCAGCAGTGTAATAGGTGGTTGGAGACATCAATGTAAACCACAAGGTGGTACACATATAATTCCATTGCTGATATCTTCTTTGGCATTGTCTCACCAGACAATGGGTCAACATGCAGGAGAACATAATGATAGCCATAATCTCCTTAGGGAGAAATGAGGGGATACTGCAGAATGTCATATAATAGGTGCAACTCGGATATGTGTGTAACCATTGTATTGTGTCAGTATAGAATGGTGTCGTGGATGTTATTGCCATCTGCTGATTTGGCCATTGCAATCATGGGTGACTGAGACGGATTGACGTGGCATTTGAGCTCTCGTGGCAGTTGCTCATTGGATCATATAACGAATTTGTACTCATCACTCTGCGAACATTCTAAGGCAGTTTTAATTTGTTATGTGCGTGGTGTGTACATGTGGCATGCTGTGCACTTTTTCTGTAATGTAATCATGATCTTGCAGTGCATGTTGATGTTCTATTTGCATCGTCTGTGTATCTTGAGGATCTCGTTACCTAGGGATTTAGGTATTTGGGCGCATTGCCTTAAGGTGGCAACATGGACCCTGCCACTGTATCTTGCAAGTGGCGTCCACTGTGGTATGTGTACAAGGTGCTGTTTTACCAGACATTATAATATGGAATGCTGTATTATATTTTCCTATGAGCCGTTAGAAATGTCTCAGCTGTGGCATGTCCCCTTGTGTCAAAGCATGTAATTCGGGCAGTTGTCAGCCAGGTTATAAAGTTTAATCTGGTCCCATTTGCACATAATGTTGATATTTCACCCCCACAGAAACAGTTGGTATCTCTGCACATTGTTCACGAGATACGTAATGATTGGGCAGCCTAGAGAGGTGTGAACATACCTCTGCTTGGTGATGTCTCATGTTTTTCAAGTGTGTCTCTTGATGTAGCAGAGTCTCATGTTCATGAGTGGGTGAAGTACTGTCTTAGCTTTAGAAGCCTCACAGCACAGTAATTGCTAGACCTGAACACTTTGTGTGTTGCTGCGTTGAACACATCTGTGCATGATGTCTTTCCATGTCTTCAGGACGTTGCTGTGCATGCAACATTTTTTTGTGTTTGACACAGGTGCACATTTGACCCATCGGCATGTGCTTTTGTCTCAGTATGTTGCACCCATGTACACTGTGTCTGTTGCAGTAAAGGAGTTGCAAAGGGTGTTCAGGTCCGGTATCTGGATATGACAGGCCATTCAGCTACAGCGCACATTGTACTATGTCGTCCTTGCTGGACATGTAATGAATGTAGAATCTGTATGTAAATATAATGGAGGTGGAAACATGCAGGTATTTCACATTGGAAGAACAAAGTGGTACATACCTATGCTAAGTGCCTGACTTACGTCCGGCAACCTCACGACATGGGCCATCCTCTGGGTGTGTAATTGCAATGCATGTGATTTACTGATGGTCATCACCTTGGAAATGACACATTATTGTCTGTGGTAGGATGAGAATGGATGGGTATATGCTGGAGGAGGCAATGCATCTGTGTATGTTGAGTTGTCTGCCCAGTTGCCTATAAGCAGCCTGACACGTGCACTGTCCTGCAGAGAAAGTTGATAGTTCAGGTTGTTACTACTACCACGACACCACCTGTCTTGCAGGACAGCCTATATGGCAGGGGTTTAAAAATATGTTGTGTGTCTATATAAGTAAATATTGTAGCTAGAGCATTATAAACCTCCATATCTTGGTCCTGTCAGGGCAAGGAGTTTCTATGCCAAATGTAATCTGCTTGGGTCCAGCGGTCTGTGAGGAGTTCCCAGACACACTAGCCTCACTCGCAGATTCTTCCCCACCCCCCTCCCCCTCCCCTCCCCTTCCTCCACCCTCTTTCTTTGTCCGCATCTTCCTCCCCCTTGTCTGCCACCTCGTCCTCTCACCTCTATCATTCCATATCCTCCTCCTCTTCTTTCTGACCATTGCCCCCTCCATTCTCTCTTATCCATGTCCCCTGCCCCCCCCCCCTCCTCTCTCTCTCTCTCTCTCTCTCTCCATCTCCTCCTCCATCATCTCTGTGCCCATCTCCTCTCCTTCGTCCATTGGAGCTAGGGGTGTATGAACCTCACAGTTATGATATTTGTGAAGTTTGCTGTTTGTGTGTCATCTTGGTTGAAATTGATCCAGTAGTTAAGGATAGACATACATACGTGTTTACTTTATGAATACAGTAAGGGCCTAGGTCGAGACCCTTAGGATTGCAGGATGACAAGATGTGGAGTGCAGTGGTGAAGGCCAGTTGGTGCTCCGTGTTTAAATGAAACAAATTTGGCAAGACATACATTTATTTGGTTTAAGTCTTACAATTGAATCTTCTTCTCTAAGGCCGTAGCAAGACCAATGGATGCAGCATGCAGCCTGGAAACATGCTGACTAATTCACTTCAGTAGATTCTTGAGAACGTTGCCTCTGTTGCAGCTGCTTACATACTTCCTAGAACCCATGCAGGGTAGTGGGCAGCAAGCTTAACTTGTACAGTGGCATCAACCATCAGATCATCTACTACTTGTTACTCGGGCACTCTCTTGGACATTGGAGGGGTGTGCCTGAGTAAACTTCAGCAGCTCTACAAATAATGTAGATTGTACTGCAGACTTACCGGCATGTCCTCTCTGTTAGAGGTAGGCCATGAACACCAGTGTCTGTTAACAGATGCAAGTAGTTGAAAGTACATGATACTAGAAGCAAAGAAGTGTCAGTAAACATAAGTCTGCAAAGGAACCATTTGCGAGATAATTGCGACTTTGTGGTTACCAGATACCACTGACCTCATTCTGTGTAAGCATCATCCCAGTTAGGAAAAGGTAACAATACTGTATAGCATTAAGTAAAGTTGTTAGAGATTACTTTGTAGAATGAATGTTCCTTGAATTATCACGACAACGTAGAAGACGGTACTCGTATGTAAAGAAGGTATTCTTAGTGTCGTCCTTGTATCTGGATATAGCACTGTACCTGTCACTACATTGAGTTTCGAATCCTTTCAAACTTGCCTTGATCATTTTGAAATTCTTGTACAAGCATTGACACGTCTCTGCTCCAATACCTAATTGTGTTAACCATAGTGGCATACACTACATCCAAAGGGGGCCCTAAACACAGAAATCCATGGAGTTCAGATCAGGTGAAACCATGGCATAGGTCCTCTTTACCCAATCCATCTTTGGCCGTATCGGTGTGTTGGGTGTCATCTCATCATAACAGCAAAATATGCCAGTGCTTCATCGTGCATGTACCACATCCTCTGGCGTTGATCTAATGGGACAGCCTCAAGCGGTCCTGAAAGATGGTGCTGCAGAAATCGTAGATAATTCTGTCCATTGAGTCGGACTGGTAACATGTACTGCCCAATAAAACAGTCATCTAGCACTCCTAACAACATTCACAGTTAGAAACATCGCTGAGGGGACTTCGTGCACAGAATGTGGATTGGAGCCTAGATAATTAACTCATAAACGTGAGAATTGTGATAGTTAAACACACCTTGACAATTGAACCTTCCTTCATTTGTAAATAAAATGTTATTGTTAAATATAGAGTTGCCTAAAGTGTGTTGTTGCATCAGCTGACGAAACATTAGTCAAGGACGAAAGTCCTCCTTCACTAAGACACTCAACTTAATGGGAGGTGGAATGAATACATTGCATCATGATGGATTATTCTCCAAACAATACTGTGGCGCATTCCAGTAATTTGTGTAGCAAGTCTTCTTGTCGCATTTCCTGGAAGTGTTCGCCTGTTTTCAGTTTCACATCTTCAAGCACAGGTATAATTCCTGCAGGCCTACCTGCTCTCATAGCATGTGCGAAACTCCCAGTTTTTCGGAGGCATTGATGGACCCTTGTAAACATTCTGTTTCTTGCAGTGTGTGCTTCTTGGTATGAATGTGCAGCCTTCTACACATTGCTGTTAGCTGTACCATACATGAAATGCTTATCTGGATACTCCTCGTTATTGTGATGTTCCATGTTACCACCAGCACTCGTACAACACAACTGACGTTCTGCAAACAGCTGTCATGAGGGGCACTCTGATTGTGCACTGCAATATACATTTCGTTTACAACTCCACATCTCAAAAATGTAAACAAAGACGACACCAAGGTGTATCATGCAGTTTTTACACATAATCACGTCAGTAGTGGCTGGTAAGCAGAAAGGGTGGAGACTCCAGGGACTAAATACCATGCATAAGATGGATCATGGATTCTATGATGGGTTTATTGGTACAGCAGCTGGTCTCTATAATTTTGTAAAGAGACAGTCTGCTTGGAAAGTTATTTTTATTACAAATAATGCATGTCACCTGGTCAAGGCTTCCTCAGATTTTTTAAAACAAAAGCAAGAAAGTAATTACATAAAATTACAAGTTAAGTAGCTTGGTTCTAAGCTTTGCTAAACTTTTAAAAATTATCTTTGAAAATTAAAAAAAAAACTGGCTAGTAGGGCAGTTAGAATGATCGTAACAAACCATCTCAAAGAAGAACTATCAAATGAAATACACTGGAACGAAACCAAATGTATAAACTTAAAAGGATAAAAACTGAGGATAACTGTATGAAAGTAAACATAAAGTGGAGGGAGGGACACTAATAAAGTAATGGAAAATACTTTAAAATAGTCAGAGCTGCCAGGTGAAGCACAGCATAGAGCCACATGTACATCGAATGACAGAGATATCAGGTGACTAAATGGTGCAATAGATGGTCACATTGAAACTACGGTGCAGAGAAAAACTGTGTTGCCCATGCTAATGGGGCAGTACATCAACAGAAGGCATTAGTATTGGTAAAAGTTAAATTTGTTTGGATAAATCATGAACATAATCTGTCCTGATATGATTGCATAAGTGAAAATAATGAACCCTAAAGCCCCATCGTTGTTTGCCCAACTTAAAACTCGTAAAGAGAATTACCTGATACTCCCCATATAAAATGATACTGATAATGTGGGTGGACCAATCTCAAAATAAATCTTGAGACTTTTGCAGAAAAATTTTGTGTTTAAGGAGAACTTCACAGTATGTAATCAGAAGGAGTTAGTTGGTTCACTCACTAGTACCGCATCTTTCCAAAAAAATTGACTTCCACTATCATTTGATGTAAATAAATAAATAAAAAACACCATACACCAATGTTCCAGTCAGTAATAAGTCACCCTAATATTATGCAATACAGCTGACTTACACTAGACGAAACCAATGAAATTTATTCATCCTTTCACTACTGACAGCATGTAATTACTTCTCATTTAACAACAAATGCTGTAGACAAACCAGCAGCTTGGCTATGGGTAGTTCGTTGGCAGGTTTCCTATTTGATGTTTTTGTTGATAATGTTTTTGTTGACAATCTTGAATGCAGGTGTTTTAAAAATAACAGAGAGAATTCCAAACAAGTCCTTTTTTAATGTCGATATGCCAATGACTTGTTTATTATCTTCAGTGGATCAAGGGAAGAAGTCAAAGTTAGTAGAAGGCTTCAATAAACTGCATCCCAAAATGGAATTTACCTAAGAATTGACAGATAAATGTGGTATACTTAACTACTTAGATCTGCAGATATAACTTTGCAACTGAGACAGACTCTTTATATAACAACTTTTTTTATGATAACTAAGCAAACACTGTTTTCTGCCTTGTTTCACAATTTTATTACTAATGTTACTGCACAACGTAGGTTCGGGTTATGAGCCCACTTATTTATGTGCTTCAGAGACTGCAGCAAAGCATTTAACAATAAGACACTAAAAATGTAGGAAGTACTGGAATAGGCTTTACTGGAATATCAGAGCACCTTGTACAACCAATCAGAAATCTGTACAAAAACCAAGAAGCAACAGTAATAATACAGCAATAATATACAGAAACTTTCTGTTGGGAAAAGGAATCAGGTAAGGATGCATACTGTCATATTTTTTCTTTTTATGGTGAATACATAATGTGAACTTCAGGTCTAACAGATATGGAGATACGCATGCGACATAGTACTTAATAGCAGGCAGTGAAGAAGGTATTAAAAGTGTGCTGGGAAGAATATGAAAAGAAAGAGAAAAAGTTGTTCTGAGGCTAAATTTGAAGAAAACAGCATCATTAACAATAGGAATGAAGATTAAATTGGTGATCAATGAGGAAAGCATTGAGTAAGTTGATAAAAATGTGTATTTAGGATCTACATTAACAAAAGCAGCTCCTGCACTGAGAATATAAGAAAGCCACTGCAATTAAATTAAGCATATAGCTAAAGGGAAGGAAACTGTCATCTTTGAACAAAATAAAAATGGCTGAAACTTCGATTTTTTTCCCCATACTTTTGCATGTCTGAATCATGGGAAGATAATGGATTCTTTTGAAATCTGGTTCTGGAGAAGGATCCTGAGGATTTCATGGACTGAAAAAATAAAACTGTGCTCTAAAAAATAAAATATATTTAGGGGCCAAAATACTACAAATGAAACAAAGGTACTTAAGGCATATTGTGACTGCAGAAGACTTGCTAGGAAAAGCTGTTGCTTGGGAGAACAAAAGATCAGTGGAACAGAGGACAACCAAGAAGAAGGGGTAGAGCACATAAAAAAGCACTGGAATGATCCTGGAAGAAATAGGACCAATGCAACATGTGTAGGGGCATCATTCATAATGTCACCAGGAATTGGTGATGACGTGATGGATCGTAATCATAATTTGGTTAACTGTCTTGTGATGCTTTTAGATTTCATAGTTCTCTATACTTCTTTGTCCTTTCTTCTTCATTCTTTGATAACCTACTTGCAGTCTACTGAATTCGCCCAACATCTGGCAAATTCTTCTGCCTTTCCCTCTCATTCCCGGAATAAACCTTTCAATTCCCTCTATTAGAAGGCAGTCTCGAGTCAAATGATGACCAGTGTAGCTTCTCATTCTTCACTATCAGCAACATCCTCTGATCTTCTGCGACTGTTCTCAGTGCTGCCTTATTCCTGACTTCATCAATTCAGCTGATCTGCTCCATTCTCTGCCAAACCAACATTTCACAAGCTTCAATTCTCCTCCCATTCTGCTTTCTCAGTATCCATGTCTCTGCTTTATACAGTCCATCATTAGTTGCTTTCTGAATTCTGCTAAGAGTAATTTCTGCTTTTGAAATGTCTCTTTCACCTGTGCCATTTTGATTTTGGTGTACTGTTCACAGTGCATATCTTTCCTAATCCAACTTTCCAAAAAACTTAATGTTCACACCTCTTGTACAGGTTCAGGTCCTAACTTACACATCATAACACCAACACAAAATACTTAATCAGATTTTGTCCTTTCTATCTTGGTTCCCATTGTTGTTACAATTGCATCATGATTGCTGATCTCTGTTTCTGTGAACAACTTAAAGGAGATTTTGTCAGTTGTAAGTTACAATTTTTAAATTCAGTTGTGGGGTGATTGAAAATATCCTGCAACTATTATAATATGACTTTGTTCCACATGTGCAGGGGGAACAGATGTTTTCTCTGAAGCTTGGTGCTAATGCTAAAGACTACTTTTTCATGATATTTGAGTGATAATACAGTTTAACCATTACATCCTCATTTTTAAGTGAGCCGAACATTTATGGCATGAATAATCTTTGCAGTAACATCAGAAATTGTATGTAGTATTGCAACTTTTCATATTTTTGTTATTAAAGAATAATGTTAACTGTTCCTTCTTTGTGAAGGCATGTTATCATCAAGCTACAAACTATCCTTAATTGCTTTACAGAGTCTTGTTCTGCCTTAATATTTCTGTGCTATACATCCTAGCAGGTATCTAATTATAGATCCCACAAGCATCTGGTGACTAAGGATACTTCAACCCATTATTAACGCATTTAATTACCTTTTTTGAATTACAATTACTTTTTAATTACTATTATTTTTGAAAGTATACTAATGTTATTTTCATGTATGTGGTTATGTATAAATTATGATCAAATTAGATTATTGCAATGTCTAATACAGCCAGAAATATTTTTATGTAAACAAAGGAAAGGTAATTAAGATCATTATGTTTCTATAGCCGTGAACCATGGACCCTGTTGCAATGAGTTAGCTTGTGCCTCAGAAATAACGATAGCCCAACCGTTGATGCTATTACGTCGAAAGGGTGTTCCAGGGAAGTATAAGGTGCAGTTGCCACTTTGGTAGTTGTAGGGGAAACAGTCTGGATGATTCACAGTTGTGGCCTTGTAACACAACATGGTGGTGCTGTGTTGGTACTGTGGATGGCAGAAAATGAGGGGAAACTGCAGCTTTATATTTCCTGAGGAAATATAGTTCTACTGTATGGTTTAAGGGAGACTGCACTCTTGTGTAAAATAGTCCCCTATTCAGATCTTCTGGTGAGGACTTCTCAGGAGTATATCATCAGATAAAAACGTATCTGGAACTTAGTGGTCTGAAATGTGGAATATGTTAGATCCCCCAGTCGTGCAGGTGGGTTAGCGAACTCAAAAAGGAAACTGGATAGGTTGTAGTTAGATACAATGAGAATTAGTGAAGTGCAATAGCAAGATTTCTGGTCTGGTGAAAACAGGTTTATCAACACAAAATCAAATGGAGTTAACGAAGCAGTAGCTCTAATAATGCATGGAAGAAAAGGGTTACAGGAAAACTGTGATGAAAATTTAATTCTTTCATGTTCTAATTCATGCTATCTTGAATATCTTATGAATTAAATTTTGACAGTCAAAGAATGTATCCTGGTGTAATTTCCTATAATGATTAGAAGACCGATAACAAGAAATCATACAATTTAAGTTTAATAAGTGAAATATTACTACAGTAGTGGTGCCCCAATTGTACAGCTGTAGTTTTTATTTTCATTAAGCTGAAATCTAACAATCATGTTAACAGACTGAACAATAAAAATAAAACTGAACTCAAAATTTGGAGAAAAGCAAATATGGCATTTGCTAAGGTACACATATGCACCATACCTCTACTTAATTACATAAGTGACCTTCCTAGGGAGTTAAAATGCTTTTAAAATTTTTCTTTGCGAATGAGATATAGGATTTGAATTAGACTACTACTTGAATAAACTTGTAAGTGGTTAATAGTGAAATATTGTTCTTAGACTAAAGTCATTTGTATTTGACTATCAATAATGTTTGATACATGTCACAAATACGTGGCTACTAACTACAGATCAACTGTGTTGGTAAGCTAACGGAAAAAAGTCTGTATGGTTAGAAGTAACGCTTAATCTGTTGACATCCATCCAAGAATATGGACATATTTCTAACAATTTCTTGCTGTCATAGGAGATGATTATCGAAGACAATGCAACTGAAATTACTTAATATTTATTTACCAAAAATTAAAACGCTAATAACACACTCTCTGTTTGCAGAAAAGAACAGGAAAGGGTATGATTAGTAGAGGTACAAGGTACCCTCTGCCATGCACTGTATGGTGGCTTGTGGAGTATGTATGTAGATGTAGTATTTCTTTTGGATCCTGTTATATATGAATACATTTATTTCTTTAATGTTGTTCTTGGGTTAGTAATAACCAGTTTAAAAGAATTGTACTGTAAAATTAAATATACAGTAATGGAAATCAGTATAGAGGAATAGATATTTGAAGGAAAATTAACATTGTTGGATGGAATAGTTCTGCCCATTGTATATGCAATAGTATGAGATCCAGTGTATCAACAAATGCAGTCAAATTGTATTGCATTTGATGGCAGTTAACCAGTATATGACACACCCAATGATTCAAATAAGACACCATTAGTGACAGTGTGTGTTGTGTATATAGACCATGTGTGTGATGGTGCCATGCAAAAACATTTACCATAGATGAAAAAGCAAAAATTGGCGCATACAAGGAAGTGGGACACTCTAATCGTCCAACCACCGGAAGTTGAACAGTTCAAGTGCAGTGATCAATAATTTCGTTAGATTGGGCACACAATATGAGCAGAGTGGAAAATATGACCAACATAGAAAATTATCTGCGACATCGCAACAGTTACTTTGGCACAAAGCAAGGGGCAAAAGCCGGTATTCTTTTCAGTATGTTGCTGATTTACAGTTTCTGATAGCTGCCAGACATATATGACAAGTATTGTCTTACGAAAAACGTATTTCATTCAAGAAATGACTGCCGGAAGCTGCTCTTAACACCAAACATAAAAACATGGAGTTTGCTGAAAAACATACGCCGTGGGCTTCAGAACGGGATAAAGGTTTCTTCAGTGATGAGAAAAGGTTTAATGTAGATGAGCCAGAGGGATTTCATTGTTATTGGCAAGGTCTGGGAACAGAGCAGCAGGTAAGAATGAGCAGAACTTGTGCTCGTGTGAGTGTTATGATTTGGGTAGCCTTCTGTGCCTAAGGTAAATCATCTGTTGCGTGGCTGATCACTAGAATGAACTCTTAACATGTACTCTAAGATGTTAGAAACAGAATTGATGAGAATGCATGAGGACCTATTAGGCGAAAGTCTAATGTTTCAACAAGATGATGCATCTGCACATGTTTCTGCTACAACCAAAAAGTGATTTGGAGATACAGATACCAATGTCTTGGCCTATCTTGCACATATGCCAGATTTGGATCCTGTCGAAAACCTTTTAGGAATATTTACAAAGGGTGTGTTTATCACAATGGAAGGCAATTCGTGGTCATATTTGAACTGAAAAGAGCGATACAAGAGGAGTGTGCCACAATTTCACTGCAAGAACTACGAATCCTAACAAAATCAGTGCCTAAAAGAATTTTTTGAAAAAATAGGAACAACAGAGGTTGGACAAAGTACTATAGATTGACCCACAAACAATGGTGGTTCGCTCATGTAGAAGCGTGGATGGGGATGCATTGTTGACGATTCCAAGTGACAGTTGTGCTACGTGCATGCTCATGCTTTCCGCTTGAAGAAAGTGTATATCTTGCAAATTATGTCTCTCGCTTACTTAAGCAGAATTTATCTTACCACCACAATCAGCGATGACAACTCGCAACAAATGGAATCAGAATTCATTAAACAACTCGCTACGATCACGTTTAATGTTTGCATTAGTATGGCATTTACAGCAGAGTACTCAGAACATATTGAACACTCATTTGATGTCATGTGACATAGGTGTGCAGAAAAAGCCAAAACACAACTGCCATCATTTGTTACTCTAACTAAATGCAATAACGCAACAGGATATTATCGTAAAAAGTTTATCCTGAATGTGCAAATTCCTGTTACTGCACAGAAAATAATAATCACTCACTGTAAATAAGTCTCGATGCATGGAACATAACTGTGCATACGCGTTCTCAGAATATTTGCGTAATTGTTAAGTTGCAATTGGCGAATAGTATAATTTGAAAAGGCATAGCCTTTTCACTGATCGGGTTACTCTAATGCTTAGACATGGGAGTCTAATGCTTCTCAAAAAAATAAAACATAAAAAGTCAGGCAGTGCGAATATGCATGTAAGTTGCTTGCAGGAAACATAGTTACGTATAAAAGTACATCATGATTCATCAGTTGCATAATAACTTAGCTCATATATCCACTTAGTCTAATCAGTGTCAGTTTGCCTTAATGTGGGGAACTGGAGGCAAAGTAACGGAATATGAGAGAAGTCCCTGTTAGTATTTTACTGGAATATTTATCATCTGCTAGTGGATTCAGTCACAGTGATTAAATATCAAGGCATAAAATATGGGACATTAGAGAAACACAAAACAATGTAATAAGGTGGGACAGTTTACACGTTTGATTGGTTATGATTCCAACAGCACACCTCAGAATTATTTTATGTTGAACTAAAATAAGGAAACTCACAAGTACTGAAGAATAGACGCTTGAGTATCATATATGTGGAATCCTTCGCATTACAAATTCCCAGGATGTACTTCAAAAATGTAAATTGTCCGTTTCCCTTTTCCACAGCCATTCTACTTCACATTGTTTAATAGTCTGTAGCTATTTAATCAGTGGATCAGAGTCAATGGGTTTATCATTGATTCTATCATGAAATACTATTTTTGTCCTCTTGTTAATTTGCATCAATCTGCATGTATTTAAGGCTGGTGTTCACACTGGAGCAAGTGAAATTTTCCTCGCTTTTGATAATAGAATTACATTGTTATTATGCAGTGGTCTAAATGCAGAATTTTTTATCTAGTGCTTGGAGCCCACTTTTATGTTTCATATTTGTTATGAAAATGGAATTCTAGGATTAAACAATGAACACAATGAGAAAAGACAACCACTCACCTGCAGATGATCAATAAGTGGTCATTAAGCATATATTACCAACCGGAAAATTGCACGAACTTTCAAGCATTCCTTCCTTTTTGGTATAAATCCACACACACCATAATGACTCTAAAAAGGGTGAAAGCTCAAAATGTACTGCAGTTTAATGATATGTTACTTATGTCTATATGTTTTTACAGCTGTTTATATGCCCAATAGAATATAATGTCGGAAGAACTGGTGGACCACACAAGCACACTCATATCTGTGAAGGATTCCTTGAACAATGCTGACTCAGTTTGAGAAAGAGGGGTAGGTGCAGCGTCAGGATAGCAGTTTTGTAAAAAAAAGTAGTGACTTACCCCCAGAAGAAGCTTGAGGGTACAACTTACAGTTTCTGTCTGTGATACTGTTGAGAAATGGGACTCTCTTAATTAAAAAATCCTTTCATCAGCAAGTAACTCCCAAAAAAATTGTTCAGAGAAGATCCAGTTTTAAAGAGCTGCACTTCACAGTTGATTTCAGTATAGGTGTTGTGCCTTGCATTCACACGTAAAATTTTATAGCTGGAATTGGGAGAAGTAATCATGTTGAGGAGTTACAGACTTTTATAATTTAATGTGTCATTGAGGCTTTGGGAAAAAAAGAAAGAGAGGAACTGATGCTTTTGTTTTCGTATGTAAATATTCCGTCACTATTTTGAAGTGTGACTTGCCCACCGTGAGGTAAGACTGTACAAAGTGTGTCAGTAAACTTTTCCATCGAAGGCATACTTATTTAACTGTTATCAAAATTACTCACCAAACTTATTTTTCATAGTGGGTTCTTCAATCCAGATACTTTGTTGCACAGCTACATGATCTCTTCATTTGTAAATCTGTAAAATCTTGCACAATGGTAAGTATTACAGGTGAAGATAGGAATAAGAGATGCTCTGACTTATAATGTGTCTCATACCAGTCTCAGAGAAAATTGTCCCATCATTTAATTACTGTTGTCCTACTGTAAAACCTGAGGAGGAATGTATCATTTACAGTTTAGTGGTGTGTATTTCAGAGAAATGAATAAGTTAACACAACAAAGATTCTGCAGAAGTGGCACTGAGGTGCAGTGTGTCATACCTCTGATAGCCAGTATTAAGGCACCAAGTCAGGCATCAATGGAGGAAATAATCTCTTACAGGCACCTTGGCTTAGCTCATCCCCTCTCCCCTGCTCTCTCTCTCTCTCTCTCTCTCTCTCTCTCTCTCTCTCTCTCTCTCTCTCTGTGTGTGTGTGTGTGTGTGTGTGTGTGTGTGTGTGTGTGTGTGTGTGTGTGTGGTATTTTTCTTCTTCTAGTGTTAGGAAATTAATCATTGTAGATGAGTTAACAATATTTACATGACATGGCACAGTTTTTCTCTAACTTAAGAGTAAAATTTGGACTTACTGATTGTAATATCAAAATAAAATCATCTACAAACTTGGAAATACGTTACAGTGATGACACAAATTTCAACTCCAATTATGTGATTAGTGCATCTAATAGAGAAGACTGCAAAAAGAATCATTTGGAAAAAGCTAATGTGCATTATTGGTTTGCATTGGAGAATAAGCTGCAAACTTTCATTTCATCAAGGAAATATTACAGAGGGCCAAAAGATGGGAACTAGAGTACATTTGAAGTTTGAGTTTTCATTGTCATGTATGTTATGTCAAGCTGAAAAATTTATTCTGCTGGATCACATTTTATTTCAATTCAGAGGTCGAGACTATTTGTTGTGGTGTAGCCTAGTGTGTTGTCAGTTAGCTTACTTTCTTTCACAGTGGTAGCTGTTGGCTCTTGAACATTAAGCGATAGTTCCTTTTTCCATCATTGGTCTCTCTCTGGTGAAGTACATTGTTGTCTCCATTGTTGGGCGTCATCTTGTTTGCTCTTAATCACACTTCAAATTCATCCAGTTGCTTTTGAAGGCATCTGATTCCCTACTTGCCACCTCTCATTACTATACAGAATGACCCAACCTCCAGGAACAAAATTTCAGAGTGTTTCTTGTGTATGTTGTTCTGCAGCCTCAACAAATTATACAAAATGCATACGCTTGTAATAATAATCCACTAGAGTTGCTTTTATTAGTTAGTCATTTATTTATATTTTAAACAAACAATACGTAGAAATAAAAAATTATTGAGAACTTTTACAAAATTCTTGTCGGTGATGGATAATTCAGGACAAGTGTGTCCAAAATTTTACATACAATGTTAGTTGATTTTCATCAAAGACATAATTATAATAAGAAACCATTTATCTGACATACAAATCAGTAATATAACAGTGTGCAGTGGTACAGAAATGTGGCAGTACAAAAGTAAATGATAATTAAAAAATAATATTTAAGATCTTATAAGATAAAGTAAAAGTTATATATAATTGTGACTTATTACAATATTCGGTTTGTTACTGTAATTACCTTTGTTTCCGTAAAAATAGCTTCACAACAGTAAAATAGACTGAAATGTTCAGCAGTATAATGTACAACCCAAAACACAGAGAAATGTAACAACGTTCAGACAGATGCAAAAGTTTTATAATGTTCACCAGTACCTCTCGGATACCTTCCAGACATCATGCAAAACACAAAGATTTGGGTTGAAGCCCCAGCGCAACACACAGTTTTAATCTGCCAGGATGTTTCAAAACCACACACACTACGCTGCAGAGTGAAAGATTCATTGTGGTTGCTATGACTAAGTTGATGTTACTGCAGGAACAGCTCAGCTTAGCTTTGTGTCGCTCTTCCATTATTTGCATAACTGTTGACTTTTTGTCAGTAAACCTATCCATAGGGCTGTGAACCACTGTTAATGTACAACTAACACTGTGTAAAGTAGACCTGAGCAGTAATGAATGCAAGCTTAGGAAAGTGTAAAGTGGGCATTACTGTTGTCAGCACAAGTACTGTGAGTGAATGGAGCCAATTTTGTTACCAAACATGACAGAGTATACCGTTGACATTTGCACTGTTGGACAAATATTTTCAGTAAGGTACAGATACAAAAATAAATGGAAGTAAAAAATCGAACTAAATGCAGTTACTCTGTAACGAGCTGCCAGAGACCACAGGTTCCTTCTTCTAAATTACTCAGAAAATATCTCAGAACTTCCTCCAAAATTATTCAGTGGCATCTGAGTTCAGCCTGTAGAAGATCGTCTCATCAGTGAACTGATCTTTGTTTATTTGCAGTGCTAAAGGGGTGGTGTTTGTACAGATATTGAACAGTGTCAGGGAGAGTATTGATTCTTTGTTTAATCACCTTATTGCTCTTCTTGCTTTCTTTCTGTTAAATTTGGCAATGAAGGAACATTTGGTCAGGTACTTGCCTACTAAGTGTCCGGAATTGATGTTTTGTTTCTTATCTTGCTTATAAATTCTCATGCCACACTCCCTGTCATAGACTTTTTCGCAATTGAGGAACACTACCACTATCAAGTTTGATATTTTCATGTTTGCTGCTATTCACTCAGTCAGTCGCAACAACCTCAGTTCCAATGAGAAGTGTTATGGGAAGCCAAATTTATTAGCTCTTATTATCCTATCCTTGATGAGGGATTTCTCTACTCAACTTGAAGTATTCTTTTGAAAATCATACCTATTGTTTTAAGAATCCTGACTGGTTGTTGGTTAGTTGTCATATTCACATTTGTTTGTGGTTTAGGGATGGTGATAAGTTTTACCTCTTTGCAAGATGCTGGGAAGTCACTTTGTGACATAAAGCTATTGATTATTCTTGTCAATAGCACCATCTGTTTTCTAGGTAACTGGTTCAGATGTAAGTGTGAAATTTTATCCGTGCTAGGTGTAGTGCACTTTTCCATTTCGTGATAATTTTTTTATTATTTATTCATTTATTTTTGTGGACACTTGGCTTTGGTGCTTGATAAAGACAGCATTATTCTGATTGCTATAACTGAGTAATTTACATAACCTTCAAGCTGTATTTGTTCATCCTTTAGTCTGCATATTGTGGCAGAGTGTTTTGTTTCTCATAGGTGTCAATGAGGAATTTTGCCTGCCATAAGACATCAAAGACTGTTCCCAAAGGGCATTCAAGACTTCTCTTTGGATGATGCTCATTTTTCTATCTTCCATGCATCGTGATCCTAGAATTTAAACTCATTCATTCTGTCTTCCACATCTTAGGTTCCCATTCCATAAGTTAGTTTTGTAGTTTGTGAGTGGGCTGTTTCACTTTGTTCTTTTCTTGTGGGTCTCTTGTCCTTCGCCAGTATTTCCTCGTGTGATTTTTCTGCTGTTTGAGTTCTCTTGATAATGGGGTAGCTATTTGTTATTGTTGTTGGAACTTCACATAGTGTTGTGTTGTTTTGAAAATTTAGTTCAAGTCATCTGTAGCATCATTGATTTTTGCTGCTCTAGTAAAATCTCTGTGATGTTGGATGTAGCTCCTTATTTATTCTAGTTAGCTTCATATTTCATAAATGATTTTTCTAATGAGAATTAAAACCTCTGAAATATGATCAGCACCAGTTACGGTCAGAGGTCAGATTTTTTTTCTGTTTGTATTTTGACTTTGTTCATAATATTCTTTGTCAGTATAAATATAGCACACCTGGACAGTGACCTGTGGAAACTGGGATACACATTGGGTCATCTGTCCATGAACAATGTCTCCTGATTGCAGAGAGAATTTCTGCAAGACCTTCTTTGAGGAGTTGCATGTTTGGAGACGGAAACTGTAACTATTCTGCCACCAGTAGGTGAGGGTATCTGTTGTTGTGGTTTCTAATGGTTAAATGCTTCTTCTTCCATGTATCTCTGGGCCTGCATCTTTTCCTTCTTCCCTCAGGATTCCATTCTAGTGCCTTTATCTCAGTTTCTCCATCTGGCTTTCTCAATATGTGCCCCATCCACCTCTACTTTCTCACATGTTGTGATCTTCAATACATGCTTGGTTTGCTTTCATCCAGAGCTCCTAATTATTTATTTCTTCTGGTCCCCAGACATTCACAATGTTCCAGAGACAGCTATTTGCGAAGCTCTGTAACTGTCATGTTACAATCTTGGCTATTTTCCAACTTTCACTGGCTTATAAAAGGACAGCCTTAACATTTGTTCTGAAAACTGTCACCACACTATCCAGGTATGAGAAGACTGAGTTGACAGTTTACACCAACTGCTACCCTGTAAACAGAGGCTTTTCCATTTTCCCAAAATTTAATCTCATTTTCTATGTTGTACGTATGTATCTTGAGGCCAGCAATTTCTGCTTCAGAACCAATTGAACATCTGATAAATATTGCTGTGCTGCCACCCAAGTGATTGGCTTATTGGAATGGTAGCTAGCCATGTTTCATAGTCATAAAAAGTTGTTAGCCCATAGATAGCTCACAATGACTAGTATCTCAATTTTATTTTTGGATATGCAAGTCTAAATCTCTTTTCTATTAAATGCATCATGAATCATGTGTGACCAATCATTCTCAGAGCACTGACCATACTATCCGATTGATTATGGTGCGGTTAAACATCGATACAGTCTGATTGTATTGGAAGAAGACTGGTGTCTTAAATTTGCTCTTGTAATTAAGAATTTCCTAAAACTTACTTTTGCATTGAAATTAGGTTTCACCAGTGTTCAACACTGAAAGATGTATAAGGAGTACAATAACCGATGACTGCTGTGTGAAGTAGTAAAGTAAATAAGTAGAAGATTTTGCTTCGTATAAATGAAGCCAGTTGCCAGAAATTCAGCATTTATTGAATGTGTTCCAGTAGCTGTTTGTAAAGCCTGAGATGATATGATTTATATTGGAAACTTCGATTTGCGTCTGGCACTCATTATTATGATCGTTGTCAGTTTTTCCAATCATTGAAGGTCTTGAGGAAAACTACCTGGTATACTACAGTAGAAGTTAATGAAGATGAAGTGTAGGGAGTTGAATATGCCTGAAGGTTGTAAAAGCAAGTGTATTGTCACTCTCATAAGTACAAAGGTTTTCTCTTGAATAGGCAGTATACTACACAATTATGCCTTAGTTTTGTATTACATTATCGATTTGATCTCCATCTCCTATTACACTACTCATCTGTTTTCACTTTCTAGGGTAGAATTTAGATATGCAATACAAAATATTTAGAGATTACAATGTTGTACATATGCTTTTGTGAGGTAGTTTCAATATATTTTCAGGTTGGTACTCTGTCATGGTGGGCAAGCTGCTGCTGTGTTGACTATTTCACCGAATCAGCATCATCTCTGATTTGTTATGAATTTGTTATTCATCCTAAAAAGGTATGATTTATGTCTTTGGGTAGTTACTGTTCTTTCTTATTTTATTTTTTGTAGCTCATAAAATCAAAATTTGATGTTGGATTCTTAAAAATTCTGGTTGTTGTGCATGGATATTTATTATTCCCTTGAATTTTATTTCTAATTTTTTAAAATATTATGCAGTAGTTTAGTATTAGTGTCTATTGACTATAACACATTAAGTGTTTTTATATATACTGATGCAATAGAATGAAGTAATCTGTTTACACATATGGCTTGCACTATTTTATGGCACAGGAATGCAGGAACTGTTCATTGGAAAGCAACTTGAGTGGGAATATGTAAGAAGATGTTGCAACACAAATTTTCACTATTAGCAGATCTCATTAGTAGTTGATGTGATTTCATTGCTACTTAAAAGTAAGAAAATAAAGTGGCTGTCGAAGCAAAGAAACAGCCATCATCTAGAGTTGTGATTGAAAATGAACTTAATGACCATTGAAGATTTGTTTTATTTAAATAATTCAGTATTCTTGTTGGTGAAGGAATTTTATGCGATCAATGTCTCCATGCTGCAGGAGAATGTGAAAATGACAGCTCAGTTTATGCTGTATGTTCAGAATAGTAGATGAAATTGGCCCACACATAATCTTAGTAGATGTCATTCAGTGTGTCTTTTCCTGATGTTTTACTGTCAGACCCACTCCAGTCAAAGCACAAGAAAAATATGTTATTGTGAGTGTATTTCTACAAGCTTCCAGGCTTTTGGTTCTGCATGAGATCGTCAGATAATTAACATAGTGAAGCATAAACAGAATTTGTCTCATAGGTGTACAGAACATATTTTGCTAAACACTACTGGACTAGTCATTCTTAACCTTCATGTGCTCGTGCTAGAAATAGTCACGTGAGCGCTCGCACGTGTGGTCTCCCAACCGCCCGAGAGTTTTCATCAATCTCTTGAGGTTTTCCGTTTTTAAAGGTCATATTTCCATAAAATATCGACATTAGGATATCTCACACAATATTGCAAACACATTTGTAATCAAAATTATTTATTTAACGATAAAATATACAATGGAATACAAAAAGGAAATCAAATACCCAAATGAAATAAGAACTTTTTTTTTAATTGTAATATTTTGGGACTATACAATGTAATACTTAAGACTAGAATTATTCACTGTCTTAACTTGTCACAAGAAAAGCTAATTTTGCTTTGAAAAAAGAATTTTTGATTGAAAACGTCACAAACATTTCTGTCAGATGAAAAATGCTGATCAGTCTGTATCCATTTCATTTTCGTTTTGAGGCTGACAACAATTATTGCACGTAACTGTCATGGTTGAATGTCATAGACAGACGTTTCTTCCACATTCACTGCATTCTCACTTTGTTTTTATATTCTTTTTTGAGCCACACAAATAACATATTCCTCTCCTTGAAGGGGTTGATACAGCTGGATAAACTACGTCACTCTCTGTAATTTTTCAAAAATACTAACAAATCCTTTGGTAAATGCTTCAATTTAGCTCTTTCTTTCAGGTTTTCACTCATCAGTTCCAAAGATAACGCATGTAAGAATTGTCTTCTCATTTTTTCTTTCATATTACCTGTGTTGAATTGAAAAATGCGTAACAAATTTATTCCTGCCAAGTCAAGTAAGCGGAAAAATATACATTCAGGCCACCTTTGTGTTCTTCTTGATGTTGAAATTCTGGATCACATGAGGTCTACAGTATCAACTCCACCTTTGATTGAATTATAGTCTGTGATTTGTACAGGTTTTTTGGTATCTTCATCAATGATGTCGGTATCATGCATTGTGAAGAGCACTACTACAGCTTTCCTTTTTTTTTTTGTAATCATAGAAATCAAAGTTTCGTCGTCTTGACAACCGAACATGTAGTCTCCTGCCACTGCATTTCCATTTACTGTCACAAATTCTGGGAGAATTTCTTTTTTATTTTTTCTCATTGTACCTAAAAAAGTGAAACCTTTTGCTAAGGAGGTATTCAGCCAACGGGTAACTTGAAAAATAATTATCAGTTGTTACATTTCTATTTGTTCCTTCTATGAAGTCAACCAATCTAGTGACCAAGTCGTACGGTTTGTTAGAGAGTACGTTAGGGCCTGGCACTTGTTTTCCGCAGTACACTTCTAAATTATATGTATAAAAAGTGCATGCATCACACAATGCATACATTTTTAACCCATATTTGGCTGGATTTTGATACATGTACTGGATGAATGAACATCGTCCTCTAAACGCAACCAACATCTCATCAACAGTGACAAATTCCCCTAAACTGAATGATTTTTGGCTGTTAGCAATGAAAGAAGACAAAATTTCTCGTGTAGGAGCAAGTTTGTCCGTTGCTTGACGTTCCAATCTCGTGTTTAGGTCATCAAATCTTATAGCTCGTAGCAAAAATCTAAATCTATTTAGGCTGAAATTGGCTCGCAAAATTGTCAGACCTGTTCCATTGCTATTGAAATATTCAGAGAAATTTGCACAGTTTCCTCTTTTGACCACAATCAAAAACAGAGCACCAAACAAAAAGAAACAGCGGTTGTTGTCGGCTTATAATCCCTTTCACGTACTTTAGAGTTACTGCTTCCTTCTGCCAGTGCTTGACGTGCCAATTTTTTCCTTTCAATATAATATAAATATTCCTGTACTTTACGATCCCTTCTACCATTTCGGGAGTTATTATACACTGAAAACTTTCCAGTCGAGTTTCACATTGTCTGGGTTGTCCTGTAGGACCTGGTAGAGTTTTGATTATATTTTTTATGACTTTGATTTTGTGCTGGTAATATTGGCACTACTAGCCCAAATAGTTTCCATGTCCTTACCTATATAAAATCTGATGTCATTTGTTGGTAGCTCCTGTTGATCTGTGTCATTTTCTCCCCCGTTTTCCAAATCAATTTCCAACTTTGATGTATATCATCTTCAATCCCTTCTTGTTCATAACCTGGGTCATTGGAAACGTCATCTTCTAGGGATTCCTCATGGCTTTTCCCCTCTGCTTCCTCTCTCTCCAATTCAGCCAAGATTCTATGTATGTCATCAGACGTAAGGTATCGTCGTTCCCTTTAAAAACTAAAAATAATTGTTACTTTTGCCAATAGAAATTTCTTAGAATGCCGAAGTGCTAAAGTAGAAAGAAAAACAGAATTTGTGAATGGCAAAATTTATAGAAAGTAATGCACATTCACTAGAGAATTGGAAGAGTCTATAAAATTGAGGAATTATAGGGGAATTACAAAAAGAAATACTTACATTCTGAAGTAGACGAGTAGAACAAAGTCTCATAAGCACTCGCAAGGCGGTAACTGGCCGTTTTTGTAAGTACCGTAGGTGCTTGCAAGGCGGTAAACTGATCATGTTTGTAAGTGCCGTAAGCGCTCGCAAGGAGGTAAACTGACCGCCGAACATGTTCGGACCTATTTGAACTTGTCCTGAGAAGCAGAGAGGTCTGACTTGGAAGAACTTTGAGCAGCATCTGTTGGAAAAAGGTGCAACTAGAGAATACATGTCCCTCCTGCCGCCTCGTTACCTTTGTGGAGTGAGTATGGTGCGAAATTGCAAAAAGGCGGTTACTTCACCGCCCGCGCGAGCGCGTGAAGGTTAACAAGAGTTAGTTGCATGGAGGTGGTTCAAACTAAAACCATGCTGACATGCTGTGGGTTCTTGACAAGCAATCAGAGCACTAGAGATAGTTTCATGTGACTGTATGGAGGCTGGAGCATTTGTATCAAACAAGAACAGCTGTTTCTTTGGCAGTTGTAACCAAGCGCAAGAGGGATACAGAAATCTTCATAGTGCAACCTATTATAAATAATTTTTAGCAAAGGGAGGCAGTCAAAGAAAGGCCTTTCGGTGGTCCAGAATAGTTTATAGTCTTCGTAACACTATTAAGAATAAAGTTCTTCCAAAGTCAAGTGTCATTAATGACAGCATTTTTGCTATTTGCAACCTTTCAGATCAGTCAGTAGTTTTTTGAGTAGATGTGAAGAAGGAAAGGAATTTTTAATAATGAACTTTAAACTGTGAGGAGACAGTCCATCATTCAAGAGGATGAACATGGAGTGAAGGGATAGATGAGAGAAAGGGCACCAGTCAAGGCCTGAATTTGCATGTCATTGAGGAAAGTGTTAGTGACTGTCTTTTGGGGTTCAAAATATGTGTAACTAATCAGTTTGTTTCAGGCAAGAAGGGTGATAAAATAGTATATTTCTGCAAGTTTTTGGTCAGTGTGAAACCTTCGTATCTCAGGAAATGAAGCTGGCAACCTATTTGTAATGTTCTGTTTCTGCATGATAATATACAAGGTGTGATCAGAGAGTAACAGGAATTTTTTTTAATTTTGAGGGCATTATACACCTGATTTTCAAATTTTTTTATCCTGTTGGTACACATGTCTGTAATGTGTGTTTGAATTTTCAGCTGTTATGAATATTTAGTTTAATGTTTACAGTCAAAATGGTTACTCTTGTTTCTGAGTGCTTGTTGAATTTTTACTTTCGAAAAAATGGATCTAAGAATTTGGATAGTCAAAATGTTGACTGTGGCTTTTGGCAAATCTACTGTATTCAAGACAAGAGTTTATGATGATATAGATATTTCAAAGAGCATCTAGGAGATGATGAAGATGACAAATACCTGGGACAGGACGCCTTGGCACATCAATTATTGATAGCAAAATGGAACAAGTAAAGAAAATTTTTTATAAAAAACTGCCGAATCACCATCAGAGAGGTTGCTTACGATACCAGCATATCATTTAGTGGCTCATGCCAAGCAGTTTCTATGTCTTGTGCATGAAATGTGTAGCAGTGAAGTTTTTTCCAAAATTGTTGAATTTGAACCAGAAATGACGTCGCATAGACATCACTCAGGAATTGCTGAGTGAAGTCTGCAGTGATTCAGAACTTCTAAAATAGGTTATAACATGTAATGGTATACGGGTATGATGTCAAAACTAGGACCCAATCAACTTAACAAAAACTGCCTGAAGGACCACAACTGAAAAAAATTCTGCAAGTTCAGTCACATGTGAAGATTCTTCTCACGGTCCCTCTCCCCCCTCTCTCCCTCGATTACAATGGGATAGTACATCATTAGTTCCTGCCTCGTGGTCCTACAATCAATAAGGAGTACTACCTGGAAGTTATGCACCATTTGCATGAAGCAATCTGTAAGAAAATGACCAAAATTGTGGCAGAACCACTCGCAAAAATTGCATCACGATAATGCTTCCACTCAAACCTCAATGCTTATTTGTGATTTTTTGACATTAAAACAAGTCTGTTATGTTGCCTGAGCAACCATATTCACAAAACATGGTCCCTGTAACTTTCGATTCCTGAGGCTGAAAACCCATGAAAGGAGGTCATTTTGCCATGATTGGTGAGAGAAAAACAGATTCGTTGAATGAGCTGAATACTAGAATGAAAAGTGAGTTTCGGAAGTGTTTCCAAGATAAAATGGTAGCGCAAGTGTATTATATCTGAAGGAGATTACTTTGAAGGGGATGAAGTTGATGTTATGAATAAATAAAGATTCTTTAAGAAAAACAAAAATTCTAGTTACTTTTTTAACACATCTCATACAGTCGCACACAGTGGCTTTACACAGTGGTAAATTCCATGAAACTCTCTTATCATCTTTTAAATTGCCTCTTGCAATCCCAATGTTTTCACTATGTAATTGTCACATGTTTGGTCCCTGAAAAGACGTGTCAAGAGCATAATACTCACTGACATCACGTCAGTTATGCAGTATGTAAGCAGCTGACAGGTAATACACAATATGTCCAGGAACCAGGAGGGAACAATAAGATTGGAAGACAAAATTGCACAGATTAAAAAGGGTGTAAGGTGAGGACCAGTCTTTTATCACTACTGCTCAGTATTTACATTGAAGAAACAATGACAGAAATAAAAGAAATGTTCAAGATTAGGATTAAAATTCAGGGTGAAATGATAAGAATGATAAGATTCACCAATGACAGTGATGAAATTGCTATACTTGGTGAAAGTGGAGAAGAATTAAGAGTTCTCTTGGATGGATTGATCAGTCAGTGAGCACAAAAAGACCAAGAGTAAACCAAAGGAAGTCAAAAGTAATGAGGTGTAGCAGAAATGAGAATAGCTAGAAACTTGTTACCTAAGTTGGTGACAACAAAGTAGATAAATTACTTAATTCTGCTATGTTGGAAGCAAAATAATAAGTGACAGACAATGCAAGGACATAAAAATCAGACTAACACAGGCAAAGATGGCATTCCCAGCCAAACAAGTGTAGTAGTATCAAACCCAGGCTATATTTTGAGTAAGGAATTTCTGAGATTGTACTGGTAAGTTTGGAGCTTAGCATTGTATGGTAGTGAATCATGAACTGTGGGGAACTGGAAAAGAAGAGTGATACGATTATTTATTTCTGACTAGCTAACAGTTCATTACATACTCGAACACCAACATATAAATGACAGAGAGGAAAAACACAGTTTTACACAGCACAGATTCAAGTTGTCTTACATGCCTCAAAGATATAAAGCATCACAGTTATGATGAACTACGTAATTTTTATTTTAACACTTCCTTCAAAATATGAAAAAAACACTAAATGTCACATGGATTTAATCTTCTGCACTCCATTTCCTTCACGCAGCATCTCGAATCTGACCCTTTCCAATGGCTTGGTTAGTAGATCAGCTAGTTGATATGTCCCATCAGTGCGTTCTAATCCAAGAACCCCATTCAAAAATCTCTCTCTGATGTAAAAGTGGCGGACTTCAATGTGCTTTGACTTTCGATGATAACGTTGGATTTTTAGACAACTTCACTGTACTTGCATTGTCAACATAGAGTGTGGCAGGTGTCACTTGTTTGGATGTTCCAATCAGCTCATACAGCAACCTGTTCAGCCAGAGCAATTCCTTTGCTCCTTCACTGGCTGATATTATTTCTGCTTCCATAGTGGATGTTGCCACTGTCTTTTGTAATTGACTGGGTCCATGAGACAGCCCCATGGCAGTGTGTTGCGACAACACCTGTTGTTGAACGCCTTGTGTCTTTGTCACCAGCATAATCAGCATCACTGTAGACTTTTAAACAAATTGCATTGTTCTTGTAAATAATTCCATAAGTCGTCATATTCTTCAGGTATCAAAAAATTCTTTTCACTCGATTCCAGTCTTCAACTATAGGATCTTCCTTGGCCCTAGCCGCTTTGTTCACTGCAAAAGCAATATCCGGACGGGAGACTGTAGTCAAATACATCAGACATCCCACTGCTTCATGATAAGGAACTTTGGCTGTGATGATCTCCTTGACATCACTTTCTTAACGTCCAATTGGAGTAGAAACTCCATTAACTTCATCCATTCCAAATCTCTTCAGAATTTCCATTGTGTAGTCCTCTTGATTAATTGCTATTGACCCCTCTTCATTTTGCTGTATCTTCATACATAAAAAGTTGTTGAGAGATCCTCTAGTTGTATGAAATTCCAGCTTCAACATTTCCATGAACTCTTCAATATCTGCTTTATTGCTGCCCACAACTAAACCATCATCAGAATAGATGCAACATACAAACAATTTTTGTTGCTCCGACAGTAGAAGAGACACGGATCAGCCCTACTGTTTTCAAATTCAACTTTGTTCGTGAAGTCTATGAACCGCTTGTTCCAACAACAATGTGGTGCCTGCTTGAGACC
Organism: Schistocerca cancellata; assembly: GCF_023864275.1. Classification (NCBI taxonomy): domain Eukaryota; kingdom Metazoa; phylum Arthropoda; class Insecta; order Orthoptera; family Acrididae; genus Schistocerca; species Schistocerca cancellata. The sequence goes on along the minus strand of NC_064626.1, from coordinate 388,248,091 downwards.
ATATAGACTTTTCTTCAGTAAACATACATGTCCAGTAGCATCTTCAAATACTTCAGGTTGTTCCATGTATACATCGCCTTGTAGTACACCATTGAGAAAAGCTATTTTGATGTCAAACTGGTTGAGTTTCATTTTCTGTGCAGCAGCTACTGCCAACAGGGTTCGAATCATATCATAGCGTGCAACAGGGCTGAATGTTTCTTCATAGTCAGTTCCCTGCCTTTGTACATGACCTTTGGCCACAAGTTGACCCTTTAAACATACATTTCTGCAATTTCCTTGCACAAACCCCAACGATTCTGCAAAACCTGTCCATCACTTGGGCACTGAGCTAATACCCAAGTATTATTCTCTTTGAGGGACTTCAATTCTTCATGAATAGCCTCCAGCCACTGAGCTTTATTGCTGGACTGCAAAGCTTCAGTATAAGAGCTTGGATCCTTATCTCTGATTATAGGGGTTCCAGCCATGTACACATAATCTCCACTGGTCATCCATTCTGATTTTTTCTTCTCACGTTTGCATCTTCGTTTCTCACTTAAACCTTTACTTCCTCTGGAACGTGACTTGTCTAAATCTTCTTCCTCCTCACTTAATCCTTCTGTCGTTTTGTTATGACTGACGCTTTCTTATTCCTTTTCCTCATCAGAAGTCTCATTAGCTTCACTTTGTCTAATGGTTTCATCCTGGGCAACTTCAGATTTAGTAACATTGGTTTGCAGATTACATACAACTTCAGCCTTAAATTTCACATCATGACTTAGTACAATCTTCTCCTGAGATGGAATCCAGACCCTGAAGTCATTCACATATCCAACCAGAAGTCCATGCACAGCCTTGTCGTCAAACTTTGTGCGAAAATTCTTCTTTACATGCACATAACACTCCATTCCAAAGATTCTCGGATGATTCAGGTTGCCATACCACAGTTCATATGGAGGTTTGTTTTCGATAGAGCACTTCCCAGTGCGATTCAAAAGGTATGTAGTAGTATTGCATGCTTTGCCCCATAGTTCTTTTGGCAGTTTACTGGGGTTCAGTGTAGAACATGCACATTCCACAACGGTTCAGTTTTCTGGTTCTCAACACCATTTTGCTGTGGTGTGTAAGGTGGGGTAATGCAGTGCTTGATGCCTCTGCCAGCAATTCCGAGACCTTCTTGTTGTCAAATTCTTTTCCTCCATCACACCTGAACTGTTTAACAATATGACCATTCGTCTTTGCTTCATTCAAGAACTGTTCCAAGACAGTACTGACTTCACTCATCTGCTTCAGGAAGAAAATTTTTCGAAATTTGCTTAAGTCATCTTTATAACATACATAGTAACGAGCTTTTCCAAGAGATTCTATGGGTCCATTTACATCAGCATGGATTTGTTCACCAATAACCATTGAATGATTCATTCGGGTCCTGAATGACGATCTATACATTTTACCCACTGCACATCCATCACAAAATTCTTCTTTGCACCCTTCCATGTTGATGATTATCTGCTTCAAAACATTTTTCACATGTTGTTCAGGTTTGTGGCTAAATCTCTGATGATAAATTTGCATCGTATCTGACGATGTCACCAAGTTCGCTTGAACTGGTTGGAATTGTTTAAATACACGTATGTCAAGAACATAGAGACCATGATTGACATGACCAGTCATCCTTGTTTCACCAGTCTATTTGTCTTCAATGTGGACACTTATGTCATCAAGTCCTGTGCAGAAACCTTTTTGTGCAGCTGCTTTTACAGAGAACAAGTGAGCACTAGCTTCAGGAACATAAAACACTTCTCTCAGTTCATCATTCTTTGTGGAATTATTCAACTGATTCTGAATTTTTGCAGTTCCCTGTCCATGAGCCAACATGCTTACACCTCTTTTTCCCAGTTGAAATCTTTTCAGGAACAGCAAATCTTGTATAAGACACAAAATATTTTTTATTTACAGTGATGTGATTTGTGGCACCACTATCGCAATACCAACTGTTGATTTCAAAACCGTTATTGACTGAGGCACCAAAAACATGTGCCAAAAATGCAACATTCTTTTCAGACTGATTGATGCGAATGTTTTTATCTGACTTTTTCAGTGAACACTCTGCTGCCCAATGCCCTACCTGCCCACATTTATGACATGGAAATTTTCATTTTGCGCATTCCACATTCTTTTTGTATTTTTCACTATCATCACATTTATTTCACTGAATTTTCTTCTTAGGACTCTTGCATACAACAAACACAGCTGATTCAACTGTACTTTGATCACACAATTCAGTGGTGCACAATTTTTCAATCAGAAGCTTCACACTTTGATTTTTGGACGGAATTGTGTCCCACAATTCTTTAAAGTTGTCATATTCTTTGCCTAGCATGGATAAAATTCGACTATTTAAGATTCTTTCAGACAAAACATTTTCCTGCGCATGTAATTGTCCCAAATTTCACTTGAATGAGTGCATGTTAAAACGAGTTCGGTTACTGACTTCACTAGCACACTTGCTAACAAACTAATCGCTTTTGCATTGTCTTTCATCCACTTGTGATGTGGCCCCTTTTTTCCGCGGTCGCATCTTCTCCCACTTCAGGACACGTGTTCATACCTGTGACGATGTCTTCAAGTGCATATGCTCACAACAGTATCAATATATGCTACTTCTATTTCGCCCAGTCTTCAGGAGCTTCGAGCTTGTCCACATGTCCTTTATAGTCACCAACGCTGGCTGCCATTTCTGTTGAACACACACAAAAATAACAGGCAATTTCACGTTATTTATTATAAATTCATGGGCGAGCAAAAACAAACACCTCATGGCTTTTCATGTGCGGTCTGGGCCGATAACCTGTTAAGATTATTTATTTCTGACTAGCTAATAGTTTTATTACATACTCGAACACCACCATAAATAAAAGACAGGAAAAACGTAGTTTTACACAGCACAGATTCAACTTGTCTTACATTCCAAAGATATAAACCATCACAGACTGTAATTTTTATTTCCAATTTTAACAAAGAGATTTGGTGCTACTGAAGGATGTTAAAAATTAGTGAACTCATGAGATAAGAGATGAGAGTTCTGTGCTGAAGAATTGACTAGAAGAAGGGGACAGTATGATAGGACATGTATTAAGATATCAAAGGATAACCTCCTTGGTACTTGAGGCAGTTGTAGAGTGTAAACACAGTAGAGGAAGAAAGAGATAGGAAGATGTGATTAAAATGTCTGTGTAATAGTGATTTTTTCCTCTCTTATTTATATAGACACTTCTTGAGTAGCCAAATATAACTGATTTTTGTAGGTGATTGCAGTCTTTGAATTTGTATTGTTTCAAATTTCTATTTTCATCATTATTTTAGGAGTTTCATTCTACGTGATTGGAATATCATTAAAAAGTTGAAAAGATTTTGTGTCAGAATTAAGTTTTACTTGGCTAATTGAGAAAGATGGCACATTTCTTAAGATATTGGATTCGAATTTTGGAAGGAGCTTCGTTCGAATACCTGTGCACTATGCTCATATACATGTATTGTGTAATAAAATCACTTCAAGCAAATGCTTCAATGATTCTTCAGGAAAATCTCAGCTAATTTCTTTTACCAGTTGTTTCTAACTGAGTTAATGTTCCATCTCTGGTTAACTCTGTTTCAATAAGACATTTAAAGTCTATCCAACCTTCCATTTTCCACAGCTGTTTATGTGTTACTTAGCTCACTCATAATGTATCTTTAAATTTCCAAGTGTGTTAGAATGAACTCTTTCCTTATATAAATTTTCATAGAAAAATATGATAAGAGTAACTTGTCAGTACTTTCTCGAATACCTTGCAATAAGTCACAAAAGTAAAGAGCAGGAGAAGCTCACAGGCATTTCCAGTGTGATGATAGTTCCACATACATTATAGGCAATATTCTGTGTTTGGATGGAGAGGTTTTCAGTTTGTATTCTGAAGCAGCTGAATAAAATATCAATATCAATATCACTTTCATAAATTGTTCCAGGCATCTTGACCTTTAGCCTTGTGCATTCTTATCTGCAGTGACTATCCTGTCAACAGTAACAAAAACATTTTTGTCACATTACCCATTCTCTCATTGTACTTAAATGTCATATTACACAAACTGTTGTGTAAGCAAATCATCAGTATCAGTTTGTTTGCATTCCTGTTTTAGTGCAATATTTTATAGTGATTTCTTAAAATATTTAAGATTAGTGCTGCATATTGATCACTGGCAAAACATATGAATTTCCTTACTTCAGTTCCACAGTTTGACATCCTACTTCTGTACTGTAGAGTGTCACCATATATGGTCACATTGTATCAGCCCTTGTACATGACTGTTAACTTGTTTCTTCTTTTTTCCATTGCTGAGTATCAGAATCTCTTTGTTTTTCCGTTTAGCACATAACTTTCACCAATCATTTTCTTACAGATCACTGTAGTTTATATATTGTAACTAAGTTATGACACTGTCATTATAAATAATTGTACACTATTTTTGTTTTGTTCCAACTGAAGAATGTCTTACTGAGAATTTTATGAACATGTGTATTGCCATGACTTACCTACTGACAACAGTGTTGTAGAATTATTACAAAGTGCACTGTAACGTTGCACTATACAGAGGAATGCTGTACTCAGAGAAAATGAAATACTCTGCAGGCAGGATAATCCACTTTGTTTGTCTGACGTTGATAACAACAGCTACATGAATTTGTACCTTACATTGTATAACATGTTTTTGTTCAAAATTCGGAGCTCACATGCTGAAAACTCAGCAGTACCCACAAATCAAGGCCAATAATTTGGAAAGTAAGTCATATCATATCCAAAATGCAGTGGCTACATTTTTGTGCAGCTAAATGTTTCAAGAATAAATTGTAACAATCAACAGTCATTATCAGATACCTTGTGTTGTTGTTGTGCAACACCAGTTTGCTTCATTTATCTTTAAAAGGATATCTTGACTACCTCATTGTAATGCTTCATTCCACAAATACTTTATGTCATAGTAATAACTTTTTTGTTAAATCAAACAGTAACAAGTGAAGAAAGTAAAAATAATGTATAAACTTGATTACATATACAGTCTTGCAGAAAAAAGAGAGATGGTTCAGTGATGTGACTGCACTTTAAGAAGATCATAGAGAAGCAGATGTGCTGGCCAGTACTTACTTTCAGCAAGTACAACTCACAGTGCTGGCAATAAACACACACAAGTCTAAATACAAGCAATCCTTATTTTTGTTAACCAGGATTCGATTCCCAGGGTGGAGAAGAGGAATCATTGAGCATGTAAGATCGGCGGTGGGGGCAGGTCACTCAGAATCATCTTGTCAAAAGACAGGAGGAGGCCTTTCCACCTCAGCCAAGGGTGTCCCATTTGACCTAAGCTCTTACTCCCCTTTCTCGTCCTGACCCCTTCTCTCTCTCTCTCTCTCTCTCTCTCTCTCTCTCTCTCTCTCTCTCTCTCGATCACTACCAATATTTTCGTGATTCTTTAAGTTGTACACCACTGAAATGATGGCAGAAATTTAGTAGGTACAGAGGACGAATAGCGAACAGAAATGAAATGGAATTGTGTTTTAATATACTGTTCCTCTGTTAGCATAATTGGTTTTGCAGGTGCCTCACCAAAGAAATCTTAACAGTTGACAAAGATATGAGGTAGTTGTACAATAATACAATGAGCAACAATTTTAAATATTTTATTATGCTTTGAGTATGTGATTCTCCAAGAAATGTTTTGGTGCGTTAACACTTGGTGTAAATCAATTTTCAAGTATATTATTACAAATAAAGGGATGCAGACACTTCTGACTCCATTCGGGTATATTTTGCATATGATGGAGGAATCTGATCTGATGTAGAAATGAGGAGGAAAGTCTTTCTCTTCAAGTCCCAACATTCAGAAAGGATTGCTGATTGTGCAGCTGAATTTAGATTGGTCAAAGTAAACTTACTTCTTAGTTACGAGGTCACATGTTGACTAATTATTCTTACGGAAATAACAGAGATTCTGCACATTACTCGACATCTCTTTTTTTCCAACAGTTACTGTGTGAGCTACAAATCGTATTTACTGTATAATTCCTAGAAAACATCAGTGAAATCATCAGTACCGTTCAAGTTGATCAATGTGTGACCACTACTTGCTTAGTTCTGTAAAGAGTAGTCAGTTTTTTTTATATGATCATCACTCATTGGTATAATGGAAGGTAAGTTGATACACAAATCTTTGGTAAATATAATGAGAGTGGTTCTCAAAAGATGGAGAGGTGTAGGTCTCTTGTAGTTGGGTTATTTGATTTTTTACCTCTCAGATATTCAGATATGTGTTTATTGCAAAGTCATGTAACTCTATAAATTATCCTGGTTCTGGCTGTAGTAGAAAATGACCCATACCAGAGCATTCTCCATTGTCTGGATAGAATGTTTAAATTGAGTAAACCTGACTTGTTGCCCAAGAAACTGTGTAAGAAGTGGAAGTCCCAGAACAGACATTCAGTCCTGAAAACCTAGACAAATTTATCTTTTCAAAAGCCACATATTGAAATATCCTCCTATGTAATTCTTAATAGTTTTATACTCAGCTAAACTCCATCGAAACAGGCCTTGGAAGGCCCAACGGTACCGACCGGGCACTGTGTCATCCTCAGCCCACAGGCATCACTAAACGTGGATATGGAGGGGCATGTGGTCAGCACACCACTGTCCCAGTAGTGTGTCAGTTTACGAGACTGGAGCCACTACTTCTCAATCAAGTAGCTCCCCAGTTTGCCTCACAAGGGCTACCATTGCGGCAAGGCTGTTGGCGTAATAGTTTTATGGATTTTCAAAATAATGCAAAGAGGGGAGGATGCTGATTAGTAACTTAAACTGCTGCTAATAACAGAATGATCTTGTTTATATTGATTGCTTTTGGTAATAGAGAACAAGTAGAGAGGAAATAATGTCACATATTGATCTTAATTCACTTAGGAATTTGCGATTCATATACTCAGGCTTGTTGCCATTACAAATTACAGTTTTTCTTTTCTTGATCATTTTATACATCTTTCATAATGTTAAAATAACTATTTATTGATATTTACTGTTATGTGAACATTTTTAGTGTGAAAATTTCTATAATAAGATTATTTCAATACTATCAACTGGTAACTGAATGACTCGTAAAGAAATGGTTGCTAATCATGTTCACTGTACTGTATTGATGTACAACTCATTTGATATTGTGCATCAGTACTAAAACAGGTATCAAATCAGCCCCTCCTTAAAATAAAATAAATTAGAAAATAAGTTTGTTTTCGTTACTTTGCCTACTAGGCCCATGATCTTCATTTCTTAAGACAAATCATCGCAAGAATTTGTTGATATTTCAATACTTAAGAAGGAAACTCAGAAGCAGTAAAGTATAGCCTTTTAAATATTTTTATCAGAGAGCACACAGACATAAAATTAGCCACTTAATCTCACATTGTTTTTTCGCATGATCAATGATGCTTTGTTGTGTAAAAAAAAGAAACAGCACACATTAAAATCGCCTAGAAATTAAGTGTCAGGATCTTAAAATACATCACTTATGAGAGTATAATACAATTTATTGGACCCTTATTTGATGTCCCATGCCTTTCCCTTCATTTAAGGTATGGGCTTCATGTCAAATTGGCACTTTTAAAATGCAATACATTTATACCAGTATCAAAAGGTGACTTTTTGCACTTGTGTTATGGCTGTTAAACAGATCTGCCATGCTGTGTGTATTATGATGAAATCTAACGTACATACTTCTTCATTGTCAATGTACATTCTTGTATAGCGTTTGATTTGCACTTTATAAAATTTCGTAGGCTTCAGATTCTTTTGTATGTTCGTCTCTTGTTACAAGTAAGTCAAATTTCTGATTATTGAGCCACAAGACCAGAGCAAAGTAAATTACTTTTTTAATCACAAATTTTTATCTCAGAAAATGATAAGATATGATGCAGCAGCTGAGTATTACTTTTTTTATTTATTTTATAGTAGTGATTGTTTAGAAGTTACTTGGGCATATATGCAATTATACTGTAAATAGTGGTAGCTAGTGCCATTTAGTGTTTAAATTTTGGTGCAAGTAAGTACATCTGTAAGAATTTAGTGTTTGCTTCTATTCTTGTCTGTGCTGTCTTTCAATGATGCACAAACAGAAATAAATTACATGCAGCATAATTTAATAGGTTTTTTCCCAGTTTGTTTGTGTTGAACATCATCCCATGACAGATTCCAGCCTTCTGGTGATGATTTATAATGTAAAGATCATCAGATTTTCTTGGTTGCATCAGCTTTGTATACATTTTCTGATAAAACATCTGTACATTTTCTTGGACACAACAGTTTTGTACATTTTTTATGATGAAATATCCTCATGTATGCTCTGATTTTCTTTGAGTGAATGCGTGAATTTCTGTACTGGTTATTTTCATTTTAAAAAATAAAAAAATATTCTTCATGGCCAAATTGTGCACTTGGTATAAGCTAGAGGCTCACTTGTATATGTGATATAAGACACTATATAACATAGCCACTTGATTGATCTTGATACCATGCATATTCCTGACATTTGCAGTGTTGTTTGACATGTAGAGGTATCTTAAAATTCGCTGTAATATTCCTAAATTTTCCTAAAATTTAATAATATATTTTCACATTTATTTCATTGGTCTTCATTATGCTTCGAATTGTTTGCGTAATATTAAATTAGATTAGATATATTGCTCCAAATTGATCCATAGTGACGAGATCCTCCAAGATGTAGAACATATCAGAAGAATGAGAATAGACAATAAATATTTACAATGAAAACAAATATGCTAATATACCTACCACAGATCCCAAGTGGAATGATTGTCATGGGTGTGGAATGAGTAAAAAAAAAAAAAATTACACATATTTTCATTTATGAGTTAATAACCACTGAATAGAAGAATCATCCTACAACACTTAGTTTCAGTGACCACATTACTGCACTGAATTTGTACAGAAGTCAGCTTGTACAAATATTCACATTATTTTATGTTATTAGTAACACACACATGCATCAGTTGTTCCTACTAAGAAGTTTGTCAGTGTAGTATAAAGGAGTTGGCCACCTATAAATCTTGTAGGCTTCTCCTAAACTAAAGTTTATTGGTAGTTGAACTTTTTAAGGCTGCTGGCAAGTTATTGAAAATGTGTGCATTGTGATGAAGCACTGTTCATCAGATTTTGATGTGGGATGTTTTTCATTGTTTATTCTTCCTTTATTCTATGTAAAACTATAGGTCCTGCAATAGTAGTCAGTGCAAATCATCTCTGTAATCAGGGTAAGGGGAAAGGTCTTATTAATCTTAGTATGACCATATCTAATAAAGCAAAATAGTGTTCAAAACCAACATTCTGGACAGTGACTGTTTTACTTTAGCTCTCAGTTGCTCCACCTTGCATTTTCTTCTTTCATTTCTCCTTCATTTTGTTTTTATTTTCTTATAGTGTTATCTAGTATATCTCTGTTGGCTACAGCATCTAAACAACATGGTAATAATAGCGCTCTTGCTATTTTATGTGATAGAGTATTAAAACTAAACAAAAATGCTAAAATTTGTAAAATTGTTTCCTACAGCTGTTTTACAACACGAAAAACAATGCCTTCAATTCTTTCCATAGTTCTGTGTCTCAACACAGAATTTATAAATTAAGTTGTAATCAAATTTGCAAAACTTCCTGAAGCTCATTAAGTTTATATTTCAACAATGAGTCACCTACAATTTTATGTTTTGTAATTCTTCTAATAGATTTATATTTAATAAATTTTTGACTCTCTCTCCATTATCAGTGCAAGAAGTGTGGATAATACTTATCTTGTGATTGCTTCACACGTGAAGAAAAGGGAAATAAAGAAATTATGAAAACATCATATTGTCATACTCTTTCAGTTTTGGTGAATGGCATTTTTCAAAATGTGAGGCTATAAATAAAACAAGAGAATAAAGAAGAACTGTTTGTTTGATTCTTGAGGTTTGATGTCGTAGTAGGAGGAATGTCAACACAATGACACAGGGCTCTTTTATACCGCTATTGAGATGAAGATAAACTGAAGTGCCAAAGAAACGGGTATAGGCATGCGTATTCAAATACATAGATATGTAAACAGGCAGAATACGGCACTGTGGTCGGCAACGTCTATATAAAACAAGTGTGGTGCAGTTGTTAGATCAATTACTGCTGCTACAATGGCAAGTTTTCAAGGTTTAAGTGAGTTTGAACATGGGGTTGTAGTCTGCACACAAGCGGTGGAACATAGCATCTCCGAAGTAGTGATGAAGTGGATATTTTCCCATATGACCATTTCACGAGTGTACCGTGAATGTCGGGAATCTGATAAAACATCAAATCTCAGACATCGCTGCGGCCAGAAAAATATCCTGCAAGAACGGGACCAGTGATGACTGAAGAGAATCATTCATTGTGAGAGAAATGAAACCCTTCTGCAAATTGCTGAAGATTTCAGTGGTTCACCATCAACAAGTATCAGCATGAGAATAATTCAATGAAACATCATCGATATGGGCTTCTGGAGCCGAAGGCCTACTCGTGTACCCGTGATGACTGCATGACACAAAGCTTTACGCCTCACCTGGGCCCGTCAACACCAACATTGGACTGTTGATGACTGGAAACATGTTGCCTGGTTGGATGAGTCTTGTTTCAAATTGTATCGAGCAGATGGGTACGGAGACAACCGCATGAATCTATGAACCCTGCATGTCAGCAGGGGACTGTTCAAGCTGGTGGAGGCTCTGTAATGGTGTGAGGCGTGTGCAGTTGGAACGATATGGGTCCTCTGATATGTTTCGATACAACTCTGACAGGTGACATGTTTGTAAGCATCCTGTCTGATCAGCTGTATCCATTCATGTCCATTGTGGATTCCGACGCACTTGGGCAGTTCCAGCGGAACAATGCGAATCCCCACACATCCTGAATTGCTACAGATTGGTTCCAGGAACTCTCGTCTCAGTGGAAACACTTTCACTGGCCACCAAACTCCCCAGACATGAACATTATTGAGCATATCTGGGATTCATTGCAATGTGCTGTTCAGAAGAGATTTCCACTCCATGTGCTCTTATGGATTTATGGACAACCCTGCAGGATTAATGGTGTCATTTCCCTACAGCACTACTTCAGTCATTAGTCGAGTCCACGCCACGTCATGTTGTGGCACTTCTCTGTGCTCATGGGGGGTCCTACATGATATTAGGAAGGTATACCAGTTTCTTTGGCTCTTCGGTGTATGTGCAAATTATTGCGTACTCCAGAAAAACTTCCCCAGCTCAGAAAAAGAAGAATAAAGTGTGCAGAGGAATCGGTAGTAAAAAACAATATACGTGTTGTATGACCATATAACATTGTGGAACTGTGCCGTTTAAATGAAATAATGTGATGAAATAAAAAATAAGTGGACTATGGCTACAAAACCTCCATATATATTATTTAGGTATTATCAATTGTAAATACTACACTTTAACCAAACAAAAAATTTAAGTTGTTCGCAGTGCACTAAGTCTTGTCCTATTGATTAAAATTGGGACAAATTTTTACAGTATTGTTCTTTTTTCCAAACCATTTTTGTTTTGTGTAACTGTATGATACAGTAAAAAAATCCAGTTAGAGGACTTAAAATGATAAGCTAATTTGAGTAAGATATAAATTTTCAGGAGCTCATCAGTGGCATACACAATTAATGCTTCTGTAAATTAATTCTGTTTTCTCTATTAAGTGGGTCACACTTTTCATTCTTGTGGATATGTAGGTCAGTAGGTCTCACAGGAAAAATTGTGCATCAGTTGTGTTAAATCCAGGTGGTCTTAGGTGATCAAATACTACACATTCCATAGTAATATCCTTTTTCCATACAAATTTTCTTTTTATGTCTTTTAACAGTTTCGTTTATTGAAAATGTACAGACATTTGAGGTCATGAAATTTTTTTCTGTTTTTATACACACACACACACACACACACACACACACACACACACACACACACACTTGCAGTGATACAGTTTTTATCTGTAATTATGATTGTTTCATCCTGTCTAATCTAGCACAAAGAATACAGGGAATGTCCCCATTTTCAAAGACTGGCACTCTTTGTGAGCATATGATTAAATAACAAATACAGTTAGCAGCATGAATTACCAAGAAATTGACACTTCCAACATTCTGTTGGGAATAAAATACAACCATAATCAATCAGAAAAAGTGTCTTGTGCAGTTGTAGACAGAACACAATTGTCGCACGTCTACACCTCCTTTCTTCTTGTTGTGTGTAACTATCATTTCTGCTTTGTCCATATCTTCATCAACACTGTCATCATGGGGGAGACTGATTACAAGTACATTTTTGCCTTTCTAAGGAGTAAATGGTATGAGTGTGTGAGATTTTCTGAAGGCGAATTTGTACCCTCTGGATGCTTACTTGACTTGGTGAATTCAGATGGTAGTTCAGTCTTGTGATTCTTAGGTTCAAAGAGATGACAGAAAAGGAAAAAATAAGGTTACTACTGTGGGGTTAATATGTACCAAACATCTAATACCTTTGTAGTTGTGACAAAAATGATCAGAATTGAACACTTTACATGGTAACTGTATCAACATTTAACATACTGCATGAAAATCTCACTCCTATTAATCTATTTTGAAGTACCCAATAAGAGAACTGAGTGGTGAACTAATGAGTTGAAACAGTTCTAATCCAATACAAAAATGCCATCTTCATTCACACTCTTAATCTTTATTGAATTCTATTTTTATTATTTATTTATTTATTTCATGTTTCGTGAAGCCAGATAGCGAGCGAATTGCAAGGATATGGAATGTGTCGTTTGTACATAGTTCTGATATAACTTACATCAATATGATAGAGATACAATGTAAATAAGATATCACATACCGAACATATATCAAATTAACAAAAAATGTGTGTTACACTGAGGAAGGATGAGTAATATATACAGGAAGTAAGGTTAAGCTAAATATTACAATAAATTAATACATAAGTATCAAAACCAAATTTTTCTATGTCTGTGATAGTGTTTACAATAAAATTAAAAGTATTGCAAAAAAAAATTGCAATTAATTTTGCTCATAAATTCATCGGCCATATACAAAGATTTCTCTATTAAGTAGTCTCTTTAGAACTTGTTAGAATTTTGGCAGTTGTATGGAGACATTTGATGTGTGGTGGGAGTGCATTAAACAGCTTAAGGGTTAAGTAATAAACTTCTTTTTTTACCTATTTAGACTTTTTAGTTCAGTGTGCAGACTGTTTTTTATTCTTATTTTGTACTCACGATGTTTTCTGCTGTTTTTATGTAGAAATAAATTATTACAGACAAATGTTGACAAGGACATAATACATTGTGAGCAGGTGGTAAGGAGCCCCATCTTTCGAAACAAGCACCTGCAAGACTTGGACACAACTCATTCAGTATTCTGGTGTTTTTTTTTTTTACATACAAATTATTATTATTATTAATAATTTTTTCCAATAGATTAGGTCCCTCAGAATATAGTACCATAAGACATTAATGAAAGCAAGTAGCCAAAGCGGGAAGCCTTAATGGTATCTACTTCAGCCACTGAAACAATAATTTGTAGTGCAAATATTCCTGAGCTAAGTCTCCTAAAAAGATAAAGACTGATTACATTGAACCTAGTAATTTTGTATCCTCAGCTTTTTGTATTGGCTGGTCTGTACACTTTATGTTAATTTTTCTGAGACTTCTTTGTGTTGTATGGATCCTTATTAATGAAAGCAAGTAGCCAAAGCGGGAAGCCTTAATGGTATCTACTTCAGCCACTGAAACAATAATTTGTAGTGCAAATATTCCTGAGCTAAGTCTCCTAAAAAGATAAAGACTGATTACATTGAACCTAGGAATTTTGTATCCTCAGCTTTTTGTATTGGCTGGTCTGTACACTTTATGTTAATTTTTCTGAGACTTCTTTGTGTTGTATGGATCCTTAAATAGTGGGTTCTATGTGAGAGACCATTTGAAGAAACCCAGTTTAAAATTTCAGTGAAAACTGTTCATAGTATGTTTGAGATTATTATCTGACAATCCATCAGTGAGAATTGTAGTATCATCTGCAAAAAGGGTAAATTTACTTTTTGTGTTGCAACAAAGAGGGAGGTCGTTAATGAAAATGTGAGCATTGTGGCACACCAAAATGTAAGGTCCCTCACTCAGATGACGCTCATTCTCCAGATGAGCCATTCAACAGTATAATCTGTTTTCAGTCCTGTACATAGTGAAGCCATGAACCAACAGTAGTATCTTAACCATAATATTCTGCCTTTTTCAAAAGAACTTCATGATTTACACAGTCGAAAGCTTTCAAGAGATAGTAAGAAATACTTCCTAGAGACATTTTTTTGTAATGGCTTCCAAAACTTGAATATTAAATGGAATAATTGCTTGTTCTGTAGAAAGACCAGCACAAAACACAGACTGAATTTTGTTAAGAATATTGTGGAAGTTGAGATGATCGACAATCAATATGTGCATGAGTTTTTCAAGAATTTTTGAAAAGATAATTAAAAGGGAGATGGAGTGATAGTTTATGCCATTATTTTTCTCACCTTTTTCAAAGACAGTTATAATTACAGCAGATTTTTTTGTAGAACCAATGTAATTTTCTGTGGTAAAGCTTTGATGTAAATCACTCTGACCATATGCAACTTTTATTGACTCTCTTAAAATATTATAGTTAATATTATGTAAGGTATGTTACAAGTGTTCATTTGAAAGACAGTGGTAGTGTTTTTTTGTTTTAAAATGGAAGCTGATGATGAGTCAGGTAATTTAAATAGTTTGTTTATACCAAATGTACATGGTATTAGATATGTGATGTATAATGAAGAAGTAAAATGAACAGTGTGTGTTGATGAGAGTGAAAATAGTGAGAAAGATGCCATCAGATTTTTCACCATCCAAGAAACTGAATGTAAATTAACTCATTAAAATTATTACCCAGTATACTTGTAGTTTTAGAAATATGTAACTTTTGAAGTATGCAACACAACTACCAAGTAACTATCTCAGTTGGTCACTTAATAATCACAATCTTTCTGAATTTGTTACATGGATAAATTGTTTGAAATATACGGTATAAAAGCAGGCGACATCTCTCTCTCTCTCTCTCTCTCTCTCTCTCTCTCTCTCTCTCTCTCTCTCTCTGAGGGCTGTTAGATACATTAATACATTAGATGATTGGAGAAAAAATGACTAGAGATAGATTACTGAGGAAGTCAGTTCCATTGTTTATGATAATTAATGTAAGAACACAAAGAAAGAAACACCAAGGAGAAAATAAACAATTTTCAGAAGGTTATGGATTGAATTCTGAAAGCTGTTATCTTCATGTTTTTTATAGTATTCAAGAATTACAATATTAATGAAGTTACTGAAAGCACACACATGAGCAGCCTACTGAGATGGAACAGAGACCCTAATCACTTGTTCAACTAAATATTTGCAACAATGAAATAAAAAAGATGTGCTGAGTTCTGTGTTTAAGGTATTTTTCTAGGTGAGAAATGGAATATAGAGCAGACAAGTTCAGAAGGGAGTCTTGTGAACATGAGTATCATCTAAAATTACTGAAAAGAAGAAAATTTGTGGTTACAGTTTAATCATGATTGATTTCCATATTATTTTAGAAATTGATTGATTAACCACTAATTGTTATAGATTTTACTGGATTTTGGTCACATTGCGTTTTATCCATAAATTAAATAGATTTTGGAAGAACGATTCACTATAAAACCCCTTTATTGTTGAGGAAGTAACTTTAGTGTTTGGCTAAGGGGACTATGTGATTATGATTGATTGCAACTTAGTTATCCGACACCAATAAATGCCAGTAATGGAGGAGCATATGGTTAGTACATTACTTTTCTGGCCATTATTGTACATTTTCCAAATTAGAGGCGGTGCTTCTGTTCCTCTGTTGTACTGATGTTCAGTGTTTGTTAGTTGTTTGGTTTCATGCTCCATGAGTCATTTGCATGATTAATCGTAATTATGTGGAAAAAGTGTCGGAAGATCCATGCGGCTTTGCGGATGATGCTGTAGTATACAGAGAAGTTGCAGCATTAGAAAATTGTAGCGAAATGCAGGAAGATCTGCAGTGGATAGGCACTTGGTGCAGGGAGTGGCAACTGACTCTTAACATAGACAAATGTAATGTATTGTGAATACATAGAAAGAAGGATCCTTTATTGTATGATTATGTGATAGCGGAACAAACACTGGTAGCAGTTACTTCTGTAAAATGTCTGGGAGTATGCGTGCGGAACGATTTGAAGTGGAATGATCATATAAAATTAATTGTTGGTAAGGTGGGTACCAGGTTGAGATTCATTGGGAGAGTCCTTAGAAAATGTAGTCCATCAACAAAGGAGGTGGCTTACAAAACACTCATTCGACCTATACTTGAGTATTGCTCATCAGTGTGGGATCCGTACCAGATCGGGTTGACGGAGGAGATAGAGAAGATCCAAAGAAGAGTGGCGCATTTTGTCACAGGGTTATTTGGTAAGCGTGATAGCATTACGGAGATGTTTAGCAAACTCAAGTGGCAGACTCTGCAAGAGAGGCGCTCTGCATCGCGGTGTAGCTTGCTCGCCAGGTTTCGAGAGGGTGCGTTTCTGGATGAGGTATCGAATATATTGCTTCCCCCTACTTATACCTCCCGAGGACACCACGAATGTAAAATTAGAGAGATTCGAGCACACACGGAGGCTTTCGTACAGTCGTTCTTCCCGCGAACCATACGCGACTGGAACAGAAAAGGGAGGTAATGACAGTGGCACGTAAAGTGCCCTCCGCCACACACCGTTGGGTGGTTTGCGGAATATAGATGTAGATGTAGATGTAGACATTCATATTAGACATTGATATGTCAATACAACTTCATGCTGATTATATGCCAAATTATTATTATTGGATATAAAAGAAATCTACTCACCAAGAATGGCAGGAGAACACACATTTTAAAGGTATTACAGTTTGCAAGCTTTCAGAGCGAGTGGCTCCTTCTGGCAGACAGATTGAAGGGGAAGAAAGGGGATGAAGCAGGACTGGTGAGTTTTAGGAAAAGGGGTAGAGTTTGGAAAAGTTGCACAGAACCCCAGATCAGTTAAGACTTACCAGAAGGTCTCTCCCCAATGTTTGCAATGATTTGAAGTGCAAAAGTGGCTGAAGTAAGTTGTTTTAGGAGCTCCAAAATATGTTTTTTCCAGTACTTCTCATTAATGTGGACACCTAAAAAACATTATTTATCATTTCTTCTGTTGCTGCGTGTATGTTTGGATTGATGAGAATGCTAGTGTCATCCTCAGAAAGAACTAATTCTGCTTTTTGTATGTTATACAGAAGGTCATTTACCTATGCAAGAAACTATAGTGGATCTAGATTGAGCTTTGTGGAACCCCATATGTGCTTTATCCCCAGTGAGAAGAATCTCCCCTGCTTACATTGGTTGATTTATTATGTATTAATTTCTGCATGCTTTTATTTAGATACAATATTATCCATTGGTTTGCTTATACCAACAATTCCATAAAAGAATGAGATTTTCACTCTGCAGCGGAGTGTGCGCTGATATGAAACTTCCTGGCAGATTAAAACTGTGTGCCCGACCGAGACTCGAACTCGGGACCTTTGCCTTTCGCGGGCAAGTGCTCTACCAACTGAGCTACCGAAGCACGACTCACGCCTAGTCCTCACAGCTTTACTTCTGCCAGTATCTCGTCTCCTACCTTCCAAACTTTACAGAAGCTCTTCTGCGAAACTTGCAGAACTAGCACTCCTGAAAGAAAGGATACTGCGGAGACATGGCTTAGCCACAGCCTGGGGGATGTTTCCAGAATGAGATTTTCACTCTGCAGCGGAGTGTGCGCTGATATGAAACTTCCTGGCAGATTAAAACTGTGTGCCCGACCGAGACTTGAACTCGGGACCTTTGCCTTTCGCGGGCAAGTGCTCTACCAACTGAGCTACCGAAGCACGACTCACGCCCGGTCCTCACAGCTTTGCTTCTGACAGTATCTCGTCTCCTACCTTCCAAACTTTACAGAAGCTCTTCTGCGAAACTTGCAGAACTAGCACTCCTGAAAGGAAGGATACTGCGGAGACATGGCTTAGCTACAGCCTGGGGGATGTTTCCAGAATGAGATTTTCACTCTGCAGCGGAGTGTGCGCTGATATGAAACTTCCTGGCAGATTAAAACTGTGTGCCCGACCGAGACTCGAACTCGGGACCTTTGCCTTTCGCGGGCAAGTGCTCTACCAACTGAGCTACCGAAGCACGACTCTCATTTTGGAAACATGTATGAAAATGGTCGAAACTCGGGACGGAGAAAAAAAGCTCATCTTCCACCTTTTTTTAAAATTTATTTATTGACGCAGAGGTTTTGGCGCCAGTATTTATCTTTGTGTCTACAAAGCGTGCCTGTGTAGCGCTACATATATTCGATGGCAGAAGTTAGTTGTGGCGGCACGTACGAACATTTTTCATAACTTCCACTTGCTTTGCACTCGATTCTAAGCCGCAGGCAGTTTATTGGATTACAAAAACAGGAAAAAAAGTGCAGCTTAGATTCGAGTAAATACGGTAAGCCATGTCTCCGCAGTATCCTTTCTTTCAGGAGTGCTAGTTCTGCAAGTTTCGCAGAAGAGCTTCTGTAAAGTTTGGAAGATAGGAGACGAGATACTGGCAGAAGTAAAGCTGTGAGGACCGGGCGTGAGTCGTGCTTCGGTAGCTCAGTTGGTAGAGCACTTGCCCGCGAAAGACAAAGGTCCCGAGTTCGAGTCTCGGTCGGGCACACAGTTTTAATCTGCCAGGAAGTTTCAATTCCATAAAACCTCAGTTTTCTGGGACAATATTGTGATTACAATTAAATGCCTTAAATATATCACAGAAAATGCCAACTGAAGCTATTGTGTTATTTAGTGCTTCTAAATTTGGTAAGTGAGTGTGTAAATATTAATAAACGAATTTCCATTATTTTTGATAAAGGAAATTAGTTTTCTGCGTGAGTCCATCTGCAATCATTGTTATTGTGTTAATAAAACTAATCACTTTTTTAAATTTCTTCAATTATTGAGATGTGTCAACTACTGTCATCACCAGAAATCTGCAACTAAGGTGAAAGGAACATACAGGCATTTCTTATATAACAACAACATACTAACAAAATACAATAAATTAAAAGTTAAAAAAATAGTTAAAAGTACATACATGTACATATTGCTGATGACAGACACTGCAGATCGTGCGCTGACCTTCAGTGTACCTCCACAGATGGCGATCTTCTGCACTTGGATACAATTCTCATGGAAAACCAGCTGTTGAAGGTCATTTCGAAGTTCATCTTTCCATTGCTTCATTGGTCTTCCTATTGACCGAGTTCCATAAGGTTTTCCTGTATGCACAGCTCTGGCCCAGCATATGTCTGGTCTGTCAATGCGCCCTGCCAGGCTTATTCTCCACACTTTCATCTACTGCACAATGTTTAGTTGTTCATTAGGTCATAGAGTTCCTGGTTCTTTCTCTGTTTCCAGGTGTTCTCTTTGGGGTTTGGTCCAAAGATCTTCCTTGTGATTTTCTGTTCAAAGATCAACAGGCTCTTTGTCTTTTCTGTGGTGCTTAAGGTTTTTCTCACAGGTAACTACACTGGTACTATGACTGCATTATAGGCTTTATGTTTGATCTTAACTGACAGGTCTTTTGATGGCAGTATCTGCTTCAGACTGAAATAAGTTTTGAAACCCATTGGTAATATGTTGATTTTAAAGTTACACTCACAAAAAATTTACAACTGATAAAAGGAAGTTATGTAAAGGGCCCAAACTAGAAAGCTTGGTTAAAAAGGATTATAAAAATAAAAGTTGTAAAGCTCTACCTTGAGAACTAAAATACGATCAAAAAATAAGGTAAAGTCTGTATACAGAATAAAACACTGTAATTGTTAAATGAAAATATTTTGGATGGCAGCTTTATCTTTCATAAGTAGCAGCAACTTGCGTCTCATGGGAAGGTGTTTGGTTCACACCAATGGGAGCACTGCGAGCCCAGCAGGTGTAAGGCAAGGTGTGACACATTCACCAAAAGGAGATCACGCCACTGTTATTAATTCTTGAAAAATGTCAAAAAACCAGTTACGGCTAAACAAATGCTGTTCATTTAGAATTGTTTGTTGATCTCTAATTTTGTGGATAAAAATTTGTAGGTTTCCCAGTATGTTTAAGCATGTCCTTTTGAGGATCTGTCCAATACTTCGATGCATTCACTTATCAGGCCTAAATTATGCTTTGGAGTTTTTAAGTGCATCATCAGTACACTACCATTCCTGTCATAGGATGTTCTCTGAACCTTGTCATGACTTTCTTTTTGATTTGTCCTATATAAAACTTATCAGCTTATTTTATAATGTTTATGCATTTTTGTTTTGCATGCTGGTATTCCAGATGCTATGCATTTATTTATTGATTATCATTTTTGTTCATAATCCATTGTCGCTATTTGAGTTTACATATTGTCATTTGGAGATAGTGAGTATAGGTGTGGACACAGAAATTGGAGTGCCACGCGGAGAAATTGGAAAATTTCTGACATAGTCTTCTGTTTGAATTCAATTGAGTGGTGACAGCAGCAGAAGTAATGAGAATCATTTGCGTGGGAAGACCTTTGGGGTTCTATGAAGATCGTTTAAACACATTAATGATGAACTGTGATCATTCTACCATTGTGCAACATTTACAAGCAATGGGAAAGGTTCAAAAATTGGGTGTGTGGGTACCACA
Organism: Schistocerca cancellata; assembly: GCF_023864275.1. NCBI lineage: Eukaryota > Metazoa > Arthropoda > Insecta > Orthoptera > Acrididae > Schistocerca > Schistocerca cancellata. The sequence continues at coordinate 388,227,209 of NC_064626.1, read as the reverse complement.
TGCACTTAAACCAAAATTACCAGGTGGCCATATGTGCACCTCTTCTTACTTGTCATTAGTTGGCTGGTGAATGACACTGACTATTCCTATCCTGTATTGTTACTGGTGATGAGAAATGGCACCTTTATGGTAACATAAGGAAAAGAAAGGAATGGTTAAGCCCAAAGCAATAATTCCCCATAAAAAGACCTGCACGTGTCCACAAAAGGTAATGTTACACATCTGGTGGAACAATGACAGTGTGGTGTACTATGAATTTATTTCCCAAGGTGTAACCATCACTGCTGGCAATTATAGTCAACAACTGTAATGTCTTGCAGATTTAGTCCAAGAACAATGGGCAGGAAGGCTGCATGTAGTGATGCTACTCCATGATAATGTGATAATGCCTGCCCACATCCTGGTAGACTGACAAAAAACACTATACAGGAGTTGGGTTGGCAATAAATTCTCATGCACCTTATTCACCTGATCTTGCACCCTCAGATTTTCACCCTTTCCACTATCTATTGAACAACCTTCAAGAAACTATCCACATTTCTCGATGGAAATGTGCTCTGAAAAGGCTCGATGAGTTCTTCGCCTCTAGACAACATGACTTCTATAGTTGTAGAATCGAAAAATTACAATCGTATGGTTCCATTCAAAGTAATCATCACAATAACTGAAACAGACAACCACGTGTGTCTTTCTTCAGGTCACCAAAGATGTGATGAAGGATCTGGGCTGTATGAAGGATCTTGCAGTGTTTCCCAACCAAATTGCTGAAGCGTGGCCTTCATGCAGTTGGCAGTGTGGTGCAGGCATTATCATGCAGCAGGATGATTCCATCAAATAGCATTCCAACAGCCTTAGGGCAGAATGGCAGAGCCAGCTGTGGGAACATCCCACATCTCACCTGTCACAGAAATCCAAAGCTGTTCACACAATTTCTGGTAAGGTCATGGTGACCTCTTTCGACTGCAGCAGCCCTCTGCTGATGAAAATACCTCTCAGAAACTACAATGCACTGTAAAGTCAAAATCCCCAGTTGTGGTATGTATTCAGTTTTCATCTGACTGTTTGTTATACTTAATAACAGTGGGCTTTAAACCATGCCTGACCATCCTGACTTATGACTCCCAAGATTTATGTAAATTACGGTATATCAGATTGATGCCTGGATGGCTTGATTGATAAGGCCATGGCCAATTTCATCTTTCACTAACTGAGTGACTATTCCATCTGTGATGATCTTTGTCTATGATGAGACATGAAACACATGAAAATTACTTTGCATCTTCTGAGTCATTCAGTTATTTTCTTACAGTGTCAAGAGGACCATTGTAAAGTTTTGGTATGTGGGAACAGTTGGCAGTGACACTTTTACCTTTTAAACTGTTTGGCTATTTGAGCAACTCACATCAGTGATCTATATTCGCATATGATCCATTTTTAGTAAGATCTTTATCATGATAACTTTATTGACTGAGTCCTCAGAAGAGGGTGGATTTATACATTAATTGACATCCCTTATTGTATGATATATTAGGAGAATCACTAAGGAGTGATTTTTTGGCGAGTGAAAAATGCTAGCTGTTTTAAGTTTCTTTCTCACTCAGAACTAAAATTTTTCTACTGTAGTATGTGGAGAATGACAGGTCTGTTTCAGTATTGACAATCAGGACATTAATTTAGCAATGATGAGCCTTATTTCCAACAATCCATATTTATCAGACCCATGAAGGTTTGGTTGAGAGGCATCACCAGTATACATTGGTCACAGAAATTAAAATACAAATATCAGCAGTGAAAGACTTGAGCACACAAATAAGTATTGTGACAATACATATCACTTACAAAATGTTCTGTTTAGGTTCATGTGTATACATATTGCCTGCACTTGCAAGTAATTCACAGATATAAGTCATTTCTGCTTTGGGGGAGGGGGGGGGGAGAATTTTTCTTTGATTAGCGTGTGTAAAGAGACAACCCCTACAGGTTTATTCATTTGTCGCTTGGAACCATCTTTCTTTTTGCAACATGACAGTTGAAGAATTTCCAGTAACTGTATTTATAATGTCTCCGGGCATTATTTTATTTTGGTACATGTTGTCATAAAAATTTATTTGAATTGCTTTTCAAACAGTTTAAAATCCAGAATGGAATAAAGACAATATTATGAAAAGCATAGATTGCTACTCACCATATAGCAGAGATGTTGAGTCGCAGGCATGCACAACAAAAATATTGCAAAACAAGTAAGCTTTTTCAAACAGTTAAAAATCCAGGATGGAATAAAGATGATATTATGAAAAGTGTAGATTGCTACTCACTATATAGTGGAGATGTTGAGTCACAGAGAGGCACAGCAAAAAGACTGCAAAACAAGTAAGCTCTTGGCCAAAGGTCTTCTGAAGTATACAGCACACACACATTCACACAGACACAACTTGCAACACATGACCACGTATGAGTTCCATTTGTGTGAATGTGAGTATGTGCGTTGTCTACTTCAGAACAAGGCATTTTGGCCAAAAGCTGACTTGTTTAGCAATCTTTTTGTTGCACCTGCCTGCGACTCAGCGTCTCCACTACATGGTGTACAGCAATCTATTATTTTCATGATACTTACATTAACTATGACATTTTGCTTTTAAGTCTCTTTATTTTGTAAGGGAGGGCTTAATATCTATAGAGGAATACAGCATCTGTTGGAAAGCTGTAACTGATGATTTTTTTTTCAGTCGGTCACAGTTGTGCAGGTGATTATCAGTTTAAGCTTTAATGGACTTTTCAGCTTAGTTGCAGAGAAACACATCGGCTTCATTGCAATTTTTGGATGCCTGGATATTAAAATGCCCCCCGCCCCACCCCTACCCAGTGACTGTTATCTGTTTTTATCCTCCATTTAAGGTTCTGAAAGTTAAGACTACTGTTATTACATATTTTTAAGCCAACTCTAGTGAGAGTTAGGTCACCTTGGCGTTAATACCAGACGATTGTCTGACCCTTTGTAATTTAACAAATTTCTGAGCAGAAGGAGGGAGGTTGAATGTTGACAGTGACAAATTTTTTGAGATTTCCAATATAGTGCACTAATATTTTCCACAAATCTTCAGTACCACATTAAGACTGCAAACTGTCAAGAATTATTAGCAAGCTTAATTGTTGATAACCATTTTCACATTACAACGATGTTCAGATACATGTCTCGGCTAAATATGAATAAAATTTGTATAATTGGAAAATTCCATTCAGAGATTTATTCAGTTTACGAAGAGATTGATGAGCTGGCAAGTACTTGCATTGAGGAGATGCAGTTTCCAAAAGCCAAGACACATGGAAAATAAGTAACAACAGGATCCACCTTGTCTTAGGAGTAAAGATGGCAAATATGTAAATATGTGTATCAGCTGCTTGAAGAAACAGATTAAGTAGTCCAAATAAAAGGTAGGACACACCTCAGAAAAAAAAAGAAAATCCAAACCCAGGTGAGGTGATGGGCATTAACGCACTTGTTTGATGTTTACAGTGAAAAAAGCTGATAGAGAATAATTGTAGTGCATTCTGGAGCACATTAATACTTGTACCCAGCTGAAACCAGTTGTAAGACTCAAAATCAACTCAGCAGGATAACTCCACAGAACTCTAAACGTACTCAAAGGAAATGTTATTAGGTAGCTGAAGTGAATGGTACCACCAAATTTGTTTTAAAAAACTGTGGAACACTGAGGCCTGCGTCTGTGAGTTGTTTCACATGTAGCTGATAAAGATCAGATTACTAATAGAAATGTGATGTGAGCTTACTGTGTTTTATAATAATAATAAAGTATTCAGCATCAAATGAACTCGTATTGTACACTCGCCATAACCTGGCATTTCGCACGAGGGTGATGAGAATGGAAAAATCATTAGAAGTTGCCTATCAGTTACTGCACACCTTAATTAATAGACAGTACTATATGAGATTCGTTGTAAGGAACTAGTTGGTAATTTGTAGCAAGAAGATCTCCATTTTGACTAACAAAGCATTTAACCAATTGTTACTCAAGTCACCTGGGCTTTCATTTAAACACGTGTGTGTGTGTGTGTGTGTGTGTGTGTGTGTGTGTGTGTGTGTGTGTGTGTTTTACATTGAAGAGCCTGATATCGTGTAGGGCCCTCACAAGCACACAGAAGTGCCACAACACTATTTGGTGTAGACTTGACTGATGTACAAAGTACTGCTGGAGGGAATTGACACCATGGATCCTGCAGAGCTGTCCGTAAATCTATAAGAGTACAAACGGGTGGAAATCTCTACTGGGCATCCCATATATACTCAATAATGTTCATATATGGTGAGTTTGGTGGCCAGCGGAAGTATTTAAACTCAGAAGAGTGTTCCTGGAGCCACTCTATTGCTATTCTGGATGTGTGGGGTATCACATTGTCCTGCTAGAATTCCCCAAGTCCATCAGAACGCACAATGGATATGAATGGATGCAGATGATCAGACAGGATGATTACATACATATCATGTGTCAGAGTGGTATCTAAACGTATCAGGGGTCCCATATCACTCCCAACTGCACATACCCCACACCATTAAAGAGCCTCCACCAGCTTGAACAATCCCCTGCTGACATGCATGGTCCATAAATTCATGAGGCTGTCTCCATACCCATACAAGTCCATCCGCTTGATACAATTTGAAATGAGACTAATCCGACCAGGCAACATGTTTCCAGTCATCAACAGTCCAGTGTTGGTGTTGACGGGGCCCAGGTGAGGTGTATAAGCTTTGTGCCGCGCAGTCACCAAGGGTACACAAGTCGGCCTTCTGCTCTGAAAGCCCATATGAATGATATTTCGTTGAATTGTTTGCACGCTGGCACTTGTTGATGGTCCAGCACTGAAACCTGCAGCAGTTTGTGGGAGGGTTGCACTTCTGTCACGTTGAACAATTCACTTCAGTCATCATCATCGTCCCTTTCTTGCAGTATCTTTTTTAGGCTGCAGCAATGCCAGAGATTTGATGTTTTATTGGATTCCTGATATTCACGGTACACTAGTGAAATGGTCATACAGGAAAATTCCCACTTCATCGCTACCTCAGATATGTTGTGTCCCATCATTTGTGCACCGACTGCAACACCACATTCAAACTCATTTAATGACGGGCAAAGTGGCCGTGCGGTTCTAGGCACTGCAGTCTGGAACTGCAAGACCGCTATGCTCGCAGGTTCAAATCCTGCCTCGGGCATGGATGTGTGTGATGTCCTTAGGTTAGTTAGGTTTAACTAGTTCTAAGTTCTAGGGGACTAATGACCTCAGAAGTTGAGTCCCATAGTGCTCAGAGCGATTTGAACCATTTTCAAACTCACTTAAATCTTGATAATTGTCATTGTAGAAGCAATAACTGATCTAACAACTCCACCAGACACTTGTTGTCTTCCAATGGATTTGCCGACTGCAATGCCATATTCTGCTTGTTTACATATTCCTGTATTTAAATAAGCATGCCTATACCAGTTTGGTGCTTCAGAGTATATGCAGTGTGTTTGCAAGAGTAGCCTGTGCAGGCAGCAAGAGGTATTGCTAACATTCATTCACAATAATTTCAGATTTCTTGATTTTGTGACAGCCAGAGACTTTTGATAAGTTAGTGATCACATGTAACATTTTCAACAGTTAAGTAAAGGGTAGAGTGCTACTCACCGTAAAGATGATACATTTGACTTGCAGATGGGCACAATGAGAAGACTGTTACACAATGAGCTTTGGGTGAAAACCTTTTTCAGAAAAGAATGGAAAACACACACAAATTCAGACAATTAGGCGCATCTCACACACACGACTGCTATCTCCTTTTCCCTGTTTTCAACTGCAGTTATTATCTGTGAGATCAACTGAACTGCAGAAACCAAAATTAACTTACTCCTTATAAAGCCATTATGAATTTGTGTTTTCTCTGAAGTGTTAATAATCTGCTTTAGATAATTTTCCAAATGATCATAGATAAGATCTGTAGTTAATTGATAGAGTCCAACTCTTCTTTGTAAATATATCACCTTTCTTGAATACATGAGTTTCTGGAGTTATTTTTAACCAAAGCAAAAGAATGCTTGACACTATTATAACATTTATTTTTGTAGCAGGGCTAAATATATGATCATAATACATGTATTTAATATGGCGATTTTGAGTCCATGATGGCCTACAGTCTGTCATATATACATACTGATTTAAGCCTGTACATTATCTCATTACAATTCGTTAAGGCAAAGTATGCTGTACTTCTGACTGGAGTGCCGTGTACATGTGCTGGAGGTAATTAAAATCATTTTGGGTATGTTTGTGTTTCATGGTAGTGACACTATGTGGTTATTCTTGCTATCTTTTAAGATACCTATTTATTTTGACAGCAACATGATAGTGGATGCCAGACAGATAGAATATTCCATCTCTGAAGCTGTCCAGATGTTGTAGACACTTTAGTTGCCATGATTATAGAAATACTATCGTTATTGATAGGACTAGAGTTGAGCATAACTACTTTTTGGAATAGAATCTGTACACAGGAATCACCTGCCTAGCATGAAGTGTGAATTTAGTATTCTGTGTGACCGTTGTATGTTCATCAGGTTCCCTGAATGATGTGAATGTAGGATATGTCAGTGTGTCACAGGAAATCCACATCCAAGTTCAGTCTAGGAAAAATTTTGACTGGGAAAAATTTTCATATGTCTTTACATTACATATTTGTTACATTTCATACTTAGAGTTTGCTCAAGTTCTACTTTTTTACAGTGAATAGCCACTGGCTCCAGGGCAGTAAATACATATACACCAAAACCACCTCAAAAATCTGTGTACATAGCCGAAGATCAAAAGTGAGAGTATCACAACCAGTCCATAGAGCAGTCCAACACGAAACAGTCCCAATAAGCAGAGGCCGATGTACAAGGTAAACCTAATGTGAGATGTAGTCAAAGTAAACACGCCATTAACCAAGGTTATATGGTGCTAGCTCTCTTATCTCAGAGGAGTTGCCCAGAATATCTGTCGGTGGTGCCTGTAGCAACTACTGTAGTTAATGCACCCTTAATGTTGAGATTCCGAGTGTTAAATCAATTTGTGCCATCTCCTCATTATTGTCCAATAAGGATACAAGAGCAGGTGTAACATTTTGGAACAGTTTTCACTGATATCATTTGATGTCATTGTGTTTTCATTGTAATCATTTGAAACTATTCACTTCATTTCAATGAATTTAATTCAATTGAAATATGTTTGTTCAACAATGGCCAAAGCAATAATTCCCCATAAAAAGACCTGCATGTGTCCACAAAAGATAATGTGGCCATGAATCCTTTCTATGAAGCATTGAAATGTTGGTTTAGTACATCTAGGGAAAATTTTTGATGTCACTTGTTGGTTCAGTTCTTCTAGGGAGAATTTTTGATGTCACTTCAGAAGATCTTTCCAGTCTTCTTGTACGATATGCACTCTCCTAACAATTGGGTATTTCAGTTACATTGTTCTCAATTGTATGACAGTGAATAACTGTACCTGATTTGATGAACGTTGTAGAGCACTTAAGCAAACCAGTGGAGCCCTTATGAGATAGGAAGGAAAGTCTGTTCATATTCAGAATATCTGGCAACAAATACCATTGAGCAGAGGTCACCTGTTAAAGTGGAATGACCACAGTGTTTATCCAAAGGCTCTGTTTCCACTTGCCGAACTGTTGTTATATTATCTTGGTATATTGCATCTTGCTGCAGCTTGCTACATTATATTGGGTATCTATCCTACGACTTTTGTTCTATTGTTGTACTTATACATGGATGATAAATTTTCAGTCTCTCACAAAATGTTAAAACTATTAGTTTATTTTAAAACTGAAACGACTAAGCAATGTAGCGCATTACTTCTGCCTTCAATTTCAGTGTATAGGCCACTTTGAAATGTGTAAAGTCATCAACGAACATGAGAACATACTTCTTTCTGCCAAACGATGCCAGTGAGATTGGCCCACACAGATCTAGTGGCTTGTTTCCTAGTGTGATTATATGGTGACTGTTTTTGTTTTCCTTTGAGGCAATCTGAGCATAATTGTGTGGGCATTGTTGAAGTGTTCAGCTCCATACCATCAACTTGTGACTAGAGATGTTGAATGATATCATAATGCAAAAGGCATAATCTTCTTTGACATCGGTTCACACTGGTTTCAGTTGAAGAAACTGATAAGGCTTTATGCTGCAAAAAAATTAAAACTTATAGCTGAGATTCATTCCTATTTACAATCACAGTCATTTCTTTCCCTTTTTTAATGAAAAACATTGAGCTTTTTCAAATGCACTTCCAAAACCATTCATTTCCAGCTTTTTAACTGACAGCAGATTACACGAGGGTTGGAACTTTAATAGTGGTAGCTATTCATTTACAGCTCATACCGAATAGATACGTGTTTCAAAGTTTTACTGACCTTAAAAGTAGTCAACTGCATTGTGTATAACCCGTTGCTAGTGATGTGTAAGTGACAGGATATTCTTAGCAGTGCCAATTGCATTGACAGTTCGAGCGGCATGGTCTATTGCGTGACAAATTTGTAGCAGTTCTGAAGCGAATGTCGTGAAGTGTTTCCTGCAGTTTATAAATCGAGTTGAACTCACAAGGGCTTAAGTCGGGAGTGCAGTAGGTGGTATAGCACTTGGTAGGTCCATCAGTCAAACAAATCAGTAACAACATGCACTGTATGTGCTTAAGCATTATCCTGCAAAATGATGGTCAGGTCCTGCAGAAAGTGTCATCTTTTTTGTATCTAAGCTGGTTGTAGGTTGTGTTCCAAAAATGAACAGCATAGTGACAGAAGTGATGACACTTTCTGCAGGACCCGACCATCATTTTGCAGGACAATGCTCAAGCTTGTACAGTGCTCGCTGTTACTGATTTGTTTGACTGATGGGGCTGCCAAGTGCTATACCACCTACTGCACACCCCTGACTTAAGCCCTAGTGAGTTAAACTCGATTTGTAAACTGAAGGAAACACTTCACGGCATTCGCTTCAGAACTGCTACAAATTCGTTGAGCAATAGACCTCACTGCTCAAACTGTCAACACATCTGGCACTGCTAAGACTATCCTACGACTTTCACATCACTGGCAATGGGTTATACACAACGCAGGTGACTACTTTGAAGGTCAGTAAAACTTTGAAACACATATCTATTTTGTACGAGCTGTAAATAAATAGTTGCCACTATTTTAAGTTCCAACCCTTGTAATTAAGATCCAGCACAGTAAAAACATCTTTAATTGTTATCTGACTTTCTTTTCCTTTTACAGCATTAGTAACTTTAATTTCTCCTGTTACTTTAGCCTCAAGAAAAATGCATGACTTAGCTACTTTAATTTATTGTTCCAGTTTCTTTAAATTAGTGAGAGGTATTTTACTGTTGATCAATTGTTTGTCACTCCAGAATCTTAAGAACCAATTTATTTTGATCACTGATTGAACTTCGCTTGATGTTTCAAAACAAAAATCATCTTCCTCTTTAACGTTAGCCGTGGTCACTCAGTTGCTGGTTCTCTCTGTTCACAAATTACACCTTTGTGAGATAATTCACTTGTGCCAATGGTGAAAGATCCAATTCCTCGATAACAGTTACCATCCTGAATTTCCAGTTGTTGAAATTTGTTCCATCGCGTAAAGGAATGCAATATTTTTCCACTTCAGTTGACATCTCAAAAAACTGGCCAGGTATTTTAACACAAATTAAAACAAACATGGGCTCATAACCTGATAAATTTTCAGTTTCTCACACTTAAATGACAGTCTCAAAATGTTAAAACTGTCAGTTGTCTCAGTTTTTCTTTTTTTTCCGAACTGATAGTTTTAACGTTCTGTGTTATTTAAGTGTGAGAAACAGAAAATTTATCAATGGACAATGTGGTGTAGATAATCTAATTGCAAGTATGCTACATATTTTAATCACATTTTTTTTCCAGAGGGATGCTACAATGTAGAATTGAGCCTGCTATCAGCAAAGTACATAGTAAAACACTTCTAGATTAAAGCAAGAACAGTCTAAAATATTAAAAGCTGAAGTAACAGGAATAATCATGTGCACGAGATCCCGTTCGTACCAATACTTGAGACGGAAATCATAATATTTTGAAATTATTGGCCACTATATTCAATGATTTTCCCCCCAAAAGCAGCAACACACACACAGAGTACTGTGATACATCCATAGTGATATTATAAATGTGAAAGAATTTCTGTCTCCTACCTTCTCACAATTAAACCACTGAACCGATTTCTGATGAAATAGGTTACTATAGAAAGTCTGTAGTACAAGATATTTAACTATTTCAAGAATATTGTGTAAATTAGGAAAAAATTTTTTAACTTTATCATATTTGTGAAAATGCATTTATTGGTTGTAACATGATTCAACATAATGAATATAATACTTACGCAATTTTCAACATGTTTAATCCATACTCCCATACTAATATTATTAAATGCAGAAGTAACTCCTGTTGTTTACATTTTCACAACTAAACTACTGAACTGATTCTGGTGAAACGTGGCATGGAAAGAGCTTGAACCCAAAGGAAGAACATAGGCTACTAAAGGGTGGAAGGTGAAGGGGGGAGAGAGAGACACCTACTTCAATAGCACAACATATAGATGCATGTTCCTGCATGTGCCCTCAGCATGCAAATCTTGGCTGCAACACTGTGTGTAGAAGCAGTGTGCATTGGGGTAGTTGCAGGAGGGGCCAGCTAGCTGTACTTACCTGAACAGGCAGAAACATGAGGGTAGCTGATGTTGCTGTCCAATAGCTTGCTTACTTACCATCTCTCATCATATGCAACCACAGCTGCGGGTACAGCTAACTAGTTATAAATTAAAAGCACAGAATTATGGATTTTCTACACTTTATTGTAGAAAATCCATAATTTTGGGCGTTTCATGTTTAATTATGATGTTATTGTATCAAGTGGCAAGGGAAGCCTTAGTTAACATAATATGATAACATTAGGTTTACTATGGCTGATAGTATATATCTCAACAGCAGATATTAGTTTGTAACATGTGAACGTCAAAGATATCACAAATACGCTGCTTGGCAAAAGAAGTGTAGCAACCAGAAGACATGTTCAGATGTCAATGTAATTGTCAGTGTTGTTTCCAGGCCTGTTAGGATAGATAAGGGTCATGTACGATGTCAGATGTTGAGTGATCACTGTGAAGGACCTGGAAATGCTGCATTCTCATAGTGAGGCAGTATTATCAGCACTTTCCAGGCTTTGGAAAAGTGCCTCATTGTGTATCTCCATTTGGCTGGTTGGTTGAATCACACAATATCCACATTTGTGAGGTTTTCAGATGGGACAGTGGCACAATGTGGCTTTGGAATGTGAGGGCATGCATATTCATCGTCAAGGTCTTGGTCAACCTTATCTGGCCACCTTCGTATCTGTGCCAGCAACCCAAGAACAAGTAATGGACTTGCTGCAACATTTTGTGTCATCTCACACTTTTTGTTGGAGACTAGCAGCAGCCAGACTAGGGAATTACCATCTCTTGCATAGGCTGTCATTAACAAAACAGCACAAATGGCTGCTTTTGAAGTGTTGCTGTGATAGGGGAGCGTGGTCTGCTGATGAATGGCATTGTATTGTGTTCAGCAATAAACTGCAATTCCACATTACCCTGGATGACCATTGGCAGTGCTTATGACAGCAGCTGTGGAGAGTTTTCATTCTTCTATTGTTGTGGAGAGGCATAGCTGTCGTACCCCTTACCCCTGGTGTCATGACTTGGTGAGCCATCAAGTATGACGTCAGGTGGTGATCAGTAAGCATTGGCGAAACTGGCAGCACGACGGTACGTCACAAACATCCAGTGTCCTTATGTGTTACTTTCCAATCAAAGATATCATGCAGTTTTTCAATATGATGTGCTCATCCACAAATGGCATGTGTCTGTTAACTGTCTGCATGATGCTTAGGTACTCCTATGGCCAGAAAGATCCCCTTATCTGTCCCCGAGAGTGGGACCTGCTCAGGCTTTAACTCTGTCCCAGTGCCAGGATCAGGGATATCGAGGATCTGAAATATGTCTTGTACTCTGTCAACCTGTAAATTTACTCCACCTCTTCTGGGTGCTTCACCTTTTTGATCAGGCGTTGTATCATTATATTATTGAAAAGCTTAATTATTTTGTATATAGTGTTGTTTATAGTGGAATATTTTATCTGACTCAGTGTGTAAAGTAGATAACAACTCTTTTGAAGATCCCTTCAAAGCTCTTGATGATATTTGATGTACTTTTCAGTTTACTTATTTACTTACATTTTCAATGCATAGAGACAAACTGATATGCTACTGGTTCATATCACAAGCAGTGTCGTAAAATTCACTGAATAAATGCAAACTTTTTTTTTTTTTTGCAGAAAATTTTTAATTTTGTATTAAAATCACTCGCCTTACATGTTCTTAGAGTGATTGGTAGTGCATTAAACCGAATAAAATCATTGATGTAATGGCTTTGATCTGTCATTATTAATCTTGTTCTTTTCCTAAAGAAGTTATATTTTTTCTGGTAGGATCATGTACCTCACTCCACTTGAAAGCTTCAATTGATTGACTAAAAATATATAACTAATTTAAATATATATAATGAATATATTGTTAAGTATTTGTGCTGGACAAACATTCTATGCGGCCTATCCCATATGTAAGTATTATTGCTGTTTTTATAACAGCTATATTCATTATAAGTAAACATCAGCTGCAGTCCCATAATGGAATCCCATAGTTCAGAAAGATGACAATCGTTCCATAGTATACGATTTTTAATGTTTGGCTGGGAATCCATGTACAAAATTAATGTGGTTTGTCCACAACAAATTTTTTATGCCATACACACCCAGAAATTTACAGCAGGTTGATGTTACACATGTTTTATTACATTGGTGTCATGAGAACAGCTCATTTTAAATGCCAGTAACTCAGTTCTGCTAACTTTCACATTGAGGCCCAGATCATTGAAGTATTTTGTTAATGCTGTTACACTACTAGTAGCAAAATATCTTAGCTCTTTACATTGTCTACCATAGAATAACACTGAAGTTCAATCTGCAAAGTTTATATGGGAGTTAATGGGTTGCGAAACGTAGTTAATGCATATGAGAAAGAGAGTAACCAAGAATGAAGCCCCGAGGTGCACCTTGTATGACTGTTTCATAGCTGGTTTGAAAATTTATAATTTTATATTTAATTTGTATTTCAATTTAGTGCATTACTTGTGACTCAAAAGATATGTGGTTAGAACCTACAAGGACAGATCCCTGAGGCAATACAACTTCAAGTAACCTATAGTTCTCTCAGTTGAAAGCTTTTGTCAGATCTAAAAATATACCTGCAGTTTGTATTCTCTGGTCCAACAGAGAATATACTTTGTGGAAGAATTGTGTGATAAATAAATTAATTAATAAAAATAAACTGCTGTGGTCATGCTTAGCTGTTATCTAAAGCCTTGATGAGAATCTACTAGCAGTTTGTGTTTTGTGAGAAAGGCACTAAGCCGAAACAGGGTTATACTTTCAAATATCTAAAGGTGGTGTGTTTTGTAAAAAAGCGGTAAGCTGCAACAGGGTTATACTTTCAAATATCTAAAGGTGGGAATTAATTATATGGGTCTGTAATAGGAAACACCTTCCTTATTTCCCTTTTTGTTTTATACTGATTTCACAAAAATCATTCTTAGAATTTGTGGCATGCAAAAAAGTTTAAAATAAACTTTAATTTACTGAACTTTATAAAAAATCATAAATAATTTCCTTATAGACATGTTTCTTGTCTTAGATTCAGACTGAAGTCCTTTATTTTGGTGCATAGGTCTTTGTCAAGTTGCCAACAGACATAAGACAACAAACGTTTTTAACGTACCTACAAATCATCTTATTTAAAATAAATGGAAATTTGTCACTTATTTGAAGAAGTGTGATGCAGTTCACCATTATGTAAACAAACATTAAAATCATCGCTACACTTTCGGACAACATTGTTCCTCAAAGCTACACTTTTTCACATGTATTGATTTTCCTGCCTTGTATGCTGTTATCAAATTAAGATTTCGATCTTCACGATACCTGTGTGGGGCTGATGTATCAGTTGATTTATCTCAGATTACAAATCGAAATGTTGGCTTTTTAGTCCCCTTTCAAAAGGGCACACTGGTCACTTTGGGATTCTGGAAGTGGTGTAGATCTGATAACCAGGAAGTCATTTGGCCCTTTGCCACCGACAGAAGTCAGGGCGGTGTAGTATGCCAGTTGTTGTATGGAATTAATGGCAGTAAAATCAATCAACATCGTGACATGATAGAATGGCACAAACTAACTACTATGTTGGATGTGCAGCAATTGCTCAATTAATTGGTGTTTCAGTCATTTCTACAAGGAATGCTGCACGGCTCGCAACCAAGTATCATAATATTAGTTGTCGTAGAAAGATCCTACTCATCAGGGACCAGAGACAAGTGTCATATCTTCTGTCAAATGACACTCTGCTTCAAACCCAACAAGAATTGCTGCTGTCACTAAATACAAGTCCTTCTCAAACAGTTTATGAGCATACTTTGCAAAGGGAATGGCTTGCACTGAACATTTTGAATCAGGTACCTTAAAAAAGGCCATTGTTATGCAGCACATAAAGCTGCATATATTTAGTCAATCAAATAAGGTGTACATTATACAGTAGTTGACTGGAGGCACACGGTCTCATTTAACGAGTCGTGATTTTTCTTCTTTTCAAATGACGCAAGGCATTAAGTGCACTGACAGTCCAATAAGGTGATAATGTGCAATATTTCGAGGGTGTAGATCAGGACAGAGATTGTGATATTCGTACCATGACTTGGGCCCACTCAATTAGGTTACCATGAACTTGAACCAGAATGTTTATTTCAAAATTTTCAGTGACCAAGTGTTGCCCTTTATTTTTGTATGTCTTCATAATTGTTATGTTGTGGACACATTTGTGTTTACGGAGCTGCACCCACACACTCCCGGCTCGACTGACTCACTATATCACCCAATTTTAATTCCATAGAAAATGCCTGGGACTATTTGGGACAGCTGGTGGAACAGTAATTAACGTTCTTCCAATTTGCTTGCTGTGCTGGATTTAATAGTCAACGAGTGGCATAAACTCGATATAGCACACAAGCAGAAACTTGCAGGCTCTCTTTCTCCCTGAATTGACGCCATTATTATCAGATGCTAAGGAGGAGATATAAGAGAAGTGAAGCTGCAGATGACAGTCTGAGAAGGTTGCAACGAGGAGTGACTCTGAACCTTTACTCTCCGAAAACACCAGAACGTGAGACGATGGCACGGACTTGACTGTTAACCAGCTACCAATGCAGAGAGAAATAAAGAAGATGTGACTGAGTATTGAAATAACATCTGCATGAGAACAGCGAAATACTGTGTGGGCAAGTAATGCCAGCATGAGGATAGACCAACACACACTGCACAGAAGAAGTGTGTTTGGCCTGCAGGTATATAACATGGTAATATGGCCCTATTGTATTGGAAGTGGTATGTCCACCCTCGTCATTATAAATCGTTATACAATTGGCATTTACCATTTACATAAATCATTGCCAGATATAAAAAAAGAACTAAGTGATGGACAAAAATATTAAGACTGACTGCAGACATGTGTGATTGAACAAGTTCTTGAATTTTTACTGTTAGGCTAGTTTGGGCTCCTTAGGTGTAATATTGTTGTTAAATCAGTACACACACCCCAGTCATTGTAACTACTCATATCTCTGTAGTTACGATAATGTGAAATATTGATCTGTGTTTTGACAGAGACTGAGAGAAGAAAGTAAGATGCAGCCTTCCCAATGAAGTAGTTATGTATTGGGTCAGTTTTGGAGTATGGTACCTTAGGTGGAGTAGATTTGATACCAGGGCATAATATAAATATTTTTTGCTGTTAAAGTAAATGACAGTAGTGAATATCAAGCTAGAAATTACATCTGGGATGGAGGAAAAGTTTACGAACAGCATCAGGCATATTGTCAGTTTCATTTTTTACAGTAATGACCTCCATAAAGCTTATGAATAAATTCCAAGCATGTTGTCAGTGGCTCATATGTGATGATGCCTGAAGAAGCTTACACGAATAGGTGTTTAGTTAACAGGTCATGGAGTTTTAAAATGAAACAAGGAACAGCAGGAGTCAAAAGGATGCAATCATTGCTATTTTATTTGTCATTTATTTGTAATGTTACAGGGCAAAAGTCTTAAGTGTGTGAATATAAGCATCAAGCAAAATAAAGTAGTGTTGTGGGAAAGGCAAAGTTATATTAATTCATTCCAATACACTCTTACTGCTTTCAAATAATATTTCCATTTCTGCATGCATTAGTGGTCAACACTGTAAACCAGTAAGCGGAGCTTGCTGTATTATATCTTCCCAACACACCCAATGTATACATAAGATTTTAGAAAAATACATTAAAGTAAGTCAGTTTTTATATTAGAGATTTAGGCAATATTCGGGTGCCCATGATATCTCCCTCTCAAAACTTATAAAATAGCGACTGAAACATATCATTCCAACTTTATCATGCTTCCTGTTGTATTCCCTTTTTAATTTGTCAGCCGTAAAAGATTACCCGGAGCTAGAAAAATAAAAGTTAAGGACAACTTTAAGGCAACCTTAGTCAGCTTTTATTGCCAGTACCGGCTCCCAGGTATGGGCTCGTAGTTAAAGAAATAAAGAATACATATTTACTACAGGTTTTTATTTCCATTGGGTTCAGGCCTATTCGACATTTGTAGGGAAATTATTCGTTTTATTTTACTTTTAAATGAGTTCTGTTGCAGATTTATAGATGAGGAACATTAAGACTTTTTTAAATGTAGTTTGCATTCTCCCGCAAATTGCAGTACGGTGTTAATAAATTCCGTTGACGTAGTTCCTTAAATGCTCAACTGCAAACCTAAGCATATAGTTATATACATAGAGAACCAGACTTATAGAATCTATACGCCGAAAAAAATACTTTAAAAAGTACTGCAATTAGTACACTGAATAAGTCCATCGTTTAAAAAAAAAAATGTGATACAAAAGAAAGCTGAAAGGTGTTTTGCACTCCTTCCGTTACAACAGATTCTACTACGCGAAACAAATGTGTGTTTGTAAACACACACACGTAACAATTTATCAGCTAAAAAAATTTAAGTGTTTTGAGTGAAGTATTCACGATGGTATTTAATTGGATACTTCAGTCCATTGGCAATGGGTTCTCAAATTTTAAAATATTGTGGTGGTGAAACAGGAAGTAGCATGTTTCCGATATCCGACATAGAGGGCAGCTTTCGCGCCTTTTCGAGGGACGCTAACGCCATTGTGGTTTTTGCTGTAGCTACTCTTAGTTTATGCCAGGATTTTAGTGGTATCTGAGCAAAATGACTGGTGAGTTCCAGTAAATAACAGTTTTATATGACACACAAATGTATTGCATGTATCTCTCAGCGTGCCTGAGATTTTCTTAAGGCTTAATCAAATTTATGTTACCGGCGTGATAGGCGTCGTGTTTCACTTATCGATTTGCAATGGATAAGTTGAAGTATCTGTGTTATTGTATACGATGTAGATCCCACGCTGTGTGTACCGTATGTTCAGCTAATAGCCTGATAAACATCTTTCGTACACTTTGGGTTATGTATTTACAATATGAACCTTGTCATTATAGGGGAAAAAATGTCACGGTAGTGCAAGGATTTCAAATTATCAAGCTAATTATTATACAGCAAAACTAAGAGACAGTAACTATATTTGTTTGTGATAATTGCACTGTTATGAATGTGTGTAAATATGTTTTCTAATAAAAGTTAGCAGGTAGCTGTTGCCTCTTGGATTTAGTTCCGTCGACCTCTAGGATTGATAGATAAAAAAACCTAAAATACTTTGATAAATTAAACTAATCAGTACATCTCAATTTATATAAATACAAGTGTATTTGGTATGCCAAAAATGTTCCCCTATAACCAACACTAAATTAACACTGGCAAGTGAAACTAGTAGACGTGATTTAGTTACATTCGTGCCTTGTGACCTCTAGCGTATCCCCCCCCCCCCACACACACACACACACACACACACACACACACACACACACACACACACAGAAAAATATTTTATGACTGATTATTTTGAGACAGTTTTTGCGGTGTTACCTCTTCTCTTTTTTATTGAAGTAGTGTTACAGAACAATACATCCATATAGTCTAACTCAGCATATAGCTTTGTTGCTAGTGTACATTTTGTTTTGGTCGTGTGATGAAAAGTCTTGTAGAACTAGACATTGTTAAGGCCACTCTAATTTCATGATTGGCAGGACAGATTTTTCTCATAAGTTACAGCTGAATAGTGAACAGGAAAAAATTCATGTCTGTATGTTCGGTGCTGCCTGTCTTATGAATTTGTAAATATATTAATCATTCCTTTGAACTCCATTTACTTTCACTCCAAATTAATTTTCTTTTGTGTTTCAGATATCAGGACTTCAAGCACTCCACCAGTAAGTATAACCATTTCCCCCAGATCAGCTATTACATCTGTAAAAGTATCCACTATGTTTTAATTTAATGGTTCTTTATTTATTAGAAAACAAAAATATTTGTTGGCCGGCTCCCAGAAAATGCCAACCCACAAGATTTGAGGAAGTTATTTGAGCAATATGGCGTTGTCACTGAGTGTGATATTCTTAATCGTTATGGTTTTGTGCACATGAAGACGGAAGAGATGGCAGCAGAAGCTATAAAAGCTCTAAATAATGCAGAATTCATGGGTGTACAGATCAGTGTTGAGGTAAGTATGTCACCAATTTCTTTCTCTCTCTCTCTCTCTCTCTCTCTCTCTCTCTCTCTCTCTCTCTCTCTCTCTCTCACACACACACACACTCTCATTGAACTGACTTAAGAAAATGTTTCCAGCAATCAACAGGAAAGAAGAGTGGCAGAGGCAGTTCCTTCAGAGGTGGATTTGGTCCTGTCCGTGGGAGAGGAGGGTTCAGGGGAGTTGGAAGAGCTAGCCCATATATGAGGGACAGCAGACCTGATTTTGAAAGACGACCAGGGCTGCCACCACCACCGGGCATAAGAAATGGATTTTATGATGGAATTGATCGTGGCTATGATTCATATTATCCATCAAGAGGGCCTCCACATCCAATGATGGCATCTAGAGATAGGTAATAGTATGTTACTTTTAGCTTTAGTAAGCACAAGTAGCTGTATGTATAAGTTTTTGAATACTACTAATAATTTATAGGGAGGTGGAAAGGCGTCCTGCGTACCCAGAACCTGGCAGGTCACCATATGAACGTCGGTCTTTCTCAGATGTTGGCCGTAGCCCATATGAACGACCAACTTTGCCCCCTGTTGCTTCATTTGAGCGTCGCACTGAGTATGGTGCAGCTAGACTTGGCTCTGATATTTACCGGAGGAGAACACCACCACCAGCATCAAGTTTTGGTACCTCAGGGTGAGTGTTAATTTTGATTGAACTGTTATTTACAACTCATATAAAACAAGATAGTAATTACTTGCTAATGCAGTATTGCTGTCTTTAAAGGGCACCGCTTTAAAGCCAATTCATACTACCCATAAACATAATTTAACTTTCTTCACTGTCAAATTGTGGATTCTTCGCATGAGACAGAACATCAACATGGTATCAATTTGCTTAGCTCAATACTGAATTGGGGAACTGAGCTTATGAAATACCAATCGTAATATTTAAAAAAATGTATCAGAATTACGGAACTATGATAATTTAAAGGCCAGAGCAAACTTCTGAATGGATGTTCTTTACCAGTTCTTTATGGTAAACTTCTTAGAAGTGTAATATTTCACAGAATAGTGAAAATGTGTTGAAACATGTCAGACAGTATTTACAAGGAAATACATAGAGCCTGTTTACTTTATCCAGTGTTATTCCCCCTCTGCTCCCTGTAACAAGTAATGCCAGTAGAGATGACATTCTCTTAAAACAAGCAAATTTAATGAAAATAACTTCATCATTTTTTGCTGTAAGATACGTGATTCCTCTTGCACAAGAGAAACTGTTTCTTTCCTCTCTTCCTACCTCTCCTTATGTTGACCTTTCACTGAAATACTTTCTCAATCTATGCTTCATTATGTTTGTACTTACTTACCATATGTACCGTCCTGTTTCAGTGCATTATTTTGCTGTTTCATTAAAGAAGATGGTAAATGTACAGTGATAATGTTTTAAGAATTAGTTAAAAGAGTCTTTGGTGTCTTGGCTTCTGAGTGTGGTTGTCAATGTTCGGATTTCACTGACAGAGCATGGTTGTCATTGTTTGGACTTCTCTAAATTGCTCTTGGTGAATTTGGCAATGGCTTTTTTATAGTTTCAGTTGTTGGATGAAACAATTATACAACTCTAAATGACCTGACTGCTGACTAGAAAATGTTTTGTCTAGAATTTTCTGCTCTAGATAAATTAGGTTGCAATTTTCTATGAATTGTGGCAGTTAATTATTTGAAGAATAATTTTGTCAGAGATTGTTTCCTATACATTACATAATTTGTATATTGTATTAAGTAGCCGATGGGTTGATAACAAGTCGTACATTTCGAACTTTCCTTGGTGGTTAGTGAGAATGCAGGTGCCTGATGTATTCTGCACAAAGAGATGGAGAATACTTAGCAGCAATGTGCTGTTTTATCCACCCCACACACTCCAGTCATTGCTACCCTGGTAACTGGCAGTGTAGGGCAATGTGCCACAATGGCCTACTGTTTTTTCTTCTGATTTTCCATAGAAAAATTGTATGCTTATCATAAAATTTCAAGTGTTGACTCATGCCAGGCACCTGTAACACCACAGTGGTTGTATTATTATACCTTAGTTAGCATAATTCTCAGTGCTTATGTTGTATTTGCACACAGAGATGCAACAGAGCGATGCTGTTGTCCTGTTAGTCAATTGGTACCCAGCCCTTGTTACTGTGCACTTCCCAGCATTCCCTTCATATGAGTGCATCACTCATAGCCTGGTATGGTAATAGAACAGATCAAGCATGTTCCACCAAGCACATATGCTGCCGTGCTAAGCAAGAAGTTGTAGGCCTTCTACAGTACTGGTACTACACATGCACTGCTTGTTGTCAGTACTGTCTCTTGGCAAGGTGGCTGTTTGGAGTTGCACACCAAAATTTGTTGGACGGTTTTGAGTGCTTTCTGATAGCAGTCAGCTTGAGCTAACAAACAAGTGCTCCATGCGTTTATCATGTCAATGATTTCAGAATTGATTAACAGTGTTTAGCAATTAACTCTTTTGACTTGTTATGGTTGTAGACCCCAAAACACAGCTTGATTTGCTAGTTGACGTTGACAACAATCTGAAAGCAATCAGCCCATGCTATTTGGTTTCTTTTGATACTATGACTCCCAGTAGCCACTGCACAGTGTCTTCTTGGTGTGCACGAGTTGTACTAATCCCCCTCCCACGACCGGAGCTTCTATGAAAAGTGCACGCACATTGCCTTGTATTGTAACTGCCTCTAGAAGAAGTCACGGTAACATATGAAATGAGTTAGAAATTCACTGATTTCTAAAACGTGCCATGCATCTTTCACTAAATAGAGGTTACTCCAGTGCTTAACATA
This sequence comes from Schistocerca cancellata, assembly GCF_023864275.1. Classification (NCBI taxonomy): domain Eukaryota; kingdom Metazoa; phylum Arthropoda; class Insecta; order Orthoptera; family Acrididae; genus Schistocerca; species Schistocerca cancellata. Next base: position 388,205,499 of record NC_064626.1, on the reverse strand, counting down.
GCATTTGGATTTGTAACTTGAGAAGTCAGTGTTTGAACTTTCTTTGTGTTCTAGGAAGGCCAGCAGTTTGCAAGTTTTTACACAGGGGTTTAGTTTGTTGTGTACCACCATTTTGTCCCAAAGGGAGGGAAGGATTGTTGCCAGCTGTATTACACATTTCGCTATTAATTCTTTTTAAATTTGTGGTTAGCTCACTCCCCACCTCCCAGAAGTGTCTGGTTAGCTCTTGGGGTGAATGACTTGTCAAGTTGTTGATGGTTTGTATAAAATCTGTATAATTGTTAAATCATTTGGCTGTACGAAATAAGGTGCCCACAAAGCCAATGAAGAATACACGTTGTTTGCTAGTTGGAGAAATTTAAGACGCCAATTGATAGTAATTTTACAAGGGCGGGCTTGTTAGTACTTGCCTCAACACAAGCCAAAGAACCCAGTTTACATTGTGGATGAAAGAGCAAGAAATATGGGTTTTAATGTGCTGAGATTGTCTCCCTATCATTGCCACTTCAACCTAATAGAACTGATTTGGGCTCAGGTTAAGTCATATTTGCTGCAGAAAATTAAAATATGAGGTTGAGCAAAGTGGAACACCTTTCAAAGAAAGCTGCTCCCAGGGAACTGACAAACAGTAGTGGATTGTGTGAAAGGAGTTACGCAGGAAGTATGGAATAAAGGTGTGTTAAAATGATATGTTACTACAAATAGTGACACCTATAGCCAAACTGACACTGAATTAAGTGGTGGTGTCTTCCCACTGTCTGACTAGTATATGAAAGTGTACTTTTAATGTCTTACTTAAATTACATCCAGTATTTGTGAATTTCGATCAATTTCTTTACCCTGTTGAGACTTGGGAATACTATTCAGTCAGCCCCCATCAGCTACTTATGGTAAGATAGGCTGCATTTTAGATATATTTCATTTTGTGTAGACACCAAGACATTCTCATGTTTTCGAGATACGCAATGAAGGAGGGAAAAATTTGTCCTATTTCAATAACCAGTGTAACACTGGCACTAATTAAAATTAAGAAAAGATTTTTATGGGTTAGACGTACTACTGAGAGCAATGATACATCAGTTTCAGAATTTTTACATTATTTTACACAGTTGAAGCTTCTCATCAGTATATATTCCACTGTCTTTTATACTGCTCCTTTCATCAGTTCACTGAGAATCACAGTAATTTGCTCTGCTGTAAAGTCGTGTGAGATTTATGGCTGCACATTTCATATTTGAGTGTGTTGCTCAGACTGTAAGATAAAGCATTTGGTTTCATCATATTTGCGACCTTCCTAACAAAAATCAACATATGTCAGCACAAATATTTCTACAGTTGAGTGATGAAGTACTATTTCTTGTCAACACAGGGCAGAGCAGTTTTTTCCTCTGACTATCAAGTATTTGGTTGGGATATTGCTGACTCTAGGAGCACCCATGTATACACTTGGCTTATTGCTTTGGGGGGGGGGGGGGGGTTAATTGCTGCAAAATAATTGAAATTGTAATAGATAGCACAGCTTTCTATTCAGACTTAACATTAATTTCTGTTTCACAGGTATGAACGTGAGCCACTGGACATGTATGGTCCACCCACTCGAAGGTAAGCTTGAGGAATTAAGATTCATTTTATTCATGCACTCAAATTTTGTATGTACTTCTGTTAATGGTTCATGTCCTGTCAGAAACCTTTTGAAAATTTTTATAAATTAGTTGGTGGGGTGGTAATTTCGGTTATTTGCCAGGCTTAAAAGACAGAACCTCTAGAAATTATTTCAGACTAGTTTGTGTTGCTGTAGATTAGAAACTTATTCTCTTTTTGTTGGTCATGCAATAGATAGTTGTGTACTCTCCATTCTCCTCGGAGAGGTTGCCAGTTTTCACTGCCTAAAGTGATGTACAAACTGATAAGATTGGGAAATGTGGAATACTGTGAACCTTTGTTTTATGCAGTATCAATTTAAATCTGATGATATTTTTAATTTCTGGCTTGTTGAGATGATAATGATGGTAACTTGTGCTTTTGTTTTGCACCTGCAAGTCATGCACTTCATGTTTACTTTCACTTTAAAAGATTGTCCTAAAATGTAATAGATAAGTGTAATGCAGTTCTCTCTCTTTCTTAATTTTAGTTATGAACGTGAGGGCTTGGATCCTTATGGGCCACCAGCCAGACGGTAAGTTAATGTCCAATCTGTTTTTTTCTGATGGGTTATTGTTGTTGTTGTTTCGAGCCAGTAAAAAATTACTTTGTTACAGCTATCCATCTGCAGCTCCACTTGACCACGAGTTGCCGCCACACCATTATTAAACATTCCTTACTCCAAGAAACTACTTGAGAGAACTGTAATATTTTTTGTAATGAAATTTCATGATCATCGTGAATATGTGATGTGGTTCAGAGATTAACATGGAAATTTACCTCACATCAGCTTCAGTTTGTGAAATTGACAATCAACTATGTAATTGATTACATATATGGCTGGTACAGTTGTACTTATAACATGAAAAATGACAATTGAACTGCATGCATTGGGTATACAATTGTGACACAATACTATACAGTATTCTGTGATACAAATGTGTAAAATTTGTCTTGGCTAATTTTTAAAAGTTAACAGATTTTGTACTTTTTCTAGTTTTATTACAAGTAGACATGTAGTCTTCCGTTGCTTGTACAAGGACTTTACCACAAGAACAGAAAACAAATAAATATGCCTATTTTGAACTTTCACTTGTCTTGTTACATTGATCTTGCTTTAAACATCTGTACATATTCATTTTAAGTGTTCGTGAATTACCTGGGATTGACTGTAATAGCATTTGATAGAATCGTTTTAAAGTGAAATGTCATACTGTACGCCTTAATAGTATTGTGGTTATTTGTTGAGTAACAGTGTAGTTAACGAGTTTTCAGTGTTCATTTTTCAAAAGATATTGAAACTTCTTTTGGCACCGAAACAAATGTTTTTGTCGTGTGTGTGTGTGTGTGTGTGTGTGTGTGTGTGTGTGTGAGAGAGAGAGAGAGATGCGAGGTTTGCACTTCATCGATAATGTGCAGCTTTTAATGTGGATTAATCAACAGGTCTGCTATTCTTAATGTTAACTTCTCTTGCTGCCCTTTTCGACAAAACATTGGAAGTGCAATATAGTAGCTGTATAACTAATTGACCCAAATGCACCCCACATACTCAAATTGCTCTCACTCTACAAATGGCATTAAAGAGCATACTCATTATGGTCATTGCTTTTAATCAGCCCGTAAAATTTACACACTCAAATGTAAAATGCTGTATTGTTCTTGTGTGTGTGGTTTCTTTTATGCCACCCTTAATTAACATACTGGCACAATAGCTGTCACTATACACGAAACTGCCTTCAAAATTATCTTGAAGCTGTGAGATCAAGTTAATGAAGGAGGTATATGACCATATTGAAAAACATATGCAGTCTGCAAAATGCTGAGGAAAGTCGTTGACTTAAAGCAACTTGACTTTATTATTCCAGTATTACATGTTTCAGACATTACTTTTATCAGATATCCTGTTGCACACAATACAAAGTTTACATATTGTAATAGTAATGATCACAATTAGTCTTGTTACTACTACAGTTTAACTTTTGTATCAGTGTGCAATATGATGTTCAAAGTATATGATGGCAATGTTCAAAACATGTAATATTGGTGTAATAAAGTCAGGATGCATCCAGTCCATGACCTATTCAGCACTTTGCTGGCTGCACAATTTATCAAAAGTTATCACTGACGGATTCGTCATGAGAGATTTCTGCAAGTGCTCAGAAAGAATTGCATAGTATGTGGTTGCCAATCTGTGACTGCAGTGCTTTCCAGCACCAGCTGTTTTGGGTCTGGTACACATGGAAATATACACACCTGACATGATTAACTTTATCAATGGGTAGAGGTAATAAGAAAGAAGATTGGGAAGATGTCACAGTTGAAAAGAGAATTTTAAAAATATTGAATTTGCTCTTAAGTTGAATTTTGTTGAAACTGTTGGAATACTTAGGAGAAAAAAATTGTCACTTGAGGAACTGAACATAGGTCCAGTTTCAGAACCAATGTACAACCAAATAGCAACTTACGGACATCACTCAAGTTTGTAGTTTTGTGTAGTTTGTCTCTATACCTTTTAAATTCATCTTCATACTTAGATTTTGATTTGAATTGGAGCAAAGTTTTGGGGAAGACTTATAATCCTCTTCATTCTTTTGTACTTTCAAATCACAAAGTACAGTTACCCAGATATTTTGGTATGACAAATCTTATCAACAAAACATGACATTTTTAAACCCCTTGTGTAGTGCTTTTGCTTCAAAAAGCTGTGGTACAACAGGCATCTGCTCTGTCAAGCCTTTGATATAGAAGTAAATCTTATTTTGCATTGATTGTAGTTTGGTAGCATACTGCAAAAGTCCAACATAGTTAATTTTGTTCACTCTTAAAAATGCTTGGCATTGTGAAATTCCAAATTGAAATACTACAAATCCTGTCTACAGTATATTTACATTATCCCATTTAAAGATGGCTGTGCACACACATGTTCACTGCGGTGAGATCACCAACTATCTGCTCTGAATGTGAAAACATTTTACTGCGTCAATCTGCATAGGGAAAAATGATCCTAAAAATGAGAAAAATTGCAGATTGTACTGAAAGATTTAAAGTTCATTTTTCATGTGCGCTTTTTTGAGAGTGGAATGGTAAAGAAATAGTGTGAAGGTGCTTTGCTTAACACTGCCTGACATTTCAGCATGAATTGCAAAGTAGTCGTGTAGAGCTACTGATGTCACTGTGATTCTGTTGGCTTCGGTCCCATGATGTAATACCTTTCACTACTGTCCATCCACATTGTGTGTATGTTACTTTAAAAGATTCAACTTTTAAAAAAAGTTTTGTGCTACTTACATTTTTTCACAATTTCTTGCAATTTTCTCATTTGCATTCTCAGGCTCTTTACATAAGTTGGCATTTACCTTTCAAATTCCTTGGGTCTTAATTTTTGGCAGTTATCAGAATGCTAGATCACACTAGCCTTGTGTGCCCTTTTTCTTTATAGATGGACTTCGCATAACTCTGTGTTGATTTTACATAATTTAATGTTTATTTATAGTGTGTTTCTGTATGTAAATCATGTGATTATATCAGGAGATTAATTGCTGATGCTAAAATTTGAGACCTCCATTGCTTTGTCTTGGTTATGTGCGTTAACTTGCATTTAACATTTTAGGAGAGATCTTGTACAGTAAACCAAGTGGAAATAGTGGTTATTCTTGCAACTGAATGAGAGATAACAGATTTATCTACTAGATATTTGTACTCTGTGGCATAAAAGCTCTCTCATCACCCCATACTTTTTATGGAAAGGGGAGACATTTTCATTAGTACAATTAACAGCTCATGTTCCCCTTTGTAGCTGTGTGGTCAGTGTGTATGACTGCCAAGTGGAGGAACCTGGTGCAATTCTTAGTACTGCCACGGATCTTTCCTTGGAGGTAGTACTGGAATGGGAGACAACTGTTCTGTGATGCCACATCAGGAGCTACTTAAATGAGAGGTATTTAAATATTTTAGCCTTGTGAACAAAGGAAAAGTAGGGAAAGTTTTGTAGTTGCAAACTTTGTACCACGGTAGGAGGGAGTGCCATGAAGGATGTACCAAAAAAATCCAGACCAATGGGTGGGGAGTGTTGGGGTGGGGTGAGTATTTAAAAGTTCACTTTCTTGCAGTTTCCTTGAATAGTCTGAAAACCGTGGATCCCCAAGGGAAACATTTCCTAGTACAAAATTAAATTTCCTACAAAAAGGTCCTGTTCATTTTTGTCTAGGACAGATATCAATGTTGGACGGTATGGAATTGCAGATTATTAAAGATGTTTTTTTTAACGGTAAAAATATTATGTGGTAATGAAGTAAGTTAAAAACAAGCTGTATTACAGGATAGATTGTGTACTGTGGAGTAAGGGTTGAGGGTGTGGTGTAGAAGCACGAGGGAAGTTAGGTTGCTGGATCATGGTCGTTCATGCCTTCATAAGTGCAAACTAAAGAGAGCAGGTGATTCCCCACTGTCTACCCCATCACATAACAGGAAACAACTAGGAGGGTGTGGCTGCGTATTTTGAGGCACTATGTCACGGATTACGCGGCCCCTCCGGCCAGGGGTTTGAGTCCTCTCTCGTGTGTGTGTGTGTGTGTGTGTGTGTGTGTGTGTGTGTGTGTGTGTGTTGTTAAGCATAAGCTAAAGTAGTGTGTAAGTCTAGGGGCCACTGACCTCGGCAATTTGGTCCCTTAGGAATTTATACGCATTTGAACTAAGAGTGTGTTTCAGAAGTTATACTGACCCTTCACAGTGCATCTTATTGATCAATCCAATGCGGTGGGCATTTTCCACCAAGTCATTCTCCACTTTTTAGAACACTTATAAAAAATAAATTACTCATGGATGTCAGGAGAAATGTTGAAAAAAATACATTCTGATTACTGGAGAAATATTTTGCATTTGTGTGAAGTTTACCATATTCTCATACATGACACTGCACTTAATGCAAGTATAAAAACATGGTTTTAAATACCAAATGAACAACAGTAATAATAGAATTAATGATGCTATAAAAAATGGATGGATGGCATGTGTGAATGTACTATGGACTGCAAAAAAATTATATTTGTTTAAACAAGTCCACTTTTCACTTCTCACAACAAAGGACGGCCTTTGTAGTTATGGAATTTCCACGTTTCTCTTATTCTGCACTGGCCAGTAGCAATGATCCCTCGTGTTTAAGCCTGTTTCTTTGCTTGCTGGTCTGCCTTAGTCTTCTGGTGCAGGGCCAACGTGGCAATCAGTTTGAGCCAATTCAATTCTAAACTACTGGTTCACCAGGGTGTCTGGTGTTCGTTCTCAGTGAATACCCTTCAGTAGGTATTCCATGAATTTATTACAATTATATTGGATGAGAAAACTAACAGGTTTCCCTCGGTTTGAATCTAAATCTTTGTGTGACATTTGCCAATGTTTCTAATAATAAACCTAAATTTCCCATCTGTGACTTACTAGGAACAGGACCCTATAGCATTATCACCCTGTCAATCCTTTTCACTTCAGATTTTGCTGACAAAAGTACTGTTTGGCCATTATAACGTGACAATTTCGCTAGTGCTGTCAGGAATGAATAAAATCAGCACTACTTGAAAGATATTCATTTGTCTCTGGGCACCAGAACAAAACTAACTCAAGTTTACTTCGTCAAGCCACTGTTGTAAATTTATTTATGGAATTCACTGCAAGTACTTGTTACAGCAGTGTAGTTATTCTAAAAAAAAAACCGGAGCAGTTGCCACTGTTGTATTATTATTAATGAATAAAAATCTTGATGAAGCACTAAAATAGAAAGGAAATATTACAGTGCGTAATGATACCGGGAACCAATTTAGCTAATTGAAATCAGATGACTTCATTTAGATGAATAACTTAGATGATGGATGTATGCAAAGTTTGAACATCTCTTGTCTGTTGTATAATCCAATAATCAATAACAGGAAACAAAAATGCATATGAGTACCTCACAAAAAGACGATGTTTTAATTACTCTTTGAGTTTTGCAAGCAATATATACTACTTTTGTCACAAATGTAATGCATTTGTGTTTACGGTAACATTGAAAAATTTACTAAAATTTAGGCTTCTGTACTGCCATTCTACTTTCATTTCTGGTGATATTTTCGCACCAGTACTGAACACAAAAAACTTCTGTAAGTTAGAGTACAACTTTCACAAAAAGACAAATTGAGCAAGTATTTACAGCAAGATGCAAGAAACTAGGAACGAATTTTCACCCTGCAGTGGTTGTGTATTGATTTCAAAATTTCTGACAAATTAAGACTGTGTGGTAGACAGAGACTCAAACTTGGGAACTCGATCTGGCACACTGTTTTTAATTTATCATGCAAGAAATGTTTCCACTAACTTGTGAACTTCTTGAATTTGACAGAACTAGCAGACGTCTGCTGGAAGTGAGGGGGGGGGGGGGGGCGTCAGGAGATGCAGATAAGGTGATTCATAAATTCCACCCAATTCTGTGATTGTATGAATAATGCACCATACCATAGCAGGGAGGGTGTCGGAATGTGTAGTAAATACAATTTCAGGATTATGATGTTAATGAGTGGTCGCAAGACGGGCAAATGAAGTGCAATGATGACTCAATGGTAAAGGCTGAACTTGTTATCTACAATAAAGGATAACAAACCATCCATGGGAGTGTACATCGTGTATAAAATCGCTGAGAGCAGTGGCCACAAAGAAAAGCGTTTACTGCCCTAAAACTGCGATCTAAATCTGATAGAATTGGCATGGGCCAAAATAGAACACAATGTTAGGGAGAATAATATCACAGGTGACATGCCAAAGGAAAGAGTGCAGAGTCTTGTTTAAGCTGCTTTCTTTTTAGGTATCGCACAGGACTTGCAAGCTAGCTGCAGGAATGTTCAGCAACTGCAGCAAGAATATTGGTCAGAAGATGGAATAATGGAAATGGACATCAATGAAGTTACCAGTACCATGCCCTCGAGCAACGGTGATGATGATGATGATGATGATGATGATGATTATGATCATGATCTTGCATCAAACACAGATGATACTGATAGTAGTGAACATTGTTTTGACAGTTCTTTAAGGCACAATCACACTTTGTAAACATTACTGCTGTGCTGTGTTTAATAAATGCAATATGCAAAGAGATTCCAAAAATCTGTTTTTGACTTCGTCATACATTCAGCTACTTTCATTTTCATTGTTTTTGATAAATAAGTGATACGTAAATAGTAGGTAAAACTCTCGAGCATGAATATATCAACAAATTAGGTGATATTTAATCTGATGGAAGTGTCCCCTTAAGTGGACAATATTTCTGCCAGTGTAATCTCTTGATTTCATGTTGAGCACAAAACACGGGTAGTAGTGCCTGCACTGCAACAGTCGCACTGCCTTCCCCTCACCGCTTCACTCCCGTCAGTTGTCAACTTATTCTGGGCATACAGTATACAGGAAACACTATTGTCTTTATACAAAACTGAGGAAATGTCTACTTTGTCAGTGGTAGTAAAGTGTTCCTCAGAATAGTCAAGAACTTCTTTTTCAGCTTCTTTGTGTTCTAAAATTTACAGCTTCACTATATTATGAAAAGGATGGAATGCTACTGGATTAATTAAAATTATGGAGATTGGACATGGATAAGTTGAAAGAAACAGGGGTGTTGGCCAACATCTGAAAATAACAGGGGAAAGGAATACAGGAGAAGATCAATGGTAGCTTTGGAAAATGAAATAATGAAGGCATCAGAAGATCAAACAGGTAAAAAAAAAAAGACTAGGACAAGTAGAAACACTTGGATAACATGGAGATATTGAAGTTACATGATGAAAGGAGGAAATATAAAAATGCATTAAAAAGTAGGCAAAAAAGAATACAAATGTCTAAAAGTGATTGGAAGGAACTGCAAATTGGCCAAGCAGGAATGGCTAGAGAACAAATGTAATGATGTAGAAGCATATATTACTGGGAGAAAGAGAGATACTGCTTACAGGAAAATTAGAGAGCCCTTTGGAGAAAAGAGAAGCAGCTCTATGAACATTAAGAACTAAGCAAAGAAGGGAAAGGTGGAATTAGTATCACAGTGGTAGTATATAGAGGGTTTATACAAGGGAGAGGAACTTTAAAGAAGTACTATAGAAAGGAGAGAGGACATAGATGAGGTGGGAGAAATGATACTGCAAGAAGAATTTGACAGCACAGAAAGACGCAAGTTGAAACTTGATCCCAGGAGTAGACGTTCCATCAGAAATACTGATAGCTTTGGTAGAACCAGCCATAATAAAACTCTCCCATCTGGTGTGCAAAATCTATCAGACAGCCAAAGTACCTGCAGTGTTCAAGAAGAATGTAGTAATTCCAATTCCAAAGAAAGGTGTTGCCAGGTGTGAAGATTACCAAACCATCAGTTTGGTAATGGTTGCAAAATACTAACACGGATTCCTTTAAGAAGGATGGAAAAACTGGTATAAGTCAACCTCGGGGAATTCCGGAGAAATGTAGGAACACGCAACTTCTCTTGGAAGGTAGGTTAAGGGAAGGCAAACCTATGTTTATGGTGTTAAAGATTTTGTGAATGCTTTGAGAATATTGACTGGAATACATGGAGTGACAGGCTATTTACAACTTATACAGAAATCGGACAGCAGTTACAAGTGCCAAGGGTCATGAAAGGGTATCAGTGGTTGAAAAGGGAATAAGACAGAGTTAGCCTGTCTAATGTAATTCAATCTGTATATTGAGCAAGCAGTAAAGGAAACCAAAGAAAAATTTGGAGTAGGAACCATGTTTCAAGGAGAAGAAATGAAAACATTTGAGTTTTGCCAATGACATTGTAATTCTGTCAGAGATGGCAAAGGACTTGGAAGAGCAGTTGAATGGAATGGACATTGTGGTTGAATTAATTCAAGTGAAGCTGAGGGAATGAGATAAGGAAATGAGACACTTAAAAGTAGTAGATTAGTTTTGCTATTTGGGCAGCAAAATAACGTGTGAAGCAGAGAGGCTAAAAAATGTCAACTGGCAATGGCTGGTAAAGCATTTTTGACATCAAATATACATTTAACTGTTTCTGGATGTATTTGTATGGAAGTGAAACATGGACGACCAACGGTTTGGATGAAAAGAAAATAGAATATTTTTGAAATGTGGTGCTACAGAGGAATGCTGAAGATTAGTGGGTAGGTAACATAACTAATTAGAAGATACTGCATTGAATGGGGAGAAATTTGTGGCACAACCTGCCTAGAAGAAGGGATAGGTTGATAGGACACACTATGGGACGTCAAGAGAGCACCGATATAGTACTGGAGGGAAGTGTGTGGGTAAAAATCGTAGAGGGAAACCAAGAGATGAATACGCAGTAAGCAGATTGAGAAAGATGTAGGTTGCAGTAGTTACTCGGAGATGATGAGGCTTGCAGAGGGTAGAATAGCATGGAGAGTTGCAGCAACCAGTCTTAGGACTTAAGACAACAGTGTAGATTTCAGTTTTGTGTGCAAACCTCATTTCTCCATACAAAATGAAGTTCATCAATTGACAGACACTCACTCATTGCAATTGAAAGGCATTTTGTTAATCACATGATGAATTATAAGCCTAATTTTGTACACTTTATCGTGATCTTGACTTTCAGGTTGCATGTATTATCATTAAAGTGTAAAATGGTCATCAGACATTCAAATTATCTCTGAGGCGTTGTTTTACTAGCTCAACACCAAGAACATCATCCCTTTTTTTTCCACTTCTAAGGGGCAACATAGGGAATGACAGGTTTTTTAAAATTGTTGCTGTTAAGGCAATTTTGAAGCTAGAACCAGGAAAACTGGTCCTTAGTTTCTCAGTTATAAGTATTTTAGCATTTTTGCAAATTCAACCACTAAGGGGTAAAATAGTGACTGAAATATTTTTTTTTTAAATAAATCATTATTAAAGTACTACTAAAGCATTTTCAAAGCTACGTCTATGAAAATTGGTAGACTGCTCTGTTACAAATAAAACGATATGTTTTTCACTGTATTTGGAAATTCAACCCCAATACGGGTGAAATATGAGACAAAAGGTTTTATGGTATATTTCATTACGCAAGCCTTTTTGAAACTAAATAATGGAAATTTGTATTTGGCGTCTGGTTTTTTTTTTAAAAAAAAAAAAACAAACTCATTTCGCTGTTTTCAGAAATTCGACCACTAAGGGGATGAAAATTTTTAAGAACATATTTTGATATATTGTCACGTTGAAGAAGGTGTAAGTAGATGAATGACAAACACTAATTTCACTTAACAAAGGTTTATTCAGCACTTGCACATACAAGAGCGCGAACTGCCTCCGGCCAGAACACATATGGTATATATAGAGCTACAGAACATTCCAGTACAATGATTCTTGACATTTGTGGATACTTCTAGAATGTACTCGAAACAAATATAGAAATTAAAGTTTTAAAGTTCAGGTGACGTTTGAACTACACTACGGTGACTGTGCTGCTTGGCTTCCTGTGCGACATTGCTCTTTCCTTAAGAGAACAGAATCTTGGTGTTAATATCCTCCTAGTCTGGGAACGAGTCATCGATCCTGCATACTCTGACTACTGATGATTGATGTTCGCCCTGGCGGTGATCTTCTTAGAACTTCCCTTGCCGCAACATTCTTCATCACCTTTCCGCTTGTTAACAATCGCTGGAGCTTCGAATTTAACCTGTGTTGCAGGATCCTTATAGGGCTTCATTTGAAGGATGTGGACTGTATCTCTGATCTTTCGTCGCCTTGTGTTGGGGTTGAAATCTTCAAATTGATAAGTAACATCAGACAACTGTCTTACAACCTTATAAGGTCCAAACTAGTGCCTGAGGAGCTTTTCAGAGAGACCAACCTTCCGGACAGGAATGAAGATCCAGACGAGGTCATCAGGCTGGTAAACAACGGGGCAGTGTCTCACGTCATACCTTCGGCGATTGTTTTCTTGAGCCTGCAGCGTGCGGAGTCGAGCTAACTGCTTAGCTTCCTCAGCTCTGGTTAACACCTGGCCGATGTAGTCGTCGTCCACGTCATCAGGATATAATGGAAACACAGTGTCCATCGTCTTCGTCGCCTCACGCCCATGCACCAGGACAAATGGCGTAAATCCTGTGGTGTCTTGTTTGGCGGTGTTGTAGGCAAACGTCACGAAAGGTAGTACCTCATCCCAGTTGCTCTGCTCAACATTGACGAACATTGATAGCATCTTGGCCAAGGTCTCATTAAGGCATTCAGTAAGCCCGTTAGTTTGCTGATGGTAGGCAGTCATCATGTGATGAGTAAAGTTGCACTGACAGTTTATCTCTGTCACAAGATTTGATGGGAAAACTTTCCCTCGATATGTAATTAACGACCTTGGGGCACCGTGTCTTAATACATTGTCTTCTACGATGAATTTGGCTACCTCGAATTCTTCGGCCGTTTTCACTCCTTTTGTAATGGCATAGTGATTCAGATAATCAGTGCAAACAATAATCCATCTATTGTCAGTAGCAGATGTTGGAAATTGTCTGAGGAGGTCAATCCCAGCACGCTGGAAAGGCATTTCAGCTCGTGGAATTGGTATGAGTCAGCCAGGTGGTTTTTGAGGAACTGCCTTTCTCCTCTGGTGCTCTCAACAGTGCGACACACAGTGACGGACACTCCTAAATAAAACTGGCCAGAAAAATCTGTTGCGGATCCTATTATATGTCTTAATAAATCCTAAATGTCCGGCCTCAGGTGTGTCATGGAATTTCTGTAGAACATCTAAGCGCATGTGTTTAGGAATCACTGGTAGCCACCTCTTTCCAAACGGATCAAAGTTTTTCTTGCAAAGTAATCCATTAACTACCATAAATTGTCTTTTCACATCCTCTGACCGATTTAAGGCAAGCATAATTTGAAATATCTTGGCATCCTTCTGCTCAACAGAGGGTTCCTGGAGTGTAGTGAGACAGTCATTATCTTCATCAAAGTCTTGATGGTCTTGTACAGGGTTTCTTGAGAGACAGTTGGCATCTTGGTATTTTCTTCCACTTTCGTACCCTATGGTAATGTCATACTCTTGAAGACGTAATGCCCACCTGGCGAGTCGTCCTGTTGGATCCTTAAGACCTGTCAACCAACAAAGTGAATGATGGTCTGTAACATTTGTGAATGGCCTTCCATAGAGATACTATCGAAATTTGCACATGGCCCAGGTCACAGCAAGACATTCTCTTTCTGTAGTTGAGTAGTTTCTCTCTGCTTTTCTAAGTGTCCTAGAAGCATAGGCTATAACCTTCTCTTTTTCATCTGAAATCTGCACCAGAACAGCACTGATCCCATACCCAATGGCATCTGTGTGTAGTTCTGTAGGTGCTCTCTCATCATACAGACCAAATACAGGGTCAGTTGTCAGAGCTTTTTGTAGCACATCGAAAGAATCTTGTTGAGCACCACCCCAGATAAATTTAGCATTGGCTTTTAACAACTCTTGGAGAGGCCTGGCTTTGATATGAAAGTCTTTGATAAAATGACGGTAATAAGAACATAATCCGAGGATCTACATCTACATTTATACTCTGCAAGCCACCCAACGGTGTGTGGCGGAGGGCACTTTACGTGCCACTGTCATTACCTCTCTTTCCTGTTCCAGTCGCGCATGGTTCGCGGGAAGAACGACTGCCAGAAAGCCTCCATGCACGCTCAAATCTCTCTAATTTTACATTTGTGATCTCCTCGGGAGGTGTAAGTGGGGGGAAGCAATATATTCGATACCTCATGCAGAAACGTACCCTCTCGAAACCTGGACAGCAAGCTACACCGCGATGCAGAGTGTCTCTCTTGCAGAGTCTGCCACTTGAGTTTGCTAAACGTCTCCGTAATGCTATCACGCTTACCAAATAACCCTGTGATGAAATGCGCCACTCTTCTTTGGATCTTCTCTGTCTCCTCTGTCAACCCGACCTAGTACGGATCCCACACTGATGAGCAATACTCAAGTATAGGTCGAACGAGTGTTTTGTAAGCCACCTACTTTGTTGGTGGACTACATTTTCTAAGGACTCTCCCAATGAATCTCAACCTGGCACCCGCCTTACCAACAATTAATTTTATATGGTCATTCCACTTCAAATCGTTCCGTATGCATACTCCCAGATATTTTACAGAAGTAACTGCTACCAGTGTTTGTTCCGCTATCATATAATCATACAATAAAGGATCCTTCTTTCTATGTATTCACAATACATTACATTTGTCTATGTTAAGGGTCAGTTGCCATTCCCTGCACCAAGTGCCTATCCACTGCAGATCTTCCTGCATTTCACTGCAATTTTCTAATGCTGCAACTTCTCTGTAAAGTAGAGGATCATCCGCGAAAAGCTGCATGGAACTTCCGACACTACTAGGTCATTTATATATATTGTGAAAAGCAATGGTCCCATAACACTCCCCTGTGGCACGCCAGAGGTTACTTTAACGTCTGTAGACGTCTCTGCATTGAGAACAACATGCTGTGTTCTGTTTGCTAAAAACTCTTCAATCCAGCCACACCGCTGGTCTGATATTCCGTAGGCTCTAATACTTTTAGGAACAGGAAATTTCGTTATAGGTATCAGCTTTTCTGGGTCTGGCTGCACACAAGGTGTCCAAGTATTTTGATTTTCTTTTGCTCCAAAGAGACACTTTCTTGGATTAAGTTTCAGTCTGGCTCGTTGGAGACACTTAAGAATGGCCCTCAGTCTTTTTGTGTGTTCATCAAATGTCTCTGAGAACACTATAATGTCATCTAAATAACAAAGACACATCATCCACTTCAGGTGACTTAGAAGATTATCTATCATCCATTCAAAAGTTGCTGGTGAATTACACAAACCAAACAGCATTGCCTTAAACTCATACAGGCACTCGGGGTGATGAATGCAGTTTTCTCACAATCAGCCTCATCTACTTCGACTTGCCAGCATCCCGAGTACATGTCCATGGTTGAGAAAAACTTAGCCGCCTTTAGACAATCTAGTGTATCGTCAATTCGTGGAAGAGGGTAAATGTCCTTTTTAGTTATCTTATTAAGCTTTCTGTAGTCAACACAAAACCGCCAACTGCCATCCTTCTTCCTGGCGAGAACCACTGGTGACGACCATGGGCTCTGTAAAGGCTGAATGATGTCATTCTTCATCATTTTCTCCACCTCATCGCAAATTATTCAACGTTCTGTTGCTGACACACGGTATGCTTTCTGGCTTATTGGTTGATGGCCTCCAGTGCTAATCTGGTGCCTCACTGTCAATTTGTCTAATTTGCTCTTCACCTGTGGATTGAAGCATTCAGAGAACTCTTGACAAATGGTAAGTAAGTTCTTCTGTTGTTTCTTAGTGAGATCTGGTGATAGTCGAGCTAGAAGATCTTGTCTCGTAGTGGTAGCACTAATTACGCCCGCAGACTCAGCGTGGGAGGTTTCTATGATGTTCAGCTGTTCTGCAATTAATGGCTCAGTGTTTACTATGCACATGCATCTTCGAAGGATCTGCGGTTCTTGGCGACATTTAACTGTCCACAATTCACTGAATCCTTTCTTAAACGACTTGACAGAGGCTGGGATGACAGTTATTCTTCAGTGGTATGCTTTTCTTACATTCCACTACAAGATCCATGGGTAGATGCATTGCATGACACATGACAGTTACCTTTCTAGCGCTGACTGCAGGAATGATGACTCCATCCAGCTCGCTTAGTCTCGACAGACTCGGATGCGTATTGTCCTGTCCACAGTATCTCATCTAGCATACTCTTCGAGTGACCACAATATATAATTGCTTGAGAAGCTTTCACAAAGTCCCATCCGAGAATGACGTCATGACTACATTCTTGTAAGACGATGAATTCTAAGGGCTGCGTATGGCCATTATACCCACACGAATGATACATCTTCCTGTAGGTTTTACATATTCCCCGTTAGCCACCTTCAGCAGAGATGTTTTGTTGTCGATGAATATGGTTTTCTGCAACTGGCGATGGTACTTCTCTCAAATGACTGAATATGACGCTCCAGAGTCCACAAGAGCTTGGGCTGGTCGGCCACCCATAAGGATATTGATGTAGTTTCCTATCATTTTTGTCGTGATCAATGGTGGGGATTTTTCTCTTCAACAGCCTCATCTCCAAGGAAGTTCACACCCTTTAGTTTTCCAGGTTATGGCGGCTAGGTGATCGGCTGGAGCTTCTAAATGGAGAACTTGATTGGCGTGTTGGGGAGTTTCCTCTCCAGCAGCTAGATTGTGGCAATGGTGACTTGCGTCATCCTGCACCCACATCTTGTTCATCTTCATCCTTCCGGAGTTGGTGTCGGCCAAGATCGGTCTGCTGTTTTCTGGCGCAGGTGTCATCAAATATGTGCCGCCTTTCTCGACAATAGTGCACCACATGTCCGGTCATCCGCAGTGGAAACATACTGGTTGGTTATCCTGGGTCCTCCAGATGTTAGTCTTCCTTGGTGCCCAAACAGGTTCCTCGTGCGGCATTGTAGGAACGTAACTGTGCCTGGGTCTCGACTTTTTTACGGTTTTAAAGGGAAATGAAGGACGAGAGATTGGGTTCAATGTCTGTTCCACTTCCTCCCTTATGACCTCTTGAAACGTCTCGGTTTTTCGCTGGCTGTACAATCCAAGTGCCTTCTGAACTTCCTCTCTCACTATCTGACGAAGAACACATGTGAAATCAGTTTCTTCCTCCATCACAGACATCGATAAGACGTTTGGAAGCTGTTCAAAGTTCTTGCATGTAATTCTTTTATGATGCATTGTCTCGATATAGTGGCACCGTTTTATGAAGTCGTCTGCTGTTGAAACCTTCTTCAGGAGTAGGGCTTGATCCTCAGGGCTTGATACATGTCCTCAGCAACATCCATCATGAGATGTGCAACCTTATCTTCCTCCTTTATTCTAGGATCCACTATTTTACTCAGCCAAACACACGGTGTCATCCCATTTGTTAATTTTGGCTATATGCTCGTATACCTTGCCACTTGTTTGGATCTTGGCCATCGTCGCCAAAGAACCCGGAAGGATGTTTCATGTGGTGGCACACAGTTGCTGTCATCATGACGTCTTCTTCTTCTGTCTCCAATAGATTACGATCTGTTGAATATGGCTCGAACTCTGGTTTCTCACCACGTAAACGGCGGCTCCGTCGTGGCCTGATGGGAGCCACTGTCGTCGATAATGTGCAGTATTACCAGTTCCAATACCCATTGTCTCCACCAGAATAATGCCACGTAGAAGAAGGTTTAAGTAGATGAATGACGAACACTAACTTCTCTTAATGAAGGTTTATTCAGCACTTGTACATAACAACAGCTTGGAACGAACTGCCTCTGGCCAGAGCACATAGCCATATATACAGGTACAGAACATTCCAGTACAATGATTCTTGCCATTTGTGTATACTTCTAGAATATACTCAAACCCAGGTGATAGTCTACTATCATACCCACTACACTACGGCAACTGCGCTACTCAGCTTCTTCTGTGACAATATTAAAGAAAATTGTGAGCTAAATATATGAGAACTGGTATTTCACTTCTTGGCTAGGTATAAAGGAGTATGTGTTGGGGACGAAAGTTTCTATGGACATACCACAAAAATGCAAAGAGCACGTTTAACAAAAACTTTGAACTCCAGCTACCAGAATTGCTTTTTGGTCAGAAGTACATCGGAAAATGCTGTGTTTCTATGGCCTTAATTATTGTGAAAAGTTTAAAATTTGTTGCAGTTTGTGAAAAAAATAAAAATTTGATTAAGTATTAACAAAAATCTGTGCAGACCATACAGTCTGTGTGAGTTGAAGCAGCTAGCACTAACCTAGTAACACATCTGCCTATAAATCTCCGAATGACATGGATGTTGAAACTGAATGTTTTGTCTAGGTTTTTTGTGCTGTAGATTAGTTTCATCTAAAATTCTTGCCAGTAGTTAGTAAAAAATATTTAAAATGCTGATACGGTGTAGACAACTTGAGTATTGTTTGGGGCAGTGTGCTATTTCCTTTGAATCCAGAAAGGTCATTTACAAATGAAGCACTTTCATTTTACCAAATAATTTGATTTTTTACATATCTTTGGATGTTTCTCATAAACTTGTAGTACTGATATATCAGCAACAAGTTCATTATCATCCTCCAAAAATTATTTTAATTATGTGTAGTCCCTGTAATGTTTGTTTTTATCCCACTTGACTTAAAAATAAACACCCATTTCAAATAATTTCCATTCCCTGCAATGTGAAAACTATTAGTCCTTTCTGTACATTCCAGGTCATTTACAGTTATTATAGGGTCTTCATCTTAGTTGTCAAAATCTAAACCATCTTCACTGTCAGACAGATGTTCCAGGGCCATCAGTTCATCACTTTTTGCCATCTATTTTTGAAATGCAACATTCGGACTAGCAAGAGTAAATAGAATAAAGCACTAAATACAACACTCAGGTTAGCAAGAGAAACTAGAAAAAAGTACAATGAAATGAGCACTAATTTATTGTCGTTACTACAAACTATTGCATGTATACAAACAAAATTGAATCAAGTAGTACATGTGTATTTTACACAGATTCTGTCCATATGCATTACTTGTGTTAGCATTATTAGTATGCATCTGTGTTCCATTTAGTGTTAATGAATATTGTGGGAAATAAACACCTCCAGGCATGTTTTTGCACTTTGTTGTCATTGTCAGTATAACTTTGTGAAATGCCCTGTAGTTGCTTCTTGTGATGCAGTCAGATAGATGGAGTGAGGAATCACCTGCTCGATCTTGTTTCAGACCTATGGAGAATGGAAGTGCCTGAACACAGACCGACAACTGACCTTTCTTTGCATTTCTACACCACACATCCCCCATACCCCTTCCCTCCAACATGTTACACCCACAGTACACAACATATCCCTTAGTTAGACTTTATTGCACTTAGATGTGATACACACATTTGATGTTTGTTTTTGTCCCACTTTTCTTAAAAATAAACACCAATTTCTAATAATCTGCAATTTCCATCCCCTGAAATGTGAAAACTATTAGTCCTTGACAAAAACGTAATAGGGCCTTATTAATAGGAAATTTAATGTAGTTTAATTTTTTACTGGGAACCTTTTTTGCAAGAAGCTGCAGTTTTCAGGTTATTTAAGAAAAATATAAAGTGACCTTCAAAAGCCCCTTCCAAGCCACACTCCACCAGTCAGGATTTTTAGTATGTTGTTCAGAACACTCCCTCATAGCACTGCACAAATATCTGGTGTTACATGATATCTCCCCCCCCCCCCCCCCCCCCTCACTGATTGATCTTCTTATGTTTTGTTGACTGGGCTATCTGGGTAACTGGGAGAGAAGTGTGCTGACCCACAGGTCCTCTCCGCAGTGTATCCAGATAATGACACATTGACTTGGAGATGTCGCTTTGTCCTTGGGGTTGGAAAAAAGTCAGTAACTTTATTTCAAAAGTTGTTCACAGAGTACAGATTCTGATGTGGAAGTAGATGTGGATGAGATAGCAGTTCGCTAGAAGAGAAAAGGAAATAAATACAAAGGAGCACATTCTGTGGTTGTTTTTAATGTGTTGGATCCTTTTTTAATTTGAAGTTCTGCATCAAGCACACAAACATAATGTGAGAACACTGTTTAACTATTAATAGTAACATTATACATGGTCCAATCACATTAATGTAACCACTGCCTATGTTCATCGGCAGTGTCTAATAACCACTTAGACATCGGGTGGCAGTACTTGCAGTGGAAAGCATAGGAAAGCATGTCAGAGGGCCACGAGAAACAGTGCAGTTGTTGTAATGCGGAAATGTGATGATTTATCTTATGACCAGAATGGCATGGTCATTGGCTTTTGGGCCAAGGGTGAGAGCATTTCTGAAACAGCTAAGTTTGTAAACTGTTTGTGTACCACCACGGTTTAAAGTATATTGTGCGTGGCAAATGGCACTGATCCAAAACTGGCGCCAAGAGAAGTGTGGTGCACTATGAGCCATAGATGTCAGGTGAACTTCTCTGGAGATGTGTACAGTCAAATAGACATGCAATTGTTAAGCAACTGACTGCCCAGATGAACCAAATGACTGCCAACAGTGTCTCCTCAACAAATGTTCGTCATGCATTGCTGCATGTGGGTGTTCGCAGCAGGCATCTGGTTTATGCATCTGTGCTGACTGCTGCTCAGTGGTGACCAAGGCTGGAATTTGCACACCAGTACCGCAAATGGATGTCCACTGAGTGGTGACAGGTGGTTAGGTGTATCACATTTTACGCTTCATTGCACAGATAGCTGTTGGCATGTACAACGTGTAATGCCTGAAAGCAAAGGGTCCAGGCCAGAGGGAGTATAGGCTGGCGAATGTGTTTCCCTGGGTGATCTTGTCGGGCTTGTGACAGATGATCGTGCTGTGACTGGACCATGCATATAACTAGTAGGTAAGTCTGCATGAGGGTGTGCTGAAAGAATAACACCAGCTTCCATATTTTATTAAAAATAAATTGCTAAATGAAGGTCTGAATACATTCACTTTCATAAGAAATATTAATGAAGAGCATGACTATAGCATGAAATTTATAGTTCACATTTTTGATGCTGGAGCTGATTAAGAAGTTTGCTCAAGTTCAGTTTTTAACTCTTGCTTCATGAGATCATGTTACAAGCTTCTTTCTGTATTCAAGTATTAATGTTTCTTGTAATCTAGTGTATGAAACACACAGGCACACGTAGGTAGTTGTAAAATTGTCATATGTTTAGTATGTTCTTTAATAGAGCAGGATAACCAAGTAAAGAACCTTAAAACTTGAAAAATATTACTCCCAACCATTAGTCTTACAGCTCCAGTGCTGATAATTTGATACTAGTAATGGGTCTGTATGATTGGATCCCAAACTTCTTGGCATTAGGCATGGAAAGCATTCATATTCTCGACTGATTACTGCAGATACCTTCTTGAAAGTTTGTCGGCACCTACACTGGGGACTCAACAGAAGGCCTGTGGTCCTGTTCGTTAACTGTCTGTAATGGTACAATGTAGGGACAGAGAGACCTGACAATATTTATGAATCAACATTACAAGCTTTTGCTGATAAAAGTAAAACTAAACAAAGATTACACAGGGATGTTTTTAGAAAAATGTTTCTTTTAATGTGGGGAAAAGAAGACTTCACTCAGCAGCTGTGAAATATGTTGGCAAATAATTTGATTTACAAGACAAATTTCTGGCAGGCCAATTAGATGTATATAGATGGGACCAGTGAAACTTCTACATATTGTGGAACAGTCATCCTGACAATTCCTTGTGTTTTGTACCTCTATGTCTTGATGAAAGAGTTGTAAACTATTTTGAAGCAGCATGCAAATGTACACTACTCAGCTTATAATGTTATGTGGTACTATTTCGTTTATTTGTGCTGTAAACAATGTAATTACCACATTCAGTGTCAGATTCACATGTCTTACACAAACTCAGGTATTCACGTTTCTATATGTAAAACTGATAAATCAGCCTTAGTGAAGTGACAGAATCAGTGAACACAATAATAGCATGGCATGGTGACAGAATAATAAAAATAAATAAAGTCACATTGATGAAAGAATCAAATGGCAAACCAATCACTGTAGAAATCCTGATGTCAGTTGGTAACTATTTGGATATACTTTTGTGAATATGTGGTATTGTCAGATGAATGTTACATGGCACATGTTATGCACTTACTTCCCAACTGCAGACTATCATATGTACTTTTTGCAAAAAGATGTTGGCAATAGAATAGCTAGGTGGAAACTCTTTGACATAGTTGTTACTTGTGAGCTTTTGGACCACGGACTGCAAGCTGACATAGTTGTTACTTCTGTGATATTGAGCCAGACTCTACATGGGTGTCAGCATGTTCACACTCGAGCATTGACTTTATGCAACATAGTCTTAATGTTTGGTCATTACCAAAGTCAGACAGCATTCTGAGTGGCATCCAACTCTTTAAAAAGATTCTCATATAAACAGATTATTATTTCAGGAAGTACAAACACATCTGAAAAATGGCATGTTTAGATTTTGTTACCCATGGTGGACAACAAGTATTGGTAGCAATTTGGTTTGTGAAATATTTGAGCGTTTCTGAATTTAGAAAAGTTCATGAAACCACTTCATGAACATGTGCTGGGAATACCCTACTTAACAAGTATTGTTGTAATTTTGTAAAATGTTTTACATTACAATAAGTTATGCAAAATCTTACTTAATGACTTCAGTTAGTGAAGTATGAAGTATAAAATCTTCATAAAAATTATGGCAACAGAAGTCTGTCAAAATTCAGCATATAACAAACCAAGGTGCAAAATCTGCAGTGAAAAATTAGAATAGTACTGACCTTTAACACACTGACTGCCAAGAGGCACTAGCCACAGCAGGTTCGCATGCCTGACATCATGTGGCTGCCAGCAGCTACAGCAGAGCCTCAGTTGGCTTGTTAGTGAAACAGCCATCATTAAGCATGTGGCAGGCAACATTCTTATGAAAGTTATTTCACGAGTTAATTAGTATTGTGAAAATTGAAATTGTTACTGCAAACTTTCTAAAGTTATATGTTAATTTGTCTAAATGTTTTCTAAACTTCCTGGCAGATTAAAAATGTGTGCCAGATCGAGATTCGAACCGAGTTCGAGTCTCGGTCCGGCACATGTTTTAATCTGCCAGGAAGTTTCATAACAGCCACACTCTGCTGCAGAGTGAAAATCTCCTTCTGGAAACATCCCCCAGGCTGTGGCTAAGCCATGTCTCCACAATATCCTTTCTTTCAGGAGTGTTAGTTCTGCAAGGTTCGCAGGAGACCTTCTGTAAAGTTTGGAAGGTAGGAACGAGGTACTGGCAGAAGTACAGCTGTGAGAACGGGGCGTGAGTCGTGCTTGGGTAGCTCAGTTGGTAGAGCACTTGCCCGCGAAAGGCAAAGGTCCTGAGTTTGAGTCTCGGTCCGGCACACAGTTTTAATCTGCCAGGAAGTTTCATATCAGCACACACTCCACTGCAGAGTGAAAATCTCATTATAGTATTTTCAATCAGTCATTTCTCCTGATTAATGGATTTCCCAGTAAAACTAAATATAGCATTAGACTTGGCACATTGGAAAAGTTGTAATTGAATAATGAATTTAAGAAGTGAAAAGCTTAGTTAAGATTTTGAATCTGGCACTTGTATACTATGTAGAATGTGAGGTGGCATAAGCTGTCACCAGCACACTGGCCAGCAAAGATGCAGCACGAAGATTGATTAGTAGGTGCTGAATCAAGCATGCCTATCGTGAGGGAGGCCAGAGAGACACCCACAAGCAACATGTCATCAACGCCCTCCCGAAAGCATGTATTTAGGCCGGCGCAGTTGACCAGAGTGCCTCACTCATTCATCCAGCTTGGCATTTGCCAATTTACGTGCAGAGCAGGTTCAGTTCCTCACAGGCTATGACAGTACATAGCGTCCAGATTAGTGACTGTAGTGGGTCTAGTTTACCTCAACTGGAGTTGTACTTTACTAGCACTCAGAACTAAAGTTTATAACACCAAGACTATCGATATTGACAGTAAATCAGTCTGCAAGGGGACTATTACTGATGAGATTGTACCACAAAATATGGGCTCTATTCAAGTTAAGTATTTCCAGTGCATGTAAATAAAGAACCGTATTAATCCATGTGTGTATTTGTCTTGTAGATAGACAATACCGGCCACATAACATCATCCTCTCCTTTGCTTCCTTGCGGTAGAAAACTCTACAGATGAAATGTTTAGGCTGAATGGCTGTCGACAAAATTGGTAACACATCCCAAATGCCAGGAATGCAGTGTATTTCCTGCAGCTGGGATGTAATATAATTTGCTAAAAGCTTAAACTCAGATCCATAGAGGTGAATACGGATACCCCATCAAAGTTTTGTAGTAGTTCCTCTAATCTTTCAGTACAGTTTGTCTCAGGATCAATGATCGTGTTTATTTGCCAAGAGTCTAGCTCGAGACGAATTCCGCCATCCGCCTTGTCGACAATTCTCAAAGGATTGTTATATGCCAACCTCACTGTTTCTATTATTCCCTCTCTTAACATGTGGGTAATTTCTTTTTGTACTCTCTCCCTGTAAGACATTGGTCTGGCATAAGGTGGCACAAAGAACTTCTTGTGCAGGTGCACCTTGAACTCACATACAAAATTCTTTATGTATCCAGTTTTTGGAAGGAATACTTCCATATTTTCTAATAACATATCGCATAACCCCTTGTGTCCGGTAAGCTCTATATTCTATATCTCTTTGCCTTTTCTCTCCATGACTGCTTTAATTTCTTGTGTCACCACTTCAGTTCTGTCTTCTTCCTCCTCTCTCTCGGGCTGGTCAGACACATTTCCTACCTTCGTAACTATTGTTTGTGTAATTGAGTCTAACACAATTGGTGGGAAGTTGCGCTTGGATCATGTGTTCTTCAAATTTGATTGTCCTTTCTAGTGCCCCCAGAATTTTACGAAAGTCTGGAGACACTTGTGAGCATGGAATACTGCACCCATTTATTGTTTGTGCAGACGAAACTGGAAGGGAGATAATTCGTCGGCGCTGGCAAGTGTTCAGCGCGACCTGCCAAGAGTAAACAAATCTCGGGCATGGATGTGTGTGATGTCCTTAGGTTAGTTAGGTTTAAGTAGTTCTAAGTTCTAGGGGACTGATGACCTCAGATGTTAAGTCCTATAGTGCTCAGAGCCATTTGAGCCAATAAACAAATACGGCCCGGAAGCTCCGTGGCCAGCTGCAAAGAGAAATGTAGCATTGTATTGTTAATAAACAAATGGAGAGACTCAAAATAGTGACTGTTTATTAGACGTTGAACTGCTGTTGAGAGTACGTGGACTGGACGTGGATAGTCAGCCACGATAAAAGCTTATGTATTAATTGCGTTCAAAAATGTGTAATTAACTGATTCTGGGTGCTCGGTAATGTGTGGGCTTACGTCATGAAGTTTAGTTATTTTTTTGTACAAAGTGGAAATAAATAAGTTCTGGTGCATTGAATGATATTCCAACAGTAGCATATTTTTTAAATATGGGCTGCATCAGTGCATCAGGGATTCCATGCGACGGAGGGTGGATGCATGTATCCTCGATAACGGAGGACATTTTGAACATTTCCTGTAACAAAGTGTTTGAAGTCACGCTGGTACATTCTGTTGCTGTGTGTTTCCATTCCATGATTAATGTGATTTGAAGAGAAGTAATAAAATGAGCTCTAACATGGAAAGTAAGCGTTTCCGGACACATGTCCACATAACATCTTTTCTTTATTTGTGTGTGAGGAATGTCTCCTGAAACTTTGGCCATATCTTTTTGTAACACCCTGTATAACCTTAATAACTAAATATGTTTCGTCCATGGTTGTAACTTTATTTCTTTTCTTCGGGCTATTCGGTCTGCACAATCCTGTTATTCATCAGAAACTTATTTGACTCGATACCTCTGGCTTAATATCTATTTCTTTTTATCTCCATTCATATTACTTGGTACTACTATAGCTATGTTCCTTTAGCTTAAGCTTACTATACCATTTCACTTGAGATGTGCAACCGTCATTACTTAGCACATGTGCTCGAGCCCTTCCTGAGCACTACCTCCCCCCTCATCTGTGATGGTTGTTACATCTCCCTGTGTATTACTTGTCTGCGTCTTTGTATTTAATTGTTTGAGTGTGGAAGTGTGATCGTGCATCCTGATTCTTCGACCCACTAAGGTTCTTCGTTGACGATATTTAGAAATCACAGAAAAGAGAAGTACTTCAGCGATAGAAGTATATGAATGTGGACAGAGGGAAAGATAGATTGGTACCCATTAAGAGAAGTAAGAAAGGAAATAAAAGAATTGGTTGCTAAGATCGAAGAAAGAAAGAAGACACCTTCAAAGACAGGAAACCCTTCCCACCCCCCTTCCCCAGGATCCCCACTTCGCCAGTACTTAAGTGAGAAGCCGGAGGAGGTATGTCGTTCGGCGTCTCCTGCAGATCGGACATTCTCACCGTCACCTTTGAAGTCCCCAAAGAAAAGATCTTAGCAACTCCTATTGAACGGCAAATGATGAAGAACCAATCACACTTGTTTGCGACGGTTGTATGAAGGGCGTGGTGTGTAGGTCGTGTCTGTGCCTATGCTATCACATCATACTTTACAAAAAAAATCTATAAAAATAGAAATTATATACACTATAATCAAATAGCTATCCAGTTAGTCACTTCACTTTATATTTCATACATATGTTCAGTTTATTTCATCTAGGTATCATTCTTCCTGAACAGTACCATCATATTATATCTCCTGTTAGAATGTTACCCTGTTAGTTTTATCTCATGCTTAGAGATTACTGTTTATTGTGACTCCTTAAATTAGTCATAATCGTGTAGTCATAATTGATCTCTTTTAATACTAATATGATAGGATAGCTTAAGGGCTATAAATAGATTACAGGATAGGCGAAGATTTGAAGGGAGTTCGGTGTAAGAAAACTAATGTGGAAGCAACACCGAACCCAACTCGGGTACCGACGGACGTCACTCCGCCCGTTGACTCAGAACGTCAACGTCCCTGGGGTTTTGTACATATCGTTTTATATCCTTAACATTATACATTCCCTTATCCTCTCCCGTCACAGGATCTACTAAATATAGGTTTTTTTGTGTACTATTGGTTGAATACAATAAGGTTCTACGTATTTCAGAAAAAAAATTGTGTGTTTCTTTTTTCAGTGCTGTGGCTTGGTTAAACCATTTTAAGAAATGGGTGGGGTGTACCTCCCCATCTGGTTTGAATTTAGGAAACTGTCTCGACAAGCCTGAATTTGATCCCCATTGCAAATCAGTTATCATGTCCTTATTTAACATAATATTTTGGGAAACTGTGCCTTTCTATAGTTTCTCCTGCATAAGCTTGAATTCTTTCCTCAACGTTTCTAAGCCTTTCTTGGTGTTATTTAAATCGGAAGTTACTATAGGTGAAGAGATATCAACACTTAGTTTCTCTTCAACCTTTCGTCCTATTAATTCTTTTACTTGTTCTTCTAAGCCATTCAAATTTATGAGCTCTGCAGTCATTAACTGTTCTTTGAAGTTGTGTTCTATGGTTTCCACCCGTGATTTGACCCTTGCAATTTGTGCCTGTACAAGGAGGAGCAACTTATCTTGTTTCTGGACATTGGTTTTTGGCGTAGTTAATTCTCGTTCGACCACCTCAAATGTAACATTACATACATTTTTCAAAGAGTCGTATTTTTTGTTAAATTGTGTTTCCAAATTACTACATTTACAGTCTACATCATATTCTAATTTTTGAACTAAACCTTTTAGATTAGCTTCATTTCTCTGTTCTAAATCCTTAAATAAAATATTTGTCTGTTCACTAAGGGAATCGGACAGTTCTTTTTTCAATTCTTTTTTCCATTCTTGCATCTGATTACTTAGGATATTCACTTGAGCGTCTAGTTTTGTGTTTTGCAAATCTAACTTAGAGTTTCTACAGTCTGGAACCGCGCGACCGCTACGGTCGCAGGTTCGAATCCTGCCTCGGGCATGGATGTGTGTGATGTCCTTAGGTTAGTTAGGTTTAATTAGTTCTAAGTCCTAGGCGACTGATGACCTTAGAAGTTAAGTCGCATAGTGCTCAGAGCCATTTGAACCATTAACTTAGAGTTTAATTCTGCCTTCAGTTCATCCTGTTTTGTGTTCTGTGATTTAAGCTGCACTTTGATAAACCTCATTAATTCACCTAAATCTGGCCCCTGTTTTTCAATTCCCATAGCCCCAATAGACTCTACAGACTGAAGTTCTTTTTCCATTGTGTTTTGTTTTGCCTTTAATCTAGTTATCATTATGAAATAGTACAGTACTGCCCGACATTGAAAATAGGTACAACATTCTTCATTATTCTTGTCAGAACAACATATTTTTTGTAATAATAACTCAATTTCACCTAATACACTAAAGCCGGATACCAGTGTAGGAAAGAATGACAATTTATTTATTTAATTGATCACATGTGCACTCCCACAAAATAAATCCCTACATCCAATTTGGTGAGATCTGTGAAATGAATGAATGTATGGTCGTCTGCTAACCGCAGATAGTGAATGTGCAATATATGATCATATTTGAGACGGTCCTTTGGTGGAACCAAAGAGATGAAATTTACCTGAGCTTTGAGCGCCTGAAATGTGGCTGACCAATACAGTAGCATGGTGCTCCCCCACCTCGGAGGAGGTGCGAGATGACCTGAAGAACAGCCATGTTTCAGCACTCTGGCGCTGGATCTTGTGTTGGTAAGACTTGTCTTAGGTGTGCTCCGTAAAGACAAAAGAGTGGAGACAATGGTAAGCACGTGAAATACTTAAGAGTAGTTTGGAATAATAATTTCTCTATTTCAGGAACTTTTGTGGGGAGAATTAAATGTCAGGCAGGTAATATTAAGGGGATCGTAATAATCTTCGGAAGTGACCAACGGTCACAATGAAACCACGTGTAGCAATAAGTTGAAATACTTGCGAGTGCTAGTACTGAGTTGAAATACTTCCGAGTGCTATAGTTAAAGTGAATTACTGGCGTGTGTACTGTAAGTTGGAAATATTTAAGAAATGGCGTGTGCAGGACTTGAAATTAGGGACGAGCACTTCCACGTGGTAAGTACTGTGTGAGTCTCAATCTGTGTATGAGACAAAGGATAAAGAGAAGTACTCGTCCAAGGTATCAGTTGAGGACTCGCGTGTGTGATGAATATGATCTTAATATTACTTTGCGTGTTATGTTTCCGTGTGATGCTAGATTCAAACTCTAATACTCTGAGAGAGAAGCAAGGTGAGTCAGCCGTCTATCCAGCAGTGCCACTTGGCGTACATTGCTCATGAAGACGTGCATATATCCTCCAGAGTTCGTAGTAGGAAAGACAAGTTACGAAGTGGGGCAGTGTCGTGTGAAACTGGGATGAATAGTAATTGAAGTGGGGAAGCTGAAAGTGAAGTGATTCTAACGTTGTGACTATACTTTGTGATTGTATTCTATGTTGCCAGTGTGATGTATTTCACGTAACTTAATTATGTGTGGTTTGCGTGGGAGAGTAGCAAGATAGGTTCAGAGGCAGTGGGTTATGCATGTTCCTTTTTGTACCGCCCGGTCAGGAGGAAATTTTCGTGATGATGGGTGTGAGAGTCGAAGTGTGAGATATAGCAAAAGATCCACCATCCTATCCAGAAAGTGCACAGTAGCGTTAGATAATTACGAGACCATAAGATAGAGAATCACCAATGTAAAGCCATGCCCACTGGGCGGAGTTTCTCATTTGTAATTGTTGTATAAAACCTAATGGTGTGTTTAGGTTATCTTTGAATCATAATAGAATTTATTGGAATAAAAAAGATAGTGAAAAGAAAAAGATTGGTGGCCTTGTTCTTCGAATAGTGTGTAGTCATGATATCCAGAATTTATAATGTGTGCGCCATTCATATTCAGTGCGATGGCCACGTGTTGATCAAAGCCGTTGGGTAAGAAAGAAAATGTGGTATTGCCAGTGCGTAGTGAACGATCAAGAGTTGTGTAAATTACTAATAGTCAGATGTGCGTTATCCATTTCCGTTGCGTATTATTCAAGCTTCACTGTGGGTACTAGAGCTCATAATCAGTCATTGATGTTTTTCCCGCTAGCGCTCCCTTCACCTTCATTTCTCTTCTCTCTCTTTAAATGGACAAGATGGACCAGCTTTCCTTCTGTGAGCGTCTTTGAAATGCTGCATCAGAGATCGCAGTTATGGGACTGCTACTGTCCAGAATTCCGTGTAGTTGCTCCATACTGTCACGGTAATCATAGAATAGAGATCCTTTCTGATGGGAGTCTCTTGCTGCCTGAGCAGCAGCTCTGATATGTCCTCATATTTCAACACATGTACACAGATCTCTCCGAGTATTTATGCGGATTTTCCGCGAGCCGAATCCACACGGTTCTCGCGTCAATCTCGCCCTCCATTTCTGTTCCGGTGATTGGAACCAGGGTTAAAACCATGTATTTCGATTGAGGCATCCCGCTGTTCATATGAATCTCTGTGCCTCCGGTTCGTGTCGTACTGGCAGGTATCATTTTGCCTCTGACAGTTACTCTGCCATCCTGAATTTTGACTCTCATAGTCCTGCCTCCCGGATGTTCCATCACGCTCATTCCTCCTATCATTGTTGTTGTTATTGCGCGGTGCTCCATGAAAGTCGTCATTGTAATAGTTATATTGCCCTTTCCTTCGATGATGCGCTGCGTCTTTTTCAAAAATTAACTTTAACTCGCACAGAAGGCTTTTGAATGTTTCATTATTCGATCCGTACTTTCCTACAAACGCTTAATAGTAGTTGCTTGGCAGTTCTGCAAAACAGATCTTAATTATTTCATCATCAACATATGGCACATCAAAAAAACTGATTCTTTTTAATTAAAGCCTCAAAGAGCTTTGTGGGGCTCTTGTATTTGATGCCTCCGGGTCTGGACACAAAATGATTTCCGGTTTTATTTGGTCTTTCATTTTGCACAACCAATACATTCCGAGAAATGCGCCGATGAATTCTCGGTACATTCGGCATGTACCCCCAACACCGCATATTTTCTCAGATGCTGTACCCTCGATGTGCCCACAGATAAATTCTGATTTTGCTAGCAATGGCCAAGATACTGGTAGCGTGTTAGAAAATTGTGACAGCCAAATTTTTGGGTGAAGTGAGCCTCTATTTTCCCGTAAATTTTGGAACTTGACGACTGATAAAAAGTGTTTGTAATCAAACTCTGTTCCCCCTTGCACATTTCCATTGGTTCTAGTATCAAATGAGCCTGTCTGTTTGACGCTAGCTGACACCTCCTGGTGTGTGCTGTGACCACATAGTCCTGCCCCATAATGGTGCTGGAACTGAGCGTTAGTTGTTCCAGCTGGGCTGTAATTTTGCGTCTGTTCACTCCCTGGGCTGCTGTGCGAGCTTGGTAGTCCCCTGGTCCACTACCTTGCGCCAAGCCGGTGCACGGTGGGGCGCCTTCCGGCGCCACAGTTTCATGTCCGCCAGTCGTCGCTTCTGGACACGATGTACCAATTTGGACTTGGCATTCCAGGTGTGCTACACGTTCTTCTACGCTTTTGCATCTTTGGGTGGTACCTGCAACACGTTCTTCAACACTTTCCATTCTTTGCGTCGTATTCACAAGTGCTTTCTTCCCCCGGGATTTTATTACAGCAATTTCTACCGCATTTCGCCAAGCGACTCTTGCACTGTTATTTGCGACTTTTGCCAATTTTTTGGAGCCAGCTGCCTCTACCCCTGCATCTACTCTGGATCTCTCTCGGCTTCGACAGCCCTTTTCTTTGCTTCGACATTCGTCTTACTGACCACTGCAATTTCACTCTTGACTTCGTCCACATTTGCAAGTATCTTAGTCTCTACTTTGTCCATTTTCTGGTCTAGGTTCTGCTTTGTGTCCTTAACCACCCCCAAAATCTCTAATAATAAATCGTTGGCTGACTAGGCCCATCTTCACCAATTGGTGATGTTACTCTAGACACTTGAGCAACGTTATACTGTCGTGGCAATGGATCGGTAAATACATAAACTGTGGCACCACTCAGATGGCTCGCAGGTCGTTTCGCCCTCCATAGAATATGCGAAACTCGAGCGAGGTCAGTTGCTCCACCAGTCGCTCAAGCCCATTGTGTACGAGCCTCTCTGTGTTCGCGGAAGTGCAGAACCCCCCTTTAAAATGCAGTGTGTCACATCCTCCGGTGCTCGCTCGCAATAAGCCACACAGGGAAGTAATAGAGAAAACTAAAAGCAAGACCATATACAGTTCCCAAAATGCATAGTAATCAAGTGAAAAGTAATTTGAGCTCTCAGTACGAATATTCTCATCAGAATAACCTTATTCGGCCCGTTCCCACCGTGAAATCAAATAAAGCATTAATAAAATTGATGAAAATGAGCGACGATATGCAAACAAAAGGCACGGAACCTCTCAAAGTAACAAAACTGGAGGAAAGTAATGCTACTTTGCAAGGGCAAGAGGATACTTTGACAGCAGGCAGCGCAGGTAGACATCATGAATTAGTTGGGTCAGTAGAAACAAAACTGCCATTCAATGTACCCACTCCTTCCCTGAATTCGGTTGCAGATGATCTAGTGACCCCTTTTGAGGGTAAAACAAGAGAAGATGTATTTGCATTTATTGATAATTTGGAAGCTGCTGTGAGTCTGGGTGGCTGCTTAGATGAAGTACGTCTGCACATGACCAATTTACAGTTAACAAGCGAGGAAAAGATGTATGTAATGTACCATCAGTCGTTGAGGAAGACAAATACTTTTCAGAAATGTACTCATTCAGTGCTACTGTCAACAGAATAGAGCCAAATTCTTTAGGGGTTAGCTCAATAGAGTGTACCAAAATCAAACCCTCGCTCTCAGATGCTCACCAACTTTCTCTGTACATAACCGTATTGGGATGTCTGCTTGATGCTGGACGATACTATCTTAATCAACTATTAACTTTGAGGTGAAGACCACATCAGTGCCTGATTAAGCATCCAGTCACCTTCCAAGGACTTTTGCCTCCAGTAGCAGCAGGCAACTGCCTGAACTGACCACTTGGTACCATTGCACCGCTGGGTTACCTCTCAGGTGATTATCTTCTGTCTGCGACCACCTTCCTGGTAGGTCGCATGTTCAAGCCTGGACTAGGGGCTGCCGAGTCTCTCTGCTGCTGTACGCTGGTTCCTGAGGCCCTTCATCGTCACTGATCACCGTTAAATGCAGGCAAATGGCCTCAACTTTGGCTATGCAAACAAACAAACAGATAAGCAACAAAAAACGTAAATGATTTGTCGCCGAAGGTACATATCAAAAACAAATCATAATTCTCCCTAAACTAGCACATGGTAGAATGTAACATTACATACAATATAATTATGGTTTCTGGTAGCCATTCATTAACATTATTTTATTGTTTGTTAAACATTAAGCATACTGCATTTACTATTTTACTGTCCTACCATCATGGTTGCTCAGTCGAAAAAAAATGAACGTTGTTTTTTCATGAATTGCTGTTTTGCAACTCTTGTGTCAGAGTCTTGCTCCATACGTAGCGCTGAGGAACAACAAAAAAACTATGGGTCTGCTATGCAAGGCTCCCTGGCTTACACTGCGCTACACAAACAGCATTCCCTATTGCTGTCACGCGAAAGAGCCAATGAGGTGGTGGTTTGGTTTGGGGCTGCCATCCACTGATGGTGAAAGTGGAGCAACATCCAACTGCTGACAGATGGGATCTCCACCAAGTATGCTGCCCATCTGATCCTAGTTACAATAGCCAAGGTTAACGAACATTATCTACCAAGGCATTGACTCCTGGCAGCAACAGTAAAACTACTTATTTATGCACATTAATTCCACAAATAACAGCAATAATTACAAACTTAAGGTTCTTACAACACTCCACCCTCAGGTACATTACCTTTTTCTAATACCGTTTTGCAAGTAATCAGTTATGTCAGACGGCCAGCAACCATCAATATATTACATTGAGTATTACGTTAAACCACATCTATACGTAATTTCAGGCTCCATGGGTACTGCAGGCATCACCAGACTATCGAAGACACCATACAACTTGTCATTTGAAATTAAGTTAGAGAACAAATGTCGCACAATCAGGCACTAACTGACAGGAGAAATCGATCTCGTTCTTTCATGCTGTCAGACAGTCACTCACACCCATATCTCAGGCGAACAGTATAGACATTTACACTTGAGATTGTCAACCAGGACAGTCACAGTCTTTCATGAGTGATGGTAGACACCAGACTCCACTGTCTCAATTACTTGTTCACCCACACAAAAAGAACATTATTCTTCAATAAAGAGCCAAGACACAAAAACTCTACTATTCATAAAAGTCTTACATCTTACAAAAAGATTCAAGCCATCCCACTGGGGCACTATCTAAACAATCTAAATTTAAAAATTCTCGCAAAATGCATTGTTTCTGTTGTGACAGCAACAGATGGCTTGCAAATTCACAATGGCACCACGTAATGGGAATGTGTATCCATTAAGGCAGGGGTCTCCAAACTTTTTAGTCCGCGGGCCACATTGACCCCTCCACGAAGTCATAAGGGCCAAGATCTACCTAGTGGGATTAAAGCACCCTAGCACTCCATGATCACCGTAATGTAAGGCTAAAGGAAATATGAAATCGCAAAAATCTAAGGTTGTGGGAATAGCTAGCACTGAAACGAACTATGATTTTTATTTAATTACATAATTTTCATTGGTGGATGTACCTGACCAAAATTCTGGCGTATTTTATTCTGGCGAATTTCACCGACAAAAAAGTATGTTACTGCACATTTTTCACAAAAGCATCCTGCAAAGTTAACGAAATCTCAAAATCATTGTTAGCAACACTATTACTGCAAGACGTAACAGAGGTAGAGTATGTCAATGCATTGTTGTTTCAAGCAGCGCAACAATAAGTTTAGTTATGTAGTCTTGTAGCGAGTATCAGAGCCAATGTCGTGGTGTATTGGTCACGATAGGCCTCGAAACTCAATTGTTGGCAGTATAGATACCACCTCAAATATTTGGCGGGCCGGATACCGGGCATGTCTGGCCAGCTAACGCGGGCCGGTTTGCCGGCCCTCGCGGGCCGTTTTCGGCCCGCGGCCCGTAGTTTGGAGACCCTGCATTAAGGGGTAGCGTTTCTTCCTGACCTGTCAGGTCAGAAAACAAGGCTGTGTTTCCCAAATTAATTGTTACTATTACCCAGAAGTTCGCACCTAACGAAACAACTAGGAACTGGCTATGAATGTCTTTTAAGATGGAAAACTCTGGTAGACTTCTGGTACTCATAAAAATGATGCACACATGAACTGGGTTATGGCAAGGCAAGGAAAATTATCATCCTTGAACTGCACATCACACTTTGAACAAAGGAAGGAAAAACGCATTCTTTTAACATTATTACTTCTACACCCTCTCATCTCTGAAGTTTAGTAATCCAATAAATCAAATACACTGCCAGCAAAAGTTAGTGCACCTGGAACTACAAGATCGATTTGATCCATTGACGGCATGTGCCTCCTTGGGGATAGTAGATGTGCTAATAATGGTTTCAACGTTGTATGCCAACAGATAGAGAAGTGACATAGCTACCAGAGCACCATCTGTGTGTACCCTGTAATAGGGAATGCTCACAGCCAGAAGGCACAGTGTGGTGGAAACGTGAGAATCAAGTAGGCAACCACACAACAAAGATGCATTCGTGCTCCCTGCAAACAACCGAGTGAGCTCGAAAGTGGTCAAATTATGGCTTTCCGAGTGCCGAGATGGTCCTTTCAGAGGACTGCCACACATATTGGATGTGCTGAGTCAGTTGTGCAACGATGCTGGTATCAGTGATCATGTTAACATTCCCACACCTGTAGATGAGGTGTACAGACTCTCGCCAGGATGGTTGTATTGCAAGGGCAGCAGTGGAAGACTATCGTACAGTTACCACAGCACAGATAACAGGGCTTGTGTGCCAAGACATGCCAGCACGAACTTCTGTGAACTGCTTATAAGCAGGGAGATTTCAGGCATGCACACCTCTAGCCCGTTTTCCACTCACACCACAGCATCAATGTGCATGGCTTGACTGGTGCTGTCAGAGGATCACTTGTAAGATGGAATGGCATGCCGTGATCTTCAGCAATGAAAGCGGATACTGCACGTACAACGTAGATCTGCTGGGCGCTGTCTCTTAGAATGCACACTGGCCCCATTTCAGGACTTATGGTCTGGGGTGCGATAAGCTACAGCCCTTGTTCATCTTTGGTGTTTCTGGAGGGGACGCTAATCAGTGCTTGGAATGTGCAGAAGGTTGTTACACCTATTATTTTGACGTTCTTGCAACAGGGAGGTGATGTATCGTTCCAGCAGGATAAGGCTCACCCACGCACTGCCTGTGAAACTTAACATGCTCTGCAAGACGTGCAGCAACTTCCCTGGGCGCCACGATCCCTGGACTTGTCTCCAATTGAGCATGTGTGTGGTATGACGGGACGAGAAGTTAGGTGCGACTTGTCAACCAACAACACTTGTAGAACTATGTCAGCAGGTCGAGCAGACATGGCATAACATATCCGAGACCACTATTCGCCATCTGTACACTTGAGCCGATGCCAGAGTCAGCGATTGCATTGCCACCTACAGAGGCTACACCATGTACTAATGTGTGTGTTTCAGCGTGGGTACCTCTGATCCACTTGTGATATTGATCTATAAATGTAATCACTTCATATACTCTATATGTACTGCTGCAGTAGTAAATCTTGAGCAACTTGGAAACCTCTAAAAGGGTGTCCTAGTCTTTTCTGGCATTTTATTTAACAAAAGGTTGCTCTACTAGATATTTACTGAAATAGAGCTGCTGTCATTCAATATTTAGTAAAACACAAAACGAAACGTACAGTAAGAAAAACCTAAGTAAGATAACACAGTAACACGAACACTGAATAAATCATGCCTGTTTCTGTCCTCTGCTTCCAGGAAACCTATATGCTGAGAAGAAATGCATTCATCTGCCTAGCGTACCGTTTTTGATAATCATTTACTGTACAAACTTTTTGCATTGTGTTGCTGATAGACCTTTTGTGTGCCTAGTGTCAGGCTCAACCAAAACGTAAGTGTGATTGTCAATCTCTGTTTTAATACCATATGGACCTTTATATAGCAAACAGAACTTCACATTTTTTTCCCCTAGAAGTTTCAAGTTAGGATGTTGATAAACTAGAACTACATCATTCTCCTTGAAAGCGGCAGTCTTTGGATATATCGCTTTAGCCTTATGCTTTGCCTCTTGCTAATGCAGTCATCTCGATGTGGAACTAATGTTATCTTGGTAGGATTCCTCTGGCGACGCTGGGAGGTTCACATTCGATAGCATATCCAGTCTTTTTCATGTGGCCAATTCAGTAGAAAGATAGCCAATAGAACTGTGAATGCCAGTGTTTAAAATTTCCTCAGATTGCTGCAGGTACTCTACCCATTTCATATGCTTTTGGAAGCAGTAGATTCTCGGGAGTTTTCCTACCTCCAGAAAGGTTTTTTCTACCAGGCTTCCAGCTGCATGCTAATAAATAGTCTGCGAAATATTAACTGCCTACCATTGTTGGACTGTAATCCCTTCGGGCAACCCTGTTCATCTACTTACCTCTGCATAACATGAGCTAGCATGATTGCAGAAGTAGTCCAGAGTAGGTAGAACTGAATTAAATTCGAGAACGCCTCTAACACTGAAAAAATGCAGGGTGTCCCAAAAAGAATGATTCGTTTTTAACTTGTAATAATATTGAGACAAATCTCACTAGGTAGCTGAAACAGCGCTAGATGTAATCGGCATGGTCCAGAGTTTCAGAAAAAATCCGCTAGATGTCGCTACGAGCGCTGACCTGGAGCGTGCAGCCAGTCTCGTGCAATATGGCGTCCACGCAACAGCAGCCAGTTGTGTTATTGAATTTAGTCGTACTCAGTCAGTGATCGCAGTTCATTGGGCGTTTCATATTCGATTTCGCGCTAAACCACCGTCACCAAAGAACATTTGACGTTGGTATAAACAGTTTGATGAAACAGGGTGCCTCTGTAAAGGCAACAGTCCTGGCTGACCACGCATTCCTGAACAAACAGTGGAACAAATTCGATGAACATTTGAGCGGATGTTGTCCGTTCAGCCATTGGAGGACATATTGAAATTTATGATAGATTTTTTATAAACTTCTGTCTTTTCTGAGCAAGTTAGTATGCAATTTGTTGGTGTAAAGCCCGTATTCCTAATAAATAATTATATTTAAAATTGGGTCATTCTTCTTGAGACACCCTGTATATCTGACTCAGCCCTTGCCAGTCGACAGGCTGCCCATAATGCCCACCAACACCAGTTCTCCTGATTCAGTAGCAGAGCATTTTGCATTTCGCTGTAAATGGTGCACTTTGCAGGCTTAGCTTTCTGGCAGAGCTCACACTGCGAGAGAAGCATGGTTGATTTCTGTTCCATGCCCTTGAAACAAGTGTTCCTCTTGATATTCCTAAGCACTTAGCAACTTGATAGTGGCTGAAGAGGAGGTTGATCTAGTCAACAAGTTCCTCTTGTTACTGCTGTGGAACACACATTTCCAATCGATGTCTTCTGTGATACAACACTTCCCCTCCATTTTGTACAACCCCTAGCAACCTTGTCTCCATTTTAACGAGCTTCGAGTCCAGTTCTTGAACAGAAGCGATCTGTTGTAACTTTCTTTTAATTTCTGGACATATATCTCTTCAATTGGATGTCTAATTCCTTCCTGTCTGGGTGGTCCAGACCCACAGTATGCGTATCAACAAGCAAAAGGGGTAAAGTGTCTGGACCCACATGGTCGACACAGAGCAGTTTAATTCCTGTAATGCTAATGTCCAGCATAGCATTCTGAATGTCAGGTGCTTGCAATTGTTCAGGAAAATCAGCAGCTTATGTTTGGACACTACTGTCACCTGGTTGTTGTTGTTGTTGTTGTTGTTGTTGTTGTGGTCTTCAGTCCTGAACTGGTTTGATGCAGCTTTCCATGCTACTCTATCCTGTGCAAGCTTCTTCATCTCCCAGTACCTACTGCAACCTACATCCTTCTGAATCTGCATAGTGTATTCATCTCTTGGTCTCCCTCTACGATTTTTACCCTCCACGCTGCCCTCCAATACTAAATTGGTGATCCATTGATGCCTCAACACGTGTCCTACCAACCAATCTCTTCTTCTAGTCAAGTTGTGCCACAAACTTCTCTTCTCCCCAATCTATTCAATACTTCCTCATTAGTTATGTGATCTACCATCTAATCTTCAGCATTCTTCTTTAGCACCACATTTCAAAAGCTCCTCTTCTCTTCTTGTCCAAAATATTTATCGTCCATGTTTCACTTCCATACATGGCTACACTCCATACAAATACTTTCAGAAATGACTTCCTGACACTTAAATCTATACTCGATGTTAACAAATTTCTCTTCTTCAGAAACGCATTCCTTCCCATTGCCAGTCTACATTTTATATCCTCTATACTTCGACCATCATCAGTTATTTTGCTCCCCAAATAGCAAAATTCCTTTACTACTTTAAGTGTCTCATTTCCTAATCTAATTCCCTCAGCATCGCCTGACTTAATTCGACTACATTCCATTGTCCTCGAAGTTTTTATTTGTTCTCCATGGATTTTAATACCTACTCCGAATTTTTCTTTTGTTTCCTTCACTGCTTGCTCAATATACAGATTGA
This sequence comes from Schistocerca cancellata, assembly GCF_023864275.1. Classification (NCBI taxonomy): domain Eukaryota; kingdom Metazoa; phylum Arthropoda; class Insecta; order Orthoptera; family Acrididae; genus Schistocerca; species Schistocerca cancellata. The sequence goes on along the minus strand of NC_064626.1, from coordinate 388,165,524 downwards.
ATAACAACGGGGAGAGACTACAACCCTGTCTCACTCCCTTCCCAACCACTGCTTCCCTTTCATGTCCCTCAACTCTTATAACTGCCATCTGGTTTCTGTACAAATTGTAAATAGCCTTTCGCTCCCTGTATTTTACCCCTGCCACATTCAGAATTTGAAAGAGAGTGTTCCAGTCAACATTATAAAAACTTTCTCTAAGTCTACAACTGTTATAAATGTAGGTTTGCCTTTCCTTAATCTAGCTTCGTCGTCAGTATTGCTTACGTGTTCCAACATTTCTACGGAATCCAAACTGATCTTCCCCGAGGTCGGCTTCTACTAGTTCTTACATTCGTCTGTAAAGAATCCGCGTTAGTATTTTGTAGCCGTGACTTATTAAACTGATAGTTCGGTAATTTTCACATTTGTCAACACCTGCTTTCTTTGAGATTGGAATTATTATATTCTTCTTGAAGTCTGAGGGTATTTCGCCTGTTTCATACATCTTGCTCACCAGATGGTAGAGTTTCGTCCAGACTGGCTCTCCCAAGGCTGTCAGTAGTTCTAATGGAATGTTGTCTACTCCCGGGGCCTTGTTTCGACTCAGGTCTTTCAGTGCTCTTTCAAACTCTTCACGCAGTATCGTATCTCCCATTTCATGTTCATCTACATCCTCTTCCATTTCCATAATATTGTCCTCAAGCACATCGCCCTTGTATAGACCCTCTATATACTCCTTCCACCTTTGTGCTTTCCCTTCTTTGCTTAGAACTGGGTTCCCATCTGAGCTTGTGATATTCATACAAGTGGTTCTCTTTTCTCTGAAGGTCTCTTGAATTTTCCTGTAGGCAGTATCTATCTTACCCCTCGTGAGATAAGCCTCTACATCCTTACATTTGTCATCTAGCCATGCCTGCTTATCCATTTTGCACTTCCTGTCGATATCATTTTTGAGACGTTTGTATTCCTTTTTGCCTGCTTCATTTACTGTATTTTTATATTTTCTCCTTTCATCAATTAAATTCAGTATTTCTTTTGTCACCCAAGGATTTCTACTAGCCCTCGTCTGTTTACCTACGTGATCCTCTGCTGCCTTCACTACTTCATCCCTCAAAGCTACCCATTCTTCTTCTACTGTATTTCTTTCCCCCATTCCTGTCAATTGTTCCCTTATGCTCTCCCTGAAACTCTGTACAACATCTGGTTTAGTCAGTTTATCCAGGTCCCATCTCCTTAAATTCCCACCTTTTCGCAGTTTCTTCAGTTTTAATCTACAGGTCATAACCAATAGTTTGTGGTCAGAATCCACATCTGCCCGTGTAAATGTCTTACAATTTAAAACCTGGTTCCTAAATCTCTGTATTACCATTATATAATCTATCTGAAACCTGTCAGTATCTCCAGGGTTCTTCCATGTATACAACCTTCTTTCATGATTCTTGAACCAAGTGTTAGCTATGATTAAGTTGTGCTCTGTGCAAAATTCTACCTGGCAGCTTCCTCTTTTATTTCTTACCCCCAATCCATATTCACCTACTACGTTTCCTTCTATCCCTTTTCCTACTGCCGAATTCCAGTCACCCATGACTATTAAATTTTCGTCTCCCTTCACAATCTGAATAATTTATTTTATTTCATCATACTATTCTTCAATTTCTTCATCATCTGCAGAGCTATTTGGCATGTAAACTTGTATTACTGTAGAAGGCGTGGGCTTTGTATCTATCTTGGCCACAATAATGCGTTCACTATGCTGTTTGTAGTAGCTTACCCGCATTCCTATTTTCCTATTCATTATTAAACCTACTCCTGCATTACCCCTATTTGATTTTATGTTTATAACCCTGTAGTCACCTGACCAGAAGTCTTGTTCCTCCTTCCACCGAACTTCACTAATTCCTGGTGTCCAACCAGATATTGGAGGAGCATCAGTACTAACATGAGTGCAGATAATGACCTTATCCCAAAGTCATGGCCACTCTTCCTGGGATTCTCCCCCTCTGCCCATGCCTTATGAGCAATTGTGTGAGGCGTTTTCATAATTAGAATGTATCCTGGAACATGCCACACGTGTGCCCTTTCTGACAACTGCACGTATTGGGCACTTTTATGTGGTACTTTCAAGGCCTTAATGTAACCACCCTGGACACACATCTTGGGCATTTTTGTGATTTAAAAATGATGGTCACCCATTCACTGTGCAGTTTCTAGGACCAAATTCACAGCCACCCCCCCCCCCCCCCCCCTCACCCGACACCTGTCTCACCTCTCTAGGCCACAGGCAGACGTTAAAATGATGGGAAACCCACTCCTCTCCCTCCACTGGTCTATGCCAATAGCATGACTTAAAATGATGGATTTTCCACTGTGCCCTTCCTCTTTTCTCTCTTGAGCAATTGCATGTGCTTCACAATTCTTAGATGATCACTGTAGTTAAATGACCTTCTGCCAGATTTGGTTGGGACCATGTTGTGGGATTTTCTTTTGTAAATAAGAACAAGGATGTAACAAATTAATTTCTAGTTCATTAACAATAACTTCCTTTTTGTTAACAAAGTTTTACAATATAGTGTACTTTTTAAATTTCTGTTTTGTTAACAATATTTTTTCTGTGTTAGCAAAACCTAATGTATTAACAATGTTTTTTCTTTGCCAGCAATGTTTTTGCAGTAAATTTTGTTTTTGTTAACATGATTCTTTAATGATGACTAGGAAACTTATTTCCACATATGCACAGTGATACTATTTCTTTCCACTAATATTAACAATTTTTTGTACAGAGATACTTCTTATACACATACATACAAATACGTATGATTTATTTATAGTGATACTAGAAAAGAAAGAATCTATGTACTATGCTTCCCATGACAAAAAATTGCAATGATCTGATAGGTTTTTTTACATAATAAATACCTACATTTTCTTTTTGCTTCACTAATTCCTCTTTCTGATACAAATGTTATTCTTTTATACTAAATGTTTGAATATACAGAGGCTTTGACATAGGAAATGAGAAGTTAAAAATACTGATTTGTACGACTATTAGCAGGCCAAGAAAAAACCAAACACACATACACACACAGACAAAAGAAAATGATATGTGTATGTAGTACACTTATACATATATGTATACTCACAGTGTGCAATCAATCAACTCAAGTGCATATACACCTATGACAAATGGTTACACTATCATTCCACATATACCTACACATGCACTACTTACAAATAAATACTCATCCACTCTCAGTCACTCAAGTGAGTAGTTTAAAAATGGGAGGATTGCAATCTCATCCAGGCAGAAGAACTACTTCTCATCATGGCATGACAGACCAGTGTTTAGTTTCAATACTCTGTGTACTACCTGATTTCATGATTGCATGATAATCTGGCACACCATATGTGGAGGATGAGACAGAGCTTCACCTACACCATCAAGTAGGTGCTCCTAGTAATCATCAATCATTACAGCCATTGACGCCATGTGACACATGTTCATAGCCTACCTTTGGTTGGCACCTGTATCTGTATGGTATGCATACATTTTCGATCTGAGATGCACAAACTCCACAACCTGTGACCCATATGTTTCATCTTTCATCAGACCAATAAGCTTCTTGTTTTGAAGCATTATGGCATAACAATAATGGTCATGTTGAATGCATCTTGGTGGCACCTTATTACTTCATTTGGATTGCAGCCTTTCACACAGTATATGAAACTTTCTGTATCCATAGAAAGCAACTTCGGATCACCAAAGTTAGGTTTTGCCATCTCATACTGACACTGGTACATGTGGAGTCTGGGGAGGGCCAACATACATATACTAATATACACGGTCTGTGTGAACTCCAGCATAACCATAGCCACCTCCAGAGGGAGTATGCCTTGATTGAAGATTGTGGCCCACTGGCCTGGTGATATAATCCCTTGCACCATAACAACCATCCCAGTGACAAACTAAGTGATTTTCTCAGTGGTTCCTCAAATTTTCCATGGTTATTCCAATTATTAGTGAGAATCACACATCGCAAGAGTCATCTTTTCGATATTAACATCTATACACTTTATCAACCAGTGTGATTGATTATAGCAGATGACTCTAATAAGTTTCATCCCCAGACTGAGGCACTGCTTGAGGTTTCTGTAATGCATAATATATCTCTGTTTATTCCCCAGTGTTATCATCAAAAAAAGTGGTTCAAATGGCTCGGAGCACTATGGGACTTAACTGCTGTGATCATCAGTCCCCTAGAACTTAGAACTAGTTAAACCTAACTAACCTAAGGACATCACACACATCCACGCCCGAGGCAGGATTCGAACCTGCGATCGTAGAGGTCGCGCGGTTCCAGACTGTAGTGCCTAGAACCGCTCGGCCACGTCGGCCGGCTGTTATCATCATCTTGTGGGTGAAACCACTGCATGAAAGTAACTGTTCCAGATTTAGCAGCAAGCTTCTTATGTCATGCAAAGTAGTAGGATATGCCTCCACAACATATCCTACACCACGATCAGCAGCCACATCTTGGAACTTATCCAACCTGACATTTCTTCATCATACATCTATCGAAACTCTCTAATTTGCAGAGACTGTTGCATGGTGTGACCATATAAGTTGTTTGCATCCATGTAGAGGGTGTAACTCAAATCAATGCTGTGTACCCCTCACACATTCGTACCTAGGTACGAGCAGGCAAAGTCCCCTGCTAAAAAGTACAGTACATCAATGTCAGTCAATAGTTTGATGCTAACATGTGTCATTTTTACCACTGCATCCCACTGAACCCTGGCACTGCGTAACAGAAAGCAGTCTCCAGCGTGTATGTGTCCATGCATACACTCTGGAATTTCTGAAAAATATCTACAGGAAGGCACACAATCTGTGTCTAAGTATAGTATAGCACAGTGGTCGTCAAACAATTGTCACGAGCCTCATGCATCAAGTATTCATGCAATCAGCTGTGCTTGGTGGTAGTTTGTAACAATATCCATCTAGCAGGTAACACTCACATCCAAAACGTCAACTAACGTTAAGAGCTTCTTAAGAGTGTAGTTTGCCTGCTAGGTAACAAACCAACATATTATGGGTCGATTTTATAAAGCATCAGATCTTAGATTAACACAGAAAAATACTTAAGGTCAAGCTTAACTCAGAAATCCGCGTTCTATAAACGCCAAGCCCAGATTATGTCGCCGTGAGGTAGGATCAACTTTGACTGGCGAAAATTCACAGACCAAAGTGAGGTTCAGATGTAATCAGTTTACAGTGTAGTGACGTTTAAAAACAACACTTCTGTTTTGCGCAAACACAAAGTGAAATAATAGTGAAGTTGTTATTAAAATGTAAATATGTAACTACACCACTTCCACACTGCTGAAGTTCGAAATATTTTTTTCGATCTATGATATTAGGTTAAGGAAGTTATTAGCTATGTATCTAATGAGTGTAGATAATAACTGATCTCACAACAATACCTTGAAACGTCTCTCAATTTATGTGATTAATTTAAAAGGAGATTTATAGACACTCGGTGTTTGAGTAAGAAAGGAAAACGCAAAATTCTCGCCATGAACAGTTAGCATGTTGATATTGACTGCAGCCAATAATGACTTAACATCTCTTACAAATATGCTCTCTCGGCTCTAGCGGAAGTAACTAAACAACATACATTAATTTGTGAACTATCGAACTAGTTCCTGAACTCCTGTGGCAGCTGCATGCACACTGATGAACAAAACATAAGCAAGTATAGGCTTACATCATTTAGTAAGTTGTTATATATCAGGCATTAGTTACGTCATTTATATGTGATGAGTGTTCTTTCAGACATGTCCAAAAGAACAGAAACCTTTTTTATCCAGCAGTAGTCGCTAATTAAGACACAAAGGAATATTATAGACATTGGCTGCAAGTGGGCAATGACTGAAATCAGTGGGGATAGCTGAAAATTTGTGCTGTATCGGGATCCTGATTTCTTGCTTACTAAGCAGATACTCGGCCCACTATCCCATCTGGATCAAGTGGTCATTGCAAGAACTACCCTAGCATGCCTCCAGTCAGACCAAAATCCTCAACTTGTCCATACACAACTAATCTAGTGCCCCTGCTTGTTATCTGCAGATAGAGAACAGTTACCATATATATATATATATATATATATATATATATATATATATATATATATATATATATAGTTATAATAGAAGGAAACATTCCATGAAGGAAAAATATACCTAAAAACAAAGATGATGTGACTTACCAAATGAAAGTGCTGGCAGGTCGACAGACACACAAACGAACACAAACATACACACAAAATTCAAGCTTACGCAACAAACTGTTGCCTCATCAGGAAAGAGGGAAGGAGAGGGAAAGACGAAAGGATGTGGGTTTTAAGGGAGAGGGTAAGGAGTCATTCCAGTCCCGGGAGCGGAAAGACTTACCTTATGGGGAAAAAAGGACGGGTATACACTCGCACACACACACATATCCATCCACACATATACAGACACAAGCAGACATATATATATATATATATATATATATATATATATATATATATATATATACACTCCTGGAAATTGAAATAAGAACACCGTGAATTCATTGTCCCAGGAAGGGGAAACTTTATTGACACATTCCTGGGGTCAGATACATCACATGATCACACTGACAGAACCACAGGCACATAGACACAGGCAACAGAGCATGCACAATGTCGGCACTAGTACAGTGTATATCCACCTTTCACAGCAATGCAGGCTGCTATTCTCCCATGGAGACGATCGTAGAGATGCTGGATGTAGTCCTGTGGAACGGCTTGCCATGCCATTTCCACCTGGCGCCTCAGTTGGACCAGCGTTCGTGCTGGACGTGCAGACCGCGTGAGACGACGCTTCATCCAGTCCCAAACATGCTCAATGGGGGACAGATCCGGAGATCTTGCTGGCCAGGGTAGTTGACTTACACCTTCTAGAGCACGTTGGGTGGCACGGGATACATGCGGACGTGCATTGTCCTGTTCCCTTGCCGGTCTAGGAATGGTAGAACGATGGGTTCGATGACGGTTTGGATGTACCGTGCACTGTTCAGTGTCCCCTCGACGATCACCAGTGGTGTACGGCCAGTGTAAGAGATCGCTCCCCACACCATGATGCCGGGTGTTGGCCCTGTGTGCCTCGGTCGTATGCAGTCCTGATTGTGGCGCTCACCTGCACGGCGCCAAACACGCATACGACCATCATTGGCACCAAGGCAGAAGCGACTCTCATCGCTGAAGACGACACGTCTCCATTCGTCCCTCCATTCACGCCTGTCGCGACACCACTGGAGGCGGGCTGCACGATGTTGGGGCGTGAGCGGAAGACGGCCTAACGGTGTGCGGGACCGTAGCCCAGCTTCATGGAGACGGTTGCGAATGGTCCTCGCCGATACCCCAGGAGCAACAGTGTCCCTAATTTGCTGGGAAGTGGCGGTGCGGTCCCCTACGGCACTGCGTAGGATCCTAAGGTCTTGGCGTGCATCCGTGCGTCGCTGCGGTCCGGTCCCAGGTCGACGGGCACGTGCACCTTCCGCCGACCACTGGGACAACATCGATGTACTGTGGAGACCTCACGCCCCACGTGTTGAGCAATTCGGAGGTACGTCCACCCGGCCTCCCGCATGCCCACTATACGCCCTCGCTCAAAGTCCGTCAACTGCACATACGGTTCACGTCCACGCTGTCGCGGCATGCTACCAGTGTTAAAGACTGCGATGGAGTTCCGTATGCCACGGCAAACTGGCTGACACTGACGGCGGCGGTGCACGAATGCTGCGCAGCTAGCGCCATTCGACGGCCAACACCGCGGTTCCTGGTGTGTCCGCTGTGCCGTGCGTGTGATCATTGCTTGTACAGGCTTCTCGCAGTGTCCGGAGCAAGTATGGTGGGTCTGACACACCGGTGTCAATGTGTTCTTTTTTCCATTTCCAGGAGTGTATATATATATATATATATATATATATATATATATATATACACACTTGATCCAGGTGGGATAGTGGTCAGAGTATCTGCTTAGTAAGCAAGAAACATTTCAGCACTTTTTTTATTACAATCACGAAAGGAATACCATCATGAAACTCTCACCACACGTAATTACCATGTCACATATCGCGCTAAACATATCTGGCGAAAAATAACTCCTCATCACATCGATGACTGCCAGTCAATCAAACCAAACTGCACGCCTTCGGTCAGGGACCATCTCAGCTGCTGGACCGTGCTTGTCCGCAAAAAAATCATCAGGTAGCAGCATCCCTTTGAAATTTGATACCAGACTCACTTCCTGCCCCTCTCTCTCTCCCTCTATTTTCTTCCTGTTTGTGTGCACAGACGTATCCAAACACACACAGATTAAGATGTCCTTCACATTCCTCCTCCCTTCCACACTCCTCCTGTGCCACCCTCGCCATTCATGCAGACCTGGCGCTGGTAACCGGTATATCCCTGTTTGCTCCCACACTACCGATTGCTATGGAAAACTGTAGCGGATGAAACAAAGTCATTCAAGAAGACGTGGGTAGCATCTGTCATGTGCCACACTAACTCCTCCTTTGTCCTGAACAAAGCAGCAGATACCTGGGAAATCCCCAGGTCTTCAGAAAATGCTAGGCTGTGCATTTTTTGGAAATATTACCCAGTCTATCAGACTGATTGACTACTTAATTAAATGAATAGATATCTTTTGTGTGTGGGCAGTTTTTCCTTGCATCCTATTGGTGGATACTAGAGCTGGTACATTTCGTGGGATTCGATCCTGCAACCACCCAGTTTCCAAACACTTCTGGATGTTTATTTTTCTCTTGCCTGCTATTGGTGGATATTGGCATAGTTAGGACATTTGGTAGGAAGTCCATTACAATGAAGGTAACAGAGAATTTCAAATTTCAGCTCAGTTGCAAGATATGCCCTTAAATAATGTGCAAAGTGGTTGAATTGGTGTATGTCCACGCAGTACCACTTCTGGAAACAATAAATTGATCAATCAGGAATCTGATATTACGACTGGTTTTTTAAAGCACAGTATAATCCCTTAGTTGGTTCTCTCAAATACACCAGAATGAAGAATTAGGAGGATGAGTAGAAATGGTGTACCGTTTGATAAAATAGTAACAACAAGGAAGACCACTTCCACCTTTCTGTTGCTAGGCAGCATTAACTGGACTGCACTGAGTAGCAGTAAACACCACACACTTAAATCATATTCCATTCTGCAGTAGTAGTTGTCACAACTAGACGTCGGAGAGTGTTGAAACACTAACACATCCCACGTGCCCATGTCCCAATGTCCTCAGACCAGACATGGACAGTGCAAGTTGCCGCCGTGGATGTGTGTCTCAGCTATCACTGAGTATTAGTTCACTAATCACCTGCCCAGAGGGCAATGCAGTGAGGTCAGCTGCATCTGCGTTCCCTGTCTTATCGGTTTGGGAGGATCATATCTTAATCCAGAAATGCTATTCGTTCTGGCTTCGGTCTACCTCCGCCATGCACCCGTACTCCAGGTAGGACCATACTGGGAAACCAGCTGCATAGTTATCAGTGTAATTATAATTAAATATTATGATTGGTCCTAATTTTCCATGTACAATCTCTCATACCCCTGCAGCTATTGATGCAGCCAATGTCCCACGTCATTCCATACCTCCCTTACAACTGTGCATAGTAATTTTCTTTGCGCATGTCAGAACATAATCCACAGTAACTTTTACTTTCAAGCAGCATAACATTTCCGATTATCATTTATAGATGTAAAGCGCCTGAAAAAAATTTATGATTTGTACACACTCATGCCAGATGGGTATCGTTTCATACCGGCCGGTAGCAAACCCCTCCAGCCAAATCATCATATATTTTTCAAGGAATGAAGGGTGTAATTACAATTAAAAAAGCCCTAGCAGCTCTTTTATTTTCTCCATTTCGCTACTTCCACGAAAACTTTTCTTATTTTTGATACTTGTAAATCCAGCTAACACAGTGACGCCATATATAATTGGACTGCCAAGTTGGAGTTTGTGTTAGTGCAATTGACCTTTATGCCATGTTTACATGTATAACTGTCGTAGATCTAACACCGAGATCATATAAATTTCTCGACTAAGACATCATTCATTGCGAGTGCAAAATACTAGAGTACGTCCATTAACAGATAATTTTCGAGGCCCAACTAAACGGATAGAGAAATATTTGCATACCATAATGTTATCACAAAACTGTTCTGTATGAGGTCTAAGAATATTTTAAGCTGCTCTTGCTAAGCACCGTACCTGTTTAACACTTTGGAGGAGGAACACGCCAAGACGGATCTGTTGCATCTGGCAAAATTGAGTTTGTTATGAAAGAAAAAGAACCCGCTAGAGCGTCATACAAAGATTTTGTTTGTTACATGTGTGAGAATACAATGACTTCGATCAATATTGAAATTACACGATGCGTATTCACTGCCCATAACATTCCACTGTCCATGACAGCTGACGCAAGCCACAATTTTTATGGCTGTCCAGCCACAATGTCACCCCCAGCCATGGTCTCCTTTGTTCGTGGCACTGTCGTTTGTCACCTCAAGTTACTACGAGGTGCATTCAAGTTCTAAGGCCTCCGATTTTTTTTTCTAATTGACTACTCACCCGAAATCGATGAAACTGGCGTTACTTCTCGACGTAATCGCCCTGCAGATGTACACATTTTTCACAACGCTAACGCCATGATTCCATGGCAGCGGCGAAGGCTTCTTTAGGAGTCTGTTTTGACCACTGGAAAATCGCTGAGGCAATAGCAGCACGGCTGGTGAATGTGCGCCCACGGAGGGTGTCTTTCATTGTTGGAAAAAGCGAAAAGTCACTAGGAACCAGGTCAGGTGAGTAACGAGCATGAGGATTCACTTCAAAGTTGTTATCATGAAGAAACTGTTGCGTAACTTTAGCTCGATGTGCGGGTGCATTGTCTTGGTGAAACAGCACACACGCAGCCCTTCCCGGATGTTTTTCTTGCAGTGCAGGAAGGAATTTTGTTCTTCAAAACATTTTCGTAGGATGCACTTGTTACCGTAGTGCCCTTTGGAACGCAATGGGTAAGGATTACGCCCTCGCTGTCCCAGAACATGGACACCATCATTTTTTCAGCACTGCCGGTTACCCGAAATTTTTTTGGTGGCGGTGAATCTGTGTGCTTCCATTGAGCTGACTGGCGCTTTGTTTCTGGATTGAAAAATGGCATCCACGTCTCATCCATTGTCACAACCGACAAAAAGAAAGTCCCATTCATGCTGTCATTGCGCGTCAACATTGCTTGGCAACATGCCACACGGGCAGCCATGTGGTCGTCCATCAGCATTCGTGGCACCCACTTGGATGACACTTTTCGCATTTTCAGGTCGTCATGCAGGATTGTGTGCACAGAACCCACAGAAATGCCAACTCTGGAGGCAATCTGTTCAACAGTCATTCGGCGATCCCCCAAAACGATTCTCTCCACTTTCTCGATCATGTTGTCAGACCAGCTTGTGCGAGCCCGAGGTTGTTTCGGTTTGTTGTCACACGATGTTCTGCCTTCATATTAAACTGTCGCACCCACGAACGCACTTTTGACACATCCATAACTCCATCACCACATGTCTCCTTCAACTGTCGTTGAATTTCAATTGGTTTCACACCACGCAAATTCAGAAAAAAATGATTGCACGCTGTTCAAGTAAGGAAAACGTCGCCATTTTAAGTATTTAAAACAGTTCTAATTCTCGCCGCTGGCGGTAAAATTCCATCTGCCGTACGGTGCTGCCATCTCTGGGACGTATTGACAATGAATGTGGCCTCATTTTAAAACAATGCGCAAGTTTCTATCTCTTTCCAGTCCGGAGAAAAAAAATCGGAGGCCTTAGAACTTGAATGCACCTCGTACTTCTGCTTTCAGTACCTGCACCTCAAAGCAGGAGATGAATGTGTCCCAGAATACTTCACTCCCACTGTCTAATGCTGAGTTAGGTTTTCCAGAATTCTGTGTTCCTATTGGTTGAAACTCAATCAGTGAAGGTATATAGAGCTCGCCCCTTCACTCGCAGCCTTATTCCGCCTTCATCTGCCGTCACTTTGTAAGGTCGATTGACTTGCTCTCGCTTATGTGCATTAATTGTTAGTTTGGTTCACCTCTGGTCTAACATGAAGCGATTATGGCATCAAGCAGTAGCAGTGCCATTGGTGGCAAGCGGCAGAGACCATTAGAGGAGGATTGAGAGTTACTTGGTAAGTTCAGATTCAATAACTGCAATTTTGTTTTTCACTAATACTTTTGTAGTACTGAATACATGTGTCTTATTGTTTGAGTGTTATTGTTTCAGCATATATCTACCGCTGCGAACAAAGTGGTGAGACGCATCAGTGGCAGCAACAGCAACAGTAGTATCCTCGTAAGCCGCCCCTCCCGCTGATGTCCCTGCTGCCACCCTCACTGCCGCCGCTCTAGCATCCATGGGCCACCCTCCCTCCCTCTGACAAACACGCCAGGGCTGCAGTCGCAGCAGTAGCCACAGTCAGGCTGCTCACATTCGCCCAATACTGCAGTGTCACCACCTCCTCCACCTTCTTGTCCTTGTCACAATTGGCAGGAACAAAAGGTACCTCTCTGCTCCGCTCCGCATGCACCTTCATCACCGTCATCAAATAGTTGCAGTTATAGTATTACTGACAGCGGTGATCCAGTGGCTGGTGGCAATTCCCTCTTCCATCCTGTCAGTGAAGGACATCAGATCAGTGACACCTTACAACAGTTAGAATACTCAGTAATTGCGGACGCCTTTGAGCAGTGAATCTCGTTCACTGGAATCGACAAACTGGCAGCAGGATACCATGATCCTGCTGGGTTTCTAAGAGCATGCCTTCCTGTCGTGGAAATGAGCTCCTCAAGGAGCTTAGTGATCTCCAATACCCTGCCATTAAGTGCAGTGCAGTACTGTGCATTGAACTGTCCCACTCCCCCAAAACATGCTGAGGTATTGAAGAGCCAAGACTTCATTATGTCTGGGGGGATAATGGCGTGATAACGCAGAGCACATCCAACTGCCAAGTGTGTTTATGAATCCACCTTGAGTGCTGTAATGGACCAATTTTCCGAGATTTGAGTGAGAGGGTCGGCTAAAGCACTCAGCCGAATACTACACCTGGACATCCATACACATGACTTTGATCCAGTAAATGGAGGATCCAGCTATAACGAGTTCCCTCAAGGCATAACTAATGAGAAGGCATGCATTAATGTCGAAAACAGAAAGGATCAGGCCTGTCTTGCATGATCAATCGTGGCTTACGAGAGAAATTTATTACAGAGATCATTCTGAGCATCCTGTTACATACCACATGCCTAAAGGTAATATACCCATGGGATATAACTTTGACGGTATCAAATTTCCTGTCAAGATCCAGGACGTACCTAAATTTGAGGCACAGAATACTGGAACATCATTTAATGCTTGTGGCCTCGAGGAATGCTAGTCAGATGAGTAGAATGTGGATATAGTTGTCAGCTCCCTCCATATCTCAAAATTTTGCTGCTGAGAGTAAGATGCATGTAAACATGCTGTTATTCTCTGGCTAGAATTCAGTATCTCCACTTTAGGAGCATATGTACAGCTTTACTGGCCACAGACGCATGCTTGCTTGCGGATGTTATCGAGAAATTCTGGAGTCTATGCATGACCACATATTCTCGGATACCATCTTTCATTACACAGCAGCTGGGTTGACTTGGGACTCACTGCTCAATAAAACAAACTGCAGCATCAAATTACTTACTGATCCTAAGATGCTTCTTTTCTTTGAGCAAGGGATCCATGGGAGAATTCACCAATGTGCCCATAAGCATGAGAAGGCAAACAACTTACAGATGGGTGAGAGATCGTGTACCTGGATGTAAATAACTTACACAGGCACGCCGTGCAACAATCACTGCTGATTGGCGAGTTTCGATGGGTGCCCATGGACAAAGTCAGGGGATTAAATGGGAAAGCCAAGGGGACATGGAAGCTGATTCTGATGTGGGGAATGTGGTGGAGGCATGCCCTGTTAATTTTCATGATGCACATTCCGATTTGTTTCTGTGTCCAGAGCAACTAGTTCCACGAGGAGGCTCCATCCCATAACTAATGGCAATGCTGGAGAATAAGCGGAGATATATTGTTCATTATCATAATCTCCACCAGGGTCTCAGGTTGGGGATGGAGCTGGTTAGAATCACTCAGATTGTGTCCTTCAAGGAGTCCTCCTGGTTGGAGTTGTATATTGATTTGAATATGATACTGACGGCTTCCACAACGAGTGACTTTGAGAAAGATTTTTTAAAATTAGTGACTAATTCAATTTTCGGCAAAACAATGGAGAATTTCAGGGAATGGCGTGAAATGTTGATTAGAACTGAATGGGATGTGCGTTACGGCATAATAAAATGCTTTGCCAGACCAAATTTTGAGCAGGTCACCGTATTCTGTGAGAACTTTGTTGCTGCAGAGATGGCAAAGACTGCAGTAGAGTTTATGAAGCCTATTATGTGGGAGTGTCTATACTAGACCTATCCAAACTCCACGTGTACCACCTTCATTATGAGTTTTCAAAAGCCCATTTCGAAGATCCTAAATTACTTTATTGGGACACAATATTAGAGAAGGAAAGTTGCTACTCACTATATAGCAGAGATGCTTGGTCGCTATAGGCACAACAGAAAGATTCACACAACTATAGCTTTCAGCATTAAGGCCTTTGTCAGCAACAGACACACACACACATCTACACACACACTCACACAAACGCAACTTACACACAAGTTTGCTGTCTCAGACAACTGAAACCAGTTTGTGTATGTGTCTCTATTGCTGACAAAGGCCTTAATGGCCGAAAGCTATAATTGTGCGAATCTTTTTGTTGCGCCAATCACGACTCATCATCTCCACTATGTGGTTAGTACCAACTTTCAAAAATGTTCAAATGTGTGTGAACTCCGAAGGGAGCAAACTGCTGAGGTCATCGCTCCCTAGACTTACACACTACTTAAACTAACTTATGCTAAGAGTGACACACATACCCATGCCCGAGGGAGGACTCGAATCTCCAGTGGGAGGGGCAGCTCAATCTGTGATATGGCACCTCAAACCGCGCGCCCACTCCATGCAGCTAACAACTTTCCCTCTCTAATATTGTTATATCCCATCCTGGATTTTCCATTGTTTTATTTGGATACAGATAGCTCCATTTATTGGGTGAAGAACTGCAATCCATGTAAAGTACTGAGGTACCAATGTAAGTAAATTCGATGTGTCCTCATACACAACTGATAATCTTTATGATATTGTTCCACAGAACAAGACGGTTACCAGCCTTACGAAAGACGAGGCGAATGGATTGCCAGTTGTGAAATTTATATGTCTGTGATCAAAAATGTATGCATATCACACATTGGAAGGTGCCACCCAGAGATGGGATAAGGGTGTGCATAATAAGGCTTTGAGAGCCCTCTCTATCAAAGGTATTTGCGGTGCCTGTACAGTGGTGTTAGTGGTGTTCCGCCGCAGCTACTGCATATGGTATGGCAAACTAGTATTTGACCTTGGAGGACATGAGTTGGTCACTGTGCTGCAGTCTAAAATCGGCCTGTCGCCTCATGATGGTAAAACGGTCATTTGGGATGATTGGATTGGAACTCACTCATACTGACACTATTCACTTGTAGCAAGAGGAAAGGTGGGGGACTATGATAGAGTGAGAGAGAGAGAGAGAGAGAGAGAGAGAGTGTGTGTGTGTGTGTGTGTGTGTGTGTGTGCAGAATAGTATGACCCTTTTATCACAGCGAAAGTAAATGTGTGTGTGTGTGTGTGTGTGTGTGATATATATATATATATATATATATATATATATATATATATATATATATATATATATATATATATATATATATATATATATATATATATATACCCCCCCCATGAACCATGGACCTTGCCATTGGTGGGGAGGCTTGCGTGCCTCAGCGATACAGATAGCCGTACCGAAGGTGCAACCAGAATGGAGGGGTATCTGTTGAGAGGCCAGACAAACGTATGGTTACTGAAGAGGGGCAGCAGCCTTTTCAGTAGTTGCAGGGGCAACAGTCTGGATGATTAACTGATCTGGCCTTGTAACACTAACCAAAATGGCCTTGCTGTGCTGGTACTGCGAACGGCTGAAAGCAAGAGGAAAATACAGCCGTAATTTTTCCCGAGGGCATGCACCCTTACTGTATGGTTAAATGATGATGGTGTCCTCTTGGGTAAAATATTCCGGAGGTAAAATAGTCCCCCATTTGGATCGCCGGGCAGGGACTACCGAAGAGGACATCGTTATCAGGAGAAAGAAAACTGGCGTTCTGCGGATCGGACCATGGAATGTCAGATTTCTTAATCGAGCAGGTAGGTTAGAAAATTTAAAAAGGGAAATGGGATATGTTAAAGTTAGATATAGTGGGAATTAGTGAAGTTCAGTGGCAGGAGGAACAAGAGTTTTGGTCAGGTGAATACAGGGTTATAAATACAAAATGAAATGGGGGTAATGCAGGAGTAGGTTCAATAATGAATAAAAAAAGGGCGGGTAAGCTACTACAAACAGCATAGCAAATGCATTATTGTGGCCAAGATAGACACGAAGCCCATGCCTACTACAGTAGTACAAGTTTATATGCCAACTAGCTCTGCAGATGACAAAGAAATTCATGAAATGTGTGTTGAAATAAAGGAAATTACTCACATAGTGAAGGAAGACGAAAATTTAATAGTCATGGGTGACTGGAGTTCGTTAGTAGGGAGAGGGAGAGAAGGAAACGTAGTAGGTGAATATGGATTGGGGGTAAGAAGTGAAAGAGGAAGCCGCCTGGTAGAATTTTGCACAGAGCGTAACTTAATCATAGCTAACACTTGGTTCAAGAATCATGAAAGAAGTTTGTATACATGGAAGAACCCTGGAGATACTAGAAGGTATCAGATAGATTCTATAATGGTAAGACGGAGATTTAGGAACCAGGTTTTAAATTGTAAGACATTTCCAGGGGCAGATGTGGACTCTGACCACAATCTATTGGTTATCAACTGTATATAAAAACTGAAGAGACTGTGAAAAGGTGGGAATTTAAGGAGATGGAACCTGAATAAGTTGACTAAACCAGAGGTTGTACAGAGTTTCAGGGAGAGCATAAGGGAACAGCTGACAGGAATGGGGTAAAGAAACACAGTAGATGAAGAATGGGTAGCTTTGAGGGATGAAGTAGTGAAGGCAGCAGAGGATCAAGTAGGTAAAAAGACGAGGTCTGGTAGAAAACCTTGGGTAACAGAAGACATATTGAATTTAATTGATGAAAGGAGAAAATATAAAAATACAGTAAATGAAGCAGGCAAAAAGGAATACAAATGTCTCAAAACTGAGATCGACAGGAAGTGCAAAATGGCTAAGCACGGATGGCTAGAGGACAGATGTAAGGATATAGAGGCTTATCTCACTAGGGGTAAGATATATACTGCCTACAGGAAAATTAAAGAGACCTTTGGTGAAAAGAGAACCACTTGTATGAATATCAAGAGCTCAAATGGAAAACCAGTTTAAAGCAAAGAAGGGAAAGCAGAAAGGTGGAAATAGTATATAGAGGGTCTATACAAGGGCGATGTACTTGAGGACAATATTATGGAAATGGAAGAGAATGTAGATGAAGATGAAATGGGAGATATGATACTGTGTGAAGAGTTTGACAGAGCACTGAAAGACCTGAGACAAAACAAGGCCCCGGGAGTAGACAACATTCCATTAGAACTACTGACAGCCTTGGGAGAGCCAGTCCTGACAAAACTCCACCATCTGGTGAGCAAGATATATGAGACAGGCGAAATACCCTCAGACTTCAAGAAGAATATAATAATTCGAATCCCAAAGAAAGCAGGTGTTGACAGATGTGAAAATTACCGAACTATCAGTTTAATATGTCACGATTGCAAAATACTAAAGCGAATTCTTTACAGACGAATGCAAATCCTGGTAGAAGCCGACCTCAGGGGAGATCAGTTTGGATTCCGCAGAAATATGGGAACAGACGAGGCAATACTGACCCTACGACTTATCTTAGAAGGTAGATTAAGGAAAGGCAAACCTACGTTTCTAGCATTTGTAGACTTAGAGAAAGCTTTTGACAATGTTAACTGGAATACTCTGTTTCAAATTCTGAAGGTGGCAGGGGTAAAATACAGGGAGCGAAAGGCTATTTACAATTTGTACAGAAACCAGATGGCAGTTATAAGAGTCAAGTGACATGAAAGGGAAGCAGTAGTTTGGGAGGGAGTGAGACAGGGTTGTAGTCTCTCCCTGATGTTATTCAATCTGTATATTGAGGAAGCAGTAAAGGAAATAAAAGAAAAATTCGGAGTAGGTATTAAAATCCATGGAGAAGAAATGAAAACCTTGAGGTTCGCTGATGACATTGTAATTCAGTCAGAGACAGCAAAGGATTTGGAAGAGCAGTTGAATGGAATGCAGTGTGTCTTAAAAGGAGGATATAAGATGAACATCAACAAAAGCAAAACGAGGGTAATGATGGAATGTAGTCGAATTAAATCGGGTGATGCTGAGGTATTAGATTAGAAAATGAGACACTTAAAGTAGTAAAGCAGTTTTGCTATTTGGGGAGCAAAATAACTGATGATGGTCGAAGTAGAGAGGATATAAAATGTAGACTGGCAATGGGAGGAAAGCGTTTCTGAAGAAGAGAAATTTGTTAACATCGAGTATAGATTTAAGTGTCAGGAAGTCGTTTCTGAAAGTATTTGCATGGAGTGTAGCCATGTATGGAAGTGGAACATGGACGACAAATAGTCTGGACAAGAAGAGAATAGAAGCTTTAGAAATGTGGCGCTGCAGAAGAATGCTGAAAAATAGGTGGGTGGATCACATACCTAATGAGGAGGTATTGAATAGAATTGGGGAGAAGAGGAGTTTGTTGCACAACTTGACTAGAAGAAGGGATCGGTTGGTAGGACATGTTCTGAGTCATCAAGGGATCGCCAATTTTGTTCAAAAATGGCTCTGAGCACTATGGGACTCAACATCTGAGGCCATCAGTCCCCTAGAACTTAGTACTACTTAAACCTAACTAACGTAGGGACATCACACACATCCATGTCCGAGGCAGGATTCGAACCTGCGACCGTAGCGGTCACGCGGTTCCAGACTTAATCGCCTAGAACCGCTCGGCCACTTCGGCTGGCACCAGTTTAGTATTGGAGGGCAGCGTGAAGGGTAAAAAACGTAGAGGGAGATCAAGAGATGAATACACTAAGCAAATTCAGAAGGCTGTAGGTTACAGTAGGTACTAGGAGATGAAGAAGCTTGTACAGGATAGAGTAGCATGGAGTGCTGCATCAAACCAGTCTCAGGACTGAAGACCACAAGAACAACAATATACCCACCATGTATGTTCTGTGAACAAAAGTAAAAAAGTAGAAATAGTTAAAAATGTAAAAAAGCATAAACAAATATATGTCATCCAAGTATTTATTTATTCATACACAGCATATATGTACTATGTACATACATGTGAATATATCTATGCAAAATGTTTGTTATGTAAATAGAATAGTTTCACATGCTACTAGCTGTCCAAGACGATATAGTTCACAGCCCATCAGAATTATTGTACAACCTATGCTACTGGGACTGTAGAACTTTATTGTGGCAAAAAAAAAGTACATCTGCATTAGTTTGTGGCATAGATTTATTAAAATTGTAAAATATTCTCATCTGGTGCTACTGGAAGTGGTTGTAAAAATATTCTCTGAAGCACGGTTACTTTTGGGAGTTTTTTTCTATTTATTATTCATAGTGTGTAAGTTTAAATTATGTCTGCACTAAAATATAAGATTCAAACTGTTTCTCAAGAACTAAACTGTAACTCAAGAACTAAATTCTAATATCAAGAACTATATTGTACCTCAAGAACTGAACCATATCTCAAGAAATGAATTGTCTCTTAAGAACTGAACTGTATCTCAAAAATCAAATTGTATCTCTGTGAATAGAATAAATGAAAACATTCATTACTGTATGTCTTTGTTGTTGTTATTTACAAAAAATCTATCCCATATTGCTTTGTATACATAAAGGATGTGCAGGACACAAGTAACATTAGCTTTGAAAGTGAATCTAAAGTTTAAAGTGGAAGAGAATGAAATATAATAGAATGGTTGTGTGTAATTTCGCATATCGTGCTGCATGTGTTGGCTAATGGGAGCAGGTGGCTCCTGACCTTACCTGCTTCCAAAGACATATAGCAAACATGTCTAAAATTAGCCAGCCCTTGTGACCGAGTGGTTCTAGGCGCTTCAGTCTGGAACTGCGCGACCGCTACGGTCGCAGGTTCGAATCCTGCCTCGGGCAAGTATGTGTGTGATGTCCTTAAGTTAGTTTTGTTTAAGTAGTTCTAAGTTCTAGGGGACTGATGGCATGAGATGTTAAGTCCCATAGTGCTCAGAGCCATTTGAACCATTTTTTGTCTAAAATTATATCTCCAATGCTTGAAGAAAACCATAGACGTGGTATCTGGCCAAAGTTGCGTATTATGAAAGTGGGAAAAGGGTGAAGAGAAATCACAGACAGTGAGGTTAAATTACCATTTATTTCCCATTCAACTTAAAAGTAGTTTTACATTTTCATAAGCAGATACAACATTATTTTCACATATGTTCTTCTTGACTTGATGGAGAGCAGGGTATCTATAGAATTCCAAGGTTTGAATAGCTCCATACTCGAAGATTCGACATATCCATGCTAGCTTCTCCCCCTTGACGTAGATGGTGGTCGAATAATCGGACCGACGTCACCATATCTTTATAGGGGGTACCAATATATTCCATGGTAACTACTTTAACTCCTGTGTTTCAGTGCACTTCACATACTTGAAAGGTCTCAGCAATGCAATGCTTGCTGAGAATGTCTCTATTATATCTGTATTTCTGTGTATGCAATATCTTTAAATATGAATAGACTCCGTTCACCATCATAGAGATCATGAATAAGTAGTAGCATCTTGCTTGGCTTTTGTGACTATGGAGCAGACATTATAATTTATTATTGGTCATTTCAACTATACATCCAACATAATATATTTTAACTGATAGTGGTCCATCAATGTGACCTAGCGCGTTCGAGTTATAGTGCTTAAATCAGAGCTCGTACTTTGAAATAAATTCATCCCTTTTAAATATGTCATGTACCAAACTGAACCCGTGCGATATAACACATAATAATGGTCTAAGTTGTGTAGGGAACATTTAGTAATCAAGTGGTGACGACTCTTAACCAGTTTCATATAAATATCTGAGAGCACATTAGGCACATTTCATGATTTCACCCACTCAAACATGTCGTAACCAGTAACATTCTCTTGTCCCAGCGAATCCGTAGTCCTCAAGGCTAATTTTCGTAACGTATTGAGGAAGTAACAATTCTTGAATATTTTTTCTGATTTGTAGGCACAGCTGTGTTCTTTAATGACGCAGAGTCGTGCAGTTACTATTCTCCTTTAATAGCTTTGAATTAGCCATGACTAAAGCATGAACCTTGGAATCCACGATCATATTTTGCACAATACACTCACTACCTATGATCAAATTCACTGTTGGGATTACCGGTACGGCGCTGCAACTGCTCTTCCAAGCCTCCTATGGCATCACCTCATTCACAGACATCCTATACACTTGAAGTTGAATGACTGAATGACGATGGAGTCATAGTGGTTATTCAGCTATATGCAGTGGATGCAGTGAAGGGACAAACGGAAGTCTATTGTTACCTTGCAAAAAACACGCTTTGTATTCAAGCCTATAGGTTACGTAACACGGTATTTCTTTTGAAAATTCTGCTTCCCGCCGCGTATTGTAGGATGTAAACAGACATATGTTAACTATGTATCGTTACGTCAACGTTCCTCGCACATGTAACAAACAAAATCTTTGTATGACGCTCTAGCAGGTTCTTTTTCTTTCATAACAAACTCAATATTGCCAGATGCAACAGATCCGTCTTGGCGTGTTCCTCCTCCAAAGTGTTAAACAGGCACGGTGCTTAGCAAGAGCAACTTAAAATATTCTTAGACCTCATACAGAACAGTTTTGTGATAACGTTATGGTATGCAAATGTTTCTCTATCCGTTTAGTTGGGCGTCGAAAATTATCCTTGAATGGACGTACTCTAGTATTTTGCACTCGCAATGAATGATGTCTGAGTCGAGAAATTTGTATAATCTGAGTGTTAGATCTACGACAGTTATACGTGTAAACATGGCATAAAGGTCAATTGCACTAACACAAACTCCAACTTGGCAGTCCAATTATATATGGCGTCACTGTGTTAGCTGGATTTACAAGTATCAACTATAAGAAAAGTTTTCGTGGAAGTAGCGAAATCAAGAAAATAAAAGAGATGCTAGGGATTTTTTAATTGTAATTACACCCTTTATTCCTTGACAAATACGTGATGATTTGGCTGGAGGGTTTTGCTACCGGACTGTATGAAACGATCCCCATCTGGCATGAGTGTGGACAAATCATAATTTTTTTTCAGGCGCTTTACATCTATAAAAGATAATCGGAAATGTTATGGTACTTGAAAAAAAAGTTACTGTGGCTTATGTTCTGACATGCGCAAAGAAAATTACTATGTATGGTTGTAAGGGAGGTATGGAATGACGTGGGACATTGGCTGCATCAATAGCTGCAGGGGTATGAGAGATTGTACATGGAAAATTAGGACCAATCATAATATTTAATTATAATTACACTGATAACTATGCAGCTGGTTTCCCAGTATGGTCCTACCTGGAGTACGGGTGCATGGCGGAGGTAGACCGAAGCCAGAACGAATAGCATTTCTGGATTAAGATATGATCCTCCCAAACCGATAAGACAGGGAACGCAGATGCAGCTGACCTCACTGCATCGCCCTCTGGGCAGGTGATTAGTGAACTAATACGCAGTGATAGCTGAGACACACATCCACGGCGGCAACTTGCACTGTCCATGTCTGGTCTGAGGACATTGGGACATGGGCACGTGGGATGTGTTAGTGTTTCAACACTCTCCGACGTCTAGTTGTGACAACTACTACTGCAGAATGGAATATGATTTAAGTGTGTGGTGTTTACTGCTACTCAGTGCAGTCCAGTTAATGCTGCCTAGCAACAGAAAGGTGGAAGTGGTCTTCCTTGTTGTTACTATTTTATCAAACGGTACACCATTTCTACTCATCCTCCTAATTCTTCATTCTGGTGTAGCTGAGAGAACCAACTAAGGGATTATACTGTGCTTTAAAAAACCAGTCGCCATATCAGATTCCTGATTGATCAATTTATTGTTTCCAGAAGTGGTACTGCGTGGACATACACCAATTCAACCACTTTGCACATTATTTAAGAACATATCTTGCAACTGAGCTGAAATTTGAAATTCTCTGTTACCTTCATTGTAATGGACTTCCTACCAAATGACCTAACTATGCCAGTATCCACCAATAGGAGGCAAGGGAAAAATAAAGATCCGGAAGTGTTTGGAAAATGGGTGGTTGCAGGATCGAATCCCACGAAATGTACCAGCTCTAGTATCCACCAATAGGATGCAGGGAAAAACTGCCCACACACAGAATATATCTATTTAATTAATTAAGTAGTCAATCAATCTGATAGACTGGGTAATATTTCCAAAAAATGCACAGTCTAGCATTTTCTGAAGACCTGGGGATTTCCCAGGTATCTGCTGCTTTGTTCAGGACAAAGGAGGAGTTAGTGTGGCACATGACAGATGCTACCCACGTCTTCTTGAATGACTTTGTTTCATCCGCTACAGTTTTCCATAGCAATCGGTAGTGTGGGAGCAAACAGGGATATACCGGTTACCAGCGCCAGGTCTGCATGAATGGCGAGGGTGGCACAGGAGGAGTGTGGAAGGGAGGAGGAATGTGAAGGACATCTTAATCTGTGTGTGTTTGGATACGTCTGTGCACACAAACAGGAAGAAAATAGAGGGAGAGAGAGAGGGGCAGGAAGTGAGTCTGGTATCAAATTTCAAAGGGATGCTGCTACCTGATGATTTTTTTTGCGGAGGACCAGCATGGTCCAGCACTTAGATGTTCCCTGACCGAAGGCGTGCAGTTTGGTTCGATTGACTGGCAGTCATCGATGTGATGAGGAGTTCTTTTTCGCCAGATATGTTTAGCGCGATATTTGACCGTGTAATTACGTGTGGTGAGTTTTTCACGACGGTATTCCTTGTCGATCGGAGTAAAAATGTGCCGCAATTGATCAAATATTGCACACACTTTTATCAATTTCCTGACAAATTGTTTAAATGAACAATATTCCAGACACTGCAATACACTGCAAATTCTTCAGATAAATAAAAGAACTTCGATACACTTCGTTGCATCCCATAAATTGCTTAAATAAACAACATTCAAATAATAAAAGATTAAGAACAAAGAATATTTTCAAATAAATTCGTTATTCGTAATGTTTTATTATACATAACCCACACCTGATGCAATTAGTGGGTCCTTTAATTGGTACAATGGTATTTGAGCTGGTTCACAAATGAACTACAATTAGTATTAATTGCAATAAGCAAGGTACCTTACTCGTGATGTTTGTCTACTTACTCTAATGGTATACTTAAAAACTAAACCTCTACACTATCTGCAGTGTTACATGTGTGCCAGTCAGATATAATCCTATTTTGCACGGCCTTGCTCACTGAGCTAATCCCGGTGAACGTGCCCTTGGCACTGGGCAGGCCCAAGATGTCTTGACTATCTCGCTGCAGGTTCCTATTATTTATTTCCTTATATCTAAGTCCTACTTTCTAGAAAAACCTAATCTACGTCAATTCCGGTGCGTTGTCCTATTCAGTGTTGTTGTACTCCACTACCCCTACTCCTGGACGTGGCAGATTTCAACTGTAACGGCAGTCGGCCTATCCACGCCCAAGCGGTATGGGATTGGGGTACCGGGTTACATTTTGTTATTTGTCATTATTCACGGTTGTCCCTCAGATATTCCAAAAGAACTTTTTGTGATACCTCGTTACCCAGGTTGTTTAGTACTCGGAATGTATCCTCCTGTCGTAGTAGGGTAAAAGTGCCATGTTTTGGTAGTTGCTGTCTCGGTGCAGTGTAAAGAGGGCACTCATAAACAGCATGGTCGGAAGTACACGCCAGTGCACCACAGTCGCACGAAGGCGTAACCCTTCTCCCAAACTGACACAGATATATCGGATAAGGCCCATGACCATGGGAAAATGGAACAGTCCTCTTGTTGTCTGAAAGTAACCCAAACCTAATACTTCTTTAACATCTGGTAGGAATTGGAAAGTTCTTTTTCTGGTGTCATCGGCTTCCCATGCTTCCTGCCACAGCTCTTCACCCCTTCTCTTGATTGCACACTTATCCCCTGAACACCCAGAATATCCTCTGTTTTTTCGATCTCCCCCTTCTTTGGCCAGAACCATGTTGCCCATTCCCTAATGATGATATCAAGGAGGCAAAGCCCCAATATCACCAACAAGGCCCCACCCGGAGATGTCCTGTAGGCCCTGACTGACCTTAGTAACATATTTCTTTGTACCCTTCTCACTGTCATGGCTGATACCAACCTCATGAACCTGTGCACCCAGACTCCCGAGCCGTAACCTACAATTGATATTAGTATTCTGTTTTGATACAACTTTATTAGTTTGGTGGGAAGATGTAATCTTTTATGTCCAGTGCATATGAGGTTATTAAGTACTTCTGCGGTTTCAACGTGTGTTGTGAAGTTTCACCTTTCATCAATGATAACTCCCAGGTAACGCGCATCTTGTCTCCGGAGAACTGGTGAGCCCTTGATTATAACTGTTGGGTTTTAATTAGTTGTCATTTCAACAGGAGATAGGGTGACTTATTTGATGATATTTTCATTTTAGGAGGAGGTCATTTGCATAGGCTATCACCTCTAGCATGTCTTCACTTTGTTGCAAGTTGTCCAGTCATGGTTCCATACGGATGTCCCAAAACAAGGGGCCCAACACAGAACCCTGGGGGCACCCCTTTCTTATCGATTTTCTAACTTTCCCAGTAGGGGATGAGAGCCAAAACTTCCAATCCTCGCAATTACTCTTCAGACAGCATTATAGTGGCTCTGGACACTCTTTCTCCTGTAAACAAGAGAAGATCATAGGCCACCACAAGTGGTCAAAGGCGTCATTGATGTCCATCTTGATTCCAGCTATTTACTTTTACAAGGCTGAGTTACACTCCTTGGCCGCCACAGCGATTGCGTCAGCTGCCGACCACCCAGGCCTGAAGCCAAACTGCCCGTCACTCATCCTGCACAGCACTCAATGTGCAACCAGTCTACCAGCCAGCAATTTTTCGAATAGTTTTCCAAAGAGGTCTAGCAAACATATCAGTCTGTATGACTTAGTCGCAGTTGGGTCTTTTCAGGCCCTTTCTTTATTATGACCACATTAGCAGTTTTCCAGATTTTGGGAAATTGTTGCAATCTGAGGCACTCGTTATATAGTTGGGTAAGTGGTGTTACCAACTGAGGGGCTAGGAACTGTGCTACCTCAGTGACAATGCCATCTGGCTCAGGAGCTTTCCCTCTCTTTAAAGATTTCATGTGGGCAGCCACCTCCTCTTCAGAGAAGGGTTATACTGCCCTGTCATTTGCATATCTTATGCGCCGGCCCTCCATTTCCTCTTTCTCACTGTCAACAGGCAACAGGGAAATAATTGGAAATTTGTGGTAAGCTCTACGGGACCAAACTGCTAAGGTCATCGTTCCCTAGACTTACACAGTACTTAACCTAACTTAAACTAACTTACGCTAAGGACAACACACACACCCACGCTCTAGGGAGGACTCGGGTAGGGGGGGGGGGGGGGCACGCAAACTGTGGCAAGGTACCTCAGACCACATGACTACCCTGTGCTGCTCAGGCAACAGGGACTGGAGGAGAACCTCAGCAGTTTAGCAATTTTCTGCCAGGATTCCGTTATCCTGTCCCCATGCCTGATTGTGGATATCGCCAGTGGAGAGCCGATCTTCTCTCTCACCAACTTATGGGGCACTCCCATGGATCAGTAGTTAGTTGATTTATAACATACCTCTCCCAACTTCGAACTCTAACCACCTGACGTTCCTTTTGGAACGCTTCCTTTAATTCCCTTTATTGTTGCAATGATCGTTGCCTTTCCCAGCAGACAACACTGTGCTGGTAGTGCCTCCATACTCTCCTGATGCTCCCCTTTGGCAGACCATGGTGATGGAGAGGCCGCTGTGGCTTGCCTCCTGGTTGGTACAGTAGCCTTCACTGCTTTGTAATCGCACTCACAAGCTCTTCAGTGTACCTATCCACATTTATATCTCGGTCACCTGGAAATGCAGGAACGTCCCACTCCCTTGCTAGGCGCTCTCAGCCTGTTCTATTGTAGCTCAATTGAACCTTCCATCCCATGTCCCAGCAGCGCTTCCTGTCACCTATCGTGAATGTGATCAGATTGTGGTCACTTCTGGTGGCATTATCTTCTACTTTCAAATTTCTCACAATGCTTGCGGCATTAGGTGTGGTGAGTGTTACATCGTTATTTGCACGTTGTCAAACCCGCTGTACAGGTGTGAGGGTTACAGGGCTTATTGGCTACCACAAGGTGCAAAGCCATTCCTAATTGTTTCTTCTGCCTTACCTCCGTTTGCGTCTCTTGTGCCACTGAACCATAGGGGGGATTCTGCAATTATGCCAGCAGTCACAATCACCTTTCGGCCCCGCACCGCTGTGATTACCCGAGTGAGATGATTCAGACGCTGCTCAATTTATGTATTGATGAGAGGCAGTACTCCCGCAGGAGACTGTATTCCCACGATGCTGCAGTGACTGTTTGACAGCTGTGAGAGAACTGTTAACCGCAGTGCTCTGTTCGTTGTTATTATCGCCACTCTTGGCTCATCTCTGTTGCTGACTAGCTGCCATGTCGCGGCTGCTAAGGCTATTTGTCAAGCTTGGGAGTGCGGCTCCTGCAGGCAGAGCACATCTAGTCTCTTCGCCTCCGCCACCTCCTATCTCCAACTCAGTAGTTTGGGTCGTCTGACTGCTACCTGCTTCCACACAGTCGCTGGATCCGTAGCTCAGGTGTCAGCACCTATGATTTAAAACACCTCCCAACCATTGGGTGCCCACCATTTATCGACTACTCTCAGTCACGAACACCTTTTCTCTGACATATGTATTTAAGGACGTGATATCTCTCATTCAAGGAATGGGATGTATCAGTATGTATCCCTCCACTAAGAGAAAAGGTGTCATAACCACACATTCAACTTTAATGTACACATGTGTTACATTGAGAGGCACACACATGCCTTGCTCATACTGTGGCATCAAGCAGCCAGGCCTGCAAGATGAGTGGTCTGCTAACCGAGTGGATTTATTCATATTTCTCAATGACTGATTATGAGCTCTAGTACTCACAATTAAGCTACAAATTATTCTCATGTTTGAACATTATGCAACGGACACGGATAACGCACATCTGATTATTAGTAATTTACACAACTCTGATTGCTCACTACGCTCTGGCAATACCACATTTTCTTTCTTACCCAACGGCTTTGACCAACACGTGACCATCGCACTGAATATGAATGGCGCACACATTATAAATTCAAGATATCATGACGACACACTATACGAAGAACAAGGCCACCAATCTTATTCTTTTCACAATCCGTATTTATTCCGATAAATTATATTATAATTCAAAGATTAAATACACCATTACATTTTATACAACAATTACACATGAGAAACTCCGCCCAGTGGGCATGGCTTTACATTGGTGATTCTCTATCTTATGGTCTCGTAATTATTTAACGCTACAGTGCACTTTCTGGATAGGATGGTGGATCTTTTGCTATATCTCACACTTCGACTCTCACACCCATCATCACGAAAACTTCCTCCAGACCGAGCGGTACAAAAAGGTACATGCATGACCCACTGCCTCTGAACCTATCTTGCTACTCTCCCATGCAAACCACACATACTTAAATTATGTGAAATACATCACACTGGCAACATAGAATACAATCACAAAGGATAGTCACAACGTTAGAATCACTTCATTTTCAGCCTCCCCACTTCAATTAGTACACACGACACTGCCCCACTTCGTAACCTTTCTTTCCTACTACGAACTCTGGAGGATATATGCACGTCTTCCTGTGTAATGAAAGCCAAGTGGCGTTGCTGGATAGACGGCTGACTCACCTTGCTTCACTCTTGAGTATTAGAGTTAGAATCAAGCGTCACACGGAAACATAACACGCAAGGTAATATTAAGAACATATTCATCACACACACGAGTCATCAACTGATACCATGGACGAGTACTTCTCTTTATCCTTTGTCTCATACACAGATTGAGATTCACACAGTACTCACCACTCGGAAGTACTCGTCTCTAATTTCAAGTCCTGCACACGCCATTTCTTAAATATTTCCAACTTATAGTACACACACCAGTAATTCAGCTTAACTTTAGCACTCGGAAGTATTTCAACTTATTTCTACACGTGGTTTCATTGTGACCGTTGGTCACTTCCGAAGATTACTACGATCCCCTTAATATTACCTGCCTGACATTTAATTCTCCCCCCAAAAGTTCCTGAAATAGAGAAATTATTATTCCAAACTACTGTTAAGTAGATTAAAACTGTGTGCCCGACCGAGACTCGAACTCGGGACCTTTGCCTTTCGTGGGCAAGTGCTCTACCAACTGAGCTACCGAAGCACGACTCACGCCCGGTACTCACAGCTTTACTCTCCTGCGAGAGCTTCTGTAAAGTTTGGAAGGTAGGAGACGAGGTACTGGCAGAAGTAAAGCTGTGAGTACCGGGCGTGAGTCGTGCTTCGGTAGCTCAGTTGGTAGAGCACTTGCCCGCAAAAGGCAAAGGTCCCGAGTTCGAGTCTCGGTCGGGCACACAGTTTTAATCTGCCAGGAAGTTTCATATCAGCGCACACTCCGCTGCAGAGTGAAAATCTCATTCTGGATACTCTTAAGTATTTCACATGCATACCATTGCCTCCACTCTTTTGTCTTTACGGACCACACCTAAGACAAGTCTTACCAACACAAGATCCAGCGCCATAGTGCTGAAACATGGCTGTTCTTCAGGTCATCTCGCACCTCCGCCGAGGTGGGGGAGCACCATGCTACCGTATTGGTCAGCCACATTTCAGGCGCTCAAAGCTCAGGTAAATTTCATCTCTTTGGTTCCACGAAAGGTGACCAAAGGACCGTCTCAAATATGATCATATACTGTACATTCACTATCTGCGGTTAGCAGACGACCATACATTCATTCATTTCACAGATCTCTCCAAATTGGGTGAGAGTGCATATGTGATCAATTAAATAAATAAATTGTCACTCTTTCCTACACTGGTATCTGGCTTCGGTGTATTAAGTGAAATTGAGTTCTTATTACAAAAAATATGTTGTTCTGACAAGAATAACGAAGAATGTTGTACCTATTTTCAATGTCGGGCAGTACTGTACCCTTTCAACATAAGTAGACATGTTAGCTTCGCTATCACCTTCAGTTTTTCTTTAAGTTTGTCATTGCAGTAAGTATTTCTTTGTGTTTGGTTTTAGGATTAATACGTATTTCATTATACCTTATCACAAAAATCTCTTTATTTTTTGGAGAACGTAAATCTTATCTATAATTATAGGACAAAACGTCAGAGCACTCTGAGATTACATTGTGTCCTCGGAAATAGGTAAATTACTTAACTTCAATAATTTTATTTAATCAGTCTGGAGGAAATGCTCCCTTATCCAAGGTCTCTAGCATTGCGTAAATTGTGCAAAATGCAAATGTTGCGTGACTAGGGCCTGTTCTCCAGATGCAAGTCTTTCGATTTGACGCCACTTCAGCGAGATGTGTGTCGACGCAAATTATAATACTCATAAACATTTCTCAACACTGCCCCTCCAGAGATTAAGTACTCTTTCCTTTAATTTCGTACCCTCACTGACGTAATGTATCTCTCTTCCCATAAAGTGATGGAACCTGGTGTAAGTTTACTTCTCTGGGATAACTTACCCATAAGCTCCGATAATGTGAATCACATAGCTTCTTTACTCTTATTCTGAGTGCTCCAGTACCTTTTCCTTCTGTTATTCTTTTTCCTATCTCTAGATCCCCCACCAGACTCCTGAGTTTTTCCTGACAGTTCTCCTGCCTGAATGTTCTTCCTATCGCTACTCTCCTTTTTCTTCTACATGTTAGCTCGTCACTTTACCTTTGGATTATTCTGACACCTGGTCTCTTTATTTCTCCCCTCAAAAAAGTGACAAGACTAACTTCTAGAAAACTATTTTTGTTCCTGTAATGTTTTCCACATCTGCCTGAGATCGTGCGTGTGACTGTACACTGTTTGCATGTGTGTGTGTGTGTGTGTGTGTGTGTGTGTGCGTGTGTGTGTGTGTGTGTGTGTGTGTGTGTGTGTGTGTGTCAGCGCGCGCACGAGCGCTCGCGCATTGTTCCCCGGCCAGTTCACTGAAGTGAACGTTCTAATCACTCCACAACGAATGTTCCTATTGACACGAAAACAGGGAAGGGTCTCAATGACAGAGACATACGAATATGGAAAAAGGGAATTCAGAGTTGGTCCTCAAAGCTGAGAAGTAAGAAAGTGAAAAAATAGAACCAGAGTGTTGGACCTGAGGAAGGATAAACTCCAAAGACTGAATCCTCTCCCCCCCCCCCCTCCCCATCCCCCTCCCCGTACTCTAGGACACCCTCCCTGCCAAGTTCTTCATCAGGACGCCAGAGGACACAGAATGGTCGACATGCCCTACAGAACGGTAATGTCCCGACTTCACCCAAACAGGCGCTGAAGGGTGAACCCAACACTCTCCTATGGAATGCCTGTAGAGAGTAAACAATAGCGCTGTGTTAATTGTGTGTGTGTGACATGTAATGTCTCCAAATCCCACACCTCCCCTATAAAATGAAAGCAGACCCATCCACAATACAATCATTATATATAATAGTTTAAAAAATTGCCCAATTCACATTGTTCAGATTGAACCAATTTCCCAAAATCTGGAAAACTTCTAACGAGACCATAATAAAGATAGGGCCTGAAAAGACCCAACTGAGACTAAGTCATACAGACTGATATGTTTGCTAGACCTCTTTGGAAAACTATTCGAAAAATTGCTGGCTGGTAGACTGGCTGCACATCGAGTGCTGTGCAGGATGAGTGACAGGCAGTTTGGCTTCAGGCCTGGGCGGTCGGCAGCTGACGCAATCGCTGTGGCGGCCAAGGGATGTGACTCAGCCTTGTACAAGTACATGGCTGGAATCAAGATGGACATCATGGCACCTTTTACCACTTTTGGTGGCCTTCGATCTTCTCTTGTTTACAGGAGAAAGAGTGTCCAGAGCCACTATAATGCTGTCTGAAGAGTAATTGCGAGGATCGGGTGGTTTGACTCTCATCCCCTAGTGGGAAAGTTAGAAAATCGATAGCAAAGGGATGCCCCCAGGGTTCTGTGTTGGGCCCCTTGTTTTGAGACATCCACATGGAACCACAACTGGACAACTTGCAACAAAGTGAAGACATGCTAGAGGTGATAGTCTATGCAAATGATCTCCTCTTAAATTGAAAATATTACCAAATAAGTCACCCTATCTCCTGTTGAAAGGACAACTAATTAGGAACCCAACAGTTAGAATGAAGGGCTCACCAGTTCTCCGGAGACGAAATGCGCGTTACCTGGGAGTTATCATTGATGAAAGGTGGAACTTCACAACACACGTTGAAACCGCAGAAGTACTTAATAACCTCATATGCATTAGACATAAAATATTCCATCTTCCCCCCAAACTAATAAAGTTGTATCAAAATAGAATACTAACATCAATTGTAGGTTACGGCTCGGGAGTCTGGGTGCATAGGTTCATGAGGCTGGTACCAGCCATGACAGTGAGAAGGGTACAAAGAAATATGTTACTAAGGTCAGTCAGGGCCTACAGGACATCTCCGGGTGGGGCCTTGTTGGTGATAATGGGGCTTTACCTCTTTGATATCAAAATTACGGAATGGGCAGCATGGTTCTGGGCAAAGAAGGGGAAGATTGGAAAAACAGGGGATATTCTGGGTGTGAAGCAGGGAAGGCTTAGGAAATTCATGAAGGGAGAGGGTATAGGGATTATCAAGGCGGTGATAGGTACCACTGAAAAGCGGTCTGGTAGTGGCAAGCGACGTCCTCCGTCGTCACAGAATATTTCTGTAGGGCTGCCGCGGAAGGGGTCTCCCTTTCTTCTCCTTTCGTCTTCTGCTGGCCGACTTCCTGCTCTTTGGGAGGATGTGCAGGCGTCGGTGGACAGCGACGAGCTCCTCCTTCATGGCAGCCTTCTCTGCCGCGATTACGACTTTGAGGGCGTGTCACGTACGACATCTTCGTGGCAGCTCGGCGAGCTTCCCCCCCTCTTGAATGGTGGGTAAGGGAGGGGGGGGGGTGGCTACCGAGTCACCTGGGACCGCCTCTTAATGTGTGGAGGTCTTCTGCTTCTTCCAACCTTTCATGTAGCTACAGCTACGAGAGTTTGCAACTTGAGCTCCGCGGCGCTTCACGTATGTGACAGCAGCGTTTCCCGGTTTGTCACAGTCGCGAGTATCGTGCCCTTTCGCGCATTTCAAACGAGCAACTGCCTCTGCAGTGCTAGTTACATACATGCCCTCATCTTGTGGCACTTGTAGCACTGCTACACTTTCTACATGGGCTTCTTGCCTTCAGTCTCTCCCGACTGCTTTCAGCAGGAACTCGACCACGGCAGCAACCTTGCCTCCCTTTCCTCGTCCGGACGTGTCAGCGAAGTGTTGTGAGCAAGCGAAAATACACTACTGACCATTAAAATTGCTACACAACGAAGGTCACGTGCTACAGACGCGAAATATAACCGACAGGAAGAAGATGCAGTGATATGCAAATGATTATCTTTTCAGAGCAGTCACACAACCTTGTGTGAACGCCGGTGGTGACACCTACAACGTGCTGACCTGAGGGTAGTTTCGAACCGATTTCTCATACACAAACAGCAATTGACCGGCGTTGCCTGGTGAAACGTTGTGATGCCTGGTGTAAGGAGGAGAAATGCGTACCATCACGTTTCCGACTTTGATAAAGGTCGGATCGTAGCCCATCGCGATTGCGATTTATCGTATTGCGACATTGCTGCTCGGGTTGGTCGAGATCCAATGACTGTTAGCAGAATATGGAATCGGTGGGTTCAGGAGGGTAATACGGAACGCCGTGCTGGATCCCAACGGCCTTGTACCACTAGCAGTCGAGATGACAGGCATCTTATCCACCTGGCTGTAACGGATCGTGCAGCCACGTCTCGATCCCTGAGTCAACAGACGGGGACGTTTGCAAGACAACAACCATCTGCACGAACAGTCCGACGACGTTTGCAGCAGCATGGACTATCAGCTCGGAGACCATGGCTGCGGTTACCCTTGATGCTGCATCACAGAGCGTCTGCAATGGTCTACTCAACGACGAACCTGGGTCCACGAATGGCAAAATTTCATTTTTTCGGATGAATCCGGGTTCTGTTTACAACATCATGATGGTCGCATCCGTGTTTGGCGACATCGCGGTGGACGCACATTGGGAGCGTGTATTCGTCATCGCCATACTGACGTATCACCCGGTGTGATAGTATGTGGTGCCATTGGTTACACGTCTCGGTCACCTCTTGTTCGCATTGACGGTACTTTGAACAGTGGACGTTACATTTCAAATGTGTTCCCCGACCCGTGGCTCTATCCTTCATTCGATGCCTGCGAAACCCTACATTTCAGCAGGATAATGCACGACCGCATGTTGCAGGTCCTGTACGGGCCTTTCTGGATACAGAAAATGTTCGACTGCTGCCCTGGCCAGCACATTCTCCAGATCTCTCACCAATTGAAAACGTCTGGTCAATGGTGGCCGAGCAACTGGCTCGTCACAATACGCCAGTCACTACTCTTGATGAACTGTGGTATCATGTTGAAGCTGCATGGGCAGCTGTACCTGTACACGCCATCCAAGCTCTGTTTGACTCAATGCCCAGGCGTATCTAGGCCGTTATTACGGCCAGAGGTGGTTGTTCTGGGTACTGATTTCTCAGGATCTATGCACTCAAATTGCGTGAAAATGTAATCACATGCCAGTTCTAGTATAATATATTTGTCCAATGAATTCCCGTTTATCATCTGCATTTCTTCTTGGTGTAGCAATTTTCATGGCCAGTAGTGTAGTTCGGCCTGTGTCCGGTGATCGGGGGCGCGCAAGCATTGGAGTTTCTGCCTCGAGTATCACCGCCGTAATGTCTGTTGTGTGTACTGCTTGCTGTTGGCCCCTGATGCACTTGTCGCCAATAGCAGTTAGCGTAAGGGCTGACCGGATACTCTTCCTGTCGCCAACGTATTACCTCCCTATCTGCGTGCAGTGTACTTCATGTAAAAGTGGTCAAAGTTTTCCAGACTTTTGCTAATCGTGTAACTGAAATGCGACAGCTCGGTATTCACCTTGTGGGACGTGGGAAGCCGCCTCCCGTTCCGAAAGCGGCGCTTTAACAAGCGCGGCTGTCCAGCTGGGTATATCTTCCGAGAGCTGTGTGAACAGCAGAGAACTAACGACATTAAGAAATATCTACAGTTATTTTCTACATCTACATCCATACTCCGCAAGCCACCTGACGGTGTGTGGCGGAGGGTACCTTGAGTACCTCTATCGGTTCTCCCTTCTATTCCAGTCTCGTATTGTTCGTGGAAAGAAGGATTGTCGGTATGCCACTGTGTGGGCTCTAATCTCTCAGATTTTATCTTCATGGTCTCTTCGCGAGATATACGTAGGAGGGAGCAATATACTGCTTGACTCCTCGGTGAAGATATGTTCTCGAAACTTCAACAAAAGCCCGTACCGAGCTACTGAGCGTCTCTCCTGCAGAGTCTTCCACTGGAGTTTACCTATCATCTCAGTAACGCTTTCGCGATTACTAAATGATCCTGTAACGAAGCGCGCTGCTCTCCGTTGGATCTTCTCTATCTCTACTATCAACCCTATCTGGTACGGATCCCACATTGCAGTGGGCGAACAAGCGTACTGTAATCTGCTTCCTTTGTTTTCGGATTGCATTTCCTTAGGATTCTTCCAATGAATCTCAGTCTGGCATCTGCTTTACCGACGGTCAATTTTATATGATCATTCCATTTTAAATCACTCCTAATGCGTACTACCAGATAATTTATGGAATTAACTGCTTCCAGTTGCTGACCTGCTATATTGTAGCTAAATGATAAGGGATCTTTCTTTCTATGTATTCGCAGCACATTACACTTGTCTACATTGAGATTCAATTGCCATTCCCTGTACCATGCGTCAATTCGCTGCAGATCCTCCTGCATTTCAGTACAATTTTCCATTGTTACAACCCATCGATATACCACAGCATCATCCGCAAAAAGCCTCAGTGAACTTCCGATGTCATCCACAAGGTTATTTATGTATATTGTGAATAGCAACGGTCCTACGACACTCCCCTGCAGCACAGCTGAAATCACTCTTACTTCGGAAGACTTCTCTCCATTGAGAATGACATGCTGCGTTCTGTTATCTAGGAACTCTTCAATCCAATCACACAACTGGTCTGATAGTCCATATGCTCTTACCTTGTTCATTAAACGACTGTGGGGAACTGTATCGAACGCCTTGCGGAAGTCAAGAAACACGGCATCTACCTGTGAACCCGTGTCTATGGCCCTCTGAGTCTCGTGGACGAATAGCGCGAGCTGGGTTTCACACGATCGTCTTTTTCGAAACCCATGCTGATTCCTACAGAGTAGATTTTACGCAGGACAATGCAAAATCACACGTCACCAACACGTCTTCGGTAGTACTGCTGGTAGGATCTATTCTCTGAGAGCAGATGCTACCATTACGACAGTCTAAAGAGTTAAATGATTTTTTTGACCTTCTTTTCAAGGCCGTTCCTAACTTGTCTACTTTGGCCGAACCCGATACGCTACCTGCGAAGACTCTGCGGCGATTATGATCCTGCCTGGCCGGTATCGGATCCCGCGCGGCGCCGGGACAGAGCTGTCGTACACGAGACACCCTGTGTCCTCATGAGGTTTGTTGGTGTTGTGGTCTTCTGTCCGAGGATAAAATTGTTAAAGTGTACCACAGAAATATTGAAAAACCTCAAATGGTAGATACCCGAAGAAAGAACTCAGTTATCCCGACGTCTCTGAGGACATCGATGTTGACGGGACGTCAGACCCTAATCTTCCTTCCTTTTTTTTCAATTATCCCGCCAAAACTTACTTTTAAAATTTCAAGTCCTGTTAGTAGAGGAAAGTGCCCAACACTAGATTCCATCCGCCAAAGTGAACTCTTGATCTCTTGGCTCTGAACTCTCTTGAACTCTAGTGGAACCAAGTATAAATAATAGTTTAGGCTTCTAATACTCTGTAGCAGACGGCACGCACAAGTCGCCCGCTTCACTTGTTACTTATCAGTTCGTCGTTTTATGTTTTGACAATGGAAGAAGTTTTTAGATTTTGCTACAGTTTTAGTCACTTCTCCTAGATATTGGCGAGCAAGCCTTTCTATCCACATGTAGTCTTCAATAGTGAGTTTTATGGATAATGTTTATGTTTACACCGTTAGATGTTTGATTAAAAAGGTATTTAGTTAAAGAATGTAGGCTATGATTGCTTAAACGGGACCCCTTTAAGTTGCTTTAACCGGACGCATCCCCGCGTCATGTTTAAAGTCTGCTAGTATTTGGTCACTCTCTGATTGGAGTTCTAATGCGGATTTCAAGAAGATAACGGGAAGGTAAATCAAAGGAAGAGGAGTCCTTCTAACATGATAAACCTATTGATTCACTTCAGAAAAAAAGATGAGTTCGAAGAAGGCCAACAAACAGTGCAATGTTCCAAAAACAACACATACGAGGTAATCAAACATGAAGTTTGGTACACTTGGAGAAGCAGCAAAAACGGAGGCGGACCTACAATTTTGGGTAAAGATATTGAGGAGTTGGCATAGTACTTTCTTGTTATGGAAGATAATGCCTGAAGTAGTGTTGGAGGGAATACACACCGTGAGTCCTGCAGGGCTGTCCACAAATCAGTAAGAGTACGAGGGGATGGAGGTCTATTCTGAACAGCACGTTGCAAGGCATACCAGATATGCTCAATAATGTTTATGCCTGGGGAATTTGGTGGCCAACGGAAGTGTTTAAACTCAGAAGAGTGTTCCTGGAGCCATCCCGTAGAAATTTTGGACGTGTGGAATGTCGCATTGTCTGCTGGAATTGCCCAGTCCGTCGGACTGCACAATGCACATGAATGGTTGCAGGTCATCAGACAGGATGCTTACGTACGTCTCAGCTGTCAGGGTCGTATCTAGACGTATCTGGGGTTCCATCTCATTCCAAGCGCACACACCCCACATCATTACAGAGCCTCCACGAGCCTGAACAGTCCCCTGCTGAATTGCAGGATCCATGGATTCATGAGGTTGTCTCCATACCCGTTCACGTCCATCCGCTCGATGCAATTTGAAACGAGACTCGTCCGAACAGGCAACATGTTTCCCATCTTCAACAGTCCAATGTCACTGTTAAAAAGCCCAGGCGAGGCTTAAAGCTATGTGTCGTGCAGTCATCAAAGGTACACGGTGGGCCTTCGGCTCCGAGAGCCCATATCGATGATGTTTCATTGAATGTTCCGCACGCTGACACTTGTTGATGGCCCAGCGTTGAAATCTGAAGCAATTTGCGAAACGGTTGCACTTCTGTCACGTTGAACGATTCTCTTCAGTCGTCGTTGGTCCCGTACTTGCAGGATCTTTTTCCGGTCGCAGTGATGTCGGAGATTTGTATAAACCGGATTCCTGATATTCACGGTACACTCCTGAAATGGTCGTACGGGAAAATTCGCACTTCATCGCTACCTCGGAGATGCTGTGTCCCATCGCTCGTGCGCCGTTCAAACTCACTTAAAACTTGATAACCTGCTATTGTAGACGCAGTAACTGATCTAACAACTGCGTCAGACACTTGTTGTCTTATATAGGCGTTACCGACCGCAGCGCTGAATTCTGCCTGTTTACATATCTCTGTATTCTAATACGCATGCCTATACCAGTTTCCTTGGTGCTTCAGTGTATATTACAGCAGGTGACTTCCTAACTGTAAAAAATATTGTGGCAGTAAGATACCAGTTGCATCTTCTATGAAGTAATACTGTATGATCGGAAACGACTGATGTTATTGTCGCATCAATGGTTTTCGGGGATGTTAGTCTTATTGTTGACACAGAATGAACAGAACTTCATGTTTCTCGAATTTTCATCCTTTTTGAAACGATAGGTGATTGGTTTCCCTGTACAATAGAACGTCGTGATGATTAACGAATCAGACAAAGCTGGTTACTTTATTGCGAAATGTCAGCTCTGGAAATACGAAATACACTACTTGATCAAAAGTATTCCGTCAGCCTTATGTAATGCAGAACTGACCACTAGATGCCACGAGAAGCGAAAGTATTGTCAATAGAGAAGCACTAACAGCAGACTGGGGTGTCAGGGGAGGTCAGCGACCTCGAACATGGACTGGTAATTAGATGTCACCTGAATAATAAATAAATCAGAGACTTTTTAACCCTTTTAAAACTGCGCAAGACTATTGTTGGTGGAAACGCGGAAAAACAACGATAGCTCTTGAGTTCCATTGTGCGGTGTGTAAGGAGTTAAAAAGAATGGTATACAATGGGTGAGCAGCTTCTCAGAAGCCACATCTTTGTGTAGTCAATGTTAAGCTAAGCTTGTGGCGGTGAAAAGAGCGGCAGCACTGGACATTGCATGACTGGAAACGAGTACTTTGAAGCAACATCGAACTCGCTCCAGATTCAATTCCAGGGTAAAAATCACTACCGGCTCTTGTGGAAGAATGGGCTGCCATTCTCTCACAGACATCCTGATACCTCACTGAAATTGTGTCCCCAGCAGAGCTTAAACCGTCATTAAAGGGAAGGGCGGACACACCCCATGTTAACGTCCACTAACAGCTGTCCAGATACATCTGATCAGATAGTGTAACACACTTTCATCTGCAAGTAATTCCCTCACCACATTAAAAGACGAATCTTACCCTCTCTGTAGTGCAGTGTAGGTTATATCATAATTAATAGCGAAAACCGACTTGGGTGAAAGTATACAAATAGTTGAAACCAAAATGTTCCATTAAAAACAACTTTTTTACGAGATAGTTGCGAATGTGTGCTCACCAGCCGCCGTTAATTTCAGTATGAAGTAATGTCTTAGTTAGGACAAAATATTTGAAATTTTAAATCTAATCAGGCACAAATTTCACACGTGGCTCATGGCTGTGGAGTGTAGTACATGCACGAAGGGGTATCGACAACTCACTTCAGCATAAAGTATTGTCTAAATTAGGACAAACATTTGAAATTTAAAATCTAATCAGGCACAAATTTCAGCCATGGCTCGTGGCTGGAGAGTGTAGTACGAGTATGATGGGGAATCAGCAAATTTTGCTGTTCCTGTTAGACATGTAAAGTTCAAATACGGGTCAAGATGGATACGTGGACCGAGAATTGGCTATGAAGAAGCTGTGTGCGAAGTGGGTGCCATAATTACTCACAGTCGACCTAAAGTTCTTCTGGCACATTTCAGCACAATGGCTGGCAATGTTTAATAGCACTCCGCAAGACTTTTTGGGCCGATCTGTGACTGTCAATGAAACCTGGATCTGTCATTACACCCCAGAGTCAAAGCCGCCGCCAAACAATGTACAAATGCTGGTGGAAGTATGCAAAAAAGACAAAGGTAATTTTGTCAGCTGGTAAGGTGATGGCCACTGTTTTTGAGGTTCCCAAGGAATATTCCTCTTAGATTGCTGGGAAAAAGGTAGAACCATAAATGGGCCCTATAGTACTTCATCGTTGGATCGTTTGAAACTAGTGTTGGTTGAAGAAAGACCAAGGTTCGCACGCAAAAAGTGCTCTTTCACCTGGATAATGCACAATCAAGCACGTCAGGGATAACAATGACGAAAGTGCATGAATTGGGATTTGAATTGGTTCCTCATCCACCCTGTTCACCAAACTTAGCCCCGAGTGACTTCTTACTGTTCCCTAACTTGAGACTTTTGCTTGCTGGGAAGAAATTTTCATCAAAAGAGGTAAGTGATAATTGCGGTCAACGAGTATTCTGTGGAGTTTGAGAGAACCTATTTTTCCAGTGAGATGAAAAAGTTGTAGGGTCACTGGACCAAATGTATATTCTTCAAAGGAGCTTATGTCGAGATGTAGGGTGAGAAGGTGAGTTGTTTACGTAACAACTATTTTTTCTTGATTTTTAACATACTTATCAAACCACCCTCACTTGTACTAAAAGAAGGTGTTGCATACGGAAGCAAGTGGCGGTTCGCAACCACAGCCTTGTAATTATCTTTCAAGCGACTCGTTTGAGGACCCTTGTTTATCGGAACGTTTATGCTTCTTTTGCTGCAGTCATTCAATCGTTTCAGTTTCCGCTATTGATTGCTGTACAACTTAAATGTGTATGACAGGACCCGGTTACTGTGATAACCACAATCCGCGCCCCTGTTTCCCAAAATCACACAGATTGCACAACTCTTCTCTGGACGTTTCCGGTTTAATCAAGCGGTTTCACCTGTTATGAGTCCAGGAAGACGAGAATGGTTCACACAGTGAGAAACAATATGTGATTCCACACAATGTGATAAAGGTCGCGCGAAGCGATGCTTATCGGTTCGACTTTCCGGTTCCTGCTGACAGTGAGATGAAAGATACGTAAAGCGACTGCCCATATGACAAACAACAAGACAGCGCGAATCATGTTTCAGTTTCAGTTGCAATCATCAGGACGTTTTTGTGGCTTGTCATTATTTAAATATCAAAAAACGGAAGAAGAATAGGAAGTACTGAGTGCACCTGTACAATACGATAAATATCAGACATA
This sequence comes from Schistocerca cancellata, assembly GCF_023864275.1. NCBI lineage: Eukaryota > Metazoa > Arthropoda > Insecta > Orthoptera > Acrididae > Schistocerca > Schistocerca cancellata. The sequence continues at coordinate 388,123,340 of NC_064626.1, read as the reverse complement.
GTTCAGCTGTGGTTTCTCGTGAATTATTCCAACACTAATACAAACTCCACGAATTCTAAAGAATGAGTCCAGACAGTTTCCACTTTTTGGAGCAACTAGTATCAGTTACTCTGACAAAGCAAAGCACAAAGTTTCAACTTACTGATTCTCCTGCTAAGAAGCTACTCGTTACAGAAACGCAAGTTAGTGCAAGTGTTTGAGTGGTGTTAAAAACACCACAATGAGAAGTTTATTTCTAGCTAGACATATTAGTATGGTAGCACATACATGAACAGTGGTTAGAAAACATGGTTCAAATGGCTCTGAGCACTATGGGACTTAACTTCTGAGGTCATCAGTCCCCTAGAACTTAGAACTACTTAAACGTAACTAACCTAAGGACATCACACACATCCATGCCCGAGGCAGGATTCGAACCTGCGACCGTAGCGGTCGCGCGGTTCCAGACTGTAGCGCCTAGAACCGCTCGGCCACTCCGGCCGGCCAACTGTGGTTAGAGATTAATAAAACTAGGATATTATTGCTACAACTGTTCAATTTCGTAAAGTATTATATGATCAAAGTTGAGGAGTTCAGAAGAAATGTTGCTGGATTTGAAGGGAGATCAATCGCCATCGATTGTCTAGTAGTGGGATGGTCAACAAGCGATGGGAAAAACTGACCAGTTAAATCCGATACATATATTTTAGTTCTGAATAACCAGTATTTTTTTACATTTGTTTGGCCTCAGTTACAACAGATCCTTCTTTTATTTTTTGCTAATAACCGGGTAAAAAGCCTTTGCAGTAATGCTACAAGTTATGTTTTCAAACAAACCTTTTTCTTAAGGAGTAATTTTTATTCGTAAAATTTGCATTTGTTTCAAATATTGTGTTATTATAGAAAATGGGAAAAGGGATCAGTGTTCAAAAATGGTTCAAACGGCTCTGAGCACTAACTTAACTTCTGAGGTCATCAGTCGCCTAGAACTTAGAACTAATTAAACCCAACTAACCTAAGGACAACACACACATCCATGCCCGAGGCAGGATTCGAACCTGCGACCGTAGCGGTCGCTCGGTTCTAGACTGTAGCGCCTAGAACCGCACGGCCACTCCGGCCGGCTAATCAGTGTTATTTTAATAACAATGTCGACAGAAACAAGCAGTGTACGTGCAGTGTGCAAGACTTGCCCCCAGCCGGTCTATACGGCAGTTTCTCACAGTTGTCGTCAAACATCCGTTGTATTGCAGAATGGCACCAACCCAAGCATGCGAATATTTTTTCGCAGTGACGTAGCTCAAAAATGGTTCAAATGGCTCTAAGCACTATGGGACTTAACATCTGAGGTCATCAGTCCCCTAGACTTGAAACTACTTAAACCTAACTAATTTAAGGACATCACTCACATCCATGCCCGAGGCAGGATTCGAACCTGCGACCGTAGCAGCAGCGCGGTTCCGGACTGAAGCTCCTAGAACCGCTCGGTCACAGTGGCCGGCTAGTGACATAGCAATGAAGTACAATGCTTCATATACTTTTAAAGATTTAAGATTTGTCTGCCATTTCTATGAAATAATAAATGAAGCAGGAAATTACAGTAACAGTGATAAATTAAAAACTTAACAACAATTTATTCATGACACACAATAAAAATACGACGTATTTGATCTGCTGCCTGTGTCTACATAATATGCCTGTTATCTGCTTGTAGCCCTTGAAAACGGGCAAATGAGCACTAAAAATAGCACTGACTACAAGTAATGTCCAAGTAGTGGCATGATACCCGATTACAACACGATTTTTGAGCAGAACTTCAAAAAATTAGAGTCAATAGGAGAAAACGTGATTTTTTGGTAGTAGTCAACCAATTATGACATTTAGAGAAAATCAGCAAACGATGAACAGACGAAGTTTTGTTTTAGTTGCCTATTTAATTTACTATTTCGATTCCCTGTAACCTAAAACTGAGTCAAAATTTTTCAATCTTCGTTCAGTTTCTAAGAAAAAAAGGTACAACCGTTTTCGGTTGTTTCAGAGATAACCGCCGTCCCCACGGTCAATTCTACGTCGGGCTAGAGAGTACGTTTGCAGAAATGGAAAATACCCACGATGGCAAGGAAAATACCGACGTACCCCCCCTCGGCTTCGTCCAGCTGTTCATTTAGAAGTGACAGAAATTAACTTTCAAATCTCTTTAACGCCTGTCACAGAGCTTCCGTAAATCAGAAAGCATAGACTGAAAGAAACATCCAGTCACCATTGTCAGCTGATGACTCCCGCTGTCATTTCATTTCAGTAGGTTTCTGATTTCCAGCTACGGCTTGTATAGGTAGCATACGAAAAAGAGAAACCGAGGCAGCTCCGTACTCCGCATAGCAGGCGGCAGTAGCCGCGCGTATGGCCTGCCGACTGCCGACCTAGTCGCAGACAACCTCCAATGTATCTCACATATTTTCTCGAGAGAAGAAAGAGGTTCGGCACTCCTGCCACCGATAAAACCAATTTGCATACGTTAGATATATTTCGTATGTAGCGATCTTTGACTAAAACGCACCAAATGTAAACTGGATACCGGCTATATTCTTGACTGCAAACTTTTCAAAATATACCCATCACAGTAACTATGACACTAGCAAAAAGAAAACCATTTCGTTATTAAGCTGTAATGTGGAACTATAAGACGCGAGAATCTTTTTTTTTTTTTTTTTTTTTTTACCTGCACTACTGGCCATTAAAATTAATTAATACACCAAGAAGAAATGCAAACGATAAACAGGTATTCATTGGACAAATATATTATACTAGAACTGACATGTGATTACATTTTCACGCAATTTGGGTGCATAGATCCTGAGAAATCAGTATCCACAACAACCACCTCTGGCCGTAATAACGGCCTTGATACGCCTGGGCATTGAGCCAAACAGAGCTTGGATGGCGTGTACAGGTACAGCTGTCCATGCAGCTTCAACACGATACCACAATTCATCAAGAGTAGTGACTGGCGTATTGTGACGAGCCAGTTACTCGGCCACCATTGAGCAGATGTTTTTAATTGGCGAGAGATCCGGAGAATGTGCTGGCCAGGGCAGCAGTCGAACATTTTCTGTATCCAGAAAGGCCCGTACAGGATCTGCAACATGCAGTCGTGCATTATCCTGCTGCAATGTGGGGTTTCGCAGGGATCGAATGAAGGGTAGAGACACGGGTCGTAACACATCTGAAATGTAGCGTCCACTGTCACAGTGTCGTCAATGCGCACAAGAGGTGACCGAGACGTGTAACCAATGGCACCCCATACCATCACGCCGGGTGATACGCCAGTATGGCGATGACGAATGCACGCTTCCAATGGGCGTTCACCGCGATGTCGCCAAACACGGATGCGACCATCATGATGCTGTAAACAGAACCTGGATTCATCCGAAAAAATGACGTTTCGCCATTCGTGCACCCAGGTTCGTCGTTGAGTACACCATCGCAGGCGCGCCTGTCTGTGATGCAGCGTCAAGGGTAACCGCAGTCATGGTCTCCGAGCTGATAGTCCATGCTGCTGCAAACGTCGTCGAACTATTCGTGCAGATGGTTGTTGTCTTGCAAACATCCCCATGTGTTGACTGAGGGATCGAGACGTGGCTGCACGATCCGTTACAGCCATGCAAATAAGATGCCTGTCATCTCGACTGCTAGTGATACGAGGCCGTTGGGGTCCAGCACGGCGTTCTGTATTACCCTTCTCAACCTGCCGATTCCACATTCTGCTAACAGTCATTGGATCTCGACCAACGCGAGCAGCTATGTCGCGATGCGATGAATCGCTAACGCGATAGGCTACAATCAAAGGCGATAGGCTAGATCAAAACGAAAATTTCTGTTCCGACACTGACAATGTTGAGTGTTTATGGAAAAAGTTCAAGGCAATCGTAAAATGCGTTTTAGACAGGTACGTGCCGAGTAAAACTGTGAGGGACGGGGAAAACCCACCGTGATTCAACAACAAAGTTAGGAAACTACTGCGAAAGCAAAGAGAGCTTCACTGCAAGTTTAAACGCAGCCAAAACCTCTCAGACAAACAGAAGTTAAACGATGTCAAAGTTAGCGTAAGGAGGTCTATGCGTGGAGCGTTCAGTGAATTCGAAAGTAAAATTCTATGTACCGACTTGACAGAAAATCCTAGGAAGTTCTGGTCTTACGTTAAATCAGTAAGTGGCTCGAAACAGCATATCCAGACACTCCGAGATGATGATGGCACTGAAACAGAGGATGACACGCGTAAAGCTGAAATACTAAACACCTTTTTCCAAAGCTGTTTCACACAGGAAGACCGCCCTGCAGTTCTTTCTCTAAATCCTCGCACAAACGAAAAAATGGCTGACATCGAAATAAGTGTCCAAGGAATAGAAAAGCAACTGAATCACTCAACAGAGGAAAGTCCACTTGACCTGACGGGATACCAATTCGATTCTACACAGAGTACACGAAAGAACTTGCCCCCCTTCTAACAGCCGTGTACCGCAAGTCTCTAGAGGAGCGGAAGGTTCCAAATGATTGGAAAAGAGCACAGGTAGTCCCAGTCTTCAAGAAGGGTCGTCGAGCAGATGTGCGAAACTATAGACCTATATCTCTGACATCGATCTGTTGTAGAATTTTAGAACATGTTTTCTGCTCGAGTATCATGTCGTTTTTGGAAACCCAGAATCTACTCTGTAGGAATCAACGTGGATTCCGGAAACAGGGATCGTGTGAGACCCAACTCGCTTTAGGATTTGTTCATGAGACCCAGAAAATATTAGATACAGGCTCCCAGGTAGATGCTATTTTCCTTGACTTCCGGAAGGCGTTCGATACAGTTCCGCACTGTCGCCTGATAAACAAAGTAAGAGCCTACGGAATATCAGACCAGCTGTGTGGCTGGATTGAAGAATTTTTAGCAAACAGAGCACAGCATGTTGTTATCAATGGAGAGACGTCTACAGACGTTAAAGTAACCTCTGGCGTGCCACAGGGGAGTGTTATGGGACCATTACTTTTCGCAATATATATAAATGACCTAGTAGATAGTGTCGGAAGTTCCATGCGGCTTTTCGCGGATGATGCTGTAGTATACAGAGAAGTTGCAGCATTAGAAAATTGTAGCGAAATGCAGGAAGATCTGCAGCGGATAGGCACTTGGTGCAGGGAGTGGCAACTGACCCTTAACATAGACAAATGTAATGTATTGCGAATACATAGAAAGAAGGATCCTTTATTGTATGATTATATGATAGCGGAACAAACACTGGTGGCAGTTACTTCTGTAAAATATCTGGGAGTATGCGTGCGGAACGATTTGAAGTGGAATGATCATATAAAATTAATTGTTGGTAAGGCGGGTACCAGGTTGAGATTCATTGGGAGAGTCCTTAGAAAATGTAGTCCATCAACAAAGGAGGTGGCTTACAAAACACTCGTTCGACCTATACTTGAGTATTGCTCATCAGTGTGGGATCCGTACCAGATCGGGTTGACGGAGGAGATAGAGAAGATCCAAAGAAGAGCGGCGCGTTTCGTCACAGGGTTATTTGGTAACCGTGATAGCGTTACGGAGATGTTTAACAAACTCAAGTGGCAGACTCTGCAAGAGAGGCGCTCTGCATCGCGGTGTAGCTTGCTCGCCAGGTTTCGAGAGGGTGCGTTTCTGGATGAGGTATCGAATATATTGCTTCCCCCTACTTATACCTCCCGAGGAGATCACGAATGTAAAATTAGAGAGATTAGAGCGCGCACAGAGGCTTTCAGACAGTCGTTCTTCCCGCGAACCATACGCGATTGGAACAGGAAAGGGAGATAATGACAGTGGCACGTAAAGTGCCCTCCGCCACACACCGTTGGGTGGCTTGCGGAGTATAAATGTAGATGTAGATGTAGATGTACAATCCGACCTTTATCAAAGTCGGAAATGTGATGGTACGCATTTCTCCTCCTTACACGAGGCATTCACAAAATTTCAACCTGGTACCCGCCTTACCAACAATTAATTTTATATGATCATTCCACTTCAAATCGTTCCGCACGCTGCTGTTTGAGTATGAGAAATCAGTTGGAAACTTTCCTCATGTCAGCACGTTGTAGGTGTCCCCACCGGCGCCAACCTTGTGTGAATGCTCTGAAAAGCTAATCATTTGCATATCACAAAAATATGTTCTTCCTGTCGGTTAAATTTCGCGTCTGTAGCACGTCATCTTCGTGGTGTAGACATTTTAATGGCCAGTAGTGTATTAGTTCCCGTTGAATCGAATGAGAAAGACTGCATAGCGGAAAAAACATTGGAATCTAAATACCGCGGTTTTTAATTCTTTGTGCAAACAGTAAAAGTTTTACTGAGAAAGTAAGTAGAGAGACGGATGTAGCTTTACTTTATCTACATAAAACAGTTTTCTGATGCGCATCTAATGACTTGAAATTTGAACCGTACGACAAAGTTGCGTGGAGCAACCACCATTCCCTATTGCGTCGGGCGGGACGGTAGAAAGAGGTGCTGGTGTCGTCCGGTGAATGTGAACAGATCAACCACGTAGTTTTCCACGCGCTCCACCAGTGTGGGTTGCTTCTGCGTCGTATCGCGAGTCGCGTAACGCATCGTAAGGCGTATCGGCATCGCCTCCATGAGAAGCGTACCTATCTAGTTCCACCGGTCATACTTCCCTTCCTCACACTGAAGTCAGTCATTTATGACGGAATTCCTACTGCACTGTGACCAAATCTAATTTCGTGAGTTGTCGGTACTCTGATGTAATAACAATGTTTTGTGTGTGTGTGTGTGTGTGTGTGTGTGTGTGTGTGTTTGTACAATGCTAGAGCTGACGAAGGATTTCGTAAGAAAAATATTTCTCTTTTTACTCAATATTATTTAAGTTCCGCGCATTGTGTTTCGCCAAGTATGACGCCTTTGCCTGACGTTCAGGCAGGTGTTGCGTGCCGTACTGTGTTGACCTTGTAATATTTATACAATCACTTAGCTGCGCGTTTTCTCAGCCGCAGTGATGTCATTGTAAGGGGGCCGGCTTCCTCAGCAAAGGCCATGGTGCACGTAAGGAAATTATTCGCACAGTTTTGTCTCCAAACATTTCACGAGTCGAAACGAACTTGGGCTTTATCTATTAAAAATGCAAGACGATCAGAGTGTAATGCCTTTTTGGCGACCAAGTGATTAAATCATTAAAGACAGAGAAAACATATTTGACGAAAGAAATGGGTCGTTGCAGGGTTTAAGTACCATTTCAGAATTCAGCAAAAATAATTTAGCGAAACCACGTAAATGTCGGACGGAGTTTGAAAATGTCTTTCAGAATACGAATCCACAAATACTAGTACGCTACATCGCCACTTCTCTCGGCTCAATCTGCGAGTTCCTGCTAATTTTTGGATGCACAAATCATGGATAAAAAAAAGAAACGGATTCATGCGCAGATTTCTTTTTTCCTGCGAAATAAAATAATGGCAGTTGTAAGTAGGCTGTTTAGGTTTTTATGTTGGTAACGCCACGTAGCGCTCTGTATGAAAATCACTGGCTATGCTGTGTACAGTCCGTGGCTGGTTTGCATTGTTGGAATATTTGCCATTGTAGTGTTGGGCAGTTTGATGTGAACAGCGCGTAAGGCTGCGCACTGCGCAGTTGGAGGTGAGCCGCCATCAGTGTTGGATGCGGGGAGAGAGATGGCGGAGTTTTGAGAGCGGATGATCTGGACGTGTGTCCATCAGAGACAGTAAATTTGTAAGACTGGATGTCATGAACTTATATACATATATATATTATGACTTTTGAACACTATTAAGGTAAATACATTGTTTTTTCTCTATCGAAATCTTTCATTTGCTAACTATGCCTATCAGTAGTTAGTGCCTTCAGTAGTTAGAATCTTTTATTTAGCTGGCAGTAACGGCGCTCGCTGTATTGCAGTAGTTCGAGTAACGAAGATTTTTGTGAGGTAAGTGATTCATGAAAGTTATAGGTTATTGTTAGTCAGGGCCATTCTTTTGTGGGGATTATTGAAAGTCAGATTGCGTTGCGCTAAAAATATTTTGTGTCAGTTTAGTGATGATCAGAATAATTAAAGAGAGAAATGTCTGAGTACGTTCCGTTCTGCTCAGCTGTTTGAAAATCAAATAACGTATGAGGTTTATCAGCTCAATCATTCATATATTTTTCTAAGGGGAGGTTTCACAGTGAGAGAAGATAAAACCAGCTGAGATCGGCGGTTATTACAATTTAAAATTTATTTGAAACAGAAATTTGAACAAATATTCATCATATTTCTTTGACAAAAATCTTTGTCGGGGCGCAAGAAGGGATATTAAGCGCAGCTGACATACAATGAGGTGACAAAAGTCATGGGATACCTCCTAATATTGTGTGGAACCTCCTTTTGTCTGGAGTAGTGCAGCAAGTCGGTTAACATAAACTCAAGTCGCTGGAATTCCCCCTGCGGAAATATTGAGCCACGCTGCCGCTATAGTAGTCCGTAATTGCGAAAGAGTTGCCGCTGCAGGATTTTGTATGGTAACTGACCTCTCGATTATGTCCTATACATGTTTGATGGGTGGCCAAATTATTCCCTCGAATTGTCCGCAATGTTCTTCTAACTAGTCTCGAACAATTGCGTCTCGGTGACATGGCGCATTGTTAGCCACAAGAGTTTCATCGTTGTTTAGGAATATGAAGCCGGCCGTTGTTTCCGAGAGGTTCTAGGCGCTTCAGACCGGAACCGTGCTGCTGATACGGTCACAAGTTCGAATCCTGCCTCGGGTATGGATTGTGTGATGTCCTTAGGTTAGTTAGGCTTAAGTAGTTCTAAGTCTAGCGGACTGATCACCTCAGATGTTAAGTCCCGTAGTGCTTAGAGCCATTTGAACCATTTTTTGAGGGATATGAAGCCCATGATTGGCTGCAAGTGATATCCAAGTAGCCGAACATAACCATTTACAATCAATTATCGGTTTAGTCGGACAAGAGTACCCAGTCCATTCCATGTAAACGCACCCTAACCATTTCGAAGCCACCATTAGTTTTCACAGTATTTGTTGACAACTTGGGTCTATGGCTTCATGGGGTCTGTGTCACACTCGAATACTACTATCAACTCTTACCAATTCAAATCGGGGCTCATCTGATCAAGCCACGTTTTTCCAGTCGTCGAGGGTCCAGCCGGTATGGTCACTAGTCCAGGAGAGATGCTGCAGGCCATGTCTTGCTATTAACAAAGGCACTCACTTTGGTGGTCTGCTGCCATAGCCCATTAACGCCAAATTTCGCCTCACTGTCCTAAAGGATACGTTTAGCTTACGTCACATATTGACTTCTGCGGTTATTTCACGGACTGTTGCTTGTCTGTTAGCACTGACAACTCTACGCAAACGCCGCTGTTGTCGGTTGTTCAGTAAAGGCCGTCGGACACTACATTGTCCGTGATGAGAGGCAATGACTGAAATTGATATTCTCGGTACACTCTTAACACCGTCGATCTCGGAATATTGAGTTCCCTAATGAGTTCCGAAATGGAATATCCCATGCGTGTAGCTCCAGTTACTATTCCGCTTTCAAAGTGTGTTAATTCCAGTCGCGCAGCCATAACCACGTCGGAAACTTTTCACATGGATCACACGAGTACAAATGACAACTCCGCTAATGCACTGCACTTTTATACCTTGTGTACACAATACCACCGCCACCCATATAAGTGCACATCACTATCCCATGATGGTTCAAATGGCTCTGAGCACTATGGGACTTAACTGCTGTGGTCATCAGCCCCCTAGAACTTAGAACTACTTAAACCTAATTAACCTAAGGACATCACACACATCCATGCCCGAGGCAGGATTCGAACCTGCGACCGTAGCAGTCGCGCGGTTCCGGACTGAGCGCCTAGAACCGCGAGACCACCGCGGCCGGCACTATCCCATGACTTTTATATCTTCAGTGTATGTTAAATTGTGGTATTACACTGTCAGTGCTGTCATAAAATATTTCATAATAGATCCCTCTGAGTGGATTTGCATGTAACAACAGTAGAACCGCATATCAAATGAGAAACTGCTATTTTTAATGCTATCGGTTTTATAGTTCCCATTCACTAAACGAGACTATGAGTTTATCGATACGAATACGAAATGTAATTGAATTAATACCCCTCATCCTATTAATGTTAACATATAATAAAATCTGAGTGGAATGTAATGCATAAAGTGCATGGATGTCCGAAGGAACCTTGCATCGTAAATCGGAATAACACATACGCCGACACCGGGCAAGCGACTTTCAAGTAAAATGTGCCCCTTGTACAGGAATATACATTTCGGTTATACGAGTACAGGTTGTAGACACATGGTTGATGGCATATGGAAGTTTGGGTGTGGCCGCGAGTCGTGCTGGGGTAACCAAATCCAAAGTCGGCCTTTGGCTGTGGCGAGGCGCACATCCCTTGTTTGCGTCTCGCCTGTTGTGGTGCTTGCGAGCGGGCGCGCGTTTGTGTACTTCCATGTAGCAGCCTGTTTCAGAGCCCGGCTGCATTGGCCATCATGGTAAAATGAATTGCTACGCCGTAAGAAAAAAATTAATTAATTAACTAATTTGACCTTTGACTTTGACACAGATAATACAGGTACTGCATTTAAACTCTCTTTTGATTTTTTTGCCTAGATGCACACATTTAAAAAAATTTACCTGCCTAAGATAAAAATCTGTAAAAAAATTGACTATAGATGATTATGTTTTCTTCGTGGCTGCTGTAAGGAGAGAATGGGTTAGGAACGGGATGAGTTGGCGGTCGGAGGTTTCCGTTTCTCCGGTTCTGAGAGAATGCCAGGCAAAGGTGGAGAAAACTGCTGCTACGCGGAAGACTCCGTCTCTGTTGGCAGCTAAAGTACTCACAGTCGCCTTAAGATTTTCTGGAAGCACTTACAGAATGAGAAGGTTGAACAACAGTGGCAGTGTGCTTACCTTCTGACTAACAAACTGGTTGCTTAGGGAACGTCTTGAAACACTCAGCCTGACGGTGAAATATTGCACGTCGTTCGGACCGTGGTAGTAGCAGATTCACCTAGTATTGTTAACTTCCGAAGAAATCGCTATGCACTGTATTGCTAAACACACTAATAGCTTTTGTGAGGGTCCGGGGGGATCCGACATCGAATAAAAGTTCGTTGACGATATTCACCTTCTTTTTCATAAGAGAAAATTTTTATTCTTCATAATTGCGATTACAAGTTGTATCTCCTCTGCACTTCAAATTACGTCTATACGCAAGTTTATCTAACCCTAAAAAAACAATCTCCAATAACCATTCCTATCTCCACCAATTGCAAAAAAAAAAGAAGCTACATGCTTTTTTTCACAACAAAGAGCGTCGTCGTCACAGTAAAAAAGCGTTGTCGTCTCAATTACGGTAGCGCGTCATCGCTGGTACTCGCAGCCCGAATATTACAATCATATTACGTAGCGACATTACGGTGGCTATTTATTACCGCCTCGCCACAATAAAATTAACTTTTTCATTAGATCACGAACGACCGAAGGCGTATGAAGTTCAACGCTTTACACGGGATAAATGCATCTCCGGCCACAAGACGTCCTTAGAATACATTTTACAATCCTTATTACTACTGTGTACATAAAGCTCACGAATGACCAGCTGTGCGTCGACCTTGTGCGGCGCCACGCTAACGATCTCAAGTTTCGATACTCTGACGGACATATAGCGACTGTAGTGGTTGATCACGCTGGTTTTGGCCTCCAAACGTTGCGGGTTTTCTAACTCCCGTTTGAAGTACCGTCGGACTCTGTGATGGCCTCTTTGAAACGGCAACTTCGTCAGTCACGTGGCTGAAACGTGGAAGACGTTCCAAACGTACCGTGTCCTCAGTGGTGTCCGTCAGATGAAAATTGAACGACTGTAACTCGTGCCTTCCTACTTGGTTATTGCCGGCTGCAGGGCTGTCGTCATGTCCGATGGCCAGCCGCGCACTTGCTCAGGTTGTGGCCAGGAAGGCGATGTCCGTTCTGAACGCCTCCAACGTATGCTGCTTCAGACGCCGATCGGAGACGTCACTCCTCCTGCAGCGCCCTCTATGTTCCCCCTGTCTTAGGCGTCTGCGGCGGTGCTGCCCGCTACGCCCCCTCTCGAATCAGTCGGTACCCCTGTCGGCTCCTCTCGACGACGCTACGGTCGTTTCGCTTGTCTCTCCTACACCCCGGCCGGGGTCAGTAGAAATGAACAACGACCGTCAGCAGGCACAAGCTGTCTGTCCCGTCCCCATGGTTGTTGATAATGGAGCTGTACCTGCCTCTGCCTTTCTGCCACCTGGCCCCATGTCGGGACGATAGCCGTCCGCCATCCGACACAGAACAGCATGTTAGGAAGCAACGCTCGCAGAGGGAACGGAATAGACAAAGCCGAGCCCCTTCTGATGACTGCGACCTTCGGATGTGTACACAGGATGACGACCCTGCAACTGATGGTGCGCTGCCCTCTGGCGCCCTGACACCCGGCGCGACATCCTTCCGTGCCTCAATCTCCAGTCAGCGCCCACCTCCGGACACCGACCTTCCCCACCTGCGTCTGATGTTGTTGCCTCCATTTCTGTGCCAGACACACGTCTGATAATAATCCACTGAACCAGCCCAGTGATACGTCTGTCTCCTGGGCGGACAACATCGTTGCTGAGGATGGACATTTTGGAGGAGTACAGAACGATGGATCCCCCCTTGGCGGCTTAGGCTCCCTCCCTCCCCGTGAAAGTGATGTGCCCTTCTGTGGGGGCCTAACAGGGAGCTCCCTGTGCTTTCTCCGTGTTTGGATTGCCTGTCCTCCCGGCAATGGCAGCTTTCCAGACTCATCACATAGCCACAGTCAATGTCAACACTATTTGCGTACGCCACAAACTGACTTTACTCCCTGACATGCTGTATGCCGTGGACGTTGACATAGCTGTCCTTTAGGAGGTGCGGGTTGCAGCTTTCTGTGCTCCCCACGGTTTTGCAGCATATGTCTCTCGATCCTCTTACGTGACAGTATCCTCGCCGATGCAATTACCTATCTCCCTGATGCCGACGTATGGCTCTCACGTTTAGTGGCGTCAGGATTGTCAGTGTCTATGCACCATCTGGTTCGGGTCGCCGCTGTGAACGTTCCACCTTCTTCTCAGAGATAGTCACGCCTTTCTTCCTGGCCGGCCGGAGTGGCCGAGCGGTTCTAGGCGCTACAGTCTGGAACCGCGCGACCGCTACGGTCGCAGGTTCGAATCGTTCCTCGGGCATGGATGTGTGTGATGTCCTTAGGTTAGTTAGGTTTAAGTAGTTCTAAGTTCCAGGGGACTGATGACCTCAGAAATTAAGTCCCGTAGTGCTCAGAGCCATTTGAACCATTTTTGAACCTCTCTTCCTGGGTCGGTAGGATGCATTGATGAAGGAAGGCGATTTCAACTGCACCCAGGCACCGAAAGACCAGCTACCATGTCACTTTCCGTGCGCGCGCTAGCGAACTCTCCAGCACCTCAGCCTAGTTGTTTCTTGGGAGCATGTTCATGGCGATCACCTAGGGCTTACAAATTTCACTAGCCATTCTTCCAGCCGACTCGATCGTGTTTACGTCTCCCGCGATATTGTCAGTGGGAGGGGGGAGGGGAGGGGCACTGCGTTCTCTGACCATGACACATATATCTGCGCCAGCAATCTCTGCTGCCAAAGGATGTGGCGCGTCTGTGCACCATGGAAACTGAACACAATCCACTTTACTTCACCCGGCTGCCGGCACCTCGTCGAGACCACGTGGGCAGCTTGTCGTCGACGCTATGATGCATATCAGTCTGCCTTGTCATGGTGGATGCTGTGTGCAAAGTCTGCTCTCTGCAAGATCTTGATTGGTTACGGGAGGGAAGTTGCGGCGTGTCGGCGACGGACACAGGAATTCTATGTCACCATTCTCCAGGAATGTAATATGATGCTGTATTCGCCAGAGCGCCAGGAGATAGCGAATCGTGCCGAGACACAGCTCACGTAGACACAGCTCACGTCCCTCTCTCACCGCCACCTCGAAGGAGCACACACACGACAGGTTAGTGCAAGAGCATCCACCTATGTATCATGAAATAGTGGAACGACGCCACCGTCGGAGGAATTTGATTAATGTTCTTATGACTGATGACGGGCAGCATTTTGATACCCAAAGAGGTATCGGGTCTGACCTCTAGCCACATTATGTTATGCTGTACTCTGATCAACGTCACCGCCCCACTAACATTATGGCGGTCTCCAGATTCTCCTTTGGCTTGGTTCCCATGGATGCGACGATGGATCTGATTGCTAACGTCACAGAGGACGAGTCCATGACGCTATCCAGGCGGGTTCTACGAACAGGTTGCCTGCTCCTGACGGCCTCCCACTGGAGTTTTATCGGACATTTCGACCCCTTCTGGTGCCAGTGTGGACGGAAGTTCGTTAGGACCTAACGTCACCTTTTGTGCCGATTCCAGACGGTTTCCTCGATGGTTTGCTCATTTCCATCTACAAGCCTCGGGCTACCTCACGGATATGTGATTACTGCCTCTTGACGTTACTCAACAGTTACACAAAGATCTTTACGCAGCTGTTGGCTGCGTGACTTAAATGGGCAGCCCGGTTCGTGGTCTCCCCCGATCAAACTTATTTGGGAGGTACCAATAACATCCACACTGCCCTATGCCACTATCGGGCATAACCGCGCTTGCTCACGCACGTTGTGTGCATGGGCTTTTGGCAGCTCTTGACTTCAAATGGTTCAAATGGCTCTGAGCACTATGCGACTAAACTTCTGAGGTCATCAGTCGCCTAGAACTTAGAACTAATTAAACCTAACTAACCTAAGGACAGCACACACATCAATGCCCGAGGCAGGATTCGAACCTGCGACCGTAGCGGTCGCTCGGCTCCAGACTGTAGCGCGTAGAACCGCACGGCCACTCCGGCCGGCTGCTTTTGACTTCAGCCAGGCGTTCGATCGCGTCGATCACGACTTCCTGCAGGGGTGCTCCGCAATATGGGCTACCCTGATACTACCGTCGACGTCGTAATGCGTCTCCTCTCGAGCTACGTCTCGTGTACTCTGCAATGACAGTCTTACTTCTCCCATCTCCATCCGTCGATCAGTGTGTCAAGGCTGCCGGCTCTCTGCACTGTTTAAGTAGGCTGTTTAGGTTTTTATGTTGGTAACGCCACGTAGCGCTCTATATGAAAATCACTGACTGTGCTGTGTGAAGTCTGTGGCTGGTATGCATTGTTGGAATATTCGCTATTGTAGTGTTGGGCAGTTGGATGTGAACAGCGCGTAGCATTGCGCAGTCGGAGGTGAGCCGCATGCAGTGGTGGATGTGAGGAGAGAGATGGCAGAGTTTTGAGAGCGGACGATCTGCACGTGTGTCCGTCCGAAAAACGAAATTTGTAAGACTGGATGTCATGAACTGATATATATATTATGAATTTTGAGCACTATTAAGGTAAATACATTGTTTGTTCTCTATCAAAATCTTTCATTTGCTAACTATGCCTATCAGTAGTTAGTGCCTTCAGTAGTTAGAATATTTTATTTAGCTGGCAGTATTGCCGCTCGCTGTATTACAGTAGTTCGAGTAATGAAGATTTTTGTGAGGTGAGTGATTCATGAAAGGTATAGGTTATTGTTAGTCAGGGCCATTCTTTTGTAGGGATTTTTGAAAGTCAGATTGCGTTGCGCAAAAAATATCGTGTGTCAATTTAATGTTGATCAGAATAATTAAAGAGAGAAATGTCTGAGTACGTTCAATTCTGCTCAGCTGTTTGAAAATCAAATAACGTAAGAGGTTAATCAGCACAGTAAATTCATACATTTTTCTCAGGGGACGTTTCAACTGTCGTATGCATTCGCCATGGAACCGTTGCTGTGCGGCCTCCGACAATGCCTCTCTGGGATGTCTCTCGGTGGTCATGTATTCAACTGCACTGCATACGCAGACGAGCTCGTCATCGTTATTCGTATCAGAGGTCGGGGAGTCACTGGAATGGGTTACCACCTACGGTGAAGCTTCTGGTAGCTGCCTTATATCCGCAAATCGAGCGCCATGGCTATAGGTGTGGGACTTTCTGCGGACAGTGCTGCTCCTTTGCGTGTAGCTGATAACTCTCCGATGCTTAGGACTCGATTTCGCGAGTGATCTGCGGCGAACAATTGCCCTCAACTGCAGACGTCTACTTCCCCAACTACGATCTGGGTTCTTAGATCACCGTTTACGAGCACTCGATCTTCTGTGATGCACACAATATGTAAATGTATATTTGGTTTCACGTATCCCCCACGTGGCACAGACACTTCCTATTCCGTCATCCATGTCCCACTGCATGCTAGTGGCATTTGGTTCGTTCGTTTGCCACGGCTTGATATTCAAGATAAGGAACGAAACCGTCACCCTCTCGCGGTACAGGGGCGGTTTAGGTCTGTATCATGTGCCTGACAGAGCGGCAGCCCTTTATTGGCTCTCACATGTCATTGTGGCTCCGTAGTCCTACGTGCCTTACCACCCTATTGCTGGAGGCTCTTGCACCACACTCGGTCGCAGCACCTATCCAACTTTCTAAAGTCCTGCCGCCCTTCTTTTACTTCCGCCATATTTTTGTTGAATTGAGCGACGTCCGTACTGTAATACTGCTGGCGCAATTGACAGCCACGAAGGCGATTTATGGTTTACTTCAGTAGCACAGGTCACCAAATGTAGTTGAGCGGAAGCTTCCCCACGTCGACTGGCGTGCCGTTTGCCGATCGGTGTGCGCTCCTTATCTTGACAATGACGTCCAGTCTGCGTGGTACCTTACTGTCAATGGGAAGCAAGTACGCCGATCACGCCTTCACAGGATTCACCTCGCAGACATCCTGTCGTGTGTCGACTGTGATGGTATGGACACAGATGAGCACCGCCTGGTGTGCAGATCGGCGAGAGGTGTCTCGTTCTTGGTGCGACAGATGTTGTCTCTAATTACCTGTACGACTCTTCATCAGACACCTACTCAACTGCTCCTCTTTCCGGACGCGAGATACTTCTCGCAAGCAAAGACGAACTCTGTGAGGTGTATTTGTGGACACGCAGCACATTACTTGTTTACTGATGGCGAGAAATAGTCCTCTACTTTTGGCAGTTCTTTAATGACTGCCACTGTGCAGTTGTCCGCAATCTAAAATACAATTTTTCTCCAATTTCCTCTGCAGTATCTTCCTTAACCCACCTCAGAGCTGGGGTGTTCCTGTCATGAAGAGTTGATCCCTGCCTCTTCCACACTTAGAACCGATATATTCACTAGTAATCAGAATGTTCTTCTTAGACTGACGTCTTGCCACGCCTTCCTCCTCGCGTGTCACCGGTTTCCTGATATTCTCGGTGGTATTAACGCCAAAACTAAATAAATAAATAAAAAGAACAAAAAGAAAAATAAATTAATAAACGACGTTCATTGTATCTCTACTCCACGTTCCCTACAAATTTAACGTGAATTATGAGTACATCCGAGTGCTTGCCGAGTAATTTCTGATGCTTTTCGTAGATTGTAATACATTCCAAACCAGGCACAATTTTAACATTTTTGGACATTAGCAGCGATTTATCTACATTAAAGACGTTTTGGCCTTGTCCTTTCGTGTACTTATCAAGTTTTTCTTTCACCGCTGCAACGTAGTCGTCTAGCATATCCGCCTATGAGCCTATGATGCTTTCTTCTTTATATGCATATCTGAATAGACAGCTTGCACATGTTCCATTACATTTCGTACAAAACTCAATTCCTATTCACTTTTAGCCATCAATGCCACATCATCAGTGAATCGTATTGGGCTAATTTTCTGTCCTTCGCAAAGAGCAACAGTTGTATAATTCCCTTTTCAGTAAACAGATAAACATCAGTGATGACAATAAACTTACCTTACATCTTTCCTGGCTTCAACTTCTTCTACAAGTACGTCAGTGCAGAATATTCTAATTCGCTTTGAAGAAAGAGAGTGGATTTCCGTCTATCTGCCTAAAAAAATGAAAAACATTTTATTTCATCCCAGATTATAATATGCCTTTCCATATTTATAGCGTCACAATAAGCTCCGAAATAGACCTGCTTTGTATATTCAATGTGCTTCTCCACTCCATATACTAGGTTCGTAGCGTTTTTGTTTTGCATGTTGGTATTTCGGTTACTAAGGGTTTATTTATCGATTGTTATTATTTGTAATTCTCTGTTGCCTTTTGAGTTTACATATTGTTATGTCGTCGTTTGGAGGTAGTGAGTGGGTCTGTGGACGTTTGGCGATAATGCCACTGTACAGAGCACGGCAAGAAAATTGTTTGCTCGTTTCAAGGAGGACTGTTTTGACGATAGTCTCTCCACATCCAGGAAAACCTAAGACCTTGGGTATTTGATGAAGATCACTTAAACGCATTACTCCACAATGTTCCACTGGCAAATCCACTGGTGCTCATTCAACCATCGTGCACTATTTGCATGCAATGGTGAAGGTACGCTCTAAGCCAAAAACCACAAAAATCAGCATCTCTGCTTGTTCGTCATCAACTGGTTCGTGAATAACACCGACCATTCCTATCCTCTTTCGTTACTGGTGACGAGAAATGATGTCTTTATGCTAACATAAGGAAAAGAAAGGAATGGTTGAGCCCAAATAAAGCAGCAGCTTCCCATAAAAAGTTCTGCGAACACTCATAAAAGATGTTATGTGTCCGGTGGAACAGCGACGGTATGGTGTACGACGAATTGCCACCCAGAGGTGTAAAGATATTTTATGACATTCTTTGTCAACAGCTGAGACGTGTTGCAGACGCAGTCCAGAGCAACGACCGGAAAGACTCCGTGAAGTGTGATGCCACTCCAAGATAACGCTCGTTCCCATTCTGCTCGACTCAAGGCCGTTGCTAGGTGTTTTGCCGCCCTAGGTGAGAACTGAAAAATGACGCCCCCTCTTATCCTCACCCTCCCCCCCCCCCCCCTGTTCACCACCGCTAAGTAAGTAGCAACATGATCACGAACTAGCGTATGAGTCCTGCTCCAGCGCTCGACAGAGATAAATCAAAGTCATGTTGGTTTTCAGTTTTGCATTCAGTAGTGGCTGTTTTAGTTTTGAGGTAGATAGAGGCAATGTGTTTACTGTTGTCAAAGTAAGCAAAGACTTATTAAGTATTTGTTTGGCACATTATTGAAAACAAATCGGTGTTTTGATTTTTCCTCTTTTTAATTTTTTCCCCTCAATTTCCCCCCCCCCCCCCCCCGCTTGATTTGAAGTTATTTTTTCCGCCCTTTGCCGCGTCTAAAATTTTGCCACCCTAGGCGGCCGCCTAATCTTGCCAAAAGGCAGAAAAGGGCCTGGGTAGACTGACAAAAAACACAGTACATGGGTTGGGTTGGGAAGTCATTCAGCACCCACCTTATTCACCTTATAGTGCACCCTCAGCTTTTCGCCTTTTCCGCTCTCTATGGAAGAACCTTCAACGAACTTCTTTCCCGGCTGAAAATGCGCTCCAAAACCATGTCATTTATATATAGTCGCGAAATCGTAAAGTTACCGCAGCCTTGGCAGTCTGTTGTAAATAGTGAAGGAGAACATAATATTGATAACTAAAGTCTTTGTTATGTGTATCTTTTGTGTTTATTATTATGGGAAAACGCCACGAGCTTATGCATCAATCTAATACATAACACTCAGTTGTTTCACAGTGTGTTTACACATGCCAGCTGCTTGCAGTTAACATAAGATGGCGGCTTTTTTAAATCAAGATTTGATCAAATAAATTTGACAAGCAGCAATATTTGACAAACTCTGCCTATTACACAACATCAAACATATTTCACAAAGTAGCTTTGCAGAAGATGTTTGACAGCATAATACCAGCTTACATCAAGGGCGTACCAAGTGACGGGCGGTTGATATGTACCACCTGTGTGCCTGTTTTTATTTGTTTATTTTTTACTTTAATTTCTGATGTTATGTAATTCTGTTATAAATTACGTGAAAATTCTGTATAATGCGTCTGTGTAACGATGATGTACATGCAATGAATATTGCATACCGACGAATTAGTAAAAATATAAAACAGAGATAAGTCTTCTCATGGTCCACTGCCTAAACACGCATCCTTCCCTGCCGAAACAGACAGACGTATAAATCTGTGATGATACACTCCTGGAAATGGAAAAAAGAACACATTGACACCGGTGTGTCAGACCCACCATACTTGCTCCGGACACTGCGAGAGGGCTGTACAAGCAATGATCACACGCACGGCACAGCGGACACACCAGGAACCGCGGTGTTGGCCGTCGAATGGCGCTAGCTGCGCAGCATTTGTGCACCGCCGCCGTCAGTGTCAGCCAGTTTGCCGTGGCATACGGAGCTCCATCGCAGTCTTTTAACACTGGTAGCATGCCGCGACAGCGTGGACGTGAACCGTATGTGCAGTTGACGGACTTTGAGCGAGGGCGTATAGTGAGCATGCGGGAGGCCGGGTGGACGTACCGCCGAATTGCTTAACACGTGGGGCGTGAGGTCTCCACAGTACATCGATGTTGTCGCCAGTGGTCGGCGGAAGGTGCACGTGCCCGTCGACCTGGGACCGGACCGCAGCGACGCACGGATGCACGCCAAGACCGTAGGATCCTACGCAATGCCGTAGGGGACCGCACCGCCACTTCCCAGCAAATTAGGGACACTGTTGCTCCTGGGGTATCGGCGAGGACCATTCGCAACCGTCTCCATGAAGCTGGGCTACGGTCCCGCACACCGTTAGGCCGTCTTCCGCTCACGCCCCAACATCGTGCAGCCCGCCTCCAGTGGTGTCGCGACAGGCGTGAATGGAGGGACGAATGGAGACGTGTCGTCTTCAGCGATGAGAGTCGCTTCTGCCTTGGTGCCAATGATGGTCGTATGCGTGTTTGGCGCCGTGCAGGTGAGCGCCACAATCAGGACTGCATACGACCGAGGCACACAGGGCCAACACCCGGCATCATGGTGTGGGGAGTGATCTCCTACACTGGCCGTACACCACTGGTGATCGTCGAGGGGACACTGAATAGTGCACGGTACATCCAAACCGTCATCGAACCCATCGTTCTACCATTCCTAGACCGGCAAGGGAACAGGACAATGCACGTCCGCATGTATCCCGTGCCACCCAACGTGCTCTAGAAGGTGTAAGTCAACTACCCTGGCCAGCAAGATCTCCGGATCTGACCCCCATTGAGCATGTTTGGGACTGGATGAAGCGTCGTCTCACGCGGTCTGCACGTCCAGCACGAACGCTGGTCCAACTGAGGCGCCAGGTGGAAATGGCATGGCAAGCCGTTCCACAGGACTACATCCAGCATCTCTACGATCGTCTCCATGGGAGAATAGCAGCCTGCATTGCTGTGAAAGGTGGATATACACTGTACTAGTGCCGACATTGTGCATGCTCTGTTGCCTGTGTCTATGTGCCTGTGGTTCTGTCAGTGTGATCATGTGATGTATCTGACCCCAGGAATGTGTCAATAAAGTTTCCCCTTCCTGGGACAATGAATTCACGGTGTTCTTATTTCAATTTCCAGGAGTGTATTTGATATATGAGCACTAGGCAGTGATCTCTAAAGGCCGTGGGCTAAGGCATGTTTCTGTAAGCTTGAAGAAATGCCGGAATAATAGTTTTTGCCCTTGCCTGATCGTTGATTGAGTGGGAAGTTAGTTTCAACGACATGCAATTGTACGAAAGATTTTCAGCCTTGTACTTCTTCGTAACGTATGAACTTTCAGACGAAACGAGGAGAATTATCATACGGCATTGAATACGGATGCATTTTCTTCCTCTTTATGGCGATTCTCGTGGTCAGAGAAAACCACAGTAAACGAAGCCTGACGCACTGCCGTTGCCGCCTTCTTGTGAAATGATTTGTTTTCCCACTTGTTAGGTAAACACGAGCGTGCTTTCACTTAACAAGGTTCTACTGCCCATTTTATATGATTCTGCGTACAACTGTCGTCGTGCAGTACGACTGCATACTAGGTAAGAAGAGCAAGAAGTTACAATGCAAGTAACGCTTATAGTACCTAGCAATTTTTCTGCAGAGTACCACTGACATCGCAAATACACCAAGATGTGATGTAACTACGGCTGTGCGTGCCGGCCGGATATTGGGTGTTGGCAGCGGCCTTGCGCGGTTTGTATGTTGGCAGTCGTAGCGCTGCCGTAGCCGGTGTGTACATTATGCTGCCGCGAATGTTTTACGCATAACATCGTGGGAACTTTGAATGAGAGGTTGAAGAGGGGCTTGTTTTCTCAGTAGGAAGCAATTTTATGTACCCGAAACTTGTAATAAACAGAGATACGTCAGTAAAATTTGTATTTGCTTGTTTGTGTAATTGAAACTTGAAAAAGTACGAAAAGCTGTAACACCATCACGATGACTGTACTTTATGGTAAACAAACAGCAGTGAGAAAGAAGCCGGGTAATGAGCGGTAAGTGCTCTCACACCATGAGAAGCTGACCTCAAGTGGCAAACAGTTTGTCGCTACTTCAAAAATCATAGGAAGGTAGGTATCGTAAATTTCTTCGCCACTCTGGAGTGTTGATTTTGATTTATTTTATGGAGATGCTTTCGGAATGATTTGTAGCGTTTTGTAACTCAGCACCAGAATATCTAAGAAAATGAATGGTTTCTTTATACAGAGATCATATTATTAAAGAAACGTGAACGAAAGATTGTTAACAGAACTCTGATTTTGTTGTCATTATTCGTATGATAGCAGGACTGGCCGAAACTTTCAAAGAGGAATAGGCCTAATGCCAGTAATAAGGATTTAAAGCGCGCAGGATATTATTTGTAATTGATGATTGTTGCAAGTATGGGATCAAGCATTGGTTGGGACTCGCACAATAAATTTTGAATGTCAAAATCAATGGAAGTTTGATTTTTTTAAATAATCATTTTCTGTTCGCAATTCCCTAGTACAATGTAAAATTAGACAGTGTTGTAGTCAACAAATCTTTGTTTGAAGATCGCTGCGTATATGCCTCCATGTGGAAAATATTTTTGTGTGTTCCATGAATTTTGAAGATACACTGGCTGCAATTCTTGTGCTAATTAGATTACCCTTATGATAAGAACGCTAATTCTATAGCGTAATTGACAAGTTCTTAGACGAGGCCTCCAACGAATATTATTTTGTTCCCGTTTTATTTCAGATTTACTATTATCAGTAAATATTTTTACTTTGAACTGTGATGGTGGTGGTGAAGATGGGCGTGGTTAGGAGAGAAGTGACAAACTGGGGATGAGCTGTCACAGGATGCTTTTGTGAACTGAAACCCTGCTGTTGTTTGATTTTGAAATCGGGTGAAAAAGCTGCCTATCAAGACTCACTGTAGTAATTTTACTGAACAAAGTGAAATTCCACCCTTTAGGGCATTATATTGGCGTTATAGAACTGATATCTTTCATTCTGATACACAAATGATATCTTCTCAAGCAGTTGCAGAAAAATCTGTATTAATTGTTGTAACAACTCTTATTCAAGCTCTACCCATGTCATACCAGTACAGACAAACGTGAATTCACCACCACCACCAATTATTGTGTTGAATAGCCTGTTAACACTTCTTATTGACAGTGTTGTTTTCCATCTTTTCTGTCGCTCCATAAGCCTTCAAACCCTTCAGTTATGCAAGTGTGGTCCATTTGAATGTAATGAAATATGTGCAATAAACATTATGTATCACAAAATTTGATCTGTCATCCTAAAAAAAAAAAAAAAAAAAAAAAAAAAAAAAAAAAAAAAAAAAAAAAAAAAAAACTTGCAGATACTAATTTACAGGAAAACAACTGCAACTTTCTGACATTATGCCGAAATTAATAGAAAAATGTGCAACTTCTTCTGCAGGAGTTGTTTTTTGCAGCTAATACTGTTTACTCATGTTTCATTGCTTTGTACCATCCTATTAACTTCAGTTACAGGTTTCTAAAATGTAATAGTTGTGCCTGCAGTTCTGTTTATCTTGTAAGTAGTAAATTTGACAATTGTTTATTTGAATATCCTTTCTTTAAAAGCTCATATTTTGTAATTCTTATTGTACAGGTACAGACAGTTCCAAATAAGTTCTATAATGGATACAACATACAGAACATTAACTGCATTTAAAGACATTTTGGAGGAACGGAGGAAGGGAAGTGATTTTATGTTCATGTCAAAAAAATTTAATCCCTTAGTAGCCTATCAACACAAATGCAAAACAAGCCCGCAGAAGATTAAGGACGATGTCCTACGTACAGCTCAAGTACAGCGAGTCATAGATGAAGTAAGTGTATAAAAACAAATCATTGGTTTGAAAGTGTGCGTTGAGGATTATTAAAAGAAATTGTGTCAACACAGTGGCTGGAAGATATCCACAGCAAGGTGTGATGAGTGAAGTATTGGGAGGCAGGTGAATTGAAGACAAGTTTGCTGTCAGCTGTAGTGAAATGCAGACTCTAGTGGTAACAATTAAGGAGGTAGTGTATGTATTATATAGCAACAAGAAAAACAGTAGTTCGTTGTTGTGAAAGGAGAGAATTATGGTTGGAAACGAGAAGTTAAAAACGTCTGAGGGCATTGGAGGAAAAAGTGGTAAAGGTGTTGAGAAGGACTGGCAGGGAAAGGAGAATAGTAGACTCTTAGAGCAGAAGTCAGGAACATTCTCATAAATTCAGGCTAACTGGTGACAGGGTGGGGTTTGTGATCCAAATAGCATAAGTTTCAAGAAAGAAAGACACCATCAAAAGGCAAGGTAAAATGAGATACAAAGAGAACACCTGCTCAATACACATGACTTGTTTCAACTTTGTATTTCATTGCAGTTTCTGGAGCCATTTACATATTTCATGAATATGTTTCCGTGTTAATGGATTATGGGGTTTGTCTACATTCTGGCTAAGTTGTTAACTACAAATCCAAATGTGTGGACCTCAAGCAGTGTGATGTGTATTTCATTTAAATTGTAGGACCTCCTAGAACTGGCTGGCAGTACCAGTTTTCAGTTTGGAGAAAGGCAATGGAACTGGGACTTTCAATAGGGACTTTGGTTTGGGAATATAGAAAATCCAGGATGGAATAACAATAATATGAAAAGCATCACAAACAATTTGGAAAGGATAGATTGCTACTCACCACATAAAAATGTTTTTGGGTCACGGACAAGCTCAATGAAAGAGAATGCTAGATGTATTCAGCTATTGGACTAAGACGTTCATCAGACTTACACGTACGAGTTTTCTGCATCTGATGGAGGACATAGTCCGATAGCTGAGTATGTTTAGCATTCTTTTTCATTGTGTCAGTCTGTGACTCAATGCCTCCTATATATAGTGAGTAGTAATCTATCCTTTCCAAATTTTTCATTCCATCCCTGATTTTCCTTTGTTAAACCTTTTAATGTTGTTGTTATAGCTTTAGTTTAGACGTTACTAATAATATCCTTTATGTGTGGCAGTGAAGTACAGTCTTTAATATCATTGTCTCTCTCCTATTCACTGGTATGTATCTGTTGTCTTTTATGCGATTCTTGTTTTTCTTGTGTTTGTTAATTTTGTGTTCTGTATATAATTTCTGAGAATTCTATGAAATTATGCAAAATGAATCAGTGAGTTAAACTATTTGTAATTATCACATGTTGTGATGAATTGCTATGTAGGCCTGTCATCTTCACAGTTTGATATGAAAGCTAGTTTGGCAGACAAATTCCTATAGAACCTAAAACTTATTATTATTATTATTATTAAATACCTATTCAGATAAAGATGTTCTTATTGAATACCCTCATATGGCTCATTCAACTCACCTTGCCTATATATCCTTTCATAGCAAATCTATAAACATAAATGAAAGAGAGACTAACTTTCCAGATATTTTCTGTAGTTGAAGATTTTCACTATAATTACATGGTGTTCCAGGAGAAAACAGACAAATGTTAAAAGAGAGAGCATGAGTTAGTCTGATGGAAAATCAATAAAATGATTCCCAGGATGCTATGTTTGGAAAGAGTATGACGCTGTTGATATTAAATGAAATGATAATTGCTTGTTGTCTTTCATTGTAATTTTCAATGAACAGGTCTTGTTAAAAATATTCCTTAGCACTTGGAGAGTCTTGGTAACAATGAACAAAACCAATTCATCCTTTGTTTACACTTTTCATCCATACCCTTCAGTCCTTAAATAAACCCATGATAATATAATAGATAAATGTTGAATGATTTTTGTGGCTGATCGACAATACCGCTGTGACTGACCCAACAAAAGACTCAAGTAGGTTTAATTAAGGCACTGTGCCATTAGCTGTGATAAATATGCAGGGTTTCTTCCTCTCGTGTTGCAAATAACATGTTCAGATAGTAATTATCTGCAATAACAGAACAAACTAGTGGCCTATCATTGCTACATTATCATTAGTTAACTTAGAAATGACACAAAAATGGTCTTTTAGCAGTAGTTTTACGATGTCAACCAAATATATGCGAGACTGTGACTTTTATAGATTCTTTCCTGAATAAACTTTGAGTCAGCAGTTAACATTCTGTGAAACCAGGCAGACCATCAGTAGCACTTACACACAAATTTCTTGTCACCTGGCACTCTTTCTTTTCTCAAAATGCTGCTTGTTGGTGGTGATAGGAGTGTAAGCCCCCACTCATGTATTATGCACCTCATGCTTATGAGATTTTCAGTCGCACTAAAATTCTTCTGCAGATAGTGAGAAATGTTGCACTCCATGAAGAATATTTTCTACTTAGTAAGAAGGTCAACAAATGCAATTTATTATGCAACAAGGTCACTGGGAAGAGAGAACATTCACATGATGACAAATCCCATGGAAATATAGTTCTCAGGAAAAGGGGGCGGGGGGAGGGGGTGACAATATTAGTCATTCAGGGAATTGTCGCTGATATTGTGAAACAGAAGCCCTCACATTTCCATTGCAATGGTCATTGCCATGCACACATTGGCAAAACCTGCATATAAATATTGCATCACAGCATGGAGTGCAGACTACCCTTAAGTATTTGCTACAGACTTTCAAACTCAGTGATGTAGGAGTGGAAAACCACCTCTCTTTGTCCTTTCCCGTAAATAATGTACTCTTATGTATGCAAGTGATGTGCATGTTGAGATGATCACTGTGAGAGATATTGTGAGCTAAATAGCTGTGTCCTGGAACCTGTTGAGAATCTTTGTTGATTTCGTGTTTTCCCTTCAGATTGGTACATAGTGTTGTGTTTTTGGTAAGCAATTATCTTTCCTTATACCAGTGTTTATTTTTCAGCCAGCATTTTTTGTTATCTAACATTAGTTCTCATACATTCCTCACAAACCTAAGGAAAGTTTGTCAGATATGTTTCTATATTGCTACTCCATGAATGGAATCCCATTGTATTCAAGAAATGAGTAGTTTTTTGTTCCAAGAGAATGGAAAGCAGTTTGCTTCTACTTTCTCAGGTGCAAAGCGGTAGGTATATTTGTACATTCAAAAAATTTGTATTGTTGTCTACTTATGAGGGGCAGATGGTGTACACCAGAAATGTCATTTTAGATGAATGGTGAGAAGAAAATCCTAATAAAAATAGATAAATTTTTTATGTTGTCCAGGTTGCAACTGAACAGAGTACAACCAAAGAGGAAGTGTATAAGACTGTCAACAACATCCTAAATGAAATTGGCTATGACAAGAGTATGCCTGTCATTCGTTGGCTTGGTGTGCTGCTGCTGAGAATTCTAAAACAGAGTTATTCTGCATTGCTAGTGAATGAAAGCAGTATAGAGAAAGTAATTACAACACATGATTTTCTTGTGGTTCCTATATGTCCATTTGTGTTATTACATATTGTACGTTATTTGCAATTTCAGTACTGAAATTAATTTTTGTGTTTAAAAGGTGAAGTCTGTGATGGGAAATAATCCAGTTATTTTTGCTCCCAGTCATCGCAGCTATGCTGATTTTATTTTGATGTCATATCTGTGCTTTCACTATGACATAGATATTCCAGTAATAGCAGCAGGAATGGGTAAGTGATTTTACATCCTCAGTTACCTAATATTGGAAGAAAACTTGTAACTTTTAAAAGATTCTTGTATGTGTGCTTTTGAAATGTACTTTGATTTTACCTTTATTTTATATTTATTGACTTCACAAATTTGCTACTATGTTTTTGAAATCTTTTTTTTATTGTTCTCACTCATAGTGGGGCTCAGTGGCTTAGTGGTAAAGGGCTAGACTACAGATCAGAAGGTCCTGTGTTTCATCCCCTGTCAATCTTGGGATTTTTCTCTGTCACCTACTGGTTTTTTTCAGTGAAAAAGATGTAGAATTGCAGCATGGTTTTGGAACCTTTGTTAAACAGAGCATCTCTGTCTGGCTGGGCGAAGTCAATTTGAAGATTGGAGAAAGGCAATAGCACACTACCTCCAATACTAGGAACGTGCATAGTAAAGTACTGCAGTGTTCAAACTGGCTTTCTCATTGAAATTTCCTGACACATTAAAACTATGTGCCGCACCAAGACTCAAACTCAGGACCTTTACCTTTTGAGGGGAAGTCGTGCAAGTTTAACAGGAAAACTTCTATGAAGTTTTGTAGGTAGGAGATCAGGTACTGGCGGACGTAAAGCTGTGAGGACATGTCGTGAGTTGTGCTTTGGTAGCTCAGTCAGTAGAACACTTGTATGGGGAAAACAAAGATCCTCAGTTCAAGTCTCAGTCCACACGCAGTTTTAATCTGCCAGGAAGTTTCATATCAGTGCACACTCCACTGCAGAGTAGAAATATCATTACGCAAACTTTCAGGTTGATGAGCACTACTTAGTATTAACTGAGAAAGATTGTTACAAGACTAAACATGTTGTTGTGGATTGAGGCAGTTTCTGTTTGATGAATTCAGTTTTTTTAAACACATTGTGCAGTGTAAAAGATAACTATAATCTCAAACTAACTTTGACAAAATGATAACAGTACACTACCTTGACAAACAAAATAAAGACTTCTAAAGAACTGTTTGTTCTGACTTATTAGTGAGTGCCTGTTATTTGATCTTTGGATGTGTCCTTGCACTGTGACAAGTTGTATATTCCCCAGAAAGAAATGAAGAATAATAATATCAGATGCAGTCAATTTATTTTCTTTTGGAGACTTGAAAGGTCTGGTGCTGGATCCATATCCTGTTGTTTGTAAATAACTTACCTTTAAATACTGATGTGCATTAACTCTCTCTCTCTCTCTCTCTCTCTCTCTCTCTCTCTCTCTCTCTCACACACACACACACACACACACACACACACACACACACACACACAGATGACTTTCTCTTAGTTTGAAATTAAGACTCGAAAAATTCCAAACAGCGTACTAAATAATGTAGAAGACCGTACAACGTGGTTTCGTACAGAAATGTAACAGAGACTCAAACTGAACAATTTAAATTTAAACCATACTGTAATAAATGAAAAATATATTAATAAGTGAATTATATAAACCTAAATTTAAATTGCAAGTCACATACAGATTTGTAGAATGCCTAGTAGTGGAGTGGAGTTGACTTGACATTGGAATAAGACCATGGCCTTTCCAATACTAAGACAAAGGCCAGTATCAATTACACATTATTAAATGGTTTCGGTATGGTTTGTAGGGTTTTGCATAACATTATCATACATATTACGAGACGTGACCATTTTGTCACACTGCGGCCGCAGCGCTGCGGTTGGCGTTCTGGGCATGCGCACTGGGTACCTACATCTGTTGTCTACGCACTGATGCCATTACAGTCTATTATTCCTTGTTTATGTTGTGTACTGAGTGTTTAAGATGCCTTCGATAATCGTGAGTCTCGCTGACTGTGAAGTACGGGCTGTTATAAGATGTCTTAGTGCTAAAGGCCTAAAAGCGATCATATTCATCGTGAGATCTGTGCAGTTTATGGAGAAAACATTATGAGTGATGGAATGGTAAAAGGTGGGTGAGAGCATTTAAAGATGGCCGCACAAATGTGCTTGATGAACAACGGAGTGGGTGTCCTTTGGTTGTTAATGAAAGTTTGGTACAGGAAGTGGACAATAAGGTGAGAGAAAACAGACGCTTTACGATTTCACCCTTGCGGGATGACTTTACTAATGTTTGTCGTAGTGTTTTGTTTGACATTGTGACCGAGCACTTGAATTATTGAAAATTGTGTGCACGTTGGGTACCGCAAATGTTGACAGATGTGCACAAACTCAAACGTTTAGACAGTGCATTGACTTTCCTTGAGCGGTACCACGATGACGGTGATGATTTCTTAAGCCAAATTGTTACGGGTGATGAAACATGGGTGGCCTACGTCACACCAGAATCAAAGCAACAGTCCATGGAATGGTGGCATTCAGATTCGCCCAGAAAAGTGAAGTTTAAGCAAACAATTTCTGACCGGAAAATCATGTGCACAGTTTTCTGGGACAGAAAAGGAGTATTGCTTGTGGAACTTCTGCTTCGTAATGAGACAATCAGTGCAGCAGCTTACTGTAGGACATTGTACAATCTGCGCTATTCAATTCAGAACAAAAGATGTGGCAAGTTGAGCAAGGGCATCGTTTTGCTGCAAGACAATGCCCGTTCGCATGTGGTGAATCAGACCAAAGATCTCATCACATCTTTTCGATGGGAAACTGTAGATCATACTCCGTACAGCCCCGATCTTGTGCCCAGTGACTACCATCTGTTCGTGCACTTGAAGAAACACCTGGGCGGCCAGCGTCTTCAAGACGATGACAAAGTCAAAACAGTGGTGATGCAGTGGTTAACATTTAACAAGTCAGGCGGCAGACTTCTATGAGGAGGGTATTCAAAAACTGGTACAACGTTATGACAAGTGCCTCAATATTGATGCAAATTATGTAGAAAAGTGGATTAAGGTACAGGCTTTCTTGTAAAAATAAAATTATTGAGATATCTTAGCATATCTTTCTTTCTTTTTAATTTCAAAATGGTACTCACTTAAAAAAAACACACCTCACATTCCTTTTTCTCAACTTACACTAATTGTACAGGGATGATTGAGGTATTGTCACAAATGTTTGTTAACTGGCTTTTGACATTGTGTACTGATTGTGCACTAAGGCTTGCTATTTGTGTAAAATTTTAACAAAAGAGAGACTTTTAACTGTCAGGAGATGAAAGGGCATCATGGATGCCCAGCTTTGTACCTATATTTTATAAAGCTATCTTCTTAATTCCAAATAAGAGACTCCCTTTTCACATTCTATTGTTACAAATACCATTTTATTAGCCTTAAAGTACTTACTAATTGTATAATTTGTACATAGCAATGTCGTAGAAAGTATCTGTGATTACTGTGTTAGTCCATTATTTCTACCCCTATCCCTTAAAGAAAATGAAAAACAAAAAGTATGTGAAGGTTACATATTATGACAAAAGTCATAATGCTCTGTAAATAGTCCAGTGAAACTGTCAGAAAAAAAGCCTGTACCTTGCGAAAGGTGGGGCAGACGATTTTATTTTTTTAACTCGTTCATATTGTTGGAAAGGTTAGAAAAGCAAGTTTTGCCAACAAAATTTCTCTTGGGAAAACTTTCTCCAGTCAAAAAACTTCAAAAATTTCGTTTTTTTTTCAGTTTTTTCAAAATATCTCAGTTTCATTTGCTCCTATCACTTTGACGTCTATTTTCTTTTTTAAAGAGCACAAAATTCTCTACAAATTTGATTCTTACCATTTTTTTTCTACTCCTAATATCTAAGGCGCTACAGCGCGTCAAAAAATACCAATTTTTCAAATTTTGAGCAAAGAATAGTTGGTGACAATTTCCATGATGTAAAGTTCCGTAGGAAAGATAAAGTTGTGCTCTCCTTTCTGCGTTCAATTCTGTAAAAGCTGGGAGTACTAAAATTACTCCTGTTGATCCTTTAACTCATTTCCAAAGGATTTGTTTGATGAAACAAAGTGAAGAAGAGTTAAAAGCCTTTCTGGAATATGAACTTGCTCCTTACCCAATGTCCCTATTCTCAGAAAAAAGGCATGCAAAAAGGAACAAAATCTTCATTCTACAATGCCTTCGTTCCAGTGGAAGATGTGAAGTCAGGTGGACCGAGTAAATTTTTTGTCATTAATGGAGGGTACCTTATCCACAAAGTGACTTGGACTCGAAATGTTTGCTTCAAGTCAATAACCCAAAGCTATGTTTCTTACCTGCAATGTCATTTTGTATCTCAATTTGCTATTGTATTTTATGGGTATCCATGTGAGGGAGACAAATGTAACACAAAGAGTGCTGAGAGGATTCGTAGGGCCAAACAACATTCTTCGGTTGACGTTGTGGTTGAATCAGAGATGGCGAACCAAGTCCCTCAGGACAAGTTCTTGTACAATGAACGAAACAAGATGCGTTTGACCACACTTCTTAAAATGGAATTTCTGGAGTGTTGCATTGAAGTGCACCAGGCACAAGAAGATGCTTACGTTATAATTGTAACATCTGCCATTACAAGAACCAAAGATTTTGGAAGTGTTGTCATTGTAGGAGAAGATGTTGACTTGTTTGTGCTCATGACCGGTTTGGGGGAAGGCATTGAAAACTTATTTTTGTCAAAGCCAGGAAGAGGAAATGCAGAAGACAAGTGGTTTTCCACTGCATCTTACAAGTTTGACAGTGAATATATTCTGTTAACTCACGCCTTTAGCGGATGTGATACAACATCTGCTTTTTTTGGTCAAGGAAAAATTAAGTGCTGCAATATTGTTGCGAAAAATGAACACCTAACCTCAGCGCTTTGCACGTTCAATAAACCACATGCTACCCGTGAAGAAATAATAACTGCAGGAGAACAGGTTACTATCACATTGTATAGTGGAGGTGTCAGCAGTTCCCACACACTAGACCATTTGCGGTGCCAGCTATTCGCCAAGTCTGCCACAAAAAGCAAACTGAATCTTGCACGGTTGCCACCTACACAAGATGCTGCACAACATCATTCGTTGTGGACTTACCAACAAGTCCAAAGTTGGATGGGGAACTGGGAACCTCCTGAGAAAAGGGGCTTGAATCACAGTGACAACGGTCCAGTACCCGTTATATTGAGCCAAGATCCAGCACCTGAAGCACTTCTTCACATTGTTTCATGCTCATGCAAGCTGAACTGTGACGGAGCGTGCTCCTGCAGAAAAGTGGGTTTGAAATGTTCTTCTATTTGCAAGTAATGTATTGGGGTCAACTGTGAAAACGTGCCAAAATTTTTATATGAAGACAGTGAAGAAGATGTTATGGAGGATGTTGAGGAAACCACTGACGAAACCAATGAACTTGCTGAGGCTGACTCGCTGTTTAAAGAAGAGGTCAATCTGGGATCAACTCTACGTACAGACCCTGAATCCGTAACTCAAGGTATTTCTGGTGACACTGAGGAACCTGGCCCACCAAAACGTTGGAAGTGATGCTCATATCTGCCTCAAGTGCGCTTAAGTGCAATATTACAAGTATTACACACCCAGAACCGTCAACATTTTTTAGTAACTGACAATGCGTTTTAATTGTAATAAAGCTACTTATTTTTAATGTCAACTGTGTGGCTTTTATTACCTACCTAATTAGGTTGCCTATTGCAGCTAATAATAGCTCAGTTTCCTGAGACGATTTATTTTGTGTGTGTGTGTGTGTGTGTGTGTGTGTGTGTGTTTGTGTGTGTGTGTGTGTCTCGTAATGATGTATTTTTATATGTATAGTTTTACAAATACCAGGGCTGATGTGGCCCATAGTGAACGTCAGGTAGTGATGTAAGAATCACAATAGTTGGGTGCCCAGCAATCCTCATGTTGCTACAGAGAAATTGAATACCTGAAAGTGAGGTGGTAAATTCCAACTTATAACATGATGTATAATGTATTTATACTACAAGAACAGAAACTGAAAAAATAGTGTTCAAAAATTAGGTATCTTGCCACTATGCTCAAAATTTGAAAAATTGGTATTTTTTGAGGCGCTGTGTCGCCTTAGATATTGCGAGTAGAAAAAAATGGCAAGAATCAAATTTGTAGAGACTTTTGTGCTCTTTAAAAAAGAAAATAGACGTTAAAGCGATAGGAGCAAATGAAACTGAGATATTTTGAAAAAACTGAAAAAAGTCCGAAATTTTCGAAGTTTTTTGAGAGGAGAAAGTTTTCCCAAACGAAATTTTGTTGGCAAAACTCGGTTTTCTAATCTTTCCAACCATATGAACAAGTTGAAAAAAAATACTCTTCTGCCCCACCTTTTGCAAGGTATATCTACTATTTGACTGGACTAAAAGAATTTTGTTCAAATTTATATGAATGGATGTACAAGGATGTATCATAAATTCATGATTGTTATTTCACACTGTTCTGTTAATTTTTAAAGATGTTTTCTCTTCATTCCCACAATTACCCTTATCCTGACTGGACCTATTCCAGATGTTGTACTGAAGTTTTGGATGGGTTCCCTTGTCATTTAATTATTGGAGCTCAATAATTATAGTTGTTGTCTTGGATTGGTGTATATTCTGCCAGTGTTAAATAATCTGTATCGGTCTGTATTCTGTTTCAACACCACTTGGACTGCAGTGATTCATTGATTAGTAGCGAGATTGAGTATGTGTCATTTGTTTTTAATTTATTCCAAGAGGTACTTCCTCAAACTGATCAGTCAGTGCATTATTGTTGGCAAAATAGCCTACATGAATGCAGGGTTCCCTTTTTTTTTAGGTAAACAAAAACAAAATTATTGAAGAAATTAATCAAAGTTAACAAAAAATTGTACAGACCTTGTGAAGACAGTTCAGAAGGCAATTCATTGGGGTAGACCACCTAGGAAATTGAACATAGATGGTGGAACGCTGCTTCTGATCAGGCCACTGAATATTGACTCCAGGCCTGGAAAAAGTTTAGTAGTAGCAGAACAGCAGAGACATGGTGGGGTTTCTCAAATTCCAGAAACAGTCCTTGAAAAATTTTACAAGAGTGAAAAGGACACATGACAAAAGAAGACTAAATGAATTTTCAGGGAATATATAAAGGGTTATCAGCCTCCAAATATCTGTTTCAAAAGAACAGATGGATCTCTTTAAACAAATACTAAAGAATACTGCAAAATTCTTAAAAAAAACTATTCTGATAAATTCCTGAGGGAAAAATTACACTTCATGAAAATGGTACCAGACCCAGGTTCGAAACCACCTGCAATAACAGAGGTAAAATAGATAATAAAACAACTAAAAAACAACAGAGCCCCAGGAGAAGACAGCATTATCTCTGAGATTTGGAAATTCAGAGACCAAAACATCACAAAGGAACTCCATAAAATTTTCACATGAATATGGAATACAGAGAAAATCCACAGGAATGGAAATGTATGTTGATTCACCCGCTTCACAGAAAGGTGTGACTAGACAGACTCTAATAACTAAAGAGGTAACCTACGAAATTCTTTCCAAGACATTAGTCAATATACCAGTACCACAAGCTAACACAAAGACAAGCGAATATCAAGGACGCTTCAGGAAAGGAAGGCCCTGTATTGAACAGATTTGGAACCTGTGAATGCTCCTGAAGGTCGGACAACACCACTGTAGTCACATCTGTGGACTTGAAGAACACTCAGACAACAGACTTGTACAGACACCATATCCAAAATAAAATTTATGGGAGAGATCTCAGACCCATTTGAGATATGTACAGGGGTCCGACAAGAAAATGGTCTCTCACCACTTTTATTGAACATCAGCTTGGACAAATTTATCAAACAGTGGGAAGAAAAAGTAAAAGGAATTCAGTTAGGAAGAACACGTGCAAACAAGATCATCATAAAATGTGTGATATTTGCAGATGACCTGGCAGTATGCAACAAAAAAAGACAAGAATTACTGGAATATGTACTTGAAGTCTGTGCCAAAAATAGGTCTACAGATACCACATGAAAAAACACAATATACGGAAAGAAAGAACAACTACCATCAAGTCATGTACACAAAATACAGAAAGGTCAACAGAGTGGAAAAATTAAACTATCTTGGATAATATATACAAATAAGAGGATCAAACAAGGCATCCAATGTAGAAATAACAGAAAAACTTCAGAAAGCGCACAAACTGACGTGGGTACACTACAATAAAAAGAAAGAAAAGATCTTTTGAGACAGGTCAAACTCAGGTGCTACAATGCAGTTGTTCTACCAGAAGCACTCTATGCGTCAGAAATGACCACATTGCAGAGACAAAAAAACACCTCGGAAAAATTTCTGGAGCTATACATAGAGGTGGCATACGGATGAAGAGACCAACCAAAGAATTATATGAATGTGGAGACAGACTGAGACATGATCAGGAAATGTCGACTAGAAGTAGAAGAGTTAATACAAGCAGGGATCAGTACTGAAATGATAAATGAAACTACAGAAACAAACATATGAACACGGAATTTGAAGTAAAAGAAAGGAAGAAAAGAGGAAAATATGGACAAAGCAAAGGAAACAGAAACACAGCCAAAGAGTTAAGAGCCTCTGAAAACAGAAAAAGAAGAAGAAATAAGAAACATATGATTAATCATGCAACATTCAAATTAATCACTGTCCTCAAAGCAAACATGTTTAATAATAATAATAATAATAATAATAATAATAATAATAATATGCATCATTTTGAGGTTGCTACATATTTAACATTTGTTAAAATGCTTGTGACTCAGCGATAAGCAGCTATACTACAAATCCAAAGGTTTGACCCACAGTCCGTCCTAGGAATTTTATCTGCCAGTTATCACTTATTTCAACTTTGGCTTTGTTCGTTAATGTGAAAAAAGTCAAGTTGCAACATGATTTGGATTTCACTTGAAGCTGTAGGCCCCCCTGTAACTAGGTTGGTCAGTCAGTTCAGGGGTTGGAGTAAGGCAAGGGCATTGCCACTACATTGTGGCCATGGGTATGGTGTTCAAACCAACTTACAGGTTGATGATAACATTACCTTAAGGACAGTATTATAGTAATTTTTTCTTCCCATAGTAGATTATGTAACATTACAAAAATGGAATATTTACTAACATAAATTTTCTGTTCATTTCAACAATATTAAGAAAAGGATAAAGTGCTATTCACCATGAAGATGATACATCAGTTAGCTTTTGGCCTAAGTGACCTAAGCCTTCTTCAACTCTCTCTCTCTCTCTCTCTCTCTCTCTCTCTCTCTCTCTCTCTCTCTCTCGATTGCCATCTCCGGCAGCTTAGACCACAAGTCATTATGGATGAAGACAAAGAACTCTTTCAGTATCTGTCCTTGGGGTTAGCTAACCATGTTCATGGCATATATGCTTTCTTAACTAACAGACAAAGGAATGTGTAAACATGTCCTGCCTGAAATGGTTGTGGATTATGATTCTTATGAGTTGTCCAGTTTTCACCATTTTAGGGTTCCGTATCTCAGTTGGTAAAAATGTAACCCTTATAGGGTCTCTCTTTTTGTCTGCCCGCCTGTCTGTATGTCTGTCTGTTGAAAACCCATTTTTACAGGAGTGGGTTGATGTATCGAGTTGAAATGTCAGTCACATACGAAGATCTACTGTCCCTTGGCAGCATAAAAAAACTGAAGCTTGTAAGTCAGTGCAATCAAAAGATATGACTATTTTTGTCACATATTGTGATACTTGCAAACTGACTCGTTGAAGCCTATAGCGTACTTCCTGTTCACTTAGAATCATGAAGTTTGCAAGAAGCAAGGTTTCACAGTACAAGCAAAGAAAAAATCTGAACAGTGTAATCTTGTAGGTATATCAAATGAAAAAAAATATTATAAAAAGAAAGATGATGAGACTTACCAAACAAAAGCGCTGGCAGGTCGATAGAACCACAAACAAACACAAACATTCACACAAAATTCAAGCTTTCGCAACCAACGGTTGCCTCATCAGGAAAGAAGGAAGGAGAGGGAAAGACGAAAGGATTTGGGTTTTAAGGGAGAGGGTAAGGAGTCATTCCAATCCCGGGAGCGGAAAGACTTACCTTAGGGGGGAAAAAAGGACAGGTATACACTCGCGCACACACACACACACACACACACACACACACACACACACACACACACATCCATCCGCATATACACAGACACAAGCAGACATTTGTAAAGGCGAAGAGTTTGGGCAGAGATGTCAGTCGAGGCGGAAGTACAGAGGCAAAGATGTTGTTGAAAGACAGGTGAGGTATGAGCGGCGGCAAATTGAAATTAGCGGAGATTGAGGCCTGGCGGATAGCGAGAAGAGAGGATATGCTGAAGGGCAAGTTCCCATCTCCGGAGTTCTGACAGGTTGGTGTTAGTGGGAAGTATCCAGATAACCCGGACGGTGTAAAACTGTGCCAAGATGTGCTGGCCGTGCACCAAGGCATGTTTAGCCACAGGGTGATCCTCATTACCAACAAACACTGTCTGCCTGTGTCCATTCATGCGAATGGACAGTTTGTTGCTGGTCATTCCCACATAGAACGCTTCACAGTGTAGGCAGGTCAGTTGGTAAATCACGTGGGTGCTTTCACACGTGGCTCTGCCTTTGATCGTGTACACCTTCCGGGTTACAGGACTGGAGTAGGTGGTGGTGGGAGGGTGCATGGGACAGGTTTTACACCGGGGGTGGTTACAAGGGTAGGAGCCAGAGGGTAGGGAAGGTGGTTTGGGGATTTCATAGGGATGAACTAAGAGGTTACGTGGGTTAGGTGGACGGCGGAAAGACACTCTAGGTGGAGTGGGGAGGATTTCATGAAGGATGGATCTCATTTCAGGGCAGGATTTGAGGAAGTCGTATCCCTGCTGGAGAGCCACATTCAGAATCTGATCCAGTCCCGGAAAGTATCCTGTCAGAAGTGGGGCACTTTTGGGGTTCTTCTGTGGAAGGTCCCGGGTTTGAGGAGATGAGGAAGTGGCTCTGGTTATTTGCTTCTGTACCAGGTCGGGAGGGTAGTTATGGGATGCAAAAGCTGTTTTCAGGTTGTTGGTGTAATGGTTCAAGGATTCTGGACTGGAGCAGATTCATTTGCCACGAAGACCTAGGCTGTAGGGAAAGGACCGTTTGATGTGGAATGGGTGGCAGCTGTCATAATGGAGGTACTGTTGCTTGTTGGTGGGTTTGATGTGGACGAATGTGTGAAGCTGGCCATTGGACAGGTGGAGGTCAACGTCAAGGAAAGTGGCATGGGATTTAGAGTAGGACCAGGTG
This sequence comes from Schistocerca cancellata, assembly GCF_023864275.1. NCBI lineage: Eukaryota > Metazoa > Arthropoda > Insecta > Orthoptera > Acrididae > Schistocerca > Schistocerca cancellata. Next base: position 388,084,081 of record NC_064626.1, on the reverse strand, counting down.
AATCTGATGGAACCAAAGGAGTTGAGGTTGGAGAGGAAATTCTGGAGTTCTTCTTCACTGTGAGTCCAGATCATGAAAATGTCATGAATAAATCTGTACCAATGGCAGGCCTGGGTAACCAAGAAGGCTTCCTCTAAGCGACCCATGAATAGGTTGGCGTACGAGGGGGCCATCCTGGTACCCATGGCTGTTCCCTTTAATTGTTGGTGTGTCTGGCCTTCGAAAGTGAAGAAGTTGTGGGTCAGGATGAAGCTGGCTAAGGTAATGAGGAAAGAGGTTTTAGGTAGAGTGGCAGGTGATCGGCTTGAAAGGAAGTGCTCCATTGCAGTGAGGCCCTGGACATGCGGAATATTTGTGTATAAGGAAGTGGCATCAATGGTTACAAGGATGGTTTCCGGGGGTAACAGACTGGGTAGGGATTCCAGGCGTTCGAGAAAGTGGTTGGTGTCTTTGATGAAGGATGGGAGACTGCATGTAATGGGTTGAAGGTGTTGATCTACGTAGGCAGAGATGCGTTCTGTGGGGGCTTGGTAACCAGCTACAATGGGCCGGCCGGCATGATTGGGTTTGTGAATTTTAGGAAGAAGGTAGACGGTAGGGGTGCGGGGTGTTGGTGGGGTCAGGAGGTTGATGGAGTCAGGTGAAAGGTTTTGTAGGGGGCCTAAGGTTCTGAGGATTCCTTGAAGCTCCGCCTGGACATCAGGAATGGCATTACCTTGGCAAACTTTGTAAGTAGTGTTGTCTGAAAGCTGACGCAGTCCCTCAGCCACATACTCCCGACGATCAAGTACCACAGTCGTGGAACCCTTGTCCGCCGGAAGAATGATGATGGATTGGTCAGCCTTCAGATCACGGATAGCCTGGGCTTCAGCAGTGGTGATGTTGGGAGTATGATTAAGGTTTTTTAAGAAGGATTGAGAGGCAAGGCTGGAAGTCAGAAATTCCTGGAAGGTTAGGAGAGGGTGATTTTGTGGAAGAGGAGGTGGGTCCCGCTGTGACGGAGGACGGAACTGTTCCAGGCATGGTTCAATTTGGATAGTGTCTTGGGGAATTGGATCATTAGGAGTAGGATTAGGATCATTTTTCTTCGTAGCAAAGTGATATTTCCAGCAGAGAGTATGGGTGTAGGACAGTAAATCTTTGACGAGGGCTGTTTGGTTAAATCTGGGAGTGGGGCTGAAGGTGAGGCCTTTGGATAGGACAGAGGTTTCGGATTGGGAGAGAGGTTTGGAGGAAAGGTTAACTACTGAATTGGGGTGTTGTGGTTCCAGATTGTGTTGATTGGAATTTTGAGGTTTTGGAGGGAGTGGAGCTGGAAGTGGGAGTGAATAGATGGGAGAGACTGGATTTGTGTGCAATGAGAGGAGGTTGAGGTTTGCTGGAAAGGTTGTGAAGGGTGAGTGAGTTGCCTTTCCGGAGGTGGGAAACCAGGAGATTGGATAGTTTTTTAAGGTGGAGGGTGGCATGCTGTTCTAATTTGCGGTTGGCCTGTAGGAGGATGCTCTGAACAGCCGGTGTGGATGTGGGAGAGGAAAGATTGAGGACTTTTATTAAGGATAGGAGTTGATGGGTGTGTTGATTGGCTGAGTGGATGTGTAGGTGAAGGATTAGGTGGGTGAGGGCAATGGATTGTTCAGTTTGGAACTGGTATAGGGACTGATGGAAAGAAGGGTTGCAGCCAGAGATGGGAACTTTAAGTGTGAGGCCTTTGGGGGTGATGCCAAATGTCAGACAAGCGTGAGAAAATAAAATATGGGAGTGTAATCTGGCTAGGGCGAAGGCATGTTTGCGGAGGGAATGTAAATAAAACTTAATGGGGTCATTGTGGAGGTGTTGTGAGGGTGACATGGTACTAGAAGGTGGAAAGTGTAACATGAGGCTGAAATGAAAATGAAAATAAATATAAAAATATATGGGGAGAGATAAAGGTGAACTAGAAAGCAAATGGAAATGAAAAAAGGCGAAAAAGGGTTGGTTACAGCTGGGCTATGTTGATCCTGTGGTGAACTTTTGTAGGTAGAAGATAATGATGTGCATAAAGGTTAGGTGATTGTGTTGCCGCCAAAACACGTTAAAGGGTGGAGAAATTCGGGAAAATTTCGAAAAATACGTGAGGATGTATTAAAAGGAGTGGTTTGGTGGTGGCAGATAATGGAAATGAGGCTAACAATTGTCTGATGAAGAAATAATGACGTTAAAACCTGTGGGAAGTGGCTAAAAATGATCGGTGATGTGAGAAAAATGGAAATGGAAATAAAGCAAAAGTTATTAAAACTAGCCGAAAAGGTTGTTTAATAGCTGAAAGGAACTGTTTGTGAACTAGAAACGGTGGATTTTATAGCAGAGGTAGTGTTGAAAGCGGATTTTTTTTTTTTTTTTTGTTATGGTTTGGAAGTGGGTTATGTATTATTACGTATTATTGAGTATATATCGGCGGGATAAAATTGTATACTGGATCCTCTTAGTTCATCCCTATGAAATCCCCAAACCACCTTCCCTACCCTCTGGCTCCTACCCTTGTAACCGCCTCCGGTGTAAAACCTGTCCCATGCACCCTCCCACCACCACCTACTCCAGTCCTGTAACCCGGAAGGTGTACACGATCAAAGGCAGAGCCACATGTGAAAGCACCCACATGATTTACCAACTGACCTGCCTACACTGTGAAGCGTTCTATGTGGGAATGACCAGCAACAAACTGTCCATTCGCATGAATGGACACAGGCAGACAGTGTTTGTTGGTAATGAGGATCACCCTGTGGCTAAACATGCCTTGGTGCACGGCCAGCACATCTTGGCACAGTGTTACACCGTCCGGGTTATCTGGATACTTCCCACTGACACCAACCTGTCAGAACTCCGGAGATGGGAACTTGCCCTTCAGCATATCCTCTCTTCTCGCTATCCGCCAGGCCTCAATCTCCGCTAATTTCAATTTGCCGCCGCTCATACCTCACCTGTCTTTCAACAACATCTTTGCCTCTACTTCCGCCTCGACTGACATCTCTGCTCAAACTCTTTGCCTTTACAAATGTCTGCTTGTATCTGTGTATATGCGGATGGATATGTGTGTGTGTGTGCGCGCGCGAGTGTATACCTGTCCTTTTTTTCCCCTAAGGTAAGTCTTTCCGCTCCCGGGATTGGAATGACTCCTTACCCTCTCCCTTAAAACCCAAATCCTTTCGTCTTTCCCTCTCGTTCCCTCTTTCCTGATGAGGCAACCATTGGTTGCGAAAGCTTGAATTTTGTGTGTATGTTTGTATTTGTTTGTGTGTCTATCGACCTGCCAGCGCTTTTGTTTGGTAAGTCTCATCATCTTTCTTTTTAGATATATTTTTCCCACGTGGAATGTTTCCCTCTATTATATTCATATCATCGAAAAAAATATTCTGTTTGTTATTTGTTCTCAGACTTAGTCTGGCTGTCTGTGAAGACCCCTTTTTCTCATGAATGTCTCGATGTATTAAGTAAAATTTTATGTTGTCCACTGAGATCTGTGGACCTTTGATGGTGTAGAATATTGAAGTTTCTAACTCAAAGCAATCATAAGATACAGACATTTATGTCACATAATTTTATACATTCAAACTCGCTCATTACAACCTGTAGGGTACTTCCCGTTGACCTAGAATCATGAAATGTGTCAAGAAGTAGGGCTTCACAGCACAAGTAATGGAGAAAATCTGAATATTGTGAAGGATGAGCTGTGTGTCATGGAATGCGTGGAACCATCAGTGCACGAGCTCTATTCGCTTGTGGCCAATTTTTATATATGATGTAATTTCTTGTGTTGTTGTTTCCTGTTGCTTGTAGACAACTTTATCAAGTCATAGGCAGTTCCTGTAATCCATATCCATATACTGCAGACCACTGTGAAGTGCACAGGAGGGGTTATTTACCACCATACCAAGTATGTATTAGGGATTTTCCCCATTGCATTTGTGTATGGAATGCTGCAAAATGACTCCTTAAAGGCTTCTATGTTGCTGGTAATTAGACTAATTTTGTGTTGGGGGGTCTCTACGGGAGAGACAGTTGTGAGGCTGAAGTATATTCCTAGATTTCTCATTTAATATTGATCCTTGACACTTCGTAAGGATACTTTGAAGGATAGTTGGCATCTGTGTTGAAGTGTCTGCCAGTTTGGGTATTTTGTCATTTTTGTCAGTGAAACAAGCCTCTCACCATTTGTTCTTCCCTGAAGTGTATGTGCTCAGTATTACCTGTTAGACCTGTCTGACACACTTGATCCTCAGGATCCGTAGCTTGTCAAGTAATATGATGATCAGTGAAAAATGCTCCTGTTGGAACACAAGGAAGATGGATATGTTCCTCTTCAAAAGACTTTGACAGAAAAGTGTGGAACCAGCTGTCTCATTCCACGTTCCTCACCATAAATTTTGGCATTCACACCCTTTTAACACAGAAATTTCTAAATGCTTTTACCCAGTCTCTCTTTGTAGCTAAACCTTCATTCTCGGAACCTCCCTCTCACTGCCACTGTCTGTATATGTTGATCTCACACTGATTTCTCCTTTTCCTCACATTGAGTTAGAGTATACCTCACTGCCATTGTCTCTTCTCTCACTTTCACTGTCTTCTTTTTTCTTTCATTCCCACTGCCACTGTCTCCATGATACTTGGTAGCTCAAAAATTATAGATGCGCCTACTTATTCTTTCCCCTGTACTCACATGTTTAAAATTTTAGTGCAAACTGCAGCCATCCCCATACCTACATGTTAAAGTTTGCTGGTCTGGGAAAATCCAGTCTCTCCAAGCCTATGTATGGTCTCTGCTCATACATATTTTTCATTTCCACTGTCTACACTATCTTTTTCTCCCACTGCTTCTGTCTCCGTCCATCTTTCTTTCTCTTTTACTGCCACTTTGACTACCCCTCCATCACTGCATCCTCTCCTTTTATTTCCCACTGGCACTCTTTCAATTCTCGTAAACAGCTACTGTTTCTCTGCTACTCTCTTTCAGCACAAGAAAGTGTGAATATGTTTACACGTGAAAATGTTTGGTAATGAAGATGGAATGAGGATTGAGGCAGCTAGCTCTCCCCCTTTTCCTGTCAGAATCTTTAAGAGGAGCATATTTATCTTTTTCTGTGCTCCAACACCAGCATTATTCTGCCAGTTTCCTTCTTTTTCCCTTTTACAGCAGGATGTGCTGCATATATAAAATTAATTCTGTAGGTCAGTAATGTTTTGACAGTTTATCTACTTTGACACACTTATGTACTTCGACACATATGAACAACAAATAAGTACGCATAATGTAAGGTTAACACAGAATCATATGCTTTATATTTTGGCTGAATAGTTTTCCCATTGATCACAATTCTTTAAAAATGCCCAGCTTATGATTTGTATATTAAGAGTAGAAATGTTATTAGATATATTCTATTGAGTTTGCACTCCATCCAGGTCTGCATAATTTTTGGTAGTCATTTTAAATTCTTTTCAGAAATGTTAAGAACTTCGTCACTGCAATACTGCTTTGGGCATATTTGTCTAGGTATCAAGTTCCCATTATACAGAGGCAGCATGTCATAAAATTTTATTGCTGGAAAAATTGCTGACTAAAAACACAGTTTGATGACCTCGGAACTCTTGCGATGACCCTAGAACCCTTGCCGTGTGTTCACATGTCACTTAAAATTACATTTATGCCTCGGACCGGATATTACATCCATAAGTATGATAAATTTGAACCCCTGTATCTCAGTAACATTGATGATACTGGAAAAGTTTCAGCGTTCCCCGACAATAACATCTTAAGGAAACTTGGTAAAAGTTTTGATGATTTGCTGTGAGTAGAAATTATAGGAGTAGCCATTCCCCCAATTGGCATATTTCACACCCAAATTTATTTTTTTGTGTGGTTTCCTCAGGAACTGCCCGTGGACAGATGGTGCTTTTATAAGCAGCCAAAGGTCCACCATAGACCACACCTAATGCAAAAGAACCAACCAAATTTCTCAATTTGCATAGGCTGGAGGAAGTGTGTAATATGTAAATCTTGACCCTGTACTGTAGGGTAGCTACGGTATACCCTTTCTTCTGGTAGTTAAGCAAGTGGTCGCTAGGCCGAGGACTATCCAAAAGGCTTGCCCCTTATCTCTGTGATCACTGGAACCTGAGACATGACCCCCTGCAAGACACAATATCGTGCAGTTTTATGGGGCATATGGATACTGTGCACTGACTGGTGTTGATAATGTTAAGTGATTTTTCAATATGTGCTATCTGTTACTATTACTATCAATTAGAAGTGCTACAGGTACAGATATTAACTTATTCTGCATGAAGCTATTTTAATTTTTGAATGTGTGTTAGTGCCGAGATGTCATTTGCCTAGTACAGATAACTTGCTCAGTTGCTTTTGGAAAACTGAGAGTGATCAGTAGTTTTCAATTTGTGTTGTGATATTTTTAGATTGAGTGGTAACTACCTCAGAATTATATCATTTACTGCTTAACAAGGCATAAAACTGGTTGTTCCTAACCATTTTAATATGCTATTAGACAGCTTATCATAGCCTTGCAAGTTCAAGTTTTTTTTTTTAGACCTGTGTACATGATAGAAAAGAATTGCAAAGTCAAGGAGGAATTGTGTGACATAAATGAAAGTTGGTAGGCATGTTTCTCCATCTGGGAGATGAGCATTCAAATTCCACACGAGTCGCACAAGAGTGGTGAAATTAGTGCCACTATGAGGATTCAAATCAGGCTTGCTTTAAATACATGCTGTAATGATAGTGAGTGTTAGTTACCTTTGAGACTGAAAATGGGGAATTGATGTTAGTCAAGAATGCCTGTAAGCTGACAAAGATGCCAGTATCAACACCTCACTGAGTTTGAACTAGGTCGTGTAATAGGGCTACAAGAAGTTGAACGTTCCTTCTGTTATATTGCAGAAAAACATGGCAGGAACGTAGCTACCATACATGATTGTTGGCAGTGGTATTCACGAGAATGTATGGTCGCAAGATAACTGGGCTCCGGACGACCACTTGGCATTACCAAGAGGGAAGACCATCTTGTTTGGCATATTGCTCTGGCACATTGCACTGCATCTGCAGAAGCAATTTGAGCAGTAGTTGGCACAACAGTGACACAATGAGACCAGTCGAGGGCCTCCATCAGTCTGTCTGAAAGCTAGATGCACTGGACCTACATCTGGATTTGTGGTCTGGGGTGCAATTCCATATGACAGCAAGAGCACTATTATGGTTATCCTATGCACTCTGTCTGCAAATTTGTACGTCAGTGTGGTGATTTGACCTGTTGTGCTGCCATGAACAGCATTCCAGGAGGTGTTTTCCACAGGATAATGCTCTCCCACATACACTGTTGTAATTGGATATGCCCTACAGAGACCCTGTATCGACCGACCAAGTGCAACAGACATGGAACTTCATTCCACAAACTTCCTTCAAATGGAATGCCCTTGTACCTATGCAGTTGATACTGAATGTTGTCATTGATGTTTTTTCCAATGATGGAAAAATCCTCATTAAAAATGTTCAAACTGATACTGGCATTTTACAATACACACTTTAAATTTCATGGTAAGGTCACAACATCATATGTACTTAGAATCTCTAAAGCTATCTAGAACTTTTGAAACAGCTATGCTAGTTGAATAAGAAGGGCCGCTGCAGCTGTTTCAAATAATAAGGACTTGACAGGTGTTGCAAACTATATTGCATCATCAGGTGTTTATAGTCAGTCCATGAAAACAATCTGTTTACAAGCCAGTAAAAGCACATACCCAAACATTCTCATCAAGGTATTTAAAATTTCTAACTCACAAATGGACCCCATTCTTTGTTATGGACATTTGCACACTTGTGAGTTAGAAACTTTAAATATTGTGAAGAGAATATTAGGGAATGTGCTTTTACCTGCTTTGAAACAGATAGTTGTTATGGATGGACTACAAACATATGATGATGATGATGCAAATATAGTTTTCAAAACCAGTCGTGTCTGTGAATAAGGATTTTAAACAGTCATAGTGGCCCTTCTTATTCAGCAGGGAATACTTTGGCTGTGGTTGCTCTACATTCAAAATATGTTATTGTGTTATTTCGTTTTCTTAAGATTGCACCTACGTTTGTAATAGTTGATCTTTGTAATGTGATGACAGTTTCTTAAGTTCTACCTTCAGTATTGCATATTTTTAATTTTTTTCTGGCTATTTCACTTCATGATTTATCCAGTTATGTTTTTGTATTTTGTGAAAGCCCTCAACTTCAAGGCACGAGGTATTGAAGCAATAGTAAGCCAGATGCAAATTGATTGAAAGTATTGCAGTTCTTTTCTTGCCATTATAAGCTTTTGAACATAATTTTCAACATTGTGATCATGGGTGGTACTTTTTTTCACAACTTATTTTTTCTGTTGACATGATGATTTTCAGCTTCCATATGTACTGGAACTCCATGGTGGTCAAACATGGCATGCTTCAGAACTGATGCATTGGATATGTAGTGAGCCACATTATTATAATGTTGTCAGAGCATGATTTCATCCTTATAAAGTCTCTAGTGGGTCCATTTATCAGGAAATTTAAATTAAAATGATCTATACTAGCAATATTTTTAGCTGTAGTCAGTAGACAGCATGCCATGTTTCTTTATCTCCAGTTAATTTAACGTTTAACCGGCCATATTCTTTGCAATGTTTGTGGTGTGTTTCAAAAAGTGGGTCATCAAAATTTTCACAGAAAATGTGTAGGCTACCATGGGGATGTCTGTAGAGACCTATGATGATTAAGTTCTCTTTCCCTTACTTGTTGGTAACTGCTACAAATTCTGTATTATGTCTGTTCTTAAAATGCTTACATTTCTTACATAATGATTGCTTCCTCTCACAACAAAGATTGCTACCCTACCACCACCACTCTGTTTTCTGCTTAAAGCAGTGCAAAAGATTGTGGAGTATTGGTGACACACACCTCATAATTCATTTGTATGTTAGTGCTCATTTGTAACTAAAGTATCAGGTTTGTTCTCAGCTTGGGATTAACTTTAAAGACATCAGCAGCATTTGTAGCGAAGAAGATAAATACAGTATGGCAGGATCTGATAAACAATGGGGAAGTTCTCAGCAGCATTGCAGTGAGCAGTATGTGCAGGGGTGGACTGCTACGTACTCAGCCACTGCATTTGTATGAGCACTAGAACGGGGAGAGTGGGGAGCCATTGCCATGACTGCCTTTTACTGCCAGGATAGATCCACAAATAGCTCCACAAAACTCAATTTGATAGTAGGTTGAGTATACTTGGGCCCATCCTGGAAGGACTGGAATGAGAAAAGATCTGTTCTGACCCAGGATTGAACCTGGGATTTTCAGGGCCAAACTCTGGCACTCTACTCTCTCTGGTATCACACACCAATTCATTTTACTAGATGAGACAGTGTGTGAGGAGGAGTGTGTGTGTGTGTGTGTGGGGGGGGGGGGGGAGGAGAGTTTTGTCCTTTGGCAGTTCTGCCAATGTCGTTAGTGATCACACTGTCACATCTACCATCTTTCTTTTCATCACCATTCTTCATCTCTGAGTAGCACCTACACCTAGTATCCTCAGTCATTTGTAATGTATATTCTTATAACTTCCCATACTATATTTGAGTAGCCCAGAGGCAAAAGCCACTAAATGCATTTTTTGTAAATTTTGAGATGAGTGCGCTACCATACAGATTTTTTTCAGCAACTACATGATCAAATAAGTTTTAGGGTGCAAAACCAACTATACGCTATTGAAAAAGGCTTTAGAAAATTTTGATCAGTTGCAAAAGCCACTAACTGAATGTTGTCTTTGGGTGCAAAGCCTGCAAAATATCCAAAATTCGCAAAACCTGCCAAGTTCAACAGGCATGGCAGTCACCGTGCCATGTCCAGATACAAATTTTCTACAATATCTTGTGATGTCAGAAAGTGATGATGTAGTTAAAAAAAGAATCTAATGTTGAACATTCATATTTGTTATCTTTTTGACCTTAAGGAAGTCAGTTTTTCCTGGTGAAATAATGTGACCTTTGTATTTTTATATGACAGATGTGTAGAATTTTCTGACTTGTCTTTGAAATAAAACATATTCTGTTTATATTCACAATAATTAAACTCCACATTTCTGTCATTTCTAACATATCACCGAATATTGGATTTTGCAACTGAATGTTTGTTTTGTAATTGGAGTGATACATTTGCAAAACCTGCTAATTACATAAATCGGGTGCAAAAACTGCCAAGTCAGTGTTTCACATAAGATTTCAGTGTATGAAACATAATCTGGGCAACTCATTTGCTCTCTGTGGTTCTCTCTAGTACCGTGGAAGTTATTCCCTGATGTATTAACAATGTTTTGTCATCATATCCCATCTTCTGTTTGGTATTTTCCATATATTTGTTTCCTCACTATAGTGACCTGCTGAGTGGTGGACTAAGTTAGTGACTGATTGGCATGCTTGATGTAACACTGTTTACTGAACAGGAACTAAGCCAGTACAGTTAGAGGACAAAAGTCCATGCATGAAATAAACTGAAAATATCCTTCAGTGACCATTGAAGAATACAACAGAGTGACCTTCTGGGTGTGATACATAGCTGGTGCCCACATAGATGAAGTTCCAGTTGTCAGGAGAGGTGAGAAGCGACTGGGAACCTGGAAAAAGTATGGGACGGCACTGTCGGTTGGGTTGCAGTGCTAGCAGGCACTGCGGTCTGTAGTGCAGCCTCACAGCGTGGCTGGCAATCTGTCTGGATGCCGGGGTTAAACTGGCTGTCGAGAGGGTCAGCAATGACCTGAGGACTCACATGGGGGAACACAGGCGTGCAGTCATGTGGACACATGATCGAACATATTTGAGTAGGTCCCCCACAAATACAGTGCTGTTTACTGTGGTCTACAGGGGGGGAGGGGGGGGGTGAGAGAGAGAGAGAGAGAGAGAGAGAGAGAGAGAGAGAGAGAGAGAGAGAGAGAGAGAGAGACAGAGAGAGAGAGAGAGAGAGAAAATAGTAATCCTTTATAGAATTTGGCTGTTTGGTATTTATCATCCGTTTTAACTATTTGCCGTGCAGGTTTTTATTTAAGAAAAAATGGCTTTTGTTCCATTGCTATAGAAAATTGTGTGTGTGTGTGTGTGTGTGTGTGTGTGTGTGTGTGTGTGTGTGTGTGTGTGCGCGCGCTCTTTTGTTGTCAGGTTCCTTGCCTATGTCTCCACACACTATTTTCATTTCTTAACTTATTAATTTGTTTGACTTGGAAGAAAGGTGCTTCAGATTAGAATCTCATTGAAACAACTACCACTATTTCCTTTTGAGACAAAAACAAAACTAAATTAAAAATTCCTTGAGTCGAGCATACAACTTATACAGTATGTTAAAAATGATCTTTCTTGTTGTCATAATAAAACGTAGTGTGGCAGTCTGCAAAGTATTTCAAGCTGACCTCATATTGATTATTCAGTGTAAGTTAGTTGCTAGCTGTGTAAAGCGTAAAACTGCTGACTTCTTTTTTTTTTTTTTTCATTCAGTTTGTTTAAATTACCTTATCAGAATTCATCTGCTGGTTTGTTTAAATTACCTTATCAGAATTCATCTGCTGCTATACATGTGATATAAGATTTTACTTTCAGACTTCCACTCAATGTGGCTTATGGGTCGTTTACTTCGAGAAAGTTGTGCGTTTTTCATGCGGCGTTCATTTGGAAAGGATAAACTTTACTGGACTGTCTTCAGTGAGTATGTTCAGAAATTAGTTACTGATGGTGATGCAGCGATAGAATTCTTCATAGAAGGGACTAGAAGTAGAACTGCAAAGTCACTGCCACCAAAATTTGGTAAGCAACATTTTGGGAAGAATATGTCCACTTATTATTAAATCATTAAAATGAGTGCTTTGCATGAACTTACATCACTTTTAACTTCCAGGTTTCCTGACAATGGCACTAGCACCATACTTTGACGGGCGTGTTCCTGACATCAGTATTGTTCCTGTTAACATAAGCTATGATAGAACTTTAGAGGAGTCACTGTTTGCATACGAACTGCTTGGAATTCCCAAACCAAAGGAGTCTACATCGGTATTAAGGATATATATTTTTTATATCTGATTATGATTTCTGTTCAGTGACATAACATTAGTTTTTCCATTACTGATTAAAATTTTTGATCATAAGTTTGAAATAGAAACAGTTTTTATGAACAGAAATATAACTTTAATAATAAGTCTGAAGGATTATAGAGAAACAGAAAAAATAAATGAAATCAGTAGGAAAGACAAAGAAAAGGCAGAACAAAAGGACAAGACTAAAAAAATTGCTATAATTTTAGGTTTTGAAAAATAGCACATTTAGAATAAGTTCTCATCCGTAAAGTTTTGGGGAACAGGAAAAACTAGGTGATTAGTCCACATGACACATTTACTGAAACAGGTACCAAGGTCACAAACATTGTATCACAGAGCTGTTGCTCGTGTTCTCTCTGTCTATGGCTGTTCATCAGCATTGACAGTGTGGTTACAATACCAATATCGACATCTAGGTAGTGGTTGCACATAAATGGGTGTGCAACAGGAGTTGTTTCACAAGGAGCTCTTTTGTTAACAGAGTAGATCTTAATAGTACTCAGTGGTTAGCACTCTGGACTCGCATTCAGGAGGATGATGGTTCAAACTTGCGTCCGGCCATTCTGATTTCCCTATGTCACCTCAGGCAAATACCGGAATGGTTTCTTTGGAAGGGCACGACTGATTTCTTTCCCTAATCCAATGGGACCAATGACCTCCTAAGGACAACCTATATGTGAGGATGGTTCCTGTGGCAGTACTCTGCAAGTTTCAGTTGGTCACAAGCATGCTTATTTGGGTTTGTGTCAACAGGATACTATAAGCCATTCCATTTGGTTGATTCTTTCCTCCTGGAAGTAGATGCTAATGAGGTGGATGTGATATACGTGGGCAATATTAGCTTGAAAGGTGAAGCCAAAATATTGACTGAACTGGACAGTAGGTCACTGAAGGGTTTTGTCCAAATACTGCACAGCCTCTAAATTACGTTTAGTAAAAATGGGAGACATTCAATGTCTGTACATGATACTGGCCCAGAAGAATAAGTGATGACTACTATTATGTTGAGCTTGGGTGCATGCGTGATAACTAGTCACCTCCACCCTCTTTCAATAGTGAGACAAATCTTGCAGTTGTTGATGAAGAGACCCCAGTGTCACTTATCCAGATTCCATTCCACATGTCCCCATGTGTATCCGTGAGCACCCCAAGATGCTGGGGTTTTGTAATGTTGTTGTTATTATTGGATGCCTAGGGGGGGGGGGGGGGGAGATTTATAGTGTGGATATTTTTGTGTACTGTCTGGCGTGGCACAGCCCTCCCCGTTGCCTCCAGAAAGACAGCAGGCCATTCTGTTGTATTTTCTTGGATGTACCTGCAAGTCATAATTTGAAGGTAGTGGCCATCAGTGTAACAGATCTCTAATGTTTTTATGTTTCATGATAGTGTTTGAATCTTCAAATGTGGTGTATGCTAATTTGGAGGGATACCACCACTGCTGATGATCCTTGGTGATAATGTATGCATGATTTACTGTTGCGATGGCTCTTAGAGGCACACTGAGAGATTGAACTGTGTACACAAGCTGAAGTGTGATGTTAATGATTGGTGACGTACTGTACTTTACCTCTGAACTGTGCTGAGAATGCAGATTTACTTTTACCTCAGTCACACGTGTAGCTATATGCAGCAATTTCTCACAGTCAAAAGGATATTGAGATAGAGGTTTGTGACCAAGAAGCACAAACTATGTGTATCGTGAGGGTGGTACACACTATTTTTATTTAAATGGTGTGAGTGGAACAATACATATTTAAAGTACTGGACACAATTATCAACATAGCATAAAGAAAAAACAAACTATGAACTGTGTTTATTAAAAAGTTCTAAACAAATCTGAGGAAGTAGGTTAATTAAAGAGAGCAAAAATTACAGAAATGTTTAAAGTTATCAGCACATCCAACACATTTACACTAAGATGGCTGATGTATTCACATCTCCTCAAACACTGCAAATATACTGTTAACGAACTCCATGGAGGACTCCATTGAGGTTTAATAAATCACACAGTTGAAAAGTGCTGTCAAGTCAGGTGATGCAGTTCAGCAGTCAATAAATTTGTCATCACATTTTCAGTGCTTTATAGCAGGCATGGACAGCCTTCGGTGTCTTGCAGACCTCATTCATATGCTTAAGCTCGTGAGCCATCTAGACATGCGAGGTGACAGCAGCGCTCATAGCACATGAAGTCAGAATTGTAGCAGTCATGATGTTAATGCTTGTTGGATAATGCACCAATACGAATGGCACCCCTTTCCCAATACCTTACACCAGCAAGTTGTGCCTCCTGACATGCGTTTGTGAGAGTACATTCATTTAATGTTCACCTTATGTTCAGATCCTTATCATTCATTTATGTTTCGTGAATTTTGTTTCTTTACTTACAACATTTTCCAGTAGCTGTCTTAAAAACTTACATGGTATAATTATTTAATGCCTTATTCTCTTTTTCAAGAATATGTTTCTGTGAGCCGAATTGAAACACACCATGGGCCAGATCAAGCATGCTGGCCACTGGTTGCCCACTCCTGCTTTATAGCAGTGTTTCTTGAGAAATCCGCACAAGTTCCTATCCTCAAGGTGTTCCTATAATCATCCTTTGAATTAAACAGAAGTTTTTGTTGTCATTTTGAAACTCTCGTATGTAATAACAGATTTATTAGAATTAAAGATATTTAATTATTAAAAATGATTAATTAAACATAAGTTCACTGATTCATTAGTCCCATTCATTAAAGGTTATTACATGTACTATTCATATTAACATAATGTTTGCAGGCATAATGGGTACAATTATTTTTTGCTCCATGTATCTTTTATTTGTTTTGATTAAGTCAATACTTACTGTTAAAATAATTGAATTATGTGCAGGGTTTTGTGAAGGCACTAAAGCTGGTGAATGAGCACTATGGAAACATTTATGTCGAATTTGGAGAACCAATATCTGTGAAATCCTTCTGCCAAGAAAATGGGCGCTCTGATCCTCGCCTCTGGCGTCAGGCTGTACCGAGAGAGGTGCCAGCTGCCGTGGATTTGGAAGCAGCAACTGTTCAGGAGTTGGCCTATAAAGTTGTACATGCTCAAATGGCTTCGACTGTGTTAACACCCTTTAATGTACTGGCTATAGCTCTGAGTGGCAGCCTCATGTGGAAGGCAGATGCTGCACCTTCTCTGACCCACATTGCGAGGGAGGTTACATGGCTGTGCTCTGTGCTTGAAACACTTGGTGCTCTGGTAGACTGCAAAGGTACAGTAACTTTGATGCTTAACTGCTATACTTTGAATGCTTGATTGATGGAATTCTTATTGAATTGAGACCAACAGACTTGCCACAACATTCTGTATATTTGATAAAAGTTGTGTAATTTGACTAGTGTACATAAATGTGCAGTGCAGTAACCAACACATTATTTTGTAATTAATAAATAATGTAGTATAGAACCATTACAAAAAGAAGTAGCATAGACAAGGAAAGGTTATACCTTTTAATAACTTTGTTAGTTGTGATTTGGTTTGGAGCAGACTTCAGTTACTCAAATTCTTTGTTTGAAAATTTGTTGCAGTTTATTGCCCTCTGCCATTGGCACAACTGTGCAATTTAATAGTTTGATCCTCTCCTTTTTTTCTCTTTTCAGTCAATGTTTTAACATGAACTAGCCTTCTCTCTCATGTTGCTGCACATTGTCGCAATCCAAGACCCTTTTAGTAGTCATTTCCTTGTATTTCGTACGATATTTTGATTTTTTTGTTCTGATATCCCCAAATAAAAGAAATATGTTATTAATTTACATTTTTTGTTCCTCTCTCTAAGTCCGAACAGTTCATTATGTTTGTGAGAAATTATAGTGTGTGAGTGAACAACGATATGTAATACTTAAATATTGTTCTTGTGAAGAAGAACAGGATATTTCTACTTAAATGTTGTAAGTAAACATAATAACTAACATTAATGGTGCTACTGTGAAAGAAAATGGTGGCATTGCTGTCATTCAACATCTCATGAAGTTATTTGTTTATGGCACTTACACCATATTTATAATGTGAGAAAGCAGAATGTGTGCCTTGTGATTCATTTATTCATTGTGTTTTGTAAATATCTTGATTAAGCAGATCCTTCAGGGAAGTGAAATGAGTCAAGTTATACATTAGCGTGCAAAAGCATCCACTGCAGGTTGCAAGCATACAGTACACTAACATTGTGCAATATTGTTGGATAGGTTAAAAAAAAAAAATCTACTCACCGAGTGGCAGCAGGAGCAAAAACATATAAAAGTTAAGGAAATGTACAGACTTTCTGAGTCAGTAGCCCATTTATGGGCAGAAGGATAGAAGGGGAAGGAAGAGGGAAGAAGAAATAGAACTGGGGAGGTGTAAGAGATGGAGAGAACAATGGCAAAGTCACCACGAACCCCTGGTCAGGAGAGATTTACAGGATGGGATCCTTCTCTTCCCATCTGGTGAAGGAGAGTTCTGGGTTTTCGGGTGACTTTTCCATAGTTCTCTCCATCGCCTAATCCCATCAGTCCTTTTGCTTCATCCCTCTTCCTTCTCCTTCAATCCTTCTGCCAGAAGGAGGACTTGCATTCAGGAGGGCAACAGTTCAAACCCGCTTCTGGCCATCCTGATTTAGGTTTTCCGTGATTTCCCTAAATAACTCTGATGAATGCCGGGATGGTTTCTGTGAAAGGGTATGGCCGATTTTCTATCCCATCCTTCCCTAATCCGAGCCTGTGCTCCATCTCTAATGACCCCGTTGTCGACGGTATGGTAAATACTAACTCCTCCTCCTACAGAAGATGGCTCCAAAATTTGTGCATTTCCTTAACTGTTGTATGTGTTTGCTCGTGCTGCTGCTCGGTGAGTAGGAGCTTTTTTTTTTTTAATTGTCCAATTATATTATATTTTCAGACATTGATTATTTTCATTGATATAGTAACATTATGGTTAGTGCTTACACTGATAAGTGCTACAACTCCTCTTCTGCTACTCAGTTGCTACTATGGGCATTTTGTTAATCAAAATTTATGTCTCATATTCCAGGTATTCTGATAAATTGAAGAAATATCTAACAGGTAATCTTTTACTTTGTTTTTGAACATTTGGGGCCAATTTCCTGTCTGGTATCTGTCATTAAGCAGTTATACATTAGTTCTGAATCCTAGACAGGGACATATAATCTAAATGGAAATAATCTTTTTTTCTGATATTTTAGTTCTTACTTTCACTCAGATGTGAATAATAGGATTATTATTATTAACAACATGATCAATGATGTTTGGTTATCAGCTTGGATAAGAATGTGTCTCTCATTTGACTGTATAATGTTCGCTGTTTGCAAAACTTCTGATGTGTTAAAAATGTCACCTGGACTGGGACTTGAACCCAGAACCTAGACTTTCATGGCAGTGACCTTTACTATTTGAGCTATACAGGTGTGACTCACAGTCCACCCTCATGTGCCTCAGTTCTGCCAGTTCCTCTTTCTTACTTGCTTAACTGAATAGCTCCTAGATTTCTCCTGGAAGTTGTTTGTTTCCAGACTGAATCTTTTAGTCTGCAGTAGAATGAGTACTACTTTGAAATTTTTTGGTAGATAAAACTGCATGCTGTACTTGAACTCGAACAGGAACTTTGCCTGCAGTGGACAATACTCTGAATTTTTTGAGCAATGCGTAAGGGGCAGTCAAATCTAAATGACACACACTATATGATGAGCATGGTGGGGCCTTTGGTAACACAAGTAGGTGTGTTTGGAGGGTGCCCTCTTGTTGGAATTGGGAAGGAACAGTGCGAATGTTCACCATTGTGCCATTTATCTATTAGATGTGTTCTGTGTTAGGTCAGCGAGTTTGTGTGCATCTCACTTTACTATTGAAGCTGGGAAAGAAGAATAGTGACATGTAATGTGGTTTTTGACTGCAGAAGGAGTGTCTGGAAATGAAATTCATGCCCAAATGTCTGCTGTTTATGGCGAACACAGTATGCCATGTGCATGTGTGTTTGCATGGACTAAATGTTTTCGAGTAGGTCTTGTGTGAGGAGTCCGCAGGACAAGCTCCTTGTGTCATTACCCCTTCTATCATTACTGTGGTGGATGCTGCCTTCAGAAGTGACCAATGATGTGTGATGGAAGACATTCATCTCATGTTGGGCATCGCTCATAGTACTGGTCATGCTGTCAGGACAGAGCTTCCAAAGTTCCAGAAAATTTGTGTGCAGAGGATTCCCCACAACGTGATGGAAGACGAGAAATTGAACAAAATGTTGACATCACTACAGCATTAGAAAAAAATATAACAAAGAAGAATATTATTTCCTGTCCCATATTACCATGGAAGATGAAAGATGGTGTCATCATTTTGAGCTGTAGAACAAGTGTCAGAGCCAACTATGCAATGGAAGTAGGTGGATTCACCCCCCCCCCCTTTTTTTCCCAGAACACAGAGTCACAATTAATGCATGACACTTTGCAGAACTAGAAGTTCTCCATCAGGTCCGAATGGCCAGGAATCTTGATGGATGACATCATTCTGTTGCAGGATAATTCACGCCCACATGTCGTCAAGGTTGCAGAAGTTTTGCTGGGAGGCCCTTACACATCCTTTATAAACTCCTGATCTCTCCCTATGCAATTTCCATATTTTTGTAGACCTGCTCTGGGCAAAGAGGTGCATGCCTCTACTAAGTCTTATTAATATTCTCTCTCTAACTGCTCAGTGAGCATTGTTGGCAATGTGTCCTTCGTCCTCAGTTGCGTAGTTCAGGTTATGGCCCAAACTGTTACCACTCCCTCCAGTAATGACTATATGATCTTTTTTACCAAGAATTTTTCTCAGTGAGCCTTAATCATAGGTAACATCATGGAGTTATGCACTTGGCTTAAAAGTATTAGTTGTATAGATCCTCCCACTCTATAGCCATGGTGCAGCAACTGTGATATATTTTCAGTGGAAAAAATAGTCAAGGTTGCAATGACAGAAGCAGCTTTATTTATGCATTTTGCATTTTCGAGTCATTTTCAGAAATTATTTAGAAATTATGGCTACTTATAACTAATGTGTTACTCGCAGTTCTGAAAAAAATTCTGAAGATGCCTCAAAGAGGCGAAATGTGTTAGTAAAACTTCTGCTGTCGTTGCAACCTAGATTGTTTTATTTTCTTACTGAAAATTTTAGTTACTTGGTATTTACTACCCTGGGAGTTTTGTACTGAGTTGGGCATTGGCTACCTATGACTGTTCCCTAATTGAATGACACTCTTGGTCAGTGTAACCTTCTGATTACTATTTGCTTTGACATACACTTTTCTCCCTTTTTTGTCTGGCTGTTCCTTAGCTCCATGGGTTGCCTGTACATTTTCGTGCACAGTCTCCAGAGCAAAGAGTTTTTTTGGAACACCAAGAGCGAAGGGAATGGACTTGAATCACATATTGAGCGTCTTGCATGATGAAATGGTGAAGGTGGCACTGTGCCACACTATGACGTGGTGTGAGTGAGAAGGCTTCAGTGAAAGTGAAAAATGAAGAGTAATAATAGCCCCTCTAAGCCAGTAATAGTCTCTTTCAAAAGAATTGTTGCATATGGGCTATAGTTTGTAGACAAAAGTGAGAAAAATATTTGTACTACTGCATTAGAATGAACCAGTGCATGCTTGTTGCTTCTTACATTGTTTCTAAATTTTCAGTACAACTGACTACATTTGACCACACTCTAACACTTAGTTGTAAAATACATGGTTGTTACTCCAGGGAGACACTTTACTCCGCTGAACTGTTCATAGATGCACTTACGCTTATTGATGGGAAACTATATGTACTCATTGTTAACATGGTGGATGAATTTACTGTTTATATTTTTTGTGCAATATGAGGGATTTGCAGGCACACAATCCCATTATTTGGACAATACTTTTCTGGGACACTTGAATTTGTTGAGATTTGCTGTGCCAGTCTTTACACACATGAGTAAATTATTTCCCTCTTACTTTTACTGTTGCATGTAATGACAGTTGCAGAAAATATCAACAAATCCATCTTCATGTTGCAGAAACTCTGTCTCCATTTTGCAGATTATAAAGTCTGTGAGTAAATTATTTTATATTGTATCTTCTGATTATGTACGCCACACTGTCATCACCAAGAGGTGTATGACGGGGGTTATTTCATTTAAAGGTTTCTTATTGTTCCATTCACAGATAGCACAAAGGAAGAACAATACTTTTACACCTTCATGTGAGCTGTTATTTTCCTAACTTCATGTATGTGAACTCTGTGAGGTAGACACACAAAAGACTGAGGAATATTCAAAACTGCTGACTTCAGAGATGATACTTGCAGTTTTCCAAACACGTCCTTGCAACATGTAAAGCTCCTTTCTTAGTGTGCCTGCCAGATAATTTTTAACATTTTTATTACAATCTCTTGCCACTAAAACAACTGTAGGATCATTCAAGGACAGTTGTTGCATTCCCTAAAAGTTTAATGTTACAGAACAAAGAGTAACATTTTTACTTGCAAGTCAAAGCATTTTACAGATTGCTGTATGCCATTTGCACATGTACACCCATGCGCTGCCCCCCACCCCTCTCCCCCTCCCGCCCCCTCCTTCCCCCGCGAGCATGGGTGCGCGCTCTCTCTCTCTCTCTCTCTCTCTCTCTCTCTCTCTCTCTCTCTCTCTATGTATAACATCAAAATATATTGCAATAGTGCAATAAATTTAATTCTATTAGATTATGCATTTGGAGCAGCAGCAGTTATTCCATGTTCTTACTTCAAGTCTGCTGCACTTAACATGGTCTAAAAATTCTGCTTCTGAATATAAGGAGTTATCTAATAAGGATGTCGTTAAGGATTTATAAAATGGTGATAATTAGGAAATAACTTTTATGTGACAGATATTTGTGCATTTGTGTAGCCCTATTTATAGTGGGTGTTTTGCAGGCTGATGTCCTTCCTGACTGGAGATGGAGTTTTGTCTTTTTCCCTGGTATCATGTTCATGCAAATAAAATTTTTATTCCTATCTTTTTAAATTCTTTCTCACTTATTTACATATTTCTAAAATAAAAATTGGGTGGATTGAAGACTTCTGCTGTAGGGCGTGCAGGAATCTTTCATGCGTGGTGTATTGCTCCTTTTTGGGTCAAGATGATGACTGAAATAATGGTTGTGTTACACCGAAATACAGTCTGATACTGTACAATGCTGTGGAATTAGACAAAGTATGCAATTCAAAAAGAATGGAAGCTTGCTCTGTATACAAGTAAACATAGGCTGTAGGATAATTTTTTCAGTGTCACATTTGTTTTTGTTTGTGTGTCTGCCATTTAAAATAATATTCAAGCCATATGCTGAGCAATTTTGTTTCCTTTGAGGATTTAATTCTGCTGAAGTTTGTCACAGAGGTGTTGGAGGCATCCCCCTGTAAACAAAAGTTCGGAAAAGTTGTTTTGGATGTATTTATTATTAGCTCATTTCCTTCAAACAAGGCATTCAGCTGGTCTTTAGCTTTATTCACAGCTTTTTGTAGTTGTCTTGGGATTTTCTCTTTAAGAAGGGTACTAGTGTCATCTGCAAACAAGGTATTTAATTGTGATTTAGTGCTTAGGTTGGGTTGTTTATGTACAGAAGGAAAAACATAGGCCCAAAAATGGATCATTGAGGGACTCCACTTTTTATTACACTTGCACCCAAGCAATATAATCTAGTGCTGTTATTTAGTTCATGTGTAAGTATTGCTTCCTACTTCCAGATTGTTAAGTACGAGGAAAATTTTTTTAATACAGTGCCTCTAATACCACACTTTTGAAATTTTACGAACACTATTTTGAGGTCCATGATGTCAAAAGCTTTGCTTAGCTGTAAGAAAATAACAACAGCATTTTGTTTCTTGTCCATTGCTTCTAGAACGTTTCATAAAAAATTATACATGACGCTAGTCATGGACTTATTTTTCCAGAAACCAAGCTGGGCATTAGTGAGGATTTTGTTCCTGTCCAGGAATTTCATTAATTTGTTATACACTGCTGGGCATTAAAATTGCTACACCACGAAGATGACGTGCTACAGACGCGAAATTTAACCGACAGGAAGAAGATGCTGTGATATGCAAATATTAGCTTTTCAGAGCATTCACACAAGGTTGGCGCCAGTGGTGACACCTACAACGTGCTGACATGAGGAAAGTTTCCAACCGATTCCTCATACACAAACAGCAGTTGACCGGCATTGCCTGGTGAAACGTTGTTGTGATGCATCGTGTAAGGAGGAGAAATGCGTACCATCACGTTTCCGACTTTGATAAAGGTCGGATTGTAGCCTATCGCGATTACGGTGTATCGTATCGTGACATTGCTGCTCGCATTAGTCGAGATCCAATGACTGTTAGCAGAATATGGAACCAGTGGGTTCAGGAGGGTAATACGGAACGCAGTGCTGGATCCCAACGGCCTCGTATCACTAGCAATTGAGATGACAGGTGTCTTATCCGCATGGCTGTAACGGATCGTGCAGCCACGTCTTGATCCCTGAGTCAACAGAGGGGGATGTTTGCAAGACAAAAACCATCTGCACGAACAGTTCGATGATGTCTGCAGCAGCATGGATTATCAGCTCGGAGACCATGGCTGCGGTTACCCTTGACGCTGCATCACAGACAGGAGCGCCTGCGAAGGTGTACTCAATGACGAACGTGGGTGCACGAGTGTCAAAATGTCATTTTTTTTAATGAATCCAGGTTCTGTTTACAGCATCATGATGGTCATATCCCTGTTTGGCAACATCGCGGTGAACACACATTGGAAGCGTGTATTCGTCATCGCCGTACTGGTGTATCACCCGGCGTGATGGTATGGGGTGCCATTGGTTACACGTCTCGGTCACCTCTTGTTCGCATTGACGGCACTTTGAACAGTGGATGTTACTTTTCAGATGTGTTATGACCCGTGGCTCTACCCTTCATTCGATCCCTGCGAAACCCTACATTTCAGCAGGATAATGCACGACCGCATGTTGCAGGTCCTGTACGGGCCTTTCTGGATTCAGAAAATGTTCGACTGCTGCCCTGGCCAGCACATTCTCCAGATCTCTCACCAACTGAAAACGTCTGCTCAGTGGTGGCTGAGCAACTGGCTCGTCACAATACGCCAGTTACTACTCTTGATGAACTGTGGTATTGTGTTGAAGCTGCATGGGCAGCTGTACCTGCACACGTCATCCAAGCTCTGTTTGACTCAATGCCGAGGCATATCAAGGCCGTTATTACGGCCAGAGGTGGTTGTTGTGGGTACTGATTTCTCAGGATCTATGCACCCAAATTGCGTGAAAATGTAATCACATGCCAGTTCTAGTATAATATATTTGTCGAATGAATACTCGTTTATCATCTGCATTTCTTCTTGGTGCAGTAATTGTAATGGCCAGTAGTGTACATGATTCTTTCAGTGATTTTGGCAAAACCTGATAATAAAGAGACTGGTCTACAGTTTTCTAAATTTGTTTTGCCACCATTTTTATGAGTATGGATCATTTGGCAATTTTAAGACAGCCAGGAAAGGTTCTTGTCAAAAAGGGTGGGTTGATTATCTCTGCAAGATGTGTTACTGTATTTATAATTCATTCCTTTACGTTGCTCTGGTGATTGTTTGATCTGCCTCTCTTATTACTGATTACCGTATTTACTCGAATCTAAGCCGCACTTTTTTTCCTGTTTTTGTTATCCAAAAATCCGCCTGCGGCTTAGAATCGAGTGCAAAGCAAGCGGAAGTTCTCAAAAATGTTAGTAGGTGCCGCCACAACTAACTTCTGCCGAAATTTTAAAAAAAGGTGGAAGACAAGCTTTTTCTCTCCGTCCCGAGTTTCGACCATTTTCATACATTATCCAACATAGTAAATACAAATTCCGTATTGTTCATCTTCGAATGTAGCAGAATTTCAATGTACTACGAAAATACGACTGGCAAGACTGTGTGGGATGTTTGTCAATATGGCCAACTCTACGTTCTGAATTTTTTCCTACCTGTGAGAAGAGATGGTTGCTAATAGGAACCTGATGAAATGTTAATCACATGCACTATTCTCTTCACCATAAGAATAATACGAATATAAACATTTTGCCATGTATTCTTTCGTGTTTGCTGCTATCTCATTTAAATCCTGTCTGCCTAATAAGCTACGAAACTAGAGACAACAGCAAACGCGGAAGAATATACGTATCGTGTCATGTTTATATTCGTATTATTTTTATGCCTAATAGTGATACAGTCAGAAATTAAGCACGGCAACTGACTAGATTTTTAAATCTAAGATGACTAATTTCTGTGCAGAATTTGATGTACTAAAGAAGCGGCCGCAAAGATTTTCAAACAGAGAAAAATTTTCGCCTAACTCTCGTTCAGAACATGTTCTATCATACGCAGTCTATTATTTGGTTCTTGTTGATCATTATCAAAGAAAGCAGCAGTGTAAGTAACAATAAATAGCAGTCTCTTGCCATTGTTTTGCTAATGAGATGATTCCTCTCTTCTTTTTTTTTTAATTGTAAGCGGCGGTAGCACGCACAAAAGCAAGCCATGCCGCGAGCGGCGACAGGCCGTGAACACGCACTATCAGAATGCGACAAACAGTGCATGACACAGTACAATAATGCATTTTCAGCTTAGAGTGGTGTAAACACCTATAACAAAGAAAACGGCAGTTATCAGATCAAAGCAAAATAAGCAATCGATTCAAACCAGACGAAGCACGTGAAAAAGGAAGGGTACCCATATAAATACTGACGGAGCGCCTGACGCATAGCAATGGCTACCTGGTAAAGTTTAACTGCTAAGCTTACGACTCGAACCAAACTACTGTAGCTGTATCGTCATTCATTCAACTTAAATTGTGTCTCATATTACAATGGACCAACTTTGTTTAGATTTGGAGGTGCGGCCTAAAACTTTTCTCTCCTTTGAATTTCGAGTCTCATTTTTCAGGTGCGGCTTAGATTCGAGTGCGGCTTAGATTCGAGTAAATACGGTATTAGATTTTTGTGTTGTCTGTTTAATACTGCCAGAAGATATTCACGACATATTGTGGGCCAGTAATTTTCTTGTTGTCATAGTTCAGGCTGATATTTTTCTTTCTGCATTCTTTGGTAACTTAATGAATGTGTTCCTCTATTTCAGTATGTGTCTTTTTGGAATTGTTTTATAAGTTAGTGTCCGGTATGTGGTATCTTAATTGCCTCACCTATTGCTTGACCATGTCTAGTGTTTCTCAGGCCCTTGATTAGGGGTCATCAACTAACATCACAGTTCTAAAAGAGAGATGTTTTATGTGGATAATTTACACTTTTCAGCCAGAACATTATGAGGTACTTCCTGTGGTGAGAACAAGTAAGTTTGAGTCATATGCAAGTTAGTGGCAGGGTACAAAAGCTATATTAACTGGTGCTATAATACAGAAAAATCATTCATTTGATTTCATGTGAAAAGCAGCTAATATATTTGAAGTTAACAAATTGCACAGTATAGTGATCAGTTGTTGAAGAAAATGTATTGTTGTAATAATGAGACTTGATGGAAGTTCTTGTGCTGCCAGTAGCAGCAGTATTTATTAAAGTGGACAAATCACATGTAGTGTAGTTAAAACATTATCAATTTCTGTTTTACAGGCCCAGCAAGTACAGAGGAGGTCCTTAGAGAGTCACTGACAGTTCATAAATCCCTGATAACATTAACCCCATATGATGATCTGGTTTTAACAGATATAAGTATTTCTCCTCGTGAAATTAATACTGCTAATTTGAAAGGTAATGTGTGTAATCATTTTTTATTGAGCAAAATTTAATTTTTTGAAAAAATGCTTTATTACCAATTGTTGCTGTTGTAAATAATTATTTTGAACAGCACATTCACTATCACACAAAACTATGGGAATAGCAGTGCCACTGATAATGCTTCAGCATTATGTCAATCCTGTGATGCACTACATTATTGGTCCAGCTGTGGTTACAGTTGCTATGCAAGCTATGCCTGAAGCAGAGATACAAAAAGGTGAGTTCTTTTAATGAAACAAATTAATTACTTTCTGGTGTCCTGCTTATTCAGTAAAACTACAGACAGTTGAGATGTGTAACACAAAGTAAAAATGTGAAAATCTAAATTGTGTTAAATGTGGACAAAAGTGAGAGGAGCAACAGATTCTGGCTGGGTCAACTACACCGTGAAATACTGAGCTCTAAATATTTAATACTTATGCTCAGACTAACAAAAAACAAAATCAGAATATATCAGAAAATGAATAGAGTGGTGTAAAATGACAACTTGAATCCTGTAAAACACACAATATTTCATGTTGTTTCTGGCCCAACTGTAACCTAATCTGTTGGTGAATGTAGACATTTTTCCAATCAGATATTAGAGGCATACAGATTTGTCATTCAGGTATGCTAGTCCACTTTGCTAATTAAGAGTACAAGTCATTAAAGAGTGGTATTCATTTTTTATTATCTTGTGCATCATACAAAAGGCATTAACATTTTGTTGAGGAGAAGTGTTCATGCACTGTGAGCAACTGCCTGCACAGATCTGATTGAGGCCAAATAACAGTACAATGAGATAAACAGTCATCTACAAAAAATGGAGTTGAATCAATTGAAATTTTACTCCATCTCTTGAAATATACTACAGATACTTGTTAAATGTTACAACAGACATATGAGAAAGATGGTGTCGCACAATTGACCATATTTTAGTGAGCCAAACACCTTAAAGATACTTTGACTTCAGTTCAAAATAGGGCATTCAAATAGCCTTTACTCCTGTGAAAATGTTTGTGAACAACATGGCTGCCAATATTATTAAGGGAGAGGGATTTAATGTTTCCTTGGATAGTGCATCCACTATTATTATGCACGATTGCTTTCACATATTTGCTGCTGCATGCAATAGGTGTCAAAGACTGCTTACAGCTGAACAAAAGCAAATGTGAAAGGAAGCTAGTTTGTAGGGAGCTTCAGCTACTCATGGCATAGCCTAACACATCCTGGGGAGGACTGTCCCAATTCTGTCTCTGTTTCTAATTGAACTTAATTGCATCGTTGTTCTGAAAAATTGATTTGTAAGTAGTCTTTAAATTACTAAATTCATCAACATTAAAAAGTACAAAGATGGTTCAGTATGTGAAAAAGTTTGAAGTGATTTCCTTCTTTGATGGACCCTCTTACATATCAGTTTTGGTGATCATGGTTGAACACAATAGATCATTGGGGAAAGGTACGCTGACATCTAGAGGTATAATAAGTGTGAATTACATCCAGCTTGCTGCCTGTGACTCACATTGAAAATTTGTTGACAGCTCTCATATGTGGCATGATTCAAGAAATAGTGTTCCAGCATTATGCCTGAAATTAAGTCAGTGTGGGGAAAGGTGCACTGACATCTAGAGGTATAATAAGTGTGAATTACATCCAGCTTGCTGCCTGTGACTCACATTGAAAATTTGTTGACAGCTCTCATATGTGGCATGATTCAAGAAATAGTGTTCCAGCATTATGCCTGAAAATAAGTCAGTGATTGATTCATAGGAGAAACCTCAAGAATCACACTTACTCATGTCACACGAGAATGCCCTGAATTGCATGCATATCCTTGGTGCATATACTACATAACAATGTATTGTCAGTAATGTTACTCGTTATTGGACAAAACATAATGCTGACTGTCAGCTATACCCCCGTAAGATGACTCTGGCCCTGTGTGATTATTTTCATTTGCCTTATTTAAAATTACGGTTTTATGTAAATTTTTTTTTACACCTGCAATTCTGAAAGCAGTGCCAGGCCAGTTAAACTGATTGCCATGACTGATTGGTATGGAATCTCAATAAAGTCCAACTGTAAAGGGACGGGGAGGGAGAATCCAGAATGACTGTGTTTACATGTGCACAGCAGTTTTTACACTGACCAGAAACAGGTTATGAACACTTTATTATATAGTGAATGCGTGTACAGGTTTTGTTCCCTTGATCTCTGACAAGTGGTACCTTAAGGCCTCCAACAAAATAGAACAAACAAAATAAACAGCAATATCAAAATGTATTATAAAATTATTTTATTGGATAGATCAAAAAATCTCCTCACCAAGCGACAGCAAGTCACACACATAAGACTGTTGTAATTGCAAGCTTTCGGAGCCAGTGATTCCTTCTTCAGGCAGAAGGCTTGAAGGGGGAGGAAGAAGGGCAAAGGAAAAGGACTGGAGAGGTCTAGGAAAAGGGATAGATTTAGGAAAAGTCACCCAAAACTCGGGTCAGGAGAGACTTAACATCTGGGATGAGAAGGAAAGACTGATTGTTGGGGACTGCGTCGGATGAGATGTGACAACCCGAGAGCTTAAAGGTGGAAGACAGGGTAATATGCAAGACAGCGATTACTACTAAAACATCGTGCATGAGTTAATAAGAGTGAAAAGCTAAGTGCATTGTACGTAACAGAGGTGGGGGGGGGGGGGGGGGGGGCGGCGGTGAGAAACAGACGGGAAAGACAATGAAAGATGTAGAAAACTAAAATGAAAGATGTAGAAAACTAAATGCAAAGAGTAGTTACAGTAAGGCTCATATAATGTCGCAGTGTGAAAATATATTATTTATATTTTGCTCTTTTGTTCAACCAAATTATCTTGTTTGGAGAAAGAGGCAGTCACACTAAGTTTGCTGCACCAGAGGTTCCCAGTGTCAGTTAACATTAATGAATTGACAGAAAAATGGAAAAATGAAAGAGTACTGGGTGTCAAGAATATAATAAAATGAATGAATGAAAAAAAGTTAGCTTTATACTTGTATTCAGTTATACCATGCTGCTGGAATGTAAGAAGGCAGGGATTTTTAGTTTCCTGTGTTTTTTTTGCTGCTGTGCTAATAAATTTTTCAAATGAGAGCGTTTTCATCAAATATGTCTGAATAAGTTTATAACCACTGTGGAAACCCACTGCTCTAATTTGGCCCCACGATATTACCATGCAATTAAAGGTAGCTAGTGGAAAGTGTGTTAAATCCACAGATAAATCTGATATGGAATGCAGCTTACCTGTGTTGGGTAAAGTGATTAAATAAGCATACAGTGTGGAATGGACTGTGCAGTTTATGTTGAGGAGTTGGAAATTCAAAAGTCCAAAATTAACAGTGTATATCGATCTAGAAATAAACTATCCACCTCACAAGAAATAAGAGTTACTGAAAAGGAGAGAGATGTTGGTGCTTTTAAATCAATGCATCAGTCACATTTTGTATGACCCTTTTGAGCAGCATTATGACTCCATGTATAAAATCTTCTCGGTTTTCAAGCCACATCACTTCAAATAAAATTCTCGAGCTTATGACAGCTATCTCTACCATCGTCGTCAGGAGTATAACTGTTGACTACTGGGGCTGGTATGATTTTCCTCTTATATACCCATCATAACAATTGCGGGCACCAATCAGAGAGGCCAAAACAAAGTGTGCACGAAGGTGAGTCGGGCAACTTATAGCAGCTTCAGCCCACCGCGTTACTGAGCAACGTCAGATGGCGCAAGGGGCCAGTGCCATGTTAGAAACTGCCACTCCTGCCTCCCTACAGGTGTTGAGCATCCTTTGTGGCATCCTTTCAACATCCAAAGCCTGCCCCCATGCTGTACTCATTGTGTACCCCTGGTTTTTGTTAAAATTGTTGCTGTTCATTCTAATCTCAGCCACCTCTTTTATAACGGAATCCCAGTATGTTGATTCATGAGTCAAGACTCTTGTGTTCTCAGACTGTATTTTGTGTCCATTTACCAGGCAGTGCTCAGTTAAAGCCAATTTGTCAAGCTCCCTTTATTTAATATGTCTCTTGTGCTCTGTACAATGTTCTGCAACTGTTTGACTTGTCTGGCCCTCATGATGAAATACATTAATAATTTTGAAACATGACGATCTTATTAACCCATAATCAGTGACAACACAAAAGCCTTTTAGAACTTCGATCTGAAGGGCTATGTCTGCTCCACATGATCTACAGCCAAAGAACTATAAAATCAATATCCATAAGTTTATTGTCTTTAGATTCCATTACATGTAGAAGCCACATTAGTCTATGATCGAAAGTGATGTCCAGATAATATAAACAATTATTTTTAGTATCAGAACAGTGTGCCACATTACAAGTTCAATCAGTTTAAGAATTTGACAAGAATGTTAATGTCCACCCACTCCTCCAACATCTTAATAGTGAGCTACAACTGTTGAGTAGTGGTCACAGAGCTAGAAGTGGAACAGAAAATAGCAAAATCTGTCCATAAATAGTACACACTGTATAGGACTCCTTGCTGTGGAGATTATCCCATTAATTCCCCCCTGCGGGTTCGGGGGTAAGAATAGGCCCGCGGTATTCCTGCCTCTCGTAAGAGGCGACTAAAAGGAGTCTCAAACGTTTCGGCCTTAATGTGTTGGTCCCCTAAGGGGTTTGACCACTATCTTTCAAAATTTTCTGTTAGTGCGTACCATTTGGGGAAGGACGCCTTACGTGGTGTATTATATATCCATCTTGCCCTAAGATCTGGCACACCCGATATTGTCATGGAGTTGGACTTCCATCGAGCTTCCGGCCACATTGGCTGCAGTGTGTTCCGGGTAGCATACATTCCCTCCATTGTGCACTTCCATCTTTGCCCTCATGATGTACATGGATATTTCGACACCCGACATCCAGCACGGTAGCCAGTCCGTTGTGGTGGGGTCGTCATGTACCCTCTTGGTGGTAGCCCCCTGACTACACAGGGATCGCACTGCTGATGCCTGAGCTGCTACCACCCCATGTATGCCGAGGAGTAGATGCCTATCCCTCTGGGGCATCGGGACTCCCGGCAAAGGCCATCCTGCCAGGTGGTCTTTGCTGTGGCTGGGTGACGCCCATGGGGAGAGCCCCTGGTCGGAGTGGGTGGCATCAGGGCGGATGACCCGCAATGAATCGTGGTACATCATCTCTCGCTGGTGGGCCTCCACCAGCAGTCTCTAAGGGATCGAGGTCTAACCTCAACGGCAAGCAATTCAATCCAAGATCATTTCCCTCCCTGGCCACTCCATGGGAGGAACGCATGGCTAAAGACAGGAGTGGAGATTATTCACCCTGGTACCTTGTCTGTACGCGGGTCGATGGTGAATCTTTTATGCAAACTAAGCCTCAGTTTTTTGTGGAGCATTTAGAGGACAAGTTCGGGGAGGTGGAGGGCTTGTCCAAAATGCGCTCTGGGTCGGTTCTCATCAAAACAGCATCCTTTGCCCAGTCACGGAGGTTGCTCACTTGTGACAAGTTGGGGGATGTTTCCGTCACCATCACTCCCCATAAAAGTTTAAACATGGTCCAGGGTATTATATTCCACAGGGATCTTCTACTGCAGTCCGACGATGAACTACGTGCCAATCTAGAACGACGGGGTGTTCACTTCATCCGGCGCGTTCATCGGGGTCCGAGGGATAATCAGGTAGCCACCGGTGCCTTCATCTTGGCCTTCGAAGGTGATGTTTTACCCAAAAAGGTCAAGGTGATGGTTTACCGCTGTGATGTGAAGCCATATATCCCTCCTCCGATGCTGTGTTTTAAATGCTGGAAGTTTGGGCACATGTCATCCCGCTGTACTTCCGGCATCACATGTCGAGATTGTGGACATCCTTCACATCCCAATACTCCATGTGCTCCGCCTCCCATCTGTGTTAACTGTGGAGAACACCATTCCCTCTGCTCGCCGGACTGTAGGATCTTCCAGAAAGAACGGAAGATAATGGAATATAAAACCCTGGACCGCCTGACCTATTCTGAGGCTAGGCGGAAATATGAGAGGCTCCATCCTGTGCCAATGATGTCAACATACGCCGCTGCTGCAACGACGGTTCTTCCATCTCCTGTGTCGTCTCATACGGTTGGTTCTATGATTGGTCAGCATCCAACGGCCCCTTCGATTGTGGGGGGCACTT
Organism: Schistocerca cancellata; assembly: GCF_023864275.1. Taxonomy (NCBI): domain Eukaryota; kingdom Metazoa; phylum Arthropoda; class Insecta; order Orthoptera; family Acrididae; genus Schistocerca; species Schistocerca cancellata. The sequence continues at coordinate 388,051,971 of NC_064626.1, read as the reverse complement.
ACACCCTGTTGCTCCTGCTCCATCTTCTTCAGGAGCAACACCCTCCCAACCATCGGGGACATCAGCTCCCCCTTCCCAGCCGTAGAAGCGTAAGACTTCTTCGGCTACTCTCGCCAGGAAGGGATCCCTTAGGGACCTCCCTTCGCAAGTTCCGACCAGTGAAAAAGCGGACGCCCGCAAGTGGTTGAAACAACCACCAGTCCCTGGTCGTAGGGCCTCACGGTCGTTGTCTGTCCCTGAGACTGACCCACTGAAGCCCATGAAGCCTGACCCACCGAAGGCACAGCGCGACAAGCAGAAAAAGAAGGAAGTCCCCAAGACCAACGATATTGCGGTGGCACCCGTCCCACCGCTTCCTACAAGCTCTGCCTCTGAGGACGAGGTGGAGATTCTGGCGTCTGCTAAGGACCTCGATCTCACCGGTCCCTCAGACGCCATGGATAGCACTAGCACAGGTGCTCAATCGGAGGCAGCAGGTGACCCAGTGGCGTAATCTGCCTTCCCAGTCCCGTCATGCCTTTCAGACATGAAAATACCATCCTCCAGTGGAACTGCAGCGGTTTCTTCCACCATCTCGCTGAGCTCCAGCAGCTTATCAGCCTTCACCCTTTCTTCTGCATTGCTCTTCAGGAAACTTGGTTTCCAGCGATGCGAATCCCCGCCCTCCGAGGCTATTGGGGTTATTATAAGAACCGAGCAGCTTATGAAAGGGTGTCTGGTGGCGTCTGCATCTATGTTCTTAACTCTCTTCACAGCGAGTCTGTCCCTCTACAAACAGCTTTAGAGGCTGTCGCTGCTAGGGTGTGGACGCCGCAGGCTATTACCGTCTGCAGTCTTTACCTTCCACTGGATGGTGATGTCGCGCTGCATGTCCTGGCTACACTGATAGCCCAATTGCTGTCACCTTTCTTGTTGCTGGGCGACTTCAACGCCCATAACCCTCTGTGGGGTGGGTCAGTGGCAACAGGTCGAGGCGCCACCATTGAGCATTTATTGGCACAGTTCGATCTTTCACTTCTAAATGATGGTTCCTTCACACACTTCAGCGTGGCGCATGGCACGTACTCCGCCATCGACCTTTCGATCTGCAGCCCTCGCCTCTTACCGTCTGTCCAATGGAGTGTGCATGACGACTTGTGCGGCAGTGACCACTTTCCGATCTTTCTGTCACTGCCACCACGTCACTCTTCTGGGCGCCCCAGCAGATGGGCTATGAATAAGGCTGACTGGGATTTGTTTTCCTCCACTGCCGCTATTGAGCCTCTCTCTAGTGATGACATTGATGCGGTGGTTCAATCGGTCACCACCGGCATCGTTACTGCCGCTGAATCTGCCATTCCCCGTTCTTCTGGGTCCCCTCGGTGGAGGGCTGTGCCTTGGTGGTCGCCTGAGATCGCTGCAGCGATTAAAGATCGCCGGCGGGCGCTCCAGCGTCACAAGCGACATCCCTCCGTAAGCGACATCCCTCCATAGACCACCTTATCGCCTTCAAACGGCTGTGTGCGCGGGCCCGCCTCCTTATCCGCCAAGGCAAGAAGGAGTGCTGGGAGCGGTATGTGTCCACTATTGGCCTCCATGTCACTCCATCGCAGGTCTGCGCCAAGATTCGACGCGTCTACGGCTATCGGACCCCTGCCAGCGTCCCTGCGCTCTCACTGAATGGAGCAGTTTGTACTGACTCCGACGTCATTGCAACCCGCTTAGCAGAGCATTTTGCTCTGAGTTCCGCTTCTGCGAATTACCCCCAGGCCTTCCGCTCCATCAAAGAGCGGATGGAACGTCGGAGCCTTTCTTTTCGCACCCACACTTCTGAATCCTACAATGCTCCATTCAGTGAGTGGGAATTTCACAGTGCCCTTGCCGCTTGCCCTGATACCGCTCCCGGGCCAGATCGCATCCACTGTCAGATGCTGAAACACCTTTCAGTGGACTGCAAGCGATGCCTCCTCAATCTTTACAACCGTCTCTGGGTCGAGGGTGAGTTTCCGTCGCAATGACGGGAAAGCATTGTCATCCCCGTTTTGAAACCGGGCAAGAGCCCTTTGGAGGTGGACAGCTACCGCCCCATTAGCCTCACCAACGTTCTTTGCAAGCTTCTCGAATGGATGTTGAGCCGGCGCTTGAATTGGGTACTGGAGTCTCGGGGCCTTCTGGCTCCGTCTCAGGGTGGGTTCCGTAAAGGCCGCTCCGCCGCCGACAATCTGGTGAGCCTGGAGTCGGCCATCCGTACTGCCTTTGCCCGCCGTCAGCACCTGGTCGCTGTCTTTTTCGACATGCGGAAGGCATAAGATACGACATGGCGTCATCACATCCTTTCTACGCTTCATGGATGGGGTCTTCGGGGCCCTCTGCCAATCTTTATCAGAAATTTTCTGTCGTATCGTACCTTCCGCGTGCAAGTTGCGGCCTCTCATAGTTCCTCCCGAGCCCAGGAGAACGGGGTACCACAGGGCTCTGTCCTCAGTGTCTGCCTGTTTTTAATTGCAATCAACGGTCTCGCTGTGGCAGTAGGAAATTCTGTCTCCGCTTCCCTGTATGCTGACGACTTCTGCCTTTACTATAGCTCTATTAGCATTGCAGCAGCTGAACGTCAGCTACAGGGCACAATCCTCAAGGCGCAGTCTTGGGCTGTAGTGCGTGGTTTTCAGTTTTCGGCTGCCAAGACCCGCGTTATGCATTTCTGCCAGTGCCGAACGGTCCATCCTGAGCCGCGGCTTTATCTTGGCGGCGAACTTCTTGCTGTGGTGGAGACCCACAGGTTTTTGGGTGTACTTTTTGATGCCCGGTTGACTTGGCTGCCTCATATTCGGCAGCTTAAACAGGCGTGTTGGCGGCATCTAAATGCTCTGAGATGCTTGAGCCACACCAGCTGGGGCGCTGACCGATCAACCTTGTTACGGCTCTACCAGGCGTTAATCCAGTCCCGTCTGGATTATGGGAGCCTGGCTTATGGCTCCGCTTCCCCATCTGCGTTGCAGGTACTGGACCCAATACTACACAGCGGGATACGCCTTGCCACTGGTGCCTTCCGCACCAGCCCTGTGGACAGCATACTCGTGGAGGCAGGTGTCCCTCCCCTGCGGTTACGGCGCCAACGTTTGCTGGCCGCTTATGCTGCCCATGTTTTTAACTTGCCCGGGCATCCAAATTACCGTGTCCTGTTCCCGCGGTCAGTTGTTCATCTGCCAGAACGTCGGCCCCGGTTGGGTTGTCCGATCGCTGTCCGCGTCAAGGAGCTTCTCTCCAGGCTTGGGTTTTTCCGTGTTCCACCTCCTTTCCGGGCACCTCTGCGTACACCCCTGTGGTGTGTCCCTCGCCCTTGCCTTTGGCTCGACTTGGCACAGGGCCCGAAGGACTCAGTCCCTCCAGAGGCCTTCCGCCGCCGCTTTTATTCCATCCTGGCCACGTATCAGGGCTCTGGCATTGATTACACTGACGGCTCGATGGTTGCTGGTCGAGTCGGTTATGCGCTAACTCTAGGGGACCATTCCGAACAACGTTCTTAGCCGGCTGGGTGCAGCGTTTACACTGCTGAGCTGGTCGCCATCTTTCGAGCCCTAGAGTATATCCGCTCCTGCTCAGGTGAGTCCTTCGTTATCTGTAGCGATTCCCTGAGCGGTTTACGAGCTCTCAACCAGTATTTCCCTCGTTCTCATCTGATGATGGCTATCCATGAGTCCCTGCATACTCTTGTGCGTTGCGGCCGCTCTGTGGTCTTCGTGTAGACCCCAGGCCATGTTGGGATACCTGGCAACCTTCACCGCCTGGTGAAAGAGGCCACTAGTAAATCATCTCTGGGGATTGGCCTCCCGGAGACTGATTTGCGGGCAGTCTTACGCCGCGAAGTTCTTTCGGTTTGGGACGCTGAATGGCGCAATCTGCCCACGCCCAACAAACTCCGTCCAATCAAGGCGATGACGGCTGTGTGGCGGTCGTCCATGCGGGTCTCCCGCAAGGAGTCTGTTGTCCTCTGCCGGCTGCGCATTGGGCACACTCGGCTTACGCACGGCCACTTATTGCGCCGTGAGGACCCACCTCTATGTCGCTGCGGCTCCGTTTTATCTGTGGTCCATATTTTATTGGAGTGTCCGCTTTTAGCTGTGCTCAGGCAGTCGTTCGCACTGCCTGACACGCTCTCTGCCCTTTTAACAGATGACTCTGCTACGGCTGACTTAGTTTTACGTTTTATTTGGGCAGGGGGTTTTTATCATTTAATCTAAGTGTTTCTGTTTTATCTTATTGTTTTGTGTTGATTCTGGCATTTGGCCTCCGGTTTTAAACTGATTTTATAATGTGTTTTAAGTGGTTGGCTTTTCCTTTTTTATCTCTATGGTCGGCCAACCACCGTCACACTCTGTGTGATTTTAGTTCGTTTTGTCTGGTCTTTGTCTCAGTTTCTCTTTTTCTGTGTCGTCTGTGCTCTATTCTGTTAATCGTTTTTATTCTCTGTGGGTGTTTTTAGTACTTGGAAAAAGGGACCGATGACCGTAGCAGTCTGGTCCCTTTAACCCCACAACTCAACCCCCCCCCCCCCCCCAATTATCCCATTAATTGCTATTGCAGGCACTGTGACATTTAAATTGGAGCTGTAAAATCTGCCCTCAGAGTCTTTCATGGTGGGACGTCTATATAAAATCTTGGTTTTCAAACCCCAACAATTCGAATAAAATTCTCGAGCTTTCGATGGTTACCTCCACATCATCGTCAGGAGTAAAACTACTGTCTGCCAGGGCTGGCATGATTTTCTTCTTTTATACACACGATTACAGTCACTGGCACCAATCAGAGAGGGCCAAAACAATGCATGCGCGGAAGGTGAGATGGGCAGCTCATATAGCAGCTCCAGTGTGCTGCAGCACAGAGTGACATCAGGTGGTGTAAGGGACTGCTGCCATGGTTGAAACTGTCACTTTTGCCTCCCTGTAAGTGTTAAACATCCTTCGTTGCTTCCTTTCAGCATCTAAAACTTGCCCCCAGGCCCTACTCAGTGTGTACCCCTGGTCCCTGTTAAAATTGTTAATGTTCCGTTTAAACACAGCCGCCTCTTTTATAGTGGAATCCCAGTATGTTGACACACAAGCCAAGACTCATGTTCTCAAACTGTATTTTATGCCCACTTTCCAGGCAATGCTCAGCTATGGCTGACTTGTTGAGCTCTCTTTGTTTAATGTGTCTCTTGTGCTCGGTACAATGTTCTGCAACTGTACAAATTGTCTGGCCGATATAGATACTGCCGCACACACAAGGGACATCTTATGCACCAGGCACATGAAGAGCCATGTCGTCTTTAACAGTTCACAGCATATCTCGTATCTTGTGAGTGGGCTAGAACACTGGTCTCAATCCATGTCTCTGCAGTACACATCTTAACTTGCTGCTTGTTGTCCCATAGTATGGCAGGAAAGCTGCCGGCTTGACATCTTCAGCCAGTATACAAGGTATCCTTCTTCGGTGACACCTGAAAGTGTTTGCAATGTCTCTTTTGCTATAATCATGGGAATTCAGGAAAATGAGACTAATGATGAAGTAGCAAAGGACACCATGTGCCATCCTCTTACATGCTGTGAACTTGTTGTCAAGTAGCAGGGCCACATGTCACTGAGAGTTACAGAGGCTCTCCCAGTATGGCACAGAAATATTTTTACCCCTTATTTTAACTGAAAATGTATTTCATTATGACAAGAGTGCACAACTGGTTTATCACCTGATCTTCCCTATATTTTGGGTGGTGGTGAAACAAGTGTACGTATTTTAAACTTTTGTAGTATGTTCAGTCTTCTGCCTAATGTGTTACACAGGAGATTTTGGTGTATACTCATGATAGCATGCTCATCCATTTGTTTGGTGATCAGCCAGCCACAATATAGTGACTTATTGTTTGGTATGTCTAACTGTATCATTATTTTAAAACAGAAACACACAATTTTATGTTTATGATGAAAGAGGGTGAATGTATGAGAGAGAGGATAGAAAGCAGAGAGGATAGAAAGCAATTTTGATTTATAGTTTCAGTTTTAGTTTTAAAGATTTTAATGAAATTTGTCTTCAGAAGTTGCAGTAAGGATGCTAGTAACTGAAAAGTTGAGATCTTACTTAACCTCCAGTCATATTCACAGTAACCACCACCACCACCACCACCACAACAACAACAACAACAACAACAACAACATTGTCATCATAAAACACATGCGGTTTGTGAAAATCTAAATAAGAAATTTGAAACACTCTCCTTTCACATATAGAAAGTGATGGAACAAAATTGAGGAACACTTAAGGATATTAAATGTCTCTGTAATGGGATGTTCCTAGCTGAAGCTTTGCCCTTTCACAAAGAATCAACTCTCATAAAGGCTATTAATAGGCTTGGTAATATCTCACATGGCTGAAATACATAACAGCAGTAAGGATTTTTTATAATGCAAGTGGAAATACACTGGAGTGCAAAACTTGAGGATGTAAGTAATTTACACATGATGTGTGTCTGCCAAATAACATAGATCAATGAATTGTGAGCTGTACATAGAAAGAACTGACACAGTGTAGTACAGAATGTAACTGAAAGAAATATGTAATGAGACGAACAGAAATGCCACTTTCATTCAGAGACAATAATTGCATTGAAGTCACTGCAGTCATGATGGGCCCCTGGACTTTACCAAAAGGGGGGATCATGGTTGTTAATAGGGGGTGTGATCACCATGGTGGCAAGTCATGTTCTGCAATGTGCTCCCATGCTGGCCACAAGATGGGTAAGGAGTTCTTTTGATACGACGTTTCACTCCTCCACCAGCACAGCTGACTACTGCTGAACGGTTATTGATGCCTATGGACATACTGCAGAACGTCTCTCCAGCACATCATGCACATGCTCAATGGTATTTAAGTTTGGAGGCGGTGGTGGTGGTGGGGGGGGCAGCCCTGTGCATTTGCCGAATATCCTTTCATATGAAGAGATCCACCACCTGTTCTGTTCAACGAGATCACACATTAGCTTCCACAAAAATGAAAGAAGGCCTAAGACACATCTGAAAAGATAAAAGATGCCCATGGGGAAGGAGTAGGGACACAAGGGTGTTAACCGATGATTGCATCTTGTTCAAAGATTTGGAGGTCCTTCCACCCCTGCAACATTACGTGTTGCCATGATTGTTTGGTGGTCCAGGTATTACTGTGTGTGCAGAAATAGTATTGCATGGGCATACTGCCCTCAAAATATTTGAACACGGTACACTCACCAGTTAATGCCCTTGTGACACTACTCGTTCCTCACGTGCACCGTGTCAGGGGTGTATTTAGCCCTGACTTCATTATTATGGATTACAAAGTGCAGCCGTATCGAACTGAGCTGGTGGAGGAGCTCTTTGAATTGCCTGTTCCTCCCAGCTTAAATGCAGGATGTGTTTAGGAGATGTATTGACGCACATTACCAGTGACTGTCGAGCAGTTGTCAACTGTGCTGGTGGAGCTATGGGACACCCTACCTCAAAAAATGCTTATGAACCAGCATAGGGCATGTTGTAGAACATGAATTGCCATTTGTGGTGATCACGTACATTATTAAAAACCGTGTCTTGCAATTTGTAATGTCTGGGGGACCCCTTCAGTGTAATTATTGTCTTTGAATAAAAGTGCCATTTCTGTTTACCTCAGTGCATTTCTTAGTTACCTGCTTTACTCTGCTGCAGCACTTCTTTCTTTGTATGGTTCAAATTTCATCAAGTTGTGTTGCTTGGCAGTGACAATGATACAAAAGTTATTTTCTTCTTTAAGCTTTTTACACCACTGTATTAGTTGCTGGTGAAGCACAAAGAAAACCATGCTTAACTCACACTAAGTATGGCTGAGGGTTTGCTGATTTGTCACAAAACTAGTTGCTTCAAATTTCATAAGTTGATTTGGCCCTACCACATTGGAATGCAGAATGCAAGGAACTTCTGGCAATTATGGGCCATCTGTTCAAAACCCAGTAGTGTAATGCTTGGAACCATGAGGATGTTTAGGTTTCTCAAAGCATCATCAGATATGGGATAGAGAATATTCAGTGTTCATGGAAGAGAAGAAAGTAGAAAGGGCTAAGGCTTTGTTTATAGTAGCACTGACAACAGCCATCAGCTGCCGTTGCCAGAGGTCGCCCAACAGCATTGTCCAATGACATCTTAGTCATGGTGCATCAGATCTCATTCATCAGTTTTTGGCAGGATTGAGCTGGTTAAGTTAGTTTTTAACCTCCAAGGGTAGGATCTATTAAAAAGATGCCGAATCAGCTATAACTGTCTCAAAAAGAATGTTTCGGCTACTGTACACTCTGTCTTCAGTTATCGGAATTAAGAAACAAGTTTTACAAAATACACATGTATTATGAAAATATGTAGTTTCAGTGATACACCACTCTAAAGATATCTCCAAAACACATTATTCAGAGTGTGGTTTATTATGCTGCAGTGGCAACTTCAGAGTATGAAGCCTGTGCTAATGAGGTCATGTGCACATAATGATTAATTCACGTGGTAAAAAGTAGATGTTTCTATTATATGCTGAATGGGTAAAATTTGTGGGTGAGTAAGCAAGCATTATTTAATTAATGAAAAGTAGATTTGCGGTGTCACACCCAGTTCACTTTATTCTAAAAACAATGTACATTCATGCCATACTGGCAGTAGGTATATTCAGATAATCTAATTCTAGCACTGGAATCTTCACTGCTTTTCGACCACTTGCCCATTGGATTTGAGAAAGGACATAACAAGATTTCTGGTGGCAGTATTATTTCAGATTCAATGTAGTTTGTAATAAAGGGAGTCAGCCATATTACATTGTCTTAGGACACTTGCATGAAGCATAGCTCCAAAATTTGATACAGAATAAACTTAAATCTTCGCAATATTTGGAGGTGCAGGAGTGAAATTATTAGCTTTTAAATTGGTATTTAGGGCATGGCAAATAACATCCAAAATATCACACAAAAACTTTGAAAGTGTACTTTTCAGAATGTAGCAGAGGCCTAATCATTGGAAAGGTGTAATCACCATGTCACTTCTTGTTTTACTTGAACCAGAATTGCATCTTTAATGTGAGTATTAGATGTTTTGATAGAGCTCAAATCACAGCCCTAGGCAACCACTAGAAATCTGTTTTCTTTAACTTATTTGAAGTGGTGTAGACAAATTTCGGTTAACCTTCAATGACTGTCATTCAGCATACATGTGAAAGACAAGCACAAAGTTTGGAATAAGATACCCTGAACACCTAAAGCACTGTAAAGTCGAAAAACTTGTGTACCACATTTGCAAACTATTTCATGGAACAGAATAACCAGGCTACTGGCATAAAAATGCCAGTAAGCAATAACAAAAGTTTGTAGACAGCTAATGTCCACCTATCGCAACCCAAAAATGTCACTACAGTAACTTTAATCATAAAATACACCATCCTTGTCACTTAAATTATTTTTCAAGGTTATAATCTACACCAAAATTCCCAACAAAGATTTTGTCTACTATTGGTTTCCAATAAACCTGTGATTACAGTCCATAGATTCTGAGCTACATCTTGATTTGATATTTTTCATCCTCAGTTTACCCCAAACTACTCCTTTAAGTAAACTTATCAGTTTCCCACAGACCATGTTGCATGTCATGTCAGCCATTATGACCGAAAAAACAAAGTGATTTGAATTTCGCTGATTGTTGTCCAAAGACTGTATGTTCTGGTGAAGAAATTGGCTACATTGTGATCGTGCATGTAGTGACATACTGATTTGAAAAGATCTGTCACGTTCGGACGGTGTTGGTCGTCGGTGGAATCCTTTGATATCAGTGGCACTGTGAATGCAGTCTGAGAGTTGTTAAACACGTTTCATGTGGTGATGCAAAAGTTGTATGAAGCCGTACAGTCTCAGGCTTTTACTCTACAGTTTGCATCAGCCATAAAGAAACAAGTTCCCAAAGTGAAATCTCCAACACAGACTGTCAGAAGAAACAGCACAAGTCCTAGCATTTGCAAGTGCAAAAATAGAATGCCATTTAATGTTACTCCACGTGTTACTTGCATTCCTGTCAAGGCACTTGCTAAACAACAAGTAACACAATCAATAGTGAAATTGCCAACTAGAAAAGTATTTGCATCCTTGACCACAAGAATGATCACTGTCATATAGGGCAAAATGAATGAAGAAATAAAAGTTCTTCAAAAATGCCATCAAAGACATCAGGTCTGGTTCAGAGCAGATGGATTTGGAGGTGTTCCTTAGGGAACTGTGTAGCCCCTTTACCTAGTTCACAATGTTTCCCTTATCTGCCCCATCCCACTCTAGCAGTTTCTGCAGTAGTGCATGTGCTATGTTTGCTCACAATGTTCCTAATAGTTGCCCCTTCTCTCACCCCCTCCTCCCTCCTCTTCCAATGAAAACTTAATGTCAAGGGTACCTTGCTTATGCTAATACTGAAATTACATACCAGTTTACACTGATGGGTCTCAGATGGGGGACACTATTGGCTGCTTTGCAGCTTGCCCCAGTTGTGTACTAAGGAGCTGAGGGGCAAGTAATCTTTATGTTAATGAAGCTGGTGACTTGTACTCAGGCTACAAAATTCCTCACAGTCAGAGAGTTCCTGCATACGCATAATCCAACTATTGCATTTACCCAGCAGAAGAACCAACCCAAACGTATAACCTCAATGTTGGAATAGGTTATTCTTCTTGGTATCAAGTCATGTGGCAATTATGGACAACAAACTGGCAGAGACAGCAACAACAAACTGGCAGAAACAGCAGCAGTGAAAGTATGCAACATCCCCACGGGGTCACAATATAAAGCGATCTGCAGGCAGTAAACCTGGTGGGAGGGAGGGGGACTGGAAGCCATGAACAAGTTACGGCTAGTTAAGCTAGCTGCTTGGCTGTGACAAGTCTTCTAATGAGAGTGCAGCACAAGGTTTGAATGACCTTCTGTTTTTGAATTTTGACTTTGAAATGTTAAGCAGCTGTAGAAATTTTCTTCTCTTCCAAGTTCCTCCCAAAAGCTTTTTGAAATAACACTTAGGTGGAAATAGTAGCTAAGCTTTAAAATATGTGAAACAGCTTTTTGTGCACTCAACCATTTGAATATGTTACCCCTGTATTATTATTGTGCTATTTGATTAGTTTATTGTTTTATATAATTTATTTTCTTCAGTATGCTCTTCAGTGGCCAGGCTGTTGTGCATACTTAAATGGAATTGTGAAAAATTGGTTTAAATCTAAATGATCAATAAATTGAGGATAATCCAGTATTCACAAAACATTATGTATTCTGATAGTTTGGATCATCCATGTAAACATCAGCTTATGCCTGGTTGCAATGAAAAGACACCTTTAACAAAGAAAACCCGGAGAAAAATAAGCAGATCTGTTTTGTATATGTGGAACCACTGATGGTCATCTTACTGACAATTCTGAAGAAATCCCATATTCAAACTGAGTTTACTCATGTGACAAAGGGGGATGATGTAATCAACTCAGTGAATCAGACTCTGTTATTGATTACTTAATTTTTATCCAGCTGGACATTTGTAGTGATGATACAATTGTTAGAATGCCATAATATAGACTTGAGTTATTGAAAGAAAGCAGTAAGGGTCAATAAACAATTTGAAGCCAGAATGAACACTATAACAATAACAAACACCTACAATTACCATTTTTAAAAGTCCCAATAGTGGGAAATGAAACGGGGAGGTGTTGAAGCTGGCATGTGAGTGGAAAAACCATCCAGGCATTCACTTGTAACATGTCTTCCTGCAGAGGTTGCAAGCCACAAATGAGAGCAGACCGGGGAGGGAGGGGGGGGGGGGGGGGGCGAGAGAGAGAGAGAGAGAGAGAGAGAGAGAGAGAGAGAGAGAGAGTGCTGGACATAACATTTTCATCTAAATGCAAAACATTATCAAAGCTATCAACATTAATAACCGAGCATTATGTTACTCTGTATTCAATATGTGACTCTCAGATATTTTGTGTGACGTGAATATAATTGAAAGCACATGAGTGCAGTTATCAAAGGAAGTAACTATTTTCGTTATCTCTCTCTTTTGGGAAAAAGCCATCAATAATCCTGTGGAGCAGGAGTTCGTCATCTTCTTCATATACTTCTTGGTAAACCATTGCAACCTCATGGTTTGCCTTGACTAAATAACACCCTACTGTAATTTCCTCTAATAACTTTATTTAGGTGATGGAAATCGTCTGCTGCTTTCCCTGGTTACCATAAGGCAGTGATGGGTAGGTGACTGCTTAGGAAATTTTATCATGTGGCTCTAAATATGGTTGGCATGTCATATCATGCCCATTGACATTCACAGAACACACACCTTTTGGATGGTTATCTGACTGGAATTGTTTGATGTTTTTTGAAAAACATTGATCCAAAAGCAGTTCCTCTGAACCATGTTTTTACAGTATAAAGTGTAACTAATGCAAGGAAATGGTAACTCAGAGGCGTGCCCTTATGCTTTGCTATCAGTAGTCAACAAAATTCTGAGGATGAGGATGAAACTGTTTGCAAGTAAGGTGCATCCAGTACATTCTGCCAATTTAAAATCTAAACTAATTGCACTTCATGTCTACATGAATAAAACTGACACATGTCTCTTATGGCACTGGGTTCAAGTGAAATAACTGCTTCTACAACCTAAGCTTTCTTATTCCCGGCACAACTGATGAAGAACATGTTGAAAAGAGAAGAAATAACACAATAGGTCATCAGCGTGTGAAATTGTCCCCATTTACGTTAATGGAAAAGTTATTAAATAGAACACCAGTTTCTCTTTTCCTTTCACCTTGGAGGGGGGGGAGGGGGAGGGAGGAGGAGGACAAGAGAGAGAGAGAGAGAGAGGGGGGGGGGCTATTAACATTACTGGGGTTAAAGGTTTTCGGAAATAACTACAACCACTCGTCTTTTGTGATGGCTCAATTTTTATTTTACAATGACTTGTTTCAGGATGCCTTTATACTGCCTGATGATGAGCCCTAGGTTACTTGAAGCTGATCGTAGTAATATTTCTGTTGTTTCGAAGCAAGATGCCTCTTGGTCTCAAATGATGCTAGATATTGTTAGCTTGAACTAAGAATTCTTTTACTACTTGTATGTACTTCCCAGCCATATGCATAGAAATTTACTTGCATGACCTTTGATCCTATATATAGAAGTTTTCATTTATCTGTGTACCAATGAAAATGTAGTTAACTTTAATAAAACAGTAATTGACAGGTAAATGTATCAAGAGCACTGAAATTGTCAAGATATGCTTAATAATTCCAAGTATTCGACAATTGAGAAAATTTTGTCTGTAAACTACAGAAAGCATTTTTGTTGAATAGTATTATAGTGTAATGTGTGATAATAATAATAATAATAATAATAATAATAATAATAATAATAGTAACAACAACAACACCACTCTTAGTTTATCTGTCTGAATTTTGACACTAAACTTTTTGTGTTACCACGCAGACTATGTGATTGCTATAGTATCCTTGACGTTTTCTATTTCACCATGAAGTGAGCAGTTGTTTTGAGCTATGTGTATAAATGTACATAAATCTCTTGCAATTTAATATTAAGAACTATCTTCAGGTGTGATTATAACATTTGTCTTCAATAGCCTGCAGAATGCACATTTGTTTGTTTTTATTCTTCAGATAAACTATTTAGGAAGTACCACTTCATACGGTTACTTCTGTCACATGACTTTGTCTTTAATGGTGCATGGGAAGTGAAGGTATGTTGGAATTTTCACTTGACTGCTTCTTGAAAGTTTTGCTGTATATCTTAGAACAAAGAACTTAGGCACTGCAGAATTTGTTTAGCCTGTTAATTGAGTGCATGCTACTTGTACTGTAGTAGTAGTAGTAGTAGTAGTTTTGATAAGTGGTAACTAAATCTAACAGGAGCTAACATATAAATCGATGGAACTGTACAATCTGTACATAGTATCACAGATTATTAATAAATTTGTCAAGTTACTGGTAACGCGACTGTAGGAGCATTATACACAATTCTAAGAACATAATTGTCAAAATAACTTATTATAATCTGAACCTCATATCCATGAATTAGAAATAGTTGGCAGTAATTTTTGCAGATGCTTGCTACATTTGGTAGCAGACCAATTTCTGGTTAAGGTAAATAAAGTTCTGTATTGCAGCAACATTTTTGTAAAACTGTCCTGCAGATAGAGTACCTATGTTGGGGGAGGGGGAGGGGAGGAGGGAGAGACTTTGGCCAAGCTTATAGGAGCAAAAATTTATCTGATGTGGATAACTACTTCTAAATGTTTCAGCTTTCAGGACATGGCCCTGGCTGAATGTAGATGAGAAATAGGTGCAAACAAAGAAAAAGATGATTGTTAGATATTTAAAGACAGCATTAAATGAACCACATCTTTCACATTTAAAAAAAAAAAAAAAAAAAAAAAAAAAAAACTATGGAGTATGAGCCGCCTCCTGTGTAATGTATTCACTAAAATTATAACCTACTAAATAGAAAAACCATTGCTTTTTAAGCATGCAAAGTAATGAGCTGGCTTTCAAAGGGGATGTGGCACAGTGGACTATTTGCATGTTGCTAACAAAGTTATAGTGTAAAGGAATGAGTGTGAATTACCATTTTGTCTATTGACAAGTTCCAAGAAAATCTGCACTAGTATTCAGAAACAAGATATCGGTTGAACCAGTGTTACTATACTATAAAATAAATTCATCAGTGCTACAGCGTACTTTAAACTTGACCAAGATAGTAAGAAATGTACAATTGAAAGAGGAGTCAGGGAGGAGGATATTTTGTGTAACCAAGACTTTTCTCTGCAACACTAGAGAACCCTTAAGACAGGAAAACAGAAGGAATGTGTATTAATGGAACTTTCTTGAACCATCCAATAGAGTAAGTGTGGAGGCAGGCCTGAAAAGTAGTTGTAATAAGGCTAAAATAATGCACAGAAACATACAGAAAAGAAAATATTAAAGTTGACCTTGGACCAGTAGAGTTTATTTATTTATGGTTATTGGGAAGAAAAGTTGGATGGGCAGAATAAGACAGAGTAAAACTGGCCTGGCGTGCTTTTGGTAAACTAATTAGGGGCCCTAAAGCAAGTTTCTGTTATCACTAACAAGAGAAGTTTACAGTCAGAGTGAAGTAGCAGTTTTGACTTAAGGTTGTGATTGTGGACTTACAATGCGAAAACCATATAAATGTTGAGGGTTGTTTAATGATCACTGGAGAGATGTTTATCAGGAATTTTTAAGAGGACAAAACAAAGAAATTTATCTGGAAACAGTCTGAAATGGAAAAAGCAATTATGGCTCTCATGAAAATCAAATGAAAGCGAGTTCGACTTACTGTCCAGTGAACACCTGGTAGGTGGACTGAGGAGATTGTTTGCTGGACTGAAATTGTCATTACAAAACATACAGGAGCTACATGAATGCATATAGCTGAAGCCAATAGGGCATGGAGAAGTCTGGAGGAGGCCTTTATCATGCAGGTAATGTAAACTTGTTGCTTCTGCTGATGAGGATGCTGATGATCATATATCAGTTAATAACAGAATACATCTGTTGTATGGGTTATCATCTACACAACCAGAAGAAAAGGATGTGATAAGTCTATTTTCTTACTGTTCCTATATGATTGTGGCTTTGAAGCAGATGTCATACAGAGAAAAAGTGTTTTTCACAGTTGGATCTAAGATAAGAGTAAATAATCTAAATTTACTTGAGTGAGTTTGGAACAATCAACACAACTGGATTTCTGTACCATTCTTAAAATTGACAAAAATATGATGTTAAAATGTTTAAATCTTTGAACTGGCATTCTCTCTCTCTCTCTCTCTCTCTCTCTCTCTCTCTCTCTCTCTCTCATATGTGTGACACATGAAGTTTAGCTGTTATGAGACGAGATGTTCTGCCAGTAGTAGATCTTGGGATTTGACACTAATTAAGTACAACAATATTGGTATGTCTCACTTTTCTTGAGAAATTGAAAAGAAAATGTTAAAAACATACTGATATTCAATTTTTCTCGCAGATCTATTAAGTAGTTACACAGGGATGCATAGAATTCTTTACAATGTGTTTATAAACAGATTTAGAGAAGATCAATAATTGTAGATTTGAGGTCTCTTTAATATACATTGTGAATGATTGATGATAACACTGCTGCCACTCATACTATCATATTATTAAAAAAATCTATGATGTTAGAGAAATGCTTGTGCAGAATAAAGACCAGTCTGAATGGGAAATAACAGTTGAATGTTAAATCAACACACTTGTCAAGCACACACATAACTCACTATGTACAAAGTGCAAGTAAGACTGTACTGGGCAGTTTCTTGTTACAGGCCCCCCCCCCCCTCCCCCCCCCCCTCCCGCCCCTCAGTTAATACGGTGTTTCTGTTGCATTGCGTAATTAACAACTTTTGGTTTTTTCATACTGTTTATCTGTCTCCTTTGCTTTGGGAAAGTATTATTGTCAGCTTTAATGTTAATCTAGTGCTAAGACTAACACATGGTCATATTCTGTGATGTATTGTTTCTTTTTTAAGACTGCAGAAAGATGTTCATAATTCCGTTAATATACGCATTTGCTTGCCTGATTCCAGGGTTGTGGAATCTCCTTATTTTTCCCTGTGTTACAGAAAATTATGTATAGTGTATTAATATTACAAATTATTCATCAATGAGCAATGAAACAAATGTAATTTTATGTCAACTTTTCTGATGCATGTTACTGACACTAATCAGGTGATCTGCTTGATAATAAACATGTACAGTATAGCCTGTAAAGTATGACTAAGTGCAGTATACACCTAGTAATGAATGGTTGTGTGTGTGTGTGTGTGTGTGTGTGTGTGTGTGTGTGTGTGTACAGTGGGAGAAAAGATATTAGGGTAGTATGCAGAAATGGAATTTATAGACAGCAAAAGAAAATACTTTGTTGACACACACACACACAGACACACACACACACTTGTGTAAAATGATATTAAAATTAACTGCTTGTAACTGTTGTTACAAACCTTCTGCTGTGCAAACTTGCTGTTCTAATTTTTCAGTACAACAAAAATGTCATTGCTGTTCCAGAGGCTTCCTTCACTTTTTGGTGCTAAAACTTGGTCATTATATTCAGCTTGGAGAATTAAAGTTGAATAAATAAAGATATGTTGCACATAAGACAAAAGATAAATATATTGCTCTCATTTTGGTTTCGCCTTTGGTCACTATTTCCTTGCTTCCCTTTGGGTTTATTAAAAAAAAAAAAAAATTGAGCAGGCCCAGCTTAGTAAAATACAAATTGCTATTTAGAAATGCTGTCTCTACATATTAGTGCCCAGTTGGAAATCACTGAGGGCTGTGGCAACATTGTAAATGGTCAAAATGATGTCAATCCCCTTGCAGACTAGACCTATGCTCATTGTGTGTGAGTGAATGAGTTTGTTAGTTACATATTCCACGGATCACATTGCATGACAGATCGTAATGATGCAGACTGAGTCATTTTACATTCACGTTGCAAATTAATTTCTGTAGATGGTTACATTCTGACTATTTTGAGTTAGTAATTCCTACCCACCATCTTTTACACATTACAGTAGCAGTAATTCTTCTACATAATAGGAGGAGTTGTGTAGGAGAAAATTTCCCAGTTTTCAAACTTCATGTTGCTGTCAAAAGATGACCTTAATTTGGAGTAATGAATGCCATTTTTCGTCCTGGTATTGTAATTATGTATGTCATTGTTCCCTTTTGAACCGTAGCAGATTATTTACAACAAACTTCATGAGGGAATAAATGCACTATGAAGCAGTAGTCAGATGCCCAACTCCTTAAACAGGTGTCTACAAGATGATCATAAGTGAACAGCACATATTATTCTTATAGCACATTTTTGCACAATGAACATTGGAATGCTGGTTTGGCTACAACCTGACTAGTGACCCCCCCCCCTCCCCCCCCCCCCCCCCCCCCCCACACACACACACACAAAGTAAAACTTTTCACTCTTCAGCTGTGTGATATTATATGATGTTTGCTATGGCTGGCAGATTTTCTGGATTTTGGGTACAGAATCAGAGACTTCAGCATATAAATTGCAAGATGCAGATATTCTAACACATTGCAGGTAAGAGAGCTCACTACACTGGGGCAGTATTGTTGACTATTAAAAAAGTGTGAATATATCAAGATGTTTTGATTTAAATGTCTTTGAAGCTGCCATATGAGTTGAAAAGTTAGTTCCCTTCTTTTACATCCCAAACTCAGCCCAGGACATATTCACAATTTTTGTGCTATGATAGGAGTGTTTTTAATTCTTGTTCCTAATTTTACCCTACCATAATTTTGACATTATACTGCCATAGCTTGGCAATCGATGTAGATTTTTGTTGATTCCGGCGACGTGATCCGGTATAGGTTTTTGTTGTTGTAATTTGAAACATGTTGCTTGAGTTGGGCATTGTTAATCTGGTTCCTGTATGACTACTTATCTGGTATGGTTGAACCTGCCCCATATAACCTACTGTGTGCTCAGAGCACACAAGCCTCAACACACATCAGAGTCACATGCCCGCAGAAAGTTTCTTATCTTACTTATATGTTGTTTTAATTTTTGATTATTTTGTTTTATATTTTTTAATCTTTTATTGTTTTTTAATTGCTTCTATTTTGTAGGTACACACATTTTATTTATGTACACATGGGACTGTACATGTAAACATCTGAAAAATAACCATATGTACTTAATACAGTGCAAATGAAATATTAAATATCGTGCAAAGTTTATGATAATCAAACTGCCTATTGGCTTCTGTCTCGGGTTCTTCGGCCAACGTTCATCTAATGATTTTTCTGACGTTTCGCCAGCACGAGTGGCTGGCATTGTCAAAGCTTCACCCTCCATTGCCGGTGGTGAACTGGAGGCGAGCTCGCGGCCGCAGACTATATGTATCTGGCGCGCCAACGTCCGAGGGCTTCTCCGCGGTCATTTCCGGTGCGGTTCTCCTCTTGCTACCTGCGACGGTCGTTCGCTGCAGTATGGGAAGCCAGGATCAGTTTACCTTAAGGCTTTCCTCTTTCTTGTTGAAACTGTTCGCGTGTTTTTGGATTTCTACAGCTTCTCTGAACAAGCGCGTGTGATAGTGCTTCTCTACAGCCAGAACTTCCGTGTCGGCGAATTTTATTACGTGGTCGGTCTCATTCAGTAGGTGCTCTGCCACGGCCGATTTCTCCACCTGCCCCAGCCTGCAATGTCGCTTATGCTCTTTGATCCTGGTGTTAATTGATCGTCCAGTCATTCCGACATAAACTTTTCCGCATGTGCATGGTATACGGTATATTCCCGACATTGCAAGTGGGTCTCTTTTCTCCTTCACCGATCTAAGACACTCTTTGATCTTCCTTGTCGGTTTGAAAATCGTCTTTACGCCATGTTTGCGCAATATACGGCCGATTCTGGCCGTCACTCTGGGAATGTATGGCAGAAAGGCCGTACCCGACATTTTTTTTTCTGGTTCCTTACTTTGCCGAGTGTTTGGCTCTGTTACACTTCTAATGTAATTTGTGGAGTACCCATTGCTCCTCAGAACAGTTTCCAGGTGTTGCATTTCTCGTTTGAGGTGTTGAGGCTCACATATTCGTCCTGCTCTCATTACGAGCGTACTAATCGTGCCTCTTTTCTGGCTCGGGTGGTGGTTTGACAGTTTGTGCAGGTATCGGTCCGTGTGTGTCGGTTTTCTATACACGCTGTGTCCCAGGTTTTCGCCGTCCCTTGTGACCAGCACATCTAGAAATGGCAGTTTCTTGTCCTTTTCTACTTCCATGATTAATGTTATGTTGGCATGGAGGCTGTTCAAGTGTCTCAGGAATTCACCAAGCTGTTCTTCACCATGGCTCCACACCACGATAGTATCATCGACGTACCTGTACCACACCTTAGATTTGCAAGTCGCCGAGTCCAGTGCCTGTGCTTCGAATTGTTCCATGAAGAAGTTGGCCACCACTGGACTGAGAGGACTACCCATGGCGACGCCTTCCAGCTGTTCGTAGAAATCACCATTCCACGTGAAATAGCTCGTGGTGAGACATGCATGGAAGAGCTTTTTGATGTCTTGCGGGAACATGGAACCGATGTGCTCCGGTGCGTCACTGAGTGGCACTTTCATAAATAATGAAACAACATCAAAACTGACCAGGATGTCGTTTGGCGCAAGTTTCAGTTTCTTCAGCTTCTCAATGAAATGTCGTGAGTCCTTAATGTATGTGTCGGTCTTCCCCACGTGTGGCTGGAGCAAAGAGGCCAAGTGTTTCGCCAGTTTATACGTTGGTGAGGCAGGAGCGGTAACGATTGCTCTCAGTGGAACGTTGTTCTTATGGATCTTGGGTAATCCATACAGCCGAGGTGGTAGGGCTTCTGTGTTGCGCAGGTTTCTCTGTATGTCCGCTGGCAGAGAAGACGCCTTGATTAATCGATTCGTATTCCGAGTGATATGCTGCGTCGGATCTGCGCTTAGTTTTCGGTACGTCGTCGGATCTAATAGGTCTCGGATCTTTTGCTCACAAACTTCGGTCTTCATTACGACGGTCGCATTCAAACATTATATCATTTACTACAGGGGTGGGCACAATTCTGGTTTGGTACATGCATTGTTTTACATGTCCAAAGATTTTTTATGATTTTAAGCTACTGTTGAATGAAATCTTCCACATATGAGTACAAGCAACAAAATGGTATTTAGTCTGTAATAAACAGTTTCTTAAATTATATTAAGATGCAGCACTTAAAATGGAACACATTTCTGTGAGAGACAGTTTCATGTGCAGGCATGATCTTTTGCAAATAAAACCCAAATTATGAAAGATTTGTACAGGTACTTCCTACAGTTACTGTATGAAATTTTTTGCAATCTGTGCCACTTTAAACTGTCTCAGCCCATGAGATTTGCATAAAACTAGATTTTACATGCATTTTATGTGCAACTGTAGACAGCTATATTATGGCAAAGGATAAAACTTTCACAAAACAACAGGATGACCATTAATTACATGTATTTGCCTACCTTCTTAGAAAATTTGAACTGATTCACCCAAGTTCAAAACATGTAAGTGGCATGTGTGTGTAAAAAAAAAAAAAAAAAAAAAAAACACAAACCATGTTTTTCACATAAAATCCAAATGAAGCTAGATTTTTGAAAGCAAGTTTTCAATTTCATTGTGAAAATGCATTTTTTTGTTTGTTTGATTCACTTTAAGCTGTTTTGTGTATTCAATTCATGTAAGAACGAATTTTACATGTTATCTTTGGCTTGAGTTTCAACCATCATATCTCAACAATGGATATAGATTATGGGATTTAAAAAATTGTTTTGACTTTATCCATTCATCTCTCTGTGCAAAGTTTGAACTGATTTGCCCAAGTATAGAGTGTGTGGTTCAAAAACCTCCCAGGAAAATGTGTTTGTGCATTAAAATTCAAACGAAGCAAGACCTTAGACCAAACTCTGACACAGCAGTGGGCCAAATTTGAACCATCAGTCTGATTCCAGTTCAGAGTTATTGAAGGGTGATGGTTTTGGCACATAAAATACGATTGAGGGTGACTGTTTTTGCACATAAAATCTAAATGGTGCCATTACATGAACATTAATTTCAGCCCAATGAAAATCTTTTGCAAAAGGAATTAATTGATTTGCACAATTTGCCAAGGTGCCAGCTCCAGTTTGTTGTTCAGACATTGCTTAACATACTGTAACATATCTACAGTAAGACAGATATTTGAATGGCTATACAAATGGCTGCTGGCCTGTGTGAAACCAAAAACCTTTGACCTCATCTTCCTAGCAGCAAGACCTACCCCCCCCCCCCCCCCCCAAATTGCAATTGTGTGTGTGGCCTTTTTCTCATTTCAGCACTTCCTTGGTGTAACTACATTTCTTAACATTAAATCTCTTGCCCCCTCCTCTTCTCCCCCGACATACATAAAGCATATGACACGACCTGGTGATGTCATATCCTTGCCATATTGTGTGAGTGGGGTCTCTGGGGCTCGCTCCCGATTTTTATCCAAAACTTTCTGTCACTCCGTACTTTCCGTGTTCAAGTTGGTGCCTCCCTTGTCCCCCCCCCCCCCCCCCCCCCCCTCTACCCGCCCCCCGTATTCAGGAAAGTGGCATTCCGCAGGGTTCCGTATTGAGTGTGTCTCTATTTTTAGTGGATATTAATGGTGTGTTAGCAGCCTTAGGGCCGTCGGTCTCACCTTCCCTGTATGCGGATGACTACTGCATTTCGTACTGCTCCACCAGTACTGGTGTTGCTGAGCGGCACCTGCAGGGAGCCATTCACAAGGCGCAGTCATGGGCTCTAGCCCACGGCTTCCAGTTTTCAGCCGCGAAGTCGTGTGTCATGCATTTATGTCGGCGTCACACTGTTCATCCAGAACCAGAACTTTACCTTAATGATGATCCACTCACTGTAGTGGAGACATATCGATTGTTAGGACTAGTTTTTGATGCCCAATTGACTTGGCTACCTTACCTTAGTCAGCTTAAGCAGAAGTGCTGTCAGCACCTCAATGCCCTCCACTGCCTGAGCAACACCATCTTGATCAATCCTGCCTTGACTATTTGAGTCTGGTTTACCATTAGGCGGTGCCCTCAATGTTGCATTTACTGAACCCAGGGCACCACTGTGGTGTTCACCTAGTGACGGGAGCTTTTAGAATGAGTCCAGTGACCAGTGCCCTGGTGGAGGCCAGAGTCCCTCCATTGAAGGTTAGACATGCACAACTGCTTGCCAGTTATATTGCACTCATTTGTAGTTCTCCTGCGGATCCACATTACCATCTCCTTTTCCCAATCATGGCGCTTCATCTCCCGCATTGGCGGCCCAGGTCAGGGCTTAAGATTGCAGTTCACGCTTGGCCCCTTCTGTCTGAACTGGAGTCCTTCCTGTTACCTCATCTCCTCGAGGTCCATTCACATACACCTAGACCGCAGATTCTTCTGGACCTTTTGCATGGCCCTAAGGACTCTGTTAACCCTGCGGCTCTCCGCTATCACTTCCTCTCAATTCTCAACATCTACCGCGGCCATGAATTGGTTTACTCTAGCGGCTCGCTGGCTGATGTCATGTAGGCTTTGCTTATGTTTGTGGAGGACATATTGAACAGCACTCCTTGCCAAATGGCTGCAGTGTTTTCACTGCAGAGCTGGCGGCCATATCTCGTGATCTTGAGCACATCCACTCATGCCCTGACGAGTCATTTCTCCTGTGTACTGACTCCTTGAGCTATCGACCAGTGCTACCCTCGCCATCCTTTGGTAGCGTCCATTCAGGAGTCCATCTATGCCCTGGAATGGTGTTTGTGTGGACCCCAGGACACGTCAGAATCCCAGGCAATGAACTAGCCGACAGGCTGGCCAAACAGGCTAAGCGGAATTTGCTTCTGGAGATAGGCATTTCCGAAACTGACCTGCATTCTGACTTATGCTGCAGGTTTTTATGGCTTTGAGAGATGGAATGGCATAACAGTAGGCACAACAAACTGTGTGTCATTAAGGAGAGTATGAATATGTGGAAGTCTTCCATGCGGTCCTCTCACAGGGAATCTGTTGTCCTCTGCTGGCTCTGCATTGGCCATATGTGGCTAACGCTTGGTTACCTCCTCCATCATGAGGACCCACCTCAGTGTCGCGGTGACTCACAAATGACGGCCCTCATCTCTTGCTGGACTGCCTACTTTTAACTTTCCCAACACCCTACCTTCAGTGTTGGGTGACAGTGCCTCAACAACAGCTCTAGTTTTACATTTTATTCGTGAGGGTAGGTTTTATCCTTTGATCTAAGTTGTAGCACATGTCCTTTCTCCCTTGGCGTCCTCCACCCAAGTGCAGAGTGGCTGGCTTCTCCTTTTTATTCTCATGGTCAGCCAGCCATGGTAATCTGCTCTCTTTTATTGATCTCTTCTACATGTTTCTTGCACCTCTCTGTGGTTTTCTTGTCTGATTTTGTCCATTTTAGAGTTTGTGGTCCTTCTGTCATTCTTGTGGTTTTCTCCTTTCTTCGAACTGTGTTTAGTATGTCTCGATTATTTTACTACCACCATAGTGGAATTATTTTAATCGGGACCAATGACCTAGCAGTTTGGCCCCTCCCCCCTATTTTAAACCAACCAACCAACCCTCTACCCTCTCCCCCACTTGTTCCCTCCCCTCCACCTCCCCCACTCCCCTCCCCTCCTCCTCCCCCACTTGTCCCCTCCCCTCCCCTCCACCTCCCCCGCTCCCCTCCCCTCTGTCTCTACCCCCCCTCTGTCTCTACCCCCCCTCTGTCTCTACCCCCCCTCTGTCTCTACCCCCCCTCTGTCTCTACCCCCCCTCTGTCTCTACCCCCCCCTCTGTCTCTACCCCCCCTCTGTCTCTACCCCCCCTCTGTCTCTACCCCCCCCTCTGTCTCTACCCCCCCCTCTGTCTCTACCCCCCTGTGTCCCTACCCCCCCCTCTGTCCCTACCACCCCTCTGTCCATACCCCCCTCTGTCCATACCCCCCTCTGTCCCTACCCCCCCCCCCTCTGTCCCTACCCCCCCCCCCCTCTGTCCCTACCCCCATCCCTCTGTCCCTACCCCCATCCCTCTGTCCCTACCCCCATCCCTCTGTCCCTACCCCCATCCCTCTGTCCCTACCCCTATCCCTCTGTCCCTACCCCCATCCCTCCCTCCCTACCTCCTCTCCCTCTCTACCCCCTTGCCTTCTTTCCCTGCCCCTCCCACTCCCCATCTCCATCTCCCCCTCTCCCCCTGCCTCCCTCCCCTTCTCCTTCGCATGCTCAGTCCCCACCACCTTCCCCCCTACTCTTGACGGTTTTGGAGTAAGTATTTCACTTACAGATGGGAGTGCCCATTTTGTAATTGATTAATAGGATTGACTGAATAAACAATTTGCTATATTACTAAAAGATTGTAGTTTCTTTGTTAGCATAATGGGACATATGAAACCACTATGTCCATATTAATTATAATTATCTTTGTGGTTTAGGTGTAATTAACTTCATATTTAAGTAAAGTGTTTTCTCACTACTGAGAATGCAGTAGAGTGGAAGGTATGTTTTCCTCATATTCTACTCCAGCATAGCTTTCCTTTATGTATCTTTCTTCCTTCTGTCTCTCTGAGGAAGGTGACACTTTTTATAAGAGCCAGGAGAATGAAGATTCAAGTCCTGTTTGCCTTCTCCAATTTAACTTTCATATCGTTACACAAAATGACTTTAGGGAAACGCTTTAGTGACACTGCTGGATGTACAGGTGGAGAAACGAACATATTGATACGTGTAACACTGCACGTGTCCAGCAAGGGTGTCTGCAGTGGAACAAGGCCAGTATTGCAGGCTGGTCACGTTGAGTGTCTGTAGTAGGTCTAATATAAGGCCACCCGGCAGCTGTCTCTGCCTCAGTTTGCTACAGGCTCTGTGGCACTAAGAGTTTTTACTGTGTGTATGCTGCTATGTACCATGAACTTTTGGTTTCCTTGAGCTTCTGCGTCATCTCCCTAGACTACACCATTTATCTGGCACCAGGCTATAAGGCTACTTCCCGTTCATTCTCTGTCCTGACTTTTCTATAATTACTGACTTTATCACACACGTTGATTAAAATACCCTTTTTGTACTTTTTGCTATTAAACATTTGGTACATGGTGTTTAGCTAACTGTACAACATTTACTTGATCTAGAGATAATCACCATTAGTGACACGTTTGTCTTTGAAAATTATTTTATTAGAAGTTATAAAATAGAAACACAATTCGTGAAGAAATGGAGGTACTAATTGTGTGCCAGCTTCTGAATTAGCTACTTTTGCTATGTTCAGTGCTATAAGAGGTAAATAAAAGTTACTGAGTATGAAATCTTTCTGGCTGATTAGCATATGTTAGGTTTCTGCTTGGTGCTGCAATAAGATTATGCATTCTTTCTTATGTTAGTTATCAATATGTCCAGTACACTGCAGAAGTATTGGTTAAAACTATGTTTATGTCTGTTTTCTGATGTTGATACAATATTAGAAAGTGCTGAGGGAATAAAAGCAATAGGAGGAGGTGTTGTAACTACTCACCATATATGTGAAGTGTTGAATGGTATGACACACACACACACACACACACACACACACACACACACACACACACACACACACATACACATACATATGTGTTATGTCAGTTGAAGTGGTTGAGAGGAATAAGGAGGAAGAGATGGAATGAAGGAAAGAGAGAATAACATTTGGGGAGGGAGAGAGGAACAAGATATGAATGTGGCATCAGTGAGCCCACCGTGGCACAGGCAAGAGAAGCTGTCTGTGGCGCTTGATGAAGTGAAGTGGATAAGTGTGTGGGGAACAAGATAGAACACAGGGTAAGGGAAATCACAAAGATAATGTGTGAGCATGATTAAATGATTAGTTGGATCAGGTTTGAATGAAATAGAAGAAACGGTAATTGAAGAGGGCAGAACATGCCATTGTGAACAACATGTTAAGACTTCAGTGGCTGCTGCACTACACATGCCATATGTACCCATCCCACAAGTGTGTCTGAACTGTGTTAATTGAAATGTGTTTGACACATCCTATGATCCTGCAGTCCTCCTGGCCTCAAATTCTGCTAGCTCCTGTCCAACCCCTACCACCATCTCTGTGAGCCATTGCTTCCACCTCCCTCCTCTCCATTTTGCACTTGAGCTTGATCCATCGATTGATTAATCTACATTCACACAGCTTTCTTCCCTGTTTACCTCTTCCTCTGTTCTAATCCCCTCCACACCACCGCCAGCCCATTCCTCTCCTTCATTGTATGTGACTTCTTTTGTTTTTCCGTGTAAGTGTTTGGTTTTGTATTTTCAAATATCATCTGTTCTACACAATTTATAATTTCCATTTGATGAAGTGGACTGTCTTTCTCTCACTTTGTGTCCATATTATATAGTCCAATGCAGTTTACTCCCCTTATCAAGTGTCCCTGTTCAATATTTTGCTTGTATGAATGAATTCTCAAGTCAGAAAGTTTGAAACTGATTTATACTTTAATTCCAGACATGTTAGCACATGTTTTAGGCTTTATTCCCAGTGTGTGTTTTTCCTTTTCTCATGACATGTTATTACACTGCTCTACTACTCAGTATACTTTTTCGAATCAGAGGTTGAAGGGCAGAGTTTGATCGTTGGTATTAAAAGTAGTTCCAGCACTAGGTTGATTGACTCAAGCTCTGACAATGGAACAGAAACCATTAAAATTGAACAAAGCTCCAGGGCCTGATGGAATCCCTATCAGATTATATACTTAATTTGTGGCTGAGTTAGTCCCTTGAACAAAAATCTGTCCTCAATTTTTGGAGAAAAGCACAGGTAAGGCCCGTCGACAAGAAGGTTAGTAGAAGGGATCCACAAAACTGATGTCCATTATCCTTGACATCGATTTCTTGTAGAATATTAGAACATATTCTGAGCTCAAACATAATGAGGTATCTTGAACAGAATTACCTCTTCTATGCCAACCAGCTTGGATTCCAGAAACATTGATTGCGTGAAACCCAGCATGCACTTTTCTCATATTACATACTGAAAGCTGTGCATCAAGGCAGGCAGGTTGATACAGTCTTTCTTTATTTCTAAAAATCTGTGCTTCTTGTCAAAAGTATGATCATATATGGGGTATCAAGTGAAATTTGTGATTGGATTGAGGACTTTTGGTAGAGAGGATGCATGTTACCTTGGATGTAGAGTCATTGTCAGATGTAGAAGTAACTTCAGGTGTGCCCCAGGGAAGTGTGCTGGGACCTTTGTTGTTCATGTTGTATATTAATGACCATGCAGACAATATTAATAGTAAAATAAGGCTTTTTTTTGCAGATGATGCAATTATCTTTAATGAAGTATGTCTGAAAGAAACTGCATAAATTTTGTCAGATTTTTGAAATGTAAAATTGTGCACTTCACAAAAAGAAAAAAAAAATAGTATCCTATGACTATAATATCATTCAGTTACTGTTGGAATCAGCCAACTCATACCTCTGTGTCACACTTTGTAGAGATGGGAAATTGAATGTTCACATAGGCTCAGTTGTGTATAAAGCAGGTGTCAGACTTCAGCTTATTGGTAGAATACTGGGGAAGTGTAATCAGTCTACAAAGGAGATTGTTTACGAATCACTTGTGCGACTGGTTGTAAAATATTGCTCGAGTGTGTGGAACCCGTAACAGATAGGACTAATGGGGGATATTGAACGTATGCAGATAAGGGCGCACAAATGGTCACAGGTTTGTTTAATCCATGGGAGAGAGTGACTGAGGTACTGAAGGAACTGAATTGGAAGACTCTTGAAGAATGATGTAAACTATACTGAGAAAGTCTTTTAACAAAATTTGAAGAACCGGCTTTAAATGACCACTCAAGGAATATACTACAACCTGTACATATTGCTCACGTAGGGATCACGAGGATAAGATTAGAATGACAACTGGATGCACAGAGGCGTTCAAATAATAATTCTTCCTGCACTTCATATGTGAATGGAATGGAAAGAAACCCTAATAATACCCATTACCATGCACTTCGTGGTGGTTTCCAGAATGTTGTTGTTGTGGTCTTCAGTCCAGAGACTGGTTTGATGCAGCTCTCCATGCTACTCTATTCTGTGCAAGCCTCTTCATCTCTGAATAACTATTGCAACTTACATCCTTCTGAATCTGCTTAGAGTATTCATCTCTTGGTCTGCGTCTGCGATTTTTACCATCCACACTTCCCTCCAGTACTAAATTGGTGGTCCCTTCATGCCTCAGAATGTGTCCTACCAATCGATTCCTTCTTCTAGTCAAGCTGTACCACAAGTTCCTCTTCTCCCCAGTTTTGTTCAGTACCTCCTAATCTAATCTTCAGCATTATTCTGTAGCGCCACATGTCGAAAGCTTCTTTTATCTTCTTGTATAGACTGTTTATCTTCCATGTTTCACTTACATACACTCCCTACAAATATTTTCAGAAAAGAGTTCCTGACACTTAAATCTATACTCGATGTTAATAAATTTCTCTTCTTCAGAAACACTTTCCTTGCCATAGCCAGTCTACATTTTATATCCTCTCTACTTCAACCATCATCAGTTGTTTTGCTGCCGAAATAGCAAAACTCATTTACTACTTTAAGTGTCTCATTTCCTATTTTAATACCTTCAGCTTCAGTTAATTTAATTCGACTGCATTCCATATCCTCATTTCACTTTTGTTGATTTACATCTTCTATCCTGTATTTTACCCTGCCACCATCAGAATTTTAAAGAGAATATTCCAGTCAACATTGTCAAAGGCTTTCTCTAAGTCTACAAATGCTAGAAACATAGGTTTGCCTTTCTTTAACCTATCTTCTAGGATAAGTCGTAGGGTCGGTAAGGCCTCGCGTGTTACAACATTTCTACAGAATTCAAACTGATCTTCCCTGAGGTCAACATCCACCAGTTTTTCCGTTCATCTGTAAAGAATTCATGTTAAACTGATAGTTCGGTAATTTTCACACATGTGAACACCTGCTTTCTTTGGGATTGGAATTATTATATTCTTGAAGTCTGGCAGTATTTCGCCTATCTCATACATCTTGCTCACCAGATGGAAGAGTTTTGTCATGACTGTCTGTCCCATGGCTATCTATAGTGGTAATGGAATGTTGTCTACTCCTGGGGCCTTGTTTCGAGTTGGGTCTTTCAGTGCCCTGTCAAATTCTTCACTCAGTATCATATCTCCTATTTCATCTTCATCTACATCGTCTTCCATTTCCATAATATTGTCCTCAAGTACATCACCCTTGTATAGACTCTCTGTATGCGCCTTCCACCTTTCTGCTTTCCCTTCTTTGTTTAGGATGGGTTTTCCATCTGCACTCTTGATGTACATACATGTGGTTCTCTTTTCTCCATAGATCTCTTTAATTTTCCTGTAGGCAGTATCTATATTACCCCTAGTGATATATGCTTCTACGTCCTTACATTCGTCCTCTAGCCAGCCCTGCTTTGCCATTTTGCACTTCCTGCCGATCTCATTTTTTTAGACATTTATTTTGCTTTCAACTGCTTCATTTACTGCATTTTTATATTTTCTCCTTTCATCAGTTAAATTCAATGTCTCTTCCGTTACCCAAGGATTTCTACCAGTCCTCATGTTTTTACTTATGTGATCCTCTTCTGCCTTCACTATTTCATCTCTCAAAGCTACCTATTCTTCTTCTGTTGTATTTCCTTCCCCTGTTCTTGTCAGTCATTCCCTAATGCCCTCTCTGAAATGCTCTACAATCTCTTGGTTCTTTCAGTTTATCCAAGTCTCATCTCCTTAAATTCCTATGCTTTTGCAGTTTCTTTAGTTTTAATCTACAGTTCAGAATATAGATGTAGAAATAATAGTGTGTTCACATTTGAGGTTAGAATTCCAGGGCAATAACTGTGAACTGGTAATAATCCACATATATGTGTGCACATGCGAGCGAGCGGGCGCGCGCTCGCGCGCGCGCGCGCGCGCGCGCACACACACACACACACACACACACACACACTCTATTTTGTTATTCCATCCTGAATTTTCCATTGTTTGATAAAGATAAGTGTTAGACTCAAAGAAAACCATCAAATTCAAATGGAAAAAAAGGTAAAGAAAATGAGGAAGTGGGCAGAAAATGAAGAAATAGAAAGAAAGAATGAAAAGAAATTATTGAACGTGTAGAAAGGCAGTGACAGTGAACAGAGGATGTAAATGAGAAAGGAGGGAAGGGATGGAGTGGAGGATAATGGGGAAGCAGAGTGTCATAAAATAAAGGCAGAGCAGATGTAAAAGTTGTATGATGTCAGGTTCGTTTCTATTTCTGAAGAAACTCGTGGCTCCAAATATGAGGTATGGGGATGAGAATGATACTAACAACACTAGCTTTTATTTAGGCTACAAAACCAATGGTCTGTTGTAAACAATTTCTCTGTTGCCATTCGTTTTCATCAAAAGCTTGGTGTGACTCATACCAATTTAAAATGCTGGAGAAAGTTAGCAGTTCAGTTGATAGACGTACACTTTCGCTAATGGCAAGGTAGGAGCAGTCTGTGGAATTGGTTGGGTGTATTGGACAGATTTTACCGTTGGTGTGTTCGTGTGGAGTTGTACATATGTAAGGATACATGTTTAAGGACATTATTGAATGTTCTATTTCTGAGTACGCTATGCATTGTAGTTGTTGAATTATGCACTTGCATATCAAAATAATGTTGACAAAAAACACTATTTAGGAACATGCATTTGACTATATTTAATGTGTTCCTGCACTATGCAGAAGCACGCTACGCAAAGGCGTATAGCACAGAACATCTAGCATAGGTACCTAAGAGTATGTATAACAGGCAAAGAGATCTGTACACATGAAGTCATTGCCAAGATAACAAATATTTTGTTCACCAAAGCCCAAGACCTCCCCTTGAACTAATATTTTCAAGTACTCACAAGAACCTTGTTACCAATTTTTGGAATTTGTCTTTACTGAGAGAGTTGGCGAGTAAATTAGAAAGCATTTCTCTCCGTATACAAATAGTTTATAGTAATATCTTCTGTTTTAGGTGGTACCTAATAAAATGGTACCTAATATCAATTTGCTTGGATCACACACTTATTATTTGGTTCAGAACTAACTTGATTGCTCTCATGTTGTCACAGAACTTGTTGGTCAGCTCAGTAATTGTATGTGGCTCAGTTTCACCTATGACAGCCCTTAAGTAGAGCACTTCCTGTATGGTGAAAGACAATGCCATACAACTTGACACAGTTACCTGTAATAGGATGTCTGTTACACAGTTCATTTCACCGATCTACGTCCACAGCTCATGGTGTAGGGGCTAGTGTTGCGGCCTGCAGATCACAGTGTCCCGGGTTCGATTCCCGGACGGGTTGAGGATTTTCTCTGCCGGGGACTGGGTGTTTATGTTGTACTCATCATTTCATCATCATCATCATCCTACTAATACTGAGAGCAAATTTTACAAATGCCCTAAAATTAACCATTGTGTTGCAGTTAAAAGAAATTTAGATATTTAAAAGGAACTGTTGATTACAGATTAAGGTATTGTAAGACAGGAACTCCCCCATGAACCATGGACCTTGCCGTTTGTGGTGAGGCTTGCGTGCCTCAACGATACAGGTAGCTGTACCGTAGGTGCAACCACAACGGAGGGGTATCTGTTGAGAGGTCAGACAAATGTGTGGTTCCTGAAGAGGGGCAGCAGCCTTTTCAGTAGTTGCAGGGGCAACAGTCTGGATGATGGACTGATCTGGCCTTGTAACACTAACCAAAACGGCCTTGCTGTTCTGGTACTGCGAACGGCTGAAAGCAAGGGGAAACTACAGCCGTAATTTTTCTCGACGGCATGCAGCTTTACTGTATGATTAAATGATGATGGCGTCCTCTTGGGTAAAATATTCCGGAGGTAAAATAGTCCCCCATTCGGAACTCCGGGCGGGGACTAGTCAAGAGGACATTGTTATCAGGAGAAAGAAAACTGGCATTCTACGGATCGGAGGGTGGAATGTCAGATCCCTTAATCGGGCAGGTAGGTTAGAAAATTTAAAAAGGGAAATGAATAGGTTAAAGTTAGATATAGTGGGAATTAGTGAAGTTCGGTGGCAGGAGGTTGGTTGGTTTGTTGGGGGAAGGAGACCAGACAGCGAGGTCATCGGTCTCATCAGATTAGGGAAGGATGGGGAAGGAAGTCGGCCGTGCCCTTTGAAAGGAACCATCCCGGCATTTGCCTGGAGCGATTTAGGGAAATCACGGAAAACCTAAATCAGGATGGCCGGACGCGGGATTGAACCGTCGTCCTCCCGAATGCGAGTCCAGTGTCTAACCACTGCGCCACCTCGCTCGGTGGTGTGGCAGGAGGAACAAGACTTCTGGTCATGTGAATACAGGGTTATAAATACAAAATCAAATAGGGGTAGTGCAGGATTAGGTTTAATAATGAATAAAAAAATAGGAGTATGGGAAAGCTACTACAAACAGCATAGTGAACGCATTATTGTGGCCAAGATAGACACGAAGCCCACGCCAACTACAGTAGGACAAGTTTATATGCCAACTCTCTCTGCAGATGATGAAGAAATTTATGAAATGTATGATGAGATAAAAGAAATTATTCAGGTAGTGAAGGGAAACGAAAATTCAATAGTCGTGGGTGACTGGAATTCAAGAGTAGGAAAAGGGAGAGAAGGAAACATAGTAGGTGAATATGGATTGGGGGTAAGAAATGAAAGAGGAAGCCGCCTGGTAGAATTTTGCACAGAGCATAACTTTATCATAGCTAACACTTGGTTCAGGAATCATGAAAGAAGGCTGTATACATGGAAGAACTCTGGAGATACTAAAAGGTATCAGATAGATTATATAATGATAAGACAGAGATTTAGGAACCAGGTTTTAAATTGTAAGACATTTCCAGGGGGCAGATGTGAACTCTGACCACAATCTATTGGTTATGAACTGTAGATTAAAACTGAAGAAACTGTAAAAAGGCAATATCTGAGCTGTAAGTTTGAGCTAAATATAAAACACCTCCTACTGCCTCCAAATAAGGCACTTGCTTTTTATACATCATCTTCCTGCTACTAACAACTTCACACCCTGTTCCATAGATGCAGAAACTGGCTTGCAAATATTCATGTCATATTTTTCTAGTATTCTAGTCTACATTGATTGGTCAATTGACAATTCTTCTCCATTATCACTTCATGTGATCTTCATACCAATATACTGTTTCACTTCACCTAAATCATGCACATAAAATTCAGATTGAAGTTGTCTCTTGAAACTATTCGTTAAACTTTCACTTTTTGTCAAAATAAAAATATTGTCAACCAGTATAACCAAAAGTATAGTTTCATCATTTGTTCTGTGATATGTATCATGATCAGCTGTTGACTGATTCATATTCATCCTTGTTAATGCTTTATGCAAGCACTGATTCCAACAGTATCCACCCTGATTAAGGTCAAACATGCTCCTTTTCAGAAGCCAAGTTTTATTATTTTCTTGAGGAGTTTTCTTGGCTTCCTCTGGCAGAATCATAAAAATTTCTTCCTCCACGTGATGGTTTAATACCCATTGTTTTTCCCCCAGCAAAGGGCAGGGGATATCTTTATAAAAGCATATTTCACTACAGGTGAGAATATTTGTTTTCACTCTTTGCCCTCTGTCTGAAAGCATCCTTTAATTACCAAAGGAGCTTTAAAATTTGGTTTTGCATCTTCTGGGTTTTTAATGACCTACCTCACTCGTAATGGTATCCATCCTTGTGGTGCATCAACTCATTCATAAGTATAAATTTTAGAAAAAGACTGTAATTTATTTTCTATACCTTTCTTCCATTTGTCTGCATTGAGGCTGGTCAGGGCTTCTTCAACTGTAAGAAGTCAATCTTTGAGCAGCCATATATTTTTCATAATATGGACACATCTTAAGTATTATTGTATGTGATGAACACCATCAATGTACGTCCTCCATTGCTGGAGTTCCCGGGGTCTCATTCTACATTTCATCTTCAATGAAATTATCTGATTGCTCCTGAACAACTTCTGCAGGTCCTTTGGTTTCTAAATTTACTGGTGCTTTTGCATGTTCTTGAACATTTTCATCAGGATTAATATCTACATATCCTCTTTAATCATTTGTTTCGTTTGCACCAGATTTTAAAAATATTGACTAGTTATTACTCTTTTGTTTTTAGGATTTATGGATCTGTAACCAATATAAATATATTTTTCAGATTTGGGGTCACATTTTCTTCTAAATTGTTGGGAACCTGTACCATGGTCTTACATCCAAAAATTCTTAGATGACCAAGGTCAGGTTTCTTTCCAGTCCAAACTTCAAATGAAGTATTTTTTGGTACAGCTTTAGTAGGGGACGTATTATCTAGATGTATGTAGATAACACTGCAGTTGTGTCTGCCCTGTAACATTTTGGTATCCTGCATCCTTTAACATGCTCCTTGCTTTCCCTACAATTGTTCTGTTAGCCTGTTCTACTATAGTGAATTGTAGTTAGATGTTGGATTCCAAATTCATTCAGTTATCACCTGAACTGTTTGTGATATTTGATACTATTGTCTAATCTGATAACTTTTCTCTTCTTACCAGTCTGTCTTTCAACCGTGGTGCGAAAACTGGCAAATATTTCTCTCACTTTGCCCTTGGTTCTAATGGTACAAATATGGGTAAATCTTGAAAAATCATCAAACAAAGTAAGGAAATAACAGCTGCCTCCTATAGATTCTTCTTCCATAGGCCCTCACATGTCTGTATGTATCAACTGCAAAAGCTCAGGTGGTCTATTTTTACTTGTTGTAAATGGTAATCTGGCTTGCTTTCCTTATATACAAATTTTGGAAGGTAAGTTACAGTTATTATTTTCCTTTGCCCCTGTTGCCATATCTTTTAACAAGGCCATACTTTTCCTATTAAGATGTCTGAGTCTTCAAAGACAAATTTTTTTTGTAGGATATACTAGATAACTATTTCCAACTTGTAGGACATCTAATTTATAAATATCCTTTCTTTACTTACATTGGCTATCACACGGCACCATTTAAGTAAATAATTACCTTGTTAACCTTATTCACTATTTCACTCACTGAAAGCAAATTGATAGCAGCGGTCTTCATATAGTGTACATTATGTGTTGCAATATCTTGTGATTCTCTTGTAATGTACAAATTAAAGTTTATCTTTCCAACCAGTTCAAATTTTAATTGAGAACCATCCACTGTTGAAACACCAATGTTTGCTTGTGGAGACACGTTATATAAAACTGATCGATCTTTAGTAATACGTATAGAAGCTCTAGAATCCAGGAACCAATCAGTGCTGTTACTTTCAGTCTTACCATGAGAATAACATGCAGTAAGTGCTTTATGCTTATTGCATGGATTACTTGCCTTCCTTTCTGGAAGATCTGAAACTTGATTATTTTTGTGTACTCAGTTTTTCAGTGTACTGCAATGTGAAATGTCCTATTCCTTGGCATTTATGTACTCGAACATGTTTATTCTTTTTGTATTTTGAATATAAAGCCATTTCCTTGTCCTGGACAGGATATTTTTGTACTTTCTTAACATCTTGTAATATCTTGACTTCTATGGTATCACTTCTATTAGGTGTCCCTGGACTCTCCAAGTCTGTTATCATGGGGGAATACTTATTGGGTAGTCCAACTAGTAAATAGACACCCATCCATTCTTCAGCAACTGTTGATTCTGATATTTCTTAGATGATTTGAGCTGGAGGTGATTTTGTTTACATACTCAACTTTTTACATTAATCTAAATGTGTGGCACTAAGCTCTCTTAACAAACCCAGTTTCCTAGTTAAACCTCCATCTTCAAAAGCTCCTCTTAGATTGTCCCATACTTCCTTTGCCATGTTGGCCTTTGCTATATGTACATAATTTATGATGAACTAGACAAATTACATTGGATTTTCCCTCACATTCATTGTTTTGGAAATATGAATCTATGGACTTAAAGGTTTCATGAGTGACATAACCAAAGGTTGTCCAAATGTAGATAATATTCTGCAGTAAATGTCCTCACTGCATAATTCTCTTGACCCGTGAGTTTCCCAGTTTGTGGTGTCGGGACAGAGGCCATTTACCTAATGACATTATAATGAATTATAAACCACTTACAAACAGTATTAAGTTTTCCATCATTCAGTACTCAAGGCTTATTCAGTTTAATCTTCCTGGACCCATAACACTGTTGGATTACAGTGTATACACTGCCAGAAAAAAAAGGAAAAAATAGTACACCTGGAAAGATGATGTCAATCTTGATCCACTGATGGCATATGCCACCGGTGGGGCTAGTAGATGTACTGATAGAGGTTTCAGCATTGTCCACCAACAGATAGTTAGTGAACAGCTACCAGCTCACAGCCAGGAGCTCAGTGTGGTGCAGATGTGTGAACAGGGTCACCACAGGTTCTGGAAATCAGGGAATTTCAAACATGTTAGAGAAAAGTCAGGGAAATTTGTAAAAACAAAACACTGGAAAAATCTCATTTTTTGTCTCAGCAGATGAAACGGTTTCTTTACTGAGATGTCGTGCATCATCGTTGGCTGTGTGCAGCTGAGTGCATACGCTGCTTCCCTACTCTCTCATGAATACTGCTTCTCCCCATCCTACCACTCCCTTCAGCTTGCAGTCAGTGCTGGCACCAATTCTTGCCACTAGCCTAGCAGCTGCCAACGAGAGATTAGGCAGGCATGAGGAGTGGTTTGTTTGTCTCTGATTCTCAGAGACTTTCAATGCAGTGGCCAGAGACAGTGGTCATGTGTGCATAGGTTGTGTCTGAGTGATTATGTGAATGTGTGTGTGTGTGTGTGTGTGTGTGTGTGTGTGTGTGTGTGTGTGTGTGCACTCTCGTTTTCTGGCAAAAGCTATGGGTGAATATTTAGTTGTGAGAGTGTGGTTGTCTTTTCTTAGTGCCTGTCTGCGGCTCAGCAATCATCATTGCGGTGGGTTGCTACCTATCCTCATTATTATTGATTCTCAGAGTATTTGAACAAGTTATCTTTTGCATGGGTTGATCACCCTGGTTTCATTTCATCAACATGTTATCTGTTGCTCATGAATAACTGGCCCAGTGGATTTCCACAACAAGCCAAAACCACAGACCATTTCTGTGGGTATCTGCCGATCTGAAGCCATGTGGTTCCCACTAATGTGTAGGCCCTGCCCATCACATCTAGTTCCACCTATCTGCCCGCAGGCCGGGTCTTTGTGTGTCATGATGCAGTGGACTTTCATGGTTTATCCATGTTCGCGCGGTGCTCCTTAGCAGGCCAGAGGCCATGGGAGATTTCAGGAATTGCTACTGTCTCACCACAAGAACATTGTACGGTGTGATGTTTTAGAGACATTTTATTTGTTCTAGTGTATTTTGGCACATAAAAAGTACTTTGTATGTTAGAAAGTGTGGGCGATAAGGAGGAGAAAATTGTGTCAGTGTGTCACTATGCACTCATATATATTTGAAAGAAAAATCACAGAATACCTGTAAAACAATGGATATAACACAGTAGGTAATAACCAACAATAACGAACATAGAACCAACATTTTATTGGCACTCACCTGAAGTGTTGGTTTACATAATTCTTCCCCGCCTTATACACATCTTTCAAGAGGCCTACTCCCTTCTGAGGTTATTTCTGAATTCAGTGAAGGTATTTTAAATCTGTCATGTGACTCCAAGGAAATGTATATTTTTATCACCAAATGTGTTTTGTGTTATTGAAATAAAATATCAGTGGTCTTAATGAAACACACTTGCCATTTGGGGTGCCCTCTCCATCTAAAAATGGTTCATTACAAAGGATGTTGATATTAGTACTTAAGATTTTTGCTCACATCAGGAAATACCTTCCGCTTGCAAGTTTTTTTAGATATTTGTTTGCACTATTGTTTTTTGTACTGTAGCTACAATGACAGATTGTCAACTTACATCATAATTTACCCTTGAGATCCCTAAATTTGTCAGGGTAAAATGCTAAAACTTGTCTCGAAATTAGGGAAATATCAATGAATTTCACTTGGGGAAACCTGTGGCAACCCTGGACTGAAGCAAGCGGACAACCATGCCACAGACATGCAGTTGGGCTTCCTACAGCCAGCTTTACTAGTTTAAAAGGAGTCAAACAGTGGCCTTTGAAGTGGCGACATGGTCCTTTTGGAGAACTGCCACACAAGGTGGAGGTGCTGTGTCAGTTGTGCAATATTACTGATGTCAGTGGTTATGTGAACATTCTCTCACCAGTAGATGAGTTTCTGGATGTCCACACAGCACAGAAACGTGTCAGGATCGGGGTATTATAAGGGTAGCAGTGGCAGATTGGACAGCTGCCACAGCACAGATAAGAGAGCTTATGAGCCTGGACATGTCAACACAAATTGTTGCTAACCAGTTATTAGCAATAGGACAACAGGCACACACAGCTCTAGTGTTCTTCCACACATGCCAATGCATTGATGTGCACATCTTGACTGGTGTGGTCAGAGCACTTGAAAGCACTGTTGTATTCAACGATTGAAGCAGATTCTGCCTACATGCAAAGTGATGGTTGTTTGCGCATGTGATGTAGAGCTGGTGAGTGCTGTCTTACAGAGTGCATTCATCCAAGACACACTGGCTCCATCCCTGACCTTATGGTCTTGGATGTGATGAGCTACAACTCTTGTTCACCTTTGGTGTTTCTGGGTGGCTCATTAACCAACACTCAATGAGTGTGGAATGTTGTTAGACCTGTTCTTTTGGTGTTCTTGCAACAGGAAGGTGATGTGTTGTTCCAACAGGATAATACTCATCCACACACTGCCTGTGAAGCTCTCATATGCTCTGTGAGACATACATAAACTTCCCTGGCCAGCATGATCTCTGGACTTGTCTTCAGTCAAGCAAGTGAGGGATATAATATGATGAGAAGTGACTCGTGTGGCTTGTCAACCAACAACTCTTACAGAATTACATGAACAGGTCAAGCAGGCATGGCATAACATATCCCAGGACAGTACTCACTATCTGTACAATCAACTGGCTGCCAGAGTCATTGCCTGCATCTGCCCAAGGAAGCTACACCCTATTCTAATATGTATGTTTCAGCATGGGTCATTGTGTGGTACCTCAGAAACACTTGTGCTGTTGATCTGTAGATGTAATTGTTTCATGTTTTCCATATGCACTGTTGAAACAATAAATCTTGTGTGAACTGCAAACCTCTAAAGAGTGCACTAATTTTTTTCTTCTGGCAATGTATTTTCACAGTAAAATAATGTTGATGAAGAAGCATTATCATATTTAGGAACATATATTTTACTATGTTTAATATGTTCCCAGCAGTATACAAAGGCATACACAAAGGCACATAGCTCAGAATACATATAACAGAGAAGAGATCTGTGCACATAAAACGCACTGCCAACATAACAAATATTTTGTTTTCGAAGCTTGATCCAGTTGGGGAACACTTCTAACACCAGATCTTCAAGACAGATAATGATTGCCACTCCACTTTTCTTTTGCTACCTGTCTGATTTTCATTTGTGGTAGTTTCTTGGCCAACTTTCATCTTTATTTATTCTGTTCCACAACCTTCATTATTTCTCTACTTCATTTAAAAATCTCTCTCTCCCTATCTCCCCAATCCCCATCCCCCCACCCTCTGCCCCTCCCTATCTCCCCCTCCCCCACCCCATCTCCCCAATCCTCTCCCCCTCCCCCACTACTCTTCCTTATCTCCCCTCCCCCTCTCTCCCCCTACCCCACTCCCCTTCCCTATCTCCCCCTCCCTATCCCCCTCCCCACCCTCTCCCCTCCCTATCCCCCTCCCCACCCTCTCCCCCTCTCTCCGCCTCCCCATCCTCTCCCCCTCTCTCCGCCTCCCCATCCTCTCCCCCTCTCTCCCCCTCCCTATCTTCCACCTCCCCATCCCCCCATCCTCTCCCCCTCCACCTCTCTCCCCCTCCACCTCTCTCCCCCTCCACCTCTCTCCCCCTCCACCTCTCTCCCCCTCCACCTCTCTCCCCCTCCACCTCTCTCCCCCTCCCTATCTCCCCCTCTCCATCACAACCATCCTCCCCCCCTCCCCCCATCCTCTCCCCTCCCCCATCCTATCACCCTCCCCCATCCTCTCCCCTCCCCCATCCTCTCCCCCTGCCCCCATCCTCTCCCCCTCCCCCCATCCTCTCCCCCATCCTCTCCCCCATCCTCTCCCCCTCCCCCCATCCTCTCCCCCTCCCCCAATCCTCTCCCCCTCCCCCCATCCTCTCCCCCTCCCCCAATCCTCTCCCCCTCCCCCAATCCTCTCCCCCTCCACCAATCCTCTCCCCCTCCCCCAATCCTTTCCCCCTCCCCCAATCCTTTCCCCCTCCCCCAATCCTTTCCCCCTCCCCCAATCCTTTCCCCCTCCCCAATCCTCTCCCCCTCCCCCAATCCTCTCCCCCTCTCAGATCGTCCCCCTCCCCATCTCCACCATCCTCACCCCCACCCCATCTCCCCCGTCCTCACCCCCACCCCATCTCCCCTGTCCTCACCCCCACCCCATCTCCCCTGTCCTCACCCCCACCCCATCCCCCCTCCCCTTTCTCACCCTCCCCTTTCTCCCCGTCCTCTCCCCCTCCCCGTCCTCTCCCCCTCCCCGTCCTCTCCCCCTCCCCGTCCTCTCCCCCTCCCCGTCCTCTCCCCCTCCCCGTCCTCTCCCCCTCCCCGTCCTCTCCCCCTCCCCGTCCTCTCCCCCTCCCCGTCCTCTCCCCCTCCCCGTCCTCTCCCCCTCCCCGTCCTCTCCCCCTCCCCGTCCTCTCCCCCTCCCCGTCCTCTCCCCCTCCCCGTCCTCTCCCCCTCCCCGTCCTCTCCCCCTCCCCGTCCTCTCCCCCTCCCGTCCTCTCCCCCTGCCCGTCCTCTCCCCCTGCCCGTCCTCTCCCCCTGCCCGTCCTCTCCCCCAGCCCGTCCTCTCCCCCAGCCCGTCCTCTCCCCCAGCCCGTCCTCTCCCCCAGCCCGTCCTCTCCCCCAGCCCGTCCTCTCCCCCAGCCCGTCCTCTCCCCCAGCCCGTCCTCTCCCCCTGCCCGTCCTCTCCCCCTGCCCGTCCTCTCCCCTGCCCGTCCTCTCCCCCTGCCCGTCCTCTCCCCCTGCCCGTCCTCTCCCCTGCCCGTCCTCTCCCCCTGCCCGTCCTCTCCCCCTGCCCGTCCTCTCCCCTGCCCGTCCTCTCCCCCTGCCCGTCCTCTCCCCCTGCCCGTCCTCTCCCCCTGCCCGTCCTCTCCCCCTGCCCGTCCTCTCCCCCTCCCCGCCCTCTCGCCCTCCCCGCCGTCTCGCCCTCCCCGCCGTCTCGCCCTCCCCATCTCCCCCCGTCGTCTCACCCTCCCCATCTCCCCTGCTCTTCCCCTCCCCTCACTTCTCTTCCCCTGTACCCCCTCACTTCTCTTCCCCTGTACCCCCTCTATCCCCCTGTACCCCCTCTATCCCCCTGTACCCCCTCTATCCCCCTGTACCCCCTCTATCCCCCTGTACCCCCTCTATCCCCCTGTACCCCCTCTATCCTCCTGTACCCCCACTATCCCCCTGTACCCCCTCTATCACCCTGTACCCCCTCTCTCCCCCTCTCCCCTTTCTCTCCCCCCTATCCCCTTCTCTCTCTCCCCCTATTCCCCTTCTCTCTCCCCCTATCCCCTCTCTCGCCCTGTATCCCCCCCACCCTCTCTCGCCCTGTATCCCCCTCACCCTCTCTCGCCCTGTATCCCCCTCACCCTCTTTTGCCCTGTATCCTCACCCTCTCTCACCTTGCATTCCCCTCTCTCACACTCTATCCTCCTCTCACCCCTCCAGCTCTCACCCCCTCCAGCTCTCACCCCCCTCCAGCTCTCACCCCCTCCACCTCTCACCCCCTCCACCTCTCACCCCCTCCACCTCTCACCCCCTCCACCTCTCACCCCCTCCACCTCTCACCCCCTCCACCTCTCACCCCCTCCACGTCTCACCCCCTCCACGTCTCACCCCCTCCACGTCTCACCCCCTCCACCTCTCACCCACC
The DNA here is from genome assembly GCF_023864275.1 of Schistocerca cancellata. Taxonomy (NCBI): domain Eukaryota; kingdom Metazoa; phylum Arthropoda; class Insecta; order Orthoptera; family Acrididae; genus Schistocerca; species Schistocerca cancellata. The sequence continues at coordinate 388,009,315 of NC_064626.1, read as the reverse complement.
TCCACCTTTCACCCCCTCCACCACTCTTCCTTCCCCTCCGCCACTCCCCCTCCCCTTTCCTCCTCCATCCCCTCTCCTCGCCCCTCCCCCTCTTCCCTTCCCCCTCCCCCCCATCCCAACCCCTCCCCTCTCCTCCCCCTCCCACCACCCCAACCCCTCCCCTCCCCTCTCCTCCCCCTCTTCCCTTCCCCCTCTTCCCCATCCCCATCTCCCCTCTCCCCTCTCCCCCTTCCCCCTCTCCCCCTTCCCCCTCTCCGCCTTCCCCCCTCTCCCCCTTCCCCCTCTCCGCCTTCCCCCTCTCCCCTTCCCCCTCTCCCCCTTCACCCTCTCCCCCTTCCCCCTCTCTCCCTTCCCCCTCTCCTCCTTCCCCCTCTCCCCCTTCCCCCTCTCCCCCTTCCCCTCTTCCCAAACCCTTTTAACCCTCCCCTCTCCCCCTCCCCCTTCCCCCTCTTCTCCCCCTCTTACCCCCCTCCCACACCCCTCCCCCTCTCCCCTCACCCCTTCCCCTCTCCCCCTCACCCCTACCCCTTTCCCCCTTCCGCTCTCCCCCTCCCTCTCCCCTTCCCCTCACCCTTCCCCTCACCCCTTCCCCTCTCCCCCTTCCCATCTCCATCTTCCCTCCCCCCTCCCTCCCCGTCTCTCTGTGCCCCCACTCCCCCTGCCCCTAAATCCCCCTCTCCTCCTGCCTCCCCCTCTCACTGTGCTCTATCCCCCCTCTCCTCCTGCCTCCCCCTCTCACTGTGCTCTATCCCCCTCTCCTCCTGCCTCCCCCTACTGCCTCTCCCTCTCCCTCACTCTCACCTCCCCCTCACTCTCACCTCCCCGTCACTCTCACCTCCCCGTCACTCTCACCTCCCCGTCACTCTCACCTCCCCGTCACTCTCACCTCCCCGTCACTCTCACCTCCCCGTCACTCTCACCTCCCCGTCACTCTCACCTCCCCGTCACTCTCACCTGCGCTCCCTCTCACCTCCGCCTCCCTCTCACCTCCGCCTCTCTCTCACCTCCGCCTCCCTCTCACCTCCGCCTCCCTCTCACCTCCGCCTCCCTCTCACCTCTGCCTCCCTCTCACTTCCGCCTCCCTCTCACCTCCAGCTCCCCTCTCACCTCCAGCTCCCTCTCACCTCCCCCTCCCTCTCACCTCCCCCTCTCTCCCACCTTTCCCTGCTGCCCCTTGCATCCTCTCTCTCTCTCTCTCTCCCCCCCTCTCTCCCTCCCTCCTCTCTCCCCTCTCTCCCTCCCCTCCTCTCTCCCCTCTCTCCCTCCCCTCCTCTCTCCCCTCTCTCCCTCCCCTCCTCTCTCCCCCCTCTCTCCCTCCCCTCCTCTCTCCCCCTCTCTCCCTCCCCTCCTCTCTCCCCCTCTCTCCCTCCCCTCCTCTCTCCCCTCTCTCCCTCCCCTCCTCTCTCCCCCTCTCTCCCTCCCCTCCTCTCTCCCCCTCTCTCCCTCCCCTCCTCTCTCCCCCTCTCTCCCTCCCCTCCTCTCTCCCCTCTCTCCCTCCCCTCCTCTCTCCCCCTCTCTCCCTCCCCTCCTCTCTCCCCCTCTCTCCCTCCCCTCCTCTCTCCCCCTCTCTCCCTCCCCTCCTCTCCCCCCTCTCTCCCTCCCCTCCTCTCTCCCCCTCTCTCCCTCCCCTCCTCTCTCCCCCTCTCTCCCTCCCCTCCTCTCTCCCCCCTCTCCCTCCCCTCCTCTCTCCCCCTCTCTCCCTCCCCTCCTCTCCCTCCCCTCCTCTCTCCCCTCTCCCTCCCCTCCCCCTCCCCTCCCCCTCTCCCTCGCCTCCTCTCTCCCCTCTCCCCTCTCCCTCCCCTCCCCCTCCCCTCCCCCTCCCCTCCCCTCTCCCCCTCTCTCCCTCCCCTCTCCCCCTCTCTCCCTCCCCTCCTCTCCTCCTTCTCCCCTCCCCTCTCCCCCTCTCTCCCTCCCCTCCTCTCCTCTCTCCCTCCCCTCCTCTCCTCTCTCCCTCCCCTCCCCTCTCCCCCTCTCTCCCTCCCTTCCTCTCCTCTCTCCCTCCCCTCCCCTCCTCTCCTCTCTCCCTCCCCTCCCCTCCTCTCCTCTCTCCCTCCCCTCCCCTCTCCCCTCCCCCTCCCCTCTCCCCTCCCCCCTCTCCCTCCCTCCCCTCTCCCTCCCCTGTCTCACCCCTGCTCCCCCTCTCCCTCCCCTGTCTCACCCCTGCTCCCCCTCTCCCTCCCCTGTCTCACCCCTGCTCCCCTCTCCCTCCCCTGTCTCACCTCCGCTCCCCCCTCCTCTCTCCCTCCCTCCCTTCCCCCTCTCCTCTCCCGCCCTCCTCCCCCTCCCCCCCCCCCTCTCTCTCTCTCTCTCTCTCTCTCTCTCTCTCGCTCTCTCTCTCCACCGACGTCTTCTTATAATTTTCCTGTTGTTTCTGTCTCTCCTCTCCCTGCTGCGCTACTCCTGTTTCCGCAGTTTACATATTAATTTTTAGCACTCTATGGTTGCTTTTGAGCTTGGTTTCCATCCTGTATCTGATGATTACAGGCAACTCGTTGTTGATATTCTGTGAGAAAGAAAAGGTAAGTTTATTGCCTGTTGGTTTTATAACCATTAAAGACTGAGCACTTACTTGGGTGGGCAAGGATGGAAAGAAAATCGGTGGTGATTTAGGTAACCAAGCAAAAACTAAATCAGAATCGCCATATAGAGATTGGCATTTTCCTCCTCTCAAAATTGGTTCCACGCTGAGTTCTGAATTTTGAATCTCATTTTTTGACTTTGTCATTTCTCAAACATATGCACATTTTACCTGTTGCTTTGATCGAGTAGATATCTGCCTCTGTGTCTTTTCAGCAAATCATAACTCATCAGTGAGAGCCCAAGAATATATCTTCCATGTTCCTAAAGCTGTTGAAAAACAGAGATTGCATCTAACAGTAAAAGAGGGAGTCTGTCAATAATTATTAGCACCCCCCGCCCCCCCCCCCCCCCCACACACACACACACACACACACACACACACACACACACACGCGCGCGTAAGCATGAGTGTGAACATATGTCCTTCTTCCCTGTGACAGACATATTAAAATTAAAAACCATATGAAACCCTTCCAATGTAGTCAATCCTTAACTACTGTTTCGTGTGGTCATTGTTGAATATAAACAGGCTGTCCCAGGAATAATTGTGTGTTCAGGGATATGGCAGGAGATAGCTTTCACACTTTTCTTGTACACTGACAGTGAATCAGAATTATATTCTGATACCACATACTTGATACTGTACATGTTAATAATTTTCATTGGATTTTGGCCTGTTTTTGATTCATATAGAATTATTTAAAACATTAACAGACTGTCAGTTGTTGGTCACTGTTCTCTCAGTAATGCAAAATGCACAGTTGCTTCTTCTAATAATCTCATATCTGTATATGCTCATTGTAAAGACAATTTAAAGGACTGTATAATGTTACTGTAAAAAGTAGGTCATACATATTCTATATTAACTTAGCTTGTAAACAAAGTTGCCATAGACTAGCGTTCTAGATGATATTCAGTATTACGTGTATCTGTTAAGACTTTAGAGTGATATAGCCTCCTGTGTAGATAATTTCAACAGATTTTTCTTTGTTTCTTTTTCTTTATGACTCAACAGTGAAACTTCTAAAAAGAAAGAGTACCAATAATTGGGTTTAAATGTCGGGAAGAAAAACAGTAGTACAAGAGTTGAGTCATCAACAGGCACACAAAAAAAAGTAATGGAAACTTTCCTAGGTTTTGGACCAGTCCTTTGATAAACTAGAGTACACAAACATATGTGCACCTACATTGTGCTGGCAGCTGCACTGGGGCTGGGGTTCTCATGTGTGTGGGTAGAGGTAGAAAATAGTCGGTAAGTGGGAAGAGGGGTGGGAACAGGTGGCTGATGATCTGGAAGGAAGCAGCAGGTGTGCGGGATAGAAATGCAGCACACGGGTACCAAAGCTGGTGGAGTTTGTGTGGCACAAGCTGCTGATGACTTGTTGGATAGGATTCTGAGGAGGTAACAGGACAGAGGAAGAGGAGACTTGGGTAGCAGGTGTGGGTGCAGTTACTTAGCAAAGATGAAATCCAGGAGGTCCACAGGAATGAAGGATGTTTTGCAAAGATAACTCTCATCTATGTAGGTTAGAAAAGTTGTTGTTGAAGGCAGACCTAGCTGGCATGGGTGGTGATGCAGCCGTTGAACTCAAGCATGTGGTGCTTATCAACACATTGCACCACTGGATGGACAACTTTACCCCCAAATCCACTCCTCCACAGCATCATCATTGTGCACTGTATGAACTCCTTGGCTCTTGTGCCACATTCCTATCTGTTGCACCTGTTCTCTCTCCTTCACACGTTTCACATCCCCCACTGAGCAGCTACCCTTCTACATCTACATTTCATCTACATTTATACTCCGCAAGCCACCCAAGGGTGTGTGGCGGAGGGCACTTTACGTGCCACTGTCATTACCTCCCTTTCCTGTTCCAGTCGCGTATGGTTCGCGGGAAGAACGACTGTCTGAAAGCCTCTGTGCGCGCTCTAATCTCTCTAATTTTACATTCGTGATCTCCTCGGGAGGTATAAGTAGGGGGAAGCAATATATTCGATACCTCATCCAGAAACGCACCCTCTCGAAATCTGGCGAGCAAGCTACACCGCGATGCAGAGCGCCTCTCTTGCAGAGTCTGCCACTGGAGTTTGTTAAACATCTCCGTAACGCTATGACTCTGGGGGGGGGGGGGGTGCACTTGTGGGGACCAGGGAGGAGGGGTGGCACCCTGTCGATGACTCAATACTTCTGCTATTCGGTAAGTTGTCTCCCTTACTCTTAAATTATTGACATTCGGTCGGGACTTTCCTTACCATATGATTTAAATGCCTGTTTTTCAGGAATTTGAAGAAGCATTGAAACAACTAGATCTTCTGAATATTATTGAGACATCGTCATTAGAAAACTTCGCACTGGGTAATCATCGTAAACTGAGAGAGATCTTCTGCAATTTACTGCAACCTTTCCTTGAAGGGTATTTCGTATTTTTTCATGTTGTGCGGAAGGTTAGTTCACTGAGTGTTTTTAATCTTTCATTATCTCTATCTATTTTGAAAAAATAAAAGTATTTTTTCAGTACTATCTCTAAATATATGATGTATTTAGACTTCTGAATATATGTGTTTTAGAATTTATTCTGAGTGTGACTATGTTGCAGATATTTGCCTGTGAATGATAATTAGTGAATATTTTGATAGGTAAACTTTTTAGTTGTGAGGTTTGTATTTTTACTAGAAGTAGTAGTGGTGTTAAATTCCCATGAGATAAAATTGTCAGACAATTACAGTCAGTAAAATTTTCAGCTAAAAAGCTAAAGAAATGTTCCTGTAAAAAATAAGGAAGGCAATTCAATGTTTGTGATATTTGATCAGATGGATACTTAGGTGTGTGATATGTACTTTCAGTTTTTCTGCACAGTAAATTTTTATCTATGGTTGTGCTTCACCATACGGTGTCACTGTCGGTGATTAATAGATGTACTCCTGTTTTCAAGCATGCTGCAGTTCCCTGCACAGAAAAAGTGCTATTACAACAAGCTCAGAAGGAACTGGAGGAACTTCTACTCAGAGGAGAAATTAGCCACCCTTATTCTCTCTCATTAGATATGCTGGCTTCAGCACTGAAATCACTGGTATTACTTCAGGCAGTGACAAAACTAAAGAGGTTTGTGTGATCCAGACTTACGCAACACTTACCTTATTTACACCTGTAAAACCACTAACCTACGTTTCTTTTTCATTTGTTTTAGCAGCGAAGAAATAAAGTATCAGAAGAATGAAAGTACATTGTCAAGTATTATACATGAGTTAGGTAAGCACTTTCAATAGTCAATCTGTTGTGTAAAAAGACCTATAGAACATTTAAATTAATAAGGTAAATGCTAGAATCACAATTGGTAGATTCTGCAACAATTAGTCTCAAAAAATCGTTTAAAAATTGTCAGTTTATAATGTAGTAGGAAAAACTTGGTCATTAATTTAAGATGAAATTGATTTGTGCTAAATACAGCTCCTCATTATTGCTACCACCACGTAAATGATTTTGTTGTGCTTGGACGTGGCTGTTATTCTACATGTCGCAGTGTGTACCTGTCATCTATCTATCCCTCATTGTTGTTCTTAGTCATCTGCTTGCATAGTTTTATGTTATCAGTTGCACATCAATGATAAATGAAAATTATAGTCATAAGACTAATAATATAAACAACATAATGGTCCACAATGTTGCATTCAGTTATGTGGAACATGCTTATTGATTTTGTTCGAAAATTCAACTTCAGTTGCTGGCTTCCAATTACTGAAGGGCAACGGAATCTCCATCTTCATCTGATCAGTCAGATTAAGTTTTATATTGTTTTCTTAAATGCTGAGTGATGTCTGTAAAACAAATATGGCCTATTTCCTACCATATCCTTCCCTAATCTGAATTTGTGCTCAGTTTCTGCTAGCTGTGCTCAGCCTCTAATAGCTACATCACTATGGCATCTTCAGTCCTATCTTACTTTTTCTCCAGTTACTGAAGTACATACTTCAGTAATATTTAGCACCTGCAGCAAGCACCAATGTAAAGTAATAAAGAAAAGTAATATAGGAAATTATAGGTATTAGCACTTTTGTACAAAAATTGTTCACACTTATTCTCACTTAAAATATATTTTTCTTCAAAAGTTTCTGCTATTCTTGCAAATTGAAAATGGGTGCAGACTTCATTTTTTTAAAAATCTTGATTGTCTCCTTTGATGCCATTGCCCATCTTTTACTCCTCTCCCCCCCTCTCTCTCTATGGCTCACAACTCATTTATGGGTACTTATGAGGTGAGCTTGGGGCCCCAAGTCATTGCAGCATTTCTTTTCTGACTATTTCCCTTTGGTTTAACCTCCAGTGGATGCCCTGTTTGATGTTAACTCAGTCATTCTTTTGATTTCCACTTTCAGCTACTCAGTTGTACTGTTTCTGTTAAATCCTACATGCCTTTTGGTTTATCTACAAATGGCATGCATACTGGCTTGGACCTCCACTTTATCTTCAAAAATTTTCAGCAGTAATGACTGCAGGGTAGGTCATTAAGTTCCCAACATCATATCCAGTCCATTTGGGTGGTGTGGGGGGGGGGGGGGGGGGGGGGAAGGCTTCAGGTAAACAAAGTAGACACTGAAGCATTTGTGGGTCACTTTACTAGATAAAGTTGAGATTATGGTTTACAGTTGTGATGGAAAACTCTGTGTGCCACCTGCCATGAAATGTTTAAAGTGTGTGAAATATGGCCATCTTGTCTAGGTGTAGACACGTATCCACTTGTGGATATTACAAACAACCATTGCACACAGGTACTCCTGTGTACAACTGCATTACTGCACCAGTTTCAGAGAGGATCACTCCGATTGCTCATACAAAAACTGCAGTTGACCGGCGTTGCCTGGTGAAACGTTGTTGTGATGCCTCACGTAAGGAGGAGAAATGCATACCATCACGTTTCCGACGTTGATGAAGGTCAGATTGTAGCCTATCGTGAATGCGGTTTATCGTATCGCGACATTGCTGCTCGTGTTGGTTGAGATCCAATGACTGTTAGCAGAATATGGAATCGGTGGGTTCAGGAGGGTAATACAGAAAGCCGGCCTCGTGTCACTAGCAGTTCAGATGACAGAAATCTTATCTGCATCGATGTAAGGGATCGTGCAGCCACGTCTCGATCCCTGAGTCAACAGATGGGAATGTTTGCAAGGCAACAACCATCTGCACGAACAGTTCGACGACGTTTGCAGCAGCATGGACTATCAGCTCGGAGACCATGGCTGCGGTTACTCTTGACGCTGCATCACAGACAGGAGTGCCTGCGATGATGTACTCAACGACAAAACTTGGTGCACGAATGGCAAAACGTCATTTTTTCCTATGAATCCAGGTTCTGTTTATAGTATCATGATGGCTGCATTCTTTTTCAGCGACATCGCGGTGAACGCACATTGGAAGCGTGTATTCGTCATCGCCATACTGGTGTATCACCCGGCGTGATGGTATGGGGTGCCATTGGTTACACGTTTCGGTCACCTCTTGTTTGCTGATGGCACTTTGAACAGTGGGCGTTACATTTCAGATGTGTTACAACCCGTGGCTCTACCCTTCATTCGATCCCTGCGAAACCCTACACTTCAGCAGGATAATGCACGACTGCATGTTGCAGATCCTGTACAGACCTTTCTGGATACAGAAAATGTTCGACTGCTGCCCTGGCCAGCACATTCTCCAGATCTCTCACCAATTGAAAATGTCTGGTCAATAGTGGCCGAGCAACTGGCTCCTCACAATACGCCAGTCACTACTCTGGATGAACTGTGGTATCGTGTTGAAGTTGCATGGGCAGCTATACCTGTACATGCCATCCAAGCTCTGTTTATGCACGCTTGCTCACTGCTCCTCCTCCTCCTCCTCCTCCTCCTCCTCCTCCTGGCAGAAGAGTTCAAGGGGAAGGAAGAGGGTTGAAGCAAAAGGACTGGAGAGGTTCAGGGAAAGGGGTATGGTTCAGAAAAGTCACACAGAAGCCAGGTCAGGTGAGACTTATTGGACAGGATGAGAAGGAAAGAAAGAGTGAATCAGTCTTTCCTTCTCATCTTGTGTGGTAAGTCTCCCCTGACCCAGGGTTCTGGGTGACTTTTGTGAACTGTACCTCTTTCCCTAAATCTCTGCAGTCCTTTTCCTTCACCCATCTTGCTTCCCTTTCAACTCTTCTGCCAGAAGAAGGTGCCACTGGCTCCAAAAGCCTTTTGTGTGTGTGTATTCGCCTGCTACCCCTAGGTGAGCAGATTTTTTATCTATCCATTTACTTTATGTTACCAATAATTGATTATTTTCATTGAAAACTCTTGAAAGCCATACAATGACAATTGATGATGTGAAAGGACTGAGAATATGCAATGTTTTGAAGAATTCTAGACATTGTTTTGTGTGTGTGGTTTGAGCAGGACAGGAGAAAAGGATCTCTGTTGAGTGGACCAGTCATTTAAAAAAAGGCACTGATTTTGTATGAAAAATTATGTGAAAATGGAAAGTTCACAGTGAGTGAAACAAATGACACAGCATTCAAAATGTAATTATTTTGGGTGATAAGCTGTGTGTGCTGATGAAACAGCTGCCAGTGAATTTATTCTGAAATTTGAAAGCTTAGTCAAAAAGCTTGACTGATGCCTGATCAGGCATATAACATTGATCAGTCTCTTGAACTACAAAATGCTCTGTACAGGAATTCTTGCAATGCAGAGTCAGTCTATAACAGGTACAAAACTTGCCAAAGATAGAATTACTATTGTTGTCTGTAGTACTGCTAATGGCAGTCAGAAGATGGCCAATGTTTGTGGAAATCCAATCTCTTTAACAAATGGTTTAATGACCAATTAGTCGCTGCCATGCAAAATACCTTGGGGGGGGGGGGGGGGGGGACTCTCTAAACGTGCCATATTGATACTTGACAATGCGACATCTCATCCATCTGAAGAAGAACTTCAAAAGGTGAAATAAAAGCTGTATTTCTTGCTCCCTACATAACATGTCTAATCCAGCCCATGGACCAGGAGCTCATTGAGTGGCTGAAGCGATATTGTCAAAAATACTCTGATCAGTTTTGGAGAGGACACAAGAAGGCAACAGCTTGGTTCAACTGATGAAACAAATAAATGTAAAAAATGTTATTTATACAATTGCCAAAGTTTGGGATGAAATGTCTGCATAAATGCTTGAAAATTCTTGATACAAACTGTGGCCAGAAATGAATGAGACTAAAGATGAGACCTCAAAACAAACAAGTGACGGGAATCAAGATGAAACAGACCACGCAACAAGTGATGAAAGTGAAGATACAGACACTTCAGCAGTTTTTTGAGGCATTTGTAAACCTTACAAACATACACTGAGCCCAGTGACATGAGTAAGTGGATCAGTATGGCTGACATTGACTGCACAATAGAAGAAGAATTAACTGATGATCAAATCGTTGATGTTGTAAGTGAAGGAACTGATAGAATGATAAATGTGATGACGGGCAACAAAGACAATGTACCTGCAGCTCAAGTAGCACACTTACAGGATTTACATAAAGTCCGGGAACACTTTCAAGTATTTGTTACACAAGAACTAAACGCTGTACAGATGTCAATACATATTGCATTTTGAAGAGAAACTCTGAAAGTTTTTTTTTACAAACATTCGATATGCTAACCATGAGTGACCCAGCAGACGTCAATACAGTAATTGAATTCTTGCCATACCTGTCCCAGCATGGCATCGTTGACTGTGGCAGTCGCTTCCCTTGTTCTCCCCCAGAGCTCTGCTACATCACATGGTAGAGGCAGTACATACATCAGATCTTTAATGTGTCCCCATAGAAAAGAGTCACACGGAGTGAGACCTGGTGATCAAGGAGGCCATTTCATGAAACAGCGGTCCCCTTCTGTAGCACGGCTGATCCATCGATGCAGTAGCTCTGTGTTCAGGTTCCCACGAACTTCATGATGAAAATTGGGTGGAGCCCATCCTGCTGAATGATGAACGGAGAGTCATTGGAGCCATTTTGAGTTCACATGATGCATGATGCACCAATTTCTTTGGACTCCTTATGAATGTCTCTCGTACGTGCTCCACAATCACTTCACTAACACTGAGAAGTCTGCTTCCCTTTGCTGGGCACAAGCAACCCATTGTAACGAATTAGTTGTGCCAGTGGTAAATGGCTTTCCTTGTTGTTGGCTTCTTACCGTACTTGGTTCTAAACATTTGTTGAATATCTGGTTCTAAACATCCGTTGAACAGCTAGAGTTCAACAAAAACAAGTGTTCTACAACACACAGAAAGCTCACTCCGCACCTGAACTCGCCACGTTTGTGACTAGCGCTGACTATCGGCAAATTACCAAACTACGCTGTGGCAGTATACATGGGGGAAAAAAAACTTCAAAATGACATATGTAAGACATCTGTTCAGTGTTTGGTTCTTGTGCAATAAATAATTGAAAGTGTTCCCGGACTTTATGTACATCATGTAAATGGAGAAAATGCATTTGATATAGCCTTTTAATATGTAGAACAAAGTTTTGTGTCTACCCAGAAAGACATTTTGTGGATAGATAATGGCAGTACATAACGGCAAAATCAAGGTGGTTAGCTGCTGGGCAAAATCTCAATACAGATTTTCTCATCCTCCTTAAGAACAGAACATTTTTGTACTGTGTGACTTCATTTTTTAAACAGTTAATTGCAAATCAGTTCTGTGGCACTGCAATACTGTAATAAGCGAAGTACATCTGACCTACATATAAATATACATCTACATAGATACTCTGCAATCCACCATGTGGTGCATGGCAGAGGGTACCCCCATACCAGTACTAGTCATTTCCTTTCCTGTTCCACTCACAAAAAGAGTGAGGGAAAAATGACTGTCTATATGCCTCCGTATGAGCCCTAATTACTCGTATCTTATCTTTGTGGTCTGTATGTGCAAATCTGTTGGAGGCAGCAGAATCATTCTACAATCAGCTTCAAATGTCAGTTCCCTAAATTATCTCCATAGGGTTCCTGGAAAATAAATTTGCCTTCCCTCCAGGGATTCCCATTTGAGTTCCTGAAGCATCTCCATAACACTTGCGTGTTGTTCGAATCTACCAGAAACAAATCTAGCAGCCTGCCTCTGAATAGCTTTGATGTCTTCCTTTAATCTGACCTGGTATGGATTCCAATCACTTGAGCAGTTGTCAAGAATAAGTTGCAGTAGCATTCTATATGTGGTCTGCTTTACAGATGAACCACTTTTTCTTAGAATTCTCCTGATAAACTGAAGTCGATTATCCACCTTCGTTACCACAATCCTCAGATGTCTGTTCCATTTCATATCACTTTGTAATGTTATGCCCAGATATTTAAATGACATGACAGTGTCAAGCAGGACACTACTAATGTTGTATCGGAACATTATGGCTTTGTTTTTCCTACTCACCCCCATTAACTTACATTTTTCTACAGTTAGAACATCACACCAACTAGAAATTTTGTCTAAGTCATCTCGTATCCTCCTAAAGTCACTCAACTTCAACACCTTACTATAAACCACAGCATCATCAGCAAACAATCGCAGATTGCTACCCACTCTGCCCGCCAAATCATTTACGTGTATAGAGAATGACAACAGTCCTGGGTTCTATAACTTAATAAGTCTGCAAACCACTCACATATCTGTGAACATATTCTATATGCTCGAACCTTCTTTGACAGCATGCAACAGGACACCGTGTCAAATGCTTTCCGGAAGTCATGAGATCTGTCTGTCTGCCCTTCATCCATAGTTCACAGTATATCTTGTGAGAGAAGAGAAAACCGAGTTTTGCATGAGCAATACTTTCTAAAACTATGCTCTTTTGTGGATATTAAGCTTCTTGGTCTCAAGAAAATTTATTAGATTCGAACTGAGAATATGTTCAGGAATTCTGCTGGGCAAGAGATTCACAATAAATGCGAGCTAAGTTAGTGGCCAATGCTGTAGAGTACTTTCTGTAAAATCAAATTGGGATTCTGTGTCTTCTACTGTGTCTGTGTGAATGATTTTTTGACTGGGAAATTTAAAACTTTGGCTTTTGTTTTGCTTTCTGCAACTGCCACTCCAGATTAGTCAACAACTGACAGGTTGGAAGCCTTAGAACCACTTAGGGATTTTACATAGAAGCAGAATTTCCTCTGCTTCTTTGCCAGATCTTTTGCTAAGGCATGGTGGTGGCAGTGGTTGTATGCTTCACGCATAGATCTTTCTACAGACGCACAAGTCTCAATTGACCTTTGCTTGTCATCATTTGCTCTTTATCTTTTGAACTGAGAGTGTAATAACCTCCACTTCCTCAGCATTTTCTGAATCTTGTTATTAAACCATGGTAGGTCTTTCCTGTCCTTAATCCTCTTTACTAGGCGCATACTTCTCAGGACTATGATTTACAATCTGCTTAAACTTTGACCTAATTTCTCTGTGTCTACCTCACTGGAACTAAGTGATGTCAATTCACTGTCTAAGGGAGATGCTAGTAACTGCTTATCTGCTCTTTCTATCAGAAACATTCTCCTAGTGTTCTTAACTGATTTATTAACTTTCATAACCATAGCTGCTATAATGACATCATGAGTGCTAACCCCCTTCCTATACTTACATTGTTGATAAGGTCTGGCCTATTTGTGGCTACAAGGTCTAAGATATTTCCTTTGCACCTGGACTGCCAAACTAACTGCTCAGAACAGTCTTCATGAAAAGTGTTCAAAAGTACTTTGCATGTCTCTCTGCAATGAATCCAAGGACATCCCAGTCTATACTTGATAGATTACAGCCTCCTCCAAATAGTATTGCATAATCTGGGTATTTACATGCTACTGACTGTAGACTTTCTTTGAATTATTCTGGAACTGTCACAGTGGAATTTGATGGCTAGTGAAAATGCCCAACAATTAACTTATCACCTATCTGTTATATGCCACCAGATAACTCTACTGTCACACTCAACTTCAAACTCAACAGAAACAATATTTTTGCCAATTGCAATAACCATTCCCCCTCCTATGGCCTCTAACCTGCATTTCTGATATATGTTCCATGATTTGTTAAATATCTCAGAGCTTCCCACTTCAGGTTTCAGCCAGCTCTCAGTCCTGAGAATAATTTGAGCATGAGAATTTTCCTGGAGGGCAGTAGATTTAGGAATTTGTTACAAATACTTTGACTATTTACTGATAAAATTTTGACAGCATATGTGTGTTTATTCAGAATGTGGTCCGACTTCCCTTGAGTGTTCATCATGGTACCTAAAACTACTGCATAGCCTAAAAAAGCTTCATGTGCACTCCATAAGTACTCTGCTATCCAGATAGCTGCTTTCCCTGTGTAGTGCACACCTGACCTATTGTGGGGAGCCATACAACTTTCACTCACAGCACCAATATCTTACTGTACAACACAGACATATTTTAGAGTACAAACACTACAGTACACTTCCATATAAGATTTTTTTTAGTGTATCGATGTTTTCTTTTCATTTTGTTACTGCTTCAGCATGGAACAATATTTCAGACAGTATTTCCAGTTGAAAATTGAAGTTTCACTGTACTACATTGTGATGTTAAGAGTCAATAAAAGTGTTCCTCTTATAATCCAATGTTTTTTTGCATCCCGACCACGCTCTTAGTCCCAGCTCTTAAAATTAAATCCAGACATGGCAGTTGATCTAGTGTACAAAAATTTTGAAGGAATTCAGAGGATCTAGTGAACAAAAATTTTGAAGGAATTCTGAAAGACTCCAAGGGGAGTTGAATTGTAACGTAAATAAACATTCTGAGTAATTTTGTTACAAAGTGCTCCGAGATTATGATTTGGAAACAGTCATTTGTAGAGCAATACATCACCCTTAAATTTCACTGTAAATCAACACAAATAAACATGCATTTTTGAAAATTTTTGGAAGCTACCGCTATCCTTTGCACGATCTACAAGTAATCTGTAGAAAACAGGAGTTTGTGATTTAATTACTGTATCAAATATTACAATGTATTGTGTTACATCTAGTTTCTCCTTAAAGAGGAGTAGCCCTATTTATTATTGGCATATATTGTGAATTAACTTCGTTTTCAAATTTGCCACCAACTACAATCAACCTCAAAATCTTTTAGGAAACCAGTAATTTATATCAGAGGTTTTTGTATTGCCTCAATAGAAATCTTGTTTTGTGTATTTACTTCAATTTGTATGAGGAATTAGCAACTTCCAAGCTCAAGAGATTAAAAGGTAATAAGCAGGCTAAATTTAAAGTTACTTGTTCACAGCCCTGTAACACATTGCACCAGCCAAAATGCAGTCCCAGAGTGAACACTGTTCTCGAACAAGTTCATTGGAAATTGCCATGACTACTGTCAAATGATTGGCAGCTTATGTGAATTGGTGTCTTGGAAGAGCTCTCGAAAGTTGTGTACCTTTGATACTGGTACAAAATCTACCTCAAGTACTATCCTCTCCTGTGAATCCTGTCTCCTTCGTTGAAGCTACACAATCTTTCATTATTCGTCCACTTGACTGCGAGAAGTGTATAGATAGTAGATCTGTGTGTCCTGTACAGGTTGAATGGGGACCATGTAAGACTCAGGCTGTTGTAGCAATCCTCCTAACCAACAAGTTGCACTGAAACTGAAATCAAACCAATGGGACTTACTTCTCCTGTTTTGGGGGAACTTGTTTTGTCTGGTGTGAAGAGGGAGCAAACACACAAGGGTAGGGTCTGTTAATCATTCGCAGTTCAAATATACGGCGAATGATCATACTCTGTAAGGAGATGGCAGCAAGTGACAGGAAGGGACACCAGGTGCATTCAGTGTGTATGCCTGGAGGTCTCATTCAACATGTTGAAGAGGCTATTCCAGCAGCCATTGAGGGAACAGGGTGCAAGCAACTGCAGATTGTGGTGCACTTTGGAACAAATGATGTTTGTCATCTTGGCTCCAAGGTACTTTTTGGGTCATTCCAGCAACTGGCAGAGAATGTTTAGAACCAGCATTGCACACAGAGAGATCTCTTTGAGGATATACACATCGAAACTGGTATGAGTGACCATGATACGGTTGTAGCAACAATGATTACCAAAGTACAAAGGACAACTCAAACAAGCAGAAAGATGTAGTTCAGTAAACTAGATTAAAAAAATCAGTTGTATCATCTCAAGGATGAACGAACTAGAAACTTTCATCACAGGGCAGGAGCGTTATAGGAACTCTGGTTCAAGTTTAAAAGAATAGTTGACCCTGAACTACTGGATATATATGCACTCAGTAGGACAGTTCATAATGGGAGGGAACCTCCATAGTATGTAGACACTGTAAAGTAACTTCTAAAGAAACTGAAGTTACTACACAGCATGTGTAAAACGAAGTGTAGGGTTATAGATAGAGATATGCTGATTGAAATATTTTTGGCTGTCAAGAGAGCAATACATGATGCCTTCAATGACTACCGTATCAGAATATTGTTAAATGATATTTCACAAAACCCAGAGAAATTCTTGTCATGTTTAAAGGCTGTTAGTGGCATCAAAGTTAGTGTCCAGTCCCCAGCAAATAAGACAGAAACTGAAATTGAGACAGCAAAACAAAAGCTGAAATGCTGAACTCAATTTTCAAATGTTCCTTTACAAAGGAAAACACAGGAGAATTGTCCTAATTTAATTCTCTGAAAAAATGAAAGAAATCAATATTAGTGTCAATGGTGTTGAGAAACAGCTGAGATCATTAAAATTGAACAAATCTCCAAGGTCCAATGGAATCCTTGTCAGATTCTATACTGAATTTTCAACTCAGTTAGTGTCTCTTCCAACTATAATCCATCATAGATTCCTTGAACAAAAAAGTGTGCGCGGTTCTTGGAAAAAAAACCACAGGTCACATCCGTCTGCAAGAAGGATCGTAAAAGCTACCATCCAACATCCTTGACATCAATTTGTTCTAGAATTTTAGAACATATTCTGAGCTGAGACATAATGAGGTATCTTGAACAGAATGACCTCTTAAGTGCCAACCAGCACGGGTTTCGAAAACATCGATCATGTGAAATCTGTCACACTCAAATGACATACGGAAAGCCTTATTTTTGGATCAGGGCAGTCAGATAAATGCAGTAGTTCTTGATTTCCAAAAAGCATTTGACTCATTACCACACATAAGGTTATTGTAAAAAGTATGATCATATGGGGTATCAAGTGAAATTTGAGATTGGATTGATGACTTTTTGGTAGGGAGGGTGTTATATTTTGGATGCATTAGTAACTTCTGATGTAACCCAGGTAAGTGTATTGGGACCCTTACTGTTTATGTTGTATATTAATGACCTGGCAGACAATATTAATATTAACCTTAGGCTTTTTTGCAGGTGATGCAGTTATCAGTAATGATACTGCATAAATATTCAGTCAGATTTTGATAAGATGTCAAAGTGGTGCAACGATTGGCAGCTTGCTTTAAATGTTTGGAAACTTAAAATTGTGTACTTCACAAAACGAAAAATTGAGTATCCTATCACTATAATACCAATGAGTTACTGTTGGAATTGGTCAGCACATACAAATACCTGGGTGTCACACTTTGTAGGGATATGAAGTGGAATGTTCACACCTAGGCTCAGTTGTGGATAAGGCTGGTGGTAGACTTTGGTTTATAGGTAAAATACTGGGGAAGTGCAATCAGTCTATAAAGAAGAGTGGTTCTAGAATATTTCACAAGTGTGTGGGATCTGTACCAAGTAGGACTAACAGGAGATATTGAACATGTATAGAGAAGAGCAGTGTGAATGGCAGTGTGAAAACTAGTAAAGTTGCTTTCATATACAGCAAAAATTGTTGTAGGTGGATTTGGAATTTAGAATTTGAAAAACCTGGAAATTTCAGGTAAATCTTCAGTGGAACAAAGTCACCATCCTGGTGTTACATAGTAATTTCTACTGAATTCAAGTAAATACTGCACTGTTATTTATCACTGTGTGTGCACCATTGATATTGCCTTTGGTATACATGAAGAATCCTGTTTTCTTATGCATATGATGTAAATATGCTTGACACGAGGATACTCTCCTCTCAACAGTTGGAGTATGCATTGGTGCCCTTCTTGATGAGCTGTTACTTGAAAATGGCACAACAGCCAAAAATAAGATCATAAATAAATTAATTTAATAATACCCTATTTGGCACATATCTTACTAAAATACAGTACTGGAGGATTGTGGATGCAAGGAAACGGAACATAATTAAATTACAAAGAGTTTTTATAAAATAAGTGGATATTTCAGAATAACATGGAAACAGAACTCAGATTACACTAAATCTTTAACCAAGTGTCCTTTTATTACAAGACTTCCTGCATGCTTGTGGAAATTTTGGACCTGTGTATGTTTTGACAACTAATGAAATTCAAGGTTTCCTGCTAATCTTGTGCCACTCAGTCTGCCATGTTGAGCCTCTTCTGGCTTTTCAGGTAATTCAGATAGTAAGCATTGTAACCAAATTAATTACTTGTGTCCTTCACAAGTTGAAATTATTACTACATCAGTCGAAGTGGCTACCACCACCTGCAACTGATTTATATTGCCACATCAAAATACTTTGACACAATGGCGGTTGTCAGTGGCAAAATGAGCATCACTGAAAATTCACAAATATTTCAGGTACTAGAATATGCATTTCTCTGGATTCAAATAACCAGTAGTTCATTTTTCCACAGCTCAAGCAGATTTTTTCACAATGGAAGATACATAAGACATCCTGTTGCCTTACTTTAGTGGACAGAAGGTGAAACTGTTTTATTTTGATCATTATTTTGATGCTCAATGATAGTTAAGGTCATACAGGATTTATCTATAAGAAATCACTCCAATATTTCTTTCGTGTCTCAACTTATCATAACAACTCCATCTTCATAAC
Source organism: Schistocerca cancellata (assembly GCF_023864275.1). NCBI lineage: Eukaryota > Metazoa > Arthropoda > Insecta > Orthoptera > Acrididae > Schistocerca > Schistocerca cancellata. The sequence goes on along the minus strand of NC_064626.1, from coordinate 387,990,824 downwards.
ACCTTATTACCTATTGTTATTGTCAAACTCATGTTGTAAAGTTTGTTGTTGTCACTGCCAACAGTCAAATATGGCTATATGAAGTATATTTAATTGTGTTTAGATCGGGAACACTGTTTTGCACAGTCGCCTTATTTATGACTTTATTAGAACATTTGTTCCAACAGTGCAGTACTTCCTTGAGCCCATAAAGACTCAATTTTAAGAGACACAGTCAATCTGTATTGTCTGCAGAACATCCTAGTTGTTCCAAATGTACTCTTGCTTCACATATTCGATTCAAGAAAGCTGTCTTCACATAAAATTATTTTGCCAATATCTTATGGTAAGCAGTTGCAGTTAACAAAGACTGGATGTTACCATAACTTGCAGCAGGACTACATGTTATTTGTAATTAATTCTTGCTTCCAAAATATGACCTTTTGCCACCAATCATGTTTTAAAACAAGAGTTTTGATCGACTGCTTATGTGTTTAAGCAGTACTTTAGCATTCTTAGAATACTCATCGGATATGCACATATCCTCTTTAGCAAGCAATTGAGTTACTTCGCCAATAGCAGGCATCCATTTTCCTTTTCAGTGACTCCAATACTTAAGAAACAATTTGACCCTTTTTGTATTGCTCTTGGGTGTTCACCTGCCAGCAGTCATTGACGAAAACAAGAGCCATTCAACCTTAGGCAAACAGCAGAAAGAGCTGCCATTTGGGAAGAACAGAACAATCCTGAAATAATCATTTTGCCTGTGTAAAACTGGAATTGTACTGTACTATTTCCACCGTCAGAGTAAAATTGAAAAATATAGATCTTACTCAGTGATACAGAGTACAGGAAAATAAAAGAATTGACCAACAGGGTAAAAAGGAAGACCATTGAGTTTTTGTGCCAGCTCTTGCTGAAGGAAATCAAGGCTCTATGGCTTACCTAAAGTATATAAAGAAAATGTTCCTTGATGGCCTATTGTAAGCAACATAGGCACACCTGCATACCAGCTGGCCAAATACCTCATGGCAGTATGAAGTCCCTTCGTCGGTAAATGTTAGTGCTTCTTCAGAAACCCACTACATTTCATTCAAAGACTGCATCCTTTCTCTTCAATGGCTATTATTATTAACAAACATACGGCATTGCCAAGGGGTACCCTCTCTCACCCATACTGATTAACTTATTTATAGAGGACTTCTATGAGAAAGATGTGGAAAAAGCTCCGTTGAAGACCACATGCTCCTTCAGATATATTGATGACATATTTATTGTGGGGCCACATGGGCATGAAAGACGTTAGTGGCTCCTCCAATACATGAACTCTGCACTCCACCAATAATTAACCAAGGAGTGTGGTCAAACTCCCCTTTCTGAATATCCTGGTTGAGCACAAAGCAGACAGCATTGTGGTATGTACAGGAAAGCCACCCATGCTGATTTTTACCTACATGCTTTCAGCTGCTATCATCCCTCACACTATGAGGGCAATGGACTCGAGGCCCCTGCAATATCTGACAGAAAAAGCCAACCAGTGGATCTCAACAACAAAACAGATAAACAGATACAGTGAGAGACAAATCCAACTTATTCATGCGGATATTAACAGGCTCAGCAAACAGAATACAATGATGGCAGACCAGCAGTGTAAGGTGAATCTTTGACAGTGCCAGTGACTTGTGCTGGCAAAATGGCAGAAAAATCAGCAAACAAGTGTCGACCAAAGGCCCTGAGAGGAAAACCTTTTTGTTCAGGGGTATAGGATGGAGGAATTAGTAAGTCTGTTGCATTACCTATGAGCAATTAATAGACTATCTAGTATTAAAATTCTATGCCTCTGGTTGGTTAATGACATTGTTTTGAGTTTCAATTAAATTTTATTTAATGCATCACATACTTCAAATTTAATAAGAAAATTCTATGAAATTTTCAGAAACCATCTTGAAAAGATACGTACCTTCGTGCATCTCCAGACTACTCCCTCCAAACTACTCTGTGCTCACTGATCCAGTGATATCTGCATTGATTGATCTGTAGAGTGGTTTACTCATTATCTGAATGACGTTATAAGTGTTTTTCCCATAACATAGCTGTCACAAAATTAAACCTTGCAACACTCTTTATTGATGGCAAGTATTGTTGATTTGGAATGGAATACTTTGTAACACTGGTGTGTCAGTAACATTTATTTGTCAGAGCCCACACTTTTTCGCTATAAATTAATATACTCTACTGCCCAGTAACCTACTTATTTGGATTTATTACAAGGAAAGTTTTTCTTTGTACATTCATTTGAGATCTGTAATTGACTTTCCCTATTATATGTGTCAGATGTTACAAATGTTCTTTCCCTTGTTTTCCACACATTGCAATAGTACAGTGTTTTACAGTAAGTAAATTCAAACTCTAACAATGTAAACTCCATGTTGGTATATCAACAATATTAGGAAAAGGACAGAGTGCTACTCGCCGTAAAGATTACTCATTGCATTGCAGACAGGCATAATGAGGAGACTGTTACAAATTATAGTTTTCAGCCAAAGCCTTTCTCCCCAAAGAAAACACACCTCGTGCACACATGACTGCTACCATGGGCAGCTCCATCTACAACTCAAAGGGTAATCTTTTCAGTGAGTAGCACTCTTTATCATTTTCCCAGTATTGTTAAATTCAGACTCTGATTTTCTCATGGTATTTGTTCCAACAATCTTCAAAATTATCACATCTTCCTGATCATGGACAAAATATGACCAATTCCTATTTTTTTCAGAGAACTTTTTCTCTTTAGTTTCACTAAATCCTCATTTAGGTTTACAAATAACTTCTGCAGCCTAGCCACATTTGTGCTAATGTCTTTTTGTCGTGATATTACTCCACTTGAACCCCCGTGGCTGTGATTGGAAACAAACGCATTGGTGACTAAGGAAAGCATGTCACACAGTGCATGATTTCAAGATAGTTGTTCATATACTAACAATTGGTTCCACATGTTCTTGTGAAATATGATGATAAAAATTCACAATAAGCCAACCAAAGTGCCCTCGCTCTAAGGTATAATAATATTGAGGTTGACTGATACTTGACTTGAAAAAAGTTTTCAGTTACCATGTTTCAAAATTATATGTTGTTGTGTTCAGATCAATCACATAATTTTCCTCATATTTCTTCAACATTATTGAATGTCAAAAAGATTAATCAGTTGGTTTATTTGGCGCACTTGCTGTCTTCACATCATAGTTTTGCTATTCAGCATGCCTTGTTGTTTGTTCATTGTTTGGTTCTTGTGGCAACACATTCTAAATGTTCATACATACTCTAAAAATCACCGTGAAGTGCATGGCAGATAGTACTGTCCTCTGTACCAGTTGCTAGGACTACTTCCTGTTCAATTCACGTAGGCAGTGCTGCAAGAATGATTCCTTAAAGGCCTGTGTGCACATTGTAGTTACTCTAATCTTGTCTCGACAAGTCCTGCAGGAGCGATGTGTTTGTTGTTGTAGTGTATTACTAGATTTCTCATTTGAAGCTGGAAGTCTACCACCTGCTGTATCTATGAATGAGACTATCTGATCATTCCATTTCATATCCCTACAAAATTTTGGGCTCTGGTATTTATGAGCTGACTGCTTCCAGTTGTGACTCATAAATTTCGTAGTCATAGGACAATATGTGTGTATTCGGTTTTCCAAGTATAGAATTTTTCATTTTTGAATATTTAAAGAAAACTGCAAACTCTCTCACTGTCTACTGAACGTCTGAGATTACTACTAATACTGTGTGCCAAGTTATTAATATGCTATGTGAACAGGAAAAGTCTGAATACACTTTCCTGGAGAAGCCTGAAGTTGCTTCTCCATCTATAAATGAATGTAAATCAAAGATAACATCCACCATACCAAGAAAACAGTCGTCACAAGTTTCATTTGATACCCTATGTTTCTTTAGTAAATGTTGTTGTGATTTTTAGTCAAATGCTTTTTGGAAGTCAAGAAATACTACATCTAGCTAGACTACCTTGATCCATGACTTTCATGATGTCAAGTGAGAAAAGTGTGAGTTGGCGTTCACATTACCAGCGTTTTTGGAATCTAATTTGATAGCAACAGGGGAGATTATTCTGTTTGAGATATCTCATTATGTTTGAGTTCAAAGTATGCTCTCAGATTCCATAAAAAGTTGATGTGTAAGATACTGAATCATAGTTTTGCGTATCACTTCAGCTACTCTTTGTGCAAATAGATGTGTTCTGTGTTTTCTTCCAACTACTGGGCACAGTTTTTTGTTTGAGGGGTCTACAGTATATTATAGTTAAATGAAGATCTAACTCAAGTGCAAATTCTGTATAGACTCTAATATGTATTCCAATAAGATCTGGAGCTTTATTAAATTTTAGTGATGTCAGCTGTCTCTTAATGACACTAATATCCATGTAACTCATTGTTGTGGTGGCACAACAATTAAACTTGCACAGAACTCCTGGATTTTCTTTTGTAACGGAATTCAGCATTTGTGCATTTGCACTGCTACCCTCAGTTTCAGTTCCTATGTCATCCATGAGTGTCGACAAGGACACATACTGGTGCTTGCAGGGAAAAAGGAAGGGGTCGGGGTGCCTAGTGCTATCTTGAAAAATGGATGATTAGAGTAATACACCAACACTAAAAAGAACTTAACATTCATAAGAGATAAATAGTATTTTAAGAGTGAGGCAAAATTGTTGTTGTTGTGGTCTTCTCCTGAGACTGGTTTGATGCAGCTCTCCATGCTACCCTATCCTGTGCAAGCTTCTTCATCTCCCAGTACTTACTGCAACCTACATCCTTCTGAATCTGTTTAGTGTATTCATCTCTTGGTCTCCCTCTACGATTTTTACCCTCCGCCGGCCAGAGTGACCGTGCGGTTCTGGGCGCTACAGTCCGGAGCCGAGCAACCGCTACGGTCGCAGGTTCGAATCCTGCCTCGGGCATGGATGTGTGTGATGTCCTTAGGTTAGTTAGGTTTAATTAGTTCTAAGTTCTAGGCGACTGATGACCTCAGAAGTTAAGTCGCATACTGCTCATAGCCATTTCAACCATTTTTTTTACCCTCCACGTTGCCCTCCAATGCTAAATTGGTGATCTCTTGATGCCTCAGAACATGTCCTACCAACCGGCCCCTTCTTCTTGTCAAGTTGTGCCGCTAACTACTCTTCTCCCAAATCCTATTCAATACCTCCTCATTAGTTGTGTGATCTACCCATCTAATCTTCAGCATTCTTCTGTAGCACCACGTTTCGAAGCTTCTATTCTCTTTTTGTCCAAACTATTTATCGTCCATGTTTCGCTTCCATACATGGCTACACTCCATACAAATACTTTCAGAAACGACTTCCTGACACCTAAATTTATACTCGATGTTAACAAATTTCTCTTCTTCAGAAGCGCTTTCCTTGCCATTGCCAATCTACATTTTATATCTTCTCTACAAGAAAACAAAAACTGTAAAACAGCCAGTAGTGAACAGTAATATCAAAAATAGGCAGTGTGCAGCGATGGCAATCCTGTGATTGGTGGGCACTTCTTAAAAATTGCTTACCTAGCAGATGTACCACCTACCCATGATTCTCTTCATTTCCAATACAGACATAAAGCTCACTTCCCAGAAGACATGATGAAGTTCATGTGTGGCAGAGACTTGGTAATATTTCCTTCTCATTGAGTGATATTTTGAGAGTAACAAGAGTTTCAAAAGGGACAATAATTTCAAAGGATAATGTATTGAAGTTAATGATTCTGGGTTTTAAAATGTCAGTGATAATCATTTCCATGGACACAGTAATTAAAGAACATATCAACTTAAAACAACTGCCGATTGCAACATGCTTGAATATACAACTGTGTCAGACATGTGTTTGGTACTTTGCACATACCTGTGTGAATAATGAACTTGAGAAACAGTTCATAACAGAAAGATCTGTGGTAAGTCTTGTTCTACAATGCAAAAACAATCTAGTCTACTAGCTGGTCTATCAGTTGGTCCCATATTGCACATTTATGCCCGCAGAAGACAGTTACATGGATCAGTTCTAAGACAAGTGCAGGGGCTTAAATATGCCGCCACTGCCTGCTGACTGTCTTCATGAGCAATGCCGGCTGCCTACTTTAGTGTACCCTAATACTTATGATTGATTTCAGGAAAGAATAGACAGTCTCAGTTGCAAATGGTTTATTTATTTAATTTGTGACACGGAAAGTCCCACAAGTACCAACAATGGAACATCATGCAATAAAATTAGTTCTTTTTGATGATTTTGTGTGCTCTCCTACACGTATATGTTTAGCATATCTGTACCCATTGTTGATAATGCCTCAGTTCTACTTTGTAATACTGAGCGAGGTGGCGCAGTGGGTTAGCACACTGGACTCACATTGGGGAGGACGACAGTTCAATCCTGCGTCCTTCCCTGCCTACTTTATAATCATCAAATCATCATTCTTAATCACCCCCCCCCCCCCTCTCTCTCTCTCTATCTCTCTCTCTCTCTATCTATCTATCTCTCTCTCTCTCTCTCTCACACACACACACACACACACACCTCTGTGTGTAAATGGATGAGGAAGGGAGAAAATCACTTGGAGAACATTGTATTACAGTCGAACTTAACTGGTAAACTATTCATAATATAGTACTCAGATTCAATTTACAATATTATGAGAAGGAAAGTTGCCACTCACTATATAGCGGAGATGCTGAGTTGGAGATAGGCACAACAAAAGATTTCCACACTTAAAACTTTTGGCCAATGGCCTTTGTCAACAATAGACGCACACTCACACGCAAATGCAACTCACACACACTGTATGGTGAGTAGCAACTTTCCTTCTCATAATATTGTTACATTCCATCCTGATATTCCATTGTCAGATCCAGTTAAGATTGTTTTGCATGTGGATATGGTGTTTGACTAGTTAAGATATTAATGCATAATTGCAAAAATGAAAAGTATGATTAACTTCAAACTTGGGACATGTCACATGAGCTAGGATAAATTATTTTATATTTGTTGGTATTTTTAATATAATTATCTGTATATCAGTCTCAGGTCAGACGAGTGGTCTCATCACCAGTTTAGCTTATTACCAAATTAATTATGAGTGCCTCTCCAAGCCCGTCCAGTTGATGAGTTACTATGTAATGTATTCCCATCGTCTGATGATGACTTGATAAGTTGAAACTGGTAATGATAGCAGATGTGTGACCTTAGGCTGAAATGTATAATTAAAAAAAAAAAAAATGACAATATGGTTGCTGTTTCCTCTGAAGAAAATATGAGTAATCAAAATAAATTATTTTAGCTGATCAGTAATTTTCTGCTCAAGAACCCATCATTTCTGCAACAATGTCTCTTGGTGACATTTTTTGATAAATTTGCAAATTACTTCATAGTACTGTTATATTCTAATTTTTTTTAGGCACTGGAAATGTTGGATAACAAAGTATATTATATTTGCTGTTGTCTTTTTTCAGGTCAACTTGTCTCACCAAACCCAGTGAAAAATCGTATGAGTGTTTTTGGTACAGAGTTGCTACGAGCAAAATTGTGAGTATCTCACATTTGTTGTTACTTTTCTTCTGCCTGAAGAAATCACAAAGAGAAATTAGTAGAATTTTACAAATTACCTTTGCAACTGCACCTCATAGAATACACTTACATACCAGTGCAAATGCATATGATTTCAAAAGTGTATTGTGTTTGTAAAGAAAAAGTGTTTCATAGGCTTATGGTACTCACTTTTGAAAACACAGCTAAATCTCGCCTCTTCTCCCTCAGACTTGAACTAATTCAAAAACAACAATGTCGCATGTACAGACAGGACAACAAAAGCTTGCAAAACAAAAAGTAATGCAACAAACCTGTTAAGATGCAGTGTTGTAAACATCAATACAGAATTCTCTCTTTAAAGAAGTTATTGGTTGGTTGATTTGGGGGGGGGGGGGGGGACCAAACAGTGAGGTCATCAGTCCCATTGTGTTAGGGAAGGATGGGGAAGGAAGTCGGCCTTGTCCTTGCAAAGGAACCATCCTGGCATTTGCCTGAAGTGATTTCCTTAAATCGCAGAAAACCTAAATCAGGATGGCCAGACGCTAGTTTGAACCTTCATCCTCCCAAATGTGAGTCCAAAGAAGTTGTTCCGGTTCCATTATTAATAAAGATTTCAGTTTGTAGTTCAGACGATTTCTTATTGAGATATGGCTAAATCAGTTCTAACTCATTTGAATTTAATTTTATTCTTGTGGCACAAGTGTGGGTTTCAGTTTTCAGTTATAGAGATAAGAGTCAACACACGTGAGAGGCTACCATTATAATATACATTTTAGTTTCCCAAGTAACATTTTAAGATGTACTCAATTGAAACTCTTGGCAAGTTCACAAAATGCCAGTAGAATAAGACTTGACTTCATTCCTTTTCTGCTAAGTGGCCTGAACAGAATGTAAACAGGAGACCATTAATAAGTTACAGATTTAAAAGTATATCTGTGTTTCACCAAAAGCTACTTTAACAGCCATCTACATCTACATCTACATCTACATTTATACTCCGCAAGCCACCCAACGGTGTGTGGCGGAGGGCACTTTACGTGCCACTGTCATTATCTCCCTTTCCTGTTCCAATCGCGTATGGTTCGCGGGAAGAACGACTGTCTGAAAGCCTCTGTGCGCGCTCTAATCTCTCTAATTTTACATTCGTGATCTCCTCGGGAGGTATAAGTAGGGGGAAGCAATATATTCGATACCTCATCCAGAAACGCACCCTCTCGAAACCTGGCGAGCAAGCTACACCGCGATGCAGAGCGCCTCTCTTGCAGAGTCTGCCACTTGAGTTTGTTAAACATCTCCGTAACGCTATCACGGTTACCAAATAACCCTGTGACGAAACGCGCCGCTCTTCTTTGGATCTTCTCTATCTCCTCCGTCAACCCGATCTGGTACGGATCCCACACTGATGAGCAATACTCAAGTATAGGTCGAACGAGTGTTTTGTAAGCCACCTCCTTTGTTGATGGACTACATTTTCTAAGGACTCTCCCAATGAATCTCAACCTGGTACCCGCCTTACCAACAATTAATTTTATATGATCATTCCACTTCAAATCGTTCCGCACGCATACTCCCAGATATTTTACAGAAGTAACTGCCACCAGTGTTTGTTCCGCTATCATATAATCATACAATAAAGGATCCTTCTTTCTATGTATTCGCAATACATTACATTTGTCTATGTTAAGGGTCAGTTGCCACTCCCTGCACCAAGTGCCTATCCGCTGCAGATCTTCCTGCATTTCGCTACAATTTTCTAATGCTGCAACTTCTCTGTATACTACAGCATCATCCGCGAAAAGCCGCATGGAACTTCCGACACTATCTACTAGGTCATTTATATATATTGTGAAAAGCAATGGTCCCACAACACTCCCCTGCGGCACGCCAGAGGTTACTTTAACGTCTGTAGATGTCTCTCCATTGAGAACAACATGCTGTGTTCTGTTTGCTAAAAACTCTTCAATCCAGCCACACAGCTGGTCTGATATTCCGTAGGCTCTTACTTTGTTTATCAGGCGACAGTGCGGAACTGTATCGAACGCCTTCCGGAAGTCAAGGAAAATGGCATCTACCTGGGAGCCTGTATCTAATATTTTCTGGGTTTCATGAACAAATAAAGCGAGTTGGGTTTCACACGATCGCTGTTTCCGGAATCCATGTTGATTCCTACATAGTAGATTCTGAGTTTCCAAAAACGACATGATACTCGAGCAAAAGACATGTTCTAAAATTCTACAACAGATCGACGTCAGAGAGATAGGTCTATAGTTTTGCGCATCTGCTCGACGACCCTTCTTGAAGACTGGGACTACCTGTGCTCTTTTCCAATCATTTGGAACCTTCTGTTCCTCTAGAGACTTGCGGTACACGGCTGTTAGAAGGGGGGCAAGTTCTTTCGCGTACTCTGTGTAGAATCGAATTGGTATCCCGTCAGGTCCAGTGGACTTTCCTCTGTTGAGTGATTCCAGTTGCTTTTCTATTCCTTGGACACTTATTTCAATGTCAGCCATTTTTTCGTTGGTGCGAGGATTTAGAGAAGGAACTGCAGTGCGGTCTTCCTCTGTGAAACAGCTTTGGAAAAAGGTGTTTAGTATTTCAGCTTTACGCTTGTCATCCTCTGTTTCAATGCCATCATCATCCCGGAGTGTCTGGACATGATGGTTCGAGCCACTTACTGATTTAACGTAAGACCAGAACTTCCTAGGATTTTCTGTCAAGTCGGTACCTAGTATTTTACTTTCAAATTCACTGAACGCTTCACGCATAACCCTCCTTACGCTAACTTTGACATCGTTTAGCTTCTGTTTGTCTGAGAGGTTTTGGCTGCGTTTAAACTTGGAGTGAAGCTCTCTTTGCTTTCGCAGTAGTTTCCTAACTTTGTTGTTGTACCACGGTGGGTTTTTCCCGTCCCTCACAGTTTTGCTCGGCACGTACCTGTCTAAAACGCATTTTACGATTGCCTTGAACTTTTTCCATAAACACTCAACATTGTCAGTGTCGGAACAGAAATTTTCGTTTTGATCTGTTAGGTAGTCTGAAATCTGCCTTCTATTACTCTTGCTAAACAGATAAACCTTCCTCCCTTTTTTTATATTCCTATTAACTTCCATATTCAGGGATGCTGCAACGGCCTTATGATCACTGATTCCCTGTTCTGCACTTACAGAGTCGAAAAGTTCGGGTCTGTTTGTTATCAGTAGGTCCAAGATGTTATCTCCACGAGTCGGTTCTCTGTTTAATTGCTCGAGGTAATTTTCGGATAGTGCACTCAGTATAATGTCACTCGATGCTCTGCCCCTACCACCCGTCCTAAACATCTGAGTGTCCCAGTCTATATCTGGTAAATTGAAATCTCCACCTAAGACCATAACATGCTGAGAAAATTTATGTGAAATGTATTCCAAATTTTCTCTCAGTTGTTCTGCCACTAATGCTGCTGAGTCGGGGGGTCGGTAAAAGGAGCCAATTATTAACCTAGCTCGGTTGTTGAGTGTAACCTCCACCCATAATAATTCACAGGAACTATCCACTTCTACTTCACTACAGGATAAACTACTACTAACAGCGACGAACACTCCACCACCGGTTGCATGCAATCTATCCTTTCTAAACACCGTCTGTGCCTTTGTAAAAATTTCGGCAGAATTTATCTCTGGCTTCAGCCAGCTTTCTGTACCTATAACGATTTCAGCTTCGGTGCTTTCTATCAGCGCTTGAAGTTCCGGTACTTTACCAACGCAGCTTCGACAGTTTACAATTACAATACCGATTGCTGCTTGGTCCCCGCATGTCCTGACTTTGCCCCGCACCCGTTGAGGCTGTTGCCCTTTCTGCACTTGCCCGAGGCCATCTAACCTAAAAAACCGCCCAGCCCACGCCACACAACCCCTGCTACCCGTGTAGCCGCTTGTTGCGTGTAGTGGACTCCTGACCTATCCAGCGGAACCCGAAACCCCACCACCCTATGGCGCAAGTCGAGGAATCTGCAGCCCACATGGTCGCAGAACCGTCTCAACCTCTGATTCAGACCCTCCACTCGGCTCTGTACCAAAGGTCCGCAGTCAGTCCTGTCGACGATGCTGCAGATGGTGAGCTCTGCTTTCATCCCGCTAGCGAGACTGGCAGTCTTCACCAAATCAGATAGCCGCCGGAAGCCAGAGAGGATTTCCTCCGATCCATAGCGACACACATCATTGGTGCCGACATGAGCGACCACCTGCAGATGGGTGCACCCTGTACCCTTCATGGCATCCGGAAGGACCCTTTCCACATCTGGAATGACTCCCCCCGGTATGCACACGGAGTGCACTTTGGTTTTCTTCCCCTCCCTTGCTGCCATATCCCTAAGGGGCCCCATTACGCGCCTGACGTTGGAGCTCCCAACTACCAGTAAGCCCACCCTCTGCGACTGCCCGGATCTTGCAGACTGAGGGGCAATCTCTGGAACAGGACAAGCAGCCATGTCAGGCTGAAGATCAGTATCAGCCTGAGACAGAGCCTGAAACCGGTTCGTCAGACAAACTGGAGAGGCCTTCCGTTCAGCCCTCCGGAATGTCTTTCGCCCCCTGCCACACCTTGAGACGACCTCCCACTCTACCACAGGTGAGGGACCAGCCTCAATGCGGGCAGTATCCCGGGCAACCACAGTCGTAGTCCGATCGGGGGATGCGTGGGACGAGCTGGCCGTCCCCGACAAACCCCCATCCGGACCCCAACAGTGATGCCCATTGGCAACAGCCTCAAGCTGTGTGACCGAAGCCAACACTGCCTGAAGCTGGGAGCGAAGGGATGCCAACTCAGCCTGCATCCGAACACAGCAGTTGCAGTCCCTATCCATGCTAAAACTTGTGCAAAGAACGTCTGAACTAATCCACAGAGAGCGCAAACAAAACGACACAAAATTGAAGCGGTTATTAAAATACAAGATTGCCTAGTAAATGCAGTAATGCTGCCACTTGTGCACTGCTGACACACTGCTCGGCGGCGGAAGGAGACTACGCGATTTAACACTATTCGAGTACTAAAACGTGATGCTACAACTCTCAAATACTATAATACGCCCGAAATTTATGAATTAAACAATGCAAGTACCAAAAACACGCAAAGAAATTAAGAAGTAAACTATGTAACAAATGAGTGAGCTAGGAGTATACGACTTGCTGCTGCAGCTGCTTATCCAACGGCGGCAGGGAGCAGCTTCCATCATGGGAGGAAGGGAGATGGTCTTCAGCATTTGTCATGAAATTCGACCATCACGGTCATTTTGGAAAGGAAATAAGATGGATTTATGATAGATATCCATTAATATGGAACTAACTTATAGATAATGTTCTGCAGTTTCTTATGAGTTCCCCCAAAATCACTCCCCTCCTTCTCTCCATATAATTCAGAAGTAAATCCAACTGAATTGATATGTGGCATAATATTAAGAAACATAAACATAAAAAAGTAAACCCTAACAGAAATGCTCTATGTAGCTGCAATGGGAATTTCCTGACAACAGACTGCAATGACAAATTCACCAAAGTTTACTTGGTGACATTTACCATAGATAATGAGCCCATAGTTGCTTAATACTGGAGATGGTTTGTTTTGCCAAGTGGATCCATGTAAGACTTGGACTCGTCCATTAGTGTCTATGAGAGATGGGCCCACTAGTTAGAATCATTTCTAGTGCTGCCAAAATTCTGTGAAATGGGAATCATTGACAATGAAAATGATTTGGTTTGACTTTTGTCTGTTGCATGAGGGGTGTATTTGTTTAAGAAGCTGGTCATGAAGCTGATGAGCTAGAGAGACCATGGAATAACAAATCAGTATGTGTATAGTGAAAGATGTGTAAGACGAGCCTCACAAGGTTTAATCCCTCACAGTAATGAACTATCAGTTTATTGAAAAGAATACATAGAAGATGTAACAGATGTAGCACAGGATGGCCATGGACCACCATTACTTGCAGGCCTGGATCTATGGGGGGGGGGGGGGGGGGCAACAAACTGGGATATATGACCCGGGCAGCAATTTTGATGGGGCACCAGATTCATATTCTTGAAGGAAAAAACCTTGTTTCACAAAGTGCCTAGCATCTAGCACACATTGGTCTAATGATTATTCATATGATTTTGAAATGCATCCCTGTTGATTTTTGAACACATTCTAAGTTGATTTCTGAATGAATCATAAGTTGATTTTTGAATGTGTACATGATGTCTCTGACAGGGGAATTCCCATTGCATCTAGAAATACAAAACTTTTCTGCAGACAAAAGGGGATGGAGCTACACAAGCTGGGCAAAATAAACCTGAACAGGATGCCAATCACTGTTTGTGTGGTCGACTGTGTGTGCGAATGATCAGTGTTGTTATAATTATTTGTGAAATCCATAGAGTCAGAGTATCAGAGTGGAAATAAACAACTAATGGGAATAACGGGTAATAAAGAGTACATATTAACGTCTCTATGTATCCAAGAAAATAAAACTTTGACAGAATATTTTTGCCAGATCACTTCACTACTAAGGGACAGTTGTACAGTCCCCAGTTAGCAGCTGCTTGAGTTCTATTCTTGGAACAGCATGGAAAACGCATTGTACGAACACTTAATAGTGCCTAACTGGAGAATAAACATGGGATAACTAAACTGAACTGGTGATTCTGGCAGGGTTAGTGAAGTAATAAGTTTCGACAATGCAGAAATAGTTACAGAATTAGTTCATTAGAATGAGGAAAGAGAAGAAACGGGGACATCACACAAATTATATGGAAGAATATGACATCTAAATTATATGGAAGAATATGACGATTCCAAATTTGTATAAAAATTTTGTACTACTACTTTCTGATCTCATGCTTGAGAACCTGGAGCATATTAATAAAATCTGAAACTATTTCCTAACAAAAAATGTTTTTCTTGTTGTTGGCCTAATAAGCATTTCATATTAGTACTTGATGAATTATATTCTCTCATTTTACTTATGTAAATGAGGTAGGTAAAAATAATCATTTGTGACAAAACAGTCTTGCTTATTTGGCGTATGTTACAATTGCTGCAATATCAGAAAGGCCTATTTTGTTTTATCCAGCAGACAGTGATGAAATAGACATAATCAAATCGAGAAACCACACCAGTCTTGGATACTACACGTTAACAGGATTTTCAGTATTAGACAACGACATTTTGATTTTACATGTAGCAAAACGTTTGACGAGCTTTGACGAGGTAATAGATTCTTTCACAGAAAGGAAAGCACGCCATATAAAGCTGTAGCAAGATTAGAGAAAAAAGAAATGCTGGAACCTAAGGATTGAAAAAAAATGTGTACTGTCTTGCTTCTCTCTTGTCTTTACTGGTTTTATGTTTCCTACATTTAATTTTATGTCAAACAAAAGAGAAAGTTATTAGTTAAGAGGCAATAAAGAGTGCAAATTTTCTGAAGAGTTCTTATCCTCCCAGTTACAAATAATCCCATGCAGCATTAATTGTGGGTTTATTTTAAGGGGGGTAGGATGTTGAACCTATTGACTGGGAGCAGGAGAGGCATCACAGGACATTTTAATTTCCATTGTCCTGGATATAGGTTTGATTGCTTTCATTACAAAATACACATTTGAATTCTACAGAGCAAAGTACAGTGATAGAAGAATGCTGTGGGAAGAGGCTTGGCACACTCAAGGCCAAATAACATGTCTTACAGTTCGTCAGACATGTTTTATATGTCAAACTCTTAAGAAAGACGTGCACTACAAAATAAACATATTTTTGAAAAATTGATTTTAAAAATTTTTGTAGGTCCTATCTCAAATGCTTGATGGGGGGGGGGGGGCACTATGAAGTTTTTGGCCCAATTAGGAAATATCATAGATCCAGGGCTGATTACTTGGAGGGGAGTTTGATAAAGCGGTTAAAGAACTATTACTTTAAACAGCCTCTTGGGCATGATGAAATAACTGGAGAAATGTCCAAAGCATTAGATGATAAAACAACAGTATTTATGTGTGATATCAAAACAATAATAAAGGAAGTTAAGACAAATTTGAATTTTGTGCCATTTTGTCATGTGACAGTTTGCAGCCGTGGTTTTTTCATGTTTGTTATCTGCGATCCTTCCCATTAGTAGCTGATAGCTTTTGTGTGGTAAGCATTGTTGTTTGATGTTTATTTTCATCATGGAGCAGATGACAACTTAGCAGTATATCCAAGTTAAAAAGGTTATTAGAAAAAAACAGTGAGAGACCCATGGCAACCATTCGTGAATTGCGTGTGACACTCGGAGGTAATGCTGCTCCAACCAAATCATCAGTTTGGAAGTTGATTCAAAAGTTTGAGACCACGGGCTCTGTTTCAAATTTTAAGAAAACAGTATGACCTCTTTCTACTCGAACACAAGAAAACTTTGCTGTTGTGCATGACAATGTGACTGTAAGCCCCAGAAAATCGGTTCTCTGATGAGCTCAGCAATTGAATTTATCACCTAGTTCACTTCATGACATCCTTTCAGAAGATCTGAAAACGCATGCGCACATGATTCAACTTACATAAGAGGTGAAGCCTGCAGATCTTGGAAAGAGACATCGATTTGCTCAATTTTCTCAGATAAGGTGTTCCACCTCAGTCGGAATGTCAATGAACAGAACTGCAGAATTTGGGATAGCAAAAATCTGCCAAGTGAGTGTGGAAGATGAGATGCATTCACAGTGCATGACTGTGTGGTATGTGTTTTGGGCAGGAGTAGTGATCGGCCCATACCTTTTTGAAAATGATGAGGGAGCTGCTGTTACTGAGAACAGCGACCATTACTGAAATATGCTCTCCGATTAGTTTTTCCCTCTTATGGATGAAAATTATGATTTTTGGCTTCAACAAGATGGTGCAGCATGTCACACATCCCGTGAAAGAATTGCTTCAAAAACTTCTCTCTTTACGTGGGAACCAGGAACGGTGTGCCAGATCATGCAATCTTATACCTAGACTTTTTTTGGGGATTTGTGAAATCAAAAGTGTGTGTGAACAAACCACAAACAATAAATTAATTAAAGGATGAAATTAAGAGGGGTTATTCACGGCAACCCACCAGATATTTGTGAGAGCGACACTGAGAACTTCAATGAACGCATTGTTAGTTCCCGCTTGGCCATTGGTGGTCATATGGAGGATGTAATTTTTCATACATAAAAGTTACTTAATGTGTTTGTAAAAAAAATACATTTTCAATAAATTTTGTACATTCTATAGCATTTTAATATTCATCACTATTTCCCGAGCACCCTCTATTTATCTATGATATCATTAGTGACTTGTATGGAAAAGGAGAAGTCTCCAACATTTTCCAAAAGAATAACCCTCATACCAACATCTAGACTCTAGAGAGATCGCAATAGACACATGGGAAGACAATTGTACATTAACTGTTTACTGACCATTGCCTCCAAGATCCTGAGAAAAGTCATAAGCAACATAATCCACCAAAATTAATCAAAACCTCATGGAAGAGCAATTTGGGATTAGGAAGGATAGAAAAACTAGTGAAACACTAAGTAGTGTAATGATACTATGTAAAACATGCTCAGAATTAATAACAAATATATTAGGTAAAGGCTTTTTACATTGTAGACTGACCCTAAATGGTAGAAATTCTTGGGTACATTAAGTTAGATCAGCAAGACAGGATAACAATTCACGAACTTTACAGGGAGCAGACAGCAGTTGCCAAAAACAGCATCGAGGGAAAACTTAAAAGAGTGAATAAAAATATTCAGCAAGAGAGCAGCCCTTTTCCCTTACTGTTCAGTATTTGCATTGAAGATGCAATAAACAATAGTAAAGATACATATATTGAGGGAATATTTATACAAACAAAAGAAAATAAAAAAACAATGCTTTAGATTTACAAATGATCCACCAGTTCAGCTGAACCTGAACACACCCTTCAAAAGGCTACAGAAATAAACTACAGACTCTTTCAGAAACATGTAATTTGAGAGTAAATAAGCAATAGGGAGGTGCAAATAATAATCTTAATTTAAATCTGGATAGTTGCCACTCATTATATATAGCAGAGATGCTGAGTTGCAGATAGGCACAATAAAAAGACTGTCAGAAAGTGAGCTTTCGGCCGACAAGGCCTTCATCGGAAATAGACAACACCCACACACACACACTCACACAAACATCATTCACACACACACAACAACAGTCTCTGGCTTCTGAGGCCAGACTGCAAGCAGCAGCACATTATGGGAGAAGCAGCTATGTGGACATGATAAGGAGGAGGCTGGGAAGGGGCTAGATGAGTAAGGACAATGACTAACAGAGGTTGAAGCCAGGAGGGTTGTGGGAATGTAGGATATATTTCAGAGAGAGTTCCCACCTGCACAATTCAGAAAAGCTGCTGATGATGGGAAAGATTCAGATGGCACAGGCTCTGAAGCAGTCATTGAAATGGGGAATGTTGTTTCGGGCAGAGTGCTTAACAGTGGGGTGTTCCAGCTATTTCTTGGCCACAAATTGTCGGTGACCATTCATGTGCACAGACACCTTGTTGGTTGTCATGCCCACGTAGAATGCAGCGCAGTGGTTGCAGCTTAGCTTGTGATCAGATGACTGGTTTCATAGGTAGCCTTGCCTTTGATGGGGTAGGTGGTGCTTGTGACCGGGCTGGATTAGATGGTGTTGGGAGGATGTATTGGACAGGTCTTGCATCTAGGTCTATTACTGGGATGTGAACCATGGCGAGGCAACGGGTTGGGAGAAGGGTTGTGTAGGGATGGATAAGGATTTGTGTGGGTTCAGTGGGTGGCGGATACCACTGTGGGAGAGGTAGGAAGGGTAGTGTGTAGGACATTCCTCATTTCAGGGCATGGCAAGAGGTAGTCGAAACCCTGGCGGAGAATGTGATTCAGTTGCTCCAGTCCCGTGTGGTACTCAGTTACGAGGGAAATGCTCCTCTGTGGCTAGACAGAGGGACACCAGTCACCCACCACCTCACAAAGTCCCAGCATCCGGCCACAGAGGAGCATCTCCCTCGTGACTCAGTATCACACAGGACTGGAGCAATTAAATCAAATTCACCACTCTCTGCCTCTTGTTGTACCCTAAAGTAAGGGATGTCCTACCCACTGTCCTTCCCAACCTTCCCACAGTGGTAGTCCGCTGCCCACTGAACCTATACAATATCCTTGTCCATCCCTACAAAACTGCTGCTCCCAACCCCATGGCTTATATCCCTCTAATAGACTTAGATGCAAGACCTGTCCTATATCATCCTCCCACCACCATCTACTCCAGTCTGGTCACGAGCTTCATCTATCCCATCCAAGGCAGGGCTACCTGTGAAACCAGTCATGTGATCTAAAAGCTATGCTGCAACCACTGTGATGCATTCTACATGGGCATAACGATCAACAAGATGTCTGGCCGTTCGAATGAGCACCGACAAACTGTGGCCAAGAAACAGCTGAACCACCCCATTGCTGAGCACACCACCCTACAGGACATTCTTCATTTAAATGAATCCTTCACAGCCTATGCCACCTGGCTCCTTCCCACCAGCACTAGCGTTTCAGAATTGCACAGGTGGGAACTCTCCCTGCAATATGTCCTACATTCCCATAACCCTCCTCACCTCAACCTTCATCAGTCATTTTCCTTACCTATCTAGCTCCTTCCCTGTCCCCATTCCAACACTACATGGCCCTCTGTACCGCCAACACACTCAGTATTTTTATTTCTCTCCTTTTCTGCTATTCCCCTGCTCCCTGTCTAATCGCCTGAAAGCAGCTAGCTGCCTTATCCTCTCCGCACGTCATCCCTGAATGCTCCCACAAGCAGCTCTTTACTGTCCCTCTCACCTACTTTATCGCTCCCTCTCCTTGCCCCAGCCTCCTCCTTACTTCCACCACCTGGTTGCTTCTTCCATCAAGCACTGCTGTTCACAGTGTGGCCTCAGCAGCCAGAAACTGGTCCTGTGTGTGTGTGTGTGTGTGTGTGTTTTTGACAGTCTTCCTGTTGTGATTACCTGTGACTCAGCATTGGTGCTGTTCGGTGAGTAGCAACTATCCTTTTCAACATATTGTTGCATTCCATCATCTTGGATTTTCCATTGTTCATTTTTAAATCTTGATGGAGAGAATCTGAAAGAGGCCACAAGCTTTAAGTAACTTGGTAGCAGAATAGTCAGTGATGGGTGAACAAGCTGCAACACCATGCTACAATAAGAAGTTGCTACAAACATCAATGTTGGTTTGAACACAAAGAAAATATTTAATTTGGAATGTTACCCTCTATGGTTCAGACATGGATTGTAGAGAATCAAGAACAAAAAAAGGATATAGGCTTTGAGGCATGTTGTTGGAGAAGAATTCTCGTGGTATCTTGGTAACATAAAATAAGCAATGTAGTACTCTTCCAAGTGATGGAGACTTTTTGCTCTTCAGTAATAGAGGAGAGAAAAAGTCATTGTGGAAGGACAGTTTTGTTTGTTTATTCATTCATTCCTTCATTCTTCACAAACACAGCATGGTATCTGAACAATTAAAATGGGCCAGACAACTCTCATTTTTGTTTGTAATAATTATTTCTACCAGTTTCTTACAAATACTAAAAAAAGAGAAAAAAATAATACTACCTGCTCAAAAGAGACTAATACTGCAAAAAAGGAAAAACAGAAAAATTACTTTATACTGGTACAAAACTACTATTAACCCCTTAACCAGTTACCCAACTATTAATACTACTTTTGGTGCTGCTGATTCTATGTATAAAATTGGTACAGTTATCTTTTTTTGTTCATTCTTCAGGGTACACCCAAACACTAGAAGATTGTCTTCTGTACTGGATTCACCCTCACACTACCCTGGTGAGCAGCTGTTATTTACTGGATTTCTTGGGCATGGGGCAGCACATCAGCAGTGTTCACTCTGTGACAGTTAATTCCATGATTCACTCTAACATCTTAGAATCCACTTGTTGGTTATCATTTGCACCAAAGCGATACACTTCCCTTCTTAGCCTTCCTGGATATGGCAGCTGCAGTATTGGCTAAGATGCGCCAGGTTGATTGTTCCTCAGTGTTGCCTTGGTATCTTGTGTCCTTAATGCCTGACCACTATTACCTGTCACATTTTGTAATGTGCATAGTTCTACTGAAGTGTTGAAAGACTCCAGTTATGTGTTGTAACTGAATCAACTACTTCACTAATGATATGTCTCCTTGATTGTTGTTCAGGAGCGTTTACCATGACTATTTTCTTATGGTTGCCTTCTCATAGTTTCTTGATGCTGTGGACCTGCTGTGCAGTGCTACCAACACGTGCTGTGTGACTTCGTTTCCATTTGCAGAGGGTTGAGGGCTGTAAGGAAGCTCTGTAATCTTCAAGCTATAAAAAATTGTAACTCTCTTTTAAAGAACTCTTCCACATTTTGTTGCACCTGTGTAATATTCATATAAATTCGATGAACAGAACATTTTCGAAGTGAATCTTGTAACATCACAGAAGAGACATTTCTCTTCAGCTTCATTCATCTGTTTCTGGACGTTGACACTGTAGGCACACCACTTTCTCTCTGCCTTCCAAAACGCCATCAAGCCACAATGTCAAAGCATAAGTGACCCCCTCATAGCAGATGGGGATGCTAGATCACTGTCAGTCTTTGCCAATGTCCTGTGCCTATGCTTCCTTTATCATCTCTGCACATATGTCAATGCAAAGTGTGCACATTGGAGATTCTCTAGATGCTAACTACCTCAACAATGTTTTACAAGAACATCTTTCATCTGACTGTGAGGAAAAGGTGGAACAACTAGTTATTCTAGACCACAGTAGAGTTGTAGAATGCGTACACTGTTGAGACTCAACTATTTTTCATCTGTCTTTTGACTTTGTGCAGTTATTTTGCATACTGGCCATGACCTGTCAGGTAATGTATCACTCCGCTTGACAGGTGAGGAAATATCATTTTTAGTCTCTTCCTCTTGGCCTCAGTTCTAAGTATTCCTTGCACTTCGAGTGGGAATATTTCTAGAATTGGCAACAATGCATCATTTGGAATTCTACAATAGGTGCCTGTTAGTCTCAGTAGCACACCTTGTTTCACTTTTATGACTAAGGAAACTGGCTTGACATGCTGTAATCTATGAGCCCCACACTTGCACTACATTCTGTAACTGGCACTAATGAAGATTAGTGGTATGCCCTAATTTTTTTCATGGAATTTTAAATTACTTGTTTGTGATGGTTATAATTTGTGCTTCACATTTGAGCCTTTTCTGCCCGCCTCCTCTAGGTAATGTATGAAATATTGACATTCATCCAGAAATACTCCCTAGACATCTCGTTACCACACTTCATCTAATTGTTACATCATGTACTGTTATTTTAGGGTTCTCACTAAGTTCCCTTTCAGGAGGAGGTGTGTGGTTTTGTGAGGTGCTAGTGATAATTTGATGCTTTGGCACCATCCTTCAAGTTCATACAGCCCAGCATTTCATTTGTCTGATGTAATTCTTTTCGAGTCACCACTAAGAAGTCGCCTGCAAATGCTACCAGTCTGCTTATTTTACTGCTCTCAAGTTACTGCTGTAATATGGGATCCAACACTACATCCTAAAACTAGGGACCGCACACTGATCTCTGGGGACAGCCTTTCATTAGGGTGTTTATTATTACCTTTCCTAGGCATATTGACAAAATCAGACCCAATAAACAAAGCCAGAATTGTTTTGAAGACCATGTGATCGGTAGAGTTGAAAATCAAAGTCGAGATCCAGTAACGTGAGGAGGTAACAATTGTATTCGTGAGTTAGCATAATATGAAGTCTTCAGTGACAGGATACAAATTGCAAATCCAGTCTTTGGGCCCAGTATTTATTTCCTGTTGTAGGCCAGTGGCTTTTACCATATGATGTGTTTGCCACAACCTCTGGTCATAGCCACTGAAGTGAAGCTATCTGCAACACAAATAATATCACCACCACTCTCTGAGTTTGTCTCCATATTACTTAAAGAGAGATGATGTTAAATCTCTTCCCCCTGTTAACTGGATTATGGGGTTGGTATTGGCTTTGGTGGATAGTTTGTGATAGTTTTGTTCCTAGAAAACCAGAATTTCCAGTTTAAACTGTTCTCTGTTGCTTGACTGAGTTTTTGTTTATCAGATACACAAAAACACTTATAGATCTTGTCAGCTGGATTTTAATTGAAGTTCAAGAAACTCTATTAGTTCTGGGTACAGCAAAGCAGGCAGTGTGTCACAAAACTTGCTAGTTAAATGTGCCAAAATGGCACTCGGCAGCACTACACAGACTATCTTGGGTAAAATATTTTGATTATGCCATTTGCCAAATGCCTTTGGAGATTATCCTCAAAATTAAATGAATTAGTGCTGGATATTTAACACCCATATTTAATAATGTTTCTCACTGTGTAATGCATGCCATTAATTTTGTTTCAGGTAACATGTATACAGCATATCGAACACAAAATGGAAGCTGTGGCGTATTAAGGTTCAGAATGTAGAAGGCTTTCTGGGTCTACTGAATGTGAAACATTATTGTTGCAATAGGAACTGAAGGTTGAATATTTTTCTTGCCTTGAAATATAGTCCTGAGAATTTTAAAGAAGGGAGTAAGGATATTGTACTCAGATAATAATCAAGAGAGTGTTAGTCCTCCATTTTTTGTTCTTTACCTAATGTGAAGACTTAGGTAATACATTTGCTTTATAAAATGTGTGCTTGATTTTTAGAACATTATTTCTTTGTGATATGTAGTATATATTGAATGTATTGGATTGAATGTATTGGAATAGCTGCCTTGTGATACATGAAAAGAAACTTGTTTTGATGTAGGGAACAAGTGTTTTGCTGATTCATTTTAATATTGTCTGAATAATTTGAGGATGCAAAACGTAGTTACCTGAGTGTCATTGTATAATTCATAACATTATGTTTCCTTGTATATAATTTGTCAATAGTGTAAAAGACATTTTGTAGCATAATTTTTGTGAATACAGCATTATGAGACTAGCTTTAATTCAGTTGTATACCTAGTGTGTTTGAATAGTTCATTTAATTAGCTAATGTGTGCCTGTGCATCGGTGTAACTTTAGGTTAATAGAATTGCTGTTCAATTTCTTTTGAATGTGTAACAGCTTGGGTTGTTTAAACATTATAAAATTCATAAAATTGTTTTGACAGTATTTATTAGTTGTAAAATTGTGTCCATAAACCGTATTCTGTAACGAGTTACTTTCATATATGTGTAATGGTTGTGTTTACAACCTCCAGTGTGCTGCTTTGCACTTTAGTCAACAGCTGAATGTGCGATAATGTATGAAATTATTGTTTATTTAAATAATGAGAAAAAAGCTTCTGGATTTAAATTCAGTGTGTTCATTGATTAATTTGCTGTTTCCTTTATCTTACATTTGAGTCTCTCCCATTCCACGAACATATCCAATTACATTCCCCTAGGTCCAATGTGCAGAATATTAATAGTGTTTTTGATGCTACCAACTGTCTGTTCTGTACTTTGTATATGTTGGCAAGATGCCACTATACCATTCTGCTTGATATGTTCTTTATATTACAGCCTCTTTTGACCAGCATAAAAATGATTGCATTATCCACACTGGAGTCTGTATGCACTAGTTGCTACATATTTTAAGCTTCTTTTTTTTTTTTTTTTTTTTTTTTTTTCAATGCTTTACAATTTTGTGTCCAAGCTTAAATCTTGATTGGCATGCTGTCAGAAATATTAGAACAAGTCATTTTTTAGATGTGTCCAAAATACTTCATTTTAATGAATTTCTCATTGTTGTGGGGGCTGTGTATAACAGGGGAATGCAACTACGACATAAAGAAAAAAAAACTATGAATTCAATACTAGTTTATCCTCTCACTAATGTCACATTGGAATTCCATAAATATTATTTTAACTTTGGTGTAATTGAAACTACAGTAGGCTGTGTTGTGAAATAATAAATTACAAAAGCTTGTAGGCACAGTCCAGTCTGTGATCAGAGTCTAAACACTGCATGATGGCATGTGACTGTTGTAGCTGGAAACTAGCTGAAAAGATTTCTTATCCTTCCATGGCTGTACACAAGATAGAAATAGATTATCTGCTCAAGAACAGTAGCACATGGGTTTGTAATCAGTGATGAAAAGTATCAAGCAACCACTTAACAAAGTGTGCTCTGGAAACAAGTCTCTTGACATGGTGGTAGAAAAGGGGAAATTTATACATAATTCTAACTTTATTTACACACCCACAAATTATGTTAAAGTATAAAGAAAGAACTTTACAAATATACAAGAAAAAGAAATGATATCTAAAGAATTGCATGCTAGTCATGTGTTGAAATGGCAAGTGAAAATCTGTACCAAGGCCAGGAATCGAATATGGCTCTCCTGCTTACTGAGCAGGGGCTTTAGCCTCTAAGCCACTTGGGCACAATGGTTCACACAACTGCACGGAGTACCCTGGCATGCCTCCCTCCCCAGTTCTCACTGGCACCCCAGTCTGCTTTAGGTGCCTCCTTACACACAAAAGAATTGCTGAGGCTCTCCGTGTTCTGGAGTAGCACCTCAGCATTAAACGTAAGTGGGGGATTTAGCCTGAAACTCAGGTGCAGGTACTTATACAAATGAAATGACACAGTTTCAGAGACTTCACTAGTCTCATACACATACGATTTTGTGTGTGTTTTGGTATAGATTTTCACTCACTGCTTCAGTCTATATATAAAATCATATCTGTATGTAACAAGTCTCTGAAATTGTGCCATTTCAATCCTGTATTAGCTACAAATCTTAGTAGTTGTACGATTCTTAATTTCAATAAACCATCATGTTGCATTTCATAGAAAAACTGGAAACAGCCAAGCAGTATTCACTTCGAAGATCTGTAATATTATATTAATTTTGATAGGAATGTGCATCGAGTAGGAATAGCTCAGCTGAGCTCATTGAGGGCAAGCAGAAAAAAAGCTGTAACTGGTTTATTACTGACTGCTACATGTTATTTGTAACTCATTGTATTGCAAGGCCTTTGTTGCTCGTTAAATGCATTGCGTGAAGCATCATGCATCTGACTGCAGATCCAGAACAGATCACAATAAACAGAATCGCACTTGGGAAATGGAATCAATTTACAGTGAGTATACTTGTGGGGTGTCAGGTAATCAAAGTAATTTGTCTTTGCATTTTGTTATGTCGCTAATATGAAAACTTACTTAAATAGACTGAGCATGCTTTACACCTACCTTCGCCATTTACAAGAGCCTGAAAACTATTTTTTTTACAAGAGCCTGAAAACTATTTTTGCAGTCAGCCAGAAAGAGATGAAGAACATACTGACCATAATTTCCAGTCTGCAAGTCCACATTATTCATTGTGCTCAATGAAAGAAAAAGTTCCTACTTGCTGTTTACTCAGCAGGATCAGGAACAGTGACTATAATTAAAAGTTTCGGTTTTTAACTGATTGATATATTCAGTAAAAAGTTCACAAGCACAAATATTCTACTGTAACTAATATTCCTATCAGAAACAGCTCCATTAACAGTTAAAAGGCAACATCTACAGGAAGTTCCAAGTAAATGGATCTATTGCCCTGACTTGCAATCACTGAATTTAATTGCTTGCCTTAAAAGTGGAAAATAATCTTGCCACTTGCCATGTGGTTTTGCCAACATTATGAGCAGCACGCAAGCTGTTACTTCTGTGAAACCTAAACAATCCAGGATGGTTTGCAGTCCTCATGAGTTCCCTTTGTACTTTACTGAGAACACTTTTGGTAAGTGCGTAGCTGATGTCATCCAAGGCATTTGACTGATGCAAACAGATTGATATCTCGGTGTGGAGTATCTCTTCTCACGCCTCTCTGGCTGTATTTATATATGGGTGCAATGGACTGCTGAACGAACATCTGCTATCTACCACTCGAGGCACAGGTAGCAGACTCTAAATGGACCCTTTTTCAGACATATGTTAATTAATCTCTCTGTCAGTTAATGATTTACAATCTCTTTAATTTTTGTATCATTACAGTTAACTTGACTTTAGTTACTGAAAAAATCTTGGTTCAAACTGCATTTAAACGTTGCCAGCTAGAATTAGAAGAGATCTGACAGTAGATCAAACCTCTGAACTGCCTCTTTAAGACCCCTTGTAACGATTGTTATTTACAATCAAACCTTGTAACTTGGTACTGCTGTATTATTTAATGAATGTAATCAAGTGCTGTAATTAGAGCTTTCTGTCAGAAACACAAATGATAATCTGTCATGAAAGAGGATATTCTCGTTCTAAATTTGGTTTTGAAAAGTAATGGGGGTAGCTTATTGGTGTCACAGATACGAGATTTTAAGATCTAACTGAGGCTACATACAAATTTTCGTCTTTCTGAGTCTAATATTTAGCGCCTTAATTTTTTGTAAAACTGCCAATGGTCAAAATACTGCTGTGATGAAGTTGAGACTTGTAATTTTTAATTGTGACATACATTTGCACATTCTGAACAGTTTTTAGCAGTCTACCGTAGTTTCATTATTTAGCTCCACTTATTTTTTCTTCTTAAAATAATATATTTAGTGAAACATATTTATTTGATCATTCTGAGACTTAACAATATTAACATTAATGTACTGAAGCATACACTGACAAGGTTTGGAAAAGTTATTTTAATTCCGCTCTTAGATTATGTTGCAATTCTTTGTATGTTAAGTAAAGGTGCATTATAATGCCGTGGTGCTAGTAGTAGTGAACTCAAGTAAGTTCCAGCACAGTCACTCTCCTATGTATATCTCACAATAACACTGTGTTGTTTCACCTCATATTGTTCTGGAATTGTGATCATGCCTGTAGCAGTTTGCCAAAGAACTATACAAAGTATTACAGTACTCACATGGTGAACGTATTTTCCTCCATAAACTACATTTTGTGTGGTGTGTGCAACTGTCTGAGTGTGAAGTGTGGTCCTTTTCGAAGCAGACAGTCCAGGCATTCTAGCCATCACAGAGTAATGATCACTATAGATGCTACCATTGCAAGAGAAGATTACTGAATAGCACAATACACTAGCAAATGTTCTCATGTTCATCATTTTGCATGATCACTTGGACATCTGAGAGGTTTGCACACAGTGACTGCAGAGTTTTGTAGTGCCTGAAAGAAGCAAGTGTATTTGTTATTGGTTTTGATAGTTGGTTTCATCACTATGTTGTTCTGATTCAATAACAGAAATGGCTTACTGTCTGATTCCCCTTACGTTTTCTTGGTGATTGACAATACAGCAATAGCATAAGAAATTAAATGTGAATTGTCTCACTCTGAAGCATAATATATGAGCCATTTGTAAAGACAGAGTAATCAGCTATTGCGGAGGATTTCTGTTGCATCTGTCACATAGGTTAGTTACAGAATGATTTGTAGAGAGCTACAGGACATTATTTTCATGAACGTGCTGCTGTTCAGAAACCTGAACATGAGAGTAACTGTTTAACGTCACATAATATTTATGCCATGAATCAAAGCTGTCATTGGTCTGTGCAGCAGTGAAAGGTGGTGATGTGCCACTTTACATTATATAGATGGGTTTTGTGGATGTGGGGGATACCTTGCATGTGTTGTTTGTCTTAGTATTGTAGTGCCTGAAAGAAGCAAGTGTATTTGCTATTGGTTTTGATAGTTGGTTTCATCACTATGTTGTTCTGATATTGTGGCAACAGTGAAATTCAACAGTGCTGGTGGCCTAGGGCAGTCTTTTTGGGTTTAGTGCCAAACAGTTTGTTTTGTTTGATGGTGAAATGATTACTGGTATTTATGAAAACATATTAGATAAAATTGTACTTCCAAACTGCGGGAACTGCTTGGAGCTTGAATTATCAGTATCTCCATGATAATGCTTATGTCAACAAAACAAGGACTGTTGCATTGTGTTTAATAGAAACTGAGGCAAATTTGGTGCAGTGGCCTGCTCGAATATGTGATCAGAATCCTGTCAAATTATTCTGGGATGAATTGATGTTGGTTGCAAGCTACATAAATTAGTCCATAGCATTTTTGTTCCAGGGAGACTGTTTAGAAATTGCACTGTAAGTGTACTGGTAGTTGTTGTTAAGTCTTCCCCAAAGATTAGTGCCATAATAGTAGCAAAAGCAGGTCCTGCATGCCATTAGGTATGTGAAGGGTGTCTATGGAATGAACAGTAACAAACATACTGAGATATTTGAGGCACTTAAAAATTATTGCATTAATGGTACATATGTGTTTACATTGTAAATTGACACATCATCATTTGTAAGCCTGAGACAATGCATGCCATGTTTTATTTACAATGATCTGGCAACAATAGTGACCACCAACATCACCCCTTGCAGAATGTGGGAAACGAGATTCTTCTTCAGCCTCCCAAATACACATTGTGAGAATGAAAAAGCCAAAAGAGTGCAACCCTAGCAACTAATCACACATCTACTAGGTAGTTGTAAGTATCCTTACTGAAAGTGATCTGGAAGTTTGAGATTAGGCGACTTTGCAAAAAGTAGATCGGGTTCATCTATTACAGTCCAGTCCAGCACCAGCAACACAGATGTTGTAGGCATCCATACCTGAAGCACATTTTCTCCAAGATGACCAAGGGTACTTTCAACAGCAACATTCAGTGACAAATAAGAGGAATTTCAAATGTACATAAAGTTAACGGAGAAAGACAACATAAGTATAATATGCCCAAGGAAGGCTGAACACCTAGCTATTAATTTGGAAAATAGATTGATGCAAGTCCTTTAGGAATATACTCATGACATAAATGAGCAAGGGAATAAAATCTGGCATGAAATACAGACTGCTGCAGAGGAAGTGATTGGTATGGAACAACAGACAAGAAGAAATTAATGGTGTGAAGAGTGTGAGGAGGTAACAGGGATGAACGAATCATACTAAAATAATGTAATTGGATAGATAAAAATCTACTCACCAAGCGGTAGCAGGAAAACGCACACATAAAAGCATGTGTAATATCTTCTATATGTGTGTTTTCACGCCCCCGCTTGGTGAGTAGATTGGTATCTATCCAGTTACATTATGTTTTCAAAAATTGACTATTTTCATTGAATCATACAAAAAGATGAAGATGAGAAAAACAAGAATGCTGGTGGGTGACTATGAGGAAAGAAGAGTGCAAGAAATTGAGTTCTGAAAACAAAGAAGAGAAGCTTTT
Organism: Schistocerca cancellata; assembly: GCF_023864275.1. Taxonomy (NCBI): domain Eukaryota; kingdom Metazoa; phylum Arthropoda; class Insecta; order Orthoptera; family Acrididae; genus Schistocerca; species Schistocerca cancellata. Next base: position 387,961,042 of record NC_064626.1, on the reverse strand, counting down.
TAAAAAGGCAGTTGAAGGAAACTGAATAACACTAATGAAAGCAGAAAATGCTATAGGAATGCCAATAACCTTAGAAGAGACTTCAAACTGAAACAACACAATGTAAAGGAAAAAGTCATTGAACTAATAGCATCACTGTAGGGAATATTACATTGCCGGGCAGAGTGCTTTAAGGACTGCTAATCGTGGAAAGTAACTGAAAACCAGCAGGTGGAAGAAGAGGAGAATGGGATGCCCTCGATGCAAGCTCCAGCTGCTGCCTCTGAAACACCAGGAGAGTAGTAAATAGCTTATTTAACTTTTTCTCTGTGTTTCTGTAGTTTAATTCTTATATTTCTTGCATGTATTTGTATTTAAGAGGTCTAGTTCCACACTTCACCAACTAAAAGTGCAGATTCGTGCAGTCTGCAGTGCAGCTATCATTTCTTTTGGACGGTCAACTACAAAGCTCAGTAAGCAGTCCAGAGTCTGTTGCTGGTACATGAGGAGAGCAGCAAGTTGTGTATTTTGCTTTCTCTGTGTTGTTTTATAGTTAATACTTAAGTTAGTAGTTCTAGGATGTGTGGATGCAGGAGCAGCTGGTTGCAGTTCATTAATAGCTGAAGACACTTTTGGTCATGTTCAGCCATCACACTGTTTTTGAAATCATGACATGAGTTTGTTAGTGAATGTATTCTCAAAAAAAAAAAAAAAAAAAAAAAAAAGTTTGTTACAATGTATCTTTTATCCCAGGCTTTTCTTTCATTATTTATGTAAACCAATTCCTTAGAATTTGTAGCTTCAGATCTTAAAGGGAACTGGTAATACTTTCAACATAATAGGTCTTAAAATTATAACAATATTAGCAAGACTAATGAAGTTCAGATAAACCAGTAAGAATGCAGACATACTGTAAAGCTGTACTTGGACAATTGACTTAATTACTGTTCAGAAGCTGGAAATAATTCTGACTGCTGTCAAGTAATTTGAAGTAGCTTTGAATCGAAGAGTAGGGCAAGTGGTGAGAGATGTGTACTAGAGATACCATAGGTTTCTCAAGTGCTATCCTTGCCAATCGCTACTTTTCCTCTGCAGCAAGTGCAGAATTGTCACCACTCGTGAACTTGACTATGAATGGCGTGCAAAAGTTTGAGATGCTGTCTTCCACTGACACTGAAATTGAAGTGCTCAGACACATGCCGTCTGTTTTGAAGCCTGCCAAGTCATGTCAAGAATAGAGAAATACAAAAGTGCAGGAGGCTGTTAATGATGGGCAGTACAAACATAGGGTGAATAATAGTACCCTCAGGGAAATGGCAGCAAGGGAGGGGGCTAGAAGACCAGTTGTGCTTACAAATTTCCATTGAAGCTCACACTCTGCAGCAGTGTCCTCATAACTTATCTGTAAGTGGTAGTTGTGAGGTGATTCGAAAGCTTGATACAGAGACTTTGAATGGTTTGTGACAAGCAGGGCTGTGACTTCTCGAAATTGCGCTATTGGACTGAGAATTGTAGAAACTCCCTAAATGGGTCAGAAGTGCGCTATATGTCAGAGGGTGCTACTTGGGTGGCTGAATACATGGGGAATTCACACGAGGGCTAATTAGCTTAGATGACTCCATCCACTCCAGATAATGATAGCTGTAATAGATCCCAAAGTACGATTCAAAGAAATCACCCCCACTGGTGAAATGATTAAAATCCTAGTGATCAGCTGCAAAAGCATTCACAGCAAAGTCCCAGAGTTTGAAGCAGTCCAAAAAAATAGTGGAGTTGATGTAATAACTAGTATAGGTTGACTCAAAACCAAGATAATCAGCAGTGAGATTTGTGGGGTGTATATTGCAAGGAGAAGCTAATTCGAAACGGTGGTGGTGTATTTGTCGCAGTAGATATGACACTCAAATCCTTTGTGTTATAAATTGATGATATATGTGATAATGTTTGGGCAAGACTCAATATCAAAGGGTGAGCACAGACTTTGAATGGATCTTTCTATCTAGCACCAGAATCGAGAGAACCTCATTTCACCTGCACGTATGTCTCCTTATTATTGGAGGAGATTTTAATATTCTAACAATCAACTGGGAAAATTACAGTTTAATAAGTGGAGGGTGTGGCAAGACATCCCATGAAACATTACTAAATGCCTTCTCTACTGAAGAAGAGTGGGAATGTGTGAGTGGTGGTGACGGGCTATGGAGCCCAGGGCATACACAGTTGACAGTTAAAAATGACATTTATTGACTTCATTATATGAGCTAAAGGCAGGCATGCACCTCCTCATTGTCTCTTGCTAGGGCTGACGAACAGGTGGCAACTTCTGTCCAGAGCTTGCTGTCGTGGTGTTCCACTCGGGAAATGGGTCCGTGCAGCTGTGGTGGCGGCGTGTGGAGCCAGCTGTGCATAGGGTTCAAACCACTGCCCACAGACAGCAGTTGAACTGTGGCTGGTGCTGTGGCTCAAGGTTCCTCTAGGAACTCGGCATCAGTGGTATGAGGCACTGATAGCAGGGCAGTGGGGCTGTGGCACCAAGTGCAGAAGGCAGGCGCAGCCCAGTCTCGAACACGAGTGCTGCTGGCAGAGCCTAGCTGTTTCACTGCCCGGCATCGCGATGGCATTGTCGTGGTGCTGATTTGTTTCTGGTGATGAGAACTGGATTAAAATCCAGACTTATTTATTTGGGTCTGGTGCTTATTTGTTTTACTAGAACCTGGCACCTAGTCACTTAATAATAAGAAGTAGACCTGATCGCTTTGAGGATGTCCATATTGAAACTGGTACGAATGACCACGAGGCAGCTCTAGCAACATTTAATAAAGTACAAAGGACAGATTACATATTTAGTAAGTCAGATAAAAAACAGTCCTGTCCCACCTCAAAGAATAACTCAAAACATTTACCTCTGGGCAGAAGCAATTAGAACAACTTGGCTAAAGGTTAAAAGAATAGTTGGCCATATACTGAATAGATACATATGTAGTAGAACACTTGTGATTGAAGGGGCGTTACTGTGAAGAAACTTATAAACAGCGACATCTGCACCATAGATGTAAAACAAAGCAGAGCTGTAGATAGAGAAAAGCGAATGAAACGCCATCAAGAGGGCAACGGGTGAAGTTTTCAGTGACCATCGAAGCAGAATCTAATTGAAAGATGTCTCACAATACCGAAAGAAATTCTGGTCAGTGGCAACAAAGTTAGTGTCCAGACACTTTTGGATGACATAGGAACTGAAACTGATTGTAACAAAGCAAAAACAAAATACTGAACTCCATTTTCAAATGTTCGTTCACAAGGAAGATACAGATGTGTTGCTCCAGTTTACTTCTCATGCCATTTCAAAGGTCAGTGATGTAGGTGTTAGCTTCAGTGGCGCAGAGAAACAGCCTAAATTGCTGAAATTAAATAAAGTTACAGAGCCTGATGGGACCAATGTCAGATTCTATACAGAACTTGCAGCTGAGTTGGCTTCTATCTTAACCAAAATATACTGCAGATCCTTTGAATAAAAGGCCCAGCTGAAAACCATCCACAAGAAGTGTAACAGGAGTGATCCTTAAAAGTAGGGGAGGAATGGGACATTATTTAAATTATTCAGTCTCATTCATTTCCAATAGACTCTACAACAAACTTGATGATAGATAATGGACAGCATAATTCACCTCAACAATGATTTATGAAGTGTGCTGTAAGTTGGTGCAAATGTCCCACGCCTCTCCATACTTGAGGGAGGAATGGGACAGACCAAGGGGAATATGGGATGATATCATGCAGTGCTAGTTTGTCAAGATTCTGTTGAACGTATAACTATTATTGGTCTACAGCACTACTGTACATTATAGGGTTGGTAACTTCATTAAAATGCCAATTTTTTCCACAAAAAAAACACATCTTTTTCAAGTGGAAAACAGAATTTGGAAACTCCACTTTTTTTTCCGCACGAATGTAATTTCGACTTCATCGGCTGAATCACACTTAATCATTCTCCCAACATAATAAATTACATGCTTTTTTTTTCGTAAAAAAATTTTGTGAGAACTAAGTCTTCTTCCTTAATCTTCATCGGATTGCCTTCTCAATCTATTTCTTCCATTTCATCTTCCTCAGAGCTCAGGAACATGTCAAGATCATCATCAGTGTCTTCATGCTTGACATCCTCTGATGATTCAGAATTGTCATCAAGTGCTTCTTTTTTTGAAATATTTCTTACAACTTTAGCCACTTTAGGCCTAGGCCTACTTGATTTTTCTGATTTCTTGGTTTTCCTTTCTCATGCTAATCCTTCTGCCTCTGCCTTTTTGGGGTGCTAGTTAAAATCTGACTTTAACCTGCCTTCCTTCCTCTTTTAGCTTCTTTTCGTGGTTCTGCTTTCGGGAAAGGACGAACCTGTTCAAGACTTACTGCTTGCCCACTGTGCATTCTTTTTCAACTTAGAATGAACTTGCAAAGAAACACTTGATTGAATGGATTTTTTAGATGTAGTCGGTTCTTGTCCATGCGATTTAAGGGAAACTCGCATAAATGGAAGGGGGTGATCAGTGCCTCAGTGAAGGGCTCACTGTTATATGGATATATGCCAAATTTCCTAACGCCAGAAAGAATAGTATTCTGTGTGACAGCTAGAGGTTATGCTTGTCCAACCAGCTCACGTATGCAATAGATGGAAATAGTTTTCCTGGGTGATTTAGTAACCAGTCATTACAAATTCTGTTGTAATGGCTTTTAAATGGAGCAAACACTGACACATCAAGAGGTTGAAGTTGATGGCTACAATGTGGTGGAAAGGTTAACAAAATAACTCCATTTTCCTTTGCTGTAATGATAATATCTACTGCTACAAGGCTCTCGTGATTATCCAAAATTAGCAGTATAGGTTGGCTCTTGCTGCACTTGGTACTGTATGGTCAATTATGTGCTCTAAACACTACTTGAAAAGTACACTGGACATCCAACCTGTCTTGCCAGTTAATGCAAGACGTCCTGAAGGAGCACTCTTTAAAAAGAAGTATTTATACCTAATTCGTAGAAAAATAAAAGCTGGAGGCTGTAGTGTTTCGGGATATTTGTAAACATCCCAAAAACTATTGGAAAGCCGTCGACAAGAGATGCTCGTGAATAAATTGAATAAGGATAAATGTAGTGGGAAAGGGAAACTGTATGTTTTCCTTTCTTGTAGCAATGAATGTGGAGCAGTGGTGGAACTGGCGAGAAGAGGACCAGTAAAAATGGTACCACAGCTACTGGTCGTCCAGGAGTCATTTGCGCCATGGTGCAGCAAGTGCCTGAATCCGAGAGCCATGGAGTAAACGACTCACCAACAAGGGCGTAATGAACAACTGAACAGCGGTAGCTGTTTATCGGTGTTTTTTATTTTATCTCAGGTCCTACTATATACATTTATGGACGTTTTGAATGTACTCGAGAGAACAGCATTAGCATGGCAATAGTTACTCGTGTTGTAAAAAGTAATAGTAAAAATTTTGGGTGCGAAATATACCCCTGTTTGTGAGAAATGTGACTATTTATTTAGTAGCGCAGTAGAGAGAACTTGCGGAAGCATTCCAGGAATCTTCACCGCAGTTTGATCGATAGGGAGGTGGCACGGAAGGATCCGGACCACCAAAAAAACTACTCTGAGAAGAGAAGATAAAGGTATACTACTTTCATCTGGCGGTGTATTGGGGTCGGCAGGATATTGCCCTGTTATATCGACTAGGGACGCAACTTCCCGCTAGTACTGGTGTAAGACCCACCACAACTCTTACAAAATAAACAACAGCAGGAAAAGAAGGAAAAATACACGCCAAGGCAAAGCATCCCCAATGGTATTTACAGTGTATAATGCCGTAATTTGCTCCCCTCTTTCTGCAGATGTTACCTAGCCTACTTGTTTTTTCACCACGCGTTGCAACAACCTTGTGGTGTATTAACTGTAGATATTCCTGTTTCATCGCAACTGAATATGCGGCCTGGTGTAAGTTCATATTTTTCATAAATAGACTTGAGGTTATTTAAAAAGAGATCAACATTTGGTTTTTTAAAACTGGTTGCTCGCCCTAAACTTGTTTCTTCTGGGGCCCTCATTGATAGTTCCTTGTGTCGTCCCCCATAAAGCCTTTGAACCAATCATGTCCTGCCATTTTGTTGCTTCCCAAGAGTTATGAATTTTTCAGTGTAAAGCACAAGCATATTTGTAGCCAAGAATTCTCACCTGAATTGGAGTCAACCCATAATGCATTCTGCTGGCAGTCAAAAGATACTCCACTTTTTCTGACTCCTGATCTTTGGGAAATACCAGGCCACATACCAAATTACATTGAAAGACAATGCTCTCCTTATCGTCTGCTTGGGAATAATTCTGAAGATGACGCTGAAATGGTGACCTGGAGAGCCCAAATGATTTTGCCACTTGTCTTATGTTATGGCCCTTGTTAACTTTCATTACAGCCTCCAAAATGACACACTTAGCTGGAGCCATCCACTTATGGAGCATTATGTCCTGTAAGTATCACGCAGTCAGTGTATAAGAACAGTAACTCTCATAATGATTATAGTGGGAGGAATGGGACACTATCCCACTCCTCCCAGACAGGATGCCCCAGTCCTCACTTAGGAGCACTTCCATATGTAAGTCAAAAACATAACTGACAAAGCTACGAAATTTTATTTGCTGATTCAGGAACATAACCAACGACCCCACATTCGAATTCACATTTTCAAGTCACTCTAAATAATTGATATTTAAAAAAACAGTTGAGTTGTTTTCTGTGATGAATACTTACATTTTAAGAGCGAAAAACGATTATGTTCTCTCCTCAGCTAACAACATGAGCTTCGTTGACCCTTCAAACAAAATAGGTGGGAAATTTGAACCGACAAAATCCTCCCATTGTACCACTCCTTCCCTACCATTCAGTTTCATTGACATCCACCTGCTGTAGAATCTTCTAACACAGTCTGCATTCAAAGATGATGAGGTGTCTCGAACAGAATGACTTCCGTGGTAGCCTGCACGAGTTCCAAAAAAATCGGTGCTGCGAAACTCATCTCGTGGATTTCTTACATCATATCCTAGAAGAAATGGATCAAGGCAGTCAGGTAAATGCAGTATTCCTGAGTTCCGAAAAGCATTTGAGTCTGTACCATAGTTACAAAAGTATAATGTAGGGGAGTGCTGAGTGAAATTTGTGGCTGGATTAAGGACTTCACAGTAGGGAGGACACAACATGTTATCTTGGTTCAGATGGCTCTGAGCACTATGGGACTTAACTTCTGAGGTCATCAGTCCCCTAGAACTTAGAACTACTTAAACCTAACTAACCTAAGGACATCACACACATCCATGCCCGAGGCAGGATTCGAACCTGCGAGCGTAGCGGTCGCGCGGTTCCAGACTGTAGCGCCTAGAACCGCTCGGTCACTCCGGCCGACCTGTTAGCATGGTTGGAGATATTTCACAATAGAACATTGTTTTTGTAGTAAAACATGAAAACATGATACAGCGCCGTTCCACAAGTGAGCATTCCTTATGCACAGAAACTTAATAGGATGATGATGATGATGATGATGTTTGGTTTGTGGGGCGCTCAACTGCGTGGTTATCAGCGCCCGTACAATTATCCAATCTTTGCTCAGTCCAATTTCGCCACTTTTCTGGATGATGATGATGAAATGATGAGGACAACACAAACACCCAGTCATCTCGAGGCAGGTGAAAATTCCTGACCCCGCCGGGAATCGAACCCGGGACCCCGTGCTCGGGAAGCGAGAACGCTACCGCGAGACCACGAGCGGCGGACAGAAACTTAATAGGAAAAGACGATCGCTAGCCGTCTTCCAGTTAAGTATGGCTTTTAATGTCGGGAGTCTCCGAAGAGATGCTCGGCTCGCCTTCGAGTGCAGCTCCTTTCATTTCAGCAGACAGATTGCGTCGTCAAGGAAATTGGGATGTGACAGGAAAGAAAGAAATTTCGAAGGAATGGCTGTGGCCTATAATAAGAGACCAATCGCGGCATTTACCTGAATTGTAGATGGGGAACCACAGAAAATCCTGTTAACGGTTGCTGACGGGTGAATTCGAACCACTTCGCTTCCCGAATCCAGGGATTGCTAGCTCAGCACCTCAAGGCTCAGAGCTACCCCGATCGGTAAAGAATGTGAAAAAAACTGGTTGTTTTGCATTATTTTCAAAGAAATTAAAATGCATTACAACAAAATGTCCATTTTTATATTGCTTTTTTTCCTCTGATTGTGCCTGTTTCATCATATGATGATGCATGGAAGCATGCTCAGTTATTACAGCATTACAACAGCGTAAATAGATTTTGAACGAAAGAGAGAGAGAGAGGAGGGAGTGAGTGGGGGGGGGGGGGGGTGCAGGGTGCAGTCAGATCGGACGAAATCAAGCAGCCCGCTGATAAACATCTTTTAGAAACAAAATAACTATACAATGCATTGTGTCATCATATACGCCTTCCTCTCTCCTCAAACACTTCCCTATAGTTCCGTATCGGAACCGGTTTTCATATTGAGCCCCGTCTGTATGACCAGATTTGGGCTATTGACACAATTTTGAGCAAAATTGTAAAGGAATGCAAGCATCACCATTTGGGCGATATTTTTGTTGATCAACGAAATTTCAGGGCTACACAGGCAAATTCAGATGTGTTTCTATACACTTATTTTAGTTTAATGTTATTTGAAATGATGTTCACTGCTCCGATGCCTTATGAAATACTGAAATATTTGAGTTCTACCAGTCTCCAAACAACGATTCCGTTGCTAACATTAGTCTGCTGCAGATCGGTAATTAGGATATTATATTAGTGTGAACTTATCTTAACCCATTCGGTCACGAATTACTTTTTTTCATAAAAATCATGGCTTTGCTGTCCAGCTCTTCTAATTAAACTATGATTTTTCAGAGGCATAAAATATTCCGAAGTGGCCCCCAAGGGATGATGCAACACGTTCCCAAATGAGGACATTGTGTTCAAGTGGGTGCAGTATAAGTCGAAAAGTCAAAGTATTTTATTTGATTTAATTTCACCAAAATACATAAATTACACAAATCTTACTTAATGATTGTAGACATAAACTGTGGTTTTACACTTGTGAAGACTGATAATCAAAGAAACAATTTTTTTCTATCCAGACATAAGTAAATGTTACATTTTACACGATAAAAATTGGTTTTGCCTTTGCAACCCGGTTTCTTGCACATGTCAAATTATTTTTTGTCACTGAGCATTGGATGATGCCCAACGTTGTCCAAACGAACATCAGCTTCTGAACGAACTTCCGCTTTGGATCGTTTTGAAGTTCTTGCAGATGGCATTGGACTCTCACTAGTGGGACGCCCCCTTCTCCTGGCAGCTGGCTTATCTATTTTTGTCAGTACTTTGGCCACACATGCCCTAAAGTGAAGCAAATGAAGGGTCTTATTTTTAGGAACAACTCATTCTGTTGCAATATCAATTACATAAGCAAAATGCGAAGCGTCCACTTTCGCTAACTGATAAATGTGCGATAAATTGTGATCAGGAAATCCATCTTGTCGATCCCTTCCATATGTTGACTGTAAACTTGAATAACTTCTGGCCGGTCGATTTCAACATATTTCTCCAGAATCTATAATAAAAAGTGCTATTACAAAAAGAAAAAGTCATAGAAACGTCAATCTGAGTAATCCAGATGAAAAGCCACTAAATTTTTTTTATTTCGATTTTGAGGTGGGCACAAGTCCGTATAGATTTTTTCAGCGCCTACATGATGGAATGTTTCAGGTTGCAAAACCGGCTATAAACCGTCTAAAATTGCTGTCGAAAATCGTGTTCTGTTTCAAAAGGAGCTAACTGCTGTCTTCAGGTGCAAATCCTGCTAAATGCCATGTCCGGATGAATAGCACATGAGCAGAAAACAGACTTACCAATCGGGACATTCAAAGCCACCTTTCAGTCTGTTACGATTAGAATGGATATTTTTGTTATTCAGCTTTAGGTTGGCTGCGCTGCAACAAATTCGTACGCAACAATAACATTCTCCCTGCCAAAGCATTGTCGTTTGGATGGGACGTGTGTTCCGTGATTATCTCAGTGTCACTTATCATGTCTCTATAACTTCTTCTTCTGTAAGTGGACTCGGGGAACTGTGAAATCATCGTAAGATGACTAAAAAGACAGCGAAATAATGTCCTAAATTTCTATGCTATTATGTCCTCATTTGGAGACATCTATAAAGTTATAAATATGTCACTTACCCTTCGTTCTCAAAGGCACCTTTAGTTTTCACCTTCAAGAATGCACCTTTCTACGCAAAAATATTTTTTTTACCTAAACTCAGAAGATATTAACCGGCTGATTGGAGGTATAAAGATTAATGGGAGGCGCCCACGTGAATGTGCACATTCAGTTTAGTTTTGTGGAAGCACAGATTGACAGGTGTCGTTGCTGTTCTCAAATAAACTCTCTGCTTGTCACAATACGAAGACAACAATCACAAATGGCAAAATTTAACGAATTTTGATATGCTAAGCATTTATTTAGTGTATCCTTACATGAGGACGCCATGACCGAAAGGGTTAAACCTATCATAACAATAGTGGACGAATAAAAATCAGATTTCCTTCTTTTACAAACGTATCCGTAATTAGTAGAGACCGGATTATATGCATTTGCATGTTGCATATGCATTTGCATATTCGGTTGCTTTTCTCTGGTTATTGCATATTTTAACTAAAAACTAGTGACGATGTATATTTTCGCTCTATGTTTACAATATTTTAAAAATTTAGACGGGCGGTTTCTAGCTCGATCTAGTTTTGATGTCTGACAGATTGACCGGGACCTAGAACTGCGTGCAGTCGCTAACCGAGAGGCCACTGCCTTGCGAAATCATAACAGAAGAGGAACAGGAACAGGCAGACAGAGTCAATGCTCCTGCGCCCGCGCCCCCGGTTAATCCCCTCCGCTGTCATACCGTACGCGTCGGCAACAAATTAAACTACGCAATCTTTTACTCGCGCGTCCATTGTTTCAGTTTAGCTTTCTGTTTAGTTGTACACAGGTGAACGTATTTACGGCGTGTAGTGTGTAACGTGTTGTGTGTCATGCCGTCCGAAAAAAGAAACGTCGTTTCGTGGCTAACTGACCATCCTGGAACAGTTACATACGATGGAATTGGTTTGTACTATCGAGCTTGCAACAAAAACGTTTCGTGCAAAAAAAAAAAAAAGTGTGTCTAGACAAGTCTTCATATCTCAGGAATGCAGAAGAAAGGACCAGAACAACAACTTCTGACAATAGCAAGATGCAGTAGTAGGGATTTCTCCAAAGATAACCAAAAAAGTCGGTTTAACATGGATCTATGTCAAGTACTCATCGCAAGCAATATTCTTCTTCAGAAACTTACAAACTCTATCCTCAAAGCCTTCTTGGCAAATGTTACTTAAATCAAAATATACAAGATGAATCAAATTGCGTAAAAATTACATAACTACAATTTACGTAAATGTTCTGGAAGAAATACGGAATAAACTCAAGGACAGCATTATCTGAATTACAGTTGACGAAACTGCAGACACTTGTGATCGTTACACTGCAAATTTAATTGTTGGTGCTTTAAAAGAAGAGCCTTCTTCTTCCTATTTAGCGGCCTGCGAAGAACTTGCAAAAGTAAATCATTCTACCATCGGCAGATTTATGAATGAGGGATTAGAAAAATATTTCCAGACTCTTCTGCAGATGAAAGGGTGTTTGTGTTTGTTTCAGATGCTGCTCCCTATACGATCAAAGCGGTAAAAGAAACTAAAACTAAACTCCTCCCGAACAGGCCATGAAGGCCCAACGGTACCGACAAAGCAGGAAAAGCCCTGCGAGTATTTTATCCCAATTTGATTCATGTGACGTGCTTTGCTCATGGAGTACATCGCCTTGCTGAAGAAGTATGTTCCACGTTTGTGAATGTACATAAACTGATTTCATCCACAAAGAAAGTGTTTCTAAAGGCTTCTGTTCCAGGCAAGACCTACAAAGAAAAACTACCAAATGTTCCTTTACCTCCCGAACCAGTGAAAACTCGTTGGGGTATGTGGGTCGAAGCTGTGTCGTTTTACAAAGAAAATTTCGAGGCCATTAGAGGGGTAATAAACGACTTCGATAGTGCAGAGGCTTTGGCAGTTTGCCAGTAGAAGGGAGCTTTTAATGATTCCGGTATTAAAAAAGACATTGCTGTGATTAGCACCATTTTCCCATATACCTGCAAGTATTAAAAAGCTTGAAACTCAAGGTTTGGCGTTGAATGAATCTATTCAGTTAACGAATAAAATTATTCTAGTGTACTCCTCATTGCCGGAGGTATTTCCAAGTAAACTCAAAGAAAAGTTTGAAAACATTTTAAACAATAACCCAGGCTTTGAACCCTTGTGCCAAATTGATAAGTTTTATTAATGGGACAGGTGAACTTTTACCAGGAACAATAAGTGCCAACATAGCACCCAAATTCAGATACAGCCCTGTTACCTCAACTGATATAGAACGGTCCTTTTCTGCTTATAAAAATGTTTTGATTGATCGAAGACAGAATCTTACTATCGAACATTTGGAACAGTACTTGGTTGTTAACGTTTACAATAGTAGAAAAATGTAAAACAAATTGTAAATGGTGCTTTGATCCAATAGTATTAATTAAAAGTTAATGCTGTTCAAAAAATTCATAATTCTAAGTTGTTTTTTTAAATAAAATATTACGTCGTTTTTGAGTGACCCTCTACATGCGATAATCTCGAAGTTGGTCCTGTACATATCGATTGTTTCGCTGCAACTTACTCGCATCGTATCTGATTGTTACCGACAACAATAGCAAAGAAGGAACAATTCTTGAAACACAGTACTGTATGCGGTTAGCAAATTTTTAGAAAATAATCACAGTAAGGGCGCCTTCCTAGCCTCTACCAGAAAGCATTCAGAAAATGATATCAACATTCTAAATGTACCGATTTTTTGCGCTTTCTTCGAAATTGATATGCACAGGTTCGATTTTGAGATATAATGCACGCAGTAACTACCATGTTTTTTATTATTTGATCTTGCATATTTCGACACTTTTCATGCATTTTTAAGCATTTTTCTTGCATATTTTAAGGATTTTATGATGCGTATAATCCGGTCTCTAGTAATTAGAAACTAACAGAACAGCGAGCAGCAAGATAATAAACGACAGGACTTCCATTACGGTGTGGCCAAGCGGCTCTAGCCGCTTCAATCAGGAACCGCGCGATCGCTACGGTCGCAGGTTCGAATCCTACCTCGGGCATGGATGTGTGTGATGTCCTTAGGATAGTTAGGTTTAAGTAGTTCTAAGTTCTAGGGGACTGATGACCTCAGATGTTAAGTCCCATAGTGCTCAGAGCCATTTGAACCATTTGACTTCCATTAAATCAAACCACAGATATGACCTCAACTGATTAAGAAAACAAAAACTGAACTCAAGTAAGGCCAACAATGTAGAACAGATGATCTTGGCTAAAGTAGGGGGAGGCAAGAGCTCAAGTGCTATTTATATATCGATAGTTTATATCTGGAAGTCTTGACGCCTATCGATAGTGTGTATTCATTTTCCATCGTCTAATTGAAAATCAAAATATAAAGGGCGATAAAAAAAAAAGTTTCCATTCGAAGGCCGTACAGACCAGAATCGCTACGCTACTCAGGCAAAATCGCTTTGGCCATTGAGGAATCATCCCACTGACGCACCACGTTGAAGATATTTGGTAAAACGTCGAGTCCTGGTGCGTGAATAAGTCTGTCACTGCCTGCTGCACACTCTCGTCCGTCAGGAATCGCCGACCCTTCAAGGCCCTTTTTAAGGGAACGAAGGCCTGATAACCGCATGAGGAGAGATCAGGACTATAGGGCGGGTCCTCGAGCGTCTCCCACTTGCGAAATGGTGACGTGCGTAATCATGATGCAGCAGCACCCGTTGTCGCACCATTCCACAACGGTGCTTTTCGACGGACGTGCTGCCTTACACAAATACTTCATTCTCCGCTGGTTGTATACCAGTACCTGTCCTCCAGCAGCCAAGAAAAGAATAACAGCACGTTGGCAGTTTTTGGACGCATTTGATAACAACGTCGCTATAGTTCAAGTTTTTACATCACGCACACAGAAAAGACGCGAATGCCAGGCTAATCCACTGCCGACATGTCGGTGCTTATACACCCTAATCGGAGTCGCACTACGTTGCATACGCTGTAGCAACGTTCTCAAACCGAAACCTTGTAACTTCCAATTTCATTACACGGCAGCCAGGTCATGTATAACGGGGCTGGAACACCTGCACGGAGTGACATTTGCACCGAGTGACACCTGGCACGAAGCCTTGGGCTCTTGTCGGGCTAACCGGCTTTTCACAGGTACAGGCGCACTAATAAGTCTAGCAGTTTAGTACAGCTGCTCGTGCGAGCTGGCTGACGCTCACACCACAGCGTGTTGCGCATCAGGGTGGCTCATTAACGCGTTTCGTCGCAAAAATTATTTTTAGCATTATTGTATTAATGAGAACTGACAGTGAAATTCAACATCTCTTTTAATATTTTGATGATGCAAAGAACGGGGAACAGGTACGTGAGAAACCGGTATTTCTTACGACTGTTGCAGTCTCAGGGCCAAATTTACATTTTGTTGCCATTTTATTTAAACGTTAAACATAAAAACACAGAACGTCGATGAATATTACTTCTTTTGCTTTTGACTAAAGGATCAGTGGCTGGTACCACTTTTCGTGTAATTGGAGGACAAGCTCTTAAGTTTAAGTCTGCCAGAAAACTTGTGTGGGTGGATCTCGTTCCCTTAGTTGCGTAAAAATGCAGCAGGTACATGTAAAACTAAACAGCGGCATAATCGCAGCTTCAGACTTTGTAAAGTCGTGAAAATTTACGTTCAGGAAACAGAAGTTTGCGAGACTAGTTTTGCTGTAAAACTGATCACGCAGAGACGGTCACACAGTTCTAACTGTAGCTGAGTTTGCACACTGTCAACATAACCCGAAAATCTGTGAAACTTCGCAACCTTTTGCAAGATGAAAAGCAGTATGGTAGCTTGTATGCGTTAATATTGTCGAAGACGTAATTTGTTTACTTCATCATCACATTTATGTACCGATCATTAAAGAAAATTTAAGGCTGAAATGTTAAGTAAACACTGAAAACAAACTACTAAATTTCTCATAAAATAAATGCACAGAACCGTTGAACTACGCCTTGTAATTGTACGCACAAAACGTGGTATGTGAAAATTGTGGTGTGAGTACCAAACGTTGGTTTTCGAGAATGGCATTAAAATCATATTAAAAATTCAGAACTCGGAAACTTGTTTGCTATCGGCAAAGTAGAAGAAGAGTTAAATTTTTGGGTGGAGTGTTCCCTTAAGCACTGCGCCGTCAGTACTGTATGTCTACGCCGAACCTAATTATGGTAATTCCTCTGCAGGCGGTACATTGCATTGTACAGGGTTATTACAAATGATTGAAGCGATTTCACAGCTCTACAATAACTTTATTATTTGAGATATTTTCAAAATGCTTTGCACACACATACAAAAACTCAAAAAGTTTTTTTAGGCATTCAAAAATGTTCGATATGTGCCCCTTTAGTGATTCGGCAGACATCAAGCCGATAATCAAGTTCCTCCCACACTCGGCGCAGCATGTCCCCATCAATGAGTTCGAAAGCATCGTTGATGCGAGCTCGCAGTTCTGGCACGTTTCTTGGTAGAGGAGGTTTAAACACTGAATCTTTCACATAACCCCACAGAAAGAAATCGTATGGGGTTAAGTCGGGAGAGCGTGGAGGCCATGACATGAATTGCTGATCATGATCTCCACCACGACCGATCCATCGGTTTTCCAATCTCCTGTTAATGAAATGCCGAACATCATGATGGAAGTGCGGTGGAGCACCATCCTGTTGAAAGATGAAGTCGGCACTGTCGGTCTCCAGTTGTGTGGCATGAGCCAATTTTCCGCGGGCTACACGTGAAACTTGCCCGCACGCGTTCAACCGTTTCTTCGCTGACTGCAGGCCGACCCGTTGATTTCCCCTTACAGAGGCATCCAGAAGCTTTAAACTGCGCATACCATCGCCGAATGGAGTTAGCAGTTGGTGGATCTTTGTTGAACTTCGTCCTGAAGTGTCGTTGCACTGTTATGACTGACTGATGTGAGTGCATTTCAAGCACGACATACGCTTTCTCGGCTCCTGTCGCCATTTTGTCTCACTGCGCTCTCGAGCGCTCTGACGGCAGAAACCTGAAGTGCGGCTTCAACCGAACAAAACTTTATGAGTTTTTCTACGTATCTGTAGTGTGTCGTGACCATATGTCAATGAATGGAGCTACAGTGAATTTATGAAATCGCTTCAATCATTTGTAATAGCCCTGTACTTCTGCGCTACCAGTCGGCCGTGCTGCTCAATGTAACGACTCGAGCGTTCCATCTTCCGCGAGCGCTCAATTGAGGCGGCGGGCGTGCGTGAGCGCTTTTACCCACCTGGCCGCTTCCTCGACAGGCCTGCTATAGTCTACGGGTATTGCTGGCAATTCGTTTTAACATATGGTGAAAGGTTGCGAAACTGCGACCGGTCACTTCTTTATGACAATTTATTTTGCTTTTACTAGTTTCACGCTGGTGTGCTCACGTTCTAACGGAAGGAGAATGTTTGGATTTAACTGCATGTCATTTGTCTGTGTTTCGGCTGCAAAGACTTTATATTCGGTGTCTGCCCATACATTTTAGATTCTAAAAACCTTTCGAGCCGAGTGCCGCAAATATGCCCTACAAAAGGTTTGGCCTTTGAGATAGTCTTGTCACTCTTCATTAGGGAATATTTTACAAATTTCAAGAGAAATTCCGCTGACTGCTTAATTTCCAGTAAGCAGCACGAGAAAGTAGTCTTGATTTATTTACAAGATTGCCAATTATTACATTAAAATTCTTTTCTAAACTCAACAAATTTTTCAATGATTCTGATGTTTTCTTCGTCATTGTAACTTATGTGTGTAAGCCATATAAAACAGAAATGATTTTGGGACCGCTGACCAAGTAGTTTGCTCCCCGCCCCCCCTATACCAATCAACCAACGAACCAGAAATGATTTCAAATGCCCATTAGTCTGGAGTTTATTTAAAGCCTTTGCAATCGTTTCGTCCAATTTCATATAAGCTACCCCGTTTTATTGTCAGACGCACATTTTGCTGTGGGAAGTAATTTTAAGTAAGTTTTAACTAATGACTGTGCATGCTGCAGTTTAATCATCACATTGGCGACACTGGTTTAATATGCGCTCTAGCTAAAGTGCCCTCTGCTGACATTAGTCTCTTGTATGAATACCAGACGCAATCTGAGTATTACCAGCACGTACCATGTAATCACATGTTTAACGTGACGATGATTTACATCAGAATATTTTAATCCTATGTATGGCTGCTATACGAGGTTATAAAGATTTTATAATTTTATATTTTATGTATCACTAAGACTTGTTAGATTTAGCGGTAACTTATTGAGCTTGTCGCTTACTCGATACTTATCTTTGTAACAGATCTGAGGATGGCAGTATGCTGAAACCGGTAATAAAGCGTAAGAAATCTGTGTGATCAAGACGGACTTATGAAAATAAAGTATATATGGGAAAAGCAGCCAGTCAGTAAGAGATCCTGGAGAATTAAAAAAAAAAAAGTGCTACAATGCAAGAGATCGCGGATATATAGAAGTGATGTTCAGTCTACATACTCGATAATGTTTATTATTTTATTCGTGATAGGTCCATAATTCTTTATTCCTGTTGTAAAGTTTCTGGACAGCACATGTTTCATAATTACGATAACTTCATTGTCTAGCAATGAACAGTCGGTGACGCTCGATAATGTGATGAATAGTAATAATAATAATGATAATAACAATAATTCAGCAACGTCTTGCATGAAATGCATCCCGCAGGTGCGTTCTTCAGAATAACTCGGTTACACAGCTATATAGTGCATGATAATGCGTGCACCGCCCATGCAAGCACCATGAGACTAATACCATATTAGCAGCTGGTAACATTTGAACTCTATACTTGTGTGTGCTGTCACTGTGGGAAAGAACTGAGATCCACCTAAAAGTCTGGCGGTTGGAGTTTAACATCCCATTGATGACGTGACCATTAGAAACTGAGCAATGGGGTTCAAGTGGTTCAAATGGCTCGAAGCACTATGGGACTTAACATCTGAGGTCATCAGTCCCCTAGACTTAGAACTACTTAAACCTAACTAACCTAAGGATATCACACACATCCATGCCCGAGGCAGGATTCGAACCTGCGACCGCAGCAGCCGCGTGCTTCCGGACTGAAGCGCCTAGAACCGCTCGGCCACCGCGGGCGGCTGAGCAATAGGGCAATGGGCAAAGACGACGAAGGTAGTTAAGCGTGACGTTCGCATCAACCTGAAGAATTTTAAGGAATATCAAAGACAGGAACCGTGGCTCGGTCTCAGCCAGGCTCTACTCCCTTTCACGCAGTCTTCATGCATTACATGGAATGAAGACAATGAAAATTTGTGTCGGACTGGGACTCGATGCCCGGTCCGACACCAAATTGCCATTGTCTTTATTCCATTATACAGCTGTTCTTAGTCAATATTCACAACTACGAATAAATTCCATGACGGCAGTAGTCGCCGCAGTGCATGGATGTCCGAAGGAACTTTGCATCACAATTCAGAATGATAAAGGCACTGCAATATCCTTTATGTATTACATTATACGAAAAAGTTAGAGTCGTGCCTATTAAAATTTGCTATCTACAAAAGACTTAGTGCGCTATACAATACAGTGAGAGAATAAAATAAGGAAATCTCAGCCTAATAACCATAAACTTCCGTTTCGTCTGAGACGACTCACGTCTCTACAGGTAAGTAATAAAGTACCAGATATCGTTTTACATGAAAAGGAAATGACGTTATTGCTAGATGAGTGGCGTAAGTGACAAATGACTGTTTTGCCGCGGCAGAGATGATGGGAGACGAAGCTGTCAGAAAGAGCGGGGGCGCGCACGCGCACTGAGCGCCGCTTCCTCATTAGGGCGGCATCCTGGCGGCCCTCCCACGCCGTGGCCGCTTCTCTGTTTTTCTGGATCGCTGGAGGGGCGAGGCGAGGGCGACCACCATTTCAGAGAGCGTGCCTCGGTAAAGGGAACTCTGACAAACAACATTACGGCTATGGCCAGTTTCTCCAGCAGTCGTTCGAACGTGCGTTCCATCATTCGGAGAATCATTATTGTTTGAAATATTAATAATAGCAAAAATTGTATGAAATGGAATTATACATAGGCTTGTTGTTCTTGTCTTCAGTCCTGAGACTGGTTTGATGCAGATCTCCATGCTGCTCTATCCTGTGCAAGCTTCTTCATCTCCCAGTACCTACTGCAACCTACATCCTTCTGAATCTGCTTAGTGTATTCATCTCTTGGTCTCCCTCTACGATTTTTACCCTCCACGCTGACCTCCAGTGCTAAATTTGTGATCCCCTGATGCCTCAGAACATGTCCTACCAACCGGTCTCTTCTTCTTGTCAAGTTGTGCCACAAACTACTCTTCTCCCCAATTCTATTCAATACCTCCTCATTAGTTATGTGATCTACCCATCTAATCTTCAGCATTCTTCTGTAGCACCACATTTCGAAAGCTTCTATTCTCTTCTTGTCCAAACTATTTATCGTCCATGTTTCACTTCCATACATGGCTACACTCCATACAAATACTTTCAGGAACGACTTCCTGACACTTAAATCAATACTCGATGGTAAGAAATTTCTCTTCTTCAGAAACGCTTTCCTTGCCATTGCCAGTCTACATTTTATATCCTCTCTACTTCGATCATCATCAGTTATTTTTCTCCCCAAATAGCAAAACTCCTTTACTACTTTAAGTGTCTCATTTCCTAATCTAATGCCCTCAGCATCACCCGACTTAATTCGACTACATTCCATTATCCTCGTTTTGCTTTTGTTGATGTTCATCTTATATCCTCCTTTCAAGACACTGTCCATTCCGTTCAGCTGCTCTTCCAAGTCCTTTGCTGTCTCTGATAGAATTATAATGTCATCGGCGAACCTCAAAGTTTTTATTTCTTCTCCATGGATTTTAATACCTACTCCGAATTTTTCTTTTGTTTCCTTTACTGCTTGCCCAATATACAGATTTAATAACATCGGGGACAGGCTACAACCCTGTCTCACTCCCTTCCCAACCGCTACTACCCTTTCATGCCCCTCGACCCCTATAACTGCCATCTGGTTTCTGTACAAATTGTAAATAGCCTTTCGCTCCCTGTATTTTACCCCTGCCACCTTTAGAATTTGAAAGAGAGTATTCCAGTCAACATTGTCAATAGCTTTCTCTAGGTCTACAAATGCTAGAAATGTAGGTTTGCCTTTCCTTAATCTATTTTCTACGATAAGTCGTAGGGCCAGTATTGCCTCACGTGTTCCAACATTTCTGCGGAATCCAAACTGATCCTCGCCGAGGTCGGCTTCTACCAGTTTTTCCATTCGTCTGTAAAGAATTAGCGTTAGTATTTTGCAGCTGTGACGTATTAAACTGATAGTTCGGTAATTTTCACATCTGTCAACACCTGCTTTCTTTGGGATTGGAATTATTATATTCTTCTTGAAGTCTGATGGTATTTCGCCTGTCTCATACATCTTGCTCACCAGATGGTAGAGTTTTGTCAGGACTGGCTCTCCCAAGGCCGTCAGTAGTTTTAATGGAATGTTGTCTACTCCCGGGGCCTTGTTTCGACTCAGGTCTTTCAGTGCTCTGTCAAACTCTTCACGCAGTATCGTATCTCCCATTTCATCTTCATCTACATCCTCTTCCATTTCCATAATATTGTTCTCAAGTACATCGTCCTTGTATAGACCCTCTATATACTCCTTCCACCTCTCTGCTTTCCCTTCTTTGCTTAGAACTGGGTTTCCATCTGAGCTCTTGATATTCATACAAGTGGCTATCTTTTCTCCAAAGGTCTCTTTAATTTTCCTGTAAGCAGTATCTATCTTACCCCTAGTGAGATAAGCCTCTACATCCTTACATTTATCCTCTAGCCATCCCTGCTTAGCCATTTTGCACTTCCTGTCGATATCATTTTTGAGACGTTTGTATTCCTTTTTGCCTGCTTCATATACTGCGTTTTTATATTTTCTCCTTTCATCAGTTAAATTCAATATTTCTTCTGTTACCCAAGGATTTCTACTAGCCCTCGTCTTTTTACCTACTTGATCCTCTGCTGCCTTCACTACTTCATCCCTCAAAGCTACCCATTCTTCTTCTACTGTATTTCTTTCCCCCATTCCTGTCAATTGTTCCCTTATGCTTTCCCTGAAACTCTGTACAACCTGTGGTTCTTTCAGTTTATCCAGGTCCCATCTCCTTAAATTCCCACCTTTTTGCAGTTTCTTCAGTTTTAATCTACAGTTCATAACCAATAGATTGTGGTCAGAGTCCACATATGCCCCTGGAAATGTCTTACAATTTAAAACCTGGTTCCTAAATCTCTGTCTTACCATTATATAATCTATCTGATACATTCTAGTACCTCCAGGATTCTTCCATGTATACAACCTTCTTTTATGATTCTTGAACCAAGTGTTAGCTATGATTAAGTTATGCTCTGTGCAAAATTCTACCAGACGGCTTCCTCTTTCATTTCTCTCCCCCAATCCATATTCACCCACTATGTTTCCTTATCTCCCTTTTCCTACTCTCGAATTCCAGTCACCCATGACTATTAAATTTTCGTCTCCCTTCACTACCTGAATAATTTCTTTTATCTCATCATACATTTCATCAATTTCTTCATTATCTGCAGAGCTAGTTGGCATATAAATTTGTACTACTGTAGTAGGCATGGGCTTCGTGTCTATCTTGGCCACAATAATGTGTTCACTATGCTGCTGGTAGTAGCTTATCCGCACTCCCATTTTTTTATTCATTATTAAACCTACTCCTGCATTACCCCTACTTGATTTTGTATTTATAACCCTGTATTCACCTGACCAGAAGTCTTGTTCCTCCTGCCACCGAACTTCACTAATTACTACTATATCTAACTTCAACCTATCCATTTCCCTTTTCAAATTTTCTAACCTACCTGCCCGATTAAGGGATCTGACATTCCACGCTCCGATCCGTAGAACGCCAGATTTCTTTCTCCTGATAACGACGTCCTCTTGAGTAGTCCCCGCCCGGGGATCCGAATGGGGGACTATTTTACCTCCGGAATATTTTACCCAAGAGGATGCCATCATCATTTAACCAGACAGTAAAGCTGCATGCCCTCGGGAAAAATTACGGCTGTAGTTTCCCCTTGCTTTCAGTCGTTCGCAGTACCAGCATAGCAAGGCTGGTTAGTGTTGCAAGGCCAGATCAGTCAATCATTCAGACTGTTGCCCCTGCAACTACTGAAAAGGCTGCTTCCCCTCTTCAGGAACCACACGTTTGTCTGGCCTCTCAACAGATACCCCTCCGTTGTGGTTGCACCTACGGTACGGCCATCTGTATCGCTGAGGCACGCAAGCCTCCCCACCAATGGCAAGGTCCATGGTTCATGGGCAGGCTTAGTCGTAGGTAAAGCAGTCGGCAGACGGCAGACGACAGACGTCGATTCATTGGTAGGATATAAGGGAAAATGCTTACAAAACGCTCGTGTGACGCATCCTAGAACACTACTTAAGTGTGTGGTATTCGTATCAAATAGTACTTACGGGAGATATTAAATATATACTAAGAAGTGCAGATGAAATGGTCGCATGTTTGTCAGAACCGTGGGAGGGCGTCGTGCAGACGTACCAAAATCTAAACTGGCACGTGCTTGGATACTTACCTCAACTGTTCGACGAAAGTTAACTGATCCTTCCGTCGCCTCTCGCTAGGGCAACTTCGTAATAATAAATGAAAATCACAAAATTGTGGATATTCTACAGTATGAAATAGAACAGAAAATTTCGTGCTTTTAGTATATAATTATTCAACGAAAGCTTATTTCCAGGTCTTTTAAAAGACATCATAGTCGCCGTTGACTGTATAAAATATTTATTATTACTAATTGCAATTTCGGCCTTATGGCCATTTTCAAGTAACACTGCAAAAGTTACATTCTGTCAGAATATAAAACTATCTGACATGAGTACATATTCTGACAGAATGTAACTTTTGCAGTGTTACTTGAAAATGGCCAAAAGGCCGAAATTGCAATACTAATAATAAATATTTTATACAGTCAACGGCGACTATAATGTCTTTTAAGAAATATTATATGACTGTGAATCCCAAACATGAGAAGTTAGCCGGCTGCTGTGACCGAGTGGTTCTAGGCGCTTCAGTCTGGAACCGCGCGACCGCTACGGTCGCACGTTCGAATCCTGCCTCGGACATGGATGTGTGTGATGTCCTTAGGTTAGTTAGGTTAAGTAGTTCTAAGTTCTAGGGGACTGATGACCTCAGATGTTAAGTCCCATAGTGCTCAGAGCCATTTGAAACATTTTTTTTGCGATACATTCGCATGTCTGTTAAAGCAATAAAACGTTCTATAAAAGTAGACATCAGTATGCGGGGTCTTTTAAAAAAATTCCGGGACATGCGTAATTTAGCACCAATGATGTGTTAGAGCGAAAGGCGGTTGGCATTCCTGCACACGCCCGTGTTTAATGTGTAACTGCCGGAAGTTTCATTGCTGTAGGTCTATTAGTTAGTGTTCAGTGCTTTATTAAGTAGAACCTTGTGTTGCACAGTTTGCGAATTTCGATGTGGCAAAGTTAGAGGAGCAACGCATCTGCATTAAATGTTTCGTGAAACTGAAGAAAACCTTTACAGAGACAACAAATGATAAGAAACCTACGGTGATGAATGCTTGTCGGTGTTTGAAATGGTTCACACGCTCTAAAAATGGCCGGACGGAAGTTAAAGATAACCCTCGTTCAGGACGCACTTCGACGTCTACCGACGACGCTGATGTCGGGAAAGTCAACGAATGCGTGCCAATCGAAGACTGACTGTCCGAGAGATTGCAGAAGAATGTAACATTTCAGTTGGATCATGTCGTGAAATCCTGACACATCTTGGAATGCATAATGTTGCCGCCAAGTCCGTCCCACAGCTCATGAGTCACGACTAGTAATACCTACGCCTCGAAATCTGCGAACAGCTTTTGGATCGCGCAAATGAGAACGAGATGTTCCTTAAGAGAATCATAACTGGTGATGAGAAGTGGTTCTTCACAGTGGGGTGGGAAATGTTGTCCGACACCAAAAACAGCTCGTCAAGTCAGGTCAAATGTCAAAGCAATGCTGATAGGTTTCTTTAACCATGCACGATAAGTGTTAAATTTGTTAGCCACTGGTGCTAATGCATATACTGAGGATATCTGAGTTGCGAGTACGTCTTTGGCAGCTGTTGTGTTCAGATCATCTAACTTTGATCGCTGTTGTGTTGACACCATCTAGCTTTACAGGAATGTGTGACGAATTATTTTTCTGTTGGTTGTTTACGCAACATCTATTTTTGTTTGTATTATTCAAATACCTGATTACATTAATTAGATGTACAGGGTGATTATTAAACTTTGAAACCGCTGTAGAACTAAACACCACTGGTCAGAATGACGTCAAACTGCAACGGAATATTATCAGAGAAGGGGGAAAAACGTATGGCAGAAGAAAAATAAATAGTTACAAAATGTAGCAATAGATGGCGCTGCAAGCATCATAACTTAACAGTGGTCGACTAAAATGAGAAATGACTCATACGAGTACTACAATGCATAAGGTGTACGTTTGACGTTAAACAAACTGTACTACTGAGTGTGCATGGGTGTACTGGTGTGATACTGTTAGTTACGTAAGCCCATCTACCACAGCAAGGTCATATCACATCGGATGCGAAAAATCGGTTTTTAATTGTCTTGAGGTCAGAAATCGCACAAAAAGCACCACTCACATCGGGTTTTAATTGTCCTGAGGCCAAAAACCGCATAAAAAGCATCAATCAAAATCAAATCGGATTATTAATTTCCTTGTGACTGGCGCAAAACATGTTCAATATGCTGTCCACCGTTTTTTGCAACAAGTTGAAACCGAGAAACAGCATGTTCCACAACTGATCGAAATGTTTCCGAAACCGAGAAACAGCATGTTCCACAACTGATCGAAATGTTTCCGGGGTCACGTTCAGAATGTGTTGCGCAGTACGTCTCTTCAATGCAGCTAACTTTGCAATCGGAACACTGAACATAACATCTTTCACATAGCCCCAAAGCCAGAAGTCACATGGATTAAGATCAGGAGATCGGGGCGGCCAGGCAAGGGAAATGGCGGCTAATAATTCTAGCATTTCCGAAATGGCACTTCAGCAGCTGCTTAACTGGCTTTGCAGTGTGCGGAGGTACGCCATCTTGCATAAAAATGATCCCATCTACACATCCACGGTGTTGAAGAGCGGGAATGATGTGGTTGCGCAAAAGACACTCATAGCGCTTACCAGTGACGGTACAGGTAACAGGACTGGAAGCACCTGTCTCTTCGAAAAAAATAAGGCCCTATGATAAATGATGCCGATAAACCCACACCACACAATGACCTTTTCAGGATGAAATACTGGTTGATTTGTGTGTGGATTTTCTGTTGCCCATATTCGACAATCTGTGTATTGACATATCCTGTGACATGGAAGTGGGCTTCATCTGTTCACAGAATCTTCCACAGCCAATCATGGTCCACTTCCATGCGAGCAAGAAATTCTAAAGCAAAGGTCTCTCTTGCTGGCTGGTCAAATGGAAGAAACTCGGGCACATGGGTAATTTTGAATGGATAGCAGAGAAGGATGTTTCGTAGGATTTTACGCACCGTGCTCACGGGTATGTCCAATGTTCGGGCAATTCTCCGTGCACTACACGTTTGCACACCACCACTCGTCTCCTCCGACACTGCTGTGGCCACTGCTCCCACTGACGTCCAATCAATTCGTTTCCTCCCTCTACCACGTTGCACACCAAAAGAACCCGTCTTTTCGAATTTCCGAATCGTTTTCTCCAGACCCACGGCAGTCATCGGACCAACGCCATTTTGAAAACCTTCAGTGTCAGGAGCTTCTGTAGAGCGACTTATGCGCAGTCATCATTCCTGCAATACAGCTTTACAAGCAGAGCGCGATCCTGCACTGAGACAGTCCTGGCGAACGTCGCAGACGTGAAAGGAGGAGAAGCCGTGTACCCGGCGTGTTTACACCAACTCCAGTGGGTCGTGCGCATGACATTTACGTATTCTGAGACATACAGCGCCATCTATTGATCAATTTTCACACTAATTTTTTTCTCTGCCATACGTTTTCCCCCTTCTTCCATAATATTCCGTTGCAATTTCACGTCATTCTGACCAGTGGTGCTATTTGTACAGCGTTTTGGAAGTTTAAATTTAATAATACTCACCCTGTACTTCCCGTTTCAGTTGATCCATAGTGAGGAGATCCTCAAGCATATAAAACAAGTCAGACAAACAAGAATACACAAGTACGAGTACGCTAATCTACCTTCCACAGACCGCAAGTGCAATGGTCGTCGTGGATGTGGAACGAGTAAAAAATTTTTAATCATATTGTCATTTATGAGATGGTAAACAGTGAATAGAAGACTTATTTTACGACACTTACTTACAATGATCGCATTACTGCACTGAATTCCTACGGAAGTCAGATTGTACTAATTTTCGCAGTATTTTAAATTACTGATAAATCACACACACATACACATACATACACAAGCACACACACACACATCAGTTGTTTCTACTAAGAAATTCATCAGTGGAGTAAAAGGAGTTGGCCACCAATAAATCCCTTACGTCTTCTTAAAAGTGAACTTTATTGGTAATTAATTACTGGCAAGTTATTGAAAATGTGTGTTCCTCAATAATGGCAAAGTGAGTGACTTTAAACCTTTGTGAAGATTATCCTTATTTCTAGTATTGATTCCAGCGTCCTATATGCTGTCTCCTTTACAGGTGAACCAATCTTGGCCGAAACGCTCCTAATAAACCGAAGCCGACCATTCGCTTTCCCTACCACAGTTCTCACATGCTCACTCCATCTCATACCGCTTTGCAACGTAGAGCCCACATATTTAAACGACTTGAGTTTGTCAAGCAGGACACTAGTAACCCTGTACCCGAACATTACAGGTTTGTTCTTACTACTCATCCGCATAAACTTACATTTTCCCACATTTAGGACTAGCTGCCATTCATAACACCAACTAGAAATTTTGTCTAAGGCTTCTTGTATCTTCCTACAGTCACCCAACTTCTACACCTCACCGTACACCACGGCATCATCAGCAAACAACCGCAGATTGCTGCCTACCCTGTCCGCCAAATCATTTACGTATACAGAGAACAATAGCGGTCCTATCGCACCTCCCTGGGGCACTCCTGGCCAAACGCTTGTCTCCGATGAACACTCGCTGTTGAGAACAACATACTGGGTTCTATTACTTAAGAAGTCTTCGGGCCACTCACACGTCTGTGAACTTATTCCAACAGCCTGCAATGGCGCTCTGCGTCAAATGCTTTCCGAAAATCTAGAAATATGGAAACTGCTTGATGTCCTTCATCCATAGTTCGCAGTATATCATGTGAGAAAAGGGTAAGCTGAGTTTGGCACGAGCAATGCTTTTTAGAGCCACGCTGCCTCATGGCCATAAACTTCTCAGTGTCAAGAAAGTTTATTATACTGAGACGCAAACATGTTCAACGATTATGCAGCAAACAGAAGTTAGGGATATTGGTCTGTAATTTTGCGGATGCGTTCTTTTGCCCTTCTTTTATGCTAGAGTCAGCTGCGCCTTTTTCTAGTCGCTTGGGGTTTTGTGCTGAGCGAGAGATTGGCGATAAATGCAAGCTAGGTAAGGCCGCAGACGACTCTGTGATTTATTTGCTTTCATATCTATCAGTTGTTTCTCTACGCCATACGGGAGTCCGTCCGATGGTCAAATGACAGTATGTTTGTACTTTTCTCCTGTGCGAACGATTTCTTGAAAGTGAAATTTAAAACTTCGGCTATCATTTTGCTATTTTGAACTGCCACACCAGACTGGTCAACAAGGGACTGAATGGAAGCCTTAGAAATGCTTAGCGATTTCATAATAGCAGAATTTCCTCGGGTCCTCTGCCAGATCTTTTGCTAAGGTGTGACGGTGGTGGTAGTTGTATGCTTCGCGCACAGATCTTTTCACAGACGCACGAATCTCCACTAACCTACGTTTGTCGTCACCTGTGTGTTCCCTTTTGAACCGAGAGTGCAATAGCCTCTGCTTCTTCAGCATCCTCCGAATTTCGTTATTAAACCATGGTGGCTCTTTTCCATCCCTTTTCCACTTAGTAGGCACATAACTCTCCAGACCACGATTTACAGTTTGCTTAAAATGGTTCAAATGGCTCTGAGCACTATGGGACTCAACTGCTGTGGTCATAAGTCCCCTAGAACTTAGAACTACTTAAACCTAACTAACCTAAAGACCTCACACACATCCATGCCCGAGGCAGGATTCGAACCTGCGACCGTAGCGGTCGTGCGGTTCCAGACTGTAGTTTGCTTGAACTTTGCCCATAATCTCACTACATCCATCTTACTGGAACTAAACGATGGTGCTGCTAATAACTGCTTATCTGCTCTATCTAGTAGAAGCACTCTCCCAGCCTTCTTGACTGATTTCTTAACTTTTGTAATCATAGTTGCTATAATGAAATTTTTATCGCTAATCCGCGTTCCTATACTGACATTGCTGATTAGGTCCGGTTTATTTGTACTTACAAGATCTAAGAAATTTCTACTGCATGTGGGCTGCAGAGCTAGCTGTTCAAGACAGTTTTCAGAAAACGTGTGCAAAAGTCGCCTCCAGCTAGTATTGCATGATCTGGATATTTACGAGCTATTGGCCGTAGACTTTCTTTGAATGACTCTAGAACTGTCACAGCAGAATCGGGTGGACGGTAAAAACAACCAACAATTAACAATCACCACCTCCAGCTGTTACACGCGACCAGATAATTTCACTGTCACACTCAACTTCGACCTCACTGGAGACAATATTTTTGTCAACTGCAATGAACGCTCCACTTCCTGTGGCCTCCAATCTGTCTTTACGACACATGTCCCACCACTCGCAAAATATCTCAGAACTTTCCACTTCAGGTTTCAACCAGCTTTCAGTACCAAGAATAATTTCTGCGCGAGAACTTTCCTAGAGGGCAGTAAATTCGAGAACTTTATTACGAATAGGCTACACTATGTGATCAAAAGTATCCGGACACCTGGCTGAAAATGACTTACAAGTTCGTGGCGTCCTCCATCGGTAACGCTGGAATTTAATATGGCGTTGGCCCACCTTTAGCCTTGATGACAGCTTCCACTCTCGAAGGCATACGTTCAATCAGGTGCTGGAAGGTTTCTTGGGGAATGGTAGCACATTCTTCACGGAGTGCTGCACTGAGAAGTATCGATGTCGGTCGGTGAGACATGGCACGAAGTCGGTGTTCCAAAACATATCAAAGGTGTTCTATAGGACTCAAGTCAGGACTCTGTGCAGACCAGTCCATTACAGGGATGTTATTGTCGTGTAACTACTCCGCCACAGGCTGTGCATTATGAACATGTGCTCGATCGTGTTGAAAGATGAAAGCGCCATCCCCGAATTGCTCTTCAACAGTGGGAAGCAAGAGGGTGCTTAAAACACCAATGTAGGCATGTGCTGTGATAGTGCCACTCAAAACAACAACGTGTGTGAGCTCCCTCCACGAAAACACGACCACACTATAACACTACCGCCTCCAAATTTCACTGTTGGCACTACACACGCTGGCAGAACCCATACCCTGCCATCGGATCCCCACATTGTGTAGCGTGACTCGTCACTCCACACAACGTTTTCCCACTGTTCAATCGTCCAATGTTTACGCTCCTTACACCAAGCGAGGCGTTGTTTGGCGTTTACCGGGGTGATGTGTGGCTTATGAGCAGCCACTCGACCATGAAATACAAGTTTTCTCACCTCCCGCCTAATTGTCATAGTACTTGCAGTGGATCCTGATGCAGTTTGGAAGTCCTGTGTGATGGACTGGATAGATGTCTGCCTATTACACATTACGATCCTTTCAACTGTCGGCGGCCTCTGTCAGTCAACGGACTACGTCGGCCTGTACGCTTTTGTGCTGTACGTGTCCCTTCACGTTTCCACTTCACTATCACATCGGAAACAGTGGCCCTACGGATGTTTAAGGAGTGTGTAAATCTCGTGTACAGACGTATGCCACAAGTGACACCCAATCACCTGACCACGTTCGATGTCCGTGAGTTCCGCGGAGCGCCCCATTCTGCTCTCTCACGATGTCTAATGACTACTGAGGTCGCTGATATGGACTACCTGGCAGTAGGTGACAGCATAATGGACCTAATATGAAAAGTATATTTTTGGGGGTGTCCGGATACTTTTGATCAAATAGTGTACATCGACAGTTTACTGATAAAATTATGACAGTCGAAGTAGGTTTGTTCTGAATGCCCTTTGACTTGCCTTGCTGCATATCGACTGGCAAGTACTCATCGGAGCACCTCAAATTACTGCCTAGCCTAAAAAATTCTCATGTGCACTCCACAAGTACTTTGCTATCCGGATAACTGCTTCCTCTGTATACTGCACGCCTGACCTATGAAGGGGAGTCCTACAAATCCCCACACGATACTGTAGATCTAGAAATCTGCAGCCAAGGCCGTCACAGAGTCGACGAAACCTTTGCTTGAGACCCTCCACTCGGCTCCAAACCAAAGGACCCCGATTAACTCTGTGAACATTGCTGCAAATTGCGAGCTCTGCTTGCACCCCGCGCGCGTGGCTAACAATCTTCACCACCTCCGCCAGTCACCTGTACGAACTGAGGATCGCCTCAGAAGCCATGCGTCAAGAGTCGTTGGTGCCAACGTGACCCACAACTTGCAGACTACTGCACCCTGCACGCTCGATAACCGCAGACAAGGCCGTCTCCACATCTCGGATGAGGCCATCCGGCGGACATACTGAGTGCACATTGGCTTTCTTTCCAACCCTGAACTGCCTAATGGACTCCATAATGCTCCTAAATTTTTATAAAATTTTGGTCTCCCTTAACTAGATGAATAATTTCTTTTACCTCATCATACATTTCTTCAATCTCTTTGTCATCTGCGGAGCTAGGTGGCATATAAAATTGTACTACTGTGGTGAGTGTGGGCTTTGTATCTGTCTTGGCTATAATAATGCATTCACTATGCTGTTCATAGTAGCTTACCCGAGTTCCTATTTTCTTATTCATTATTAAACCTGTATTGCACCTATTTTTTTAAATATATATGGTGTGTTTATATAAATGATGCTGAGACAAGAAATTTAATATGAGACTCACGGTGCCGCAAATTTCGGAAAATACCGCAAAAGTGGACGACAAATGTTGAACATGTGACGTCACCAGATGACGTATCTCGCCGCGCGTGCAACGGTGGAACCTGTGGATCTGCCGCTCCGATCATCCCAACTCAAGTGTTCACGTCAGTGTCGCTTTGAGCCTACGCGAGCGACGTTAGTGCATGGGGCTCAGCGCTCGAGTCTTGCGTCTGGCAGGCAGTGTTTTTTGTTTTGCGTTAGATAATTATGTGTTTAATTTGAGGTAATGTTCATTACTTTATTTACCATTTTCGTGGTCTCCGCTAGTCAATTACGAAGTACAGTACAACGGAAACTAATCATATTGCGTCACAAGTAAATAAGTATAAGCTTCCAAATTGTATCGCTACCAGTAAATTACCTAGATGTTGTTTACTAAATAAAATTCGTAAACGAAAAGAGGGAAGGGACACAAGGAAAGAAACACAAAATAAGAACCACTTTTGCTTGATTACAGCGAAGACAATAATTTTGTAACTTCTATGTTTACAAAGGATCACAGAAAAGCTGCTTCAAAACAGAGTAGCAAAGCGGAGCGATGTGTAGTACTGCCCCTACCGACGAGGGTTGCATCGACACCCTCAACCGCTGCACGTCCGGCGAGGTACGTCATCTGCTGACGTGGCATGTTCCACATTTGTCAGCCACTTTTCGGGTGTTTGCCGACATTTACGACCCATGTGTCACATATCAAATTACTTGTTTCAGCGCAATCTACGTCGATTTAGGGGATTTTAAACGTTGATAAGAATCGCCCTGTATATAAAATTTATACTAATGTATAAAGACGACTCGTCGTTTAACGTTGTTACCAAAATCCTCGAAAAGTTCTTGACTCATTTACGTCAACTGTTAAATAACACTCTTGTAAACTATTGGACGGACATAGGCTACATATTTTAATATACATGATATATATTCACTATATTAAGGGGAAATGTTGTTAGAAAAAATCTCAAATTTCTTGACCAGTTTACTTAAAAAATATTTACATGATACTCTAATAAACATTGGATGGGCGTAGGCTATATATTTTTCCAACACATACACACACACACACACACACACACACACACACACATATATATATATATATATATATATATATATATATATATATATATATACTGACGAGCCAAAACATTATGACCATCTGCTTCTTTGTCCGTCTTTGGAACGAATTACATCACTGATTCTGCGCACCAGGGATCCGACAATTAGTTGGTAGTTTTAGGGAGGTATGTGGTAACAGATGTCTACGCATAGGTCATGTAATTCTGTAAGAGGTATGCGCTACCTGCGATATGTAAGCTATAAGAGAATCTGAGACCAAAGAGCAGTGTTGACTGCAGTACGAACTGTGTAGCAGTAGCAGTAAGTTGTTGCTAGCGAGCAGTCGCCTGTCTGCGCTTGTCAGTTCTGTCTGGTGTATCATGTTGGCTGGGCCGGTCGCGGTGCAGCGATGCCGGAGCCTGAGTATTATTGTATAAGGTAAAAAAGCAGCCCCGCGCATATCTGGTGGTTCAAAAAATGGTTCAAATGGCTCTGAGCACTATGGGACTCAACTGCTGTGGTCATAAGTCCCCTAGAACTTAGAACTACTTAAACCTAACTAACCTAAGGACATCACACACATCCACGCCCGAGGCAGGATTCGAACCTGCGACCGTAGCGGTCGTGCGGTTCCAGACTGTAGCGCCTTTAACCGCTCGGCCACTCCGGCCGGCCGCATATCTGGTAATATTATGTAAACTCACATGTAAATCTTTTAAAAATGTCCTAATAATAATCTTTGTCTAATTTCTAACAAGCATTCATTTCAATTTAAAGAATTTAATTTTTTTTAATGCATGATCATTACGATTGTTACAAAAGAAAAATCATTTGCTTCCTTTCATAAATAACAAATGTATAGGCCAGCATTGCGCAGAGCTGTGCCGGGAAAAGCTATTGTAAGAGCAGATAGTTGCCGACTTTATCGAGGTGAGAATTTTTGCTTTTTATTCAGAATGATCTTACAGAGTAACCTCTCTACAGAAATTCTTTTTCATTTAACCTCCTCACAAAATTTGTTTCCCATTTAATGTAAGCTCGAAACAGAAAAATTCCTAACCTCGTAATAAAAAATAAATTCAGTAACCTGGTAAAATTTGGACGACAGCAGTGCTCAATCCTCAAGATTGGCAAAGTTTTACAAAAGTTCGAAATGCAGCGCATACTTCAATGTGAGATGCTTTCAATAATTTCCACAACGAAACTCTGTCTCGGAGTCTGGCAGAAAACCCAAAGAGATTCTGGTCATACATAAAGCACGCCAGTAGCAAGACCCACCAATATCTACACTACGCGATAACAACGGTGACGTCACTGATGACAGTGCCACTAAAGTAGAGTTATTAAAGACGGTTTTCTGAAACTCCTTCACCAAAAAAGACGAAGTAAATATTCCTGAATTCCAATAAAGAACAACTGCCAAGATGAGAAACGTAGAAGTAGATATCCTCGGCGTAGCAAAGCAGCTTAAATCATTTAATAAACGCAAGGCCTCCGGTCCAGATTATATACCAGTCAGATTCCTTTCAGAGTATGTTGAAACAATAGCTCCATGTTTAGCAATTATATACAACCTTTCGCTAACATAAAGATCCGTACCTAAAGACTGGAAAACTGCTCAAGTCACTCCATTACCCAAAAATGGAAATATGAGTAATCCGCTGAATTACAGGTCCATATCACTAACGTCCATTTGCAGTAGGGATTTGGAACATACATTGTGTTCGAACATTATGAGTTACCTCGAGAAAACGATTTATTGACACATAGTCAGCACGGATTCAGAAAATATCGTTCTTGTGAAACACTACTAGCTCTTTATACTCATGAAGTAATGAGTGCTATCGACAGGGGATGTCAAATTGATTGCATATTTTTAGATTTCCAGAAGGCTTTCAACACCGTTCCTCACAAGCGTCTTCTAATCAAACTGCCTGCCTATTGATATCGCCTCTGTTGCGCGACTGGATTCGTGATTTCCTATCAGAAAGGTCACAGTTCAAAGTAATAGACGGAAAGTCATCTAGTAAAACAGGAATAATATCCGGCGTTCCCAAGGAACGCAGACACAGGCTGGACAGTGAAGGGGGAGGTGTGTTTATAGCGATAAAAAGTGCAAGAGTATCGAAGGAAATTGACTGAGATCCGAAATGTGAAATAATTTGGGGGAAGGTCACGGTTAAAGCAGACTCAAACATGGTAACTGGATGTCTCTATAGGCCCCCTGGCTCAGCACTTGTTGTGGCAGAGCACCTGAAGGAAAATTTGGAAAATATTTCGAGTAGATTTCCCTACCATGTTATAGTTCTGGGTGGAGATCTTAATTTACCAGATATAGGCTGGGAGACTCAAACGTTTATAACGGGTGGCAGGGACAAAGAATCCAGTGAAATTTTTTAAAGTGCATTATCTGAAAACTACCTTGAGCAGTGGCGATAACATATTAGACCTTCTGATGACAAACAGACCCGAACTATTTGAAACAGTTAACGCAGAACAGGGAATCAGCGATCATAAAGCGGTTACTGCATCGATGATTTCAGCCGTAAATAGAAATATTAAAAAGGGTAGGAAGATTTTTCTGTTCAGCAAAAGTGACAAAAAGTAGATTTCAGAGTACTCCAAGGCTCAACACAAAAGTTTTGTCTCAAGTACAGATAGTGTTGAGGATCAGTGGACAAAGTTCAAAACCATCGTACAATATGCATTAGATGAGTACGTGCTAAGCAAGTTCGTAACAGATGGAAAAGAGCCACCGTGGTACAACAACCGATTTAGAAAACTGCTGCGGAAGCAAAGGGAACTTCACAGCAAACATAAACGTAGCCAGAGCCTTGCAGACAAACAAAAATTACACGAAGTAAAATGTAGTATGAGGAGGGCTATGCGAGAGGCGTTCAACCAATTCGAAAGTAAAGTTCTATGTACTGACTTGGCAGAAAATCCTAATAAATTTTGGTCTTATGTCAAAGCGGTACGTGGATCAAAACAAAATGTACAGACACTCTGTGACCAAAATGGTACTGAAACAGGGGATGACAGACTAAAGGCCGAAATACTGAATGACTTTTTCCAAAGCTGTTTAACAGAGGAAGACTGCACTGTAGTTCCTTCTCTAGATTGTCGCACAGAAGACAAAATGGTAGATATCGAAATAGATGAAAGAGGGATGGAAAAACAATTAAAATGGCTCAAAAGAGGAAAGGCCGCTGGACCTGATGGGATACCAGTTCGATTTTACACAGAGTACGCGAAGGAACTTGCCCCCCTTCTTAGAGCGGGGTACCGTAGGTCTCTAGAAGAGCGTAGCGTTCCAAAAGATTGGAAAAGGGCACAGGTCATCCCCGTTTTCAAGAAGGGACGTCGAACAGATGTGTAGAACTATAGACCTATATCTCTAACATCGATCAGTTGCAGAATTTTGGAACGCGTATTATGTTCGAGTATAATGACTTTTCTGGAGACTAGAAATCTTCTCTGTAGGAAGAAAAAGATGATCGTGTGAAACCCAGCTCGCGCTATTCGTCCACGAGACTCAGAGGGCCATAGACACGGGTTCCCAGGTAGATGCCGTGCTTCTTGACTTCCCCAAGGCGTTCGATACAGTTCCCCACAGTCGTTTAATGAACAGTGTAAGAGCATATGGACTACCAGACCAATTGTGTGATTGGATTGAAGAGTTCCTAGATAACAGAACGCAGCATGTCATTCTCAATGGAGAGAAGTCTTCCGAAGTAAGAGTGATTTCAGGTGTGCCACAGGGGAGTGTCGTAGGACCGTTGCTATTCACAATATACACAAATGACCTTGTGGATAACATCGGAAGTTCACTGAGGCTTTTTGCGGATGATGCTGTAGTATATCGAGAGGTTGTAACAATGGAAAATTGTACTGAAATGCAGGAGGATCTGCAACGAACTGACGCACGGTGCAGGGAATGGCAATTGAATCTCAATGTAGACAAGTGTAATGTGCTGCGAATACATAGAAAGAACGATCCTTTATCATTTAGCTACAATATAGCAGGTCAGCAACTGGAAGCAGTTAATTCCATAAATTATCTGGGAGTAGGCATTAGGAGTGATTTAAAATGGAATGACCATATAAAATTAATCGTCGGTAAATCAGACGCCAGACTGAGATTCATTGGAAGAATCCTAAGGAAAAGCAGTCTGAAAACAAAGGAAGTAGGTTACAGTACACTTGTTCGCCCACTGCTTGAATACTGCTCATCGGTGTGGGATTCGTACCAGATAGGGTTGATAGAAGAGATAGAGAAGATCCAACGGAGAGCAGCGCGCTTCGTTACAGGATCATTTAGTAATCGCGAAAGCGTTACGGAGATGATAGATAAACTCCAGTGGAAGACTCTGCAGGAGAGACGCTCAGTAGTTCGGTACGGGCTTTTGTTGAAGTTTCGAGAACATACTTTCACCGAGGAGTCAAGCAGTATGTTGCTCCCTCCTACGTATGTCTCGCAAAGAGACTATGAGGATAAAATCAGAGAGATTAGAGCCCACACAGAGGGATACCGACAATCTTTCTTTCGATGAACAATACGAGACTGGAATAGAAGGGAGAACCGATAGAGGTACTCAAGGTACACTCCGCCACACATCGTCATATGACTTGCGGAGTATGGGTGTAGATGTAGATGTAGAAGTGTTATAGGCTCTCTGTTGTTCCTGATCTATATTAATGATATCGGAAACAATCTGAGTAGCTGTCTTAGATTGTTTGCAGATGATGCTCTCATTTACCGTCTCGTAAAGTCTTCAGATGACCAAACCGAATTGCAAAATGATTTAGATTAGATATCTGTATTGTGCGAAAAGTAGCAATTGACCCTGAATAAAGAAAAGTGTTAAGTTATTCGCATGAGTAAAATCTGAAGGCTGTAAATTCAACTAAATACTTAGGGATTACAATTACAAATAACCTTAATTGGGACGATCACATAGATAATATTTTGGGTAGATCAAACCAAAGACTGCGATTCTTTGGCAGAACACTTAGAAGGTTCAACAGATCCACTAAAGAGACTGCTTACACCACGCTTGTCCGCCCTATTCTGGAGTATTGCTGTGCGGTGTGGGATCCGCATCAGGTGGGACTGACGGATGACATCGAAAAAGTTCATAGAAGGACAGCTCCTTTTGTATTGTCGCGAAATAAGGAAGGTAGTGCCACAGACATGATACTGAATTGGAGTGGCAAACATTAAAACAAAGGCGTTTCCGTTGCGACGGGATCTTCTCATGAAACTACACCGACCACTTTTCTCCTCCGATTGCGAAAATATTCTGTTGGCACCTACCTACATAGGAAGAAATAACCATCACGATAAAATAAGAGAAATCAGGGCTCGCACAGAAAAATTTAAGTGCTCGTTTTTCCCGCGCGCCGTTCTAGAGTGGAACGGTAGAGAGACAGTTTGAAGGTTGTTCATTGAACCCTCTGCCAGGCACTTTATTGTGAATAGCAGAGTAATCACGTAGATGTAGATGTCTGTTACCTTGTCACGTGCCCGCAACGCTACCAGGCGGCATCCAACAGCGCGGCTGGCAGTGGTCATAAAGTTTTGGCTTATCAGCGTGTGTGTGTGTGTGTGTGTGTGTGTGTGTGTGTTTGTGTGTGTGTGGGGGGGGGGGTACATAACAGGGAAACCTTGTTAACGCAGATCTGGAAAAGCTCTTAACTCTTTTCGCAGTACTCTAATTAATATTCAGAAGGAACAGTCTTCTTTTTTTTATTAAAAAAATAGCAATGTGCGGTTTTTCTGTTACAACCGATAGTGTGTAAGAAAATGGTGTGACATGCCGTTCTGTGAAAATGTGCGGTTTCTTTCCCGCAATCACAGTAGCAGGGCGTTTAAATATTAGACAAATTACTTCTGCCTTATGGCACCCTTATATATAATTTTAAACAAAAATTCTGTACACATCTATGTACTGTAGTTTTCTTCCTCGGAGTCCGTTTTAATAGAAAACAGGGAAGTTGTGTTTGTACCTTACCGGCTTATGATTAGAATACTACTACGGAATCTGAATCGTCCGAAATTTTGTAACGCTATCCATTTACAGGTTAAAACTATTCGAAATAATGTCATCGAAGTTACTATCCTCACAGATGCAGCAGCAAGGGAGGTCTGTCGTACCCAATACTCGATTTACCCATTGATTTTAAGCAACTGCAATTCCCCGTCAAGGATTCGTTGACAATAACAGTAAGCCTCGACGTCACAGAGAAGGCAGAAGAGGAAACACAAAGCAGCGGGGGTGGGGAACGGATATAGAGAGGGGAAAGGAGGAGATGGACAAAGGGAGAGCGAGGAGATAGTGGAGAGAGGTAGGGGGTCTAGAAGATGGACTGAGAGAGGGGGGAGAAGGAGATTGCGATACATATGTTCAATTCCGATACATGTTTAGTCATTCGAAACATTGCCGGGTGTGCTAGTATTATTACAAAATACGGCTGAGTGTGAGAACCGCGGGCTGCAAGAATACTTGACCTGTGCCGAATGCAGCAGTTTGGCTACCACTGATCTACATTATCGACCGAACAGCAAGAAAATCAACCACAGAAGTCAGTTACGTCGAAATAACAGACGAAGCAATTAATCCTGTATAACATCTACATAAACCCTCCATAAGCCAATATACATTGCATGGTGGAGCGTACATCTTACCAGTATTCCAGATTTTCTTTCCTATATCATTTGCTTAATAAATGCGGGAAAATGACCGTGTACATGCCTCTGCACACGCCCTACTCATTTATCTTTTTCTTATGGTACCGGCCTAAGACAAACGCTGGCAGGAACATAACAGTCGCACAGTTTTCTGGGAGTACGGGTTCTCCAAATTTACGCAGCTGGGCATCGGGAGAGCTACGTCGTTTTTTTCCAAAAAAATTTATCTTCCCCGAGCATTTCCGTTACACTTTCTTACGGGCTATACTGACCTGTTACGATCCGAGCAGCACGTGTCTCAAATCGTTCGATGTCTTTTTGTCATGTCTGCTTCATAAGGACTCCAAACACTGGAACAACATTCTAGCCATTAACTCGTGAGGTGTGGTCTCTCAGAGCGCCCGAAAATTTTCGAACTCGCTCTCCACGATCAGCTGTGGCGGAATGCTTCAGTACTCCCCCTATCTTCCTCGAGCTGCCAACCCTGCAGTATTTTGTTGTCAGTTACGTCATCGTCTGCTTTGATTGTTGCTGTCGCTTGCTATTAACAGGTGTTATGGTATCCTAGACTGTGCTTCGTGAACTGCGTATCTATTTTCTTCGGTGCGGTATTATACAGTGCAAATGTGTTAACTTTTCTGAGTTTGATAACTGTTAGACGGTGGATGAAGGGAGGGGTCTCTGATATAGATCAAGAGCGAGACGAAAAAGACGACGATTTTACAAAAGCCAGTGATCACAGTTCTTCTATCAAAGAAGAGATCATTCAGAGGAAGATGTTCAAGACATTTAATAATTTTTTCATAATGGAGGAGGAGGAGGAGATTAGTGTTTAACGTCCCGTCGACAATGAGGTCATTAGAGACGGAGCGCAAGCTCGGGTGAGGGAAGGATGGGGAAGGAAATCGGCCGTGCTCTTTCAAAGGAACCATCCCGGCATTTGCCTGAAGCGATTTAGGGAAATCACGGAAAACCTAAATCAGGATGGCCGGAGACGGCATTGAACCGTCGTTCTCCCGAATGCGAATCCAATGTGCTAACCACTGCGCCACCTCGCTCGGTTTTTCATAATGCGGGGCCACAGTCATAATACAGGGTTATTACAAATGATTGAAGCGATTTCACAGCTCTACAATAACTTTATTGTTTGAGATATTTTCACAATGCTTTGCACACACATACAAAAGCTCAAAAAGCTTTTTTAGGCATTCACAAATGTTCGATATGTGCCCCTTTAGTGATTCGGCAGACATCAAGCCGATAGTCAAGTTCCTCCCACACTCGGCGCAGCATGTCCCCATCAATGAGTTCGAAAGCATTGTTGATGCGAGCTCGCAGTTCTGGCACGTTTCTTGGTAGAGGAGGTTTAAACACTGAATCTTTCACATAACCCCATCACTTCATCACTGAAAACAAGTTTCGCACTGAACGCATCCTCTTCCATGAGCTGTGGCAACCGCGCCGAAAATGCAAAGCGTTTGACTTTGTCATCGGGTGTCAAGGCTTGCAGCAATTGTAAACGGTAAGGCTTCTGCTTTAGCCTTTTCCGTAAGATTTTCCAAACCGTCGGCTGTGGTATGTTTAGCTCCCTGCTTGCTTTATTCGTCGACGTCCGCGGGCTACGCGTGAAACTTCCCCGCACGCGTTCAACCATTTCTTCGCTCACTGCAGGCCGACCCGTTGATTTCCCCTTACAGAGGCACCCAGAAGCTTTAAACTGCGCACACCATCGCCGAATGGAGTTAGCAGTTAGTGGATCTTTGTTGAACTTCGTCCTGAAGTGTCGTTGCACTGTTATGACTGACTGATGTGAGCGCATTTCAAGCACGACATACGCTTTCTCGGCTCCTGTCGCCATTTTGTCTCACTGTGCTCTCGAGCGCTCTGGCGGCAGAAACCTGAAGTGCGGCTTCAGCCGAACAAAACTTTATGAGTTTTTCTACGTATCTGTAGTGTGTCGTGGCCATATGTCAATGAATGGAGCTACAGTGAATTTATGAAATCGCTTCAATCATTTGTAATAGCCCTGTATATTTCTTTAAAGTCAGTACCGCCATTGGACTGTTGTTTATTTACTGCGTTACATTTACACTTACACAATCATGATTTCGGCTTCAAAGTGCCATTATCAAGTGTTTTAAGTATTATAAATTGCCTAAGATGGCATACTGTTGTATTAAAATACACTATTAGATACATTGTCTAAGAGTCGATATTTCTGGCAGAGCCTTCTGCTGTGTTTCATTACTGAGTACACCATCTTGACTGAATGAAAAAGAAAAAAGTTCAAGAGAGTTGTGATGGGGAGCTGTCTGTTTCTCCAATAAGACACTCAAAGTTTTCGTTAAAATAAAATGTTCTGAGTGGTGATAAGAAAAATGTAGATCCCAGCAATAATGTCATTTTGCCAACTTTCCTTCTGTATCTATCGAGCGACTTCTATGCGCAAATTTAAAGCCTGGAATTAGTTTTATGTGGAAATTTACTTGATACAGAGAGCGTATAATTTTAAGAATATAAAATTCAGTTCTCTAAGAGTCCATTTATGACTGCTATTTAAAAATCCATATAAAAGTATGCGATTTCGTGTGATAAATAGTAAAAGGCTGCAGGTTTTATTTAGTGCAACAAAATATACAAGGAAAATTTAAACAACACTGAAGTAATTTTAAAGAGAAATGTTATATATAAGTTAAAAATTTCATCTGGTTTGTGCATTAGATCTCGGTTTAAACATAGAGATCACTAGAAAAGCGACCTCGTTGTTGCAGGAAAACCACCTCGTGAGTTAAGATCTAGAAGTGGTCGCACCAGCGTCCTGTGTGAGGTATTCTTCCACAGATGCACCGCACTCTCCCAGAACCTTTCCAACAAATGTAAGCCTCCATTCGCCTTCTTTAATACTCATTCTGCTTTGATCGTCGTCGTTTCGTACAGCTTCGTAGCATTACCCCTAAAATAATTACACGACGTAACGTGCTCAGACTGTTCAGCACAAATCGTGTAATCGGATCTTGTTGGGTTCTTTCTCTTTGGTGCAGACTTTATCTTACAATTATGCACATGTCACCAGGTGGGAATTTTGTCCAAGTCTTTCTGAAATTCATTACGATCGTCCATTTTCATTGAATATCTTGTAGCGCTGCCGAACCGGCCTGATAAGACTTTTACGTATATTTAAAACAATAGAGGTCTTATTACGCTCCCTCGAGGCACACCCGATATTACTTTCGTCTCTGTTGAACATTCGTCATCCATTGTAGCGTAGTGGACTGTGTCAGTGAAATATTCTTCCAGTTCACCACATACACTCTAATACAAGAAAAAGAAAGACAAACGACGCAGCACGAAGGAATTATCCGAATGGAACGGAAATCAGTAGGTACGATGTAAGCGTACAGAAAAATAAATGATTACAATTTCAGAGAAATATGGTATGATGTATTCAAGAGAAAGAACTTCACACACTGAGCAAGTCAGTGACGCGTTGGTCCACCTCTGCCCATTTTGGAAGCAGTTATGCGTCTCGGCAGAATTGTTGAATGTCCTCCTGATGGATATCGTGCCAATACCTGTCCAGTTGGCGCTTTAGATCGTCAAAATCCCGAGCTGGTTGGAGGGCCCTGCCCATGATGCTCCAAACGTTCTCAACTGGGGAGAGATCCGGCGATCTTGTTGACCAAAACAGAATTTGGCAAGCACGAAGACGGGTAGTAGAAACCCTCGCCGTGTGTGCGCGGACATTACCTTGCTGAATGTAAGCCCAGGATGACTTGCCGTGAAGGGCAACAACATGGGACGTAGAACATCATCGACGTACCGCTGTGCTTAAGGGTACGGCGGATTCCAGCCAGATGGGTGCTGCTATGAATAGATATAGTATTCCATACCATCACTCCTGGTTGTCGGGCAGGTATGGCTGACGACAGTCTGAGGTTTCTCCAGACACATCTTCGATCTGGAATCTCATTGACTGGAGTAGAATTGTCTTCATTGATGAGTCCCACTTCGAAATGAGCTCCAATGACCATCGAAGACGTGTCTGGAGACGTCCCAGACAGCAGTGGGATACCAACCTGGGATACCAACCGCACTGTCCCCCACCACATGGCTCGACAACCAGGGGTTGGTGTACCATATCTTCTCATAGCAGGACCTATTTCGCTGTCTCCGTGGCAACCTTACAACGCAGCAGTACGTCGACGATATTCTACGTTCCGTCTATTACCCTTCACGGCAAACTATCCTGGGCTTGCATTTCAGCAAGATCATGCCCGCCCGCACACGGCGAGAGCTTCTGCTGCTTGTCTTCATGCTTGCCAAACCCTACCTTGACCAGCAAGCTCGCCGGATCTATCTCCAATTGCGAATGTTTGGAGCATTGTGGGCGGGGCCCTCGAATCAGTTAGACAGAACATGGCACAGTGTCTCTCAGGAGGGCACTCAACGACTCTGTCAATGAATGCAGAGTCGAATAACTGCTTGCACAACAGCCGGAGGTGTACCATCACGTTACTGACTTGCTCCATTTGTGAAGCTCTTTCTGTTGAATAAATCATCCAATTTTTTTAATGAAATTGTAATCATTTTCATTTTTTGTCTGTATATATACAAAACATCTATCGATTTCCGTTCCATTCGGACAAATCCTTCGTGGATCGTGGTTTTTTGTTTTTTTTTTTTGTTTTTTGTTTTAGATGGTACTTGCTAAAACACTCCGTAGGATCGTATGTAGGTTAATAGTTAAGGACATGGCACAGTGCCTAGCGCGTTACGGAAATCTAGG
Organism: Schistocerca cancellata; assembly: GCF_023864275.1. Lineage (NCBI taxonomy): Eukaryota > Metazoa > Arthropoda > Insecta > Orthoptera > Acrididae > Schistocerca > Schistocerca cancellata. The sequence continues at coordinate 387,916,973 of NC_064626.1, read as the reverse complement.
CAGAAGAAATCTACCTGCTCACTTGCAACTGTGATTGCAGGGTGTCGTGTATGAGCAAAGCAAGCTACGTTTCACTCTGTAGGTGGAGCGAGTGGCAGGCTGCAGTAAATCAGACAATCAGACAGTGTATGTTCAGTGCGACTCGCTTATTGGCGGCGTTTTTTAATCCTTTTTAATCCTATTTGTCTTCTCTTCCATACTCTCAATCATGTACAAGGGCTCCGACTGCTCAGTTATTGATTGTAGATGCTTCTTATACCACAATGCTGCTAAACATGCACATTAGAGACATGACATGGAACGATTCTGGTGCCTGCAAATATGTCTTGGAACAATGCTATCGACTCCAACGAGAGCCTTACTAGTAGAAGCTGACGAAACTCCGTGGTATGTACGACCTCAGTACTGGGGGACAACATTTGTCTGCCCCAGGATCAGCAGTTCAATAGTGCACAAATCACACTCCTACGTGAAATCAGTCTTCCGCTCATAGGGTCTGTATCGGACATGCGGAACGTCTGCCGTCTACTAGTGGCAGCATTAGACTCGATGCGTACCGTCGGCCGTTGGATTCCAACAGATAGCTCCATAGTCTCATTTGGAATTCCAATCCGAATTAGATGGAAAACTTCATAATTAATGTTGCTGTTTTTATGAAATTTTGCCTTGGCACAATCAATTCAAGTTTCAGTGTTTTCGTTTATCGTTATTGGTCGCTCTTTGTTCATGTGTATACTGATGGCTCTGGATGTCAGAAAACTTCTGCAGGATCATGTGAATTTCTTGTCCCCAACCTGAACCATCATTAAACAATTCGTCTGTCCCCATATTGCTAAATTTTTATCTCGGAAGCGATAGTGATTCGAGAGGCTCTCACATATGATGGTCATGCGGGGCTCCAGAACCCACTGATATTACCAGACTAAATAAAATTTAAAAAAATTCTGTTGCAATCTACTGAAAGCCAAAAATGGAACAGTAAAATGAATATTCAAACGCTGGAAATTAAACGAAGACGTACGGAAACTCCTGTCTATTAGCCCCAGCACACGTAGGATTAATTTCCAATGTAAAAGGTCGAGCAGTTGGCGAAAGAGGTCAGTGGTTCTGGCCGTGTAAGGAACTTCAGTCTACCATTCTCGATTTCAAATGATGGGTGCAGAAACTGGCAGAGAATTAGCGCCTTTCAACCTGCAACAAAGATCGACGCTACACTGTCATCGAACCAGTAATGAGAAGTTCCTCCTGGTTTCGAAAATTTCAGGCGGGCAGGAAGCTGATAATTACCTTGGTATGAATGCGTACTAACTACAGTTGAATTCCCTCTCACTGACATCGGATAGGCGTCAGTGGGGCCAATCCTTTCTGCGACAGTAAGAAGGAACAAGAGGGAGATGTAAACCGCTTACTGTTTTTCTGATGTTTCTTCGAACCACAGCAAAACAATTTACTGCAAAATCTTGTGAAACTAAGCCTTACAACACTTTTCCCCGTGTTCTTGTGTCATGAACCTCCCCAAGTATACTAAGCCTTTTTAGGGTTCCAACACTTGTAGGAGCACTTTGTTGTTCGTCCATCCGACTGTCTGCCTGTCCGACTGTTAAAAACACTTTATCTCAGGAATGGACAGATTCATCAAGTTGAAATTTATGTCATGTACTAAAGTCTGCAGTCCCTTGGCCGTTTAGAAAATCGAAGCTTCAAAGTCAGTGCACCCAAACTGACACGGCCGTTTACTCCAAATATTTTGACACTCGCGAACTCACTCATCAAAACCTAAAGAGTATTTCCCGTTGGCCTAGAATCATGAAATTTGGCAAGAAGCGAAGTTTTACGGCAAAAGTAAAGGAACAAAGTCCGAAAACTGTTAATTTGCCCCTGGTCCCTTGACGTTATATAAAAAAGTTAAACTTCTAAGTCAATGCAATACTGCCATTTATGTCACATATTTTGATACTCACAAAAATCACTCATTAAAACCTAAATGGTCCCGTTCACTTAGAAACATGAAATTTAGAAGAAGTGAAGTTTCGCAGTACAAGTAAAGGAAGAAATCAGAAAACTATTAATTTATAATTATCTCACACGAAAAAAATTCTTTTCTCGTATGTTATCCAACTTCAGACTTAAAATTAAAACATCCTCGAAAGTCTCGGAATTCCCAAGACCAATATACACTGAAGCGCCAGAGAAACTGGTATAGGCGTGCGAATTCAAATACTGAAATATGTAAGCAGGCAGAAGACGGCACTGAGGTCGACAACGCCAGATTACAAGTGTCTGGCGCAGTTGTTAGATCGGTTACTGCTGCTACAATGGCAGGTTGTCAAGATTTAAGTGAGTTTGAACGTGGTGTTATAGTCGTGCACGAACGATTGGACACAGCAACTTCGAGGTAGCGATGAAGTGGGGATTTTCCCGAACGACCATTTCACGAGTGTGCCATGAATATCAGGAAAACATCAAATCTCCGTAATGGCTGCGGCCGGAAAAAGATCCTGCAAGAACGGGACCAACGACGACTGAAGAGAATCGTTCAACGTGACGGAAGTGCAACCCTTCCGCAATTGCTGCAGATTTCAGTGCTGGGCCATCAACAAGTGTCAGCGTGCGAACTGTTCAACGAAACATCATCGATATGGGCTTTCGGAGCCGAAGGCCCACACTGGTACTTTTGATGACTGCACGACACAGAACCTTACGCCCCCGCCTGGACACTTCAGCACCGACATTGGACTGTTGATGAGTGGAAACATGTTGCCTGGTCGGACGAGTCTCGTTTCAAATTGTATCGAGCGGATGTACGTGTACGGGTATGGAGATAACCTCATGAATCTATGGACCCTGCATGTCGGCAGGGGACTGTTCAGGCTGGTGGAGGGTCTGTCATGGTATGGGGCGTGTGCAGTTCGAGTGATATGGGACCCCTGATACGTCTAGATCCTATTGTGACAGGTGAAACGTACGTAAGCATCCTGACTGACCACCTGCATCCATTCATGTCCATTGTGCATTCCGACGGACTTCGGCAGTTCCAGCAGGACAATGCGACATGCTGCATATCCAGAATTGCTACAGAGTGGATCCAGGAACACTCTTCTTGTTTAAACGCTTTCGCTGGACACCAGACTCGCCAGACATGAACATTATTGAGCTCATCTGGGATGCTTTGAGACTTGCTGTTCAGAAGAGATCTCTACACTTTCGTGCTGTTACGGATTTATGGACAGCCCTGCAGGATTCATAGAGTCAGTTCCCTCCAGCACTACTTCAGACATTAGTGAGTCCATGCAACCTCGTGTTGCGGCACTTTAGCATGCTCGCGGGGCCCTACACGATAGTAGGTAGGTGTGCCAGTTTCTTTGGCTCTTCAGTGTACTACGACTGTTAGTGTCGATAACAGACAAAAGTCGTTGCGATTCTCGATTCCTGCGATGAATGAAATGTCTATATACAGTATTAAATGTGTAAAGAAGCCTCTTGCCACGCGGGGTAACCGTGCGTTCTGAGGCGCCTTGTCACCGTTCGCGCGGCTCTCCCCGTCGGAGGTTCGAGTCCTGCCTCGGGCATGGGTGTGTGTGTTGTCCTTAGCGTAAGTTAGTTTCGGTTCGATTAAGTAGTGTGTAAGCCTAGCCAAAGCCAAAGTAATGTTAAGGATAATTAATAAAACACTTGAGAAAGTAATGGAGGAGAATCTTGGCGAGGAGCAGTTTGGCTTTAGACGGAATACGGGCACCAGAGATGCAATAGGGCTCCTACGAATCTTGGGAGAAAGGTTTATTGAAAAGAAACCTATATATGTGCTTCATCGATCTAGAAAAGGCATTTCACAATGTGGTTTGGGACAAGCTGGCGACTATAATGAGGGAAAAGAGAGTGGACTGGAAAACCAGAAGACTTGTAAACTCATTATATCTTAATCAAAAAGTTTCAATTAAAGTGAGGGGAGAAAGTACAAACTGGATCGGACTATGAAAAGGATTAAGACAAGAATGCTGTCTATCACCTACTCTTTTCAACCTCTACTTGGAAAATATGATTGACAAATGCTCATTAGAAGTCAAAGGCGTAGAAATTGGAGGAAGAAGAGTAGGATGTTTGAGGTTTTGCTGATGACATGGTCGTTCTAGCCACAGGGGGAAAAAGAATTACAGAATTTGGTGGACACCATTGAAACTAACGGAAAAAATATGGAATGAAAATTACCACAAATAAAACAGAAGTATTGGCACTAGGAGGAAATAGGGAAATAAAAATTATGCTGAATGGAGAAATATTAGAACAGGTGCAAATTTTTAAGTATCTTGGAAGCAGGGTAGACACCGACTGGAAGTGCACCACAGAAATTAAAACAAGGATAGCAATGGGAAAAGAGGCGTTTTATAAGAAAGGGAGAATTTTCTGCAGCGGTCTGGACAGAGAACTCAGGAAGAGACTCATAAAATGTCTTGTATGGTGTGTTCTTCTATATGGCGCTGAAACATGGACTATGAGGAAGAAAGACAGAGAAAGGCTGGAGGCTTTTGAGTTCTGTACATGGCGGAGGATGGAAAGAATAAGTTGGGTGGACAGAGTAAAAAATGAAGAGGTATTGAGAAGAGTGGGAGAGAAAAGACAGTTACTAGATGTAATAAAGAGAAGGAAAAGAAATTGGATTGGGCATATATTAAGAAAGAATGACGGACTGATAAACACAGTTTTAGAAGGTTATGTAGAAGGGAAAAGGAAGCGAGGAAGGAAGAGATTCCAGATACTGGATGACATGATGGACGGTACAACATACAGCAGCCTTAAGAAGGAAGCAACGGATTGCAGAAAATGAGAGGCAAAGGACCTGCTAATATAGCAGATAACTGATGACGATGATGAAGCCTAGGGACCGATGACCTCAGCAGTTTGGTCCCATAGTCCTTACCACAAATTTCAAATCTCATTTCAAAGAAGCCTCAGAAAGCGAGTCCCACTCGCACCTGACCAATATGATATTGTTTTATTCGAGATAGTAACGTGTGTGCAGCGAATTTGATGTACTGTGTATGGGGAGCTTTTCACTTATATTCTATTTTGTCTATAGTTGACATGTCAATATTCTTTCGCTGCAAGTATTGTACCTGAGTGGATACTATAAAATAATTCTAAACTATTGTTCAAACTATGTATATTGTGATTTCTCGGTAGTTATGATTTATGTTTGTAACAAGCAGTTAGCAATAAATACAGTCCAATAAACGCAACCCAGGAGTAAAGAAAACTCTTCCATACAAATTGAACATAGAAAAAATTATACAACGATGCAGCTGTTCCGAAAAATTCCCCTAATACCGACTGTCACGACTTACCTGACAAGGGCGCACACGTGACGCCAGCGTGCAGACCGGGCCCGCTACTGAGGCCCGGCGCTCGCACTTACCGTGGCGCGGCTGGCGGGCACCGTTACACACGCGCTGTCCACTGCGTGTGGCGCGCGGCCGTCTGCGTCGCGCTTCTCGACTAACGTTGCGGGAAGGGTGAGTCACTTAGCTGTCCCGTCGGGGTTATTCAGTGATTCATGTCATTGATAAAGTGTTTATACGCATTTCGTACATCGCTTCCTACTCGTCAGAGAGAGATATGCAGTTCGACGCTCTCGTCTGTTGAAGAACTGATTTCCTTAGAACGAATCTCGTCATTTTCTATAATTGTTTTACTCGTCTTCTCGTGGAAACACTCCATATGTTATAGATCTGTTGATGTCGTCGTTTTCTGCGCCGAGTTTGTAAATGTTCGTTTTACAACTCCAAACGTTGCAACGTAATATTTCCTCTTATACCGGGTGATTAAAAAGTCAGTATAAATTTGAAAACTTAATAAACCACGGAATAATGTAGATAGAGAGGTAAAAATTGACACACATGCTTGGAATGACATGGGGTTTTATTAGAACCAAAACAAAAAAGTATTGCTAGACGCGTGAAAGATCTCTTGCGCGCGTCGTCTTGTGATGATCGTGTGCTCAGCCGCCACTTTCGTCATGCTTGGCCTCCCAGGTACCCAGACCTCAGTCCGTGCGATTATTGGCTTTGGAGTTACCTGAAGTCGCAAGTCTATCGTGATCGACCGACATCTCTAGGGATGCTGAAAGACAACATCCGACGCCAATACCTCACTATAACTCCGTACGTGCTTTACAGTGCTGTTCACAACATTATTCCTCGACTACAGCTATTGCCGGCCGGAGTGGCCGTGCGGTTCTAGGCGCTACAGTCTGGAGCCGAGCGACCGCTACGGTCGCAGGTTCGAATCCTGCCTCGGGCATGGATGTGTGTGATGTCCTTAGGTTAGTTAGGTTTAATTAGTTCTAAGTTCTAGGCGACTGATGACCTCAGAAGTTAAGTCGCATAGTGCTCAGAGCCATTTGAACCAACTACAGCTATTGTTGAGGAATGATGGTGGACATATTGAGCATTTCCTGTAAAGAACATCATCTTTGCTTTTTCTTACTTTGTTATGCTAATTATTGCTATTCTGATCAGATGAAGCGCCATCTGTCGGACATTTCTTGAACGTTTGTATTTTTTTTGGTTCTAATAAAACCCCACGTCATTCCAAGCATGTGTGTCAATTTGTACCTGTCTATCTACATTATTCGGTGATTTATTCAGTTTTCAAATTTATACTGACTTTTTGATCACCCGGTATATTAAAGGCATCCTCAGTGGATTTTTTCTGAATAATGTGATTTCGGTTTTACCTATACCTTTAGACTAGATACAGTTCACACCATAATTGTTACACCAAGGGAATGTTAACTTATAGTTGCTCGCCTATCCCGCCAAAACATTCTTTTCCTCTCATCTGGTCATGGTTTACACGGCGCACTTTGAGTACATTAAAGAAAGATCCACACATATTCACGTCAACATATTTTGATTTTGTCGTCGTGAATTGTTTCACATCATTTAGTTAAAGGAAAATGAAGTGTTAATATTACAAAACGGGAACATCTTGATATGAATATGTGCCGATTTTTCTTTCATCGTGGTGAAGGTGCTTCCAGTAACCTACAGCGAGATGAAAGGAAACAGATTTTGAAGGGTTCGACGAGTGTAATATTTTATTAATGTAAAAATTATGTTGTGAACTGTACCGAATTTACAAGTACACATAAAAACGAAAATGTATAAAAGGTTCAAATGGCTCTGAGCACCATGGGACTTAACATCTGTGGTCATCAGTCCCCTAGAACTTAGAACTACTTAAACCTAACTAACCTAAGGACATCACACACATCCATGCCCGAGGCAAGATTCGACCCTGCGATCGTAGCGGTCGCGCGGTTCCAGACTGAAGCGCCTAGAACCGCACGGCCACACCGGGCGGCAAAACTGTATCTTTACAGAAAAATCCACTAAAAGTGTCTTTATTCTAAGAAGTGAAAAGAAACGTAATAAACGAAATAAATACATTGACAGAAAACAAATCACAAAACAAAGAAGGAGTGGTGTGACATAAACGAAAGTTGGTAGGCGTGTTTCTACACTTGAAGGTGATGTGTATTCAAATTTCACGCCACTCGTATAAGCGTGGCGCTGGTAGCGACACTATGAAGATGCAGATGAGGTTTGCGTTAAACACACTCTGTAGCGGTCGTGAGCGTTGGTTACCTTTGAGACTGGACATGGTGAGTTGATGATAGTCAAGAATGACTTTAAGGCGACAAGACGCCATTATCAACACCTCACTGAGTTTGAACGAAGTTGACTAACAGTGCTACGAGAACCTGGATGTTCTTTGTGCGATATTGCAGAAGACTTGGCACAAATATAGCTAATGTACGTCATTGCATGCAGCGGTGGTCAAGGGAAGGTACGGTCGCAAGAAGACCGCACTCCAGAGGGTCACGTGCAACTACCGAGCGGGAAGACCATCGTGTTCACCGTATGGCTCTGGTGCACCGTACTGCATCTGCAGCAGCTTGAACAGCAGTTGGCAGCGAAGTGACACAAGGAAGTGTTACAAATCGGCGGTCTGTTGTGTTTCCTGATAAAGGCTCGTTCTGGCTCGGTGCCAGTAATGACCGTGTGTTGGTTAGGAGGAGGGCCTGCAACCAACTTCCAATAATACAATACCAACAGCCGTTATTTTGGTTTTATTTTTAGGCAAACCTCGTGTTAAAAACCAGTGCATCACTGTCAACTGGTCTCGTGAAGATTTTTTCCCACAGGCGTGTGCGCTCCTTGGACAGCTGTCAGCAGGCATGACATAACGTGATGTCGAAACTGGTTGCCTAAAAATAAAACCAAAATAACGGCTGTTGGTATTGTATTATTGGGAATCGACCAGCCAAAGTCCCACACCCCAGACATAGGATGGAGTTACATTTATGCAACCAACTTCTCTGCGTGCAAGAAACACTGAACCTGTACCTGGAGTATGGTTTGTTGTAACCAAACATGCTCTACATAATGTCTACATATTGCCCCTGCCTCCTGGATCACGAGATCTGTCTTCAGTCGAGTACATATAGGACATCATAGGATGGCAACTCCAGCGTCATACACGAACAGCATTAATTATGCCTGTATTGACCGATCACGAACAACAGGGATGGAACTCCATCCCACAAACTCCCATCCAGCAGTTGTACAACACAATGCATGCACGTTTTCGTGCTTGCACTCAACATTCTGGTGGTTACACCCGTTATCAATGTACCAGCACCTCACATTTTTTATGGCTTATCTCACTCTTACCTGTTATTTCCAATCTTAATTACTTAAATCTGTTATCTAGAGAAATGTATTCCCGAAATTTCATTACTCTACATTAATTGTTGGTGTTGCGATCTTTTTCGTCAGTGTATTATATAGGAGGAACGAGCAAGCGTTTGAAGCTGTGATACGAAAACTCTATATACTTATTTTATTGCCTGGTGACATACATACTCGTGCGTTTCAAAAAAAAAATTATGATGTTATATGCGTTTAGCTGTTTCAGTCATAAAGTGTCATGCTACTCTTTATTGTAAAAGATATGAAAAAAATATCAACAGGTGACATTCAGTTTCTCAGCTTTTGTGTGGTATGGTTGCTTTAAAATTTTTTTTGTCTCTTTCGGTGGAGGTGCGTGCGGGTGGGAATAGACTGTTGCTTACAGCGGTTCAAAGATGTCTGTAATGATTTTGTTAGCATTTAATAATTTCTAGGAGTAACTCTTTTAACAACGTGGGTAAAAACTTCTCAAGGAATGTGGTGTAGTTAGTGGTTAGCCTTTTATAAGTAAAGTCCGGATTTTTATTTAATGTCAATACGAAAAATATGTACATATTTATGTAATGGAAAAGGATAACATACATAGGAAGATCTGTGCTATCTCGAAAACATTTCTTTCAACGTTTAGCATCAAACAATGATTTCAACTAAAATAAACTTCGAAATTACACCACAGCCTACGGTATTATAGTAATATGCACTTTAACGTACCAGAAACACGAAAACTACGAGTAGAAAGTACATTTTACATCACTTAATTTTTTATTTTGAAAGTATATACTGTGCTAGTCAAGGAAAATTGTCTTCGGTCACATATCTATGCTAAAATGTCTACATATACTTATACATTTACATCACATTACACTCTAGTAGGACATCCATGTTTGTTCCCATGGTATACCAAAATCCTTTACAACTGCGGGACTAACGGACGTAAATTGACAACAAACAAATCAAACACAAGAACTGTCGCATTAACACGAACGTGACTGCCCTACTCACTAGATGTATATGAATACTTAGGTTCAATAAAGGGCATCATAGCCCACTGAAATTATTAAGCTACCCTTACCTTACATTTCATTTTGAAGCGCAATAAACAACCTGGTACAGCAGTTTTCCAATTTCTCTGCAGTCATAGAATGTCGCCAATAGAAAGAATATTTTTGTAGCACAAAATCATATCTCCAGATCACAGGACGTTGATGGTGCAAATTTTAGGAGATAAAATATGTATGGACGTAAAATGCTTGTAGGCGGGATGTCTAACTAAAACAATGCACCTAAAACTAACTAACTAAAACAATGCACCCAACTAAAACAATGCACCTAACTAAAACAATGCACCGTATAGATTACAATTGGTTAAAGTTGCTGGCAAGGAAGCCTAAATTGCTATGGAATCACGCCAGAGCAGATTCGATTTTAATGTTAGTGAAAATTTTCGTGTCTATCGTACTGAAATTTAACACTCTCTCGTGAATGAATCAATTACAAATTTCACAACTTGAAACTATTCATTATAAAAACCATCAGCTTCAGCCCGTATACCCACTATGTTGGCACAGAGTCAGGCCGCTTGGCTGGATTCGGCAGCAGTTCCCTATAGAGCGACAAACGTTAAGGATCTTTAAGAAACACTTTCTTGGTGTAGGAATCCTGGGTAGCTGCCGCGCACTTCTCCGGTGGTAAGTTGCAGTGCGTGGGCCAGGCAGGTGAAGTGGCTTAAATGCGGATAGAATAAACGTAGAGCAGTAAGTTGCTCGTTTTCAGCATGTATGCGACATCTGAGGAGGTTTCAGCGAGATATTCGGTTATCAACTTTATATTACTGCATGGGCTCTTGTGGAATAAATATTTTTTGAACTTAGCTGTATTGCGCATGAAGATTGTAATCTCGTAACCTCGTACTATTCGTCATCACTGATTCGGTCTAAATTTACGGTGCATGCAGGGTTTGGTCAGAAATGAAAGTAGCAGACGTGGGAGCTCGAGGTGGCCAAGCGTATAGAAAAAAAAAAGCACTTTTGGCGCGGGACGGGAAAGGTACGAGCTTCTTAAGTTAAGGTATATGCCAGGCAATAGCTGGTGCAGGGGGAAGAGTATGAAACGGTACTGCAGGGACACGGGATCGAGTCCGTTTCGAGAATGTTCTTACTTCGAATTTTTACGTTACTTGCATTGAAAATAAACCGAGATAACGTTAAATAAATTGTCTTTGATGTGATGAAATCCTGTGTGCACGAGAACAAATTTATTCTGTTAATTGGCTCGTGGGGTGGACAAACAAATCCACAATTATACGACGAGATTTTTCAAGACGAAGAAAGCTTGCAATCGTGCAGTATTAAAGGGATTCTCCCCAAATGTACACATCTAGTGCAACCCTGTGATGTCTATTTTTATCGTCAGCTGAAGAATTTGATCAAAAAGCTTCAAAATTGCTCTTATCTCGTCGAGAGAGAGAAGAAATCACGTCCCGAGAAGACTGCATCAAAATACATTTCCTTGTATATCAAAACCTATCCTCGCCAATATTTGGCGAAATGGTGCGTTACGTGTGACTTAATTGCCAATCTGGGAGATTAGAGGGAACCGTTTATGAATGTAAACCAAGTTTGTTTTTGTACAGGAATTTTAAAATGACAATGTAACTGAAAAATGCGGCTTTTATAACATGTGCTGAGAAAATTTCTGCTTCGCCTGTTTTTACAATGAAAATACCCCAGCAGGTGTAAATCATCAGCTGTAGAATGATAAAAGTATCTAATTTTACATTTGAAGTTTTCCTGTACGCGTTACTCGAAATTTATTTGCAATCTCAAATTTTCCTTTGCCTTTCCTTTTCTTACCTTTTATGATAATATTAATAAATACAATATATTGAGCATTATTTCGGTTTCTTTGAAGTGTAAGTCACGCAAAAATGGAAAAAAGTGCTCCATGTAGGGACACGAACCCAGCACCTTCCCATTACGGTTCTGAACTCTTTCTTCTGTGCCAACCGCTACTTGGAATTTACGCTAACGTAAATAGCTCATACGTTATTTGAGCCGCTCCAAAAATGCTATTTTTTCTAAACGCGTTGCCATCTAGAGCGCCCAGTTCTGTCACTTTCAATTCTGGCCAAGCCCTGCATACGTCATAAATCTGGACCAAATCCATGACGAGTAGGCGCAGTCCCCTTGTAAGTGATGGTATGTGAAGTATAGGAACAATAGTCACCTGCAGGTGAACACTATGAGAGAGGTCTCTAATAAGAGAAGTGTCATTGCTTGAACGACTAAAAGCAAATAGAAATTACGCTGAAATATTGAAACGCGATTGGTCAGTGCCGGCTTAAGGCCCAACCGATACAAGCGGCTTCTTGGGTCCCCAAGCTGAGAGGGACATCGGAGGTGGCCGAGCGAAAAACTTTTATGCGGATTGTATCATAATTAGTAGCGAAAACCAACACGCTTGAAAGTATATGGCAACAGATACAAAAACGTTACAATGAATATGGCTCCACAATCGAGCCGTTTGCGAGATAACTGCGAATTTGTGATTACGAGCTGCCACTGACTTCAGTTTCATATGTTGTCCTAGTTAACAGAAATGTATTTGGCTCAAATTTCATGCAAGGTCTACCTTAACTTGAAACACAATACTGCTACACCACGTTACACATTACAGTTTACTGCACGTTGGTTCCTGTTAAAGTAGGTGTGTAGTGTCTTTCTCGCATTTGGATGCAGTACTTCTGGTATATGTGGACAAGGATGTACAATTTGGTGCTCCAGTTCTTCAACCGTACCAACATAAGTGCTGTGTACTTACATTTTGATACAACCTCGGACAGAGACGTCCGGAGGGTTGCGGTCAGGTGACCTAAGAGGCCGAGGTAAAGGCTATGCTTGATCTATCCGACATTACTAGCCCGTTACATGTCGCCTCACAACAGAAACAAAGTGTCCCTGTGCCCATCATACATCTGCCACATTCCTTAAAGTTGCGCAAGGTGTGGGTGAAATCTGGGCTCAGTTATAAGGCGACACAATTGAAAACTTTTCACGTCAAATACATTTATACTACATCTACACGACTACTTTGCAGTTCACACTTAAGTACATGTCAGAGGGTTATTCCAACTACCATCAGCCATAGGTGGAAGCACAAGCGGCCAAAGACACTACTAGCTAGGGCATAGCCATCTATGGCAAGCTAATATACACCAACAAGCGACAAACGTCAGCAAGCGCCTGCATATCAGCAACACTGACTGCAAATTACCAGCTGCTATTAGAGCCGACCAACAGGCCACAGCAGGGAAACCTACGAGCTCGCCCACTGACGCACAAACAATTCACCAACATCACCCTACACTGTGAATCCGATATATGACGTATCGGACACAAAAACGATGATAAACCTAACTGTTGCAGGTTGCTGACGCTGAAAAAAGAGCTCTACACCGGCACCCAGCGGCAGCCGCCGAGCAACACCACCGCACAACGTCAAAGGTATCGACATGCATGATTCCCACTACTAACAAAGCCTACCCATGCACGACCTATCGCAGGCAGCAAGACATCCGCTACTGCTCTTACCACCCGACCTAACTATCTCAGAGGTTTTCTTCCCTTGCCTCTTGCCTTGGCACTTTTTTTCCTCTGCCCTTCAAACCGCTTCCCTTCGTTCGACTTCGACCCAATCTGTCTCTAGATGAGCGCGTATTAATGGTTAACCTTAACCAGACGTCCGCAAACGTCGCAGTACCCACATCCTGCGACACCTCACTTTAATGAAAACTAACCCTTATGCAGAGATGGCAGTAGACCTACGGAGTTGACCATCATGCCGGTGTGGGCGTGGAGGGGCTCCACCTCTATTTAAGAAACCATCAGACATTTTCTCTATCGTTCCACTCTCCAACGGCGCGTGGGAAAAATGAAGATTTAAATTTTTCTGTAGGCGCTCTGATTTCTCTTATTTTATTATGATGGTCACTGGCGCCAATAAAATATTTTCACGTTCAGAGGAGAAAGTTGGTTATTGAAATTTTCTGAAAAGATCTCACGAAAAACACTTTTGTTTTAATGATTGCCATCTCAATTCGTTTATCATATCCGTGACGTTCTTTCCCTTATTTTGCGATAACGCAAAACGAGCTGACCTTCATTGAACTTTCTGATGTCTTCCTTCACTCTTGTCTGATAAGGATCCCACACAGCACAGTAATACTCTAGCAGAGGACGGACAAGCGTAGTGTAGGCAGTCTGTTTAATAGACCTGTTGCATCTTCTAACAAGTGTTCCGCCAGTAAAACGTAGTCTTTGGCTTCCCTTCCCTACAAAGTTATCTACATGATCGTTCCGACTTGAGCTTTTGGTAACCGTAATTTCAAAGTATTATTCGAATTGACAGCCTTTATTTTTGTGTGATTTATTGTGTAATCGAAATTTAACGGACGGTGTGTGGCGGAGAGTACCTTGAGTACCTCTATCGGTTCTCCCTTCTGTTCCAGTCTCGTATTGTTCGTGGAAAGAAAGATTGTCGGTATGTCTCTGTGTGGGCTCTTATCTCTCTGATTTTATCCTCATGGTCTCTTCGCGAGATATACGTAGGAGGGAGCAATACATTGCTTGACTCCTCGGTGAAGGTATGTTCTCGAAACTTCAACAAAAGCCCGTATTGAGCTACTGATCATCTCTCCTGCAGTCTTCCACTGGAGTTTATCTATCATCGCCGTAACGCTTTCGCGATTACTAAATGATCCTGTAACGAAGCGCGCTGCTCTCCGTTGGATCTTCTCTATCTCTTCTATCAACCCTATCGTGTGGATGACCTCACATTTTTCCTTATTGAGAGACAATTTCAACTTTTGGCACAATTGAAATCTATTATATGAATGGGTGGTGTCTCCAAAAGAACAAGTCCGCAACTCGTGGTCTCGCGGTCGCGTTCTCGCTTTCCGAGCACGGGGTCCCGGGTTCGATTCCCGGCGGGGTCAGGGGTTTTCACCTGCCTCGAGACGACTGCGTGTTTGTGTTGTCATCATTTCAAAAAATTGGCTCTGAGCACTATGGGGCTTAACTCCTGAGGTCATCAGTCCCCTAGAACTACTTAAACTTAACTAACCTAAGGACATCGCACACATCCATGCCCGAGGCAGGATTCGAACCTGCGACCGTAGCGGTCGCGCGGTTCCAGACTGAAGCGCCTAGAACCGCTCGGCCACACCGGCCGGCTGTCATCATTTCATCACTATTCATGCACGTGGCGAGTTTGGACTGACCAAAGGTTGGAAATTCGTTCGGGCGCTGATAACCGCGCAGTTGAGCGCCCCACAAGACAATCATCATCATCATCATCACCCAAAAGAACAGAATCCACAGTTGTGGTACATGTTATGTAAATTGAAGGCGGAGGGTGGGGAAAGGAAAGCAACTATTGATGTCAGCTGCATAGGGACTTTTGCGAAATGAGCGGCGACGAGTGAAAATGTGTGCCAGACCGCGATTCGAACCAGGGATCGCCTGCTTACAAAGCAGCTGCTTTAACCACTGCGC
The DNA here is from genome assembly GCF_023864275.1 of Schistocerca cancellata. Taxonomy (NCBI): domain Eukaryota; kingdom Metazoa; phylum Arthropoda; class Insecta; order Orthoptera; family Acrididae; genus Schistocerca; species Schistocerca cancellata. Next base: position 387,901,672 of record NC_064626.1, on the reverse strand, counting down.
CAAGGGATACAGTGTTTATCGCAATCGCGCGGATTGTCTCGGCGCGCCTCCCTGCCGACACATTCCCACCTAGCGCCAGCTATCCGCAGTCCACGTCCGTCCCCCCCCCCCCCCCCCCGCCCTATGCTCGCTACTTTGACTCTCTCGCAGGAGGTCAAACGTATTTGACATTCGCACTGAAGGTGGTGGATTCATCACCCATCGAGGCGAATCAGCTATATGAATGCGGGTGTCTGTTCTTTCGGACACGTCGCGATGTAGCTGACATCAATAGCTCCCAGCTACCCTTTTTCACCTGCCGTCGGCATGGAGCTCTCTCTGATTGAGGAACAGCGCGTCAACATCAAGTTTCTTGCACACCTAGGCAACAATGGCCGTGATATTTTTGAGTATTTGAAACAGGTTTACGAAGACAATTCTCTGAAGGAACCAACCGTGAACAAGTGGTTGAAAAGGTTCCGGGATGGCCGAGAAGAAGTGAACGATGACCCTCGCCCAGGGTCGAGTTCCGATGCAAATGTTGAACGAATTCGGGCTTGTGTTCTTAAAGACCGTAGATTGATAGCCAGAATGATTGCTGACGAGCTGTCAAATCAAAATGGTTCAAATGGCTCTGAGCACTATGGGACTCAACTGCTGAGGTCATTAGTCCCCTAGAACTTAGAACTAGTTAAACCTAACTAACCTAAGGACATCACAAACATCCATGCCCGAGGCAGGATTCGAACCTGCGACCGTAGCGGTCTTGCGGTTCCAGACTGCAGCGCCTTTAACCGCACGGCCACTTCGGCCGGCTGACGAGCTGTCAATCCCCAAAACAATCGTTCACGAAATCCTGACACAAAAGCTTGAAACGAAGAAATTGTGTGCGAAAATCGTACCGAAGCTCTTGACGCCAGAACAGAAAGCAAAGAGTGCTGTGAGGATTGGTTGGAAGCAGAGGAACGAGGGGACTTTCTTAACCGAGACATCACTGGAGACGAGTCCTGGTTGTACGAATTCGATGTGGAGCTCAAATCTCAAAGCAAGGAATGGAAACTAGCAGGAGAACCGAGAACAAAAAAGTCGAGAAAATCAAGGTCCAATGTGAAGACAATGTTGATTGTTTTCTTTGATTCTAGGGGCATTGTTCACAAGGAATTTGTCCCTCCCGGCCAGAGAATGAACGGAAATTTTTACGTTGAAGTTCTGACACGTCTCAGAGCTCGTGTGGCCCGAGTTGGACCGGAGTTGGCAAAAGGGGGCAGGTGGATCCTTCATCACGACAAGGCGCCCGCTCACACGTCGCTCGTTGTGCGGGAGTTTTTGGCCCGAAACTCAATCACCGTGACAGACCACCCGCCTTATTCACCCATTTAGCCCCGTGTGACTTCTTCATGTTCCCGAAATGCAAAATGGTGCTTCGGGGGCGGCACTTGGGAGATGTGGAAGCCATCAAGGCGGAAACGACACGGCAACTGAACAACATCACAAAAAAATGGTTCAAATGGCTCTGAGCACTATGGGACTTAACATCTATGGTCATCAGTCCCCTAGAACTTAGAACTACTTAAACCTAACTAACCTAAGGACAGCACACAACACCCAGCCATCACGAGGCAGAGAAAATCCCTGACCCCGCCGGGAATCGAACCCGGGCGTGGGAAGCGAGAACAACATCACAACTGGAGACTATCAGCAATGTTATCAACAGTGGAAACGGCGTTGGCAGAAGTGTATCGCGTCTCAGGGCGAGTACTTTGAAGGAGACCATATTGTAATACCTGAATAATTGGAAAATAAAGTTATTATTCAACTTTTATACGTATTTTCCGGACAAACCTCATACATAATATGTATGACAGCTGTGGAATGCGCGTGGTGTCTGTTCTTTCGGACGTGTCGACAGAACGGACACCACGCATTCACATAACTGATGCGACTCGATAGTCAATAAATCCACCACCTCCAGCGCGGATGCACAATTACTTTCGTTCCCGTGAGGGAATTTCGAAAGTAGCGAGCATGGAGGACATGGTAGGGTGCTGGGGGTAGGTGGGGCTAGGTGGGAATATGGGCCGGATACTCCTCGCAATTGCGATAAACATTGTGTCCGGTTGGCTCAGTGGTTAACGCAGCTGCGTAGTAAGCAGGAGACCCCGGTTCCAATTCTGGTCCAGCATACGGTTTTCGCATAAAGTCCCGATGCAGCTGACATCAATAGTCCCTTCGCTTTCCTTTCTGCAACTCCACCATCACTTTACATAATTAAGGTATGTGTCTACGTCGTTGTAGAATGGGTTTGATCTTCTGATGACTTGAATAGACTATAAATAACAGCATCATCTGCAAACAACCTAAGAAGGCTAATCAGACTATCTCCTAAATCGTTTATGTACGTTAGAAACAGCAGAGGGCCTATGACGCTTGGGAAACATCGAATATCGCTTCTGTTTTACTCGATCATTTTCTGACGAGGACAATATTTCATACTCACGTCAGTGACGGTTCGTAACCACACATTTGCTTTTATTTCAGAAACGGCTCGTTTGGTGAGCCATGTTATGCTGACCAGAACATTTTTACCTCTGTTATCACATACTTTCACACGCGTCAGTTTTCGCTGTTAATTGTGATCCACCTTGTATATAGAAAGAGAATTATATTTCACTAAAAGCTTTTGCGGATATCAGGAATTCTCTCAAATAAAACTGAACTGCTACTTCTCTACTGATTTAGCACTGCCATAAGGGTTAGAAATTTATTTTCGTTACAGGGATATGTTTTGTTTGGTCCCTTAGGAATTTACACACACACACACACACACACACACACACACACACACACACACACACACACAAACACACACACACACTCACACACAAAAGCTATGTTTATGTATTAGTTATATTAAAAGAAAAAACAAGCTTCCACTATTGCTAGATTTGGATTTAGTTTTAAAGATCTTATCGAAAGCGTAAGGAAAGCACTCCGTCTTCAGGCCACAAGCGGCCCATCGGGACCATCCGACCGCCGTGTCATCCTCAGTTGAGGAAGCGGTTAGGAGGGGCGTGTGGTCAGCACACCGCTCTCCCGGTCGTTAAAATGGTTTTCTTTGACCGGAGCCGCTACTATTCGGTCGAGTAGCTCCTCAATTGGCATCACGAGGCTGAGTTCACCCCGAAAAATGGCAACAGCGCATGGCGGCTGGATGGTCACCCATCCAAGTGCCGGCCACGCCCGACAGCGCTTAACTTCGGTGATCTCGCGGGAACCGGTGTATCCACTGCGGCAAGACCGTTGCCGAGAGCGTAAGGAGATGCCACTTATGTCTGAGGGAGTCAGAAGGGGATAAGGGGGTTGGGGGGAGGGGCGAGAGGGGGGCGGGCACCAAATGATACGTCTCATCTGGGGAAAAATGTTCTCGAAGTGGCCCTGCGTTTTCTCTGTCTGCAAAACTCTGTATTTGCGTACAATCGATGTTTGAATGTCAACAAAATACAGCTCGCCGAAGACATAATGCCGTATAACAGACAGTTACGACCAGCAGATTCCTCTCCGTCCATCCCTAACTACATCCATCGTATAACTTGTTAGTGCTTCCCTGTGTGACAGAGACGTCGCGAAAATATTCTAGCATTAGACACCTTCTGCAAGAGTAACGGATGTAGAGAGGACGAATAAGAATCGACTGACTTAAGTTTAGGCTCTGGTGTAATGTGCGTGTCTCATAGTTCCGATGGTGTGAAAATTAACATGGAATAGGAAACGAGAGTAGCTGTATCCAGTTCGATCCCGAGATTGATTGTTGTGCAGTAAACAAGTCCATCCATTTCACTAAAAACGTACTGTTCTGAATAGAAGCGTTACTTTTTTCGGAGAATTTGGTCTGTGAAAGTAGTCAAGCTTTGATTATAAAAATATGTTAAAATATAAAATAATGTAGAATAAGCTGTGGCCAATCAGATGGACGGCTTCAGGAAAGGGGACTGCCCTAGTCAGTTGAGCGAGGATATTCGGCGCGCGGGAAACGCGGCCGGGGACGGGCAGAGGGAGTGCTGGTCTAGACACCAAAGGGACAGTTCGGCTGGAGACACCAAAGGGGACAGTTCCGATTGAGACGCAAAAGCGGACAGTCGGTCTTTGGGCAGCTAGGAAGTGAAACAGAAAATTTCGCGTTGTGTGGTATCGCGGGACTTAGTCTCTGAGCGGTGAGCAGCCGTGCGCCTGGAGTGCACTCTAACTTTTCGCGTAGATAACTTGTATTTCGCGATGAGATTGTGAATGATCGAACTGTGTCAAATGGATATGCCCTCGAGTGTAACAGTATAAATACGACCACTTTTGCTATTAGTTTGCTTTCTGAATAAACTTTATTCTGACCAAATTGCAACTGCGTGGCTTACATCATTTATGGGGCGTTAATTTAGTTCTTGATATTATAATTACTGTTATTGTATGCTATGTTGACTTAGTATTTCTCAAACTTGCCATCAGCCAGACAATTTAACCAAAGTGTCTAATTTATGGGGTGTAATGCGACACATGCGGTTCAACGCCTCTACGAGTTTGAGCCAAGCCATTCGACGAAGAGGAACCGCATGTGAGCCCGAACATCTTTGTGATATTTGCTCACAACATCTACTAGTTTTAGCTCCTCATTTTCTAATCTAATTCCCTCACTTTATTTAATTCCACTGCATCCCATTACCTTCGTTTTACTTTTGTTGTTGTTCATCTTATAACTTACTTCCAAGAAACATTCCATCTCTTTCAACTGCTCTTCCAAGTCCTTTTCTGTCTCTGAGAGAATCGCAATGTCACCGACGGCGTGCCACAGTGACGTAGCAGTAGCCACGCCGCTCATTTGCAGCTCTGTGTAGCTAAGCAATCGAGCCTGCACACAGCAACTGAAATACCGTTCAATGCTTTTTAATTAAATCATGAGAGAAAGGAGGAGGATAAATTTGTTAATAATGATAATACAATGTCACATCTCCAATTAATCTAAATTCTTCTTTTGTATCATGTCCTTTCGTCCAAATAAACACAGCTTACGCTGGATCGATGCATATCATTAGTATAACATGATTTTCCAAAATCGTTATTAGCAAACTCAGAAATATGAAATGTTTTATACACTACAACATATCTATCGTTATAACTCTCAAGTCCAGCTAAGGCAGCAAATACACGTCTCACCACAGCCACAGTAATCCATCCATTATGATGATCAAATGTTCCAGCACCATAAACTGAAAAAGGCATCCTGCAAGAAACAAAAAACAAGGACCAGAAAGGAGATTGGTTTGGGAGTTTCTTTGAGAGCTTTATTGTTTATCCTCGAAGAGTAAGACGTCATATAGAAATTTTTGATGAACTTCTTCTCCCTGAGCTTTAACTCCTTTTCCTGTTAGCTCTCTAATAATGCAATACTTTTCTTAAAAAAATTAAGTTGCCTGGTATATTAATGCACACATTTGATTTTTTCAAACATCATGAAGACTTCCGTTCGCAGGATCCATGTGATATGGTTGATACAGTGAAAAACACGAGTATAAATTGGATCTCATCACCATCAAACTGGTATATTTCCAGAAAGTCCTAGGATTTTACCGAGTGTAATTTTACTTCTGCACAACGTACGATGAGCATAGTTCTACAAATGGAAGTGCACTGCTGTGTCCGGTGCATACCAATCTCTATTTTGCTGACTCCATAATAAACCTGGCTGAAAATGACTTAAAAGTTCGTGGCGCCCTCCATCGATAATGCTGGAATTCAATATGGTGTTGGGCCACCCTTAGCCTTGATGACAGCTTCCACTCTCGAAGGCATTCGTTCAATCAGGTGCTGGAAGGTTTCTTGGGGAATGGCAGCCCATCCTTCACAGAGTGCTGCACTGAGGAGAGGTATCGATGTCGGTCTGTGAGATTTGGCACGAAGTCGGCATTCCAAAACATCCCATAGGTGTGCTATAGGATTCAGGCCAGTCCATTACAGACATGTTATTGTCATGTAACCACTCCGCGACAGGCCGTGCTCGATCGTGCTGAAAGATGCAATCGCCATTTCCGAATTGCTCTTCAACAGTGGGAAGCAAGAAGGGGCTTAAAACATCAATGTAGGCCTTTGCTGTGACAGCGCCACGCAAAACAACAAAGGGTGCAAGCCCCGTCCATGAAAAACACGACCACACCAAAACACCACCGCCTCCGAATTTTACTGTAGGCACTACATACGCTGCCAGATGACGTTCACCGGGCATTTGCCATACCCACACCCTGCCATCGGATCGCCACATTGTGTACCGTGATTCGTGACTCCACACTATGTTTTTCCATTGTTCAATCGTCCAATGTTTACGCTCCTTACACCAAGGGAGGTGTCGTTTGGCATTTACCGGCATGATGTGTGGTTTATGAGCAGCCGCTCGACCATGAAATCCAAGTTTTCTCACCTACCGCGTAACTGTCATAGTACTTGCAGTGGATCCTGGTGCAGTCTGGAATTCATGTGTGATGGTCTGGATGGATGTCTGCCTATTACACATTACGACCCTCTTCAACTGTCGGGGGTCTCTGTCAGTCAACAGACGCGGTCGGCCTGTAAGCTTTTGTACTGTACGTGTCCCTTCACGTTTCCACTTCACTGTCGCATCGGGAACAGTGGACCTAGGGAAGTTTAGGAGTGCGGAAATCTCGCGTACAGACGTCTGACACAAGTATCATCCAATCACCTGACCACGTTCGAAGTCCGTGAGTTGCGCGGAGCGCCCAGTTCTGCTCTGACACGATGTCTAATGACTACTGAGGTCGCTGATATGGAATACCTGGCAGTAGGTGGCAGCACAATGCACCTAATATGAAAAACGTATGTTTTTGGGAGTGTCCGGATACTTTTGATCACATAGTGTATATGAAGGGCAACAAAATGGGCGTAGAATATCGTTGACGTACTGCTGTGCTGTAGGAGGTCCTGCTATGAAATGAAATGGTACTCCAGACCATTGCTCCCGGTCGTCGGGCCGTATGGCGGGCGACATTCAGGTTGGAGCCCCACCACTGTCCAGGGCTTCTCCGGACACTTCTTCGCTGGTCGTCGTGGCTCATCACTGGATACAATTCTATGCCAGTCAATGAGATTCCAGGCCCAATGTGCCAGACACCACTGCAAACGAGCGTTTTGGTACAGAGGTCAATGGTAGTGGGCGTAATGGGCGTTGTGAGCTCAGCTCCCTTTGTATGAGGCGCCTTTTAATGTTCCTTGTAGTCACTGAAGCAACAGCTACACACAGATCAATGATAATCACGATTCGGGACTTTGAGTGCCTCTCTGACGATTGCTCGATCCTCAAGTTCTGCTATGTCGCAAGGTCGACTGCTTCCTTCTTGACACTTGCGTTCAGCCAGAGTTCACCCATTCCAGCCAACATCGTCGAAAAATGGCATCGGTCCTATTCAAATGTCGAGCGATCCGCCGATTACTCAGCGGGCTTCACTGAGCCCAACTAGACGTCCTCTTTGTAATGCTGATACCTGCCTATATTTTTCACGCGCCTATCTGCGAGGCATAGTTACTGTCCAACTGAGTACACGGAATAATATTCGTAAAGAATTTATGGACATGTCACATGTTTGCTATCCCTGCAAGCTGGGCGGCGAAACTGCGCTGCAGCGTTACACATTCATCCATCCCCCACCGTAGTTTACCATTTTGCATTTTCAAGTGGTTCAAATGGTTCAAATGGCTCTGAGCACTGAGACTTAACATCTGAGGTCATCAGTCCCCTAGAACTTAGAACTACTTAAACCTAACTAACCTAAGGACACCACACACATCCATGCCCGTGGCAAGATTCGAACCTGCGACCGTAGCAGTCGCGCGGTTCCGGACTGAAGCGCCTATAACCGCACGGCCACACCGGCCGGCTTTGCATTTTCAGTCGATATCTGTATGAATATAAATTTGAGACCAATTTGCATAACTCCTTCGTATTGCGTCGTTTCTATTTCGTTTCAGAGTATATTACGAGTGTATTCTAGTGCTTTTCGTTAGCACTGAATCACCTGCGTAATCGAAGGAGGGACGACTACTTCCCTGTAAAGATGTCAATTCTGATTTGGGAAAATATACTGAAGTTGTTTTACAATGACTGCTTGTGTTTTGTTCTTCTGTTTTCCGCCATTGCGTTCGACTTTGAAAACTAGTGTCTTCAATCGTGCGAGCTGCCGCATTGGTAAGACTCTGGACCTATACGGCCTTTTCGGGAGTATGGCGATTCATATCTGTCTCACAGAATTAGGTTTTCGTGACTCTAGCTTCAGGTGAATGCCGCGGTGGTTCCTTTGAAAGGCTGCGGCGGATTTGCTTCCCCACTAATATCTAATCCGTCACTAATGACCTCGACGTTGGTGGGAGGTTAAACCTTAATCTTCATTTTTTCTTCCACTAGCCAGCGCTTCGTGAGATGCGAGCAGTCACAGCACTGCGTATGCAATTCTCACACGGCAAGTGTTGCTCAATGTGAAGTGCACAAAGTGTGATTTCTGGTGTGGTTTGTGCACGCATAAAAATGAGCTGGCACATCACAGGGCAAGTGCTCCTCATCGTTACTAGCCACCACAGCAGTCTCCGGCGGCAGCTGTCGGCTACATTTTTCAACGTTAATCAAATGGTTGAAAGATGGTTCAAATGGCTCTGAGCACTATGGGACTTAACATCGGAGTTCATCAGTCCCCTAGACTTAGAACTACTTAAACCTACCTAAGGACATCACACACATCCATGCCTGAGGCAGGATTCGAACCAGCGACCGTAGCAGCCGCGTGGTTCCGGACTGAAGCGCCTAGAACCGCTCGGCCACAACGGCCGGCTCAACGTTAATCACACGTTTTTAAAAATTTGCTTTCAGTTGCTTTGGAGTCATTAACACCGGCATATAACATTTTACTTTATCAAATACGGGGAAACCGGCTTGGCTCGGCAAAGTTTATTGTGGTGATTGTTAATCATACAAACACTGCTTCTCTTTCACTGTGTCTGCTACAATACACATGTGCTCCATTCTTCTTAAGGTGCCCTCGTTGTCCTGTCCGTGGAGTAGACTGCACTGCATTGTGTGGGAATCAGCCAGATAGTAATGCTGCAACTCACTGTCCATGTGTTCTGGCACGATCACAAAACTGAACAAACTCACTCCTCAATGATGAGTACCGTTATTTGTACGTTACATCGAATACTGCAGAACATATTACTATTGAATTAAAACAATAGCCCGAGAATCTTCCAGAAAACATTTAATTACAGCAAATTGTACACAAAAGACGCGTTTTTTTATCCAGTCTTCAGTGAACTAGTTCCATAAAACGGCGCTATAATAAATCGTAAAAAGGTGCGTTTTTGATTTTTTTCTTCAATGTAGATCTACTTTCACCTTGAAACCGCATATCCTCTCAGCGCTCAAGTTACGAAAAGGCACCAAATGCCAAGAAACCGTTAACCATCGACATGTCGCTCCCTATCATTTTGTTATAAGAAACCGTACCAAAAACGAGGTGTTTCCGAAAGATTCTCAATATGCCGATGCTTTGAAACATCGTACACACGGCCTGCAAAAAAAAGTGGAAGACGTAGAAAGAAAGAGGGAAACGAAATTAAAGTTCACGGGCTGAGAGGGTATCTGATGTTATTTTAGAGACGACAAAATCGGCTCAGTTTTATAAAGAACTTGGCAGTATGATGTTGCACCCCCTGTGGCCTGGACGCATGCACTGAAGATTATCGTAAAGCCGCTGGATTCTCTCCTGAGCAAGCTGGCCACAACTGTTGATATACTGGCGCTGGGACGGACCGCGGATTTTGGTGGCCGCGGTAGTACCTCAGTATCACGCAGACAGTTCATATAGACATGAGCCGTAAGTAGACGAGCGATATACTGTTGAAAAATGGGACCATGACACTGACATGAGAGGTAAGACATGAGGGTGCATTATAGCTGTGACGTTCCGTTGTGCCGTCACAGTTGCCTCAATCACTACCAGCCGTGGGATGAAGTCATACCGGATAGGTTCCCACGTCATGACACCAGGATTAACACCACTGTGGCTCTCCAAAACACTGGAAGAATGGGACCTCTCCCCAGGTCGCCGCCGTGCTCGCCGGCGATAGACATCCCATGTAGTGCAGAACCGCGGCTCATCGCTGAACGAAAGGCAGTGCTACAGATCAGCAGTCAACGGCACCCTCCAAACACAGCCGTTTGTTTTTTGGTGTCAACAGTAGCCAGAGCGTGGGACGGACATTCCTTAGTCTAGCACCTACTAGTCTCCGACCAATGGTGCTCGACAACACATAATGTTACAGGAAATTCGGTACTTGTTCACAGATGGTGGCCGCAGGTTCTAAGGGGCTGCGATGTGCTTGGTACACAGTATGGCGATCCTCCAATTTAGTGGTCGACCTTGGTCGACCGGAACCTCGACCAGCAGTGCATGTCCCATCCGAATGCCACCCAAATCTGTATACAGCACTATTCGAGCAGCTGGGCTAATGGAGGCCCTCTTGCAAACTCTGTCAGATGCTTATAACGCTGTCTCAGGTAGTAAGCGGCGTTTCAATGACCTCCATACGGATCACTCAGTATCTGACGCTGTTCAAGCCACTTATACAGGGTGATTAGCCGCGCGGTCTACGGCGTCTTGTCACAGTTCGCCCGGCTGTCCACATCGGAGGTTCGAGTGCATGGGCGCGTGTGTTGTCCTTAGCGTAAAAGTTAGGTGAAGTTAGATTAATTAGTGTGTAAGCCTAGTGACCGATGACCTCAACAGTTTGGTCCCATAGTCCTTACCACAAATTTCCAAATTTCCAGAGTGATTAAGTTGCGCCTGCGATTCGTTTTACGTAACCCGCGCTGCGTATCTATCAGGAATGGTATCCGGAGAGGCGACAGCCACGTTATCGATGTAAGTTCCTTCTCAGCGCTGTAGGCGACGGTTAGCAAACGGAATCATGCAGTAGTAAAAAATACAAGTGAGGATTGGCCATGAGTTACACGGTATTTTTGGACCAAGGTATACGTTATTTTTGCCATACTTATCCAAATGTCTCCGATCTTTCTTTGTGTCGTCAGTGGTGTCGTCATACAGTAAGTTTATTCCGTTTGTACGAGGGCAAGTCAAAAATCATCTACACTTTTCATTCTGTCGTTAATTAACATGAAGCTAGGGATATACAATGCCCACCATTTTTCTACGTAATCTCCCTCTTTCTCAATGCACTTGGCCAACGGACAACGAACTTACGCAGACATTCCAAATAAAAGGTTTTCGGTTGGTCGCGGAGCCACTTTTGCACCGCATTTCGCACGTTCACATCTGAGGCAAATAGGCGACCACGCACAGCATCCTTGAGTGGCCCAAACAAGTGAAAGTCACTTGGACCTAGGTCTGGGCTCTAGGGAGGGCGTTCCCATACCTCAAATTTCATCTTGTTGACGATTTCGTAGTGTGATGGGTCGTGTGTAACCGTGCATTGTCATGCAACAACAACACCTTCTTTAACAGCAAACCTCGGAGTTTGGTGCGAATTGCTGCGTCAGCTTCTTTTTCAACAATTCACTGTACCCCGGACTGTTGATAGTCGTTTCCTTTTCCATGACCTCTGCCAGTATGGGCCCCTGTGAGTCCCAAAACACGGTTAACAGTACCTTTCCTGCGGATGGCCCCGTCTTGAATTTTTTCCTCGTAGGTGATCCAGGGTGTTTCCGCTGCATACTCTGGGGCTTTGACTCAGGCTCGTAGTGATGCACCCATGTTTCATTTGAGGTGACAGTTCTTCTCAAAAATGCATCACCCTCGTTGTTGAAGCGATTGAATAAGCGTTGACAGACCTTAACACGGGTGAGCTTATTGTCGTCGGCAAGCTTTCTTGGTACCCGTCGTGCACAGACCTTATGGAAACCGAGCTCGTCGTGGATGATGTGATGGGCGGAGCCACGGCTGATGTTCAAAGCGGATGCTACCTCGTCGATAGTGATTCGCCTATTCGCCAGAACCACCTCACGGGCTTGCTGATTGTTGTCGTCTGTAACGGAGGTTGATGGCCGTCCCGCTCCCTGTTCATGCGTTACACTTGTTCGATCACTTTTAAACTTCTCTATCCACAAAAACACAGTTTTACGTGATAGTGCACTTGTCCCGTATTGCGATGATAGTCTGCGATGAATATCTGCCCCTTTGACACCCTCCGACCAGAGTAATCGGATCATCGCCCGTTGTTCCTCTTTGGCGCACACTTCTAATGGAGCTGCCGTGCTATACCTGCAACAGAAGGAAGAACAATGGCGGAAATAAGATCAAACTGTCACAGCATTACAACAACAGTATAACAATGGCATGTGCGAGGACAGAAGTCAACTTGCGCAATGTAACAAACGCTATGGCAAAAGTGCAGATAATTTTTGACTTGCCCTCGTATTACTTAATCTTTCGTAAATGGTTCAAAGATTATATGCCAGAAAGTTGTTACTTTCACGCTTTCCATTTCGATATATCCTATTATTTCTATGTTTCCGATAGTGAAACACACTTTATAAGGCTACGTTTTTGATCCATTTAAGAAAGATTAAGTGCTATAAACGGATCAAATATGCAGAGATATCCACACCGTTAATTACGCGAAGAAAGGCTGGAGACATTTGAATAAGTAAGACAAAAATAACGTATATCTTGGTCAAAAAATACTGTGTAACTTATGGCCAATCCTCACTTATTCACTACTGGCCATTAAAATTGCTACACCAAGAAATGCAGATGATAAACGGGTATTTATTGGACAAACATATTATACTAGAACTGACATGTGATTACATTTTCACGCAATTTGGGTGCATACATTCTCAGAAATAGGTACCCAGAACAACCATCTCTGGCCGTAATAACGGCCTTGATACGCCTGGGCACTGAGTCAAACAGAGCATGGATGTCGTGTACAGGTATAGCTGCCGATGCAGAATCAAAACACGATACCACAGGTCATCAAGTGTAGTGACTGGCATATTGTGACGAGCCAGTTGCTCGGCCACCATTGACCAGACGTTTACAATTGGTGAGAGATCTGGAGAATGTGCTGGCCAGGGCAGCAGTCGAACATTTTCTGTACCCAGAAAGGCCCGTACAGGACCTGCAACATGCGGTCGTGCATTATCGTGCTGAAATGTAGGGTTTCGCAGAGATTGAATGAACGGTAGAGCCACGGGTCGTAACACATCTGAAATGTAACGTCCACTGTTGAAAGTGCCGTCAATGCGAACAAGAGGTGACCGAGACGTGTAACCAATTGCACCACATATCATCACGCAGGCTGATACGCCAGTATGGTGATGACCAATACACGCTTCCAATGTGCGTACACCGCGGTGTCGCCATGCACGGATGCGACCATCAAGATGCTGTAAACAGAACCTGGATTCGTCCCAAAAATTACGTTTTGCTGTTCGTGCACCCAGGTTCGTCGTTCAGTACATCATCGCAGGCGCTCCTGTCTGTGGTGCAGCGTCAAGGGTAACCGCAGCCATGGTCTCCGAGCTGATAGTCCCTGCTGCTCAAACGTCGAACTGTTCGTGCAGATGGTTGTTGTCTTGCAAACGTCCCCATCTGTTGACTCAGGGATCGAGACGTGGCTGCACGATCCGTTACAGCCATGCGGATAAGATGCCTGTCATCTCGACTGCTAGTGGTACGAGGCCGTTGGAATCCAGCACGGCGTTCCGTATTACCCTCCTGAAGCCACCGATTCCATATTCTGCTAACAGTCATTGGATCTCGACCAACGCGAGCAGCAATGTCGCGATACGATAAACCGCAATCGCGATAGGCTACAATCCGACCTTTATCAAAGTCGGAAACGTGATGGTACGCATTTTTTCTCCTTAGATGAGTCATCACAACAACGTTTCACCAGGCAACGCCGGTCAACTGCTGTTTGTGTATGAGAAATGGGTTGGAAACTTCCTGATGTCAGCACGTTGTAGGTGTCGCCACAGGCGCCAACCTTGTGTGAATGCTCTGAAAAGCTAATCATTTGCATATCACAGCATCTTCTTCCTGTCGGTTAAAGTTCGCGTCTGTAGCACGTCATCTTCGTGGTGTAGCAGTTTTAATGGCCAGTAGTGTATTTTTCACAGTCTGATTCCGTTTGCTAACAGTCAAAGCTCTGAGACGAAATTTAATGTCGATTACGTGCTTGTTGCCTGTCTATATACCGTTCCTGAAACAGACGTAGTGTAGGTTACATAAAACTTATCGGCAGGGGCTGCTGAATCACCCCGTGTTCGCCGCCGTAGTCGTGTAGACAGCGATCCTGCCTGTCCTGCCGGGGGCCCCGGGTTCGATTCCCGGCTGCATTGGAGATTTTCTCCATTCAGCGACTGAGTGTTTGTGTCGTCTTCATCATCATCATCATTTCATTCTCATCGACGCGCAAGTCGCCGAAGTGGCGTCAGCTCAACAGACTTGGGCCAGGCGATCGGGTGTACCCGCCGGGAGGCTCTCGCCACGCGACATTTCATTTCAAACATGCCGCATGCCCTAACAACGTTAGTGACGACGCTAAACGCGAATAAGAATAATGCACGCTGGTTCAAATGGTTTAAATGGCTCTGAGCACTATGGGACTGAACTTCTGAGGTCATCAGTCCCCTAGAACTTAGAACTACTTAAACCTAACTAACCTAAGGACATCACAAACAGCCATGCCCGAGGCAGGATTCGAACCTGCGACCGCAGCGCTCGCGCAGTTCCAGACTGTAGCTCCTAGAACCGCTCGGCTACTACGGCCGTGCACGCTGGTGATCGTTCTATAAGGCAAAGGCAATTATAAATCTAACCACCGATGGTGTGTACGTGTTCGAAACTACACCGACATCTGTCCGTATTTTCTGTCTGCTTCATGTTTTTGTAAGGCGGTGTATTCGTAGCACGTGGAAGTGGAAATGACAGATGCGGAGACCTGCACCGCCATAGTGGGCAAGGTCCTGATGGAGGTGGTTCGCCGTTGCCTTCCTCCGACGGTAATGGGGATGAACTATGATGAAGACGACACAACAACACCCAGTCATCTCGGGGCAGGTGAAAATCCTTGACCTCGCCAGGAATCGAATCCGGGACCCCGTGCTCGGGAAGCGAGAACGTTACCGCGAGACCACGAGCTGCAGACTCATAGCATATAGATTATAAAAGAAAAGCAACTAGTAACGGCCTTTAACTGAAAAGACATAATCCAATATGGCGTCTCCTAAGTCCCGTTTGTGAAGTAGAAAACGGTCTTGTATCTTCCTCTACACGCTGCAAAAATCTGACATGTCTGATTGGGAATGTTCGGCGACATCAAACTTCACGTTGTGATGTGACAAAACTCGTCCAGCTCGGCGGCCACGTCACGTGTGACGACAGCTCATGCTTTTTAGAGCTGTAGAGTGCTGCAGCCGACTGCGGCCCCGTCTTGCGACGCGCGCCTGTGTGGCACGCCCCCTGTCCCAGTGCAGCGCTTCTCGCTCGGTTCCCGACGCCGCGCCGGCCACGAGGTCGCGGTGAGGCTGTCGGCTGCACTCAAACCACCTGCAACACACACAAACATCGAAACTGGCAGAATGTGTTGTTGTAACACGATCAGAGTTTCACAAGCGAAGAGGTATTGTGATCGTGGTACTGGGTTACATTTTGTAACGTATCAGTACATCGCAGAGCTCTCTGCAATCACTCGGTTGAGATTCGTTCACGGCAGCTCCTCTTCTCATTTCTGTATGGACTACAAATATAAAATGCACACACCTGTCATTGCAATACTTCAGACGTTGCAGATATTAATCTTTATTCTGCGGTTGCTCTAAGTTCCAGCAACATAGAGAAAAATTCCTCCCACAACTGAGAAAGCTCAGGTTACCATACCCCACAAGCATTGCTGGTCGTTTACTAATAAAGACAAGGCAGTTCTAAGATGTCTGATAAGACGTATTACAGTTAGGAATTTTAAAATCTGACCGCATACCTAATGGGAAGGTGTGATCATAATTTCTAGTGGTCTGCCGAAAAGCTGTTTGTATATAAAAGAGCAGTGACAATACGAAACTCTTTGGAAGAATATTTTGGAAGGAAAAATTCAATTATCACTTCTGTGGAACTTCGTGGCGGATTAAAACTATGTGCCGGACCGAGACTCGAACTTGGGACGTTTGTCTTTGGCGGTAAGTGCTGTACCGACTCAGCTGCCCAACCACGACTCACGACCCTTCCTCACAGTTTTACTTCCTCCAGGCCCTCATCTCCTACCTTCAAAATTTGAGGAAGGATCGCGAGTCGTGCTTGGGTAGTTCACTAGTAAAACACGGCAAGTGGCGTAACGCGATTTCCCAGAAACTTCGCCTTGTGGAAGAGGGGTCAAAATAAGCGAACACGTGTCTTGGCTTTACCATAGATACTCGACCGTTTCATAGAACACGACGGTCAAACTTTTAGGTGTAATTTAGAAGCTTTTTAGTGCGCCTTCAGTTCAATGATATCAATGTTCGAGCTCATGCGTTGGCCTTTACGTCATCACTGTACTCAAGATGTGGACCCACCGTCCGCAGACTTTCACCGGTCTCCTCATTGGTGAACTGGCTCCGCTGTCGTGCATGCCCCTGTTGCGCTCGCTCACATGGCGCCTGCGCTCTCCCACATCAAAACTTCCTTCGTCGATCATGCGTCGATCATGGCTATGTGCACACAAATCTCCCCTGTGCCAGTGCACATTTGGTGCATGATGTCTACGGCCTGTTGACGAAGAATCATCCTCAGAATGTGGTTGAAAGACGCCACTCAGGAGTAGCATGGCCTTCGGTGTGACGAGCGGTTCACCAAAAGTATTTTTTGTGACAGAGATCCGAGCCACCTGGTACCTCGTGGTCAACGAAAAGTTTCCGACACGATGTAGACTGCACAACATTGTGCTAGCTGACTCCCCAGTGTGGATGCGGTGTCGTGCGACTGACACGGGTGAACATAGCCTAGAATGCAAACCTTCAGCACATGTGTGGCTTCCAATCCAGTAGATGCTTGCCTTCTATATCCGAGTGCCACCCCACACGATCGGGCCCGGAATGCTCATTCGCCTGGTTAAGACCTACTTTTCCCAATCAAAGGCACATCCAATTAACTGGATCAAACGACTTTCCGTCCACTACCTTTTTTGGGTGGTCTCAAGGATGTCCTTGAAGTTTAGGAACGACGTGATCAATTGCAGTACAGTTCCAGATATTGTCAGACCTTTGGTAATTACTTTAACAGTGTATTCAAGGATCTCCCCATCCACCCCCCACGTCGCCCCCCTCCCCCCCCCCCCCTGCACGCCGTAGCTGGGTTGTACCGGATGAGAGCAGTTGAATCTGGTGAACGCGAATTTGAATCTCGAAATGGAACATTGTACAAGACTGTATACCGAGACAACATATCTAGGTCCCCGCTGTGGAAAGTCGGGTCCAGATAACGTTTATTTTCTGAGGTTTTCTAGTGGTCGTCATTCTTATGTTGTGCTACAGGAAAGATTCCTCAGTTTGGTTGTATTCTGTTTTATATTGTGTACTAAAAATACAACACGGTCACACAGATTCCGTTTCGTATTGTAATATTATTATGTACACTATTGGTTAGTACCATGTGAGTCCCCTACCTTATTTCAAAAAACAAATAAACAAAATTTTTTTAAAAAAGATGTTAGTGTTCCAAGAGGGAAAATTAGTGACATTTTTCTTGTTCAAATTGTACGGCACATTTCAGCTTTGTCACTACTGTAGAAAAAATATATTTGTGACGGATTAGATTCATACTTTCGCGCCTCATGTTCGTAACACGACCAGTTTTTTTTATGTTGTTCATTTATCTACCCATGTCCACAGAATGTTTCTTATCAACTTAGGGGATACAAGGGCATTATAATAATTGTAAAATTACAACTTGGTTTCACAATAAGTGTCATACATTTATTAAATAATGTATGTGCGTATGGTATTTTCAGGGGCGACATTCATTTTAAACGCAGCGTAGCCATAAGCCTCGCAGACAAAATTAGTGGAAATGAAAGAAATGCATGCAGCGTACAAGGAATTCGAAAGTGAAATTCTATCTACCGATCAGACAGAAAACCGTATTAAGTTCCGGTCTTAAGTTAAAAAAGAAACGAATGGAAGCCATCTGTCCAGACGCTCAGTGGCCTTAATGGCAACGAAACGGAAGATGACAGAGAAAAGGCTGAAATACTGCATGTCTTTTTCCAAACCTGTTTCACTGAGGAAGATCGTACTGTAGTTACTCCTTTAAATAGTCGGACGAACGTCAAAACAGATATCGAAGTAAGTGATGACGGGATAGAAAAGCAACTGAAATCGCTGAACGAAGGAAAGGTCACTGGATCTGACGAGATATCAGCACGACTCTACATAAGGTGTACGAAATAGCTTGGCCCTCTTCCAGCAGCCGTCCACCGTAGATATCTGGAGCAACGACGTGTTCCTGATTATTGAAAGAAGCACAAGTCATTCCCGTATTGAAGAAGGGTCATCGAACAGACTCTAGGCCTGTATCTCTGATGTCGGTCTGTTGTAGAATTTCGCTACATGTTTTATGCTCGCCCATTTCTGGAGACGTTGGGTCCTCTGTGTAGGAATCAACATGGATTCAGAAAACAACGATCGCGTAAAACTCAGCCCGCTCTTTTTATCGAGGAGACCGAGAAAGCAGCACATACCGGCGCCCGGTTTGATGCCATGTTCGTTAACTTCCAGAAGGTGTTCCATGCGGCTCCGCACTGTCACGTAGTGAACAAAATACGAGAGTATGAAATATCAGAGCAACTATGTGACTGGCATGAAGAGATTCTATAAAACAGAAACATAGCATGTCATTCTTAGCAAAGAGAAATCTTCAGACAAAAATCACTTCGGACGTACCCCAAGGGAGTGTTACTAGCCTTTACTTTTCACAATATGTGTGAATGACCTAGTAGACAAGGTCGGAAGTTCCATGCGGCTATCGTATACAGAGAAGAAGCAACGTTATAAAACTGCAGCAGAATGGAGGAGGACCTGCAAAGGATCGACGCTTGGTGCAGCGTTTGGCAGTTGATCCTCAACGTAAACAAATGTAACGTATTGCGTATAAATGGGCAGAAATACACATTATTGTATTATACTGTTGCAGAGGAATCACTGGAAGCAGGGACGTCCAAAAAATATTCAGAACTGTGCATACTGAGTGATTTAAAGTTGAACGACCACATAAAACTAATCGCAGGCAAGGCAGATATCAGACCGAGATTCATTGAAAGATTCCTCAGGAAATATAGTCTGCTCAAAAAGGAGGTCGTTTACAAAACTCTCGTTTGACCAATAGTTGAATACTGCCTGTCAGTGTGGGATCCGTGCCATATAGGATTGATAGAGGAAACAGAGAAGATCCAAAGAAAAGCAACGCGTTTCGTTACAGGTTCATTTAGCAAGCGCGAAAGCGTCACAGAAATGATCAGCGCTCCCCAGTGACAGACACTGCAAGAGAGGCGTTGCGCATCGCTGTGTGGTTTACTGTTAGAGTTCCGAGAGCATACACTCCCAGAAGAGTCAACCAATACAATGCTTCCTCCTGCATATCTCGTGGAAAGAACATCAAGACAAAATTAGAAAGATTAGAGCTCACACGGACGCTTGACAACAATCATTCTTCCCGAGGACCATTCGCGACTGGGAAAGGAGGGAAGTGACAATGAAACCCAAAGTACCCTCCGCCATACACCATGATGAGGGGTTGTAAATTACCCTGTAGAAGTAGAAGTAAGTGACTATCCAAGACATTTCCGATTGATTAAAGAAATGTCGTGAATAATTTTTTTTTGTTTGGGGAAGGAGACCAGACAGCGAGGTCATCGGTCTCATCGGATTAGGGAGGAACGGGGACGGAAGTTGGCCGTGCCCTTTCAAAGGAACCATCCCGGCATTTAACTGGAGCGATTTAGGGAAATCACGGAAAACCTAAATCAGGATGGCAGGACGCGGGATTGAACCGTCGTCCTCCCGAATGCGAGTCCAGTGTCTAACCACTCCGCCACCATGTTAAAGTGCAAGTAGGCTGTTTATGTGTTTGTATGTTGGCAGCGCTTTGTTGCGCTCTGCGTTAATAACTCTGACAGCGCTGTGTGCACTCTGTAAGAGACTCTGTGGCTGGTGGGACTCGCAGCTGGAGGTGAACAGCCAGCAGTGATGGAAGTTGGCTGAGAGTAGTCAGCAGTGATGGAGATCAGAAGTTAATAATTAGCAGAGATGGAGGTTTGCAGTATTAGTGCGAGCGGACGATCTAGACGTGTGTCCATTATGGAAATGTAATTTGTCGATGATTATATAATTTTTGGAACTCTATGTCATGCACGGTTATATAATTTTTGAACTGGTTGTCACATTAAGGTAAATACCGGGTGATCAAAAAGTCAGTATAAATTTGAAAACTGAATAAATCACGGAATAATGTAGATAGAGAGGTACAAATTGGCACACATGCTTGGAAAGACATGGGGTTTTATTAGAACCAAAAACAAAAATACAAACGTTCAACAAATGTACGACAGATGGCGCTTCATCTGATCAGAATAGCAATAATTAGCGTAACAAAGAAAGACAAAGCAAAGATGATGTTCTTTACAGGAAATGCTCAATATGTCCACCATCATTCCTCAACAATAGCTGTAGTCGAGGAATAATGTTGTGAACAGCACTGTAAAGCATGTCCGGAGTTATGGTGAGGCATTGGCGTCGGATGTTGTCTTTCAGCATCCCTAGAGATGTCGGTCGATCACGATACACTTGCGACTTCAGGTAACCCCAAAGCCAATAATCGCACGAACTGAGGTCTGGGGACCTGGGAGGCCAAGCATGACGAAAGTGGCGGCTGAGCACACGATCATCACCAAACGACGCGCGAAAGAGATCTTTCACGCGCCATCTGTCGGACATTTTGTGAACTTTGTTTTTTTTTTGTTCTGATAAAACCCCATGTCATTCCAAGCATGTGTGTCAATTTTTACCTCTCTATCTACATTATTCCGTGGTTTATTAAGTTTTCAAATTTATACTGACTTTTTGATCACCCTGTACATTGTTTTGCTTTGCAAACCACATGCCTATTAGTAGTTAGAGCCTACAGTAGTTAGAATCTTTTATTTAGGTGGCTTTATTGGTGTTTGCTGCATTGCTGTAGTTCGTGTAATCAAGATTTTTGTGAAAGTGACTTATGAAATGTATAGGTTATTGTTAGGATTTCTCCTTATTCAGGGCCATTATTCTGAGTTAATTTTAAAGCAGTCATATCGCGTTATCCTTGAATATTGTGAGTAATTAATGATTAGGTAAAGTTTGAGTTCTGTTTGTCAGGACAAATTCTGTAGGTCAGCGTTGAAATGATAAAATAGCAAAGAGGCAGTATAGTCAACGTCACTCAGCAGTTTAAGTAAAAATATTTTTTGTAAAGAGGTTTCATCCTCTCAGTTATTGCAGTTTTAGGAAAAAAACGTTTAAAATTATTAAGTGTCAAAAGTAAGACTAAATATTCTTATGAAGATATCCTATAATGCTTTGGTAGCTAGGTACTAGATTTGCTAAAAATATGGAGCCATGGGTTCATACCGTAACGTACTATGATAAAATATTTGTTGTTGATACAGCTATACCAGTACGAAACATTCGTGTAATGTTGTTATTGTGGTCTTCAGTCCTGAGACTGGTTTGATGCAGCTCTCCAAGCTACTTTATCCTGTGCAAGCTTTTTCACTGCAACCTACATCCTTCTGAATCTGCCTAGTGTATTCATCTCTTGGTCTCCCTATACGATTTTTACCCTCCATGCTGCCCTCCAATGCTAAATTTGTGATCCCTTGATGCCTCAGAAAATGACATACCAACCGGTCCCTTCTTCTTGTCAAGTTGTGCCACAAACTCGTCTCGTCCCCAATTCTATTCAATACCTCTTCATTAGTTATGTGATCTACCCATCTAATCTTCAGCATTCTTCTGTAGCACCACAGTTCGAAAGCTTCTATTCTCTTCTTGTCCAAATTGTTTATCGTCCATGTTTCACTTCGATACATGGCTACACTCCATACAAATACTTTCAGAAACGACTTCCTGACCCTTAAATCTATACTCGATGTTAACAAATTTCTCTTCTTCAGAAACGCTTTCCTTGCCATTGCCAGTCCACATTTTATATCCTCTCTACTTCGACCATCATCAGTTATTTTGCTCCCCAAATAGTAAAACTCATTTACTACTTTAAGTGTCTCATTTCCCAAGCTAATTCCCTCAGCATTACCCGACTTAATTCGACTACATTCCATTATCCTTGTTTTGCTTTTGTTGATGTTCATCTTATATCCTCCTTTGAAGACACTGTCCATTCCGTTCAACTGCTCTTCCAAGTCATTTGCTATCGCTGACAGAATTACAATACACAGATGAAACATGTTGTCATCCATGTCAACAGCACGTTGCGTATGAGAGGGAAGGCACAGTTCCACAAGGCAGCGAAGGGTGAACGGTGCACCAGAGTAAATAGCTGGCTACATTTTGAACACAGAACGTTATTCAAACGAAGAATAAGATCAAATGCAGCTCATATACACTGATAAGCCAAAACATTATGACCACTGCCCATCGTGAGGATGGATGCCGCCTGGTTGCGTTGCGGGCACGTGACGTGCTAATAAAAGAACGTAAGCGGAGCAAACACGGATGGGGGATAACCCTAGCGAAGATAAAAGCTGCAAATGGGGAAATCCATTGAGGTAAGCCACTTTGAGAAAGGGCAGACTATTATTACGCAGAGCCTGTAAACGCTTGTCTCGAAAACGACGAAGCTGGTCGAATGTTCACGTGCTACTGTCGTGCGCACTTAGGCAAAGAGGCACAGGGTGACAATTATTGAAAGATATGAAAAAGACCTAAATTAGTTAAAACCACTCCCTGCACACACTTCATTCAACGTGTAAACGTCACTACAGGTATTCGGATTTACGTTATGACATGTTCGAGATGTCTGCCATCATTGGCGTTGATGTGGAGCAGACGAATAGAGAAATTCTGCATGACCCCATAGTGTCGGAACCTCGATGCTGTCGATGACCTCCTGAATGGCTGTGTTCTGCTCAGAAATTGTTTTAGGGTTATTACTGTACAGCTTGTCTTTAAACATAGTCCCACAAGAAGGAGTCGCATGTGTTTTATGTCCGGAGAATATGGGGGCCAATCGAGACCCCTGCCAGTGGCCTCTAGATACCCAGAGCCAGAATGCGGTCCCCAAAGTGCTCCTCCAGGACATCAAACACTCTGCTGCTTCGATGGGATCGAGCTCCGTCTTGCATGAACCACATCTTGTCAAAATCAGGGTCACTTTGGATTTCGGCAGTCACCGTGCCATCAAGGAATATCGCACAGATTATTTGGTGACTGTACATTGCACACCACACAGTCACCCGTTGACGGTGACGAGAGTTCGCCATCGCGAAATGCGGATTCTCAGTTCGCCAAATGCGCCAGTTTTGTTTATTGACGAACCCATCCAAATAAAAGTGGGCTCTGTCGCTAAACCAAACCATACAGCGCACGCTAATTCCCATCATGCCCCGCGGCCAACAGTGCAGTTTGAACGTCCTAACGTAAACCATTCAGAAGTTATAACGATTTTATTTCATGTACTTCAATAACTGCCACCTTGTAGAAGGACAGTGAAACTACCACTAGGCGCTAAATGGTTGGACTTCCACAGCTCTTCACAGAATGTGGGGTTCGGAGGCTTCTCTGCTCTGTAAAGAAGGAGAGACAATGATCTGCGACATCTTTGCCAAAAGAGCACAATACTGTTCTACATCTAAATCTACATCCATACTCTGCAAGCCACCTGACGGTGTGTGGCGGAGGGTCTTTCTCCAAACACAAGCATTTTGAAATTAGATGTAGTTCACACCAACCAGTTGGCCTCACCTTACGAACAGGTGCTAATTGTTCTGGTGATTCTTTGCGTAACTTGTACTCACCAGCCACAACCCACTCACCTAAGTCATAATTTTCCATCTTTCTTTTATATTTTAAGGCTTATTTTGTCTTTTCCTTGTAAGTGATCTCCTCCCCCCCCCTCTCCACCCAGTACACGATTTCAATTCCAGTCTGCCCTTGCTTTCCTGCTAACTCTTGAACACACACTGCCACACCTTTTACTGTTTGCACCCTGATTAGTCTCACTTATTCCTACCACTTCTTTTACCAGCTTACTCTTTTACTATAAAGTTAGTGCTTACCTAATTTTTTGTTAATTGCTGTGTTGCTCCTTGTCTGGTAAACAGAATTTGTCTGTATATAATAGTATTTTTTTCCTGATGGCAATTCTTCTGCACAGTTAAGTACATGAATTTTTGCTGTACGTACAGTAACATTATGAGCATCTTCCTGAACCAAACGATAATTTAATTTCAAGAAATATGATACACACAAGCAACTGGAGAAATAATATCTTAATTAAGACATACAGTTCATCATCACTATTGCAGTCCAACCATGTTCAAAATTTGTTCCTGGCAAAAATAGAATTTTAGAACTAAGTTTTACAACAAAATTCTTTGCATATTTATTTGTAGTATCAGTGCCACAACAACAGCCATAACTGTTATCAATGCTTTGTAGAACATGTCTCCTCAACAGGGTGTAGAACAGTTTCATTTTGGTTTCATTTTGTTTTAAGACAGTGATAATTTAATAAAAGGTGTGCAATGTGTGTTCACAAGATGCTTAGGCAGCACTGCTGACTATGTTCCAAAAGAGCAATATGGTATCCATGCACTAAATCACAAAAAAACTGACTCAGTACAAAACACCACTGTTGCACGCACAAGTGTTTCGGAGCACACCGTTCATCGTACATTGTTGAACACTGAGATCCGCAGCAGTCCACCCCTACGTGTACACATTCTGACCGATGGACATCATGAGCTACCATTTCAGTGGGCACGAGAACATCGGGACTCGACCATTGATCAATGGAAACGTGTCGGTTCTTCGGATGAACCACATTTTTGCTACACTAGGTCGCTGGTCGCCTCCACAAAAGCCGCCATCGGAGTGAACGGCGTCTCGAAACGTGCGGCGAGTCACGGTCGTAGGATAATGGGAGCAGTGTTATGCTGTGGGAGATATTCTCCTGCGCTTCTGATGATATGTGGTAGTAATGAAAGACACGGTGACAGTTGCAAACCACCTGCATCCCTTCATGCTTTATGTCTTTCCCGACGGACATGTTATCTTTCAGCTGGATAATTGTCCGTACTTCGGAGCCAGAGCTATGCTACAGTGGTTTGAGGGGCACTACTGTCAAGTGACGATGTTTCGGCGACCAAATTCGCCTGATGTAAATCCTAACGAACACATCTGGGTCGCTATCAGGCGCCATAACCGCGTAGGCAAGTCAGCGGCCCGTTATTTATGCGAATTACATGACCTGTGCGTAGACATCTAATGCGACATACCTCCACAAACCTACCAACGAACTGTCGGATCCCTGATACGCAGAATCAGTGATGTATTTCGTTCCAGAAATGGATAAACAAGCTATTGAGCACGTGGTTATAATGTTTTGGCCCATCCGTGTATGGTCGAGCAAATAGCTATACACAAGAAGCAGGACTATTTTTGCACATGCACGAACCATCATTTAGGACATTCACAGCAGTGTACTGTTGTGTGTGCGTGGAACAGGCTAAGTACATCCTGTTTCAGGAATTTAGTTTTGATGACTAAAAGTGGACATAGGGCGAATAAGATTTTATTTTAAAATTTTATTAGGTCAAACCTAAGTCGAGCCACATGTCCATATTCAGCGACGCAGAGTAAGTATCATCACGTCATATGAACAGGCTTTATTATATACCGGACATTTATAAGTGGACATTAATTAGTGGTTTGTCCACCCTTCGCCCTTATAGTGGATGAACTCCGCTGGAAACATTTTTAATGATTTTATTATTATTATTTAGCGTATGGCTAATACAGACATATCATAAAATTAAATTACATATACATATGTACATATTGAGACACAAGAAACTTAAGTTTGTCTTTACAACTGAATATCAAGACCTTCAATCCAGCGCACTGCATCTGGAGTTGCTAGCAGGAAGTCCTCTTTGGCGCCGTGATAAGCTCGAATTGTGCATTCACTGATAATGTGGTGAACAGTCTGGCGTGGATCCCCGCAGTCACAGGCTGGATTAGGAAGCTCCTTTCACTTAAAGAGATCATCCCAGCATTGGCCATGACCGGCACGGATTCTGTTGAGAGTAGTCCAGGTCTTGCGTGGTAGGTCAAATCCACTTGGAAGTTTAGCACCTGAGAAGATGTTACGCAGACACACATCTGTCACTGCTTCCTACCGACCTTTCCATTCTTCAAGAGGTTTGAAATCTTTAGCAAGCATGTCAGCAGCATCGCACAGAGTTGGAAGGCGTGATTTCAGTCTCTTACGATTTAAAAGTGGCAGGTCGCTATGCACAGGTAGGTTAGAATTACTGGAGATCTTGTGGAATTCTCTCATAAGGGCAGTACATCTGCGTAGATCAGGAAGCATTATACCGGTTAACAGTGGATGCCAGTAAACTGGAGTAGATCTGATTGCGCCAGATATTATGCGCATTGTCGTATTCAGCTGGGTGTCAACAAGCCTTGTATGATGACTGTTCATCCAACCAGGTGCACAATACTCAGCACTTGAGTACACCAAGCCCAGAGCTGAAGATCCCAGGTGGTTGCTGAAGATCCCCAGGTAGTTCCGCATAGCTTATAGAGGATGTTGGCGCGAGTCCTCAACTTTTGAGCTAAGTTAAGGAGGTGTTGTTTGAGGCATAGTGTACTGTCCAGGATGACACCAAGATATTTTGGGTTCCAATTATGACGAAGAATTCTGCCTCTGGAACTTACTTCCAGTTTTACGTTCGCCAACCGATTATTTAAATGGAAGGAACACACTTCTGTTTTACTCACACTGGGTTGGAGTCTCCAGATTTTGAAGTAATTATCTAATACAGACAGGTCATTAGTTGGAATCTCTTCTGTTGTCTTCATTTCCTGGTGTCGTACAGCTAGAGCCAGGTCATCGGCATTGAAGTATTTTCTGGACGAAGTGTCATTTTTTTCGCATTACAAAACGGTGTCATAATCCTTTTAAACAGATAATGTATATCATTCTGTTTGCATAATACACATGAGCCACAAATTTCGATAGATAAACGTTAGTAGTATAACCACAGCTCAAGACAATCATTGTTTAGTGTTCTATTACTTGTAAAATGCAGAGTGTCGACAACTTGAGCCGTTGCTAAAATGTAAGGAGAATCGCCGGCCGCGGTGGCCGTGCGGTTTAGGCGCTGCACTCCGGAACCGCGGGACTGCTAAGGTCGCAGGTTCGAATCCTGCCTCGGGCATGGATGTGTGTGATGTCCTTAGGTTAGTTAGGTTTAAATAGTTCTAAGTTCTAGGGGACTGATGACCTAAGATGTTAAGTCCCATAGTGCTCCGAGCCATTTGAACCATTTGTAAGGAGAATCCATGAAGTGTGGGGAACCGTGTAAGTAGATGGTGACCAAGACATCGACTGGTGGTCCACATTTTAAAAGGAAAGAGGTAAGGACCGTTTAGGATTCCGTCGATGACGAAGTCATTTGAGACTGAACAGAAGTTCGATTTGCGGTAAGGACGGGGAATGAAATCGGCCCGATGATTTCCAAAGAAACCGCAATGGTATTTGACCCAGGTGATTTAGGGAAACCGCGGACATTCTACATCAGGACGCCGGACGGGGATTTGAACCGTCGTCCTCTCGAATATGAGTCCATTGTCTTATCACTGCAACTCCAAATTGATTAAAATGCGCTCCAATTTCCAGTGAACGCTGTTTTCTTTCATCCTTGATGGAGAACGATGAGTTTGTTTTGCGCAGACTGGCTCTCGTGTCCGCCTCTCTTTCTGGGTGGTCAGCGTGTCCAGCTGCCATGCGGAGGTCCCGGGTTCAATTCCTGGTACTTCCAGGGATTTTTACTTGGTGGGAAGACTGGAACGAGGTGCTCTCAGCCTCGTGATGCCGTTCCGGGAGCTGTTTGAATGAGAAGTAGCGGCTCCAAAGCCAACAACGATCGGGAGAGCGGTGTGCTAAGTACATGCGCTTCCTTACTGCATCTACAGAACGCTACATGGCAGAGTATGACGCGGCTGTTCGGTTGACATCGCGCAGTCTTCAGGACCCGATTGCGGGATTTAGTTTTTTTTAGTTTTTTCTTTTTTTTTAGTTTTTGTGGAACTGTGGTCTTGAGAATAGGCACAGAAATGTCAGTATTCTGTCTCGATCTCGCCCGGAGTATAAGCTGTCTCACTAGTTCACGAGCAACTTGACGCTGTGACGTTGTCTTCATTACTGACCATTTGCGCCTGAGTGGTCCACGAGCCTTTCGTAAGCACTTGCTACCAACATGCTCGCGAGTGTACGGTGAGCCGTTCGGCTCGCAAGTGTAGACGCACCGTTACGCTGTACCTCCGTGCGCCAGCGCACGCCAGTAACCAGCGTCACGTGGCCACCAGGCCATCTCCGGCTGCTCCGGACAGACATTCTCGCCTCTGTGGCGCGTCCATTTGGACGTCAGTGTTAACTCGCGTCACGTCCCAAGTAATCACCGCTTAACAGTCGCTTAACAGTGGCCGAGCGGAAAGCCTGTTACGTTTTCCGTCCACACGGCCCGATATACCGTCCGGGGTTTTCCATGTGTCGAACATATGTGGAATTTTCTACTAGGAATCCTAGCACGTAGAATTTCCAAACTGAATATAGAAATGGATTTTAAATGAATAAATGTGATTGAAAGAATAACACAAATGTTCACAGTTTATAATTTAGTTTTCATTGCCAGTTCTACATTTACATTTACATCTACATCCATACTCCGCAAGCCACCTGACGGTGTGTGGCGGAGGGTACCTTGAGTACCTCTATCGGTTCTCCCTTCTATTCCAATCTCGTATTGTTCGTGGAAAGAAGGATTGTCGGTATGCCTCTGTGTGGGCTCTAATCTCTCTAATTTTATCCTCATGGTCTCTTCGCGAGATATACGTAGGAGGGAGCAATATACTGCTTGACTCCTCGGTGAAGGTGTGTTCTCGAAACTTCAACAAAAGCCCGTACCGAGCTAGTGAGCGTCTCTGTTGCAGAGGCTTCCACTGGAGTGTATCTATCATCTCCGTAACGCTTTCGCGATTACTAAATGATCCTGTAACGAAGCGCGCTGCTCTCAGTTGGATCTTCTCTATCTCTTCTATCAACCCTATCTGGTACGGATCCCACACTGCTGAGCAGTGTTCAAGTAGTGAGCGAACAAGCGCACTGTAACCTATTTCCTTCGTTTTCGGATTGCATTTCCTTAGGATTCTTCCAATGAATCTCAGTCTGCTTTACCGACGATCAACTTTATATGATCATTCCATTTTAAATCACTCCTAATGCGTATTCCCAGATAATTTATGGAATTAACTGCTTCCAGTTGCTGACCTGCTATATTGTAGCTAAATGATAAGGGATCTTTCTTTCTATGTATTCGCAGCACATTACACTTGTCTACATTGAGATTCAACTGCCATTCCCTGCACCATGCGTCAATTCGCTGCAGATCCTCCTGCATTTCAATACAATTTTCCATTGTTACAACCTCTCGATATACCACAGCATCATCCGCAAAATGCCTCAGTGAACTTCCGATGTCATCCACAAGGTCATTTATGTATAATGTGAATAGCAACGGTCCTACGACACTCCCCTGCGGCACATCTGAAATCACTCTTACTTCGGAAGACTTCTCTCCGTTGAGAATGACATGCTGCGTTCTCTTCTCTAGGAACTCTTCAATCCAATCACACAATTGGTCTGATAGTCCATATGCTCTTACTTTGTTCATTAAACGAATGTGGGGAACTGTATCGAACATCTACATGGATACTCTGTAAATCACATTTAAGTACCTGGCAGAGGGTTCATCGAACCACCTTCACATTTCTCTATTATTCCAATCTCGTATAGCGCGCGGAAAGACTGAACACCTATATGTTTCCGTACGAGCTCTGATTTCCCTTATTTTATCGTGGAGATCGTTTCTCCCTATGTAGGTCGGTGTCAACAAAATATTTTCACATTGGGAGGAGAAAGTTGGTGATTCGAATTTCGTGAGAAGATTCCGTCGCAACGAAAAACGCCTTTCTTTTAGTGATTTCCAGCCCAAATCCTGTATCATTTCTGTGACACTCTCCCATATTTCGCGATAGCACAAAACGTGCTGCCTTTCTTTGAACTTTTTCGATGTGCTCCGTTAGTCCTATCTGGTAAGGATCCCACACCGCGCAGCAGTATTCTAAAAGTGGACGGACAAGCGTAGTGTAGGCAGTCTCCTTAGTAGGTCTGTTACATTTTCCAAGTGTCCTGCCAATAAAACGGAGTCTTAGGTTAGCCTTCCCCACAAAATTTTCTATGTGCTCTTTCCAATTTAAGTTGTTCGTAATTGTAATACCTAGGTATTTAGTTGAATTTATGGCTTTTAGATTAGACTGATTTATCGTGTAACCGAAGTTTAACGAGTTCCTTTTAGCACTCAAGTGGATGACCTCACAATTTTCGCTATTTAGGGACAACTGCCACTTTTCGCACCATTCACATATTTTTTCTAAATCATGTTGCAGTTTGTTGTGACCTTCTGATGACGTTATTAGGCGATAAACGACAGCATCATCTGCAAACAACCGGAGACGGCTGCTCAGATTGTCTCTCAAATCGTTTATATAGATGAGGAACAGCAAAGGGCCTATGACACTATCTTGGGGAACGCCAGAAATCACTTCTGTTTTACTGGATGACTTTCCGTCAGTTACTACGAACTGCGACCTCTCTGACAGGAAATCACAAATCCAGTCGCATAACTGAGACGATATTCCATAAGCACGCAATTTCACTACGAGCCGCTTGTGTGGTACATTGTCAAAAGCCTTCCGGAAATCCATAAATACTGAATCGATCTGAAATCTCTTGTCAATAGCACTCAACACTTCATGTAAATACAGAGCTAGTTGTGTTTCACAGGAACGATGTTTCCTAAACCCATGTTGACTGTGTGTTCTACAGGTTCTCCGTATTGTAGGATCACTGAGCACCATTTCATAAATCAGTCATTTAAATTTTTATGTAGTTACATGTTTATTTCTTGGTAATTATGTCTTTAGAGGTCCTCAGCGTAATCTCCCTGGGGCTCAATGACTGCGTCTCTACGTTGGCGAAGTCTTACAGTTCCATCTAACACTCCCATCTTTGTTCAGCTGACGACTGGCTCTAGCAACGCCTGTAGAAAACATTTCCACAGATGTTATGTTATCTTACGGGAATGCAGCAAGGTAACAGTCTTGACAAACGCCAATATTTCCATAGGTGAACACCTTGTTATTTTAAAGACTCGGATAAAACGATAGGTCGCTGTCCATGGTAACTATACCCTCATCGGACGCGGCTTCATCAAACGCAAACCAAATCCAGCGTATGTAGAAAAACGACACACATCGAAACAAACTACTGCTCCACTCAGCCAAAAATAACCAACGCCAGTCGTAATCAAGTGAACTATTCAAAAATGGATCAAATGGCTCTGAGCACTATGGGACTTAACTTCAAAGGTCATCAGTCCCCTAGAACTTAGAACTACTTAAACCTAACTAACCTAAGGACATCACACACATCCATGCCCGAGGCAGGATTCGAACCTGCGACCGTAGCGGTCACGCGGTTCCTGACTGTAGCGCCTTTAACCGCTTGGCTACCCCGGCCGGCAAGTGAACTATTAATTAACAACGGGTGAATAAATAATGCTAACTTTACTCCTGTGTTGTTTTAGTAGGGGAGAGCAAGATTCCAGGCAAAATTTAGCGGTACTTGTTGCCCTGATGTTAATTAATGCTTCGCTGTCGATAACATCTGACAGTTACCTTAGGTTCTGCGGGCGATAGTTGTTTAGGAGCATGTGTTTTCTTTCTGCATACGTATTTTGGTTCCTAGTTGACTTATCTCTGAACAAAGGCAGTTCAAGTTGTTGCTTTATTGTTTAAAGGGGCTAAACTACTAAGGGCATCAGTCCTAATTTAAGTTGTCACGCGCATCTATGTGCCAAGAAAACTGACGGGATGTCCAACTGTCGAAATAGCGTAGTTGTACTGGTTGTTCAAACTCTGGAAATAAGTCGAAGTCTGGTGGACTGATGTCAGGACTGCAGGGTGCATGATGTATCATTTCTTACAGCTTTATCCAAAATTCTTGAAAAAGTAATATACTAAGGAGTAGCTTCACATATCTGTAAAAATAAAGCACTAAAAAAACGTTAGCTTGGTTTTCGAGCAAGGCATTTCAACAGAAAATACTATACATGCTTTCATCGATCAAATATTAAAAGTTCTGAATAACCGAACATCAACCACTGGGATTTTTTGTGATCTCTCAAAGGCTTTTGATTGTGTAAATCTGGAATTCTTCTAGATTACCTTAAGTGTTATGGTACGAGTGGGACAACGCACAAATGGTGTAATTCACATTTAATTGGAAGAGCGCAAAAGGTAAAAATAAACGGTTAACATAATGCACAAAAAATCAGCAGATTCCTGAAACTGGGGAGATATCAAGAGTAGGGTCCTTGCGCGTTCAGTTTTGGGTCCCTTATTGTTCTTAATATATATTAGTGGCTTGCCACTCCATATTCACAAGCACGTGAAGCTAGTTGTTTTTGCTCATGACAAAAGTACACTCCTGGAAATGGAAAAAAGAACACATTGACACCGGTGTGTCAGACCCACCATACTTGCTCCGGACACTGCGAGAGGGCTGTACAAGCAATGATCACACGCACGGCACAGCGGACACACCAGGAACCACTGTGTTGGCCGTCGAATGGCGCTAGCTGCGCAGCATTTGTGCACCGCCGCCGTCAGTGTCAGCCAGTTTGCCGTGGCATATGGAGCTCCATCGCAGTCTTTAACACTGGTAGCATGCCGCGACAGCGTGGACGTGAACCGTATGTGCAGTTGACGGACTTTGAGCGAGGGCGTATAGTGGGCATATAGAGTTTGAACAGAAGTTTGTAGCAAAGAGAGAATATTCTAGATTTTTGGGTGTGTGTATTGACGAGAGATTGAATTGGAAGAAACACATTGATGATCTGCTGAAACGTTTAAGTTAATCTAATTATGCGCTTAGGGTTATTGCAAATTTTGGAGATAAACGTATCAGTAAATTGGCTCAATACGTCTATTTTCAGTTACTGCCTTCGAATGAGATTATGATTTGGGGTAATTCATCATTTAGGAGAAACGTATTCATTGCACAGCCGCATGTAATCAGAATAATAGCTAGAGCGCACACAAGATCATCGTGCAGAAATTTATTTAGGGAACTAGGGATATTTACAGTACCTTCACAATATAGACACACTTACGAGATATGTTGTAAATGACCCATCGCATTTCAAAATCAATAACTATATGCATACTTACAACACTAGGAGAACGACACTGATCTTCACTATTCTGGGTTAAATCTAAAATTGCCACAGAAAGGAATGAGTTATGCCTCCACAAAATCTTTGGTCACTTACTAAATAGCATCAAAACCATGGCAGACAGCCAACCAACATTTAAAAACAAATTAAAAGAATTTCCGATTGGTAACGTGTTCTACTCCATAAACAAAATTTTAGATGTAAATTACACAACTGGCCATTAAAATTGCTACACCAAGAAGAAATGCAGATGATAAACGGGTATTCTTTGGACAAATATATTATACTAGAACTGACATGTGATTACATTTTCACGCAATTTGGGTGCATAGATCCTGAGAAATCAGTACCCAGAACAACCACCTCTGGCAGTAATAACGGCCTTGATCCGCCTGGGCATTGAGTCAAACTCAGCTTGGATGGCGTGTACAGGTACAACTGCCCATGCAGCTTCAAACCCGATACCACAATTCATCAGGAGTAGTGACTGGCGTATTGTGACGAGCCAGTTGCTCGGCCACCATTGACCAGGCGTTTTCAATTGGTGAAAGATCTGGAGAATGTGCTGGCAAAGGCAGTAGTCGAACATTTTCTGTATCCAGAAAGGCCCGTACAGGACCTGCAATATGCGGTCGTGCATTATCCTGGTGAAATGTAGGGTTTCGCAGGGATCGAATGAAGGGTAGAGCCACGGGTCGTAACACATCTGAAATGTAACGTCCACTGTTGAAAGTGCCGTCAATGCGAACAAGAGGTGACCGAGACGTGTAACCAATGGCACCCCATACCATCACGCCGGGTGATACGGCAGTATGGCGATGACGAATATACGCTTCCAATGTGCGTTCATCGCGATGTCGCCAAACACGGATGCGACCATCATGATGCTGTAAACAGAACCTGGATTCATCCGAAATAATGCCATTCGTGTACCCAGGTTCGTCGTTGAGTACACCAACGCAGGCGCTCCTGTCTGTAATGCGGCGTCAAAGATAACCGCAGTCATGGTCTCCGAGCTGATAGTCCCTGCTGCTGCAAACGTCGAACTGTTCGTGCAGATGGTTGTTGTCTTGCAAACCTCCCCATCTGTTGATTCAGGGATCGAGACGTGGCTGCACGATCCGTTACAGCCATGCGGATAAGATGTCTGTCACCTCGACTGCTAGTGATAGGAGGCCGTTGGTATCCAGCACGCCGTTCCGTATTACCCTCCTGAAGCCAACGATTCCATATTCTGCTAACAGTCATTGGATCTCGACCAACGCGAGCAGCAATGTCGCGATACGATAAACCACAATCGCGATAGGCTACAGTCCGACCTTTATCAAAGTCGGAAACGTGATGGTACGCATTTCTCCTCCTTACACGAGGCATTACATAACCTTTCACCAGGCAACGCCGGTCAACTGCTGTTTGTGTATGAGAAATCGGTTGGAAACTTTCCTCATGTCAGCACTTTGTAGGTGTCGCCACCGGAGCCAACCTTGTGTGAATGCTCTGAAAAGCTAATCATTTGCATATCACAGCATCTTCTTCCTGTCGGTTAAATTTTGCGTCTGTAGCACGTCATATTCGTGATGTAGCAATTTTAATGGCCAGTAGTGTGGTAATTTTACAATTACGAAAAAATATAATTATGTCATGTAAAGAAACATTTTGTTAAACTGACACGTTCCCCACCATTACAAAGTGTCACACTGATGATCTACGAAAAAAGTATCAATCTAATCTAAGCTAGCTTTCCAACCACATTCGCGCAATTTCAAGTTACATTGGCGGTTCGCGGGCGAGTGTTGCTGTGGAGAACAGGCGGCCCATCCTCCAGCAACTGAGGTCGGGTTTTGTTCATTTTTCAGTTCATTTATTGAATCAGTTCATCATAACACACTTCTGTGACACTCTGCCTGTGTACAACTTTGTCCGTACTAATAAATGTCCGCAGCTCGTGGTCGTGCGGTAGCGGTCTCGCTTCCCACGCCCGGGTTCCCGGGTTCGATTCCCGGCGGGGTCAGGGATTTTCTCTGCCTCGTGATGACTGGGTGTTGTGTGCTGTCCTTAGGTTAGTTAAGTTTAAGTAGTTCTAAGTTCTAGGGGACTGATGACCATAGATGTTAAGTCCCATAGTGCTCAGAACCATTTGAACTAATAAATACATAGCAACCGAGAGAAAGTGTCATTTGTTTGGTCTCTGACTGAACTGTACAAATTTTTTTTGGTCGTGAGGAAGATTGACATCTCCAATCGTTCGACTGCGATTTCATCTCTTTCATCTCTCTTTCTGGTGCAAAGTCTGTAAGCCACGTTTCGTCAATGGCGGCGACTCGGAGCAAGAAGACTTCCCTTGCGCGATATCAAATCTTTGTTTCTGGAAGGCTGCAGTGCCTGGTCGTCTGCCCCTCTTTTCAGCACTCGAGCAGTGGGTGAACCAACACGAGGAAATTTTTCTCTCGTTCAACTCATTTGTCAGAATAGGGTGACAGATGTTGATTCTTGTAGCTTCCAGAATTTCCTCGTGTATTGTACGACGATCTTTCTGAAGAGCGTATGTACATGTTTCACAGACTTCGTTCATTTGTTGATGTTTTTTTTTCTTTCTTGGTCTTGATCGTCGTTTAACCTCACATGACCTTCACGAAGACGGTTAGACCTACGAGAAACAGTACCGTTAGCTTAACACAAACTTTATTTAAAGCACTGCAGACATCGGTCGCGATTTTGCCATGTACTATTTCGATCTTAATATCCGACCTTTGATTCTCAACAGTCACAGTATCCGAGATCAGTAAGGACACCATTTCTAACTTTTGTTCACACACACACACACACACACACACACACACACACACACAGTAAATTGATATGGATGGAAACAATACTGTTCACGAAATGACCATCATATCTTTTGATGTATGCAGTGATTGGCTCAACACAAACTGTCAGAAAATCCTTTATTTCAGGTTTCGCACCCATGATACTTCAGCAGGGGAAGCGCGCGAGACATAATGTTCACAATATAATTCGTGAGCAGGACATTTTTGTGTTCGTTGTCGTCGTCTTCGCTCGTCGTCGTCATCGTTTTACGTACGGGGATTAGGCATTTGCCCGTTACATCATTACGCTGTTTATGACATTCATTTCCTTGGTCGGCCTATGTCTCTCTTTCCCTCCAGGTTGTAGTTCGTCTCTCATTCTGATCACTAGTCGTTTGCAGCAATCTCTGCACTCAGCCATTTTCCAATTATTAGCACGTAAATTTAACTTATTTCGAACATTTTAATTATTATGCAAATCTCTCCCGGTACAGCAATTCACTTTTCTCCAAAAACTCATCTGTGATGCTTCTGTACTGTCTTCCATTCATCTTCCCTAACACTGATTTTGCATGATCTGCCATCCCAAATGGCGTCTTAATATTATCCCTAAATATTGATACGATGTGGTGTGTTCAACATATTCGCCACTAGTCTTATAATCAGATGCTATCAGCGTTTTCTCTTTTTTATAGTCCTTGTTTTACATGTATCCACATTTAAAGAGTGCTGACACTAATTCTACATCTACATCTACATGCATACTCTGGAAATCACATTTAAGTGCCTGGCAGAGGATTCATCGAACCACCTTCACATTCTCTATTATTCCGATCTCGTACAGAGCGCGGGAAGAACGAACACCTATATCTTTCCGTACGAGCTCTAATTTTCCTTGTTTTGACATGGTGATCGTTTCTGCCCATGTAGCCCGGCGTCAACAAAATATTTTTGCATTCGAAGGAGAAAGTTGGTGAATGGAATTTCGTGAGAAGACTGCTCCACAACGAAAAACGGCTTTGTTTCAGTGATGTCCCTCCCAAATCCTGTATCATTTCAGTGACACTCTCTCCCCTATTTTGCGATAATATAAAACGTTTTGCCCTTCTTTGAACATTTCCGCTGTACTCTGGCAATCCTATCCGGTAAGGATCCCACACCGCGCTGCAGTATTCTAAAAGAGGACGGACAAGCATAGTGTAGGCCGTCTCCTTAGTAGATCTGTTACATTTCCTAAGTGTCCTGCTAATAAAACGCAGTCTCTCGCTAGCAGTCCTCATAACATTTTCTATGTGTTCCTTTCAATTTAAGTTGTTCGTAATTGTAATTCCTAGGTATTTAATTGAATTTACGGCCTTTAGATTTGACTGATTTATCGTTTAACCGAAGTTTAATGGAGTCCTTTTATCATTCATGTGGATGGCCTCACACTTTTCGTTATTTAGGGTCAATTGCTAATTTTTGCACTATACAGATATCTTTTCTAAATCGTTTTGCAATTTGTTTTGATCTTCTAATGACTTTACTAGTGGATGAACGACAGCGTTATCTGCGAACAACCTAAGACGACTGCTCGGATTGTCTCCCAAATCGTTTATACAGGTAAGAAACAGCAGAGGGCTTAAAACAGTACCTTGGGGAACGCCAGAAATCACTTCTGTTTTACTCGATGACTTTCCATCAATTACTACGAATTGTGACCTCTCCGTCAGGAAATCAAAAATCCAGTCACATGACTGAGGCAATATTTCATAAGCACGCAATTTCACTACAAGCCGCGTGTGTGGTACGGTGTCAAACGCCTTATTGAAATCCAGACATACGGAATCAATTTGAAATCCCCTGTCAATAGCACTCAACACTTTCAAGAGTAAAGAGCTAGTTTTGTTTCACAAGAACAGTGTTTTCTAAATCCCAATTGGCTGTGTGTCAGTAGACCGTTTTCTTCGAGGTAATTCATAATTTTCGAACATAATATATGTTCAAAATCCTGCTGCGTATCGACGTTATTGATGTGGACCTGTAATTTAGTGGGTTACTCCTACTACCTTTCTTGAATATTAGTGTGACCTGTGTAACTTTCCAGTATTTGGGTACGGAACTCTCGTCGTGCGAACGGCTGTATATGATTGTTAAGTATGGAGCTATTGCATTAGCACACCCTGAAAGGAAACTAATTGGCATACGGTCTGGACCAGAAGACTTGCTTTTGTTACGTGATTTAAGTTGCTTCACTACTCCGAGGATATATACTTCTACGTTCCTCATGTTGGCAGCTGTATCTCGTCTCCTACCTTCCAAACTTCACCACTGGCAGAAGTAAAGCTATGAGAACGAGGCATGAGTCGTGCTTGGGTAGCTCAAATGGTAGAGCACTTGCCCGCGAAAGGCAAAGGTGCCGAGTTCGGTCTCAGTCCGGCACACAGTTTTAATCTTCCAGGAAGTTTCATATCAGTGCACACTCCGCTGTAGAGTCATAATTTCATTCTAGAATATTTGTATTGTTGTTTTTCTGTAAGTTCGTTATCCCACTTAATAGGAATACTCAAATACTTCTCGTGCGTTTCTGGTCTCTGCAGCTATATTTGGTATCTCGAATACCAGAAACGTGATAACTATCGAGCAAAAGCGCCTCAAGATTTTTTGTTTGTAACGTAAGAGAGCTATCCAAATTTTCTTTATTTCCTAATTGGATGTCTTCAATTAGTTTCTCGATAGCCATTTTACGTCACTGTAAAAGGAGAAAACATCACATGCCATCGGAGATTTGGAATCCTTTTGTTTGACAACTGAAATTGTGAGGTCTATCTGTTCCGTTGCGAAACTTATTTTGGAAATGAGAATTTATTTTACCGACATATTTTTCTTCTTTCCGCTTGGTGTTCCTTCCTTATTTTCTTCCTCTTTGGAGGAATTTGATTTTAACGTCAATAACGATCGCTCATTAATAAGCTAACGACATTCATCGATTTTAGACTGCTTTTGAATATTTAATTACGCGCGTATCGTTAGACATACTTTTCATTTTGAAGAACAACGGTGTGCAGTCGTTGTCCTGCCTACATTATTATTCGCTTGACATGTTTCCTACCTGTCTGTGTTATATCAGCTGTAGAAGAGGTGTAGTTGTCGGCTATGTCTGACGTAGACGTATTTTCTCAGAAACGCGCCGTGCCTGCTTATCTGGAGGTAAACGCAGCTGCGCCTTGCGTCCTCATTAGGTTCGCTCCGTGACTTTCTCCCTGTTGGCTCTGTCATGCTTGTTAACGTAACAAGTTCTCACTTGTTTTCAAGATAAGCTGCTTGTAATTACGTTACTGAAACTAATTCATCTGTGTAGTACGTTTGACAAAAAACAGAGGCAAGTTTAACATGAGATCCAAACACAGAGTTGCTACAAAACAGCTACAGTATTTTCTCCACACGCTACTTTCTACAATTGGGGCAAAATAAGTTCATACACTTAGTGTCTTTTGATTGAACACTATTTGTTCTGAAGCAAAATATGTGCGTTCTAATTGGTATTGCCAGCGACATATTCAACAAGTAGATGTAAACGAGAAATGAAAACTGATTACTGATTGGTTATGATTACTGATTGGTTAAGACCATAATTTTTTGATGGAATATACTGCCTAGAACAGCGATACTCAAAGCGTGCTTCGTGGAGCCCTGTGGCTCCGCGAGGCCGCTATGAAGCCTCCACCAAAATAGTGTCAACCTAAAGAACAAACCACATCAACTCTTGTCACACACTGAGAAAAACAGTTCTTATAAATATCATGTCAATGTTGGTTTAATAAATGTTAATTTTTCTCTCAATGCGTAATAGCCGAAAAGGAGGACAAGCAGCATAATAAATCTACAATAACGCTACGATCACAAAATTCAAACAAAAGAAATTATGTTGTATTAATAGGTGTGTGGCGACTATACTTGTCATTACACAGGCACGCAGTGATCACCCTAATGTTTTCTCCCCCCCTCTCCCTTCCCCTCCTTCCACACCTCTCTCACCAGTCACTGCCTTCTGTCTCATCTCCACACGCCTCGAACATTACACTACGCTCTCTCCATCTCACTCTCATCCACAAACAGCTCGAACTAC
Organism: Schistocerca cancellata; assembly: GCF_023864275.1. Classification (NCBI taxonomy): domain Eukaryota; kingdom Metazoa; phylum Arthropoda; class Insecta; order Orthoptera; family Acrididae; genus Schistocerca; species Schistocerca cancellata. The sequence continues at coordinate 387,861,100 of NC_064626.1, read as the reverse complement.
CTGGAAGGATTTGGTCGTTTCGCGTTTCTATGATTCGCCGCCCGGGGCTGTATAAACCTGCGCTGTGCAACACGAAGTACAGTACCTACTCGAGTTTGCGAATGCAACAATCCGCACACTACCTCGAACTGCACTATAATCTGTTTGTGTTTGTTATTGACTACAGTAGTAAATTTCAGTACCTTGTGGCGATCTTATTCCATGTGTGTCATATTCTAAAATTAATTGTTGATCGCAAAACCCTAAACGAATCGTTGGTTTAAGGGATTGCAATCTTGCATAGAAATTTCAAATGGTGTTCGCCCGTAAGATGTGACATCAACCTCAAAGATTTCTCATCAAAGCCGTAAGATTGAAGAAAGCGATGTAACGACCTCAAAGTCCATGTTTCAAGCAATAAGGTAGCTTACGAAGACTGAAGGTGACGAAAAGAAAGTATGACGAATCTTGCATTAATCTCGGATTTGTTTATTCTAAGTGCTCATCTCTCTTCATGTGATATAGTTCCATGGTACCTTCTAATATGCCCTGACATTTACGAACTATACACCCCAATTGCAGAGACAAGAATGAAAAATTGCTTATGCGTAATAATGAACAAGTATGAAGTAAGTGACCCAAACTGTGAATGAAAAAGCCACGGAGGCATTATCTTTGGTCAGTTATCGCATTGTACAGTCGGGTGAAGCACACACTATCGCTGAGAATTTTAATAAAACCATGTATGGCAGACATAACGCAATGTATGCTCGATTAAAAATCCGCAAAGCTACAAAGCTACAGTGCCGCTTTCGAACGACACTGTTTCGTGTTGAAATAATGATCTCACAGGCTATATCAAACAAGAACTAGCTGGTCGCCTTCGACACAATAAATTCGTACTGCAAATGGACGAGTCGACTAATGTTGCTGGATTGGTCAGTTCGATGATATCCGTATGATATCCCTATAAAAACGCACTCGAACAAGACTTGCTTACGTGCGCATCACTGCCAACTACCACTACTGGAAAAGAAATCTTTAACACGATTAACATTTTTTAAATAATCCATCTCGAATGGAACGACTGTATCGACATTTATACAGATGGAGCCAAGACAATGACTGGTAAAACAGCAGGAGCGGTAATAAAAAGTAAAGCGCTGAATTGTAGTTCCAGCCATTGTATTGTGCACAGACAAGGACTCGCGATAAGGAAGATGCCTCTCTATCTCCGTCTGAATAGGCCTCGGAAGACCCTAGATTATCAACCGGCCGCCGTTTCATCCTCAACCGATAAGCAGCACTGGATATGGATGGGCATGTGGTCAGCATACCTGGTCGTTGTCAGTTAACGTGACCGGAGCCGCTATTTGTCGGTCCAGTAGCTCCTCAATTGGCCTCACAAGGGCTGAGTGCGCCCCCTTTGCCAACAGCACTCGTCAGGATCGGACGGTGAGCCACACAAGTGCTGGCCAAGCCTGACAGCGCTTAACTTCGGCATCAGACGGGAACCGGTGTTACCACTGTGGCAACGCCGTTGGCCAAAGATGATGCCACCAAATCTAAAATTGATTCTTGAAGAAGCAGTAAAAATAATCAATTACGTTAAACCGGGCCCTCTTCAGTGCCAGCTGTTTTTAGTATTGTGTGAAGGTTACGGGAGCAGAAACTACGCTCCACACCGAGATTAGATGGTTATCTCGGGATAAGACCTTAACAAGATTATTCGAACTAAGAGCTGAATTACAAACATTTATAACTGACATTTCTTTGAATTATAAGATCGTCTGAGCGATGTGATTTGGTTGTTCAAACTAGCTTTTTTGGCAGATGTATTTGGAAAAATTAATGAATTACATGTATTTTTCCAAGGAAAACAGACAACATTTTTCAATACTAATAACAAAATTGCTTTATTAAAAAATTAGATCTTTGTGTTTGTATTGGAAAGAGAGAAACAGAAAGTTTCTAACACTGAACGTGTTCGTTGGTGAGACAGCAGAATTATCAAAGGCAATATCTGAAGAACTGATCGAATTTCTCTATGAGATGCACGTAGCTTTTGAAATGTATTTTCCTGATGAGCAAAATTAAAAACTGGAAAGGAATTCATGGTTTCAGAATCCTTTCTTACGCAATTTACAGAAGCCATTATGTAAGATGGCAAGAACTATGCACCTTACATGAAGTCATTAAAGATCACCGAACTCACGTTGAGTGAACAGTAGGGCTGAACAAAAATGACTGACAAGGCACAATGCATCTTGTAGAGGGTATAGTATGGACATATTGGAATAATTAATGTTGGGTGATGGTTTTAAAGTAATTCACGAGACATGAAAAATTTGTGGAAACGCGTCGATTTACTGGAGGCTAGTTTATCCTGGGGAAGTATTCAGAGTTGACTGCGACCGGGCTGGGGAACGGCGAAGGGAAGCGACGCATAATTAACGCGACTGGCGCTGCAATTGGCGTAAGTGATTTTGCTGGAGGGAAAACCGAGGCGAAGAGCGGACTGGCAGAAGTCTCCGTAGAGGTCTTCCGTTTCCCGCTTGCCTAGAGTGCGGACGTGGCGTTCTTTACTCAGCTTGCCTGAGAGAGAGTGAGTATCTCTGCAGTTTAGGACTTAGCAAACGGAACGATTGAGCTTGGAGATAGAAAGTTTTCGTTCAGCTATGTACTGAGCAAGATAGCTAGGAGTGAATAGACGAGCGCAGCCCCGCAGCACCACGAGGTCGGCCGACGTCTACACAACGACGCCGCCCCGCCACGCTGAATTCGGTGATATTGCGCCCGCTCCGGCCACTGATTAATTTGCTGGATCACGTCGGCAAAGTTTCCACGAGGGTTTCATGGGTCGTGTATTGTAGAATTCTTCTCGCACTTCGCATTACGCCTGGGTCAGTCGATAGGAATTAATTTTGATTTATCGCGCTTTACTCCACGTAAACGCAATTTATTCCCACTGCCTGTTAGGGGAGTCATGTAATGTGATGATTGAAGGTCGTGAGTTAAAATAAATTTGTGCTAATCGACTGCATCTGTTCTCAATCAAGTAGCTGAAATCCCAAGTCACTTTCTTAATTAATTTTATGTTCAACATTTGCATCTGGTGTTCAATAGCTGAATATAACATCAATGTGCACCCCTTTTAGTTAAAAGGGAACAATTCTGAATCAAATATCAACACTGCCACCGCAGTTCAATCAGGAGTCACAGGACCTTATTACTTTCTTTGCGTTATCCGATACTGCGGCAGTTTTTGCACTCTGTGTTGATCTGTTAGTCAATTAGCTGGGGTGAACACACGCCGAAACCAGATAAGTGACGGGTGTGGTGTTACAATAAGAAACATGTGAAACGAAACCTATGAATCCTTCTTGTAAATGACATCAGGTTCAGGTATGGAATAATTTTTTTTGTGTGTGCTGGGTTCGTGTCGAACATCCACAACTTGCCACACAGGCTCTGAATAACATACATGTGTGAAAGGGGATTCTCAGGATATGCGGCTATAAAGGCAAAATATCGCAGCAGAGTGCTTGCTTAACCTAACATGCGTCTTCGACCTCCTTCTGTCAAGCCTGACATTAAACAGTTGGTCAGAAATAATAACAATAATAATAATAATAAACTTCATACCTCCTATTAAATGGAGACAATTTTATCGGTTTACAATGGAATGAGTGTAGTTTTATTTTATGTATTGTTTTGTGTCTTGTGTAGGAGCCAGCAGTGGATTATGTACCTATGTTTGTATGATTTTCATTAGATGATTGTAATTAAAGAATGAACATAAAGCCATGTTTTGCTTATTTTAGGGCTCCGTAAAATATTTAGTATTTCATAAGAGATCCGGCCCCCAAAAAATTGAGAATCGCTATTGTAGGTGGTGGTGTACCCCTGTAACCGAGGCATATGAGGTTCAGTAAATTCGAAGGATTTTTATTTTGTTTTTAATAATGCATATTTTAGTTTTCAGCATGTCAACCCTTGTTTCCCAGACATAGCTTTTCTGTTTCCCAGTAAAAAAAGCCTTAGAAAGCGGCAAGCTCAGGCCTTTGAGCCTACATTTACGAGAATAAAAAATTGGTGAGCGTAAGAATGGGATAAGGGGGCGCAAGGAAGCCAAAAATTAAAAATGTATCTCGGCAAGTGCCAGATTAAGAATCTGAAGGTTCACGGTGTTCAATCCCGATGCGGTCCCAGGATTTCTTCTGTCAGTTCAGTGACTGGAGAAAGGCGGCGCAGTACTCCGCAAAGAAAAAAGGAAAAAAAAAGGATGATACTTCTATAGCACTGAGGTGCTCAACCCAGCCTTCGAACTGGAGACAGCTTTCGATATCACAGATATTAGCGAGGGCGGGTTGCAATCCGCAACAGTCAATGGGAACCACGCCAGACGTCCACGCCTGCCTCTCAGCAAAACAGCGACCTCACACGGAGGTCAATATAGTTCGAGTGTGCAAGAGCTCAGCCCAGTTCGAGACTTCTGCTACAGCAGACGTCATCATCATGTAGGACAGTGACAGTTAAAGTTTCTCATGAAATACACTTTCGTATTTGTTACAATTTTGTACTAGAAGATCACAATTTGTTAAACTGCACATCAAGTGACTCTTTCATGGTCGATGACAGTTGTAAATTATCCAGTACTACTGTGCCAAAGAATTTGTGAAAATTGCGTATATTTTTTATTAATTTATGTAATAAAGTGAACTAATATTTCAGGTGTTCTAGTTTGATGAGCCTTCTTCCAGAACAATGAAAGAACCCACAGTTATGGTCAGACGTAATGATTTCGTTTGGACACAACCGATATGACAATGAAATATGATATAGCTGATCCACATATGATGCGCATAGAGGCGCTACTTTGATACTAGGCTGGGTTAAATACATTTAAATTTAGATTTTGATGGTGCTACGAAGGATAGTCACAAAGTTTTATCACCGTAAAGAAATCAGTCCAGGACTAAGAAAGTTGGTGACGGTATTAGTCTTTCCTAAGCATTCATCTTTAAATGCGACACATTTTTCCCAACGATGATTAACAAAGAGGAGAACTTGATTTTAGAAGTGTCCATTCTCGCTATTCAGGAAAACTTACACTCTGAAAATCACCTCGTCATAATATTGCAAACACCCGAATCGCAATGGTTTTTTCAACCCAGGAAAGAGAAGCACGGCACTGGATGTCTTCTCAGGAAAATATGGGAGCTGAGGCAAAATTTAATAGCCCAAAGATAGCAACGTATGTCACTGCGTCCTGTGTAGAATGAGCTGTGGGATTGGTGTTGAACAAAAACGCCTCCTTGGACAGCTTCTCGTGATACTTGGTCATATCAATCGCCTGTAACCTCGTCAGAACATTTCTTTACTAAGCTCTGGTGGTGGTTTACTCCTTATGAGCGTAGTCTGTTTGGACAACATCATGGCATTCTCAAAAAATACTCATCATCACCATGCCCGTTCAAGGTTGAGTGTTCAGTTTTTTCGCTGTGATGAATCCACATTTTGCGCTTTTGTTTCGAAATAACAGTGGTACACCCGGCACTTGTCCATGGCGATTAGGCAAGAAGTCGTCCGCACTTGGGTTTCACAGCTGCAACATTTCCACTGCTGCCTCGGTTCGGCGGATTTTTAAGTGGACGAAAGCAGCACGGAACGCATTCGACGACGACCTTTGTTATCAAAATGGCTTGCGAGATCTTGACCTTAAACTTCGCCGACGAACTGACTGCACTATTCTCGGGTGTCCAGCTGGATACAGTCGCCTTCTTAACATGACATTTCAACAGCATACGTTGCCCTCATCCCCAGGCGATACCTATAGAATGAGCGTCTTCGCGACATCCCGCCTCCTATATGCTGTGGTCTCTGCCCACCAGTTCCACCACTACCCGGTCGCGCCACGCGTCGGGTGGAATGGTTGGCGGACGACATCGCTTAAGACTGGATGCGAACTCCGTCCCTCAGTGTTCCTGAAGCCCCCCTCGGGCGCGGAAGTGTCTGTCGGCCGACGCTGTCATTTTAGATGGCTGGGTGCTGGGTCCCAAGCTTTGCGTAGGGTGTAGCTACTGGCTCTGTTGATCAGCCCGCCGGGCACACGGATTTCGATAGACTCCTTCAGGACACAGTCCCAAAACGACAAAATCTGTCCTAGCGCTCCTGTATTCTTCGTGCTTTAATGAGTCCGTTGTAGCCATGCAGTGTTCTGAGACCGCAGATTTTGTTGTTGCTTAAGTTCAGTGTCCCGCGTGGAGTTGCTAGTCTCCCATCGGGCGCCTTCCCCGTTGGCGGATTGGGAAAAGTTCACCAGATATGGTGGACACAGGGGAAATAAAATACCCGGGGTGGACCAAAACTAGCAAAACAACAACTGCTGCCTTGCAGTTGGAAGTTGCGTCTCCAAAGGCTAAGGGAAGAAAACCCTAATTAAAAGTCAGCCGTCCCCCGGTAGGGGTTGGACGCAGGGTTGACAGCCCGCTCTGTAAAAAAACAATTGTTTCGAAAATTCTTCAAAGCAAAGTCGGACGGATGAAGGAAGACGGACCTGGCATGGAAAAGGACAAAGAGGACGGAATACAAGTAAATGAAGGAGGGAAAATAAGGCAGAAGGCAAATATAAGGCGTAGATCAGATCTATACATTGGTACTTGGAATGTGAGATCCCTATATCGACCAGGAGCACAGAAAGTAATGCTGAATCAAATAATGAATCTAAAGCGAAGTATAATAGCGCTACAAGAAATTAAATGGACAGGGAGTGGAGTTTTAGAAAAGAGAGGGGCGAATATATTCTATATCTGCAGCGAAAGAAATCATGAGCTGGGGACAGGATTTGTTGTACACCATCAATTAAAGCATTTGGTAATAGGGTTTACACCCATTAGTCCAAGATTATCAGCACTCAGGATAAAGGGGAAATTCTTTAACTATTCCATAATTAATGCCCATGCGCCAACAGAAAAATTCGAAGAAGAAGAGAAAGAAGTATTCTAGAATATATGATGAGTGCCCAGGGCATGAGATTAAAATAATAGCTGGAGACCTAAGATGCAGCAGGTCTGCTGAAAAGAGTGCCTCAACTAAGCTTGTCTGCCTTAGCTAAAGTATTGGTGAGCTGTGTAGGATCCTTACCAGACGACATTGATGGAGGACATCGAAAAATCTGAAAGAGGGGTAGATCGTCTTGTATTATGGTCAACTGGGTAGGGAGACTGCCACGGATATGATACGCGAGTTGGGGTGGCAATAATTAAAACAAAGGCGGTTTTCGTTGCAGTGAGATTTTTTCACGAAACTTCAGTCTCTGCCGTTGTTCTCCGAATGCAAAAACTTTTCATTTAAATTTTTCTTTCTCAGTAATGAGAAGGAGCGATCTGTTTTACTTGGTGAAAAACTTTTCGTAGCCAAGATCGCATGAATACATGTTTATTTTCGACAACCGATTTCGATAGGCTTTGCTGGCATCTTCTGGTCTTCAGAAATGTTTGTTACAGAACGTGTTCATTGTGAGTAAAATTGTTGATAAAATGTAGCACATTATGCAAAGATTTGTCAGAAATAAAACGATTACAGTTAAAAAGCACATTGTGCACATTGCTTTTTGATTGTAAACGTTTAATTTCCGACAGGCCTTTGCATAATGTGCTACATTTAGCCAAGCAATAAGACAACTTGACATGAAGTTCCAACTCACAATGAACTCGTTTTATAAGAAACATTTCTGAAGACCAGAAGACAGCAAAGTCTGTCAAAGCTGGTTGTCAAAAATAAACAAGTATTTACGCGATCTCGGCTATAAAAAGTTTTTTACCAACAAAATATTTTGTTGACACACATCTATAAAGGGAGAAATGATTTTGAAATAAAATAAGAATAATCACAGCTTGGACGGAAAGATTTCAGTGTCCGTCTTTTTCGTGCGCGCTGTTAGGGAGTGGAACGGTAGAGTAGTGTGTAGGTGGTTCCAAGAACCACCTGCCGGGCACTTTAAGTGTGAATTGCAGTGTGTTCATATAGTGGTAAAAGTAGATAAGAGATATGATCTTTGCACCAAACTTTACCACTTATGCTGAAGTGGGTGAGCGCTTACCAATTTTTCTCGTTTTTGCGGGCGTCGAAAAGGTATTAGCTGAATGAGTGATCGAGAACGCTGGCTATCCACGACACCAACACATAATACAGTGTGAAGACGGAATGCCAGCCTACAAACTAAAAGTTTTCTTGCTACTAACACTTCCGATGATGCTACCCCAAATGCATTAGTTCAGATGGCTCTGAGCGCTATGGGACTTAACATCTGAAGTCATCAGTCCCCTACACTTAGAACTACTTAAACCTAACTAACCTAAGGACATCACACACATCCATGCCCGAGGCAGGATTCGAACCTGCGACCGTAGCAGCAGCGCGGTTCCGGACTGAAGCGCCTAGAACCGCTCGGTTACATCGGCCGGCAATGCATTAGTCTTAAGTGATTCACGAAGATTAAGGGTAATCGTAATCAGGAAGGGAAGATGAGAATTTAAACTCCTCTCTTTCCGAATACGGATGAAGACAGTTTTGGGGTTTCAAGCCCTATCAAAGTTCAGAGACAAAGTTTAGAGTTTATCAGATCGTGAAGGAAATCGCCCATATCCATTTCGAAAGATGTGGATCTTAACAGCACTAGGCAAATCACGCAAAATTTAATGTGGATGGCTAGAGTGATTACGAACCGCTGTACTGCTCACTGGGATTCAAGTGTATTAACCACTGCAGCACATAGGAATTCAAGTTCAGAGTTTTATCACTGATCCGCCTTTCTCCGTGGTCATCCAGTATCATGTTGTTGTTGTTGTTGTTGTTGTTGTGGTCTTCAGTCCGAAGACTGGTTTGATGCAGCTCTCCACGCTACTCTATCCCGTGCAAGCCTCTTCATATGCGAATAACTACTGCAACCTACGTCGTTTTGAACCTGCTTACTGCATTTATCTCTTGGTATCCCTCTACAATTTTTACCCCAGTCTCTTCCCCCTCCCCCCCTACATCTCTCCAATACTAAATTGGTGACCGCTTGATGTCTCAAAATGTGTCCTATTAACCGACCCCTTCTTTTAATCAAGTTATGCCACAAATCTCTTTTCTTGCCAATTAAATTCAGTACTTCGTCATTGGTTACATGATCTGCCTATCTAATCTTTAGTTTACTTGTGTTGCACAGCATTTTAAAAGTTTCTATTCTCTTCTTGTCTGAACTGTTTAGAATCCACGTTTCACTCCCATGCAAGGCCACACTCCAGACAAATACCTCCAGAAAAGACTTCCTAAGAGTTAAATCTATATTCGATGTCAACAAACTTATGTTTTTCAGAAACGCTTTACTTCTTATTGCCACTCTACGTTTTGCCCATCATCTTTCGTAGCTCAAATAGCAAAACTCCTCTACCACTTTAAGTGTCTCGTTTCCTAGTCTAATTCCCTCAGCATCGCCTGATTTAATTGCACTACATCCCAGTGTCCTTGTTTTGGTTATGTTGATGTTCATGTCCTTCTTTCCTTTGATGTCCCGGCAAACCTCAAAGTTATTATTTCTTCTCCCTTAGCTTCAATTCCTTCTCCAAATTTTTCTTTGTTTCCTTTACTACTTGCTGAATGTACAGAGTCAGTAACGTGGGGGATAGGCTACAACTTTCAGTCCTTTCTCAACATCTGCTTCCCTTTCGTGTCCCTCGAATCTTGTTATGTCGAGTGGTTTGAGTACAAACTGTGTATAACCTTTCGCTCCCTGTATCACGTGCTAGCTGCAACGGTTGTCCACAGTTGATGCCATTTTCCTTTACGTACGGAAGGCATTCTACACACTTTCGTACTTCGTTTAGTGAACAAAAGACGAGCTTTCCAAGTGTCTGGCCAGATTTGTGACTGTATTCAGGAAGCTCTTAAAGCTTTAATCCTAACGGAACGAAATAGACAGAGGTAAACGTAATATCGGGAGTGTTATAGGGCTCTAACTCTTTACAACACATGCAGGGTGGCTAGAAACAGGCTGAGGAGCTTGTAAGGGTGTTACAGGATTGGTTGTGCTGAGAAATAATTGTTAAGAAAAAAATTTCGTACGTTGCGCCGTTTCCAACTGAAGTCAGCCAGTCAGGTCGTCGCGCTCGCAGACCAGGCTGCCTGTCAGAGGCGGTGTCGCCAAGTGCTTTCTTCGTTTGGTTTTCTCAAACCGAACAAACGTAGCTTTTGCTCACCTACCTGAAATTTATGACATCTTAAAAAGGTACATTTTGACTGGTAACGAGCATTTGAACTTGTGATAACTCATGAACCCACAGATGCCTGTGCGTTACCGCATTTTAGCGCGTGCATGTGGTTGAATTTGCGAACTCAGCGAACCTGATTGGCTACCGTCAATACTAATTAAATCGGAAACGGCGCAAGGTACAGAATTTTTCCCTTAACAATTATTTTGAGCAATATTTTTGAAAGCTTTTCAGACTGTTTCTGACCACTCTGTGTAAATGACGTACTGGATAACGTTGTAAGCTCTATGACGCTGTTCGCATACGGTGCTATGCCCTATAGGAAGATTGCAATACAAAAAGACTGTAGTGAAATGCAGGAAGATCTGCGGAAAACCGATGAGTGGCCAAGGACTGGCCCATTGACCCCGACCGTAAGGAAATGGAACGTATCGCTTGTAAACAAGCGGAAAGACCCATCATTGAATAATAACAAGCGGAAAATACACAGCAGTAAAAGTCTGGAGCGACCTGAGCTGGAATTATCACTTAAAACTAATTGTAGGAAAGGCGAATTCCAGGCTAAAATTCACTGGAAGAATTTTAAGAAACGTAATTCATTCGTGAGAAAAGTGGCCTAGGAAACACTTGTTCGACAGATTCGTAAGTTTGGTAATGTCTGGCTTGCTTGTCTGATGGGGTTGTTAGGAGAGATAGAGATAATACAAATAAGAGCGGCACTTTGCGTCGCGGAGATGCTCAAAAAACTCTAGTGGTAGTCAGTGCAAGACCGTCGCTGTTCATCGCAGAGTAAGGATGCAGATGTAGAGTGATTATGATTAGCTGGAATAGGTCGCCTCTGACAGTTTGGACGTCTGCGTTCCAGCGCGCTGTACACCCCTTCACGAAGCAGCTTTCGAGTTGGGAAATCCATTCTGTGGGTGGCCGCTGCCCTGAAACCGATAGCAGGAGGTCTGAATCTAGCGGTACCCGGTCCAAAGGTCACAACCTCACCTCTGCGCCAGGCGACTCAGCCTCAAAAATTCTGCCTGCAAGCTTTTCGGCTACGGTCCGAATACAAATCCGCCTTCCGCTTATACCACATCGCATTATTATAAACGCACTAACCGTAGAACGACTGTTCGTTTATTTGACAACGGAGTTCTTGGCGGAAAGTTGTTTCGGAGATATTTTTGTAAACGAGCATAACTGTTCTATTTTATGTGTTCTGAAAGTTTAGTTGCCCGATTTAAAACTGGTTTAGCTATACAGTACGTAACCCGAATCACGCAGATGTATAGGGCGGTCCTGTTACGATGTCAAGAACTTTCAACTTGAGGCAAGAGACCCTGATCTGGAAACGACAGAGTCGAAAGTATGAGCGAAAATGGTCGGATTCCTGTGACAGCGAAATACATTTACCGGCATTATTATTGCTAAGATTGTGGGATGGGCGATTTTCAGAGGTAGTACGGACGAAACCAAGAAAATCATGTCAATAAACAGGATTCGAGTATAGCGCAGGCCCCAAGAAGCCATGGATACAGATTGTCAACAAGGCACTGTGCAAGCTGGTGATGGCTCCTTAATGGTGAGGGCTGTGTTTACATGGAATGGACCGGGTCCTCAGGTCCAACTAAACCGATCATTGACTGGAAATAGTCATGTTTGGCTACTTGGAGAACATTTGCTACCATTAATGGACGTCATGTTCCCGAACAACTTTGGGATTTTTATAGATGACAACTGAGACGTAACAGTCCATTGAAACCCATTTAAAACACGTATTTTTCGATCCAATTTGAAATAAACAGGAATCACGGATATAAACGAAAGGTAGTGGTATAGGTAAAGCTATACTTATAAAATTGTTACAAACAAACTGATTACAAAATTATAATTGTATTGTAGTACATAAGTCGTATATTTGGTAGGAATATTTAAGATTAACGTAATTACACGAAATCTGGAACAAATGATCGAGTACAATGGTCAAAGTCATTTCTTTGAAACTGAGATGGATTTGTGTTAAAACAGTATCTAAATTAAAGTCTGTGGTACTTAAAGGAAAAACCAATTGAGAGTATCACAACTGATTAGAAAGTTAAAATGTAATTAGCGAAAATGTCATAAGTGGCGTGTAAACATAGGCAGTTCTTTAGGTGTTTTGTCAATAATGAATAAAAGAGATGTTTTGCCACATTCAATGGGAGACTTGGAAACATATACATTGGTAGGAACATTTTCCGAACCATGTGTCTTCTGTATTTAATAAAAGTAGTAAAAATATTGTTAATACTTCATATTTTGAGCATTTGCACTCTCTTAACATGTTATACGTTTGAAAATTCATGTATTTATTTGCTCTATGAGAGCTAGTGCAACTGTTGAAATGAGTAATTAATTTTGAGGTAACAGTTTTAATTGTAATTTTGTTAAAAACCCTTTATAACAATACTGAGGATTGTTCGAAATTGTATATAAAAGAGGCAGCCATGTTGGTACAAAAGAGGTCAGTACTCTATGATCATTCGGTGGAGTAAAGAGTACGTCAGTGTCTTATGAGATTTTGTGCAAAAAGCATGTAATTGCTTAGTGAGTACTTTACGTAAATTCGTGCAGTAAACATGTCAGACTTGGCAAATTGTGTGGAATATGTAAGAAGACTGATCTATCATTACACCAGTGGACATAAAAAGGTTAAAAACTAGGTGATATAATAAAAAGTTCTGAAACATAATGTTCGATGTAGTCATTCTTGGCATAAAACACGAAGTTGCAGTGGACATACAGTAACTGAGTGACTGTTGCAGCAGCGGAAAGACAAAAAGGAACGGATGAGTACACCCCACAATATCATATGAATTTTAATACTTAATTTTGCAGTATTTGGTTTGACAATTCTTTTTGAGATGTATTGAAGTTGCACTATTAGCAAATAGTAGTCGAAGGGAAAGAACCCAGCAGGCGGGAAATTTCACACAATCCGCCATGTCGCCGGGCCACGACTTTTCGCGATTGGTTTGAAGTACATTCTCGACAATTAGAGCGAATGATATGGCCCCTGAGGTTACCCGACATGAAGCCCATCGAACATTTATGGGACATAATCGAGAGGTCAGTTCGCGCACAGAGTCCTGCACTGGCAACACTTTCGCAATTGCGGCGGCTACAGAGGCAGCATCTCGCAATATTTCTGCAGGTGACTTCTAACAGCTTGTTGAGTCCATTATATGAATGCGGAGTGTCTGTTATTTTGGACATGTCCGAACGAAACAGACACCAAGCGGAATCCGCAGCTGTGATATACAGGGTGGTCCACTGATCGTGACCGGGCCAAATATCTCACGAAATAAGCGACAAACGAAAAAACTACAAAGAACGAAACTTGTCCAGCTTGAAGGGGGAAACCAGATGGCGCTATGGTTGGCCCGCTAGATGGCCCTGCACAAACGGATATCAACTGCGTTTCTTTAAATAGGAACCCCCATTTTTATTGCATATTCGTGTAGTACGTAAAGAAATATGAATGTTTTAGTTGGACCACTTTTTTCGCTTTGTGATAGATGGCGCTGTAATAGTCACAAACAAATGGCTCACAATTTTAGACGAACAGTTGGTAACAGGTAGGTTCTTAAAATTAAAGTACGAAACGTTGGTACGTTTGAACATTTTATTTCGGTTGTTCCAATGTGATACATGTACCTTTGTGAACTTATCATTTCTGAGAACGCATACTGTTACAACGTGATTACCTGCAAATACCACATTAATGCAATAAATGCTCAAAATGATGTCCGTCAAACTCAATGCATTTGGCAATACGTGTAACGACATTCCTCTCAACAGCGAGTAGTTCGCCTTCCGTAATGTTCGCACATGCATTGACAATGCGCTGACGCATGTTGTCAGGCGTTGTCGGTGGATCACGATAGCAAATATCCTTCAACTTTCCCCACAGAAAGAAATCCGGGGACTTCAGATCCGGTGAACGTGCGGGCCTCGGTATGGTGCTTCGACGACCAATCCACCTGTCATGAAATATGCTATTCAATACCGCTTCAACCGCACGCGAGACATCCATCATGTTGGAAGTACATCGCCATTCTGTCATGCAGTGAAACATCTTGTAGTAACATCGGTAGAACATTACGTAGGAAATCAGCATACATTGCACCATTTAGATTGCCATCGATAAAATGGGGGCCAATTATCATTCCTCCCATAATGCCGCACCATACATTAACCCGCCAAGGTCGCTGATGTTCCACTTCTCGCAGCCATCGTGGAGTTTCCGTTGCCAAATAGTGCATATTATGCAGGTTTGCGTTACCGCTGTTAGTAAATGACGCTTCGTCGCTATATAGAACGGGTGCAAAAAAATCTGTCATCGTCCAGTAATTTCTCTTGTGCCCAGTGGCAGAGCTGTACACGACATTCAAAGTCGTCGCCATGCAATTCCTGGTGCACAGAAATATGGTATGGGTGCAGTCGATGTTGATGTAGCACTCCCAACACCGACGTTTTTGAGGTTCCCGATTCTCTCGCAATTTGTCTGCTACTGATGTGCAGATTAGCAGCGACAGCAGCTAAAATACTTACTTGGGTATCATCATTTGTTGCAGGTCGTGGTTGACGTTTCACATGTGGCTGAAGACTTCCTGTTTCCTTAAATAACGTAACTATCGGGCGAACGGTCTGGATGTTCAAATGGTTCAAATGGCTCTGAGCACTATCGGACTTAACATCTGTGGTCATCAGTCCCCCAGAACTTAGAACTACTTAAACCTAACTAACCTAAGGACATCACACACATCCCTGCCAGAGGCAGGATTCGAACCTGCGACCGTAGCAGTCGCGCGGTTCCAGACTGAGCGCCTAGAACCGCTGGACCACCGCAACGGTCCGCACTCTTGGATGATGTCGTCCAGGATACCGAGTAGCACACATAGCACACTCCCGTTGGGCATTTTGATCACAATAGCCATACAACAACACGATATCGACATTTTCCGCAATTGGTAAACGGTCCATTTTAACACGGGTAATGTATCACCAAGCAAATACCGTACGCACTGGCGGAATGTTACGTGATACCACGAACTTACACGTTTGTGACTATTACAGCTCAATCTATCACAAAGCGAAAAAAGTGATCCAACCAAAACATTCAAATTTCTTACGTACTACACGAATATGTAATTAAAAATGGGGGTTCCTATTTTTAAAAACGCAGTTGATATCCGTTTGACCTATGGCAGCGCCATCTAGCGGGCCAACCATAGCGCCATCTGGTTTCCCCCTTCAAGCTAGACAAGTTTCGCTCTTTGTAGCTTTTTCGTTTGACGCATATTTCGTGAGATATTTGGCCCGGTCACTATCAATGGACTAGCCTGTATATTGTGTAAATTGAAGGTGGAATGACGAGAAAGAAAAGGGGAGGGTCTATTGATGTCATCTCTTTCAGTGGGGATGCATAATTACGTCCGACATGCTGCGCGGATATCAAAGTAGCGAGCACGGAAGACACGGACAGGGACTGCGGGTAGGTGGCGCTCGGAGGGAGTGTGCGTCGGCCTAGAAGCGTACCGACATAGTCCGCGGGGAGCGGCGATAAACACGTGGTGCGGGTGGTGCATTGGGTAACGCAAGTGCCTAGTCAGCAGGAGATCCCGAATTCGAATCCCGGTCCAGCACACATTTTCACTCGCCGCTGCTCATTCTGTATGAAGTCCCTATGCAGCTGACATCAACAGTCCCTTCTATTTCCTTTCCCTACTCCTCCTTCACTTTACGTAATTGTTGAGTCCATGCTACAAGTTGCCGCACTAGGACGTACAAAAGGAGGTCCGGCACGTTATAAGGAGGTATCCCATGACTTTTGTCTCCTCAGCGTAATTCTGTTATAGTGTGCAT
This sequence comes from Schistocerca cancellata, assembly GCF_023864275.1. Lineage (NCBI taxonomy): Eukaryota > Metazoa > Arthropoda > Insecta > Orthoptera > Acrididae > Schistocerca > Schistocerca cancellata. Next base: position 387,844,970 of record NC_064626.1, on the reverse strand, counting down.
TTTCAGACTGCTGATCATCTACAATCACTGCAGGCTGGGGACCAGTCCTACAAGAGACTGCAAGAATTCAAATACGAGTACCTAGGGGCACTTTTCACTGAGAACTCGTCAAGTGAAGCAGAGATCAATGCCAGAATACAGGCAGGAAACCGATCTTGCCACAGCCTAGCACAACTGCTTCGGTCCAGATATCTCTCGAGACAGTTCAAGATTCGACTGTACAGAACCCTGATCCAGCCTGTTGTTCTATATGGCTGTGAGATATGGAGTATCCGGAAACAGGACTTCCATAAGCTCCTTGTTTTTGAGAGAAAAGTGCTTCGGAAGATCTTCGGTCCGGTTCTGGATGCAGACACAGGGGAATGGAGGATCAGATACAACCAAGAGCTTGAGTAACGATACCAGCAGCCCAACATAGCAGGAACTGTCAAAGCCAAACGAGTGCAGTGGGCCGGCCATGAGACCCGGATGGAGGATCACAGATGGCCTTGGAAGCTCCTGGATTTCACACCTACAGGAAAGAGACCGCCAGGGAGACCCAAGAAGCGTTGGAGGGATGGACTCCATGAAGATTTAAACCAAGTGTCAATAGATGTGAACGGATGGCGGATAGCAAGTGGTTCAAATGGCTCTGAGTACTATGCGACTTAACTTCTGAGGTCATCAGTCGCCTAGAACTTAGAACTAATTAAACTTAACCAACGTAAGGACATCACACACATCCATGCCCGAGGCAGGATTCGAGCCTGCGACCGTAGCGGTCGCTCGGCTCCAGACTGTAGCGCCTAGAACCGCACGGCCACTCCAGCCGGCGGCGGATAGCAGCAATGGACAGAATAAAGTGGAGGAGGAAACTTGTAGATGCGTGCGGTCCACTTGGCCTGATCACGTAGTAGTAGTAGTAATAGTAGTAGTGCATTAGAAAAATCAACTGACTCGGAAGACAAAAGCATACTGCTTCATGCGTGGTTACTTACGGCTTGATTTCCTGAAATTGTCAAGAGTGCTGGACTAAACTTCGACCTCAGATGTACTTCTTCGAGAAACGCGTGGTTTTCGTACAGGTAGAACAAGCAACAAGGGGCACAGTTACCCTGCCACATCATTTCCTCAGATGTCTGAAACTTTCCTGTCAGCCATATCAGGTGGCTCTTTCACCTGCACTACGATTTCACCCTCTGCTAGCAACCAAACTGGAAGCAAACAAAGTGAAGACCAGCGACTCGGAGAAAGTTTTCGTTTGAGAATAGGCCTCTACTGATATGTGGCTGTTGTGAGGAGCTGCGACACGAAGACGAGATACTGAAAGAACATTTGTTTGCAGAAAACCTAGATATGAACAGGAATACACATATTATAAGAAGTACAGTAGTATAATTCCAAGTGCTACACTTGGACAAGAGACAGGAGGTTCCTAAAGATGTCGACGAATTTTGCTATCTAGGAATTAGTCTAGCTCATGCAAGAAGGAATTTTTCTGTAATTTTTTTAGCACATGCAGAAACTAAGAAGGGCCACAACATTCAAAAGACGATTATAGAACAGGCGAAGGGCAATGCAAGTCGAACATTGTAGCAAGGACTGCAAAAGGCAAAAGCGCTCTCTATAAAATGAAATATTTACACCAAAGAAAGCTATGGCTGAAGCTCAGATTTGTATGGATGTAAAACGTGGACAATGAAACGATAAGGCGCATATGAAATGTTGTATTAAACGAGGGTAGCAAGAATGCCAGCCGGCCGGAGTGGACATGCGGTTCTAGGCACTACAGTCTGGAACCGCGTGACCGCTACGGTCGCAGGTTCGAATCCTGCCTCGGGCATGGATGTGTGTGATGTCCTTAGGTTAGTTATGTTTAACTAGTTCTCAGTTCTAGGGGACTGATGACCACAGCAAAGTCCCATAGTGCTCAGAGCCATTTGAACCATTTGAACGAAGAATGCCAAAAAGAACGTTATGAACCGAAGAGAGAGATGGCTGAGGACATATTCCGACATGGGCCGTTGCTGAAAAAGATATCTGAATGGGTAGTATTAGGTCTACAACTTTGGTTGCGCCATTTTCTTTCGAAGTTCGAGGCTTTGTTGTGAAAAACTTACAAAAAAATTGCGATCGCAGTATTGGGTATCGGTGGCCACTGTTTTCTCCCATCTTTCGGGCAACATACGAATCCCATAGCGAAAGAACTGTACGTCTTTTGAGGATATCCAAGAATCGTTCCAATTTGGCACCTATTCGTATGACCAGAGGTGCTGGTTGGTCACGCCGTGTGAAATTGATCAAAAAGTGGTAGTCAGAGGGGGCAATGTCTAGAGAAAATGGCGGATTGGGAAGGACTTCCCATTTCAACATTTCTAAGTAAGTTCTGATGAATCTTGCGACGTGGGTCGAGCATTATCATTCTGCTAACTCATCTTTTTATGTATATCGCTGCATTGTGACCGTTTGTCTCTCCGTGCCCGGCTCAAACGCTGCTTTTGATAACAGTCTCCGTAATTGTTTGCGTCGGCTTCAGTAGTTTGGAAAACCTTCACTCTTCCACCGCCGGCCTTGGACGTCAGAATCGCCATTCTTCAAGCACCGAAACCATTCTCTGCACGTTCTTTCACTGACAGGTGTCTCACACTAGGCCTTACCCAGCATTTTATGAGCCTCAGCCGCAGATTTCTTCATGTTAAAACAGAAAATTAAAACTCTACGCAAATGACGAGAACTGGGCTCGTAAGTTGACATATTTAATCGGGTATAACTTAATGTTGCAATCACAAGTCGACTAATATTTTGATGGCATTACGTTTACAAATACCTGGGATTATTACACGACACTTATGACCTACAACCTCCGCCACCATTTGGCGTTACTGCCGTAAAGGCAGAAGCAGAGTTGTAGACCTAATAGAAATGATTTTCCAGGGACAGGTCTGGCCATGAGTACATAACGCAGACTGTAGATAATATATGAAACACCAATCATGCTGAAATGAGAATGTGTGGCAAACGATTAGATTGGAGAACTACCTCAACCAACCTATGCACGACTGTCGAATACTTCTTTACTGAATTTTTTTTTTCGCTATGAGCCATTTTAACCCTCTATGGACAGAATTATGAAACAATAAAGACAAAAAAATCTATATGCTATATTCGTGTTACTTAAGGGTCACGGTAAATAAATCTGATAAAAATTAGATTCAGCCATTTTTACATGCTGTACTATGTTTTTAGCGTTACATATTTGTTACGTTAGACATTTAAGGATACGGATAAATTAAATTTTGGCTTGTGAATAATGACATATACACTTTCCTGACATATGGAAATATTTAAGGATTTGAAACTTTTGACCATATTACTTTTATTCTTTATGAAAGTCAAAGAATAGTTCCTTTTCTCCTCGGTGCGCAAATTAACATTAAACATCTGACAGATCATTCATGGACTTCGTTTGCAGATTGGCATCTTGCATCTACCTCTCTTCACAAACACAATTAGCCTGTGTCCAACATTGTCCTGACGAACAGTCTTTTGAGGAAGTGGCTTTGATTCAAGCCGTATTTTCTACTTCTTTGCATATTCAGTTTCTATACCCGAATAAGGTCTCCCCCTCTTTCCCCAGTTATGACCTTCTTCGTTTTGCACAGGGCATCAGCTACTACAGCTTTGATCTGTAAAAGCGGCCTCTGCTTATTTTTGGATACACCAAGAGAGTCACAGTCTCTCCTGTGTAACAGCCATTGATTTACTGTTTTTCATATCAAGGAAATGAAGAAATAGATAGTGATAGTACTTCCTCGGTCTGTTGTAGATTCTGTACAAGGCAAATAGTGAATCTAAAAGGTCCACTCCCTCCATAAACTCGTTGTAGAGAAGAATCATTGATGGAGAGTCAACTACAAGCGTTTCTTGGACTTCTTATCCCTTCTTAGTGGTAGCACTAGAGGAGGCACTCATGATTCATTTTCTAAAAAAAATAAAATGAAATAAAATTAAAAAAAATTTCACGGAATAATGACTGGCTGAAACACAACCTTTCATCTCAGAAGTTTTCTCAGCGCAGGTATAATTCCTGAACAAAGTCCGAGGTAAGAGAAAAATAATGCTTTTTATATGGCTGCTACGTTTTCAGAGAAATAACTTCTGAAAACACTTTTTAGACTGACTGGAATCAGGCATGAAATGACTGTAGCGTCACACCGAGCGCCAAGCCCTTAAAAGTGGAAAAACAGCTCACTTTTGGCAATGTTTAGCCAAGGAATCAGTCACTATTTTTCGGAAGGAACTATTATTAACTTGTTTTCGGACGGAAGAAACATGAAAAGAATACAGAATTGTGACATTCACATTACCATGTCGAGCTCATCTGTTTACTGATATCTCGCTTCTGTTATAAGAGAAAGAATATACTGTTGTGTAGAAAGGCGAAATAAAAAATAAGAGATTGTGGGGAGTAACAAAAAATCAGAATGATAGCAAGATAGTCAGCGAAACGGAAAACATTAGGGTAAGATATGAAGGAATTCCACTGCTAATGAAACGAGTTGGCAAGAGCTGTCTAAGCTGGCATATATTTTCTGTAAGTCATCTTACGGTGCACGGAGGAGGACATTACTTTTGCTATTTTTCTCTCCATTCGTGAGCGAGAACAATACAATAACTAGTATTCTGTCTGGAATTTTGGTGAAGATAATTCAAAAGATTTTCACAAGAATTCCACTTCTTTGAAAACTTGTGTTTAGCTTCCGTATGAAATAAACCGCCCTAAGAACCCGCCTCTAAGTGACTTGCATTTTTTTTCAGGCTGGCTAAACGAGACTTGTACACACATACCCATGACTGATTTCCAGATGCTGTAGTGGACGATTCTCAGTAGATATACATATTTATTTAAAGACAATATGAAGTACATAAATTATACCGACAATTATGGCTTACATGCAATTTTCATGATCCGAACTCTTATCACTCTCTCTCTCTCTCTCTCTCTCTCTCTCTCTCTCTCTCTCTCTCACACACACACACACACACCGATGGTCGGGAAAGAACTCAACATTCCGCGTCAAAACGCCAATTGTATCAAAAGTTCGCAGTACTGCACAGTGACGATCACTCTCCCTGAGTTATAGCTTGCAATGACGTTTTTCAAATAGTTCGACGTCTGACAGGTGAGTTTAATCTCTACTGCTCCTAAGTGCTTCGTAACAAACAGGAACGATTAAACGTATTATCCCCACAGTCCTCGGCCTCCCTCTCCCGAACGGTTTGTTAGCATCTAATTGTACGTCGTGTTGCACTGAATAACTTAATTGTTACCTGGCCACACTGATAATGTTAACTATTATGGAAGAGTCGTGCATTATCGGCCGGCTTTAGTTTTTTTGACTGTACTGTGCAACTTTGGTGGTTAATCGGGCTATTGGTACATCACTCTCTTACCTCAAAACATGTTCTATGAATAGCAGAGTGTAATGATTTTTATTTTCGTTTATAGAACTTAATTAATGAAAAGTAAAAGAGCTGCAATTACAAGTCTCGTAGAAAGTTTCTTACAGTATCAGCCATTGTCTTTTCTGTGAAATATCGGTTGTTAATGAGACACTGTACTGATATTATTGAATAATAATGGAAGGCATAAGCATGGGAATTTATTGTTAGTATATCAACTCAGTTCACCAATGTTTAGTTCACTGTCTTACAGAGAACGGAAGTAAAACACGAAATTTTCTCCTAATCCACACATCCAACATGTGGCCAGCCTCTACACATAATACACAGCAATCATTTTTCTTCAAATGACTCCAGACACTTAATGCACTTTTCAGTCTCTTCTGTTGACCCACAATTTTCGGCAAATTCCAATTTTTTTCGGCATTTTGTAATTGGCTTTCCATGCCCACACGTTGCTTGTTTACTTTATTTTGGAGCATCCGACTTGAGTTCAGCTTTCTCCAACTCCTTTTCAGACTTTATTTTTTCTGATTTTAATCTCGTCTCTTAAGTAGCCATTTCTTTCTTTTCTACGATTGTTGAAAACGCTTCAGCCCCCTTCCATCCGGTCATTTCGTCAGACGTAACCATGCTTACGCCATTTTCATACACTCTTCATTCCGTTTTTCTCCTACTTTTTTCTCATTTTCCGCCATTTAAATCTGAAAACAATTAAGAAGAATGAAATTTAATTTAAATGGTTCAAATGGCTCTGAGCACTATGCGACTTAACTTCTGAGGTCATCAGTCGCCTAGAACTTAGAGCTAATTAAACCTAACTAACCTAAGGACATCACACACAGCCATGCCCGAGGCAGGATTCGAACTTGCGACTGTAGCGGTCGCTCGGTTCCAGACTTAGCGCCTAGAACCGCACGGCCACTCCGGCCGGCTTGAATTTAAAAATTGAAATTATTTCTGGCCGATAGTGAAAGACAATCAGATGGCTGGTACTGGACGAAAAACACGCAGTAGGATCTAATAATATTGTACATTCTTTTGTAGAAATTATCGTGAAATGTATGTTAGGTGTTATTCATTGCATAACATAACCGAAACATAGCAATGAGATTAATAATTTTAATAATTTACCTTAAAAAGAATACAACAGGCCTCAAAATATCTTCCGTGCTTCAGTAACACCATAAAGCACTCAGAGCAGACAAAGCAATGAAGAGACGAAGAAGATATCCGACTCCAGTGGATACACAAGCATGTTTCTGCTTACTATACACTTCTGCCATTCAGATTCGGAAAGGAAAACCACAGTAGCAACAGGTTTCGTTACGTAGCCGTTATATACTTCTTACTTTGGCGATGATTGTTTGATGTTTCACGTTTGAAAAAAAGAACGTGTGTGTTGTCTCGGTTTGTACGAAAATCATCACTGCATTACAAATGGAAGTATTGAGTAAACGCGTGGTGTGTATGTGTGTGTGTGTGTGTGTGTGTGTGTGTGTGTGTGTATGCGCGAGTGAATGAGAGAAAGAATGAAGGAGGGAGATGGAGGAAGGTCAGACACACTTAGGTCGCTAACTCGGGGCCTTGCCATTAGTGATGCGCCACTTGCAGCCACTTAGCTTTTCTACCCGAAAAGTTGAAAGATGTGGAAGCTCTACGCTAATGGTGTACACAGCAGCAGGAGTAGCCTGTGCAGCTGAAGACGGCGCCGGAGAAACACAGCGCAGCTGCGTCGTCCACGCGGGCGTCACTTCGGCTGCAGGGAGCGCCACGGCATACCGACCACACGCGCGTTGTCGTCATAAGTGCTTCCTGGCGTAGCTGCACATCTGCCAGTATTATTGCGCGTATTCTCTCATATCTTTTACACGACAAACACCTTCACTGACGGCTTCTCTAGCTGGGGTCACTAACGCAAGCTTGTGCTGTGGTGCTCCACTCTGAAGCAGGTGGTTCGAATCCACGTAGTGGAAGAAATTTTCACTATCGATTAGTATTTGGCCGGCAGGGGAAGGAGAGGAGATGCCTTAAAGTTACTGATGATCTGACGCTGCACCAATATCTTGAATTAAATTTAAAATACATCAGCGGTGCCTAATGAAGTGTGCGCATGTGGCATTTTTGGTGATGATACGTACTTCAGAAGAGTGATACTGCGTGAAGAGTTTGACAGAGTACTGAAAGACCTGAGTCGAAACAAAGCTCTGGGAGTAGACAACATTCCATTAGAACTACTGACAGCCTTGGGAGAGCCAGTCCTGACCAAAATCTACCAGCTGGTGAGCAAGATGTATGAGACAGGCGAAATACCCTCAGACTTCAAGAAGAATATAATAATTCCAATCCCAAAGAAAGCAGGTGTTGACAGACGTGAAAATTACCGAACTATCAGTTTAATAAGTCACGGTTGCAAAATACTAACGCGAATTCCTTACAGACGAATGGAAAAATTAGTAGAAGCCGACCTCGGGGAAGATCAGTTTGGATTCCGTAGAAATATCGGAACACGTGAGGCAATACTGACCCTACGACTTATCTTAGAAGCTAGATTAATGAAAGGCAAACCTACGTTTCTGGCATTTGTAGACTTAGAGAAAGCTTTTGACAATGTTGACTGGAATACTCTATTTCAAATTCTAAAGGTGGCAGGGGTAAAATACAGAGAGCGAAAAGCTATTTACAATTTGTACAGAAACCAGATGACAGTTATAAGAGTCGAGGGGCATGAAAGGGAAGCAGTGGTTGGGAAGGGAGTGAGACAGGGTTGTAGCCTGTCCCCGATGTTATTCAATCTGTATATTGAGCAAGCAGTAAAGGAAACAAAAGAAAAATTCGGAGTAGGTATTAAAATCCATGGAGATGAAATAAAAACTTTGAGGTTCGCCGATGACATTGTAATTCTGTCAGAGACAGCAAAGGACTTGGGAGAGCAGTTGAACGGAATGGACAGTGTCTTGAAACGAGGGTATAAGATGAACATCAACAAAAGCAAAACGAGGATAATGGAATGTAGTTGAATTAAGTCGGGTGATGCTGAGGGAATTAGATTAGGAAATGAGACACTAAAAGTAGTAAATGAGTTGTGCTATTTGGGGAGTAAAAAACTGATGATGGTCGATGTAAAGAGGATATAAAATGTAGACTGGCAATGGCAAGGAAAGCATTTATGAAGAAGAGAAATTTGTTAACATCGAGTATAGATTTAAGTGTCAGTAAGTCGTTTCTGAAAGTATTTGTATGGAGTGTAGCCACGTATGGAAGTGAAACATGAACGATAAATAGTTTGGACAAGAAGAGAATAGAAGCTTTCGAAATGTGGTGCTACAGAAGAATGCTGAAGATTATTTGGGTAGATCACATAACTAATGAGAAAGTATTGAATAGAATTGGGGAGAAGAGGAGTTTGTGGCGCAACCTGACTAGAAGAAGGGATCGGTTGGTAGGACATGTTCTGAGGCATCAAGGGATCACCAGTTTAGTATTGGAAGGCAGCGTGGAGGGTAAAAATCGTAGAGGGAGACCAAGAGATGAATACACTAAGCAGATTCAGAAGGATGTAGGTTGCAGTAGGTACTGGGAGATGAAGAAGCTTGCACAGGATAGAGTAGCATGGAGAGCTGCATCAAACCAGTCTCAGGACTGAAGACCACAACAACAGCGCACTTCAGATGGGGACATTATTTCCGGCGGTTCCTTTCGTGTTTCTCTAGAGGAACAGGTTATGTTATTGCTATGGATATCACCATCTCTCTTCTCTCATAATCGTACAGCACAAAAATAACACAAAACTATACGTACGCTCATTACAGTCACCTACACACTTGCGACGCAACTCACACACACCGCGTGGAAATGGGCCATTATGTGCGGTGGAAGAAAACTCTTTGCAATTAGGTGCCTCTCAGACAATTATTTATTTTCTTTTCTTTTTTTTTCCTAGTCTCGTAATATTCGTTCAGCGGACAACACATACGTAACTCGTTGCGTTCGTGTGACTTACAAGGGAATCTTACGGTCTTTCAATTCGGGACGAGACTTTGCAGGTTAGTTGTATAGTCTACTTCAAGGATATCAACCCATAAAAGTTGTGAAGCGCACTAGCAAGAAGATTCTGAGAAAAAGATCTCTAAAGTTTTGCGAGCAGCTCATATAGCGGTAATTTAAAAGCCGTCCAGCGCAGCGAAATAGCTGCGTCTGTAGCAGACTCGCTTACCAAGCGGGCGATCCAGGTTTGAGCCTGCCTTTGGGTAACGTTTATTTTGTATCTTTTTTTAATTATTTTAAAACTTATAACAAGCTAAGGCAGGACCGTGTATTGGCATTGTATTCATATCCATTGTTTAAAGTCTTATGTGGGAAATGAACAATTTCTATTTATTATTGACTCTTGGAAGAATGAGCAAGACCTCAATTACTCGGCGAAATCTTTCAGGATGATGAGAAATCTCCGACATGTACAATGAAAATGATTCCTCCAAAATGTACTCGTTCAACTTTGTGACTTCTATTTTTATATATAGGTAAAAAGCTGAAACTTCCTGGCAGATTAAATCTGTATGCCGGACCGAGACTCGAACTCGGGACTTTGCCTTTCTCGGGCAAGTGCTCTACCAACTGAGCTACCCCAGCACGACTCACGCTCCATCCTCACAAAGGTCCCGAGTTCGAGACTCGGTCCGGCACACAGTTTTAATCTGCCAGGAAGTTTCGTATCAGCGCACACTCCGCTGTAGAGTGTAAATCTCATTCTGAAAACATCCCCCAGGATGTGGCTAAGCCATGTCTACGCAATATCCTTTCTTTCAGGAGTGCTAGTTCTGCAAGGTTCGCAGGAGAGCTTCTGTAAAGTTTGGAAGGTAGGACACGAGGTACTGGCAGAAATGCAGTTGTGAGGATGGGGCGTGAGACGTGCTTGGGTAGCTCAGCTGGTAGAGGATTTGTCCGCGAAAGGCAAAGGTTCGGAGTTCGAGTCTCGGTCCAGCACACAGTTTTAATCTGCCAGTAAGTTTCATATCAGCGCACACTCCGCTGCAGAGTGAAAATCTCATTCAGGTAAAAAGATAATAAATCGTATACAAAAGTGCGCTTACCTGATTGAAATTAATAAAATAAATTCCCATGCAGACTGTATAATAATACAATCATCAGTGCGCCATCACCTCTTATCTCCAAATTTTTAGTGAAATAATCCAGTAAGCATTCAAGCTTTTTGATGAAAGAGACGTTTTCATGAATGTTAACGGAGTATGTTTCCCAACAGATCTCTTAAAAAAAAAGAGAGATAAATTACGCAAGATGTGAAAATATTTTTTGGTTTCAGTGTTTTTATGATAACTATCATTCTCATGCTTATATCTAAAATACGAAATTGATAAAAAAGGCAATATTCTAAAATATTACATAAATAAAAACCTACACGATATTTTGTTACAGTAGTAATTAAACCTTTAATTTATCGCCGTTAAAATGCATTTGAAATTATTCAACGTTTTAAAAAGAAAATAGTAGCTGTAGTTCACATTTTATGTTAATTAGCTGTAACAGTCATTTCGTAAATAAATTATGATTCGTTATGATTTGATCGATAGTATTTTAGGTCATCAACTTTATTTAAAAGTTATTTTAATTTTAAAACAACTACAAAAAAAAAGGTTACCTGAGGGTTGGATCGAACATGGATCGCCCGCGTTGCAAGCGAGTCCACTGCAAGCACAGCCCTTTCTCTGCGCTGCCGTAGTGTGTAGATTAATCGGTATATGAGCTGCGCGCAAACTTTAGAGCCATTTTTCTCGGTATTTTCTGACTAATGGGCTTCACGACATTTACGGGAGGAGGCCCTTGAGGTGGACTACTAACCTGCCAAGTTTCATCTCTTAATGTATTTCCGGGACCAGAAGGCCCCCTTCCTACTGAAATTAGTGTTCACTGGACAAACCATTGTGCTGGAAATCAGATGGCGTGACCACAAGTTCTAAAACACAATTCGCTATTACGTTTCCCGCTGATAATATGGGTTTCTGTTTTTACGTAGCTTTCTTAAACAATACACTTTCATCTTTGCAAACTTGTTTCTCTGCAACTCTATCCTCGTAGTGTAATTGTGGAACCACGTTTGGCTCACAGCCACATAAAGTCGCTTCAATTTTCCAAACACGATTTCGATGTCTTTCCTGTAGCTTTTTTCTGGTGTGGAGTAAGCAGACCTGTAGCCAGGTTGTTCTTACCCAGAAGTTCACCCAAGATTTCACCTGCACGTACCTTGAAATACCTACCATACTATCTGTCCGAGTACCTTAAAGTACCGATCTTCTGTACAGCGAATTTTATAGACGTTCTTCAGGAAACATTTCAAACTGACGCTCAATTCGCGGCTGGTTTGCAATACTCATACGTCCAGATTTACATTCAGCTACCCGGCAGTAAACGATGTTTAATGCTTGTACAGAATATTCCTGTACCCCTCTCAGCTCACTTTGTATCATGCGCCTAAAAAAAGATATTTTATTACTAAAAAATATTCTCTGTGTTCACTTTGGAAAAAGTGTAACTGGGCTTTACAGATGTTTGAAATCGTTATTTTTTTCCGTTTTCCGTCGTTCCTTAGTCGCTTCAAAATTCATGGATGGATGTTCTGTCTTTGCAACTAAATGAAGGCAGTTTGTTTGTTGCCACAGGCGTTTAGCTTCTTTTCTTTATGAAGTATCTTCAGTGGCCTCTAATACATATGTGTTTACGTATCTGTATAATAAATGCATTATGTAGTAGTTACAAATATGATACTATGTTACGTTTTCTCAGGTTTTTCTCTTGTTTTTCAGATTAGAAACAACTTTTGCAACACAAAGTTCTTGAGGTTAAAGTATCGTTTTGTGTTACTTACGATTTCCGATGTTTTTTCACCCACATATACTGTAGCACATCACTTGCACTTTCCATTGTGTGATCAACATGTGTGTGTTTACTGTGCATAGTGTTGCTAACTGTCGCTGCGTGTTTATCTTTTGTCTTTTGTTTGTCTTGTGTGTGTGTGTGTGTGTGTGTGTGTGTGTGTGTGTGTGTGTGTGTGAGTGAGTGAGAGAGAGAGTGTGTGTGAGAGAGAGGGAGGAGTTGAAGATTAATTAATTGTTTATTTATTCTTATGTTTCACATTTCTGTTAGTTATTTTTTTTAGTGGCTAACATGACCAGTGAGTTAGTGCTTGTACTGATTTAGTCATTAATCACTTCCTTTTTCAATATAAGGGCTCTTTGTATATGACAGTTTTCCTCTAATGTCAGACATTTTTGTCTTAATTATTCACTCTAATGATTTTCATGTCTCGTTCCACGTTAAATGATTCATGTCCACGTTCTATCAGGTTTTCACCAAACGTAGGACCGCTAATTTCATACTTCCAGCTTCTTATATGTTCATTATACCTGGTATTTAAATTCCTGCCTATCATCCTTAGTTATACTGATCGACATTTACAAACAACAACCAGTTAGAATGCCAAGAATGTGAATCAGTATATCTGAGCATAGGCAGGAATTTCAAATCCAGGTGTAATGAACATATAGGAAGCTGGAAGTATGACAATAACCATTCTATCTTTGCGGAACACCTGATAAAGCATGGGCGTGAACAAGACATGAAAATTATTAAACTGAACAATTATAACAAAAAAGCTCTAACACTACAGGAGAACTGTCATATACAAAAGGCCCTTGCAGTGAAAGTCATTAATGTCTAAATTAGTATAAGCAGCAACTTACTGATCACGTTACCCAATAAAACAATAACAAACAGAAATGTGAAGCATATTGTTGTTGTTATTGTTGTTGTGGTCTTCTGTCCAAAGACTGGGTTGATGCAGCTCTCTACGCTACTGTATTCTGTGCAAGTCTCTTCCCCTGTGAGTAACTACTGCAACCCGCATCCTGCTGAATGTGCCTCATGTATTCATCTCTTGGTCTCCCTCTATGAGTTCTACCCCCCACGCTTCCCTCCAGTACTAAACTGGTGATCCCTTGATGCTTCAGAACGTGTCCTACCAACGGATCCCTTCTTCTACTCAGGTTGTGCCACAAATTTCTCTTCTCCCCAATTCTATTCAGAACCTTCTCATTAGTTACGTGATCTATCCATCTAATCTTCAGCATCCTTCTGAAGCACCACATTTCAAAATCTTCTATTCTCTTCTTGTCCAAACTGTTTATCGTCCATGATACACTTCCATACATGTCTACACTCCATACAAATACTTTCAGAAAGGACTTCCTGAATACTCGATTTTAACATTTTTCTTCTTCAGAAACGCTTTGCTTGCCTTATCAGACTACATTTTGTATCCTCTCTACTTCGACCGTCATCTCATATTTTGATTCCCAAGTAGCAAAACTCATCTACTACTTGAGTGTCTCATTTTCTAATCCAATTCCCTCAGCATCACCTGATTAAATTCGATTGCATTCCATAGTCCTTGTATTGCTTTTGTTGATGTTCATCTTATATCCTCATTTCAAAATACTGTCCATTCTGTTCAACTGCTCCTCCAAGTCCTTTGTTGTCTCTGATAGAATTGCAATGTTATCGGCAAACCGCAGAGTTTTTATTTCTTCTCCTTGGACTTTAATTCCTACTTCAAATTTTTCTTTTGTTTCCTTTACTGTTTGTTCAGTATGCAGATTGAGTAACACCGGGGATATACTACAGCCTTTCTCACTCCCTTCTCAACCACTGCTTCCGTTTCGTGCCCCTCAACTCTTAGAACTGCCATCTGGTTTCTATACAAATTGTAAATAGCCTTATGCTCCCTGTATTTTATCCCTGCCACCTTCAGAATCTGAAAGAGAGTATTCCAGTCAACAGTGTCAACAGCCTTCTCTATGTCGACAAATGCTATTAAGCATAGGTTTGTCTTTCCTTAACCTATCTTCTAGGACAACTTGTAGGGTCAGTATTGCCTCGCGTGTACCTACATTTCTCCAGAAATCAAACTGCTCTTCCCCGGGGTCTGCTTCTACTAGTTTTTCCATTCTTCTGTAAAGGATTTATGTTAGTATTTTGCGACCGTGACTTGTTAAACTGACAGTTCGGTAATATTTACACCTGTCAGCACTTGTTTTCATAGAAATTGGTATTATTATATTCTTCTTGAAATCTGAGGGTATTTCGCGTGTCTCGTACATCTTGCTCACCAGATGGAAGAGTTTCGTCACGGCTGGCACTCCCAAACATAACCAGAATAAATAGTAGATGAAACTTCCCCTGCCCAACTATATCCCTCTATTTCCCCCTCCCCCCTCTCTCTCTATGTCTCTCTCTCTCTCTCTCTCTCTCACACACACACACACACACACACACACACACACACAGGCAGACACACATACACACACAAACACACAAAAGCAACGAAAAATATCAAACCACACGCACAACACAAACAAAAGACGAAAGATAAAAACGCAGCGATAGTTGGCAACACTGCACTCTGTGAACACACACATGTTAATCACACAATGAAAAGTGCAAGTGATGTGCCATAATAAATGTGGGTGGAAAAAGGTCGGAAATCGGCCAGCTGGAGTACGGGGAACGAATGAACACGTCTCCAGGATCACACAGATGGACAAACAAAATTGGAAATCGTAACAGCAAATGACATTTTAAGCTCACGGAACCTGTGCTACAAAAGTTGTTTCTAATCTGAAAAACAAGAGAAAACCACGAGCAAACGTAACATAATATTAAATTTATAATTACTACATTAGTACGTTTATTATATACACAAAAATTAATACGTATTACAGGCCACTCAAGATGCTTAATAAATAAAGGAAACGAAACGCGTATGGCAACAAACAAATTGCCTTTCATTTAGTTGCGAAGACGGAACATACCTCGATGGACATGTTTGGAAGTATGAATAAAAGTTTTAGAATCGTCTCCTTGAAAGCAGCCATGTAGCACAAGAATTTTTTCCTATATTCCGCAGACCATTGCACTGTCAGTCGATCTACGTAGTTTTTCTACACCTAGGTTTTCATGGCGCTATTGTGGCTGTGCATTCTCGTTCGGCTGGTCGGCAGGGTGGGGCTCTGTTCTCTGCGCGGTAGAGAGGGAGAAGGAGGGTCATTGCGTCGAGTCGCTCCAAAGAGGGGGGGGGGGGGGGGGTGCTGCAATTTACAGTAACAGGCAGTGGGAGCAGGAGGTAGCGCCCGGGTTGAAACAGGCGGCGCGACGAGGCAGCCCGTACTGGTAGAAAAAGGGGAGGGGCGTGGCGGTCTTCCCTTCGCTATTGTCGTACAAGTTGTCAGCAAACTGCCATAGTCTCTCAATTTTCATTCTTATCTTCTGTGCCGGAAATTTTATCCGTTCTCCCAAATTATAATATTAGGTACTAACGAGTCTCGCAATGCTTCGCAACTTCTAAATGTCTACGGGAATCGGATATACACCCTAATCTTCTTCCCCTCCGCCCCCCTTCCCCAACCCCCCCCCCCCCCGTTCATCTCCTCCTCTCTGTCTCTTTGTCGATCTTCTCCTGCTCCTCTTTTGTCCATTCCCCCCCATGTCAAGCTCCTCCCCAGTCCTCTGTGTGCATTTCCCCTTTCCCCCTTTCTCTGACCTTGAGTCTTGTTACTACAAACGAAAACTTCACTGGTAATTCAAGTCGCTTAAAATGAGTATGTAAATCGTATGTATATAAATCGGTAAGGATCACTGGTTTACAGGTTGCGAGGGAGACCTCTCCAGCTATTGGATCTGCGAGTGTAGTGGGTTTAATGACAGTATTTCGCAAAGTTTTAATCTACGAGGTGTAGGTGATAGCTTTCTTCGAAGATACATCATTATTAAAGAACTACTAAAATACTGAACTACTTAAGAACTGAACTACTAAGGTATTGAAATTGAGCCCCTAAGGTGGAGAAACAATGGATGAGATTTTTTATAAAAATATTTTATTTTGAAAACATTTTTAAACCTAAACCTATGAAAATCTGGATTTGGATTCTCAGTCAAAAATTTAAAAAAAGTGTTTCACTGTTTTTGGAAATTCAGCCCCTATGTGGGTGAAACGGGGGATGAAAGTTTGTCTGGAAATATTTCATTGTGGAAGCATTTTTGAAGATAAATCATGAAAATTTGTATTTCGCTTCTCTGTTAGTAAGACAACATACGCATGTCACTGTATTTAGAAATTGAACCCTAAGGGGGTGAAACAGGGGGTGAAAGGCTTTTTGAAAGTATGTCGCTGTTAACGGAATTTTAAAACTAGGACTACGAAAACTGGTATTTGGTTTCCCAGTCAGAAAATAAAAAAAACACGTGTTTCGGTATTTCAACCACTAAGAGGATAAAATCGTGGGTGAAAGTTCGTTTGAAAATAAATAATTACTAAAGACCTACTAAAGCATTTTTAAGGCTACATCTTTGACAACTGGTATTTGACTTCTAGGTTAGAAATGGAAAAAAAGTGTGTTTTAGTCTTTCTGGAAATTCTACCCATATGAGAGTGAAATAGGGGCTGAAAATTTTTAAGAAAATATTTCGTTAATTAAAAAAAATTTAAAGCAAAATTTATGGAAATTGGTATTTCATTTTTCGGGTGCATATAAGGAAATATTTGTTAGAAGACGAAAGTTACTATGGAGATATCTCCACAAGAACGCAGAAGGCATGATTAACAAAAGCTTTGGATTACAGCTAGCGGAATCGCTTTTTGGTCAGAAGCACATTCGGAGAAGATCATACGTATATAGCCCTTAATTAGCACGAAAAGCTTGGAAGGTGTTCCAGTTTGTGAACAACATAAAAATTCGATTAAATAAAAAAAAAACCTCTGCAGGCGACACAGTTCACGCGAGCTACGCAGCATATGTTAAGCTAGTGGCTAAATACGTTAATATCGAATATAGATCTAAATGTGTTAGGAAACCTTTTTCGAAAGTGTTTGTCTCGAGTGTACGGGAGTTAACTGTGGGCGATGCACAACACAGACAGGAAGAGAATAGCAGTTTCCGAAACGTGGATCTGCAGAAGAATGCAAATGATTAAATGGATCGGTCTAGTAACTAATGAATAGGTACTGGTCGATTTAAGGGGAAAACAGTTTCATCGCACAATTTGACTAGTAGAAGGGATAGGTTAAGACAACACATCTTGCGGCGTTAGTGAGTGGTTGATTTGGAATGAAAAGAAGCGTGGTGGATAAAAATTATAGGAGACCAAGACTTGTCAATGAGCAAGTACGAGGGGCGTTTGAAAAGTCCGTGCCAAGTCCGAGAGATGGCACCACCGGCGCGTATGGAGGTCATGTTCAGTTAGTAGCATTTTTGGAAAGAGCGCGCACCAAGTTTCAGCCATATTGGTGTATTCCTTTGTGTTTGGCATTCGTGTGAAACAAGGAAGTCGAGTGCTTGTCAAAAAATGGACGAAAAAGAATTTCGTGTGGTGATTAAACATTACTTTATGAAAGGCAAAACGCCTCAGGAGACTAAAGAGAAGCTTGATAAACATTACGGCGTTCCCGGCGGGGTCAGGGATTTTCTCTGCCTCGTGATGGCTGGGTGTTGTGTGCTGTCCTTAGGATAGTTAGGTTTAAGTAGTTCTAAGTTCTAGGGGACTTATGACCACAGCAGTTGAGTCCCATAGTGCTCAGAGCCATTTGAACCAAACATTACGGCGACTCTGCACCTTCGATTGGAACAGTTTATAAGTGGTTTAAAATTTTTCGGAGTGGCCATATGGACACAAGTAATGCTGAACGTTCCGGACGCCTTGTGGAGGTTACGACTCCAGAAACCATTGATAAAATCCATGATATGGTGATGGATGACAGTAGAGTTAAGGTGCGTGAGGTTGCTAGTGCTGTGGGCATCTCGAATGAATGGGTACATAATAAATTTGCATAAACATTTGGGCATGAGAAAGCTATCGACAAGATGGGTTCCGCGATTGCTCACGATTGACCGAAGACGGAATCGTGTGGAGTATTGGAAGGATGGTTTGCAGCTGTTCAGGAAGAATCCACAGAACTTTAAGCGTCGTTTCGTCACTGTGGAT
This sequence comes from Schistocerca cancellata, assembly GCF_023864275.1. NCBI lineage: Eukaryota > Metazoa > Arthropoda > Insecta > Orthoptera > Acrididae > Schistocerca > Schistocerca cancellata. The sequence continues at coordinate 387,826,478 of NC_064626.1, read as the reverse complement.
GAAACATGGATATATTACTATACTCCTGAGACCAAACAACAATCTAAACAATGGGTTACCAAGGGAGAATCTGCACCAAAAAAGGCGAAGACCATTCCTTCGGCCGAAAAGGTTATGGAGACTGTCTTTTGGCATTCGCAAGGGATAATCCTCATCGACTATCTGGAAAAGGGTAAAACTATTACAGGTGAATATTATTCATCGTTATTGGATCGTTTGAAAACCGAGCTGCAAGAAAACCGCCGGCGATTGGACCGCAGAATAGTCCTTTTCCATCACGACAATGCACCGGCACACACCTCAGCAGTTGTGGTCGCAAAATTAATGGAAACAGGATTCCAACTCGTTTCACATCATCCCTATTCTCCAGATTTGGCTCCCTCGGGCTGTTATTTGTTCCCCAATTCGAAGAAATGGCTGGCGGGACAAAAATTTTATTCAAACGAGGAGGTGATTGCAGCAACTAATAGCTATTTTGCAGACTTGGACAATTCCTATTATTCGGAAGAGATCAACAAATTAGTCTAAAAGGAGACTATGTCGAAAAATAAAAAAGGTTTACCCCAAACACATAAGTAGTTTTTATTTTTGCACGGACTTTTCAAACACCCCTCGTACAAACGGATGTAAGTGGCTGTAATGATCCAGATATGTAACGACATGGACAGGATAAATAACGCAGAGAGCTGCTTCGAACCGGTGTTCGGACTGATAACTACTACCGCAACTATTACGCTGCACGGTTATATGAAGGTGAAGTCATGTCTGAAGCGAGAAGCTAGATGTTATATGCCCAACGCATGAAGCTGTGCATGAATGCTAATTGTAAACGGAATAATACTCTCAATAGTATTGTAATAGAAATATTGTGAAGAAATCCATGCTTCCTATAAAAATGTATGTATGTGTGTGCGTATGTGTATGTTCCTCTTTTCCTCCTAAACCACTGCACCGCTTTCAACCAAACTTGGTACACATATACCTTACTGCCTGGCAACATCGCTGTCGCTGTCGGGGTAAGAACCACCTACCTAACAAAGGGGTGGGGCTGAAAGAGAAGCATAGCAGTTCGACGCGTGAATTCCCAGACTTTATTCGCCCAGTGTTTGCCAATAAGATCATTCAACGACGAACAACTATCTAATATTCACTGATTTTTGTCTCTCTGCCAACTTCTGAAAAAAAAACATGAAAGGAAAAAAGTATATCTATTACTAATTTATAGCAGTTCACGCAGTTAAAATACCGCATGAGGCACAACGTTATAATTTATTATTCCTTTAGTACTAACTGTCGCCACACATTTTACAGGCAATATGCACGTATAGCACTGAAAGTAACTGCATAATTATATCACTGTGTGACAAGTAGCTGAGGAGACGTGACGTCATGAACAATGAGATGCGTGAAAGAGTGCCACATTATACATGACGTTTAAATTTATTACTTCCTTGCTGCTGACTATATTCGCAATAAATATCGCAGGTAGTCTCCATTTATGTCGCTGAACGTACCTACGATTTTATGTTATCATACGACAAATAGTTTAGGAAATATGACGTCATAAACAGTGAAGTGCGTGAAAACTGCCGCGTCGTGCATGACGTTTAAATTTATTACTTCGCTGCTACTAACTTCATTCGCAATACATTTTGCAGACAATGTCCGTATATGCCGTTTAATGTACTTACAAAATTATATCGTTGAACGACGCGTATTTCAGGAGATATGACGTCATAAATATTAAGCATAAGGCCAGACGCTCTGTGGTACGGGGATGGACGCACAGCTATTAAATAAGTATCAGGGCAACGCTAGTGATAAAATCAGTAAAGTTGACATTCCACATAAATTACTTGCGAAATTTAACTAATGTTGGAATCATCCCAGACATTATAACACACTCAGGAATCACTCATGATGAGCCTTCAGAAAACCTCTGACTGGCAGCAAGAAAATCCTGACAACAGTAGGACTCATCGAAATGTTTGCTATACAGCTGTGCAATACCGTACACAAAAAAAAAGTTCAAATGGCTCTGAGCACTATGGGACTTAACTTCTGAGGTCATAAGTCCGTAGCGGTCGCGCGGTTCCAGACTGAAGCGCCTAGAACCGCTCGGCCACCCCGGCCGGCGTGTTACTTCATGTATTGACTTCATACAAGGAATGTTTTTGTTATTGACATTTTACTTTTGTCTGTATCATTCGTAGTGTATTTTTGTGTCTTCTTCATAAAAATGATGTTTGTAAACACAGTGTTCCTGTATCCATAATTTCTCTGGCAAACAGGTCCTGAAATTAGCTTTACAGCTGCCTGAAAATACAGTCATACTTTATTCACCACCAGACGCTTTACCATATGCCTAAATGCGGCGACTGTTATAATTTCGACATACACGACAACTGCATTTCTCTGATTGCCGTATTGTTTGCTGACGAAGGTGCGATACTTTAGTAGCCAAGAAACTCTCTTTCTCCTGTTGTTACGAAGGACGGGAAGCTACGAAAAACCGACAGGGAATCCAGATATACTGACCAACTAGCAAACTGCATATTTGACGTCTTGAATAAAAATAACAAAATGGATTCTGTGCTTTTTCACTATTGTAAACTTTTCCAGCCAGTAACACGCCGTCACCTACTGACGAAAATGGTCCTATGGTATATCTAGGCAGGTTACCGATTCTGCCAAATACGAGGGTTGGAACTTAAATAGTGGTAACTGTTTACTCACAATCCATACCAAAAGAGTTAATGTTTGCACCCGTTACTGTCCTTCAAAGTAGTCACCAGCGTTGTGTAGAACCCGTTGCCAGCGATGCAGAAGGCATAATATACCGTTAGCATAGCCTGTTCTGTTGATGGTACGAATTGAGCGGTCTATTGCCTGTCGAATCTGTGGATCAGTTCTGAAGCGAATGCCACGAAATGGTTCCTTCATCATCGGAATCAAAGTCACAAGGACTTAATTTGGGGCAGCATGGTGGATGGTACAGAACTTCCCAGTCCCATCGACCGAACAGAGCAGCCATAGCTTGCGCTGTATGCGCCCGCGCATTGTCGTGCAAAATGATGGGTGGGTTGCGCAGAAAGTGTCGCCGCTTCTTTCGCAAAGCTGGTCGCAGGCGATGCTCCAAAATCGAACAGTTGTACTGTGTGCATTGACGGTCTGCCGTGGAGGAACGTAATGCGTTAGGATAACACCATCACAGTCGTACACGAGAATCACCACAACTTTAGACCGCTCCATTCGCACCATCAACAGAACAGGCTCTGCTAACGGTATACTACGCCTCCCACATCGCTGGCAACGGATTCTACACAACGCTGGTCACTACTTTGAAGGACAGTAACAGGTGAAATCCCCTTTGTATCGGTTGTGAATAAATAGTTGCCACTATTTAAGTCCCAACCCTCGTAGTTATTGCCCGACAGATAGCAGCACCTTATCTTGTATGGAGTGTGTTCCACAGACTGAAGTAATTGTAGATATGCTCCACTGAGGGCTTTGGCGAACTCACTTCTTGCGCAACAATCTGCACCGATACCATCATTAATGCGAACTTAGCCGAAAGTACCCGAACAAGCTCTGACATCAGTCTGTATGACGTCAGTTTATTTATTCATGAGTATGTAAGTGCCCGGACAATATGTCAGCGCTATATATCGGGTGCTTATAATTAAAGTATAGCTGATCACAGAGGTCCAATGTGAGCTGTAATTATCGTATGCCAGAGAAACTTGATAGATATGCTAACGCGTTAATGCGGAACCGATTTACACAAGGAAAAAAGAAAATTAGTTTCATTTTGCCACCAGGCGCAAATCCGGCGCTGTACAGCGTCTCGTCGATGTCTCCGATGCTCATATTGAACAAATTGTGTAAGCGGCGGTTAATAATAAAATTAACATGATGCCTTTCTCACTTGTTTGGCCTTGTTTGCCAACGTCCAGTTCCTACTCCTTTACATCCTTTACATCTGGAAATATTTTCATATGACTTTCTTGCATTCGCAGCGCCAAATTTGCACTTGATGGCCGAAACTGGAACTAATTTTTGTCCAGAGTAAATCAGTTCCGCATTAACGTAGTGCAATATCCACCACGTTTCGTTGCCTCACGATAATTACAGCGCACACTGGACCTCTGTCGGTAGTTGCACTTGAATTTTAACCACGCGGTTAAGTGCTTTTCGGAACGAATAATCGTGCAAAACTGATGAGTTCGAACGGAGCGTGATGTCAGAGGCAACAAGAGTATCCATTCCCTAGCAAATTCCACAGAACTTACACTGCCCAGGTACATTAACAGGGTGTTACGTGCAGTGAAAAAGTGAGGGTAGCAATAATCTTATCAATGGTCTGTAAGATCAAATAGGTTAACAGTATGGAAGAACGCTGAAGTTTACTATACGAACCAACAGCCAGTTATCACTGACAGCTAATGTACAGGAATGTAGCCGAGTGACTTCTTCGACAACCATCGATATTTCGACAGGTGCACACTCTATCATTTTTAAGCCACAAAGGCAACGAGAGAGGAATTTAAAACGTCGGTATACGGGGCTCAGCCATAACACGGCATATGCGGAAAGAGTGGATCAACGTCAGATATTATCGATAGCGAATATTAATTACCAACGGGTGAGCAACTAGCATAGCTCTGTGCCGCTGTTGTTTGACCAGGGATAGAGCAGAATTCCAACCAGGATTTAAGCAAAAACTTCCACGTCTACTTATAAGTTCACTAGCTAGTTTATTCTCAACTGCTTCCTTAATGACACTAGCCCAATAGTTGCAAGTGCACTCCAGAATCTCTATGTACTTCTGTTCCACAGGATGATCCGGTGCCAAAGCAATGTTCTACAATAGAAGAACATTGTCGAGTCGGTATTACTGGCAGAGCCTACTGCTTTGTTTCAATACTGAGTACACCATCTTGACTCAAGTCACGTAATGAAACAAAGCAGTAGGCTCTGCCAGAAATATTGACTCTTAGACAATGTGTCTAATAGTGAATTTTAATACGACAGCATGCCATCTTAGGCAATTTATAACACTTAAAAGACTTGATAATGACACTTTGAAGCCGAAATCATGATTGTGTAAATGTAAATGTAACAGTAAATAAATAACAGTCTAATGGCGGTACTGACTTTAAAGAAACATCGGTATCTGTTTCAAACCTGTAAACATGTCGAGTTTTGTGCCTATGAATTATAATTTGCGGACAGCATTGCTTTTCTGTTATCATTTGAAAAACACTGTTGCAGAATCGCATAGAATGCTTGTCGAAGCCTTCGACGAACATGCTCTTGGAAAAACACAGGGTTTCGAGTGGTTGAAGAAATTCAAAATTGATGATTTTAACGTGAGTAACGAGAACGCAGGAAACCACCGAGAAGTTCGAAGACAACGAATTGCAGGCCTTACTGGATGAAGATGCTACTCAACCTCAACTGGAACTCGCAGAACAGTTGAATGTGACGCAGAATGCCGTTTTTCTTCGGTTGAGAGTTATGGGAAAGGTGCAGAAAGTGGGAAAATAGGTTCCACATGAACTGAATGAAAGACAGCAAGCAAATCAAAAGACCACTTGTGAAATGCTGCTCGCCAGATACAAAAGAAAGTTGTTTCTCCGTGGAATAATGGAAAACTGATGTATTTTGAGAATCCTAAGCGTCATAAATCGTGGGTGAATCCAGGCAAACCATCGACATCCACTGCAAGACCAAATCGCTTTGGAAAGAAGAGAATACTCCGTGTTTGGTAAGCTCAGAAGGGGGTCATCTATTATGAGCTGTTAAAACCTGGCGAAACTGTTAACACTGATCGCTACCAACAACAAATGATCGATTTAAATCCAGCATTACGTGAAACACAACCGAGTATGGAGGAAGGCAACACAAAGTCATATTACTCACACACAGCAAAACGGGTCAGAGAAACAATCGAGGCGTTCCGTTTGGAAATACTAGCGTATGCGGCTTATTCTTCAGACTTGGCCCCATCCGATTATCATCTTTTTGCATCACTGCGACACACTCTCGCTAAACAATGCTTCAATTCGCATTAAAAATATACGAAAATGGCTCGCTGACTGGTTCGCTTCAAAAGAAGAACTGGTTTTTTTGGCGTGGCACTCATAGCCTGACGGAGAGGTGGGAGAAATGTATAGATAGCAATGGAGATTATTTTGAAGAAAATATTGTTGTCAATTTCAAACAACAGACGTGTAATTATTGGAACAAAATTCCGGTTTCATACTTCTACACCTGATATTTATGAAAGCAGCTATTTACCCATTTGCACGCCATTGCAACATGTTTGTTAATCGCCTGATACTACCACTGTCGAAAACACAAGAAACCTTACATTGTATTCGAATAAATTCACCAGTCTTTGTAGGTGTGGCTCACTTAAAACACCCACCTGAACCCATCGTGTGTCTCTGGGATAGACTAGAGATCAGTTTTCCTCAAATACCTGGAGACAAATATTCTCCATATTTCAAGAAAGGTGGAAATAAATTGGATCTTCAGTGCAATAAAACTTAATGGATAAGTTTTCCTGGTAATTAAGAGGTCTAGGAACACCAGAAAAATGTGGTGACAGACAGCTGGTGCCTTTGCCAAAGCGAGAGACGGATGTCAAGGCGAAAGGAATGTTTCCTCGTCGTTGATGATATTCCTAAAAGCATCAGCAGTTCGCTCATCCAGTTTGAGTTTGCTTGTTGCATTGCCTCTTAAAAATTGTACTTTCATTGCACAGGAGCAGAGGGGATGAAACAAGCAACGAGCAGAAGTAGACACCAGCGACCTCAACAGCTGACGGCAGTAAGCAGGACGCGGCTTGCAGCGATCTCGTGCACCCAGGAGAGGCCGCATGCATGCGTGAGCCGCGTGCCGCGGCCTGCTGTGTCCACACCAGGCTGGCCGGCGTGTCACGTCAGAATGGCGGCGCGCAGCTCTGTCAACTTCAGCCAGACAATCACAAATTAAACGCGCACTTTTGGGCTTCTGCGGCATTTAATTGCGGCACGAACCGGCTACGGCATAACAGCTGACTGTCGGCTTCAGAGATGTGTTTAAGGACACTTCACAAAGTATATGCTTGGTACAAACAGCAAACAACGAGATGAGAGAATAAACATGTAATTATTTACACGCAGCCATATTGTAAAAGTTGTTTAGTAAGAAAACAAGGGGGTGGTCAAATAACTGCCACCACGCTATGTGCACTAATTGTGTGTGTGTATGTGTACATTTGGTGAATCAAAGGCGGAACCATCATCAATATTTTTTTATATGGTTCTACGCATGGTCGATTATCGGATCGCTGGGAATAGACTTATAATCCAGTGTTGGCGAGTGCGGGACCGTTAATTGCTTGCGACCTTTCTTTTAGCGCTATGGGACTTAACATCTGAGGTCATCAGTCCCCTAGACTTAGAACTACTTAAACCTAACTAACCTAAGGACATCACACACATCCATGCCCGAGGTACGCTTCGAACCTGCAATCGTATCAGCAGCGCGGTTCCGGACTGAAACGCCTAGAACCGCTCGGCCACCACGGTCGGCGCTTGCGACTTTTTGATACATTCGTTCTGGCCATCCTCGAGAGTATTTCGGGCCGAGAGAGATGTATTCAACGTTAAGAACATGTACTCGTATTTAGGTAGTCGGATTCACACACTGGTGCTAATATCCTAGATTAAATTTTCCGAATGTTAACTAAATGACATCACCAAGGTGCTGCAATTTTATCTTCACAGCGCTACTGTTGTTTTCTTATCCCTGACTTATCTGAATGAGCTTGTGTTTATATTCAACACTTATCTCAAGTAAAACAGTGACAAATACAATAAGGTAAAAATAAAACAATAAAGAAAGAAATACAGCATAAGACATGGGAAACTTCATCAGGACACTTAATTAAAACTTCAATTGTATCAAGATTAGTTTCTTACATCATTCACTGTGATTCCATGGCTGCTACGTGTAAAGTTATTAATCGGGGTGACCAGTCTGGTTATGAACTCGGCTTATACCCACCGTTCGCAAACACATATTTGAGTAAATAAAGAAAATGGAAATGCCATGTGGCTAGGGCCTCCCGTCGGGTAGACCGTTCACCGGGTGCGAGTCTTTCGAGTTGACGCCACTTCGATGACTTGCGTGTCGGTGGAAATGGAATGATGATGATAAGGACAACACAACACCCAGTCCCTGAGCGGAGAAAATCTCCGACCCAGCCGGGAATCGAACCCTGGCCATTAGGTGTGACATTTGAGTAAATGATATCAAGTTAATTGGTGCAACGGTTGACACATCTCGATTTCCGGAGTAGTGCGGCTGATATTTAAGTCCCGTCATCCATATTTGGATTTTATGTGGTTTCCCGAAACCTTAACATGATGTTATTTTCTTGATACAACTAATGTAATGTGCATATTTTATATTCACGTTTCCTGATTTAGTACCACGCCGTACGAAAAGAGGGACGATTTGGATTTAATAGCCTGTCGACGTCGAGGTGCTTAAGACGTGGAAAGCCAACTGGGCTGAACAAGAATTGGAAAGGAAATGAGTCCTGATATATTCCAATGTGCCATCAACATTCGCCTGACAGCATTATAATAAAATGGGAAAAGAAACAATGGGCATAATAGGTCAAGCAAACACTGTTTAGTTCTGACAAAAAATCTCGTTTCCTTCGCCATGTGTTGCACCAATATATTGACAAAGAGTTGTCAGAGACCCATTTCCCAACCAAACGCAGCGTTGTTACAAAATGTTTTTCGTTTCTCACCGATTTACGTTTCACACATCATTCAAGTTTACAAGTGAGTGAAATAAAGCTATTTTAAAATACAAGCAGTAGATATATACTCGATTCAAAAGAGTACCTAATATAATTTTGGCTCAATTAATTCTGCAGCTAGTGAAAATGTGAAATTACTCCGAGTACACAAAGGGCGTTCTACATAATCCTGCCATCTACAAGATCCCACCAAAAATCAGTAGAATGACATATTCTAAAAAAATAGATCGGTCACTAGCGTTTTCTTTTTTAAATGGAACTAGGGTATCTTTTGTGGCAGAAAAATAGACAAATCCAGTACTACAAAGACTTCGTCAGTAGCAGCGGAAACACCTCTTGCCTCGGCACCGTGCAAGTTTCCGTCAGGAGGGTGCAACCTTCCGAGCGGTGCTCTGTTCAAACGGACGCTAAACAGCTCGAAAATACCCATATTTAGTGTACCTTGTATTTTAATCCTAAATAGAGCTCCAGTGCTAAATTTTTCTCATATAGATCTGTTAATTTGATACAATAGACCAACTTGAAAAAGTTAGCGACAATTGTGTTTTTCAAGAAAATGCCATTCGGTCGATTTTTGGTAACTTGAACGGATACTGCTTTTGGAACCAAACAAGTCTTATATGCATCATTTTGTTGCTGTCTCAAAATTAACACAATTAACAAATTTTTGGGCATTTTACCGAATTATATTCTTCACACGACAGCTCAGCAGCTTCCCTGCTGTCTTCTTCTGGTTTCCTCGGTGTTTGGAATTCAAACAGCGAGCAACAATAATTGAGGAATATTTCAGAGCCATTTTTCAAACTTAGATTCTGATAAGAGAACATCTATATGTTCCAGCTGGATGCATCTTGTTTTTCACCTTTAATCAGAGCTCATAGTCTGGCTATATTGAGCTCAACTTAACCCACAACTCTTCTTCAACACTAAGTCTATTTCTGTGCTCATTTTCAATGTACAACAACTGAGAAAAACCCACTTTCACACATGTAAGTCATAAGAAACGGCACCAAAAATCAGACTGCTTGTTTGGAAAGAGAAGGGCATTCCGTTTTTATTCCCATCCAAAAAGTAAGAGTTTTCTCTTTGAAAGCATCTTCCATTTAACTGTAACTAATCATGTCGACGGATATTTCTTTCGTGATTACTCCTTGCGATAATTTTCCTGAAAACCGATTTCTTATCCATTCATATTTTGCGAAAGTAGTTTTCAAAACATTTTTTGATGGATCTCTAAATGTGTAGAGGTTAATCTTCCATGGGAACTGGTTCACTGTTGTCAAAAAATGATGTAAGAGTCGGAAATGCGAGAAAGTTATTATTCAGTACTTGTGAACTAAAAATGGTCAAATTTCTTTTGAAAGACGATATTTTGTTATCTAAGAAAATTGTTGCGCCTCGTCCTTGATTTACGTGTTTAAAACGTGAAGCCTGTCGAGAGTATTACCTAAGTAGGCAAATCTTGATGTCTACTGATCATCAGCGAAAAAATACTCCATGTTATTGTTTCTGTCGCTGAGAAACATAAAAACCTCAGCTCAAATATTCGGTTTAAAATCTTGCCGTAAGAGGACTATCTTACGTCAGTATAAACAAGCAAGAGTTTCAGGCATATCCCTGGTAACCAGTGCTTCTTGGTGTATTGGACAAGTTATGCTTCTTCGATGAAGTCCAACTTTCTTTCCTTTTTGATCCAAACTCTGTTAAGTCATCATATGTTGATATGTTGTCTTAGTCCGGCATGTACAAACACCAGCCGGCTGCGTTGACCGAGCGGTTCTAGGCGCTTCAGTCTGGAACCGCGCGACCGCTACGGTCGCAGGTTCGAATTCTGCCTCGGGCATGGATGTGTGTGATGTCCTTAAGTTAGTTAGGTTTAAGTAGTTCTAAGTTCTAGGGGACTGATGACTTCAGATGCTAAGTCCCATAGTGCTCAGAGCCATTTGTACCTTACAAACACCAACACATTTTTGGCAAAGAATACCTACTGTTAAGAAATAATGGTGAATCATTTTGCAAATGTTTTGTGCTGTAGCATTTCACTCAAGCAGTTCGCAAAATAAAAACTCTTCTGCTATGTCTTCGTACTAGTATAAATGCACAAAAATGTGTAACTGCACCATATTTGTGACATCTATACTCTCGTCTGTTTGAAAAGAGAAATAAGTGCACTCTTGTAGTTGAAACAACAACATTTCTTCAGTATTGGAAGATATGTCTTTTTTTCTCCTTTTTAATGTATATCGGATCGTTTTGTATTTCTTTGGCCGCTTTTTCCCCAAATACTGCTTGGACCACGTCTTTATCCGCAGGCAGTAAGAGAGACTAAGCAACTCCGTGACGTTTTCCTTTCTTTGCACTTCTAAAACTAGTCACGTATGAGGCTTTTATCTAGTTAGTATCAGTGTTAACAAAATTTGCCGTGCATTTGGATCCTTTTTTTTACAAAACGCAGATACCGCTTGAAAAGGAAGATTGCTGCAGCGCCACAGATTGGTACACCGCATAAGTTGGCAGCGGTTGCAAAGCGGCACGAAAACTTCGGAAAAACCACCCACAAGACTCGATCACAATAACGCCGTCGAAAAGGGATGAGTCATTCTCGGCCAGGACAGAGACGGCTAATGGAGGGAGGGGCTGGTGAGGGGTGGGGAGGGGAGGGGACGGAACAATGTGACCTTCCTGTGTCCTGCGAGCAGTACGAGACAAGCATTATGTGGAAAATCCATTTTCTTTAGCACTATACAGATGCTACTTTTATGTCACAGTTTTCTCATTATCATTGCGCTATAAAATAAAGTAACGTAAGTCAATAATTTTACTTATATTAGTACATGTTTTGTTTACTTTAACGCGTACCACCTGAACTATCCTTGCGTGCCATCAGGGCTACTCGTACCACCATCTGGGAATCATTGCATTAGAGCATTGAGGTCACATGTCTTTGGAAATTGGAAATTTGTGGTAAAGTCTTATGGGACCAAACTGCTGAGCTCATCGGTCCCTAAGCTTACACACTGCCTAATCTAACTTACGCTAAGGACAACACACTCACCCATGCCCGAGGGAGGACTCGAACCTCCGACGGAGGGAGCCGCGCGGACCGTGAGAAGACGCTCCAAGACCGCGCGGCACATATCTTTCATTATGTTTTGGACAGTAAAAGTATTACACTCTGATTGTGACTGAGACACAGAACTTACTACTAATATTACTACTACAAATAATAATAATAATAATAATAATAATAATAATAATAATAACCATTTTTAAAAATATGGCTATACTATCAGAAATACTACTGCATTGTTATAAAAGTGAATGCTTCGGGGATTACGGCTGACAGTAAACGGGGCCTAACAATCAGTTGACGGAAAGAGATTGCGGGACATCCAACAAAATTTCAGGCAACAGATGACTTGACACGCACATACAATTGAGATCTGACGAATAATTGTACACCAAGATAGGACCGTTAAAATAATAGATTCGAACAGAAGGTTTCTGCTAGAATGGCTCACTTTCAGAAGGCCCGTTGACTAAGATTTGGGTACTTTATAATCACGAACAGAGCGGAATAAAGAAAGAGTCAAATACTAACATCGTGGTCACAGAAAAATTGGTATTCGGCAAAGCCTAGTGACATGGAATATTGCAAACAGTGGATACAACGTTATCGACGTGGCTTCATAATAGAACCAGAACACGAAGACGGAGAGGGATTTGACGGTAAGTAAACATTTTCAAAAAGTGACATTTACGTAACTCATGAATTTACGTAGCTCATGGATGACCAGGAGCTGCAAGTTACCAAACCTTCATTCCCTGATCGGCTAAATTTTAAAGAGGAAATTTTTTTCCAAGGCTGAGACATGAGACCTCTACCTTCCTGTAGAACAGAAGCGCACCGTATGGAAGGAATATAATGCGATACAGCCCGCGTAAGGAATAGGCTTAGCCCTCCTTTAGGAAAGCAAAGAGTCAGGCTCTGTTTCCCAGTGAAGTAGTGAATCAGATGGCGAACGGTGCATTCGAACAATGTCGGGCTACTTTTAGGCCACATTAAAAGTCTCTGTAAAATTAGTAACTCCTGACTTGCTGAGTGATAACGGAAATGTGTCGGTTCTCATTTGAGTGCCTGGAGAGTAGCTGCAGCAGGTGAAATACGTCGCTTAAAGTTTATGAAGCAGCCAGTTTTTTGCAGTATGCGCAAGCGTTTATCAAATTATGAGACTACACCCTATTATTACGCAACCACATTTCATACGACTGACGCATCGTTGCCCTGTTGATAAAAGAATCTAACACATGTTTGACTGGTTCTGATCTATCTTCCTACCACAGTTGCGCAAGGGCGGTCTGTGAGTGTTTTAGGAATTTGGTGTTGAAGCTACGGCCTGCGAGGTAGGAAGACACCATCTCACACATGCAGAGTTCAGAAGAGTGCAGCAGTCCGGACAGTGATGTAATCAGACAATGATCTCAATGTCGGTTACACTACACTCTCTGTAAAGGAAACGTTATCACTAACAGAAATGAGAGTGCGGGTTCAGGCGTAACTAAATGTTAGCCAAAATGAAAATCGTAGACTTTCGTTATTAAATTATTAGTTTTGCTACAAGTATGACTTCATCACGTAGCAATGTTAACAAAATTACATACAGGGTGGTAAAATATTGACACTGGGTGTTCACAACCGTGAAGCGAAATTCCTAACTATTACAAGGTTCTCTAATGGTAAGGTGGTTTATGACCATGTCTGGGAGTCGATAAAGATACGCCCGGCAGGAGTGGCCGTGCGGTTCTAGGCGCTACAGTCTGGAACCGAGCGACCGCTACGGTCGGAGGTTCGAATCCTGCCTCGGGCATGGATGTGTGTGATGTCCTTAGGTTAGTTAGGTTTAATTAGTTTTAAGTTCTAGGCGACTGATGACCCCAGAAGTTAAGTCGCATAGTGCTCAGAGCCATTTGATAAAGATACAGACAAATTAAATACAATTGCGGCCAGAATATCAATTACGCTAAAATGCACAATGAAAATACTCAAAATTGAATGGGAGTCGGTAAAAAGCAATCAAAAAGAAGTACATAATGAAAACAATTCATAACTATACAGTGGCTGGTCAATCCTTTTCGTTAGATAGGATATCTTTCTTGTTTGCTTCAATTAAGCCCGACAATCGTTAATATGTTTAACTACAGACCATGGCTGAATGTACGAAAATTAGGAGAGACGGAGACGACCACAGTTCTGAGTGTCAGTTGAATATCACTTGCTAGCGTAGTGCGAGCACGCGCGTTTACCTGCGGTCGGCGGCGGCAGAGGCGGCCGTCGGCGTGAGCTGTGGACCTGAGAATCTGTTCTAAATCCCTCTCGACTTTTAAACACCAGTCTGATACATTTCCTACGTCTCCAGTGAAGCCGAGACTCCTTCCCTAGCTAAGTTAATTGGCGTGGCACACGCTATTCGGCTGCAATAGCGCGCACATCATTGCCCTCAAATGGCTCACAAGCGTTAACTGTCAGTGCTTGGTGCGATTCCCCGTATTAGGATGCTTGGTTGGTTTGTGAGATTGAAGGGACCAGACTGCGATGGTCATCGGTCCCCGTATTAGGAAACTTTGCAGTTTAAGACCTTATGAGTTAAGACGAGCCTGTGAACAAGTGTTCACGTAATTATTCTCGCAATCGTCTCAGCGTGGCGCGAGTCACCTTGCTCAAACACTCGACGATTTCTGCAAGAGAAGAAGCCAATTACTCTGTCTGCAATTTGGGCCACGAGTTTCCTTTCTGGCCAATCAGGGCGTTCGTACTTGTTATAATTGCACCAATTATCGTTTTTGTAGCCTATCATAGGTGTCGTTTCTTTCGTAGGGCAGAGTTTAACTTCCGCTACGCAATACTGAGATAAAAAGCGTTTTCTTTCATGCGATTCTTAACTCAGGTAGCTACTGTGAGCCACCAATGTTTTGAAGTGGGTTTCTCCGTACGTTTATCTTCCATCTTCGGCCGTGTTCCCGTACAAAGGCTTTCCGAAGAGTCGTCGTTAAAAGCAGGCACAAGGGGCTGCTTATGCCGGCGTCCAACGCAGAGGCTCCAGCGTCTGATTTAGTCCGCTGTATGCCCCGACCTGAAGTTTCACGCGCGCGAGACGGCCGTGCCGTCTTAAAATCCTCCTTTCCTCAAAACTGCGTTCCGTAGCTCAAGTACTATTACTAGTGTGAGTATAGTGGTTTCTATTCACGAGATGTTGGTCCCATACGACCTTACCACAAATTTCCAAAAAAATTAAATAAACCAACTGCTGAGGTCATCGGTCCCTGAGCTTACACACTGCTTAATCTAACTTAAACTAACTCACGCTAAGGACGACACACTCACACATTCCCGAGAGAGGACTCGAATTTCCGACGGGGGACCGTGACAAGACGCCCGAGACCGCGCGGCTGTCCCGCGCGGCTGTTGGTTTATTTACTCGATCTGTATATTAATAAAATTCGTACAATTTCACGTAACTATGTCGTGTGACATATCGAGTTAACCGGAATTGTTTCAAGAATTTAATTTAGGGTCTGTTACTTGTTTGACACCTTACAAGAACTGCCAAGAAGTCGGTTGTATAATTCTTCACTGAAGGAAGGTTGATAGCCGACTATCTGTGGATTTCTAAAAGCTGGAGCTAGAGCTGGTTTACGATAAATTAGTAAATATTTTTGTTCTTCAAATGGGTTCAAATGGCTCTGAGCACTATGGGACTTAACATCTATGGTCATCAGTCCCCTAGACCTCAGAACTACTTAAACCTAACTGACCTAAGGACATCATGTAGGGTCACCGCCAGACACCACACTTGCTAGGTGGTAGCCTTTAAATCGGCCGCGGTCCGTTAGTATACGTCGGACCTGCGTGTCGCCACTATCAGTGATTGCAGACCGAGCGCCGCCACACGGCAGGTCTAGAGACACTTCCTAGCACTCGTCCCAGTTGTACAGCCGACTTTGCTAGCGATGGTTCACTGACAAAATACGCTCTCAATTGCCGAGACGATAGTTAGCATAGCCTTCAGCTACGTCATTTGCTACGACCTAGCAAGGCGCCATTACCAGTAACTATTGATGCTGTAAAACATGTACCGTCAAGAGCGATGTTTCCCAATTATGGATTAAAGTTAAGTATTCCAGTAGTTACGTACGTTCTTTGCTACTATAACGTCCTTGTCCAGTTCCAGACCTCATGCCAGCCTGCGTGAGCTTAAACGCGTGCCTTTCGGCTTCCTCCTAGTGGATTGGCTGTCTTGCCAGCCCACTACACATCACACAAAACCCATTCATCAAGAGGCAGAGAAAATCCCTGACCCCGCCCGGAATCTAACCCGGGAACCCGGGCGTGGGAAGCGAGAACGCTACCGCACGACCACGAGCTGCGGACTTTTGCTCTTCGCGGACTAGAAGTTTATTATTAGTCTCTTATCACTTAGTATTTCATAATCAGCAGTGGGAATTCGTCTTAGGCACTCTCACCTGGGGAAGTGAACGGTGTACATACACTTGCACAAAATAAGCGATTAGGTGCCTAGAGACAAATCGAAAGGCCGCGCGGAGTGGCAGCGCGGTTTGAGGGGCCATGTACGCATTGCGCGGCCCCTCCCGCCTGAGGTTCTAGTCCTCCCTCGAGCGTGGTTGTGTGTGTTGTTCTTAGCATAAGTTAGTCTAAGTGGTGTGTAAGACTAGGGACCGATGACCTCAGCAGTTTGGTCCCTTAGGAATTCACACACATTTGAACGAATCGAAGGTAACTGGACATTAATCATAGACACTTCTGCAGATTTCAGTACCATCGAGTAACTGTGGACGGTTCCCATTTCCCCGGAATCAACCATGTACAAGTGTAAATCACAGTTTATTTAGGCAAAATCATCGTTACTGATTGATTACCGGCAAGAAAAAATAGCGGTCAGTAATTTTTCGTGGGAAAATACCGTGCTGTTCGACCAGATGATCTAATGGAGACTCACAATAATGCTTCTTTCAGACTCCATCTGGTGCTGATGGCGTTCTCTCACGTGAGTGTGTGGCACTTCCGTGTCCTTCACAGTAATCAGTCAACATCTTTTGGTGCCCACGTTCCTTATATACGCTACCAGGCCTGGAAACAACTCTGACCAGGAGTAACACTACGGCAATACTGTCACATATCGCTGTGTGATATCAGTTACTTTTTACACCCACTATTTACAGTTATGCCAACGGCCTTGCCACAGTGGTAACGCGGGTTAGCTTCGTATCACCGAAGTTAAGCGCCGTCGGGCTCGGCTAGCACTTGGATGGGTGACCATCCGGTCTGCCGAGAGAACTTCAGAAACTTCCTGCAGATTCCACTGCAGACAGCGATCGCCAGAGTCCTCCCCAGCCTGTGACCCTCAGCACCGCCACCAGCCACCTCACCACACTCACCACAAGAATAACGTGTGCAGTGATAGTGAATAAGTGCAACACAAAAGATAAAGTGCTTTCTCCTCTCGCATCAAACAGTGAAGTACAGTAGTATAAAGTGTTTCTTCTTAGTGAAAACAGTGATACAAAGTGCTTCTCACCAAATACCTGACATGCTCGCAGCCATAACAGTGTCAAAAGTATGCACAGTAGTACTACCAGTTTTTTAGATTAATTTATTTCATTATATGCACTATATTGTCTAAGTGACAAGAATTACTTAGTGGAAAGTGCCAACTACTCATACACTCCTGGAAATGGAAAAAAGAACACATTGACACCGGTGTGTCAGACCCACCATACTTGCTCCGGACACTGCGAGAGGGCTGTACAAGCAATGATCACACGCACGGCACAGCGGACACACCAGGAACCGCGGTGTTGGCCGTCGAATGGCGCTAGCTGCGCAGCATTTGTGCACCGCCACCGTCAGTGTCAGCCAGTTTGCCGTGGCATACGGAGCTCCATCGCAGTCTTTAACACTGGTAGCATGCCGCGACAGCGTGGATGTGAACCGTATGTGCAGTTGATGGACTTTGAGCGAGGGCGTATAGTGGGCATGCGGGAGGTCGGGTGGACGTACCGCCGAATTGCTCAACACGTGGGGCGTGAGGTCTCCACAGTACATCGATGTTGTCGCCAGTGGTCGGCGGAAGGTGCACGTGCCCGTCGACCTGGGACCGGACCGCAGCGACGCGCGGATGCACGCCAAGACCGTAGGATCCTACACAGTGCCGTAGGGGACCGCACCGCCACTTCCCAGCAAATTAGGGACACTGTTGCTCCTGGGGTATCGGCGAGGACCATTCGCAACCGTCTCCATGAAGCTGGGCTACGGTCCCGCACACCGTTAGGCCGTCTTCCGCTCACGCCCCAACATCGTGCAGCCCGCCTCCAGTGGTGTCGCGACAGGCGTGAATGGAGGGACGAATGGAGACGTGTCGTCTTCAGCGATGAGAG
The DNA here is from genome assembly GCF_023864275.1 of Schistocerca cancellata. Lineage (NCBI taxonomy): Eukaryota > Metazoa > Arthropoda > Insecta > Orthoptera > Acrididae > Schistocerca > Schistocerca cancellata. Next base: position 387,808,198 of record NC_064626.1, on the reverse strand, counting down.
TCGCTTCTGCCTTGGTGCCAATGATGGTCGTATGCGTGTTTGGCGCCGTGCAGGTGAGCGCCACAATCAGGACTGCATACGACCGAGGCACACAGGGCCAACACCCGGCATCATGGTGTGGGGAGCGATCTCCTACACTGGCGGTACACCACTGGTGATCGTCGAGGGGACACTGAATAGTGCACGGTACATCCAAACCGTCATCGAACCCATCGTTCTACCATTCCTAGACCGGCAAGGGAACTTGCTGTTCCAACAGGACAGTGCACGTCCGCATGTATCCCGTGCCACCCAACGTGCTCTAGAAGGTGTAAGTCAACTACCCTGGCCAGCAAGATCTCCGGATCTGTCCCCCATTGAGCATGTTTGGGACTGGATGAAGCGTCGTCTCACGCGGTCTGCACGTCCAGCACGAACGCTGGTCCAACTGAGGCGCCAGGTGGAAATGGCATGGCAAGCCGTTCCACAGGACTACATCCAGCATTTCTACGATCGTCTCCATGGGAGAATAGCAGCCTGCATTGCTGCGAAAGGTGGATATACACTGTACTAGTGCCGACATTGTGCATGCTCTGTTGCCTGTGTCTATGTGCCTGTTGTTCTGTCAGTGTGATCATGTGATGTATCTGACCCCAAGAATGTGTCAATAAAGTTTCCCCTTCCTGGGACAATGAATTCACGGTGTTCTTATTTCAATTTCCAGGAGTGTAATTTTTCTTAAATGATTTCCTTTACTATGTGCCTATAAAATTGTATTGTTTACTCACACTTTCCTCTCTGCTTCTCATATATAATATGACATAAATTTCTCTTTTCTTCAACCTATGTATAATCTGTAGTATATGTAAAAAGTTTCTTCCACTTCTGCTCCATCTATCATGCTGATGTTTCCCTCATACTGTCCCACCTCACAGTGCAAACTAGAGGAAGAGATCAACCAATATGCACAGTATGCCTGTGGCATCACAAGTGCATGACATACAGAAACATGAACTCAGAATCAATGTGTCGATGCTACATATAAATTGTTATGCCTGTCCTGCAATGTCTATCCCCCCCCCCCCCAAAAAAAAAAGAAGACAAATGGCCATGTAAAAGGGTTCAAGGAACAACAAGAAGAGAAAAACGAAAAAGGAAAAAATATAAAAACGAAAACCTATAAAATGACAGTAATATTAACCAACACTAAGAATATAATAGGTTAATAGAATAAAATGTCTTTTTTTAATGTATCGTTGTTAATATGTTTAAATAAATATATATGGTTACAAAAAAATAAAAATGCGCTGTTGGTAAGTGGGGTGCACTCAGCCCTTATGAGGCAAACTGAGACTTGATTGAGAAGTAGCGGCTCTGGTCTCGTAAACTGACATATAGCCGGGAGAGCGATGTACTGACCACATGCCTCTCCATATCCACAACCAGTGACGCCTGTGGGCTGTGGATGACACGGCGGCCGGTCGGTACCATTTGGCTTCCCAAGGCCTGTTCAGACGGAGATTAACGGTCATACTTGTGAACACAATGGGATTGTGTACTTGGAAAGGAAACTTCATGGCTCCCCTAGCGGTATAGGTTGGTGTTGGTACAGTCTCGGACCTCCTTCGTTGGCAGAGGACAGACAGGGAATCTCATTAGGACAAGCACCACGAGTCCCTTTGGTGTTGAGCAACTTTCGCGGAAGCCGGGCTGTGGGCCAGTCTGCCGCTATTGTGAGAACACAGCAGGAACCAGTCTGTGTGCTGGACAGTGAACGTTCCGCCCGCCTTTACACCCCCTTAAGATAATGAGCGCGACATTTTTCCTTTTCCACAACTTCAAAGGCCCAGAAACTGCGGTGCCGCTCGGCTAGTGTGGGAACTTCGGTAGGGTTTCGCTTCAAGAATGTGGTTTACAAAATGACGCTGTGTCGCCCCACCTAGCACAGAAAGCGCACAGGCCAACCTATAAAATTAAAACTGCTTCAGCCCAGTGCCAACCTCACGGAGGTAAAATATGGGTCTTGTACCCAAAAGTTGGGAAGTTTGTTGTCCTTTACCCAACTTTTCGTAAATTTTGTTACGTTTCTCATCCGACAATTAGCAGTAGTTTGGAGCCGTCGCCTTCACGTTGAATTTTTGATGGGTTGGAAGTTCAGCAAGGAACTTTTTTTGGGCATTTGGGGAGGAACGGCGGAGGAGTCGGGAGAGATTCGGGGACAGAGTGTTAAGGAGACGAGAGCTGAGGGCCATCTGAGGTTGCTTCGCACAATCTATTGATCTTGAAGAGATGTAAGTTTTCACTACACGCAGTAGCGCAATCTATAAAATGAACAGTTTACTTCTCTATCTTTCTGGTACGCAACTGCTGTTGCTGATTTAATTCAAATTTGTATTTCTTTTCGATAATCTCGTATCTGCGAGCTGCACAGGTGAGGATAGATTTGTGCTTTATTCTCCATGCAGTTTGCCTTGCATCTGTTACCGACCATACTGTTAGTGTAACTTTTTATCACCGAAATTCGTAAATCAATTACTTTTGTTCCTTTGATGACATCTGATCAACCTTTTTGGATTTAAGACTAAATAAAATTCTGTTAAAAGCAGACTTGACTTCTATTTCAAGATCTTAAATTGTCCCACAGCGTTCATGGTTAGGAGACCTGTTAATAAGTAAATATAACCGAATATACTACCAAGTCGTGCTTTGCTGTGTGAGCTTTGTCCCTGCGTGCAGTGGCTATGTACAAGGATATTTTATCTATTTTTTTGAGAAAGCAACGAGTATCGCACACGCTCGGTTTATGTAGCACGACGCTGTTCAATAACACTTGTGAGACTAAGAAGATTTCAGTATCAATGCGCCTGTTAAAAGTAATGCGCTCTGGTGGTCATTCGACCTATCACACAGGAATCCAAATCTTGATCATTTACAGACGCGGCGATGGTGTATACGCTTACGAAGTTACTTTGACATCCGATCATGTCTTCTGGGTGCTTCATTCTTTTTGTCAGGTTGTGTGAATCGACGACTGATCTAGCTTTCCTCTTCAAACTTTGCCAGTATTGGTCCCGTTTATGCTTCCCCCTGCCTGTGTCAGAGACAGATCGTGTAGCATTGTGTGCGGTAGATTTCGATTCCCAGTGCCCGGATTGCCTTCCATACGCACTATTTTTGCACACTCGTGCTGTCTTTCTGTGAAAAGCACGTCTTCTTGTTTAATGATTCGGGCAGATGGGAGGGCTAACGGTAAGGACTAACGAACTAAAGGCCGACTCTCAAATCTTACTTAAATTCATAGCTCCGTACCTCTTTACAAGGTTATCTTAACGTCCTTATCTCGACAGAAATTTAATTACGCTATTCTGAAAACACAGAACCTGCACACTGATGTTAGCGTTGTATTACCTCACTTCAAAATTTGATACCAAGAGAATGCAGTGTCTTTTAGTTACATATTATTCACATGTACACTCCATTCTTAGCTATGGCATTCTTTTTTGAGGAACAAATGCACAAAATATGAACACAATTTTCAAACGCCAGGAAAGAGCCATAAGAATAATAACCAAAAATACTAGTCGAGCTCATTGTAAAGATCTGTTCAGAACACTGGGGATTTTAACTGCTCCATGTGAATATACTTCCCAGGCTCACTGGAATCTTAAGATTTTTTCTTGAAGTTTGTGTAATTAGTGTAGATTTTGTTTATTGCTATTGCGTAATTGTAGAGAGAATCTCCTTTGTAGTTGCAGTCTTTCATTATTGTACAGTAAAACAGTTGTGGCATGCATGTAGATTTGCACCAAGTATTTCGCAGCTGCGCTTGCAATTAACTAGATATTATTTTCAGTGCTATGTTAATGTGTTCCCCTATTTTTGCTCTTCAAATTTTGTTTTTCTGTGTTGTGACAATAATGGCGTGTGAAAAACGTAACACTAGGCTCTAAAGTAAACTGAAAAATGACAGTGAAGACGAAAGCAGTGTGTTAACGCCACCATGTAATGAATTAACTAATATTCAAAGTAGTAATTTGGTAACTGTGCATAGGGAAATGGAGCGGGCGTCAAATAATGGTGTAGACAGTGAAACAGGTAGTAAACAGGGAAGCATTATCGATCGATCGGTCGGCAACAGCTCGCCTTAGGAATCGGGAATGACAGAACACAATATTGCAAATACTGTAGACTCAGGTTTTGAGTTCTCACCGTTTTCTCAAATGAGTCAAGACACATTTTCCGCTTGTCAAAATGTGAATGTTGCCGGTGCAAAATCACTGCCGAAAAGCACTGAGGAACATGTTTCAGACACCAGTGCGTTGTTATTACAATTAATGCAACAAATGAGACAAAAGCTTCAAAAGTTAGACTCAGTGGAACATAAGCTTGAACAAACACGTGAAGATTTAACTACTGAGTTACAAAACATTGAATCGAAATGTCAAAAAGTCTGTAATGATGTAAAAACACAAATTTGTGAGCATTTTCAACCTATTTTTTCGCAGCATGAAAATGCATTACAGAATCACGAAGCAGCCATAAAAGAACTTCAAACTATTGTTCATGAAAATCACGACACCTTGCAAAAATTGACTCAGTTGCATCTGCCGATTCGGCTACGCAACTTGCAAAAACTCAAGAAAACTTAAAGGACACAGTAGATACGATTTCAACACAAATGGACACTCTGAAACTTGGTTCAGCAAAACACACTGAGGAAATAAGTACACTATCGGAGAAAGTAGCCGAACTTTCGGATCAGTTCACTAACTTATCTGCAAAGGTAGATGATGATCTGAATGACACAAGACCTGTAGCCATCACTGACACAGAAGAGTGCGAACAAATTAGGAAATTCAAACACAATCAGAATCAAATTAATACGCAACACCAAAGAGAAATCCGGGAAGTACAAGATCAGCTGACACAGGTAATACAAGAATTACGTATTTCAGAGGCCACTCGCGCTCCAATACGGGAAGAGGGACATAGAAATACGGAACAGCCACAAAATAATAACTCAGGGCACTTCGGAAATTATGAAAGAAATTGGCAAGGTACACCGAATTTTGAGATGGAACCGCCGACACGAAGTAACAATGACCGATATGCTACTCGCCGACACGATGATTTTGACTATAAGCTGTTCATTACTACACGTAAACTCAAAACGTTTAAGAATTCTGCCAACGAAATTCATCCACAAGCGTGGCTCCATCAATTCTCTCATTGTTTTCCTCCCAACTGGTCATTGGAGCACAGGTTAGAATTTATGTGTGGCTACTTGGAGAATGAACCAGCTGTAAGAATGCGATCGGTCATTCACGATTGTCACAGTGAAGGAGATTTTTATCATGCCTTCCTCTCAGCATATTGGTCTCAAGCTACACAAGACCGAGTAAAACATAGCATCATAATGATGAAACATTTCGAACAATCTGAATTTTCCAGTCTTGTCAAATATTTTGAAGACATGTTGCATAAGAATCAGTACCTGTCAAACCCATACAGCCCCTCAGAACTCATCCGCATTTACTTAATCAAATTAACTGAACATTTACGGCATATTATTTTGGCAGGACGTTGCAAAGACGACATTGAAGCTTTTCAGGGACTCTTACAAGAATTAGAAATTGACACAGACAGTCGCAGGATGCGAAAACAGGAAAACAATCACTACAGGTCACATCCGTCACAATTCCGTGACGACAGAAACAATAACTGGACACGACAATTCTATTCTTGCAACGTAAATCGTGACCAAAAGAGACACCACCCGTATGACAACCACTGGCAGAGTAATAGTTACAGAGAAAGGTCGCATTTCCATAGTAATGAATATGACAGAGACAATCATAGAAACAGACAATTTGGCAACCAGAACAATTATTATCACGGGAGACAGAATAACTTCAGACGCAACGGTCCACCGTGCAGTGATAATTCAGGGAGAAATTCTCCACCACGTAACCGACAAGAAAGAAACTACAGGAACTACCGACATGACGACAGACGATGTGATCGTAATGACAGACGTGAATTTCATCAGAAGTGGCGGGATTTAAACAGGGCTGGGCCCTCTCGGCAAGGCGAATTTGCAGAAGTTAGGTCTCCTAATCCCAATAACGATGCGCGCCAACAAAGAAACAGACAATGACTCGCACCGCAGGCAGCCACTTGCGCCCGCTGGCTCAGGGAAAAATAACATTGACGCTAACCTTGAGCAAAATTCCAGTATTCTTTACGGACGAATACCGCATGATAATTGCATTCAAGTTGAAACTCTGCGTACTGAGAAGAGCAAAGGGTTACACCACATCTCACATGTAAAACCGTTTATTGAGAGATAATCTGCTTTTTAACTTTGTCTTTGCCATAAAACTTTTCACTTCACATTTCCAGTATGCTTTGTCAGACTTAAGAAACTGTTAACATGCAACTACGTTTTAAAGCTAACTAACTATCCAGTCAAGAACATAGGTAACTTAGACAAGTAATTGCGAATGCATTGTTATTGCGAACAGACGACACAGTGTTGTTATTTATACATTCTTCCTTGTTAGTTGCACGATTACGTAACGACTATGAGGCTCACATACTTGGAACATATACCGGCACTGCTAATGAGATTTTCATGCAACATTTTGGTTTGCTTGAGAATGGATTCTGGATTTCAGGTGCTTTCTGTGAAATGCCAGATGACACAGTGGTTGGTTTGTGTGACAGCTACACGATTTTATCACGATGCTACTAATGAGTGACAATTTACAATGTTGCTTTTGTGGTGTTTCTGTTTCATATCTGCACAGTTTTTCTGTATTATTCTGGAAAGTAAAACATGTTTTAGTAGTAACTTTTGTGGTATAGCTACAATGAGACAGCCTTTTCCGTAGCACAACAATACGTTACAGCACAGTAATTTCTTCATCACAATAATAAGCGTAATAACTAAGATATCTATATGCAAAGCATTTCACTTTTGTTTATCATGAGGTAAGTACATTGACTTCTGCAGAACTTAGCTTTCGGAGGACAATAACTACGACACTTCCACAGAGATTATCTTACAGCAAGATGCACATTTAGCGCTAGAGTACACGTATTTGAGTGATTAATTTTGTACTTAAATCATTTGTTTTTAAAGATATTTGAAGTACAATGATAGAAAGGTTTTCCGTAATACATTTCATTCCATTGTTGTAATCTGTAACACCTGAGGGTATAATTACATTAATCCTCAGGGGGGTACACGCTTACTTTGTGTACTATGTGTTTGGCAAGCACAAGGAGCCCTAGCTAATATGGTATTTGCTTATACAAGTTTAAACATCGGTACCATATTCCTCTAACACATAAATTACACTGCTATCTGATCATTTAACTGAGAGATAAACATTTTTTTTACTACATCAGTGACACATGTTTACGCAATTACAGAGCTGGATTACTTTACACTTACGAAATTGTATTTTGTTTGTACTTTGTGAACTGTTCATATTTTTTCAGACCCATTGTGATGTTATGAGAACTTTGAATGATACATTTGGTATTGGATCACGATTTTTAAAGTATGTTTGAGGCAGATGACATGAGCAGAGAATTTTTTTAGGTTTTGAAATTATTGGAGGAAGCTACGACGATTTTGAGAGTTGACTGAGGTGTTATGATGTTATTATTACGATGACTATGTGTATTATGCTGTTGCGGCATGTTTATGATTAATAAGCTGATGCTGTATGAGTTATTTGATTATGCTATGTATCTGTTATGATGAAATATTGAAGAAGTGTCGACGAGTAAGGTAAGGAATAATGAGTAGTGGTTAGGGACTCTGGTTTGTGAAAAAGGTTGTTGGAAACCAGGAATCGTACTTTAAGAGTTATGAAATGTATGTAAATGCGTGAATGTATTACAATGCCGACGAAAATTTTTTGGACACTATTATATCAATAGGATTTTGTTTCTACAGCTTTGTAACGCAAATTCTTGACCTGTGAAATATTTTTATATGAGACTGTCACTGTAGCAGAAACTGCTGTCGTAAATATTTCAGTAAGAAAGGTAAGTGACCTTGGCGTAATGCGTTTTGGGCGCCCAGCTGAGAGTTAGTCATCTGACAAAAGAAAGCCATTAGGTGGAGAAAAAAAAGAGGCCATTATCCTCGCCATTGACATTCCTTTAGAGTAAGCATCGCAAATACGACCCGCTCATTACTTGGAAAGATACTTACATCTGCACACCTGATTATGACAAGCGCCTTTCTACGAGAGTTGAGAGAATTTCTACTAACTTATGAAATGTCACATGACTATTGAATGATATTTTTATGCTTTGCTTTTCATAGTTGCTTATTTCATTTGATATCTGGTTTTCGCTGTCTTCCAGCATTGGTTTCATAAAATAAAATTAAATGCATTTACTAATGTGAACACTTTCTGTCAACAGATCTATTAAATAATTATTTTATGATCCACATTCTTCGAAAAAGGAGCTCTTGGAATGGAAAGAACAATAAGAAGGGACTAATTACAGTAACTGCATATATAATTTTCTTTTCAACTACTTGCTAATTTTTTTTGTAGAATAACTTCTTGTGGTGCACCGCTTTAATTACATAGACATTAAGATGTGAATATACATTTCCCTTGTCTGCATTGTTGTCTTTAGTGTAATTTTTTTTTTTTTGCTTGAACTATGTCATGTTTAGATATAAGTTATTTCATTTGCTGCTTCTGTTTGCCAGGCATAGTGTTACTGAATTTGACTTTGTGTTACTCTTCTAAGCCAGTTTACTACTGATTTATTTTTCTTGTTTGCTGCACATTGCCTTATATTAGTTGTAATATTGCAATTGCTTTGCTAATTTCTATAATGCTGCTTGCTTCGCAAATCTGTATTTTTTTTATTGCTGTTTGCGTTAATTGTTTTGTGCTGCTGCATTGCCTCGTCCCTTAGTTTAGCATCTGAGCTCAGTAGATTTAAGTTAGCTTAAGAGGGGGTAGCCTATAAGAGAATGAGTTGCGATGAATTTGAAGAAATGCACTGAGAGGTTATACGAGAAAAATACAGAAAGCATGCTTGGATAGGATTTTCTTGGCTGGAGCAAATATCGAAATAAGACGAAAGATCTATGGAATGAAGTTTTGGGTTGGACTGCAGTACCAAATGTTGCACTGAAAACAAACCCGGTCCTTTCCTTTTGTATTATTCCGCTATATGTTTGTGTACCCTTGTGTATTTATGTTTTTCCTGTATTTATATGTTTATCTGATAAGACTTATGTTGTGGAATTTTTCTAATACTCAGCTACATGAACTATGATGAGGAATACTGTTATCCTCAAATATAATTTGCATTAATAATAAGTTATTTACTTTGTAAAGATGTTTAGACATTATTTATTCTGTTTTGTTTTATTGCTCATGTGTGAAGTTGATGTTTCAAAAGTTATTCTGATCTTTTATGTATGTACTCATGTCATAATTCCTGTAACACTGATGTATATGTTATTTCGATTCTTTTGTAAAGCTTGTACTACAAATGTTATCTGTATTGTTATGTTCTTAAATGATGTATTTTGTACCTTTGTAATTGTATTCTTATGTTATAAAATTGTAATTGACACCAGTTCATCATATTACTAACTTGTAAGTTCCATTCCACTTGTAAGTTCCATTTCACTGCACACGTTTCTGTTGGTCATAGTATATGGACAATATGTGAGAAGTAGGGACTGTTAGTGTTTGCACATGTGTTAATAATTCAGCAAGGGACTGGATAACAGCATTGCTGGTTCTAAGGACAATTCCAAAAAGTTTGTGAGTGCACAAGTGGTGGTTATGGACTTGCTATATTATCCGCAAGACTCTTCAATGGTGATTGTGCACCTGCACAGTCACAACAGATGGCTGCTGGCCATCTCTACAAGGACTACAGTGGGTCTGCATCTTTGATGACCCACCAATACCATCATTTCTACAAGGACTACAGTGGGTCTACACCTTTGCTGACTCACCAATACCATTATTTCTACAAGGACTACAGTGGGTCTACACCTTTGCTGACTCACCAGTACCATTATTTCTACAAGGACTGCAGTGGGTCTGCACCTCTGGTGGCCCACCAATACCACAATCTCTACAAGGACTACAGTGGGTCTGCATCTTTGATGACCCACCAATACCATTATTTCTACAAGGACTACAGTGGGTCTACACCTTTGCTAACTCACCAATACCATTATTTCTACAAATACCATTATTTCTACAAGGACTGCAGTGGGTCTGCACCTCTGGTGGCCCACCAATACCACAATCTCTACCAGGGCTACAGTGGGTCTGCACCTCTGGTGGCCCACCAATACTGTAATCTCTACCAGGACTACAGTGAGTCTGCTCTGTGATGACCTACCTACCAATATTCTTCAAAACGTCGAATGACTCTGCTGTGGGTTTGCTCTGTTGTGGCCCATTACCTGTCAGCATGTCAAGAGTCAGCACTGTCTTTCCGTTGGAAGGACAACACTACTTCTTCAAGACTCCATGGAAATCCACTACTTCCGTGTGCATTGTCTTTTACTGCTCAGACTTTGAGAAAAGAAACGGCAGTTTTACTATGATGAATGATCAGGACTATCTTTATGGACTGTGAGAAAATTTTAGCTTTTGACCAACATTGTATCAATAAGTGTGTGCATTTGATTTCTTTGTTATTGTAGTTACGATTATGAAAAATTTTAACAAATGTGTATTGACCAGTGCCCAAAACAATTTGTAAAATTTTTTTGTGGGGAGCATGGGGGCTATGTAAGTAGGCTGTTTAGGTTTTGGTAACGCCGCCGCCACGTAGCGCTCTCTGTATGAAAATCACTGGCTGTGCTGTGTGCAGTCTGTGGCTAGTTTGCATTGTTGTCTGCCATTGTAGTGTTGGGCAGCTGGATGTGAACAGCGCGTAGCGTTGCGCGGTTGGAGGTGAGCCGCGAGCAGTGGTGGATGTGGGGAGAGAAATGGCGGAGTTTTGAAATTTGTAAAAATGGATGTCATGAACTGCTGTATATATTATGACTTTTGATGAATATTAAGGTAAATACATTGTTTGTTCTCTATTAAAATCTTTCATTTGCTAACTATGCCTACTAGTAGTTAGTGCCTTCCGTAGTTTGAATCTGTTATTTAGCTGGCAGTAGTGGCGCTCGCTGTTTTGCTGTAGCTTGAGTAACGAATATTTTTGTGAGGTAAGTGATTTGTGAAAGGTATAGGTTAATGTTAGTCGGGGCCATTCTTTTTTAGGGATTTTTGAAAGTCAGATTGCGTTGCGCTAAAAATATTGTGTTGCGCTAAAAATATTGTATGTCAGTTTAAGCACAGTCTTGTATAATTTTTCTAAGGGGACGTTTCAGCATTATTTAATAAGCTATTTGTAAAAAAAGTATTCTATACAAGGAGTAAATCTAATGACTGTCTCTAACTAGATGTCTGTAAATGAATGTGTATACGAGTTAGCTTATTTTTAATTGATCTAAATTTGTAAATATTTTGACATGTCCTGTATCCTTGTAAAAAGAGAGCTATGTATGAATAAAGCTACAACAACAACAACAAAAACAACGACAACAACAACAACAACTACTACTACTACTACAGTACTCGGCTGCAACCGACTGGCTTGGCTGATTCAGTCGGGTAAGACGCTGATGTTCCTCGTACCCACCCTTTCCTGCTCGAATGGTCTGTCAAATATATCAGATAACATCGTAGCACGAAATGTGCTTTACTCTAAGCGTTTGGAGGCCTAGGTCGTTTTTAACATATTGCACACAATAGCGGCTTCGTCAGCTTACCTACAAACTGGAAAGTACACAGTTAATTGCACTTACTAAAATATTCCAGCTATTACGCCGGAGTTGGATGAATTTAGTGTTGAATCCCAGCGTTTCGTCCCCGTTTGTGGAGGACATTTTCAAGGAAGGTTGCAGCTTATTCGGAGGTCCGGTGCACACACTGGCTCGCTACTGACAAGTGACATTTCGCTCCGCACGCTCCCGCACAGATGCGTGACGTCACGTGTTTTGAGTATTCCAGCGCAATCGGCCGTTTTCCAGTTACTGTCGTTCACTGTTGATAGTATCCCTTTAGAAGACTCTTCGCGGAACCACTTGGAAACGGAATTTTACTTCAGTCAGTAGCGAGCCAGGATGTGCATCGGACCACCGAGGACGCTACGGTCCCCCTTGAAGATGTCCTCCGTAGGCAGGGAGGAAACTTTGAGATTCAACAAGAAATTCGTCCGACCACTGCGTAATAATCCGGAATATTTAGATAACTTTAACATTTTCGATCGCGAAACTTTGCATTCTGCACACGGCTGGTCACACCATCAATTTGACATAAAAGTCCACCTGGTTTATTATGGACACAATTCCATTTGTGTTCACTGTCGATTCCTTCGCAATTGCACTTCTCAGTTGCACGTGTGTAAGTCTCACGTTATATTTCTGTAAATATAAGATTAACATCGTTTTCATGTGTATCGTGCAATTTTAAGAAAACTCTAGTTACTGGTATAATTTATCTAATCGTTTTAAAATAATAAAACAGAAGTCGGCGACATTGTGTACACTCGCTGCGTTATGTGCCGGACGCGCACTAAGGGGGTTCTTGTTCTAACAATCGCCTGTCAGATTTTGTTGTGGGGATTTCTATGGTAATATTGCACACCGATCCAAACACACGACCGAGAGTGAATCATATGTCACCGGTATCTGCATCTACATTTATACTCCGCAAGCCACCTTATCTACATCTACATCTACACTCCGCAAGCCACCTTACGCCGTGTGGAGGGGGTAGGATAATTTGTTACCACTGTAACTTCCCCCATTTCCTATTCCAGTCATGACCGAGCGGGGTGGCGCAGTGGTTAGACACTGGACTCGCATTCGGGAGGACGACGGTTCAATCCCGCATCCGGCCATCCTGATTTAGGTTTTCCGTGATTTCCCTAACTCACTCCAGGCAAATGCCGGGATGGTTCCTCTGAACGGGCACGTCCGACTTCCTTCCCTAATCCGATGAGACCGATGACCACGCTGTCTGGTCTCCTTCCCCAAACCAACCAATCTCCTTCCCCAAACCAACCAACCAACCTATTCCAGTCATGAATCGTCCAAGGGAAGAACAATTGCTGATAAGCGTCCGTATGCGGTCGAAACACTTTGACTTTACCTTCGTGGTTTTTCTGTGAGATATGTGTAGGAGGAGGTAATATATTGGTTGGTTTTTCTAGGAACGTACGCTCTCGTAATTTTAACAGTAAACCTCACCTTGAGGCACAAAACATCTCTCGCAAATTCTGCCACTGGAGCTGGTTGAGCGTCTCCGAGACGCTTTTTACGCCTGCGAAATGAATCTGCAGTGGAAAGTGTCCTGCGACGAAAAGTGCTGCTCTTCTTTCGATCTTCTCTGTTTCCTATAACAATCCTAGCTGGAACTGATTCCATATTAAAGAACAATGCTCAAGTACTGGTCGAATGAGGATTTTGTAACTATTTCCTTTGTGGGCGGATGTGTACACTTTCTGAGGATTCTTCCAATGAGTCTCATAACATCTGCCTGACCTGAGATATGTTTAGTGGTGGTATTCCACTTTAGATGGCTCCGTACGGGTATGCCCAGACATTTAATGGATGTGACTGCTTCCAGCGACTGTTCTGCACTCTCATAGTCATACAAGCATATATCTTTCATCCTATTTCTTTACAATATGCTACAATTCGTTTATATTGAGGATCAACTGCGAATTCATGCACCAAGCTTCGATAGTTTTCAGATCCTTCTGTACTTAATAGAACCTTAGCAAATCACGATTGCTGCCCGGGGAACATTTCTCCTTCGAATTTTTCGGTGCTAGGTGGACGGAAAGGGACCAACTTCAAAAACACATACTCGACGCACAAAAACGCAATGACTATTTTTCACGAAGATGATTAACTTAAGCTACTAAAATTTGATTTTTTGCGAAAACGTAGTGCCTGAAACATATGACGTCAGTAAGTAGCCAAGAACAATGATTTTAACGAGGTGTTAAATCTAAAAAAATCACCTCTCTGCAAAGGCATTATATGTTATCAATATTGGTGATAGAATTACTGGTTATCGCAAATCCTGTGGTGTAGCACAGGTGTTTATAATTAAACTTCCGCTATTTGTGAGGGCACCCGTGAAAAGTGGGTCATCGTAGGACAATGAAACTTTGTGGAAACATTTGTAAAGACGTACAGGAGAGAAGTAACGAATGAACAGTTGGAAGAAACTCATTTAAATTTCCACACGTAGGGGAACATTTGTTAACTGCGTACCATGTTTATGTTCCAGGCTATAAACGTTACTCAATGCGAGCACCATCTGCATCCACGAAAACCTGGCACTGCGCTAAGATATACTGTTTTACAACGGTTCGCAGCAATTACCGAACGGTGGACTGTGGAATGTTCAGCTGTCTTTACACAGCTCGTGCACTGTTCGAAAATCGCGTATTGCGTTCAGAATTCTCCGCCATGCCAACAGTAACTTCGCAGACCATTGTGGCGCAATTGGTCGTCGACCTTTCCCAGGAGCAGTTCTGAAATTGCCAAGTAATTCGAACTTCCGAGTTGTTCTTCAACCCCGATGCGGAAAGAGGGTCTCTCCGTAGTCCTTTACACGTCGTTACTCGCGAAGAGCAATAGTACGATTGCTGTTGTCTAGATAAAATAGGTTTACGAGTAAAGCCTTGCTCACCTTGTTCATACCCATGTTGACTGTTTGCACATTGCTGCTTGTGTTTCAACCCTACGTCGCTGTAACCAGTACCGGCGCCCAACAAACAAAACAAAAACAAAACACAGTCCGAACTGGCCCAACGGTACCGACCGGCCGCCGTGTCACCATCAAGCCTTAGGCGTTACCGCATGTGGACATGGAAGGGCATGTGGGCAGCAGACCGCTCTCCCTCCGACTGTCAGTTTAAGTGACCGATGCCGCTACTCCTTAATCTACTAGCTCCTCAGTTTTCCTCATAAGGGGTGAGTGCACACCGCTTGCCGACTGTAGTCGGCAGACCCGCACAGTGACCCAAAGTGCTGACCAAGCCTGACGGCGCTTAACTCCGGTGGTCTGACGGGAACCGGCATTACCACTGTGTCAAAGACGTTGGCACCGGCGTATGACGGCAAGTCGTAATACAATACTAACACTGCTAACAACGTGAACACTGCGGCCCACAGTCTGATCGCCGTTCCTATAACGTATTCCGTCTACACTGGCTCAAGTAACGAAAGTTGAATTATAACCATCCTGCACTGTACAAGAGCAACGCCAGACGCTCGCACCGATTCCAATTCGATAAAATGTGAATAAGTTGTTTGAACTAATGCTCCGTATTTAGCAGTTTTATTGTCTGTTAATTACTTATTAAATGATTCTATAAAGGGCAAATATTCCATAACAGGGAAATAACAAAAAACACTGGAACAATATTTTAATGCTAAGTGAATGATTTGTTCGCGAACATGTGATCTACGAATCTTAAGAGTCGAGGAATATAATTACTTTGATATAATGGATAGTCTCTTGTCATTTACAGCTAAGTAATTCTGTTTTTCTACTTTCGTGTACATATTGGAACTGCGTTTGCTTTCCAGAATGAAATTTTCACTCTGCAGCGGAGTGCGCGCTGATATGAAATTTCCTAGCAGATTAAAACTGTGTACCGGACCGAGACTCGAACTCGGGACCTTTGCCTTTCGCGGGCAAGTGCTCTACCAACTGAACTACCCAAGCACGACGCACGCCCCGTCCTCACAGTTTTTCTTCTGCCAATATTTCGTCTCCTACCTTTCAAACTTCTCAGAAGCTCTAGTGTGAACCTTGCAGAACTAGCACTCCTGCAAGAAAGGTCCCGAGTTCGAGTCTCAGTCCGGCACACAGTTTTAATCTGCCAGGAAGTTGCATTTGCTTTGTTCTACGTACTGTTCTATCTTCATACGCCGCGTGGGGTAGCCCAAGTGGTGTGAGGCGCCTTTCCACTATCCGCGCGGCTGCACCCGTCAGAGGTTCGAGTCCTCCCTCGGGCATAGATGTGTGTGTTGGCCTTAGCGTAAGTTAGTTTAAATTAGATTAAGCAGTATGTAAGCCTAGCGACCGATGTCCTCAGCAGTTTGGTCCCATAGGAACTTACCACAAATTTCCATATTTTTATCTTCATACGGATTTCGTGGGCGCGTTACCGTTCTACAGATTGCCCCAGTGTAGGAGGTTGATAAGTATTATGACCGAAGATGGTTTACCTGTAGCGCTCATTTTCCTTGGACAGCACACACTCCAGGGAAGAGTCCAAATAACTTTTTTCCGGTGCCGCATGACATGTTTACATTTGCAAAATTCAAAAATGGTTCAAATGGCTCTGAGCACTATGACACGTAACATCTGAGGTCATCAGTCCCCTAGAACTTAGCACTACTTAAACCTAACTTAACTAAGGACAACACACACATCCATGCCCGAGGCAGGATTCGAACCTGCGACCGTAGTAGTTGCGCGGTTCCGGGCTGAAGCGCCTAGAACCGCTCGGTCACAACGGCCAGCATTTGCAAAATTATAGTCGCCTTAAGCACAGATGGAGTTGTTACGACACGGTTTCCGGTGTAGCAGTCTATGCTCTGGGATTTTAGGACGAGTGAAATTGGATGTGCTGCGGAGATGAACTGGTAGCAGATATGGCACTGCACAATACGGGTTGGCATCTCATACAAACAGTAAGTGGAACAGTTTTTACACCGAGCGAGGTGGCGCAGTGGTTAGCACACTGGGCTCGCATTAGGAAGGCCGACAGTTCCAACCCGTATTCAGCCATCCTGGTTTAGGTTTTCCGTCATTTCGTTGCCACAATCCGAGCTTGTGCTCTGTCTCTAATAACCTCGGTAGCGATTGGCCTTAAACCCTATATTTTTTCTTTGTTTTGCGATTTTTACTACGGTTGGACAATTGACCTCTTAGCAACAGATAATCCTGGACAAATAGTGACTATCATGACGGATGCAGGGTTTAGCGACCACCAGGCAGTTGTTGCTAGGCTGAATACTGTAACACCTACAACCATAAAAAAGAAACGCATAATACGTCTATTTTTAAAAAAAAGGGATGAAAATGCTCTTAACGCCTTTTTAGCAGACAGTCTTCACTCCTTCCGATCTGATCATGTAAGCGTAGAAAAATTGTTGAGTGATTTCAAAGAGATAGTATCGACAGCAATTGAGAGGTATTACCACATAAATTAATAAGTGATGGTATTGATCCCCCACGGTACACAAACGGGCCAGATCGCTATTGCAGAAGCAGCGAAAAAAGCATGCCAAATTTAAAAGAGAGCAAAATCCCCAAGATTGGCAATGTTTTACAGAAGTTCGAAATATAGCGTGTACTTCAATGCGAGATGCTTTTTAATAATTTCCACAACGAAATTCTGTCTCGAAGTCTGGCAGAAAACCCAAAGAGGTTCTGGTCATACATAAAGCGCACCAGTGGCAAGACGCAATCAATACCTTCACTGCGCGATAACAACGGCGAAGTCACTGATGACAGTGCCACTAAAGCAGAGTTATTAAACAGGGTTTTCCGAAACTCCTTCGCCTAAGAAGACGAAGTAAATATTGCCGAATTCCAATCAAGAACAACTGCCAAGATGAGAAACATAGAAGTAGATATCTTCGGTGTAGCAAAGCATCTTAAATCACTTAATAAAGGCAGGGCCTCCGATTGTGTACCAGTCAGGTTCCTTTCAGAATATGCTGATACAATAGCTCCATATATAGCAATTGTATACAACCGCTCGCTCTTAGAAAGATCCTTACCTAAAGACTGGAAAATTGCTCAAGTTACACCAATACCCAAAAAGGGAAATAGGAGTAACCCGCAGAATTACAGGCCTATATCACTAACGTCGATTTGCAGTAGGGTTTTGGAACATATACTATGTTCGAACATTATGAATTACCTCGAAGGAAAGATTTATTGACACTTAATCAGCACGAATTCAGTAAAATATCGTTCTTGCGAAAGACACCTAGCTCTTTGTGCTCATGAAGTAATGAGTGCTATCGTCAGGGGATGATTGGTTTCATATTTTTAGATTTCAAGAAGGCTATCGACACCGTTCCTGACAAGCGTCTTCTAACCAAACTGCGTGCCTATGGAGTATCGCCTAAGTTGTGCGACTTGATTCGTGACTTCCTGTCAGAAACGTTACAGTTCGTAATAATTTACGGAAAGTCGTCGAGTAAAACAGCAGTAATATTCGGCGTTCCCCAAGGAAGTGTTATAGTCCCTCTGTTGTTCCTGATCTGTACTAACGACATAGGAGACAATATGAGTAGCCTTCTTAGATTGTTTGAAGATGATGCTGTCATGTAAAGTCATCAGATGACCAAAACGAATTGCAAAATGATTTAGATAAGGTATCTGTATGCTGCGAAAAGTGGCAATTGACTCTGAATAAAGAAAAGTGAGAAGTTATTCACATGAGTACTAAAAGAAATCCGCTAAATTTCGATTACGCGATAAGTCACACAAATCTGAAGGCTGTAAATTCAAGTAAATACTTAGGAATTACAATTGCAAATGACCTAAATTGGAACGATCACATAGATAATGTTGTGGGTAGAGCAAACCAAAGACTGCGATTCATTGACAGAACACTTAAAAGATGCAACAGATCTACTAAAGAGACTGCTTACACCTTGTACGCGCTATTCTGGAGTATTGCTGTGTGGTGTGGGATCCGCATCAGGTGGGACTGACGGATGACATCGAAAAAGTACAAAGAAGGGCAGTTCGTTTTGCCACAGACATGATACGTGAATTGGAGTGGGAATCATTAAAACAAAGGCGTTTTTGGTTGCGACGGGATCTTCTCATTAAATTTCATGACCAGTTTTCTCCTCCGACTGCGAAAACATTCTGTTGGCACCCATCTACATAGGGAGAAGTGATCATCACGATGAAATAAGAGAAATCAGGGCTCGCACTGAAAAATTTAAGTGCTCGTTTTTCCCGCGCGCCGTTCGAGAGTGGAACGGTAGAGAGACAGCTTCAAGGTGGTTCATTGACCCCTCTACCAGGCACTTTATTGTGAAAAGCAGACTAATCTCGTAGATGTAGATGTAAGTGCAGGTGTGCTCTTAGGCGCTTCCTAGTGAGACCCGTCGACAGGACCTACCGTCACTTTCGGGAGACGACGCGAGCGCATATGTTAGATAGCGCTTGCGACGTTAGACAAGAAAATCGATACCCTGCCGCATATGAAGATTTGCCAGCTGCTATCATTCGCTGTAAGAGTATCATTTATGATGAACAGATTATGAGTAGGTCAGTGTTACAAGTATCTGCAAGACAGTTCACGAATGGGAGGACAATATGCGTGATGAGAAATGTAATGAACGGCGGTCTGCAGTGACAGACTAACAGGTTCATGTTGTGGAGGAGAAAATGAAACATCATTGACTATTCAGTATAACAACTTTACCCATTTCCCAGAATTGTCTGTGCTGCTGGTACATGATCTACGTCGTACAGACTGTTGGAGCTCACTTTCTTTAACAGAAGACTGCGCATATGGAGTGTGCTTCACGCTTTTTGATACGATTCTGCTTAAAGAACAATACCATTTAGAAACGCATAATGGGTAGACTCTCATTAATCCTGTGCGCGGTGTTCCGCGATAGGCAAAATTTAATGCTGATCGACTCCTTTTTTTAGTCAACACTAACACGTATTCTGTCAACGTAGTCCACTATAAGCGAAGTGAGATATTTTATAGACAAGGATGTTTGTCCAGTTTACGACAGCTGGAATATAACGAATCATTGCAGACTCTGATGACGAAGGAATTTTTCTTTGTTACTAGAGCTCCACCTGATTTTATTCTTGAACGCATTTCTTGCCGACTAGAAATTCCATCAAGACGGTACTTGAACAAGCAGCGACCACTCGGCATCGTTCTTCGATACGAAGATGCAAAATATACTGCCTGGCAAAAAAAGTGAAGCAGCCAAAGGGAAGGAGGAAAACGAAATGGGACTTCACGGGTTGAGAGGGTAAGTGAGTTTGTCAGTCAGTTAAAAAATGAAGTAGAATTTACAAAGAACTTGGCAGAATGAGCCCACGTATCAGTATGACAATGCACATTCTATGGCCTGGATCTATTCGCTAATTTGGTTGGATAGTGTGCCATAAAGTAGTTGAATCTACTCCTGAAGAAATCTGGCCCACAAATGTTGTAAACGGTCCTCGGTGTTGTGGGTACCGGCACTGGGACAGAGCTGACGTCAGAGCTACTCCCACACGTGTTCTATCGGGGACAGACCTGGTGGTCTTAGGCTAGGCGCAAATTGAGACGCTTATAGCACGTGTGACGTTACACGACACTACAGCGCGACACGCACGTGCCGCACGAGTCGCGCGGGTGCAACGCATATTGCGACGCGTACGCCATACTTCGCACGCGCCGACTGGCGACGCTCTGCGCTGACAGAACCGAAGCGTGCGCAACCTGTTATCTTCCTCAAACGATTTTACAGAAACTATTCAATGAAAATATTTGATTTTTGCCTTACTTGTAGCGTCATATAACAGCTTCGTGGCGAAGTGCCCATGATCGCGCTAATGACCATTCGTATTGTGATGTACACATTTTAGTAAGACACTACACAAAACGCAAGAAGTTTGCAACGAAAATTAGGGGGCGCTATGAATTTGCGATTGGTGCGTATTACACTATATGTTGCTGCGTATGAAATTTAGCTAACATGTTGAATTTTTGTGTAGACTTGGGAGGAGGTCTCTATATGCTTCTGATCTCGAGAAAATGGATCCCATGTAGCGCGCTCGCTTCCGATCTCACGCCCACGGAAATTAAACACTCGAAACATCTTTCATATCTGCTAAACTGCTCGAAACATAGAAACGAAAGTTTGGCGAATGATAGCACACAAGGAGAAGAGTGTTTGGCCAATTCTTAAACACACGGAACTTTCTTATCTGTATATCAATACTTATCTATATATCAGTACTTATACTTCCCTTTTTATGTATTTCACTCCAATGACTGTAATGTTTTAAGAGTTATCGATAGCTAGCGAAAGAAGACTTACTCGTATGAAAATAAACATGAAATTTCTTCTTTTATGTTCCTGCAAACGGACACTATGAGATTTTCCGTAAGCTATCGAGCTCTGTGAGAGCCAATTACTTGTTTAATGAGGCACTCCGTTTCGGAATTCTGTCTCAATAGCTGCTGTGAGATGAGTTTGGTAAATTACACCGTGACAAAGAAAGTACAATTAAACCAGTCACGAAGAGAAATGTGTCCGTTACTCACAAACGGTGATGCTTCTTCGAATGAGAAAAGGTTAACTACTCACACAAAAATAGATTGCCAATTCTGTTGGAATTTTGGTACAATCCCCGTAACCCATCGTATTTTTAACACTGAGCAACTGGAATGGAAACTGACCAAAGGATTTTATTCCTTCTCTTGATCTGAGAAGTATTAAAATAATTACGAGCGTTCCTTCAGGCGGAATGATAGGCACATGCCAGATACTGGTTACTCACCTACGGCTTGCCAAACTGACAGTGTGTGATCGCGAATAAAATAGTTGTTATTGAGAAAAATAAACAATTGATCTGTCGCACAACACAATGGTCAATGTATTGTCAGCAGCGGAGGATAGTGCGCGCGACAAGAATGCTCAAGCTAGCCATGTGTGCCTTAGAGTTCGAAAAACATTGTCATGAAAGTAGACCTGCGTTTGTCAGCAGTAAATTTCAACAAATTAAATATATCTAATCATAATACTCTTTTAGGATATTCCTACTTTCGTAATAATACCGACCATTTTCTTCATTTGTGTAGCCTGTTGTATAATTAGTTTATTAATGCTGATAATGTTCATGCAACAATTGAAATGCTTTTTCTCATCACGGCGAACCAATTAAAACATTGTTATTTGTGACTGCTTTTCGACTTTTTCTAGCTTGCAGTGGAAATGTGATGTTCACATGCATGTAGTACAGTGTTACGTATTATATTATTACATCTATATCTCAGTAATCACAGTGAGACTTCTATACCTCATATCTTGGACGCTTTTTACCAGGAGCACAAAGGGATCACACCTGTGGAGATTATCCTTTTCTAAATTTTTGTAATAGATCGTACAGATACGCCAGCATACTAAGTAGTGAAGAGATAACCTTGTTTTACTTTCCTGCCTTGCTTGTTAATCACATGATTTTATAATATTCCTTGCTTCCTTATTCACTACCCTCTGTCCCTTCTTGCGATCTGAAAACTTCGGAGAGGCAAATGATACAATTCCAGCGGCCAATGGCTCATCAGTTACTGAAGTATGCATTTTTCTTGACAGAAGTAAAACAAAATCAAACAAAACTATACAGATATAAATAACAGAAAAGTATAATGTACTAACGAAGAAAGCTGGAACGTTTAAATGGGGAAAAACGAAACACTACCCAAAGGCAATAAAATTTAGTACACAGCAAGGCAAAATTTATCGTATGGGCAATACTACCACTGCTCATATGCGCCGTTCCGATGTGAGCATATGGCCGGGCTACTTTTCCGCTCCCCGCCTCAAATTTCCCGCGGTGCTAGCGAGGCACGCGCGACGCGCGGCGCGAGAAACTGTGCCTCAACCACAACGCCGCGCGACCTGGACGCAGGCGCTTGTCGCGTCCCAGTCGCGTCGCGTCGCAATTTGCGCGGTCCCAGTTGAACCTGTGATGTTACAAAAACGCGCGCTGCGCTGCGTCGCGCCACACGCGCTATACGCGTCTCAATTTGCGCCTAGCCTTACTGGCCATGGAATTACCTCAACACAAGTGCCATATGTGGACGAGCATTATCCTGCTGAAAAATGGCACCACGATACTGGTGCGTCAGGGGTTAAGACATGAGGACGCAGGACGGTCGTGACGTCAGAGTTTTCTCAGACCCTGATAGCCGTGCCTGGAGTCATACCCGACGGTTCCCCACACCACGACGTCAGGAGTAACACCATTGTGCCGTTACAAAACATTGCAAGAATGGGACCTCTCGCCAGGTCACCTCCGTACACGCCGACGATGGTCAACCGGGATAGTGCAGAACCGGGACTCATCGCTGAACGCCATTCATCGGCAGCCTTTGCTTTCCAGTCACGGCGCCCTCCGAACGCAGCTGTTGGTGTTATGGCGTTAACGGTAGGCTGCACATCGTCCCGTGTCCTGACTGCTGATAGTCTCCATCCAGTGGCGAGGGACTTCATTACTTGTTCTTGGGATGTCAGGTGCAGATGTGAAGGGGTTACGGTGTGCTTGGTGCACAACATGGCGGTCCTTGCTTCCAGTGGCCAGACGTGAATGACCTGAAACTTGACGAGGAGTATGCTTACCCTCAAGTTCGCATTCCGTCCACCATGTGGCCCCTGTCACAAGTGAATGCCCCTCTAATCTGAAATCGCACGATTCGACCAGCCGGCCAAATGTAGACCTACAATGAGTCCCTTTCATATCTGTCAGGCACTGATAACACTGTCTCACACGAGTACGTGGCATCTAAGTGTCCTTCACAGCGATCACTCATGAATTGACGCTGTTGATGTCCCATATACACCCTACCAGGCCTGGTAACAACACTAAACATGAACAAATCTAACGCACTCTGATGGCCCTTGTACCTGTTACAGAGAACTGCAACACTTAATCATCTACACGCCTGCCGATAATGTGTACCTTTACGAAGGTCCTTTGACATCCGACCTTGTCTTATGGGTGCTTCCCTTTTTTTTTTTGTCAGGCGGTATATTATATTTCAAGTGTTTCAACACGGGTGACAGTAATGTTGAAGCGCCTACCAAGGCCTGTGGCTACTTCAGTTTTCAATGAAGTATATTTTTCAGTTGAAATTTCTGTCTGCACGATGCTGATTATTATGGTTTTAGGGGGCCAAACTGTTGGTTATCAGCGCCTTTGCATAACATAAATAGTGACGACTGTGATTAAAGTCGAGTAGACCAACAGTAAGCTAACAAACTACGCTAAACAACAAACAGATTTCAAATACAACACTGAACCATAGAGTACGCCTCCATAAGCTATCGCGGTAGCTCAGCGCGTCGCTTCAGGAGACTGGCCACCCTTTCCAATAAAAAACTGAGTCATGTTCTCATCGACAGACTTTGAGAGGTGTCATGCGACATCCACAGGGAACCGATCTTCTCGGAGGAGAAACTTGACGCACAAACAGACAGAAAAAAAAATAGCTAAGTAGCTAAGGTGTCTTATTGCTATGCGGAGAACCAGGCTTCTGTTCCCGGCGGTACAGGGACGGGATGCAGTCCACAAGGTCTCCTATGTCTTTTGCATACTCAGCTGCCACCAAATTGTTTAACAATTCACTGACGTCCTCCTTCAGTTCGTTGTCATTTCCATGTTGCTTCTCGGCCAAAATATCCTTCAGTTTGGAAGAAAAATGGTAATCATTCGGAGTCAGGTCTGTACTATACGGCGAACATTTAAAAACTTCCCGCTGAAAGTGCCGAAACAATTCTTCGTCGACGCAGCAGAATGCGACCAAATGAAGAAGCGCAGTGCAGCTGGACGATAACCCACGCCGTTTGTTTTGATCGGGACGACGTAGTCAGTGAAGAGTCTGGCAGTAGGCTTCTGCGATTTTGGTCTTTCCTCTGGCATAAAGTCGATGAGTAGAAAGCCCCTTAGACCTCAAAATACAAGGCCATAACAATTTCGGTACTTAGAGTTTGCTTGTTTTTTGGTTTTATTTCATTGACTGAGGCTTTGTTTCTGGACTTTTGTGGGGAAACACACGTCTCGTCGCCGGAATCAATGTGATTCAAAACTTGTCGACATCCTTGTCGTATCGAGTGAGAAAATTCAGTGCAGCTGCCTCACTTTTTTTTGTGTTCATCTGACTGAAGTCGAGGAATGCACGTGGAACACAGTTTTCTGTAGCCCAAACCACCACCAACAATTACGCGCCTCCGTGCCGAGATCGCCAACGCACGTCTGAGATTGGCGCTCGACTCGATGGTAAATCGGTTGAATCCTGTTAGGGATGAAATTTTCACTGAAAATAGTCACAAGGAGAGGAGAAATGGTGGCGTATAGCTCCTGATCACCAGTCATTGCTCCGGACGCTGTAGCCGAGCGGTTCTAGGCGCTTTAGCCCGGAACCGCGCTGCTGCTACGGTCGTAGGTTCGAATCCTACCTGGGGCATGGATGTGTGTGATGTCCTTAGGTTAGTTAGGTTTAAGTAGTATTAAGTCTAGGGGACTGATGACCTCAGATGTTAAGTCCCATTGTGCTTGGAGCCATTTTTGAACCAATCATTGCGCCATTGACGCAGATTAAATCCCATACCTCTCCGTAGTGTCTGATGAAGTGGAGGCATGTAATAATGCTGATGGTGATGCGTCTATCGGATGGGAACGTTAGATTCACCGCCCCCCCCGCCCCCCCCCGCCCCCCCCCCTGGTGCTACCCTAGAGGAGTAGCGCATGTGCTACCACCGGGTTTCACTATCTCCCTTCTCTCATCGTCTTTATACTCGTACAACACAAACGCGATACTACACTACACACGCATCCACCACACTCACCTACGTCCTACGAATACACACACGACATGACTCTCATACATCCGCAAGGAGAGGAGCCAATGTATGCAGAGGAAGAACACCTTTCCGACAGGAAGTGTGACATCACAGCCAATAATCCCATACGATATTTACATTTATACCACTAACAATTTGGTATAGAACTATCGTCAGATTTCGGGCAAGCGTAAGCAAATCGATTTCTAGTGAAGCGTCTGTCTTTTAATTGGCTTTCGCGACGTACCCATACAGCCATCTGAACAGTGGAGTGTCATTTACGACGATACTAACGTAAGGACAAGAGAGCACCCAGTCCGAACGTGGAGAAAGTCTCCGACCCGCCCGGGAATCGAACCCAGGCCCCTCCGGTTAGCACTCCGCCGCGTTGAGCGTGCTCACTCCTTCATGGATCGCAACTGTCACATCAAAATTTTTGTGGACTGCGGGCGTCCACTTTGATGAGAATCTCGCAGCCGCTGAAAAGACTACTGCAGGTGTCCTGGTAAGACGAATGCGTGGGTTCTACGGCAGCATACAAACACAATGAAAGTAACACAAATAGTGAATAGTAAAATATATTATTCAATTTTGCTAAGACTGGTTACAGAAATTGTAGAATGCAGGTTTAGCCCATACGTCCTGCGCTGATTACAGTTCCACGAACACAAACTATATAATGTTCCCTGAAATAAAGTCGGAAGAAAACTAATCTTCTCTCTTGAGGAGGTATTCAAAGAACACTTTCAAATGAACAATCTCTTGGCAGGCAGTCACTGTCCATACACAACAATTCTATTCACTGTTCTGTTTCTACTGAAGACAAAGCACTGTCTATCTATCGACCACTGTTTCACTCTCACTCAACGACTCGAAGACGTGAAGACACGACGAACGTTCTGCAGGAACTCCCTAGCGAGACTCGTACTAAATTACAACTTGCAACTGACTACTTCTACTCGTGTGCGGGTACTTACGGACGCTTCTCTCTTCGTGGTGACGCAGCCGCTTCGCGGGGCATGGTACTTTTGGTACCAACTGTCACAGAGACTTCTTGTGTGGTCTCTCAGTACACCACAAAAATGTTCTTTATTTTTAAAACGACCTTCTCGTTTTGTCTGGTTGTTGTTGTTGTGGTCTTCAGTCCTGGGACTGGTTTGATGCAGCTCTCCATGCTACTCTATCCTGTGCAAGCTTCTTCATCTCCCAGTACTTGCTGCAACCTACATCCTTCTGAATCTGCTTAGTGTATCCATCTCTTGGCCTCCCTCTACGATTTTTACCATCCACACTGTCCTCCAATGCTAAATTTGGTCCCTTGATGCCTCAGAACATGTCCTACAAACCGGTCCCTTCTTATTCTCAAGTTGTGCCACGAACTCCTCTTCTCCCCAATTCTATTCAATACCTCCTCATTTGTTATGTGATCTACCCATCTAATCTCCAGCATTCTGCTGTAGTAGCACATTTTGAAAGCTTCTATTCTCTTCTTGTCCAAACTATTTATCGTCCACGTTTCACTTCCATACGTGGCTACACTCCATACAAATACTTTCAGAAACGACTTCCTGACACTTAAATCTATACTCTTCTTCATAAACGCTTTCCTTGCCATTGCCAGTCTAGATTTTATATCCTCTCTACTTCGACCATCATCAGTTATTTTGCTACCCAAATAGCAAAACTCCTTTACTACTTTAAGTGTCTCATTTCCTAATCTAATTCCCTCAGCATCACTCGACTTAATTCGGCTACATTCCATTATCCTCGTTTTGCTTTTGTTGATGTTCATCTTATATCCTCGTTTCAAGACACTGTCCATTCCGTTCAACTGCTGTTCCAAGTCCTTTGCTGTCTCTGACAGAATTACAATGTCATCGGCGAACCTCAAAGTTTTTATTTCTTCTCCATGGATTTTAATACCTACTCCGAATTTTTCTTTTGTTTCCTTTATTGCTTGCTCAATATACAGATTGAATAACATCGGGGAGAGGCTACAGCCCTCGCTCACTCCTTTCCCAACCACTGCTTCCCTTTCATTCCACTCGACTCTTATAACTGCCATCTGGTTTCTGTACAAATTGTAAATAGCCTTTCGGTCCCTGTATTTTACCCCTGCCACCTTCAGAATTTGAAAGAGAGTATTCCAGTCAACATTGTCAAATGCTTTCTCTAAGTCTTCAAATGCTAGAAACGTAGGTTTGCCTTTCCTTAATCTTTCTTCTAAGATAAGTCATAAGGTCAGTATTGCCTCACGTGTTCCAACATTTTTACGGAATCTGGTCTGGTTGTCATTTGCATATCCATGCATGCAGTTTGTTGCAATTTCAATGGATACCAGGGTATTTCATTAATATTTACGGGAGAGATGGTATCAGAGTGCAGTGTGGGATCTTATCCGGTAGGGCAGTTAGCGTGAGAGCCGCGTCGTTGTTTCTCGAGCGGCAGCGGAAGCGCATCCCAGGAGAGCAGAGCCGGGCTGGCCCAGGCTGGGCTGCAGCGCCTCCTCGGGCGGCCCGCGCCCCGCGCCACCAACACGGCAAATATTTGCCCCCCTCACCCGCCCCCCGCCCCCCGCAGGACTTATTTATCGGCGCCTCCCGCGCCTCGCCGGCGGCAGCGCAGGGCCCCGGCTGGCGCTCCGTTCCCACGCCTCGCTCTGCCGGCCCTCACTCGCATCCAGTCTCACCCGACTCTTACGAATCGCCGTCGAATTCCTCTCGTTGCGATTTCCGCGACAAACATTTTCGTCTCACTGTTTGTTATCTTAATATTTTTTATTGCACTCTATTGCCACATTTGTCTTTATAATTATTACAGGTTTCGTTCAAATTGCCAACATCTTCAGAACTGAAACTTTCTCGCAGATTAAAACTGTGTGCCGGACCGAGACACGAACTCGGGACCTTTGCCTTTCGCGGGCAAGTGCTCTACGAACTGAGCCACCCAAGCACGACTCACGCCCCTTCCTCAAAGGTTTACTTCTGCCAGTACCTCGTCACCTACCTTCCAAACTTTACAGAAGCTCTCCTGCGAACCTTGCAGAACTAGCACTCCTCAAAGAAAGGTTGGAAGGTAGGAGGTAGGAGACGAGGTACTGGCAGAAGTAAAGCTGTGAGGACGGGGCGTGAGTCGGGCTTGGGTAGCTCAGTTGGTAGAGCACTTGCCCGCGAAAGGCAAAGGTCCCGAGTTCGAGTCTCCGTCCGGCACACAGTTATAATCTGCCAGGAAGTTTCATATCAACGCACACTCCGCTGCAGAGTGAAAATATCATCTTCAGAACTGTTAAAAATAGATTAAAGGCATGCTACGAGAGTGTGATCTTACGTAATAAATCTGCCGACGGGACCTGTGATGAAATGTAAAACCCCCTCCAGAAATTCGTACTCTCAAAAATAAAAAAAAGTGATTATAATTAAACTTTCAAACGATTGTAGAAATAACACCAATGGTCAGACTGACTTCAAATCGCAACCGAATATTATCAGAGAAGGGGCAAAACGAATGGCGGAAGATAAATAAAGCGCACACTCCGCTGCAGAGTGAAAATCTCATTCTGGAGATAAATAAACAGTTACCAAATATAGTAATAGATGGTGCTGTAAGTATCGTAATTTAATAGTTGTCAACTACGAATCACAAATGAATCATACAACAATGCCTATGATATACGTTTGACGTTAGACACACGGTACTACTCAGTGTGCATGGGTGTACAAGTGTGATACGATTAGTTACGAATGCCCATAAACCACGGGAAGGTTATATCACATCGGATGGGAAAAATCTGTTTTTAATTGTCCTAAGGCCGAAAACCGCATAAAAAGCACCAATCAAAATCAAATCGGATTATTAATTTCCGTGTGACTGGCGCAAAACATATTCAATATGCTGTCCAACGTTTTCTGCAACAAGTTGAAATAAAGAAACAGCATGTTCCCCAACTGACTGAAGTGTTCAGAGGTCACGTTCAGAATGTGTTGCGCAATGCGTGCTTTCAATGCAGCTAAGTTTGCAATCGGAACACTGAATACAGCATCTTTCACATAGCCACAGAGCCAGAAGTCACACGGATTAAGATCGGGTGATCGGGACGGCCAGGCTGTAGGGAAATGGCGGCTGATAATTCTAGCGTTTCCGAAATGACGCTTCGGCAGCTGCTTAACTGGATTTGCAATGTGCGGAGGGGCGCCATCTTACATAAAAATGAACCCATCCACACATCCACGCTGTTGCTCAAAAGACACTTATAGGGCTTACCAGTGACGGTACAGGTAACAAGACCGGAAATAGTATGGCCCTATGATAATTGATGCCGTAAACCCGCACCACACAGTGATCCCTTCAGAATGAATTGGCAGTGGTTGATTTGCGTGTGGATTTTCCGTTTCCCATATTCGACAATGCTGTGTATTGACATATCCTGTGAGATGGAAGTGGGCTTCGTCTGTCCACAAAATCTTCCACAGCCAATCATTGTTCACTTCCATGCTAGCAAGAAATTCTAAAGCAAAGGTCTCTCTTGCTGGCACGTCAAAATCAAGCAATTCATGCATATGGGTAATTTTGAACGGGTAGCAAAGAAGGATTTTTCGTAGGATTTTACGCACCTTGATCCGGGTATGTCCAATGTTCGGGCAATTCTCCGTGGAGTAAACGTTTCCACACCACCACTCGTCTCCTCCTGCATTGCTGTAGCCACTGCTTCCACTGGCGTCGATTCAATTTTTTCATCCCTCTATCAGGTTGCACAAAAAAAACGGTTTTTCGAATTTCTTAATCATTTTCTCGAGACCCACGGCAGTCATCGGACCACAACGCCTTTTTGAAAACCTTCAGTGTCCGGAACCTCTGCAGAGTGACGTGTGCACAGTCGTCATTCTTGTAGTACAGTTTTACAAGCAGAACGCGATCCTGCATTGAGACAGTCATGGAGAACGTCGCAGACGCGAAAGGAGGAAAAGCCGTGTACCCGGCGTGTTTATACCAACTACAGTGAGTCGTGCGCATGACAGGTGTTTTCATTTACGTATTCTGACACATACAGCGCTATCTATTGACCAGTTTTCACACTATTTTTTTCTTCTCTTATACATGTCCCCCTTCTCCGATAATATTCCGTTGCAATTTGACGTCATTCAGACCAATGGTGTTATTTCTACAGCGTTTTCAAAGTTTAATTATAATCACCCTGTACCTCTACAGACGAACGAACGATCACAATGTCAGTAAAATTGGATGATTTATCCAAGGGAAAATGTTTCACAAATTGAACAAGTCAGTAACGCGTTGGCCCGCCTCTGGCGATTTTGCAAGCAATTGTTCAGCTTTCCATTGATTCACAAAGTTGTTGGATGTCCTCTGAAGGGATATTGTCCAAATTCTGGCCAATTGGTTCGTTAGATCGCCAAATTTCGGAGATGCTTGGAGGGTCCTGATCATCCGATATTGTCCAAATTCTGTCCAACTGGTGCATTAGAACGCCAAAATTCAGAGATGGTTGGAGGGCCCTGAACATAATACACCAAAGGTTCTCAATTGGGGAGGGATCCGGCGGCTTTGCTGGCACGAAGAAAATGTCACCAAGTGCAGACAGGCTGAATCTTGCTGAAATGTAAGATCAGGATGGCTTGCCATATGTGAGCTTTCCATGCTTAAGCCCAGGATGGCTTCCCATAAATGACAACAAATCGGGGCGTAGAATACCGTCGACGTACAGTTATGCGTATGAGTGCTGCAGGTGACAATTAAAGGCGTCCTGCAATAAAAATAAATGTCATCCCACACCATTACTCCTTATTGTCAGGCCGTATGGACGCAACAGTTAGGTTGGTTTCACACTGCTGTCCAGGGCACCTCCAGACACGCCTTCGCTGGTCATCAGGGCTCAGTACTGAGCGGGACTCACCACCGAAGACAGTTCTACTGCAATAAATGAGATTCCAGGCCAAATGTGCTAGACGCCACTGGAAACGCCCAACACCACTGCAAATGGGCTTATTAGTGTACAGAGGTCAATGATAGTCGGTGCGAGGAGTACCGCGAGATCAGCCTTCTTTCTGTGAGACGTCTATTAATGGTCCTTGTGGTCGCTGAAGCACCAGTTGTACACCGGACCGATCATAATGAGGAATCCAGGACTCTGAGTGCCTCTCTGACGATTACTCGTCCCTCTCATTCCGTCGTCTCTCTAGATCGACGCTTCCTTCATGACGCTGTGTTCGTTCGTGGTTCACCCATCGCTCCTATTCAAATGTCAAGCTATTCGCCAATTACTCCAGAGTTTTCTTCGCTGAGTCCAATTACACGTCCTTTCTCAAAAGGCTGATACCTGCGTATATTGTCCACGCACTTGCCTGCGAGGCATAGTTACTGTTCAACTGAGTACACAGAATGAAATTCGCAAAGACTTTGTGCCCTGGTATCGACGTGTCTGTTTACCTTCCTCGCCCACAGGCTGCCAGAATTTACAATTTTGCATTTACCTTCGATACCTGTATGAATATCAACATGTGACCACTTCGCATAACTCTTTCGTGTGGCATCGCTTTTTTATCTTAGAGTGTATTTATTCGTGTATATAACAAAAAATGTTCAAATGTGTGTGAATACCTAAGGGACCAAACTGCTGAGGTCATCGGTCCCTAGACTTACATACTACTCAAACTAACTTAATGCTAAGAACACGACACACCCCCATGCCCGAAGGAGGACTCGAAGCTCCGTCGTGAGGGGCCGCGCAGTCTGTGACACGGCGTCTCAAACCACGCGGCCACCCCGCGCGTCGTGTATATAACATTAAAAGTCAAAATAATGTATGAATTTAAGTTATCGTCTGGGCTGGTGTAATGTAATAACTAATGAGCTTGTGTCGTTTTGAGAAATTTCAACTGTGCAGCCGGCCGCTGCTTTTATGAAGTTTGAAATAAACACTGGACAGGTGATGATAACCCTGCGCAAAGAGACGTATCTAAGTGCAAACGCTGCCGCCTGCTATGTACTACGACAATAATAAGCTTTCATTGTTGTAATAAATTTAAACTTCTTATATGCAGCTTTTTTGACGCTTATCAGTCAACAGCTTACTAGTGGCTACCAATTATCACGTGCTGATACGCTACAGCAAACTGTCAATATCGCATTAAAATTATGCCATTCAGCTTCGAATGCGGGCCGGAATTTGCACTAGAATTACACCGTTTCCTTTCGAATGCATGCCAGAAACTGCACTATAATTACGACATTTGTCTTCGAGTGGGGCGCGCAGTCTACGGCGCCTTGCCACGGATCGCGCGGCTCCCTCCGTCGGAGGTTCGAGTCCTCCCTCGGGCATGGGTGTGTGTGTTGTTCTTAGCGTAAGTTAGATTAAGTAGTATGTAAGCCTAGGGACCGATGACCTCAGCAGTTTGGTCCCATAGGAACTTACCACGAACAAAGATCTTCGAATGCCTGCCGGTACTCAAATAAAATGAACGAAAACGTGTTTTGTGGCGCTCTCTACACGATAACTAGAAACCAGTGTCGAGTGCTGAAATGGCAGCCAGCAGTGCTATGATCAACTCAGAGAAGCGGCGCAGCTGTCTATTTCCTACTGCACCTACTCTGTCGTGACGTTATCCCTTTCGGCACTACGAGTGCTGTGTTGCTCCCAGAACCAGGTAATTATTTTTCCTTCAAACTGCGGGTAATGTATTGTGTAAGTGCCGAGTATGAGGACTTTTCAAAGTGCTGTCGTCGTGCTAGCACTGTGTGTGATTGGCACAAAGCGCAGAATGGAAATTTGTGGACATGGGTTCAAATCTACCTGATATCAACTCTTTTTTCATTTTATTTTATTTACCACAAAGTTAAACTATTAATTATAAGATTTAAAAATAACAATTCAGTGTATATGCGTAAAATTAACATATTCGATTTAGTTACGATTACTACCTTGTAAGTAAAAAAGTGATAGTTTGGCTGGTGGTAAAACAAGTGAGCATACAAGCAAATTTAATATGAAACTATTTGCTGTAGATGATATGCTAAGTAGGCCCCTTTCCCGTGGAACTTGCGAGGAGAAAATGACATTTAAACAGTTAGGCTGATGTACTTCCTAATAACAGACGGCATGAGATGAGACTCATTGCATTGGCTTACGTAACACTGGAAATGTCGAAATACTTCCAGAATATATTGATCAACTTCTTAATCGTCCAGAACCAGTCCTTAAGCTCGAATACTCTAACACTTATGAAAATCTACAATAACATTTTTTCCAGACTGTCAAAGAAATTGAAGAAGTTATTAAAATATTACAAAGGTATTGGGGTAGACACTATTACAACAGCAATTTTGAAATGATTTTTACCAGAAATAAAAAAAAGAGCTAAAATTAATCTTTGAGAAAACTCGTGAAACAGAAAACTGTCAGGAGAGTGGAAGGTGGCCTTGATACATCCAATGCACTAGACGTGCAACAACAGATGAATTTCATTGCGACCAGTTACATATAAAATACTTTCCAAGATTATGCTAAACAGAGTAGAAATAGCACTGGAGAGTAATTTAGGTGAGTGTCGAGGTGGTTTTAAGAAGGGCAGATCATGTTCTGAACAAATATTTAATCTGAAGTCAATCGTTTGTCACAGGTTACTGAATTCCCAAAAGTCGGCATTTTTCTTTGAAACTAGTGCCTTTGTCATGTCTCCACCATGGGTGAGTAGTCTGAAGCATAGACTGGTAATTAGCTGACCAGGGTTCGTTTCCCACATACACGAACTATTTTTTTAGTGTATTTTATTCCTCTCAGTGTTAAACTATTGGTTACAAAATTTCAATATATTCTGAAATTTTAGTTTACATACATAGAATTAAAATATTCAATTTAGTTATGATTATTACCAGTGTAAGCCAAAAGGCCACTATATTTTAGCACATTGGTATAATTTTGCAAGAGCCACCATTGCAGCTTACCATGGAAGAGCGATGTGATTATGCAAAGTTCGTGCGGTCTTCGTCAATCCGTCGCATAAAAAGAAGTGTTAGTGCCCAAATACAATGTTGAAACAACAAGCTTTATTTGCTTTCTTTTCTGATAAAAGACGGCATGTTGCAGAAGACATAGATGAGTGTGAGTCTATTAAAAGAAATGCTAGTTAATGTGCTGGGGAACTGGTTATTGAATCTTCACTTACTCTTCCTCAGTCTACGAACGAAGAAGGTACCTTTTCTGACCCATCCTTAAGCCGTCATCCTAAACAAAATGTGCCGGCCGGAGTGGCCGAGCGGTTCTAGGCGCTGCAGTCTGGAACCGAGCGACTGCTACGGTCGCAGGTTCGAATCCTGCCTCGGGCATGGATGTGTGTGATGTCCTTAGGTTAGTTAGGTTTAATTAGTTCTAAGTTCTAGGCGACTGATGACCTCAGAAGTTAAGTCGCATAGTGCTCAGAGCCATTTGAACGCGAGACTATGTACTAGCAAAAATGAGAGTGTAGGTAAAGTTGATCGTACTCTCACTACGATCGGAGTGCGGCTTTTTACAAATCGTTGTGAAGTGCATTTTAAAAAATGATATCGAATCTCTACAAAACACAGGGGCATGTTCATTTCTGTACCTTTCACTACATTTAGAAAAGCTACTGGGAGCACGGGAAAAGTAGGAAAGCACACCTAATCAAAAAGATATGCAAAGGCCGTTGAACTTGAAATTTGTAAATTGCAAGGGTAAACCCTACAATTCATGAGCAGAAAATTAAACAGAAAGAAACTGAAAAACTGTTAAATCGCCATCTTAAAAAGTGAGATCAGTTTCAGAGTGAAAGATCCTCATATGTTATTATTAAACTGCGTTGATGAGGATCTAGACGACCAAGATGAAACAATTCTCCGTACTTTTCCTTAGTGGCACACGAATCTACAAGTGTTTCTAACCAAAGCGAACTGTCTTTTCTTGGTCACTACGTTACGCCGTCTCCGTCTTTTGAAGTGAAGGAAAGATTTTTATGTCTGGTTTACTCGAAAAGTACTACAGCTCAGTCTGTATTTATAGCAACTGATAGATAATTAAAGAAACGAAAACTTCCGTTACGACAAATTAGTAACATATTTTTTTGATAGTGCTGCTAATTTTAGTGCTACTGTCAACGGACTCCGCGCTCGGTAATCAGAGAAAAGAGGGAATGAGTTGCAATAGATCCACAGAAGAGCACATGTTGTATTGCTGCCACTGACTGCAGCAATAAACACTCTGTATTATACATTGTAAGGACATTTACACTCTTTTTCATGCGTCTGCTAAACGGGAAAATGTATTGAATGGTTTCACTAAAATTTGCATCCTATACAATTCCCTCCCCCTCCCCACCCTCCGACACCCTAAGCTTAATATCCACCCCACCACACCGAAGGAAAGTGGCTGTAGTCATCACCGGACGCGGCGAGTCCGGTGACGGCGAGACTAGCCCAGAGGCTGGGCTGAACAGAAAGCACATTGCACGTGTTCCCGAGCCATGAAAAACAATCGCCCTCTGGTGGAATATTCGCAAAAGAAGCAGGACCTAATGCGCAAGACTGTGAAGAAAATTTGTTGGAGATGTGAATTACGAGATTTTCTTCCAGTATACACTGTCCAGTTACGATAACATGCTAACGGCCTTGCCGCCATGTTAATACATTCCTGTCAGATCACTCAAGTTAAGTGCTATAGGGCTTGGTTACCACTTGGGTACGTTACCGTAAGGGTCTGCCGAGACCTGCTGACAAGCGGGGAGCACTTAGCTCTTGTGAGGTCAATTGAGGAGCTACTTGACCGAGCAGTAGCGGCTCCGGTCACGAAAACTGACAACGGCTCGGAGAGAGATGTGCCAACCACGTCTCTCTGTGTTCACATCCGACGACGCCGTCGGCTGAAGGGCGCTATCGTTCGGTCTTCCGATGCCTGTTTCGAAGGGGGAGAGGGGGAGGGGGAGAGAGGGGGAGGGAGAGAGAGGGGGAGGGGGAGAGAGGAGGAGGGGGAGAGAGGGGGAGGAAGAGGGAGAGCGGGAGAGAGAGGGAGAGAGAGAGAGAGAGAGAGAGAGAGAGACACATCAGAGTGACTACCTGTCCAAATCCTTTTGGGAGACGTGCAGGAAGAGGGTCCACGACGTCCTGGAAGGTACTGACAGG
This sequence comes from Schistocerca cancellata, assembly GCF_023864275.1. Classification (NCBI taxonomy): domain Eukaryota; kingdom Metazoa; phylum Arthropoda; class Insecta; order Orthoptera; family Acrididae; genus Schistocerca; species Schistocerca cancellata. Next base: position 387,771,366 of record NC_064626.1, on the reverse strand, counting down.
GATATGGAGCCACGCCGACTCCAGTGCCTGGCTAGCTGCGCTAGATTTCTCAGCTGAGGATTCATGGCCCGATCGAGGTGGTCCCACAGATTCTCGATCAGATTTAAATCCGGGGAGTTTGGTGGCCAGGGGATACTGCAAACTCTTTCTGGTGCTCTTCACGCACGGGCCGTGCGAGCTGACAGATGCCATCGTGCCGAGGAGAAGAAAAAAAAACTGCATGTAGACTTGGGTATGGTCCCGAAGGATAGATACATACTTTTGTTGATCCATTGTACCCTCCAGAATGACGAGATCATCCAGGGTATGCGACGAAAACATTCCCCAGACAATAACTCTTCTGACGATTGTTGCAGTGTGTTTGCTTACAGACGTTTTACTCCATACGCGTCACTAGCAATCTGTCCGATATGGTATAAAACGTAATTCATCTGAAAAGGCCACGTCGCCAAACGTGCAGTTGCGGTGCTGGAGTGCAAATTCCAGCCTTCTTTGCTGAGGAACAGCAGTCAGCATGGGTTCACAAACCGACAATCTTTATACACCCTCCACTGCTAGCGCTGCAGCCTTACCATCTGTGAGTGGTTATTGCACTTTGACGTCCAAATAGGCGGTGGTTATATTAATGTGACTGGACCGTGTAATCTTAGTTTTATACATTTCGTAACTGTTTCATTTTAACATAATGCCTTTATCATTAGGCAAAGATGTCGTCTCTCACCGTTTCGTTTCAAGATATAAAAAAATAAAATCCTCGTGACAGAATCAAGATAGGCAGACGAACTGACCCAGACACACTGCTGTTTGCAGATGATCAGGTACGTTTTGTAGGATCCGAGGACGATCAGCAGAGATCAGTATATAACCTGCAAGCAACAGCAAAAACATGCAACATGCAACTAAACCAAAGTATGGCCTTCATCGGGAAAGAACACAAGAGAACGAAAATTCTAATAGACAACACAACCCTAAAGCAAGTATCAACATTCAGATGCCTTGAGTACATCCTCAACTACATCCAAGAAAATGATATTTAACACAAAATCACAAATTTCACGAAAATGACAGGACAGATAAATAGCAATTTCAGACCATCTCTTGCTCAGCGGCACACCAACACAAACTACGCAAAAACCCCCGGCCAAAGATACCCCCCGTCTATGACAGCGAAGTTTCCATAGACGTAACGCATGGACAATAACGAGCGCTGCGATGCGTTTCTGTCCCATCATCACGATGGGACAGAAAATGATGACTTTTTAAGTATCTCAAAGTAAAAACAATTCTCAACACAGTACAGAACATCTTGCAAAGGCCATGTCCTACGGTTGAAAACTGGCCGGATCCCCAGAAAAATCCTCAAATACCAACCTAGAAGTGGAAGAGATACAGGAAGATCAGCAAGCAGATGGACTGAGACCGTTACAGGCCATTAGATCTTAAACCGGACAGGACAAAGAAGTAGGAGACTTTATTGTTCTGATGTACCAGGTATAGAGGACGACACTTCATAACATCCTTGCCTACATTCCTTTATGATTCCTGACTTTGAAATGTTTGTACAGTAGTGATTTAAAGACGCTGTACACAGCACTTGAAACTGGCTTGCTGCATTGCAACTACAACGGTGTAGTAAACACTTTTATAATTGTAATAAGTGTGTTTCAGAGTAGTTATGTAACAAGAAATTTATTATGTCTTTTAATCGTTTTATCGAATTTGAACATTTCGAAATGTGAACTAAATCGGTAACCATTATAAAGACAAATACGAAAATAAACTACAATAAAAATATTAGAATAATAAGTACCTGTCGCTGAGATATCGACACTTGACGTCGAGATGAGTTTTCGCTGTTCGTTCTTTATCGCAGCTGCAATTTTAAGTACATCACTATGCGTAAGTTAAGCTTGATTAGGAAGAGGAGAACTGGAGACTCAATCATTCTAAATGACCGTCAGATCTTACCTATGAACAATCTGTGCTCGCTGCAAAGGAAAATAGCAGCTACTCCCTGCATCAGATAAGCATGTGATTCAGATCTTATAATAAAAAGCAATGCGTTTCTGTTATGTGGCAGTCGTTACTACACGAGGTTTGTTCAAAAAATTCCGGAACATTCGTAATTTCCTGTTACCACTCTTCAAATATAGCCCGCCTCTCGTGGTCGTGCGGTAGCGTTCTCGCTTCCCACGCCCGGGCTCCCGGGTTCGATTCCCGGCGGGGTCAGGGATTTTCTCTGCCTCGTGATGGCTGGGTGTTGTGTGCTGTCCTTAGGTTAGTTAGGTTTAAGTAGTTCTAAGTTCTAGGGGACTGATGACCATAGATGTTAAGTCCCATAGTGCTCAGAGCCATTTGAACCATTTTCTTCAAATATATTACTTTGATACTTAAACCGTAAGCATAATTCAACAGCGTGTGCACAGTGCATCTTTGTACATTATTAATACAAATATGATTCAAAAATCTGAAATCATGTCATCGTAGGATTATGTCGAGGGTATCCGACGAGTTATGAAATACACGTCGAAAATATTCGCAAAAAATACTAGGTTATTTTGGCACTGGTATTAGAAACTCGAAATAAAAAAAATTGGTAAGAATGAGCTAATAGCTAATGCTAATGAAAGTAACCAGCAAAATATGCCACATTTAATGTTCCATGAAGTGGAGAAACAGGAAATAGAGTTAAGAAAAACATTTTTTCAACTTTGATGACGACTATAACACTTTGTTTGCTTACAAAACTTCATATATCGCCACGTTAATGGATTTGCTGCATTAATTCCATGCCATCTATTTTTAATATTGATATGCATAAAAATTGGAAATTTGTGGTAAGATCTTATGGGACCAAACTGCTGAGGTCATCGGTCCCTAAGCTTACACACTACTTAATCTAACAAAAACTAAGTTACGCCAAGGACAACACCCATAGTCGAGGGAGGACTCGAACCTCCGACGGGAGGAGCCGCGCGAACCGTGACAGGACGCCCAAAACCACGCGGCTACCCCGCGCGGCGATATGCTTAACTTAAGTTGAACGAAACGTGTTTCGAAAGTTAGTTTCCTGGGTTGATAGGCAGGGTAAAGTGTAATCCAGGGCCAACTGTCGACTGCGTGAATATGGGAAATATCGGAGAAGCACTATCAAATTTACCAATGTAACATACATCTAATGGGTTAGAATGTAACTGCGCTACTGTTCGACTCTCCAGTTTGCCATACTGTTGTGCAGTCATGCCAACCGGATTACAGAATACGGAGCTCTGTGACTACATGTTGTGCTAAGTTGCACCTCACGCAGTTCGAGAAGGGCCCATTCCCTTGAGACCACTTCTTTTCAGTCTTGAAATTTCATTCTATTTTTCTTCTCATTTAGCACAGAAAACGGTATTTTCTTTTTTCCACTGATTTCGACTGACGTAATCAGCTCCACAGCTTAAGTGTAGATGAACACACAAAAAGTATAGAATGGTCCTGCTCTTGAGTTAAAGATTAGTACTTCTATTATTTACCCCATTCCCTTAAATGGCACAAAATGCATATACTATATTTATAGATTTATTTATTCCTATTCAAGAATTCATCTATGGTATAGAAGGAGTTGTCAAGGAGATATGATTTCAATTTATTTTTGAAGCTATTACTGCTGTCTGTCAGACATTTCATTTCATCTCGTAATTTGTCGAAAATTTTTATAGCAGCGTATTTTACCCATTTCTGTGACAATGGTAGGTTGAGTAAAGGGTAGTGTAAGTCTTTCTTTTTTCTGGTATTATAATCATGATGTCACTGTTGTTATTAAACTGGTCCATGTTGTTGAGAACAAATTTCATTAGTGAGTAAATATACTGTGAGACTGTTGTAAGAATTCCCAATCTTTTAAAAAGATGGCTACAAGAAGTGCGACTATGAACTCCACACATTACTCTAACCACTTTCTTTTGAGCAGTGAATACTCTTTGTTTAAATGTCGAGTTACCCCAAAATATTATTCCATATGCCACCAGAGAGTGAAAGTATGCAAAGTATGTTAGCTTACTAATTTCTATATCCTCAAAATTGGCAATTATTCTGATTGCAAAAGTTGCTGAAGCTGGTCGCTTTAGAAGATCCAAAATATGAATTTTCCAGTTAAGATTCTCATCTATATGTACACCCAAAAACGTCGTATGCTCTACCCTGTCTACTGACCTCTGTTGAGGTGTTATATTTATTGAAGGAACTGTACCTTTTGCAGCAGAAAATTGGATGTACTGTGTTTTTTAAAGTTTAGAGCAAGCCCATTTGCAGAATAGCATTTAATGACTTTTCCAAAGACCTTATTTGTATCATTTTCAATTGGAGTTTCTTTTACTGTATTAATAATGATGCTTGTATCATCAGCAAACATTGTCAGTTCAGCTTCCTGTTTCAGATAGGAAGGGAGGTGGTTCGCATATATCAAGAACAGAAGGGGACCCATGATTGAAGCCTGTGGAACACCTACTGTAATTTCACCCCAGTTAGATGAAGTGACAAACTTATTTAAATCACTTGACCCATATAAGGAAACTTTTTGCTTTCTGTTCTGTAGGTATGACTTCAACCACTAATATGCTATTCGATTTATACCATAGAATTGTAATTTCTGTAACATAATGTCATGGTTCACACAATCAAATGCTTTGGACAAGTCACAGAAAATTCCTATTATTTCTCTTCTGACTCGGCAATGTTAAATCTGCACTTCAGTAGAGTCACAAACAACCGTTGACAAAAATTCTGGAGAATTCCCTAATGAATAAATACCTTGTACCGGATTTCAGGTGAGGGCAAATGCCCCTTGCCCTAACCTCTCCTCTCATAGTAGTCTCTACAGCGTTCAGTATTCTACCAATTGTTATTTAAAAGCATTAGTGGCGACATAAAGATACAGGGGATGTTCGTCGCAGGATGCTACATAGGCGGACTAGGGTAGCCGCTCTACAGCACCGCCATTGTCTTTCCTTAACTGGCTAACGGATTACCGGGACGTCTGCAGTGCTTAACGCTATTCTAGAACTTACAGTTTCCACGCAAGTTGTGTATGTAAGACTCAGGGTAGGTAGTCTGTACGCTACGAGTCCGGCAGTTTCTGTACCTGTCACAGCAGTGCAGAGTTTATATGGAGTGAACAACATCAAAATTGGAAAAAGATGGAATTGCAGAATGCCATTTCAGTTTGCAGAATGTTCTCGATGTCACTTCGTATCGGGAAAATGAGGGCCACTACTGTCACTCTGGCACAGCATTAGTGAGACTGGTTTACCGGTGGTGTGAAGAGACATCATGTTGAACAGTACTGCATAATCTTACGTGTTCGTTGGTGAGGGGAGCAGTACTGTTACTACCGAGACGTACAGAGATGAGATAGCCGGCCGCTATGACCGAGCAGTTCTAGGCTCTTCAGTCCGGAACTGCGCGACTGCTACGGTCGCAGGTTCGAATCCTGCCTCGGGCATGGATGTGTGTGATGTCCTTCGGTTAGATAGGTTTAAGTAGTTCTACGTTCTAAGAGGCTGATGACCTCAGAAGTTAAGTCCCATAGTGTTTAGAGCCATTTGAAGAGATGAGATACTGGAGACGTATGTGGTACTTTTCAAAGGCGCTGTTGGGTAGAGTTTCTTTAACAGTCGCTAATGCCGTCCCGCATCGAACTACTTAGCTGTTGACTGTCCATCGGAGTCTGATACCGGGTGTATAGTGACGAGACGAACTGCAGATCGCCAGCCACCACCAGTTTCTCTTCGGGACCACCATACAGATCGTTCTGAGAATGACAGATTTCCTAATGCGTTGTGACAAAGCTTCAATGTGTTTCCGACATTCCGTTCACTTTCTTGAATGTGCTTATATTGTGAGAACTGATGCATATACTTCCTGTATGTGATACAATTTTATACAGTATTGTTTAAAGAAATTGAAACGCCAGGACCGAGGGATGTGATAATATTGAAATTTATTCCACCGATTAGGAAAATGACACTGGACAAATGATTAGCATTACAGACCTGGACATGCACTGTGACTGTAGAAATTCTGTACGTAGTAGAGCCACTGCGTGCTCCAGTCAGAGGCGGTAGACGCCGTGGCATAGAATCAAAGAGCACCTGGGGATACTCTGCCACGCGGTTTGTAAGCGCGTCCACAAATCATCAACTGTGTCTGCAGCAGAACCTGAACTAACTAGTTGCTAACGGACCATACCTCAGACCTGACGGCGGGCGACATGTCGGGCGAACGGGCGGACCAGGGAAGCAGTGATGCCCGTCGTTCTTCGAAGAAGGCTTGTACATTACTCACCACACGTGTCCGAGTATTGTCCTGCTGAATATGTCATGTGGAACGGCCTGCAGGAGGGGCAGTGTGTCGGACAGTAAAACCTCTCTAATGTAGCGTTAGCTGTTCAGATTGCCATGAAGACGTAAGAGGCGAGATCGCATGTTACAGGCAACGGCGCCCCAATCCATCACAATTGACGTTTGCCCACCAAACCGCTGAACAATGCAGTCTGCCCTATTGCGTTGACCATAGCGGCGTCGAACGCGTATGAGGCCATCACTGTGAAACGTCCCCTTAGAAGAATTTATGAATTACTGTGCTGATGAACCTCTACATTATTTGATTTTCAAACAGCTGAGCAAAACTGAACGTACTCAGACATCACTCTCTTTACTTATTCTGATCAACACTAAACTGATACACAATATTTTTAGCGCAACGCAACCTGACTTTGAAAAATCCCTACAAAAGATTGGCCCTGACTAACAATAACCTATACCTTTCATGTATCACTTACCTCACAAAAATCTTCGTTACTCGAACTACTGCAATACAGCGAGCGCCACTACTGCTAGCTAAATAAAAGATTCTAACTACTGAAGGCACTAACTACTGATACGCATACTTAGCAAATGAAAGATTTTGATAGAGAACAAACAATGTATTTACCTTAATAGTGTTCAAAAGTCATAATATATACACTCCTGGAAATGGAAAAAAGAACACATTGACACCGGTGTGTCAGACCCACCATACTTGCCCCGGACACTGCGAGAGGGCTGTACAAGCAATGATCACACGCACGGCACAGCGGACACACCAGGAACCGCGGTGTTGGCCGTCGAATGGCGCTAGCTGCGCAGCATTTGTGCACCGCCGCCGTCAGTGTCAGCCAGTTTGCCGGGGCATACGGAGCTCCATCGCAGTCTTTAACACTGGTAGCATGCCGCGACAGCGTGGACGTGAACCGTATGTGCAGTTGACGGACTTTGAGCGAGGGCGTATAGTGGGCATGCGGGAGGCCGGGTGGACGTACCGCCGAATTGCTCAACACGTGGGGCGTGAGGTCTCCACAGTACATCGATGTTGTCGCCAGTGGTCGGCGGAAGGTGCACGTGCCCGTCGACCTGGGACCGGACCGCAGCGACGCACGGATGCACGCCAAGACCGTAGGATCCTACGCAGTGCCGTAGGGGACCGCACCGCCACTTCCCAGCAAATTAGGGACACTGTTGCTCCTGGGGTATCGGCGAGGACCATTCGCAACCGTCTCCATGAAGCTGGGCTACGGTCCCGCACACCGTTAGGCCGTCTTCCGCTCACGCCCCAACATCGTGCAGCCCGCCTCCAGTGGTGTCGCGACAGGCGTGAATGGAGGGACGAATGGAGACGTGTCGTCTTCAGCGATGAGAGTCGCTTCTACCTTGGTGCCAATGATGGTCGTATGCGTGTTTGGCGCCGTGCAGGTGAGCGCCACAATCAGGACTGCATACGACCGAGGCACACAGGGCCAACACCCGGCATCATGGTGTGGGGAGCGATCTCCTACACTGGCCGTACACCACTGGTGATCGTCGAGGGGACACTGAATAGTGCACGGTACATCCAAACCGTCATCGAACCCATCGTTCTACCATTCCTAGACCGGCAAGGGAATTTGCTGTTCCAACAGGACAATGCACGTCCGCATGTATCCCGTGCCACCCAACGTGCTCTAGAAGGTGTAAGTCAACTACCCTGGCCAGCAAGATCTCCGGATCTGTCCCCCATTGAGCATGTTTGGGACTGGATGAAGCGTCGTCTCACGCGGTCTGCACGTCCAGCACGAACGCTGGTCCAACTGAGGCGCCAGGTGGAAATGGCATGGCAAGCCGTTCCACAGGACTACATCCAGCATCTCTACGATCATCTCCATGGGAGAATAGCAGCCTGCATTGCTGCGAAAGGTGGATATACACTGTACTAGTGCCGACATTGTGCATGCTCTGTTGCCTGTGTCTATGTGCCTGTGGTTCTGTCAGTGTGATCATGTGATGTATCTGACCCCAGAAATGTGTCAATAAAGTTTCCCCTTCCTGGGACAATGAATTCACGGTGTTCTTATTTCAATTTCCAGGAGTGTATATCAGTTCATGATATCCAGTATTACAAATTTGCCCAACACTACAATAGCGAATATTCCAACAATGCCAGACTGTACACAGCACAGCCAGTGATTTTCATACAGAGCGCTTCGTGACGTTACCAACATAAAAACCTAAACAGCCTACTTACAACTGTAGGACGAGTTAAAGCGGGACTCGTCCGAAGACACTACTTTTTGCCACTCAGCAAGCCAGTGTCGGCGTTCACGTGCCCATTGTATTCTGCGGCGTTGATGGGTTCTGGTCATTGGAAGCCGACGCAATGGCATACGAGCTACCAGTCCAGCCCGCAAGAAGACTGCGTCGAACCATCAACACAGACATGTCCACACCTGGTGCAGTGCTCCAACGTGGAGCTAACACTGTGGACGAAGCTGTTGTGTCCGTTATGGCCAAGCGGACATTGTGTGGTCCCGTACCCTCTCAGCGCTGTGAACGGCCCTCTTCTCTGCACTGGTGCCACCTACGCCTCACTGTTGATGATGATGAAGATGATGTTTGGTTTGTGGGGCTCTCAACTGCGCGCTTATCAGCGCCCGTACAAAGTCCCAACTGTTACACAGTCCAATCTTGCCACTTTCGTGAGTGATGATGAAATGATGAAGACAACACAAACGCCCAGTCATCTCGAGGCAGGTGAAAATCCCTGTCCCCTCCGAGAATCGAACCCGGGACACTGTGGCCTCACTGTAGAAGCGCGTGCTCTGTACGATCCGAAACGCCGCGGAACGACAGTCCGTCTCCCGGAGACCAATCATTCTGTCTCGTTGGAACCCAATCAGCTACCAATATTCCGTCATGTGATGTCGGCGAGGCATAGTGGCACTTGGCTCTACGTTTCTACTTCGTTCGACAGCCCCGCACTGACAGCGTTGCGTAACACTGAGCTACCTGGTCACACGAAACAGAGCGCTGTTTGGCCTAAGTGCACGCCACCTCTCTGCCATTCATGTCGTGTCTAGGAATCCAGCGTACTCGGTTCGCTAGACGAACAATCAAACATCTCGTATTAATGAGTTTTATTATAACAAGACAAATACTTAACTCTGATAGATGTGTCAAAAGCAAAGGGTGACAAAAAAAATTAGTTTTCTTCGGAAATGACAAACACAAGTCTGTACTACATTGAGATGGCTTATGATAGAGGCTACGATGCGTCGGCTAACCAAGTGGCTAACTTTGAAGCTGCCGTCGAAGTGGGCTGCCACCGGTCGGGCGCGGCGCTTCTGCCCTCTTCACCTGGAGCCTGCTGCTGTAGCGTTGTCCTCCTGGAGGGAGGTCGTTCAGCTTGCGATTGGCTGACCTCTTCTCACAGCTGTCTCTTTTTTGTCGTCCCCGACTGGCGTGCGGCGCTAACTTTACGCCGTAACAAATCACTTACTACTGTGCCGCAGCTCTACACGTCCTTTTATCGTGGCGTGTTGCAGACAGTTGCTTCTGAAAGTTTCGCTTTTTACAAACAGTAGTGTGCATACCCGCATTTTGATGTACGCTTACATTACATGGGAGACGGGGGATACATGATAAAAAATCATCATTTGTATTCTCCTCCGAGACATAATTTACAAATGGTTCAAATGGCTCTGAGCACTATGGGACTTAACATCTGAGGTCATCAGTCCCCTAGAACTTAGAAGTACTTAAACCTAACTAACCTAAAGACATCACACACATCCATGCCCGAGGCAGGATTCGGACCTGCGACCGTAGCGCATAATTTCCATATTTTCATTCTATCGGAATAGTGAGTTTCGTCAAACTCCAATATTTTCTTTTGTTGAGGTGACGATTGAGTCGTTTGCTGAAATTTCTTCGAGATTAAAACAACGCTAGTGCTCGGTAGATTCAATATGCTCAATAAAGGGCCGGCCGGAGTGGCCGCTCGGGCAAGCCAGAGTGGCCGAGTGGTTCTAGGCGCTACAGTCTGGAACCGCGCGACCGCTACGGTCGCAGACTGATGACCTCAGAAGTTAAGTCCCATAGTGCTCAGAGCCGCTACGGTCGCAGGTTCGAATCCTGCCTCGGGCATGGATGTGTGTGATGTCCTTAGGTTAGTTAGGTTTAAGTAGTTCTAAGTTCTAGGGGACTCATGACCTCAGAAGTTAAGTCCCACAGTGCTCAGAGCCATTTTTTTGACAGAACACGTATGTATAACGCATCTTATACAATATGAATAATAATGAAGTTGAAGAGTGGTCCATTGATAGTGACCGGGCCAAATATCTCAAGAAATAAGCATCAAACGAAAAAACTACAAAGAACGGATCTCGTCTAGCTTGAAGGGGACGCTATGGTTGGCCGTCTAGATGGCGCTGCCAAAGGTCAAACGTATATCAATTGCGTTTTTAAAAATAGGAACCCACATTTTTTATTACATATTCGTGTACTACGTAAAGAAATATGAATGTTTTAGTTGGAGCACTTTTTTCGCTTAGTGATATATGCTGCTGTAATAGTCACAAGCGTATAACTACGTGGTATCACGTAACATTCCGCCAGTGCGGGCGGTATTTGCTTCGTGATACATTTACCCGTGTTAAAATGGACCATTTACCAATTGCGGAAAAGGTCGATCTCGTGTTGATGTTTGGCTATTGTGAACAAAATGCCCAACGGGCGTGTGCTATGTATGCTGCTCTGTATCCTGGACGACATTATCCAAGTGTCCGGACCGTTCGACGGATAGTTACGTCATTTAAGGAAGCAGTAAGTGCTCAGCCGCATGTGAAACGTCAACCACGACTTGCAACAAATGATGATGCCCAAGTAGGTGTTTTAGCTGCTATCGCGGCTAATCCGCACATCAGTAGCAGACAAATTGCGCGAGAATTGGGAATCTCAAAAACGTCGGTGTTGAGAATGCTACATCAACATCGATTGGCCCATACCATATATCCTTGCACCAGGAATTGCATGGCGACGACTTTGAATGTCGTGTACAGCTCTGCCACTGGGCACAACAGAAATTACGGGACGATGACAGATTTTTTACACACGCTAAATTTAGCGACGAAGCGTCATTCACCAACAGCGGTAGCGTAAACCGGCATAATATGAACTATTGGCCAACGGAAAATCCACGATGGCTGCAACAAGTGGAACATCAGCGAACGTGGCGGGTTAATGTATGGTGCGGCATTATGGGAGGAAGGATAATTGGCCCCCATTTTATCGATGGCAATATAAATGGTGCAATGTATGCTGATTTCCTACGAAATGTTCTACCGATTTTACTACAAGATGTTTCACTGCATGACAGAATGGCGATGTACTTCCAACATGATGAATGTCCGGCACATAGCCCGCATGCGGTTGAAGCGACAGGTGGATTGGTCGTCGAAGCACCATACCGTGGCTCGCACGTTCACCGGATCTGAAGTCCCCGGATTTCTTTCTGTGGGGAAAGTTGAAGGATATTTGCTATCGTGATCCACCGACAACGCGTGACAATATGCGTCAGCGCATTGTCAATGCATGTGCGAACATACGGAAGGCGAACTACTCGCTGTTGAATGTCGTTACACGTATTGCCAAATGCATTGAGGATGACGGATATCATTTTGAACATTTATTGCATTAATGTGGTATTTACAAGTAATCACGCTGTAACAGCATGCGTTCTCAGAAACGATAAATTCACAAAGGTACATGTATCACATTGGAACAACCGAAATAAAATGTTCAACCGTACTAACGTTCCGTACTTTAATTTTAAAAACCTACCTGTTACCAACTGTTCGTCTAAAATTGTGAGCCATTTGTTTGTGACTATTACAGCGCCATCTATCACAAAGAGAAAAAAATGGTCCAACTAAAACATTCATATTTCCTTACGTACTACACGAATCTGTAATAAGAAATGGTGGTTCCTATTTTTAAAAAAATTGCAGTTGATATCCGTTTGACCTATGGAAGCTCCATCTAGCGGGACAACCATAGCGCCATGTCGTTTCCCCCTTCAGGCTAAACAAGATTCGTTCTTTGTAGTTTTTTCGTTTGTCGCTTATTTCGTGAGATATTTGGCCCGGTCACGATCACCCGGTATATCCTGATTACTCAGAGACAGTCGATATTATTACATAAAAATGACCTTCATTCGAAATATTCTTGTTGTCTGGCCTCCGTTTCCAACTGAGATACACGGATTAGTCCCTTGACGCTAGATGAGAGAGAAAAGCGTATGAGGAACAAATTCGAACCCCGGCTGATGCACTTGCGTCATTGTGAAAGTTGCTGCTTTGGTTGGGTGTCGTCCTAAAGGGGCCTGTTATCTTGTGCGTCTGTCTTGGCCGTTTTCATCAAGCCCTGATCCACACCGTCCAGTAATGAAAAATAACTGAACTAAGTTCCAGTACAATCTCTTTTTCTATTTTTAATTACTATTCCGGTTCAGGAGTAGTGCGATCAGTCCAGGTTACGTTAACTTGTAACATTACGACGGCACGGTATTCATTCTTGGATAAAGTTAGCAGCTAAAGCATTGAGGGGTATGCAGTTTCTCACGCAGGATGTCGAGACTTCTCCAGTTGAGATGATCACAACAGTTATCTCGTGCTATTTTATGCTGCGATCTCACGGTACCATATCGTAAACTTTTTCAGCGATCTCTAGTATAGTTATTTTAAATACCCACATAAAAATCGTACTGCTAGAATACGAGCCTGAAAGTAGTCAAATGGAGCAATATGGTAATGACTATTACAGTCTGCTCTGCAAACCAGTACCACCGAAAGACGGGGTCTGCCTGCACCGCTTGATGACAGATTCAACAACAACACAGGGGACCTGTTACCTTGCTGGGATTGGCTAGCACTCACACGACGAAAATTTTGTTGGGATCCGACTTGCGTACTTCTCATTAAAATCAAGGAAGAGCCATATAAGCGCAATGCAAGTCTTTTCTCTGCAGGCAAAGTGACTAGATTCGAACTAAGAAAAAAGAAAGAAAGAAAACAGGTTCCTTCGGCTGAACGAAGGAATTTTCTACTGAGGACTGAGGAAGGCGCCGGAGTTGTGTTATGAAAATCGAGCAAATTGTTGTAATTCGGTCTCACTTGTTAAACGGATTGTTCCGAAACGGCTTGGTGTGAATTAAGAGAAGAGCAAGGCACCTGCTTTATATCAGAGAATAGAGTCAGAGTAGGCGTGAGTGAGAACACATTCGTGGAAGCAAGGTGGAATATAAGGGACCCAGAAACGTTGCTGTTGAGACCAGACTAGGTTGACCAGCACGGTGTTTTTTTTTGTTTTTTTTTTTTTTGCATTCATTTAAGTGTTTTTGTCCGTTAAATGCGTTTTTGTTTTCCTCGTTTAGTAGTGTAGTTTACAGGACGTTTTTGCAATTTATTTTTGTTTCATTTGCTATTTCAGCATTATTAATCCTACTTGTCGTCAACAGCGCTCTGTCGGTAGCTGTTTCCCAATGTTTTCATTTTATCGAACCATAAGGTTGCTCAGATAACGCTTTTCAAATGAGTAAATATATGAATGGAAGCAACCGACGAACTCTCCGGACGCACCTTAACACACTTATCAGAAATGAGGGCGTGAGACATACTAGCAACATAATCAGATGTTTCTTCACATCGTGCTGGCGAGATATACGTCAAATACTTTTAATCACCGTATTTTATTTAAAGCTATTCAACATAACTTTCCTTTTTTTCATTTATAATGAGCAATGACTACAGGTTTCAAAATTCTATTATCCGTGCGTATAGGAACTTCTCATCCATATGCACAGATTCTACAATAAAGAAAGGAAGAAAGAAAGACGACGACGGTTTAGAGACCAAGCAATTAACAAATGTCATCCTCTCATATGGAAATTTTTCTTTCAATGGTTTGTTTATTATCCGTCATCCACATGTCCTTACAAATGTTTTTTGTGGTAAGTTCCTATGGGATCAAGCTGCTGAGAGTTGGACAAAGTCGGAGGGAGGAAATCGATCGTGTAATTTTGAAAGGAACCAGTTGACATGCGCTTTTAAGGGATGCAAGTATGAGGAAATCACGGAAAACCTAAATCTGGATGACCATAAGTGTTTTTTAACCGTGTGACTTATGAATGTGATTCCAATTCCTTAACTGATGCACCTCGCTTCTTTTCTTCAATGGAGAATGTACGTTGTTTTGTAGAAAATAGTATGTAGTATACTCATCAATATCCTACAAAGGACTTCTCGCAAGGTACGCTACGAAAGACATCTACATCTACGTGGATACTCTGCAAATCACATTTAAGTGCCTGGCAGAGGGTTCATCGAACCACTTTCACAATTCTCTATTATTCCAATCTCGTATAGCGCGCGGAAAGAATTAACACCTATATCTTTCCGTACGAGCTCTTATTTCCCTTATTTTATCGTGGTGATCGTTCCGCCCTATGTAGGTCGGTGTCAACGGAGAAAGTTGGTCACTGGAATTTCGTGAGAAGATTCCGTCGCAACGAAAAACGACTTTCTTTTAATGATGTCCAGCCCAAATCCTGTATCATTTCTGTGACACTCTCTCCCATATTTCGCGGTAATACAAAACGTGCTGCTTTTCTTTGAACTTTTTCGATGTACTCCGTCAGTCCTATCTGGTAAGGATCCCACACCGCTCAGCAGTATTCTAAAAGTGAATTTGATGTTTCCCGTGTTATTACAGTATACAGTGTAGTTATAATTAAACGTTTGCTACTTGAGAGGGCCCCCATGAAAAACGAGTGATCGTGGGGCAATAAAACTTCGTGGAAACATTTGTAGCCGCGTTGGGTTGCCGCGTTGTCTAAGGCGCCTTGACACGGTTCGCGCTGCTACCCCCGTTGGCTATTCGAGTTCTCCTTCGGGCATGGGTTTGCGTGTTGTCCTTAGCATAAGTTAGTTTAAGGTAGATTAAGTTGTGTGTGAGCCTAGGGACCGATGATCTCAGCAGCTTGATCCCATAGGAACTTACCACAAAAAAACATTTGTAAGGACATGTGGATGACGGATAATAAACAAACCATTGAAAGAAAAATTTCCATATGAGAGGATGACATTTGTTAATTGCGTGCCATGTTTACGTTCCAGGTTACAAACGTTGCCCAGTGGGAAGAGCATTTGCGCCCATGACTGCTTGGAACCGCACTATAGCTACCATTTCACAATTGTTCGCAGCATTTTTCGAGCTGTGGACCATGAAATGTTCAGCTGTCGTGAGGCAGTTCGGGCACTGCTTGAAGGCGGCACGTTCAGCCCAGTGTTCTCAGCTATGGGAACAGCAACTTCAAGTCTGTGGTGCTACTGGTCGTCGGCCTCTCCCTGGAGCTATTCTAAAATCGCCAGTCAGTTGGAACTTCCGAATCATGTTCTTCAACCCTGGTGCCGAAAGAGCACCTCTCCGTAATCCTTTAATGTGTCGATACTCGGAAGAGCAGCAGCACTGTTACTGCTGTTTTTAATAAAAACAGCTTTACGAGTGAAGCCCTGCTCACCTTGTCCAGACCCATGTTAATTGTCTGCAACCGTAATGCCCACTGGCGCTTGTGTTTCAGTCCTGCGTCGCCGTACCAGTACCGGCGCCTAACAGCAAATCATAGCATTAACACGTCTGACAACGCAAATCCTTAAGCGCACAGTTTGAACATCATTCCTATAAAGTTGGTACCCATACGGTGCATAGTTTTCCATCTACATTGGTTCAAGTAGCGAAAGTTTAATTAAAACCACCCTGCATTTTTGTGTTGTAATGGGTGATTCGTTCTTATGCAGCTCTCGACTTAAGTGAGGATACGTAGACTCGCATTTTATTCAGTTTTATAAGCTTGGCAAGGAAAGAGGATCTCTATCGAAATTTCAATCCAATTCGTGAGCAGTGAGGCATTTTTCGAGGCTGGAATAGTCATGCGACGTAAGGAAAGCTCTATTTGAAACCTGTTGCAGCTTATTTTCTTCTCAATGTCTATTGAATATTTCCTGTTTCTGTCGCTTACCCTTATTTTTTTTTCTCGACTACAACCGGTATGTTGCAAACAAGAGGCGGAAATCATTTACAACCCAAGCTTTGGTGTTACTAGCATGATAGAGTCTGTGTTTCAGCCTGGAGGTCCCATATACAGCACATATTCTTTATCACTATCATGATTTGAGCTCATGTGTACAGTACGATAAATGTTGACAGCTTAGTTCATTCTTCTGCTGCCGAATACGAGTGCATTCAGCCTCACCCAGATAACGCGTCACTTCCGAGACTGGGGAGGCGAAACAGCCCCGGCTCGAATCCACCTCCCGGATAACGATGAGGGCTGGTACGCCGGCCAGCCTGGATCTGGATTTTAAGCGGTTTCCCACACCCAACAAGGTGAATAGCAGGCTGGTACCCGCGTCCAGTCTCAGATTAGGACTTCCGATATTTTTAATATTATCGGGAATCCGATATATCGATATTTAAAAAATATCATTATCGGTCCTCGATATATCTGGAAAAAGTATCGAGATATCGATGTATCGCTGGAAAGGATGCCGACTAGCCGGCCTATAAAAATATCGGCTGCACGTTGTAAATATGCTGCTGGTTTTAGAACTATATATTTAGGTACTGATTTATTATTAGATATTCGATACATCAACAAGCTACCAGCGTGCCTATCACCCTTAGAGCAAGAACTGAAAGGCAAACGATACACGTTTAGGCAGCTGGAGTGGAACCTGCAGCGACTAAAGGTAAACTGCTCACCTGACCGCTTAGTAGTTTCCGCCAGCGAGTCATATCTCCATTGCTGTCGTAATGCCGTTTTGTCGTTCTCTCAGACCGGATGTGCGGGATTGTTCATTTGCCTCCACCTTCGTGAGAATAAGTTTTAGTTTAGCCGTGGCGTTTATACCTTACCGTGCACATAGAAATTACAATTTTCACCGTAACCAACTCAGAGTTGTAAGTTTGATAATCGATTAAATGAAATGTTAATTCGACCAGTAGAAACCTGTTACTAACATCCATATACTTGTAATCGCAACATCGTTGAAGTCACGATACCTGAGCATGTAGGCACATACTTTTCTCTTGCAGCATCCCCGAATACAATGGAAGCACAAGAGCAGCGGGATGTACGGCGAAGCAAGGTCTTTCTGGCGGGGAAGGTAATACGTCGTATGTCATGTGGTGGCCTATTGAGTGTAAACGCAGATGCAAATAACGCACTGTGGCTTTTTGGTGTGTCAGACCTGAGGGCTGTGTCCCACCCCACTCGTTGTCAGGTACACAAACCTCCCACCACTACAGAGACTCAAATCGTCGTCTCACAAACATCTGTACTAAATTATAGGTAACACAAGAAACAGAAAAGCGTCACCCAATTAGCCACATGGCCTTGAGTTGGTGTCAATAATGCTTCCATGCAATCGGGTAACACATGGTAACTAAACACCATCGTAAGTAAGTCCTTGTCTTTAGTTGAAGATGTATTCTGTTAGCTTTCTACCATTATCTCCATCAACAGAAACTATTTCACACGAGTGAAGTAAAAACACTTGCACCAGAACGTGAGCCATTTGAAGTAAAGGCCTCCTTTAGACTTCCTCACATATTAGGCCTACGCATCCATGTCGCTCCTACACGTACGCTTTGGACGTAAAGCAAATCGCCATTGACAAATACTTTTTTGTCTCTTACAATCCAGCAAAGAAATTCCTTTGTCCATCTATCCTATACACACGCACCTACATGGCTTTTCCAAATCCTGTTCATATTTATTACAGTTTTCCACTTCTGTCTATATCCTGTTCCACTCCCTTGTTTTATTGTCTTTGTTACTTATTTCCATCCTGAATCACGCCATTACTCTTTGAACAAACCGCAGTTTCTAAAGAATTTTGCGCTAAAATTCCATGTCTCATAGCCATAGGTCAAAAGTGGTAAACAGAATGTAAACTTTCCGTTTCACACATATCGGAAGCTTTGTTTTGAAAGCTCTGTTTAGTTTCCCAGGAGGACTCCAGGCTATTTTTAGTCCTGTGTTTATTTTTATTTCAAGTCCATCGAGTTAAATCAGCTGGCCCCTGAGGTAAGGTCCAGAGGTGCAACTTTATTGCACATGTACTGTCTGCAAGCAGCCAACCTGCGTTCCGACAGAAAAACACTTTAAAATATCTCTCTACAACGAAACACACGAAAAATCTGAAATTTAAGTATGGTATAGATCTTTACAGTGACTCTAAGAATTTCGAAAAGGTTTCGTAATTTTAACGAGGGTGGAAGTTATATTAATTTGCTTGAAACTTATGAAATTTTCCCGTCCGGGAAACAGCTTAAAATTCATGACGTCATATCTTCAGAACTACTGAGCTCACTGAAATACTTTTTTTCTTTGATTACCAAAATGATTCGCTTGGTAACGATCTTTCCGAAGTTCCATATTGCATTTGGCTTTCTATGTATGAGCTTCGGAAAAGGATTTTTCATTTTGTTGTTGTTGTTGTTGCTGCTGCTGTAATTTTCTTAATGTTTAATTCTTAACGAGTATGAAGTTTAAAATTTCTATCTCACTCAAAACTCACATAGAAATTCTGAAAAAAATCTCCTATGTTGTAGATGTCTGTGTGTCTCTAAGAGTGTCAAAAATCTCTTCTTAGTTTTTATAAGAGCCAGATACGGCCATTTTGCTAGAAATAGGCAAAATTTTCTCGTCCGTAAAAGCTTCCTGCTTTGGAAGTGATAGGCACAATCCTTTGCGAATCGAAAATGGCGACGTAGTGGCAGCAGGCAATGCCAAACAACTTTTCAGTGGCGTAATGGTGGCTGGAGCAGTTATCTCGATGACTATCAGATGTCGACTACTCTAAAGTGGACTATAAATACAAAAACCTGTCCCATGATGTACGACTTCATTGTTGCAAGACTTGCACGGTTTTCTTCCACTAGTAGTTCAAGTTGATTCGCACTAGAGACAAAAAGACGTTGTCAGCAACGAAACGAACATGGGTTTGATATGCGGCATTAAAACGCATTGCGCATTGGCTTTCTCAGTTTAGGATTCTGACAAATTCCTTTACTGGAACTGAGAATCGTTTTGATGCTACGGGATCTCATTCTCTAACTTCTTTCTCAGTTCTGATTTTGCTTCTGTAATCATCAAGTCTAATGATAGTTGCTTCACAGAAATTTATATCGTTCGCTATGCTAACACAGGCTCTTCAAGGGCCGTTAATATACAGTTATTTTGAATTTAGACCAAAACTTTCTCTGAATCTGTGGATGTCAGGCAAAGCGTTCATTCATAATCATTGATGTGTTTGATGATTTCGTTCACGGTCTCCAAATGGTCTGCTACGCTGTACGTTACAGCTGCCATCAACGCGGAGATTGATTTTAACAACGTAACACTTTAGTAAGCTTGATTCTGATGAAGGTGGTGTGCCATTCGAACTGAAACAGACAGCCAGTTTTAGCGGCACCTACAGTTTAACGTCGACTACAGATCAGGGTCCAGCTTAAATTTTTATTTCTATTGGACCACATTCATTTTGAAACCTTCTTCCTCTCTTCATACCTGGAATAGCTTTATACGGTTCCTGATGACGTTACTTCCAGAGTTTCATTTTTGCACAAATTGCTAAACAACCGAGATAGAGATGTGAATACAGTTCTTCTGTGACTATAGAAGACATATTGATGGTATCTGAATTGGGCCCCAGCCGTGAGATAATACATTTTTAGACAAATAATTGTTTGCCTCGCGTTGCTGCAGGTTTACTGCCGAGGAGTAAGAGAGCGAATCGGAAAGAAGGATCCATTTATATCATATAGGTCTTCAGGATTGGAAATTAAGAATCAAAAGATGTTTATTTCGGCGAGACTTGAAAAAAGTGAGGAATAGCGTTGTTAAAGATGTGTCTAAAATTATGTTAACAACTACCACTTTGGACCCGTCGAATTAAAATTGAATGAAAAGAATTTTTGATACCGTAGGAGTTTCGCCTTTATTATTTGAATGGCATCATCAGGTTCTCAAATACGTGCATATTTGTGTTAACAGCATTTTATTTAATACAGGATGTTCAGAAATCCCGTTGCCAAATTCTAGGATCTGTAGAAGGGAGTTTGATAGAAAGAGAAAAGTCTCAGAGTTTCTAGTCCTGGTATGCAATGGGGTGGACAGGATGACATTTACTGGCTCAGACGGACACCAGATGGGGGGGGGGGGGGGGTCGTATGCAAAGTTTAATTTACGAGACGCCTGTATAGACAGAGGAAGACCTGATAACACGAGTCCTGCCCGCTGCTCTAAAAATTGAACAGACACCAGGTGGGATGGAGAGAGTGTACCAGAACATGCGTCGTAGTTACAATGTCTGTAACAACGCTAGCGGTCGCCACATCGAGCCGCTGTGTAATGCATCATTACTGTTCTGTACGTACAGTATGCTGGGTTCCTTTTTGTTTTGGAACAGTGTAAACACGTAATGTTTAAGTGTTAATACAAACAAATGTGCTTAAGTGATAAATGGATGTTTCGTTATGTTTCTTATCGAACTGTTGCCTAATAACTGTACTGCGTCACGCTTAATTCGATTCCTCAAGCAGATATCCATGAGTTAAACATCTGAATAGGAACCGTCGTAGAACGGAAACGGTACGTTTCCGGACATGGGTTCCTGTTCAAAATATTATGTACTCACTTCCCTCTACAAGTCCTACAAATTTGTGACGGGAATTTCCGAACTCCCTTTATATTGGTCATTGTACCGGGCGATCAAAAAGTCAGTATAAATTTGAAAACTTAATAAACCACGAGTAATGTAGATAGAGAGGTAAAAATTGACACACATGCTTGGAATGACATGGGGTTTTATTAGAAAGAAAAGAAAAACAAAGTGTTGCTAGACTCGTGAAAGATCTCTTGCGCGCGTCGTTTGGTGATGATCGTGTGCTCAGCCGCCACTTTCGTCATGCTTGGCCTTCCAGGTCCCCAGACATCAGTCCGTGCGATTATTGGCTTTGGGGTTACCTGAAGTCACAAGTGTATCGTGATCGACCGACATCTCTAGGGATGCTGAAAGACCACATCCGACGCCAATGCCTCACCATAACTCCAGACATGCTTTACAGTGCTGTTCACATTATTCCTCGGCTACAGCTATTGTTGAGGAATGATGGTGGATATATTATGTATTTCCTGTAAAGAACACCATCTTTGCTTTGTCTTACTTTGTTATGCTAATTATTGCTATTCTGATCAGATGAAGTGCTATCTGTCGGACATTTTTTGAACGTTTATATTTTTTTGGTTCTAATAAAACCCTATGTCATTCCAAGCATGTGAGTCAATTTGTACCTCTCTATCTACATTATTCCGTGATTTATTCAGTTTTCAAATTTATACTGACTTTTTGATTACCCAGTATACTGAGGTTATAAAAAGTTATGGCACTTCTTAATTTTCTATGGCGTGATAATAGTTTGCATATCTACCTAAAATTACGTAGATGCTACTCTACATGTGTTGTTCCGGATTTATATTCTATCTGTCATCGTGCTTATTTCCTTACGACATTTTACTTGCACAGAAGTAGGAAGTGGCCACTCACTTTCCTCGCGTTATGTTTTGGATGTTGTTGGTGTTGCCAGCTGCGGAGTGTGTGTTTTTAATATTTTGTGTGTGTGTGCAATGATACTTGTTTTAATATGGTTAGGGGTATGTACCCTTACTGTTTTTTATAGTTCTTTCTCATTTCAGGCCACTAAAAAGGCCGTCAAATAATAAAGGCGAAACGCGTACGGCACGAAAAATTCGTTATATTCAGTGCAGTTGTAATCGGACGCATAAAAAGTGGTAATTCGTAACATAATATGAATCGTTCGAAGAAATGTGATAAGAAATTTTTCGGGAGCGATCTAACAGTTCCTAACACGGGCGTGCTACGTAACCGGCAGCTGTTCCCAAAGTTTGCGTAGAGTTTTTAAACGGGACCGAGCTCGGTCAACAGATGCTTAAGAGTTGCAACACGCGGCGCTGCTTCCACGGGTTATTAGCGGCGAATTAGAGGCCACATTGTCACGGCCTACGTTGCAGGGCCGTTCATTAGGGCGCGCTTAGCGCTCGCGCGCGCTCCCCGCCACTTTGCTGGGTCAATATCTGCGCGCAGCGGCCGCCTCACCTGCTGCTCGCGGACCACTTCTCTGAGCCCTCTGGCTCAGCCGAAATACCTCATCTCGTGAAACCACCCTCACACACACGTGGAACTCGCGAATTTTCTCTCCTGTGTCAGCTAATTCGGCGATGTGATCTTAAGAAATACAGCGTGTACCAAAAAGAATCATCAGAATTTAATAAATCGTAACTATTATGTTATTTGAAATATGTGCTTGGACAACGTACTGTTGGAACGAGCAAACTCTCGAGTTTCACATGGTTCCCGCTAGATAGCAGCAGTGTGCGCCCACTTCAGTTCTCTTGAAAATGGCGCCAACAACAGATGTAAGTAGGCTGTTTAGGTTTTTATGTTGGTAACGTCACGTAGCGCTCTGTATGAAAATCACTGGCTGTGCTGTGTGCAGTCTGTGTCTGGTTGGCATTGTTGGAATAGTCGCTATTGTAGTGTTGGGCAGTTGGATGTGAAGAGCGCGTACCGTTGCGCAGTTGGTGAGCCGCCAGCAGTGGTGGATGTGGGGAGAGAGATGGCAGAATTTTTAAGAGCGGACGATCTGGACATGTGTCCGCCAGAAAGAGTAAATTTGTAAGACTGGATGTCATGAACTGATATATATTTTTTAACTTTTGAACACTATTAAGGTAAATACATTGCTTGTCCTCTATCAAAATCTTTCATTTGCTAAGTATGCCTTCAGTAGTTAGAGTCTTTTATTTAGCTGGCAGTATTGGCGCTCGCTGTATCGCAGTAGTTCGAGTAACGAAGATTTTTGTGAGGTAAGTGATTCATGAAAGGTATAGGTTGTTGTTAGTCAGGGCCATTCTTTTGTAAGGATTATTGAAAGTGAGATTGCGTTGCGCTAAAAATATTGTGTCAGTTTATTGATGATCAGAATAAGTAAAGAGAGAAATGTCTGAGCACATTCAGTTTTGCTCAGCTGTGTGAAAGTCAAATAACGTAAGGGTTTTATCAGCATAGCAATTCATAAATTTTTCTAAGGGGACTTTACACAGAAAGCGTTTTGAGTTCTTCGTTTTGCGCAGTGCGGATCAGTAATAAACGTTCAGCGTGACTTTCGGACTAGGTATCGTATGGATCCTCCTACAGAACAGAGCTTTAGACGAAGACATGAAAAATACCGAGAAACAGGTTGTCTGTATAAAGGCAAGTCGCCGGGCCGTCCCCGAGTGCCTGACACAGACGTCGAACGCATCCACCATAGTCTCAGAAGGAATCCTCAGAAATCCGTTCGCCGTGCACCTCGATAGCGTCGCATGACCCCGATGCCCGTCTGGCGTGTGTTGCGTCGACGTTTACACGTGAAACCACAGAAAATCCAGCTAATGGAAGTTCTTCGTGAGGGTGACAAATAACAACGTGTGGAATTCCGTAATTTCGTTCTTGGCAAGATGGAGGATGACAGTTTTCTTCCTCTCTTAGTGTTTAGTGACGAGGCAACATACCATTTAAATGGAAAGGCGAACCGTCATAATGTGAGAATATGGGGTACGGAACAGCCACATGAAGTTGTACAACATGAGAGGGACTCTTCAAAATTTACTGTGTTTTGCGCAGTTTCACGGGAAAAGGTGTATGGTCCATTTTTCTTAGCCGATAACACTATTACAGGAATCACATATCTCGATACACTTGAGAAATTTCTTTTCCCAGCGCGCGGAGTGGCCCTGCGATTAGAGGCGCTATGTCAAGGATTACGCGGCCCCTCCCGCCGGAGGTTGGAGTCCTCCCACGGGCATGGATGTCTGTGTTGTTCTTAGCGTAAGTTAGTTGAAATAGTGTGGAAGTCTAGGGATCGATCGCCTCAGCAGTTTGGTCCGCTTGGGAATTCACACACATTTGAAGTTTTCTTCTCCCACAGCTGGAGACTGATTCGAACGACTTCATTTACCAGTAGGATGGGACTCCGCCATACTGACATCTGGAAAAGCGGGAATTTTTAAATCAAAGGTTTACTGAACGCACTGGACCAAATGATTCAGCCTTAACATTACTGGCCCCCAAGGTCAATGGACCTGAATGTATGTGATTATTTCATGTTGGGGTATATTAAAGACGATGTTTGTTTGCTTCCGTTACTAACAACAATGAATGAACTGAAACATCGCATAGCAGCAGCTATGGAAGCTGTAACTCAAGACATGCTCGCTGCAGTGTGGGAAGAATCTAAATATCGCATTGACATATGCCGTGCAGCTCAAGGGGGGCATATTGAACACCTATGAAAAGGT
Source organism: Schistocerca cancellata (assembly GCF_023864275.1). Lineage (NCBI taxonomy): Eukaryota > Metazoa > Arthropoda > Insecta > Orthoptera > Acrididae > Schistocerca > Schistocerca cancellata. The sequence continues at coordinate 387,746,553 of NC_064626.1, read as the reverse complement.
ACGAAAAAAATTTTTGAGTTTCTCGTTCATCTTAAAACAAAATTCATTGTATATGTTTATTAGCTTCAGAAATATAGATGTGCCAAATCGGATGATTCTTTTTGATACACCCTGTACATCTACCACTACCACACTGTAAAAGAGAACATTTTTACACGCAGCTCCCAGCGTTCTCCATACTTAGAACAAATTCTTTTGAAGTTTGACAAGCATGTATTTTAATCAGTTCCGTATTATGGATTTCAAGTGTATTATGGCTTGTTGCTTCATTTAAGTTCTACTTCAGAATATAAATGAGATGGTTTAGCAAATTAGGAAAAACTTTTTTCGCCAGAGGCTGTAACAGGGTGGAACATGTAATTTCTGCACCCTAAAATAACATCGGGAGTTGTTAGAGAGGTAACATTGGAGACGAGGCCTTACGTGGTGCCTCAGTTCGTTCCGTGTCCACGTAGTAAGCGCGAAAGGGTCGCCGAGATGTTCAGCCAACACCAGCGGCAGGCGCTGCAAGAGAGGCGTTCTCTATCTCGGTATGGTATACGGTACTGATATAGTTACAAGAGTTTACTATCCTAGGAGAGTCAACGAATATATTGCTTCCTTCTAGGCGTATCCCGGAAAATGGCCATGAAGATAAGAGCAGACATATTGGAGCATACCGTCAATCGTTCTTGACGCAAGCCATACGCGGCTGGAACAGGAAAACAGGGAAGTGACGTACGTAAAGTACCCTCCGCCAAACGCCGTAAGGTGATTGACAAGTATCGATGAATATGTAGAAATCGAATGTTTTACATTTACACAAAAAAAATTAAAAATCAAGTGAAGTACTAAATGATAATAAAACACGTTTTAGTTTATGTACGGAGTGCGGACGGGAACGGGGTGTCATTGATTGATTCTGCCTGCTATGTTCCCTTTATGAGCCTACCGCTTCATGTAACCTACGACTACCACTAAAACACACCTTCCTCAGTTATTTGTTTTGTATTCGAATCTCTGTCTTACCCTACAATTTTTCCCGTCTTTCGTTCCTTGTGGTGCCATAAAAATTAATACCCAATGTTATAACTAATATCTTTTCCTGGAAGGTTCCACAGAGAATCTCCTCTTTTCTTATACTATCAGCGCGCTTAATTTTCAGCGTCCTTCTGTAGCACCATATTTCAAACGCTTCGATTTTCTTTTTTTCAGTTTTCCCGTGGTCCGTGATTCACTACCATACAACGCTGTGCTCCGGACACACATTCTCAGAAATTTCTTCCTGAAGTTGAGACCTTTATTTTTTTTAGAAAAGGAATTTACCAATACTGTAAGGAAACGATAGATGTGGTGCTGCAGAAGAGACAAATGGAAAGTCAGCGTATAGTATTTTTCTTCAGGGCGTTATTTTATTGAAGTCTAGGTAATCAGTTCTCACTTGCTGAGCCACGGTGGGAAACTTAATGATCTGCCCCTTTGTTGAGCTGCGTGTACACTGCCGGTAGGTCTAGAAATTAAACCACATAATTTCTTCTCTCACAACACTGCGTTGTTCGTATCATCGGTATGAAGGCTGGTGAATTAATATATACAGCGCGAAGCTTGGAATGGGTGTTCGTATATAGGCAGTCGGGAAGGTGTTACCATCTGAGTTCTAGAACCGCCGATAATATCCTCGGAGTGCGGTCGTGATAACATCCAACGGACACCAGCTACATCCTAGAGTGAAGAAAACACATGTTTGCTTGAAGCTCATCAACAAAACTGAACAATACAATCTTTGCTCCTTCATTTTCTCTTTTCTGTGGGGCGTACAACAAGCACTTTGACTATCTTAGAAAATTTAACCAACAACTTCTAGCTGTGTGTTACCTAACAGTTACTCGTATCTTCAAGTATATAGTGTGTAATTGACGTGAAAGAAAGATCACCTTAATTACAGTAGTATCTGTCGCCTTGTCTGTGATATGAAACAGATTTATGCAGTCACACGATGGACTAAACTGAACTCCGCGACCTGGCTTTGATGACCACCTGATGATAATGACGATATTTGGTTTGCGGCGCGCTCAACTGCGAGGTTATCAGTGCCCGAACCAATTCCCAATCTTTTCACTGTCGCGTCGCACCACTTTCCCGAGTGGCGATGAGTACAACACAAAACCCAGTCCACGGGCAGAGAAAGTACCCGAACCGGATGACCATGTGATGGCGCCAAAATGAAACCACCTATTAGTTTTCAAAAATGGCTCTGAGCACTATGGGACTTAACTTCTGAGGTCATCAGTCCCATAGAACTTAGAACTAGTTAAACCTAACTAACCGAAGGACATCACACACATCCATGCCCGAGGCAGGATTCGAACCTGCGACCGTAGCGGTCGCGCCGTTCCAGACTGCAGCTCCTAGAACCGCTCGGTCACTCCGGCCGGCACCTTTCAGTGAGTCTCTCATGTTTCCTCAATGGTGATTTTATTAGATAGAAAACGGTAGCGGACTGGGAGAAGGAGGGATGAAGAAAGAGTTCGAAAACATCACTAAGGAAATCTCCACACGTTCGCCAGAAGATTTCAAGGGAGAAGGAAATCTCAGTTAAACGGTCACCCGGCATTTCATCTACACTTTTCCCGCATTATAAGAGGTGCTCAATAAGTTTCCGCCTGAGGCTGCTGCTGCTGCAGCGTATAACGTGACTCCGATGCGCACCGACATATAGGCAAGGGATTACTGTGGTATTCGTGTCTTTCCGACGTGCATGCGGTAAATGCGGGAACGTGAACTATGTCGACGTTATTACCAAATGCGCCCAAACAGCTGCAACGTGCTGTTCTTACTTTCTTGCTGCCGAAGGACAAACGCCGGTAGACACCCATCGGAGAATGAAGAATGCGTACGGGGCAACAAGTGTATCGGAAACCACCGTTGTGGACTAGTGCCAAGGGGCTCTGCTGATGCGCCATAACGAGCGTGTACTTGTAACAAATGTCCTAGCGCAGAAGCTATGCCGGCCGGGGTGGCCGGGCGGTTCTAGGCGCTACAGTCCGGAACCGCGCGACTGCTACGGTCGCAGGCTCGAATCCTGCCTCGGGCATGGATGTGTGTGATGTCCTTAGTTTAGTTAGCTTTAAGCAATTCTAAGTTCTAGGGGATTGATGACCTCAGCAGTTAAGTCCCATAGTGCTCAGAGACATTTGAACCATTTGAGCAGGAGCTATGCGAGCTCAAGTCGGAGACATTCGAGCACCCGACCTATAATTCTGATCTGTAGCCTTATAGAAGATAACTGTCGATGGTGACGTTCGCTGCAGTAGTACATGTAGTTGCAGATGTATAGAAAATTATATTAACTGTTGATGGTAGCAAGCAAGTATGTATAAAGTTATTGTTTAAATTGCCTGCGACAAACACGAATAAATAAATAAATATCTCCGACTGTCTTTATAATCTGTGTCACAGACTCCGGTCCCCTATTTGATTTAGATACACTTTTCTTCACTGTGCTGCTCTGACCGTGGTATACGAGTATTCCTTCTTGCAACCGCTTTAGCCACTTCTTTTTCCAGAACGACAATCACGTATGCAGACCTCGGCAATTGTATCTTACCCTCTCACACTTTCACTCTACTTACGAATTTTCTTTCACACTCTTCATTGCATGCGCGATTTACATATTAAAAGTTGCGTCCCTGAAACACGTAATTTCTTTAGTCTTTTTTCTGCTTTTATTATTCTCATTTTATATTTTACAATATGGTATATAAAGGTCTGCTACTGAAAGAAATTCTGAATGTCTTGGTACACGTTGCATGGTCGAAGACTATATGGTTCACAAAAACTATGGAAATGTTCCGCAACTTTTCAAAATGTTAAGTCTTCTATACCTAAATCACATATGTGAGCTGTCGACTATTTTTGAAGTGAAACTGTTAATTCGTTGTTGCTTTACTTTTCTTCCTTCGTTCTGTTCTTTGAATCAAAAGTCCGAAAGCGTAAAATGTGCATTTGATCCTGCGAAGTTCATATATCTGTTTGCTGGTGTTGGCTTTGCCAGTCTCAGAGTAAAGCTTCTCTGAAAACTTGGAGATAAAGGCCTTATTTCACATACTTTGGAAGTCCGACTGAATAATCATCCGATTTTTCTAATTACCTAACGTGGGTGTGGTTCTCCGTAAAAACAGAAATCGCGGCAGTGAATCGTTTGCTTCTTGCTCCTATATCGCGCTGTTACATGGCTCAGCCCACTCATTCAGTCTTGCACTTAACTCGTTCTGTGCCTTTGTTTTTCTTCCTGGAAGCAATAATGAATTGCAGTCGTGATATTCGCACCTTTCCTTCTCAGCGCCTAAAAAATTGCGCAAATGAGAGGACGTGGTAAAGTTTTGTTTAAGGTATGAGAAGCAGGAAGCGTCGCAGAATTCATGTAATCATTTTTTAAAGACAAAATCTGGGAATGTAAACCTGATGAATGAGCGTCTATGATTCCAAAAGTCGCCACGACAGTGCTTACGGATCTAAAGGAAATATACGTATGCAGGTATCCAGTCAGATTACAATTTTTAATTACGCATCGTCTAAATGACCGCTTTCCTTCTGAACTTGCTTATTAAAATGGAGTCTCCATACTGGTCTCCAAACGTAGGTGCGTAATCGCCTATCATCTGAAATCATGTCACGAGGACAAACTAGTTGGAAATAGTACAGCCAAATTGCATGACGAAGTATTTATGAAAACGTTGGCAAGTTTATTTGTCCACTTCGTTTATATTCAACATTTTGCCTACGACGTCCGTAGAACTGCGTGACAGCAAAATTAAAGAATGCAACATCGATTTTTTCGATGTGGTGTTTTATGTTGACGTGATAATTTTCAGGTACTGGTTCTTTCGTTAAGAGTTATTATCATTTACTCCTTGATGTCTTTTGTAATTTACGTTAAATTGGAAAATTTCGTTTGTGATCGGTTTATTCAAAGGATATTTTTCTCTCTTCTTATAATTGAAAAAGAGATTCTGTTTGATTTCATTTTTATTACGACCAGTTCCAGTAACTGCTAAAATGTTGTGGAGAAGGTGAACCAGAAACTGCGTCTTATTGACGGAACGCTTAGAAGATGCAACAAATCCGCTAACACTTCGTTTTTGCGTTCTATTCTGGAGTATTGTTGGTCTGCGTGGGATCGTTATCGGATAGGATTGAGAAACATCAAAAAACCTCAAAGAAGGGCCAGTAATTTTGTGTTATCACGCATATAATAAGCGAGTTGGGCTGGCAATCATTAAAAAGACAGGAGTTTTCCATTACGCTGAAATTCTTCCACGAAATTACAATCACTAACTTCCTTCTCTGAATGCCAAAACATTTTGCTTACTCGTTGGATATAGGTTCCCTTTTATGTAAAACAGTTTTTTCTTTCTTATCCAAACATTTTTCGGCATCTCTGTACCATCGTCAGTGGATTTTGTTTGTTGAAAAACTGTAAAAAGTGAACATATTTTAGGCTGTAACTGGTCTAACAAATGAAGACTAAAGACAGTTTTTGTTCTTACCTTGATTTTATATTACATGATTTTGCAGGACCATCTCTACGGTGTTCTGCCTTGATAGCTTGTCATCTGCATACAAAACGATGTAAATGTGAATTTTATCGGCGAGTTAACACATCCCTTGAATTTTAAAATCTTGATTTTGGTGTGGCAAATTGTTTTGCGTATATATTTATTATTATTCACGTTTTGTTGTGACTGATTCTTCTTCTTTCGCGTTCTGAGGGCACTGTACACACATATTAAACGTTCTTTGTGTAATTTCGGTTTTTTCACTTCGCAAAAGTTATTTAACACTTTAACGAAACTTTACAGAAAAGGCAACACGAACAGCTAAAGGAGATTACACACACACACACACACACACACACACACGCGCGCGCGCGCGCGCGCGCGTAAAAAAGCCCGCACGCACCAACAAACCCACACAGAAATAGAGATAAAAGTAAACAAAATTCAAATTCGACGCCAAACTCACTCGGGAACAACAGCATTGGGTATACCGCGTTTCGCGAAGTGAGAAAGCATTTGAAAAACCGAACTTACACGAAGTAAATTTAATATGTGTGTACAATGCCCTCAGAACGCGAAAGAAGAAGGATCAGTCACAACAAAACGTGAGTAATAACAAATACAGACGCAAAACATTTTGCCACGCCAAAATCACGTTTTTAAAACTGAAAGGATGTGTTAAATGGCGGATAAAATTCGCATTTACATCGTCTGGTTTGCACACGACAAGTTATCAATGCAAGACACCGTTCAGATAGTCCTGCAAAACGACGTAATGTAAAATCAAGGTAAGAACAAAAACGAACAGAAACTGTCTGTAGGCCTCATTTTGTTAGACCAGTTACAACCTAAAATATGTTCTCTTTTTACTGTTTTTCAACAAACAAAATCTACTGGTGATGGCACAGAGGTGTCAAAACATGTTTGGGTAACAAGAAAAAATATTGCTTTGCGCAGATTCCGTCCAAGTTTAACTGCAAACACGAAAAAATACAAGGGCTGCAGATCCAAAAGATATTTTGTTTACCCTCACCTAATTAGGGAGAAACACCCACAGTGGTAAAATAAGAGACTTCAGAACTCGCAATAAAACATTTAGATGTTTATTTCCATTAACAGAGTGTAAACTGGAATTGGTTCTATTGAACCATTTACCATTCACTTAAGTGTTAGTTGAAGCGTAATCATGTACTTGTAGACTTAGATGTCGAGATGGATGTGGTGTAATATAACAAGGTGTGTATACTGCCGTCTAAATACAAGTTCAGCCTAGATATCGGTCGTAGAAAAAATTAATAATTATATAAAAGAAGCTCGTTCAGGCAAGGCAAGGCTTGTGAAACTGGCATCCATGTCCGGATCGTATCCTCTTTCCGCATTATCAAACGTCGATCAGGTTTGTGTGATTCCTCGCACTAGTACGTTTCTCACGCCCAGGCTAGCAGATGAGGAAATGGTTTCTCTTCTCCGACTCATGCGCCTAACGCACAGGCATTTACAATATACAAATAGACACGGAATTATATTTAGACGATTCGTACGCAAATGCCGAATACGACTTTGAAACCGTCCATCATATGCTAAAATGGCTAGACGATTAATATTTAGCTACCGGGAGCGAAGACTAATGCAAAATCCAGATAGTCAAGTCTAGGTTCCAAAACCGCCGGAAGAACGCGAAAAAGGTTGAGAGATAAATAAGATTTGTTGTTGTTTTTTGTCATCATCCCGTAATTTTTGTAAGGCTGTCTGATATCCAATGGAAATTTTGCGACGCGTCTGTGAGTTTCGCGCAAGTTACTTCCGGTGAGTGGATTGAGCGGCGCTGTGTCGTGGTGTCTTTTGCTTAGCCGCCGGCGGTGGGGCGTCTCTCGGCAGCGGGGGCTGTGGCGTGTGCGCTGCTTTTCGCCGTCCCTCGCGTGACCCCAGCTGGACTGCGTGTGTACACACGCTCTGCACACAGGGGGAGGCTGCAGGCCAGATAATTACTTACGTACGTGTTCAGTGCGCTGTGGCTGTGCGTACAATATATGTCGTTACGATGCCCCGTCTGTCGTCAGTTTTACACGAGCGCCCAACACACGATTCGCTTTTGTGTGTGGCCACTTACCGCTAAGTATATGAAACTATACAGAGTTCACGCAGTATTGGCGTTGGGTGCACTCAATACATATTTGCGCGTACAGACACAGACACACACACACACACACACACACACACACACACACACACACACACACACACAGACGCAAACCTACATATACGTACTCAAGCAAAGAAACACATACGGACGCGCCTCATCCAATTTTCGTTACAAGTGAAGAATTCGTCCTTGGTGTGGTAGGAATAATCAGGAACAGCCGGCCGCTGTGACCGTGCGATTCTAGGCGCTACAGTCTGGAACCCCATGACCGCTACGGTCGCAGGTTCGAATCCTGCCTCGGGCATGGATGTGTGTGATGTCCTTAGGTTAGTTAGGTTTCAGTAGTTCTAAGTTCTAGGGGACTGATGACTACAGATGTTAAGTCCCATAGTGCTCAGAGCCATTTGAACCATTTTAATCAGGAACAGATGACTGATACATTCATATAAATCTGTTATCGCTCATGAATAGCTCACTTGTGAACACTATGTCTTAAACAAACCCGTGGTGTTCGGATACAGCGTTAGTAGTGTCCTGCTTCTCACAGTCACGTCGTTGAAATACCTGGGGGTAACGTGGCGAAGCGATATGAAATGGAGCGAGCGTTTCATGGACTCTGCGGCTGGTCCCGGCGGAGGTTCGAGTCCTCCCTCGGGCATGGCTGTGTGTGTTTGTCCTTAGGATAATTTAGGCTAAGTGGGGTGTAAGCTTTGGGACTGATGACCGTAACAGTTAGGTCCCATAAGATTTCAGACACATTTGATTTTTGGAGCGAGCGTGTGAGGATTGTGGTAAGGAAAGAAAGTATGATTCATCTGTATAGGAGACTGCATGTAGGACGCCGGTGCGACCTAATTATTGAGTACTGCTCGAGTGTTTGGGATCCGTACTAGGTCGGATTAAAGGAAGACATTGGAGCAATTCAGAGGCTGGCTGCTAGGATGTTGTATTGTATTGTATATTAACCGACGGAGAGGCTCCGTCCCCGCCGCAGCCGCAGTGGTCCACAACCCCACGACGACTACCGCAGTCCACTTCACCCCTCCGCCGCCCCACACCAAACCCAGGGTTATTGTGCGGTTCGGCCCCCGGTGGACCAAGCAACGCCTCACACCAGACGAGTGTAACCCCTACGTTTGCGTGGTAGAGTAATGGTGGTGTACGCGTAGGTGGAGAACTTGTTTGCGCAGCAATAGCCGACATAGTGTAACTGAGGCGGAATAAGGGGAACCAGCCCGCATTCGCCGAGGCAGATGGAAAACCGCCTAAAAACCATCCACAGACTGGCCGGTTCACCGGACCTCGACACAAATCCGCCGGGCGGATACGTGCCGGGGACCAGGCGCTCCTTCCCGCCCTGAAAGTCGTGCGTTAGACCGCACGGCCAACCGGGCGGGCTGCTAGGATGTTATTGGTAGGTTCGAACAACATGGAAGTGTTACGCACATGTTTCGGGAACTCAAATACGAATCCCTGGAGGGAAGACGACATTCTTTTCGAGAAACACTGTTGGGAAAATTTAGAGAACAGGCATCTGAAGCCTGCAGAGCAGTTCAACTGCCTCCAACACACATTGTAAGGACCGTGACGATAAGATACGAGAAATTAGGGCTCATATGGAGGCGTATAGGTACTCGTTTTTTCCCCGCTCTATTTGCGAGGGAATCAGGAAATGCAATGACTAGCCGTACGGTGGGTTGCGGAGTATCTATGTGAATATAGATGTAGATATATTCTAAAAGCCAGTAATATAAAACTGATAATAACTGGCTAATCTAGAGTTGTCAGAGAGCAGAGCGTTATACAACAATAACGGGAACTTATAGCTGGCAGGCGTCCTGCGGCGAAATCAACCACTGGTATGAAAGCCAGCACTGAAATTGACCAACAGAATAGATTTATCTGACGTTTCTCCTATCCAAAGTCGTCATCACCTTACATACAAGAATTAGAAATACGCCTGTTCCGTCTTCACAAAGTTTGTGTTTACCTTTTCCTTCATTGATTAGTGTCCTACCTTGATTTGAGTTTCAAGGTTTCCTTGGGGAGTGGTTCATCTCTCATTCTGTGTTTACGTGTTTCGTCCCTCTCTGTATTCAGTTATTTCCTCAGTAACAGCATGCACATTCAGCTCATTCTCAACATCTTCATTCTTTATTAAATCTCTTCTTGTGCAAGCCCTATACTATCCCCAAGAATCTCATCTCTGTTGCTTCTGTTTGGCTTTCTTTTCATTTAGGCAACTCTCTCGTCCATAGAGTAATGACGGTAATCCCATAGTTTTCTTTTCTTTACCATGAAAAAATATGTTATGTTGACGGTGTCGTTAATGCACGCGGGTGCCGTTAATGCACACTGAGAATTTACTCAGTTTTGGTAAGGACAAAGAAGGCTATCTCCTGTAGCAGGAATGCTTTCTTTTTTAAAATTATCTTTCTTTCTGTGGTGGTGGTTAGTGTTTAACGTCCCGTCGACAACGAGGTCATTAGAGACGGAGCGCAAGCTCGGGTTAGGGAAGGATTGGGAAGGAAATCGGCCGTGCCCTTTCAAAGGAACCATCCCGGCATTTGCCTGAAACGATTTAGGGAAATCACGGAAAACCTAAATCAGGATGGCCGGAGACGGGATTGAACCGTCGTCCTCCCGAATGCGAGTCCAGTGTGCTAACCACTTCGCCACCTCGCTCGGTTTTCTTTCTGTAGGCGAATCGTGTAAACTACAGTAAAATGGAATGATCGGTATGCAAACCGAAACCAGATTCACAGCGGCCTGCAGACCACGCCATTGTACAAGAGCGAGGCTTTCATGGCGGAAGTCCATTTCAATACAAGTCTTCCGGTTGGGTGGGCGCGTAATATATGATGAAACGGCCGACGTCTACTATTGCAAGATACGTTACAGAGGGGTGAATTCACCGAACGGAACTCTGAACTACTGAAGGGCGTCTTGCTTTGCTAAATTTATAAGCTCATCTGACAGTGGAGCGGTTTATTACGCAATTATCTGATCTATAAATAAAGCGTTTATGGCTCTTTACTGTTTGTGATATACAGGAGTGAATAGAAAGTTTATACGATACACTTCGTAATAAGGAATCACCAGTTTAACAAGTCACGGTTGCGAAATACTGACAGGTAAACATGGGGTCTAAATTGCGTATCTTAATAACTATGATCACTTCTTCATCTTCGATATTGTGAAACAATTCTCTGGTACTGCTAGTTCTTTGCTTTCGATATTTTGAGAGGTGGCCGTATGGACAGAAACAAGAAAAAAAAGTCTAGTAACCATGGATTCTAAAGCGCATACCTTAAGAACTTAAGAGCGTTGTTCACCTTTGCTACTGTGAAACTTGTCTCTCCTATTGAACAAGTGCTCATGGCTGTTAAGGTATGAGTTTTAGGGCCCATAGTAACTCGGCGATTTTTTCTTGTTTTCAATAATACTACCTCTTTCACAAGAGAGAAAGCAAAGAGCTTGCAGTAGAAGATCTTCATTTCACAGTAACTAAGAGGAAAAAATGCTCATAGATCTTAAGGTATGCATTTCAGAGTCCGCGTTTGCAAGACTTTTTTGCTTCGAATTATCGTTCCTGGCGAACCCATGAATAATGGTCATTACTCTCGGTACTCACAGTATATAGAAGAATAGAAAAAATGCTAGACGCCAAGTCCAGGGAAGATCTATATAGGTTCCGGCGAAATGCAGCAACACGAGAAGCAATACTTACCGGACAACTTGGCATAGAAGGTAGAGTGCCGAACGGCAAACCTACATTTACTTAATTTGTTAATTAGGGGAAGTAATTTCGCAATTTTTATTGGAATGCATTGTTTGAAATTTAGAGGGCAGCAGGAATAAAATTCTGGAAGTGAAAAATTATCTTGAGCCTGTACGGAATCAAGATAGTAATCATGAGAGTCGAAGGATATAAAAGGCAAGCAGTAGTTGAGAAGGGAGTGAGACAGGGGTTGTAGCCTATGCCCGATGTCATTCAATCCGTGCATTGAGCAAACTGTGAAGGGAAGAAGGAAGAGTTTGGAAAGGGAATTAAACTTCATGGAGAAGAAATAAAAAATTCATTGTCTGTGACTCAGTGAGTAAGGACAAACAACCTATAAGAGCAGTTAAACGGAGTGAACAGTGTCTTGTAACTTGAAAAGATGAACATTGACAAAAGTAAAATAGTGATAATGAAATGTAGTCAAATTAAATGAGGTGATGCCCAGAGAATTATGTTAGAAAATGAGACACTGAAGGAAGTAAATGAGTTTTGCTATTTGAGCAGCAAAATAGATGACGATGCCCGATGTAGAGCGCATATAAAACGTAGACTGGTAATAACAAAAAAGGCATTTTTGAATAAGAGACATTTATTAAACTGATATAAATATAAGTGTTAGGAATTATTTTCTGAAGTTAGTGTGTCCTTATATTAAACTGAAACTTGGATGAGGAACATGACGGACAGGAGGAGAATAAAATATTTTGAAATGCAAAAATACAAAATAATGCTGAAGACTAGAGGGGCATTAATGAGGCGGTACTGAAGCGAATTCGGGAGAAACGCAATGTATGCGACAACTTGATAAAAAGATGTGGTCGGTTGATAGCGCACATTCTGAGGCATCAAGGAATTGATTTGGTAATGGAGCGAAGCGTAGGTTAAAAATTGTACCGAGAGATCAAGTCTTGATTACAGTACGCAAGTGGCCTATTGCATGTCTTTCTATTGGACGTCGCTGAAGTACTTATATAGCGACGAAGAAATCTGCACGGCGTAGGCCAGCATGGAGAGCTGTATCACACCAGTCTTCAGGCTGACGACGATCACAACAGCAACAGCAACCACAACAATGCATGTTATGAAACTTGTCATATTTGTAGCAGCAGTTTAGTGAAGCAGCTAATTTGTGCAGTGCTGCAGGAAAAGCAGCCAAATTTGAGGTATTTACAAATGTAATACTTTCCAAGTGTTCGATACAAGCACGCTTCCTGGTTGTTCATGTAATGGGTTTCAGGTAGTGCACTACAGTCGGATTTTATTCTTTGATTGCTACATTTGTTACTGAACTGTAACAATTAGATTTCAGCCGTGTATCTACGCTGCAAAATTATGGTATCAATGAACACGTTTATCTTTTTATGCAGTCAAGAATCCGAACAGTGATGTGATGAAATGCTTAATGGGCTGGAGTCAAATGTGGGAGAATGCGGAAGCGTTTCCCTGTTAGTCCATCGTAACTGAGGCTTACAGTAAAACCACTGCAGGGAAACGTCATGGTCCTTCCATAGGGAAAGCCCGACTTCCTCCTCATTCCTTGTGTCTGTTGCTTCCAAATAACACTGATGTCGGAGAACCGTTAAACTGTAACTTTCCAACTCTTCCTTCCTATCAGCTCAGTCACAGAGCCAGAATTAATGCGATCTAAAATAAAATCATGACGAAACAACGATGGCTAGTATAATAAAGGAGTTGATTTATTTGAATACTTTTCCTGACGATAAGATGAAACCGTCTTAAAAAGACCAGCTGCTCACAAGAGGCACAGACGACAACTAGACGTGCTGTAGGTCGCTGTTCGTTTTGAGATCTGATGTAAAGCCGAGATTAGGCTATCTGTTTAAATACTTGTGACCAAGATCGTGAGTTATTCTGTTTGTTTGTTTGTTTTCATTTCTCATTATTTGTTGCGAGGAAATGAAAATACTTATCTAATAGTTCAAGAGGGGAGAAATATATCAACGATGAGTGTAGTGAAGGATATTAACATCGTACAAATCGATTGATTAGGATTATGTAAATGTTCAGTAGATGATTATTGACTTGAATCTTAACAAACAAACGACGTTAAGTGGTTTGCAAGACGAAAAAGAGAAATGTTTAAGGAATCCTGGACGGAAAGAAATAAGACAGTTATTTCAGTAACAATAAAAATTAAAATAAATGCCCTTTGTTTATCTTACACTGCGCTTGCAGATGCCAAAAGTGAAAGAAGCTATCGGAAATTTCGCAATTCACTCCAGAGCAAGACAGCTGCCATGAAGAGGAGGAAGTCGCTGCGCAGGCAGTGGGCGTGCTGCTTGGCCTAATTACGCCTAACGATTGCACAGACACTTAAATTATGGAATAACATGATAATGATGGATATAATATCTTCAATAAAGAAAACTATGGCATTACCATCATTACTGTATGGAAGAGAGAGTTGCCTAAATGAAAAGAAAACCAAACAGAGCCAGCAGAGAGAAGATTCTTGGGGAGTGAATAGGGCTAGACAAAAAGAGATTTAATAAAGACTGAAGCCGTTCAAAAAGAGATAAATGTGCATCCTATTACTGAGGAAATAAATGAATGCAGGGGGGGGGGGGGGGGGACGAAACCCGTATATCTTCAATAAAATCTGAACTGTACATGTAAATAACTTATGGAATTATATGTACATTATCACTGTTACATTGATTTATTTTGGTGATAAGACTACAGCTTAGACAGGTCTTATCTATGGTGCAAAACGTGCCCAGAGTATCAATGGACTCTTTCTCGCCTAGCAAGGATCATGTTTTCGTTACGTTATTGGAAGCGATGAAAAGAATTACTCGATCGCCGCGCAACTAAGCCTTCAGATGAGCAGAAATCTATGTGCATTAGAGCAATAACGCGTGGCAACAGAGTAGAACCCGACTTATTGGAAGAATTAGGTGAGAAGTCACTCGATCATTTCAGTTTGATGTATTATAATGCTCTCGGAATAAGCAATTGAAGGAATGATGGGGTACTTGAAAAGGTAAGTTAAAGCTTTAGAAACCGAACGCGCTTTTCTAAAACTAGAAACGGATAATTACTCCAAAACGTTTCTACGTTTTCTTTTACCCAATACCAAGAGTGTTTTGTCTGCCTTTTAAAACGTGACATTGAAAACGAGATGTTGCAGGCGTACGTCTAAAAACAGTATTAAATTCTCGAGATTTTCTCCCTTCATTCTTGGAACGATATGATTCAGCAAGAACTAAGAGAGACCCTGAGAGTGCTACAACGAACATTGAACGCAGTTAACGTGACCGTTACTGGAACGAATACGAGTGACAATACTAGGCAGGGTGAATTTTCGGCCGTAATATGTTTAGCAGAGCGGTGCTTTTATAGAGAACATAAATGGAAAAATTTTAAGTTCTGGTCTTGTGACACGAGAGTCAACGATGATCTGAGTGGCTGATCTTGCATGCGCCAGTGAAACATGGAAAGCTCAAAAGAAATGGTACTCATGAAATGACACTAGCTGCAAACAGTCATAAATTTGAATTTTTTGTGGGTTTTAATCTTCTGTTCTCGTGAAAACTTATGTATTTCTCTTATTGTTGATGGTAAGTGTGGATTTGGAAAACGTTCCACATGCGTTGCTTAGCAGCCGATCGCGTGGCGAAAAAATACAGTAAGATTTCAGTCTGTTTCAACTTTTTTACTGCGAAGTTCATTTGTTGACGAAAGTAGAAGAAGTTACGTGCAATAAAAACACGAATTAATATTGAAACCTTTAAACGGGATGAAAGAATTTACATGACTTACTGATTTTTATGTCGGATATCCCCATTCAAAGGGCTTCGTGAAAATGATTGTAATGGCCACAGCGAATACAGAGTTAGTAGATTATTCTTATCAAACATTGTAACTATTACAATGGAATTAATGGATTGGATCGTAAGCTTCGATATACAAAAAGCAAATAAAACATAGACGTGCAAAGCGGAAACGTCCACTTCCATTAGTGTAATTTAGTACCAATTAACAAGCTTCCGTGAGTTGTACCAGCTGCTTTTTGCGATACTACTGTGCAAACATGTAGTCTAAACAGTAATGTACGTCTCGACGACGAAAGTCACCTAAAGAACGCGGAAGATTTGTCCACATCATCCGATAGCTTTATCTCGGAACGTTAGGATACGAGCAAATAAGCTACATGTGTACTTTACTTCGCGTCTCTGCTCGTGATAAATAAGAGCGAAGATCTTCGTACACAATAGCGTGCTAATCGGCCTGTTGTCGCCTCCGCGGGTGTCGACGTTGATGAGAGCACTGCTGATCGCCGTTGTCTTTCCTTACTTAATTAAAATCTCTTCAGATACGTTTCTGGATTAAATTTTAGTGCAATTAGGAAGCTTTCTGGCGATTACGTCTTAAATTGTCAGTTTTATCTTTGTTCTACAGGAGACAGTTGATATAATTGGGTCGAACGCCCATCCTAGAATACTGTCCAACAGTTCATTGAAAAGACGCGTGCTATCCATCCATGAATATTGTTCTAGTGCGTGGAATCGCTACGAAATAGGAGTGACACTGGATACTGAAATTATACAAAGAAAGGCAATATGGATGCTCACAGGTTCGTTTGACACAAGGAAGAAAAACTGTGCCGGCAGATGCTTTGAAGACGGACACAGATTATCCCCTGAAAGCCTACTTAGAAACACTCGAGAACTAGCTGTAAGTAAGGAACGTAGAAATGTACTCAAACCCTCTACACATCGCTTACGTAAGGATCGCGAAATCAAGGTTAGACTAGGTACAGCGTCCGCAGTGACATTTAAGCATTCTTGTAGCTCTCCATACGTGAATTGGACGGGAAGAAGCCTTCAAATGTACCCTCTGCCGTGCACTTCACATTGGTTTGCAGAGTACTGATGTAGTAATTTTCCGCGATACTGGCCACTTCAATATCAAATTACTCCAGACTGGCCGCGAAAAATTCTCAATGAGTCCATCTCAGAAAATACAGTGTTACAAGAAACTTTGTTGAGCCATCAACATGTTACTTTACGAATTGTTGACTTGACGTTGCGGAAATCTTTATATCAAAATATCTACAGCTTGACATCTCCAATGCAACTTTTGTGCCCAACTGTTCTCGTCATTAAAAAAGAAAAGAGCCAGAAACTACTAACGGAATCTCTTAGCGTAGCATTCATAAATATATAAAAAAAGTGTACTCTAATCTATTGTTACATTATTCTGTTTAGAATCAAAAGAGGCATGAAACGAAAAGAAAGAGCTACTCATGTAATAAACGAGACTGACTGCCGCTCAAAGCGTGAGTTCCGTCCACATCGTCGGCGCTTGACCCTCTTCACATGTCCTATCATTTTGTGTTTCAGTAATAATTTTGCAAGCACAGATGCAGTACCATAGATCTCTTTAGTATTATCTGGACGTGAAACCTGCTAACGGAGGGAATTTGGCCAAAAAAGTGCCCAAACTCGTAAAGGTGCTTTGTTTATTTATTATTCTTTTTAAAGAGCCGGTTTGTCAAGCTTCTGCTCAGTGTCTCGCCGGTAGGATCTAGTGATTCAACAGTTTGTTCTACGTCCTAGGTACTGAAATTGTTTTCTTGAGATCACCTTAGTTTCAGGAAAACGAAATTCCTTATTTTAGTATTAGAATATAACTCTTTTTTTGTTTTGTTTTCGTACTTGCCTCATCGCTTGGCACATTCTAACGCTGTCTGTACGAAAGAGAGGAGCTTTCAAATGGTTTAAATGGCTCTGAGCACTATGGGACTTAACTTCTGAGGTCACCAATCCCCTAGATCTCAGAACTACTTAAACCTATCTAACCTAAGGACATCACACACATCCATGCCCGAGGCAGGATTCGAACCTGCGACCGTAGCGGTCGCGCGGTTCCAGACTATAGCGCCTTTAACCGCTTGGTCACCACGGCTGGCAGAGGAGCTTTAGTTGACAACTCGAAGAGAACTGACTGCTAAACAGAAAAACCCAGAAATCCGTTCGCTTCTTTTGTCGCAGGGTTATGTGGACGATTACTCGTATGATCATTATGTTAGGCAGTTCTTTAGTCTTTGTCACGTCAGGCAGTAAAGAGGAACAGAAAATGGTGATTATGCAAGTAGCACCGGACCATGGCTGCCACAAAGCGATTTCCTCAATACTAAAATGGAGCACGATCATATGTGTGGCAGTGGACGTACGTACCACTTCTTTTAACGCTCTGCAAATGCAATGAGTGGCATGGTTTACTTTTCCTTTTAAGTAAAAAAAGCATTATTGATAAATAAGTACAAATCAACAAGCGATAATTTCTATATTTTGTTTGACACTCCGGTAAATCGGCAGGAAAACTGCGACAGGTATCGCAGAATTTTAAGACCGGTATGATTCCGTTTCTTGTCGTTACAACAGCTAGGAAGAAACCGTCGTATCAACAGTACTTTCGGTGTAATGATATGCAGCTCTGGGAGTTCTGTCTGAAGAACTAGGTTAATGTTCACTGTGTGTAGACTTTTAGCTGTTGTGTCATGTGTGTGTGTCTATGATTTCTTTTTTCTTTTTTTTTCAGAAGAACTGGCAGCGGTAGCGGTGTAAGCGTCTGTATACTAAAATCATCACACTTTCGTAAATAAAAGCGCAACGCGTGAAGGGCAAGTTAATTTCGGCGTGTTCAGGTGAGGGACAGGTGAACCCAAATAAACGTAACGAATTACAAACCTAGTAACCGATGAATGAGGCCCTAAACATACAGCTTTTATACTCCCTGTAGTTCCCTGAATGTACAGTAGGTTGCACCAAAGAGTCATGAAAGTCGATTCTATGGGAAGTAACGTGGAGTTTAAAGATCCAACATTTAATTCAGAAAAACGGTAAGCTGTCTACCACGACCAACTGGTACTGTTCGCAAGTGGCGAGTAGCCTATATAACACAATGGGCGGTTGAAGTATTGCTCTCCAGGTGTACACTGATCGAGTGTGTATTTCATAAATTATTCATTCAAGCAAACAAACACTTACACAGTCATACACTATTTTCAGACAGACTTCATAATAAGGAATCACCAGTTTAACAAGTCACGGTTGCGAAATACTGACAGGTAAACATGGGGTCTAAATTGCGTATCTTAACAACTATGATCACTTCTTCATCTTCGATATTGTGAAATAATTCTCTGGTACTGCTAGTTCTTTGCTTTCGATATTTTGAGAGGTGGCCGTATGGTCCAATACAAGAAAAGAAAGTCCAGTAACCATGGGTTCTAAAGCGCATACCTTAAGAACTTAAGAGCCTTGTTCATCTTTGCTACTGTGAAACTTGTCTCTCCTATTGAACAAGTGCTCATGTAATGTAACAACTCTGGTTCCGATCAACACATGCGAGAATGGTTTTCTGCTTTAATCAGCTGATTCTTTCAACATATTCCAGATCGTTACTTTCCTTCACCATATCCCAGTTTGCTGCAACTTGGCTACAAGGAGAAGCCAACAATTACGACAGATATTGCTTCATTCTGAAAACGTGCGTGTGCGAAATGGATGCACACGTGGTTCGCTCGCTAGTAACTACGAGATAACGCTAAAATAAGAATTAAAGCAACATATCGTATTACAAACTGACCGATACAAACGCACAAGTTGTCCGTGGAGAATAAAGGCACCCAAAATCTTAGGCACATCCAGAGTTTTCAAGATCGCAATGCGCCATTACGTCGATGGCCGTTGAGTTTCTAACGGTAATCAAGAAGAATAGACCCAGTTTTTACAGTCGTAACTTAACAAAATGTTTTTCATTTGTGTGGCCATGCTGTCCCTAGTTGCTTAGTAATTTTTGAGGGTATTTTTATTCTGTAATTTTTGTAGTTTCAATGACAGAACCAAAATACCCGCAAGAAAAATAACAAAATTATATGTATGTATAGTAAGATTAGGGGAAGTACGAGTATGTTTAGTGGGTCATTCGTAACGGGAGAGAAGTTGCGCCTTTTCTTATGTCTCTGTGAAGCTGTTGATTTTCTTTAGAATTATATGGAGATTTCAGTGTACCTAGACGCCGGGAAGTTGGAAAGCTCGATGAATTACCAGCAGCTGCTTTGAAAATTTGCCTCGGACCATCTTAGACGATCGTCTTGAAGACCGCCCCGCGTATTACCATCTAAGGAGAAACATAATATGTAACCGACCTTTTTCTAGACAACGCACAAGCATATTACTGGCTACACTGGCTTCACCATGTATTTTGTTTGATGACGGGGCAGGGATTTGTTGTGTATTATTTTATTACATAGTTTAAAGCCCTACGAGGAGAGCTGAACAGTGGCAGTCCACGTAGTTTCAGCGTCAGGATCATAGAAAGAAATTTTGGTTCGATAGTTATAGACAACTACGCAAATTCAAAAAAATATTGAAGAAAGCCCTGAACGTCTGAAGCACTAGGACTGGGTTTTACAGTTGTTTGTTAACAAAATTAAAGAAATATATGTATAGTAAGATTACGCTAAGCACGAGTCACAAATGCTCACTATAACATATCTGGAGTAGTCATTCGTAACGGAAGAGCAGTTGCGCTTATTTTTATGTCTTTGTCAAGCTGTTGAGCAGCTTCGCAGACGGTGCCTTTTATTTTCTTGTCTGTTTTGACCCCAAACATAATAACGTAACAACACAATACACCGAACTTTGTTGCATAACTATGGATGCTACGGTAAGAGATTCCGTTAATACTTTCTGGCTGTTTTCTTTGTTTAATGACGAGAAAAGGCGGGCACAAAAGTTGACAGAGAACTGTCTGTCTGTAAAAGCAGAAGAATACTTGCATCTGTGAACAGTTTGATTAAAGAATCAGCATCAGAACCAGTGATATGACACCAGCGACTACAATACTTATGCTCTTACAGGTAGTAACCTTTTCAGACCTTGCAACTAAAAGCATACGTTCACTGGGAACGAATAACGTCGGTATAAGAATAATAATGTGTGATACTCTCGTGAGGAATTCTCCCGGAACCTTCTCATGCTTACGATGCATGTTTTATAAGAGTGAGGTTGGTGTCATCGTATTCGTCCAGATATTTGTTGATTACTGAAGAAGCGAAACGATTATAAGGATGTAATTTACCGTTGTTTGGTTCGCAATCTGGATCAGCGTGGAAATGGATGGAAAAGGTATCTGAACAACAGAAATTTTTGCATAACATCAGCCCCATGAAATAGTGCTGCCGTTGGTGAGTGGGCAAACGTAGTTCCATTAATGTTGATTGATGACTGTGAATGTCAAGTTCAAAATTAGTTCCAACTTTTTACTGTTGTTGCAACGAACGAGGCGGTAATACAGACACAGAGAGAAGATAGTGTGCCTAAGAAATCTTTACCTGTTTCCTGATGTAACAGCTTTATTTATAAGGTAATGAGTAGTTACGGCAGTCGAATTTTATCATTACTTAATGACTGCTAATTTCAATTGTTCTTAATTACACTGATGGGAAATTGACATATCCGCAGCTCGTCTGATTTCAGAGGTATTGAACTGATTACTCTCAAGCAGCTGGAAACGTTCGGATCATCTGGCAACTAAGACGATCAACTTGCACTCTGAAGATTGACAGGTTCTGCGTTCGACTGTAAACATATTTCAAAAGCTTGAGAGCATCAGTCCCAATGAGAAAAGCATCTCACCATCGGAAGCACTATTATTGACCAGAAACCGAAAAACTGTGGTACGTCTCACGGGATCAAAACGAAGTGATGGCACTCGATTCGTGTCCAAGCTGGTTACGGCAGACATTACGACGTACAGAATCTTGTCGGAGATGAGATGAGAGTGGCGGGGCCGTTTTCCTGCCAACAGACTGTGCCCATTGTTCCAGGCTAAGCCTCAGACCTGGCTAAATTTTATATCTCTCCGCCGGTCTCGTGGACTGAACGAATGACACCAGTCTTTGGAATTCTTGAAGACTCCTTTGTTACTTTGGAGTGGAGCGGGCTGTTCGGCGCTCTATCAGCCCTATGTTTTGTGTCTGTCCACAACAACAACAACAACACAAAACTGCAGTGTAGCAGCATTTTCCGCGAAAGAAACAAATTTTATGGCGAAAACAGGTGATACGGCCTGTCAAACAAGAAAGTATGGAACAAAAATCGGACGTATCTTTTCCGTAGAAGTCACCTTGTTTTCCCCTGAAGTGAATTGGTGAAACTACGGGAAATTAAATCGAAATATTTAGGCGAGATATCTGAATCTCTGCATTCCGGAATTGTGGGCACACAGATGTCTGGCAAAGAGCAAGGCTTAGAACATCTGAGAGCTTACCCGATAAGCTTCGCCTTTGCCTTGAAGCCTCATTAGCGAACACGCGTAACACCCACTAAAAAGAGATTGTCACCTTCCAATATACTTCGCTGTGAATCGTAAAAAGTAGGCTCATACCTATGTTGGATCTGCTTCAGAGTTTTTATTGGTGATCGTCACGTTGTTTCTTACGTTACGGGCAGTTTTTGGCGGCGCAGTCGGGATTGGAGGCTAAAGTGAGTCTGCGGTGGCCGCGTGTGTACCGCGATGTAACTATTAGGTGACTCATCTTTCTGTAGTATCATTAGCACGAGGTGAGCGATATCTGAATGCTTTCCTACCGCGCGAAAGATCAGCGTAGTCTACAATGGGTAACGGTTTTATTTACCTGCAATATTCTGATAAGGACTCGGATGATACAGCCGGTGTGTTACGGCGAGGTTGCGTGCGCAGTTTAAATTGCTTCTTTAGTTATTTCCACACGGCGCAGTGCATGATATACAAACGTATCTGCTTATTTGGACAGCAATACGCGGAGGCATCACATTACGATCTATTTGTCGTTTGCAAGAACATACCAGTATGTACGATTTTCCGTGTTTCTACTTCGGCAATCGCTTGTCTTCCGGCCTACTTGGTGCCGGGAAATGACAAACAACGTCAGCCAATACGGACAATGCTCTACCGGTGTAATGTTTACGCTTCAACCAAGTCAAGGAGGTGGAACAGTATTCTTGTACGAAAGCATGAGCTATGAGCTACATTGAAAACTATTTCGCACCTTTGTTGTGGAGTTCCACTGGAACACATAATTTCTTACTTCTGTGTCCATGTAGCATCTTTTTCTTTTTAAACTGGGAAGATGTTTGCTATACTTGAGGATTTGCTTGTCGGCAATTTGTGTAAGCTATTTGACAATGTTAAAAACGTTATCCTGTATATAAAACTTTTCAGTCAGTAGCAGTTACTTTCTTTCACGAAATAAAAACGAGATGCGAGAGTTGGGATACAATAACGACAGAGGTTGCGTAGAAAAATTGGCTCTTGCTTTGCTTCTCGTCAATTACCATTTCGTATACAAGTACTCAGGTACCGATATTTTGTTGACAGTCGCAGAAGTTGCTGTGATACCTAACAGTTGTTTCAGGTTGTACAGTCGATAGCTGCATGCAATATATAGAGTGCCACTGGCGATACCCGAAATTGCCGGCTGAGATTTGTAGTGGGGCACAGAAATGATCAGTTAATTCAAAATTGAAATTACTGGCCCCTTGCAGGTATGGTACTGCGTTAAGCATATTTTGTAAGTCTGAAAAACATCAGTTGAGAACGATTGTAAAATATTAACTTAAAACAACTATGATCCTTACAAACCGTGAAAAAATGGAGTGCGTAAGATAGGAACCGTACCTCTTTTCGTCGATTGCACTGCAGAATAGGCGACATGATTGGCACCGTGCGGGAAATCACTTTACAGCTGCCACGAGAACGTACATTTCGAAGCAGTCGTCGGTGAGTACAGAAAAGTAAAGTAGTATCGATCAGCAGGCGCCGTCAATGCCCCGTGACACGAGCGCACACGGTCACTAAAGGGGTCGCGTGCGCATTCGTCGGTAAGCACATCGCCGCCAAATAACATGCGTCGCGGCAGTAGTTATCAAACTTTTTGCCGCCGCCAAAATGAGCACCAAAACACACTTTTTCCGAGCAGAAGTAAAAATGACTGCCGGGAGCGGTCACCGTCCGTCTACCTAATTCGCGGCGGGCCCGCGGTGCGGCGCCAGCGCGGGTGGGCGCGGCCTCGCCAGTCCCCGCCCGCGGCGCGCCCGCCGCCCGTCGCCCCGGCAACCGCCGCTCGGCCGCTCGCTATTGGCCGAGCGGCGCGCCGTGGGAGGGATCGTCCCCGTAGTGGGGGAAATCGGGGGAATCGCCCCCTCCACCGATCCCTCGGTGTCCATTCGCTATTTCATGTTCCCAAACTTTAGAAGGCACTTCAGTTTGATCATCGAAAGCTAAATAGTGCGTCCCCCTCTCTTGGCCAAACAAGAACGCGCGCGGAGTCCGGTGCGCGAGAGAGGAGTCGGCTGGCCCCCCACGTGATCCGGCGGACGCACACACGCGAACGCGCCGTGTACACACGGGCACGCGCTCACGCACACACGCGGACGGTCGCGCACGCAGACGCAGGTGGCCGTCGGCGTCGTTACGGAGGTCGGACGAATGTTTGTTTTTCAATCAGTGTAACTCTTTAGCGTCGCTGCGAGCCGGCAAACAGAGGCGGCGCGGCGCAGTGGAACCTGTTGCGTGCGGCCGTGCGCCGATGCAGCGGAGGCTCCGGCAGCGGCAGCGAGAACAGAGACGGGCGTCGGCGCAGTGAGCGGCGGGCAGCGCCAGCGGCAGCGGAAGCGGCAGCGCCGGGCATGAGTGCGTAGCGCCAGCGCGCGCCCGACCTCCAGCTAGCCATGTTAGCGCAGAAGCTGTATTCGTCGGATCCCGTGTCCGTCGGGGGCGGCGGCGGCGGAGTCGCCGTGTCTGCCGGAGGCGGCGCCGGGGGCGGCACCGGAGGCGGCGTCGTCATGAGCAGCGGCGGCCAGGCGCCGTCCATGAGCCCCATGCCGCCCGCGTACAGCGTCAACCCGGTGGGCTGCCTCTCCATGAGCTCCATGAACTCGCCGCAGGGATTCGGCTCCAACGTGCTGAGCGGCGCGTCCAGCATGACGTCGATGGCGACGATGAACGGCAGCTGCATGTCGCCCGCGTCAGCTATGGGCTACGGCGCCATCGGCTCGCCCATGGGCAACGCGAACGGCGTCAGCTCGTGCATGGGCGGCATGTCGGCGCTGAACGGCTACACGGGCGCGCTGGCGCCGGTGGGCGGCGGACCCGGCGGCGGCGTGGGGTCGGCGCGGATGGGCGGCGCCGGGGCGGCCGACCTGGGCGTCGTAGGCGGCGGGCTGGGCGGCGGCGACGCGGGCTCACCCGGCGCCCTGCAGCGCGCGCGCGGCGACAAGCCCTACCGTCGCTCCTACACGCACGCCAAGCCGCCCTACTCGTACATCTCGCTCATCACCATGGCCATCCAGAACGCGCCCAGCAAGATGCTCACTCTCTCCGAGATCTACCAGTTCATCATGGACCTGTTTCCGTTCTACCGGCAGAACCAGCAGCGCTGGCAGAACTCGATCCGCCACTCGCTCTCCTTCAACGACTGTTTCGTCAAGGTGCCGCGCACGCCCGACAAGCCGGGCAAGGGTAGCTTCTGGACTCTGCACCCGGATTCGGGCAACATGTTCGAGAACGGGTGCTACCTGCGGCGCCAGAAGCGCTTCAAGGACGACAAGAAGGAGGCGCTGCGGCAGTCGCACAAGCAGCAACAGCAGCAGCAGCAACAGCAGCAGCCGCCGCCGCAGCAGCAGCAACAGCAGCAGCAGCAGCAACAGCAGTCGCCGGGCGGCGTCGAGGGCAAGAAGTCGCCGTCGCAGGAGCACCACGGCCAGCACCACGGCCACCACGCGCACAAGGCGCTGCCCGACAAGGAGGCGACGGGCGCGCTGGGCGCCATGCTCGGCCTGCACGCCGTGCCCAAGGTGGAGGCGGCGGCCGACCCGATGGGCGGGCTGCTGCAGCACGGCGCCGGCGGCGACCTCTGCCTGCAGCAGGCGGCGCTGCACCAGCAGCACCAGGCGCCGCACCAGCAGCAGCACCACCAGCACCACCAGCAGCAGCAGGAGGAGCTGGCCGCCATGATGGGCCGCTGCCACCCCGCCGAGCTGCTGCACCACCAGCCGCACCACCAGGGCCTGCTGCAGCACCATCACCACCACCACCACCACCACCTCAAGCAGGAGCCGTACGCGGCCGCGTCGCACCCCTTCTCCATCACACGCCTGCTGCCCGACAAGGACAGCTCCAAGGTGTACGACATGGCGGCGCAGTACGGCTACGGGCCGCTGAGCCCGGTGCACTCGGCGAGCGACGCCGCCGCCGCCGCCGCCGCGGCCGCCGCCTACTACCAGAGCCCGCTGTACCACGCGGCCGCCGCCTCCGCGCCGCCGCCCACCGCCACCTCCTTGTGACAGTACCCGCTGGCCTAGGCGACCCGCCCGTAAGTACGCGCCGCCCCGGGCCTCGCCGCGCTCTACTCGCCCGCGTCCTCGCCCCCTCCCACGCTTACCTGTGACAGTCTCTCCCGATACTCTACGAGTGACAATATTACCTAGGAGGAAAGGTATTGGAAGTGAAACTGTGAGGTCGGGTCGCGAGTCGTTCTCAGATGGCTCAGTCGGAAGAACACTTGCCAGCGACAGACAAATTTCCAGGTTCGAGTCCCGGCTCGGCACACGGTTTCGATCTGCTAGGAAATTCCATTCGCTAGACACCTAACTCTCAAAATCGTTGATCTGTATCCTCTTAGCGACAAATTACGGCCACCATTCAATTCTATTTAGCTCTTCCAAGGCGTATTTCGGCTGTATTACATTCCTGTCCTCAGGTGGATGAAATTCGCTCGTAGCAACAGGTTCTTGTAACCAATCTCTTTCGCTTTCGCCTTTTCCACGACGCCTTTCGAGTTATTGTATTGGTATGATTAGGAGGATGAAATTACCTCCCCCGGCCCGCACCTGCCGTGCTTAATGTCGTCATTCTCTTTGGGAACAAATGAAGTGCCTTTCGTTTTGGTAGCAATCTGAAAATTAGCTATAGATCCAACTCTACCAGTTATTTTTCTCTGGGCTCAACCAACTAAACAGCAGTCCCTTCCATTTTGCCGTTCATCACGTGCTTCGGTGTACTGGCTTCCCGTCATTCAGTGCACGAAATTACCTTTACTACATGCAAATTATCTATTTTGTCTACTATTTTGTGAGCAGCATCTTCTATTGATCGTAGACGGCTTGTCAAAATCACATTGTTACTCTACACAAAGCGAAAAATTCGATCCACCTGACGATAGATGTGTAATACCTGAAAAGAAGTCGAGGAACTGTAATAAGACAGTGGCTGTTTAGAAATATATTATTACAGTGATAGCCCAAAAAGCCGCCATTACAGTCTGTGTTAAAAGTGTGTGTGTCGTATGATATTCAGTAAAATTACCCGGTCGCGATGTTGTTTCCAGTATCAGATTTCGAAGCATTCCCAAGTGGTAATGATCGAAAGGAGTTACGAAAAAATCCAATTCGTTTGAAGCATGCGAATGTGTAGTCGTAAAACGAAATAGTCGTGGAGGAGACTGTCGTCTTGAGCCAGCTTCGTGCCTTTTGGATAAAAATTTAATTATTGAGGTCCGCTTATACAACAAACGGTTATTTGTAGATTTCTGTAACGCCCGGGATACTTCTCGACGCAGTTACGTCGTCCTCTTCATTTATTGATTTTTCATTACGGCGTAATGTTACGTCATTACGTGAAGAGCGCCCTCTGGGTATGACGTAGTTGCGGTGAGGTGGCTCCAGGCGAATGCCAGGATGATTCCTATGCAAAGCCAAAGACAGGTTACTCTCCCTCTTAGTCTTCATTGACATCGGTGTCAAGGGCACGTTAAACTCTAGCTTTCCATTTTTCCCTTCATCGAAATATTTCACGGGCAAAGCAAAAATCAACAATAATTCTGCACGTACAAACCTTGACAAGTAAGCTGTCCGGAAAATTACGCAAGTGTGCGGATTAATTGTCTGTAGTGTTAGTGACGGATTGAATATCTAGCACGTTCCTGCCTGAATTACTCAGAATGGTGTAATTTATTTTGGTATTGTTGTGAATCGGGAGACACTTTCACATTAAGCTCGGTAACTTCCGCATCAATTCCGAACGGTGTGGTCAGCAAGTTACGTTTCCCACTAAACTATCCTCTCGTACCTAACGTCCTTTCAGCGACCAGTGATATTTTCATAACAGCATTTGAATAGCAGAATGCTGAGTCTTGTAAAATCTCACGCTTTCTGCGGAGACCTCATCCTCCAGAACCCGCGCGAGGGCGCGCCTTGCAGTTTTTTTTTTTTTTTGCCGTCTAGAGCGCGGCCCGGGGCGTCTTGCGAGCCCGCCAGCCAGCAAAGACGTCTTCTGTGATAAACACTCCGCTCTTGGACGGGCGAATCTCTGTCCAGGCC
Source organism: Schistocerca cancellata (assembly GCF_023864275.1). Classification (NCBI taxonomy): domain Eukaryota; kingdom Metazoa; phylum Arthropoda; class Insecta; order Orthoptera; family Acrididae; genus Schistocerca; species Schistocerca cancellata. The sequence continues at coordinate 387,718,695 of NC_064626.1, read as the reverse complement.
ATCAGTGCAATTCAGTTTTTAAGGGACCGCAGCGAAAACAGAGTGTATATATGTATATGTATATTACCGACCGCACGTGCAACTTGAACCTACCAATGTGACTGTGTGCGTTTGTGCAAAAAGAAAAGTATATACAAAATACTAAGTGTAAATAATCTCGGTTGCGAACACTTGACTGTCACTCTCCCGAGAGAATGTGTCACGGTTTTAATTTTTATACGCTGGCGTGTTTATATTGTAAAGTGTACGGTTTCTTTTTTCTCTGTCTGTTGTTTTTGTACTCTTGGAGGACTGTGGACAGTGCTGAGCCCTTTTCCTACGGTAGGCCTTCTCACGTTCGCTCGTGCGTGCGCAGCTGCCCCGGCTCCGTACGCAGTTGCCAAGCAGCACATTTCTTGGCAACTAGCAAACAATGTTTCGTTGGACAAAAGGGTAGCTGTGCGCTCACACAATCTCACTCTCTCTCTTTACTGTATCTCTTCTCTCTTCTATATACGTCTGAAGTTTGCATAATCTCTTTATTCGGAAGGAATCGCTTCTCTCGAGATCTGATTTTTGTATAGCGTCTCTCACAATTTGAACGAGCTTCTACGCATTCCACGTTTCTCGGTGCGTCACGTAATGTGTACATGTGTGTCTGTGTGTGTGTTTGTATTGTATGTGTGATCAGTCTTATTAGTTCCTCGTTCTGTAGTCATTAATTGTCTCAGTGTGATAATCTCTCACGATACAGAAGAACAGTAAAAGGGAATCTCTTGTTAACGCAATAAAAAAATCTCATTGTACATCTAGACGTAACGTTACGGAAAGCGCCGTCTGAGAAGGCCTACCCATCTGTTAGACAGCTACACCACTGTATGTGTACATTCTTTTGTTTCCACAGATTTTTATGTTTTCGTTTTATCTTTGTAAAATAGCATGTAATCTGGACGTAAGAAACTTTTAACAATTATCAACATAGGGCGCAAGCCTCATGTTTTGCTGTACAAACATTATTGTTTTGTTGTTATCATCACTTTTAGCAATATATTCGTTCCTTGAACAATTAGATCTTGCGTAGTCTACAGTTATTTACAACCCCTCTCTATTGCTCCTCATACTAAATCTATCTAGGACCTTCGTTTCAAGTAGAAGCACGCAGGTATACAGCAAGGAACGTGTGAAGTGTCTAGCTGGTCCTAACTGAATACCGGTAAAGCATGAGGTGTTTTAATCTACCTTGGCACGCTATTTTCACCTGCAGTAATGTTCTTCGAATTATTTTCAGTGATGGTCACAATCAGTATTGTCCAAAGCTAACGTGGTGTATAGGGATGTAATTCTCATAATGCCTAAATGGAGTAAAAGATACGTTAGTGACGAAAGTAGATATTCTTCAAGTTAGGATTACCTGTATAAATGTGGATTTGTAAACATGAAAGCAGTCATTGTTGATACTGTGGGGAGATGCAGCCACGTTACTCAAATATTTGTCTTTCTCATTCTTGGTTTACTCGTGGCTCTTGTGTCCTAGTAATTACATCTCCATGTCAGGTTGAGTGAACATCCTTAAACACCAACGTAGTTACACAAATATTGAGGAACCGTCAGGACCATGTATTTAGCGTGTTCACATTTAAACATCATAGTAGCAAAAAGTTTATAATGAGATATCATTTTCACACTTCAAGGTGTAGTGTACATTTGTGTCTCTGGTTGTGAGCGCATTATTTAATTTTTCCCACATTGTTTTTTGGAAACAAAACACGTAACTTTGGGTAATCCCTCTCTAAGCTTGATTTGTCATGATTTCGTGTCAGCCTAATGTGTCAAACGTTGTAATCTACGCGCTCATTGGGTGAATTTGCGTTTGTCCAGTGTTCATGTCTGCTATGGTTTGCTTTTCTATGTGAGAGCAGACGAAGCAGTACCATTTGCGGTCTGATCACGTAACCTTTCATTTGGGCGTGCATAAGGCGAAGTAAGATTCCATATACGAGACCTTTTACACAATGTTTTTTTGTCATTCTAAAAGTACATTTAAAATATAGTCCATGACGCAGTGTCTTAGTACTTGCCGACTAATTCGTCTTAGCCATTTCCTCCTCAGACGTTTATACTTTTTATTTATGGAAAGTCAACAATATGATGTACTCAGTACGCAGCAAACCGCCTCATAATAAGAAAACGTCTGAGGATGGTTTGATTAAGCCGAGCTTGTGATTTTAAACGTATTTTAAAAAGAATGAGCACTGAAATTTCTCCATATGGATTGTCTATAATCATATAAATACTATCAAAGTGTAATTAAACATACGCACTTCATAATAGGAGCTAGTCTTTCAAATCCTATCTTTTTACATCAGATGGCGTCTGGAAGAAGAAACTGGAAAATCGCTTACATCCTGAAAGATATGAACGCACAATTTTGCGTATTGCATCATCCACAGTCCGAAAGAAGCTTGCCCCGTCGGCAGTTCTCTAACTGAAGCCCTACAACAGATCTGGGCCTTGTGTCTAGCACCTTAGTCCATGTTACTTCTTTTCTCAATTATTTTCATTTGCATAAATATTTCGCGGTTTACTGTGTTACCTAAATTTCAGAATTATGATCGTCGGTATTAATTCTGAAGCAGATGGTGGCTGTAGCTGAACCTACACGTTCAAACTTTTTTGTAAGATAATTTTACTGTTTGTCACAGCATAAATAATTATTGCCAGCTGCAGCGCCAAAGTTGTTATTGCTGTTGTTGTCGTCTTCAGCCCGAAGACTAGTTTGACGCAGCTCTGCACGCTGCTTTATCCTCTGCAAGCCTCATCTCTTTGCTGTACTCGTCTCTTGGTCTCCCTCTACTATTTTAGTCAGGTTGTGCCAAAATTTTCTCGTCTCCTCAGTTACATTTAATACTTTCTCATTAGGTACGCCCTCTACCTATTAATTTCAGCATTCTTGTGTAACGTTACATTTCGAAAACTTCTATACTCCTCACGTCATAACTCCTTACCGTTCACTTTTCACGTACAAGGCTACACTCCAGACAAAAACCTCCGAAAACGACTTCCTGGATAGTTAATTTTATATTCGATGTTAACTAACTTCCCGACTTCAGGAGCGCCTTTCTAACTGGTGTCAGTCTCCGTTTTATATTCTCTCTACTTCGGTGTGGACATAATCGGTTATTCTACTGCCCAAATAACAAAACTCATCTACCACTTTTAGTGCTTCATTTCCTAATGTAATTCTCTGAGCGTCAGCTGACTGAACTCAACCACATTCTACCATTGTTTCGCTTCTGTTACTGTTAATTTTGTACCCTCCTCTGAAGCCACTGTCCATTCCTTTCAACTTTTAATCCAAGTCCTTTGCTGTCTGTGGCAGGATTACAATGTCATCGGTAAACCGCAACATTTTAACTTCTTTTTCCTGAACTTTAATTCCTTCCCCAAATTTTTCTTTGGTTTTCTTTACTTCCTGCTCAATGTACCGATTGAATAACTTAAGGGATAGGCTGTAACCCTGTCTCGTTCCCTTCTTAACCACAGCTTCCCTTTCACGCCCTTCGACTGCCGTCCGTGTTTTCTATAAAATTGCATATAAAGTTTCGCTCCCTGTATTCACCCCTGCTACCTACCTTCAGAATTTCAAACAGTGGATTCCTGTCAACATCATCAAAAGCTTTCCCTAAGTCTACAAATGCCATAGACATAGATTTGCCTTTCTTTAACCTGTCTTCTAAGAGAGTCGTAGCGTCTTTACCGCTGGGATATTTTGGGCTTTCATTTGTCGCAGGTGTAATGTGTGGTTTACTAAACAGTGTTTACGCCAAATGCTATAACAAAATTAGAAGAAGTAAAATAAACTGCTTTACTCACCGGCTATCGGTGATATTAATTATAAGTTAGACGAAACAGGTACCGTAGTCTTATCTGTGTCAGCAGATAATTGTTCAAACATTACAGTTAGTGAGTCGAACTTCCCGTTTTCTACTCTCACTACAAAAGAGCCACTCAAATGGTTGTTGTTTCGCAGGTGACCACATTTTTATTTTATCGGTTATGAGAAAGTGAGTAAGAACGACATCAGTCAATTATATGACTCTTGTTTAGTCGTGATTAATGCTCGTATTGTGTAAACATCAGTCTGAGTGATTGGCGGCTGTTATCTTGCACAGTCCGTTTTAACTTCTATAGCACTTCTCAAGTTTATGTCGGCTACCATCCACGTTCCACCACGGATGACCTTTTATTTTCTTCTACGGAACAGTTTCACGGTGCGAAATCCAGTGGGAATTGATTCTCTTCATTCGCCTCCACCCTCGTCTACACTGTAAGGATTTATGGAGCAAACACTGAAAACTTACGTGTGTGGGCACCAGTGACACATCGTACATATTCAGTGCAAGACTTCCGGAACTAAACAGTGATCTCCAAGTATAGAATTTTCCTAGGATTTTCAGGAAAACTTGTTTTTACAGAAGGAATATTTGCGTTATTCTTCCGCTGTTTTTACAAACAGTTTCGGAATTCCGCAGATCTTTCACCAGCTGCGACATAATCGCCAATATGAACAGTGAACCAATACAGTCAAATTTTTTTCCAGTCTTTATATTGTGATCAAAGACTGCAATAAAAGAACATCTGTCCATAGATCTTGTGTGGGGTTTCGGAAAACGTATTTGTAACTATGAGTAAATCAGACTTAGATTTTTAATGTATACACGGTGTCATCTGACCGCACGAAGTTTCCCTAGGTGACGAAACTAATGGGCGCGTTATCACCGGCTTCCTGCCCCAACCGGTCCAACAGGACAATGTCCATCCAAGTACAGGGTGCGCGGAAAGTGTGGATCAGCAGGGCGTCCAAACTAACTACCGCAACCAGGCCGCTGTAGGACTACCAGAACGTCGATCTTTACACACAGATACTTCCTTCTCAGTTGAGATGTAAATGTATTGTTATTTGCTGACACGAAGCTTTTAGTAAGTAGCTTGCTACTGCAACTAAAAATTTTAGTTGCAGTAGCTTGCTACTGCAACTAAAAATTTTAGTTTCTTGTTCATCCAAAAGTAGCAGGAAAAAGAACTGAAAATCGTAAACTTTCACAATCTAATTTATTAGTACTGTTTGATGCGTTTCGAAATTAAATACCTCATTTTCAGCTACATGCCACTTATACGACCTTGGTAATTGTTTGCCTGGTTAAGTTAATACGACATTTTACAGCATGTACACTTACTAATTTCATTACGACGTATCGAAGTATTGTCATATAATCACCTAGGCAAGCAAATGCCAGTACAGATGACGTCGGCAACAGTTATTTGAAAATCCGATAATAAGCCTCGAAACATATCTTGCAGCGTTAATAAAGTAAACAGTCACTAACATCGTTTTCCAGTATGTTGTTATACTGCTGTTTTACACAGCCGCGACAGGTATAACCAGAATGATACAAAAATGTTTCGTAGTTCGTAACTGGCACCACCTTTAAGGGGTTATAAAATGAACAGATACAAAACTGTGTATCTTAAGCGTACGAAAAATTTCACGTTGCTGTAAGTCCTACGTGAGAATAAGTAACACATTTTTACTTTTCGTGTTTCATTTAGGGTTATTTGTTTGTTCACATATGAATTCATACTTTTGAAACTCAGTTTCGATATATGTATATTGTTGAATCCTCCAAAGAGATCTGGTGAGGTAAAAAAGTAATTTTTTGTAGACAGGAGAAAACATTTATTAAAATACATTCACATAAAGTCTAGAATATAATTTTTAACTGACTTTTGCACCGATTGTAATAAGCGGGTAGCTTAAGAACATTTTGTAATGACTCTGCCGGTTAGAAAACGTTTCGTTTAAAGTCATTACGAAACATGCAGTGGCCCAGAGGGCTGTTTTACTGACAGCTCACGTCTCTAAAAATAAATCCGAGCAGATGCGTGTAAGTAGCGCGAGAAACCCATGTGCATTTGTGCATGACATCAGATACGCGCATATGCAATCACTTACGCCTTGGTAATCGCGCTAAACAAAATAAAGTTTTTACCTGACAGTAATGAAGTTGGGTCAAAAAGAAACGAAGGCGTTTGTCTCATTGTAACCACTGAAGATCACACAGTGAGAATACACGTACGTAGATGCGCGGAAGAGAGCTGAAGGAAACGGTTGCAGTTAACTGGACGACGTCAGCTCCCTCTAAAACATGGTTTCCTTTGTTCCATAAGTAATTCGCTGTGGCTGTGCCCGGGAGGTCCCTTTCCACACAATATCGGCGGCCTTTTGACTAGTTACCTGTAGTCTACCATTTCTCAGAACGCTGTCCTAGTTTATTCATTATTATATACCTGCTGTCATCCAACGCGCCTTATAATTCTTTTACGAATTGCAATTTTTTTCCTAACCGTTTTAAGCTGTTCGACAGCCTCTCTCTGTCTCTCTCTCTCTCTCTGCCCGCATCTCGTGGTCGTGCGGTAGCGTTCTCGCTTCTCACGCCCGGGTTCCCGGGTTCGATTCGCGGCGGGGTCAGGGATTTTTTCTGCCTCGTGATGGCTGGGTGTTGTGTGGTGTCCTTAGGTTAGTTAGGTTTAAGTAGTTCTAAGTTCTAGGGGACTGATGACTTAAGATGTTAAGTCCCATAGTGCTCAGAGCCATTTCTCTGTCTCTCTCGAAAAGTTATTTTACGCATCTATTTAACTCAATATTAGGCATTGAAATATGGCAAGAAAAATAAAGTACAAAATAAAGGCAATAGATCGGTATTTCAGTTGCATTCTGTGCACGTTGATGGCGTCCCTATTTCATATCACTCTGAAATTTTTGTCTTCGTAATTATTTGCGCAGTTGTATCAGTGATGTCTTGTTTTGCACTACACGTCACTTATTTTTATATATTATTAGTTGCGAAAAACGATACAGCTTTTGCAGAAGCGTATGAGGTTATTAGAGAAATTATTCACTATTCAAAACTGCCTTGTTGCAAAATTTTTTCCGAGCATCCTCGCATTGAAAGTGGAAGTCATTGAAACTAGAATAATATTGAACCATAGAAACAAATGTTTTGGATCGCAGTAACGAAAACTTTAGGGCCTAATAGTCAATGCAAAAACCTAACTACTGCTTCATTTATTACAGAGTGCATGACGAGAAAGTAAACAAGTTTACACATCGTGTCATGCGATAGTTGCCGGCCGGAGTGGCCGAGCGGTTAAAGGCGCTACAGTCTGGAACCGCACGACCGCTACGGTCGCAGGTTCGAATCCTGCCTCGGGCATGGATGTGTGTGATGTCCTTGGGTTAGTTAGGTTTAAGTAGTTCTAAGTTCTAGGGGACTTATGACCACAGCAGTTCAGTCCCATAGTGCTCAGAGCCATTTGAACCATGCGATAGTTAAGGGATGTTGTCGGCTGCAAATCATCAAAGGTTATAATTTGAACGCAGTAATGCTGCGCTTATATCCTTTACACCAACAGCTATATTCTGCTGCATCTTCCCAAGTTAAACTTTCTTACTTTCATTTCGTAAGACGCCTTTTGTCTTTGTCTATTATTAAAGATGAAGTCGTATATTTTCTACGAATTCTTGTTCATTGCAGTTAATATTTATGAATTCTCTTTACTTTCAGCTGTAAGAATGGCGTTCTTAGCGAGCCTCAGTTTCCCTCTCTTCAGTCCTTGCCAGTCGACTATGCCCTATTTTGGTTAATTACTCAGGGCTGCAACTGCCTGAACCGCACGCGAGAGACAAGTAGAATTTATTGAGACCCTTGCATGTAAGGCTGTAATGTAGGCCTACTGCGCTTAGAGAACATGCATATGAAGTGGCGTTAAATTGTTCTCCTTTCAACAGCTCGCTGTTGTAGTGTACACTAGTCAGGTACTATATGTTTGAGATACAAATCTTATATCAGCGGAGTCGAGTATTGGTACTTGACAACAGTATTAGAATTTAGCCACCCTTTACCCAAAACTACATGTTAAAACTAGTGAAAAATATATGTACTCCTCTGTAAGGTGCATAGACGAACATAATAATATTTTCACGATTGCCGGCCGGAGTGGCCGTGCGGTTCTACGCGCTACAGTCTGGAACCGAGCGACCGTTACGGTCGCAGGTTCGAATCCTGCCTCTGGCATGGATGTGTGTGCTGTCCTTAGGTTAGTTAGGTTTAATTAGTTCTAGGTTCTAGGCGAGTGATGACCTCAGAAGTTAAGTCGCATAGTGCTCAGAGCCATTTGAACCATTTTTTCACGATTAGAGACGCATCGTTAACCTAAAATCTTTTTGGAGTGACAATGTAAAATAGTTGTCGTAAAGGCTCTTACAAAGCACCAAGGTGGGTTCGCTGTGAACGCTGAGCGATTTCACATACCAACAGCATAATTTTTAGTAATTCTGAGTGAGTTAAACTGTTGATCGATCACCATAAATGAGAGACGTAGGAGACAAGCAAAGTCCCTCCCTAAAAAGAGTGTGGCAGGCTGAAGAAGAAAATACTCGTAGAGGACTGTAGAATGTTTTATCCTTACGGACAAAGAGAGTACACAGCTGACAACTCGTAGGGAGGCACGGGGTGAACGCAGGCAGCTGCATTTCCCGCGGTCCACAGTGCTGCTAGGAGGGGAACGACGCGGTTGCCAGGCAGTCACTGATAACTGTTCTCTTTATGCTTGTATTTACGACTTCTTTATTTTTAAATAAGGCAGTATAGTGCCATGCTGGGCAGCTTTGAGATTTCATTGCAACTTCAGCTCGTTCAAAATGGATACAGTTACATGATTTTATGGAGTTTGACTGATATTTTACATAAATTTCTTCGTTTATATTTTATTTGATGCATTTTTCCTTCTTTAATCTGTGATGTGCTTCCTTAACCTATGACTTTAATTTCACTGAAAAAGTGTATTTTTTATAGTTCGCCTTTTTTTAGATTGCGGCGAGGAAGAACAAAGACAATTAACTATTAAAGTAATGCTAATATCATACGATAGTAAGTAAAATGGTGACTCCGGGTAACGTGCGTGCAACAAAACAACTGAGAAAAGCCGTCCTTCCGTAGATTCTGATTTAGGGCGTATAATGTACCGTCACCTTTCCTTAGTCTAATTTCAGTTGTTCACAGATAGACACTGGCAACACAGGGATGACAAAAATCGATTAAATTTGCGCTACACATTTTCGCATCGGAATATTGTACACATTTTCGCCAATATGTACAAGATTCCGCTGCTAAATATCCCTGTTTCTGTATTATAGCACAGGCGATTATAATCTCCCCCCCCCCTCCCCCAATTTATTAAAAGTTCTTGCCCTTCAGAAATTCTAATAAACGAGAGGTTTCGAGACACAAAGATCCGTATGGACACTATTAAATCTGGAAACGGCCACGGACTACGAAAGGCGATGTGATCTCGCTTTCTCGCGGCTTTTTGAAGACAACAATCTCATAAGCTGGCTTCAAAATACTACAGCTTTTTAGGACAAAATTTGTCACATATTATCGACTTCCATTTTAATTTTCTGTTTTCTCAGTTGAAATGAACTGCGGATTACCAACTTTTGTGGATTAATCCACTAGCTATAATCTCGTCCGCTGTGTAAGCACAAGTAAATCACTGTCGTCTGTGGTGTCCAATAGGAAGGATGAATTATGACGAATACTTTTTTTATTTACTTACGATTGGTACATAGCCTTACAAGGTTCTAATTGGAAATGTTTTACATTGTCTAATTTTTTAGACTTTAGAACTTTTGCCAGTCCTTAACAGTGTGCCCTTCATTACATGTGACACATTTGGGCGATGAATACATAGTCGTAGTGTTACCACTGAGCTCTTTTCGTGGATTTTCTAAAATAACTTCTCTGTTCGTCTATAGGTCTTCCAACTTTTTATTTTCCCTCTGCAGTATAAGATATTCTAGTCGATGTTAAAGAAAATAGTTCTCAAGTTCTGTATACCCGCTTTTATTTCTGTAGATTCGAAGCAGAGTAGTTTTAATTCCAACATTTATTCACATCACCGTGAAAAATTCTAGAGATGGAGAAATGCTACTATCATGTTACACGATGTACAGATTCTATCACTCCGGATGTTGCCATCCCTAATTACCACGCCGTCGATGAGACTATTTTTTCTTCTTCATCACACTTCCGTTCATATTTCGTCATTTGTAGATAGCGGCTGTAAGAGAACGCAAAATTGAGTGCTCCGTTAGTTTTGCTATTTTGGCACTAAGACTGTCTTATTCAATATTAATTGTGTACTCAACATGTATAATTTTTGAAGCCAGACTCTTCGCCGCGTTGTACACCGATGAATAACTCGTTTACGTAAGGATACGGATACTCAACAGAGTAAAACAATTATTTGTGTTTTTCAATGGAGGGTTATTTTACTAAAGCTTTTATGTCCAACAGTAGTATCAGGAATTTGCAACCCCAGACTCCAAACATTCAGATACTTTTTAAAAAGAGTACCCAATAAGGTATGATTTAAATCTATTTTTGAATTTTCGGGGTTTTAAATTTCATCTTGACATGAAAGCTGAATTTTTGTGTCCATGTTTGCTTCAGCAACTGAATGTGTTTTGATTTAATTCTGCATTGGAAAAAGAAAAAAAAAACATGAGTCTACATTTTGATTCATGTATGTTTCGCTAATCGTCAGTTGATCGTTTTATTTTTCTTACCAGCAAGTAGTGTTGTTCATGTAACCGTTTTTCATCTGCTGTTCGGAACAGTCTGTCCTTTGCAGTGTTTGCGGTTTCGGCGTATTCATGACTCTCTGAAACGGTACACGGCCACAAATATTATCGGCGTAATACACTGTGTTTTCGCGAGTAGAGTTTCATAGACTCATGACAATGAGGAAACTACAAAAATTGCAAGTGACGAACGGTACCGAGCTGCGGATAAGAGACAGTTACATGAATATCAGTACGTGCTGTTAACAAAAATAAAAAAAATCGATTGATAATGATGAAACATCACTGAAACATGCATAGACGAAAAATTAGGAAAATTGTATTTGCTCAATTCACAATGTTTTTCAAACATATTTATTTCGTTTCCTATGGTTCAAATGGCTCCGAGCACTATGGGACTTAACATCTATGGTCATCAGTCCCCTAGAACGTAGAACTACTTAAACCTAACTAACCTAAGGACATCACACACATCCATGCCCGAGGCAGGATTCGAACCTGCGACCGTAGCAGTCGCGCGGCTCCGGACTGAGCGCCTAGAACCGCTAGACCACCGCGGCCGGCTCGTTTCCTATGTTTGCGATCAGTGTGCTGCAGAATTTTGCGTCTCACTTGTAAAACGGTAACAAGAATGCGGAGTAAAAACTGCCTTTTTAAAAGTGAAGTGCGTTTCTACCTACTACAAATCATCCGAATCCGATTATGTTCAGCTGTAAATGATGTTAAAGAATTAATACTCTGGTAAGAAACTGCACTATTCGACCTGATGGGTAAGTTCGGCAAATCCGCGAGCCTGTTGGCGGAGAGTACTACAGGACGTTATGGAAGTTGTAACGGCAAAACATTGTAACAAATGGAGGAAGAGCCAACGACGATCGACATTCGTTGCACTGGCACTTATTCTTCGTAAACAAATGGAACATACTCTGCAGGAATAGGCGGAAAGATCCTTTACTGTCAATCAGCCAGAAACTAAGGTAACTATGAATATGCGCTTGGAACCACTTAACGTCAAACTACCATACAAATGAAAGAGACAGATTCAAAAATTAGACTCATCGGAAAAACCGAAGAAAACACAAATCATTCAGGAAGTAGGCACTTTATAAAAGCATCGCCCGAATGTATATTTCTTTTTTCCTTCGTCACCGGTTATTTAGGAAATGCAAGAGAGAGCTGCTGAAATGCTCACCCGACTACAGTGGCAGCCAATACGTGAAAGGCGTGCATAAGTGTGACGCTTAGTCTTAAGAGGGCAAGAACAGGGTCAAACGACATATTGCTTGCTGTCAATTTGTCTCACAAAATGGCCATGCCGATAAACTCTATTAAATCCACACTTGTACAAACGCCTGCGGACGGTCATTCTTGCTAGTCACTGTTTGTCAGTGGAACAGGACGAGAATAAATGACTGTGGTCCGTGACGTATGCTCCGTCACTCACCGAAAGGTCGATTTTTGAGTCTGAATGTAGAAATAAGGAATCACATGGCCCATCTAAAAGCCTGTGCGTCGTGTTCTCTTGTCGACTTTAGACCTTTCTCGTATTTTAAGAGTAAATACTTCTCGATTCTTTTTGAAATGTTACAGAAAATTACTGAAAAAGAGAGCAAGAGCGAAATTTATCAATTATCCAAGCATTTTATCTGCAGATCCTCAGTGCATAGCAAATCAAACTAGGTTTTTTTTATCAGCTTGTAGATATACGATTCCATTTTGGCATGTTATCAAGCTGAACAACGAGTAGTTTAACATGTAGACATTCAGTTCAGTCACGGCTTGGTTTGTAACGAGGCTTATCAGCCCTTTTTATTCGCTTGCAGTAGTGTGACAAGGATTGAGGTATGGGTAAGATGTGATGTGTTTGCCCTGTACGGATTAGCCGGCTGTCGCCACTTCCCTCGGTCCCTTCTTCAGCCTGTGCTCCGTTCACCAGCAAACGTAATAATTTTGTTAAAAGTATTTTGAGAGCTAGTTTGTTCGGCGGTTTATTTTAATCACTTTATTTACTTCAAACTTTGAAAAAACAAAGTACCGTGGTTCGCCCACCGACAGACACCGAAGGTAGTCCGCGTAGAGGAAGTGACTTAAAGTAGAAAAAAAAAATCAGAATTTTATTAGGTACGTATTCATAATCTGAAGCGTTACTCATATGCTGCAATTTCTTTTGTGGTTCTGTCCTTCACTCGCAGCACGTGGCGGCCGTCTGAGTAAACGTTACAAGGAATTCGAAACAATTAGTTTAATCTCTATTTATTTTTGCAGTCAGCTATCAGGTAAATGACGCCGCAGAATGCGTATACTTTATTCCAGTAGTTTATTATTTTTCATGATGTGGATTCACAATTTCACAAACATACGCCAGGATTTTCAGTAATGCTTGCAGTATAGTTTCAGATGTTTATAGCCACGCCTCTGAACAACACTTGAGTTCTCTCTTCTAGCACGGGATATTCTGATCCCGGATATTTATACCCTTTTTACCAATTTATGCTTATTTTCTCTCATCTGCACGATAGAATGAGTATTTAAACAACTGCAATTATACGTTTGAAAGGGAATAAAATTCTTGGTTTCCCTGTGATCAGTAACCCTTTTCCGTAATCGTTCTTGAGACTTCTCTCCTAATATTCTTGTTAAGCTTTTTTTAATTTACTAGATAAGCCTAACTAACTAGGAGATTTTACATGTTTATCACTCTACCATTCCGATCATAGAAATCAGGCTTAATCCTTTTTATTTGTAAATAAGGACAGATAGATGGACAAAAATCAACCTCTCACAATCAGTGCACGTTGCAGTTCTGTTCTGACCAGCTGGAGGTGTGACTGTGAGGCACAACCCTCGGCCAGAACTTCAGTATTTGCCGTAAAAATCACCCTGAAGTGCTCGCTTACAAAGACTCATCAGTTACTGTCATGAAAACTAATTAACGTATTCTACAGTTGCCAGATGAAATTTAAGAATTTTATAGTGGTAACTTGTATACACACTATTTGTTATCCAACTAATGTAGAGGTCCTGTTATGTAGTGCAGCAAGCAAACAGCTGTAAAGTACTGTATTTTTTTAGAACCAATTATTTGGCTCTGCATTCTACGAAAAAAGTCCCCTACATAATATCTGTTTGGTTTGTGTGATTTACTAGTTGTTGCACTGTTGAGCCGGCCGCAGTGGCCGAGCGGTTCTAGGAGCTACAGTCTGGAGCCGCGCGACTGCTACGGTCGCAGGTTCGAATCCTACCTCGGGCATGGATGTGTGTGTTGTCCTTAGGTTAGTTAGGTTTAAGTAGTTCTAAGTTCTAGGGGACTGATGACCTCAGCAGTTAAGTCCCATAGTGCTCCGAGCCATTTGAACCATTTTAACTAGTGACCATAACAGATACACTTTTACGTGGATTCTTGACGTCTGAAACGGGTCACTGAACTGAATATATCTTACCGTGTAGACTAAGCTATATAACTAGACCTGCCGATGTTCCATTTGACGTTTCGTTTTTTGGGCGAGCCTTTTAGAGAGAAATCCCGTCACGAGACGCCAGCTGAAGAGAAACAGAAGCTTTAGCACTGAACTAACGGTATGGCATCTGCATTAATAAAATTGGTAGCCTTCTACTGACGAAGACCAACGCTGAACTCTCAGCTGCTACGGCGTCATTCTTTTCGTGTACTTCACTCAGTGTGTCCATACCCTGAGAAACACTTGTAGCTGTATCAGCTCCGGCAATGGTTTGCTTCAGCTTCACAGCTGGAACGACAGAAAAATAATGGCATATAAGCCGCTGCTGGCAGAATAGCCCGACCTCTGTATAACACAAATGCTACAGAGCAGTTACATAGACTTTCTCGATGGTTATTTACTCGTAAGTACTTTTACAAGCGTTGAGCACTTTTGTGTGGCATGCAGCACATATGACAGGATACAAAGTGTCTGAAGAAACACACATAAAGAATGTGATGATGGCAGTAACCGGAAATAGTTATTAAATAAATTAAAATTGCGGTTGCCGCGCGGAGTGGCCGAGAGGTCTAAGGGGCCAGCCATGTCACGGACTGCGCGGCCCCTCCCGACGGACGTTCTAGTCCTCCCTCGGGCATGGGTGTATGTGTTCAAATGGCTCTGAGCACTATAGGACTCAACATCTTAGGTCATAAGTCCCCTAGAACTTAGAACTACTTAAACCTAACTAACCTAAGGACATCACACACTTCCATGCCCGAGGCAGGATGGTGTATGTGTTGTTCTCAGCATAAGTTAGTTGAAGTAGTGTGTAAGTCTAGGAACCGATGACCTCAGCAGTTTGAACCCCTTAGAAATTCACACACATTTGAACATTTGAAAATTGCGGTCTTGGCGGAACGTTGTAATAAAAAGTGCATTACTCCATGTAATCTACTTTTTTCGTCAAAAATAGGTTGTCAAAATCCTCAAACGCTTTGGTACCACTGTGTGACATTGCAGAAATATATAAGACAAAAGGCTTTCCGGCTGTTTGTCGAAAAGCAGAAGATACAGTTGGTGGATAAAATTGTGAAAACGGCAAATTCACAACAGAGTACCATGCGTAATACGGTGTAACAAAACCTCTGCCATTCAAAACAGCTTCCAGTCATGTCGGGACGGATAAATACTTGTTCTGTCTGGATTTTAAGGGAATGTAATACTGCTGTTCCTTCAAAATAGTGTTCAGGTAACGATCATGGAATGGACGGCGAGCATGCACGCTTCTCTTCAAAGTAGACCACGAAGGATAAAAAGTATTGAGATCTGGCGACTGTGGCGGGCAGAGGAGATGTGTCAATTCATCTTCGTGCTCACAAAACCAGTCCTGCACGATGCGAGCTCTGCTGACAGGGGCTCTATCGTCTTCGAACACAGCATCACCATTGGGGAATAAATTGTCCAATGGAATGGACCCGATTGGCCAAAATGGTAACATAATCTTTGGCAGTAGTGTGACCTTATAAAGCACTCATGGAGCCCACGGAATACCATGATATGGCTGCCCAAATCATCACCGACAACCCCCACCCCCCCTTCCCCCCGTTCCCCTCACGACAGGTTTCACTCCTGGCAGCAAGCGATCTGGCTTGGGACAGCGTACGGCAGACGTTGGAAACGACGAGGAACAAAGACTCTTCCGACCAGATGACTTCTTTCCATTGCTCCATAGTCCGGGTCTTACAGCTTCGGCTCCACGTTTTCCTATTGCAGGCATTTGCATCACTGACGTATGGTTTTCCATCCCAGCTCACTTGCAGCTTACGGAGCTCCCTCTGTATTGTTTTGGTACTGACAGTGGTCACGTGTGCGACATTCATTTCTGCAGTGACTTTTGCAGCTGTACTCCTTTTATTTTTCGTTACAGTCTTCTTCAATGTGTGACCATCACGATCACTCAACATAAACTTTCATCCGAATTGTAACTTAGCGCCGGCCGGGGTGGGCGAGCGGTTCTAGGCGCTACAGTCTGGAACCGCGCGACCGCTACGGTCGCAGGTTCGAATTCTGCCTCGGGCATGGATGTGTGTGATGTCCTTAGGTTAGTTAGGTTTCAAAGTTCAAAGTTCTAGGGGACTGATGACCGCAGCAGTTAAGTCCCATAGTGCTCAGAGCCATTTGAACCATTTGTAACTTAGCGGATGATGTTTTTCCGCTTTACCTGTATACGATATAAATCTCCGATGCGGTGTCTCTTAAAACACTAAACACTTTGGTTATCTTGATTACGAAAGCACCCACCATACGAACACCAGCAATTCGCCGACGTTGGAATTCCCTCAGCTCCGATGCAACGCACTCGCAGCCACACAACCCTGTTCTGACACCTTGAACGTACTGAAGGCATCGCTCACGGTGTCGTTCGCGGTCAAAAACAATAGCGCATCTGCAGGCATGGCCAGCAGCTACATTTATATTCAAACATGCATATGTCGCGGTGTTTCCATATTTTCTCCAACCCCTGTACCTTCTCAGATCCGTACCTAACGACTGCTCTGATATCGTTTTTAATATCTTCCTGTTCAAAACCAGCACCTCACTCTTTACATGCCACAAACGGCCTGTTAAGTATTAAGTGTCACGTACCCCACCCCTCTCCTTTCTTTCCTTTTTTGCCGTATACTGTTCCTCAAACCACAAAAATAACTAATTTTCTTTCCTCAGAAAACATTGAAGCATTATGTTTCCACTTTTGTAAGACTCTTACATTGATTTCCTTTGGTCGGTCTCATATTTAGAACATGTCCATTTTACCCATTCACCTCCTTGTCAACATTCCCCGGTTTTCTCTCTCGTCACTTGAACTCACACCTCCAGCTTACTTCGTAAGCTCGCTTTGTTATTTTTGTTCGGTGGAGACGTCGATTAACACAGTGGTTGCTGAGAACCTTTCTTGTCTGCGATTTCTAGTATGAGTATTTGCAAACAGAAATATGTGGACAAAAACTTATGACACCGACGTCATTGTATTGCTGCCAGAAGTAAATTCTTTTTTACTTTATTTGTTTGGTAACATTTTGAAACATCTCTAAATAGCACTTGTTATTCACTTTACAACTTCAGTTCCTCTGTCATCTGGAGGTCATTATTATTATACACTATTTTAATTTATTTTCGTAAAATCGTTTGTGATGTAAGAAGTAATTGTTATTATTTTTTTGAGAACCATCACTTTCTAAAACTTTTGGTTGCGTTAACATTGATGCTCACGTATTATAGGGATATTAACAGATAGGTCGAGATTACATGTTTATTTTTCTGTAACTTGAAGAATGACTTGTTTCCTGCGAATTCCTGTACAATTCTTTTTCCTAATAAATTTCTCATCAACCAAAACGTGCTGCAACGCAAAACCAGTTTCAGTTACATACACGTTCTGGTCACAAAGGGAGCTGGAAACATCTTTTTCTCTGGCGCCCTCTTTTCCACCCTCGCAAGAGCTAGCATCCAAATAGGGCACTAGTGCGTGTTTTCTTTTGTTGTTTTAGTCGTTAATATGTTATCTCCTAATACCAAATTGTAACAAAAATCCAACGTTTTCATAACTTTTCAGAATTAAAATTAAGTACGTGCGATTTATCAGTTGTTCCAAGTGGCTACTTTTCTTCTTTTTATATCATTTATCCGGGTTACATGAACATTATCTTCCATGTTATTTTCAGTAATTCCTCCGTCGTTATATATTTGAGAAGGGCATTATTATCGACAATGATTCTTCCGTGGAGTAAAAAACAATGATGGATTCTTTATTATGAAATACGGAAACACTAAACCATGGCACAGTGGTGTCCTGAGCGATGACTAGTCGATGCTGGCAGATCAATCCCCTTACACCTTCACTTCATCTTCGAATTCACTTTTTAAATGTTAATCCCGAGACGCAAGGTTCGCCTTTCCACTTTTGTCTATTTATCGCCTGGACGTACGTCCCGTTGGGAGTTGAGTTCCTCTTAATGGTGCAAATACAACCTGTTTTCAGAGATGCTATAAATCGCCTTTGAAAGGTAACTGCCCTCTTCGCCAGGCAAACTTACTCTCCTCGCATTTTCTCTTGCAACATCTTCGGGAGAAGCAGGACTCGGAATCGCAATTGGTCACCCGATTTCCCAAACAGGTTAAGGCGACGAGAATACGGCTGGTTTCTTTCGCAACACTCCATCTGTAATGATCTCATTGTTGACGGAACGTTAAATTCTTGATCTTCCTCTCGTCTACCTCACAAAGCGCAACTGACTGGTTCATGTTTTATTATATTTGAAGCGCTCTGGACTATCCTTACGCACAGGACGCTTGTGACATGTCGCCATCTAAGCTAGGTGCTAAACTCCGGTATCGCTTTTTGGGGAAATGAACAATTGTGAGTGGCGAAATTTGTTTTGCGGTAGAAATGCTTTGTTTAATTGCTTCCTGACTCAATGGGAACGCACCTATTTTACAAAGACAAGCTTGCGGGAAGAAAGTACGTTTCTGCGAGCGACATGCGACATGTGACATGTTTACCTGAACATGAAGATCGTAGCAGTATTCTGAGGAGTTTTAATATTCATTGTAAATATTTCAGTTTCATCAGATAATAAACAGGAACGGATCTGTCAGTGTATCCTCCACGTCGACTCTGAATGCAGATGTTTTATGTCGTTAGAGGTGAATGGATCTGTTGACAGCGACGCTGGTGGGGAGCCCAGTATGTGCATGCTCCTAATGCGCAAGTAAGGTCATTTGAAGGGCGTCGCTTTGCAGCTCGGTAGTCATATTGACCGACTACCATACGTCTTGTGTACAGTGTACCAGTGATAAGACATGGGTATCAGGAGCAGTCAATAGAACATTTCGTAACATGTAGATCAGCTGCTGGGCGTATGGATTAGATCTGGAGACATTTAGTTTGTGGAATAACAGAACGGGTCGTTAGGGTCGTTCTGGTTGCAGCAGGTCTACGATCTCGCGTACCTATGGCCAGACGAACAGTCACACTATAACGCTCCTGCGCAGTCGAATGGCGCAATGTTTCCTTTGCAAACTACACCGACGATTCCCTTCCCTCTATTTATACAGTACGAGACTGTGATCCGAATCAGTTGACATTATTATTGGCAGGACGCTAAACTCTAATCATTTTAACACTGCCCAGTCGACCTCAGTGGTCAAAGTAAGTCCTACCTGAATGCAAGTAATGGTTTTGTATTGGTATACAGCAGGTAGTCCAGATCACAAAGGCCTAGTTACTGGCTAAGTGATGTGGGGGACGATCAGATGCAGTACAAGTGGATCTTGCCTTTGTTATTTGGCAAGAGAGGGCAAAACAGCACCTCCATATCTTTCAAATGGCTATTGCCAAACGGTGGCTCTTTCAACACGATAATGCTTCAACGCGATGTGTGCTTTGTGAGGACTGCAAGTTTCCCAAACCTCTATAGTTTTCAGCGGGTTCAGGACACGATGATGGGGCAGTACCTACAGGAATATCAAATTTTGGCTTTACCAGATATAGCTTGTATCAAATCACACGACAAACGACGCGTTTCAAGAAACACGTTCAAATGCTGAGGTTAACAAGAAACTTCAGATATTGACAGCGAGTTCGGACTGCCTAACAGCAACGCTGGTAGATCTGGAGCCCGGTCCTCAGATTTGAAGTAAACCTGAGGCTGGGTCCGCGGCTACTGAGTGCTGTTCTGAGTGTTGGGAGAAGTCGCTGTAGCTGTAGCAGGTGACACGCGAGTGAATCTGATGGAGCCCGCGTGACATGAGGACGACTGATTTCAGTCCGACGTTTTGATATCTAGCGTCTGTTAACTAAACTCACCATACAAAGCCGGCCGAAGTGGCCGAGCGGTTCTAGGCGCTACAGTCTGGAACCGCGCGATCGCTACGGTCGCAGGTTCGAATCCTGCCTCGGGCATGGATGTGTGTGATGTCCTTAGGTTAGTTAGGTTTAAGTAGTTCTAAGTTCTAGGGGACTGATGACCACAGCAGTTAAGTCCTATAGTGCTCAGAGCCATTCACCACACAAAACTTTAGTCATCCCTAAAACAGCCTACTGTTTGCTTTGAAGTACTGTAAATGGTGTAGAATCGGTAGCAGGCAGTCATGTGACCCCAGTACCGCTGGCAAAAGTCAGAGTAGTAAAGTACACTGAAGGAAAAGAATTGCAACACCAAGAAATAATTAATGTACATATATGAAAATTTGGGAATACATTTGTTTATGTAACATATTTAAGTGATTAACATTGTAAGATCACAGTGCGAGAGAAGCCATTGATAATGTGAAATGCTGGTACGTTAATAACCGGTGTAACAGCCAGAATGTTGAGTGGAAGCATGCAGATGTGCATGCACTGCGTTGTGCAGGTGCCACAAGTCAGTTTGTGGGATGGAGTTCCACGCCTGTTGCACTTGGCCGGTCAATACAGGGACGGTTAATGCTGTTTATGGATGGCGCTGGAGGTGTCATACTACGATCTCCCACACACGCACGGCTGGAGACAGAGCTGGTGATCGAGCAGGCCAAGGCAACCTGTCGACATGTTCGTTTACAGCAGCGGTACGTGGGCGAGCGTTATCCTGTTGGAGAAGACCCTCTGAATTGCCGTTCGTGAATGGCAGCATAAAAAGGCGAATCACCAGACTGACATACAGATGTGCAGGCAGGGTGCGTGGGATAGCCACGACAGTGCTCCTGCCGTCGTACGGAATCGCACCCCAGACCATAACTCTAGGGGTTGAAACTTCCCCTTCGAATGTAAACAATGACTGCGCTGGTAAACTACGTTATTTGATACTGAAACAGCTGAGTAAAACTGAACGTAGTCAGACAGTTTTCTCTTTACTTATTCTGATCATTTCTAAACTGACACACAATATTTTAATAATCCCTACAAAACAATAGCCCTGACTAACAATAACCTATCCTTCATGAATCACTTACCTCATCAAAATCTTCGTTACTCGAACTACTGGAATACAGCGAGCGCCAATACTGCCAGCGAAATAAAAGATTCAAACTACTGAAGGCACTAACTACTGATAGGCATAGTTAGCAAATGAGAGATTTTGATAGAGAACAAACAATGTATTTACCTTAATAGTGTTCAAAAATCATTATATATATTTTTGATATCTATTTTGACAAATTTCCTTTTTCTGATGGACACATGTCCAGATCGTCCGCTCACCTCCAACTGCCCAACGCTACGGGCTGTTCACATCCAACTGCCCAACACTACACTAGCGAATAATCCAACAATGAGTCCAACCAGCCACAGACTGCACACAGAGCAGTCAGCGATTTTAATACAGAGCGCTATGTGGCGTCACCAACATAAAAACCTAAACAGCCTACTTACTGGGTAGGTCCTGTGTGTCTAGCACGTAGATTCTTGCCGGCAATCAAATGCCCTCCTTGCAGCCAACACACGACCATCACTGGCACCGAAGCAGAACCACCCTTCATCAGAAAACACAACAGACCTCCACCTTGCCCTCCAGTGAGTTCTGCCTCGACAACACTGATGCCGCGAAGGGCGGGGATTGCTGTCAGTGAAATGCACGCTACAGAGCGTCTAGCTTGGAGCTGTCTTTGAAGCAGCGGATTTCCAACAGTTCGTTGTGTCACTGAGGAGCCAACTGCTGCTCAGATTACTGCTACAGAAGCAGTACGATACGCTAGAGTCGTACGCCGAACACGATGGTCTCCCCTCCCTGTAATCCTCCGTGGCCGTCCGGAGTCCTGTCTTCTTGCGGCGGCACGTTCCCGTGAATACCGCTGCCAGAAATCATGTACAGTGGCTACATTCTTGCGAAGTCTCTCTGCAACATCGCAGAATGAACATCCAGCTTCTCGTACCCCTGTTACATGCTCTCGTTCAAACTCAGTGGGATGTTGACAAGGGCGTCACCTGAAAGGCATTCTTGACTGACATCAACGTACCGTGTCCAATTCCAAAGGTAACTAACGCTCACTACCGTCACAGTGACTATTTAAAGCAAACCTGATTTCATTCCTATAGAGGATTCAAAGCAAACCTGATTTGCATCCTCATAGTGGTTCTACTAGCTCTAATCTTATGCGACTGCCGCGAAATTTGAACAGACATTATCTTTCAGATGTAGAATCGCGCCTACCAATTTTAGTTGATGTCGCACAGCTCCTTCTTGATGTTCCGGTTTGTTTCCAGCAGTGTATATGCCAGTCTGTTGTATGTGACAGAATAGCAGAGAGAAGGTGCTGTGTTTGGATGTGCCCTTGTGCTCACCGTGAATGAATTTGCTGATTTGTTTGTGTATTAAAAAAATGGTTCAAATGGCTCTGAGCATTATGGGATTTAACTGCTGAGGTCATCAGTCCCCTAGAACTTAGAACTACTTAAACCTAACTAACCTAAGGGCATCACACACATCCATGCCCGAGGCATTGTGTATTAAAGCAGACTGTTCAGCGTGTATACAAGGAGTGGTGGAGGACTGATAACCATGAAACATACAGCAACAGTGGTCGTAAAAGGATCCCTACCGACAGGGATCAGAGGCGAGTATCACGTCTTGTGAATGTCAATCGGTTTCAAGGCCGAGAGGAATAGCAGCTGTTGTCTGCGATTGTAGTTTAGTCTCACCCAGCTTCCCAGAGAATCTATAAAGGGAACTGCATGCAGTGGACATTTTGAGTGAGGTATCTCACCAAAGGCCATTGTCCGTTGGCGGAAAAAAATGCTGCTCATCTACAGAGGGCTAAACAACACACAAGCTGGGAAGTATTAATCATTCACTCGGAAAGCGCACCAGCGCTGTGGATAGTGAGAGCATCTGTTTCGATAGAAGATGGAAGACATTATATTACTGTCGAGCGATATTGACGTGTTTCGTGTCATTACCGTAGTTAGGTTTTCATGCTGCATGCAGAAAGTATCTTCATTGAACATATCAATATATTTGAAGTATTCATCTAATGGAATTACAGTTTCCTTGAGACATATGAGTCTCAAATGACGGAAGCTGCAGGAATGAATTGAACTGTGCACTGCAGCTGGTACTTCAACCCAGGTCTGCTGTTTATCGCATATATGGAGGAACGATTACACCACTGTAGCAGTAGGGCCACGATAGCCCACTCTAGTCCAATGCAGGGGTGTTATCCCTAATGCTGTTCTGTTGTAGTGGTTAGCACATCTGCCTAGTAAGCAGTAGACCTGGGTTCAAGTGCTGTCTGTGGCACACATTTTAATTCATTTCTTCAGCTTCTGCCGTTGTAGAAGATAAAGTCGAGACTCATATGTTTTAAGGAAATTGTAATTCCATAAGAACAATAGAGCACCTACATGCAGGATTTCCCCAGTACGTGCAAAGATGGGGTGCTAGTCCAATACCGGAGCGCCTCGGCAACAGTGACGATTTAAGAAGTGGAAGATGAACGGCAGGCATGAATTACAGTTTGTGTTAGAGAGGGCACTGGGCGAGGGTAGTCCGTGCAAGTACGCTAGCCATACTACTGCAGTGGTGTAATGGGAAGCAAATCTGCCTCGTCCTCAAGAGACCTGTGTTCAAGTCCTGGCTTTGGCTCACATTTTAGTTCATTTCTTCAGCTTCTGTCATTATCAAAGAAAAAATTTGAAGTATCTCAAACTTAATTACATATGACATTTGTATGATTTTTAACTCTGCGTACTACCTTTGCATTTGGTTTAAATGGCTCTAAGCACTATGAGACTTAATATCTGAGGTCATCAGTCCCCTAGACTTAGAACTACTTAAACCTAGCTAATCTAAGGACATCACACACATCCATGCCCGAGGCATGATTCGAACCTGAGGCTGTATCATAAGCGCGGTTCCAGACTGAAGCGCCTAGAACCACTCAGCCACAACGGCCGACCCTTTGCATTTGCTTACGATTATGTAAGCGCACTGAACACAATACAGGTTGCCAGGTAATGACTGCGTCAGCTGTACCGAGAAAAATGTCTGTATCGACCGAGGCTTTCGACTTCCGTCGATATTTGTAGTTGTAAATTATAGATTGCAGCGATTAGTCGTCCTTTTTAAATTTTAATGTGCAGATCTAGATTTCGGCTAAAACCTAGCCATTCTCAATGCTAAGAATACAAGAAGCACATAGTTCGATGAAGTCATAAAAAGTTACAGGTAACGGCTTAACTCATATGGTTTGTATATTACATACCACTATTATTTTCGCTGAATGCATGTAATTCCCTATTGGTCGGGCTTCATCCACAGTTCATTGAATACTACTGTTTGTGGAAGGCAGGCTGTATAGAGAACACATCGGTTGGTTCCATGGCGCCATTTACTTGAACTATGTATATAAACTTCAAGGAAAGTAAATCACTTCAAATTTGCATGAGCATTACATAAAATGAAACATAAGTAAAATTCTTACATTGTCGTCCGACTTATTTCAAATTTGCCAGAAAGTCATAAAACTGTTTTGCATTTACATGGAGTGTGCAAGCTGTGGTAGCTTCATAATGATGTGGACTGTGTTCAAATGTGGACTGGGTCCTCTGGTCCAACTGAACTGACCATCGACTGGAAATCATTAGGTTCAGCTACTTGAAGAAAATTTCAGCCATTCACGAACTTCGCATTCCCAAACAACGATGTCGTGTTACCGGTCCATAGTTGTTCGTGTTTGGTTTGAAGAACATTCTGGACAATTCGAGCAAACGACAACGCCACCCAAATCGGCCGACATGAATCTCGTCGAATGTTGTTGTTGTTGTTGTGGTCTTCAGTCCTGAGACTGGTTTGATGCAGGTCTCCATGCAAGCTGCTTCATCTCCCAGTACGTATTGCAGCGTACAGCCTTCTGAATCTGCTTAGCGTATTCATCTCTTGGTCTCCGTCTACGATTTTTACCCTCCACGCTGCCCTCCAATGCTAAATTGGTGATCCCTTGATGTCTCAGAACAGTTCTACCAACCGATCCCTTCTTGTAATCTAGTTGTGGCACAAACTCCTCTTCTCCCCAATTCTATTCAATACCTCCTGATTAGTTACGTGATCTACCCATATAATCTTCAGCATTCTTCTGTAGCACCACATTTCGAAAGCTTCTATTCTCTTCTTGTCCAAACTATTTATTGTCCATGTTTCACTTCCATACATGGCTACACTCCATACAAATACTTTGAGAAACGTCTTCCTGACATTTAAATCTATACTCGATGTTAACAAATTATTCTTCTTCAGAAACGCTTTCCTTGCCATTGCCAGTCTACATTTTATATCCTCTCTACTTCGACCATCATCAGTTATTTTGCTTCCTAAATAGCAAAACTCCTTTACTTCTTTAAGTGTCTCATTTCCTAATCTAATTCCTCAGTATTTGTTGTTGTTGTGGTCTTCAGTCCTGAGACTGGTTTGATGCAGCTCTCCATGCTACTCTATCCTGTGCTAGCTTCTTCATCTCCCAGTACCTACTGCAACCTACATCCTTCTGAATCTGCTTAGTGTATTCATCTCTTGGTCTCTCCCTACGATTTTTACCCTCCA
The DNA here is from genome assembly GCF_023864275.1 of Schistocerca cancellata. NCBI lineage: Eukaryota > Metazoa > Arthropoda > Insecta > Orthoptera > Acrididae > Schistocerca > Schistocerca cancellata. The sequence goes on along the minus strand of NC_064626.1, from coordinate 387,693,001 downwards.
CGCTGCCCTCCAATACTAAATTGGTGATCCCTTGATGCCTCAGAACATGTCCTACCAGCCTATCCCTTCTTCTGGTCAAGTTGTGCCACAAACTTCTGTTCTCCCCAATCCTATTCAATACTTCCTCATTAGTTATGTGATCTACCCATCTAATCTTCAGCATTCTTCTTAGCACCACATTTCGAAAGCTTCTATTCTCTTCTTGTCCAAACTGTTTACCGTCCATGTTTCACTTCCATACATGGCTACACTCCATACAAATACTTTCAGAAATGACTTCCTGACACTTAAATCTATACTCGATGTTAACAAATTTCTCTTCTTCAGAAACGCTTTCCTTGCCATTGCCAGTCTACATTTTATATCCTCTCTACTTCGACCATCATCAGTTATTTTGCTCCCCAAATAGCAAAACTCCTTTACTACTTTAAGTGTCTCATTTCCTAATCTAATTCCCTCAGCATCACCCGACTTAATTCGACTACATTCCATTATCCTCGTTTTGCTTTTGTTGATGTTCATCTTATATCTTCCTTTCAAGACACTATCCATTCCATTCAACTGCTCTTCCAAGTCCTTTGCTGTCTCTGACAGAATTACAATGTCATCGGCGAATCTCAAAGTTTTTATTTCTTCTCCATGGATTTTAATACCTACTCCGAATTTTTCTTTTGTTTCCTTTACTGCTTGCTCAATATACAGATTGAATAACATCGGGGAGAGGCTACAACCCTGTCTCACTCCCTTCCCAACCACTGCTTCCCTTTCATGCCCCTCGACTCTTATAACTGCCATCTGGTTTCTGTACAAATTGTAAATAGCCTTTCGCTCCCTATATTTTACCCCTGCCACCTTTAGAATTTCAAAGAGAGTATTCCAGTCAACATTGTCAAAAGCTTTCTCTAAGTCTACAAATGCTAGAAACGTAGGTTTGCCTTTCCTTAATCTTTCTTCTAAGATAAGTCGTAAGGTCAGTATTGCCTCACGTGTTCCAGTATTTCTACGGAATCCAAACTGATCTTCCCCGAGGTCGGCTTCTACTAGTTTTTCCATTCGTTTGTAAAGAATACGTGTTAGTATTTTGCAGCTGTTGCTTATTAAACTGATTGTTCGGTAATTTTCACATCTGTCAACACCTGCTTTCTTTGGGATTGGAATTATTATATTCTTCTTGAAGTCTGAGGGTATTTCACCTGTCTCATACATCTTGTTCACCAGATGGTAGAGTTTTGTCAGGACTGGCTCTCCCAAGGCCGTCAGTAGTTCCAATGGAATGTTGTCTACTCCGGGGGCCTTGTTTCGGCTCAGGTCTTTCAGTGCTCTGTCAAACTCTTCACGCAGTATCGTATCTCCCATTTCATCTTCATCTACATCCTCTTCCATTTCCATAATATTGTGCTCAAGTACATCGCCCTTGTATAGACCCTCTATATACTCCTTCCACCTTTCTGCTTTCCCTTCTTTGCTTAGAACTGGGTTTCCATCTGAGCTCTTGATATTCATACAAGTGGTTCTCTTATCTCCAAAGGTCTCTTTAATTTTCCTGTAGGCAGTATCTATCTTACCCCTAGTGAGATAAGCCTCTACATCCTTACATTTGTCCTCTAGCCATCCCTGCTTAGCCATTTTGCACTTCCTGTCGATCTCATTTTTGAGACGTTTGTATTCCTTTTTGCCTGCTTCATTTATTGCATTTTTATATTTTCTCCTTTCATCAATTAAATTCAATATTTCTTCTGTTACCCAAGGATTTCTAAGAGCCCTGGTCTTTTTACCTACTTGATCCTCTGCTGCCTTCACTACTTCATCCCTCAAAGCAACCCATTCTTCTTCTACTGTATTTCTTTCCCCCATTCCTGTCAATTGTTCCCTTATGCTCTCCCTGAAACTCTGTACAACCTCTGGTTCTTTCAGTTTATCCAGGTCCCATCTACTTAAATTTTGTCCGTCGCTCGTGGTCTCGCGGTAGCGTTCTCGCTTCCCGAGCTCGGGGTCCCGGGTTCGATTTCCGGCGGGGTCAGGGATTTTCACCTGTCTCGAGATGACTGGGTGTTTGTGTTGTCCTCATCATTTCATCATCATCCAGGAAAGTGGCGCAATTGGACTGAGCAAAGATTGGGTAATTGTACGGGCGCTGATAACCACGCTGTTGAGCGCCCCACAAACCAAACATCATCATCATCATCTACTTAAATTCCCACCTTTTTGCAGTTTCTTCAGTTTTAATCTACAGGTCATAACCAATAGATTGTGGTCAGAGTCCACATCTGCCCCTGGAAATGTCTTACAATTTAAAACCTGGTTCCTAAATCTCTGTCTTACCATTATATAATCTATCTGATACCTTTTAGTATCTCCAGGATTCTTCCAGGTATACAACCTTCTTTTATGATTCTTGAACCAAGTGTTGGCTATGATTAAGTTATGCTCTGTGCAAAATTCTACAAGGCGGCTTCCTCTTTCATTCCTTCCCCCCAATCCATATTCACCTACTACATTTCCTTCTCTCCCTTTTTCTACACTCGAATTCCAGTCACCCATGACTATTAAATTTTCGTCTCCCTTCACTATCTGAATAATTTCTTTTATTTCATCATACATTTCTTCAATTTCTTCTTCATCTGCAGAGCTAGTTGGCATATAAACTTGTACTACTGTAGTAGGTGTGGGCTTCGTATCTATCTTGGCCACAATAATGCGTTTACCATGCTGTTTGTAGTAGCTTACCCGCATTCCTATTTTCCTACTCATTATTAAACCTACTCCTGCATTACCCCTATTTGACTTTGTGTTTATAACCCTGTAGTCACCTGACCAGAAGTCTTGTTCCTCCTGCCACCGAACTTCACTAATTCCCACTATATCTAACTTTAACCTATCCATTTCCCTTTTTAAATTTTCTAACCTACCTGCCCGATTAAGGGATCTGACATTCCACGCTCCGATCCGTAGAACGCCAGTTTTTTTTCTCCTGATAACGACATCCTCTTGAGTAGTCCACGCCCGGAGATCCGAATGGGGGACTATTTTACCTCCGGAATATTTTATCCAAGAGGACGCCATCATCATTTAATCATACAGTAAAGCTGCACGCCCTCGGGAAAAATAACGGCCGTAGTTTCCCCTTGCTTTCAGCCGTTCGCAGTACCAGCATAGCAAGGCCGTTTTGGTTATTGTTACAAGGCCAGATCAGTCAATCATCCAGACTGTTGCCCTTGCAACTACTGAAAAGGCTGCTGCCCCTCTTCAGGAACCACACGTTTGTCTGGCCTCTCAACAGATACCCCTCCGTTGTGGTTGTACCTACGGTATGGCTATCTGTATCGCTGAGGCACGCAAGCCTCCCCACCAACGGCAAGGTCTGTGGTTCATGGAGGGAAGGTCCTCAGTATTACCCGACCTAATTCGACTACATTCCATTATCCTCGTTTTGCTTTTGTTGATGTTCATCTTATATCCTCCTTTCAAGACACTGTCCATTCCGTTCAGCTGCTCTTCCAGGTCCTTTGCTGTCTCTGACAGAATTACATGGTCATCGGTGAACCTCAAAGTTTTTATTTCTTCTCCCTGGATTTTAATACCTACTCCGAATTTTTCTTTTGTTTCCTTTCCTGCTTGCTCAATATACAGATTGAATAACATCGGGGATAGGCTACAACCCTATCTCACTCAATCCCAAGCACTGCTTCCCTTTCATGTCCCTCGACTCTTATAACTGCCATCTGGGTCTGTACAAATTGTAAATAGCCTTTCGCTTCCTGTATTTTACCCCTGACACCTTCAGAATTTGAAAGAGAGTATTCCAGTCAACGTTGTAGAAAGCTTTCTCTAAGTCTACAAATGCCAGAATCGTAGGTTTGCCTTTTCTTAATCCAGCTTCTAAGATAAGTCGTAGGGTCAGTATTGCCTCACGTGTTCCAATATTTCTACGGAATATTTGTGAGAAATAATCGAGAGGCTAGTTCGGGCGTAAACTCCTGCACATGCAACACTTTCGCAATCATGGACAGCCATAGAGGCAGCACGGCTCACTTCCAACGACTTGTTGGGTCCAGGCTGCGTCGTTCTGCTTCACTACACCGGACGAAAGGAGGTCCGCCACGATATTAGAAGGTCCCCTATTACTTTTGTCACCTCTGTGTAATGCTTCCGACGTACCTCAGCACTCACTCCAATCTTTATTAAGGCGAAATGTTTGTTCTGCGAGTTGTATTATTGACTGAGGTATGTTTCTGGTTTTGACGGCAGGACGCAGACGCGGAGTCCCGGCGGGCGGCTGGACATGTAGGTCGCGCGGAGGCGCAGGTGCGGCGGCGGCGGAGCTGTGCGGCGAGGCGCGCCGCGCCGCGCGAGAATTGCCCTTACGTCAGCGCCTCTCCACTTCCAGGGACGCCGCTGGCATTCGCGGCTCTCGTGCCTCGAGCGCTCTCGCTTGCGACACCGGCCGACCTTTCGTTTGGGTACGGCCCCATCGGCGATTGCCGATTTTACGGCTGCTCAGATTTTACCCTTTGGCATTCAAAAATGAAATTTCCAAGCGGCAATAAGGACCTTATGCTAAAACTCAGAGCAGTTAAAGGGAAATCCAGGTAGAACCACTACTGCCCAACGAAGCTAAGTTGTCCGATGTCACAGTTAGTGTATTCCCACTTCTTGCTGATCTACGGAACTGCCGTGAAGTTAAAATGGTTCAAATGGCTCTGAGCACTATGGGACTTAACATCTGTGGTCATCAGTCCCCTAGAAATTAGAACTACTTAAACCTAACTAACCTAAGGGCATCACACAAATCCATGCTCGAGGCAGGAATCGAACGTGCGACCGTAGCGGTCACGCGCTTCCAGACTGAAGCGCCTAGAACCGCACTGCCACACCGGCCGGCTGCCGTGAAGTGGTAAACTCTTTAACGCTAGCCTCCGCACTGGTGATCGATAACGCTCGCTAGTGCAATGGTCCTCTGCTCTGGAGTAGTGTGTTGGAATCCGAAGGATGAGAGCAATTATCTCCACTGGCAGCGCCTAGCCCGAAATGAGAGGAGTGCTGGAGGCGTTCAGCTGCCGACCAGCAGACTGACGATACCCTGGTGCCATGCGAAAGCTCTCGCATACTCTTAAGTACCGATGAGTTATGGCGTTGCTGGTGGTACACGCTCAGTCGTGCTATTCGAGAGGAATAGGAGTGTGCACGTAGTGGGTTGCACCCTATTCCTTCCTGGATCATCATGAAAACCAATTTTGATGTCTGTGATAATCTGAAGAGGAAGTTTATAGACTTTAGATAAACAAAAGTCTTAAGCTGGTCGGCAGTATTTTTAACTTGCCGTAAACAGCGGCAAAGAGATTAAAAACTGCTATAGACGCAACTGGCAATATAGCTGAATTCATTGTTGAGGTTCGGGGTGGGATTGATTAAAACTCCTAAAAATCGCTGGTACGCTTTAGAATCAACAAGCGAGTGAAACTTCATTATACTAGATAATGATGACGACTTGATTTTGTGGGGCGGTCAACGGCCTGGTTATCAGCGCCCGTACAAATCCCCAAGCTTTGCACTGTCCAGTCTCGCCTTTTCCGTAATGATGATGAAATGATGAGGACAACACAAATGCCCAGTCCCCGAGCGGAAAAAAATCCTCGACCCGGTCGGGCATCGAACCCGGAACCCCGTGATCCAGGGACAGCAACGCTAGCAGTTTTTTTTTAAAATGTCATTTTGTTCGTTATTGTTCATTGCATTTGCTCGGGACGGACGTCCCATGACACACGTTCAACCTCATCGTTGATCCACGCACTTAGTTCTTTTTTTTAAATTATTATTATAGAGAGCAGCTAACCCTTTGACGGAAGACGCTGAGCTACCGTGCCGGCAATTTGCTTATCTTCTCTGTATCGTTCCAATTTCAAAACATGTACCGCAGAGGCGAGTATGATACTACACCACTAGTTGCTGACATTATATGCTGGAGGAACAAAATATAAGGGTGATCTGCAAGGTGGGTAAGGGAACTTTTCAAGAACATCAATGACTTTGAGTTTATTTATACTCTCGTTTATTCCTTTCTGGTAAATAGAAACATTTTCAACTATGATACACACGTAAACACGTGGTTTACTTGCTCTGCTTTCCGGCTGTTTTTAAATATTTAATAGTTTTCGGATTAATTATTACAGCCAAACACACTTCTCTGAGCCGATAATCTAAAGACTGGAAAAGCTTCCAGTAAGTATAATTAGTACGTATTGAGTTTGTTAGCGTCATATGAACGCTCTAAAGCTAGGAAGCCTTAACTCCCAGTCGACTGTACAATTTGTACTGCTATTCAACATTACATTTTTGGTAACATATTGACTGTCACAGCCGAATGAGCAGCGGCAGTGCCTCCGGTGTGTAAGAACCCGGCTTCGATCCCAGTACCCTCTCAGATCTTTTCTGTTGTGAAGAGGTCTGTAACGGGGTCCACTCAGTCCTTGTGAGACCAAACGAGGAGCTGCTTGAGTGCGGAAGCAGCGGCACCACCAGGACTCATCCACTGGCAACACGGCTGGAAGGACTGGCAACGCGCTGCTGTCCAGCCCCACGATTGCGGATTGCCTGGTGGGCAGCAGCCGGCCAGTCAGAACAGGCCTGACAGCCTAGTCCGCGAGTGGCGTCTGCACTATTTTCCTGAAAAAATGTATCGGCACTTTGCTTACGATTATGTGTTTAATTCTGCGCTCCGAAAGTAGCGTTAAGATACGCCTGTTTCAGAGCACAGTTTACTTACCTTGTTTCAGCACCACTGACTAGACTCACATGAAAGTGCAAATCGGAGTATTCATTTCTTATCCTGAAATTCAGTAAATTTTATTTGTATACTGGCGTTGTATCAAGAAGCTTTAGCACGTGTCTTGTAAAAATGTATACATATCATAATATTATTCATAATTTCCCTGCTCCGTACAATAAGCAGAAGTTTTACTAAGAGTATAACAAAAGAGATCTCCTCAATAGCGCAGCAGTTAAAGTGAATGATTGTCACACAAAAGGCTCGAAATGCGGCACTGCTTTTTCTCTCTCTCTCTCTCTTTTTTTTTTTTTTTTTTTTTTTTTTTTTTTTTTTTTTTAATTTGTGGTGAAGCTGAGATAGGTTGTGTTCACGCTCGTGAGTAAAACTGGAGGATCGATGCGGCTCCAGTTCGGACAAGCCGACATGAAGGGCTGGAGAGCTGATCAAGGCTTCTACATGCTGGCAACACTGGGCGAGGCGGTGCAATTCTACTCGTAAGATGCTGGTCTTGAAGTCGACCATCTAGATTTAGTTTTACCCTGATTTCCCTAAAGCGCTTAGGGTGAGTATCCGTATGGTCCCTTTGAAAAGGCATGTCCGATTTCCTTCCCCAATTACAGTCTGTACTCCGTTTCTAGTGACGCAGGGGTCGACGACGTGTTAAACCCAAACCTTCATTTCTCCTTGCTGACTTTCAACGACGTCGGTGACACAGGATCGCTATCTCTGTGCTTGATCACAGAATTTAGCTTGTTCATAATAAAATAAAATTTTTACATAAAACAAACCAAAAGCATAACGAGACGAAGGAGATACTACCCTGAACCAAATCAAACCATCTGCTTCCTATTCTCCTAAACAGAACGGTAGCTCGGTGGTGGTCAAGTTTCTCAAAATCAGTACCACTACTATCCATGTTTCTACCCCTATTCTGCATGGTGATGACTGCAGAAATTTCCGGGGGTGGTGGAGCATGGTGTATGTGTCAATTTGAGGGAAGCGATCCTGGTCTGGAAACGACCGAATTATTAGCGGGAATCGTTCTGATACCTCTGACAAAGGACCTCTTCTACTGCAAGCTCTTGGTTTCCATATTTTTGGGAGGAGGTAGCATGGACCAAAACAAGAAAAAATGTCCAGTAAACATGGGCTCCGAGGTACCTACCTTAAGATCAGTACCTAATAGCATAAGAGCTATTAGCACATTTTCATATTTGCTACTGTCAAACACATCTCTTCTACTGAGCAAGTGTCCATAACTCTTAAGATATTTATTTTAGAGCCCATGTTTACGAGATTTTTTTTCCTGTTTTGGTTCTTGCCACCTCCTCCCAAAACGGGGAAAGCAAAAGGGCCTACAGTAGAAGACGTCCGCTGTCAGAGGTATCAGAACAATTTTTGCTCATAACTTTTCACTCAATGATTTCCAAACAAGGGTCATGTACCTCAAATCAATACATTTACCCTTCTCCATCATCCGTGGAAGTTCGTATGTCATCACGGAATCACCCTGTATTTCACTATACTAGTCGCCACCAATCGGTATTTTTAAATAATAGATAGTATAAATTTTAAAGGACTACTATGAAGCAAGGGATTGATGGTCGGTAATTAATTACCGGTTATTCGTTAACATAAGCAACTTATACATTATAGCAATCTTCTCACAGCAAATATTGGAAGTGGCAATCACCAGTCATCTAAAAACGTGAGTTGCAAAGCATCAGTCGCTTTTAAAGGCTAGGCTTTGTCGGTCCAACTATACTCCTCCATTTTGTTCTATCTTTATTTATTGGCAAATTTGACATTTTGTTACCTCCCCTTCCTTCTTTTAACAAAAGATTTCCGTGAAACGTATTTGTTAAAAAGTGTTTATCTAAATAAATGTCCAAAAGTTACGATTCTCCTTTTCGAATAGTTGCTACGAAGTTTTCGCTCAAATATTTCTTTCAAAACATCTTCATTGAATTTTCGCTATGATCAGCTATGCGCGTTAGACCTCTACAGAGCACATTTTAATGTCTTCTGGTGCTTTCGGTCTCGTCAGTAGTGTCCAGCTCTCACAGTTCCTACAGGAGGATTTTCCAGACAATCATCTAGACAAACGGATTTTCTTTTCTATTCAAACCGACTTATTCACTGATAACTTTCATTGAAAACAGGTTTTGCTGTTGCAGTTCTTTTTATGTTTTCCAAAAAGCATCTGTTACCTTCTGTACTTAAGGTGCCTACGTAACAAAACTGATATTTTTACTTTATGGTTTTTTTAAGTTTGAACATTTTCTGATTGTTGGAAATTTAGTTAGGATATTCTGTTTGCGTTTTTCATTGCCAGCTGTTGGGGAAACATCACCCACAAAACTTAGGCTGTGAATGGAAATTCTGTTCCCTTTAATTACATGTGCTTTTGATTCAAAGATCTCTATAGCTTGTTCGATGAAAAAGGTTAAACAAATATGGTGACACTGAGAAAACTTGTGTTACCCCTTTTCCAATATTAGTCTTACGTTGCTTTCTCCATCAGTCTTCATCATTATTCTTTGGTACATATTTAATATTGTTCTCTTACCTTTCCACTCTAAATCTATATCTGTCAAATTCATGACTTTCTGCCAGCTAGATTAACTTGCACTCCTCCCCCCTTTTTTTGTTGCAACCCAGCTTGGTGCCGATTACGGGAGAACATAATTACAGCCAACGGAGCATAAAATTCTGTCGCAAACTTTCACACCTCTTGCAGTTTGTTGTACAGTGGGGCAGGGAGCAATGGCACTGCCAGTCATTCCACTTCAGTTTCATCTGGGGTTCCGTATTCCAAGGACTTCACGTAGCTCCACAGAGAAGAAAGCAGCAAACTGGGCGCGAGACCTGACCCACCCAGACAGCAACTGCACGCGCGCTGGCACGCCGTTTCACGGATTCGAGCAGGCGCGCCGGACCGGGACAGACGGCGCACGGTGGGTTAACTGCTAAGCCCGTCTTGCTGGCAAGTTTCGATGTGATTTTAGGTGGTTTCCCACATCGAAGTAGGTGAATAACGGACTGGTGACTATGTCCCGCCTCAAATCTCGCTACGCAAAATTTAGAAAACGATAGCACCCTCCCACGTAGTTAAAACTAGACGCAAACAATTGGGATGCACAAGTTCAGTCCCGGGAGGATAAAAGGGTGGCGAAAGGAAGGGCATCCGGCTATCCTCTGACTCTAACAACTCCAAATGCGATAATTAACACGCCGATCACTTATAAATGCTGGATAAATGCAAAAGAAAAAGAAGAAGTAAGAGCGAGACTGGAAACCACGCTGCGCGCACAGGCAGTCCCTTCCCAATAAGTGTTGCTCACGAAAAGAGCACTGTCTTGTTAAAAACACATCGGATCGCGGACAACGAGATATACATCCTGCAAGAAATGTGGCAGCACTTCTTAAACGAAAAATCAAATAACGTGCACCTTTCAAAGGGATTGCTATAAATGAAGTCCCATTAATTAGTCTTGTTTAGTTGAATGAGGTACGTTCCAAAAAACGTAGCTGCTGATGTGAGACGAGAATGCCTTGTAGTTTCTCGTGACTTCACACATTACATCAGGTGAAAACATAACCACGATCGTAAAAACCCTTATCCATTACAAGACAAGCTGTTGGAACTTCGGAATTGCCTTACTGCGCTGGGTGATCCATTCGCAGTACTCTTGGTTCAGAATCAATTGGTCCTATCACTTGCACACGCTGTTTACAATGGGAGGGTAACTGCTGCTACACCAGTACTATACACACTGGATTCTTTGAGCTATGTCTTTCGCAGAGAGTTGACAGGTGGTAATACTGTCACATCGAAACCACAATCAGGTCAGAATCCACAAACAGGTTCGTCAGTGAAGTACAACAGTATTGAAAGCGCATTTATTACGGATACCAACGTACAGCAAAAACTGAATTGAACTCCTGATCGGAAAGTGCTGTTATTTATACAGGCATCGAATATTCCAGAATATCCAAACGTTACAAATGTAAGACATTTCCAGAGCCTTCCAGGAATGATAAATACTAAATAACACGTAAGTGGTGGTGACTGGGATTGAAATGGCGACCCGCAGCGCGCCAGCAAATGACGCTAAGCGCTGCTCCACGAGGAGTGCAGCACAGCTCGCCCCATTGCTCCCTCACCTCAAAGCTTGTTTCAGAGGTTTACATTGCAGTTCACTACGGCACCCTGGATCAAGATCTTGTCAGTTTCTGTGGTTGGCAGCGCTGGAGGATCTTCGCGTTGTGGCCGCTTTGTCACATCCTTTCACAACGATGAGGCATCGGAGGTAGCCCCTCCCCCTCCCCTCTCCACCTACCGTCACAGTTCCGCCGTCATACAGCGTGTCTTCAGTTTCCTTGAACGAGAAATCCCATCGTTGATACGCACCTCAGCTCTCTAGGAGGACTTCATGCGGAGGACATGGACAACATCTCTGCGCTTTTGTCTTCTCGGTGACAGGTCATAATGCTCGACTTCCATGTGACGTCTGCCAAGCGACGAAGGTTACGATACGCCCAAAGTAGCACTTTGGTAACTTTTTCGCTATTCCCAATTTCCGCACAGGCGTAAAAATCCGTACCAAGTCTTAGGGGCTACATCTCACTATACAGTGTTTGGCGTAATAGCGTGGGCCGAGCGAGGTGGCGCAGTGGTTAGCACAGGGGACTCGTGTTCGGGAGGACGACCGTTCAAGCCCGCGTCCGGCCATCCTGATTTAGATTTTCCGGGGTTTCCCTAAATTACTTCAGGCAAATGCCGGGATGGTTCCTTTGAATGGGCACGACCGACTTCCTTCACCATCATTTCCTAATCCGATGGGACCGATAACCTCGCTATCTCGTCCCCTCTCCCGAATAAACCAACCAACCTAGGGCACAAAATCGAGCGATTTAAGTGTTTAGACAGTGTCTAAAGATAATCAAGCGATTAGACAACTGAGAGAAATTTCTGGCCAGCCAACCAACTAACGTTGTGGCGCTTTCGATTCTTCTCCTGGGAGTCCGGGGTCAGTACGCGAGCCAGCTGCCTTTCTTCTTAGGTCCTGGAGATGAGATCTTCCACGCAGTCATCCTGAGCGGGACCTCGGGAGCGTGGAGCAGAAAGAAGGGTGTCTTGGTTCGCTGTGTTATAAGCGAATGCGACGACGGGCAGTATTGTATCCCAGTCTCTCTGTTCGCCGTCAGTGTACATCGAGAGCACACCTACAACGTCTTATTGAAGCTCTCTCCTATCGAAGCAATACGATCTCCTCAGATTGGATTGTACCGTGGACACTGCTTTTGGTCGAGGACCTTCGTCCTCTCTGTGTAACATGAACGACACAGCTTCAAGTAAGTTGCTCTCCATACAACAGACTTCTTCCAGTAATGACGCCTCTCACAAAACTTTTCTCTAGACATTCGTTCTGCTTTGTGGGCAGTACATCCTGCTACACCATACGTTGAATCAATTACTGTAACTAGTAGTTTTTAATTTTCGACAACCAGTCGTGATCTTTATACAACAGTATAACCTGCCGCGGACATGCGAGGGGCGACTATGTATTTTTTTCCTGAGGTACAGTGATCAACAACGATGCAGCGCGCAAAAAAAATTCAAATGTGTGTGAAATCTTATGGGACTAAGCTTACACACTACTTAACCTAAATTATCCTAAGGACAAACGCACACACCCACGCTCGAGGGAATACAAGAACCTCCGCCGCGACCAGCCACACAGACCATAACTACAGCGCCCTAGACCGCTCGTCTAATCCCGCGAGTATGCAGCGCGCAGTTTGCTATGAGACGTACAACAGTTTATAAGCACGTTCCTTACATTCATTGGTCATCCAAGACATTGGACCGCCTGCTCGCCTCAAAATATTCGATTCACTTGCTCGCCTCAAAATATTCGATTTGTGATCCTCTGTCGTACGTATAATTTTGACCCTGAAAGCCACTAATTTGTAAAATTATTTGTGAGTTACAATTGAGGTGTCTTTTTCGTTTCCTTCTGAAAGCAGAAGGAATCTGTCCCATATAGGTATATCATAGACGGACCGTATACCATACATTATGTGCGTTCTGTGTCACGAAGTCAGTCTTTGACTTTTGGAAAACGTTATGCATCGGTCTCGTAGTGGTTCCGTCGTCCCATTCAGTCTTGTCTGATTTTCCGGGTTGGATGTTTCTCTTGCTAACTGTTCAATTTCCTGTACCCCGAGTATAAATATTGTTCACTATTTAAGTAGCGTACTTGTGCTTCGTATTGTACCCTGAAGTCTTCTTAACATATTAAGAGGATACTGATAAGACCTCTTCCCGCGAAAGTCGTTTCTGAAATTTCCAGATTAGACTAAAATGTCCGCTGTCTCAAATATTACTTCTCTAACGCGGTTCACTGTTCAGTTAATTAAAAACTAAAAACACAGGGCACTGGTAACCCCGGCGAAGAAGTTTTCACATTTGTTCGATCTACTTGGATGATCTTGTTCGGGTAGCACACACCGAATTTTTGGTTGATTTGCAATCTTAGATATTACATATCGGGTAGCGCTTCAATATAATCTTTCAATATAATCTTTGTCTACGCTATTCTGCATATCTTAAAGTATTTATTCACCTAGACTGAAACTCCATTTGCCGGCGGGAGTGGCCGAGCGGTTCTAGGCGCTGCAGTCTGGAATCGCGCGACCGCTACGGTCGCAGGTTCGAATCCTGCTTCAGGCATGGATGTGTGTGATGTCTTTAGGTTAGTTAGGTTTAATTAGTTCTAAGTTCTAGGCGGCTGATGACCTCAGAAGTTAAATCGCATAGTGCTCAGAGCCATTTGAACCATTTATTCTCCGTGTCTTGGACGATAAGCGTGAGGTGGTTGTTATTTCGTTTTGCTCCACATGTTTTTCACTTGTCATTCTTTTTTTGTTTCTGTGAAAATTCAAATGTTTTTATTCCACGCACTTTATACTACAGTCTTACTGTCTGCGAAACTTCGATTTTTAAAAGACAGAATGTTATTTAGCCTTAGTAGTAATTCTATCCTCGGCGCCCTTGTTTTTCTGAACTTCCATAATTTGCGAACGTCGATTCCCCAATGCTTAGCTATATTTTTGTTATTATCCTCATTTCTTAAGTTCTAAACAGTTTTAAGGGTTTTAGAATTTCTTTGAATCCAAGCATCTAAGTTAACATCTTCTTCCAAGCCAATTACGTTCACTCTGACCGTGGTGTTTTTATCTTCACGTTTTGTATTCTGCCGTGTGACCTTCAGTCTTCAACTAGCCACATTTACACCGTTACACGTTTCTTTGGCTCGCATACTATTCCCAATAAATGTGTGCAGCTAAACTGGCGTCTTGTTGAACGTGTGACCGCAGCTGCTCCTGTGACTACGGGCCCTGACCTTCGCATTATCGTTGCGGTTGGCAAATTCCTGCCGCTGTCCGCATTCCACGGTCCGGTCTGAATGAGCCTGATAGCGGAGAGATGAGGCGGTTATCTGACACGCGATCAGTTCCGCCTAATTGTGTTCAACAAGGTGGGATAACATGCCTCTGACTAGGTCGATTATCTGCAAAGTGTGGGCGGCCTGTTTTTATGATTGCAAGTCCGGAAACTTTATTCATTGACAAGTAATACTCTAGCAAACCAGACAAGCTGGTACGGAGATAAGCGTCCGAGCAGCTTGGGGGCGTATTGTCTAGTGAACCAAGACAAGACTTTCTCCTGCTGCTTTACTGTGAGTCATCACAGCGCGAAGCTGTTATGTGCTTAATTAACTCTAGAGTCCAGGACGTCCTATTGTTGGCGTTTGCAAGCACATCTCACCGTATGCAATTCATGATTTTATAAGTACTTTTACAAACTATATTTACTGTTCGCAAAATAAATAAATAAATAGTTTAAATGGCTCCGAGCGCTATGGGACTTAACATCTGAGGCCATCAGTCCCCTAGAACTTAGAACTACTTGAACCTAACGGCGTCACACACATCCATACCCGAGGCAGTATTCGAACCTGCGACCGTAGCAGTCGCGCGGTTTCTAGACTAAAGCGCCTAGAACCGCTCGGCCACACCGGCCGGCTACTGTCTGCATTACAGCCAACATTTAAAGATTGGTGGCACTAGGGGCTAGAACAGAAGTAGCCTTGAATGAGATTTTCACTCTGCAGCGGAGTGTGCGCTGATATGAAACTTCCTGGCAGATTAAAACTGTGTGCCCGACCGAGACTCGAACTCGGGACCTTTGCCTTTCGCGAGCAAGTGCTCTACGATCTGAGCCACCCAAGCACGACTCACCTCCCGTCCTCACAGCTTTACTTCCGCCAGTACCTCGTCTCCTACTTTCCAAGCTTCACAGAGGCTCTCTTACGAAGCTAGCAGAACTAGCACTCCTGGAAGAAAGGATATTGCGGAGACATGGCTTAGCCACAGCCTGCGGGATGTTTCCAGAAGTGAAGCTGTGAGGACGGGGTGAGAGCCGTGCGTGGGTAGCTCAGATGGAAGAGCAGTTTCACGCGAAAGGCAAAGGTCCCGAGTTCGAGTCTCGGTCCGGCACACAGTTTTAATCTGCCAAGAAGTTTCATATCAGCGCACACTCCGCTGTAGAGTGAAAATCTCATTCTGGAACCATCCCCCAGGCTGTGGCTAAGCCATGTCTCCGCAGTATTCTTTCTTTCAGGAGTGCTAGTTCTGCAAGGTTTGCAGGAGAGCTTCTGTGAAGTTTGGAAGGTAGGAGACGAGATACTGGCAGAAGTGAAGCTATGAGGAGCGGGCGTGAGTCGTGCTTGGGTAGCTCAGATGGTAGAGCACTTGCCCGCGAAAGGCAAAGGTCCGGAGATCGAGTCTAGGTCGGGCACACTGTTTTAATTTGCCAGGAAGTTTCAGAAGTAGCCTTGTTTATTTTCCTTAAACCAAACTGGATACAAAAATAGTTTTTTTTAATAAATGAAAAACGCCAGTTTGCTTTTGTTCTACAGTATTACTCTTATTGTGTTAACCGGATTTCGGTTTACAAGGCCATCTTCAGACATTTACTGAGTATTGTCACCAAAGAATTTATAACCTTTGCAAACAACATTGGAAGAGAAGTTACACGTCTTGATTGAAGCAGAAACATACAGTAAGTAACATCTTTGACAGTGTGGTGGTAATGCAATGAAAAAGTAAAAAATTGAACAGCAAATAAGTGAAAATGCCGTAGACAGGAAAATCTTTAACACAAAATAGGAACAGCATGCTTACGTAACAGTTTCTATTAATAAACAAAACTAATAAAATAAAATTAAATTAGACAAGGCGACACCCAACATGCCAGTGGTGGAATGCATTAATATTGTGACAGAGCTGATGCACAAGTCTAATGTCAGTCCTGTGGAATTGAATGACTGGTCAATCAGACCTGCTTGGCACAGAACTACTTCCAGTTCCAAGAGACTATAAACAATTAGATGGCTTAACTATGCGTTCCCCTGTTATTCCACTGTTGGCTGAAATATTTATGGACTATTTTGAACAAAATTTTCTAAAAATATAACCTCTGAGTGCAAATATCAAATACTGGTTTAGATATGCAGATGATGTCCTGTGTCTGTTGACTGGTACTACAAGACAACTCAACACATTTTTGAAAAAACTTAACAGTCAACATACAAATATTCAGTTCACAATGGAGATTGGCAACAAATCCTTAAACTTCTTAGATCTTACTATTGACATCAGCACACACACACACACACACACACATTATTTCAAAATTTATAGAAAAACTGCAACTACAGACACAGTAATACCTTCTTGCTCACAACACCCCATAGCTCACAAACATGCACTCAATGGTACACCCATGTCCAGAGATGATTTTAAAGCAGAGTCAGATACAATAAAATTTATTGCCACAGTCAATGGCTACAGTCCAGTTGTTATTGGCCACATTTTGCATATGAAACAAAAACGGAAAATTATACCCTCTCTCTATGCCCCATTTGCTTTCCCATTCACAGCCTGCAAGAAATGATGTACACTACCATATCTAGGTGAGGTATCACAGATTGTAGCCAAAGCACTGAAAGCCTACAAGTATAGGCTTTCCTACTACGTTAAGAACACGACAGCTCAGTGTATTTTCAATAGCAAAGGTAAGATCCAGTTATTGGCCAACAGTGGGGTATACTAAATTAACTGTTCTGATTGTGACAAGTTTTACATCGGTCAGTCAGGCAGAAACATAGGAACAGGGCTGGCTGAACATGAATGCAGCTGCAGGTTGCAGAATTCAGATTCTGCATTTGCTGAGCATGTACTGAGTGAGGGTCACAACTACCAGCCAGTGTCCCATGTACTTCACTTAGCAAACAAGGGCCATAAACTCAACCTGTTGGAAGCCCTGGAAATTAACAAACATCTAGCTCACAGTCCAGATCTAATCCTAAATGACCAGAAACAGCTCAACACTTCCCCTCTTCTAAACTTCATATAATCGTCTCTGTTGTTCATTACTTCCCACACTGTCCGTTCCTACATATTCTCATTTTCCTGTATTCATTAAGTTTTTTTGTTTTACTGAAGTTGTCTATGAATTAATTTCGACTGTAGTATCAACTGTGTATGCTTTCTTTTAATTGGTTCAAATGGTTCAAATGGTTCTGAGCACTATGGGACTTAACTTCTGAGGCCATCAGTCCCCTAGAACTTAGAACTACTTAAACCTAACTAACCTAAGGTTCAAATGGTTCTGAGCACTATGGGACTTAACTTCTGAGGCCATCAGTCCCCTAGAACTTAGAACTACTTAAACCTAACTAACCTAGGGACATCACACACATCCATGCCCGAAGCAGGATTCGAACCTGCGACCGTAGAGGTCCCTCGTTTCCGGACTGAAGCGCCTAGAACCGCTCGGCCACACGGGCCGGCGCTTTTAATTGGTACTTGTATTACTGTCCATGTTTAATACCTCTTGTAGTTGTCTCATCAAATATTGTTTATATTTTACTTGGTTCATTTATGTAATGCAAACAGTAACTTAGACACAGTTTGAGTATAATGTTGATGTTTTTCCTTTTTGCTCCTTTTGTAATCGAATAGGAAACTTACAAGAACATCATTTTTCGACATAGTCTCCTTGCGTTTCAACGCACTTGGACCATCGTTGTACAAGCTCCCTGATTCTCTCATAAAAGAGGGTTCTCGGTTGAGCTGCGAGCCAGGAATACACCACTTCTTTCACTGCTTCGTCCGAGGCAAATCGACGGCCCCTTAATGCCTGTTTGAGTGGACTAAACAAGTGATAGTAAGAAGGGGCAAGATTGGGACTATAGAAGGATGATCTATTACTTCAAATTTGAGTTTCTGGAGCGTTCAGCAGTGTGGGCAGCAGTATGCGGACAGGCATTGTCGTGCAACAACACACCACCTTTTGACAGCAATCCTCGGCGCTTGTGATGTTCTGTAATATGAAAAGTATTCTCAGCAGTCCTAGAAGAAGTTATCAGATGCTTAAAACCAGAAAATGAAAAAAAGCATACCTGTTAATGGCACATATATACAGCACTGATCACACTTTATATTTTGCCTCCAGTATAGGGAAGCTACGATAACTCTCTTTTGTGATTTGGCAAATTTATTTTACTTTGACTTTGTGATCCGATGCACTTCCTTCCGCCACATCCGTCAGTTAACGTAAGAGAAGGAAGTCGTGTGCGTTATGTGTCTGTGAATCGTGCAAACTTTGTTATCTGTGTGATTCTTGAAGGTTTTGCGGGACAGTGAGTATTTCAAAAGGCTTCGTGATACCGACAGGATGACGTCGACATCTTACCACTACATTTCAGTTGACAACCATTCAGCCATCTGTGTTCACTCACCTGAAAATGACTGAATAGATGTCAGCTGAAATATCGCGGCAAGAAGTCGACGTCAGCCAGCTGCAATCGCGTAACCTCAAGGAACTTGCTATGTCTCTTATCGTATTTTAAACGCTTATCAATTGCGTTTTCTGATGTGGAGAGTGGGGAAAAGTTCAGCATTTGCATAACGATTGAGGAAAACCACCTAAAACACGTACTCAGGCTGGTCGATATACCAGCTCATGGTCACGAGTAGCTTGAAGGAAATAGAACAAAGAATGGAGGAAATAAAGAGCGTTATAAATGAGGCCTGAAAGTCAGTACAGTTAAAGTGGTGTACAGCTAACACAGCAAAAGGAATGTGTTACAGATTAACAATGAACCCCCAGAACCAACTGATGAGTTGTTTTATGATGGACAATAGAAGAAAGCAACTAGATGGACAGTAAAAGAAATAAAGCTCCCCTCCTCCTTGCTTGCCGTTTCTGTACGTGGTTTGCATCTGTATATGGGTTTAGGCAGTGTCAGTGACACTTGGCAGCCCTATGCCGTTCCTGACACCACCCCCATATCCCGTGCCACTCTTCCCCGGAACGGAATTCGTGTACCCAACGTGTCTGCGTCTAGAGTAAATCTCTTGATCCAGTTTGAGATCGTTTTCTGAATGTGTGCGTACTTTGTATCGGAGGCGGGACATGGGTTACCAATACGGTATTTATATAGTTTGTTGCAGTGACGGATTAGCAAGATTTAGCAGATGCTACGCGCCCCACACATTAGGGGGCCCGGCGTGTGGGTTAAAAAATCTATCGAGCTAGACCTACTGTCAAATGGAAATATGGTTTCCAAACTTGGTGTTCAAATCTACATCGAGGAGTATCAATTGTAAGAGGTTGATACAGGGGAGGAAATCGCGTGGGGTCGCATCAAACCAGTCAGAAGACTGACGACTCAAAAAAAAAAAAAAAAATAGGAAAAGGCTATGGAATGAAATAATGGTACGCGGAGTATGTAGTCTTGAGAACTTATGAACTTATGAGAAACGGGCCAAGAAAGTCTTTTTATTGATTCGAAGGAATAAAAAAATGAGAATATTACATAAAGGAAGTTTGGGAGACGGCATTAGAAAGCACACGAGACTAGCACGGATGCGTACGACTGATATGCTGCACACTTGGAAAGTCTTCATTCGGCTACACGTGTAGAATGGCTGATGCTACTTCAGATGACTAACCTTAGCTGACTCAATCCTCTTTCATTCACGAAGACCCGCTTTCATAGACACGTTCGAATCTTTCAGAACAATTTCTGTAATTTTTAACACTTGTCACGATTTCTGATAAAAGAGAAAGATCAGAGCTGCTTGGAAGATGAGACACAGGTTAAGGGCTACTTTCGGCTCCGTTTTGTTAGCGGTGTGGCCAAAGTTGGGACGAGAATTATCACTGTGTAGGCGACAAGCAAACAAAAGCATTTAAGGACGTTTCGCCACATCTGTAAACACCATCTTCAAATGTGTGCTTTCGTTATCTTGGCAGTCGTCGAAGAAGGTAGCTACCCTACCGCTAACTAAGGTCTTGCAGGGTGAACCCGGGTTGCACTGACAAAATTACGGGAGTTATTAGGAGATTTTTTCTAAGTATTTTCGTATAAGAGATGCATGGTTTTTGGTGGCTCTGTACGGACTGGCAATGTAATAATTGTTTATCCGGTTTTGTACCCCACTTACCTAATTTCTGTAAAATTATCTTTACAACAGCGACACAGCCTGTACTGTGCAATCACCACAACGAACGACACCAAACAGCGATGCAACAAGTCTCAAACGAAGCACACGCACTGTGATGTGGTGGCCATCGGTGTCGCTACAGCTCAACACAGATTCAACGTTGATTCCAATGCATTCAGTGAACCCACACACGAGGTGCATATCGGCCAACTCTATAAATAAACCTACCCATACTGCTGTTAACGTGCAACTAACACTGCCGGCAAAACAAACCCGATTCGCGTAGTACTGTATGCAAACTTGACGTCGAAAAGTAAAGTGGGCGTTGCTGCTGTCGACAACAGGTACCGTGAATGAGTGCTACAAATTTGTTTCCAAATAAGACATATAGTGCCGACACTGATATCTGTACTGCTGTGAAGATATTTTCAGTGCCTGAGCACTGCCTGACAACAAAAAGGGAGGCATCCAGAAGGGGAGCAGGAAACGAAATGAAACTTCTTTGAGATGGTGTGTCACATTCCACAGATCACAGAATCGAATAAAATTCAAAAAGAATTTGGCAGTGTAGTCCTACTTGTTAGTAGGACGCTGTTTTGCTCACCAAACGCAAACATCATTGATTGTCCTGATGGCGACACGTGTAAAGCACCGCTCGGCACATTTGTCAACAACACGAGTTACGGAAGGATTTGATTGATACAACACATCCTGAGGCATCAAGGAATCGCCGGTTCGGTAACGGAAAGATGAAAGATGTGTATGTGTCTATGTGGTGGTGGTGGTTTGGGGGGGGGGGGAGGGGGAGTTGTAGAAGAGGACAAAGCTTGATTACAGTAAGCAGGTTCAAATGGACATACACCATCTGATTATAAGTATTGGGACCCCTCTACACCTATTAGTGGACGTTAGTATGGAGTGTGGCCACCCTTCCCCTTTGCCACATCTTACACCCCGCTGAGGACACTTTCAAGCGGCGTGTGAATGCGGAGGAATGGCAGCCCCATAATTCCTCAAGAACCGCGAACAGAGGATGTAGTGAAGTTGGTTTCTGGGGGTCTGGAGCGAGATAGGCTCATCCCAAAGCGTTCCATTATGTTTAGGTCGGAGCTCTGAGCAAGCCAGTCCATTTCAGGAGTGTCACTGTCCACAAATCATTGCCTCACAGATGCTGCTTTATGATAGGGTGCATAGACATGCTGATACTAGGAATCATCGTCTTTGAACTACTCCTCTGCTGTACGAAGTACAGAATACTGTACAATGTGTTAATATCCTTCCGCATTGTGCGTTTTCTTAACGCAATAAGCGGGCCACGCGCTAACTGCGAAAAACTCTCCAGTACCGTAACCCTACGTCCTCCATACGTCGCCACTGACACTATACACAACGGCAGTCAATGTTCTCCCGGCCTTCGTCAAAACCAAACTTTTCCATTGAACTGTCGCAAGGTATAGCGTGGTCCATTACTTCAGGTCGCTGGTTTCCCGCCACCCACTGTCCAATGGTGCCTCTCCTTACAGCACCTCAAGCGTCGCTTAGCATTGACTACAGAGATCTGTGGCTTATGAGGAGCTGCCCGACTATCGTTCCCCATTCTTTTTAACTGACTACGTGCAGTCCTTGTGCTCACTGCACCGCTGGTAGCAGTTTGAAACTGAAGAGTGCTTCCTTCCACTGATGTCATGAGATTTCTTACTATCACCCTCCGCAATGCTGTTCGTTCCCTGTGCGTGAATAGATGAGATCTACCTGGCTTTGGTTTCACTGTATCGCGTTTCGACTTCACGATCACATCACCAACAGTCGACTTGGGCAGCTTTATTAGGGTTGAAAGGCCCGTGATGGAGTTGTTAGTAAGGTGACATCCTGTCACTAGTCCACGTTCGGATTCTCTGAGCTCTCCTGGCCGACAGATTCTGCTGTTACTGCTTCTCTGGTAACAGCACAGTACCTCGCGCCACCTTTTGTATGGTAACGTCTAGTGATGAATGCTGAAGTACATGAGTGTATCCGGATACTTTTCATCAGGTGTGTAGGTTGCAGTACGTGTGTGTGTGTGTGTTCAAATGGTTCAAATGGCTCTGAGCACTATGGGACTCAACTGCTGAGGTCATTAGTCCCTTAGAACTTAGAACTAGTTAAACCTAACTAACCTAAGAACATCACAAACATCCATGCCCGAGGCAGGATTCGAACCTGCGACCGTAGCGGTCTTGCGGTTCCAGACTTCAGCGCCTTTAACCGCACGGCCACTTCGGCCGGCTGTGTGTGTGTGTGTCTGTGTGTGTGTGTGTGTGTGTGTGTGTGTGTGTGTGTGGTTTGGGATCTTATGGACGCCCAATGGCGATATTATCAGTGCCCTGACATCGATTAAAATTAACGAATGCGGATAGGAACGAAAACTGTCGTACACGCATGTACACGAAATGACTACACAATTACTCTATCGCACAGGCACTCCCACAGGCACTACAACCAATGAGGAGGCAAGATAGCTAATCAAGACATTAAAACAGAGGGAAAACAAAGCACAGAAGAGCTAAAAGAACAGCACAGGGATGTGTGACTGGCTGACTACCTACAAAAGACTTCGGTGAGCCAGCCACCCTGTTGACACATTAAAAACATCTCCCAAAAATCTTGTTAAAAACGTGGGACAATTCACAAAACTTTAAAACGCGAATCACAATTTTTTGATCATTGCATAAAATAGACTGCAGATCCTCCGGCAAATCCGCTGCAGTCAGCAAATAAAATGCAGTCCAATAAAATGTGGTGCACCGTGATCTGCACGTCACAAGGACCACACATCGGAGGTTCCTCTCGCCGGAGTGAAAAGCCATGCGTCATAGGACTGTGGCCGATTCGAAGACGAGTGAGGAGGACCTCGTCCCGTCGACGTGACTGGAAGGAAGTCCGCCACGGACGAGTAGTGGGCTTGACGACACGGAGCTTGTTGTCGGTCACTTCTAGCCACTCATGTTCCCAGCGACACAGCACTTTATACCTTAACAGCGAGGTGAGGGCATGCAGTGGGATAGCACACTGAAAGACCTGACGGTCACGACACGCCTCCTTGGATGCTCGATCAGCCGTTTCATTCCCCAGAATTCCCTCTTGCCCTGCTACGCATCAGAAAGACACCTGCTTCCCCAGTCGCTGTAGTTGGAGGAGGGAGTCGTGGATAGTCTGGGTTCCTTTATCTGCTGGGTACAACCGCTGGAGAGAGTAAAGGGCGCTCAAAGAATCTGAACAGACGAGAAATCTAACACTGGAAGAAAGTCTCATCTGCTCCAGTGCCCGCAAGATGGCATATAATTCTGCGTCAAAGATGGTAAATTCGGGAGACAGTCTGACCTTGAGGGCACGATCCGGGAAGACGACAGAGCAACCAACAAAGTCACCCTGCTTAGACCCATCCGTAAAAACAGATACATGGTCGTGGTGCTCAGATAAAACGGCAGAAAAGACCGCATTACGAGTAATAACGGAAGCAGGAGTGCTATCTCTCCTGTATCGCACCAAATCTAAAATCACTCTGGGACTCTCCAGTAAGCAGGGTGGTAGGCGGTTAAAACCCTAGATTTGGGGTCGTACAGACTCCACATCGAGGGACTCTAGCACACGTTGCACACGCATCCCAAACGGCGTCGTAGCCCGGTGACAGTGGGGAAAAAGACGGTCCAGAGTCAGATGAGCAACAATATGGTGAGCAGGCGAGGTTCCAGTGCTTACGGTGGGATAAAGAGGCTTGCACAGTATAGATTAGCATGAAAGGCTGCATCAGACCACTTTTCGGACCGAGGGAACACTGTCTGCCTGAGGTGCATACCAACAACAACTGAATTGAGTTTGGTATATTGCAAAAAATAAAAAAAAACAAAAGAAATTCGCTTAACTTCACGTGATTATACCAATGTGATAAAGTGCTAAGGCAGAATAGCGGCTGGTGACAATGGACGTATTCCATTGTATATGCGAGGGGCTTTCAATAAGTAATGCAACGTATTTTTTCTCTGAAAGGAGGTTGGTGTTACTCAGGTTTCCAATACACCATGTTATTCCCCATTCTTTTGGCTACAAAACCAAATTTTTCAACACAACATCCGTTCAATGCGATGGCCTTACGCCAATTTACTGGGAGGGCTTGTACGCCCGCATGGTGCTACTCTACTGGTCGGCGTCGGAGCCAAAGTTTTCCTGCATTAGTAACCTCCCCGCCACCAACCGCGGGGTGCGTCTTTCATAGGGACAAACAGCTGGAGTCGGAAGGCGCTAGATCCGAGCTCTAGGGTGGTTGAGGAACAACAGGCCAATGACGTTTTCTGGTCTCCCCTTGAATGTGCAGACTTGTGTGGGACCTTGCGTTGTCATGGGGAGGGAGAAGAGCGTTTGCATTTTTGTGACGACACGTATTCTGAAGTCGTTCCCTGAGGGTAACACAGTAAACTTCAGAGTTAATATGTTTACACTTCTTGTTCCGCTGATGACAGTCGTCCAGCGACTCACCTTGCTTTTGTTTACTATCATATCCCCGTAAACATTCAGTAAGCACCTACGAATATTTGCGATGCTCTGGTTTTCCGCCAAAATAAACTCAATGACAGCTCTCTACTTCCAATACATCTCCGTTGCAAACGCCATTCTATACCTATCGGAAGTTAATGAAATCATAGAGGCTGAAGCGGCAATATTCCACGATATTCCACAATAAATTTTACATTTTTTCAAACGAAATTGGGCGAGAATAACAGTGTTGCATTACTTATCAAACGCCGCTCAATAAAAAGACTTCCTTGGCACATTTCTCATCAGTTCTCACGGCTACATACTCCGAGTACCATTATTTTACTCCATTAGCATGTTTTTCTTTGGGTCGTCAGTCTTCTGGATGGTTTGATGCGGCACGCCATGAATTCCTCTCCTGTGTCAATCTCTTCATCTCAGAGTAGCTCTTGCAACCTACGTCCTCAATTATTTGCTGGATATATTCTAATCTCTGTCTTCCTCTACAGTTTCTGCCCTCTACAGCTCCCTCCAGTACCATGGAAGTCTGATATCTTAACAGATGTCCTATGTCCTGTCCCTTCTCCTTATCAGTGTTTTCTACATATTCTGCTCCTCTCCGATTCTGCACAGAATCTCCTTATTCCTTACCTTATCAGTCCACCTAGTTTTCAACATTCGCATGTAGTATCACATCTCAAATGCTTCGATTCTATTCTGTTCCGGCTTTCTCACAGTCCATGTTTCACTACCATACAATGCTGTGCTCCATTCGTGCATTCTCAGAGTTTCTTCCTTAAATTAAGGCCTATATTTGAAACTAGTGGACTACTCTCGGCCACAAATGCCCTTTCTGCCACGGCTAGTCTGCTTTATATGTCCTCCTTGCTCCGTCCATCATTGGTTATTTTGCTACCAAGGTGATAGAATTCCTTAACTTTATCTACTTCGTTGCCATCAATCCTGCTATTAAGTTTCCCACTGATCTCATTTCTGCTACTTCTCATTACTTTCTACTTTCTTCGATTTACTCTCAGTCCATATTCTGTGCTCATTAGTGTGTTCATTCCACTCAGCATATTGCGTGATTCTTTTTCACTTTCAATCAGGATAGCAATGTCATCAGCGAATCTTTTCGTTGATATCCTTTCACCTTGAATTTTAATTCCACTCGTGAAAGTTTCTTTTACTTTCATTATTGCTTCTCCCATGCACAGACTGAAAAGTAGGGGGGAAAGATTACATCCCTGTCTTACACCCTTTTTAATCCGAGTGCTTTGTTATTGGTCGTCCACTCTTATTATTCCCTCTTGGCTGTTGTACATATTGTGTATTACCCGTCTCTTTCTAAAGTTTACCCTTATTTTTCTCAGAATTTTGAACATCTTACAAGATTTTAAATTGTCGAATGCTTTTTCGAAATCGACAAATTCTATGAACGTGTCTTGTTTTTTCTTAGGTTTCGCTTCTATTATCAACCACAACGACAGAATTGCCTCTATGGTGCCTTTATCTTTTCTGAAGCCAAAAGCATCATCAGCTAGCACATCCTCAGTTTTCTTTTCCATTCTCCCGTATATTATTCTTGCCAGCAACGTGGTTGCATCAGCTGTCAAGTTGATTGTGCGGTAATTCTCGCACTTGGCAGCTCTTGCAGTCTTCGGAATTGTGTGGATGATGTTTTTCCGGAAGTCAGATGGTATGTCCCCAGGCTCATACATTCTACACACCAGCGTGAATAGTCGTTTGTTTGCCACTTTCCCAATGATTTTAGAAATTCTGATGGAATGTTATCTATCGCTTCTGCCTTACTCCTACAAAGCTCCCTTAAATTTTGATTCTAATACTGGATCACCTCTCTCCTCTAAATCGACTCCTGTTTCTTCTTCTATCACATCAGACAAATCTTCCCCTCATAGAGGCCTTCCATGTACTCCTTTCCCCTATCCCCTCCCTCCTCTGCATTTAACAGTGGGATTCCCGTTTCACTCATAATGTTACCACCCTTGCTTTTAATGTCACCGAAGGTTGTTTTGATTTTCCCGTATGCTGAGTTAGTCCTTCCTTTCGATTTATTCACATTTTTCATGTAGTCATTTCGTCTCAGATTACCTGCACTTCCTGTTTATTTTATTCCTCAGCGACTTGTAATTTTTGTATTCCTGAATTTCCCTGAACATTTTTGTACTTCCTTCTTTTATAGACCAACTGCTTTTTTCTTTCATCGATCAACTAAAGTATTTCTTCTGTTATGCTTGGTTTCTTCGCAGTTACCTTTGTAGCTACGTTTTTCTTTATAACTTCGGTGAATGTTGTTTTTAGAGATGTCCATTCTTTTTCCGCTGTGCGGCCTACTGAGCTATTCCTTATTGCTATGTCTACAGCCTTAGAGAACTTCAGCGTGTCTCTTCATCCTTTAGTACTTCTGTATCGCACTTCTTTGCGTATTGATTCTTCTTAACTAATCCCATGAACTTCAACCTACACTTCATAACTACTACATTGTGATCTGAGTCTATATCTGCTTCTGGGTACGCCTTACAATTCAGTATCTGATTTCTGAATCTCTGTCTGACCATGATGTTATCCAATTGAAATCTGTTCGTATCACCCAGTCTTTTCCAAGTATACCCCCTCGTCATGTGATTCTTGAACAGAGTATTTGCTATTATTAGCTGGAATTTATTACAGAATTCAATTAGTCTTTCTCCTCTCTCAATCCTTGTCCCAAGCCCATATTCTCCTGTACCCTTTTCTTCTGTTCCTCCTCCTACAACTGCATTGCAGTCCACCATGATTATTAGATTTTCATCTCCCTTTGCGTATTGTGTTACCCTTTCAATTAACTCATATACTATCTCTAACTCTTCATCTTCAGCTTGCGATGTCGTTATGTATACCTGAACTAAGGTTGTCAGTGTTGGTTTGCTGTGGATTCTGAAGAGCACAATCCTATGACTGAACTGTGCACAGTAACTCACTCCCTGCCCTACCTTCCTATACGCACCGAATCCTACACCCCTTATACCATTTTCTGCTGCTGCTGATCCTCATTTGACCAGAAATCCTTGTCTTCTTTCCATTTCACTTCTCTGAGCCCTAGTATGTGTAGATTGAGCCTTTGTATTTCCCTCTTCAGATTTTCTTGCTGCATCCCCGACAATCAAGCTTCTGACACTAAAAATGTTTAAACGGCTCTGATCACTATGGAACTTAACAACTGAGATCGTCAGTCTCCTAGAACGTAGTACTACTTAAACCTAACTAACGTAAGGACGTCACGTACATCCATGCCCGAAGCAGGATTCGAATCTGCGATCGTAGCGGTACAGCGGTTCCGGACTGAAGCGCCTAGAACCGCTCGGCCACAGCGGTCGGCAGATTCTGACACTCCACGCCCCGTCTCGTACAACGTTATGGTTTCGTTGACTGCTGAATCTTTTTCTCATTTTCATCTCCCCCTTGGCAGTCATCCGCAGCTCGTGGTCGTGCGGTAGCGTTCTCGCTTCCCGCGCCCGGGTTCCCGGGTTCGATTCCCGGCGGGGTCAGGGATTTTCTCTGCCTCGTGATGACTGGGTGTTGTGTGATGCCTTAGGTTAGTTAGGTTTAAGTAGTTCTAAGTTCTAGGAGACTGATGACCATAGATGTTAAGTCCCATAGTGCTCAGAGCCATTTGAACCATTTGAACCTTGGCAGTCCAGTCCCGGAGATCTGAATGGGGACTATTCCAGAATCTTTTGGCAAAGGAGAGATCATCATAACACTTCTTCATTTACAGGCCACATGTCTTGCGGATACACGTGTCTTTAATGCAGTGGTTTCCATTGCCTTCTTCATCCTGATGTCGTTGATAATTGCTGATTCTCCCCCCTTCAGGGACAATTTCCTATTCCAAAGACAAGAGAGTGCCCTCAACCTCAGTCCGCTTCTCCGCCCTCTTTGACAAGGCCGCTGGCAGAATGAGGATGACCTTTTATGAAGGAAGTCTTCTGCCGCCAATCCTGATTATTAATCAAAATTTAAATGGTGGCGGGTTTCGCACACTGGACTGGGGACGTTTTGATTAGACTACTGGTCATTAAAATTGCTACACCAAGAAGAAATGCAGATGATAAACGGGTATTCTTTGGACAAATATATTATACTAGAACTGACATGTGATTACATTTTCACGCAATTTGGGGGCATAGATCCTGAGAAATCAGTACCCAGAACAACCACCTCTAGCCGTAATGACGGCCTTGATACGCCTGGGCATTGAGTCAAACACAGCTTGGATGGCGTGTACAGGTACAACTGCCCATGCAGCTTCAAACACGATACCACAATTCATCAGGAGTAGTGACTGGCGTATTGTGACGAGCCAGTTGCTCGGCCACCATTGACCAGACGTTTTCAATTGGTGAAAGATCTCGAGAATGTGCTGGCAAAGGCAGCAATAGAACATTTTCTGTATCCAGAAAGGCCCGTACAAGACCTGCAACATGCAGTCGTGCATTATCCTGCTGAAATGTAGGGTTTCGCAGGGATCGAATGAAGGGTAGAGCCACGGGTCGTAACACATCTGAAACGTAGTGTCCACTGTTGAAAGTGCCGTCAATGCGAACAAGAGGTGACCGAGATGTGTAACCAATGGCACCCCATACCATCACGCCTGGTGATACGCCAGTATGGCGATGACGAATACACGCTTCCAATGTGCGTTCATTGCGATGTCGCCAAACACGGATGCGACCATCATGATGCTGTAAACAGAACCTGGATTGATCAGAAAAAGTGACGTTTTGCCATTCGGGCACCCAGGTTCGTCGTTGAGTACACCATCGCGGGCGCTCCTGTCTGTGATGCAGCGTGAAGGGTAACCGCAGCCATGGTCTCCGAGTTGATAGTCCATGCTGCTGCAAACGTCGTCGAACTGTTCGTGCAGATGGTTGTTGTCTTGCAAACGTTCCCATCTGTTGTCTCAGGGATCGAGACGTGGCTGCAAAATCCGTTATAGCCACGCGGATAAGATGCCTGTCATCTCGACTGCTAGTGATACGTGGGCGTTGGGATCCAGCACGGCGTTCCGTATTACCCTCCTGAAGCCACCGATTCCATGTTCTGCTAACAGTCATTGGATCTCGACCAATGCGGGCAGCAGTGTCGCGATACGATAAACCGCAATCCGATAGGCTACAATCCGACCTTTCTTCAAAGTCGGAAACGTGATGATACGCATTTCTGCTCCTTACACGAGGCATCACAACAACGTTTCACCAGGCAACGCCGGTCAACTGCTGTTTTTGTATGAGAAATCGGTTGGAAACGTTCCTCATGTCAGCACGTTGGAGGTGTCGCCACCGGCGCCGACCTTGTATTAATGCTCTGAAAAGCTAATCATTTGCATATCACAGCATCTTCTTCCTGTCGGTTAAATTTCGCGTCTGTGGCATGTCATCTTCGTGGTGTAGCAATTTTAATGGCCAGTGGCATATTAATCAAAGGTGCTTCCCCTAGACTACGGGTCAATCTAGATTTGTTCATGTGAATGTGAGTAAAAAATTTCTAAGTGTTTATGAATAGTGTAAATGAGGCGGGACTAGGCCAACATTCACCTAGTGGAATGTGGAAACCGTTTGAAAATCACACCCAGGCTGGGCGACACCCCGACCCGCGTCATTAACCCGGGGCAGGCGTACCTCGCTGCATAGCTGTCCAGGCGTGTCAACATCGATCATGTCCGCTGTATTAATAATCAACATCTATAATGTGCAGCCTGAGGAAGCCTGTAATCTTTCCGAGAGCAGAAGGCGTGATGAAGTTTTTCGCGTTATGCCTCGGCCAGCTGTGTTTTCACGGGTGACGGGTGTTTGTCCGATAAGGTAGCAGGGATTAACGCAGAGCGAGAGCAGGCGGCGGGAGTGAGCCGCGCCGGGGTAACAAAGAGCGCGGGCGGAGCTGTGTGGCCGGCCTCGGCGCAGCCGCCACGCCGCAGCGCGCGGGCCGCGGCGCGCTCCTAATTGGGAACAATTAGCGCCTCGCGGCCTCCACGCCAGACGGCAGCGGCAGCGGCAGCCGCAGCAGCAGACGCAGGGCTCGAAGCGGCGCCGCGCCGCGCCGCGCTCCTCCTTTTTCACTCGGCCAGTGCGCCGCGACACGTGCCCACACATTAGTATCTCCTCGCCTCCTTTCTTCGCTTATTCCCAGGACTCCATTGTGCAACGCTTCCTCTCCTGGTCCGAGCGTACAGACAAAGCGACGAAAAGTAGGAGCAGTTCCTGGACTGTTTGGTGAAACCGTGTGATTGACTCGAGGTCGCACTCGAGTTGTGCACTTCATTCATTTGTCTCTGATATCGTGTATTCCAATCCCAAAGAATGCAGGTGTTTTCAGATGTGATAATTACCGAACTATCAGTTTAATAAGTTCAAAATGGTTCAAATGGCTCTGAGCACTATGCGACTTAACTGCTGAGGTCATCAGTCGCCTAGAACTTAGAACTAATTAAACCTAAGTAACCTAAGGACATCACACACATCCATGCCCGAAGCAGGATTCGAACCTGCGACCGTAGCGGTCACGCGGTTCCAGACTGAAGCACCTAGAACCGCACGGCCACACAGGCCGGCGTTTAATAAGTCACGGCTGCGAATGACTAACGCGAATTCTTTACAGACGAATGGAAAAAACTCATAGAAACCGACCTCGGGGAAGATCAGTTTGGATTCCGTAGAAATATTGGAGCACGTGAGACAATACTGACCCTACGACTTATCTTAGATGATAGATTAAGAAAAGACAAACCTACGTTTCTAGCATTTGTAGACTTAGAGAAAGCTTTTGACAATGTTGACTGGAATACTCTCTTTCAAATTCTGAAGGTGGCAGGGGTAAAATACAGGGAGCGAAAGGCTATTTACAATTTGTACAGAAACCAGATGACAGTTAGAAGAGTCGAAAGGGAAGCAGTTTTTGGGAAGGGAGTGAGACAGGGTTGTAGCCTAACCCCGAAGTTATTCAGTCTGTATATAGTGCAAGCAGTGAAGGAAACAAAAGAAAAATTCGGAGTAGGTATTAAAATCTATGGAGAAGAAATAAAAACCTTGAAGTTCGCCGATGACATTTTAATTCTGTCAGAGACAGCAAAGGACTTGGAAGAGCAGTTGAACGGAATGGACAGTGTCTTGAAAGGGGGGATATAAGATGAACATCAACAAAAGAAAAACGAGGATAATGGAATGCAGTCGAATAAAGTCGGGTGATGCTGAGGGAATTTGATTCGGGAATGAGACGCTTAAAGTAGTAAATGAGTTTTACTATTTGGGGAGCAAAACAACTCACGATGGTCGAAGTAGAGAGAATGTAAAATGTAGACTGCCAATGGCAAGGAAAGCGTTTCTGAAGAAGAGAAATTTGTTAACATCAAGTATAGATTTAAATGTCAGGAAGTCGTTTCTGAATGTAGTTGTATGGAGTGTAGCCATGTATGGAAGTGAAACATGGACGATAAATAGTTTGGACAAGAAGAGAGTAGAAGCTTTCGAAATGTGGTGCTACAGAAGAATGCTGAAGATTAGATGGGTAGATCACATAACTAATGAGGAGGTATTGAACGAATTGGGGAGAAAAGGAGTCTGTGGCACAACTTGACCAGAAGAAGGGATCGGTTGGTAGGACATGTTCTGAGGCATCAAGGTATCACGAATTTAGTATTGGAGGGCAGCGTGGAGGGTAAAAATCGCAGAGGGAGACCAAGAGATGAATACACTAAGCAGATTCAGAAGGATGTAGGCTGCAGTAGGTACCGGGAGATGAAGCAGCTTGCACAGGATAGAGTAGCATGGAGAGCTGCATCAAACCAGTCTCAGGATTGAAGACCACAACAACAACAACAACAACAACAACAACAATCGTGTATGTTGCTTTGCAACGGCAACTGCTTTTCCATCAGGCTTCCGAGGTGAGCGTCTGAAAGCGGATAACTACATACAGTCCGCAAAGTTGCGAGACTGGATTAATACGAAACATAGAAAAGCTACCAGCTGGATTTACTGTGGCAGATGTTCTACATAGTCTCCCTCCCTCCTCCCCCGCTTGACTACAATAAACACAACGTTCATACAGCGATGTGAAACTGCTAAAAAAAAGTCCTTTGGGATGTTGATCAACTCGCACAAGCCGAGTCCCGCCGTCCTTGGTGACTTTTTCCAGAAAAAGAAACTGTCGGCGTTTTCCATTTCATATAAGTCGTAGTAAGCGCTTACGCGTCGTTGTTTTTGTTCCGGAGTTAAGGTTGTCATGTGGTCACGTTGTTGGACTGCACAGAGGGAGATCCGGGTTTAAATCTCCCTCATGCTCCACCTTTTCTTTCCCACAACATTGTGAACTATCCGTCCGTCACTGACGTCTGTTCGTCGTATTCAAAATTGTGTCTCTGTCGTGGTGTAACGTCTATTGGCAACAGCGGCGTGTAACGAAGGGACTTCCAGTCGTAGGTACATCCTGTTTGATCTACCAAAGTACCACATGCGTTCCGCTTTGGAAGTTTTGACTCTTGGATCCCTTCATTGTAACATGATTCACACCCGTTTATTTGCTGTTTACATTTCTGTCAGAGACCTATGTGGCATCTCACCTGCTCTCGCTAGTCATCGTGTTTACTTGCGACGGTAATATACTCTTACCGCATGACTCAAGAGTATACAGAAATGGTTCAAAAATGGTTCAAATGGCTCTGAGCACTATGGGACTTAACTTCTGAGATCATCAGTCCCCTAGACCTTAGAACTACTTAAATCTAACTAACCTTATGACATCACTTACATCCATGCCCGAGGCAGGATTCGAACCTGCGACCGTAGCAGTCGCGCGGTTCCGGACTGAAGCGCCTAGAACCGCAGTGGCCGGCATAGTCTACAGACTACAGAGGGAGAACAGAAACGTCATTGACCGGACTGACAGTTCATTAATTTGTAAAAACAAAGAAGAAAGGCATGAGAGAGATTTGAAAACGGACTTCCCGCTTTGCAGTTCAACCCCGTGGCCAGACAACAACGACGCCATGGTTGTTGCGAGTCGCTCGATGATGTACAACTTAAGCTTGCACGTTCACTATTTCTATTTTGCTTCTTTTCACTGTTCAGTACACCTTCTTCTTGTTTTCATATTTGATCTGTATTCAGTTTTTGACGGGCTATCCACTGGGTCATTTTACCACTAAGTCTGAGTGGGGTGTGATGCGCAGTTTCTCTTGTTAGTCCAATGGCGCGTCTGACATAGCCGTCGATTTGTGTTCCTGGACGTCCGCATAGCTTTAGCCAGCAGCGGGCAAGATTCTACAATTGCCGCGTCTGATGTAACTGAATCGAGAGTTTGAGAACATGTTATGCCTTAATTTAACAGGGAGTGCACAAAACTTGTTGTATCTCCAACGTCCGACAGTTATCCACTCTATATATTTTTGAAGATAAGATTACTTTAGAAGGAAAGCATATTTCATTCCCAACATATAAAATTTTTGTGTGTTGGCCAGCCCGTATTATTTCTTATTTTGGTTACTCTGGCTAACTGCCACAATGGGATCTCATGAGATAAAAAGTAAAAACACGGGATACATTTGTCTCATGACAACAGAATGGAGCTCCACCACACATGTGCGCCAACGTTTGATAATTTGTAAACGACACAAGCTGTGTATTTCTGTATGGACCAGTTGTCTCAGCTGGCTCGTTACAAAGTAAGTACATTGAGTGTTTTTTTACTCCCATTTATTTTTGTGTATATATGGACTCAAAATTCGTATACAGCAGTGCAAATGATCGACGATATATGTAGTATAAATTCTTTGGAAACAAACGCCTTCCAGTCACTAACGGTACTCGCCGCTGACAACAGCAGTGGACACTCCATTGTTTGCCACCAAGCGTTCATTCATTACTGCTCCCTTCTCTCTCGGGTTTGTTTCTCCGACATTGTTAGTTGTACGTTAATACTGATACATAGCGATATGGACAGGTTTTTCTATGAAGAACTGGTAGATTATACACATTCTCTGATAGAAATGGAAGTGCGGTAAAACGTTAAGCCGAGCTATTACTGCAGCGACGGCAACCAGATCACAGGCGTTTTGCGCCCGTATATAGGTACATGTGAGAAAGCGTATTTGTCCTTTGTAGAATGAAAGATACTGCCCCGCATGTTATAGGCTTACTCGCTTTTATGATCGTATTTTCACAGAACAAAGGGAATTTGGGGGAAGAAACGTAAGAAATCATAAACACAGTATCACCTCCGGAGATCACGAGTCCCTTGTAACAAAATCCTCACAAAACATCCCACAAACTTCGCCATGTTGTTGGTTGTACTCTGTATTAAGTGTTGAAATTGGGTCTATGTGTTTTTGAAAACATTCTGTAGATCTGGAGTAGTCGCTCAGAAACGAAATGTTGTCATAAGAAGGACGAGGCGGCACTGCACAGCTTCCGGTTGGCGACCGCCGATCTCCGAGACAAGCCGTAGTGTCCGGCGAAGTCACGGTGTTTACCGAGCCGTCTCGGTCGGCGATAAAGTGCCACCGGCAATCGCTTCTTTTGTGCCACATTCGGCCGGGCAGCTCGTCTAAAGGCCAAGTTCAGTGTTCAAAGTTGCGTGTACTTAGGGATAGAGTGTTTGTTTGCCGCGCTGTCCAAACGGACGCTCGGTATCTGGGCGCGAGCGGGCCCCACAAACACGGCGGCGCGCGGCCGCGACCGCAGGTCAGTTGCACGCGCGCCGCATCTGGCCGCAGTCCGCCACCTTAAGCACTATGAAAGTACGGCGGGAAGGCGTTTCCATTAGACTGGAGTAGGGTCAGGTGAACAGGTGCCCGGAGGTAGAAGTGAGGTCAGCACGGCAGGTTATTAACCAAAGGGGTCCTGGTTCGGTTCCTCGCCGGCTCGAAGATTTTTACCCGCACAGGGATTGGCTGTTGTCTTTTCCTTACGTTCGTATCGTCGTAATCGGCATTCCACTATTGAGATAGAATTCCACATGATCAAAGGCGGTTCTGTTTCAACATAACACACTTTCAGACAGTGCATGAAATGGATTGAACCTATCTATCCATTTCAAGATTGATTGTTTCACTTATATTTAATTTATCACCTTTCTTCGTGTATTTCAAGTTTTCGTATGTGGTTTCTCTTTTAGAAATTAACTGAATCATTACTAACACCTACTGGAAGTCAGAAACACCTATCATGTGCTGTGGCAGGTTTTGCGGGTATTAGCTGCCATGAACTAATCTTGCAAAGCCATATACCAGAGCACTGCTCGTCCTGCTTTTCGACATTTCCTTCAAAAAGCCTTCCGAACTAATCAAAGTATTACAGTCGATATAAAAGGTTGAACTAGGGCGGTAATTTCTTCATCCAAACGACACGGTTCCAATTAATATTAATTAATTAAATCACCAATACAAATGCACTGATAACTGATGCTAAGCACAGATTGAATTAAAATGTAGTTCTTTTATACAGGGTGGTCCATTGATAGTGATCGGGCCAAATATCTCACGAAATAAGCATCAAACGAAAAAAAACTACAAACAACGAAACTCTTCTAGCTTAAAGGGGGAAACCAGATGGCGCTATGGTTGGCCCGCTAGATGGCGCTGCCATAGGTCAAACGGATATCAACTGCGTTTTTTAAAAATAGTAACCCCTACTTTTTATTATATATTCGGGTAGTACGTAAAGAAATATGAATGTTTTAGTTGGACCACTTTTTTCGCTTTGTGATAGATGGCGCTGTACTGGTCGCAAACGTTTGAGTACGTGGTATCACGTAACTTTCCGCCAGTGCGGATGGTATTTGCTTCGTGATACATTACCCTTGTTAAAATGGACCGTTTACCAATTGCGGAAAAGGTCGATATCGTGTTGATGTATGGCTATTGTGATCAAAATGCGCAACGGGCGTGTGCTATGTATGCTACTCGGTATCCTGGACGACGTCATCCAAGTGTCCGGACCGTTCGCCGGATAGTTACGTTATTTAAGGAAACAGGAAGTGTTCAGCCACATGTGAAACGTCAACTAAGACCTGCAACAAATGATGATGCCCAAGTAGGTGTTTAAGCTCTGTCGCGGCTAATCCACACATCAGTAGTAGACAAACTGCGCGAGAATCGGGAATCTCAAAAACGTCGGTGTTGAGAATGCTACATCAACATCGATTGCACCCGTACCACATTTCTATGCACCAGTAATTGCATGGAAATGATTTTGAACGACGTGTGCGGTTCTGCCACTGGGAACAAGAGAAATTACCGGACGATGACAGATTTTTGCACGCGTTCTATTTAGCGAAGAAGCGTCATTCACCAACAGCGGTAAGATAAACTGGCATAATATGCACTATTGCTGCGACAAGTGGAACATCAGCGATCTTGGTGGGTTAATGTATGGTGCGGCATTATGGGAGGAAGGATAATTGGCCCCCATATAATCGATGCCAATCTAAATGGTGCAATGTATGCTGATTTCCTACGTAATATTCTACCGATGTTACTACATGATGTTTCACTACATGACAGAATGGCGATGTACTTACAACATGATGGATGTCCGGCACATAGCTCGCGTGCGGTTGAAGCGGTATTGAATAGCATATTTCATGACAGGTGGATTGGTCGTCGAAGCACCATACCATGGCCCGCACGTTCACCGGATCTGACGTCCCCGGATTTCTTTCTGTGGGGAAAGTTGAAGGATATTTGCTATCGTGATCCACCGACAACGCCTGACAACATGCGTCAGCGCATTGTCAATGCATGTGCGAACATACGGAAGGCGAACTACTCGCTGTTGAGAGGAATGTCGTTACACGTATTGCCAAATGCATTGAGGATGACGGACATCATTTTGAACATTTATTGCATTAACGTGGTATTTACTGGTAATCACGCTGTAACAGCATGCGTTCTCAGAAACGATAAGTTCACAAAGGTACATGTATCACATTGGAACAACCGAAATAAAATGTTCAAACATACCTACGTTCTGTATTTTAATTTAAAAAACGTACATGTTACCAACTGTTCGTCTAAAATTGTGGGCCATTTGTTTGTGACTATTACAGCGCCATCTATTACAAAGCGAAAAAAGTGGTCCAACTAAAACATTCATATTTATTTACGTACTACACGAATATGTAATGAAATGGTGGTTTCTATTTAAAAAAAAATGCAGTTGATATCTGTTTGACCTATGGCAGTGCCATCTAGCGGGCCAACCATAGAGCCATCTGGTTTCCCCCTTCGAGCTAGACAAGTTTCGTTCTTTGTAGTTTTTCGTTTGACACTTATTCCGTGAGATATTTGGCCCGGTCACGATCAAAGGACCACCTTGTATACAGCGTGAGGCATCTAGAACAGGCCATTGCAGATATATCGAGTATGGATAAAAATATCAACGTGCAGTTTTCGCCAAGCTGTAACGGACGTTATGGCGAATTTCTAGACGTTCGCTAGTAATGTCGCCGAAGCACGACATCGGCTTCTTTATTTCCTAATGATTTTCATTTTTGAAGTGACCTTCGTTTTGTGCGTGTTTTTAGTTCTTGTATCACCACGTGTAACCCGATTCCGTCAATTATTAGAAACAAGATCTGCACGCAATCAGAACTGACGATCTATGAGGATAAGCTGAACCATACGGAAAATTTGCCTTAGGTTCCATTGAAAATTGTAGCAATGTTTTAATCCACAGTAAAGGTTTTGTGGTTCTGACGTAACCACGACAATGAAAGAAAATGTTCGGACTAAGGTGGGCAGTTGTGGAAAGTGTTGAGAGAGCTGGGCCAGCTACCAGCAGAGGGAGAGCAACAGTTTCAGATTCTTAGATTCTAACAAATACTGCAGTGGCTTACTGAAGTGGAGCAATACGGCTTGTCACTGAATGTAAGCAGTCAAATATGGTATAAAAAGCTTTTAGTAGTGCGAAAAGTATGAGCTACATCAGCCATCATGCAAAGCTCCGCATCTTGTGCTTGAAGCTCACTTGTTGTCCGTGTCTGATTTCTAATATAGAATTATGAAAATACAATTTTGTCTTGGGAAAACACAAATTCATTTTGTTCAACACCCAAACACATTTCCGTGAAGTCAAACAGCCACGTAAACATCAGTATATGGTACTACGAAAGTAAGCGAAAACACTGAGAATCGTAACGCTTCAGTGAAACATGGTTGTATGTTAAACAAGAAAAGGCGTTTTCATGATGGTGCAAATATTTGGTTTCTTTTAAAAAAATTTAAAATTACCTCAAAGTAAAATGATGTCTTGAACCTGCAGTCGAGAACAGATCGACGAGCACAAAATAAGTAAGTGTAACCGTGGGAGATATTAATATGAAATCTATTGATGGGTTCTTTCCTTTAACGAGCAAAACAACGAAGTATAGCTGGATCTCAAGAGTGGCGCAACTAACCACAGTACCCTCAAATCGAATATATTCACAAAGTTGTGACTGAACTTAAAGTGGACTGGGAATGTTCCAAAGAAACGAGAGTAACATCGGACTTGCCCATAGAACATGTATAGGACCTCTACTCTTGTCAATACACATAAACGATTAATTAGATATGATGATCAGCATTGTAATAGTGTTCAATGACGATGCTATTGTGTACCGAATAGTATCGTTGATGAACGATCGAAAGAGATTATGAAGCTCTTGGAAAAAATTTGCACTTGGTGTAATGAATGGTAGATCTCATTAAATGTGGACAAAGTAAGATAATGACTGCAACGAAGAGAAAGAATCGTATAGTATCTGATTACAAGTTTACTGGCGAACGTATTCAGCACGTCAAAACACGTAAGTATTTAGGAGTAATATCATAAAACGATATGAAATATGACGATCACGCGAAATCATTATGGAAATCCAATGGAAGACTTAATGTTGGTAGAGGAAAGGAAACAGCAAACCAGAAGGTAGAGAGACCAGTAGCAGAACACAGTTTCAGTGTTTTGGTGTCATCAAGTAGGCACGGCTGCACACATCGACCTGCTACAATCATCGCAGGTCGGAACAGCCCACGTGAAAGTACAACAGAAACGCTCAGGGAACTTAAATGGCAAACCCCTTTGAAGAAGTACGACGTAGTTCTGGCATACCGCGTCGCACAAATTTAGGGGACCTGTATTTTAAAAAGACTCTGCCACTATTAGCATCTTGAGAATAAGATAACAGAGATTAGTGCTCGTAAAATGGCACAACGACAGTAATATTTCCGTCGCTCAGTGCACCTATGGAACAGGAAAGAGAATGGATAATGTTGGTACTATGTTGCCGTCCTGCATGCACTGTACAAATGGCTCGTGGAGTGTGCAGTGGATGCAGAATAGCTGGCGACTTAAGCTACCCCTGCTGCTCTGATCTGGGCGCTGTTGCCAGATCTGGGTCACGGCACAGCGGACCCCTTATCAGAACGCTGCCGCTGACGTCATTCCCTATCTTCCTGGAATTTTCCAGACGTCTTCTCTGACGTATGACTGTGAGTTTCAAGCAAATCCCGCCTGTAGCAGAAACATATAAATGTGCGGGTAAAAATATGTCACCTTGAAGCCCAGGGCGGTTTTCCTAGATTTCAATCGCGCGTTTATTCTCCGAAGCTGTCTGTCGCGGTCGGTAGATCGAACGTGATTCAGTGCGGCTTCACAACCAGATGCAAACCAAACAGTTACATTTATTACCAACCCTTGCTTGTGGCTGATGAGAAACCTATTTCTCAAATACTGCAAATAGAAACATAGACGTTCGCAAGAAGTGGAGGTGTTGACCCGAGAGCTGGGGAAGGGGGGAGGGGGAGATGGAGGGAGTGTGGAGGGCAAGAGGGGGCGCGTCCCCTCTCCTGGAATCTGAGTCACAGACTCCTATTCATTACAGAATTCTTACCCTTTCTTAGAAATGATTACCTGTTATACTATTAAACCCCACATTAATGCCGACTGCAACAGGAAACACTGTGGCACTCTGCATAACTTCGGTTCTTTGGTTATCAGGGCGTTCACCGTAGATTACAAAGTTTGACTATCGCGGCGGCAGTTTCGATATTGTTTTCAGGTCATGGCGAATGCAGGCCTTTAGAGAACTTTGCGAAATAAACTCCTCATCCTTTCAGCACGTGCAACTTGCAGGCGTCGTATTACTAATTGTGCAGCCCATTTGACCCTACTGCACAACAACGTATTAGACTCAGAGGACGAGAATTGTTTCAGTCATAGCTTTTTAAATGTCGGTTCTACTGGTCTTTTTGAAGAAAGTTTTGGAACATTTCTCACAATCACGATGTCGAATGCTGATACTGGTTTACATTTTAGTCAAACGAACCGAAAAATACAGGTTTCAAAACACGTTTTGTTGAGCTTTTATTATGACACTCAACTTAAAGAAATAGTCGCCATGAAAGTTACGAAATAAATCCGATGGCATGATCAGTCGAAAAGTCTTGTAAGTAAAAAAGATGGTATCAAGTTTGAATAACCATTTTATAGGTTATTTCCTGTTTCATCCCCTATAGTATCAAACAGGAGCATTTTTTTGTGATGATTTATGCAGATATACGACAGGATTTCTTGAATGGATCGGTTTATTTTTGTGTGTCAGATTTCTGATATTCATACCAACCTAACATCTTTGACGTGCAAATGAAAAATGTATTTTGGAAATATTTTCTAGCTTTATTTCGTAATTCCTTGGATTCAATAATATTTTAAAAATTTACTTCACAGAATGAAATATAATAGCAGAGGTAAGGTCGTTGTGTCGGCGAGGTCGTCATAATCACGTGCAGAAACACAAATTTTTCCTGTCTTCGCCACCCTTTATTATTTCCTGAAGCTTCCTGAAGTTGGCGAAAAAACTACGCCTGTAGTGTTTGACACAGTGTTTTGTCCTCAAAAACGGATGGGCTGTCCGTTTTTTGGTACAAAAGACAGACAATACGTTCCCTTTAAGCGAGTGTCTTTCATGCTAGAGCATTTATCGAGGATTCTGGAGTTCCCATATACGCTTTGTTATATCGGTTACTGTTACAGCTTAATCGCAGAAAATTATCAGCGGTAAAAATTTGTAGCCTAAGAGAGCTTCGCTGATGTCCTTCGTTCATCAATTTGAAGATGTTGCACTAACTGTAGAGTGTAGTTTGTGGCCTCACCGTTGGCCAAAAAGTTGTATGGCGTATCACGAGTTCTTTGCATGCGCGCCAAGTTTCGTAGGTTCCGTTCTAAAGTATGCCAAGTGCTCTCCACCCCTTCATCGGAAGTGCGAGGTGGAACTCCCACGCCGACCGCTGTGGCCGAGCGGTTCTAGACGCTTCAGGCCGGAACCGCGCTGCTGCTACTGTCTTAGGTTCGAATCCTGCCTCGGGCATAGATGTGTGTGATGTCCTTAGGTTAGTTAGGTATAGTAGTTGTAAGTCTAGGGGACTGATGACCTCAGATGTTAAGTCCCACAGTGGTTATAGCCATCTGAACCGTTTATGAAACTCCCACCTTTGTACAGACATTCTGCATTTTCAAATTGGTGGTACCAACGACGACTAGTTTTCGCCAAAGACGAAAGAATCGCAAAACGACGGTGAAAAGCAGGCTACGCTGGACGGCAATGACTGAGACGAAATTATTCAGCAGCAACACATAAAAAAAAAAAATTGAATACACACCAGCGTGCTTTAAAGAGCGACAGGTAAAGTGTCCCGGGAGAACCAATTAATATTGGAGGCATTTAAAGTATGCATAATTTTCCGTGAAAGCGTACGCATGATCTTGTGCACAGCTTTCACTATGTACACTGTTACAATAAGCCTCCCACACAAGAACACAAAAGCACGCTGGTCCATTGGTGCTTGCCTCGCGTTTAGCTGGCTTCATTCGCGGTATCTGAGTAAATTTTTATCAATATTTGCAGATAAAGGGTACGCACAGTAGGTGGTGGCTTGTGTCGCTAATTTGTTTAACTTGCCGATCTGTTCCACAGTGTCCAACGAGGGGAGGTCACGTGACACAGTCGACGGTGCTCCGTGCGCCGGATGGTGTCGTTGGTGCTAGCCCGGGTGAGTGAGGGCCACGACGTCCCCGAGTTTTGGTCCCTCCCATCATCAACAAACGACGGCGACAACAATAGACTAGTCACACATTCGTCACAAAAACTTATACTAAACAGTTACACTTAAGACACAACAATCATTCTTTGATGAAAAAACGTGTTAATGTGCGTGAGGATAGAGAAGCTTACTAAGTAGGTAGCTTAACCTACCCTCTCGCGTCTCACAGCGAACAATGTCAAATGATCTTACTTTAATCTTCAAACACAATCTTATTTTTCACATAGCATTAATAAATCAATTACAATATTTGGATCCGAACTAATGATGAAGCGGCGTGGAGTTCATGTGATACACGCCAAGATATGCGGATAAAATTATCAAGCAAATAAAAGTTAATCTGTCTTCGTACTTTGATATTTCTAAAAGTAATCCAGTGATTTACAACAATTAAAGTCAAAATTGTCAAAATTTCACTCGCCTCAACGGACTTTTTACTAGTCTTCTCAATAGGTCGTATA
Source organism: Schistocerca cancellata (assembly GCF_023864275.1). Lineage (NCBI taxonomy): Eukaryota > Metazoa > Arthropoda > Insecta > Orthoptera > Acrididae > Schistocerca > Schistocerca cancellata. Next base: position 387,649,545 of record NC_064626.1, on the reverse strand, counting down.
TCTCAATGGTGTATCGTCAGCGATATGTACCGAGCCGCATGACGCAAATCAGACTTCAGACGTTCCATGCTTCCGACTCATAGAATGTTGTACCTTAGTTGGTTATTCCACCTTAGGAATCTTTTGTCAATGGCGAGATTATCGCGACACTTTTTCAGATACAGACCACATGTGCTGTGGATACACATTATGCAGTGCTTTCCATTACCTTCTGCATCCTCTTGCCGTTGATCATTGCTGATTCTTCCCCCTGTTCAGGACAGTTCCCCACCCCAAGGTCAAGAGAGTGCCTTGAACCTCTGTCTCTTCCTCCGCCCTCTTTGACAAGGCTTTTGACAGAGCGAGGGCTACTCCTTACGCCGGAAGTCTTCAGTCGCCATTTCTGTGTTTTTCATTCAAAATTTTAGAAGCGCTTGGCTTCGAACCCGAGATATTTTGATGACTAGTAGAGTCGCAAAACAGCCGTAGGCCACTGTAAATAAGTGTACAGTGCGGTGGTTTTTTTTTGTCTAGCGCGCTGCTTCCCGAGCGGGAAGGCGTGCCGGTCCCCCGCACGAATCCGCCCGGCGAATTAGTGTCGACGTGCGGTGTGCCGACCAACCTGTGGATGGTTTCTAAGGCGGTTTTCCACCTGCTTAGGCGAATGCGGGCTGGTTACCCTTATTCCAACTCAGTTCACTATGTCGGCGATTGCTGCGCAAACACTGTCTCCACGTACCCGTACGCTAAAACTACTCTGCCACGCAAACAATTGGGGTTACACTCGTGTGGTATCAGACGCGCCCTGGGAGGAGGCGGGTTCGGTATGGGACGTCAGTGGGGTGGGTGGACTGCTGTGGCCTGTTTTGGGGTTTGTGAACTACTGAGGGCTACGTCGGGATGAAGCCTCTCCGTCGCTTCTATGTCACCAGTTCAAAAGACACAATACACATACAGAAGACACTGACAGCATACTTAACGAAATCCATCGTTGCGATGTAACGCTTGATAGGTATGCAACACATCCATTCTACAGGTACCTCGGGTAGGACATTAACTGATCATAGCTACTAGGAAAATTTCCGTGTATTGTGTATTGTAATTATGGTGTACGCGTACTTGCAAACAGTGTTTGCGCAGCAGTCGCCGACATAGTGTAACTGAGGCGGAATAAAGGGAACCAGCACGCATTCGCCGAGGTAGATGGGATTCGTACCGGGGACCGGCATGACTAGATACCCCTAAAAACTGGAAGTGGTGAATCGTCCCTAAACTGAGGATATATAAAGGGAACTTATGGAATATTTTTGTTCTACACAGTTATCCTACAGTTTCATAGCATAAATGAAATTTTCAGTGATTAATTTACGTTTTTTCGAATATTGTTGATTTGTAACGTGAAACAGAGGGGTATTGTAGTAAAAATAAAGAAAACGGAACAGTTCCATAAAACACGGGAGAACTGCCTGCTATCAGTAACGTCCTGCCACGATATTTCGGCGCAGAGTCTTCCAGCCATCTTCAGGTGAGTGCCACTGTAGTAGTAGCGGCGAGTACGCGCTGAGCACCGCTATTTACAGCCATACTGAGATGACATCGCGCATGCGCTGCTCAGCGTGTGCGTTCGTAACAGCTCCGTGTGCTGCGCCTCGCCCCCACCACGGTGAAAACTTGGCGTATCGATATCAGGTCGCTTTTCATCTTTATGCAGATAACTACGTTGACTACGAAGTTTCTCTATAACAGGATTCCAAGCAGAGTTTAGCTAATAACCTTTATCTCGATTGATGAGAGTCTCGTTGTCAGACAATCTTATTTCCACAGATTCATTGATAATCGAGCTCCAAACGTTTGATGTATGGGCCAAAATTTTTGTGTCGTTGTAATTCATGGAATAGTCTGTGGAAATACAATGTTCGGCGATTGCGAACTTGGTGGGTTGGAGAAGGCGAGTATACCGTTGGTGTTCCACAATGCGTTTCTGCACAGTTCGTGTTGGTTGCCCTATATATAATTTGCCGCATTCACACGGAATTTTGTAAACACCTGATTTACGCAGGCCCAGGTCGTCTTTAACGGATCCCACCAGTCATGAAATTTTGGAAGGAGGACGAAAGGTGACTCTCACTTGATACTTTCTCAATATTCTTCATCACTCTGTTCATTTGCCTAGGTGAAAAGCCATTCTTCAGAAATACTTTTTGCGAGTGTTCAAGGTGGTATGGGCACGATGGATCAAGGTTTTGAGAACGCCCATTGTTTGTGCTGAATGGTGGCAACGAGTAGCTTGCAGATACAGGTCTGTATGAGTGGACTTTCTGTACACCGACTGACCAAGTGTGCCATCACTCTTCCGTCGCACCAAGACGTCTAAAAATGGCAGACAACCATCTTCCTCTACCTCCATGGTAAACTTTATGTTTTCATGTATGGAGTTCATGTGACTTAAAAATTCTTGGAGATGGTCCAGACCATGAGGCCACACTATAAAAGTGTCGTCAACGTATCGCCAAAATACTGTCGGTTTAAAAGTGGCAGAGTCGAGTGCTCTCTCCTCAAAATCTTCCATAAAAAGATTGGCCACCAGGGGAGACAAAGGACTCCCAATGGCGACACCGTCAGATTGTTCGTAAAATTCATTGTTAAATATAAAATACGTAGAGGAGAGAGTGTGCTGAAACAACGCTGTAATGTGTGCACCAAACATATTGCTAATGAGGTGTAGTGAGTCCACCAGAGGCACCTTTGTGAAAAGTGAAACCACATCAAGACTGACCAATAAGTCGTTACTTTGCATCTGTAGTGACTGAAATCGGCTGATCAAATCACCAGAATTCTTTATGTGATGTGCACACTTGCCTATCATTGGTTTGAGCAAAGATACCAAGAATTTTGCTGGGTCGTAGGTGGCTGCTCCAGTTACAATTGGAACAATCAGTACGCCGGGAAAGCTTTAAACATCACATCAAAACGGTACAGGTTTATCATATAGCGCTAGAAAACGCAATTTCGTCAACAAAAAGGTAAAACAAAAAAACATCAAAACAAAAATATTCCAAACATCGGTTCAGTTCTTCGTCGTACTTACGTGAAACATGTTTTTGTTATTCGGAAACAACTTTCGCGTTTATCAATAATAGCAAAAAACTCATGCCTTTGATAGTGGTGAAGTACGTTGTATTGAGTGGAAAATGGCAACAACATTTACATATTTTTTATGTCTGTGCGAAACAATTTAGAAAAAGATATCTGTATGGTGCGAAAATTGGCAAATGACACTAAATAATGAAAAGTGTGAGATCATCCACATGAGTACTAAGAGGAATCCGTTAAATTTCGCTTACACGACAAATCTGTCAAATTTTAAGGACGTAAATTCAATTAAATGCCTAGGAATTACAATTACAATTACAAACAACTTATATTGGAAAGAACACACAGAAAATGTTCTGGGGAAAGGCAAACCAGAGACTGCGTTTTATTGGAACAATGCTTAGAAAACGTAATAGATTTACTAGACTGCGTACACTACGCTTGTCCGTCCTCTTTTGGAGTATTGCTTCCCGGTCTGGAATCCTTACCAGGTAGGATTGACGGAGTACATCGAGAAACTTCAAAGAAGAGCATCACTTTTTATTATCGCGAAATGGGGGACAGGATACAAGGTTTGGGGTGGTCAGCATTATAAGAAAGGCGTTATTCGCTGCGGCGAAATCTTCTCACGAAATTTCAATCACCAACTTCCTCCTCAGAATGCGAAAATATTTTGTTGATGCCTATCTACGCAGTGAGAAACGACCATCATAATGAAATAAGGGAAATCAGAGCTCGCACGGGCAGATGTAGGCGTTCGTTTTTCTGTTTTAGATTGGATTAATGGAGAATTATTGAGAAGGTGATTCGATGAACCCTCCGACAAGTACTTAAGTGCGATTTGCAAAGTTTCCAAATGGACGTAGGTGTAAACTGTACTTTCATCAAAAGTAATTGCTGTGGTTACATAAAAGCGCAGAAGTTACGCGATCAACTAATTCTTATTACTTTGTTGTTGTTTTGTGGTCTAGACTCCAAAGACTGGTTTGATGCAGCTCTCCATGGTACTCTATGCTGTGCAAGCCTCTTCTTCTCCGAGTAATTACTGTAACATACATCCTTCTGATTCTGCTTATTGTATGCATCTCTTGGTCTCCACGCTTCCCTTCAGTACTAAATTCGTGGTCTCTTGATGCCTCAGAACGTATCCTACCAACCGATCCGTTCTTCTAGCCAAGTTGTGCTACAAATTCTTCTCCACAATTCTATTCAGTACCTCCTCCTTAGTTACGTGATCACCCATGTAATCTTCAGCAGTCTTCTGTAGCACCACATTTCGAAAGCTTCTTTTCTCTTCTTATGTAAACTGTTTATCGTCCATGTTTCACTCCCAAACACTCCCTACAAATATTTTCAGATAACACTTCCTGACACTTAAATCTATACTCGATGTTAACAAATTTCGCTTCCTCAGAAATGATTTCCTTGTCATCGCCAGTCTACACTTTGCATCCTCTCCACTTCGACCATCCTCAGTTATTTTTCTGCCCAAATAGCAAGACTCATCTACTACGTTAAGTATCTCATTTCCTAATCTAATTCCTTCAGCATCAACTGATTTAATTCTACTTCACTCCATTATTCTCGTCTTGCTTTTGTTGATATTCGTCTTATAGCCTCCGGTCATGACACTGTCCATTCCATTCAACTATTCTTCCAAGTCCTTTGCTGTTTCTGACAGAAATACGATGCCGTCGGCAAACTTCATGGTTTTTATTTCTTCTTCTTGAATTTTAATTCCTATTGCAAAATTTTCTTTGTTTTCAATTACTGCTTGTTCAATGTACAGATTGAATAACACCGAGGATAGGCTACAACCCTGTCTCACTCCCTTCTCAACCATTGCTTCCCTTACGTGCGCCTCGACTCTGATAACTGAATTCTGGTTTCCGTACAAATTATAAATAGCCCTTTCGTTCCCTGCATTTTACCCCCGCCACCTTCAGAATTTGAAAGAGAGTATTCCAGTCAACACAGTCAAAAGACTTCTCTCAAGTCTAAAAACCCTATAAATATAGGTTTGCCTTTCTTTAACCTAGCTTCTAAGATAAGTCGTAGGATCAGTATTGCCTCGCGTGTTCCTACATTTCTACGGAATCCAAACTGATCTTCCACGCAGTGGGCTTCTATCGGTTTTTCTATTCGTCTGTAAAGAATTGGGGTTAGTATTTTGCAACCGTGACTTATTAAACTGCTAGTTCGGTAATTTTCGCACCTGTCAACACCTGCTTTCTTTGGGATTGGAATAATATGTTCTTCTTGAAGTCTGAGGGTATTTCGCCTGTCTCATACATCTTGCTCACCAAATGGAAGATTTGATCATGGCTGGCTCTCCCATGGTTATCAGAAGTTTTAACGGAATGTCGTCTACTCCGAGGGCCTTATTTTTACTTAGGTCTTTCAGCGCACTGTGAAATTCTTCACGCAGTTTCATATCTCCCATCTCATCCTCATCTATGCCCTCAAGTACAGACCCTCTTTATACTCCTTCCATCTTTCATCTTACCCTTGTTTGCTTATAAGTCCGCAGCTCGTGGTCTTGCGGTAGCGTTCTCGCTTCCCGCGCACGGGGTCCCGGGTTCGATTCCCGGCGGTGTCAAGGATTTTTCCTGCCTCGAGGTGACTAGGTGCTGTTGTGTCGTCATCATCATCATCATTCATCCCAATTACGGTGTGGGGAAGGCAAACCACCTCAACTAGGACCTTGCCTTGTACGATGGTGCTGGTCTCCCGCATCGTCCCCTACGCTCCTCGGAGTGTGGGACCTCAACATCATCATCTTTCCTTATAAAATGCAATTTATGTTATGTTAGGATAGAGAGTACACACTAGACTGATACTGAATAATGCACGGCTCTCATTATGTGCAAAACGAAGAACCAAGCAAATAAAAAACCAAATAGAAATCGTCAGCTACAATTTTCTCTCTTAGACATTCATTTATGTTTCTTTTCCCAGCAATTACGCCAATACTACCAGTAATTCTACCATTTACTACGTCATTTATGCAGTGAGCCAAAATTAGCGAATTGTAGTTTTGACAGAACCCAACTGTAGTTATTAGTCAAAGACGCTTCACCTAGACCATTAGTAAACCTTAAGTGATAAGTAGTGTAAACGTATCCATGACTGGCTCCTTTATTTTTCAATATTTGATCGCTTTAGAGGCGTTGATTGAGGAACGACCGAGATTGACGTGCAAGAAATTGCGTTTGTTCCACATTCCATTACACACAGCGACAGTTGCTACCAATATCGGTTGGTTGGGGCTATAATGTTATACCCAGGTGTGTTTCCTTGTTAGTCTTTATCATGAAAATTTGGGGCTTGGGAAAAAAATTACACCAAATTGGCTTCCAGCGTGGTATAGTTTGTAAAATGTGATAAAGCTCCTTTTTGGACGGGATGGCAGTGTTGGAAACTCTGTAAGTCAAACTCACGGACCCAGAAGGTATGTTGAACAACAATGTGAATTAAAAATAGTTGCCTGTTTACGAGACGTATAAAACCTGTCTTGTAAATCAGGAAGTATACTGAAAAGAACAGTGGTGAATGTAGTACAGATTCGCTACTAACTGGTACCTGTAAGCAGATGCAGTGCAACAAAGGTCTGTTGGAGGCAAGTGATCTACGCCATAGCAGCACCGCCTCCGTTGTCGCAGCAGCAGTGGTCACGGCGGGCCGCGGGACTTCCCCGCCCGCCCGCCCTTGCCAACAAGAACGTCTCTCCAGTTGCCTGCGCCACTCTAAAGCCAGCGCCTGCAGTGCTGAGCGTCACGCCTCAAATTTTCTCCGGTAAGGATGATTGATATTCTCATTATTTTACAAACTCGGCAGGAATGACTTGTTCCGCTGAGATTACGCGTATTCCAATCGTTTCTGTCTGCATCTGTATACACTACTGGAAATTTAATTGTCTGCAGATTCCTGGAACAAAAAATTGGGCCCCGTAATTTGAAGAAAGCACAGATCAAACCTTTCTACAACTACTACTATCCAAAAACCTTGACATCCATTTGTTCCATAACAGTTTTAGAATGTGTTCTGAGCACAAATGTAATGAGGTATCTCGAAAGGAAAGTCCTTCTCCATACTAATCAGTACGGTTTCCGAAGTTATCTGTCACAAGAAACGCAACTTCTGCTTTTCTCACATGAGATCCTACAAAACCTCCATCAAGACAGTCGGATAGGTGTGGTATTTCTTGAATTCTGAAAAGCATTTGATTCAGTATCGCTCCCACGCTTATTGTCGAAAGTAACTATCTTACCGGGTAGCGAGCCAAATTTGTGGGTAGATTTAAGGATTTATCAGAAGGGACAACGCAGGATGTTAGCTTGGATCGAGAGTCGTCGATAGGTTTAGAAGTAACGTCAAGTGCCCCCAGGAAAGTGGTTTGCTGTACGTGTTGTACGTTAATGATCTTGCATACGATATTAATGCTAACCTCAAACTCTGCATAGATGTTGATGCACCTGTTTATAACACAATAACGTCTGAAAAGAACTGCACAACAATTCAGTCAGAGCTTGACAGTGTTAAAAGTGGTGCAAGGATTGCCAACTTGCTTTAAATTTTCAGAAATGTTAAATTTTTCGTTTCATAAATTCAAATACCTTTTGCTTGCAGCAATCTAAGCGTTTGAATTCGAAAATTCCATACAAGTTCAGTTCATGATACACCACGAACAGAAAGGATCATAATTTTAACAGAACGGAAACTTGACGTTTCGGACACTATGTTGCGGAGTCCAACAAAATCAGGGAGATTATCGCAAGACAGCACGTAAGGACTTAACCAAAGAACTGGGGATGTACCTCTATAAAATTACTGCTATGTAACAATTACACTGTATGTACCGTACGAAACGAATAGCATATTGTGAATGGTTTCGGCGATTTTTTATTCTTTTTCACTGATAAGGCTTTGTTTCAACTAACTGGTTACATTAATTCCGGAAATTCATGAACTTGGTCATCAGAAAATTCACATGTCTTAAGAGAAAGGCAATTACACGAAGAGAAGATCAGAGTGTGTAGGGTTGCCATTACACGAGCGCAGTATAGGTGCGATCTTTTTCGATATTATCGTTACTTCCGATGTCTATCGCCCTGCTGAATGAACATGAGATCAATCATTCATTTTTACACAAGACAACGCTACTGCTCATACGGCACACAAGCCCCTACGACTTTTAGATGAAGCCTTTGGACTCAGAATAATTGCAGAAGGTCTCTGACCCGTGCGTTCACCAGATCTGTCTTCGCCCGACTATATCCTTTGGAGTGCGGCTGGAACATTTCTGCATAAAAACACCCCAAAGACAATAGATGAACTGAAGACAATGATAATTGAATATCAGCATTGAATTACACATGAAACATTGGTAAAGGCTTTCACATACAGGGTGTTACAAAAAGGTACGGCCAAACTTTCAGGAAACATTCCTCACACACAAATAAAGAAAAGATGTTATGTGGACATGTGTCCGGAAACGCTTAATTTCCATGTTAGAGCTCATTTTAGTTTCGTCAGTATGTACTGTACTTTCTCGATTCACCGGCATGATTTCATACGGGATACTCTACCCGTGCTACTAGAACATGTGCCTTTACAAGTACGACACAACATGTGGTTCATGCACGATGGAGCTCCTGCACATTTCAGTCGAAGTGTTCGTACGCTTCTCAACAACAGATTCGGTGACTGATGGATTGGTAGAGGCGGACCAATTCCATGGCCTCCACGCTCTCCTAACCTTAACTCTCTTCACTTTCATTTATGGGGTCATTTGAAAGCTCTTGTCTACGCAACCCCGGTACCAAATTTAGAGACTCTTCGTGCTCGTATTGTGGACGGCTGTGATACAATATGCCATTCTCCAGGGCTGCATCAGCGCATCAGGGATTCCATGCGACGGAGGGTGGATGCATGTATCCTCGCTAACGGAGGACATTTTGAACATTTCCTGTAACAAAGTGTTTGAAGTCACGCTGGTACGTTCTGTTGCTGTGTGTTTCCATTCCATGATTAATGTGATTTGAAGAGAAGTAATAAAATGAGCTCTAACATGGAAAGTAAGCGTTTCCGGACACATGTCCACATAACATATTTTCTTTCTTTGTGTGTGAGGAATGTTTCCTGAAAGTTTGGCCGTACCTTTTTGTAACACACTGTATAAATGGTATCGCGTTGAAATATGCTTTCAAGAAAGAGGAAAACTTTTCCAGCACTTACTGTGGTAGTGGTGAGTACAGTGTATTTAACTGTAATATAATAATTAATTCCGTTGTTTTAATAATAATAATATTGAATCCCATCATAAATGTGTTGCCAACCTTACGCACCCCGCAAGGCGAGACACTCGGAGCTCGCCGCTGCAGAGAGACTTTACGGACGCTTTTATTAGATCCAATGAAGATACCTCAACATAATTTTTTGTCTAAGTGCACCTGCTACCTCAGTACCAACGAGCTGCAGGACGTACGTATATACGACCTGTTAACTGCTGAAGGTTGTCGTAACAACTTCTCTCACCAGGTGTACTCCGTGACACAGTTCGTCAGTTTACATGCTGATTGCGTTTGTTGGTGATTTCATAAAAATTTACTAAGTGATATACACACCTGGAAATTGAAATAAGAACACCGTGAATTCATTGTCCCAGGAAGGGGAAACTTTATTGACACATTCCTGGGGTCAGATACATCACATGATCACACTGACAGAACCACAGGCACATAGACACAGGCAACAGAGCATGCACAATGTCGGCACTAGTACAGTGTATATCCACCTTTCGCAGCAATGCAGGCTGCTATTTTCCCATGGAGACGATCGTAGAGATGCTGGATGTAGTCCTGTGGAACGGCTTGCCATGCCATTTCTACCTGGCGCCTCAGTTGGACCAGCGTTCGTGCTGGACGTGCAGACCGCGTGAGACGACGCTTCATCCAGTCCCAAACATGCTCAATGGGGGACAGATCCGGAGATCTTGCTGGCCAGGGTAGTTGACTTACACCTTCTAGAGCACGTTGGGTGGCACGGGATACATGCGGACATGCATTGTCCTGTTGGAACAGCAAGTTCCCTTGCCGGTCTAGGAATGGTAGAACGATGGGTTCGATGACGGTTTGGATGTACCGTGCACTATTCAGTGTCCCCTCGACGATCACCAGTGGTGTACGGCCAGTGTAGCAGATCGCTCCCCACACCATGATGCCGGGTGTTGGCCCTGTGTGCCTCGGTCGTATGCAGTCCTGATTGTGGCGCTCACCTGCACGGCGCCAAACACGCATACGACCATCATTGGCACCAAGGCAGAAGCGACTCTCATCGCTGAAGACGACACGTCTCCATTCGTCCCTCCATTCACGCCTGTCGCGACACCACTGGAGGCGGGCTGCACGATGTTGGGGCGTGAGCGGAAGACGGCCTAACGGTGTGCGGGACCGTAGCCCAGCTTCATGGAGACGGTTGCGAATGGTCCTCGCCGATACCCCAGGAGCAACAGTGTCCCTAATTTGCTGGGAAGTGGCGATGCGGTCCCCTACGGCACTGCGTAGGATCCTACGGTCTTGGCGTGCATCCGTGCGTCGCTGCGGTCCGGTCCCAGGTCGACGGGCACGTGCACCTTCCGCCGACCACTGGCGACAACATCGATGTACTGTGGAGACCTCACGCCCCACGTGTTGAGCAATTCGGCAGTACGTCCACCCGGCCTCCCGCATGCCCACTATACGCCCTCGCTCAAAGTCCGTCAACTGCACATACGGTTCACGTCCACGCTGTCGCGGCATGCTACCAGTGTTAAAGACTGCGATGGAGCTCCGTATGCCACGGCAAACTGGCTGACACTGACGGCGGCGGTGCACAAATGCTGCGCAGCTAGCGCCATTCGACGGCCAACACCGCGGTTCCTGGTGTGTCCGCTGTGCCGTGCGTGTGATCATTGCTTGTACAGCCCTCTCGCAGTGTCCGGAGCAATATGGTGGGTCTGACACACCGGTGTCAATGTGTTCTTTTTTCCATTTCCAGGAGTGTAGCTTAGCTGTACTGCGAAAAGAACTGTTTTCTTACATAGCGAAGGACGTGTTTATAGATGTTATGGAACTGTGTAGTAGTTGCCTCAGCTGTAAAGAATTCTTGCGTGTTTTACTATTACATACCATATTGAATGTGAAAAAAAAGTTCGCTTTATGGTGAGTAAACCTATCCTGCGTTATTAGCTATGCTCTGTTAGGAAACTGTCATAATCTTGCTATTTCAAGAGTTGCAAGGTTTAGAAACAATACAGAATTATGTATCGATGAAGGAGTTCAAGAGGACTTCCAATCCTATTGCTGTTCCAGGTACAGGAGTACTAGTTACTTTTCAGCACAGTAACGGAGATGCGGATCGCAGAGAGGTTGTTTCGTTTGGAATATCTGCTAATGCTGTTCTACAAAACGTCATTATGATGAGCCCTCTTTCGTACGTGGTTCAGTGCCTCAGACATTCTTAAATGGCTCGTATCATACTTCGAGTACATTTATCTCATAAACCATTATTTTATAGATGCTGCTACCTCCCTCTCACCACACACACACACACACACACACACACACACACACGCACACACACGCGCGTTTCTGTGGGATGCTCACAAAACATTCGTTAATATTGCAAATAGCATATATCTCTAGATCCGTATATTAGAAAAAAACTTTATTTATTTCCTCATCAACAGGTGGCACTGTGTTGAATGAGAGACATATCACTGATGACGCGGTTGTCACATAGTGCGCGGCTGTAGCATTGGGTGTGGCATGGTTCAGATGGTTCAAATGGCTCTGAGCACTATGGGACTTAACATCTGAGGTCATCACTCCCCTAGAACTTAGAACCATTTAAACCTAACTAACCTAAGGACATCACACACATCCATGCCCGAGGCAGGATTCGAACCTGCGACCGTAGCAGTCGCGCGGTTCCAGACTGAACCGCCTAGAACCACTCGGCCACTTCGGCCGGCGGTGTGGCATGCCGCGGACGATTGTGGTCACTGCCAATCTATGAGGGTTGACTGAAAAGTAATGCGTCTACCTTCGTAACTCTTCGACAGTTGGCAGCATTGGTATGCGGCACGTACTAGCTTGTTCCGTAGCCTCTTCTCTACAGCTGCAGTTGGTGAGAAGGTTGTGTTGTGTTGTTACAGTGTAAAGTATGGAACCTTGCGCAGACTGTCGGTTAATGCGATTTAAGCAACGTGCAGTCACTGAATTCTTGACAGCAGAAGGTGTTACCCCAAAGGAGATTCATCAGAGAATGAAAGCAGTTTACGGTGATTGTGTTGATGTAAGTACTGTGCGTCATTGGGCGAGTAAGTTTAAAGGTGTTGTGGCGGAAACATCTGACGTGCGTGACAGACAAAGAGTTAGACGTCCTGTGACAGCAACCACCGAGTTTCACAAGCAAAATGTTGATAGATTGATTTACAACGCTGCGAACTCTGAAATGACGGCTAACGAGGGTCCGAAAGGAAAAGGGAAATGTTTTCCTGCAGTTTGACAATGCCAAACCACACACTTCACGTGCCACCACAGCAGAACTTCAGAGACTGAATCTCACCACCGTACGACATCCTCCATACAGTCCAGATTTAGCACCGTGTGACTTCCACCTGTTCCCGATAACGAAAGACGATCTGCACGGGCATCATTATGCTTCTAATGAAGACGCTGAGAGAACTGTGAGACTGTGGTTGCGGAAACAGTGTCGACTTCTTACCTGGCGGCTTCAGAAACCTTGTTCATCGCTCGCAGAAATGTATCCAATTGGCTGGTGATTATGTGGAAAAGTGAATATAGGCAATTAAATATCACATTCTAAGGATTACTTCTACATTTGATTTATTAAAATATTCCCATCCAAACCCAATTAACGAAGGTGGAGCCATTACTTTCCATTTAGTCCTCGTATATCACTTACATATTCGATATGGGAAATGGGTACGGCTGTCCTTACAGTATTAAAAATAATTTTAGCATCTTAGCTACATCTTCCACAAAGGAATGCATGACCTAATCATAATTACTTAGAGCAACAACAAAAAGAAAGTCAGTTAATTATCAAGCTGTCAGGTGAGGCTGCAAGACGCCAAAAGAGTCATTGTTTTTGTCGAATAGTTCTCAGAAAATCGAAGGAGAATGATTGCGTAGCAGAGAACACACTAAAATCCAAAATTAGTGGTTTCAATTTTTTACACAAAAGTAAAAGTTTAATGATAAACTGTCAACAGAGACAGATGTAGATTACCTTTATTTACATAAAACAGTTTGAGAGGTACAGCAGTTCAGCAAATATTTGGTTCTTCACATCCTGTTCTACAGATGACCACTGTGTCTCACCGTAACATGTTTTGTGATGCGGTAACACTCCGCTCATGTGGCTCCAGCACCACAGACAGTAGAGGAGTGGTGTTGATGAACAAGCTGAAACTCGAAAGCGGCTTCTTCATACGAGCTGCTGGTTGTGTCGCAACTTGCAAGGAGCATGTTCAGAAAGGCCAATAGAAGTTTCAAGATGGGGGGGAGCAGTGAACAAGCTGTGTGAGAAAAAAATGCAGTTGTGTTCTGGGTCTTTTCAGTTCATGCAGATGTGCGACACAGTTATAGATCTTCAAAAAAATTTTCCCAGACTCAGGCCCCAGAGAAGGGAAGGTCTGCGTGGCGGCTCAGAAAACACGGTATGGCAGAGGTTCACACAGTACTACCGCCTCCTGACCTGTAGCCCATCCGCTACACGGGCATCGATGTGCTTGCTCCAGCCCTTGCGACACTGTCTGCTCCAGCGTAATTGTTTGCAATTAAATAATAAAACATCGATTTTGCCACCTATTTTTACCACCTTGAATTTCTGAGTAGCACAAGTGGGATATCTCCTACACTGTGGTAGATATACAAGGTGTTCAAACTTCAAGGACTTGTAGAGGGGAGTGAGTAGATAACATTTTGAACTGGATCCCAGGTCTGGAGACCCACTGTTTCTGTGCTAGAACCATTTCAGAACGTGTTCGTAACATTACCACTTTTACAAGTAATTGATCAGGCATGACCCAGTTCATGAGTTGTTTTACGATTCTGCTCATTAATAGCCGAAGAAACTGCTCGTGTACTCGTTGACTGGTTCTCTTGCACGTGATGCAGTTCGGCCTTTTCCAGTTCGGCTCAGAGGCGTCTCCTTGGAGCACAACAGTCACACCTGCTAATCATGACGGTACCCTTTCTCGAAACTGCTGTGTAATTGTGGTGAAAAGGGTACGCGGTAGAGTCAGATATGTAGAGAACGATCGCATGGGTCCCTATTCAAACTACACTACTGGGCATTACAATTGCTATAGCACGAAGATGACGTGCTACAGACGCGAAATTTAACCGACAGGAAGAAGATGCTGTGATATGCAAATGATTAGCTTTTCAGAGCATTCACACAAGGTTGCCGCCGGTGGCGACACCTACAGCGTGCTGACATGAGGAAAGTTTCCAACTGATTTCTCATACACAAACAGCAGTTGCCGGCGTTACCTGGTGAAACGTTGTTGTGCTGCCTCGTGTAAGGAGCAGAAATGCGTACCATCACGTTTCCTACTTTGATAAAGGTCGGATTGTAGCCTATCGGATTGCGGTTTATCGTATCGCGACATTGCTGCTCGCGTTGGTTGAGATGCAATGACTGTTAGCAGAATATGGAATCGGTGGGTACAGGAAGGTAATACGGAACGCTGTGCTGGATCCCAACGGCCTCGTATCACTAGCAGTCGAGATGACAGGCATCTTATCCGCATGGCTGTAACGCATCGTGCAGCCACGTCTCGATGCCTGAGTCAACAGTTGGGGACGTTTGCAAGACAACAACCATCTGCACGAACAGTTCGACGACGTTTGCAGCAGCATGGACTATCAGCTCGGAGACCATGGCTGCGGTTACCCTTGACGCTGCATCACAGACAAGAGCGCCTGCGATGGTGTACTCAACGACGAACCTGGGTACATGAATAGCAAAACGTCACTTTTTCGGATGAATCGAGGTTCTGTTTACAGCATCATGGCGGTGACATCCGTGTTTGGCGACATCGCGGGGAACGCACATTGGAAGCGCGTATTCGTCATCACCATACTGGCGTATCACCCGACGTGATGGTATGGGGTCAACTGGTTACTCGTTTCGGTCACCTCTTGTTCGCATTGACGGTACTTTGAACAGTGGACGTTACATTTCAGATGTGTTACGACCCGTGGCTCTACCCTTCATTCGATCCCTGCAAAATTCTACATTTCAGCAGGATAATGCACGACCGCATGTTGCAGGTCCAGTACGGGCCATTCTAGATACAGAAAATGTTCGACTGCTGCCCTGGCCAGCACATTCTCAAGATCTCTCACCAACTGAAAACGTCTGGTCAATGGTGGCCGAGCAACTGGCTCGTCACAATACGCCAGTCACTTCTCTTGATGAACTGCATGGGCAGCTGTACCTGTACACCCCATCCAAGCTCTGTTGACTCAATGCCCAGGCGTATCAAGGCCGTTATTACGGCCAGAGGTGGTTGTTCTGGGTACTGATTTGTTAGGAGATATGTACCCAAATTGCGTGAAAATGTAATCAGATGTCAGTTCTAGTATGACATATTTGTCCAATGAATACCCGTTTATCATCTGCATTTCTTCTTTGTGTAGCAATTTTAATGGCCAGTAGAGTATTATGTATTCGCTTCCCTATGAACAACACGCATAAAAAAATTCCGATTCAGCCATTTTTGTCGTTTGAATTTTTTTGCACCGCCATTTGAACCGTTCACTTTCCGCCATCTTGAAGCATAAGTGAGCTAGATCCGCAATTTTAGATTTTTGATACATGGTGGCGAGAGGGGGGAAGGAGAGGGTGAGGTAGGAGAAGGGATAAAGATGAAGGGGTGACCTCGAGGAGGTGGGTGTGGTGCTAGAATAGGCATGACACAGTGTAAGTAGGATGTTTAGGTTTTTATGTTGGTAACGCCACGTAGCGCCCTGTATGAAAATGACTGACTGTGCTGTGTGTAGTCTGTGTCTGAGTACGTTCAGTTTTGCTCAGCTGTTTGAAAATTAAATAACGTAAGAGGTTTATTAAAACAGTCATTCTTAATTTTTCTAAGGGGTTGTTTCAACAGGAGTAGGCGGATCCTTATTTTCCGCGCTCGAACTCTGCTCCATCCGCTACTGAATGTGTCGACTGTACCTTCGCTCCCACATCGCGGGAAGCTGAGCAAGTGTTACACAGCAGCGTTTATTAAGCGAGCGCTCTGGCTTCCGCCTTTCGCTCCGGAAGACCCGCCGAGTGCGCGGCACGTCGCGTTTGCAGCGACACATCGCGCAGGGCTGCCTGCCATCCGTGCGTAATGCAGTCCGTTCACGGCTGGCGTACCCGGCAACCGAACTGCTGGCGGCAGGCGAAGCGGCGAGCGGCCACATACGACCGCGACTCGCCGACCGTGAAAAAGCGCGCCGCGGCTACCTCGCCAGCTCACGCCTCGCAGACCTCCACAATAACTGGTAATTCCATTTAGCTGCCGCTGCAGTTACAGGGGAAAAAGAGATACGGGAGTGAGCCCGCGGAGAAAGTGAAGCCGCCTCGCGTGCGTGGGCCGGTGCCCGAGCTGCGTCTCGCCCCCTGACGCAATCTGGCCGAGTGGCCGGGTATTTGCACGTCAAACAGCACCACAAACGGCGCAGAAGAATACGCGTCCGCTTTCGGAGCGGCGCGGCGCGGCGCGGCGGCTGCTGCGGCGCCTCTGATAATTTTTGTTCCGACTGCGACGGCGACGGCGCGGCAGACCCGTACGCAGCTCGCTTTCCTGGTGACTCTTCTCCCGCGCACATCCACTCACACACCCACGAGCACACTGTAGAAAATGTAACGGCGAGCTTCCAGCGCTGTGCATTCCCTCGTCTCGCAGGTGGGACGCTCTATTAAATCAAGTGCGCCGCGACCCTGCCCTCTTTTTTTTTTTTTTTTTTTTTACATTTCGCCGTGTGTTCGCTGAGAACGTACACGCCACTTACGCCGCCTGGCAACAAGGGTACCGCCACTAATGCAGACAGCGCGGTGGCACAGTGATGAGTCAGCAGGACCGAGCCAGCTTGTAGCGATACAGTCTCGGGAGCGGATGAATCTTTAGGGATGGTCGAGGGCCACGGAAATATTTGTTCCTATCTTTTCGTCCTGAGCTGCGTTGGGCATCTTCAGAGTTGTTCCTGGTTCCACTGAATCTGGCCGATTGACGGGGCGGACGTCGGAGAATGACATAAATACCGTAAAAAGGGACTCTGATCGGCAGAGATAATTCTTGTCACAGATAAAACTTAATTATCGAACTATCGTCTGTCAAAGATAAAATTTATCTACCCATTCTGTAGAGCTACTGTTCATATATCATTAAGTTCAGAGCTTCTTCTTTCCTGTTATTTACACGCTTCTGTTCCTGCGTATAATAGCGGATAGTAGTACGTCGTCGTAGATAAAATTTTGCATTCGGAAGCTCTGCTACTCATGATTTTTCTATTTTACATAGTCGACAAAGACTGATCTGCTCCTTCGGACGTGTATTCACGCTTCTCTTTGAATTCCTACGCAGACATTACCAGACGCACATGAATCTTACACCGGGTCGTCAGACGCAGTCCGAAAAGCTTTTAAGGGTGTTGCTGAATAGTTTATGCTGCGAAATAATTGTTAACAAAAAATTCGATACGTTCTGCCGTTTCCGTCTTAATCAGCATTGAAGTTAGCCTACCAGGCCACTGTGCGTGCACATTCAAGTGACCCGCCAGAGAAAGTGTTTCCTCGAACCGAACCGAACAAGAGTGGCATACAAAAATTGGACGAGAGGCGGAAATGAAGATCGAAACCGAGCCAAAGGTAGAGCACTCTCGTGCTCTATCTTCTACGTATGCTATGATACAATTTGTGACAGAGCAAGTTGACTACCACCAGCCTACTTCGTATGCCCTCGTGTTTCGTGTGTTGTTTCCATATAAAATTTTCTGAAATTTTCTTTTCAAAATTTCGATGTTTAAGTTCCTAATTTAAACACATGCTACGCAAATCATCCAAATCATGGGAAGAAATCCCCCTCAAAGAACTTTATTATAAAAATCAGTTAGTTGATCTGATTGCAATGAGATAATGACAAGCAAAAGCTATCGCAATAATTTTTGAGAAAATTTCCCGTAGAGAAACAGCTATCACGCTAAAAGCACTTTGAAATGGAATACAGACAGTCCAAAAAATGGTTCAAATGGCTCTGAGCACTATGGGACTTAACATCTATGGTCATCAGTCCCATAGAACTTAGAAATACTTAAACCTAACTAACCTAAGGACATCACACAACACCCAGTCATCACGAGGCAGAGAAAATCCCTGACACCGCCGGGAATCGAACCCGGGAACCCGGGCGTGGGAAGCGAGAACGCTACCGCACGAACACGAGATGCGGACACAGACAGTCCTGACTGCAATAAAACATTTATTTCGATGGTTTTGACGTTCGTGCAGTCGTAACACATACTCCGTTCACCGCCACCGCCTACCACCGTGGTATAAAGGGTCTGAGGAAGAGCACGTTCTGATCAAAACCAGTAACCACTGAAATGAATGTTTTATTGCGGTCGGGACTTCTGTAATCCATTTTTAAAAGTTACTGCAATTATAAAATTATTTACATCTAGCCTTAAGGGAACTTCACGGAGGTAATAAGTAAATTCAGGATAGAATACTACATCCAAATTGAAGAGCTATTTTTGATATTTTCAGTAAAGTATTTACGTTAACCCAAAGTTAATTAGATCAAAAGATATTTTTAATTAAAGATTTCACATGGTCCGAATTTTCAATGTCAATGTCAATGCCAATGACCGTAAATTTGTGTAATGTGTGATACGTTTTTTATTGCCTGATTTTTCTTAATCACCAATATTGATGAGCAAGGGTCTTTAATTAAAAATTCCTAAATTTCCAATAACTAAATTTCAACATACAAGACGGATCCCCGCAAAATCAACAACCGGTGAAAGATGAACTTCCTGACCGAGAGAATCTGTTAACTATTATAAATTAACGAAGTACAGTAATATCCTGGAACGAGTATTTATAAGGCCCAAGCTTACGCCATTTTCGATTATTCTGTTCATTTCGCTTGTAGCCTTTCGCTGGCATGACTAGTCTGTTCTTTAGCCTAGCCTCTGGAACCTTGTAAGCTGCTTCTCCGTTTGTGAAAACCGGGCTGTGAGAGAACTTGTTTCATAATAATAGTGAGCAACAGACAGTCAAAATAGGTACTGGGTCATTTGAACGATATTTGTGACTAATAATGGTTCTGTGGTTTTTCTACTTCACAGCGTGTGAATCGCCGGCCGGTGTGGCCGTGCGGTTCTAGGCGCTTCAGTCTGGAACTGAGCGACCGCTACGGTGACAGGTTCGAATCCTGCCTCGGGCATGGATATGTGTGATGTGCTTAGGTTAGTTAGGTTTAAGTAGTTCTAAGTTCTAGGGGACTGATGACCTCAGATGTTAAGTCTGCAAACTCCTAGGGCACTTCAAGAGTTCCGACAGGCACTGGTGCAAGAATGGGAGGCTATACCCCAGCAGCTGCTCGACCACCTGATCCAGAGTATGCCAACCCGTTGTGCGGCCTGTGTACGTGTGCATGGTGATCATATCCCATACTGATGTCGGGGTACATGCGCAGGAAACAGTGGCGTTTTATATCACATGTGTTTCGGGACGGTTTTCTCAACTTATCAGCAATACCGTGGACTTACAGATCTGTGTCGTGTGTTGGTCTTACAGATCTGTGTCATGTGTGTTCTCTATGTGCCTATGCTATTAGCGCCAGTTTTGTGTAGTGCCACGTTGTGTGGCACCACATTCGGGTGCAATTATCCTTGATTTATGAGCATGACTGTAGTTGATAGCGTTAGCGGAAAAACGCCAAATGGTATTGGTTGATACGCAACGTTTTTGACGATTCCTAGACATTGACTGCAATCAGAACAGGATGACATCGCGTCTCGAAGAAACTAGGTTCACCGTACGCCACCTAGGATGCATGGACTCTGAAGATGCCCAATGTATGGCTGAAGTTTCTAATGATTCTAAACGTGTACTTCGACCAAGTGCAAAAGAAATACATATAAGTTAACATACATCCTTCCACTCAGTATAGAAGCGATAGCACTCACATGAACATAGCATTTTTCTGTGTTTTGTAGGTACTTCAAACTCGTTAGTCAAGTGCTAGACTGAGACATTTCGTATATCATTGCCTTTATTCGTCCACGAAAAACGTATTATGTTTCTATTTGTTATGACTGGAACAGATAATATGGGTGACATCGCTGACTGCAAAGGTCGAGCAGCAAATACCTCTTCATTTCCCTCTATCTTTTTAATTAATTGCAGGTCCTGTATTCATTATACTGAAAAAGTTTGACGAAGTCTTGGATGGACTCTTAATGAAGGAGAAGGCAATGATCACTGGTGACTAGCCCCTGGAGTACATGAAATGTATTCGCAGTTGCGAAAATGGACAACCATTAGCTGTATAATAGAATGACGACAGTGAAAATTTGTGTGAAACCGGGAGTCGGATCCAGATTTCTTTCTTATCGCGAATGGTCGTCTTGGCATTAGGCTGTCCGAATACTCTTCACGGCCAGATACAAACTTCCATACGTCGTCAGCCATGTGACTACAAACTGTACTCGTACATCCATTATGTATATTCCTGTACTGGGGGTACTTTTGAGTTGAAAGTCGCTTGCCCAATGTCAGCGGATAAATACGATATTGCAGCGTCCGTGTTGATATGAAATAACATGCTTGTCCGAAAGAACAATGCATCGTACTTTTGAACAACACAGGCACTGCTAAATTATATTAACCCTTGGAGTTCCCTAGGGAGAATAGTCGGCTTCTTAGGACTGTACTTGAGCCATTTCTGACAAATGGCACAGGGCTGAGCGCGGCAGCTTCGCGCGCCTACCTCATCCAGGCACGTAACGCGATTTTGTGAACGTCTCTGCTGCAATATTGTTTTCGCCGGCAGCCGTTTCCGTTTCGCATTTCAAAAGTGACAACAACGCTGCTAGCTGTCTGGGGTCTGCGTACACCGACCTGACGTTAGGGCGCTTCGTGCAGGGGCGCTGGCTGTCGGGTGGGCAGGCATCCTGTTTTGTCCGGCAGGTTGCGAACAGTCGCGATTGCACGCGCTCTCCTGTCCCGAGTCCTTATAAGGACCAGTGTAATGAAATGTGTCGCTTGTCGGCCAGTTAGAATAACTGTTCTACAGGCCGATCTCTCTGCCCAAAGAGCACATCGACGAAGTGCTGATTTTCGCCAGCAACGCTTTTCCTAGAAAACTGGAGGTTGCCAGGCTGTTTGGGAGATATTCATCTCTGCTTTCTTACGGGAAGCCCGTTTGTGTTTGTTGTTAAACGGGTTTTCTTCTCCCCTTTTGGGAGAAGAAGTACGACAACCAGACACCACTCCAAGCGGAGCGGTAATTTCTCTCCATTCCAAGGCGGGGAAAACGGCCGATTGGGCAGTATAAAAAGAGATCTGAGTAGTGTGAGTTTGGAACTTGGGTTTTTAAAAATTGTATCCGCTGGAAGGGAGCTCATTGGGTAACTTGCAAAACATTTGATAGGTCGGACGTTGGACTGCTGTTTGAAAAAATATTCCATTGTGCAATGTTTAGCGAAAACTTGTCATTGTTGGAGTGCGGTTTTTGTACAGAGCATGAAGGAAAGATAGAATTTTTCGGACTCTTTGGATGGAAACGTGGAAGTACACACTCAATGCTCGGAAACGTGGAAAAGCGGACGTTTTGACTTTAGAGGCACTGTCATTGTCGGACTCGAATTTTTGAATCACAGCCGAACACTTGACGGTTCGACTGGCAGGAAACTCTCATCTGTGGTGAGATTATCTTGCAGGAAGGAAATCAATTAGGACTTCTTCGACCCGTTGCTTCTAAAGTGGTAAGAGATTCGACGGCTCATCTGTGACCGAGCACACTTTTCGTTTGTATTCAGATTTCATGTTTTCCGAGCACGATCGAGTCAATCACTGTAGCCAGTCCGCAGTTTAGCATTTTCAGAATGATCTGTTGAAACGATGGTCACTCCCACACCACTTGTTCCTTGGGGAATTCGCCAAACCAACCTGCCTGTGATTTAAGAGCATTTCAGTGTTCCTCTCACTTTGTAACTTGTTGCTCACATTAATATGTGATTATTGTATTTTAGCTTATATATATCCTGATGAAGAATAAATACAATAAATTAGGGTTAAATCGAGACAGGACTTTTACTTCGCCGGCTGAAGTGGCCGTGCCGTTCTAGGCGCTACAGTCTGGATCCGAGCGATTGCTACGGTCGCAGGTTCGAATCCTGCCTCGGGCATGGATGTGTGTGATGTCCTTAGGTTAGTTAGGTTTAATTAGTTCTAAGTTCTAAGCGACTGATGACCTCAGAAGTTAAGTCGCATAGTGCTCAGAGCCATTTGAACCATTTTTTTTGAACTTTTAATTCAGTAGGTATTAGATAAACAGCTTCTAATTAATTAAACCTTTGATGCTTTTTGTAAGAATCAACAATTAGAACTCATTTACGAGGGCCGTTCTACACATATTATTCAATTCATTTCTCACAGATTCGTTTCCATACCTGAGTTCATGAGGAGCGATCTGTCTCCCACTCGGCCCAACAGACCATCAGGCTTGCTAGCTCAGTTGGCGTGTTACATAGTGGACATTGGCAAGCTGGGGCAATGAATTTCATGCCGTCGGTATAGCTCCAAGAGACAACTGGCAATCGTCGACCTACACAGTTCTACAGCCATTGTAGTGCTGTACCATGGAACCAGGGACTAAATTCAGCGTTCTGTCATATGGATAGGAGTATAATAGAACTGCGTTTCCATTCGGTGTTGTACACGATCCTCTTCTACACTAACTTTACGCTCGCATTAACGTCGTCGTAGCATGCCCTGTTGAAGTAAAAAAATTCGCGGAGTTATAAACCCATTTTCTGGAGAGCCCAGATTCTGCTTCACTCGACTCACATACGAGGGCCATACTTGTTCATAAACCTTTTCTGAATGTATTAGGTAGCCTTCCGCAGAAGTGAAGTATGTGTAACTAATGAGTAGGTGCTGAATCGAATTGTAGAGATAAGAAATTAATTTCAAAACTTGATTAAAAGAAGGGATCGGTGTGCAGCACAGATCGTGAAGCATCAAGAACAATCAGTTTCGTAATGGAGGCAAGGGTAAGGGATAAAAATTATTGAGAAAGAGAGGCCAAGACTTGAATACAATAAGCGGATACAATAATGGATGTAGCTTGGTGTAGAAGTCGTGTAGAGATGAAGAGGCTTGCACAGGCAAGACTAGCACGGAGACGTACATCAAACCAGTCTTCAGATTAAAGACAACAACAATGAGGAACAGTGATGCTGGGCACAGGTGTTGACAGCCTCTAAGCAGTCTCAACCGCTTATTGCTGGCAGGGTGCTCTAAGCTTCCTTGATTTTCTGCGCGTTGTTATTTCTAGGTTCTGCAGTTTTCGTATATGCGAATGTGTTAAAGAAATCATGTGAGTTACCTCCTACTTCGCTGAACTAAGCCACGTGAAACCCGGCCTCTATTGTATCCTTGTGTACCTACACTACGACAACTGACAACTAAACAAATAAAGAAGGCTAATTCCAGTACTCACATTCTGCCTACCTTGATTTTCGTACGGTACTTTTTCCTTAGCTATGTTGAAACCAATCTCGGTAGTACTGCTTTAGTGTTGCCTTGGCCGATTCTTGAAGATGTACGGTTTAACTGAGTTAATGTTGTGCCCGCAATGAGTTTCTGATGTACAGTCAAAGTTAAAGTCACTTCCATGATAATATACGACGCAATCTTGGACACCATTCTAGAGGAGATGGTTTAACGTGTCAGATAACTGCATTTACATATACGCCTTGCAAATCACTGTCAATACTTCTCATTCTACTAGTTCTAACAATCTGCGTGGTGTCTGTTTGTTCTAAGTCGTGTCTCCCTACCACTTTCGCGCAACGACGCTCTGAGCGTGTATTTTAGGGAATTGACTAGTTTGAACCTGGGACCTGTTGCTGGTAAGGAGACGCCAGACCACACATGACATGTAGAGTTCAGAACAGTTCAGTGAGACTAGCGATGATATAACCAAATACTTAATGATTTCAGCCTCAGATCCACTGCACTCCCTGTAAAAGAATCTTAATACTAACTAAATTTAGTGGAAGGGGTTCAAGGCTTTCCTATTTTTAGTTAGCTGGTAAAATAACGTCGAAAAATCAGTTAAGTTTACCACTGGAAATTTTATTCTATTCACAAAACATTGTTTATAAATTGCACTATTGATAAAAGGAAATGTTTTAATACAGGATGATAAAAACCAACTGCGTTCAACAAAAATATGAACGAATATTCCCTGAATGGGTGACCCTCAATTATCTTTAATTACTTATCTAACTTGTCGTAAATTACAGTGGCTGATGTGGCTTCTCAATAACTATATAACAGAAAAATCATCGCGTTTCAGATTTTTACTTGAAGTGGCAAATGTGAACACCATGAGCTTTAATTGACGATCGACACTAGTATTACGCAAAAAGGAGGGGTGTAACAGATGAGACTTCTGCAGTTCTGAGTGGAGCTTTATGCGCTGTTATGCGGCATCGCGTGCGTTCATTACCTTGTCGGTGTTCATCAGGGGGCGACGGGCAGCACAGCTCCGGTCACCTCGCCGTCTCGGAAGCAACTCTCTCCAAACTTATCCTTACTACAATTTACCGTAGGTGGTTTAAAAAAACTATCTGGTTGTGTTTTCATCTGACCAATTAGTGTCTCAATGTTAACCTTAAGCTCCGCCTACAAAAATTCTGTCTATCCAATGAGAAACGTTATACTTTTTGTGGTGGGGCAATGTTTTTACAGTTTGCAACGTAACAGAGACGCGAAAGAGTCTCACGCTAAAACTTGCGGCTGGGGTGGTCCTTTTAGTGTTATCGTAAGATCTATACTGTTCTTCTGGAGGGCTCTAGCTTTTAACATGGGCTGGGGGGTGGTCCTAGCGGTTAGCTGGAGACGTGGGTGTCCGTCCCTTATCGTAGGGCCTTCTAACTTAACACGGTTCTGCTCTCGGCTTCTGTTCTCGTTTCTCCCCTCGGAACTGCGTCTGTCTCACGGCGGGAAGGTATGACATGCATTTAGGCATTCTTGTGTTAGTCTGTGGTATTCCATTTGCTCACTCGTTACTCGTATTACTTTGGTTAATTTAATGTCACGATTTATTCGGAGCTATGTGACATAGTACTGGATTTGCTTATCATGTCAGGGTTTTCATGGAAAGAGTTGGATTTGCCTGACACCTTACATAGTTATTAGGCATTCTTTTGATTCAGTTCATGTATAGCACACGGGAAGAAAGACTGTTTAGACGCCTCTGTGCGCGCTGTAATTTTTGTAATCTTGTCTTTGCGATACCCACGAAAGCGACGCGTGATAGGGTTGATGATGATGATGTTTGGTTTGTGGGGCGCTCAACTGCGTGGTTATGAGCGCCCGTACAATTACCCAATCTTTGCTCAGTCCAATTTCTCCACTTTCCTGGATGATGATGAAATGATGAGGACAACACAAACACCCAGTCATCTCGAGGCAGGTGAAAATCCCTGACCACGCCGGGAATCGATCCCGGGACCCCGTGCTCGGGAAGCGAGAACGCTACCGCGAGACCACGAGCGGCGGACGCACGTGATAGGGTTGTAGTCATCTTTTGAAGCCGGTTCTTGAAATTTCATAAGTAGGCATCCTCGGGATAGTTTGCGTCTATGGTTCAAATGGCTCTGAGCACTATGGGACTTAACATCTGAGATCATCAGTCCCCTAGAACTTAGAACTATTTAAACCTAAGTAACCTAAGGACATCACACACATCCATGCCCGAGGCAGGATTCTAACCTGCGACCGTAACGGTCGCGCGGTTCCAGACTGGAGCGCCTAGAACCGCTTGGCCACCGTGGCCGGCTTGCGTCTATCTTCAAGAGTCTGACAGTTCAGTTTTTTTCAGCATTTCCGTGACACGCACCCACAGGTCGAAAGCATCTCTGTCCATTCGTCCCGCCCATCTCTGGACGTATTCAGTATTCTCTGTTGGTCCTTTTAGTCTGTTTCCACACTCTTGAGCAATATTCTAGGATGGGTAGCACAAGTTTTTTATAGTCAATCTCTTTTTTAGACTGATTACATTTCCCTGCTATTCTGTCAAAGAACCGAAGTCTGCCATCTGATTTACCTACTACTGGGCTTATGTTATTATTCTATTTCATATCCCTACGAATTGTTGCATCCAGGTATTTGCATACGTCGACCGATTCGAACTGTGAATCGTTGAAATTATGATCACAGGATACTATGTTTTTCCATTTTTGAAGGCACAGTTTTACATTTATGGACATTTAAAGCAAGTTGACAATCGTTGCACCACTTTTAAATCTTATCAAGATCCGAATGAATGTTTGTGAAGCTACAGATGCTACTTAATTATAGATAAATGCATCTTCTGCAGAGAGTCTAAAGTTACTATTAGTTTGTCTCTATTTCCGTCCGAACAGGCTCAGGAAGGCCCAATGGTGCCGACCGACCGCCGTGTCGTCCTCAGACAATATCACTGGATATGGAGGGGCATGTTGTCAGCACACCGCTCTCTGGGCCATAGTCAGTTTTCGTGACCGGAACTGCTACTTCTCACTCAAGTAGTTCCTCAATTGGCCTCACAAAGCCTGAGTGCATCCTGATTGCCAACAGCGATCGGTAGACCCGGACGGCCACCCAACCAAGTACTAACCAAACCCGACGGCACTTAACGTTGGTGATCTGACAGGAACTAGTATTACCACTGCAAGGTAATTAATATACAAAGTGAACAGCGAGAGTCCCAACACACTTCCCTGTGGCACACCTAAAGTTACTTCTACACCTGGTGACGACTCTCCATCCACGATAACATGCTGCGTCCTCCCTACCAAGACATCATCAATCCATTCAAATATTCCACTTGATTTCCTACACGATCGCACTATCGATAATAAGCGTACGTGTGGTATTGAGACAACTGCTTCTCGAAAATCAATAAGGACTGCATTTACCAGTCTTCCTAATGCATATACGAGGTGCATTCAAGTTCTAAGGCCTCCGATTTTTTCTCTCCGGACTGGAAAGAGATAGAAACATGCGCATTGTTTTAAAATAAGCCCACGTTCATTGTCAATACGTCCCAGAGATTGCAGCACCTTACGGCAGATGGAATTTTACCGCCAGCGGCGAGAATGAGAACTGTTTTAAATACTTAAAATGGCGACGTTTTCCTTACTTGAAAAGCGTGCAATCATTCGTTTTCTGAATTTGCGTGGTGTGAAACCAATTGAAATTCATCGACAGTTGAAGGAGACATGTGGTGATGGAGTTATGGATGTGTCGAAAGTGCGTTCATGGGTGCGACAGTTTAATGAAGGCAGAACATCGTGTGACAACAAACCGAAACAACCTCGGGCTCGCACAAGCCGGTCTGACGACATGATCGAGAAAGTGGAGAGAATTGTTTTGGGGGATCGCCGAATGACTGTTAAACAGATCGCCTCCAGAGTTGGAATTTCTGTGGGTTCTGTGCACACAATCCTGCATGACGACCTGAAAGTGCGAAATGTGTCATCTACGTGGGTGCCACGAATGCTGACGGACGACCACATGGCTGCCCGTGTGGCATGTTGCCAAGCAATGTTGACGCGCAACGACAGCATGAATGGGACTTTCTTTTCGTCGGTTGTGACAATAGATGAGACGTGGATGCCATTTTTCAATCCAGAAACAAAGCGCCAGTCAGCTCAATGGAAGCACACAGATTCACTGCCACCTAAAAAATTTCGGGTAACCGCCAGTGCTGAAAAAATGTTGGTGTCCATGTTCTGGGACAGCGAGGGTGTAATCCTTACCCATTGCGTTCCAAAGGGCACTACGGTAACAGATGAATCCTACGAAAATGTTTTGAAGAACAAATTCCTTCCTGCACTGCAACAAAAACGTCCGGGAAGGGCTGCGTGGTGCTGTTTCACCAAGACAAAGCACCAGCACATCGAACTAACGTTAGGCAACAGTTTCTTCGTGATAACGACTTTGAAGTGATTCCTCATGCTCCCTACTCACCTGACCTGGCTCCTAGTGACTTTTGGCTTTTTCCAACAATGAAAGACACTCTCCGTGGCCGCACATTCACCAGCCGTGCTGTTATTGCCTCAGCGATTTTCCAGTGGTCAAAACAGACTCCTAAAGAAGCCTTCGCCGCTGCCATGGAATCATGGCGTCAGCGTTGTGAAAAATGTGTGCGTCTGCAGGTCGATTACGTCGAGACGTAACGCCAGTTTCATCGATTTGGGGTGAGTAGTTAATTAGAAAAAAAATCGGAGGCCTTAGAACTTGAATGCACATCGTATTTCAGGATGCCGTTGGGGTTTCACGTGATAGATGTTTTCGGAAGCCATGCTAGTTAGTGTTGCGGAGATCATTCTATTGGAGATGTCTCATTACGTTTGAGCTGGGAATATGTTTTATGGTTCTACAGCAAATTGATGTCAGAGATACTGGATGACAGTTTCGTGGATGACTTTTGCTACCCTTCTTGTAAACGGGTGTGACCTGTGCGTTTTTCCTACCAGTGGGTACGGTCCTGTGTCCAACGGATCTACGATAGATTATAGTTAAATTCGATATGTGATCTGATAGTAATTCAACTGGGCCCTGAAACTTTGTCCTTTTTTCTCCCCACAGTTGACCCGGATATCTGTATAACTTATCTTAGCCGTGGTGCAAGAATTAAATGGAAGCAGAGCCGCTCGATTTTCTTTTCTAAAGTAACATTTGATAACGGAGTTTAACGTATCTATTTTTAGTTTGCTACTCTCAGTTTCAATTCGTCCATGAGTCCATGAATGTCTGGACACTAATTTTGGCACCACTGATGTTCTTTACACATAACCAGAATTTCATGGGTTTCATGACAGATTGTTCGATAATATTCAGCTGTCGTAGTCACTGAAGGCTTCACGTATGGTTTTCTTCTCAGCCAGATGCGTGTCATTCAGCACCTCCCCTTTTATGGCCCCAAGCTTTGTTTTACACGTATTAAACAGTAGTCCCCGTTTCTTTAGAAGTTTCACACCGTGGAAGGTCCCTCCAAACATTAGTATTAATTTATCCATGTTAATGGTGGTTGAACTTCATGGTTGTGGATTGAATTACTTAAAGAGATACAGCAACCAACCACATTTTACATATTTTATTTATGCTGCGACACGTTTAGGGCTTTTATCCACCTTCAACTGGCGAAATGCAATATACTCGTATCTTCGTCAGCGTATTTTTATCGAATGAATTTTAAACACTCCATATTTCCTGTGCAAAATAACAACTCGTTTAGTTTCAGAGGAGCTGCAACCTTCGAGGACCAGTCGACAAAAACGCTGTACTGTCGAAAAAATAAATGTATGAGTGAAAGCCTAAAACGCGTCTTGGCATAAATAAAGTTACACAAAATTGCATTTCTTAAAGTAAACTACCAATATCCCTTTCAGGTGGGTGGTATTGAGAGATGCTTGTCCAGTGTACTGTCATATTCATGTTGTGGTTAACAAGGAATAAAATAAAGAAAACTGATCCCGTTTCGAAGAAAATCATAGATATCTCCGAGCTTAAAATCACCGTCCGACGTATGTCTCAGCAGCTCCAGAGATACACGACCTAACACCACCAAACGCGGCGTAGTGTTCCGAGATTTAATGCGAGACGTTGACACAAACTCTGGACGCCAGGAGTTCTGGAGGTCCTCTCCCCAGGGTTCCTCCTTAGTGATGAAAATTTCTTACGCTACAAGAATACGAGTGTCGCCGGTTACTGAGGAGAAGTAGGGTATGTAGGTAACGAAACATTTATTAGACGCTGCGGTTTCTCTTTTTGTGCTGGTTATGAACATTCATTGAAGTGATGTATCTTGCGTTATTCAGACGAAGTCTGCAAGATGACTACTAGTGTTGCGAGAATGACAAGAATATGCATTACGCACAAATCTTCTCGAGAATGTTACACGACATGATTGTCTATCGAAGAGTTCAAGGAACAGTTTCCAAAGTCGTTTTTATGAAAAGTGTTTCACAAATTATATTTCGACTGCCTTCACCTCCCGCTAGGTGTAATGACTTCTGTATTTCTTAAGAGAGTTCTGCACTGGTGGTTACCTATTTATCGAAAACTACTCACTCCCCCACTACTCCCTCTTTCTCTGTCTCTGCCCTCCCGGCCATGTAGTAACAGCATTCGACGCATTTCATTTCAATGTTTGCACATGTGTCTTAGCCTTCATCACTACAGACACACAAGGGGAGCGATAGATTAGTAATACTTGCAACACTTGCTTAGCAGCAGTGCCCGTTATCTCGTCAGAGAACAAGAACACATTGAAAGAAGAAAATCCTTGCTGCTACGTTCGCGGTACGGCTTATTCTTCTCTTATCATAGTAGCAGGAAAGCCGAGAAATCTGCAACACACAGACGCCGTTTCGTCTTAAAAAATAAGCAGCTGGGGCGCCATGATCTGCAGAAATGCTTTTTTTTCTGGCAAATTTTATTTTCCACAGACAGGACAGCTGTCGTGCTGAGTAGATAAAATTCTTTTAATCCAACACAAGTGTATTATGCGCGGAGAGAGAGAGAGAGAGAGAGAGAGAGAGAGAGAGAGAGAGAATATGTGTGTTCGTGCGTGCGTGCGTGTGAGTGTGAGTGTGTGTGTGTGTGCGCGCGAGAGAGAGAGAGAATACGGTTATCAACTTTGCGCTCCAAAGGATCTGCTATGTTTTCCTCCGAATTCGTCGAAAAAGGAAGTGGAGCCGTGTCCTGAACTTCAACGAGCACTACGAGAGACAAAACGAACAGGTAAGTGTCTGTTGAGACAGCATCAATTTGTTAGTAACCCATAACACATTTAAGGTATATTGCACTTCCCCTGACATGTAGGACCATACCTGGGTAATTAAAAAAAAAAAAAAGACTTCCAATGGTATCGATATAGTGCCAGTCATGACAAGCCGCTGTGTAATGGCACAACCGTTATCAAAATGGAAAGGGTTACTTGTGATCTGGAAGCTCAAAAAGTTTTAATCCTAGTGAAATATTTCTCTACGATTGTACCTCACAAAAGTTTTGGTTTGGTAAGGACACTACAGTTAACTGAATCGGACAAAACAACATACTCGGCAATCCCATTCTGTGTTACTAATGTGTTTCAGGCGTTAACTACTAGGTAACTCACTGCTGCACGCTAAGTCCAGAAAAAGTAGAGAAAGAGTGACCATACCTCTTAAGTTCTTGTAATATCGTGCTTGTCAACAATTACTTTTACGAGTAGTAAGAAAAGAAAAAGTTAAGTCCCACAACAGTATTAAGCTACTGACATGTCAATATAAGCTCAATTCAATGTTCGAAGACAGTTATTAGTAATACGCAGCTTCATCCGCCCATCGACAGGTACTCGTAAGACTTCTAAGGTTGTCAGCTACCTGCAGCAAGTGGAAACTGCGTGCTGTGTTTTCCCTACTGCGGACCCGACACTCGTGTCACCTAGGGATGGTAGTGGAACTACTGTGAAAATAATAACAACTTCTGACTGGGAAATGCAGGTAAAAGGCAACATTTACACAGCACAAATACAGCGACAGTTCCTCGTGGATGGGAAAACACGGAGTCCGAGCTGCTCTTGGCTGGTGTGGGGGAAGTCAAACACTACACTGGAAACAAACCAGTACAGTCCTATTGTCCTTATCCATAAAGTGTTAACTGCAAGAACACTGAGGGTCGCTATAGCATTTAAGAAGATAGCACGTAGTGGAGATCACAGTCTGGTTGAACTCGCTTACCACACGCCGTACCAAAAGGTTACGGAACAGAACTGACGGTCGCGCCACGATTTTTTCAGCGTCTCAGGAACTTGCCAAGATGAGTGTCCCTACATACATCTACTTACACATTCTGCAACAACTGTTTCATCTATCAGGCCCTTTTCTCATTTCACTCGCGTATTGAGTGTAAAAATAATGTCAGCTTAACTGCATCTGTGAATGCTGTAATTTTATCTAATCTTGTCTTCGCGGTCCCTAAAGGGAACGATACTTAGGGGTTTGTAATATATTGCTAGATTTATCACTTAAAGCTGGTTCTTGAAACTTACTAAGCGGGCTTCCGCACCGTAGTTGGGTCTAAATTCGAGCATCCGCAAGTTTAGGTTTTTTAGCTTTTCCGTGATGTTATTCCATGGATCAGACAAATCTGTGACCATTCGTGCTGCGCTTCTTTCTATCGTTAAATATCCGCATTTAGTTCTATCTGGTATGGGTTAAACACGCGTGAGCAAAACACTTTTGAGATGGATAGAACGAGTGTTTTGTAAGCAATTTCTTTTACAGACTGATTGTATTTTCCCAGAATCCTATGAATGAATCGAAGTCGGTCACATGCCTTAGCCGGCCGAAGTGGCCGAGCGGTTCTAGGTGCTACAGTCTGGAACCGCGCGACCGCTGCGGTCGCAGGTTCGAATCCTGCCTCGGGCATGGATGTGTGTGGTGTCCTTAGGTTAGTTAGGTTTAAGTAGTTCTAAGTTCTATGGGACTGATGACCTCAGATGTTAAGTCCCATAGTGCTCAGAGCCATTTGAGCCACATGCCTTACCTATGGGTCTTGGTCAAAAATATGGCAACACCACGAGAAACTTATGCTTGAACATAAATGCAGATACTAACCTGCAGGTTACGCTGTTGTATTTGACCACAAACGGCAAAGGTACAATGTCCTCAACACGTTGAAAGTGCCAGTTGTGGTCAGAACAGCGTTCTGTGAAGTTGTGAGAGCATTATATCGAAGCTAAGTGAATTCGAACGTGGGCAAATTGTTAGTGTTCGTGTCGTGGTTGTTTCCGTTACCAAGGTAGCCGAAATGTTTGATGTTCCAAGAGGACGCTATCGAAAATTTACATCGCACGCAGGGAAAGCGCAAAGACACATCCGCTAAGTCACATCGCGGAAGAAAGTATGCACTGAGCGGACGGTCATCGAAGAGGACTGAAACGAAAAATAAGAAGACAACAACTGCAAAACTCGCTGTAGAACCGAGTGTCACACTTGCGAATCCTGCCAGCATCAAAACAAAAAGAAGGGAGGACCATACACCGGGAATTTCAGGGCGAGTTTAACTCCAAAACGATTCATATGTGATTCAACGTCCCCTATCAGCAACTGGTATTGACGAAGCCTTAAAATCTGGACTACTGATCAATGAAACAGTCCCGGATCGTTCTTGTTTCACACTGTTGCGAAATTGTGGCCGAGTTTACGTCGCAGGAGTGAAACGTGGGTGGGCTTTGGTGTTGATTTGGGCAGCCATATCGTGGCATTCGATGGGCCCCTTTGTTACTCTGCAAGTCGCCTTACTGCCAACGATGGTGCGCCCATTTTGGTTGGCTAGGTCCACTTCATGGTACAATATTTCTCTCCCAACTGTGATGCTGTGTTCCAAGACAGGACTCCGGGTGACTCAGCTCGCCTGGTCCGGAAATGGTTTTGTGAGCAAGAGGGCCTTTGTGGTCTAATTTGGAGAGAATGGTGCGTGATCTTTTTATCCACCTCCATCATCGTTAGCTGTAATTGCCATTATTTTGCAGGAAGAGTGGCTTAAGATTCCCTTGAAAACCATACAGGACCATATTTTTCCCTTCCGAAACGCCCAAGAGCTGTTTCGAACGCCAACGGAATGTATTAGGCATGATAATGTATTTTGGCTTTGGTGCTTTCACATTTTTGTTCTCCTCCTATAGGATTGATCCTATGTGTTCAATAATACTACTTGTTTTAGTTTTGTGACTTATACCATTCAGTTACTGATTTGGTTGTTTCATGCATTTGTGGAACTATGAGAACTCTCGGAACGAGAAATATTCTTCTAAGGGAAGTATGCGCGCTGTACTCACGTTGTCTGAGACGTAGAGGAACAAAAGTGTAGGCTATTAGTCACGCGCTTAGATAAATCTTCCTCCCTAAGGAAATAAGCACTAGGAGGGTTGAGAACAACGACTTGGGTGGCTAGGCGGCGGGTTTCTTGACTCATTAGCCACGTGTTTTCTGGGAACGTGGTACCTGGAACGCTACGAGGGTTGAGGTCCAGCGATGAGTCACGCTGGCCGCAGAGGCCGGCCTTGAGAACTGCGCAGTTGCAGCTTCCTTGCGCGCCAAATGACTGTCTTGTGTCGTGAAGCACATATTAACTCACTTCACACTCGTAGCCCTGAAACTACGAAACAAGCTCATGACAGTCGTACTGAGTTTCGGTTGTTGCTAAATCTGTATAATGGAAAGCCAAACCATTTCTACAGGTAATAAATAAATAATAAAAAACACCCTATGAAATACCCAAGCACCACACAAAACTACTCGTAGGAGACTTCAGCGCACATAGCGGCAGAATAGAGAAATACAAGTAGTAAAAAAATGGTTCAAATGGCTCTGAGCACTATGCGACTTAACTTCTAAGGTCATCAGTCCCCTAGAACTTAGAACTACTTAAACCTAACTAACCTAAGGACATCACACACATCCATGCCCGAGGCAGGATTCGAACCTGCGAACGTAGCGGTCACGCGGTTCCAGACTGTAGCGCCTTTAACCGCTTGGCCACCCCGGCCGGCATACAAGTAGTAGTATGAAAGTTTCCTGCTCACAAACGCACCAATAAGAATGGAGAAAGGCTCATCAGCTTATGCAGACAATTCGACTTAAAACTAATGTCAACCATTAACAGAAAATTACTGAGGAGGAAGAATACCAGGTCTTCTTCTAATGCACATTTAAGGTTCATATCAACTTGATCGTGTAATAACCAAACAAAATCATAGAAAAAATCGTCAACGAAGGGATCAGAAGACCGATAGGCACAGATTCGGACCACTTAACAGAAATCAGAACCAAATGTCAACCTAAGAAACCAAACCACAAAATTAAAAAAAAAGCCTAGAGAATTGATACAAAGTTTCTGTCAGACAACAGGAAAGAATTCGTTAAAAAGCTTCGCACAAAGAAGATGGGGAATTGGGATGAGATCAGAGAAGTTATGACAAAAACGGTGAAAGAACTAGAACAACTACGAAGAAGAAGGGAACATAGATGGTAGAATTAAATTTGTGACTAAGCGATATAACATAGATGAACAACTTGGAAAAAATGGAACTCCTGCAAAAAGGAAAAAGAATGTAGCACATTCACTGAGATCGGAAAACAGGCATAAAAATTGTTCGAATATAGAAATGGATATACGACAAAAACGATTAGAGGAAATAGGTACATATTTCAGACAGAACAACATTAGGGACTTCTTTTCAAAGAAGAAATAACAGGTTACAAACCCGTGAGCCTTCGGCTTCGGGGATTCAACAGACAAACTGATTACCAACAGCAAAGACGACTGTGAGGTACTAGCAAAATACTATAAAGATCTTCTAAACTGCGTGGAACCAACACAGCGACTAGTTTTCGGACAGCCTCAAAAAGAAAACCCATCTCCAGAACCACCACCATCACTGTATCAGATTAACAATACAATGGTCAACCGAAAAACAACTGGGCGCCAGGTGAAAGCGGAATATTAGCTGAGATGTGGCAAATGGGACGGAATGTTATCAAAGATTTAGGTGAGAAAGGAGGAATATCAGACGACTGGAAACAAGCCATAATGCATTCACTACATAAGAAGGAAGACAGGGCACACAGCAACAATTACCGAGCTGTATCTCTATTTCCAGTTACCTAAAAAATTCTATCCCAAGTTCTACTGAATAAGATAGAAAACCAAGCAGAACACACAACTGGCGAGTACTAAACGGCGTTAAAAAAAAAAAAAAAGATAGATCGTGCCCAGAGCAAATTTTTAACCTGAAAACAGGATCAGAACAGTGCGGAATCTTAACACAGTCCCAGACATTTAGACGCACAGACAATCAGAGGCACAACCTCGAAAGTTAATTTCCTTGGGAAGCATTCTGAACCCTTCAAAATTAACAATTAACACACGTGTTCGGCAGGGTGGTGGGCTCTCACCGATCCTCTTCAGTCTGGTCTTAGACAAGGTCATGAGAGAGTGGGATGAGGAATTACAAGAGAAAAGCATCGAAGGAATCCATCTAGGCCTAAACGAGATGAAGATTTAAGGTGATACGTATCACTTTTGGTGACAATACTGCAGTAATTTCTAAGAACAAAACAGATGCAAAGATAATGTTAGAAGCGCCTCACGAAATTGCAGCTGAAATCGGATAACAAATGTCGCCTGAGAAATCGGAATACATTCATAATGTGGGAACATCAAAAGAATTGATAGGTTTTAGTATTTGGAAGAATGGATACAATCAAAGGGATTGATTAGCTAATACCACAAATAATAAAAGTTCTAAGAAAATTGGATTAGCGTACAAACTCACTCAAAATCGATGCTCTAAAAGACCAGTGTCGTTCCAGGCAAAAATTAAACACATCGCAACGGTAACTGAACCGGAATTCCTAAACGGATATGAGGTGAACAAGAAAAACCAGAAAAGAAAGACAGGAAAACAGAAAAGTTTTGGGACCAAAAAGAACAAATAAAATAACTGGCCGAAGAGAGGAAATGAAGATCTATACAAAATCGTGCCACCATGAGGAAGAGGAGGTTCTAGTTTTACGATCATATTTACAGAATGTGTGACAATAGGCTAATGAATAAAATTTTTAATTTTCAAATTAAAAAACACCACGGCTTCAAGAGAGAAGAAGGGATTTGAGAAAACTTAACGTCACAGAAGACACCATAGAGCACAGGGAAAATTTCAGGCTACTGATCAGTACTGCAAAATTTCGTAACCAGTAACAAAAACCACAACCAAGGAGGCTGAAGTCAAATAGACAGGGCACGGTCATCAGCAACACGTAAAGAATTCCTGGAAAGATAAGAAGAAAAAAATTGTACCGTAGTCTTTGGTTCTAAGTGGTCTACAACTGGCCAAATTTTGTAGTGAATGAATATGTAAATAAAAATCAATAACACGATGCGAGTTGGAGCAGAGTCAATACAAATTGCACACTTACTGTCTTTTTTTCTTTTGTCTGATGAACTCTTCAAGGACCTGGCTATTGCAGGGCATCAAACTAGTTAGTGCAACAGTACGGAGTTTCGGCTGTTGCTATATCTGTATAATAGAATAGCAAACAATTTCTAGTGATAATAAATGAAACAAACTACAAGAAGCAATAATGCAATGCGAATTTGAGAAAAGCCAACACCAACCGCGTACTGATAGTCTTGTTTTCCTTAGTCTGTTGAACTCCTTGAAGACTGGCTATTGCTGGGGGAGCTTCGAGCTACATAGTGCGATGATTAAAACTCTGGAGCCGCTCGTGGTGGCCGAGCAGTTTTGGCCGTCTTGCCACGGTCCGCGCGGCTCCTCCCGTCGGAGGTTCGAGCCCTCCCTCGGTCCTGGGTGTGTGTGTCATCCTTAGCGAAACTTAGTTTTTGTTAGATTAAGTAGTGTGTAAGCTTAGGAACCGATGACCTCAGCAGTTGGGTGTCATAAGACCTTATCACAAAACTCTGGATTTGCTTTCGAAAGGTGTTATGTTAAAATCTTCTTCCTGCCACCTTTCTGGTGAATATAAATCACCAGAGACGAATGCCACGGTAATCGTTGCGAATCCACTGATTTTCTTTCCCACCGTTCCCCAACCCGATTGTTTGCTCTATCTCTAACCTCCCTTTCTTCATTTTAATGCAGACTGTTTTCATAAATTAGCTTGTAAACCACAGCTGTGATCAAAATCAAAATACTGTAGTCATATTATGTGTACTCAGTGCCTTAGACTGAACATTCGTGGTTTATCAAGAGCCTTAAAGAGATGGTTCAAATGGCTCTGAGCACTATGCGACTTAACTTATGAGGTCATCAGTCGCCTAGAACTTAGAACTAATTAAACCTAACTAAGCTAAAGACATAACACACATCCATGCCCGAGGCAAGATTTGAACCTGCGGCCATAGCGGTCGCTCGGCTCCAGACTGTAGCGCCTAGAACAGCACGGCCACTCCGGCCGGCTCTTAAATAGAGTTCCGAACAGACATATCAAATATTGATTACGTTGTAGTAAGCATAACTTCTGGAAGTAACTCCACGTATTTGTTGGCCGAGCTTTATCAGAAATATGTTGAGCTTTCGGAAGACTGGAAGGAGTAGCGTCGGTGGTAAAAATATGAATATACCTATGTCGCGAAGCATGCTGCAAATAACTTAATCCAGTTTCTTTATTATTTTTTAAACGGGCTCTCCCTATACGAGAAAATGCAATTTGGATAATTAATCTATGTTTTCATTTTATGAACTGGAAAGAGTGATATTTACGTTTGAGTCTCACCTAATTATTTGTCAGAGATGAGCACTCCGTTATTTCTTCCTTGAATACAACGTCTGCTCTTGAGCTGTAATACGTAATATTCACAATTATAAATTCCCTTCGTCTTTATAAGAGCAAGAAACAAATCGGAATAATTAACGTTATATTCAATAACGAAGGTAATAGGAATCAAAGATAATGCAATGATAATGTTTGCTCTTATTATGCAAGACGTAACGTCTATGGTTTCTACACAACAGTATCTGACACAGTCATTTCCGTAATAAAATATGGTATTACAGATGATCTTGGGAAAAAACATAACCTGTGTGGGTTCTCAGCTGCTGTGCTTGGTGTGATATCAAATGTAAATAATTAAATATTATTTTCTATGATTTATGTTGTTCTATTATCACACTTTTCGTAAAAAATTCTTTAATTTTTTCACTTGAGGAATTATAAGTTCAAATATCGGTGACTCATAGTGGAATTATTATAGACGACAGCGAACTTCATTTTTTTATTTCGTACAGACCCTTTGTGCACTATTGTCTGAGAAACCTTGGAATGTGGCTCATAGCTGGAATGTTTAAAGTTACCGGTTTACCATACAACAGACGATTGTTCTTTACCTAAGTGAACCACACGAAAGTGGTCTTCGAATCTTAAATCATGTTCTGAACGTTTGGAAGCAGCTCTACATTACAATATACATCGTGGTAAAGCTACCACAGTGACAGCATCAAACAGTATCAGAAACTGATAATAACGTATAAAGCACTAATAGCTACTGTGGTCGACTGTGATCGGATTTCTGTCACCATCTGCAAGGGCCAAAGCCCTTTCCGTTCAGTTATTTTGAAACTCTAATAACACATGCAAGTGTAGGCTTACGCGGCAGTAGCCACAGTTTGTCAGCAGTCAATCAGTCAGCAAAATGTCCTGAGGAAGGCCGAAACGGCGGAGAATTTTACGTATCAACGATGCGGTCACATACAATGAAAAATTTTACTGATTCTAAAAATACTTGCTAACAACTGTTCAGTGAATTTACTGTGCTTTTAGGTCTGTACGGACTTTAACAATAGCTATAAAAGTAGTGTTCTAAGCCTCAAAATAACTAGACAATGCTTTCAGGAAACTGTGTTTCAAATGTTAAAAGACAAAGCTGTTAAGAGCACGCAGTAGATTCATCATTGAGCTAGATTTCAAGGTTTCTTACCGTATTTGTCTTCTTATTCTTCTTCTTCTTCTTGTACCCTCTCATGAGCCTTGAGCTTCATGCAGTTTCAGGATATTTTTTATTATTATTTACTCCACACACGCCTGGAGTCCAGACACCCTCTCTATCTCTCTCGATATGCATCCTCCAGATGCAACGCAGATTCACTTCACTGATCAGAGTGGATGTTCAGAAGTTGCTTCTTAACTTTTTTCCTACGAGTTTCGTCTGAAAATTTTTTAAAAACATTTTGTTATGCTTAATTAGATATCCAAATAACTTAGATCCATTTTACTTCTTTTAGTATTTCGTCGTTGGTTTTTCTTTCGATCCATGATAGTTTTATTGCTATTGTCCATATCAACATCTCTGCTGCTCTGCCATTTTCTCTCTGCTGTTTCTCAAAAGTCCATCCTTCACAAACATAGCATAAAACACTTCAAATAAATGTCTTAATAAATTTCTTCCTTCGTTATGTATTACGGAGAGCTGGAATATTCTCTGATGAAGAATTGCTAAGGGTATGGCTGTTCTTTTCATATTCATGAGGCTTTTATTATCATCAGCTACTCAAGCAGCAGAAAGCGTTTGCCTGCTTGAGTGTTGTAATTTTTGTCTGAGTATTTGCTCTCGCTTTCCAGGCACTTAATACGTTATTGTGTTATGGGTTTTTACGTTATCATTAGTTTATGATCGTACAGGTCATAAATCAAAAATTTGAAATTGCAGTTCACGCTTTTTTCTGTATCTGCAATCTTCAGTAGTATCTACTCGTACAATTCAGTGTGTTACTTTACCTATTACTGTTGTCCTTCGTGTGATTTCTCTTTGTTTCTTTTGCATTTTCCGTAAGTTAAGAAAACAGAAAGGGGGATAGACAGCCTTTTGTTATCCTAATCTTTCTCTTACGTTTCCTTGTCTATTCCAATGTTTATCAACTGGGCAAGCAGTAAGCTGGCTATTCACTTTCCAGGTAAATTGTTTTGGGGTACTTTTTCCTTGTCATTGACTATTAGCTGTACTGCCGTCTTGACTGAATTTTAATTTTGGTACTTTTACTTTGTGCAACGAAATGCCGAATTTCATCCCTCCGGTTGCCAATAACTCCTTTCCCAGACTACAGTTTAATCCATCTGAGTTTTTAGACCCACAGAGCTCATATTTGCATCAATAAGCGCAGTTCAGTTGAATCTGATCTCTAGTTGTCTTTTCACTGAACCGTTAGACTCCTCTTTCAGATTCAGGAATCGAGAATAAGTTAACGTTTCAATATATAGTTTCTTAGCAGGAGCTAAAGGTCTGAGCCGCAGTGAATATTTCACGCATCGAAATAATATGCACTTTCTGGACTGACTCAATTGCTGCATTCAGCCGCCGCATCTGGCCTGATTAAATAATGTGTCTTAAATCCACGCAGATTTTAAAAGGTGCATACGGTTAACGCTGTGACGGTGCTATCTATTACAACGTTTGTTTTGTGAGCACTGTTTCCGATTTTGTATAGCGTTCTTACACGTTACACATACTCAAAATTATTGTCTGTATTTGAAGTAAGTCAGATAGTAATCTGTGTAGACTGTTCACATACTACGTGTCCGATCATACTTAAGAAAAATATTCACACATCAACAAATATCCCAGAGTTTGTGGTTGTTTATAACTAAACAGTCCGATAACAATACCCTGACCAGAAAAAAGTCTGTGTTCTCGCCAGTACTGCGAAATAGATGATCAGGATGTTCTGTAGTTCGATGACTCATCAAGCAGGCAAGCAGTGACTCACGTCTGCTATGCAACGTAGCTTTGACGTTCTACATCAGTTTTGGCAACCTCGGGTACAGTGATGACATCTTAATGAGGCAGCAATGGTGTTGGGAAATGTAGGCACGAATATACAGGCAGCATCAAAAGCGCCATTATCCCCCCAATGCCCACCCACCCCCTCCTCCTACATGGCACAAACTCGAGAAATGTATTTTTTCAACAGCACGTAAATGATGAGAGGCGTACGGGTAAATACACTGATCAGCCAGAAGATTATGACCGCCTACCTAATAGTCGGTATGCTCACATTTGGCACGGGTAACAGCGGCGACGCATGGTGGCATGGAAGCAGTGAGGTATTGGCAAGTCGCTGGAGGGAGTTGCACACACAGGTCATCTAAATGCCGTAAATTCCGGGGAGGCTGGGCTATGAGCTCTGACGCCACGTTCAGTCACATCCTAGATGTGTTCCATAGGGTTCAGATCTGGTGAGGTGGGGGGTAAGCCATCAATTGTAACTCGCCACTGTGTTCCTCGAACCGCTCCATCACACTACTACTCTTGTGACATCGCGCGTTACCTTGTGAAAAATGGCATTGCCTTCGGGAAACATGATCGTCATGAAGGGATGTACGTCGTCTGCAACCAGCGTACGATACCCCTTGGCCGTCATGGTGTGTTGTGCGAGCTCCACTGGACCTATGGATGCTGATGTCAATGTTCCCCAGAGCATAATGGGGCCGCCGCCAGCTTTTCTCCGTCCCGCAGTACAGGTATCAAGTGGCTGTTCCCCTAGAAGGTATCAGGATTCATCAGCTCATCAACGCTCTGCTATTACGTCGACGTCCAGT
Source organism: Schistocerca cancellata (assembly GCF_023864275.1). Classification (NCBI taxonomy): domain Eukaryota; kingdom Metazoa; phylum Arthropoda; class Insecta; order Orthoptera; family Acrididae; genus Schistocerca; species Schistocerca cancellata. The sequence continues at coordinate 387,607,018 of NC_064626.1, read as the reverse complement.
GACGATGGTCACGCGCCTGTTCCAGTCATAGTTGACGATGTTGTGATGTTAACATTGGCAAACCATGGGTCGTCGCCAGCGGAGGCCCATCGTTGGGAGTGTTCGGTACTCTGTGTATTCAGACACACTTGTACTCTGCCCAGATCTAAAGTCTGATGTTAATTTCGCCACAGTTCGCCGCCTGTTTTGTTTTACCATTCTGCCCAGCCTACGACGTCCGACATCTGTAATGAGTGGTGACCGCCCAACCCCACGACGTCTGGACGTGGTTCCACCTTGGTTTTGCCACGTGTTGAAGACACTGGTCACAGCATTACTGGAACACCCGACAACTCGTGCAGTTGCAGAAATGCTCGCGCCGAGCATCTGGGCCATCACAATCAGATCGCGCACCTTCTCCACTCTACACACAGTAAGCACGCTTACTATTACTACATACACCATAGGTATGTCTGACTAGTAGTCATTCCTCGCTAAGTAGCGCCGCTATCACCTGGATGGCTTTCTAGCCATAGTAAGTCGGTGGTCATAGTGTTCTCGCTGAACGATGTATGACGGATAATGACCATTTACTCTACACTAACTGTCGGTAAGCATTCACCTTCATCGTGCAGTGTCAGTCTTCCCGAGCAGCGACGTGAGATTCATCGCAGCATTGCTGCTGTGGCGGAAGCAAATGCAACTAGAACAGCGTTTCTGAGGGCCTCAGTTATCTGATAAGGAATTTGAACGTTTTTGTGTTTGTTGTGTCTCCACAATGCATTATCACGGGGTGTCGAGCCAGGATTTGCGGAGACCATGACGGAGGTACTGATAACGTTGACAATTTTCTTCTGATTTATTTGTCTCCGAACAAATCTATGAAGTATTCCTTTACCTATTACAAATGTGCTGGCGCCTCATCTTGTTGAAACTAGATTCAGCTAAAAAGGCTCAAAGGTTACAATTTCGGTACAGTCCAGTCAAGACGCACGGCGAGGTACGTTACCTGATTCAGTCAAATGTGAGAAATGGATCATGTGGCAGACATCGCAGCCCACACCGTCACATGAGGAGAGTTCGCTTCCAGTTCCTCAAAGAGGAAATAGCAAGCTACACACTGGCAGTAAGGTAAATTGAATAGTTGTCTGAGGATATCACTTTTCCACGCTTGAGAACTGTGTTTAACAAAACTAACAACAGCATATAGGGGTGACGACGATTCGTTAAGTATTGATTTACGTACTTCTCGATAAAGGTATGAATCGGTTTAGGTTTCAGTGTTCATGTGTCACTATAATGTACCAACGTAGCACTGTTGAATTTGGGGGATCAATTGATATTAAAATCATGCTGGATCCCTCCTGTGTGTATTCGTTAATCAGCCCAAGTACACAAATCATGATGATGCGCTGACCCAGTGTGTAACGAGAATGGTCTATCTTTATCACTATTATTTTTATTTGGTAGTTATTCTTGATAGATGTAATGGTTCCAGTCATTGTTTGGCAATTATGTAATCAAACAATGACGCCCCTTTATAGCTAATTATAGGCGATACAGTTGTTTATGTTGGTGCCAAACGTCAGTTTCTGCACCAACGTCGATCTCTTGTAGGTCTTCGTGCCCTACACACAATCAATGCCTTCACTGCGCGGTAGCAATGCAAATACTATTGATGACAGTACTGCTAAAGCAGAGTTACTAAATGCAGCCTTCCGAAATTCCTTCACAGCAACTTAAATCACTTAATAAAAGCAAGTCTTCCGGCCCAGAATGTGTACCAATTAGGTTCCTTTCAGAGTATGCTGATGCAATAACTCCATACTTAACGATCATATACAACCACTCGGTCGACGAAAGACGCGTACCCAAAGCCTGGAAAACTGCACAGCTTACACCAGTATTTAAAAAAAGCAATAGGAGTAATCCACTAAATTACAGGCTCTTACCATTAACGTCGATATGCAGCAGGATTTTGGAACATGTCTTGTGTTCGAATATTAAGAATTACTTCGAAGAGAACGGTTTGCTGACACGTAGTCCATGCGGATTTAGAAAACATCGTTGTTGTAAACACAAGTAGCTCTTTACGCACACGAAGTGTTGAGTGCCATCGAGAAGGGATTTCAAATTGATTCCGTATTTCTAGATTTCCAGAACTGTTTCGACACCGTACCTCACAAGCGGCTTTTAATCAAATTGCGTGCTTATGGAATATCCTCGCTATTCTGGTACTGGATTTGTGATTTCTTGTCAGAGAGGTCCTAGTTCGTAGTAACTGACGGTAAGTCATCGAGTAAAACAGAAGTGATTTCTGGCGTTCTCCAAGGTAGTATTACAGGCCCTCTGCTGTTCATTATCTATACAAACGATTTAGGAGACAATATTAGCAGCAGTCATAAGTTGTCATTTACCCCCAAGTAAAGTCATCAGAAGATCAAGACAAATTGCAAAATGATTTAGAAACGATATTTGTATGGTGGCAAACTTAGCAATTGAGCCTAAGAAACGAAAAGTGTGAGGTCATCTACATGAGTGCTAAAAGTAATTCGTTAAACTTCGGTTACACTATAAATAAATGAAATCTAAAGACCGTAAATGCCACTAAATACCTAGGAAAGAACACGTAGCTAAGTTTTCTGGGAAAGCAAACCAAAGACTGCGTTTTATTGGCAGAACACTTGCAAGATGCAACAGATTTATTAAATAGATCGCCTGCACTACGCTTGTCCGTCATCTTTTGGAGTACTACTGCATGGTGTTGGACCCTTGCAAGATAGGACTAACGGAGTACATAGAGAAACTTCAAAGAAGAAGATAGGGGAGAGATTGTCACGGAGATGATGCAGGATTTGAGGTGGACATCATTAAAACAAAGACGTTTCTCCTCCGAATCTGAAAATATTTTGTTGTTGCCGATCTAAACTGGGAGAAACGTCCATCATAAAAAAAATAAGAGAAATGAGAACTCGCACGGTAAGATATAGGTGTCCGTTTATTTCCGCACTCTGTTCGAGAGTGGAATAATGAGAATTATTGTGAAGGTGATTTTATGAACCCTGTGCCAGTTATTTAAGTGTGGCTTGCAAAGTTGCCATGTAGATGTAGAATCAGATATTTACCAATGCTGCGAGTTGTCTGTGGACTACATATTTCCGAAGCTGTTTTTGCGTCTAGAGTTTATCTCCGTCAAGAATGACAAGCTGTCTTATATTTGCTAGGAACTCTTCAAGTCCGACACATAGCTGGTCTGGTATTCCGTAAGCTCGTTTTGTGCTCTTTTAGGCTGCAGTGCGGAACTGCATTGAATGCCTTCGACAAATTAAGGAAACAGGGTGTCGGAATCTGTTGCTGTTTACGTCTCGTAGTCAAACAGAGTGAGGGGGTTTCACGTGATCATTGTCTGCAGACTCTCCGCTGATTTATACACAGGAGATTTTCGCTCTTCAGATAGGCCATAATACGGGAGCATTAATCGTGTTCCAAAGTTCTGTAATGGACTGACGTCAACGATATAGTCGTACTGTTTATGTGCGTCAGTTCGATTACCCTTCTTGAAATCGAGAGTAGCCTGCACGTCGTTCCCACCATTTGAAACGCTTCGCTTCTCCAGCGATGTGCGATGGCGTTCTGCTAGAAGAGAAGCAAGTTCTATTTCGTATGCTACACAGGTCATCAAGTCAACCTCTTTTGCTGAGCGATTTTAGTGGCTTGTTGATTGAAATGTAAGGAAACCCCCAGGGTGATTGTTACAGAAAGCCAGAGGGGACTGGAGACAGCGGGATACTCATACTGCAGGATTATTTGCTGCTAAACTCGAAGTGAAGCACGTTGACCTATGTTGTTAGATTAACCGAGACTTTTGTTCTGAGTGTAAGCAATCAAGAGTCACTGCTGCTAGACGGCCGACCCAGATTGGCCCAGCCGCGAACATGCATGCGGCTGCCTCTCGCGTGGTTACTTTTCTCTGGCCCGCAGCATGGACGTGACGCTATGGCCCACACCGCCTGGTAATGGCACGCACTAAGGCACTCACGACAAAATCCACCTACCAATGTTCTGTGTACCCCAAAAATAATATCATTCGATTACGAGATAAGTGGTGAAAATTTAAAGCACATTTGTGGTTAGGGGTACTACTAAAAAAAGACGTAAATTAGGAGGTCACGTAAAATCGATACTAGTGAAGATGAATGGAAGACAGATTTGTTGGACGGTTTCTGGGAAAGTGCGATACATCTGTGAAGGAAACGGCAAACAAGACTGTTGTGCAATGGTTCACGACCTGGGGGTAAATACCCAGCCAGTAATGGGTAAAATGAAATTTTCCGAGGAGTAAGAACAAAATGATTCGATTATGTTTCGGTCACGAAAACAAATTATTTTTAAAGATTTCAACACTCCTGGAAATGGAAAAAAGAACACATTGACACCGGTGTGTCAGACCCACCATACTTGCTCCGGACACTGCGAGAGGGCTGTACAAGCAATGATCACACGCACGGCACAGCGGACACACCAGGAACCGCGGTGTTGGCCGTCGAATGGCGCTAGCTGCGCAGCATTAGTGCACCGCCGCCGTCAGTGTCCGCCAGTTTGCCGTGGCATACGGAGCTCCATCGCAGTCTTCAACACTGGTAGCATGACGCGACAGCGTGGACGTGAACCGTATGTGCAGTTGACGGACTTTGAGCGAGGGCGTATAGTGGGCATGCGGGAGGCCGGGTGGACGTACCGCCGAATTGCTCAACACGTGGGGCGTGAGGTCTCCACAGTACATCGATGTTGTCGCCAGTGGTCGGCGGAAGGTGCACGTGCCCGTCGACCTGGGACCGGACCGCAGCGACGCACGGATGCACGCCAAGACCGTAGGATCCTACGCAGTGCCGTAGGGGACCGCACCGCCACTTCCCAGCAAATAAGGGACACTGTTGCTCCTGGGGTATCGGCGAGGACCATTCGCAACCGTCTCCATGAAGCTGGGCTACGGTCCCGCACACCGTTAGGCCGTCTTCCGCTCACGCCCCAACATCGTGCAGCCCGCCTCCAGTGGTGTCGCGACAGGCGTGAATGGAGGGACGAATGGAGACGTGTCGTCTTCAGCGATGAGAGTCGCTTCTGCCTTGGTGCCAATGATGGTCGTATGCGTGTTTGGCGCCGTGCTGGTGAGCGCCACAATCAGGACTGCATACGACCGAGGCACACAGGGCCAACACCCGGCATCATGGTGTGGGGAGCGATCTCCTACACTGGCCGTACACCACTGGTGATCGTCGAGGGGACACTGAATAGTGCACGGTACATCCAAACCGTCATCGAACCCATCGTTCTACCATTCCTAGACCGGCAAGGGAACTTGCTGTTCCAACAGGACAATGCACGTCCGCATGTATCCCGTGCCACCCAACGTGCTCTAGAAGGTGTAAGTGAACTACCCTGGCCAGCAAGATCTCCGGATCTGTCCCCCATTGAGCATGTTTGGGACTGGATGAAGCGTCGTCTCACGCGGTCTGCACATCCAGCACGAACGCTGATCCAACTGAGGCGCCAGGTGGAAATGGCATGGCAAGCCGTTCCACAGGACTACATCCAGCATCTCTACGATCGTCTCCATGGGAGAATAGCAGCCTGCATTGCTGCGAAAGGTGGATATACACTGTACTAGTGCCGACATTGTGCATGCTCTGTTGCCTGTGTCTATGTGCCTGTGGTTCTGTCAGTGTGATCATGTGATGTATTTGACCCCAGGAATGTGTCAATAAAGTTTCCCCTTCCTGGGACAATGAAAACACGGTGTTCTTATTTCAATTTCCAGGAGTGTATTTCGTAAGACTGTAGGCCTAATAGTGACTACATAAGTAACCATACTACCATCAATGCTTGACACACCGTGGTGGAGGTTACAGCTTGATTAACGAATGTATGAACAACATATTCCTTGCTCTTCACATACCTCGCCTCCTACACATACACTTTGTACATTATGCTACGCATGTGTGAGATTGTAATAAACATATAAGCTTAAACACCTCATTAAAATGCATTGTAGGTAGTTCCTGCGATGGGCCAGAAAGTGCATCATTATTCACTTCGCAACAGGTACACGAAGTAATTGAAAGCACAACAGTAACTAAGTATTGGCTATTATATTGCTGAAAGTCCTACACAGTATTGTTATTATTACTAGTAGTAGTAGTGGCAATGGTCAGACACTAAGCCTTGGCTGCTTGTATTTCCAGTTTCTGCCACTTCAGAAGTAAGGAATTCAGCGATCAAGTGATCAACAAACATTAATTATAATGAATGCGTTTTTACTTGGTTCATTCTGAATGGGGGTGCAGAATGTGGGTGAAGCAAGTATCGCTAGGGAGAGGCGTGGTGTCGGAGAAAGATGCTATGTAACAAGTGTCTACCCTCAATGTGAAGAGTTAGCTTTCTTTTCTGAGGAGTTGTAGGTAGAACGTGAGATGTAGTGGAAATTGCTTCTTCCTTGTATAAAAAAGTTTGTAGAAGTAACTAGTACCAATTGTCTCACTCTCTCATTAATTAGATGTGTAGTAAAACACGTACAAAAACTAAATACCATTTATCTTTCATCAATACAAGTGTTCGAAGAAAAATCTTTTTGATTCTAAAGCTTAGTCGAGCGCCAACGTTGATGATGAAGGGGGAAGGGTGTACTAGCAGATATCGGATCTTACTCAGGGGTATTGGCATCAGGAAGGTTGAATATGTTGAGAAATAAATATGTAGACATGAAGTATAAATATGCAGGATGTTAATAACCTTTGTTCTATTAAAAAATCTTTCGTAGTTTGAAAATGAAAAGTTCGATGGCATGCTTTACATCACGTCCACGTATAACACTGCCGTTTACTGCTACCGTAATGGTTATCCTTAAGAGAATGCTAACTGCCAAACGCAATAACTGCAACATAAATGTTCCAGGAATGTGTGCTTACCTTATGCAGTTCATAGCTGGTCATCGCTTGAGGCTATAATAAACATATTGATGGATGGCACTTGTTTACTAATATATCTGTAACTTCGAACTTCAAGAGGCATAAATGTCACTGAAATGAACTTTATACCACACTCAGGGTACAGTCAGTTTCACAAGAAATTGTACTCCGTTATCTGTATGAAATAAAAGACATAATTATAAATATATGTATACATATGTTTAAGCTTGGCTTGGCACTCGGCACTCCGGTGAATCACCCAAGTTTCCAACCTCTAAAAACCGTTTGACCCACTTCGCAACAAATGTATCTGACTTTAGCAGGCCGGCCGGAGTGGCCGAGCGGTTCTAGGCGCTACAGTCTGGAACCGTGCGACCGCTACGGTCGCAGGTTCGAATCCTGCCTCGGGCATGGATGTGTGTGATGTCCTTACGTTAGTTAGGTTTAATTAGTTCTAAGTTTTAGGGGACTGATGACCTCAGAAGTAAAGTCCCATAGTGCTCAGAGCCATTTGAACCATTTCATCAGTCCCCTAGACTTAGAACTACTTAAACCTAACTAACCTGACATCACACATATCCACGCCCGAGGCAGGATTCGAACCTGCGACCATAACAGCAGCGCGGTTCCGGACTGAAGCGTCTAGAACCGCTCGGCCACAGCGGCCGGCAAATAAGTTTCCACTATTCCAATTTCCATTGTAGTTTGTCAGATTGCAGTACCAAAGTAGCTTCTAATAGTTGCACGGATAGCTTTGTAGAATAAGTGGTAGCGGCCTAATGCCAAAACACTACATTTTGCACTCAACACGGCTGCTGTGCGTAACGTCCGGTTTGCAGTCTGTGATGTTTGTGGGTTTTAGACAATGGACGCCGACGCAATGACATCCGTAGCACTTATGTAGCCTAGCGTCTCGTAACTATCAATTTAATACAAGTATCACCGTAACACTAGCTTATTCGGAAATAATATGCCACCGTATTACAAATTCACTTTTCGTAAATGCATTCCAAGTTCTAATTCACTCGCATGCACCCCTTGATGTCGACGAAGCATAATGGCACTTGTCTTCACGTTTACACTTTGACTGATGGCTCTGCAGCGCATCAGAGTGCCGAAACATTGATGTTCGCAGTCAAACAAGAGGTGACGCTGCTGGGACTAATCGTTTATTGTCCTCACACTGATTTCATTCGGATCATTTTCTCTGATTAATACTGTTGTTTTGCAAACGTTAACGTATTTAATATGTACATGAAAATAGCAAAGTAACCAGTCACTTAAAGTCTCTAAGAAAGCACGGGAGGTGAGCAAAATATGGAAAAACCAAAAACACAACACATTAACATGCAGAATGCGCTGTTGTATTTGACCACGAACGCATCTGTGACATGTCGTCAATACGTTGCAACTGTAGGTCGTGGTCTAGTAAGGACAGTGCTCTTTGTAGTTGTGAGCGCATTATGTCGCAGCTCAGTGAATTCGAGCGTCTGCAAATTGTAGGTGCTCGTATACAAAGTGCCTTCGTAAACAAAGTAGCCCGAAGTGTATGGTGTTTCAAGTGCACTGTATCGAAGATTTACACTGTACACAGGGAAGGAAAATCATCATCCGCTAAGTTACAACGCGAACGGAAGTTTGTGTCGAGTGATCATGACAGAGGGTTTCAGAAGAGGATTGTAACGAAAACTAAGAGGTTGACAGCTGAAAAGTCATTGCAGAACTGAATCTCTCACTCGCAAACTCCGCCAGCACCAAAACAACAGGAAGTGAGCTCCATAGGCAAGGAACTGCAAGGCGAGCTAGAATTCGAAAACCACTCATCAGTGAGGCAAACACTAGTAAAAGGAAAACGTGGTGGAACAATGGAAGAATGTAATTTTGTCAAATGAGTCTTATTTCACACTGTTTCCAATTTATGACCGAGTTTATATCCTAAGAGTGAAACATGGCTGCGGTTCCATGGGCACCATGGTTACTCTGATAGGTCGCATTACTGCTAAGACTTATGTGACAATTTCGTCTGAAAAGTCCACCCTATGCTACAATGTTTGTCTTCGATGGTGATGCTCCGTTCCGAGACGACAGGGCCCCTATTCAGACAGCTGGCATCGTCGATGATTCGTTTTGTGAGCACGAGGACGAATTACCAAATCTCCTCTGGTCGCCACCGTCACCAGATCTCAACATTGGTCTACTGTGGAGAGGAGGATGACCTATCGCTACCCACCTCCATTACCGTTATGTGAACGTGCCGCTATTTTGAAGGAAGAATGGTACAAGATTCCCTTGAAAACCACACAGGACCAATATTTATCCATTTCGAGACGACTAAAAGCTCTTTCGAATGCCAACGGTTTTCCTACACCGTATTAGGCACGGTAATGTGTTGTGTTTTCATATTTATGTGTTCCTCCTGTACATTTGAGGGTAAGTGTTCCGGTGTCTGATCGCTGAGGATGCGATCAGACAGTTTGTGGTAACCGCGTCTTGGGTCGAAAATCACCGAAAATTCCTAGCTCCAGCTAACAAAACAGGTTTGGTCACTTTTTCAGTTGTTGTAAAGCTGAGTGCCTTGTGGTTCCAGAGCACGGCTCTTTCTGGCATCAGTGAGGGTTCAGGCAGAGGGGGGGGGGGGGGGTGAAAGATTTCGTCTTAGGGGACAAGGAGATATCTCAAACAAGGCGCGCAGACATGCGTCACCGCACGCGGTCGTTGTGAAAGCACGCAGTCAAACAAACCGAGGTAGCCGTGAGTCAGAGGACAGCCATTCCTACAGACTCTTTCGTTTTCCTGTCATCTTCTGAGTACGCTCAATAACCCGCATATGTCGTTATTCTTACTCTTTGGCAAGAACTGTTAATATCCGCGACTTGACCAGCCTCGAAAGCGCTTCACTCGAGACGACTTTGTTAACACATCTTACCTTCTAGGTACTGATTGCCGGAGTCCGACACATAACATTCAGTTCACAAGCTCAAGTGGTCATCAAATGCAATGGTGTGTCCAAGCGCAAAAAAAAAAAAAAAATTTCGCTTATGATTCGAGGGATTTCCAATGAAAACCAAAGTATCTTGGAGACAGTAAGGGTTCTTCAAAATATTAGCAGAAAATACAGGAGGGATATAAACCAGAGTACAAGTTTACATAGAACCGCGCGACTGCTACGGTCGCAAGTTCGAATCCTGCCTCGGGCATAGATGCGTTTGATGTCCTTAGGTTAGTTAGGTTTAAGTAGTTCTACGTTCTAGGGGACTGATGACCTCCACTGTTAAGTCCCATAGTGCTCAGAGCCTTTTGAACCATTTTACAAGTGAACACCTTCGAAGATTCTGCAAGAAATTGAAGGACAACCAGTAAGCGGCAACGAAAGAGCTTCTAGTGTCAAGTGTAGACAAGTATAGTAAACCATTTAGACATACAGCCACCAATCTTCCTAAAATATGTTGCACTAATTGGCTAACAGTGTGATACACAAGTATAAACACAACAGGCTTTCAAATTAAAATAAACTACGCTCCAAACTGCCTAAGCTTGAGGTTATTCCGATTCTTTCAACATCTACATGCAGACCAATCTACTCACGTGTCTGTTAAACACTCATTTACGTTCGTCGATAGTCCCTCTGAATATATCATTCTCTACCTGTCTCTCTCTCCTACTGCAAATAACATCAGGAAATAGGCTCTCAGTTTGTGATATTGTGTTTTACAATTTATTACGAGGGCTTGCTGAAAAGTAATGCATCCCAACGTTTTAAGTGAAAACTCCTAAAACTTATTAACTAAATAAAACAAACGTTATTAACATTCTACAGCTCTATTCTTCGTGTCTCCACATTTGCAGCCCTCTGCCGCTAAAGGGCTCCCAATTGTAGCGTGTAACACGGCTCTGTATGGAGCATGACGATACCAGCCCTCGCACGAGCTCTGAGACTTCTGCAACAATCCGACGCCTCGGATTCCCTGTCTGTCATCGATCATCCTCCATACAGTCCCGACTTGGCCCCATCAGATTTTCATCTGTTTCCAAAACTTAAAGAACACTTTCTAGGAGTTCACTTCCACAGTGATGAAGTGGCTTAACCATGGGCGAGGTTGTGACTCCCTTATCTTGAAAACTGTGACGTAAGATATGTTACTGAAATATGAACACGCAAAACTTCACGTCGATAGAAATTCGTCGAAATCTATGTGTGATCATGGTCTGAGCGTTACGAGCAAACTGATGTCTTGAAAGTGTAGCTAATTTTTCAAAGACCATGAAAATGTCGATGACGACTGCAATGGGCGCTAGCTTCAATATTGCTGATCTCATGTGGCCCGTACGATAGCGACTGACGGGAGCATTTGCTTTATGATCCCCAAATTCACCTAGCGTTACCCACATGTTATTACTGATGACAACAGTTGATAGTGTAACATGGACTTGTACCATAACAGGTGACAGAGTCGCATAATAACACAGATGTCACAGCTACGGCACTGTCGTCTGTTGAACGTGTGTAGTGTGAGGACTTTTACTAAGAATTTTCCGACAAGAGGAAAGGAAACTTATTACAGGATATAAAAGCCAAGCCAAATCATCCACCAAGAAACAGTTAAGGTTCTGCATCAATCGTTATAAGACTTGACTGCAGGTTTGTTGAATGAAAAGTTGGAAATTTGTATTTAAAAAATATGACATTTGAATAATGTAGTGTGGCAACGACAGGAGTAAATCGTAAGACTTTTCAATAGCGTGTGTGAATTCTGGTAATGTAACGCTCTGAAAAAATGTGAATTTTATAACAATTATGAATGAAATGAAAGAACATTTTAATACTTGTAATAAATTATTTTTAATGGATATAATTTATATGTTAAGCATAAATGAGTGTTTGCGACTAAATGTTGTTGGCCACAGATGGAAATTTGACCAAGCAGCTGGTTACGTGACTCGATGAGCTGAGAGCATATAGAGGTGTTTTCAGGATCTTTTGGTGGTGGAGCCGATCTGGTAACGTAGTTTAGGCGGCAAAGTGCTGCTCGCGAATGGGTGCCGAGTGAAACTGAGAAGATATTTGTTTCGTCCATTGATTATGAGATATCAGTAGCCAATTTTCTTTTGTGCACAACATAGTGACTTCACTTTTTTTTCGATTCGCTTATGTAATCTACCTGCAAACTGCACTACACACACTGCTAGATATGTGACCAATTTAATGCTATTTTGTCGAAAACTAATATTCTGAGCCCTTGGCTGTGTACAAATTTTGTGATCAATTTGATTTGTTCTTCATATCATATCGAACAGATTCCAGCTTCTTGATATCGTAATATCTCCTCTTTCATTTCATATTTTGTGTCGATAAACCCTGTGTTGAACCGCGCTGGAAATCTGAACTATTGTGAATGTATCACGTGTTTCAAAAGTGTGCTTTACATTCGTCAGACTCTCCCTGAGTCCAGCTGTCCAAATATATCATCACTTATGTATTTTGCCTTTTGTTCCACTGACTGAGTTGCATTGCGGCTTGTTTAAAATCAGAACTTGCCCTAAGGGATTTTGGTCACATGTAAAATCAGTAAGTGGGTCAAAATCATCTATTCATTCTCTCAGCGACCACACCGACACCGAAACGGAAGATAACAGAGAGAAGGCCGGAATACTGAATTCGGTCTTCCGAAGTTGTTTCAACGCGGAAGATCGTAACACTGTCCCTTCTTTCAATCGTTCGAACGTCGAAATGGTAGATATTAAGATAACTGATAGCGGAATTGAAAAGCAGCTACAATCGCTTAGTAGTGGAAAGGCTTCAGGACTAGATGAGATACCTATAAGATTCTATAAAGATTATGCGAAAGAACTTGCTTCCCTTCTATCAGTAATTTATCGTAGATCACTTAAGCCTCGATAGGTACCTAACGACTGGAAAAAAAGCACAGGTCATTCCCGTTTTTCAGAAAGGCCGTAAGGGATCCACATAATTGTAGACCTATATCGTTGACGTCAATCTGTTGTAGAATTATAGAATATGTTTTATGCTCAAGAATCATGACTTTCTTGGAAAATGAACACCTCCTCTATAAAAATAAACATGGATTCCGCAAACAGGGGTCCTGCGAAACTCAGCTCGCTCTGTTCCTCCATGAGATCCACAGCGCAGTGGACAACGGCGCTCAGGTTGATGCCGTGTTCCTTGATTTCAGTAGGGCGTTTGACACCGTCCCGGATTCCGTTTAATGAAAGAAATACGAGCTTACGGAGTATAGGAGCAGACCTGCGATTGGATTCAAGACTTTCTTGCAGATAGAACTCAACACGTCGCTTTTACCGGAACTAAATCGACGGATGTAAAGGTGATATCTGGAGTACCACAGGGAAGTGTGATAGGACTGTTGCTGTTTACAATGTATATAAATGATCTAGTAGAAAGCGTCGGGTGCTCTTTAAGGCTATTCGTAGATCATGCAGTTGTATATCCCAAAGTAGCAACGCCAGAAGTTAGTAAGAATTTGCAGAACGACCTGCAGAGACTTGATGATTGGTGCAGGCTCTGGCAGTTGATCCTGAACGTAAATAAATGTAACATATTGCGCATACATAGGAAAAGAAATCCACTACTCTACAGCTACACTATTGATGACAAACAGCTGGAGACAGCGTCTATCATAAAATATCTAGGCGTAACTATCCAGAGCGACCTTAAGTGGAATGCCCATATAAAACAGATAGTTGGAAAAGCAGACACCAGACTCAGATTCATCGGAAGAATCTTAAGGAAATGTAACTCACCCACGAAAGAAGAGGCTTATAAGGCGCTTGTTCGCCCGATTCTTGAGTATTGTTCATCTGTCTGGGATCCCTATCGGGTAGGAGTGATCGAGGAGATGGAGAAGATCCAACGAAGAGAGGCGCGTTTCATCACGGGATCGTTTAGCTGGCGAGAGAGCCTTACGGAGATGCTAAACAAACGCCACATGCAGATGTTACAAGAGAGGCGTTGTGCATTACGAAGAGATTTACTTTTGAAATTTCGGGATAGCGCTTTTCAGAAGGAAATTAGAATTATATATTAATACCTTCAGCTGCTGACGGGTGTTTATATATGTCAACGGGGACAGGTGAAAATGTGTGCCCCGACCGGGACTCGTACCCGGGATCTCCTGCTTACTTGGCAGATGCTCTATCCATCTAAGCCACCGAGGTCACAGAGGATAATGCGATTGCATCTCGGGCACGCCTTCTGCGAGACCCACATTCTCACCATATATGTCCACACACTACAATCGTAGTGTCCCTACCCAACACACTCATTACTCGTGGAAGACATTCTTACCAAGTCCCGTAAGAGTTCGGGTAATATGTGCGCATCCGCACAGAAGAATAAGGTCATGGCCGGTATTGCCAGAACTATATACTTATGCGGATATGGCGCCTGTTCTTTCGGACATGTCCGAACGAACAGACACCATATCCGTGTAAGTATACTTTTCAGGATGAGTCAGACAAGATATTACTTCCCCCGACATACATCTCGCGTATTGACCTCGAGGAGAAAGTTCGAGAAATTAGAGCCAGTACAGAGGCTTATCGAAAATCATTCTTCCCACGCACTATTCGCGAGTGGAACAGGGTTGGAGGAATCAGATAGTGATACCGAAAGTACCCTCCGCCACAGACCATTGTGTGGCTTGCGGAGTATGATGAAGACGTAGATGAAGGGCATAAATGCAACGGTGGACAGCCGCACCCAGAAGTAGACAACCCATCTGCTAACGTTTGGGTTGCTGACTCGCTGTTCGATGGGGAAGTAGCGTTGCTTCCTCTGTGTTACTGCACTTGGCAAGACAGCTGGCAGCTGCTGTACAACTAGCAAGAAACTTAGGAATGCGGCTGCACAAATAAGACTGACTCTTAGTGGATGATTGTTCCCACACAAATCCTGGTCAACATCGTTAAACGAAATTGTCACGAAGCTCTTTATACTCCAGAAGTTGTATTCTCGATGTATGCCGAAGAACCTAACACTAAAGCAAAAAATCATTCTACTGGAGATTCATCACCACTCTGCAGCGGCAGTATGGATGAAAAGGAATCATGTAAAATTCCGAGAGGGTTCAAGAAACATTTTACATCTTCATATATATATATATATATATATATATATATATATATATATATATATATATATATATATATCGCATGGTTCCAAAAACGAAGAAATCAGTTGCATACTAAGAGTCCAACACGCCATGCGTGAAATTATTACGAAAGAGAGGAAATGAAGCTCTGTGTACCAGCCAATAACACGGTACAATAGTTTGTGAAGTACTATGTTGCTGTAAGAATCTGTCAGCACTGCACCAACACAGAAACAGGAATTAGTCAAGTATCTTATATAACGTGTTTCCCTGTTAGCTACATCAGAATTAGTGATCTATCATAATTTCATGTTGCTCGATTAATGGAATATAAATCTCTCACTGGGCAAGAATCCCTCACCTCGTCACGAGTTTCACACAACTGGAGTCTACAAACTTAACTATGATTATGGACTGGTCTCTAATGGCGGCAGGAGACGTCCTATCAAAGCACGGATCGCGGAGCACTGGCGGAACACACAATCTGATGAAAAGTAACAGCGCACCCCCAGGGAATGAGGAATTCATCCTAGATGTCATGAGGGGCGAACCCCACAATATAAAAGCGGCGGGCAGTAATGTGTTGTCTGCAGAAAATCAATAACAACGGAATGGATCTGCCAGGCATGCTCAGTGACTTCGAATATGGTTAGTCACTGGATGTCACCTGAGTAAAATTTCCAACTTGGACATTTTAACCCTTCTAAGGTTGACCAAGTCGACTGTTGGAGATGTGAATATGAAGTGTTAACGCGAAGGCACCACCAAGCCTAAAGCAAGACCAGGCAGACCTCACGTACTGGCGGACAGGGACCGTCGAGCATTGTGGAGAACGGTTGTAAAAATGATATGAAATCAGAGGAAGGAATCACTCGAGAGTTCCAAAGTGCTCACAGCAGCCCGGCTAGCACAATGACTATTGGCGGAGAGTTAAGAAGAATGAGGTGCAATGGTCGAGTAATTTTCGGCAGGCCATAAATTTCTGTAAATGATAAGAGACGTGTCGCTTTAGGTATTGTAAAGGAAGTGTCCAGGCGTCTCGGAATGAACCAAAGCGATGTTGTTCGGACATGGGGGAGAGACAGAGAGACATAAACTGTTCATGAGGTGCCTCACTCAGGCCGCCCAAAGGCTACCAATGCAGCGGCTGACCGCTACCTACGGATTGTGGCTCGGAGGAACCCTGACAGCAACGCCACCATGTTGAATAATGCTTTTCGTGCAGTCACAGGACGTCGTGTTACGAAACTAACTGTGCGCAATAGGCTGCATGATGAGCAACTTCACTCCCGACGTCCGTAACGAAGTCCATCTTTGCAAGCACGACACCATGCAGCGCGGTACAGATGGGCCCAACAACACGCCGAATGGACCACTCAGGATTGGCATCACGTTCTCTTCACCGAGGAGTGTTACATATGTCTTCAACCAGACAATCGTCGGAGTCGTGTTTGGAGGCAATCCGGTCAAGCTGAACGCCTTAGACACACTGTCCAACGAGTGCTGCAAGGTGAAGGTTCCCTGCTGTTTTCGGGTGGCATTATGTGGAGCCGACGTACGCCGCTGGTGGTCATGGAAGGCGCCGTAACGGCTGTACGATAGGTGAATGCCATGCTCCGACCGATAGTGCAACCATATCGACAGCATATTGGCGAGGCATTCGTCTTCATGGACGACATTCGCGCCCCCCATCGTGCACATCTTGTGAATGTGTTCCTTCAGGATAACGACATGTTCGACTAGAGTGGCCAGCATGTTCTGGAGACATGAACCTTATCGAACATGTCTGGGATAGATTGAAAAGCAATATGTGGTTTTCATGAGCAATAAAGAGGGAGGAAATGATGTTTATGTTGATCTCTATTCCAATTTTCTGTACAGGTTCCGAAACTCTCGGAACCGAGGTGATGCAAACCTTTTTTTGATGTGTGTGCTATGTTCGGTACGGAAACAGTTCGGAGACGATGATTATTTGTATCAGCATGACAGTGTGTCATTAAACAGCACCTGAGCATCTATGAGGTAATGATTTGTGGTTAATAACATTCATGAAATGATCTGGACTGTCCACAGTGCCGAACTGAACCCAACGGAACACCTCTGGGATGCGTTAGAACGTCCTCGTCGGACCACAGCGTGCTACATCACTACCGTCTCTCGTTCCGGCTCTTGAGGACGAATGGGTTGCCATCCCTCTACATCCATTCTGGCACCTCATTGAAAGCAGAGTTCAAGCCGTCACAGAGGCGAAGGATGGACCCAACTCATAATGATGCCCACTAACAGGAGTCCGAATATATTTGACCAGGTAGTGTATGCGGTTTTGTCACCCGAAAAAATCGGCGGTGGAAGAACAAGAAGACTCGCGTGTCGGGTCTGTAGTGTTTAAGCAAGTGCGTTTTCAGTCACGCATCCATTTACCACTAAAATCAGCGAAGTTCATAGACAGCAAAGCGGCCGCCCAGCACGAAACGTATGGAATGCTGCGGACCACCACCTGGGCTACCAATGACTTCAGGGCCGGGGCCGACCGTGCTTGAGGAGCTGTCCCGCCCCACGCCGTAAGCACCAGCAGCAGGAAATGGCGGAGGGTATCCCGTACTAATGTTGGTCATTGGCTGTTCCATTCGCAAACGCAGCGAGAGAAAATTGGCTATCTGTGTATATCAGTACGAGCCCTAATTAACATGTCTTCGCAATCTTACTGGAGATATATGTTGGTGGCGGCAGGATCATTCTACATTCTGTCGCAAATGGCGGTTCCCTTAGCTTTCTCAGTAATGTTTCGCGAAAAGAATATCTTATTCCCTCCAAGAATTCCCATCTGAGCTCACGGACCATTTCCGTAAACCTACCGGTAAAAAACCTAGTCTTTCAGCCCAAAAATTGGGCTACGTTAAACGCATCCTTGCATTCCTGCCGTAATTCTTCGAGGGTCCGTACACTGGGGCAGTTGGGACCGGTCAGAAGATGTTGCGTAGACCTGTATTCACCACAACTACTTCTGTCGTCAGTTTCGTCTGTAAGGACCCACTTGATCAGGTTTGCCTTTACTGATCCGATCTGATGCGATTTGGGCTCTTCCCTTGCCGCAGAGGATCTCTTGTAGTTGGGGATAGTCGTTTAGAGGTTCGGTGAGTCCTTTGTTGCGGAATTTTTTGCGATATTTGTTTGAGTCTTCCAGGTTCACGTGAAACTCTGAATAAAGTGTGGCGGTCATCGAAGGTACGCTTAGCTTCTCAGTAGTTCCGTGAATAGTCCCTCGAGAGCTCAGATCTGTGAAAAAGGCCGCTTTGTACAGTTTCATGCCATCAGTTATTATTCGACATGTTCCTTTCAAGCTCATGTTGAAATTATTAGCACTTACAAGTCTTGACGATATTGGGTAAGCATGGTCTGTCACGAGAAATAGAGTGACTGGGCTGTTGTCATCAGAACCTTTGGTCTACTTGCACGTTTGCAGTTAGCCAATTTCCTCAATAAGTTTTCTCGGTAAGATTTCTTACCGCGACTTTATAACGGGTCTTCTCACAGCGATGGCTGTACGTCAGTACGAAACCCAAGTATGTAGGATATTCTGTGTTTCAGAGTGATGCCGTTCCAGGCTACATTCCGCTTGTGATTTGCTTCTTTTGAGCGAAGACTTGTGCCTTTGAGGGATTTGGTTCGAAGGGAATTTTTAAAACTCTTCCCTTGAATGTGAAGAGCCTATTGTCCTCGTACGGGAAGTATGCAGGGTGAATAGGAGGGGAGTGGGGGCAGGAAGCTACTCTGGAAAAGCCCGTTTCTCTGCCGCTGCTATCGGCTCTTTCTGTCCTCCAGCGTCACACGTAACACTGTCTTTTACAGCAGTGAGTTTTACAAGCTTAAAATCTTTATGTGTCGTGCAGTTATGTCATGAGCTATCTGCGGTTCACTGTGTCTTAAGCAGGCTAGACCAGTTACTTGTTTATTTTCATATCCTTCCTCTATAAGTTCAGTAAGGTACAGGAAGTGACTGGCGCAAAATTTTTCTGAGGTGAAACAGGCCTGTTGACGGTTGAGGTTTGGATCCACAATGCCTGCTGCGCGGTCCAGTCAGTATCAGTCATTGATATATGTTTCACAAGTGATCACTCATCAGCTAAAAATAAAAGTTACTAAATGGTATCAAGGATGGTACTATAGAGTTGAGACGAGAGCGAGAGACAAATATTTGCAACGAGAAGCAACAGTGGAGCTTGATGGCCATACCATCTCTCCGTGTTATTCAGACAGTGGCCAATGGTTTTCTTGATCACGTATACCATTTACTCGTACGTCTCGCGATTAGTAAACGTCTTACTCGATTTTCCCATGTTCTCACTACTCCTCTGAGTCCGTAAGGTCTCAGAGCCAAACTTTCGTCAACATGGCGCCTACCATGAGGTCGTCCGTGGTGGACCCTACGAGTCCTACTCCAAGGCACAGGTAGAAGTGAGAATGAGGGTCCCTACTTCCAGCAAGACAACAGCAGACTGCCAGAGTAGGCATTATTTTCTGTTGCCACCCAGAGCGGCCATTCCTACAGGCTCGTCTTACAAGCGAGTTCTGAGGGAATTCACCAGGTCGGTTATGTTGCCACTATCTGGCTGGCCCCAAACGCCAGCTACCTCCCAGGAACGTATCGCTGCCCATCTGGCTTCCTTCTCCGAACAAAGGGACCTCCCTAACGATCACCGCCATCTTCTTGACCACCAATTATTATTATACAGGGTGTCCCAAAAAGAACGACCCGATTTTAACTTGTAATAATAGTGAGACAAATGTCACTAGGCAACTGAAATGGCTCTAGATGTAATCGGCATGGTCTAGAGTCTCAGAAAAAATCCGCTAGATGTCGCTACGAGTGCTGACCTGGAGTGTGCAGCCAGTCTCGAGCAATATGGCGTCCGCGCAACAGAAGGCGTATTGTATTATTGAATTTAGTCGTACTCAGTCAGTGATCGCAGGTCAGCGGGCGTTTCATATTCGATTTCGTGATAAACGTTCCTCCCTTACCTCGTGACATTGATGAACTAAAAACCAGAATATCAGCTGCTGTAGCTTCAGTGACAGAAGACACCCTATGCTCAGTTTGGGATGAATTCGGCTATCGGCTAGATGTCGTCCGTGCAGCTAATGGAGGACATATTGAACGTTTATGATGGATTTTTATGAACTTCTGTCTTTTCTGAGTAATTTAGTATGCAATGTGTTGGTGTTAAGCCCTTCTTCCTAATAAATAATTCTATCTAAAAACGGGTCATTCTTTTTGGGACACCCTGTAGTTTGAAAGGTGTTTGCACTAATATTAAGCTGACCAAAAATTATTTTTCTACAGAGGGAATGATGACACATAATTTCCGACTCACTCTCATCTCCGGGACACGTAGGTAATATGGAGACAGAACTTTTAATTCTTTTATAACTTAATTCCTCAAAAATGTATGTAAGATCGTAAGTTATACAAGCGGTTACAAACGCGGAACGGTATTATTGAAAGGGATTCCAGCCGCGAACATCTACGCGCGTATATAAAAAGACCCGTCAGTTTAAAACGTTGCAATGAAGACATTCTGTCGATGCTGTACCGCAAAAAACGGATTTGAAATAGTTTACAGATGTAATAAGGCGAGGCTGCGGAACGCACCAGACGACTAAGTGTCATATGACCTCTGTGCGTAGTGATGACGCAGGTCACAGATAAGGAGGAGCCATGTCAGAACGGTTGTTCCAGGGCCGCGAGAAAGCACCTCGACAGGAATTTACAGCTGGCGTCGCGGTTATCTCGGCAGCTGCTCCACACGACGCGTAATTTAGGACGGCGGTTCCTCGAATCTCGGCGTCGCGGCGCCTTCTGCGGCTGTGGCGGTGTGCAACTTCTCGACAAAGGACCTCCCGACAGCTCGTCACCGCCGGGTGTCTTCCTTATCGCATAACAAGTCGCCCTTCCACGTCGTTCCACTCCTGTTTGTCGGCTTTCTTCGAGTCCTTTGTGATACTTGTTCTTTCTGTAATTATCACAACCTCCCTCGTTGAGTGAGGATGCTTTTCTAAGGCTGATGAAATACGGGGCCATAGGCTGAGCATTATCTGGGCTGCACTTTCCACAGATTGGCTCTTTTCACCTGGAGTTTCCTTCACCTTGAAATCGTTTACGGTTACAGTGGCCTCTCCCTCCATGCCGTCTGTATCTAACCTTCACCGTTCTTTCTACATCCCTGTTGCTCGGGCGATATTTTTGTATCCTATAATACACAGACAGCTATCTCCTCGCGATGCTTAGATCATGTTCTTGATAGACACGAGGTTAAACCAGAACCAAATTAAATCCGTGCTAAGGTTAAACGGCTGTTGATCCGATACACATGCCACCCTACGTCGATAGGCGGCTTCCCCCAACAGTTCAGGCGAATGGCGAACCAGTTCCAAGCTGGCCCGAGTGGCCGAGCGGTTCTAGGCGATACAGTCTGGAACCGCGCGACCGCTACAGTCGCAGGTTCGGATCCTGCCTCGGGCATGGATGTTTGTGATGTCCTTAGGTTAGTTAGGTTTAAGTAGTTCTAAGTTCTAGGGGACTGATGACCACAGCAGTTAAGTCCCATAGTGCTCAGAGCCATTTGAACCTATTTCCAATGCAGAATTACAATATGTACAGTAAGAAAACGAAAACACTACGAACGGAGGAGACGCGTTGAGCAGACAGATGCCATACATGATTTATTCCTTAGACCAAACTTAAATTTTGACGATGGAAAACTTATACTACGACAGATGGTCGAAATATTTTCTTTGGAACCACGAAAAAAATCAAGCTCCTACAATGAAACTTATTGATACGCTAGTCCTCTACCCTTCAGTGCGACACCCGTTTGCTCCGTCTCATTTACACTTGTTTGACCACAGTGGGAGCGCTTACGCGTCGTAACTACAGTGCCGTACGATGGTGCACTTTTATCGTACAAACCCAGCATTCCTTGTTACTGCGTTGTTTCCTACAAAGACAGAGAAAGAATTACCGAGCGATACGACACGTCTTCAGCTTTGGTTCCTCTAGTGGAGTGCTGCTGTCCGCGGTGCGGTCTGCTGACGTGTATCTCAAAGAAACAAAATCAATTATTTTTTCGAAGTGATAATTAAAGCTTTACAACTACCCCTCGTACATCTGCAATGGCAAACAGGTACGAGCCTGCCATGAAAGCAGATTAAGCCAGGATCGTGAAATAAGGTCACCTGGACTTCTAAATTAGGCCGGTGATCTTGACGTGTCTCCAGTTACACTAAATGTGTTTAACCTTTTTACACTAAAGGAGAAAAATGTTACATTGTAATTAAACCATTGTAAAATTTATTAATCCAAATTTTATTCAGAAGAAATCATAATTTATGGGTTATGCGTTAGCTACTTACAATTATTAGACCTCCAGTGGTATGTAACACAACAAATAAGGTACAAAACATCCGTTTTTATACCCTGTTGCAATCGTAAATTTTACGAGGGTTCACCAGTATACAGTTAATCATATTTAATTTCGAGGCTGAAGCGTCGCTATTAAGTGCTCACGCTGTTATCAGTCTTAAGTTACACCTTAATAAGATTTCGCGGCCTTGGTCAATTTTTAATTTGTTTAAACTGATTACCGGTGCCAGATTCAACGCCATCATCAGATCTTAAAAAGAACATGGGCGCACACGACACGTAGTTGTAAAGAAATGGCTCTGAGCACTATGGGACCTAACGTCTGAGGTCATCCGTCCCCTAGAACTTAGAACTACTTAAACCTAACTAACCTAAGGACATTACACACATCCATGCCCGAGGCAGCATTCGAACCTGCGACCGTAGCGGTCGCGTGGTTCCAGATTGAAGCACTTAGAACCGCTCGGCCTCTCCGGCCGGCGTACTTGTAAAGTCAGAATTGGTAATCTACTTGAATATATCAAAAAGGGACGAAGAGTGTGAATTTTTTATTTAAACGGTCAGTGGCACAAAATGTGGCTATGAAAAACATCTCTAGCTGTCATCATGCCAGATTGAGATCAGTGGAAGAATCAAAAGGGAATGTAATTGCCCTACGGAAAGAGGTAGCTTGACTGAAATGAAATGAAATGTCGTACACCGCAACTCGGGTTGCAAGCTTTACATGTATTCGTACATGCATTAGAATTTATCTGTGCTCGGGGCT
Source organism: Schistocerca cancellata (assembly GCF_023864275.1). Classification (NCBI taxonomy): domain Eukaryota; kingdom Metazoa; phylum Arthropoda; class Insecta; order Orthoptera; family Acrididae; genus Schistocerca; species Schistocerca cancellata. The sequence goes on along the minus strand of NC_064626.1, from coordinate 387,583,762 downwards.
TATGAAAGCAGTCTGCCTGTTCTCAGTACAAGTTAACGGGTGACGCTGGGCTCCGAGGTAACCTTTCGAATTGTCGGGATGCTCCGGCACTCCAAATTCTGTCTCAGTAACCAAAGTTCAGTCGCAATACAACTTGAAGTAACTTACGAAATGAGGGTTAACAGTAATTATCAATCGGTTCGTTTCATGGTACACGAACTTGGAGATTTCCCAGTAGAGACATCATTACATTCATAACAGGTCGTCATTGTTACAGATTCACCTCTCTCACATCAATTACAGATTAGATGGTGGCAACGGCAAGCCCTGGCAAGTAGCATTACTCGATGACACATGGACCATACATGGAACGAACTGCTACGTATAATACCGAAGGTAACTGAAAGAGATACAGAATGAGATGAACGAAATGACACTTTCATTCAAAGGCAATAAATACACGGAGGTCAGCGCTATCGATGATAGTCCACTGGACAATAAAAAAATTCGGGATTCGGTTCTTACTAGATAGTGTAATCAGCACGGGCGGAATGCATCCTTCGCAACGTGAACCCATACTGGCCGCTAGGTTATTAACGAGTTCTGGTGGTAGGGCGTTCCAACTGTTGCTGAAATACTTCTCCCAATAGCATCACACACGTGTTCGATGGAATTTGAGTCAAGGGAAACTGGTAGGTCACTACATTATCCGCATGTCCTTTCATTTCAAGAGATGCTCCACACACACTTTCCGATGCGGTCGCACATTTTAAGCTATAAAAATGAAATCAGGGACGAATGCCGGCCTGAAAAGAGACACGTGGGGAAGGAGTACTGTGTCGCAATAATGACCGGTGAATGGACCGTGCTCATGTAAGTACTACCTCTAACAATTTAGAACAGGCATGTTGCATGTATGCATCTGTTAAAGGACTTAGCAGTGAAGTGTGCTATCCTATATTTTCGCTAACATCGGCCACTGAATGCATATATCCAGCAGATACTAGACCAGATTAAAGAAAAAAGATTGGTTAAATGGTATATGACTGAAAAATGTGTTTAAATCGAATGAACTGTTCTTAAACATTTCGAACCAAAAGTAGTTTTTCCTATATAGACATACAGTCAGTTACGAATTTTTGTACTTTTCTACTTCTTTCCGTTTTACATGTTTCAGAATTCAGTTGATAACACCTGTAGCACATTTCTGTTACGTAAAGTAGTCTATATTTCTTCTCAGCTCAAATTTTTATGCGAGTAAGAAAGGAGTATTTTATTCCTTTATTAGTGGCTCGGATTAGTACTATCCATGTAGAAAGAGTTGTTTATTATTCGTAGCGTATCTTATGTCTCTAGAGATCAATGAGTCAGTGGCGGTGATCTGTAGTCCTTAAGTTTCGCTATTTACTTTCCTTTTGTGTGTCTCCAAGAGAGTCATCGACAGACGTAAACACAGTGACTATTGTGCTACACTCTATCAGGGAGATCACAGGCAGCGTGCATTAGATTTTCCATCGTTTCCCTCTTCCCTATCCTTCTCCAAACACGTTAGCGTGCTAATGATCTCGACGACCGCGAAATCTATTACCATGTTGCCTTCTCGTCCTGTATTTTCGCGCTCCTTAGAAGAAGGCATACAACAGAGTTATCGCTTCCGAAGCAGCAGCTGCCTACGTTGACGAACTAGTTAATTGTAGATAATCATGTTATGTGTCATAACAATAGTTGGACAAACTCAGAACCTGAAATCTAAGAAAACAGTTAACAAAAATGTTACGTACACTACGTTACGTATGTCGTCGAAATGTTAAGTGAATTAGTCAAGAAGAAAAAATATTGAAAAGCTTGTAAGAAGATATACATAAAACCTATATAGATGGAATCCCTGATGTAATCTGCACGATGTTGCACAGATTAGATATATTGTCCGTAAATTAACGGTTTACGACCAGATTTTTATGAGGAAATAAAGTCCGACTGCGAAATGAACAGCAGGCACTATAAGAATACAAGAACTGCCAGTCACGTAAATGCTTCTAGGATCGGCGCTCTTCGCCGTCTAAAAGATGATCAGGTTGTCGACGTACATGATGCGGCATTGCTGACAGCTGTCCTGAAGGGCCACGCAGTAAGTTGAGTAAATATGTGAGTCACACTCATTCACAAGACTAGTGCCGGTCTCTGCAATCAAAAGATAATTTCCAGGTCAGTCTTCTAGCTGCCTCTTTTTCATTCCATAATCGAGTCCGAACACATGCGCACATTGCATTCTCTAGCTGTTTATTTAAAAATCACAGCTGATAAATTATTATTTTTGCTACACAAAGCTTAAACAGAGCAGTAAAGACATTGACTGAAAAAAAAAGAAGTCGCGTACCAGAAACTAATTAATGCAAAGTAATGAAATTTCGGGAATACATTTGTACAGGTAACAAATTTAAGTGGTTAGCATTGAAAGATAACAAGTTAATGTAAGCGCTAGGTAAGCCATTGCGAATGTGGAATGCTGGTACATTATTAATCGGTGTAATCGCCAGAATGTTGAATGCAAGTATACGAATGTGCATTAATTGTGTTGTACTAGGGCCACAAGTCAGTTTGTGGGATGGAGTTCCATGCCTGTTGCACTTGGTCGGTCAATGTAGGGACGGTTTGTGGATGACGCTGGAGTTGTCGTCCGATGATATCCCATATGTGCTCGATTTCAGGCAGATCTGGAGAGCAAGCAGGCTAAGGCAAACTGTCGATACTTTGTGGAGCGTGTTACAACAGCGGTATGTGGGCGCTCGTTATGCTGTTGGAAAATACACCCTCGAATGCTGTTTGTGAATGGCAACACAACAATTCAAATCAGCAGATTGACGTACAAATTTGTAGTCGGGAAGCGTGGTATAACCATAAGAAATGACATCCCAGACCGTAGCCGGCCGCGGTGGTCTAGCGGTTCTAGGCGCTCAGTCCGGAGCCGCGCGACTGCTACGGTCGCAGGTTCGAATCCTGCCTCGGGCATGGATGTGTGTGATGTCCTTAGGTTAGTTAGGTTTGAGTCGTTCTAAGTTCTAGGGGACTGATGACCATAGATGTTAAGTCCCATAGTGCTCAGAGCCATTTGAACCATTTGAACCCAGACCGTAGCTCAAGGTTATGTACGCATAGCACACAGACAAGTTGGATGCAGGCTCGCAACTGGCCTCCTAACCAACAAACGCCCTTCACTGACACCGTGGCAGAACCAGCTTTCATCAGAAAACACACCACACGGCCTTCCAATGAGTTCTCTCTTGAGACCACTGAAGTTGCAAACGGCTGCGATTTGGGGTGAGTGGAATGCAGGCCCCAGTATTTCTGGCTCGGAGCTATTCCTGACGTAACGGATTTGCAACAGCTCGTTATGTCACTGTGGTGCCAATTGCTGCTCAAACTGCTGCTGTAGATGAAGTACGGTGCGCCGTCGACGGGACGTTGAATCCTAGTATTCCTGCCTTCTTTCCTTGTGTCTCTGCAAGACATTTGACTTCCCTGAAAAGATGATCAGACTGTTTATAGCGGTGCAATTTTTTATCTCCGAAACTGGCAATCAGAGGTTAGCTCACGACTATACATCAAAAAGTCCTACATCTGTAACGGAGATACCATTGTGTTCAGCTAACCTTTACAATACTCAGAGTTAAATCAGAAGGGCATTGTAAGCCGACCTCGCCAGTGTCGTCCTTTCAATGAGTATTCATTGCGCCGCGCCCCGAACTCACCTAAGTGTGCGCTGAGTCGCAGACAAAACAGTGCCACCTACCTGGGTCACTCAGTTTGTTTTTTGGTAGTACTTACCTGTCGTGTGGCACCTATTTTTGACGAACACGACAACCACTAAAATGTTAATAGTGACGTTTAGTAAAGGAACAAACTCACTCAAATCGTTGGCAGGCCCTTTTGCTTCATTGTATAATTTGTTATTTGAATGCGAAATTTGTTTAGTGTGTTATCTAGGTTCCAAAACACACCTTACATTGCACCCAAAATATTTATATAACACTTATAATATACAATGATCGCCCCAAACATTAGGACCAGTTACTTAATAGTGCGTTTACCCACATTTGGAACGCAATACAGCAGTGATTCAGCGTAGCATCAGAAATCACGCTTACATACGTGTCGCCTTCATAGTTGTCCCTTGAGGTATCAGGGGTCCCATACTATGCTAACTGCACACGCCCCACACCATTAGAGAATCTCCACAAGCTTGAACAGTCCCCGGCTGACATGCAGGATCCATGGATTCATGATGTTGTCTCCATACCCGTACACATCCAACTGCTCGATACAATTTGAAACGATACTCGTACGACCAGACAACATGTATCCATTCATCAACAGTCCATTGTCGGAGTTGACGGGCCCAGGCGAGACGTGCAGCTTTGTGTCGTGCAGCCATCAAGGGTACACGAGTGGTCCTTGGACTCCGAAAGCCCATCGATGATGTTTCGTTGAATGGTTCGCACGCTGACACTTATTGATGGTCCTGCATTGAAATCTGCAGCAATTTGCGGAAGGGTTGCACTTGTGTCACATTGAATGATTCTCTTCTGTCGTCGTTGATCCCGTTCTTGCAGGATCTTATTCAGGCCGCAGCGATGTCGGAGATCTGATGTTTTACCAGATTCCTGATATTCACGATACATTCGTGAAATGGTCGTTCTTAATCGCTACTTCGGAGATACCTTGTCCCACCACTATAACACCACGTTCAAACTCACTTATATCTTGGTAACCTGCCATTGTAGCAACAGTAACGGATCTAATAACTGTGCCAGAAACTTGTTGTCTCATTATAGGCGTTGCCTTCCGCAGCGCCGTGTTCTGCCTGTTTACATATCTCTGTATTTGAATACGCATGCCTATACCAGTTTCCTTGGCGCTTCAGTGTACGTTTGTAATGGTCACAGGGTCATCGAGGTTGGACCACGTATCAACGGAAATGTGTCGCCTAATTGGATCAATCACGTTTCTTGTTACACCAACTCAATTGTCGTGTCCGGTTATGCCGGCATCCTTGCATCAAGTAACTGATGCAGGTCTTTGGGGGCAGTATTACGCTAAGGGTGACAGTCACCTGGGCTCGCATATGACCTGTGGTAGTAATCGAAGACATCATCATAGCTGTACACTACGTGAACGTTACTGCCTATTTCCCAACGGCCGTGGCATCGTCCAGTCGGAATAGTGCTACTGTGGCTTGAGGAATATTACAGTGAATACACGTTGATATCTTGGCCCCAAAAATCGCCTGATCTGATTCCGATGGGACACATATGGGACCCCATCGGGCTCCTGCTTCGCGTCTACAAACGGGAACTGCTTGACCTACACGTAGACACAGGATGCAACATACTTCTGGAATCCTACTAAGGACTGGTCGCATCCATGTTACACTTAATCACTGCTGTATTGCGGTCGAAAGGTGGGCGAACACAGTATTAAGCGGATGGTCATAAAAATAATAACTGGATCATTTTACCTACCTTCCAACTTAGATGATGCAGTTGCTGAAAGGTTCAAAGAAAACTTGAGTCTGGTTTCAAACATGTTCCCGACTCACACAGTTACAGTTGGTAGTGACTTCAATTTACCCTCGATATGTTGACGAAAATACAGGTTTAAATACAGAGGTACGCATAAAACATCATCCGACATTTTGCTAAACGCCTTATTTCGTGTACTTAGTTCATGAGCCCACTCGAATAGTAAACTGTTGTGAAAACACGCGTGACCCCTCAGCAACAAATAATCCTGAGCTAAAAACGAGCATCAGTACGGATACAGTGATTAGTGAACACAGGGTTGCAATAGCGAGACTGAATACGTAACTCCAAAATCCAGCGAAAATAAACGAAAAACATTTCTGTTAAAAAAAATCAGATAAAAATTTGCTTAACGCCTTCCTGAGACATAATCTCCACCCCTTCCAGATAAACAATGTAAGTGCAGAACAGATGTGGCTTGAATTCAGAGAAATAGTATCGACAACTACTGAGTAAGAGATACCAAATAAATTAACAAACGACGGAGCTGTTTCCAAGTGGTACACAAAACAGGTCAGAACACTGTCGCAGAAACAACGAAAACCGCATGCCATATTTAAACGTACACAAAATCCCCCAGATAGGCGGTCTTTCACAGAAGCTCGAAATTTAGCTCGGACTTCAATGTGAAATGATTATAATAGAGTCCGCAACGAAAATATCTTGAAACCTTACTCATATTCCACAATGATTCTGGTCGTATGTAAAGTGTGCTAGCGGCAAGACACAATCAATGCCTTCTCTGCGCGAGAGCAATGGAAGTACTATCGATGACAGTGCTGCTAAAGCAGAGTTATTGAACGCGGCCTTCCGAAATTCCTTCGCCAATGAACAAGAAGTAAATATTCCAGAAATGGAATCAAGAACAGCTGCTAACATGAATAACTTAGAAGTAGATAACCTCGGAGTGGTGAAACAATTTAAATAACTTAATAAAAGCAAGTCTTCCGGTCCAGACTGAGTACCAGTTAGGTTCCTTTCAGAGTATGTTGATGCAATAGTTTCATACTTAACGATCATGCAAAACCGCTCCCTCGACGAAAGATTCGTACTCAGAGATTGGTAAGTTGCACAGTTGACACCAATATTCAAGAAAGGCAATAGGAGAATCCACTAAAAACAGGCCAATATCATTGTCAATATGAAGCAGGATTTTGGAACATATATTGTGCTTGAAGATTATGAATTACCTCGAAGAGAACGGTCTCTTGATACACAATCACGGATTTAGAACTTTACTCACACGAAGTCTTGAGTGCCATCGAGAAGGGATTTCAAATTGATTCCGTATTTCTAGATTCCAGAATTGTTTCAACACTGTACCTCACAAGCGGCTTGTAATCAAATTGTGTACTTGTGGAATAACTTTGCAGTTATGAGTCTCGGTCCGGCACACAGTTTTAATCTGGCAGAAAGTTTCATATCAGCACACACTCCGCTGCAGAGTGAAAATCTCATTTAGGTGAACACATTTGTGTCTCTGTTACCGATGTAGGACTTTCTCATAAACATTTAACAAAGAAATTTGTGAAAACAGCCGTGCAAATTGAGAAGTTATTTTATGTTATATTCGCTACCAGTTTCGACTATTCAATATGCCATGTTCAGGCCCCATAGCACCTTACAAAAATTATCGATATTGGCATGCTGAGGCCATCTGTTTCTGGATGTCGTGAACTCCCAAGTGCTTTCTTCGGGTTGCAGTCAAGTCTTCGAAGGAAGCACTTGAGAGTTCACGACATTCAGAAACAGATGACCCCAGTATGCCAACATTTTTGATAGGTGCATATGGAGCCTGAAGATGGCGTATTTAACTGTCGAAACTGGTGGCGAATATAAAATAACTTGTAAATGTGCAAGGCTATTTTGGCGAATTTGTTTGTTAAATATTTGACCAGCCGCTATCCCACGTTTACAATGGATCAACAAAGGTTGTTTCATGTACGGCCCTGAGGTAACCGCTTATTGCCAACTCGGAGGTAAAGTTTTATACTATAGAAAGTGCACAGCTATAAACAGTCTGATTATATGTCAGAGGAGTCAAATGTCTTGCAACAACATAAAGAAAGCTTGAAGGAGTGTTAAGATTCAACTTCTCAATGACGGTGAAGTTGAAACGTCCCCTTAGAACAATTATACATGACTGTGCTTAAACTGACACACAATATTTTTTAGCGCAACCCAATCTGACTATCAAAAATCCCTACAAAAGAATGGCCCAGACAGACATTAAACTATACCTTTCACAAATCACTTACCTCACAAATATCTTCGTTACTCGAACTACTGCACTACAGCGAGCGCCACTATTGCCAGCTAAATAAAAGATTCAAACTACAGAAGGCACTAACTACTGATAGGCATAGTTAGCAATTGAAAGATGATAATAGAGAACAAACAATGTATTTACCTCAACAGTCATAATATATATAGTAGTTCATAATATCCAGTATTACAAATTATCAAAACTCCGCCATCTCTCTCCCCATATCTACCACTGCTGGCGGCTCACCTCCAACTGCGCAACGCTACGCGCTGTTCACGTCCAGCTGCCCAACACTACAATGGCAGATAACAATGCAAACTAGCCACAGACTGCACACAGCACAGCCAGTGATTTTCATACAGAGAGCGCTACGTGGCGGCGGCGTTACCAATATAAGAATCTAAACAGCCTACTTACATAAAGAAAACATAAACAGCCTACTTACATAGCCCCCATGCTCCCCACAAAAAATTTTACAAAATATTTTTGGGCAGTGGCCAATAATGATTTGAAAAATTTTTCATAATTACAATAACAAAGATATCAAATGCACACACTTATTAATACAATGTTGGTCAAAAGCTAAAATTTTCTCACAGTCCATAAAGACAGTCCAGATTGTTCATCACAGTAAAATTTCAGTGTTTTTTTTTTTTTTTTCAAAGTCTGAGCAGTAAAAGACAATGCACACGGAAGTAGTGGATTTCCATGCAGTCTTGAAGAAGTAGTGTTGTCCTTCCAACTGAAAGACAGTGCTGACTCTTGACATGCTGACAGGTAATGGGCTACAACAGAGCAAACCCACAGCAGAATCATTCGACGTTTTGAAGAATATTGGTAGGTAGGTCATCACAGAGCAGACCCACTGTAGTCCTGGTAGAGAGTATGGTATTGGTGGGCCACCAGAGATGCAGACCCACTGCAGTTCTTGTAGAAATTGTGGACAGGCCTACTGTAGTCCTGGTAGAGATAGTGGTATTGGTGGGTCATCAGAGATGCAGGCCCACTGTAGTCCTTGTAGAGATGGCCAGCAGCCATCTGTTGTGACTGTGCGGGTGCACAATCACCATTGAAGAGTCTTGCAGTTAATATAGCAAGTCCATAATCACCACTTGTGCACTCACAAAGTTTTTGGAATTGTCCTTAGAACCAGCAATGCTGTTATCCAGTTCCTTGCTGAATTATCAACACACGTGCAAACACTAACAGTCCCTACTTCTCACATATTGTCCATATACTATGACCAACAGAAATGTGTGCAGTGAAATGAATGCTTACAAGTTACTTAATGTGATAAACTGGTGTCAATTACAATTTTATAACATAAGAATACAATTACAGAAATACAGAAAACATCATTGAAGAACATAACAATACAGATAACATTTGCGGTAACGCAGGCTTTACAGAAGAATCGAAATAACATATACATCAGTGTTACAGGAATTATGACATGAGTACATACATAAAAGATCAGAATAACTTTTGAAACATCAACTTTACACATGAGCATTAAAACAAAACAGAATAAGTAATGTCTAAGCATATTTACAAGGTAAATAACATATTATTAATGCCAATTATATTTGAGGATAACAGTATTCCTCATCATAGTGAATGTAGCTTAGTATTAGAAGAAAAAAAATTCTATGAAACTACACAGAGACAGGAAGAAAACAAATACACGAGGGTACACAAACAAATAGTGGGATAACACAAAAGGAAAGGACAGGGTTCGTTTTCAGTGTAACATTTGGTACTGCAGTCCAACCCAAAACTTCATTCCATAGATCTTTCGTCTTATTTCAACCTTTGCTTCCACCAAAAATCCTATTCAAGCATGCTTTCTGTATTTATATGTTCACGTATTTCTTACCTCATTATTCATTTTCCATTATCTTACTTCATCATTTATTTCCAAGAAAATCCTACCTAAACCTGTTCTCCCTAAACCCCACTTTTTTTATCAAAACACCGCCATCTCTCTCCCCACATCTACCACTGCTGGCGGCTCACCTCCAACTGCGCAACGCTACGCGCTGTTCACGTCCAACTGCCCAACACTACAATGGCAGACAACAATGCAAACTAGCCACAGACTGCACACAGCACATCCAGTGATTTTCATACAGAGAGCGCTACGTGGCGGCGGCGTTACCAATATAAGAATCTAAACAGCCTACTTACATAAAGAAAACATAAACAGCCTACTTACAAAGTCATTAGAGATGTAGGACAACCTCGGGTAGGTCTGGTATGAGGAAAGGAAATCAACAGAGTCCTTTTCCAAGGAACATTTTTAGCATATGCCTTATCTCTTGTTGCGCTGGGTAGCCGCGCGGTCTGAGGCATCTTGTCACGGTCCATGTGGCTGGCCCCGTCGGAGGTTCGAGTCCTCCTTCGGGCATGGGTGTGTGTGTTGTCCTTAGCGTAGGTTAGTTTAAGTTAGATTAAGTAGAGTGTAAGCTTAGGGACCGATGACCTCAGCAGTTTGGTCCCATAAGACCTTACCACACATTTCCAAATATCCTTACCTCGTTTTAGATAAACTATGGAAAATCTAATTCTGGATGGCCGGAAGGAGATCTGAACCCAGGTCCTTCCGAATGCAGGTCCAATGTCTTACCTAGATTGTCATCACGCTCAGTGAGACAACACATCTACCCTTGTGTTTACAAGTGTCCCTTCTGTACATGTGCTCCGGCGCCACAGCAGACTTCTTTACAAGTATGTAAGCAGAAGTAAAGTTGTGAATGAAGAGATCAGAATGATTCAAGCTTAAGTCTCACTGGCTGCGTGGTTCATTGAGTTTTCAGCAGATGGTGCAATAATGTAAGAATATTTTAAGTTATTACAACTTATCAGCTTGGTGTATAGATGTTCCAAGTCTTACGTCTTGTGGTTTAAGCTTGTCATTCTGATCTCTTCAAATGGACTTTAAGTAAGCATAAATTAGTTCTAAATAAATGCATCCAACGGTTGCATGTACAGGAAGTAGACGAAAATAATTTCCCACAGAGTAAACCCAAAGACACGGCCGAAAATATAAAATTAGCTCGTATTTGCAGTTTTCTGTAGTCTTCAAGGAGAGAAGGAGTTCACACACACACACACACACACACACACACACACACACACACACAAGCTCCTTTAATTTTTGTCCGAGACGAATGACTACACTGATTTAGAAACAAATTAACGCTATTTCCAGTCCCTCAGTTTCGACCAACCTTTTCAGAACCTTTCCATTGATTATCAGGTGTACGTGGGAATTGGTTATCCGATATTCGAATCTAGGAATACATTTACCCAATTTCTAACGTTATGGGGCTTGATGATGTTACTGTGACAGAAATAGCGCCCACCAAGCAAGGACACGTGAAATGAAATGCGAAGAAAACGCCAGGAAAAAGTAAACAATGGGGAAGATGAGGTGCATCGATTTACTTGACGTCTAACGAGAACCGTCTGTTACCTTAACACTGGATTATTGTACCCTCGTAAAATTTACAATTGCAATTGGGTATAAAGCAGGACATTTTGAACTTAATTTGGTATGTAACATACCATTGGAGATCTAATAATTGTAATTATCTAATGCATAACCTATGAATTATGACTTCCTTTAAATAAAATGTGGATTAGTAGTCTAGGTGGCGGTTTAGTAGCAATATGACATTTTCCCCTCTTTAGTGTTCTAGAGTTAATCACGGATGACATCTCGGACGCCAGCAGTTTTTTCTTGAAACACGTCCTGTCGTTTCTCTGTTTGATGGCTCTCGGCCTGTAGTTCCTGCCAATCTCTGACTGGTACTTGACATTGACGTGGACATCGAAGAGAGATGTTACCTGCTCAACACTAGCGGAGAACGCTGGGAAGACACAAACTTATGTTGGTCCTACTGTGCAGGCCCCTATCGCGCCTGCCTATCTGCTCCCTAATTAAACAAGAGCGTGATGACGTCTCTACGCGTCTTACGATATCTCCGCTGTTATCATCCGGCGTCTAGCTGCTACTCGCTTAGACTATGTCACTATGTTGCTCGCCTTGCAGGTCACCCTTACAGCTCAAATACAGTGCTTCTGATAGAGCGCCGAAACTCGGCACTGTGCTAAACACTCGGAAAAACAGCTGCGTTACTTTCGCCCAGTAGAACTGAACTCAACCGAAATACCTTGATGAGCATTTAAAGGTTTTCGGCTGAGTATTCAGCGACGCATTATTCCGCAATAGTGTTTTTCCCCCTTTCGGAAGTTTAGGAGTGTTTCAGTGGTATGTGGCAGATTACAGACTCCGGATTTGTAACTCGCCCGCTGGATAGTTCTAGGACTCTCTTATCCTATGTTTACGATGTTTATGATGACCTTTATCTATAGCAGTGGATTGTGTATTTGTGAAACAAATAGTTGTTTCATTGCTTCTAAATCATAGATCCCCTTGCAAACACCTGAGTGAGTCGTTTGTCGGGTCGAAGGAAGGAAACGGCACACGAAAGGAAGAAAGCATGGAGTCTTGAAATTATTAGAAAATGAAGCAAGCGCTTCCTCTACACAGTAACGGAAAAGGGAATCGGCCGTGGCTTTTTTACTCATCTTGACTGATATAAGGAATCTCCGTAGCGCATTTGTCTGCACGAATACATTGCAACTAATGAAAACCTGTGCCAAATATGTGCTGCAACCTGGAGTTGCTATTACGCGAGCCTTGACCAATGTGCTATATGAGGAGATCTTCACACCTAATTCAGACGTTCATTGTTGCTGATGTTATCCCATACTACTTTAGAACGAAGATTGGAGGTTCTCCAACCCGGCATAAAACAACCATAGGAACAGACATGATTGGGAATAGTGGCTTACCGGTTTTGAATTACATTTGCAAAATACGGACAGAATGCGAAAGCGATTCGAAATAAGTGGACTGTTCAGCGAGCAATGGAGAGATGCGTGTTGTGAATAACGAGGAGCGCTAGGAAGACCAGCAAATATGACGAGTATTGCACTACAATGGAAGACGAAATTACGACCGTAGTGAAGATTAAATATCTTGCAGTGAAATGTGAGTATAGGTTATTGGATTTAGAGCCCTTATTATCATCCAACTGACCTTTTGTCTTCGTTCACCTTGGTGTAGACACGATATACCTTTCTCTCAGTTCTTTGTTGGATCAACTAGTCACACTATTAGCATCGAAAACCCTGAACTGACTCTTTGGGCAAAATGACTTTAAATAACGATTAATGTATAAGGGTAGAATTTCTTTTTACCAAGAGAAAAAGGGGAAAATATTGCAGAACAAGAAACTTATGCTCCTAAACAACACTAAAAAGTCGGCTGTAGATTTGCCTTCAACCGTTTCTCGCCGTCTGGAGTGGCCGAGCGGTTCTAGGCGCTACAGTCTGGAACCTAGCGACCGCTATGGTCGCAGGTTCGAATCCTGCCTCGGGTATGGATGTGTGTGATGTCCTTAGGTTAGTTAGGGTTAAGTAGTTCTACGTTCTAAGGGACTGATGACCTCAGATGTTAAGTCCCATAGTGCTCAGAGTCATTTGACTCTTCGGGCAAAATGACTTTAAATAACGATTAATGCATAAGGGTAGAATTTCTTTTTACTAAGAGCAAATGGGTAACATATTGCAGAACAAGAAGCTTATGCTACTAAACAACATTAAAAAGTCGGCTGTAGATTTGCCTTCAACCGTTTCTCGCCGGCCGGAGTGGCCGAGCGGTTCTAAGCGCTACCGTCTGGAACCGCGCGACCGCTACGGTCGCAGGTTCGAATCCTGCCTCGGGTATGGATGTGTGTGATGTCCTTAGGTTAGTTAGGTTTAAGTGGTTCTAAGTTCTAGGGGACTGATGACCTCAGAAGTTAAGTCCCGTAGTGCTCTGAGCCATTTGACTTGAATCGTTTCTCATTGTATACCTTTCAGAAGGTAAAGAAGGGGTAAAAGGCTGCCCTACTGCCAGGCGACAAGTCTTTTATAACGAGCCCTATCTGTCCCTAATTATACGTAAATCTGACACCACCACTCGTTTCGCAGTTTCGATCGCTGTAGCTGTACTTTTGATGGCGTTTAAAGTTTGTCGGAGACAATGTATTTACGCACATCAAATCAATTCGCAATGACGACAATGAAAATTTGTGCAAGACGGGTACTTAAACCAGGATTTCCCGCATGACGCAGGCGGTCGCCTTACCATTTGGCTATCCGTGCACGACTCAATGCTACACCCAAATTTCCATATGTCGTCAACATACCTGCATGTCCAAAGGAACTTTGCATCGAAATCAGAATAACACAGGCACTGCAATATCGTATTTATCTGCCGATACCGGGCAAGCGACTTTCAAGTGCAACATTTAAGGGAATATACATAACGAAAGGCCGGCCTGTGTGGCCGAGCGGTTCTAGACGCTTCAGTCCGGAACCGCGCTGCTGCTGCGGTCGCAGGTTCGAATCCTGCCTCGGGCATGGATGTGTATGATGTCCTGAATTAGTTAGGTTTGAGTAGTTCTAAGTCTAGGGGACTGATGACCTCGGATGTTAAGTCCCATAGTGCTCAGAGCCATTTGAACCATTTGAACCATAACAGATATACGAGTACAGGTCGTAGACGGATGTTTGACGGCATATGGGAAGTTTGAGGGTGGCTCTGCGTCGTGCTCGGGTAGACAAATGGTAAGGCGACCTCTCGCGATAAGCTGGAAATCCTGGTTCGGCACAAATTTTCATCGGCACCATTCCATTCTACAGTCGATTTTTGTCCTTATTCGCAGAAGAGAATTCATTTGATGTCTTTCGTAACGGCTGTTGTCGCCGCAGAGCCTGTTCCTTTGGACATGGATTCAGGTCCAAAGGAACTTCGCTTCGTAATCAGAATAACAAAGGCACTGCAATATTGCATATTTTCATGTTGTCGCTGTTGTGGAGTAAGTAATTTCAGAGTTCAAAGCGCCCTTTTTTTGAGCTGCAGAACATAATATCCTGGGTGGATAGTTGCAAACCCGAGACATATGCTACTGATAAATTCGAATTCCATATTGTGCCAGACCACACAAAGGAGGCGAGAGACTTTTTTTATGGGCACGTCGGAGTTCATACAAATTCTGGCCGTAACACAGACGAATAGAGTTTAAAACTACTCTACGTCCTCTGTCCCATTAGACCACATTAAAACATCCATTTACTTTTTCTGGAGCATCTTCACCTTGAAGGGATGTGAAACAATGGCAGTCTTTATAAGCGAGCTCATAGTGGTTTCGTTATGTCTCTCTCCGTGCAAGATTGTGTGTCGTTTGTGTGTGTGTGTGGCCGGCCGTTGTGGCCGAGCGGTTCTAGGCGCTACAGTCTGGAACCGCGCGACCGCTACTGTCGCAGGTTCGAACCCTGCCTCGGGCATGGATGTGTGTGATGTCCTTAGGTTAGTTAGGTTTAAGTAGTTCTAAGTTCTAGTGGACTGATGACCTCAGAAGTTAAGTCCCATAGTGCTCAGAGACATTTGAACCATTTTGTGTGTGTCTGTGTGTGTGTGTGTGTGTGTGTGTGTGTGTGTGTATGTGGCGTGCGCCCGTGATAAGGGGTACTAGAGCAGGACGTTAACATTAATAAGCTAACAGCTATGTGTAACCGCTTATCTGAAACTGTTTTCATGTGATTATTCCTGCCGGCCGCGGTGGTCTAGCGGTTCTAGGCGCGCAGTCGTGAACCGCGCGACTGCTACGGTCGCAGGTTCGAATCCTGCCTCGGGCATGGATGTGTGTGATGTCCTTCGATTAGTATGTTAAGTCCCATAGTGCTCAGAGCCGTGATTATTCCATCACTCTATCCTTCGCTTCTAGCATAGCTTCCACCCTTCCACGATGACTTTCACTTATCTGCAGTAGATTTCTGTAGATGTTTTATTCGTTTCTTCCTCCATCTTGCTAGGTCTGTAACCGTTTTAAGGCGTATGGTCCAGCTATCATAGTTCATTTCAGAGACACTAATGCGGCGATTGCGATGTTCGATGAATTGAGGAGTTGCTCGGTCGTTAGAGATAGGCCTAACTGAGCAGGTCAGTACATTTGTGGACATTTAATTATTCTTTAAACTGACCAGCATTGTTTGGTCTCTCTTGCCTCTTACTGTTACTGTACACATTTCAGACAGGTATAGAGCTGAGTAACTTGCTTTTATATATTGACAGCCCAATCCGATTTCATTTCGTTACGCCACTTGGTTGTATTGGTTACGTACTAGAAGGATTATTTTCCATGTCATTCACCGGGTTCGTTCGAGTTCAGTATGGTAGCACAAAGTGTGACATGTTACTCCACTCCTGACGTTCCTGTTCGTTACTCAAGATCCACTACAAACAATTGCACCACCAGTGAGATTAGTATAGACTTTTCAGTTTTGTGATCCTCAGTTTATTCTCAACAACTAGGTCACGGAATTTGTGTGTAAGCTGCTCTACATGAATACAGCTCTCATCTGTGAAACCCATCCCAGGTTTATGGCCATGGTTTTTCGTTGACCATAGCCTCTAAAGGAAAGTCGACTTAAAATTGTCAGTTGTTGAAAACGCCATGAGTCCATTTCAGTCGGTCATAAAACAACCCTGCCAGAGGTCGACATTCTATAGTTATCTGAAGTTTCTATTTCATCGAAATATCATCTTCACAAATTTGAAGATTAGTGTTGAAGACAAATCGGCAGTTTTTAAACTGACGCACTTAAACTCCTTACACATTCAGTAAATATACAACAATATGTCGGGAATAGAGAAATACATTTTCGAGGTAGAAAGTTGAGAATGTGGAGAAACATCTAAAAACCTATAAAAACTTCTGAAATTATAGAACCATCCAAATGTGTAATTGAACGGGTACTACAAAATCCAGTAAACTGAAGAGAAACGTTACTATGGCAATAAATATTTTTGAGAAAATCAATTTTTCGTTTCTATCTTAATTAATTTGTTAGTATTTTCTCATATGTAACGAACACCATTCTGCACGTTTAAACTACCAAATAATTTGTGTATTCAACGCATGCGCAATTTTCTAAAGAATTTCTCCGTCGCAGGCAGTGCTGGGCCGTTACCTCCTCCATTCGATGTATCGCATGGTGCATTCGTTATCTCCCTCACTGCAGGTCACCAACCCCTGTTAGAAGCCTTTCGTTGTACGTGGGCCATGGCTGTGCAACTCGAGTCTATCCCAAACTAAAGCGTTTTTTCCAGCAGGCTTTTTCTCCTTTTGCTCATTGACCTGCATGATTTGGGATCTGTGTGTTGATACCAGCGAATCGAATGTCATACCTTTTTGTATTACATACTGCACATTTTGATAGGCAAATCTGCTCACTATCACCAAACTATGTCAGGTGACATATCTATCTACTTGTTACGACGTATAAAATCTCATGTAAGGTGCGAAATTAACATTCATTCAAGCTGTCACCTTACACGGTAAAACTAACAATCATTAATACTATAGTTGCAAATTGTTGTAGGTGTGTTGGGAAAGAACCAGAGCACTAAGCACTCATAGAAATCACTGGAGCAGAAGTCGTTATAGTCACTGAATGTGCTGGCTGAGGTAAGTTCAGCCAAAGCTTTTACTAAGAACCTAAAAGTGTTCAGAAAGGATAGATTAAATACAGTTGCCGTTGGCGTGTTTGTTGCAGTTTGTTGTAGTGAAATCGAAGTAGGTAGTTCCATTGGGTTACTATGGGTAGAGGTTATAGTTGATAACCAAAATAAATTAATAATTGCTTCCTTTTACCGACCCTATTCCCCCCCCCCCCCCCCCCCCCCCCACGCCTGACAGGTACCCCGTTTCTACAGCTATAGTTGATGGTGACTTCAATCTACTTTCGATATTTTGGCGAAAATATAAGTTCAAAGATAGTGGGCATAAACATCGTCTGAAATCGTACTAAATTGTTTTCCTGAAAATTATTTTTAAGCAATAGTTCAGGAGTCCACTTGAAGCGTAAATTGTTGCGAAAACATACCTGACACAAGTTCGTTGTAGCGAGACTGAACGCTGTAGCATTTAAAGTTACCAAAAATAAAAGCAAAACATTTTTGTTGAAAAAAAAAACATAAAAATTCGCTTATTGGCTTCCTAAGAGACAGTGTCCAACCCACTCAGAGTATGTAAGCAAAGACGACCAATTGAGAGATATATAACAAATAAATTAATAACGGATGAAACTTATCCTTCGTGGTACACAAAAAGGTAACAACGCGGCTGCAACGAAAAAAACTCGCCAAATTGAAACGAACACAAAATCCGCAAGATTGGCGACCTTTCACAGAAGCTCGAAATGTATAGCAGACTTCAATGCGAGACGCTTTTAATAGTTTTCACACTGAAACTCTGTGTCGAAATTTGGCAGAAAATCCGAAGAGATTCTTGTCGATACGCCATCGGCAACACACAATACCTACACTGCGCAAGAGCAGTGTTAATATTACTGATGACAGTGCCACTAAAGTGGAATTACTAAACACGGCTTTGCGTAATTCATTTACCAAAGAAGATGGAGTAAATATTGCAATATTAGAATCAAGAATAGTTTCAATTTGAATAAGCCAGATGTAGGTAGATACCATCGGGTAGCGAAGCAATGTAAATATTTTAGAAAGGCAAGTCTTCCGGTTCGGACTGTATGGAAATAAGATTTCTTAAGAAGAATGCTGATGAAATACTTCCATATTTAACAAACATATACGACCGCCCCCTTGACGGAAGATCCGGACCTAAGAACTATAAAGTCGCGCAGGACACACCAATACGAAAGCAAAGAAATAGAAGTAATCACTGACATGAATTTGCAGTAATATTTTGGAACATTTATTGAGTTCGAACATTATGAAATACCTCAAAGAAAACGGTATATTGACACATAGTCATCACGGATTCAGAAAAAGTGTTCTTGTGAAAGACAACTGGCCATTTGTTCACACGATTCTGACAAATAACTTCTAATGAAATCGAGTGCCTATGGAGTATTGTTTCAGTTGT
Source organism: Schistocerca cancellata (assembly GCF_023864275.1). Lineage (NCBI taxonomy): Eukaryota > Metazoa > Arthropoda > Insecta > Orthoptera > Acrididae > Schistocerca > Schistocerca cancellata. The sequence goes on along the minus strand of NC_064626.1, from coordinate 387,564,920 downwards.
ATGGCTGGATTCGTGATTTCCTGTTATAAAGGACACAGTTCGTTGTAATTGACGGACAGCCATCGAGAGAAATAGGAGTGATATTTAGCGTTCCCCAAGACAGTGTTATAGGCTCCCTTCTGTCTCTAATCTGTATATACTATTTCGGAGACATTGTGACTGTCCTTCTTATATTGTTTGGACGTGATGCTGCCGTTTCACGTCTAGTAAAGCTATCAGAAAATCAATACAAATTACAGATTGCGTTAGACAGGATACGTCTGTGATGGGAAAAGTGACCATTGACCCTGAACAATAAAATGTGCGAGATACTTCACATGGGTTTTAAAAATAATCCGTTAAATATCGGTTGCACAATACGTAAGTGCGAATAAATACATAGGGATTAAAAGTAGTAAAAGACAACTTATATTGAAACCATCAAATAGAAAAAGTTGTGGGGAAGGGGATCCAAAGACTGCCTTTAAGGTCAGAAGACTCACAAGACGTGACAAATCTAGTAGACTGTCTGCAATGCACTTGTCATTTGCTGCTCGGTATGGGATCCTTATCGTATAGGACTGACGGACGACATTTAAAAATTTCAAAGAATGGCATCTCGTTTGGTATTATCGGGTAATAAAGGAGAGTTTCACGAGTATGATTAAAATGTAACCTTTCTCGTAGCGACTAGATCTTTTCACAAAATGTCAGTCATCCACTTTCCCCTTCGAATGCGAAAATATTTTGTTGAATACCACCTACACAGGGAGATATCACCATCGTCATAAAATAAGAGAAATAAGAGCTCGCTTGGAAATATTTAGTTGTTCATTTTTCACCATGTGGTATTAGATAGTGGAACAGAAGAGAAATAGACTGAAAGGGGTTTGTGAACCGTTTGCCACGGCATTAATTGTGAAATGCAGAGTAATGATGTAGATTGTTTTACTTATTTTTGACGTTACTTTTATTTATGTGTAAGCCAGTGTTTGCACAATGTTCTGAGGATCATCATTTTCTAATGAGGTGAACTTCCCGTGTAGAACTCAATCGTCATCCAACGCAACCAAGAAATATTATCTGCAGGTCAGTGTTATATATCGTCAAAAGCAGTGGTCAAATGCCATACTCGTGAGGTTTACTGGACGCTACTTTCGCTTTCTTTGAAGTCTTCCCACAGCGAGAAACGTATTGGGCTCTGATAAGAAGTGTTCAGACTACTCAGATATTGTACCGATATTCATTAAGCCCATATTTTATTTGTTAGATGAAGGTAAGAAGTGTATCGACTGCTCTCCCGAAACCAAGAAACTTACCGGTGTATTTCTTGCACCATTCTTACAGCGTTGCGTGTCATAAACTAAGACCGTGTCAACAGCTCTTCCTTATTTTGTTTTGCAGTCCATTCAGAAATGTTAACAAAACCAAACTTTCCATCATTCTGCGTGAGCTCTCTAAAGGATGCAGTGCGATTCTTTAGAGTACTCAAATAATTTTAAACAACAGCAGCAGTCAAAACTTTCGTAGATGTATAAATGGGGCTTTCATTTGCAGCCAAACGATGGAAAAAGAAATCGTGCTGAACTATCGCCAAACTTAGTAAAAGAGTATTATGCCAAATATGAGTTTAACAAGGCACGAAAACGGTAAAGAAGAAGAGCATCCAGTTCAGAATCCTAAAATGAATGCGACGTCTCGTCTTAACCAATCTGCTGCGATAGAGACAACAATGATGATATAGTTATCCCTCTTCCTTTCCCACAGAAGCTGATCCATTATTCAGTGGGCGTGAACACTTCTGTGCTTCTCTGACTTAATGGTTCAAATGGCTCTGAGCACTATGTGACTTACTTCTAAGGTCGTCAGTCCCCTAGAACTTAGAACTACTTAAACCTAACTAACCTAAGGACATCACACACATCCATGCCCGAGGCAGGATTCGAACCTGCGACCGTAGCGGTCGCGCGGTTCCAGACTGAAGCCTAGAACCACTCGGCCACCTCAGCCGGCTCTGACTTAATGTAGTGCGCCACTGAAATAGGGGTTTATTGCATAAAATCTAACATTACAGGGGAAATTCCATCTACTGTTAAGGCAGCATATCTTAAACAGCTTTTTTTCCTTTTTCACTGGTATCAAATTATTGTGGAGCGGTTAAGCGATATCAAAAGGGCCAGTTCCCGCACATTTCAACTTCCTCGGAAAGGACAGGTGTGCTACCTGCATTTGCTTGACCAGTATCACAATAAGTCATTTCACATCTCTTAAACATAAAAGTGAGTATATACAGTCTGTCCCGGAGGAATGGTCAATATTCAGGAATATGACAAGAACGATCATTCGAAACAAAAAAGTTTGTAAACATGAGCTCTAAAATTCATAACTTACGAGCTATGAGCACTTCTTTATCTTCTGCACTGTGGAACGGATCTCTTCTATTGCAGGCTTTCCACAGTTTTGAAGGAAGTAGTATCGATCAAAACAACGAAAAATTGTCCAGTAAACTTGGATTGCAAAATAAATACCTTAGAACTTGTGAGCACTTGTTCAGTAGAAGAGACATGTTTCACTGTAGGAAAGACGAATAAGAACTCATAGCTCTTAAGCAATGCTCTCTAAAGAGTATAATTACCGGACTGTTTTTCTTGTTTCGGTCAATACTATCACCTCTCAAACTATGGAAAGCTAAGAGCTTGCACTAGAAGAGATTGTGTTTCACAGTATCGAAGATGAAGACTGCTCATAGCTCTTAAGGTATGAATTTTAGAGCTCGTGTTTACTGGACTTTTTACTGCGAATTATCGTTCCTGTAATTTCCGTGAGAGTTGAACATCCCAGAAGGAATGGTCAATACTCACGGATATGACATCCCTCCTGGGCGGTGAACACAACAAAAAGTTGTGGTTTATAGACAGGTAATGCGGTAGACGGCACCTATCGTCTACCATAACGATGTAATTCCGCACCTTTGCTTCAAAAGACGAAATGGCGGCAGGCGCGCAACATTCCAAGCATCAGACGAGCAGCTGCGCCTCATCACGGGGTGCGCCTGCGAGCCGGCAACCCGCACTGCAACGCAGAGCTTTCCCGTTACGATCTCTTGCGTCCCAGATAAGACGTCGCTCCTCTTCACCATGTGCTCCCAAACTATTCCACTGTATTGTACGCTCGCAGCAAGTTTTGGGAATACTTATTTACGTGCTTTCCACGTGAGGCTCTCTCGATTTTCATGCCGCTTATACCAGTGGGAAGCTGTAGCTGAAGCCAGAAGAACAGAAATGACCAACGTCATAAGGATGCACGAGTCAAAGGAAGCAATTGCAATATACACACATAATCTCTATCACAGCAAAAGTGGCCTGTAACTGAAATCATAATGATCTTATATTTAGCAAAAGACTTCACGTTAATCTCTCATTTTGGTCTCCGGAAGGGCATTGACTAAAAGCGGGAAGGGGAGGGTGGGAGGTTTGAATAAGCAAAGAGCCGGAGTGTAGAATGTCAGGCTGAAGCTAGATGTAATACTCCTTAGTGCAGTGAAATACAATTAACATATGTGGTCATATCAATGTGGGGTAATATGTCCAGCATCAAAAATGGTGTAATGGGGTAGGGCAAAGAGTGTGTTACTATAAACAGTTGAGGTTAATAGCACCTAACATATGCTTCAACATGAGAACAATATATCTGGCGCACAGCACTGTATTGAAGTGAATCACGGATTGCGGGAAAACTGTAGAAGAAGAGAATCGAAGCCTTTAAGAGGACGTTGACATCGAATGGTCAGATTAGACAAGAAATGATGAGGCTACTCGTAGAATCAGCGAGGAAATGAATGTGCCCAAGAGGTATGAAGAAGGGACAACTGTATAGTATCGGAAGACTATAAAACGCTTTGGCTCTGGTGAAACTATCCGCTGCTGAAGCCTAATATTTAAACCTCTACAACTGAATTATTAAACTGAAATGTCCAATTACATGCCCTCTATCTGCCACTGACAGCATTTTAAAAAATGGTATTGCCTACGGGAAACTAAAATACAAGTCTCATAGATTATAGACCATTCAAGGAATAAATATTTTGCTCTGCTCCTAATTATTTTTCCACATTAAAGGAAATTATTATGCATATTAAACTTCAAATCAGTATCTGCAGTTTCTCATAATTTCACAAGTAATTTCAGCCTATTAATAAGAATAGAAAATTGCTTGGCGTCGTAGCAGTTCTTCTCTAAAACATTTTTCGAAACAAATTAGCCCATGGTTAATTCCTTCCTTGTGGCTTCGTTCGGTCGCTCATCAACGTTTCTCAGCAAATTCTCCTACCTTTATTATTTATTAGAGGTGTAAAGCTGAGGTACTAACGCACACACACAAGACGAGCCTCATGTGTGATTGGTATTTCGATATGTTAACGCCTGTCAGCTGCAGTTGATCTGCATAATATTGTACTATCATCGTCAGAATCTGTAAGGTGGCACTCCACAGAACTTTACAACGCTTCGAATTTACTACAGAGCGAGTTGGAAGATTAAGGGGGGGAAAGAGATTTCTTTAGTGAATTGAAAAGTGAATATTGTATACAAAATATGAATCGAATACAAATTATGATGTTAAGGATTGTAAATGAAAAAGAAAAACAAATGTTCAATGTAGATATTGTATATTTCACATCTAGGAGACCAGTAAATTGCTCTATTAACCCATAATAAAGAACACTTAAGTACTGAAAAACTGTTGAGATATTAGAATGTAATAAACTAAGTGAACACGCTACGTAATTTCGTTATGGCATATCTAATTCTTTGACAAAATATACTTAATTTCGTAATAATGTGCTTAATTCCAACATAAATTTCTTTTGCATTGCTAAAGCTCAATTTCAGTTCATTTTCTGCATCGGTGTCACTAACATTTACACAAATATTACGCATAAATACCGAGGCATCAGGTGAATCGATGGACTGACAAATTGCATGCAACAATCGCAGACGAAAACACCGAATTCAATCACTTTCATTCTTTCTTCCTTACGTAGCTCTCTTTACAGTTGTCACAGACGTCATTTCCGTTTTCCCGTACACATCGATTTCAGTGTCTTACAGTGGTTAGTGGTGCGCCGTGCGGGCATCTATCGATTTCATCCCTCGTTGACGACCTTTGTCTGCATAACTTTGGAGATACTCCAGTGCCTCCGTCGGTCAGAACAAAATCCACGAAGCAGGAAGGTTTTGGGCAATAGTATGTGGTGTGCAGAGTGACCTTCTGGGGACAAGAGAACATCGGAGTTGTGGATGGTACACGACAGAACGAATCAGATCCCGTGAAGGCGCTGAGCCTGGTTTTGACTGTCGGCTATCACCTGCCCTGTGAAGTGGTTTCCCTGAGTGGGCATGATATTTTAGAAAACATATATATATATATATATATATATACATTGTGTCTCATAGTGCTCAGAACCATATGAACCATATATATATATGCACTATGGGACATAACATCTGAGATAGTCAGTCCCCTAGAACTTAGAACTATTTAAACCTAACTAACCTAAGGACATCACACACATCCATGCCCGAGGCAGGATTCGATCCTGAGACCGTAGCGGTCGCGCGGTTGCAGACTGAAGCGCCTAGAACCGCTCGGCCACACCGTCCGGCTTTAGAAAACACGTGAGCGACTTAGAGGTTATTTGACCGGTTCGACGCTAGTGAAGGCGATACAGTCTCCTGCAGGTTTAAAGAGCGGAAGGCTGACAGCCATTCTGCCCAAGTTAAGTAACTTTTTTCTGTGTACGTTCTACCTCTTCTTCCCCGCCCCCTCCGGTGGGATCATGCAAGCACCACTCATAATTAGTAGCAGATGTTTAAAAGCCATTTGCTCAAAAACTTATCAGTGAATTTGGGTTAACTGTGGGTCCTTGTTCAATGACTGTTAATTGTTTCTAAGATTGTATTTTGCTGGCTACTGAATGACAGTGCGTTCGTAAATAATGGCAGCTTTTTAAAAGCTGTTTGGTCAAAATCTGATCAGTGAAATTTGGCTAACTGTAGCTGCTTATTTAGCGACTGTTAATTGTTTTCAAAATTCTATATTTTTTGGTCCTACTGAATGACTGTGGGTTCATGATTAACAGCAGCTGTTTAAAAGTCATTTGCTTAAAATCTGATCAGTGAATTTTGGCTAACTGTAGCTGCTCATCCAGTGACTATTAACTGTTTTTCTAAATTCTTTATTTTACTGCCTGTTGAGTGGTAGTGGGTTCATAATTAATAAAAGCTGTTAAAAATCATTTTCTTAAAATCTGATCTTAACTGTACTAACTATTCAGTGACTGTTAACTGTTTTTAAAATTATTAACCTTTGCTGTCTAGTGAGTGACAGTGGGTTCATAATTAATAGCAGCTGTTTATAAGTCATTTGCTCAAAATCTGATCAGGGAATTTTGGTCAACTATAGTTAACTGTTCAATGGTTGTTAATTGTTTTTAAAATGCTGTACATTTGCTGTCTGCTGACTGACAGTGGATTCATAATTAATGAAAGCTTTTTAAAGGCAATTTAGTGAAAAAAAAACTGCTCAGTGTGTTTCGCTAACTACAGTTAACTGTTTTTAAATTCTGTACTTTTGGTGTATGTGTAATAGCTGGTGGCTCATAATTAGTGCCAGCTGTTTAAAAGTAATTTTTCTAAAATCCAATCAGTCCGTTTTACTGTTGACTGTTTTCAAAACTCGTTGGATTCAATGAAGGCAAGTTGTGTATTAAAGACCATGAACACCGAAGTAGTTATGTGGGTTCCCCAGTCCTTCGATTAGGTGACCCAATTCCAAATCTTCTCACCCGCATTCCTAGTTATCAATTGGTAACCAAGACTGTGGTTATTTGCCTTTTTCTGAAAAGACCCAGAGGGGAGGGGAAGGGAAGTGGTCATCCTTTCATTTTTGCAACAGCGTTCTCAATTATTAGCTTACTTAGGTGTAAAATGTATTTGTTTAATTAATTACTGTTTTCCAGACAGCAACATCAGAATGGAAGCCAGACCGTGACTAGGAAAAGTCTACCTCAAGAAAGACGAGATTTTGTAGAAGCTACAAATTAGGCAGCAATCGGGTGAGGACGCAGTGACTGAATTGGCTGCTCGTTTGTGTTGCGCCGTCGGGAAAGCCTTGGACCTCAGCCTCAGTTCCATTGATGACATACGTAGGCGCTGTGCTCAGTGACGGTTCGCCGACGTCGGCAGGACTGCGTGAAAATGTGAACTTCTTACGGGACAGACAGCTTATGAGCAAACAAGTGTATAGAATTCAGTGCAGGCCACACATTGAGTGAATCTTGCTGGCGATTGAAGACAAGTACCCCTGAAGCCCGACGAAAGTGCTGCCGTTGATCTGAGTCTTCTCGCTTTAGATGACGTAACTAGTATAAGCGAGACGGCCGGTGTAGATGATAATCTGCGGCGTCAGGAGAGCGGGCAGGAAACCGCAGGTTTTGTGATCGGCAAGGGGGAACCTAAGGTCCGTTTCTGGTGTGGTGATAGCACACATTTTGTGCGGTCATGTCATGTGAAGCGGCTCCCGTAACCCAACATATGACGCCAAGAGCACCCGCGCGAAGAGGTACCCATCTTCCTGTTAAGAACTGCTCCCACATTAGAGCAGTGCAAAATATGACGCTTTTTTGTGCATGTGCGCACCTGAATAATGAGCCTGTAGGCACTCTTTTGGATGACAGGAGTTCTGTTTCACTACTTGAGTGTAGTTGCTACCTCTAATAGGGAATTTACGTGGAGTGTCTCCTCTGTGCCCCCATTTCAGAGTTGTCGTGTGGTTAATGGGGAAGAGTTACCACTGGTAAGGGAGTTTCGGGGCAGGTTAGGCATACTGGATTTTACAGGGCCTGTCACCTTTGTCGTTGCTAAGAAACTGTCAGTTAATTTGATACTGGGCTGTTATTTCAATAAACTTACCGGTATAGTTCTTGATTATCAAACTCAAGCCTTTTATTTCAAATTTTGCCCTAAGGGAAGTGTTACAACTCCCCGAACTCAGCGGTTGTAATATGTCAGAACGACCGAGAGGTACTGAAACGTCACAGGTTTACGCTTCATTTAACTAACTGATTAATTTCTAAATGTTTAATAATTCATTTTACGCCGAGAGCGTCCTTTCAATGTTTCGCCTGGTTAATTAACCTCTGGATTCAAGAATGCTTCCGTGTATATTTTTTCTTCTGTTGGTATCACACCTCCTCTCTCATCCTTTGATCCCGTGATGTATGTGGATGGATAAACGTAATTATGCATGGAATATATAATAATCTGGGTTAGTCAAAGATGGTAGCAGTAGGGTAGTTTAGCACCAACATAACAACGTGAGCTGATTCGGCAGAGAGTTCGTGATTCCAAAGATAGTGGGGATGAGCAGGGCAGAGTTTGTGAGGTTGGTTCTCACTGAGGTCCAACCCCCACCACCAGTTTTTTTGAACGGTTGATGGTTGGTCCTGGAACGCGCCATGTTAGGACACTCTGGGGCCACCGATTGAACGAGACGGATGCAGGGGTGCGGCGCTCGTCATGGATGGTGAGAAAAGTTATTCATAATGTAGGTCTTTTGGGGTAACATTGATTATGAAACATGTTCAGGTGTGAATTAATACCGGGAAACGTTCAGCGATATTGTATTTGTAGAAATTTTTCAGATTAATGGGTTTCAACTAGCGGACTTGGGCGCGAGGTGATTGAGGGCATGAACCAACGGTTCTTGTTCTTAGGTCAATAGCAGATAGGTTCATTAATGTTTCATTTGTTGCATAGTTTAGTTCCAGATACAAGCAGTATAAATTTTCCATGATTCAACGATTTATTTTACTCGTTTCTTTGTTGTCGAACTTGGGCACGTGTTGCCAGCATTCATAACGGTAGTCACTAGATTTGCCTGTCGTTAATCATAGCACGAATAATGAGGAGTCATGAAGCCTGGGCTGGTTTGCCCGCGTTGGATTGCGGTTGCATAATACGCGGTTTCAACATGAACTTATCCGCATGGTACTGCATGTGAAGTAACACAAGTAATGTTTGAGAGAGTGAAAGGTGGTATCCTTCCCTTCTCCGCGCGTGAAATAGGTGTGACAATAACTAAATGGTGTTAAGAGGCCATCATTCAGTAACATTCATTTTTACCCATTTTAATCATTAGTGGATGTAATTGGCAACGAAGTGTTGTCTATGTATCCGGTATGACGAGATGCAAGAGATAGTGAGTGCTTCATGAAGGTTTTGTCACTGAGAGTGGTAGTTTTCTTAAATATAATAGACTTCATGTATGTTTTGTCACAGAGAGTAATAGTTTTATTAAATATTATCGAAATAAATCAGAATGATAATTGAAATTCTCTCTTAGCGTTATTTAGTATCCTTCATCCATACCACTGAGATAATGACCATATTCTATGAATTTTCAATCCAGGCATATGCACTGTATGCATTATGCACTTCATGCGACTAATTGAATTCATAGCATCAAAAAAAAAGAAAGTCTTACAGTCCCTAATGTGCACGTATTGTTTCATGACAATTCACCGTTGTTGCGTTATCCGTTGCTTCATTTTTAAATTAGAATACTGTCTTTCCTAGCGGGTTTGATTACCCACATCTCAATTTATCGGGTCTAATTGAAACAATTAGACACATAGCGGTAGAAATGGGAACCATGGAGCACTGCGTCCGCTTGTATTAAAAGGAGATACTTCTCACATGAAAATTAATCAGCTTAACAAACGAGGGGTAAACTATCAGTACGGTTTGGGAGAGGGGGATGACTCACGCCGAAGCGTCCAGAGAAACACGGGCAAGTGTGTCATCGACTTTATTACATCGAAGATACACAGCGGGCCTTCTGCTGAACTCGGCTATGGCGCCGCGCACCGTGCGTGCGTTAGCGCTAATGCGAATGCCGGAATCCGGTTGGCCAGCCTTGCGGACGTAGTGGTCCTCACTCGCGCCACGGCTAAGTGGCCGCTGCGTGCGGTCACTGTGCCCGTGGCCCGGAACGCTGCTGACTGCTCCGTCAAGCGCGGCTCGTGGACCCTGTGTAGAGCGCCGGAGGGAAGCAGCCGACCGCCGCCTTTGTGGTGAGCCTTAGCAGCTGCAGCTGTCCGCCCAGGGCAGCTCGTTCAGTGCCCTCAAACAGCTCTGCACCCCGGAGGCCGCGAGTTCGCGCTCCGGCCCCTCCCTGCGGACGGCAGCTTGCAGTCCGCCGGACGATGTCACCCAGAGAGCGGAGGCCAGCAGCCCTATCGCTTCTGGCACAGGTATAGCTCCAAGGTGCGACGCGCCCAGCCGTAGCAATGACGCGTCTGTGCACCAGAGATCGGAGGTAGCTTCAGCAGAGCGATTGGCCACCCATATCCATCACCAAACGGTCGTCGTCGTCGGCCTGCAACTTAAACACTTGACATTTTCTACGGTTCTAGACGCGGACAAAATGGCGACACGACTGCCTGCTTCGAGCCTCCGGGCTCGCTTATTTATACGTCTTTCCCCTACGCCTCTGACGTAGTTCCTCTGGAGGGGACAAGTGGAGTGCCCTTTGATAATTACAGCGTCACCTTTCCTCAGTCCGCTCCGGCCCTTTCACACAGGTTACTAGGCGTTGTTGTAATTGCAACGTGAGAGTTCCTCATACGTCAGTGCCCTGTGCTGCCTGATTACTTCACAGCCGTATACAGTGCCCGCTGGGCCCTGCCTTCTAGCCTGGGACCTGTGTCGTAAACCTACCTAGCAGAATCGGTTGATAAATATAAACATCGCCCGATCCTGCCATCCTATGTGCCAATAGATCCCTTAAGCACCGCCTTCCCGCCACAGCTGCGCGAAATTAACACGTAATTCCCAAATCCACGCCTGTTCTTATTCGTGGCGCAGCAAAAGGATAACATCGCGTTCGTGCCGGCGCTCTCAACTAATTAGTAATGTGCAGCCCGGATAGTCTGAATTTGCCGCTGATCATTTGGAACGTGGCGAGGCTACTCTATTGTTCAGCATTTTATCCCGATTTCCCGACGTCCTCACTAATAAATTCGGCGTGACTAGTAACCTCCGATATAAGATTCCCTTGCTCGACGATATTCTTGTTCGTCAGGTGGCTTAGAGATTATCCCAACCCAAACTGAGGATTTTATGTGGGCTAATTGATAAGATGCTCTGGGATGGTGTCATTAGACCTCCGGCTCCTGTCTACGCTTCAGCCATTTTTCTTGTTCCTAAAGAACAGAGTGTCGATTATAGGGGCCTCAGAAAGTCTTCTTGGAATCAGTTCCGTTGCCTGATCTTCACAATTGCTTCACTGGTTCGCAGGTGCCCATGGGTTCTTTGTACTGGACCTCAATCAAGTCTACCATTAGATACCCTTGACCGAAGATTACCAACCACTATCTGTACTAATTGGAACCTTTATGAGTTTAGTCGGGTTCCTTTAGGACTGTATTTGAACGCGACTGTGTTGTCTCATCTTTTGGATCATGCTTGGGGAGATCTTAAGTTCAAATCCGTTTCTCATTATGTCGATGATGTGGTGGTTTACAGTGCCATGTCCGGCGAGCATTTGGACCACCTCGAAGAAGTTTTGTTACGTCTTAGGGAGGCTGGGCTTACTGCCAAGCCTTCTAACATCACCTTGGCTCGACATTGTGTACCTTTTTTGGGTCACCTGGTTTCGACTCAAGGAGTCAGAATTGATCAGGAGTGGACACGTTCCTTCCGTGGCTTCTCCCTCCTTAAGAGCAATAAGGGAGCGGCCAGAATTATTGGAATGGCGAATTTCTTTCATCTACATCTACAAGGATACTCTGCAAATCACAAATAAGTGCCTGACAGAGGGTTCATCGAACCACCTTCACATTCTCTATTATTCCAATCTCGTAAAGCGCACGGAAATAATAAACATCTATATCTTTCCGTGCGAACTCTGATTTCTCTCTTTTTTTTTTTTTTAGTTATGACGAACGTTTCTCCCTATGTTCGTCAGTGTCAGCAAAATATTTTTTCATTCGGAGGAGAAAATTGGTGATTGAAATTTCGTGAGAAGATTCTGCCGAAACGAAATGATATCCACCTCAAATCCTGTATCATTTCAGTGATACTCTCCCCCCTCTTTCGCGACAGTAGAAAACCTGTTGCCCTTCTCGATGTACTCCGTCAATCCTATCTGGTAGGGATCCCATACCACGCCGCAGTATTCTAAAAGTGTAGCGTAGACAGTCTCTTTAGTAGATCTGTTACATTTTCTAAGTGTCCTGTCAATAAAACGCAGTCTTTGGTCAGCCTTCTCCACAACATTTTCTATGTGGTTCTTCCAATTTCAGTTGTTTGTAATTGTAATTCCTAGGTATTTAGTTGAATTTACGGCGTTTATATTTGACTGATTTATCGCGTAACAGAAGTTTGAGATTCCTTCCAGCATTCATGGGGATGAGCTCACACTTTTCGTTATTTAGAGCCAACTGCTAATTTTTGCATCATACAGATATCTTTTCTAAATCGTTAAGCAATTTAGTTTGATGATCTGATGACCTTACTAGTCGCTAAACGACAGTATAATCTGCAAGCAACCTAAGACGGCTGCCCAGACTATCTTCTAAATCGTTTATATAGATTTGATTCACACAAGCAGCTTGTGGTGAAATTGCGTGCTTGTGGAATATCGTCTCAGCTATGCCAGCTATGTGACAGGATTCGTGATTTCCTGTCAGATGGGTCACAGTTCGTAGTAACTGACGGAAAGTCATCGAGTAAAACATGTGATTTCTGGCGTTTCTCAAGTTAGCGTTATAGGCCCTTTGCTGTTCCTTATCTATATAAGCGATTTTGCAATTTGTTTTGATCTTCTGATGACTTTACTAGTCGATAAACGACAGCATCATCTGCAAAAAACCTAAGGCGTCTGTTCAGATCGTCTCCTACATCGTTTATGTACATAAGGACCAGAAGATGGCCTGAAACACTATACACGTTCCTGATTTTGCCCAATTGACGGCGCCCTTGAATAACTCGCTAGAGAAAGGCGAGCCCTTCATTTGGGGGGAGAGTCATCAAGATTCCTTTGAGGTAACAAAAACCGCCCTTAGCAACTCTCCTGCGTTAGTTACCCTGGATTTCGGGAAGCTCTTTATTGTCCAGACCGCGCATCCAATTCTGAGGTAGCGGCGGTACTCCTCCATGGACATCAGGGGAGCGGCGTCCCGTCGCCTACGCACGGCGCCGTTTATATCTCTCACTGAATTAAAATATTCATTGTATGAGGGGAAACTTTGGCGGTTCTTTTCGCCTTGCAGTAGTTTTAAAATCTACCTAGAGCATGGGGATTTGGCGTTCGAGAGTGATAATCAGGCGCTGAGTTGGGTGTTGGAACGATCCAGAAAAACTGGTAGGGTTGCTCATTGGGCAGTCTGCATACCCGCCATTCGCTTTAAGCTTCTCATCATAGCAGGAGTGCAGACAACAGCGTGGCCAACGGTTTAGGTCGCACATATGAAGACTGCGACTCCCCTCTGTATGCGGAGGACGGTGGCCAACTTGCCTTGGACGGGGCTGTGTTGCCTGAAGTTCCTGAACTCTTTTGCGGGCAGGGGGAGACAGGAAGAAAATTTCCGTATTTTACAGGTAAAAAAAGGTTTTTAAATGGCGAGCAGACAGACGGGTATGTTCTTAATAAAGGTGTTGTGTGTCGAAAGGGGACGCGCGACCGCACATCAAAAATTTGTTTGCCTCAGGTATTGGTTACCGCTGTGAGGTATTTTCATATCTCCGTAGTGGGCGGCAACCTAGGTTTTCATAAGACCTTGGCCAAAATTAGACATGTGGTTTGGCCGTCTATATGTAAGGATATACGTCAGTTATTTGGGGGGGGGGGGAGGGAGAGGAGGATGTCAGTTAAGCAAACAAGGGAAATCCAGTCCTAAATTACTCAAGGATCTTCTCGAGACCGCTCATGAGAGGAGAGACATGAACCGTCTCTTTGTGGTCTACGTAGAACTCCTTCCACCTTCACCGGGGCAGGGGAGGGGGGAGGGGGACCATTACATGCTGGTTGTGTTGAACGAGTTTTCCGTTTCAGCTGGTTAATTCCCAGCCGCGGGGTCACAAGCGGTCAATTGTATTTTGTCAAATTAATTTTGAAGAGTTTCGCGTCGTTACGTAAATAATGCGGTCGTTTCAATCTATTATGACAGCAGCAAAATGTCTTAGAGCAGATAAACGGTGTAAAAATGCTTTATTTCTGTTAACTAAAGTTAGTGTGTGCGCTTATGTTCTAAAAGACAAGTATTGTAACCAGCTGCACATGTGTTCAAAGACCATCCATGCGGCGGTGGCTGACAGGAGCAACGCGCGCCAGAGATCATCCTGGGCTAGCTGGCCGCAATACAGCGAAATGACAGCCACACGAATTTATTTATTGATTGTTATAGAATAATAGTAGTGCACTACTTTTGTCTAGATTTATGGTTCAGATACGGTTTTCTGGAAAGAAGCAGTTAGTCACTATCGAGGGGCCGAAGAGTACGGGAGCTTGAGTCAGTAAGACGACTGTGGTGTTACTGCATGTGGGTCGAGACACCTTTACGTGTGTCGCTGTCGATACTGTGCAAGGAGAATTCGGTATCGATTATCAAGACAGTTGGCGATTGTCCGTGAATTTTGTTGGAAATGTTTCGGAAGCTTGTAATGAGTGGATTTAGATTTTTAAATGCAAGATTGCATAGTGCAGTAATGATACTAGAGCATAATCAGTGGAACTGATTGATGATTTTTATTTTAAAGAACCTCTTCGTGATTTTGTTCTTTACTTGACGTGTGTCAAGCGATCTTTGAGTGACGGGCTTAGTGTAGAGTTGCTGGTACGCTGTGATAGTTTGAAGATTGGCATTTGTATGTCGTAGGTACGTTGGTAAATGAAAGTCTCAATGTCAAGAATTGTTTCTGATGAGGGCCGGTTTTGTTGCCTGAGACAGATTGTTGCACATGCCAAAGCATTTGGTTGTTGCGTATAGTTCGGAGATTTTGGGATAAGCACACTCTAAGGTAGCTGAGTGTTAGCTTTTTACGTAGATCTGCGGTGAATAGTGTTACTACGAGGTAGTAAATTGTTGCATAGTGTGGAATATTTAATAATCGAGGATCGCTCTTGAGCTTTTCTTGGTCGTAGGATCAAGTACAGGAACAAACGGACCAAAAGTGAATTGTGATTACCAGTGTATTTAGCCCGTACTCATCATTAGTGACGCAATTACAGAGATACCTTGATATAGCTGAATCGTTTGAAGACGAAAACTTCAACTTCTACCATTATTCTAGTAGTATGTGACG
Source organism: Schistocerca cancellata (assembly GCF_023864275.1). Taxonomy (NCBI): domain Eukaryota; kingdom Metazoa; phylum Arthropoda; class Insecta; order Orthoptera; family Acrididae; genus Schistocerca; species Schistocerca cancellata. The sequence continues at coordinate 387,549,576 of NC_064626.1, read as the reverse complement.
ACTGACATTGAATTATATTTGTTGTGGGTACACGAGAAGCCAACACCTGAATTGACTGAGTTTTTGAAATTATGATTTTAAGTTGAGCTTGAATCTGGTGGTGATGCGTAGGTTTTGTGTGTGTTTTTCCTTTTCTTTATCTTATTCAGTATGGGGATTAAATTTATAGTCACTCGCTCACATCGACGTTTGTCCAAGTAAAGACCCGATTCATTTTAAAAAGCTAAAATAAACTCTGATTCGTTAAAATTAAAACCAAGTTCCCATATTATCATTTTATCCACTATTCTAAATAAAATGAAAGAGAAACATCCAATTTTGGACTTTGGAAGGGAAGAAAAAATTTGAAGTTTAGTGATCTGAATTATAACAAATTGAGCAAGCACACCCAAGTCAGAGATATAAATGAGTGAAAAGCAGGAAAGTATTTTATCGAAGTTTACTATTTACGTAATTTCTTGAGAGGTAGCACTGGAGTTACAATTAAAAAATATTTAAATTTACAATGATAATGGATTTTGATTGTATATTAAATTTTTTTAACTTTGGCTCCAATGTTACTGCTCACGAAATTAAACAAAGATTTACCTACGAAAGAGTTCTGATTTAGTACAAAAGACTATTTTTAAAGTTTATTAGCAGGGGTATCACTAAACAGAGGATGTAAATATCTATTGTCTATTTCCACGGTTGACAAATAGTTTTTGGCCTGTAACATCAACTGCTTTATAAAAATAATTAAGCGTAGAACCTTTTTATACAGTTTGGAATGCGTAGGTGCTATAATTAAGAATTTGGATTAATTAACTGAAATAATTAAATGCCAAGTGAAACGTTGTTATTATCTGAGTAACGAGTTAAGAGGTATCAATATTACGTGTAGAGTACAACTGCCGAGTATAATTTTCATTAATAGAAATTTGTGCAGTTCACTCGTTTGTGGTGTGGTGATGATCTCTATTATTATTTATGAAGTGAACTCAAAAAAATCCTTGGGATCGTTATACTATTATAGTGTTGGAAAGCTTATTTACTATTTAGAGCAGGTACACGAGTGCTGATGGTTTTCAAAATTGCTCATACAGTGTTTCAAACAATTTTTTACCTTCTGGGAGGTTAGATTGAGATCTATGGCATCTCTCCACGAATTATTAGGAGTTAATTGCATCTATATTTAATTTTTCTCTGTTTCCTTCTGTACTGGGTTGGGGTAATGCCTGAAAATTTTATCAAGGCTATATACGTGGACACTCGTAGGTGGCAGTTTCGTCACAGTGCACATTCTGCACAGCATCTTACCAAAATCTTTGCTGCCTTTGGACTACTGAGCACTCTAGTAAGTGATAATGCTCTGACATTTACATCTAGGTAATTCTGGAGATTTTGTTTAGATCATGGCGTTAGGCATGTTACCACTACTACTTACTGCACCCAACCATTCTTTTTTGAGTGCATAAATAGGAATCTGAAGGCTCTGTTGATAATATTTCATGCTAGGACCTCTCAGTCCTGTGGTTAAATCTGGCTTTTAATATTGCTCAGAATGAGGCCATTAGTGTCACTCCGGTCTCGTTAATCCTGGTCTATCCGATTAAATCTACATTGAGTAACCTTTGGGCCACTGACGAGCTGCTCCCTGAGCGAGTCTCCCCTTGGAGAGAGCGATAAACAGCACAGAGCTCTCGCGTAGGCGTTAGGCAAGTAGATGCAATTGTGGAACGTCCGTGTTCAAGCGGAAGGTCAGAGACCGTGTGTTTGTGCGTAGGTTTGAAGTCGCGGCCAAGGCTGGACCAACTCTTTGTGACAAACTTTCTCACCACTTTATAGGCCCTAGTAAAATTTTCAGATTTCTGAGACTAGTTAATATCTTGGTCCATTATGAATTGAAGGGAAGATCTCTAGGATACATGTTAGTCAGGTTAAGGAAGTTAGTTAGCCCAATATTTACCCTCTGCCCTTGATGCGAACCTCTGCAAGGCATCTTTGGGTTTCAGTGGGTGAGGCTGAGCCATGCGGGCTCGGCCTTCTAGCGATTGCGCTGCTCGTTGACGATCTTTGTGTAGATAACTTTAGGGACACGCTGGTGGCGCCATCGGCGGGGAAAAAAGCCGCGAAGCAAACATGTTTTGGCTAACGAGTGTGTGGTGTGCAGAGTGAATCGATTGGAGACGCGAGAGCATTGGAGTTGTGGATCTTACACGGGAGAACGAATCAGCTCCCGTGAAGGCACTGAACTTGATTTTGACTATCGGTTATCACATGTCCTATAACTTCCGTATATGTCCTTACCTTTCGTTCTTCCTCTCCCCCCTTCGTCCCTCCCTCCCCTACTCATGCAGCCACCAGACATAATTAAAAGAAACTGTTTAAACGGCAATTGGTTAAATCTGATCAGTTAATTTTGGCCAACTATAGCTGCTTCTTCAGCGACTGCTGTTTTTAAAATTCTGTGCTTTGTTTCTGTACTGAATGACAGTGGGTTCATAATTAATAGTAGATGTTTAAAAGTAATTTGCTTAAAACCTCATCAGTGAATTTTAACTAACTTTAGCTGTTCATTCGGTGACTATTAATTTTTTTTTTTTTTAATTCCGTGTTTTGCTGTCTGTTGAATGGCAGTGGGTTCATAATTGATAACAGCAATTTAAAAATGATTTGCTTAAAATCTGATCAGGAAATTTTGGTTAACTGTAGCTAACTATTCAGTGACTGTTAATTGTTTTTGAAATTCTTAACCTTTGGTGTCTACTGAGTGACAGTGGGTTCATTATTAATGGCGACTGTTTGAAGGTAATTTAGTTAAGAAAAATTGCTCAGTGAATTTTGCTAACTGTAGTTAATTTTTAAAATTCCATACTTTTGGAGTATGGTGGCTCAGAATTAGTTGCAGCTGTTTAAATGTAATTTTTCTGAAGTCTGCACAGTCAATTTTACTGTTGATTGTTTTTAAAACTCGTTTGATAAGGCAAGTTTTGTATTAAAGATGATGAATGCTGAAGAAGTTACGTGAGGAGCCCGGTCCTTCTCACCCGAATTTATAGTTATTAAGTGGATTATTCAGTTAATGCTCAGGCCAAACTCTATTTCCCGCATTTGTATTATGAGCATACGGTCTACCCATTTTTCAAGTGGCTACATTGTCTTTGTCACCATCATTGGAGTCTACTATGTCTTTTAAAGTACTCCATGGAACGGAGAAATGTTCAACAGCTTTATATATCGACCACGTTTCTTCCAAAACCTTCTGAAGTGCACCACGAAGAATATCACTTGAGTAGGGTTATCTTCTCTTGTTCACCTAACCCTTTTTTGGCTGCTCCTTCGCACATTTTCCTGGAGATGGAGCCATTGTTTCTGAAATGGACACAAACCTTAAGCGTTGATGCCGTTTTCCTATGCGATTGATTCAGTAAGAAGGCATTTAATTCCAACTATGTTGACTAAAATTGTATGTATATTTCATGGGTAATACAATCGTATATAAATGTAGTCTAATTATTTGATCAAATTGAAACTGTATTAAAGGATCAGCGCAGCAAACGACGTATTTCCCTTCATACAACAAACAATAAATTACTGTTCCGCACACAGCGTTCTCTGACGCCTAGAACGTCTTTACCGTGTGAGGACATTCCTGTCATTTGTTGAGGTGGTTAGAGTGGTGTGCCGAAGGCCTACCTTACTTAAGTACATAGAATGTATCGGCTGTTACGAAATAAAATATGTCACGGAGTTAGGTATGTTTAACCTCATCACAGTGTTAAGGAAGGAGGTATGAAGCTGAATATTCTGTCGACGTTAAAGCCATTAGAGACAGAACACTAGCTCAGTTGGGCGTAGCTATGTAAAGGATCTGCCGCGGCATTCAATTCGCTTGCATTGATCTAAGGAAACGACAGAGTGCTTAATCCGTACCTTGTAAGGTGAGGAAATATTTTTCACAGCCTGCGGCGCTGTTGCACGCAAAAGACTACTGCCAGCGCTGCCTGATAGCCGTATTGGCTTAGAACAGCGGCAGCACCGAGGCGTTGTCGTAGGAACGAAAGAACATCACATTAAGTGATTGGTTGTGGTAGACTCATGCTAAGTCTACTCCGTCAGATGTCTCCTCTGGCCGTACGGACTGCAGGTTTAGTCGAGGAAGATTAGCACTTTGTTCGTATCACATGCAGGACCAATGCCGGAACCTCCTAGGAGTCATATGGCACAGTGGATTCACGTTGGTATTGAGTGGGGCTCAAAACCCTCATCCGCTAATCACAATTCACATACCAAGAATGAAGAATGGGGTTTAACGTCCCATCGGTGATGAGGAAATGGAGATTAAGATACGATTGTGGAAGGAAATTGACTGTGCTCTTTTCTAAGGAACCGCCCTATCGTTTGCATTACCAAGCCGGCCGGAGTGACCGAGCGGTTCTAGGCGCTACAGTCTGAAACCGCGCGACCGCTACGGCCGCAGGTTCGATTCCTGTCTCGGGCATGGATGTGTGTGATGTCCTTAGGTTAGTTAGGTTTAAGTAGTTCTAAGTTATAGCAGACTGATGACGTCAGAAGTTAAATCCCATAGTGTTCAGAGTCATTTGAACCTTTTTTTGCATTACCAACTTAGGGTCGTTTTTCTTAACCACTCAAGGCAAATGGTCGGTATGTTGTTTATAAAACGTCAACGCCAGTTCCTTTCTTAACCTGCCCAATCCTACCTCGTACATACTCTCTAATGAAGTCGACGTACACAGTATGTTAAAATCTTTACTTGCATCCTTTCTTCCTTAACATTACAGTTTTCATTCGGTTCATGACCACAGGAAGTTTTCACATTTTTAGTTCATTGTATAAAAGGTTCAGTCAGGAGTGATATTAAAATTCACGGTGAAGAGATATGGGCGATAAAGATTCGCTGATGACTTTGCTAGCCTCAGTGAAAGTGAGGCAGAAATGCAGCATCTGAACAGTCCACCGGGCACACACTATGGATTTAGAGTAAAACGAGGAGAGACGAAAGTAGAGAGGAGCAGCAGAAAAGAGATCAGAACAGAATTTAGTATAATACTGGGTGACCACGAAGTAGTCGAGCACCACCGTTCTGGCCACAGACGGGCCAAAGGGGATGACCGACCGCCATGTCATCCTCTGCCAGTGGCGTCATCGTGATGCGGTATGGAGGGGTGGCGTCAGCACACCATTCTGCCGGCCGTTGTGGGGTTATCAGACGCGGTGCCGCTACCTCCCGGTCAAGCAGCTCCTCAACTGGCATCACGAGACTGAGTGCACCCCATTTCAGCCCTCCCACTCAGAAAACAATCCCTGATAGTATCGGAAACCGAACCAGGGTTCTCCGCATAGTTATCAGCTACGCTGAATACTCAGCTACGGAGGCGGACAGGAAGTGGACGAAGTGAAGGAACTCTGATAACGTGGAAGAAGAAGAAAGGAGGACATAAAATACAGACTGACACAGGCGAAAGGGCTTTCGTGACCTGCAGAAGTCTGCTGTTGTCAAACGTCGGCCTTATTTTAAGGAAAAAAATTCCGAGAATGTGACTTCGGAGAACAGTATTGTATCAAAGTGAACCGTTGATTGTGGGAAGACTAGAAATCGAAGGATTTGAGTTATGGTGTTACAGAAGGATGTTGACATTTAGGTGGACTGATAAGATAAAGAAAGAGGAGAGACTTTCTGCAGAATCGGCGGGAAAAGAAATGAGCGGAAAACACTGATAAAAAGACGGGACTTGATGACAGAACATGTATTAAGACATCAAGTAATAATTTCCGTTCTACTAGAGAACTTTATAAATATTACAGTAACTTTATTGGTAATACAAAAACAAAAAGACTATACTGGGGTTATTTAAAAGTTCTTCAGCTTGAACAGCAACGTTCAGCAGGTCTGCTAGTCCCCCAGGGGAAGATATCACATAGTGATGAATCTGTCAGCACCCCATATGCCCATTATGCAATAAGTAGATATTCTTTCTCTTAACTGTCTGAAATCTATGATAGTTACTGAACGCAGTGTTTCCGTGGCATGTTTTGTTCGAACAGGATCACGTGAAGAGAGAAAATATGTCAAATACTGTAGTTTGCAAGAAAGTAGATTAAGTCATAATAAACCTTCTAGAAGTAATGACCTGCTATAGGTTAAAAATTACCATATTCCTGCGCAGCAGTATCCTGACGACATCATAGATTTGGCAGACTGTTTGGGCAATTACTAGACAATTTTTATCATTATTATATATGCTGATCACTCGCTATGAAACAAGTGCAAGAATCATTAGGCCATTGTGAATTCCGAAATATATTTTAAAGACACGTATTACTAAAAAAATTATGATGTGGGTACGGAACTGGCTCCCGGTAGCGTCCCACATGTGATGCATCAGGTAAAGATCAGGGCGCCGGCCGCTGTTGTCGAGCGGTTTTAGGCGCTTCAATCCGGAACTACGCGGCTGCTACGGTCGCAGGTTCGAATCCTGCCTCGGGCATGGATGTGTGTGATGTCCTTCGGTTTGTTAGGTCGAAGTAGTTTCTAATTCTAGGTGACTGATGACCTCAGATATTAAGTCCCATAGAGCCATTTAAACCATTTGAACAGATCAGTGGCACTTAGTGGCCAAGACAGCAACATGCGTTTACTATTGTGCTCCTCAAACCACCCTAGAACCATTATGGTCTTGTGGCATGAGCAGCTATTCTACTGGTAGATGTCATTCTCGTCAGGGAAGACATCAAGCATGAGGTATGAAGATGGTTCGCAATAATGTTCGCGCCCTAGTCTACAGCTGTCATGCCTTCGATTTCTATCACGGGTCACGTCTAAGGCCAGGTGACTGTTCCTCATACACTGCCACCACCGGCCTGAGTCCATGGCGCGGCGAATGTTTTGAATAAGCGCCGTGTCCGGACGCGACTGTCGACCTAGTATAACAAGAAAAGTAATTTTCCTATCAGGCGACATGTTATTACTCATCCATGATTGTGTCTCGGTGTCCGCAGCTCGTAGTCTAGTGGCTAGCGTTGCTGCCTCTGAATCACAGGGTCCCGGGTTCGATTCCCGTCCGTGTTGGGAATTTTCTCTGCCCAGGGACTGGATGCTTGTGTTGTCCTCATCGTTTCATCATCATCATCATTCGTGACAGTGGCTAGATTGGGCTGTGTAAAACTTGGACTGCATAAAAATTGAGAATTTGTGCGGGCTCTGATGAACGCGTAGTTCATCATCATTGAGTCTCGGTGACTTCGTATCCACTGCTGTCGCACTTGAGGACTTGATGGTGTCAACATGGGAACACAAAGGGGTCTTCTGCTGCGCAGTCCAATGTTCAACAGCATGTGCCGGACAGTGTGCTCGGCACACTTGTGCATGGACCGCCACTGTATTCCGTCGTCAGATATGCCACTTACCGCCGACTATCCTACTTTACAGAAAGGGCAAGCATCCAACCCCACATTGTGTCATGAGACGTGGACTTCCAACACCTTGTCGCCTACTCGTGGTCTAACTGTCTTTCAACTACTTCCGTAAGATGCTGATGAGAGTAGCACGCCAACAACCATCCAGCTTCGTTGTTTCCGAAAAGCTGCTTTTTAAGCAAAAGCCACAACAATTTATACACTACTGGCCATTAAAATTGCTACAACAAGAAGAAATGCAGATGATAAACGGGTATTCATTGGGCAAATATATCACACTAGAACTGACATGTCATTACATTTTCACGCAATTTAGGTGCATAGATCCTGACAAATCAGTACCCAGAACAACCATCTCTGGCCGTAATAACGGCCTTGATGCCCCTGGGCATTCAGTCAGACCTTGGATGGCGTGTACAGGTACAGCTTCCCACGCAGCTTCAACACGATACCACAGTTCATCAAGAGTAGTGACTGGCGTATTATGACGAGCCAGTTGCTCGGCCACCATTGACCAGACGTTTTCAGTTGGTGAGAGATCTGGAGAATGTGCTGGCCACGGCAGCAGTCGAACATTTTCTGTATCCAGAAAGACCCGTACAGGACCTGCAACATGCGGTCGTGCATTATCCTGCTGAAATGTAGGGTTTCGCAGGGATCGAATGAAGGATAGAGCCACGGGTCGTAACACATCTGAAATGTAACGTCCACTGTTCAAAGTGCGGTCAATGCGAACAAGAGGTGACCGAGACGTGTAACCTATGGCACCGCACACCATCACGCTGGGTGATACGCCAGTATGGCGATGACGAATACACGCTTCCAATGTGCGTTCACCGCGATGTCGCCCAACACGGATGCGACCATCATGATGCTGTAAACAGAACCTGGATTCATCCGAAAAAATGACGTTTTACCATTAGTGCACCCAGGTCCGTCGTTGAGTACACCATCGCAGGCGTTCCTGTCTGTGATGCAGCGTCAAAGGTAACGGCAGCCATGGTCTCCGGACTGATAGTCCATGCTGCTGCAGACGTCGTCGAACTGTTCGTGCAGATGGTTATTGTCTTGCAAACGTCCTCATCAGTTGACTCAGGGATCGAGACGTGACTGCACGATCCGTTACAGCCATACGGATAAGATGCCTGTCATCTCGACTGCTAGTGATACGAGGCCGTTGGGATCCAGCACGGCGTTCCGTATTACACTCCTGAACCCACTGATTCCATATTCTGCTAACAGTCATTGATCTCGACCAACGCGAGCAGCAATGTCGCGATACGATAAACCGCAATCGCGATAGACTACAATCCGACCTTTATCAAAGTCGGAAACGTGATGGTGCGTATTTCTCCTTCTTACACGAGGCATCACAATAACGTTTAACCAGGCAAAGCCGGTCAACTGCTGTTTGTGAATGAGAATTCGGTTGGAAACTTTCCTCATGTCAGCACGTTGTAGGTGTCGCACCGGCGCCAACCTTGTGTGAATCATCTGAAAAGCTAATCATTTGCATATCACAGCATCTTCTTCCTGTCGGTTAAATTTCGCGTCTGTAGTTCGTCATCTTCGTAGTGTAACAATTTTAATGGCCAGTAGAATATTTTCGAAACTCGCTTCTGTTTATGGGTTTACCCATTTACCTTTCGTATCGTCGTTAGGATGATTCCTCAAAGAAAGTTCATTTATATGGGAAACGGCCCTTTAGTGATGGTGGAATGTTTACCTGGTTCATATTGCCTGTTGTGCAGTGTGACGTTGTTTAGCTACTGCTTCTAGTATTTGAATGTGTCTGCGTGGTGCCTGGAATTAGATTTGACTGGGATGTCAGTTTGCTGTGGCCCTATTGCCTGTCTAGCAGCCGGAAACATCGTTGCGCCTTCTAAGGCGATGGATCAACGGATATTGGGAAGTCCTCTTCATGTCCGTAAAAATTCATAGCAATCCTCTTTAAATCTGCCAAGCACGAGTTCACCTGCGTCGGTAGATATGCTGCTGTGTAGTTCCTTGGGACATGATACGTCCCTAGCTCTACTGTTTCCTATGTGATAGTGAAGTGGAAACGTGAAGAGACTCGTTCAGCACAAAAGCGTACAGGCTGACCTCGTCTGTTGACTGTCAGAGATTGCCGACAGTTGAAGAGGGTCGTACTGTGTAATAGGCACACATCTATCCAGACCATCACACAGGAATTCCAAACTGCATCAGGATCCACTGCAAGTACTATGACAGTTAGGTGGGAGGTGAGAAAACTTGAATTTCATGGTCGAGCGGCTGCTCATAAGCCACACATCACGCCGGCAAATGCCAAACGACGCCTCGGTAGGTGTAAGGAGCGTAAACATTGAACGGTTGAACAGTGGAAAAACGTTGTGTGGAGTGACGAATTACGGTACACAATGTGGCGATCCGATGGCAGGGTGTGGGTATGGCGAATGCCTGGTGAACGTCATCTGCCAGCGTGTGTAGTGCCAACAGTAAAATTCGGAGTCGGTGGTGTTATGGTGTGGTCGTGGTTTTCATGGAGGGGGCTTGCACCCCTTGTTGTTTTGCGTGGCAGTATCACAGCACAGACCTACATTGATGTTTTAAGCACCTTCTTGCTTCCCGCTGTTGAAGAGCAATTCAGGGATGGCGATTGCATCTTTCAACACGGTTGAGCACCTGTTCATAATGCAAGGCCTGTGGCAGAGTGGTTGAGAGACTGCAGGGCACTCTCACTTCTCATACAGTGTTATGCTGCGTAATGTTCTTAGGGAAGATGATCTTTATTACTTGGTTGCTGTAATTGAGACGATCTGACATCATTCATAAGGCCGGCCGGGGTGGCCGAGTGGTTCTAGGCGCTTCAGTCTGGAACCGCGCGACCGCTACGGTCGCAGGTTCGAATCATGCCTCGGGAATGGATGTGTGTGATGTTCTTGGGTTAGTTAGGTTTGAGTAGTTCTAAGTTCTAGGAGACTGATGACCACAGAAGTTGTCCCATAGTGCTCAGAGCCATTTGAACCACTTCATTCATATGCTGAAATGGTTGGCAGTAGCTAACGCTCTTGCTTGTGTGCTCTAGCGAAGGAATAGCACTAAGCCTTACCTGTATTCAGAGGAAGAGGGTGCCGATTTAAACGACTGCAGTAAAACCATACAGCGGCTGAGGGCCGAGGGGAGCGTTTTTTCTGCAGAACTTGGGTGAAAACGTTGCGGATTGCCCAGTTCCTCGGTCTCATTCTGCAGACACGTAGGACGGCGCCTGTCGGTCGGCGACCACGTCCAGGTAGGAGTGATAGCACCGAAATAGCCGCTGCTGCTATAGGCAGAAGATTGATGACCGGCAATAAAGCGGAGTATGGCCCTTGTTAGGCAGGAAGCCGATGAGACGACTGTGTGTTTCTGCGAATTTCTGTGGAACATGTCAGTGGCGCCCAGATTTCCAGAGTCTGCTGCAAAACATATTTGTGAAGGCACAAGAACTTTAATGAGTTTATGGCCGTTCTTTGGAAAGTTCGAAATGGACGCAACTGGGGAGATGACGATCATTTTATGTAGGGCTGTGGTTCCATCCAGGTCATGCTTTTAGTAGAGACGCGAGGTAAACACGTGGGAAAGAGGGTGCAAAACTGACTCTTTTTTCCTTTTTTCCCAATTAAGTTTTAAAGTCGCTGGTTGGTCAAATCTGTGTTGCAGAGCACGGGCGATCTCCCAGCTTCGAATGCTGCGCTCCAGCACGTGATTGGCTTGTGCTAAAGTGAGAGTAGTCTAAGATGAAAATTGCCATGCTACCGAGGTGGCGAGGAAAGCTGAGAGAAAGAGAAGAGGACACTCTTGTACTGGTGCTTCGCTAGTAAAGAATTGCAGCTGTTTACCTTATCGGTGAGACTTCTGTCCTTTGCTAATGTGCCACTTGGAGCCTGTGCCGGTCACCATCTGAACCGTCATAGGTACAGCTTCTATTTGTTTTGAGTCGGTCGTCTAAACATTTGACACATTCCGTCACGCATAGTCGCGGCACGGAGTCAAATTGGTTTGGCAGACCAGCAAACGAGTTTGCCTGCACATTGGAATCCACCGGGGTTTCAGAGGCTCGTAGGGAAGTTCGTGCGTTCCGAATTAGCTGAACGCGATACCGCGTACTTGCATTTTTTCGGGCACGCGCCATTAATAACAAATTGTTGCCGTCCAAGACACCTGTCGCAGAGCGCATCGTGGTGTGCCGCCCTGATCAGCAGGAGGGCAAAGTATTCGCTGCTATGGCGTAGGGCTTCAATAAATGCTTCTCAGCACCCTGTTCTTTGGAACCACATTTTCCTTTATGGAATAGTAGAGAATAGTTGCTTGACTGTACCGTAGTTTTTGGGCCATACCACGGAATCACATGTATGAAGTCAGGTAAAGTGATTAGCGTTCTGGTTTTGTGTCGTGTGCTGATCCCCAGATGATCTCTTTGTTCACCATAGATCGCATATCATTGAAAGCGTTTGTGCAATAAAAAAAATGTATGTGTGCCGTTTCTTTAGCCATTTTTTTGTCCTGCGATGTTAAGAATAAATAAATCTATTGTTATTTAGACCAAAACTCATCCCAGTGTTTGATTAACATTACCTTTTCCATCTTTATTAAAGTCTTCATTGTATTTAAAGTAGGAAGCTTGCATGGTTACACGTCAATAACATCTCTATAATGGACTGGGCTGCACAGAGTCTTGACCTGAATCCTCCAGAATACCTTTGTGATGTTTCGGAACGCCGACTTTGTGCCAGGTCTCACTGACGGACATCGATACCTCTCCTCAGTGCAGCACTCTCTGAAGTATGGGCTGCCTTTCCCCAAGAAACCTTCCAGCACCTGATTGGACGTGGAAGCTGTCATCAGGGCTAAGGGTGGGCCAACACCATACTGAATTCCAGCATTACCGATCGAGGGCGCCACGAACTTGTAAGTCATTTGCAGCCAGTAGTCCAGATACTTTTGATCACATAGTGTGTATCCGTCCAAGTGCTTTGTTTTGGAGACGTTGGAGTTTGGTGTAATGAGTCTTCTCAGCTGTTCCCCAGACGGGCCAATGTAAGGCCTATAAATCTTAAGGACACATCCAGAGGTAAGAGCTCAACACTCACTCATGAGAGGATAAAGGACGCCAGCGTGTCAGTCGTCTTCTTGTGGTCTTAATCAACGTGCTCTTCCATGGGAGTCGTCTGTCCATTGTCTCATTGAGGTACTTGGTATCCATGGAATCAGCAAGCTGAAGCGCCTAAGGTTGGGGATGTTCTGTGGACGCCTCCTTATCGGTAGCAGAGCACGCCTCTTTGCAGCATTAAATCCATACTCCAGTGTGTTGCCCATCTTTAGATGTTAGTCCAGGGAGTTTGCAATCATCGCTGGACAGCTACTGCCCACCGACTCCAGCCATCATTCCCCATTCGTCTCTGTTCTGCTGTTCTATTCATGGGGTACCTCCTAATATCGTATCGGACCTCTTTTTGCCCGACGTAGTGCAGCAGCTCGACGTCGCATGAACCCAACAAGTCGTTGGAAATGCCCTGAAGAAATATTGAGCCATGCTACCTCTGTAGCTGTCCATAATTGCGAAAGTGTTGCGGGTGCAGGAGTTTGTGCGTGAACGGACCTCTCGATTACTCCCATAATTGTTCTATGGGATTCACGTCGGGCAGTATGGATGGCGAAATCATTCGCTCGAAGTGCCCAGAATGCTCTTCAAACCAGTCGGTAACAGTTGTGACACTGTCATCCATTTTTTTTTGGAGGGGGGGAGGGAGGACATGAAGTCCATGGGTGGCAGCAAATGGTCTCCAAGTAGCTGACCATAGCCCAGGACCCGGTTCATTCCATGGAGACACAGCCCACCCGCACCATTATGGAGCCACCATCAGCTGGCACAGAGCATTGTTGAGAACCTGGGCCCATGGCTTCATAGGGCTCGCGCCACAGTCGAACCCTACCATCACATCTTACTAACCGAATCGGGACTCATCCGACCAGGCTATGATTTTCCAGTCGTCCATGGACAAAGCGATGTGATCACGAAGACTGATTTCTGCAGTTATTTCACCCAGTTATGTTTGTCTGTTAGCACTGAGAACTCTACGCAACCGGAGCAGCTGTTGGTCGTTAAGTGAAGGCCGTCAGCCACTGCGTTGTCTGTGGTGAGGGAATCTGCCTCAAATTTAGTATTCTCGGCATACTCGCAACGACATCTAGAGTTTTTCAGTCATGCGATGGGCAGTTGTCATAATGCTCAACGGAATTTTCAATAGGTGCACCTATTTTATCGCCGGTGGTTGACAGTGACATGGCAATTCTTGTTTCGGTTACCACCATACTCATAAGAAATATAAGGGCGCATGATACATTTCTTCATGAGGCTCTAGTTCGCATAGTAGATCTAAAGATCTGTGGTTCTTTATATGCGCAACACTTTGTTAATCGCATTATTTAAGTAATACGATTGTTTATCTCATACTGTAATTTTTAGCTGAACTCTGTCGACTTTGGATTTGTGCATTCAGTAACATAGCGTCATCTATTGGAAGTAACATAAATGTGCCTTTTGATGCACTTGTAGTTCGTATGTAGAACGGCAGATGGCCATCGGTACCACTATTCGGTTTCGTCATTTTGCCAAATAAGTTTCATTTCCTAAATTTCGGTGAATGGAACCATTTTTAGCGAGTTTATCTCTTCTTACAATTTTGACAATCATAGTTTTGAAGTATGTATTTGATTTGTTATTATCATCTGACAATCAATGTTCAGACTTTTCACTTGTAATTATTTAAATTGGTATTATCAATTACCATCACTGTATAATTTTTTTGTAATGTGATATATTCCTTATTGTTTGTATTTTACATTACTTTTGTATTTTACATAGAGGGCGCTTATTGCAACGTGGCGCCACCTCATGTTGTCCTGTTGTAGTGTTGACCTATGATGTGTCAATTCATGATAGAAATCTGCCAAGGACAGTACTTCTACTTGTGGCATGTATCGGTTAGAAAAATGGTATGTTATGACTCTGAATTTTAATTTCAAACATCTGTATATGTTGTAATTGATGTAACTATGTTTTACTGTCAATTTTTTCGTTTGTTAAAGCAGTTGTTGTTTATGCCTTATCTATTGTATTTGTTTTAGCACCGATGATTACTGATATCAGTCAAAATCGATTTGCAACAAGATAAACAAATTATGTATCCGTGACTGGTTGCTACATTCTTTATAATTTTTGTGTTCAATAATGTTCATGTCTGGGGAGTCTTGTGGCCAGCGGAAGTGTTTAAACTCGGAAGAGCGTTCCTGGAGCCACTCTGTAGTAATTTTGAACGTGTAGGGAATCGCATTGTCCGGCTGGAATTGTCCAAGTCCATCGGAATACACAATGGACATGAATGAACGCAGGCAATCAGACAGAATGCTTACGTACGTGTCACCTGTCAAAGTCGTATCTAGACCTATCAGGGCTCCCATATCACTCCAACGGCAGACGCCCCACACCATTACAGAGCCTCCACCAGCTTCAAAAGTTCCCTACTGACATGCAGGGTCCATGGATTCATGAGGTTGTCTCCATATCCGTGCACGTCCATCTACTCGATACACTCTGAAACGAGACCAGGCAACATGTTTCCAGTCATCAACAGTCTAGTGTCGGTGTTGACTCTGTCAGGCGAGGCGTAAAGCTTTGTGTCGTGCAGCCATCAAGGGTATACGAGTGAGCCTTCGGCTCCGAAAGCCCATATCGATGATGTTTCCTTGAAGGGTTTTCACGTTGACACTTGATGATGGCCCAGCATTGAAATCTGCAGCATTTTGCGGGAGCGTTGCGCTTCTGTCACATTGAATGATTCTCTTCAGTCGTCGATGGTTCATTTCTTGCAGGATCTTTTCCCAGCCACAGCGATGTGTTATATGAGGAGGACATTCCTGTTAAGAGAAAACGCAAAAAACGTATATATCTATGGCCAACGATTTCACTAGTACGAGTTTAATTGCTTAACCATTGAACTCTCTGTGTAACTCTAGAAAAGATAAGCAAGTTCTGAGGCGACTGCTGCGAAGTATCTTCCTGCAAAAATAACTGTTATATGGTTTAAGTATTAGGGCGAAGGCCTCAGGCAAGATGCAAGTGATTCGTGCTACTGTCAGCATCTCAGAGTGTGATGCGCCATGTTTTCCGAGCAGCGAGGCAATCCTCGATGAGCCGACATATTTTACATTTCCATGTCGCACAGTTCTCCTTTAGTTTCAACAAACTTCATTACAATGTTGGTGTTGTATCAGTGTAATTTTCTTTTCACTAACGTTGTATTGCTCGGAAAAACTTTATTTCATTACTGGAACTGTAGTTGTATGAGTATCAGAATGCTTCATACGGTAGAGTTGCAATAAATGTATAAATAGTAGACAATCATTTCTTGTAATCTTAACCTCGAGACCAATAAAATTATAAACTTTCAGAGCCGTTTACGACGGCCTGGAAACCCTCAGGATGACGTAACAATCACAGTTCTTTTTCTTTCTTTGCTGTTTCCTATTTTTCCAGTACCCCTTCTTATTATGTTATCATTTCGTTTGTTTTGCCGATATTGTTAGCGGAATCTTATCCCTTGCACACTGGAAACTTTAAAATTTAGTATTTTATTTTTACAATGATTTCTTTCTTTTATTTCCGATCCTTTCATGTTTGTTTCTTTTTAATTCTTTTCTTATTTCTGTAATCCATGCTGCCGTTGGTTTATTTTTCCAGAAATATGTTAATATTTCTTTCCTTAGCCTATAGTCAGAGGTATCTGTAGAAGATTAATCTTCGTTTTGCCATTACTTCTTGTATTATTATTATTATTATTATTATTACTATTATTATTATTATTCTAGTCATTAGATCATAGCAATATGAGGGTTACTTATTCGTTTTGTATACAGAGACTGTAGTGTGGACTTCAATAGCGCCGTTATCGCAGTTAGAAACCATTACAAGGCTGGAGATAACCTGGAACGATCAGGAAACAACAGGCGACAGCGGTAATCGAAAACTGATCGCGTCGTAATAAAGATTACAATCTTACAGAATTGAACAATTAATAAGATTACATCAGAGAATGTACACAAGACTGAATCTGGAGATAACTTGCGTCTGTGGGTTCATCACACGATACCGATTGCGGCTGCCCCTGAAGGACAGCGGTATGCCCTATGGCAGAAACGAAAGCGAGTAGATACTTCTTATCTGCACACAGCGGGCAAACAGGAGCATAAATATCTCTCGGAGAAGTCGTAGAACGATGCACTGTGTACGCTATCGTGCGTGTAGAGAACTCTGCAGCACTTAATGCCTTCGTCTTCTAATTTTAGGACATTCCAACGGGTATTTTATTCAGTGATGAACTCACATGCAGTATAATCGTAATCGATATGTCCCTGACAACAGATAATTGTCATCTTGCATATAAAGTCGTACATCTCAATGGCTATAAGGACAGATGTTAATGGGCGATATATTCTTAGGTTATGGGAAGACATAATCCAGCTACGACAGCGTAATGCCGAGGAAGTCTAACAACCACGCAGGCTGGGCTCATATCCTTAAATCCATCATCTTGGATTCTAACATCATACGGCTGAGGAAATCTGACAATCATGCAGGCTGGGCCTCCGGTTTTGGATTCTATACTTCGAACAAATGGAAATGTTCAAATGTGTGTGAATTTCTAAGGGGCTAAACTGCTAAGCTCATCAGTCCCTAGACTTACACACTACTTAAACTAACTTATGCTAAGAACAACACACACCCATGTCCGAGGGAGAACTCGAACCTCCGGCGGGAGGGGCCGCGCAATCCGTGGCATGGCGCTTCAAACCGCACGGTCACGCCGCGCTGCTAGAACAAATGACTTACCTGTATTTTCAACCAGTAAGATAATTGCCTATCTTGGATGTTTGAATTGCCCATTATTTTATTTAAGGATGAATTAGTCTATGATGTCAGAGGGAGGTTCAAATGGCTCCAAGCACTATGGGACTTAACATCTGAGGTTATCAGTTCCCTAGACTTAGAACTACTTAAACCTAACTAACCTAACGACTCCACACACATCCATGCCCGAGGCAGGATTCGAACCAGCGACCGTAGCAGCAGCGCGGTTTCCCATTGAACCGCCTAGAACCGCCCGGCCACAGCGGCCGGCTCAGAGGGATGGACGGAATTCTGGCACTGTAGCAAGGCATCATAGGAGGGAATGGGGGAAGGACATGTGGCGGTGGAGGGGGAAAGGCAAGTGGTAGGGGAGAGGGGAAGGGAAGGGAGGGGAAGTGTGGCAGCAATACAGCCTTTGTTTAGGCCGCTAGTCCTTCTACTCTCAGTGAATTCGGTTGAGGACTAGCCATTGGACGTCGGCTGAGTAACATGTCTCTTAGGGACATAAGAACCCTTATAAAGCTGTCCATGTTAACTATTGGTGATACAATTTAAATCGGCAGAAGGAATCACTCATGATCTCCAAAGTGGTACTAGTAGTCCAGTTAGCGTAATGACTGTACAGGCATTAAAGGAATGACACACAGTGGTGGAACAGCTTCTCTTAAGCCACGCATTTCTGGAGTCAATGCTAAGTGCTGCTTAAGGTGATGTAAAGAGTGACGCTACTAAATAGCGAAACACTGGAAATGAGTGGTTGAAGTTACGAATCACGCTATAATGTGTGGCAATCTCACGGGGAGGCTTGGGTTTAGCGACTCCTTGGAGAGTGTTACCTGCCATCGTGTGTAGTGCCAACAGTAGAGTTCAGATGAGGTGATGTTACGGTATGGAAGGGTTTTTATACTTAAGGAGTAATCCCATTATTGCTCTTAAGAAAACGCTAAATGCGGAAGGATGTGAACTCATTTTACAGTATTGTGTACTATGTACAACAAAGAAATAGTTCGGAGGTAATGTTTGTATAAATGAACTAATACAGCCTGTCATAATGTGGCATCTGTGACACAATGGCTTGTGGACAAGATCATTCCTGAAATCGGCCGTGCTGTCCAGAGACCTGACCTGATCACGGTGGAAAACCTTTGGGTTGAGTTAGAACGTAGACTTCATTCCAGACCCCAGCATCCAATATCAGCTCCTTGTCTGGTTCCGGCTTTTGAAGACGAACGGACTGCCATTCACCGACAGTCAATCAAACACCTTAAAGAAATGGTCCCCAGAAGAGTTCAGAGTTCAAGCCATCATAAGGACTAAGGGTGGAAACATACCATATTTATGTCCACTAAGAGGTGTTCCAATACTTTTAATCAGGCGATTTACACTGCTTAAAAGAATTAGGAGAACATGACTTTGGGCGTCTGCCATACTACATTGAGTAACAGTTCAGGAGTGTTACCAAATTATACCTTTTTCTCTCACAAATTAAGTATGTACACAGAAATCATCATTACTTCCTCGGTCGTTTACATAAAAAGAACTGAAACATCTGACAAGTGTCGAAACAATGTGGAAACAATCATTCAGCCCGACATCCTCGGTGTTTTTCATTGGACTTTGAGAGCTTCAACAACATGTGTGCCCTCCAGCAGCAGTTATGACTGCCTGACACCTACGTGGTTACCCTGTGCTGCCTGTTCACATTCTTGACTGACAGTCTATGAGAATTCTTGGGACCGAGCGAGGTGGCGCAGTGGTTAGCACACTGGACTCGCATTCGGGAGGACGACGGTTCAATCCCGTCTCCGGCCATCCTGATTTAGGTTTTCCGTGATTTCCCTAAATCGTTTCAGGCAAATGTCGGGATGGTTCCTTTGTAAGGGCACGGCCGACTTCCTTCCCAATCCTTCCCTAACCCGAGCTTGCGCTCCGTCTCTAATGACCTCGTTGTCGACGGGACGTTAAACACTAACCACCACCACCACCACCAGAATTCTTGGAGAGTCTGTGGTGGAACAGGACGACGACGAACAAGTCTGTCAAGCGCTTGCCACATGTGCACGACGGGGTTTAGGTCGGAACTCGTCGTCATTACTTCCATTACTTCTGTGTCGAGGCTTTGAAAGACGTCCTTGCTGACGCCCGCTGCATGGGTCCTGGCGCTAAAAGGAATTCAGGGCCGCTACTGTATGCAGCAACCACCACGTGGTCCAAAAGGATCTGTTCGGTGTGCTGACTGGCTCTAAGGCGACCATGGATAACGGCAAGATCTGTGTGGCTGTCAACAGTGAAGCCTCCCCACAACAACATAGAACCTTCCGAAATCTGTCGGTATCCTCGATAGCATTTTGGAGGTACCGCTCTCTATGGATCTCCATGCACGAACACGGCCACGACCTTACATCAGAGGATTCTGTGAAGTTGCCAGTTGACATGCGAATGGCATAACTGAAGATGAGCTGCAAGATTTTGTGTGTCAAGCGGGGCACTCAGATGAGACGTTTCTGTCGCATGATCCTTTCCCATAACATGTTCATTACAGTCTGATCGACCACAGCCGCTCTAGCGGCCCTTCTGAGGTCGTTTTGCAGTTCTCTGGAGGTAGCCGTAGCGACGCTGCATCACACAAATGGCCGGATACTGTTGTGAAACGTCCCCTTTGAACAATTTATACAGGACTGTGCTTAACCTGACACACAATGTTTTTAGCGCAACGCAATCTGACTTTCAAAAATCCCTACAAAAGAATGGCCCTGACTAACATTAACCTATACCTTTCACAAATCACTTACCTCACAAAAATCTTCATTACTCGAACTACTGCAATACAGTGAGCGCCACTACTGCCAGCTAAATAACAGATTCAAATTACGGAAGGCACTAACTACTGATAGGCATAGTTAGCAAATGAAAGATTTTAATAGAGAACAAGCAATGTATTTACCTTAATAGTCATAATATATATAGCAGTTCATGACAAATTTCAAAACTCCGCCATCTCTCTCCCCACATCCACCACTGCTGGCGGCTCACCTCCAACTGCGCAACGCTACGCGCTGTTCACATCCAACTGCCGCTGCCAACACTACAATGGCACACAACAATGCAAACTAGCCACAGACTGCACACAGCACAGCCAGTGATTTTCATACAGAGCGCCACGTGGCGTTACCAATAAGAAAACCTAAACAACCTACTTACATAGCCCCCATGCTCCCCACAAAAAATTTTACAAATTTTTTGGGCACTGGCCAATAATGATTTGATAAAATTTTTCATAATTACAATACCAAAGATATCAAATGCACACACTTATTGATACAATGTTGGTCAAAAGTTAAAATTTTCTCACAGTCCATAAACTACAGTTTTTTTTTCACAAAGTCTCATTAGTAAAAGAAATTGCACACAGAAGTAGTGGATTTCCATGCAGGCTTGAAGAAGTAGTGTTGTCCTTCCAACGGAAAGACAGTGCTGACTCTTGACATGCAGACAGGTAATGGGCCACAACAGAGCAAACCCACAGCAGAGTCAGTCGAAGTTTTGAAGAATATTGGTAGGTAGGTCATCACAGAGTAGACCCACTGTAGTCCTGGTAGAGATTGTGGTATTGGTGGGCCACCAGAGATGCAGACCCACTGCAGTCCTTGTAGAAATAATGGTATTGGTGGGTCATCAAAGACGCAGACCCACTGCAGTCCTTGTAGAGATGGCCAGCAGCCATTTGTTGTGACTGTGCAGATGCACAATCGCCATTTAAGAGTCTTGCGGATAATATAGCAAGTCCATAACCACCACTTGTGCACTCACAAAGTTTTTTTTTAATTGTCCTTAGAACCAGCAATGCTGTTATCCA
Source organism: Schistocerca cancellata (assembly GCF_023864275.1). NCBI lineage: Eukaryota > Metazoa > Arthropoda > Insecta > Orthoptera > Acrididae > Schistocerca > Schistocerca cancellata. The sequence continues at coordinate 387,528,373 of NC_064626.1, read as the reverse complement.
GTCCCTAACTGAATTATTAACACACGTGCAAACACTAACAGTCCCTACTTCTCACATATTGTCCATATATTATGACCAACAGAAATGTGTGCAGTGAAATGAATGCTTACAAGTTACTTAATTTGATGAACTGGTGTCAATTACAATTTTATAACATAAGAATACAATAAGAAAGGTACAAAATACATCATTAAAGAACATAACAATACAGATAACATTTGTGGTAATATGGGCTTTACAAAAGAATTGAACTAACATATACATCAGTGTTACAGGAATTATGACATAATTAAATACATAAAAGATCAGAATAACTTTTGAAACATCAACTTTACACATGAGCATTAAAACAAAACAGAATAAATAATGTCTAAGCATATTTACAAGGTAAATAACATATTATTAATGCCAATTATATTTGAGGATAACAGTATTCCTCATCATAGTGAATGTAGCTTAGTATTAGAAGAAGAAAAAATTCTATGAAACTACACAGAGACAGGAAGAAAACAAATACACAGGGGTACACAAACACATAGTGGGATAACACAAAAGGAAAGGACAGGGTTCGTTTTCAGTGTAACATTTGGTACTGCAGTCCAACCCAAAACTTCATTCCATAGATCTTTTTTTTCTTATTTCAACATTTGTTTCCACCAAAAAAAATCCTATCCAAGCATGCTTTCTGTATTCTGTTCATATCCTCTTTCAAAAATAGTTTTTCTCCACTGTACACTACTTTTTTGGCCAAACCATTTTCTTATAGCTTCTCAACGCATTTCTTCCAATCCATCATAGTTAGTTTCTTATATAGTCTACCCCCTCTTAAGCTAACTTAAATCTACTGAGCTCAGATGCTAAACTAAGGGATGAGGCAATGCAGCAGCACAAAATAATTAACACGAACAGCAATGACAAAAAAAATTCAAATTGGCAAAGTAAGCAACAATATTGCAACTAATATAAGGCAATGAGCAGCAAACATGAAAAATAAATTAGTAGTAAAACAGGCTTAGCAGAGTAACACAAAGTCAAATTGAATAACACTATGCCTGGCAAACAGCAGCAGCAAACATGACAAATCTCAAGCAGAAAAAATATTACAGTAAAGACAACAATGCAGACAAAGGAAATGTATATTCACATCTTATTGTCTATGTAATTAAAGTGGTGCACCACAAGAAGTTATTCTACAAAAAAAATTACCAAGTAGTTGAAAAGAAAATTCCGTATGCAATTCCTGTGAAGGGAAATGTCTTTTTATGCTCCTTCGTTTTTTTGAATAGATCATAAAATTATTTACTGGATCTGTACACATAAACTATCTATATTACTACATTCATAAAATTTTATTTTAACCAATGCTGCAGTGCAGCTAGAAACTAGATATTAAAAAAAAATGAAAATATGTACAAAGGAAGGCATGAAACATCATTCATTAGCCATATGGCATTTCATAAGGTAGTAAAAAAATCTCTCAACTCTCGTAGAAAGATACTTGTCATAATCAGGTGTGCAGATGTAAGAATGTTTCCAAGTAATGAGCGTGTTGTATTTGCGGTGCTTTCTATAAAGGAATGTCAATAGCGAGGTTAATGGCCTCCCCTTTTTTTTTCTACCTGTGCCTCTGAAAAGGACACTCACTAATGACTTGTTCTCCCAGTGTCTGACACAGCTGGGTGCCCACAACGCATTACATGCTGGTGGTCACTTAACTTTCTTACTGAAATATTTACGACAGCAGTTTCCGCTACAGTGACAGTCTCATATAAAAATATTTCACACAGGTCAAGAATTTGCGTTACAAATCTATAGAAACAAAATCCTATTGATATAACATGTCCAAAAAATTTTCGTCGGCATTGTGATACATTCACGCATTTACATACATTTCATAACTCTTAAAGTACGATTCTTGGTTTCCAACAACCTTATTCACAAACCAGAGTCCCTAACCACTACTCATTATTCCTTACCTTATTACACATATACATATTCATATTCATCAACAAGTCTTCAATATTTCATCATAATAACTACATAGCATAATCAGATTCCTCATATAACATCAGCTTATTGATCATAAACATACTTCAACAGCATGATACACATCATCGTCGTAAAAATAACATCATAACACCTCAGTCAAATCTCAAAAACGTCGTAGCTTTCTGCATTAATGTCAAAACCTAAAAAAAATTCTCTGCTCATTTCAAGAGTGTCATCTACCTCAAACGTACTTTAAAAATAATGATCCCATCCCAAATACATCATTCAAAGCTCTCATAGTATCACAATGGTTCCAAAAAAATATGAACAGTTCACAAAGTACAGACAAAATACAATTTAATAAGTGTGAAGTTACCCAAATGTGTAATGGCGTAAACATATGTCACTGATGTAGTAAAAAAAAATGTTTATCTCTCAGTTAAATGATCAGATAGCTGTGTAATTTATGTGTTAGAGGAATATGGTTTCCGATGTGTAAAGTTGTATAAGCAAATACCATATTAGCTAGGGTTCCTTGTGCTTGCCAAACACATGGTACACAAAGTAGGTGTGTACCCCCATGAGGTTTAATGTAATTATACCCTCAGGTGTAACAGATTACAACAATGGAATGAAATGTATTACAGAAAACCTTTGTATCATTGTACTTCAAATATCTTCAAAAATAAATGATTTAAGTACAAAATTAATCACTCAAATACGTGTCCTGTAGCGCTAAATGTGCATCTTGCTGTAAGATAATCTCTGTGGAAGTGTCGTAGTTATTGTCCTCCGAAAGCTAAGTTCTGCAGAAGTCAATGTACTTACCTAATGATAAACAAAAGTGAAATGCTTTGCTCTTCCTAGTACGCAAGGTTTCAACTTTAACGCAATTATCATGTGGTATACGTCGGTAAAGAATACTGGACTTTTTCTCAAGGTTAGCGTCTATGTTATTTTTCTCTGAGCCAGCTGGCGCACGCGGTAGCCTGCGGTGCGAGTCATTGTCTGTTCCTTTGTTCGCGCGCATCGTTATTGGGTTTTGGAGACCTAACTTCTACAAATTCACCGTGAGGAGAGGGCCCTGCTCTGTTTGAATCCCGCCAGTTCTGATGCAGTTCAGGTCTGTCGTTACGATCATATCGTCTGTCGTCATGTCGGTAGGTTGCATAGTTTCTTTCTTGTCAGTCACGTGGTGGAGAATTTCTCCCTGAATCATAACTGCGCACTGGACTGTTGCGTCTAAAGTTATTCTGTCTCCCTTGATAATAATTATTTTGGTTCCCATATTGTCTGTTTCTCTGATTGTCTCTGAGATAGTCACTACCGCGGAGAGGTGATCTTTCCCTGTAATTATTACTGCTCTGCCAACGGTTGTCATACGGGTGGTGTCTGTTTTGGTCACGATTTGTGTTGTGAGAATAGCCTTGTCGTGTCCAGTTATTATTTCTTTCATCGCGGAATTGCGACAGATGTGACCTGTAGTTGTTGTGTTCCTGTTTTCGCGTTACGTGATTGTCAGTGTCACTTTCTAGTTCTTGTAACAGTCCCTGAAAAGTTTCAATGTCGTCTTTGCAACGTCCTGCTAAAATAATATGTCGTAAATGTTCAGGCAGTTTGATTAAGCAAATGCGGATGAGTTCTGAGGGGCTGTATGGGTTTGATAGGTACTGATTCTTTTGCAACATGTCTTCAAAATATTTCACAAGACTGGAAAATTCAGATTGTTCGAAATGTTTCATCATTATGATGCTATGTTTTACTCGGTCTTGTGTAGCTTGAGACCAATATGCTGAGAGGAAGGCATGATAAAAATCTCCTTCACTGTGACAATCGTGAATGACCGATCGCATTCTTACAGCTGGTTCATTCTCCAAGTAGCCACACATAAATTCTAATCTGTGCTCTAATGACCAGTTGGGAGGAAAACAATGAGAGAATTGATGGAGCCACGCTTGTGGATGAATGTCGTTGCCAGAATTCTTAAATGTTTTAAATTTACGTGTAGTAATGAACAGCTTATAGTCAAAATCATCGTGTCGGCAAGTCGCATATCGGTCATTGGTTCGTCGTGTCGGCGGTTCCATCTCAAAATTCGATGTACCTTGCCAATTTCTTTCATAATTTCCGAAGTGCCCTGAGCTATTATTTTGTGGCTGTTCCATATTTCTATGTCCCTCTTCCCGTATTGGAGCGTGAGTGGCCTCTGAAATACGTAATTCTTGTATTACCTGTTGGGAGGTGTTGCGTATTAATTTGATTCTGATTTTGTTTGAATTTCCTAATTTGTTCGCACTCTTCTGTGTCAGTGATGGCTACAGGTCTTGTGTCATTCAGATCATCATCTACCTTTGCAGATAAGTTAGTGAACTGATCCGAAAGTTCGGCTACTTTCTCCGATAGTGTACTTATTTCCTCAGTGCGTTTTTCTGAACCAAGTTTCAGAGTGTCCATTTGTGTTGAAATCGTATCTACTGTGTCCTTTAAGTTTTCTTGAGTTTTTGCAAGTTGCGTAACCGAATTGGCAGATGCAACTGAGTCAATTTTAGCTTGCAAGGTGTCGTGATTTTCATGAACAATAGTTTGGAGTTCTTTTATGGCTGCTTCGTGATTCTGTAATGCATTTTCATGCCGCGAAAAAATAGGTTGAAAATGCTCACAAATTTGTGTTTTTACATCATTACAGACTTTTTATCATTTCGATTCAATGTTATGTAACTCAGTAGTTAAATCTTCACATGTTTGTTCAAGTTTATGTTCCACTGAGTCTAACTTTTGAAGCTTTTGTTCCATTGTGTCTAACTTTTGAAGATTTTGTTCCATTGTGTCCAACTTTTGAAGATTTTGTTCCATTGTGTCTAACTGTTGCTGTGTTTGTCTCTGATTTTGTTCCATTGTGTCTAACTTTTGAAGATTTTGTCCCATTTGTTTCTGATTTTGTTCATGCGTTGTGTCTAACTTTTGTAGCCTTTGTCCCATTTGTTGCATTAACTGTAATAACAATGCACTGGTGTCTGAAACATGTTCCTCAGTGTTTTTCGGCAGTGAATTTGCACCGGCAACATTCACATTTTGACAAGCGGAAAATGTGTCTTGACTCATTTGAGAAAACGGTGAGAATCCAAAACCTGAGTCTACAGTATTTGCAATATTGTGTCCTATCATTTCGGATTCCTGAGGCGAGCTGTTGCCGAGCGATCGATCGATAATGCTTCCCTGTTCACTAATTGTTTCACTGCCTACGCCACTGTTTGCCGCCCGCTCCATTTCCCTATGCACAATTACCAAATTACTACTTTGAACATTAGTTACTTCATTACACGGTGGCGCTAACACTCTGCTTTCGTCTTCACTGTCATTTCTCAGTTTACTTTGGAGCCTAGTATTACGTTTTTCACACGCCATTATTGTCACTATATTTCACATGACAACACAGAAAAGCACAATTTGAAGAGCAAAAATAAGAGAACACATTAACATAGTACTGAAAATAATATCTAGTTAATTGCAGCTGCAAAATACTTGGTGCAAATCTACATGCATGCCACAACTGTTTTACTGTACAACAATGAAAAACTACAACTACAATGGAAATTCTCTCTATAATTACGCGCTGGCAATAAACAAAAGCTACACTAATTACACAAACTACAAGAAAAAAAATCAGAAGTTTCCAGTGAGGTATCCTCGGCTAAGGGTCGACATATGAAACGTCCCCTTTGAACAATTTATACAGGACTGTGCTTAACCTGACACACAATATTTTTAGCGCAACGCAATCTGACTTTCAAAAATCCCTACAAAAGAATGGCCCTGACTAACATTAACCTATACCTTTCACAAATCACTTACCTCACAAAAATCTTCATTACTCGAACTACTGCAATACAGCGAGCGCCACTACTGCCAGCTAAATAACAGATTCAAACTACGGAAGGCACTAACTACTGATAGGCATAGTTAGCAAATGAAAGATTTTAATAGAGAACAAGCAATGTATTTACCTTAATAGTCATAATATATATAGCAGTTCATGACAAATTTCAAAACTCCGCCATCTCTCTCCCCACATCCACCACTGCTGGCGGCTCACCTCCAACTGCGCAACGCTACGCGCTGTTCACATCCAACTGCCGCTGCCAACACTACAATGGCACACAACAATGCAAACTAGCCACAGACTGCACACAGCACAGCCAGTGATTTTCATACAGAGCGCTACGTGGCGTTACCAATAAGAAAACCTAAACAGCCTACTTACAGTTGTAACGCGTCGGGGATCATGTCCAGCTCGCCTTTTATGCTGACTTTTTCCCCGTGGCGAGTCCACAACTTACGGATGACAGATGGAGAAACATTGGCGTCTGCAGCAGCTTGACGGAAAGTCCATCCTTTTTGGATCAAACAGACCACCCTTGCAACGTGCAGTGCATTAAGATGTCGCATTGGATCTGTTTGCTTGAATACAATGTCCAAAAATGAAATCTGCCATATATGAACCTCACTAGAAAACACTGGGACACCGGTATTCACTTCCTTATGACGGGTCACTTGCCGCTGTAATGCATGATGCAGTCAATGGATGGTGATTGATTTTAACTGTCGCGTACGTTGAAAGTGAGCACCTCAAGTCATGCAATAAGTCCACAGAAACCGGCTGCATCAAATTAGATAATGTATAGTGTACTGAACGTTGATTCATGTGTTTCCCTAATTCTTTTGAAGAGTGTATTTTTACTTTATGGTGGAGACAAATTAATAACTGAAACAATGTAAGCTTTCACAGCCGGTATTGACATGACTTAAAACTTCCGGGCTAATAGGCCGTGGCCGATATATAAAACTTTTTCCTGACGTTTCCTCTCCAACTGCGGGAGACGTCTTCAGAGTTAAAATGGCAAATTGCAGTCAGAACTCGAGTGATTGCCCACAGTCAATCACGTGACGTCACCTACGAGATTATCTCTGTTAACACCGACATTCTCGATTGAAAGTTATCGATCGTCGTTCTTACTTTGCAACATTGACATCCAAATTTTAACTGATTTGACACCTTCCTCTTTTCTGTTAAAGTTATTTCGGTGTTCATAAATATCAATAGTCTCTCCATACATGTGCACGTAATAATGCGATGTTCTGTATATGACGCTCGCCTCTTAGTAAACTTGTTCCGCCACGGCCAATTTATCCGTATGTCCCAGCCGGCAGTTCGCCTTGTGTTCATCCAGAAGGCGTTTACATCTGTTTCTGTGGTACCAACATAAGCCAGTCCACAACTGCAAGGAATGTTATACACACCCGATGTAACCAAAGGATGTCGTGTATGTTTTGCCGATCTTAGATATTCTTTTATCTTCCTGGTGGGTCTGAAGGTAGTTTCCACACCATAATTGCTCAGTGCTTCCCCAATGCGATCTGTTATCCTACTGATGAAGTGAAGGAAAACTTTCCCCTTGGCCAGCTGTTGATTCTGGTCGATCCTGATTCTCTCCCTAGGGCGAAGTGCTCGATCTATCTCCATGTTGATACAGGTATTCTTCTTGAATGTCGACTGCAGACGTTCTGTGTAATCTTTCAAATAAGTCGATTCACGCATATTGTACGCCCTGCCTACCAAAGTTTTAATCACACCTGTTTCTTGTCTGGGGTGGTGGTTTGATTTTTTATGAAGGTAACGGTCAATATGTGTGGCTTTTCTATACTGAAGCGCCAAAGAAGTTGGTATAGACATGCGTATTCAAAGACAAAGGTATGTTAACAGGCACAATATGGCGCTGCGGTCAGCAACGTCTATGTAAGACAACAAGTGTCTGGCGCAGTTGTTAGATCGGTTACTGCTGCTAAAATGGCAGGTTATCAAAATTTAAGTGAGTTTGAACGTGGTGTTATGGTCGGCGCACAAGCGATGGGACAGAGCACAGCATCTCCGAGGTAGCGATGAAATGGGGGTTTTCCCGTACGACCATTTCACGAAAGTACCGTGAATATCAGGAATCCGATAAAACATCAAATCACCGACATCGCTGCGACCGAAAAAAGATCCTGCAAGAACGGGACCAACGACGACTCAGGAGAATCGTTCAAAGTGACAGAAGTGCTACCCTTTCGCAAATTGCTGCAGATTTCAATGCTGGGACACCAACAAGCGTCAGCACGCGGACCTTTCAACGAAACATGGGCTATCGGAGCCGAAGGCTCACTCGTGTGGCCTTGACGACTGCACGACTCAAAGCTTTACGCCTCACCTGGGCCCATCAACACCGACATCGGACTGTTAATGACTGGAAACTTGTTGCTGGTCGGACGAGTCTCGTTTCAAATTGTACGAGGCTCACTCCAAAAGAAATTGCACACTATTTTTTTAATCCATCTTTTATTCTACATATTTGAAAGTTTTACAGTGTGTAGATCCATCCTTTAGGAACAATATTTTCATTTCTCCACATAATTTCCATCCCTCTCAACTGCCTTACGCTGTCTTGGAACCAGCGTCTGTATACCTGCACGGTAAAATTCTGGATCAACCTGTTGGAGCCACTGTTTGGCAGCGTGCACAAGGGAGTCCTCATCTTCAAACCTTGTTCGACGAAGAGAGTCTTTCAGTTTCCCAAAGAGATGATAGTCACATGGAGCCAGGTCAGGACTGTAAGGAGGGTGTTTCAGTGTTGTCCATCCGAGGTTTGTGATCGCTTCCATGGTTTTTTGACTGACACGTGACCGTGCATTGTCGTGCAACAGCAAAACATCCTGCTTTTGCCGAAGTGGTCGAACACGACGCACTCGAGCTTGAAGTTTCTTCAGTGTCGTCACATATGCTTTATCCACTTGGCATGATATCCACAAGCAAGAGTCCTTCTGAATCGAAAAACACCGTAGCCATAACTTTTTCAGCAGAAGGTGTGGTTTTGAATTTTTTTTTCTTGGGTGAATTTGCATGATGCCATTTCACTGATTGCCTCTTCGTCTCTGATGAAAAATGATGGAGCCATGTTTCATCACCTATCACAATTCTTCCAAGAATCATCTCCACCATTCTCGTACTGTCCTAAAAGTTCACTGCATACCGTTTCTCTTGTTTCTTTGTGAGCCATTGTCAACATCCTGGGAACCCATCTGGCACAAACCTTTTTTAACGCTAACAGTTTCAGTATTCTTCAAGCACTTCCTTTCCCTATCACAACGTAGCGTGACAATTCGTTCACTGTGTTGCGTCTGTCAGCAGTCACCAATTCGTTAACTCTCTGCACATTGTTTGGAGTGTGTGCAGTACGAGGCCTACCGCTGCGAGGACAACCCTCAATATTGCCGTGCCCGCTTTCATCAAGTAACCTGCTTGCTCACCGACTAACTGTACTGCGATCGATAGCAGCATCTCCATACGCCTTTTTAAACCTCTTGTGGATGTTTCCCACTGTCTCGTTTTCACAGCACAGGAATTCTATGACAGCACGTTGCTTCTGACGAACGTCACGTGTAGCAGCCACCTTGAAGACATGCTGTGACGGCACCCCTCACGGGAACAGGTTGAACTAAGTTTGAAAACAGGAGGGAAGGATGTATCTACATACTGTAAAACTTTCACACATGCAGATTGAAAAGCGTATTTTTACGAAAACAGTGTGCATTTCTTTTGGAATGACCCTCGTATCTAGCGGAATCCATGGACCCTGCATATCATCAGGGGACTGTTCAAGCTGCTGGAGTATCTTTAATGGTGTGGAGCGTGAGCAGTTGGAATGATATGGGACCCCTGATAGCTCTAAATACTACTCTGATAGTGACACGTACGTAAGTATCCTGTATGATCACCTGCATCCATTCCTGTCCATTATGAGGAGTGGTACTGGTAGAACTGAAGCTGTGAGGACGGGTCATGAGTCGTGCTTGGGTAGCTCAGTCGGAAGAGCACTTTCCCACGAAAGGCGAATGTTCCACCTTCGAGTCTCGGTCCGCACACAGTTTTAATCTGCCAGGAAGTTTCATTCAGGCCCAATGTGTATTTCGACGGACTTGGGCAATTCCAGCAGTCCAATGCGACAGCCCACACGTCCAGAATTGCTGCAGAGTGGCTCCAGGAACACTCTTCTGAGAAATGGTTCAAATGGCTCTAAGCACTATGGGACTTAGCATCTGAGGTCATCAGTCCCCCAGACTTAGGACTACTTAAACCTAGCTAACCTAAGGACATCACACACATCCATGCCCGAGGCAGGATTCGAACCTGCGACCGTAGCAGCAGCGCGGTTCCGGACTGAAGCGCCTAGAACTGCTCGGCTACAGCGGCCGGCACACTCTCCTGAGTTTAAACACTTCCGCTGGTCATCAAACTCCTCAGACACGAACATTATTGAGCATATCTGGGATGCCTTGCAAATTGGTGTTCAGAAGAGATCTCCACCCGATCGTACTCTAACGAATTTATGGACAGCCCTGCTGGATTCGTGGTGTCAATTCCCTCCAACACTGCTTTAGACATTAGTCGAGTCAATGCCAGATCGTGGTGCGGCAGTTCTGCATCGAGGGGGCCCTACACGATTTTAGCCAGGTGTACCAGTTTGTTTGGCTCTTCATTGTATACTGTATACCCTATGTCCAACGTGGCTTCTGCTCGCTTGATAACAGACACACCTAAAAAATTCAGTTGGGCATTATTCTCCATCTCAACAGTAAATTGTATTTTCAGATCGATACTGTTAAAATGTGTGAGGAAGGCATCCAATTCTCCTGCACCGTGTGCCCACGTTATGAAAGCATCATCGACATAGCGGAAGTTTTAAGTGATGATAACAACTTTAAATGCGAACATTTTAGGTTAGGCTTTAGCGTGACTGTTATTGACATTAAATGAAACGACAAGTTTACTGTTACCAGTCACCGTTTTATTTATATCCACGACGCGTTTCAAAGGTTTAAACCTCCATCATCGGGTGGATTTACATTAGTTAGTATGTCATTTGTGTGTGTGTTGTGTTACGATTTTTTGGAGCAACTTGTGGCACTGCCTCCAGCTGTCACAGGATCCTTTCTTTGTCGTAACACATCTCATGTATACTGTCACATTTGTAACACATCACATGTATACTGTCACATTTGTAAACAAATATAATATTTGTTTACAAATGTGACAGTATACATGTGATGTGTTACAAATGTGCAGTATTCATGTGATGTGTTACGACAACGAAAGGAATCTGTGACCACTGGAGGCAGTGCCTCAAGTTGCTCCAAAAAATCGTAACACAACACACATACAAATGTCATACTAATACATACCCGATGATGAAGGTTTAAACCTTTGAAACGCGTCGTGGAAATAAATAAAACGGTGACTGGTAACAGTAAACTTGTTGTTTCATTTAATGATGACAACAACTCAAAGTTCCTATCGGTCCAATTTCGACTTTTTCGTCGCTTTCCGCTCCGCCATGACGGAAACTACACCGAAGGGAACGAGGATGGGGAGCACAGTGGGGCGATGTCGGGCGGCCGTGCTGCGTGGCTGAGGGGCAGACGGGGCTGTGCAGAGCAGCGCGGCGCCGCGCCGGGTCGATGCGCGGCCAGCCAGCCAGCGAGGCGGCGGCTATCTTATCGCGCCAGGCGCACCCCGCACGCCGCTCCCCACAGCCAGCCACCGCTCTGGGGCCGAGCTCGCAGCCGCTCCGCCGGCGGCGTTTTATTGCCGCCATAAAGGCGCCAGCACCCTCTCCGCTCTCGCCAAATTACGTCATTTTGTCATTCCTTAGCAGTCGCCGATGAACCGGCATCTGCCACACACCGACGTCCCGTCGGCGAAATGGAAGAAAAATCGGGGACTGCCACAGCGGGTGGAGCAATTGTTACGGCACAAGGGACGAGCTTAGTTTCTGGAACGACATATATTTCCAAAATAAATTTTTACTCTGCAGTGGAGTATACTGCACTGCTTACAAGGGAACCTCCCCATCGCACCCCCCTCAGATTTAGTTATAAGTTGGCACAGTGGATAGGCCTTGAAAAACTGAACACAGATCAATCGAGAAAACAGGAAGAAGTTGTGTGGAACTATGAAAAAAATAAGAAAAATATACAAACTGAGTAGTCTATGTGCAAGATAGGCAACACCAAGGCTAGTGTGAGCTCTGCAGCGCCGTGGTCCCGTGGTTAGCGTGAGCAGCTGCGAAACGAGAGGTCCTTGGTTCAAGTCTTCCCACGAGCGGAAAGTTTACTTTCTTTATTTTCGCAAAGTTATGATCTGCCCGTTCGTTCATTGACGTCTCTGTACACTGTAATAAGTTTAGTGTCTGTGTTTTGCGACAGCACCGCAAAACCGTGAGATTAGTAGACGAAAGGACGTGCCTCTCCAATGGGAACCGAAAACATTTGATCGCAAGGTCATAGGTCAACCGATTCCTCCACAGGAAAACACGTCTGATATATTCTATACGACACTGGTGACAGCATGTGCGTCACATGACAGGAATATGTTGTCGACCCACCAAACTGGTACACTTGGCGAATGGGTAAAAACATTCTTCTACCTTGTCCGATTTAGGTTTTCTTGTGGATGTGATAATCACTCCCAGAAAAGTGATCGCATTGGACGGACAGATAATAATTGTCTGAAAATAAAAAAATAAAGTTTTTCACTCGAGGGAATGCTTGAACCAAGGAGCTTTCGTTCTGAAACTGCTCACGCTACCACGGGACCACCACGCTGCTGAGCTCACGGTATCCTAGATGTTGCCTATATTGCTCATGGACTACTCAGTTTGTATATTTTGCTTATTTTTTTCATAGTTCCACACAACTTCTTCCTGTTTGCTCGATTGATCTGTGTTTAGTTTTTCAAGGCCTATCCACTGTGCCAACCTATAACTAAATCTGAGGGGTGTGCGATGGGGAGGTTCCCTTGTTAGAAACATGCGGGCAGATTAAAACTGTGTGTCGGATCGGCACTCGAGCCTGGGAAGCTCGCTTTCCGCGGGCAAGTGTTCTGATGGTTCAGCTATTCAAGGTCCGCCCTCGGTAGCTCAGTGGTCAACGCGACAGGATGTCAATCCTAAGAGTCCGGGTTCGATTCCCGGTTGGATCGGAGATTTTCTCCGCTCAGGGACTGGGTGTTGTGTTGTCCTAATCATCATCATTTCATCCCCAGCCACGCGCAAGTCGCCGAAGTGGCGTCAAATCGAAAGACTTGCACCCGACGAACGGTCTACCCGACGGGAGGCCCTAGTCACACGACAAAAAAGGTATTCAAGAACGACTCACGACCCGCCTCATAGCTCCAATTCCGGCACTACCTCTTCTCCTACCTTACAAATAGAATTTCTTGGTAAAAAACTATCTATAGCCAAGATTTCGTAAATTCTTTGTTTTGCCAGCGAGATTCGACACACATAACTGACATCTTCTGGTCTTAAAATTTTTTTTGTTACGAAGCCTGTTAATTGTGACTTAAAGACTGCTTTCCATGTTGTCATTATGATGGATAACATGCAGCACACTATGCAAATGTTTGTCTTAAATAAAACATTTACAATTAAGAAGCACAATGTGGACATGGCCATACGTACCGCTCACCGATGATCGTTAAGTCTTAAAAACCACAATATATAGTACAATACACTTTTGCACATCTTGCAAACTTAACAGTGGCCGGCCGTTGTGGCCGAGCGGTTCTAGGCGTGTCAGTCCGGAACCGCGCGACTGCTACGGTCGCAGATTCGAATCCTGCCTCAGGCATGGATGTGTGTGATGTGCTTAGGTTAGTTAGGTTTAAGTAGTTTCTAAGTCTAGGGGACTGATGACTTGAGATGTTAAGTCCCATAGTGTTCAGAGCCATTTGAACCATTTAGACTTAACAGTCATCTGTGAGCGCTACGTACACGGACATGACCATGTGCACAAAGCGCTTTTTGACTGTAAATGTTTCATTTCTGAAACACGTTTCTATAACATGCTACATTTTATCCATCGTGACAACATGGGATGACGTTAAAATGTAAATTGAAGATGGAGGGTGGAAAGAGAAAAGGAAAGGGAAAGGAAGGGACTTCCGATGTCAGGTGCATCGGGATTATACACGGAATCAGCGGCGCCGAGTGAAAAATGTTTGCCGGACTGGGATTCGAACCAAGGATCTTCTGCTTACTAGGCAGCTGCATTACCCATTTGCCTCCTGAACACAGTATTTATCGCAATTCCTCCAACTATCCCGGCACGCCTCTCGGCCCACTCACACTCCCACCTAGCCCCACCTATCCGCAGTCCCTTGTCCACGTCCTCTATCCTCGCTACTTTGAGATTTCCGCAGGAGGTCAGACGTAATTGTGCATCCGCACTGAAGAAGGTGGATTCGTAGCAGATAAATTACAATTAACACGTTTCGTAACAAAAATTTTTGAAGACAAAAGGACGACACATTTAACTATCGAAACCACTCCTCAAAAATAGAGAAGAATTTACGCGATGTTGGCTATTGAAAGTTTTTTTATCGAGTAAAACGGATCTGTCCTTCTAATTCCTCAAAATGAGAAGAATTTCTTCTACGTACCTCGAGTACTAGCATTCCTGTAACAAAGTTGTAGGTGGAAGAAGGTAGGAGAAGAGCAGTGGCAGAAGTGATGCTGTGTGGCAGGTCGTCACTCGTGCTGGAAGAGCCAAGTCTGTACAACACTCGCCCGCTCAAGGCGAAGGTCACCGGTTCGAATCGCCGTCCTGTACACAGTTTTAATCGACATTTAGATTGTTAGAAAATTAAGTTATAAACGAAAAAAAAATCTCGTCTACAATTTTACTATATTTACACGTCCTGATTCCCTCTGTAATGTAGCCTTCGTCGGGCAATAATCAGCAAGCATAAAAAATGGTAAAGTTAATTGAATCTGCTGAATAATATGCACTGCATAAATTAAAGATTTGCCGTCGGAATGACACATCACAGAAGCAATAGCATAACGTATCGGATTTGCATCCAAACGTCTGTAAATATTAATTATTCCCTAATTTCCAGGATTCTGGAAGGCATAACGTCACTAATTGTGTGATTTACCAAATTATGCTATAAATTGCCGATAATCGTTGTAAGATGGCTATTTTTTGATTATGTTATTGGATGTGTTAATATTTGTATAGGAAAATATTTTTGAAGAATTGTGGTCAGAGAAACAGTTGTTAGGCAACACTGTCTGTGTCTGCGATGGCAGCCATGTGGAGTGGTGTGATCTATGGCAGTGAGTAATGGATAGCTGCGGTGTGCAACAAGCGGGATTCGTCGAGTGTACAGTGTAATGCATGGACGCACTTTTGGAACTATGTGATTTGCACATTTATTACGAGGAGGAATGATGACTCAGAACAATGGTTGGAAAACCTTCTGAAATGAAGAACAAGGTATTATTGGACGAGGTAAAGAGTTCATTATTACTTTTTTATAGACTTGTATTGTTGGTCCACTTCACCCTCGTCACGGTCGAGTTTTAAATAAATATTCTATTGATTGGTCTTCTGAGTTAATTTACTGTATTGTGGAAGATATTAGATTAAATAAATTTTCATATTAGAATTTATAATTGTTCTATTTGATAAATTCCTTCCTAACTGAAATTTCAGAACTTAAAGGTTGAGTCATGTGCTTCATTGGCTTTCTGTATCAACATGTTGTTATTCTTGTGGTCTTCAGTCCTGAGACTGGTTTGATGCAGCTCTCTATGCTACTCTATCCTGTGCAAGCTTCTTCATCTCCCAGTACCTACTGCAACTTACAACCTTCTGAATCTGCTTAGTGTATTCATCTCTTGGTCTCCCTCTACGATTTTTACTCTCCACGCTACCCTCCAATACTAAATTGGTGATCCCTTGATGCCTCAGAACATGCCCTACCAACCGATCTCTTCTCCCCAATCCTATTCAATACTTCCTCATTAGTTATGTGATCTACCCATCTAATCTTCAGCATTCTTCTGTAGCACCACATTTCGAAAGCTTCTATTCTCTTCTTGTCCAAACTATTTATCGTCCATGTTTCACTTCCATACATGGCTACACTCCATACAAATACTTTCAGAAATGACTTCCTGACACTTAAATCTATACTCGATGTTAACAAATTTCTCTTCTTCAGAAACACTTTCCTTGCCATGGCCAGTCTACATTTTATATCCCCCATCATCAGTTATTTTGCTCCCCAAATAGCAAAACTCCTTTACTACTTTAAGTGTTTCATTTCCTAATCTAATTCCTCAGTATCACCCGACCTAATTCGACTACATTCCATTACCCTCGTTTTGCTTTTGTTGATGTTAATCTTATATCCTCCTTTCAAGACACTGTCCATTCCGTCCAACTGCTCTTCCAGGTCCTTTGCTGTCTCTGACAGAATTACAATGTCATCGGTGAACCTCAAAGTTTTTATTTCTTCTCCATGGACTTTAATGCCTACTCCGAATTTTTCTTTTGTTTCCTTCACTGCTTGCTCAATATACAGATTGAATAACATCGGGGACAGGCTACAACCCTGTCTCACTCCCTTCCCGACCGCTACTACCCTTTCATGCCCCTCGACTCCTATAACTGCCATCTGGTTTCTGTACAAATTGTAAATAGCCTTTCGCTCCCTGTATTTTACCCCTGCCACCTTTAGAATTTGAAAGAGAGTATTCCAGTCTACATTGTCGAAAGCTTTCTCTAAGTCTACAAATGCTAGAAACGTAGGTTTGCCTTTCCTTAATCTTTCTTCTAAGATAAGTCGTAAGGTCAGTATTGCCTCACGTGTTCCAATGTTTCTACGGAATCCAAACTGATCTTCCCCGAGGTCGGCTTCTACTAGTTTTTCCATTCGTCTGTAAAGAATTCGTGTTAGTATTTTGCAGCTGTGGCTTATTAAACTGATTTTTCGGTAATTTTCACATCTGTCAGCACCTGCTTTCTTTGGGGTTGGAATTATTATATTCTTCTTGAAGTCTGAGGGTATTTCGCCTGTTTCAACATATTGAACCCAATTTCACTGGACAAACTATAGTTAGTTTTTAGCAGTATTTTTTTAGCTGTTGCGGAGTCTTGCTGTGTTGCTGTTTCTGCCAGTACTTCATTCAACAGGTGAGATTCATAACACGTGATTGTTTCGTTTCCTTTGCGTAATGTAGGATCTGTCAATTCCTTTATTTCACCAATATGTTAGTGCAGAAATTATCATGTGTTTCAGGTTACATTATTATACCGTTCGACACTATTGTTTTTTTTTTTTAAACTGTTAGTTTTTTTCAAACAGTTCGCACTGACCAAGTCTACTGAGCATGAAATAATTGGTTTGCTTATTTATTTGCTTATAAATGAGATCGGTTTCCACACACACAGGATTCTTTTCAGTTTCATGTAAGTGATGTGGCTTTGAGCTCAGTAGCACATTTAGGTTGTCAGTTCACATTCCTAGGTTTGTATTTACGATAACACACATACACAAGTAAAGGCTACTCACTTACATCGTTCAAGTTGCAGTTCTAATTTTCTTTATTACGTAAGGAGCTCCAGAAAGGTTCAAAATCATGAAATGTTAATTTTTATTTTTTTACATTTTAAAAATCTACAGACTTTCCTCTTTCAATTGATGTATAATTTATTTGGTTCGCAAAAATTCAACAATTTTTAAAATGTTTTTGAAATACGTTCTGCATGGGCATGACCATGAATCTACATGCTCATCATGTACAATTTAGTGATGAGAGAGTGTCACAAAATAAGTGTTATGGCTAATCTGTGATATTTCGATATATATCACTCAGTCGATTGTCGTGTGCTTCATGTTTATTTACTCTTCTGTCCAAAAATGGTTCAAATGGCTCTGAGCACTATGGGACTTAACATCTATGGTCATTAGTTCCCTAGAACTTAGAACTACTTAAACCTAACTAACCTAAGGACAGCACACAACACCTAGTCATCACGAGGCATTGAAAATCCCTGACCCCGCCGGGAATCGAACCCGGGAACGGGAAGCGAGAACGCTTCCGCACGACCACAGTGGTAACAGCATTCGATGGCACATGGCATAAACGGGGACACACATCTCTCCATGGTGCAGTATCTGCCATCGGTGTGTATACAGGGAAAGTTTCAGATGTAGCAGTAATTTCTAAATACTGTACGTGTCCACAAAAAATATAGGTATACATGAAAATAACTGCACAACTAACTATAGTGTCAGTAGTGGAGGAACGGAAGTGGCTAGTGATGTTAGTACATTTCAATGTTCTGTTGCGTATCATAAAGGCTAATGTGAATTACTTTGGCGAATTTAAAAGTTTCAAACATATTCAACAGCTGAATATAGTAATGATGTTGTAGTGGAGAAATTTGAGTGTGTTGGACACGTACAGAAACGACTGGGATCAAGACTTCGGCGACTGAAAGCTTCGTACAAAAAACAAAAACTCAGTAATGGTAAAGGCTTAGATCGGAAGGGAAGGTTAACTGACAGTGTAATTGACAAAATACGGGAGTATTATGGAATGGCTGTTAGGCAAAACACACACAGTGTCGATTAAATGAAGAAGGCTGTTTGGGCTCTTTTTCAGCTGATGAATGTTCCCATCATTACTTGTGTCCCAAAGGAGAAAACAGTTGGTGTAAGCACAACAAGGGATTGCTAACTGATGAAGTGTACTCTCATAAACACAGTCTGCCCGATGCGGTAATGGAGTTGATAAAACCTATTTTCAGAGACTTAGCAGCACCTGAACTGTTGAAAAAGTGTGTTCATGGAAAAACTGAAAACCCCAATGAAACTGTAAATAGTGTTGTATGATCAAAAATCCCCAAGACCGTATTTGTTGGAATAGAAACACTTCACTTTGGTGTTGATGATGCTGTTGCTACTTTCAATGATGGCAATGTTGTAAGGTGCAAAGTATTTCGAAATATGGGAGTGAAGATAGGTTTCAACATGGAACGAATGATGCTTGCTTTATACAAGGAACGTCTTCGGGCTGCTGACACGGCTGCGAGTAGCCTGGAAAGATAATCCAGAGTAAACAGGAGGAGGAAATAGAGGAAGCTGGAGGAGAAGTTTGCAGAAGATGAAGATAATCCATCCTATGGACCTGGAATGCCCTGAAAAGGTATTCCAAATTTTGTCGCTCGATTCCCAAAAATTTTATTTTTTCATACAAATTACATGTTTTCTCAGGATCTACCGCACCAATTTGCTTCTAAATAACTTAACAGAGCCTTTCGCCAAAAACCTATATACTATTTAATTTATAAACAAAAAATGGCACATAAAAGTAGTGAATTTTCATTATAATAGAAAAATTAATCTCTAACAATTGAATTCAAATTTTTAAAAATCCCTTTGAGAAATTGTAGCCGTAATAAATAACATGTAAAAATTTCAACTTTCTAGCTCAAATATTTTCTGAGAAAATATGTAATTTACAAGCGCTACTTTAACATTGGAAAGATAGGGCTTTCTGGGGCTCCTTAGTGAATAGTTGCGAGCCCAAGCCCATTATAAAATCACCTGTTAAGCTACGCAGTAACGCCTATTACGACAGTCCTATGCCTTAGTTACACAGACCTTTAAATTAAACAATGTGTGCCTAAAGTTCAGCGCTAATTTAAAAGTTGTGTTTAGCTGGAACGAATAATCATGTGGTTGCCGCAATGAACGTTGTTGAATAGCTTAGTGAATGATTTGATGATGAGCGTGGACTCGAAACTACTTATCAAGTAATAAAGAAAATTAATGTTGCAACTTGGAAAGCTCTCTGCAGTTTTTTGTACAGAGGGGTCCAAAAAATTTATAACTGGCAAGCTAATTGACGGAGTTGTCTCATCTTTGGTAGAGTAATAGTTTGTAGTTCCGGCAATCGCCACACAAGCGTTGTATTGCGTTGTTTTGTTTTGTCAGATAACAGTCGCCAGATGGTCAGTGTTTTGTTCTTAGTTGCACCTAGTTACTCGAGTAAACATGGCTGGCGCAAGGCTTACATTCGATGAAAGGAAGTCAGTTTTGAAGTACGAAAACATTAATGAGGTGCAACGGCAATGGCGAAATGAGTATCAAACAGAGCCACCAACACGTTTAACGATTCGTCGCATTCGAGAAAATTTGAAGCCGAAGGCTGTGTTAAACATGTACACAAACAACTATCTGTACGACCTGTAACAGTAACACGTCCAGCTAACTCCCGTCGTGCGTTACAATTCACTCGCTCACCACAGAAGTCTGTGAGGCAGTGTGCCCGTGAAACTGGAGTGAGTCGCTGAAGTGTTCGGCGAATTTTGAAGACCACAAAGTGGAAGTGCTACATCCCACGATTGCTACACGCAATGAACGAGGACGACCCAGATCGTAGACTGGAGTACTGCGAGTGGTTTACTAATATGGTGCGCAACGATGAAGAGTTCGCAGAGATGATTGTGTGTTCTGATGAGGCACAGTTCAAACTCAATGGTACAGTAAATCGCCACAATTGCATCTACTGGGCAGCCGAAAATCCGAACGTCCATGTAGAAAAAGCCGTGAATTTGCCCGGAGTAAATGTGTGGTGTGGGTTGTCTTACCGGGGCTTGATTGGGCCTTTCATCTTTGACGGCACAGTTACCGGTGAGGTGTACCTTCAGAAGTTTCAGACATCCATTTTACCTGCCGTGCGAGACTTGTATGGAGACGGAAGAGTTTACTTTCAACAAGATGGTGCCCCAGCCCACTACCAAAATCGTGTTAGGGCGCATCTCGACGAAAATCTACCAGGAAGATGGACTTGCCGTAGAGATGCTGTGGAGTATCCACCACGTTCTCCATACCTAACTCCTCTGGACTTTCACCTGTGGGGAACACTAAAGGACGTCGTTTATCGACAAAAGCCACGCACATTGGATGAACTTCGAGAATCCATCGTACATTCATGTGCAAATATCCAACTGAACACATTGCAGTCAGTAGTTCGTGCTGCAGTTCGGCGGCATCGTTTGTGTGTGGATGTTAATGGTGACCATTTCGAACACCTACAGTGATATCTTTAAGTTTGACTTTAAGCTACACTTTCACCAAAAATGAGACAACTCCATCAATTAGTTTGCAAGTTATGGACTTTTAAACAGTGGATACATTTTTTGGATCCCTCTGTATATTGGTATTAATTAGTCCACAGATTATTAACTCGATTTCCTGTAAAGAAAATGAAATGGCTATTGCTTACTGATCGATGAGTGTATCAGGCGATGGGTGCTAATGAGCGTGCCACTGTTCGATAAGCAAATTGAGCGTGAAAAATATTACTTTAGTTTCTACCGTAAATAGTGCTAATAAAACTAAATTGAACTTCGTATTATAAGATGCAAGTTCTTTTTGTAATGCAATGCTCAAACAGCAAGACGCGATTCCCGATCGGCCTGCTTTCCAACAATGTATTTTGCTCTTCCTGACGCACCGCCTCTAAAACAGAAGAATACGCTGTATAAAACCATATATAAGGAATCTACAGGTGACTCATTAATTATAGACAATTATATGTCAAGTTTTTATTCCGGACTACATAAAGTACAAAATACACTACTGGAAATTGAAATAAGAACACCGTGAATTCATTGTCCCAGGAAGGGGAAACTTTATTGACACATTCCTGGGGTCACATACATCACATGATCACACTGACAGAACCACAGGCACATAGACACAGGCAACAGAGCATGCACAATGTCGGCACTAGTACAGTGTATATCCACCTTTCGCAGCAATGCAGGCTGCTATTCTCCCATGGAGACGATCGTAGAGATGCTGGATGTAGTCCTGTGGAACAGCTTGCCATGCCATTTCCACCTGGCGCCTCAGTTGGACCAGCGTTCGTGCTGGACGTGCAGACCGCGTGAGACGACGCTTAATCCAGTCCCAAACATGCTCAATGGGGGACAGATCCGGAGATCTTGCTGGCCAGGGTAGTTGACTTACACCTTCTAGAGCACGTTGGGTGGCAC
Organism: Schistocerca cancellata; assembly: GCF_023864275.1. Taxonomy (NCBI): domain Eukaryota; kingdom Metazoa; phylum Arthropoda; class Insecta; order Orthoptera; family Acrididae; genus Schistocerca; species Schistocerca cancellata. The sequence continues at coordinate 387,506,431 of NC_064626.1, read as the reverse complement.
GGGATACATGCGGACGTGCATTGTCCTGTTGGAACAGCAAGTTCCCTTGCCGGTCTAGGAATGGTAGAACGATGGGTTCGATGACAGTTTGGATGTACCGTGCACTATTCAGTGTCCCCTCGACGATCACCAGTGGTGTACGGCCAGTGTAGGAGATCGCTCCCCACACCATGATGCCGGGTGTTGGCCCTGTGTGCCTCGGTCGTATGCAGTCCTGATTGTGGCGCTCACCTGCACGGCGCCAAACACGCATACGACCATCATTGACACCAAGGCAGAAGCGACGCTCATCGCTGAAGACGACACGTCTCCATTCGTCCCTCCATTCACGCCTGTCGCGATACCACTGGAGGCGGGCTGCACGATGTTGGGGCGTGAGCGGAAGACGGCCTAACGGTGTGCGGGACCGTAGGCCAGCTTCATGGAGACGGTTGCGAATGGTCCTCGCCGATACCCCAGGAGCAACAGTGTCCCTAATTTGCTGGGAAGTGGCGGTGCGGTCCCCTACGGCACTGCGTAGGATCCTACGGTCTTGGCGTGCATCCGTGCGTCGCTGCGGTCCGGTCCCAGGTCGACGGGCACGTGCACCTTCCGCCGACCACTGGCGACAACATCGATGTACTGTGGAGACCTCACGCCCCACGTGTTGAGCAATTCGGCGGTACGTCCACCCGGCCTCCCGCATGCCCACTATACGCCCTCGCTCAAAGTCCGTCAACTGCACATACGGTTCACGTCCACGCTGTCGCGGCATGCTACCAGTGTTAAAGACTGCGATGGAGCTCCGTATGCCACGGCAAACTGGCTGACACTGACGGCGGCGGTGCACAAATGCTGCGCAGCTAGCGCCATTCGACGGCCAACACCGCGGTTCCTGGTGTGTCCGCTGTGCCGTGCGTGTGATCATTGCTTGTACAGCCCTCTCGCAGTGTCCGGAGCAAGTATGGTGGGTCTGACACACCGGTTTCAATGTGTTCTTTTTTCCATTTCCAGGAGTGTAGTTACACATACCAAAGTCTGCGGCTGATGCCGGCGGAGGTTCGAGTCCTCCCTCGGAAATGGGTGTGTGTGTTTGTCCTTAGGATAATTTAGGTTAAGTAGTGCGTAAGCTTAGGGACTGATGACCTAAGCAGTTAAATCCCATAAGATTTCACACACATTTGAACATACTTAAGTCTGTATTGCAAGACGGAACAAGCGACAGTGAATAACTGGAAGGAGCTTCTTCCCCCATTAAATATGAACTGTTTTAACAACTCACAGTTTTTTACGTATCGATAAATTTATCCGAATTTATTGACTTACATATATAGTCGTTGCTTTTATACTCCTATTGAAGTGTATTTTCTTTTTTATATTACGCTTGGATGTCACAGATTTTATTTCTTACGCTTTAGCTCTATACAGGAGTAATTTTTGATAATTTTAATGTAAAGCCTTTTAAACTGTAATTAATCGTGCTGACCAAGGTACTGGTGACCGTTGTGACGTCCCTTCATTTTAAGATCGACGCCAGGAGCAAAGTCAGATTCTTGGCAGTTAGGAGGTTAGGACCTACCAGGTAGTGGCAACCTAACTGAACTCGAGACTTCTCTCAGAACCTGCTCGTAAGACGGACACAGCATTAGAAATTTTGCCTTCACTGATGGCCTACAGCCTTATTACTGAGACCGAGTTTTGAAATAGGACCCACCATGGTCACTCAGAATCATTTTTGTCGGTATCAAGGGCTGTTAATACGTAGGAGAACGTTTAATCAAGTTTCCAGCACAGAGAACCTCAAAGTAGGCGCGATGTAGGCGAAAATTTCGCTCTATGGCCTTATGTACTTACAGTATAGTCTTCGAAAACCGAGTATGACGTTTACTATTCGCGATATGTAAAAGTTCTGTGACATTCACGCAATCAGGAGACAAACTGGCCAACCGGCTGTATAACACAGCGAGATGCAACGGTGTGTGGGCTAGGTAACACGACATCATTTCCACTGTTGCTTTTCGTTGCTATTATTTCTCACTCTCGCACGTCTCAACCGTACAGTGGCGTCCTCGATATAATTATTTCCAGTTGATCCCTGATCATAAGTGAAAGCTGATCATCTAAATTATGTATCAAGTCAACATTTCTCTTACTCAACACTACCAATCGTACAGGGATGAATGAGGTACCGTTAGAAAATTTCTTTTAATCGACTTCTGACACTGCATACCGATTCTGTGCTAAAACTTACAGTCTGTGGAAAACTTTAACATAAAAGAGACTTTAAACTATTACAGGCAAAAGGGCATCATGGATGCCCAGCTTCGTACCTGTATTTTACGAAACTAACTTATTAACCTCGAATAAGGGACTTCCTTTTCATATTACCTTATTACAAATACCATTTTATTTGTTTTCAAGTATTTATTAACTGGATAATTAGCATACAGCACGTCATACATAATAAACATGAGCACTGCGGGAGTCCATTAACTTTGCTCGTCATACAAGGTGATTTTTCTAAACTAATATAAAGTGTTATTATAATTAAAGTTAAACTCTCAAAATGCTGTTGAAATAACACAACTGGTCAGAATGACGTCAAATTGCAACGAATTATTGTCGGAGAAGGAAGAAAACGTATGGCAGAAGAAAAAAATATTATGAAAACTGATCAGGGGGTGGCGCTGTATGTGTCGGAATACGTAAATGAAAACACCTCTCATACGCACGACCCATTCAAGTTGGTATAAACATGCTGGGTACAACGCTTTTCCTCTTTCTCGTCTGCGACGTTCGCAATGACTGTCCCAATGCAGAATCTCGCTCTGCTTGTAAAGCTGTATTACAAGAATGATGACCGTGCAACGTCGCTCTGCAGATGTTCTGGATACTGAAGAGTTTGAAAAGAGGCGTTGGTCCGATGGCTGCCATGGGTCTGGAGAAAACGATTCGGAAACTCGAAAAGACAGGTTCTTTTGGTGTGCAACCTGGTAGAGGGAGGAAACGAATTGATTCGACGTCAGTGGAAGCAGTGGCCACAGCAATGCAGGAGGCGACGAGTGGCAGTGTGCAAACGTGTAGTGCACGGAGAATTTCCCGAATATTGGACACACTCGTGAGCAAGGTGCGTAAAATCCTACGAAACATCCTTCTTTGCTATCCATTTAGAATTACTCATGTGCACGAGTTGCTTCCTGTTGACCTGCCAACAAGAGAGAGCTTCGCTTTAGAATTTCTTGCTCGCATGAAAGTGGACAATGATTGGCCGTGGAAGATTTTGTGGACAGGCGAAGCCCACTTCCATCTGACAGGATATGACAGTACACAGAATTGTCGAATATGGACAACGGAAAATCCACACGCAAATCAACCAGTACCACTTCATCCTGAAAAGGTACAGTGTGATCCGGGTTTACGGCATCATAGGACCATATTTTTCCAAGAGATAGGTGCTTCCAGTCCAGTTACCTGTACCGTCATTGGTAAGCGCTGTGAGTGTCTTTTGCTGAACACTTCATTCCAGCTGCCCAACAGCGTGGATGTGTGGGTGGAATCATTTTTATGCAGGATGGCGCTCCTCCGCAGATTGCAAATCCAGCTAAGCAGCTGTTGAAGCGCCATTCCGGAAGTGCTAGAGTTATCTGCTGCCATTTCCTTACAACCTGGCCGTTCTGATTACCTGATCTTAATCCGTGTGACTTCTGGCTGTGGGGCTATCTGAAAGATGTTGTGTTCAGTGTTCCGATTGCAAACGTAGCTTCTTTGAAAGCACGTATTGCGTAACACATTCTGAACGTGAGCCCGGAAAAACTTCTTCAATCACTTGTGGAATACGCTGTTCCTCGATTTCAAGTTGTCACAGACAACGGTGGACAGCATATTAAACATGTTTTGCGCCAGTCACATGGAGATTAAGAATCCGATTTGATTTTGATTGATGCTTTTCATGCGGTTTTTGGCCTCACGACAATTAAAAACCTATTGTTCGCATCCGATGTGATATGACCTTCCCGTGGTCGATGGGCTTACGTAACTAACAGTATCACACATGTAAACCTATGCACACTGAGCAGTACAATTTGTCTAACGTCAAACGTACACCATAGGAATTGCATGAGACATTTGTCATTTTAGTCGACCACTATCAAATTATGATGCTTACAGCGCCATCTATTGCTATATTTTGTAAGTATTTATTTTTCTTCTGCCATACGTTTTCCCCTTCTCCGATAATATTCTGTTGCAATTTGACGTCATTCTGACCAGTCGTGTTATTTCTACAGCGGTTCGAAAGTTTAATTTTAATTATAATCACGCCGTACATTCCGAAACGACAGACATATTTCTCACTATCGCCAAGTATCCTCATACCAACAACTAGACTTATCCCAAATACTATCATTATTTACAACTATAAAAATGCGGAAGTTTCGCATGGGGTCCCCTGTTTACAGTTAATGCTCAGCTGATTGACACCGGGGAAACTATTGTAATACCACGGATAAGTGTAACACCATCTGATCCAAGCATGCCTTTTCAGTTGACGACAAGACAGTTGCCTGTTAAAATTGCAGTTGCCATGACTACAAATAAGTCATAGGGACAAATGTTTCTATGAGGAGAACTATACTAGCATTTATCAAATTCCGTCTTTACTCAGCTAAATCAGCTAACATTTTTGTATCCCTTAAAGAAAATGAAAAACAAAAAATACACGGAGAGTGCATTCTTACGCCAAATATCATTTACACCGAGGTATCGTAATGCTCTGTAAATATTTTTGTTTAAAATTATGTGCGTGGGAACGTTTATACAAGGATGTATCATTAATTGGTGATTATTGTTTCACGTTTTTCTGTTAATTTTAGCGATGTTTTCTCTTAATCCCCACAACTAACCTTATCCCAACGACTGCACTTATTACAGATATTGCCATTATTTAAAACGATAAAAGCTCGAAAGTTTCGGATGTGCCTCCTGGTGCTGAATACTTCTCGATCCCGATGCTTAATACACATTTAATGTTTAGTTGTAAATGTTAAATTCAGGCTACATTTCAATTAATGGGTCAAATTTGGGTTCGTCCCATTATAATGAATACGGGGCGACCTTTCCTGTTTACCTTTATCTCCAGGACAAGCTCCGATTTACTGACGTTAAATGGCTGGAAGAAAGGTGGAGTCAAATGCTAGCAAGGCCAGTCGGTATAGCACCACCATCTTTGAGTTCCACTTATTGGAGGAACTGACAGGCGCATAAGGCTCAAATCCACGGTTAGGTTTTCCAAGCGAGCCCTAACACCGTCCTTTCTGATACCGTTAACCCTGAACGAAATCAGATAGCTGCCAATACAAAAGCGAGCTCTGGCATCTTCCATTCGCACAATAAAACATGACACTTTCTGGGAGTGCAAGACTCGCCAACCGTAGCTGGGAAACAATACAGACCGCTATAGCAACACGGCGTTGTAGCAGGGATTGTGTGTGCAGTGTTGATGCGATTACTCTGGTTATCCATTGCTCCTACAGCGGCCTACGTGTTAGGCAGAGATCACGTGCCAGCCAAGCTACTGTGTACGTTAACGAAATATTAAATAGAATATAACTACCTTATATTTAAAATACGAATGATATTTAATAGGTAACGTTGAGACATATAGAATGCATTTTATTTCCTAAACCAAGAAATAGTCAATGAGTGGGTTCGTTCTGCAGTTCTGTAACAATATTTTTGTATGTTTGGTTTGTTATTGGCTAATGCATATTGTAATCCCCCAAGTTCATTCCGCTCCTTGCTTTTGCTTTCATTGCAGCTATAGTCGAAAGGCTACTTTCACATCTGTAAGTTGGGGCGAGTGCGACTGATATTCTTAAGAGTTCTTCCGATAATAATGGATTCTAGTCACCTACCATCTGCCAAAATAATATTACTTCTGTTTTACCCAAATCATTTTTAAGTTTATTGTCTTTGCGGGGTCCTAGAAATCTTACTTTGTCGAAAATAGTGATTCCCTGCTCTGGAAATGACCATTAATGCAGGCATTTCCTTGTCGATTTTCCAAATCAGAAAAATACAGGGTGGTCTAAAGGGATAGAGCTACCGTTTTAAGACAAAAAGAGATACATGAACGGAAATTTAGAGCCAAATAATATGAGATGCAAGAGAGGGGAAAACATGTGACGTTATGACTCCAACATGACGGTTATTTTGGAAGTTGTTGCCGTGAATGCAACTCGTCAATTTCACAGGGCAGGGTGCGGTGTGACATGTCAAACTGATAGAGAATTATACGAAAAAAATGAGGCCTTTCATTTGAGAATAGTTTTACTGACTATCGTGGTTTTTGGCTCCCGAATTATGTCGCACTTCGTACAGGAGGAGGCAAGTACTGGTGATAACACATGAAGGGCACAGGATGTGCTCTATATGTTATTCAGCAAGTTGTAGTGAAGCTTCTGTTAACCACTCCACCCACGCACCAGAATGTGGGTACCAGCATCAGCAGCCCGCTCTGTGACTTGTATGTGTTTGTGATCATCACTGCAGTTACCTTCGCGTGTTCGCACAGATGGAAATCTAATGGACGTAAATCCGGGGAACGTGATGGCAACTCCATCAGACCTCTGCGACCTACTCATGCACGAGGAAACTGGATGTCTAGGTATCACCAGACAGCCGGCCTTTGATGATGTGGTACTCGATCATGCTGAAAGAAAGATGGAAAGGTCCGATTTTCAGAGAGTTGAGACCTGAATGAAGTAGGGCTCAGCAATAAGAAGACCTCATATTTCACAACAAATAATCACACTTTCGATGCGCCGGGTGTCTTCAATAGATGGATCCCCTGAGGGCTGACCTCGGACCAATAACTATGATTCTGTTTAAAGAATTTACTTTTCCGTTCACATAGAAAGTAGCTTCCTCCATAAGAAGTACATCATAGGCAGAAACGACGGTTTTTGTGCAGCTTGCGTATCACCATTCTGCAAACTGAACCCGATTACCTGGATCGTCCTTGATGAAATTCTGCAACATTCAAGTGTGCCATTTATGTGCGACAATGAATCTCATTATTGATATATGGCCGACCTCTGTCTGCTGTGAGTTGCGGCAATTGATGCACCCTCGACTTTCGCTGAACTATGCCAGAACAGCGATTGGTATTACTTCATCCGTAGCCACTTTCGACTGTCCAGCTCAAGGATTCTATGTGACACAGCCAGTTTGATGGAATTTCGCGAGAAACGAAAAGCACTGTGGGCAATGGGAGATCTGACTGGCTAGCTTTCGTGGCTTAGTGGCGTCGGTCTGCTTTCGGCTGCGTTGGGGCGAGGACGTCCGCTGCGCCCCGCCGTGCGCGACCGTGAGCGCTTGCTTGTGTTTACCTTCTCGCGGCGCGAGTTGTATGTATTTGTTCCAAGTTCAGTGCGACTATGGCACACACATGGCGCCACGATACGATCAAAAATTACTTTCCAACCAGATCACGCGCGTCCTCGAGCCTATGAAATAGAACAGTTCATACGCGACGATCTACGTTTAGATCCGGCGACTGTCGTCGGAATACATTTTTCTGTAACGGCGAGCGTGGTTTATGTTAAAATGACCAGTGCAGAGGTCTGCGCGACAGTGGTGTCTAAATACTCGAACTCTCTCAGATTCAAACATTCTGACGGGCATATCGGTGCAGTGACGGTGGATCATGCAGGCATGGGCCTAAGGACTGTAAGGGTTTTTGAGCTCCCCTTCGAGGTCCCAAAGGAAGTTGTCAAGGACGCCTTCCGACCATATGGCAATGTTATCAGCCACGTTGCAGAAAAGTGGCAAACTTTCTCGACGTATAAGGTCTACAATGGTGTGCGCCAAATTAAACTTGATCTCAAGAAACATGTGCCGTCCTATTTGAACATCGGTGGCTGTCGTACAATCATCATGTACGACGGTCAACCGCGTACATGTTCCGGATGTGGGCAGGAAGGCCATGTTCGATCGAGCTGCTTACAACGTAGAATTACGCAGATACCAGTGGGAGACTCCGTTTCCCCGATGGGGACGACAATCCTGCCCCTCACGTACGCTCAGACGACGATGCGCACCAGAGATGAGGACGACACGGGCGATCGGGCACATCCATCGACGTCAGAAGGACCAAGGGAGGAAGAGGAAGGACCCTCGGTGCCAACCCATATGTCGCCCCCTCCACAGCAACGACAGCAGCAATAGTCCCACGGACTCCAGACGCATCATAACATTCAGAACGCGATGGACGTGGACGCGAACATTGTCCCGACCGCGGCTTTCCTAGCAGAAGGTGATACGACGCTGGATTGTCTCCCGCATTCGGATACGGATGTCCACGTTCGAAAGCAACGTTCGCCTCCACGACGCAAGCGACGTCGGCGGACCCCTTCTGACGATTGCCTCCTACACACGGCCGGTCAAGAAGGGGACATCTCATCAGACGGCATGGATGTTGCGCTTGCTGAGGATCTAAGTGGTGTAGACGGTTCACTTGCCCATACTACGAGTGCCCAGTTACTTCTTGCACCACAGACGCAGAAGGTCGCGTCGATGGCTCTGAGTACTATGAGACTTAACATCTATGGTCATCAGTCCCCTAGAACTTAGAACTACTTAAACCTAATTAACCTAAGGACGTCACACAACACCCAGTCATCACGAGGCAGAGAAAATCCCTGACCCCACCGGGAATCGAACCCGGGAATCCGGGCGTGGGAAGCGAGAACGCTACCGCACGACCACGAGCTGCGAACTCGCGTCGATGGATGGCGCTCCGTCTACCTCTACCAAAGACGACGTACGTGAGAGAGATATAGGTGGCGATCAGCTACACAGCATCGTGTTGCACCCACTGTGGTCGGACGATGTTGAGGAACATCCTGGATAGGCCACGGGTGACAGGGGAGGAGGTGGCGTTGGGGATACCACTCCTAGCGTGAAAGACTCATAATTTGTAACGGGTTTGGTGTGTCCGGCATCTCTTGCGGTTAGCTTTGATTGCCATGGCGTCTACCCTAGGTGAAGAGGCTAGGCAGAACACCCATCGCCTTGCCACAATCAATATCAACGCGATAAGGGCACCACACAAACTGACAATGCTACAACGCATTTGCTTGATGCGGCGGACATCGACGTGGCCATCTTACAGGAAGTATGTGTCGCTAGTTTCCCTGACTTCTACGGATATACCGCCCACATCTCCCACGCCTCTTCTACCGATTGTGGTGTGGCTGTTCTGCTACGGGACGGTTTGGCGGCTACGGACGTACTGTACTTACCGAGTGCAACAGCCATGGCAGTAACTGTCAACGGTGTACGACTCATCAATGTATATGCCCCTTCAGGATCAGGGAGACGGAGAGATCGGGCCCGCTTTTTTTCGGAAGATATTACGCCTCTATTTACGGGCCGCATAGACGATATGGTGATCGGAGGAGATTTTAACTGTACATTATCTCCGTCTGACCAGCAGCCACATCACGTACCGTGTGCGGAATTGGAAATGCTAGTGCGTGACTTCCACCTGATTGACACGTGGCGCCACATCCATGGCCCAGCTCCTGGTTACACCCATTATACAAGTCATTCATCAAGTCGGTTAGACAGGATTTACGTCACAAGCACCCTTTCGATGGCGAGGAGAGGAGCAGAGCTCTGGCCCACTGCTTTCACCGACCACACAGCCTATATTTGCACCATTGCCCTCCAACCTGCACTTGTGTGGCGCAGTAGGCCACCCTGGAAACTGAACGTCGCCCATCTGGACGAGCCGGCATGTAAAGGTGCTATCGAAGAATCGTGGAGCGCGTCCTTACAGCGTCGTGGTCGTTACCGTTGGTGGATTGAAAGTGCTCTTAGGCGCACCTTCATGGCTTACGGCCGGAAAGCGGCGGCATGGAGGAGGAGCACAGAAAACTTTTATTACACCGTCCTACGGGAATGTCTTGCTATGGAGCCCTCACCTGACAGGCAGATCATAGTCAGTCGCTCGAAAGCGAAGCTCGTCTCCTTAGCACGCCATCATTTACAAGGCGCTGTTATACGGTCGCGTGCTCCAGACATGATACAATCAGAAAGGCCATCTATGCACCACGTGCTCCTAGAACGCAGGAAGCGCCGTAGGGCACTGGTAACCGACATGATAACGGACGACGGACGGCACGTGGCAGAACAAGCAGATATAGCAGAAGCCTTCTATGGGCATTACGCTCAACTTTATTCAGCAGTGCTCCCTGATATGGCGACGGTAGACACAGTTTCAGCACATGTCCACGGTACAGTTCCACCAGACATGGTACCGACTTTACTGGGAGAAGTGACAGAAGAGAAAGTGCTCGACGTCACTGGTAAAGGTGCTCCCCGTAAATCACCAGGAATCGATGGATTACCATTAGAGTTCTATGGAGCATTTAAACAAATGTTGGTACCGTGTTGGGTTGAAATTTGTCAGGAATTGACGTCCCCGGGTATACCGTTGCCTGCACCGTTCTTGGAAGGACTGATTGTCCCCATCCATAATCCGAAGGGACGGAATCATGTCCGCGATTATCGCCCCTTAACGTTATTGAACAGTGACTTCAAGATCTTTTCGAGGCTGCTATCAGAACGTCTTCGCGGCACACTATTGCACGTCCTGTCCAGCGATCAGATGTCCTTGGGGGGACCCAACAACATCAGAACTGCGTTATGTCGTTACAGGGATCTCATCTCTCTTGCACGGGTGAGACGTTTGCCGGCAGCCCTGGCGTCTATTGACTTTAGCCAGGCTTTTGAGCCGGCCGGAGTGGCCGTGCGGTTCTAGGCGCTGCAGTCTGGAACCGAGCGACCGCTACGGTCGCAGGTTCGAATCCTGCCTCGGGCATGGATGTGTGTGATGTCCTTAGGTTAGTTAGGTTTAATTAGTTCTGAGTTCTAGGTGACTGATGACCTCAGAAGTTAAGTCGCATAGTGCTCGGAGCCATTTGAACCATTTGAACCAGGCTTTTGACCGTGTGGGCCACACTTTCCTCACGGCCGTTCTACGGCGCATGGAATACCCCGACCCCTTTATTACAGTGTTGACACGCCTTCTGCATGGTGCTACTTCTCGAGTTCTTGTTAATGGAAGACTGACGGCACCCATGCCGATCCGCCGATCAGTACGACAGGGATGTCCATTATCAACATTGTTACTTGCATTGGCCTTAGAACCCTTGTGGTGTGGTCTCCGAGACAGGCTCACTGGGATACAGTTCGACGGCTCCATCTATCGCTGCACCGCATATGCGGATGATTTGATGATCGTCATACGCGGAGCTGACGATATGGCTGCGGCGTTGGACTGGATTGCAACCTACGGTACAGCTTCTGGTATCCAAATCAACGTTGACAAGTCTGTCGCCTTGAGCATCGGGATTGGGCTACCGCAGGAACCCATTGCCCCCTTACGCTTCAGTGATACTGTACGCTGCTTGGGCTTAGATTTCGTGAACGACATGCGACGCGCGACGACGCTCAATTATCGACGCCTTCTTAACCAAATTAGGGCCGGAATTGCAAATCAGCGCTTGCGATCCCTCAACATCGTTCAGCTGGCGTATTATGCCAATGTATACCTTGCGTCCCGCATACCGCATGTCGCCCAAACGCTACCCATTCCGAAGTCCTTGGCTCGTAGCATTATGGCAGCGCTGGGATATTTCGTCACCGCTGGTATGTTACTGAAGATCAGATACGTATCTCTTACCCTCCCCAAGGAAAAAGGTGGTCTCGGCCTAGTTAACGTCCATGACAGGGCCATTGCCCTCTATGTTAGCTCACATTTATGTCTGCTGCGCCGTTGTCCTACGAGCCTCACGAGTCTGCTTTTGACGGTGCTACGACCTGCTTCACTAAGAGCGCCAGTGCCACTACAGGACATCCCAGCACCCCTCTTTTATATAGGACGTTTCTATTTAGAACAAAGTTATTGCAGTGTAGCGCTCACGACACCACAAATGGCCACAACTCGACGCCTATATCATGACATGCTGCAACGCCGCCCCTTAAATGTGGTCGAACTAAAATATCCTGACGTACGGTGGCGCGTGGTGTGGAAGACTGTACACGATGCGATGCTTGATTCCGATGTTGTTTCCCAATGGTATGTAGTCGTTAATGGGAAGCTGGTGACGCAAGAACGTCTCTACAATATCCACATGGTAGAATCTCCCAATTGTGTGAGTTGTAATACAGTAGATTCTGACGAAGACCGCCTCAGCTGTGGAGAGGCGGAAACGGTTTGGAACCTAGTGCGGCAGATGCTGGCTTATCTCTTGCGCGTTAGGCCGGAGCATGTATCTGCACGCACGTTATTGTTTCCGGATGAGACATTTTACCCCAAGACTCGAACCAACTCCGTCACCTGGATACGTGAACATGCGGTCCATTACCTCTGTCGTGACGGACACAAGAATTTCGTTGACTTCTGGCTCTATTTGCAAGAAAGACATCATGCTATTTCCGGGCATACCAGATATCGACAGTGCTTCGCAAACTACCTATGGAGTGCCTTTCACAGCCCGCCGTGCAGCTGGAATGTTCCAGGCAGTGGCAGATGAGGTCAGAACGAACTGCAAACGAGCATATATTGAACAATCTTTACCAGTGGGCGCAGCCGCTGGGAAACCTAACTACGACGTGGTAGCTTTCTTTTCATGTTATTTATGTTTCATATCTTCGATGGTGTCTTCATTCTGTTTTAGTTTTCCAGGCTTGATTAACTATGACCGTTCGCACATTGATACCTATATACATAAAAAAGATTAAAATAAAAGTGGGCAGGAGACCTGCGTTCGAATCCAAATAAATACACAAGAACAAAATAAGAACAAAATGAACAACAAATAAAATATAATAAAATATTATACCCTTTCCTCTCTCCTTTTATTTTTTTATTTTTTTATTTTTTTTATCAAAAGTTCAGAGGCATATTTAATTTTTGTTCGTTGGCGGAACCTGAAGTGGTGGCGAACGGACGTCCTTGTTAGCTTTAGGATGAAAGTGGCGGTGGCACTAGCTTTGTTTTTGTTTTTAGGCTAGAAAAAAAGGGGATATGATTCCTGCTTAGCGTAAAAAAAGGATAAGAAATATTAAAAAAACAAAAAAAGTGAAAAGTTTAATCTTTTATTTTCAGACAATTATTATCTGACAAACTCTTTTTTTCATCACTTTTTTGGGAGTGATTATAAAAAAAAAAAGTGGCAAACGCACCTGCCTACTAAGCAGTAGACTTGGGTTCAATTCCCTGCTTTGATTCAAAGTTTTACTCACCGCTTCAGTCTCTATACATAAAATCATATCTGTATGAGACCAGTAAACTCTCTGAAGTTGTGTTATTACATCTGCATGCGATGCTTCTTGCTGCTCTTGTCCATGTGCAATCATTTCAGCATTCGCCTTAATCCTTTTAGGGAAACCATAAAACCTAAACATGGATGGCCCGCCGGCATTTGAAGAACTCGTCTGTAAACAGTGGTAAGGTACAAATTGATTGTTTTGAGAAACTGCGTAGTAAAGTTACAAGGAAATTTCATTAAGATTTCATGTACAAGGAATTTGATTTTTGTATTCAGATAAGTCATTGTTTTCAAATATGTCCACAGTAACGAGACATTTTTAAAATGGTAAACTGTGCCGAGGAGTTTGTTCTTAGAATTTCATCAATGGATACTTAAAACTTTTCACACGCAAACTGACTGCATTTAACAGGGTTGACTTTGACGTAGCATTGTCTAATTCCTGGGCGAATTAACGACACATTAATGCTAAACTTCTCAAAAATATAAATTTAGATATTTCCAATTGTTTCAGTTTTTGATACTAAGATTTGTGTTAACTATTTTTGCAACAGTAAAGTATAACAACCTCAAAAAATAATCTATGATCTAGCACAATATAAACTTAATTTTAGCAAACACCTTAATACAGCATGTGAAAAGTGTTAAGGATTGCCCTTAGCATTTCTGCCATCATCCTGTCACGTACACTCTCGTAAATTATGGTAAAATGCACAGCACTGTTTGCTTGCTTAAATAATTATTCTTATTTACCTGATTCGCTAATATTTCTGAAGCGCATTTGCGTTCAGAAACATATTCAGGTTCTTTATCTGACATGGGAAACTTCCCACACCACCCTCCTCAGACTTAATGGTAATATGACCCAGTGGATAACCCGTCAAAAACTGAACATAGATCTAGCATGAAAACTGGAAGAAGGTGAACTGAACTGTGAAAAAAGTAGCAAAACATAAACAGTGAACAGTCAAGGCTCAAGATGTGCAACATCGAGCGTATTACAAGAACAATGATGTCGTGATTGTGTGATCACGGTGTTGGACTGGAAAGCTGATTCATGTTCAAACCTTGCTCGTCCCCCACTTTTTCCCACAAAGTTATGAACTGTCCATCCGGCTAACGACGTGTCTGTTCCGTTTCTGTAGTCTTGGCAGTTGTCATACTATTCACTAGTTTCAGAATATGAGTCATGTGGTAAGAACATATTACTGCCGCAATTAAATTGATGAATAGTGAGAGCAGGCGAGACGCCACGTAGACCTCTCGCAGAAAAGGAAACAACAAATAAACAGGTGTTAACTATGTTGCAACAAAAGACTTCTAGAGTCAAAACTTTCAGGACAGATGCAAGAGTCATAACATGTGATACTTGTGTGGTATGTCTGGTGGTATCTTCCTTACACCTCGCTGTTGCAAACGGACGTTACAACACGATACAACCACAAATCTGAGTACAGCGAACAGCCACGTCAATGACTGGACGTATAATTCATAATTTTGTGGAAAAAAAATGATGCGTGGAGGAGATCTGAACAGTGGTCTACCACTCTGCATTTCGACGTCAGGACCACACAGCCGCAACACCGTTCTTCTTGCAGTTCGCTCGATGTTGCATATATTTAGCTATGACCGTTCACTATTTGTACGTTACTTCTATTTTCAGAGTTCAGTACACCTTCTTCCAGTTCTCATTTTTGATCTGTGTTCAATGTGTTCAGTTTTTGACGAGTTATCGACCGACATCTTACCACTAAATTTGAGGGGGGTGGGGGGGGGGTGGCGGGATGCGATGATGTGTTTCCCTTATGGGTCGCAGTTATCCACACCACCCTTAGATTCGAACAAGCCACCCCGAAAAGCATTTTCCTGGCACGAACACCTCACGTGTTACTTCTACTGGCAGCCATGTGTTTGGCACCTACCGTTGTTTACATGCACACATGTTGACGAAGCTGCCACTAGCGAGAACCTGAAATCAGAGAAAGAGCTGCAGTTACTCCGTTTATCGTCGAAACATCAATTAATATGAATAATGCACATCACGTATCATGTTTTACATGCAATAACTCTGTTTCTCCTCGACTGTCCCTTACTGTTGTTTACAGTCGGGCCGGCCGGAGTGGCCGAGCGGTTCTAGGCGCTACAGTCTGGTACCGCGCGACTGCTACGGTCGCAGGTTCGAATCATGACTCGGGCATGGATGTTTGTGATGTCCTTAGGTTAGTTAGGTTTAAGTAGTTCTAAGTTCTAGGGGACTGATGACCTCAGAAGTTAAGTCCCATAGTGCTCAGAGCCATTTGAAGCATTTTTTTGTTTACAGTCGAAGTCTTCATTTGAACTGAGATTATGTATGAAGCGTCGTAACCTGGTTTAGCTGCGCTCGGCTACGATAGGGCCCTTTTCTCCTTGTTTCCGCTGCCTTGAATGAAGATGACATCGTCATCAAAGAAAGGAATCCAGAAAGAAAGGTTAGTGTGTAACATCCAGTCTTTGAGGAAATCATCGGAGTGCACAAGCTTTATAGAGCAACATGAGCAGGATTATAAGCTATGTTCTTCTCAAAGGGACCATCCCAATATTCGCCTTAATCCGTTTACGGAAATGTATTTATTACACTTATTCTCTGCTCCTTTATCAAGTCCTACCTTATTGAGCCTTTATCACAGGTCGTTTAATACTCATGTGGTGTAATATATAATTCCCGTCTTACCCCCTGGACCCTTCATCTTGGCTGTTGTAGGTCCCAGAGCAAGCTTCCTGTGTTTGGAAGATAATTGATCTTCCTTTATGAAATCTTTTATGGTTATAGCCTACTTTACTGACTTTTTCATCATGGAAAATGTTTTCAGCACGCAAAGAAACTATTGAAAGCCCTGACAGGGTGAAGCACTTTTCAGAGGAGTGCTACTAGCGGGGGCAGCGAAGATTCCTGTATGCCACCTGCTGTGGCTGGTGGGCTAAACGGAATGGATGTACAAAGAATATCGTGGAGCGGCTGCGAGCTCGTGAAGTTGGCGAGCCAGCCGTCAGCCCTTGCGGGTGTTGTAGGGAATGCGCATGACTTCTGGGATGGAGAATGTGTTTCAAGGATTAAGACAGAAGTCGGTACTTGATCCTTCGTTATCAACAAAGTTAATTTTCTAATATGGTAAGCCTCCAAGATTTCTAAACAGCGTTCTGTATGTGAGTACAGAATCAAGCTTTGTCACTTTCTGTTTTTCTAGACGAATGTGGCAGTTAAGTGGCGTACACATACTCGGTACGAAGGAGCCACATGTCAGATTGCAAAGTCATTATGTTAAACAGATTAAGGAGGTTAATGTATGACATGAACTCCGCGACGTCTAATTGAGGCCAGAAATTACTTTTTTGTGTGGAAGATGCTAGGAGGAAACGATTTTATGGACTGTTAGCGGTGTACATTTCATTGGTCGGATCTCAGACTTAATTTTAATAGTAAAGCAGTGCAGAGGATTAATCGTTAGTGAACTCTTCCGACTAGATCGATGGAGTGCGCCGCACTACACTAACAAGGGGAGGCCACGACGTTTGGAACGCGGATTTACTGTAAACTTCATACTCTCGTAGTACTCCATGAGGACAACAAAATGTGTAAGCAGTAGCTCGTACTTCTCAAGCGTTATTGAGAAAAACCGCAAGATAATTTCGTTTGTTAAATATATACTAGTGCGTGGCCATTTTTACCATGAAGCGGCGGCCGCCGAGTGGTTACCGTTCAAGCCCCGTAATCGCAGGATCGCTGGAACGAGTCCCGTTCGTCAGCTTTTTTATTTCTAACACAGTCATTTTCTTTATTTGTATTACAATTGATATAATGGGAAAAATACGTGTAATCGGATGAAATTTCATTAAATTTACAATGTTATTTGGTAATATACAAATTTTTACTACCACAAATAATATAATATTCATAACTACTTACTAGTAAACGACCAAACGCATACAGTTATACTAAAAGTGTATGCTTGTGCGTGATTTGAGAAATCCCTTATACCTGGAAGGAGCCCGAAACTACTTGTTACGTGCAAGTTTTGACCGGCACAGACGGTTTTCGAAAGACGTACAATTAATCGTCGCTTTCCACATTACAAGTTGCAGGTGTTATTTTTCGTAAAAACATGTAAAACATAAAGTTAAACGGCACCAGCTGCATTGAATAAATGCTACGTTTCCGCATACGCAAAGCTTTTTGAGGTTTTCCGTGGAAAAGCAAACCTCGTTAACATTTTCAAAAACCTCTCTTTGAGCCGATAATATGGAAGGAAACCATGCATAACGCCTTAAATATCGGCGCTGATAATTGGTCATGCAGTATCGACTGTATTTTAATAGCGTCTTCACGAGAAGCAATTTCTCGTTTTCTTTCGATTAAATACGCACAGTTTTGAAGAGACGGACAAGCATACATTTTCAGTATCACTTTGCAAGTTTTAGGGGTAAAACCCAATGGGACTCTGGGCAAGTAAGGCTAGCAACCTGCTTCCCTGGTACTTTAAATATGATGCTGGCAACAATCAGAGCAAAATGCCTCGGACCTTTGGAGGTGACGGAGTCCCACCTCTAACTGACAAACCAGGGACTCCTAAGAAACGACTTGGCAAACAAATGGTAATGAGATGGGGAGCTATTAATATCAATGGGGCCTACTCTGGGAAGAAGGTAGAGCTGGCAGAGGCTGCAAGTAAGATGGGGCTGGACGTTTTAGCTGTTAGTGACATTCGGGTAAGGGATGAGAAAGAAGAGGAAGTGGGAGAATACAAGGTCTACCTGTCAGGAGTCAAAGCAGGAATAGCACAATGGGGTGTAGGGCTTTACATCAGGAAAGAAATGGAACCCAGCGTAGTTGCAATAAGGTATGTAAACGAACGACTGATGTGGGTAGATTTGACAGTGTCTAGCAAGAAAATTAGGATTGTGTCAGTATATTCGCATTGTGAAGGGACAGATCAAGATAAGATGGATAGTTTTTATGAGGCACTCAGTGATGTAGTTGTTAGAGTAAAGGACAAGGACAGTGTTCTGCTCATGGGTGATTTTAACGCCAGGATTGGAAATCGAACAGAAGGGTATGAAAAGGTTATGGGTAAATTTGGAGAGGATATGGAGGCCAACCGGAACGGGGCTTAGTAATCACAAACTCCTTTTTTAAACATAAGAACATTCACCGGTATACTTGGGAAGGCAGCGGAACCAGATCTGTCATTGACTATATAATAACAGATCAGGAATTCAGGAAGGCTGTGAGGGACACACGTGTATTCAGGGGATTCTTTGATGTTACTGATCATTATTTAATCTGCAGTGAAATTGGGATTGTGAGGCCGAAAGTGCAGGAGGTCAGGTCCATATGTAGGAGGATAAGAGTGGAGAAACTTCAGGATAAGGAAATCAGGCACAAGTACATAACAGCGATCTCAGAAAGGTACCAGTTAGTTGAATGTAGTCAATTACAGTCATTGGAAAAGGAACGGACAAGGTACAGGGACACAGTACTTGAAGTAGCTAAAGAATGTTTTGGAACAGTAGTGTGTAAAAGTAGGATGAAGCAAACAGCTTGGTGGAATGACACAATCAGGGCAGCCTGTAAAAGGAAAAAGAAGGCGTATCAAAAATGGCTACATACTAGAGCTCAGGTAGACAGAGAAAGTTATGTTGAAGAAAGAAACAAAGCCAAACAGATAATTGCAGCATCCAAGAAGAAATCGTGGGAAGACTTTGGAAACAGGTTGGAGACTATGGGTCAAGCTGCTGGAAAACCATTCTGGAGTGTAATTAGCAGTCTTCGAAAGGGTTGTAAGAAGGAAATGACAAGTATTTTGGACAGGTCAGGAAAACTGCTGTTGAATCCTGTGGATGCCTTGGGCAGATGGAGGGAATACTTTGAAGAGTTGCTCAATGCAGGTGAAAATACAATCAGTAATGTTTCAGATTTCGAGGTAGAATGAGATAGGAATGATGATGGAAATAGGATCACATTTGAGGAAGTGGAGAAAATGGTCAATAGATTGTTGTGCAATAAAGCAGCTGGGGTGGATGAAATTAAGTCGGAGCTCATCAAATACAGTGGAATGTCAGGTCTTAAATAGCTACACAGGATAACTGAAATGGCCTGGGAGTCGGGACAGGTTCCATCAGACTGGACAAAAGCAGTAATCACACCAATCTTTAAACATGGAAACAGAAAAGGTTGTAACAACTACAGAGGTATCTCTTTAATCAGCGTTGTGGGTAAAATCTTCTCAGGTATTGTTGAAAGGAAAATGCGAGTATTAGTTGAGGACCAATTGGATGAAAATCAGTGTGGGTTTAGGCCTCTTAGAGGTTGTCAGGGCCAGATCTTTAGCTTACGGCAAATAATGGAGAAGTGTTATGAGTGGAACAGGGAATTGTAACTATGCTTTATAGATCTAGAAAAGGCATATGACCGGGTTCCTAGGAAGAAGTTATTGTCTGTTCTACGAGATTATGGAATAGGAGGCAAACTTTTACAAGCAATTAAAGGTCTTTACATGGATAGTCAGGCAGCAGTTGACGGTAAATTGAGTTCATGGTTCAGAGTAGTTTCAGGGGTAAGACAGGGCTGCAACCTGTCTCCACTGTTGTTCATATTATTTATGGATCATATGGTGAAAACAATAGACTGGCTGGGTGAGATTAAGATATGTGAACACAAAATAAGCAGTGTCTTGCATATGCGGATGACTTAGTTGTGATGGCAGATTCGATTGAAAGTTTGCAAAGTAATATTTCAGAGCTAGATCAGAAATGTAAGGACTATGGTATGAAGATTAGCATCTCCAAAACGAAAGTAATGTCAGTGGGAAAGAAATATAAACGGATTGAGTGCCAAATAGGAGGAACAAAGTTAGAACAGGTGGACGGTTTCAAGTACTTAGGATGCATATTCTCACAGGATGGCAACATAGTGAAAGAACTGGAAGCGAGGTGTAGCAAAGCTAATGCAGTGAGCGCTCAGCTACGATCTAGTCTCTTCTGCAAGAAGGATGTCAGTACCAAGACTAAGTTATCTGTGCACCGTTCAATCTTTCGACCAACTTTGTTGTATGGGAGCGAAAGCTGGGTGGATTCAGGTTACCTTATCAACAAGGTTGAGGTTACGGATATGAAAGTAGCTAGATGATTGCAGGTACTAGTAGATGGGAACAATGGCAGGAGGGTGTCCACAATGAGGAAATCAAAGAAAAACTGGGAATGAACTCTATAGATGTAGCAGTCAGGGCAAACAGGCTTAGATGGTGGGGTCATGTTACACGCATGGGAGAAGCAAGGTTACCCAAGAGACTCATGGGTTCAGCAGTAGAGGGTAGGAGGAGTCGGGGCAGACCAAGGAGAAGGTACCTGGATTCGGTTAAAAATGATTTTGAAGTAATAGGTTTAACATCAGAAGAGGCAAAAATGTTAGCACTGAATAGGGGATCATGGAGGAATTTTATAAGGGGGCTATGCTCCAGACTGAACGTTGAAAGGCATGTTGTTGTTGTTGTGGTCTTCAGTCCTGAGACTGGTTTGATGCAGCTCTCCATGCTACTCTATCCTGTGCAAGCTTCTTCAACTTCCAGTACCTACTGCAACCTACATCCTTCTGAATCTGCTTAGTGTATTCATCTCTTGGTCTCCCTCTACGACTTTTTCCCTCCACGCTGCCCTCCAATACTAAATTGGTGATCCCTTGATGCCTCAGAACATGTCCTACCAACCGATCCCTTCTTCTGGTCAAGTTGTGCCACAAACTTCTCTTCTCCCCAATCCTATTCAATACTTCTTCATTAGTTATGTGATCTACCCATCTAATCTTCAGCATTCTTCTGTAGCACCACATTTCGAAAGCCTCTATTCTCTTCTTGTCCAAACTATTTACCGTCCATGTTTCATTTCCATACATGGCTACACTCCATACAAATACTTTCAGAAATGACTTCCTGACACTTAAATCTATACTCGATGTTAACAAATTTCTCTTCTTCTCTTTCCTTGCCATTGCCAGTCTACATTTTATATCCTCTCTACTTCGACCATCATCAGTTATTTTGCTCCCCAAATAGCAAAACTCCTTTACTACTTTAAGTGTCTCATTTCCTAATCTAATACCCTCAACATCACCCGACTTAATTCGACTATATACCATTATCCTCGTTTTGCTTTTGTTGATGTTCATCTTATATCCTCCCTTCAAGACACCATCCATTCCGTTCAACTGCTCTTCCAAGTCCTTTGCTGTCTCTGACAGAATTACAATGTCATCGGCGAACCTCAAAGTTTTTATTTCTTCTCCATGGATTTTAATACCTACTCCGAATTTTTCTTTTGTTTCCTTTACTGCTCACTCAATATACAGATTGAATAACATCGGGGAGAACTACAACCCTGTCTTACTCCCTTCCCAACCACTGCTTCCCTTTCATGTCCCTCGACTCTTATAACTGCCATCTGGTTTCTGTACAAATTGTAAATAGCCTTTCGCTCCCTGTATTTTACCCCTGCCACCTTTAGAATTTGAAAGAGAGTATTCCAGTCAACATTGTCAAAAGCTTTCTCTAAGTCTACAAATGCTAGAAACGTAGGTTTGCCTTTCCTTAATCTTCCTTCTAAGATAAGTCGTAAGGTCAGTATTGCCTCACGTGTTCCAGTATTTCTACGGAATCCAAACTGATCTTCCGCGAGGTCGGCTTCTACTAGTTTTCCCATTCGTTTGTAAAGAATTCGTGTTAGAATTTTGCAGCTGTGGCTTATTAAACTGATTGTTCGGTAATTTTCACATCTGTCAATACCTGCTTTCTTTGGGATTGGAATTACTATATTCTTCTTGAAGTCTGAGGGTATTTCGCCTGTTTCATACATCTTCCTCACCAGATGGTAGAGTTTTGTCAGGACTGGCTCTCCCAACGCCGTCAGTAGTTCCAATGGAATGTTGTCTACTCCGGGGGCCTTGTTTCGACTCAGGTCCTTCAGTGCTCTGTCAAACTCTTCAAGCAGTATCGTATCTCCCATTTCATCTTCATCTACATCCTCTTCCATTTCCATAATATTGTCCTCAAGTACATCGCCCTTGTATAGACCCTCTATATACTCCTTCCACCTTTCTGCTTTCCCTTCTTTGCTTAGAACTGGGTTTCCATCTGAGCTCTTTATGTTCATACAAGTGGTTCTTTTATCTCCAAAGGTCTCTTTAATTTTCCTGTAGGCAGTATCTATCTTACCCCTAGTGAGATAAGCTTCTACATCCTTACATTTGTCCTCTAGCCATCCCTGCTTAGCCATTTTGCACTTCCTGTCGATCTCATTTTTGAGACGTTTGTATTCCTTTTTGCCTGCTTCATTTACTGCATTTTTATACTTTCTCCTTTCATCAATTAAATTCAATATTTCTTCTGTTACCCAAGGATTTCTACTAGCCCTCGTCTTTTTATCTACTTGATCCTCTGCTGCCTTCACTACTTCATCCCTCAAAGCTACCCATTCTTCTTCTACTGTATTTCTTTCCCCCATTCCTGTCAATTGTTCTCTTATGCCCTCCCTGAAACTCTGTACAACCTCAGGTTCTTTCAGTTTATCCAGGTCCCATCTCCTTAAATTCCCACCTTTTCGCAGTTTCTTCAGTTTTAATCTACAGGTCATAACCAATAGATTGTGGTCAGAGTCCACATCTGCCCCTGGAAAAGACTTACAATTTAAAACCTGGTTCCTAAATCTCTGTCTTACCATTATATAATCTATCTGATACCTTCTAGTATCTCCAGGGTTCTTCCATGTATACAACCTTCTATCATGATTCTTAAACCAAGTGTTAGCTATGATTAAGTTGTGCTCTGTGCAAAATTCTACCAGGCGGCTTCCTCTTTCATTTCTTAGCCCCAATCCATATTCACCTACTACGTTCCCTTCTCTCCCTTTTCCTACACTCGAATTCCAATCACCCATGACTATTAAATTTTCGTCTCCCTTCACTATCTGAATAATGTCTTTTATTTCATCATACATTTCTTCAATTTCTTCGTCATCTGCAGAGCTAGTTGGCATAAAAACTTGTACTACTGTAGTAGGTGTGGGCTTCGTATCTATCTTGGCCACGATAATGCGTTCACTACGCTGTTTGTAGTAGCTTACCCGCATTCCTATTTTCCTATTCATTATTAAACCTACTCCTGCATTACCCCTATTTGATTTTGTGTTTATAACCCTGTAGTCACCTGACCAGAAGTCTTGTTCCTCCTGACACCGAACTCCACTAATTCCCACTATATTTAACTTTAACCTATCCATTTCCCTTTTTAAATTTTCTAACCTACCTGCCCGATTAAGGAATCGGGCATTCCACGCTCCGATCCGTAGAACGCCAGTTTTCTTTCTCCTGATAACGACATCCTCTTGAGTAGTCCCCGCCCGGAGATCCGAATGGTGGACTATTTTACCTCCGGAATATTTTACCCAAGAAGACGCCATCATCATTTAATCATATAGTAAAGCTGCATGCCCTCGGGAAAAATTACGGCCGTAGTTTCCCCTTGCTTTCAGCCGTTCGCAGTACCAGCACAGCAAGGCCGTTTTGGTTATTGTTACAAGGCCATATCAGTCAATCATCCAGACTGTTGCCCCTGCAACTACTGAAAAGGCTGCTGCCCCTCTTCAGGAACTACACGTTTGTCTGGCCTCTCAACAGATACCCCTCCGTTGTGGTTGAACCTACGTTACGGCTATCTGTATCGCTGAGGCACGCAAGCCTCCCCACCAACGGCAAGGTCCATGGTTCATGAGGGGGGGGGGGGGTTGAAAGGCATAATCAGTCTTAAATGATGATGATGATTTGTGCGTTTGGTCGTTCAGTAGCCGATAGCTGTGAATATTATATTATTTGTTACAGTAAAAATTTGTAGACTGCCAAATAACATTGTAAATTTAATAAAATTTCATCTGATTGCACATATTTTTCCCATTATATCAACTGTAATATAAATAGAAAAGAAAATAACAGTGTTAGAAATATAAAAACTGACGAACGGAACTCGATCCAGCGATTATGGGGCTTGAACACTAACCACTTCTTTTTTTTTTTTTCTTTTTGTTAATGTTCGTTGAGTTTGTTCATGGCGGACGTCCCAAGACGCCCGTTGAAGTTACTTTTTGATCCGTTCATTCAGTTTTTTTATTACAGAGGTACTGCTAACTCTCCGACCGAACACGCTGAGCTAACGTGCCGGCGTCCAGCCGGCTGCCGCCGCTTCATGGTAAATACGACCACGCACAGGTATATATATATTTGACGACCGAAATTATCTTGAGATTTTCTCAATAACGCTTGAGAAGTACGCGCTACTGCTTACACATTTTCTTGTCCTAATGGAGTACTACGAGTGTACGAAGTTTACAGTAAATCCACGTTCCAAACGTCGTGGCCTCCCCTTGTAAGAGTGCCAGAAATCTGATCTGAGGTAGTGAGTTGTCTTCGCGCGACGTCAGGGAGACTCCAAGTAAAGAATATAAGAAGAGCTTCAGTATTAGTGTATCAAGATCCATTTTCGTTCAAATTACAATCATAAAGCTATTTGTGGCGAAATAATATGTTTAACGTTGTTTCTGAATATTTTTAGTTCTTGCATTTGCTTACAACCCAGTTCAATTACTATGCTATAAAAACGATGCGCATGCAGGCAGAATCAACGATAAATGAGGGACTCGAGGGTCACTGGATTATCTGTATAGCTGGACATCATCATAACTTAAAATAATATTAAACTTAATCCGATTCATAAGACACGTCGTAATTCCGAGGTAGGGCTTGTACGGTGCTGAGGTAGGGCTTGTACGACGCCATGGGAATGGCGTTACAAGCCCCAACACTACAAGGAGGAGGCTCAGTTGAAGGTGGGCAGTTGCGGGGTGTGTCTTGGCACGCCATTGACGTACGGGAAGCAGATGTTTCGGCAGATACAAGTATTTTTCAAGACGGCGCTGTATTGTTTCTCTCTGGCGTGAAGATGGCAGCACTGATGCGTAGATATGGTGGAGTACATCACGCTAGTGGTGGTGTTTTTATTTTCGAATCCAATCAAAGAAATATTATTCGAAGTTTTTGTTCCTTATTTACCAAGTTTAAAAACAACTCGGTCACAATATGAAGCTGTGATCGTGAAGCCCTGGGCAACCAACGACCAAAGAAGTTGTGGATTTGATAATCTGTTGATGGGGATTCGCTTTTTTAAAGCAAGCAATAAACCATAGGTTGATACCAACATTTAAATATAAATTGACACACAAAGCTGGCAAGCGATAGCGCAAAAATGCTACTTTGGTTGGTTGTGTCCACTGAGGACCACGGTGCTGAATCCTTTAGAGGGAGAGACAAATCGTCTGAGGAAAAATGCTCCCAAACACCTACTTGAAGTGCAGAATCTAATACTACTTACTCGAAAGTTCCACAGTCACTCATTTCTGAGAGCCGGTTCCCGAATAGTTTACAGAAAGTGCGAGAAACCTAAATCTGGATGGACAGTCAAAAGGTTCAAATGGCTCTGAGCACTATGGGACTTAACAGCTGGGGTCATCAATCCCCTAGAACTTAGAACTACTTAAACCTAACTAACATAAGGACATCACACACATCTATGCCCGAGGCAGGATTCGAACCTGCGGCCGTAGCGGTCGCGCGGTTCCAGACAGCGCCCAGAACCGCTCTGCTACAGCGGCCGGCGATGGATAGTTGTGAACCTGAACACCACTTGTTGCCAGATTGAGTCTAATCTGTAAACCACTACTCACCTGTCTCGGCCGCTTTGTCACCAGTCTACATCAATAGATCCAACTCACTTAGAGGTTGCCGTACCGTAGTGTCATTGTAGTACTAAATCCAGAATCATTTTGTCTGGGCTTAGCAAAAGGAAACTAAATTTACGTGAACCAGAGTAATCGTAACAAACATGTCCCCATGCGTGTGAGTGTATAATGCAAAGTGGCCTACAGCAGTGTTAAGTGCTCTGAACCTGTGGACCTTGTCTATTACAAAAGCTAACAATAATTGCAACCCATGAAACAATCACACTTTATGTAGAAAGAAGGGCAGCCACTATGCCAACTACAGCATTTCCAGTACCTACTTTTTTTGCTGCATTCATAACGGCTGAATCTAGAAATTATGTTGACTGCAGTGAGAAATCCACAAAATTCTGCTGCTGAAATTCGACTTCTGAAGGCAAATAGTACGTTTCATATCGGAAGATAGTATGCGTGAACTCACTTAAATAGGAAAGTGACTGGCTCGGAAAAATTGATCTGAAAGAACGGTCGAATATAAATCCTTATAATTAAAACACAATAGGACGCGTAACATTAATGCTCGTGAAACTTGTGGAACACAGTTCCATCACTTGAGGAAATCATTCAAAACAAAATCTACATACGTTAGAAAATCTGAAAAGCTGTCTTTACTAACGACTGTGACGAAATTAAATGTCCTAGTATTCGGGTAACCAAGAAAAGAAACAGATAATTTCCCACACATCAAAACCTACTCTCCTCACCAGAGCACAAGAAACAGATCTCCACATGGGAGACCCGATCCCAAGCCACGAAAGTTTGTTTCGCGAACCAAGAAAATATATACGGATGAACAACGCGATTTCCGTGAATGAATAACAAGCTCATACTACGAATGCTGCACACCGTCGAAGTACATCTTACCATACTACAAAGCTGCAAACAGACAACCGCTGTACCAGACTGTAAAATAAGATTTACTAAAAAATGGTTCAAATGGCTGTGAGCACTATGGGACTCAACATCTGAGGTCATCAGTCACCTAGAACTTAGAACTACTTAAACCTAACTAACCTAAGGACGACACACACATCCATGCCCGAGGCAGGATTCGAACCTGCGACCGTAACGGTGGCCCGGTTCCAGACTGAAGCGCCTAGAACCGCTCGGCCACTCCGGCCGGCTAAGATTTACTCCAAGCACGTCAAGATACAGACCACTTAATCAAACAAGCAACCCAGAATGCCGCGAGTTAGGAGGCAGCGTGGTTGGTCACTTCAACAGTAACTCAAAGACCACTTCCTGATCGCCTTACAGTCGTCCCTAAGATCAACTATGCTGTTCGCAATCGATAACTAAGTCCAGAAATTTGTCTTTCCAGAAGATGTGCGTTAACTAATATGCGAAATACACTGTTCGCTCAGGTGGCGCAGAGGTTAGACACTGGACTCACATTCGGGAGGACGACGGTTCAATCCCGTGTCCGGCCATTCTGATTTAGGTTTTCCGTGATTATCTAAATCGCTCCAGGCAAATGCCGGGATGGTTCCTTTGAAAGGGCACGGCCGACTTCCTTCCCCGTCCTCCCCTAATCCGATGAGACCGATGACCTCGCTGTCTGGTCTCCTACCCCAAGGAACCCAACCCAACCCAACACTGTTCGCTCACATTAACGTGACCACCGCCTACGTTCGACGTCAACAAGCACTAACTACTCACAGACAGCCGGTGGCAGCTCTAGCAATAAAGGGTATGTATAACGTGTCGGAAACATGTGGAAAACAAAGCAGTCGTTGTCAAAATGCGAAATCAGAGCGATTTATCTGACGTCCTCAACGGCATGATCTTTGGCATGGAAGCAATTCGACAAGGCAAAGTCCACTGTTCACGGGTCGCCGTGGATTAAGCATACAGTGCACGCAAAGTGGCTCTGTCCATAATCGGCGTCGAAGCAACCTAGGTGATAGAGGACCATAGATTACTGGGGCGGTTGATGGCTGTAGAAATATGTATGGCCGAATAGACGTGCAACTGTTGAGTAACTGACCGCCCAGATGAACCAAGAGGGTTACCAGCAGTGGGCCCTCAAAGACCGTTCAGTGAACGTTGCTGCGTATGGGCCTCCACAGGAGGTGCCTGTTCATCGGCAACGAAGGATGGTATCTGCACCCCAGTACCACAACTAGACGCTCACTGAGTGACGATAGGTGGTCTACTCAGGTGGATCACATTTTGTGCTCCGTTGGCGTGAACGTCTGAAAGCAAACATCCTACACAAACGTCGGAAGGGTGCAGGCTGGAGAAAGGAGCGTTATGCTTTGAAGACTGTTTTCGTGGCATTCCCTGAGTGATCTAGTCATTCTGAAAGGCACAATGAATCATCACAGGCGTCCATCTATTCTTGGGGACCATGTCCACCGCTACGTGCAGTTTGTTATAGCTCGGCATGCTGGCCTTTCCAGCAGGACGACGCAATGTGCCACACACCTCGCAGTTCGGGGTTCGAAGCGCACCAGGATGACTTTACCGCACTCCCTTGGCCGCTAAAATTCCCGGATTTAAACCCAAGCGAGAATCTGTGGGATCACGTCGACCGTACTGTTCGCACCATGAACCCTCAACCGAGAAATCTAGCTCAGCTGGCCACAGCACTGGAATCGGCATGCCTCCATTTCTCTTTTGGTACCCTCCAGAACTTCACTGACTCTTCTTGCACGTCTAGCGCTGCAAAATGTTCAGGCTTTTGACAGGGGGTCACATTAATGTGTTACAGTGGCATTTAAAATCATTTGAGATTTCGAATACGCTTAGGCAAACTATGGGCGTATTGTGCATACACGTCCTGGTTTCAGGTCTCATTGTAGAGCTCACAAACACGTGAGGGAGAGCTAGAAGAGTTTAGAGCTGAGCACCAGGAGAGGAGCCGCTCAGGCCAGATGCGTTGATAGAAATACCCGCAGACGAAGTACGTGTAGGTGAGCAGCATGGCGGCCGACTCATCTTCGTTCTGGAGAGGTGAAACCGACTGCGTTCTCAGTGCATTACCGTATGTGGCAACAGGTGCGGCGCACACGTCACCGCCAGATAACACGGCGGCCTGAGGGTGGCTCAGAGCGCAGCCTAAGGCCTGCGGGTGTGCAAACACTTGACTGCCTGCACAGTCCTTATCACCTTGTACGCGGAGCTGCACTGCAGTCATGAGGGTCTATGAGTGGCATTAAGGTTGCCTCTCGAATCTTAAAGTTTACGCTGGAACCACATGTTCCAACTATTAGGATAGTGCATAACTTCGTAGCGTTTTTGTTTTGCGTGTTGATACTGCGTTCACTATGAATTTATTTATTGACTGTCATTTTTTATTTGTAGTTCAGTGTTGCTATTTGAGTTTACATATTGTCATTGTGTCATCTGTGGTAGCGAGTGGGACTGTGGGCGCTAGAAAACGCAGTGCCAAGCGGAGATATCGGTTCAAAAATGGTTCAAATGGCCCTGACCACTATGGGACTTAACATCTGAGGTCATCAGTCCCCCTAGACTTAGAACTACTTAAACCTAACTAACATAAGGACATCACACACATCCATGCCCGAGGCAGGATTCGAACCTACGACCGTAGCAGCAGCGCCGTTCCGGACTGAAGCGCCTAGAACCGTTCGGTCACAACGGTCGGCGAACAGCACACAGGAAGACTACGTGAAATGATGCTACTCCACGATAACGCTCACACCCGCATTCTGCTAGACTGACAAAAAACGCTGTACAGGAGTTGGATGTGGCAGTCATTCCGTACCCATGTTATTCACTTGATCTAGCTTCTTCAGTATTCCCTTAGATTTACATTTTTTTCCGCTCTGTATGAACAAACTTCAAGGAACTTTCTTTCCGGATGAAAATGTGCTCCGAACATCGCTCGACGAGTTCTTCGCCTTAAAGCCACGTTATTTCTACAGTCGTGGAATTTGAAAGTTACCCCAGCACTGTTGTAAATTGCGAAGGAGAATACATTATTGATGAATAAAGTCACCGCAATGTAATAGTTGTGGGGAAAGGCTGCGAACTTATGCATGAACGTAGCATATCTACATGTTTTGACGAATAAACATGTGAACAAATTAGTACACAACTTTCAAGAGGAACGCAGTATTCATTATTTCATTTTCACATGGGTTTAAGCGATTCAGCTATAATCTACGAAATTCGTAGTATTGAAATTTTTGGGGTAAATTTAAATGTATATCGAAAGGATTAGGTTATGGAAAATGGACGTTGTGTATTTGTCGCAATACACAAGAAACTCAAATTTACCAGGATTGAAATTTAATGTGTATGTGAAAATTTCTGGGCAAGGCTCAGTATCAAAGGTGGGGAAAAAAAAAGATAAAACTGGATCCTTCTATCGACGACCAGCCTCACCCCCAGGTGTAACCGAATGCTTTACAGAAATCCTCAGTCACCTAGAACGAAGGTTCCCTTATTACGCTGTACACATCGAAGGAGATAAAATACCGTAGGTAGTGTGCGTGACATAAAGAAGAAGGAGGTACATTGTCGTATGATGTCGCGTGGCCGACGAGGTCGGTGTAGACGGAACACAAGCCGGATTAGGAAAGAGTCTATTATTTGAATAGTTATTTGTATAAACGTACGTTGAGGGTAATACGCCCCTACCACTCCTAAGGTTGGCGGTGGGTAAATGGTAAATGGCTCTGAGCACTATGGGACTCAACTGCTGAGGTCATCAGTCCCCTAGAACTTAAAACTACTTAAACCTAACTAACCTAAGGACATTACACACATCAATGCCCGAGGCAGGATTCGAACCTGCGACCGTAGCGGTCACGCAGTTCCAAACTGAAGCCCCTAGAACCGCACGGCCACACGGGCCGGCTTGGCGGTGGGGGCACAAATACAGTGATCTAAGAGTATATCTCTATAATGTCTGAAGCAGTTTCTATCAAACTTGTCGCATGTATAACTTGCTACCTGGAAAACAATTGTCGTGATGGTTAAGACATCCCCAGCTACACGACTCATTATTGTATAAAAATAGTTTGAGAGGTAGACCTTAACACCCCTAGGGATGGGTGTGGGAATGAGAAAGGCTCAGGTAAAAATCTTCATAATCGACCTGTTGGTATTTCTTTTCTGCATTTCGTTGATTGCGAATATTTTAAAAGTATGAAGCACAATTATTCAGTAGGGTCTATCAGGCCACGAGAAAGAGCACTGCAGGGAGCTAGCAGCTTTGCCAGCGCAGCGTCGTTCGGGACCAAAGACCATGTCACCCGGCTGAGTAACACAGATACATTTAAAGTTCTCTTTGGAATAGCATCATGTGAAACAGCTAGTGAGCTCAGTCAAAACAGCAGAGAATAAAAAAGACGTTAGTTTTTGGGGTAAACTCTTCGAATTTCATTTAAATCCAAAGTATTGCGATAAACAAAATTTAAAAAGTGACGGAATGTCAGTGTATACGAAGAAATGAGATGAAATACTTCATCTACTACGAATTAAAAAGCGTTTGTTCTATTTTCACCCCTAAAAAGTTCAACCTTAGTCCACAACATTTTGCGAACTTCTGACGCAGTCAGAATTACGAGTTTACTCAGCATTCAGATGAAACCTCACGATGAAATTCTCTGCAGATGCAGATGAAATATGCATGCAAATATCTGTGAAATGTCTTGAATATATGTTAAATATAGAATGTGTACAATGTTAACATCATTAACGCCATATAACTCTTTTACTTTGAACAAAGCCTGCAGTTAAATATATGTGTGACACGGTAAAGTATTTTACATTCACTTTCTTTCTACAGTCTTTAGTAGCTGGCGTTAAAAATTAGGAATCTACATACAGAGCAGAACTGTGTAAAACATATTTTTATTATGATTCTGACCCATATACGGTGTATCAACTTGGGCTATTAAATTTATGCAATATTAATAGACCACAAAAAGGACAATTTAATATTATAGATCATGTCTAAGTATAGCAACTTGTTCAGAAATATATTAACGAGAGACGTATTTCGAAAAAACTGCCGTTACGTAGTCTAATAAAAACGCATAAAACAATGCCGTCTATGTTATGTTCTATCCATGGAGGTATAATAAGGGAAGAAGGAGCCACAGATTTACGCTGTGCATTGGTTTGAAGGATGTGCCGCCATGTTGGATGCCCGAAAACATTATCAGAGTACAGTTTACGATTGTTTCTTGTTCTCAAGTACTGTCGTTTTAAATAGTAAATTAAATGTTACAGTGCTTTTGTGAATAACACAGCATCAGGAAGCTACTTTTATGGTCTTAAAAGAGTATTTGATCCAGTAATATGACGCTTTTGGCTTCCTCAATGTAACTTTTCTTCTTGTACATTTCGAATAAGCAAGAGAACTATGTGATGTGAAAAGGTTGTTTTCGTAAGCCATTGTTTTTCTTAATATGGGATGACGAAAGTGATGTTCGATCTATGTCCTCTCGAAAAAGCTGAGGCTATTTTTGCTGTGTTTGGTCAGTTTTTAGTCTTTCCCTCTCACAAAGTTCATCAAGAGGCCTTTTCGTGTTGGACTGATCGGAAATCTAAAGCCAAATTTTAGAAATAAAACCACTACAATACAAATAAGCAGTGCAAGCAAACTTCATATGCATGAAACGAAATATCGCTTGAACGAGACAACTTACGACTGAAATGTGATACATTTACATTTAAGACTATAATCAGATCTGTACACTCGTAAATGACGGAAATTAGAATTTTAGATTAAAACACTTCCACTTATTACAACGCCATTTAAGTCACCATACAAAGCGATATATGATATATGATAGGACCAACCCATTCCTTTCGCGGTGCAGCGATTCTGCTTTGTGGTAAAAAAACAAGGATTGGGTTAGTGTGTGGCAGCCGGAAGGCGGCTCGATACTCAAACATCGCATCGCCACTTTCACGACTGCGACGCACGGACGATGTATCTCTCTGGAAGAGCGAGAGCCGATGTTACGGCCGGAAGCTCGGCGTTATCTGTGGCGTGCGCAGCTCCGTTTTTGGAGCGTAACGCTTCTCCTCTTATCGCACGTCGCTATCCACCACACCTGCGGCGAATGAATGTTGTGCTAAGAAACTTGTAAGGAAGGATCACTGCAACGAGTGCGAATCGACTGAGGTAGCAGACCTTAAGTTTGCGACATACTCGCAAGCTTACAGGTCTCATTATCCTCAGGTACCTAAATGGTTGGTTGGTTGATTCGCGGAGGGGACCAAACAGCCAGGTCACCGGTCCCGTTGGATTAGTGATGGATGGGGAAGGAAGTTTTCGGTGCCTTGTCAAAGGAACCTTCTTGGCATTCGCTTGCAGCGATTTGAGGTCTTTGGGATTACGGCCGTTTACTATTGTTTGAAAATAACACCTACAGCCGTCCTTATGCTGTTATTTATTTTTTTACAACCAGTAGAGTCTTGTCCTTGTTTCTCATTCTGTTTTTATGTTGCTTGATAGATAATTTGATAATGCTACCGTTACTGTTTTATGCATACAGGCCTGAGGATGGCACATTGAAATGACGAAACTGGTTGCAAGAAAATAAATAACATCATAAGGACGGTTGTAGGCGTTATTTTATTTCACAATACTAAATCAGGATGGTCGGACAAGGGTTTGAAACGTCGTCCTCCCGAATGCGAGTCGAGTGTGCTAATAACTGAGTCACCTCGCTCGATAGGTACCTAAAAGGCTGTCGTTTTGTACGCTGAGTGCTCTGCAACTCGCACGAAACTCATAAACTTGTTTTTAGATGACTAAAACGTAGGTATTACCTGTGTGTGAGTTATTTTTAAAATTTTGTTATGCCTAGTCGGTATCGGGAAACTCGCCCGTCTTCCACCGTCCAGAACAGCATAAGGCATAAGGCTGACGCTGAGTCACAGGAGAGCGGGAAGAGGTGCGGTGCGACGCCTCTACTGCTTGTCGACGCCGCCCGCGGCTTACTTCCCTTGATACAGCAGGCGCCGATAGAATATCACAATGGTGCTCTTGTCTTCCACGACTCACATCCAACCAAAGGAGGGAAAAACGTAAAAGGTGGCGTACTGTGTCAACACTCGCGTATTCGGTACGTACGATCTTCTGTAAAAAATGGTTCAAATGGCTCTGAGCACTATGGGACTTAACAGCTGTGGTCATCAGTCCCCTAGGACTTAGAACTACTTAAACCTAACGAACCTAAGGACATCACACACATCCATGCCCGAGGCAGGATTCGAACCTGCGACCGTAGCAGTCGCACGGTTCCGTACTGCGCGCCTAGAACCGCGAGACCACCGCGGCCGGCAAATCTTCTGTAAACTTAAGTTCTTACGTTCTCCTGATGTATTTTAAGTACAGAACCCTAACTGTTCCGAGACAATGTGCTGTGGGCTGTCAACTACCTCCCTGTTCCGAGACAGTGGGCTGTCATCTACCTCCGACATGGCTAATGCGATCGTCATACCAGGGATACGTGACACTGGCAGGCGTAAAAATGTTAAACACACTGCCTCACAACGAAAGTGGAGCGCCGAGGAGTGCAGAAGAAAAATAAATGAAACGTCACGGATTAAGATAATATGTGAGGTTGTTACAGCGATTACAAAATCGCGCCAAATTTATAAAGAAGTTGGCAGTATCATCCCACTTATCAGTACGACGTTGCACCCTTCTGGCCTAGAAGCATGCTGTTATTCGGTTGGGAGAGTGCCATAAAGCCATTGTATCGTCTCCTGAGGCAAGGTGTCCCACAAATCTGGCAGGCAGGCTCTGAGCACTATGGGACTTAACTGCTGGTGTTATCAGTCCCCTAGAACTTAGAACTACTTAAACCTAACTAAACTAAGGATATCACACACATCCATTGCCGAGGCAGGATTCGAACCTGCGACCGTAGCGGTCGCGCGGTTCCAGACTGTAGCGCCTAGAACCGCTCGGCCACTCTGGCCGGCCACAAATCTGGTAAGAACATTAAATGTATTCGCATTTGCGAATATGGACAACTAGTAGCTGTACAATGGAATGACGACAACGGAAATTTGTGCCGGACCGGGACTCGAACCCGGATTTCGTGCTCATTGCGAGTGGTGACCTTACCTTTTGGCTATCCATGTCCACGCCCAGACCCAAACTTCCATACGTCGTCAACCATGCGTCTACATGCGTACATCCATTATGTATATTCCCATATAGGTGAGACTTTTTACTTGGAAGACCCTTGCCCGGTATCGGCGGATAAATAAGATGCATGCATGCATGTCCAAAGGAACTTTACATCAGAATAACACAGACACGGCAATATCGTACTTATCCGCCAATACCGGGCAAACGACTTACAAATAAAATGACCAGCAGAACCAGCAGAAAATTTGGACCAGCATTCGCATCGGTTTACGTGACAGTTGAGGGAGCAGATACATGTAGCGATGGAGAGATTTTAAATGTTATCCGCTCCTCCCCCACACTGATTCCTGCTTAGGGCCCTGCAGGAGCAGTTACACAATATAACATGTAGAAGAGCAGTTCGGGCAGCTGTGGATGCAGGCAGCTGAGCAAAAGCCTTCTTCACGTCGATGGTAGGACGCGAATCCGTCGTCTTCCATGGGAACATTTCCTTGACACCTGTACTACGAGACGAAGACAAGTTGGCACTGGCTCCATTGTGCTCTGGTGAATGAATGAATGAATGTCGTGTGACTAGGGCCTCCCGTCGGGTAGACCGTTCGCCTGGTGCAAGTCTTTCGATTTGACGCCACTTCGGCGACTTGCGCGTCGATGGGGATGAAAGGATGAAGATTAGGACAACACAACACCCAGTCCCTGAGCGGAGAAAATCTCCGACCCAACCGGGAATCGAACCCGGGCTCTTAGGATTGCCATTCTGTCGCGCTGACCACTCAGCTACCGGGGGCGGACATTGTGCTCTGGTGAACACTCACTTACCAACAATATTTCTTGACGCACACCGTTTGTAACTTGAACCGGAAGATGGGGGAGGTTGGTGACAACAGTAAACGAAGTACCCTAAACAACACATCCTAAGGTGGCTTGCGGAGTATAGATGTAGATAGGGGACGAATCTGGCGACAACACGATGCATTCCAAGATGCTGTGGCGGGATATCATGACATGATTCAACTGTAATGTTACACTCCTCTGCAATCTGTCTGACATTCAGCCTTCGATTAGCACGCACAATTTCACTGACTTTCCTCTGTATGAGAATATACGAGGTGCGACAATAAAGTAATGAGACTGACTTTCTTTGTAAGATGTGGCAACCTTACAGACTAACGTACGCACAATATCTTTGACCTCGGTCTGTAAGCTGCTTCTAGTCCAAGCTGCACATCGATGCAACTACTCAGTCGTGAGTTGTGCTGTAATAAGTTAACACATGTTTGTGTCTCTCGTCACGAAAATGGAACCGCATAATATTGCGCAACGGTATGCCATTTCTTTTTGCGTTAAATTGGGTGAAAACTTCATAAAAGAGTTCTTCGTGTCCGTGCCAACATTGCTGATAATTGGATTCTGCAAAACGCAATGCGCCATCCCATACTACTCTATCAGTACAGCAATTTTTAACCTAAAAACAGATTTCAGTACTACCACAGCCATCTTATTCACCAGATACCGCTCTGTGCCACTTTTTTCTATTTCCAAGAGCCAAAACGGCGGTCAAGGGACATTTTCAAACACAATGTCCAAAAAGCTGTTACCAGCGTCTTGGGGGAAATTACAGAAGATGAGTTCCAGAGACATTACCATCAATGGCAGAAGCGCTGGAAAAAGTGTGTGCCACCTGAAGGGAACTAGAATGAGATTTTCACTCTGCAACGGAGTATGCGCTGATATGAAACTTCCTGGCAGATAAAAACTGTATGCCGGACCGAGACTCGAACTCGGGACCTTTGCCTTCGCGGGCAAGTGCTCTATGATCTGAGCCACCCAAGCACGACTCACCTCCCCTCCTCACAGCTTTACTTCCGCCAGTACCTCGTCTCCTACTTTCCAAACTTCACAGAAGCTCTCCTGCGAAGCTAGCAGAACTAGCACTCCTGGAAGGAAGGATATTGCGGAGACATGGGTTAGTCACAGTCTGGGGGATGTTTCCAGAAGTAAAGCTGTGAGGACGGGGCGTGAGTCATGCGTGGTTAGGTCAGATGGTAGAGCAGTTTCACGCGAAAGGCAAAGGTCCCGAGGTCGAGTCTCGGTCCGGCACACAGTTTTAATCTGCCAAGAAGTTTCATATCAGCGCAAACTCCGCTGCAGAGTGAAAATCTCATTCTGGAAACATCCCTAAGGCTGTGGCTAAACCACGTCTCCGCAATATCCTTTCGTCCAGGAGTGCTAATTTCGCAGGGGAGCTTCTCTGAAGTTTGGAAAGTAGGAGACGAGGCACTGGTGGAAGTAAAGCTGTGAGGACGGGGCGTGAGTCGTGCTTGGGTAGCTCAAATGGTAGAGCACTTGCCCGCGAAAGACAAAGGTCCCGAGTTCGAGTCTCGGTCCGGCACACAGTTTTAATCTACCAGGAAGTTTCAGAAGGGAACTACTTTGAAGCAGACAACACTAAACTTGACTAAAACGGTAAGCAATATTTTTTTCACATCAGTCTCATTACTTTATTGTCGCACCTCGTATGTAAAAAATCTACGAGTGCAGGTTGTAGACGCATTGTTGACGACATATGGAAGTTTGAGTCTGACCGTGAGTCGTCCACGGATGGCTAAATAGTAAGACGACCGCTCGCGATAAGCGGGAACTCCGGGTTCGAATCCCGGAACGGCACAAACGTCGACTGTCGTCATTTCGTTCTACAGCTGATGGTTGTCCATATTCGCAATTTCGAACACTAATTTATGTCATAAGGGCTGTAGTCGCCAAAGAGGAACTTTACATGCTAAATCACAATAACACAGGCACTGCAATATCTTACTGTGGTAAGTGGTCCTTGATATTCTGGATACTGGTGCTGGAATGGATTTTACGCCCACACATGTTCTATCAGGTCGGATCTGGGCATCTTGCTGGCAACAGGAGTACCTCAACATCACTTGGGCAGTCCATAGAGAAACGTGTCATGTATGGCTGATCATTGTTCTGTTGAAAAATTGGACCACGATACTGTCACATGAGAGGTTACACACGAGAACCACAGGATGTCCATAACGCACAGCTGCGTCGTCAGATTTCGCCTCTGTCTCTACCTGCCGTGACTTGAAGTCATGGCCGATGGCTCCGCACACCACGACGTCAGGAGTAACACCGCTGCGCCTCTCTAAAACATTGCAACAATGGGATTTCTCACCAGGTCACCGCCATACTCGTCGACGATGGTCATCCAGTGTAGTACAGAACCGCAGTTCATCGCTGAACACATTGCGAGGCCTCTAATAAGCAGTCCACACTGTCCCGTCACAGCACCAGTCAAATGCAGCCGTCTGTGTTGTGGTCTTAACAGCAGCCTGCGCAGGGGTTGGTAATTTATCTAGTTCGGCTGCTGCAAGCCTTCGAGTAATGCGCAGCATGACGTAGAATATTGCAGGGAGTCAATGACTTCTTCTCGAATGGTACGCGCTTATGTGAAGGACTTACGATGTGCTTGGAGTCCAATTCAATCCTCTCTTGTGATGCTCAGACCAGAACTTGATAAATAGTATGCCTGTATCACTTTTACATACCTCTAACATCGTACTACAGTCACATCCGAATGTCCCACATATCTGCATATCGCAAGATTCGACGAGCCGGTCAAACGGAGACCACAATGTGGCCTCTTTCAAACTGTGAGGTGTCAACAACGTCTCACACGTTTACACAGTATCTCCGTGTTCTTCACAGTGATCACTCAACGGCTGACGCTGTTCACGCCCCTTATATACCCTTTGTAACCGCTCTTTAGAGAGTGGTTACACAGAAACGAGTATTAGATTAAATTCTGTAATACGAAATGACCTAAGAGCCAAAAAACGGTAGTAGTATTTCGAAGTAATAGTTAAAATTTTACAAAGAGTAGATATTCGAAATAGAGTAACGCAAAGTAGTACAAAGGGAATCCAAGGAAGACATAACAGAACTGCGTTTTGTTTTGAATGTAATATATAAACCAATGCGCTGCAATGTTAGGTCTCTTGAGTTTTTGCTTCCAGCGGTGGCGAGTGTGTTCGCAGTTCTCCGTTGTAGTCGGAATTTTGGTATTAGAAGCCTAATTAAATTGCATTCTTAGAACTGGGTTAGACATTGGAGTGGTGGAGAATAGATTATTTTGGGATAACTTCAGAGACGGAGTCAATTAGAGGTGACTGTGTGTACGAACTTTGATATTCAAGTGAATGGTGTGCGTGTTAAACGAAAAGCTACGATGGTATAATTACGATTGTGAAAAGATTTATTGACAATACAGTAACTTTTATGTTGAATTAGGACTTCATTCGCTGTATGCCAATTATTAAAGAATATTAGCACCGAAAATACTTGGACCTTATCACACTAGTATCTTTGCCGCTCGTTGTCAAGGTGATTCCGTTAATAAAAGAGAAGTGAAAAATAGTGCCCGTTAAAAGACTAAACTTGTGCTGAACAGACATTGAAAGGATTCGAACCCATAATTAATATCGTGTCGTGAGAATTGAGAAGCTTAGATATTGTAAGGCCCAGAGACATATTTATAATTTATCGGACATTAATGGCAAAGGACAGTTTCATGGGAAAGCATATCTTTGGTGATAGGTACACGAAGGAATGTAGTAATAACTGACTGTTAGCATACCGAAACAATATCCAATAGGATTAACTCTCCTTTCAGTGATTCCCCACTGGTATCTCTCATTAATTTAAGAACTTAATTGTGTCAACAGAACAGAAATATACGAGACATTCTCCGTGTTTACTAAATTGCTTAATCAGCTAGTACATAGCCAATAATATCTGTGAACATTCAAGGGTTATTGAAGGAAGCTGATAAACCTTTTACAAACATATTTAATAGGATTCAACGAATGTATACAGACTGCTAAAGTAAGTAAATCACATTACTCAGGGAAACAAATTAGTAAAAATAGACTGGAACTCAATTAATATCTTACTCCAGAGTAATAAAAAACAAAACTGTCTTTGGATCCGTCGTGGTTGAAAGTGTATAAATTATCTCTGGAAAAAACGCGATCAATTTTTAACTGCTAGTTCACACGACCAGGCTCACAACGTGATTCAGAGATGTTTTATGCTCGACCCACACGGCAGGGAATGTTTCTTAACTAGGCGGGACAATATGTACACAAACTTTTTGGATCAGCTCCGCTGCCGGGGGCCGGAGGGGGGGGGGGGGGGTGACGTCGAAGCGATATCTGTGCAGCCGTAACGACGGTGGGTGTGCGGGCATACCTTCCGAGCCCGGTCATAACACCAAACACGAAGAACAATATGTACTAATGCACTCATGTGGTCGATCTACTGTCATAGAGAATTGCAACTCTTAATCATTTACATACCCGTCGATGGTGTGTAAGTGTACAAAATGACGACCATCCGACCATGTCTTCTGGGTGCTTCACTTTCTTCTTGTTAGGTAGTGTATATAGTGGCTCTGGTTATGGTTAAGGTTCTGAAAAGGAGGGTGAAAATGAGATGGAGGAGTAATATACAGGGGTGTGTCTGAATAAGGATGTCCTGTCGGCCATTAGCAACTGCCGTCAGCCATGAGGGGTGGGTGATATGTAAACGTAGGATATACCGGGAGGTTTGGATG
Organism: Schistocerca cancellata; assembly: GCF_023864275.1. Classification (NCBI taxonomy): domain Eukaryota; kingdom Metazoa; phylum Arthropoda; class Insecta; order Orthoptera; family Acrididae; genus Schistocerca; species Schistocerca cancellata. The sequence continues at coordinate 387,465,546 of NC_064626.1, read as the reverse complement.
GTGTAATAGGGTTGGGAGACGGATTCATAGAGGATAAAGGTATGGACTTGGCGTTGGGAAAGGGTGTGTGGTTTATTTGTTAGGAAAAACCGGATATCGTGGATTTAGATGTTGTAGTGCTGCTGCACCACGACATACTTATAGGTAGAAGCAAGGGCTTCGAGGTGTTTAAAAACGAAGAATAGTTGGTTATGGGAATAAATGGCTTGAGTGTTTAGGTGCAATAGAGACCAGGCTGTAAAGGGGATTTGTCGGAGGGTGTGGTGTTTCGAAGAGGTGAGCATGTTATAAAACGTTGCTTGAAGTTCTGAACATGTCTTCGGGGCTGGTTAGAGAGAATTTTTAGAATGTAGTGGATTATCAATGGGACAAATGGGTACAGTTAATCCTGTTTCTCTGCGTAACAGCTTGGCTTTTCACTTGGAGGAGTAAGTGAGGTGTGATTGGTCGCAGCTGTAACAGTAGGGAGGGGAGGCGAGGTTTGGGTACTGTTTTGGGAAGTAAAGGGCTTTGCAACGCGGGCAAGAGGACAAGTTTTTATAGTTGGCACCTCTGACAACGTTAGGGCTTGGCTTGGGATTTTGGGGGTCAACTTTATGTCCTATGTGAGGGATCGGGGAAGAAAATCAATTGTGTCTTTTTCAAAGGAACTACCCCAGCTTTTGCCTGAAGTGATTTAAGGAAACTATGGAGTAAAAAGTTTTTTGAATGCAATGGTTAAATGTTTTGTGAATTCATTTGTCTAAAAATAAGAAATAAAACAGATTAGAGAAACATTTGACGCACCTCGTGTACTTTTCTGTCGGAAAAGTGGGTGAGCAAGGACGATGGTGATGGCAGCCCTTTTAAGGGAGATATTTCTTATTCCTTCACAAGCGTCACCCTGATATTTGGATAATTCTCTATTGAAACATTTTTGAGACTGAAATTGTTAGAACTTTTTTGTACTCCGTGTGTGGATTATAGAAGTATGTCAAGGACACAGGTCAGCGGACTTCTTGGTCTACATAATCCACCAGACAAATATCCTCTAGTACTCTTTAAAATGCTAAGACTTTAAATTCTCGGTCGTAACATCACTTCCTGTACACGATATCGAGTATCATTCAAAGCCGCGTCAAATGTTTCTCAAATCTATTTTAATTCTTACTTTTAGACAAATGTTTTCACAAAACAGTTGACCGTTTTCTTCAATTTTATCTTTTATTTCCAAGTTTTGATCAGAACGCAGCTAACGTCGCTGTTGCCAGCTGTCGACCGTGAAGCACTTACGGCTGCAAGAGAAACATTAGTCATCTGTAGAGCTGTGTCAACATTGGGGCATTACCATAGAGGCGTTTACAAAACCGCTTTCGCAGCGTCTTCCTTTCTCGAAGTCTTCTGATTTTAGCACTTGGTACGAAAGAGCCACTTTGACAGGTAAATATCACACCAATACAACTTTTTATGTCGAAACAGCTAGACCTTGAAGAAATGAGACTTTTGACAGCTCGTTTGCCTTCCTAGCGTCTTCCATCCTCTAAAAGACCTAAATGTAGGACTCACTTTAAAGAAAGCCTTCAAATATCGTACCATACAACCATTTTTATGCAAAATGGCTAGGCCGTGAAGAGATGAACTTTTTAACACATTATTTATAGCTAGCAGCCACTGTTCGTGAATTATTTCAATTTTTTTCTAATCACTACTTAAGTTTTGCTTGATTAACTACATTAATTGCAAGTAATAAAACTTTTTCCAAAACTAGACCTCACGCTGGTCATTTTTCCTATTCTTCGTTCGGCTATCGAGTATCTAACAAAAATTCAGTGTGTAACTTTTGCTCAAATCACTAATTAAGCTTTCTTAAGTAACATAATCAATTTAAAGTAATTAAATATATTTTTAATTCTACAACTCCCGCTACTTAATTTGATACAATATTTGTCCATTTATCACTTTTCTTTTAGGCACGAAAATTCAGATAAATGAATCCCTGAAATAAGTAATTAATTTTTCGTAATTACCCTGATTAATTTCAAGCAGTTAATCCTTATTTGCAAAACTAGACGTCACACTAGTGAATTTGGTAACCTATTTGCTCATTTACCAGTCTTAGTTTTAGCTACGAAAATTAGCACAATAATACAATGTGTAATTTACAGGGAGACATGTTTTTGATACATTCAAACATCTGACCAAAAACTAAATCTGGTTTGCCAGACGGGGAAGTGAACCACTGCACTTCCGAATGTCTTTCCAGTGCGCCATGAGTGTGATTGTGTTGGGGAGTGGGAGCAGGAAGGCAGAAGGAAACTGGAGGACAGAACTGTACTACTGGTGGGGAGTTCTTTAGAGATGGAGCAGAAGCTCCCATGAACAGTGCTGGGGAAGGAAACCAGCTGAGTCATTTCCAAAGGATCCACCCCACCATTTGCGCATAACGACATGGAAGACAGGCAGTAGACCCAAGCCGCTGCGGCACCTCGCTCGGACCGAACAGCAGGTAAAACTCTCAGGCATATATCTGTCGCCATTTATTTGCTAGGAGGCTAAAACTTTGGTAGTTTCCATTAGACGCAACATACTTCATCAACTTAGTGGCTCGAGAATTTATAAAGTATCACAGTTTAGAACATGTAATCACTACTAATATTGTGTTATAAAATCAGTTTCCTGAACCTGCATAAACCAACCATCCCTTCTGGTGATTAATCGTCAGCTTGAGTCGCGTAGCAATGGCTGGACCTCAGCAACCGTAAGTGGTAGTATTATCCTCTAGTGTCCCGAAGCAGATTTGTAATGGAAATTGAAGCAAACGACTTGTAACGAGTTGGTTGACGCCACTGATGACAACGTATTCATGACTATCTCAGTCTCACACTCCATGGTCGTTAATAAGACGAAATAAAACATAGGTAAATAAATATTATTTTGTTTTAGATTACTAATGTAATACAAGCAACCTTGCGTGCTGTAATCTTTAGTGCACAGGATTGTTGGCTGTTGGCTTGTGGGACGCTCAACTGCGTGTTGATTATTGTCCAACTGCTGTTATTACTGAGACAAAAAATGTTAAAAATATCCTAAAATTTAAAAAAATACATTACACGTACAAAACTACAAAATACTGATATTCTATGAAACATGAAACTTAGAGAAAAAATTTCTTACTGATGTAACAAAAAACTGCTTAGGTTCCGAACACGTGACATACAAGGTGATTATAATTAAACTTTCAATCGCTGTAGAAATAACACCACTGGTAAGAATGACGTCAAACTGCAACGGAATATTATCGAAGAAGGGGGAAAACGTATGGCAGAAGAAAAGAAATAGTGTGAAAATTGATCAATAGATGGCGCTGTATGTGTCAGAATACGTAAATGAAACCACCTGTCATGGAATTATTTCCTTACATCCTGGCCGTCCCTATCTTAATCCGTGTGACTTCTGGCTGTGGACCTATCTGAAATATGTTGTGTTCAGTGTTCCGATTGCAAAATTAGGTGCATTGAAGACACGCATTGCGCAATATATTCTGAACCTGACCCCGGCACCAGTTCGATCGGCTGTGGACCATGCTGTTTCTCGGTTTAAACTTGTTGCAGAAAACGGTGGACAGCATATTGAACATGTTTTGCGTCAATCACAAGGAAATTAATAATCCAATTTGATTTTGAATGATGCTTTTTATGCGGTGTTCGGCCACAGGACAATCAAAAACGGATGTGATTGATGCTTTTTATGCTGTTTGTGGCCTCAGGACAGTTAAAAACCGATGTGATTGATGTTTTTTATGCGGTTTTTGGCCTCAGGACAATTAAAAACCGATGTGATTGATGCTTTTTATGCGGGTTTTGGCCTCAGGACAATTAAAAACCGGTTTTTCCCATCCGATGCGATATGACCACGCCGCGGTGGATAGGCCTAAGTAACTAACATTATCACACCCGTACAACCATACACACTAAGTAGCACAGTTTATTTAACGTCAAACGTACACCTTAGGCATTGTTGTCATTTATAGTCATTGTCATTTATAGTCGACCAATATTAAATTATGATGCTTACAGCGCCATCTATTGCTACATTTAATAACAATTTATTTTTATTCTGCCATACGTTTTCCCCCATCTCCGATAATATTACGTTGCAGTTTGAGGTCATTCTGATTAGCTGTGTTATTTCTAAGGCGGTTTGGAAGTTTAACTTCAATTGTAATCACTGTGTATGTCTAGCTTGAATAATCCACTAGCCTTCATGTTAATCTGCTCCTTTCTCAAGTATGATTTTTGGCATAAGGAAAGCGTATTTATGTCTTTTGGACAGTGGTGGTAGTGATTTTCTGTTCGTTTTGTTCTCCTCCCTTTCTGCATAATCTTCCTCTTCTTCTAATCTTAGATTTCCTAGACTGAGACTTTCTATTTCTACGTTATTGTAAATGGTTGATTTTTGGCAACATTAATCTTGAAAAATAATATTCTTTTTTTGCCATTTCTTTGCAAGTGAATCATACGCAATGCATAATTCAGGAACTGTAAAGAAAGTAGTATCGCTCGCTGTTCCCAGTGTGTCCTAAGGTTAGGAATCCAATAAATGACCTGATAATTAATAGACATAAATGCTACAAGAACAACAGAATATTATTAAAATTACGAAAGAAGAGAGTGAAATGATATCAAATGTCAGTTGCTCATAGTATATGAAACGCAGTCGCAGAGACCTAATCTATCAAATATGATACTTCCAAGGAAAGACAATTTTGAGGAACTAAAAATCATTTTTCTTAATTATCTGTGGTGAAATTGAAATCAGGGGAAATTACTTTTTAACGTCTTGTTACAAGAACATAAAGCTAAATAAACAATAATAACTATTATTTGTGAAGCTATTATCGAATGTTCGCAAACCACTTGTTAATGATTACATTTAACTCATAGCAATTATTGTGAGGACGAAAAATAGCTGACGCTGTCCTGCTCCAGAAACTGTCGTATAAAATACGGTCATTCTTCATACGCAATACAGTGCCCTTTGTTAACAAACGAACTCTGGAGCGATGTATTCTATACTGGAATGAAAACGTTATGGGTTACGTCCTAATATCAGGTCGGGCCTCCTTTCTCCAGGTGTAGTGCAGCAACTTGACGTCGCATAGACTAAATAAATTGTTGGAAGTCCCCTGCAGAAATATTGAGCCACGCTGCCTCTATAGCCGTCGACCCTTGCGAAAGAGATGCCGGTGCAGAATTTTGTGCGCGTAGTGACCTCTAAATTATTTCCCATAAATGTCAGATGGGGCTCATGCCAAGCGATCTGAGTGGCCAAATCATTCGTTCGAATTGTCCAGAACGTTCTTCAAACCAATCGCGAAGATCTGTGGCTCCGCCACATGGCGCATTATGAACCATAAAAATTCCATCGCTGTTTGGAAACATTAGGTCCATGATGGCTGTACATGGTCTCTAAGTAGCCGAACATTACCATTTCCAGTATTCTCGGCACACTCTTGATACCGTGGGGCCGGCCAGAGTGGCCGAGCGGTTCCAGGCGCTACAGTCTGGAACCGCGCGACCTCTACGGTCGCAGGTTCGAATCTTGCCTCGGGCATGGATGTCTGTGATGTCCTTAGGTTAGTTAAGTTTAAGTAGTTCTAAGTTCTAGGGGACTGATGACCTCAGAAGTTAAGTCCCATAATGCTCAACAACTTGTCACCTACTCGTGGTCTGACTGTCTTTCAACCACTTTCGTTAGACGCTGATGACAGTAGCACGCCAGCAGCCATCCACTATGAGCAGTATGAGACTTACCTTCTGAGGTCATTAGTCCCCTAGAACTTAGAACTACTTAAACCTAACTAACCTAAGGACATCACACACATCCATGCCCGGGACATGATTCAAACCTGCGACCGTAGCAGTCGCGCGGTTCCGGACTGAAGCACCTAGACCCGCCGACCACCGCGACCGGCGACAGTCAGATTTGTATCCCACTGCTGACTGCTGTCCCGAGTCTCTCCAGGCACGTCTTCGCTTGTCATCGGAGCTCAGTTCGAAATGGGACTCATCACTGAAGGCAGTTCTACTCCTGTCAATGAGATTCCAGGTCGAACATGTCCGAAACAACTGAAGATGGGCTTGTTGGCGTACAGAGGTCAACGGTAGTCGGCGCAAGGGTCACCGTGAGCTCAGCCCCCTTTCTGTCAGCCACCTGGTGATGGTCCTCGTGGTCACTGAAGCACCGATTGTACGTCGGAACGATGATGATGAATTCGGGGTTCCGACTGCTTCTCTGACGATTGCTCGGTTCTCTCGTTCTGTCTTCTGTCTAGGTCGACGCTCCCTTCTTGACTCTGTGTTCGGCCATGGTTCATCCATATCTGCTAACACAATCGAATAGTGGCATACCTCGTATTGAAACTTCGATCGATTCACCGATTACTGCCGGATGCTGTGGACGAGCGGTTCTAGGTGCTACAGACCGTAATCGCACTGCTGCTACGGTCGCAGGTTCGAATCCTGCGTCGGGCATGGATACATGCGATGTCCTTAGGTTAGTTAGATTTAAGTAGGTCTAAGTCTAGGGGACTGATGACCTCAGATGTTAAGTTCCATAGTGCTTAGAGCCATTTGAACCATTTTTCTCCGATTGCTCTAACTGGCTTCTTTGAACCGAACTACACATCCTTTCCCAAGATCGTGTCAATCGTTCATGCACCTGTCTGCGAGGCACAGTTACTGTCCACTCGAAAACATGGAATTGAGCCGGCCGAGGTGGCCGAGCGGTTCTAGGCGCTACAGTCTGGAACCGCACGACCGTTGCGGTCGCAGCTTCGATTCCTGCCTCGGGCATGGATGTGTGTGATGTCCTTAGGTTAGTTAGGTTTAAGTAGTGCTAAGTTGTAGGGGATTGATGACCTCAGTAGTTAAGTCTCATAGTGCTCAGAGTCATTTGAACATTTTTTTCAAATGGAATACTCAAAGACTTTCTTGCCCTGGCATCGACATGTCCCTTGTTTACTATCCTCGCCAGATGCGCGATGCAATTGCGCTGCAGCGTCACACATTCATCCGTCTGCTGCCAAAGGTTACAGTTTTGCATTGTGCATCGATACTCGTCTGAATATAAACTTGTGACCGATTTGCTTAACTCTTTCGTGGTGCGATTTTTTGCCTTAAAGTGTTCATTTATTCAAAGAAACACTCATTTGATAAAGTCAATGAAATTACATTATACAATATTTTGACTGGTTTTAGAATATTTGCGGGGTGAGAGCTTCAGGGCGTTGCTAAATTTTGAAACTGCTTATCTATATATGACGGATAACGTCAGGTGATGTCAGCAATTAGACGGTGGCAGCGGCGAAATTGTAGCGCGTCCGTCAACGTGAAAACGCGGTCGCTACATCCTCTTGAAGTGTTCATAATCCGTCCACGTAGACGCAGATGGACGGAAACAAGGCTTGAATGTGGTCGACGATGTGTATTCTGCCACATAATACAAGTTTTTAAAATGTACAAAAAGCATATGAACTCGTGGAATAAGAAATGGCATATCGTCCGTTTTGCCATTCGTGTAACAGCCGCATCTGGTGAATAACTTCCACGTGTCGAAAACAGTTTAACAGTTTTTATAACTAACTTTACTATCTTACTGCCAGCAATCTCGAATTAGATTGCAAATAAAAAAAATACAAAGAAACATTATTTTTTGCAATTCACGACAGAGCTGCCCATGCAAAAATCCCGGGTTAGTCACGCATACGTCGTCATTATGATCTGTAATGGTTCACGAGACTCGCACTCTTTGAGCCAGTCTGATGTTGTCTTCACGGGTCTGAAATGTATGTGCTTGTCAGTACTTGCCACACGTTTTATTCTGACACAACACGACGTCGGCCCACTAACTTTTGCGTACACGCAAACTCTCGCAGTCACACTCCATGTTCGACTCTGCCTATCGCCGTTTCATCGCTCTCTGCCTCACATATAGCAATTCCATTTAATATGGTTATTACGATACAATGTTACATGAAGTCGAAATATTACTTCACCTAAAGTTAAACTTGCTAATAATAAGTACATAGCAGCACGTAATAAAAGTAACAACATATTCACACTTTATACTATGGAACAAAATACAGGCTGCCCATAAATTATCTTTACGAGCTAAGATTTTAATAACTTTAAAAGTATACTAGATATTAACAAATGGTTTTCAGCATGTGATGACATAACTCATAAAGATTTTTTTTACCTTCCAGGTGTCGCAATTTTGACGCAAAATTGAACTTGAAAATCTGATAAAAGTTGGACGCCGCAGGAGAAAGCTCAGTGTGTGGCCTGGTTTATACAGGCGACGTCCGATATCCAAGTGCAACGAAACTTTCGAACATGGTGTGGAAGGCAATCACAGCCCAACTAATTATTCGGGCTTGGCATACGTATGTCTCTCAGTTTGTAAGAGAAAACTTCTACATCTCCATCTACATGGATACTCTACAAATAACATTTAAGTGCCTGGCAGAGGTTTCATAGAACCATCTTCACAATAATTCTCTATTATTCCAGTCTCGTACAGTGCGCGGAAAAAACGAACACCTATATCTTTCCGTGCGAACTCTGGTTTCTCTTATTTGATTATGATGACCCTTTTTTCCGTTTCATGGCGTCAACAAAATACTTTCGCATTTGGAGGAGAAAATTGGTGATTGAAATTTCGTGAGAAGATTCTGCCGCAACGAAAAACGCCTTTGTTTTAATGATGTCAGCCTCAAATTTTGTATCATTTCAGTGACTACCACCCCTATTTCCTACAACGCCACAACAGGAACGTCTGCAGCCTGAAGTCACATTCCAACAAGATGGGGCAACGACGTTTATGGAGAAAGGTAGTGTTCTCCATAGAAAGGGGACGGGTTACCCATCCGGACGCCAACGTGGACAACGTACTGCAGCTTTCGCAAGCAGTCCGACAAAATCGGTGCGTACGGCAGCCACAGAGTTAGGGAAAAGATTTGTTTCTCCGATGAGGCAACGTTTCATGTATCCGGCAAATTGAATCATCATAACGTTCGTATATGGGGTTCACAGCGTCCTCACGTTACACGTGCAACTGAAAGACACGGTCCCAAGGTCAATGTTTGGTGCGGACTGACGCACAATTGCATCATTGGTCGATTATTTTTCGTCACATCTGCCTTCAGCGGTGGTGTTTACCTGGACATGTTGCACGAGTTTACTGCGCTCCCAAAAACTGAGGCCACTAATTTTTATTTGCCCGAAATTCTGATTTTGAATTATTTGGCAGATGGGAAATTGGTGTGGGTTGGTGTTAAGGTAACGCCGCACCTCAAGGTGAAAGTGAGGCAGGGCGCTGCATAAAGATGAAATCATTGAAATCTTTGTGAAGTTGAGGAAACAGCCAGGTTTTCGGCATAGTTCCTTCCGCAAAAAAGTAAGGTCCATAAACGTTGTTGCCAGGAACAACAGAAAACACATTCGGTTTTGTGAGTGTCACTCACGTTCGACGACGATGTCAGGATTTTGTGACCCCCAAATTCTTACATTACGTCGGTTTAGTTTGCCCATAGATGAAACGCCGAGTCGTCTGAAAAGAAGAGTCATTCGGAGAAAGTATCCTCTGCCATATCCTGGAGAAATGAAATGCAAAATTTCTACCGTCTATTACGGAGTCTCGGTCACAGTTGTTGTAGTAGCTGCAACTTGTAAGACTTAATATGCAGGCATCGTTTCAGTACATGCCACACGGTTGTTTGAGGACGTTGCAGTTCTGGTCTGACCAAGTTAGGGAACTGCAAGGACTCCATGAGAACAGATCTCGGATACGGTCGATATTTTCGTCAGACGTGCGTTTACTCTGGCCGGCCAGAGTGTCCGTACGGTTCTAGGCGCTACAGTCTGGAACCGAGCGACCGCTACGGTCGCAGGTTCGAATCCCGCCTCGGGCATGGATGTGTGTGATGTCCTTAGGTTAGTTAGGTTTGATTAGTTCTAAGTTCTAGGGGACTGATGACCTCAGCAGTTGAGTCGCATAGTGCTCAGAGCCATTTGAACCAGATGTGCGTGGCCGACCAGTGCTCTTCCTTCTGCATTTGCCACCAACTTGCAAGACTTTGCTACGCCAGTCACAAATCTGCTCGTGCAGAGGCGCCTTCTTGTGGAATCTACGGAGGAGTGCACGTCGCACTTGAAGAATGCACTGACTTCGCGCAAATTCCGACAAACAAAATGATTTTTCTTGTGGTAAAACCGCCATGTTGCTGCAACTAAACAACAGCGCATCTCTCTCAAAAATTTGAACTTTCCTCTATCCAGTGACACGTGTAATGTTTTTTTTATAGTTTGTCTGTAATAACCAATTGAAATCTGTTCTTTCTTTTTGGATCACTCGGTACATCCCCTGCCCTACTCTGACCATCTACCTCTACATCTTCATCTGCACTCTGCAAACTACTGTGTGGTGCATAGTAGAGGGTACGTGACATTGTACCAGTCATTATGGTTTTTTCCCCGTCCCATGCGCATATGATGCGCGGGGGGAGAATGATCGTCTGAATGCATCTGTACGTACTGTAATTATTCTAATCTTGCCCTGACGATTCCTATATGAGCGGTACGTAGGGGGCTGTAGTATATTCCTAGAATCGTCATTTAAAGCCGATTCTTCAAACTTTGCTAATAGACTTTGTAAGTAGGCTGTATAGGTTTTTATGTTGGTAACGTCACGTAGCGCTCTGTATGAAAATTACTGGCTGTGCTGTGTGCAGTCTGTGGCTGGTTAGACTCATTGTTGGAATATTCGCTTGTGTAGTGTTGGGGGGCAGTTGGATGTGAATAGCGCGTAGCGCTGTGCAGTTGGAGGTGAAAGATTAAGGTAAATACATTGTTTGTTCTCTATCAAAATCTTTAATTTGCTAACTATGCCTATCAGTAGTTAGTGCCTTCAGTAGTTAGAATCTTTTATTTAGCTGGCAGTATTGGCGGTCGCTGTATTGCTGTAGTTCGTGTAACGAAGGTTTTTGTGAGGTAAGTGATTCAGGAAAGGTATAGGTTATTGTCAGTCAGGGCCATTTTTTTGTAGGGATTATTGAAAGTCAGATTGCGTTGCGCTAAAAAAAAAATTGTGTGTCAGTTTAGTGATGATCAGAATAAGTAAAGAGAGAAGTGTCTGAGTACGTTCAGTTTTACTCAGCTGTTTGTGTATCAAATAACGTTGAAGTTTAATAGCACAGTAATTCATAATTTTCCAAATGGGACTTTTCAACTTTCTCGGGATAGTTGTCATCTGCTAAAAGTCTGAGGTTACTGTTAGTATTGCCTGGAAGGTCATTTATATACAGAAAGGGTCCCAACACACTTCCCTGGGGCACACCTGAAGTTACTTCCGGATCTGACGATGACTCTCCATCCAAGATAACATACTACGCTCTCCCTATCAGAAAGTCATCCATTTCCTGACAAATTTCACTTGATAACCGATGTCCGAATTTTTGACAGTAAGCGCAGGTGTGGTACTGAGTCAAATCCTTTTTTGAAATCGAGAAATACAGCACCTACCTGCTGGCCTTGATCCATAGCTTTCAGTATGCCATGTGAGAAAAGTGCGAGTTGGGTTTTTACAAGATCGATGTTTTCGGAATCCATCCTGGTTGGCATTGAGGAGGTCATTCTGTTCGACATACCTCATCGTGTTTGAGCTCAGACCATACTGTCCGGTTGTTTACGACTGTCTATACCCTGTATAGCAGCCACATAGCGTATAAGAAGAATTAAGCAGTGGACATGGTGAAGTTGTAGCAGAAGACGGACGAGTTGGGCAAGCGATGGAGAGAGCAGTAGGAGGTAGCGGTGTACCGGGGCAGGCGTCGCCTGGGCTGTGGAGGCGTGCCACCTGGGACGCAGCTAATTCGGCGTCGCGCGCTTTGTTTGCGTTCGCGCGAAGCGGCGGCGGCTAAAAAATAAAACCCACCAGCAGCGGCGGCGGTGCGCAGCTTTAATATTAACCGCGCCCGCAAAGCTGTTTCCGATACACGCCGCCTAATTACGCTGTTTGCCTCGGTTCGCACGTAGCTGCAGCTGCCGGCGTCCCGCTGGCTGCGCGCCAGCCCATGTTCCCCCCTTCCCCCTCCCCTACGTCTACATCTTGCATCTTGCTCTACTCCCAAGTATCCGGCACAAGTTTTAAGTGCGGAAGAGAGGATGGCAACCGCCTTCTACATCTTTCGCATACTGACTACGTTGTTCCGTGGAGCGCACTACTAACACTTACCAGGTGGCGTAAGGAAATCTTGGTGTCTTCCAACGTGGCTTGAATGTCAGCGAGCAGGACACTGTTCTGCCATCACGAAATAGAAAAACTTTCTAAACATCAAGGCTGTCGAATGTCTAGCTTCCGTGATGATGTCTTAACACCATACGAGGGTCATTTCGAAAGTCCTGCACAATGCCCTGCACAACCGCTGCGATGGGGTGATGACCAAGTTGAAATTCACGTCAGTTACAGCCAGATTTTAGATGTGACGGTCGTATATGTGTTTGCTGGTTCGCATGGCTGTATCATGAGTAATTCAGTTTAAAATGTGCATTGAAACTGAGTCAGGTCGGATTACACGGAAGGAAACCTTCGAGTAAAGAACCCAATGGAAATTTGTAAAGCTTTGAGTGAGGTATGTGGGAATAGTGCAGTGGGTCGTAGTCTGCTCGTTTCCTTGATGGTGGTGTAAGCACTGAGGACAAACCAAGAAGTAGAAGGCCATAAACTGCAACAGGCTACACCTCTCAGATTATCGTTAATGACATTTTCAGAGAGGATAGGCGAAATCATCTGAGGACGTGTGGTATGAGGCCAGAATGTCTGTCAGTTCAGTTTACACAATCATAACTGTAAAGATGGGTTCCGCATTATCTAAGTGAAGAGCAGAAAGCAAGTCGCAAAATCAAAAATTACTTCAACATTATCGAAAAGAAGGAGGTTTCTGAAAGGAGCTGTTGCACTTCATGGAACCTGGGTACGAGGTTTTGGGCCACAACTGAAGCCTCAGTCGTCACAATGGAAACGTTTGGAATCTGTAGGCCAGAAAATATTCCGCCGCCAATAATCAAAGGTGAAACTGATGATGACTTTTGAAGATGACGTGAATAGAGACATAGCTACAAATAGTCTCCCAGGAGATGCCTGTAACAGGCACGTACTACAGGCTGTTCTTGTAAAATGTTTTGCACCAGAAAATTTGTCAAAGGTGGCCTTTATGCTCGTAGCTGGTGTTCTCATTTTCCGCAGTAATGCAAGACCGGCTATTGTCCTAACACTGAGAGAAACGCTCGACAAATATGGATGGTAAATTCTTCTCCACCCACCGTACAGTCCTGCTATGAGCCCACCAGACTTTCATTTGTTTCTCTACTTGACGGAGGAACTCCGTGGAAAATGTTTTCATGCAACTGATGAAGCTTCCAGAGAGGTAATCAGACAGCTTAACAATGATGGCGCCCTATCCGGAATACAGAAGTTGCCAAAACGTTGGGAAGTTGTCGTAAGCAAAGTTTTTATTACATATTAGATAGCTGGTTGTAACTATAATGGATCATCTTAAACTCGTCGCAGCTACTGACGACATGCAACAGGTGCTGATACAAGTTTTAGATCCTGAGATGGTCTATACTTTTTATAACCTGCTATCGAAAACATAATAAAACTGTGAACTAGACTGGATTATTCAAGCCACTGCTCTCGCATATTGAATTACACCTGTCAATGAGGGAAGGTGTTAGCTTCTCTAAATTGCTGCTCTGTAACGTTGTTTACGCACGTGGGTTCTTACTTGCAGTTTGTTTCTCAAGATACCCTCTACGATAAATCGAAGTATGTCGATATTTGTTTATGCAAACTGTAGGCCTATATGTGCTCTCTAATCTCTGTCATCTTATGCTCATGATCCCTACAAGAGACATATGGCTGTGACAACATGATTGTGACGTGCCCTTCCTGGAATACAAGTTCTATGTCGTTGAACAGGAATTGACTAGACCAGCGTAGTCATTCCCCAAAGAATACCATTTAAGTTTCCACACTGAAAAACTTCACTCTGCAGCGGGATGTGTGCTGATATGAAACTTCCTGACGGTTTAAAACTGTGTGCCGAACCGGGACTCCAATCCGGGACATTTGTCTTTCGTTGCAAGTGCTCTACCAGTACCAGGGAATGTGATGGTGGAGGTAAAGCTGTAAGGAAGAGTCGTGAGCCGTGCTCCGGTAGCTCATATAGCAGAGAAGTTATCCATGAAAGGTAGAGGTCCAGGATTCGAGTCCCACTTCGACACACAGTTTTAATCTGCCAGGAAGTACTTTTTAAGTTGCTCGAGCGTTCTTGTTACGCTCTCGTATGGGCCATACCGGCCATCTTACGGTTCTGGCACCACCTCTCTGAATTTGTTCGATGTCTGTTGTCATATCTACATGATAACGACTCCAAACGGTGGAACAATACTTTATAATTGGTCAGCAGTAGCGTCTTGCATACAATTTCATTTACTGATGCACTCCAGCTTCCCAGAACCCTTTCAACGAAGCTCTTTCATTCGCTTTCTCTAATACCAACTTTACCTCTTCACCCTATTTTGTACTGCTTCTTGGCATTAATCATTAATCTAAAAATCGTATGTATTTTCGAAATGAAACTACAGGTCTCTCCTCTACTTCCTCTCTTTGGCCCCCCCTCCCCCCACTCATAAGCTCTCGCTACTGTACCTTCTTCCGCTACAGGAAAAAAAAGTAATGTTCCTCTGTCTTCTCCATATACCATTATCTTGACAAGGTCAGCACCAGAAAACCACGCAACGTATAAATATGGACAGCAGGCAATGTTATCTATTTGCTTGGCCGTGTTCGGATGCACACGTAGTTTGCAGGCGCTGCAATGGGAGGAAACTGTTTGAGTCCCGGAGGTTGGAAGAGATTAGGATCAGAATGATATATTCAGCACATAGAGGGGCTGCGGCGGCGTACGACTGCTAATATCAGGCGGTGCGTCCGTGTCCTGGATTGTATATCACACTCTTCCTTTGCGTCTGATGGGGTAAGAATGTAAGAGGCATGTTCAGAAAGTATGCGTTCTGTGATCGTAACGGTTGTTTTGTATTTGAGGGTTGGCAACATAGAGTGGTGGACCAGATCAAGCATTGCAGAAACAAGATACTTCGCAAACTCACGTTATAGTCTCCGTTGCATGGCAGATGCAGGCAAGAGATCCTGCCAAGTCCGAGCTACGTGATATCATTCGCATCTTACTCACGGAAGGAATAACACGTACCGAAATTTTGTCACCAATCAAAAAGGTTTACGGCGAATGTTTTATGAACAGAACGGGTGTGTTTCGATGGTTAGGGAGCTTAGCGGTGGCAGAACAAATGTTTATGATGAACAGAGCAATGGAAGATCTTCCATTTTGACTGATGAGTTGATGCAAAAGAATCAGGGGAACTGCTCGTGAAGACCACCTATAGACAAAGAATGAAATTTCTGTGACGACATTTCCACAGGTCTGGAGAACTCTCTTATACGAGACACTCAAAGAAACGCTGGGATGCGTCCCAAAACAACTGACAGTGCAGCACGACAAAAATCGGGTCAATAGCGCCCGCAAGTTTCTTAAGCGACTAGAATTGGATATTGCGAATTTTCTGAGATCTGTTATGACTGGAGATCAAACGTGGGTGGCTCGTCACACGCGTGAAACAAAAGAGACAGTCATCACAGCTGTGTCACACCAATTCCCCATCTGCCAAATAATTCAAAACTACAATTTCGGGCAAAAAAGGTTAATGGCCTCAGTTTTCGGGAGCGAAAAGGCATCGTTTTTGTGGAATTTCTGTCTCAGGGGGTGCCCGTCAGTGATCAACGATGCTATGAGACTCTAAAAAAACACGACAGGAACTTTCAAAACAAAATGAGGGGTGTGCTTACGAGAGGAGTATGCTTGTTGCAGGACGACGCCCGTCCCCACGAGGCCTTAGCCACCGACGCGCTCTAGGATTCATTTGGCTGGGATGTTTTGAACAACCTCCGATATTCCCCTGACTTGATGCCATCAGATTATCATCTTTTCACCTCCCGGAAGCACACATGAGTGGAATTAAATTTTCAGTCGACCAGCAGGCGCAGGATGAGGTTCTGAAGTGGGGAAGAAGATGGCGGGAGATTTCTTCGAGTAAGGTATACAGAAGCTTGTGTCACTGCTAACCACAAGTACTGAATGGGATGACGACTGTGTGGAAAAATAGTCAACAAGTAATCAACAATATCCAGTAATGTTCTAACATTCTGCGTGGTGTCTGTTTGTTCTATATCGTGTCTCCCTACCACTTTCGCGCAACGACGCTCTGAGTGTGTTTTTTAGGGAATTGACTAGTTTGAACTTGGGACCTGTTGCTGGTAAGGAGACGCCAGACCACACATGACATGTAGAGTTCAGAAGAGTTCAGTGAGACTAGCGATGATATAACCAAATACTTAATGATTTCAGCGTCAGCTCCACTGCACTCCCTGTAAAAGAATCTTAATACTAACTAAATTTAGTGCAGGGGTTCAAGGCTTTCCTATTTTTAGTTAGCTGGTAAAATAACGTCGAAAAAGCAGTTAAGTTTACCATTGGAAATTTTATTCTACTCACAAAACATTGTTTATAAATTGCACTATTGATAAAAGAAAATGTTTTAATACAGGATGGTAAAAACCAACTGCGTTCAACAAAAATGTGAACGAATATTCCCTAAATGGATTTCCAAGTTCTACAATGGATCGAAGGATGACCTATGGCATATCACATCTATAATCTACGTTTAAATTAAGTTTCACAAAAGAGAAAACTATCAAAATGGTCTACAGTGACCCTCAATTATCTTTAATTACTTATCTAACTTGTCATAAATTACAGTGGCTGATGTGGCTTCTCAATAACTATATAACAGAAAAATCATCGCGTTTCAGATTTTAACTTACGTAGTAAATGTGAATACCATGAGCTTTGATTGACGGTCGACACTAGTATTACGCAAAACGGGGATGTAACAGATCAGACTTCTGCAGTTCTGAGTGAAGCCTTATGCGCTCAAAAATGCGGCATCGCGTGCGTTCATTACCTTGTCGGTGTTCGTCAGGGGGCGGCGGGCAGCACAGCTCCGCTCACCTCGCCGTCTCGGAAGCAACTCTCTGTCCTAACTTCTCCTTACTACAATTAACCGAAGTTGGTTTTAAAAAAAAACTATCTGGCTGTGTTTTCATCTGACCAATCAGGGTCTCAATGTTAACCTTAAGCTCTGCCTACAAAAATTCTGTCTATCCAATGAGAAACGTTATACTTTTCGTGATGGGGCAATGTTTTTAAAGTTTGCAACGTAACAGAGACGCGAAAAAGTCTCATGCTAAAACTAGCAGCTGGTGTGGCCCTTTTAGCGTTATCGTAAGATCTATACTGTTCTTTTGGAGGGTTCTATCTTTTAACATGGGCTGGGGGGTGGTCCTGGCGTAACAGAGACGCGAAAAAGTCTCACACTAAAACTTGCGGCTGGGGTAGCCCTTTTTGTGTTATCGTAAGATCTATACTGTTCTTGTGGAGGGCTCTAGCTTTTAACAAGGGCTGGAGGGTTGTCCTAGCGGTTAGCTGGCGACGTGGGTGTCCGTTCCTTATCGTAGGGCCTTCTAGCTTAACATGGTTCTGCTCTCGGCTTCTGTTCTCGTTTCTCCCCTCCGAACTGCGTCTGCCTCACGGTGGGAAGGTGTGACATGCATTTAGGCATTCTTGTGTTAGTCTGTGGTATTCCATTTGCTCACTCGTTACTCGTATTACTTTGGTTAATTTAATGTCACGATTTATTCGGAGCTATGTGACATACTACTGGATTTGCTTATCATGTCAGGGTTTTCATGGAGGGTGTTGGATTTGCTTGACACCTTACAATGTTTTTCAAATACACTTTTTGTTAAAAAAAATATAAAAGTTCGGTGGTCTTACTTTATGAACATGCCTCGTATGATATTTTTGATAATGATCGGACTTTCCAATGCTCGTGTTACGTTCGATGGCTACCTTTTTTCGCTATTAACGAAGACTAGCCAATATTGCGGCTGTGGGTTCCTCTCCCCCCCCTCCCCCCTCTCCTCTTTCTCTTCGGTATTGACGCAACGTTACATTAGGCAGGGACTGACTCATCACAGTCGCATAAATTTAATAAATACCCATACAATCGCGGAAAGAATGTTCCACGTCTCCACACATCTTGTGTATCACGTCCATTCCGCTGTGTGAATAGATCCTCTAAGCAGCTGACGAATGTTAGCTTGTCTAGCAATCTTTTATTGACGTCGTACCTGGAGTCGTTCAGTAATTTGTCATAGTGTGAGTTGTTCTTTTGAAGTGCACATCTGAGGCTGTGTTTGTACCGGCTACCTCAGTATCTGACATTACATGTTTATTTTAATAGTGTAGTGAAATTTCGCAAACTGTTTTGGTGGCCTCGTCCGAAACGCAGCCAATGAATGTGGAATGTCGTTTGCTAGCCCTGGTCTACGTACGCTGAAGGAAGAACATCTCGCGAGGGAGAAGCGTTATATTGCATCACAAAGCGTGGCTGTGAAACCGCGGCCGAGAAGCGGTTCATACCGGATGGCCTCGATCCCTGGGAAACGAGCAGGTTGTTGCTGTATGGCCCACGCGTCGGGTCCTCCGCCATTGTGCGTAATGTTACTGGGATGATGATGATGATGTTTGGTTTGTGGGGCGCTCAACTGCACGGTTATCAGCGCCCGTACAAATTCCCAACCTTTGCTCAGTCCCAGCTCACCACTTTCATGAATGATGATGAAATGATGAGGACAACACAAACACCCAGTCATCTCGAGGCAGGTGAAAATCTCTGACCCCGCCGGGAATCGAACCTGGGAAGCGAGAACGCGACCGCGAGACTACGAGCTGCGGACTGTTACTGGGAGGCGCACGTTGGCGGCTGGTCGAATACCCGCTCAGCCTGTCATGTTTCGGTAGTCCGCCATACTGCATTCGTCAGCAGTCATAAGGTGAGGATTCATGGAAAAGTGAGATACTCGTATGGTGTAACAATGCGATATGTCTTCAATCACAGATCCACTTCTCTAACAGTCCTGCCTTGCTTTGACAAGCACCAAACGAATCTGTATGAGGTTAATGCATTTTTCATTTCTCATTGCTCTTGATAAAACTTCATGTGAAAGAACGTCTTTCTGACTTCAGCGACTGCTGAGGGCGTAGATGGAATGGAGGAAATGTTCGACGTGCATTTCAATTATTTCTTCCCATGGAACATTTCTATGAATAAAAGTCGCACAGTTATATGCTCGATTGTGACCTCTTGTTGGTAGATCTCCGCAGCGCACTTAATCTCTATACTACCTTCGCGCCTAAATTTACTTACCGTCTTATACATTTCAGTTGCAGAAAGCTTCTGACTTGTTGTGCAAGTCGTATTGGATAGAGAAGTGGACTACGAGCTTACACAAATGATGCCGTTCATGTCTGCGAAAAATTAAACAATCCACGAGCTTTGACATCTGATCGTAAAAACATTCTGCTACTTAACATTATATCCATGACTTTGGCACAGGTTGTCAGAATTTATCTTGTGTGGGATTACTCTGTAGCGCTTATGCCTTTAGCAGACATCATGCAAACACAACGTACTGAAAACTGCAACCAGCCACAACTTCCTAAGTGTAATTTAAGAAAACAGTTGCGGTGATCTCTAACCATAATGGTAAAATAACAACATACCGAGCCCAGAGAAACACTGACAAATCTTTTTAAACACTTAAAACCGTGATTCTCAATGTAAATGCTCGTGTAACAGGCATCATAAGGTACAGAAGAAGTTCTCGCTCTGCAGTTGATTGTGCACTGTCTTAAAACTCCCTGGCAGATCAAAACTATGTCTCGGATCGACACTCGAATGATTCAAATGGCTCTAAGCACTATGGGACTTAACATCTGAGGTCAACAGTCCCATAGACTTAGAACTATTTAAACCTAAGTAACCCAAGGACATCACATACATCCATGCGCGAGGCAGGATTCGAACCTGCGACTGTAGCAGCAGCGCAGTTTCGGATTGAAGCGTTTAGAACCGCTCGGCCACAGCGGTCGGCTCGAGACTCGAACCCACTGCCTTGCCTTGAGTGGGAAACGCTCTTACCGACAGAGCTACCCACTTGTGACTCACCACGCGCCATCACAACTTCGCAGCAGTCTCGAAACAATGTACACCCCGCTGCAGTGACTAAGCCTTTTGCACGATATCCTGCCTTCCAGAAATCTGCAAGGTCTCAATTGAAATCGCATTGCACTCTTGATGTCACCATCCTTTCTTTTAAGTTCATCGCAGATTGCTTTGACTTTTCTAAATCCTGAGTCAGTCCTTCCGACAGACATTTCTTTTTCGATTTCTTCACATTTTTCATGCATCCAAATGTTCAAATGTGTGTGAAGTCCTATGGGACCAAACAGCTGAGGCCGTCGGTCCATAAGCGGGAGGGGGGGGGGGGGCTTCCCACGCGGCTTTCATGCATCCATTTCATTTTAGCTGCCCTGCACTTCTCATTTATTTCATTCCTCAGTAACTTGTATTTCTGTATTCCTGAATTTTCCTGAACATACTGTATTTTCTTTTTTCATGTAGAAACTGAGGTATTTCTTCTGTTACCCATGATTTTTCCGCAGTTACCCTCTGCATACCTGGGTTTTTCTTTCCAATATCTGTGACTGCCCTTTTTAGAGACGTCTATTCCTCTTCAACTGTACTGTCTACTGAACTATTCCTTATCGCAGTATCTACAGCTTTGGTCAATTTCAAACGCATCTCTTAATTTCTTAGTACTTCCGTATCCCACTTCTTTGCGTACTGATTCTTCCTGACTATTCTCCTAAACTTCACCCTACTCTTCATCACTACTAAATTGTGATCAGAATCTATATCTGCACCTGGGTACGCCTTACGATCCAGTATCCGATTTAGGAATCTCCCCCTGACAGTGATGTAATCTGACTAAAATCTTCCCGTACCTGCAGGCCTTCTCCACGTATACCTCCTCCTCTTGTGATTCTTGAACCGAGTATTCGGTATTATTAACTGAAATTTATTGCAGAGCTCAATAGTCTTTCTCCTCTCTCATTCCTAGCACCAAGCCCATACTGTCTCGTAACCATTTCTTCTAATCCTTCGCCTACAACCGCATTCCAGTCCTCAGTTAGTATTAGTTTTCGTCTCCATTTATGTACTAATTATCCTTTCAGTATTCTCATATACTTTCTCTGTCTATTTATCGTCAGCTTGTGACGTCGGCATGTATACCTGAACTGTCATTGCCGGTGTTGGCCTGCTGTCGTTTCTGAGAACAACCCTATCGCCGAACTCTTAACAGTAACTCACTCTCTGTCCTAACTTCCTATTCATAACGAATCCTGTTCCCATTATACCATTTTTTTCTGCTGTTGATATTACTTTACACTCATCTGATCATGAATTCTTGTCTTATTTCCATTTCACTTCACTGATCCCCACCACATCTAGTTTGAGCCTTTTCATTTCTCATCATGTGGCCCAGACCAAACGAGGCGAACAAGGAGAACAATTACGAGCAAAATGATGGTCCAACGACGGAAAAAGAGGTAGTTGTAGCGTCTAGTAATCAAAACGTCCTCGGTCCCGGCTTTGAACCCTCCCACCTCTTAAATTTTGGATAAGAATCATCAGCATTGCAGCATTGACGGCCGAACACTTCCGGCATAAGAAGTCACCCTCATTCCGTCAACGGCCTTGTCAGAAAGGGCGGAAAAGAGGCCGGAGTTTCAGGACACTCTCTTGCCCTTGGGGTGGGAAATTTCCCCTACTGGCGGGAGAATCAGCAATGATCAATGGTATGCGGATCCAGAAAGTAATGGGAAACACTGTATCAAAGACACAAACATGTATCAAATGGCTCTGAGCACTATGGGACTTAACTGCTGAGGCCATCAGTCCCCTAGAACTTAGAACTACTTAAACCTAACCAACCTAAGGACATCACACACATCCATGCCCGAGGCAGGATTCGAACCTGCGACCGTAGCGGTCGCGCGGTTCCGGACTGCAGCATCTAGAACCGCTCGGTCACTCCGGCTGGCAAACATGTATCCACAGGACATGTGACTTATAACTTAAAAAAAGTGTCGTGATAATCTCTGCAGTGGCAAAAGATTGCGGGATAGTACCCATTCGAATCCGCGAGAAGGGACTGCCAAGGGGGAGGTGACCCTGCGAAAAAGTGTTCATAGTGTTAGCAGAAAAGCGCAGGTCATTCGAGCTTTCAAGAAGGCTCGTCGGGTAGTCTACACGCAGAAGGCTGTATCCTACAACAGTGACGTCAGTACGCTGTAGAATTTTCAGTTATGCTTGTAGGTTATCACATCTGAAGAGACTAATAATCTTCCCCATAGCAATCAACACGGTTTCGGCAAACAACGATCGTGTGAAACCCAGCTCGCTCTGTACGTACGCGAGGCCGAAGCCCAGCTCGATTCCGTGTTTCTTATCTTTTGGGTGTTCGACACGATTCCGCAATGCCGTGTAATGAAGAAAATACGAACGTACGGAGGATCAGACCGACAGTGTGATTGGATTGAAGAGTTTTTAGAAAACAGAACACAGCGTGTCATTCCTAACCGAGAGAAACCTTCAGACATAAATGTAACGTTCCGCATACCTCAAGGTACGGTTACAGGACAATTAAATCACACGATGTGGATAAGGACGGAAGTACCGCGTGGCTCTTCGCGGATGATTCTGTTGTTTACCGAGGAGCCGCAAGACTGGAAAACCGTAGCGATAGCGTCCACTCCAATGTTCTGGTTACCTGCTTTGAGCCGCATTCCATCCTTCTGAGGGAATATAAGAAAATCTGCAACCTGACGGACCATAACTTCAACTTCCCCGAAGCTTCGAGGTAAGAACGATGTATAACCCTCCATCATAAGCTCACAGCTTTTTCCACATCAACAACAAATCGTGGGAGCTTGATCTGCCTCGCAGGACATGGAGTATACTTAACAAGATGCGGCGACCCATTAAACAGATAAGGGAAGATTACCACTATGGAATGCAACTGTGGCTGCCGAGGCATGCTGTCAGACGTATCACTGACGAGTGCCCCCGAATTTCGTTCCCCGGAACCCCCTCTCCCGAGAATTTGGAGACTACAGCAGATGCGACGAATTTGGTAAGTAATATGTCTGTAATTCTTTAAATTGAGCACATATTTTATTTGTATTTCTAAAGTGACATTTAAATTTCCGTTCGATTAATAAATAATAATGTAGAGAAATGTAGGAAGACCTGCAACAATTGGCAGTTGACCTCAAATATAAAGAAATGTCACATGATGCTGTAAGAGATGCGTTGTGTGTAACGGTGTCGATTACTGTTAAATTTCCGAGAGCGGTTGTTGCCTGAAGCATCAACCGATATGAGGTTTCCTCCTGCAAAAACTCGCGAAAAGACTGAAGGTAAAATTTGGAAAGGGGTAGTGAAACACAGAGTACTCACCAGGACACACCGTAAGTTAGCCTTGAAAAGTACCAATGTAGGTGAAGATGTTATGGGAAATTGAGTAGTGCTCCAGGGTCATTACTACAGCAATCCGGTGTGTTTCTTATGGTGCCTTTAGATGGGCCATGTTTTACGACAATATTTGGCCGGAATAGCGTTGCCGTCAAGATTGCTGCAATATGGCTGCAATAGATGGCAGCATTCCTGCGTGGCTGGACAACAGTGCCGTGCTGTGCTATGTTGTTGATGTAGGCTATTGCAGGCGATGCCGACGTAATGCCAAGTGGTTGCCTGTTTTGTCCACCAAGGACTACGAATATTTCGTATTGCAAGGTAACATCGATCTCTGTTCGTGTGTGTAAATGGTTCCCTCTGACTCTTACTTGTTTCCTGCTTCCCTTCCCGATAATGCCGCAGTCACGAGTCTGAGCGAAAACTGTATCGTTTTGACATTGTCCGAAAGTTTGTACGGGTAGATAGAGGCAAATGTTTTGTAATTGTTTTGTGTAGAACAATAGAGAAGTGGACAAACGAGAGAACTATGAATTTCATCTACGAGCAGAGCTACGGGACGCCGAAATTAATACATACAAACATAACAATCTGAAAAAAATAAATAATACGCTTGATGGGACATAGAAATGTTTCCTAAGTCTTTGAACTCAAGCCAAGCGCGAAGCAAAAACGTTGCGAAGGAGGAGTAGAACAGCAGATAGCTCTCCAACCACAGAGTTGTCTTTAATGCCATGACTTTCACACTAACTTGGGGCGTACCTGGAACAGGATTTGAGAGTATAGAGAGTGGTGTGTGCTGGTGAACAAAAACAGAATAATAATGAGGACTGTATTCTTGTTCAAAATGTGTGTGAAATCTTATGGGACTTAACTGATAAGGTCATCAGTCCATAAGCTTAAGCACTACTTAGCCTAAACTATCCTAAGGACAAACACACACATCCATGCCCGAGGGAGGACTCGAACCTCCGCCGGGACCAGCCGCACAGTCCATGACTGTAGCGCTTAGACCGCTCGGCTAATCCCGCGCGGCACTGTATTCTTACGTATTTCAAGCTCCCTTAATGAAATCTCTTTGTTTCTCTACCAAACCATTGCCTATTTATGGTACCATGAGGATTACTGACGAATAATGATTTTTAAAGAGCTACATTAAACTTCTGTACGAATCACAAGTAGCTAAAAACCGAAGTGTGACTGCCAGCCGTATTCCGACAGGTATACACTCTCTTGGCAATTCTCGGACTGACTTGTACGAGATATTCGAAATGGTATTCTGACAGTCAGGTAAAATTCTGAAACAGGTATGTATCCAGTGATATGACCAGACGAAAGTGAAACTGTCCGATCATAGGTGCTGGTTCTTTTGTTGCTCTGGGAGATGCCTCGTTGGAACTACAACAAAGAAATATTAGTCGACTTTATTGCCTCATTGAATAAAAAGATTTACTTCACCTTATACAATTTTTTGCCACAGGAGTGCTTGATGGTTTACAACTGTCATCAATTATTAAATCGTCATTCGATGCACTAATTAACAAACTGTTTTTTTTTAAGTACAATTTTCAATACTCACAGAAGTTCATTTCCATCTGAGACTTGAATAATACTTTGGTCTACTCGATGATGCTGACTGCTCAGCTGAGGTCACGAACTGGGCCGAGTGCTTCCATGCTCGGCTCTATATTAACCTCGGTGCGAGGGTGCTGCTTTTCTGAGATAGAGAGTGTGTTTTTTTCACCCTCTTCCATTCGTCGTTGCGGATTGCAGCGAGACATCACTAATGTCTGTGGTACTGCTTTTCTGATTTTCTTGTGGCGCCGCGAACTTTGGACGATACCACATACAACATCAGTCGCTTTGTCAAATTTTCTTAAGCATTATGCTCACTTAAAAAAAGAACACATCTACAAATCCCGATTCTCTCGTTTTTTCCTGATTCGATTCCTTGTGCGATATGAAAGCAATAGAGCCGCACTCACTTCCACAAGCTCCTTTCATCAGTTTTGTGGCAGTAGTGTGGCCACTCGGAAACATTTCTCGCACGGAAATGTATTCCCACATACATTGCCGGGCAATAATGGCCGCTAACTTCGTAGTACATGCGGCTACGATTCGTGTCGCCGCAATGTTGCTAGACAAAATTGTCGAGATATATTGTCAGCAATATGCAATGTTTACGGCCCACGTAAACCCACCTTTACACCGCCGGCATTACTCCTGAGAGACATTTTGGGAAGGATGTGTGTCGTTGGTGAGAAGGCCCCTCGTTTTCCGGGCTGTGACGCTGGAGGCGGCGCGCGCCATGGCGGCGGCGGCGGCGGCTGCGGCGCGGGGCGGCGCGTCCCCGGCAGGGAGCGCAGAGCAGCGGCGCTTATCTTATCTGGCGGCGGCGGGCCAGCCACAGCCGCGCGGCCGCAGCAGCTGTTGCCAGCTCTCACCACACGCCCGGCCACCATTATTAAGGCCGAGCCGTGCCGCACGCACGTTCACGCCCTCTGTGTCCAATTAACAAGCCGTATTTAGAATTCCACCAGTTTAAAAATTGTATAAATCCTCCATGGCCATGGGGTAGCAACCCTAATATATGTTCAGTAGGAAAAAATAGTCTAGGTTACAAAAATAGCGTAACCTTCATTGATGCGTTTCGCCTGTTTGAGGCATGTTCAGAAATCTACACGAGAAAAATACGTGTACATAAAAGCAGATTAAGGGTATGGTCATACACTACTGGCCATTAAAATTGCTACACCACGAAGATGACGTGATACAGACGCAAAATTTAACCGACAGGAAGAAGATGCCGTGATATGCAAATGATTAGCTTTTCAGAGCATTCACACAAGCTTGGCGCCGGTGGCGACACTTACAACGTGCTGACATGAGGAAAGTTTCCAACCGATTTCTCATACACAAACAGCGGTTCACCGGCGTTGCCTGGTGGAACGTTGTTGTGATGCCTCGTGCAAGGAGCAGAAATGCGTACCATCACGTTTCCGACTTTGATAAAGGTCGGATTGTAGACCATCGCGACTGCGGTTTATCGTATCGCGACATTGCTGGTCGTGTTGGTCGAGATCCAATGACTGTTAGCAGAATATGGAATCGGTGGGTTCAGGAGGGTAATACGGAACGCCGTGTGGATGCCAACGGCCTCGTTTCACTAGCAGTCGATATGACTGGCATCTTATTCACATGCCTGTAACGGATCGTGCAGCCTCGTCTCGATCCCTGTGTCAACAGATGGGGACGTTTGCAAGACAAAAACCATCTGCACGAACAGTTCAGAGACCATGGCTGCGGTTACCCTTGACGCTGCATTACAGACGGAAGCGCATGCGATGGTGTACTCAACGACGAACCTGGGTGCACGAATGGCAAAACGTCATTTTTTCGGATGAATCCAGGTTCTGTTTACAGCATCATGATGGTCGCATCCGTGTTTGTCGACATTGCGGTGCACGCACATTGGAAGCGAGTATTCGTCATCGCCATACTGGCGTATCACCCGGCGTGATGGTATGGGGTGTCACTGGTTACACGTCTCTGTCACCTCTTGTTCGCATTGACGGCACTTCGAACAGTGGACGTTACATTCCAGATGTGTTACGAGCCGTGGCTCTACCATTCATTCGATCCCTGCGAAACCCTACATTTCGGCAGGATAATGCTCGACCGCATGTTGCAGGTCCTGTACGGGCCTTTCTGGATACAGAAAATGTTGGACTGCTGCCCTTGTCAGCACATTTCTCCAGATCTCTCACCAACTGAAAACGTCTGGTCAATGGCGGCCGAGCAACTGGCTCGTCACAATACGCCAGTCACTACTTTTGATGGACTGTGGTATTGTGTTGAAGCTGCACGGGCAGCTGTACCTGTACACGCCATCCAAGCTCTGTTTGACTCAATGCCCAGGCGTATCAAGGCCGTTATTACGGCCAGAGGTGGTTGTTCTGGGTACTGATTTGTCAGGATGTATGCACCCAAATTGCGTGAAAATGTAATCACATGTCAGTTCTAGTATAATATCTTTGTCCAATGAATACCCGTTTACCATCTACATTTCTTCTTGGTGTAGCAATTTTAATGGCTAGTAGTGTATGTTCAGTAGGAAAAAGTAGTCTAGGCTACAAAAATAGCGTAACCTTTATTGATGCGTTTCGCCTTTTTGAGGCATGTTCAGAAACCACACGGGAAAAATACGAGTACATAAAAGCAGATTAAGGGTATGGTCATATCTAACATGAGAAGGTAATTTTTTAAAAATACAATAAAAACATCAGAGAGAAGGGGAACTTACGTGTGGAAATTGCGAGTAACGCATTAGTCATGCGTAGTCAAAATATTGGCGCTCAGCTGAAATGCAAAATTAAAGAATTCTCTGAAAAACGTTGCCTTAGACTCGGAACGAATAGCGAAATTGCCAATTAGAGGTGGATCCGCGCATGAAGTACCGATCCATATCTTCGGCGAAGACATCCAGCTATGCTTGGGTAAGGTCACACTTCCAAGCATGACACAAGTGCTGGTATGGAAATTGTGGTGTCCGTGAATACGTAAGTGGTTTGTGCGTACGCTACTGAATGTTGGCACGCAGGTCGCTGCCGAAGCGGCGGACGCAAGCTCCTCTAGGTAGCGTTTACACGTTCCAACGTACAGTGAATAAGAATAAAGTAAATCACACAGTGATCGTTAACGTAAATCCAAATAAAAACGGGACTTAAAATACGCGGTAGTAGCAAACAGATTACAAACAATTAAAGAAGAGATGAAGTACGAAACGTGGCGCCATATGCTACAATCAAAATTAAGGAGAGCTTGTTTACAAAACAGACATATTACATAAAAATTCCGTAAGTCAAATGTCAACTATAGGATATGGAAATAAATGGAAATTTATATGAGAAGATTTATGCTAGTGCTCAGTTATACTCTTTGAAAAATTGTCACCGGCCGCGGTAGCCGAACGGTTCTAGGCGGATCAGTCCGGAACCGCGCGACTGCTACGGTCGCAGGTTCGAATCCTGCCTCGGGCATGGCTATGTGTGATGTCCTTAGGTTAGTTAGGTTTCAGTAGTTCTAAGTTCTAGGGGACTGATGACCTCAAATGTTAAGTCCCATCGTGGTCAGGGCCATTTGAACCATTTGAAAAATTGTCGTCATTGAATAATACAAGTCTGGTTCTAGGTAATTAGTTGGTCGTTAAGACTTACATCTTTAGCTAGATGTGGATGTTTCACAATTTTCAATTCCTCAAGCAAACTATAAACGTTACCTAGCGGAGCTTCCGTCCTGCGGCCAGCGTCACATAGTGTGTGCACATACAGTCATGTATTCACGGCCACTACAATTTATTCTTGCGTCAAGCTTGGAGATGTGGTTCTATCCATGCATAACTGCGTGGCTTCGCCGAAAGTAAGGATCGGCGCCACATCCACGGTTCCGCGACTAATTTGCAATTTGGCTCTTCGTTCCGAGTGTAAAGCAACTTTTTTAAAATTCTTTTACTTTTGAATTTTAGGTGCACACCAAAATTTCTGCTTCTTATGACTAATGCGTTACTCGCAGTTTCTGTGCGTAAGTCTCCCTTCAATCTGATGTTTTTATAGTATTGTAAAATGTTTTTACCACCTACTTATGCTAGAGACGACCATATCCTTATTCTGCTCTTACGTATTTTTTCATGTGCATTTCTGAACATGGCTCAAAAAGGCGAAACACATTTTTGCAACCTAGACTGCTTTTGCCTACTGATTTTAAAAATTTGTAATATATCGTTTATTTTTCCGTTTTATATGCACATTTTTTAACAATGTGACTACAGCAGCAGAGATAAGTATAAAGGCAGGTTTCTTACGAAAGTAGTAGTACAATTTCTGAACCAAACGTGTATAGAACGTATTACGAAAGTCGTAGACACATGTAAGCTAGTGACCGAGCGGTTCTGGGCGCTACCGTCTGGAACCGCGCGACCGCTATGGTCGCAGGTTCGAATCCTGCCTCGGGCATGGATGTATGTGATGTCCTTAGGTTAGTTAGGTTTAAGTAGTTCTAAGTTATAGGGGACTGATGACCTCAGAAGTTAAGTCCCATAGTGCTCAGAGCCATTTGAACCATGTAAGGCACAAACAATCATGACAGAACTATATCCTTCGGAATACGAGTAACGAAATAAGACGTTTGAATGTGCTGGGTGGAAACAGGTAGAAACGCAGTTACTGTCCTGTTAGGTTAATACATTGTTAGAGCTGTGTCCGATCTCTGTGCTTCCTAATCACCTCAAAAATTTTGTTCTGCGTTGATTATGTTACCGTTTGTAGTTATTGCAGTAAAATTGTCACCCACTCTTATCGTATCGCTCTTTTCATCTCACACACGGCTTCAAACTGCCTTCCATTGCGATAAACACGCCTTGCAACTATTCCTCAAACGTTTTCCAAGGATTTCAGATCCGGGTACGTGCAGGCCAGGGCAAGAAATCGATATCTTTATCTCCAGACCACTTTTTCGTTGTAGCTGAAACCTGCACCAGATGCATTATCTTATTGAAACATAAGACTTTCGTCCCATAGGCTCTCGTACGTTCTAATCAGTTCTGTCTCTAACACCTCAGTATACATGACATTCTGGTGTTCATTCTGGTGTTCAGCCAAACAGTGCGTGATTTACCTTTAGCACAGAAGGCTGCCCAAGTCATAACGCTACCACCATTCCACCACCAAAACTTCTGCTCATTCCTATCTGATGCTCTGTTCTCAGATCATGTCAATAATACTGAAATCCATCCTGCCCATCCAAGTTAAAACTTCTTCTCATCACCGAAGATCACTTTGTCCCATTCTGAATTCCGCGCCGTATGTTTTTCAGGAAATATCACAGAACAAGTTTCTGCACTCTTTTCTTGAATGCAAAATGCTTGTCATTTGAGAAAATTTCTCATACACCTCTGGCGGTTACTGGCAACTGTAAATCAGCAACAAGATGAGAAGCATAACAATGGCCCCTGCTGTGCGCAAAAGTTACCCTTTCTATATCTCAGCTGATTTTCTAATTTGCCCATATTTTCCGTTCTCTCCACATCGTGCGTCCAATCTAATGAAGTTATCAGTCACTGTACCTGAACGGTTCAACTTCTTGGCGATTTGATGATTAGAGAGTCCAATATCCTTGTACGCACCGATGATTGCTTTTTCATAAAAAAAAAAATGGTTCAAATGGCTCTGAGCACTATGGGACTTAACATCTGAGGTCATCGGTCCCCTAGAACTTAGAGCTACTTAAACCTTACTAACCTAAGGACATCACACACATCCATGCCCGAGGCAAGATTCGAACCTGCGACCGTAGCGGTCCCGCGGTTCCAGACTGTAGCACCTAGAACCGCTCGGTCACAGCGGCTGGCTTTTCATCACATGACAACTGCTTTCCACATGGCATTCTCACAAGCTCGGTTTATGTACACAACATCCAGTGTCACTAATGGTGTCTGTTTCCTATCTGTAGTCAAGGCACATACGCACACAGTACTACTGCTCAGAGTGGACTGCCATTTTACTGAGTTACATCCCTATCACCTGAATTGTTGATGTTTTGTTACATACTGTACTAAGACATCAAATACCATACCATTTGCCTGCATTGTCGGTATATTGGACCTCATACTATTACGTATACACTGTGCACAACTATTCCAACGGACACCGTTAATTTTCCTACAAATATCCATACCTTTATACTGATTGCCACTACTGCAGTATCGGTCACATGTGATTAACTTCAGATCCATGTCGTATTCTGAGGTGTAGTTTTTGCATGACACAAGTGGTTGCTTAGGCAACTACGTACATGGAAAGATGATCATATGCGAGTAAAACTAATCACGTTGAAAAAAATGTGACGCTGAGGCGCAAAAATAAGCAATATTATATAAATTCCGCTAAATTCTCCCGCAACCAGTATGTCGACTTTGTGCTTTCACCAATTTGCAACCGATGCACAGTCGACCCTTTCTAATCCGGACATCGATTTATCGAGTTCGTCGACAAATCGAGCTTGTCGATAAGTTGAACTTGGGAAGGCTACATGGAATATTGTCGATAAATTGAAGGTATCCTGTGGGTTTTGGTGCACTCGATAAATCGAAGCGATTCTGAGGAGAGACAGCCCCGCGAACACTCTACAGGCTGTTACTAAAAGGTACGGCCAAACTTTCAGGAAACATTCCTCACACACAAACAAAGAAAAGATGTTATGTGGACATGTGTCCGGAAACGCTTAATTTCCATGTTACAGTTCGTTTTAGTTTCGTCAGTATGTACTGTACTTCCTCGATTCACCGCCAAGATTTCATACGGGATACTCTACCTATGCTACTAGAACATGTGCCTTTACAAGTACGACACAACATGTGGTTCATGCACGATGGAGCTCCTGCACATTTCAGTCGAAGTGTTCGTACGCCTCTCAACAACAGATTCGGTGACCGATGGATTGGTAGAGGCGGACCAATTCCATGGCCTCCACGCTCTCCTGACCTCAGCCCTCTTGACTTTCATTTATGGGGAATTTGAAAGCTCTTGTCTACGCAACCCCGGTACCAAATGTAGAGACTCTTCGTGCTCGTATTGTGGACGGCTGTGATACAATACACCATTATCCAGGGCTGCATCAGCGCATCAGGGATTCCATGCGACGGAGGGTGGATGCATGTATCCTCGCTAACGGAGGACATTTTGAACATTTTCTGTAACAAAGTGTTTGAAGTCACGCTGGTACGTTTTGTTGCTGTGTGTTTCCATTGCATGATTAATGTGTTTTGAAGAGAAGTAATAAAATGAGCTCTAACATGGAAAGTAAGCGTTTCCGGACACATGTCCACATAACATATTTTCTTTCTTTGTGTGTGAGGAATGTTTCCTGAAAGTTTGGCCGTACCTTTTTGTAACACCCTGTATGTAGAAAAAATTATAACAATGTTCTCTAATGAGTATTTTTCTACAATATTAGACTTGTTGTACCAAAATTGTGTACTGTTTACTTACAGGTAACCGGACGATAGCTACTTGCCGAAATACGCCTATCGTAACGAATAAAACGACCTGACGTAGCAGCTTTTTTGGAATTTTTACTACATGATGTATTGAAGTTTGCTATCTATTTTGCATAAGACATGACTACATGATTAATAATTACAGCTGGAGTCAGTAATGCTATAGAAACAGATGCTGTCAACAATAAGATAGAAGTGCTTCATATGTTGTCTTATGCAAAATAAATAGCAAACTTCAATACATCATGTAGTAAAGATTCCAAAAAAGCTACTACGTCAGGTCGTTTTATTCGTTACGATAGGCGTATTTCGGCAAGTAGCTATCGTCCGGTTATCTGTAAGTAAACAGTACACAATTTTGGTACAATAAGTCTAATATTGTAGAAAAATACTCATTAGAGAACATTGTTATAATTTTTTCTACATACATGGTGTTACAAAAAGGTACGGCCAAACTTTCAGGAAACATTCCTCACACACAAAGAAAGAAAATATGTTATGTGGACATGTGTCCGGAAACGCTTACTTTCCATGTTAGAGCTCATTTTATTACTTCTCTTCAAAACGCATTAATCATGCAATGGAAACACACAGCAACAGAACGTACCAGCGTGACTTCAAACACTTTGTTACAGGAAATGCTCAAAATCTCCTCCGTTAGCGAGGATACATGCTAGCACTCTCCTTCGCATGGAATCCCTGATGCGATGATGCAGCCCTGGAGAATGGCGTGTTGTATCACAGCCGTCCACAATACGAGCACGAAGAGCCTCTACATTTGGTACCGGGTTTGCGTAGACAAGAGCTTTCAAATTCCCCATAAATGAAAGTCAAGAGGGTTGAGGTCAGGAGAGTGTGGAGGCCATGGAATTGGTCCGCCTCTACCAATCCATCGGTCACCGAATCTGTTGTTGAGAGGCGTACGAACACTTCGACTGAAATGTGCAGGAGCTCCATCGCGCATGAACCACATGTTGTGTCGTACTTGTAAAGGCACATGTTCTAGCAGCACAGGTAGAGTATCCCGTATGAAATCATGATAACGTGCTCCATTGAGCGTAGGTGGACGAAACTAAAATGAGCTCTAACATGGAATTAAGCGTTTCCGGACACATGTCCACGTAACATATTTTCTTTATTTGTATGTGAGGAATGTTTCCTGAAAGTTTGGCCGTACCTTTTTGTAACACCCTGTATATCAGATGGGCTTGACATCCGTGCGTTATCGTGGTTCTGTCACCATCTCTTTGTTTTAAGTACAATCCATTAGTGTTCTTCGAGTACTAACGGTTGATTACACTAGATATGATTTGTTATCTGATACAATTTTCAGGTTGTCTTCCTTTTCTTTAGACCGGTAATTATGTGACAACTGGTATATCTGTCAGATAGGCTGTCACATAATCAGATAATCTAGTATAATCAACCGTTATTAGCCCAAGAACACTAACGGAATGTAATTAAAACAGAGACAGCGACACAACCACGACAGCGAATGGATGTCACATCTATCTGACGTATATATTAAATTTTGTAATAATGTCTCCTAATTAATATTTAGGCATAATATTGGAGTTCTTGTAGCGAAATTGTTTACCATTTACTTTCACATAACTTGACGGTGGCTGCTTGCCGAAACAGGCTTATTGTAACGAATAAAACGAACTGATTAAATGGCGTTTTTGCAATCGTAATTACATACCGTCGTTAATAGATATACAACGTACTGGGCCAACAAGACTACAAATTCAAGTCATTGGTAGAGTGTTTAAAGGCTGAAGTTTTTCGAGGAGAGGAATTGTTTATCAAATACTTGGATGAGAAGCACTTGAATATTACTCACTTGTTCTTACGTGGAACGTCGAAAGCTTAACAAAGAAGCACAACGCAAGTGCTCACTCGGTAGGCAGTGAAACGGAAACAGTGAAATATTTGGCAAACATTCGCGAAATTTTGCTTAAGAGATTTCAGGGAAAAAATCTTAATATCTAAGAGTGTTTGCAACGTAGTACGAATTATTCTTGCAGAAACTGTGGAAATTCAACTGTACTATTAACAGCTAACAAAAAATGTATAAGTAGTATCTCTCTGTGAATAGTGCTACGTTAAATTTTTATGTAGATTATGCTGTGCAACATAGAACAAACCAGTCGAAGGAAGGAACACATTTTGCACATAAAATGTTAGTAAAAGTATACCAAATCAACGGTGCTGCGGACAGCGAGTGTAAGTTTTATGTTGGTGGACATCGCTCTACTTATGTTTCAGCCGGACGTGAGTCACCTCGTAGCTGAAGCTTGAGGTAGTCCGTATTTGTCTTCTAAGATTCCCCTGAGTCTCCTCTGCGTAACTTGACGGACGAACAAGGAATTCCTCGTTTGTCTTAACTGGTAGAGAATTCCAGTGCACACACTGCTGTGACATGGAAGAGTCAGTGTGGTACACAGATTATATAGGTTGTGCATTTCCCGCCGGTCATTTAAGGCAAAGGTTGATAGCATTCAACGTGACGACATGCTTATTACTAAAGTTTAACGCATGTTGCTGTCTGATGGACCAAGGAACAAACCAAATACATACACATTACAAAAGTGTGTGTGAGTGTGTGTGTGTGTGTGTGTGTGTATGTATGTACGTATGTTGCATATCTCTTCCTATACCACTGGACCAATTTCAACCAAAGTTGGAACATATATCCCTTACTGTCAGGCGACAATCGTGGGTGTATATCCCTTACTGTCAGGCGACAATCGTGGGTGTAAGAACTACCTTCCTAGCATAGGTCAGGAGACATGACATCATAAACAGTAATATGTGTGAAAAACTGCCGCATATGCGTGACGTTTACATTTTTTACTTCTGTGTTAGTATATTCGCAATAAATTTCACAGAGCGTACCGAAATACGCCGCTACATACACCTACCAAACTATACCATGATACCTCACATAGTTCAGAAGATATGAATGACATCATAAACACTGACATGCGTGTAAAACTGCCGTATCATGTATGACCCATAAATTTATTACTTATTTGCTACTAACTCTATTGGCAACATACTTAGCAGAGAGTATCCAGATATGCCGCTGAATATACCTACACAAACATATCATTATGTGATACATAGTTGAAGGCATATGTCATAAATATTAGATGCGTGAGAAAATGCCGTGTTATGCATTAAGTTTTATTACATTTGTTCTTTCCTACCTACACACTTCTACAATCGAGTCAGCTTAAGGAAATACCTGAAATCTGGCAGCACTTTTGACAGCTTTCAACTGCGAAGCGCAAACGACTGAAGGTGAAAACAATAACCGTCTATAGAGCTGCGAGGAGAGGTTGCCATAGGGACGTTTACAGCTTCGCACTGCAGATACGCGATGCAGCTGCGCTCAACGTACAGGAACTGTACGTTTCTTAAAGAAAACTGACAAAACGAATACCCGGGCAGTACCGGGTTTGTCAGCTGGTGATAATATAAAAATATCTTGTAACGTTTACTAACAATTATGACCTCATCAGTTGCCTAAGAAACACACGTTGAAACATTCCAATTATACGTGGATAGCGACACAATTGTCTTCATAACATGTGCGCATGTGGAGGTAGGTTCATTCGGTTCTTAACCTTTTATTCTGAGAACAATACTTTTCTGCCACTGTTTCAGTTTCTCAGTTTCTGTAACGTCTCCTGCACTTCGTCCACACTGTTCAGTTCGAAACATTTATGAGTGTTATGAGGATGTAATAATAGGCAAACAATTTTATTTTCATATCAACGTTATTTATACCCAAAACTAAAAACGACACGAGCTCATTTGTTTCTTTGTCGAAAATTAACTCATTTAGATCAGTCTAAATTTGCAAAATAGTAGTAGTAGAGCTAAAACATATAATATTTACAAGCTTCAGAGACTGATCAAACGATGTTTTCGCCGGCTAACAATTGACGATGGTCAGCGACACATATAGTCTACATAGCACATGTTGAGCAATTCATCAGCTTTTCCCAGCATTAAACTGAAAATAGTTTCGACCCCACGTTTTTGATGGAAGTTTTCGGGAGGGTACCTTGGTTGTAAGATAGATGCTTGAACTGGAAATCACTTCCCACATATTCCTAATTAGGCACGAACTTACTTAGCATTTAGCTGAAAAGATTGACTTCACAAAGGGATCAGATCTCTAAGACTTTGCTCTAGTTAGAGTATGAAATTTATAAAAAAATATTTGTTTCAGCCGAGATGAGAGCGTAGTTTTTAGAAACGTGGATAAATATGTGGATGTACACATTTTACATGAAATATTTATATCAGTCATTTCTTAGATTATTGTAATAAAAAAATGAAATGCAAATGTCAAGGCTATGTCCCCCGTGATGGTATACCACACCACGCAATGGCTGAGTGAATATTGTTGGCGTTTCCCACAAGGAGGTGCCTCATGATAGCCAGCCTTCCATCTGCTTTAAGACTCACAGGGATTGGGAACAGGCCGCATGACTGGTTCTCGTCTAATCATCGGTCTATTAATATTTATTACAATAAACCGCGCTTTATGCCGTAGGTAGCATGCGTTCCTTCAGTTTCGCTGCAAGTCTCGTGTTCGAAAGGGTGTGCTGCACCTTCTGAGAAGACGTGGCTCGTTTGTTCTAAAACTGTACCAAGCGAATCGTTCTAAACATAACGGTGCAGATTATTCTTTTTTTGTCAGCATTTTAGGGTTTCTCTCCACTCCATCCACCGTCGGGACATGGGAGGAATGACTATCTATATGGCTCTGTGTGTGCAGCATTGTTTTATCCGCACTTTCTTCGCATCAGTGACACGAAGAGTTACTAAGTACGGAAACTCAATACAGACAGCGTACTAGGTTATTTAACTTGTATTAATATATGGTAGGACATGTTCTGAGGCATCAAGGGATCACTAATTTAGTATTGGAGGGCAGCGTGGAGGGTAAAAATCGTAGGGGGAGACCAAGAGATGAATACACTAAGCAGATTCAGAAGGATGTAGGTTGCAGTAGGTACTGGGAGATGAAGAAGCTTGCACAGGATAGAGTAGCATGGAGAGCTGCATCAAACCAGTCTCAGGACTGAAGACCACAACAACAACAACAACAATATATTTTACTGTTGATAGTATTAATGCAGCGCGCTTCTGCAGTCTTTTGTTACGACTAGGCGAAACTACTTTCGTCTGTCTACAGCTGTGGGTTTGTTGCTTGATAGGTGAGGTGACATAACAAACTAGAGCACATGAATTATTAGTTCAGTTTTTATCGATGCATGATTATGGGAAAGATAGATGGCTCTTGTAGGAAAATTAAAAGGACATTTGGAGAAAAGACAAACAGCTCTGTGATCATCAAGAGCTCAGATAGCAAGCCAATACTAAGCAAAGAAGGGAAAGCTGAAAAGCGGAAGGTTATATGGAGGTCCTATGTAAGAAGAACAAACTCGAGTACAACTTCATAGAAAGAAAAGAGAAAGTAAGTGGAGATGGAAAATTGTCCACTGAGCGGAAACAAGGCCAATGGAGCAGATGGCTTTTCTTCATGCTTACTGAGATCCTTGGGAGGGCGAGCCGTGAGAAAATTGTATCATCTGGTGTGCAAAATATATGGGACTGGCTAAAATCCCTCGGACTTCTAGAAGCATCAAATGCCATTTTATAATATGAGCAGTCACAGCCGTTTCAAATGAAACTGAATAAAACCGCAAATAGCTGTTAATTGATGATGTATTCAATAGGTTTCGCTGCGTTAAAGCAGCATCTGCAGGTGGTTAGTAGAGTCACGTAGATTAGCGCACGGAGACGCCCCCAAAGTTCGTAGTCACAGGTGATATGGAGTTCCATGCCTGTTGCACTCATTCGGTCAGTACAGGGACGGTTAATGCTATTTGTAGATGACGCAAGAGCTGTCGTCAGATGATGTCCCATGATGATGACTACAGATCTGATGATCGAGCAGGCCAAGGCAACCTGTCGACACTCCGTAAAGTCTGCTGGGTTCTAATAGCGGGGATAGGTTGCTAAACCCTCCTGAATGCTGTTTATGAATGACAACACGACAGGTCGGGCCGGCCGGTGTGGCCGAGCGGTTCTAGGCGCTTCAGTCTGGAACCGCGCGACCGCTACGGTCGTAGGTTCGGATCCTGCCTCGGGCATGGATGTTTGTAATGTCCTTAGGTTAGTTAGATTTAAGTAGTTCTACGTTATAGGGAACTGATGACCTCCGGTGTTAAGTCCCATAGTGCTCAGAGCCATTTGAACCATTTTTTGAACAAGAGGTCGGATCAGCAGATTGACATATAAATTTGCAGTCATCGTGCGTGGTGTAATCGCGAGAGTGCTCATGCTGACACTGGAAGTCGCAGCCCCGACCATAACTCCAGGTGCAGGTCTAGTGTGTCTAACACGCAGACGGGTTGCTTGCAGACCCTCTGCTGTCATCCTTCGAACTAACACATGACCATCTCTGGCACAGAGGCAGAACTGCCTGTCATCAGAAAACACAACAGACCTTCACGCTGCCCTCCAATAAGGTCTTTCTTGACACCACTGAAGTCGCAAATGATGGTAGTTTGTGGTCGGTGGAATGCACACCACAGGGTGTCGGCTCGGAGCTGTCCTTGAAGTAACCGATTTGTAACAGTTCTTTGTGACACTGTGTCAGCAACTGTTGCTCAAATTGCTGCTGCAGATGCAGTAAGATACGCCGAATACGACGGTCTTCATGCTCGGTAGTGCTACATGGCCGGCCTTCTTGCGACCGTACACTCTCGCGACCATCGCTGCCAGCAATTATGTACAATGGCTACATTCCTGTGAACTCTTTCTGTAGCATCTCATTGCCCTAAGATAAGATCTCGTCCAAACTCAGTGAGGTGTTGATAATGGCGTCTTAGTTGCCTTAAAGGGATTCTTCACTAACATCAACTCACCACGTACAATCTCAAATTTAACTAAAGCTCACGAATGTTACTGCGTATATTTAAAGCATATCCGATCTTCATCCTCATAGTGGCACAACTAACACCACTTTTATGCGACTTGTTAGAAATTTGAATAGACATCATATTTCAGGTGTAGAAACCCGGCTACCAACTCTTTCTTGGTGTTGCGATTTTTTTTCATTCAGTGTGTTTCGTCACATTTCCACACGGTGGCCACGTGGCAACGCGTCTCAGCGCGCGAGCTGCTTATGGCGAGGCTTTACTGCTGACCGCGACTGCAGCCTCCCTTATCTGCAGACAGAGATTTCCTTCAGAGATAATGCTGGCAGCGCAGCACAGCACAGCTCTTTCCCGCAAGAGAGAGCTTCCTCCGTGCCACAAGCAGTAGAAGCAGGCAGCAATATTTGCGGCAATATATCGAAAGAAGTACACTACTGGGCCATTAAAACTGCTACAACAAGAAGATGACGTGCTACAGACGCGAAATTTAACCGACAGGAAGAAGATGCTGTGATATGCAAATGATTAGCTTTTCAGAGCATTCACACAAGGTTGGCGCCTGTGGCGACACCTACAACGTGCTGGCATGAGGAAAGTTTCCAACAGATTTCTCATACACAAACAGCAGTTGACCGGCGTTGCCTGGTGAAACGTTGTTGTGATGCCTCGCGTAAGGAGGAGAAATGCGTACCATCACGTTTCCGACTTTGATACAGATCGGATTGTAGCCTATCGCGATTGCGGTTTATCGTATCGACACATTGCTGCTCGCGTTGGTCGAAATCTAATGACTGTTAGCTGAATATGGAATCGGTGGGTTCAGGAGGGTAAAACGGAACGCCGTGCTGGATCCCAAAGTCCTCGTATCACTAGCAGTCGAGATGACAGGCATCTTATCCGCATGGCTGTAACGGATCGTGCAGCCACGTCTCGATCCTTGAGTCAACAGATGGCGACGTTTGCAAGGCAACAACCATCTGCACGAACAGTTCGACGACGTTAGGAGCAGCATGCCTGCGGTTACCCTTGACGCTGCATCACAGAAAGGAGCTGTTGACTCAGGGATCGAGACGTGGCTGCACGTTCCTTTACAGTCATGTGGTTAAGATGCCTGTCATCTCGACTGCTAGTGATACGAGGCCGTTGGCATCCAGCACGGCGTTCCGTATTACCCTCCTGAGCCCACCGATTCCATATTCTGCTAACAGTCATTGGATCTCGACCAACGCGACCAGCAATGTCGCGATACGATAAACAGCAATCGCGATTTGCTACAATCCGACCTTTATCAAAGTCGGAAACGTAATGGTACCCATTTCTCCTCCTTACACGAGGCATCACGACAACGTTTCACCAGGCAACGCCGGTCAACTGCTGTTTGTGTATGAGAAATCTGTTGGAAACTTTCCTCATGTCAGTACGTTGTAGGTGTCGCCACCGGCGCCAACTTTGTGTGAATGCTCCGAAAAGCTAATCATTTGCATATCACAGCATCTTCTTCCTGTCGGTTAAATTTCGCGTCTGTAGCAAGTCATCTTCGTCGTGTAGCAATTTTAATGGCCAGTAGTGCAGATAGTGAATACTGACCTACGATACGTTATGCCACCCTGCTCGACAAGTTCACGTAGTTCTGTAAGAGTTGTTGATTGACGAATCGCACAAGTAACTTCTCGTCCTATCATGACTAACACGTGCTAGATAGTAGACAAGTCCGGAGAACGTGCTGGCCGGAGAAGTTGCTGCACGTCCTGCAGAGCACGTTGAATTTCACGGGCAGTGCGTGGCCTAGCGTTATCCTGCTGGAGCAACACACCACATTACTGTAGGAAGAACGGCAAAAGAACGAGAGTTGTAGCTGATTGCACCTCAGACCACAAGGACTGGGTTAGAGCCAGCGTGTCGCAAACAGTTTGTGTTGAGACGTCTGGGACCACAAACCCTCATATTAGTTGCTGTATGACCCCCCACTGCTGCCCTTTTAAAATGCGGATCCTGATGCGACTGTGCTTCGTGGATGTCCAGAGCCTCGTCTACGGGTGTGAGAATGAGTGTGTGACCACTGATACCAGCATCGTTGCACAAATGATGTAGCACATACAACTTGCGTGGCAATTCTCCGCAAGGACCATATTGCCACTCGGAAAGCCACAATTTGACCCCTTTCAATCTCTCTGAGTTGGAAGCACAAGAGCATCTCCGTAACATGGTTTCCTGCTTGCTTCACATGTTTGCGCCACACTGAGCCTTCTTTCAGTGAGCATTCCCTATTAAAGGGTAGACACAGATGGCGCTCTGGTAACCATGCTACTACGCTATTTGTTGGCGGACTATGTTGAAACCATTATCAGTACATTTACTATCTCCCAGGTGGCATATTCCGTCATCGGATCAAAATGACGAATGAGTGTGAAGTACTAAGGGACCAAACTGCTGAGTTCATCGGTCCCTAGATTTACACACTACTTAAACTAACTTGCGCTAAGAACAACACACACACCCAT
This sequence comes from Schistocerca cancellata, assembly GCF_023864275.1. NCBI lineage: Eukaryota > Metazoa > Arthropoda > Insecta > Orthoptera > Acrididae > Schistocerca > Schistocerca cancellata. Next base: position 387,423,407 of record NC_064626.1, on the reverse strand, counting down.
GCCGAAGGGAGGACTCGAACCTCCGGTGGGAGAGTCAAAATGACGTTCTCTTTCCAGGTGTACTAACTTTTTTGCGGCAGTGTATGTACTGACGTTTACAACAACATGCAAATAAACGCATCTAAACAGAGTAAAAGTTTTCATCTAGAATTTCACTAAGTCCCGACTGTCGGCGTGCCCAACTACAATTATTTATACTGTATTTATTTTCTGACATTCTGATTTGGGACAATAATTCCTTGCCGCCCAGTTTGACTTTCGTGTTGAAAGATTCTACAACAGCACCATAATGTTTAGACGCATCTGCACCTAGGTTTTTCTTCTCCTGACACTCGGTATTCACTTGCTTTAAGCCGAACTTCACTCGTCGTACAGCTGTGTGGAAGCTGGAAGTGATAAACAGTGATACTGTTCGGATTATACAATGGCCTGACGACCCTTGCTTTGCGGTCTGTGACAGCTAATTCAAGCGATTTTGGATTGCACGACTATACCTAACAACGAATTAGACTATCGTAGCTAGCTGTGCAGTCGTGAACTGATTTACTTCAAAATAGCTGTGCTCTTGACTTCTTTCGCATGGACTTTATTTTTTGTGTAGCTAAGCGCGCCAGACCCTAACGAAGGTTATCAGACAGTTCCTCTCCAGGTCTGGGAGGCGAACAAATACTCTATTCATATCCCTGAGACTGAAAAAGGAGACCTGGGACTGACTGTGGGAGAAGCAATTGACAATGGGCTTCACGCCCTCCATATGCAGCCTCTGTTCCTGCACTTCATTAACGGTTGTTTCCAGACAGGCAATTGCCGGAAATAATGTAAATTTAAAATGGAATGAAAAGTGAGTCAGTCGGCCGTAGTGGCCGAGCGGTTCTAGGCGCTACAGTCTGGAACCGAGCGACCGCTACGGTCGCAGGTTCGAATCCTGCGTCGGACACGGATGTGTGTGATGTCCTTAGGTTAGTTAGGTTTAAGTAGTTCTAAGTTCTAGGGAACTGATGACCTCAGAAGTTAAGTCCCATAGTGCTCAGAGCCATTTGAACCATTTGAAAAGTGAGTCATGATTTCAAGTCAATATTTTCGCCCGTGTCTCCGTACCACCAGTGAGTTAAATTTCTGAAAAGTCAGTTACTCTCAACCATCAACTCTTACAAAAATCCACATCTTGAAGCAAATAAAGAAAAATTCCCTAAAATTAATGCCAGTAAACGAAGTCAATTAATTTTCACTATAGTTGACAAATTCGTCGTGAGAGAACAACTGTATTGATGTTTAAAACAAAAAGATCTCGTTTATTCTACAGTCCCAAATGTACATTTTTTAATACATGACACATTTCAATCGTCCCGAATCATCATCAGGTTTATGTAGTTGTATGAGCAACGAGTAGTGACTCTGTCAGAACGACACACCAGAGTACCCAATTAATTTTGTTAATAAGCGGAATGTATGACCATTTAATATCCCGTAAACAGTAAGCGTTTCGATGTCCATATTTCTACGGTAAAGATTGTAATAATCATATAGCAGAGTTCACACTAAATACCAAACGGGAATAAGGTTTTTAAGGAACGTAAGCTGTTGTATGTGTTTGAAAAAAACGCTTAGCGTAGTGGAAAGTAAATGTATGTTTTCCTGCCAATAATGTGTACATCAATAGCTAGTGTGCTTAAATTACGTCTAGCGTTAGAGTTCTGAAAAGTAAACTAATCCTTCGATTTCATCCAAGTTTACTTCATTATGTATCTTCTTTCAGCTAACTGGTAACTGTCTTGCCTGAAACTATAACAAATACATAAGAGAAAACTTGCTGTATCTTTTAATTTTTTAAAGTCTTACATTGGTTTGATTTGTGGTTCTTAGAAACGAATTCTGGTTCATAGTCAAGTCAGATAAGTATTCTGGTGGAAATATTTCTGGCAGCATAGAAAAGGATCATAAAAGATCTCCCAGAGGAGTGTAGATTCCTCTGCAGACTTTCAGTTCATTTAAAGATCCTTTCGCACACATAATGCAGAATCTATCTAGGATGCAAGCGATACACTACAACTAGTGACAAAAAGTTCAAAGCATTATACCAAGTCGTAGTTACACTACTGGCCATTAAAACTGCTACACCAAGAAGAAATGCAGATGATAAACGGGTATTCATTGAGTAAATATATTATACTAGAACTGACATGTGATTACATTTTCACGCAATTTGGGTGCATAGATCCTGAGTAATGAGTACCCAGAACAACCACCTCTGGCCGTAATAACGGCCTTGATACGCCTGGGCATTGAGTCAAGCAGAGCTTGGATGGCGTGTAGAGGTACAGCTGCCCACGCAGCTTCAACACGATACCGCAGTTCATCAAGAGTAGTGATCGGCGTATTGCGACGAGCCAGTTGCTCGGCCGCCATTGACCAGACGTTTTCAGTTGGTGAGAGATCTGGAGAAATGTGCTGACCAGGGCAGCAGTCCAACATTTTCTGTATCCAGAAAGACCCGTACAGGACCTGCAACATGCGGTCGAGCATTATCCTGCCGAAATGTAGGGTTTCGCAGGGATCGAATGAATGGTAGAGCCACGGCTCGTAACACATCTGAAATGTAACGTCCACTGTTCAAAGTGCCGTCAATGCGAACAAGAGGTGACCGGGACGTGTAACCAATGGCACGCCATACCATCACGCCGGATGATACGCCAGTATGGCAATGACGAATACACGCTTCCAATGTGCGTTCACCGCGATGTCGCCAAACACGGATGCGACCATCATGATGCTGTAAACAGAACCTGTATTCATCCGAAAACATCATGATGGTCGCATCCGTGTTTGGCGACATCGCGGTGAACGCACATTGGAAGCGTGTATTCGTCTCGCCATACTGGCGTATCACCCGGCGTGATTGTATGGCGTGCCATTGGTTACACGTCTCGGTCACCTCTTGTTCGCATTGACAGCACTTTGAACAGTAGACGTCACATTTCAGATGTGTTACGACCCGTGGCTCTACCCTTCATTCGATCCCTGCGAAACCCTACATTACAGCAGGGTAATGCACGACCGCATGTTGCAGGTCCTGTACGTGCCTTTCTGGATACAGAAAATGTTTGACTGCTGCCCTGGAAAGCATATTCTCCAGATCTCTCACTAATTGAAAACGTCTGGTCAATTGTGGCCGAGCAACTGGCTCGTCACAATAAGCCAGTCACTACTTTTGATGATCTGTGATATCGTGTTGAAGCTGCATGGGCAGCTGTATCTGTACACGCCATCCAAGCTCTGTTTGACTCAATGCCCAGGCGTATCAAGGCCGGTATTACGGTCGGAGGTGGTTGTTCTGGGTACTGATTTGTCAGGATCTATGCACCCAAATTGCGTGAAAATGTAATCACATGTCAGTTCTAGTATAATATATTTGTCCAATGAATAGCCGTTGATCATCTGCATTTCTTTTTGGTGTAACAATTTTAATGGCCTGTAGTGTATACGATCGACTGTGTGCCAGATTCAGCGTCTGCATTGCAGCCTGTGACACCATGGGTCGATGCTTGGTACCTCATAACAGCTTGTGCTATTGACCTACTAGTGTAATAATTTCATGTACTCTAAATTCATTTTGGCAGCAATAACTCTTGAGTAGACTGGAAACCTCTAAATGCGTGTACTATTTTTTTCCGGTAGTGTATGTAGCATTCGCGTTCTCTTTCTTTTTTTGTTGGCAAGCTTTTTCTTTGTAGTGTCACACATCAGTCGGAATTTATTTCTCCCATCTTCATCTTGATCATAGAATATCAAACACTGTAAATGGTGAACTTTGCCCGATTATGTTATTTTCAACTACTTCTGTAAATGGACTGGGTATTTCCCTTGAATGCCGTTATTATACGTTTGTTCACGAGATCACCAGACTGTAATTTGAGTTGAAGAGCAGTTTCGCGACCAGTTGCAGGCCAGTCATTTTGTCTACAAATGTGATCAAATCGTCAGCAAATAAAGCTGTTTGTAAAACTTTTATGCTATTATAAAATCTTTAACATTGCTTTGCCAGTCTTACATAACAATAGATGCTAAAAAGGTCCGTTCGTGAAGGAGATCCTTGCATCATTCACGGGGTTCCGATTGTATCTGGGCATCTTTTTCCAGTATTGTGAGTACAGACGATAGGTTCAGTATATAAACATATGAGCTACGTTAAGTGATGTGGGTAATCCTTGTCTTTCATTAGTTCCCAAGGCTTGTGTCTTGGAACGTATTCAAAACTCCTTAGAACCAATCATATTTTTTGTGAAGGTACTTCAAGAGTCGTGTCTTTTTTATCACTCGGCAATATGATTCAGTTTTTAATGCCTTTCGAAAATTTAAGAAGACGGAATCTACTTGTGCATCTGCTAAATGCAAGATATCGGGTCTTATCGAAGCGAGACGTTTTCCTACATGACGTTCATTCAGGAACGTCATAACGCTTAAGCTTGGAATGTAGCCTGCTCTACGATACTATGTTGCTAGCAATACTTTTTCTAATTCTGTGCATCTATAATTTTACTATATTGTATAATCATGAGTAACTTGCGCTCTTTTCCAGCTTCACGAGACTTTTATCTGTAGAAGATATTCACGATGAACACAAGCTACAAAGGAAGTTATTTCACACCGAATTCGCTATACTAATGGAAATTCATTTAGTGTCTGTTGCCTTGTAACGAGTGGATGGCCTTGACTGTTTTCAATACCAGTGATGCTTATTTCGATAACACACACTTGTGAGTGTGTGTGGCGGTCAAACAGTGATGTGATAGTAACGTTATGCATGAAAATACTGCTACATTCGAGATTTAATATTTTGGCTTTCTGTCAGTTGTCTGCGGTTTCAACACCATACAGGAACACTACAGAACGAGTAGCAGAGTGGATCTTTTCATTCAAACAATTACTTTAAGAACTTTTCGTGCTCGAACTCCTTTCAGTATCATTTGCTGAGAATGTTTATTTCAAATATCATTTCGGCTGCCAGTTTGATCTTACAGCATGATTCATTTACATGGCTGTTCTTTTATCACATCGGTTGGCAGTTTGGACTAAGTTGAACGGATATTGACCTGCCCCCGGCAGGAACTTGCCCTATAGATAGGAGGAACTGGATAACGCCAGACACAACAGCATCTCGTAACTCAGTTTACCAGTTCAAACACTAATTGGCAGCCTAGAGCTTAGAGATCTTATTAGACCCCATGGGAATATTACTGGCGAGAAACGCTGCGGGGCCACAATAGAACTAGGCTTTTAGGGTTCGACCGTGTACGGTAGTAAGGAGAATCCAGTTGTGTACGGTGCTGTGATGTAAATGCCGCGAATGGTGGAACTCAGAGAGACGAAAGGTTTGGGTTTAACCTACCGATACCCGAGGCTGTCTTCGACCCAAGCCGTAGTGATGTTGTAACACGTGTCCTCACACGTGTACAAACAGGGCAGAACACTGACCATATTTGTTTTGAAACTTCCTGTCAGATTAAAATTGCGTGATGACCGGGGCTTAAACTTGAAACCTCACCTTGCCTGGGCAGCGCTCTTACCGACTGCAATGGAACATCCATTCTAGAGTATTTATTTTGCTCGTAGATTACTTTTTGGTTTGTAAGTTGTGGTAATCGACTAATACGCAGCGTAGTCCGAGGTCTAGGTCATGTTGAGAGGTCACAGATTAGGTGAAAGTTGCCGAAACCAACGACTACGATACCATGAAAATTACTACAATTCTTGCCCTCGCTCGTATTTTACAGCTATTGGATTTCGATAAGAGATTTATACATGCCATTTTTATGACTTTAGTGGTCAAAACAGACCAAGTTTAAAAAGCTTATATAGGTTTAAAAAACTTGCAAAAATATCGTTACGAGTTGTTTGAGACCTCCAACCTGGATAAGCAATATTTTTGCTCTCGCTCTCCTGTTACTAAAATAAAACAAATCAGTCGTCCAATGACGGGCTTGGTGTTGTGCGTTGTGTAGACGTTAAGTTACGTCAATCAAAGTATAGCTCGCATCAACTAGAGCTCTTGATGAGGTGGCACAACGAATAGTTAAATATTTTGAAAAAACGTTATTCAGAATCTTTGATAACCCAGACTGCAGTCGGGAGGTATCCTGGACATGCGGAAGGCAGCAGAATTTGTAAATTGGTTCAAATGGCTCTGAGCACTATGGGACTTAACATCTGAGGTCATCAGTCCCCTAGAACTTAGAACTACTTAAACATAACCAACCTAAGGACATCACACACATCCATGCCCGAGGCAGAATTCGAACCTGCGACCGTAGCAATCACGCGGTTCCGGACTGAAGCGCCTATAACCGCTCGGACACCACGGCCGGTCAGAATTTGTAAATCATTCAACAGGTCTGAGTTCATTTGTCACTAGGTACACTGTGAATGTTAAGTTAGATATCCATGTGAATTTTGGGACACGGGCGTGTGTTGCTGAAGAGAGCACATTCTAGCTCCTTTGATGTGGTTCACATCCGGAAACGTGCAAAATGCATTAGACTTGAGGAACCTGTTCCAGTTTCGCCGTCTTAGCTCCATAGTTTAGCAGGCCGACCTACGTCCCTTACCCATTTGGGCATATACTGCAAAACTTTTTTAGGATGTCTGCTTTCCTGTATTCCTTCCACTTCAACTAATATGTGTCAGTTTTTTTCCATTATTGCAAATATTTTAGGGTCATTTCCAAAACCTATGCTCTAGTTAACATTATTCAACTGGTTTAAGAAATTTCATTTCATTTCTATCTAAGTCTTGCTTGTTGGGTATCCAAGCAACACATCCGTAAAGCAGCAATGAAACAGCCAATTTTTTTTGTATATTTCAGTAGCGTTTCTCTAGTTGTCATTTTACTTACTGTTCTTTTTATTGTTACTCAGACCCCTTGAAATTTTGCTCTTTTTTCTTCATGTCTTTATCATGACCAACAGAAGTGTAGCAGCCCATGTAGTTAAAATGACTTAATTGCTCCATTATTTTGTTATAAAATCACTATTTTTCATCACGCGTGTTGTTTTCCCCAGAATAGCATTGCTTTTGTCTTTTCTACAGATATTTTGAGATTAGAATTTCGACCAATTTGGTTTAATTTAAAAATATTTTTTGTAATTCTCCTGAAGTGGCTGTTATAGTCTACTCATCAGCGTACATTAATGTTTTTATATTGTGGTCATCACCTAGTTTTATTTCTTTGTTTTTCTGTTTTTGTTACCTTATTCTACTTTTTACCCACGTCATTTATATATAAACTGAATAAATCAGAGAAAACATTTCAACGCTGTTTAACTTCTTGGCTAACAGTAATGTACTTCTTACTTATTTTCTTCCCTATTCTTATTAACTTACATTTACTTAATTACTTACTTATTTTCTTCCCTATTCTTATTAATTTACATTTACTTAACTATTCTGAAATTCACACTTAAATCCCTAGCAGAGGATTCATCGAACCACTTTCTTCAGTCTATTTCTCTATTGTTCCACTCTCGAAAAGCGCGCAGGGAAAATGAACCCTTAAACCTTTCCGTACTAGCTCTGTTTTGTCTTATTTTATTATCGATATCTTATCCATTATTGTTCGTCAGAGTATGCATCCACTGGTCTTCAATTAAAATTTAACTCTTTAAAGCAACGCTAATCCCATGCGAAAATATTGGTGCGGTTGAAAGTGAAAGTTTACCTACTTGAATTGAACGAGTTAAGTTTATTTTGTTGCTGCTGCTATGTTAAATAAGAAATAAATACATCGTTTGAAAAGCTAAAGATGGAGTAGTTATAAATGGGCGAGTACTTGAAGAAACTCAGATTATCAAATAGTCGTTGTTGCCGCAATTAAATGGACGACCACTTACGTCAAGATTTGATGTAAGCACTGCACGACAAAAAGTGATTTTGACTTTCTCATAGCCGCAAGTTTTGCAGCAGTGTTATATAGACAACACGAACAGTTAACGTCAGAAAAATCAATGACCTGAGCACGAATTAGAAAGGGTGACACAAGCATGCAGATTACCATACCTAGTGTTTAATTAGTTTGCTGAAAAGTCCATTGCGAAAGCGAAAGCTGAATTCAAAGGAGGAATCAAAATGCTAGTGAGAAGGCCACTTACCTGAGATGTTCATACCAGTCCAGCTAAAAATAAGGATGCTCTAGAAAAAATCTTAAATGAGGCTACTAATTTTGTTTAAATGTAAAGCAAAGAAACAGAAAACTATTAACTGAGAATATAAAAGCTACTAAAAATCAGACTAGAAAATGATTGTGGAGCAAGATTCACGGTGCACTGAACTGTTTGTCTCTTCGATTAGAGTGTAATAACATCGCACATCATTTAAATTTGTAAGAAGCGACGTGAAATAAAAGGAAACGAAAGTGGCCAAGGCAAATGAAAGAGTCAGATTTATTGCATCTTTTAAGGAACCATATTCACAAGATGCCACTGCGACGAATTCCAGAATACTGTTGCAGTGTTTAAATCCGTATTAAGTAGATATCAGCAGATATGAAACAAACTGACATGCATTGCAAGGACTGCTACATTTTAGCACAGCCAATACGAAAAGTAACAGAAATGCTAAGGAAACTAGATGGAAATTTTAGAAAGGCACATGAAATTATTTTCGTGGAATTGTAATGAGTAAATTTACTGGCCTTTGCTCTTGGTAGACCGTGCAGTAGTTTTGCTTATTTCGCCGATTATCTCGCGTAGTGAGGTTTGAGAATAAGTCAAGAGACCTGAGGGCATTTACACTACACACGTGAATGTAATGAATGAGAGTGGCTAATGTGTGTTAAGGATCCTCTGCCATTTGCTATACAAGGGGTTACGAAAACGCTACGTAAATGTACAAGCCATGGAACTATTCTTCACCACACTCACTCTTTTGACTACCTTGTGTAGAAATATAAGTGTGTACCACAAATTAAGTACTGAATAAAGGAGGTAAAGGATAAAGAGGCTGCTATTTAGAGAAGTACACTGACGCACAAATTGGAACGAGACGACAGAGACACTGCTTTATGAAAGCTATGAGGCTAGACGTAAAAGGTGCTAGGGTAAGTTTGTTTGACTTTTTCGCACAGGGTGAACTTCTGTGATCGGATCCCGGTCTATCATACATGGTGCATAAAATTGTAACTATCACAAATATGGAATTTCGGGTTCCCTTTAAAACGATCAGAGCATAACACCAATCTATATTAGAATCGCTTGTACGATACGGTGCGAGCGTTTCGGCTCATCACTTGCACCTTGTCAAATGGTTCAAATGGCTCTAAGCACTATGGGACCTAACATCTGAGGTCATCAGTCCCCTAGACTTAGAACTACTTAAACCTAACCAACCTAAGGGCATCACACACATCCCATAATGCTCAGAGCCATTTGAACCATTTTTTTTTTGCTTTAATTACAATTTCACTGGCCGATACTATGGGGGAAGAAGAACACCTAGCAGTCGTCGCATATGCAGCATTTATTTTACTGCAAGAAGCTGATCATTAGAGAAAGAAGAAACGACACTGATGGCCGATCTCTCGGCCGATCTCTCTTTTACAAAGTAGGGAGCAGTGTGGTGGAACAAAATTAATGTCTACCTTAAAGCTGGATTGGAATATGGGCTATTTCTTAATTTTTTTCCTAATGAAAGCTACAGATTAGGAAATGTTATTGACTTGTGTAGGCCCTAAAATTTAAAACTCTGCACTCCATTTCCTTAAACACAATAAATACCCTTAGTGAGGGCACGCACTGCGTGCAGGGGAAACAGCGGCAGTTGAACATTAGTTTTTCAGGACACACACAAATCCCACTCAGTATGTTTTATTGACCGGTTTCGCTCTTAAATTTAACAGCCAGCTACTGTACTGTAAACTATAAAATCCAGAGTTTCTGATGATGCTCTGTCAAATTAAAGAGCGAAACCGGTCAATAAGACATACTAAGTGCGATTTGTCGCTGTCCTGAAAAACTTAACACACACGCTCGTCCTAGAGAAACAACAAATCGCTACTGAACCAATGAACATTCGATCCGGCGTCCACACTACGAGAAGGGGTCCCAAGCCGACCAACCGCCAGGCTTTGATGTTACCGCCAGCAGAGCGAATCGCAACAAAGTTCAACCTCTTCGTTGGTTTCGATTTGCCGCCAGTGCATACCAAGGAAATCTAGACCAACGAATCGGTTGGCAGTCGCCCGTTGGCCTTCATTAGCCGAGTGTGTACGCGCCTGAAGAAGACACTCTCTTCGTGGCAGTCGTTCATTAAAGATGTTGAATTCCAAAGCAGCTCTGAGGAACGAGTCAACCTGGCCCATCTTCGCTGTAGTATCCAGGAAGGCCAAGGAAAACTTCGCTAGGCATTCAACCGCACAAAAAAGAAAAAAAAATGGCTCTGAGCACTATGGGACTTAACTTCTGAGGTCGTCTGTCCCCTAGAACTTAGAACTACTTAAACCTAACTAACCTAAGGACGTCACACACATCCATGCCCGAGGCAGGATTCGAACCTGCGACCGTATCGGCCGCGCAGACTGGCCTAGAACCGCTCGGCCACTGCGGCCGGCAAAACCGCACAACAGCACGGTGCCATCCTGGCTACATAATATACTCTGTGAATGGAGAGAGATCAACTGAAGTCGGCGACCATTGGATGAAATTGTTTCTCAAGGTTTTTCTTTGTGTTTGTACAAGTGATCTCGGAAGTAACGATTCTAAGACGTTATACGTAGTAGAATCGCTTGTTGCGGCGGAAACGCTGATCACATGCTGCCCTATGTCCAACGAATCCACTAGACAACCGTTGTTGACTATAGTAGCATGAGGACGGATCCAGTAGCGGAAACAACCATCTACAGTTTAGATGTATCCTGATAAATGAACATAAACAGAACAGACTCTGTAATACTAATAGCAGTATCAGAAGTTGGGTTTTTGCTTAAGGGGTCTTATTGTAGCATTTTAGTGGTAGAAAGTACCCCTGTAACCGCTGTTTAGTATCAAATATTATTATGCAGGCTGGTAGCTATGTTACTTCTTATCAGTTGTTGAAATTCGTGTTTATATGTTTTTGCAGCCGCAGTCGAGTTTTAATTTGTAGCGTGACATAATTATACTACTGAGGAGAGCTCATTGACAAGTGTGTGGGTGCACGACCTACAACACTAAGGGCAGACAATGACACAGATTTTTGGGGCACACCAGGAAAGATTTAATAAGGTTCCGCTGCAAAAGGCGACACTTATTGATTGGGAAAGACTTACTTTTGCTTTCGGACGTGTTAAAGACAGGCCACGGAGTGGAAGGAAGAAGATACGAGAAGAAACATGTGCCAGAGACTCTGCTTCTACTGAACAATCAACTATGAAGTCGACACGTAAATGTGCTTCGGAACTCAGTAAACCGATGACAACAATGGAAGATCAGATAAAAGATCTTAAGATGAGACCTTAACGACCAACCTTCGTAAACGAATTATCGGATACAGCCCGGAATGAGTGCGTTTTAGCGTGCCATGCTTTGTTAATTCAGTTTCATCTACATCTACATTTCTACTCCGCAAGCCACCCAACGGTGTGTGGCGGAGGGCACTTTTCGTGCCACTGCCATTACCTCCCTTTCCTGTTCCAGTCGTGTATGGTTTGCGGGAAGAACGACTGCCGGAAAGCCTCCGTGCGCGCTCGAATGTCTCTAATTTTACATTCGTGTAACTTTACAACGTGATGTCCTCGGGAGGTATAAGTAGGGGGAAGCAATATATTCGATACCTCATACAGAAACGCACCCTCTCGAAACCTGAACAGCAAGCTACACTGCGATGCAGAGCGCCTCTCTTGAAGGGTCTGCCACTTGAGTTTGCTAAACATCTCCGTAACGCTATCACGCTTACCAAATAAACCTGTGACGCAAAGCGCCGCTCTTCTTTGGATCTTCTCTATCTCCTCTGTAAAACCGACCTGGTACGGATCCCACACTGATGAGCAATACTCAAGTATAGGTCGAACGAGTGTTTTGTAAGCCAGCTCCTTTGTTGATGGACTACATGTTCTAAGGACTCTCCCAATGAGTCTCAACCTGGCACCCGCCTAACCAACAATTAATTTTATATAATCATTCCACTTCAAATCGTTCCGCACGCATACTCCCAGATATTTTACAGAAGTAACTGCTACCAGTGTTTGTTCTGCTATCATATAATCATACAATAAAGGATCCTTCTTTCTACGTATTCGCAATACATTACATTTGTCTATGTTAAGGGTCAGTTGCCACTCCCTGCACCAAGGGCCTATCCGCTGCAGATATTCCTGCATTTCGCTGCAATTTTCTAATGCTGCAACTTCTCTGTATACTACTAGGTCATTTATATATATTGTGAAAATCAATGGTTCCAAAACACTCTCCTGTGGCACGCCAGAGGTTACTTTAACGTCTGTAGACGTGTCTCCATTGAGAACAACATGCTGTGTTCTGTTTGCTAAAAAGTCTTCAATCCAGCCACACAGCTGGTCTGATATTCCGTAGGCTCTTACTTTGTTTATCAGGCGACAGTGCGGAACTGCAGTGAACAGCCCCAAGGTCATCTTTCCCGATGAATGTGCCATTTCTCGCAGATCAAAAATATCCTACAAATGAAGAATTGCCAGTGCTGTTCAGGATACATTCTGCTCTATAACTCTGGACATATTCAAAAACATATATCAAGAATAACATGGTGTCGAATGGAAATGTGTTTATAGCATGATGGGAAACATACCGGTATAATGGAAACTTGGTACGTAAGTAATTATTTGTGCTTAAACAAATAAAACCAATTAGCGTTCGAGACTAGGGGTTACGGAGACACCTTGTACATCCTGTAGCTCTAGTACTAGTATTTTTGTAGAATTCTATACCGAGCTAGGTGTCGCAGTAATTAGCACATTGGACTCGCATTCGGGAGAACGAGGGTTGAAACCCGCGTCCAGCCATCGAGATTCACTTAAATTTTCTGTGATTTTCCGAAGTCGCTCCAAGCAAATGCAGGGATGGTTCCTTTGAAAGGCGATGGCCGATCTCCTTCCCCATCCTCGACACAATCCGAGCTTTTGTTCCGTCTCTAATGACCTCGATGTCGTCGGGACATTAAATCCAGTCTTCCGTCCCTTTCTCCTTTTCTAGAATTAGTATATTTTTCTCTTTTATCGTAATGTTTATAAGTATCATAAATAAATAATCAATACAATCACTTACTACTACCCACAAAAATGTGGTTGCGCGGCCTATTTTAGGTTCCAAGATAATAGGCTGTAACTGTGAAGAATAAATAAAAATAAATAAATAAGCAAAAGTTGAGAGGAAGTGTCGCGAAGAGTGCTCACATGCTACAGCGATGTCAAGGAGCGTACGGCAAACCAATGCTCCAGATTAAGTAACAGTAATCGTAAGAACAGCCAGTGTGCCGCTAATGAGTACGTCACCAAACAAACGCCGGCTGCTCCCTCCCTCCACCTCGCTGATCCAAAAGCAGACAGCGTCGCTATTGTTAGCACTGAACGGGAAACGTACGCTGCTGTTTTCGGAACAGGTGGGAGTACGATAAGGTTGTTGACGTATTAAACAGTTTCTTACAGATAGTACACTGCTAATTTGACGAGCTAATATTATCTCCGCACACACAGCCGCTCTCCAGCCGCAGGCAGTCGCAGCCACCGGCTATCCGTGTCGCGTCTCGCCCTTTATCAGCTGAGTGTCTGCGCTCATTAATTTATCGTCACATCTCCCGATTATCGATTACTATCTCAGTGACTGTGTTGTCGCGCGTTGTAAACATGTGAGCATTTACTTAGAATGGTATTGTCCTGTTTACAAATAATATCAGCACGCTCTTCACGTAGGTGACATCTGATTCACGTACTCTGGTTGTTACTTAAATGCGATTTGATTGTAAACCAGCCAATGAATATTACAGGGCCGTGGTTATGGGACAAGACTCTTATTTGAGAGGAGCGAGGCTCAAATCCTTGCCCGCACATGTAGCTCTTCGTTTCCCTTAATCAGTTCCTGTCAAGTCCGAAGTAATCCCTTTTAAAATGTCCGCAGTTGATTTCCTTTACTGCCCTCCTCTAAGCGACCTAGAGTTCCGTGATTCCAGCATTGACGGAGCGTAAAACTCTCTCCCCTTGAAATCGTTCAACTGATCACGAGGTCAGTATTTTCTTCTATCCCTGAGATAGAATACATTCAGTCTGATATCACCGTGAAGCAAACCGTTGTGCACGTTTTCCCAGACTTAATTATAGGACCGACCTTGCCCGATATTTCTTCAAAATGATGCTCTACTATAGCTGCGCTTTACGAAGACTACAGTTCGGTAGTTTTAGTACAGTACATAAATGACTTAATAAATGATACGTTTACCGGTGTAATCGTAATATTGGGGGGAAGAGAAACTGGGAGCAGACGATTTCTCTTAGTTTTTTTTTTTTGCACGTAATTACAACCGGTCGTTAGTGTTAGTCCATTGTGTTTTTTTATATTCTTTAGGGACATAATTTGTGTTTTATAAGCAATAAAAATTCGTTTGTCGCATAACTCTTGCGTTTTTATTCAACCAAAGCAATTAATTTTCATGGAAGCACAGTTTACAGTCACAAGCGTAAAAATCTATTTAATTATTGTTCTTATTTTGTTGTCAATGGAAGGTTGTTCATCATGATCAAAGGCGATAGTTTCCTGTTATTATTGGTAAGTGAGAAAGTTGCTTATGAATAACAGAAACCTATTTTAAATAAGCTCGACTAAATATTTAACCGATGTTTGATATCTTTATGTTTTGCGTTTTTTTTAATTTTACCTCTTTTTCGAGGAAATTACATACCCTAGCGATTATGATAATTCTTAATTTTTTAAATTTTTAATACAACTTTCCTCTGTTTCACGTTGCAAATGAACAATATCTGAGTAAAATCAGAATTAAACATTGACAATTTCAAATTTTCTGTAATTACTGTTTATTTTAAAGTGATAGACAGGAGGATAACTATCTAGAACAAAAATGTTCTGTAGGTTACGCGGCCCTTTATGTATATACCCTCTCTCAGTTTCTAGATGGTTCACCACTTCTGTTTCTAGGGGAATCTAATAAGACAGTGATCGCATATACAGACAAAGCGATCGAAATGATCTAAAGGTCAATAGGTATGCAGCACACCTAACTACAAGTAACGCTGTTGTGATCTTAAGTGACCAATACTTCTTGGAGAACTAGCGTACTTATGATAGTCTACGTTAGCCTACTGTAGTTTTACCACTGTACGCTATACCCGAAGGAGTATGCTTGCGTCAGCCTGTGAGACTAATAAAAGCAGCTATATCCCGAAAGTCAATGAATTAAGAAAAAGAAAATAGCTTTCCTTAGATAAGTGGGTGCAATTACATATCTGTTTAGACGCCCAGTTTCTTATGTCGACTTGCAAAAAAATTTACGTTTCTTAGTACATTACAGTAGACTATGACAAACGGCAGATTATTTGCAGCCAGCACCCGGGAGCCAGTACATAGAAAACGGAGGAGCTGGTCTTCTGTTCGCGTGCTACTGTCCTGAGTTTCTGTGGAAAGTGGCTGAAGGACGGTCAGACCACGAGCAGGCGACAAAGTGTTGGACGTTCACGCTACATCACAGAACTTCGAGGTCGGATGCTGGCCCGGCCTATAGAGCACGATACGCAGCCATCCAGGTGAACGTGCTGCGGTGTATGTTGTTTTTTAAGGTAACAACATGTCTCATTTTAATTATTAGTACGGAATGGAATGCCTACAGTACGCGCCTTTCTTTTTAATTTACGTGCAGATATGAAAGGAGAAATAGTCCATAAGGAAGACGCGACGACGAACGTGTGTCTTTACTTGAGTTGAAGAAGTCATTTACAATTTTACGACGCGACTTGGGGATGCTGTGGACTCTAAAGAAAAGTTCCGGACGACAATGGTCTCTCGCCGGAACAAAAGAAGCTTGTTATACCTGTAAACTCTGCTATTCATTTACCTATCACTTCTCGATCCGTTATTTGCAGAGTTGTCATGAGTTATGTTGAGATTGTAAATAAGAGTTCTGTTTAAGGGGGGTAGGACGTGAAACGGGCGGACTTGGAGCAGGAGAGGCACCACAGGACATTTTAATTTGCACTGTCTATACTTTTACAAATAAATTCATAAAACTTTGTCAGCATGACCAGGAAGGATTCAGGATTCACACATTTTTTTTACATGTGAAATTTCATCATTTTTTCACTTGGTATTGGCTGCATTTATTGCTGTAGGTGCACTTTTCTACATAAGTAAGAGAGATTCTTCGATGAATTTTGCACAGCATACAAACCATACTTACAGGTGTATGAAACTCTAGAGCTTTCCAAATCTGTTAAAAACTGTGGTAAAAATTGAGATAATTAACTATAAAATTCGAGTTTTCTCTAAACACGAAGTTTAAAACGTAACATCCCATTCATTTTTTCATAGATTAAATAAATTCTAGAGTTTCATACATCTGTAAGTATGGTTTGTAAGCTGTGCAAAATTCATCGAAGAATCTCTCTTACTTATGAAGAAAAGTGTACCGATAGCAACAAATGCAGCCAAAAGTAAGTGAAAAAAATCATGAAATTTCACATTTAAAAAATATTATTTTTTCGTGTTTTTGAACTTCCACTGCTGTGAGTGTGAATCCTGAATCCTTCCTGGCCATACTGACAAAGTTTTATGAATTTATTTGTAAAAGTGTAGACAGTGCAAATTAAAATGTCATGTGGTGCCTGTCCTTCTCGAAGTCGGCCCGTTTGACGTCCTACCCCCCTTAATTAGTGTTACGAAAATTAACAAGAAACGTTTAAGTACTGAAGAATCTTTGAAAAGACACGGAGGAATTAAGGACGTTAGCTGCCAGTGGGAATTGATTTTTATGAATGGGACATGTTGAAAATCTGTGTCGGACTGGGATTCGAGCTCGGGTCTCCTGCTTACCAGGTAGACGCGCTAACCATTATGCCATCTGGACACAGTGGTTACGACAACCGCTCCGACTGTCCTTGCACGCCTCCCGTCGGACCCAAATTCTCAGTTAATACCACCCACTACTAATGTAGTGTTCCTGCTCATTAGCCTCACATTACTTGCATCATCCCGCCAATTCCCGCAAGAGTTAGAGCTTGGTGCGCATTTGCACGTCTGAAAGAACAGGCATCTCACATATATAATTACTGAAAAGTGGTTACGGGATTTCGCAGTTATGCGATAGAGAAAATGAACTCCTTTACAGCCCTGGACCCGCTGCATTTGGAACCAAGTCTGAACTGGTGGTACAGCACAGCAGACCACTGTATCAAGAATCGACGAAAGGGCGGCCGTAAGAAGATATCCGCGGTAATCGACGTTTCTACTGACGTCAAGGT
This sequence comes from Schistocerca cancellata, assembly GCF_023864275.1. NCBI lineage: Eukaryota > Metazoa > Arthropoda > Insecta > Orthoptera > Acrididae > Schistocerca > Schistocerca cancellata. The sequence continues at coordinate 387,405,949 of NC_064626.1, read as the reverse complement.
AATAGTCCGCTTAATGGAATAGGTACCCCCATTAATGCTACCTACAGCCCGAGTGAGACTGTATCATTCCAAACGATTGCTCAAAACATGCACCAGGCTACAGATGCAGGCCGGCTGGGGCACTATGTTCAGATGTGTGTGAATTCTTAAGCGACCAAACTGCTGAGATCATCGGTCTACAGACTTACACTCTACTTAAACTAACTTATACTAGGAACAACACACACACCCAAGCCCGAGGGAGGACTCGAACCTCGAGAGGGGCCGCGCAATCAGTGACATGGCCCCTCAAACCACGCAGCCGGGGATAGGGGCGGGGGGGCACTATTATGCTATGAGGACATTCACCTGGGTTCCCAAGCGACCACTGGCACGCTGGTAACTGAAGGTACTATGAGAGGTGTGGTCTACATTAACATTATTGCGTATTGCCTGCGTTCCTTCATGCCCGATGTTTTCCTTGAGGAGCATTATAGTGATCTCACTTTGATGTCGTTCTCGCATCCCCTTTATAGGAAAAGTTTAACACGAAGGTGCTGAACTTATCCGGACGCTTATATCCAAATATCCTTCAGCACTAAAAGTTAGTTAGTACAGCAAATCATTTACTCCTGCAAAACTTTGGAGTTAAATGTGCAGTGATTATTTGGAAACTCGATCTGTGTGTATGTACGCTAGTATATTATTCTTATCAAGTCGCCACTTTCAGTTCTGTCACTTACTTCTCGTTAATCAACAGAACATAATTTTTCTTTCGTGTTAAATAGTGTACTCCAACACTCAATGTGTAAAGACGAAAATGAATGTAATCAGCTGAAAACTGGTATAGGCATGGAACCCGTCGTGTTTTAAATTAAGCGCCTTCAAAAGTGAATGGTTTCGGGTATCTATCAACATTACCCTTTACAAGAACAGATGTGGTGTTAACAGCGTCCGTTATAAAGGATGCGTGAGTAGTCGCTCCCTAGTTTTAAACGTTCATAAATTTTTATTAATGAATTTTTGCACACGGAAAAATCTGTAGGATGTTCTCAGGATCACGAGAATCTGTGTACTATACTACAATTCCACAAATGGCCCGGCATTGTAGACCAAACGACGTAAACGTATTGAATGTCACCAATTGTTTTCCGCAGGAAAGTCACGGATACATTTCCGAGGATAGCTCGGAAATTCGTTCATAGTGCGTAGGTTTGTTCGGTGCACCTCTTCTTTCGCCCAACCCCACAAGAAGTCGCAAGGGGTGAGGCTGGGACTTCTTGGAGACTATTCATGGGGTCCTCGCTGTTCCAGTCAACTTTCTAAAAAGCGTTCGTCCAGCCAGTCACGAACAATACAGGCGAAATGAAGTAGTGCTCCGCCTTGCTGAAAAAGAGTATCCACAACATTATCCCATTGTGATAACAGTGGCTACACTTATTCATTCAGCAACCGGTTGCTGTTCATGGTGTCTCGCAATATTAACGGACAAATGAGACGATCCGCTGCCATACCGCACCAGACTGTCAGGTTTGGTCGACTTTGTAGTTTTTCAACTGTCATTCCTGGATCTGTTTCTGCCCAGTAATTACAGTTGCGTCGATTGACGAATCTTCCAACGTGAAACAGCGCCTCATCGCTCTAAATAATGTTCTTGAACGAATCCGACCAATCGTTATGACATGACAGCATAATTTCCCCGTATTCCATTCTCCTGTCACAATCTTATTACTATAACTCCTGAACATAATGGGGTTTCCAGAGTTTCCGGCTGATTCCACTCTCACGAACTGCCTAGCTTGTTGATTTAGCAGAACTGCGCGTGAAGATGTCCCTCACTGCCGCTTCGTTTTCTGGAGATCGTGCCACAAGATCGTCACCTTAATGGTTTATCCAAAGCTGAATTGTGATTAGCTTTGTGTGACAATGTCAAATGGTTTTAGCATCAAGTGTGGCATGAGGGCCATCACCAACGCGCCACCATCGCTGAACACGGGCTACAGATCACCACACTTCAAACCGCGAAGCGATCTGGGCACTCTCTTGTAAAGGCAACTTTCCTGCCATCTCTTCATTCATCGTAATAAGGTGCTACGTACGGTCAAGGTGTTCTCAGGGATTCTTAACAAAATACAACAACGTTGATTTGTAAATATCAACAATCACACAAAACTTATGGACATTTAAAACTAGGGAGCGACTTCTCACCCACCCCAATAAAACTTTCTCTGACTTCGAAGAATAATATCTGCCAATTCGTAAAATCTTGTAGGATAGGTCTCTGCTCTATGGAATTTACTTCGATTTATTAAGTGTGAACGCGAAGATTAACACAATTCTGCAAAGACAAAGGCAATGTGGAAATTAAAAAAAAAAAATCCTAATAACAAAGCATGATTACACGAGTACGAATCGCGTTCTTGTCGCTACCACAAAGTATCCCTGTATCGGCGGAGGAGACTGTGTACTGAGCAGTGCAGAGAGCTGCCATCGACTTATTGATCTACAGCAGGGGCGGCGAAGATTTGTGCACGTCTGCTGTGCTGTGCCGTACTGTATAGCCGGAAGGGGCGGGATGCCGCGAGCCGCGCCATGTTTGTGTCCGTGAGCGGCGCATTGCTACCGTACTACGGAGACATGGACTGCATCTGGGCGTCTCTGTATCGCCTTTTACCACCTTATTTAATGTCTGCATTTGTTCTACATTGCGAATTCCTTTTAAGACTGACCCTACGCTTCACTGACGGGAAAAAAGAGAATAATGAAATTTTGGGAATATATTTGTCTGGGTAACGTATGTAATTAACATTGCAAGATCACAGGTTAATCTACGTGTGAGAAAAGCCGTTGAAATGTGAAACGCTGGTACATTAATAACTGGTGTACCTTCTGCAATATTGAATGCAAGCAAGCAAACGGACATGCATTGTGTTGTACAGGTGCCGCATGTCAGTTTGTGGGATGAAGTTCCATGCCTGTTGAACTTGGTCATTCAGTACAGGGACGTTTAATGCTGGTTATGGATAACGCTGGAGTTGTCGCCCGTTGATGACCCGTATATGCTCGATTGCAGACAGTTCTGGTGATCGACCAGACCAAGGCAGCATCTCGATACTCTGTAGAGCACATTGGGTTACAACAGCGGTAAGTGGGCGAGCGTTATCCTGTTGGAAAACACTCCTGGAATGCTGTTTATGAATGGCAGCACAACAGTTCGAATCACCAAATTGACGTACAAATTTGCAGTCAGGGTGCGTGGGATAACCACGAAAGAGCTCCTGCTGCCATACAAAATACCAATCAATTCGGTTTTACTGGAGTACTCTACTGCATTGGCTCCTTACTTAGCTTGCATTTCTCACGAATCTCTTGCCCAACGTAAAGTCCCGAGCGACTGGAAAAAAAGTGCAGGTGACGCCTGTGTATAAGAAGGGTAGAAGAACGGATCCTCAAAATTACATACCAATATCCTTAACATCGGTTTGTTGCAGGATTCTCGAACATATTCCCAGTTCGAATATAATGAATTTCCTCGAGACAGAGAAGGTGCTGTCCATGCATCAGCACGGCTTTAGAAAGCATCGCTCCTGCGAAACGCAACTCGCCCTTTTTTCACATGATATCTTGCGAACCGTGGATGAAGGGTATCAGACGGATGCCATATTCCTTGACTTCCGGAAAGCGTTTGACTAGGTGCCCCACTGCAGACTCCTAACTAAGGTACGAGCATATGGGATTGGTTCCCAAATATGCGAGTGGCTCGAAGACTTCTTAAGTAGTAGAACCCAGTACGTTGTCCTCGATGGTGGCTGTTCATCGGAGGTGAGGGTATCATCTGGAGTGCCCCAGGGAAGTGTGGTAGGTCCGCTGTTGTTTTCTATCTACATAAATGATCTTTTGGATAAGGTGGATAGGAATGTGCGGCTGTTTGCTGATGATGCTGTGGTGTACGGGAAGATGTCGTCGTTGAGTGACTGTAGCAGGATACAAGATGACTTGGACAGGATTTGTGATTGGTGTAAAGAATGACAGCTAACTCTAAATATAGATAAATGTAAATTAATGCAGATGAACAGGAAAAAGAATCCCGTAATGTTTGAATACTCCATTAGTAGTGTAGCGCTTGACACAGTCACGTCGATTAAATATTTGGGCGTAACATTGCAGAGCGATAAGAAGTGGGACAAGCATGTAATGGCAGTTGTGGGGAAGGCGGATAGTCGTCTTCGGTTCATTGGTAGAATTTTGGGAAGATGTGGTTCATCTGTAAAGGAGACCGCTTATAAAACATTAATACGACCTATTCTTGAGCACTGCTCGAGCGTTTGGGATCCCTATCAGGTCGGATTGAGGGAGGACATAGAAGCAATTCAGAGGCGGGCTGCTTGATTTGTTACTGGTAGGTTTGATCATCACGCGAGTGTTACGGAAATGATTCAGGAACCCGGGTGGCAGTCTCTAGAGGAAAGGAGGCGTTCTTTTCGTGAACCGCTACTGAGGAAATTTAGTAAACCAGCATCTGAGGCTGACTGCAGTAAAATTTTACTGCCGCCAACTTATATTTTGCGGAAAGACCACAAAGATAAGATAAGAGAGATTAGGGCTCATACAGAGGCATATAGGCAGTCATTTTTCCCTCGTTCTGTTTTGGAGTGGAACAGAGAGAGAAGATGCTAGTTGTGGTACGAGGTACCCTCCGCCACGCACTGTATGGTGGATTGCGGAGTATGTATGTAGATGTAGATGTAGAAGACCAGGTCCAGGTGCAGGTCCAGTATGCCTAGCACGCAGACAGGTTGGTTGCAGGCGCTCACTTGCCCTTCTTCTAACCAACACATGGCCATCACTGGCACCGAGTCAGAACCAGCTTTCATCATAAAACGCAAAGGACTTCCACCTTGCCCTCCAGTGAGCTCTCTCTTGACACTACTGAAGTCGTAAATGGCGATGGTTTTCGGTCAGCAATATGCAGGCTACAGGGCGACTGGCTCGGAACTTTTCTTGAAGTAACTGATTTGTAATACACTCCTGGAAATTGAAATAAGAACACCGTGAATTCATTGTCCCAGGAAGGGGAAACTTTATTGACACATTCCTGGGGTCAGATACATCACATGATCACACTGACAGAACCACAGGCACATAGACACTGGCAACAGAGCATGCACAATGTCGGCACTAGTACAGTGTATATCCACCTTTCGCAGCAATGCAGGCTGCTATTCTCCCATGGAGACGATCGTAGAGATGCTGGATGTAGTCCTATGGAATGGGTTACCATGCCATTTCCACCTGGCGCCTCAGTTGGACCAGCGTTCGTGCTGGACGTGCAGACCGCGTGAGACGACGCTTCATCCAGTCCCAAACATGCTCAATGGGGGACAGATCCGGAGATCTTGCTGGCCAGGGTAGTTGACTTACACCTTCTAGAGCACGTTGGGTGGGACGGGATACATGCGGACGTACAATGTCCTGTTGAAACAGCAAGTTCCCTTGCCGGTCTAGGAATGGTAGAACGATGGGTTCGATGACGGTTTGGATGTACCGTGCACTATTCCGTGTCCCCTCGACGATCACCAGTGGTGTACGGCCAGTGTAGGAGATCGCTCCCCACACCATGATGCCGGGTGTTGGCCCTGTGTGCCTCGGTCGTATGCAGTCCTGATTGTGGCGCTCACCTGCACGGCGCCAAACACGCATACGACCATCATTGACACCAAGGCAGAAGCGACTCTCATCGCTGAAGACGACACGTCTCCATTCGTCCCTCCATTCACGCCTGTCGCGACACCACTGGAGGCGGGCTGCACGATGTTGGGGCGTGAGCGGAAGACGGCCTGACGGTGTGCGGGACCGTAGCCCAGCTTCATGGAGACGGTTGCGAATGGTCCTCGCCGATACCCCAGGAGCAACAGTGTCCCTAATTTGCTGGGAAGTGGCGGTGCGGTCCCCTACGGCACTGCGTAGGATCCTACGGTCTTGGCGTGCATCCGTGCGTCGCTGCGGTCCGGTCCCAGGTCGACGGGCACGTGCACCTTCCGCCGGCCACTGGCGACAACATCGATGTACTGTGGAGACCTCACGCCCCACGTGTTGAGCAATTCGGCGGTACGTCCACCCGGCCTCCCGCATGCCCACTATACGCCCTCGCTCAAATTCCGTCAACTGCACATACGGTTCACGTCCACGCTGTCGCGGCATGCTACCAGTGTTAAAGACTGCGATGGAGCTCCGTATGCCACGGCAAACTGGCTGACACTGACGGCGGCGGTGCACAAATGCTGCGCAGCTAGCGCCATTCGACGGCCAACACCGCGGTTCCTGGTGTGTCCGCTGTGCCGTGCGTGTGATCATTGCTTGTACAGCCCTCTCGCAGTGTCCGGAGCAAGTATGGTGGGTCTGACACACCGGTGTCAATGTGTTCTTTTTTCCATTTCCAGGAGTGTAATTCGTTGAGTCATTGTGGCACAAATAGTGCCAACTGCTGCTCAGACTGCTGCTGCAGACGCAGTGTGATGCGCCACAGCCATACGCCGAGCACAGCGATCTTTCCTCTCGGTAATGCCACGTGGCCGTCTGGAAACCAAACTTCTTGCTACCGTACCTTCCCGTGACCACAACTGCCAGCAGTCGTGTACAGTTGCCACATTCCTGCCAAGTATTTCTGCAATATCGCGGAAGGAACATCCAGCTTCTCGCAGACCTATTACATGACATCGTTAGTAGGTTGTTGATAATGGCGTCTTCGTTGTCTTGAAGGCATTCTTGATTATCATCAACTCATCACGTCCAATCTCAAAGGTAACTACTATTTTCTTTGAGTCAAAAGTCTTCTGACTGGCTGGATGCGGCCCGCCACGAATTCCTCTTCTGTGCCAACCTCTTCATCTCAGAGTAGCACTTGCAAATCTACGTCCTCAGTTATTTGACGGCTGTATTCCAGCTTTTGTCTTCCTCTACAGTTTTCACCCTCTACAGCTCCCTCTAGTACCATGGAAGTAAATCCCTGATGTCCTATCATCCTGTCCCTTCTTCTTATCAGTGTTTTCCACATATTCCTTTCCTCTCCGATTCTGCATAGAACCTCCTCATTCCTTACCTTATCAGTTCACCTATTTTTCAACATTAGTCTAAGGACTATATCTCAAATGCTTCGATTCTCTTCTGTTCCGGTATTTCCACAGTCCATGTTTCACTGCTATACAGTAATGTGCTCCAGACGTACATTCTCAGAAATTTCTTCCTCAAATTAAGGCCTATGTTTGATACCAGCAGACTTCTCTTAATCAAGAACGCCCTTTTTGCCAGTGCTAGTCTGTTTTTTATGTCCTCCTTGCTCCATCGATCACTGGTTATTTTGGTGCCTAGGTATCAGAATTCCTTAACTTCATCTGCTTCGTGGCCATTTCTCCTAATGTTAAATTTCTCAATGTTCTGATTTCTACTGCTCATCGTTACTTTCGTCTTTCTTCGATTTTAGTCTGAATCCATATTCTATACTCGTTTGACCGATCATTCCGTTCAGCAGATCATGTAATTATTCTTCACATTCAGTGAGGACAGCAATGTCATCAGCGAATCATATCGCTGATATCCTTTCACCTTGAGTTTTAATTCCACTCCTGAACCTTTGTTTCCATCATTACTTCTTTGATGTATAGATTGAATGGTAGGGAAGAAAGACTACATCCTTCTCTTACACCCTTTTTAATCCGAGCACTTCACTTTTGGTTTGCCACTTTTATTATTCCCTCTTGGCTCTTATATATGTTGTATATTACCCGTCTCTCCCAATAGCTTACCCCAATTACTACCACTACATCCTGTATTTCAAGCAAGCCTGAATTGCGTCCACGTTGTGACGCCACTAGCGCTACTCTTAAGCGACTGGTGTGTATTTTGAATAGACGTCATCTTTCAGTTGTAGAAACTCGCCTACTAAATTTCGTCTATCTCCAACGACTCGCTCTGGGTGTTGGGAGTTTTCTTACGTCAGTGTAGAAACAGTACAAAGCGACAAAAGCTGTAATGAACCATTTGGCTCAAAACTCCGAAAACTCAGTATGCAACAAAATGTGCATTTAATTACTAGATATCTACCCAGAGTTAATTATTTGTCCCAGACATGGGCATATCATAATTAATAGCCAAAACCGGGATGATAATAGAACAAGAAACATTGCGAAATAACGGCGAATGTGTATTCATGAGCCCCCAATGGCTTCAGTATCAAATATTGTTCTACTTATCACAAATACATTTTAAATGTAAACTTTTAGGTTAAGTCTGTGTCTAATTGACCTCAAACTCCACTCATGGTCTACAGTTGGGGAATGTAGTAGGGCTATACGCATAGTGCAGCAGTGGCACATTACGCTGCTGATGAAAGATGATATGTAACTCGCGAATATGGTCTAAGACGAATATGTCGAGCAGGGTCTGTATGTTGGCCTCTAAGAGTACTGACATCAGCTGTCTGGATTTATCTGTCTAGGATAACCTCAAAAGTGAAATGTACAGCACTGCCGTCGATAAGGCTGAAGAAGTGCATAAGCGAATCGCACAGTCTTGTCAAGATTTACGAGATAATCAAATGTTCAGAACGAATTTTCGTTTTTCAGCGGAATGTACTCTGATTTGAAATTCCGCGGCAGATTGAAACCGCGCGCCGGGCCGAACCAGAAAATGTAAGGGTGGTTCGTGAGTTGGATAGTTCAGTTGCTGGAGTACTTGCCCGCGGTCCGGCACACAGTTTTTGTGTCTGAAAGGAAATTTCGTGATCAAAAGTGTTTGAAAGAATTCTTAACTCACTTTAGATTTCATCAAAAAGGAAGGACGACGCGGAACACCTTTAACAAGGACAAGTGCACAGAGAATTATAACATGCTAAGTGCTAAAGAAGAATTGAATTTTTAAATGAAATCATTCCGCTTTAGGCTGTTAAATAATTATTTATTACGATCGAAACTTCGACACGTGCCCATTTTCAAGCTTTATGAAAGAAGTCAGTCGTCAAATACACTACTGGCCATTAAAATTGCTTCACCAAGAAGAAATGCAGATGATAAACGGGTATTCATTGGACAAATATATTATACTAGAACTGACATGTGATTACATTTTCACGCAATTTGGGTGCATAGATCCTGAGTAATGAGTACCCAGAACAACCACCTCTGGCCGTAATAACGGCCTTGATACACCTGGGCATTGAGGCAAACCGAGCTTGGATGGCGTGTACAGGTACAGTTGCCCACGCAGGTTCAACACGATACCACAGTTCATCAAGAGTAGTAACTGGCGTATTGTGACGAGCCAGTTGATCGGCCACCATAGACCAGGCGTTTTCAATTGGTGAGAGATCTGGAGAATTTGCTGGTCAGGGCAGCAGTCGAACATTTTCTTTATCCAGAAAGGCCCGTACAGGACCTGCAACATGCGGTCGTGCATTATCCTGCTGAAATGTGGAGTTTCACAGGGATCGAATGAAGGGTAGAGCCACTGGTCGTAACACATCTGAAATGTAACGTCCACTGATCAAAGTGCCGTCAATGCGAACAAGGGGTGACCGAGACGTGTAACCAATGGCATCACATACCATCACGCCGGGTGATACTCCAGTATGGCAGTGACAAATACACGCTTCAAAAAAATGGTTCAAATGGCTCTGAGCACTATGGGACTTAACTTCTATGGTCATCAGTCCCCTAGAACTTAGAACTACTTAAACCTAACTAACCTAAGGACATCACACACATCCATGCCCGAGGCAGGATTCGAACTGCGACCGTAGGAGTCCCGCGGTTCCGGACTGCGCGCCTAGAACCACTAGACCACCGCGGCCGGCTTACACGCTTCCAATGTGCGTTCACCGCGATGTCGCCAAACACGGATGCGACCATCATGATGCTGTAAACACAACCAGGATTGATCCGAAAAAATGACGTTTTTCCATTCGTGCACCCAATTTCGTCGTTGAGTACACCAACACAGGCGCTCCTGTCTGTGACGCAGCGTCAAGGGTAACCGCAGCCGTGGTCTCCGAGCTGATAGTCCATGCTGCTGCAAACGTCGTCGAACTGTTCGTGAAGTTGGTTGTTGTCTTGCAATCGTCCCCATCTGTTGACTCAGGGATCGAGACGTGGCTGCACGATCCGTTACAGCCAGCGGATAAGATGCCTGTCATCTCGACTGCTAGTGATACGAGGCCGTTGGGATCCAGCACGGCGTTCCGTATTACCCTCCTGAACCCACCGATTCCATATTCTGCTAACATCATTGGATCTCGACCATTCAAGCAGCAATGTCGCGATATGATAAACCGCAATCGCTATAGGCTACAATCCGACCTTTGTCAGTGTCGGAAAGGTGATGGTACACATTTCTCCTCCTTACACGAGGCATCACAACAACGTTTCACCAGGCAACGCCGGTCAACTGCTGTTTGTGTATGAGAAATCGGTTTGAAACTTTCCTCATGTCAGCACGTTGTTGGTGTCGCCATCAGCGCCAACCTTGCGAGAATGCTCTGAAAAGCTGATCATTTGCATATCACAGCATCTTCTTCCTGTCGGTTAAATTTCGCGTCTGTAGCACGTCATCGTCGTGGTGTAGCAATTTTAATGTACAGTAGTGTACAATAAACGTAATTGCGATGTTAAATGTGCGAGATGTAACCCCAGAAATTCATGAAGACAAATTATAAAAAACCCGCACTTGTATCATAAACATTTATTGACGAATACAACTGCTTACACATAAATGAGAGTCTTTTATAGAAATTACCAATGCGAAAAATATTGCACCGCCGTAATCATGTTCGGTACCACCAACCATCTCATACGTGGAGCACTCAATAAGTAATGCAGCACTCTGAAAGCAGGTTGAATTTATTCAGGATTTCAAGGTACTATATTATTCTTCACTCTTTTGGCTACAGAACTCTATTTTGCAGCATAATATCCGTCCAATGCGACGGCCTTACGCCACCTTACTGGTATGGCCTGTATGGCCGCATGGCACCACTCTGCTGGTTGCCGTCGGAGCCCACGTCTTGCTACGTCAGTAACCTCCCCATCATCCAGGTACTGATACCCGCAGTGTGCGCCCTGTATCGGGTCAGACAAATGGAAATGTTCCGTGGAGAGCGCGAGTAACCCAGAAGGCACACACTTTAGAGTAGATGAATGTGTCAGCGCTACCAACAGAGACGCACGGTTGTGCAGCGAAGTGTCTCGTTGTAATCCGTCTGTCACCTCGAGTTCGAGTGAGAGTTGTACCGTCTCCTGGAAACTCTTCTAAAAACCGCAGTAAAATTTTACGATAGCGACAAGTGAACTCTGTCAATAACGTATAAAAATATGCGTGTTTATGTATATAAATGTGCTACCAATGATGAAAGATTGTTTTGAAATAAGAAAACTCTCCACCTTTACGTGTTTCGAACATAAAATTGTTAATAATAAATATATTTCTCGTAACAAATACTATCAGGTCATGGAATTTCTATATAATTGTGGGATAAAGACTTGGATGCATAAAACGAATCACTCTCGTGTCAGTTCTTAAACTTATAAGACGTTTTTGGACGAGGTTGCCTCTGAACGCACGAGTTTGCTAATTGTACGTAAGTTTTTTCACAATATATGTATAAAAAGTATTTCTCCTTTTAATTTCATTTCATACGTGTCCCTCCATGCGAATATAATTAAATGGAAGTAGTTAATCATAGCTAGAATTCTAGTTTTGTATATATGTTTATATATATAAATGTGCTACCAATTATGAAAGATTATTTTGAAATAAGAAAACTCTCCACCCTTACGTGTTTCGAACATAAAACTGTTGGTAATAAAAATATTCCTCGTAACAAATGCTATCAGTTCATGGAATTTCTATATAATTGTGGGATAAAGACTTGGATGCATAAAACGAATCACTCTGGTGTCAGTTCTTAAACCTCAGACGTTTTTGGACGAGGTTGCTTCTGAACGCACGTGAGAGTTGTACCGTCTCCTGGAAACTCTTCTAAAAACTGCAGTAAAATTTTACGATAACGACAAGTGAACTCTGTCAATAACGTATTAAAATATGCGTGTTTATGTATATAAATGTGCTATCGATGATGAAAGATTATTTTGAAATAATATATGCATAAAAAGTATTTCTCCTTTTAATTTCATTTCATACGTGTCCCTCCATGCGAATATAATTAAGTGGAAGTAATTAATTATCGCTAGAATTCAAGTTTTATTACTAGCCATCTGCCATTCTTCTGTCGTAGTGGCACACTGCCAGCCATTACGTGAAATATAAATAATCACATGATTTTCATGATTCACTCACAAGATAAAAAAATTTCTTAAAATATTTTGCTATCGGGAAGAGAACAGGTTTTTTGCAGAAAAGTTTTCAATAAATGTGAACAAAGAACCCAAAGGTAATGTATGAGGCTTGGGCTTATAAGAGTAAATCGCTGATTGATAAAAAAAAACTTATTTTCACTGCCGTAAATATTATTCAAATTATAATTAACAATACAGAAGGTCAGTGTTTAACAAAGAATTAACGTAACGTTGAGAATAATAGTGCAGCTACGTAGGTGATTATATCTTGTCTCTCTCTGCAACAACATTTATTTATCATGCATTAACTAATACAGTTTTAAACAAACCACGCATATTTTTGAGCTAGTCGTGTGTATTGACAACACAAATAAATTGTTACAACTTAAGCTGGTATCTTTATTCAGAATTATTTGCGTACGTAGCAACATTGATGATCGTTACAGTATATTTTATCCGGTACTACGAGTGGGCGAAATATACGTGACGTCATGAATTATAAGTACGAGGGGTGTCCAGAAAGTAAGTTCCGTTCGGTCGCGAAATGGAAACGACTATGAAAATCCGATAAAGCTTTGCACAGATGTGTTGGGCAGTGTCTCTAGTATGACCCTAGATAACATCACGTCGCTCTTCTCATTCCTGAGTTCACAGTGAGCGAGTAAAGATGTCTAGAAAATAGTGTCTCTCGGCAAGTACGAGGGTCCGGTGAGAAATTTCGCCTAAAGCTGTACATCCAACATTACATAACTGTCGTGCGTTTTCTTCTTCAAGACAATTCTCAGCCGCATTCTGCAGGGGCAATCATGATGTTCCTGCATCGTTTTCAATTGGGAATGTTTAATTACCCACAATAGTCCACCCCCGGTAGCTGAGTAGTTCTAGGCGCTACAGTCTGGAACCGCGCGACCGCTACGGTCGCAGGTTCGAATCCTGCTTCGGGCATGGATGTGTGTGATGTAGTAGTTCTAAGTTCTAGGGGACTGATGACCTCAGCAGTATGCCGGCACGGTAGCTCAGCGTGTTCGGTCAGAGGGTAATAATAAATAAAAAAAAAAAAAACTGACTTTATGAGTAAACGACGAACTGAAACGGGTGTCTTGCGACGTCCGCCCCGAGCAAATGCAACGAACTAAAACGAACAAAACGAGATTTAAAAAAAAAAGTGGTCAGCGCGACGGAATGTCAATCCTAAGGGCCCGGATTCGATTCCCGGCTGGGTCGGAGATTTCCTCCGCTCAGGGACTGGGTGTTGTGTTGTCCTAATCATCATCATTTCATCCCCATCACGCGCAAGACGCCGAAGTGGCGTCAAATCGAAAGACTTGGACCCGGCGAACGGTTTACCTGACGGGAGGCCCTCGTCACACGACATTTATTTACCCACAATACAGCACGTAATTGTCTCCCTCTGAGTTTCATCTGTACTCACATGAACCGCTGGCTATGAAGACAACATTTTGGCACAGGCAACGAACTGTAGGCCAGCGTAGAGAATTGGCGGAAAGCACTGGCGGCTGCCTTCTGTGATGAAGGTATTGCAAAGTTGATACAACGCTACGACAAATGTCTAAGTCAGAACGGCGACTAAGTAGAGAAGTAGCTGGAAGGTGTAGCTAACTGTTACAAATAAAACATTTCTGATTTTCACTGTGCTTTCCTTTTCGCGATCAATCGGAACTTACATTCTGGACAGCCCTCGTATTTTCATCCACGATTCCGAACGTAACAAAACGGTACCTTTCATAAGAAAAAAGAAAAAGATACAGAGAGAGAGAGAGACGACATGTAGTGTTGGAGCGTCCCTACATTGCAGGAGTCACAGCTGTGTGCGGCCAGCCAACACGCGGCAGGCCGGACAGGTTTGCGCGACCTCGTTGCGAGGATGACAGACGACTAACGACTCACCGTGCTTTTGTTCGCTATTAGGACTCCGTAGATATTCTGAAAGCACCCATGAATATCTGCAAAGCTCTTTTTCCTGCAAAAGAAACTCAATGACAGCTCTCTGCTTGAAATACACCTCCGTTATAAACGCCATTTTGCAGGCTACCTGTCGCACTACCGCCTATCGAACTTCATGAAATTATAAGGGCTCAAGCGGGAATATGCCTCGATATCTCACAACAAACTCCTCCTTTTTTTAACAGAAGCTGGGCGAAAAAAAATGTGTTGCGTGACTTACTGAACACCCCTCGTATTATGTTAAACAAGTACGCGTGAGTGGAGGTTGCAGTTAAGACACTATATTCATATTTGGGAGCACTGTGGATCTAATCCCTGTCTAGTCATACTGAACTTCTTTCATAAATCTTTTATGTATGTTGAAAACTCTACATGTCCTATTACGCTTCGTTGCGACACACTTTTTGTTTGCGCTCAACATTCGCTGTCCTGTGTATCGTAGTGGATTAAGTCAGACTAATATTCTTCGTGACCGTTAAATATTTGAGAAGACACTCTGCATGGTCTATCTTGGTCGGTAGTCGACTATGTACCCGGTGGCTACTGACTTTCGGAAATCTGCGAAGGCAGATTCTAGCTGTCCAAACGCATCTGTTATTTGCATCATGTTGTACACGAGTGAAGACCTTTATCCGTGCTGATTCGGCTATAAAAGCTAGTTTTCCTCCATTAAAGTCGTAAATTTTTAGTTTTGAATATCTAACATCTCTCATCAGACGGACATAAGCGACTCTGGTGGCAGCTTTTAGTAGCCCACAAAGCATTCCGATCTACAGTCTGTTGCATTCCTACTACACTATTAATATACTACTGGCCATTAAAACTGCTACAGCTGGAAGATGACGTGCTGCAGACGCGAAATTTAACCGACAGGTAGAAGATGTTGTGATATGCAAATGATTAGCTTTTCAGAGCATTCACACAAAGTTGGCGCCGGTGGCGACACCAACAACGTGCTGACATGAGGAAAGTTTCCAACCGATTTCTCATACGCAAACAGCAGTTGACCGGCGTTGCCTGGTGAAACGTTGTTGTGATGCCTCGTGCAAGGAGGAGAAATGCGTACCATCACGTTTCCGACACTGATAAAGGTCGGAGTGTAGCCTATCGCGATTGCGGTATATCGTATCGCGACATTGCTGCTTGCATGGTCGAGATCCAATGATGTTAGCAGAATATGGAATCGGTGGGTTCAGGAGGGTAATACGGAACGCCGTGCTGGATCCCAACGGCCTCGTATCACTATCAGTCGAGATGACAGGCATCTTATCCGCATGGCTGTAACGGATCGTGCAGCCACGTCTCGATCCCTGAGTCAACAGATGGGGACAACAACCATTTGCACGAACAGTTCGACGACGTTTTCAGCAGCATGGACTATCAGCTTGGAGACCATGGCTGCGGTTACCCTTGACGCTGCATCACAGACAGGAGCGCCTGCGGTGGTGTAGTCGACGACGAACCTGGGTGCACGAATGGCAAAACTTCATTTTTTCGGAGGAATCTACGTTCTGTTTACAGCATCATGATGGTCGCATCCGTGTTTGGCGACATCGAGGTGAACGCACATTGGATGCGTGTATTCGTCATCGCCATACTGGCGTATCAACCGGCGTGATGGTATGGGGTGCCATTGGTTACACGTCCCGGTCACCTCTTGTTCGCATTGACGGCACTTTGAACAGTGGACGTTACATTCCAGATGTGTTACGAGCCGTGGCTCTACTCTTCATTCGATCCCTGCGAAACCCTACATTTCAGCAGGATAATGCACGACCGCATGTTTTAGATCCTGTACGGGTCTTTCTGGATACAGAAAATGTTCGACTGCTGCCCTGGCCAGCACATTCTACAGATCTCTCACCAATTGAATGAAAATGTCTGCTCATTGGTGGCCGAGCAACTGGCTCGTCACAATACGCCAGTCACTACTCTTGATGAACTGTGGTATCGTGTGGAAGCTGCATGGGCAGCTGTACCTGTACACGCCATCCAAGCTCTGTTTGACTCAATGCCCAGGCGTATCAAGGCAAGTATTACGGCCAGAGGTGGTTGTTCTGGGTACTGATTTTTCAGGATCTATGTACCCAAATTGCGTGAAAATGCAATCACATGTCAGTTCTAGTATAATATATTTGTCCAATGAATACCCGTTTATCATCTGCATTTCTTCTTGGTGTAGCAATTTTAGTGGCCAGTAGTGTATTATTTAAAGCACTGACACTCGGGTCTGCTATACAGTGCTCGGGAGCCAGGGCGGGAGAGTGATTTCGCAGTCCGGCCAAGTTTTAGTTTCGCCGTCTTTTAGGACCAGGGTTGACTCGGCAGCTCGCGCGCGTGCTGCAGGTGTGGGGCCGAGCCTCCATTGTTGTGGAGACGGGTATCGATTGAGCGGCGGCGCGCCCGCCACGCAACGCCACGCCGAGCCACGCGGCCCGCTGTGCGCGCGCACGCCCCCGCGCCGCCATATTTACTTAGCGACCCCAGGCCCGTGCAGGTCCTCCCCATAAGCACGGCAGCGCGATTCCGTAATTTTTAACGACGACCTTGCCGCGGAGCTGCCCAGTCGTTGTGTGTATTGCCGCGTGGATGACACGTCCAAGCAGCCATCGCAGGATTCCTGCGACTATTGAGATGCATAATCTTTCAATCTTATCACTCTGTAGGCTAGGTGCACAAGTTCGTAGTGTTTTTTCATAAGTTGAATAAACGTAACAGATACACATAACAGATACTTTAATCATCAATAACATATTCTCCTTCACTATGTACGAGGGTGAGTCAAATGAAAACCGTAAATTTGCATTAACATATCGAAATTTCGCCCCGTTATCCTTTAAGTTGGTAAACGTGCTACAAACAGCTTGCAGAATGGCCTTTAGGTGGCAGCATAATGCAGATGCACACATACCGTTGCAGTATCAGTATAAAGATGGCCGCCCCACTTGCGACTTGCACCAGGGAAGAACAGCCTTCTGTTATTCGGTGTCAGCCGCGGTGGCCGTGCGGTTCTAGGCTCTGCAGTCCGGAACCGCAGGATTGCTACGGTCGCAGGTTCGAATCCTGCCTCGGGCATGGATGTTTGTGATGTCCTTAGGTTAGTTAGGTTTAAGTAGTTCTAAGTTCTAGGGGACTGATGACCTAAGATGTTAAGTCCCATAGTGCTCAGAGCCATTTGAACCATTTTTTTGTTATTCGGTTTTTGCGTAGTGAAGGTGTGAAACCTATTGAAATTCATCGGCGAATGAAGGTTCAGTTCGGTGATGCATGTTTGTCACAGCAGCAAGTCTACGAATGGAGTAGGAAGTTCGCAAATGGTGTGACTTCAGTGGAAGATGCTCCTCGTCCAGGTCAGGCACAAAGAGTTGTGACGCCACAGACCATTGCAGCAGTTGAAGCCATAGTGGAGGAAAACCGCCGAGTGACATTGAATGACATTGCAGCATCTTTAAAGATTAGTCATGGGTCAGCACACCACATTGTGCATGATAGGCTCCATTTTCACGAAGTGTCTGCAACATGGGTGCCACGGCAGCTGACTCCTGAAAACCAAAGAAGTTTCGAACAGAACCATCTGCAGGGAAGGTTATGCTGACTCTCTTTTGGTACGAAAAAGGCGTCATTCTGGAGCATTACATGCCTAGAGGGACCACTGTCACCAGTGCATCATACATGGATCTCCTAAAAAAAATCTGCGGCCTGCAATCAAATCAAAGCGTCGTGGATTGCTATCAGCAGGTGTCCTTTTGCAACATGACAACGCAAGGCCCTACACTGTCCGTACAACAGTTGCAACTATCACAGATCTGCATTATGCGTGTCTTCCTCATCCACCATACTCACCAGATCTTGCCTCAAGTGATTTCCATATGTTTGGACCACTCAAAGACGCAATGGAGGGAAAGAAGTTCCGTTCTGATGAAGAGGTACGCCACGCTGTGCATGAGTGGTTGCGCGGACTGCCAAAAAAATTTTTTTCTTAAGGAATTTATGTACTTTGTAAGCGCTGGAAGACTTGCATTGAGCGTGGGGGAGATGATGTAGAAAAGTGATACAGCTTTGTACCACTTCTTCTCAATAAGTAATATTTAACAAAATATTTAAGGTTTTCATTTGACTCACCCTCGTACAACAGTATGAGGCAACTGTTCGGTTACCGGACTGTAGAAATCAACTGATTCAGAGGCGGGGAACTTATCGAGCCATACTTGTGGAGCATTCTCATCCGGAAAGGACGAATCTCGCAGTTGTTCGACAGCAGAAAAAGAGTAAATGTGAGGGCGCAAGATTAGGTGAATAAGGTGGGTGCCCAACACGGCTCCTGTATACTTTTTTGTCAATCGAGCTGAAAGCGGACGGACCCTATCGTGGAACATCCTGCATAGCCCCCCGCTCCACCAGATGCATGACATTATCCTCACAGCCCCTGTATAGCCCCCTGTCAATCGAGCTGAAAGCGGACGGACTTTATCGTGGAACAGCATCACTTCACGCAGACTGTTCCACCAGATGCATGACATTATCCTTTGTGGATGCGCGTAGATCTTTGTTCAGGGAGTTGCTCCCTTGCTTATGCTCAACAATTCCTTTCCTTTGTTTATGTTAGCATGAAGACACCATTTCTCCTTACTAGTGACGATACAAGATAGGAATGATCGATGTTGTTTACGAGCCAATTGATTACGAGCAGGCAGAGATGTAAATACGACCAGACAGCGAGGTCATCGGTCTCATCGGATTAGGAAAGGAAGTCGGCCGTGCCCTTTCGAAGGAACCATCCCGGCATTTGCCTGGAGCGATTTAGGGAAATCACGGAAAACCTAAATCAGGATGGCCGGACACAGGATTAAACCGTCGTCCTCCCGAATGCCAGTCCAGTGTGCTAGCCACTGCGCCACCTCGCTCGGTTTTGTGGTTTTGGCTTAGACTATGCGGTACCCGTACATCCGATTTTTGAACCTATCCCATTGCACTCAAACGTCGCACTGTGGTGGTATGGTTCAAAATGGCTCTGAGCACTATGGGACTTAACTTCTGAGGACATCTGTCTCCTAGAACTCAGAACTACTTAAACCTAACTAACCTAAGGACATCACGCACATCCATGCCCGAGGCAGGATTCGAACCTGCGACCGTAGCGGTCGTGCAGCTCCAGACTGTAGCGCCTAGAACCGCTCGGCCACTTCGGCCGGCAGTGGTGGTATGTTCACAGTTCATCACATTTTTCAGTTCTCGAGTACACTGACATGGAACATTGTGGATTAATGCTTATAAACTATCTTCATGAAACCTCGAGGGTCTTCCTGAACGTTAAGCGTCGCTAACGTGTAAACGATCCCAGTTAAAACGGGAAAATCGTTTTCTTGCCGTGCTCTATCCAGTGGAATTATCTCCACAAACGGCGCCAATGTTTCTGGCTGCCTACGCTGCTGTCACCCCTTTATTGAGCTCAAACAGAGGAATATGTCGGAAACGTTCCTATTTCTCCACTTGGCGCTCCATTTTGTAGCGTTCACAGCTCGACTCACAATCAATAAGTGATAAAACAACAGTATGTAAACTTAAATAGCAACAGTGAACTACAAACAAAAAATGAAAATCGATAAATAAACCCATACGAACCGGAATACCAAAATGCAAAACAAAAACTCTACGAACTTGTGCACCAAACTAAAACATCTGGCATGGGTCAGATGTAAAAACCCCAAGCGACCATTGTAACTTTAATGATATTTACTTTCCTCCCGCTGTGTCTTCAGAATACAACCGCACACCTGCCTCTAATAAAAAAAAAAAAAAGAACTGCACATACTCGATCTTGAAAGTATGGGATGTTTTGAGAAAGTGGCGGAATTTTGTAATTTCGTGTATTGTTCTAGTCCAAGTCGCGCGATTTCTTTAGTTGTTGTTTCGGTAAATATGTCTGAGAAGTATCTGTATAGTCTGAGTCATATCGTATATTTAGTCTGCTTTCAGATGTCGAAAAGATTTCGTGTGTTTTGTGTAATATTGGTGATTATTAATTTTATACGAGGGCAGTTCAATAAGTAATGCAACACATTTTTTTTTCTGAAACAGGGGTTGTTTTATTCACCATTGAAATACACCAGGTTATTCCCCAATCTTTCAGCTACACAACACTATTTTTCAACGTAATCTCCATTCAATGCTACGGCCTTACGCCACCTTGAAATGAGGGCCTGTATGCCTGCACGGTACCATTCCGCTGGTCGATGTCGGAGCCAACGTCGTACTGCATCAATAACTTCTTCATCATCCGCGTAGTGCCTCCCACGGATTGCGTCCTTCATTGGGCCAAACATATGGAAATCCGACGGTGCGAGATCGGGGCTGTAGGGTGCATGAGGAAGAACAGTCCACTGAAGTTTTGTGAGCTCCTCTCGGGTGCGAAGACTTGTGTGAGGTCTTGCGTTGTCATGAAGAAGGAGAAGTTCGTTCAGATTTTTGTGCCTACGAACACGCTGAAGTCGTTTCTTCAATTTCTGAAGAGTAGCACAATACACTTCAGAGTTGATCGTTTGACCATGGGGAAGGACATCGAACAGAATAACCCCTTCAGCGTCCCAGAAGACTGTAACCATGACTTTACCGGCTGAGGGTATGGCTTTGAAATTTTTCTTGGTAGGGGAGTGGGTGTGGCGCCACTCCATTGATTGCCGTTTAGTTTCGGGTTCGAAGTGATGAACCCATGTTTCATCGCCTGTAACAATCTTTGACAAGAAATTGTCACCCTCAGCCACATGACGAGAAAGCAATTCCGCACAGATGGTTCTCCTTTGCTCTTTATGGTGTTCGGTTAGACAACGAGGGACCCAGCGGGAACAAACCTTTGAATATCCCAACTGGTGAACAATTGTGACAGCACTACCAACAGAGATGTCAAGTTGAGCACTGAGTTGTTTGATGGTGATCCGTCGATCATCTCGAACGAGTGTGTTCGCACGCTCCGCCATTGCAGGAGTCACAGCTGTGCACGGCCGGCCCGCACGCGGGAGATCAGACAGTCTTGCTTGACCTTGCGGCGATGATGACACACGCTTTGCCCAACGACTCACCGTGCTTTTGTCCACTGCCAGATCACCGTAGACATTCTGCAAGTGCCTATGAATATCTGAGATGCCCTGGTTTTCCGCCAAAAGAAACTCGATCACTGCCCGTTGTTTGCAACGCACATCCGTTACAGACGCCATTTTAACAGCTCCGTACAGCGCTGTCACCTGTCGGAAGTCAATGAAACTATACGAGACGAAGCGGGAATGTTTGAAAATATTCCACAAGAAGTTTCCGGTTTTTTCAACCAAAATTGGCCGAGAAAAAAAAGTGTTGCATTACTTATTGAACTGCCCTCGTATAAAAATAGATCAGACAATTTACATTAACTTTTCCTATAAGCACGGAATAACATGCAGAAAAGTTTAGGAACGTAAAATATTGCTTTTGGAGGGTCTGCTATGAGTAACACAAAGGTGTATAAGCGTTTCGAATAAGGCCGTCAACACCTTGAAGGTAACGAGGACTTTGGTCGCCCCAGAACATTACCTACCGACGAGAACGTGCAGAATATGAAAGAATTGATTACGGACGATGGCCGAATCATTATCAGAGAATTCGCTCATGATCTTGCTGATGACGTCAACATGTAAATTAGCTAATGCCTTGAAATTGTTTTTGATGTTTTAGGTATGAAAAGAGTTCAGCAAATATTATTCCACAATTGCTGAATACCGACAAAAGAAGCTGCAAGTTGCTGAGGAATCGCTGTATGAAATCAACTGCGAACTGCTGAAACGTGTCGTAACAGGCGATGAACGACGGAGTATCATATCGAAACTGAGGCTCAATCACGTTATAAAATGGAACACCTGCAGATGTCGTATGGATGTTATTTTATTATGTGGCAACCAGTTTCGGTGACTCAACACCATCTTCAGGCTTTAGCTGACGCTGAGGGAGTGAGTTGGTAGGTAGTGGTTGCAGACACAATGTCGCTGTTACAGTATTCTACGAAAGCTAATTCATAGATGTTGGCCAGTGATGGGATCGTGTATACGATCGGAGTTCACTTCCTCGGCATTAGCTAAAGCCTGACGATGGTGTACTGAGTCACAGAAACCGGTTGCCATATAATAAAATAATAACAAAACGACGGCTGCGGGTGTTTGATTTTATTACGTAAGTGAACAGCAGAAGTCCCACACAGCATCGATCACAAGTATGGACAGAGACTTGATTGAGCAATCGTCCCAGTGGAAGCACTCTGGATCGCCAAGACCCAGAAAAACTAGACACGTCCGGTCAATTGTGAAGATTCTTTTCATGTGTACTTCGATTTTGACGGAATAGTGCAATATTAGTACTTCCCACATAGCCGAACGATCAATAAGGAGCGCTACTTACAAGTTCGCACCATTTGCGTAGAGCAATCCGAAGGAAACAACGATCGTATTTATGCGTACACAATTCATGGCTATTATGCCATGATAATGCAGCTTCTCGGACTTCGTTGTTTGTTCGTGAAATTTTGGCCAAAAAAACATACTGCAATACTGTAGTGACGACTCGCTATCCGTATTTGCCAGAAATGGCCCAATGTAGTTCTCTTCTATTCCCAGAAATAAAGAAGAACTTGAAGGGTCGTCGTTCTAGGAGCATAGACGAGGTTAAAAAAGCATCGCCCAGAGATTTACAAAGGGCATTCAGTAAGTAACGCAGTAATTTTTTTCAGCCAATTTTTGTTGAAAAAGTGTGGAATTGGTTGTGGGATATCGCAGAAGAACCCGCTACAGCCCTTATATTACAGCCGACACGTGCGACACTGTACGTAGCCTTCAAAATGGCATCGGTAACGGAGGTGGATTCCGTGTAGATAGCTGTCACTGAGTTTGTTTTGGCGGAAAACCAGAGCATAGCAGATATTCATAGCCACTTGTAAAGTGTCTATGAACACCTGACAGTTAACCAAAGCACAGTGAGTTGTGGTGCGAGGCGTCTGTCCATCATCGCAACAAGATCGCGCAAACCTCTCCGATCTCCCGCGTGTCAGTCGACTGCACACAGCTGGGGCCCCTGTGTTGGAACGTGCGGACAGTCTCGTTCGAAGTGATCGGCGGATCACAATCAGACACCTCGCTGCTCAACTGGACGACTCTGTTCGTAGTGCTGACACACTTGTCCACCATTTGGGGTACTGAAAGAACAGAGACTGGAAAGAGCATTTGTTACGAGGATGATAGTGACAATTTTTCGGTCCAGTGCTGGATACACTCCACGACAAGCAGTACTTGAATAATGGGAGGCTACTGATGCAACAAGACGTTGGTGCCAGGCGAGCATACAGTCTCTCCCAGTAAGGTGGCGTAAGGCCGTCACATTGAACGGAGATTATGTTGAAAAGTACGTTTTTGTTGTCGAAAGAGTGGGGAATAATATAGTGGATTGAAATCCCGAATAAAACCAGCTTGCTTCTAGAATAAACGTGTTCCTTTATGTATTGAACGCCCCTCGTTACAGCTACCTCAAGGACACAGTTTCAGGTGTTCAGGGCTTATAAAAGGTGATAACGTAAGTTTTTAATGTCTAATGAGGTCTATTTTGAGAGAGGCGACATTGCTGTACCCGTATAAATGAAATTATTTCGAAAAAATGTAAATTTCCTTACATTATGAGTGGATCTCGTATACATTAATTGCAACTATTGAAGAATGGAAACAATAATCATAAAAATGCACATATAAACATAACATTTAAAAATGAAAAAAATTAAAAAACGATTGTGCTTCAATCCTTGCCGATCAGGTTCTGTGATTTTAGTAGCGTAAATAATGTCCACTGGATTTGCTGAGGCACGGGAACGACGACACTGGTGGCCTTGATTAGAGACGAAGCGGAGTGCCGACACCCACCACCAGCTGCGACTCATCCAGCAGAATCAGTTCCGTACCACTGCGCAATTATCTCGGCACTAAGGGCTCGGTTCCTGCATAAATTTAAATTACAGATTTTCTGAGTTTCCTAGTTTTATAAAATGAAATAACTTGATATCACTCAGGAGGAAAGAAGTTGGTTCGTAACTCAAAGGAAATTGTGTCAGTCTTACAATTTAAAACTGGGGGAAATGTAAATGAGTACAAGTTGTTAAATAGTCTAGGTATATTTAATCGTTGCACAGTAAGTGACTTGTAAATTAGTATTTTTTGTTGATTTTTTAACAAATCGTATGATAATGATTTGTATGTAGTCGAAACCGGGTTTGATATTTATTGTGTGACCCAAGTCTGAAAAATAAAACAAAAGCAATTTGTTATTTTTGCTGTTTCGGAAAGTACTAGTGATTTCTGAACTGAAAGAAAAACCAGTTTTAGAGAAATTTCGGAATCTGTCATTCCCATTCAGTAAGAGACCGAGAGAGCTTTGCCATTTAGTTCATGATGATGTACGAGTACTTGGTACAGTCTCAGACAGCTGCTTCTTCTCACGTGTAACTAACTAGGAAAGACAACGAACGCGGCTGTTAAGTGTTCCCTGTTCTCTGCCAATTGTAATAGAATAATGTGATGTACAGGGCCTTCTTCCACCAAGCAAAATTTTGTAACGTTGTTTCTGCTGACCTACTTCTTGCGAATTGCTTTTTAGGACAACTTATTTCAATTTATTGTTTGTCGTTACAATGCAGTATTACCTATCCATTGGTAACAACACACAATTAAGTTCATATTACGAGGAGGGTTATTCCTTTAGACGAGATCAAATGCTGCACATCCCAGATCCTTAGCTGTCATGCAGAAAAATCCCGTCTCTGACAGCAGGGGGTGGTTGTAATTTCATTTTCTTGTTATGGGATAAAAACGGACTGAAACTCTCCAAAGACCTTCTTGTTGCCATTAGCGCGTTGATTATTCTTCAAAACCCTTCATTGGGACTCGATAGGTGGTTACAGCTGCTCTAAGGGATGTGCCGACCTTCATTGGCTATATTGGTCTCGCCATGTCATATGGTTCCCATGCTTGACTATAAAGTACCTGCTTATATGTGTACACCGTCGCTGTACTGAAAAAATAAATTATTAGGATTGTTTAATGTTCAAACGTGTGTGAAATCTTATGGGACTTAACTGCTAAGGTCATCAGTCCCTAAGATTACAGCTTACTTAATCTAAATTATCCTAAGGACAAGACTCACCCATGCCCGAGGGAGGACTCGAACCTCCGCCGGGACCAGCCGCACAGACCATGACTGCAGCGCCCGCGACCGCTCGGCTAATCCCGCGCGGCGATTGTTTAGTGATAATTATTATTTACTGCTGCTGGGTAACTGTTGTACTTATTACTAGCGAACCTGGCAATGCTTCGAAATTGCTAAATGTGGTCCTAATCTCCTGCCCCCCCCCCCTTTCTCAGCCCATGTCCTCCTCCCCACTCTTTTTGTCCATATCTTCCTCCTCCTCTCTCTCTCTCTCTGTCTCTTTCTCGCACTCCTTCCCCTCCCCCCCCCCTCCTGTCTCTCTCCACCTCCTGCTCTGCCCGTCTTTCCCTTCTCTACGTCAGTTTCCGCCCCCTCTCCCCTGTCTGTATATCTAGTCCCCGTCTCTCTGAGCTTGAGCCTTGTTTATTATGACTGCCAACGAAACCTTGAGGAGAACTGAAGTCGATTAAAATCAATGGGTACATCTGTCGGGGTCATTGGCATATGGGATATGACAGAACCCTCCTGCTGCTCGATCTGTGAGGATAGTAGCTTCAATGATGGTATTCTGCACAGTTTTAATCTGCCCTGCTATCATACTTAAAACTGGCTGTGAGGAAGAAAATGACACCACGCATTTTCGTAGCTCAGCATTTGCTTTCTCGCAATGCGTTGTGATAGAAAACCTGTAAAATCTGTTTAAAAAACATGTAGCGTATAACCATCTGAATCTCTATTAGGCTATCGTGTAGAACTTTAAAGTAAATCACTGAAGAACTTCTCGAAACATCTGCTAACAACGTTTCCTCTTACACACACACACACACACACACACACACACACACACATATATATATATATATATATATATATATATATATATATATATATATATATATATATATATATAATGTCTGTTTATTACAGTACAGCGGAAAATATTGAAGTAAACCGGTCAAGAACTTTTCGAGATTGTTGTTAACAATGTCAAACACCGAGTTGTCGTTACGTAGTAGCATAGTTTAATGATTAATGTTATTATTATTGTTTATTGTAATTCGTAATTTGTTACAGTTATCTGTTCACATAAATGACAATAAAATGCAAGGAAAAGGTATAGGTTCAGGGCGGATATGTTGGCCACAGCGGCGGGTGTATTGGCCACTAGGTGGTCACTGAGCTGCCTCGACGCCATTCCACAAAAGCTGTTGTTAGTTACCGACGGTCCCCGATGAAGCGTTCGTCGACATAGGAATTTTTCGTTAAGTTACACAACACAATTATGTTAGAAAAACGTAACTTGCGCAATTTCTTAATAATTACCCGAAATCAGAACTTATTTTAGATCAGAAAGTCTCAAAACTATACAAAACGTGACTGTGAAACAAGACTATTCGTAACTGAGGGAGATACCGACTGATACCTTCATGCAGTTGCGGTACTCTAGGGACACTCAAATTCATATGCCTGTTACGCCCTCACTGGCTATTACGCCCGCCCTTCCGCTATACAAAGAAGGGCAGCACGAATGTCATAGATTTTTCTACTCAGGGGAGAGCATCACTGAAATGTTGACAGACGCTCGGATATAGACCCCAGTTATCCCAAGAAAGCCTAGTAACAAAGTTTCGGGAAACAATATTAAGTGAGGGAGCTAAAGAGCTTCTTCATCCTCCTTTTTTTTCAGTTTTTCTTTTCCGATCTTTGCTTTTCACCGGCTTGGGTTGGTACGGAGGGCTTCTCAGAGATTCGGGAATATGGGACTCCATTACTTTGACGAGACGCGCGCGTGGCCCGTTGGGGCTGCCAGGTGGCGGCGAGCGCGCCTGGCCTCGCTTCGCCTCGCCCCTCCTCCCGCCGCCTCTCCCTCCCCTCTCTCGTATCCTCTGCTGCTCTCCTCCGCTCTCTTGCTCTCCTCTTGCCGGCCCCTTGCCACTCGGCCAGATCAATACGGCGCCATCTCTGAAGACATGGGCGGCGGCCGCGCACCCTACCTACCCCCCGGCCTGGCGTCTGTTTTCAGAACTTCCGTCTCGTCTTCCGGAAACACCGGCTGGTGTCACCGAACTCTTACATAAGTGGCCAGGATGCTGGCAGCGGTCGCCTTCCGGTCACTTAAATGACTCATTCTGGTAACCGTATGCGTGGTTTGACAATAAAACAAAATAAGGCCAGCTTATGTCACATTTCATATTTCTAACGAACTTACAGTGCATATTTCATCGTCACGCGTTATTGCATAGTCTAATATCAATGATGTCGACTGACAGAATAGAGGTCATCGGATCGCGAGGGCTGGCCGCTGTGGCCGAGCGGTTCTAGACGCTTCAGTCCGGAACCGCGCTGCTGCTACGATCGCAGGTTCGAATCCTGCCTCGGGCGTGGATGTGTGTGATGTCCTTAGGTTAGTTCTAAGTCTAGGAGACTGATGACCTCAGATGTCGGCGGGCGTCAACACGTCACTTCGCCTAGCCCATGTAATGTATCATTTTTCTGTCAGCAAATAACGAATACAAGTGGCGAAGATCATTAAATCTGCCCAATGATATGCAGTGCTTAAATAAAGGTTTGCCGTTCAAAGGACACACCATAAAAACGATAGCAAGGTGTAAGTCTCATCGTCTAGTTACTAAATGACTTCTCTGATGCTGATTTAACTTCTGGAAATAAAATAAATAATTTTGCTGGCCGCCGATTGTATCCGGCCGTGGGTATTGCAGAACATACAGTTGTTCGATAAGCGTGTTGCCCATCTAAAGCGTTAACTTAATTTCCACCTCAGATAGTCTCAACACTAATTCGGATTTCGTAATAAAAGACACAGATTCCAATGGAAATGAAATGTTCAAACAAGACGTGATACGCGGTCGCCTGTTAGGATTGCCAGTGACTCGTACCTACGTCAGTACTGCAAGACCTAACAAGTGAGAGGGATTAATGGGAAAGAGCTTCTTCCCTCAACAGACTTTTATTGTTTAACAATTGACAGATAGTTGTTTATATATTGATACATTTTTCTAAATTTTATTCACTTACATAAATAGTCTTTGTTTTCTTTTACTCTGACTAAAACGTCTATTCGTTTTTGGTCTTACGCTTGGATGAATGTAAACTTTAGAATAACAGTATGGATAAACAAAAAGAAATCACATTATTTTATTTCTTACTCTTGATCCTACAGTGAACGGTATAAGTCAGGTTATAAGTAAGTCTGATCTTCCCTGGAGCCTTTGTGCGAATAATCGTAATGATGTGGAAAGAGTCATTTTACATTAACATTGCATATTCATTTGTAAATATGGCTACATACTGAGCATTTACAGGTTTTTTTTCATGTTTTTAACATATAAATGTGAACTAATAATTCCTATTCACCACTTTTCACACATTACAAAAATAGAAATGGGGAATAGAAGCTATCTTCAAGGAGAAACATTTTCAGCTTGTCTCCAAATTTAACTTTGCTGTCTGTCAGATACTTTACATCACTCGGTAAGTAACCAAAATTTTTGTTGCAGCATTTTGCACTTATTTGTGTGCTGAAGACACCGTTAACGTGCAGTACTTTTATCATTTCTTCTTCTAGTGCCGTAGTTATGTACATCATAGTTCCTTTTGGTCTACAGTGGACTATTTACAAGACACTTCATGAGGGAATAAGTGGTCAAAATGCCTAACTCCTTACATAGATATCTAAATATCATAGCTGAGCACCACATATTATTTTGACGACTCATTTTTGAGCAATAAAGACTTTCTTTCATAAAGCTGACATACCCCATAACATTATTGCTGAATGAAAAAACCAGAATATGTCAAGTTACTGATTTGTCTCTCCGCAATATTTGCAATGATACGAAGTGAAAATGTGGCTGAACTTAAGTTGTTTTACGAGTTCCAAAATGTGCTTCTCCAATTTAAATTCTCATCAGTATGAAACATTAAAATTTTTGAAGTATCTACTCTTGTTACTGTTTTCTAACCATCTGTTACACTTGTCGTTGGTACAGTACCTTTAGATGTGCACAATTGAATACGTTGTGTCTGTCTGAAATTTACCGAAAATATTAGTCACAGAAAACCAGTTAAGAATACTTTTAAGAACATTATTTACTATTTCTTCTGTTGTACATATGCTTGGATTGATTACAATATTAGTGTCATCAGTAAAAACAACCAACTCAGCTTATTGTATATTAGACGAAATATCGTTAGTTTATTTAAGGAAGAATACTGAACCTAAGATTGAGCCTTATGGGACCCAATATATGATTTATCCCCAATCAGAAGAATCTTCTTGATTTACATAGGCTGAACTGTTGAGTACTACTTTTGCATTCAGTTGGTTACATATGGCATTGTCTATTGTTTCGCATACCATCAATTCCATACAACTTCAGTTCATGTAGTAGAGTACTGTGAGTCACATAATCGAATGCTTCAGATAGGTCACATAAAATTCAACCAGTCCTATTTTTCTTTTTAATGTTCGTAAATTTTTGTCAGTGAACGGGTAAACGGCAAAATCAGTTGAGCAAATATTCTGAAATCCAAACTGTAATTTACTGAAGGTATTATTCCACTCTGATGATAAGTGAAAGAGTAGGAAAAGTGACCTCCAAACATTTCAAAACATCGAAATTGATTTACTAGAAAAAATATCTACAAACGTATCAAACAACGCTAAGAATCTAATACAAGTAGATTTTTTACGTTACTGAACGCATTTTCCTTTCCTTCTAAGCGTGAAGCAGCACGAGAAACAATTGTATTTCCCATGAACAGAATGAATTTTTCGCTGTTATAAATGTTTTTAATGAAAATAATTTTTCAATTTATATTTTTATTTATGCACAATGTACGCTTTTTTCTTCAACCAGGTGTTGGAAATTTAATTCATTATTGCTCTCAGACCCCTGGCCTCCTTCGTCGAAGATAACGTGTAGGGAAAGTCCCCACGGAATCTTTGGAAAGCGTCATGAAAATAATAATAATAATAATAATAATAATAATAATAATAATTTCTCTCTTTAATCCCAGTCAATATTCACAAACAAATCGTCATACTCTCTGTCTCAGACCACAACTGCCATATTCAGAACTGAAAAAAGCAAAAGACGCCTCATATTATCCTACTATGATTAAACAAAGTAGCATCTTCATAAGATATCCACACTTCCATACTAATAAATGCGAAAGTCATTCAGTCTGTTACGCTTTCATGACTAAACAGTTTAATATATTTTGATGAAATTTGGTGTGGAGATAGCTTGGACACTGAGGAAGAATATAGAGTACTTTAGAAAGTATGCAGCACAAGATATTTATTAATTTGAAGAATATAGCGTGAAACATGGAACAATAATTACTTTTTGAAAAATCTTCTTACTCTTTGACTTTAGTATATGACATTTGAGGCCTCCGTAGCGTAGCGGTAGCGTTACGCAGCGGGCCTGGGTTCGATTCCCGGCAGGGGACTGGGTGTTGTGTATCCTTCATCATCATTGACTCGCAAGTGGCCGATGTGGCGTCGCATAAAAAGGACTTGCAATACGGCGGCCGAATTCCCCCGAATGGGGCCTCCCAGCCAACAATGGCATACTATCATTTCCATAACATCTGCGAAAATGCTTTCATTGTTTGATATGTTCTGCGTAATACGATTTGAAGATTTAACGTAATGAATACAGTCCCTATATAATCCTCAACGTGTTGAATCCATATGTCAATTTTTTCAAAAACTATTTAATAATACTTCACACCTTTGGAGTGTTCACTATTAGATCCCAAAACGATATAGCTACGTTCGAATTATAAGTATACCTAAGAAATGTTTGAAATACAGGTTGCGCAAAAGGGCTGTGGGACGCTGAAAGATGCCAAAGATAATTTTTGATGTCTGTTGCCATCAAACAGAACCATCTTTACTCCGAATTCGGCATAAACTCAAAACGGGGAAAAAAGTTGTAAAATTTACAGGAAAACTGAAAGAGTACACATCACGCATTCATATAAGTGATTTGCCTCCATGGGCCATGAATCCACAACAACCTTCGGTGTAGATGCATCTTTACGTTCGAGCTCCAGTGGGAGTATAAAATTAGCTAGCATGAAGAACATGGGCCGGGACTGCAGGTAGGCAGTACTAGGTGGGAATGTGGGCCGGCCAGGGAGCGTGCCAAGATAGTCCAGGCATTTTTGATAAACACTGTGCCTGGGTGGGGCAATGGTTAACGCACCTGCCCAGTGAGCAGGAGATTCTAAGTTCGGGTCCTGGTCCGGCACACACTTTCACTCATCGCCGCGCCGGCCGAAGTGGCTGTGCGGTTCTAGGCGCTGCAGTCTGGAACCGCGAGACCGCTACGGTCGCAGGTTCGAATCCTGCCTCGGGCATGGATGTGTGTGATGTCCTTAGGTTAGTTAGATTTAACTAGTTCTAAGTTCTAGGGGACGAATGACCTCAGAAGTTAAGTCCCATAGTGCTCAGAGCCATTTGAACCACTCGTGGCCGCTGATTTCACAGGAAGACCCGATGCAGCTGATATGCTTTCTTCCCCCTCGACCTTCAATTTACATAATATGTACCACAGCTGCAGATTCTGTGTGGTGTCTGTTCTTTCGGACATTCCGAAAGAAGAGTCACATTAATGTGACCACACGTCAAAAGCCTGAGTAACCATCTTTTGCAGCACAGGACGCTGCTAGATGTGCGCGAAGAGAGTCACTGAGTTTCTGTAAGGTACCGACAGAGGGATGTGGCCAGCTGCGCTAACTCCCTCGGTTGAGGATCCATGGCGCGAACAGCTGGCTCGAGGTGGTCCCACAGACACTCGACTGGGTTTAAATCCGGAGAGTACGTTGGACTGGGGGTTATAGTATACTCATTCTAGTGCTCTTCGAACCACGCACGTATACTGAAAGGTGTATGACAGTTGCATTGTCCTGCTGGTAGATGCCATCGTGCCGAGCGAAAACAAACTGCATGTTGGGGTAGACATGATCCGTAAGGATATATGCATACTTAATTGATCCATTGTGCCTTCCAGAATGATGAGATCACCCACGGAATACCACGAAAACATTCCCAAGACCATAAAGCTCCCTCCTCCTGCCTGGACCCTTCCTACGAGCGGGTCTGAGGCGCCTGTCATGGTCCGTGCGGCTATCCCCGTCGGAGGTTCGAGTCCTCCGTTTGGCATGGGTGTGTGTGTTGTCCATAGCGTAAGTTAGTTTACCGATGACCTGAGCAGTTTGGTCCCATAAGACGTTACCACAAATTTCCAAAAAATTACTTCCGACGATTGTTGCAAGGGTGTTTATTTTCAGACGTCTCACGCCGTATACGCCAATGGCAGTCAGCCATCTGAAAAGGTCACCCAGTGGACGTCCACTTGTGGTACTGGCGTATAAATCTCAGTCTTCGTCG
The DNA here is from genome assembly GCF_023864275.1 of Schistocerca cancellata. NCBI lineage: Eukaryota > Metazoa > Arthropoda > Insecta > Orthoptera > Acrididae > Schistocerca > Schistocerca cancellata. The sequence goes on along the minus strand of NC_064626.1, from coordinate 387,373,033 downwards.
CCGATGAACAGCGGTCAGCGTGGGTATATGAACCAAGCTCCTGCTGCGGAGGCCCATACGCCGCAACACTTACTGTTTGTAGCTCCTTGTTTCATCTGGGCGCTCAGTTCCGCAAAAGTTGCACATATTTTCGCCCGTCCATATCTCCGCAGCCATCTTTCACCCCCCCCCCCCCCCCCACCCCATGAACCATGGACCTTAACGTTGGTGGGGAGGCTTGCGTGCCTCAACGATACAGATGGCCGTACAGTAGGTGCAACCACAACGGAGGGGTATCTGTTGAGAGGCCAGACAAACGCGTGGCTCCTGAAGAGGGGCAGCAGCCTTTTCAATAGTTGCAGGGGCAACAGTCTGGGTGATTGACTGATCTGGCCTTGTAACACTAACCAAAACGGCCTTTCTGTGCTGGTACTGCGAACGGCTGAAAGAAAGGGGAAACTACAGCCGTAATTTTTCCCGAGGGCATGCATGTTTACTGTATGGTTAAATGATGATGGCGTCCTCTTGGGTAAAATATTCCGGAGGTAAAATAGTCCCCCATTCGGATCTCAGGGCGGGCACTACTCAGGAGGACGTCGTTATCAGGAGAAAGAAAACTGGCGTTCTACGGATCGGAGCGTGGAATGTCAGATCCCTTAATCGGGCAGGTAGGTTAGAAAATTTAAAAAGGGAAATGGATAGGTTAAAGTTAGATATAGTGGGAATTAGTGAAGTTCGGTGGCAGGAGGAACAAGACTTTTGGTCAGGTGAATACAGGGTTATAAATACAAAATCAAGTAGGGGTAATGCAGGAGTAGGTTTGCATCAAGAGATCACAAATTTAGCTTTGGAGGGCAGCGTGAAGGGTAAAAATCGTAGAGGGAGACCAAGAGATGAATACACTAAGCAGATTCAGAAGGATGTAGGTTGCAGTAAGTACTGGGAGATCAAGAAGCTTGCACAGGATAGAGTAGCAAGGAGAGCTGCATCAACCAGTCTGAGGACTGAAGACCACAACAACAACAACATCTTTCACCCCTGCGATCTACAGCCCGTGGTGCACCAAAGTTGCCCCCGCGACAGCTCTGGACAGCGCCACTTTGCCGTGCAGTGTATACTTTAACCACGGCGGCATGCGAACAGTTTAGAAAATTAGAAAATTTGGAAATGGATCCACCCTTGGCCCGAAAGCCAACAATCATGCCGTTTTTGGAAGTATGATAAATCGCTCAGTTTCCACATTACGACAACGACTGCACTCTTTTGCCGGTCCCCCCGACATGCTTTATATAGTCTCCACTGTTAGTGCTGCCACCTGCCTTCTGTGAGTGGCTTTTGTACGTTGACGTCGGATATAGGGGGGAGTCCCATTAGTATGACTCTACCGTGTAATTTCGCGTGTCAGTTCCATTTAATTTTCCTTCGAGGCATTCTACCTGGTGATACGTTCTCCAAAAGTTCACCACTGATGGTGAGCTGCGATACATGGGCAGACTGTATTCGTCGCCGTCATAAAGGCTCAGTATTTGTGTGTTGTTATACTGTGCTGTTGTGTACCCAACACGATCATCTATAGTCCACATTGCTGGGTTATTTTGACAACAGCCGTTACATTTCTGACGTGTTTAGACTGGTGGTCGTGCCCTATCCCCTAGGTCTCCGTGACGTTAACTTTCAACAAAATAACGGAAGACCGCATGTTGCCCATGGTGAGTCTCAGCCATTGAAAAACAATGTCATGGGTTGCCGGCAGACTGGCATGCCACCTATCACAGACCACTACTATTGAAACAGCACGGAAAGACGTAGACTTATGTGTCACCCACGGTCATTTCGACCCGACGCCACCGATGAGCTCAATAGTTTGGTCCCTTAGAAATTTACATACATTTGAACATTTAACTCGACGCCCATTCGTGTTAGAGCCATTTTTACTGCAAGAGATAGCACCTCGACATAATATATTTCACACCCTGTAAAGAAAACTACAATATATCACCTACGTATTTATTCAAATGGCTCTGAGCACTATGGGACTTAACATCTATGGTCATCAGTCCCATAGAACTTAGAACTACTTAAACCTAACTAACCTAAGGACATCACACACATCCATGCCCGAGGCAGGATTCGAACCTACGACCGTAGTACGTATTTATTCTTTTATTTGTCCAACTATACTGTTTATGCACAATAAGTAAAATTTCGTTATTTAATATCGTCCCCGGTGTCCTAAATCTTAAATGCCAGCTGTTACATTGAAGGTGTGACTCGATAATGAAGAATTTAATATACACAGAAAATGAAAACAGATTTTGAACAGGCCCATTATTCGTCACTCTCGTATGACTGAAGGCAGTCTGTCCCTGTAAAAAAAAAAAGAGTAATCAGTGACATGAAGGATGTCGCTTGAATAGTTATCAGGTTAGAGTCTAGTGCGCTATCCGAATTAATCAGAAAAATCGCCCTGAACGACTATGCACCACAATCCACCGACTCAGAAAGAGCTATCAGTCGGTCAATACGTCTGGTGTCTGGGCATGATGAAGATCACCGTGCTGCGTCAGATTAAGCTGCAAGTTCCCCTTCTGCTGGTGTACTTCCGCCAGTTCCTTTACCCTCCAGTTTTGCAGCCATACTTCTTCCGGAAGGCAAAAGCTTTGGTTTCACACTGGCAGCCCGCCGAATTATCAGAGATAGCTTGGCTAAGTATTCCACGACGGACTAATGCCGCACGGAGTAGTCGCGTGGTCTCAGGCGGCTTGTCAGGATTCGCGCGGTTCCCGTCGTCGGAGGTTCGAGTCCTCCCTCGGGCATGCGAGTGTGTTGTGCCTAGCATACGTTAGTTTAAGCTAGATTAAGTAGTGTGTAAGCCTAGATACCCATGACCTCAGCAGTTTGATCCCATAGGAACTTACCACAAATAAAAAAATACACACATGAAAAAAGTTTTGCATCACCTCGGTTCCGAGAGTTCCGGAACCTGTACAGAAAACTGGAACAGAGAGCAATATAAACATCATTTCCGCCCTTTTTATTCCTCATGAAAACCACACATTGGATGTTGTTCCACCATACAGCGAGATCTTCAGAGGTGGTGGTCCACATTGCTGTACACACCGGTACCTCTAATACCCAGTAGCACATCCTCTTGCATTTATGCACGTATTCGTCGTGGCATACTATCCAAAAGTTCATCAAGGCACTGTTGGTCCAGATTGTCCCACTCCTCAACGGCAATTCGGCGTAGATCCCTCAGAGTGGTTGGTGGGTCACGTCGTCCGTAAACAACCCTTTTTAATCTATCGCAGGCATGTTCGATAGGGTTCATGTCTGGAGAATATGCTGGCCTCTCCAGTCGAGCGATGTCGTTATCCTGAAGGAAATCATTTACAAGATGTGCACGATGGGGGCGCGAATTGTTGTCCATGAAGACGATTTCCTCGGCAATATGCTGCCGATATGGTCGCACTATCGCTCGGAGGATGGCATTCACGTATTGTACAGCCGTTACGGCGCCTTCGATGACCACCAGCGGCGTACGTCGGCCCCATATAATGCCACCCGAAAACAGCAGGGAACCTCCACCTTGCTGCAGCCTCTGTACAGTGTGTCTAAGGCGTTCAGCCTGACCCGGTTGCCTCCAAACAAGTCTGGCTGAAGGCATATGCGACAATCATCGGTGAAGAGAACGTGATGCCAATCCTGAGCGGACCATTCGGCATGTTGTTGGGCCCATCTGTACCGCGCTGCATGGTGTCGTGGTTGCAAAGATGGACCTTGTCATGGACGTCGGGAGTGAAGTTCCGCATCATGCAAGCCTATTTCGCACAGTTTGAGTCGTAACACGACGTCCTGTGGCTGCACGAAAAGCATTATTCAACATGGTGGCGTTGCTGTCAGGGTTCCTCCGAGGCATAATCCGTAGGTAGCGGTCATTCACAGCCCTTGGGCGTCCTGAGCGAGGCATGTCATCGACGGTCCCTGTCTGTCTGTATCTCCTCCATGTCCGAACAACATCGCTTTGGTTCACTCCGAGACGCCTGGACGCTTCCCGTGATGTCTGAACACTTCTTTTGATGAGAGCCCTTCCTGGTACAAAGTAACAATGCGGACGCGATAAAACCGCGGTATTGACCGCCTATGTGTGGCTGAACTACAGACAACACGAGCCGTGTACCTCCTTCCTGTTGGAGTGACTGGAACTAATCGGCTGTCTGACCCCCCCCCCCCCCCCCCCCCCCGTCTAATAGGTGCTGCTCATGCATGGTTGTTTACATCTTTGGGCGGGTTTAGCGATGTCTGAACAGACCAGACAAAGGGACTGTGTGTGTGATACTCTATCCACAGTCAACGTCTATCTTCAGGAGTCCTGGGAACTGGGGCGATGCAAAATTTTTTTCGATGTGTGTATTATTGTCACTAAAGTTACTTCTATCGTCAAATGAGAAAGTGTAAGGCCGAGGAATACGTATTTTTCGTCTTCGCAGTTGTTTAGCTCTGTCATTCCTTCGATCTCAGAGAACTGAACGAAGTCACGGTCTTCGCAGAGAAGGCGTGCGTCGTCGACGAAAACCAACAATCTTTCCCCATCCTTTGCACTATTTACCGTCATAGCTGACATAGGGCTTTCACCTTTGACGCCAACGACTGTAAAGTTCAAAACAAAATCGCAAAAAAAATTCTGCAAATACATCACGCAGAATCTGCCATAATTACAGCTACACCATTAGCTTGTGTGACTTCTGGGACGCGAAGCTGCTGCTCTGGCGACCTTTTTGCCAAAACAATCACATTAAATTGCCCTCTGAAACTACCTGTCAAGCTAGGGGTGTGAAAGTTTGTAAGAACATAGTTATTAAGTGATGAAGCCCTATTTTTGATATATATATATATTCTTCCGCGAGGTGAAAATTGAGAACATAAATCTGCAATTTCAGGTACATTTCACAGAGTCATTCAGAGTGATGGATTTAACACCGGCTGTAACTACTTTCTTCGCTGTTTCCACATGCAAACCACAAAGGTCTGAAATAAAAATGTTAGACGTAGCCATACTATGGACGGCTTGGTGTCCCAAGAATTGGCTGGGACATAACCCTGCAGCGATATCGGATTTCTGTTCGCTGGTGTGTTAGATCTACGTACACAGGACAAACAATACGCACTGTAGAGATCGTTGCACTGAAAACAAGCGATGAACTCACCTTCTACAGTCTAATGAATCTTCGGTTGGTGGTGTCCAAAATTAAAGCAACAAACGGAAATTTTGCGAGGTTGCGTTTATTTTGCCACAAAGCAGTGTAAACAGGTGATAGTAAAGTAAAAACAATGTGAAGAATACAGAACGTAATGACCTGCGACATGCACAACGGTAGACAAAAGTGTTCTTCGTTTTTTCCAACTTTACGGATTTGCACACACATTCTGACTAATGGTTAATGTGCTCAGTATGGGATGTGACCACCTCTGGCACCAATACAGGCATGACAAGACGGGACATGCTGTGAATGATGTCATCAATCTAATACTGAGACAATAACGCCCATTCTTCCCGCAGAGCAGCTCGCAAATCTTGGAGAATGGTTGGTGAATGCTGACGGGGTGCAACCAGTCTCCATAGTGCAGCCCAGATATGCTCTTCGGGATTCAAATCGGGAGAGCGAGCAGGCCACACCACGCATGCAATATCTTCCGTTTCCAGAAAGACATCAGCCACCCGTGGTCTATGAGGTCGAGCATTATCGTCCATGAATACGAGAGCCCACACCAGTTCGCAACAACCGTGCATGAGATCCCAAAATCTACTCACAATACCTGACAGCAGTTAAATCTTGGTGATTCATCCTTACAATTTTCATGAAGAGGCGTTCGAGTGGTCATCATAATTCCTACCCACACCGTTAGGGATCCTCCTCAATATAGATCTCTTTCCACAATGTCTGGGTCCCGAAATCGTGTTTCACGTGCCCTACAGGTGCGAATCCGTCGAGACTCACTCACCAGACCAAATCGGGGCTCATCTGTGAGCCCACCGTTGGACCATCCAGGTGGCATGTTGACGGCTCCATTTGTAGACGTTTCCTTCTGTTAAGATACGTCAGGGGTAAACAGGCAGCAGGTCTTCAACAATGAAGGCCACTCCACTGAAGCCTTCTGTACACCGTTTGCCTGGATACCACTCGTCCAGGGGATGCTGCGAGGTCAGATGCCAGTTGCATTGCAGTACTAAGGCGCTGCCCTCCTGCCCTTACAGCCAAATAACGGTCCGTTCTTCCGGATGTGGTCGACCCTGTCCTGGTCTACGGGATACAGTTTCGGTCTCTATAAACTGTCACCTCATCTGAGAAACAACAGAACGATTACCATGAAACCATCGGGCTACATCAGTTTGCGACTCTCCTGCTTCCATTCTTCCTATCGCCCTGTCTGTGGGCGTCTTCTATGTGGCACACTGCACCGTCTGTGACTGTGTACTCATCCCGCCTCTCTGGCGGAGAGGTTCTAGTCCGGAACCGCGCTGCTGCTACGGTCGCAGATTCGAATCCTGCCTCGGGCATGGATGTGTGTGATGTCTTTTGGTTAGTTAGGTTTGAGTAGTTCTAAGTCTAGGGGACAGATGACGTCAGATTTAAGTCCCATAGTGCTCAGAACCATTTGAACTGTGTACTCAGTGATTGTGGATTTGGGACTACCCTGCAAACACTACCCTACTTGATAGGTGCCCTGACGTCATTGCTGGCGTGGTTGTCCGTTGATCGGAATACCACCTTCAGTCAGAACACGATCGAACGGGTATGTCATTGACAGTTTGTCATTTTATCGTGAATTAGACAGTGGACGGGGATATAACAGTTTGTTGTTTAATTCTGGACACCAGTGCACTTCCACTGACTACTCCATGGATTACGGTAAATTTAAGACAGTGGCTACAGCTTCATCCTACTGGGATTCAGTGGCCAAATAAGCTGTGGAAATGCATTTAGTAGACCAGTGGTTCCCAACAGGTGGTCCGCGAACCCCCAGGGGTCCTCGAGCTATGCCAGAGGGGTCCGCAAGAAGCTACTATGATACGAAATATATGTAACATATTTTTGATTCTAACAGATTTTTTTTGTTTTGGCCGATTCCTGCATGAGCAGAGCTATAGCGAACGCTAACTTCTGCGTCTAGCGTCTTCCTACAGCCAACTGACATATAGAAAACGTATAAAAAGACTCTTAATTTGGCTTTTTTTAGTACTTGATACTGTGATGTGGCAAGGTACCAATCATGCTCGATGAGGGGGGTCCTTGAGAAAATTTTGTTGGGAACCCCTGTAGTAGGCAATCTTCTCAACCGAGATAGCGTTTGCAGCCGACAAATCATTTTACGCCCGCGTTCTCAAAGAAAATGTTCTGTGTCCTCCTGCCAGCTATAATTATCAACAATATTCGTAAGCTCTGTGGATTCGTTGATTATGCTCTTAGACGCCTCAGGGTTAATCTATGACTGACGCTCTTGTTACCAACAGTGTTATCTCTGATGCATGCGCGCTTACTCCACAGCCCGCAAAGTGATTCAAAAACTTGCAAGCGACTCGCGCTGAGAATGGCTGAAAGGTTGTCAGTCGAAATATCGGAACATGAATTTAAAAAAAATCACGTATGTACGTACGAAAAGTGGCCATCTGTTTGTTTGAATACTTGCAGTTTGACGAGATGAGTGAGCGACTCACAAACAGCCGCTGAAAGTACAATCCACGACTGAAGTACAGGAGCCTAGAGCGCGCGGTTAAGCTGCAGTCTGTGTTGTGCGCCCAGAGAACGTGGCGGCCGCTGAAACAAAAGAGGCGGGCAGGGAATCCCAAGGACGGCGGAGGCGAAGCGGCGGCAGAGGCCGGGCCGGGCCGGGCCGCGGGCCCGCAGCGCACGCGCCGCCAGCCGCCGCCAGTCGATAGGCCGGCGCCGCCGGAGGAAGGAAGGAAGCGGGGCCCGCCGGCGCTTCTGGCCGAGTCTCGAATAAAGCTCCCAGCCTCTCTGCCCTAAACAAGCGGGACACAGTGTATGGGACCCCTGCTCATAAAGCGATCGCCTTTATTACCGACCTAGCTGGTGCACAGACTGTATGTGCACTGGATTCGTACGCAGGTCCTCACCCGCTCATCCAGACCTAGGTTTGCGGCAGTCTGTCACAGAGAACAGCTTACACTCTTGAAACTTCCCTGAGCCGTGTCAAGGCTCAGTATTTCTGATTTACCCGCGAGATTATTTCACTTGTTTTCGCCGCAGCGATAGGGGGCGTGATCGCTGAGCGCTGTTGGCGCTGGTGCGCGAAGCGACAGTTTTGGGAGGACGGCTCGGTCGGTATATGGCGACAGGACGGAAGCGGCTGGGAGTCAACTGGTGCCTGCCGATTAAGGACTGCGGTGAGTGTGGCTGTTTGCGAGCATGTGGGGAGGACGGAATGCTCGCTTGCTTAGCGTGGTTCTCCATGACCAGCTGTTGTTTATTGGGCCTAGCACTCGAGTGTAACAGGAAACTGCACTGGTGTGGTTCTCGTCACCTGGCTAAGGCCGAAATTTTCATATTTATTATATTTCATGATCATTACTTTATTATGGGGTTGGTACTTGTAGACAACATTTCGTGATTTGAAATACTTCAGAGAATATCATCATGTGCCAGGTGTTTACTGTGAATAATTATTAGTTTGTATCATAGTCATGGCACGGTATCCACTATCATCGATCATTTTATGAAAGTTCTGTCCAAACTATTATTACATTAGACTTTGTTAAAATTGGTGCGTTTAAATTGCAAATTTCGTAATTCTACCAATACTGCTTGGGATAAACCCATCTACTTCTGGATATTGCCATATGTGTGTATTAAGTTGTGTTTCTTCTCCAGACTGACTGAATTGATTTTGGAACACGTGGGTGGAGTATTTAAATGAAAATTTGCTAGGTAACACAACCGTCGTGAAATTGAAAACTTGACAGTGTTTACTCATGTCACCAGTCATTAATGTTATTTCTGTCTTGTAGCTTACTTAACTGATATAAAATAATTTAGAAGTTTTATGTACTTGTCACGAAAGGTGAACTGATGTCAAATGACATTGACTTTGTGTAGCGTTTACGTAAGCTTAAGTGAAATCAGGGGGTAAAAAAAACTGATTATTATTGTCACTTTTTTTTAGCAGGCGTTAGGGAATTTGTTGCGCTCTTGCCAAATTGGGTTTTTTAAGGTTTGATTTACATGCAGTACAAGTCACAAGTTCAATATTTTTCTGGTGTAATTGTTAATATTTGTTCATGTTGCACTATTGTACGATATAATATACCTTTTACTAACAATACCTTTATGTAATGTTTCGGAGTGGGGCTGCATGTTCTGCTAGAGAATGTTTAAAAAAATTTTTTTTATTGCTGAAATTTCCTTTTAAACTGTTAATTCTATTAACTTGGATGTATAACCAAAGAAAATGGCTCTGAGCACTATGGGACTTAACATCTATGGTCATCAGTCCCCTAGAACTTAGAACTACTTAAACCTAACTAACCTAAGGACAGCACACAACACCCAGCCATCACGAGGCAGAGAAAATCCCTGACCCCGCCGGGAATCGAACCCGGGAACCCGGGCGTGGGAAGCGAGAACGCTACCGCACGACCACGAGATGCGGGCTACGTATAACCAATTAGTGTTAAATAATAAATTTGTGTCAACAAGGCTTGGACCAAATAAATGTGCCTACACCTTCCCCATCCTGGCTCTGCTACCGTCGGTACATCACATTCCCCTTTGAATGTAAAGAATGACAGTACTGCAAAAACTTATGTTCTTTGATTTTCAAACAGCTGTGCAAAACTGAACGTACTCAGACAGTTCTCTCTTTACTTATTCTGATCATCACTAAACTGACACACAATATTTTTAGCGCAACGCAGTCTGAATTTCAATAATCCCTACAAAAGAATGGCCCTGACTAACAATAACTTATACCTTTCACGAATCACTTACCTCACAAAAACCTTCGTGACTCGAACTACTGCAATACAGCGAGCGCCAACACTGCCAGCTAAATAAAAGATTCTAACTACTGAAGGCACTAACTTCTGATAGGCATAATTAGCAAATGAAAGATTTTGATAGAGAACAAACAATGTATTTAACTTAATAGTGTTCAAAAGTCATAATATATATATCAGTTCATGACATCCAGTCTTACATATTTCCTTTTTCTGACGGACACACGTCCATTTCGTCCGCTCGTAGTAACCTCTCAAAACTCTGGCATCTCTCTCCCCACATCCACCACTGCTGGCGTCTCACCTCCAACTGCCCTACGCTATGCGCTGCTCACATCCAACTACCCAACACTACACTAGCGAATATTCCAACGAAGAGTCCAACCAGCCACAGACTGCACATAGGACAGTTTTCATACAGAGCGCTACGTCGCGTCACCAACATAAAAACGTAAACAGCCTACTTACACTCTGTGCTGTGATGCGAGTTGGTGCCAATGCCATTGCAACCCGCCACTTGCACGAGTTCCACCAGCGCCACGGGCAGCGCTGAGGATGAACATATCGACTTCGCCTCGGCCAATTGCGGCCGAGTATAATCCACTAACGACCGGACGACAACGGAAGATAAAGGAGCAGGTCTCGTCCCTTTTTTATAGGTCATCGTCCAGGACTGACTTAGACAAAAAATGGTTCAAATGGCTCTGAGCACTATGGGACTTAACTTCTAAGGTAATCAGTCCCCTAGAACTTAAAACTACTTAAACCTAACTAACCTAAGGACATCACAAACATCCATGCCCGAGACAGGATTCGAACCTGCGACCGTAGCAGTCGCGCGGTTCCGGACTGAGCGCCTAGAACCGCTAGACCACCGCGGCCGGCTGACTTAGACAGCGAACGTCATTTACCGAAGTCTTAGAAGTAAACAGACTGTTGTGTATTGCAGACATCACCATTCGACTAGTCACCAAGATAAGTAAACCTTTTTAATTCGTTTGTGTGACTTTGTTACTAATTTGTTGGAGTGTTGTAGAACCTTCGTCGCAGTGGATTCACCGGTTCCCGTCAGATCATCGAAGTTAAGCGCTATCGGGCGTGGCCGGCACTTGGATGGGTGACCATCCGGGCCGCCATGAGCTATTGCCTTTTATCGGGGTGCACTCAGCCTCGTGACGCCAATTGAGGAGCTACTCGACGGAAAAGTAGCGGCTCCGGTCAAAGAAAACCATCGTAACGACCGAAAGAGCGGTGTGCTGACCACACGCTCTCCTTATCCACAACCTCAACTGAGGATGACACGGCGGTCGGATGATCCCCATGGGCCACTTGTGGCCTGAAGAGAGGGTGCTTGCGGAAACTTCGTCCTCCTATCCTGTTACCTGACCCTGGGCAACAGATGTATAATAGTGGCAGACACCGTTTCACGAACTCAAATTCGGCGTGCCGTACGTAACAACAGCGGCAACTCGGCCTCCACAGTAATAGCGACATGGGCTTTACAAAAACTGGCGATGAAGGTTTACAATAAATGCAACAGACTCTTTTCCAAAAACACACTGGTTTTATTTAGGATTTCTCTACGTGATATTAATCCCCACTCTTTTGGTTACGAAACCCAATTTTTGAACATAATCTCCGTTCACTGGGCCGGTCTGACGGCCCTTTACTGGGTGCGAGCCGATACGACCGCATGGTACTAGCCGACGTCGGAGCCAACCTCTTCCTGCATCAATAACCTCCTCATCATCCACGTACTGCTTCCCGCGGAGTGCATCCTTCATTGGACCAAACAGATGGAAATCGGAAGGTGTGAGATCCGGGCTGTAGGATCGATGAGGGAGAACAGTCCAATGAAGTCTTGCGAGTTCCTCTCTGGTGCACAGATTTGTGTGAAAACTTGCATTGCCATGGAGAAGGAGAAGTTAAGTTGCATTTTTGTGGCGACGAATACGCTGAAGTCGTTTCTTCAGTTTCCTGAGGGTACCAAAGTACACTTTGGAGCTGATCGATGCACCATGAGGGAGGACATCAAACAGAATAGCCCTTTCAGAGACTCAGAAGACAGTCGCCATGATTTTTGTTCAAACTGAAGGTTCCATGTTCCACACCCTGTGGCAATATTCGACAAAAATTTGACTCGATCAGCCTCGTAACGTGCAAGCAATTCCTCACAGATGGTCCTTCGTTGGTCTTTATTGTGTTCTGCTAGACAGCGAGGAAGCCAACGCGCAGACATTTTTTAGTACCACAACCAGAGGACGAGTGTGTCAGCACACCGACAATTACGTGCAACTGTGCAGCGTGGTGTTTGATTGTGATCCCGCTATCACCCCGTATGAGAATGTCCGCATGTTCTAACATTGCAGGTGTCACAACTTCTGAAGCCAGCCGGCACGTGGGAGATTGGACAGGTTTGCGCGACCTTGTTGCCACGATAACAGCGCCTAGCCAAATGACTCACCGCGCTTTTGTTCACTGACAGATCTCCATAGACATTTTGCAGGTGCTTGCCAATATCTGCGATCTTATGGTTTTTCGTCAAAAGAAACTCAGTGATGGATCTCTGCTAGGAAGGCACCTCCATTATAGACGCCATTTTGAAGGATATAGCTGCCACCTATCGGAAAGTGATGAAAGTGTAGGAGCTGAAACGGGAATATTCCACGATATCCCACGATATCCAACATTGGCCGAGACAAAAAAACTGTTAAATTACTTATGCAATGGCTCTGTTATTTTGTAAATACGAGGGTTGGAACTTTAATAGTGGCAACTATTTATTTACAGCTTGTACAAAATAGTTACGTGTTTCAAAGTTTTACTGACCATCAAAGTAGTCATCAGCATTACGTATAAACCGTTGCCAGCGATGTGGAAGTCGTACGATTCTCTTAACAGTGCCAGGTGTGTTGACAGTTTGAGCGTCGCGGTCTATTGCCCGACAAATTTGTAGTAGTTCTGAAGCGAATGCCGTGAAGTGTTTCCTTCATGTGCGGCTGGTCCCGGTGGAGGTTCGAGTCCTCCCTCGGGCATGGGTGTTTGTGTTTGTCCTTAGGATAATTTACGTTAAGTAGTGTGTAAGCTTAAAGACTGATGACCTTAGCAGTTAAGTCCCATGAGATTTCACACACATTTGAACATTTTTTTGTTTCCTTCAGTTTAGAAGTCGAGTTTAACTTACGAGGGCTTAAGTCAGGGGAGTGCAGTATGTGGTATAGCACTTAGCAGCCCCAACAGTCAAACAAAAACAGTAACTGCTTGCACTGTACGTGCTTGAGCATTGTCCTGCAAAATGATGGTCAGGTCCCGCAGAAAGTGTCATCACTTCTGTCTCTATGCTGTCCATTTTTGCAACACAACATACGCCCAGCTTAGAAGTGATGACACTTTCTGCAGGACCTGACCATCATTTAGCAGGACAATGCTCAAGCAGGTAAAGTGCAAGCTGTTACTGATTTGCTTGACTGATGGGGCTGGTAAGTGCTATACCACCTACTGCACTCCCCTGACTTAAGCCCTCGTAAGTTCTAAGCTGAAGAAAACTCTTCACGGCATTCGCTTCAGAACTGTTACAAATTCGTCGGGCAGTAGACCGCAACGCTCGAACTGTCAACACAACTAGCACTGCTGAGAATGTCGTACAACTTCCACACCGCTGGCAATGGGTTATACACAATGCTAGTAACTACTTTGAAGGTCAGAAAACTTTGAAACACGTATCTATTTTGTACGAGCTGTAAATAAATAGTTGCCAATATTAAAGTTCCAACTCCCATAGAAACAAAGTATACTATCTGATCAAAATTATCTGTAATGCCTAATTGGACACTAGGTGTCACGAGAGGTGGACCTGGAAATATAAAAGAAGGCAGGGAGTATTCTGTTGTCAGTAGAGAAGCATCAACAACAGAACGGGTTCGTTATGAGAGGACTAGTCATTGGATGTCACCTCAGCAACAAATGTATCATGGAGATTTCAACACTTCTAAAGCTGCCAGTTCGATTGCTCGTAATACGATCGTGAAGGGAAAACACGAAGGAACAATAACAGTTAAACCAAGAACACAGTGATCTCGTGTACTGACGGACAGGGATCGTTGCGCATTGCGGAGGGTGGTCGTTAAAAATGGCATGAAATCAGCGTAAGGAATCACTCGTGAGTTGCAAACTACTGGCAGCAGTCCTGCTAGCACAGTGACTGTGGTTAGGAAGTTAGAAAGAATGTGTGGCACAGTCGTCTAGCACGTCCGAACCACACATTTCTATTGTCGATGCCAAGTGTCGCTTGAGGTTGTGTTAGGAGAGATGGCACTGGACAATATATATATTGGCCACGACATCTTGGTAGATGATTGTTGCAGTGTCTGTGTGTTTATGGGTTGCATTTTTTCATATGACTTGTCAAGCCAATGGCAGCACGGCATCTCTTGCCGCAATTGGCACAAGTGTATCTGGCTGCTGAGGCAGGAGCAGTGGTAGCGTTGCGAAGCTTTTTCTGCCTTAATCTGTCTATCAAGCCTTCATCACACTTCGACATTCCAGATAATATATCATCACGCCAATCCCGGTCTCAAGCTAGCCCGTGCCTCCCATCTGTTTGTGTCGATTCCAAAGCTCTCCATATCTCGTTTACAGGAGTCCTTGAGCCTGAATACAGGACGTCCTACAGGTCTTTTGGCTATAGAGATCTCTCCAGGCATCACCTCACGTGGTGGTAATCTGTCAGGATCCATACGGTGGACGTATCCCAGCCAGCGGAGTCGTCTCTGCTTCAAGATAGCTGAAATACTGTTGCAGTTCGTTTTAGATAGCACTTTTTCGTTGGTCACTCGGTCCTTCCACATTACTCCGAGGATGGATCTCAGGCACCGCATTAAGGCGACGTTCTTGTTTGCCATAGGTAGTCCATGTCTCCGATGCATGCAAAAGGATGCTGAGGACGCAAGTTTGATATACAAGAATTTTGGTGGTCAAACAGAGTTTATTGTTTTTCCAAACACGTGTAGAGAGTTTGCCAAAAGTTGTCGCACCTCTTCCAATGCGAGCATCAATTTCCTTGTCAACAGACATGTTTGATTCTATAGTAGATCCAAGATAGCAGAAGTTATCTACGACTTTCAGAGTAATGCCATCTAGTGTGATATTCGGCTTTGTGTTGGCACCCTGAACCATAATTACGGTCTTACTGCTGTTTATACTCATCGAGAATAGGTTGCATGCGTGACTAAATCTTGATCTATCTCTTGCAGCTCTTCTGCGGAGTTCGCAACAATTGCAGCATCATCAGCATACAGGAGTTCACGAGCGACTATCTCGTAGCGCTTTGTCTTACTCTTCAGAAGACTGACATTGAAAAGCCGTCCATCTTTCCTAGTATACAGATGTACTCAAACATTGCAATTCCCGAAAGCCACTTGGAGCAGACCCGAGAGTAAAATTCCAAAAAGTGTAGGTTCCGTCACACAGCCTTGTCTTACGCCACAGCTCAGACTGAATGGTTTAGATGTACTGCCATCGAAGATTACAGAGACACGCATATTGTCGTGAAAAGATCTTATTAAAGACAGCAAAGTTGGACAACAGGTGACTGCAAATGAGTGATTTGGAGTGATGAATCACTCTACACCCTGTCGCATCCGATGTAAAGTTTTGGGTTTGGCAAATGCCAGGAAGTTTACCTGGCATCTTGTATAGTGCCAATAGTGAAATACAAGGTGTACAACTTTGCTTCCGCCGTTTGCCGATAGGTGGCGACAACGGTAAGCAGAGGTCGAAAGAAACAGATCGCAGCCGTCAGGCAGTTAGTTTGGACGTCGGTCAACATAACCTCATTCAAACATTAGTCGATTTGTGTCTGAATCATAAAGCTGTTCTTGATTGAAATTGTCAGTTTACAAGCCTAATTCTCGTCATTCGCGGGAGGTGTTACTGTTTCGTTTCAGTATGAAGAAAACAGCGGCTGAGTCTCATCGAATGCTCTCTGATACGTATAGTAAGGACGCTATTAGTGAAAGGACGTGTCGTGAGTGGTTTCAACGCTTCATGGACGGCGATTTTAACGTCGTAGACCGACATAGTGGTGGAAGAGAGAACGTTTTCGAAGATGCAGAATTGGAGACACTGCTGAGTGAAGACTCGCGTCAAACTCAAGAAGAATTGGCACGATTAGTGGGAGTGACTCAGCAAGCCATTTCAGAACGTCTCAAGGCTACGGGCATGATTCAGAAAGAAGGAACTTGGGTCCCATGTGAGCTGAAACCAAGAGACGTTGAACGGCGTTTTTGTGTTTGTGAACAATTGCTTCAGAGGCAAAAGCGGAAGGGATTTCTGCATCGTATTGTGACCGGGGACGAAAAATGTGTTCATTACGATAACCCTAAACGCAAAAAATCATGGGGGTTTCCAGGCCATTGGCGGGAGGTGTTACTGTTTCGTTTAAATACGAAGAAAACAGCGGCTGAGTCTCATCGAATGCTCTCAAGTACGTATGGTAGGGACGCTATTAGTGAAAGGACGTGTCGTGAGTGGTTTCAGCGTTTCAAGAACGGTGATTTTAACGTCGTGGACCGGCATAGTGATGGAAGAGAGAATGTTTTCGAAGATACAGAATTGGAGACATTGCTGAGTGAACACTCGCGTCAAACTCAAGAAGAATTGGCACGATTAGTGGGAGTGACACAGCAAGCCATTTCAGAACGTCTCAAGGCTATGGACATGATTCTGAAAGAAGGAACTTGGGTCCCGTGTGAGCTGAAACCAAGAGACGTTGAACGACATTTGTGTGTTTGTAAACAGTTGCTTCAGAGGCAAAAATGGAAGGGATTTCTGCATCGCATTGTGACCGGGGACGAAAAATGTGTTCATTACGATAACCCCAAACGCAAAAAATCATGGGGATATCCCGGCCATGCTTCAGCGTCGACGGCCAAACCGAATATTCACGGCTTCAAGATCATGCAGTGCATTTGGTGGGACCAGCTCGGCGTCGTGTACTACAAGGTGTTAAAACCAAGTGGAACAATCACAGGTGCTCGTTATCGAACGCAATTAATGCGTTTGAGCAGAGCATTAAAAGACAAACGGCCGCAATACAGCGAGAGGCACGATAAAGTGATATTTGCAGCACGACTACGTTCGACCCCACGTTGCAAAAGAGGTCAAAACGCTCTTGGAAACGTTAAAATGGGAAGTCCTACCCCACCCGCCGTATTCTCCAGACATTGCTCCCTCTGACTATCACCTATTTAGAACAATGGCGCATGGCCTGGCTGACCAACACTTCCGATCTCATGAAGAAGTCACAAATTGCATCGATTCGTGGATCGCTTCAAAAGATTAACAATTTTTTCGACGCGGGATTCGTAAACTGCCCGAAAGATGGGAGAAAGTAGTGACCAGCGAAGGAAAATACTTTGAATGATGCATGTGTAACCAATTTGTTACAATAAAGCCTCAAATGTTGGGGAAAAAGCGGCGGAAGCAAAGTTGTACACCTTGTATGTGGGTGGTGATGTTACGATATGGAGGTGTTTTTCGTAGTTAGGGTTTTGTCCCTTTATTGAGCTTAAAGAAACGCTAAATGCGAAAGGATATGAGCATGTTTTACACCATTGTGTACCGTGCACAGCAAAGGGCCAGCTCGCATACCATTATTGTTTGTATCAGCATCGCAGTGCATCGTGTCATAAAGCAGCATCTGTGAGGCAATGTTTCGTTGACAGTAACATTCCTGAAATGATGTGACCTCCCAGAGCTCCGACGTGGACCCAATAGACCGCCGTTGGTATGAGTTGGAAAGTCGACTTCACTCCGGATCCCAGCGCCTAACATCACTAACTTTTCTCGTTTTGGTTCTTGACGAATAGCGGGCTGCCATTGCTCGACAGACACACCTCACTGATAGTCCGCAGTAGAGTTCAAGCCGTCATAAAAATGAAGGGTGAATACGCTCCATTTTAGTGTGCACAAATAAGTGTCCGGATACTTTTGATCACACAACGTATGCCATCTTCTGATGGAGGACCCAGGTGCAATACTAGTTACGGGTAAGTAAATCGCTTACTGGAACCGCGCGACCGCTACGGTCGCAGGTTCGTATCCTGCCTCGTGCATGGATGTGTGTGATGTCCTTAGGTTAGTTAGGTTTAAGTAATTCTTAGTTCTAGGGGACTGATGACCTCAGATAGTAAGTCCCATAGTGCTCAGAGCCATTTGAACCATTTGAAATCGCTTACTCAACTGAGCTATCGCTTGTTGCAGTTTCCTCATGTCGTAATATATTTTGCCTGAAGAGAAAAGTGCGAATTTCATGCGATGACAGAAATGATTACTTGAACCAAAAGTGTTCAAATATGAATTGGCTCTAAACTGAGTTGTAAACCAGATGAGCACCTGTAAATGCTTAGAACCACTACGAAATGGTTTTATTTGGTTGTTTATTGTCGAGATCACAAACTTATATTGTGAGAAGTACATTTAGAAAAATTCACAATACTTTTCAAATGTTCACAATAAATTTTCAAATAACGCACCATCTACTTCAAAGCACTTAAAACTCTGAGAACATTGCGTTACATGTCATACTGCAGAGTATGTTCTCATGCGAGGGCAGCTGTTCCCTGATGAAACCTAGCAGGTTATCTACCTTATAGTTTTCTTTTTCACATATCCCTTCAACCCCACAAACAACAACATTATCAAGCCTACAGATTTCGGCGCCCATATTACATATAGCACGACTATTAACAATACATCGATAGGAAAAAAAGCGGTTGAGATGCTTCCTCACATGGATTGCAAAACCTGGAAGGACCATCATGCTCGAAGTGTAGCCAATATACTTAGAACAGATCGAAAGCACGCTAGTTATGTGACTTATTATTTGTTCGTACAAAAGAACAGAACGTATGAACATATCGCAGCTCATGAATCATGCTTCAGTACACAAAGAAATTTGTTTTCATTGCACCTTGCTGACTGTTCTGCGTCACTCAATGTTTTTTATGTGTGTTATTGGCTCCGTCTGGTTTTGATGGCGTTTAACCAACGAGTTGTAATAAAGATAGCATCTCACGCTTGTTACTTAATTACTCACAAAAATGGTTTCAAATGGCTCTGAGCACTATGGGACTTAACTTCTGAGGTCATCAGTCCCCTAGAACTTAGAAATACTTAAACCTAACTAACATCCATGCCCGTGGCAGCATTCGAACCTGCGACCGTGGTGGTCGCGCGGTTCCAGACTGTAGCGCATAGAACCGCTCGGCCACCCCGGCCGGCAATTACTCACATGATCTAAGTAACACACCACTGCCTCCAATCCGACATCGATGAAAGATCATGCAAAATCACATTACACATCCACTCGCATCCATTTTCACTGACCACAGGAAGGGGGTGTTATTACGTTGTTGCAGCGGCTCTGTTGTTAAGAAGAGCGTTGCAACGTTCTTCGTAACGCAGGCACTGCAGTACCGTATTTATCTGCCGATACCAAGCAGCGACTTTCTATTACATGTCCTCCCCTGTACGGCAATTACATAATGTGCGTACGAGTAAAGACACTCAGGAACGACGACACATGAAGATTTGTGTGTGGCCGTGGGTCGTGCGTGAATAGCCAAAGCTGTTAGTGGCCGCTCAGCATAAAGCAGGAAATCTGGGTTCGAGTCCCGGTCCGGCACAAATTTTCGTTGTCGTCATTCCCTTGCACAGCTAATAGTTGTTCGTGTAGTTCATGTATAGAAAGGATTAGCGAGACGAAAACCCGACGATACACACACGTCTTACGTAATCAGTCATGGCTAGCTGTAGTCGTCTGGGGTTTCCTTTGTGTGTTCTACGCTGAACTACACCACAGTAGTAAAACTTTGGTAGGATAAAGGTTTGGCTAGTGTTTGTTTCATTTTGAGTGAAAATAATTTTCTAACTTTTACAAGGAGGCAAGAGAGAAATTTTCTGCATTCTATGACAATTTTTTCTTTCCATTTTAAGTACCCAATCAAGATTATGCCATGGTATTTCATTGTTTTTGCCCAGGGTGATGGGATAACATCACCGAAAACAGGCGGAATTGTTTAACATTAGGTGGATGAGCAGGACCTGTGAGTTCTTAGGGTTAAGTTTAAGATCCAGGTATTTAAAAATGGCATTTGTACTTGACGCGGCAATAACTATATTCTTAGCGTTGGAGCTTGTATGCACCTGAACGTCATAGATACATAAATAGCAATTACGGGAATGGAGCACAGATGAAACGTCATTGATATATAGCGAGAAAAGCAGTGGAACGGGCTGAATCCAGACGGAGTTCTCAGAAAACTTGTTTCCATGATGGCCTGTCCGACCCACAGACAACTCGTTGGCGTCTGTTTTAAAAGTAGCTTCGGACCTCTGCGAAAGTCAACTGTTTTATTTTCATAAGTAGTATATGGAAACGTCCGGAGCATGAAGGAGCGCCGGGTCCCCCGGCACAAATCCGCCCGGCGGACTTGTGTCGAAGTCCGGTGAGCTGGCCAGTCTGTGGATGGTTTTTAGGTGGTTTTCCATCTGCCTCTGCGAATACGGGCTGGTTCCCCTTATTCCGCCTCAGCTACACTATGTCGGCGATTGCTGCGCAAACAAGTGCTCCATGTACGCTTACACCACCATTACTCTACCACGCAAACATAGGGGTTACACTCGTCTGGTACGAGACGTTCCCTGGGGGGTCCACCGGGGGCCGAAACGCACAATAACCCTGCGTAAGGTGTGGGATGGCGGAGGGGTGAAGTGGACTCCGGTAGTCGTCGTGGGGTTGTGGACCACTGCGGCTGCGGCAGGGACGGAGCCACTCTGAAGTTTCTAGGTCCCCGGTTCACATACAACATACGGCATACATACGTAAACAACCAGTATCAGAAGCCTTGCTGTACTCAACAAGTGTTGAAATTGCTTCAAGCCTGTCACTCACACGTTTCACGTCGGTAGTTACTTTTATTTATGTACTTGGCTGCTGATGCGTGTCTGCGGAAGAAAAGCAGTGAGCAGAAATATGTTTCTGGCTGCCTTTAATGCTTTCAGAACGAAAAGAGGACATACTGTGCATATACTAACAGAATGTGATAAATACGAACATTCAAAAGGAATTGCAATGCACAATATTTTAAAAATTAGGGCCTGTTTTTCTCTGAGAATACCTCTTAGTTCCATGAGTAGGTTCACAAGTCTTCGTAAAAGAGAACTCTTGTTATGAAGTTAGACAAACGTCCTGTTTGTATCATTATAAGACGTAATTGTTCGAGGTGAAATTGAGTTTGCCCGCCATCAACAAGCCGTCGAGAGTGTAGCGACAGAGGACAGGGAACTGTAGATGCAGCCACAACATCGGCTGCTGAGATTGATGTCGGAGAAGCTGGCGACAGATAAACACAGTACTAATGCCGTAATTTACATTGACTTAGGAAGGCGCAAGATCCTTTCCGTAGCTGTGAAACATAAAGTGGCTCACGGATACATGACAACAAGGGTGGAAACTACAGGAACTTTTGTTGACACTGCAAGTCCGTCATTACTGCGCTTGAGAACAATTCGATGGGCACCCAAGGACGTGACGGATTGAATACAAAATGACTGTCCAATGAGAATTTGCGGTAACTTTGTTAATGTTATTTCAGGAGGATAGCGTCAAGGGAGACTGCTTTGAATGCGTGTAACACTTTTATTGGTATAGTAAAATTTCTTTTATCAGAGCACGGACAACATTTTTTGATGCGGCTAGTATTACTACTACAATCAGTCTGAATTTTTGTTTCTTACAGGTAGTGTTAATTATGTAACTAACGATTACAAGATACAGTGAGAGGCCGTATAGTGAAAAATACAAACAAATAAAGTTCCCTTAACTGGCAGTGTAACGATACTATCCTCTCACCCAGCTATTAAAATAAATAAAATACGAACTCGTATTCTGTTTGTTGAGTTATCTGCGCTAGGCACAGCACGTACTCCGAGCGGACATTGCTGTCTCCTGCAGATCAATGACAGTACGTATTCTCGAAGATGACCACCCGGAAGGCCAGAACATTGCCGCATGTGGGTTCCCGCGAACGGAGAGGACGCCTAATGGCCCAACCAGGCTAGGAAAGACTGCCTGCTACGTACTGTCTTAGCAAATCACGGGTCAGAGACACGAGGGCTGTTCAATACAGATGATCATAACTTTTTAGACAACATACCTATACTCATCCTCATAATTCTGTTGGTTATTCTAAAAGTAGTCTCCAATGAATGCGATGCACTTGTCTCAGCGTATCTGCGTCTCAAAATACATGCTGGAAACAATTTTTTGAGGGGTGCTTCAAAATCGCCTCCGCAGCCTTCACCACTGCTTCTGAAGATTGATAATGCCTCCCACGAAGGTGTTTCTTCATGCTAGGGAATAGAAAAAAGTAATATGGGACTAAATCCGGATTATAGGGAGGGTGACGGATGGTGATTACATTTGAAAGAAACTCCGGATCTTCCTCTAACATCAACTCTAACTGCATGCAGACCTGCACGTGAATGTCCTTTTGCTCGGGAATCAACGGTCTTGGAACGCATCGCAAAAAAATAATAAATAAATAAATAAATAAATCAAATGGCTCTGAGCACTATGGGACTTAACATCTGAGGTCATCAGTCTCCTAGACTAGAATTTAGAACTACTTAAATCTAACTAACCTAAGGAAATCACACACATCCATGCCCGAGGCAGGATTCGAACCTGCGACCGTAGCGGTCGCGCGGTTCCAGACTGAAGCGCCTAGAACCGCTCGGCCACTGTGGCCGGCGAACCCATCGGGCACAAACACGTGTCATGTGTAATTTTTCTGGCACCAAGGTTTGGGTGACACCCAATGAAATGTTCAGTATTTCATAAAGTGATCTTAAGGTTATTCATCGATCCTCTCTCACAATGACAGCAGCAGTGTTGATGTTTTCTTCCGTAAGAGCTGTAATTGGAGGACCGGGGTCCAGCTTCCTTTGAAATTGATTGTCTCCCCTCTTGAAACATTGTGAACCACCTTCGAGCTGTGTTGTAAGGAAGATCAGACTCTCCATAAGTCTGTCGCAACATTGCATAGGCCTCGGCTGAAGATTTGTTGAGACGAAGGCAGAATTTCAAAGCCGCATATTGTTCCTCGCGTGTTACCTCCATTGCAGCGGTAGGCGATACTGAACTTGTCTGACCTGCCTGCCTCTCACAGGTGGGAACCCGGAGTACCAACAGTGAAAATACTACAGCGTGATTGTTGCACATTAAGCTAAGAGAATATCACAAGATTAAATTTTAGTGCGAGAAATTGTGACCATAAAAAAATTATGATCATTCTTTATTGAACAGCCATCGTAACAGAGCAGAAATATCAAGAGCCATACACCAGTAATTACACTAACGGTCAGAAGAGAGAAATAGTAGCTTAGGTTAGAGACAAGTCTGAGTCAAGAGAACTAATACTTAATACAGGCAAATATTGAAATGCAAAAGCAAACGTAGACAAAGTGTTGGCGGGGGGGGGGGGGGGGGGGGGGAGGGGGGGGGGGAAGAGATAGGCACACTGTGATTGCTTCATGTTTCTTAAGAGGTGATGATTCAGCAGAGCGTGCCATCTGCCCAGGATTCTTTCCACAGCGACGAGGTGAAGTTTACGAGTATCGGAGATGCGGAGATTTGGTGGCTTTTACTTCTCATGCAGACTTGATGGACAGAAGGAGACGAAGTGGCGTGCAGTGCCGGTAGTTGACAGTGGTGTTAAAACTCCTTTCTGCCCGCTAAAAGTGAGAAGGATTTATGTTTCTGTTACAGTTGTGAGATTTTTTGTGGAAAGATTTACTGTGAGTTTATGTTAAAATCAGAGGTATATTACACATGCTGACATTTGCAATGCTTTGCCAATGCTTCACTAAAGGCGTTGGTAATGTACAGTCAGGAATATTGAAAATAGCGCATCAAGAGGGAAGCATCGGTTCGAAATGTGGTAAACTGGTCCTCATAGACAGAATAGAAAAGATACCACATGGGTCTGAAGAATACCATCAACGTAACACTGCGCCATTAAGGTCTCACGTACCACAATTAGAGGGGACCGCTATCGTAGGCTATGCCCCTCCCGCCCTCCCCCCCCCCCCCCTTCCCAGACCATAACGCCAGCTCTGCGGGCGGTATGGCTCGAGACAGCGTGGGCAGAACTCTACCGTCCACCTGGCTGCCTCCGCTCCCATATGCGGTGTCCTACGTCCCCAAAACGAATTGGAATTCATCACTAAACACCATATTTTGCCAATCTGTGACAGTCCACGTTGTTCTGGCTTTGCAGCACTGCAGATGAAGTCACCGATGTATTTGTGTTAACGGCAGAACACGAAAGGTCGCCTGGACTGCAAATTCGCTTCCACAAGACATCTGGATATGGTTTGTGGAACAACTGACACCCGTACGTCTGTTTGCATCATGGAGCAAGTCATTGTAGAATCCCTGATCGCTTATCACACGATCCTTCGAACCTATCGCCTCTTGGTTTTCCTGGTCTCTCCAGACCCGGTCCGTCGCACTTGGGTGCCATTTCGTGCCCACGGCTCCCAACATCGTCTGACGGAACCGTCAGAACGATCGACCCGGCGAGCCACACGGCGTGTTGACCAGTCTGCGGTTTGCACGTCGATGATTAGACCCCTCTCAAGCTGCTTAACTGTGAGAAATGCCGTCGGATACATCTACCCTAGTTTATGAGCCTATGTGATCTCCACTATGCATCTTTTAAATTGGGCCCCATGCCCGATTGCAGCGCCAGTGCAGGGTCTGTGGGCGTGCGCATTGGCACCTAACTTGGAGCATTTGCATATCGGATCTCACCGTATTTGTTTGAAAAGTTTCGCGGTTGTACATTTCTTCCCTCTGGGTCCGCTATTTTCAATGTTCGTGAGCGTATAAGGGGCGACCAAAAAGTTTCCGTTCGATGGCCGTATAATCCATATTCGGTATGCCAACCAGGTAAAATCGCCGTGAGCACTTAGGTAAACATCCCAGCGACGCACCAGATTGAATATACCCGTTTGGTAAAGTACCATGTTCTGCTGTATGACAACGTCCGTAATTGCCTGGTGCATATTCTCTTCCTAGAGGAAGCGACAATCCTTCACGGCCTTTTTAGGGACCTAAGGCGTGATAGTCGCAATGCGAGAAATGAGGACTACAGTGGGGGCGCTCGAGTGTCTCACTGTCCCACTGTCGAACGTCCAGCCTCCCAAACCGTCCAGCGTCTTGCGTCGAATCGCGACAACCACTGAACTTGGCGCTCCATTCCACAAAGTTGCTTTTCGACAGACGTGCTGCCCATACACCTTCTTCATACTCCGATGGATGTCTGCGGTGTTTGTCCTTCGGCATCCAAGATAAGAATGATAGCACGTTGGCCTGTTTGGACGTATTTGTTCGCCATAGTTCACGTTTCCGCATTCACTGTACACACGTCGAATGGTTCTCTAATCCTACATGTCGGTGCTGATATACATGCATTGGAGTCACTCTACGTTTCATACACGCTGTAGCAACACCCTCAAATGGAAAATTTTTGATCGCCCATTATATTTGAGTATTTATTACGGGATTTCAAAAAGAAAGCTATACAATATTACGGCAGGCCAAGTAATTTTCACTGAATGCAGCTCTACACTTCAAAGTGAGAAATATGCAGGTTACCATTTATTTCTGTAAATGACAGTCGAACGTTCTACCAATGTTCGGTTTCTCGACGACAGAAATCAGCTTCTTGGTTACTGAACGATCATGTGAATGTCTTCTTCCTTCGAAAATCTCTTTCCCCAGATGCTGTCTGATCATGCCAAAAAGGCGCAAATCGCTTGGTGCAAAGTCTGGACTTTCCGGTCAGCATCATCCATGCCTGTGCGGCCTGACCAAATTGTTGGCACCTTTCATTATGGTTGGAGGAGACACTGAATTTGGTTTCTATACCACTACAATTTCACGGCGGATCAGTGTGAAATTTAGTCGTTTTGGCCACAAGAATTGTACTGTCCCGCTTACTTCAAGTTTGGAGTACGTTTCCAGTTACAGCGTCTTTTCATTTTCGCAATGTGGTACACCTCATATCCGTACCCGAAACAGAACTGTATCTGCAGGAAACATGGACCATGTCCTCTCTTCTGAAAATGAGCCACTCCTGTTGCACAATGTCAAAAATGATTCAAATGGCTCTGAGCACTATGCGACTCAACTTCTGAGGTCATCAGTCGCCTAGAACTTAGAACTAATTAAACCTAAGTAACCTAAGGACATCACACACATCCATGCCCGAGGCAGGATTCGAACCTGCGACCATAGCGGTCACGCGGTTCCAGACTGAAGCGCCTTTAACCGCACGGCCACACCGGCCGGCTGCACAATGTTCTTAGCACAGAAGACGTGTGTAACTTAGTCTCTGAAAAATGGAAATCAGCGTTTGGTGTCATTGGCCGGCAGGCCCCTTGCGGGGCACATCCGACCGCCTTGGTGCAGGTCTTATTACATTCGACGCCACATTGGGTGACCTGCGCGCCAGATGGGGATGATATGATGATGAAAACAACACAAGACCCAGTCCCTGAACGGAGAAAATCTCCGACCCAACAGGGAATCGAACCCGGGCCCGTAGGATGGCAATCCGTAACGCTGACCACTCAGATATCGGGGCGGACTTAGTTTCTAAAGCCCCGCGTAAGAAACTTTATTGTATGCAACGACAGGCTGTATTTGGTGTGCTCACTCTCCTAGCGATGCGGTCATAATACGAATTTTAATGTAACTGACATATTTCTAGCTAATTTTCTCTCGTAGCATGTCGGCTGTTGCGTACATGGATCAACTTAAATATAACAAGACATACTAGGATTTTCTCACACAAGCCACGATCTTTTGTAATAGTGAAAAGAAGTTTTAATAACCACCGAAGTTAGATACGACCAAATTAAATGCAAGATTCTGAAGGTAATCATTATACAAATCAACTTGTTACTTGCTTTTAATTTAGAGTTCGACTTTTACCAGTTTTACTTCCGAGCCGGCCGCTTTGGTCTCGCGGTTCTAGGTGCTCAGTCCGGAACCGCCCGACTGCTACGGTCGCAGGTTCGAATCCTGCCTCGGGCATGGATGTGTGTGATGTCCTTAGGTTAGTTAGGTTTAAGTAGTTCTAAGTTCTAGGGGACTGATGACCACAGATGTTAAGTCCCATAGTGCTCAGAGCCATTTTTACTTCCGATATTTTTTTTCCATCGTTACTCATTTCTTAGTTTCTGAAGTCTGGTGAAATAACACTGCTTTGACTTTCACGTTTCCCACATTCACACGCTGAGCAGTAGGTAAAGATTTTAAATACCTCTTGAGAAAGTGCAGGGTGTTATTAATTACACTTCCGCTACTTGAGAGGGCCTCCGTGGGAAACGAGTGCTCGTAAAACAATAAAACTTTTTGAAAACATTTGAAAGGAGAAAGTAAGAGAAATAGGGTATAAACCAGTTAAAGAAACAGATTTTAATTTCCATATGAGAGGGTAACACTTGATAATTGCGTTGCCGGCCGGGGGTGGCCGAGCGGTTCTAGGCGCTACAGTCTGGAACCGCGCGACCACTACGGTCGCAAGTTCGAAACCTGCCTCGGACATGGATGTGTGTGATGTCCTTAGGTTAGTTAGGTTTAAGTAGTTGTAAGTTCCAGGGGACTGATGACCTTAGAATTTAAGTCCCATAGTGCTCAGAGCCATTTGATAATTGCGTACCATGTTTATGGTCCAGGTTGCAGAAGTTGCTGAATGTGACGGCCGTCTGCATCGACGACTGCCTGGAACCGCATTACAGTTTCGTCTGGTGCTGCCCAGTTTCTCAAGTGGGATGTTGGCTGCCTCACTCACGAAACACATTTGTGATCTCGCCGGCCGCTGTGACCGAGCGTTGCTAGGGGCTTCAGTCCGGAACCAAGCGGCTGCTATGGTCGCAGTGTCGAATCCTGTCTCGGGCATGGATGTGTGTGGTGTCCTTAGGTTTAGTTAGGTTTACGTAGTTCTACGTCTAGGAGACTGATGACCTTAGATGTTAAGTCCCATAGTGTTTAGAGTCATTTGAACCATTTGCAATCTCCAACCTGCGTTAGTGTGCCGTTGGGGAAATCTGCCATTCAGGTAACCCCACAGCCAGAACTCACATAGGTTCACATCTGGTGATCTTGGTGTACAAGCAGTTTGGAACGATTGGTCAATCATACGATTTTCTTCAAATGTGTTTTGGAGTAACCGAGTTACCTCATGAGCAATGTGAAGTGCAGCTCCATCGTGCATAAAAACAGTTGAATCTAAAGCACCTCTCTCCCTGAGAGCAGGGATCTCATGTTAGCGAAGCAGATCGCAGTAACGTTCGCCGTTCGCACTGCACGACGTTGATTCTCCAGGTCCCAGTCGACGTACCAGTACCTGCGCCTAACGGCAAGTCATGACAGCGACATTACTAACAACGAAAATCCTGCAGCTTACAGTCTGAACATCATTTCTACACAATTGTCTACCCAGGCGGGAAATAGTCTTCCGTCTACACTGGTTCAAGTAGCGAGTTTCACTGTAACTGTAGTATCTGTAGCTGTACCGCCTTTTGTTGAACATCTTTCCTCGCAAAGTTTATACGTCCTAGTATCTGTGTCTATTTGACCAAGGTAATTTCACTTCTCTTAAGCTTCATTAAGAATACTTTTCAGGCTCAGCAGCGGCTGCTTAATGCAACCTCACACACGGAGTAACTGAACAGATATGAACGACTGCACTTAAAAGACTGACTTGAAAGAACATTTGTAACTTTAGCCATATGGCGTTTTATTAGTTTCCATATCTAGACTACTTCTCTCTGTTATAGTAGGTAAAGGAAGCTGATTTCGGCGAGTGAAGTCTAGTAGAGTCAGCACTCTAATAAATTGTGGAACGGGAAAAGTCCTTGTCACTTTTCGATGGCTCACCTGAATATGGCTGGCAGGTGCCCAGTCGAAATATCGTGGACCGTACTTAACGGCGACCGGTTGCGAGTTGCGAGCCCAAAATTTCTTTGAACATGCCTTCGTACATATGTTTGTTTCTGGATTGGTTTGTGTACGCATCGGCCGACGTGCAACAAGGGAAACCTGGATGAAAATGTGACAGTTCCATTAATATTCGTATTATGACCCAGCCTCTAAGAGGTGAGCACTCCAAGAACCAGGTTAGATGTTTAACAAACTCAAGTGGCAGACTCTGCAAGAGAGGCGCTCTGCATCGCGGTGTAGCTTGCTCGTCAGGTTTCGAGAGGGTGCGTTTCTGGATGAGGTATCGAATATATTGCTTCCCCCTACTTATACCGCCCGAGGAGATCACGAATGTAAAATTAGAGAGATTAGAGCGCGCACGGAGGCTTTCAGACAGTCGTTCTTCCCGCGAACCATACGCGACTGGAACAGGAAAGGGAGGTAATGACAGTGGCACGTAAAGTGCCCTCCGCCACACACCGTTGGGTGGCTTGCGGAGTATAAATGTAGATGTAGATGTAGATGTAGATGTAGATGTAGATGTAGATGTAATTACATATATTAAATTTCATTCCATTGTCTTAATCATTAGTGTATTACTCCAGTTATCTCTATTCTGTGATTTGTTGAGGCAGTATTTGGAGTGCAGCTTTGTTAGTCACTCTCTGGGTGAAACGCGTTAGCTGTTCTTGCAGCTGAGGAAATCCCAGTTGCAAAAACTTTCTGGCATTCTGGGTGGTCACCTCCAAGAATCCAAGACGTCTTTGACCTGCAAGTGTCACCGCTAGTCGTCCTCGTGACACCTGTCCTGCTCAGCACAGAAAACTGCTATTTGACGTTTTTATTTTTGAAGTCTGCAATTCAAATATGGATGCTTCACCTTCAGTAAATCTTGCACCACCGGAAAAAAAAATACAACACCCTCAAGAAGTGTGTTCAGTGGGTATAATATGTGCCTACTGAAGAGGTGCAGTGTTATTGATTTATTCGTCACGTTATGGGCGATAAGACATAGTTCAGGAGGTATGTCTGTTCTGACGGTGCAGACACTATCTGGGTTCAGTTTAGAGGTGAAAAGTGTTTGCAACACTCATTTTAAGGTACAACCATGCCCCACTAGCCGGTACGTACCTTTGCTGAACTGCTTCAAACCTTTGAAGGGTGCCGCATTGTGGGCCTGCGGGAAGTTGGATGGATATATCGACAAATTGCTGCACATGTTGGGCACAATGGAACGGTAGTGTGTTGCTGCTTACAATGGTAGTCTGTGAAACATTGCCACTCCTGTAAACCAGATCCTGGACGTTCGAGTAATACAGGCGAACGTCAAAGGTGGACGCATTGCGGCAAAGTCCATCTTTGTTCAAGATGATCGAGGAACATCTGCTGCTCAGTATAAATGTCAAATTAGAAACACCTTCAGTCGTCTATACTTCCAGTTTTATTTTATTTTGCTACCAGTTTCGGCATCGTACTACATAATCTTCAGGCCCTCTGACAGACATGTAGGAAGATTCCTACATCTTGTGTAATCAAAACATGGATTAGCATACAGTTACCGGTATCTTTAGATTTCTTTTTAACAATGTGATCACTTCGATCAACACTTGCAGATTATTAGACATTTTACGTTGTACAAGCAGCGGTGGCTGAGTGGAAGTCATCCAGGGACACACCTTGCACCTGCTCACCTGCTGTACCATCAGGGCCATTGGGAACTGTCTGCTTACACCGGGATTAACATCACTTGTGTCTCTGGCCAGGCTACTACTGACATCATGACGCCGCCAACGGTGGCTACGCTGGTGTCTTGACAGAGTTGTGTGAATGGTGCTGTGTTTTCAGTGATGTCTGTATGCGAGTGATGGACGTTCACGTCTACAGCATAGACTTGGAGAGCTGCCTATACCAGCTTGTATTCGTACACGACGCAAAGGTCCCAACCCATGCTTCGTGGTGAGGGAGGGGGGATGTAATTCTGTGTATTGATGTGACTTTTTGAGCGCCATTTACTGTGACATGAGTGTTTGATATGGACTGAAATTGTTTTACAGGGTGATTGAGCTGCCCCTATCGCTGTAGTTCTATGCAACCAACAACACATGTCTCTGGCCATCAAAAACCACGCGCGAGCTTTTCGTATTCTCTCGCTTACTACGCGCAGTCTATTAGTCCTACAGAAAAAATGAACGTGACATTTGTTGTAGGAAATTTAATGTAGTTAAATTTTGCACTGACGTAATTTTTCGCGGGGGTTCAAGGTTTTTGAGTTTGTCGGGAAAAACGTACTAAAGCTCTCCCACAGTCATCCCTAACCAGTCAGTATTTCTAGTATGTTGTTAGTGGTACTCCCTCCTACCACTGTACAAAGATTTCCATCTGCAAAAACTATTCCCAGTTTTCGACATTTTTCGGTCTATTATAAGTGAGGTATTTCGCCACGAGCATAGTCGACTATTTCGTGAACATTATTAATTTAAACGTGCCCGTGATGTTAAAGAAAGAAATATGACTATTGTAAACTTTGCGCTTTAACTAATTGCGTTGGCAGTTAGAATTACATGTAGCTCTTAGAAGCAACGTAATCTCGCAGTCAAAGGGTCTTACGAATACAACAATGTAATTGCTTATTTTATGCTATTAAAATTAAAAAAAACTGTTTGATAAAATTTATAGAAACGCGTTTTTTACAATTTGTAAGTGCTCGACTAAGCCGTTGGCATAATAAGTTCAGTGAATGAAGACCAAAAAAGGTCGAATGTAGGAAATTATTCGTGCAGTCGCAAACTTCTGTACAGTGGCAGGAGGGAGTGCCATGAACAACATTCTAGAAATTCTAAATGATAGGGTCTGAGTATGGTGGTGGAGGTGCGTCCGAAGCTCATTTTTTAAAGTTTTTCTTGAATAATTCTATAACTGCAGCCTCTACCGGAAACGTACTATTTTCAGAATTTCACCAAATTAAATTTCCTACAAGAAAGATCCTGTTCATTTTTTCTCTACGAGTATTAGTTTCCCCTTTGCGAGCAAGAGAATATAGAAATTTCTCGCATGGTTTTTAAGACCAGATGTATTAGGTTTGTGCATAAATTCGTAGCGTTTTCGTTTTGCATGTTGGTATTTAGGTTGCTGTGGGCTTTTTATCGATCGTCATTTTCTATTTGTAGTTCACTGTTGCAATCTGAAGACATATTGTCATTCTGTCATTTGGAGATACTGAGTGGAACTTTGGACGCTAGAAAATAGAGTGCCAAGCGGAGAAATCGGAACATTTCCGAGATATTCTCCAGTTTGAGTTCAATAGAGGGGTGACAGCAGCGGAGGCAGCCAAAAACATTTTGCGCCGTGTATGGGGATAATGCCATTGGACAGAGCACAGCAAGAAAATAGTTTTCTCGTTTTGAGGAGGCTCATTTTGACGTTGCTGACTCTCCAGGTTCAGATGGTGAAGATCATCTGAACATATTAATCGACAATGATCCACTTCATTGTACTTCAGAATTATCAAATGTGACGACCTCTGTCATTCCACCATCGTGCGAGATTTGCTTGCAATGGTGAAGGTCCAAAAATCGAATGTATGGGTACCATATGCCCTAAGCCAAAATCAAAGAAATCATTGGGTGGCTAGGTCTGCATCTCTGCTTGCTCGTCATCAATTGGCTCGTAAACAGCATCGACCATTCCTATCTGTATCGTTACTGGTGACAAGAAATGGTGTCTTTATTTTAAATTAAGGAAGAGAAAGGAATGGCCGAGCCCAGACAAAGTAGCAACTCCCTGTATAAAGACCTGCGCACATCCAGGGAAGATAATGTATGCATCCGATTATCAGCGACGGTGCGGTGTATTACAAATATCTTCCCCGATGTGGAACCATCGTTGCAGACTTTAATTTCAACAGCTGAGAGGTCATGCAGACTCAGTCCAGGAACAACGACCAGGAATACTGCATGAAGTGATGCTACTCCATGACAACGTCAGCCCGCTTTCTACTAGACTGACGAAAAACACTATTTGGATTGGGAAGTCATTTCCCACCCACCTTATTGGCCTGATCTTTCGCCCTCAGATTTTCACTTTTTCCGCTCTCTATTGAACGACTTTCAAGGAACTTCCTTTCTGGGTGAAAATGCGCTGCGAAAATGGTTCAGCGACTCTTTCGCCTAAAAACCATGTGATTTATACAGTCGTGGAATCGAAAAGTTACCCCAGCATTGAGAGACTTGTGTAAATAGTGGAGAAGGATATAATATTGATGACTTAAGTCTCTGTTATGTGTATCTGTTGTGTTAATTTACAGGAAAAAAGTGTAAAAATGGGCAAAGGTGTAATTATGGGCATCCTTCATGAAGAGGATATGGGAATTGCTGCAGTCTGGCGATCAGGACTGAAAACGGTGCCTGTTGTTGATAGACGGTAGCAGTGAACAGTTGGAAGCATTGTTTTAAGGAGTGTAGTTACAGCGTCGGTTATTGTGTGAATTGGTGTATGTTCAGAACTGCAAACGTTTGACGGGCATGTGAAACCGTTTTCTTTTTATATCCTTCTGGTTATTTTCAAACAATTTCTCAGTGATATCCGCAATAACGGAATTCTAAGCTACTTCTAGAAGCACGTTTTACGTTACACATGCGTTTAGATTAGACGTGATAGTGGCCATGTTGCTTAAGAATGGTTGGTGTAAATATGGGCCCATTGAGCTGGTGTAGAAATGGGCCCCTATTTAAGGAGGGCCTATAATTACACCATCTCTTCTCTTAACAATGTAAAACATTTAAATAATTTTATGGGGGAAATGTTTGGTAGAATTTTGTTTAAAGTTCATATATACAACTCACACAGCAACAAACAAACAAATAGAATTTCCAAATTGCAATAATAGACCCTAATGCTTTTGTTCGTCCTTGCAGAATGCCGAGAACGAAGAAGCGCTATGAATGTAAGAACCAGAGGCACCAGTGAGATAAATCTCAGACGTTACATGCCATAGCAGCTGTGAAAGCAAAGGAGGCTTCTGTGAAAGGTGCTGCAAGAACACTCGGAGTGCCCCGTACCACTTTGCAGAGATTTCTGAAACTTGATAAAGTCCCTGAGCAAGCGGTGCAAGAGACAAAGTTTGTAAGGAAACCGATTTTAAATGCAGCTAGTTTCTTATCTCATTGAAATGGAAGAAAAAATCTTTGGGTGCACTTTGGCGGATCTGAGAAGAATGCCATTTTTACTTGCCCAGAGAAATGGTTTGACAGCACCTTTCAAAGGAGGAGAAGCAGGGCGAGCTTGGTCCGAGATTTTTCTTGAGAGAAACAAGGATCAGCTGTCAATTCGCAAAACTGTTGGAACTTTACATGCCAGAGCCTTAGGCTTCAAGAAAGAGAATTTGATGGTTTTCTTTGATTTATTGGCAGACGCCTTCAACAAACACTCATATCCAGCAGACCGAGTATATAACGTGGACGAGACAGGCCCGTCCACAGACCAAAGCATTATTCCAAAAGTGAAAGGGATGAAAGGGAAGAAACAAATTGCAGCTCTAACTTATCTAGAAAGAGGGACTATAATCACAGTTATCGCATGCATGGGCGCTTCGGGATATCATGTCCCGCCAATGATAATTTTTCCTAGAACCAACATGTTCCAAGCAATTCGTAGAGCCCATCCTTCAGGATCAGTTCAAAACAATTTATTCACTGAATGGTTCGTTTACTTCATTGAGAAGACATGTCCGACTGAACAAAGGCCTGTTCTCCTCATCTTGAATGGTCATTATAATTATGTTCGAAATCCAGAACTGATTGACTTGGCGACAGAACACCAAGTGACTATCATCTCACTTCCTCCACATTGCACCCAAAGACTTCAGCCTCTAGACAAGAGCCGGCCGGAGTGGCCGAGCGGTTCTAGGCCCTTCAGTCTGGAACCGCGCGACCGCTACGGTCGCAGGTTCGAATCCTGCCTCGGGCATGGATGTCCTTAGGTTAGTTAAGTTCAAGAAGTTCTAAGTTCTAGGGGACAGATGACCTCAGATGTTAAGTCCCATAGTGCTCAGAGCCATTTGAACCTCTAGACAAGATGTTCATGGGACCTCTGAAAACGTATTATAGCGAGGCAGTGAGAGTATGGTTGTATCACAATGGGCATCCTCTCACACCTTACGATGTTATGGAGGTTTTTGTCCAAGCCTACCTTCGTACTTAATCACCCGAGATAGCAATAAACCGATTCAAAGTAACTGCGTTATACCCTATGAACCGTTACATCTTCACCGACGCTGATTTCGGAGATGCTGAGTTGGTTACAGGAAAACCTTGCTCCACAGAGGAACATAGACATTCCGGTAATTTTTCTGAATGACAGCTCCTCTATTTGCCATCTCTGGACCATCGACATCATCTGCTTCTTCTTCAAGTTATCGTGATGTACAGTCACATCAAGCACTACCTGCGCCAGTTGATGAAGCCCCTGAAACACCAGGAAGTTCTCCAGGGACTTCAACAAATGCAGTTTCACCATTCGACATATCTCCTGTCTCCAACATTAAAAAGAGAACCACAACACGGGGGACGAAAAGCAGCAGCCGCCTGCCACATCACTGGAATGCCATACAGTTGACAAAGCCGCTTGACAAAAGCGTTGTCAAGAAGAGGTCGTTGGGTTTCTCTGGGGTTAGAGGCCGGCCTCCGGATGGAGGTGCAAAATCCAAAGGCCTTCAAAAAAAGAAAATTTGTTCCACAAAAGCATCTGATTCATCATCTGACTCTTCAGGCTCCTGCAGCCTTCACCTTGTGTGCTTGATGTGAATGATGGGTATACACCAGACTCAAGCGATGAAAGCTGCATCTTCTGTGATGAAAAGTTCTCTCAAGACAGGAGAGGAGAGGTGTGGATTAAATGTGTTACGTGCGAAATGTGGGTACACTTGGATAGTGTTGGCACTGAAGGAGCTACTTGCGTTTTTATGCATAAACGTACGAAAGTTGCTTTTTGTAGACTGGCTAAATGGCTCTGAGCACTATGCGACTTAACTTCTGAGGTCATCAGTCGCCTAGAACTTAGAACTAATTAAACCTAACTAACCTAAGGACATCACACACATCCATGCCCGAGGCAGGATTCGAACCTGCGACCGTAGCGGTCACGCGGTTTTGTAGACTAGTCCACCAATTTGTATTGTTTTAACCCATTTCATTTAAATATTTCAAAAGATTGCTTGCACCTTTTTATGGATGCCCGTATTTGCACCCCCTTTTTAAGTTCAATTTTAGAAGCTTTTTAGTACATCTTTGTTTTCGAATAAAAATAATGAATAGTAATCACTGTTTCGCCTCTCATAATTTCTTAATCTTGTTATACACTACTGGCCATTAAAATTTCTACACCAAGAAAAAATGCAGATAATAAACGGGTATTCATTGGACAAATATATTATACTAGAACTGACATGTGATTACATTTTCACGCAATTTGGGTCCATAGATCCTGAGAAATCAGTACCCAGAACAACCACCTCGGGCCGTAATAACGGCCTTGATACGCCTGGGCATTGAGTCAAACAGAGCTTGGATGGCATGTACACGTACAACTGCCAATGCAGCTTCAACACCATACTACAGTTCATCAAGAGTAGCGACTGGCGTATTGTGACGAGCCAGTTGCTCGGCCACCATTGACCAGACGTTTCCAATTGGTGAGAGATCTGGAGAATGTCCTGACCAGGGCAGCAGTCGAACATTTTCTGTATCCAGAAAGGCCCGTACAAGACCTGCAACATGCGGTCGTGCATTATCCTGCTGAAATGTAGGGTTTCGCAGGGATCGAATGAAGGGTAGAGCGACGGCTCGTGACACATCTGAAATGTAACGTCCACTGTTCAAAGTGCAGTCAATGCGAACAAGAGGTGACCGAGACGTGTAACCAATGGCACCCCATACCATCCCGCTGGGTGATACGCCGGTATGGCGATGACGAATACATGCTTCCAATGTGCGTTCACCGCGATGTCGCCAAACACGGATGCGACCATCACGATGCTGTAAACAGATCCTGCATTCATCCGAAAAAATGACGTTTTGCCATTCGTGCACCCAGGTTCGTCGTTGAGTACACCATCGCAGGCGCTCCTGTCTGTGAAGCAGCGTCAAGGGTAACCGCAGCCATAGTCTCCAAGCTGATAGTCCATGCTGCTGAAACGTCGTCGAACTGTTCGTGCAGATGGTTGTTGTCCCCATCTGTTGACTCAGGGATCGAGATGTGGCTGCTCAATCCGTTACAGCCATGCGGATAAGATGCGTGTCATCTCGACTGTTAGTGATACGAGGCCGTTGGAATCCAGCACGGCGTCCCGTATTACCCTCCTGAACCCACCGATTCCATATTCTGCTAACAGTCATTGGATCTCGACCAACGCGATCAGCAATGTCGCGATACGATAAACCGCAATCGCTATAGGCTACAATCCGACCTTTATCAAAGTCGGAAACTTGATGGTACCTATTTCTGCTCCTTACACGAGGCATCACGACAACCTTTCACCAGGCAACGCCGGTCAATTGCTGTTTGTGTATGAGAAATCGGTTGGAAACTTTCCTCATGTCAGCACGTTGTAGGTGTCGCCACCGGCGCCAACATTGTGTGAATGCTCTGAAAAGCTAATCATTTGCATATCACAACATCTTCTTCCTGTCGGTTAAATTTTGCGTCTGTAGGACGTCATCTTCGTGATGTAGCAATTTTAATGGCCAGTAGTGTAGTTGTTAATGAAGGTATAAAATGTAGAATTTTTACAAAAGAAGGTACCTTTAAGTCAAAAACAAAAGAGGGTGTCCATATTTACACCTCATACTCTAAGTTATGGAGAAACGCTACGAACTGAGGCACCAATTCAATAACATTGCGGATTGCATAGAACGGCAACGGTAGGGGCAGCTGAATCACTTGTACAGTCCAACAATGATTACCTACCTGCCACCTTACTCGTCAATGAAAATATGAGTTTGTCCTTGAGGGTGTTGCAATTTTGCAACGTACGGGGGTTTATTGTAAAATTATCGATATATTGAAAAATATCTATTGGTAGTCTTAGTCGACGATGAGTTGCTATCTGACTTAAGTTGGTTCTGTTTAAACGCGCGGTTATGCCCCCAGTATCATCTGCATCGAAATTACCATTACACTCTATTTATTAAACAAAAATATGGTGATTGGTAGCTACGAAGTCAATAATGCGGTGATTAGCATATGATACCAAATTAAGATTTATTCAGAAAACAGGATGAGCAATATTTCTAGCCTAATATGACAAAACAATACACTCGCTAACCTAACTAGCCTATCATTGGCACAATGCATTCTCTTTTCCTAACTACTTCTGTCAGCACTGAACCCGCAAGTGACTCTATTGCAGTTCTGCCTGAACGGACACAGACTCAGAGAGCACCAGTCAAAGAGCTAGCGGAATACGAACTCATTTAGAATTACAGTACCCTACTTTGGCTGATGATTGCTAATATCACCGTAATTCTCCGTGATGATTACGACGGTCGGCCCAGCCAACGTCGTGTTGCCGTATTTCCCGTGAGCGAGCTTGGCTTTAATCTCCAACGTGGGCGTGGTTTGCGCGCTTAGACTCCTGTACGTAAGTGTTCAATTGCGGAGTCCGTCACTAGTCAATACTCAAGCTACTCGCAAATATGCCAAGAGTAGTTGGTCGACTCAAGTGCGCGGCAGTAAAGGTACACTTCAGATTGCATATGAACGCTACAAGTTAGTACAAATTTGTTTCTCTCCTCAGAGGAACAAATAATGCTACGTGTGTGGAGTCGTATGCTGTAAACTATTCAGACTTGGAGAGTAACCACTGGACTCAATGCCGGTAACTTCTTCAAGCTACTTCTCTCCACGCTCTCCAAGCAGGGCAGCCAGACACCGCGACTGCTCTCTTCCACAGCCGACCCCAGAGTCCACCTTCAGAGTTTTTTCAAACCTGGCCGTTCTTCGCCGCATGGATCCGTGCGCGTTGGTAGCCAATCACGACACTGACTTACATGTATCCGTGCGCGTTTGTACCCAACCACGACACAGAATTCTCTCGCGGTTACTGTTGCTGCCAAACTTTTAACACGTATCTCTACGCGCTCTGCGCCAATCCCGTCACAGTCTTCCGCAAAAAATCCACTGTGGCGCGAAATCGTCTTTCTCTCTTTCGCATATAGCTCCTTCTCGCTTCTTGTTGTGATGGCCCAGCCTCTTCGAACGTCTTTGGTGGTCTGAAGTGCCAGCCGACAAAGGGGTCCGGCCACGGCCATCCCGTTAGATTGACATGACACACACAACTTCCTTTTCTGTGTCCATTCTCTCCTAGCGGTGGGGCAATTATCAATTATTATTCGGTGTATTAGTATTGATTTAGCATCATGTAAGGTGAAAAATCTGCTACCTTACAATTTTTATTCACAAGTACCGGAGCCGGGGTTGCGACTGAAATAGAAGGTTCTGAGCTTCTGTGGACTGAAGCGAAGCAGCGCAACGCCGCTGAAATGCATAAAGGCTGCGCAATAAAAGCAGTGCTGGGAGCGCAGAGATACCGGGCAGTCTCCGCGGGGGAGGGGGAGCGGCGGCCGCAGCTTGGCGGTCAAGCGACTGCGGCTGCGGCGCGCCCGCCGCTAACGACGCTGGTAATGGCTGGTAACGAGCGGACCACTTACCGGCGGGCTGGCGGCCCGGCGCGCAAATTTGAACAGCGGCCGCAATTACACGCGGCGGCCGGTGGCAGCAAGCCGGGACCGGCAGCGCCCGGAATCGCTAACCGCGCCGCACCTCCATACGTGGCTAGACGCAGGGGCGTATCGAAAGGAGCTGTCACGGTGGTCGTCTTCCCACAAAAAATATTTGCGAGAAGCGTTTGTAAGAGAGGCGTTCAATGCATAATGTGACGCATTTTTTATCTCGGCCAATTTCGGTTAAGAAATTGAGGAAGTTGTGGGACATAGTAGAATATTCCCGCGTCAGGCGCTATAGTTTCATGTAGTTGCGACACGTCATAGGTAGCCTTCAAAACGTCATCTGTCTCGGAGGTGCTTTCCTAGCAGAGAGCTTGAGTCATTGACTTTCCTTCGGTGGAAAACCAGAGCGTTGCAGACATTCACAGGCGCCTGCAGAATGTCTACAGAGACATGGCGCTGAACAACAGCACGGTGAGTCGTTGGGCGAGGCCTCTGTCATCGTGGCAGTAAGTCGAAGCAAACCTGTCAGATCTCCCGCGTGCCGGCTGGCCCCAGAAACTGTGATACCTACAATGTTGAAACGTGACGACGCTCTCATTCCAGGTGACCGAGAGATCATTGTTGTGTCAACGCCAGACACCACCCTTGCTAGGTGGTAGCCTCTAAGTCGGCTGCGGTCCGTTACTATACGTCGGACCCGCGCGTCGCCACTATCAGTGATTGCAGACCGAGCGCCGCCACATGGCAGATCTAGTCTAGAGAGACTCCCTAGCACTCGCCCCAATTGGACAGCCGACTTTGCTACAGATGGTTCACTGTCTACATGCGCTCTCATTTGCAGAGACGAGTTTAGCATAGCCTTCAGCTACGACATTTGCTACGACCTAGCAAGGCGCCCTATTCAGTTACTATAATTACTATCTTCATGAATGTATTCTGAACAGATAATATTCTGAATAATGTACCGTCAAGAGCGACGTTCATCATTAATGGATTAAAGTTAAGTATCAAACTAATTACGTCCGCTTTCTGAATTCTCATTCCTTGTCGTGTTCCAGACCTCACGTCAGTATAGTTCTTCCTCCTCAAGCCAGCCTGTGTGAGCTAAAACGCGTGCACTTCGGCCTCCACTTGTAACACGGTGTTGGCTCTTCTGCTAACACAAAAATCGTAATGAAACACTTGGTTGCGCAACAGGACGCCTGTGTTGTTACGGCTGACACACTCGTCCACCAGTTGCGGTATTCAAGGACGTGTGCCTGCTGGGATTCTCCCCGCCTGACAAAAGATCATAAAGAGCAATGAAGGGCCATGTGTGCGGAACTGTTTGCGCATTACGAGGCTGATCATGACAGTTTTTTCTAGCTCATCAAAGGCGATGAAACATGAGTTCATCGCTTTGAAACGGAAACAAAATGGCAATCCATGGAGTGGCGTCACACCACATCTCTTCCGAAGAAAAAGTTCAAAGCCTCTACCTCACCTCGTGGCATCGGTCTCCTGAGATTCGGAAGGGATTACTCTGTTTGATGTCCTCCG
Organism: Schistocerca cancellata; assembly: GCF_023864275.1. NCBI lineage: Eukaryota > Metazoa > Arthropoda > Insecta > Orthoptera > Acrididae > Schistocerca > Schistocerca cancellata. Next base: position 387,331,722 of record NC_064626.1, on the reverse strand, counting down.
TCATGGTGCAATAATCAACTTTGAAGCGTATTGTGCTACCGTCATGAGGTTGAAGAAATTACTTCAGCTTGTTCGTCGCCACAAAAATTAAAATGAGCTTCTCCTTCTCCCTGGCAACGTAAGACCTCACAAGTCTTCGCATCCGAGAGGAGCTCGCAAAACTTCAATGGATTGCTCTTCGTCTGTCACCCTACAGTTCGGATGTTGCATCTTCCGACCCCCATCTGTATGGCCCAATGAAGGACGGATTCCACGGGAAGAAGTACGAGGATGATGGGGAGGTTATTGATGGAGCAACACGTTGGCTCCTACGTCGACCAGTAGAGTGATACCATCCGGGCATACAGGATCTCCCAGCGAGCTGACATCTCACCGAACGGAGATTACGGTAAAAAAGAGGGGTTTTAGCAAGAAGAGTGGGAAAAATATGATATATTGCAATTCTGAATAAAAACAACCTGCTTTCAGAAGAAAATATGTTGCATTACTTCCTGAACTCTCACGCTGTGACATATATTAATTTCCAGATTCTGCAGATAACTGTCGGAGAATAAAGTAGAATGAAAACTAAGAGTCTCGAAAATTGAGTGGAATTTTGTAAATTACAACGTACGTTTAACACAGTATACTTTTCAGTTGCTAGCGTTAGAGCCTGTGCGCGAGCTGGCCCTTGTGGTCCTTCATATAACATTACAGCCAGCTAAGCGGACATTCACAGGCTCACCGTATCGGTTGTCATCAACAGCTTCCGGAACCATTGCTGAGTCCACAGCTAGCACCGGAAAATCACAGGAAGTTGAGTAAAGAAAGACAAAAAGGTTAACACCATCTATTTAAAAAAAAAAAGTTCAGAAAGACTTTCTTCTCGAATGCAGGTGGAAACGGCTGGAAGTATCAGGATTCCCCTCACTTATACTCTTACGTGTCCATAATCTGCAGACCTGTGTTCACAAACATAGCACTTAATGAAATCCTGGTAATGATCAATCCACACTTCGAGTTTAGAGTAAAATAGGGATAGATAGTCTTCAGGGGGGTGGACAACGACTGTGGTTCTCCAAATAGCCGCTTTACAGCGCTAACGGTCAATTGATAACAGAGCTGCGGAAATTCCCCTTCCAGCCTGCCTGCCCCTATCTCAGCCGCAACAGTTTAAACAGATCAACTTGCCACAACGGAGTCACAAGAGTACATGTGTACTGAAGCACTGTGGTTAAAGCAGGTCAACTTGGGTTTCCGCTAGGGATGCGTTTAGCCTCTTACACCTGACAACAGATTGCACTATCAATCCATTGTGACTAACTAGGTGTATGTTAGCGTAGGGAGTTTCAACGCAGCTCATTTATCATAATGGTGGCAGCAGCAAAATGAACAAATCGAACTTAAGAGCGATTAAGACAAATTAAGAATTGATTAATATATACCAGTCACGAAACATAGGGCAAGTCTAGCAGCGGAAAAGTTATGTTTATGAGGCAGCTTCAAAGAAATCGGTAGGTATCTCGTAATAGAAATTTTGTGAAAAGACACTCATTTAGGAACATGTTGCGAAATTTTTGTGCATTTTACCATGGCTGACAAATGTGTGGAAATGTGTGCTAAAGACTTGAGGCCATTTAGCTGCATATAGACTTCCTAAATTTAGGGCAAATATTGACTGAAATAGGAAAAAAATGTTGCTAGTGGATATTAAAAACCAAATTATGGTGGTATGCAACGTAATGTAAAGAAAGCTTAGTATGAAAGAAATGATTCTTCTCTGAGTCATGTGCTTTTTAAATTAACATAATAAGAAAAACGAAATTCGTGGCTGTTAAAATGCATTTGCGGAACTTTGAATGAACTGTTTTGGCCACTCAGGATGAATTCAGCGAACCCGCATTACGCATCCTGTAAAAAGTAATAAAAAAGGTATAACTAGGATCAAATTTGGTCAGAACACACTAAGATAACAGAAACTAGACTTCGAACACCTTAGTTTTGTTGTGCAGTATAAAATACGTCTCAGGTTGTTAGGTGCAGAGGATCTTGATTTTCAGAGATTGTTCTCATTACTAGAGAAAACATGTGCTGCAAGTGACCCGATGATGGTTCGAATTGGGATCAGCCAGTACTAGCAGAAACAGGGTGAAATTTTAAAGAAAAGATTTCGTATCTAAAGCTTTCATACCGAAACAAATAAATAAGCCCGAAATACGCCGCAAAGGGAAAAGAGAGGATAAATAAAATCCAGCATCCTCTGGATTACGACAACCCAAAATGAATACGTATTCCACTGAACCTTGTCTTGTGATACTCGATCATTTTCATGAACTTCCGAATCCTACTGGGAACACTACAATGAGGGCGTACGGAATAAACTGTTACGTAGCATATTACAGCGGGAAGACGGGCAGGCAAGCACGACTCCACCAGCCTGATTGGGTTGGGCGTAGCTTGGCTTGGATGGGGGTAAAGCAGCCTACTCGTTCTGCTAATAACGTGCGGCAGCTTGGCTGTCTGGTTAACATGGGCGGGTTGAAAGCGCAATGTGTGCGCGTCTGGTAAATAGCGAGTCTGTCACGAGTGACACGTTGGCGTTTCCCTTGACTCTTTATTTCAACAAAGGTAAGTATTTTAATGATTTTAGTTCTTTAATGTTATGTAGCATGTCAATACTGTTCCATTTTTCCGCAAGCTAGACTGTCAGTAGTTGCGAAACTTATTTCACGGCTGTACAGGTCTATCTGCATACCATCATGTTGTTTATCTCTGCGTTCTCGTCCACCATGTTTGATGACACGCTATGGCTATCTCTCCCTGCCGTTTGAGAGAGTTGGCCTTCCCTTCTTTGGGATTTTTAGCCACCCCGTAAAGCTTTGTTTATTTTTTAGTTTTGACGGCAAAAGATTTTTTAACAAATGCCAACTAAGTACAATCCCAAGATAGGTTCTACTAAAGTCAGATGAAGAGAAGAAGAAGACCTTGAAATTGCTATTAATAAAATATAAGATGACACTTATTGGATCAGAAAAGGTTTTACAGTTTTGAATATTCTAGGGAAAGCCCTAGAGCGAAATATAATAACCGGTTGTGATTCAAAAACAGCACTGAGTCCAGATCCTGTTTGGGTTTAGCCAATGAGGAAAGGCTTGAATGATTTCCTAAAATTTTCTCTACAAAACTTACCTGTTACAGGTAGTTCAATAAAACATGTTAAGCTTATTGTATACTCTTTTAATACGATTTCCTCTTTGTTTTTTAAGTGCTTTGTCAGCTGGCCATGTGTCCCTTGCGTGTCTGGCCATCTAACCCTGATACATGGGTTGGACACCTGTTACATAACTCAAAAAACCGAAACTAGTTTGAAATTTAGTATAACTTTGTGAAAGAAGTCGCAGCATATATACATTTTCCAGTGTTTTTTATGTGTTAGGGCTTGTTATTGGCATTTCAAAGAATCATGATCATCTATCCCTATTTTATACTACACTGTGTAAACCAGGGCGTTCTATGTTTGTGCGTTATGGTATTGAGAGACGAACCCGTCGTCGAAATGTTGACTATAGGGTTGGGCAGCAGGGTGGAGGGTACTCCACATCCCTCAAGGTCCCTCCACACCGCTGAAAGCTGCCCGACGTCCATACCTGCTATTGGTCCAAAACATGTCTTTCTCACCTGCCAGGGTCCATGCCTGAAACCCCCGCTGCCGCCTGGAGCCTCTACCCTCTTCTGCGGCGATCGTCAGGCAAATCCTGCACTCGTGGCTGCAGGGCACTCGACGCCATTGATAAGTTTTTCGATCCATGCCTTTACCTGCCAGCCATCTTCGTACGCCACAGTGCTGTGCGATCTGTACTGTGTTCGTACTGGACGCCCAGAGGCCAAAGTTATCGTGTGCAGACCGTTGCGTAGTGTCTCGGTCGACACAGTCACCAGCTGCCTCCAGAGAGCGCGCATCTCTTTTGCATTCTCGTCGTGGTACCTTTTCTGGATCATCAGTCTGCTGGCTGGTTTGATGCAGACCGCTAAAAATACTGCTCCTGTGCCAACCTTTTCATCTCTGACTACCAATGTCCTAAATAATTTTTTAACGTGTCCTACACTCTGCCTTCCCCTACAGTTACTACCCTCAACACCTCCATCAGGCGCCATGGAAATTATTCCTTGATTATTATCCACGTGTCTTATGATCCTATCACTTCTTTCCTCGTTGATTCTGTGGAGAAATTCCTCTATCTTTGCTTATAAGGCCACCTAATTTTCAACTACCTTTTGTAGAGCCACATCTAAAATACTTGGGTTCTCCTCTTTTCCTTCTAGTCCGTGATTCACTTCTATCCAATGCTGTGGTACAAACGAACGGCCGGCCGGTGTGGCCGTGCGGTTCTAGGCGCTACAGTCTGGAACCGCGGGACCGCTACGGTCGCAGGTTCGAATCCTGCCTCGGGCATTGATGTGTGTGATGTCCTTAGGTTAGTTAGGTTTAAGTAGTTCTAAGTTCTAGGGGACTGATGACCTAAGCAGTTAAGTCCCATAGTGCTCAGAGCCATTTGAACCATTGCCAAACGAACGTTCGCAGAAGTTTCATCTTCAAATGGTGTTTGATAATACAAGGGGCGTTCAGTAAGTAATGCAACACATTATTTTCCGAAAGCAGTTGGTTTTATTTAGGACAACAGTACACCGTATTGTCCCCCACTCATTTGGCTATTTTGCAACAACATCTCCGTTCAAAGCTACTACCCTACGCCACCTTACTGCATCCCCCCCAATTCGGCGGATCTGAGCGATAAAATCCTCGGCAGGCGGTCTAACCTGGATACGACGTACCTGTAAAACATCGTGGACTCACTTCCTAAACAAATCCAGACGGTTATGAAGTTCAGGGGCGCAATTACACGGCATTAAATGAAGCTTGTTAGGATTTCTCTATTTTAAGAGAATAGTAGTCGTCACACTCTTATGAAACTAGCCACATCTTTAAGCAAATACTAATAATCGACTTTAACTACATGTACTATTACGTGGCATGGACATCATTCGCTTAAAAGTATTGTGTAATCCATATTGCGAGAACTCGTATAAAACTGAAAGAACTTTCAAAGCAAAGATTTAGAACAAATAACAATAACCATTCGCCTTTTATACTTTTCATCAAGTTTAGGGACATTAAAGTGCAACATTCTTTTCTCTTTATTCACCACATACATTTTTAATAACTCAGGATACATTACCTCCAAAATTGAGCCACCCAACGCTGTCCAATAGCGCGGGGGAAGAATGATTGCCCGGAAGCCTCTGTATTGGCTGTAATTTTTCGAATTTTCTCCTCATGGTCACTGCGCTAGACCTTTGTGTGTGTGTGTAGGGAGGGGGGGGGGGGAGAGGGGAGGGAGGTAGTATGTGGTCTAACTCTTCCCGGAAAATGTTCTCTCGAAATTTCAATAGTAAATATCTCTGTGATGCACAACTCCTCTCTTGTAGTGTCTGCCAACTGAGTTTGTTGAGCATCTCCGTAACGCTGTCGTGTCGACGAAACGATCCCATGACGGAACGTGCCGCTCTCCGTTGGATCTTCTCTCTCTCTTCTAGCAGTCGCAGCTGGTAGGGATCCCAGATAAATGAACAATACTCAAGAATTAGTCGAACAAGCGCTTTATAGGCCGTTTCCTTCGTGGATGAATAATCTCCTTAAGATTCTTCCTATGAATCTGAGTCTGGCATCTGCTTTTTCCAATGTTTATTTTGTGTGGTCATTCCACTTAAGCTCGCTCTGGATAGTTACTTTAGGTATTTTACGGCAGATGCAGTTTCCAGCGGTTTATCATCAGCAGTGTAGCTATACAGTAATGGATTTCTTCTTCTATGTATGCGCAATACATTACATTATTTACGTTCAAGGTCAACTGCCAGAGTCTGCACCATTCATCAATTCTCTCGAGGTAATTCTGTAAATCGTTAATATCTTCTGGCGTTGCTATTTTATTATAGACAAATGCATCATATGCGAACGGCCTTACAGAGCATCCGACGCTTTCTATTAGATCATTTATATATACTGAAACAGTAACGGTCCATCACACTTCCTTGCGGTACTCCGGAATTTGCCTTTACATTTGTCGATTTTGTTCCGTTAAGAGCGACGTGTTGGGTTCTGTCTGCAAGGAATTGATGAATCCAGTCGCAAATCTGCTCCGATACTCGATAGGCTCATATTTTGTCACCATACAGCAGTCAAGGAAGACGGGATCAACCTGAGCCCCGTTCTCGACAGCGCTGTGGATCTGTCGTAGGAACAGAGCGAGCTGAGTTTTTCAGGATCTCTGTTTGCGGAATCCTTGTTGATTTTATAGAGGAGATCTTCCTTATCCAAGAACATCACAATTCTTGAGCATAAAAGGTGTTCCATAATCATACAACAGATGAACGTCAACGAAATAGGTCTATAATTTTGTGCATCTGTCCTACGACCATTCTTAAAAAAGAGAATGACCTGCACTTTCTTCCAGCCTCGAGGCGCCCTTCGTTGCTCACGAGCTGATTCTCTATCTGCTCAAAGTAATTTTCGGACAAGACATTCAGAACAATGTCACCCGAGTCGCTGACACCAGTTTTGATAGCATGACACTCCCAACCTACCTGGCATGTTGAAGTCATCCCGTATTACAACGCCATCATCACGAAATCGACTAAGCTCTGTCTGAAGCGCTCTACCACTAGAGCTCCTGACCCAGGCGGCCTATAATAGCATCCGAGTACCATTTTTGACCGATCTTTGATACTTCACAGAGATTAAATCACTATCGGAACCCGTCAAACCTCCTGAGATTTTATCGAATTCTGTACTGCAATAAGCACGCCGCCAGCACTGGCAACTAACCTATCCTTAAGATAAATATTCCAATCTGAACTTAGGATTTCGTTGCCATTAACATATGGTTTCAACCAGCTTTCTGTTCGTAATACTATCTGTGCATATAACCTCTGTTAAACGATATAATTCTGGAACCTTTCCTTGGATGCTTCTGCACTTTACTAAAATCATATTAACCTTTCCTGTCTCTGACTTGCGACGTCGAACGTTCTCTGAGGACGCTGTGGCTAATTTATCGGGTGGATCGTCTTTGATCCCAATGGCTTAAAAGAGCCCCAATCTGTTTTCTACCACGACAGATTGCTAGGTAGAGGAGAATAAATTCCATGGTCTGCCTGCACGCTGCCCCGACTTCAATCCTTTGGATTACTATCCGTGGGGGTATCTTAAGCAATTGGAGTATGCCGCAGACAATCTGGGTGCAGAAACCACCCATTATCGTGTCATGGAAGCCTGCAAAACCGTTCGACATCGTCAGGTATTTGAGAGGGTGCGACAGTCCATGATTCGAAGAGTACGTGCCTTTTTAAAAGCAATAAGAACACATTTCAAGCATCAATTATGAGTTTGCGTGTTGACAAGACACTTAGAAGTGAAATAAATAATGAGTGCAGGGAAGCTAAGGCGAAATGGCATCATGAAAAATGTGACGGAATCGAAAAAGCAATGATTGTCGGAAGGACTGACTCAGCAAATAGAGAAGGCAAAACAGCCTTTGGTGAAATTTAAGGTAAGGGCGGTAACATTAAAAGTGCAATGGGAATTCCACTGTTAAATGCAGGGGAGATAGCGGATAGGTGGAAAGAGTACACCGAAGGCCTTCATGAGGTGAAGAACTTGTCCGATGACGCGATGGAAGAAGAAATAAGAGTCGACAGGAAAGAGATAGTGGATGCAATAATAGAGTCATAACTTAAAAGCGCTTTGGAAGACAAGAGATCAAATAACGCAGAAGATATAGATAATATTTCGTCGGTATTTCTAAAATCACTGGGGGAAGTGGCAACAAAACGACTATTTACATTGGTGTGTAGAATGTGTGGGTCTTGCGAAGTACTGTCTGACTTTCGGAAAAACATCCTCCACATAATTCCGAAAACTGCAAGAGCTGACAAGTGTGGGACTTATGGCACAATCAGCTTAACATCTCATTTATGCCGGCCGCGGTGGTCTCGCGGTTCAAGGCGCTCAGTCCGGAACCGCGTGGCTGCTACGGTCGCAGGTTCGAATCCTGCCTCGGGCATGGATGTGTGTGATGTCCTTAGGTTAGTTAGGTTTAAGTAGTTCTAAGTTCTAGGGGACTGATGACCTCAGAAGTTAAGTCCCATAGTGCTCAGAGCCATTTGAACCATCTCATTTATCCAAGCCGCTGACAAGAATAATATGCAGAAGAATGGAAAAGAAAACTGAGAATGTGTTAAATGACGATCAGTTTGGTTTTAGGAAAGGTAGAGCACCAGAGAGGCAGTTCTGACGCTGTGGTCGATAATGAAAATAAGACTGAAGGAAAATCATGAAACGGTCATAGGATTTGCCGACATGGGAAAAAAGCGTTCGACAATGTAAAATTGTTCGAAATTATGAGAAAAATAGGAGTAAGCTATAGGGAGTGAAGGGTAATATACAATATATGCAAGAGCCAATAGGGAATAGTAAGAGTGGACGACCAAGAAAGAAATGCTCGGATTAAAACGGGTGCAAGACAGGGGTGTAGTCTTTCGCCTTTGCTGTTCAGTCTGTACATCGAAGAAGCAATGACGGAAATAAAAGAACCTTTCAGGAGTGGTATTGAAACTCAAGGTGAATGGATATCAATGATATCTCTTATACTGGTGTCCTGAGTGAAAGAGAATTACAGTATCTGTCGAATAGAGTAAACAGTCTGCTCAGTGCAGAGTATGGACTGAAAGTAAATTGAAGAAAGACGAAAGCAATGAGAAGTACCAGAAAAGTAGCAAGAAACTTAAGATCAAAATTGGTGATCATGAAGTAGGTGAAGTCAAGGCATTCTGCTACCTAGGCAGCTACATAACCCATGATGACCAGATCAAGGAGAATATAAATTAAATTAGCACTGGCAAAAATGGCATTTCTGGCCAAGAGAAGTCTACTAGTATCGAACATAGGCGTTATCTGAGAAAGAAATTTCTAAGAATGTACGTTTGGAGCACAGAACTGTGTGGTTGTGAAACATACAGCTATTGAGCTGATTAATTAGACTGCAAATTGACGTTGGTGGTCCTCATGACAGTTCTGAATTGAAGGGAGCTATTGCCGATATTTACTATTTCTGTTAAGACTGCAAGTGTGCCGGCCTCTGTGACCGAACGGTTCTAGGCGCTTCAGTCCGGCGCCGCGCGCCTGTTGCGGTCGCAGGTTCGAATCCTGCTTCGGGCATGGATGTGTGTGATGTCCTTAAGTTAGCTAGGTTTAAGTAGTTCTACGTCTGGGGGACTGATGACCTCAGATGTTAAGTCCCATAGTGCTCAGAGCCATTTGAACCATTTTTGAACTGCAAGTGTAGGCGTTGGTCTTCACGGAGATTATACTTCAGTGATTTCCGCTACTACCGAATTGAAACGATTTTGCTTCGGAAGGCGTGGATGATAATAGTTTTAGAACACTGTGCAACAGGTATGTCCTTCAGCGTTGCATATCTGCAATTAGTGTGTGCCCTAGTGGCCCAAGTGGATTGTTGGTTCATTCGGTTGTTGAAATAAGCGGTTGTTAAGGTATTGTAATTTGGATAACTCCCTAGCAACCCACTCAAGAACTGCTCGTGGTATGGAGCTCGGGTTACAGTAGGATACCTGTTAAGCCATCAGGGAAAAGATTTCATGGTACTAGAGGGAGCTGTAGATGATAATAACTGTAGGGGAAGACAAATAATCGAGAATGTAGGTTGTAAGTGCTACTGTAAGATAAAAAAGTATGTTCACGAGCTATAGTCATCTAAATTTTAACCTTCAATTAATAATTCGAAAACAAAGGATTTTCGGAAACATGTCTGTGTGAGCTTTTTTCCTTCTTTTAGTGTGATTAACCTGTAACTAAGGTTTGTAAAAGTACTTTTTAACTCCCTGTGTAACATACCTTCCGCCATAGACGGGTCGGTGGCTTGCTGAGTATGTATGTAGATGTAGATTTTCGGTTTTGATGGCTAGTGGTGGAATAGGGTGGTGCGTTAACTGGCACGGGATGACACGAGTGCGTAAGCGCGAGAATAGAGCCCGGCGACACGGCACACGGAGGGGGGGGGGCTAATCCCAAAAAGCTGGCCAAAAGTCGAAAACGTTATAAATTCGGCTGAAAGTCAGTACTCGGGCGTTTCCTGGGTCGCTGATTATGAGTCCGAAGCCAAAATTAAAAAAAAAAAGAAACAAAATGGCGGATTTAACATTAATCACTTTTATAGAGAAAATACACAATACACCCACGTGCTGTATAACACAATAAAACATAGAATCGGTTGATACAAAGTTCATAGATCGTCATCCGGAGAATAAGCTGATTCACAATCAGTTGATTCAACTTTTGAATCGCTGGAGCTTACTGTACTTGCTGGTATACGTGGTGCAACTAACAATGAAACTACTTCTGGGAGCAACGACTTCGAGGTTTTTCGAGGCAATTCGTGCAAACTGGAAATAAATGGATCGGATATTAATAATAGGAGAAAAAAATGTCTTTCATTGTTTTGGTTGGAGAACACATTCTTGCAAAATCTGCACGAAACTATTTTACGTATTTATTAGTAGACTCTTGAGTGTCTTCGGTCATCTACCCTATCGGTAATATAGATGAGTTTATCACTTCTGCCCCATGAATCAATACCTTATGTACCGAAGTCGGTATGTAGAACAGCGGATATAGATGCACAAAGCAGCGAGCTCTCTGTGAGGCATAACACTGGAATTATATAAAATCGATTTCATGGCCACTTGAGATTGTTTGCAATATAACATGGAAACTCTTAATCAAGTCCTCATCTACCCCTGTCACAGCAGCAGAAATGCTTGAGTTTTCCAAAAATCGTCGAGCGGTACTTTTTCAATCGCTGCATACACTTCAGTCACTTTCTCATTCAAATGACCTTTCAATATCGAAAAATTTCCCCTCTTTTCAGGCCACATGCCTTACCTTCATCAGCGACAGATTCTGTAATTAAAATACTGGGTGATCAAATGTCAGTATAAATTTGAAAACTGAATAAATCATGGAATAATGTAGATAGAGAGGTACAAATTGACACACATGCTTGGAATGACATGGGGTTTTATTAGAACCAAAAAAATACAAACGTTCAAAAAATGTCCGACAGATGGCGCTTCATCTGATCAGAATAGCAATAATTAGCATAACAAAGCAAGACAAAGCAAAGATGATGCTCTTTACAGGAAATGCTCAATATGTCCACCATCATTCGTCAACAATAGCTGTAGTCGAGGAATAATGTTGTCAACAGCACTGTAAAGCATGTCCGTAGTTATGGTAAGGCATTGGCGTCGGATGTTGTCTTTCAGCATCACTAGAGATGTCGGTCGATCACGATACACTTGCGACTTCAGGTAACCCCAAAGCCAATAATCTCACGGAGTGAGGTCTGGGGACCTGGGAGGCCAAGCATGACGAAAGTGGCGGCTGAGCACACGATCATCACCAAACGACGCGCGCAAGAGATCTTTCACGCGTCTAGCAATATGGGGTGGAGCGCCATCCTGCATAAACATCGTACGTTCCAGCAGGTGTTTATCAGCCAGGATGGGGATGATGCGATTCTGTAACATATCGGCGTACCTCTCACCCGTCACGGTAGCAGTTTTGCTGTCCAGCGCCATCAGTCGGACATTTTGTGAACTTTGTTTTTTTTTTTTTGTTCTAATAAAACCCCATGTCATTCCAAGCATGTGTGTCAATTTTTACCTCTCTATCTACATTATTCCATGGTTTATTAAGTTTTGAAATTTATACTGACTTTTTGATCACACTGTATAATAGGCTATCTTTGTAGGTGGATAATTCCATATTTAACCTCGGTACTATTATTCATTCCAAAATATTATTTGAAAAAGAGAAGAGTACATTCATAAAAGTGAATTACGTATCATAGAACTCGAAACACCATCAAGGCCGCAGATAAATTCAAGAAAAAGAGCAACACTCCGTTCCGTTGATGTACGAAATACAATAAACTATGTTTTATGTTGCAAGAATTCGTACCAATGACACAGTTGCAGCTAGACGTAGTAAGTTTTAATTTTTTTCATTCAATAATGGTTCCATCAACAACGTGCGATCGATCAGATCGTCGAACTCTGCAAAACTTATGAAGTTTTCTCTTCGTGTTTAAAATTTTCCGTTGTAGTTTTCCCTTCATTTACGCGTAAATGATTCGTTTATTATTATCGCTTGGACTATTATATTAATTTTATGTTACACTGTAATTTTCTGCTTACTTGCGGCTGTTGATTCCACCCTTAAGAATTGAAATCGATTGATTTTTAGAGATTTTGCGTCCTGTCGAGCGTAGCGTTGAAATATTTGCTCACTGCGCGACGCGGCTAGCTTGCTGAATGCTTGCCTTTCAACTGTCCTACAATAGCAGGCGTACAGGCTAGGGGGCTCTAGCCACCGGAATTCGACCTTCGGACCCTTACCCGACCAAACCCACGAGTAAAAATTGCCGGGACTTGAACTTTATTTTTCGACTTTAGGCCAGCTTTTTGGGGTTTGGTCCCACCGTGCGGCGGCCCAGATAGGCGCGCGCCAGGCGGTGGCGCGTTTCGCAGCTGCGCGGTGCGTCGCCCTCGCCTCGCCGTGCCCGCGGCCGCCTCCGCGGGATTATCCGCGACCCAGTTTCCACCTGCCGCCTGCCGCCTCCCAGCTGCCCGCTACCCACATACTAATAGCACACCACACGACAAGCGCTCGCGGCTGTCTCTGGCTGCCTCGCGACCGTCTACGGCGTGTCTCCCTCGCCGTGTCTACGCCACTGTGACACCAAGGTACCTCTCTGAAATGGCTACCCCTGTGGCCAATAACGAAACAGGCGTCTAAGGCTAACAGAAATGAGGACGCTCAGTTATCGAGCAAACAGTTAGGTATCTCTAACGTCTGTCCACCATGATCTTTTGCGACTCCTTAATGCCCATTTCTGCTCTTTAATTCAGGAGAAGCCACATGAAGGCAATGGTACATTGGAGATTTATCACAAACACGTAACTCTTTTTACTGTTTGTTATAATTAAATGTCAGCTAATGACATGTCGCTGTTAAAAAGCCTTCGATCACTGTTAAGGTAAAAGCAAACGTCCAGTTTCTTGTGATTCAAGCATAGTGAGAAGTAGAAAGCAGTAAGTTTGCACACGACCATATCCTAAACTAATTTTTTCCGTCTTTGTGTTTTTAAAAGATTCCCAGAGTTTCGTACTAATGTAATAAAAAAGGCTGTTGTGCAATGTTCAATGTTATTTACCTATAATATCGCTTGCAAAGGATCGAATGCCATGTGCTAACCCCTTTTCATTCAGCTCAGTTTTGCTTTAGTGGCTCGTCTTATTCTGTATACGTATCATTTATCACATTCTCTTCAGTAAGGAGATTCATTTGGAGTTTCCCAGTGAACTTTCCAAGTGAATTTTCTCACGATATGCAGACCTATTCTACAGAGAAGACACGTTTTGCAAATCTGAACAGCCTAACCTGTTTTCATGACCTGATGTTTTCATTAATCTGCAAAAATTGCTACCTTTGGCAAAAAAAAAAAAAAAAAAAGGTTGAAATGGCTCTGAGCACTATGCGACTTAACTTCTGAGGTCATCAGTCGCCTAGAACTTAAAACTAATTAAACGTAACTAACCTAAGGACATCGCACACATCCATGCCCGAGGCAGGATTCGAACCTGCGACCGTAGCGGTCGCTCGGCTACAGACTGTAGCGCCTAGAACCGCACGGTCACTCCGGCCGGCTGCTACCTTTGCACTGGAGCGAAAAGGGGTTAACACGTGACAGTTGACCCCCTCTCCCTGAAATCTTGATTGCGATGAAAGACTGATCTGTAGCATAGCCCATGTTCTAAGTTATGCTGGAAGGCAGTATTTTAGTTTTGGCAACGAATGTGAATGCTAAAAAAGGTTGTGGTAACAGACTGACCTGTAACATAACCTAATGTTTACGTGTGCACCATATATATCACATTGCGTCATAATTGACAAACCTTTCGTCATAAAAATTAGAACTATAAGGTAAATCCAGAGAACCTCTCTTAGATGAGAGACAAGTCTAAGCAAGTGTTGTGATGCATATTTTGTACATGTACACATTCCGATATCCCGAGCTATTCGAAAATAAAATCTCAATATTTGTGACAGGGAAGAATGTAAATGTCGTTGCTGCTCGTCTCACTCGCAACAGTGCATTTGTCCCTTTCTTAACCACACTGATATCACAAAATCTAACAAAGTATTCCTGAGAGAGAGCGCTTTTATATGTAAATAACATCGAGTACTGCAGAACACATGTTTATTAAATTAATACCAAAGTCCGAGAATCTTTTACAAACGCAAAGACGAAGAAAAAGTTAGTACTTGGCTGGGTGCTTATGAACTGCCAGAGTGTTCGCAAAATCCTACGCTTGCTATTTACCAATTTAGACTTTAACTTTTATCTTAACCGTGATCTGAATGCTTTTTGACGCTGATAGGTCATTAACTGACATTTAATTGTAATAAATCCTAGAAACAGTGACGTGTTTGCGATAAATCTTGAATTCGCCTTAGCTTGACTCGGCTTATCGCCACCTAAACAGCACAAAAAGACATCCTGAACTCATAAAAGTTCATAGTAGCGTGACCTTAGAGACATCTATAAGTTTTATCGGTGGTTAAGCGTCCCCATTTCTGTTAGCCCTGAATGACTGTAATTTACCGCTGGCCGGCCGGGATGGCTGAGCGGTTCTAGGCGCTTCAGTCTGGAACCACGTGACCGCTTCGGTCGCAGGTTCGAATCCTATCTCGGGCATGGATGTGTGTGATGTCCTTAGGTTAGTTAGGTTTAAGTAGTTCTAAGTTCTAGAGGACTGATGACCTCAAAAGTTAAGTCCCATAGTGCTCAGAGCCATTTGAACCATTTTTGAACTCACCGCTCCTTACCTTCTAGATGTCCGCCCCGGTAGCTGAGTGGTGCCGGCACGGTAGCTCAGCGTGTTCGGTCAGAGAGGCAGTGGCCCTCTGAAATAATCATAATTAAAAAAAGAAAAGTGGTCAGCGTGACGGATTGCCGTCCTACGGGCCCGGGTTCGATTCTCGGCTGGGTCGGGGCTTCCCTCCGCTCAGGGAGTGGGTGTTGTGTTGTCTTCATCATGATTTCACCCCCATCCTGCGCGCAGGTCGCCCAATGTGGCGTCGAATGTAATAAGACCTGCACCACGGCGGCCGGACCTGCCCCGCAAGGGGCCTCCCGGCCAATGACGCCAAACGCTCATTTCCATTTTTTTTAACCTTCTAGTAGCCTCCCTCCCTCCTTGCCAGCGTTTTATCCATCGATCAAGTGGAGATGGGCTTTTTTGGCTCCTCTTGCTCCTCTTGCGGCCTGGATACTGTGGCGCAGACATGTATCCTTAAACAAACAAGACAATTATTACGTATCTTTATTTTTTCGAGGGGATAATTAAGGCTTTATGGCTACCTCTCGTATGCTTCGGAATAATTCGTCTTTTCCGTAAGGTAGAACAGATCGCCGCCGGGCCGGCCTCCACTCTCCTGTGCCCGTCCATGTCCCACACATACACGTGCGCAACAAGCTTTCTGTAGCAGATAAGCACTCCACTTGCTTTGATAGAGGGGTCGGTCAGTAGAAAGGGTCGAAAGGGGAATAACCCGGCGGCAGAGAGGGAAGGAGCACAAGAACAACACTTAAGTGGAACAATAGTGCTACATGCTGACTCATGTTCTTCAAACGCGATTTAGAAGTGTTATCTTGACGATCGAAATGTTTCTAGCAAAGGACAGCGACAGCTTATACCGATGGACTTCAACGGAAGATTGTCAACAAATTTTTCGAACGCTGTTCTCTTGAAGACATGACACTAAATGGATCAGAAATTGTGCACGGAAAATTTATAGCGGCGGCGAGGAGCTCTTGTAGGCTGGGCCCGACAGGGAGAGCAAGGGGCGATTCCAAGGAATGGGGAAGGGGGAGGTGTGAAAGGGGCGAGCGGCTGCCGTGAGTGTGGTGACCCTCGATGAAACAGAAGCATTCATGTTTATAATATACAATTTCTACATCGCACAGCTAACTATCGAAGAATAAAATAGAGCGAAAACTAGATACGCTAAAAAAATGGTAAGGAATTCTACACTGATATGACAAAAGTCATGGGCTACCGATATGCGCTTATACAGATGGCGGCAGTATAGCGTGTACAAGGTATAAAAGGCGAGTGGATTGCGAAGCTGTCACTTGTACTCAAGTGATCCGACATGATTATGGCTGCACCACGACAATTAACAGACTTATAAATTATAGATTTTTTTAGATTTTACACTACATTAAGATTGCTACACCACTAAGATGACGTGCTACAGATGCGAAATTTAACCGACAGCAAGAAGATGCTGTGATATGCAAATGATTAGCTTCTCAGAGCATTCACACAAGGTTGGCGCCGGTGGCGACACCTACAACGTGCTGACATGAGGAAAGTTTCCAACCGATTTCTTATACACAAACAGCAGTTGACCGACGTTGCCTGGTGAAACGTTGTTGTGATGCCCCGTGTAAGGAGGAGAAATACGTACCATCACGTTTCCGACTTTGATAAAGGTCGGATTGTAGCCTATAGCGATTGCGGTTTATCATATCGCGACATTGCTGCTTGAATGGTCGAGATCCAATGATGTTAGCAGAATATGGAATCGGTGGGTTCAGGAGGGTAATACGGACCGCCGTGCTGGATCCCAACGGCCTCGTATCACTAGCAGTCGAGATGACAGGCATCTTATCCGCTGGCTGTAACGGATCGTGCAGCCACGTCTCGATCCCTGAGTCAACAGATGGGGACGATTGCAAGACAACAACCAACTTCACGAACAGTTCGACGACGTTTGCAGCAGCATGGACTATCAGCTCGGAGACCACGGCTGCGGTTACCCTTGACGCTGCGTCACAGACAGGAGCGCCTGTGTTGGTGTACTCAACGACGAAATTGGGTGCACGAATGGAAAAACGTCATTTTTTCGGATCAATCCAGGTTATATTTACAGCATCATGATTGTCGCATCCGCGTTTGGCGACATCGCGGTGAACGCTCATTGGAAGCGTGTATTGGTCATCGCCATACTAGCGTATCACCCGGCGTGATGGTATGGGGTGCTATTGGTTACACGTCTCGGTCACCTCTTGTTCGCATTGGCGGCACTTTGAACTGTGGACGTTACATTTCATATGTGTTACGACCCGTGGCTCTACCCTTCATTCGATCCCTGCGAAACCATACATTTCAGCAGGATAATGCACGACCGCATGTTGCAGGTCCTGCTCGGGCCGTTTTTGGATACAGAAAATGTTCGACTGCTGCCCTGATCAGCAGATTCTCCAGATCTCTCACCAATTGAAAACGTCTGGTCAATGGTGGCCGAATAACTGGCTCGTCACAATACGCCAGTCACTACTCTTAATGAACTGTGGTATCGTGTTGAAGCTGCATGGGCAGCTGTACCTGTACACGTCGTCCAAGCTCTGTTTGACTCAATGCCCAGGCGTATCAAGGCCGTTATTACGGCCAGAGGTGATAATTCTGGGTACTGATTTCTCAGGATTTGTGCACCCAAATTGCGTGAAAATGTAATCACATCTCAGTTCTAGTATAATATATTTGTCCAATGAATACCCGTTTATCATCTGCATTTCTTCTTGGTGTAGCAGTTTTAATGGCCAGTAGTGTATTACGCAAATTCAGATTTCGGCTAGTAGCTAGGTATTCTCACTGCACTATTTCCTGTTCTCAATGCATATAAGTCCCTGTTGTTAGGGCGTCAGTCACAGTTCTTTGAATGCACTCTATAATTTATGTCACATAAAACAGTCGCTGAGTGCACCCACTTTCTGAATGGAAGGTATCCTGAGGAATTAAGAGACTTCGAAAGCAGAATTGTAGTTGAAGCTAGACGCATCTGACATGTCATTTTGCAGATCGTTAGGGAATCCAATATTCCGAAATCCACAGTGTCAAGACTGTGCCGAGAATACCAAATTTCAGGTATTACCTCTCATCAAGGACAACACAGAGGCCTTCACTTAACGACCGAGAACAGCAGCCTTTGCGTGCATTGTGAGTTCTAACAGACTTGAAATAACAGCTGAAGTCGATGTAGGACGTACGACGAACGTATCCGTTAGGGCAGTGCGGCGTAATTTTTCGTTGATGGGGTATGACAGCAGACGGCCGACGCGAGTGCTTTTGCTAAGAGCAAGACGTCACCTGCAGTCCCTCTCCTCGTCTCGTGACCGTATTTGTTGGATACCCGACGTATGGAAAACCATTGCCCGGTTAGGTGGGCGCCGATTTCAGTTGATAAGAGCTGATGGTAGGGTCCGATTGCGGCGCAGACCCCACGAAGCCATTGACTCAGGTTATTAACAAGGCATTGTGCAAGCTAATGGTGGCTCCATAGGGCATAGGGCAGCGGTTGCACCGAATGCACTGGGTCCTCTGGTCTAACTAAACTGATCACTGACTGGAAATGGATATGTTCGGCTACTTGGACACTATTTTTAGCCGTTGATGTTCCCAAACAACGATGGCAATTTTGTGAATGACAATATGTCGTGCCACAGGGTCAACTTTGTTCGCGACGGGTCTGAAGAACATTCTGGACAGTTCGAGCGAATGATTCGGCCACCCAGATCGCCCTACAAGAATTCCATCGAACATTTATAGAACTGGATCGAGAGGTCAGTTGGCGCACAATATCCTGCACCGGCAACTCTTTCGCAATTATGGAACCTATAGAGGCAGCATCGCTGAGTATTTCTGCGGAGTACTTCCGGCGACTTGTTGGGTCCATTTCACGTCTAACTGCAGCACTATGCCGTGCAAAAGGAGGTCCGACACATCTTGGCAGGCATCCCATGACTTCTGTCACCTCAGTGTACAAATAAAAAGGTGCATTTAACACAGGATGCTTTTGAGTTGTCTTGTGACGCCATCCCCAAGTGACTCTGAGAAGCTCAGCTGCAGAAACCAGCATGGGTTTAGGAAACAGCGGTCATACGAGACACAGCTGGCCCTCTTTATGCATGATATTCAGCAGGCTCTAGATACTGGCTCCCAGGCTGATGCCATATTTCTCGACTTTCTAATGGCGGTCGACTCAGTTCCGCACTGTCGCTTGCTCCAAAAAGTGCGCACTTACGGTCTATCCGATGACATATGCGGTTGGATAGAAAGTTTTCTAACAGACAGGGAGCAGTATGTCGTCCTGAATGGGGTGAGTTCTACAGAAACAATCGCAACTTGAGGTGTGCCCCAGGACAGCGTAATAGGTCCGGTGCTTTTTACGATTTACGTAAACGATCTCGTTGATGGCATTGACAGCGGCATTAGACTGTTTGCCGATGATGCTGTAGTCTACAGGAAAGTAGTATCACAGGAAAGTTGTGAACAAATCAATGAGGATTTGCAGAAAATAAATGCGTGGTGTAATGACTGCCAGTTATCTCTCAATATACCTAAGTAAAACCTACTGCGTATAACAAGGCGAAAATCCCCATTAATGTACGAGTACAAAATAAATGCCCAGTCTTTGGAAGCGGTAACATCCGTCAACTATCTGGGTGTGACTATTCGAAATGATCTCAAATGGAATGATCAGATGACACAAGTAACGGGTAAGGCAAACTATAGATTGAGGTTTATTGGTAGAATCCCGAAGCGATGCAGTCCTTCAACAAAGGAAATAGCTTAAAATACGTTACATCGTCCAGTCTTAGAGTATTGTTTGTCTGTATGGGACCCTTACCAGCTGGGCCTGATTCAAGAGATTGAGAAGGTTCAAAGAAGAGCGGCAAGATTCGTGACTGGTTCATTTAGCCATCGCGAGAGCATTACAAATCTCATTGAAAGTTTGAAGTGGGACACACTTGCAGATAGACGCCGCGCTTAACAGAAGGGGCTGCTTACTAAATTCCAAAATCTGATCTTCACAGAGGGTGTAGAGCATATATTATTATCACCAACTTTCAAATCGCACAATGATCACCATTCAAAGATAAGTGAAATTAGAGCTCGTACTGAGGCGTTCAGACAATCGTTTTTCCCTCTCGCTATCCACGAGTGGACCAGAGGGGGGGGGGGGGGGGAACTTTGGCTTAGCAAAGAGGCACATTCGTTGTCTGACCGTATCTCCTATCAACAACAAATCTGACACTGTTCGCGAGTCTCCAGATAGAGGCAGCAAACCATACGAAGTTGAGTAAGCAAAGACAGGAAGGGAAAGAGCCAAGGAAAAAGCAACGAAGTGGCTAACTTCTCGAAAGACTGAAAGAGACAACATTCAGCTCATTTACAGGTTCACATAGCCGTTGTTTTCAGATTTGTGGCTACAGTCGCAGTGCTTAATGAAATACTAGCTGTCAGTGTATGCTTTGATTACATATTGCGTAGATTATGACATTGTCCGAGCTGTGACAGTTTGTTACTGTTACCATTCTTAAATTAATTACCTATTCTTCTCAAATTTTCTGACAATTGTTTCAGAAATTCTGTATTACCCTGAAAAGTAAATTCTTGGATTCATGCTAAGGTGATGTACCAAGTACGTATGTAACCAAATTATTATTATTATATTAAACATTTTATATAGTCCATTCCTTTTTTTATTAAAATCGTAGTCATCCGCAGCACGTTAAAATAGTGGGTCGTTGCAAGTAATACTTGCGGGGAGAAGTGCGGGGAGACAGTAACCGAACTCTGCACACGCGCCTGGATTTTGCTCAGTGACCTAATGGAAGTGACCTTCGCGCGTTGGGTACCGTTAGTTAGCGAGCGCTTTTAATCGTGCTGTGAAGCCACATTTTCGTAAACAAAGAAGCGAGCGATAGAGCCGTCTATATCGAGAGCGAACTTGGGAATGTGACTAAATACAGTCATTTTCGTGTTTAAAATACGGTACGTAATTGCCTCTGTCTTTGGGATTTACTTTCAAAATTTGCTAGTCACCACGTATGCAAAAAATAAGTAATAAAAGATAAAATCAAGCATTAAGACTAAAGCAGCCAATGGTTTATTGAACAAAGTTCCCAAAATGTGCGAAGAGAATTGTTAAGCTAAAGTATCGCTCATTTTTTAACTGTTATGTTACACAGGGCATTGGCGTATACAGGCGTGTAGCGAATCAAGTTATGATTCATGAATTTCATATTTGAGAGAAACTTACAATGAACTGAAGGTAGATCCTCCTTTCTTTTTTTTCTTTTTTTTTTCTTCGAGTTTCATTGAATCACGTTTCTACTTCGTCAGAACTGTAAGCTTGACCAAGGGCTGCAGAAAGAAGCTAGTGTATTTTTGATTTCTCGGTATGCTGAAACGTTACCTTCATGAGTATGTTCTAAAAACAACTGTTGAAAGTTGTCTGTTCCTTTCGTGTGCGCAAACGCTGTCTAATTTGGATATTATTCTGAAATACACTCACCTCGCATCTTGATCGATGGTGTGCCGCCGACGTGTACCTGAAAGATAGTTACCACCTCACCACGATATTATTGCACTTGGCCTCCCGCGGCTATTATCGGAAACACACAGTGACGTTACAGTAAACAAAAACCTGATGTAGTGTTTCGACTGTCGTACGCGCTGTGGAAATACTGGTACTTCACGAGAAAGTTGTCTGCTTAAAACAGCAGAGCACACGCTGATCGGCTTCACTCCCAGGAGCAAAAATATTGTGGTCGACTAATAGGTGGCCTTGATTTCACACTCACAAACAAACTAAATAACCAGACAGAGAGTCAACGGAGGGGGAGAGGTGTGCAAATCCAAACAAAATATCCCTGAAACTCAGGGAGCCTATTAATGTGCAAGATAAATGTATTCAAGCACCAAGTCGATACACAACTTGAACGACCAAATGGTGTGACACATTAGTGTTTATGTGAGGTATTTGTTAACAAACAAGGGAATCAAAACTTTCTGGCATATCGTAACTGTGTTCACGACCGAGTCTCCATCCCAGAACCTTTGCCTTTCGTGAACAAATACTTTACCGATCACCTTTTTTGTTACATCTCATGCATTGTTTTAGTACAGACAATAGGTTTTTCTGTACAAAAAATCCATTCCACCACCCCAATATTATTCTAGAACTACGGATAAAATGGAATGGAAGGAAATAATACTTGTTTTGGTTGTGTACCCATAAAATTTATATGGTCAAACATGTAAATTTAGAACAACAAGGTACAGCACCAGATTTAATAAAAATGTCAAAATCATGCGTCATCAGTGTGTGCAGCATTTCAGTTATCCGGTAAAATGAATCCAAGCTATCTTCCTTCTCTTTTGTCGCTTCCTTAAACCTCTCCACAAGAAAAGACAGGTCGGCTGTCAGATCAGTAACTGGAATGTATCAATGCGTCTCGTGGATAATAATCAGATATAGCTTGGGTACGAAGAATAAAGTTATGCTCGTGTGGATGTGGTACTTTGTAACCACAGCAGCAAATTAAACCTTTGAAGCCTTCAAAATTTTGTTGTGTATCACATTTCTAAGTATGTGATCTTTCTTGTTAATAGTGAATGACACCCCATATGACAGTTTCGTATCCTATTATTTTATTATCTTCTTTTCTCCAGCAAATGCATAACGAGCATCTGATTATATAGCCAAGTCACCAACAGTAAGGAGCCGAGCGGTCTAAGGCGCTGCAGTCATAGACTGTGCAGCTGGATCCGGCGGCGGTTCGAGTCCTCCCGCGGGCACGGGTGTGTGTGTTGGTCCTTAGGATAATTTAGGTTAAGTAGTGTGTAAGCTTAGGGACTGATGACCTTAGCAGTTGAGTCTCATAAGGTTTCACACACATCAACAGTAAGGACGCTATCCTCAACAGGTGAGGTGAAGCACAGAATACCGAAATACGAGAAGTTGCTAGGCCCATGTTATGATACGGAAACAGAGACAGACATTAGCGCTCTTAATGGTCTGGCAGTGAACTGTGAAAACGGAAAAATGTGACGCGATAGGCTGTATATTTTCTTTGCGAAATACGAGTACTATATGATAATATTTTTCACTTACATTCTGTGGGTGAGTCTGTTAGTCGGGTGGTAATGCGTATTTATTTGTAAAACCTAAGATTGCAATTTCGTCCATGTGGCTGTTATCAAGTGGAAATTATGTTCCTAATTACAACTTGTTGTATGTACTGCACTCTTCGAATTGCATTGTAAATATGTTGCTTGTACTCTGTTTAATTTTTGCTCGCACCCGTAATATTAAGTGAGGTAAACGATTTCATATTTGTGTCTGTTTCATATGAAGCAGATGCTGGTTTCATCGTTTGGTATTCTGAGAACTCGTATTCATTTGTTACTGTTTACGAATCCACGTGTGAACTGCTCAATTTAAATGCATTGAAGTATATTGCTCTTAATCTACGTTATTTTTCCCCATCCGTTTCTCGTATTCACGCATTTAACGGAAGCCGCGAAATTTTTATTGACTTCTGACAAAATGAGCTGTTTGTAGTATCTGTTAATAATCAGTGAAAAAATTAGAGTAACTACCGTCGTATCTTTAGCATTTTCAAGGAAGAACGTCCTAGTCACCTAGACTGCAAAGTATACTCATCTACATCTATGAGGGTTGCCCCGAAAGTAATGCACCACATTTTTTCTTCAACAATTCTTTATTGAACATAATGAGAATTACATACACGAAAGAATGATGTTTTATCTATACACCCTATTTTACATGTAATCTCCATCCTACTCTATGGCCTTCCTCCAGCGCTAAACAAGGGCGGGTATGCCTTGTCGGTACCAATCCTTGTTCTGGTGGCGGAGCCAGTGCTTCACCGTGTGAATCACATCCTCATCGTCCTCAAAATGTCTTCCACGAATGGCATCCTTTAATGGTCCACAAAACTGGAAGTCCGAGGGCTCGCTGCTATATGTCAGCAATGACAGCTTTGGTCTCCTCGACCGCTGCAAATCGTGGAGCTCCACCGAACCGCCTTCTGATGACGTCACCCTCCGTGTCCAGCGACTAACTGTACTTCTGTCGACAGCAGATGTTCCATAGACATTGCACACGCGTTTGTGAGTATCCCCCACAGTTTCTTTCTCTGCAGTGAGAAGTTCAATGACGGCACGTTGCTTGTAACGTCCGTCACCTACAGACGCCGTTTTGAAATTGTCCTGCAGCTACGTTATCTGTCAGAAGTGACGGAAACTTGGCACGCTCAACCAGGAGACTTCAAATAATACGCACGTAACGTTTCACATTCGTAGCATTGTTTTCGGCTGAGAAAAAAATGCGGTGCATTACATTCTGGGCAACCCTCGTACGTCCATACTCTGCAAGCCACTGTGAAATGCATGGCAATCAGTGGCAGGGGGAAGCGCCGTTAAAAGGAGAGTTACGTACTTATACCGTGACAAGATGTATCATAGAGTTGAATACCAATACCATCAGAACCTACGGACCTCCATTCAACACGAGAAAGTACGGAAAACGGAGGTAAGCAAAAATAAAGTAAAATAAAAGCATTGCACTAACCCCGCCAACGACGGTCCCAAGGCCGGTGCCTCGTCTTGCAAGTTAAGAGGAAAGAGGAACGGCAGGAGCAACAATGTCGTTAAAAAAATCTGGGTCCATCTGGCTCCGGATGGTAGCAACCTGTCAGGGCCCCTGCCTGGGGTTACTGGTGAAACCCTTGTATCCAGACGCGTCTGAGTGGCAGCCACCGCTACTCTGGTCAGAGTCTGTTAGCTCTGTGAGTACGGCTGCCATTGAACCCTCTGGAACTCAAAATTCCAGTCGCTGTTATGTGAGATACTTTGGGAATTCACCACCAATACCTCAACACCAACCAATAGTCATTACAGGACAATGAGAAAAAATCTACTAACCTGGAGGCCAGTTAGTAACACTGGATAATAGACCAGATCATCGTATTCCAGGAGATCAGGCTTGTCATGATGAGAGGAACTGTTGCTTCTCAAAAACAAGACTAATAGGATATTTTACATGGAAACAATCAATACTAACACACTACTGAAACCAGGTAAATTGAAACAACTGACAAACACCAAGGATAAATTCAGTATCAAAATTCTGGCAATACAGGAAATACTGATTCGGATGATAATTAATTTGACTCGGAGAACTACAGAATTTCCTAGGGCAAATCAATCATAACCATCCCAGGAAGAAATCTCAAACTATTTGGAACGTGATTTAAAGTACAAAAATCGATACTAGACTCTGTAATAGATTTCATTTCAAAATCAGAAAAAAATAACACTCACGACAAAAAAAATGGTTCAAATGGCTCTGAGCACTATGGGATTCAACATCTTAGGTCATAAGTCCCCTAGAACTTAGAACTACTTAAACCTAACTAACCTAAGGACATCACACACACCCATGCCGGAGGCAGGATTCGAACCTGCGACCGTAGCAGTCCCGCGGTTCCGGACTGCAGCGCCAGAACCGCACGGCCACCGCGGCCGGCTAAATACAACAAGAAAACTCCAGAGATAATAGTAGATGTATGGGAAGATCTGGAAGAAATCATCAACAAAATCCCTCTGAAGCTCGTTAAAGTCTTACTAGGAGATTTTAAGGTCCAATTAGGCAGAGAAAGAATATTCGCGGTGGCCGAGCTGTTCTAGGCGCTTCAGCCCGGAACCGCGCGACTGCTACGGTCGCAGGTTCGAATCCTGCCTCGGGCATGGATGTGTGTGATGTCCTTAGGTTAGTTAGGTCTAATTAGTTCTAAGCTCTAGAGGACTGATGACATCAGATGTGAAGTCCCATAGTGCTCATAGGCATTTGAACCACTTGAAAGAATATTCAAAGATACAATGGAAAACACACAGAGCACAAGAGGACGTTATGAATTTCTGCATGCATTTCGACCTCAAGACATGTTAACGCAATTCCATAAACTATAGAAACTACGAAGATGTAAATCTTCCAACAACGCCCAAGGAAAATTTCAGATAGACCATATAGCGACATCTACGAAAAACATCAGAGAAGTTAATAGTGTAAGAACAAGGAAAGGATTTTCGAAACCGATGATCACCTATTCCAAATCAAAGCGAAACTTGTACCCATTAGACAAATCTAGAGAACTGACAGAACTTTCAGAGCACCTACATATAAACAAGAAAGAAATAACACAAAAAATTAAGGAAACAGACAATAAGAACTGGACAAAACTGTCAGAAAAAATTAAGGATTCGATAAAATTGGGGCAACCTCCGAAAAAATGGAAACATAGGTGTCGCAACACGACATGTGACAGAGCCACAGAAGAAGGAATACAAGCCTGAAAAAAATTTAATAGTTATAGAACATCTGAAAAATGGGAAGAATTCAGCAGGATACAGAAGACCACTTCGAAAATGACCCATAGAGAAAAAAGAGGTTACGAAAAAAAAAACAGACTGAAGGAGATACAAGAGAACTTCAACAAATACAACACATGAAATTTCTTCAGAACATTCAGAGAAAATATGACAGGACATCAACCACCGAGCTTATGTTTCCAAAGGCAGGAGGGAACACTGGAGACAAACTCTGGAAAGAACTATGAAATACTCACACAATGCTTCGACACACTACTAAACAGTGACAAACCGATGCAAAATCTACAGATTGAGAAGCCTTAACTTAACCTCAATTCCATATTCCCAACATACGAGGAGGTAGTGAAAATAACAAAAACATTGGAAAATACTGGAGAAGATGGATTGAGGGCATAAATCTACAAATGGGACCACAAAAACATTACACCCAAAATTCATAGGATCATCGAAAACATCTGGGTAACGGGAAATGTACCAGAAGAATGGAAGTCAGCCCTAATACACACCCTCCACAAGAAGGGAGACAAAGGAGGCCCTGTTAAATACAGAGGGATTTCACTACTGCCTGTGATATACAAAACCCTATCTTAAGCCCGGTGAATCGGCTAGAGCCTCAGATAGGCCCACAGACAGGAGAATACCCGGTAGGGTTCAAAAAGGGAAGATCATGCAGTGACCAGATCTGGTGCCTGAGAACGATACTGACTACAAAAAAGTCCAGGAATGCAACATTAACATTCGTTGGCTTCGAGAAGGCCAGGAAACTAATCAAGGGAACATGAACAAATCTAAATTAAAAGTCAAGTTGATGGAAGAGATTTCGGAACCATTCGAAATCAAGAAAGCAGGATGGCCTGTCACCCATTGTATTTGCCGGCCGGAGTGGCCAAGTGGTTCTAGGCGGTGTAGTCTGGAACTGCGCGACCGCTACGGTCGCAGGTTCGAATCCTGCCTCGGGCATGGATGTGTGTGATGTCCTGGGGTTAGTTAGGTTTAAGTAGTTCTAAGTTCTAGGGGACTGATGACCTCAGTAGTTAAGTCCCATAGTGCTCCGAGTCATTTGAATTTTTGAACCATTGTATTTAACTCGGTTGTGGAGTAAATAATCACGCCATAGGAATTAGTGGGGTAAAGACAGGGAGACACATGGATAGTACCGTCAACATAAAATGTCCGGCCTTTGCCGATTGTATGACCATTGTAACAAATAACAGAAAAGAAGCCAAAGAAGGTCTCGAGACATTACACAAAATCTCAGCCGAAACAAGATTACAAATCTCATACAATAAAACGTAGTACATGGTCACAAAATCCACAGACAGTAAGCACTGATGATGAAGTATGGAAAGATAGCGCAAGTAGAAAGTTTCAAATACCTGGGAGAGATTATACAGAAAATAGGACTGAATTCGACGTCCAATGAAGAAAGGATCACAAAATTACAAAAATCATGCCAGCTTACATGGAACCATTACAACAAGAGATTTCCATCATGTCAAATTAAGACACTAAAATATTCTAACATGTGCGAGACGGGTTCTGATTTACGTTCCTACCACAGTTGCACAAGGACGCTCTGTGAGTGTTTTAGGAAGATTATAATCTCACGTATGCAGAGTTCAGTACGGGCAGTCACGTAATCAGATTAAAAAAAAAGAGGAAGAAGTAGAAGAAGTAGGAGAGGAGGAGACGACCGCAGTTCTGGATGCCAGTTGAATATCAAATGGTTCAAATGGCTCTGAGCACTATGGGACTTAACTGCTGTGGTCATCAGTCCACTAGAACTTAGAACTACCTAAACCTAACTAACCTAAGTACATCACACACACCCATGCCAGAGGCAGGATTCGAACCTGCGACCGTAGCGGCCGCGCGGTTCCAGACTGTAGCGCCTAGAACCGCTCGGCCAGCACGTCCGGCAATTGAATGTCACTTGCGGGCGGAGCGCGAGCGCGCTTATTTACCTTTCGTCGGCGGCAGCAGAGACAGCTGTTGGCGCGAGGTGTGAACCTGAGAATCTGTTCCAAATCTCTCTTGGCTGTTGAACACCAGTCTGATACGTTTCCTGTCTTCGGTGAAGCCGAGACTCCTAGTTGTTCCCTAGCTAAATTAATTGGCTTCGTACACACTATTTGGCTGGAATAGCGCGTACGTCGTTGCAGGCATTAACTGGCAGTACTCGGTGCAATTTTCCATACTAGGAGACTCTGCAGTTTAACTGCTTACGAGCTAAGACGAGCCTGTGAACATAATGACTCTCGCAATCGTCCTAGCGCGACGCGAGTCGCCTTGCCGTAAGAGAAAGCCCGAATTACTCTCTCTGCATCTGCCTATATTCAGTTGTCATGCGTTTTCTTCCTGGTCAGTGTGTTCGTACTTGTTATAACTCCACCCAATCAAGTTTTTGTAACCTATTACATGTGTCACTTCTGTTTTAGGGCAGAGTTTAACTCCTGCCACGTAACACTGAGATAAACAGCTTTTTCTTTCATGTGAGCTTTAACACAGGTGGCTACAATGAGTCACCAAAGTTTTTAGCTGGGTTTATGCGGACGTTTATCTTCCATCTCCAGCCATGTTCCTGAAGAAAGGCTTCCCGAAGGGTCGTCTTTAAAAGCAGGACGGCAGGCGATCTGCACAGTGGCTCCGACGTCTCACTGTGTCTGCTAGATGTCCCACTGTGAAGTTTACCAGCCTACATGGGACAGGCGTTACCATCATAAAATTCTCCTTCTCAAAGAACTGCCTCTCATAGCTCGCATTGAGGAATTTACTTGCTAGCAATTACTGCTGTGGTTTTCTTCGCGGGTGTGGCCGTGCGGTTCAAGGCGCTACAGTCTGGAGCCGAGCGTCCTCTCCGGTCGCAGGTTCGAATCCTGCCTCGGGCATGGATGTGTGTGATGTCCTTAGGTTAGTTAGGTTTAAGTAGTTCTAAGTTTAGGGGACTGATGACCTCAGATGTTAAGTCCCATAGTACTTAGAGCCATTGGAACCTTTTTTTGCCTCAGAAGAAACAGTAATCAAGGGCAGAACGAAAATCAAGGACATAGAAAAACAAGAAACGAAAATGCTGAGAAAGAGCTGCGTGCCAGTTTATAAATAGGGGATCTGCATAAAAAGACCGACAAAAGAACTGTACGGGCAGACAGAGACGATTACAAATCAACATCAGGAAAGGAACGGCAAAGTTTCTTCGAAGACATATATAGGATGAACGGACACACACTGACCAAGAAGAATTTTTACATACTAACACTAATAGACTGGAAACCAACTGGGCGAATGAAATCTTGGAAGACCTTAAGTAACTGAACAGCTCCACAGAAGACATGACAGACATGGTAAAATGCAGAGGAAAAAATCAACAGAAAGCACCAATTTCAGCAAACATCCAAAGAGAAGGAAACAAAAAAAAATGGTTCAAATGGCTCTGAGCACTATGGGACTTAACATCTGTGGTCATCAGTCCCCTAGAACTTAGAACTACGTAAACCTAACTAACCTAAGGACGTCACAAACATGCATGCCCGAGGCAGGATTCGAACCTGCGACCGTAGCAGCCGCGCGGTTCCGGACTGCGCGCCTAGAACCGCTAGACAACCGCGGCCGGCAGAAGAAAACGGAGAAGAAGGAGACATAAGAGAGAAAGCAGACACACCGTGAATATGAGCGGTTTCAGGGAAGAAAAAAGACACAGAAAAAAATGTGCATGAAAATAAATTTGTTTGAGCGCTCTGCTTAAGGGGAGACTGACGAAAATAATAATAATAATAATTATTATTATACACTTAATACGCATTTAAATCGAGAATTTCACATACAAATTCTTAAGCAGTAACGAATGTGCAGGAAAAAAAGTGAGATGATGTACTGATGAATCTGCAGCGCTACAAGTAGCCTGACAGCGAATCAAGGTCTTGCTACCAGACGTTCCTAAATGAGTTTCACCACACGAGGAAAAGGTTCAGGATTCGAGTCCCCGTCCAGCACACAGTTTTGATTTAACAGGAAGTTACAAATCAGTGCGCACTCCGCTGTAGTGTGAAAATTCGTTCTGAAAGAAAAAGGAGTTATTGCACGACGCAAATATTCGACACCTTTCGGTATCCTTAGGTAATCTCTACAAATGGTTACAAGTATGGAATGTGACTCTGGGAGGTTAAAAAAACTCGTGAAGCGATCGTTAATTTCATCTCGTGTGTGGCTGGTTCCATTCTATATTGTCCCAACAAAGCGTCACTGAGTCACAACTATTACCGGAATCTGAACTTTTCAAAGGCCATTCACATTACAGAGCGAAGGTATATGCCTGGGTCTTCGGCGCCATGGTTCATAATGAACACACTCCTTTAAGCTTCAGGTCCTGATCATCTGGCTAGGCCATGGTAGGTGGCCCAGGCATTACACAAAACAGAAACAGCGGCAAGCATGTCGACATGGATACCTTTTATCGCCATTACACTGTGCCAGTTATGGGAAAGCGACATGCATATGTACAGATGGCGTTAGTATTGCGTACATAAGGTACAGAAGGGCAACGCGTCGGCAGAGCTCTCATTTGTGCTCAGGTGATTCATGTGACAAGGTTTCCGGCGGGATTATGACTGAACGTGCAGTGATAGTTGCAGCTTGACACATGAGACATTCGTTTCGGAAATCGTCAGGGAATTCAATATTCCGAGAGCCGCAGTGTCAAGAGTGTGCCGAGGCATTACCTCTCACCACGGACAACGCAGTGGCTGACGTCATTCACTTAACCACCGAAAGCAGCGGCGTTTGCGTAAAGTTGTAAGAGCTGACAGACAAGCAGTACTGCATGATATAACCGCAGAAGTCAATGTGGTACGTACGACGAACATATCTGTTAGGACGGTGCGGCGAAATTTGGCGTTAATGGGCTATGGCAGCGGACGATCGACATGAGTGCCTTTGCTAACAGCACGACATCGCCCACAGTCCAGCTCCTGTGTCCGTGGCCACATCGGTTGGAACCTGGACGACTGGAAAACCGAGGCCTGGTCAGGTGAGTCCAAATTTCAGTTGTTAAGATCTGATGGTAGGGTTCGAGTGTGGCTCAGACCCCACGTAGGCATGCAGTCGGGTTATCAACATAGCACTGTTGAAGCTGGTGGTAGCTTCATTATGGTGTGGGCTGTGTTGACATGGAATGGACGGGATCCTCTGGTCCAGTTGAGTTGATCATTGACTGGAAATGATTATATTTGGCTAATCCTGGGCTTCATGGACTTCATCTTTCCAAACAAAGATGGGATGAAACTTCCTGAATAATTAGAACTACGTGCCAGACGGAGACTCGAAGTCGGGACCTTTGCCTTTCGCGGGCAAGTGCTGTACCAACTGAGCTACCCAAGCAAGACTCACGACCCGTCCTCATAGCTTTAATTCTGCCAGTACCTCGCCTCGCACTTGCCCGCGAAAGGCAAAGGTCCCGAGTTCGAGTCTCGGTCTGGCACACAGTTTTAATCTATCAAGAAGTTTCATATTAGCGCACACTCCGCTGCAGAGTGAAAATCTCATTCTGGAAACGATGGGATGTTTATGAATGTCAATGCGCTGTATCACCGTCTGAAGCAAGTTGTGGACAATTCGAGCGAATGATTTGGGCACCCAGATCGCTCAACATGAATCTCATGGAACATTTATGGGATATAATCGAGGGATCAGTTCGTACACAAAATCGTACATCAGCAACACTTTGGCAATTATGCACGGCTATGGAGGCAGCATGGCTCAATATTGCTGTAGGGGACTTCCAACGCCTTTTTGAGTCCATAGCACGTCGAGCTACTCACTACGCCGGGAAAAAGGAGATCCGGCACTATATTAGAAGGTGCCCCATAACCATTGACAGTGTATTCTAGGTTATGGGCAGTATGGGAAATAAAGGAAAGGGTCGTTCAATAACATTCTTTCCTCACCACTTTTTCTTGTGGAACGAGGTGTTCTACGTAGCTCAGGTAAAGGAAACAGGGTGAGCAAATTTCTGGTTGGTTGGTTTGGGGGATGAAAGGGACCAGACTGCTACGGTCATCGGTCCCAGCAAATTTCTGTTTCGAGTGTTAGACACATTCGGGAGAGACATAAATGTCAGCGGGTGCTATCGCTGCCGTCACTGGCGCGATGCAAAATTCATAAATGATCGCAGCCACCGACGACCGCCGAATACGCACTGGACGGCGACAGCTGCAGATGGATGCCCAGAGGGCGGTGGTGTGACCTTTTTGGAAACGTCCCACAGAGAGCTCGAAAAACTTGTCAATCGAGTCCGCACAGGACCCAAGGCACGTCGTAATGCCGCATCGAAAACGCTTTGATGTTTAAAAAATTACAGCGAGGAAAACATTTCCGCCCCCGATCCCGGCCTACCCCCGCGCGAAACTCCGCCGCAGGAACCCGAATCGAAGAAATTAATTTCGATGGCCTGTAAAAGAAAACACGTGGCGGCCGGTATAAAATGTTAAGCCGGGGCAAATTGTTGTGAATATTAGCGACGCTATTTGCGTGGGCGGTGCAATATCGGGCGGTGTTTGGCGGCCGGCGGTGTTTTTATTTCAGGAAGTGGGCCTGCGGTGCGGCATTACTTGCACAGCATTCGATATTGACGTTCGGTAGCTGATTATTTGATACAGGTATATCATGTTTGCGCTGGCCGCGGGCAGTTGCCGTGCGGCGTGTAAATAAGCAAACGTCCAGCCGGCCACGCACGCGCCCAGCCAGCGTCGCGATCACAGAGCGGACGGCCGCGGGCGGCGCACACAGACACAGACACAGGGGAGGATGCCGTCCTGTCCGCCTGTGTCCACGTCACACCACGCTGCCAAAGAGCGTGGGAGTCTTTTGCCCTTCTGGCGTAGACCTGTAGCCTCTGTTCAGTACGACGTCTGCTCTTTCCAGAAATTGTCCTGGTGTGAAGAAAATAAACCTTGTAATAATCCCATTAATGCCCAAACTAATTCATCTGCCGAAAAATACTCGCATCGTATCTTAAAAATGTGAACATGTTCTCTTTATTTAAAAGACTGACTGTGAAGTGAGGTGCCAGCTGCCTCATGCTACCTTCTTCAGCACCTTTAAAAGTTTCGCAAAAAAATTTTGGCATGCGAACATATTGCCGCTTTTTTTAACATGCAAATCACCTCTAACTTAAAAATTGTATACAGACGTTCGCTCGACGAAAGATCCATACCAAAAGACTGGAAAGTTGCACAGGTCACACCAATATTCAAGAAAGGTAGAAGGAGTAATCCACTAAAGTACAGGCCCATATCATTAACGTCGATATGCAGCAGGATTTTAGAACATATATTGTGTTCGAACATTATGAATAACCTAGAAGGAAACGGTCTATTGACACACAGTCAACATGCGTTTAGAAAACATCGTTCCTCTGAAACACAACTAGCTCTTTATTCACATGAAGTGCTGAGTGCAACTGACAAGGGATTTTAGATCGATTCCGTATTCCTGGATTTCCGGAAGGCTTTTGACACTGTACCACACAAGCGGCTTGTAGTAAAATTGCGTGCTTATGGAATATCGTCTCCGACCCCGATCCCGGCCTACCCCGCGCGAACCTCCTGTCAGAGAGGTCAAAGTTCGTAGTAATTGACGGAAGGTCATCGAGTAAAACAGAAGTGATTTCAGGCGTTCTCCAAGGTAGTGTTATAGGCCCTTTGCTGTTCCTTATCTATATAAACGATATGGGAGGCAATCTGTGCAGCCGTCTTCGGTTGTTTGCAGATGACGCTGTCGTTTATACAGGGTGTTAGAAAAAGGTACGGCCAAACTTTCAGGAAACATTCCTCACATGCAAAGAAAGAAAATATGTTATGTGGACATGTGTCCGGAAACGCTTACTTTCCATGTTAGAGCTCATTTTATTACTTCTCTTCAAATCACATTAATCATGGAATGGAAACACACAGCAACAGAACGTACCAGCGTGGCTTCAAACACTTTGTTACAGGAAATGTTCAAAATGTCCTCCGTTAGCGAGGATACATGCAACTACCCTCCGTCGCATGGAATCCCTGATGCGCTGATGCAGCCCTGGAGAATGGCGTATTATATCATTGCCGTCCACAATACGAGCACGAAGAGTCTCTACGTTTGATACCGGGGTTGCGTAGACAAGAGCTTTCAAATGCCCCCATAAATGAAAGTCAAGAGGGTTGAGGTAAGGAGAGCGTGGAGGCCATGGAATTGGTCCGCCTCTACCAATCCATCGGTCACCGAATCTGTTGTTGAGAAGCGTACGAACTCTTCGACTGAAATGTGCAGGAGCTCCATCGTGCATGAACCACATGTTGTGTCGTACTTGTAAAGGCACATATTCTAGCAGCACAGGTAGAGTATCGCGTATGAAATCATGATAACGTGCTCGATTGAGTGTAAGTGGAAGAACATGGGGCCCAATCAAGACATCACCAACAATGCCTGTCCAAACGTTCACAGAAAATCTGTGTTGATGACGTGATTGTACAATTGCGTGCGGATTGTCGTCAGCCCACACATGTTGATTGTGAAAATTTACAATTTGATCACGTTGGAATGAAGCCTCATCCGTAAAGAGAACATTTGCACTGAAATGAAGATTGACACATTGTTGGATGAACCATTCGCAGAAGTGTACCCGTGGAGGCCAATCAGCTGTTGATAGTGACTGCACACGCTGTACATGGTACGGAAACAACTGGTTCTCCCGTAGCACTTTTCATAAAGTGACGTGGTCAACGTTACCTTGTACAGCAGCAACTTCTCTGACGCTGACATTAGGGTTATCGTCAATTGCACGAAGAATTGCCTCGTCCATTGCAGGTGTCCTCGTCGTTCTAGGTCTTCCCCAGTCGCGAGTCATAGGCTGGAATGTTCCGTGCTCCCTAAGACGCCGATCAATTGCTTCGAACGTCTTCCTGCCGGGACACCTTCGTTCTGGAAATCTGTCCCCCATTCGGACCTCCGGGAGGGGACTGCCAAGGGGGAGGTTACCATGAGAAAAAGATTGAGTAATCAACGAAAGGATAACGTTCTACGAGTCGGGGCGTGGAATGTCAGAAGCTTGAACGTGGTAGGGAAACTAGAAAATCTGAAAAGGGAAATGCTCAATCTAGATATAGTAGGGGTCAGTGAAGTGAAGTGGAAGGAAGACAAGGATTTCTGGTCAGATGAGTATCGGGTAATATCAATAGCAGCAGAAAATGCTATAACAGGTGTAGGATTCGTTATGAATAGGAAGGTAGGGCAGGGGGTGTGTTACTGCGAACAGTTCAGTGACCGGGTTGTTCTAATCAGAATCGACAGCAGACCAACACCGACACCGATAGTTTAGGTATACATGCCGACGTCGCAAGCTGAAGATGAACAGATAGAGAAAGTGTATGAGGATATTGAAAGGGTAATGCAGTATGTAAAGGGGGACGAAAAGCTAATAGTCATGGGCGACTGGAATGCAGTTGTAGGGGAAGGAGTAGAAGAAAAGGTTACAGGAGAATATGGGCTTGGGACAAGGAATGAAAGAGGAGAAAGACTAATTGAGTTCTGTAACAAGTTTCAGCTAGTAAAAGCGAATACCCCGTTCAAGAATCACAAGAGGAGGAGGTATACTTGGAAAAGGCCGGGAGATACGGGAAGATTTCAATTAGATTACATCATGGTCAGACAGAGATTCCGAAATCAGATACTGGATTGTAAGGTTCAAATGGCTCTGAGCACTATGGGACTCAACATCTTATGTCATAAGTCCCCTAGAACTTAGAACTACTTAAACCTAACTAACCTAAGGACATCACACACACCCATGCCCGAGGCAGGATTCGAACCTGCGACCGTAGCAGTCCCGGGATTGTAAGGTGTACGCAGGAGCAGATATAGACTCAGATCACAATATAGTAGTGATGAAGAGTAGGCTGAAGTTCAAGGCATTAGTCAGGAAGAATCAATACACAAAGAAGTGGGATACGGAAGTACTAAGGAATGACGAGATACGTTTGAAGTTCTCTAACGCTATAGATACAGCAATAAGGGATAGCGCAGTAGGCAGTACAGTTGAAGAGGAATGGACATCTCTAAAAAGGGCCATCACAGAAGTTGGGAAGGAAAACATAGGTACAAAGAAGGTAGCTGCGAAGAAACCATGGGTAACAGAAGAAATACTTCAGTTGATTGATGAAAGGAGGAAGTACAAACATGTTCCGGGAAAATCAGGAATACAGAAATACAAGTCGCTGAGGAATGAAATAAATAGGAAGTGCAGGGAAGCTAAACGAAATGGCTGCAGGAAAAATGTGAAGACATCGAAAAAGATATGATTGTCGGAAGGACTGACTCAGCATACAGGAAAGTCAAAACAACCTTTGGTGACATTAAAAGCAACGGTGGTAACATTAAGAGTGCAACGGGAATTCCACTGTTAAATGCAGAGGAGAGAGCAGATAGGTGGAAAGAATACATTGAAAGCCTCTATGAGGGTGAAGATTTGTCTGATGTGATAGAAGAAGAAACAGGAGTCGATTTAGAAGGGATGGGGGATCCAATATTGGAATTTAAAAGAGCTTTGGAGGACTTACGGTCAAATAAGGCAGAAGGGATAGATAACATTCCATCAGAATTTCTAAAATCATTGGGGGAAGTGGCAACAAAACGACTATTCACGTTGGTGTGTAGAATATATGAGTCTGGCGATATACCATCTGACTTTCGGAAAAGCATCATCCACACAATTCCGAAGACGGCAAGAGCTGACAAGTGCGAGAATTATCGCACAATCAGCTTAACAGCTCATGTATCGAAGCTGCTTACGAGAATAATATACAGAAGAATGGAAAAGAAAATTGAGAATGCGCTAGGTGACGATCAGTTTGGCTTTAGGAAAAGTAAAGGGACGAGAGAGGCAATTCTGACGTTACGGCTAATAATGGAAGCAAGGCTAAAGAAAAATTAAGACACTTTCATAGGATTTGTCGACCTGGAAAAAGTGTTCGACAATATAAAATGGTGCAAGCTGTTCGAGATTCTGAAAAAAGTAGGGGTAAGCTATAGGGAGAGACGTGTCATATACAATATGTACAACGAGCAAGAGGGAATAAATAATAAGAGTGGACGATCAAGAACGAAGTGCTTGTATTAAGAAGGGTGTAAGACAAGACTGTACCTTTCGCCCCTACTCTTCAATCTGTACATCGAGGAAGCATTGATGGAAATAAAAGAAAGGTTCAGGAGTGGAATTAAAATACAAGGTGAAAGGATATCAATGATACGATTCGCTGATGACATTGCTATCCTGAGTGAAAATGAAGAAGAATTAAATGATCTGCTGAACGGAATGAACAGTCTAATGCGTACACAGTATGGTTTGAGAGTAAATCGGAGAAAGACGAAGGTAATGAGAAGTAGTAGAAATGAGAACAGCGAGAAACTTAACATCAGGATTGATGGTCACGAAGTCAATGAAGTTAAGGAATTCTGCTACCTAGGCAGTAAAATAACCAATGACGGACGGAGCAAGGAGGACATCAAAAGCAGACTCGCTATGGCAAAAAAGGAATTTCTGGCCAAGAGAAGTCTACTAATATCAAATACCGGCCTTAATTTGAGGAAGAAATTTCTGAGGATGTACGTCTGGAGTACAGCATTGTACGGTAGTGAAACATGGACTGTGGGAAAACCGGAACAGAAGAGAATCGAAGCATTTGAGATGTGGTGCTATAGACGAATGTTGAAAATTAGGTGGACTGATAAGGTACGGAATGAGGAGGTTCTACGCAGAATCGGAGAGGAAAGGAATATGTGGAAAACACTGATAAGGAGAAGGGACAGGATGATAGGTCATCTGCTAAGACATGAGGGAATGACTTCCATTGTACTAGAGGGAGCTGTAGAGGGCAAAAACTGTAGAGGAAGACAGAGATTGGAATACGTCAAGCAGATAATTGAGGACGTAGGTTGCAAGTGCTACTCTGAGATGAAGAGGTTAGCACAGGAAAGGAATTCGTGGCGGGCCGTAGTCAGTAGACAAAAAAAAAAAAAAAAAAAAAAAGGTATACCGCGCTACGGCTAATCCGTACATCAAATGGTCATCTGCCAAATCCGCATTTGTAAACATTGCACTGACTGCAAAACCACGTTCGTGATGAACACTAACCTGTTGATGCTACGTACTGATGTGCTTGATGCTAGTACTGTAGAGCAATGAGTCGCATGGCAACACAAGCACCGAAGTCAACATTACCTTCCTTCAATTGGGCCAACTGGCGGTGAATCGAGGAAGTACAGTACATACTGAGGAAACTAAAATGAGCTCTAACATGGAAATTAAGCGTTTCCACATAACATCTTTTGTTTATTTGTGTGTGAGGAATATTTCCTGAAAGTTTGGCCGTACCTTTTTGTAACACCCTTTAGAGTAATAAACTCATCAGAAGATCAAAACAAACTGCAAAACGATTTAGGAAAAATATCTGAATGGTGCGAAAAGTGGCAGTTAACCCTCAATAACGAAAAGTGTGAGGTCATCCACATGAGTGCTAAAAAGAACTCGTTAAACTTCGATTACACGATAAATAAGTCTAATCTAAAAGCCGTAAATTCAACTTAATACATATCTATTACAATTACGAACTACGTAAATTGGAAAGAACACGTAGAAAATGTTGTGGGGAAGCCTAACCAAAGGCAGCGTTTTATTGGCAGGACACTTAGAAAATGTAACCTAGTAAGAAGACAGTCTACACTACGCTAGTCCGTCCTCTTTTAGAATACTGCTGCGCGGTGTGGGATCATTACCAGGCAGGACTGACGAAGTACATCGAAAAAGTTCAAAAGAAGGCAGCACGTTTTGTATTATTGCGAAATATGTGAGAGAGTGTCACAGAAATGATACAGGATTTGGGCTGGAAATCATTAAAAGAAAGGCGTTTTTCGTTGTGACGTAATCTTCTCACGAAATTCCAATCACCAACTTTCTCCTCCGAATGCGAAAATATTTTGTTGACACTGACCTACATAGGGCGGAATGATCACCACGGTAAAATAAGGGAAATCAGGGCTCGTACGGAAAGATATGTGTGTTCATTCTATCCGCGCACTATACGAAATTGGAATAATAGAGAATTGTGAAGGTGGTTCGATGGACACTCTGCCAGGCACTTAAATGTGATTTGCAGAGTATCCATGTAGATGTGGATGTAGAGCTCCCACAACCTCTCCTAACTGTAGCTTCCGCATACCCACAAGTCCGTTGCTTAAGTCGCTCATACCCATCCACTCCCAACTGCCCTGTCTTACTCACTCATTCAGCCGAACTTATTGTCATTTCTCTTTCTCTCTCTCAGTCATTGTCTCCTGTGTCAGCCACAGTCCCATCTGTTCTGTCCTAGTACTACAGCCTCCTCTCACTCTCACTGTCTCCCTCTCGCTCTCTCTTACTGCGAATATCTTATTCCTTTCTTCCTACTGCTGCTCTCTTCTTACTGTCACTATTCCTCTCTTCGTCGTTGTCATTGTCATATAATTTGTCTCTCATTACCAAAGGCTCTTACCCACTTCCTCTTTCTCCTTATTCCTCCCAGTCCCTTGGCTTTGTCTCCCTCCCTCTTTTCCTAGCACTGTTGAGCCACTGTCAATTATATTCCGCTGCCACTGTGTCCCTCTCTTTCTCTCACACTGCCGTTGTCTCCTTCGCTCTTTCTATAGCGCAGCCACTGTTTACTATAAGGATTTACTATTTTTCCGTCTCTTTGCCACTGCCACTGTCGTCTACTCTCTCAGCATAAAAAAGCGCGAATATATTCGGATGCGTAAATTTTTTAGAAAAATTTTAAAGGTGCTGAGGAAGGCATAATGAGGCAACTGGTAACCAACTTTTCAATCAGAATCTTTTAAATAAACAGGAACATATTCGCACTTTTTTGTGCTCCAATAGCCGGCCGCTGTGGTCGAGCGGTTCTAGGCACTTCAGTCCGGAACCACGCGGCTGCTACGGTTGCAGGTTCAAATCCTGCCTCGGGCATGGACGTGTGTTATATCCTTAGGTTAGTTAGGTTTAAGTAGTTCTAAGTCTAGGGGACTGCTGACCTCAGATGTTAAGTCCCATAGTGCTTAGAGACATTTGAACCATTTTTTGTGCTTCAATAGAAGCATTTTCTCGCTGGTTGCGTTGTCTTCCTTGTTGCATCAGGGCACAGTACTCATATGAAAAGAAAAGTATTTGTCAGTAAAATTTAAATATTTGGCTTATGTGAAACTGAAATAATGGAAAACTAATTTTACACCACAGACCAGATTTTACGTAGAAAAACACAGAGAGAGAGAAAAATAATTTTGCCATGTCACTTTATAAGGTACATTTTGTCTCACACTGCAATTTACGTGTGCATTTTACGTATAAAAGTAGGGCAACTTTGAACCTCTGTATCCCGGGAAAGGATAAAGACGTGTAGAAAATTTTCAAGGTTGCTCGAGATCGGAATCATGCCGACACATCGAAAAAATTACAACCGTTAGCTGCGCATAGCCGTCTCGGAATCTGCTGCTAGGTTTTAGTACCCAACAAACAAATTATTGATGGTGGTTCTCCATAAGTCAAAGATTTTTGAAAACGGTGATATGAATCTCCCAGGTATGTCTTTGCAGCATATACTGTTAAAATTTGAGCAATTTGCTGCTGTTATTTATTATTTAGATTTCATCTCATACCAGATTTTACGTGTTTGATTAGGGTAACTTTGAAACTCTGTAACTTGTTAACGGACAAAGATAGCAAGATAATTTTCGAGGTTGTTTGTGTCTGGTTATATAGCACTCTATTAATACACTTGTATCGAAACATGTGTAGCGACTCTCTGAGCAGCAACTGCGACAAAACTTACCTCAGATGCTGAAATGTTCACGCAGAGAACGGGAATATGTAATATTTATAATAGGAGATGCTTTCTGCGAAGAGTAATGTTACGTGAAAATTAGAAAATGTGTCAATTAGCTGGGCTATTGCTGTGTTTTCCAGCATGCATTTATATAGTCATATCTGTCATCCCCCAATAATTACCAAATCAATTCTCAAGGAATTAAAAATGAAATAAAGTATGCATTTTACAAGTGGAATAATTAAAATAAAAACAATGAATGGGGTAATGAATAGCCTCAGCAAGAAGAACGTAAACCCGATTAGCAAACAGCAAGTGCACGATGATCCACAACCGATGCAAAACATGAATGAAACGGGCTGTGAGAGTGATTTAAGTGAATAAACTACTCTTCTGGCCGGATAACTGGATTTAAGACTTGTACCACAGATAACGATCACAAACCTCGAAGACAATAAAATTCCGTCGTTCCGACATGCTTCCACTCGCGCCAAGCGTAACTGCTTAACGCGGTGGAAAATCTGACCACGTAGTACGAATATGTCGCATACCTAAAAGAATCGCTTTGCAAATTGGCAACGCCTACAGATAATCCCAATAATCTGAACTGGCTCTCCAAAATCGCAAATCGGCGACGTTGCATTCGACTATCCGCCAGGAACAAGGAAAACGTCTCCAGTACGCCTGGCCAGAAACGATAGTAGTTTAAACAACTCTCAGACATCTTGCCCACGTACCGGCGAAGTAGCTGACTGACTAAGGCGCCGCAAAATGCGACCACACTTCCACCAAATCTCACAAGCGATATTCACTGTCTGTAGTCGATACTGATACAGAATGATTTTTGGATTGTTTCGCAATGGCTACTTCGCGAAATAAAATGATAATGTATCTGAAAATTGGAAGTGGTTGTTTAAGAGGCATCTTTCAACTTTAGATAATCATCCTCTTCAGACACTAAATGTTGTTGATGCAGCCATCTTTACCATTTGATTGCAGTCGATGCC
Source organism: Schistocerca cancellata (assembly GCF_023864275.1). Taxonomy (NCBI): domain Eukaryota; kingdom Metazoa; phylum Arthropoda; class Insecta; order Orthoptera; family Acrididae; genus Schistocerca; species Schistocerca cancellata. The sequence goes on along the minus strand of NC_064626.1, from coordinate 387,289,385 downwards.
GTTCATTGCACTGACAACATTTTGCGATGTGGATTATCTTGTCCTGCCTTTTAATTTTTTCCCCCAGGATTTATCCTTCAAGACGTTTTTTATGAAGATGTTATGTGGGCGTAAGTTTTAGTTAGTTTCATGTTCCATTGATCATTTTCCACAATATATCATAGAAGTCATTTTACTTTCATATCGCAAATTGATTTGTAACTATGGCTTTTTTTAAAAAAAATGATGTGCAGATGTGAGTTACTAATTGCTATCCACCACTTCCACACAGTACAATAATAGAAAAATCTTCTACTCAATAGGAGGAGTTGCAAAGTATAACTTTCATGGTTTATTTTTAAATTTTATTTAGCTGTGTGTCAGACATTTTATATCACTGGGTAAATCGCATTTTGTTGCAGCATTGTGCAAGGCTCTTTGTGCTAAAGGTAACTGTAATGTGGAGTAATGAACCCATTTTTCCTTTTGCTGCTGTATTTATGTTCATCATTGTTCCTTTTGAATCGTAGTGGATTATTTGCAACATTATGAGGGAATAAATTTAGTGTGAAGCAGTCAGAATATCCAACTGCTCGAGCAGGTATCTCCAAGATGATCGTGGACGGGCACCATATGTGCGTATTATTCTTGCAGCACCTTTATGAACAATGAAGACTTTCATTCTTAATGCTGAGTTGCCCCAGAACATAATCCATGTGACACTGTTGGACGAAAATATGTAAAATATGCCAGCTTACTGACTTGCCTCTCCCCAAGGTTTGCAATGACTCTAAGTGTAAATGTGGCTGAACTAAATAGTTTTAGCAGTTTGAAAATGTGCTTTTTCCAGTTTACTCTCTCACCGACATGGACACCTAAGAATTTTGAAATTTCCACCCTATTTATTAGTTTCTCACCTTTTATTACACTTATCATTGGTGTACTACACCTAGATGTGCAGAACTGATATGGTGCGTCTTTTTGAGGTTGAGACCATTCGCGAAAACCTGTCAATGAAACTTTCGAGAACATTGTTTACCATTTACTCTGTTTCTGTGTGTATTCTTTGATTGCTTACGATACTACTATCATCTGAAAAAAATAAAACTAATTGTGTTTATTGTATATTAGACAGAAACCTGTTTGCATATGTGAGGAACAATAGTAGAGCCTTGGGGAACGCTATAGATGATTTCTCCTCAGTCAGTATTACGTCCTCAGACAGTAATGGTTGAATTACTAAGTACAACTTTATGGATTTTTTGGTTAGATGTGATGTTACCCACTGATTGGCTATACCATCAGTACCATAAAACTTCCATTTATGAAGGGAATACTGTGACTCAAACAGTCAAATGAATTAGATAGTTCGCAGAAAATGCCAACCGACGCTATTTTATTATTTAATGCTTGTAAAATTTGGTAAGTAAATATGAAAATGGTATTATAAGAGGAGCAATTGAGACTGCGGTTTGCTGAGGATGCTAGTGTTGCTAACGTGAGGGCTATTCAAGAATATATCACAATCTCAAAAGTTTTGGAAAATGATGGCAGCAGTAAAACAGGTCAGTAGTTGTTGACATCTCTTTTATCATCCTTCTGAAAGAGGGGTTTAACGATGGTATATTTCAGTCTCTCTGGAAAAATGCCTTGAGTTAGTGATGCACTACACATTTCAGATAAGACTGGGCTTTTATATGGGAACAAATCTTTAGTACTCCATTGGAATCACTATCAAAACTATATGAGTCTTTACTTTTGAAAGACTGTCTAATTTTCTTAATTTCAGAAGAAAAAGGCTTGAGTTAGTGACACACTACATATTTCACATAAGATTGGGCTTATTATATGGGAACAAATCTTAAGTACTCCATTGGAATCAGCACTGAAACTATATGAGGCTGTACTTTGAAAAGAGTGTCTAATTTCCTTAATTTCAGAAGCAAAAGCTGGTGATACATTCATATGACTAAATTTTATGAAAGTTACTTTTTCAACATACTGCTGTGATTTTTTTCCTTGAAATGGTCGTCACTATACTTTCTACTAGATTTAAGAAATGATTATTTAATATATTTGCTACATATAAATCATCATTCATTGCCCTTCCATTCAATTCAGTAATGAAGTTATCCTGTTCACTGGCTGGTTATCCCGTCCATTGTTTCACTACTCTGTATAGCCTCATGTCTGTTGTTCGAATTACTAATTTCTGACATTATGTTTATGTTCCTTGATTTTTTAATAATCTTTCTTAATAATTTTGAGTAATTTTTGTAGTGTTAAACTACTGGGGGATCTGTACTTGTTCTTACCCACAAATACATTTTCTTTTTCCTTTCACCAGATACTTTAATCGCTCTAGTTGTCCGTGGTATTTTACATGGCTGTTTAGTGTCTTTTCTGACAAGCTAATGTGGAAAGCTGTTCTCAAATAATGATATGAATTTAACATGGAATAGATTAAATGTTTTGTTAGAATTTGGTTCATTATAGATTTCATCCCACGTCATCCTTTGTAAACTATCCTTAAAACCTTTTTTCCTTGAGTCTTTAAATATTCTGATTTTCACTGAGGAATATCCATTCCATAAGGCACTCACTGGAAATCAGTTAATATAATTAAAATGACAAATTTTTTGTGAATAGTTTACAGGAGATGACCTGAGAAGGAATTTATAATGAACCAAATGCTAACACAAAATTTAATCTATTCCACGATACATCCATATCGTTATTTGAATGTAGCTTTCCACATCATTATCAGAAAGGACTTTAAACAGCCATGTAACAAAATGGATAACTAGAGGGATAAAAGTATCTTATGTATCCTATTAATTTCGTTTTTCCTTCTCTATAATATTTTAATTTATGCCATAACTTGATAACTTCTTTGGGAATTTGGTCATTAGATTTCTCAGCACAGGATATTTTTGTGGCTCTTCTCCATATCCACATATCTGTTGCTTTTTTTTCTTTTCATGTTTCCCAAGAATTCACCCTTTACATGCATAGCTCATAAGTTTCCAGATGTCTTCATGAATTTCTTTGTTGTTTCTGTATTAAGATGTTTGTTTGTCATTAAATTATTTCTGAGGCTTGTCCAGTCACTGCAACCCTTCTTTTAATATCAGTTATACTTCCCTAGTCATCTGTTATTGTATTTCCCAAGCAGCAAAATTGAATTTAGCATTTTATTTTATACCTTAATGTTTGTCCCTACTTGTCTGTCTATTTATGTATCACCATTACTTTAGTCTTTTTCGAGTTTATTTTCATGTTTTGGCTATCCAAGTCATCAGACAACATTTTTAGCATAAAGTTCATGTTGTTTTTCAAAATCCGCTAGGACTACTATATCATCAGCAAATCTAATGCTATGCATTTGTTAACCATTATTTTGATCCCTTTCGTACCGCTTTTCATTGTTCGTATTGCAATATCTATCATCATCATCATCATATATCTATAAATCTATAAATAAATTAAATAAACGTGGAGAGAGAGAGGTCAGCCTCGTCAGACGTCTCTTCTTGTCCTAGTCTGTTTTTAGGGCAATTGATATTTACTTCGGCACTCAGATTTTTGAGTGAAGATTCACAGTGAAAATTTTACCTTTCTCGTCTATTCCAGTTTTATTCAGTTTACCGAACAGCGTCTTCCAGTTCACTCTATCAAAACAATTCTCTTAGTCAACAAATGTGGGGTACGTTACCCCGTTCATCTGAGTTCTTCGTTCTAAGATCATTCTTGGTTGTCACTGCAGCTTCCTTCTTTCCTTTTTCTTTCTTAAAACCAAATTCGTCTTTCCGTAAATGTTGGTTAAACTTAAATTTTAGTCTAAGTAGCATTTTTGAATCATGGCTCAGTAATGCCAAAGTTCTATGTGTATGTAAACCATCATACACATTCCTTGTCAAAGGTATGGTAACTGTTTAATTTTTTAATAATGCCGTCGATAGTGTTCCATCTGTCTTTTGTAGAAAGACTCATTTTAATAAAACCTTTCTTACAACTAGGAAGAAAAGGAATTTCAATGCGAAAACCATAAAACGATTCAGAACATGCTAGTTGGCCATGGACCACGAAAACATTAATGGTGGGAATACTCAGCTAACTTACAGGAAAGGAGTGGTATGAGGTACTCGACAACCTCCCATACTTCGACAGGTGACGCCCCGTCGATTTCAGCACAGAAATGAAATGAGAGATCGTTGTGCATAGCATCTTAAATCCTCGATGAAATGAGTTACACTGAACAGCAACCAAATGACGGCGGATGCTGAGGGACAACTCACTCCGTAAATAAGATAGCACCACCACACAGCCAAAGGTGACCAATGCCAGGCATTACCGATAGTGAAACATTAATTAACGACTTGTGAGCAAGTACCGCTAAGTCTGTCCATCTGTCCCCCAAACAGTTACATCTTTTGGTCGTTGGTTGGTGTATCCCCACCCGCTGGGAGTGAAAGTTAACATGCATAGCGATCTCTTGTTTAATTTTTGCGTTCAGTTCTCGAAATATCGGTGGTTGCCGTGAACGTTACACGGCTGCTTTCCAGTAAGTTATTTGAACATTCGATGTGCTGGCAGAAGCTCTAGTTTTCCGTGATGAGAATTACTAGGAGACACAGGAATTCAAATGAATGGCGTAGGGATATTTTAGACCTGAAATTGCAATGCAAACGAAACGCTGGTGGAGGAGGAGGGACGTTGGGGTATGACTTTTTTTTGAGTCATCAGTCTTCTGAATAGTTTGTTGCGGTCCGCCACGAACTACTTTCCTGCGCCAACCTCTTCATCTCAGAGTGGCATCTGCATCATACGAGTACGTACTCAATTATTTGCTGGCTGTATCCCAATCTCCATCTTCCACTACAGTTTTTACTCCCTGCATCTTCCTCTAGTATCGTGGAGTCTATTGCCTGATGTCTTATCATGTCCTGTCATGTTCGAAATTGCGAGAACAATATGAGTAAGCTACAGAGGAGACGAGTGATATACAATATGTACAAGGAACAAGAGGAAGAATAAGACCGGAAGACTAAGAACGAAGCGCTTGGATTAAAAAGAGCATAGGACAGGAATGCAGTTTTCGTCTCTTCTGTTCAATGTGTAAATCGAAGGAGCATCGACGGAAATAAAAGAAAGATTCAAGAGGGATTAAAATTCAGGATGAAACGATACCAATGATCAGCCTCGTTGATGAGGTTGCTATCCTGAGTGGAAGTGAAGAAGAATTACAGTATCTGCTGAATCGAATGAACACTCTAATGAGTACGGAATATGGACCGAGAGACAAAAGTAATAAGAAGTAGCAGAATAGCTAAAAACTTACATGAAAATTGGTGGTCACGAAGTATACGAAGTTAAGGCGTCCTGATACCGTGGAAGAAAATAGCCCGTGATGGATAAAACAAGGAAGACATAAGACGCAGACTAGTACAACCATAAGGTGCATTCCTGGGCAAGAGGAGGCTACCGGTATCAAACATAGGCCTTAATCTGAGGAAGAAATTTCTTAGAATGTACGTTTGGAGCTCAGCATTGTATGTTAGTGGTTGGATAACCGGAACGGAAGAGAATCGAATGTTCGAAGTGTGGTGCTGTAGAAGAATATTGAAAGTTAAGTGGGCTGATAGAAGAGATAGAGAAGTCCCAATGAAGGATGGTGCGTTTCGCCACGGCACCGTTTAGTCAGCATGAGAGTATTACAAAGATGCTCAAGAATGTCCAGTGGCAGACGTTACAAGAGAAGTTTTGTGCTTCTGGAAGAGGATTACTACGAAATTTCGTGAGAACACTTTACGGGAAGGATCGGCCAACGTATTACTTCCCCCCATATACATATCGCGAAATGACCATAACGAGAAAATTCGAGAAATTAGAGTTTATACGGAGGCTTATCGAGTATCATTTTCCCACGCCACTTCGCGGGTGGAACAGGGAAGACGGGGATCAGTTAATGGTACCAGAAGTATCCTCCGCCACAACCATTAGGTGGTTTGGGGAGTATGATGTCGATGTAGAAGTAGATAAGGAATGAGGAGATTCTCCGCAGAATCGGCGAAGAAAGGAGCATATGGAAAACACAAAATGGGTAGGAAATGTAATACGAGGGCTGTTCGGAGAGTTGGCCCAACCGGTCGTGAAGTGGAAAATACAGTAAAAATCAAACATGTTTTATTTGTAACAGCTTGCTACACCTTCCAGCTACTTCTCTACATTGTCGCCGCTGCGGGGTAAGACTTTTGTCACAGCATTAAACCAACTTTGCAATACTCGCATCATAGAAGGTAGCCTCCTGTGCTTTCTGCCAATTCTCTATGCTGATTCGCAGCTTTTGTTCTGCCAAAATGCTGTCTTTATATACAGCAGTTCGTGTGAAGCATTCAAGCACTCCGTGTTCAGGCCACAGTTGACCCATCGGTACAATCCGTCCGCCGTGTCATGCTCAGCTGAGGATGCAGATACGAGGGGCGTGTGGTCAGCAAACCACTCTCCCAGTCGTTATGATGGTTTTCTTTGACCGGTGGCGCTACTATTCGGTCGAGTAGCTCCTCAGTTGGCATCACGAGGCTGAGTGTACCCCGAAAAATGGCAACAGCGGATGACGGTCCGGATTCTCACCCATACAAGTTCCGGCCACTCCCGACAGAGCTGAACTTCGGTGATCTGACGGGCACCAGTGTATCCACTGCGGAAAGGCCGTTGCCAGCAGTTCATGTGAGCAGAGATGAAAATCAGAGGGACTCGAGTCCGAATAGTATGGTGGGTGGTCAAACTCATCCCACCGAAAAGGCTACAGGGGCGCCCTGACTTCCCTGGCAGTATGCGGCCGAGAGTTGCCATGAGAAAGGAAATGAATGAGACTTACGTTATGTGGGGTTGCATGAAATCAGGCGAATTCTCTCACAGGCACTCATACTTGGCGGGAGATACTATTTTATATGCATATTTACGTCCGCACTGTGCCCGCAGAACTGAAAAGCGAGACGCGAGGTGATCGTCTGGCGTACTAGAGACACTGACCTAAACATGTATGCAAATCTTCATCTCACGATCGATCGGATCTTAGTTTCTGAATAGCCCTCGTAGAACGATCAGTTCTGTAATCGAGGGAAGTTTGGGAGGTAAGAATTGTAGAGGGAGACCAATGCTTGAATATAGTTGCCGGGTCCAGATGGATGTAGGTTGCAGTTGTTATTTGGATATGAAAGTTGTTGCACAGGAGAGAGCAACGTGGAGAGCTAGACACTGAAGACCACCACAGCAGCGTAGTTATATTTTGTTGACACAAAAACCCTTAGGGTGTGGGGGAGGGGGAGGGAGGTAGGGTGCGAGGCAGAGGAAATAAGAACACGTGGAATGGGTTACTAAAATCGTTATGCAAATGTCAAATTAAATATGTAAAAATCGTTACTGCTAGCAGAAAATGTTATTTGAAGAAAAGAATGTACCCAAGTGAAAACTATGATTTGATCAAGTGAAAACTGTCTGCTACATTTTGAAGCCTGGATATTTTTTATTTATTTGTTTAACCTGATCTGATTAAGGCCATCAGGCCTTCTCATACAACGAACCAGGGTCTTTTATGACACAAGATGGAGTTGACTACGGGGAAAATAATTTTCTGTGCTGTGTAATCTGGCCGAGGTGGCTGCCCTGTGTGTGTGCCGGGGGAGCATTACGGCAGGGGCTGCCCACCCCTGGTCTGGCAAGCGGCGGGGCGGCCGAGGTTAGCTCGCTCATTATGCGCGCGCACGCCCCCATCAGCTGGCTCCGGCTGTTCTGCTCTGGTGTGGTGTGGTGTGATGTGGTGTGGTGAGGCCCCTTCCTTACGAGGACCGCACCACGGGCCGCGGTTAGCCGTTAGCCGCACCTGCCCTGCCGCCCACCACATGAGGAACGACACGTATCTGCGCTCCGCCGGAAGCCAATGGCCCACTCCACTGCTTTACATACCATTAGGTCCCATTCTTTTCATCCTAGTTCCTGCAACAAATCTTGCGAAAATTTACGTCTGTGTCTACATATGCAATGCCGGAAAGAAGGACGACGTCGATTTTGATCCGATGACGGTATAAGCCAGATCGATAGTGTATGTACTGATAATGGTTTCCACGTCGGCCGTCAAGAGATAGAATAGTCGCATAGTTACTAAAGAGATATCTGTGTCTACCCTTAAAAAGAGAATGCTCACAGCCAGAAGGCTCAGTATGGTGCAACTTGTGAAGGAAGCTGGCAGCGATGCCGTGGAGACGCACTCGTGCTTCCTACAGCCAACTGAGCGGATTTGAAAGGGCAAACTGTGACTGTCCGAGTGGCATGTAAGTCCTTTGGGAGAGTTGCCACACGAGTTGGACGTGTTGTTGCACTATGATGCTGCTGTCAGTGGTGACATGAACGTTCTCACACCCGTAGACGAGGTTTTGGACGTGCACGCAGTACAGACGCCATCCAGGATCTTCGTATTGTAAGAACAGCAGTGGAAGGTCGTACAGCACAAATACGTGGGCTTGTAAGCCGAGACGTGTCAACATGAACGGTTGCGAACCGGTTACTCTCAGTGGGGCTATGGGCACGCACATCTGTAGCCCGTCTTCCACTCACGCCACAGGTCGACTGGTGCTGTCAGAGGATCAGTCTCAAGTTGGAATAGCGCACTGTGGTCTTCAACTATGAAACCAGATATTGCGTGCATTCAAGCGATGGTCGTTTGCGCGCGTGACATAGACCCGGTGAGAGGTGTCTCGTGTAGTGCATACTTCCAAGACACACTGGCCCCAGCCTAGGCCTTAACCGAGCGAGGCGGCTCAGTGATTAGCGCACTGGACTCACATTCGGGAGGACTACGGTTCAAACCCGCGTCTGGGCATCCTGATTTAGGTTTCTGTGATTCCCCTAAATCGTCTCTAGCAAGTGCCGGGATGGTTCCTTTGAAAGGGGATGGCCGACTTCCTTCCCCATCCTTCCCCTATCCGACAGGACCGATGACCTCGCTGTTTTATCCCCTCCCCTCAAATCAGTCAACCAACCAACCAATCTAGGCTTTATGGTATGGGCTGCGACAAGCTATAACTCTCGTTCACCTTTGGTCTTTCTGGAATGGACGCTAACCAGCACTAAGTATGTGCAGAATGTTGTTGGACCCGTCCTTTTGCTGTTCTTGCAACAGGAAAGTGATTTGTTGTTCCAGCAGGACAATGCTCAACCACATACTGCCCGTAAAACTCAATGTGCTCTGCAAGACATGCACCAATTTTACTGCCCAGCACTATCTCCAGACTTCTCTCAGTTGAGCATGTGTGTTGTATGATGGGACGAGAAGTGACTCGTGCAACACTTCAACCATCCCTAAATAAAATACTCCAAAAAAATACATTCCTTGCTCTCTCCACAAGCCCAGTGCAGACTGAGTCCTTTTCCCACCTATCCCTAGGAAGAGGAGGCGGTCGGGTGACAGGTTAGTGGAGGTAACCCAAGTGTCCTTTCTTTCACGTCAGTTTCTTAGCGTGGTAGAGATACGCGAATTAACCTTTCTTTACCACCAAAATTCAAACTTGGTGCCAGTTTCTAGGAAGAGGTGGCGGTCGGGTGACTTATGTTAGCGGGGGTAGCCCAGGTGACCTATCTTCCCGCGACTTTCTTAGGTTAGTAGACATAGCTGTGGTGTGATGCATTCTCCTGCTGGAATTTGAACTTTCCACCGTTTTTCTGGGGAGGGGAGGGGGGTTAGGTTAGTGGAGGTTGGCCAATTGATCTATCTGCCTGCCAAAATTCAAACTTCCCGCCAGGGGGTGTGGCAGGGGGGTGTGGCACTTGCGTCATCAACTGACGTAACGGCCACCATCTTGGATGACGTCATGCGCTGTTGCCAAGTCTACACTCCGCCATCTTGGATACATCTAGTAACTGTTACAGAACTACGTGAACATTTCGAGCAGGAGTGGAATAACATACATCGGGACAGCATTCTGCATTTGTTCGATCGATTGAATGGCACTGTCAGTGCCTGCGTTGTCGTCCTTGGAGACGACACCACATACTAGTATGGGTGTTTCAGCGTGGGTCGATACCTTGTACCTCAGAACCTCTTGTGCTATTGCTCTGTAAATGTAATCATTTCGTGTTCTCCCTCTGCCCTGTTGCAAAAATAAATCTTGACTGAATTGGAAACTTCTAAACGGATGTTTTAATTCTTTTTTTTACCGGCAATGCATGTTCTATAAGCCACTGAACAGTATATGGCGGAGGGTTCAACGTACCAGAATAACCGTTTCTGTTTCATACGCGTCTTGATCAAGGGAGAAATGACTGTATCTACCTTGTTTCCGTGAGCTCTATGCGAGATAAAGCTTGTTGGCAGCAAAACTGTCGCACAGTCTTCTTCGAATACTATGCTACTGAAAATAATTTAGTGTCCGGCACAATCACAACCACTTCAAAACGAAATGACAGCATTCGTCCGTCACCAGCGATCCTCAGGTCACAAAACAGATACCATGGTTCTCTCCCATCACTACAGTGGCTCAGTTGTCATTGTCAATGTGGCTGCCGGCAGTGGTTGAAGAGAACCACGGTATGTGTTTTATGATCGAGAATCGGTGGTGACGGAAGAATCCGGTCATTTTGTTTCTACATTGTTGTGATTGTGCCAGGCAATAAATTATTTTCACAACAGTCACTATGTGTCTTTAGTTGGAATGAAGTGTCGTTCTTTGGAGGAATTCTATTACTTTATGCAGAAATGTTTAAAGAGAAGCAGGTCTTCTTTCTGCTGAGTTCGCCAAGTATTTCTGTTACACTTCCGTAAGGGCTGTAGCGATATTTTAACGAAACCTAGCACCGCGTCTCTGGACAGGTTCGATGTGTCATTTACATATGTTTTTCTGTATCTTAGTAGATTTTGCTCAATAATAGTAATTATTTCTTGTGCAGGGATATTTTTATAGAGGTTTGTGATGTCAAAAGAGACAATTTTGCCATTGGTAGGAATTTGTATAGCTTAGATCTTTGTGCTAATGGCTTTGAGTTTTTTGTAGCACAAATTTTATTATGTGCATAATATTTCTTAAGGGTTACTCCAATTTTTGTTATTAATCAGATGTGTAGGTCTGTCCATACTTATCCACAACGGGCTTTGGAAACGAATTTTTGTGTATATTTTAGGTGACAACGTTATCTTAGTATCTTTCGGTCTTTAACTGAACATGTTTTTTTTTTTTCGTCTTCTGTCATAAGTGTATTGCATTGCTTTATAATTTTCTTGGATTGAGCTGTACGCCATACCAACTTGATAAGGATTTCAAAAACTCGCAAAATACTACAGAGTTTGTCGCACCAGCTTTTCTTTATATACCAATCGCATATTGTCAGAACGATTCCGGTAAAAGCCTAATACTGATTTTACATCAAGGACACGTTTCATTCTGCTTTTCAGTTACCACGAAATACATAATGATGTGAACTGCTAACGATTCTCACCACTTCTCGTGTAATCACATGCTATACGCTGTTTCCCTTTGTTATAGGTGTTATTATCTATAAATTTGCATTTAATGAGATTTGACAAATATTACACCAAATGCTAATTACGACCGAATCTTTCAGCATTTTCTCACGATCGCCCAACTGCTACACTTTCGTGTACGCAAAAACTTCGCCAAAGATGGTGCTGGCTCTCGTCAGACAGAGCACATTATCACGCCTAATACTGCGTAGCAAATTCGTTGACGTTCACAACATCTTCCAATCGTCTCGCAATGGTCGTGTGTGGTTCTCAGGGGAATCATCACCATTCTTCTGCAAAACAGACAAGTTCGGGCAGTGATGATGGAGGTGGATAGCAGTCACTAGCCCTTCTCTCCGAAGTAAACCACAAAGGCTGAATGGCCGGCCGCTGTGACCGAGCGGTTCTAGGAACTTCAGTCCCGAACCGCGCCCCTGCTACGGTCGCAGGTTCGAACCCTGCCTCGGGCATGGATGTGTGTGATGTCCTTAGGTTAGTTAGGTTTAAGTAGTTCTAAGTTCTAGGGGACTGATGACCTCAGAAGTTAAGTCCCGTAGTGGTTAGAGCCATTTTTTGAAAGGCTGAATGATACTGAGATCGCTGACTGCAGTGCCCAGAGGAGACATCACAATTCGTTCTCTAGCTCACAAAACTAGTCCTGGACGATGCGAATTCTGCGAACAGTGGCCCTGTCGTCTCCAAACAGAACATCACAAAAACATGGTTAGTAACCTGACCTCGCAGAATAACCATGGGGCTGATGGAATACCACAATACTAAATGGTCGTTAATGGGTCAATGGTTATCTGGACAGTGATTTGCAAACAGAAACTGGGGGGAAGTTACCCAATGTGAAACTCTGCAGTCTACTATAAGTTTCGTGCGCCACAAAAGTTTCCTGAGTCGCCAACAAATTTAGTTAAAAACTGGGAAAATTTAATATAAGAACTGAATTAATCACTGCGTTGGTAAGCATAACTGACGTTTTAATATTAATAAAAAGATGCAAGTGAATATATGGGATGAGAATATGGGAACAATTTAAGTAGAATCGTTAAATCAAATAATTCAGAGCAAGCATTAGCTTAAGCCTCAACAAAAAGAATGAAATAATCAGACAAAGTATACAAATATAAGGTTTGCCGTTTGCGCCTCGGAAACACCTTGTAGGATGTATTAAAATAATATGAGAATCAGTCATCACGGTTTAACATAGCTTATTAGAAACAAAACATCATATTAAAAACTCAAAATAATTCGAAGATATGATCTGACATTGCCTGTTATGTAATTAATTACCTCACTTATATTACTGTTATACTGAGTGCTGTAGTACATTGCGGTGACAAATGAAAAGGAAATCTTCTGCGCGCATAGGGAAAAGTTCACACAAACATACACGATTCACACAGAATAATAGAGATAAAAGGAATTTTGCCCGTCATAGTAAGTCAGAGCTCAGAGGACGTCTCTATCGCTATGTCTGAACTATTGTGAATAAGAATACTATGGAACACTTTACGACACAGAAAATTATCTGCATCACCTTGCACATGAAACTAAGCTACGCTGGCGTGAAACAACCGCAAATGCCGAGAATGTTCATGAACTGAGCAGAATTTTTAAGACTCGCGGAAACTTCAAGAACACAAATGTAAATCATATAGACACAAATAGCAACAAAATATAATGCGGAATTAAGAATAAAATGAATTGAAGATATTACTGAAATTACACACGATGAAATTGCCACCACGTGGTAAAAAAAGCTACGCACTCTTAAAATTGTAACGAAATGAGAAGTAGGAAACGTAAAACAAATACACAAGAGCAATGTTCACACATTTATTCCAGTTAAAAGAGAAGTTAGACAACTGAATTTCAAACCTGTGCTGGAGTAATGAGCTTCCTACACAAACCGAGAACCCGAAAAGCTTACTACATACAGAAGGATATACTCTGAAAAATGTAAGAATTCGACTACCAAATTTAAAAGCGAACCAGCAGATTAAACGTGTACATCAGTTGGAATAACTACACACATTAACACATTCACCGGCACCAAGGCGCTCTTAAGACTACCGTCTTCACTCACCAAAGGACCTGTCAAAACCTCCGATAGCACGCTTTCCCTGCAGTGAACTTCCCATAGGTAGCCGGAAGAGATCAGATGCGTCCTTTCCGCCGCCAACTTCTGTCGAATGTGTACCGAAAGGATACAAATTTCTTTGTCTTGACTGAGAAAGCTACGTTGGCTACACTATTGGTACAACAGCAGACATACAGATGCTGTACTGCTACCATATATAAGACACAGTCACTCATTCATACAGATGACAAAGAGGGAAAGGAAATCTGGGAGCTCAAAATGTAGATAATGTACATAGGATTAGGTGCTTGCTGGAAAAATTGATACTTTAATGTGATTGTGTACCACTGAATGGGGAAAAACAAGAAGTGCAAACCTAAATTACAAATAATTACAGCGCTGAATACGAGTGAAATAGTGTGAAACGAATCTAACAGGGAAGTTTCAATATGGCTGCCCAAATCATCACCGAAACCCCCAATGTTTCACTCTAGGGACGTAAACCTATCTGGAAACTGGAAACGATGTGCAACAAGACTTATCCGACCAAGTGACTTTCTTCCACTGCTCCATTTTCCAGGTTTTATGGCTCCGGTACCACGTTTTCCGGTTACGGGCATTTGCATCACTGAAATGAAATGATCGTATGGCACTGATGGCCAAGAGACCCACCTGGGGAAGTTCGGAGACCGAGTTGCAAGTCTTTTCAGTTGACACCACTCTGGGCGACTTGCGTATCGATGATGATGATGAGGTCAACACAACATTCAGTCCCCGAGCGGAGAAAATCTGCGGCTTGGCCGAGAATCAATCCTGGGCCCGCTGCATGACTGTCAGACGCGCTGAGCACTTTTTTTTTTTTTACAGCACTGCCGAATTTTATTTTTGTTTCTTACTTTTTTCTTTTATTTTTTATTTTTTTACACATCAAAGGAAGTTTAAGTTGTTTTTATTTATACTCCTTATGCTGCTTTAGTTTTTTACTTTCTTTAAACGTCGTCACGGGCGGAAGTCAAAAGAAAATAATCATCTGCATCACATTCCCGGCAGCACGCGGTGATGCATCATTAAGTCTTGCGCCCAGCCGGATGAACTTAAGTTTCCTTACTACTGGGTGGTATTCCTATTTTGGGTGCCGACCATTTATCGGAACATTACGTCAGTCCTTGTGACCGTGTACCATCATTCGTAGGACTGGCAAACATTATCCAGTCACATATGGCGCCAACAGCAGGAGGCCTGTCATCTTTTCAATGTGCTGTATGTCAACAGGCATAAACCCTGTACATTATCGTTTCTGAATGTCCGGTCCCACGAGTCACCTCATTCCTGGGATACCCAAGCTCTCGGGTAGATTGTGAAACACACTTCCTAGATAGTTGGCTAAGTAAGTTTCATACTTTGTACGACAGTGTATGAGCTCACGTTGTTCTTGTAGGTATATCCAGCAATCCATCACAGACATCACATCTGGCGAAAACATGTATTACGTCGCGTGTCCAGTCATCTAGTTGACCGCATGCATTATATGTTTGGTAAAAGCGTCGTGTCCGGTAAAAAAAGGCATCTGACGTGACTTCCGTGTCGGTGGTGGGCCGAAGGAACGCCTGTATAGATACGTACGACACGTCAGCATTCAAACTTCGCTCGCCGCGCCGCACACTAAATCATGTTCTTCCGTGCCCAACAAACTGCAGGTTATGTAAATGATAGAATCAACCATATGGATGGCGTGCCACCGGTTCCGTATGACAGTTTTACGGTTGATGAGGCTACACCACGCAGATAGCGCTGCCGTTGACAGCAGTGGCGTATGCTTTGCGCGCCTGATACGCTGCCAGTCTCTCGTTGAATGTTTGATTTCCATGACGTTACGGCCGTGGTGATCCTTCAAGCAGCGATGGATCTCCTGAGCTGTGGGTGTTCTCATACTTCCGGACGAACGTAACTACAATCCACAAAAAGTGAGGCTACGTGTGCAAGAGAAGGCGAGATGTTGATCATCGCTATCCGAGACCCGAACGATGGCGGAATAAGTTCATCTGTCAGAGTCGATGTTATGGTGTGTATTCACTGTTGCCAAGTCCGAACCATTGCTCGCAGATAAATTGACACAGCTTTGATGCTCATGTTCTTCAGTTTGAGGCCAACGTTCCGGAACTGTAGGGTTAACGTGTAATACTTGACCTAAATAAGTTCCTAGTACTGACATAGTACCCAATGGCAGCCATGAGGAGGTCCACGATACCCTTCGGTGTCATTAGTCGTGACGCGAGGTGAACGTTGGTGTACGCGACACGTTGGACCATGTCGAGGGCTCTCAATGATTTGTTTTGCGTATGGACAACAGAACTTCCTAAAGTAGCCGCTGATAACTCGCCGCCGCTGACCTTCGCAAAGAACGAGTTATGTGATCCCTAGGCACCGCAGCGTTTCGATCGTCTGAAATGGTCCTGTCACGTATTACAGACCTCGTCCAACATGTAGTAGTCTGGATATCTTCATGTTAACCACACTACCTGCCGCCATCTCTTAAGTATTCAGATGCCCAGCAGCCTGTGTAAGTAGGCTGTTCAGGTTTTTATATTGGTAACGCCACGTAGCGCTCTGTATGAAAATTACTGGCTGTGCTGTGTGCAGTCTGTGGCTAGTTTGCATTGTTGTCTGCCATTGTAGTGTTGGGCAGCTGGATGTTAACAGCGCGTAGCGTTGCGCAGTTGGAGGTGAGCCGCCAGCAGTGGTGGATGTGGGGAGAGAAATGGCGGAGTTTTGAAATTTGTAAGACTGGATGTCTTGAACTGCTATGTATATTATGGTTTTTCAACACTATTAAGGTAAATACATTGTTTGTTCGCTATTAAAATCTTTCATTTGCTAACTATGCCTATCAGTAGTTAGTGCCTTGCGTAGTTTGAATCTTTTATTTAGCTGGCAGTAGTGGCGCTCGCTGTATTGCAGTAGTTCGAGTAACCAAGATTTTTGTGAGGTAAGTGATTTGTGAAACGTATGGGTTAATATTAGTCAGGACCATTCTTTTGTAGGGATTTTTGAAAGTCAGATTTCGTTGCGCTAACAATATTGTGCGTCAGTTTAAGCACAGTCTTGTATAATTTTTCTAAGGGGACGTTTCACCTGATGCACTTCATGTCCTGAGTGGACGACGAGTATCGAGTCGTCCGCATAGATACGACACCGAGCGAGGTGGTGCGGTGCTTAGCACAATGAACTCGATTTCGGGAGGACGACGGTTCAAAGCCGGGTCGAGCCATCCGATTTAAATTTTCCGTGATATCCCTAAATCGCTTCAGGCAAATGCCGGGGCGGTTTGTTAGAAAGGGCACGGCCGACTTCCTTCCCTAATCCGGTGGGTTCGATGATTTCGCTGTTTGGACCCTCCCACAAATCAACCAACCAACCATAGGTACTGCAAATAAATGAGGTCTCATGCAGCGTTATTCGAGCGAGAGAACGTCGCATAATGTGCATCAGCTGCTCGAGTGCTATCGCAGAAAGCGCTATTGAAAGATGGCACCCTTGTCGGACCGAGATGTTAATATGAATTCAGCTCGCTTCTTGAGGTTTTACCACCACCTTCGATGCTGCACCTCGTAACTATGGGGATGAATACCGGTGGAACTGCCATTCGGCTCATAACTGACTACATAAAATCATGGTTTACCCCTTAAAACGATCAAAGTCCACTGATATTAGAACTGCTTGCATTCGACGCGTTTCGGCAAGGGCTATAACGTCACGGTATTGACTTAAAGATTAGTCTGTGTTGCTTCGCATGCATACTAGGCATGCCCGAGCAGGGTAGACAGTCCTCAATATCACCAATTTAAGAAGATACTCTAGCAGTCATGCAAATATTTTGTAGTCGTTGTTTATCACGGTGAGTGGCCGATTTTGATTGGCACTGCGACTTCCCTCCGACTTAGTAATGGGAAGAATAGAACCCGGCGCAAAATTCGGCCGCACGCGAACGTCAGGGCGCATCAGCTCGTGGTACATTGACACCCATTGTGGCATCATCAATTTTGCTAATTCCCAATAAAATTCTAACGTTAACCCATCCGGTTCTGGGATTTATGTGTCGCTCCTTTCTTGGTATCCCCATTATTTCATCTTCAGTTAACGGTTTCATTAGTGCAATCTTATCCATCTCAGTCAGTCTTGTTAGCAACTGTTGAAATAGGTCTACCTCCATTCGGTGGTGCGTCGGTGAGCTGTCAGAGGGATAGCGGAAGTGCTCCAAAAATACAGCCGCATTGTCCTTTTCTGTCACCAGTTGACAATTCACAGTGTCATGGAGCACTATGTCGGCCCCAATAGCTGAACGGTCAGCGCGTTGCAATGCCACGCACGGGGGCTCGGGTTCGATTCCCGGCTGGGGTGGGACTCGGTGTTGTGCTGTCCTCATCATCATTTCATCCCCATTGTCGACGCGCAAGTCGCCCAATGTGACGTCGCACTTGGTGGCCGAACTTCCCGCCTGGGAACTCCCGGCTACTGACGCCACACGATCACTTCATTTCATGGAGCACTATGACTAATGATCCGCGGTAACGTTTGCATTCTTGCGACCCGTGATGTATCGAGGTGCTTTCCGCAGAGATGTTGTCTAGACATGTTGCCCGGATTTGCATGATGTTCTGGAGACCAATCTCGAAATGACAACTCATGAAGCATCGTGTAATAATAATCGAAAGTGGCCCTTATCCATCTCGTCCTATCCCGACCGCATCATCGAATTGGCACATGCTGAATACCAGTGAAGCGCCGAGTCGTAAACTGGAATGCGGCGTTGACACGTCTCCCATGCATCCTCGACTCGCTGACGACATTCGGTGTCCGCCAACTGTGAGGAATTGAGCTTCTATGCTCTGCGGATTCACCACATATGTCGTCGAGGAATCGACATGGTACACAGATAAGCTAGATGGTCGATAAAGGCAGTGGGCCATCGTTCAGCACCGATACCCTCATCTCCTAAGCCAATAGAAACATTTATCCAATCAAGTATGCTTGCCAAGAGACAAGTGAAAACCGTGTATCTCTCGTGATTTCCATGGATTCTGTCCCATGTGTCACATAAATCCATTTACCGGTATATCCCTTGTAGTTCACAATGTGGAGTTTGATCCTTTGGGCCAATACACAATTGAAGTCTCCACACATCAGTAAAAGATCTAATCCGTCGGTAAATGAGAGCTCGATCTCTTTGGGATAATATTTCGTACGTGCTCGTCTGTTTTCTGTGCCGGATGGGGCGTAAACGTTGACAATATGTATCCCACGAACTGTTCTCGCAAGTCTCCGTGACAAAGGTATATAAGGCAGATAGCGAAATGGGGCCCTCTCTCGGACCATTATCGCCGTTCCGCTGTCGTTGTCTGCGTTCCGCGCTGTGCAGGAGTTGAAGCCGTGTACTTCCTGGATATAGTTGTACAGATTTCCTGTACCATCAATATATCCACATCCTCGACTCTGGAGATTCGTCCCCTCCTCATACTGTGACACCTGATGACTTTGTGAATATGGGTCTGTCAGATATGGACCAACGGCCACCGGATGTCGTCGAGCAAGTGAAAGGATGTCGTGTCGTTTCGGTGATCCTTCCCCCCGGGCGTTCATTGACCCTTCAGCAGCGGAGGATGATGTTGCAGATAGTCCACGAACACTACACACTAGTACTGCCCCCAGAATAGCGTTGTTTACGCGTTGTTTACGCTCCCGGATCTCGACCTCCGGTACCGCTGATTCCTGCATCTCCTGTTGCATCATCGTTGCCACACCGCCTGTGGACACCTCCACTTCAATTTCCATACCTATTGTTGTGTGGTTGTTCTCGTGATATATCACCTGCATAATCTTGAATAGGAATGTCGGAGTGGAAACTGATTAATAATTGCTTGGATAATTGAAAAAAATTTATTGGAAAGAATAGTTCAAAGAAATGTGAAGGTAATTTATGAGTCTGTGCACAGTCCTGGTAAACTTTAACTGATACCAGTATCAACAGACCTTTAATATCAATACATTTAAGATCAATAAACATAATTTGCATTATGTACTGCTTCACATTAATTCCATTATGTTTATTCTTGATTCTGACTATGTCGATACAGGAACTCTCCTCCGGATACCGCGTAAATTCTTCTTGTTTGCACTAAACATATTGATGTATGATCTCAGCGGCGAGTCAGATGATGAACACATAGGAGCTGACCTCTTAAGTGTGCAAATAAATATTGCTTTTCCGATAACTTTTTATAAGACTTTTAATGAACGTGTGAAATGCACATTTTTAACAACGTTGGTACGTCGGATCCAAGCATACGTCCTCACGTTACCACTTCTCAAAACAGAAGAGTGAAGAAACAGGAATTAATAAACTGAAGAGCGTATTTCTTTCTTTGTTTTATACAGATATTTAAAGATGTATCAAAACATTATCCTTGCCGTTAATTTACCTTTGGCGGTGTGTATAGCTCATTCAGTTTACATTTAGCTTACATATAAGAAAAGAATGAAAAATAATGGCCCCTCCGTAATCTGCGGTGTTGTCTCGAATATACACTCCGACCTCGGTGTCACCTCCTCGCGGCGCGCCTAATCATATATCAGTGGTAGTAACGTGGGCGTGGCCTGCGTCGCTAAGTCCCTGCTGCGTAGTTACACGAGTCTCTTCTTCATGCGCTCAGATCGAAGATATTCTTCATCATCACATCCAGAACACGTCTGGGGTTGGCCATCACAGGTGATAATGGCTCTACAACCGCTTATATTTAAACAGGAGGGCATGTGTTTTGCCAAAGGCGATTCGCACCTGACGAACACCGTTAAGCACTGGATACGTACAAAAACTTGCCCAACTTTTAGCTGTGTGACTAGTCACTCTGTCGAATGGCTGAATTTTTCAGTTATCAGTGATTCAGGTACTTCGAAGGGCAGCTCAAAATTCAAATCGTGCACATGCCGAGGCCCACATGAGCAACTGTCGCTAATATGACCATCAAAGTGTCTAAACTGGAATCCTCGTTTGGCGGTTTCTGTAATAGTATCACATGCTGCGTCGTCGTCCATCTTGACATAAGGAGTGCTTGATAAATGAATTCCAATGAGCCCTGTGTAATTAATATGCACCTCGCCTCTCAAAATATGCTCAATTTCGACTGCTTTCGATCTTGCGCATTCATTAGAGAACGTAAACTGTACCGTGGTTTTCCGAAAACTATGTGCCATTGCTATCGCTTCAGCAAGTAACGCAGGCGAGTACCACTAGTGTAAACACCAAGCG
Source organism: Schistocerca cancellata (assembly GCF_023864275.1). Classification (NCBI taxonomy): domain Eukaryota; kingdom Metazoa; phylum Arthropoda; class Insecta; order Orthoptera; family Acrididae; genus Schistocerca; species Schistocerca cancellata. Next base: position 387,268,499 of record NC_064626.1, on the reverse strand, counting down.
CTTCGCAGCCGCGACGTACACTATGTGATCAAAAGTATCCGGACACCTGTCTGAAAACGATTTACAAGTTCGTGGCACCCTCCATCGGTAATGCTGGAATTCAATATGGTGTTGGCCCACCATTAGCCCTGATGATAGCTTCCACTCTCGCAGGTGCTGGAAGGTTTCTTGGGGAATGGCAGCCCATTCTTCACGGAGTGCTGCACTGAGGAGAGGTATCGATGTCGGTCGGTGAGGCATGGTACGAAGTCGGCTTCCAAAACATCCCCAAGGTGTTCTGTAGGATTCAGGTCAGGACCCTGTGCAGGCCAGTCCATTACAGGGATGTTATTGTTGAGTAACCACTCCGCCACAGGCCGTGCATTATGAACAGGTGCTCGATCGTGCTGAAAGATGCAATCACCTTCCCCGAATTGCTCTTCAACAGTGGGAAGCAAGAAGGTGCTTAAAACACGAATGTAGGCCTGTGATGTGATAGTGCCACGCAAAACAACAAGAGGTGCAAGCCACCTCCATGGAGAAGACGATCACACCATAACAACACCGCCTCCCAATTTTAATGTTTGCGCTACAGACACTGGCAGATAACATTCACTGGGCATTCGCCATACCCACGCCCTGCCATCGGATCACCACATTGTGTATCGTCATTCGTCACTCCACGCAACGTTTTTTGCACTCTTCAACCGTCCAATGTTTACGCTCCTTACACCAAGCGTGGCGTCGTTTGACATTTACCGGCGTGATGTTTGGCTTATGAGCAGCCGCTCGACCATGAAATCCAAGTTTCCTCACCTCCCGCCTAACTGTCATAGTACTTGCAATGGAGCTTGATGCAGTTTGGAATTCCTGTGTGATGGTCCGGATAGATGTCTGTCGGCGGTCTCTGTCAGTCAGTACACGAGATGGGCCTGTACGCTTTTGTGCTGTACGCGCCCCTTCATGTTTCCACTTCACTGTCACATCGGAAACAGTGGACTTACGGATTTTTAGGAGTGTGGAAATCTCACGTACAGACGTATGACACAAGTGACACCCAACCACCTGACTACGTTCCGTGGAGCCCCCCATTCTGCTCTCTCACGATGTCTAATGACTACTGAGGTCACTGATATGGAGTACCTAACAATATGAAAAACGTATGTTTTTGGAGGTGTCCGGATACTTTTGATCGCATAGTGTAAGTAGGTTTGAGCTGCTCCGCTGCTGAAGGTCAACTGTCAAATCAGCTATGGGGGCGGACTGCATCATCGGTTAGTGGATTTGTGACGACAGCTCTCTCTTCAATTCCCTGCTTATGGAGTTCCACTCGTGCTGTTTTGGTGCTGACAGCTTTCGCGAGTTCGACACTCAGTCTTGCAATGGCTTTTATAGCTGACGTCGCCTTACTTTTTGTTACAACCCTCTTCAATGACCGCTTCTCACGATCATTCAACACATCATTTGTCCGCATTGACACTTTCCCTGTGCGCGGTATAAAACTTTGATACAGTGCTTCTTGAAACACCAAACACTTCAGCTACTTTGGTTCCGGGAGCACCCATCAATGAGTACCGGTAGTTGTCCTTGTCCGAATCCTTTAGCTAAATTATAGAGTACTCCCAGCTACACAAAACACTGTTCTGAACAAGGTTGACACTTGCAGCATATTGACAATGTAGAGTCTTGCACCGTGACAAAGCAAGGGAGAGGATGTTGTTATGGGTGGCTGGTATCCTCATTCTACAACACAAATGCACATGTTGATTAATACAGTTCATTCTTTACATGAACTTGAAGCTTTAGTTATCTTGAATGGAGTCCATATGTTGTGGTACAAGCTCATCATTAATAGTCCTCGTGCAGACTGTTGTCAAGTACGCTGTTCACTGTTAGTAAAGTACAATTTGGGTTGATATAAACTAGCCCCGTTATAGACACTAATCTGGGAACTATATACTGTCGTAGCCTGTGAGGAGTCAAACCTGCTCTGCAAGAAAACTGACAGACACCAAACTGGATGAGTGAGTGAGCCCTCTGGTCAGTGGTGGCGACCTAAATACACGCCGTCGAGAGGGCGTTGGCGGTGTGTTGCCTGTGAGTGAATCTCTGGCCTCTCTCATGATAGGTGCGCTTGAGCCAGTGCCTACTAATCGATTTTCACAGTTCATCGTTGCCGACCAGTGTGCTGGCAACATCTTATGCCAGCACAGATGACATCACGAGGTGCCATTCACGGTCAATAGAGCATCCAACCTGCAGGCTTGGCTAACGTCTGCGTTTATGTTTAATCATCCATTTCTCATGCCGTTTCCACATTTTGTCCAATTCCTGTAGATTGAGAACATTAGAGATCCTATTATGCTATTTTGGGGCACTCCACATGTTATTCCATTTCCGTGAAACATTCTCCATCCAGTGTAACATATAAGGTTTTATTAGTAAAATATTTCTAGAGCCATTCACATATTTGTGAAGTACTTTTTGTGATAGTATGTTGTTTAGCACTCAACGATGTGGTATACTGTTGAATGTCTTACAGAAGTGTAGGGAAACGGACTCTGCCAGTACACCTGAAACTATTGTTTGAAAAATGTCTGTGAATGAAGCGAGCTGTGTTTCATACGCTTCCCCCGCCCGGGTTCCCGGGTTCGATTCCCGGCGGGGTCAGGGATTTTCTCTGCCTCGTGATGACTGGGTGTTGTGTGCTGTCCTTAGGTTAGTTAGGTTTAAGAAGTTCTAAGTTCGAGGGGACTGATGACCATAGATGTTAAGTCCCATAGTGGTCAGAGCCATTTGAACCATTTTTCATATGTCATGTGGCCCGTCCGGTTGGCCATGAGGTGCAATGCACGGCTTACCGGGCGGGAAGGAGCGCCGGTCCCTGGCACGAATCCGCCTGGAGGATTTGCGTCAAGGTGGGATGAGCCGGCCAGTCTGTTGATGGTTTTTAGGCGGTTTTCCATCTGCCTCGGCAAATGCGGGCTGGTTCCCCTTTGCTGCACAAACAAGTTTTCCACGTACGCGTAAACCACAATTACTCTACCACGCAAACATAGGGGTTACACTCGTCTGGTGAGACGTTCCTTGGGGGGTCCACCGGGGCCGAACCGCACAATAACCCTGGGTTCGGTGTGGGGCGGCGGAGGAGTGAAGTGGACTGCGGTAGTCTCGTGGAGTTGCGCACCACTGTGGCTGCAGCAGGGACGGAACCTCTAAGTCATTTATACGTCCCCAGTTAACATAACATAACATATGCCATGTAAAATATAACTTATGTCTTCTTCACTTAAAGTAATCTTAACTGTTTTTCAATACCAGTAGTGCTGATATTGGTATCTCACATTTCCAAGTATGTGCAACGGTCAAACAGGACAGGCAATACGGCTGTAAAAAAAAAAAGTCCCCTCATCAGCACACCCTAAGCAGATCCTCGCGTTTTCCTTGTTGCATTATTGACAATGATGTTGATTACAGCACACCAACCTGTATGAGTGATATCTTTCCAACCCTTTCGACTATGGGGATGTTGCTGATTATCACATAGTGCTGGACGCCTGTACTTTATAACACTTGTTTGAGAGAGTCTTCACAGGATGCAGCACTGGAAAATTTAGATGTCAAATAATTTCCTAGAACTGAAGAGAATCGAGACACGTAGCAGGTGTGAATGTGGACGTGCCATAATTTTTTCAGGTGCTGTAGACATATAAATGATAACTGCACTGTTTGTCTGAAATGCTTATATGTTGCAGTGTAAAGTTACTGTGGCTTATGTTCAGGCATGTCCAGAGAAAGTGACTGTGTGTCCTATCGTGGGGGAGGTATAGATTTGCGAGGTGCCGGGGCAAGCAGTGTATTTAACACATAATTCTTCTAGAAGCTACATATGTACATGATGCGCTAAGCCCCCCCCCCCCTATTCTAACTCCGACTTTTGCTGTTGCATAAGTATTAAAAAAATACGCGAACTGACTCTAATCAACCCTGCCAGTGGAGTAGAAGAGAGTTTGGCACCTGCAATAATTTAATTTGATAAATAAGTTAAATAAACGAAGGTCTCATTAACATAGTGAGGAATGATAGGGTTGCTCTACCGATTGTTGTTGTTGTTGTTGTGGTCTTCAGTCCTGAGACTGGTTTGATGCAGCTCTCCATGCTACTCTATCCTGTGCAAGCTTCTTCATCTCCCAGTATCTACTGCAACCTACATCCTTCTGAATCTGCTTAGTGTATTCATCTCTTGGTCTCCCTCTACGATTTTTACCCTCCACACTGCCCTCCAATGCTAAATTTGTGATCCCTTGATGCCTCAAAACATGTCCTACCAACCGATCCCTTCTTCTAGTCAAGTTGTGCCACAAACTTCTCTTCTCCCCAATCCTATTCAATACCTCCTCATTAGTTACGTGATCTACCCACCTTATCTTCAGCATTCTTCTGTAGCACCACATTTCGAAAGCTTCTATTCTCTTCTTGTCCAAACTAGTTATCGTCCATGTTTCACTTCCATACATGGCTACACTCCATACAAATACTTTCAGAAACGACTTCCTGACACTTAAATCTATACTCGATGTTAACAAATTCCTCTTCTTGAGAAACGCTTTCCTTGCCATTGCCAGTCTACATTTTATATCCTCTCTACTTCGACCATCATCGGTTATTTTACTCCCTAAATAGCAAAACTCCTTTACTACTTTAAGTGTCTCATTTCCTAATCTAATTCCCTCAGCATCACCCGACTTAATTTGACTACATTCCATTATCCTCGTTTTGCTTTTGTTGATGTTCATCTTATATCCTCCTTTCAAGACACTGTCCATTCCGTTCAACTGCTCTTCCAAGTCCTTTGCTGTCTCTGACAGAATTACAATGTCATCGGCGAACCTCAAAGTTTTTACTTCTTCTCCATGAATTTTAATACCTATTCCGAATTTTTCTTTTGTTTCCTTTACTGCTTGCTCAATATACAGATTGAATAACATCGGGGAGAGGCTACAACCCTGTCTTACTCCTTTCCCAACCACTGCTTCCCTTTCATGCCCCTCGACTCTTATAACTGCCATCTGGTTTCTGTACAAACTGTAAATAGCCTTTCGCTCCCTGTATTTTACCCCTGCCACCTTCAGAATTTGAAAGAGACTATTCCAGTTAACATTATCAAAAGCTTTCTCTAAGTCTACAAATGCTAGAAACGTAGGTTTGCCTTTTCTTAATCTTTCTTCTAAGATAAGTCGTAAGGTCAGTATTGCCTCACGTGTTCCAACATTTCTACGGAATCCAAACTGATCTTCCCCGAGGTCGGCTTCTACCAGTTTTTCCATTCGTCTGTAAAGAATTCGCGTTAGTATTTTGCAGCTGTGACTTATTAAACTGATAGTTCGGTAATTTTCACATCTGTCAACACCTGCTTTCTTTGGGATTGGAATTATTATATTCTTCTTGAAGTCTGAGGGTATTTGGCCTGTCTCATACATCGTGCTCACCAGATGGTAGAGTTTTGTCAGGACTGGCTCTCCCGAGGCCATCAGTAGTTCAAATGGAATGTTGTCTACTCCCGGGGCCTTGTTTCGACTCAGGTCTTTCAGTGCTCTGTCAAACTCTTCACGCAGTATCTTATCTCCCATTTCGTCTTCATCTACATCCTCTTCCATTTCCATAATATTGTCCTCAAGTACATCGCCCTTGTATAAATCCTCTATATACTCCTTCCACCTTTCTGCCTTCCCTTCTTTGCTTAGAACTGGGTTGCCATCTGAGCTCTTGATATTCATACAAGTGGTTCTCTTCTCTCCAAAGGTCTCTTTAATTTTCCTGTAGGCAGTATCTATCTTACCCCTAGTGAGACAAGCCTCTACATCCTTACATTTGTCCTCTAGCCATCCCTGCTTAGCCATTTTGCACTTCCTGTCGATATCATTTTTGAGACGTCTGTATTCCTTTTTGCCTGCTTCATTTACTGCATTTTTGTATTTTCTCCTTTCATCAATTAAATTCAATATTTCTTCTGTTACCCAAGGATTTCTATTAGCCCTCGTCTTTTTACCTACTTGATCCTCTGCTGCCTTCACTACTTCATCCCTCAGAGCTACCCATTCTTCTTCTACTGTATTTCTTTCCCCCATTCCTGTCAATTGTTCCCTTATGCTCTCCCTGAAACTCTGTACAACCTCTGGTTCTTTCAGTTTATCCAGGTCCCATCTCCTTAAATTCCCACCTTTTTGCACTTTCTTCAGTTTCAATCTGCAGTTCATAACCAATAGATTGTGGTCAGAATCCACATCTGCCCCAGGAAATGTCTTACAATTTAAAACCTGGTTCCTAAATCTCTGTCTTACCATTATATAATCTATCTGATACCTACTAGTATCTCCAGGATTCTTCCAGGTATACAACCTTCTTTTATGATTCTTGAACCAAGTGTTGGCTATGATTAAGTTATGCTCTGTGCAAAATTCTACAAGGCGGCTTCCTCTTTCATTCCTTCCCCCCAATCCATATTCACCTACTATGTTTCCTTCTCTCCCTTTTCCTACTGACGAATTCCAGTCACCCATGACTATTAAATTTTCGTCTCCTTTCACTACCTGAATAATTTCTTTTATCTCGTCATACATTTCATCTATTTCTTCATCATCTGCAGAGGTAGTTGGCATATAAACTTGTACTACTGTAGTAGGCATGGGCTTTGTGTCTATCGTGGCCACAATAATGCGTTCACTATGCTGTTTGTAGTAGCTAACCCGCACTCCTATTTTTTTATTCATTATTAAACCTACTCCTGCATTACCCCTATTTGATTTTGTATTTATAACCCTGTAATCACCTGACCAAAAGTCTTGTTCCTCCTGCCACCGAACTTCACTAATTCCCACTATATCTAACTTTAACCTATCCATTTCCCTTTTTAAATTTTCTAACCTACCTGCCCGATTAAGGGATCTGACATTCCACGCTCCGATCCGTAGGACGCCAGTTTTCTTTCTCCTGATAACGACGTCCTCCTGAGTAGTCCCCGCCCGGAGATCCGAATGGGGGACTATTTTACCTCCGGAATATTTTACCCAAGAGGACGCCATCATCATTTAATCATACAGTAGAGCTGCATGTCCTCGGGAAAAATTACCGATTAACAGAATGAAAGTTCTGTCCAAAATAACAATATGATTTATTAAGACTAAACACAAAATAATAAACAAAAACACATGAAATATTTACAATACATCAAATTGGCTCAAATTGGATACTCAAACAAACGCTGTGAATGTGAAGTTGTCCCTAAACTAGATTGTGAGGATTATGACGAAGTGGTATGTGCAGCCAATTCCTTGCAACTCAAATCTTAGAGAAAACACATAGCCAACCCAACATTAATTGCTGCTACCCAAGACAGAACAAAGTTAGAAAAAAGACGAACAGGCGCGCTCTGCTGAGCTCTGATTATCACCTAGGAAAATCCCTATCTGCCGGTGCTGCGGACATACATTACCAAACTGTCTTCTTGACTGCCAGGACACGATCTGGCGTACCGGAGCCGTTGGCTGGTTGCTTCGACGTCCTCGACCGAAAGGCGAGAGCCGACCAACTAGAGCACCCGTACAGGCCGAACACACAACATTCCCGCCCCCACGACAGTGGCCGTGGTTAAACGTCCCAATCAGCAACTCGAAAACCGGCGGAAAATTCCCCTCTATGGAGATTCTTGGCGCCAATTTCTGCGCTGATTTTGCTACGTCACGGAGCTATGCCCTGAGCAAGCCAATCACAGTTACTATTTTGCAGAAAGCGCGGGAATTTTCCCGCCACAGCTGCCTGGGTACACAAGTCATTCCCACGTCTCGCTGGTAGCCCGCCAGAAAGTGTTTTCGCTAAGTTTCTGCGAAGTAACGGAACCTCTAGCCCAGCCGCTATTTCAGACCCCTCCGGGCGTTTTTTTTGACAATGTCGGCGTCTGCAAAGCATTCACTCGACTTCCTCACACTCGTCGGCTTAACGCTTTCCAGATCAACAGAGCCCGCCTGTCACTGGACCACCCGGGTGACGAGAGACGCTGCGTGGGAAGTCCACGTGTGAAGGAATAGCGACTTTTCACTGCATGCAATTAGAGAGGAGAATCGTAAGATAGAAATATGAGAGGGGGCTCATGCCACCTCTCAGATTCAGCACATTGATAGTCGTAAGGGGAATGAATCTTTTATTTTATTTTTTTTAACTTAATTTTATTTTTTTTACATGGAAAATTAGTTGTGCTATAGATACTGAGATTCGTTCCAGAACTACGGTCATAAAGAGGAGACATATCCAGTACATTGCTCGGTGTCAGACTGCAGCAGCAATCCTAATATTTAACTGTAGCTACACGAAACTGATTCGAACAAGATGGATGCAAAGTATGTACGAAAAATTCCGAGAAAACAAGAATTCAAAGACAATTTGAAGCAGACCACCCATCTCTGGCGGTGATGCCGTCACTCATCCGCCACTGTGGCATTAGGACATCTCCAGACAAGCAGCTGTAGGACACCGAAAATTCCAGCCATATTTCTCTCCTGTAGGACAGTGCTTCGAATTCTGTCTGCGGAATTGTTCCAGTTTTCCCGTTTGTGCTTAGACAGTGCTCTCTTTCTAAAGAACAAGAATGTTTTTATGATTAACGGTGTTTTCAAGAGTGTGCACACACATGATGAGGGCTTTTAGCGGTGAGAATGTTTACCGTTCCTGAGACGTATGTTGAAAGCAGGACGTCACGATTTCCAGGAATGGAACACGTAGTGTCTCGTTAGGACTATCAGGAAGAATGCATTCGGTGTTATTCTGGGATATTTTCGTAAACAGGTCCTGTTACGGCAAAAATTTCCTTGCAAGCGTGCTGAGACATCACGAAAGCTCCTACAGAAGCGACGGTTAACTCTTTCCGTAGCGCTTTACGAATTCCGGGGAAGGGACTGATAAGTAATGGACGTACTGTCCCGTTACATCTCTCTCAGCGCTGGACCCATAGCTCTGGGTCATCGCACTAGGAAGGGTGCCTAGGTGAACGCGTATTTTTACAGGTATTTCTCAGGTGTCATGTATCAAAGGGATGCCGCAGCCTCATCCTTGCGGGACCCGAACTGACACCTGCATGTGGCTCGGCAACCGCCTGCTGCATCGTTAGTTCGTGGCGGCCGCAGGGGCAGCCAGACTACTGGGAGCGTGTGTGCCAGCGTCCTGTGTGGTCCAGTGGACGGGGGGCTGTGGGCGGTGCGCGCTTCGTGATCGAAAGGTTTTTAATTGTGTGTAATTATGTGTGATGTGTTTTTCATGACAGTATTTCTTGCGCAATCGGAATAAAGAAAGAAATGCGATCGATGTAATTACTTCTCACAAGACCTGCATTTTCCAAACAGCAGAGTATAATGAGCAAGTGAAATGCAAGCCCCGCAAACTGATTTATTTTAATAAAAGGACAATATACCCATGAATTTCCCTTCATGAGATCTTTCCTCTCCACCACATTTCCGCCATTTTCCAGGTAGAGGAGAGGAGGGGAGGGGGAGAGGGTAGTGGGCGAGGTGGGCGGGGATGCGGTGGTGGGGGTGGTTATCGATTTCCTGAAAAATTCTTTAAATAAATAAATAAACTATATTCTATACAGTGCCTTGAATCGCCTAAATTGTTTAAATAGAAAATATACTAAACATTGTCTAAATTGTTTAAACTATATTCCATACATAGCAGTCTATTTCTGTACAAATTCCTTAACTAAACAAACGTATATAATAACGTTGTATAAATTGTTTAAACTACACTCCTGGAAATTGAAATAAGAACACCGTGAATTCATTGTCCCAGGAAGGGGAAACTTTATTGACACATTCCTGGGGTCAGATACATCACATGATCACACTGACAGAACCACAGGCACATAGGAACAGGCAACAGAGCATGCACAATGTCGGCACTAGTACAGTGTATATCCACCTTTCGCAGCAATGCAGGCTGCTATTCTCCCATGGAGACGATCGTAGAGATGCTGGATGTAGTCCTGTGGAACGGCTTGCCATGCCATTTCCACCTGGCGCCTCAGTTGGACCAGCGTTCGTGCTGGACGTGCAGACCGCGTGAGACGACGCTTCATCCAGTCCCAAACATGCTCAATGGGGGACAGATCCGGAGATCTTGCTGGCCAGGGTAGTTGACTTACACCTTCTAGAGCACGTTGGGTGGCACGGGATACATGCGGACGTGCATTGTCCTGTTGGAACAGCAAGTTCCCTTGCCGGTCTAGGAATGGTAGAACGATGGGTTCTATGACGGTTTGGATGTACCGTGCACTATTCAGTGTCCCCTCGACGATCACCAGTGGTGTACGGCCAGTGTAGGAGATCGCTCCCCACACCATGATGCCGGGTGTTGGCCCAGTGTGCCTCGGTCGTATGCAGTCCTGATTGTGGCGCTCACCTGCACGGCGCCAAACACGCATACGACCATCATTGGCACCAAGGCAGAAGCGACTCTCATCGCTGAAGACGACACGTCTCCATTCGTCCCTCCATTCACGCCTGTCGCGACACCACTGGAGGCGGGCTGCACGATGTTGGGGCGTGAGCGGAAGACGGCCTAACGGTGTGCGGGACCGTAGCCCAGCTTCATGGAGAGGGTTGCGAATGGTCCTCGCCGATACCCCAGGAGCAACAGTGTCCCTAATTTGCTGGGAAGTGGCGGTGCGGTCCCCTACGGCACTGCGTAGGATCCTACGGTCTTGGCGTGCATCCGTGCGTCGCTGCGGTCCGGTCCCAGGTCGACGGGCACGTGCACCTTCCGCCGACCACTGGCGACAACATCGATGTACTGTGGAGACCTCACGCCCCACGTGTTGAGCAATTCGGCGGTACGTCCACCCGGCCTCCCGCATGCCCACTATACGCCCTCGCTCAAAGTCCGTCAACTGCACTTACGGTTCACGTCCACGCTGTCGCGGCATGCTACCAGTGTTAAAGACTGCGATGGAGCTCTGTATGCCACGGCAAACTGGCTGACACTGACGGTGGCGGTGCACAAATGCTGCGCAGCTAGCGCCATTCGACGGCCAACACCGCGGTTCCTGGTGTGTCCGCTGTGCCGTGCGTGTGATCATTGCTTGTACAGCCCTCTCGCAGTGTCCGGAGCAAGTATGGTGGGTCTGACACACCGGTGTCAATGTGTTCTTTTTTCCATTTCCAGGAGTGTATCTGTGCTATCTTTGAATGACTCAGCTACAGATGTGTCGGAATCTAATGGTGGGGAGGAATATCCCGTTAATTCAAGTCTAGTCATTCTGGTTACTTTTGTCCATATTAGTTCGCTGTTTGATTCATTTTAGTTCTCCTTAGATCTTCCGTTTGCACTATGAACACTCCTCCTCTTGGAAAGTCTAATATATCTTTATGAAATTTATTCTGCGTAGTGTCTATTTCTGGTTTCAGTCAACTCTCAGTTCCTAGTGTGATATGTAGACGATTTCATTTTCCGAGAGACGTGAGCTCTGGGACTTTACTGCGAATACTCTCGTAGATAACAACTAATATTTGGATATTCTCCCTCTCTAGATTTTCCATCGGTCTGTTAAAATAACTGCTTTATATGGGGCTGAATTTTTCACTTGGAGTCTGGCAGTTTCAACTACAATGAGAAGTTTGTGACATATGCGTGTATTGTGCGGGAGGCAGTAGAATCTTGCCAAAATGTATATCTTACATAAAACACACTAAACATTTTCACCATCCAGTGACAGAATTGGTTGTGACAACAAGGTTATTGCACGGTGAAGCCAGATTCACGATCTCTGTCACAATGGCTTCACGTTGCGAACCTGCATTTCATTTTGCGAGAGGAAAATCTAAAAGTCAGTGTTGGTTTTATCTCACTACTTAATCTTTTCACCAGCCTTTTTGCTCTTTAAATTAAGTTTAGAAAATGTGAACAATTTAATACCACAGTAACTTGATAATTATTCGAAATGATCAGCTCCGCTCTTACAATAAAGTGTTGAACTCTCTTGTAGAAAGACATGCAAAGCGATTGTCATGGCATAAGGATAGAAAATAACTGATATTTACTTAATAAATGTCGCTATACTGAGGCAATCCGTCGATGAGTTAGGAATTTCTGCTTGCTCTGGACGACAGTACAAATCGACCAACAGATTCATCAAACTTAAGCATCATATATGATTAACAGGGTAGCGAAAGACATTTATTTATTTGTTTTTGTGTTTGCCGAAACATGTTTCATCATAATCCGTTGGCGTTTCTCTGGTTTCACTTTAGATTACATTGCGTTTTCTCTGTGAAAATCTGCCCATTTCAGTCACAGATGCTCACGCTACTGGTGTTGTTGTAGATCTGTCCTGAGATCAGTTTTTTAGGCTTCTTGATTAGTGGCATTCCATATTTTTTATCTGGGTTCGTTTTCCGCTTTTATTCCTTTGGCGGCACAATATCCAAGCTACTCCATTTCACATTGTTATTCAGGAGTCCCTCTCCCGCCCCCCCCCCAAAAAAAAAACAACGCACAATATTGAAAAAAAAACACTGTAACAACTGTTGGACCCTGCATTCTTACAGACATGTGGCTGTAATGTGTGGATACCCAAACTAAAAAAAGTGATCCACCGAAGATGTTATAACTGTGATGAGACTTACGCGTGAAACAGGAATAAGAAGGGGTAACGAAGTAGTCACAATAAACTGCTCTCCTGTTAGCTGCAGCGTTTTATTTTAACTCTACCACAGACGAAGAGGTACCTAAGTCAGTGGACAAAAGAATTAACAGGTTCACTATATTTGGAGGTAACAAAAAAAGAAAACAAAAGATGTTGAAAACAACAACAAAATCAAAAAAGTTAGGAAAACCATTAACTTTTTCGAGGAAGATTCTGACAGTGTGGGATAATACAGCGTGCGTGATGAAGATGATGCATCTTTTCTTTGTTGTGAGCTAAGTACTCGATCTAACACAAAATATTTAATTTTGTCAGAAGGGGTAAAATGGGCCATTTGAAAAATCTTTTTCTGGACTTAAAATATTTGATGCGAGACATTCAATGTTTAATTTCCTGTTGCACCTAGCTGTGTTGTACTTTTGTGAATTCGGCAGAATTAAATTATACTTAAACTATATTACATTCCGATTTTTATAGGTGTGGGGGAATTTGTGATTTTTGGAGAGGGATGATCACCGTGTTTCGACCAAAGAGTGTGGGAGGTATGAATGGTTGTCTCTCCCAACTAGTCTTTGTGCTTTGTTGATAGCAGAATGTGAGCTAAAGGTACAGCTGAATTACAACATAATTAATAATGAAATGATCACAGCTGAATTTTTAAGCGTAAAACATTTAGTCTATTACAACTGAATATTTATGTATCTGCATCAACGAACAGGATGAATACTGACACACCATTATATCAGTTGCGATGTAAGATTTTACAGCTCTCTTCACTAAGCAACTGGTGTTGACGAGCAACATTCCTGGAGTATATGCTGGTGAGGCCAGATGTTTACCTAAACATCTTACAGTTACATCACGAAACCATTTCTGGAAATGAAGTTCTATTGGAACAAAGTTCTAACACCGTTACCTAATTATGCAGTCCGTTGTTCTGCCCTGCCGTTCACGTGTAAGTGAACGCATACGAGAGCAGAAGGAGGGACCTGCTGGGTTATCATTTCGCTAGAAGCTCCAGCCAATCACAGGATAATATGACCCTCACGCAGTTCATTCTTAATAAACCTTTAACATTGTGCTCGTATCAGATACATGAGCCTGCTTGTCATTCATCGTTATTATTTCTGTTAACTGTTTTTGACATTTCAGTTAATCTGTAGCTGCTTTCTAATTCACTGAGGTGATTTGGTTTTTAAAGTGGGCATCCCATTCTTTTCGTTAGCAGTTGAGCAGCGTACCCTAATTCTGTGCACACTTCAATCTAATGTATCGAATGAATTCACGGTAAATTATATGTGAATGAAATTCCGTTCTTTCACAAGGGGTTTCTTAAAGTGCTGCACTTTATGCAGACGATAGCGCAATAGGAAATGTCCCTTGAACTGAAAATGTTACTTGAGTACTGGAGTGTGACACTACTGCGGATTGCCGGCTGCTGTGGGCGAGCTGTTCTAGGCGCTTCAGTCCGGAACCGCGCGACTGCTACTGTCGCAGGTTGGAATCCTGCCTCGGGCATGGATGTGTGTGATGTCCTTAGGTTAGTTAGGTTTAAGTAGTTCTACGTTCTAGGGGATTGATGACTTCATATGTTAAGTCCCATAGTGCTCAGAGCCATTTGAACCAATTGAAGTAGTGCGGATTCTTCGTTCATTCGTTTTTAGGTCATAGACGCTACTGATTGTTCTTGTTTTTTTTTCTTCTGACTTGTAGCGTGCAACGACGCAACTACCTGCCATCATGATGATTATTGCGATCTGTACGTATTCATTTGGAATATTGTTTAGCGGAAGACTTCTACACAGTTCGGTAACACTGCAAACGGCTAGCATTTGACATTCAAACGAACAATACCGCTGCGCTCTTTTGACTGTTGGCGAGATACACGCACGGTATTAGACTCGAATGCATTACATTCCTATCTCGTAAAATTTTTCCCGCCTTGTGTTTTCCTCAGTACAAATGCCAAACTTCAATACCTGTTCGTTATTGCTTGAATGGTTGTGAGAATATTCCTCTGAGTATCCAGAACGAATTTTCACTCTGCAGTGGAATGTACGCTGATTTGTAACTTCCTGACAGAGTAAATCTGTGTGAGGGTCCGGAACCCGAACATGGGACCTTCGTCATTCGAGAGCAAGTGTTCACTGACTTGTAAGCACTTTCCTGCGAAAGACAAATGTTCTGGGTTCGAGCCTCGGTCTGCCACAAATTTTAATCTGCTAGGAAGTTACAAATAAGGGCGCGAAACTCTGCATAGTGACAATTCATTCTGAAAAGAACCCCCTATATGCTACGGCTAAGCATTATCTCCGTAATATGCTTTCTTCCGGGAGCTCTAGTTTTCAAGATATGCAGGAGTACTTCTGTGGCGTTTGGAATGCAAGACATGAGGCAACGGCGGAAATGTGGCTGTAACAGCGGGTCAAGGGAGACGCTTGGATAACCACGGACAGTGGCCGCACGGTTAGAGGGGGCATGTAACGGACTGCGCTGCCCCTTCCGCCGGAGGTTCCAGTCCTCCCTCTGGCACGGTTGTGTGTGTTGTTCTTAGCAAAAGGTAGTTTAAGTAGTATGTAAGTCTAGGAACCGATGACCTCAGCAGTTTGGTCTCTTAGGAATTCACACACATTTGACGAGTTTTTCACGCTTGGATAGCTGAGTCAGTGAGCACTTGCCCATGAAAGGCGATTCGAGTCTCGGCTCGGCACACAGTTTTAATATATCAGCAAGTTTCCTCTGAGTATGTAATGCAGCTTCAAGTAATTATAAAAAATTTCGCTTCAGCATCCAACCATATATTTACTTTACTAGTTATCTGCGAGTCTCAGTAGTTATATTCAGTATGCACAGAAGTTGCCCATGGCACGTGACTTGCCTACCGTCGGGCACCGTATAGAACGATGGCGTGCTATCGAGCGCACAGTGCGGATGACGTCCGATATCAACGCATCTGATCGCAACTAGATCTTGAGTGCCCGACATATGGGTCACTGCATCTCCTCGTCCGTTTACGTACGCGGCTTTTCTAATACCAGTGTAATGCAACCGCATTCTCCAGAGTCATTTGCTGTGGGAGGGAGTATACGACGCACAATTCACCGAGCTTTTTCAAGGCTGGAAAACAACTGATGATCCGCTGCACTATCCAGATCCAAGATCTCGCTATGGGGCTCAGAAACCACCACCACACGCCCAATCTCTGCTCAATGTTCATGGTATTGCACAGGCAGTATCATCGCCGTTGGAATATCCTGGCTTGGGAAACGGTCGACGGGACTGGCAAGTTGCGTTACACGTCTGTTCACACCTCTAGCAGCGTACATGCACATAAGAAAGTACGTGGGATGATGCGTCTCACTTTCGAACTCTACTGTCCAGGCAGGTTATGGAGGTATTTTAGCATGGGAGCTGAACAGATGGAGTGAAAAGAAGTCGCTAATACGTCTGCTTTCTCCAGACTACTGTTGGTCATGTGCATACATTTGGGCTCATCCAGTATCCAGAAGACAACCTGTACCTTCAGCAAAACAGCGAACTGTGTCAGAAAGTGGCGAAGATCACTCCACAGGTATGAGGGCGTTGTGACCCTCCTCCCCTTTCTCCCCAGCTCACTCACTATCAGTCCTGGGACGGCGTAAAACAAGGTGTACCTGCCTTGAATCCAGTTCCCAACAATCACAGTGAGTTGTTTGTGGTAGGAGGCTAGTCATACATTGTCCAAGACAACCACGACTTCTGCCCGAGTATGGAGTGATGATACACCAAGGTCACGGAGAGCGATCTGTTACAGGTTGATGACTCTGACCAGTATCTGCGCAGTGAAGAGCTGTGTTTGTGTTGCTATGGAAAATTGTGGAATGAACAGTAGGCAGAGGCCGAAGCCTGTTGCCAGCACATAGCTTATACCTCTCAAATGATTTCAGAAGAGCCACCGTGTTTAACGTCCTTAACTGTCGTACACATGACAGTCAATAATTTCACATATGTAATTCTCTAGCTGATATGTCACAGCGCCCTCTCTCCTCGCACCCCCCACCCCTACCTCCCATCATTTGAAAATTGCATCAAGATGTCAGCTTTCAGACAAGTCGTATTGTTGGTAACGGCCTCACAACATTTCCTCCACAATCCATCTCATACTACAGGACTTCAAATTTCTATTTATGTGATCGCAAGTTGTTATTTTCCAGTATTAAACTGGAGAGTAATATGCTGCAGTGTGGCCCTTCTGATCATTGTTGAAACCTCGACAGTCAACAGCGACATCTGTCTTCAAAACGAGCCATCTCGGCTCATATCGATTTCTCCTCTGGGCAACTTCCTCAGCTTGGTTTCTCCTCTGGTCGTCTGGTGGCGCTGCCGCCGCATCGCGGCCGAACGACCGATGTTGGCGGCGTGCGAGTCTCGTTTGGACATCTCTGGGAGGACGTTGGGGTTTTGAGCTGGGAAGACAGTATGCGATTGTGCCGCCCATTGTGCTGCCGTCCGTCGAAGTGACCTCATAGCAACAAGCTGTCAGTTGGCGATTCACATGCAATCTTTTCCCTTGCCTGCGATTTCATCGGGAACGACCGTCGGTTGGTCGGTCGGTCGTCTCAGCGGACGACGTGTATTGGGTCTTTTGGCCGCTTCTGGGTTCTGTGTGCCCCTGATTACTTGCAGCTCGTCCTTATTGCTGCGCAGTAACTCATTATAGTATTGTTTGAGTTGCCTGTGGTACTCTTTTTTGATGGATCTGTGAAGGGGTCAAACTAATAGGAGTCCTACTGGGATAGACAGGGCAGTTATTGCGACTAGTTGTTAAACTCTTTTTTAATTGTGTTGTAGAATTACATTTGTTATCCAATGGCACAGGGAGAGGGCTGCTATTTAGCGACCATTGTAGACTGTTGACGAGTGCCCTATATTGCTAAGGTGCAGTATTTGTTTCTAGTGAAACTGTTGATTGAGCAGTCAACTTTAACGCTGTCCAAGTATTGGATTTGTCGAGGCAACTTGTTGTAATTACCATGTATTAATCTTGTTTTTAAGTATTACCCTGTTCTGGGGACAAATATTAGTTTTATAGCAGTTATTTTTGATTATTTCTTATCTTTTTTCTTAAAAGAAAGTAGGGATGCAGAAGGTTCAAGTGCTGAATTATTCTTGTGTTTTACGTGGTTACTGTCTAAGTTGATCTTGCCAGTTTTGCAGGCTGGGCTAGTTAGCCATATTGTATGCTGACCCAGCTGCTGGCTGTCTGACCGGCCAACAGATTGTTCCGGTGTGCTTCACCTGCCGGTAGACTTGCCGACGGGAGAGGAAGGCCGGCCGCGGTGGCCGAGCGGTTCTAGGCGCTTCAGTCTGGAACCGCGCTGCTGCTACGGTCGCAGGTTCGAATCCTGCCTAGGGCATGGATATGTGTGATGTCCTTAGGTTAGTTATGTTGAAGTAGTTCTGAGTCTAGGGGACTGATGACCTCAGATGTTAAGTCCCATAGTACTCAGAGCCATTGGAGAGGAAGCGGGCGCGGTTGTGGGCGGAGGCCGGTACTAGGAACTCGCTGGGACCACTATTCCGTGTCGAGTTGCGATTGCGTGTCGACGGTCAATTAAGTTCTTATGCTAACTGCGACGCTATGCCCCAGGGATTTTCATAATTTTCCGTTCCTCGTTAAATTTGCCCTTGCCTGCCTTCTCCTCCGGTGATCAAAAATTGTGCGAATAGGAAGGTTCAGGCCATCAGGCAGTTACTAAATTTCACCAAGTTAAAGTCTATTGCAAGCTTGGTTCACCACACACACACACACACACACACACACACACACACACACACACACACACACACACATACATTATATATGCAGTATACATATGGAACTGTTGCCAGTTTATCAAACGTTTAAGCCTCTACAGGTCTGCTTGCTGTGAGTGTTCTTACATTTGTTGTATTCCTGGTAGTACCGCCGCCGTGGCCTTGTTTTGAAACGGACATTTACTCTCTTAAATTGTTTTGGGAGAACTGTAAAATATCTTGATCTAACTCTATTAAAGTGTTTTGAAACGGAATATTAGCCTCTCGGGGCTCTGTATTGATCTTGACCTTGTTGCAATATTGAAAAATTCCGAGGCAACTTCTAAGCCTTTTGGGGCTTGGTGATTATTGATTTTGATCTTGTTGTAAACTTATTTTTAAGAGGGAATTTTAAAGTATATTCTGAGCCTTCTGGCGTTCTGTGATTACTGGTGTTTATCATGTAGTAATTTTTTTTTAAAAAAAGGAGATTAATTTGGAAAAGAATTTTTAAGCACTTCTGGCGCTCTGTGATTATTGGTTGTTGTTAACTGGCTTTTCACTTCACTCCATTGTAAAGGATAATTTGAAACGTTTCCACCAAATAAATCTAGATGCCGTCAATAACAATTGATGTTGAAACTGGGGCTCCGCCCCTGCATGAATTTCTGCCGCCATCAATGAAAGATCATTTCACAACACTTTGTGACCAGTGGCAGTCTTCACTAAATGTGGATAAACGTTTACAACAGAGAGAAAGATCTCGATAGCGTCTGATTACAGGACCAGTGATAAACCTTTTGAGCTTGTTAAATCGGATAATTATTTAGGTCTAATACTAAGATGTGATGTGATGGCGGATGATCGAATGAAACTAGTACTGGGGGATCAAAACGGTGTACTTAATGTTTTGGTAGGGTTTTGGGAAAATCCAATGGATGTGTAAGGGAAATTGCAAAGAAGACGGTAGCGCAATTAATTATAAAGTATTCCAGTTTTCAGAATGAATTTTCTTTCTGCTGCAGAGTGTGTACTGATCTGAAACTTCCTGGCAGATTAAAATTGTGTGCCGGACTGGGACTCGAAGCTGGGACACTTGCCTCTCGCCTGCAAAAACACTCAGCTAACCATGTCTCTGCTATGTTCTTTCTTCGAGGGGTACTGGTCCTGCAAGTTTCGCAGGGGAGCTTCTGTGAGGTCTGGAAGGTAGGAGACGAGGTTACTGGCGGAAGCAAAGCTGTGAGGATGGGCCATGAAGTTGTTCATGCATGGGAAGCTCAGACGACAGAGCACATCCCCGCGGAAGACAAATCTCCTGATTCGAGTCCCAAGCCGGAGCATAGTTTTAATCTCCCATGAAGTCTGATATTATTCCAGTGTTTGGAGTCCTTATCAAGTAGTCATAACGCCAGACATCGAACGTAGGATCGCAACAAGTCGGTATAGTCCATACGAATGTGTAACACAAATGTTTGGAAAACGCAAGTGCGAATCTTTTGAGGAAAGATGATGTGGTTCTCGGGGAACACTGATGGTTCAATTTAGAGAACCTGTATTTGAAGAAGACTGTCCATCCATTATGCTGACACCATTATACAGCTTGTACACGATTCACAAGAATAAGATTAGAGCGATCAGGACACATACACAAGCATGTTGACAAGAATTTTTCTCGCTCAGTTAGCAAATAGAATATGAGGGAAAACAGATAATAATAGTATGATGGTACGATCTACCCTCGTTACAGGTATGTGTAGACGCAGATGCAGAACGAGTAGAGGTATGCAGACTACACTTTTGACAAAGAAGCACGTGAAAAGTTCAACGACTGTTCGATCGCGAAGCTGAAGTATCCAGTGGGTTGGACACCAGTGATGTGATCGCTGTCATGTGACGTGTTATCGCCCGTGTTTTCCATCCTCCGCTCTACTCTCAAGTCGGGGGACGGAAAGGGTTCTGTTGATATTATAATCACTGCAGGCAGTCCGTTAGGAAGAGTATACGAGAAGGATAAGCGATAGGAAAATGTTACTTAATGTCTATGGCCTAGACCACCCACCCGAAACTTCAGCGCCAGAGTATCCTTTCGACCATAGCACCGTCGTTCATACAAAGACTGGAATGTTCCAGTACATTTAAAAATTTCTGTTCCAGTTAAGGTAACTCAGTTCTTATAACATCAACTTAGTTCTCAAAATTCTTTCTTAGACTAAATTGAAAAATTTCTGTACCAGTTAAGGTAACTAAGTTCTTGTAACATCAACTCAGTTCTCAAAATTCTTTCGTAGACTAAATTGTTCCAGTGGTATACGTGTACATACATCGTAAGCAATTTTTCAGCAAGACGACAGAAGTTTATCGACCGCTTGCTAATGAACATCATCGTGTTATTTCTATTGTGACAATCATTTAATTCGTTTCTAACTCTCGCAATGATACATAAACCAGTACGCGATTTGTGCTTTTACCAGAGGGGGGGGGGATGTCTTAGGGGGTTAGTATAATTATATATGTTACTAGCTTGGACCGTGGCGTTACCCATGGTTAAACACTTATTTATAAATAGATGTTAATGCCGAAACTCACTATTCACGCATATGCACTATCAGAAAAGTCATCCCTTGTTATATCTTTAAAAGTACATTATAGGTAAAGCTTATTTACAAAATCATCTACATACAGGTATACGACGGGAATTCAAAAAGTAAAGGCACATTTGTGAAAAGCTGTACTTATTCTGATGATAGAAAACTGAAACATGCGTTATTTTTCTACGTAACCTCCCTGGACTTCAATGCAGTTTTCACGACGTTTTACGAGTTTTTTGTTTTTTTACATCAGAAAATACGTTTTTCGGTTGCATCTGTAACCAATTTTGCACCGCAGCAATGACGTCTTCATCACTTTCAAATCTTCTTCCCTGTAGTGCTTCCGTTAATGGTCCAAACATGTGAAAATCACTTGGAGCCAGGTATGTACTGTATGGTGGATGTTCCAGCACCTCGACTCTCAACTCCTTTATTGCGTCGGCTGTCCGTTTGGCAGAATGGGGGCGAGCGTTATCTTGCTGCAGGATGACTCCTCTTCACAGTTTTCCACGACGTTTGGATCTGATTGCAGGTTTTAGTTTCGTACGCAACACATCACATCCACCATACAATACAGACCTGGCTCTAAAGCCTCGTTTATGCTGGGGCGACGTCTTGCAACATTGTGGCATGCTACGGAAATGTGGCGTGCGTCGTCTTGTAGCATGCTACAACAGGCAACATCTTAAGGCGTATGTTGCATGCGGCAGGTTAATTTATACCAAAGCAACAGAGTTTGTGCCACACGTGTGTCGGTCTTGCAGTATAAAGGATGATAAAGTATCGCAGCAGCGGCCTACTTGGTACTTGCACATGCAGCTAACAACGGAAATGAAAACCAAAGGAAAGAAAACGATGGTGGAAGAGTATTTAAAGAAGGCCCACGAAATAGTATCCTAGGAACTAGAAGCAGACGATGGTGCGTTATTTAGTAATGTGTGCTTTCGTCCCAGGCGAGTTAGTCCGTGCCATACCGCTGCCAAAAGGTGGCCTAACGGTAAATGTTCGCACAGGGACTAGAGATGGGCAAAACTGTTCTTTTCAGAGATTGGATCAGAACTGTTCACTCCCTGAAATGAATTAGCTCTTTTTCATGACTCACCACTCATTTACAATAGAAAATAAATGGAAGGCACATTGCCCTTTAAACTTGGTTTATTCCAGTACTATACCTGTATTTTGATCTTATTTGATCCTATTTTGAAGTAACACAGATAATGAGTAAGAATTTGGTATTGTTTATTGAAATTTCCACGATATGACAAAGTTTTTGATTATTGATTTATTTTGCACTATCGTGGTTTTTTGGGTGATCAGAAAATGTTGTAACTTGAGATTTACATTAACAATATATTTGGCTATAATGTATTAAAATTTCATTAACCTCATACAAATACATCGCAAGCCATATATTTTTAAAGTGAACGTTTCCTTCCGAAGACGCCTAAAATCGCAAAATCCATACCAGAATAAGAAAAAAAATATAAATTTGACTGTAAAACGAAAGTGCTGCATATAACCTTACGCAGAATAAAACAAGGAAAATATTGGTGTATCACATTTTGCGATACGTTTATCAGTTCGCTCCTAATTAAAGCGTAAATTCGAGTGTCCATAATAAAAATCCTATAGTAAGAGGAGTCATCAGGAACCTAATCTAATCAGTTTAAACAAATAAAAATAAAATAAAAACAATTGATGTATACATAACATAATAATGTAATATACATAGCGGTATTACTACGAAGAACAATATCCAGTAGGGACGAATTCCGATGCAGAGGCGCTGAGTCGAGCAGGTTGAGCCGCGAGCTGTATTACTGCGTGAGCTGAGACCGCAGAGACCAGAGTGACACCTGAGTCGCTTTGCTCGACGCTCTGGCTAGAGTCGAGATGGTGGGGTGAGCGTTGAGTGGGCGAGTTCCGAGGGTGGGGGGAGCGGTGAACTCACCCGCTCCGAGACAAATCGTCTATTCCCTTGCGAGCAGGTTGTTGCAAGTAGTTCCTATGTTATCCGCTAGGTGGCTCTCTGTCCTGTTGCTCGCATCAACTGCTCAGAGGGCAGGACGTGCGACTGAAACGATCGCCGACAGAGTGCGATGCGAAGTTAAGCTGCGCCAGATACTGCACACGGCAGACGACGCACAGAGACGGCACGGCATATGTGAAACACAAAATCCAATGGGGCACTGCACAATGCAGGCAGCCAAGGTAGAAGCAGGGCAGAGGCCGGCGCTGGCTGTGTTGTGTGGCATGCACTGTGCTCTGACCAGCAGAGGCGCTGCTGATATGCTCCGTCTCTCTCTCTCTCTCTCTCTCTCTCTGCCGTGGGAAACGTTTGGAGCTACCGTTCTTTTTTTCTGAATCACTGATTGTTCACTCCTTTGAAAGATTCAACTCTATGAATTAGTTCAAGAGCGGATCCCCCATCTCTAACAGGGACCGGGCCGGTCACCACCCTGTGTCAGCGCCCGAGGTGGGACTTTCAGCCCCCAGCTCACCCAACTCTGCAGTACGACTGCTGCGGTATGACTCCCACACTACTTCCCTCGCAAGCTCGCAAGTAAACGGATGACGCACCTTAGACGAAAGCAACAATGACAACATGAGAATGATGATTTAGTTCTAAATGTTTTGAAATGCTTAACTACTACATAACACTTTTTCAAAATTAATAAGCAAACATATTAATAGTATGAATAGTAAGACTGTATTAAAAACTTTCAGTGTTCGACTCCACAAATTTAAATTATATGTAAAGTTTTACTCCAGTGCGTGGGAAATAAACATCCCAGGTTGGGATGCATAAACTAAAACCAGAGGAGGGGATGGTCTGATGCAGAGGGGGGGGAAATCCCCCCCCCATCCCCCCCCCCTGCAAATCGCACACTGAAAAAAACGGCCATGTGTAACGTACAGCACGAAAATTCGTTAGCTGTTCCGGCACATGACCTAGCCGGCCGCTGTGAGCGAGCGGTTTTAGGCGCTTCAGTCCGGAACCGTGCTACTGCAACGGTCGCAGGTTCGAATCCTGCCTCGGGCATGGATGTGTGTGATGTCCTTAGGTTAGTTAGGTTTACGTAGTTCTAAGTCTAGGGGACTGAAGACGTCAGATGTTAATTCCCGTAGTGCCTAGAGCCATTTGAACCATTTTTGACACATGAGCCGTTCAGAGATGCGCCGCAGATATACACGAATATATGTTCTAACGCGAGAAGATCGTTTTGAATCATACACTGAGATGTATGACATACGTTTCTGATCTAAACTGTGTAATGCGAAATTGACCTCAAGATCTCAAGATGTCGCGATAGGCGGAGTGGCCTCTATAAACTGAGGCAGGCAGTATTATCTTGTCACTAACGAAATAACAGCACAGTTGATCGGTGAGAAGTGCTCACTGACGTAGAACATCGACTATCCGTAGTACGTCATCTGAGTAACAGTTCTATCAGAGATATTTTCAAACATTCTAAATCTGCCCAGTTCGACTGTTGGTGATGTGACTATGAAGCGGAAACGTGAAGGAACAACCAAAAAGTGTCCAGACAGACATCATGTACTGACGAAAGGGGACCATCGGCACTGCGGTGGGTCGTTGTAAATAATCGCCTGATATCAGCGGCAGGAATCATTCGTGAGTTCCAAAGGGCTACCAGCAGTCGAACTAGCACAGTGGTTGTGCGTATGAAGTTAAAAAAAATGGGATACAATGCCAGAGCAGCTCCTCATAAACTACGCATTGAGGTGGTATAAAGAGCGACGCGCCTAGGTAGTGGATGACTGGAAACGAACAGTGGTAACTCACGCTGTACCCTGTGGCAGTCATATGGAAGAGTTTGGGATTGGCGAATGTCTGGAGAATTTTATCTGCCATCATGTGTATTGCCAACAGTGAAGTACGGAGGAGGGTTTGTTATGGTATGAGGCTGTTTTTCGTGGCTAGGTTGCGGTTCTTTTTTTAAGCTTCCGAAGGGTAAAATTTTACAGCATTGTGGACTGTTTACAGTAGCAGAACAGATCGGAAACGATGATTGGTTGTATCAGCATGCCAATCTACTCTGCCATAGAAGCATCTGTGGACAATAAAATTCCTGAAATGGACTGATCTGCCCAGCGTCTCGATCCAAACCCAGTGGACCACCTTCGGGATGATTTAGAACGTCGACTTCACTCCAGACCCCAGCGTCCAACAGCTCTACCTCTCTGGTTTCGGCATTTGAGGAAGTGTGAGCTGAATCCTCCTCGCTAGCTACGGGGTCAGCGCAGCAGATTGCTAACAGAAGGGTCCCGGATTGAACCCCGGACAGACCGGAGATTTCTACGCTCGTGGATTCGGTATTGCCTTTATCTTCGTATCGCCACAACTGACACGAAAATC
Organism: Schistocerca cancellata; assembly: GCF_023864275.1. NCBI lineage: Eukaryota > Metazoa > Arthropoda > Insecta > Orthoptera > Acrididae > Schistocerca > Schistocerca cancellata. The sequence goes on along the minus strand of NC_064626.1, from coordinate 387,243,088 downwards.
GCCTGCGTGGGGTCACATGGCAAGACTAAGCCCTCGTAACAAGGTACGGTTTGGCCCCAATGAATGTTCTGAATACTGTCGTATCATATTTCCACTCTTGAGGTGACAGCACGGGTACATACCGAAAGCCGGCAGTTAAAAAGTAAATAAATAAAAAAGAGTGAGCTGACGTTGCTCCACAGTCATTTACACACATAATTAAAGCGTCCTGAGCAGAGTTCGAGCCGTGATAAAGCCGAAGGGTGGACGCGTCCTATAGCCGAGTTGTAAACTAACAGCGGATATGGACCGCATTTGAGAGCCCATACATCTTGTGATCAACGACCAGCGCCAGGAGCGTATCTGGCCAACATGTGGTCCGATCCGCTCCTGCGCGAACGAGGACACGCAGGCAGCCGCTAGTTCAGTCATTGAATGAGTCACTACCAGTCACGCCTTGCTGCTATTCGGACCGTGACCCTGCTTTGGACATTAACTTTGTTACTTCCACCATCAGTTCCTATTCAGTACCTCGCTCACGACGAGTTCGGATTTGTTTGCAAGCTACGTATTCGTATCAGGAGCGGTCAGTAAACGACCCATATTAATGTCCATTTATAGGCATCCCAAAACTTCTGATCAAATACAGTACGTATATTACAAAATAATTGACGTTTTATTGCTTAAACTTTTTAACTTAATATTTTTTCGTATGCTTCGGTGAGCGAGCCAGTCTTCTTTATTTCTCTATATCGGAGGTTTCAAAATGCTGTGGATTTTCACTGCAACCGCCAAAGGTTGCCTGCCGAAGAAAGGAACTCGACTTTGACTGCCGATTACCGTTTGCGGCATGCAATGACATGCAGCTTATATACAGCATGACACGCCGAACTAGTCGAGTCACAGTGTGGACGGGATCGCTCTCTCTCTATCACAGTGGCAATCCAAAATTCAATTTGTGGAGAGTGATTGTGGCTCTGTAGTGTAGCGGGAGGGAACTGTACAGGTGCGTTTCAAACCAGCAGACAGTCGCGTACCCTGTGAGGCGTGTACGGGCAGAGGCGGGCTGCCGGTGCGAGCCGGCTGGGCGGTGTCCCCGTGCCGGCCGGCTGTGACGCTAAGCCGTCGGATCGCGCGCAATTAGCCGCGGGCGAGCTGGGGGCTGTCCTCTGCTGTCCTCTGCTATCCTCTGCTATCCTGTCACCACACACATGGCAACATCACAGGGCTACAGCTACCAAACGCTTACCCGACATAGGATCTACCATACATACTGCAAGAGTCGAAATGAGGCGTACAAGCTGTGAAGAACCAGCCCATGGAACGAAAGGGGGGTCATCGTCGGAAATTAATCACTGTACTCAAGAAATACACAAAAACTCAACCTGATAACATATGCACAAATACAGACGGCGGTAGTATCACGTACACAAGGTAGAAAAGGGCAGCGCATTTGCCGAGCTATCACTCCTACTCAGGTGACTCATCTGAAAAGGGTTCCGACCTGATTATGGCCGCACGACGGGAGTTAACAGACTTTGGTGGTTGGAGCTAGATGCATGGGACAATTCATTTCGCAAATCGGCGGGGGATTCAATATTCCGGAATGCAGGGTGTCAAAGAGTGTGCAGAGAATACCAAATTTCAGGCATTACCTCTCACCACACACAACCCAGTGGCCGACGTCTTTCACTTAACGACCGAGAGCAGCGGCGTCTGCGTATAGTTAACACTGCTAACAGAGAAGCAACACTGCATGAAATAACAGCAGCAATGAATGTGGAACGTACGACGAACATATCTGTTAAGATAGTGAGGCGAAATTTGGCGTTAATGGGCTATGGTACTCGTCAGGTGAATCCCGATTTCAGTTGGTAAAAGCTGATGGTAGAGTTAGAGTGTGACGCAGACCCAAAGAAGCCATAGACCAAGTTGTCAAGAAGGTACTGGGAAAGTTGATGGTGGGTCCGTAACAGTCTGGGCTGTGTTTACGTAGAATGGACTGGTTCAACTGAACCGATCATCGACTGGAAACGGCTATGTTCGGTTACTTGGAGACCATTTGCAAGCCGTTCATGGAATTCATGTTCCCAAAGAATGTTAGAACGTTCTAGATAATTCGAGCGAATGGTTTGGCCATCCAGCTCACCCGACGTGAATCTCATCGAACATGTATGGTAAATAATCTAGAGGTCAGGTGGTGCAGCGCGACTGCAACGGTCGCAGGTTCGAATCCTACCTCGGGCATGGATGTGTGTGATGTCCTTAGGTTAATTAGGTTTAAGTAGTTCTAAGTTCTAGGGGACTGATGACCACAGATGTTAAGTCCCATAGTGCTCAGAGCCATTTGAACCATTTTGAATCAGTTCGTGCACAAAATCCTGCAGCAATAAGATTTTCGCAACCATTGACTGCTACAGAGGCAGCATGACTCAATATTTACACATGGCACTTCCAACGACTTGTCCAATCTGTGCCACATCGAATTGCTGCACTAAAACACAAATAGACGTCCGACACCATATTAGGAGATATCCCATGACTTTTGTGACCACAGTGTATTCTTCACGAATTAATAGGGGGACACCAAATACACGGACTGGACAAAACATGAAAAGATCATGAGATTTAAGTATTTGAACAAAAATGAAAATGCTAGCCAAACCTGAAGATGTGTGCATGTGAACACGAAATGTGCCTCTGCAATGTCCTCGATACGTTCAGGTGTCAGTCGTGGTCAGAATAGTGTTCTGTGTAGTTGTGAGTGCATTATATCGCAGCCAAGTAAATTAGAACGTGGGAAAATTGGTAGTGCTCGCGTAGTGGGTACATTCTTAACCAAGATAGCCGAAGTGTTTAAAGTTTCAAGAAGCATCATACTGAAGATTTACAACGCATATAGAAAGAGAGGAGAATCATCATCCTCTCTCTGTCGCAACGAGTACGAAAGTGTGTATTGATTGATAAAGACAGACGCTCATTGAAGAGGATTTTGACAAAAACATAAAAGAACGACAACTGCAAAATTCACTACAGAACCGAATGTCGCACTTGCGAATCCTATCAGCTCCAAGGCAACACGAATGGAATTACAGGGGCAGATAGAATTCCATAACACCTCATCAGTGTTAGAAATGCCCGTAAAAGGAAACTTGGTTTCGAAGCCATAAAACATAGACTGTGGAGCAGTGGAAGGAAGTCATTTGATCGGAAGTTTCTTGCCCCTCACTGTTTTCAACTTTTGGATGAGTTTACGTTCCAAGAGATAAACGCAGTGTGGGTTTGCTGAAGATCTGGGAAGCAATATTGTGGTATTCCATGAGCCCCATGACTACCCTGCACTGTCGCTTTACTGTCTAGGACTATGTGACCGTTATGGCTGGCAGTTCCATCCCATGGTACAATGTTTCTTCCCCAATCGCGATGCTGTCTGTGTTCCAAGAAGACAGGGCCACTATTCACACAGCTTGCATCGTTCAGTACTGGTTTTATGACCACGAGGATGAATTACCTCATCTTCTCTGGTCACCAGAGTCACAGTATCTCAAAACTATTTCTCCTTTGTCGTTTACTTTGGAGAGAAGAATGCATGATCACAGTCCGTCTCCATAAACGTTACCTGAACCTGCCACTATGTTACAGGGAGTAGGGCTGAAGATTCTCTTGAAAACCAGACATGACCTGTACTTATCCATTCCGAGAAGACTGGAAGCTGTTTTAAGTGCCAACGGTGTTAGTACGCAGTATTAAGCATGATAAATAAAGTCACACAAAATTAATAGAGAAAAATTAGTATAGAGAACTGGTCCCAACATGAAAAAATTCGGTGTAGTAAAGCTGCTTAAGTTACTTAATAAAGGGAACTTTTCCAATTACATTCCTTTCGGAGTATGAGATGTCGTAGCTCCAATTTTAACAATACTACATGGCCCCTTGCTATACGAACCTAAATACTGGAACGTTGCACAGGTCACACAAATACGAGAGTAAATAGAAGTAGCCCGTGAATTATAGACCCACACCATCCGAATGACAGCTGACTTTTTTTTTTCTTTTATGGTCCCAAGACTTTGCTGTCTAGAGGCAGGAGGACTGATTAGAGGAAATATGATTCTGCAATTGGACAAAGCTAGTGTTCGATACTCACTGAATAACAACATTTCAGGTGCTCCCACTGTCAGTATATATTACTTGACTGTTACGATACGCGACATGTTGAATCAGTTCTTTTAATGGACTTGTAATTATAGTACCGTGTCTTCTCGTACAGATGTTTCTGGAAAGAGTAACAGCCGGAAACTTCTTGAGTTCATGGCCGTCTCGCCGTGCAGCCTGTCTCTGTATATCTTACTGTATTTAAGCAGTTCTGACGGGTTGGAAGGTAATCGTTTAATCTTCTTTTCGTCACAGTAGTTATGCCGCCATAACATAATGGTGTGGTAACGGAAATTTACGGTGATGTGGGCTGAATAGTAATAGTTAATTTTTCAACGTGTTATAGAGAACTCATGCAAAAGCAGAAACTGTATTCACGCTTCGCGTGGCAAAGATCGTAATGACATCGGTGGCGGACGACACCAGCAGTTCGAGCGGCAAAGATTCGACTTGGTAGGTTTCCAGAGGTTTGTGACACCAGACGCGTACACACAGTCCCCGTGATTTACTGGCGCGTGGTTTGTGGACGTGGAGCTGGCGGCCTATAGCGTCGCAGTTGTGTTTCATAGCGTTCAGATTACCCAAATTTGATGGTCAAGACATCATGTGAATTCATTGTCATCCTCCTCAAACCAATGCAGCACGATTCTGACCTTGTTACACTGGCATTTACCAATGTTGAAGATGCCTTCGATGTTGAGGAAGTCATCAAGCTTAAGGGATTACAGGTGGTCCCTAATAATATTCACGTAGTCCGCAGCTGTCACCATACCTTGTGTTACTGCCGCAGGTTCCATGAAAGCTCAGTTGAGTGTCCCTCAGAACATAATACTGTTCCCACTGTCCTGCGTTCGTGGCGAGCCGCATGTTTCGAGCTGCCGTTGGTCTGGATGACGACCTATCCGAACACGAATATCGACATGGTTTAACAAGAAACGTGGTTCATCCCACCAGGTGCCTCGCTTCCATTAATCCGCGGTCCATTGTCAATGATCACGTTTACACTGTCATCATAATTGACGATGTTCTTGGGTCAACATGGGAATAAATATGAGTCATCTGCTGTGGAACACCACGTGCAACGCTGTGCACTGAACGGTGTGCTCCAAAACGCTTTTTCCTGCGTCAGAACTGTACTCTGTCGTCTGATCCGCCGCAGATCTCCGCCTATCCTGCTTTAGAGAGCGGGCAAGCCTCTGATCCCTACGTTCTGTGGTGAGGTATGGACGTCCAACTTTTGTCGCCTACTCATGGGTTCAACATTCGCCAACCACGTTGAAACGTGCCAGGACATGGGCACTTACACGTTAGCTTACCAACATTAGTATTAATAATAAACGGACTGCCAAGGGCATCAGATCATGACTCTGTTGAATTTTGATAAATATGAGGCACTCTCGAGCAGCATTCCCTGCATGTCTGCATGATTAAGTCACTAACTTAAAGCGCTGGTGAAAAGTGTCGGAGGTTGCAGCTGGCAGTAGCTCGCCGGGCCGCCGTGGGCGGCAGGTAGCGGTCACCGGAAACGGCGCTTTTGGGGATACCCCGGCATCCGGAGCCACCTGTGGTGGGCAACACGTGGTAAAGACAGGAATTTCGTTTGCCTAGGGGCGTTATGACCTACTCGATCATTGGGTAGATCTCAGAAATGCCGTTGGAGGGATTTCGGCGACGATAGATCGTTCGACATTGGCCGAGACTGAGTGTTCTTCCGCCGCGTTTCCGTACGCGTGGAAGACGGGAGAATTGTGGAGAGAGAGGACTTCGCCTTCAGCCATCGAGTGGTACGGATATGGAGACGGCGTCTTGGCCATTGTCTTCGAAGGGAGATATACGGTCTGTATCTCAGCACTGCACCAAGGCGTGTTCCGTGCAGAGTTCTGCGGTTAGAGCTCTTTGTGTGCTCAGAAGCGAGATTTTCACCAACGCTTAACCACTTCCAACAACTTACCTAATATTCTTGATCTGGTAGTTATCCTTGCGAGGTGCCGAGTATTTATCAACGCAGCTGCCGGTAATAGGGCTGCGTAATTGCAAATTGTTAATGTGCCATTCTCAGGAGTGTGTGGGTGGACAAAGAAATTCACATTTTGTTTGTAAATTTTGTCACTTGTGGGAGATATGAAATTAAAATGCCAATATTACAGTCGAATTATCGACTTCACTGTAGCTAACATTTACCGTGTCCCAGTAAGCTTTACATGTACTCTAGTCACTGCACAGCTTGCCCAAACGGGAAGGAAAGAAGGTTTCCGGTCTTCTATGTCAGCGATGGACAAATAAGCTTACAACGTTCCGTACATACAACAATAACACGAAAACAGTCGACCAGCTTCGCCGTTTCCGAGATGTTCGCTCCCAGACACTGGGCCACTACAATCTTGTTTTTGTCAAAGTCGTATAAGTCGGCGTATTTCCACATTTGCTCCACTTATCGTCGCTAGAATGACTTCTTAATTGTTTATGCTCCGCTCATACTCTTCTGTTACCGCGTCACGTGGCCTCAGCGACACTGGCAGCATACAACCTCGCGTTGGGCAGTCGTCATAACGTTTTGGATCATCAATTTTCAGTAATTGATGCACCTTCGCACCGCAATATATTTTCTAATGCCAGTTGGTGGCGAAAATGTCTACTTGGTCTGCACTCTACAGAATTGTGTCAGTAGTCTGCCAATACTTCACATACAACTTGAAATGCCACTTCTAAGTGCAGCAATCGCTCCTGCCTAGGTGAATTATAATTTGTGTCAGGTAATTTTAGTCAAAGTGAAATGCTATAGCCATCCATTACTATGTTTAATACACACATCAAAAAAAGTTTTGCATCACCCCAGTTCCCAGAACTCCTGAAGATAGACGTTGACTGTGGATATTGTATCTCAGGCACAGCCCCTTTGACTGTTCAGAGATGTCACTAAAACCGCCCAAATATGTAAACAACCACGCATGACCAGCGCCTATTAGACGAAGGGGTCCGACAGCCTATCAGTTTCAGTCATTTCAGCAGGAAGGAGGTAACGGCTCCCGTTGTCAGTAGTTCAACCATGTCTAGACGGTCAATACCTCTGTTCGATCGCTTCCGCATTGTTACTTTTTGCCAGGAATGGCTCTCAACAAGTGAAGTGTCCAGGCGTCTCGGAGTGAACCAAAGCGATGTTGTTAGGGCATGGAGGAGATACAGAGAGACAGGAACTGTCGATGACATGCCTCGCTCAGGCCGCCCAAGGGCTACCAACGAAGGATTATGGCTCGGAGGAATCCTGACAGCAACGCTACCATGTTGAATAATGCTTTTCCTGCAGCCACTGGATGTCGTGTTACATCTCAAACTGTGTGCAATAGGCTGCATGATGCGCAACTTCACTCCCAACGTCCATGGCGAGGTCCATCTTTGCAACCACGACCCCATGCAGCGCGGTACAGATGGACCCAACAACATGCCGAATGGACCGCTCAAGATTGCCATCACGTTTTCTTCACCGATGAGTGTCGCATATGCCTTGAACTAGACAATCGTCGCAGACGTGTTTGGAGGCAACATGGTCAGGCTGAACACCTTAGACACACTGTCCAGCGAGTGCAGCAAGGAGGAGGTTCCCTGCTGTTCTGGGGGGCGCTATGTGGAGCCGACGTACGCCGCTGGTGGTCACGGAAGGCGCCGCAACGGCTGTACGATACGTGAATACCATCTTCCGACCGATAGTCCAACTATATCGGCAGCATATTGGCGAGGCATTCATCTTAATGGACAACAATTCGCGCCCCCATCGTGCACATCTTGTGAATGACTTCCTTCAGGATAACGATATCGCTCGACTAGAGTGGCCAGCATGTTCTCCAGACATGAACCGTATCGAACATGCCTGAGATAGATGGAAATGCTCTGTTTATGGACGACGTCACCCAACAACCACTCTGATAGATCTACGCCGAATCGACATTGAAGAGTGGGACAATCTGGACCGACAGTGCCTTGAAGATCTAGTGGATAGTATGCCACGACGAATACAGGCATGCATCAATGCAAGAGGTCGTGCTACTGGCTATTAGAGGTACCGGTGTGTACAACAATCTGCACCACCACTCCTGAAGGTCTCGCTGTATGGTAGTACAACATACAATGTGTGGTTATCATGAGCAATAAAAATGACGGAAATGATGTTTTTGTTGATGTCTATTACGATTTTCTGTACAGGTTCAGGAACATCCGCAACCGAGGTGATGTAAAACTTTTTTTGATTTGTGGATAATATTTTGTATCTGATTTTTTGCAGATATGAGATGATGGATAACTTCCGAAAAGGCTCGTATGAGCAATAAAATAATTACTTGCCTAATGTTTGACTTTATCACTGCGATCCAGTCAGTCTGAATGCAGAACTACTGATTATTATACACTGAGTTGACGAAAGTCGTGGGATACTTCTTAATATCGCATCGAACCTTCTTCTTCGCGGCTTAGTGCAGCGACTCGACGAGGCATAGACTCCGTATTTACCCCTATGGTTCAAATGGTTCAAATGGTTCTGAGCACTATGGGACTCAACTGCTGTGGTCATAAGTCCCCTAGAACTGAGAACTACTTAAACCTAACTAACCTAAGGACATCACACACATCCATGCCCGAGGCAGGATTCGAACCTGCGACCGTAGCGGTCGTGCGGTTCCAGACTGTAGCGCCTTTAACCGCTCGGCCACTCCGGCCGGCTTTACCCCTATGCCTTCCTCGATTATTTTCGGCAGCAATACAACGCTGTACTGAAACAAAAACTTTTTTATTTTAAAATGTTTGCGTTGCGGCTGGAAACTAGATATCTGGCCCTGGTTCAAGGCACCAGCCTTTGATCAAGAATTGGTGTCAGAGTGGATTGAGGAACGCTGCACGGAAAAGGGTCTTTGTAGGGTTCCCGAGACCACTTGCGGTCGATATCACACGGTGTACTGACTTGTGACGAAGAAGTAACCGAGTAAGTCTACGGAGCAGAAAGTCGCGTAGTTTGGCTCGTGCACCACGCGGCGCTATGAGTGCGTGGACTCTGCCCGTGAAAGGGTCTACACCAGACTCCACCGAAATTCCGAAGCGACAGACGAGGAGGAAGTTTGAAATCCGTGTGCAGTTTGGAACACAGTACGATTTTTCACGTGTTTAAAGCTCGTCATTGAGTGATACGTAAGGTGTAAGGAATGATCCAAGAGATTGTGGATTACTCTCTGAACACATTTTATCTAACACAAAGCAACAACAGACAAAACACAAATAATAATGATAATGCACCATTAAATTTCGGAAGTGCAGCATAAATTCCGCTTCGTTCTTTAACATTTAGGTAGTATACCACTCAGCCAAGACAAGAGTGCTGCTATAAAACATAGGCCTTAATTTGAAGAAGAAATTTCTAAGAAAGTACGTTCGGCTCAGAACATTGTATGTTAGCGAAACGTGGACTGTGAGAAGACGGGAACAGAAGAGAACCTAAGCATTTGAGATCTGGTGATACATAAGGCACTGAAAATTAGGTGGACTGATAAGGTAAGGAATGAGGGGGTTCTCCGCATAATCGGCGAGGAAAGGAATGTGTGGAAAACACTGACAAGAAGAAGGGACTGGATGATAGGACATCTTTAAAGACATTAGGTAGTAATTTCCATGGTACTAGAGTGAGCTGCAGAGGGTAAACATTCTAGAGGAACACAGAGATACACAAGGTGTGAGGAAAGATCCGAGATATGGTGGATTACTCTCTGAACACATATTATCTAACACAAAGCATCAAGAGACAAAACGCAAACAATAATGATAGTGCACCATTGAATTTCAGACGTGCAGACGCATAAATTTCGCTTCATCCTCTAACGTTTAGGAAGTTTATCACTCAGCCAAGAGAAAGTCTGCTTTTATCAAACATAGGCCGTAATTTGAAGAACAAATTCCTGAAAATGCAAATAACTGAGGACTTAGGTAGCAAGTGCTACTCTGAGATGGAAAGGTTGGCACAGGAGAGAAACTCGTGGAGGGCTGCATCAAACTATTGGGAAGGATGATGACGCAAAAAAATCACTTAGCTGTCTTCAGAGTCTCAGTGTTCTCAGAATTTTGGTTCATAGAGCACACAACATTGCCGGTGAGAGCAATCTGCAGACAAGCTTCTATACTAAAGAGAGTTTTTGTATGCAACGGGTATTTTCCACAGCAGATACGTAGGACACTACGAATGAAACCGAAAGTGGTCATAAGGAATGCAGAAGACTCAGAAAAATATAAATGCATGGCGTCGGTGCCATATGTGGGAAGCCTAACTTCAAAAGTAGGGCAAATCCTCAGGAAGCACAAAGTACTCGTACAAATGATTTTACGCTCTCCACCGAAGACAGCACCACTCTTGGGTTCCGATAATCTGATGTCCCGGAAGGCTGGGGTTCACAAGATGCCCTGCGAATGTGACCATTTTCATATATCGGACAAGACTCGTACAGTGCATGAAGATGGAGGGAGCACAGCAGGTTCATCCGACGCTTGCATTCCAATTTATCGGCTGTGACATAACACTGTATTGATGCTTGTCGCCCAATATGGTACGAAAACATCGAAATTTTAGCTTCATCTCTTTAGAACTCGGTGGCGAAAGAAGGAATTGAAATTCGTTTGACGACGAATTTAACTGACACATAGCGGCTTCAGACTGGCTAAGTCATGGGATCCGGAGCTTTCTGTAAGAAACTTACATACACGTCGCCACAGTGCAGGTCACCGTAGCAATGGTGGTTATCGCTGAAACAACTGGTTGTCAGTTATATCGGTTTTTCTCAGCGCCAATCTAACTTGACTGTTAAAACCACTCAAAATAACCAGTTTCTGAAATGACAGATTTTCACTATTTTATTCCCATCATTTCCTGTAATAAACGTAGAAGTTGACCAAAGATTGAAAAGTTTTGACTCTCTCAGTTTAAAGATATATGCGATCAAAATATTAAATTAAATAGGCAAATAAAATAAGTTTAACGGTTCACCATTCGCTGTTTTTCTCGAAAAGTGATAGGCGAGTGAAGACTACAAAAAGTCGCCAATATTGTCCTATTGATTATACTTTTTGAAACTCTGTTCAAATATCGTATTGTAATCGGGGATCATACCACTATTTTGGCATTACGAACAGTCAGTGCTAAAGTGTGAAAACTGAAGTTGAAGAACTCCTATGTTTCGTGTTAATTTGTCCGTTTTCAAAGGCTACAAGCCGATAAAGGCATACTCGTATTACCTAGACGTAGTTAGCAGATCAGCTACTTTCTACTTTTATTTTACGCTATGAATGAACCGTAAGTCCCTGTACGTCCCCACAGCTGAGTGGTCAGCGCAAGTCGCCCAATGTGGCGTCGAATGTAATGAGACCTGCACCAAGGCGGCCGGACCTGCCCCGCAAGGGGCCTCACGGCCAATGACGCCAAACGCTCATTTCCATACCATAAGTCCCTTCCTGTTTTATTATTTCATAGCAATGGCAGACAATTCCATAATCTTTCAAAGCAAGTGAAACATTGTACATCATTGCTACGTTACTGCGCAGAAATATTTTTGCAGGCTAGGGTTGGTACCATTACGCAATACAACGGATGTCCTGAGACGACTGCGCGATACTACCGTATATACCGAGGGCGTGGCGAGGGGAGAGGGGGGGGGGGGGGGACAAATCTTGCACACTGCACGTACACGCATATCTTAAGACACGACGACACGTGGCAACAAGGACTTCATTGTCTCAGCCGTGCTGGCCCAGTTCTTATACCGTGTGTTTGTTGCTCTTTTCTGTCGGCATTGTTATTAAAACAGCACTGATCGCTTTTCCAGTTTTCTGTAATAACGCAATAATTCAGACCGACGCAAATTTTACGTATAAAAATTACTCCTTTTTATTTAAAAAAAAAGTTTATTTAAAAATGAAAAATTTTAACACTGCTACTATGACTAACTGAGATTTTGTTTCTTACTCGATTATCCTCCTTTATCAGTAAAAAAGGAAACAACACTTATTATAAACAAGATCGTTTAAATTCCGAAAAATACCGGTTATTCAGAACTAAAATAAACGGCATCAGTTTTACCCGCTCGGTTTTTCGCATCCCCAGCTAACAATGATGCATCAACATCGCAACAAGAGGCAATCGCGCAGCCACAGATATAATTCATGCATATGTTTAGGGTCTACTTCTTTGGCACCGATCAACGTCTCTGGCGTCTGCCTGTGGTCACTTGCGCAGTGGCGCCGTTCGCGAGTTTAGTAGGACGGAAAGAGTGCTGGAGCGCCAGTCCTTCAGCTCATTGTGAAGCTAGCTGAACGACATAAAGATGCAGTCAAAATATTAGAAGAATAAGCTGCATTTACGCGACTCCGTGCCCGAAATTTGTTTATGCAGTTATTGCACCGCGGAAACATGAAAATGCAGAATAGTGATAGTGCGAGACTATATCGTAAATAAAACGATTGATCGTTTGCGTCTTATTTAGGTCTACGACTAACTGACCGGCAGAAATTAATCGCACAACGTAAAATAGACGATTAAAAACAAAACACGATTACAAGATAGAGCGATGTTAACCAATGGAAATCATACTTGACAAATGCCGCGCTGAGGGAAGAAATGTGAAATGAAGTGCTTTTTAAGTTCTTTCGCAAACCGATTTTGTACTACTACGCGAAAGGAAAAAAGGGGGAAAGGAGGAAGAGCGAAAGGCGAGATGATGGAGATGTGAGGCGAGTGTTGGTGCCAGACGGGCCTACAGCTTATCGTGGGCAAACAGCGGGCCAGCCGCGCGCGGGGATTTTTCTGTTAATTAGCGCTCCTGCCGTGAATAAAATCAATGCCGGCCCTAACGGGATTACAATGAGTGGAGCGGCGCCACGCGCACAGGCTGGGGACGGCAGGGTGCTAAGCTGCGTGCGGCGTGCGTGCTCCGAATGGCGATGCTCCAGCTGCGTGCGTACTGGAGCCGGCCTGCCGAAGATTACTCTGGCCCGTTGGGAGCAGACGAGGGGGCTGCAGTTTAACCTCAGTCACTCTGGCGTCGACGGACTCAGAGGGGGTAACCGGGTAGGATTGGACGAGGACGTACACTACTGGACATTAAAATTGCTACACAAAGAAGAAATGCAGATGATAAACGGGTATTCATTGGACAAATATATTATACTAGAACTGACATGTGATTACATTTTCACGCAATTTGGCTGCATAGATCCTGAGAAATCGGTACCCAGAACAACCACCTCTGGCCGTAATAACGGCCTTGATACGCCTGGGCATTGAGTCAAACACAGCTTGGATGGCGTGTACAGGTACAGCTGCCCATGTAACTTCAACACGATACCACAGTCCATTAAGAGTAGTGACTGGCGTGTTGCTCGCCCACCGTTGACCAGACGTTTTCAATTGGTGAGAGATCTGGAGAATGTGCTGGCCAGGGCAGCAGTCGAACATTTTCTGTATGCAGAAAGACCCGTACAGGACCTGCAACATGCGGTCGTGCATTATCCTGCTGAAATGTAGGGTTTCAGAGGGATCGAATGAAGGGTAGGGCCACTGGTCGTAACACATCTGAAATGTAACGTCCACTGTTCAAGGTGCCGTCAATGCGAACAAGAGGTGACCGAGACGTGTAACCAATGGCACCCCATACCATCACGCCGGGTGATACGCCAGTATGGCAATGACGAATACACGCTTCCAATGAGCGATCACCGCGATGTCGCCAAACACGGGTGCGACCATCATGATGCTGTAAAGAGACCCTGGATTCATCCGAAAAAATGACGTTTTGCCATTCGTGCACTAAGGTTCGTCGTTGAGTACACCATCGCAGGCGCTCCAGTCTGCGATGCAGCGTCAAGGGTAACCGCAGCCATGGTCTCCGAACTGATAGTCCATGTTGCTGCAAACGTCGGCGAACTGTTCGCGCAGATGATTGTTGTCTTGCAAACGTCCCCATCTGTTGACTCAGGGATCAAGACATGGCTGCACGATCCGTTACAGCCAGCGGATAAGATGCCTCTCATCTCGACTGCTAGTGATACGAGGCCGTTGGGATCCAGCACGGAGTTCCGTATTACCCTTCTGAACCCACCGATTCCATATTCTGCTAACAGTCATTGGATCTCGACCAACGCGAGCAGCATTGTCGCGATACGATAAATCGCAATCGTGATAAGCTACAATCCGAACTTTATCAAAGTCGGAAACGTGATGGTACGCATTTCTCCTCCTTACACGAGGCATCACAACAACGTTTCACCAGGCAACGCATAAGAAATCGGTTGGAAGCTTTCCTCATGTCAACACGTTGTAGGTGTCGCCAACGGCGCCAACTTTGTGTGAATGCTCTGAAAGGCCAGTTATTTGCGTATCACAGTATCTTCTTCTTGTCGGTTAAATTTCGCGTCTGTAGCACGTCATCCTCGTGGTGTAGCCATTTTAATGGCCAGTAGTGTAATTTGCATGTAACACTTCTCTTAGTTGTGCTTACTGTGTGCAGACATTAGGTGAATTAAGTGTGCCTGCTGACTTTCTTGGCCGTTATCACTGAAGTTATAATCTTTTGAGTTGTTAGGCCAAGTCGTATTTCTTAAGAACGACCGGCGTTTCGACCCTCTGCTGCCATCTTCTTCGGGATCTCTTGATGTCACTGTAGACTGAGTGTTCAACAGTGGACACCAAAGATCCTGAAGAAGATCCCAGCAGAAGGGTCGAAACGTCTGTCGTTTATAAGAAATACGACGCAACCTAACAAGCCCCTATGCCTCAGTGACAGCTGAAGATGCTGCAATGTATGGTAACACATCAGAGCCAGCACGGATGCTTCGTTTGTTGGACAATCATTGATTTTCCTGTCAAGTCCGGAGAAGCACAGGGGGTGGTTTTATTGGTGATTGGGAGGTCCACTGTTAGGCGGCTAACGGAGCCTCTTGGGCAGGTCTCATCCAAGGCGCGAAGGAGGCTCTGACCATGGACACTGAACGCACTAAGCGCAACCAGCTACAAATACTAAGTCATGTCGGCACGAATATCTGCTGCCTCGATCCTGAGGCCATCCGCAGCTCCTTTACATTGTTGGATGAACTACTAAAAACTACCAGTTTCGCACGAGAAGTGTAGCTCACTATTTTCAGCATTGTGCCCAAAATCAGGCGGAGTCCTCAGGTTCTCAGCCGAGCTGAAGGTCTAAACCACAGGGTGGAACGATTCTGCAACAATCACCGCTGTGAATTTCTCGACGTCCGCTATGAGGTGGAAAATTGTAGATTTCCCTCAGTAAGTAACATATGCATTGCACAAAGCAAGCGGCTACTGGGATACGTATGGTGTGCACATTGACAAATGAATTTTTTGTTTTTATTTTTTTGTTTTAGAAGCCTTCGATGGGTCAATGTTGCACTGTCGACCATGATCAGTGAAATAGCAGCCATGTTGCTTTCGCAGAAGAATTTTCGTCCTTGCAGGCCAGATAGAGAAAATATTAACGAGGCATAAGTGAGAGAGTAAGATTAAGTCTCACTCTTTAACGATAGTACTGCTCACATAGTATTGGGAACAGAAACTTGGCTGCAACCAGAGGTATTTTGAGTACCGCTATCATTTCCGTCTTTCACTGTTCCATTAAAGAATAACACGTAGGAAAAATCATTGTCTGTAAGTTCTGCATGAGATCTAATTCCTCTAATTTTGTCGTCGTCTTTTCGCGAGATGTACGTGGGAGGACTTGAAATTTCGATAATAAATTTCCCGGTGATGCCCAATGTCTCTCTTGTAGTGTCCGCCTCAAGAGTTTTTTTGAGCATTTCGCTAATGCTCTCACGCCAACTAAACGATCAAGCACCGAAACACTACTGTCTTCTAATAATTTTTTCATAATGTGAGGCAACAGTCATAATATATTTCTTTAAAGTCAGTACCGCTATTAGACTGTTGTTTATTTACAGTGTTATATTTACACTTACACAATCATGATTTAGGCTTCAAAGTGCCATTATCAAGTGTTTTCTGAAAGCAGGTTAGACAATAACAGTAAAATACATAACAAGTGATATAACCGTATAACAATACATAATTGTAATGCTTACTTACAAGTGTTATAAATTTCCTGGGATGGCATACTGTCGTATTAAAATACACAATTATACACATTGTCTAAGAGTCGATATTTAATTAACTGAGGCAAAATGACACAACTTAGAGTTGGCCATGTGTTAATTTCACATACAAAGCTGTATATTTACCTACTAAAATGGTGATGGTTTCTTCATGCGTGCACGTTTTTAAATTTCTTTACGCCGTTGATTTCTAAACTGATCGTCGTGCCCTGTGTTCGAATAGTAAGGGTTGGCTTGGGTTCAAATGGCTCTGAGCACTATGGGACTTAACATCTATGGTCGTCAGTCCCCTAGAACTTAGAACTACTTAAACCTAACTAACCTAAGGACAGCACACAACACCCAGTCATCACGAGGCAGAGAAAACCCCTGACCCCGCCGGGAATCGACCCCGGGAACCCGGGCGTGGGAAGCGAGAACGCTACCGCACGACCACGAGCTGCGTACGGTAAGGGTTGTCGTTATTTGAAGAGCCACCCGCTCAACCTTTCCTGTATAATAAGTTTCTTTCTTTGGGATCTTAAGTAATTACTTGTTATGATATTATACATGAATTCTCGAAGTTTCCATGCAAGTGCGGAAAACTGGCGTAACAAATCTATTGTTTGGAATCACGTGGGTGGGAACGGGTGGAGGCCTTCAGCCAGACCAAATTGTTCCCCATCCATTTGATTTATCCGTCTGCTATTCTGTATAGAAATGCACTCTCCCTTTCCCCTTCTCTTCCTTTGCATGCGAATGCTGCTGGTGGTTCTTGCCTAGTCCATCTTCTGAGTCTGAACCGAGTAATTGAGTGTATGGCCATTTCCTTATTACTACACGTTCTTTTCCTTCCTCTGAATTTTACACATATTTCGATCTTCTCATTAAAGAGAAGTAGGTTATTTTGTTCCAGTATCAAGTAACTGTTTTTTCTTATAATGTAAGTGAATCTTCCATATTTGAGCACTGCTAACTGAATAAACCAATGATATGTTGTATGCCATAAGCCCTGTGTATTATTTCATGATCGTTAGGTTTATACCCGATTTCAATTGTAAAATCAATATGAATGCTCTGTTCATTTTTATATCTTTTGACAAGTCATTATATAAGGGCACTAACAAAAGACAAGGTGAAAATCATCAGAAAAATTTAATTAAGTGATCAAAACAGGGGGAAAACACTTGTAAATCAATTTTTATAAACATTTTCCAGTTCGGTCGGTTCTCTTAAGAGTCGGCTTAGGTTGGTGGCGACCCCGAAATTCTATCATATTAGTTGTAAGTCTTAATGCCCCCAAGGTACTAAAAGCAGCTTACCGATTGATTCATGGGTCCTAGGTCAAGTTGCTAGTGCAGACTCCGTGCAAGACCTAAGCATTCTACTTACATCTTGACAACCCGACAACCCGAATGTGATGTCAATGGTACTGATAATTTTTAGTGCATTCTCCCTTTCTCACCGAGCTGGGCCTTGCAGCCGTACAGAGTGGTGGCAGGCCTTGTGGCCAGTCCCCGGAAAGTCTACGACTGTGCTCACACCTAGCTCCCTCTCTCTCCCTTTCAGTGCGTCTTATTGTAGCGACGGTCATTACCACCACATCTCAATACCACACCTTCTATCCACAGCAGTGCCGAAACGGAATGTACCAGACAGCTGTCTGACAATCACATACAACAATTAGGTACCCGGACTGTCTACCCGCTCGCAACCACAACAACAAAAAGACTCCAGCAGAATGCTACACTCCGTCTGCCACTTCCTCGGTTCGAAACTAGACTGCCAAAGTAAGGCGAAAAAACCTTCGCATTCACTGAATGAGCCAGACTCGCAAGAAAGACTACAGGTTAATACATCAATGTAACAGATGTAGCAGCGCATATGCGGAAATCGATCAGTGTCTTACCGATACAAAAGTCAGTAGCCGTCACGTAAATACACACATCAAAAGACGTTTTGCATCACCCTGGATCCCAGACTCCTGAAGATAGACGCTGACTGTGGATATTGTATCACAGACAATATCCCTTTGACTGTTCAAAGATCGTTATTAAACTCGTCCAAAGATGCAAACAACCATGCATGAGCAGCGCTTATTAGACGGAGAGGGTCAGACAGCCGATCAGTTCCAGTCATTCCACCAGGAAGGAGGTACACACATCGTGTTGTCTGTAGTTCAACCATGACTACACGGTCAATACCGTGGATAGATCGCGTCCGCATTGCTACTCTCTGCCAGGAAGCGCTCTCAACAAGGGAAGTGTCCGGGCGTATCGGAGTGAACCAAAAGTATATTGTTCGGACATGGAGGAGATACAGAGAGACTACAACTGTCGATGACACGCCTCGTTCAGGCAGCCCAAGGACTACTACTGCAGTGGATGACCGCTACCTACGGATAATGGCTCGTATGAACCCTGGTAGCAACCCCACCATATTGAATAATGCTTTTCCTGCAGCCACAGGACGCCTTGTTAACACTCAAACTATGCGCTATAGGCTGCATGATGCGCAACTTCGCTTCCGACGTCCATGGCGAGGTCCATCTTTGCAACTACGACCCCATGCAGCGCGGCACAGATGGGCCCAACAATATGCCGAATGGACCGCTCAGGACTGGTATCACGTTCTTTTCACCGATGTGTGTCGCATATGCCTTCAATCAGACAAACGTCAGAGATGTGTTTGGAGGCAACTCAGTCAGGTTGAAGGCCTTAGACACACTGTCCAGCTAGTGCAGCATGGCAGAGGTTCCCTGCCGTTTTGGGATGGCATTATGTGGGGCCGACGAACGACGCTGGTGGTCATGGAAGGAGCCGTAACGGCTGTACGATACGTGAATGCCATTCTCCGACCGATAGTGCAACCATATCGGCAGCATATTGGCGAGGCACTCGTCTTCATGGAGGACAATTCGCACCCCCATCGTGCACATCTTGTGAATGACTTCCTACAGAATAACGACATCGCTCGACTAGAATGGCCAGGATGTCCTGCCGTGAACCCTGTCGACCATGCCTCGAATAGATTGAAAAGGGCTGTTTATGGACGACGTGACCCACCAACGACTCTGAGGGATCTACGCCGAATCGCCATTGAAGAGTGGGACAATCTGGACCAACAGCGTCTTGATGAAGCTGTGGACAGTATGCCTCGACGAATACAGGCATGCATCAATGACAGAGGTAGTGCTACTGGGTATTAGCCCCACTGGTGTGTACAGCAATCTGGACCACCACCTCTGAAGTTCTCGCTGAATGTTGGTACAATATGGAATGAGTGGTTTTCATGAGCAGTAAAACTGGCGGAAATTGTGTTTATGTTTATCTCTATGACAATTTTCCGTACAGGTTCCGGAACTCTCGGAACCGAGGAGATGCAAAACTTTTTTTGATGTGTGTAAATGGAACATCTGAAAGATGACTGTTTAAAACAGTAGAGCGACGAAGCAGTACTGGGACAAGCGGTGCTGCCGTAGGTCAGTAGGCAGCCGATGAGTGACGTAACATTTCAGGTGGACTCTTAAAATAAATCACTCGAAGGTTAAAATAAGAGGTTGCGTCAAACACGGTGTGACACTGGGACAAGCACTGAGACCCAATAACGGAGCGGGCCGGAGCCAGACGGCGGCGTGGGCAGCGTGCAGTGTGCAAACAGTGCGTGGGCCTCCACGGCGGAAGAGCGGCCGGCGTACCTGCGCGGTGTGCGCTGCGCCGCGCGTCCCGTGAGCTGCGGCCGCTCGGCGGCGACCCCGGTGACGCCGCCATTACTGACTCACTTGTTCAAATACGGGGGGCGGCGTGGCGCGGCCGGATATCCTGCCGGAATGGAGAGCAAACACCTCGGCGCTGCGCGGCGCGACGCTCGGACTTCGCCAGCGCTGGCGACGCCGCCTCATCCCCCAGTTCCGTTCTGTTCTGTTCTGCTCTGTTCTGTTCTGACCGCTCATCCGCGCAGCCTACTCGCTCCACTACAGCAAAGTACGGTGTGAGATCCAAGTACCGTATGCCCATGTATCGAGCGGTTCGCTTTTATCGGGCCTTATGGCATCTGTAACCCCTGAAGTGGTACTTCGATAATTATATATATACACATCAAAAAAAGTTTTGCATCACCCCAGTTCCCAGAACTTTTGAAGACTGACGTTCACGATGAATATTGTATCACAGACACAGTCCTTTTGACTGTTCAGAGATGTTACTATACCTGCCCAAAGATGTAAACAACCATGCATGAGCAGCCCCTATTAGACGGAGGGAGTCCGAAGGCCGATCAGTCCCAGTCATTCTACCAGGAAGGAGTTACAGGACTAGTGTTGTCTGTAGTTCAACCATGCCTAGACGGTCAATACCGCGGTTCGATCGCGTCCGCATTGTTACTTTGTGCCAGGAAGGGCTCTCAACAAGGGAAGTGTCCAGGCGTCTCGGGGTAAACCAAAGCGATGTTGTTCGGACTTGGCGGAGATACAGAGAGACAGGAACTGTTGATGACATGCCCCGCTCAGGTCGCCCAAGGACTACCACTGCAGTGGATGACCGCTACCTACGGATTATGGCTCAGAGGAACCCTGACAGCAACGCCACCATGTTGAATAATGCTTTTCGTGCAGCCACAGGTCGTCGTGTTACGTCTCAAACTGTGCGCAATAGGCTGCATGATCCATGAGGTCCATGGCGAGATCCATCTTTGCAACCACGACACAATGCAGCGAGGTACAGATGGGCCCAACAACATGCCGAATAGACCGTTTAGGATTGGCATCACGTTCTCTTCACCGATGAATGTCGCATATACCTTGAACTACACAATTGTCAGAGACATGTTTGGAGGCAACCCGGTCGTGCTGAACGCCTTAAACGCACTGTCCAGCGAGTGCAGCAAGGTGGAGTTTCCCTGCTGTTTTGGGATGGCATTATGTGGGTCCGACGTACGCCGCTGGTGATCACGGAAGGCGTGGTAACGGCTGTACGACACATGAACGCCATCCTCAGACCGACAGTGCAACCATATCGGCAGCTTATTGGCGAGGCATTAGTCTTCATGGATGACTATTCACGCCCAAATCGTGCACATCTTGTGAATGACTTTCTTCAGGATAACGACATCGCTCGACTAGAGTGGCCAGCATCTTTTCCAGAAATGAACCCTATCGAACGTGCCTGGGACAGATTGAAAAGGGCTGTTTGTGGACGACGTGACCCACCAACCACTCTGAGGGATCTATGGCGAATCGCCGTTGAGGGGTTGGACAATTCGGACCAAGAGTGCCTTGATGAACTTGTGGATAGTATGTCACGACGAATAAAGGCATGCATCAATGCAAGAGGACATGCTACTGGGTATTAGAGGTACCGGTCTGTACAGCAATCTGGACCAACACCTCTGAAGGTCTCGCTGTATGGTGGTACAACACGACATGTGTGGTTTTCATGAGCAATAAAAATGGCGGAAACGATGGTTATATTGATCTCTATTCCAATTTTCTGTAGAGGTTCCGCAGGTTTCGGAACCGAGGTATGCAAAACTTTTTCTGATATCTGACGGAGCAATGTGTGGTGTTCAAAAATGGCTCTGAGCACTATGGGACTTAACTGCTGTGGTCATCAGTCCCCTAGGGCTTAGAACTACTTAAACCTAACTAACTAAGGACATCACACACATCCATGCTCGAGGAAGGATTTGAACCTGCGACCGTAGCGGTCACGCGGTTCCATACTGAAGCGCCTAGAACCGCACGGCCACCACTGCCGGCAATGTGCGGTGTCAGTGAGTTACTGTATACAAAAAATCATTTTGTTGCCTCGTTATTACGAACGTTTCTAAGACTGCGAGGTGCCGGGGCTAGCTGTGTATTTAACACTAAATTCTTCTAGAATCTACATATGTAAATGATGCTCTAAGCCCCCCCCCCCCCCCCTATTCTAACTCCGACTTTTGCTGTTGCACATGGATTAAAAAGAAACGCGAACTGACTGTAATCGATCCTGCAAGTGGAGTAGAAAAGAGTTTGGCACCTGCAATAATTTCATTTATAAATAAGTTAAATAAAGGAAAGTTTCATTAAGGTAGTGAGAAATGATAGGGTTGCTCTACCAATTAACAGAATGAAAGTTCTATCCAAAATAACAATATGATTTATTATAACTCAAAATAATAAACAAAAACACATGAAACATTTACAATACATCAAACTGGCTCAAATTGGATACTCAAATAAATGCTGTGAAGGTGAAGTTGTCCTTAAACTAGATTGTGGCATTTATGACGAAGTGGTATGTGGAACCAATTCCTTGCAACTGAAGTCTTAAGAGAGACACACAGCCAACCCAGCATTAATTGCTGCTACATTAGTGAGAACTCAGACAATGAACACCCAAGACAGATCAAAGTTAGAAAAGACAAACAGGCGCGCTCTGCTGAGCTCGGATTATCACCTAGCAAAACTGCCTGCTTTGCTGGTGCTGCGGACATACATTACCAAGCTCTGGCATACCAGAGGCGATGGCTGATTGCTTCGACGTCCCGTCGTGGTGATGATAATGTCGCGAGTATAGCCCGAAACAAATTATCCCGGCCTGGTTGTTCCAGACTAAAGACTTCCTAGCAATACAAATGCGCCTCTGAGGGAGACGAAGAAGGCTCGCCAGTAACTCCGATACAGTCAACTTTAGGCAAAACTGCTCAAGACAGACAACATAGGCCTCTTATACGCAGAACGCTCAATTGCCAACTGTACTCGGAAAGTTATGTTGAAGTCGAAACTTCAGCAACTTCGTCAAACAGTTACAATTAAATAAAAGTATATTAGATAGCCAACGGAAGGCAGGCTGACCAGAGCAGCGAGAGCTCAGTCTTGTAACCTACTCCGACTGAAAGGCGAGAGCCGACTACCCACAAGAGCACCCGTACAAACCGAACACAGAACATTCCCGCCCCCACGACAGTGGCCGTGGTTAACTGTTCCAATCAGCAACTCGAAAACCGACGGAAAATTCCACTCTAATGCCGGAGCACTACCGTTCCACCAATGGAGATTCTTGGCACCAATTTCTGCGCTGATTTTGCTACGTCACGGAGCTATGCCCTGAGCAAGCCAATCACAGTTACGATTTTGCAGAAAGCGCGGGAATTTGCCCGCGACAACTGCCTGGGTACACAAGTCATTCCCACGCCTCGCTGGTAGCCCGCCAGAAAGTGTTTTCGCTAAGTTTCTGCGAAGTAACGGAACCTCTAGCCCAGCCGCTACTTCAGGTCCCTGCGAGCGTGTCTCCGCCGCTATTCTACAATGTCGGCGTCTGGAAAGCATTCACTCGACTCCCTCACACTCGTCGGCTTACCCTTTCCAGATCAGCAGAGGCCGCCTGTCACCGGACCACCCAGGTGACGAGAGACGCTGCGTGGGAAGTCCGCGTGTGAAGGAATAGCAACTTTTCACCGCATGCAATTAGAGAGGGAAATCGTAAGATAGAAATATGAGAGGGGGCTCATGCCACCTCTCAAGACGATGGACCTCCAGTTTACAGCATCTAATATACGTCAGCTAATGTGAAGTTTTGTAGATGTCAAACAGGATGGCCAACTGCATTCTAAGAAAGATTCAGTATTTCTGAAACGAGGACGGCTTTGAGCTGTTAATGTGTCTCGTTGATGAAAGTGTGTATCGTGTAAGGGCTAATGACAGCACTGTAGGTATCCGTGGTAGATAGTACCGATGTGCATGTGCTTTTGATGTCAGAGATGAATGGCTTTACGACGTTGAGTTAAGGAAAATCGACTTTCTACAGTGGAACAAACATCATCATATCGCTTCCTCTCCTCCGATCGTGCCAGTCTCCTTGCATTCCTGTGGTATCCAATGCATATATCCTCTAGAGTTCGTAGTGGGAAAGAAAAGTTACGAAGTGGGGCAGTGTCGTGTGAAACTGGGATGAATTTTAATTGAAGTGGGAAAGCTGAAAGTGATGTGATTATAACGCTGTGACTATTCCTTGTTTTGTATTGTATGTTGCCAGTGTGATGTACTTCATGTAATTTAAGTATGTGTGGTTTGCATGGGACAGTAGCAAGATAGGTTCAGAGGCAGTGGGTTATGCTTATTCCTTTTTGTACCACCTGGTCTGGAGTCAATTTTCGTGATGATGGGTGAGACTCAAAGTGTAAGATATAGCATAAGATCCACCATCCTATCCAGAAAGTGCGCTGTAGCGTTAGATAATTACGAGACCATAAGATAGAGAATCACCAATGTAAAGCCATGCCCACTGGGCGGAGTTTCTCATACGTAATTGTTGTATATAAACTGTAATGGTGTGTTTAGGTTATCTTTGAATCATAATAGAATTTATCGGAATAAGAAAGATAGTGAAAAGAAAAAGATTGGTCGCCTTGTTCTTCGAATAGTATGTAGTCATGATATCCAGAATTTATAATGTGTGCGCCATTCATATTCAGTGCGATGGCCACATGTTGATCAAAGCCGTTGGGTAAGAAATGGTTCAAATGGCTCTGAGCACTATGGGACTCAACTTCTGAGGTCATTAGTCCCCTAGAACTTAGAACTAGTTAAACCTAACTAACCTAAGGACATCACACACATCCATGCCCGAGGCAGGATTCGAACCTGCGACCGTAGCGGTCTCGCGGTTCCAGACTGCAGCGCCAGAACCGCACGGCCACTTAGGCAGGCCGTTGGGTAAAAAAGATGATGATGATGATGATGTTTGGTTTGTGGGGCGCTCAACTGCGTGGTTATCAGCGCCCGTACAATTTCCCAACCTTTGCTCAGTCCAATTTCGCCACTTTCCTGGATGAGGATGAAATGATGAGGACAACACAAACACCCAGTCATCTCGAGGCAGGTGAAAATCCCTGACCCCGCCGGGAATCGAACCCGGGACCCCGTGCTCGGGAAGCGAGAACGCTACCGCGAGACCACGAGCGGCGGACGGTAAAAAAGAAAATGTTGTATTGCCAGAGCGTAGTGAACAATCAGAGTTGTGTAAAGTCCTAATAGTCAGATGTGCGTTATCCGTTTCCGTTGCGTAATATTCAAACAGGAGAATAATTTGTAGCTTAATTGTTGGTACTGGAGCTCATAATCAGTCATTGATGTTAGTCGTGAAATAAGAATAAATCCACTCGCTTGGCAGACCACTCATCTTGCAGGCCTGACTGCTTGATGCCACAGTATGAGCAAGGCCTCTCAAATTGTACGAGAACTTCTGTTGGCCTGTTTTCCGTGTGAAAGTCTTCCCACATACTGTAAATATGGGAAGTCGTTGTGTAAATGAATATATTTTAGATTTGCAAGTTGTTGCTCTTGTTATGGTCCACAGTCCGAAGGCTGGTTTGTCGCAGCTCTCCATGATGCTCTACCGTGTACTTGCCTCATCATCTCCGCGAAACTACTGCAATATAAATCCATTTGGACCTTTGCCTCTCACCAGAATTTTTTCTCTCCACGCTTCCTTCTGTCACCAGGTTAACTATTCCTGTTGACCGCTCCCTTCATTTAGTCGAGGTGTCCCACGAAATTCTGTTTTCCCTAAATCGATTTAGTACGTCTTCATTATTTAATCGATCGATCCATTTAGTCAGCATTCTTATGTACCCCCACATTTCAAAATGTTCTATTCTCTTCTCGTCTGAACCGTTTATCGTGTACATTTCATTGCCATACAAGGCTACGGCCCAAACAAGTATCTTCAGAAAGGAAGTAGGACTGTGGCAGGAGTTGGAGGGGCCGCACGCCTTTCACAGTGAGGCAGGAGGCGCAGCAGGCCGTGGGGCGGTGACGCGTGTTGACAGCGGCGAGCCACGTGTCGGCGGCAAGTGGCGCCCAGCTGAGCGCCAGAGAGCAGAGGCCGGCCGGGCTGCTCGCATTGTGCGCTAAGCCGGCCGGCCGCCCGCTGCCAGCTCTCGCCACCCACAATGGCGGACCGGGCCCTCCGTCTGCAGCTCAGGGGGCGCACACCCTCGCCTGTCTGTCCCTGCCTCTGTGATTGATGGTCGTGGCATTGCTGCCATTGCAACCCAGACTAAGGACACGGAAGGGAACATCCGTATTCCGAAGCAGGATTCTAAAGAAAGCGGGCGGACTCTGTATTGGACGTACAGCGACAACCACACCGTCTATGTAAATCCTCGTTGTAGCCTTGCACTACATAGCCACTTCACGGCACTGGGGTATCCCGCAGAGTATGACTCAAACAGAGGTGCAGGCCTTTATAGAGGCACTGGACAGATTACAAGTCAGCCACTTGAACGAGCGCAGTGGTCTCTTTGAAAAGCTGTATGCGGGCTCGGATCCAGGAGGTATCTACACCGGGGTATCTACACCGGGCGGTAATTTCATGGGCGCCAAATTCATATTCTTGAAGAAAAAAAACCTCGAATGAGATTTTCACTCTGCAGCGGAGTGTGCGCTGATATGAAACATCACGGGCAAGTGCTCTACCAACCGAGCTACGCAACCGCGACTCACGCCCCGTCCTCACAGCTTTACTTCTGCCAGTTTGGAAGGCAGGAGACGAGATACTGGCAGAAGTAAAGCTGTGAGGACGGGGCGTGAGTCGTGCTTGGGTAGTTCAGTTGGTAGAGCACTTGCCCCCGAAAGGCAAAGGTCCCGAGTTCCAGTCTCGGTCTGGCACACAGTTTTAATCTGTTAGGAAGTTTTTTTAAAACAACCTTGTTTGACAAAACGCCTAGCATCCAGCGCACGATGCTATATCGGTTATTCATATGATTTTGAAACGCATCGCCGGCCGCGCTGCCGAGCGGTTCTAGGCGCTTCAGTCCGGAACCGCGTGACTGCTACGGTCGCAGGTTCGAATCCTGCCTGGGGCATGGATGTGTATGATGTCCTTAGGTTAGTTAGATTTAAGTAGTTCTAAGTTCTAGGGGACTGATGACCTCAGATGTTAAGTCCCATAGTACTCAGAGCCATTTAAACCATTTTCTGAAACGCATCCCTGCAGGTTTTTGAACATTTTTGAACACGTTCTAAGTTGATTTCTGAACTAATCATAAGTTGATTTTTGAATGTGTGCATAGTGTACGTGACTTCTCTACCAGGGTAATCCCCGTCGCACCAAGAAATAAAAAAGTTTCCCGCAGACAAATGGAACGGTGCTATACGGGATGAACCGAATAAACCCGATACCAATCGCTGTTTTTTTTGTGTGATTGGTGGGTGTGCGAGTGATAAGCGTTGTTAAAATTTTTTGTGAAATCCATAGATTCAGACTACGAGAGTGGAAATAAACGACTAACAGGAATAATAGGTAAGAAAGATTACATATTATCTTCCCGGTAACCAATAAAATGAAATACTGACAGAAAATTTTTGCGAGACAACTACAAGTATACTAATAAGGGCCAGTTGCACAGTTCCCGGTTAGCAGTCCTTAAGTTCAATTGTCGGAATAGTATGGAAAACGCGTTGTACGAATACGTAATTGGGCCTAACCGGAGAATAAACGCGGGATAGCTGAATCGGTGACTGTGGCAGGGTTAGTGAAGTTAACCAGAGATTAAGTTTTGACAATGGCAGGAATAGTTACAGAACTAGTGATGACAAGATTGTTTGTTAGAACGAGGAAGCAGAAGAAACAGGGGCTTTATACAAACCATATGGAAGAATGTGACGATTCCAGATTTACATAAAAATTTCGGATTACTACTACGACTTTTCGATCTAATCCTTGAGAAACTGGAGCATATGAGTGAAATGTGAAACTATTTCCTATCATAAAACTTCTTGCTTGTAGTAGGCCTAACAGGCATTTTATGTTGGTACTTCCTGAATTATATTCTGTCGTGTTGTTTATGTAAAGGAGACAGTTAAACTGACCATGACAAAACAGTCTCGCTTATTTGGCGTGTGTTAAAATGTTATAAAGGCCTATTTCCCTTAATCTAGCAGAGAGTGACAAAGTAATCAGACCGAGAAGCCAAATCACTCTTGGGTACTGTTCGTATAAACTGCTTTTTCAGTATTATAGAATGACATTTTCGTTTTTCATGCAGCAAGACGTTTGTCGAACTTTGTTTAGCGAATAGATTCTTTCGCAGAAAGCAAAGCACGCCGCGTAAAGCTGTTTCAAGAGTAGAGAGAAAATATACTGCGACCTAAGGATTAGAGAAACGTGTACTTTCTTGCTTGTCTGTTGCCTTTACTCCTTTTATATTTCCTATATTTAATTTTATGTCACACAAAAGAGAAATTTATTAGCTGATAGGCAGTATAGAGTCTAAATTTTCTAAAGAGTTCTTATTCTCCCAGTCACAAACAATCCCACCCAGTATTAATTATGTGCTTCTTTTAAGGGGACAGGATGTCAAACGGGCCGACTGGGAGTGGGAGAGGCACCACAGAAGCTTTAATTTCCACTGTTCTGAATATAGGCTTGATAGCTTCCATCACAAAACAAACATACCCGTTTGAATTCACAAAGCGAAATACAGTGACGTGCGATTGAACAATGCTGTGTGAAGAGGCGTGGTACTGCACTTTGGCACACCTAATACCAAATAACGTATTATTTCCTTGGACATATATGTTTTATAAGCATATCAAACTCTTCAGAAAGATGAGAGCCAAAAATGAACATATTTTTGATAAATCGATTTTTTTTCAATTCTTGACGTCCTGGTATGTGGGAGGGGGAGTACTATCAAGTTTTTGCCCCGTTTCGGAAATATCGTGGATCCGGGTCTGTCATGTGGTGTAGAACTGATACCAGGCAATCCTGGACCCCCCCACTGCTGAAGTAATTCATGATAGGAAGCAGTGTGTATATCCCAGTCGGTTGTTCCTACGATGAATCGCCACAGAATTGCAGAAAGGAGTTATCGTGTGTGGACATGGCCTTAACCACACCGTGGCAATCGTTTTCAAAGCTGAGAGGAATTGCCGGAGTCAGCGAATGCACGCTCATCCTAAGCAGTTTCCGAGCGCACACTCCGAAGAGAGCTGCGTACAACGGGCGTTACCAGCCCGGTATGTGGCCACCGCTCATAGCGGTACTGCTGCTTCAGTAGACCACACAACACAGACACTGGACAGGAGCTGAACAGAAGGTGTGCAGTGTGGTCCGACGAGTCGTGGTTTTGTCTCGTTTCAAATGGCACAAAGCTTACAGTGATCCGACAGCCCAATAACGCTGTTAATTGCATTATGTGCAGGGTATAGATCAGTCGGAGGCGCTTCTGTCATGTCTTAGTGGTGTTTTTCGGACGATTTGTCTTCTTTGAATCAGGCTAGAGTGAAAATGAAATAATTAACTTCACATGGTCAGGTTCGCAGTACTACAGAATTTTTTAAAGAACATCATATTCGCCGTTGACTGTTAAAAATTACTTATTTCACTATTGCAATTTTAGCCTTTGGGCTATTTTCAAGTGGTACAGTGTAAAGATTATGTTTCAACACTTATCAGACCTTAAAATCCGCCGACATGTATGCATGCTTATTTTAACATCCCCCCGTGACATGCTGTTGCCGTGTCTTCTACACCTCATGATGAATTCCAAGATGACAACAGCTGTGCTCAGAGGTCTCCTCATATACCTTTACATTCCTCGTTTGGCGAACGCTCAGGTATGCCACCGCACCTCGACTACTCCACTAAATGAATCATGTCTGTGACTCTTTGGGAAAGTTGAAACATCCCCTTAGAAAAATTTATAAATGACTGCGCTGATAAACCTCTTACGTTATATGATTTTCAAACAGCTGAGCAAAACTGAACGTGCACAGACATTTCTCTCTTTACTTATTCATATCATCAGTAAACCGTCACACAATATTTTTAGCACAACACAATCTGACTTTCAACAATCCCTACAAAAGAATGGCCCTGACTGACAATAACCTAAACCTTTCATGAATCACTTACCTTACAAAAAAATCTTCGTTACTCGAGCTACTGCAATACAGTGAGCGCCAATACTGCCAGCTAAATTAAAGATTCTAACTACTGAAGTCACCAACTACTGATAGGCATAGTTAGCAAATGAAAGATTTTGATAGAGAACAAACAATGTATTTACCTTAATAGTGTTCAAAAGTCATAATATATACAGGGCTATTACAAATGATTGAAGCGATTTCACAGCTCTACAATAACTTTATTATTTGAGATATTTTCTCAATGCTTTGCACTCACATACAAAAACTCAAAAAGTTTTTTTAGGCATTCACAAATGTTCGATATGTGCCCCTTTAGTGATTCGGCAGACATCAAGCCGATACTCAAGTTCCTCCCACACTCGGCGCAGTATGTCCCCATCAATGAGTTCGAAAGCATTGTTGATGCGAGCTCGCATTTCTGGCACGTTTCTTGGTGGAGGAGGTTTAAACACTGAATCTTTCACATCACTATGTGTGAAACTTGCTCGCACGCGTTCAACCGTTTCTTCGCTTACTGCAGGCCGACCCGTTGATTTCCCCTTACAGAGGCATCCAGAAGCTTTAAACTGCGCATACCATCGCCGAATGGAGTAAGCAGTTGGTGGATCTTTGTTGAACTTCGTCCTGAAGTGTCGTTGCACTGTTATGACTGACTGATGTGAGTGCATTTCAAGCACGACATACGCTTTCTCGGCTCCTGTCGCCATTTTGTCTCACTGCGCTCTTGAGCGCTCTGGCGGCAGAAACCTGAAGTGCGGCTTCAGCCGAACAAAACTTTATGAGTTTTTCTACGTATCTGTAGTGTGTCGTGACCATATGTCAATGAATGGAGCTACAGTGAATTTATGAATTCGCTTCAATCATTTGTAATAGCCCTGTATATCACTTCATGATATCCAGTCTTACAAATTTACTGTCTCTGATGGACACACGTCCAGATCATCCGCTCTCAAAACTCCGCCATCTCTCTCCCCACATCCACCACTGCTGGCGGCTCACCTCCAACTGCGCAACGCTACGCGCTGTTCACATCCAACTGCCCAACACTACGATAGCAAATATTCCAATAATGCAAACCAGCCACAGACTGCACACAGCACAGCCAGTGATTTCATACAGAGCGCTACGTGCGTTACCAACATAAAAACCTACTCAGCCTACTTACAAAGTGGGTGGAATGCGGCACTCAACACTTCGTATCTCTGTGGGATCCGATGGCGAAAGTGTTGATTCAACTGGATAATCAGAACTGAAAAGACTTGTCGATACTCTCCCTCGATGAGATAAGGCCATTATCAACGTTAAAAACGGTATTAGACTGTAGTACCAAGACGTCACCTGGGAGTGACCAAGTTTTTGTCTTCCTTCTCTAGATGACGACGCTTTGACAGCTTGCGTGTCATGCTTGAGACCCACAAGATCAGATGTGGGCTTTCACCATAATTTAGTGGTTATCAGCCGCAAATTAAAACAAAAGCAATGGCAGAGGGTTGGAAATTAAGGAGACGGAACCTCGATAAATTGAAAGAACCAGAAACTATTGAGAATTTCAAAAGGAACTGTAGGCAACGATTGACTGAAACAGTGGAAAGGCATACTATAAAAGACGAGTGGATAAACATTTCTGGAAGATAACTACCAACAGCCGTTAAGTAATGCTCTGTATACACTTAGAATTCGGATGTTTGCTTTTAAAGTCCTGTCTCATATACTTACATTCAACGCATGCACTACATATTTTAAGTAATCACTAATACAATATGGTGGCTTAAACCATTTTAACCCATCATCCGCGAAGATGGTCCATGACCGAACCCGGTAGAA
This sequence comes from Schistocerca cancellata, assembly GCF_023864275.1. Classification (NCBI taxonomy): domain Eukaryota; kingdom Metazoa; phylum Arthropoda; class Insecta; order Orthoptera; family Acrididae; genus Schistocerca; species Schistocerca cancellata. The sequence continues at coordinate 387,211,095 of NC_064626.1, read as the reverse complement.
TTTGGGTTTAAAATAAAAACAGCTGATGGTTCAAATATGCATTTCATACACGAGTAGATACATTTGAATAATAATATAGTAAAGACAGCAGAGGATCAAATAGGGAAAAAGACAAGACTCAGTACAAATCTTGGGATAACACACAAGATATTGAATTTACTTGACCGAAGGAGAAAATATAGCTACGCAGCAAATGAAGCAAACGGAAGAGAATACAGATGTCTAAAAAATAAAAAAAAAAATAAAAAAAACTGGCAGAAAGTGCAAGATGTCTAAGCTGGACTGGAATGATTAGACGACAAATGTAAGTATAGGGGAAAGTTGGATGTCACCTATAGGTAAATAACAAGAGTTCAGATGGCACATCGGTAAAGGAGGGAGAGGTGAAAGATGGATGGAAATATAAAAGGGCTATACAAGGAAAATGAACTTGAAGGCAAAGATATAAAACGGGAAAAGGAAGTAGGTGAACGTTAGTTGGGAGATATGATATTGCGTGAAGAATATGACTGACCACTGAAAGACCTTTAGTAGACGACAGTCAGCCAGAATTGAGGTATTTGGGAAAGTCAGCCAGGACCAAACTATTATACATTGTGTGCAAGATGTATGAGATTGACGAAATATCCTCAGACTTCAGGAAGAATAGAATAATTCAAATTGAAAAGAAGGCAGGTGCTGACAGTTATGAATATTACCAAACCATCAGTTTAAGTCATGGTTCCAAAATGCTGATGCGATTACCTTACAGAAGGAGCGGAAAAAGGTAGAAACAAATTTCGGAGAAGATATTTTTTAGTTTCTGGGAAATGCCTGAACACATGAAGCTCTATTGACCCTAAAGCTTATCTTAGCCGAGAGATACCATTTTTTATAGAATTTCTAGATTTCTAGAAAGAATTGACAATATTGTCTGGACAACCCTTGTTGAACTTCTGAATGTAGAAGGGAAAAAACAGGGAATGAAACGTTACGTATAAGTTGAACAGAAAGATAATTACAGCTCTAAGACATGAATGACATAAAACGGAAGCAGTAGCTGAGATTGGAGTCATATTGGATTTCTGCCTATTTCCGATGTTATTCAGTATTGAGGAAGTAGTAAAAGAAACCAAGGAGAAATTAGGAAAGTGAATTAAAGTTTGTAAGCTGCCCCTCGTAAATTCGATACTGAAAACATGCAAGTATGCCTACAGAAAGTTACACTGTCTGAAGCACCTCTTGTTGCTTGATAGTTTCGACCCATGAAATTTAACTAAACATTATTTGACTATATTTTTAAGAATAAATTCACAAGGGGAACACTCACTTTGCGCAATGGGTTGGTCTATGGCCATAATTGAACATTTAGTTGATCTTTAATGATCAAATCTCCTATTAGCAAGTTTATGATCTGACTTGTGAAATGTGTGGATGCCACATCGTATAGATAAATGCATCTGTAATGAGCATAAATGCCTCGAATTATTGCGTTAATACTTACCTCACAAACTTGAAATTACCGTGTGCCAGAATAAACACTGAATGGAGTCTGACATGTAACTTACCATGAAAAATCTGAAAGAGCGTGCAGAGAAGCTATAGCAAACAATGCTTCTGAACAAATAAATGCTGACTGCGAAATCAGCTGGTATGAACACCCTGTCCCCGCGCGGAGAAAATCTCCAACCCTGCCGGGAATCGAACTTGGGCCCAGTGTATGGGAGGCAAACACGTTACAACCTAGCTAAGCAGGCAGACGCACGAAGTACGATGCGTCCTACCGTTCTTAATGGCTCGTTACAAGCCAGAAACTCTTGCACTGAACTAGCTTTAGCTCACCATGACTCGTAGCTCGTAACAGTTATATCAGGCAGGGATCTCACGGCAAGTTTGCACTTCTGTCTCCTCCGCTAGCAAAGTTTCAACGCACGGCTGCACACAAAAGAAGCATGCATAAAGCACCTAACAAGAAACACACTCAAACTAGTCTCTCCCTCATCTACTTCTTCTTTGCCCCCTCCAAACACTATCCATGCATTGCTGACATAATGCCACTCTGAGTTCTCATGATCAGAGACTTTGTTCTGCAAAGGACGTCGTCCAGACTACCCTCCACCACTGACCAAAGAGTGTCCTCACATCAGACATCGATTCCTGTCACACAGTATGTATTTTAGCAACGTGCTCGCGAATTACAGAACGTGGAAAGTGCTGAAAGTCGAATGCTGTCATTGTGACGAAGGACTTTCAAGTTCCAGGAGAAGATATAAAAAAAAACCTTCAGCTTTTCCAACAACATTATTGTTCTGGCAGAGGCAGCAAAGGACTTGGAAGAGCAGTTGAAAGGAATAAGTAGTGTCTTAAAAAGAGATTATAGGATGAAACACAGGAAAGTTGTAGATTAGAGGCGTAGATGGAGTAACTGACGAGGAGATACTGAATCAATTTGAGACAAAAGAAATTTGTATGATAACTTTACTAAAAGAAGAGAACAGTTGATAGGACGTATCCTGATGCTTCAAGGAATATTCAATTTGGTTATGGATGGAAGTATGGAGGGTAAAATTCTAGCGGGAGATCAAGCCTTGTACAGTTAACAGGTTCAAACGGATGTAGGTTGCGGTAGTGATGCAGAGATGAAGAGACTTGCACTGGACAGACTAGTGTAGAGATATGCACCAAAACTCTCTACGAACTAGTGATCACAACAAAATCGTATTTGTAGCAAAAACATGTTCAAAGAGTCTTTAAAAATATTTGAAGCGATGTATCGGTACAGAGAATGAACGTGAATATTTATACACTTGATGACTGGTGTAAGTCTTCCAACAGTTCATTCGTTCATTGTTTCATCCTCATAAATATAACGGATCTTGTAACGAATATTGCTCCTGTCATGTTTCGCGCATTCAGTTAATGAAACACATATACGACAGGGGTTTAGAGTGGTTCTTCTATACAAACGCCTACAAAAAAACTGAAATGCTTACAACTAAATTAATTCAAATGGTGTAGATTGCTTGCTGAAACAAAATTCTTCCCTTTCCTTCCCAATATAGTAACTGAAAACAGAAAGTAGCAAAGTCGACTCGATAGTCGGAGGACGGCAAGGGCATACCATCTCCATACGACAGACAATTCCTAGTTGTACAAATTTGCCTTCAGGCTGCGGGCAGATTCAGGTTCAGAGAAGATCCAAAGAAGAGCAGCGCGTTCGTCACAGGTTCGTTTGAAAACAATGAGAGCATATGGAAGTGGTCATCAAACATGAGTGGCGACTGCCACGAGAAAGGCGTCACGGAAATGTTTGTCCATGAAATTATGAGAAGTCAGGCAATATATTATTTCCTCATAACTGTACAGAAAAAAAGAGAAAGAAAATTAAGGATCAATTAGATGACGTACACTTCGGTTTTAGGAAAGTTAAAGCCACCAGAGAAGCAGCTCTGACGGTACGCTTGACAGCAGAAGTAAGGCATAAGAAAAATCAAGACACCTTCATGGAATTCGTCGACCTAGAACAAGCATTCGACAGTGAGAAATAGTACATGTACGAAATTCTCAGGAAAATAGCTAAGACGTGAATGATAGATGATATTTTTTTCAGTCATGTCTCCTGACTGGTCTGATGCGACCCGCTGCGATTTACTTTCCACTGACAATCTCTTCACCTCAGGGCAGCACTTACAAATTACATGATGTGCTAGATGTATTACAACCTCTGTCTTCCTCTGCAATTTTCACTCTTTTCAGCTCCCTTTGCTAGCCTGCTAGTTACTCCCCGATGCCACAACACATGTCCTACCATCCTGTACCTTCTTCTTGTCAGTGTTTTTCACATATTCCTTGTCCCGCCAATTCTCCGAAGAACCTCCTCATTCCTTAGCCTATCAGTCTACCTCATTTTTACCATACTTCTGTAGTACTACATCTAAAGTGCTTGGATTCTCTTCTTTACCGCGTTTCCCACAGTCCACGTTACACTACCGTAGAATGCTGTACTGCAAACGTACGTTCTCAGAAATTTCTTCTTCCAAGTAAGGCCTATGTTTGATACTAATAGACTTCACTTAGACAGGAACGCCCTTTTGCTAGTGCTAGCCTGCTTTTTACGTCCTCTTTGCTCCGTCCGTCATTGGTTATATTGCTGCCTAGGTAACAGAATACCTTAACTTCATCTGCTTCGTGGTCACCAATTCTGATGTTAAGTTTCTCGTTATTCTCGTTTCTGCTACTTCTCATTACTTTTGTCCCTCTTTGGTTCACCCATAATCAATATTCTGTACTCATTATACTGTTCATTCCATTCAACAGAACCTATAATTCTTCTTCACTTTCACTGAGGGCACAACAATGTCATCACCTAATCTTATCGTTGATATCCTTTCACCTTTATTTTAATTTCACTCCTGAATATTTCATTTATTTCAGTCATTGTTTCTTCGAGTATAGAGTTTCTTATTCTTGCTTCCATTATCAACATCAAAACCAGAATTGCTCTGAGGTGCCTCTACCTTTCCTAAAGCCAAACTGATCCCCATCTATGATATATCTTCAGTTTTATTTTCCAGTTTTCTTTTTTTTGCGTTAGCTTCCCTGAGCTTCTGTTTTATTTCATTCCTAAGTGAGTTGTATTTCTGTATTCCTGAGTGTCACTGAACATTCTTGTACTTCATTCTTTCATCTATCAATTGAAATATTTCTTCTGTTACCCATGGTTTCTCTACAGCTAGCTTCATTGTACCTATGTTTTTCTCCCCAACTTCTGTGATGGTCCTTTTTAGAGAAGTTCATTCCTATTCAACTGAGCTTACTATATAGCTATTCCTTATCGCAGTACATATAGCCTCAGAGAACTTCAAGTGCGTATCTTCAGTCCTTAGTACTTCTGCTCCCCACTTCTTTGCGCACTGATTCTTGCTGACTGGTCTCTTATATTTCAGCGCAGTCTTCATCACTACTAAATTATGATCTGAGTATATACCTGCTCCTGGGTATGCCTAACAATCAGGTATCTGATTTCGGTATCTCTGCCTGACCACGATGTAATATAACTGAAAATTTCCCGTACCTCCCGGCTCTTTCCGAGTACCACTCCACCTATTGTGATTCTTGAACAGAGTATTCCATAGGAACCGAGTATTTGATATGAGCAGAGTATTAGAGATTGCTAGCTGAAATTTATTGCAGAACTCAGTTAGTCTCTCTCCTCTCTCATTCTTCGTAGCAAGTCCATATTGTCCCGTAATCCTTTCTTCTACTCCTTCCCCTACAACCGTATTCCAGTCCTACATTACTGTAAGATTTTGATCTCCCTTTACGTACTGAATTACCCGTTCAATATCCTCATATACTTTCTCTATTTCCTTATCTTCTGCTTACGACGTCGGCATGTATATGTGAATTATAATTGTCAGTATTTGTTTGCTGTCGATTCTGATGAGAATAACCCTATCATCGAACTGTTCACAGTAGCTCACTCTCTGCCCTATTTTCTATTCGTAATGAATCCTACTTCCTTTACACCATTTTCTGCTGCTGTTGATATTTCTCTATACTCGTCTGACCAGAAATCCTTGTTTTCTTTCCATTTCACTTCACTGACGCTCACTGCGTCCAGATTGAGCCTTAGCATTTCCCTTTTCAGATTTTCTGTCTTACTCACCACGTTAAAGCTTCTTACATTCCACGCCCTGACTCTTCGAACATTACCATTTCGTTGGTTATTTAGTCCTTTTCTCATGACCACCTTTTTTCATGGCACACCCCTCCCGGAGATCCGAATGCGGGGATAATCCGGAATCTTTTGCCAATGGAGAGATCATCATGACACTTTTTCAATTACGGTCTACATCTGCTGTGGACAAACATTATGTGTCTTTAATGCAGTGGTTTCCTTTGATGTCTGCATCGTCATGCCATTGAACATAGTTAGTTATTTCGCCTTTAGGTGCAGAATCCCACCCCATAGGCAAGGGAGTGTCCTGAACCTCCGTCGGCTCCTCCGCCTTAATTGACAAGGCCGTTGGCTCAGTGGGGGTGACTTCTTATGACGGAAGCCTTCAGCCGCCATTGCTGATGAGTTTTATACAGAATTTAAGCGGTAACGGGGCTCGAATCCGGCGCGGAGTACGTTTTGATTACTAATCAAAGACGCTTCACCTACACCGTGGGTGCAGACAGAGGTGACTTAGCAGGTGGTTATAGCTAAAAAGATGGTGTTGTTATTCGTACAGGTTAGGCTGTATTCATCGCAGGACGCTGAAATGGTTAGGTACGTTCATTAATCTGTGAGCTTGCAGAGTATACTGAAAAAATTATAGGTCCACTTTCTGCCACCAGATGCAATAATGGCGCTGTAAGCAGTCAGAATGTGAAACGTTTCCTATTTTGACGTCCGTATGCTGTTTGTCGATAGGCGCCACATGATGATGTGTTCAGAAGTGACTACTTGTGAAAAGGTTTAAGAAGGTTGACGTTTTCGGTACGAAACGCAGTGGCCATTGAGAAGAAAGACCGTAAACTGCTGATAAATTTGTTTTATCAGAACGGCAGAAAATGCAGCTCTGCGTTGTGGGAATGTCACAGACATACACTGCTGCGAATAAGCCCAGTGTCAATAAACGCGTCAAAGGATATGATTAGGAAATTGGAAGAAACCGTGAATTCATTGTTACAGCTGGGAGGGGGAAGCAGCCCGTTTCCATAGCAATTGTTGATGAAGTTGCTGTAGCTGCAACCGACGGTGCACACATGCCTCAAATTCTGCAGCCAGTGCTCGAGCCTTGTCATGGGAATTGTCACTCTTCTGGTCAACAGTCAAAAAGATTTTGCTGCGAATTTGACACTGGTATCCCTACAAGGTTCTGAATGTATACCAAATGAATCCCCACGATGGGCTACAACACCGTGAATTTGCCATTCGTTTTTCCACACCCGTGGAAATGGGTGACATGTAGCTGGAGATTATTCCTCGGACGGATGACGGACAGTTAAATCTCTGTGGTGCCAGGAATGCACAGTACTGTTGCGTATGGAGCTCTACTCCTCCACATATGCAAGAACGTCCATTGCACTCATCTTATGTGACTGTGTGGTATGGTGTCACAGGTTCTTTCAGTCACGGTCCGTTTTTCTTCTAGGAGATGACACCTCGTGTGCCTGTTGGTGTACAGTGACAACTGCTCGTTGTATGGACCACTTTGTGTGTCACTTGTTTCCAGCTTTGTAATAACGCAAACGTATCCACCCTACTATTTTCACGCAACATGGGACGACTCAACCTTTGGTTCTCAAGTGGAAGATTTGCCCTGAGAAACCTCCGCCAACGACCGCTTATCTCTAGGACAATTACAAGATGTGTGACTTTCCACAGCCCCCGACCTAAATCCATGGTTTTCTGGTTGTGAGGATATCTGAAACATCTGTCTATCACGAATGTATCCAGACTTTTACGGATGCAGCATGTCGCTGAGTCAGGAGACCATACTGAACAGATGTTTTAACTTGTGACGGTTTACTAATAAACGTGCCAGAACCACAGTCATCGTGTGTCTAATCGTTCTTGCACGCACACCACATTCTAACTGCTTACGTCCTCCTCTAGCATTACTTTTCCTCAACACTTGTCGATACCAGTAATATCTTTCGAATTTTGGACAGGTCAATATTATCTCAGTTGCTTTTCTGAAAACACTCTTATAATTTTATACACAGTATGTTATATTTCAAGCTAAAATTTATGAAAAGGAATTAGTTTATAAAATATTTTAGTTTAGATGTTATAATCGATAAGTGCTAGTTCTGAATGTACAGTTAAAATTATCTTTTTTAGAAACATTTGAAATTACGAATTATTTGCACACTTAAAAATTATATCATTAATTACGCCATCCTGTACAGTTTACTGTGTTTATTTCTGGATTCAGTTCCGAAATAATAGTCGAAATTAATAATGTAACGAAAACTGGTAGGAATTCGCTTGTTAAGAAAAATTGTAAACCCTTTGGACTATTGTCATTTCCGCAGAGTGTGAGAATCTTAAGCTTGCCTCTGGTGTGATAGGATGTATTTTTGTATAATATGTGCGAACAATGTAATTTCGGCTTTGTTAATGTGAAAAATCAAAGTAGTGTATGATACACTAAAATGTGAGAAAATCAGTGGAAAATATATTAAATTTTATGCAAAAAATTCTGCAACGACAATCTTCCAATTTCTTTAGTTCAAACCAAACGTGAGGACCTGCTATTAGACTTTCAGCTTCAAGAATCAGACCCCTGGACAAGAAGAACTGGAGCCGTCTCATCGCGACAAGCTAAGTAAACTTGAAAGTTTTTGTAATCTTCGCTCTTCTCAAAAGTTCATAAAAGACTTTGCTTATTAATTACTTCGACTGGGCATTGTTTAATGTGTACAATGATGGAAGAAGGAAGGAGAGGGGAAATTACAACCTGGTGGCAGAGAGTGTGTAACCTCCCCATCACTTACCGACCTTAATGACAGTGAAAAATTAAACCCCGTGTACCTAATGGAAATTTGGGAAAAGCAATCGTCACCGAAGTTAATCTGTCGGTAAAGAGGGACGAAAGGGTTACATCTAAATGAAAGGAAAAATGCAAATGAAATTGGTGAAAATTAATTTTGAGAAAAGGGTAAAATTAATAAAGAAAGTAAATGTGCGGTCGTTACGTTAACAATTAATTGGCATTAGTTAGATATTTGAGATTTGGGGAAAATTACGGTCGCCAGTCCTATGGACAACTACTATAATAACATGCTGTGTGAAAACTGAATGTTTGTCAGAAGAAATAAATTTCGCTACACTCTGACTTAATTTAGCAAAAGAATTAATAAAACCGGAAAATTAAAAGTTAATTTAGTGACTGAAATTAATAGTGAACTTTGTTTCTGAAGCACTACGAAATTCAATAAAATAAGGTTAGTCTTGGGCTACCTCAACAATCGTTTCAAAAGCTACTTGAATCTACGCAATTTAGAAATAAGAGATTTAACTTTGACCTTGAACTTTGAACTTGAGTTAAATGATTCTTATTAACAATAGTAAAATCTTGTACGTACCAAGCTGAGCTGCAGTCACAGGTAAGCTAAAGTATGGTAACAAAACTCGCACTCTTAATTTGTGCTTGTGTAATCTAAATATTGTAGCCAGCTATGAATACTTTAACTGAACTTTGAAATTAAAGCAGTGAAATGGAATGATATTACTTTAATGCTGGCGTTTGAATTTCAACGACACTCGGGTTCATTCCGGAAAAGGAAGGGACCCTGCTTGGTAATGCAATTGGGACGATGAGCAACAAAGGTTCATGCTACGTTGCTGTAATTTAGTAAGAAAAATTTAACATTTTGAAAAGCTGAGGTCTGCCATACAGTTCTAAAACTTTAAGTGCTTCCAGTCTTTCTTGTTGGTTGATTGAAGGTTTGAAGCCGTCGGTCGAGGAGGTGGCGACAGTCACTCATTGTCGGCCGTCGCTGTTGCAAGCTGGATGTTGGCACGCATTCTTCTCGACACGGTAACCAGGCGAAACCGGCTCTTGATGTGCGCCAGCTAATGCTTCCCGTCCGCGACACCGTGTCAGAAACTATGATAGCAAGTCGAGCGCAATTACATGCTGCCAAACCCCGAAAGCGCGGCAACTTGCGGGAGCGTCACACAACACACCTGCTCCGCCCCCCTACTCCCGCCAGACTCTCTCTGTCCGCGCTCCATGCGGCAGAGTTAACACTACCAAAGATCCTAAACACTTTGGTTCTCCACACGACCTATCGATGTAATCGTTCGATAGCATAGTTTTCCCTAGGCCAGACCCAGCGTAAAAATACAAATAATATTTACAAAACAAACCAATTATACATCGACATAAATGCATAAATATATATATACATACAAATAGTAAAACAATATATAAAGACACAGAAATGTCATATCTTCAGGTAACAAAATAAGGAAAAAAATTTATAGTACAATAGATGGAAATAGGAGGATATGCACTTCCGGCGTTACAAGTGAAAGTATTATTTTTCACCAAGGTGCCTTCCATTGGGAATGTGGGTGTAATCAAATGGTTCAAATGGCTCTGAGCACTATGGAACTTAACTTCTAAGGTCATTAGTCCCCTAGAACTTAGAACTACTTAAACCTAACTAACCTAAAGACATCACACACATCCATGCCCGAGGCAGGATTCGAACCTGCGACCGTAGCGGTCGCACGGTTCCAGACTGTAGAGCCTAGAACCCCTGCCGGCAATGTGGGTGTACTGAACAACTGTTATATGACTTTCAAATGATAGAGCACAGCAATAAGTCGTCCTTTTCTTTCAAGTTTTTCTATCATTTGAAAGAAATATTATTTTTTTCAGCAGACTCGGCGAGCGCTCCAATTAATGGAGATACATACGATGTTTCAGCGTCAGTTTAATTATAATCATCCGGCACAATATGCAGAGAAAGAAAAAGTAATAATAAGAATGGAAGACAAAGAGCGAAGTGGAAAGGGTATAAGAGAGGCGTGTAGTTTTTTTCCGCCCTATTGTTCAATCCACATATCGTAGAAGCAATGAGGGAAGTAAAACTAAGGATCGTGAGTGAAAGTGAAGAAGAATTGCAGGAAGTGTGATTTGAATGGACAGTTTACCGAGCACAAAAAATAACATGAGAGTAAATTGAGGAAAGCGGAGGGTAATGAAGAGTAGCAGACATGAGGTCAGCGACATATTGGAGACCACGAAGTAGATAAAGTGCAGAATTTCTGCTATCTTAGAAACAAAATAACACATGGCGGATGAAGCGAGAAGGACATAAAATGCAGATTGACACAGGTAAGAGGGCATTCCTAGCCAAAAGAAGAAAACTAGTATCAAACATCGACCTCAATTTGAGGAAGAAATTTCGCAGTATGTACAACAATGTATGGAAATGAATCATGCATTTTTCAAAAACTGGCAGACAACAGACTCGAATCATTTGAGGTGTTGTACTTAAATAGGATGTTAAAAATTAGGTGGGTTGATAGGAGGAGGTGACAGGATGATAGGGCACCAAGGAATAACTTCCATGATACCTGAGGGAGCTGCAGTGCATGAAAGTTGTATGTGTAGACAGAAATACATCCAACAAATAATTGAGTACGTATGGTGCAAGAATTACTTTGAGAAGAAGAGATTGGCATTGGGTAGGAATTCGTGGTGGGCGACATGAAACCATTTACAAGACTATTAATTGAAAATAGAAAGAAAATACCGGAGGATTGCCGATAGTTGTTTTCCCTATGTACTATTGACGAACGGAATAGGAATGACATTGGAGGCCAAAGTGCCCATCTCTTGCGAAGTATAAATGAAGATGTAGATGGACGCAGGGATTGCCGCAGCTGGTAGAGTCCGCGGCTGTGTTGTCCAGATGGGCGGCGGGTGAGTCACTGTAAGCCGGCGCCCACCTCTCTAATCACGCAGTTTAGCGGCACACGGCCTGCAGGCGGCAAGGCTGGGGCGGGATTTGTATCGTCTACTGCCCTGTACGTACACAGGCCGCACGCCTTGAAACGACTCTGACGTACACTTAGGTGTATGTCAGAGGTAGGTCACGGGATAGCGACATGTACATAATACACTCCTGGAAATTGAAATAAGAACACCGTGAATTCATTGTCCCAGGAAGGGGAAACTTTATTGACACATTCCTGGGGTCAGATACATCACATGATCACACTGACAGAACCACATGCACATAGACACAGGCAACAGAGCATGCACAATGTCGGCACTAGTACAGTGTATATCCACCTTTCGCAGCAATGCAGGCTGCTATTCTCCCATGGAGACGATCGTAGAGATGCTGGATGTAGTCCTGTGGAACGGCTTGCCATGCCATTTCCACCTGGGGCCTCAGTTGGACCAGCGTTCGTGCTGGACGTGCAGACCGCGTGAGACGACGCTTCATCCAGTCCCAAACATGCTCAATGGGGGACAGATCCGGAGATCTTGCTGGCCAGGGTAGTTGACTTACACCTTCTAGAGCACGTTGGGTGGCACGGGATAAATGCGGACGTGCATTGTCCTGTTGGAACAGCAAGTTCCCTTGCCGGTCTAGGAATGGTAGAACGATGGGTTCGATGACGGTTTGGATGTACCGTGCACTATTCAGTGTCCCCTCGACGATCACCAGTGGTGTACGGCCAGTGTAGGAGATCGCTCCCCACACCATGATGCTGGGTGTTGGCCCTGTGTGCCTCGGTCGTATGCAGTCCTGATTGTGGCGCTCACCTGCACGGCGCCAAACACGCATACGACCATCATTGGCACCAAGGCAGAAGCGACTCTCATCGCTGAAGACGACACGTCTCCATTCGTCCCTCCATTCACGCCTGTCGCGACACCACTGGAGGCGGGCTGCACGATGTTGGGGCGTGAGCGGAAGACGGTCTAACGGTGTGCGGGACCGTAGCCCAGCTTCATGGAGACGGTTGCGAATGGTCCTCGCCGATACCCCAGGAGCAACAGTGTCCCTAATTTGCTGGGAAGTGGCGGTGCGGTCCCCTACGGCACTGCGTAGGATCCTACGGTCTTGGCGTGCATCCGTGTGTCGCTGCGGTCCGGTCCCAGGTCGACGGGCACGTGCACCTTCCGCCGACCACTGGCGACAACATCGATGTACTGTGGAGACCTCACGCCCCACGTGTTGAGCAATTCGGCGGTACGTCCACCCGGCCTCCCGCATGCCCACTATACGCCCTCGCTCAAAGTCCGTCAACTGCACATACGGTTCACGTCCACGCTGTCGCGGCATGCTACCAGTGTTAAAGACTGCGATGGAGCTCCGTATGCCACGGCAAACTGGCTGACACTGACGGCGGCGGTGCACAAATGCTGCGCAGCTAGCGCCATTCGACGGCCAACACCGCGGTTCCTGGTGTGTCCGCTGTGCCGCGCGTGTGATCATTGCTTGTACAGCCCTCTCGCAGTGTCCGGAGCAAGTATGGTGGGTCTGACACACCGGTGTCAATGTGTTCTTTTTTCCATTTCCAGGAGTGTAGATGGTGGTAGTATCACGTACACAAGGTATAAAAGAGCAGTGCATTGGTCGATCTGTCATTTGTACCCAACTGATTCATGTGCAAAGATGTCCGACGTGATTATGGCTGCGCGACGAGGACTAACACTCCACTTCGGAAATCTTGGAGGAATTCAATATTCCGAGATCCACAGTGCCAAGAAATATCTCGAGATCCGCAGTGCCAAGAGAGTGCCGAGAATCCAAATTTCAGGCATTTTCTCACTTCAGACAACGCAGTGGCCGACGGCCTTCGCTTAGCAACCGAGAGACGCGGCGTTTGAGTATAGATGTAAGTGCTAACAGACAAGCCACACTGCGTGAAATTACTGCAGAAATCAATGTGGGACGCTCGAGGAACGTATCCCTTAGGACTATGGACCGAAATTTGGTGTTGATGGGCTATGGCAGTAGAAGACGAACGCGAGTGCCTTTGCTAACAGCACGACATAGCCTGCAGCGCCTCTCTTGGTCTCGTGACCGTATCGATTGGATCGTAGACTACTGGAAAACCATGACCTGATCAGATGAGTCCCCATTTCACTTGGTAAGAAATGATGGCAGGAATGAGTGTGGCGCTGATCCCATCAAGCCATGGGTCAACATGGCACTGTACAAGCTGGTGGTGGCTCCATAATAGTAAAGGGCTGTGGTTATGTGTATTGAACTGGGCTTTCTGGTTCAACTGAAACGATCATCGATTGGAAATGGCTATTTTCGGCTATTTGGAGAACATTTGCAACCAATAATGGACTTCATGTTACCAAATGACTATGGAATTTTTGTGGATGACAAAGCACCATGTCACTGGGCCACAGCGTTCTTGGTTGGTTAGAAGAACATTTCGACAGTTCGAGCGAATGATGTGGCCACTGAGATCGTCTGACATGAATCCTATCGAACATTTAAGGGACATAATCGAGGGTCAGTTCGAGCACAATATCCTGCACGGCAGTACTTTCGCAATTACGGACGGCTTTACAGGAATATTTCAGAGTAGCGTCCAACGACTCATTGACTCCATGTTTCGTCGAGGTGCCGCACTACGCCGGACAAAAGGAGGTCCGACACGATATTAAGAGGTAGCACAGTACTTTTTCACCTCAGTGAACGAGACCATTTTAGGTTATCATGTTATACAAGTACACAGGTTTTGCCCCAGTGAGTGACTTTACCTCACCAGTTGATTATGACCGCTACAAGGCTATGGTTTTCTCCTCGATCCACACGACGAATATGAGGATAAAGTAATACTTCCCTGTGGCTAGATAAAAGTGATCTCGGGCAACTGTCGTTTCAGCTGAAATTATATGTAAGGAAAAAACCCCCTTACTTTACCCATCTGTTCTTAAGGAAATGGAGCTTTTTTTGTGAAGAATTATGTGATATCCAATTAATTATCATTCAGAATTTAGATTCGTTTATTCCAGGAAGGGTTAAGGGTGATTTCGACAGAGCAAGTGGTATTGCGCCTCTTAATTTACACTGTCACCTTTCTTCCAACGATTCCTATTTAAGTTACTTTAGTATGAGCTATGGTGGTGTGTTACAGTCCTTACTGACAGTCTCTAGTTACTTTCAAAGAGTTCTTCTAGGCCATCTTGATGAGAGCTCCAGAAAAGGGCAGTTCTGTAGAAAAGGTTAAATTACATCTTGTTTGTGAGTTTTTAATACAAGTACTGCATTTTACAGAATTCTCTCCTTCCATTCACCTAACTATAGCTAATAAAACATTGTTCTTGACAGAATTCTCCCCTTCCTTTCATCTCCATACAACTGACTATACTTGTTCATTCCACTTATTTATACGAGGGTTGGAACTTAATTAGTGACAACAATTTATTCACAACCGATACAAAAGAGTTACCTGTTTGCACCTGTTACTGTCCTTCAAAGTAGTTACCAGCGTTCTGTAGAACCCGTTGCCAGCGATGCGGAAGGCGTATTATACCGTTAGCAGAGCCTGTTCTGTTGATGGTGCGAAGTGAGCGGTCTATTGCCTGTCGAATCTCTGGAACAGTTCTGAAGCGAATGCCACGAAGTGGTTCCTTCATCTTGGGAACCAAATAAGTCACAACGACTTAAATCCGGGGAGTATGGTGCATGGTGCAGTACTTCCCAGTCCCAACGACCGAACAGAACAGCCACAGCTTGCGCTGCATGCGCCCGCGCTTTGTCGTGCAAAATGATGGGTGAGTCGCGCAGAAAGTGTCGCCGCTTCTTTCGCAAAGCTTGTCGCAGGTGATGCTCCGAAAACGAACAGTAATACTGTGCATTGACGGTCTGCCGTGGAGGAACGTAATGCGTTAGGATAACACCATCACCGTCGTAAACGAGAATCACCACAACTTTCACCATACTGGGGCTCTGACGCACTTTCGACTTTGGCGGCGATCCATAAAGCTTTGAGAAACAAGCGGCGACACTTTATGCGCAACCCACCCATCATTTTGCACGACATAGCGCGGGCGCATGCAGCGCAAGCTGTGGCTGTTCTGTTCGGTCGATGGGACTGGGAAGTACTGCACCATGCTCCATACTCCCCGGACTTAAGTCGTTGTGACTTATTTGATTCCCAAGATGAAGGAACTACTTCGTGGCATTCGCTTCAGAACTGTTCCAGAGATTCGACAGGCGGTAGACCGCTCCATTCGCACCATCAGCAGAACAGGCTCTGCTAACGGTATACTACGCCTTCCGCATCGCTGGCAACGGGTTATACACAACGCTGGTGACTACTTCGAAGGACAGTAACAGGTGCAAACATGTAACTCTTTTGGTATGGGTTGTGAATAAACGGTTACCACTATGTAAGTTCCAGCCCTCGTATATGTGGCGTTTGATGCTGTTAGACAACACAATACATTAAAATTACACCAATTAAATAAAAAGGAAAAATTCTAAGTTAGATGTTCTTTGTTTCCGTTCAAACGTTTTCGTTAGAGACAGCTTGATGTGGTTCTTTCAGGGACCTTGTGGAAGAGCCCGTAATGGGCAGTCTTGAACGATATGTGCCACAGTCCACGTTTCAAGTCACTGCAGTCACAGCTTGGAATGTCTCGCCATCCTCAGCTGCAAAGGAAATAAATTCGCTTAATGCGAATTACTTGGCGTCAGATACATTAGGTCCTGATATTTTACCTTTTGGTACCGTAGGGAAATTTGTGCTGGATCAGGACTCGAACCCGGATTTTCCGCTTACCGCGAGCGGCCACCTTACCATTAGGCTATCTGTGCACTCCTCCCGGACGGACCCAGAGTTCCATATGACACATTGTTTACATTACTATACCATAGTTTCGTACATTGGTCATTGAATGCTCGCAGCTTAATTGTGTATTTCCGCATTAGTGGGAATACAGAATAAGTCTCGATCCTGCCATGGTCGCGATCTTTGGCAGATTTCACAGCAGGGTGGTGACGAGTAAATGTTTCGAGCACACCGTTCAGCGCTTGTTGTTGAACGTGAGGCACCACGGCAAACGACACCTGCGTGATCCCGTGTAGAGTCAATGACATTGGCAATTACGATCGCAATGAGCACTGTATCATCAAGAATGGACCGTACATTAACGGAAACGTGACGCTTGGTCGGATGACACACGTTTCGGTTTCACCAAGTCAATGGTCGTATCCGAATACTCAGTCATCCAGTGGGGGAAGTATTACGTTATGAAGCTCATTCACGTAGGCATGCAAGGGAGCTGTGGTAGTTATGGAAGGCTGTGGACTACACGAACTTTATTGCGAACTACGTGCGTCTCCTCATGCTTGAGACGGCGATTACACCTTTCAGCACGGTAATTGTGGTTGTGACAAGGACAGAAACGTACCATACTAAACTGAGGAGCGTCGTAGTGAACTTACGTAGATGTCCATCTTAACCCAATGGAACATGTATGGGATGCTGTAAGGTGCGAGCTACACCCCAAGAAAACCAGCATCGAGAGAAAAACTGGAATTGCGTGAGTATGTCTACGTATCTGGTGCAACATGGGCTTACCTATGGAAACCTACCAAAGACTTGTCCAATCCATGCCATCCGAAGGTGGTGCAACATGCTGTGAAGCAGGTTGTCGTAATGTTTTAACTCGTTAACTTCTATACGCGCTCTTCCACTTGAAGGCCATTTTGTGGCATGTAGTTGGATAGTGGACCGATTCTTGTCTTCTTCTGATTTGCAGAGTTCTGTGTCATCCCTCTTCTTTAGACTAACAGTATCCCTGATACAAACAGTATCACCTTACTGCGTGTTCCTCTAGTCACAAGATGACCACTGACTGGTGAATACAGGTTACGGAATTATGAAATGCTCTTGAGTTTCAGTAGGAAAAAACAGCATGAGCTTTATTGACACGTTTTGCATTTTTGAGGCGTCTTCAGAATTCGTATAGGAACTGCGGGTAAGGTATTAGTAATATGTAGTCGAAAGTGTGATGTACATGCTTTCGCCGAAGTTGCATACCAAAATTTCGACTACTTACGACTAACGCGTTACCCGCAGTTCCTATACTTATTCTGGAGAGGCTTCAAAAGGCGAAACGCGTCAGAAAGACTTATGCTGTTTTTGAAAGCTAGACTGTTTTTCCTACTGGAAATGTGGCACGTTTGCTGCACCATGGCCAAAGAATGGGTGGATTTAAATACTCACCAATTTATGCATTGATGAGAAATCACTGGTTTGTTTCTCTCAGTGACAGACATTATCTTATATTTATAATCAACCAACGAGTGCAATGAATAGTGATGGGCTCGAACGATCTGCTTCGCGAAGTTTAGAGGGAGGGCGGAAGTGACGATTAGAGTGTGGGGCGGCAGGGTGCTCTGGAGGGCGCGCTAATGCCGGCGGGAAGGAAGCGGCTCGGCCACCCCGGGCGCCGCGGGGTTGCGTGTCTCTTTGTGGGAGCCGGCAGCTGGTCTCGCTTACAGCGACAACACGCCTCTAATCCAAACACAATCCCAGCCATTAGCCGCGCAGCACCCGACCGGACCAATTACCGCATTGTCGACAATTACGCGGCAACAATGGCCCGGCCGCGCTGTGTGACGGCTCCATTCAGCCGGATTACCGCCCCCGGCGACTCCCTCGCCCGCCCCGCCACGCCCTCTCGCGGCAGTTCGCTACACTGGTCTCCAGCCAAGGCGCTACGCGTTCCGACATTGGCTGCCTGCCCACCTCCTGTGGCCGCTGCCACATCACAGACCTCTTGTATACTTCTTGGCCTCTGAGCAGGGAGGCGGCAGGCGTAGAGTGCTGTAGCCTTCACGACGTTTACCATACTCTGGAGGAGCACTGGAACAGTCAACTGTTCCGCACACGAGGAACGGAGAGTAAATAGTAAGCTCCTATGAATTGATGTGACTGCTTCCAGAATGAAATTTTTACTCTGCAGCTGAGTTTGCACTTACGTGAATTTCCTGGCAGATTAAAACTGTGTGCCGGACTGAGGTGGGTGCTCTACCAACTGAGCTACCCAACCATAACTTGTGGGACTAGCACTCATGGAAGAAAGGATACAACCTTTCTTCCAGGAGTGATAGTCCCACAAGTTTCGCACGAGAACTTCTGTCAAGTTTGAAAGATAATAGACGAGAGACGAGGTGCTGGCGAAAGGACAGCTGTGAGGACAGTTCACGAGTTGTGGTTGGGTAGCTCAGTTGCCCGCAAAAGGCAAAGGCCCCGATTTCGAGCCTCATGCTGACATGCATTTTTAATCAGCCAAGAAGTTTGATATGAGTGCGACGAAACGTTGCACCCATTCATGGAAACAGTAGCACAACGCATGATTTGTGTTAGTACCACAGATTTTGATGGCATACATTCTAGTCACTGTCTACGCTTTTTCCTGTAAGCCTTTCATGGTGGCGCGCCTGAATAAAATATTCTCGGAACATATGATTTCACGGTTTGGCCATCCACAGCTTCGATGCATGATAGAAATATTTTAAAATTAAAGAAAAAAAAATGAGCTGTTAGGTGACCTGGCTTGCCTATTGTGGGGCGGCGGGAGGAAGAATTGTTAATGTTCCTTCTATTATTTATTTAATACTGTTGTTTGCTGTTCTCAACACTGGCTCTCTAACTACAATATTGGCAACCAGAAAGTGATTAGCAAAACGTGAAGCCTGTGATTACAATTCCTAGTGCCCACTTCATCTGAGAAATACATTTATAGCTACAGCTTATAGCTCTGAGGAATTAGGAGATTGTCTGGGATTCATAATCAAAAACCATTCTCTCTAAAATGTTCACTATATTCTGAAAGTCACAGACCAAAATAATCCACACAAATCCAACTACCAGAACAGTTCAGAGTCTAATGCGCTGATGCCACTATAACTGTTCAAATTAAATGTTTAAGTGAAAGCTCGCCATAATTTGATGATAATGTTCATCAAACGCCACGCTAAATAATGGTAGAATGGCTGTCCTGCGGCGGCACGTGAAAATACGACGTACGCAAACTGAAGATAGATCATTAAAGTCATCCCAGAATTAACACTTCACTTGAAAACGATTTCATGGTTACGCGTATCTCGAGTAACTTATTACTGCATCCGAGGCTGTTTATATCAAGGATACCGACGCGACGCGACTACCCCCACAGGTGGTGCGCTAATCAGTGTCTGGAGAGAACTGGGGCCTTCCTCTCTTTCTCGTGGCCGGCCGCGGTGGTCGAGCGGTTCTGGCGCTGCAGTCCGGAACCGCGGGACTGCTACGGTCGCAGGTTCGAATCCTGCCTCGGGCATGGGTGTGTGTGATGTCCTTAGGTTAGTTAGGTTTAAGTAGTTCTAAGTTCTAAGGGACTTCTGACCTAAGATGTTGAGTCCCATAGTGCTCAGAGCCATTTGAACCTCTCTTTCTCGTGCAGCGTTCTTACATATAAAGCCGCGGTGCGGACGGCTAAGGGAACGCCTGATCAAATCTGCTCTCCCGACTAGCCGCTGGGCTAGTAATGCTCCACTTCAAGTTATCGAATAAATCATTGCTTACTTTGCTAATGGCCGATGAAGCTTTCAATTTAATTGTGCAATCAGCACACAAGTAAGTAATCATAATAAAAGTCTGACATTGCTAAGTCAAATATTTTGGGCGAGAGAATTAATTTAATTACTCTACACGCAGTAGACGAGCTCTGAACTTGCTCTTTGGAGATACGCTATAGCTATAGTTTTATAGTTATTCTGTTGAAACTTCTCACACTTTTATGATTATAGCGGATCTCCCTTCTACTTAAATTTAAACATCCTAGTTTTATTTATTCGCCTACTTAATCTATCTTGCTTCCTTAATTTCTAAGACAAAAACCAGAAAATCATGAATTTCAACTAAAATTTTAATTTGTGAGATCCAGAAAACTGTTTCTACTAAATTATTATGCAAAAGGAATCTAAATATAAATTTTTAAGTTTCTAGCTCTTTTCTGTTGCGCCAATGATTTTTACAGGAAAACATACAAATTTCGAAAATGATTAAAGTTATTGAACTGATATTCAACACATATTGATTTAGTATTACTCCTGACTTGCTAGAAACGTTTCAGGTTATTTACTTGATTTTTAAAGTATTGCGCAACATTTATGACGTCAGAGCCAGTTACAGCGGACTGGCTGGCACACAATGGAAAGACTGATGTGAATTTTATAAGGCGTGAGTAGGCTGCTTCCCTACACTATTTCAGGCATACTCATAAGTCCTCCAAGTGCCTTTTGCGGGATTTGTTGATTTTTTTTCATCGCTAGTCCATATCCACAGCTCAGAGTGTTCATGTACACAGCGTATGCCTGCTGCCCTTTGGAATTTTTTATGCTTCCCTTTGTCACCACCCAACTTAGGCGGTTTTGGCAACTCGATCGCTATCAAAACGTTGGGAGTCCATGTATTTTTAACGAGCCAATGTCAAATTAGTTATATGTGTACACCTGAGGACGCATTTAAATCATCACAATACTGAGTGAGTGCGGTCCTGTAGCAAAGAAATTGCTAACGGCTAATGTGGCCGCGCGGAGTGGCCACGCGTTCTAGGGCGCCATGTCACGGATTACGCGAGTCCCTCCCGCCGGATGTTCGAGACCTCCATCGGGCATGGATGTGTGTGTTGTTCTTAGCATAAGTTAGTGTACGTTACTTTAAGTAGTGTGTAAGTCTAGGGACCGATGACCTCAGCAGTTTGATCCCTTAGGAAATCACACACATTTGAATATTTTTAATGCGGCTATCAAAGAAGTTTTTTAGAGGATTTTTACAACTTTTCAAAATTTTTTTAAAATATTTCTGTCATTGTGTTCTTGGTTTATAACCAGTGTCAGCCGAATTAAAACACTCGAGCTTTCGACTGCTGTCTTCGTTATCGTCATCAGTCGCAGAAGCCGCTTACTGACGGGACTAGCAACATGTTCCGCATACATAGACACGATAGCAGCGTTTGTAGCCTCTCGGAGAGAGCCCAAATCATATGAGCAGAAGGCGAGTTGGGCAGCTCATAGCAGCTCTGACACACCATAGGACCAATGACGATTGAGAGTGCGAAAGGGCTGGCGCTCGCAACTGCCGCCACCGCCTTCCTCTAGGCGTCAAGAATACGTCTTTGCTTTCGTTCCATCTCTAAATCCAGCTTGTTCTCTGTTAAAATTATTGGGGAATTGACTATTGGATTCTGGGCTCTGATGGTGGCAGGTTATACAGAGGCCGCACAGTAGCTGCAACATCCAGGAGGAATGGTCTGAATCACTCCAAAATCGAAGTGTGTGTAGAGCAGTGAGACCATAATAAGCGTTTGAGGTTGCAGAAAGATGATATGTGCATAGGCATAGTTCAGAACAACGGACTTGGTACAATTGCAGGTACCTCTTGCCACGCACTTCACCGCGCACTTCACACTAGTTCAAAGAGTAAGATGCTGCTAAAGACATAGTCAAATGTAAAGACTACTCGATGATGCTTCAGGAGTGCAGGCAGTTGTCATTTCATACCATGCATGATGTTTCATACGGACATGTCAAACGTCAAGATATGTGGCAAGAGCCCAGGTCAAACATCGTACATGATAGAAAACGACCGTCTGCACTTCTAAAACATCACAGGTTAGTCAGTACGCTGCGAAAATGTCGTTATTTACTTGAATGTGTTCTGAACACGCTTTAATAGAACGACCACCTGCACAGAATATCTGCATATGATTACAATTCCAATAGATTTAATCACACTTAAATGGCCAGGGCTGATTATTGATAGTTCATTATTGATCTGGCAACCTCTTAATACTTTATGACCTAGTACTGAAATAAAGCTCGTAAATAGAGCAGGAGTACAGTCAGTTAACACGTTTCTATGCACTGGTAATGTTCAGTCTTGTAACACTATTGAAGTCCCAATAATAGTTCAAGACTTCATACACTTTATCATTGCAAAAGGCAGTACATTTAAGTTATTTCTGCCTCCAACACATTTCTATAAAATTAGTATCACAGATTTAAGAGCAGTATTGGAATCAAATCAAAACATAAAATTTTAGATGAAGAGTTGCGACATTATGTAGAACGCATTTGATATTGCGATCAGGCAATGTCTGTCCACAAACTCAGAGTCAAACTGTATGACTGGGATCCACCGCCGGCCGGAGTGGCCGAGCGGTTCTATGCGCTACAGTCTGGAATCGCGCGACCGCTACGGTCGCAGGCTCGAATCCTGCCTCGGGCATGGATGTGTGTGATGTACTTAGGTTAGTTACGTTTAAGTAGTTCTAAGAACTCATGACCGCAGCAGTTAAGTCCTATAGTGCTCAGAGCCATTTGAACCATTTGGGATCCACCAGTGCTGGCAGAAAAGACCAGCACCAGTGACAATGTCTCAATGCTAACTACTAGCACTAGTGCTCTACTTCCCATGTGTGAATATTGGGAAGATGGGATGGTAACATGCCCACAAAATGGTGCAAAGTGTCACACACAGAGGAGGGAGATGATCCTCTCCTCAGCAACAGCAATATTACACCATCTTTAGGCACAGTCATGCACAGTCTCCCAAAACACAAACTGATACAGATTTCTAGACTCGGATGAAAGAGAAAGAGACACAAAGTGTTCATTGGAGGGCTGGATGAAAGAGAAAGAGACACAAAGTGTTCATTGGAGGGCTGTTAATAATCTGTAATTGGGCTGGGTAGATAAAATCCTGGCTCAGTATGAACAAACTGCAAACATTCAATGCTTTTACAACATAAGAAACCATTTTTCCCAGTCCACTGTTTTTAAAGCTTGGTCAGTTAAAATTTAATATTTCACAAAATAAATTTATTCACCAAAATTTAATATTTAGCAAAATAAACTTAATCAGTTAAAATTTATTATGTAAAAAAATAAATTTATTTCGTTAAAATTTTAAAACCAGAAAAATTTAGTGTCTTACTTATTAAATGTTTTCTTATTTATTCATTATATTTTTTCAGATAGCTCTTTTTATGCTAACTATGTCACAATATTGAATTTTTAATACTGGTTAATATTTGACTGACAAATTAATAAAAAAATATATTTCCCTTTGTCTTGTGAGTAATGCAACATGACTTACTTCTGTGTATTGTGTGTAGCGGTTTTTATAGGTATTAGTCCAATCCAAAATGCAATCACAATTTAGTTACTTCTAAAAAAAGGTATGATAAAAATAATGTCATATGCTTTGCACTTGGCGCCTCTGGCCCTAGGCCTAAGCCTGGCTCAGCCCATAGGCTGATTCAGCTGCCACAGCTTCAGCTGGCAGTGAGCTACAGTAGTGCGAAAATCTGTCAGTAGATGGTGGTGAAATAAACTCCATTCAAATTAACTGGGGAACAGTCTTCATTTTAAAATAAATTAATCTTTTTTAAAATATCAATTTGAGTATTATAAATATTAATAAATGTTGTTTACATTTCATCCCATCAAATAAAATACAATAATGACTTAATCTGAATTAGCTTTGTCACTTGAATACTAACTATGTGCACAAACTGCCAACTCATTTTCTCTGTTAAATTCTACGTTAGTATTTGACAAAAGTCTTCTATCCTTGCTTCTGTATGACTCACCGCCATTTAAGACCCGTCCTAAGGGAGTAGCGGCGTCTTTCAGCCCAAATTAATGGGACACTCTGTTAACTCTGAGGCAGATCTCTGTGATGTGCTGATACACAGATCACCAGAGACTGGAAGCTCAATGAGAGAGTTAGTGATCACTGAGTGGAAGGTGTTCCATAGGGAACTTTTACACTCTTTGACAAATTTTCCAGGGTCTGGGGCGCCACTCTCTCAGTGAATAAACTCATTTTTGTTAAATATTAAATTTCGACATGGCAATAATTAGATTGCCATGCAATACTTTTTGTTAAAGATTAAAAAATAGTAGACTAGAAAATATGATTTTTTATGCTGAAAAAATTGAATATTTATAGAATGAGATTTTCACTCTGCAGCGGAGTGTGCACTGATATGAAACATCCTGGCAGATTAAAACTGTGTACCGGGCCGAGACTCGAACTCGGGACCTTTCCCTTTCTCAGGCAAGTGCTCTACCAACTTTCTTTTTTTTTTCTTCATTTTGTTCGTTATTGATCGTTGTGTTTGGTTGTTGCGGACGTCGCAAGACATCCTGTTCAAGTTCGGTGGTTGATCTTTCCACTCAGTTTTTTATTACAGAGGCCAACCGGCTCTCTGACCGAACACGCTGAGCTACCGTGCCGGCATCCAGCTGAGCTACCCAAGCACGGCTCACGCCCCGTCCTCACAGCTTTACTTCTGCCAGTACCTCGTCTCCTACCTTTCAAACTTTACATAAGCTCTCCTGCGAACATACTGACGACTTATCTGTGGGGAGATCACTGGGACAAGATCGGAGCTTCTATAGAGGCTCTGAAAATTTATCGTCAGAGGCACGAGGATGTTCAGGGAAAATAGTTATACGTCATGTCATGAACTGTGATGAGCAGCCGTAAATAATAACGATGGGACTTTCTCGTGTGGGATAGCGTTGTCCTATTTATGTTTTACAGTTTATGCCCGAAAGGAACGTCATTTTGAACGAAAATACATTGTTCGCAAAATGAGTTCTCAGTCAGCAGCGGAGTGCGTACTGATCTGAGATTTCCTGACAGAGTAAAATGTATGTCGGAATGGGACTCGACTGTGAAACCTTTTCCTGTCGTGAGCAAGTGCTACACCGACATATTTTGTTTCCCACTTGTCATGAACCATCGCCTTAACCACCTTTTTTTCAGCCTAGACCGTGTGTATCTCATACCAAAGAAAATTGGATGGAACGATGTAGAGAAGTGGATAGCTTATCACCAATATGACAACTCAATACACCGTCTTTTTATTTTTTAAGTCATGAAAAACAATGATCGAAGTCATTAAGATAAATACTGAAAAAAATTAAAGCACCTGACGAGGGTGAAACTCATTACCTTCTGCACGTAAAGTCAATTTTTTTCTCAGTTTTACCAGAAGCAAGGTAACACGAATGAAGGGACTGGGACTACTGAAGAACGGGATACATCCAGTCGGCTTTGACCAATGACGTCAGAATTTGCCAAAGATGATTTATTAGACAGATTTAATAGCAAAGGAATGCAGGAGAGAAAACAGATGGTAGACAGGTATCACGTCCAGTAATATTTCTAACATATTGTTAACGATATCGGTAAAATTTTTATCCTATTCTATAGTTGAGCTATATAGGTCAACTGAAGAATGGGACACTAGTGATAGCGAATGGGGAATAACGACATTTATAACATGTGTATCTTGTACTTCAGTTGACCTACATAAGTTAACTGAAGAATTGGATAGTAGTGCTAGCGAAGGCGAAAAATAGCGACATACCTAAAATTTGTATCCCGTCCTTCAGTTGACCTGTGTAGGTAAATGATATCAATGTTACGTATGTGACTATTTTCGTCTATCTAGCGCCAGTATCCCGTACTTTAGTTGACCTGTATACGTCAACTGAAGTATAGGATACAAATTTTACGAATGTCGGTCTTTTCGCCTTCAGTAGTCCTTGTATAGAAACGAAAAAATCGTAGTGGTATTAGTGCTAGACAAGGGAAAAAGAACAACGACTGCAAAATTTTTATTCTATACTGCAGCTGACGAAGCAATACTTAACGCAGATCAATGTAATACGATAAAGAAATACATCAAAATAGACAAATTCAGTACGAAATGAAAATGTAAAACTAAACTTACCATAAGCAAACTCCTCCGCAGGAAACCAAAGCTTGCCTTGAAAGACGTCAAGAAAAATCACATACCCACATACACAAGAAACACAACATTAGGAAAAAACAGACATACACACGTACATACACACATACATACAAATATATAAACCCAAAAGTTCACATCAACGAAATGAAGTAAAATAATAAAAAATATAATTCACATAAGAAACTCCGCCATAGCCGGTCCCAAACCCGGTTAAGAAAGGAGGAGGGGGAGGAGTAACACCTCGTTAAAAAACCGTGGTTCACCTAGCCCGGGTGGTAGTACCTCGTGAGGGCCCCTTGCCAGGGATACGGTGAAGACCTCAACGGCAGCGATGGCGGAGAAGATGGACTTCGGTACGGCGGAGCTAGCGGAAGAGGCAGCCTTTTGTCCAAGGCCAAAATGGACAGAGGGCACGACGGTTCCAAATGTTAGTGGCGGCACCCCGACAGCGTCTGTTCCACATGTTAGTGGCGCCTGAATAAATAATATTCCAGGCTAACAACCTAGTCTTAGTTTGGGAATTCAGGGATGACCTTGGATTCCCTACTCTTTACAATTTACAGCTTCAAGTCGCAATATGGAAAGTTCGCACAATGGATGCTCTACCCCAGGTGGTAACTCTGATGAGGAATCCACCATTCCATCATGTAATGCAATGGGACCTAGGATTCTGGGGAGTCCCAACATTTGCGGTGAAAGCCTCCAAGTTTCAGTTCAAGAAGAAGTACTACTTTGGAACCTTAAACGTTAATTCTCTTCTGAAAACTGGGAAACAAAAGGAATTAGAATTATTTCTGCAGAAGAACGATATACAGATTATAGCATTTCAGGAAACACGATTCTTAGATGAGGATGTAGTTGATACACAACATTATAGAATTTATAAAGGGGAAACCAGCAGTGAGAATAACGGAAAACATGCCGATGTTTGGAACAGCATTTTATGTAAACAAAAAAATCGTAGATAGTGTAACAGAATTTAGATTGAATTCAGAAAGGATATCCATGTTAACAATGAAGTGCAAGAATAAAAGTTACACCCTCATAAACTGTCATGCACCTGTAAATGCTGACAACAGAAGAAATCTGGAGAAAGTAAATAAATTCTGGGATCTTTTAGAATCTGAAATTTCTATCATACCTAAAAAGAACGTTCAAATACTTCTCGGTGACTTCAATGCGCAAATTGGGAGGGAAAAGAAATTTAGAACTATTATAGGTGAATATCCAGCACACTCAAGAACAAACAGAAATGGTAAAAGACTGATCAATATGTGTAAAATATTCCAGTTAAAACTCATGTCCACACATTTCCGCAAACACCCAAGAAAAGCCAAAACCTGGAGACATCCAAATCCAAACCTAGGCGAATTTCAACTGGATCACGTAGCCTTATCTAAAAGGTACATCACGGAAATTATGAATGTTAAAATAGTCAGAAATGGGGAATTCGATTCAGATCATTATCTATCTAAGATTAAAATAAAATTTCTCCCATCTAAACCAAAAATGGCCACCAACAAAGTTTTCAGATACAACACCACTACAGCTAATATTACAAAAGAAAATATAGAAAATTTAGAGAAGAAATTGAGACAAGTAAAGAAGGTGATTGGCGTGATCTCCAGATGAAAATAACTCAAGCAGCAGAGAAAACTTTCGGATTAGCCAAGAATAAAAAGAAGACATGGTGGAATGAGGAGTGTGAAGAAGCACTAATACAAAGAGCTCAAAAATGGAGAAAATGGAGATGTTCGAAGAAAGAGGAAGACCTTGAACAATTCAGACAACAAAGAAAAGAAACATCAAAAATAATCCGGAAAATCAAAAGGAACTTTGAAAATTGCCAGATTATTGAAATGGAAGGAAATTTCACCAAAGATAATTCTAGAAATTTTTACCAAACCTTTAAACACATACTTAAAGGATATCAGGCACCAAGTATTTGTTTCAAAGATGAAAATGGCAAAATAGGATTTAATAATAAAGAAAATTGTGAAATTTTAGCAAATTTTTTTTAAAAGTTGTTAACTGTCCAGTTCCAACAGATAAATTAGAATTTCCAGTGACACCTCAAAATCTAGAGGAAGATTTCCCGCCAACAGAGCTAGAAATTCATGAAGCCATCAAAACACTCAAAAACAATAAAGCAAGTGGGGAAGACTCCATTACAGCAGAATTATTGAAGTGGTCAGAACCAAAAATCATAAAGGATCTACAGCTGCTTTTTGAGAATATTTGGAAAACTGAAAAGATTCCAGTTGAAAGGAAAACAGCATTAATAAACCCGCTACATAAAAAGGGAGACAAACATAATGTCAGTAATTACAGAGGAGTGTCACTTCTGCCAGTGGCATACAAAATATTATCGAAAATTCTCCTCAACAGAGTGGTAGATACTTTAGACAAACAACTAGGAGAATATCAGGGTGGTTTTCGAAAGAAAGATCCTGTGCAGAACAAATTTTTAACTTAAAGTCAATAATTCGCCATAGAATGTTAACCAGCAAACCAATAGTAGTGTCATTTATAGATTTCAAGAAAGCATTTGATTGTATAGACAGAGAAACGATAGATAAGGTCATTAGAGAATTTGGTGTTAAATCAAAACTAGCAAACATAACTCGTGAAACACTAACAGGTACAGTATCTAAAGTCAAATTTATGGGAGATGTATCTCAGCCTTTTGAAATAAAAACTGGTATTAGACAAGGCGATGGTTTATCACCTTTACCGTTTAACTGTGTTCTAGAAAAAATTGTAAGGATCTGGAATTCGGAGCTAAAAAATCACAAAATTAAACCAATAGCTCTGGGAAGGAAAACAAATGGAATTAAAGTAAACTGCTTGGCTTTTGCGGATGATTTCGCAATACTTTCAGAAAACCTGACAGAAGCAGTTACTCAGATAAACATTCTGGAAAAATTAGCAAACAGAACTGGTCTCAAAATTTCAGCTGAAAAAAAAATTCATGACAAATATAAAAAATGCACCAAAATGCATAGAAACACAAATAGGTAAAACAGAGCGAGTAAATAAATTTAAATATCTTGGAGAAACTATACAACAGAATGGACTAGAAAAATCTGCAATAGATGTAAGAATTAACAAAATGGAAACAGCATATGGTTTGACCAAAAATATTTACAAAAAGAAATGTATATCTTGAAAAACTAAACTAAAACACTACACCACAGTGGTACGACCAGAATGTTTATATGGATCTGAATGCCTAACGATGAACTATAAGATGAACAAACTAGAGGTACTGGAAAGAAGGATTATTAGAAAAATAATGGGTGCAATGAAAACTGTAGATGGTTGGAAAATAAGAAGTAATGAGGAGATCTACAAAAATATAGAGAAAATATCTGAAGTAATGGCCAGACGAAGATTAACCTTTTTTGGACATTTCTACCGAATGGATGGAAATAGACTAACAAAACAAATACTCCTATATTTCTGGAAGAAGAAATCGACAGTAGCATGGATTACAGAACTAAGAAAAGATCTTGAAAGAAACAGCATCAAAGAATCAGAAATAGCAGAAAGAAACCGTTTTAAAAACAAAATACTAAATTTGGAAGGCTTTCAAAGCAGAAGAATTAAAAAAATCGAGAACAACATGGACAGAAGAAAGGAAGAGACTTCATGGGGAGAAAATGAGGGAATACTGGAAAAATAGGAAACAACAACAAAGGAAGAAGAGGAACTGAAGTTGTTAACGTGAGCCTAGTTGGTCAATATGATATTTAAAAAAAAAAAATTCACATAAGAAAATTACCTAACATAAGGAAATGAAGATTGATGGATCAATACCAAAAAATTCAAATCAATATTTTTACCATCCCCACCAAATCCACGCTTTTCCTTAATTATCAGTTACACTCCCCACCCGTCATCCCAACCTGAAATTAACTAACAAATTTCGGACGATACGTTTGCCCAACACGTTTAAGGAAACACGTAAACGGGCAATATGTATCGGGTATACTACGCCTCCATGAATTTTCATCTAAATGGCTCTGTAGTGTTGAAATGCTTCGTGTCCCCCTCCCTACAACAGATTTTATGACTGATCAATAATCTTCTATACCATTGGTACAGCCTCCAATTGATTAAGATCTGAATTCAATATTATGATTCACGACAAGATGCTGAAAACCCCTTATCCCCGAATCCCTACATGGAAGAAAAACCATCGGAAATAAGTATAGAACCTTCTGCAACATGATCTTCAATTAATTCCACCAACATTTTCTTCGTTCGAATAGGAACTACTTTAAAAACTACATCATCCCCCCCCCCCCTCCTGTTGTACTTGGTTTTGAGAAAATGAGACTCATCGATTTCGATTATATCAGCCCCCAAAATGGCCCCCTATACTTTATATATTCCCACAAACTTCGCTACAAAACGAACACCAGTGTAAAACGGTACGCTCACTCACACGACATTCATGAACACACAACCACACAGGATACCTCGAACACCAACAGTATGTAGTTTTTATTACACGATCAAGGCCAGCTTCGATTTCTCAAACCATGCTCCTCGTCTAATTGAGTGCCATAGTCGATCCTTGCTAAACCTCCACATCAATATATCGTGAGTACGACGAGCAGACACACTTATCAGGCGCATATGTTCGCCGCACTCACGACATCGAACATAATCAGCAAGAAGAGCAGGCATTTGCAAAAATGGAATGGTTGCATCATATCTACCCCCCAAGCCTCCTTTAAGTCTTCCATATTCATGGGAATAGATAAATCGAAAACTACAAACGAAAATGAAAAACTAATCACTCTTCTAAACGGAAATCTGTTCTTCCAAATTATCTCAGACTCACAAAGAATGAAACTAAGTATCAAAAGAATTGGAAAGAACCAGTTATTTAAATCAATGCAAACGAAAAAAATCTTACCCAATGTCTAGCATTGTCTTTTAAAAAACCTTCATTTACGAGTATTTCAGTTTATAATGATGGCGCTTATCCACTGCAGACAACAGATTTATTATCTATGGCTGGAAAGTAAAGACAGTGAGCGAACTATGACGTCATTGGTCATTGTATCCCGCTCTTCAGTTGACACAAGGGACTTTACACATCATCCAACTACTCGACTATTAAATACGAGACACAGTGTATTCACAAAAAGCTCATCAAAGAGTGGCATCCTTTGCTATGTCCAACGGACCGTAGCCATGGTAAAAGGCATGAGTCCGGGTCGTACCCGCTCCCCACCACGTAATATATGACCGACAAGTCACGTAACTGTATTGCTCTTCGTCCTGGGAAACTAGGCTGAATCGGAACGCAGGAGAATCTTACTGGAGTTTGCCCTTCTGTCGTCCTGGCAAGTAAGGCCATCTCCATGTCAGTATGCGCAGTTTACTGATGACATAATGTATCCATTTCATGGCAACGGCTGCATCGGTCTTTGAAACAGTTGAATATTGATGGGGACAAGGTTATGAACGACGTGGCACATGAAGACGTCACCTCCATCGGAAAAGTAGGTGGGCTGACATCTGACCAAACAATCTTCCCATCTGTCTCTGACGACAGGGACTCCAGAGAGGAGACTGAGTTTCAAAGCGTCCAGCGACATAACATCATTTTTACAAGTAACATCATTTTTACAAGAACACGACTGGGAAATAGTATAAGCCACCAAATAACTGACATCAATAAAAAATTCCCTAATATGCCTTAATATTTTTGCTTATCCTACCAATTTCTACTGGATGGATTAAGCTCGTAGGTCGGAGACAGGCAACAGTGTGACTTGTAAGTGATTGGGAGACGTGAAAATACGTGAAAATAATGCCTCAAAGAAGGCATGGCCCGAACAACAGGGAAGCTCAAACTTTCCATCAGCCTGGGTCTGGGCATAGCCTCATAACACACCCGAAAAATAGATTTTCGCCGGAGTACCCAACGATTGATGGCGGGCGACCGCTAAGACCATAGAATCTCAGCCGCGTCAGATACCGCAAACTGACTAACCGACATAGATAGGAGACTCCCTTGCAGGACACCTCGACACACGTCTTTGGGGAGAGTAAGGCGACCATTCCAGTCAGTGGCCTGAATACCATCTACTGAGTTATCCACGCATGACACACGAGCCGCCATATTGCGGACAAATGGTTTACAAACAGCTTTACTCCCATCAGACTGTCTTATCCTTGATTCCAAACTAGTAAAATTGGAAATTTGTGGTAAGGTCTTATGGGACCAAACTACTGCGGTCATCGGTCCCTAAGGTTACACACTACTTAACCTAACTTAAGCTAGCTTACGCTACAGACGACATGCACACCCATGCCCGAGGGAGGACTCGAACCTCCGAAGGGGCGAGCCGCGCGGATCCAAACTAGTCTCGGGAGGTATGTGTGAGAACTTGTGTGAAGTTTGCAAGGTGGGAGAAGAGGTACTGGCAGAGGTAAGGCTGGTGGTGCAGCTTGTGAGTCGTGCTTGGATGGCTCAGTCGCCAGAGCAGTTGCCTGCTAGGGGCAGACGTACTAGGTTCGAGTCCCGGCCCGGTATAATCTTCCATTGAGTTCCAGTATGTAAGTTCTATCGTGAATACTCTCCAGCATTTTACAGGGTAGTCAGGTAAAGAGCTGGCTGACAGAAATGGAAACCGTTCCAACTGTTGATTACGACACTAAATACACGAAAAACTGAGATTTAGAGCACTGCATCAGTCGTACCTGTGAACTCACCCCTCTCAGTGCACGTGCAATACGATTCCACACTCGGCCGTGTACATATAATCCACACGATGCCACGAACGATGTTTCGAAAAACAAGAGATGAACTTTTATTTCCAGATACGAGCGGGATCCGACCGTCTTTGCCGTAGAGCTTTAGCCGTGGATTTTTACTCCATTCGGCTGCGTGGCCGTAACGGGTGCGGAGTGCTGTGTGCGGACGGGCGGTTAAACAAGAGAAGACGGAGGCTGCGGGTAATCCCCGCTCCTCCCCCTCCCCCCCTCCGTGCAGCGGGTGATTTGTGGAGCGCCAGCTCGCCAGCTGCGGCCTGGCCGCTTATTTATCGCCACCTATCGATTCCCTTAATCACCGGCAGGCAATGCATTACGGCGCGGCGGCGGCACCGGGGAGAGCCACTGAATAATTCGCCTGCCATGTTTTTGGCTCGCAGCCCGGAGCCTCTCTTAAGCACGACAAAGGAAATCGTTTTCCGATACGAGAGCTCATCTATAATTCTTTTTGCTCGTTCCGCGCAGATTACCGCCGTCCGCCGTCCGTCGACAATCGATAGCCCGCGGCTGTGGCGACGCCTTCGGCAGACCCGCTTTCCGCTGCCGCCGCTGCCGGCTGCAGTACTCTGCTCATCCGTGGGGCGCCTCTCTAAGGGCGTCACTGTTGCTTACAAACAGCGTCGTACGTTCACGCCACACCTAGAAGCAGGCGTGGCGGATCTGGAATTTCACTCTCATGGGGGAGGGGAAGTCACTCTTTCTTAGTGCCCTCCCCATTTCCCCGTCTATAAACTGTCGTGACTTCCACTTTTAATGAGCCATATATGCTTAATATTTTAGAAATAATAACTGTATATTGTTATATGAAGATAGTATCTGTTCTTTCGAACATGTCCGAAAGAACAGATACGATCTTCATATACACTCCTGGAAATGGAAAAAAGAACACATTGACACCGGTGTGTCAGACCCACCATACTTGCTCCGGACACTGCGAGAGGGCTGTACAAGCTATGATCACACGCACGGCACAGCGGACACACCAGGAACCGCGGTGTTGGCCGTCGAATGGCGCTAGCTGCGCAGCATTTGTGCACCGCCGCCGTCAGTGTCAGCCAGTTTGCCGTGGCATACGGAGCTCCATCGCAGTCTTTAACACTGGTAGCATGCCGCGACAGCGTGGACGTGAACCGTATGTGCAGTTGACGGACTTTGAGCGAGGGCGTATAGTGGGCATGCGGGAGGCCGGGTGGACGTACCGCCGAATTGCTCAACACGTGGGGCGTGAGGTCTCCACAGTACATCGATGTTGTCGCCAGTGGTCGGCAGAAGGTGCACGTGCCCGTCGACCTGGGACCGGACCGCAGCGACGCACGGATGCACGCCAAGACCGTAGGATCATACGCAGTGCCGTAGGGGACCGCACCGCCACTTCCCAGCAAATTAGGGACACTGTTGCTCCTGGGGTATCGGCGAGGACCATTCGCAACCGTCTCCATGAAGCTGGGCTACGGTCCCGCACACCGTTAGGCCGTCTTCCGCTCACGCCCCAACATCGTGCAGCCCGCCTCCAGTGGTGTCGCGACAGGCGTGAATGGAGGGACGAATGGAGACGTGTCGTCTTCAGCGATGAGAGTCGCTTCTGCCTTGGTGCCAATGATGGTCGTATGCGTGTTTGGCGCCCTGCAGGTGAGCGCCACAATCAGGACTGCATACGACCGAGGCACACAGGGCCAACACCCGGCATCATGGTGTGGGGAGCGATCTCCTACACTGGCCGTACACCACTGGTGATCGTCGAGGGGACACTGAATAGTGCACGGTACATCCAAACCGTCATCGAATCCATCGTTCTACCATTCCTAGACCGGCAAGGGTACTTGCTGTTTCAACAGGACAATGCACGTCCGCATGTATCCCGTGCCATCCAACGTGCTCTAGAAGGTGTAAGTCAACTACCCTGGCCAGCAAGATCTCCGGATCTGTCCCCCATTGAGCATGTTTGGGACTGGATGAATTGTCGTCTCACGCGGTCTGCACGTCCAGCACGAACGCTGGTCCAACAGAAGCGGCAGGTGGAAATGCCATGGCAAGCCGTTCCACAGGACTACATCCAGCATCTCTACGATCGTCTCCATGGTCTCCCAGCCTGCATTGCTGCGAAAGGTGGATATACACTGTACTAGTGGCGACATTGTGCATGCTCTGTTGCCTGTGTCTATGTGCCTGTGGTTCTGTCAGTGTGATCATGTGATGTATCTGACCCCAGGAATGTGTCAATAAAGTTTCCCCTTCCTGGGACAATGAATTCACGGTGTTCTTATTTCAATTTCCAGGAGTGTAGTTAAGGCTAACCGGTCATTGATCTTCTTCTTTGTGTTGGATGCACACGCATTGCCCGAACGCTTAATGGACTCTGTAAGATTGTCTGCCGCAAGTAATGAGTGTAGTGGGCAGGTGCACTACAAATGTAGTGTGTGGACATTAAGTTGGGAATGTGGGTCTCACGGGGAGCAGGGATAAATCCCTGCAGTCGCACTATCCTCTGTTCCGTCGGTGGCTCAGATGGATGCTGGCACGGTAGCTCAGCGTGTTTGGTCAGAGGGTTAGCGGCCCTGTGTAATGAAAAAGAACTGGGTTAACCGATCAATGACGAATTTAACGGGTGTCTTCGGACGTCCGCCCCGAGCAGATGAAGCGAACAAAATGAGATTTAAAAAAAAAAAGAATGAAAAGACGGATAGAGTGTCTGCCATGTAAGCAGGAGATTCCGGGTTCGAGTCCCGGTCGGGACACACATTTTCAACGGTCCCCGTTGATGTATATCAACGCTTGTCGATAGCTCGACAGCTTAGGGTCTTGATTTAACTATCATTTCATATAATGTTATTGTTATCGTATGGAAACATTTCATATAATTTGTTAACATCAGCAAATAGTACATTGCAGCCGAGATAACTACATCATTTAGAAAGCATTTGTTCAAAAAATATGGGATGGACCTGTGTCGTGAAATAGTTTTTAAGATCTACATCATTTAAGTTATTAGACATTAGTCGGTTCCGATACCCACCTCTTCCTTGGTCTTCCCATACTTCTTCGGCATACTAAACAAAACAGTGCCTGTCAAAAAAATGTGTATCACAGAGAAGGCGAGGAGCAAACGAAATGAAGCCTTACGGTGTCAGAGGGCATGAGGTTTTGTTTCACTGATTATAAAATCGAGTTTCCTTATTCGTATGACGTTACATCTGGACTGGCAAGGGCGGATGCACTGGTTCGCTTGGGAATGCTGTTATAAAGCCGTTGTAATCTCTCCTGAGGCAAACTAGCCCACAGATGTTTCAATGGATCCTTGATATCCTGGATATTGGCACTGTGTAGAGTTGACACCCGAGATAGTTCTGTACATATTTTTTCTGGGGATGCAATTGCCATCTTGTAGGCCACGGGAATATCTCAACATCACGCAAACCTTCCTCGAATGTGATGACGAGCATTATACTGTAAAAAATGGCACCACGATATACTCGTATGAAAGGTAAGACATGACAACCCGCTATGTCTGTGACGTATCTTTATGCTGTCACAGTTCTCTCAACCACTACCAGCCGTTTGTGTTGTGGGTTTAATGGACATCTAAGCATCAAATACACTCCTGGAAATTGAAATAAGAACACCGTGAATTCATTGTCCCAGGAAGGGGAAACTTTATTGACACATTCCTGGGGTCAGATACATCACATGATCACACTGACAGAACCACACGCACATAGACACAGGCAACAGAGCATGCACAATGTCGGCACTAGTACAGTGTATATCCACCTTCCGCAGCAATGCAGGCTGCTATTCTCCCATGGAGACGATCGTAGAGATGCTGGATGTAGTCCTGTGGAACGGCTTGCCATGCCATTTCCACCTGGCGCCTCAGTTGGACCAGCGTTCTTGCTGGACGTGCAGACCGCGTGAGACGACGCTTCATCCAGTCCCAAACATGCTCAATGGGGGACAGATCCGGAGATCTTGCTGGCCAGGGTAGTTGACTTACACCTTCTAGAGCACGTTGGGTGGCACGGGATACATGCGGACGTGCATTGTCCTGTTGGAAGAGCAAGTTCCCTTGCCGGTCTAGGAATGGTAGAACGATGGGTTCGATGACGGTTTGGATGTACCGTGCACTATTCAGTGTCCCCTCGACGATCACCAGTGGTGTACGGCCAGTGTAGGAGATCGCTCCCCACACCATGATGCCGGGTGTTGGCCCTGTGTGCCTCGGTCGTATGCAGTCCTGATTGTGGCGCTCACCTGCACGGCGCCAAACACGCATACGACCATCATTGGCACCAAGGCAGAAGCGACTCTCATCGCTGAAGACGACACGTCTCCATTCGTCCCTCCATTCACGCCTGTCGCGACACCACTGGAGGCGGGCTGCACGATGTTGGGGCGTGAGCGGAAGACGGCCTAACGTAGTGCGGGACCGTAGCCCAGCTTCATGGAGACGGTTGCGAATGGTCCTCGCCGATACCCCAGGGGCAACAGTGTCCCTAATTTGCTGGGAAGTGGCGGTGCGGTCCGCTACGGCACTGCGTAGGATCCTACGGTCTTGGCGTGCATCCGTGCGTCGCTACGGTCCGGTCCCAGGTCGACGGGCACGTGCACCTTCCGCCGACCACTGGCGACAACATCGATGTACTGTGGAGACCTCACGCCCCACGTGTTGAGCAATTCGGCGGTACGTCCACCCGGCCTCCCGCATGCCCACTATACGCCCTCGCTCAAAGTCCGTCAACTGCACATACGGTTCACGTCCACGCTGTCGCGGCATGCTACCAGTGTTTGCGATGGAGCTCCGTATGCCACGGCAAACTGGCTGACACTGACGGCGGCGGTGCACAAATGCTGCGCAGCTAGCGCCATTCGACGGCCAACACCGCGGTTCCTGGTGTGTCCGCTGTGCCTTGCGTGTGATCATTGCTTGTACAGCCCTCACGCAGTGTCCGGAGCAAGTATGGTGGGTCTGACACACCGGTGTCAATGTGTTCTTTTTTCCATTTCCAGGAGTGTAGTTATTTCCTCGTCCAGCCGCAGCCAGATTTGTGACCAACTGTGCTGGATTACACAGAACGTTGCAGTAAGCCTATACTTATTCTCGGAAGTCACACACATATATGGAGGGATTGAAAGGTGATTGTTGCACAGTACGGTAATTACCTTGTTAAACATCTCTCTATCCCGTGTTCGCACCGACCGCAGGGCAGGCGTGCGAGCCGCTTTGGGTAATGCCACGCGCTGAGTTCGGGATAGAGGCAACGTTACGTCGGCTGAGGCTCGCGACCGCTGTCGGCTGCTGCACTGCCAACCGCCTCGCGTGTTACTACGTACGCACGTCGGGAGAGAGGTGCGCAGACCGAAAGTCGCGCTAACCTCCGAACACAGCATCAGGTGGCGGCAACTCTTTGATGTCGATACGTGAGAAATTCCTGTCGAAACACATGCCCTCCCTCTCTCCTTCTCTCTCACTCTCTTTCTCAAGTGACCACTTCCGGTCCCCTGCCAGAGTTGGGCCCCCACGTTCCGTCGGTCATGGTCGGAACGAACCACGAACAAAGCAACGTTTCCCTGAGAAACTCCCTAGCCTTCCCCTGTGAGATACTGACGCAGGCGAGAACTCTTTCCGGGGCAAATGCCTGACTGGCAATCGGTCCAGAAATACTGCTGAATTGACTGACTAATTAATTTCGAGTCAGTGATGTAGGGGATATAAGGCAGTCACAGTAACTCACTGGTCTCAGTCGTACTCACTCTCTGAAACAAGAAGAATCGCGAAGCGTCAACGTACTCTTGGTTCAAATGGCTCTGAGCAGTATGGGACTTAACGTCTGAGGTCATCAGTCTCCTAGAACTTAGAACTACTTAAACCTAACTAATCTACGGACATCACACACATCCACGCCCGAGGCATGATTCGAACCTGTGACCGTAGCGGTCGCGCGGTTCCAGACTGAAGCGCCTAGAATCGCTCGGCCACTGCGGCTGGTCAAGATACTCTTCTGTCTCTTCTTCGCATAAGATGCGTAAAAGTAGTAAAGTGGGGCAAGATTGCGCACTTAAGGTTTAAATAGGATATACTGAAGGAAACGTCACAAATTACAATTATATTTTAACTGGCATTTCATCTGAATTTTGCCTGTTATATGACAGAGTCCGAAAGTCATATAAACAATTTAAACTGTAATTCGCACTTAGTAAAAAAAGTAATGCAAATGCGCACTCTACCCGACCGTGGGGAAAGAGTGCTCATCTAGTGGGGTAAATTTCCGCATTATTATCAAATGAGAAAAACATATGTGTCATTTAGTTCTTGTCTTTTATTTAATTTATAGCGTACATAGACATAATATACCTTGTTTCTCAGCATATGACAGTTATTGTTGATACAATATTTGACCTAATGAACAAATCTGGGCCTGTCATCAGAAACATGCAAAAATATTCCTGTCGGACGAAAATCTTTTTAACAGACATCACAAATGAAGTGTCCAGAACCTTCATAACAAGAGCAGGATTCATGCCACCACTCCTCGCACTTGAGACATTGAATCCAGTCTTCTGTTGATGGATTATTGTATTTTTCAGTACAGCTTGGACAGTCAAAAGTTTGTGAATTTTCCCTAAACGTATTTAAGTTTTGCTTTGCTTTCTTTTTGTTTGTTTATCAGAATCAAACAGTTTCCTCTTTGGTTTCTTTATTTCTTGTTCTGTTGATTGGGATTCCAGTTGCTTCTTGAATGGGGTCCCAGATGCTATTTCTGACTT
Source organism: Schistocerca cancellata (assembly GCF_023864275.1). Taxonomy (NCBI): domain Eukaryota; kingdom Metazoa; phylum Arthropoda; class Insecta; order Orthoptera; family Acrididae; genus Schistocerca; species Schistocerca cancellata. The sequence continues at coordinate 387,171,238 of NC_064626.1, read as the reverse complement.
CTTTCATTTCTTCTGTCTTTTTTGGCAATCTTTTATTCTTGGCAAAGGAATTATTTCTTTTGGGGAAACGTTGGTACTTGGTCCTGGTTGGGGTTCATTTGTAAATGTCTCTGAACTTTGGCTCTGGAAAGATCCAGTTTCAACTGTGGATGCATCATTAAATTTGTCACTTTGGTCTGTAATAGTCGACTGCAGGAAATCTTCCTCGGTGAATATGTGACGATCGATTGGATCGAACGCCTTTGTTGCCTTCGTCATTGTGGCCGTCCTTTTCCAAACAATTCAGCGATACATTCTTGCGTAATTACATATCCAGGGTGGTTAATGAGCCACTGGTCGCATTCCTGTGAATGAAAGTCCTTCGGTGGCTTGAAAACGCAGCGATCCAGTGGCTGCATTTTGTGGCTGCTGTGTGGAGGAATGGTAAACACGTGAATGTTATGGTCCCTGCAGTAAAGAACGGAGTTCAGACTCAAATGTGACGAGTGGTTGTCCAAAATGAACAAGACTGGATTATCTTCTGTTGGCTGTGTATGTTTTTCAAAATGTTGTAGCCCTGTGAGATACAAATCTGAGTTGATGTATCCAGTGTCCGAACACATCATTAGTGACCCAGGAGGGGCACCGTTCTTTAAACTCTCCTTCATCCTTTTCCGAGGAAATATTATTCCTGGAGGGATGTAACTCCCCCCAGCTCCCATACAACATACAACCATTCTCAGCTGACCTCTTTCTGCAGATGCTATTTTGCCTATGTGCTTCTTGCCGCGTGTTGCAATCACTTTCGGAACTTTGTTAGGAACAGTTGTAATTCCTGACTCATTCATGTTATATGTGCGATGAGGGTCAAATTTATATCTCTCCATCAGCGACGAAAGATTATCAAAGAAGATGTTCGTTTGCTGTTTGTTGAACCCCATCACACGTCCGAGACTAGTTTTCTGTGGGATCCGAAGGCTAAGATTTCGTCTCTGCAGGAAATCATAAGCCCAGTCCTTTCTGGCCATCTTAGTATTTTTGTCAAATTTTATTTTTATGTTGTTCCTCTCAGAGTAGTCATGAACTAATCTTCTGAAATCTTTCAGAGTCATACCATAATAACATTTGTCCAAAGATCTGCAGAGTTCGGCAAGTTACAGTTCCTGTTCATCAATAAAAGTTTTTCCGAATCTTCCCAGTTTGTTTACCCCAAAACCCTGAAAAAAAGTGGGAGTGACAGTATTAATTTTAAGCTTATCCCTACGTAGGCAAAAGTTTCCAAAATAAAAAATATAGAGATAAAAGTATACTTGCAAGGGCCTTGTACCTCTTTAAGGCGATTTCTGAGGGCAGCTTCACTTAATCGATGCTCCCTCGCTATTTGTCTTTTAGACTTGCCCTCTTTTGAAGCTTCCAGCATTTCTGGAGTGCATGGTTTCCGTTCGGGTTTCTTTTTGTAGACGCTAAAATATAGAAAAAGATTCTTACAAGACTACTGTCGATGTATAATATCCACCTCAACGTTCATAAATATTTCTAGGTCTATGAAAAAGCTGATAATTATAACGCATGGGGTAAGATTACGCACTGTGCAGTTTTGCCCCACCTGCAACGCGTAAACTTGCCCCGCACTACGACACTGCAGCTTTTGACTGCACGTGGAAACGATTTGTAGGAATATAGATGTGTTAATATGCCACAAGACTGACAATGCATCGTAGTACACAATGGAATAAAGCTAAAATTGATAATCCCATTATTGCCTGAGTTATAGCTTATTTCCGGAACATGAAATGTTATATGAATATAACGTAAAACAGTTCTTACCGCATTGTGCAGCTGTTAACACCAGGACAACAATCAAACTACGGCAATAAAGGGTCAGTCACAGAGGCTATTTCGTGCCTTGCAGAGTAGCCAACTGCTGCATTACTAAAAGTGAGATACAAGCCTTGCGCAGTCTTGCCCGCTGCGGCACAATCTTACCCCACTCTATTCCACTCATTACATGTCGTCGCTACTATTACCACATGTACGAGGGTAATCCCAAAAGTAAGGTCTGTTAATTTTTTTTATAAGTACATAGACCTGTTCATTTCTACAATGGTTTACATCAGTTTACAGCTTGAATATTTAGCTATTTCTCGACATAATCACCATTTCTGTCGATGCATTTTTGTAGACGCTGTGGAAGTTTTTGTTTGCCCATGTCATACCAACTCGCCGCCATGCTGTTCAGAAAGTTATGAACCTCTTCTTTCACCTCGTCGTCGGAGCTAAACCGCTTTCCGGCCAAATGTTCTTTTAACTTAGGGAACAGGTGATAGTCGCTGGGCGCCAAGTCAGGACTATAGGGTGGATGGATGATTATGTTCCACTGAAACTGTCGCAGGAGAGCAACGGTTTGCCGAGCGATGTGTGGGCGAGCGTTGTCACTTCAGTCTGGAACCACGCGACTGCTACGGTCGCAGGTTCGAGTCCTGCCTCGGGCATGGATGTGTGTGATGTCCTTAGGTTAGTTACGTTTAAGTAGTTCTGAGTTCTAGGGTACTGATGACCTCCGATGTTAAGTCCCATAGTGCTGAGAGCCATTGGAACAATTTTTGAGCGTTGTCATGGAGAATGTGTACGCCCGTGCTCAACATTCCTCTTCTCCGGTCCTGAATTACCCGTTTGATTTTTTTCAGAGTCTCACTGTACCTGTCAGCGTTAATTGTGGTCCCAGTGGGCATAAAGTCGACCAACAATACCCCTTTCCGATCCCAAAAGACGAATGTCATGACTTTACCGGTAGACTGTGTTTGTTTGAATTTCCGCGGATTTGGCGAAGAAGGATGCCGCCACTGGCGTGATTGTTGCTTGGTCTCAAGTGGTAAGTGGTATGCTCAGGTTTCGTCACCCGTCTTGCGCACACCTTCCGGTAGTTCAATGTTTCCGTTAAAATTCTGTGAGCGGTGCTTCGGGTAACCTCAGGAACCAACGTGCAGAGATCATCCAGGGTGATCCGCCGATCTTCACGCATGCTTTGCTCAACCTTCAACACTGTCTCCTCAGAAATTGACTGTCTCCCGCTCCTTTGTTCGTCGTGAATTTCGGTCCGACCAGCTGCAAACTCTCTACACCACTTACGAACATTTTTGACATCCATGCACGACTCACCATACACTTCCGACAATTGGCGATGGATTTCAATTCGCGCAGTGCACTTTGCGCTCAAAAACCGAATAACTGTGCGCAATTCGCACTTTGCGGTAACATCCAATGGGGGCTCCATTCTCAACGGCTGCCAAGCCAAGACTGAGCTCCTCAGCACGGCGTGTGCATGTTTACACACAGCGCATGAAGCACTCTTCATAACAATGTGACCAACTGCCACACAGAGTTGTATACTTATAAAAAAATAGGAGACATTACTTTTGGGTTTACCCTCTTAGCTGTGCCTCCTCTTCTTTGTCAACTTCCCTATCTGCATGACACTGACTGGGCATGCTTATTGCTTCTTCTTCTTCTTTGTTCAGTGGCCTCTGGTGTGTCAGGACTGGCATCATCAACCAGCGTGCCTGGACCAGCGGTAGCTACCATCAGCTCTATGTGACCTGCAGCAAACTCCGGCCTGTCAGGATCAAAAGCGGTGGCAGCACTGTGGGTTCAAATGGTTGAAATGGCTCTGAGCACTATAGGACTTAACATCTATGGTCATCAGTCCCCTAGCACTGTGGGATCCTGTAGTGGACGTGACCAGCATGTTGCAGCAGGACAGCGAGCTGCTATTATCAGTTCCGCTCATTGATTTGTGTAATGAAGGCACCCAGCAAGTCTCTGACTCTCAGAAGAAGTGTGCGGTGGGGAGGCGGGAGGGGGCGCAGCTCAGTGCTGGTCTCCGACATACGCACCATCCCAGGACATTTCAGTGTTACTGCAAGGGCAGAGTTCTGATCTGGTGGATGAGAAGCTGCCGATTTCTCCCGGTGCTCTACTGCTTTTCACTTCATCTTATAATTTTCCAGCTAGTGGTTCAAAGCGCTTAAATATTGGTACAGAAACATCACTGGACAGTTGAGAGGTTCCATGCCCTCTTTTGCATGCCTCCTCTCATTTTCATCAATTTTATTAATGTTCTATGTCATTGCACGGTAGTAACAGAAAAAAATAAGATAAGGAGGGGGTCGAGTGCATGTCTCCTCCTCATGCAAAATTCGTCTGAATTAAAGAGGTACAAACAGTGACTGGTGTCTTGTGTTAGAGACTCAAAATGCGACTCGAAGTGTCAAAGCGCGATTTTTGGAGATGGAACACGATGAACTGTGTCGAGCAGAACCAACAGAAGACCTCCGCGAATTCTCCATCTACGTTGTAACACCCCACCCGTCACTTACCTGGTTTTGGCGTGTGTTCATCCCAGCTAATTGACTAACAGATCAACAGAGAGTGCAAAACTGCTGCAATATCGGATAACGCAAAGAAAGTATGAAGGCCCTGTGACTCCTGATTGAACTGCGGTGGCAGTGTTGACATTAATTGATTCAGAATTGATCACTTTTAATTAAAAAGGGGTGCACATTGATGTTATATGCAGCTATTGAACACCAGATGCAAATGTTGAACATAAAATTAATTAAGAACATGACTTTGGATTTCCACTACTTGACTGAAAACAGATGCAGTCGATTATCACAAATTCATTTTAACTCACGACCTTCAATCATCACATTACATGACTCTCCTACCAGGCAGTGGTAATAAATTGCGTTTGCGTGGAGTAAAGCTCGATAACTCAGAAGAAATTCCTATCGACTGACCCAGGCGTAATGCGAAGTGCGAGAAGAATTCTACAGTACACGGCCCACGAAACCCTTGTGGAAACTTTGCCGACGTGATCCAACAAATTAATCAGTGGCCGGAGCGGGCGCAATATCACCGAATTCAGCGTCGCGGAGCGGCGTCGTTGTGTGGACGTCGGCCGACCTCGTGGTGATGCAAGGCTGCGCTCGTCTATTCACTCCTAGCTATCTTGCTCAGTACATAGCTGAACAAAAACTTCCTGTCTCCAAGCTCAATTGTTCCCTTTGCTAAGTCCTAAACTGCAGAGATGCTCACTCTTTCTCAGGCAAGCTGAGTCAAGAACGCCACGTCCGCACTCTAGGCAAGCTGGGAACGGAGGGCCGGCCGCGGTGGTCTCGCGGTTCTAGGCGCTCAGTGCGGAACCGCGGGACTGCTACGGTCGCAGGTTCGAATCCTGCCTCGGGCATGGATGTGTGTGATGTCCTTAGGTTAGTTAGGTTTAATTAGTTCTAAGTTCTAGGCGACTGATGACCTCAGAAGTTAAGTCGCATAGTGCTCAGAGCCATTTTTTGGGAACAGAAGACCTCTACTGAGACTTCTGCCAGTCTGCTCTTCGCCTCGGTTTCCCCTCCAGCAAAATCACTTACGCCAATTGCAGCACAAGTCGCGTTAATTATGCGTCGCTTCCCAGGGCCGACCAATGCCTGCTCTGGGAAGTGAACAAATTCCCATAAAATTTCCCTTCCTCTCAACTTCTTCTATTTAGCTTCCCCCAGGCCACCCATCAAGGTTAGCGTCTGCACAAACACCTAGTTTTCCGGAATTCTGACCCACAGGAGAGTACTTCAAATTCCTTGGTCCTACGTTCCCATCAGAGGCCGGCGTATTTCATGCTGTCGCTATTCACCTGATTTACTTCAGACTCTATGGACCGTGAATTCACCGTGAAGTTGCTATAGTCACAAACGCGCGTATTTTGACCTCTGTTAACTGCTCAACTGTAGCTTTGCGCCGGCCGGGGTGGCCAAGCGGTTAAACACGCTACAGTCTGGAACCGCGCGACCGCTACGGTCCCAGGTTCGAATCCTGCCTCAGGCATGGATGTGTGTGATGTCCTTAGGTTAGTTAGGTTTAAGTAGTTCTAAGTTCTAGGGGACTGATGACCTCAGAAGTTAAGAGCCATAGTGCTCAGAGCCATTTGAACCATTTTTTTTGGTAGCTTAGCGCGGCTTTCTCGCATGTTTCACAGAAAACGGGATGATGGACATTTATCAACAGGCGTAAAGTTCTCTGTCTGTTTCCCGGTACACCAGCATGGAGTCGTGGTCAACCACCCACTCACTGTCACTCATCTTAAGGCGGCTGGAGGCCGCGCACCGTTACCGCTTTCTCAGAGCTTGAGCCGCCCTAAGCTGCCTATTGTCGCTTCCCTTAGCCGCTCCCCTGGCCAGCCATGATCAACTCTAAATGCTTCCTTGGGGTAAACTAGCGTCCAGTAAATCGACTCGTTTCCACAAAGTTTTCATGTCGTGTGACTTACTTCAAAACCATCACCTGACATTAATTATTCCACTACGTCCATACTATACCCTCTACAAGATGCATTGTGCCTTGACAGTCATTTTGTTCAGCCCTACTGCTCACTCAACGTGATTTAGGTGATCTTTAATGACTTCATGTAAGGGGCATAGTACTTGCCATCTTACATAGCCCCTCTCTTCAAATCAGTTATGTAGTACAGGTGATTGTGGTGTTACCACCTGTGGTACAAAATTAATATCTCCATTAATGGTATTTTTAATCCATTCGCGTGAGTAGTAACGGGCGATTGATTACCACTGCCTTCTCTCTGATGCCAACTCCCACTCATTCCTAGGGTACCTGCCTTCAATGACTGGATTTACTGTTAAAGATGTGGTCATTATTTAGTCTAATTTTACTTTAATCTCTGCCGATTCCTGAGACAATTATTGGTCAGAGTAGTCAAAAGAAAACTACAATTATATTACAAGGACACACGTCGCAAATGGCAAATACACATGTTTAAGCACCTCTGTGTTTGTCATTTGAATGGCAAGACCCGCAATTATAACTTAAGGTCCATTCACTCTCAGTTACTCATCCCTACTCGACTTAAATTCCTAAAAACATACATGAACAATATTTGTGTAACATTTTGTGAAGTTGATAGTGGTTGCTCTCAGTCAATTATATGTGAACACCCATTTGATATTTTATAAATAAAGGTTTTTTTGTCTCACTGTCTCTGGACGTTTATATTGCGCATGGTGTAAGTGTCATCTTTACACAATTCATCAAAGGCTGGCCCAGTCCAGTGTCTGGGATTGTGTACACACATGTACCCTTTTTTTTTACATATCTATAAAACACAACCAAAATAACAAGAATCCTCGCGTATTGAGCAACCACTGTTGTGTATTTGTAACAAAGTATAAGTATGAAATCTTATTCTAACACAAACAGACGTGGCATGACAAATATATGACGTTTTAACAAATGGCCCATTTATAAAATCATAACCTTCTTATAACATAATTCATAAACAGAACAAATGAGTACGTTCGTCGTGGCGCATGTTATTCATTTGAATCCACAATGACACACACACACACATGGAACAAGTTTCTTGCAGGAACGGAAGTGCTCCCCTCATTGCTGTCGTCCTCGTTCCTTGTCAGCTCTTGTGTGGTGTGCTAGGTGTCGTAGCTTCAACTCCCTCTTGCTCAGTTACGCCACCTTAACACACTAAGACAACTAATTTTAGTACATGGAAAGTGCTGATGTTTAACCATAAGTACCATACATTTTTTTAAGACAATGACATTGTCTCATTACAAAAGGAATGATTTTCTTGTTTGTAAATCAACTTCAGGATCAACTAAAATTGCAATGTAACAGATCTTTTTTTTTTACATAAACATAAAAAATGTACAAGACAACTTGCTTCACAGTCATTCACACACACACAATCAAGGGATAGGGAATCAAGATTATCTGGACAGGATCCCATCACCATTTCTAACTACCAATTCCTACGACTAACACGGTGTTGGCCAACCCGACTACATATTAACTATTTACTATTTTTTATCTCTAATCTTGTTTTTTCTTCTGAGTTCCCTATGTGGCAGACGTCCCTCTTATTGTGCCTGCGACCATGTATAAAACACAACAAACTTAGACATGTGTCAGTCTTACCAAGATTTTTGTTGGAAGTTTGGATAGCGTCCTTTATCGTGTTCTATTGCGACACTTCTTCTCTCCTCTATTTTCTTCCCGTTTTCTCCTTTTGACACGAATGGTTTTATAAGGCCTGTGAACATGTTTCGGATTAGCAATGTCACAATGGCACAAATATAGCTCACTGTTCACACTCGCTGTTGTCACCCTATCTTGGTATCAACAAGTATTTTTTGCGTATCAACGCTGCTGTTCGCTCTGTAGATGATTACATCCGGTTCATTTTAACATACACTGGGTGCGCTAATTCACGCTACTGCGCATAGCTGTGCACCTCTTACGTAATCAGGGGCATACGAGATGCGTCGGTGCGTCCTCGTTACGGCCTACGGGACTGCCCACCTTAAATATGTTCTCCAATGACGGAGATACAATTACGGGGAACTTTTCCGTAATTTACAGAGTTCCTAATCTATCTTTTTCTAGGGGTACGCTCAGAACTACTTGTTTTCCATTCTTTAGTCGTGTGTTTTTACAAAATAATCTAATGCACTTCACTTTTTTAACATCGAGAGGCGAGATATCATTATTAATAATAAAAACACAAAATATAGGTACACATAAACGAGACATTCTACCACTAAGATCAGTACATACACAACAAACAAGACTTTAGAAAAAATCCTTATTCTAAGCCTATATTTACTACGTCCGCACTCTGGTCTGGTCATACGTAATCCTGCCCGTTAAGGTGGGATGGACCAGGATTCGGAGGGCGGGCTTCGACCTCTTCCTGGTTGTTATTTTGGTAACCATTATTCCTGTTCCTTCCCGATTGCTGATTACCGTCCCAAGTCCTTCGTAATTTATTATGTTGCACCTTAGGGTGTCGCTCATCTTCCGTGTACCTTCTTTTCGAGTTTCCATTACTCTTATCTTCATTGTGGCCTATTATCCCACCGAGGTTCATTATTGCGACGGTTGTTATTCTGTTCACGCTGTCGGCGTTTCTCCCGCTCCTGTTCCCCTTGAAATGCGAATTCCAGTTCGCGCAAAATGCCCTTAAATACCTCAGTATCGCTACCACAACGACCGGCAAGTGATTGTTGATAAGAGATGGCAAGTTTCATGTAGCATAATCTGATGATTTCCGCACCGCTACATTGGTTGCCTAGGTACTGCTTCCTTTTTGTCATATTTTCAAAAAAAATTGACCGGACTCCGGTACCCTGCCCCTTCCATATCTCTGGACATCATAATTTCTTGTTTGATCCTTTCTTGGGTTTCTTTAGACCAATACTTGCCCAAGAAGGCCTTTTTGAATTCTTGGAACGAGACGCTCGTCTTCGCTACATTTCTCATGTACTCAGCGGTCGCGCCCTCCATATGGGAGCACACAAAATCCAGCCGGTACATCAATGGCCAGTGTGGGGGCAAAGATAACTCGAATTGTCCCATAAAAGTTTTTGGATGCAAGGTATTACCTTCGTCCTTGTAATGGAACTTTCGGACTGATAAAAGTGCTTGTAGTCAAACCGGTTATCATTGCAGTTATCATTTCGCCCGTTCTTACGATTCTTATGAACTTCGGGACGTGGACTAATTCGTTCCGACACGCTATCGTCATCTCTCCCCCTTTGTATTTTCGACAGTTGTTCGGTACATCTAATCAGCCGACAGCAATTGTGCTCACTGGGCAGCTGCGCGCTGTCCGTGTTTACCTCGGTTGTTGCCTCAGAGCTGTGAATCAAGGCGTGGCTCCCGTTGCTTATAGTGTCAACTTTGTCACACCGTGAAGCGGTTATCTGTGTTCCGGCAAGTGACGGTTCAGTCGACGCAGTAATTACACCCTTCTCCTTTCCTAATGTCTCTGTAATGAGACGTTTTACCTCGTCCTCTAAATTTCTTTTTAATATCGCCACCTCCTCTTTCAACATCTCGTTAGGCCCTATGTCCGGTCGCTCTTGTTGCTTTTCTTCGACACGTTTTATCCGGCTTTGTAGCCTTGATAACATGACCTTTCCTACTTTTGCCGTGCTTTGCGTGGAGTCCCGAGTTTCTCTCGCTATTTTTCTTGCACCTTTCGCAATTAATTTGGGTTCAATTGCCGTTCGTTTGATGATGGCAATCTCTTTCTCTATTTTGACGCCGAGATACATTACCTCCTCTTTTACTTCCCTATGAACTTCTGTGAGCCTATAGTTCAACCCCGAATTCGCCTTTTTAATTTCGGCATTAAGGTTAGCTCTCTGCTCTTTCAGTTCCGAATTCACCTTTTTAATTTCAGCATTAAGGTTGGCGCTCTGCTCTAAGTTCACCGTTTGAATCTGTTGCAACAGGTCCGTAATGTTTTTGAGAGTTGCCGCATTTTGATCCTCGTCCTTTTGTGGTTGAAAATGCGACTCTTCTACTCTGTTCTGAGGAACCCTTCGATATCTAGACAAGTACGGTCTCCGCGCCCCCGTCGGATCACTTGTGAGTGAATCGTTTGATAATGGTCGGACACCGTTTTGTTCCAACACACTCTGGCTTCTTAGGCTGGATCTTCCATACTTATGGATTAATCCTGTACTCCCTGCGTCCCCCGAGCCCTCAGTATCACTGCCTGAATCAACGTCCACGCTATTCAGCGGACTAAACCAGTCGCGAGACGCAGTTTTAGGAAGTTGCAAGGCGCGTTCGTCACGCTCGTCGGTAGAGCTTTCCCTACTATCACCCATGTTCTCCCGAGTAACGGTCTGATTATATTCTGCCGTTGTCTTGGCTTTTCCCCTCGTTATCAGTTGCACTTTTATGTTACACGAAAACTCAAAACCCAAGTTGCCGTGCGGTTCTAGGCGCTCCAGTCCGGAGCCGCGCCGCTGCTACGGTCGCAGGTTCTAATCCTGCCTCGGGCATGGGTGTGTGTGATGTCCTTAGGTTAGTTAGGTTTAAGTAGTTCTAAGCTCTAGGGGACTGTTGACCACAGCAGTTGAGTCCCATAGTGCTCAGAGCCATTTGAACCATTTTTTTTCAAAACCCAAGTACCCCTTACACTCAATAATTAGATAACGCAAAACATACATCAGGACACAAATTGGTACACTGGGTGTGAGCAGTGACCCAACAAATAGTTCATGAAGCATTCCCCAAAAGGGCTAGTACCAATGATTGTGTTCTGTGTGCTCACCGTCAGCTGATTACGGCATTGCACTTCATAAATACTCCAACAAATCAAAAATACAATGCACAGGCACCGATAAATGTCAATTTGAACGAACAGCACATGAAGAAGATAATGTAGCTTATTGTAACTACTGCTACCCGTTTTTCAATTAAAAATGGCCAAGCAATGGATCACGTGTAAAAATTTCCTTTTTCAAGACTACTTCCTAGCAAATCCTGAAGTATTGTATCGTTGCATGGGTCAGCCATGTGTAACACCCCACCCGTCACTTACCTGGTTTTGGCGTGTGTTCAACCCAGATAATTGACTAACAGATCAACAGAGAGTGCAAAACTGTCGCAATATCGGATAACGCAAAGAAAGTAAGAAGGCCCTGTGACTCCTGATTGAACTGCGGTGGCAGTGTTGCCATTAATTGATTCAGAATTGATCACTTTTAATTAAAAAGAGGTGCACATTGATGTTATATGCAGCTATTGAATACCAGATGCAAATGTTGAACATAAAATTAATTAAGAACATGATTTGGGATTTCCACTACTTGACTGAAAACAGATGCAGTCGCTTATCACAAATTTATTTTAACTCACGACCTTCAATCATCACATTACATGACTCTCCTACCAGGCAGTGGTAATAAATTGCGTTTGCATGGAGTAAAGCTCGATAACTCAAAAGTAATTCCTATCGACTGACTCAGGTGTAATGTGAAGTGCGAGAAGAATTCTACAGTACACAGCCCACAAAACCCTCGTGGAAACTTTGCCGACGCGATCCAACAAATTAATCAGTGACTGGAGCGGGCGCAATATCACCGAATTCAGCGTGGCAGAGTGGCGTCGTTGTGTGGACGTGGTGATGCAAGGCTGCGCTCGTCTATTCACTCCTAGCTATCTTGCTCAGTACATAGCTGAACCAAAACTTCCTATCTCCAAGCTCAATCGTTCCCTTTGCTAAGTCCTAAACTGCAGAGATGCTCACTCTTTCTCAGGCAAGCTGAGTCAAGAACGCCACATCCGCCTCTAGGCAAGCTGGGAATGGAAGACCTCTACTGAGACTTCTGCCAGTCCGCTCTTCACCTCGGTTTCCCCTCCAGCAAAATCACTTACGCCAATTGCAGCGCAAGTCACGTTAATTATGCGTCGCTTCCCAGTGCTGACCAATGCCTGCTCTGAGAAGTGAACAAATTCCCACAAAATTTCCCTTCCTCTCAACTTCTTCTATTTAGCTCACCCCAGGCCACCCATCAAGGTTAGCGTCTGCACAAACATCTAGTTTTCCGGAATTCTGACTCCCAGGAGAGTACTTCAAATTCCTTGGTCCTACATTCCCATCGGAGGCCGGTGTATTTCATGCTGTCACTCTTCACCTAATTTACTTCAGGCTCTGCGGACCGTGAATTCACCGTGAAGTTGCTAGTCACGAACGCGCATATTTTGACCTCTGTTGACCACTCCACCGTAGCTTTGCGCGGCTTTCTCGCATGTTCCACAGAAAACGGTACAACGGACATTTATCAACAGGTGTAAAGTTCTCCGTCTGTTTCCCGGTACAGCAGCATGGAGTTGGGGTCAACCACTCACTCACTGTCACTCATCTTGAGGCAGCTGGAGGCCGTGCACCGTGACCGCTTTCTCAGAGCTTGAGCCACCCTAAGCTGCCTATTGTCGCTTCCCTTAGCCGCTCCCCCAGCCAGCCACGCTCAACTCTAAATGCTTCCCTGGGGTAAACTAGCGTCCAGTAAATCAACTCGTTTCGACAAAGTTTTCATGTCGTGTGACTTACTTTAAAACCTTCACCCACATTAATTATTCCACTACGTCATACTATACCCTCTATAAGATGCATTGTGCCTTGTCAGTCATTTTGTTGAGCCCTACTGCTCGCTCAACGTGAGTTAGGTGATCTTTAATGACTTCATGTAAGGGGCATAGTTCTTGCCATCTTACAACATACATTAAGTGTGCTGGTCTGATGCTATCTGTAACATCATAAACTTGTTTGGCCTATAGATGATGCTATCCCTTGTGCTGGAAAGTCTGAATCGTGGGTTGCTGTGTATTGAAACTGTATATAAAGACATCGTGATCTATCTCCATATGTAAAATGTGCATGCAAACGATTTTGAACAGTGTAATGATATGGTGTCAAAAGAAGAAGCTAAAGGAATATTCAATCAGTTTGAGAGAAATACATGCGGAATTAACTGCTTACGAGAAACAGTTATTCAGGATATATTCTAAAAATAAATCAGTTTTTTTTGTTGTTGACGTAATCCAGCCTATGAATTATTGCTGAAGTGTAAATGAAATATATATACAGGGTGATTTTCTCCACAGTGTACAAATTCTAGGGATTGGTTGACGAGAGAATACGGAACTAGAAAGTTCTAATGAACTTATGTCCGGAAATTCGTGGTTTCCTTGTTAGAGACAATATATTCAATCACGTTGCTGTCTAATACGTGCTGTATCACGCAGTCACAGTTACAGTATGTGTTGAAAATGTTTTCCATGTGCCTCAACGCATGCATGGATGCGCTGTTGCATGTTCTGTCTCACACGTTCACTTCGGCCAGAATGCATCCGAACAGTGTCAAAGGTGGCGTTAATATGCTGCTCCAGTGATTCCACATCTGGAATGGACTCTGTATTCACGATACTTTTGAGATGGCCCCATAACCAAAAGTCGCACGGGTTGGGATCCTGTGAACGAGCAGGCCATGCAACTGGACCCTCGCCCGATCCATCGACCAGGGCCAGGATGCATCCGAACAGTGTCAAAGGTGGCGTTAATACGCTGCTCCAGTGATTCCACATCTGGAATGGACTCTGCATTCACGATACTTTTGAGATGGCCCCATAACCAAAAGTCACACGGGTTGAGATCCGGTGAACGAGCAGGCCATATTCCGACTCCACCGATGTTAATGATTCGCTATCGCCATACCATGGGGCTCTGCATACTGTCTCACAGACGACTGTTATGAAAGCTGAAGATACGACTCCGTGTAAAGATGACCTCATGTGTGAGTAGGACGGATGACACAGATCCCAGATTTGTGGTTCCCTGGTGAAGAAACCAGTGGCAAAACTGCTCCTGATGTGGAAAGTCTGTCGCTATTAAGCCCAGCACATGCTGTAAGTGATAAGGATAGTAATAGTTGTCACGGAAATGTTCCACATGGTCGTCTGGCTTACACTGTACTGGCGGGCCAACTGCCTGGTACTGACACGCTGGTATACACGTTGACTGTGGATACTGTATCACAGACACGGTCCCTTTGACTCTTCAGATATGTCATTAACCCGCCCAGCCGGCTGGACTGGCCGAGCGGTTCTAGGCGCTACAGTCTGGAACCGCACGACCGCTACGATAGCAGGTTCGAATCCTACTTCGGGCATGGATGTGTGTGATGTCCTTAGGTTAGTTAGGTTTAAGTAGTTCTAGGGGACTGATGACCTCAGAAGTTAAGTCCTATTGTGCTCAGAGCCATTTGAACCATTTGAAACCCGCCCAAAGATGAAAACAACCATGCATGAGCAGCGCCTATTGGACCGAATGAGACTGACCGCCGATCAGTTCCAGTCATTCCACCAGGAACGAGGTACACGGCTAGTGTTGTTTGTAGTCCAACCATGCCTAGACGGTTAGTACCGCCGTTCGATCGCGTTCGCATTGTTACTTTGTGCCAGGAAGGGCTCTCAACAAGGGAAGTGTCGAGGCGTTTCGGAGTGAACCAAAGGACACGGAAGAGATACCAGAGAGACAGTGGATGACCGCTACCTACGGCTTATGGCTCGGAGGAACCCTGACAGCAACGCCAGCGTGTTGAATAACGCACTTCGTGTAGCCACAGGACGTCATGTTACGACTCAAACTCTAAGCAATAGTCTGCATGATACGTAACTTCACTCCCGACGTCGAAGGCGAGGTCCATCTTTGCAACCACAAAATGCAGCGCGGTACAGATTGACCCAGCAACATGCTGAATGGACCGCTCAGGACTGGCATCACGTTCATTTCAACGATGAGTGTCGCATATGCCTTCAACCATACAATCGTCGGAGACGTGTTAGGAGGCAACCTGGTCAGGCTGAGCGCCTTAGACACACTGTGTAGCTAGTGCAGCAAGGTGGAGGTTCCCTGCTGTTTTGGGGTGACATTATGTGCGCCACTGGTGGTCATAGCAGGCGCCGTAACGGCTGTACGATAGATGAATGCCATTCTCCGACTGATAGTGCAACCATATCAGCAACATATTGTGGAGGCATTCGTCTTTATGGACGACAATTCACGCCCTCATTGTGCATATTTTGAGAATGACTTCCTTCAGGATAACGCCGTCGCTCCACTAGAGTGACCAGCATGTTCTCCAGACATGAACGCTATGGAACATGCCTGCGATAGATTGAAAAGGGCTATTTATGGACGACGTGACCCACCAACCACTGAGGGATTTACGCCTAATCGTCGTTGAATAGTGGGAGAATGTGGATCAACAGTGTTTTGATGAACTTGTGGGCAGTATGCCACGACGAATACAAGCATGCACCAATGCAAGAGGACGTGCTACTGGGTGTTAGAGGTACCGGTGTTACAGCAGTCTGAAGGTCTGGTTTGATGTGGCCCAGCACAAATTCCTCTCCTGTGCCAACTTCTTCATCTCAGAGTAGCACTTGAAACCTACTTCGTCCATTGTTTGCTGGATGTATTCCAATTTTTGTCTTCCCCTACAGTTTTTGCCTTCTGCAGCTCTCTCTAGTACCACAGGAGTCATTCCTTGATGTCCTATCACCCTCTCCCTTCTCCTTGTCAGTGTTTTTCACATATTCCTTCCCTCTCCGATTCTGCGCTGAACCTCCTCTTTTCTCATCTTACCAGTCCACATAATTTTCAACGTTCTTCTGTAGCACGTCATCTCAAATGCTTCAATTCTGTTCTGTTTAGGTTTTGCATAGTCTACGTTTCACTATTATACACTGCAGTACAACAAACGTATGTTTGATATTAGGAGACTTTCTTGGTCAGGAATACCTCCTTGCTCCTTCCGTCATTGGTTATTTAGCATCCTAGATAGTAGAATTGCTTAACTTCATCAATCCTGATGTTAAGTTTCTCGCTGTTCTCATTTCCGCTACTTCTCATTACTTTCGTCTTTCTTCGATTTATTCTCAATCCATATTCTGTACTCATTAATCTGTTCATTCCATTTAGCAGATCATTTAATTCTTCTTCTCTTTTACTCAGGATATCAATGTCATCAATGCATCGTATCATTGATATCCTATCACCTTGTATTTTAATTCCACTCCTGAACCTTTCTTTTATGTCCATCACTGCTTCTTCGATCTACAGATTGAACTTTAGGGACGAAAGACTACTTCCGTATCTTACTTTTTAATCCGAGCACTTCTTTCTTCATCGTCCACTCTTATTATTCCCTCTTGGCTTTTGACCATATTCTATGTTACCCGTCTCTCCCTATAGCTTACACCAATTTTCTCGGAATTTCGAACACCTTGCAGCATTTTACATTGTCGAAGGTCGACAAATTCTATTAATATGTCTTGATTTTTCTTTAATATTGCTTCCATTATCAACTGCAAAGTCAGAATTGCCTCTCTGGTGCATTTACCTTTCTTAAAGCCAAACTGATCGGCATCTAGCACATCCTCTATTTTCTTTTCCATTCTTCTGTATATTATTCTCGTCAGTAACTTGGGTGGATCAGTGGTCTAGCTGATTGTGCGATATTTTTCGCACTTCTCAGCCCTTGCAGTGTGTGGATGACATTTTTTCGAAAGTCAGATGGTATGTCGCCAGACTGATACATTCTACACACAAACATGAATAGTCGTTTTGTTGCCTCTTCCCTCAATGATTTTAGAAATTCTGCCTTATTTGATTTGAAGTCCTCCAAAGCTCTCATAAATTCTGATTCTAATACTGGATCCCGTATCTCTTCTAAATCGATTCTTGCTTCTTCTTCTGTCAAATCAGACAAATCTTCCCCCTCATAGAGGCCTTCAGTGTAGTCTTTCCATCTATTCGTTCTCTCCCCTGCATTTAAAAGTGGAATTCTCGTTGCAGTCTTAATGTTACCAACCTCAATTTTAACTCTACCGAAGGCTACTTGACTTTCTTATACGCTAAATAAGTGCTTCCGTCCATTATATTTTTCGATTCCTTGATATTTTTCATGCAGCCATTTCGTCTTAGCTACCCTGCCCTTCCTGTTTATTTATTCCTCAGCGACTTGTTTATCTGTACTCCTGAGTTCCTTCGACATTTTAGTACTTCTTTCTTTCATCGATCAACTGAAGCATTTACTCTGTTATCCATGGTTTCTTCGCAGTTACCTTCTTTGTACCTTTTTTTTTAACTTCTGTGGTTGCCCGTTTTAGAAATGTCCATTCCTCTTCAACTGTAGTGCCTACTGAGCTATTCTTTACTGCTATATCTATAGCCTTAGAGAACCTCAAGTGTGTCTTGTCATTCCTTAACACTTCCATATCTTCATCACTACTTCTCTGTGATCTGGATTTATATCTGCTCCTGTGTACGCCTTACAAACCAGTATCTGATTTTGGAATCTGTGTCTGACCATGATGTAACTGAAATCTTCCCGTATCACCTGGCCTTTTCCAAATGTACCTCCTCCTCTTGTGATTCTTGAAGAGAGTATTCGCTATTACTAGCTGAAATTTATTACAGAACTCAATTACTCTTTGTCCTCTTTCATTCCTTTCTCAAGCCCGTATTCTCAGGTAAACTTTTCTTCTACTCCTTCCCCTACAACTGCATTCCATAACTATTAGATTTTCATTTACTTTACCGTACTGTTATACCATTTCAATATCCTCATGTACTTTCTCTATCTCTTCAACTTGCGACGTCGGCATGTATACCTATAGTTGTCGATGTTGGTTTGCTGTCTATTCTGGTAAGAGCAGTGCTATCACTGACTTGTTCACAGTAACACACTCTCTGTTCTACCTTCCTATTCATAACGAATCCTACTCCCGTTATACCATTTTTGCTGCCGTTGATAATACTCTATACTCATCTGACCAGAAATTCTCGTCTTCTTTCCATTTCACTTCACTGATCCCTACCATATTAAGATTGAGTCTCTGCATTTCCCTTTTCAGATTTTCTAGCTTCCCTACCACGTTCAAGCTTGTGACATTCCATGCCCCGACTCGTACAATGTTATCCTTTCGTTGGTTATTCAATCTTTTCCTCGTGGTCACCTTCCCTTTGGCAGTCCTGGAGATCCTGGATATCGGAATGGGGGACTGTTCCGGACTCTTTTGCCAATGGAGAGATCATCATGAGAATTTTTCAGTTACTGGCCACATGATCTGTGGATACACGTCATGCGTCTTTAATGCAGTGGTTTGCATTGCCTTCTTCATCCTCATGCAGTTGACCATTGCTGACTCTTCCGCCTTTAGGAGCGACTTCCCACCGCAAGGACACGAGATTGCCCTGAACGTCTGTCCACTCCTCCATCCTCTTTGACAAGGCCATTCATTGGTAGAATGAGGGTGACTTCTTATGCCGGAAAACATCAGCCACCTTTGTTGATGATTAAGTTGAACCCGGGACCGAGGACGTTTTGATTACTAATCAAATACGCTACACCTATGCCACCGGTGCACATGTCACAGAGACACTATAAGACCATTATTATTAGACGGTCGGTGTAGCAACAGTGACTGTATTGACGTTCAGGATATAAGAGTCAGAAATCAGCCTCCTCGGTATATATGCAACGACGACCCTAGTGAGATAATAGATGAATCTGTGACACTTGCATGGAATGACATCAGTACGGAGACATTTGCTAGGTTGTGGACGGTGTGTTCCAGAATTAGGATACGCCGGCCCGTCCGCCACTGCCTGCGACGTATTCTGGGGAAGGCCAAAGCCCATTTCCTACACAATGTTCCTGGTCACCACACCAGTTCGTAGTGTGCATGACTTTCCCCAGAGTTCAGTATCGCAGTTGACCTCTGACTGGCAGGTAGTGTTCCGTGTTTCAGTGCAGACAGAGACCACCAAAGAGGAGCCTTTACTGATTTACAACCGGCATCAGTATGTATAGGGCACTGTACAGTCAATAAGTGTCCTATTGGCGTTGCGTAAACTTTAAAAAGAATAAATGCAAAGAAAAACTATTCACAGTTTTACGGTGAGGTAGCCACCTTTGTATTCCAGATGAAGCAGCAAATAAAGTGCGAAAACATTTTTTCAGCGCAAAGAAGCGAGCAAGAGAAACAGACGCAACAGTTCATCAGTTTACGTTGAAGAAGTAGGGCAGCTCTCCAATCGAGGCTACGACTTAGTAACGTGATTACCATCACGTACAAGTGCGAAACAATCGTTACATTTCATTAGGCGAACATGTATAGGAACTACACAAGATCCCACCGATTCTGGAGGAATATTCTTTCAAGAAAATAGTTTACTGTTGAATGATGACAGACAAAGACTGGTATTTACCATCGAAAAGGGAAAAGCTTGTTTATCAAACTGCAAATCATTCTTTGTGGATAGAATGTTCAAGAGTTCGAGCAAGCACTTTGGACTCCATGGCTACCTTGATAGTTCTTGGGAGGAAACAACACCATTCCAGTTGAAACTTCCTGGCAGATTAAAATTGTGTGCCGGACCGAGACTCGAACCGGGGACCTTTGTCTTTCGCGGGCAAGTACTCTACCAACTGAGCTACCCAAGCACGACTCACGGCGCCTCCTCACAGCTTTAATTCCGCCAGAACCTCATCTCCTACCTTCCAAACTTCACAGAAGCTCTCCTGCGAACCTTGCAGAACTAGCACTCCTGGAAGAAAGGATATTGCGGAGACATGGCTTAGCCACAGCCTGAGGGATGTTTCCAGACTGAGATTTTTACTCTGCAGCGGAGTGTGCGCTGATATGAAACTTCCTGGCAGATTAAAACTGTGTGCCGGACCGAGACCCGAACTCGGGACCTTTGCCTTTCGCGGGCACACAGTTTTAATCTGCCAGGATGTTTCATATCAGCGCACACTCCGCTGCAGAGTGAAATCTCATACTATTCCAGTATGAGAAACATAGGAACATTTTTAATGCTATTAAAACTAACGTGCTTGGATGGAACCCTGAATCTCTGATGATGAATTTCCAAATTTCCATCGTCCAAGCTGATAACAGTTTGTTTCCTGGAAGAGAGATTCGCGGTTGCAGCTACCGTGTTAATCAATGTTTGTGGAAAGAAGTTCAGTGTTTCGGCCTTGTTCTAGCCTATAAGGAAATCAAGGAAATACGCTGTCACATAAGAATATGTCCTGCTGTAACAGCCGGCCAGAGTGGCCGAGCGGATCTAGGCGCTACAGTTTGGAACCGCGAGACTGCTATGGTCGCAGATTCGAATCCTGCCTCGGGCATGGATGTGTGTGATGTCCTTAGGTTAGTTAGGTTTAATTAGTTCTAAGTACTAGGTGACTGATGACCTCAGAAGTTAAGTCCCATAGTGCACAGAGCCATTTTTTTTCTAACGACTGTCTGTCAATTGTTTCGCTTCAGTTTTCCTGGAAATCTTGAAACTTGTTTTTCCCAGTTCGAGTTTATGCCAAGTTCGGAGTAAAAATTGTTTTGTTTGATGGTTACAGAAATAAAAAATTATCTTTGGTATCTTTCGGTGTACCACAGCCTCATGCGCAGTTCGTTTCTCAAACATTTCTTAGAAGTGCTTGTAATTCGGATATAGCCAAATCGTTTTGGGATCTAAGTGTAAACACCGTAACGATGTTAACTAGCCATTAACTTTGTTTTTGAAGAATAAACTCTAAGTTTTAGGTGGGACACTCCCTTTAATGTGGAAAGTAGCAGTTTTTAAAGGGATGAAAATTAGCGTGATGATAGGATTAGGAACTTCAAAGTGGTGAGACACACCAACACCAACGTATCAGTGCAGGATACGTAGTCTATATGTTTTGATGAAAAGTGAGAAGCCAATGTGGGGAACAAGAAAAAGAAAAGAAAAAAAAAAACAAAAACAAAAAAGAGAGTTTTAAGAGATAAAACCCAAGAAAGTATTAATCAAGAGGGAGCAGAGCAATAGACTTTTCAGTAATTTTCACTATGAAAAGACATTTTCAGGAGGAACACTCAACTACTGAATCTGCAGTTAGCTCAAGTTACCATACTGCTTTTCAGCTTGCAAAGGTTTGCACAGTTTCACTAACTTCCAGGTTATGTTGACAGTGTGGACAGTTAGAACTTATACATCTACTGTGTGACGTTCGAGTGATTAGTTTCGTAGAAAAGTTAGTCTCGTACACTTATGTTTTCTCAATGTATGTTTTCACGAGTTTACTAGTCTGCAGCTACGATTATTTCGATCTTTAGACTTACATGTAGATGCTGCTATTTTTTGCAATGAAGAGAATCAAATCCAACCAAAGAAGCTAAATGGCAGACTTCAACTTAAGAGCAGGTCTTCTAATCAGTATTAACTGAAAAGTGGTACCAGACATTGATCCTTTAGTGAAAAGCTTAAGTAATATTGACTGATATTCTGTGTGTTCATGTTTAACGTTTAGATAAAATGGTAACGAAATATAAATTTATCAATTTAAATTTTATCCAAAAACAGCAGTCATCATAAGACTGCAACAGTCGTATGAAATACCATGTTTCTTACTTAGATGTTTCTAGCAAATTTCCCTGTCAGTTCACATTAGTACAACAGTCTTAAAAATAAATTTTCCACGAAACGCGATTTCTCACTGCTATGGTGTGAGCGCGAGCCAGCTGGCATGAACAGTTGTGTTGAATTGCTACACTTCTTTGTGTGCCTGTGCCTGTGAAAAGCCGGTTAGCCTGGCAAGAGCCCCAGGTTCCGCGCAAGTTTCTCTCCATGCAAATGGCACTCCGTGCAAGTGTTCCGACACAAGATAGATCGACTACAATTTCTCATGTCGTCAGCTGCTGTGGGCAATACAGCTCACTGAATGAGGCTGCCCCACTAATTTCAGAGCGTAAAGAGAGAGGTAAAATCGAATGAGTATGGAGACAGTAGTTTCACAACTGCACAAAACAGCACGTAAAACATACCGTCATAGGCATATTACAATTAAAAGTTTGGATGACTTATGGCAGGCTGATATTGTAGATAAGAAGGAATATTCACATGAGAATAATGGATTCAAATATATTTTAATGGTTATTGATGGTGTGGGTTCCTGTAGTCATGTCCTAGTTCATGAACCACGGGCAACGTATGAGTGGCCAAGTTAGTGGTCCCGACAGTCGGGATACCAGTTACTTTGGAATAAGGCTGGGCATCTCGGACATATTCTGAGTCGTGGTCACCTTTGTGCTCATACGGCAAAGACTACCAAATCCACCGGTTAGTCCCTCAGCCGTTAGGGGTAAAACCCAATGGGACTCGGGGCAAGTAAGGCTAGCAACCTGCTTCCCTGTTACTTTAAATATGATGCTGGCAACAATCAGAGCAAAATGCCTCGGACCTTTGGAGGTGACGGAGTCCCACCTCTAACTGACAAACCAGGGACTCCTAAGATACGACTTGGCAAACAAATGGTAATGAGATGGGGAGATATTAATATCAATGGGGGCTACTCGGGGAAGAAGGTAGAGCTGGCAGAGGATGCAAGTAAGATGGGGCTGGACGTTTTAGCTGTTAGTGACATTCGGGTAAGGGGTGAGAAAGAAGAGGAAGTGGGAGAATACAAGGTCTACCTGTCAGGAGTCAAAGCAGGAATAGCACAATGGGGTGTAGGGCTTTACATCAGGATAGAAATGGAACCCAGCGTAGTTGCAATAAGGTACGTAAACGAACGACCGATGTGGATAGATTTGACAGTGTCTAGCAAGAAAATTAGGATTGTGTCAGTATATTCGCATTCTGAAGGGACAGATCAAGATAAGATGGATAGTTTTTATGAGGCACTCAGTGATGTAGTTGTTAGAGTAAAGGACAAGGACAGTGTTCTGCTCATGGGTGATTTTAACGCCAGGATTGGAAATCGAACAGAAGGGTATGAAAAGGTTATGGGTAAATTTGGAGAGGATATGGAGGCCAACAGGAACGGGAAACAACTCATGGATTTCTGTGCCAGTATGGGCTTAGTAATCACAAACTCCTTTGTTAAACATAAGAACATTCACCGGTATACTTGGGAAGGCAGGGGAACCAGATCTGTCATTGACTATATAATAACAGATCAGGAATTCAGGAAGGCTGTGAGGGACACACGTGTATTCAGGGGATTCTTTGATGACACTGATTATTATTTAATCTGCAGTGAAATTGGGATTGTGAGGCCGAAAGTGCAGGAGGTCAGGTCCATATGTAGGAGGATAAGAGTGGAGAAACTTCAGGATAAGGAAATCAGGCACAAGTACATAACAGCGATCTCAGAAAGGTACCAGTTAGTTGAAAGTAGTCAATTACAGTCATTGGAAAAGGAATGGACAAGGTACAGGGACACAGTACTAGAAGTGGCTAAAGAATGTCTTGGAACAGTAGTGTGTAAATGTAGGATGAAGCAAACAGCTTGGTGGAATGATACAGTCATGGCAGCCTGTAAAAGGTAAAAGAAGGCGTATCAAAAATGGCTACATACCAGAACCCAGGCAGACAGAGAAAGTTATGTTGAAGAAAGAAACAAAGCCAAACAGATAATTGCAGCATCGAAGAAGAAATCGTGGGAAGACTTTGGAAACAGGTTGGAGACTATGGGTCAAGCTGCTGGAAAACCATTCTGGAGTGTAATTAGCAGTCTTCGAAAGGGAGGTAAGAAGGAAATGACAAGTATTTTGGACAGGTCAGGAAAACTGCTGGTGAATCCTGTGGATACCTTGGGCAGATGGAGGGAATATTTTGAAGAGTTGCTCAATGTAGGTGAAAATGCGATCAGTAATGTTTCAGATTTCGAGGTAGAATGGGATAGGAATGATGATGGAAATAGGATCACATTTGAGGAAATGGAAAAAATGGTCAATAGAGTGCAGAGGAATAAAGCGGCTGGGGTGGATGAAATTAAGTCAGAACTCATCAAATACAGTGGAATGTCAGGTCTTAAATGGCTACACAGGATAACTGAAATGGCCTGGGAGTCGGGACAGATTCCATCAGACTGGACAAAAGCAGTAATCACACCAATCTTTAAACATGGAAACAGAAAAGATTGTAACAACTACAGAGATATCTCTTTAATCAGCGTTGTGGGTAAAATCTTCGCAGGTATTGTTGAAAGGAAAGTGCGAGTATTAGTTGAGGACCAATTGGATGAAAATCAGTGTGGGTTTAGGCCTCTTAGAGGTTGTCAGGACCAGATCTTTAGCTTACGGCAAATAATGGAGAAGTGTTATGAGTGGAACATGGAATTGTATCTATGCTTTATAGATCTAGAAAAGGCATATGACCGGGTTCCTAGGAGGAAGTTATTGTTTGTTCTACAAGATTATGGAATAGGAGGCAAACTTTTGCAAGCAATTAAAGGTCTTTACATGGATAGTCAGGCAGCAGTTAGAGTTGACGGGAAATTGAGTTCATGGTTCAGAGTAGTTTCAGCGGTAAGACAAGGCTGCAACCTGTCTCCACTGTTGTTCATATTATTTATGGATCATATGTTGAAAACAATAGACTGGTTGGGTGAGATTAAGATATGTGAACACAAAATAAGCAGTCTTGCATATGCGGATGACTTAGTTGTGATGGCAGATTCGATTGAAAGTTTGCAAAGTAATATTTCAGAGCTAGATCAGAAATGTAAGGACTATGGTACGAAGATTAACATCTCCAAAACGAATGTAATGTCAGTGGGAAAGAAATATAAACGGATTGAGTGCCAAATAGGAAGAACAAAGTTAGAACAGGTGGACGGTTTCAAGCACTTAGGATGCGTATTCTCACAGGATGGCAACATAGTGAAAGAACTGGAAGCGAGGTGTAGCAAAGCTAATGCAGTGAGCGTTCAGCTACGATCTACTCTCTTCTGCAAGAAGGAAGTCAGTACCAAGACTAAGTTATCTGTGCACCGTTCAATCTTTCGACCAACTTTGTTGTACGGGAGCGAAAGCTGTGTGGATTCAGGTTACCTTATCAACAAGGTTGAGGTTACGGATATGAAAGTAGCTAGGATGATTGCAGGTACTAGTAGATGGGAACAATGGCAGGAGGGTGTCCACAATGAGGAAATCAAAGAAAAACTGGGAATGAACTCTATAGATGTAGCAGTCAGGGCGAACAGTCTTAGATGGCGGGGTCATGTTACACGCATGGGAGAAGCAAGGCTACTCAAGAGACTCATGGATTCAGCAGTAGAGGGTAGGAGGAGTCGGGGCAGACCGAGGAGAAGGTACCTGGATTCGGTTAAGAATGATTTTGAAGTAATAGGTTTAACATCAGAAGAGGCACCAATGTTAGCACTGAATAGGGGATCATGGAGGAACTGTATAAGGGGGGCTATGCTCCAGACTGAACGCTGAAAGGCATAATCAGTCTTAAATGATGATGATGATGATGATGGTTATTGATAAGTAATCCAAATTTGCCTGTGCATTAATCGTTAGAAGAAAAGTTGGGTGAAATGTCGCGTACGTGTTCGAGCGTTTGTTGCAGACAGGGACAAACTGATGCCCGGTAAACCTCCAAACTGATTACAGTGGAGAGTTTCACTATAGGTATTTGAAGATCGAGTTGCAGCGATATGGAATACACCACTACTCAACATTTTCCCACCTGAAGGTAAGTATCGTGGAAAGTGCAAAAAGACGAATAAAATGTCAAATGTGAATGCTTTTCCATTTTCGCGGCTCATACAAATGGATGGATATCCTCCCAGAAATAATTGCACATTATAATCGAGTCAAACATAGCACAATAAAAATGAGAACAATAAATTTTCGTGATAATGGGCTTATGGATACGGTGTACTAACGTATTAAAATGGTGGATCCACGTAAATAGAAATTTAATGTGAGTGATTTGGTACGTATCTCAAAACAAAAGACAGCATTTGAGAAGTTATACCAACTAACCGAGTGAGATGTTTATAGGTGCAGAGAACAAATCCCAGACCATACATTCACTCATCAAAAAAAGTTTTGCATCACCCCGGTTCCCAGAACTCCTGAAGACAGATGTTGACTGTGGATACTGTATCACAGATACAGTCCATTTGACTGTTTAGAGATGTCACTAAACCCGTCCAAAGATGTGAACAACCATGCATGAGGAACGCCTATTAGACGGAGGGGGTCCGACAGCCGATCAGTTCCAATCGTTCCACCGGCAAGGAGGTACAGGGTTCGTGTTGTCTGTGGTTTAACCATGCCTAGACGGTCAATACCGCGGTTCGATCGCGTCCGCATTGTTACTTTGTGCCACGAAGGGCTCTCAACAAGGAAAGTGTCCAGGCGTCTCGGAGTGAACCAAAGTGAAGTTGTTCGGACTTGCCGGAGATACAGAGAGACGGGAACTGTCGATGACATGCCTCGCTCAGGCCGCCTAAGGGCTGCTACTGCAGTCGATGACCGATACCTATGGATTATGACTCGGAGGAACCCTGACAGCAACGCCAGTGTGTTGAATAAATCATTTCGTGCAGCCACAGGACGTCGTGTTACGACTCAAACTGTACGCAATAGGCTGCATGATGCGCAACTTCACTCCCGACGCCCATGGCAACCACGACACAATGCAGCGCGGTACAGATGGGCCCAACAACATGCCGAATGGACCGCTCAGGATTGGCATCACATTTTCTTCACAGATGAGTGTCGCAAATACCTTCGACCAGAAAATCGTCGGAGACGTGTTTGGAGGGAATCCTGTTAGGCTGAACGCCATAGACACGGTGTTCAGTGAGTGCACCAATGTGCAGGTTCCCTGCTGTTCTGGGGTGGCATTATGTAAGCCCAACGAACGCCGCTGGTGGTTACGGAAGGCATCGTAACGGCTGTACGATACGAGAATGCCATCCTCCGACCGACAGTGCAACCACATCGGCAGCATATTGGCGAGGAATTCGTGTTCGTGGACGACAATTCACGTCCGCATCGTGTACATCTTGTGAATGACTTCCTTCAGGATAGCGACATCGCTCGACTAGAGTGGCCAGCATGTTCTCCAGACATGAAACCTATCGAACACGTCTGGGATAGATTGAAAAGGACTGTTTATGGTCGACGTGACCCACCAACCACTCTGAGGGATCTATGCCGAATCGCCGCTAAGGAGTGGGACAGTCTACCTTGATGAACTGGTGGACAGTATGCCACGACGAATACAGGCATGTATCAATGCATGATGACGTACTAGTGGGTATTAGAGGTACCGGTGTGTACAGCAATCTGGACCACCACCTCTGAAGGTCTTGCTGTATGGTGGTACAACATAAAGTGTGTGGTTTTCATGAGCAATAAAAAGAGCGGAAATGATGTTTAGATTGATCTGTATTAAATTTTCCGTACAGGTTCTGGAAATCTCGGAACCAAGGTGAGCAAAACTTTGTAAAAAAATTGTGATCTACTGGAAAGAAAACTGTAATAATATTCTCAACCAGTGTTACTGTTGCGAGGTTCTTTTCTTTTCCTAGTTACTGTTGCGAAGTTCTTTTCTTTTCCTAGTTATTAGTAATAGCTTGTAAGTCAGAAGTACCTCTGCATTGAAGTATCAGAATCAAATTGTATCTCAAGAAGTGAACTGTACCTTAAGAAGAGACCTGTATCTCAGGAACTCAAGTGTATCTTAAAAACCAAAAAAACCAAATTGTATTTGTGTGAAGTGAATAAGTAAAAAAAATCGTTACCATTCGTCTTTGTTGTTATTATTTACAAAAACCTGTCCCCTGCTGCATTGTGTGTATAAAGGATGTGCATTACACAAATGACATTATTTTTCTGAAAATGAGTGTTATTAAGACGGTAAAGTTTATGACGGAAGACAACAAATTATATAGAATGGCTGCATGTGAAACTTCTTATGTAAATGTGTGAATCTATACTGAAATTGCTGAGTGACTGAGACCCACAATATCCTAGCTCAACGCAATATGACTGCTCACTGCTCAAAAAAAGATAACCTGACTTCAAATAGTTAATTCAAAATAATGGCGCTGACTAAAAGAAATCTTAACAATAACCTATACATTTCATCAAGCACTTACCTCACAAAAATCTTCAGTGCGCGAACTACTGCAATACAGCGAGCGTCAATACTGCCAGCTAAATAAAGGATTCTAACTGCTAAAGCCACTAATAGGCACTAATAGGCATGTGGTTAGCAAAGGAAAGATATTGTTGAAAAACCAAATAATCTATTTTTTACCTTAATAATGTGACATCCACTTCAAACACGAAAATAAATAGTCATTGACATCTAGTACAAAGGAAGATAGTCATGCGTAATATTCAATCTCCAAGTCGAACATGTACAGATCGTTACCCTACGCTAACACTTCAGACCTCTACCCTCCATCAATGCTAACTTCTCACATCTAACATCCAGAAAATGCTGAAATCCATTATGAAAAATAGCTTAATAACATATTGTAGTAGTTTGACCAAGAATACTAAATCATCCGAAATATGGCAAAAGGTCCACAGATTTAGGAATATCGCCTCTGCAATCAATAATATACAATCACAGGAGTGGATAAAAGAATTCTGTGACCTTATTGCCCAACAAGCGTTCGCAAAAAGCTAACCAGGAGACAAAGGGAAACTCCTGCAACTCAACGTGTGATAACTACACTCCAGTTGACATCAATCAAAGAGAGTCACAACAATGCTCCAGGTATGGATCAGATCGCATGTTCCATGAAACAAAACATGCCTGACAATGCTGTAGTAACTTCTTCAATTCTATAATGGAATTTAGATGCATCAAGAATTGGTCCAGAATGGAAGAAGTAGACCATAGTCCCCATATATAAAAAATGGAAAGATCCATTATTAGCCACTTCCTATGGACCGATTGCATTGTCGTTATGTATTGCTAAAATATTGTAAAAACTACTAAACAGGCGATTGGAATGGTGGGTAGAAGCTTCATCCTTACTAGTTGGATCGCAATTCAGATTACGTAAAGGTAGGTGGTGTGTGGACAACATTCCAATATTAGTCTCCTCCGTGTTAGCTGGCTTTGGTGAGAGCAATCTACATAGCAGCACTATTTTCCAATATTGCAAAAGCAGATGATAATATTGAGACAAGTATACTATTAGATAAGTTACTACTTTTAGGAGAAGGTATGTCATCATTAGTCTGTAAACGAACTGTATACGAGGTGTGTCAATTCAGTGATGAGACTGATTTTCTTTGCAAGATGTGGCAGCCCTGCAGGCTTGCGTAGGCACTATATCTTTGACCTTGGTCTATAAGCTGCTTCTAGTCCAAGCGGCACATCTATTCAACTGCTCAGTCGTGAGCTGTGCTGTAATAAGTTAACACATGCTTGTGTCTCTCGTCACGGAAATGGAATTGCATAATATTGCGCAATGGTATGCCATTTCTTTTTGCGTTAAATTGGGTGGAAACGCGACAACTTACAGTAAGCTTCAGAAAGCTTTTGGAGAGGAGGTTATGCCAAGAGCTGAAGTTTTTTGTTGGCATAAAATGATTAGTGAAGGCAGAACGAATGTTGAAGATGAAGACCGCAGTGGACGGCCATCAACCTCACGGACGGATGTCAACTTGGCCAGGATGCGTGAACTCATACGATCTGATCGAAGATTACCAGTGAAAATGATTGCAGAAGAACTGAACATCAATCGAGAAACGGTTCGTCTAATAATAAATGAAGATCTTGGTATGAGAAAGATTTTTGCAAAAATGGTTCCCAAAAAACTCACACCACAACAGCGAGAAACATGGAAAAATGTGGCAGTCGACCCGTTAAAGCAAACGGAAATCAATCAAGAATTGTTGAGCCATGTATCACTGGTGATGAAAGTTGTTTTTTTTTCAGTACAATCCAGAGAAAAAAGGCCAAAGTTCGCAATGGTGATCAAAGGGATCACCCAGATCAAAAAAAGCTCGCATGTCAAAGTCAAAAGTGAAATGCATGCTTGTGTGCTTCTTTGATTCCAAGGGAATTGATCATAAAGAGTGGGTGCCTCCTGGACAATCAGTTATCCAATATTACTACAAAGAAGTTTTAGAAACACTTCGAAAAAGAGTTCGTGTCCGTGCCAACATTGCTGATAATTGGATTCTGCATCATAATAATGCGCCCTTCCACACTGCTCCGTCAGTACAGCAATTTTTAACCTAAAACAAATTTCAGTACTAGCACAGCCGCCTTATTCACCAGACATCGTTCGTGAGACTTTTTTCTATTTCCAAGAGTCAAAACGGCTGTCAAGGAACACCATTTTCAAACAACACAATATGTCCAAAAAGCTGTGAGAGCGTCTTGGAGGATATTACAGAAGATGAGTTCCAGAAACGTTACCATCAAAGGCAGAAGCGCTGGAAAAAGTGTGTGCAATCAGATGGGAACTACTTTGAAGGAGACAACAGTAAACTTGACTAAAACGGTAAGCAACATTTTTTTCACATCAGTCTCATTACTTCATTGTCGTACCTCGTATGTTAGAAAGGATACTGGTTTCAAGAGCCCGCGCTAGGGCACAACGGCATGCCACAAGGATCTGTACTCAACCCACTACTATATGCAATATATTACTATGATATGGGAAGGGCAACAGCTCAACCAGTTAGAATTATACAGTTTGCAGATGACATACGTATATTTAGTTCCCATGTTGTATTTCAGGAGGCGATGAACAATATTACATCATCGATAAAGAACCCGAGTCGGTGGCTTTGTGAAAATGGCCTGAGAAATCTTCAGTACTCATATTCACCAGGTATGGTTAAATACCAAGAAATGACTTAATACATGTGGATGATAAAGTAAGACACATTAAAGCACTTATTCAATTCTTAGGAATGACACTGGACAGCAAGTATATTTGGAAGGCACATATCAAAACCATAATCGAAACCAGTGTGCAAACGGTTAATATTATTCGATCACTTACTACAACGTGGCGAGGAGCGCATCCTTCAGTACTGCTGTTCCTATATCGTTCCCTTATTAAACCCAGATTGGATTATGGATGTGTATACTACTAATACACGACATGCAAAATGTTTGAGAAACTGGATAGACTGCAGTACCATGTTAGAGAAACTGGATAGATTGCAGTACCGGTGTATACACATTTGCTTAGGAGTAATGAAGTCCACACCCACAAACGCACTCCTGGTGGAAGCTCAAGAGATGCACTCCATATAAGGACGAATATGCTCATGGAACGATACATAGTAGAGAAATTATCACGGCCACAGCATCCAATCCATCAGATTTTACGACTGTACTGTTTTTCTCCAGGAAATTGGGGTAGAAAACCTTTTGATTTCATTCCGGCATATAACTATTTGACAGATGAGTGCAGAACTAATACCACAAGTCCACGGTGGCCTGTTTACCAATATGACTATTTCATAATCAGGGATCGCATCTCAGTCGAAACGCTAGAGGGAAAGTATGACTTCTTGCAGACAATTACAGCACTGCAAATACAAGTAGAGGAAACAAGACAATGGGTAATCCACACATACACTGATGGATCACAGATAGCAGGAGAGGACAACATCGGATGTAATATATTTAGTCCACAACTGCAGATGGCCCAAAAATATAAATTAGCAACAACTACTTCTACCTATCTGCCTGAAACAATAGCAGTGTTAAAGGCGATGCAGTGGTGTACGAATGTGAAATACACATCCTATGTAATATTATCGGACTCTAAAAGTGTACTTCAAACAAAATCAAATATAAAGATTTCAAAAACCACCAATGAATAACTATTCCATGTTCGTTATTGGTATTATGAATGTCTCAGAAGGCAGAATCAAATTCCCTGTACAAGGGGCGTTTGAAAAGTCTGTGCAAAAATAAAAACTACTTACGTGTTTTGGGTAAACCTTTTTTATTTTTCGACATAGTCTCCTTTTAGACTTATACACTTCGTCCAACGCTATTCTAAATCGTTGACCCCATCCGTACAATAGGAATTGTCCAAGTCTGCAAAATAGCTATTAATTGCTGCAATCACCTCCTCATTTGATAAAATCTTTGTCCCGCCAGCCATTTCTTCAAATTTGGGAACCAATAGTAGTCCGAGGGAGCCAAATCTGGAGAATGGGGGGGGGGGGGGATGTGAAACGAGCTGGAATCCTGTTTTCATTAATTTTCCGACAACTGCTGAGGTGTGTGCTGGTGCATTTTCGTGATGGAAAAGGACATTTTTTCTGTCCAGTCGCCGGCATTTTTCTTGCAGCTCGGTTTTCAAACGGTTCAATAACGATGAATAATATACACCTGTAATAGTTTTATCCTTTTCCAGATAGTGGATGAGCATTATCACTTGCGAATCCCAAAAGACAGTCGCCATAACCTTTCCGGCAGAAGGAATGGTCTTCGCCTTTTTTGGTGCAGATGCTCCCTTGGTAACCCATTGTTTAGATTTTTCTTTGGTCTCAGGAGTATAGTAATGTATCCGCGTTTCATCCACAGTGACAAAACGACGCTTAAAGTCCTGTGGATTCTTCCTGAACAGCTGCAAACCATCCCTACAACACACTGCACACGATTCCGTTTTCGGTCAAGCGTGAGCAATCGTGGAACCCATCTTGCGGATAGCTTTCTCATGTCCAAATGTTTATGCAAAATAATTATGTATCCATCCGTCTGAGATACCCACGGTACTAGCAATCTCACGCACCTTAACTCTTCTGTCACCCCTCACCATATCATGGATTTTATCAAGGATTTCTGGAGTCGTAACCTCCACAGGGCGTCCAGAACGTTCATCATCACTTGTGCCCATATAGCCACTCCGAAAATTTTGAAATCGCTTATAAACTGTTCTAATCGAAGGTGTAGAGTCACCGTAATGTTTATCAAACCTTCCCTTTAGTCTCCTGAGGCGTTTTGCTTTTCGGAAAGTAATGTTTAATCACCACACAAAATTCTTCTTCGTCCATTTTTTGACAATCATTCGATTTCCTTGATTCACACGAATGCCAAACACAAAAAAATAGACCAATATGACTGAAACTTGATGTGCGTTCTTTCCAAAGATGCTACTAACTAAACATGGCCTCAATACACGCCGGTGATGCCACCTCTCGGACTTTGCACGGACTTTTCAAATGGCCCTCGTATGTGCGTGCAAGCCCATTGTGGAATCCCAGGCAATAAAAAAGCAGATCCGTTATCAAAGCAGGCTACGACCAACGGGACAGCACTACACTTAAAGCTTACCTATACGGAATATGGACAACTTATTCGGAAGAGGACATTCCAATCTTGGCAGGAAGAATGGACACAGAGTACATGATACAAAGGAGGCGAATATGCGCAAATACAATCACGAATTTCGAAACGGCTTTGGTTTGAATACGTATATACAACAAAATGGACCCCAACAGCCAACGTTCACATTAAGTAGAATCAGGTTTAATCATGGGACATTTCCAGAGCATTTATGCCGACTGCATATAAACCAAACACCAGTCTGTGACTGTGACAATACTATATAGGGAGACACGAACCGTATATTATTTCAATGCCAAAAATATAGTGAGGTGAGAAACACGTTTTTAGCATTTGTTATCAAAAATAAAATACTGCAACCAATGTCAGTCCAAGTCCTTGCTATCTGTACCCAACATTAAAAACTACAAGAAGATAATCGAATTTATTTGTAATTGACAGATAAAGGTATAAAGTTTAATACTAAACTATTGGGAACAGGAAAAGAGAAGCTACACCAAAAGAAACGGATACTGAATGAACAAAGTTATTATTAATGGTGTGTAGCCGA
The DNA here is from genome assembly GCF_023864275.1 of Schistocerca cancellata. Lineage (NCBI taxonomy): Eukaryota > Metazoa > Arthropoda > Insecta > Orthoptera > Acrididae > Schistocerca > Schistocerca cancellata. Next base: position 387,137,183 of record NC_064626.1, on the reverse strand, counting down.
AGTAAAAAAATCCAAACACATAAAATAATATAATATCCTTCGTCGCAGCTAAGCCACAGCCTTCTATGTACGCCTGTACTTTGGTTCCAGTAATGAGAGCCTTCTAGAATACACCTGTGCTTACGATCCATATCTAAAAGTTGGAAAAAGTAAGAAAAAGAAGAATACGTCACACGTTCAGATGAACTTTAAAATGTCAGAAAGGCGTGGAACCTGTCTAACATTATCTTCAAACTAAATTAATGAACAAACAGAAAACGAAAAGTCCATAAACCATATATTTTTTAATTCATCTACATCTACATCTACATCTACGTAATTACTCTGCTATTCACAATAAAGTGCCTGACACAAAAAAAATTTTCCTGTAAGGCGGAAATATTTTTTTCAAATATTTCTTCATTTTTCACATGCTGGTTTCTTTAAGCATTGCCTGCAAAATCTTAGCATTTGTTGCCTTTTTCAGATTCTTGCTTTTCACGGTACTGTATTCTTCGAAAGTTAATCGAACAGTTTGGAAGTCAGCCGCCGAGTCGGTAAAGCCAGAGTACTCACAAAGTCTGATCTGTTTGAATAGGGGTTCGTGATGATTCGGCTCTATTAGTGGTGATTTTGAGATATCTTTTCAGGTTCCTTTTACTAATTTTGAATTCAGGTACAGTGTTCCTTTACCGTGTTTGAAAGTATTAGTATATTATTTTCATGCAAGGTTTAATGGTTAATCCATTCAGACATGCGTGTAGTATCATTCTCTTCCACTGAATGCTGCACTGCTAGGTTTCCAGCTTGCATTGCTGAACAGAACGTAGGTTATGTTTTATTCAGTTGGGTGTAATACGAACAATGGTAAAAGCCTGGAACAGTGGTTACTTCACCCTCTCATCTTACAGAAGATAAGTAGAAGCGGAACCAAGTCAGACTGTCACTTTCACTTTATACACGGCCCAAGAGGGTTTTCGTCCAAAGTTATCGTTCCATTTGCATGAAGTAGAGATTTGTTATTCACAAACAATAGTTTTACGTTGTTAACTGAATGACTTAATAGGAGTCAAGTGTGATGTGTAGTTTGAATGCCTTGAGTAACTTTGATTACATCGCTAGTAAATCGTTAAAAAAGACAAGCTGCATTCATAATATCTGTTACTTCTTAAATAAACGAAATATAAATTTATTAAACTTTACATTTTTATCAAAGTATAAATTTTTTTAAAAAAAGTCGCTACAGGGGCCATTCATGTATCTAAGTTTCTCAAAGGAAACAGAAGAATGGAAAGGTTCAAATGGCTATGAGCACTATGCGACTTAACTTCTGAGGTCATCAGTCGCCTAGAACTTAGAACTAATTAAACCTAACTAACCTAAGGACATCACACACATCCATTCCCGAGGCAGGATTCGAACCTGCGACCGTAGTGGTAGCCCAGTTCCAGACTGTAGCGCCTAGAACCGCACGGCCACTCCGGCCGGCTAGAAGGATGGAAAGAAAACAGAGGTTGTGTCAGATGACGATTAGTTCCGCATTAGGAAGTATAAAGGCGCCAGAGACGCAGTTCTGATAATGAAAGATAGGCTTAAGAAAAACGATAATATGTTCATGGGTTTTCTCGAGCTAGGAAAATGTTCGACAATGTAAAATGATACAAGATGTTCGAAATCCCGAGGAAAATACGAGTAAGTTATACAATACAATGTGTACAAGAATCGAGAAGGAGCAATTAGAATCTTAGACCGAGAACGAACTGCACGGATTAAAAATATTGTTAAGAGAGGGACCAGACTTTCGCTCCTACTGTTCAGTATATACGAGGTGCTTCAAGTTCTAAGGCCTACGATTTTTTTTCTAATTAACTACTCACCCGAAATCGATGAAACTAGCGTTACTTCTCGACGTAATCGCCCTGCAGACGTACACATTTTTCACAACGCTGACGCCATGATTCCATGGCAGCGGCGAAGGCTTCTTTAGGAGTCTGTTTTGACCACTGGAAAATCGCTGAGGCAATAGCAGCACGGCTGGTGAATGGGAGCCCACGGAGAGTGTCCTTCATTGTTGGAAAAAGCCAAAAGTCACTAGGAGCCAGGTCAGGTGAGTAGGGAGCATGAGGAATCACTTCAGAGTTGTTATCACGAAGAAACTGTTGCGTAACGTTAGCTCGATGTGCGGGTGCGTTGTCTTGGTGAAACAGCACACGCACAGCCCTTCCCGGACGTTTTTGTTGCAGTGCAGAAAGGAATTTGTTCCTCAAAACATTTTCGTAGGATGCACCTGTTACCGTAGTGGCCTTTGGAACGCAATGGGTAAGGATTATGTCCTCGCTGTCCCAGAACATGGACACCATCATTTTTTCAGCACTGTCGGTTACCCGAAATTTTTTTGGTGGTGGTGATTCTGTGTGCTTCCATTGAGCTGACTGGCGCTTTGTTTCTGGATTGAAAAATGGCATCCACGTCTCATCCATTGTCACAACCGACGAAAAGAAAGCCCCATTCATGCTGTCGTTGTGCGTCAACATTGCTCGGCAACATGCCACACGGGCAGCCATGTGGTCGTCCGTGAGCATTCGTGGCACCCACCTGGATGACACTTTTCGCATTTTCAGGTCGTCATGCAGGATTGTGTGCACAGAACCCACAGAAACGCCAACTCTGGAGGCGATCTGTTCAACAATCATTCGGCGATTCCCCAAAACAGTTCTCTCCACTTTCTCGATCATGTCGTCAGACCGGCTTTTGCGAGCCCGAGGTTGTTTCGATTTGTTGTCACACGATGTTCCGCCTTCATTAAACTGTTGCACCCACGAACGCACTTTCTACACATCCATAACTCCATCACCACATGTCTCCTTCAACTGTCGATGAATTTCAATTGGTTTCACACCGCGCAAATTCAGAAAACGAATGATTGCACGCTGTTCAAGTAAGGAAAACGTCGCCATTTTAAGTATTTAAAACAGTTCTTATTCTCGCCGCTGGCGGTAAAATTCCATCTGCCGTACGGTGCTGCCATCTCTGGGACGTATTGACAATAAACGCGGCCTCATTTTAAAATAATGCGCATGTTTCTATCTCTTTCCAGTCCGGAGAAAAAAAAATCGGAGGCCTTAGAACTTGAATGCACCTCGTACATGGAAGAAACAATGAAGGAAATAGAAAGAAGTTCCAGGAGTGAGGTTAAAATATTGGGTGAAAGGATATCAATGATCAGATTCGCTGATGACATTGCTATCGTCAATGTAAGTGAGGAAGACTTGCAGGACTCTAATGAGCAAAGAACTGGGACTGAGGGAGAACCGAAGAAAGATGAAAGTAATGAGGCATATCACAAATGAGATTAGCGATAAACTTAACATCAAAATTGGGAACTACGAAGTAAACGAAACGAAAGAATTCTGCTATCTCGGAAGCAAAATACCACGCCACGCACTAAGCAAGAAAGACATGAAAAACATCCTAGCTTATCAAACGGGGCATTCCTCGCCAAAAGAAGCCGGCTAATATTGGCCTTAACTTGAGAAGGAAATTTCTGATAATTAATATCTGGATAGAGCATTGCATGGAAGTGGATCATGGGGAAGAAAAAACGATAGGTAGAAAGAAAGAAAGAAAGGGAGAAGGGAGTCGAAGCATTTAAAATGTGCTGCCATAGACAGATGCTGAAAATTAAGTGAATTATAAGAAGTAACGAGGTTCTCCGCAGAATCTTGGAGGAGTGGAACATGTATAAAACACTGATCAAAAAGGAGATGTGTTGAGACACAAAGAAATAACTTCCGTGTTACTTGAGAATGTACGAACTGTAGGAGGAGACAGAGAATGGAATACATCCAGAAAATAACTGAGTGCGCTGGGTGCAAGTGCGACTCTGAGATCAAGATTGTGGCACACGAGAGGAGCTTTATGACCGGCATCTTCCATCCAGTCAGAAAGCTGCTCACCCAAAGAAAAAATGATCAGTCATTTATTTGAGAACCACCATTTTTTATTACAAATTCGTGTAAAGAAATATGAAGGTTTTAGTTGGACTGCTTTCTTCGCTTTGTGGTAGTTGGTGCTGCAATAGTCACAAACATATGGTTCACAATTTTAGACGAACAGTTGGTAACAGGTAGGTTTTTTAATTTAAAATACAGAACGTAGGTACGCTTGAACATTTTATTTCGCTTGTTCCAATGTGATAAATGTACAATTGTGAACTTATCATTTCTGAGAACGCATCCTGTTACAACGTGATTACCTGTAAATACCACATTAATGCAATAAATGCTCAAAATGATGTCCGTCAACCTCAATGCATTTGGCAATACGTGTAACGACATTCCTCTCAACAGCGAGTAGTTCGCCTTCCGTAATGTTCGTATATGCATTGACAATGCGCTGATGCATGTTGTCAGGCGTTGTCGGCGAATCACGATGGCAAATATCCTTCAACTTTCCCCACAGAAAGAAATCAGGGGACTTTAGATCCGGTGAACGGGAGGGCCTCGGTATGGTGCTTCGACGACCAATCCACCTGTCATGAAATATGCTATTCAATACCGCTTCAACCGCACGCGAGCTATGTGCCGGACATCCATCATGTTGGAAGTAGATCGCTATTCTGTCATGCAGTGAAACGTCTTGTTGTACCATCGGTAGAACATTACGTAGGAAATCAGCATACATTGCACCATTTAGAATGCCATCGATAAAATAGGGGCCAATTATCCTTCCTCCCATAATGCCGCACCATACATTAACCAGCCAAGGTCACTGATGTTCCACTTGTCACAGCCATCGTCGATTTTCCGTTGCCCAATAGTGCATATTACGCCGGTTTACGTTACCGCTGTTAGTGAATGACGCTTCGTCGCTGAATAGAACGTGTGCAAAAATTCTGTCATCGTATCGTAATTTCTCTTGTGTCCAGTGGCAGAACTATACACGACGTTCAAAGTCGTCGCCATGCAATTCCTGGTGCATAGAAATATGGTACGGGTGCAAATCGATGTTGATGTAGTATTCTCAACACTGACGTTTTTGAGATTCCCGATTCTTGCGCAATTTGTCTGCTACTGATGTGCGGATTAGCCGCGACAGCAGCTAAAACACCTACTTGGGCATCAAATGTTTCAGGCCGTGGTTGACGTTTCACATGTGGCTGAACACTTCGTGTTTCCTTAAACAACGTGACTATCCGGCGAACAGTCCGGATACTTGAGGACACTTGGAAGATACCGAGCAGCATACATAGCACACGCCCGTTCGACATTTTGATCACAATAGCCATACTTCAGCACGATATACGTAGACGTTTCCCTCAATTGGTAAACGGTCCATTTTAACACGGGTGTAAGTAGGCTGTTTATATTTTCTTATTGGCAACGTTACGTAGCGCTCTGTATGAAAATCACTGGCTGTGCTGTGTGCAGTCTGTGGCTAGTTTGCATTGTTGTCTGCCATTGTAGTGTTGGGCAGCGGCAGCTGGATGTGAACAGAGCATAGCGTTGCGCAGTTGGAGGTGAGCCGCCAGCAGTGGTGGATGTGGGGAGAGAAATGGCGGAGTTTTGAGATTTGTAAGACTGGATGTCATGAACTGCTACACATATTATGATTTTTGAACACTATTAAGGTAAATACATTGTTTGTTCTCTATCAAAATCTTTCATTTGCTAGCTATGCCTATCAGTAGTTAGTGCCTTCAGTAGTTTGAATCTTTTATTTAGCTGGCAGTAGTGGCGCTCGCCGTATTGCATTAGTTCGAGTAACGAAGATTTTTGTGAGGTAAGTGATTTGTGAAAGGTATAGGTTAATGTTAGTCAGGGCCATTCTTTTGTAGGGATTTTTGAAAGTCAGATTGCGTTGCGCTAAAAAATATTGTGTGTTCGTTTAAGCACAGTCGTGTATAATTGTTCCAAGGGGACGTTTCACGGGTAATGTATCACGAAGCAAATACCGTCCGCACTGGCGAAATGTTACGTTATACCACGTTCTTATGCGTTTGTGACTACTACAGCGTCATCTATCACAAAGCGAAATAAGTGGTCCAACTAAAACATTCATATTTCTTTACGTACTACAGGAATATGTAATTAAAATGGGGTTTCCTATTTTAAAAAACGCAGTTGATATACGTTTGACCTATGGCAGCGCCATCTAGCCGACCAACCATAGCGCCATCTGGTTTCCTTCTTCAAGCTAGACAAGTTTTGTTCTTTGTAGTTCTCTCGTTTGACGCTTATTTCGTGAGATATTTGGCCCGGTCACGATCAATGGACCACCCTGTATATAACATTTTTTTTTTAAGCTGTCGCCCCATATTATTTTATACGCAATCAATAACATGAGATGTCACAATACTAATGGTGTTGGCTGCATCGCAATACGTCACTTACATCCCGAGAAATTGGAACGCAAAGGCGACGCGTGAAATGAAAGAAACGCACTGCTGTTGCACTTCCCGCGAAGCAAGCATGACGCGCATGTTGCTCGTAATCGCGGTGTGATTGACGTACATATTCTTATTTTCACTGTTATCACGAGGACCGAAAGTAATAATAGGGATTTCTGCCACAAACGTTGATATGCACATAACGGTGTCCCTCATGCGTGTGGTGTTTATCTGCACACAGACTACGGAACAGTACCGGGATGTGTACGCCGCCCCGTTACACCGCCCAGGCCAACCCTTCACCTTTGCAGTTGTATAGAGGAACGGGCTGCAGTCGGCGCTGTGTATGGGAACGTCTTACGAGGCAGATTGCTTTGTGTGGAAGTATGTTCAGGTACATGGCACCGGTATACTATACTCTGTGATTGCCGTCACTGTTGTAATCGTGATATTAATTTACCTGTCCATCCGTTCTAAGCATTCGACATGATATTCTCAAATCAGGAAATGGTTGACGTGATATTACAGTACGGTGAATACTACCAAAATGGCACACGTGCGGCACAGGTGTACGCCCATCCGAGCCGCACTACCTTCATGAACATTGTTAGAAGGCTACGCGTGATAGGACGATTGTCTCCACGAACGCAGATCCGGAACAGACGCGTAACACTTCAAGCAGCAGAGGCAACTGTTACGGTGGCCGCTGCAATAAAACCTCAATTCATGAAATGGAGAGAGAGAGAGAGTTGGGAATCTCTCGAACAAGCGTCATGCGTATTCTGCATATCACATGGCGCTCCGTCAAGGCCTCCATGACAACGACGGCCACAGACGCCTGGAATTCTGTCAGTGGTTTCTGCGGCAAGGCCATGACTTTATGCGTAGGGGACTGTTTACCGATGAGGCCATGGTTGCAAATCATGGGATGTCAACTTACGCAATATGCACTACTGGTCACCAGAAAACGTACACTGGATTCGCCGAGTTGAACATCAACGTCAGTGGTGTGTCAGTGTATGGTGTCGTATTGGAGAACACATCAGTGGCCCATACGTCTTAACGGGCGACAGTACGACCGTTCCCGAGATGTACCTTACTTGGACTGATGAAGACCTACCCACTGATCTGCGTCAAATAATGTGTGAAACAGCAATAAGGAATAGCTCAGTAGTCAGTACAATTGAAGGGGAATGGAAATATCTAAAAAGGGTAATCACAAAAGTTGGATAGAAAAACGTAGGTACAAAGAAGGTTACTGCAAATAACCCGTCGGTAAGAGGAGAAATACAGGGTGATTATAATTAAAATTAAACTTCCAAACCGCTGTAGAAATAATGACGTCAAATTACAAAGGAATGTTATTAGAGAAGGGGGAAAACGTATGGCAGGAGAAAAAAATAGAGCGAAAATTGATTAATAGATGGCGCTGTATGTGTCAGAATACGTAAATGAAAACACCTGTCTTGCGCACGACCCATTTAAGTTGGTATAAACACGCTGGGTACATGGCTTTTCCTGCTTTCGCGTCTGCGACATTCGCCATGACTGTCTCAATGCAGGATCGCGCTCTGCTTGTAAAGCTGTATTACAAGAATGGTGACTGTGCACGTGTCGCTCTGCAGAAGTTCCGGGCACTGAAGGGTTTGAAAAAAGGCGTTGGTCCGATGACTGCTGTGGGTCTGGGGAAATAATTCGGAATTTCGAAAAGAATTTTCGGTATGAAACCTGATAGAGTGAGGAAACGAATTGATTAGATGTCAGTGGAAGCAGTGGCCACAGAAATGCAGGAGGGGACGAGTGGTGGTGTGCAAATGTGTAGTGCACGGAGAATTGCCCGAACATTGGACATACCCTTGAGCACGGTGCGTAAAATCCTGCGAAACATCATTATTTGTATCCATTAAAAATTACCCATGTGCACGAGTTGCTTCCTGTTGACCTCCCAGCAAGAGAGACAATTGCTTTAGAATTTCTTGCTCCCATAGAAGTGGACAATGATTGGTCATGGAAGATTTTGCGGACAGACGAAGCCTACTTCCATCTGACAGGGTGGAAAACGGAAAATCCACACGCAAATCAACCAGTACCACATCATCCCGGAAAGGTCACTGTGCGGTGTGTGTCTACAGCATCATTTATCACAGGGCCATATTGTTTCGAAGGGACAACTGCTTCCGGTCCTGTTACCTGGGTCACTGGTAAGCGCTATGAGCGTCTTTTGAGCAACTACGTAATTCCAGCTCACCAACAGCGTGGCTGTGTGGATGGGATCATTTTTATGCAAGATGGCGCACCTCCGCATATTGCAATTCCAGTTAAGCAGCTGCTGAAGCAGCATTTCGGAAGTGCTAGAACTATCAGCCGCCATTTCCCTACAGCCTGGCCGTCCCGATCACCTGATCTTAATCCGCGTGACTTCTGGCTGTGGGGCCATCTGAAAGATGTTGTGTCCGGTGTTCCGATTGCAAACTTATCTGCGTTGAAGGCACGCATTGCGCAACACATTCTGAACGTGATCCAAGAAACACTTCGATCAGTTGCGGAACATGCTGTTTCTCGGTTTCAACTTGTTGCAGAAAACGCTACACAGCATATTGAACAAGTTTTGAGCCAGCTACACGGAAATTAATAATCCAATTTGATTTTGATTGATACTTTTTATGCGGTTTTTGGTCTCAGGACAATTAAATACCGATTTTTCCCATCCGATGTCATATGACCTTCCCGTGGTGGATGGGCTTACGAAACTAACAGTATCACACTTGTACACCCATGCACACTGAGTAGTACAGTTTGTTTACTGTCAATCTTACACCTTAGGCATTGTTGTATGATTCATTTGACATTTGTAGTCGACCAGTACTAAATTCTGATGCTTACAGCGCCATCTATTGCTACATTTTGTAACTATTTACTTTTCTTCTACGTTTTCTCCCTTCTCCGATAATAGTCCATTGCAATTCGATGTCATTCTGACCAGTGGTGTTATTTCTGCAGCGGTTTGGAAGTTTAACTTTAATTATAATCACCCTGTATTTCTCCTCTTACCGACGGGTTATTTGCAGTAACCTTCTTTGTACCTACGTTTTTCTATCCAACTTTTGTGATTACCCTTTTTAGACATTTCCATTCCCCTTCAATTGTACTGACTACTGAGCTATTCCTTATTGCTGTTTCACACATTATTTGACGCAAATCAGTGGGTAGGTCTTCATCAGCCCAAGTAAGGTACCTCTCGGGAACAAAAGTTTAAGTACGTGGTATCACGTAACATTCTGCCAGTGCGGACGGTATTTGCTTCGTGATATATTAACCGTGTTATAATGGACCGTTTACCAATTGAGGAAAAGGGCGATATCGTGTTGATGTATGGCTATTGTGATCAAAATGCGCAACGGGCGTGTGCTATGTATGCTGCTCGGTATCTTCCAAGTGTCCTCCAAGTATCCGGACCGTTCGCCGGATAGTTATGTTCTTTAAGAAAACAGGAAGTGTTCAGCCACATGTGAAACGTCAACCACGACCTGCAACAAGTAGTTGTTTAAGCTGCTGTCGCGGATAATCCGCACATCAGTAGCAGACAAATTGCGCGAGAATCGGGAATCTCATAAACGTCGGTTTTGAGAATGCTACATCAACATCGATTGCACCCGTACCATATTTCTATGCACCAGGAATTGCATGGCGACGACTTTGAAAATCGTGTATAGTTCTGCCACTGGGCAAAAGAGAAATTGCGGGACGATGGCAGATTTTTTGCACGCGTTCTATTTAGCGACGAAGCGTCATTCACCAACAGGGGTAACGTAAACCGGCATAATATGCACTATTGGGCACCGGAAAATCCACGATGGCTGCGACAAGTGGAACATCAGCGACTTTGGCTGGTTAATGTATGGTGCGGCATTATGGGAGGAAGGATAATTGGCCCCTATTTTATCGATGGCAATGTAAATGGTGCAATGTATGCTGATTTCCTACGTAATGTTCTACCGATGTTACAACAAGATGTTTCACTGCATGACAGAATGGCGATGTACTTCCAACATGATGGACGTCCAATATCTGGCGTGCGAGTGGCTCTGAGCACTATGGGACTTAACAGCTATGGTCATCAGTCCGTTAGAACTTAGAACTACTTAAACCTAACTAACCTAAGGACATCACACAACACCTAGTCATCACGAGGCAGAGAAAATCCCTGACCCCACCGGGAATCGAACCCGGGAACCCGGGCGCGGGATCTGGCGTGCGGTTGAATCGGTATTGAATAGCATATTTCATGACAGGTGGATTGGTCGTCGAAGCACCATACCGTGGCCCGCACGTCCAACGGATCTGACGTCCCCGGATTTCTTTCTGTGGGGAAAGTTGAAGGATATTTGCTATCGTGATCCACCGACAACGCCTGACAACATGCATCAGCGCATTGTCAATGCATATACGAACATTACGGAAGGCGAACTATTCGCTGTTGAGAGGAATGTCGTTACACGTATTGCCAAATGCGTTGAGGTTGACGGATATCATTTTGAGCATTTATTGCATTAATGTGGTATTTACAGGTAATCACGCTGAAACAGTATGCGTTCTCAGAAATGATAAGTTCACAAAGGTACATGTATCACATTGGAACAAGCGAAATAAAATGTTCAAACGTACCTACGTTCTGTATTTAATTTAAAAAAACCTACCTGTTACCAACTGTTCGTCTAAAATTGTGAGCCATATGTTTGTGACTATTACAGCGACATCTATCACAAAGCGAAAAAAAGTGGCCAACTAAAACATTCATATTTCTTTACGTACTTCAAGAATATGTAATGAAAAATGGGGGTTCCTATTAAAAAAAAAACGGCGTTGATAACTGTTCGAGCTATGGCAGCGCCATCTAGCGGGCCAACCATAGCGCCATCTGGTTTTTCTCTTCAAGCTATACAAGTTTCGTTCTTTGTAGGTTTTTCGTTTGATGCTTATTTCGTGAGATATTTGGCCCGGTCACGATCAATGGACCATCCTGTATATGCATGAAACTGCCAAATGTTTTAGTACGCCGGCCCGCGAGCTAAATGGGCTTAACGGTAAGTGAAAGAAGAATACAGTACGACGAGAAAGTATCGTTCATGTTGAAACGTCCCCTTAGAAAAATTTATACAAGACTGTGCCTAAACTGACACACAATATTTTTTTAGCGCGACGATCAATGGACCATCCTGTATATGCATAAAACTTCCAAATGTTTTAGTACGCCGGCCCGCGAGCTAAATGGGCTTAACGGTAAGTGAAAGAAGAATACAGTACGACGAGAAAGTATCGTTCATGTTGAAACGTCCCCTTAGAAAAATTTATACAAGACTGTGCCTAAACTGACACACAATATTTTTTTAGCGCAACGCAATCTGACTTTCAGATATCCCTACAAAGGAATGGCCCTGACTAACATTAACCTGTAGCTTTCACAAATCACTTACCTCACAAAAATCTTCGTTACTCAAGCTACTGCAATGCAGCGAGCGCCACTACTGCCAGCTAAATAAAAGATTCAACCTACGGAAGGCACTAACTACTGATAGGCATAGTTAGCAAATGAAAGATTTTAATAGAGAACAAACAATGTATTTACATTAATAGTCATAATATATATAGCAGTTCATAATATCCAGTATAACAAATTTCAAAACTCCGCCATCTCTCTCCCCACATCCACCACTGCTGGCGGCTCACCTCCAACTGCGCAACGCTACGCGCTGTTCACATCCAGCTGCCGCTGCCCAACACTACAATGGCAGACAACAATGCAAACTAGCCACAGACTGCACACAGCACAGCCAGTGATTTTCATACAGAGCGCTACGTAACGTTGCCAATAAGAAAACATAAACAGCCTACTTACATAAAGGAAACATAAACAGCCTACTTACATAGCCCCCATGCTCCCCACAAAAAATTTTACAAATTGTTTTGGGCAGTGGCCAATAATGATTTGAAAAAAATTTTCATAATTACAATAACAAAGATATCAAATGCACACACTTATTTATACAATGTTGGTCAAAAGCTAAAATTTTCTCACAGTCCATAAAGACAGTCCAGATTGTTCATCACAGTAAAATTTCAGTGTTTTTTTTTTCAAAGTCTGAGCAGTAAAAGACAATGCACACGGAAGTAGTGGATTTCCATGCAGTCTTGAAGAAGTAGTGTTGTCCTTCCAACTGAAAGACAGTGCTGACTCTTGACATGCTGACAGGTAATGGGTCACAACAGAGCAAACACACAGCAGAGTCATTCGACGTTTTGAAGAAGATTGGTAGGTAGGTCATCACAGAGCAGACCCACTGTAGTCCTGGTAGAGAGTATGGTATTGGTGGGCCACCAGAGGTGCAGACCCACTGCAGTCCTTGTAGAAATAATGGTACTGGTGAGTCAGCAAAGGTGTAGACCCACTGTAGTCCTTGTAGAGATAATGGTACTGGTGAGTCATCAAAGATGCAGACCCACTGTAGTCCTTGTGGAGATGGCCAGCAGCCATCTATTGTGACTGTGCAGGTGCACAATCACCATTGAAGAGTCTTGCAGATAATATAGCAAGTCCATAACCACCATTTGTGCACTCACAAAGTTTTTGGAATTGTCCTTAGAACCAGCAATGCTGTTATCCAGTCCCTTGCTGAATTAGTAACACACGTGCAAACACTAACAGTCCCTACTTCTCACATATTGTCCATATACTATGACCAACGAAAAGTGTGCAGTGAAATGTAACTTACAAGTTAATAATATGATGAACTGGTGTCAATTACAATCTTATAACATAAGAATACAATTACAAAGGTACAAAATACATCATTAAAGAACATAACAATACAGATAACATTTGTAGTAATACAGGCTTTACAAAAGAATAGAAATAACATATACATCAGTGTTACAAGAATTATGGCATAAGTAAATACATAAAAGATCAGAATAATTATTGAAACATCAACTTCACACATGAGCATTAAAACAAAACAGAATAAATAATGTCTAAGCATATTTACAAGGTAAATAACATATTATTAATGCAAATTATATTTGAGGATAACAGTATTCCTCATCATAGTGAATATAGCTTAATATTAAAAGAAGAAAAAATTCTATGAATCTACACAGAGACAGGAAGAAAACAAATACACAAGGGTACACAAACACATAGTGGGATAACAAAAAAGGAAAGGACAGGGTTCGTTTTCAGTGTAACATTTGGTACTGCAGTCCAACCCAAAACTTCATTCCATAGATCTTTCGTCTTATTTCAACCTTTGCTTCCACCAAAAAAATCCTATCCAAGCATGCTTTCTGTATTTTTCTCGCATAACCTCTCAGTGCATTTCTTCAAATTCCTCACAACTCATTCTCTTATATGCTACCCCCTCTTAAGCTAACTTAAATCTACTGAGCTCAGATGCTAAACTAAGGGATGAGGCAATGCAGCAGCACAAAACAATTAACACGAACAGCAATGACAAAAAAATTCAAATTGGCAAAGTAAGCAACAATATTACAACTAATATAAGGCAATGAGCAGCAAACAAGAGAAATAAATCAGTAATAAACTGGCTTAGCAGAGTAACACAAAGTCAAATTCAGTAACACTATGCCTGGCAAACAGCAGTAAATTATACCTAAACATGACATAGCTCAAGCAGAAAAAATATTACAGTAAAAATGGCCATGTTTAATAGCTATGTCACATCTTAACACTAGAGTGATGCATCACAAAAACTTACTCTCCCAAAAAAAAAATTACCAAGTAGTTGAAAAGAAAATTATATATGCAGTTACTGTTATTAGTCCCTTCTTGTTGTTCTTTCCATTCCAAGAGCTCCTTTTCCAAAGAATGTGGGTCATAAAATAATTATTTAATAGATCTGTTGACAGAAAGTGTTCACATTAGCAAATGCATTTAATTTTATTTTATAAAGCCAATGCTGCAACACAGCTGGAAAACAGATATCAAATGAAATAAGCAACTATGAAAGGCAAAGCATAAAAATATCATTCAATAGTCATGTGACATTTCATAAGTTTTCTCCCAACTCTCGTAGAAAGACGCTTGTCATAATCAGGTGTGCAGATGTAAGTATCTTTCCAAGTAATGAGCGTGTCATATTTGCGATGCTCTCTCTAAAGGAATGTCAATGGCGAGGATAATGGCCTCTTTTTTTTTCTCCACCTGCGCCTCTGAAAGGCACTAATGGCTTTTTTCCAGGCGTCTGTCGCACAGCTGGGTGCCCACGACGCATTACGTGCAGGTGGTCACTTAACTTTCTTACGGAAATATTTACGACAGCAGTTTCCGCTACAGTGACAGTCTCATATAAAAATATTTCACAGGTCAAGAATTTACGTTGCAAATGTGTAGAAACAAAATCTTATGAATATAACAGTGTCCAAAAAATTTTCGCCGGCATTGTGATACATTCACGCATTTACACACATTTCATAACTCTTAAAGTACGATTCTTGGTTTCCAACAACCTTTTTCACAAGTCAGAGTCCCTAACCACTATTCATTACTCCTTACCTTATTACACATATATATATATATTCGTCGACACGTCAATCTTGCGACGACACTTCAATATTTCATCATAATAAATACATAGCATAATCAAATTCCTCATATAGCATCAGCTTATTGATCATAAACATACCGCAACAGCATAATACACATCGTTGTAGCAAAAATAACATCATAACACCTCAGTCAAATCTCAAAAATGTCGTAGCTTTCTGCAATAATTTCAAACCATAAAAAATTCTCTGCTCATGTCAAAAGTGTCATCTGCCTCAAACGTACTTTAAAAATCGTGATCCCATACCAAATATATCATGCAAAGCTCTCATAATATCACAATGGGTCCGAAAAAATATGAACAATTCACAAAGTACAGACAAAATACAATTTCGTAAGTGTGAAGTTACCCAACTGTGTAATTGCGTAAACATGTGTCACTGATGTAGTAAAAAAAATGTTTGTTTCTCTGTTAAATAATCAGGTGGCTGTGTAATTCTGTGTTGGAGAAATACGGTATCGATGTGTAAAGTTGTATAAGCAAATACCATATTAGCTAGGGCTCCTTGTGCTTGCCAAACACATGGTACACAAAGTAAGCGTGTACCCCCCTGAGGATTATTGTAATTATACCCTCGGGTGTTACAGATTACAGCAATGGAATGAAATGTATCACGGAAAACTTTCTTTGTAATTCAAAAATCTTTAAAAATAAATGGTTTAGGTACAAAATTAATCACTCAAATACGTGTCCTGTAGCGCTAAATGTGCGCCTTGCTGTAAGATAATCTCTGTGGAAGTGTCGTAGTTATTGTCCTCCGAAAGCTAAGTTCTGCAGAAGTCAATGTACTTACCTAATGATAAACAAAAGTGAAATGCTTTGCGTATAGATATCTTAGTTATTACGCTTATTGTTGTGATGATGAAAGTACTGTGCTGTAACGTATTGTTGTCCTACGGAAAAGGCTGTCTCATTGTAGCTATACCACAAAAGTTACTACACTCCTGGAAATTGAAATAAGAACACCGTGAATTCATTGTCCCAGGAAGGGGAAACTTTATTGACACATTCCTGGGGTCAGATACATCACATGATCACACTGACAGAACCACAGGCACATAGACACAGGCAACAGAGCATGCACAATGTCGGCACTAGTACAGTGTATATCCACCTTTCGCAGCAATGCAGGCTGCTATTCTCCCATGGAGACGATTGTAGAGATGCTGGATGTAGTCCTGTGGAATGGCTTGCCATGCCATTTCCACCTGGCGCCTCAGTTGGACCAGCGTTCGTGCTGGACGTGCAGACCGCGTGAGACGACGCTTCATCCAGTCCCAAACATGCTCAATGGGGGACAGATCCGGAGATCTTGCTGGCCAGGGTAGTTGACTTACACATTCTAGAGCACGTTGGGTGGCACGGGATACATGCGGACGTGCATTGTCCTGTTGGAACAGCAAGTTCCCTTGCCGGTCTAGGAATGGTAGAACGATGGGTTCGATGACGGTTTGGATGTACCGCAATACAGCGAGCGCCACTACTGCCAGCTAAATAAAAGATTCAACCTACGGAAGGCACTAACTACTGATAGGCATAGTTAGCAAATGAAAGATTTTAATAGAGAACAAACAATGTATTTACATTAATAGTCATAATATATATAGCAGTTCATAATATCCAGTATAACAAATTTCAAAACTCCGCCATCTCTCTCCCCACATCCACCACTGCTGGCGGCTCACCTCCAACTGCGCAACGCTACGCGGCTGTTCACATCCAGCTGCCGCTGCCCAACACTACAGTGGCAGACAACAATGCAAACTAGCCACAGACTGCACACAGCACAGCCAGTGATTTTCATACAGAGCGCTACGTAACGTTGCCAATAAGAAAACATAAACAGCCTACTTACATAAAGAAAGCATAAACAGCCTACTTACAGTGTTTGCGATCTCAGAGTGAATTTTTCACTCAGCAACACCGTTTGCTGGATTTTGAAACTTCTTGGATGATTAAAACTATAAAATAGAAGGGCCCGCACCCGGAATGTCGCCTTTGGCGGAAACCTGCTCTTGTCGACTGAGCTATCCAGGCACGAATCACGATGCACGACTTCATTCTGGAAAGAATTCCGTGAGCTGTGCCAAAACGCCTCTGCACACGTCTTTTCTTCTAGGAGTTGCAGACCAACCGCGTGCACAGGAGGGTGTGGAAAGCAAGAGAGCTGTAATGGCAAAAGTGAAGCTGTGAGAACCGGTCGTGAGTAATGCGCCGGTGGCTAGGTTCTGGGTTTATGTGGAAGCGCACAGAAGGACATCTCTTGTAAGTAAGTGATGGTGCCAAAAGCTAAGCTGTCGGTCTCCGTAAGCAGCCATGTGTTGTATGGCGGAGCGTACCTGGTACCACTACTACTCATTCGAACGTCATCTTTCTTTTTTTTCCCGGTCTGTATGCCGTATCTTCACGGAGCTGACATGTAAGTTTTCATATTTGTCAGTATTAGTACTAGATGATGTGCCGGATGCCTTTCCTGTCGTGACTCATCCCTCCCGCCCCCCTCTGACCTTTCCCTGCCGTGTGACGGAATTGTGTACCTCAGCTGTCTGCATCTAGTGTTACCCTATGCGCAAGTGTGCCAACGCTTTTCCCCTCTAACGGTTAGCGGTCCACGTAGCTGAGGTGGGCCCGATATCCACGTAGAGGTTGTAAGAACTCGCCTAAAAACGCTTCCGGCCAACGTCGTTAATCCGCAGGGCAGATCCGAAACGGGGCCGGCGTCCCTCCCCGAATCCCGGAGGCAGCCTGCTAACTGGGAGGGTCACTCACTGGAATGTCACGACGGGCGGATAGAGGTAAGATCGATTTTGCGGTGGTTCATATTTGGCTACCGCCTCTGCAGCTGGTATACGGCACCAGTGATAAAGTGGAGGCGGCAGCTGGCAGTCGGCAGCAGGTGGGTGGGTGGGGCGGCCGTCCTTTGTGCGGCGTGATCGACAGCAGCCCTCGAGGAGCAGGTCGATAGCGCGCCGCGGACCCACGCTCGCTACTCGCTACTCGCCACTCGCGGCTACGCACTCCGTCTCCCTTGCTACGCTCTTTATTCTGCAGCTCAGCCTGCGGCGTTTCAAGTTCCGTTCACACTCGCTATTGCCAATAAACCTTTCACTGATAACTCATACAGCTGGTTACGTTGTAACTGCAACGTCACTGTAGAACTCTCTAGTATGTAAATTACATCTTACTGCCTACGTTACACGCCACACCATGTTAGACACAATGATTCAGATAAGTTGTTCACTTTATAGATTTTCGAATCCTTTTAAAATATTATAAGCTGTGTTTCCAACCACGATGTAGAGTGCGGACTTTTCGTGGACTGGCCACAAGGTCTGCCACAAGCTTGTACCGCAGCGTGGTCCAGCTCAGTGGCAAAGTGAGTGTGCACTAAGCGAATTAAATCAATACTTTTAACATCAGATTTGGGTTATTCAAAAAATTACCTCTCGTTTGTTATGTATGAGTTGATTAAACTGTTGTTTCGAATGTTGTTGTAAGTAAGCTTTAATTATTCGCGGTAAAACTTCAAGTCATTATCGTCTTGCCTATGGGCTCGTGGAGGCTGACGAATTTTTCGGGTTCTAATTTTATTAATTAACTCTGCAATATTGGAAGACGGCGAATATTGGCAGAGCCTTGCCAGCTGTTAGTTTCAAATTCAGGCAGCAGCTTCTTGCCGCGGATGGAAACGATAGTAGCCACCGTTTTCGCGGAACTTGCTGCCACTTCAGCAGTCCCATCCACTGAGCCAAGGGCTCTGAGCGCTGTAGATGGGAGCTAACGGTAGCAGCAGCGCCGGTTTGGTTGGATACACGACCCTTTTCTTGTCACCTGATGCTTATTGTCTCGAGTGCTTTGCGACCAAAAAAGTGACGTAAGACGCCATGATCACCTCAGTTGTTACTACTCGATCGAGTTGAACGGTGAGTATGCGGTTACGACGGTCAGGACTTCGGCATCTTACCATCGGGAACCATGGTTTGTGTTCTGCTTACCGCTATGGACCGTTCCACTTGCGAGGTTGAAGGTAGTTCAGTTCAGTTCCGACTTCACATTTGGAATGCTGCTACTCGTTCAGTACGCGACAGACCAGGCGATATTTAAAATCATACCAGAATAGTTGTCTGGTGCTTCCATTATCTTTCATGACAGTGAAAGAAGTTCTCCATATTTCCTCAACTTGCACTCTTTCGTTGTTCAAGGCTCTATGAGAATGGCTCTGAGCATTATGGGACTCAACATCTGAGGTCATCAGTCCCCTAGACTTAGAACTACTTAAACCTAACTAACCTAAGGACATCACACACATCCATGCCCGAGGCAGGATTCGAACCTGCGACCGTAGCGGTCGCGCAGTTCCAGACTGAAGCGCCTAGAACCGCTCTGCAACACTGGCCGGCGTTGTTCAAGGGCGGGACCGTTTTAATTCAATACTTTCCATACAATGAATTACATTATATATTCTTGCGCTGCAGCAAGAAGCAATAGCACCTGGGTTTCACTAATTTACAGTTGTACTCATGTATCAGGCTACCTCGCCATTTTATTACAAGTTATTGGATGAACAGTATGGCCGAGTTTCACTGGAAAAGATGCATTTTCTGTAATCTGTAGCTTTCCCAGCCGTTGTGGCTGAGCGGTTCTAGGTGCTTCAGTCGGGAACCGCGCTGCTGCTACGGTCGCAGGTTCGAATCCTGTCTGGAGCATGAGTGTATTTCATGTCCTTAGTTTAGTTGGGTTTAAGTAGTTCTAAGTCTAGGGAACTGATGACCTCAGATGTTAAGTCTCATAGTGGTTAGAGCCATTTGAACCATTTTATCTGTAGCTTTCCTCTTTTGTCCTACCCATTATGTTAATTAACTGTCAAGTGAACCGCTGCTAGAAGAGAACTAGTTCGCCACCACACCAGCCACGGTAGCGACAGAGCCGACAAAACTCGCTTCTTGCTGGGGTCGTCTGCAGAAGCAATTTTTCAGCCACATCCCTTCAAATTGAGATTCACTGGCATTCACGCCATCATCTATAGAACCTAACAACTGCTATAATAGAATTTTTAAGAAAGTGATCTCCTAACGACATATGACCTCTTTTCATAGCTGTCTTCATTACAGCTTCATTACAGCTTCATTACAACTTCTGTTGTCCAAATGGAAATACAAAACCCAGAGTGAATATTACTCTCTGAGAGGGAGATGTCGTGTGACTAAGGCCTCCCGTTGCCGTTCGCCGGGTGCAAGTCTTTGATTTGACGCCACTTCGGCGACTTGCGCATCGGTGGGGATGAAATGATGATGATTTAGGACAACGCCTAGTCCCTGAGCGATCTCCGACCAAGCCGGGAACCGAACCCGGGCCCTTAGGATTGACATTTTGTCGCGCTGACCACTCATCTACCGGAGGCGAACTATTACTCTCTGTAGCGGAGTGTGTGCAATTATGAAACTTCGTGGCCCATTAAAACTATGCACTGGACTGGCTGCCTGTTCCGGGTGAGATTCCCTGCCAGCGTGAAGTTTTCATATGCCCGTAGTTTTTGACCTTGTAATAATTTATGTTGTTAGTATCATAGACCTCAGAGAGACAAAATGAACTGCGTTTCACTCTTATAAATATGAGAAGTGTTAAAAAGAGCGATCAAAAAGTTTCTATTTGAGGACGTTGCAACGTAGCGCGACTTCGATGCAGGTATATGAGCACCGACATGTAGGCTAGTGATTAGTGTGGCATTCGTGTCTTTCCGACATGTGTGCGGTAAACGCGGAAACGTGAACTATGACAACATTATAAGCAAAGGTGTCCAAACAGGACCAACGCGCTGTCAAAGGTAAAACACCGGAAAACATCACGGAAGAATGAAGAATTTGTATGGGGCACCCTGTCTGTTGAAAACAACCGGTGTGGAATGGTGCGTCAAGTTCCGTGCTGGTCGCATTCGATACAAGACGCCGGTCGAACTGGGGGGCCAGCGTCGTCCATTACGGACATGTAGTAGACATTTTAGCACGCGTCCTACAGCCCTGATCTCTCCCCATGCGATTACCACGTCTTCGGTCCCTTAAAAACGCCTTGAAGAGACGACAATGACTGTTGGACGAGGACTTGCAGCGGGCAGTTACGCCGGCCGGTGTGGCCGAGTGGTTCTAGGCGCTACAGTCTGGAACTGCGCGACCGCTACGGTCGCAGGTTCGAATCCTGCCTCGGGCATGGATGTGTGTGATGTCCTTATGTTAGTTACGTTTAAGTAGTTCTAAGTTCTACGGGACTGATGACCTCAGAAGTTAAGTTCCATAGTGCTCAGAGCCATTTGAACCATTTATTTGGCCAGTTACGGACTCCTCACGCACCAGGACTCGGTGTTCTGCCAAACGCGCATCTTCAACCTGGTGCGTCCGTAGGATGATTGCCTCAATGCTCACGGCGATTTTGTCCGGTTGGCACAGCGATTCTGTACGGCCTTCGAACGGGAACTTTTTGATTGCTGTTTATGTAATCACGAAATACGTTTCATACATAAAAACCTAATATGAGGACATTTATGTCACCTACGGAAATGTCACGTCCCGCTGAAGGGACGCTCCAGATCGACGCAGCTATTGGAATCCGTTTAAGTTATCAAGTATTAGAAATTACCACAGAATACTGCAACAAACATTTTCAGTTAGTGGTGTAAGAATTTTGTGTTGACTTGTTTTACAACAGAATTATGCTACTCTAAACGGTTCTAGAAATATACCAAATGAAACGCTTATGAATCATCCTGTACATTCATTTTGCGACGGCCAGTTCTCCAGTGCCTCACTGGAATTAGTTTAGTAGTGGATAACCTCTCTTTAAAAACTAGTATTCGATGAACTAAAATACTACGCTCCTCCTCCTCGTCATCATCATCATCATCATCATCATCACCACCACCATTATTTACCAATAAAAACATTATTGTGGTCTTCCGACTGAAGACTGGTTTTATGCCAGTCCCTGAGCTACTCTATCCTGTGCAAGACTCTTCAAATCTGAAGAACTTTATAACCTACATCCACCTGTACTTGACTACTGTAGTCAAGCCTTGGCGTCCCTCTACAATTTTTCCCTCTCACACTTCCTTCTATTACCAAATTAATATTCCGCCATCACAGAGTGTCCTATCATCTTATCGCTTTTTTTTTCAGTCAAGTTGTAAACCCCCAAAAATCGATTTAGTACCACTTCATTAATTACGCAATATATGAAATTTCATTCTGACAAAACCGTGTCTCCGCAATAACCTTTCTTCTAGAAGTGCTAGACCCACAAGGTATGCTGGATAACTTCTGTGAGGTTTGGAAATTATGAGATCAGGTACTGGTGGAAGTAAAGGTGTGAGGGCAGATGGTGAGTCGTGTTTAGATAGCTCAGTTAGAGATTGCCCGCGAAAAGTTCCAAGATCGAGTGCCGGTCTGGTAAACAAGTTTAATCGCCCAGGAATTTTCATACGCATCTAATCTTCAGTCTATATCTATAGTATCAAGTGTAAAACGCTTCTCGTCCATTTCTAATTTAATATTTAATTCCAAATAATCTATCACTAACAAGTTTCTATTTTTCAGGATAGCTTCTCTTCATATTGCCAGTTTGCATTTAATATTTTCTTTATTTCTGCCATAGTCAGTTACTTAGCTCCCCAAATAGTTAACCTATTATACAGCTTTTAATTACACTCCATTGCCTTTACGTTACTTTTGTTTACGTTCATTTTCTGATCTCTTTTCAGGACAACTCCAGTACCCAGTACGTTCAGTTGATTTCCCAAATTCTTTTCTGTCTGTAATAGAATCCGCAAACTTTAAATTTTTTTGTCCCCTTCCTGAATTTTAATTCCTTTTCCAAGTTGCTATGTAATTGTCTCTACTAACTGTTGAATGTAAAGATTGAACAATATTGAAACTACACTACAAAACCCACTCCCATCTCAACTAACGGCTCTTTTTCATGTTCTGTGACTCTTATAACAGTAGTTTACGCTGTGTACAAACACGAATGTACAAAATCATATACCGTAGAACTTTCAAAAAGGTTTAGAGTCCAAAGACTGTGAAGTAATAGATAAGCAATACAGAGTAGTAGTCAAGCAAAAGGGATTGCAGGCTCCATGTAATCAAGCTCTGAGATAGAGTAATTATATTACACTTTTTTTTAGCAGCCCCAGGAAAAATTTGGATGCTTATCACTATGTGCGAAATTCTGAAGTGGAAATTTTAAGTCATCATAATAATGCCGTACTGGCAACAAAGTTCGGAAAGTAAAACTTAACGAAGTGAGTAACTTTCGCATGATATGTCCTATCAAGTAACACAGTTCTATGAAACTTGGACAATACATGGAAAGAACTGCTGCAGTATGGTACAGAAGGTAACAAAGAAATACGCAATGAGACGGACATATATGACACCTTCATTCAGTGACAATAATTACACTGAAGTTACCGTGATTCTTGATGCTGCCCGGGACATTACAAGCGGCGGGACATGATTCTTAACAGTGATCACCACAGACCACAATACACGCTCTGAAACACGGTCAAAGCTACCCCCAAGGCTGGTAAGCGCTGCAGAACGTCTCCTTAACGCATACGCACACTTGCTCGATGGGATTTAAGTCAGCTTAACGGGCAGGGAGGTCCATTCACCGGAGGAACGGACAGCCAAGTCCAGTCGCCGAATATCCTCTCGTTCCAAAAGCACCTCCATCTGCGCCGTTTGATGCTTTCGCGCATATTGTAGGACACAGAGACCAAAAACATTTACACAGCACGAATTGCATGTCTAAGGTGCAGTTCTTTCACATGCATAGTGACTAGCTCCGTGAGGTCTATTATACTCTGATGTCGCCGTATTGTAAGGTGCCACGTATTCCGTTTGTATAGGTATACGTGTATGTCGCCGTTTTCGCCTCTTCTTTCCCTCGTTGATGTCAGAGCATGAGAAATGTTTATGTTTGTGTTTACCTATTTGTTGTTGACAACACACAAATAAATTGCCACGGTACCACCTGATTCCAGAATAGCTAGCTTAATACAGTATAAAGATAGTTGGTTTCGATGCAGCGTTATTTAAGTGTGATTTTATACTTCACTTAATCTTCGAGACTCTAGGAACCAACTACTCTTAATCAGGCCCAAACCTCGACTTGTAACGAGAGCACTTACGACCAGGCTGTCACAATATTAATAGTACGTAAAGCTCTACACCACTATAAGAAAATATCACTGTTCATTAAATAACAAAATATACGAATAAACAATCTTTATATCTTTCCTTTTATTCAATCAAATGCTTTCAAATGTTTATTTCGCACCAAGAAATCATTCACACCTCGATATAGAATGTAAATGTGTCCATGCAAAATAGTACACTGTTTCTGCTGATAATCACGTACGAGATATTGGGTTGTTAGGCTACTTCGATCAACAGGATTTATATTGGATTTTGAAAATGATCTTTCTATCCAAACTTACGTCCTCGACAATGGCCCATCAACGGTGGGATAACCATCAAATATACTACCCTTTCGAAATAATTAAGAATTCGCGTAAATTGTATTCTCGCTAGTTTAAAGCAAACCATCGACGGTGCGAAAGCAGTCTTGATACCGCGACACACTCGCGACGCTTACCAGCCTGTCACGAAATTGACCTGCATACATCTACAATCAATTCCAAGGTCATAATTCGCCCTACACGATTGTGTGCAATTGAACTTCGTCAAATCAGTTATTTCTGGAATCGTAATCACTGATTCCGACGCTGGCCGCCCATAAACGCACAATTAACACTCTTTTTTTCTAAGAGTAAAAGAATGACGTCACGTCATCTACATAGTTATTAAAATATTATTCCAAATGACCTCAAATATTTATCGTAATTATATTTTAACGATAATCAGAAAAAATATTATTTATTATCGGAAAATAAAACATAACAGATCGCAAATGGCACGCAATTAAACGACAGATTTGCATAGCGTGGGGACTTAATCTCGCAAAACCATATAAATAAATGCCAGAAATTTCAATTTCTCTGTACCAACTGACAGATACAAATAAGATATTCAAGACCTCATAGATAAATCAGCCGTCCGCTGCGGCCGAGCGGTTCTTGGCGCTTCAGTCGGGAACCGCACTGCTGCTACGGTTGCAGGTTCGAATCCTGCCTCGGGCATGGATGTGTGTGATGTCCCTAGGTTAGTTAGCTTTAAATAGTTCTAAGTCTAGGGGACTGATGACCTCAGATGTTAAGTCTCATAGTGCTTAAAGCCATTTGAACCATAGATCAATCCCGACCTGTAATGTTATACTTTGGTAAGAATTACTGTTTCAGTCGTATATTGGTTAACTCTTGTTAAACGCTCTTTAATTATTCCGTTTCGCTTTGCTTAAGTTCTTGCCACTAGAAACTTAATCAGATTGCGTACACATATGAGACAGATTTTATAAAAAATGACAACGTTTCAGGACATCAAAACCGTGGTCATAGCCCTTATGAACTCATAGGTTAAAGGGAAAAGTAGTCGTCTGCTTTCAAACTTAACAATGAACATAATGAATGAAAACACAACACTGTTGTCTAATTCTGCAGTATTTATTATTTATTTTACAAACCCGTTTTCGGCTGTTACGCCGTCATTAGGTGATGATGGAGTAACAGTCAAAAATAGTATACAAGTTTAGTGAGTGTTTCAATGCAATTGACAAGGAACCATGCGTTAGAGACAGTACTGCTGGCTTTTCAAACTACATGTACTTCTTTTTTCGACGCCAGGGCCCGAACCTACTTGCCCCATACACAAATCCAGCCATGCTTCCCTTCAATTGTGATGGATAAGGAGCGAGGAGCATAACTCTTTCTTCGCAAATAACTTTTCATTCATCAAAGATGTTTGCAATCTCTTTGCACCTAGACAAACAGTGACCACGGGTTCCAGGAATTATGGAGCAGAAAATGCCATTGAATATTGTGCATTTTATGATGTTGTTGTGGCAGTTTGAATTGCTTGCCACTAAGACATGTACTACACACTGAATCGAAAGCGACGCTTGCCACAGCGTTGCTAGTTTCCGTGCCGGATGCAGCAAACTTCCTGGCGGCGTTCCGTTCAAATGGCCACAACAACAGCGCAAAACACCCTATGTTCTACGTGATTTTCGCTGCGTGATTTTCTGTCAGGCCCACAATACAGTAAAAAAAGTGACATTTCGTTTAAGACGACAGTGATAGACTTATAATAATTTTTTTAAAATTTTTTCTCGCAATCACTTTTTTATGAGACAGTCATAGCTGATTCTGACCACATCTTAAGATGCCAGGTGTGAAACCACTGAATCTGTCTCATATAGATCTACTGTCAGGCACAAGTACTGCATTTTAATTTCTGTATCTGTACTCCGCAATCCATCTTACCGCGTATGGCGAAGTTTACTTCACCTTTTCTCCTCTGTCCTGTTTCGTTCACGAATGGTGCAATGGGAAGAAAGCAATGCTCCCTATTACCTCTCATTTCTCTCATTTTATCGTCGTGCTCTTTTCATCGGGTGAATGTAGGAGGAAGTAATGTGTTGCCCGACTTTTCCCTAAACGTACTCTCCCAGAATTTCTAAAGTTAACTTCTTTGTGAGTCCCTTGCAGCGTGTACCACGGAAATTTGTTGATCATTTCCATAATGTCCTCACGCCGACTAAACGATCCCGTGGCGAAATGCACTGCTCTCCGTTGGCTCTATTA
Source organism: Schistocerca cancellata (assembly GCF_023864275.1). NCBI lineage: Eukaryota > Metazoa > Arthropoda > Insecta > Orthoptera > Acrididae > Schistocerca > Schistocerca cancellata. The sequence goes on along the minus strand of NC_064626.1, from coordinate 387,110,443 downwards.
ATCCACCTTACTCGTCAGGAATCAGTCGAATGAGTATTTTATAATTTTTTTTGTTTATTTATAGACGCAATCACATTCTTATGACACAGTCAGTCGGTGATGGGAAGTTCATATCACCCCTTGTAAGTGCCTAGGAGTATGAAGCAAGTCATACTGGAAGAAATGCAACATAGACGGCGGAAAGTTATAAATGATACTTTGACCCCTCTGGAAGGATGTTGCTCCACAATTTCTGTTCTGTGTCATAAGAATGTGATTGCGTCTATAAATAAAAAAAATATATTTTACAAAATAATCAATCACGCACTCCATTGACAAAATGTCATTTTTTTCAAAAGTATTTTGGAAACCACTCCTTTCATGGATTAATTACATGCTTTCGCAGTGAATCTCAGCATGGCGTCTCCCATCCTACAATTTGTTTTATGTTGTCGTTCCACTTTAGGTTGCTTCGGATGTTCTTAGGTATTTTATGGTACTTACTGCTTCCAGTGAATTTTTGCCAATAGAATAATCGAACACTGATAGATATTTTCGCCTGCTTATGAGTCAAACACATTTATTTACGTTCAGGGTCTACTGACTCAGTGCACCAATCATCGATCTTCTGCAGGTGTTGCTACGTTCGGTAGAGTCTTCTGTCGTTGCAATCTTTCTACTGACAACAGTACATTACACGAATAGCCTCATGGAACATCCAACGTTATCCACTCGAGCATTAAAATGTAGTAACGGACCTACAACCCGCCTCCATCGCCAAGTCGCTAGCGCAAGCCCGTGGGATTGCACTGGACTCGGAGGTACGATTCCAGTTTTGCTGGTAGAATATTTTAAATGCCAGTGTTGGAATGAAAGAAAGTTACTTTTGCCAGATTCGAGCCAAGGATCTCTGGCTTATGAACCTAACCGCTTATTCGCTCAGCTGCGAATTTCTTAAATGCTACACATCATTCAAAGTACACAGGGTGTAAATTTTAAGTTGACAAACCAGAATAACTCGAAAAATAAGCTTCACACGAAAAAATGTGTAGAATTCAAAGTTGATTATTTTCGAGGGGGACGTCTGCTGGTGCTAATAGCCCCCCTGGGGGTGGGGCGGGAGGCAACTTTAAAATTTCAAATGGGGACCCCCATTTTTTATTTCAGAATCAGATTTTACATAAAAAACTACGTACATTTTGTCTTAAACATTTCTTTTCATTGTTAGTAGTTGGCGCTGTAATTCAAGAAAATCCATGTTCTCATTTTCGCGTGGAAAATGGTTACGGATAAATAAAAAATACTTATTTACTTCGTAAGTTTTGATTCGCTAAAACTAAAACTCTCTCTCTCTCCCCATAGGATGGGGTTTGAGAGAGAGGAATTATAGTTTCACAAATGTTGACCCAAACTTATCCGAATCTGCGGAAAAATTAATATTTGGGTCAACATTTGTATAACTCTAATTCCTCTCTCTCAAACTCCACCCTATGGGGAGAAAGGGAGAGTTTTAGTTTCAGCGAATCAAAATTTACGAAGTAAATAAGTATTTTTTATTTATCCGGAACCATTTTCCACGCAAAAATGAGAACATGGATTTTCTTGAATTACAGCGCCAACTACTAACAATAAAAAGAAATGTTTAAGACAAAATGTACGTAGTTTTTTATGTGGAATCTGATTCTGCAATTAAAAAAATGGAGGTCCCCATTTGAAATTTTAAAGTTGCCTCCCGCCCCACCCCCAGGGGGCTGGGGTGGCGGGCTAATTTTAGCACCAGCAGATGTCCCTCTCGAAAATAATCAACTTTGGATTCTACACACTTTTTCGTGCGAAGCTTATTTTTCGAGTTATTCTGGTTTGTCTACTTAAAATTTACACCCTGTATAAGCAAGCCTGAAATTTTAAAACTCGATTTTCTCGGAAACGGTTGAGAGTAGTGTCCTCCTGTTTAAATATGTAGAAGTCAAACTCGTGCCCTATGCACCCTGTCAGTATGAATCAAATCAGTGAGGCGAAGTTCATATCGCCCGTTGTAAGTGCGTAGGAGTATGCGGCAAGTCTAGTGGAAGAAATGCAATGTAGACGGCGGAAAGTTATAATGATACTTCGACCTCTCTGGAAGGATGTTACTTCACAAGTTCTGTTTGACAGGGGGACAACAACATCGTCTACGACAATTCGCAGCTGCGAGAACCAGTTTACACATTTTGTATATTTATTGTCTTCCTGGCTTCGGCCATCTTGTGAAGGTTCGATAAAATGTGATGCTTTCCTCTACCCCTGGACATGTAAAGTCACTTTCGACAAGAAGCCGAATACCCCCGTCAACTGTGTAACGTCCTGTAGTCTGAAGGAAGGCCAGAACGGCGGTAGCGAAATGGTGTCTTGTGTTTTCATCTGTCTGCCATGGAGACGCCGCTGCGATGCCGTCGGCCAGAGGGCGCCGCGACGCTGGTGCGCCGGCGCGTATCGAGCCGCGCGGTGTGGCGGTGGGGGCAGCAGTGGGGGCGGCAGCGGGGGCGGAGGCGGGAGCGCGCGGGCGTGCGGCGGCGTTGCCAGGCGGAGAGGCGACAACGCGGCGGCCCGCTCCCTCTGCGCCGTGCTATCGCGGCCGCTGCCACCTGTTCGGCGCGGCGCGGCTCGCCGGCTATCGGCCCCACCACGCGCGCACTCGCTGCTTATCGCGACAGCTGCGGCCCGTGCCCTTCTCTGTACCGCGCGGCGGCCTAACTGCCAGGGGGCGCAACCCCGGCGCCAATGCGCGCCACACCTATGGCTAAGGCTACACGGGCGTTTTTTTAAGGCAACAATTTTTAAGAAATTACCGCAACATTTTCTTATCGCTGACACCTGGCTTTATCATACATTAAATAACGCAACGTTTTACGCTGTATATGATGCAGGTATGGGAGCTCGTCGGCCATGTTGTATTAAAACCTAGTTTTCATTGTAGGGCGGTCCATTGTGCACTAACTGGAGTGAAGGACGCGTGTCGAGACTTGAGAGGTACAACAACTGAGCGTAACATCATAAGCGATTATTTTGTCAGACGACAGAAACAAAAAAACAGAGAACGTGGAGGGTGCATCCAGGGCTTGAATTCGTCCGAAACGCGCCAGAACGATGTTCCAGCCTCTCCTGGGGAATTGTTTTTAACAGACTGGAACAAGCCGGCACTGGAGATTCAAAATAATACACTTGTATTAAATCGGAACGTAACTATAATTTGTCACTCAATGAACAGAAGACAAATGTCATTTAAAGCATTTAATAAACGTCGCACTCCGTGTCTCACGTTGCCTCGAGTCTTATTTTTCGAACTCTTCGGGAAGTCGGAATTGTGCGTGACCCCAGTGGGACAGGAACTTCGTCATCCATCGCTAAATGCTTCATCAATTAATAGTGGACAGACGTTCACCGTCCAGGTAGCACTGTTTGTAGAAAAAAATTTGTCCGTAAATAATAGAGTTGGTTATAAGCAGTATATATGTTTTTACCTCTCTGACAGTGAATAACTACTAGTAATCCTCCCATCTTCTAATGTGACACAATATTCGATTACACCGCTGTTTTTGGCGCCTGAGAGATGTGGTAAATACTTATTTCTAAAACATGTTTAATGTTTTTATGTCTTTAATGGTTTAGTAGATAATTAAAAGACGTTTACATTACGTTTCATGTTGAACTCCGGCCTTTGTGACCGAGCGGTTCTAGGCGCTTCAGTCCGGAACCGCGCTGCTGCTACGGTTGCAGGTTCGAATCCTGCCTCGAGCATGGATGTTTGTGCTGTCCTTAGGTTAGTTAGGTTTAAGTAGTTCTAAGTCTAGGGACTGATGACCTCAGATGTTAAATCCCATAGTGCTTCGAGCCTTTTGAATTGAAGTAACAAGGCATCATCTACTTTTCTGGAAGCGATCCATCGCTGCGGCAACCTTATAGTACAGCACATAAAAATAACTGATTTATGAACATAAAGCAAAAAAATAGTAATTTGCATCATTTGAAAAGCTTATTTATCAAAGTGCCCTCACTTGAAGGAACTTTGAAGCGACAGTAAGAGGTACTAAAGTAGTTTTCAAACTACTGAATATTGTATTCGGAAAGATCACATTGTCGAAATAGTCGCCTTATTAATGTAACGTTTTTAGTGTTGAAACTGACAAGAAATTGTTCTGAGATATGATTTTTATTTAATACAAGCAAGAAAATGAAAACTGGTATCCAACAGGGACATACAGGCTATCTATGATTGGAAAAAACTATAGTTTAATAAGTAGAACGAAAAACAAGTCCGAAGTTGCGAATTTTACTTTTTTATGCACTCGATGACTAGATTCGGGTCGAGACTCATTTTAAAATAGCCGTACCATAGTCTAAAATGGCATTTCCGAAGATGTGAAAACCATTTCAAAAATGTGCAACGAACAGTTACAGTGAATACAGATAACTCGGGGTCTCTGCCCGAAACTAGTCAGCGAATGAATAAAAAAGTAAAATTAGCAACATTGAACTGGTTTTTAGTTCTACTGATTAACAGAAGTTGCTGCCCCACAGCTATTCCAGCATGCTGGAAGTTCGTATATAATTTAATTAATGGATTTCCAAATGTGAATAGTGTCTGTAGTGACGAATAAGACGGGTTTCTATGGTTAATACTGTATCAACGTAGGAAACATGTAATCAAGAACTGATATCCTATGCAGCCGTGAAATCTGCCTCATTATCTGGAAAAAGGAAATTAGAGTTTAATGTCCCTTCGCCAACATGGTGATTAGAGACAGAACACAAGTTCGAATTAGGGGGAGATGGAGAACAAAATCGTCCATGCCCTTTGGAAAGGAACCATCCGGGAGCTTTCCTCGTGTGTTTTGTGGAAATCATGGGCAACCAAAATCTGGAAAGCCTGGGTGAGGATTTGAACCGTCGTCTTGTTAAAAGCCAGTCCACTGTATTAACCATTCTCTGGATATTCTCCAGAACGACCTACAGATAAAGAGAAAATGAACGTAAAGAGAGCTGTACACGATGGTCAGAAACAGTCTGAAAAGCTGTTAAAGGAGTTTCAGAGGAGATAGTGCTGACAAATAATCGTTAAAAAAATTCGATACGTTGCGCCGTTTCCGAGTTAATTAGCACAGAAGTTAGCCAGTGAGAGCGTTGCGCGCTAATTCAAGTGGCCTGCAAGAGACAGTGTTGCCAAACGTGTTCTTCGTTTTGTTTCCTAAAACCGAACAAAAGGACGATACAAAAATTGGCGTTGGGACAGCAGTAAGGATCGATCCTGAGCCAAAGGCTGAGCAGTCCCGTGCGCTGTCATCCACGCTATGGAAACAAGTGACACTAATTGTATCTGGCGAGTCGTTTGAATCTGCGTGCGAGTCGGCCTGATTGGCTTACTTCAGTGCTGATTAACTCGGAAACGGCATGCAACACCCTTTGAAGCCTTTCACTGAATTTCTGACCACCCTGTATTTATACACGAAATACGACGTTCACAGTATGAGACGCAGGGTAACATAACAGCAAGGCGCATCACGGCGACTTACCCTGCGACAGCGGCGTCGGGGTGCTAAATGGCGGAACATAAAATTTGCAGTAATAACTGTATGTTATGACAGTTGTGGCACGGTAAAGGTGGCGCTGACAAGGGAACCATACGAACCCCCCCCCCTCCCCTACCGATCTGACTCATAATGACAGGATATGTAGGGTGCAAGTAGCACTTTAATATGTGTAAACAGGAAGACACAACTTTCAATCTTTTTTAGAAAAACAATTTTGAAAACATTTGGTCTGCTTTTGCACTTTCTATGGTTGCTAGTATCCAAAGAGCCTGCAGCCGAACAACTCCGCTCTTAGTCCCATAGACGGTATGTCCCCGGATCGAATCTCGCTGTTGGTACTTCCGGCTTTTTTTTTATTCTCACTTGGAACAAATGTATTACTTTCATAATTTTTATCCTGAAAAAAGGATAAAAGTATGTTTTGGTAAGAAGACTGGAAATAGGCAAAAAAGACGATACATAAGAACTTTCGATCAAATCAGTACAGTCAATTTTTTATATCATTGTGTTTGCAATTGTGACAAGTATAATGTATAACCTACAGAGCACTACACGAATCTGGATGATCGTATAAATATAGAAAACAATCATTGCTGTGACATACTGTACATCTAGTGAATGCCTTATTTTGGTATCTGCATAGTTCTTCTCATCATTCTATTGCAAAATAAACTTGATTTACGTTCACAAACGGGTCATCACACAAAATCGTGACGCACCACGCATATCTGTTGCTAAAATTACATGAGAATGAAGTACCGAGAGTGAGATTCGATCCAGAGACCGGTGCTTACGGGACTAAGCGCTTATTTGCTTGGCTGTGGACTCCTTGAATACTGGCGAACATATTTAAGCGAGCCTAAAATTTTCAAAGTCGATTTGCTCGAACACGGTTGAAAGTTACATCTTCATGTTTATCTATGTCGAAGTCCTAGTCATGGCCTATTCGCCCTCTGAATGTGAATCAAATCTGTACGGTCTCCTCGTCAGCAGGTGGCGCCAAATAAGAAAACAGTTTTCTCCCTCCGCTCGATAGGGCGCTGGATACACGAAAAAGAGCGACCGGAGCGACCGTGTGGAGTTTTTCTGGGAGGAGCAGAACTAGGTGGGTTACTTTGTGGAAGAGGACTGAACAGCGAGGCCATTGGCCCCAAGGAACCAGGCGGACACGCGGGCAGTGGGAAGGCGCTTGGCGCCTGGGGACATAAGCCCGTTTTTCCAAGGAGCAGGAATTTTGCGCCACGCGAACAAAATGGGGCGTTTTGCGAGGGCAGGGACGTAAAACTTAAGTACTTCGCGCACTTATGTCTTCCCAGAAAATGAAACCGTGAGGGCATTAACTATTCACTCCACACGTACTGATTGGGCAGAGTGTTCAAAATGTTATTAATCAAAGTGCTAATACACTGTACAGTACCAATGGTTCGCTAAGGTGAAAAGAAAGACTAACACATAATGGACGATGAAGATGAAGATTATTTGCTTCAGGCTTGTTTGAAGCGCAAAAAAAAGAACAACCGTCAGCAATACGTTCTGACACTGTGTCAATTAACAGTTTATCTACATCGGCCCTGAAACGTAGTCGTAGCTTTTTAGCATGCTTTGTAGCCATTTAAACAGGAAATTTACCTGACTTTCAGCAACTGCTTGTTTAGAATGAGCGAATAACATATTACACTCATCCAGAACCTGCTGGTCTGTCATGCCTCTTAAAGCGCTGACGCACTACGCACTGCGCTATGTCGGAAGAAACCTTGATTGTTTTGTCACCCTCGATGGTACGAAGCACTACGTCGGTAGCATTAATTTCCTGCACCTAGGAAAGAAAACCCGGCTGTAGCGGGAGGTCGGGCGAACGACGAGGCAGTCCGATGGAGAACACAGAGACAGCAGCGGCGACTGCATAGAGGGCCAGCTACGGAAGTGTCTCAGTTGCTTTTGTTCCTGGTGCCTGCAGAATTCTTGTGGTTGAAGTGCACGGACAGCGTCTGCAGAGTGTCCTATACTTATTATTCCCCAAGTGAAACCTATTGAGTTTACACTCCTCCGCTGAGTCGAAGTTTACATAGAACTGGCTGCGTGTTCGATTGGACGGTGCTTCAAGTGGACTGGTCATGCACTTTGGTTCACTCATTGCAGTTATAAATAAAATATCACCTAGTTGCAAAGATGATTTGCAATTTCTTCACTGCACTGTCGATTTCGGTACTACCAGTCCCATCTTCAGATGAACGTCTACGCATTAAATTTCTTTTTTACAAAACTGCACAAGAGCAGTGCATATATGCAACGACAGCATTAGCGTAGACTGTTGCAATATATTAGAGCTCAACCTGTTGTGAGTTTAGGTTAATGTTATTGTGCTCTAATCAAACTGTAAGTAAAATTACAATTTATTACCTATAGTCATGGACAGCGCATTAACGCAACACTATTTTGTAAGTTACACATGTTAAACGTCGTCACATAATATTGGAAAGCATTTTCCATTTGAATTAAGAAGGGTTGGCAGTGGAGGTGTCTATTATCACTCTCTACCATCAACCATTTGTGGCTGCCGAAACATAGCAAAATACTATTCTATGCTATGTGTGCTATGTATTAAACACAATAGTTCCTCTTGATTGTAGTACCTATTGCTTAACTTTATTTTCTCGATGTGTAAAAAATCCCCAATTTTAACCCATGGCCATCTGACCCACGTAGATCTGAATAGTTGTTAAGTTTCGGTGCCCTCTTATATTGAATGCGAGTTGGTTTTATGATAAGTGTTTGACTTTGTTCTGAAGCCACAATGATGATGGTGCAATGTGATACGCACATTACCACAGTAAACGGTTCTTAATTCAAATGTAAGTTGGTTACCAACATTATATGCAGACAGTTAACATGCGTAAGTTACGAACTATTATTGGATTAATGCTTCGCCCGTGACTCTCAGCAATTATAATTTCACGTATAACTCGACTGTAGCATAAGAACATTAATCTAGTGAAAGTAGTGGTGTAATATCTTGTAACACTGTTACTACGTGCATGCATTCTTGTTATGTGAATCTGTAAATTTTTTTGTAAACAGGTGCATCTGAAAACTATCCTTGTAGCCGTAGGCTAATTAATCGATAATTTCAGTAAATATTCACTTATTGCGATATGTAGTGCCCTTCAGGAAGGTCTGTTGAAGTCTGTTGCAGAAAACTTTCCTTCTGTTCATTATTGATTATTGTGGTTCTTGTTGATTATTTTGTTGCCTGAATTTTAGCGTTCGAGCATATTTTATTCTCATTTTATTATTGTTGTTTCCTAATGCCAGACACAGTTCTTGTGTTTAAATGTATTCTGGTTGTAGTTCAACTCTACTTTCATAATAAACGTGTGTTGCCTATGAAACGGTATTTGCACCTCACAACATTCATCCACTTCCTCTCCACAGCCCTGCTGCAAAATGTACAGTATTAGTTGTAAAACCGTAGAGTGTAAATAAAGTACTGTAACAAAGAAGAAACCACGTACACCCTGTATACAGCGTGCTTGTGTGATGATATTACAATCTTTCAGGAATGATGGAGAAGGCTAAATGTGTCAGTTTGAAGTAAAGGATCGTATGAAACAACAAGTTTACTGTTACCAGTCACTGTTTATTTATATCCACAATGCACTTCGAAGGGTTAAACCTCCATTATCAGGTGGCTTTATAAGTGTTAGTACGACTTTTGGTTAACTTGTGGGAGTTATAAGCGAAAATCGTTAAGATACGCCTGACAGTGCAACAAATGTATCGGTACTGTTGCTGCTGAGGCTATAGGGTAGGAACTTTTAGAAAACAGTAGTATGCGCCAAAAGAAGAAACAAAAGTCTAAAAAATATGGACCCTAAACGCATATCTTGAGAGCTATGTGCGCTTTTCATTTTCGACACTGTGAAAAAAATACCTCTTCTGCTGCAAGATAATTGATTTCCAGGCTTATGGAGAGGGTAGTATCAACTTCAACTGAACAAGTGCCCATAATTCTTAAGGCACATATTTCACACTCCGTATTTACATCCAATTTTTTTCTTGTATTGGTCCTTATACCTTCTCCAAAATTGTGGAAACTAAAGAGCATAGAGTAGGAAAGATGTGTTTCACAGTATTGAAGATGAAGAAGTGCTTGTAAGACTTAAGGTATGCATTTTAGAACTTCTTGTTTAGTCTATATTACAATCCCAGCAAGTTTGCTGCACAGTGGATCCCAGTTCCGTTAGGATTGCTTGTGTGAAATTTCAAACTGCAATGCTATCTCGTAGCGAGTTGTGGCGTTACGATGCTTGAAGTTTCATCAACAACCTTCACTGCAAGAGGTATCCTGGCCGCGAATGTAACAGTGCATGCCTAACATTTGTCGACAAATGATGGAAGAGCAGTGAGGCAACATCAAGATTCTTTAGTCCTCCATCGTTTTTGGTTGAGAATTCATCGAATTCGACACAAATACCGAGAAGCACGTTCCAGGTCGCCGCTCCACCACAACGCCCCAGCCCACAAAGTGAAGACTTTGTGCAAGGTTCTGGCCAGAAAATGAATCCCAGTCCTGGGGCCGATCGGAGTGGCCGAGCGGTTCTAGCCTCTTCAGTCTGCGCTACGGTCGCAGGTTCGAATCCTGCCTCGGGCATGGATGTTTGTGATGTCCTTAGGTTAGTTAGGTTTAAGTAGTTCTAAGTTCTAGGGGACTGATGACCTCAGATGTTAAGTCCCATAGTGCTCAGAGCCATTTGAACCATTTTGAACAGTCCTGGGTTACCTTCTGTATTCGCCGAATTTGGTCCCAGCCGACCACTAGTTGTTCCTTGGCTTGAAGATGGCAATGAAAGGACACAATTACGATGCACTTGAGGACATTCTTGAAAATTGTACTGCAGTACTAAATGCAATTCAAGAAAATGGACTAAACTGTCTGCTTCAAAATACATTTAAATATATTTCAGCTGTGTGTTGATTCAGGGGGAGACTATTTTGAATGAATAAAGTGATTTTGTGAACATTTTCGTTGACTCTTATTTTTCGTAGCCGGAGTCCTAAAAGACTGTGACACGCAGTGTATACCATACCGGAACCTGTACATGTATCCAGAACGATTTTCGCTTACAACTTTCGACTCGCTTGTTTTGGACCAGGGTCCCTTAACTCAGATCGATACATTTATCCTTCTTCATCATCCCTGGAGTCTGTAACATCACCACGGAATCAACCTGTATATGTAAAAGTAGATTTAGGTGTAGAGCTTGGTAGTTGGCTCTGTACGTGTCGTAAAGTAACGCAGCGAGTGTTGACGGCGCGTCTGCGGCCTTTCCGCCGCGGACAGCCGCGGCAAACAACGGCCGCCTGCTGCTCGCCTGCGTTAATAAAGTCCGCGGGCCGGGCTGCTGTGTTTAAGGCACGCCGATTTCTCAATTACGGCGCGGCGTCGCGCCTTGGCGGAGCGTCGTCTGCGCTCCTTGAGACGGCGGGCCGGCGCGCGGCCCGAGACGGCGGCAGAGGCGAGGCCAAATATTTGCGTATCACGGCCGCCATTAGCTGGCGGCGGCGCGCACAGCAAACCTTTTTCTCTCTCTCCTCCGCCTTTCTTTTTTGCCGCAGCCTCCCGCTCCTCCTTTCTTTCCTCCTCCCTTTCTTTCTTTACTTTTTCCCCCCTCGGCCCCGAACCCCGGCTCATCCGGCGCGGCCGCCTGTGGGAGGCTAATATACACACGCGGCCGGCGCTAAATGCTCTGTGGCTACGGCGACCCACATCAACCCGCGTTTGCGCCGGGGTGCGCTTTTCGCCTATTAACATCGTCAACAGCATCATCTCGTCTGCTTCGGGACTGTAGCTACGTCTGACTTCTTACTTGCATCGCTACATATAGAGTCTTCACTCGTTCAACAGAGCATTAAACTCAATAACATCTGGTTGTTGTTTGATAACTGACCTAGCACAGACTAACATAACAGTCGTGACACTCCATCACATTTTTCCTTTTCGCTGCGACACCAGCGCGCCAAGCGGTCAGCAAGTGACACTGCTGAATACGGTATCGGATGAGTGCAAATACGAGGATGAGTCAATGAAAACCTTAAATATATTTTTAAATATTAAACTTCCTCGCAGATTAAAACTGTGTGCGGACCGAGACTTGAACTCGGGACCAATGCCTTTCGCGGTCAAGTGCTCTACCAACTGAGCTACCCTAGCACGAATCACGCCCCGTGCTCACAGCTTCACTTCTGCCAGTACCTCATCTCCTACCTTCCAAACTTTACAGAAGCTTTCCTGCGAACCTTGCAGAACTAGCACTCCTGAAAGAAAGGATATTGCGGAGTAGGAAGGTAGGAGACGAGGTACTGGCGGAAGTAAAGCTGTGAGTACGGGGCGTGAGTCGTGCTTGGGTAGGTCAGTTGGTAGAGCACTTGACCGCGAAAGGCAAAGATCCCGAGTTCGAGTCTCGGTCCAGTACACAGTTTTAATCTGCCAGGAAGTTTCATATCAGCGCACACTCCGCTGCAGAGTGAAAATCTCATTTTGGATATTTTTAAATATTATTTATTGTGCAGAAGCGGTACAAATCTGTATCACTTTTCAACATAATTTCTCCCACGCTGAATGCAAGACCTCCAGCGCTTACAAACTGCATAAATTCCTTTAGAAAAAAACTCTTTTGGTCGTCCGCGCAACCACTCATGCACCGCGTGGCGTACCTCTTCATCAGAACGGAACTTCTTTCCTCCCATTACGCCTTTGAGTGGTCCAAACATATGGAAATCACTTCGGGCACGGTCTGGTGAGTATGGTGGATGAGGAAGACACTCAAAATCCAGGTCTGTGATAGTTGCAACTGTTGTACGGGCAGTGTGGGGCCTTTGATTTGATTGCAGGATGCAGATGGTTTTTTAGGAGATCTGTGTATGATGCAATTGTGACAGTGGTCCCTCTAGGCATGTAATGCTCCAAAATGACGCCTTTTTCGTCGTAAGACCTTCCCTCCTGGTGGTTCTGTTCGAAACTTCTTTGGTTTTGATGATGAGGAATGGCGCTCTCTTCGTTTCCGGTTGGTAGAAGTGAACCCATGTTTCGTCCCCTGTAACGATTCTTGCAAGGAAGCCATCTCGTTCAAAGCGCCGAAGAAGTTCTTCACAAGCATCAACACGTCGTTCTCTCATTTCAGGAGTCAGCTGCCGTGGCACCCATCTTGCAGACACTTTGTGAAAATGTAGCACATCACGCACAATGTGGTTTGCTGACCCACGACTAATCTGTAAACTTGTTGCAATGTCATTCAGTGTCACTTGGCGGTTTTCCTTCACTATGGCTTCAACTGCTGCAATGTTCTGTGGAGTAACAACTCGTTGTGCCTGACCTGAACGAGGAGCATCTTCCACTGAAGTCACACCATTTGCGAATTCCCTACTCCATTCGTAGACTTGTTGCTGAACCTTCATTCGTCGATGAATTTCAATAGGTTTCACACCTTCACTACCCAAAAACCGAATAACAAAACGCTGTTCTTCCCTGGTGCAAATCGTACGTGTGGCGGCTATCTTAATACTGATATTGCGACGGTATGTGTGCATCTAAACTATGCTGCCACCTATATGCCATTCTGCACGCTGTTTGTAGCACGTTTACCAACTTACAGGATAACGGCGCGAAATTTCAGTTCATTGTTACAAATTTAAGGTTTTCATTTGACTCACTCTCGTAGTATCGTTTATACTGATTTGTAACACAGTTTTTACATTAGGGAACGTGTTTAGTGCCATAAAAATTGACAATAACTAAAGAATTACGCAACATTTGTCATTCTCTCTTTCATAAGGACACAGCGTATCGAGGTTGGTAACGGAACGGCAACTGACGCCGACAGAAATTGCGCAGGATCTGGTTGACCCAACGGCGCACGCCGCTGCGCCGCGCCTCGAGTATAGCTCCGTATGAGGAGCACCCTCTGCCGCAGCGCTACAGGCTGGTTGGCGGCAGACACGCGGCCCAACTGTGCTCCGAAGCACTTCGCCACGTAACGCCTTCGCCACGTAACACTACGCAGACGCCGTCTAGTCGCGGTTCCAACACCATAGTTCATGTTTAGTATAGCGTTACTCATTCTTGTTGACACTGATTAGCTGGACTCTGCGTCTTGCTGCAATATTTTGTGATCAGTCTTGGTTGGCTTCTCCATACTTTTGAGTGCGAAGTCATGCTCAGCACCTGGGAGGTAAGGAACGGTACGTTACAGGGCAGCTTGATTGCTATTTTCTTTTAACGTACAGATATTTACTAAAGAATATCGTTTGCTCTTGTATTGTATGTATGTGTTGTTTGTTAACCGGGGGCCTAGAAACGACAGAGAGGCTTCGTCCCCTCTGCAGCCGCAGTGGTCCACGACCCCACGACGACTGCCGCAGTCCACTTCACCCCTCCGCCGCCCCACACCGAACCCAGGATTATTGTGCGGCTCGGCCCCATGTGGACCCCCCAGGCAACGTCTCACCAGACGAGTGTAACCCCTTTGTTTGCGTGGTTGAGAAATGGTGGTGTACGCGTACGTGGAGAATTTGTTTTGCGCAGCAATCGCCGACATAGTGTAGCTGAGGTGGAATAAGGGGAACCAGCCCGAATTCGCCGTGGCGGATGGAAAACCGCCTGAAAACAACCCAAAGACAGGCGGGCACACGGGACCTCGATACAAGTCCGCCGGGCGGATTCGTGCTAGGGACCAGGCGCTCCTTTCCGCACGGAAAGCCGTGCGTTAGACCGAACGGCTAGCTGGGCTGGCTCGTTTGCTCTTAATAACAAAAAACTGCTAGTAAACACCAGAAAAATTGATCTTTTGCAGAAATTCATCCTGTATCTACACAAAAATGTAAAGTTTTTTTCGATACATTTTCAGCCAAATCAATGACTATGGAAAGTAGGAAACTTGTGTCGAATGAAACGTATCAAAAAAACCACCACAGCTGTAGCTGAAAGGAAAATATTATGGACGTGAAAGTAAAACGTTAAAAGCAGTAAACTGTTTTCACAACACAAAGGAAACCAATTCCAGCTTTCCTCCTAAACAGTTGAGTGATAACGACACGGTAGCTCAGTGTGTTTGGTCAGAGGGCTAGCAACCCTCTAATAAAAAAAACTGAATGAACAGATCAACGAAAAACTTGAACGGGTGTCATCGGACGTCCTCTACGAACGAATTCAATGAACAACATAGAACAAAAATAAGATCAACGACCAAAAAAATGTGGTCAGTGCTGCTGAATGCCATGTGAGGGGTCCGGGTTCGATTACCGGACGCGTCGGACCTTATCTCCGCTCGGGGACTTGGCGCTGTGTTGTCTTCGCCATCATATCATCCTCATCGACACGCAAGTCGCCGAAGTGGAGTCAGCTAAGAAGACTTGCTCCAGCCGACTGGTCTACCCGACGGTGGGCCCTAGCCAGACGACATTATTATTATTATTGTTATTATTGCATCAGCCGAGCTAAATTTCATCTCGTGAAAAATCTCATAGCAACAACTTCCCCCTCCCCCCTCTCTTTCTCTCATTACAATAAATAAAAGTCATTGTACAGCCCACTTTAGATATCAACGTAGTGAGTTGTTGTTAGAAATTTTGCTAATTTAAAAAAAAAGGAAAAAAAAAAGCTTTGAGCGCCAGAAATGTGGCTGACCAATACGGTAGCATGGTCTTCCCCCACCTCGACAGAGGTGCGAGATGATCTGAAGAACAGCCATGTTTCAGCACTCTGGCGCTGGATCTTGTGTTGGTAAGACCTGTCTTAGGTGTTCTCCGTAAAGACAAAAGAGTGGAGACATGGTATGCATGTAAAATACTTAAGAGTAGTTTGGAATAATAATTTCTCTATTTCAGGAACTTTTGTGGGGAGAATTAAATGTCAGGCAGGTAATATTAAGGGGATCGTAGTAATCTTCGGAAGTGACCAACGGTCACAATGAAACCACGTGTAGCAATAAGTTGAAATACTTCCGAGTGCTTAAGGTAAGCTGAATTACTAGTGTGTGTACTATAAGTTGGAAATATTTAAGAAATGGCATGTGTAGGACTTGAAATAAGAGACGAGTACTTCTGCCTGGAGAGTACTGTGTGAGTCTCAATCTGTGTATGAGACGAAGGATAAAGAGAAGTACTCATCCATGGTATCAGTTGAGGACTCGCGTGTGTGATGAATATGTTCTTAATATTATTTGCGTGTTATGTTTCCGTGTGACGCTTGATTCAAACTATAATGTGCTGAGAGTGAAGCAAGGTGAGTCAGCCGTCTATCCAGCAACGCCACTTGGCTTGCATTGCACCGGAAGACGTGCATATATCCTCCAGAGTTCGTAGTAGGAAAGAAAAGTTACGAAGTGGGGCAGTGTCGTGCGAAACTGGGATGAATTTTAATTGAAGTGGGTAAGCTGAAAGTGATGTGATTATAACGCTGTGACTATTCCTTGCTTTGTATTGTATGTTGCCAGTGTGATGTATTTCATGAAATTTAAGTATGTGTGGTTGGCATGGGAGAGTAACAAGGTAGTTTCAGAGGCAGTGGGTTATGCATGTTCCTTTTTGTACCACTCGGTCTGGAGGAAAGTTTCGTGATGATGGGTGTGAGAGTCGAAGTGTGAGATATAGCAAAAGATCCACCATCCTATCCAGAAAGTGCACTGTAGCGTTAAATAATTACGAGACCATAAGATAGAGAATCACCAATGTAAAGCCATGCCCACTGGGCGGAATTTCTCATGTGTTATTGTTGTAGGTTACAGAATTTGTGTGTTTAGGTTATAGAATTTATCGGAATAAATAAGATAGTGAAAAGAAAAGATTGGTGGCCTTTTCCTTCGAATAGTATGTTGTCATGATATCCAGAATTTATATTGTGTGCGCCATTCATATTCAGTGCGATGGCCACGTGTTGATCAAAGCCGTTCAATAAGAAAGAAAATGTGGTATTGCCAGTGCGTAGTGAACAATCAGAGTTGTGTAAATTTTTAATAGTCAGATGTGCGTTATCCGTTTCCGTTGCGTAATATCCAAACAGGAGAATAACTATTAACTTAATTGTGAGTACTAGAGTTCATGTTACTCGATAAATAAGAATGAGTCCACTCGCTTGGCAGGCCACTCATCTTGCAGGCCTGACTGCTTGATGCCACAGTATGAGCAAGGCATGTGGGTGCCTCTCAGTATTAATATAAAAGAAAGATTGCCTTGAGGCGAAAGAAAAACGCAAGTATAGAAAATACTTACAAGGCGCGTAGCCGCAAACAGACCGCAAACGCAAAACTCAAGTTTCAAACAACAATAGCGATCAAACTGCTGAAAGCATGAAATGTAGTAAGTGGTGACGTCCGTTGAGAACAACAAATACGTATCTGGACGTGGACGCAACTGTAACGCTGTTACAGTGACACATATCATTCGCACCGCCGTCAGCCACGACCTGCAGTTGGTTGCACCCTGTGCTCCTCATGGCATCTGGAAGGAGCCGTTACGCGTCTGGAATGACCCGTCCCACTATACACACTGACTGCACACTGGCTTTGCTTCCCTCTTTGGCAGCCATGTCCATAAGGGGCTCCGTAATTCGCCTAACACTGGAGCACTGGCGCCGGCATTTCAATGTGTACCAGAGCTGCACACATGAACCTGCAAACAGACAAGAAACGTTGTGTTCTGCCCACTCGTCTAATATAGGGTGTCTAGGAAAGCTGCTTTCTCGGATCGCTAGAAAATAATTCAAGCAAACCGTATTAATGAAATTAGTTACAAAATGAAATGATTAAAATGCTTAACTTTGTGCGATACAGCAAGCAAGGGGTGACAGACAAACATAAACACCGGGTGATCAAAAAGTTAGTATAAACTTGAAAACAGAATAAATCATGGAATAATGTTGATAGAGAGGTACAAATTGACACACATGCTTGGAATGACATGGGGTTTTATTACAACCAAAAAAATACAAAAGTTAAAAAAATATCAGACACATGGCGCTTCATCTGATCAGAATAGCAATAATTAGCATAACAAAGTAAGACAAAACAAAGATGATGTTCTTTACAGGAAATGCTCAATATGTCCACCATCATTCCTCAACAATAGCTGTAGTCGAGGAATAATGTTGTGAACAGCACTGTAAAGCATGTCCGGAGTTATGGTGAGGCATTGGCGTCGGATGTTGTCTTTCAGCATCCCTAGAGATGTCGGTCGATCACGACACCCTTGCGGCCAGCCGGTGTGGCCGAGCGGTTGTAGGCGCTTCAGTCTGGAACCGCGCGACCGCTACGGTCGCAGGTTCGAATCCTGCCTCGTGTATGGATGTGCGTGGCGTCCTTAGGTTAGTTAGGTTTAAATACACTCCTGGAAATTGAAATAAGAACACCGTGAATTCATTGTCCCAGGAAGGGGAAACTTTATTGACACATTCCTGGGGTCAGATACATCACATGATCACACTGACAGAACCACAGGCACATAAACACAGGCAACAGAGAATGCACAATGTCGGCACTAGTACAGTGTATATCCACCTTTCGCAGCAATGCAGGCCGCTATTCTCCCATGGAGACGATCGTAGAGATGCTGCATGTAGTCCTGTGGAACGGCTTGCCATGCCATTTCCACCTGGCGCCTCAGTTGGACCAGCGTTCGTGCTGGACGTGCAGACCGCGTGAGACGACGCTTCATCCAGTCCCAAACATGCTCAATGGGGCACAGATCCGGAGATCTTGCTGGCCAGGGTAGTTGACTTACACCTTCTAGAGTACGTTGGGTGGCACGGGATACATGCGGGCGTGCATTGTCCTGTTGGAACAGCAAGTTCCCTTGCCGGTCTAGGAATGGTAGAACGATGGGTTCGATGACGGTTTGGATGTACCGTGCACTATTCAGTGTCCCCTCGACGATCACCAGTGGTGTACGGCCAGTGTAGGAGATCGCTCCCCACACCATGACGCCGGGTGTTGGCCCTGTGTGCCTCGGTCGTATGCAGTCCTGATTGTGGCGCTCACCTGCACGGCGCCAAACACGCATACGACCATCATTGGCACCAAGGCAGAAGCGACTCTCATCGCTGAAGACGACACGTCTCCATTCGTCCCTCCATTCACGCCTGTCGCGACACCACTGGAGGCGGGCTGCACAATGTTGGGGCGTGAGCGGAAGACGGCCTAACGGTGTGCGGGACCGTAGACCAGCTTCATGGAGACGGTTGCGAATGGTCCTCGCCGATACCCCAGGAGCAACAGTGTCCCTAATTTGCTGGGAAGTGGCGGTGCGGTCCCCTACGGCACTGCGTAGGATCCTACGGTCTTGGCGTGCATCCGTGCGTCGCTGCGGTCCGGTCCCAGGTCGACGGGCACGTGCACCTTCCGCCGACCACTGGCGACAACATCGATGTACTGTGGAGACCTCACGCCCCACGAGTTGAGCAATTCGGCGGTACGTCCACCCGGCCTCCCGCATGCCCACTATACGCCCTCGCTCAAAGTCCGTCAACTGCACATACGGTTCACGTCCACGCTGTCGCGGCATGCTACCAGTGTTAAAGACTGCGATGGAGCTCCGTATGCCACGGCAAACTGGCTGACACTGACGGCGGCGGTGCACAAATGCTGCGCAGCTAGCGCCATTCGACGGCCAACACCGCGGTTCCTGGTGTGTCCGCTGTGCCGTGCATGTGATCATTGCTTGTACAGCCCTCTCGCAGTGTGCGGAGCAAGTATGGTGGGTCTGACACACCGGTGTCAATGTGTTCTTTTTTCCATTTCCAGGAGTGTAGTTCTAAGTACTAGGGAACTGATGACCTAAGATGTTAAGTCCCATAGTGCTCAGAGCCATTTGATTTGATACAATTGCGACTTCAGGTAAGCCCAAAGCCAATAATCGCACGGACTGAGGTCTGGGGACCTGGGAGGCCAAGCATGACGAAAGTGGCGGCTGAGCACACGATCATCACCAAACGACGCGCGCAAGACATCTTTCACGCGCCATCTGTCGGACATGTTGTGAACTTTTTTTCGGTTCTAATAAAACCCCATGTCATTCCAAGAGTGTGTGTCAATTTTTACCTCTCTATCTACATTATTCCGTGGTTTATTAAGTTTTCAAATTTTTTACTGACTTTTTCATCATTCTGTATGTTCTTCAGTATATACAATTCGCAATACAAATGAACCAATACAGCTTCTAAGTCACTGCTGTAGCGTTCGTAGGTCGGCTCGACTTCAACTCTGCTCGCAGCTATTTTTTTTCTTTATTGTTATTTTGCACTTCATACAAGGTGGGCTGGCAGCGGAAAATTTTACTCCGCTCTTCAGCCACATGCAATACAATAAAAGAGAAAAGGAAGACAGAAAAGTAACAGACTGGCGGTTAAAAAACAGTAGATACAATAATAATTAAAAACATGAAGCCGTTCACACTCGACGAACAAACAAGAAAATTGTCGGCACTGTACACAAACACTGACGATTTAGACGACACATGTGAACGAAGGAGCGTGGGCGGCGAAAAACACTGATTCACAAACACGACGGCACATACACTAAACCGAGGGCGAGGATCTCCGGCGCGCGAATGTCCACTTAACGTGTGCGAGTCCGGGGACCTGCCAAGAGGGGAAGAAGGTGGTGGGGGAGGGAGAGGGGAGAGCAGAGATGCCAATGGGAGTGGAGATGGGGGGAGGAATGAAGGTATGGGGGGGTAGGGGAAGCCGAAGGGAGGAGGGAGGGAAGGGAGAGAGGGTACCCTAAGAAAAAAACACTGGGGGGGGGAGGATCAAAGTTGATAGGAGGGGTAGATGGAGGGGAGGAGGACATCATCAGGGAGAGGGAGCTGGCGGAAGCCACCTTGGGAGAGGGTAAGGAGGGTGGAGAGATGGAGACCGGGTGGGACGTGGGAATACAGGCGCGGCAGGGGGCGGGGGCGGGAGAGGATCGGGGATACGAGCGGGTGAGGAGGATCAAGTTTGCGGGAGGTGTACAGGATCCGCATCCTTTCAAGGAAAAGGAGGAGGTGGGGGAAGGGGATGAGATCATACAGGATCTGCGCGGGGGAGGGGAGACGGATGCGATAGGCAAGGCGGAGAGCATGGCGTTCAAGGATTTGGAGGGATTTATAAAAGGTAGGGGGGGCGGAGATCCAGGCGGGATGGGCGTAACAAAGGATAGGGCGGATGAGGGATTTATAGGTGTGGAGGATCGTGGAGGGGTCCAGACCCCACGTACGGCCGGAAAGGAGCTTGAGGAGACGGAGTCGGGAACGTGCCTTAGCTTGGATTGTCCTGAGATGGGGAGTCCAGGAGAGGCGACGGTCGAGGGTGACGCCAAGGTACTTAAGGGTGGGAGTGAGGGCGATAGGACGTCCATAGACGGTGAGATAGAAATCAAGGAGGCGGAAGGAAGGGGTGGTTTTGCCTACAATGATCGCCTGGGTTTTGGAGGGATTGACCTTTAACAACCACTGGTTGCACCAAGCAGTGAACCGGTCAAGATGGGATTGGAGAAGGTGTTGGGAGCGTTGCAGGGTGGGGGCAAGGGCAAGGAAGGCGGTGTCATCGGCAAACTGGAGAAGGTGGACGGGGGGTGACGGCGGCGGCATGTCCGCCGTGTACAAAAGGTACAGAAGGGGGGAGAGGACGGAGCCTTGGGGCACACCGGCGGAGGGGAAAAAGGTGTAGGAATCTGTGTTATGGATGGTGACATAGGAAGGACGGCGGGAGAGAAAGGAACCGATCAGACGGACGTAGTTAATGGGAAGGGCGAAGGTTTGGAGCTTGAAGAGGAGACCGGAATGCCATACGCGGTCATAAGCGCGTTCGAGGTCAAGGGAGAGGAAGATTGCGGAGCGACGGGAATTTAGCTGGTCGGAAAGGAGATGAGTGAGGTGAAGGAGAAGATCGTCGGAAGAGAGGGACGGCCGAAAGCCACACTGGGTAACGGGAAGGAGGCGGTGCTGGCGGAGATGCTGGTGGATGCGTCGGGTGAGGATACTCGCAGCTATATTCTCATCGTGTAGAGGTCACTCCTGTTTCGGTATCGTCCTAGTGAGGGTTCCGTCAGCGTACAACTGGCTTACGTCGTCTCACAGCCCTCTCTGCTGTAACGTTCCTAGCCGACGTGCCGGTTCTTGACGTTACGCTGGAACATTCGTCACCCCAAAGCGACGGAATGTCGTCGTGTAGGGAGCGCGACAACGGCGGGGTAGGCAGGAGTTTATACGCTGCGCTGGAAGCAATGGCTGCAGGCGACGTAGCCCGCCATCCAGCCTTCTTCTCTCTGGTAGAAACGTGCCCCGGTAAACGACCAGAAGGGTACGCCTCCACCTCCTGAGGCCAATAGCAAGATGTCGAAGGCGTTGGCTGCTGCGGCGTGGGCGGGTCCAGCTCCATCGGTATGACGAGAGGAGGCGGAAGAGGTGAAGGCTCCGTCTCCTTGGGGTCATCCTGCGGTGTCGTGATGACACCCTCTGGCGGCTGCTGTGGCCGCGCTGTCCTTGGGATCCGTGAATTTGGGGGAAGAGACACAGAAGGATCACCGTGCACGTGACACTGGCGAAGTTGATTGTGATGTCGGCCCTGCAATCCGTGTGGACCTGAAATGAGATACATGCAAGCGGCAATTCGATGGGCGATCTCGCCTCACGTCGAGCGTCTGCTGCCGCTAAAAACCCAGTAAAACACAATATAATGCTGCGCGAAGCAATACTTGCGGCCTTCCTTCGGCGCCGGATGCTGAGAAGGGTGGAGCAGGTGGAGCAGTGTCCGATTGCGGCGGCCGTGAAGCAATTCCGCGGCGACGGTCCATCTCGAGAATGCGAATGATAGGAGGCGAGAAACAATTGCAGTGGTTGACGCCTGGTGTGTGCCGGGCGAAGTTTGGCCCTATGCTGCTTGAAGGTTGTGACAAAACGTTCAGCTTCGCAGTTTGACTGTGGATGGAACGGTGCACTAGTTAGATGCTGTATGCTATTGCGTCCACAGAGGGTTTCAAACTCATTTGACATGAACTGAGGGCCGGTTTCCGACACTGTGACTTCAATTAAACCTTCAACGTAAAAAATATCTGGCGACACCTGAATAGTGCCACGTGACGTTGTCGAATTCATTCGCACATCAAAAGGAAACTTGCTGTTTGAGTCAACCACAATCAACCAATGAAGGTTCCAAAAAGGTCCCGCATAATCTGTGTGCACACGTTGCCACGGTGATTGCGACTTAGGCCAAACAGAGATTTTTTGCGGCGGAACAGACTGATTTTCCACACGTGCGTGATACTGTGATGTCATATGTTCTATTTTGGTGTCCATACCCTGCCAAGTACAGTGTCGACGCGCTAACTGTTTGGTACGAACAATCCTCCAGTGTCCTTGGTGAACTAACTGCAACACTTCTTTTTGCAACGCTTTAGTGATCAATGCATGTGAGTTTCCACTGTCGTTTTGAACAACTTTCCGTATAGCCAGGCTATGCCGACGTGCAAACTATCGACCCACTGCAGATTTCTTTATGCAAGGAACGAGGCCAAGATGTGCGAATGTATTTTAGCAAAAAGTTGAAATCTGAATGAGCTTCCGTGGCCTGTGCAATTTTCCTATAGTTCAGCGGAAAAGATTTCAGCGATTCAGTATCCTGAGCATCGATGTGACAAGAAGATGCTGTAGAAGCGTCAAAGCCTGTATCAGGGCAAACTGACAGACGTGAAAGTGCGCCCGCTTTACCATGTTGAGCTGTCCGACGATACACATTCTCGTGCTGGTATTGAGACAACAACAGAGCCCATCTTGGAAATTTTTGGGCAGCTCGTACAGAAATCGGTTTCGTCGGGTGAAACAATGACTGCAATGGCTTGTGATCCGTTACGAAGTAGAATTTTCTGCCAAATAGTGGTAGAATTTGGTGACACCAGACACAATAGCCAACGCCTCTCTCTCAATGTGTGAGTAGTCATACTGAGCTCTGGACTACACTTTTGATGCGAAAGTGGTAGGCCTGTGTTTATCACCAAATCTGAAGGAAAGCACTGCACCGATTCCATCAGAGGAACCGTAAACTTGCAGCACAACTGGTTTGTCAGGATCAAAGTGAACTAAGCATCTATCACTGAGCAATGCTTCTTTAAGCTTTTGAAAAGCTACTTGGCACTCATCTGTCCAAACAAAGGTGACATCCTTGCGGTGCAAGCGATGCAATGGAGCTGCAATTTGTGCAGCATTCGGTATGAATCAATTATAATAGTTAATTTTCCCTAAAACAGACTGCAATTCTGTGACATTACGAGGAACTGTCAACTAACAAATGCGACTGAAGAGGATGTACACCTTGACTGTTTATGACATGACCAAAATACTGCAAAACAGCTTTAAAAAAATTACACTTGTCCAGCCTACACTTCAGTCCTGCATCATATAACACACGAAACGAAGCACACAAATTTGCAATGTGATACTCAGGTGTACGACCTGCTACGACAATATAGTCCAAATAGTTTTCACAGTTTGTCGCTCGACCAGTCAGCTGTTACAAGTACCGTTGGAAAATGGCGGGTGCGGAATCACTGCCAGGTTCTTCATCTAGCGGTATTTGAAGATACGTGTAGCGCCAATCAATTTTTGCCGCGCGGAATTAGCCGAGCGGTTTAAAACGACGCAGTCATGGACTGTACGGCTGGTCCCGGCGGAGGTTCGAGTCCTCCCTCGGGCGTGTGTGTGTGTGTGTGTGTGTGTGTGTGTGTGTGTGTGTGTGTGTGTGTCTGTCCTTAGGATAATTTAGGTTAAGTAGTGTGTAAGCTTAGGGACTGATGACCTTAGCAGTTAAGTCCCTTAAGATTTCACACACATTTCTTTTTTCAATCAATTTTTGAAAAGTAGCGACAAGGGTGTAATCTGCCCTTGAGGACCTCTGGGAGTGGCAATGGGTAAGTATCAATCACAGTTTGTGGGTTGACCGTAGACTTAAAGTCAACACAGAAAGAAATGCGACCTGAAGGTTCGGGGAGCAAAGCTGGTGGACTTGTCCATTGACTAGCTTGTATGGGCGCAATATCTCCGCTGTCTTGCAATTCTTTAAGTTCAGCAGCGATTTTGTCCCGTAACGCAATGGGAACAGTTCTAGTCCGGCAACATTTCGGCTGAACAGTTTCTTTCATAGTAATATGTCCAACAAAACTGTTAGCCTGGCCTAATCCTTCAGAAAAGAGTTAGTGAATTTTCAGCAAGCTAGCTACACTGTCTTTTGCAACGAATGCAGACAATGTCAGCACATTGTCCTGAATGATAAAGCCAAACAAATCAAATGAATCAAGACCAAAAATGTTGTCACAATCGAGTGATTGTAGCAACATGAAAGTCACTGTTCGTGTATGCGAGTGATATATGGCAGGCAAAGCACACGTTATGAGAACGGGAATTTCTTGTCCACTATATGTTGTCAGGTGTGTGCTAGTTTCAGACTGGCGTGGGGAGCCTAACAATTCATATTGTAACACTTATATCGATTTTTTTTTTGTCATCAGTCTACTGACTGGTTTGATGCGGCCCGCCACGAATTCCTTTCCTGTGCTAACCTCTTCATCTCAGAGTAGCACTTGCAACCTACGTCCTCAATTATTTGCTTGACGTATTCCAATCTCTGTCTTCCTCTACAGTTTTTGCCCTCTACAGCTCCCTCTAGTACCATGGAAGTCATTCCCTCATGTCTTAGCAGATGTATCATCCTGTCCCTTCTCCTTATCAGTGTTTTCCACATATTCCTTTCCTCTCCGATTCTGCGTAGAACCTCCTCATTCCTTACCTCATCAGTCCACTAATTTTCAACATTCGTCTATAGCACCACATCTCAAATGCTTCGATTCTCTTCTGTTCCGGTTTTCCCACAGTCCATGTTTCACTACCATACAATGCTGTACTCCAGACGTACATCCTCAGAAATTTCTTCCTCAAATTAAGACCGGTATTTGATATTAGTAGACTTCTCTTGGCCAGAAATGCCTTTTTTGCCATAGCGAGTCTGCTTTTGATGTCCTCCTTGCGCCGTCCGTCATTGGTTATTTTACTGCCTAGGTAGCAGAATTCCTTAACTTCATTGACTTCGTGACCATCAATCCTGATGTTAAGTTTCTCGCTGTTCTCATTTCTACTACTTCTCATTACCTTCGTCTTTCTCCGATTTACTCTCAAACCATACTGTGTACTCATTAGACTGGTCATTCCGTTCAGCAGATCATTTAATTCTTCTTCACTTTCATTCAGGATAGCAATGTCATCAGCGAATCGTATCATTGATATCCTTTCACCTTGTATTTTAATTCCACTCCTGAACCTTTCTTTTATTTCCATCATTGCTACCTCGATGTACAGATTGAAGAGTAGGGGCGAAAGGCTACAGCCTTGTCTTACACCCTTCTTAATACGAGCACTTCGTTCTTGATCGTCCACTCTTATTATTCCCTCTTGGTTGTTGTACATATTGTATATGACTCGTCTCTCCCTATAGCTTACCCCTACTTTTTTCAGAATCTCGAACAGCTTGCACCATTTTATATTGTCGAACGTTTTTTCCAGGTCCACAAATCCTATGAAAGTGTCTTGATTTTTCTTTAGCCTTGCTTCCATTATTAGCCGTAACGTCAGAATTGCCTCTCTTGTCCCTTTACTTTTCCTAAAGCCAAACTGATCGTCACCTAGCGCATTCTCAATTTTCTTTTCCATTCTTCTGTATATTATTGTTGTAAGCAGTTTCGATGCATGAGCTGTTAAGCTGATTGTGCGATAATTAACGCACTTGTCAGCTCTTGCCGTCTTCGGAATTGTGTGGATGATGCTTTTCCGAAAGTCAGATGGTATATCGCCAGACTCATATATTCTACACACCAACGTGAATAGTCGTTTTGTTGCCACTTCCCCCAATGATTTTAGAAATTCTGATGGAATGTTATCTATCCCGTCTGCCTTATTTGACCGTAAGTCCTCCAAAGCTCTTTTAAATTCCGATTCTAATACTGGATCCCCTATCTCTTCTAAATCGACTCCTGTTTCTTCTTCTATCACATCAGACAAATCTTCACCCTCATAGAGGCCTTCAATGTATTCTTTCCACCTATCTGCTCTCTCCTATGCATTTAACAGTGGAATTCCCGTTGCACTCTTAATGTTACCACCGTTGCTTTTAATATCACCAAAGGTTGTTTTGACTTTCCTGTATGCTGAGTCTGTCCTTCCGACAATCATATCTTTTTCGATGTCTTCACATTTTTCCTGTAGCCATTTCGTCTTAGCTTCCCTGCACTTCCTATTTATTTCATTCCTCAGCGACTTGTATTTCTGTATTCCTGATTTTCCCGAAACATGTTTGTACTTCCTCCTTTCATCAATCAACTGAAGTATTTCTTCTGTTACCCATGGTTTCTTCGCAGCTACCTTCTTTGTACCTATGTTTTCCTTCCCAACTTCTGTGATGGCCCTTTTTAGAGATGTCCATTCCTCTTCAACTGTACTGCCTACTGCGCTATTCCTTATTGCTGTATCTATAGCGTTAGAGAACTTCAAACGTATCTCGTCATTCCCTAGTACTTCCGTATCCAACTTCTTTGCGTATTGATTCTTCCTGACTAATGTCTTGAACTTCAGCCTACTCTTCATCACTACTATATTGTGATGTGAGTCTATATCTGCTCCCGGGTACGCCTTACAATCCAGTATCTGATTTCGGAATCTCTGTCTGATCATGATGTAATCTAATTGAAATCTTCCCGTATCTCCCGGCCTTTTCCAAGTATACCTCCTCCTCTTGTGGTTCTTGAACAGGATATTCGCTATTACTAGCTGAAACTTGTTACGGAACTCAATTAGTCTTTCTCCTCTTTCATTCCTTGTCCCAAGCCCATATTCTCCTGTAACCTTTTCTTCTACTCCTTCCCCTACAACTGCATTCCAGTCGCCCATGACTATTAGATTTTCGTCCCCCTTTACATACTGCATTACCCTTTCAATATCCTCATACACTTTCTCTATCTGTTCATCTTCAGCTTGCGACGTCGGCATGTATACCTGAACTATCGTTGTCGGTGTTGGTCTGCTGTCGATTCTGATTAGAACAACCTGGTCACTGAACTGTTCACAGTAACACACCCTCTGCCCTACCTTCCTATTCATAACGAATCCTACACCTGTTATACCATTTTCTGCTGCTGTTGATATTACCCGATACTCATCTGACCAGAAATCCATGTCTTCCTTCCATTTAACTTCACTGACCCCTACTATATCTAGATTGAGCCTTTGCATTTCCCTTTTCAGATTTTCTAGTTTCCCTACCACGTTCAAGCTCCTGAAATTCCACGCCCCGACTCGTAGAACGTTATCCTTTCGTTGATTATTCAATCTTTTTCTCATGGTAACCTCCCCCTTGGCAGTCCCCTCCCGGAGATTCGAATGGGGGACTATTCCGGAATCTTTTGCCAATGGAGAGATCATCATGACACTTCTTCAATTACAGGCGACATGTCCTATGGATACACGTTACGATTAGAAATAAATAAAAAAAAGAGGAAGTAGGTTTATATTATGTAACTGTGTATCTGCAATTTATGAAGTGTGTATTCTGGATTGTTTAAATTCTTTGATCTACAATAAGAAAATTAGAGTTTTGTAATATATGTATGAAAAAAGCAAAATAATATATTGAAATGATAAATTATTATAATATGAATATATTTATAAAAAGAAAATGTTTGTGAAAAGCTTGTTAATGCTTAGGACAATTGTTTTTGTAACATGTAAAAGCTGTAGGGAAATCCCTCCATAACGGAAGTGGCATGGCGCGATGTGAAAGGCGGGATGTAGCGGTCAAACTGTGCGACTCCTTTGTGTTAACGGCACGCAGTATGTGACTAGCCTTAGCACGGTACACTTCGACGGTGCTAAGAGAGGCAACAGGAGGCTGTATTGCGAAGGATTTGCCTCGAATGTGGATCAGGCTGTTATTTGGTATTCATGGCATGAAATGGCTTTGGTATGTTGAAAATCCAAACCCAAGAAGAGATTTTATAGACCATTCGTACATCAAGAGCCGTGAGTACAGTTAGGCACCATGTAGCCTACCACCAAGCTTCGCCACTGCTTCACAAACTTCATACATTCAGTTAATTAATGTATATGGGCATGGGCCACTTAATTTGTGTGTTGTTTCAATAATAGCCATATAAAACCTGAATTCGTGTCCGGAACCATATTTTCAATTCTGATCACGAACCTACGCAGTGTCCTCACCTAAGTGCTACTAAAACCGAGTATCCTGATTTAAGTGAACAATTCTTGCATTCCTGTGTTTAAACGTGATTGTCTAAAGTAAAAGGAGTAGTAAAAGTTAAAGCTAAAACCACAAAAGTGAAGTTGGGAAGGCTTTTGCTAAAGTATCCTTAGTTTATTATAAAATATAGTTTTGTAGGATTGCAGTGCAAGATTGTGTAAATATTGTTGTCTAGAATATCTGCTTCACAGATGATTAAAAGGCAAATACATGCAAGTCTTTAATGAACAAATTTACGACAGTAATTTTGGAAGTGACGTTATGCTCATTTAAAAAAAATAGTGTGGTTTTGTTTTCTATCATGAATGGTTTCATTTCTGAAGTTAATTAAACCCAGTGTTGTACTTTGTTGCATGCAAAGTAATTTATCAACCACCCCAAGTGAAGTGAATGATTAGCTTTTTCGAATTAGTCTTTACTATTGTAATAATCAAAGAGCATTAACTAGTGTAACTATACTAGTTTATGGATCCCTATCGTATCTTCCACCTATTAGGAAAAAATTGAACTGTTACTGTTGCTAAGGGGAGGAGGAGGTTAGTGTTTTAAAGCCCCGTCGACAGTGAGGTCATTAGAGACGGAGCACAAGATCAGATTAGGGAAGGATTGGGAAGGAAATCGGCCGTGCCCTTTCAGAGGAACCATCCCGGCACTTGCCTGAAACGATTTAGGGAAATCACGAAAACCTAAATCAGGATGGCCGGAGACGTGTTTGAACCGTCGTCCTCCCGAATGCGAGTCTAGTGTGCTAACCACTGTGCCACCTCTCTCGCTGTTGCTAAGGAAACCGATATTTGTAGAGGAGTTTATACAGTGTGCTTATGATGTCATTCATCTTTATTTGTGTTTTTCATGGCAGTCAAGATAGAAGCCCCTCATGTCCAAGTTTAGTTCTGCACTTCATGCAATGACATTTCGGTATTTGATTAAGTAATGCTCTTGGGTGTGGCTGTCATTAGTATGAGCTTGGTGCAAATCTACGCCCCCTAATTTACCTGTGTGTTATTGGTAACTGCTGCTATACACAGTACAGATTACACTGTGTCAGTTTGTATCCTGTTTGCTATTCAAAGGGAAGTCTCATCAAAATTAACTTCAATAACCAATATTCAGTTTTCTCAAATGTGTACTTCCAAATTATTGTGCCTAATTGGACTGGCGACCATTCATTTTTTTCATTCATTTATTATTTTACCACTTTAGTTAACTCCCAGGATCAAAGCACATTTGGTTTTTCTGTTATTTCACCAAAGTCGAAATTATAGTTCGATACCCTTGTGCATTAGAAACACGCGCGGTCAAATTTCGAAATCCTCTCAGTGGGTAGCATTAGCTTGTTTCACTGCACGTTACAGTGAGATATACGTTAGAGTGTTATATGTGCTATTCCCTTGATAGGACGACAGGTTCGGTTGTTAGGGAAAAGCGTTAGTGTTATAATATGTGTGACGATTTAGCAATGTAACAGAGGCGCCCGTGTCCAACTGAAATTTCTCACGTTTTTCAGAAGAAAGCAAAGGAACAAAAAGTTTGTTGGACTGGCGTAGCACTGAAGAAAATGCTCGCTTGCTAGTTTTGCTAATGCCTGTTGCAGGCTTTGAATACACTACATTTATTATATGGGCCTTGTGACGAATTTTTGTGAGTGGGTCAAATTCTAATTTTTGTTCCGTTGCAAACATAAGTATTATAAATATCCTGTCCTGCGACAAGCGTAACGCCGTGCTTATTGATAGGGGTAGTCTTGGTGTTTGTTCTGTGAATAACACCGAGGGCATGACTTAATTCTGTTCGTCTGTGCAGCCGCCTGATTAGCGAGCTGGTTACGCGGCGTGGAAAATTATTTACGCGGCATGGCTCA
Source organism: Schistocerca cancellata (assembly GCF_023864275.1). Lineage (NCBI taxonomy): Eukaryota > Metazoa > Arthropoda > Insecta > Orthoptera > Acrididae > Schistocerca > Schistocerca cancellata. The sequence continues at coordinate 387,079,713 of NC_064626.1, read as the reverse complement.
AAATGGCTCTGAGCACTATGGGACTTAACATCTGTGGTCATCAGTCCCCTAGAACTTAGAACTACTTAAACCTAACTAACCTAAGGACATCACACACATCCATACCCGAGGCAGGATTCGAACCTGCGACCGTAGCAGTTGCGCGGCTCCGGACTGAGCGCCTAGAATCGCGAGACCACCGCGGCCGGCTTACGCGGCATGGCACATGCAAACTGTTGCTTAATGAGCAGGTCGGAAACGAGGTTTGACTCAACCTGACAAACTGCTTACTGCTCAAACTTGTCGGCCGACAGGGCACCTGAATCACACTGATCTAGTATTTGCAGTACTTGCGCAATGATGGATCGGACTGTTTCAAAACCTGCTCTCTGAGTTTGACTTCAGTTGCATTGTACATGATCGCATCATACAAAATAACATGTGAATGTGAAGCACCAAAAGCACATTTGAATTTCCATTTCCTCGTCATATCCTGCAAATTTGGCTCTGAGCACTATGGGACTTAACAGCTGTGGACATCAGTCCCCTAGAACTTAGAACTACTTAAACCTAACTAACCTAAGGACATCACACACATCCATGCCCGAGGCAGGATTCGAACCTGCGACCGTAGCAGGCGCACGGTTCCGGACTGCGCGCCTAGAACCGCGACACCACCGCGGCCGGCTCCTGCAAATCTGTAACACACACTTGATAAATGTGTTTTGACCGGTTCTTGCAATTAAAGACTTGGTACCTAGCCGCTACCACAGTCACTCGTTGGTCATAATAGTTAGTTAGCGAATCCACAACCTGATCATACGAAAATTCATTCGGAGTGGTGTTAAGTAGCAATTTATGAATGAAGCGAAACCCTGCACTGTCTACCGAAGAAAAAAAAAAGTAGTTTCTCAGTACCTGGTATATTGAGAGCAATTACGTGGGTTTCAAATTGTTCAAATGGTTCTCAGCACTATGCGACTTAAGTTCTGAGGTCATCAGTCGCCTAGAACTTAGAACTAATTAAACCTAACTAACATAAGGACATCACACACATCCATGCCCGAGGCAGGATTCGAACCTGCGACCGTAGCGGTCGCTCGGCTCCAGACTGTAGCGCCTAGAACCGCACGGCCACTCCGGCCGGCTTCAAATTGTTGCAAGCATCGAGCCATACCTCTTCTTGTTGGTGAAACTGGCGAAAAGGCGGTATAGCACTTGCAGCTGCTGTAGGTGTCGCAGGTTCGAATCCTGCCTCGGGCATGGATGTGTGTGATGGAGGTTAGTTAGGTTTATTTAGTTCTAATTCTAGGGGACTGATGACCTTAGATGTTCAGGTCCCATAGTGCTTAGAGCCATTTGAACCATTTTTGTTGTTGTTCTGTGTTTAGTAGCGAGGATATTTGCTGGCTCTGAAGCTGAAACATCTGCATTAGCTGCGTTGCATCTAATGCTAGCAGCTGTGGCGCCTGACCCGGAGGTGGGATGAGGTAGGCATGTTGGAAGGGACAAATGCAATAAACAGACAAGGCAAGCAAGAGAAATAAGTACAAAAGCAAAGCAAATTGATGAAAGCCTACCTGTAAACACTGATTAGCAAAAATACAATAAGAGACTGTTAAAGCAAATAAACACCCCAGCCAAGAAAAGACATGGGAGAATTAAGGCACCAGCAAAATAAATGTCCAGGAAAAGTCAAAATAGGGAAGCAGCGGTGGGTGTCGGCACGTGGTTCGTGGTACACCTCGTCTCCAGTGTTGTGTTTTTTCCACTCGTATAGAAAAGCTGCTTTCTCAGATCACTAGACAACAATTCAAGCAAATCGTATTAATGGAGTTTATTACAAAAGGAAACAATTACAATACTTTGCTTTGTGAGATATAGACGTGTTGTAAGCAAGGGGCGACGGGCAAACCTAAGTATGCTCTTCAGTATTTACAATTCGTAATACAAGTGATCCAATACAGTTTCTAAGTCACTGCTGTAGCGTTCGTAGGTCAGCTTGACTTCAACTCCGCCCGCGTCTAGGCGGCGTGGCGCTTATATTCTCTTCGTGTGGAGGCCGCTCCTATCGCGGTGTCGTCCAAGTGAGGGGTCGTCATCGTACTATTGACTGACGTCGTCTCACAGCTGTCTCTGCTGTAACGTTCCTGGCCGACGTGCCGGCCCTTGACGGTACGTCGGAACAAAAAATTACTTACGTAACTAGCTTTCTGAGGTGATAATCAAAACTTTATCACTGAACTTAGTACTCACAGATCCATAATTCACAGGACAGAAAGTTCCTATCGCGACACAGTGTGGCTCAAACTGTGGTCAGAAACACAGAAACAGGTAACATTCATGGTACGCCAGTACGAAACTGGTTTGCGTTACTACTGTAACACCCCACCTGTCACTTATCTGGTTTTGGCGTGTGTTCACCCCAGGTAATTGACTAACAGAGTGCAAAACTGCCGCAATATCGGATAACGCAAAGAAAGTAAGAAGGCCCTGTGACTCCTGATTGAACTGCGGTGGCAGTGTTGACATTAATTGATTCAGAATTGATCCATTTTAAATAAAAAGGGGTGCACATTGATGTTATATTCAGTTATTGAACACCAGATGCAAATGTTGAACGTAAAATTAATTAAGAACGTGACTTGGGATTTCCACTACTTGATTGAAAACAGATGCAGTCGATTAGCACAAATTTATTTTAACTCACGACCTTCAATCATCACATTACATGACTCTCCTACCAGGCATTGGTAATAAATTGCGTTTGCGTGGAGTAAAGCGCGATAAGCCAAAAGTAATTCCTATCGACTCACCCAGGCGTAATGCGAAGTGCGAGAAGAATTCTATAATACACGGCCCATGAAACCCTCGTGGAAACTTTGCCGACGTGATCCAACAAATTAATCAGCGGCCGGAGCGGGCGCAATATCACCGAATTCAGCGTGGCTGGGCGGCGTCGTTATGCGGACGTCGGCCGTCCTCGTGGTGCTGCAAGGCTGCGCTCGTCTATTCACTCCTAGCTATCTTGCTCAGTACATAGCTGAACGAAAACTTTCTATCTCTAAGCTCAATCGTTTCGTTTGCTAAGTCCTAAACTCCAGAGATGCTCTCTCCTCAGGCAAGTTGAGTAAAGAACGCCACTTCCGCACTCTAGGCAAGCTGAAAACGGAAGACCTCTTCTGAGACTTCTCCCAGTCCGCTCTTCACCTCGGTTTCCCCTCCAGCAAAATCACTTACGCCAATTGCAGCGCAAGTCGCGTTAATTATGCATCGCTTCCCAGCGCCGACCAATCCCTGCTCTGGGAAGTGAACAAATTCCCACAAAATTTCCCTTCCTCTCAACTTCTGCTATTTAGCTTCTCCCAGGCCACCCATCAAGGTTAGCGTCTGCACAAACACCAATTTTTCCGGAATTCTGACTCCCAGGAGAGTACCTCAAATTCCTTGGTCCTACGTTCCCATTGGAGGCCGGCGTATTTCATTCTACTGCTCTTCACCTGATTTACTTCAGACTCTGCGGATTGTGGATTCAGTGTGAAGTTTCTGTAGTCACAAACACGCATATTTTGACCTCTGTTGACCGCTCCACCGTAGCTTTGCGTGGCTTTCTCGCATGTTTCACTGAAAACAGGACGACGGACATTTATCAACAGGCATACAAGTTCTCCGTCTGCTTCCCGGTACACCAGCATGGGTTCAACCACCCACTCACTGTCACTCATCTTAAGGCTCCTGGAAGCCGCACCCCGTTACTGCTTTCTCAGAGCTTGAGCCGCCCTAAGCTACCTATTGCTGCTTCCTTTCTCCACTCCCCAGCCTCGCACCACGGTCAATTCTGAGTACTTCCCTGGGATAAACTAGCCTCCAGTAAATCGACGCATTTCCACAAAGTTTTCATGTCATGTGAATTACTTTAAAACTATCACCCGACATTGATTATTCCAATATGTCCATACTATACCATCTACAAGATGCATTGTGCCTTGTCAGTCATTTTGTTCAGCCCTATTGTTCGCTCAATGTGAGTTAGGTGATCTTTAATGACTTCATGTAAGGGGCATAGTTCTTGCCATCTTACACTGTAACAGGTTTCCTGGACGCTGATCTTTAGTGCAATGTTTCTGTCTAAGTGTTGTGCGCTCTTTACACAAAACATTCGAATCAAAGGGAAGTATGGCGGAATGGGGAACATAATTTGATGGCATTATAGTGGCTATATCATTGATAGATTAGAGCAGGGGTGACCAACTTTTTAGCGTACCTAGACCACATTGGAAGAAGTGTATTTTTGGGCCGCATGTAATACAGTTAATACAGACAATAAAGACCGAGGAAAACAAAATAGAATTTATTAGTTTATGATTCTGTATTATAAAAAAGCAATATGGAATTAGACATTTTATATATTACGATTAATTACTCTCAACTTTACATCAGCAGACGTTTTTATTTTTATTTTTTACCAATCAGGTGATAGATGCTGACTTCCTGGGTCGCATTAATACCTGCTTTAGGCAGTATGCGGCCTGCGGGATGTAGGGACTCCCCTGCTATAGGTGGTGCCTGTTCTATAAGGCCGTCATGCGACGCTCCATTTCAGACGGTAGTGAAGTGATGTATAAATGTAACGATTTGTTCCAGAATGAGATTTTCACCCTGTGGCGGAGTGTGTGCTGATATGAAACTTCCTGGCAGATTAAAATATTTTGCCAGACCGAGACTCGAACTCGGGACCTTTGCCTTTCGCGGGTACCTCGTGTCTTACTTTCCAAACTTCACAGAAGCTCTCCTGCGAAAAAAATTTGACGATTGGTTGTTTGGAATCGGCGCTGTAAGATGTGTCGATGTAGAGATGCGATAGGAGGACAGACAGAAGCTATCCTATTTGGGTGTGACCACGACCATGCCGTTATTGAAATTGCCTGATTTGATTTATCAACATGGGCTGTCCAGCGTGTCTACAAGGAATGATGTACCACCAGAAACCATGTAATACGGCGTGAGAAGTGTCGTCATAAAAAGATCCCAACCGATTGCGACCGGAGACGCGTGTCACCACTTATCAAACAAAGTTGGCTTGAAATCTGACAAAAATTATTATTCTCAATTAATGCAGAGACATCTCATGTTTGTAAGCTAACATTGCTAGGGTAACAGAGTACAATGGACATTTGGATTCGGTTACTTCGCAGAAGGCCATAGGTCACAACGACACAGTAACTGAGCGTTTTCAATACGTCAAACAGCACGGCAGATGGTCAATAGCTAAGTGGAGGCGTTGGATGTGGTCCGACAGCTCAAAATTTTACCTGTTTTCAAATGATACAAGGTGTCGAGTGCATCAAGGTGTTTGACCCGTAGCGTGTGTAGTTCTGGCCGGAGGTGGATCTGTGGGCCCACTTATTCGCGTTACTGTGAACATGGACCAGGATATTTGTTTCATCTTCTCTGTGAGCAAGAACTGCCGTTTCTTCAACATCTTGATGACGTCTTCCTAGGCGACAACAGCCATGTTCAGAAGACGGAATGCATACGTTCCTAGTTTGAAGAACACTGTTCCACATCGACTAAGGTGCTAAATCACTCGAACTTAAACGCCTAGTATACTAGTTTATTGATATTGCCTTAGCCGATTCCTCGACGAGCTGCGCTTTGAAAACCGTCACCAATGAAGAACCTCCAAGCCACCGACCATTGAAGTCCACCGAGACAGTGTTAAAATTGGCGGACACCTGAGCATCAGTCTGCTAGTCGAGATAATTCCTTGTCGCTACTTGCTGTCGAATGTTACACTAAGTTGTTGACCGCTAGCTCTACCGGCAAACATTCAGTGTGCTTAGACCCATTCCAGTGTCGGGATTCTGATTATAGCACGACACGGCTGCCAATAGTTGTCAATAGTGTAGCAGTTCTTTCACACAAGTTATATAAATTATATTCGTTTAAAATGCCCTTGTGTCAACTAATCTTTCGCTTTCCTGTCCAGATGCCCACGGCGACATTTGCTTTAGCCACCTTCCGCTCATTTATCATTAGCAGCGAAGACGTAACAGTTGGACCCTCGTAATATAACTGCTCCCGACTCGCATGATAACAAAACCAACAGAAAATGCCTGGATGTGTGTAGAACAGCGAGTGAAACATGGCTGCCGACATCACCGAAGTTTGGTAGTTCTGTGGGATCTAATCATCAGTGAGTGATTTAGGCTGGACGTGATACACTTATACAAACTTGTATACACTCTACTTCGTCGAGAAGAAGCCGTTATCAAGACTAGAGGTTTGTATAAACTCTACTTGCTGAGGTGATGATGAGGATGATGTTGCTGGTTTGTGCGGCGCTCAACATCGTGGTCATCAGCGCCTGTACAAGTTCCAATCTTTGCATTTCCAGTCTCACCACTACCCGAATGATCATGAGATGATGATGAGATGATGCGGACATCTCAAACACCCAGTCCCTTGGCGGAGAAAATCCCCGACCCGGGCGGGAATCGTACCCGGCACCCCGGGACCCAGAGGCAGCAACGCTAGCCACTTTTTTTTTCTTTCATTTTGTTCGGTATTGTTCATCGCGTTTGGTCTGGGCGGACGTAACAAGACATCCGTTCAAGTTGATCGTTGGTTCCTTTACTTAGTTTTTTTATTACAGAGGACGAGCAGCCCTCTGACCGAACACGCTGAGCTGCCGTGCCGGCCGCCACTAGAACACGAGCTGCAGATACTTCGCCGCGGTGAAACAGTTATCAGGGCTAGAGGCGGTGTTACATCAGCCTAATGTCTGTTGTAATAACAAATTTTTTTAGGACTGGTTATCAAAGTATGTTTGATATCTGGTACACATACGAGCTTAATGATTTTAGGTTGCTATCATCACGACGCTACATAAAGCATCACGGTACCATGTTTACAGGAAAACAACAGGTATTCTTTGGGTAGGATAACAACAGTTAGGTAATACATACCGGTAAAGTTGTCATGTATGTTTTAAATAATGAAGAACTGTACCATTTACTTATTTTTTCACATTAGCACAACGCGTTTCAAATATTTATTCTCATTTTCAGGTGCATTGGTGTACATAAATGTTCTTCTGATCTTTGCATGCGTGATTTTCTTCCTCTCTTGCACTACAGTTGTCTTTTTTGAGGTTATACTGCAATAGGAAAATGAGCAATTGAATCAGATGTTTTTTTATATGTGAAAGTTAGAGATAGTATTTTTGTTTTTCTACTTACAAGTATTGTGAAGCCATAATGTCGTAGTATCGCTGTAGCATGTTATGATTACAAAAACAAACAGTGCAAGTGACGATTCGTGTGTAAGTGTGATTGGTACTCTTTGCAACGTATGAGGCGCAATACTATACAAAGATTCATTTGTCAGATTTCTCGGTTGCAGTATAATCTCAGAAAGGCATCTACAATGCAAGAGAAGCCGAAGATCACACATACATACAACAAAAAAATATTTACACAAGAAATGCATTTGGAAATGCGAATAATTCATCATAAATAAAGTTGCAGACTTTTCGAAAATATACATTATGGTTCACAAAATTATGTCATGTAACGATTATTTCCAAGAATTCGACAGTACGTGGAGATCTCAAATATGTAATCCGTGTGTGCCGGCCGCTGTGGTCGAGCGGTTCTAGGCGCTTCAGTCCGGCGCCGCGCGGCTGTTTCGGTCGCAGTTTCGAATCCTGACACGGGCATGGATGTGTGTGATGTTCATACGTTAGTTAGGTTTAAGTAGTTATAAATTCTAGGCGACTGATGACCTTAGAAGTTAAGTCCCATAGTGCTCAGAGCCATTTGAACCATTTTTTAGTTATTATTGAAGGAATATATTACGTAACATTAACATTAAAGGTAGTTCTGTTGAACGTTTCCAGAGATTCTACATAAAGCACCCAAAAACAAAAGCAGTTATTTGGTTTTTTCATGAATGGGCTCCAACATATTTTAGTCACAGTGCATGAGGCGCAGCCCAACGTCTAGCACAGCAAACAGCGAGAGAAAAGATAGATCCATGGCCTAAACATTATCCCTGCAGAAATTCTCTCCCCTTCTGTCTGAGTGCCTCTATAAGAATACTTCATTCAATGGTAAATCTACACTCGGAAAATTTTTCATCATGGAAACTTGCAAATTCTTCCGACGCTGTTTAGAAATCTTTGAGCACCCGTGATCCGACGGGTTCATGAGTACGAAAGAGAGGTGGACATACAGAACACTGTTTATAAGATAATTTGTTTGAATGGCTCTGTAAATGATTCTTAAGAGCTAAGGATTGCAAAGCAGATAGCTTGCATCTTCTTTCCAGTACTAACTTAGAGGCGAATGATATTGGAAGTCATGTTTACAAGACTTTTCTGTGTTTTGAGAATATTAGTCAGTGCGCACAGTGTATCCCAATATTTTTGATGAAATATTTGAAAAGTGTCTATTATGTTGTAATAAATCAAACGCTCACCAGCTGCGACGTAACTCTTTCTGTTTAGTTATGATATGTTGATAATTTTTACTTTTGGACCGTATAACTACAACTGAATAAAACACAATTTTCGTGCCATTCTCATTTTGCTTTTATTCTTTCCAAGGCATCTCCAGTGGACTGGAATATGTACATATTTTTCGTATTTAATTTACATTTTGGGACGATGTATATAAAGGTTACAAACAGTTCTGATGGCTGGCTTTTTTATGGCATAGTAATATTTTAAATTGTACTTACAGATTCCGTGGATGATGTTCTGCGTCACAGAAAAGCCAACCACCAGAACTGTTTGTAACATATCAACTGTTTATAACATACATGGTCCCAAAATGTAAATTTAATATTCATATTATGTGCATCTTCCATACTGTTTATAACATAACAACTTTCACTAACGATCCCAAAATGTAAATTAAATACTAAAAGTATGTGTATATTCCAGGTCACTGAAGATGCCTTGCAAAGAATGAAGGCGAAATGCGTGTGACACGAAAATTGTTTGATTCAGTTGTAGTTAGACGGCCCAAAAGTAAAAATTATCACCGTACCGTAATATTACAGGCAAATGAAGACGACAGAACTACAAATGTTGAAGATGTTAATACAAGTATCCTTAACTATCGATTAGGCACTTTCTCGAACGATTTTCTCTTTGCTGCCGCCTTATTTTCAGCTGTATTGAAATAAGTAGAAACGATAGGTGCGGATATAACCTCTTGTTTTGATGACAGTCGAACTGAGCGGACGCAAAGAGAGGTGCGCTTACGTTTTAGCAACGTATTTACACAAAAAACGCTGAGATTCAAACTGCCATTGTGTGCACTACGTTAATTACTAACCATTACAATGATTTTATCTTTGTGTGTTAGGAGAAGGACGCAGAAAGAGAGTTATTATAAAAGGAAAGAACAGATTTCTTCAGCCTGTCACTTTATGTTATATGAGGTGTGGAGCAGTTTTCGCACAGACATGGAGCTGTGTTTCATAGCTATCTCTAAATCTGTCAGTGAGTTTCCAACAGTATTTTTGACGCCGTAGTGGGTAATACTCTTCGATGTAAAGAATAGACGTTTCTAGCCAGTCCCTTAAGTGCTCCCGTTATCAAACACTGGATGAGTACGGTCTGGGTGATTTCCACTTTGTTTTAAGCGAAAGTTAGTTTTCGAACGTCTCAATCATAATGACGCCTTATCTCTTGAACTATGTGTAGTACAAATATATCATTTTGCTGGTACATTGAGTGGAATATGTGGTTACGGTTTGCAAAATGTCTTGCGAATAAAGAGTAAAGAAGTAATAAATTAAAACACAATACCAGCTGCTGAAATTTTTCTGTTCTGTATAATGAACATGCAGTAAATGATAAGTATTTTTCCTCTCATTTTCTGGGATGAGGAGGTGGGGAGGGTGGGGGGTCAGCGTGAAAAAGCTTCGAAAAAAATTTTTTGCAGGTCGGAAACTGCTTCATTTTTCACACAAAAATGGTTGAAATGGCTCTGAGCACTATGCCACGAAGTTAATTCTGAGGTCATCAGTCGCCTAGAACTTAGAACTAATTAAATCTAACTAATCTAAGGACGTCACACACATCCATACCCGAGGTAGGATTCGAACCTGCGACCGTAGAGGTCGCTCGGTTCCAGATTGGAGCGCCTAGAACCGCACGGCCACTCCGGCAGGCTTTTTCACATACTGGGTGAATATAGTGGTGATAATTTCGGCGCCGTGAGCTGCGCTCCACCACGACACATACAATATGATGCAGCTGCCCCCTACTGATGTTGTTTTATGCAGTCCTCAGCGTTATATCTGGCCTTCAAAAACCACGTGTGGGATTTTCATATCCTCTCGCTCACTAAGCGTGTAATTAGGCTGTTTAGGTTTTCTTAGCGCTATGTATGAAAATCACTGGCTGTGCTGTGTGCAGTCTGTGGTTGGTTGGCGTTGTTGTAATACTCGCTATTGTAGCGTTGGGCAGCTGGATGTTAACAGCGCGTAGCGTTGCGCAGTTGGAGGTGAGCCGCCAGCAGTGGTGGATGTGGGGAGAGAAATGGCGCAGATTTGAAATTTGTAAGACTGGATGGCATGAACTGCTATATATATTATGATTATTAAGGTAAATACATTGTTTGTTCTCTATAAAAATCTTTCATTTGCTAACTATGCCTATCAGTAGTTAATGCCTTCCGTAGTTTGAATCTTTTATTTAGCTGGCAGTTGTGCCGCTCTCTGTATTGCAGTAGTTCGAGTAACGAAGATTTTTGTGAGGTAAGTGATTTGTGAATGGTATAGGTTAATGTTAGTCAGGGCCATTCTTTTGTAGGGATTTTTGAAAGTCAGATTGCGTTGCGCTAAAAATATTGTATGTCAGTTTAAGCACAATCATGTATAAATTTTTCTAAGGGGTCGTTTCAAGCGCGTACTTTTAGTCGTATAGAAAAATGAACTTGACCTATTTTGTAGGAATTTTAATGTGGTTGAATTTGGTGCTGGGATACGTTTTTCTAGAAGCCGTAGAGTTATTCGAGAACAGCATACAAAACTCACCTCCAAAGGCACCTCTACCCCGATATTCAACCCTCACTGGTCAGTATTTCTGGTACGTCGTTCATGGCACTCCCTCCAACCACTATACAAAAATTTGCGACTGCACAAATTATTTACCATTGACTGGGCTTATTACGCCACCGGCTTAGGCGATCAATTAAAAATTGTAAAATTGACATTTGTGTAAATTTTAGCTAGCAATATTGTGAATTTTAGCAGCGTAAAATAAGTAATTACATCGTTGTATTCATCAGCTCTTCTAACTGTGAAACTACTGTGCTTGTAAAGGTTAAGATTTGATCTAATTGTCGCAGTAATTAGTTTCAGTGCAACGTTTACGAAAGGCGTTTTACTTTCATTACTGTTACGGGCACGTTTAAACCTCGAACGTTAACGATATAGCCGAATATGCTGGTGGCGTAATAGCGGAATCAATAGAGACGAAAAAAGGTCGAATATCGGAAATAATGCGCTTAGACGGAAATTTTTGTTCAGTGGCAGGAGGGAGTGCCACGAACGACACGCTGGAAATTCTGCCTGGTGACGGATGAGTGTGGAGGTGTGTCTGAAATCACTTTTGTACGTTTTTCTTGAAGAACTAGAAAACAGTGGCTTCCAGTGAAAAGATGTCCTAGTACAAAATTTTACTGCATTCGATTTCCTACGAAAAGGTCGTGTTCATTTTTTCTGTAAGACGAATAGTTAGCGAGTAGTGAGCGAGAGAATATGAAAATCTTGTGCGTGGTTTTTGAAGGCCGAATATAATATTGCACGTTGTAAAATGCAAACATTCATGGCCGGAAATGTCACAAATAATAAAATATTAAAGTTGGTATGTCGTGGTTAGATGGATTTTTCATTAACGTTTCGTCCCCGCCTGCAGAGGACATTTTCAAGTGGGGTCGTAGCTTCTTTGGATGTCCAATTCACACCGTGGCTCGCTACTGACTGCACAGAAATTCCGTTTACGCTTGTTCCCTCGCAGTGGCATGACGTCATTGCGGGATTCATAAAGCGACATCGATAGGGGCAGCTGAATCACTTTGTATACTTGTTTCACTATGTTAACCCATTAACATAAGATTACACCTTTTAATGAGTAGATTATTTCAGCATTTTAAAGTTTTAAATTCGGTCTCTCATTGAAATACTGAAAATCAAACTTCAGTTACCCTTGAAAGCCTTTAGATAACAGCCTGGAGCTGGAACTGCGCCCGAGTTAGTAACACAGATTCGTGACGCAATAGAATGTCATGGTTCCCACATTAACCCAGCGAGGAAAATTGTGCGAGTTGTGTAGTCAACTTAGTGCTTACAGACAGGTAATTAATGCAGTAATACGAGATCAATATAAAAGATATCATTACCGCTTTATCAGAAATTCACGGGCAGTCAGTAGCATGCCGTTCGGATTAAGGGCACAAAAGTATTTAGTGCAGGCTATGCGACGTAACGAAAGTATTTCGTGGGACGGGCGTTATAACAGCATGATTGGCTAGTGCTCCGTGCCATGACGCGAATTTAACCGTGCGAAATTATGTCGTTAATATCCATTAAGCTGCAGCGGACAGTTAAAAAGCGGATCAACTCGCTCTCCCGCACACGCAGGTGGGAGGGACACGAGTGCTGGGCCCGCCTACAGTGCACAGCGCGAAGCATAACGCCCTGCCCTGCCCCGCTCTCCCAACAAAATGTGTGCGCTCGCTGTTTAGATGCGTTGCCCTCACAGCACATTTCTGCCTCTCTCTGTCTCTTCTCTACCTCTTGCTTTTTCGCGGCCATTAGCAGTGGATATTTAAAAAAATAAATAAAAAAACAAATAAAAGTAAATTCGCTTTATTTTTATTAATCTCTCTAACATTTTTGATGTCCGGTATTTTTTGGACGCTTCTTTATTTTTCTGCTGAGTTCCTGGGAAATATGAACCGTACGGCCAGGAAGTCAAATATTTGGTCGCTGTTCGTTTGCCCTCGCACCGAATACTGTCCCCTGGCGGGCTTTAATGTATTTCAGCGCCCGCCAGGCGTTGCGAGGCAGGCGCCGTGGTCTGCTATCTGCGACGTCACAGGAAAATTCCCGCTCAGTGACCGATTCACCGACTGCACACTCTGAAAGTATGTGTAACCGTGAAACCACAACAAAAACGCTTTTCTCAGGAGGCAAATATAAAGCAAAGTCGGGAAAAATAACGAAGAGGGTAAGACGAGGAATTGTAACTTGACAGTCCAAAAAGATTCGAGACTCGATTAATGAAAGATACAGAAACTCAAAATAATGGTTTAATGCTTCTGATGTTCTGCAGGCTCTCCGCACTTGAGTACAGCGCACAGAACGTTCACACAACAGTGTTAAATTTGGAAATTTGTCGTAAGGTCTTATGGGGCCAAGCTGCTGAGATCATCGGTCCCTAAGCTTATTAGCTACTTAATCTAACTTAAACTAACTTACATTAAGGACAACACACACACGGTCGGCCGGTGTGGCCGATCGCTTCTAGGCGCTTCAGTCTGGAACTGCACGACCTCTACGGTCGCAGGTTCTAATCCTGCCTCGGGCATGGATGTATGTGATGCCCTTAGGTTAGTTAGGTTTAAGTAGTTCTAAGTTCTAGCGGACTGATGACCTCAGATGTTAAGTTCCATAGTGCTCAGAGCCATTTTGAACAACACACATACACCCATGCCCGAGGGAGGACTCGAACCTCCGACGGGGGAAGCCGCGCTGACAGTAACAAGGGGTCTGAGACCCCGCGGCTACCACGCATGGCAAACCGTGTTAACTGTCGGCAAAATATTTCTTTGGGACGAAAAAAGTAAAACCAATCAGTCGCAAATCCAATATCTATCTTTTTATTGCAGATCTAGATTTCAGGTATTGAACATTAAGGACTTTGAAATCGCGTCATACACACTGACAACTGGCAACATGTTATTATACGACCTTAGGACTTACATGGCCAGATTCTAAGATCGGAATCTGACTATGTACGTCATAAGGTCGTGTAATAACATGTTGTCATATATGACTCGATTTAAATGGACTGAAGATAGCTATTTAATAGCTGAAATCTAGATGTGCAGTACAAAGGATACAGATTGGATTTACGACTGATTGCTGAATCCCTTTCTCCTTGTTTAAAACGTAGTGTACTGTCACCGTTCACAACGGTTCCAATGGAATCAAATTTACTTCTTTGGGAGGTTGTTCAACTCGGACATCACATTCAATTGAATGTCGATTATGTCATCTAAACGTTGACCCTTCGTGCGAATTTCTGCACTATTTCGTTTTCTGGCAGCTTCGAATTGATAACGCCAAATGTTGTCAACTGTGATGCTTTTTTCCAGTAGACACATATGCTCTTTCTGTAGTTGAATCAAGTCGCTGCAGGCGTCCACGGGCTTTTTCTTGTTCGGGAGCCAAGGTGTCAGGGACAAAGTTCACACACACTTTTCTTTTCTTCAGAATATTTTGGAGAAGGTCTTGACCATTTAGCTTAGAGTTGTTGCTCATTTGCGATTTGTGACAACAACGGTGACGCAGTGCGGTCGCACGCCCTCTACTTAACGCCGCCTGCTCACAACTGACTGGTTAACAGCACATCTGTTGTTTACGATTGTTAGTTCAAGCTGCCACCGCAGTTACTGCTCTGACGTCACTTATACTCCAGGAATGCAGTCAGACTCGGATCTTGTGTATAGTACTCCAAATTAAGGATAGATGTGCGTATGCCAACATCATCTGGCAGCTATGTACGTATGTTAGGCGCGGATCTAATGGGAACCACAGCTGTATCGTCTCCCCACTGCCTCCCCATCCCTCAAACAATATTCTACTGAAAGCATTTTCACTTTTACATGTATTAATTTCCAAACATTCCAAGTAACTTTCGGAGAGTACAGTATCGTGAGAGCTAAGGGTATTCAAAATAGCACGAAATCCTAAAAAAATTCCAGCTTGACTCCACACAACATAACTTTGAGTTGCATTCCTTGAGGGTAAGCCAACGTAGAGTGGTTTGCGGCCTGATTGTTTGTTGTAAATATTCCATAAAGAAAAAGGAGCACGAGTGCAACATCATCTTACCAGCTGAAAACAACAACTCTGGCACTCTTCGTGAGTCCACAGGTATAAGCTGAGGGAAGGCAAAGGAGGAGGGGACATATGCTCCACTCAGAAAAAATAAGAGGTATTCTGGCTTTCCCGACACAACGATACAGCATACGACTCACCAAGATGCTCGCATAGCTACAGTACGCGTACTTGTGTTCTTCGTACCTAGCAGAATGCTGATAATGATTAGCAAATAGCTATTTTATACTGTACAGATTGTGACGCTGTCATACTTTGAAAGCGTGTTACTATTATAGTACTTAAAGAAAATGCGTAATGCAAATACTGTTCAGTTGTTTGGACAAATGCTTTTCAGATGATATATTGATCTCAAATGCAACTTCTTGGATGTTATGCTTTAAACTATGTGGTAAACAATGATTTAAACCAATTATAAAGTTTGTTTTATACAATAATAATATATTTTTTGTTGTATTTAAAATCTTAGTCATCTGTGGTTCTTTGAAAGAGAGAATGAACGTCAGTTACACTTGGAGAAAGGCTGAATCAGTACGAACCTGTGATCCCGCCCAGAAACTTTAAGCATAATATAAACATTATGCGCAGACATCCATCATTCTGATATCGCATTATTTGACACATTATAAGAGGTGAACCGGTTCAAGTAAGGTACACCTTAGGATGGGGCCTTTAGGAGTGCCATCAATGAAATATAGGCTAGTGATGTGTTGTCATACAGTACCACACCATACACTAACACTTCACTGACGTAGTACGTCAATCACAACACGATTACCGGCAGCATGAGGTGCACGCTTGAGTCTCAGGACGTGTGCTAACTGTGCGCTTCATTTATTTCAAGCGTCAACTTTGCTTCGCAATTTCTCGGGAAGTAATAGACGTATTGCGATGCAGCCAACCCAATTATTTTTGTGATTTTTCATGCTATTGATTGCATATGAAATAATAACTGATGTCCATTTAAAAATACACAAGTTTGTGTTGAAAATAGTATTTGTTTACGTTATAAAATGTCGCATAGTATTTGGTTTCCTAAGCCCCTGCCGTACGTTCATGCTCGTGAAAACCGTTTTTGAATATCTATTAGAGGCCGCTGTGGCTGAGCGGTTCTAGGCGCTTCAGTCTGGAACCACGCGACCGCTACAGTCGCAGGTTCGAATCCTGCCTCGGGCATGGATGTGTGTGATGTCCTTAGGTTGGTTAGGTTTAAGTGGTTCTAGGTTCCCATAGTGCTTAGAGCCATTTTTGTTCCTGCTAATATATGCGGATGAAACAAATATAAGTAATCTAAGCTGAGTATGTAAACTTCCGGTTTAAAAATCTTATTATTTGTAAAGGGAATAAACCGACGCTTTCCGTCGACACTGGACAATGCATGAAAGACGTGACGAGCTCTGTTTGTGTGGGCTGCCTCCAGCTACACAGTGCAAAAACGAAATTCAATTTATTCGCTGAAACACCAGAGAAGATGCTCCTGTATAATGCTTTGTTGCGCAATTTAAAAATTTTAGAAAAGAAAGCCACTAAAGAAATACTATCAGCAGTTATCCCTATCTGGAAACTACAATATGAACAAAGTAAATCGGTATTTCGCGTGACACGTAACCCCACAGCAATGGGCGAGAGTACGTGTCTGACGATGTGACCTCGTCAAGGCCCCAGAAGATAAATAAAGAAACCCTTCGCTGATCCCATCAGCCGCCGCCGAAAAGATGGCCCGCAAGATTACTAGCGTGACCTGCATCTCAAAGAAATTAGTACGTCTGACAAATCATAAACAATGAGCATAGTGCAATGTGCTAGTACTGTTACGTGACATTTTTATAATGCTGTTTGTTTACATTTTGTGCCGAGATTGAAACTCTGTTATTACAAGTATGTCTTGTTTTCACAAATTTCGTTATTCGTAACAACCACGGAGAATAACTGATGCTCGCACGGATGGAAATTCAAATATATCACAAGAGGGAAAGTTATATTAGTAAAGGAGGCTTTATACTCTGAGAAATACCGAGACACAGTGCAACAGAATTAATACCATAGAGATAATGTTTGTGACTGAATGGGCATATATTTATGATATACGTAGCAGATAAATTCAGTAGTGAGTGATAGTGGTGCCAGGGGATACTTCGAATTACATTTCGAGCGGTGATGACCTACTGTTTGAATAATGTGCTCCAGGTTCTACAAATACTCGTATCGAACAATGAAGATTACGATATATTTTAAAAACGTAGTGGGAATTCTATAACTTTTCGTATTGTAGTATATTGGTAGACTCGTGCAAGTTTTTCGTTGTTTTGTTAGTAAAAATACCTGAAACATATATGTATAGTGTTTTTCATATCGGATATCTAATCTGTTCTCAACTGTCAAAAGGATTCGGTGTGTTTTGACGGTACCGGCAATTTTTTAACATTTGAAAATCCACTAATTTACGGAATAATGTAGGCAGAGAAGTAAATCTTGACACACGAGCCTGAAATGACATAGGGGTTTTATGGAAACCAAAAAAGAGTGCAAAAACCGACCAAAAGATTACACTAGACAGCAACACGTCTGTGACGCCGCTTAAGAATCGTGTATAAAATGAGGTGTAAGAGAGCGAGTCAATGCGCCAGCAATCGCGGCATGTTGACTTTATCAGAAAAGGTACTGTTAATGAAACTCTTCTGTCAGAACGGAGAAGCTGTTAATGCAGCTTTACGGTGCTATTGTCGTAAGAAGGGTTTTCAAATGAGTAAAGCACCCATGAAAAGTGCCGTTGTGACGAAAAAAGTCACGAGGTTCGAAGCTACGGGTTGTTTAGACGATCGCCCCGTAGTGGGCGACCAGACACAATTGCTACTGCTGCTCGGGCAGTTCAGAAAGAAAAGGAAACTTTAGCGGGTTCATCTCCGCATGATGAAGCCAGTACTCGTGAAGTCTCACGTCGAACCCGCCTTCCACGCACTACTGTTTGGAGAGCACTAAGACCTTCCCTCCAATAATATCCCTACAAAATCCGGCGTCATCATGGACTGTTAGCCACCGTTTTTGTGACACTAAGAGCATTAGTGGTGTGAGTACTTCAGAAAATGGGAGAAGGCGACGACTAACGTGTTAGTGCATCGACGAAGCCCATTTCAAACTCCAAGGGTCCATCAACACCCACAACTACAAAATTCGGCCTACCGAAAATCCTAGAACTGTCATGGAAACCCGACTACATGTAGGGAAAGTCATGGTGTAGTATGGATTTACCACATCAAACATGATCGGACCCTTTTTCTCTGAGGTAATATGGGGCATGCACTAGTCTTTATTTGAATCTGAGCCACTACCGCCATCCACTGTGTTCACCACGAGGTCCAGAACTGACCTAGTACACAGTACTGCCACCAGAGGGTGCTGTCGTCCAAGATGATGGACATGACATCAGCCAATGACACAAGTAACGCTATCCAAGATCGTGGAAAACAGTGTGTTCGCCATGAGGTATGGGCCTAGTACACAATACTGTCACCAGAGGGCGCTGTCATCCATTATGTGACATAACCCAAGATGACTGTCTGGAGGGGAAAATGACTCAGCCTGTGCTGGGCTGCTAGAGAGAGGAAGGAGTGTACTTTATTTATTTTGGAACAATTTATTTAGGGATGGAGTACATTTACCACACTGAGACAAAACACTCACCCTGATGTGCTTGGGATCACAATACACAGTCTGCAGACCTGCAAACTACTCGTAAATAACGCAACAGACACGCTTGCTAATTTAGACTGTCGAAGTAATGCATTCCACAGCCTACACATATGAAAACTACTACACTGAAATAATTTCAGTATAGACCTACAAACTGCTCATAAATAGTGCATCACACTGATGTGTAGACGCGCTCAGTACTGGTAAACTGTACAAATAGCACATAGTGCAGCCTACAGACCTGCTCGTAAAAAAAATGCAATAGACACGCAGACAACGTATGCAGGCACCACCGCTCCCCCCTCCCCCGCCCCCCCCCATTCACTGGACTGCAGAAGAGGCTAAAGGCAACCCTTGATGCAGCCATCAACCAAGCCATGCAGAGGTGCATGTTCGGGTCTTTCAGGCATGAGGTGGTGGCATCCCCATCATACTTGACATATCTGAGAAATTAAAAAAAATGGTTCAAATGGCTCTGAGCACTATGGGACTTAACATCTGAGGTCATAAGTCCCATACACTTAGAACTACTTGAACCTAACTAACCTAAGTACATCACACACATCGATACCCGAGGCAGGAATCAAACCTGTGACCGTAGCAGCAGTGCGGGCGGCCCTGAGAAATTCCTCTCGAAATACGTGATCACCTAGGCGCCATTGATGATGCGATCGGATGGGAGCAAAGACCTATTTTCAAAGCGCAGATGCTCCAAGGTGGGCCACGCTCGCATGTGTGTTAGACACTGCTGACATCAACCCTCCCCCTATCTTCAGTCTGGCAAAGAGCTAGTTGCCGAGCGATGCTGCAGAAATCCGTTCCAGAACAGCATAAGCTGCTTTCTCCCTAGCAAATCTAACGGATCATGTGTGACATGTCCAGCCACGCCTGCGTACCCAGCGTGGCTCACCTCTCACAAACGTCAAACGTTCACAAAGCTAAAAGCCTGTGCACGCTTGCGAAAACACCCTCAATCATAAGATCATTCTCCTTGTTTGGAAATAGATCACTGCCTAAGCACAGACGGGGGCGTTTCAGAACAATTACACAAACAGAATTTGAAGCACTGCCATAAA
Organism: Schistocerca cancellata; assembly: GCF_023864275.1. Taxonomy (NCBI): domain Eukaryota; kingdom Metazoa; phylum Arthropoda; class Insecta; order Orthoptera; family Acrididae; genus Schistocerca; species Schistocerca cancellata. The sequence goes on along the minus strand of NC_064626.1, from coordinate 387,059,824 downwards.
GAACAGAAAAAAAGTAATGAATTTTCGGTATCCTAATGCCACAGTGGCGGATGAGTGACGGCATCCCCACCAGAGATGGATGGTATGCTTCAACTTGTCTTTGAAAACCTGCTTTCTCAGAACTTTCTTTACATACCTTGCCTCAAATCAGTTCGTAGACGCTCCTATGTCCTGGCACAAAGGCTGTCTTGTGAATGGATCAAGCACTATGACTGGCTCTTATCGAATTTACCCGCCGAATTACTGATGCCGCTGGTGTCGAAGCACCGTCAGCCTTTTCTTCTTTCTGGAGACGCTTTCAGTGGCAAAACACTATTTTACACAGTCCACCATATTGCACCAACAATTAAACCCTGCAACGTGCCCTACATATCGTCAAATACGGAAAGACTCTTACTCAATTACAATGCTCGCCTCTGAGGACAAGAGCTTGAATATTAGAATGTGAAATCGACCTGTGACCCATCAAATATCACTGCGTAGCCTATATATCATCAAATACTCCTACTCAATTACACTGCTCTCCCCCCAAGGACAGAAGCTTGAATATTAGAACTTGAAACTGATCTCTGACCCAGCAATATATCACCACACACAGTGTTGATGTTGTGAGCATGCAATTCGTATCCTCCACCATACAAAGTCAACCCTTTTACATAATTTGTACATATACAGCGAAGACAGACAGCACAGTACATAAACTAGCGGCACTAGATATATACCGCAAGATCGGGCAGGCATCCACCCTCAACATGTGACCAGAGCTCTTTCAGTGGGTCGAAGTCACGCCCAGAACTGTTCTGCAAATTCCGACTCGCTTCCACTTGTCACAAACGATTTACTGTTTCTGGTCCAGACCTGATTGCTTCCTAGCTTTTCTAAATCCATTTCCAGACTCTGGGATTACTAGAACACATGTATTTCCACATGGTTCGCCATAATATTTTACCATTTTCGCGGTACTTCTCGATATCAAGCACACAGCAGTAGCCTACCGATCACTTGCGCAACATAATTCCGAAGATGTAGACTGGAAATTATTTCTCTACAAACCCGAAACTTTAGCGCTTATCCCGTCTGCTGCGATCTTTACGTGAGAACTTGAAACAAATAGACGAAACTGATATTTCCACTCTCGAATACTGATGTCGGTGATGTAACAGATTCCAAATCATCCCTATAATTTACAATGTCAACTAAGGTGTTTCTCATGTCTAGAGAACCGGCAAACGAGTCTTCCACATGCTAGATGCAAACAACACAATCGATGTTCTCTCAGCTAAATAAAGACACAACTCCTGTTCGACAGTGTCGCCACATGGTACCTTAGCCCGGCCAGCCTCCGTATTGCCGGTGCACACCACCAACCGTTTTTCAGCGTTGGACTCCAAGGACGGACAGCACAAGCAAGCCAGTGCTTCTGTGGACACCATGGAGCAGGATCCTCCTGCTTCTGTGTCCTGTAGTAGCCACTCTACACCGGCTGTCACTCGGCAGCCGCCGAGTTGACACCCCTACATCTCTTCCTGATCACCACTCTCCGCCAATGGAACATTTGTGGCCTTCAGTCCCATAAAGAGGATTTACAGCTGCCTTTAGCATCGTAGCATCCTGTTACACCGTCTCAACACTATCCACCATCTTGGCAACCGTTTGGTCATGGGCGTCTTTTACACTAGCCTGGTTGAGAGTCAGTATGCTGAAGCTGCTGAACTACCACTGTCCTACCGCCGTGACTTTCTCCTCAGCAGGTATGCATGCCGTTTGTCTGCCACGCGTGGCCACACACTCTACGCCTCCTTCTTTGATGATTCCTTTGATCATCAGTATGGGCCTTGTCGCTCTTCTCTGTTACCTCGTGGAATCCGCTTTCGGCACTTGCTACAGCGGCTTAACTTCACACTACCTGCATCTTTCCCGGTGGGTGTGAACCCTTTACGACCTGGGCCTTCATTCGCTTCCTAAGGACACTACTCCAGCCTCGGTCTATCGCCTTCAGTTTCACGACCTTGGCACTGAACTTCGTGATAGTATCTTTGTAGACACTGATGGCTCTCGGACTGCTTGTGGGGTCGGGTGTGCCTTTGTAATTGGGACCCGCGTCTTTCGATATCGGCTTCTGGCACACTGCTCAGTATTCACAGCCGAGCTCTTTGCCTTGTGTCAGGCCACGGAGTACATACGGTGATGCTGCCTTTTCAGTTGTGTCCTCTGCTCAGACTCACTCGGCGCCCTTCAAAGTCTATGTGCGCTGTACACCGCCCATCCCTTACTACAGCTGGTCCAGGAAACTGTCACTTGCTCATGTTGGTGGAGTCAGTGTGATGCTTCTGTGGGTTCCTGGTCATCTCGGTCTGCCAGGAAACGAGGTTGCTAACGTTGCTGTCAGGGCTGCATTCCTCGTACCTCCGCCAGCGAGTAGCTATGTTCCCTCCGATGATCTCTGTGTTACCATGTGCCAGGAGGTGGTGTCTCTTTGGCATCTCCGATTGTCCTCCCTTACGGGAATAAGCTCTGGCTTATTAAGCCTCTCCCAGCGACTTGGACGACCTCCTCTCGGTCCTCCCGTATTGGGCACTGCCTTTTTAGCCACCGTCATTTGATAAGTGGCTCTACCCCACCACTTTGTACACACTGAGCCCAAGTTTTAATTGTTCGCCACATCCTGATGGAATGCCCATTTTTGTAACCATTTACTTTCCCGCTATGGTGTTGTCTGAGTTGTCGGCCGTTTCAGCAAATGACGGTCGAGCTGACGACCGCGTTTTACTTTTTGCCGCCAAAGCAATATGGGGATCATCATCATCATCATTTAAGACTGATTACGCCTTTCAGCGTTCAGTCTGGAGCATAGCCCCCCTTATACAGTTCCTCCATGATCCCCTATTCAGTGCTAACATTGGTGCCTCTTCTGATGTTAAACCTATTACTTCAAAATCATTCGTGACCGAATCCAGGTACCTTCTCCTCGGTCTGCCCCGACTCCTCCTACCCTCTACTGCTGAATCCATGAGTCTCTTGGGTAACCTTGCTTCTCCCATGCGTGTAACATAACCCCACCATCTAAGCCTGTTCGTCCTGACTGCTACATCTACAGAGTTCATTCCCAGTTTTTCTTTGATTTCCTCATTGTGGACACCCTCCTGCCATTGTTCCCATCTACTAGTACCTGCAATCATCCTAGCTACTTTCATATCCGTAACCTCAACCTTGTTGATAAGGTAACCTGAATCCACCCAGCTTTCGCTCCCATACAACAAAGTTGGTCGAAAGATTGAATGGTGCACGGATAACTTAGTCTTGGTACTGACTTCCTTCTTGCAGAAGAGAGTAGATCGTAGCTGAGCGCTCACTGCATTAGCTTTGCTACACCTCGCTTCCAGTTCTTTCACTATGTTGCCATCCTGTGAGAATATGCATCCTAAGTACTTGAAACCGTCCACCTGTTCTAACTTTGTTCCTCCTATTTGGCACTCCTTCCGTTTATATTTCTTTCCCACTGACATTACTTTCGTTTTGGAGATGCTAATCTTCATACCATAGTCCTTACATTTCTGATCTAGCTCTGAAATATTACTTTGCAAACTTTCAATCGAATCTGCCATCACAACTAAGTCATCCGCATATGCAAGACTGCTTATTTTGTGTTCACATATCTTAATTTCACCCAGCCAGTCTATTGTTTTCAACATATGATCCATAAATAATATGAACAACAGTGGAGACAGGTTGCAGCCTTGTCTTACCCCTGAAACTACTCTGAACCATGAACTCAGTTTACCGTCAACTCTAACTGCTGCCTGACTATCCATGTAAAGACCTTTAATTGCTTGAAAAAGTTTGCTTCCTATTCCATAATCTTGTAGAACAGACAATAACTTCCTCCTAGGAACCCGGTCATATGCCTTTTCTAGATCTATAAAGCATAGATACAATTCCCTGTTCCACTCATAACACTTCTCCATTATTTGCCGTAAGCTAAAGATCTGGTCCTGACAACCTCTAAGAGGCCTAAACCCACACTGATTTTCACCCAATTGGTCCTCAACTAATACTCGCACTTTCCTTTCAACAATACCTGAGAAGATTTTACCCACAACGCTGATTAAAGAGATACCTCTGTAGTTGTTACAATCTTTTCTGTTTCCATGTTTAAAGATTGGTGTGATTACTGCTTTTGTCCAGTCTGATGGAACCTGTCCCGACTCCCAGGCCATTTCAGTTATCCTGTGCAGCCATTTAAGACCTGACATTCCACTGTATTTGAAGGGTTCCGACTTAATTTCATCCACCCCAGCCGCTTTATTGCACTGCAATCTATTGACCATTTTTTCCACTTCCTCAAATGTGATACTATTTCCATCATCATTCCTATCCCATTCTACCTCGAAATCTGAAACATTATTGATCGCATTTTCACCTACATTGAGCAACTCTTCAAAATACTCCCTCCATCTGCCCAAGGCATCCACAGGATTCACCAGCAGTTTTCCTGACCTGTCCAAAATACTTGTCATTTCCATCTTACCTCCCTTTCGAAGACTGCTAATTACACTCCAGAATGGTTTTCCAGCAGCTTGACCCATAGTCTCCAACCTGTTTCCAAAGTCTTCCCACGATTTCTTCTTGGATGCTGCAATAATCTGTTTGGCTTTGTTTCTTTCTTCAACATAACTTTCTCTGTCTACCTGGGTTCTGGTATGTAGCCATTTTTGATACGACTTCTTTTTCCTTTTACAGGCTGCCTTGACTGTATCATTCCACCAAGCTGTTTGCTTCATCCTACTTTTACACACTGCTGTTCCAAGACATTCTTTAGCCACTTCTAGTACTGTGTCCCTGTACCTTGTCCATTCCTTTTACAATGACTGTAATTGACTACATTCAACTAACTGGTACCTTTCCGAGATCGCTGTTATGTACTTGTGCCTGATTTCCTTATCCTGAAGTTTCTCCACTCTTATCCTCCTACATATGGACCTGACCTCCTGCACTTTCGGCCTCACAATCCCAATTTCACTGCAGATTAAATAATGATCAGTGTCATCAAAGAATCCCCTGAATACACGTGTGTCCCTCACAGCCTTCCTGAATTCCTGATCTGTTATTATATAGTCAATGACAGATCTGGTTCCCCTGCCTTCCCAAGTATACCGGTGAATGTTCTTATGTTTAAAAAAGGAGTTTGTGATTACTAAGCCCATACTGGCACAGAAATCCAAGAGTTGTTTCCCGTTCCTGTTGGCCTCCATATCCTCTCCAAATTTACCCATAACCTTTTCATACCCTTCTGTTCGATTTCCAATCCTGGCGTTAAAATCACCCATGAGCAGAACACTGTCCTTGTCCTTTACTCTAACAACTACATCACTGAGTGCCTCATAAAAACTATCCATCTTATCTTGATCTGCCCCTTCACAATGCGAATATACTGACACAATCCTAATTTTCTTGCTAGACACTGTCAAATCTATCCACATCAGTCGTTCGTTTACATACCTTATTGCAACTACGCTGAGTTCCATTTCTTTCCTGATGTAAAGCCCTACACCCCATTGTGCTATTCCTGCTTTGACTCCTGACAGGTAGACCTTGTATTCTCCCACTTCGTCTTCTTTCTCGCCCCTTACCCGAATGTCACTAACAGTTAAAACGTCCAGCCCCATCTTACTTGCAGCCTCTGCCAGCTCTACCTTCTTCCCAGAGTAGCCCCAATTGATATTAATAGCTCCCCATCTCATTACCATTTGTTTGCCAAGTCGTATCTTAGGAATCCTTGGTTTGTCAGTTAGAGGTGGGACTCCGTCACCTCCAAAGGTCCGAGGCATTTTGCTCTGATTGTTGCCAGCATCATATTTAAAGTAACAGGGAAGCAGGTTGCTAGCCGTACTTGTCCCGAGTCCCATTGGGTTTTACCCCTAACGGCTGAGGGACTAATCGGTGGATTTGATAGTCTTTGCCGTATGAGCACAAAGGTGACCACGACTCAGAATATGTCCGAGATGCCCAGCCTTATTCCAAAGTAACTGGTATCCCGACTGTCGGGACCACTTACTTAGCAACTCATACGTTGCCCGTGGTTCATGAACCAGGACATGACTACAGGAACTCACACCATGAACCAATATGGGGATGGCCATTTATTTTTAGTTTTGGACCTCCGTTTCTGTATGGTGTATTTTTTAGCCCTTTTTGCACGTGCGCCGTCCGCTGTGGCCAAGCGCTTCTAGGCGCTTCAGTCTGGAACGGCGCTGCTGCTACGGTCGCAGGTTCGAATGCTGCCCTGGGCATGGATGTGTGTGATGTCCTTAGGTTAGTTAGGTTTAAGTAGCTCTAAGTCTAGGGGACTGATGACCCCAGATGTTAAGTCCCATAGTGCTTAGAGCCATTTGAACCATTTGAACCATTTTTTTTTTTTGCACTTGCCTGTTTTTAGCCGTCTTCTATTATGTTAATTGGGACTGACATATAGTCGTTTTTTAACTCCTCTCTGTCTTCGTGTTCTATGTTTTTGACTTTGACATGTGTGGCCCCAGTTGTTTTTTGCCTAAAGCAAAACAAAACCAAACCGCAGATATCAATATGGGACGAACGAGGAACGTATTCATCAGGAGAGTACTGTGAAATCTGCCGCTACTGGGTTAGACCAGGAGACGACCGACGCGAATGACTTTGCTAACATCACGACATCGCTTGTAGCGCCTCTCCTGGGCTCGTGACCATATAGGTTGGATCTTAGCCGACTCTAAAGCTGAGGCCTGGTGAGATGAATCCCGATTTTAGTTGGTAAGAGATGACAGTAGTGTTCGAGTGTTGCAGAGACCCCACGAAGCCACAGACCCAGGTTGTCAGCAAGGCACTGTGCAAAATAGTGGAAGCACTGTGACGGTGTGGGCTGTGTTTACACGGAATGGGTGGGTCCTCCGGTAAAAATGCAAATGGTTATGTTCGGTTACTATGGGACCATTTGGACAAAACAACGATAGTATTTTTATGGATTGGCATGTGCCATGTTACTGGAAAAAAATTGTCCGTGATTGGTTCGAAAAATATTGTGGACAATTCGAGTGAACTATTTGGCCACCGAGGTCGCTTGACGTGACTCCCATCGAACATTTATGGGAGATAATCGGGAGGACAGGTTGTGCACAATATCCCGCACCGGAAACATTTTCAAAAATGGTTCAAATGGCTCTGAGCACTATGGGACTTAACATCTATGGTCATCAGTCCCCTAGAACTTAGAACTACTTAAACCTAACTAACCTAAGGACAGTACACAACACCCAGCCATCACGAGGCAGAGAAAATCCCTGACCCCGCCGGGAATCGAACCCGGGAACCCGGGCGTGGGAAGCGAGAACGAAACATTTTCGTAATTATGGACTGCTCTAGAGGTAGTGTGGCTCAATATTTCTGTAGGGGGCTTCCAACGACTTGTTGAGTTCATGCAAAGGAGTGTTGTTGCACTATGCCGCGCAAAAGGAGCTCCGACACGCTATTAGGATGTATCCCATGACTTTTGTCACCTCATTGTATTTACCGCATAGCTTGGCGAGGAGGAATCAAGTAAACAGTACATGCATACTGCGGAGATGTGGGGTACGATGAAAAACAGAGTAGATTCCTTTCAGTTCAGGAGCCGCCTCTCTCCATTGTCCAGAAGACGGATGTGTTTAAAGAGATGACGACGTGCTAAGCGGGCGAGCGAGGATGCAGCCGGCGGATGACCGCCGCCGCGTGGGTGCGCGCTGCCGGGTATCGATCACGGCAGCGACCAGCGCCGGCGGGCGGCGTCGACGTCGGCGTCGGCCGGGAAGACGCGCGCGGCGCAGCGCGGCCCGTACGTCATTATAGTAATTGGCCGACGTTCATTACGTCCGGCATTAGGCCTGCTTTTAACCGGATTACTGTCCGGCCGTTGTTCTAGCCGGATCCATTATGAAAGTAATCAATTTCATTATATGCACTGTGTTCGTATTAATTAAACGCGGCCTGTACGTATATATTTTTTTTGTCGTACGGGTTCGCAGCATGAAATGGAAACTCGAATATGGTCCTCGCGTAAATTACACTGTTTTACTTTTTTGATGCAATTTCAATTAACTCTAATGTCGGCATTATTAATATACTGTATTCGCTAATTAGACAGGGATTGAATGAAATAACATTTTTGTCGCGGTAAGCACACTATATATCGACGCCCTTATGTAAAGCTCACCCCGAAAACGCTTGTATCGACCTGTGTCGCTCTTGTCACTAATCACTCTAATGACGGCGGTAGTGAACATTTTCCTTTCTCATTATGATTATCTGTACTCTCTGAGAATATAGAATAACTTTGTAAATATCGGACGAGGTACATCACGTTGGATTCGTTTCGGAAACACAGTTTGAATGTAAGTATTGACGAGAAGGAAGGATTGGAATAAAAATTACTGTTAGATCAATCTTTGCAGTTAAAGAGGTGAGCATCATGAACTGATAAGAAGCTAACATCGCAGAAACTAACCTGCCTTGCTTTTTGATTTAGTAGTGTGCTGGCAGAAAATCTTGGCCTGAACTGCTTATTCACAGACTAATGATATTTGTCAGTTGTAGTCGGGTGTTGATTGAAACGTCCTTTCGTGAAATGTTAATCTCATGAAAAATTGCAATTCAAGCTCGTATCTCTGGTAGAGCTTAATCGAGGGGCCATTGTATGCGAGCATCAGATTCGGTCTCCTTTCTCTGTTCAATACGTCAGTAAACATCCTACAGACGTACTGAACTTATCTTACAAAATAATATGGAAGTAAATCTTAGAAAATATTCTGGAAGTAAACCTTTCATCACTCCAGAAAACTGTCTTAAGCTAGTGTAAAATTAGTTGTTTACTTAACGCGTTACGTATTATACGTAAACAACACTGTTGTAATTCTGTTGGATGTAATGCCACCGGCAAATAATTTATTAAATTATTCCATTCTACTTGAAGTACACATATCGTGCTGTGATACATCATTAGTTACGTCAAACGAACAACATTTCGTTGTATCTACTACTGTTACAACAATATTCAATGTTGCAATGAACATTTTGTAAGTTTCTGGCACAAGAACGAGTAGAACAGCCAGATTTTTGCTAACGAACATTTTTCATGCGATGGTTTTCGCCGTTAGCCTGTAAAAATTAAAATTATGCCTTTAATGCATTACACTGTGAGTCTAACAAGTAATTTACATATACCCTGTTTTCAGTATTCTCATTCACTTTCATTCTTCATCTCTGGTAGAGGTTTGTTAATGTGAAAATTTTGATTTGCGTCTTGTGAGACATGTACGTGGTAATACATCCAATTTACAGACCCCATCTTTTTCATTTAAGGACTGATTTTTTTTATAATTCTTGTTTATTTACAATCAGAGGGCAAATTATTGGTTACAGAAAATCAGTGGTTACGAAAATACATCAGACAATGCGTATTTTGCTAGTGTATACGACTTCATCTAGTGTATACGACTTCAGCTAGTAATAGCGAATACTCTGTTCAAGAATCACAAGAGGAGGAGGTACACTTAGAAAAGGTCGAGTGATACGGGAAGATTTCAGTTAGATAACATCATGGTCAGACGGAGATTCCGAAATGAGATACTGGATTGTAAGGCATACCCAGGAGCCGATACAGACTCACAAGGGAATGGTCAGACTTGTCATGTCGAAACCTGTGTTGCTTTTTTTACCACTGTGAGTTAACATTGCAAGAAGTCTGTATGCAGAATTTTAGCTGCTGACGTGACCTGGAAGTCTGTAAACAATTTTATGAAGTAAGACATTATTGTCGCATGGTTTCCGCGCTTATAACTGCCTCTTGTACAACCCTGACGTCTCTCGCTACGTTATACCAACGCCATCTAGGGACAAGGTGGCGTTAGCTACGCGCCGCTCTCTCGCCACAGCAGTGAGAGAGCTGATTCCCCCAGTGAAAGCGATCGTATGATAATGAAACATTCGTTGACAAATATGGCTGATATGTTATCTACAACATTCTTTCCAAATAGCTATGAAATAGGCACAAATAAATATACGGTTTAGAACACGTCCAAATTTTATTTCTTGTAATTACCGCAAAAATGCGAAATACTGATACAATGTTCAAAACGTAGGTTTTTTTGTGCACCAAGAACATACAAGCGAAGACGACATATGGCAGCCCTGCGAATCACAGGCGTTGTTAGATGTCCGTAGACAAAACTGGGCTCGTGTTAGGAATGAACACAGGCCTAGTATCAGTATATTTCGACGAGTGCCACACATATTTAATCAAATTCTGAAACCGTGGGGAGGTTCAAATGGTTCAAATGGCTCTGAGCACTATGGGACTTAACATCTGTGGTCATCAGTCCCCTAGAACTAAGAAATACTTAAACCTAACTAACCTAAGGACATCACACACATCCATGCCCGAGGCAGGATTCGAACCTGCGACCGTAGCAGTCGCGCGGCTCCGGACTGAGCGCCTAGAACCGCGAGACCACCGCGGCCGGCCCGTGGGGAGGAAAATTGATAATGTACTACTGACTGCAGCTTGAGAATATTGTCACGGTGATAGACAGGAAATTGCAATGATCTGCACACAATAATTTTCTGTTAGTTCTCTGCAAAATGCCTTCCACTGACGGAAAAATTCTCTGTCTAAAGGTTGAATTACGTTCGTCGTGCCGGGTGGAATCTGAAGTATCTCTACTTCTTTGTCAGGGTGGGCTCGAAATACAGCTTTTAATGAATCAGACCTTTTATGACCTGACCACGAACCTAGAAGAAGAGATTTGTTCCCGCAGAACGGAAGAAAAGCATGGCGCATGAAAAGTGTAACATTTCCATTTCCCATTTTTCCAGACTTTGATGCGTCTACCACAAGATTGTTTGCGTAGAACATTGTTCTTTTGACACGTGGTCCAAAACGTCCAGTTGGTTCTTGAAGACACACATACAGTTTAGGCAGCAATGAACCATCCAGACTAATTATGGGCATTGTAGTATATGAATGGGTGAGTGCAGTCGTGGACTGCGCAATCGCCTCAATATATTTTTCCCCTTTGAATGACAGTGTTCTTTCCGCACGCATTTCTTTTTGAAAACCTGACTGACCTGCATTGTACACGTACGATTCACTAAAACTAGCGATCTCATTTTTTGCATTCGTAAGAAAGGCTCCATACAAATTTTGTTATTTTTCTTACCACAATTTTATGTGATCTTTTGAAGCGACTAATCAACTTCGAGAAGCTGTAAATTCTTTAGCGCCTATTGCGTTGGCAATCTCTAACGCCCAATCACGCAAAGTTGTATCGCTGACACTAAATGACTGTTGTCTGGCGTCGGTAAATAGCTCAAAAAGTCGCGCATTTATCTCCGTCGCAATTTCCAGTCGACTCTTACGTCGTCCAGCGACTTCCTTTTTCCATCTATACAATTCACGTTCAGAACGGACAAAGCGATACTTATTTTGAACAGTACTGACACGTAGGCGTTTCTTACCACTTTCGTTCAACCAATACGTCACAGCTTTTTCTTTGTCTGATAAGGTAATTGTAGCTGCTGGTGTTACTTTCGGAGATAATTGATGATGGTACGTGGCACTATCACTCGAAGAGTCTTCATGAGTGCAACTTTCATCGGTGTCTTCGCCGTCTGTAGATTCACAGTCTGCAATATCGAGTGTTTCAGTTGTTTATAGCCACATGTCTGCGCCATTTACATGCTCGTCTAGAAGTTTAACAATCATGTCGCACAACACATAGTCTTCACGCGTGTTTTCTGTTGATTGCTTCATTTGGCGTCTGTGGTATATCTCCATGGCAAGCAGCAAAACATTTACAGGGTTCGCCATCACCTGTGAGGGGAGATTGAATGTTCATCGTAAAGTGGCTTGCGGAGTGTAGATGAACATGTACAGAACATCTTTCACATCCCTAACCAGTTTCAGAACGGTATGTTTCGAAATACGTACCAGAAATTAAAAGGACGTGCATGCCACAGAAACGAATATTCGTTTCCCCTTTCCACCAAAACCGTGCAGCGATATTCCTCTTTAATGAACGCCGCGTTAAGACGGCCGCACTTCCCGACCATGCGCACAACGCTCGCGATTCGCCATTGCCAGGGGTGGCCAGCTGTCACTGCAAGCGCCAAGCAGGAAACACAGCCATGTTCGTGATTTTTTTTAGGTGACTTCCAGTTCATGTCAGCAGCTACAATTTTGCATACGGACCTTTTGCACAGTTAAGTAACAGTGCTAAAAAAATCAATACATGTTTCGGCATGACAAGTCTGACCATTCCCTTGTCAGATCACAATATAGTAGTGATGAAGAGTAGGCTGAAGTTTAAGACATTAGTCAGGAAGGCCGGCCGTTGTGGCAGAGCGGTTCTTGGCGCTTCAGTCCGGAACAGCGTGACTGCTACGGTTGCAGGTTCGAATCCTGCCTCGGGCATGGATGTGTAGTATACGTAAACAACACTGTAGTATTTCTGTTGGATGTAATGCCACCGGCAAATAATTTATTAAATTATTCCTTTCTACTTGAAGTACACATATCGTGGTGTGATATATCATGCCACGGGCATGGATGTGTGTGATGTCCTTAGGTTAGTTAGGTTTAAGTAGTTCTAAGTTCTAGGGGACTGATGACCTCAGAAGTTAAGTCCCATAGTGTTCAGAGCCATTTGAACCATTTGGTAGATTCTCATTATTAAAGATTTTCAGAAATAATTTCAACCAATAGCTTTTTAAATGATTAAATTTTTATTATATTATAATCGGCCACAAGTCGCCCAGTGACTTATCGTCGTATGATTCACACTTTTAGCGTTTGTTTGTAGTGTCGGGGGGATCGTTGTGTAGCTGTCGCAAGATATAAAACCCGTAACAAGTAAGCAGTGAACTTGGCGACGTATCAGGAAGCATTTACGTTATAAAGTTGACTTGAAGGCGTTATTTAAAGTTAGTAGTGTCCATAGAACTAATCCTGGTTTACATTGAAGTTTGAAGAACGTAACTTATTTTTTCCAGTTATGTTTTCACAGTAATGCACAAGCATTGCCACAAGCAAGAAGTACGACGTGGTTTACGGTATGTAGACAAACCAAAGAGGCTGACTAAAGTCAATGTTCAAAAATGTTGTGTTGGAGTAGATATTTTCTTTGGTAACACTCACATTTTCGAAAGCTGCAGATTGATGACGAAAAATTTACAGTCTATATGGATTTAAATTATATTCGTTAGTACTGAAAAATGGATGTTAATAACTATGTTTCGTTCAAGTCATCCTTGTTGTATGCATAATGCCTGATACATCGTCACATTCAGCGCATACTTGTACAGTTTTTTCCATCTTTCCGAAGCTACACTATTTTTTCCACAATACTACCATCACTAAAAGTGTGTACCATCTAATGATGAGTCACTAGGCAGCTTGAAACTGTTCATGGCATAATAAAAATTGATCCGTCACGAAAGACAACTGATTGCAGCTATTTCTGAAACCGTTTGCTCATCACAGTCTCAGTGCTTCACACCCATAATGGATAAAAGTTTTATTCTCATTATTTGTAGAATGTTAAGGAAAGTGTGATTAATGGCTCATATTTCACTATCACTGGCGTTTGTTTGACGTATTTACTGCTTCAAAATAGGGCTGGCAGCTATCGCCGAAAGAACTGATTTTCTGTTAGCCCACTTCTTTTTGTCTCCTGTTAACTTAACTGTTAAAACTGCTCGGAATAACCGGTTCCTCAAATGACCAATTTTCGGTTTTGTATTGATATTGCTTTTAGTTATAAACATAGATTTCTGCCAAAGACTAAAAAATTGTAATGAAGGTGAAGCAGTAGGTCACGATCGATATGGGGTTAAGGCTGTGGCAGGAATCGGTCTCGTTGTCCCCAGCAAAGATAGAGAAGTTTGAAGGTAGTGGATGGACACAGAGGTGACAAGATCGAAAGGTCACAAGTTGATGACTTCGCCGCATCATCATTTTTTACTGGTATCAATTTTTCACTCTGAAACAACCACAAAATTAATGATCCTTTGTAGTTCCAAGTTTATAGCGCCTTAATGAAGTTGTAGGAACATCAGTCAAATGTACCTTATTTTACAAAGAACATTGGGGATGTTGTCTCCTTATATGATGTTAATTTGTTGTGCCTCCTCCCGTTTTTAATCTTTTAAAGCAAAGGCGACATTGTACTTCATTGCTACCGCGATTTCCAAAATACTTCCAAACTAGGTATTGTGCCGTTCTGTAATACAGCCGAAGCCTGAAGACGACACCGAGAAACTACGGTATGGGGTGACGGCAGGTCTTGCACGTTTCACGTACACGAATAACAGCTAATAGACCAGCAACAGGCATATCATTATCCCTGCAATGTTGCATCGATTTTCATGTCACGTGTTTGTTGCTAGTCTCTGACTTTAGTTTTAATTAAAATGTTTCTGATCGTTTTTCCCTACGTCTACAATAACGCAATATTTCAAATCAATAAAAAATTTTACAAAAAAAAGAAATTACTCTTTTAAAAAGAAGTTTTACTTAAAAACCAAAAATTGTAACACTGCCGCTATGGGGAATCGATATGCCGGTTTTTATCGGGTTAAAAGTAAAAATTGAAAAAAAGTATTAAAACTGAAACCAAACAAATAGCGAAAAATAGTGGTTAATCATAACTAAACTACCGGTATCTGTTTTAGTTGGTCGGTTGTTCTCATCCTTGCTTCAGGACAGACTGCCCCGTATACTTAACATTTGATTTATAGCCGTACAGGAAAAATACCCGTTTTAGCCACATATCAAATAACAAGGAAGAAGTGCTGCTTTGTTCTCACTTGTGATACTTGTGAGATCGATGTCTTTTTATCGCCGTCAGGTGAGTTCAGTTTACATTGCGACGCTGCCTAGTCGAACATGTCGCGCACAGCCTGGGAAAAACATGGCGACCGCTTGAGGATTGGCCACTGTCTCTCCATGGCACTAAACCTCAGGACGTGAACACCCAGTAGAGACTGTTATTGTTATTGCTATAAAGTTGTACAAGTCATGTGCTGTAGCGAGCAATGGCCGAGAGTAGCGAGAGATGCCGCGCAATCCAAACTACATCTACATGGATACTCAGAAAGTCACTTTTAAGTGTCTGGGAGAGGGTTCATCGAACCACCTTCACAATTCTCTGTTATTCCAATCTCGTATAGCGTGCGGAAAGAACGAACACCTATATCTTCTGATTTCCCTTAGTCTATTTTATAGTGGTGATCGTTCCTCCCTATGTAGATCGGTGTCAACAAAATATTTTCGCATTTTGAGGAGAAAGTTGGTGACTGGAATTTCATGAGAAGATTCCGTCGCAACGAAAAACGCCTTTCTTTTAATTATTTCCAGCCCAAATCCTGTACCATTTCTGTAATACTCTCTCCCATATTTCGCGATAATACAAAACGTGCTGCCTTTCTTTGAAGTTTTTCGATGTACTCCGTCAGCCCTACCTGGTAACGGTACCACACCGCACAGCAGTATTCCAAAAGAGGACGGACAACCGTAGTGTAGGCAGTCTCCTTAGTAGGTCTGTTACAATTCCTAAGTGTCTTACCAATAAAACGTAGTCTTTGGTTAGCATTACCCACAACAATTTCTGTGTTGCTTCCAATGTAAGTTGTTCGTAATTGTAATACCTAGGTATTTAGTTGAATTTACGGCTTTCAGATTAGACTGATTTATCGTGTAACCGAAGTTTAACGAATTCCTTTTAGCACTCATGTGGATGACCTCACACGTTTCGTTATTTAGGGTCAAATGCCACTTTTCGCACCATTGAGATATCTTTTCTAAATCGTTTTGCAGTTTGTTTTGATCTTCTGATGACTTTATTAGTCGATAAACGACAGTGTCATCTGCAAACAACCGAAGACGGCTGCTCAGATTGTCTCTCAAATCGTTTATATAGATAAGGAACAGCAAAGAGCCTATAACACTACCTTGGGGAACGCCAGAAATCACTTCTGTTTTACTCGATGACGATCCGTCAATTACTAGGAAGTGTGACCTCTCTGACACGAAATCACAAATCCAGTCACATAACTAAGACGATATTCCATAAGCACGCAATTTCACAACGAGTCGCTTGTGTGGAACAGTGTCAAAAGCCTTCCGGGAACACAGAAATACGGAATCGATCTGAAATCCCTTGTCAATAGCACTCAACACTTCATGTGAATAAAGAGCTAGTTGTGTTGCACAGGAACGATGTTTTCTAAACCCATGTTGACCGTGTGTCAATAGATTGTTTTGTTCGAGGTAATTCATAAAGTTCGAACAAAATCGTTCCAAAATGCTGTTGCATATCGACGTTAACGATGTGGGCATGTAATTTAGTGGATTACTCCTACTACCTTTCCTGAATATTGGTGTGACCAATGCAACTTTCCAGTCTTTGAGTACGGATCTTTCGTCGAGTGTGCGGTTGTATATGATTGTTAAGTATGGAGCTAATGCATCAGCTTACTCCGAAAGGAACCTAACTGGTATACGGTCTGGACCAGAAGACTTGCTTTTATTAAGTGATTTACTTCGAAGATATTTACTTCGACGTTACTCATGTTGGCAGCCGTTCTCGACTCGAATTCTGGAATATTTACTTCGTCTTCTTTTGTGAAGGCATTTCGGAAGGCTGTGTTTAGTAACTCTGCTGTGGTAACACTGTCTTCGATAGTATATCCATTGCTATCGCGCAGAGAAGGAACTGATTATTTCTTGCGGCTAACATACTTCACGTACGACTAGAATCTCTTCGGATGTTCTGCCAGGTTTCCAGACAAAGTTTCGTTGTGGAAACTGCTATAAGCATCTCGCATTGAAGTCCGCGCTAAATTTCGAGCTTCTCTAAAAGATAGCCAATCTTGGGGATTTCGCGTCTGTTTAAATTTGACATGTTTGTTTCGTTGTTTCTGCAAAGTGAGGTAGTTTAGGCAGGACAGGCACCCTACGTCTATTGTAGTTCTGAAGTTGAGCTCGTGGCTGTGGATCAACGCTTGTCGAAATATTTGGTTTCCCAAATCTAGCTAACTGTAGGAATGTGTACTGAGTGGGACGTGTTCAGAAAACAAAAGATGGCCGTGGAGCGCTGAGCCTGTGGGCTGTGTGGTGTCCACAGGCGGTCCACGTGCGCCGCGCGCGGCTGGTCGGCCAACGAAGCGCGTCCACCTGCCTGCCCTCTTATCGACGGCCGCTGACAGCCTGGAGAGCCCCTCGTCCCTGTCCACCGGTCTTGCTGACAGCTCTTCGCCGTACACTTGTTCCCTGCCTAGCGCCTCTCATCTCAAACTTCAACGATGACGCAAGGAGTTTGCACGCAATTTCGGAACCTAGAGCGCATATTTCGAATGCTGAAGATGGTGACAGAAGAAATATCTAACACGCACTCGACTGGCAACTTTAATTTTTTTTTCAAAACTACTGAAATCTTCAGTAGTAAATCACGATTTGGATGTCTTAAGGATTTCTTAAACGTGAATGGTGAGCTGGTGCGTTGCTGCCGCCAGTTTCCATCGATTGCCTTTTGATCGTTGAGTCGACTTCGATGCTTATTTGTCTTCTTCACATCTTTGGCGGCGGGGGATTTTAACTGCAGTGCACCCTCTCTGCTGGGGGCTGGTGTGCGGGTATCTGCGGTGTGAGGTGGAGTGACGTGGGACTGTGTTTGTATGCAGCACGGCGAGAAGCCGAGTCGGCACGACGAAGGAGAGTGGCCAGCCGCTATTGCGAGTTTAACCGTTACATAGAAATCTTCTGCCCATGGTGATTGGGATTTGCTCGAGGTTGGAAGGACAAGTTCCGTCGTGTTGGTTACAAGTTACACAGGCCGAATGAATTGGGGTCGTCGAGTTGCTTCGGTGGGTTAACTAAATATTCCAGTATACTAAAATCCATTTGGAATTGTTCCAGTTGCTTATCACTGAATCTGGTGTCGTCACTTGATACCTTGACGGCAATGAAGGAAGTGTAACGACGCCCACCAAATAGACACGAAGCATGGCTGAACACGCAGCTAGAAGTGTAACTAAGTAGTGCGTAAGTCTGTGTTTAGTGTTCCAAGCTACTCTGAAATATTATTCCCATTATACCTGTTATCTCACTATTTTAATCTGGCCTTTAAATGTGCGTCGAGATTATTCTTGCTATTCTAACTTTTATGCCATTATTTTAGTGACTGTTTTAAGGGATTGGCTAACCAAATTTTAAGAGCCGTGACTGCCCAATTAAGTCACGGAGGTTAATTCTGTTGGTTTCATTTGTGGGGCATGCCACTGAAAGATATTGATAGCTAATGATGCAGTTAGGATTGTGTATCTCATGCCTCAGAATACTGTCTGCCGGTGATGTGTTTTATGTTTCAGATAATTGACTGTGGTTGACGGGAGCAAACTGGGATCGGACTACCACGGTGGCAAAGTCATATTTAAGGCCATAACCCCCCCCCCTCCCCACGTCACAGGTTATGTTGTTACTGCCCTGTAATGCCATCCTTTCGGTGGAGAGTCATAGTTTCTGAAGCTCAATCGCAGTTCAAAGTTGAGTACCTTTTATTTCATATCCTGTCCCGTGGATTTCTTGTATTGGTTAAAATCTGTTGGTGTCCTTGCGTCCATCACTAATTCTCATGCAGAGTGGAAGCGACCTGTGTTAAGTTTTTCTTGAGAATATCTTCTCGTTATAGTCAGGTAATGAAATCATACGAACATGATATATGCAAATAATATTGTTCTTGGCCGTGTAAACTTTAAAAATTTTGGGGCTTGTTGAACTCAGAACTTTGATAAGAGTTAGTCATGTTAGTGTTATTTTATGAATCAGGATTTTATGAACATTGTATTACTTAATGAGAAGTTGACCCAGTAAACTTAAAATTTTGGTTTTTGTAGAACTCAGAACTTTTATCTGAGATAGTTATGTTAATCATATTTTACGAGTATGCTTTTATGAATATTGTGTTTGAATTATGACATGTTGGCCACGGAAGCCTTAAAACATTAGTGTCTGTTGAGTACTGGGTTGGTTATGTCAACCATATTTATTTTAATAACGGTTTTATCAATAATGTTTCACTTAATGAAAAGTTGCTCGAGTAAAAATTAAAAATATTGGTGTTTTTTGAACTCAGAACTTTTATCTGAGCTAGTTAAGTCAGTCATATTTTACGAGGGATGTTTTTATGAATATTGTCTTTAAATTATGAGAAGTTGGCCAAAGAAGTCTTAAAACATTACTGTCTGTAGAACTCCGAACTTGGGTGTGATGAAAAGATAGATAAAAGGATTTCCATGTAAGTGATGAAATAGTGATTTATTTGTCAGTCATATTGAATTAATTATGGGTCCTTGGACATGGTTTTAAATTGATGTAAGAGGTTGGAAGACATAAATATGTGCAAGATATCTTAAAAGATTTTTGTGTTCTATATGACAAGCTTTGTTGTAGTTATGGTTACTGTGTTTTTACGCATATTTTGAAATTTTTATCTTGAAAGGACACTGAGTTGCTTCTGGAGTGCTGATGTTCAGTTCAGTGCCTGAGTTTTCAAACCAGATACGTATGCAGGGGCGGAAATAATCAGCGGTAGCGCCTGGGAATCTCGACCATAAATTGTGAGAACGGCGTCACTAGCAACATGTAACTGTGCTGCAGGGTGTGCGTGCCCAGTATTGTAACAACGCGAACGTAGTGGGAAAAGCGCTAAGCGAAACGTGTAAGCTTTCTAAAAATTGTTTGAAACCTACGCCACGTGTGAAACAACTCTACCAGCTCCCTATAAACAACTGACTGATGCAATAGCGGCTAATGAAAGAAACTTCCCGAGGTCATAAAAACTAGGGAAAATGGCAAAAAAGGCAGACATCAAAGTCAAGAAATTCGGCTGAAGTCGACAGCAATTCAGAGGATGAGAATAATCGAGATGCCTCATAAATTTGCTGCAATGACTGGTTCTCTGACACAAAACCTCTGGAAGGACAGATTAACTGCCCTAAGTGTGACAGCTGGGCTCATGAAGCTTCCAGTGGTGATGATCCAGGTGACTGAGAAGAAGTGGAATGCGATTTTTGTGACTGTTGAGGTTGAATGTGGTTTTTGTTAATAGCTGCATATTATTGTATTATGTATGGCTTCACGTATCATGATTTCAATGTTGCATGCTGCAGAAATCCATCACATCGAAAGATGAATCAAAAGAAAATTTCCAGGTTTCCTGTTTTATGCGACTAGTCTGACAAAATGGTATATTTAACCACTTTACGGCAAGTTCCTATTAGGTTCATTACTACATCGCTTATTGCAACTTATTTTAATGCGAAATAGAATTTCGTAATAAGCATCTCGTGCTACTCAATCCTCCCCTACGTTGAGTAGCACATTTCAAAGAATTATATTCTCTTCTATTGGCCACAGTGAAAACAAATACTTTCAACAAAGAAGTCATACCACTTAAAATTTAGAGTCGAACATTTTTCTCTTTTTCAGGAAAGCATTCCTTCCTATTGTCAGTCTAAGTTTCATGTCCTCTTCACTTCTGTCGTCGTCAGTTATTTTACATTCCAAAATTTTTTATAGCCTCTTTTCAAGACACTAATACTACGTTGATCTGATCTTTCAAGTCCTATGGCATATTGACAGAATTATGACGCTACTGGGAAATCTTAAAGTTTTATCTTCTCCCTAAAATTTAAATCAGTTTCCTTTACTCTTTAAACAATTTCCTGATTGTATAACTTGGGGATAGTAAACCGTGACCATTACGCATCGCTGGTTCTCTGGAACTTTCGAAGCTGAGCATTTTCTGTCGACTGGAAGGGCAACTATCTTAATTTTTAGTCCATAGCATCCTTTGGCGAGGCATGTTATTCGAACAGTTATAACACGTATAAAGGCTACTGTGTACTATCATAGCGTGAAAGATTAATGTGGAAAAGTAATACAGCAACGACAAACATCTGTGTGAAAGAGGTGTACATTTAATTACGAGGGTTGTCCGGAAAGTAAGTTCCAATCGGTCGCCAAATGGAAACCACAGTGAAAACCCGATGAAGCTTTACACAGATGTGTTGGTTAGTGTCTCTAGTATGATCATGTATCGCATCAAGACGCTCTTTTCAGTTGTGAGGGCACTGTGAACGAGTAGAGGTGCCTAGAACAACGATGTCTCCCGCCAAGTACGAGGGCTCGCTGAGAGGCTTCGCCTTAATGAATGCAACCCACCTAACGCAACTGCCACGCACTTCCTTCTTCATGGCAATTCTCAGCCGCACTCTGCAGGAGCAGTGAAGACGCTCCCGCAGCCTTTTCGATGGGAAGTGT
The DNA here is from genome assembly GCF_023864275.1 of Schistocerca cancellata. NCBI lineage: Eukaryota > Metazoa > Arthropoda > Insecta > Orthoptera > Acrididae > Schistocerca > Schistocerca cancellata. The sequence goes on along the minus strand of NC_064626.1, from coordinate 387,038,442 downwards.
TTGATCACCCACAACAGAGCCCTAATTGGCTCGTCCTGAGTATCATCTCCGTTCACACGAAACACTGGATACGAAGACAACACTTGGGCGCAGGCTACGCGCTATAGACCAGCGTAGAGAATTATCTGAAAGCACAGGCGGCTGCCTTCTATGACGATGGTGTTGGAAATTTGGTATAACGCTCCGACAAACGCCTAAGTCGGAACGGCGACTATGTAGAGAAGTATCTGGAAGGTGTAGCTAACTCTTGCAAATAAAATGTTTCTGATTTTAACTGTGGTTCCCACTTAGTTACCAATCGGAACTTACTTTCTAGACAACCCTCGTATTAATCCGAGCATGGTTGGAGTTAGACTTTGTTAGAAAGTGTGTCACTTACAAAAGCAATAATGGAAATAAAATGGTATGTACTATTATCCTTGAAAAGCAATGTTTTTCCACATAAATTTGAGGTACTTTGATATTCGCAAAGTAAAGTGACACTTTGTGGTACGGGCGATGCAACGAATCGTTTTCTGTCTTTTAAGCGTCCCTTACCTATCACAGCAAATTAAACTGTGAGAATTTAGCAAGAAAAAATATATGGAAGGGAGGTTCCTGTTCCATTACTGCCTTCCTTTTATGTCATCGACTGTTAAAACTGCAATGTCGTCCATTTACAATCAGCAGGTAGTCTTCCGCTCCTTGCATGGTCATTAGCAAAAATTTTTCCAGAGCGGAGGGGAGAAGGTGAGCACAAAATTTCTGGTTTTTACGTAAATGATTTGGTGAGTTTAAATTCGTGTCTGCCACAAGAACGAAATTTGACGAGTACACAAAACTCGTATCTTGAACAGTTCATATCCACTTAGTATTTCAACGTAGATTACTTTGATATCTAAACAGTAAGAATATTTTACTACTATATACAAACTATTTTTCTTTGTGCTAATATTACATGATTATGGATGGCACCGTGCGTTTTGAAACCTACATTTTCTGGGTGGGTTAGTTGAAGCGTAACCTAGGGTCAGATCGGTATACGGCCAAATGAATGTGGAAAACTTTCAAAATTACCCTTAGCTTGGCAGCTAGAATCGTTTTCCAAGAGCCTGCATCAGAGGCAAGGCAGTTTTCGTCTCTCTGTTTTGCCACATTAATTCGCAGCAAACGGGACTGCTAAATATATGGCTCTGTGACCGCATGTAGCGTTGTTACACTCAATCGATTCCAATTCCTGTAGAGAACACCTATTCGCCCTTTTTTTCTCTCTTTTAGCGCAAAAAATATTTTCTTTATTCTTTTGTTGACTGGTGCATTTGGGCCGATAGACACACACACCAACAATGCTCGTCTTCGCAGAGTCTACAGTAGTTTTACCTTGCGAAACTGAGTGTAAAATTAGGAAATCATAGTCGATCTTCGTTATCCAGAGACAGATGATAAACCGTTGTTGTGGTTCCGTTCTGCAGTAGGGCTGGAGGGGGGGGGGGGGGGGGGAGGGTGTCCTCGATGGAAGTGGAAACAGATGGCGAACAGGTACATTTGCTGGCATGTTTGTAATGTGCTGGAAATCCGCGCGCACGCGCGTTTGATCTCTCCCTTTTGGGAGGCCGGTAAGAACTGTACGAGGAATGACAAAGAAAATATCTAGGACGCTCTGCATCAGTCCTGAAGAAGATCTCCAAACCGCCGTCGCACCAAGGAATCGGAAAAATTTGCCGTGGAATATCCGTGGACAGCTTGGGGGAAGAAAAGCCAAAGTCATACTATTTCCCGTCGAAGCCGACAATGGTAAAACTGCAATTTTTTAGAGTCGCAGACGATTATTGCCAGACGTCCGTAAGTATTTTGTAATGAGCAAAAATCAGCACAGGCGATTGATCCCTATTGGCTAGAGTTGTGCTCAACCAAACCTATGATTCGGTAGTTTGGTACACTTCATAAATGATGCAGTAAATGGTAGGCTTCCCGGTAGTATTACTAGCATTGGTAGGAATTGGGAGCCGACAACTTTTCTTAGTTTTTCTATTTGTTTGTTTGTTTTGCGCTTAGTTAGAAACGCGCTTAATTCAGTGTTAGTCCATTGTGTATTTTATATCCTTACAGAATATAAATGCATTTTTAAGTAACAGAAATTTGTTGATCGCGTGATTTCTGCGCTTTTATGCGACCAAAGCAATTACTTTTGATGCAAGCACAGATTATATCCAAAACGTACGAAACATATATATTTATTTTTATTTTATGGTCAACAGAACGTTCTTCATCGTTATCAAAGGCATGAGTTTCCTATCATTATTTGTTGTTGTTGTGGTCTTCAGTCCTGAGACTGGTTTGATGTAGCTCTCCATGCTACTCTATCATGTGCGAGCTTCTTCATCTCCCAGTACCTACTGCAACCTACATTTCTGAATCTGCTTAGTGTATTCATCTTTTGGTCTCCCTCTACGATTTTTACCCTCCACGCTGCCCTCCAATACTAAATTGGTGATCCCTTGATGCCTCAGACCATGTCCTACCAACCGATCCCTTCTTCTAGTCAAGTTGTGCCACAAACTCCTCTTTTCCCCAGTTCTATTCAATACCTCATCTGTAGTTATGTGATCTACCCATCTAATTTTCAGCATTCTTCTGTAGCACCACATTTCGAAAGCTTCTATTCTCTTCTTCTCCAAACTATTTTTCATCCATGTTTCACTTCCATACCTGGTTACACTCGATACAACTACTCGATGTTAACAAATTTCTCTTTTGAGAAACGCTTACCTTGCCTTTGCCAGTCTACATTTTATATCTTCTCTACTTCGACCATCATTAGTTATTTTGCTCCCCAGAGAGCAAAACCCCTTTACTACTTTAAGTGTCTCATTTCCTAATCTAATTCCCTCAGCATCACCCGACTTATTTCGACTACATTCCATTATCTTCATTTTGCTATTGTTGATGTTCATCTTATATCCTCCTTTCAAGACACTGTCCATTCCGTTCAGCTGCTCTTCCAAGTCCTTTGCTGTCTCTGATAGAATTACAATGTCATCGGCGAACCTCAAAGTTTTTATTTCTTCTCCATGGATTTTAATATCTACTCCGAATTTTTCTTTTGTTTCCTTTACTGCTTGCTCAATATACAGACTGAATAACATCGGGGATAGGCTACAACCCTGTCTCACTCCCTTCCCAACCACTGCTTTCCTTTCATGTTCCTCGACTCTTCTAACTGCCATCTGGTTTCTGTACAAATTATAAATAGCCTTTCATTCCCTGTATTTTACCCCTGCCACTTTCAGAATTTGAAAGAGAGTATTCCAGTCAACATTGTCAAAAACTTTCCCTAAGTCTAAAAATGCTAGAAACGTAGGTTTGCCTTTCCTTAATCTGTTTTCTAAGATAAGTCGTAGGGTCAGTATTGCCTCACGTGTTCCAGCATTTCTACAGAATCAAAACTGATCTTCCCCGAGGTCGGCTTCTACCAGTTTTTCCATTTGTCTCTAAAGAATTCGCGTTAGTATTTTGCAGCTGTGACTTATTAAACTGATAGTTGTTTAATTTTAACATCTGTCAACACCTGCTTTCTTTGGGATTGGAATTATTATATTCTTCTTGAAGTCTGAGGGTATTTCGCCTGTCTCATACATCTTCCTCACCAGGTGGTAGAGTTTCGTCAGGACTGACTCCCCCAAGGCTGTCAGTAGTTCTAATGGAATGTTGTCTACTCCCGGGGCCTTGATTCGAGCCAGGTCTTTCAGTGCTCTATCAAACTCTTCACACAGTGTCATATCTCTCATTTCATCTTCATCTACATCCTCTTCCACTTGCACAATATTGTTCAAAAGTGGTTCAAATGGCTCTGAGCACTATGGGACTTAACTTCTGAGGTCATCAGTCCCCTAGAACTTAGAACTACTTAAACCTAACTAACCTAAGGACATCACACACATCCATGCCCGAGGCAGGATTTGAACCTACGACCGTAGCGGTCGCGCTGTTCCAGATTGTAGCGCCTAGAACAGCTCGGCCACCCGGCCGGCTTACAATATTGTCCTCAAGTACATCGACCTTGTATAGACTCTCTATATACTCCTTCCACCTTTCTGTTTTCCCTTCTTTGCTTAGAACTGGGTTTCCATCTCAGCTCCTGATATTCATACAAGTGGTTCCCTTTTCTCCAAAGGTCTCTTTAATTTTTCTGTAGGCAGTATCTATCTTACCTCCAGTGAGATAAGCCTCTACATCCTTACATTTGTCCTCAAGCCACCCCTGCTTAGCCATTTGGCACTTCCTGTCGATGTCATTTTTGAGACGTTTGTATTTCTTTTTGCTTGCTTCATTTACTGCATTTTTATATTTTCTCATTTCATCAATTAAATTCAATATTTCTTCTGTTACCCAAGGATTTCTACTAGCCCTCGTCTTTTTACCCACTTGATCCTTTGCTGCCTTCACTATTTCATCCCTCAAAGCTACCCATTCTTCTTCTAGTGTATTTCTTTCCCCCATTCCTGTCAATTGTTCTCTTAGGCTCTCCGTGAAACTCTGTACAACCTCTGGTTTAGTCAGTTTATAGAGGTCCTCTTAAATTCCCACTTTTTTGCAGTTTCTTCAGTTTTAATCTACAGTTCATAACCAATAGATTGTGGTCAGAGTCTACATCTGCCCTTGGAAATGTCTTGCAATTTAAAACCTGGTTATGATTAAGTTGTGCTCTGTGGAAAATTCTATCAGGCGGCTTCCTCTTCCATTTCTTAGCCCCAATCCATATTAACCTACTATGTTCCCTTCTCTCACTTTTCCTACTCTCGAATTACAGTCACCCATGACTACTAAATTTTCGTCTCTCTTCACTACCTGAATAATTTCTTTTATCTCATCATACATTTCTTCAATTTTTTCATCATCTGCAGAGCTGTTGGCATATAAACTTGTACCACTGTAGTAGGCGTGGGCGTCGTGTCTATCTTGGCCACAATAATACTTTCACTATGCTGTTTGTAGTAGCTTACCCGCATTCCTGTCTTTTTTATTCATTATTAAACCTGCTCCTGCATTACCGCTATTTGATTTTGTATTTATAACCCTGTATTCACCTGACCAAAAGTCTTGTTTCTCCTGCCATCGAACTTCACTAACTTTAACCTATCCGTTTCGCTTTTTAAATTTTCTATCCTACCTGCCCGATTAAGGGATCTGACATTCCATGCTCCGATCCGTAGAACGCCAATTTTCTTTCTCCCCCCGGCCGGAGATCCGATTGGGGAACTATGTTACCTCCGGAATATTTTACCCAAGAGGGCGCCATCATCATTTAACCATACAGTAAAGCTGCATTCCCTCGGGTAAAATTACATCTGTAGTTTATTTATAAATTCGAAAGTCTTTATGAATAACAGAAACATGCTTTATAGAAGCTCGAATTTCTTTTAATTGCGTTTTCAAGTGCTATACTATAAATACGCAATTTTTAAATAATACATTTACTACTATGTCTCTCTGTTTCCCGTTACAAATGAACAGTTTTCGACTAAAACCTGAATTAAACGCTGACAATTTCAATTTTTATGTAAGTACTGTTTATTTTAGAGTAACAGATGAAAGGATAACTGTGCAGGACATAGATGTTCCGTACACTACACAGCCCTTTATATATTTTCTCTCTCAGTTTCTGAACAGGTCACCACTTCCGACGTCTAGGGAATCTAGAAGACACTGATCGGATACGTAAACAAAGCGCTCGATACATGGTAAAGCCCGATAGGTATGCAACACACCTAACGTACACGTAGCGTGGGTACGATATTAGTTGACCAAGACTACTGGGAATTACAGTCGCCGGCCGGAGTGACCATGCGGTTCAAGGCGCTACAGTCTAGAACCGCGCGACCGCTACGGTCGCAGGTTCGAATTCTCCCTTGGGCATGGATATGTGTGATGTCCCTAGGTTATTCAGGCTTAAGTAGTTCTAAGTTCTAAGACCTCAACAGTTAAGTCCCATAGTGCTCAGAGCCATTTGAACCATTTTGAACCATGTTTCGTCTGTGAGGAACTGACCATGCAAAGATCACTATCGATAGCATTTGCCCTGTACAGCCTCAATTTTTCTTCTATTCCTACAGTGAGATCATTTTTAGGTGATGACGGCAGCTGTCTACCAGCAGGAGCGCCGACTTTAGTCCGGAGGAAGTCACCCACACACAACTGGGAGACAGACGCCAGCACACCTGCCCGGCGGTCCTCTCGGCCGGATACCACCAACGAAGGTGCGCGCAACCGGATACCTGCACAAATATTGTCTCTGGCCGGCGTTATTTGGGTCACGGCCCCGGAATAAAAGCCGCCAGCGAGTCTGGAAAACACTCGAGGCCACACCTGCGGCCACTCGGCGAGACAAAGGCAGGCTGGGCGCGCCCAGTCCGCACTGCACGCTAATTGTCTCGCATCGCCTTACACACCCTCACCCTTCCCAGGTAGGCACTTCCGCTCGCGCACCTTAACCCAGCATACTGCAACACTTTCGTGTACGTGAAAACCTTTTTCAGCTGAACAAATACTCTGAAATTATAAACGAAGTGACTCCCTATACGGCACGGTGGGCTTTGTGATCCACCGCTGTCCCCCTTCCGATCGACGGGTAAAAAATATTATAAATCTTCAAAAATGGCTCTGAGCACTATGGGACTTAACATCTATGGTCATCAGTCCGCTAGAACTACTTAAACCTAACTAACCTAAGGACATCACACAACACCCAGTCATCACGAGGCAGAGAAAATCCCTGACCCCGTCGGGAATCGAACCCGTGAACCCGGGAGCGGGAAGCGAGAACGCTACCGCACGACCACAAGCTGCGGACTATAAATCTTCTAACACATACACTACTGGCCATTAAAATTGCTACACCAAGAAGAAATACAGATGATAAACGTGTATTCATGGGCAAATATATTATACTAGAACTGACATGTGATTACATTTCCACGCAATTTGGGTGCATAGATCCTGGAAATCAGTACCCAGGTCAACCACCCCTGGCCGTAATAACGGCCTTGATAGGCCTAGGCATTGAGTCAAACAGAGCTTGGATGGCATGTACAGGTACAGCTGCCCATGCAGCTTCAACATGATACCACAGTTCATCAAGAGTAGTGACTGGCGTATAGCGACGAGCCAGTTGCTTGGCCATCATTGACCAGACTTTTCAGTTGGTGAGAAATCTATAGAATGTGCTGGCCAGGGCAGCAGTCGAACATTTTCTATATCCAGAAAGGCCCGTACAGGACCTGCAACATGCGGTCGTGCATTATCCTGCTGAAATGTAGGGTTTCGCAGGGATGGAATGAAGGGTAGAGCCACGGGTCGAATCACATCTGAAATGTAACGTCCACTGTTCAAAGTGCCGTCAATGCGAACAAGAGGTGACCGAGACGTGTAACCAGTGGCACCCCATACCATCACGCCGGGTGATACGCCAGTATGGCGATGACGAATACACGCTTCCAACGTGCGTTCACTCCGATGTCGCCAAGCACGGATGCGACCATCACGATGCTGTAAACAGAACCTGGATTCATCCGAAAAAATGACGTTTTGCCATTCGTGCACCCAGGTTCGTCGTTGAGTACACCATCGCAGGCTCTTCCGTCTGTGATGCAGCGTCAAGGGTAACCGCAGCCATGGTCTCCGAGCTGGTAGTCCATGCTGCTGCAAACGTCGTCGAAATGTTCGCGCAGATGGTTTTTGTTTTGCAGACGTCCCCATCTTTTGACTCAGGGATCGAGACGTGGCTGCACGATCCGTTACAGCCATGCGGATAAGACGCCTGTCATATCGACTGCTAGTGATACGAGGCCGTTGGGATCCAGCACTGCGTTCCGTATTACCCTCCTGTACCCACCGGTTCATTATTCTGCTAACAGTCGTTGGATCTCGACCAACGCGAGCAGCAATGTCGCGATACGATAAACCGCAATAGCGATAGGCTACAGTCCGACCTTTATTGAAGTCGGAAACGTGATGGTACGCATTTCTCCTCTTTACACGAGGCATCACAACAACGTTTCACCAGGCAACGCCGGTCAACTGCTATTTGTGTATGAGAAATCGGTTGGAAACTTTCCTCGTGTCAGCACGTTGTAGGTGTCGCCACCAGCGTCAAACTTGTGTGATTGCTCTGAAAAGCTAATAATTTGCGTATCACAGCATCTTCTACCTGTCAGTTAAATTTCGCGTCTGTAGCACGTCATCTTCGTGGGGTAGTATTTTAATGGCCAGTAGTGTATACACTGACGGGAAAAATCACAACACCATAAGATAATTAATGTAGACTAATGATACTTCGGCAATACATTTGTCTCGGTAAAACATTTAAGTGGTTAATATTGCAAGATCGCAGGTTAACGCAAGTGCGGGATAAGCAATTGCAAATTACAGATGTTGGTGCATTAACAACCGGTATAACCACCAGAATATTGAATGCAAGCATGTAAACGTGCTCACATTATGTTGAACAAGTGCCGGATGTCAGTTTGTGGGACGTCGGTCAATAAAGGGACAGTTAACACTGTTCTTGGATGACGCTGGATATGACATCCGATGATGTCCGATGTATGATCGACTGGAGACAGGTCTGCTGATCGAGCGGACGAAGGCAACATGTCGACACCCTGTAGAGCATGTCGATTTACGACAGTGGAAAGTGGGCGATGTTCGAAAACATCCCCTGGAATACTTTTTATGAATGGCCGCGCAACAGTTCGAACCACCAGACTGACGTAGAAATTTCTAGGCAGGGTGCGTAAGATAACGATAAGAAATCACACCCTAGGCAATAACTCCAGGTGCAGGTCCAGTACGTCTGGCTCAGAGACAGATGCGATGGCCGCGCGGGGTAGCCGTGCGGTCAGAGGCATCTTGCCACGGTTCGCGCGGCTACAGTCGGAGGTTCGAGTCCTCCCTCGGGCACGGGTGTGTGTGTTGTCCTTAGCCTAAGTTAGTTTAAGTTAGATTAAGTATTGTGTAAGCCTAGGGATCGATGACCTTAGCACTTTGGACCCATATGAACTTGCCACAAATTTCCAATTTCCAGGTGGGTTGCAGGCCCTCAACTGGTCTTCTTCTAACCAATATCGGCCATCACTGGCACCGAGGCAGAACCAGCTTTGATCGGAAAACATAACAAACCTCCACCCTGTCTCCAATGAACTCTAGCTGACACCACTGAAGTCACATATGGTACTGGGTTTGAGTCAATGGAATTCACGCTAAGGGACGACTGGCTCGGAACTGTCCTTGAAGTAACCGATTTGTCACAGTTATCTGTGTCATTGTGCCGCAACTAGCGCTACTCTTACCCGAATGGCGTGAAATTTTAATAGACACCAATTTTCAAATGTAGAAACACGCCCATCAACTCCCGTTTACTCCTTCGTGCTGCGATTCATTTTCCATCAGTGTAATTACCATCGCATTAAGATTGCTCCCAATATCGGCAACTGTTTCAACCAATCTAGTTTACGTGATCTGTTGTTCATTCAGTTGCCGACTTCTGTTGTCACCACTGTACCAAAAAAACTCTTTCCTTCTTCTCATGCTCATGAGTTACTGAGCTAGCTGCTAGTATTATGCTTTAACATACAGCAATGAATGATAAGTGATACTTGAATCCCTCTACTAATGCAGGCGTTTCTAAGCTGAATTCTGCTCGATACTTCTGCTATTTAACGAGGAAGAAAAGACTTTTGGTATATTTTCAGCTTTCGTCGATGGCAAATGAAAGCGACTCGGCGGAGAGATACGTCTGTTCAAGTGACTCACGTCGAAGCCAGGAGAGGTGTGACAAAACTATTCCAAGATTTGTTAAGACTTATGCAGCATTTGATGGTGTACACAAGTAAAAATTCAATTATGTTAAAAATAGCCGGTCGCTGTGGCCGAGCGGTTCTAGGGGCTTCAGTCTGGAATCGCGCGACCGCTACGGTCGCAGGTTCGAATCCTGCCTCGGGCATGGGTCTATGTGATGTCCTTAGGATAGTTAGGTTTAAGTAGTTCTAAGTTCTAGGGGACTGATGACCTCAGATGTTAAGTCCCATAGTACTTACAGCCATTTGAACAATTTTTTTTAAAAATATATATGTTTTGATAGAAGGCAGGAAAAACTGTGTGGTTGTGAAACTGTCGCGTTCATTTGTTGCAGCTCGTGAGACAAACTATTATGTCTTCATCATTTCTTTGTGAGTGATCACATTCACATTCATACGAACCCCTAAACTGGACAAGAAGGCATATCTCATCACTCACCAGGTGTACAACTTAGCTGCATCGATAAGAGATTCTTATCATATGACACACATATTGCCACTAATGTCGTATATGACACACCAGGCGTGTTTTCCGGTGGAAGATTCGGTTGACTTGACTCCTCTTCATCAAACGTTCGCGGTTCCCATTGTGGAGCCACTTCCTTCCAGCTGCCGACAGAGTAGTTGTGCGGAATCAAATTTCATTACAGGTCTCTTCCTTACACCTCGCTGTTGCAAAGGGACGTTACACCACGACACAGACGCAAATTTGGATACAGCGAACAGACACACCAATGACCAGACGGGCAGTTCAAATTTTGTGAAAAGAAAAAATGGGGCACGGGAGGGGTTTGAAGACATACAAATGGTTCAAATGGCTCTGAGCACTATGGGACTTAACATCTATGGTCATCAGTCCCCTAGAACTTAGAACTACTTAAACCTAAGTAACCTAAGGACATCACACAACACCCAGCCATCACGAGGCAGAGAAAATCCCTGACCCCGCCGGGAATCGAACCCGGGAACCCGGGCGTGGGAAGCGAGAACGCTACCGCACGACCACGAGATGCGGGCTTTGAAGACATACCTCCGGCTTTGCACTCCACATGGTGACTACTTACCACGATGCCGCGGCTCTGCCACTTCCCTCGATTTGCACATCTTGGGCTTGTATCGCCTATTTTGCTTCTTTTTTCACAGTTCAGTACACCTTCTCCGTGTTTTCGTGCTTGATCTGTGATCAGTTTTTTACGGGCTACAAACTGGGCCATCTTACCACTAAATCTGAGAATGGTGTGATGGTGAGTTTCCTTTGTTATAACAGTTTCTGGGAACCTAAGTCGTTGCTGCTGCGGGATGTAAATTTTTCGAGGTTTATATAAAGCCACTTCCATGCTCTAAAGACGTGCTTTTATTTATACTGTCAATTGCGTTCGCCAAACAGCGTCAGAAGATAAGTATCTAAGACCACAATGAGTGCTATTCTGCACAAGGAAAGAGTTTCAGCAGACTGGCAGAAAACCACATGCTATTAGAACTATTTTCATTAAGAGCAAAGTTCTCGATGAAGTCCGAGTCACCTACAGACCTGATACTGTACAGCAAATGTAATTGGTAGTGTAAATAGAAGCTACAGTGGTGTGTCGCACATACTTTAAAGTGTACGTATTTATAATTACTGTAACTTCTTTATGTGACTAAAAACCTAAATATTAATTCCGAACCGTTAGGTTTCCAAAATCTTCAGTTTACGATCGTCTACACTCTGTATAATTTTGATCCTAAAGTTCTGGAATACATCGTGTAATTTCATTATAATCCTTCGGGTTGTAGAACGTTCCTCTTGAATAGCTTCGTTCAGATTTTTATTTATACATAACGCCTAGATCTTCCTTTTTTGACTTTCCTACAGTCGTTTGTATGTGTTCGTTCCACATTGCACCGCTTTGTACGCATAGTGCCAGATTATTTCATAGATGTGACGGCTTTCAGCGACATTTGTATATGTTTAGTGTCAACAGCGAATTTCTGCACCAAGCGTCGATCCTCTTCAGATCTACTTACATTTCGCTACAGTTTTCCATCGTTACAACTTCTCTATAGGCATCATCACCCAAGAACTGATTCGTGGAGTTTGTGACGTTATTTAGTGCGTTATTTCGATGTATCGTGAACAGTAATGGTGCTAGAAGGTTTCTTTGGAGTGTGGATTAAGTTACTCCACTATTGAAGACTTCTTTATGTTCAGAATGACAGTCTGCTGTTTTGTTCTGTATGCACGAATTTCGCTCACTGAACTATATCACGGAACTGTACGGAATGCTTTCTGGAAATGAAGGAACACGTCATCAACCTGGCCTCCAGTAGCTACTGCCTTCGGAGCACACTGAGTTTCAGACCACTGTTGTTTGGAGAATCTATGTCTATTCCAACGGAGGAGATTTTCGATCACCAGAAAGGTACGTAAGACGTGTTCCAAAATCCTCCACCGGACTGACACAGTCGATGTTGGCTTTGCCCGCTGAGATGAAAAGCCAATGGGAGAGCAGGGACCAGCTGTACAGTATCTGCTCGTGTGACGAAGATAATGGACAGTATTGGCGGCCACGTTATCACAGGCAGTGGCGGCGGCGGCAGACATTTCGGGAACAAAGCGGCCGGCAGCCCGTGCGCCTGCGCTTACTGACGCCAAGCGCGGCCTTGGCCGTATTTGCGGCGCCGGCGTACAGCTCTTTATCTGATACCACTTCTTTCCCTCCTTTAGCGTGCACATACCCAGAACCGTGTACAGGAGGTACTGCTCCTCTGGCAAAACTACCAAAACGGAGCCCCTTCCACTTTTTCTCCGTCCTTTATAAAACTAGCTTTCTTCAAACCTTTCCTACGCAGTACGCACTGTGGAGCAAAGCCGGACGGAACACGCTATCTGGAGAAATCAGCCGTTGCACAACACGCGTTATACGTCGAAATGTCTGTCGTTATGAGGACGAAAGGATTTTGGGTAGCGTTATAAAAGAAACCATGGAAATAATATCTGAATACGTAATCAATAAGGAGTACAGCCTGGGACCCGGCCATTGCGAGGCTGAAGCTGGCGCGACGGTCGTGGGACAAAAACATTGCTATACTTGGTGAGGAAGAGCGCACCAGTGACGTCACAGCCACTAGCGCGGCTATGTAACTGCGAGGCCTCGGCGGAAAGGCAGTCATTGACAATGGCCGAGCAGAACTCCGTGGAAAGCTGGTGGGATTTTAACAACGCGAAGCGGCTGGAAGCCGGAGAAGATTTTATTACCTCATATCGCTGCGAGGCAATACGTTCATACATTTACTACGGGAATTTAGCAACTTTCATGACTTTATGACTTTTTAAGTGGGTTTGATTTACATAAAGCACAGCGAAACCGACAGTCAAGTGGGATTTGATACCAGAAGTACGTGGATTAAACATTTAGCACAGTGATTAGCAAAGCAACGTAGGAGTTTCGATGCGTAACTATGGAGCAACAGACGTAGTGGTTGGAGGGGCAACTAATCATGCATTCCCTTCATCTGTTTTGCTTGCTTCCTCCGCCGTCGCCTCTCGCTCCAGTCCACAGTTGGACAAACCGGAATTCTTTGGTCAAACGGCATAAGTATTCGTTTCAGCACCGTAACGTAGCGAAGTACCGGATATTCCATTGTTGAAGATTAGCACGCTGTGTAGATCATGTTAGTGATGCCTGTTCGGTCGTAGCCGATTCTTTATCAAATTATTTGGACGAAATGACACTGTATAAATGACTGTGAGAACCACGTGGGTTTACAGTTTCGGAGCGAGGTTAACGCTTCTTCTCGCAAGCAGAACGCAGGAACTTGAGGGGTACCTCTCCCTGTTAATTCTTAAACTATAATTCTTTCTTGTTTTTCTCGGTTACAGATTTTTATTTTGTGGACATCCACAACTGTTTCAAAACATGTTCATGATAGAAAAGTACACCTGAGTTGTAAATTCTTTATTGACCGAAGTCTTGTTTGACAGAAGTCGCTATTCAGTACCACGGTTTCGCGGTCTTAGCTCCATCATCCGGTCTGCCTGAAATCTAGCAGTAGTAGTAATACGATAGATGCTTGCCCACCAGTAATTTGAGTATGGGCATGTTGTTCTGCTAATGCTAGATATCAAATATACTAGATACCCAGAAATCCTGATAGTGTATAACGTCTTGCTCCTTGCTTCGTCCGCTCTGTGTTATTTTGCTTCCAAAGTAGCAGACCTCTTTACTTCATGGTCACCAATTTTGATGTTAAATCAGTCTATTCGTGCTATTCGTCATTAGTGAAGTGTTCTCGTTTTCTCCTTAATTAGCATTCTGTGCTCATTAGAGTGTTCGTCGTTCAAGAGGCCCTGTAATTCTTCTTCTGTTTCACTGAGGATAGCAATGTCATCAACAAATGTTATCATTCATATAATTCCACTCCTAATACTAATCCCAGTCTTCAACTATTCTTTAAGTTTGGTAATTCCATCTTGAAATATCGATTCAACAGTAGGAGCTAAATAGTATATCCCTGTCTTCAATCGTTTCAATCAGAGCACTTAGAACTTGGTCTTGTATTGACATTGTTTCCTCTTAATTTTCGAATATATATACTAGGAACTACGTAACAGGAATAAAAAAAAAACATGGCTCTGAGCACTATGGGATATAACTTCTGAGGTCATCAGTCTCCTAGAACTTAGAAGTACTTAAACCTAGCTAACCTAAGGAAATCACACACATCCATGCCCGAGGCAGGATTCGAACCTGCGTTCGTAGCGGTAGCGCGGTTCCAGACTGTAGCGCCTAGAACCGCTCGGACACACCGACCGGCAACAGGAAAATACGTGTCACAAGAATTGACGTGCGGAAAACAAAATTCGGTAATTTGATGGTGAGACCCACTGTGATTAGTCAACGTCAGAATGGGCCGACTTTTAACCACTGGTAGGAGATCGTGAATGCATAGGCTTGACTGGACTTTCATACAGCAGCGCGAGCCTATAGTGACGTTGAAGGCGATTTATCGCAATGCTGGGTCATGAGATACCAGTACTAACGTATGGTGAAATTCCTGTCTTACGGAACTAGCAGCAAACGTAACACAGCTTCACTCCTCCTCGCAGCCCGCTTCCAACTTGTAGTTCGTTGTTTCCGTATGTAAAAACTTACGTAGCCGACATCCGCCGAACAATTTTTCTTGGTGTCATTGAATGAAATTCTAAACAAATGGTACATATTTTTGTTATCTGAGTAGAATGGGAGCCAGTGGATAATACAGTATCCTGAGGATTGCAACAAAATGTGGCATTGTATAGTGATGAGAGTAATTATTAAGTTGTTTAAAGATAGCATTTCGGTTGAAAATACTGGTACATGAAGCTAGCTAAATATACTGAGGAGTGCTGGTCGAGATGGTGTAGTAACATAAAAAGTCGACGAAAATTGGGGTATGCATTGAGATGTTTCTTACTAACGTTCAAAAACTTTCGAAGCGATGTAGATGACGCTGAGACATGCAACTTAATATAAGACACATGGAGTCGGAAAAGTCGGGAAATACCCCAAAAGTGATAGCAAATGTTGAACATTTGACGTCACTAGATGACGTAAGTACCTCGCCGCACGAAGCCCACGAGAAAGACAGGCCGAGGCGCCTACGTCACAGCACGTCACACAACACGTCTTACGAATGTCAGCAATCGTCTACGGGGGGAAGCGAGTAATTGTTTCAGGCGAGTTTAATAATTCTTGATCGCGCGTTTAAAGGCTGCAAGCTCTTGACAGCATACGAAAAAGTGAAGATATTTAGTGGGTACTTTATTGATTTTCCATGGGCCCTGCGCGGACAAGCCGACTAGAGCGACAAGTTCGTTGCAGGGCCCGTATTTCTCGTGGGCCACGCTAGCAGCACGTGCAGCGATTGAGCGTTTCGGTCTGTCGCGTCTGATCGTCCCAACCCAAGTCAAGTATTCAGTCGGTGTGCGCGATTTTAGCGCGTGGGGCTCAGGATTCGAGTCTTGCGTCTGGCAGACAGTGTGTTTTTGTTTTCATTGCTTTAGACAATTAGGTGTTTACATTGAGGTAAGATTTATTATTTTATTTCCGGTCTCACAGTCGCAACTGGTTTATTGTAAAATACAGTACAACAGAATCCTACTGTATTGCGCTAACAACTAAATCCGTATAAGCTTCCGAACTGCGTCGCTGCCAGTAAATGACCAATGTTTTCTTTACTCAATATTGTCTGTAAATTAAAGAAAAGAAGGGAGAAAAGGAAAGAAACACAAAATAATAAGAGGTTTCATCTGATTACAGTGAGGACAATACTTTTGTAACTTCTACGTTTATAACAGGCCAAATTTACAAAAGGTGTTCGAAATTTGCACCGTTTGGTCGAAAGCAAGTATTTCATCACTCTATGGTGTCTTTGCGCCCAAGTTCAACAGCTAGTTGTGCGGCGAGATATTCATCTGATGACGTCACATGTTCAATATTTGTCATCCACTTTTTGAGTATTTCCTGAGATTTGCGACCCCTGCCTTACGTTTAACTACTTGTCTCACACTCATCTACCTCGCTTCGTCGATTTTTAAACATTAATAAGAATCGCCCTGTATAATACAGCATAATAAAGCTGTTGTAAGGCAGTAGCCTTTACATGAGTTTGTGTCATCTTAAGGATAAATCAGGGAATTTGAACTGACAACCTAAATGTGCTACTGAACTCAAAGCCGCACCACTTACATGAAACTGAAAAGAATGCTGTGTGTTTGAAAACCGATCTCATTCAGAAGCAAATAATTAAGCAAGTAAATAATTTCACGCTTGGTCAGTGCGAATTGTTTGAAAAACGTAACTGTATAAAAAGATTAAATGAAACAACAAGTTACGACTGTGAAAGGAACTTGTGACCACTGGAGGTACTTTAATTTACTTATTTTATGTTTACCGTTAGATACACGTTTAATTTTTTGTCAAAAAAAACCCAAAACCATGTTATGAAATAGTGTTTTGTTTCTCCACTAGGCAGTGCCACAAGATCCTCCAAAAAATCCTAACACAACACACACACAAATGTCATATTAACTAATGTAAATCCACCTAATGATGGAGGTTCAAACCTTTGAGGCGCGTCGTAGAGATAAATAAACAGTGACGTAACAAGAAACTTGTTGTTTCATTTTATGTCAATACCAGTCACGCTAAAGCCTAACCTAAAATTTTCGCATTTCAAGACTTTTATATCAACCTGTATAAAAAATTACCTGAAACACATGGAAATTTCTGCACTGACATATTACCCTGGTAAAATAAAGAAACTGACAGAACGTACACGACGCAAAGGAAACGAAACAGTCACGTACTGTGAATATCACCTGCAAAATGAAGTCTGGCAGAAACAGCGACACAGTAAGACTCCGCAACAACTAAAAAATACTGCTAAAACGTAACTACAGGTGGTCCAGGGAACTTGGGTTAAATAATCTTGAATCAGAATGCCAATAAACGCAAAAGTTCCGAAAGTTCACTTAAGAAGGAACTTATAAAAGAAAAAAATTATAGAGCTAATATTAATTTATTAATTTATGTCAATACCAGTCACGCTAAAGCCTAACCTAAAATTTTCGCATTTCAAGACTTTTATATCAACCTGTATAAAAAATTACCTGAAACACATGGAAATTTCTGCACTGACATATTACCCTGGTAAAATAAAGAAACTGACAGAACGTACACGACGCAAAGGAAACGAAACAGTCACGTACTGTGAATATCACCTGCAAAATGAAGTCTGGCAGAAACAGCGACACAGTAAGACTCCGCAACAACTAAAAAATACTGCTAAAACGTAACTACAGGTGGTCCAGGGAACTTGGGTTAAATAATCTTGAATCAGAATGCCAATAAACGCAAAAGTTCCGAAAGTTCACTTAAGAAGGAACTTATAAAAGAAAAAAATTATAGAGCTAATATTAAAAATTAATTTAATCTAATAACTTCCATAGTAAAGTAAATTAACTCAGAAGATAAATCAATGGAATAATTATCAAAAACTCCACTGTGAAGAGGATTAAGTGGACCAACAATAAAAGTCGACAAAAATAAACTTTTTACCTCATCAAATAATGCCTTGGTCTTCATTTCAAAACCTTTTTTATGTCCATAATTGTTCTGAGTCATCATTCCACCTCGTAATAATCAACTCACATAGTTCCAAAAATGCGTCCGTGCATTACACTGTACACTAAACGAAAAAATCCGAATGCTGCCCACCACAGCTATCCACTACTGGCTGTCAAAGATTCTACGACTTCCCAGTGCTCCCATCGCAGACACAGATACTGTTGTCCAACAACTGTTTCTCTGACCACAATTCTTCAAATGTATAATTTTCGTTTACAAATATTAACACATCCAGTAACATCATCAAAAAATAGCCGTCTTACATTGTTATCAATGCGAACTGATTTGAAAATGGCAGTGTTTCAAGGGGCATGGTCCAAATGGATGCAGTATGCTGTCGCCTTCCTCCGAACTTCGAAATGACGTAACCATCCGAGAGGATCCTACGGTGCAATATGGACAGCAGATCACGGCGTAGTTTGGTACTACAGACATGTACAAATCATTCCCAGATGAGAAAGATGCGCCAAGTGACAGAAAAATTACAAGGACTGATTGATGATCGAACCCATATGGTTTTGTTTGAGGTGGTCGATACTTGCAGTTCTTTTTTTTTCAATATGCCTGTATTATTTACTTAACAACATCGATACGCAAAAAGCAATGATTTAATCAGGAGCTTAATGTCACTGAGTACACACAATGAGAAATATTCATTATGACCAGAATTTACACGTAAGTGAACACCAGTTTTCCAGGAAGCTCGTTTAAGCTAGTCCCGTGACATTGCGGCTTAAGGAGAGGGCAGAGAGCTGCTCCAGCACAGGCCGCGCGCCTTCCGCCGCGTCACCTCTTATCGTGGCTGAAGCTGTGGGAAGATAAAGGCGGGCGGGCGGACGCCTTGTGTAAACACCTGCGGCCACGTGCCTCTCTCGGGCGTCTCGCATGTGTCCCAGGAAAACATCTTTCCCCGCCTCATTTACGAACTCCAGGTGATACTCGAGATGCCTCCTCACTGCAGTATAAAGCTTCCATAAGTTAATGAAAAGTTATGAAAACAAGTCAAAACAATCAGTGAAACCCATGACAGAAAATGTGAATGCAGTATGTCAAAAGCACATATAGAAGACAAACCAGAGAACACTAAAGAATATGGTCACTGCTCCACACGGAAGGAAGGCAAAAGATTAATCCAGTTTCATAAAACTATACCTCCTTCATGAATGAAGTTAGAAACGATGGGCGGATTTCAACTTACTATAATATAGTAAAATAATGGAATAAATGATAAAGAAATGTTGAAATGCGTGACTTTTTAAAATTTATTGAATTAATGGGAAATAATTTCGTATTAGTTCATATTATTTTGCAGGGGGGAAGTAGTTTCTTCCTCCACTGTAGATTTGTGCTTACCCTTCTTTATAATGCTACGTTTGGTCGCCGTGTTCACCTTCGTAGTCCTGATCATGTTCCCATTGAGCGTATCGGATCTTCGTAATTTTCCAAAGTACACAGGTGGGCTTCAGTTCTTGTAATTATTGTCCTATTTGAAATAACAACTCACACGACCTTTCTGTTAATAAAACAATACTCCTTTTTTTCTAAACGATGCACGTATGAAATGCATACTCCTCACTTATTCATAGGGACCCCAAAATGACGGTGTACAATTACTCGCTAAAAATGGCGTGCTTCACGCTCGTTCACTAGCTGAGCGCGAATCATTCCTTCCTACTACTGGTACAGGAAAAACTCCTCTGTTTTTTAACAACTGAAAATCAAAAATACCTGACGGTAGGCATAGGCGCTACGCTGGGCTACAGCTTCATCTTTTCTCTTTGCCTTTAAAGAAGACGAAAACATAAAAGAAATGCAAAAGGTTTATCACTTACTTATTGGAGCTATAAGTGTACCTCGAGAGCAGTATTAAAATGTCGGTTCATGTGGCACACACAGCTCGTTCATTAACCAGTGCGTGTCGAATAGAGGTGGTAAAAACACACCAACGAATGGTGTTTTGCGTTCTCCATTTCAGCAGGAGGCACTCAGCTACAATTACGCGACGTGATTTTGGTCCAGAGTACAGTGCTCCACCTCCTCCAGCGTACGAATCTCATATTGCACCATTGGCTTCCAGGATCGCATGATCGCAAGGTATGTGATTTTGTTTATTGTGGAGGTTTGTAAAAAACTTCATCTATGAACCTTCCCTTACAGGAAATTTGGGTGAACTGCGAAACAACGTAGCGGCATTGGTGAGTTTAGCAACTCCGTACAAGCTCGGAAATACATGGGACGAGTTTGACTACAGTGTGGACGTTTGCCGCGCATCTGGTGCACGGCACATTGAACGTTAGTGGCAGGTACATGAAAACCGGCTCTAAACGTAGTTGTAAAGAGCAACTCGACGTTCTGTGTACACGCATGTAAAATATACGGGGTGAGTCAGCTGCCTCTACCGATGTCGTTAAATGCAACCCGCAATGTTATATCTGGCCCTCATAAACAACGAGTATGATTCTTCATATTCTTCCCCTCGCTATGCGCAAGCTATTAGTATTACATAAAAAATTAACAGCAGCTTATTAGAAGAAATTTAATATAGTTAAATTTTTTACTGTTATACGTTTCCACTAGAGGCCGTAGTTCACGATTTATTCAAGAAAGCCGTGCAAAAGTTATCTTCAATCGCACCTCCACCCAAACACTCAGCTCCCACCGGTCAGGATTTCTATTATGCTGTTCACTGCTCTCGCTCCTACCACTGTACAAATATTTGCGACTGCACGATTTATTTCCTACATTCCAGCTTTTTTGGTCTTTATTGACTGAGCTTATTACGCCACCGGTTTAGTCGAGCACTTACAAATGGTAGAACTGACATTTGTGTAAATTGTACCCAACAATTTTCTGAATTTTAAAAGCATAAAATAAACAGTTACATCGTTGTATTCGTCGGGCCTTCTGACAGCGAAACTACTGTGCTTGTAAAGGTCAAATGAGGACAGAATTGTCTACGTAATTAGTTATTGTTAACCTTTACGAAATTCGTTTCTTTTCATTGCCCTTATGGGCACGTTTAAATTAATTATGTTAACGAAGCAGCAGACTATGATGGTGACGTAATATGAAATCATCAGACACCAAAAAATATTGAATATCTGGAATAGTTCGTGTAGCCGAAAATTTTTGTTCAGTGGTAAGAGGGAATGCCACGAAAGAATGCCACGAACGACGTTATAGACATCCTCACTGGTGAGGGGTGAGCATGGGATAGAGGTGAATTTGAAAGTAATTTTTATACTTCTTTCTTGAGCAACTCGAAAAACATGGCCTCCAGAGAAAACATATAACAGTACAAAATTTAACAACATTAAATGTCCTACAAAAAGGTTCTACTTATTTTTTTCTGTAGGAATAATAGTTAGCGCCTAGCGAGCGAGAGAATTTGAAAATTTCACACGTGTTTTATGAAGGCCATCTATAACATTTCGGGGTACATAAAACAGCTAAATCACCCTGTACTCTCTCGTAAATTCTGATGATTCTACATAAAATTTAAAAAAATGCACTCCAACGCATAGGTGAAATTGTACGCCTAGTTTCTCTCCACGTTCATGTAGAAGATCTACGCGTTTGAAATGTCATGAAACGTTTTGAAAATTCTGAGATCAATCGGTCAGGACAAAACTGAGGCAATAAACCAGTTCACGCGTCTACGGTCCTTAGTCAAGAAGACCTCATGTATTCAAGAAATAAAAAAATAAAAAAAACACTTTTGCATTGATAAGTAAACCTTTGACAGGAAGATACGACTAATATGTACGAATTTGAATCTTCAACTGAGAAAAGAATAAAATGAATTGAAAAATGTTATAGAAGAATTGAAGGTAGAGAGAAAAGAAGGCAAAGACATCAGTACATCAGAGGGAATAACACACGGTGGTATAGAGAAAAATGATTATGTACTGATAAAAAAGAAATAACAAACGACAGAAGAAAATTTGAGAACCAGTATTATGTAGGGGCCTGTTTAAGCGATGGCAAAATGACTAATAATGTTGAAACGAGGTACGGAATGAGTAATACAAAGATACGAAAAATTATCTAATTAGTAGCTGTGGCACACCAACGTATCTCAGTTAACCGCACGCTATTTGCTGTTTGAGATTTCATTCATCGTCGTTATTCTATCTTCCACACTTCTCTTATCAAACGACAAACAAATCATCACAAAATGTGGAATTATCTTTTCCTCAATTTTCTGATACTGGATTCCTTGTCAGGGACAATGAGATAGAGGTATCTATATTGATTCACGTATGTGGTGGGAGTCGCCGATAAAAATCAAAACTCATAGAAAAGTGAGTAGTAATTATCTGTGGAATCATGCAGTGAAGACCAGTAACACTACTTTTTTGAGAATTAAAAAGGGAAAATCGGGTAGGAAACCCTATTCCGTAAACAAATGCTTCGAAATTTATAAGGGAAAATAAAATTTATAATTTGTTGCTATTTTGATGCTGATGATAAAAATGTTAAGTAGAAATATTTTTTGTGATGATTTTACTTATCTGCACAACTGAAACAAGTCTCTATATTCGCAACAGTTGTTCATAGAGGCGTCCCCAATTTTCTACGCAGGCATGACTTTGTCGCAGAACGTTACGTGTTTCGCGTCTGAACAGCTCAAGTGTGCGTGGAACAGTGTCAAAGGCGGCGAGAATTCTTGACAGGATATCCTTGTCAGTCTCGGTTTCTGTCCTGCGCGAAAGAATCTTCACACTGGCTGTATCGTCATACAGGGGAAAAAATTTTTTCACCTGATCCCATAATCAAGAATCATATGAAGTTAGCTCAAGTAAACGAGCTAGGTTGGGAAAAGTAGAGCTCAAGCGATCGAATCTTCAGGGAACGTCTAACACATTTGAACGCGAGCAAGATGTGGAAGATGGGATGGAACTCTATTCTCACAGATCTATACAGGTGCACAAAGATGGTGTATGAGTACTGTAAATCCCTCTCTCCCTTATCTAGTTCTGTGGATGATTAAAGTTTACGGCAGTTGGACGATTGAAAGAGGTTTGTTACATCAGATACAGATGCGTATTAAACTGAACCGCATGTCGAAACCAACCTGCACACTGCCTCCTATTTTTATAAGGAACTATTTTTAATGACTGTTATGAAATGATAAGAATCACTCAAATTAATCACAATGTATTTATTCACATGTATCAAGCTTACGGTCCCCCAACAGTCTCTGTCAGACCAACATCACTGCTCCCACTTACCCACATAAATCAGTTTATTTCAATTTTTTTACGGTACAAATATTACGGTTCTTTAGACAAAGGGTTTTTGGTCAGACTAGTATAGGGTAATACAAATAGCAGCAGAAAATGGTGTAATGGGAGTAGGATTCGTTATGAATAGGTAGGTAGGGCAAAGAATGAGTTACTGCTGTTGTCGGAACCGACAGCAAACCATCACCGACATCGATAGTTCATGTATACATGCCGACGTCGCAAGCCGATAGATGGAGAGACAGAGAAAGTGTATGAGGATACTGAACGGGTAATTCAATACGTAAAAGAAGATGAAAATCTAATAGTCACGAGGGACTGGAATGTGGTTGTAGGGGAAGGAGTAGAAGAAAGTGTTAGTATTTGGTACTAGGAATGAGAGAGAAGAAGAACAAATTGAGTTCTGCAATAAATTTCAGATATTAATAGCGAATGCTCTGATCAAGAATCACAAGAGGAGGACGAATACAGGGAAAGTGCCGGGAGATACGGGAAGATTTCAGTTAGATTACGTCATGGTCAGTCAGAGATTCTAAAATCGGATAATGGATTTTAAGGCATACCCAGTAGCAGATATAGGCTCAGATCACAATTTAGTAGTGATGAGGAGTAGGCTGAAGTTTAAGAGATTAGTCAGGAAGAATCAGTGCGCAAAGAAGTAGGAGACGGAAGTAATAAGGAAAGAAGGTACACGTTTTAAGTTCTCTGAGACAACAGATACTGCGATAAGGAATAGCTCAGTAGGCAGTTCAGTTGAAAAGGAACGGATATGTCTCAAAAGGGCACTCAGAGAAACAGAAGGAAAAACATAGATACAAAGAAGGGAACTGCGAAGAAACTAGGGTAACAGAATAAATAATTCAATTGATTGACGAAAGAAAGAAGTGCAAAACCGTTCAGGGAAATTCAGTAATACTTGGGAATGAATTAAATCGGAAGTGCCGGGAAATTAGGGTGAAATAGCTGCATGAAAAATTTGAAGAAATCGAAAAGCAAACGATTGTCGTAAGGATGATTCAGCACGTAGAAAAGTTAAAGCAACCTTGGGTGAGCTTAAAAAGCAAGGGTATTAATATGATGAATGCAGTGGAAATTACATTGTTGAATGCAGAGGAGAGAGTCGATACGTGGTAAGAATACATCGAAGGCTTCACTAAGGGAAAAGACTTATCTGAGGGTGCGATTGAAGGAGAAACATGAGTCGATATAGAAGAGATAGGAGATCTAGTATTAGAATCAGAATTTAAAAGAGCTTTTGAAGACTTATGATTTAATAAGGTGGAAGTAACAGATAACATTCCAATAGAATTTTTAAAATCAGTGGGGGAAGTGTAAACAAAATGAGGATTCACGTTGGTGTGTGGAATATATGAGACTGGCAAAGCATCACCAGACTTAGGGAAAAAATATCACTTTCACAATTCCGAAGATTGCAGGAGCCGATAATTGGGAGAATTATCGCGCAATCAGCTTAAGGGTTCATGCACCCAAGTTGTTGACAAGAATAATATACAGAAGAACGGAAAAGAAAATTGAGCATGTCTTACAGGATGATCAGTTTGGCTTCAGGAAAGGTAATGTCAACAGAGAGGCGACTCTGTCATGGCGGTTGATAGTGGAAGAAAGACGAAAACTCAAAACACGTTCATAGGATTCATCGACCTGGAAAAAGCGTTCGACAATGTCAAATGATGCGAGATGTTTGAAATTACGAGAAAAATAGGGGTAAGCTAAAGAGAAAAACGGGTGACATAAAAATTAGAACAAGAGCCAAGAAGGACCGATAAAGGTGGAAGACCAAGAACGAAGTACTAGGATTCAAAAGGATGTAAGTCACGGATGTAGTCTTTCGCCCCTACTGTTCAATCTGTGCATCGAAGGAGCAATGAAGGAAATAAAAGAAAGGTTCAAGAGTGGAATTAAAATTCAAAGTAAAAGGATGTCACTGATAAGATTCGCTGATATTGCTATTCTCAGTAACAGTGAAGAAGAATTACATTATATGTTGAACGGAGTGGGCAGTCTAATGAGGACAGGATACGAATTGAGAGTAAATCAAAGAACAACGAAAGTAATAAGAAGCACCAGAAATGAGAACAGCGAGAAACATAACATCAGGATTGATGGTCACGAAGTAGACGTAGTTAAGAAATTCTGCTACCTAGGCAGCAAAATAAACTATGATGGATGGAGCAAGGAGGACATCAAAAGCAGACGAGCACTGGATAAAAGGGCATTCGTAGCCAAGAGAAGTCTACTAATATGAAACATAGGCTTTAATTTGAGAAAGAAATTTCTGAGAATATACGGTTGGACTACTACATTTTATCGTAGTAAAACGTGGACTGTAGGAGAACCGGAAAAGAAGAATATAGAAGTATTTGTGATGTCGCGCTGCGTAAGAATGTTGAAAATTTGGTGGACTGATAAGGTACTGAATGAGGAGGTTCTGCGAGAATTGTCGAGGAAACGAATATACGGAAAACACCGACCAGAAGAAGGGACAGGATGTGGTAGGACATCTGTTAGGCATCACGGAATAATTTCTATTGTACTAGAAGGAGCTGCAGAGAGTAAAACCTGTACATAAAAAAATTTAGGACATACGTTGCAAGTGCTGCTCTGAGATGAAGGAATTTGTGGTTGGTGGCCGCATCAAACCAGTCAGAAGACTGATGAATAAAAGAGAAAAGGTTCTCTTATTCCCCTCAGAAAGAAATTCGACTTCATAGATTTAGACTCTCACGTTATCGCCTCAGATCTGATTTCTAACTGATACCACTGCTCCGCTCCATCATCCTTGGAAGCTTGTACGATTGCTCACGCAAAATAACGTGGCACCGGCGCAGAAAAGCCGAAGGGGCGGCCGCCCGACTATCGCCTCCTGCCGACTTGCGAGCTTCGAACATTCTCGTCGAGCTCTTTACCAAATAGCGTGGCACTGGAGTCGTCACACATCATTGGTGCGGGAAAAGTTATTCATTATTAGGTATGTGTCACTGTATGGAACGCCATAAAATTTTGGTCGGAAGAACCAAACGAAGAAGCAAAATCTCATTACAACCTATGCACGAGAGGGTTGCAGGACCCGCTGACTATTCCAATCGGTCAGTAAAGAGGACGGAGAAAAAAACATAGCTACAAGTGCTACCCGAGGTTTCACTACTTCAGAAGATTGCGGAAGAAGGAGAAAATTTCATTGTTTGGTGATACTGTCGGACTGACACAATTTCACTGTGACACATTTTCTTTTTTTACATTGCGTACTAGTAAGCGATGTAGTCCGCTATGCTACATTTATTTTTGTTGTCATTGTTTTTGTTTTGTTTCATGAGATTTCCTTCTGACAGCGTGCGGTTGATCTAGTTTTACTCATTGATCCTTTGTTTACGCTAATACCTCTTTTTCAGCAATCTGGTGAGAAATAATTGATTTTTGACGTCTGTATTTGTCGAACTATATAAAATATTAATACGATCGTTTGCAGGTATGAAAGATACATGTTTGTGCATAGGCTCCTGCTGTCAAACTGTACTTATTTTATCACATAGTGATTATTTACAATGGAGCTCCTATCACTACTTTTGTCCTCTTCTACACAGGTATCTCTGAGCAGTCGTGGGACAAGTTATTTTGTGCGAACTCTACTCTGTATATCAAAACTGAGTTTGTAATAAAGGTTTTAGAAATTACTGTACCACTGAACTAGCTGCTATATTTGCGGGGGAGTGTTGACCGCCGAGGTGACGGGGAGTGCTGAAGTAGGAATCAGCGAAGCTTTAAGCATTAATTAAAGTTAATTATGCGAATGAATAGAATTATAAAAACTAGAATAAAAGTTCGTAGTATTCTGTCGTTTTCTATTTTAAAATGTGCAATGGAAATGGAAATACCGTGTGGCTAGGGCCTCCCGTCGGATAGACAGTTCGCCTGGTGCAACTCTTTCGAGTTGCAGCCACTTCGGCGACTTGCGTGTCGATGGGGATGAAATGAGAATGATAAGGACAACACAACATCCAGTTCCTGAGCGGAGAAAATCTCCGACCCAGCAGGGAATCGAACCGAGGCCGTTAGGTACGACATTCCGTCGCGCTGCAACTCAGCTACCAGGGGCGGACAAAAGGTGCAATCGTAAGTATGGACAATATTACTATTGTTCACGTATCGTTCTTATTGCACGACGTGCTCATTTAATATTTGTCAATATGGGATAGGCCTTAAAAACATCACCTGCAAGATAGAAAACTTGACAGCTTCGTGTAGGCTGCTCATTCGCCAAATTTAAGGTTAGCGATGGCGAGATTGCAAGTTGGTGGTAATCTCGTAAAATGCCGACCGCAACTTAGACGTACCGTTACACCTCACTCGCTTCTTTCCGTAAGTCAAGTATCTGACGTGACGGGCGCTGGCGTCACATTTCTGCTAGAGGTTGCGATAAAGTCTGCCTTGCTTGTGTGGAGATAAGCGCCAGCCAGTAGTCTGAGGAGGCTTCTAATGGAACTTGTCTCATAGCCGTACGATGGAGCGTGCCCACGAAACAACAACGGTCTATAATACGGGCAAGTGGAACTTCTTGACTAGCTTATCGCACCTAATTCCATCACTTCTTTCTCCTAAATTGTTAGTGCGCTCGCAGTCGTGACATACGACTTTCAGTGTAACAGAAAAAACACAGGCGTAACAAATGACATGCATCAACCCGATATGTCGTGCAGGTGTGTTGCTATTGTGACTGTTCCTGTACCGATCGAAACACCCCTCACGTTGCTTGCACTGTTACCTTCAGCGCTACCTACGGGTAGAACGCCTCACTCGAATGGAATTCAGTTGAACATTAAGCGCAAGTAGGTACGCATTCGAAACGTCTGTGGAACAGAAGAGCGAACATCAATCATGCCACAAAGGATTCTCGCGACCACTGGTCGTGTCCCCATCATCACGTTACGCACAGAAGACTTGTCAACCAGGGAAGTTGCTCGACGTGCGCACTGGAGTCAAAGTGATGTGGTGGGGGCATGGAATCTATTCCAATTGGCAATTAGGGTTGAGGACTGACACCGCAAAGGCCGTCCACTTTCGACAGGATGATCGATGACTCACAGGAATCATGGGCTGAGAGCTACGAAACTGAATTCGGCATCAGAAGAGGCTACATGACCTAACATCAAATTGTTAGGAGACGATTGCACGATGCGAATCTCCATTCCCAACGACCATGACGACAGTCATGGCGTACACCACAACACCTTGGACTCCGTTACAAACGGGCAAGAAATCAAGCAGAATGGACGTCCCAGGATCAGCGTCGGGTGATGTTTACAGATGAAAGTCAGACGTCTTTGACTCTAATAATAGCAGATAATATGTTTGGAGACAACCCGCCAATATCGAACTCCACCAGCACTCTGTCTCACACTTGCAACATGGTGGTGGTTATTTACGGGGGGCATTACACGCAGCCACCGTACATCTCTCCTAGTTGTTGAGGACACCCACCGCTCTACAGTACAGCGACGAGATTCTGCAAGAAAACTGGGACTGTGTTGCCAAAACATTTATTACAGTTTCATCTTGAGGGATGGGAACTCACGCGTTCACTGTGCTGCTCCCCTGAACCGGTTCCTTCAGCACTGTAGGATCACCAGAAGTGATCTGCTTGTTCTCCGGTCCTAAATGCAAATGAACATGTGTGGGACCGATTGAAACTAGCTGTTTGTGGAAGTCGGCAGCGATCACGTACTCTGCGTGACACGCGGAATCGCCATCGAAGAGCTGGACAATTTGGACGAGGTTTGACGATCTCATTAATGGTATGCCAAGACGAATTCGGGTGAAAAAGGGAACGAATGATAATTAATTGAAACCCTCAGCTGCCGCCAGATGTTGTTGATATACCGCAATGGGGATAGCTGAAAATGTGTGCCCGACCGGGACTCGAACCTAGGATCTCCTGCTTACATGGCAGACGCTCTATCCATCTGAGCCGCCGAGGACGCAGATGAATATCGCGACTGCAGGGACTTATCCCTTGCACGCTTCCCGTGAGACCGACATTCCCAACTGTCCACAATCTACGTTCGTAATGTTCCGAATATTTGCCCATCCTGTCGGCAGCTGAGGGTTTCAATTAATTGTCATTTATTCTAGAGAAGCGGCACGGCCATCCATGGTATCTGTTCTTTCGAGAACAGTTACTATCTTCAGAAAAAGGGAACGTTCTGCGACGAATTGACGTTGCTAAGGAGAGCTGTGAACCCCCCCCCCCCACTCCAAATACCGCCATGGGAAATAAACGATTTTGTCGGTACAAAAATATTTGTTTCATGAATTTGGTGAGCTAGACGCGTTGTAAAAGAATATACACCCAAGCCCCAGAGTCAGTTTTTTTTCTGCACCATAGGTTTCCAAATCAAGGGGTGACGCAAAACTTTTGTTGATGTGCGCGCAAAAATCCGAAAAAAATAACTAGATTTGCGTTAATTGTTTCGGAGTTCTGCTTCGTAAATAAATTTTAAAATAGTAATTTCCTGCAACCAAGTGACGTGGTTCCAGTAAGTGAAACTGATTAACACACATTTAATACATTACTCTTCTGTATAATGAGAGCTTCACATGTGATCAAAAAGTGTTGCTCTTTACGTTTTCTCTTTGCTTCAACAGCTCCGCAAGACGTCGCCCAGTTTCGACAAACGTTTATAATTTATCTGTTGGTCTGAAATTTTAGTTCAATATAAGATCGCTCCCCCCATGAACCATGGACCTTGCCGTTGGTGGGGAGGCTTGCGTGCCTCAGCGATACAGATGGCCGTACCGTAGGTGCAACCACAACGGAGGGGTATCTGTTGAGAGGCCAGACAAACATGTGGTTCCTGAAGAGGGGCAGCAGCCTTTTCAGTAGTTGCAGGGGCAACAGTCTGGATGATTGACTGATCTGAGCTTGTAACATTAACCAAAACGGCCTTGCTGTGCTGGTATTGCGAACGGCTGAAAGCAAGGGGAAACTACAGCCGTAATTTTTCCCGAGGACATGCAGCTCTACTGTATGATTAAATGATGATGGCGTCCTCTTGGGTAAAATATTCCGGAGGTAAAATAGTCCCCCATTCGGATCTCCGGGCGGGGACTACTCAGGAGGACGTCGTTATCAGGAGAAAGAAAACTGGCGTTCTACGGATCGGAGCGTGGAATGTCAGATCCCTTAATCGGGCAGGTAGGTTAGAGAATTTAAAAAGGGAAATGGATAGGTTAAAGTTAGATATAGTGGGAATTAGTGAAGTTCGGTGGCAGGAGGAACAAGACTTTTGATCAGGTGATTACAGGGTTATAAATACAAAATCAAATAGGGGTGATGCAGGAGTAGGTTTAATAATGAATAAAAAAATAGGAGTGCGGGTTAGCTACTACAAACAGCGTAGTGAACGCATTATTGTGGCCAAGATAGACACAAAGCCCATGCCTACTACAGTAGTACAAGTTTATATGCCAACTACCTCTGCAGATGATGAAGAAATAGATGAAATGTATGACGGGATAAAAGAAATTATTCAGGTAGTGAAGGGAGACGAAAATTTAATAGTCATGGGTGACTGGAATTCGTCAGTAGGAAAAGGGAGAGAAGGAAACATAGTAGGTGAATATGGATTGGGGGGAAGGAATGAAAGAGGAAGCCGCCTTGTAGAATTTTGCACAGAGCATAACTTAATCATAGCCAACACTTGGTTCAAGAATCATAAAAGAAGGTTGTATACCTGGAAGAATCCTGGACATACTAAAAGGTATCAGATAGATTATATAATGGTAAGACAGAGATTTAGGAACCAGGTTTTAAATTGTAAGACATTTCCTGGGGCAGATGTGGATTCTGACCACAAGCTATTGGTTATGAACTGCAAAAAGGTGGGAATTTAAGGAGATGGAACCTGGATAAACTGAAAGAACCAGAGGTTGTAGAGAGTTTCAGGGAGAGCATAAGGGAACAATTGACAGGAATGGGGGAAACAAATACAGTAGAAGAAGAATGGGTAGCTCTGAGGGATGAAGTAGTGAAGGCAGCAGAGGATCAAGTAGGTAAAAAGACGAGGGCTAATAGAAAACCTTGGGTAACAGAAGAAATATTGAATTTAATTGATGAAATGAGAAAATATAAAAATGCAGTAAATGAAGCAGGCAAAAAGGAATACAAACGTCTCAAAAATGATATCGACAGGAAGTGCAAAATGGCTAAGCAGGGATGGCTAGAGGACAAATGTAAGGATGTAGAGGCTTGTCTCACTAGGGGTAAGGTAGATACTGCCTACAGGAAAATTAAAGAGACCTTTGGAGAGAAGAGAACCACTTGTATGAATATCAAGAGCTCAGATGGCAACCCAGTTCTAAGCAAAGAAGGGAAGGCAGAAAGGTGGAAGGAGTATATAGAGGGTTTATACAAGGGCGATGTACTTGAGGACAATATTATGGAAATGGAAGAGAATGTAGATGAAGACGAAATGGGAGATAAGATACTGCGTGAAGAGTTTGACAGAGCACTGAAAGACCTGAGTCGAAACAAGGCCCCGGGAGTAGACAACATTCCATTTGAACTACTGATGGCCTCGGGAGAGCCAGTCATGACAAAACTCTACCATCTGGTGAGCACGATGTATGAGACAGACGAAATACCCTCAGACTTCAAGAAGAATATAATAATTCCAATCCCAAAGAAAGCAGGTCTTGACAGTTGTGAAAATTACCGAACTATCAGTTTAATAAGTCACAGCTGCAAAATACTAACGCGAATTCTTTACAGACGAATGGAAAAACTGGTAGAAGCCGACCTCGGGGAAGATCAGTTTGGATTCCGTAGAAATGTTGGAACACGTGAGGCAATACTGACCTTACGACTTATCTTAGAAGAAAGATTAAGAAAAGGCAAACCTACGTTTCTAGCATTTGTAGACTTAGAGAAAGCTTTTGTCAATGTTAACTGGAATACTCTCTTTCAAATTCTGAAGGTGGCAGAGGTAAAATACAGGGAGCGAAAGGCTATTTACAGTTTGTACAGAAACCAGATGGCAGTTATAAGAGTCGAGGGGCATGAAAGGGAAGCAGTGGTTGGGAAAGGAGTAAGACAGGGTTGTAGCCGCTCCCCGATGTTATTCAATCTGTATATTGAGCAAGCAGTAAAGGAAACAAAAGAAAAATTCGGAGTAGGTATTAAAATTCATGGAGAAGAAGTAAAAACTTTGAGGTTCGCCGATGACATTGTAATTCTGTCAGAGACAGCAAAGGACTTGGAAGAGCAGTTGAACGGAATGGACAGTGTCTTGAAAGGAGGATATAAGATGAACATCAACAAAAGCAAAACGAGGATAATGGAATGTAGTCAAATTAAGTCGGGTGATGCTGAGGGAATTAGATTAGGAAATGAGACACTTAAAGTAGTAAAGGAGTTTTGCTATTTAGGGAGTAAAATAACCGATGATGGTCGAAGTAGAGAGGATATAAAATGTAGACTGGCAATGGCAAGGAAAGCGTTTCTCAAGAAGAGGAATTTGTTAACATCGAGTATAGATTTAAGTGTCGGGAAGTCGTTTCTGAAAGTATTTGTATGGAGTGTAGCCATGTATGGAAGTGAAACATGGACGATAGCTAGTTTGGACAAGAAGAGAATAGAAGCTTTCGAAATGTGGTGCTACAGAAGAATGCTGAAGATAAGGTGGGTAGATCACGTAACTAATGAGGAGGTATTGAATAGGATTGGGGAGAAGAGAAGTTTGTGGCACAACTTGACTAGAAGAAGGGATCGGTTGGTAGGACATGTTTTGAGGCATCAAGGGATCACAAATTGAGCATTGGAGGGCAGTGTGGATGGTAAAAATCGTAGCGGGAGACCAAGAGACGAATACACTAAGCAGATTCAGAAGGATGTAGGTTGCAGTAGATACTGGGAGATGAAGAAGCTTGCACAGGATAGAGTAGCATGGAGAGCTGCATCAAACCAGTCTCAGGACTGAAGACCACAACAACATTATATCGCTCAGGCTAAAAATGATTAAGAAGTTCTTTCTGTCATCAGGGTTACTAAACGGGTGTTTCATGTGCCTTCCAGCCAGTAAGGTACAGTGCTGGTCAATATTGGCGCTTAACGAAATTTACGAGACAAATGCAAAGTCTGTTCCTCATGAAATAACACAGCCGAATATTACCCGTACCCATGTCTTAAGAGAGGTTGTGCCCCGGCTCTAACAGAGGTGACATTACGCTGTACACTCATTTGGACCTTGAAAAGCTAGAAAGAGTGCCAGACGTCAGGGTGAGGAAGCACTTGAAGCGATTTTCCAACTGTGGCAGGCTGCTCCATCGCTGTTGTAAACCGAGGCAGCGCACTGGAGAAAGACCGTTCTAATCCGTATCCGGCAACCCGCATTTAGCTTTTCCGTGTCTTTTCTTAATTGATTAACGCCAACGACATGACGGTCCGCTTGAAAAGGATAAAGGAAGAAAAGACGAGGGTTTAACATCGCATCGATGGCGAGGTCGTGACGGAGACCAAGACCGGCCTTTTCAGAGGAACTACTAAGACATTCGTCTTAAGGGGTTTTAGGCAAGTTAAGAAAAAAAATCCTTTGAAAGGGAACTGAGTGATTTCCTTCCCAGCCGTCCTCAATCCTCACTTGTGGTCCGTATCTATCGACCTCATCGTCGACGGAACGTTCAGACCTCCTCTTCCTTCATTTCATTGCTGTTATCGCTGCTGACGACTAGTATGGTCAGCGGTTTAGCAGTGCTCTGCGGAATATAGTGGATGCTTTTAAAGAACTGATGAGGTGTTACTCGGAATTATGAGCAGAGCTGTTGAGTTCAAATATTTTGCAGTCACTAATTATCAATATTTGGTCAATCAATAACGACGTCATAATTTTCATATGAATTGAAAACTGAAGTGGATCTAGATGTTATAATAAAATTTTCTACAGCAAACACTTTCTCTCGTTTACAGCATTAATTACCAGGCTTGAATGAAAAATTACCCACCGATTATAGCACAAGTGTGCTGAAACGCGGTTGGACTGGAAAAAAATTTTGTTTTGCCTATTCAAGGATATCAGAATTCCAGTATTAGTTGTCTGCATAATCAAGGGGAACAGAATTCTCTGACTTAGTCTAAAAATAGGCAGCTGTTAGAGCACCAAAACCAATGTTGATAATCATTTATGGAAGCCCTAAGACGCCGATCCATGGCTGTGGACTCGTATAAACTTGACATTACTGATATTGTTTTAAATCGACATGGTTACAAATTCAAAATTAGAATACCGATTCTCTTTTTTATTTTCTAGCCAAGGCCGAAAGGGATGCGATACTTGTCACGGGTGATTAGGGCCTCCCGCTGGGTAGACCGTTCGCCGCGTGCAAGTGTTTCGATTTGACGCCACTTCGCCGACTTGCTTGTGGATGGGGATGAAATGATGATGATTAGGACAACACAACACCCAGTCCCTGAGCGGAGAATATCTCCGACCCAGCCGGAAATCGAACCCGGGCCCTTAGGATTGACATTCTGTCGCGCTGACCACTCAGTTGCCGGCGGCGGACACGGGTAAATTGTGCGTTAAGCTGTTGACTGTGTCCAAAACGGGAGCGCGCTTTGAAGAAATCGTAGGTAAAGGGAGTCTCCGTGGAACACCAAGTCTGATGTAATAGTATTTTTAACAAACAAGAGGAGTCATCCCTAAGCTTTTTTGTATACTGTTTGCAGTTATACAGACGATTCATTAAAAAATGATGAGTGAATTTTATTACCAAGATTTTACCACCGAGACGTAAGCCTTTACAGTTGGAAATTTCGGGAGTAACCACACAATTACAGTACAGGTTGCAAGAAAAGCAGCAAGACGTTGAAGTTCAGTTTTTAATTTCCTTACTAATTAAGTTGTATTCTACAAGTAAAATGACTAATTAATAAAAATAATTACACATAAAGGCCTGCTTTGAAAGATGACATAGACAAAACTAAATTTTTGTTTCAGATGTAGAAATAATTCATCAGAATACAACACACAGAATCAAAGCAGAGCCTTTGTATTACAAACTCAGCAAACAGAGTGAACAGTGGCGTGCAGGAAATACAGCTTCCGAACAATGCGCTAGTCAAGTGTCGAGGCTCTTCTTCGCCATCAGACTTCTTCAGACAATCGTTAGGAACTACAGAAACAAAACTTGTTTTGGTATTGTACAGTCTTTGTGAAGCATTTGCGCGACTCTGCAAGCAGCAAGCAGCACTGCCTGATTCGCGCGTACAATCGGTCTGTATGCTTTTGTATGTTATTTAAATAACATTTTGTCTTTAGCGTTTTTGAAAAAAGCGATATAATTCCTACTGAAGAACAATTCGCAGACGCTCAGCGCAGATGGTCTCTTGGTTTATCAGTTATTGACGTTCCGGCGAGAAACGTCGTCTTTTTCCCTTGGGCCGCCGATTGATGAAACATTTATGTTCGCTCGTGAATTCTTCAAAGGAACTGGTCACGGAAAGCAATGTCTTTCATTAAAGGAATTTTGTCATTCGATACAAATTAGAGGATCCAGTACCGAAGGGTCCGTAATAGGCACACATCACCTCATGTTTCATTACATCCATCATGGAACCAAATTTGTTCTGTACTACAAGGTTCTACAGTTTTATTTGTTGAAAGTAATCCCCCCTATTTTTTATTTATTTTTATTTTACCAGAATAGTGAATGTCATATACAAATGTTAACAGCATTCACGACTAATTTGTCACTTTTCAATATAATAAATATCATTGTCCAAAGTTTTTTCCATCTTTCGTCAACAGCGTGCGTACCAGATCGATAAAAATATTGGTCCTGATACCTCAGCCAGTAGAGCACAGAATTTTTCAAGGTCTTCGTAAGTGATGCCAGTCCACACTAGAGCGCTGAAACAGGTGGAATGCAATTGTTTTCCTTGCCTCTTTACTGTGATCTGTCAGCGTTTTCGATACCCATGGTGCACAAATTGTGGAGTATCTGAGGTTTCAGCAATGGCCACTACACTGCCCTTACCGATGGATAACTAGCAACAGTGTTACATGTTAGTTTTCAGAGAAGATTTGGTTGACACACTGGATGTTGTGTGAAGTCCCTGCAGCCGCTTTTCTGCTTCTCTAAGGCAACCCAAGCAACATATACCGATGCTGACACTGTATCACCTCTGTGGACCTTATTTATCCTTTCATGAACGTGACGGAGCGTTTCACCTTCTGAAGTAAGCACGCGTAGAAATCTGTATTACACCTACGTCCATTGCGGACTTTTTATAAACACATGCAGTGCAGCCATCTGTTGATGTAGGACGTTGTTACGGGAGTGGGATGTTGAAAAAGGTTTGCGGAACTGCACCAGATACATGATTATTACGTTATCAAGTTAGAGAGGGATATATAAATAGGAAATGTTAATATCTGACTGGTCTGGTCCGAATCTAAAGCAAGCTGCAGAACGCACCAAAGAGATATTCTACAAAAGTCAACCCCAATCCCTTTTACAATGACTCAAAGACGACACTTCCCCCATAGAGAATAGTGCTATTATCTAAAGGTCTCAGATTGCAGGTCACCGTGTCCTACAGCCTGCCGTACAGTGAGTAAAGTATCACCTCCTGGGCCAGCCCTGAGCCCTGCAGCTGGCGCTTGTCACTGTTCCTAGTTTCCGATTTCTAGCGACGGAGGCTATTCTCCAGCCTGAACGTGATGCACTGGCCTTCCAGTAATACGGTTATGTGGATGGTCGTCTGGCCCGACCGTGCTGTTTTCAGTGGTGAGTGATTTCCACTGGGTTGATTTAATACAGATACTTCTCAGCAGGTCGGCAAGAAGCAGCACATTACAGCAAGTATTATGAGCGCTACCAGAAAAGGGACAAGTGACGTGGCTACAATCTGCTCTGGAGGCTGATTGACAGAAAGGTCTGCGTGTGAAAATACTTCCGTTCGGCGGTATTGTAGTTCGTAAAGTCGGGAGTCGCCAGCAGGCTTCGTGAGGGCAGGGCGAGTGTCGTAAGCCCTATTCGGCGGAACTGTGGTTTTCAGTGTCCTGTGTATGGACTCGAGAACGACTGATCCTGAGTGATCGATAAAGTCGTTTCTGAGCTACAGGAAACTGAGAAAGTTGGAAGTGTATTGTGTTTTCGTTTGCATGGGTGTGAAGGTCTGAGCCGTTTTCCGGTTATGGTGACAAAGTGTGCCGCTTAGTGAGTAAGAACCTGTTCGGTGGATGGAGATCTCTCAGCAGAACGCGGATACACCAACTAGCTGAAGGCAGTGTTAGAATACAATGTGCTTGATCTGGTGATGTCTTTTAGAGGTCAATAAATTTCCTTTGTTCCAATGGAATCTTGTGATGTTTTTGTGTGTTTTCCTTTCCGTTTTAACCGTGGACTGTGATTCTATTTTGCTTAAGACATGTTAGAAACCGGTTGGTTAGGGTGTACAGATTTTTGTCCTCGTGTACATTCTAGTGGTCAGATCTAATAGCCTTATGAAAGCAGTTAGATTGCTACAGTGCACCCGTTCGGAGGAGGTCTCAAATATGAGGTCTTCACGGTTTGTCAGCCGAGCAGCGTTGTCGTATCTTAGCAACGTTTCGATGGAATGCGTCTCCATCATCTTCAGCCGAAGAGACGCATTCCATCGAAACGTTGCTACGAGACGACTACGCTACTCGGCTGACAACCAGTGAAGACTTCATATATGAAATTCGTCGAGAAAGACTGCACTCACAAATAGTCACATAATTTGTCCCGCGCACCGTACGGCACTAAGAGAGTGTGGACTCAAGCCGCGCCGCAATAGGCCTTCGCCAGATGCTACGCAAGCTCCGAGGCGGCAGACGAGAGGAATGTTTCAAGTGTGCAACCT
This sequence comes from Schistocerca cancellata, assembly GCF_023864275.1. Lineage (NCBI taxonomy): Eukaryota > Metazoa > Arthropoda > Insecta > Orthoptera > Acrididae > Schistocerca > Schistocerca cancellata. The sequence goes on along the minus strand of NC_064626.1, from coordinate 387,000,314 downwards.
TCCTATATGTTGCTGTACATATTTAGTGTTAGTTGTCCGGAGCAGGTGGGAAGAATAAGAGAGTCACGGTATTGCAGTGCCTGTTTCTATTCTGATGACGATGCACTGCGGCGACCACAACCGTTACGAAATACATCAGATGAATTCGCCATTGCGAATAATGACTACCGTCAGCTGTAGAATGGAATGTCGACAATGAAAATTTGTCCCGGACCGGGACTCGAACCCGGATTTCCCGCTTATCGCGAGCGGTGCCCTTACACCCGGTAGCTGAGTGGTCAGCGCGACACATTGTCAATCGTAAGGGCCCGGGTTCGATTCCCGGCTAGGTCGGAGATTTTCTCCCCTCATGGACTGGGTGTTGTGTTGTCCTAGTTATCATCATTTCATCCCCATCGACGCCAAAGTCGCCGAAGTGGCGTCAAATCGAAAGACTTGCACCCGGCGAACGGTCTACCCGACGGAGGCCCTAGTCACACGACGTTTACATTTTTACTATTTGGCTATCCGTGCACAGGATAGAGTAGCATGGAGAGCTGCATCAAACCAGTCTCAGGACTGAAGACCACAACAACAACAACAATCCGTGCACGACTCACGGCCAGACCGAAAGTTCCATATGCCGTCAACCATACGTCTACGATCTGCACTCGCACATGGTAAGGACACCGTTCGCGATAAACGGGAAATTCGGGTTCAAAAATTCAAATGGCTCTGAGCACTATGGGACTGAACATCTGAAGTCATCAGTCCCCTAGAACTTAGAACTAATTAAACCTAACTAACCTAAGGACATCACATACATCCATGCCAGAGGCAGGATTCGAACCTGCGACTGTAGCGGTCGCGCGGTTCCAGACTGAAGCGCCTAGAACAGCATGGCCACTGCGGCCGGCAATTCGGGTTCGAGTCCTGGTCTGGCACAAATTTTCATACGTACGAATGCATACTTTCGCGGCGATATCCGTTAATAAAACATTCTCGGGTTTCAAGCCGCGTCATATGGTTTAGTGCCCATGAGCTTTCGGTAGAGATCACCTCGGCCATTGTCAAGTGGATGACTGCCGTGTGGTTGTCATTGCCGGGTATATATAGCCGCACCGTCGCTCGTGACGTCACTGGTGCTCGGTCCCGCACCATATATGTAATGTTTCGGCCCGCTTCAACTCCCTCAACACCGGATCCCAAGCTGTACTCAACTTCAATCCATCGTCTCTATTGAAGGTGTCAGAAATTCTAATCTCTATGGCCACGTTTATCACGCTATCCCAGAAGCCGTTAGTCCGTTTAATAATAGACGTTTCATAGAATGGAATTCGGTGTCCATTTTCCAGAGCATGTTCTGCTCCAGCTGACTTTTCCGGATAGCTCAGACGGTAACACCTTTCATGTTCTATGTGGCGCTCTTCAATAGTGCGAACAGTCTGGCCGACATAGAACTGCCCACATCCACACGGTATTTTGTAAATTCCTGGCGTTTTATTAACAAATTTCCGTTGTCGTCATTCCATTCTACAGCTGATGCTAGCCATTATTCGCAATGGCGAATTCATCTGATGAATAGGAGAGATGTTGTAGGAGATGGCCAGTAGGCAGACGAGACGGCGGCTGTCGGCTGTAGCCATGGCTGCTGCTGGTGCTGCGTTCCCACGGAGGGGCCTCGGCTTCCTTATCTGGCCGCGCCCACACCGCCGCCCCTCTCTCTAAACCACAGCAACAACGAGACACCTCTCACACCGCTACGGTTAACTGCCTCCCCTACCTCCTCTCAATGTCATTCTTATTTCACGACGTAAAGGGATTGCAGCCAGAAGATGTACAGTGATGACCTAAAAACATTGTGTTTACCTTCTCAATTGGGTATTGGTCGACCTTTGGAACGCAGCACAGCAGAGATTCTGCGTGGCGTGTATTGGACAAATCCTTGGTTTGTTTCCGGAGGTATCTGCCACCAGACGTCTACGTACAGCTCACACATTTTCCAGTAATTTAGGAGCGGCAGGCGATTTTGATAGCAAAGACACCAACGTGAGCTCACTATCAAGTTCCTCCATCTACCGCAATCTGATTCTAACATTGTAATACGGACAGTTATCCTGCAATCGCTGTAGTGGAAGGCAGCAAGCAAGTACAATGCAGGTGGTCTGCAATAATGATCAGGTGAAAGGTGGCTATAATTTCGCACCTTACAAGCACTCATCCACATACTTATCCGTGATCTACAACCACATTAGGTATTATTTGATAGGTAGTACATAGTATATATGAATATTTGAGGGAGACTGACATTGTCACATACACCTTGTAAATAATAGTTTTGAAGCTTATTGAATGAAAGGTGGCGGAGTGTCTTTATTATCATACTAGTAGAGGTTGGAACGACAGTGAAAATGAAACGGCTAGACTGAATTCAAGCCCTGGGTGGAAGGCCCACACAGGTGTGTTGGTCCTGCTTAAACACAGGAAGTAGCAAGACGGACGTCGTAGCACCTAAGCGCTGGAGCACAATAGAGTCGCGACCGGCCGATATTGTAGCCGAACCGAAAGGATTACACTTCGGAAACTACGAAAACCTTGGTCGCAGGTGAGAGGAACGTAGGAGCGGCACTTTGGAAACCACGCAGGCTGGATTATTTCCAAGGATTTTTATTCAGAAGCGTGCCATTGTACGAGTATAGGTTTTTCCTCGCAAACTTTCCGCGCTGGACGACAAAAGACTAAAATATGGTTGGTCGGCGTTCGGAAGAATCTGTAGAGAGCGGGAGTATTCCGTGGTTTCGGGAATATGATTCTTTTCGGAATTACGATGGTGGGGAGCCAAGCCTTGCTGGGAGGCCAGCGGTGGAGAGAAGTCTCTACCGTTGTGAGCGCTCGTGTGTGACGGTCACTCGATATCAGCTTTTGTTGGTACAGACGGACTTGCTGTCTTTGCTCTCAGTAGAGTTTATAGTTAGAAAAAAAATGGTTCAAATGGCTCTGAGCACTATGGGACTCAACTGCTGTGGTCATAAGTCCCCTAGAACTTGGAACTACTTAAACCTAACTAACCTAAGGACAGCACACAACACCCAGCCATCACGAGGCAGAGAAAATCTCTGACCCCGCCGGGAATCGAACCCGGGAACCCGGGCGTGGGAAGCGAGAACGCTACCGCACGACCACGAGATGCGGGCTTATAGTTAGAACAGTTAGGAACTGTACTGCTGCGAACCTATACGATTCTGAAATTCACCTCCGGGTTGGAATTCGTCGTTGAGTATCCAGCGTTCAGTAATTGAGAGCACTTCCTCTGCCTATACTTACGTTGAGACGTTATCTGAACTCCGTCCTCGTGGTTGGGAGTTCCCGTTTCTCGCCTGTAGAGCACAGAGAGGAGAAGACAGTGTTAGAGTATATTAGTGAGAGGACCGCCTTCTGCCGTCCGAGTGTTTGAAAGAGTTTATTTGTGGCTGGAGTTGTTCCATCGTCGCAGACGAGTACGAGAACCATCACTTCGACGCACCGGACGCAGTACATACGGTGATATCGCAAATTGCTTCGGCTTATTAGGGCTATAAAAGCTAAACAGCTGTGATCAAGTTAGTTTATTTCCACTGAGGTCCCACACCACCGTAGATCATCTTTGGAAGTAGTGTCTTCTAGTGTTTGGTACGTAGATGAGGTCAGTCATTTCGTGTTATTGATATTAGACCTCACAGTCATTACAAGGGGCAGAGTTGGGCAATTGATTAGGAATTTTACTTAGCAAATGTAAACTTTGTAATATAAACGTTTTTTAATCTACAATAAATATATAAGCAGGAACAACGTTTATCATTTACTAGGATTAGTTGCTTTCATCATTCATTTATGTTTAGATTATAATTTATAGAACTAAGAGCTCGTGAGATCTGCTTCAGGGGGTAGTCAGACAGGGCCAACTCTTCATTTTTAGCGTTTATTATTTTCCGTTGCCCACATTCATTTTACACCCACTTGGAGTAGCAACTTGAACAGGTAATCGTCATTGGTCACAGTGGTTTCGATCAATACCGCAGGTTCTTTAGAAGTTCAAGTGAATGTCTCCCATAGCATAATACTGCCTCCAACGGCCTGTCGCTGTGGTGCAGTGTATGCTTCGAGCAGACGTTCGTCTGGATGACAGAGTATTCGCATACGACAATCCATGTGGTGTAACAAGGAACGTCATTCACCTGACCAGATGACAGGTTTCTATTAAATCAATTCCCAATCTTGATGTTGCTCACTGCAGACGTAGTTGATGATGTTGTTGGTTTAACACAGGAACACGTAGGGGCTGTTTGCTGCCGAGCTTCAGGTTCAACAATTTGATCTGAATAGTTGTACCAGCACCAATCTACCACAAATCGCCGATTATCCTGCTTCACATCGCGGGAAGTCGTTCCACCTCATAGTTGTGTGACGAGCTGTCGACGTCCAAAATCTTGTGGCCCATCGTTTGGCCATCCATCAACTATTTTCCACAGATCCTCCAGAGAGTAGCCTCTTCGCCATTTCCAAATTGCTCGTTCCCAGGTGCCACCCCATCAATGTCTACCCTTTGTCAAAATCGTCTGGATCACTAGATTTGCCCATTTGTGGCCAGTTTCGTTACTAAAATTACTCTCCATTCTTTTCTGTACAATTTATTTATAGTTACATAAACAAAGGAAAAAACGACGCGACACGAAGGAATTATTCGAATAGGCGAAAACAGAACGATGTGAGATACATGTACAGACAAACGTATGATCGCAGTTTCAGAAAAACTGGAAGATTTATTCAAGAGAAAGAGCTTATCAAATTGTGCAAGTCAATAACGCATTAGTGAACCTCTGTACCTTGTGCAAGAAGTTATTCGGCTTTGTCTTGATTGATAGAATTGTTGGATGTCGTTCCTGAGAGATGTGCCAAATTCTGCACAATAGATCAACAGTTACGGAATTAACTGGTGACACTCCGCCGTGGCAGGTATCAGACGATCGAGTTTATTTAACTTGATCCAGCACAATGATGCTTGTAGAGGCGCCAGATTGCGGGCCAACCTGGACGTCGTGCGACGACAAAAGCGTCGCCGCATCAGAAAGAAAACACGTCTTTGCTCCGGGCACGGGAAACAAGAACGCGTCGGCCGCTGCCAAAACTGTCCTGCCAACACACATCAGAAGAGAATAGTAACCTACTCAAATGAAGCCACAAACGAGAATGTCTAGGATGTAGGCAATATTAATTTATTCCAGAAGTGACTACACATACAAGTTACAAGCTTAACACTACTTAAAATTACTTGAAAATTAACAAGGTAAAATATCAGTGCCTACTGATCAAATTACTAGGGCATACTCTTATATAAAAGGTGCATTTCCCTCGGCCCAGACTGTTACAATTTCAGTTTCCTCAAACTGACCGATGACCACTTACAGAATCACTCGGAGGCACGTTAATATGACAGGTCCAATTCCTCTTTAACGCAGACGTGGCCTTACAACAACAAGTACCGATAAAAACAACCCTTAACTCCACTCAGGTGTGAAGGAGCCGTGACTCCCAGGATTCCAACCAGGGGTTTATGGCCTCCAACCCATACAGGTAGCCTTCCAGGTGCCGTGAAATTTAAGCTTGCAGAATTAGCCCGGAACTTTCTGAACAGGTTGCACACGGCGTCCGCTGCTCTTCCCTCAACTCGCCGCTATCGATCCTTAATCCAGCCGGCAAAGCTTGCCTCGGACCGATCTAGCCACTCGTGGCTTTCCTGGATGCCTGCACCGGACAACAAGAGTCGTCTCAAAAGCAGCAACTTGCCAGCCACGTGCCTTCCAGCTGCCAGTGTCAGGGCTACCAACACCACACCCCTCAACCAAAGACCTTAACTTCTGACGTATGATAAGAATCGACATCGGCAGCCAAAGCAGTTAGTGGCGCCATACTCGCCGAAATTAAAGCCAGCACGGATCACTACCTTTTTTGGAATGCTTTCCTTTTGTTTAGTTACCTATAATTTTTGCGTAACTTTTCGACCATATCTGATACACGTTACAGTCTCGTGATCCCATTACGTATAAGCCTGAATAGGTTGTAATAAATGATAAGTGCGTATAGTTCCCTCAGCAGCGCTCTTTACTACTTATGATGGTGATTTCACATTTCTTTCTCCCAGAAAATACAACTAAAATAAAGTAAAAGATAGTATCTTGTTTGAAAGAAATCAAAAGAATGTACTTTCACACCCAAAAGTTTCCGAACGACCTGAATTGCGTTTCGCCTGATTTGAATACAGCCCACGCAACGTATCTGTTTTGCAGGTCATCAAATCTCTGTGCACTGCAGTCGTTCGGCTACACAAAATGGGTAAGACAAGATTTCACTAGAGAACACTGTTCTTTAAGGTAATCAGTCTAGATGCAAATCAACACCACGATGTTGCAAATCTCGTTAGAGATGAGACAGTCCTTAACCACTGTCAACTCAGTGTCATTCCAGTAAATAATATTCCAAAACTACTAGAACACTCATTATAATTTGAGTTAACGAACTCCATCACATAACTCAGTCCAGCAATCTTTAGGCAAAATTAAATATTTTTATAAAAGAGATTTTGGAACAGTATCAGGACTCCTAAAATTCTATGACAATTCGAAGTATTTGTGCTCTTTAAAAGGTTTTTTTTTTTTCACACCTGTGAAACGTCGTTCCTGACACGAATGATTTGCTTTAAACTGTATGCGAACTTTTTGTTATGGATCCGGACTGAAACAAAGCACCTATAGCCATTGTACCTAAGCAAAGTTTCCGTGCCCTACCGAGACTCGATCACAGTAAGTGTAGATATTGGAGACTGGGCATAAAGAGTCGTGAAATATCGAAATTTTCATCAGCGTGTGTTAGCAAATTTCAAAGTGATAATTTTTGTGCTCTGCTAGGAATCCTGTCAAGACCCTTATCTTCCAATTAACTAACCACGAAAAAGGGAAAACGGTATAATATAATTTCAGGCAACAGAATATGCACGTGTTGAAAACCAAGTGTCATTGTGTAAAGTTCTATGAGGGAGACTCAGACGCAGAATGTCATCACCTTGTCACTAAGTAAAATCATATGTAAGATATAGAACGTTTTTACCAGCAGCGAGGTGGCTGAATTTGAAATGAGGATACATTTTTTAACCTGACCGGTAATCAGACCCGGCGCCTACTTTCGTTGTTTTCTATTCTCGAATTGTTTGCTCACCATTAGTGAGATGTGTGCATGTTTGACTAGAAATAACGGCATCTACCGTCGTTATTGACAATTCGTGACGAGACATTAAAAATGAATATTATTTATCACTACTAGTTTGGTGTCCATATTGTGAGCGTGTGGGTGCTATTCTGTCATTCTGCGCAACGGATTAATCTGAGATGTACCGTTTACCCTGTGGCTCCTGCAAGATGCAATTTCCACCCCACTACAGAAGTCAGACAGACGCTCCTCACGTTCTAAAGAGAAATGCCTGAAAAACTTCCAGCAATAAATATCTTCTGGCGTAGTCCGCTGTAAGGAAGTGACACATAATTTCACAAAATTTCTTACGTAACTAGTGGGATACTTGGGTACTGGAGTAGTGCTGGTTAGTGTAAGAAAAAAATGAAACTAACGAAAATTATTATTTATTTTGCAAAAATTCTGAGAAATCACCATGGCACTTTTCGTTATGAACTGAACAAGTTATTTCCGGGTTCTTTTCGGAATGTGAAGTTACCTCCTAAGGATAGGATTCGCTAATGAAATTTCTATACAAAGTTTAAGATTGTTATTGACTTGGCAGAATGGCTGAGAGCCGCACCTACTCACCTTGAATAATTATTCTTTAGAATGTTGCTAGGCACGTTCAAGGCTGTCGTGTGTGAAATGCAGTGAAGTGTATTGTAGTGGAGGAAATATGGGGCTTGCAAGAGCTGTAGCGCACAATACCGTAAGCTGTGATGACTGCTGTCTGCGCAGCTCGCTGCTGACAAATAAGATAACTCTCGTTCTATCTGGTTTGACCTTTGCCAATCAAACTCTCCCTACACCTTGATGAAGTCAAGGACTCCTCTTCGCCCCTAGTCTAACTTGGTGTGGTACACCGGTCAGATAACCAGTCTACCGTCATGCCACTCAAAAATTCGCTCGCAGGCGTTTAACTATAACTTTGTCCGTTCACACTGCACAATAAGTGTGGTGGCCAACACAGTGAACAACGCTTAATTGCAAGGACTCAATATAGAGGCGCACTCCGATTCGCTCTCGACAGAGGTGCTCTCCCAGTGAAGTACTGAGGAGAGACTTGTTCCTCGCTCTTTGAGTACATGTACGAGCACACATGCTGTCGTTACGTGTTCTCGCTCCAAGAGCGACAACGGAACGGCCTCTCTCCATGCCAGACGTGAAGGGGTATATCTTTTGGTCCCTTCCATTATTTCTTCAGCTCAAGGCGTCTGAAATATCGTCTGCCAATCAGCATTGCTCTTCTACAACCGGAGAATGACGTTTCGTTTAAGGCGACCAATCCGGAAATCTGTAGCATCGGCGTTTGGCGTTTGCTGTCTCCCTGTGAAAACCTCTGAAACTGTGTGCTATGTTTGTAAAGAATGCGTAGGCTGGCCGCTCCCACACAACGTAGCGGAATTTGATTTTAAGCTGAACATGTGGTCGTTCTCCCCTTTCACTCGGGCAAACACTGTCCACTCCACGGGTGGTCGCCATCCGACGTAGCTAGGCTGAATCATCCTCTGAAGGGACCAGCCTCTCGGCGTGCAGTCCACCTCTCCCGAACTAAAAGCTTTTGTGACCGTCGTGTCTTGAATGTGTGTGTCAACGCCAACCTCGAGTATCTCAACCCTGGTGCGCACTTGTTATTTGCGTATTGTTTACATGAATTCATACAACATTGACTTTATCTCATCGAGTTTGGGTTCGAATAAAGCGTCTTGATGTGCGGAATATGATTGTGAATATGTAAGCAATGAAAGTCAGGAGACCACGACGTCCTACAATATGCTTGGGCTTGAGATAAAACCATGAATATTTTTGTCCTAGACCAGTATTCAAACCGACACATGTGCCTTTCGTGGAACCTAGAGGTGTTTGTAGTCTTGGGGAAAACGACGAAATGATCGATCTATATCGTTCCGTGTGTGTCACACCACGAAGCAGGAGATCCGAATTCGACTCCCAGATTAGCACCAAATTTCTCAACATCTCAAGTTCAAATAAAAGAAGAGCGTGTGACCTCAGATGACCACTGGCTGATAAAGTGTCCTGTGTAAGGAAACTCTCTGGCGACAGAATTTTGTTTGCCCAGACTTTCGCCTGTGCTATGACCAAACCTGAACCAGCTCTGCTCCCAGTTGATAGAGAAGGGATATGATGTTTATAATACGGATTCTTATTTATGTTGAAACCTGACGATTTTCACTTGGTATTACTATAGGAGAAGGATATCTGTTCGTGTTTGTTTAAAGTACGTACTGGAAGTGGGACTCCAACTAATAACTCGCAAGTGAGAAACTAGGATCACTCCAGCAGAGTACTGTAGCGGACATGCGATATTTTCATGATTGTGTCGTAACGTATGATGGGCTTAGTTTACAGTTTAGACACGGCGAAAAAACTCCAGTTCTCTGTAAACTGGCTAATTATCAGCAAGCTTCTAACACGAAAATTAAGCTACTCTCATGTCAGCAGCATGTAAAGACGCTTTTAGCCTCGTAGCCTCGATTCGAAGCCATTTTTGAATTTTCATATTTCTTAGATTGAGAAATACCACTGCAGAGCATGAAGTCACCTAGTAATTCGATTATTACTGCAATTATCGCTATCTACTTCTTTATCCTGCTGTTGCTAAATGCGTGCTCGAAGGAAGCATTTAATGCTTCTCGGTCACTGCATGTAGTACCACCATAGAGCGAAACCTCCAGAGGTAGTGGTCTAGATTGCTGTACACACTGGTACCTCTAATACCTAGTAGCACGTCCTATTGCATTGATGCATGTCTGTGTTCGTTGTGGCATATTATACACAAGCTCATCGAGGCACTGTTGGTCCAGATCGTCCCATTCCTCAACGGCGATTCGGCATAGATCTCTCAGAGTGGTTGGTAGGTCACGTCGTCCATAAACAGTCCTTTTCAATCCATCCCAGGCATGTTTGATAGGGTTCATGTCTGGAGAAAATGCTGACCACTCTAGCACAAGATTTGAACGTCGGGGCCGCGAATTGTCATCCATGATGACGAATGACTCGCCAATATGCTGCCGATATGGTTGTACTTGCTGTCGGAGGTTGGTATCCACTTATAGTACAGCCGTTACGGCGCCTTCCATGACCACTAGCGGTGTACGTCAGCCCCACATAATGCCACCCCAAAACAGCAGGGAACCTCCACCTTGCTGCACTCGCTGGACAGTGTGTCTAACTCGTTCAGCCTGACCGGGTTGCCTACATGCACGTCTCCGACGATTGTCTGGTTCAAGGCATATGTGACACTCCTCGGTGAAGAGAACGTGATGCAAATCCTGAGCGGTCCATTCGGCATGTTGTTGGGCCCATCTGTACCGCGCTGCATGGTGTCGTGATTGTAAAGATGGACCTCGCCATGGACGTCGGGAGTTGCGCACAGTTTGAGTCTTAACTCGACGTCCTGTGGCTGCACGAAAAGCATTATTCAATATGGTGACGTTGCTGTCTGGGTTCCTGCGAGCCATAATCCGTAGGTAGCGGTCATCCACTGCAGTGGTAGCCCTTGGGCGGCCTGAGCGAGGCATGTCATCGACAGCTCCTGTCTCTCTGTATCTCCTTCATGTCCGAACAACATCACCTTTGTTCACTCCGAGTCCGCGGCTCGTAGTCGTGCGGTAGCGTTCTCACTTCCCGCGCCCGGGTTCCCGGGTCCGATTCCCGGCGGGGTCAGGGATTTTCTCTGCTTCGTGATGACTGGGTGTTGTGTGATGTCTTTAGGTTGGTTAGGTTTAAGTTCTAGGGGACTGATAAGCATAGATGTCAAGTCCCATAGTGCTCAGAGCCATTTGAACCATTTTTGTTCACTCCGAGACCCCTGGACACTTCCCTTAATGAGAGCCCTTCCTGGCACAAATTAACAATGCGGACGCGATCGAACCGCGGTCTAGGCATGGCTGAGCTACAAACAACACGATCCGTGTACCTCTTTCCCGATGGAATGAGTGGAACTGATCAGCTGTCGAACTCCCTTCGTCTGATAGGCGCTGCTCATGCATGATTGTTTACATCTTTAGGCGGGTTTAGTGACATCTCTGAACAGTCAAAGGAATTGTTTCTGTAATACAATACCCACAGTCAACGTCTATCTTCAGGAGTTCTGGGAATCGGGGTGACGCAAAATTATTTCTAATGTGCATATTTAATTCGCACCGAATGACTGCGGCGTTATGCGGCAGCTGGACAGTAATAAGTAGCTATCTAGTCTCCTCATGTCTAGGGAATACTTCCCAACATTCCATTAAAACTAAAGTAAATAATGAAGATGTTCATTCTGGAATGATGATGTTACTTCATAACAAACTGCGTTGCATTACTTCATTTACTTCTGCGTAGTAACAATGCTTGTAAAATGCAAAATCTGGCGCTAACCGTCATGTTGTGTGATTGTACTGCCAACTTCGTTGTTCGCTTCTCTAGATTTTGTAATCACTGAAATAGGTCACATGACCTCCCAACATGAGAGGTGTCATTTCGTTTCTCCTTTCCTGTGGGAGATCTGTTTTCTTGTCAGATAGCTTTTCGCTTCTAACCATCGAAATGTGGCAAAATGCGACCAGTTATCGCTTCACAATCCGCTTTTTAGTGTGGCTAAAATGTCTTTTAATGTTGGCGTAGATGAAGTAATTTAGTTTAATCTTCGATTCCCGGCGGGGTCAGGGATTTTCTCTGCCTCGTGATGACTGGGTGTTGTGTGCTGTCCTTAGGTTAGTTAGGTTTAAGTAGTTCTAAGTTCTAGGGGACTGATGACCATAGATGTTAAGTCCCATAATGCTCAGAGCTATCTGAACCAATTTTTTAGTTTAATCTTAAAACATCTTCAGCAACAATGTTCTCAAATTTACTCAATAAGGCAAGCTTATTGCGCAGGTGGAAAACGTTAAAAGACGAAGTCTGCGCGGTCTGGGTCACATCGACATTTTCGTCTGAGTGCACTGCATTATACTTTGCCTAAGCAGTACCACAAGCTGTGTTTGTGCAGCTGTGCAAATCATTAATTGAAACCGAGTTTACCATCCAAGGTTGCAGTACAACTAAAAATACAACACAACTAACTATCGAAGGCTGAGTTCATCCCCAAACAGAGGTGTATTTGTAATACGGAAACCAGGGGAGACTATTTGTCCTAGCCTCATCCTATGAGCATTGGAAGCCACGTATACAAATGTTTACAACGCTACGGGTGCTTTGAAAGTCACAGTTGACTCGTCGTCCTAAACTAACAATTAATTGTTTATGACGAATTAAAGTTTGTAGAAGCGACAGGATTCGAACTCGATAACAAGGGGCTACAAACAAACCGCTTTATCTACTCCAATTTCCTACCACTTTTATGAAATGCTGTTACAGACTTTTGTGGTGTAATATATGAGGTAACAGAGCTGACTGAAATACGATAGCCGGAGCAACATGACCTGCAGCACAACGTGAATCTAAATTTTACCTGTAATCTTTAAAAAAGGTGTCATTGTTATACTGCGCATTATGTTTAAAGACAAAATACATTTACACGATACACTAAACGACACACACAAGGAACTAATTTATTAATTCTTTATTTCAAAGTATGCAATCAGGAATGAATTTGACTTCTGAGGCAAACGAAGCGGTCAGCACCTTATATCGCACATTCCGGTTCCTCCGGCCTTGTCAGTACGTTGCTACTTGCGAAATGTCACAGCTCGAGGAATTTGATAAAGGTCGCATCTTGCTCTTTATGAAGATGGATACTGTATCAGCGCCATTTCCGGTGCCCTAAGATACAGAAAATCTTCGATACACCTTTGGGTGAAGAGGATGGCGAATGACACTACGTGAATCGTCGTCGTCGCCCTGGACGTTCACAGATTGCCACAGAGGATCAGCTGCGTAGTAACTCCATTGGAGTGCTGAAGATCCTTTCAGAACTGGCACAGAAATTCGGAACACCTTTCAGCCAAGTGCGAGCAGGACGGTCGTTCGTCATCGTCTCAACGTGAAAGGAAAATATGAACGAAAATCGGCGGTTAAGGAAATGTTGGAGGAGCAATATAGGGCTGCCAGATTAAACTTCGCGTTGGTGTATTGAAGGAAGGCGATTTCGTACTGGGAGCAATTTATATTTACGGACGGGAAGGTGTTTTCTACTGCACCAAATACTTCAGTCCTTGCACATCGACAAAGTGGAGCGAGGTTTGATGACAAATATGTCCTTCAGTGGCAAACGTGTGGCCGAAGTGCTGTCACAGTTTGGAGATGGATATCAGCAAGTGGTTGTGGCGTTCTCTCACAACTGGGCCGTCCGTTTGCCAGTCATTACTACTGCAAAATACTGGAGAACGTAATGATTCATTCTGTTCGTTACCGCCGGCCGTTGTGGCCGGGCGGTTCTAGGCGCTTCAGTCCATAACCGCGCTGCTACTACGGTCGCAGTTTCGAATCCTGCCTCGGGCATGGATGTGTGTGATGTCCTTAGGTTAGTTAGGTTTAAGTAGTTCTAAGTCTAGAGGACTGATGACCTCACATGTTAAGTCCCACAGTGCTCAGCGCCATTTGAACCATTTCTGCTCGTCACAGATTTTCAGCAGGTAGAATAATCTTCCAACATGACTGTTCTCCCGTCAACATAGCGAACTGTGTAAAACACTGATTGTAGATGAACGGAGACGTTGAGCTGTTGGACTGGCCTCTAAAAGGTACGACCTCGGTCCCATAGAGAACGTATGGGCAAGGACGGATAAAATTATTAAATTTAGAAGACCAGCACCAAAAGTCAAGCCAGTGCTGTCCGAAACAGTTCATGCGTTAGGGAAGAGTTGTTGCATAATAACACCTTCATCCGGAAACTTGTCACCTCTATTCCCCGGCAGCTAAATGCAGTTCTTCTGGACACAGTACTGAATTATTGTGTTGTTATGGAGAAAATTTTGTTTATGACAGTTCTGAAATGATTCAAGTATATCACACAGTAAACAAAATGTATATTTACAAGAAATTGTGTCTTTTGTGGTGCAGACACAAAAGAAAAATACGAAAAACATGCAATTCTGTTATTCAGTACGTTTTTCGCCTTCAGATTTACATCATTATGTTCTTTGCTTCCGTAACATTTTTCTCGGGTATGATTCCCTGACAAACTACACAAAAATTATTCTCGTTAATGGTCCCATGCAGCCTTTTCTGAGCCTTTCTCGTGAAGTAACTCAGTACAGTAGAGGCCCAGTAATTCGAGCTGACTGGAGTTGAGGCCACCTCGAATTACATAAAACTCAGGTAATGCGGAAACATCACTAAATCAATTGGTAGATCATGAAGAAATCTTTGAGCACAATAATGATTAAAAATAAATAAAAAAACAATATAGTAGACAACTGTGTTGTATGTACATACTCGTATATGGGCACACTTTTACAAGTTGCAGAAATATAAGTTACATTTTAAACGAATTGTCCATAGTCTATTGTTCTAAACAAATCTCGTTTTTTAGCAGCAAAGTCGCGTCATCTTCTAAGAAGTGTGGTGTCACTTGGAGAATCTTCCGCTTACTGCTCGATATAATGCAATTCCACGTCTAGCGTTGCCGAACCCTCTCAGTGAGTGATCACTGGTACTATTTCTATAGCTATTTCCTCTTCGTCAGTCTTCAATAGGTTCCTTAACCATGTCAACAACTGCAAGATCGGTAACTGTTATCATTGTTCATCCACTCTGAAACATCATTGCAGCCGCATTTTCACATCCAGTAATATTTTTCATCAGTTCTGCCTACAGTAGGTCATCTTCGTCTGTACTGTAGATACCCGTTTTATTCTGTGAAATCTATTTCCAAGACTTTTTAGTGGTTCTGTCTTCATTTCAGACCATGAATCGGCTATCCAGTAAACTACGTCTCTTATCGTAGATTTTTTTAAAGAAATTATTTGATGGTTCCTTCACATTCTGTTGTTTTTTGAAGCATCTGAAGCAAACGACGATACCTTTTCTTCAAGTGTTATACGAGGTCTATTCGGAAAGTGAGGAACGATTGGTCGCGAAGTAGAAACCACTGTAAAATCCGATGAGGCTTTTCACAGACGTTTTGAGCAGTGCCTCTAGTATGCCCGTCGATAACATCAAGACGATCTTTGCTGTTGTGAGCGCACTGTGAGCGAGTAAAGGTGCCTAGAGCAACAATGTCTCCCACCAAGTAGCAGGGCCCGCTGAGAAGCTTTGCCTCAATGAATGCAGCCCACCTAACACAACTGCCACGCACTTCCTTCTTCATGGAAATTCTCAGCCGCACTCTGCAGGGGCAATGAAGACGCTCCTGCAGCCTTTTCGATGGGAAGTATTCGATCACCCACAACACAGCCCTAATTGGCTCGTCCTGAGTATCATCTCTGTTCACATGAAACGCTGGATACGGAGACAACACTTGTGCGCAGACTACGTTCTATAGACCAGCGAAAAGAATTATCGGAAAACACAGGCAGCTGCCTTCTATGACGATGGTGTTGGATATTTGGTATGACGCACCTACAAATGTCTAAGTCGGAGCGGCGACTATGTAGAGAAGTACCTGGAAAGTGTAGCTAAATGTGCAAAGAAAACAGTTTTGATTTTCACTCTGGTTCCCACTTCGCGATCTATCTTACCTTACCTTCTTGGTCCTTAGCCTGTATAAACTCGCCACATTACGGGGTAAGAACTATGGGCGAATACCGTCACATTGTAATTCTTTGTCACCAGGGGTGATTCAGCGTTGTCAAGCGTTAAAATTGCTTTTGAACGCGAGCAATTTTCTTTAGGTATCTTTCGGACTCTGGAACAAAATCTTTGAAAAATCACTTCTTAAAAATATTTTTTTCCATCCAAGCAGATTTTGGTGGAGATATGTTTGAGGCAGTTAAGAAGCAGCGATATTTTTTAAAACTCTAGGCTTAGCAGACTTCCCTATGGCCAGCAGCTTCGGTTTATGGTCGTCACTTGCGTTCGATACAGTGAAAACTGTTAACCTCACTTTACCTGTTTTGTAGCCTTGTGCAACCGTTTGTTCTTTTGATGTATGGAGTTTTAGATGGAAGCATTTTATAATTCAGCTCTGTTTCATCAGAGTTATACAGTTCATCTACATCTACATCTACATCATACTCCGCAAGCCACCTAATGGTGTGTGGCGAAGAGTACTTTCGGTACCGCTATCTGACCCGTCCAACCCTGTTCCACTCGCGAATTGATCATAAGTAAGATTTACTTCTTGTATAATTTTTCTTAATTTCTCATAAATTAACAGCTTTTTGTTGCAGATAGGCCCTGACATTGGATGTCGTTTTTGACTTTGTTGAGTAAACCAAAGGAACATAGCTCCATTCGTTTTCTCATAGACTTCTTCATTGACTTTCGTTCAGTTGACGAAATAGAACATTTATTTGATTAACACTTCTCATTTTTGTCTCTGATTATACACCAATTTCCAACTGTCACTTGGCTGACTGCACACTCAGTAGCAGATGTTTCACTGTTTTTCCTTTGTCTAATCTTTCCAAAGCTTCCAGTTTCACATTCAACAGCACAAATTTTCTCTTACTCCTACCACTCATCGTAATGCATGAGTTAAATCGTTAAGAAACACACATTTACATTTGTACAGTACACATACAACATTTAAAGGTGACACAAGTGGGCTCACTACAGTATATATTATACTACACAACCAACTGCAGTACATACAACAATGAACAGCCAATGTTGGAAAATGTGTACTGTATTGTTACTTAGGTGTACTGTATTTTAATGACCACTGTTGCTGAGTAGGCACAACAATAGTACTCCCTGGTAAACAGCCAGCTAGTCTTTATCTGGGTGAAGGAAGTCTCTGAACTGTCAAATTACTTAAGTGGTGCTCCGATATACCGATAATGTCAGAGTCAACATCTATAAGCAGTTCCCAAACTTTCTCTAATACTTCTTATATTTTGATGAAAAATGCAAATTCCTTCCCTAATTGGATACCTGACCTCCTTTGAAGGAGATTCCTTTGTTAGAGGGAGTTCCTATACGCAGGGATACCTATCAGCTGACTTCAATGTAAGAAAGGTGCAGCTCTAACACTACTACAGGAATTTTTTATGAGTGATCCCACCACCACTCACTACACTGTCACCTATGAGCTTTGCCAGTCTCCCCTTCCAATACCTATTGAAGTGCAGTCCATGCCTAAAGAAACCCGATCTACTGATGGACTCAGCTGGCAGCTCTGCAATGTGAGCCATGCCCTCCGCCATCGGCGCCCTCTCCAGCACCATGTTAACAAGCCTAACAGCAGCATTAAGATGAGGCCGATCATGAATCTGAAACAGTTGCACGAAGTGCACAATAGTGGCACCAGTTTGAGTAGCTATCTTTACCACGTCACCACCTGCAAATACTTCCTGTCTCTATCAAGACTACTCCCAGCTCTACCCACAATCACTACCTGATTCTTGTTCGGAAAATTCCTACGTAACTCCCATATTTCAAGTCACCCGAGCCAAAACTGTACTAGGCCTCACAATGCTGGTGACTTGGTACTCACTCCTGCGACTGCTGGCCCACGCCTCTGTCATTCGAACTATCTAGCGGCGGAACCTTCTTCGTTCTGGTGAATTTAGTGAAAGTAAACTTCTAATTGTTGTTATTTGAAGGTCCCCTAGAAATGACTTTGGAGCATTTCTGCTCAAGCTAGAGAGGGTTTTTGGTTTATTTCATAGGAAGTACCAAAAATTAGTTGTATGTGGTGACCGATATTAATTTTGTACGTGATTGTGCGTGAGAAAGTATGTTGGAAAATCTCCTAAATTCATATGATCTTATGTTGATTGTGTTTTTTTCCAGCCAGTTTGCAGGAGACCAGTACCACAGCCATAGACAATATTTTTATTCATTCATTACTAGATGGTCATTTTGTTGTTAGTAACAGGGTGAATGGCCTTTCAGATCATGAGGCACAAATTTTATCGCTAAAAGGTTTTTGTACTCAAGCAAATGTTACATTCAAATACAAACTATGTATAAAAGCTAATACAACGGCAAAAGAGAGTTTTTTAAACCTCATTAAGGAATAAGAGCGGAAGAATGTTTATAGTCCCGATAACATAGATGACAAATATAATGCTTTTTTTAGTATATTTCTCATGCACTTTGACAGTTGATTCCCATTAGAGCGTTCTAAGTAGGGTACTAGCAGTAAAAGGCAGCCTGTGAGGCTGACTAGTGGGATAAGGGTATCAGGTAGAACAAAGTGGGAGTTGTATCAAAATGTTAGAAGGAGGCACAATCGAACCGCCCATTACAAACAGTATTGTAAGGAGCTTGAAAATGTTATTAGGAACTCAAAGAGTATGTAGTACGCAAATATACTAGTAAATTCACAGGATAAAATTAAAACCATACGGTCAATCCTGAAGGAAGTGTCTGGTCAGCAGCACAAGGTCGACGATATAAAGTCAGTGCGTAGTAAAACTATTTCTGTTACTGACAAATCAGATATATGTTCAGTATTTAACAATCACTATTTGAGCATTGTTGATGAATTAAATAAAAATTTAGTTTCTACACGGAATCATATAACTCTCTCGGAAAATGCCTTTCCGAGAGTGACGTCTAAAATACTCCTCTGTGATACTGACAAGTGGCAGATTCAGTCAACAATTAAATCACTGAGGACTAAGGACTCTCATGGACATGATGGAGTGCTTAGCAGAATATTAAAGTACTATGCTGCACATGTTAGCCCCGTGCTTAGACATATTTTTAAGTTTTCCTTTAAGGCCCTCCCATGAACCATGGACCTTGCCGTTGGTGGGGAGGCTTGCGTGCCTCAGCGATACAGATAGCCGTACCGTAGGTACAACCACAACGGAGGGGTATCTGTTGAGAGGCCAGACAAACGCGTGGTTCCTGAAGAGGGGCAGCAGCCTTTTCAGTAGTTGCAGGGGCAGCCGTTTGGATGATTGACTGATCTGGCCTTGTAACAATAACCAAAACGGCCTTGCTGTGCTGGTACTGCGAATGGCTGAAAGCAAGGGGAAACTACGGCCGTAATTTTTCCCGAGGGCATGCAGCTTTACTGTATGATTAAATGATGATGGCGTCCTCTTGGGTAAAATATTCCGGAGGTAAAATAGTTCCCCATTCGGATCTCCGGGTGGGAACTACTCAAGAGGATGTCGTTATCAGGAGAAAGAAAACTGGCGTTCTACGGATCGGAGCGTGGAATGTCAGATCCCTTAATCGGGCAGGTAGGTTAGAAAATTTAAAAAGGGAAATGGATAGGTTAAAGTTAGATATAGTGGGAATTAGTGAAGTTCGGTGGCAGGAGGAACAAGACTTCTGGTCAGGTGACTACAGGGTTATAAACACAAAGTCAAATAGGGGTAATGCAGGAGTAGGTTTAATAATGAATAGGAAAATAGGAATGCGGGTAAGCTACTACAAACAGCATAGTGAACGCATTATTGTGGCCAAGATAGATACGAAGCCCACACCTACTACAGTAGTACAAGTTTATATGCCAACTAGCTCTGCAGATGACGAAGAAATTGAAGAAATGTATGATGAAATAAAAGAAATTATTCAGATAGTGAAGGGAGACGAAAATTTAATAGTCATGGGTGACTGGAATTCGAGTGTAGGAAAAGGGAGAGAAGGAAACGTAGTAGGTGAATATGGATTGGGGCTAAGAAATGAAAGAGGAAGCCGCCTGATAGAATTTTGCACAGAGTACAACTTAATCATAGCTAACACTTGGTTTAAGAATCATGATAGGAGGTTGTATACATGGAAGAACCCTGGAGATACTAAAAGGTATCAGATAGATTATATAATGGTAAGACAGGGATTTAGGAACCAGGTTTTAAATTGTAAGACATTTCCAGGGGCAGATGTGGACTCTGACCACAATCTATTGGTTATGACTTGTAGATTAAAACTGAAGAAACTGCAAAAAGGTGGGAATTTAAGGAGATGGAACCTGGATAAACTGAAAGAACCAGAGGTTGTACAGAGTTTCAGGGAGAGCATAAGGGAACAATTGACAGGAACGGGGGAAAGAAATACAGTAGAAGAAGAATGGGTAGCTTTGAGGGATGTAGTAGTGAAGGCAGCAGAGGATCAAGTAGGTAAAAAGACGAAGGCTAGTAGAAATCCTTGGGTAACAGAAGAAATATTGAATTTAATTGATGAAAGGAGAAAATATAAAAATGCAGTAAATGAAGCAGGCAAAAAGGAATACAAACGTCTCAAAAATGAGATCGACAGGAAGTGCAAAATGGCTGAGCAGGGATGGCTAGAGGACAAATGTAAGGATGTAGAGGCTTATCTCACTAGGGGTAAGATAGATACTGCCTACAGGAAAATTAAAGAGACCTTTGGAGATAAGAGAACCACTTGTATGAACATCAAGAGCTCAGATGGAAACCCAGTTCTAAGCAAAGAAGGGATAGCAGAAAGGTGGAAGGAGTATATAGAGGGACTATACAAGGGCGATGTACTTGAGGATAATATTATGGAAATGGAAGAGGATGTAGATGAAGATGAAATGGGAGATATGATACTGCGTGAAGAGTTTGACAGAGCACTGAAAGACCTGAGTCGAAACAAGGCCTCTGGAGTAGACAACATTCCATTGGAACTACTGACGGCCTTGGGAGAGCCAGTCCTGACGAAACTCTACCACCTGGTGAGCAAGATGTATGAAACAGGCGAAATACCCTCAGACTTCAAGAAGAATATAATAATTCCAATCCCAAAGAAAGCAGGTGTTGACAGATGTCAAAATTACCGAACAATCAGTTTAATAAGCCACAGCTGCAAAATACTAACAAGAATTCTTTACAGACGAATGGAACAACTAGTAGAAGCCGACCTCGGGGAAGATCAGTTTGGATTCTGTAGAAATACTGGAACACGTGAGGCAATACTGACCTTACGACTTATCTTAGAAGAAAGATTAAGGAAAGGCAAACCTACGTTTCTAGCATTTGTAGACTTAGAGAAAGCTTTTGACAATGTTGACTGGAATACTCTCTTTCAAATTCTAAAGGTGGCAGGGGTAAAATACAGGGAGCGAAAGGCTATTTACAATTTGTACAGAAACCAGATGGCAGTTATAAGAGTCGAGGGACATGAAAGGGAAGCAGTGGTTGGGAAGGGAGTAAGACAGGGTTGTAGCCTCTCCCCAATGTTATTCAATCTGTATATTGAGCAAGCAGTAAAGGAAACAAAAGAAAAATTTGGAGTAGGTATTAAAATCCATGGAGAAGAAATAAAAACTTTGAGGTTCGCCGATGACATTGTAATTCTGTCAGAGACAGCAAAGGACTTGGAAGAGCAGTTGAACGGAATGGATGGTGTCTTGAAGGGGGGATATAAGATGAACATCAACAAAAGCAAAACACGGATAATGGAATGTAGTCGAATTAAGTCGGGTGATGCTGAGGGTATTAGATTAGGAAATGAGACACTTAAAGTAGTAAAGGAGTTTTGCTATTTGGGGAGCAAAATAACTGATGATGGTCGAAGTAGAGAGGATATAAAATGTAGACTGGCAATGGCAAGGAAAGCGTTTCTGAAGAAGAGAAATTTGTTAATATCGAGTATAGATTTAAGTGTCAGGAAGTCATTTCTGAAAGTATTTGTATGGAGTGTAGCCATGTATGGAAGTGAAACATGGACGGTAAATAGTTTGGACAAGAAGAGAATAGAAACTTTTGAAATGTGGTGCTACAGGAGAATGCTAAAGATTAGATGGGTAGATCACATAACTAATGAGGAAGTATTGAATAGGATTGGGTAGAAGAGAAGTTTGTGGCACAAGTTGACCAGAAGAAGGGATCGGTTGGTAGGACATGTTCTGAGGCATCAAGGGATCACCAATTTAGTATTGGAGGGCAGTGTGGAGGGTAAAAATTATAGGGGGAGACCAAGAGATGAATACACTAAGCAGATTCAGAAGGATGTAGGTTGCAGTGGGTACTGGGAGATGAAGAAGCTTGCACAGGATAGAGTAGTATGGAGAGCTGCATCAAACCAGTCTCAGGACTGAAGACCACAACAACAACATTCCTTTAAGGATGGTCAGTTTCCCGAACGAATAATGTATTCAGCAGTAAAGCCACTTTATACAAAGGGAGAAGGGATAATGTAGACAATTTTAGACCTCTTTCTGTGGCAGCAATGAATGTTAAAGTTATTGAAAAGGGTGTGTATGTCATGATAATCGATCATTTTATTTCACATCATTTGCTGTAAAATGTACAGTTCTGTTTTAGAAGTGGTTTAACAACTGAAAATGCTGTATTCGTTTTTCTCTGTGAGGTAATGGATGGATTAAACAAAAGGTTTCGAATGCTAAGCATCTTTTTTAATTTAAGTGAGGTTTTAGATTGTGTTGATCACAAAATATTGCTCCAGTAGTTGGACCATTATGGAATACGGGGAATATCTCACAGCTGGTTTACCTCTTACTTTAACCACATATAGCAAAAGGTCATTATCCACAGTGTTGAGAATAGCTACGATGTGGGGTCCACGTGGGATGTGGGACACGGTTAAATGGGGGGGGGGGGGGGGAAGGGTATGGCATGCCCCAGGAATCAGTACTGGGCCACTCCTGTTCCATATTTATGTAAATGATATGTCCTCTAATATTACAGGCGACTCTAAAATATTTCTGTTCGATGTTGACCTAGCATGGTAGTAAAGGATGTTGTTGCAACGTTGGTACTGTTTCAAATAGTGCAGTTCATGACGTAAGTTCATAGCGTGTAGAAAATAAACTAAAGCTAAATCACAGTAAACCTGTTTTTACAGTTTCTAACACACAATTCAACAGAACCTCACGTTTTAGTGTCACAGAATGGGCATATGTTTAGTGAAACTGAGCAGTTCAAATTTCTAGGTTTTCAGATAGATTGTAAATTGACGTAGAAATCCCGCATTCAGGATCTTGTTCAACGACTTAATGCTGCCATTTTTAATATTCGAACGGTGTGTGTAATAAGTGATAGACACGAAAAATAGTCTACTTTGCTTATTTTCATTCGCTTTTGTCGTATGGTATTATATTTAGAGGTAACTCTTTCTATTCTTGAATGATGTTTTTACCTGAGAAACTTGTGGTGCGGGCAATAAGTGGTGTAATTTTGCCAATCTCTTGTCGACCCCTGTTCATTAGTCTGGATATTCTGACATTGGCCTCTTAATGTATACATTCTTTATTGTCGTTTCTTGTTAACAATATGAGCTTATTCCCAAGAATCAGCAGCTTTCACTCAGTTAATATTAGGCAGAAATGGAATCTGCATATGGATCGCACTTCTTTGACTCTTGTGCAGAAAGGTGTGCAGTGTACTGCTGCATCCATTTTCAATAACCTACCACAAGAATTCAAAAATCTTAGCAGTAATCCACGCGCTTTCAAATCGAAACTGAATAATTTTCTCATGGGTCACTCCTTCTATTCTATCGAGGAGTTACTTGAAAAATTAAGCTGATTCCTCTGTTGTATTGTTGATTGCGTTTACATAAAATTATGGCCTTTTTTAGGTTCATAAACATTTTATTTTATCTTTTATTACCTTTTTGTTGTAATTTCATGTACTGACAAGTTCCAATGTAAAACATAGACGCGGACAGCGTATGAAAATGGGTTTATACTCTAGTTTTAGAAAATTTTAATTTTCTTTACTTCAAAATAATGGGACTTGAATTACCGAGGTTCTACTGTATTTCCAAAACAGACACTTCCAATCACTCCTACAATGTATTGAACGGAGGTTATGAGTTGGCTTGTGATGCACAGTTTGCCTTACGATTTAGTCAGTGAGTTTCGTACTGGCCGTTTGAAAATCGAATGAAGATAACTAGAAAAAGACTTACAAACTACAATGTTTAACCAGCAACATGCGAATTGACTTGATCAACTAACACATTGGAAATAAGGAAATAGAGTGTGTTGTTGCTACGCCAAGATGACAGTGCTGCAGTATTCCCTTTTTTTTAAATTACATCCGTATTTCGTAATGTAGATTACTTGGAACATGACTTTAGAGAGGAATCGTAGCTTTGGTTCCAAACGTCACATCTGGATTCAAACAATAAATTTTGCTTACTCAGTGTCACATCTTATATATCTACCATTATGAATGCTTTATAGATATGACAAGAAGGTACAGTAATAGACACAAAACCTGGTTGCCGGCCGGCCGCTGCAGTCCCAGTCGTTCACTTAACGTGGGCAATATTCCCGGCCGACCGTTAGAGTTCTAATCCTGCTATACGCAGGATCTCCCAACATTGTAGGATGCGAAAATGTATGGAGCAAGTTCTTTACTGTTCTCGATCTGTTATAGAGACGT
The DNA here is from genome assembly GCF_023864275.1 of Schistocerca cancellata. NCBI lineage: Eukaryota > Metazoa > Arthropoda > Insecta > Orthoptera > Acrididae > Schistocerca > Schistocerca cancellata. The sequence goes on along the minus strand of NC_064626.1, from coordinate 386,975,703 downwards.
ATGTGCTCGTGGTCTTCTGTAAGCTTAGTGAACTGTGAATATAAAGTCACTCCATTTCATAGTTTCTTTAAATCGAATACCGGATATCTGCTAAAGTTATCAGTCTGATGGGATCTCAAACACAATTACTTTCATTTCTATCCACCTGTAATAGCAAAGAGTTCCAGAAACATTTCCTCCAGACAGTTCGTGGTTGCATCAAAAGCAGAACAGTTTACGCTCAAGAACTTCCTTGCCCCGCAGCAACTACCGGCTAACGGTCATTCGAAGTCCTGCCTCTACATCAGACATTTCCGATCATTTTATCGTGATGCGACGTTATGAGTGCATTTATCAACGATAATTTTCTAATTTCAAGTTCTCGTAGTTATACCGCAGTGATGATTTGGATTTTACGTGCCGGAATCTTATGAACGTGCTTCAAGTGTGATAAATGTAGATGTGAAAAATGGTCTAACATTTGGGACATGTTGTTGGCTTTGGGTTTAGTAGATGGGTGAAGACAGCGTAGCCAGCTGTGAGCTTTTGTATTGTGTTTGGGGTGAGTGCTTTTGGGCAAAATGCGTCTGAAAAAGAGTTGTTCGCTTCAAGAAAGACCGTCCCGGCCTGAATGATTTTGCACGTTCATGAAGTCTCGATAACAGACATATGTGGTGATGAGCGACCATTTAAGCGTCGTGATATTTGCATTCAACAAACGAGGTTCAGAATTTGGGAGCAGTAGTACTGCATGCTCTAATTTTTAAAACAACAAAAATCAAATGGGTGACTATTGAAGCATTTTTTCTTGATCTTCTTCAGCTTGTTCATTGAGAATTCGAATGCAATATTCATACCGGTGACTAATTATGTTTTCTATTTTTATGTTAACGTCCTAGAAGAATTAATGGTTCAGCCCTAACAAAAGAGAAGTACTTGAGCAAAGGGCAGTGTGAACATATATTTTGCCTCTGGTGGCTCAAAACAGGTGTTGTGCTTTATGAAATACAATTGATGAGTATACTGCAGCTGGTATGTTTTACCAAGAACTACAACACGTATCGCTCGCGACATAAAATGACCTACAAAGCTTCATCACGTGTTGATGCTACATGATACCACGCTCTGTCAATTTCACTAACAAAACTGTCCAGAAGTTTGAAAAGTCATACCTCACCCACTTATTCTTCTGACCTTTTGCCCTCAAATGTTCACCTTTCAAGCGCCTTATCAAAAACAGTGAAGAAAACTCCTCTCTGTAAGAAACTGCACTTCAAACGTCGTTTGACGACATCCTTACTACAGGATTGTAAACGGTACTCTACCTCAGTGTTGACAGATTGTTTTAGATAAGGCGGAAGAATGTACCATGGTTCATTAATTTCTCTCTGATGTTTACTGTTGAGTTCAATACAATAATGGGCAACGCTATTGAAATATGCGTTGCACTCATTCAAATGAAATTCAAAATACCGCAATATCCTGATGCCTATTTTAATAAAATGTGAAGTATCTATAAGAGGTGAACAAATTAGTGAGATATTACTCATTCAGCGCTTCGAAATGGGCTGTGTCTACTTGCTGTGCTATGTCACAATGACGTAGTATGGAAACGTGGAATTTCATTAAAAAAATTCCTTGTTGATTTGCGATCTGACTACTTATAGCTCCACACGAAACGGTTAAACATATGTCCTTCAGCGAAACTGGAGCAGGAAATCAAAGCAGCCTGCACATTACAGGCGGCCGTGTTACCTCACAATTACTGAAATACTGCAGCATTGTACTCTGTCTTATTGCTCCATTGCTGGACAGGACAGATTAGTTCACAATGTAAAAGACAAAATTAATTGCAATTTCCACATTGAATGATTTCCCTGTACTCAAAACAGTAAATTTATAACTTTATTTCACACCATACGTGAAAATCAGTTAGATTATTTAGTGAAAATGTTACGAATGCATGGATTGAATTTTGCAGGCTAATTCTGTGTCATCCAGAAAGTAAATCGACGGTCGCAGGATTGCCAAACATTTCCTGCGCTGTTGCCAAGATTCAGTTATACTTCTAGCAGGTGGTATACCAGCCTTGAGTGGTCGAGCAAGTGACTACACTTCATGATGTGGCAGCTGAGCGCCGAAATACCTAAAGTACATGCCAATGAGTCTTATTTGCGTTTCTGTAACTGGGTTGAGGGGCCAGAGTATCGTCACTAATAATACTAAGATCCACCAACTACAAACTAAATAACATAAATCATTAACTAACACACTTATTTGTGGTTTTCTGTCTAAAGCGTATGGACTTGTTTCACATTTTAGAACATCTCCAGTAGTTATACTACAAGCGTTACGAGCAAGCAACATATCTTGTTTATAAAAATGTACATGGAAAATATTTTTCTTGAATTCGACGGCAATGGCATCACCCATGAAAGGCACACAAATAAGGAGACAACGAAACGTAATATCCGGAGGGTGACTTCATAAAATACATGAAAACATGAAGTTCCAGATCAAAAAAGGCTACAATGCAGGAAACCATAACAAACGAGAGAAAATTAAGGATAAAAATTCCGTTCAAAATTAAACTATCGAACGTATGCAGCGCAACTTCGATTCCAGCTTCTGCTAACGCGAAAGAAGAAGTAGTTATCAGCAAGTGGAACAAGGAACGCAGAACGCTAACAGTAATGTCTAGAAAAAGTCATCCTTGAGTAAAACGGTCGTTCAGTCCATAAATACAAAAAGAAAGATGGATATCATCTATTCATTATGACTGAAATGTATCGGCTGCTGATGCTTTGTCAATAAAAGCGAAAAGCAGTTATGGTGATGTGCTTTTCAATATGCAGTATGGTTTAGACAGAGAGAACCCGAAACAACAACACGTTCACCAATCTGAGCGTAGTGCTGAGATTCTATGCATCGCTTGAGCAGAGTATTATTAATTTAACCCCTTACGTTTTAACATTAACGATGCCTGTAGGTCACCAGAATGGTCATGAGAATTATCGAGTTCTATTGAGATGAGATAGGTGGGCAGAGGGTTCTGGAATTTGCACGGACTGCCCATATAGTGCTGAATCATAATGCCTAGCTACCACTCCAACTATTTCCATGCCATACTTAATTTCTACCTGGGAAAGGACTGCTCAACACTAGGTGAATAGCATCATCACCACTAATTCCTCACTCTAGACACAACACAGCCCCAGTATGTGTCAGTTAATCGCTGCGAAATGCTCTGTACTCGCATGTTCCTGCCAAGGACTTAATTTCTTTCTCAGGACTTCCACCCCCTAATCGATGCGATGCGATAAACAAGATTATAAGTGACTAGGAAGAACCTGTGAAGTAATAAATAACAATGAGTGAATGTGACATACTCCATCAGTCATCTGACGATTATAAAAAATAGCTTTTTGACCTGCACGGCACTGCACTAAAAACTTAAGCGTTCCGTAGGAATCTGTTACTTAAATTCGTTGCAGTCTTTATCAACTAAGACAGAAGAGGAGGAAAAAGTCTGACTTTAAATAAGTTCCAGCGGGATTTGAGCCTATGGCTATAGTTTTAGTACAAGTAGTACTCAGCTACTAATGAATAAAGAATGTGAAATTATCCCATTGGTGTAGTACAGACTAAGACAGAGAGAAGCAGTTCAATTATTTATTTTATTTTAATTTAACATATTTCAACGCATTTAAAGTATGTTTTGCTCGTCTTCAGGTTCTTATGCATAAAGAAAACTGCTCTGGAGGATCTTTTTTGTAACATTACGTTGCTGCACTGCTTAATCTGATACTGACATGGACGTAATTATTCCTCGGTATACTGGTTCCTAAACATATCAATCGTAGCAACAAATAATGAAGAAAGAAGCAGCTTTTCCACAAAGTAAATGACGAAAGACATCATAATTTTTACGTTAAATAAGCTTCTTGCAGTCCAAAACCTGAAGTCCCTAACCATGTTACGCATTATGCACGAATTGTTCAGAACATTTCATCAAATTACATGTAAATATCTAGTGAACTGAGTAAAATAATTTAGTGCCAGTCCTGGAAGTCCGTCCACTGACAATGTGGCCAAACATATTTAGGATGACATTTCATACGTAACTGTTCTCTGAGAAAATACAAGTGATTTGCGAATATTTGTTTTGGTATCTGGGTAAGGGGACTTCAACGGATCCTCTCCCTAGTCTTTGTTTTATGATGGCGCTAAAACAGGTCAGATACATGTGGGTGTGTGTGAATTCCTAAGGGACCAAACCGCTGAGCTCATCCGTCCCTAGACTTACACACTACTTGAACTAACTTATGCTAAGAACAACACACACACACCCATGCCCGACGGAATCGAACGTCCGGCGGGAAGGTACGCGCAATCCGTTACATGGCGCCTCAAATGGCGCTGCCACTCTGCGCAGCTGTCAGATACATATGTCTCAGACTGTAGCGTCTAATTCTTCAAATAACTAATGGTCAGTATATTTCAGAATATTAGAAACAACATTGCAGCAAGCTTGTTACGCAACTAACTGCGACATACAAAACCATAAAACCTGGATAGAGGCTGTAGTTTCACTTGGTAGGAGATGGTCATCCATTACGAAAATATCTGCAGAATTTATTTTTACTACGAGAATGAACTCTGTGCCTGCTTGGTGCAAATGAGATAACTTTTACTGACAAGACTAACGGATGTTTCGTTTCTGATGTTAGGTGTTTTGAGAGTAACATGACGCGGCATTATCAGGGCTGATGTTCATAGTCACCCTTCAGTACATAGTGTATGCTAGCTTGCGGAACAGGATGATATAGGTAGAGGTACCTAGTAACATAACATAAGGCTTATTCTGATGCAAAACTTGGTATCCGCAAGTCCGTCAATAAGGATCTGCGAGAGGCGGTAAGCATGAAGGGAAAGAGATTGTTGATTTTTGTGAAATTTCCGGTGGGGGCTATGATAAGAATTGGTGTCACATTACGCTTCGGAATCCTAATATGTTTATTTTCTCATATGCTATGATATGAGAGGAAAAAATGAATTGTATGCCTCTTAGGAAAAGTATTTCCTTTTCTACTACAATCAAGTGCATTGGGTAAATTTTGATGTCTACTTATCTTACTTAACTGAGAAGGTTATTTTTTCTTGGTGTCATAAGAGAGTGGACGGTATCACTGGTTAATTTTATGATGACTAATGACATGATACTGGTTCCACTTGCTCTGTCCGATATGCGAATAGAGTTTCACTTTTGTTACTCGAAGAATGTGCAGATAGTGATGTCAGCGCACTACATTCGGAACCACGTTGATATCATTCTGCTTATGTCTTTGCGCCTACCGCAGTGTACGGCAGCCGGCCAATATAAACACACTGGGCAGTGTCTATCGCTGCATTTGTCGCGAGTCACGACCTCAAGAGCGGACTGTGTATGCTTACACACGTAATACATCTTCCAAGAATTTAATTAACGTAATATGCAGGGAGAAGGTTGAGTGAAAATTAATTTTAAAACTGGCTGTCGCAATAAAATACAGCACACTGATACTTAATACAATTTTTATTGATGTCTGACTTTTAAACACAAAGAACACACAAACACAAAAGCACACGCACACACAGCCATTGTGTTCACTGATAGAGACGACCATGTCAGTTCAACAACATATGCAGCAATCCTGTGAGAGAATTATCTGTTTTGTGGCAATGCATGAACTGTGAGAAGGAGACTAGAAGAGGCTTCACTTTTTATAAATTTTGCTGAAGATTGTACTTCTAGTAACTGACCCACGCACCAACATTGGTTAGGATTTGCCGAAGTCGTCGTGGCATTGATTCCGCTAAGAGCCTGGAGAGTTTTTAAAATTTTGTGGTGTCCACAGCCTCCAGATGTTTAATAAACGTAAAAATGGTTCGCAATAGATACTAAGTCCAGAATACGGCCTGAAAAGGTGTAATTGTAGCGTAGATCCTTTCGTAAAATGACGGAATGTGGCAACTTTTTACTTGTAAAAAGGAGTGATTTGAAAATGACCTGAAATACAGATGTCACATATGTGCGTGCCAATGACGTTTAGACGAAATAAGGTGATCGTACGATGAAATAAACTTTTCACTACAACCTACTATGGACCGTTTTTAGGTTTATTATGCCTCGATAGGGTAGCGTGATGGTTTATCTCGCACCCCCCGTCTTCTACATTCGTCCACAGGCCACGTGCGTGTCTGGGTCCACATGAAAAGAACCTCGATACCTCCGCCCACATATTCTCTGCTGTCCTGAGGTCCGATGGTGGAACGAAAGTCAATAGTTTTATTCTATCTTGGCCCTGATACCGATCCCGAACAGCCTGCTCTGATGGATGGGGCTGTGGTCCGGTAAACAAATAAATTGTTATCCAGTTATTTCATCTATTTATATCTAAATAAAATATTTGTAATTGGTACACGTATTACTATTTTCACAGCATTTAAGAATTCATGTCCGGTTGTGGCTGAACCATGGACCCTGCCGTTGGTGGGGAGGCTTGCGTGCCTCAGCGATACAGATGGCCGTACCGTAGGTGCAACCAAACGTGTGGTTCCTGAAGAGGGGCAGCAGCTTTTTCCGTAGTTGCAGAGGCAACAGTCTGGATGATTGACTGATTTGGCCTTGTAACACTTCTGGTCAGGTGACTAGAGGGTTATAAATACAAAATCAAATAGGGGTAATGCAAGGGTAGGTTTAATAATGAATAAAAAATAGGAGTGCGGGTAAGCTACTACAAACAGCATAGTGAACGCATTATAGTGGCCAAGTTAGATACGAAGCCCATGCCTACTACAGTAGTACAAGTTTATATGCCAACTAGCTCTGCAGATGATGAAGAAATTGATGAAATGTATGATGAGATGAAAGAAATTATACAGGTAGTGGCGGGAGAAGAAAATTTAATAGTCATGGGTGACTGGAATTCGAGAGTAGGAAAAGGGAGATAAGGAAACATAGTAGGTGAATATGGTTTCGTGGTAAGAAATGAAAGAGGAGGCCGTCTGGCAGAATTTTGCACAGAGCGTAACTTAATCATAGCTACACTTGGTTCAAGAATCATAAAAGAGGTTGTATACATGGAAGAATCCTGGAGATACTAGAAGGTATCAGATAGATTATATAATGGTAAGACAGAGATTTAGGAACCAGGTTTTAAACTGTCAGACATTTCTAGGGGCAGATGTGGACTCTAACCACAGTCTATTGGTTATGAACTGTAGATTAAAACTGAAGAAACTGCAAAAAGGTGGGAATTTAAGGAGATGGGACCTGGATAAACTGACTAAACTAGAGGATGTACAGAGTTTCAGGGAGAGCATAAGGGAACAATTGACAGGAATGGGGGAAAGAAATCCAGTAGGAGAAGAATGGGTAGCTCTGAGGGATGACGTAGAGAAGGCAGCAGAGAATCAAGTAGGTAAAAAGACGAGGGCTAGTAGAAATCCTTGGTTAACAAAACAAATATTGAATTTAATTGATGAAAGGGGAAAATATAAAAATGCAGTAAATGAAGCAGGCAAAAAGGAATACAAACGTCTCAAAAATGAGATCGACAGAAAGTGCAAAATGGCTAAGCAGGGATGGCTAGAGGACAAATGTAAGGATATAGAGGCTTATCTCACCAGGGGCAAGATAGGTACTGCCTACAGGAAAATTAAAGAGACCTTTGAAGAAAAGAGAGCCACTCGTATGAATATCAAGAACTCAGATGGAAACCCAGTTCTAAGGAAAGAAGGGAAAGCAGAAAGGTTGAAGGAGTATATAGAGGAGAGGGTCTATACAAGGGCGATGTACTTCAGGACAATAGTATGGAAATGGAAGAGGATATAGATGCAGATGAAATGGGAAATACGATACTGCGTGAAGAGTTTGACCAGGCACTGAAAGACCTAAGTCGAAACAAGGCCCTGGGAGTAGACAAAGTACCATTAGAACTACTGACGGCCTTGGGAGAGCCAGTCCTGACAAAACTTTACCACCTGGTGAGCAAGATGTATGAGACAGGCGAAATACCCTCAGACTTCAAGAAGCATAATATAATTATTCCAATCCCAAAGACAGCAGGTGTTGACAGATGTGAAAATTACCGAACTATCAGTTTAATAAGTCACGGCTGCAAAATACTAACGCGAATTCTTTACAGACGAATGGAAAAACTGGTAGTAGCCGACCTCGGGGAAGATCAGTTTGGATTCTGTAGAAATATTGGAACACATGAGGCAATACTGACCTTACGACTTATCTTAGAAGAAAGATTAAGGAAAGGAAAATCTACGTTTCTAGCATTTGTAGTCTTAGAGAAAGTTTTTGACAATGTTGACTGGAATATGCACTTTCAGATTCTAAAGGTGTCAGGGGTAAAATACAGGGAGCGAAAGGCTATTTACAATTTGTACTGAAATCCGATGGCAGTTATAAGAGTCGAGGGGCACGAAAGGGAAGCAGTGGTTGGTGAGGGAGTGAGACAGGGTTGTAGCCTCTCCCCGATGTTATTCAATCTGTATATTGAGCAAGCAGTAAAGGAAACAAAAGAAAAATTTGGTGTAGGTATTAAAATCCATGGAGAAGAAATAAAAACTTTGAGGTTCGCCGATGACATTGTAATTCTGTCAGAGACAGCAAAGGACTTGGAAGAGCAGTTGAACGGAGTCGGCAGTGTCTTGAAAGGAGGATATAAGATGAACATTAACAAACGCAAAACAAGGATAGCGGAATGTAGTCGAATTAAGCTGGGTGATGCGGAGGGAATTAGATTAGGAAATGAGACACTTAAAGTAGTAACGGAGTTTTGCTATTTGGGGAGCAAAATAACTGATGATGGTCGAAGTATAGAGGATATAAAATGTAGACTGGCAATGGCAAGGAAAGCGTTTCTGAAGAAGAGAAATTTGTTAATATCGATTATAGATTTAAGTGTCAGGAAGTTGTTTCTGAAAGTATTTGTATGGAGTGTAGCCATGTATGGAAGTGAAGCATGGACGATAAATAGTTTGGACAAGAAGAGATAGAAGCTTTCGAAATGTGGTGATACAGAAGAATGCGGAAGATTAGATGGGCAGATCAAATAACTAATGAGGAGGTATTGAATAGAATTGGGGAGAAGAGGAGTTTGTGGCACAACTTGATAAGAAGAAGGGATCGGTTGGTGGGACATGTTCTGAGGCATCAGGGGATCACAAATTTAGCATTGGAGGGCAGGGTGGAGGGTAAAAATCGTAGAGGGAGACCAAGAGATGAATACACTAAGCAGATTCAGAAGGATGTAGGTTGCAGTAAGTACTGGGAGATGAAGAAGCTTGCACAGGAAAGAGTAGCATGGAGAGCTGTATCAAACCAGTCTCAGGACTGAAGACCACAACAACAACAATGTAGCTGATATATCTATCAGTCCGGTTAGAAACGTGGTTTTCTGGTGCATCATATGATTTAACCTTTGCCTGAAAGCCATGTTAAGACCGAAAGGCTGCATCAAAGATAATCTACGTGTATCACACTGAAATACAGAAAACATTGGCCAGTTTCAACCCTCGCGTTCCAACAATGCTGCGGAAGTAAAATACCCTCTACGGAGTGACAGGCACAACCGCTCAAGGAAATTTAAGAAATAAGAATACTGTCGGCAATGTAATGTTATCATAAACTATTTTATGTGGTACTAATATAGGACTCTGTACAAATATGAATATGTGTATACTAGATCATCTATAGGTTTTGATGAGTAAGTTTTTAAATATGAAAATAAGTTAAAGATACGGCTGTATCTTCTCATTACAGTGACTGTGAATCTTAAATTTTGTGCACTGCCAAGGGACGGCAGACCTTAGTTTTTGACATGAAATTTCACCTTGAAACGTCTAACCATTCCTGCGAAAAAGAGATACTGACAGACGGACAATAAAGTTATCCGCTTAGGGTTCCGTTTTTACAGACTGAATACGGAACCTTGAAAATGAGAATGCAAGTGCTGCCCAGTGCATTACGAAAGGGGAAATTCGAAGTGACTTCTAAGAAACTAGAGCATTAAATTAATTCCAGTGAATGAAAATACGGAACTGAACAGCATAAATATATGAAAGTTGGGCACTAAAGTTAATCACGTCGAGCTGTTCAACTATCTCGGAGTTAGTTCTACAGCTAAACGTAACAGATGCTTAATACAAGCGAACAGAAGAATAGTAATGTCGAAGCAAGCACTCCTCGTTAAGACATTCCAGCAATGTATCAAATCAAAGAGGAAATACGTAAATTCAACGCAAAAAACAAGTGTATGGGATTTTACATCTCTATGAACCGTGACGAATCAAGCAGAGAACTGTCGGGAAGTAGCAATAATTTACACATACATGCAGTGAACAGATAATTCCCTGATATGAATAGAAACAATGGAATATCTGAAAGTTTTACAAGAAGAAAAGGAATGCATATAGTCAAAACTAAAAGAATGAAGTTGCAATTCATTCAGTACATTTTTAGACGCGGCACAGGCTAATAGGTACGAGGGCTGTAACGCCGGAAATGCATATCCTCCCATTTCCATCTGCTGCACTATAATTTTTTTTCCTTATTTTGTTACCTGAAGATATGACATTTCTGTGTCTTTATATATTGTAATTGTTTTAATGTTTGTATATATATATATATATATATATATATATATATATATATATATGCATTTATGTTGATTTGTTTTGTGAATATTATTTGTATTTATACGCTGGGTCTGGCCTAGGGAAAACTATGCTATCGACCGAATACATCGAGAACAAAAGTGTTTAGGATCTTTGGTAGTGTTAACTCTACCGTGTGGAGCGCGGGCAGAGCAGAGAGAGTCTGGCTGGAGGAGGGCAGTGGAGCAGGTGTGTTGGGTGACGCTCCCGCGAGTTGCCGCGCTTTCGGGGTTTGGCGGCATGTAATTGCGCTCGAATTGCTATGATAATTTCTGACACGGTGTCGCGGACGGGAAGCATTAGCTGGCGCACATCAAGAGCCCGTTTCGCCTGGTGACCGTGTCGAGAAGAAGGCGCGCCAACATCCAGCTTCTGCAACAGCGACGGCCGACAATGAGTGACTGTCGCCACCTCCTCGATCGACGGCTTCAAACCTTCAATCAACCAACAAGGAAGACTGGAAGTACGTAAAGTTTTAGAACTGTATGGCAGACCTCAGCTTTTCAAACTGATCCATTTTCAAATCACAAAATTACAGCAACGTAGCATGAACCTTTGTTGCTCATTGACCCAATTGCATTACCAAGCAGGGTCCCTTCCTTTTCCGGAATGAACCCGAGTGTCGTTGAAATTCAAACGCCAGCATTAAAGCAATATTATTCTATTTCACTGCTATAATTTCAAAGTTCAGCTAAAGTATTCATAGCTGGCTACAATATTTAGATTACACAAGCACAAATTAAGAGTGCGAGTTTTGTTACCGTATTTTGGCTTACCTGTGACTGCAGCTCAGCTTGGTACGTACTAAATTTTACTACTGTTAATTGTTCAGAATCATTTAATTCAAGTTCAAAGTTAAATCTCTTATTTCTAAATTGCGTAGATTCAAGTAGCTTTTGAAATGATTGTTGAGGTAGTCCAAGACTAACCGTATTTTACTGAATTTCGATGTGCTTCAGAAAGAAAGCTCACTATTAACTTCAGTCACTAAATTAACTTTCGATTTTCCAGTTTTATTAATTATTTTGCTAAATTAAGTCAGAGTGTAGCGAAATTTATTACTTCTGACAAACTTTCAGTTTTCACACTACACGTGTCAACCTTCAGTTGCCAAGCTTCTAGTGCTAATTATTTGTGTAATAACCTTTCTTTTCCAGTTACTATAGTAATTGTCCTTAGGACTGGCGACCGTAATTTCCCCCAAATCTCAAATATCTAATTACCGCTAGTTAATTGTTAACGTAACGGCCGCACATTTACTTTCTTTATTAACTTTACCCCTTTTCAAAATTAATTTCCACCAGTTTCATTTGCATTTTTCCTTTCATTTAGATGTAACCCTTTCCTCCCTCTTTACCGACAAATTAACTTCGGTGACGATTGCTTTTCCCAAATTTCCATTAGGTACATGTGGTTTAATTTTTCACTGTCATTAAGGTCGATAAGTGAGGGGGAGGTTACATGTGGCGACCGTGACAGGACGTTGTTCGGATTTGAGGTTGTTCTGGACACGAATTTTGCATTGTGCAAATCTGGTAACAAAGTGCTGGTTACGAAATGGTCGATACGTCAGCGAGAATATTAGTGTGAGGAATCCTAATTAGATTTGAGATTTGGCATTTATATTGATAATTATTAAAATGAGTGAAGGCAACAATTACCAAAATTTGGTAGAATTGGATACGGAACAATCGGTCGAACAGTGGGAAACGCGGACCGCGGAACCCATTGTTCAGGGGCAGGCGGCTAGCATGAAAGACGCGACCACCGAAACGCAACAAAGAGCAGAAATGGAATTCCAAACTTTAGAAAATGTTTCGGAATCGGAAGTGAAAATCAAATGTGAATCCCTTGATGACGAATATGGGGGACAATTAAAGAGGAAGCCGCTACGGAAGTAAAACCGGTAGTTTCCGGGAATTTAACTGATTTATTGAATGTTTTGATTAACGACATCACGAGTCAGTCTGAAAAAATTCAACGGAAGCTAGACAATCAGAAGAAAGCTATTAATGTTGTTAACAACAATGTTGGAGTTGTTAACACAAAAGTTGATAAAATCAAAGAAGATATTGTTGTGATTAACACCGAAATCGGTAATCTTAAACAGGAAGTGATAGGAGTTCAGGCGGAAGTTGCGAGCATAAATCCTCGTTTTTATTCCGAAATTAGCAGAATCGAGAAAAGTGTAGGAGAAGCAGTTGCTCCGATCATCGAGAATAAGGTGACGGAACAAATTCAATTAGTGAAAAAAGAGGATCAAAATAAGGTGGAAACTTTAAAGGCTATAGTATCCGAAGTAGATACCAAAGTGACAAAGCAGGTTAATACCTGCGAAGAAAAAAAAAGGGAAGTAGAAACTCTTGCGACAACCACTTGCCAAGTAATTATGAGAGTGTCGGAATTAGAAAAGAAACTTGACGAAAAACAGAGCTATGTGCCAATCTGTGCACATAGTTCGGAATTGTTGACGAAAGAGGAGCGGTTCGACCCCTTGAAAAAAGGCGGTATACACCCGACGGATTTCATTAAAAATTGTGAAAGAGTTTTACCCAGATCATGGACTAATGAGAGAAAAATTAATGCGGTTATTGATATATTGGCTGGTGATGCCAAGCGTTGGGGCTTAAACCTCAACATTACCTACCTGACTTTTGAGGAGTTTAAAAATTTGTTTCTGGCTGAATACTGGTCAGAGCAAAAACAGCAAAGTGTCTGGCGCGAATTTGTCGTATCGAGGCCTTTCGATGCGAATTCGCGCGGCTCGATGAAGGAGTTTTGTGAGGGCTGGATCCGCAAGTTGGAATATTTGCGTGATCGCCGCACGGAATCCGAAATAGTCTGGGAACTTTACAAGAGCTTCCAGATGATACAAAACGCTACATAGGAAGCAATTACAGGACAATCAATGATTTCCTGGAAAGAGTTGAGGACGAGGACAATTGGCGCAATAATCGCGATAGTGGTAGAGGCTGTGGTAACAACAACGGGTACCACAGCAACCACAACAACGATAACCATGGGAATAATGCATACCGCAACCATGGCAGCAATAACAATAATGGTTCGGACCGTAATAACAATCGGTACAATGCAAATAATAACAGGAATGACGGAAACCAGTATCGTACTAACGTGATACGGGCTTCACAGGATAGTAATAACGCCAGAGGGTGCGATAAGCAGCCTCAGCAGCGTCCGGGGAGCAGATCTGCTGGGACGAGACAGGGAAACCATTAGCCCCGCCGGTGAGGGGCCCACCGGGCGTGGAGAAATTTTGGAGGCCCAATAACAGGAGAAAACCCAGTGTCGTCGTTATGAAAATTCCGTATGGAATATTCAACGGCGGTAGAGTGTGACAGTGTTAGGAGAAAGGAGTGCGCCCACAAGTAGTAGATCAGCTGTAGACACGGCGGTAGAAAATACATTCACTGTCAGTGAGAACAATTTAAGTAGTGTTCCGGAAAACGATTATAAAGTGGCAGCTGTAACACCCACAGCGGAAATGGAGATTGAGTTTAAGAATGATTCGCAATTGTTGAGAGAAGATCAGATGTCGGATAACACACGTCCGTCATCGAGCGAGGGGATGCAGAGAGGGATGCGGTCTGGTTAAGGCAGTTCGGTCGCTTATACGACGAACTAAGAGATTGTAGGGGCCTGTACGGGAGAAGTGTTTACGGGGAGCGCGGGCAGGATTTGCCGCGTCTCGTCCCACAGGAAGATAGTATTTGTGAAGTGATAGAAATTTCTGGCCCTAACCGGCAGACTTTACTAGAAATAGTTGATGTTAATGGGGAGCACGAGCAAGATTCGTCGTGTTTCGTCGCGCAGGAGTTGGATGTTGAAGTAGTAATGGAAAGTTCTGGCCCTAACCGGCAGACTTTACCGAAAGTTATAATGGTAGAAGTTGCCGACCCATCCGATGCCAGCCTCCAGTTTAAACATTGCGAGAGTATTAAGGAGGAAGATTACGAAAATTTTAGTGATAGCCGGACACGATTGGTAGAAAAGCACATAGATTACAGCGTCTGTTAGGTTAGAGCTGACATTATATGGTCAGACGATAGCAGTGTGGGTTGCGCAGATCTAGAGGAAGTAATTGCAGATACTACTGGGCACATTCCTCCAGGTAGATTGGCAGATGAGATCAATCTGACCAAAGAGGAATCAACGAAGGTGACAATTAATGAATTGATAGCAAAGCAACACTCACTAGTTGACGAGTTACAGGAAAAGGTTTCGGTATTGGAGGCGAAGCTACAGACTAAGCCTCAGGACAAACGTGTTGAAATTAAAACTGTATGTGAACAGAGGATGAAAAGGCCGCCAGATAAGCCGGATTTAGGATCAAAGCCGGATGGTTTTTCTTGGAACAGACGAGGATTTACTGTGGGATAATAAAGAAACAGTCGAGGACAAGTGTAGACAGATAGTAGTGTCTGTTAATATGCACGACCTACAACTAAACGTGTTGATTGACACCGGTGTAGAATTGAGTGCTGTATCTGGGAAAATATTTGAGTTACTGAAAGACAGACCTGGCATCGTAGTTATGCCAGTAACAGGAGTGAAAATTATCGGTGCTACTGGGAAGGCCAGTAAACCGCTCACAAAACAGATTTTTGTCAACTTCGAGATATGTGGGGCACGATTTGAACAAGAGTTTGTCGTAGTGCCAGACTTAACTACGGAAGTGATTATCGGGTTAGATTGGCTATTAAAGTACCGTGCAGTGATTAATTGCGAAAGTAAAACTTTGAGATGTACGTCACAAGATAAAACAATAGTAGTTAGTTTTGACGAGTCAGGAGACGGTGTGCACAGGCAATACCGGCCTATACACATTGTTAACTGGCCGGATGACATTGACGTCGGCATGAATTTGAACTACGGTAACGTGAGGAATCTCCGCATTGACAATAGTGTAGAAAGTGAATTGGAAAGGATTGTAGACGGTGTGTCAAACGTAACACACGAACAAAGACGAGGCCGAATTTGCCGTTCCTATTGCCATCACAACCATAGGGCATGGGGCAGATATGTAGCAGAATTTGATACAATTGTGAACACCTTGAGACATGAATCTACGGGATTTTCTCCAGAGGAAATCCTGTTAGATGGCAGAAGTAAAAATTTAGTGGAAGAGATCGTCAAATTCCCTCCACGGATTGACATTAGTATTGGTGTGAAAAAAGATCGTTTGCAAGAAATAATGAAGCTAAAAGCCGATGCTCGCATACGTCGTCATGACGCTAAAGCGCGTTTTGCTAAGTTTGCAATCGGAGACTTAGTACTTGTAAAAGCTCACGAGAAATCGAGCGAGATAGACAATGAAATCTCTAAATTTAAGTTTCTTTATAATGGACCATATAAAGTCATTGGTATACCTCACACAAATGCTTATTGCTTAGAGTATCCAAGCTCTGGAAAGCTATTAGGTATACAGAACATTGTAGACCTGAAATTGTACCAACCTAGGATTGATTAATACCACAGAATGGGTAATTTGTACAGTATGTAAATACAGAGTGTAAGATTTAAACGATTTGCTAGATTGCCATGCTTTTGCCCGACCAAGAGGACATTAAAGAAGTTGTAATTAATAAGTAATTAATTTTTACTAAATGATTTAAGAGAGAGTGATTATTTATCAATTGAAAAATCCAAGCTGCTAGTTTAAGTTTCCAGCTGAGTCGCAGTAGATTAAGCAATGTAAATATGATTTTGTAACTAGCTGTAAGATTTCATGAATATGTGTTTTACTAGTCATTGCCGATGTACTTAGACGCTGTTTTAAGTTTCAGGCTAGTACATGCGTGTGATTTTTCACTGTCATTAAGGTCGATAAGTGAGGGAGGGGTTACAGGGCGACAGGGGAAACAACTTCAGGGTGATCATGACCAGAAGACAATGCAACAACAATTTTGGGAATATCAAGAGAATACCAAACAATGGAGTAGAATGGCTGCTTTGGAGGGTTGTCATCTTTAGGGAATGAATGGATGAATATTTGAAAGCTAAAAATATATTATTACCCTATTTGCCGTTGATACCACAAGAAACTTATGTCTCCTTGAGGCACAGCGTCTCAACGCTTAGCTTCATATTATATTCCAGAATATTAACATAGGCCTCTCAGTTCCGAGCACCCTGAGCTCTTCACAGCGGCCCTGTTCTCTGATCCGAGATATAAACCCAAACGCCAACATAACAGCTTCCACTTCTCTCTCTGTAGGGGCCATACCTCGGACTGAAGCGCTCTCCTCGTGGCTGTTACTACTAGTAATATCAAAACTGTTAACCTTTTAATAATGCCCTCTCTCAAATTCAACAAAACCATTTATTTAAAAAATGTGGTATCAAACCCGTGTAACTATAAAAGGCAGAAAGTATATATAACGAGTGTACTGCGAAACAATAACGTTAAGTTAGAGTGAACTAAAACGCCTATATTTAAGATACGATATACGATCAGTTGATTTCTAACTGATCTTAATTTGGGCATTGTTCACGGAAGAAAGTATTTTGTCATCAGAAAATACGACTCTGCTCCAGTCAAAGCCAATACATTCTTCTGCAAACCCCGTGTGGTCTGTGGTCTGACAAGGTCAAACGTTGCTTTATAGAAGCTCCTCGTTATTAAAGACCGTGATCTTTCCATCTCTTCCTGCCGGCGGCTGTGGCCGAGCGGTTCTAGGCGTTCAGTCTGGAACTGCGCGACCGCTACGGTCGCAGGTTCGACTCCTGCCTCGGGCATGGATGTGTGTGATGTCAAAATGGTTCAAATGGTTCAAATGGCTCTGAGCGCTATGGGACTTAACATCTGAGGTCATCAGTCCCCTAAAACTTAGAACTACTTAAGCCTAACTAACCTAAGGACATCACACACATCCATGCCCCAGGCAGGATTCGAACCAGCGACCGTAGTGGTCGCGCGGTTCCAGACTGAAGCGCCTAGAACCACTCGGCCACACCGGCAGGCTGTGATGTCATTAGGATAGTTAGGTTTAAGTAGTGCTAAGTTATAGGGGACTGATGACCTCAGATGTTAAGTCCCATGGTGCTCAGAGTTATTTGAACCATTTGATCTCTTCCTCACAGTACTTGCACTACCAGGAAACAGAGAATTCTCTCCCAGTTGACAGCAACCGAAGAATAGATTGCTGTATATGCTGTCTAACAGTCATTGGTCATCTCTATCATTGGACATAACGATTGTGTGTGCGCGAGCTTTTGTGTTGGTGTGTTTTTGGATTTACAAGAAAAAAATGGCTCTGAGCACTATGGGACTTAAGCTTCTGAGGTCATCAGTCCATCAGTCCTCTAGAACTTAGAACTACTCAAACCTAACTAACCTAAGGACAGCACACACATCCATGCCCGAGGCAGGATTCGAACCTGCGACCGTAGCGGTCGCGCGGTTCCAGACTGTAGTGCCTAGAACCACTCGGCCACCTCTGCCGGCGATTTACAAGACAAGCGGTAATAAAAATTGCATTAAGTACCAGTGTGCTGTATTGCGACAAGTTTTAAAATTAATTTTTACTTAACCTTTTTCGTTCATATTAAGTTAAATTCTTGGGGGATGTTTTACGTGTGTATTTATACGCTGTCCACTCTTGAGGTCATGACTTGGAACAGATGCACTGGTAGACACTGCCCAATGTGTTTATGCCGGCTGGCTGACGTACACTGCAGTAGATTCTAAGAGATAAACAGAAAGATATCAACGTGGTTCCGTATGTAGTGTGCGTTCTTCGTGTAGCCAAATTAAAACTCTAGTCGCATATCGGACGGAGCAAATGGAGGCAATATCATCTCATTAGCCACCAGAAAATTAACCAGTTATAGTGTCCACTCTCTTTTGACTCACAAGAAGAAAAGAACCTTTTCACACAGTAAAATCAATAAACACCAAAATTTAACCAATAAACAAAGAGAACTAAGGAACTTTTCTCCACCTGAAGATAACACACGAAGAAATGTTTATATGTTCAAATTTGTGTGAATTCCTAAGGTACCAAACCGTTGAGGTCATTGGTACCTAGAATTACACACTACAACTAACTTAAACTAACTTATGCTAAAAGCAACACACACATCCATGCCCAAGGGAGGACTCAAACCTTTGGTGGGAGGGGCCGCGCAATCCGTGACTTGACACCTCAAACCACGCGGCCACTTCGCGCGGCAGTTCGCAAGGAAATACTTTTTCTGGGAAGCATACAATTCATTTCTTCTCCTCGTATCATAGCATTTGTTTTAATATGAAATGAGAAAATAAATCTTTTAGGATACTGAAGCGTACTATTGGCCAGCCGGTGTGCCGAGCGGTTCTAGGCGCTTCAG
Organism: Schistocerca cancellata; assembly: GCF_023864275.1. Classification (NCBI taxonomy): domain Eukaryota; kingdom Metazoa; phylum Arthropoda; class Insecta; order Orthoptera; family Acrididae; genus Schistocerca; species Schistocerca cancellata. The sequence continues at coordinate 386,956,659 of NC_064626.1, read as the reverse complement.
TCTGGAACCGCGTGACCGCTACGGTCGCAGGTTCGAATCCTGCCTCGGGAATGTATGTGTGTGATGTCCTTAGGTTAGTTAGGTTTAAGTAGTTCTAAGTCTAGGGGACTGCTGACCTCAGTTGGTACGTCCCCTAGTGCTCAGAGCCATTTGAACCATTTTTGAAGCGAGCGCACTATTCTTATCAACAATCTCTTTCCTTTCACGCATTACTGCCGCTAGCCACATTCTTACTCGGGACTTGCGGGCACCAAGTTCTGCAGCAGAATCTGCCTTACTATTTACGGCATTGGGAACATGTGGAAAAGGAGTGTAGCCCCTATAGCGGTAAAGCTCTTTGTGTATGTCTGCGCCGGCCGCGGTGGTCTAGCGGTTCTGGCGCTGCAGTCCGGAACCGCGGGACTGCTACGGTCGCAGGTTCTAATCCTGCCTCGGGCATGGGTGTGTGTGATGTCCTTAGGTTAGTTAGGTTTAAGTAGTTCTAAGTTCTAGGGGACTTATGACCTAAGATGATGAGTCCCATAGTGCTCAGAGCCATTTGAACCAGTTTTTGTATGTCTGCATTCAGCACTGCCTCACAGCTGCAAAAACCCTTTACAGAAGTGACGCGGCAGGGGACACCATTATCAGAGCATTCCATAAATCTTCAGTAAGTCGTCAGCAGAGGGACTGAAGGCAAAATAACTCCGCTTTTCAATTCATATTCAGCCCATAATGGAGTATTACTTAAGGTATTTCCGTGTTTCAGCAATTACACTTTCATAATTCCAATACGAATATTTTGATGGCCAAAAGGAACGATAAGTGTGTGGAACCGTCAGGCATTAATTAAGTTCAAACTGCTAGAACGAAAGGGGCACACTGCAAATGGAAATTCTCATTCAAAAAGCGCTTATCGCTTTTTTTGGCAAAGCATCGACAGCAATTATATCGTAAATATCACGACCAGATGATAGTAACAACTGTATGCTCAGAAATGTATGGGCTCTCAGAGAATGTGGTGGTGGTACACCTGTTCTGAATTGCATTAGTGTTTGTGCGCTTAACCTAACGCTGCCTACCTAAGTAAAGATGGCGTGGTAGCGTTGTCGCTTCTTATGACCAACAACTCTGATTAAGCTCTTCCTAAATCAACCTGTTCCGAAAGGTAGCATACTATTGCATGCCACCCTTGTTTAGGGCGTTAAAACAGGTAAAATTTTCAAATTCCCAGAGCGAAGATGTCTCGCTACATTACGGCAATGTTGACACGAGGCGGCCACAATGAAAACATGTCAGCACAGAGACTGGGTCAGGGCAAAACGCATCGGCGTTTGTGGCGAGCCAGGCAGCAAACTTCAGCAGAACATAGTGGGTCAGAGCAACCAAACAGGGTCACGTCACCACCGTTTTGTGACGAAAGAAAGGCTAAGGCGAATGTAACAAACGAAACCAAGAGCATTTATGAACCAGTCCTATACTATAGCAAACTCATTAAGCAAGCACTGCAGAAGGAAAACCGCTGGTACCTTCGTAATAGCAAGTCCTATGTGGTCATGACGAAAGACGTGGACTAAACATTAGCTAGTACTTCGCTCCGTAAATAACCCAGCAGATTACCTCACGAAACAGTCAAAATCAAATGGCTCCAAGCACTGTGGGACTTAACATCTGATGTCATCAGTCCCCTAGTCTTAGAACTATTTAAACCTAACTAACCTAAGGATAGCACACACATCCATGCCCGAGGCAGGATTTGAACCTGCGACTGTAGCAGCAGTGCGGTTCCGGACTGAAGTGCCTTCAGCGACGAAGCGCCTAGAACTCCTCGGACACAACGGCCGGCACAAAGCAGTCGGTCAGACGGATAAATAGCATGTATGAGGTTCGCATTAGATTCACTGATTGCCAGGACACCAGCGCTCCCGGCATTCCGGCGGACTGAATAGGGCCTACGTGGACGGCAGGCCAATATCGTATAACTTCATGGCTACACGGCAATCGTCATCGCGGTACGACGGATGACGAAGAGGGGTAGTGAGTGGGACGGAAGAGAGCATCCCTCAAGTCTGCGTGTGTAACTTCAATATAAGCGTCACCGTCGGGGTACAGTCGAAGCCACCACAAGCGGCGAACTGCTGTGCACCAGCTGGCTGGAACGAAGTATGTAGTGTCAGCTGGCTTGAGCGGGCTGAAGACCGCTTATGACGCCATTCCTCAGTAGGTACTGATAGAGGATACCAAACGTGAGTCAAGACGCTATCTGTATTTTTCTGGAAATAAATAACTAATTCTGAATCTTCTTTCATTGTGCCTAACAGCGACGAAGGGCGACACATTTCGTTAAGGGATCATTCAGTAAGCACGAAAGCATACAGAGATGATCAGCCAACTCCGGAGCAAACACTGCAAGAGAGGCGTTCTACACCACGTTATGGTTTACTGTTGAAGTTACGAGAGCATACGATCCTAGAAGGATCAAGAAGTACAGTGCTTCGTCGAACGTATATCTCGCGGAAAGATCATAAAGATAAAATCAGAGAGATTCGAGCCCACACGGAAGCTTACGGGCAACCGTTTTTCGAGTGAACTATTCCGACTTGAAGAAGAAAGGGGGAAGTGAAGTGGTACACAAAGTAGTCTCTGCCACACACTGCAAGGCAGCTTACGGAGTAGAGATGAAGGCGTAGATGGAAGCGACGCTCAGATTCTTTTGTACAGAACTGACGCCAAACCTCAACGACTGGTCCGAGAAGCGAGACATTTTGCATGATCATTTATTTTTTACGTAGGCTAACCAGTTTTTTCATTGAACTCTCTAGGGGGTGATATGGATATTAATATAGTTTCAAAGGATGCGACATAGTAAAACACAGGGTGGTCCATTGATAGTGACCGGGCCAAATATCTCACGAAATAAGCAACAAACGAAAAAACTACAAAGAACGAAACTCGTCTAGCTTGAAGGGGGAAACCAGACGGCGCTATGATTGACCCGCTAGATGGCGCTGCCATAGGTCAAACGGATATCAACTGCGTTTCTTTTTAAATAGGAACCCCCATTTTTTATTACATATTCGTGTAGTACGAAAATAAATATGAATGTTTTAGTTGGACCACTTTCTTAGCTTTGTGATAGATGGCGCTGTAATACTCACAAACGTGTAAGTACGCGGTATCACGTAACACTCCGTCAGTGCGGACGGTATTTGCTTCGTGATACATTACTCATGTTAAAATGGACCGTTTACCAATTGCGGAAAAGGTCAATAACGTGTTGATATATGGCTATTGTGATCAAAATGCCCAACGGGCGTGTGCCACGTATGCTGCTCGATATCCTGGACGACATCATCCAAATGTCCTGGCCGTTCGCTGGATAGTTACGTTATTTAAAGAAACAGGAAGTGTTCAGCCACATGTGAAATGTCAGCCACGACCTGCAACAAATGATGATGCCCAAGTAGGTGTTTTTGCTGCTGTCGCGGGTAATCCGCACATCATCAGCAGATAAATTGCGCGAGAATCGGGAATCTCAAAAACCTCGGTGTTCAGAATGCTACATCAACATCGATTGCACCCGTACCATAACTCTATGCACCAGGAAATGCATGGCGACGACTCTGAACTTCGTGTACAGTTCTGACACTTGGCACAAGAGAAATTACGGGACGAAGAAGCGTCATTCACCAACAGCGATAGCGTAAACCGCCATAATATGCACTACTGGGCAACGGAAAATCCACGATGGCTGCGACAAGCGGAACATCAGCGACCTTGGCGGGTTAATATATGGTGCGGCATTATGGGAGGAAGGATAATTGGTCCCCATTTTATCGATGACAATCTAAGTGGTGCAATGTATGCCGATTTCCTACGTAACGTTCTACCGATGTAACTACAAGATGTTTCACTGCAAGACAGAATGGCGATGTACTTCCAACATGATGGATGTCCGGCACATAGCTCGCGTGCGGTTGAAGCGGTATTGAATAGCATATTTCATGACAGGTGGATTGGTCGTCGAAGCAACATACCATGACCCGCACGTTCACCGGATCTGACGTCCCCGGATTTCTTTCTGTGGGGAAAGTTGAAGGATATTTGCTATCGTGATCCACAGAAAACGCCTGACAACATGCGTCAGTGCATTGTCAATGCATGTGCGAACATTACGGAAGGAGAACTACTCGCCGTTGAGAGAAATGTCGTTACACGTATTGCCAAATGCATTGAGGTTGACGGACATCATTTTGTGCATTTATTCCATTAATGTGGTATTTACAGGTAATCACGCTGTAACAGCGCTCTCAGAAATGATACGTTCACAAAGATACATGTATCACATTGGAACAACCGAAATAAAATGTTCAAACGTACCTACGTTCTGTATTTTAATTTAAAAAACCTACCTGTTACCAACTGTTCGTCTAAAATTGTTAACCATATGTTTGTGACTATTACAGCGACATCTATCACAAAACGAAAAAAGTGGTCCAACTAAAACATTCATATTTCTTTACGTACTACACGAATATGTAATAAAAAATGGGGGTTCCTATTTAAAGAAACGCAGTTGATATCCGCTTGACCTATGGCAGCGCCATCTAGCGGGCCAACCATAGCGCCATCTGGTTTCCCCCTTCAAGCTAGACAAGTTTCGTTCTTTGTAGTTTTTTCGTTTGACGCTTATTTCATGAGATATTTGGCCCAGTAACGTTCAATAGACCACCCTGTATATTAACCAATTCTCGCTTTAAACATTTTGTCCGATAAATATTAAAGTGTCAGGCAACACTCGTTATGTGACGTAGCCACCCATTAAGAAAGAATTTTGCATGTTGTTAGTGAATTTTCTTTTGTGCGGGTACGTACCGTATCCCCAATTTGGGAACTCTACGCTAGACTAAAACGTGGGTCACAGAAAAATGAAACATTGATGCAACTTTCGTCGTAAAGCGTGGTTCTTATTAACGTTTAAAAAGCGACGTAGATGACAGTGAAACCACTAATTTGACGTAAAACACACTGGGACGCAAATGTCGGGAAATACTCCAAATGTGGATGACAAATGTTGAACATATAACGTAAGCAGCCTTCGTGCAAGGTTGAGCATATCGGTCGGTCGCACCTGATCATCCGTCCGGTCCCGGTAGCTGAATGGTGTGCAAATTGATACATTGAGACTGAATTTTTGCAATGTGTGGATCTAGTGATCTGTGCCTCAGAAACAATTAGTGTGTTAGTATTTGTAGAAACTGAAATAAACGATCGAACTTAAAAAAAAAAGTGGTCAGCGCGACAGAATGTCAATCCTAAGGGTCCGGGTTCCATTCCCGGCTGGTTCAGAGATTTTCTCCGCTCAGGGAATGGGTGTTGTCTCGTCATCGTCATCATTTCATCTCCATCGAAGCGCAAGTCGCCGAAGTCGCGTCAAATCGAAAGAGTTGCACTCGGCGAACGGTCTACCCGACGGGAGGCCCTAGTCACACGACATTTACATTTATCGCAGCCCAAGTCAACTCACGTCGGCGTGGCTCTGGGTCTACGTGCGCGACATTAACGCATGAGGGCCCAGGGTCTAGCAGGTAGGTGGTTTTTTCTTTCTTTTTTTGCTTCAATGCGTGAGACAATTATGTCCTTACATAGAGGTATTAATTTATTTACCAGTCTCGTGTCATCCACTTTAGGTGAATTTCGCGACATTTCGACCCCATGTGTTTTGCATTAAATTACTTATCTCAGCGTCATCTATGTCGCAGCGGGTTTCTTAAAGGTTAATAAGTATCACCCTGTACAGCCTCTGATAAAGCATGTTTCAGTGTTAACACTTAGGATGTAAACTGGGTACGAAGTCTTATTCTTATTCATGGGCTTTATCCCATATCCTCACGGGGTCGGTGTGTTAATTTTCGAATTTGGCGGTGATAATGGCCGATAGTAGCCGGTTTTCTTCGTGTCGCCGCTTCTTTCTGCCCCCTCCCCCACACCTTCATTTCCACCGGCACTGAATTTGTGCACCCCAAATGTATGTGTGTAGTGCTATTCGCTGTGGGAACGGTTTCTAAATGCTTGCTAACTTTGTAATGGAGGTGGTAATAGGATACCAAATCGGTATTCAACTTGTCAGATGTTAGAAACCGCCTAAAAACCACATCCAGGATAGATGGCACGGCGGCACTCGTCGTCAGTCCGCCAGGCAGACTCAATCCGAACCAGGCGCGCCCTCTTCTTCTTCTTCCTCTTTTTATTTTTATTTTTTGCTCATCAGTATTTGACTGGTTTGATACGGCCCGCCACGAATTCCTCTCCTGTGCCAATTTTTTCATCTCAGAGTAATAATTTGCAGATGCGTCCTCAATTATTTGTTGGATCTCTATGTTCCTCTACAGTTTTTGCCATCTACAGCTCCCTCTAGTACCATGGAAGTCATAGATGTCCTATTATCCAACCCCTTGTCAGTCTTTTCACACATTCCTTTAATCTCCTACTCTGCACAGAATCCGTTCCTTCCTCCCGTTGTCAGTCCAGCTGATTTTCAACATTCGTCCGCAGCACCACATCTCAAATTCTTCGATGCTCTCCTGTTCCGATTTCTCCACCGTCCATGTTTCAGTACCATACAACGTGGTGTTCCAAACGAACGTTCTGAAAAATTTCTGCCACAAATGAAGAGGTATATTTGATACTAATAGGCTTCTCTCGGCCAGGGATACCCTTTTTGCCAGTGATAGTCTGCTTTTTATGTCGTCCATACTCCGTCCGTCATGGGTTATTTTGCCACCTAAGTAGCAGTATTCCTTGACTTTATCTACTTCGTGACCATCAATCCTAATGTTAAGTTTCTCACTGTTCTAAATTCTGCTGTTTCTCTTTACTTTCGTCTTCCTTCGCTTTATTCTCAATCCATCCTCTGACTCACTTGGCTGTTCATTCCATTCAGCAAATCCTGTGAACCTTCTTCACTTTCACTGTAGACTGTAATGTCATCAGCGTATCTTATTATCATATACATCCTTTCACCTGGATATGAAATACAATACTGGCCATTAAAATTGCTACACCAAGAAGAAATGCAGATGATAACCGGGTATTCATTGGACATTATATTATACTAGAACTGACACGTGATTACAGTTTCACGCAATTTGGGTGCATAGATCCTGAAAAATCAGTATCCAGAACAACCACCTCTGCCCGTAATAACGGCCTTGATACGCCTGGGCATTGAGTCAAACAGAGCTTGGGATGGTGTGTACAGCTACAGCTGCCCATGCAGCTTCAACACGATACCACAGTTCATCAAGAGTAGTCACTGGCGTATTGTGACGAGCCAGTTGCTCGGCCACCATTGACCAGACGTTTTCAATTGGTGAGAGATCTGGAGAGTGTGCTGGCCAGGGCAGCAGTCGAACATTTTCTGTATCCAGAAAGGCCCGTACAGGACCTGCAACATTCGGTCATGCATTATCCTGCTGAAATGTAGGGTTTCGCAGGGATCGAATGTAGGATAGAGCCACGGGTCGTAACACATCTGAAATGTAACGTCCACTGTTCAAAGTGCCGTCAATACGAACAAGAGGTGACCGAGACGTGTAACCAATGGCATCCCATACCATCACGCCGGGTAATACGCCAGTATGGCGATGACGAATACACGCTTCCAATGTGCGTTCACCGCTATGTCGCCAAACACGGATGCGGCCATCATGATGCTGCAAACAGAACCTGGATTCATCCGAAGAAATGACGTTTTGCCATTCGTGCACCCAGGTTCGTCGTTGAGTACACCATCGCAGGCGCCCCTGCCTGTGATGCAGCGTCAAGGGTAACCGCAGCCATGGTCTCCGAGCTGATGGTCCATGCTGCCGCAAACGTCGTCTAACTGTTCGTGCAGATGGGTGTTGTCTTGCAAACGTCCCCATCTTTTGACTCAGGGATCGAGACGTGGCTGCACGATCCGTTACAGCCATGCGGATAAGATGCCTGTCATCTCGACTGCTAGTGATACGAGGCCGTTGGGATCCAGCACAGCGTTCCGTATTACCCTCCTGAACCCACCGATTCCATATTCTGCTAACAGTCATTGGATCTCGACGAACGCGAGCAGCAATGTCGCGATACGATAAACCGCATTAGCGATAGGCTACAATCGGACCTTTATTGAAGTCGGAAACGTGATGGTACGCATTTCTCCTCTTTACACGAGGCATCACAACTACGTTTCATCAGGCAACGCCGGTCAACTGCTGTTTGTGTATGAGAAATCGGCTGGAAACTTTCCTCATGTGAGCACGTTGTAGGTGTCGCTACCGACGCCAATGTTGTGTGAACGCTCTGAAAAGCTAACCATTTGCATATCACAGCATCTTCTTCCTGTCGGTTAAATTTCGCATCTGTAGTACGACATCTTCGTGGTGTAGCAATTTTAATGGCCAGTAGTGTACGTTTTTAGCGTTTCCGTTCCACAGCTCTTCTTGCTGCGGAGAATGAATCGACAATGAGAATTGCAGTGACGAAAATGATGAAAGTAAAAATAGCGACACGCCCTTCTTTAACTACTGTTGCAAAGCACGGGCACACACGTAGTACCTGATACGGCAGAAGCAACGTACTACCGGCTGGAGCTTAGGTGCAAATTAGTGATGGTAATGGCAGTGATGCGCGAAGCAGCGGTCTCCAGGCAGCGGCCGTCAGCGCGTGGCTCGCGGGCTCTCGGGGAACCCCCCGGGCTGCAGGGGCGGCAAGTGGCGCCCGCCGCTCTTCTGCCGCGCGGGTTGTCAGAAACAATGGCTGCGCGATACACCTGCTCCGCGCCGCGCCGCTCTGCGCCCATCTGGCGACCGGCGCCGCCATGAATAATTGAAGGGCGCGCCCACTCCAATTATCGACTGGGGCGGCGCCCGTTTGCCAGCTGTCCCCCTCGATAATTGATTTGTTGCGGTGATTCAGGAGCCGCCCAGTCCCGCGAGCTGTTTGTTTATGTTCCGCAACAGCTGATTGCCGGCGGCGCGTCCCCGCGATCCGGTTAAAAACCTGCCTATCCGCCGTCGCGTCGCGCTAACGATAATTGATGTCGTTGCCGTCGCGCGCTGACTGTCTCGAACTCAAACCCCTGATGCGCCCAGTCCTCGGACGGTACTTACTTAAAAGAAACCTCAGGCCGAATGCCAATACGGGTTCAGAAAATATCGCCCCTGTGAAACACAACTACCTCTTTGTTCATGCAAAAAATGGTTCAAATGGCTCTAAGCACAATGGGACTTAACATAATATGAGGTCATCAGTCCCCTAGACTTAGAACTACTTAAACCTAACTAACCTAAGGACATCAGACACATCCATGCCCGAGGCAGGATTCGAACCTGTGACCGTAGCGGAAGCGCCTAGAACCGCTTGGCCATAGCGGTCGGCTATTCACACATAAAATCAAAGGGTGATATCGATAGCGTATCTGAAACTGATTCCCTATTTCTAGATTTGCAGGGGGCATTCACATGAGCGACTTTATCATATTGGGTGCTTATGGAGTATCGTCTCAGTTGTGCGACTGAATTCGTGATTTCCTGTCAGAATACGTTTGGTACTAACTGACGGGAAGTCATCTAGTGAGCCGGCTGGAGTGGCCGTGCGGCTCTAGGCGCTACAGTCTGGAACCGAGCGACCGCTACAGTCGCAGTTTCGAATCCTGCCTCGGGCATGGATGTGTGTGATGTCCTTAGGCTTTTTAGGTTTAATTAGTTCTAACTTCTAGGCGACTGATGACCTCAGAAGTTAAGTCGCGAAGTGCTCAGAGCCAGCCAAGTCATCTATTGAAACGGAATCGGTACCTGCGGCTCCCCGAGGAAGGCCCTCTGCTGTTCTTAATCTGCTTATTTATGAGACAGCCTGAGTGCCTTATAAGGTTGTTTACAAATGGTGCTGTCGTTTACCGCCTAATAAAGACTTCAGAAGCTCAGAACGAATTGCATAATGATTCAGATAAGATATACGTATGGTGTGAAAGGCCCGCCCAGTTAGCCGTGTGGTCTAACGCACGGCTTCCCGGGTTTTGGAAAGAGCGCCTGATCCCCGGCACGAATCCGCCCGGCGGACTTGTGTCGAGATCCGGTGAGCCGGCCAGTCTGTGGATGGTTTTTAGTCGGTTTTCCATCTGCCTCGGCGAATGCGGGCTGATTCCCCTTATTCCACCTCAGCTACACCACCTTTACTCTAGCACGCAAACGTAAGGACTACACTCGTCGGGTGTCGGGTGACGGGGGGGGGGGGGGGGGGGGCGCGTCCACCGGGCACCGGGGGCGGGCCGAACCGCACAATAACGCTGAAAGAGTGGTTCGGTATGGGGCGGCGGAGGGGTGAAGTGGACTGCGGTTGTCGTCGTGAGGTTGTGGACCACTACGGCTGCATACAATACAATACAATATAATGGTGTGAAAAGTCGAATATGACCTTAAAAAATAAAAAATGTAATTTCCTTAAAGAAAATTTCCTAAAGATAATTCATTGTATTTCAGTTACACGATAAATTACACAAATTTAAAGATTGTCGATTCAGCCTAATAACCACGGGCTGCATATGAGAACCACATAACTCGAGCCTATCAAACAGAACATATTGTGGGGAAGGAGAACCAAAGGCTGTGTTTTAATGGTGGAATACTTAGAAGATGCAAAAAATCTATTACAGAGACAGCCTATAGTATACCTGCCCTGCCGGCCGGTGTGGCCAAGCGGTTAAAGGCGCTACAGTCTGGAACCGCGTGACCGCTACGGTCGCAGGTTCGAATCCTGCCTCGGGCATGGATGTGTGTGATGTTCTTAGGTTAGTTAGGTTTAAGTAGTTCTAAGTTCTAGGGGACTGATGACCTTAGAAGTTAAGTCCCATAGTGCTCAGAGCCATTTGAACCATTTTATACCTGCCCATCCTCTTCTGCAGTATTTCTGCGCGGCATGGGATCGTTACCAGATAGGATGGTCGGAGGACATCGAAAAAATTCGAAGAATGACAGCGTACATTCTACTACAAGGAAACAGGGGAGAAGGTGTCACGGATATGATACGTCAACTGGGGTGTCAATCAATAAAAGAAACATATTGTTCTTTGTAGCGAGATCTGTTAACGCAGTTTCAAACTCCTATATCCCTTGATGCTTGATATCTTTCCGTACGGTGTTGACAGGATAAATAAGCCTGTTGCAAGAGCAGATTAGTGCTACACGATTTCAGAAACTTGATAGGGAATTCACGTTGAGGACTTGGTCAACCAATTCGTCCCATATGAACTGAATAGAACACATCTGAGACGCTATCCCACCAGCTCTTCGTACACACTAAAGCACTCCGTCTTCAGGCCACAAGTGACCCATCGCGACCATCCGACCGCCGTGTCATCCTCAACTGAGGATGCGGATAGGAGGGGCGCGTGGTCAGCACACCGCTCGCCCGGTTGTTACGATTGTTTTATTTGACAGGAGCCGCTACTATTCGGTCGAGTAACTCCTCAACTGGCATCACGAGACTGAATGCATCCCTTCGTTCACAATAGTTCGGCCAATAATTCAAATTAACTGCGTGACCTGTATGTAGACATCTGGTCCCGCATACTTCCGGAAACCGTCCAAGGACTTGTCGAATCCATACCACGCAGAATTGCTGCTGTATTGCGTTCCAGCGTGGGCCAACGCCCTATTAAGCTGCTGGTCATAATGGTTTGGCTCATAAACATATCTACTGAATATTCTAGCTGTATCGTGAATCTGTGTCCATACTGAGCTGTAGGCGCCATTATAAACAGCAGTGTGTGACAGTATCTGGGCTTGGGCTGGTATGTACCACTTACAGTGAGACCATGCCTAAAAAAGCAATTTCTTGTTCAGACGACTCTTCAGGCTGATTATACTTATCTTTCAGCATTCTTCCGCCGAGTGAAGGAACGCAAAGTAAGGAACCAAAACTGACGACTTTGGAACACTGCATCTCAGGTAGTTCGAGCCGCACACTCTACTTGACTGTGTTGTTGACGGCGTGTCGTCCTTCCATGGACCCCTGTAAAAAATCCCATACGGCTCCAGAAATAAGAAATCTGGTTTTGGTATGTGATATCCCAGAAAGGGAGCAGTATTTTTCCTTGTTATTTGCCGAGCTATTTATGTACACTCTAAGACAAAAAAGCGACGCAGCACTAAGGAATTATCCGAATGGGACAGACGTCGGTAGATATGACTTAAATTTACAGACAAACAAATGATCACAATTTCATAGAACTTGGAACTTTTACAAGTTGAGCAAGTCATTAACGCGTTGGTCCATCCACGGTCCGTATGCAGGCAGTTCGGTTTGGCATTGATTGAAAAAGTTGTTGTATATCTTCCTGAGGGAAATCATGCCAAATTCTGTCCATTTGTCGTGTTAGATAGTCAAAATCCAGAGCTCCAGACGTTCTCAATTGGGAAAACACCCAGCGACTTTGCTGATCAAAGTAGGGTTCGTCAAGCCCAGGATGACTTGCCATGTAGGGCAACAAAACGGGGCGTAGCATACCGTCGACGAACCGCTGTGCTGCAAGGGTGCCGCGGATGACATTCAAAGGGGCCCTGCTGTGAAATGAAATGACACCCCTGACACACCATACCATGACTCCTGGTAGTGGGGCTTAAGGCCGGTGAAAGTCAGGCTGAGCGGTTCTAGGCACTACAGTCTGGGACCACGCGACCGCTACCGTCGCAGGTTCCAATCCTGCCTCGGGCATGGATGTGTGTGACATCCTTATGTTAGTTAGGTTTAAGCAGTTCTAAGTTCTAGGGGACTGGTGACCTCAGAAGTTAAGTCCCATAGTGATCAGAACCATTTGATCAATTTGAACAGTCAGGCTGGTACCCCAGCGTTTTCCTGGGGGTCTCCAGATACGTCTTCGCTGGTCAGTGGGGCTCATTTGGAAGCAGGACTCATCACTGAAAATTCTACTCCAGTCAAAGAGATTCCAGGCCGACAACATGTCTGGAGGCGGTCCGGACAGCGGTGGGATGCCACAGTAACTGTGGCGGTGTCGGACACGTATCACTGACTGGAGTAGAATTATCTACAGTGATGAACCCCGCTTCGAATTTAGCCCCATTGAGAGCGAAGGCGTGTAGTTTAGACGTCTCGGACAGTAGTAGGATTCCAACCTGACTGTCGCGCTCCATACGGCCCGAGAAACGGGAGTGATGGTCTGGGGTGGCAATTCATTTCATGCCAGGACCCCGCAGGTTGTCAACCGCTGCACTCTTACAGCATAGCGCTACGTCGACGATATTCTACGCTACATTTCGTTGCCCTTCATGGCAGGCTATCCTGGGCTTAGACTTCAGTGAGATGACGTCCACCCGCACACGGAGAGAGTTTCCATTACTTGTCTTCGTGCTTGCCAAACCCTATTTTGACCAGCTAGGTCGCTGGATCTCCCCCCAGTTGGGAACGTTTGGAGCATTATGGGCAGGACCCTCCAACCAGCTCTAAATTTTGGCCATCTAAAGCACCAATTCGACAGAATTTGGTCTATATCGCTCAGGAGGACAGCCAGCAACTTCAGTCAGTGCCAAGCCCAATAACCGCTTGCACACGAGCCAGAGTTGGACCAACGCATTTTTAACTTGTTCAGTTTGTGAATCATTCAATTATTCTGTAACAGTAATCACTAATTTATCTGTACATGTGCATCAAATCTACCGATTTCCGTCCGATTCGAATAATTCCTCCGTGATACGTCTTTTTGTCTTAGAGTGCATATATTTAAAAAAAACTGTTCAATTTACTTATTAACTACACTGATTAGAAAATTGCACAAAAGCTTGATTTCACATTGATTCCCACGTAAACAGAGCACAGCATACGGGAATCTCCAATAAATAGCAGTCTTCGTTCTCGCATTTACAGCATTTATCACATTTCTTGCTTCTTTTAGCCAAAAATAGCTAATTTTCTCCACCACATCTCAATCGCTTTGGGATATTACTTTTATTTTATTAGGGAATTAAGTTATAAATTAAAATTCCTGTCTGTCTCCGAGAAGAGAATGAGAGGGGAGTTACTTGACATTTTTCCCTCTGTACAGGAGTGTTTTTGGACCTGTTTCATTATAAAGCTACGCCTTTCCAACTATAATTATTGGTGGTCACCAAGATGGTGACGAGCGTTAAAGAAGCTCCTTGGTTTGAAGAAGAAGCTCGGAGTGTAGGAATAGATTCCTAGGAGGTAGTTGGGGGTTAGGACCAACCAGGTAACGGTGACCTTACAGCTCTGGAGAATGCCCTCAGATATCGCTAGTAACACACACAGCTTTCTGCAGGCACGGACGTTTACAGTGGCATCAGAAAATAATGTCTACTCTGATAATCTCCTGGTTTCTTGCTGAGACCGAGTTTTTAAATAATGTCTACTCTGATAATCTCCAGGTTTCTTGCTGAGACCGAGTTTTTAAAATAGGACCTGGGCTGATCACTCACCCTTACTTTTGGCGGTTTCGTGGATTCCTCCCGACATCAGTGCTTAATATTCGTTTTACACTCCTGGAAATTGAAATAAGAACACCGTGAATTCATTGTCCCAGGAAGGGGAAACTTTATTGACACATTCCTGGGGTCAGATACATCACATGATCACACTGACAGAACCACAGGCACATAGACACAGGCAACAGAGCATGCACAATTTCGGCACTAGTACAGTGTATATCCACCTTTCGCAGCTATGCAGGCTGCTATTCTCCCATGGAGACGATCGTAGAGATGCTGGATGTAGTCCTGTGGAACGGCTTGCCATGCCATTTCCACCTGGCGCCTCAGTTGGACCAGCGTTCGTGCTGGACGTGCAGACCGCGTGAGACGACGCTTCATCCAGTCCCAAACATGCTCAATGGGGGACAGATCCGGAGACCTTGCTGGCCAGGGTAGTTGACTTACACCTTCTAGAGCACGTTGGGTGGCACGGGATACATGCGGACGTGCATTGTCCTGTTGGAACAGCAAGTTCCCTTGCCGGTCTAGGAATGGTAGAACGATGGGTTCGATGACGGTTTGGATGTACCGTGCACTATTCAGTGTCCCCTCGACGATCACCAGTGGTGTACGGCCAGTGTAGGAGATCGCTCCCCACACCATGATGCCGGGTGTTGGCCCTGTGTGCTTCGGTCGCATGCAGTCCTGATTGTGGCGTTCACCTGCACGGCGCCAAACACGCATACGACCATCATTGGCACCAAGGCAGAAGCGACTCTCATCGCTGAAGACGACACGTCTCCATTCGTCCCTCCATTCACGCCTGTCGCGACACCACTGGAGGCGGGCTGCACGATGTTGGGACGTGAGCGAAAGACGACCTAACGGTGTGCGGGACCGTAGCCCAGCTTCATGGAGACGGTTGCGAATGGTCCTCGCCGATACCCCAGGAGCAACAGTGTCCCTAATTTGCTGGGAAGTGGCGGTGCGGTCCCCTACGGCACTGCGTAGGATCCTACGGTCTTGGCGTGCATCCGTGCGTCGCTGCGGTCCGGTCCCAGGTCGACGGGCACGTGCACCTTCCGCCGACCACTGGCGACAACATCGATGTACTGTGGAGACCTCACGCCCCACGTGTTGAGCAATTCGGCGGTACGTCCACCCGGCCTCCCGCATGCCCACTATACGCTCTCGCTCAAAGTCCGTCAACTGCACATACGGTTCACGTCCACGCTGTTGCGGCATGCTACCAGTGTTAAAGACTGCGATGGAGCTCCGTATGCCACGGCAAACTGGCTGACACTGACGGCGGCGGTGCACAAATGCTGCGCAGCTAGCGCCATTCGACGGCCAACACCGCGGTTCCTGGTGTGTCCGCTGTGCCGTGCGTGTGATCATTGCTTGTACAGCCCTCTCGCAGTGTCCGGAGCAAGTATGGTGGGTCTGACACACCGGTGTCAATGTGTTCTGTTTTCCATTTCCAGGAGTGTATATTGTCTCGAAAATCCGGAACGCAGAACATTTCACTTGTGGAGTCGAATATGAGCTCTTCCCATTGCTAGGATTGTGGTACTGCGCTTCTTGTTCGCCTACATCCCCATTATTATCTTCGATTAAGCAATGTTTGGAGTGACTGCTTGATTCACGCCTGTAAGCAGGATAGAGTCAGATACTTCCAAGGCCACTCGGTGCGGTATACGTGCCTTGGATGTCATTTGGCAGCGGAAGCGACGGGTAGACTAGTTGTAACACCACAGCTTCCATTCTCTTCTGTTTCACTCAATGCAGCATTAGATACTGGACTTTTGTGACAACACACAGCACATAACAGATACATGGGCGCAAGTGAGCACAGCCGCTAACAACAGCTCAATAGCAGAACATGATACACATAAGCTGACTCGACAATACAGAAGGCGCAGACGGCAACGGCAGGGTGCCGCATAGTAGGCGGTTCGAGTAGCTCCAGGACTTACGATGAAACGAGTGACAGTAACAATAGTGACACGACATTCACACAAAACACATACAATGTAACACACGTAAAACATGGACATTAGTCAAAGATCATAAATTATATCTCATTACGCTTGAATGTAATTTAAAGTAGAAGTAATTAGTGTTGTGGTTGGCAGGAGAGCCAACACCGTGTTACTAGAGCACGCGTCTTAGCTCACGCAGGCTGGCGTGAGGTCTGGAACAGGACAAGGAATTTAGAATTTAGAAAAACGGACGTAGCTGGTGGAATACTTAACTTTAATCCATTAATGGTGAACGTCGCTCTTGACGGTACATGATTCACAATATCAATAGTAACTGAATATGGCGCCTTGCTAGGTCGTAGCAAATGACGTAGCTGAAGGCTATGCTAAACTATCGTCTCGGCAAGTGAGGGCATATTTTGTCAGTGAACCATCGCTAGCAAAGTCGGTTGTACAACTGGGGCGAGTACTAGGAAGTCTCTCTAGACCTGCCGTGTGGCGGCGCTCGGTCTGCAATCACTGATAGTGGCGACACGCGGGTCCGACGTATACTACCGGACCGTGGCCGATTTAAAGGCTACCACATAGCAAGTGTGGTGTCTGGCGGTGACACCACAATTAGAATAGTCCGTGGATCTACGTTTGTCTAGAATCCGTGTTAAACCTGCATATCATTGTAAAAAAGTACTATAAATGAACACGTTATTTTAAAAGGAATAATATAAATGTAATACAAATGCACTATAAAGGGACATAAAAACACACAACAATATTTCAAACAGTGTTAATATACAACAGTGACACATCATGATAGTACTCAATAAAAAAATTAATAAGTACTCTACTCAAAGAAACTGTTTTTATTACACAAGCTTGTATTTACAAAATTACTGATTAGATTAGCTGTGGCTTGTTCTTTTTTCTATAGCCACGTAAGATCTGTACATAATTTAATCAGATTAGATCGTGGTAGTATATTTTTCCAAAACCACTGAAAATTTGTTTACTTACTACCCGCATAGTACTAATTGTTTTATTATCTACGAAAATTAACATATACTGTACCCTAACAAAAAACCACAATTATATTAGGTTGGATCGTCACTGACTGAAAAAATCGAACTTTTTTAGGAGTGTAGCTCAAGCAGTTAATACTAACACGGTTAGCACCACAACTCAGACGGCGCATTTGAAGTTCAGTACAAAGTCCTCTTCCCCCGTCTTGTTGGTGAAGGGACATCTGTATCTACTCCTTCCTGTCTTCTTTTTGTTCTGTTCTTAAAATGTGCCATAAATATATAATGCCCTACTTCCCAAGTCATGTATCTTTGTTTAAAAAATATGTACAATTGCTGTAAGTAAATAAAATACGTATAAAAAGAGCAGACAAAATGACTCCTCGCCCCACCTCCACGAGAAGCTCCATGGCAACTTACCCACAGCCTCCGCAGCGTAGCACAGTTCCGCAGCTCGAAGAGGGCGTGGGTTCTGACTAGGGAATCTGTGTGGAGCACTACAGCCTGCATAGAGCACAATGAATGGGACAAAAAGAATGAATTCCTGTCACTACAATAATTACTTTATTTCAGCAGTGCACACGTGGGCTGAAAGGTTAACTGTCGCAGTTTAGGTTGACAACACTGAAACAATGAAAAGTAGCCATTGTTAGTATTGAAAATGGTGGCATAAACGATATTAAAGGCTTATTGAGTCACAGAATATGGATAATTGTTGTTAAAAGACTTCTCAGACGAAGTTTGGTAAAGTGCTACCACAACGTCACACCATTGCCAGACGGGCAAAGCAATACGAGGAGACAAGATGCATATGCAAGAAGAAAACCACAGGGTGGCCATCTGTCGCGAATGAAGTGATGGAAAACAATCGTACAGTCTACGAAGAAGTCTCAACAAATCCGCGCGTCGCAATCAACAATTTGGCATACGTTGCACAGGCGCCTGCAGTTCAAGGCTCATAGAATTCAAATGTTTTCGGAGCTAAAACCAGTCGGCAAACCGAAATGGAGGCAATTATACACTGAAAATGAAATGTTCGTATGGCACTGATGGCCGGGAGTCCACCTGGGCAAGTTCGGCCGCCGAGTTGGAAATCTTTTCAGTTGATGCCAGATTGGGCGACTTGCGAGTCGATGTAATGAAACGATGACAACTTATACACAGTCTAAGAGCGGAGAAAATGTCCGACGAGGCCGAAAATCGAACCAGTCTCCACGGCATGGCACTCAGACGCGCTGATCACTCAGCTAGGTGGGTAGACAGTTACGCATTCATTTGCAATCACAGATATAGGTGGATGATTTTGCACACGGATTTGTGTTCTCTGACGATGCCATATTTCACTCAAGGAGCAAAGTGAACATGTAAAATTTGAGAGTACGGAGTACACAAAAGCTGCATGGCTCTTTGGAACGTGAACTTGAGTCTCAGAAATTTAATGTTTTCTGCACCATAATCAATGGCATCGCCTTTTGTCTTTCCTTATTGGCAGAATGTACCTTTACTGGCATGAATTATCTCGATATGATTTCCCTCTGGTTATACCCTCAGCTCACAGTACAAGTATCAGATTTCATTTTGTAGGATGGCAGAGCTTCTCGCATGTAGTCGCCTCAACAAACGTCTTCCATAGTGCTGGATTGGTTATGCTACGTCAAATGATGTGTCGTTCATGTTGTGGCCCCCCAGGTCGCCTGATCTTACACCAATGAGTTTTTGCATTTGGGGATGTATGAAGGACATGGTTTTGGCATGCCCATTCCTAAAGGACTTACAGCAGTTAAGGCACAGGCAATCGGCACGATTAACTGCCCAGATCCGAATACGTTGAAACGAATCTGGCGAGAAATGCCATACCGGGAAGATATCTGTTTTGTCACAAATAGAGCCCACATCGCTTTCGATCTATATACCGAGGTGACAAAAGTCATGCGGTATCTCCTAATATTGTGGTGGACCTCCTTTTGCCCGATGCAGTGCAGCAACTCGATATGGTACCGACTCAACGAGCCACTGCTGCTTCTGTAGCGATCCGTAATTGCGAAAGTGTTGCCGGTGCAGGATTTTGTGCACGGACTGACCTCTCATTCAGAATGTTCTTCAAACGAGTCGCGAACAATTGTGGCCGGTTGCATGGTGCATTGTGATCAAGAAAAAAAATCCATCGTTGTTTGAGAACATGAAGTCCATGAATGACTGCGGATGGTCTCCAAGTACCCAAACATAACCATTTCAGGCCAATGATCGGTTCAGTTGGACCAGAGTACACCGTCCATTCCACGTAAACGCAGCCAACACCACTATGGAGCCACCACGAGCTTGTACAGTCCTGGATCCATTGCTTCGTGGGGTCTGCGCCGCACTCGAACCTTGTCGTCAGCTCTTACCAACAACTAAAGTCGGAACTCAACTGACCAAACACGGTTTTCCAGTCGTGAAGGATCCAACAGTTATGGTGAGGAGACCGAGGCGCTGCAGGCGACGTCGTGCTGTTGGCAAACGCATTCGCGTCGTTTGTTTGCTGCCATAGCGCATTAACGCCAAGTTTCGCCGCACTCTTCAAATGGTTCTGAGCACTATGGGACTTAAAATCTGGGGTCATCCGTCCCCTAGAACTTACAACTACTTAAACATAACTAACCTAAGGACATCACACACATCCATGTCCGAGGCAGGATTCGAACCTGCGACCGTAGCAGTCGCGCTGTTCCGGACTGAAGCGCCTAGAACCGCTCGGTCACCGCGGCCGGCTCTCTGCACTCTCTTAACGGATACGTTCGTCGTACGCTCCACATTGACTTCTACTGTTTTTTCATGTAGTATTGCTTGTCTATTAGCACTGACAAATCTACTCAAACGCAGCTGCTTTATCCGTGGCGAGAGATGGTGCCTGAAATTTGGTGTTCTCGGCACACTCTTGATTCTGTGGATGTCAGAATATTGGATTTCCTTCTGATTTCCGAAATGGAAAGTCTCATGCGTCTAGTTTGAGCTACCACCTCCCGTTCAAAGTCAGTTAATCACGTCGGAAACGCTTTCAAATGAATCACCTGAGTACAAAAGACAGCTCCTCCAATGCACTGCTCTTTTGTACCTTGTATACGCGGTATTACCGCCTTCTGTATACTTGCATCTCGGTTTCCTATGACTTTTGTCACCTAATTGTGTATCTCGGAAATAAAGTGTTGTGTACATAGTTCTGCGAAGTCAGCGCGTACACAACTTTCCCACTAGAGCGCGCCCCGCTAAGCACAACAGCGCAGGCGCAGCGCTCGTCCGTCTCCGCACTACGAGATGGCGCTGCCATAGAGACGGACCAAATTCTGCTTCCGCCGATCCGCGTATTAATATGTAACGCAGCCAATGAGACTGCCGCTAACGTAGAACCTTATCTCCTCACGGATCACACTCGCACAGTGATACATGAACGCGCGAGGTATTATAACGAGTGTACAGACCTCCGATTAGTCTGTCTGCATTTGTCTGCACCAGTCTGTACCAGTCTACATTAGTCTGTACCAGTCTACATTTGTCTGTACCAGTCTATAGTCAAGTTTCAGTCTGCGCCTAATAAGATTACCATATTCCTGTACATAGCCATGAAGATAAATTTATAGACACTTTTGCCAAGTATCAGAGATATGTGTGAGAATAAGATTATCGTACCAATACCAAATGAACTTGAGATTGTCAATTGTAAATAGCATCCAGAACCAAGTTAAGTAATTTTTATGCTTGTTATTATTTTAATAAATGTGTGTGAAAATTAATCAAGTTCTGTTTAAAGTTGGTCACTGTCAATCTGCTACTCTAAGCGTGCAAGTGGCATTTCTATCGTCTGACGTAACGGCAGAAGATAAACACGCCACGATAAGACCACGAGACATATTGCTAACACTCGCCTACTTCGTTAGAGCGACAAGTCAAACAATCTGATGATGTGTGTACTGAAGGTCTTACAGTACGCACACCACATAAAGTCAGTTCAGTAGTCACAGAAATACTTTCTTTTTGTTCCATCTATCCTGAATCATCCAATAATAAGATTGCGTGCCCTGCTGATAATGCAGCTTTGGTGTAGTTAAAAAAAATTTGGTGTTATATTGGCGAATGCTGAAGATAGGAGTACCAGCTTCCGCTTGAAGCACGTGCTGCGAGCTATGGTGTGGGTGACGTTTCGTACGTCAGAGAGGAACAAACGGTTTCTGCCGCATTTGTCGGTCTGCAGCTGTCAAAAATGGTGAAGGCCAGCGAGCAAGCGTCAGGCGGCGAGCTTCCGGGAAGGGGCGCAATCCGGTTAGCAGCCCGAGGCCGGGGCCGGAGGCGGCTGTTTTATGCCGGTATTAATTGGATCCGATCGGCGGGAAACGTTTAATACAGAGCCGCAAGTGTTTAGCGCCTGCCGGGGGCCGGGAGCGGGCGGAGCCGCGCTGACAGCCGGCCTAATCCCGCCGGGCGGCCCCTTTGTGATGGTAAACCGGCGACTTCATTTGCCGGCTGCGCGCTGCAGGGCTGGCGGGCTAGACTGCTCGGCTAGCCAGCAGGCGCGCCGTAATCCGGCGCCGCGCACGCGCCCACAGTCGCGTCACCGTCGCCGCGCAAACACGCGACGCGCGACAATTAATTCACTCCCCGCCCGCCGGGACACTTTGTCCCGCGTGTTCCGCCGCCGTCGGAGCGTTTAATGCGCTGTCGGATAGATATCTGCGTCCCGTCTCGCATTTGTGTTCCCGTTCCTCTCTGCTTCCCTACCGTCAGGAATCAGTGCGGGTGTTATGCTAATACGACGAACTGCTATATAGGCACTTGCTTTTGTGATATGTATCACTGCGAGCGGACGTGTGATTCTAAGAATTGTACATATGGTAATAACCCTCTCTATTAGTGGGGAAGGCAGCTTTCTGCAAAAGGGTACCTGCTGAACTGGAAGAGAAAACCTATACGAGTGTTCTTAGCTGTAAAAGCTTGCATTCTTGCGGCTATAGATTTCCTTGGACCATTGCGAACCTTGTTTCCAGTGGAAGCTCTTCGTTTTTTGTATTTTTAGAGGACGTAGTATGCACCAAAACAATAAAAAGCATTTCCGGTAACCATGGGCTCTAAAATACGTACCTTAAGAGATATCAGCACGTATGCAGTAAAAGAGATTTGTTTCACACTAACGAAGATGAACAAGTGCTCTCAGCTCTTAGGGTATACATTTTAGATCGCAGGTTTACTAGGCCTTTTTTTCTTGTTTTGGTGAAGACTTCCACCTCCCAAACTATGGAGAGCAAAGATTTTGCAGTAGATGATGATGATGATGATGTTTGGTTTGTGGGGCGCTCAACGGCGTGGTTATCAGCGCCCGTACAATTTCCCAACCTTTGCTCAGTCCAATTTTGCCACTTTCCTGGATGATGATGGAATGATGAGGACAACACAAACACCCAGTCATCTCGAGGCAGGTGAAAATCCCTGACCCCGCCGGGAATCGAACCCGGGACCCCGGAGATTTTGCAGTAGAAGAGATCTGTTTCATAACATCGAAGATGAGCAAGTGCTCATACCTATCGAGGTTGGTTGATTGTTGGGGAAGGAGACCAGACAGCGAGGTCATCGGTCTCATCGGATTAGGGAAGGACGGGGAAGGAAGTCGGCCGTGTCCTTTGAAAGGAACCATCCCGGCATTTGCCTGGAGCGATTTAGGGAAATCACACCTATCGAGGTACACACCTTAGAGCCCGTGTTTACTACACTCCTTTTCCTTGTTTTTGTGTAAGGAACCCGTCCCTGAACTTTTTCTGTGCTGCTTTTTTTTTGCGGGGAAAGGGGGGGGGGAGTCGCCCTGCATGGGTCTACTGATATCCGGAACATTACTGGCTTTTCCAGCCATCATTATTATCAAGTAAAGCGTCTTATCTAGTACAACTGGCAGCTCACGTCATTGGAAATTATTGATCCATGTATCTGACCTATTAACGCAACATATGTCGTTTGCACACGGCACAGTAGTTTGGGGTTGTGTTGTTTATGGCAAGAGACCAAACTGTGAGAGAGGAACCATCCCGGCCTGGAGTGATATAGGGAAATCACGGAAACCCTAAATCAGGATGGCCGGACGCGGGATTGAACCGTCGTCCTCCCGAATGCGAGTCCAGTGTGCTAACACAGTAGTTTGGTGCGTGCCTTTCTTTGGCTGACATGAGTGCTGCGGGATGATTCTACACTCCGATTGTCCGCTGAGATTCGCATGTGCGTCAAAAGTTATAACTTCAGTCCTTACTGTTCATTAAATAAAACGTCAAATATGCATGTGTGTAAGTATAAAAGATCTTTCATCAATGTAGTCATTAGAAGGCAACAATGAAAATAGCCTATGGGTAACATTTAAACCTAAGAAAAGTTAAGAACAGCCTGAGTCACGTGATGATTGTTGTATTGTTAGAAACGATGCACCATGTTAGTGATTGCTACTGAAGGTGGTGGAGTCCTAACCTTGCTGGTAGGCAATAACGTTTAGTGCTGGTTCGAGGGCTAAGCAGCTCAATTTCAGATTTCGTCGGCAATTTGTGGAAGCATGCCGAAAGACTACGAATAACACAATAGGTACATACTAGAAAAGCTATTACCTATTGCTCATGAGTGTGTGAATAGCATATTTATTATATGCATGGATTATTTTACGTGCAGCTGCTCCGGTCGCAGGTTCGAATCCTGCCTCAGGCATGGATGTCCGTGACGTCCTTAGGTTAGTTTGGTTTGAGTAGTTCTAAATGACTGATGACCTCAGACGTTAAGTCCCATTGTGCTTAGAGCCATGTGCGCCATTTTTTAATTTACATCTGGATTTGTAGATCGGCTGCTGATATGGGCACACAGCTTTGTAATCCTTCTCTGTCCCTCGCACATTAGGACCATTTGATTGTAGTCGCTATAGTTCATTCCACTGACAACAGTTTGTGTTCTGGGCATCTCCATTTTTTACCAACAATTTTTCTTTCGATGGTGTTTTTTATTTTGTAGCATTACCTGTACAATTAATTTAGTTTTGCTTGTACGGTGTTACTCAACATTGTTTACCCGGTAATGCCTTTTAGTATTTGTTCATTAGATTTTCAAAGCCAGGATTTTATTGGCTCTTCTCAACACTCACATCTCTCTTGCTTTTAATTCTTTTCTTCTCTTGTTTCCCCGGAGCTCCCTCATCACAACCATAGCTTAAAATGCTCCAAAAATGTTTCCATGAATTTCTTTCTTGTCTCTATGTTAAAACAGTTTTTTATTAATAAATTACTGTGAACGCTTGTTTAGTCATTACAAGTCTTCTTTTAATATCCATTATATTTCTGTTGTCATCTATTATACTTCCGACATTTACTTGCAGTAGCATTTTATTTCCTGTGTTAATGCTTGCATTTCTTTGTCTGTCTGATTTATCACTCAGCATTGCTTTAGTCTTATTGACGCTTATTTTCAGTTTGTGCTTGACCTAAGTGTTATCGACTATGTAACGTAATTATTTGCCTGAGCCTGAAGATCCGAGACACATAAAGCAACAGTCTGTTTTAGCTCATTAGCTAGCGCATGCTGCGAGATAAATCATCGGCAACCCTATCGATAACGGTATTTTTATAACGCAGTTTCTTCACAATTCACAACGTTCACAAGAATTAGGGGAAGAATCGTATCAACGTTTGATACGTTAGACTATTTTGATACGGGCAGTTCCTGTCATCTTGTTGCGTGAGTTGAGATCTTCGCTTTCAGTGAAGGCAACAATTAAAATTATTTGCCGTCTGTTGGCTGTATTATGCATTACAGGGTCAGGTGATGACGTGAGTACCGGTCTCCCAGTGTTTTCTACTGAAGTTCACAGATGACAGTTGTGGACGCTGTATTCAACTAAGCACCATGAGTGCGACATCTTCATTCAGAGCAAGTTGCTAGGGCGGTATGTTGGATCAAAGAAGGATGCGGTTCTGGCGCTGCAGTCCGGAACCGCGGGACTGCTACGGTCGCAGGTTCGAATCCTGCCTCGAGCATGGGTGTGTGTGATGTCCTTAGGTTAGTTAGGTTTAAGTAGTTCTAAGTCCTAGGGGACTTATGACCTAAGATGTTGAGTCCCATAGTGCTCAGAGCCCTTTGAACCATTTTTGAAAGAAGGATGAACTTCCGGTAGCGATGCTTCAGATGCCAATACGTCTCCACGTGTCGTCCATAGGTTGTGGAAACTCTACAGAGAGGCAGGTCAGTACACGTGGCTAGTTGGACAAGGTCGCTGACGCATTACAACCCCACGTGAAGAACGATATCCGGCCACCTTTGCGTTGCGACCTCTTACGGATACCGCTGGAGCACTGCAAAACCATCTCATAAGGGCGACTGGAGCCGTGGTGTCCGATCAGACTGTAATGAACAGGTTACTGTTCGATTACCCCACCTGACACGAAGATGTCTTTCAGCTCGGCCTCTGTTCTGCCTTTTCCACATCAACTGACAATTCCGTCGCTGGTGAAACGTGCTACACACAGGCGAGTCCTGATATACTCTGACGCAAGGTGGTGGCCGTGTTCGTGTGCGAGGACTCTTGGTGAGCGGTACCCGTCAAACGTTGTAACGTTCTGTGATGTTGTGTTGAGGCTTCAGTGTTAACAGCCATACGGATCTTGTCGTTGCCCATGGTAGCCTTACCGCCAGGTAGTACATCGAACGGATGCTGTCGGAGCATGTAGTGGCTGTTGCGTACGGCGGTGGCCCTGAATACCTTCTAACGCCACGCCCCATATGGCGGGTGTCAGCAGAGATCTTGAGAGGGCTGGACATTGAAGTACTGGAACGGCTGGCGGTAGAGTACCGACCTAAACCCCATCGTGCAACAGACATACCTGAGAGACGTATTCATTGTTGTCCTGTTCCACGACATACTCTCCAACTCTCCAAGAACTTTCATGGGCTCTCAGTGAAGAATGAGAACGGATAACATAGGATGACCTCTGTAGACCTATACGAAGCATCCCACGTAGGTATCAGGTAGTAATAAACGCTCACGGATGGCACATACGTTACTCAAGCTCTCAAAGTCTAATGAAAGGCATCCAGGATGACGGGACGAATGTTCGTTTTCACTCTGTTTTCGAACCTGTCTCGAGAATGTAATGACGTTTTGTTGTGTACTTAATTTGTGAAAGGTAAAGGTATAATTCGGTAACATAGCCAGTCCTCAATTATTGCTAAATGGAGTATGGTACACCCAAAGTCGTGTTCCCCTAATTCTTTTAAGCAGTGTATTTATCCCTAGGGATGCAGCGAAATGATTAGGCCAATTGATATGCACACTACTGACCATTAAAATTGCTACACCACGAAGATGACGTGCACCAGACGCGAAATTTAACCGACAGGAAGAAGATGCTGTGATATGCAAATGATTAACTTTCCAGAGCATTCACAGAAGGTTGGCGCCGGTGGCGACACCTACAACGTGCTGACATGAGAAAAGTTTCCAACCGATTTCTCATACACAAACAGCAGTTGACCGGTGTTGCCTGGTGAAACATTGTTGAGATGCCTCGTGTAAGGAGGAGAAATCACGTTTCCGACTTTGATAAAGGTCAGATTGTAGCCTATCGCGATTGCGGTTTATCATATGGCGACATTGCTGCTCGCGTTGATCGAGATCCAATGACTGTTAGCAGAATGTGGAATCGATGGATTCAGGAGGGTAATACGGAACGCCGTGCTGGATCCCAACGGCCTCGTATCACTAGCAGTCGAGATGACAGGCATCTTATCCGCATGGCTGTAACGGATCGTGCAACCACGTCTCGGTCCCTGAGTCAACAGATGGGGACGTCTGCAAGACAACAACCATCTGCACGAACAGTTCGACGACGTTTGCAGCAGCATAGACTATCAGCTCGGAGACCATGGCTGCGGTTAACTTTGACGCTGCAACACAGACAGGAGCGCCTGCGATGGTGTACTCAACGACGAACCTGGGAGCACGAGTGGCAAAACGTCATTTTTTCGGATGAATCCAGGTTCTGTTTACAGCATCATGATGGTCACATCCGTGTTTGGCGACATCGCGGTGAACACACATTGGAAGCGTGTATTTGTCATCACCATTCTCGGTCACCTTTTGTTCGCATTGACGGCACTTTGAACAGAACACGTTACATTTCAAATGTGTTACGACCCATGGCTCTACCCTTCATTCGATCCCGGTGAAATCCTACATTTCAGCAGGATAATGCACGACCGAATGTTGCAGGTCCTGTACGGGCCTTTCTGGATACAGAAAATGTTCGACTGCTGCCGTGGCCAGCACATACTCCCGATCTCTCACCAATTGAAAACGTCTGGTCAATGGAGGCCGAGCAGCTGGCTCGTCACAATACGCCAGTGACTACTCTTGATGAGCTGTTGTGTCGTGTTGAAACTGCATGGGCAGCTGTACCTGTACACGCCATCCAAGCTCTATTTGACTCAATGCCCAGGCTTATCAAGGCTCTTTTTACGGCCAGAGGTGGTTGTTTTGGGTACTGATTTCTCAGGATCTATGCACACAAATTGCGTGAAAATGTAATCACATGTCAGTTCCAGTATAATATATTTTTCCAATGAATACCCGTTAATCATCTGCATTTCTTCTTGGTGTAGCAATTTTAATGGCCAGTAGTGTATTTGGAAGGACGTCACTTAAAATTTCCATCGGGCCATCCAGATTTAGGTTTTCCGTGATTTCCCTGAACTGCGTAAGGTGAATGACGGGATGGTTCATTTGCGATTTTCTTTTCCGTCCTTTCCAGTCCGAGCTTGCTCTCTGCCTCCAGTGATGACCTAGCCGACGTGATCCTGAACACCTATCTCCGTGCCTTCCTTCGCAGTATCTGTCCAAACAAGAACGATTTTCTTATTCTTATCATTTCTGCTAATATCCACTGCTCTATTACCCGTAGAAAAACTCATTCGGTCCTAATTTTGTCAGGCCATTTCACTTCAAGCATTTTCCCTATAACAACATTTCAAAATATTTTTCTTCTTACTTTGTAACAGTCCCTGATTCGCCGCCCTATGATACGAGTATTACTCTCCAGACCAAAATGTTTGGTGAACCTGTTTCTCAATTCCATTGGAATTTCTTTTGGTGTCCACAATCCTATCATTTTCAGAAGCTCTATTTCCCGTAGATATTCTACTTCTTATTTCCTCCTCATAGCTTTCATTTTCTGTCACCAATCTTCCTAAGTACCTACAAAAATTTTACTGGTTCCTAGGTCTTTCCTTATAATTATAATTTGACTGAACGTTTCACTCTGAGCTTTCCCAGTTGCACCCATTTGGCTTAAATGCATGTATTGTTGGAGTATTTAACTTGTCACATTTCATAGTAGTCAGGATTGTTTGCTCGTATAAACGGAAGTGACCTGGCGAGAATTATGTTGAACTCGCGAACGTTGATCTAATATATGATCACCCACACACTTTGAGAAACTGAGACGTTGACTGCCACTTTGAGCGACATATTCGATATTTCAGGCATTGCTCCATCGTCTATGAGAATAAAAAGGGTGGGAGATCACTTTAACACCTTCCTGCCCAAACTACGAAAAGTGTACCAAAGGATTTAATATTTGGAGAGAATGTTACCAAAGCAACTAATAAAAGAATAGCGCATTGTAGTACATATATTTCTTTTAATTTATGTACAAAACACAAATAGAACTTCTGAGCCCAGTCGGGACTTTTGCGTATCGCATTATTAATACCACTTTACATCAACTAAAACGAAGCGAAACTAGATTATAAAGATCAGAACAGTCATATTAATGCTCTTTCACGCCATCAGTGCCTGTAAAGTCTATGACGAAATGGACAACACAGTAGCTGGACAGCCTCTCATCCTTTTCTGTCCTCTGTGGGCAGAGATATTGAACTGTCACAACCGAAGACCTTCCTATGCTACAGCAGAGGTACACAGACGTCCCGAAAGGATGTCAGTGCATGAATTCAACTCCGTGCTGTGGTATGACTAGAAAACCACGGGACTTGTAAGTTCTGTCGTGGAGGAAAAGATTAAGAAGTCATGTCGTACAGCCAAATAATAAGAACACTGATCCTCAGTTGGCCCTTCTGTCATCCTGGGACTTGGTCTCGGTTACACCACTCCTACCTTATCTGTGGTCACTGCCTTAGTATGGCGTATTAGCCTTCGATTGAGCTAACAGACTATTTTGTTATAATTACTTCAACGGGAATTGTCTGATCACATTAATAGGCTGCACCGAACAGAAATTGTTTTCATCAATGTTTTCTGTCGTATTCGTTGTCTCTGTTGTGCGTGCATTTCTATATGAGCTTATTTTGTATTTAATTCACGTAAACTGAATAAAATATTTTTATCTATTTTACACTGTACAATTAGAGTTTGACGATATCGATCTCTTAAAAAGGAAATCTAACATTTTAAACACCAGCTGGTTCACAGGAAATATGTAGACTCACCTGGCAATATAAGCCTACAGAGAAGAACTCTAAGCAACGTTGAAAATAATTTAAATGTTGTTTTGGGCAACATTTGCAAGATGATTATTAAACGTTGAGGTTTTTCAACCACTCAATCCTGAGGTGCAAATTGATAGCTTTAGAATCAAATGCAAGAATAATCATTGTCATTCGCCATTTTTCCACCAATTGCACTTATATGCCTCCTGACTGGATGTCTCGCATTATTATTTACTATCTCATGTTCACCCTGAGGTCTCTGACACTTCAACGAACTTTAGGGTACACCAGCCATCATCTCCTAGCTGTATTCAGAAAAGTGCATCAAAGTCCACGTTGAATAAAATGTTCTCGCGCTTCGATTCGCGTCAAGTGGTTAAAATTCCACGATATACAGGACATAAAATCCCGTCTGAAGCCTGCGATCATTTTTGTGCTAATAATTGGCAGCCAATGCTGTAAAATCGCAATAAAGTCATGAGATGTTCAGTTTGACTTTCTGGTAGATTAAATCAAAACTCAACTTTCGTGCCCAGGGTCGGTGAGCCACGGACCTCGTAGAAATGGGAACAGCCCCACACACTCCGACACCGCGTAGAGACCGCCGGCGGCCCCGGCCAAATTCCTCCCTGCTCCACGCCAACCGACCGACTGGTCGCACACCGCCCAGCTGGAAACTATAAGCGCCAGGTCAAAGATAGTCCAAGGTGCGAATATCGATACACACTGCTGCTGCCACCTGCGGAAGGAGAGGATAACAGCATAATCACGATAACCGCGGGAAATTAAACACAGAATCGCAACAAAGGTTTAATCCAGCGTATAGCATGAGCCAACCACGGCTCAGCCGAATTGTAACGAAAGATGCAAGTTGCTTGGGACAGCCTATCGCAGATGCAAGACGACTCATTTATGATTATCTGCATGTGAGAATACACGCATGCGTTGCCGCCAGAGGGTGGCGTACTACGTACTGATGTGATTCTTTGGACCGCATTATCGTGACGTGTGTGATTCATTTGGTCTGAATTTGTTATCATCTACACTCACAATGATGAGTTACCGTCTTAGGAGAAGAAAAACTTCTTGGCCAAGATCGCAATAAAGCTCCATATCGTGGACGACCAGTTTCGGTAAACTATGTTACCATCACCATATCTTCGTAACATAATTTACCGAAACCGGTCGTTCACAATACGGAGCTTTATTGAGATCTTGGCTAAGAAGTTTTTCTTCTCCTAAGAAAGTTAATACAGATCGCCCCTTCACACTCAGTATGAGTAAACTGATGAGCTACCTGTCACATCGATTGTCAAGAAAGTGACCTTGTTCTCAAGGGAGCTGCATTTTTTTCCGTCAGTCTATGGAGCCATGGACATGCAACCCTGGACAGTGAGCAACCACAACTATATCCACTGGGATTGTCGGTTTTCGAATCTCTATTATTAGTTGGAGCTCACATTAAGAGAACTGGTTCGTGAACACAAGGCGAAACCTTGAAAAATGTGTCAGTTTTCTAAAAAGTGTAGCTCAAAGAATAAGAGTTATAAGCCCATTTAATTCTTACCATTTATAACACATTTTTTGGGAACAGTTTAATGTACGAAACAGTTTTTGGTCTCACACATTTTTCTGAATTGTATTTTTTTGTTGTTGCAAGAAATAAACCGCGTTAATTATTTATGTACAGCGTAGATACACCTGACTCGAAGTAAAGAGAAAGTAGGAGCTTGATATTTTTCTGGAAGTTTTTTGCACTTTAATGTTTATAGCAGACGTTTAAAAAAATTTCTCTGCTGTAAATTACGGATCAAAAATTGTTTTAATAATGAGTATGCAAAATTTCAGCAATTAACTCATACCTTTCCATAAGAATAGTCTATTTTTTTAGTTAAGTATGTTTGAAGAAAGTATACAAAATTTTAGCCCTCTATCTTTAATAGTTTTTAACCAACGTTTACAAAAACAAAAAAGTAAATTTCCATGAAATTCAAATTAAAGTTAAACCTTACTCTGGCGTTTGTCTCCCTCCCTTTTCCTTTTCAGATTTGTTCTTATTCTACCAGAACAGTTTTTGGTATCCGTTCCGATTCAAAGTTGTTAAAACTCGTGTTTGACTTTGGAGTCCTAACCTGTCGTTACTTCTCTAACAATCATGTTTCATTAAGACATTGGAGGTTAAAAGTCATAAAAACAAACAATTGAGAATAAAATACTTTTGTTAACAGTGTTGTCTGTGTGACATGCGTCATTAAATTCCGCTAATTTTGGAACTTTCTTCGGCCCTATTTCCTTGAGACAAACCTTTTCTTGATTAGAAAACAAGAGGGCATTTTATAAGAGCAAAATTAAAAAATACATTGTTTTGCACTTATTCACGTGAAATGTGTTCGCAGTTACGAACGTGGACAAGCATCAGGTATACAATGGAAAGGCGACAGTAAAACTCTTTGTCGGACGGGATTCGAACCCGGATTTCCCACCTATCGCGAGCGGTCACCTTACCAATTTTTTTATCTAATAGGTATCAAATAATATGACTAGTGTTGAAAAAAAATATACTACATTAAAAATAGAGATGAGCGGGACTCTATCAGCGATCCACTGATTACGTTACATTTCCCATATATATTCTAAATATTTTTTAAAAATGCTTAGCAGTCTGGGTTATACAGAAGGGGGTAAGGGGAAAAGTGGACGGCCGGCCGCGGTGGCCGAGCGGCACAAGGCGCTTCAGTCTGGAACCAAGGGGCTGCTACGGTCGCAGATCGGTCGCAGGTTCGAATCCTGCCTCGGGCATGGATGTGTGTGAAGTCCTTAGGTTAGTTAGATTTAAGTAGTTCTAAGTCTAGGGGACTGATGACATCAGATGTTAAGTCCCATAGTACTTAGAGCCATTTGAACCATTTTTTTTTTTTTAAGTGGGCAGAGGTCGCAAACCGAGGTCTGTCCACAGTGGCCCCGTCACACCTGTCCCCGTTACACCTTGAGGAAAAGGGAGAGAAGGTGAAGGATGGAGTAAATCACAAGGAAAGATAAATATCGTAGCCTATACCTAGAGAATTTTTTATTTTATTTATGTACTTTTTTCTTCATGACTAACCAAATGGGAAGATCTGTAGTATTCTGCGCTAAGTCGGAGGAGGAGCATTAAATGACGCTTCTAGCATGTGATGGATATTGAGGAGGAAAATGAAAAACAGAACAGTAACAGAAACCACGGACGTGACGCACCATCAGACTTGGCGCTGGGTCGCCCGGCATATCTTCTCGTTTCAGTCCGTGTCGTAACACGTTCGTTCGTTAAAGTGTATAATCAGTCATCCCAACTTCTTTTGACCAGGACGTTCCAGCTCTACCATTAGGCTATCAGAGCACGCTTCATTGTCAGACCCACACTTCCATTCGTCGTCAACAATGTGTCTACTACCCGTACTCGTACACCCAGTATGTAAATTGCCGTACAGGGGAGACATTGTAATTTATTGGAAGCCGCTTGGCCGTTGTCGGGGGATACATACGATATTGCAGTGCCAAAGTACGATGCCTCCATGGCTACCTGTGTTACCAACTGTCCATCACAGTGGAAGCAGAAAGATGGATGCCGAGAAGAAAACTGCCCATACTGTCGTAATAATTACGAAACTCGGTTTTGGATCCAAATCGGCATATAAACAATAATCATGGCGACGCATTAAAATATGTTCCATCTTCTTGTCACGTAGCCAGGACCCAGTTTTACGTTTTGAAATAGCTACGTATTCTTGTGCACCATCTGACAATGGGCCTGAAAAGGTTCGGAAACCGTTCATGGAAAAAATAACTATTTCGAAAAAGCCACTGGTTGCAGTTTTCTGTACTTATACAGGGTGAAAAGTATTTAAACCGACAAACTCTGGTAGATTGTAGGGGACATCAAAACAAATATTTTTCCCTAATTTCATTTTCTTCTATGAGGATTATTTAAACCGGTGGAGGCCGTATTACGCTCTTCAGTTGTAGGCAACTGCTGTCCACCAGTGTAGTAGTGCATTGGCTCTGTTTACTAATGGAGCGATACACCTGGAGTGAGTACACTGATATGGTTGGTGCGTACTACGTTGCGCACCACAACGGACGAGCTGCACAGCGGGTTTATCAAAAACAATATCCTAATCGCAGTATCCTGCATCATAGGACCTTTGCTGCTTTGTGCCAACGTCTGCGTGAGACCGGGTCATTTAGCAGATTACCTGGACAGGGACGCCGTCGGACGGTAAGAACGCTGCAATTTGAGGAAGTTGTCTTGCAGCATGTGGAGCGGGATCCTTCAACCAGCACTCGTGCAATTGCACGTAAAATGGGGACGAATCAGACGAATGTAAGAACAGTCGTTCGAGAGCAATTACGTTCATTTCACTTACAGCATGTCCACAACCTGGAACCAGTTGATTATTCACCCAGAGCACAGTTTTCCCATTGGTACCTGGAACAGTGTGAAATGCATCCTACATTTCAAAAATGGTTCAAATGGCTCTGAGCACTATGGGACTTAACTTCTAAGGACATCAGTCCCCTAGAACTTAGAACTACTTAAACCTAAGGACATCACACACATCCATGCCCGAGGCAGGATTCGAACCTGCGACCGGAGCGGTTGCGCGGTTTCAGACTGTAGCGCCTTTAACCGCTTGGTCACCCCGGCCGGCATCCTACATTTCCATCCTCTGTGTTCTTTACCGATGAAGCAACGTTCGGGCGTGATAGAGTCTTCAACATGCACAATTCACATGTTTGGAGTGAGGATAACCCACATGCCACAGTTACTAGCGCTCGTGAAGTGCGGTAATGTGTGGGTCGGTGTTGTTGGGGACTGTTTAATTGGGATGTATCTGCTACCTAGGCCATTAAATGGCAGGCACTATTACAATTTTCTCGATAGAGCATTGCCAGAATTGCTGGAAGACGTCCCGCTCCCTATAAGACAACGCACGTGGTTCCAATATGACGGGGCGCCGGCACATTTCAGTCGTCGTGTGCGTCGATTCCTGGACCGACGGTTCCCAGAAACGTTGATTGGACGAGGTGGTCCTGTACCATTGCCTGCTCGATCCCCAGATATGTCCCCTATGGAGTTTTTTGTGTGAAGAGAGATGCGCAACCTTGTTTTCGCAACTTGTGTTGCATCAGAAGAGGATCTGGTTGCCCGGATAGTAGCAGCAGCAGGAACAATTCAGGATACTCCTGGGGTTTTTGCCCATGTTAGACAGAACATGATCCGACCGTGTAACCTTTGTTTACGTGTCAATGGAGGCATTTTGGAAAATCTGCTGTAATTGAAATTGGGTTGTGTTAATATGTTGTCTCTTGGCCATAAAAATTGGAAAAGTGTTTATTGGTTTAATTAATTTGTCGCCAGAGAAATCTTCCTGTACCGGTTTAAATACTCCTCATAGGAAAAAATGACATCAGAGAAAAATATTTGTTTTGATGTCCCCTACAACCTCCCAGAGTTTGTCGGTTTAAATACTTTTCACCCTATATCGTACTTGTTCACGTACTAGGCGCCTTAATATCATTCAGGTAAACCACAGGTAGATCTCGTAGTCAGTCTTATTGGTAAAGTGGAGCAGAAAGTCGCGGTCACGCGTGCAGGTGCTAACTAGGGTGTCCGGACAGTGGGGCGTCGCCTCACACCTGCGGAGGTCTTCTTCGGTTCCAGGAAGGCGCGTCCTGTGCGGGCGACGCGACCTCAGCTTCACTTTAAGACGCGTTAACGCGGGGACAAAGGCGCTGCTATCTGCCGCCCCCCGGCAACAAATCATAGGCGCGAGGAAGAAGGTGGGAGGCGGGAGGCAGAGAGACGCCGACGAAGAGCGGCGCAAGGCGAAGAGCGCGACGAAGCAGCGGCACGGCGGCCGCGCGCTGACGCCGGAGCAGCGCCGCGCCGCGCCGCGCCGAGGGCATAATCTCTCGAGATTGGAATATTCTAATATCGCAGCTGTGGCTCTGTTTGCGCAAGGCTTCAAGTGAAATATTAAAACGGACGGCGGAGCTGCGGGCCTGCGTTTCTCCGCTTCCTCCCTCCCTCCCACCATCCCGCTTCCACTCCGCTCCGGCGCTGCGTCACTCGGCGGCGGCGAAGACAGCGCCAGCGAGTCGCGGCGGCTGCGAGGAGGGAGGGGGACTGTGGGTGGGAGAGCAGAGGAAGAGGAAGGAAGAGAGAGAGAGAGAGACGACAGGAGAGCGCCTTCATCACATTACGGTATTAGCGGCCGCCGCTGCACCAGAATCAACACCGCTGCCTATCAGATGTCTGTTCCGTGTTCCGTTTTTCGCCCGGCGCGGCCCGGGCCGGCGGTAACCCCGGCGGGCAACGGGCGCTCTTTTGGTTTCACACCGGCTAAACCACAAAAGGAGAGTGCAAGCCGAGGACTCTACTCCTCGAGGGCTTCGCCTCCCGCCGCGCCACGCCGTCCCATACCACCCTTCCTTTAGCTTTTCCTCCTTTCTCTTTTTTTTCCTTTTTTTCCCCTCTCCTCTCTCGTTTTAGAGAGCAAGCAGCGGCGGCAGTCGTGCAGAGGAATTTTTCAAGTTTGCCGTGGGAGGCGAGCCCGGTATTTGTTCCAGCAGGGTATAAATTCTCCGCGGTGGGAAGAAGAGGGACGGCCGGCGAGAGTCAAACGCGAGCGTCGTCCGCCAAATGAGGAGCATTAGGGGCTGCCGAGTTCAAACTTGCGCCGCCACTTAGCGGGGATTTACAAATCCC
Source organism: Schistocerca cancellata (assembly GCF_023864275.1). NCBI lineage: Eukaryota > Metazoa > Arthropoda > Insecta > Orthoptera > Acrididae > Schistocerca > Schistocerca cancellata. Next base: position 386,919,971 of record NC_064626.1, on the reverse strand, counting down.
GCCGCGGAACCTCTGCAACTTGTCACCTCGCGCCTCCTCCGCGCCCGGCGGGGAATTACCGAATGCGCTGCTCGGATAAATTTTTACTTGCCGTTGCGCCTCTTTTTTCGCGCGTATTCGTGCTTCGACTGAGATTGTTTCCTAGTACTTTGTGGTTGTCTTTGCATTTCACAGTTACGTTTTGCGATAACATTGCTAAGAGCGTCTCCCGCAAAGTTGTCAAACAGCGTAGACAAGATATTTCTCATGTTGTCACAAACAATTCAGTCCGAAAGTTCTCATTGGTACGCCGAAATAATGAAATCCTTGCTCACACTCTTTTCATTCCTTCTCCTTCTGTTTACTTACCGTGATACGAAGTTGAATATCTCTTCAATGGTACTCCTACGCTGCTCTTGGTCCTTCAAAAATGATTCAAATGGCTCTAAGCACTATGGGATTTAACATCTGAGGTCATCAATCCCCTGGACTTAGAACTACTTAAACCTAACTAAGCTAACGACATCACACACATCCATGCCCTAGGCAGGATTCGAACCTGCGACCGTAGCAGCAGCGCGGTTCCGGGCTGAAGCGCCTAGAACCGCTCGGCCACCATGGCCGGCTCTTGGTCCTTCACACAAGCTCATTCTGCGGTCGAAATAGGTCCTTGCCAAGGAAACAGTCATAGAGGGAGCGCAAAATCTGACCAAAAAATGTCTAAGAATTAACTTGGATATGTAAGTGAGTTCTCGTTCCCCCACCCCCGTTTTCCGTTTTCCTGTCTCTGCATTCTGCATACGAGGTGAAGCCTGAAGCCTTCCCCTCGGCCCACGACTGTAAATCTATTCTTGTCAGTTATTTGTAAAGTGTAAAGCGTCATTCAGCCAATCTGTTGCATGTCACCCTTGTGCAGGGAAGCAAACTCCCAGAGCGAAGTTATTTCGCTTACATTATGGTGATGTGGACATGAGATGTGTGCAAAGTAGAACATTTCACCATCGAGAGTGAGTCAGGGGAAAACATAACATCGGCGTTTGTGGTGAGCCAGACAGCAGACCTCACTAGAAATTTAGTGGGACAGAATAGCTAGACATGATCATGTAACCTTTGCGTGAAGAAAGAAACGCTATTGCCAATGCAACAACAGATACCAAGAGCTCTTACGAACCAGCCCTATCCGATAAAAAAACTTGTTAAGCAAGAACGGCAGTCTGGAACCGCGCGACCGCTACGGTCGCAGGTTCGAATCCTGCCTCGGGCATGGATGTGTGTGATGTCCTTAGGTTAGTTAGGTTTAAGTAGTTCTACGTTCTAGGGGACTGATGACCTCAGAAGTTAAGTCCCATAGTGCTCAGAGCCATTTGAACCAAGAACGGCAGAGTTAGAACTGGTTACAACTTCATAATAACAAAACCAATGCGATCATGACAAGTGATGTCGGGTAAACATTAGCCACTACTTTGCCCCATAAATACTCCAGCATTTTAGCTTGTAACACAGTTGGTCAGATGAATCGGTGGTGTACATAACACTGACACTGTGGCGAGTGATCAATTAATTCAATGTAAAGAAAGCTTCTGATATGAAGGTTTTTATTGCCATGCTCATGCGTATGTACATTGGATTACTAATTTCGACAGGACTAAGCTGCCATCTTCAGATCCACAGAGTAAAGGTTATGAAATCACGTTGTGCGATAAACCCCTCGTTTGTTCTTGTATCATAGTAATGGGCTCATATTAAAAAGACAGTAGAACACATGCCTCCATAAGCGTGGCACATCAAGAAGGACCATACTTTTATGGTTCTGCCTTGCCATGAAGACACAGCTACTTTATATGAGTTAATGTTCTACTCTCTTTTTTAATGAGAACGTTATGATGGTACAAAAACAAACTTGCAGTTTATTGCACAGTGTGATTTCATAGACAGAACTCTGTGGATCTGAAAATGGCACCTTAATCATGTAAAAACTAGTAATCTAGTGTACGTACACGTGAAACGTCCCATTAGAACAATTTATACACGACTGTGCTAATAAACCTCTTACACTATCTGCATTTCAAACAGCTGAGCAAAACTGAACGTACTCAAACATTCACTAAAGTGACACACAATATTTTTAGCGCAACGCAATCTGACTATCAAAGATCCCTGCAAAAGAATGGCCCTGAGTAACATTAAACTATTCCTTTCACAAATAACTTACCTCACAAAAATCTTCATTACTCGAACTACTGCAATACAGCGAGCGCCACTACTGCCAGCTAAATAAAAGATTCAAACTACGGAAGTCACTAACTACTGATAGGGATAGTTAGCAAATGAAAGATTTTAATAGAGAACAAACACTGTATTTACCTTAATAATCATAATATATATAGCAGTTCAATTTCAAAACTTCCGCCATCTCTCTCCCCACATCCACCACTGCTGGCGGCTCACCTCCAACTGCGCAACGCTACGCGCTGTTCACATCCAGCTGCCGCTGCCTAACACTACAATGGCAGACAACAATGCAAACTAGCCACAGGCTGCACACAGCACAGCCAGTGATTTTCATATAGAGCGCTACGTGGCATTACCAATATAAAAATCTAAACAGCCTACTTACACACGTAATGAAGGCAATAAAAAACTTCATAACAGAAGCTTTGTTAAGGGTGTACGTAATGTTCACACACAATTCCCTAATTAAGGTAAAGTGATGTCTGGCACAAGTATGTTGCAGATTTCTTGGACACTACTGAGGAATAGCAGCCACTATTGGGAGAGATGGCTACCTCGCCGTAATCACCAGACACTTCAACAGAACAATCTGTTGCTTTCACAGATGGGTTGTAAGTAGGCTGTTTATGCTTTCTTATTGGCAACGTTACGTAGCGCTCTGTATGAAAATCACTGGCTGTGCTGTGTGCAGTCTGTGGCTAGTTTGCATTGTTGTCTGCCATTGTAGTGTTGGGCAGCTGGATGTGAACAGCGCGTAGCGTTTCGCAGTTGGGGGTGAGCCGCCAGCAGTGGTGGATGTGGGGAGAGAAATGGCGGAGTTTTGAAATTTGTAAGACTGGATGTCATGAACTGCTATATATATTATGATTTTTGAACACTATTAAGGTAAATACATTGTTTGTTCTCTATCAAAATCTTTCATTTGCTAACTATGCCTATCAGTAGTTAGTGCCTTCAGTAGTTTGAATCTTTTATTTAGCTGGCAGTAGTGGCGCTCGCTGTATTGCAGTAGTTCGAGTAACGCAGATTTTTGTGAGGTAAGTGATTTGTGAAAGGTATAGGTTAATGTTAGTCAGGGCCATTCTTTTGTAGGGATTATTGAAAGTCAGATTGCGTTGCGCTAAAAATATTGTGTGTCAGTTTAAGGACAGTCATGTATAATTGTTCAAAGGGGACGTTTCAGGGTGAACCCTATTGTTCAAGTTCAGGAGACCAGCGTCCCTGGTACTTTGGCGGACTAACCAGGGCCTACCTGAACACAGCAACTGTCATCGTCGTTCATCATGTGACAAAGAACTGCGGTGAATGGGAGACGACAGAGCACCTCCCAAAGCTGTGTGTATAAGCCGAACACTCAGTGCCGCTGCATCACAATATTGCCAGCGCCGGAACCATCGCAGGCGGCGAACCACCGTAGCAGCAGCCGGCCGGGAACGGCGAGTGCGGCGTCAGCTATCTTGAGCGGGCTGAGGGCCTTACGACGCGAGTGTTCGACGGGCATCGACAGCCGGTGTCAACAGCGAGGCAAGACAGTGATTGTAATTTATGGAAATAAATAACACATTGTGAGTCTTCTCTCACTGTGGCTACACCGATAACAGGCCAGCACCATCCTTCCAACTGGCAAGAAGCAAAGTGGGAGAATGTCTCCTGACACAGAACCATCTCGATTAACACCATCCCAATAGTCGTCCTCGGCGCGCGGGATTAGCCGAGCGGTCTGGGGCGCTGCAGTCATGGACTGTGTGGCTAGTCCCGGCGGAGGTTCGAGTCCTCCCTCGGGCATGGGTGTGTGTGTTTGTCCTTAGGATAATTTAGGTTAAGTAGTGTCTAAGCTTAGGGACTGATGACCTTAGCAGTTAAGTCCCATAAGAATTCACACACAACACATAGTCGTCCTCTTGCACATCATTCAAAATGGTTCAAATGGCTCTGAGCACTATGGGACTTAACTGCTGAGGTCATCAGTCCCCTAGAACTTAGAACTACTTAAACAAATGGTTCAAATGGCTCTGAGTACTATGGGACTCAACTGCTGTGGTCATAAGTCCCCTAGAACTTAGAACTACTTAAACCTAACTAACCTAAGGACAGCACACAACACCCAGCCATCACGAGGCAGAGAAAATCCCTGACCCCGCCGGGAATCGAACCCGGGAACCCGGGCGTGGGAAGCGAGAACGCTACCGCACGACCACGAGATGCGGGCACTACTTAAACCAAACTAACCTAAGGACATCACACACATCCATGCCCGAGGCAGGATTCGAACCTGCGACGTAGCGGTTCCAGACTGTAGCGCCTAGAACCGTTCGGCCACCCGGCCGGTTACGTCTTTCATTTGATTTTATAAAGTTGTGGAGAGTGTCTTTTCTGTGACTGTGTCCCCTTATATTTTTCCATGCCAGTGAGGAAGATCACGCTGGAAATCGACATTGACTGTGTTTAGTTTTCATTTCCACTACATCTTATATTCAGCCCACCATGTACCTGTAACCACCTTTCTTAAGCGTTGTTGATCGCTGCATTGAATGCATGTGGGGCTCATTGCAAACGCATGCAACTTGAGGAATTCAGGCGGAGCTTCTTGCCTCAGCTCTACAGTAGAGGCCTGAGAACAGTTCGAGAACTTTCTCGAGGCATCACTCGGGCGGAACATCGGAGGGTTATCTACGCTGGTTTTCGTAACGGATGCCCTCGCGATTGGCTTTGTGGGTTAGTTCAGATTTTAGATGTTGAAACCATGGAAAATTCTGAGAACGAGTAAACAGGCGTCGTCTTCCCTGTCTTCCGATTGAAAGCGTCTGGCACCACCGAAAATTTCGTCTTCTTGACTAGTCAGTCCGCCCCCTTCAAGTTTTTCAGTCTATGTACTAAGATGCGAGAAAGGTGAGATTTTGTACTGACATAGTGAGTCGTGAAAGAGTTGCTAAGCTGTGCTTATGGTGAGCATGCTGTGCCGTCCTAGCGCGCACTTAGACGACGGTATTGAATGGGAGTTAGCTTAAATTTTTCGAGATAAGAACTTTATGTAACTGTAAATTCATTTGTTAGAAGCATTATGGGGTTGTCACTGGTGGTAATTTTATCATCAGTTAACTAAATTTAGAGGGGGAGTACTTGTTCTTTACTTGGTCACGATTCACTTCATGCATCGTGATTCCTCTGCGAGGCACAAGTCACTTTCAACGACACAACTTTGACTAGGAAATGGCGATTATTATCTTCCACTATTCTTGCATCTTTGCATTTGAGCATATAAGCGTACTAATTGCGGTCCTGACCTAGTCTAATCCCTGCTGAACATGATTGATTAATACAGTTTGCTCGTATGGAACCATGGAGTTAAGATTTTATACGTGTTACACGTTTAATGATGTTCAGGAGTGCTCTCCACTTTATGAACAAACGCCCTTTAACAATCTAGTTGGTTAAACTTTTCCTCAACGTGCATATCAGCACGCCACCCTCCCTTCTTTGATCACTAACCTCATGCACATTGTAAGAGAAATTTCAGAGACTTCAGATGATATAGCCCTCAAGGATAGGTAAAGGCCGGCCGCGGTGGCCGAGCGGCTCTAGGCGCTTCAGTCTGGAACCGCGCGACTGCTACGGTTGCAGGTTCGAATCCTGCCTCGGTCATGGATGTGTGTGATGTCCTTAGGTTAGTTAGGTTTAAGTAGTTCTAAGTTCTAGGTGACTGATAACCTCAGATGTTAAGTCCCATAGTGCTCAGAGCCATTTGAACCACTTTTTTGGCAGGTAAAGAATGTTAAGAAGTGTATTTGTTCAATGGGAAGCTTGCTGCTACCAAAGGGTGGAAAGATCATCCTACGAAAGAATCAGCTACAAATATTTGGATACTCAAGAGACAGTGGGCGTTTTTTTTAGTGTCATCATGACCAAGTAACAACATGAAGAAACGGCATCTACTGAACAGGGATGTAACGTCAACATTGTCTATATGGCAACAGTGCGCTCGGTTCACACAGCCGCCACCTACAAAGCTCAGCCTTGTTCAAAGTTGGCGTCCTTGCTGTTACTTTGCCACGGCATTGTAGGACCTCAAGGTTGGCGAAGGGGTGCGGAAGCAAATACGCCTTTTGACCGAATGACTCCGACTTTTGCTGATTTCTGTTGCCTGGGGATAGAACCAGATGCGATTGCAGAGGCACCGAGTAAAAGTGAACTTTCTCGTGCTTGCAGTCACTGCTTTTAATGCTCACAAGTTGCCGTTGCTGTGATCTGCTGTCTAAATAAAAAGGAATAAAACTTCTGATTAATTACGGGAGTTGTCAGTCTTTGCGCTTATAGATAGCTGTATTCTCCTTATCTAAGCTGAATGATCTGCCATTGGGTACCTTTTACTTCAGGTATGGACAACCTTTGCTGACCCGCGGGCCTGATTGACGTACTCACCTAGACTCGAAGGCCGCTTTATCAGGTAGCTCGACAGCAGCGCTCCTAGCGCATAAAGCCAGTACTACAGCGTCTCTGGCGCTAGGCTAATGTTTATGGGATAACGTACTGATATGGATGGCACCCCATCTCGGCACGTCACGCCAACAAATTATGCCTCAAAACGCGCGTTTTAGAGTGAACACTTTATGTTCACCCCATCTTCAGATGTTTACATTTACTGACGTGTCGTGAACATTGCATCTATACTTAGGACGTTTTACAATAGCTGTCTTAAAATTTTCCTCCGCAATACGCTGTAACCGCGTTAGCAAGGGAACAATGTCCACAACACGTAAATAAATTTAAAAATCTGAAAATGGTTTGTCAGACATCTTGAAATGTCATTATGGAAAAATAAAGGCCTATATAAGCTACTGGTTGCAGATAGTTCATTATAAATTACCTTGAGTAGCAACAGTTGCAGGGTTCTAATACGTCGACAACGGACAAAAATTATTTACTAACTTTAAGGCGAAAAAGAACAGAATAACAAAATACAGCAATGAGATAGACAATTCCAGTCGAGAAAAAAAATTAGGAGTTTACTGATTATTAGCACTACAACGACCGGAAGTCCATAATGATATGTAACAGCTGTACTAACTATAATAAAACTAGAAGCATGCCAAAATAAGTATCGGTTGTATGAGGCACAAAATTACGTATGAAACGACGACTCTTAAGCAGAAGAGACTGAATGTTATTAACAAGCCGGTGTACCATCTATGTCGAGCGTAATCTTAAATTACAACATACTGCAAAACTGTGTGTTTCGTTGTAGTACTTGTAATCAGTAAAACTACGTAATGGCGGATTCAAGTAGAAGATGAAATTGTCGTTTTACGTAAATATCCAATTGCGATTTAGCAAAATTAGAAACGTAGTTCGCTTTCTGAGCTGAGCGCGCGAGCTAAGTCCTAAACCCTTGTGACGTACGCACCCGCCGTCTGTCTGCCTCGCGGGCTTACGGACATACATGGGGTCTCGGTATAGTGTCTCCCGGCTGCTTGTCTCCACATTCATAAGTGGAACTGCTATTTCTCGTTCAGGTAGCTCTCAGGAAGGCTAAGCGAATCCCATCCTAGTCATCTTAGTACGGAGAAATGGTTGGTGATCGTTCCCGTAAACTGTGAATGGGAGACAGATACAGACGACAGACGTTATTAAATCGTTATATTACCAAACATATTCGTTTGAATTTGATAGCAGGCAAATGTTCAGCTACCACCCATGGATTGTCTTCTCTTAACATACGCCTCCTTTTGAAGGTTTCAGATGAAGAGCGTTAAAAAAATTAATAGTTAATCATTATTGTGATTATTTTTAACGAAAAGGTTTTTTAAACTGTCGCTTAACTTGTTACATTAAAAGTTGTAAGGAGATTTTTTTTTCATTTTGGACGAATGGAGGCATTAGGTGATCGTTTCGGCGACTGTTGGATCAACAGAGAGTTTCAGCTCAGGGAAGAAAGGATGGGGAAGGGAGTGGACAGAGGCTTTTCTGAACAAACTGCTCTAGAATTAGCCTTATGTGTTTCAAGTAAAACACCGAAAATGTGATTCAGGCTGCCTGGACTACGATTTGAACGCATTGCACGCATAATACCAATGTTTTAAATATTATGCTACATCTATCAATTTATTATACAATGAGCTGGTTCCCCTCTGAAAAGTTGTCAATGTCGAAAGGACGTTAACGCTAATGACATTAATTGTAGCCTTCCGCCTGTTGCTAACAAAGATTCTGTGCGAAATCTCAGGTGGGTTAGTAGGTTTTGGACGTGTTTGTTAAGTTTTTATCTTATTGAATGTACCAAATTAAGGACTTAATGTGTCAAACCAATAGGAGCCCACAGTAGTTAACGTTGAATTAGAGGCGAGAAATTTTCACATGTTGTTGCGCTGACATGAAACTCCGTAGCAGATGTATGCCGGATTTAGACTCGAACTTGAGAAAGATGGGACTTGCGCGCATAAGTGCACAACCAACTGTTTTCTCCCCTCATCTTGCTCGTCGTTCTTCTCATCATTTGGTCTGCCCGGACGTCATATGACATCCATTAAAATTCATCCTAGAATTCTTCACTTACTTTTTTTTTTAATTACAGAGGGCAGCCGGCCATCAGACCGAACATCTAAGCAACTACGCCGGCGAAAATAAGACGTCATGCATGAATGACATTGTGAAAAGTACTGACTATGAAATTTTCACTCTGCAGCGGATTGCGCGCTGATATGAAGCTTTCTGGCAGATTAAAACTGTGGCCATCCGGGGTGGCCGACTGGTTCTAGGCGCGACAGTCTGGAACCGCGCGACCGCTACTGTCGCAGGTTCGAATCCTGCCTCGGGCATGGATGTGTGTGATGTCCTTAGGTTAGTTAGGTTTAAGTAGTTCTAAGTTCTAGGGGACTGATGACCTCAGAAGCTAAGAGCCATTTGAACCATTTTTAAAACTGTGCTGGACTGACACGAACTTGGGACCCATTGAACTACGCAAGCACGACTTAGAGCCCGTCCTCACAGTTTTACTTCCGCCAATGCATCGTTGCAAATTTAACAGAAATTCGCCTGTGACATTTGTAGGACTGGCACTGCTGGAAAAAGGATATTGCTTAGATATAGCTTAGCCACAGCGTGGGAGAGCTTCTGTGAAGGTAGGAGATAAGGTAATGGCGGAAGAAAAGCTATGAGTTGCTAGAAAGGTAGAGGTCCCGAGCTCGATCTGGTAGACAGTTTTAATCTGCCAAGATAGCTTCGATAGTTTCGTGTTTTTTTTTTTTTTCAGTTTGGTCAACATTTTGTATACTTGTGTCCATAACTAGCAGAAGTTTTTCACTTTGTTTGTAGTGTCTTCCCGAATTTTGATTTTCATTAGCTTATTTTAAATTTAGTTCCTGCTCCTCATCATTGCTTTATTTCTATCATTTATTTGTTCTCACGTCTAAGTAAATTGTCTTTTCCAGTTTCGCAGCTCTTTTGCTCCTCCCTCACTTACAGAAAGAAGAGCACTGTTGTCTGCAACTCCCATATTCCTCACCTCTCCCAGTGCGCTTTTGCGTCTCGTCCGTAGTTCCCTTGCACTTCTTTCATTGTCTCATGAATTTGTAAATTGAAGTAGTAAGTTTTATCTCTCTACTCTTTAAACAACACTACAACGGCTTCGTATGTTCCAAGTTTCAATTCTTAGCGTGCTAGCGTCTTCTGGCTTCACAGTGCCTATGGGGGCCTCCCTGTCCCATTGGGAGGTGCAGGGGTAGATATTAGAGCGGAGAAAATACTGGGCATGGGTGATGCAAGCCTTTAAACTACTCGATCCCCGCAAACACCACCAGGAGTAAAGTAAGGAAGAGCACTACGTCAATGTGATACTCTGGACCCTCGGTTTGCTTGCTTGATCGCTTTCCAGCCCACAACCGTTCGCTCGACGAAAGATCCGTATCCAAGAACTGTAAAGCTGCACAGGTCACACCAATATTCAAGAAAGATAATAGAAGTAATCCACTAAATTACAGGCCCACTAATCCACTGAATTACAGGCCCATGTCATTAACGTCGATATGCAGCAGGATTTTGGAACGTATATTGTGATATAACATTATGAATTACCTCCAAGAAAACGGTCTTTTGACACAGAGTGTTGAGTGCTATTGACAAGCGATTTCAAATGGGTTCCGTATTCCTGGATTTCCGGAAGACTTTTGACACTGTACCACACAAGCGACTTGTAGTGAAATTGCGTTCTAATGGAATATCGTCACAGTTATATGACAGAATTCGTGAAATCTTCCCACTGAGGGTCCTATGGAACCAAACTGCTCAGATCATAGGTCCCTAGGCTAACACTGCTTAATATGACTTAAACTAACGCTAAGGACAACACACATGCCCGAGGGAGGACTCGAACCTCCGACGTGGGGAGACGTGCGAACTGTGACAAGGCGCCCTTGACCGTGCGGCTACAACGTGCGGCGAAAGTTATCGAGTAAAACAGAAGTGATTTCTAGCGTTCCCCAAGGTAGTGTTATAGGCCCTTTGCTGTTCCTTATCTGTATAATCGATTTGGGAGACAATCCGAGCAGCCGTCTTAGGTTTTTTGCAGATGACGCTGTCGTTTATCGACTAGTAAAGTCATCAGAAGATCAAAACATATTAGAAAACGATTTAGAAAAAGATTTCTGTATTGTGCGGAAATTGGCAACTGACGCTAAATAGCGATAAGTGAAGTCATCCACATGAATGCTAAAAGGAATCCTTTAAACTTTGGTTACACGATAAATCAGTCAAATCAAAAGGCCATAAATTCAACTAAATATCTAGGAATTACAGTTATGAACAACTTAAATTGGACGAGCACATAGAAAATGTTATAGGGAAGGCTAGCCAAAGACTACGATTTGTTGGCAGGACACTTCGAAAATGTAACAGATCTGCTAAGGAGACTGCCTACACTATGCTTGTCCGTCCTCTTTTAGAATACTGCTGTGCGGTATGTGATCCTTACCAGATATGACTGACAGAGTACATCGAAAAAGTTCAAAGAAGGGCAGCACGTTTTGTATTAGCCCGAAATAGGGGAGAGAGTGTCACTGAAATGATAATCGATCTTGGATGGACATCATTAAAACAAAGGCGTTTTTCGTTGCGGAGGAGTCTTCTCACTAAATTCCTATCACCAAATTTCTCCTCCGAATGCGAAAATACTTTGTTGACGCCTCCTACATAGGAAGAAACGCTCATCATGATAAAATAGAGGAAATCAGAGCTCGCACGGAACGATATAGATGTTCGTTCTTTTCGCGCGCTATACGAGACTGCAATAGTAGAGAATCGTGAAGGCGGTTCGATGAACCCTCTGCGAGGCACTGAGATGTGATTTGCAGAGTATCCATGTAGATGTAGGTGTACTAGGAGGAACTGCGGCATGTGCTAGCGAGATACACTACCGATCATTAAAATTGCAAAAATGTCAAAAACGTCAAAATCCCATAAAGTGTGCTGCGTTCTTGGATGTACAAACGATAATCATTTCGTCTCAACTTCACAACGTAGGTAGGAGTAACGTCACCTGCGTTCTATATACAAGGAAAGATTATGCAAAAACAGCATTTAAATGTTAGAGACATACTGCGTTATGTCTCTTTTAAGGAGTACCTCAGCTAGCAAGTGTCAGGATTCAACAGCGACATGATCGTGGTGCTCGAGACTGTGCTTTACCGTCCCGCGATACAACTGCTCGCATTGGTCGGCAACGAAAGACTGTCATGCGAATATACGACGGCCGCTTGATATGTCCGTGCAAAAATAAAAACTACTTACGTGTTTGGGGTAAACCTTTTTTTATTTTTCGACATAGTCTACTTTTAGACTTATACACTTCGTCCAACGCTGTTCTAATTTGTTGATCCCTTCCGAATAATAGGAATCGGCCAGGTCTGCAAAACAGCAATTAGTTGCTGCAATAACCTCCTCGTTTGACTAAAATCTTTGTCCCGCTAACCATTTCTTCAAATTGGGGTACAAATCGTAGTCCGAAGGAGGTAAGTCTGGTGAGTAGATGGAATGTGAAACGAGTTGGAATCCTATTTCCATTAATTTTGTGTCTACAACTGCTGAGGTGTGTGCAGGTGCATTCGTGATGGAAAAGGACTTTTTGCGATCCAATCGCCGGCGTTTTTCTTGCAGTTCGGTTTCAAACTGTCCAATAACGACGAATAATATTCACCTGTAATAGTTTTACCCTTTTCCAGATAGTCGATGAGGATTATCTGTCGTTGATCCCAAAAGACAGTCGGCATAACATTTCCGGCCGAAGGAATGGTCTTCGCTCTTTCTGGTGCAGATTCTCCCTTGGTAACCCATTGTTTAGATTGTTGTTTGGTCTCAGGAGTTTATTAATGTATCCGTGTTTCATCCACAGTGAGGAAACAACGTTTAAAGTCCTGCGGATTCTTCCTGAACAGCTGTAAACCATCCTTGCAACACTTCATACGATTCTGTTTTTGGTCAAGCGTAAGCAATCACGGAACCCATCTTGCGGATAGCTTTCTCATGTCCAAATGTTTATGCAAATTTATTATGTACCCATTCATTCGAGATGCCCACAGCACCAGCAATTTCACGTACCTTAACTCTTCTGTCATCCATCACCATATCACGGATTTTATCAATGATTTCTGCAGTCGTAACCTCCACAGGGCGTCCAGAACGTTGAGCATCACTTGTGGCCATATGGCCATTCCGAAAATTTTGAAACCACTTATAAACTGTTCTAATCGAAGGTGCAGAGTCACTGCAATGTTTATCAAGCTCCTCTTTAGTCTCCTGAGGCGTTTTGCCTTTCATAAAATAATGTTTAATCACCACATGAAATTCTTTTTCGTCCATGTTTTGACAATCACTCGACTTCCTTTATTCACACGTATTGTTGTTGTTGTTGTTGTTGTGGTCTTCAGTCCTGAGACTGGTTTGATGCAGCTCTCCATGCTACTCTATCCTGTGCAAGCTTCATCATCTCCCAGTACCTACTGCAGCCTACATCCTTCTGAATCTGCTTAGCGTATTCATCTCTTGGTCTCCCTCTACGATTTTTACCCTCCACACTGCCCTCCAATACTAAATTGGTGATCCCTTGATGCCTCAGAACATGTCCTACCAACCGATCCCTTCTTCTGGTTAAGTTGTGCCACAAACTTCTCTTCTCCCCAATCCTATTCAATACTTCCTCATTAGTTATGTGATCTACCCATCTAATCTTCAGCATTCTTCTGTAGCACCACATTTCAAAAGCTTCTATTCTCTTCTTGTCCAAACTATTTATCGTCCATGTTTCACTTCCATACACGGCTACACTCCATACAAATACTTTCAGAAATGACTTCCTGACACTTAATTCTATACTCGATGTTAACAAATTTCTCTTCTTCAGAAACGCTTTCCTTGCCATTGCCAGTCTACATTTTATATCCTCTCTACTTCGACCATCATCAGTTATTTTGCTCCCCAAATAGCAAAACTCCTTTACTACTTTAAGTGTCTCATTTCCTAATCTAATTCCCTCGGCATCACCCGACTTAATTCGACTACATTCCATTATCCTCGTTTTGCTTTTGTTGATGTTCATCTTATATCCTCCTTTCAAGACACTGTCCATTCCATTCAACTGCTCTTCCAAATCCTTTGCTGTCTCTGACAGAATGACAATGTCATCGGCGAACCTCAAAGTTTTTATTTCTTCTCCATTGATTTTAATACCTACTCCGAATTTTTCTTTTGTTTCCTTTACTGCTTGCTCAATATACAGATTGAATAACATTGGGGAGAGGCTACAACCCTGTCTTATTCCCTTCCCAACCACTGCTTCCCTTTCACGTCCCTTGGCTCTTATAACTGCCATCTGGTTTCTGTACAAATTGTAAATAGGCTTTCGCTCCCTGTATTTTACCCCTGCCACCTTTAGAATTTGAAAGAGAGTATTCCACTCAACATTATCAAAAGCTTTCTCTAAGTCTACAAATGCTAGAAACGTAGGTTTGCCTTTCCTTAATCTTTCTTCTAAGATAAGTCGTAAGGTCAGTATTGCCTCACGTGTTCCAATGTTTCTACGGAATCCAAACTGATCTCCCCCGAGGTCGGCTTCTACTAGTTTTTCCATTCGTCTATAAAGAATTCGTGTTAGTATTTTGCAGCTGTGGCTGATTAAACTGATTGTTCGGTAATTTTCACATCTGTCAACACCTGCTTTCTTTGGGATTGGAATTATTATATCCTTCTTGAAGTCTGAGGGTATGTCGCCTGTTTCATACACTCCTGGAAATTGAAATAAGAACACCGTGAATTCATTGTCCCAGGAAGGGGAAACTTTATTGACACATTCCTGGGGTCAGATACATCACATGATCACACTGACAGAACCACAGGCACATAGACACAGGCAACAGAGCATGCACAATGTCGGCACTAGTACAGTGTATATCCACCTTTCGCAGCAATGCAGGCTGCTATTCTCCCATGGAGACGATCGTAGAGATGCTGGATGTAGTCCTGTGGAACGGCTTGCCATGCCATTTCCACCTGGCGCCTCAGTTGGACCAGCGTTCGTGCTGGACGTGCAGACCGCGTGAGACGACGCTTCATCCAGTCCCAATCATGCTCAATGGGGGACAGATCCGGAGATCTTGCTGGCCAGGGTAGTTGACTTACACCTTCTAGAGCACGTTGGGTGGCACGGGATACATGCGGACGTGCATTGTCCTGTTGGAACAGCAAGTTCCCTTGCCGGTCTAGGAATGGTAGAACGATGGGTTCGATGACGGTTTGGATGTACCGTGCACTATTCAGTGTCCCCTCGACGATCACCAGTGGTGTACGGCCAGTGTAGGAGATCGCTCCCCACACCATGATGCCGGGTGTTGGCCCTGTGTGCCTCGGTCGTATGCAATCCTGATTGTGGCGCTCACCTGCACGGCGCCAAACACGCATACGACCATCATTGGCACCAAGGCAGAAGCGACTCTCATCGCTGAAGACGACACGTCTCCATTCGTCCCTCCATTCACGCCTGTCGCGACACCACTGGAGGCGGGCTGCACGATGTTGGGGCGTGAGCGGAAGACGGCCTGACGGTGTGCGGGACCGTAGCCCAGCTTGATGGAGACGGTTGCGAATGGTCCTCGCCGATACCCCAGGAGCAACAGTGTCCCTAATTTGCTGGGAAGTGGCGGTGCGGTCCCCTACGTCATTGCGTAGGATCCTACGGTCTTGGCGTGCATCCGTGCGTCGCTGCGGTCCGGTCCCAGGTCGACGGGCACGTGCACCTTCCGCCGACCACTGGCGACAACATCGATGTACTGTGGAGACCTCACGCCCCACGTGTTGAGCAATTCGGCGGTACATCCACCCGGCCTCCCGCATGCCCACTATACGCCCTCGCTCAAAGTCCGTCAACTGCACGTACGGTTCACGTCCACGCTGTCGCGGCATGCTACCAGTGTTAAAGACTGCGATGGAGCTCCGTATGCCACGGCAAACTGGCTGACACTGACGGCGGCGGTGCACAAATGCTGCGCAGCTAGCGCCATTCGACGGCCAACACCGCGGTTCCTGGTGTGTCCGCTGTGCCGTGCGTGTGATCATTGCTTGTACAGCCCTCTCGCAGTGTCCGGAGCAAGTATGGTGGGTCTGACACACCGGTGTCAATGAGTTCTTTTTTCCATTTCCAGGAGTGTACATCTTGCTCACCAGATGGTAGAGTTTTGACAGGAGTGTCTCTCCCAAGGCCGTCAGAAGTTCCAATGGAATGTTGTCTACTCCGGGGGCCTTGTTCCGACTCAGGTCTTTCAGTGCTCTGTCAAACTCTTCACGCAGTATCATATCTCCCATTTCGTCTTCATCTACATCCTCTCCCATTTCTATAATATCGTCCTCAAGTACATCGCCCTTGTATAGACCCTCTATATACTCCTTCCACCTTTCTGCTTTCCCTTCTTTGCTTAGAACTGGGTTTCCATCTGAGCTCTTGATGTTCATACAAGTGGTTCTCTTATCTCCAAAGGTCTCTTTAATTTTCCTGTAGGCATTATCTATCTTACCCCTAGTGAGATAAGCCTCTATATCCTTACATGTGTCCTCTAGCCATCCTTGCTTAGTCATTTTGCACTTCCTGTCGATCTCATTTTTGAGACGTTTGTATTCCTTTTTGCCTGCTTCATTTACTGCATTTTTATATTTTCTCCTTTCATCAATTAAAATCAATATTTCTTCTGTTCCCCAAGGATTTCTACCAAACACAAAGAATTAGACCACTATGGCTGAAACTTGGTGTGCGTTCTTTCCAAAAATGCTGCTAACTAAACATTACCTCCATACGCGCTGATGGTGCCATCTCTCGGACTTTGCACGGACATTTCAAACGCCCCTCGTATAGGGTAATTCCGTGATAATGTTACAAAGTTTCAGGGATGACGTGAAAGCGTAAAATTTTCAATGTGAGATAAAGGATCCTAATCCGGAAGTGACCGTGTCGAAAATTATAAGCGAAAATCGTTCTGATACCTCTGACAGTGGAATACACGGTTGTTTCAAATTTTGTAGAATAGGCAACTTTCAGAGGTGGTGGTATGGAACAAAGCAAGAAAAAAAGTCTAGTAAATATGAGCTCTGGAATGCATACCTTAAGAATTATGGGCATTTGTCCAGTAGGATCGACGTGTTGCAATGGAACGTAGCAAGTAAATAAGGAGACAGCCAGTTTAACGACAGGCGTTGTGACGACGTGTATGTTGGTTCAGTAGAGGGTCGGTAGGAAACAGGCCGCCAGGCAGTGCGTGAGTGAAGACACAACAGCCCTTTGTAAAACTACGGGAAAACGGCAACCTCACGCCAGAGGGGCACTGAGAAGGCGAGTGGTTGTTCCGTGGACACGCCGGAGTGGTTGCTCACAGTCGGTCCTTCCTTGCCCGCCCTACAAGATGGTGCTCGCCAGGAAACGAAATTGACCAATCACAGACCTGTATTTGTATTGTGTGCGCTCAGTTTACAATAAAGAGTAATTAATATATTCAGTACGTATTGGGAAAGAGGGTATGTCTTCCATCACGTCACCTTCCATCAATACGCGCAAGACTTCGTCATCAGTAATTTTCAGTATAGTGATGTAAAACATTAATGAGATGTTGAATATCGATTACCTTATTGTCTGCGTTGGGTCTTCCTCTTCTAATTTCCCCAATGTTTTAAAAACGGTCTTAATTTTCAGTCGTGAAAGAATTGACTAAAGCGACGTATGACGTCTTCGAGAACTTCGTGTGCTTCACGGTGTTGTTCTGCTGTATTGTCTCCAGTCCTGAACCGCACTGGATAGTAGGTGGAGGAGCATTAGCGTTCACGTATCAGTCACTTGAAAAATTAAGAAATTTCTCTTGTACTTAATTTTAGCGATGTATTTCATTGTAGTTTCCTTCTTAGTAAAGGCTCCATTGACAGAGAGAGAGATTCATATTCCCCTTGGTTGCTGGAAACTACCGTACGTGTTCTTTGATTCGCACTAATAAAATATTAACACTTATTTCAAATGTGCAGAACTTCACAAATTAATTTCCTCCGTTTCACGTATCCGCAAATTATCATTGTTAACAAAGTATTTTCTCAATTACCATTACATGACTTCGCATTCCTCATATAGTTGCCCACAACCGACTCTCTCCAACTAATTATGCATGTCAACAAGAACAAAGATATCGTAAGAAGTCGCAGTACAGCGATTTTATAAAAAAAAATCGATCTTTTACATAAAAAGACATTGACTCACAAATAATCAATTGTTTTACAAATATCGTTACTGAGAATAAATTATAGGATCACAGCAATTATTTGATTTGTGATTACAATTTGGAATTAAATTGGGCAAATGAAAAATAATTATACTTTCTGAAAATAAAACGTACGTTAATTTCATGTGTTATTTCTGTTTATAAAATAAATGTGTAAAATTATTTTAGTTGTGAAATCAAAACTACAGTAAACGCAGAATACAATTTTGATCCCAGTGAATCGTGATGTGAAATAATACGTATCCGATTCCCCAACAAAGACAAGAATGGAGTTGCTCTAACCAGTTCCATTACGGTTAGTTCGTGGCATAACCCTTTTGATGTAAATTGTTGTATGCGCTCCACGAAATCAAATCAATACTGGGTTGCACAAGTGGAGTGATTATCATAATAATAACCAGTCATATCTTGACTTTTCTTTATTTATTACGGGTTGGAATCCGGTGTGGACATTGGCATTTTATTAATTCCTTCCGATGCTGTGGACTGTGACAGGGCACAGAGGTGAAATTATAGGTTGGAAGCAGCTGCACTGGAGTACATCGGAGGTGAGGGAGGCTGCGCGCACTAGCACAACTGGGTAGCATTGCTACACACCCATAATGCGACTCACAACGTGTACCATTGTACGTGGCGTCCCTATACAGGATTTGCTACATCCAACTAATACCACCACAGGGTTAGGAGGGTCATACTCAACGGCATGCAGGTTCTCAATGGCACCATGTGAACAGCACCTGAGACAGATATATTGTTCGCTCGACCTTGCAGGATTGTACATCAGCGTCACGTACCTTGTCTTGATGTTGCAGCAGAGGTGAGTTCACGACAACTCTGGAGACAGGATAGGCACCACGTCGTCTTTTGAAGCGTCGCGGTTCTACGTGCGGCTTTAGGACGGCAATATCCGTGGGTGGAGGCTCCGAAGAGAACGAACTTTCCCAAACTCTGTTCACGAAGGCATATGTGCCCAGCACGTGGCACGATGTTACGGGTTACCACGGGGTATACAAAACGATCATCTCTGGTTCGCAAGGAAAATAATTTGGACGTGTCAAGACTGGTGGCCTTGCTTTATTTTAGAGGTCTCCTTCACGCTATGTTTCAAGAAGATAACGCAAGACTTGATGTTAATCGTGCTGCACTGACCTACCTCGATAGATTTTTCGGCTGTTACCTTGGCCAGAAATTTAACACATCTCTCACGTAGTGAAAATATCTGGTCACGTGTTGCCAAGAGATCGCCCATCCACCGCTCGTCAGCCACTACAGTTGCTGCCGGCCGCGGTGGCCGTGCGGTTCTAGGCGCTTCAGTCCGGAACCGCGTGACTGCTACTGTCGCAGGTTCGACTCCTGCCTCGAGCATGGATGTGTGTGATGTGCTTAGATTAGTTAGGTTTAAGTAGTTCTAAGTTCTAGGCGACTGATGACCTCAGAAGTTAAGTCGCATAGTGCTCAGAGCCATTTGAACCACTACAGTTGCTGAATTCTGGGATAGATCTGAAGCACGGAGTGAAGTACCTGTATGTGTCATCTGGGTTCTCTTTGTCTCGACGCCCAGTCGGGCTAGAGCCCTTGCTGCTGTAGAGATGGCTGCTCTGTGTACTAAATTTCGTACCTTGTGTACCCCATAAGACCTGCAAATTTAATCATATATTCTTGCTACTATACAGCCTGTGCGCAATTAAAAATTAGTTATTTGTTATCCTTCCTGGCGTTGCAAATTTAATGGCAAACAGTATAGATGAAGTCTTGAAAGCCTTATGGAGGAACGAGGTTGGTAAAAACACGGTGGAAGCAGCTGAAGAACATAATTACTGAGGATGTCTTGCGAGATCAACCTGTGATCTTCAGAAGAGAAGATATCGAGAGTACTGGTCTCACACTACTTATTGTCTTTAAGCTCAGCGATGAAAAAATTATATTTAATCCTTAACTATAAGGTTGGTGAATAAGTCCGTACCGAGCGAGGTGGCGCAGTGGTTAGCACACTGGACTCGCATTCGAGAGGACGACGGTTAAATAACGCGTCCGGCTATCCTGATTTAGGTTTTCCGTGATTTAAATAAATCGCTCCAGGCAAATGTCGGGATGGTTCCTTTGAAATGGCACGACCGACTTCCTTCTCCATCCTTCCCTAATCCGATGAGACTGATGACCTCGCTGTCTGGTCTCCTCCCCATACAACCAAACCCCGTAAGTCCGTAGGATTTTTGTTTTGCATGTTGGTATTCCGCTTGCTATGGGTTTATTTATCGATTGTCACCTCTTATGTGTAGTTCACTGTTCCTATTTGAGTTTACGTATTGTCAGTTTGTCCTTTGGAGGCAGTGAGTGCAACCGTGGACGCTAGGAAATGGAATGCCAAGTGAAGAAATCTGGATACTTCCGACGTATTCTTCTGTTTGAGTTCAGTAGAGGGATAACAGCAGTGGAAACAGCCGGAAAGATTTGTGGCATGTGTGGAGATAATCCCATTGGGCAGAGCATGTCAAGAAGAATTTTTCCCGTTTTAAGGACAGCTGTTTTGATGTTAGTGACTCTCCACTTAAAGAAGAATTTCAGTGTTTGATGGGGATAGTTTGAACGCATTAATCCTCAATGAGCATCGTCAGTATACTCGAGAACTGGCAGTTTTATGAACTGTGATCAGTCCACCATCGTGCGACATTTGCGTGCAATGGGGAAGGTTCAAAAATCAGATGTATGGGTACCGTATACTCTAAGCCAAAATCACAAAAGTCAACGGGTGGCCAAGTGTGCATCTCCGCTTGCTCGTCATCAACTGGTTTGTCAACGATACCGACCATTTCCATCCCGGTGAAGAGAAATGTTGTCTTCTTGCTAATGCAAGGAAAAGATAAGAATGGTTGAGCCCAAAAAAGGTAGCAACCTTCCGTACAATGACATGTGCGCATCCACAAAAGAACATGTTATGCATCTGGTGGAATAGTTACTGTGTGATGTACTACCAATTGCTTCCCCGAGGTGTAGCTGTCACTGCTGATATTTTCTGTCAATAACTAGGACGTCTTGCAGACGCAGTCCAAGAACAACGACCAGGAGGGCTGCGTGAACTGATGCTGCGTCCGCCCGCATCCTGATAGACTGACAAAAAGCACTACACAGTTTAAACTGTGTGCCGGACCGAGATTCGAACTCGGACCTTTGCCTTTCACAGGAAACACAGGAAAGTGCTCTACCAACTGACCTCTCCAAGTACGACTCACAACCACTCCTCACAGCTTCAATTCTGCCAGTACCTCCTTCCCACAGGAGTTGTGTGGGAACTCATTCCACACCCACTTCACTGACCTGATATCGTACTCTCAGATTTTCGCCTTTTCCGCTCTTTGTCGAACAACTTTCATGGAACTTCCTTTCCGGATGAAAATGAGCTACGAATACTGCTCGACGAGTTCTTCACCTCAAAACCACGTGTCTTCTACAGTCGCGGAACCAAAAAGTTGCCGCAACCTCGGCAGACTAATGTAAATAGTGAAGGAGAACATATTATTGATGACTAAAGTCTCTGTTTATGTATTTGTTGTGTTTATTAAAATTATGGAAAAACGCTACGAACTTACGCACCAACCTGATACATTACTGGAGTAGGCCTAATTTATTACTCCACGCGTCACTCTTTTGTCTACAATCCCTTCTACGTTACCTTGGTACCGGCTGTGGTTCTGCATTGTGCAGGCGCGTGTTAACCAGTGCCCTTCATTTTCGTAGTTGTGTGTATGTTGGGGTCGAAATCTGCTCCACCACGTTACGAACTTTACTTTTCTTGTTAGTAATGACTAATTGGCTGTAATTTTTTTAGGCAGAATCGAGTAATTGTTGGCTAAATAAAACTGCATACTCATTGGATACATGCGATTCTTTTCAAGATGTAGCTGAGTTCAGTGACAATGAAATGGAAATATCTAATCATGAAAATGACAGCCACATAGAGGCCCAAGAAGCGGCAGAAGATAACGTTTGCGGAGAAAATCAGGAAATAGTAAGATAATAATATTTTTTTAAGGCCTCATAAATACGAGAAGCAAGATGGTGCATCGAAATTTTGTGAAACAACTCTCCGTGATACTGATCGAAGCCAATACCAAAGAGTAGAAAATTAATTTCAGAAATTTTTCAAGGAACTTGCAGAATGCAATGAAAAAAGTTCTTTGTAAACATTTTGAAAAAAATACTATGGTTGACGAATCTGCAAGGTAAGTCCACGCGGGACCGAGTCAGCCAAAGAAGTCAAATTTGTTCACGCCATAAAGACACGAAAACTACCAAAACGAACCCTAAATGTAAAAACATGTGTGAAAAATGTGTTCTATCGTCTTAAAGGTTTATCTTGACTGTGATGAACGAAAATAAGTACTTAATTGTTTCGTTCACTTAGCTACTGACATTTTTTAGTTTGGAAGTTGTTCATTTTTTCTTTATAATTTACTAATTAATCATATGTGACCTTAAAACATGTTTCTGAACATTGTTGAAGTATCTCTTTTTGTTTTCTAACTGCAAAATCTCTTAATTGTTTGTAAGATCATGCTTTCTTTCTTAATAAAGACTTATTTTCATAAATAGAATCGTTTCTTTTATTAACTCTTTAACAACAGTTTAGAGAAACATAAAAGTAAATAAGTTATGGATGATTCTTGTTTTGGGGTCGTAAAGTACCCATGAAGTTACTAATGCAACTCCAAATAACGAGCGTAGTTAAGGGTTAAAGAATAAAATGCTGAATAAATTTGGTATCAGCTGTCTACAGTTGATCACATGAACCATTTTATAGAGAAATAGTTTTACACTCGACCAACCTGCATAGCAGTATTTAGCTGTTGCTTTTCGAGAAGTGTAACCGAACGCGCGGGAAAATGCGTTGTTGGAAACACGCACACATAGCCGCACGCAATACGAAACGTCAGTCATGACGCCAGCGGCCAAATAAACCACGGTCCGTAGCGTAATCTGCTGTCGAAAGCCACGCACTGATCGACATCTGTGACCGACCGTCGAATACTAAAGGCAAGTTTTTCTGCAATTAAATCCAATTACTCTTGCCATAAAGTACACATGAGCTGCAGTGTAAAGTGTATCGCTGCGGCTTAGCGTGTTTACAATTCCCTTTGATAGGGTCTGCGTGTTTATCGTGCGCCCGTTGTGTTGTCTTAGCGCTGATGGCTCGCGCCCTGGCAATTAGCGCCGGTCCAGAAAGAAACGCTCATACAAGAATGTAAACGAAAACGTGGCTTTTAGCCGAGTGCTCGGAAGCGTCAGAGATACCGAGTCAACTTTGGGCAGAATGGACTATTCTCCTGAACACAACACGGTTTACAGATAAAGAACGATCACGAACATAATTTAACGATGATTTTGAACATTGTTTTAAATATTTTCCAGTTGAATTGTACTTAGACGTGCATGCGTGAGCACGGTGGCTGTTACTGCTGATGTAGAAATATGATAGGCGTATTTGCATGACATAGTCTTGAATATCCAGCAAAATTACGTCGCATGAGGACTTTATGCGAACACTGAGTACCTGAGTTGATCGGGTATATATTTATTCCAGTGCCCTATTAGTCCGTCTCCTCTTTCCCCACCCCTCTGTCCTTCTCCACGTCTCTTTATCAATCCACTTATCCCCCTCTGTCTGTCCATCTTCTCCTCTCCCATCTCTCATCTCCCTGTCCATCTCTTCCTCTCCTCTTTCTATGTCCATATCCTCCCTTTCTGTGTCCATTTCTTCCTCCCCCTCTATCTGTTTATAGCCTCCTGTCCCATCTCTATCCCTGCATCTTCTTCCCCTGTCTCTGTCCTTCTCCTCCTCTTTCCTCTTTCATTTCTCTGTCCATCTCCTCCTCTTCCGTCTCTCTCTCTCTCTCTCTCCCTTTCCTCCTACCTTATCTCTGTCCATCTTCTTCTTCTTCTTCTTCTCCTCCTCCTCCTCCTCTGTGCCTATCTCCTCCTTCCCCCTTTCTGTCTGTCCTTCTCTTCGTCCTTCGTTTCACTCCACGTTATCACACTCACCCCGATAGGAAGCTGGTGGTTCTTATCCCTACTGTACTTTCCAGATCGTAACTAATACGTGTACCAAATTTGACTGACATTGTTTTAGGGGTTTAGAATGAGTTTTTCCGTGACTTTGCCCACATACGCAATTCTCAAATATAATTCTGCCGTATTTAACCCGCACTAGCCCGTAGAATCTTTAATCAAGAGTCCGAATAGTTCACATAGAATGCTCTTTTATTGAGCATACTTGAAGTAGGAGCTGAAGTCAGTGTCAACAGAGTGTACTACTATTTACAAAGACATTGAATAGTCTAGAAAATTACAATACGCGAAAAAATTCGTGTTACCACCATAATTTGCTCTTAGTGAACAATGCTTTACTAAAGGCTAGTTAGGAAGTACGAGGGAACTTGATAACCCACGTTAGACACTGTTACGTCAAGCCAAGTAACTTCTATTGAATGTTGCACAATACTTCAAAATTGGCAAAGGTACAGGCGGTGGACAAAAATATGGAAAGAGCAAAAATACATTGCATAATACGGTGTAGAAAACCCGGTGGCATTCAGAACAGATTATCGGAATGGATAAATACAGATCCTAAACAGTTTTCAAGGGAATATTATACCAATGCTTCTGTAAAATAGTAGCAACAAAGATGGACGTTGATAGCGATAACGCAACCTTCTCTTCAAAGTAAACCACAAAGGTTGAATAATATTCAGATCTTGTGTCTGTGGAAGCGGTTGGAGGTACGACAATTCGTCCTCGCGCTCACAGAACCAGTCCTGGACGATGCGAGCTGCGTGAAGAGGGAGCTTGTTGTTTTCGAATATCATCTTGCGGAACAAACGTTGTGCCATGGGATAGAGCTGATCAGCCAAAATGGTCACATAACCCTTCTAAGTAATGAGACCTTGCAGAGTAATCATGGAGTCCACTGAATGCCACGATGTAGCTGCTCAATTCATCACTGATCCCCCGCCAGCCGGCCGATGTGGCCGAGCAGTTGTACGCGCTTCAGTCTGGAACCGTGCGACCGCTACGGTCGCAGGTTCGAATCCTGCCTCTGGTATGGATGTGTGTGATGTCCTTAGGTTAGTTAGGTATAAGTAGTTCTAAGTTCTAGGGGACTGATGACCACAGAAGTTAAGTCCCATAGTGCTCAGAGGCATTTGAACCATTTGATCCCCCGCCATGCATCACTGTTGGGATGTCAACTTGATCAGAAACTGAGAACAGTGTGAAATGAGACTCGTCCTAGCAAATAACGTCCTCGCATTCTTCACATTTAAGGTTTTACGGTGTCGGCACCACATTTTATTGTTACGGGCGTTTCCATCGCTGACTTCAGCTCGCTCTGCAATTTCCTGTTTCTGGAGCTCCCTCCGCGTTGTTTTGGTGCTGACAGGATTCACGGGAGCGACATTCCATTACGCAGCGACTATTTTAGCTGTCGTTTTCTTATTTCCGGCAGAATCCTCTTCAATGATGGCCCGTCTGTCTCACTCGACAAACACATTCGACAGGGTCGTGACGTAGCGAATGATGTTTTCCGCTCTCCCTGTATGCGGTATAAATTTCGATACGATACATTAGTTTGTAAAGCTCTTCCTCTTGAATAAATCTTCCAATTGTTCTGAAATTATAATCACCTGTTTGTCTTTACACGTTCATTTCCGTTCCATTCGAATAATTTCTTCGTGGTGCGTGTTGATCGAACCTATCGGTAACAAATCTTGCTTCACTGTCCTTTAATAATCCGGAACACTCAAGCAGTAGTCAAGAATGGGTTGCACTATTGCTCTATTCGCGGTCTCCTTTACAGATGAGTTACACTTTTACACTTTCCTAGAATCCTCCCAACAAACCAAAGTCGATCATTCACCTTCTTTACCACCATATTTATGTGCCCATTCAAATTCATATCACTTTGCGAGATTAGGACTAGACATTTAATCGACACGACTGACACACACCCATGCGCGAGGAAGGATTCGAACCTCCGCCGGGACCAGCCACACAGTCCATGACTGCAGCGCCTTAGACTGTGTCAAACAGTACACTACTAACGCTGTATTCGGACATAACCGGTTTATTTTTCCCTCTCGTCTGCATTAACTTAGGTCAGAAATTACTAGAACACATAAAATATTAGTTCATTTTATTACATAAATGACTAAATAATTTACGTAACTTTGACACAGTTCTTTGCCTCATAACTTACAGTTGTTATTGACTATGAAAGCATAACTTGATGCACTAAGTAACAGACTGTTCTCTTGTGGCACAATATTCGACATTTACAATAGTACAAGTTCATCTGAAACTTAGACAACTCCTTGGTCCTGCAAAACGATGGTGATTCCTTCAGATGAGGTCACTAATTGGGCTGAATTCTTGCACGCTCGACACTATAATGACCTCAGCGTGAGGGCGCTGCTTCTCTGAAAGGGGAGGCGTTACGGACTGCAGTGAGCCCTCACCTTTGATGCGGCAACCGCGGTCTCTTGATCACAGTATCCTCCTTTTCTTTCTTTAGGTCATCGGTCTTCTAACTGGTTTGATGCGACCCGCCACGAATTCCTCTCCCGTTCCAACCTCTTCATCTCAGAGCAGCACTTGCATTATACGTCCTTAATTATTTGCTGGATGCATTCCAATCTCTGTCTTCCTCTACAGTTTTTGTCCTTCACAGATCCTTCTAGTACCATGGAAGTCATTCCCTCATGTGTCAACAGATGTCCTATCATCCTGTGCCTTTTCCTTGTCAGTGTTTTCCACATATTCCTTTCCTCTCTGATTCTGCGCAGAACCTCCTCATTCCTTACCTTATCAGTCCACCTAATTTTCAACATTTGCCTGTGGAACTACATGCTTTTATTCTCTTCTGCTCCGGTTTTCCCACGTTTCACTACCATACAGTGATGTCCACCAGATGTACATTCTCAGAAATGCGTCCGTTATGTGTTATTTTGCTGCCTTGGTAACAGAATTCCTTTACTTCGTCAGCTTTGGGACCATCAAACTTGTTGTTAAGTTTCTCGCTGTTCTCACTTCCGTTACTTCCCATTACTTTCGTCTTTCTACGATTTACTCCCAATCCACGTTCTGTACTCATTACATTGTTCATTCCACTCTGCATATCATGTAATTCTTCTTCACATTCACTCATGATAACAATGTCATCAGCGAATGTTATCGTTGATATACTTTCACCTTGAATTTTAATTCCACTCTTGAACCTTTCTTTTATCTCCATCAGCCGGCCGAAGTGGCCGCGCGGTTCTGGCGCTGCAGTCTGGAACCGCGAGACCGCTACGGTCGCAGGTTCGAATCCTGCCTCGGGCATGGATGTGTGTGATGTCCTTAGGTTAGTTAGGTTTAACTAGTTCTAAGTTCTAGGGGACTAATGACCTCAGCAGTTGAGTCCCATAGTGCTCAGAGCCATTTGAACCATTTTTTATCTCCATCACTGCGCGTCGTCGATATACAGATTGAACAGTAAGAGGGGGGGGGGGGGAGGGGACGGAAGACTACAACCCTGTCTTACACCCTTTTTAATCCGAGCACTTCGTACTTGGTCGTCCGCTCTTATTACTCCCTTCTGGTTCTGGTACGTATTGTATATTACCCGTCTCTCTCTGTAGATTACTCCTGTTTTTCTCGGAATTTCGAACGTCTTGCACCATTTTACACTGTCGAACACTTTTCCCCGGTAGACGAATCCTATGAATGTACGGGTACCTTGATTTTTCTATAGTCTTGCTTCTATTATCACCCGTAAGGTCGGAATTCCCTCTCTGGTGCCTTTACCTTTCCTAAAGCCAAATTGATCGTTATTTGGCACAACCTCAATTTTATTTTCCATTGTTCTGTATATCATCCTTCTCAGCAACTTGGATGCATGAGCTGTCACGCTGACTACGCTATAATTCTCGCATTTGTCAGCTTTTGTAGTCTTCGGAATAGTGTGGATGAAAGTCAGATGGTATGTCACCAGTTTCATACATTCTACGCACCAACGTCAATAGTCGTTTTGTTGCCACTTCTTCCCAACGACTTTAAAAATTTTGATAGAATGTTATCTACACCTTCTGCCTTGGCTCTTGTTTCTTCTTCTAACATATCAGACAAATCTTCCCCCTCATAGAGGCCTTCAGTGTCCCCCTACAGTAACTCAGCGACGACACTTGCCCGTCCACCACAGCGTCTTCAACAAACAGCCGCAGACAGCTGCTCACCCTGCCCGTCAGACCATTTATGTACCGGGTGACCAAAAAGTCAGTATAAATTTGAAAACTGAATAAATCACGGAATAATGTAGATAGAGAGGTACAAAATGACACACATGCTTGGAATGACATGGGGTTTTATTAGAACAAAAAAAAATACAAAAGTTTAAAAATGTCTGCCAGATGGCACTTCACCTGATCAGAATAGCAATAATTAGCATAACAGAGTAAGACAAAGCAAAGATGATGTTCTTTACAGGAAATGCTCAATATGTCCACCATCATTCCTCAACAATAACTGTAGTCGAGGAATAATGTTGTGAACAGCACTGTAAAGCATGTCCGGAGTTATGGTGAGGCAGTGGCGTCGGATGTTGTCTTTCAGCATCCCTATAGATGTCGGTCGATCACGATACACTTGCGACTTCAGGTAACCCCAAAGGCAATAATCGTACGAACTGAGGTCTGGGGACCTGGGAGACCAAGCATGACGAAAGTGGCGGCTGAGCACACGATCATCACCAAACGACGCGCGCAAGAGATCTTCCCCATTCTGATAATACAGCTTCACTAAAAGCGCCTTTTCAGGTAACGTCAACATGCTGCGACTTCTGGTGCTGATTCTCTCTCTCATTACAGCCCCTGTTATAGACGATTCTGATGCGCAGACACTGACGTTTTGCTCTTTAGCGCCATCTGTCGGACATTTTGTGAACTTTGTTTTTTTTTTGTTCTAATAAAACCCCATGTCATTCCAAGTATTTACCTCTCTATCTACATTATTCCGTGGTTTATTAAGTTTTCAAATTTATACTGACTTTTTGATCACCTGGTATATAGAGGACAAGAGTAGTTCTATCGAACTTCCCTGGGACGCTCTTAACGATTGTCATTGTCTCTGATGAATCATTAATTGAACTAAAATGAGAGAAAGAATGATTGAAACGCTTGTTCAGTGTTTAGGATTGAGTGTCGAAAGTTCTATTCTGTGGTCAGGTTAGCATCTACCGACTTACACAAAATGTTAGTCAAATTACATAATTCGCTTCCGCAGTTCATAATAAGTTTAACAGGACTAACCCAACGAAAATGTAACTGTAGCTTGTGAACACCTCACGAATGGTTTTTTTAGTATGCCTCTGCATGAGAACAGTCTCTTCAAATATGTCAGTAACTGGAACAGGCTCACCAACAGAACTGTAAGCTAGCGGCGCCCACATCTGACACCATGAAGGCAACCCCACGAGGCTCCCAGAAGAGGAGCGATGGTTGGCACGTTCGGCGGTACGTGTAACCAAAGTTTGCCCAAGCATTACTGAGAGAGACACTCCATTGGTAGATGATTGTCTGTAGTTGATGCTGGCTACAGAAAAAATTTGCAAAATACACTGCCGGAAAAAAAAATTGTCGATTTTGATCTGATGACAGCTTATGCCACCTGGGAGATAGTAGAATTACTGATAATGGTTTCAACGTCCTACGTAGCGTAGCAGCATAGCTTCAAGAGTTTTATCTCTGTCTGCCTTTAAAGAGAACGTTCATAGCCAGAAGGCTCAGTGTGGTGCAGACATGTGAAGAAAGCAGGCAGCCACGCTATGGAGGTGCACTCGTTCTTTCTACAGCCAATTGAGCGAGTTTGAAAGGGCTCAAACGGAGGCCTTCCGAGTGGTGGGATGGTCCTTTCGAAGAACTGACACATAAGTTCGACGTGCTGCGTCAGGTGTGCAACGATGCCTTTAACAGTAGCCACGTGACTATTATCACGAGCTTCTGGGAGTCCACGCAGCACAGGCGCCCGCCAGGATCGTCGTGTTGTAAGGGCAGCAGAGACAGATAGTACGGGTGCCACAGTACAGGTAAGAGTGTTTGTTAGCCCAGACGTGTGAACATGAACTCTTTAGAACTATTTATTAGCAGTGGTACACACCTCTACCCCGTCTCCCGCTAACGCCACAGCATCGATGTGCGCGGTTCGGTTAACACCGACAGATGACTACTTGGAAGATGGAATGGCGTAGCACGGTCTTCAGCGACGAAAGCAGATTCCACCTGCACTCATGTGATAGTTGTTGACGCGTAAGACTTGGCCCTGGTGACCACTGTCTCAAAGATTGCATTCGTTCAAGACACACTGGCCCGACCCTAGGCCTCATGGTCTGGGGTGCGATAAGCTACACCTCTCGTTCAGCTGTGGTATTTCTAGAGGCGACGCTAACCAGCGCTGGGTACGTACAGAATCTTGTTATATAGATTCTTTTGCTGTTCTTGCAACAGGAAGGTGATGTGCTGTTCCAACGCTCGAAAACACACTGATCGCGAAGCTCAACGTGCTTCGCAAGACGTGCATCAACTTCCCTGGCCAGCACGATCTCCGAACTTGTCTCTGATCGAGCACATGTGGGATATCATGGGGTGAGTGATTCTTGCGACTCGTCAAGCAACAACTCTTACAGAACTTTGCGAACAGGTCGAACAGGCGTGGCATAACGTATCCGAGGACAGTATTCGCTAACCGTACGATCAAGTGGATGCCACAGTCAGCGCCTACATCTACATCTACGTGATTACTCTGCTATTCACAATAAAGTGCCTGGCAGAGGGTTCAATGAACCACCTTCATGCTGTATCTCTACCGTTCCACTCTCCAACGGCACGCGGGAAAAACGAGCACTTAAATTTTTCTGTGCGAGCCCTGATTTCTCTTATTTTATCGTGATGATCATTTCCCCCTATGTAGGTGGGGATAAACCGAATGTTTTCGCAATCGGAGGAGAGAACTGGTGATTGAAATTTCATGAGAAGATCCCTTCGCAACGAAAAAGCCTTTGTTTTAATGATTACCACTCCAATTCACGTATCATTTCTGTGACACTATCTCCCCTATTTCGCGATAATACAAAACGGGCTGCCCTTCTTTGTACTTTTTCGATGCCATCCGTCAGTCCCACCTGATGCGGATCCCACACTGCACAGCAGTAATCCAGAATAGGGCGGACAAGCATGGTGTAAGCAGTCTCTTTAGTAGACCTGTTGCACCTTCTAAGTGTTCTGCCAATAAATCACAGTCTTTGATTTGCTCTACCCACGATATTATCTATGTGATCATTGCAATTTAGGTACTTTGTATCTGTAATCCCTAAGTATTTAGTTGAATTTAGAACCCTCACATTTGTGTGACTTAATACGTAATCGAAATTAACTGATTTCTTTTGGTATTCATGTGAATAACTTCAGACTTTTCTTTATTCAGGGTCAATTGCCATTTTTCG
This sequence comes from Schistocerca cancellata, assembly GCF_023864275.1. Taxonomy (NCBI): domain Eukaryota; kingdom Metazoa; phylum Arthropoda; class Insecta; order Orthoptera; family Acrididae; genus Schistocerca; species Schistocerca cancellata. The sequence goes on along the minus strand of NC_064626.1, from coordinate 386,888,447 downwards.
GACCATACAGATATCTTATCTAAATCATTTTGCAATTCTTTTTGGTCATCTGATGACTTTACAAGACGGTAAATGACAGCATCATCTGCAAACAATCTAAGAGGGCTACTCAAATTGTCTCCTATGTCGTTAATATAGATCAAGAACAATAGAGAGCCTATAACACTTCCCTGGCGAACGCCGGATGTTACTTCTGTTCGCACAACTGAGGCGATACTCCGTATGCACGCAGTTTGGTTAGAAGACGCTTGTGAGGAATGGTGTAGAAAGCCTTCTGGAAATCTAAAAGTATGGAATCAATTTGACATCCCCTGTCGATAGTAATTATTACTTCATGAGTATAAAGAGCTAGTTGTGTTTCACAAGAACGATATTTTCTGAATCCGTGCTTACTATATGTGAATAAATCGTTTTCTTCGAGGTGCTTCATAATGTTCGAATACAGTATATGTTCTAAAACCCTACTGCAAATGCAGATTAGTGATATAAGTCTGTAATTCAACGGATTACACCTACTTCCCGCAAGTGGAGGCTACTGCACGTATTAATATGCTTGTTTCGTCATGGGTCGATACCTAGTATCTCAGAACAGCTTGTGCTATTGATCTGTAAATGTAATCATTTCATGTTCGCCGTATGCACTGTTGCTATAGTAATCTTGAGTGAATTGGAATCCGCGCGGGGTAGCCGTGCGGTCAGGGGCACGTTGACACGGCTCACGTGGCTTCTTCCATCGGAGGTTCGAGTCCTCCCTCGGGCATGGGTGTGTGTGTTGTCCCTAGCGTAAGTTAGTTTAAGTTAGATTAAGTAGTGTGTAAGCCTAGGGGCCGATGATCTCAGAAGTTTGGTATCATAAGAACTTACCACAAATTTCGAAAAAATTTGCAGTGAATTGGAAATCTGTAAAGGAGCGTACTAATTTTTTTTAATTATCGTCAGCGCTTTTTAAAAATTTTGCATTCCGCCTGGGAGGCGGCGTGTGGCTCTGCTCCTGTAATTTGACAGAGAGTGCGAATGAAAGGAAGCTAGTAGAAGCAGGTGAGGTGAAGCACGTCGGTAATGCAAGTAAAGTAAAAGAGGTTTTACTATAGTATAAACATGTGCAAACATATTACATAACTTTTAGGTGATGAGCACGTAGGTGTGCAGCCAAAGCCCAGATAAGAAAGTCTCAATTGAAAGCTAGCTAAAGTGATGGTTCTCGGCCGTCTGCTCTTGGAGAACTGGGCGAAAGTGGAGCGGCGCTCGTAGAGCTGCACAGCGTCGGCTAGAGGGCGCTGTGGTCGGCGAACATCTTCCGCTCTCGTAGTGCCAACCTACGCTGTGGCCTCAGAACCATCGATACCACAAAATTACTGCTTCACGAGATAATGAAATAATGTGAGCGCAATTTGAAATTGCTACTTAACAGGACGACTCAATCTTTATCGGCGACGAACTGTACCCGCGACTGCAATTATAAGTCTCTAACATGGTGTCTGTTTGTTCTAAGGCGTGTCTCCCTACCACTTTCGCGCAACGACGCTCTGAGCGTGTTTTTTAAGGAATTGAATAGTTTGAACCTGGGACCTGTTGCTGGTAAGGAGACGCCAGACCACATATGACATGTAGAGTTCAGAAGAGTTCAGTGAGACTAGCGATGATATAATATATCAGCGTCAGCTCCACTGCACTCCCTGTAAAAGAATCTTAATACTAACTAAATTTAGTGGAAGGGGTTCAAGGCTTTCTTATTTTTAGTTAGCTGGTAAAATAACGTCGAAAAAGCAGTTAAGTTTACCATTCGAATTTTTATTCTACTCACAAAACATTCTTCATAAATTGCACTATTAAAAAAAAAGAAATATTTTAATACAGGATGATATAAACCAACTGCGTTTAACAAAAATGTGAACGAATATTCCCTGAATGGTTTTCCAAGCTCTACAATGGATCGAAGGATGACCTATGCCATATTACATCTATAATCTAGGTTTAAGTTAAGTTTCATAAAAGAGAAAACTATCAATGGTCTACAGTGACCCTCAATTATCTTTAATTACTTATTTAACTTGTCACAAATTACAGTGACTGATGTGGCTTCTCAATAATTATATAACAGAAAAATCATCGCGTTTCAGATTTTAACTTCCAGTAGCAAATGTGAATACCACGAAGTTTAATTGACGATCGACACGAGTATTACGTAAAAAGGGGATGTAACAGGTGAGATTTCTGCAGTTCTGAGTGAAGCCTTTGCGCTCTTATGCGGCATCGCGTGCGTTCATTACTTTGTCGGTGGTTATGCAGCGTCAGGGTGCGGCGGACGGCGCAGCTCCACACACCTCGCCGTCTCGGAAGCAACTCTCCCTAACTTCTCTTTACTACAATTTACTGAAGTGGGTTTAAGAAAAAGATATCTGGATGTGTTTTCAACTGACCAATCGGGGTCTCAATGTTAACCTTAAGCTCCGCCTACAAAAATTCTGTCTATCCAATGAGAATCGTTATACTTTTCGTGGTGGGGCAATGTTTTTAATGTTTGCAACGTAACAGAGACGCGTATAGTCTCACACTAAATCTTGCAGGTGGTGTGGCCCTTTTAGTGTTATCGTAAGATCTATACTGTTCTTCTGGAGGGCTCTATCTTTTACCATGGACTGGGGGGTGGTCTTGGCGGTCGGCGGGCGATGTGGGTGTCCCTTATCGTAGGGCCTTCTAGCTCACACGACTCTGCTCTCTGTTTCTGTTCTCGTTTCTCTCCTCGGAACTCTGTCTGTTTCACGGTGGGAAGGTATGACATACATTTAGGCGTTCTTGTGTTAGTCTGTGATATTCCATTTCCTCACTCGTTGATCGTATTACTTTGGTTAATTTAATGTCAGTATTTATTCGGAGCTATGTGACATACTGCCGGATTTGCTATCATGTCAGGGTTTTCATGGAAGGTGTTGGATTTGACTGACACCTTACAAGACTGCACAAAGGAAAATGTCCTTTCACTCACGCCGGCATCTTCGTTGAGCTCCTCAACTTCGAATGGTCAGTACCGTAACATGTTAACGTCTAGAGAATTTCTCCGCGACTCGTACTCGTTTGCTAAGGCTCTCAGGTAACGCATAACAATCCGTTAGAATTTACAGTGTGAGTGTCCCAGTGGCGCTGAGTTGAAAAGCTCCCACGGGGCTGCGTGCCACCCTGGATATAAACGCGAGCGTCACGGGAAGTGAGTACTGTATGAACAGTAAATTAAGCTTTCATATCGGTAGGTTGCTCCTAACCGAATAAGCCTACCAGTGAGTGACGCTGCGTCCGGCGTTTCCCCTGTCTGCGGATTCGGACGTGTTGATAAACATGCAAATTCGGACGGCAGGCAGCGTGAGACGTGTAGCCGCGCCGCAGCGGCTGCCGCCGATGCAAACGAGGCGCCCGCTACCGCCGCGGTTGCCGGAGCAGTGGGAGTGGTGGAGCTGGGGCCGCCTGCGATTAGCATGCTGGCCGCGTGCGCCAGCGCCTCTCAATTCTCGTAATGCAGCCGCCGCGCCTGCCTGCTAAGTGCCCACAGCCGTACGGCACCGGCGAGAGAGGCTGCCGCCACACACGCAGCCACTGGATTAACGGCCCGGGCACACCTGCTGCGGGAAAGCACCACAGCTGGCAGACGTCAGCGCACATTACTGCTTTATTCGTCTGATATTATTAGGTCGGTGCATATGTTTTACCGTTTTAGTTTTGTTTGTTGGTACTCCGGTTGCTACTGGTTTATTTATCGATGGTCACCTTTTACTTGTAGTTCACTGATGCTGTCTGAATGTACATTTCTCATTTTATCATCTGGAGGCACTGAGCGGAACTGTGGACTCTAGAAAACGGAGTGCCAAATGAAAGTAATCGAAACACTACCGACATATTCTTCTGTTAGAGTTCAGTTGAACGGTGAAAAGCAGCGGACGCAGCCAAAAACATTTCCACCACGTCTCGGGATACTGCCAGCCGACAGAACATGGTAAGAAAATATTTTTCACATTTTAAGGAGGATCGCTTTGACTCTCCACGTTCAGGAAGACCATCGGGATTCGACGAAGATCATTCAAATGCATTGATCCACTATAATCCTCGTCAGTGTACTCGAGGAGTGGCATATGTGATGAACTGTGATCGTTATACCATTGTGTGACATCTGCATGCAATGGAGAAGTACAAAAATAGGGTGTATTGCTACCGCAGACTTTGAGCCTAAATCGCAAAAGTCAGTGTATCTCTTCTTTCTCATCGTCAATTGGCTCGTGAACAACACCGACCCGGGTTAGATTCCCGGCGGGGTCCGGGATTTTCTCTGCCTCGTGATGACTGGGTGTTGTGTGATGTCCTTAGGTTAGTTAGGTTTAAGTAGTTCTAAGTTCTAGGGGACTGATGACCATAGATGTTAAGTCCCATAGTGCTCAGAGCCATTTTGAACAACACCGACCATTCCTATCCTGTATCGTTACTGGTGACGAGAAGTGGTGTATCTATGCTAACACAATAAAAAGTATGAAACGGTTGAGCCAAGTCAAAGCAGCAACTCCCCATGTAAACACCTGCGTTGCACCCACAAAAGATAATGTAATGCATATGATGGAACAGTCACTGATCCGAGTTATAGACGTTACTGCTGACACTCTCAACAACTGAGGCGGCTTGCAGACGCAGACCAAGAACAACGACCAGGAAGACTGCGTGAAGTGATCTTACTCCACGATTATCCCCGCCCGAATTGTACAAGACTGACAAAAAATACAAGCGTCGAGTTGAGAAGTCGTTCTACACACGCACACACACACACACACACACACACACACACACACACACATACACATACACACCTTATTCAACAGATTTTGTACCCGTAGATTTTCACTTTTTTCGCACTCTATCGAACAATCTTCGAGGAACATCTTTTCCAGATGAAAATATGTTCCAAACATGGCTCGATGAGTTCTTCACCTCAAAACCACTATTTCTACAGTCACGAAATCGAAAATTACCCCTGCGTTGACAGACTGTTGTAAATAGTAAAGAAGAGTAGGCTTATACTACACTTAAGTCACTGTTGTTTCTGTTGTGAATATTCAGCTCACGGAAAAACGCCGTTAATTTAGTCACCAACCCTACACCTACACCCTAAAACCAAACTGTTGTAAAAATATTAATCCCAGACGGCTGGGATATCCCACTGCAAGGACTCAGCAGCCTGTCGGAAAGAGTGTTCTTCCTTCGAGTACATTGGCCCATTTCCTTGGGAAAGTGTCACTTGTGTCGTACGTGTATTAGTGGATATACAAGTAGTATACAAGTGGCACAGTATTATGTTTGTAATGTATGATAATGAGAGAAGGGAGAGGGTCAAACCTGTAGAATAGCAACGAGGGAACCGCCATGCTTAACGTCCCTACGTGACTGGCTGATCACCAGCAGCTGCAACACCCTAGTGATGAGATTGCCTGAACCCTCCTACACTAACTGTGGGCAAGCCACCTCTTTAAGAACTAACCTCTAAATGCTTGTGTTCAAAGTCACATGGTTAACTGCAAAATTACAACCCTAGGCACAGCTCTTAAAATGGGGAATATGGAAACAAATATCTCTGACTGGAGTAATATGTCGGTGAAGATTTTGAGCTGATTCCTAATATCTTTCTGGATATAATTTGGAAGCCTACATTTTAATGATCTGAAGGGGTCAAACAGAATGAGTGATTAAATCAATATTCACATTTATTCATAAACAGATTTATGGGACTAACAATTATGGGACTAACAATGAATAATCAAAACCTACGGTAATTGACTCTAACCGAGTTACAAAATAACGATTTAGTACAGGATGAGATAAACCACACTGAGCAATCAGCAACTAATAATAGTTACTTTAAAGTCAGTACCAGCGTTACACTGTTGTTTATTTGCAGTGTTACATTTACAATTACACTATCACGATTTCGCCTTCAGAGTGCCATTATCAAGTGTTTTAAGTGTTATACAGTGCCTAAGATGGCATACTCTCGTATTTAAAATACACTATTAGACACATTGTCTGACCATATATGGACGCAATGAAATAGATGGCGATCACTGCGGTGATGATCTTGTGGAAGAGTCTGTGACAGTCGAAGATGAAGTGATATTTTAAGAAAAGAATTTGAAGTTGCACCCCCACAAAACACCCCAGAAAGAATACTGCTGCATCATGAAGCTGCTGAGTTTGTCCCACCAACAACGACAGTAAGTTTAGTAATGCAGCAGAGAATTGTTGACGGTATGCTGCTTCATAGTTTATTTTAGTAACTAAGCTTATTTCGGCTTCATTGCGTTCATCAGTACAGGTCCGAACGTTGTAGATGGACATATGTCAACTTTGAGTAAACTATTATTGCTGTCCGTAGTCATTGGAAGTTATATAATTTTTAGTAACGTTTTAAAGTTGTTCCCCATTTGCTGTTGTATGTACACTGAAGCGCCATAGAAACTTGTATACGCATGAGTTTTGAAACAGAGAGATGTGTATGGAGGCATATTACGACGCTGCTGTCGGCAACGCCTATGTAAGACTAGTGTCTGGCGCAGTTGTTAGATCGGTTACTGCTGCTACAACTGCAGGTTATGAAGATTTAAGTGAGTTTGAACATGTTGTTATAGTCGGCGCACGAACAATGGGTCACAACATCTCCGAGGTAGCAATGAAGTGGGGATTTTCCCGTACGACCATTTCACGGGTGTACCATGAATACCAGTAATCAGGCAAAACATCAAATCTCGGACATCGCTGCAGCCGGAAAAAGTTCCTGCAAGAATGTGATCGATGACGACTGAAGACAATCTTTCAGCGTGACAGAAGCGCACCCCTTCCGCAAATTGGTGCACATTTCAATACTGGGCCACCGACAAGTGTCAGGGTGCGCAGCATTCAACGAAACATCATCGACATAGGCTTTCGGAGCTGAAGGCCAACTTGTGTACCCTCGAAGACTGTACGACACCGAGCTTTACGCCTCACCTGGGCCCATGAACACCGACATTGGGGCCGTGCGGTTCTAGGCGCTACAGTCTGGAACCGCGTGACTGCTACGGTCGCAGGTTCGAATCCTGCCTCGGGCATGGATGTGTGTGATGTCCTTAGGTTAGTTAGGTTTGAGTAGTTCTAAGTTCAAGGGGACTAATGACCACAGCAGTTAAGTGCCATAGTGCTCAGAGCCATTTGAACCATTTTGAACCGACATTGGACTGTTGATGACTGGAAGCATGTTGCCTAGTCGGACGAGTCTCGTTTCAAATTGTATCGAGTGGGTGAACGTGTATGGAGACGACCCTCATGAATCCATGGACCCTGCTTATCAGCAGGAGACTGTTGAAACTGGTGGAGGCTCTGTCATGGCGTGGGGTGTGTGCAGTTGGGCGAATGTGGGACCCCTGATACGTCTAGATACGACTCTTACAGGTGACACGTACTAAGCATCTGTCTGATCACCTGCATCCAAACATGTCCATTGCGCATTCCGACAGACTTGGGCAGGACTATGCGACACCTCACACGTCCAGAACTGCTAGAGAGTGGCTCCAGGAATACTCTTCTGATTTTAAACACTTCCGCTGGTCACCGAACTCCTCAGACAAGAACATTATTGAGCATATCAGAGATGCCTTGCAACGAGCTGTTCAGATGAGATCTCCACCTCCTCGTACTCTCAAGGATCTGTGGACAGCCCTACAGGATTCATGGTGTCAGCTCCCTCCAGCACTACTTCAGACATTAAGCGAGTCCATACCACGTCGTGTTGCGGCACTTCTGCCTGCTCGTGGGGGCCCTACACGATATTAGGCAGATGTACCATTTTTTTGGTTCAAAATGGTTCAAATGGCTCTGAGCACTATGGGACTTAACTTTTGAAGTCATCAGTCCCCTAGAACTTAGAACTACTTAAACCTAACTAACCTAAGGACATCACACACATCCATGCCCGAGGCAGGATTCGAACCTGCGACCGTAGCGGTCGCGTGTTTCCAGACTGTAGCGCCTAGAACCGCTTGGCCAATTGTTTTTTTTTGGTTCTTCAGTGTATATTTTAATACGTTTCTTGTTATCTGATAGTCGTAGCTGTCTAACTTAAATTTCTACGACTGTCGTATAATAAAAAATGTATTATAATATACGCGAGACAGCAAATTATCGAACAGCTTTAAAAGGTTTCTGAAAAAAAAGCTACATTCAACAACTAGACAGAACAATAATAATTTACTCAGAGTTATGTCCATTTACAACGTCAGGACATGTACTGATGAAGACAATAAAGCCGAGATGAGCTTAGATACAGAGACAAAGTATCAAGCAGCATAGTATCCTCCAGTTCACTGCATAATGTCTTGTGACACATTATACTCGTATGCTGCAAGTCCCACACAGGGTTAAGAAGGGCGCAGCTGGAACTTCTTCAAAGGCCAGTGGCCCGCCGTATGGGGCGGCGGTGAGGAACGCGACGGAGTAGCGCAGCAAACAGCGTGGGCCCTGGCTGAATGGAAGACGGCTCTCGAGAGCCCGCACGCAGGTGAATGGCTGGATAGCGCTGCGCGGCGTCCAGTGTCCGGCGGTGGTCGTGTCGTGTTTCCCTTCCCGTTGCGTGTTTTACGACGACTGGCGGCCCGTTCCCAGCCGGTACTTTACTCTGTTTGCACACGCTAAAGGCTTGCCCGGCTGCTGCTTACTATAAAACGAAAGCAAACATGTCCAGCGACCGGCCGCAGAATACTGCTCGGGATCTTCCCCGCTGTCGATAAACACGCCGGCCTCAGCTTCCGCCAGCTGGCTCGTCGCCGCCGCCCACTGCCGCTGCTGCTGACCAGTGACCCCGGGGCGACGCAAGGTGGCGGGGTGGCAAGCAGGCCTCCAGCTCGCTTTCCTTATGTCACGTGTCTATGGAGAAAACCTCACTATTCCAGGTGTTAACTTATTTATCCGTCCAGAATGCGATTTTCACTCTGCAGCGGAGTGTGCGCTGATATGAAACTTCCTGGCAGATTAAAACTGTGTGCCCGACCGAGACTCGAACTCGGGACCTTTGCCTTTCGCGGGAAAGTGCTCTACCAACTGAGCTACCCAAGCAAGACTCACGCCCCGTCCTCACAGCTTTACTTCTGCCAGTACCTCGTCTCCTACCTTCCAAACTTTACAGAAGCTCTCCCGCGAACCTTGCAGAACTAGCACTCCTGAAAGAAAGGATATTGCGGAGACATGGCTTAGCCACAGCCTAGGGGATGTTTCGAGAGAGAAGGAAGAGGAGGGAGCCTCTAGACATGTCATCTTTCTGGAATCTCAATTAGTTTGTGCTGCTGTAATGTTCTTCAACGTAACACATTCAAGTCATTCTTAGTTACGTAACTTTCGGAAACGGTAGTGTTTTTTGTGTTACTCATTCAGTCCCGCTTCTTTTCTGGCGAACCCTTGACAGAGGAACGTCTCACAACTGAGCCACTCCGCAGTAGTGGAACAAAGCCCTGCTGGCGTGTATTCCCGCTGTTGATCTGACTGCAAGGAAGAGATTCTTTGCACAGATGTGCGTGAGCTGCGGCAGACGCCTAGTCGAGGTAGCCGTGGAGAGCGCGGGGCACCGGGACTGCCTGTGTGTCTGCCCGTGACGTGCGGCGCGTGATGGAGGGCCATCGGCGCGTTATTAGAGCTCTCGTGGCGCTGGAGCAGGCGCGGGCGCAGAATGGATCCGGACTCAATAAGGACGCGCCGTCTGGCCGACTGACTGACAGCGCCTGAGTGCGGCGGCTGGGAGCCGGGGAGGGGGCCGCCGTGCTGCTGACCACTTGCCGGCAGAGCCCTTCACTCTGCAAAAAAATGGACGTCACGCGAACCAGCGAACTGCCAACAAACACACTAATGAACCAAAACATTACGACCATCTGTTTAACAGCGTTTTGGAATGCAATACAGCAGCGGTTCTGCATGTTGGTGCGACAAGTACTTGGCAAGTTGTCGGAAGTATGTGGTACCAAATGCCCATCGGCGTCGGGGCAGACATCAAGCATGGAAGAACGCTGGTGGACGCAATAATTTTCACGTGACCACAGCTGTCGTGGTGCCTTCGATTACTGCCCCATGTCCTATGGAAACGCAGGTGAATATCCCTCATAGTATAATACGGGGTGCGTTCAATAAATAATGCAACACATTTTTTTGTGAAAGCAGACTGTTTTTTATTCAGGATTCGAATACACCATCTTATTCCCCACGCTTTTGACCACAAAACCCTATTTTTCAACATAGTCTCCATTCCGTGTCTTATGCCACCTTACTCGGAGGGCCTGGTACCCCTCTACTATAGTTCAATTCTTTTATCTTGGCGGTTCGCGCATGCCCGCCCAGACGCGGGAGATTGCTGCGTTGCCAGTTGTACGCGCCAAGAAAAGCAGCGCCATAGTATAATTCGCAAACTTACGTTTAGGGGGGAGCGCGCAGTTTATGAAGTAAAGCCACCACGGCCGCATTAACCCTTTCACTGCTACAGAGACGTGCTCCCCGCATTCCGCGATGTGCGCGATTTTGTCATCACTGCACTGCTCGCCTGTGCAGACACATGGTGTTTCGACTGCTCTGACACACTTTATCATTCGATTTCATAAAAACTATTTGGCCCAAAAATTTGATTTTTACACATCTTCTTGACTGATACCTTTCCCCCATAAATGACTTAATTTTGTTTCGATGTTCAACGCAGTTATTGTGCAGCATTAGATGTAGTAAACCTTTGCACGAAATTTTGAAGAGTTTGCAGAGGTAAAAGTCCATAGTGTATACTTTCCGTATGGTCGATTTTAGTTGCCACTAGCAATTTCAAAAAATTACATTCAAACGAATAAAATTCATAAAGTAAGACAATTCGATATTGTTTTTAAAATAAAGAAAATATTTAGCATCAATCAAGGTTTGAACTCAGAACCTTTCGCTTAACAGCCATACACTTTAACCATTACGCGAACGCAACTCGTGGTTCTACATTTTTCCCGGAGGACTTTAATAGATCACGCAAAATACCGACAAACACTGTTGGTATGATTATGAATTACTCACGTTTCGTCGAAGTGCAATAGGAAATAAACAATTACCGCTGTTCTTTATTGCGAATAAGCGGTTAGTGAAAATGATACACACACCTTTCCTTGCTATCGCCTGAATTAGGAGGCTTATTGCTTGTTTGGTTTAATTGATTAATAGAATATGAAGCAATTGGTATAAAGAATGCTTTTTCCAAACTTTCTATAAAAGAAAGTCTGCTTTCAAGACATTGCTTTTGTTCAATTACTTTATTTATGACTGAACGTTTCTAAAACTGTAGACACTCGTCCGTCCTCTGCATTGCAGTCGAGCTCTGGCAACGTCGTTCTCTGTTCATTGGCTGACTGTGTTTTGTGACATCAGATGCGCAGAACGAACCTAAACTCGGCCGCCGTCATAAATGACGTGCACTTTAGTCGACGTCAAAGCAAACGTTTTGCTGAACCAATAATCTCCACGTCAACCACGTACTCCTTCCCGCGTAGTGCATCCTTCATTGTGCTAAACACAAGGGAGAAAGTGCGACATCCGGGCTGCGGGGTGGATGAGGAAGAACAGGCCAATGAAGTTTCGTGAATTCTTCTGGGGTGTATAGACTTTTGTGAGGCCTTGCGTTGTCAGGTACAAGGAAAAGTTCGTTTGCACTTTTGTGGCGACGAACACGCTGAAGTCGTTTCTTCATATTCCTGGGAGTAGCACAGTACACTTCGCAGTTGATCGTTGTACCATGAGGGAAGACATCTAAGAGAATAATCCCTTCAGATCTCCAGAAACCGTCATCATGGCTTTAGTCGAGAGATAGTGTGACGTCACTCCTTGGATTGCCGTTCTGTTTCCAGTTTGAAATGATGAATCCATGTTTCAACGCCTGTGACGATGTGCGAAAAAAATGTTACGATCAGCCTCGTAATGTTCAAGTAATTATGCACAGACGGTCCTTCGTTGCTCTTTATGGTCTTCTGTTAGGCGGTGAGGAACGCAGCGGTCACACACCTTTGAGTACGTCAACTGGTGAGCAAGTTGTCAGCACTACCAACAGAGACGTCCAGCTCTGCAGAGAGCTGTTTGATTGTGATCTGTAGATCACCTCGAATGAGAGTGTCCGCACGTTTCGACATTACAGGTGGCAGCAACGTGCAGCCGGCTCGAGCGCGGAAGATGGGTCAGGTTTGCTCGAGTTTGTTGCGATGATGACAGATGCCTCACCCAACGACTCAACGTGCTTTTTTTCACTGCCAGGTCTTCGTATTCTTCAAGCTCCTATCAATGACAGCTCTCTCCTTGGAACCCAACTCCGTTACAGACGCCATTTTGAAGACATAACGTCGCCTTGCATTGCAACTTCACAAAACCATAGTGGCTGAAGCGAGAATATTCCTCGATGTTCCACGACAAATCCCGCATTTTTTCGACAGAAACTGGCCGAGAAAAAAAGTGTTGCATTACTTACTGAATGACCCTCGTACTGCCCGCGCTGGCCTGAGTCCGCGGCGCGGTACAAGTTTCGTTCGTCTGGATGACGGAATGTCTCGACGCGATTATCAAGAAATGAGATTTAAGCAACCAGGCGACACATTACCATAGATCCGCGAACTAGTCTCAACGATTGCGTACCCACTGCGATCGTAGCTGACGAGATCGTTAAGTCAACTTGGCAACAGTTCGCGGTCGTCCCCTGAGGAGCCCCATGTTCAGCCATGTGTGCTGAAACACTGTGAGCAGCACTGCACTCTGTCGTTAGATCTGCCACAGATACACTACTGGCCATTAAAATTGCTACACCACGAAGATGACGTGCTACGGACGCGAAATTTAACCGACAGGAAGAAGATGCTGTGATATGCAAATGATCAGCTTTTCAGAGCATTCACACAAGTTTGGCACTGGTGGCGACACCTACATAGTGCTGACATGAGGAAAGTTCCCAACCGATTTCTCACACACAAACAGCAGTTGACTGGCGTTGCCTGGTGAAACGTTGTTGTGATGCCTCGTGTAAGGAGGAGAAATGCGTACCATCACGTTTCCGACTTTGATAAATATCGGATTGTAGCCTATCGCGATTGCAGTTTATCGTATTGCGACATTACTGCTCGCGTTGGTCGAGATCCAATGACTGTTAGCAGAATATGGAATCGGTGGGTTCAGGAGGGTAATACGGAACGCCGTGCTGGATCACAACGGCCTCGTATCACTAGCACTCGAGATGACAGGCATCTTATCCACATGGCTGTAACGGATCGTGCAGCCACGTCTCGATCCCTGAGTCAGTAGATGGGGACGTTCGCAAGGCAACAACCATCTGCACGAACAGTTCGACGACGTTTGCAGCAGCATGGACTATCAGCTCGGAGACCATGGCTGCGTTTACCCTTGACGCTGCATCACAGACAGGAGCGCCTGCGATGGTGTACTCAACGACGAACCTGGGTGCACGAATGGCAAAACGTCATTTTTTCGGATGAATCCAGGTTCTGTTTACAGCATCATGATGGTCGCATCCGTGTTTGGCGACATCGCGGTGAACGCACATTGGAAGCGTGTATTCGTCATCGCCATACTGACGTATCACCCGGCGTGATGGTATGGGGTGCCATTGGTTACATGTCTCGGTCACCTCTTGTTCGCATTGACGGCACTTTGAACAGTGGACGTTACATTTCAGATGTGTTACGACCCGTGGCTCTACCCTTCATTCGATCCCTGCGAAACCCTATATTTCAGCAGGATAACGCACGACCGCATATTGCAGGTCCTGCAGGGGCCTTTCTGGACACAGAAAATTTTCGATTGCTACCCTGGCCAGCACATCCTCCAGATCTCTCACCAACCGAAAACGTCTGGTCAATGGTGGCCGAGAAACTGGCTCGTCACAATACGCCGGTCAATACTCTTGATGAACTGTGGTATCGTGTTGAAGCTTTATGGGCAGCTGTACCTGTACACGCAATGCAAGCTCTGTTTGTCTCAATGCCCAGGCGTATTAAAGACGTTATTACGGCCAGAGGTGGTTGCTCTGGGTACTGATTTCTCAGGATCTCTGCACCCAAATTGCGTGAAAATGTAATCACATGTCAGTTCTAGTATAATATATTTGTCCAATGAATACCCGTTTATCATCTGCATTTATTCTTGGTGTGCAATTTTAATGGCCAGTAGTGTAGCTGCTGTAGTGTTTTAAACAGCCGGAAAGTCTGTTACCGCCACGTTCTGTGGTGGAGAGTGATGGTCAACATCTTGTTGCCTTCTCATTGTTTCATTACTTCTAGACCAGTTTCCAAAGATGCTCGTTACAGTATGTCGTATGCTGCCGACCAGCTCCGTTTCCGATATGCGTTGAACCATAATACTCTGCCCTTTGTCAAAGTCGCTTATGTCGGTGGAGCTCCTCACTTGCGGCACTGCCCGTATCTTTGGAATGGTTCCCCATTCTCCTCTACTCCGCTTACACACTTTTCTTACAATGTCACATGTACGCAGTGCCAAAAGGTGGTATTCACTCTCGTGGTGGGAGCTAATCATTCTAATCATATTGTTTCGGCTCATCAGTGTATCTTGCGCGTAAACTAACTGATTTTCCTCTTTCAGTTTTTTCCATTCCACTCCAAAACAGAATATAATCTCCAATCGCTTAGTGTCCACTTTTCCTTTCTGTCACTACGAGGATATCCGTTTTCAGTACTTCCGTTCCTTCCTACAACCACACCTACGTGTACATCTGCAAAGACACTCCGAAAGCCACCGTACGGTGCATGGTGGAGGGTTCCTTGTACCACTACTAGTCCTTTCCTGTTCTGCTCCACTCGCAAATAGAGCGAGGGAAAAACGACTGTCTATATGCCTAATTTCTCGCGTCTTATCTTCGTAGTCCTTACGTGCGATGTACGATGGCGACAGTAGAATCGTTTGGCAGTCAGCTTCAAATGCCTGTTCTGTAGATTTTCACAATAGTGTTTCTCAAAAAGAACGTCGCCTTTCCTTCAGAGATTCCGTTAAACCCAATCTTCCTTTCTTCCAGGGATTCCCATTTGTGTCCCATAAGTATCTCCGTGAAGCTTAACTTTTCGTTCGGACCTACCGGTAACAAATCTAGCAGCCAACTTCTGGACTGCTTCGATGTCCTCCTTCAATCCGACCTGGTACGGATCCCAAAAATTCGAGCAGTGATCAAGAATATGTCGCACCAGCGTCCTATATGCGGTCTCCTTTACAGGTGATCCACACTTTCCTAAATTCTCCCAATGTACCGAAGTCGACCACTCGCATTCCGAACCACAGTTCTCACAGGCTCGGTCCATTTCGTATCGCTTTGCAGCGTTACGTCCAGATGCTTAAACGACTTGACTTTGTCAGGCAGGACACTTGTAACAGCCGGCCGCGGTGGTCTAGCGGTTCTAGGCGCTCAGTCCGGAACCGCGCGACTGCTACGGTCGCAGGTTCGAATCCTGCCTCGGGCATGGATGTGTGTGATGTCCTTAGGTTAGTTAGGTTTAAGTAGTTCTAAGTTCTAGGGGACTGATGACCACAGATGTTAAGTCTCGTAGTGCTCAGAGCCATTTGAATTTTTGAACACTTGTAACACTGTATCCGAACATTACAAGTTTGATCTTCCTACTCATCTGCATTAACGTAGATTTCTCCACATTTAGAGTTAGCTGCTTTTCATCACACCAACTGGAAGTCGTCTTGCATGTTTCTACTCTCACTCAACTTCGACAGTTTCCGGTACACCATGGCATCATTAGCAAACAATCGCAGTTTAGTTATATTCTCAAATTTTCCTGCTAACCTCTGTACATGATATGTCCTACAATTCAGAGTCCTTGTTCTTAGCCACATTCGATGCCTTTTTATCCGTTCTGTCTTTTACTTTGTTTGGGAGACGTAGAGAAACCTGTTTTTGCTGGGGTGGGACCCTCCTGAACGCCCAACCTGGAGGACCGTGATTTTTTCCCAGGGTTTACTCCCAAAAATAGGCTAAGAGTTCCGCGCACCCTATGTTACCATCTCAAGAAGGCAAAACTGAGGATCGTATAAAGGAGGACATGGAACGCTGAGGGATACTCTTTGTGTGGCTCGTATGCAAGAACTATACCACCTCCAGTATACTCTGCTTCATGCCCAAACCCTCTTGCCCGCAGTGACAGTGATGGCTTAAGACAGTGTCTCCTCGAGAGGGCTTCATGTTCGTACAGTATGAATTTTAGAGCCCATGTTTGCTAGACTTTTTTTGTTTTGGCGTAAGGAATCTGCCCCTAAGTTTGTACAAGTAGTTTTGAAAAATCCTGTGTAGTACGTCATTTTAGTGTTAACCTGAAAACATTTTTCGTTTATTTGTGTCGTCGTTAGTCGTGTGTGCTATTAGCAAATATAAGAACAGCCTGAAAGAAAGAGGGGTTTTAAAAGACCTTTCAGGCAATTGCGATTGTGAAAAATTTCACACAAATCTCAGCAACATTTTTGTCTGTCTACCGTATGTTTCAAAATTTGAGGCAAGACAATGAAGACTTTATTATTGTCGCTCGTTCATCGACATTCTGTATGCGAAAAATCTTTGGGACTATCTGGACTTTATGACCTTCTATATTTACACTCCTTATAATGTAATGTTCAACCTAATAAAACTGTATAAGCCTACATCATTAAATGTTTTTAATTAGACTTTAATAGTGTTGCCACTTTTCGTTCAACTGTCATAATTGATGCCGCACAATCTGGTGTGACATATCTAGCTTGAGGAGCCAGGGCTTTATTCCCACGTATCACATCTCATGTAAGAGAAATTACAGTAATTGACGTATGACGCCGTAAGGTGGAGTGAGGCAGGATCGATACCCGTTTACAGGAGTCGTGGGAAACTGCGTCACCTGAATCACTTGTGTTCTGCTTGATTGCTGTAATAAAAGAGGATTATCCTCTGGCCTGAGCAACAAAACTCTTCATTTCTATTATTAACTATATCTAAATTAAAATTGAGATTTTGTTCATAATATTGTGGGAGAACCTCCTGATACCGCACCAACACTAGGTAATCACAATATAATAACAGCCATTTGAATAACTAGAAAGGACCAATTCAGTTTGTGCGTCACTGGCTTCGTGCTGAATGGTCGACTAGCGAGACGGCTCACACCAAACTGTTCAGTGTTGCATCGGAGAGAGTAGACGGCTCCTAAGCTGGATGGACTGCAGGGCGTGTCTAAGATCGAGTATCTGCGGGAAATGGAGATTGTTATTGAGTTTACGAAACTGTAATTTGGATTGAGACATGTTAATAATATTTGTAACTCAGCTGAAAAGTCAGACAGATATGTATTCTTCCCAATAAGAATGATTAGTAACTTTCCGGGCCATACGCAATGTTACGCAACATCGTTGTTCAGTAAGCTATTTTATCTGAAGAAATAATCATAATAAAAAAAGAGCTGGAATCATTACAAGCTACGGATCTCATTATATGAGTAAGAGAGAGAGGGAGAGAGAGAGTCTGGTTCGTGGTAGTTCCGTTACAGTCTCGCAGCAAAACAGTGGACTGAAGATCTACGTGCTACCTCTGTGGTGGGACGATAATCAGAAACTTCTGTTATGCTTTGACGTGGCAAAACACAACTAGGTTCCTCACACGTCCTGCTACTCCAGCACAATCGGAGGCAGCTACGTGCGACATGTGAGAACATAGAGAAGGGAATCGCTCCGATGTCTCTTGTAGTCGCTGCGACTCAAAGATCGCCGTACTGATTTCGGCGACACACCCTGGATTACTGAGAGGATAATATAATTTTATTGTACAGGGAGCAGTCAGAAAGTAATGCATTCTATCTCATAAAATATTTTAAAAACCTGTAACCTCGACGAACGATGTTACCTTATATTATTCATCAACATTCTTTAGAAATATGAAGGTGTTACGTCGACGGATGCTAAGGAGAGGAATTGGATTTTACAATAAATTTAAAAAAATGTAAATTTAGCATAACGCTGTTGGCTGAAATACCTCATGGGGTGGCTTCAGTTGCCTGTTCTTTCTCCGTGCGCACTGCCCTTTCCTTGAGTTGTGCCGCATGTGTACTTGTGGGGCCTACGAAGGGCGTTTGAAAATTCCGTGCAAAAATAAAAACTACTTACGTGTTTGGGGCAAACCTTTTTCATTTTTCGACATAGTCTCCTCTTAGACATACACTTCGTCCAACACTGTTCTAATTTGTTGATCCCTTCCGAATAATAGGAATTGTCCAAGTCTGCAAAATAGTTATTAGTTGCTGCAATCACATCCTCGTTTGAATAAAGTCTTTCTCCTGCCAGCCATTTCTTCATATTGGGGAACAAGCAGTAGTCCAAGGGAGCCAAGTCTGGAGAATAGGGGGGATTTGAAATGAGTTGAAATCCTATTTCCATTCATTTTGCGACCACAACTGCTGAGGTGTGTGCTGGTGCATTGTCGTGATGGAAAAGGACTTTTTTGCGGTCCAATCGCCGGCGTTCATTTTGCAGCTCGGTTTTCAAACGGACCAGTAACGATTAATAATATTTACCTGTGGTAGTTTTACCCTTTTCCAGATAGTCAATGAGGATTATCCCTTGCGAATCCCAAAAGACAGTCGCCATAACCTTTCCGGCCGAAGGAATGGTCTTCGCCTTTTTTGGTGCAGATTCTCCCTTCGTAACGCATTGTTTAGATTGTTGTTTGGTCTCAGGAGTATAGTAATGTATCCATGTTTCACCCACAGTGACGAAACGACGCTTAAACTCTTGCGGACTCGTCCTGAACAGATGCAAACCATCCTTGCAAAACTTCACACGATTCCGTTTTTGCTCAAGCGTGAGCAATCGGGGAACCCATCTTGCGGATAGCTTTCTCATTTCTAAATGTTTATGCAAAATATTATGTACCCGTTCATTCGAGATGCCCACAGCACTAGCAATCTCACGCACCTTAACTCTTCTGTTATCCATCACAATATCATGGATTTTATCAATGAGTTTTGGAGTTCTTAACCTCCACAAAGCGTCCAGAACGTTCAGCATCACTTGTGGACATACGGTCGCTCCGAAAATTTTGAAACCACTTATAAACTGTTCTAATCGAAGGTGCAGAGTCACCGTAATATTTATCAAGCTTCTCTTTAGTCTCCTGAGGCATTTCGCCTTTCATAAAGTAATGTTTAATCACCACACGAAATTCTTTATCGTCCATTTTTTGACAATCACTCGACTTCCTTGATTCACACGAATGCCAAACACAAAGAAATATACCAATATGGCTGAAACTTGGTGTGCGTTCTTTCCAAAGATGCTACTAACTAAACATGACCTCGATACGCGCCGGTGGTGCCATCTCTCGGAATTTGCACGGACTTTTCAAACGCCCCTCGTGGAAGAGTGTAACGGATGCGTGTATAGTGCAGTGCTAGTTCATATTGTGCGATATCGATGAGAGAAGGGAGAGAATGATATCTGATGACGGCTATAGACTACTCCTTTCTAATAGCACTAAAGTGGCCGCCAGACTTAGCGTCCCCATCCTACGGACGGGTCACCATCAACAGTTGTCACACACCCTCACTCCAATAGACGCTGCGGAGAGGCCGGACGAGATGGTGCGGTGGTTGGCAGGCTAGACCAGCATTGTGAGGACGACGATTCATATCTTCGTTCGGTCCTCCAAACTTAGATTTTCCTTGATTTCCCCAAAACTCTGAAGGCAAATGCCAGAATGGTTCCTTTGAAAAGGGGCACGGTCGATTCCTTCCTCATCCTTCCCTAATACTAGCGCGTCCTCCGTAGTCGTTTTCGATCCACCTTGCTTCCTTCCTTCCTTTTTTTTAAACTCAGTACTGAAGACAAAGTTCATATCCAAATTCATGTAAAGTGGAAGAACTTTTTTAGAATGGTACGGTGCTATTAGTTACCATTAAACACTCTTTCGCTTCCCGGCGGGGTCAGGGATTTTCTCTGCCTCGTGATGGCTGGGTGTTGTGTGCTGTCCTTAGGTTAGTTAGGTTTAAGTAGTTCTAAGTTCTAGGGGACTGATGACCATAGATGTTAAGTCCCATAGTGCTCAGAGCCATTTTTGAAACACTCTTTGACACTGTTCCGAATCTGTTGAGCTAAATCTGTTGGTCGATCAAAATCTAATGAAAGTTTCAATGTGGCGAGGAACTGGTAACAAATTGATAAGGTGTGTTGCTAGTTTTGCATCAGATACAATGTGATCACTGCAGTGCATAATTTCAGTTACTCAAAAGTCTGTCGTTTTTCTGGTCTACATTTACATGATTAGTTTGCAATTCACACTTCAGTGTTTGCAGAGCGTTCTTAGAACCGCTTTACATCAGGACCGTTCGTCTTTCGAATAGCTCGTAGGAAAAATAAACATCCAAATCTTTTCGTGTGAGCTCTGATTTCTCTTATTCTGTTATGATGTCAGCTGTCTGTGTACAGGTGGGAGCCAACGAAATACTTTGCCCTTCGAGTGGGAAAGTTGGTGACTGAAATTTCATGAAAAAATCTCGCCACAACGAAAGCCTTCACACTCTCTCGCTTCTTTGTCTTGGCGCAGAAGAGTAGAAGAGCTGTCCTCGTTAGAGCCTTTGCGCTGTCCTCCGTCAGTTCAATACAGCAACTATCCCATACCGCCCAGTAATACTCTAGAAGAGAACTGACAAACGTAGTGTACGCAGTCTCTTTAGTAGATTTGTTGCATGTCAGTAACGCGTCCAGTAATACTCTAGAAGAGAACTGACAAACGTAATGTACGCAGTCTCTTTAGTAGATTTGTTGCATCTTTAAGTGTTCTGTCAGTAACACGCAGTCTTTCGTTCATTCCCCCCTCCCAGCATTTTCTATATGATGGTTCCAATTTAAGATGTACGTAACCGTAATCCACAGATATTTAGCTGAGTCGATAATCACCAATGTTTACCGGAGAGAGTCCGCAGCTCCTGCTCTAGTGGCTAGCGTTGCTACCTCTGGATCACGGGGTCCCGGGTTCGATTTCCGGTCGGGTTGCCGGCCGGAGTGGCCGAGCAGTTCTAGGTGCTTCAGTCTGGAACCGCGCGACCGCTACGGTCGGAGGTTCGATTCCTGCCTCGGGCATGGATGCGTGTGATGTCCTTAGGTTAGTTAGGTTTAAGTAGTTCTAAGTTATAGGGGACTGATGACCTCAGATGTTCAGTCCCATAGTTCTCAGAACCATTTGAACCATTTTTGAACCGGTCGGGTTAGGGATTTTCTCTGCCCGGGGATTGGTTGTTTGTGTTGTCCTCATTATTTCATAATCATCCTCATCATTCGTGACACTGGCTAGATTGGACTATGAAAAAATTGGGACTTTGTACGGGCGCTGATGACCACGCAGTTGAGCGCCTCACAAACCAAAAATCATCATCGACCGGAGAGAATAAAGAGGAAAGGAAATTAGGATCCGCCAATCTGTTGCAAATTTTGCAAAGAGTGTGGCTGATAAAAACACAATTAATTTCTTTTCACTCGAGATGAAGAGGCAGTCGAAGGATTGGTGTCTGGGTTGTGATGTGGATGAATCCAAAATTTTGCAATACAGGGAATCAGACATGGTGACTGTTTCTTAGGGTCGTGAGGGTATCATTTTTGAAGAATTGTTTGAATCAAGTATCAACAGTGTCACAGTAGGGTGAGAACGCTTGTCTCGGTCACTACAAGATCCAACTCATCCGACTCACACGTGTTCTGGCCACTAAATAAAACGCACCAGAGACGACAAAATTCCATACACCAATCTGTGAACAAGAACGGTTCTCGTCTATTTATCGTTCAGGAATTCGTATTTTTGTTCTAAGGTAGAAAAAAGCTGTTTGAAAGAACAGAGATTAGTCTGAAAAGTGCAGAACTACCAGCGGATGCTGTCGCAATATACTGAGTAAATTTCTCTTCGTATTCATTTGCGTTAAAAGAGAAATAAATCAGGAGTCTTTACTTTCTTTCAGTCCTTACGATATGCCGTAATCCTCTTTTGTTGTCTTAAGAGTTCATTCCAAAGAATCAGTATGCTGACAGCTGCTGCGGAGACCAGAAGTGTAATGAGAATTGTTTGCTTCTCATTGTTCTAGCGTCAGAAATATCAGACGCGGAAACGAAGACTGAACTGGAATTATGGAGCCCGATCAGACACACACACACACACACACACACACACACACACACGCACACGCACGGCGGGGCTGGCGTTCGTGCTTGTGTTGGTGAGCGTGTGTACTTTCATAATGTGTGCCCGCGAGCTCACTTGCCCGATTATTGGCTTGGGCAGTGTTGTTCCTGATTGCTTTATACCGGCAATGTGCCGGCGGACAAATATTTTCATATCCGTTTTGACGGGATGTTTGCCCGTGGCAAACAGACGGCTTAAAATCAGATTATTTATCCAGACTGCAATAACTGTCCTTAGGAGCTGCAGTCGGTTCTTGCCACTAAACGGACCGAAATCGGCTTCCATTTAATCAACGTGTGCCGACTGCCGGGTGGAAACCAACAGATGTTTGACTCGGGCTGGAAGGCTGCGCCGTTTCCGGGAATGAACGCAAGAAAAATTAAAATAGATTTCGTGGTACTACTTAAAGTTATATTATCCACAGTATACGTAGAACTACAAGATGATGCAGCAGTTTTAGAAACGGCGATCGTTCCCAACAGGTCAGTTATTAAATGTATATATTCCTCACGATCGCAGTTCCAGCTTATTATGCCATTTTCAATTGACAACTCCTCTGAAGTACAATACATATCGCTACTTTTGAGCTGCTGCCCTTGTGTCTGTTATGGTGGACAGACTTGACTGCTTTTAACAACTTGCGGCCCAACTAATTGTTCTTTGGTTCAGTCAGTTTTTTCATTCGAATGAAACAACTGAATGAAACTAGTTCCTGCGGCCATGCCATCTATATGAATTTTTTCACTCACTGTCCGTCTTTGAGTTTTTTCACTTGCTGTGAGACAATCGGCTGACACATCTCTGACGCTGGTGTGAGTTATTCAGTCAGTGGTTTCGCTTACATACATTCTCAGCTCTCTCGGTTATACATTAGCCATGACGAGGGATATAAACTTTTTTCAGAGAAAAATAACGTATTTTATATCAAGGAAGATAAATAAAAAGAATGTTTCAAAAATGATATAACTTCACTATTTCTGTGTTTCTTTTCTTAAATACGAAATTTTCCTACGTATGGCATTAAAAATCAATTTTTGTGACTTTTAAAAGTTTAAAAACTGGTGCTACATTATAAATTTAAATGTATTTCAATAAATGTATAGTTAATGTCTAATCTATATTTACTGAAGCCCTTTCTTCTTCTTCCCACGGGTTTGCCCCATGTGTAGGGGAAGTGACCAAAAGCATATCGGACACATTTTGTTAACGTTCTCTGAATCTTTTTCATTACATAGTTTTAAAATATGAATCATCCTTGCTGATACTATTTGTCTCATTCAGTTTAGCTTGGGGGTAACTTTTTAGCGCCGGCCGGATTGGCCGTGCAGTTCTAGGCGCTACAGTCCGGAGCCGAGCGACCGCTCCGGTAGCAGGTTCGAATCCTGCCTCGGGCATGGATGTGTGTGATGTCCTTAGGTTAGTTAGGTTTAATTAGTTCTAAGTTCTAGGCGACTGATGACCTCAGAAGTTAAGTCGCATAGTGCTCAGAGCCATTTGAACCTTTTTTTAACTTTTTAGCCAGTCTATACTTCTTTCATTTCCTCACTAATGAGAGTTTCGGCATTTTACTCCAGACAAAAGGTTGATTGTTAAGTAAACACACTATTCGTAAACATGAACGAAGAAGTAAACTGAAAGCTACTTATTGGCGCTAAGCAAACATTAAAGATGGAAGCAATAGTAACAGTGACGAATGACGGTAACGTGATGCAGACAACAATAGCAAATTTAATACCATCGAAATATCGCTTGTTTTCTTTCAGTATTGAATCAGCCGCGGATAAGGAGCTTCTATTGTCGTTCGAGGCGTTCCGGATAGGAGCAAACTTGGACGACAGACTGTTTACAGCAGTGATCGCCAAACTGCGGTCCGAATCATGTATTCTTGCGGCCTGCGGTTCTCACCCGTATTTTGTAATAATAAGCTTCCAGCGACTAACAGCAGAATCTAAAAATATCAACTATCGTTAAGAGCTTCTTAAGACAGCATTTTTCTTTCTCAGTAACCAACAGAAATACTTACAGAGACAGTAATATTTTAAGATGTGCTTAATTTAAGTGGGCAACGGCCTTGCCGCAGTGGATACACCGGTTCCCGTGCGATCACCGAAGTTAAGCGCTGTCGGGCGTGGTCGGCTCTTGGATGGTTGACCATTCAGGCCGCCATGCGCTGTCGACATTTTTCGGGGTGCAGTCAGCCTCGTGATGCCAATTGAGGAGCTGCTCCACCGAGTAGTAGCGGCTTCGGTCAAGAGTACAACCCTAACGACCGGGAGAGCGGTGTGCTGACCCCACGCCCCTCCTATCCGCATCCTCGCTTGAGGATGACACGGCGGTCGGGTGGTCACGGTAGGCCACTCATGGCCTGAAGACGGAGTGCTTTTTAAAAAATTTAAGGAATATTTTAAGATGTACTTAATTTAACTGACGTTGGTGAATTCGGTCTTGAGCTAAGAAAATATGGCTACTTACTTCAGGGGCAGAGGGTAAGTAGTACGGCCACTGCAGGGTTAGAGGACATGAGCGGATGTATATTTTCTTCTTTGTCGTCCAATGATGACAACTCACGAGCGTGCGCAACAAGCAACGATCAGCTGCTATTGTATAAATGTCATACGGAAGTAACACAGATTCGTGAAACCGCATCACAGAGACTCATCTTCAAATATAATACATTTTTGTAGCAAGTAATATTAAGTCAAATTGAGGCTGTTGTAAAATGATGCAATTTGTAAAAGAAAAATGGCATTGAAAACGTATAGTAAGCATTTTTGGTCGTCTCTCATGTTGAAATTACTATTAATAATTAATATAACATACTAATTTATGCCGGTAACCAATTAATGGTAAGATCGGTAGGGGAAGCTATAGAAAAGTGGTCAGGATGGGAAAAGTGGCCACTGCGTGCTTTTTGCCCTGAACAGCGCTGCTGCCTGCTGAGAAATGGTCAGTAGCCACGGTTTGAAAAAAATGAATTTGTCTTTAAGGAGCCAAAGTTTGACGACCACTGGTTTACTATATTGGCTATAGATAGACTTAACTGTGAAACTGAGGTATCAAACTGCGAATCCGCGAAATATTAATCCAGCTAATTCTCAAAGGCTGTAAAATATAAACAGGTTTGTTCTGTCCGTCGATGTGATTTGTGCTTACGTAGTCCGAGACGTAATTTTCTTTGCAAAACATTTAGCTTTCACAGGAATAAATGGCTTAATGATGTTTAATTTATGGGGATCACACCTTCCCAGTAAAACGGAATATATGCTGTCGTTTAAAATATGGCAATGTTCATTTCCTTTTTATGAATCTGTACGGTAACTTTCACGTTCGACTAAGCACATCTACATCTACATCTCCGCAAGCCAGCTTGAGGTGTTTGGCGAAGGCTACTTTGTATACCACTGTCACTCATCCCCGCCGGCCGGGGTGGACGAGCGGTTCTACGCGCTACAGTCTGGAACCGCGCGACCGCTACGGTCGCAGGTTCGAATCCTGCCTCGGGTATGGACGTGTGTGATGTCCTTAGGTTAGTTAGGTTTAAGTAGTTCTAAGTTCTAGGGGACTGATGGCCACAGAAGTTAAGTCCCATAGTGCTCAAAGCCATTTGAGCCAACTCCTTCCTCCCCCCCCCCCCTCCATCCTGATTATTGGTACCTTAATATGTGCCGCCTTCAGTACGTTTGTTGTTTTTTGCCTGGTTGTCTACCAGTCCTCCCGCAAATACGTCAGTTAAGTTATTACCTGATGTTTCCTGCACGATCGTAAGTGTACCCGTTAGTAGACTACGCCTGTCAGTGTAGACTAACTGTTTTGCGTCAGTACATCTACAAATCACCTCATCTGCTTCCAAGGGGAAAATTAGCTTGCTCTTACCACATGTATTTGGAGGTACTAACCAACTCACAAACTATGAACTGTGTCCTGATAGCTGCAATTATAAGTCTGCAAATGAAGTAAATCCTGACGTAATGTTCAGTACACTGTTCTTGGTCAGCAACAAGAATGCTTGCACTTACACCCCTATCACCTTGTATATGACAAATTGTTCTTGGTCGCGTAATGGACAGATGGGCAGAGTAGCGGCTTTGGTCCTAATGTACGTCCTCATATATCACATGACGGTGGATGATATCTACGATTAGTGAGTATTACGTGGTATTTGAAGAACCTTCCATAATTCTCTGTCTCTTGTACCGAAGTTCGATACACAAGAGCTTTCAAATACACCCACGTATCTACCGGGTGTACTTCCGGAGAAATTGGAGGCCTGGAATATGATGCATATCTTCCTATCGATCTCCCACGGAATACTTTTTGGAAGCCAACGGGCGTTATCGCGTACAGGGCTATTTTTTTTTGTTCTTTTACTTATCGCGGTACTTAATAAAAATAAATATCTATTAAATACTGCAATATCATTTACTTTGTTAAATATTGTGGGCTAGCATTAGACTTTGCAATAACCCAATACCACGATAACATACGTATGGATCTCGGCAATTCCGAAGTACGTACGGAATAATATTTTAAACGCAACGCGCGACTCATTGCGTTGTAATAGATGGTTCGCGTGAGCGCTGCTGTTTTGAAAAGAAAATGTGCGTGATTTTATCCAACCTGTAATAATTAATTTGGTTCTCAGGGGCCGCGCTGCATTAGCCGAGCGGTGAGCGGTTTGGGGCGCTACAGTCATGGACTGTGCGGCTGGTCCCGGCGGAGGTTTGAGTCCTCCCTCGGGCATGGGTGTGTGTGTTTGTCCTTAGGATAATTTAGGTTAAGTAGTGTGTAAGCTTAGGGACTGATGAACTTAGCAGTTCAGTCCCGTAAGATTTCACACACATGTGAACATTTTTGGTTCTCAGGGGGCTACTGGTCATTATATACCAAACTCCATAAAGTAACTGAGATATTGTTATGCTCGTTGAATGGAATATTTTTCGGTATTTATTATTTGTTATTTGCAAGGCAAAACTGGAGAGAATCACATTTGCCGTTAAGCAGCCAAACTTAAAACATACTGAACTCATTCTTCTAACTATTAGTAAATGAAATCTATTTTTACTCTGTTAGCTCTGAAACTATTGGAAGATCAAAATAGAGAAATCTCTCACATTTACATTTAGTATTATGACATGAATTTCTAATTATAGCCGACGGGGTGGCCGAGCGGCTCTAGGCGCTACAGTCTGGAACCGCGCGACCGCTACGGTTGCAGGTTCGAATCCTGCCTCGGGCATGGATGTGTGTGATGTCCCTAGGTTAGTTAAGTTTAAGTAGTTCTAAGTTCTAGGGAACTGATGACCTCAGTAGTTAAGTCCCATAGTGCTCAGAGCCATTTTTCTAATTATAAAATATCGTCAGCGTAATGGTCGACCATAATTAATGATTAATATCATGAGAGGTGCCCTCTAAATCAATAATACGCACTTCCTCATAACAATTATATTTTGCTAAATTACGGCCAAACTTACATTAAGAGGACACACTCGCGAACAGGCTCAAAAAATCGATTTTTTTTTTATAGTCTTAATCTATGCTCCAATTATTTGGCTACAAAATGCCGTTTGTTTCATACAAATCTGATTATTAGATTCGGAGTTATTAATTTGTTCGTGAAGCATGGTAACTAGCGCCACGTCCATTTTTGCTGTGTCTTGCGCAGTAGTCAGAATTGACTATAGTACAACAATCATTTATGTTCCACGGACATAAATACTCTTTATTTGGGTTGCAAGAGAGAATTGTTATTCTGATGTTTGCCAGCCTGTCTGCAATGTTGACTATCGTTTGTCAGTTTCTTCATCCTCGTTGTTTACGTTTTGGTGATACAAATGTAATGATTTTGTGAAACGTTATAACACAATGGATAGAATAAGGAAGTCTGGATATAAGCCTAAGTTTCGTGGAAATAAATATGTAAAAGTAACCGCGAAACTGCTAGTTTTGAACAGAGGGCAGATAATAATATTGAAAGTGAAGTCAGTGCGAGTGTCAGTGCTTCAAGCAAGAAGCTTCTAGGTGCTGCCGGTTTTCCAAGTGCCTCTCAAATGCGTGACAATGCAATATGTGGTGTGAACAGTGTTTCTGTTGTTACTGACACAAACATTCTGATCTCCATGAGGTTATTACGTGAACTTATTGAGAAACACACAAATTGTAAAAACTGTGGTGGAAACGTTACTTTGCACGAAGATGTGGTGAAAACCAAGGGAACTGTTTGTAATTTAGTTTTGACATGTTTGGAATGTAGCTGTACTGCCAATACAATGTCATCCCACGTAACAAGAAGCAGATTGTATGAAAACAATATAAGATTAGTGTATGCACTTAGATCTATTGGAAAAGGGCGAAGTGCAGGTGCTGTTCTGTGTGCAGTGATGAACATTCCTCCACCTCCAAGAAAGTTTGATGTTTACAACAAGACTATTGGTGCAGTTGTAGCTGAGGTAAGTGAATCTACAATGTTGAAAGCAGCCAAAGTAGCAGTTCAGTTGAATGATACGAAATCTAACCCAAGGCAAATTTCTGCTGGTTTTGATGGCAGTTGGCAGAAACGTAGGCATACATCCTTAAATGGCATTGTGTCAGCAACTTCTTTTGATACTGTGAAGGTTCTGGATATTGAAATTATTACTAAGTTCTGTGACATCTGTAACAAAAATCCCACTATACAACATATGTGCAAAAAGGACTATGATGGTTCTAGTGGAGGCATGGAAGTGGCTGGTGTTGCTAACATTTTCAAAAGGTCTGTGCAGTCAAGAGGTGTCCTCTATACAGACTGTCTTGGGGACGGGGACAGTAAGGCTTATCAGAAAGTGGTAGAAGATAAACCTTATGGGCCTAGAGTCAAAATTAATGAACTGGAATGTATAGGACATGTACAGAAAAGAATGGGATCACGACTTCTAAAGATATGTAAGAAAAAAAAGTTAGGTGGTAAAGGGGGCCTGACAAAGGCTGAAATAGACAGGATTCAGACTTATTATGGTATGGCCATTAGAAATAACTGCAACAATGTACAAGCAATGAGGAGAGCCATCTGGGCTATATTCTTTCATAAAATTTCAACAGATGAGGAACCACAACGTAACCTTTGCCCCCGGGGACCTGACAGATGGTGCAAATTCAACAACCCAGCTACATCTTCCAGTTATAAGCACAAACAATCAATTCCAGAAAAAATCCTGCTAGCTGTAAATCCCATGTTCAGAGACCTTAGTCAACAAGAGCTCTTGAAAAAGTGTCTCCATGGAAAAACTCAAAACCCAAATGAAAGTTTGAATTCTGTCATTTGGACAAGGCTACCAAAAACTGTTTTCGTTAGAAAAGAAACACTAAAATTTGGTGTTCATGATGCAGTGATGTGCTTCAATGCTGGTGTGTCAAAGAAGACTGATGTATTAAGAATCTTGGGAACAAAGGATGGTATCAATACTGAAAGGGGACTGAAAAAGATTGACATGGACCGTATCCGTTATGCTGATATTTCTGCAGGAAATGCTACCAAGGAGGCCAGGATAGACAGAAGATCAAAGAAAAGAAGAAAAGAAGATAAAGATCAAGAAGCTGAGCCACAGTGTAGCCCTGGAATGTTTTGAAAGTGTGTCTGTATGACACTGTACGTTAATTTCTTGCATGTAAAACTTTAATACCATTTTTCTCAAAACTTGATTTTTTGACCTTCTGGTACACTTTTCTCAAAAACTATCACTGCTACATACATCAGACTTACAGTATCTCTTGTTAATACAACGATGATTAATTAGATAAAAAAATAGACCAGTAGTGATAAAAAGAGCAGATTTACAAGCTCCAAGGTGTTTAGAAAAGTTTTAATTTTTTGTCTTATAGAACAAAAAAATGATTACTCATGAAATATATAAAATACATTAACCATTTTTTATGTGATTTGTAAATGATGTTTCAGCTGTACACTGTAAAAGTTTCAGGTCTTCATCTCCATTAGTTACTTCAGAAAGTGTACCTGACGTTTGCTCGTCTTAGCATCGATTCCTTATGGGAGTTCCCTCGCGACTGTGTCCATGTTCTTTGGTAATCACATCGCTGTTTGTGAGCTTTGGTGGTAATAATTACACTTTTTAATATTTATTATACATCGTGCACACGTACACAGTCTTGAAGTAATTTATAGTTCACACGTCACACAAGCAAAAACCCTTTACTTTTTTAAAATGTCAATTTATGTGATGTACCGTCACAGTGTTAACAATACAATGAGGAGTAACTCCATCGCACATGAAGTATATGTTTCATGGCACTGACAACGGCATACCTTCTAGCATCATAATTTCTGTCGTCTTTGCTGTGAGAGTCTGCTTGGTGAAACATTATTATAATGGAAGAATGCACACTTTTCCTCCTACTTGTTTCACTGACAGTTTGTTTTTACGTTGTAGGTTTCGTGTTTGTACCCTAAGGTGACTCAGCTCAGCTGTTAACTACGAACATATTAGGGGCGTTTCAGATTTCGTAATTGTTTTCACTTAACGAATTGCGAAAAAACATTATAACTGTAGGTTAGTATCGAAGTTGTAAATGAGACATCCAACGACGTTTCACTCTTCAAAATCCGATTCCTATTTCGGAGTACTACAACAGTAAAACTTAGAATTTAAGAATTAAACCGAGGAAATCGATGTTGTTATAAAGAACTGTCCTGTCACGCTGATGGGGCGCTCTTTCTTCATGCAGCTAAGAGTCTGCTTACAAAAGTGGAATAATGGAGAGAAGCTCAGTTAGGTACTGATACCACATACTCTTGTCTATATGTATCATCTACATCTACATCTATACTCCGCGAGCCACCTTACGGTGTGTGGCGGAGGGTACTTATTGTACCACTATCTGATCCCCCCTTCCCTGTTCCATTCACGAATTGTGCGTGGAAAGAACGACTGCTTGTAAGTCTCCGTATTTGCTCTAATTTCTCGGATCTTTTCGTTGTGATCATTACGCGAGATATATGTGGGCGGTAGTAATATGTTGCCCATCTCTTCCCGGAATGTGCTCTCTCGTAATTTCGATAATAAACCTCTCCGTATTGCGTAACGCCTTTCTTGAAGTGTCCGCCACTGGAGCTTGTTCAGCATCTCCGTAACGCTCTCGCGCTGACTAAATGTCCCCATGACGAATCGCGCTGCTTTTCGCTGGATCATGTCTATCTCTTCTATTAATCCAACCTGGTAAGGGTCCCATACTGATGAGCAATACTCAAGAATAGGACGAACAAGCGTTTTGTAAGCTACTTCTTTCGTCGATCAGTCACATTTTCTTAGAATTCTTCCTATGAATCTCAACCTGGCGCCTGCTTTTCCCACTATTTGTTTTATGTGATCATTCCACTTCAGATCGCTCCGGATAGTAACTCCTAAGTATTTTACGGTCGTTACCGCTTCCAATGATTTACCACCTATGGCATAATCGTACTGGAATGGATTTCTGCCCCTATGTATGCGCATTATATTACATTTATCTACGTTTAGGGAAAGCTGCCAGCTGTCGCACCATGCATTAATCCTCTGCAGGTCTTCCTGGAGTACGTACGAGTCTTCTGATGTTGCTACTTTCTTGTAGACAACCGTGTCATCTGCAAATAGCCTCACGGAGCTACCGATGTTGTCAACTAAGTCATTTATGTATATTGTAAACAATAAAGGTCCTATCACGCTTCCTTGCGGTACTCCCGAAATTACCTCTACATCTGCAGATTTTGAACCGTTAAGAATGACATGTTGTGTTCTTTCTTCTAGGAAATCCTGAATCCAATCACAAACCTGGTCCGATATTCCGTAAGCTCGTATTTTTTTCACTAAACGTAAGTGCGGAACCGTATCAAATGCCTTCCTGAAGTCCAGGAATACGGCATCAATCTGCTCGCCAGTGTCTACGGCACTGTGAATTTCTTGGGCAAATAGGGCGAGCTGAGTTTCACATGATCTCTGTTTGCGGAATCCATGTTGGTTATGATGAAGGAGATTTGTATTATCTAAGAACGTCATAATACGAGAACACAAAACATGTTCCATTATTCTACAACAGATTGACGTAAGCGAAATAGGCATATAATTATTCGCATCTGATTTATGACCCTTCTTGAAAATGGGAACGACCTGCGCTTTCTTCCAGTCGCTAGGTACTTTACGTTCTTCCAGCGATCTACGATAAATTGCTGATAGAAAGGGGGCAAGTTCTTTAGCATAATCACTGTAGAATCTTAAGGGTATCTCGTCTGGTCCGGATGCTTTTCCGCTACTAAGTGATAGCAGTTGTTTTTCAATTCCGATATCGTTTATTTCAATATTTTCCATTTTGGCGTCCGTGCGACGGCTGAAGTCAGGGACCGTGTTACGATTTTCCGCAGTGAAACAGTTTCGGAACACTGAATTCAGTATTCTGCCTTTCTTCGGTCGTCCTCTGTTTCGGTGCCATCGTGGTCAACGAGTGACTGAATAGGGGATTTAGATCCGCTTACCGATTTTACATATGACCAAAACTTTTTAGGGTTCTTGTTTAGATTGTTTGCCAATGTTTTATGTTCGAATTCGTTGAATGCTTCTCTCATTGCTCTCTTTACGCTCTTTTTCGCTCCGTTCAGCTTTTCCTTATCAGCTATGATTCGACTACTCTTAAACCTATGATGAAGCTTTCTTTGTTTCCGTAGTACCTTTCGTACATGATTGTTATACCACGGTGGATCTTTCCCCTCGCTTTGGACCTTAGTCGGTACGAACTTATCTAAGGCGTACTGGACGATGTTTCTGAATTTTTTCCATTTTTGTTCCACATCCTCTTCCTCAGAAATGAACGTTTGATGGTGGTCACTCAGATATTCTGCGATTTGTGCCCATCACTCTTGTTAAGCAAATATATTTTCCTTCCTTGCTTGGCATTTCTTATTACACTTGTAGTCATTGATGCAACCACTGACTTATGATTACTGATACCCTCTTCTACATTCACGGAGTCGAAAAGTTCCGGTCTATTTGTTGCTATGAGGTCTAAAACGTTAGCTTCACGAGTTGGTTCTCTAACTATCTGCTCGAAGTAATTCTCGGACAAGGCAGTCAGGATAATGTCACAAGAGTCTCTGTCCCTGGCTCCAGTTCTGATTGTGTGACTATCCCATTCTATACCTGGTAGATTGAAGTCTCCCCCTATTACAATAGTATGATCACGAAACTTCTTCACGACGTTCTGCAGGTTCTCTCTGAGGCGCTCAACTACTACGGTTGCTGATGCAGGTGGTCTATAGAAGCATCCGACTATCATATCTGACCCACCTTTGATACTTAGCTTAACCCAGATTATTTCACATTCGCATTCGCTAATAACTTCACTGGATATTATTGAATTCTTTACTGCTATAAATACTCCTCCACCATTGGCGTTTATCCTATCCTTGCGGTATATATTCCATTCTGTGTCTAGGATTTCGTTACTGTTCACTTCCGGTTTTAACCAACTTTCCGTTCCTAATACTATATGCGCACTATTTCCTTCAATAAGAGATACTAATTCAGGAACCTTGCCCTGGATACTCCTGCAGTTTACCAATATTACGTTAACTTTTCCTGTTTTTGGTCTCTGAGGACGGACGTTCTTTATCAACGATGATAATGTCCTCTCTGGTAAGCCGTCAGGTATTTTATCGTTTCGTCCAAGGGGGGGGTCCCTCTAACCTAAAAAACCCCCGTGTGCACGCCACACGTACTCTGCTACCCTAGTAGCTGCTTCCGGTGTGTAGTGCACGCCTGACCTGTCTAGGGGGGCCCTACAGTTCTCCACCCAATAACGGAGGTCGATGAATTTGCAACCATTATAGTCGCAGAGTCGTCTGAGCCTCTGGTTTAGACCCTCCACACGGCTCCAAACCAGAGGACCGCGATCGACTCTGGGCACTATGCTGCAGATATTAAGCTCAGCTTGCACTCCGCGTGCGATGCTGGTTGTCTTCACCAAATCAGCCAGCCGCCGGAAGGAACCAAGGATGGCCTCAGAACCCAAGCGGCAGGCGTCATTGGTTCCGACATGTGCTACTATCTGCAGCCGGTCACACCCAGTGCGTTCAATAGCTGCCGGAAGGGCCTCCTCCACATTACGGACGAGACCCCCCGGCAAGCACACCGAGTGCACACTGGCATTCTTCCCCGACCTACCCGCTATTTTCCTGAGGGGCTCCATAACCCGCCTAACGTTGGAGCTCCCTATAACTAATAGGCCCGCCCTCTGTGACTGTCGGGACCTTGCCGGAGAATCGGCCACTGGCCCAACAGGCGAGGCATCCTGTGGTGGCTCGGAAACGATGTCATCACCACTAGGAAGCACCCCGTACCTGTTGGAAAGGGGTAAGGCAGCTGCCACGCGGCCAGATCCCACCTTCGCCTTTCGGCCAGGCACGCGCGAGCCCACCACTGTCCGCCATTCACCCTGGAGTGATGGCTGACCGGTAAGATGCTCACTGCGGAAGACGCAGCGACATCAGGGGTTCCATGTGATTCCAAGGCCACCGAAGTAGGCATAGGTCTCACCACAGTTGCCCCAACGCCACTACGAGCCGACGCCTGCGCCTCGAGCTCGATGAGCCTAACAGACAAAGCCTCCACCTGCCCCCGAAGAGTGGCCAATTCTCCTTGCGTCGGATCGACACATCAATTGAAAGACAAAGGGCGTGGGACGGATCACCAGTTTATGTTCTGGATGAATCAGAACTCAACCAACAAGCGTTCAAAGACTCTCTGGTGGCTCATTATAGAGTATTAATGTAATTACGATTTATTCGGTTTGTTGATACAAATTAGCTTTGTTTCTATGAAACTATCTTCATAACACTGAAAGGTCTTGTCACATACAGTCACCTAATTGAACAACCCTAAGTGCTGTGGTGTGGTTGGTGTCGCTGAGGGAACGGATCAGCGTAGCGTCGTTATGCCGCGCTTCCATTGCGTTCACTGAAGCCGTACACGAGATGCACATCGGGCAACTGTTCATCGGGGAACCTATTCACGCTGCTGTGCATCACTGTTATCGTACAATTAACCCTGTCGGAAAAACAAACCCGACACTGGAGCGAGCAGTACTGAATATAAGCTGGAGTGATGAGGATGAATTGAGCCTTAATGATGTCTGCAGCAAGCACAGGTTTGTTTCCAAACAAGACACACAGCACATGCCGTCGACTTTTGCGCTATTATGTACTGTTTTCAGTTCAATACACACACATAGCCATACTGTGCGAAAAACCAAGCAATATGCAATAATTCTATAACGAGCCGCTGGAGACCAAAATACTCATACAGTATCCTCGAACAACCTCTGAAACTTTTTTCGTTGAGTTCTGGTTCACCATGTCTGTATATATAATCTGTACAAGGTGGCTGAGCTACACCTAACACTGAGAGCTCCGTGCAATCAACAACCCCTTCAGATACCACGTGCAAGGTTTTCTTATTCTTTCGCTCACTACGTGCAAATTATTAGTCCTACAGAAAAAATCAGTGAGACTTTCTTGTAACAAATTTGATGCTGTTAAATTCTGTATGGGATGCGGTCTCGATAGGGGCCGTAGTTTTCGCTTTATTGAAGAAAAAGTGCAAAAGTGACTTTCAGACGCATTTTTCTTGAATAAATCGAAAACCGTGGTGTCAACCTAAAACCTAGCCAAGTAGAAAATTTAATTGAATTAAATTTCCTACAAAAATGTCCCATTCATTTTATTTCTGTAGGACTAACAGTTCGCAGGTACCGAGTGAAAGAATATGAAAATCTTGCGCGTGATATTTGAAGGCGTTGTGGGCCTGCATAGCACCCAGCGGTAGGGGCTGTTTAATCACCTTTATACACAGAATGTCCCTCCAAAAAATCTTCATGTGAATTTTCTCTCGTGTTTTGGCAGATATTAACAATTTCGTTTTTATGATACGTAGCTTGAGTCAGCCCTCGAAAATACTGCTCATCACGTCCTTCATAGAAAGTGTCGACTTTGTTTCCTATTATAATCATAATGATTTATAAAGCGGAATTTTACGTTTCCATTCAACAGAAGTCCCATATTAAACTAGTCCGATATCTATTTTATTGACGCGTTTTAACAGGGACTGCAAAACATAACTTGCTTTTTCCGTTACGTGGACGACACGTTCGTCATCTGGCCACATGGTATGGATAAACTCCTTGACTTCCTTACACATCTAAACTCCATACAACCCAACATCAAATTCACTATGGAGACTGAAACGGAGGGTAAATTACGTTTCCTTGACGTCTTGGTCAAGAGAAGGGCTGACGGCACCCTAGGTCATGGGGTATATTGGAAGACAACGCACACTGATCTGTATTTGCACGCAGACTGCTGCTACCATCCTTCACAGAGGAATGGGGTACTTAAAACTCTAGTAGATAGGGCGCGCACTATCTCTGACGCAGAGAGTCTACCCCAGGTATTGGAACATCTGAGAACTGTATTTCCAAAAAATGGGTACTCAGAGTGGCAGATTCAACGTGCTCTCCGCCCAACCACTACAGCACAATCTGTGGAGATGGATGAAGTCACGAGGCAGGAGATAGACACTGCGTTTATTCCATATACAGACGCACTCTCGGGGAAAATCGCCCGTATTTTGAAGAAACACCGGGTCGGAACTGCGTTTTGTCCTCCGAATAAAACTCGTGCACTGGTGGGGAGCGCCAAAGATGACCTCGGTTTGAGGAAGGCCGGCGTGTACCAGATTCCGTGTCAATGTGGCAAGTCGTATATTGGTCAGACGATGCGTACCGTCGAGGATCGGTGCCGTGAACACCAGAGGCACACTCGACTGATGTATCCGAGCAAGTCGGCGGTCGCTGAACATTGTTTGTCGGAAAATCACGCTGTGGAGTATGAACGCACGAGGATTCTGGTACAGACGTCGAGATACTGGGACAGCGTTGTTAGAGAGGCCATCGAAATTCGCACCAATGACGCCCTCATAAACCGAGACTGTGGTTATAATCTTAGCAAGCCTTGGGAAGCAGCGATTGGGTTAATCAAGAGTAAATCGAGCAAACGTATAGTTGTGACGACCACGGCGGACAGAGCCATCACACCAACGTCATCTCAGACGCCGTCGCAATCTGTTCCACCGCGCGACCGTGGCGCGGGGCGCGGATGGCGGAGGGAGCGCGCCCCTGGCGGAGGGTATTTAAATCGGCCGCCGCCGTGACCGAACCCAGTTCCCTCTGAGCAGCCATAGTGTACGGATCTCCGTGCCGGCACGTTCACAGGAGCTCAGTCCGTCAGTTCACCTGATGATGGCGACATGTATGATCGCCGAAATATTGTGCCCGTTGGACACTATACAGCGGCAGTACACCCGTGGATATTTTGATTATCAAATACGCCGGGAGAAACTCAAGAATCACAATAACCAGTATTCCCACAGCGACCGTTCCGCCCTGATCTATCGCGACTGCTTCCGCCATGCAGCAGCGCTACTCATTCGCTGCTGGACACTGGATTTCGCATGAAGGACGTGATGAGCAGTATCTGTCTGGCCTGATTCCAACTACATACTGTAGAAACGAAATTGTTGATATCAGCTGAAAGGCCAGAGAAAATACTCCCGACTAGTTTTAGGAGGGACACGAAGTATGAACGATAACTGTTTACAACTTACCACAATGGTGTAGGTGATGTCGAGATCAACGAAATGGTATAGAATACTTGTAGAGTATCAAGCATGCAAACGGACTCAAATCTCCATCTACGAGGGTTGGAACTTAAATAGTGGCACCTACTTATTCACAACCGATACAAAAGACTTACATGTTTATACCTGTTACTGTCCTTCAAAGTAGATACCAACGTTGTGTAGAACCCGTTGTCAGCGATGTGAAAGGCGTAGTATACCGTTAACAGAGCCTATTGTGTTGATGGTGCGAATGGAGCGGCCTAAAGTTATGGTGATTCTCGTGTACGACTGTGATTGTGTTATCCTAACGCATTACGTTCCTCCACGGCAGACCGTCAATGCACAGTATTACTGCTCGTTTTTGGAGTATGACCTGCGACCAGCTTTGGGAAACAAGCGGCGACACTTTCTGCACAAACCACCCACCATTTTGCACGAAAATGCGCGGGCGCATACGGCGCAAGCTGTGGCTGCTCTATTCTGTCGATGGGAATGGGAAGTACTGTAACATCCACCATACTCCCCGGGCTTAAGTCCTTGTGACTTTGATTTTATTCCAAAGACGAAGGAACCACTTCGTGGCATTTGCTTCAGAACTGTTCCAGAGATTCGACAGGCAGTAGGCTGCTCCATTCACACCGCAGAACAGGCTCTACTAATGGTATACTACGCCTTCCAAATCGCTGGCAATGGGTTCTGCACAACGCTGATGACTACTTTGAGGGACAGTAACAGGTGCAAACATGTAACTCTTTTGTATCGGTTGTGAATAAATAGGTGCCACTATTTAAGTTCCAACCCTCGTACGTACATGCTCCACAAGCCACTGTATGGTGCACGGCGGAGGGATATCCCGTGCCAGCATTACTCATTTCCTAGAAAACGGAGCAAAGGTAAAGCTACTGTGCATATGGCTCCATACGAGGCTTAATTTCCCTTATCTTGTCCTTGCGAGCGAGATTTTGGCTGAAACCGTCATTGAATATTGCAAATCACTTGTTCGTGCACTTATAAAATGTAAAATGGACGTTTATGTTGAAAGTTATCTCACAAAATAAAAAAAGATAAAGAAGACTGTGAGAATGTGTACCTGTTTGCTTTGCTTCTGGACTGTCTCTTTCTGAATGTAAAGTCTCTTTATGAATAGAAGTTGCATACAGTGTCTATCTTAAAAAATCCGTCTCATTCAAAGCATAAAGATAACACTCCTTTAGCACTATAATATCTTCCATCACATTAATAAAATAGTTCCCAAGGGCAGCATGTTCTGCGTCCTTCCTGTACGAGCTCACTGACACGACGCCCCGCTACAACTCTCTTTCCTCCTAACACGCGCGCATCCCCGCAGAGCGAAGATGAGCTGACTAGTCTCCGAGCAGCGCAGCGTCTCTGACGAGAGTGCGCCCACATAACTAAACGATACAAATATTACATTCCAGTCCTAAGATATCCAAAAAGGATAAAATTATTATATATACACACTCCCTTCAGTGTAAACATCACTTAAAAATATTTTAAACTGTAACAGAAAAAAATTAACGTATAAATAATTTTATTTTCCTGGCCTTGTTATTATGAAACCACTTTGCTTATAAGGGTTGTGTCTAGATGAAATTGAAAATATAATTCTTTTTTGCGTAACGCTTACAAAAGTTTTTCTTCCTTCCATATAGGAAAAATTAATAGTGTTAACGAAATAGGCCACTAAGTAGCGTAAGAGAGCAAGAGAATATTGAAAATCCCAGGTGACACTCTTGCGCAATAGTAACTTAGGTGGCTTTTATAGGCCAATTTGAGGTCGCTTCCCGGTTTGATAGACGTTGTCTATCAAATTGTTCATCATCATTATGTCTGTTTATAAATATATACATACTTCTGCTTCGTCAGGATCCTTCAGGACCACGTGCGGCTTGTTTTTCACGTCTTCTTTCTTGCCAATACCTCTTCATTCTCTCGCTTCTTTTGTTTCTTTCTTCTTCTGCTAAGGCAACTTTTATTTTGGTGTCCAGCCACCTGTGACCATCCACCAACCCTTTATACTTCTCCCTGTCCTGTAATACACCTGCAGATTTCTTTCTTTTATTCCTACAGCCTCACAGTCATCTCTGACTTCCTTCACCCAGTTGTTTCGTGTATGACAGGGTGCATTCCATATCTTCTTAGTCAATCTCTCCTCGTCCATCCTCAAGATGTTCCCAACAAATCATAACCTTCTCTTCCGTATTTCGCTCGATATGAGTTCAATATTTTCATACAGTTCCTGTCCTGCTCTGTGTATCCAGATATCACCATGTTTTTTGGTGCCCCATATGTTCCTCAAAATTTTCCGCTCCTCCTGTTCCAACTGTATACAAGCTATCTTGCCGAATGTGATCGTTTCTGATGCATACAGAGCAGCATTTCTTACAGTTGCCGTCTAATGTCGCAATCTGGCATTCCGTGACAGATTTTTCTTGCCATATGTTGTTTTCAAAAATGGCTCTGATCACTATGGGACTTAACATCTATGGTCATCAGTCTCCTAGAACTTAGAACTACGTAAACCTAACTAACCTAAGGACATCACACAACATCCTATATTGTTTTCACCGTATACCGAAGCTTCTGCAAAAGCTGTGCCCTGTTTAGTGCGCTACTGTTGCTCTGTATGCCACCACTAATCTTCTCCCCCAAATAACGAAAACTGTTGACTTTCTCAACCACTTGGCCATCTATCTTCGAATCAGACTCAGTGTTCAATGTCTTGGTCCTCTTCAGTCCGACATTTTCTGCTGTTTCGGCTAGATTTTTAGTGCTGTCTTTTCCTCTTCTTATGTCTCATTTAAGAGTGCCATGTCATCTGCGAATGTCAGGCAGTCCACTGTTGGATTATGTTTGACCTTGTACCCTATTTTCACACCTTTGATCTTCATGTTCCTTGCCGGACTCCAGTTTCTATTTCGAAGCTGTCTGACAGTGTACGTCGATGCCTGATACTGGCTGTAGAGTCGCTTAACGTTTCCTTTTCTACTGCGTGTGTTGAAGCATCCAGTCATCTATCTTCTAACACATCAAGCAGAGTAATTCTGTCAACTGAATCGTAGGCCTTTTGGAAGCACACAAATGTCACTATTATCTCTCTTCCTTTCCTGTGTCTGTGTTCTATTATCCTCCTTATTCCAAACAGCTGTTCTGTACAGTTCCTCCCCTTTTTAAAGCCACACTGGCACTCTCTTATTGTTGGCCCCAGTTGTTCTTCAGCTCTGTTCAGCAAGATTCTCGACAAAACCTTGTACCCTATGTTTAAGAGAGAGTTGCCCCTGTAGTTATCTAGTACTTTCTTGTCCCCTTTCTTATGGCTTCTTTCCAGTCTATGGGTACTTTCGTATTTCCCCAGATATCCATTATTGTATTGTACATACTTCTTTCTATTTCAGCCCCCCCTCCCCCCCCCCCCCCACACACACTTGATCTCTTCACCACAGATACGATCATTGCCTGATGATTTGTTGTTTTTGAGGTTTCTGATTGCCTCTGCTACTTCTGCCCTGGTGGGTGCATTGTCTAGACTATTCTCACTTTCGTCCCTAGAGTGTAAGTTTGTCCACTTTACTGTCGGTGCTTCTACATTCAGCAAATCCCTAAAATACCTAGCCATTTCCTCGCACACCTCTTTCTCGTCAATTTTTACTGTGCGATCTTTTCCTATTACGAGAGGTTCTTTTGCCTCGAAGGCTTGTGCTCTTCATTTCTCTGAAAACGACTCACGATTTGTGTTTCTTGAAGGCTGTGTTGGCTTCTTCAAGTTTGTCTTTCCATCTACTTCTCCTGAAATTTCTGATCGGTTTTGCTAGCAATTTTCCTCGCATTCATATATATGGTAATAGCAAAGACCCATCGCCGAAATGGGAACTGAACTTGCCACTAGTAAGAAATAACGGCGCCACCGCATAACGGCGGAAGACCCCTCTAGCCTAGTTTAAGATACTCTGCTTCCAGTAACACACAGTAAATACGATGCATGTATTTAGTATTCGAAAGACAGGTCAAAAGTCGACTCAGTCTGTCTGCTTTTTAACTGGTTAAATGGCGACATCCGCTTCGCCAGAAATCCGTCCCTGTACGTGGGCAGCAGATGGCGTGTACGCAATCGATGAGTCAAATTATTTCCTGTCACGACAGGGGTATCCCGGAAAACAAATGTGCAGAGATCAATACAGCTCCCTCATGAGTTCTGTACTACGACAGGATGCACGCCGCTTACCGATGCATTCGTCTTCGTACTCCACTGTCAGTCACTCTATCTGTCCTCAAGACCATCTCAATAAAAAAAAAAAAAAAAAAAAAAACACGTCGTATGCCTTAATGTTTCGGGTTCGAACGATATTATGATGGTCAAGACATTCAAAGAGAGCACGGAAAAGTGTACAAAGCAGTACATTGCGTTACATGTGCAGCTTGGTGGGAAAATCGTTCGCTGCTGGTCCAAAAAATGCGGCTGTATGGTTTTATGCTGTCCGCAGCTCGTGGTCTTGCGGTAGCGTTCTTGCTTCCCGCGCACGGGGTCCTGGGTTCGATTCCCGGCGGGGTCAGGGATTTTCTTCGCCTCGAGATGACTGGGTGTTGTTGTCTTCTTCTTCATCATCATTCATCTCCATTACGGTCGGAGGAAGGCAGTGGAAAACCATCTCCGCTACGACCTTGCCTAGTCGGCGGCTTGGGTCTCCCGCATCGTTCCCTACGCTCCTAGGAGTACGAGACCTCATCATCGTTTTACGCGTAACATGTCATTTTTTGATCTTGATTGGTTATGTATTAGACTGAGTGCTGATTGCAGTTCATAATACATTGTTTCTTTGATACTTTCATTTACTGTTCATCGATAAGCATCCACGTTATCCACATTTGTTTGATAGGTGTCATTTGAGTATTAATGGATTGTACGATAATGTCATATCTTTGCTCTGTAGCTGTTACACTTGAGCGAGCGACGATGTTGTAAGCTGTATCGCAGGGGTAGGTTATCATCTTTGGTGTGCGCGTAGGCGTAGTAGCAGCTAGTGGTTAGCGGTGTTAAAGTGAGGAAGCACTTGTACTGTTGCGTTTAAAATATAAAGTCTCAATTTATCGATGTGTTTAATTATGATTATGTAATGGTAACTGATTTGAGAAGGAGGAAGTGTTATGGAATCTTTTATTTACGTGGGGAGAAATTATAAGATAATTTTCTTGAAGTCACTCTTTTAATATTGCAGTGCCATTTTTCACTTGCCTTTCTCTTACAATTTTAATTGATCATGGTGTTTTCAAAAGCAAGAAAAGGAACCAAGTGTGTTGCGAAAATACTTCGATTTGCAAC
This sequence comes from Schistocerca cancellata, assembly GCF_023864275.1. Lineage (NCBI taxonomy): Eukaryota > Metazoa > Arthropoda > Insecta > Orthoptera > Acrididae > Schistocerca > Schistocerca cancellata. The sequence continues at coordinate 386,845,162 of NC_064626.1, read as the reverse complement.
TAACAGAGAACCCATCGCACGTCACGAGTGTCTCTGTGTAGATACAGTAATTCGCAGCGTTAGCATAGTGGCGCGCAAGACACGTTATCCATATTTGCTCGTGGCAGAGGTAAGGACTAAATATTTTGAAGTTTTTTTTTATTCAATCAAGGCCAACTTACGTCATTCAGAGACAGTTAGATTTTTCTGTGTTGTGTATCAGTTTTAGGTTTCGGATCTATGATCAGTTTTGCAAAACTAATTATCGCAGGTTTTATCTCAAAGTTCATTATTCAGGTAGTTTATACTGTTCAGAATTCTTGTAGTCAGATTATTCACATTACCAGTACTTAAGGCTTGCCTACGACAGCTCAGTTGTAACTACGATTCATTATTACTTCTGCACAGCTGTTATTATTCAAAACAGAGTACGGCAGTCATATTTTTATTATTTACAGAGAACTTTCACGTTGACTTACGAGGATGTCTTGAAAGAGCAGTAGATGTTAGGTAGGGGTTGGAACGGACGATGTGGCACATGAGATAGTTCACTGGATTCATATTCGAGGAGCGGTTCCAAAAAAAAAAAAAAAAAAAAAAAAAAAAAAAAAAAAAAAAAAAAAAAAAAAAAAGAAATATCCCCTAGAACTTCTACATGAACTATAGCTCAGTCTCTGATGACTAATGACCTCCACGTTATGGGAACGTTTCCTAACTTCATTTTATTTGGGTTGACGGAAAAGGGTAGGTCTAGTTTTTCCCTTAAATATCCATGCATTTTTAGGACACGAGGACGATCCGTCTCTCACCATTGACGGATTTGTCTTTCTTAACCGTGTTAATTCGAAACACCAACCCGTACTATGAAAACACTGTTGTGCCGACTTATAATCGCCATAGAACCTCCGTTATATTGAGAAGGTAATGTGATATTGTTATGAGTCATAGCACAAACATGACGAAGCAGATTTTTTTTCAGAATACGACATAATGTGTTCTCATGTCATATTTCATACAAACTTTGAATGGTTGCCAGTTTTGTGTCATCGTATATACAGATGATTCTGAACAGCGGGATTCCCTTACAGCTCATCTGCATTCTTTGTGTGTGTCCTCTAGAGTCGTTTAAGAGAACACGCTGAGTTGCATGCGATCTTAAGGTCGCAGGCGTATAAGAGACGACACTGCGCCAAGAAATTGGTCGTCTGCTGCGAGTTCTCGCGTGCCCTTCGGATTTTTCAAAACATGTACCCAGCAAAGAAACAAAGTAAAGAGCACACGTGGACTCTGCGAAATTGACTGGCTGACTTTGCACCTGCAGATACTTAAAGTAGAAATAGATTGTGAATATACGATCCCCCTGCACGCCATCGCCGGCCGAGGCGGCCGAGCGGTTCTAGGCGCTACAGTCGGAACCGCGTGACCGCTACGGTCCGCAGGTTCGAATCCTACCTCGGGCATGGATGTGTGTGATGTCCTTAGATTAGTTTAGGTTTAAGTAGTTCTAAGTTCTAGGGGACTGATGATCGCAGAAGTTAAGTCCCATAGTGCTTAGACCCATTTGAACCATTTTATTGCACGCCATCATCTCGCTGTTGAGATTCACGATCATGCCTGATTAGGAGGAAAAGTGGTCAGAACTGAATGCAGTCGGTGAATTAGACTGTGTCGCCGTCACATGCCCCTTTCCGCCAATGAAGGAGACAAAGTTCCCTTGAGGCGCCTATGCAATGTACTCTTGACGCCTGAATTCCTTGTCAATGGAGAAGACCTATCCAGTGCATAATGCTTGCAGTGTACAAGTATTCGTACGTCACATACAGACACAACGTTTAGTATTTCATAATACGAGAGTAGTCCATAGTTTATGTGAAGACTCACCCGCGATTTTGTGCAAAGACAGTAAGTATGACAACCGTTATATATTTTGTGTTCAAGAGATCACATTTTCTCCAACATTTTTAAAATAAAAGCGCAGCCTTATTATCACTCTAATGAGGTGAGAATTTCATACATTCCTCTGGATACCTTTATTTTTTATATTTATTTACGAGATATTGTTATTCATCTACTGCAAGTGGTATAATTCTTATTTAATTCATCTGTAATTATATAAAATTTAACTACCTAATGGCATTAATGGTCTCGTTGTCGTGGGCCCGTAACGCCAAGAACAACAGCAAAGCGTTGAACTTCCCGTGCAGCTAAGACTGCAGAATGGCTGTCAAATCGGTTCTGGCTTGTGGTATTGTCATGGATAGGCCGGCGGAAGCAAATGAACACTGCTCGATTTTCTAGCATATACGGAGACGACATAAACGACACATATCTGCATAGATTATGTGCTAGACTCCAAAATTACCTTCTTCATAGAAATATTAAGCTTCTGTGTTTGTTTTGATTATAAACAGCATACCTGCTCTACAAGGCGAAAAGCTTTGAAAAAGCATCCCATTCCTGTGTTTAAAACATACTATTTCAACACTTTAAACATCGCCATCACCTTTCTAAAATAGCTTTTAGAAATACACTCCTGGAAATGGAGAAAAGAACACATTGACACCGCTGTGTCAGACCCACCATACTTGCTCCGGACACTGCGAGAGGGCTGTACAAGCAATGATCACACGCACGGCACAGCGGACACACCAGGAACCGCGGTGTTGGCCGTCGAATGGCGCTAGCTGCGCAGCATTTGTGCACCGCCGCCGTCAGTGTCAGCCAGTTTGCCGTGGCATACGGAGCTCCATCGCAGTCTTTAACACTGGTAGCATGCCGCGACAGCGTGGACGTGAACCGTATGTGCAGGTGACGGACTTTGAGCGAGGGCGTATAGTGGGCATGCGGGAGGCCGGGTGGACGTACCGCCGAATTGCTCAACACGTGGGGCGTGAGGTCTCCACAGTACATCGATGTTGTCGCCAGTGGTCGGCGGAAGGTGCACGTGCCCGTCGACCTGGGACAGGACCGCAGCGACGCACGGATGCACGCCAAGACCGTAGGATCCTACGCAGTGCCGTAGGGGACCGCACCGCCACTTCCCAGCAAATTAGGGACACTGTTGCTCCTGGGGTATCGGCGAGGACCATTCGCAACCGTCTCCATGAAGCTGGGCTACGGTCCCGCACACCGTTAGGCCGTCTTCCGCTCACGCCCCAACATCGTGCAGCCCGCCTCCAGTGGTGTCGCGACAGGCGTGAATGGAGGGACGAATGGAGATGTGTCGTCTTCAGCGATGAGAGTCGCTTCTGCCTTGGTGCCAATGATGGTCGTATGCGTGTTTGGCGCCGTGCAGGTGAGCGCCACAATCAGGACTGCATACGACCGAGGCACACAGGGCCAACTCCCGGCATCACGGTGTGGGGAACGATCTCCTACACTGGCCGTACACCACTGGTGATCGTCGAGGGGACACTGAATAGTGCACGGTACATCCAAACCGTCATCGAACCCATCGTTCTACCATTCCTAGACCGGCAAGGGAACTTGCTGTTCCAACAGGACAATGCACGTCCGCATGTATCCCGTGCCACCCAACGTGCTCTAGAAGGTGTAAGTCAACTACCCTGGCCAGCAAGATCTCCGGATCTGTCCCCCATTGAGCATGTTTGGGACTGGATGAAGCGTCGTCTCACGCGGTCTGCACGTCCAGCACGAACGCTGGTCCAACTGAGGCGCCAGGTGGAAATGGCATGGCAAGCCGTTCCACAGGACTACATCCAGCATCTCTACGATCGTCTCCATGGGAGAATAGCAGCCTGCATTGCTGCGAAAGGTGGATATACACTGTACTAGTGCCGACATTGTGCATGCTCTGTTGCCTGTGTCTATGTGCCTGTGGTTCTGTCAGTGTGATCATGTGATGTATCTGACCCCAGGAATGTGTCAATAAAGTTTCCCCTTCCTGGGACAATGAATTCACGGTGTTCTTATTTCAATTTCCAGGAGTGTATATTCCATTCGTTTCATTACTAAATTCGCAACAGCTGTGCGATAGTATTCAAGGAACATTCCTAGCTTTATTTGTGATCCACGTTTACGTCTTCGCGCTCATAAATAATACGTACACTTCCGTGATTCACCACGGATCTTATACTTCTTCTCCCCTTTTTCCAAAGGCGGTTGTCCTACCTCGTCCCACATAGTTAGAATTTTACTACGAAATGTCCTTTCTTTTACTCATAATGAGATTTCACACAATGTGAGTTTCGACATGATTATCAGAATGCATTTAGACAACTACACGTCTTTTGAGAAGAGCATGGTGAATGTATTCACCTGATAACCAGCGAAGGCGATCTGCAGATTTCTGTTGAAATAGAAATATCACGGACGAGTCTTTTGCACCCCAGTTGCTCCTGTATAGAACTGTAGATTACGTAGGAGCTGAAGCCATGAAAATATGTTACTACTAGTTCACTTGTAAATACTGATTCAATTCAGAATAGAAACAACAGATTGTGGGCTGTGTGCACATTTTATGATGGAGCCATGTTTCATGCGCCAAGTTGAGTAAACAAGTCATAAAGACGGGACCTACACACTAGATCAATAACAATCTGTCACAGGACCATTCGATAGAATCATAAACTCAGCGTTGTAAGTGGCTTATGGGTAACGTAAGTACTGTCTGTGATAATTTATGGAAGAAACAAGAAAACCTGTTTGAATTTTTTTTTAACGTCCCAGTGCTGGAACTCTATAGGTTTTACTCCGCACGGGTACCAGTCTCTCATTTCAGGTAAGGCGCTGTTCGCTCTCACTGTGGAAAGCTCTGGACGTTTATGAAGGTTCTGCGAATGTAATCGTAGAACAAAGAAAACAGAACATTTAAGCTAAATACTTCTATTTGACTTTAAAGGCCATAACACACTACATTAATGAGATGGCTTTGGTCGCTGGTCAGAGGTTTTGCTTTAATTCATCTTAATAAAAGCAATTTAAGGAAGTACATGCAACGGTCAGCAACCCTAATTCACGCACGGCATATCCACATTCTTGAACAATGTGGAAGCGATCTGCTTGTTGTTCTGGAAGCAAAAGTGCTGCTACTCCCGAAGGAAAGCAGACATAAAAGAAGTGCACCAGCACACAGTTTAATAATAAAACATATGCCAAATCAAAAAATGCCATAACTTTTTATAATCTAAAATTAGAATTCCTAATCTAATAAAATATAAATAAAAAGTGCTAAATACGTTTATGCTTTAGTCAGATAGCAGTGTATGCTACTTCAAGAAATTGGGTAAATGCATGTTGTAAAGTTGACTCATAATTTACATTTCTTCAGTTGCAAACGGACGTAACGTCCACATGATTGAGTCATGAAAGACGTCAAAATTCTGCTCTTTGTAAAACGCAGTACATCTTCTAATGGTATATCTTCCTACCGACCGACTTGCCCTAGACTTCAGAAAGGTTGTAGTGACTCGCCTTTCGTATAGCATGGAGTACCTCCGTTCTATTTGTCGTGATTCACCATACACGCTGTTCTTGAGACAATTTACTGATTTACTGATTTTTAGTGAGGAGTATACTTGGCAGGTGGTAACGGATAACTGCAATGACGTGCTGTTTTGCCGTTACTAATCCCATTCCAAAGGGAGAAACCATGATAGCGGCATTTATTTATCTATTACAGTCGCCATTTTGTTTAATGTATTGAAGACCAGCGGATACGTGAGAAAAAGATAATACAAAAACGATTTTAATTTAACATTAAGTGAAACACAAACACTTGGTAGTTAAGTTTCATTGAGTCAAAATTTATTTGAAAACTCGGGTGAACTAATGAACGGAATGACAAGATTTCTTGATGCGTTGTTTGTGTTCATGTCCGGCTCCTGTAGGGAGGGTGCGTCCCCTTCCGCCCTTGCCCCTCCCCAACCACCACCAACAATCATTTTCTTCTTTTTTAACATTTTTGCAGAAAGTGGTTGCTTTTTTTAGAAATTGTAGCATCAAATTTCTATTGTCGGTCAAAATGTTGATCTTCTCGTGCTATTTATAGCTCTTGCTCGACGAAAAAGACATTATCACGATGAAGTAAGGTAAAGACAGCGTCAGAATGAGTTGTTACTGTTGTATAGATGTACATAACTCCTCACTCATCCACGACTGCAAGGAATCAGTCCTATTTCTTTACGCAGTAAGTGGTTGCGACAGCATACTTCCACCCTGTTTGGTAAACGGAATCTGCAGGCGTTTGCAACTATTCAACCCATCCTCCCACGTTCATGATATTCCACGAATATTCAGTGATCCAACTTCGTCTTCTGGAAAAGTGGGAGAGAAGTTCATCTTCTTTCTATAAACAAAACAGGAAATATGGTGTCCGATTTCAATGTTTTGATGTAATTGTGGGTCAGGCAAGCAACGCTGTCACACCACTCGTTTACCACCCATTACTGACTTAGTATACCTTAGTATTCCATCGAATGCATCTACAAGCCCAGCTATGGATGGAGAACAACTTGGACCCCAGAAACTGGTGTTGGGAGGATTCAAACACACCCCTGTCTCCACTTCATGTGAAACGACCACCAGTTCCAAGCAAGATATTACTACTTATTTCATGCGGCTGCACTCATGGTTTCGGAAGACAGTGTAAATGCGTGAAGCGTGACTTGAGGCTGCACAACTATGTACAAAAGCGATCGAGGTCAAAGATGTGCTAATGTGACTCGCATTGATTTAACAGAAGATTTGGAGAATGGTTTTGTGTAAATAATTATACACATCAGCTTATTTATTCAAGAGATATTGTGGTGTTAGTTGTGTCGGTGTTGTACATACAGCAAAATTGTTTTTAATCAACAAAAGTTAGTTTTAAAAGGAATATCAACCGCTCTTCTTTTTTACCTGCAGATGTTAGTACTAACATTCACGTGCTGCATACATGTTTCTATACGTATATGAGATGTTCAAAAAAAAGGAAGAAGATGTAACTGAATTAAAATCGAAGTGGAAAATTATGCCAAACCTTAGGTTTGTCTCGAAGATTGGTTAGCTTTCTTAAAACATGATTATGACTATCTATGAGCAGAATTTCACTAGAATGTTTTTTTGTCATAAGAAATGTCTTCGTAAAATGAACCGTTTTCGTAAAAATTAAATAAAAAAGAGAAAACAGTTATATTAAGTGTTGGGTGAGTGAGATGCTCACCCAACAGGGGAGCGAACTTTTCTGTTTCTTACTACTACATGCTCTATAAGTGTTTTACCAAAGTTTGAAAACTTTGAAAAATTTTCCCCATTTTTTTCCAGTTTCCTTTGAATATAGGCCTATGTAACGTGGTCCTATAGTTATGTACAGAAGTTACTTTGGTTTGGAATTCAATTTCTTAGTATTTTGTTATCGCCTATCCTTTCTTTTCAAAAAGATCATCTGATGATGACTTGGTAGTAAGTTAAAAGCGGTGATGAAAAAACTTGCGTGACCCGAGACTGAAATATGTAATTAATTTTTTTTTTAAGTGGGTCACACTGTAGTACGCCTGGTTTGTGTCAGAAACATTTATGACGATGACCTGCAATGGTCTGTCGCAGTGTTGTCTCGTCTTATAGAAGGAATAACTGGATTCCAAACCCCATTTAGTTACAACAATTCTTGTAGAATTAGCAGTCAAAAACACCAACAAAGTTTACGTATCACATATACTGGAGTTTAGCTTGATCTAGAAGTTCAGTGTTGTCGTGGTAATGGATGCAGTAATCTGCGAAGAGCTCTAATTATGGTGAGCACTTGGTAGTATGGTATCCAAGGCAGACTTTACTAGTCGACTACTAAGACGAAGCGAGGCCTTTGCTGACGTTGCCAGGCAAACCGGTGGAATCTCGTCACCACCGCAGGAGTTGTCATGCGGGCAGCTGGCGGTGGACTTTTAAGTGTCTGCCGTCGCTGTCACGTTCTGACTCACTGTGAACACAGGACTATTTCGAGACAACGCGCCGTCACGCCGTAGCCGAGTCTCAGGTGACTAACCAGGTGCAGCCTACGGACTGCAACGATTCAGATTTCAGTTCTTGCAGGAGGGAGGAGAGGGCGGGGGACCACAGTTCGCATCCCTCCTCATTCCTATTCCATAATATAAAATGCCATCCCTTCTCCCTCCCTCCCATTTTAAAGATGCACAAATGCCTAGGATTTTAATGACAGCAGCAAGTATATATACCGATTTAATATAACAATGATAGTAATTTGCTTGCATCAGGGCTTAGTGCACTGCCGTAGTAAGACTTTCAATAAACTGCAAGTCAGGAAAATATATACTTTGAAAATCATTTGTCCGCAAGCTGAGAAGTACAGGGTGGGGCAAATAAAAATGGCCCGGGGAATAGAGTTCCATGCTACAAAGAAACGCAGCAGAGGAAAGGAAATACGGTACTAATCTGACTACAGCAGATGTTTAAAGTGACCACCATTCACCTCTTGCCACTTTTGGGCCCTGGTCAGCAAGTTGCTGAAGGCGGATTGAAGTTGAACCGCTGGAATTGCTGCAGTTTTTGAAGACTATGAGGGTTGTTGCGATACGCCTTAGACTTGAGGGTTCCCCATAAAAAATAATCTCACACTGGCAGATGAGATGACCTGGACGGCCAGCTAGGGCCGCGACCCATCTGACCTCTGCTAACAACTCTATCAGGCGTGAAGATAGTGTAAATGTGCTCCAAGGTTCGGTCGGCTGTATGGGTAGTTGTGCCATTATGTTGGAAATAACTTTAGGTCTTTTCCTCCTCCGTTAATGCTGCCACAAATGGTTTCAAAATGTTGGCAAAATAACGCGCAGAAATCAGCATCTGTTGAAACAATGTGGGATAAAAATGCGGCGTGCAGCAACTGCAGACAAAACCCCAAAGTTCTGATCATGCAATGGTGTTTTGTGGAAGTTATGCGGATTCTCCCTTGCCCTGAACCTGTGATTCTGTGACTTGATATAACCGGTACAATCATACATAAAGAACAGATCCACATCCAAGCCATTCATTGTTATCTCAATGCAGAGTGAACAGCCAGCCACAAACCTGGAGGCGCTGGGCAGGATCTACTGGTTTTTATGGATGATCAATAGCCTCTCTGTAGGGATGCATTCGCAGGTCCAGGTGGAGTATTCGTCCAGATGATTGACGTAACATGCCGGTCTCTTGTGACAGACATCGGGTTGATTTGGTAGGACTCTGACGCATTCTCTGGTGAACTGCAGCCCCATTTTCTGGTGTGCGGGCACGTTTCGACATGTTTTTTAACTTGTTCAATACAGATCCTGTCTGACACCATTGTCGGAATAAGCGTTGCACGACCTTCTTTGCTGGCACTTTGACACCATTAAACTTCTCATCAAACATCTGACCACATAGTTTCCACGACCTTGTTGTCTCGTAACGTCCCACAACGAATACCCGCTGCCCCACTATGAGTACCGCCGTCCCCTTTGTACTGCTTCACCCACACTGACACAGACTACACTACGTTCTGAAATCGTGTGGAACACTCGGCGAGCATGCACGTGGTGTGGACGTACGGGATGTTATTATATGCATACATTCACAACCAATCCTATCCTTTCGTCCGGGCCACTGTTATTTCCCCGTCCTATACTTTTCTCATCCTATAGATTGAAGAAAGCTACAGATTACCACAACTTGGACATCGTCATAATTTGCGTAGTAGAAAATAGATGTGTATACTCATAATTGTAAGTATTTTACTTAGCACAACGATCGTCAAGATACGTCTGCAGACGAAGAGAATGATAGAAGCTAAATGAGGGCAATGCCGTTTCTTTCAGTGCTTTCCGCGTACGTTCCAGAAACTGAGTGTACACTGATGTGACAAAAGTCATGGGATGCCCATATGTACTTACAAAGATAATGGTAGTTTCATTTACACGAGAGACAAAGGAGCAATCCGCTGGACGAGCTGTCATTAGTACCCACATGATTCACGTGAAAAGGCTTCCGAAGAGACTATGGACGCCCGGCGGGAGTTAACAAACTTCGAAGGCGGAATGGTAGTTGAGGTAGACGCTTGGGACATTTCATTTCGGCAATAGTTAGGGAATTCAATATTCCGAAATCCACAGTGGAAAGAGTGTGCTGAGAATACCAAATTTCAGGCATTACCTCTCACGACGGACAACGCAGTAGCCGACGGCTTTCCCTTAACGACCGAGAGCAGCGGCGTTTACGTGAAGTTGTCAGTGCTAGCAGACAAGCAGGACTGGTTGAAATAACCGCAGAAATCAGTGTGGGGCATACGATGAACGTATCTGTTAGGACAGTGCGGCGAAATTTGGTGTTAGTGAGCTATGGCAGCAGACGATCGACACGAGTGCCAACAAATGGTTCAAATTGCTCTGAGCACTATGCGACTCAACTTCTGTGGTCATCAGTCGCCTAGAACTTAGAACTAATTAAACCTAACTAACCTAAGGACGTCATACACATCCATGCCCGAGGCAGGATTCGAACCTGCGACCGTAGCGGTCGCTCGGTTCCAGACTATAGCGCCCAGAACCGCACGGCCACTCCGGCCGGCCTTTGCCAACAGCATGACGTCGCCTGCAGTGCCTCTCCTGGCCTCGTGACCATATCGGTTATACCCTGAACGACTGGAAAACCGTGGCCTGGTCAGGTGAGTCCAGATTTCAGGTGGTAAGGGCTCATGGTAGGGTTCGAGTGTGGCGCAGACCTCACGAAGCAATGAACAAAAGTTGTCAACAAGGACTGTGCAAGCTGGTGGTGGCTCCATAATGGTAGGGGCTGTGTTTACATGGAATGTAGCCGATCACTGACTAGAAATGATTATGTTTAGCTATTTGGGAACCATTTGCAGCCATTCACGGATTTTATGTTCCCAAACAACGATGGAGTTTTTATGGATGATAATGCGCCTCGTCATGGGTCACAAGTGTTCGACATTGATTTGAAGAACATATTGGACTATTGTAACAAATGATTTGGTCATTCAGATTGCCCGACATGAATCCTATCGAATATTTATGGGACGCAATCGAGAGGTCAGTTCGTGTACAAAAACCTGCGCCGGCAACACTTTCGCAGTATGAACACCTATAGAGGCAACGTGGCTCAGTATTTGTGCAGGGGATTTACAAAGATTTGTTGAGTTCTTACCACTTCTAGCTGCTGCACTATGCCAGACAAAAAATGATATTAGGAGGTACCCCATGGCTTTTGTCACCTCGTATACTAGAGGGTTTTCTCATTCTATTGTCTTTACCTTTCTGGATTTTATGTGGACTGCCTGTTCTACCAAAGGGCTCACGAATCGTGCGAGATTTGTGGTTGACAACAAGTATGGTCACGCAGTAAGTGGGCGTCTTTACTTTCTTTGTCTGTACACTGTAAGTGACCAGGCCGCAAGCCCATCCGCTTGGCAATCCCTCTAAAAACAATTCTAGAGTTATTATATGCGTAGTGTTTGTTGTGTCAGTCATGTCTGACAGAACAGACGCTACACATATAATAATATGTGTGTGCATTGACGGTTATGATAAGTTCAGTGTGGATGCACGCCATGTCCGAATTGGCTAAAGCTGCGAGCAATGAGGGTAATGGACAGTGAACTCTGCATGTGTAGTGTGCGAGAACTTGAGAATTTGGGTTGGACGGAAAGCGTGTCCCCGGGTAGCTGAAGCAATTAGGATGACTGCTCGTGTAAAGCGGTAGATCCATGCTCGAGTCCTAGTCCGGCGCAAATTTTCACTTGGCGGCAATGAATTAAATCTGTCGCCCAATTGCGGCTGAGGTCTGTGCTTCTCTTAGTTTCTAGAATTGCTAGCACTGATTGGGACTCTTATTTTTCGAACTGTTGCATTTTCATACAGATATATGTAAAAATATAAAAATATGACCATCTTTAGTAAAACTTTTTTGGGGGGGGGGGGAGGGGGAAGGACTGTAACCCCATGAGCTCCCGTAGGATCCGCGCTTGGTCCGCAACTCGTATAATCAGCTCACAAACGAGTGGCCACCGAGGCAATGAGATACCATCTACCAACTGAGGCATCTTCATCTGCAACTAACTTGAAGAAAAAAGAAAGAAAAGCACATGACCGTCAAGAAGCTGCAATATGACTTTTTATCCATTACTGGTAGAAATAATGTTGTTATCTTCTGGTCGACCTATTAACGCAATTTGTAATTAAGCAATACTACCATGATAGGGTCTGCCATTGTCTTTATATATTAAGAATAAATAAGAACTGTACAAATTTTTGTTACTATACCTGCATAATAGGCAGACATCAGCGAAAGCTTTGTACGACGTTTAATGTTTCACATTTTATGACAATAACTTGCCCTAGAAAACAAGCATGACTTATTTACACGTTGTGTAAATAGGACGACCTGAGTATGACAATATTATATGAGAGTAGTGATTTAATGAAATTATATTCCAGCTTCTAGGAGTCATGTCTTCTTTTTTTGAAGTACAGAGGAGCACCACTTCTACAAAATATGTAATATTAAAGTATGTTACATCTACCATATTAATTTTTATCCCATTATATTCAAGGTCAGAATGGGAAGAATAACAAGTAGTGGGGTATGGGCATTTCACCACAAGGGATCCTTTGTTCTCCTTATCTAAACATCCTGGCCACTTTCTCTAACGTACTTATGGATACAAACCACTCACTTGGGCTCTTAGTTTTCTTTGCTTAGGATCTAATTAATGATCCACAACTGTGATCTTATTTACCGTAATTTAATTTTATAGATTTGCCAATTTTCTCCCACTTTTTAAGAATACACACATAAGTACAAGACTCTGATTGTTTAACAAATAACACCAGAGTTCAATAGTTAAACAAACAGCACTGGTTCAATAATAGTTAATGCTTAGTGCAATGCAACAAATACGCTAGTGCTAAATTGTTTCGCTGTAAGGAATTTATTCCATCGTTACTAGCGTGTGACGTCACTGTTAGGTATGCTAAGATGGGTCGAACACTCTAAGATTCTGGGACTCTAAGATTAATGTGGAATTGTAAAGTAACAGTGAGAAATCCGAGTAGGCATGTATACACACACACACACACACACACACACACACACACACACACACTCATCACTAAAAAGATAACACTGACAGCCCATGCTTCCTTGCTGCAGCAATTACTGCACACATGATCAGCTAGCTTAGCAGTAGGGAGAAAAGAGGGCAACGATTATTTCTTTATCTAAAACAAACAAAAACTGTAGCATGGGGTCTCCAGAACATATTCAAAGTGGACCCATCCATAGCATGCTGAACGCAGACAACATTGCCTATCTCCACTCACTGCAACCATCAGCTGAGGGTTAACTAGCCACTGCAGAGAGACAAATATTACAGAGTGCCTACCACACGCAGTTTTGAGCAGGAGAGCAATTCTATAACTTTACCTTAGTGGAGCACAGTAGATAGCCATTGGCTAAAACCTATATGCTAACCCACAGATGCATAATAAAGGCTTAATCCAGTCGAGCACCTTAACAGCCTATTGGTCCACCATTTACAAAGAATACAACACTAACTCTATGTGACGCAAAGCCTGCGTAAGTTTCCAGAGCTATATCACTTCATATTTTCAAAAAATTCACATCCAATTAAGGTTTGACAATTCTAGTGCGTTTCTCTTATTCTTACAGAATGATCGTCGATGAATATGTCAACCATGAACTGGCGTTCTAGCAATGACGGCTGACTTACCCTTCATTTGAGTTTCAATATCACAGTGATCAGAGATACAGTGTGTCATTCCTGAAAGATATCAGACGTACTTTCCTCTCCTGCTAGAGTCATCTATCTGTAAGACATTTGCGAATGGTGCTTGGAAAATCTCCGTTATTTCTCATTGTGGTTATTTCACAAGACTTGTGTGGGATGCTGTAATTAGGGGAAAGATGTGGATGACACCTCTTTTTCCCACATTCTTGCATTTAACAATTCTTCCATTCCTCTTTGTATGCCCTAATTTCATTTGTCATATTCTTTTCAAGATCATTGCTGCGGATATATGATGGTGGTGGTATAATAGTGTTTGAATGTGGTTTACTTAAATTTACCCAGTGAATTCCGCAAGTAACGCACTATCTTTGTTCCAATGGGACATAGCTACGTAATACACTCCTGGAAATGGAAAAAAGAACACATTGACACTGGTGTGTCAGACCCACCATACTTGCTCCGGACACTGCGAGAGGGCTGTACAAGCAATGATCACACGCACGGCACAGCGGACACACCAGGAACCGCGGTGTTGGCCGTCGAATGGCGCTAGCTGCGGAGCATTTGTGCACCGCCGCCGTCAGTGTCAGCCAGTTTGCCGTGGCATACGGAGCTCCATCGCAGTCTTTAACACTGGTAGCATGCCGCGACAGCGTGGACGTGAACCGTATGTGCAGTTGACGGACTTTGAGCTACGGTCGCAGGTTCGAATCCTGCCTCGGGCATGGGTGTGTGTGATGTCCTTAGGTTAGTCAGGTTTAAGTAGATCTAAGTTCTAGGGGACTTATGACCTAAGATGTTGAGTCCCATAGTGCTCAGAGCCATTTTTTTTGGACTTTGAGCGAGGGCGTATAGTGGGCATGCGGGAGGCCGGGTGGACGTACCGCCGAATTGCTCAACACGTGGGGCGTGAGGTCTCCACAGTACATCGATGTTGTCGCCAGTGGTCGGCGGAAAGTGCACGTGCCCGTCGACCTGGGACCGGACCGCAGCGACGCACGGATGCACGCCAAGACCGTAGGATCCTACGCAGTGCCGTAGGGGACCGCACCGCCACTTCCCAGCAAATTAGGGACACTGTTGCTCCTGGGGTATCGGCGAGGACCATTCGCAACCGTCTCCATGAAGCTGGGCTACGGTCCCTCACACCGTTAGGCCGTCTTCCGCTCACGCCCCAACATCGTGCAGCCCGCCTCCAGTGGTGTCGCGACAGGCGTGAATGGAGGGACGAATGGAGACGTGTCGTCTTCAGCGATGAGAGTCGTTTCTGCCTTGGTGCCAATGATGGTCGTATGCGTGTTTGGCGCCGTGCAGGTGAGCGCCACAATCAGCACTGCATACGACCGAGGCACACAGGGCCAACACCCGGCATCATGGTGTGGGGAATGATCTCCTACACTGGCCGTACACCACTGGTGATCGTCGAGGGGACATTGAATAGTGCACGGTACATCCAAACCGTCATCGAACCCATCGTTCTACCATTCCTAGACCGGCAAGGGAACTTGCTGTTCCAACAGGACAATGCACGTCCGCCTGTATCCCGTGCCATCCAACGTGCTCTAGAAGGTGTAAGTAACTACCCTGGCCAGCAAGATCTCCGGATCTGTCCCCCATTGAGCATGTTTGGGACTGGATGAAGCGTCGTCTCACGCGGTCTGCACCTCCAGCACGAACGCTGGTCCAACTGAGGCGCCAGGTGGAAATGGCATGGCAAGCCGTTTCACAGGACTACATCCAGCATCTCTACGATCGTCTCCATGGGAGAATAGCAGCCTGCATTGCTGCGAAAGGTGGATATACACTGTACTAGTGCCGACATTGTGCATGCTCTGTTGCCTGTGTCTATGTGCCTGTGGTTCTGTCAGTGTGATCATGTGATGTATCTGACCCCAGGAATGTGTCAATAAAGTTTCCCCTTCCTGGGACAATGAATTCACGGTGTTCTTATTTCAATTTCCAGGAGTGTATAATCCTAACACTGTCACAGAGCTTCCAACACTATCCACTGGATCATTTACATTGGTTCAGCTGCTTTACAGATCAGCCACAACCAACTGCATACAATGCAGAATTAGCGTTTAATCACAGCATCGTTCATCTTTTCGAACATGCTTTTTGAGAGTGGAATGACCATGATAGCGTATTCAGGCTGGAGCAGCATATATTTTCTCCTCCCAGATGGGAAGTGGGCATACATATAGTGGTAGTTACTTTAAAAACAAACCCAATACTTTCACTTTGGTCCAAATTGTAGTGTCCGAGTCTCTAGATGATATACATATACATACTACACTTACAATATGTCAACCTGTCAGTTCTTAGAACATCCATAGATTTTTTTCCGGATGATGCTACTGTTTGTATCAAAATGCATAACACCTGCATATCATCTTACAGTGTGTGGTGAGAGAATATCTGACCTTTAAACCACATCCACACTCCACCCAAGTGTAAAGGATAACTGATGGCTAGCTACTTCTCATTACAGTCATTTCGTGAGACGTATATGCAAGTAAGCAATATATCGCCTGCAACATATTCCTCAGATTTACAGTGGTAAAACCGTATTGTAGTGACTAAAAAAAAAAAATGGTTCAAATGGCTCTGAGCACTATGGGACTTAACATCTATGGTCATCAGTCCCCTAGAACTTAGAACTACTTAAACCTAACTATCCTAAGGACATCACACACATCCATGCCCGAGGCAGGATTCGAACCTGCGACCGTAGCAGTCGCGCGGTTCCGGACTGAGCGCCTAGAACCGCTAGACCACCGCGGCCGGCAGTGACTAACATATAGGGGTACGTTAAGCATCTTCTTACGACTATTCAACAGCATAATTGCCATTTTTAGATGGATTTCCTGTTATACATGCTGGTTAAAGTCCCAGGCTGAAAAGCAATATCCAGAAATGCCTTTGTAAGCTACTTCCTCTTTGGTGGATAAATTACAGCTCTATTTCACTCAATAGTAGGAAGTGATCCTGAATTCGATGCGTCAGAAGCTTCTTCAAACTGACTCATTTGATCAGCAATCACAGCAAGCCTTCCCCTTTGATTATCAGTTGGTCACACAAGCTACTGAACACGGTCAATTGCTATGAATGCTCAAGTATTACATTTGAACGGATTGATCTCATAATCCAAAATCAGTCTCGGATGAATTAGCTTGGAAACACCATGTGCACAGCAATAGCCTTTCTCTTCATAATGGTGTGATTTTGTTGCATACTCCTAATGAACAAACATTACTTGTGACTGCCACAACATTGGATCAACAAGTTGACTTTTACACAGAAGACATAAGAAATCGTTAAAACTATGCAAATGACGCGATAGCATCGTTAGTGGTTGAATCATGTTAGGCAGATTGAACAGAAGACTGCCCACTGCCATGCATGCATGGGTAACAGACAGCGCCATGCCACGGATTTTACAGTTGGCCTCGACTTGACGGTCCTTGACAATGGATCCATTTTGATTTTACTAGTTCCTTCTGGAACATACAGGGCTAATTGTTGTGGATACACACAGTAAATATCATTTTGTCATTCCAATGAATTGAGCACCATCACTAGCTTTATAAGAGCCCTCCCTTCTGTTTCGGTTAGCCGCTGACAATCGTTTCGAATAATGGTCAGCAGTTTTCCTCTTTGGAGTTTCAACAGCTCGCCAAGAAAATGAGATTCAGCATGTTGGAATGGGTCTGCTCCATCCTCAATCGAAAGGTGTAGCCGAACGTTTCGCTCACACTTTCAAGGCTCAGATGTTCAAACTTCGTGCTTCACAGAGGAGGCAAAATGTTTTTTTATTGTCCCTCAGCTCCTTTCACACTATGTCTATTCAAGATGTTCGCCAGCTGAATTGTTACATGGTTGTCGTTACCGCACCTCGCTGCATCTATATATCCCTCGATACCTTGCCTTAGACACCAAATTTCTACGAAGTCCCACTCGAGGGAAGTTTTTTGTCGTGTTTTCGACGAACCTCACAAATGGGAATCTGTCGTTGTCACGGAGACGACTGACCGAGCTCATTATACGGTTCATGGCAGAACAGCCGCCCATCCATGGCATCAAAACCAACTTCGTTTTCGTCATTATTGTGATCCCGCAGTAGATCTTCATTTTTCAGCCCAGCCCGCTGCCCCCGGCCCGCGTTTGCCAGTTCCTGACTTTTCGAGCGCATGGGTCAGTGGATGACTCTATGGTGGAGTAGACTTCTGCCCTCTTAATGTAGCCTCTGCCGCAGCGACTGCATCCGTCACCGTTCATTGCTGTGACGAACATAGAAAATGCAACGTTTAAACGGGCCAGCAGGGTCCACCACACTATGTACAGTGTTCGCCATATTCCTACGGTTGGCACAAATGACGCCTTCTCATCTACTCACTGCATGCAAATTTGTTCGTCCGGGTGTCTGTTTAAGACACCGCTCACTAACATCTCTGATAACCCAGAGAAGTCGTACTGAGAGTCATTGCACGAAGTTATTACTCCAAATATTTACAAGACTGTACAGTGCTAAATACATAAGAATCATTGGTGTAACGTGTGCTTACAGTGATCCAAAGTTACATTATCCTGTATATGGTATGAATAGAAGCGTTGATATTTTGTTGGTATATTAAATGTTTGGAGTGTTATAGTTTTCCCAATTACCTCGCACCAACTATGAATACAGCGTTGCTTGCCCAGTTAGCCGTGCGTTCTAACGCACTGCTTTCCGGACGGGAAGGCGTGACGGTCCCCGGCACGAATCCTCCCGGCGAATTAGTGTCGAGGTCCGGTGTGCCGACGAGTCTGTGGATGAGTTTTAAGGAGGTTTTCCATCTGCCTCGGCGAATGTCGGCTGGTGACCCTGATTCCGCCTCAGATACACTATAACGGCGATTGTCGCGCAAACACTTTCTCCACGTACGCGTACACCCTTATTACTATACCAGGCAAAAATTGGGGTACACTCGTCTGGTGTGAGACGTTCCCGGGGGAGTCCACTGGGGGCCGAACCGCATAATAACCCTGGGTTCGGTGTGGGGCGACGGTGGGGTGAGTGGACTGCTGTAGCCTGTTGTGGGGTTGTGAACCACTGAGGTCTACCGCAGGGACGAAGTCTCTCCGGCGTTTCTAGGTCCCCAGTTCCATACAATACAACACAAATGGATACAACAAGCAGGTGACAAGGGTTCAAGAGGTACCTCATTGTGGGTCTCCATTTGGCTAGCTGATCCTGTAATATCTTTTTGTGTGGGACATTGGGATGTGACAGTGGCTTGATGTTCGACTTCATCGGAACATGTCGGCGGTCATACTAATCGTGGAGATTCTGGTGAACCATGTCTTGCAACCAAAAAGGAGAGTCACTGCATAGTGCACCAAGCACGTCGTAATACCTTCATAACTGCGCTTGCCTTGCAGAGCGAGTAATGGTCTCCCAGCAGCGGTCTGCATCGTATCGCACCACTGGCTGATGGGAGACATGGATAGACACACAGATGGCTGTGTTTGGAGTGATGCCGCGACAGGGAATCATGGACTGCTGATGAATGGCGCTGTTTTGTGTTCAGCGATGAATCGCGGTTCTTCCCGACTCACATTTCCTTTGGAGAGTTACAGGTTCCTCCTAGTGCTCCTTGGCGTGCGGAGTCATCTGGTATCACTTCCGGTCAGAGCTGGTAGTGACTGAGGGAACTCTAGTGGCACAAAGGTATGACACGCATGTCCTACGTCTTTATGTCCTCTCATCTGGCAATGGTACCACTTATCAACTAAATAGTAGACGCAATTTCTTTTTTTCGTTTTCTGTCTTTCCTTAGTTGTTTCAAAATTCATGGAGGTATCTTCCGTCTTTGCAACTTTGCAACTCGACAGGAATTAACAGATGTGACGGTACGTCACATAAATGGAGATTTGGAGAAAGGGAAAGGAAGTTTTTGTTAGGAGACATGTGAATTATAAACTATTTCAAGACTGTGTACGTGTGCGCGATGTATAACAAATAGTAAAGAACGTAAGTTATTATTAACAAAACACAAATATCGATGTAATTAACAAAACACAGTTTTTTGGTATAATCTCTGTGTAACAAAGGCCATGAAGATCAGAGAAAATGCTTTGATTGAAATAGCTCTCCTGTTTTGTTTCGTCTAGCGGTAGGGCGTCATTGTAGTGCTGCCTGATAATTAACGTAAGTTTTATCTGTATTTTGAAAAATATAATAGAAATTGTCATTAGAAAGTCTGTACTGTTGACTTAGTTGTCACCTCTCATGATCGCAACCATTAATTATAATTAACAAAGTTTTTACAGGACTCGCAGTGCAGGGAGCAGGACTTAGTCAGCCATTACTATGACTGTATTATCTAATTAAAAATTTCATTTCATAATATTAAATGTAAACGCGAGAGACTTCTCAATTTTGATCTTTCATTAATTTCAAAGTAAAAAAGTGTCAAAATAGATTTGGTTTATTAATATTTAGAATACTGAGTGAGTTCAGTATGTTTCATTTTGACCGCCTAACGGCAGACGAGATTCTCTCCAGTTTGGCCTTGCAAATAATGAAAAAGAAATATTGAAAAGCATTACATTCCGCAATATCTCAGTTCATCTTTGTGTAATTTGGTACATGAATAACCAGTAGCCCCTTAGACCCATATTAATAATTACAGTTTGCGAAAGAATACACATATTTTCTTTTCTAAATTGCAGCGCTCACGCAAACTATTTATTAGAAGGCGGTAAGTCGCGCGTTGTGTTTAAAAAAAAAATTATATCGTGCGTACTTCGGGGCAGCCGATGTCCGTACGAGTGGTATCGCGGTATAAGTTAGTTAAAAGTCTCATGCTAGCCCACAATATTTAAAGCCACCCCAACCAAAATCATAAAATATATAATTATAAAAATAAAAAATATACACTTATTCCGTGATACAGACTCAACGCAGAATGGTAGTTGGAGCTAGACGCTTGCGAATTCCTTTTCGGGAAACATTAGGGAATTCAGTATTCCGAGATGTACAGCGTCAAGAGCGTGCCAAGAATATCAAATTTCAGGCATTACCTTTAACCAAGAACAAGGCAGCTGTGTTACTGTAGAGTTGTCAATGCTAGCGGACATACAACACTGGTTGAAATAACCGCAGAATTTGGCGTTAATGGGCTATGGCAGCAGGTGATAAACGCGCATGCCTTTGCTAAGGCAGTGTGTTTTTTGCCTCACAAGTTTCGCTTTTATTTACGAAGCATCTTAAGTGGCGATTTCCAAAGTGTTAATCCATGGGTGTGGTCTTGGAGATGTGTTCATTCAGTCCCCATACTCTAGCTGGGCGATTTGTGGCGTTTTTCATCCACATTTATTACAACACATCACTTGCACTCTTCACTTTGTGATCCCATCGCCACTGAAGATGCTTCATAAATAAGAGAAGCGAAACTCAAAAATCAAAGTGCCTAAGATTTAGTTGCGAAGATGCAACATACCTCCATGAAAAAAAATATATATATTTTTAGAGCTTTTCCTCATTACAGAGGCTTATCTCCAACGTAATAATTTACTTGGAAATCACAATACAAACAATAAACGTTCTTAAACTATACTCTCAAAATATTTCTCCAGGTGTTTCGATCTTGCGTGTCCTCTTCCTCTGCGCCAATTCTCCTCATTGTGTGCTGTACATTCTGGAGCCAGGTGGTCAGAGGTCGTCCTCTTCTTCTCCCCTCCGGTTCCCACTCCAGTATCAATTTTGGTATTCTGGCTTCCTCCATTCGTCGTACATGCCCGTACCACTGTAATTTCTTCCTATCCATTACGTCATATATTCTTTCTTTTATTTCCATTCTCTTCATTACTTCGGTGTTCCTTATCTTTTCTTTCCTAGAGATTCTTGCCGATCTTCTCCAAAAGTCCATCTCTAGAGCTTGTAATTTTTTAATGTGCTTCATGTTAATTGTCCAGGTCTCCGTTCCATACAGAACCACACTCTCTAATATGAATTTGTATATTAATTTTTTAGTTCTGCTCATTACATTCCTGAGTTAAGCATCCCAATGACCCTCCGTCCGCTACTAATTCTTTTATTGATTTCTGACTCTGATTTTCCCTCGATTTCTAAAATGGATCCCAAATAACAGAAAGTGTTTATCTTTTTGATTTTCTTTCCTTCAATGTGTAGCTCATCTGAATCATTAGTCAAGTATTCTGTTTTTTGGTAATTAATCTTCAAACCCCAAGTTTTGTATGCTACTGCTAGTTGATTGCACATATAGTTAGCATCCTCCCCATCTTGTGCTACGACTACTTGATCATCAGCAAATAATAAATGATGTAGGTAAACTCCATCTCTTATTTCTAATCCCATACTATTACATTTACGAGACCATGTTCTAAGGCTAATATCTATATAGATTTTAAATAATGATGGTGGCATGGGACAGCTTTGTAAAAGGCCTTTGCTTGTTCTAAATTTCTGTGAAAGTTTATTACCAACTTTCACTTGGTAAATGTTACCTTTATACATCTGTTGTATTATTTTAATCAAGGAAGGGTTTATGTTTGCCATATGTAGTGATCTACAAAGTAATTTTCTTGGAACAGTATCATACGGTTTTTCTAGATCTATGAAAATTAATCTTATATTTTTTGATTTTTCCCTATGTTTCTCCAAAATCTGTCGTAATGTGAAAAAATGGTCTACACATGATCTCCCAGCCGTGAATCCACATTTATTACAACACATCACTTGCACTCTTCACTGTGTGATCTCATCGCCACAGAAGATGCTTCATAAATAAGAGAAGCGAAACGCAAAAATCAAAGTGCCTATGATTTAGTTGCGAAGATGCAACATACCTCCATGAAAATACTCGTCACTTTATGGAATGTGTCTCTAGGAACTGTCCGCACGGTGTCGAAGTACCCCAGTGGCCAGCAGGATTCCCAGCTCCGTCCCCAATATAACATGTGTGCGACAAACTCATGCGTCAACTTTGTCCTAGTGCCAATACGCAGCATATCAAGGACCGGTTACTTGTTGGCCGGCTTGCCTCAGGAGAGCATAGGACTGCTGTATGATACCCACCTCAACTGAATCAGTCCACGGACCCAGGCCAGAGTGCGTGGAAGGTCATACTGATAACTGGGCTTATTTACAAAGTTTTTGTAGCGTTGACTCAATTTTTATCACTGAAATAACGTCACACACCATGTCAGCTCGTGAAGATTCATTTCGTTCGATCCTTCCCTTCTGGTATTTTCACATTTTTATTTGGCAGTCTGTACGAAAATGATTTTCTTCTTTTCACCAAGTGTCCCATGGATAAATAAAACTTCTCGGTCTAATGCTGTCATGTGACTGTCGTATTCGGCAAATCGGTGTGCTGGACGATAACAGCGCAGTCCAGGTTATGACTAACGCACTTGATGGTGTGTGTGTGTGTGTGTGTGGGTGGGTGGGTGTGAGTGCTGGAGCGATAGCGTGATGGCGCTTGACCGGGTCACGCCAGCCAGCATGAAAGATTCAGGGGGTCAGGTGTCGGGGGCGTGGAGCAGATGTTACCTGTTACGTGGCGGGCACGCCAGGCCGGAAGCACGGCCGGCTGCCCCCGCCCTGGTACTTGAGCCGTCGCGTGCTGGCGCGCCAGCGGCGGCCGCCGGTCGAGGCACGCGTGCGCCCACCCTTACGGCACGGGTAGCAGACCCACTGCCACACGGCCGCTGATAAAATATATCGTGCCAGCGGCCGCCTCGCCTCGTAGCGTTTTATGACCTCTGCTCGCCACTCATTCTCTACTGTACACCAAAACGACCGTGTTTGACAAATGTTCCTAAATGGTTCAAATGGCTCTGAGCACTATGGGACTCAACTTCTGAGGTTATTAGTCCCCTAGAACTTAGAACTTGTTAACCTAACTAACCTAAGGACATCACACACATCCATGCCCGAGGCAGGATTCGAACCTGCGACCGTAGCGGTCTCGCAGTTCCAGACTGCAGCGCCCAGAACCGCACGGCCACTTGGGCCGGCAAATGTTCCTAGATTCATTACTTCTTTCCAGCTCTCGCCATATGAGTGTACTCTTCGTACATCCATAGTTGAAATGGAGGACAGTGGGACGTCAGCTGGTATAAATTTATATTAAGAATGAAGAAATTCCTCCAGCTGTATTTAAGGTCTCTATTTTATTTTGGCAACTAGTTTCAACGTTGTAAGAACGTCATTTTCAGGCCCATATACTTGCTGACGTCAACCGCGTGCGGCAGATACTAGAAGTCAGTGTTCAGATGCGGACGTGCTCCGTGTGGAAGGTGGGTAGTAACTAGTATGAAGTTAGACCGGTCTAAAGTTCATCCTAGTTACTACTCGTCTTCCACACGGAGCACGTCCATATCTCACCATTGACTTCTAGTATCAGCCGCACGCGGTTGGCGTCAAGAAGTGAATGGGCCTGAAGATGACGTTGTTACAACGTTGAAACTAGTTGCCAAAATATAATCGACACCTTAAATACAAATGGTTCAAATGGCTCTGAGCACTATGCGACTTAACTTCTGAGGTCATCAGTCACCTAGAACTTAGAACTAATTAAACCTAACTAACCTAAGGACATCACACACATCCATGCCCGAGGCAGGATTCGAACCTGCGACCGTAGCGGTCGCGCGGTTCCGACTGTAGCGCCTAGAACCGCTCGGCCGCCTCGGCCGGCGATGGCGTGCAGGAGGATCGTATATTCACAATCTGTTTCAGACTGTAGCGCCCAGAACCGCACGGCCACACCGGCTGGCCCTTAAATACAGCTGGAGGAATTTCTTCATTTTTAATATGAGTGTACGTCCAGCATTGTCGAATGTGATTGTTTCGGTAGTGTGGGGAGACATACACTGAGGAGAGGAAAGTTGTGGGATAGCGATATGCTCTTATACAGATGGTGATAGTACCGCGTACACAAGCTTTAAAAGGACAGTGCATCGGCGGAGCTCATTCGTACTCAGGTGATTCACGTGAAAATGTGTCCGACTTGATTATGGCCACACGACAGGAATTAAAAGACTTAACGCAGAATGGCAGCTGGAGCTAGACGTTTGCGAATTCCATTTCGGGAAACGTTAGGAAATTCGATATTCCGAGATCTACAGTGTCAAGAGCGTGCCGAGAATACCAAATTTCAGGCATTACCTCTCACCAACAACAACGCAGCTGTGTTATTGTAGAGTTTTCAGTGCTAACGGACATGCAACACTGCCTGAAACAACTGCAAAATTTGGCGTTAACAGGCTATGACAGCAGACGATAAGCACAGGTGCCTTTGCTACAAGCACGACATCGCTTGCAGTGCCTCTCCTGGGCTCGCGACCACATCACTGGGGCCCCAGATGACAGGAAAACCGTGACCTCGTCAGATAAGCCTCGATTTCCGCTGATAAGGCTTCGAGTTTGGCGCGGACCCCACGGATCCATGGACCTAAGTTTTAAACAAGGCAGTGTGCAACGTGCTGGTGAAATTGACTGTATCCTTTGGTCCAATTGAACCGATAATTGACTAGAAATGGTTGTGTTCAGCTATTTGTTCCCAGACAACAATGGAATTTTTATGGATGACAATGCGCCATGTCACTGGCCCACAGCTGTTCACGATTAGGTTGAAGAACATTCTGGACAATTCGAGTAAATGATTTGGCCACCCAGATCGCCTGACATGAATCCCATCGAACATTTATAGGACATAATGTGGAGTAAGTTCGTACACAAAATCCAGCACTGGCAACACATTCACAATTAGGAACCCCTGTAGAGGCAGCACGGCCCTATATTTCTGCAGGGGACATCCAATTACTTGTTGAGTGCATATCACGTCCATCTGCTGTACTACGCCGTGTTACTAGGTATCATGACTTTTGTCACCTCAGCGTATATGAAAGTATGGTGTCTGTTCTTTCGGACATGTTTCGAAACAACAGACAGAACACGGGATACCAAGCTGTGATATACGAGTATGTATATCCGCGAGTCTACGATGAACTCTGCGTCTGGGTGGCGCAGTGATTAGCGCAACTGCGTTGTAAGCAGGAGATCCCGTGTTCGAGTCCTGGTCCTGGATAAATTTTCACGCTGATTCCTTACAATGTATGGATACAGCTGATATCATTCGTTCCTTCCCTTTCCTGTACTTTCTGCCCTCCCTACTCCCTCAATTTACAAAATGTTGTTGTGACACTGTACTGCTTCCCCTTGTGCCTCTTTTCAGGAGTACGCTCTTTCCTGATTTCATTTTTATGGATGAGAATGCGGAACCGTACCGAACTGCGCAGGTGGGAGATCTCTTGCAACGAGTGGTAATTGAAGAATGGACTGCCCTTCCCGTTCTTCCGACTTAGTCCAATAGAGCACGTCTGGGATGTGTCATTCCAGAACCTACACATGCACCAACGAGCATCCAGCAGTTGTGTGGAGGATTGAGTTTCCTTAGCACAAGAACCCCTTACCAATCTTGTGGACAGCATGAGAACATGCTGCAAAGCATGCTTCGCTATCCGTCGTGATTACACACACTATTAAGAACGATGTCCCGCCTTTTGTAATGTCCGGTGTAAGTGATGGTGATGATGAGGTCCCATACTCCGAGGAGCGTAGGCGACGATGCGGGAGACCCGCACCGCCGTACTAGGCAAGGTCCTAGTGGAGGTGGTTTGCAATTGCCTTTCTCCGACCGTAATGGGGATGTATGATGATGATGAAGACGACACAACACCACCCAGTCATCTCGAGGCAGGAAAAATCACTGAACCCGCCGGGAATCGAACCCGGGACCCGGTTCGCGGGAAGTGAGACGCTACTGCAAGACCACGAGCTACGGACCCAGTGTAAGTAATGTCTTTGAATAAAAGTGTAATTTGTGTTTGTCTCACTGCGTATTTCTCTCATATACCTTCCGTACGATAATATAGCAGTTCTTTCTGTGTATAGTCCAAGTTCCCTTGAGCTATATTACTTGGTACATACATCATTCGAAAGTTACTTTTGTCCTTCTGTTTTGTGTACCAGAGTATTATGGGTAACTGGGTAAAGTTTCTCCTTGCGGATTACAGTGCCTTGGTGAAGTGAGACTGTGAAACACGTATTCTGTCTACATATCTATTATTTACTGGATAAAATTTCTTGTTCACATTTTAGTTTGCTACGTTTTGTCTTACGCAAATTTTGATGTCTCAGTAATAAATAGTAAAGACGACGTCAATTTGAATTCTAGATTTGCGGATCAAAGATCGTAAAACTTGCTTTCAAACAGAATCTTTCAAACGGAATTCTATGCTTTTCTCGGCTTTTACCGGATTCTAATGGAGATAAAGAGGTGTGGAATAATGGTGCTGCTGAAAAGCGTCGCTAATTAGGCAATTAGTACTTATCATTTATTATATGTGCGTCAGGTTTCGGCTTCTGGAGAAATAATGGTCCACTAATTTTCACTTTTTAATTTTTACAGAAACGAAAGCTGTCATGCTTTGTAAATTTAGATGCGTTGAACACGATTATCAAGATTAAAATGGTCTGATAGCTCAGGGTTACAAGTAAATGAGGTGCTTACGTTTCACAATCAAACTTACGGGACATTATGAGAGCCACATGTAAAGGCATTGTGTCAGGGGTTCTTCTGCCGCAAGTGAGTGGAATGGATGCTTCCAGTACAATTTGGCAACACTGTTTTACACCATGGTTCACGTGTGTGCTCATCCAGTCATGTGGTATTGCCGAACATAGAAACCGGAGCTACTTTTGTCGTTTGTCACGGCTCCGTGCTCTAGTGCCGTCCACTTGTTACTCGGCGGTTGGCAGCGAAAGTACAAGTATATGAGATGAAATACGGAAAAACGGAAATGGTGGTATTGTGGTCGTGTATGGTTTCAGAAAAGTGCCCTACACCTGCAGTAAGAAATCCGATAACTTTTGTTACATTTGAGCAGATATTATTTGTGGTCCAAGAAGGCGGCCATTGACGGAACCACTGAAACAAGCACACGCCTTGTATTTCGGATGCCGAGTTGGAGACGAAGATAAGTTATGGGATCCACACCAGTGTTGAAGCTCATGTTCTTCTGCACTGAATACTTGGATGCACTATAAAAAGTCTCACGAAGTTTGATTTGCCTATTATTTGGCGTGTACCCACAAATCACGCATCGAACTGCAATTTTTGTTTGACACCTCCCTTACGGAAAGGAGTTAATACAAAGAGGAAGATGAATATTTAGTGCCCCGACGTCCTATCTGTCATTCGTCCAGTAGCTCATGGTAAATGACTGCCAGTTCATGTTCCCCGACATGTACCACCATCAAGAATGGTAGTGAATCGAAACATGCAGCCCAAAAAGTGTTATTATCTGCCAGCGACACTAACGCAACATTTACACCAATATAGTCATCTGGAGAACCACACAGAATCACACAGTTTGAACTCAGTCATTCTATTAGGAATTTAGATCTTCCAAACTCTAAAACTGGACTCGTGGCTTCACGACAGCAGCAATGGACTCTCCTCGCTGACCAAGACGTGTGTGTGTGTCTGTGGTTCAGGAGCATCAGAAAAAAATTTGAGAGTAATTTCAGTACTGAAGGCGACATTACATTCTGCAGTGATAGTGATGGTTTGTTGAAGACCTGAACATTACATACATGCCAGACGAATGAAGATGATATAGATGTCTCAAAAACAAGCCTGAAGGCTGTACTGTTACGCAACGGTAATGAAGGCTCATCCACCCCTGTCACATATAACGCGTTAGCTACATAAATCTATACCACGTAGAAATCCGTTGTAAAGTGAATGTCTGGTATGTGAAGACATCAAAGTCACAGCGATGTTTTGGGCGTGCGAGGGGTTTACAACAAGTATTGCTGCTATCTGTGTGAGAGTTGCCGAGGATTGCAGGTGCTTGGGTCAAAAAATATTGCCGAAGAACCTCTAGTAAATTGAAACAAAATTGTTCTCCCACCACTGACCTAAGTTGGGACCCATGACAGTATTTGTTAAGACTGTGCACAGGAATGAATCAGCGTTTAAGTTTTTGTTCAAGAGGCTTCCAAAATTCAGGGCAGAGAAGGTCACAAAGGGAATATTCATTAGTCCACAGGTACGCCAGTTGTCGGGGGGGGGGGGGGGGGGGCACACATTTTGTATCCACTCTAAATCCTGGTCAGCTTCTGACCTGGCATTGTTTTCATAATATAACAACATTGTTCTTGGGAAACAGGAGATCCGATAATTACTAGTACCGTGTGCAGAACTCACTGATGCTTATAAGGTCACAGGATGCAACATAACCCTGAATATGTACTTCCTTTGGTCCCTCCTCGAAGTATTCCCAGAGCGTTGTGATGAATTTGGCGACGAGTATGGCGAGCGATTCTAAAGGGACCTTTCCCACCTGAAACAGCGGTACACAGGACGGTGGCCTACTGCTCTGTTGGTTGATTTCTGTTGTATGCTATAGAGAGATGTTCGAGGCATCACCCGCAAGAGGAAATCAAAGGAACGACGCGAATAAACTAGGTAACTTTAACTAATGTATATGTCCTACTGATTACTGTAGTAATATATCTGAAACATAAAATCCTATCTTACTTGCAACCCTAAACTACGAAAAAATTTTAATCATGGTATTCGTTTTCAGCGTATCAAAGTATATCAAGATCGTCTTGAAAGGGTACAGTACCGCCCGACATTGAAAATAGGTACAACATACTTCATTATTTTTGTCAGAACAACACATTTTTTTTGTAAAATAACTCAATTTCAATTAATACAGCGAAGCCGGATACCAGTGTGGGAAAGAATGACAATTTATTTATTTAATTGATCACATGTGCACTCCCACAAAGTAAATCCCTACGCCCAGTTTGGTGAGATCTTTTGAAATGAATGAATTTATGGTCGTCTGCTAACCACAGATAGTGAATGTGAATATATGATCATCTTTGAGTCGATCCTTTGGCCACGTTTGGTGGGACCAAAGAGATGAAATTTACCTGCGCTTTGAGCGCCTGAAATGTGGCTGACCAATAGGGTAGTAAGGTGCTCTCCCACTTCGACAGAATTGTGAGAGGACCTCGAGAACGGCCATGTTTCAGCACTCTGCCGCTGGATCTTGTGCTGTGATGACCTGTTTTAGTTGTGCTCCGAAATGAGGAAAGAATGGAGACATGGTATGCATGTGGAATATTTAAGAGTAGTTTGAAATAATAATTTCTCTATTTCAGGAACTTTTGTGGGGAGAATTAAATGTCAGGCAGGTAATATTAATGGGATCGTAGTAATCTTCGGAAGTGACCAACGGTCACAATGAAACCATGTGTAGCAATAAGTTGAAATACTTCCGTGTGCTTAAGTTAAGCTGAATTACTAGCGTGTGTACAATAAGTTGAAATATTTAAGAACTAGCGTGTGTACCATAAGTTGAAATATTTAAGAAATGGCGTGTGCAGGACTTGAAATTAGAGACGAGTACTTCCACGTGGTGAGTACTGTGTGAGTCTCAAACTGTGTATGAGACAAAAGATAAAGAGAAGTACTCGTCCATGGTATCAGTTGAGGACTTGCGTGTGCGATGAATACGTTCTTAATATTACTTTGCGTGATACGATTCCGTGTGACGCTAGATTCAAACTCTGAGAGAGAAGCAAGGTGAGTCGGCCGTCTATTCAGCAACGCCACTTGGCTTTCATTGCACAGGAAGACGTGCATATATCTCCAGAGTTCATAGTAGGAAAGTAGAATTACGAAGTAGGGCAGTGTCATGTGAAACTGGGATAAATATTAATTGAAGTGGGAAAGCTGAAAGTGATAATGTTGTGACTATTCCCTGTGTAGTATTTCATGTTGTAGTGTGGTGTATGTCATGTAATTTAAGTATGTGTGGTTTGCATGGGAGAGTAGCAAGGTAGTTTCAGAGGTAGTGGGTTATGCGTGATCCTTTCGTACTGCTCAGTCTGGAGGGAAGTTTCGTGATTATGATTGTGAGAGTCGAAGTGTGAGAAATAATAAAAGATCCACCATCCTATCCAGAAAGTGCACTGTAGCGTTGAATAATTACGAGACCATAAGATAGAGAATCACCAATGTAAAGCCATGCCCACTGGGCGGAATTTCTCATGTGTTATTGTTGTAGGTTATAGAATTTGTGTGTTTAGGTTATAGAATTTATCGGAATAAATAAGATAGTGAAAAGAAAAAGATTGGTGCCCTTTTCCTTCGAATTGCATGTTGTCATGATATCCAGAATTTATAATGTGTGCGCCACTCATATTCAGTGCGATGGCCACATGTTGATAAAAGCCGTTAAATAAAAAAAAGAAAATGTGGTATTGCCAGTGTGTAGTGAACAGTCAGAGTTCTGTAAATTGCTGATATTCAGATGAGCGTTTCCGTTGCGCATTATTCATACAGGAGGATAATTTGTAACTTTATTGTGAGTACAAGAGTTCATGTTACTCGATAAATAAGAATGAATCCACTCGCTTGGCAGACCACTCATCTTGCAGGCCTGACTGCTTGATGCTACAGTATGAGCAAGGCATGTGGGTGCCTCTCATAATTTCGACCCTTCCAGGATTTTTTGCCAGGATATTTTGCCAGGATATTTTGCTGTTAGGGTTTGCTGTTAAGATTTTTTTTGTTTGCTGGAATTTATTGTGATAGCGCTAATAAGTAAAAATTTTTTTCTTTGTAATTTCTTTCTGGATTGGTGAGGATCTTTTATTATTTTTATGTAATTAATTCTATATCGCCCAAGGCTGGAAGATCGTTGTATAATTTTTTTTGCGTAATGTCCGTAGTAACTAGGTCGCAGTCGAAAAGTGTAGTCACCATGGAGAATAGTGATTGTAGGGTGAACGTAGCAGTGCAGCAGGAAGTAGCTGTTGACCATGGGTTAATGAGCGAGAACGACAAACTCTCGGAAGGGGCTGAATTGTTCAGCGGACCGCGGCTAGGTTATCCTTTATGCGGCGGGCTTTGTCCACAAACGCGAGCTTTTTCCGATGACGCGGGCGAGCCGGGACTAGGTCAGGTATGCAGTGAAAGTGAAGCTACCCTTAGCGAAGCTACCGTTTCTCAGGCAAACGAGGTGAGCACACAGAAAGTAGCAAATGACAATATGCTACTGCAGTTTTTACAGAGGATGGATAGAGATAAAAGGGAGAGAGATAGGGTGATTAAGGAAATATTTCAAGCCATGGATAAAGGTAATAAGGAAAGATGGGAAGCGATGGATAAAGATAGTAAGGAAAGTATGGAGGCATTGGATAACGGAATTAAAGAGGCAATGAGGAAGCTACACTCAGTTATCGATGAGCGTTTGCCCACAGTTAATAATCGGTTAGATGAGGGGGAGAAGAATCTGGGTGCGTTGAAGCAAGTATGTGACGCCGTGAAAGAAAAAGCCAATAATTTGGAGGTACGAATAATTGCAATAGAGAGTGATATTACAGAACGTAGGGACGTGTTGCCAGATGAGCGAATCAAAGAGGTAGTGGAGGACTTACTTGTAGATAAACAAGGGGCATTAGACAGCGTGGAAGCTCAAATCACCCGGCAAGAAGTGGCGCTAAATAAACACAGGGATGAAGTTGTGGAGGTAGTGGTCAGAAAGAATAAGATTAGTGCAGATGTAGAAAAGATCAGTATAAGAGGCGAGACAGGTTCTGACAGTACGCAGCGAGAGGTTTATGCCGACCAGGAGGACATACAATCACCATTACAGTTTAAAGAGGCACAATTAGAAATAAGTAGGAAACATAGTGAAGAACTAGCACAGTTGCAATTAGCGTGCAGTAGCGAAGGTGACACACCACCAGGTAGATTGCAGAGGGAGAGTGAGATAAATTCAAAAGGCGAAAATAGGCAGAAAGAGGAAGACGAATTCAGAGAGTCAGAAGAACGGTTGTGTCGGATAAAACAGGTGGCAAACCCAACTGGGTATAGTCCAAGGCTGTCTCAATTTAAGGTTCATTACCTTCATCGTGGGGACCGCTCCTCAAAATGAAGTTTGTGTGTAATCATTTGAGGGACGAGGCTAGAGCGAAAATGCAGGAAGTTATTAAAGACTGTAGTAGCTACAAGACATTTTGTGACAAGTTTTTCAATGAATTCTGGTCGAAAAGTAAGCAGGACCAGGTTGAGCAAAGCATATTGATGATGCCAAATTGTAACGAAGGTGGTATAAGAGATCCAGTGTCGTGCTATCAGGAAATCATGAGACGAAATAGGTATCTGGATGTGCCATACGAAACTGGGGAGCTCATTAGGATCTGTATAACGAAGTTGTGAGTGAAATGGCGCAGAGATATAGTGATAGCAGGCAGAGGCTTAGACGATTCTTCATCATATCAGCACTTGTTACAGGAACTTGGTAATGAGAGCAACATCGTGAACGGAGACACGACTCATAGGTCAGATAGTGGCGAGGATAGGAACAGCAGAAACTATCAGAATGACAGGAGAGCATGGGATCCTGGCATTTCATTCTTGTCAAAATGGATTGAAGGATAGGAGAAACTAATCCAACATATCAGCCCTTAGCATCTTGCCGCGGCATCAGTGCCGCTGGCACTGAAAATTGTCTATGTAGCAGACATACTCTACTGATATGTAGGAATGCAAATACCATACTTCTGATCAGAGAATAAAACACCAGTAATGGAATCTGTTAGGCTGGTCTCTCAGAGCAAAATTTGCAAATTTTTATTTGTAACACTAAAGTAAAAGGACTGTTTCCTCAAAAAAATCAGTTGCTAAAAATGTTAGGTTAATGCCAATGAGTCCAGTTCAATTAGTGCGATTTGACTATTGCAGGTACTTAACACGTAATGTATAAAGTCAACATTGTGATCGAAGTTTTTAGATTAGCTGCCATCTGATCGGTAGTATGTCATTGTCATAGTGACAGTTATAATGAAGTGCTGTGTATGGTTGTTAGGAATCTGGTGTTAGGGAAAGAGGCCACTAGCACCAAAGTTTCTAACACTTTGGCTGTCCCATCTCTCCCAGCTTGTATACTCTCTGCACACATTTAATTTTCATGTAAGCTCAGATTCCTAACTAGCGAATTCTTTACTGTGTATAGTGGACCATCCAGAGTGAGGCGGATTGTCCAGGAAAATGCTGTACTGATTGAGACGATCAAGGGAAAACAATCTCGTGGGCTTCATCACATTTCTAACATCAAATTATGGAAAAGTTAAGGACAGATCGAAAGTAGGCAAGCTATGGTAGACAGTCAGTGTGTTTATTTGTGGTGTGTAACGTTGTGCAGGGTCAAATCGAACATAAAAATTTTCAGGCGGGATGTCAGGAAGTATGACGGAATAGACTGGTCGAATGAGTCATGAACAGGAGTCGACAGAATGGTGTATGTACGTATTTTTTGTCATATGAATAAGGATCAAGCAGAAACGACGTGATGAGTAATGAGAGGATAAAGATGGTAGATAGTGAGAGAAGCGACGTGATAAATAGTAGTTGATAAAGGTGATATTTAAGGAGCGAAGCGACGTGAAGCAGTGTGATTAATAAAGAGAGATTCGACGTGATGAAACAGTGGTAAATAAAGGTGAGTAGAACTAATAATATGGAGATGTCTTAGAGGTATGTTACAGAGAGGCCTGTGTATGCTGCAATCGAGATTGATGCGAATGGCGAAGGAAGACCAGGAAATGATGGAGTAATCGACGGACGGAGAGCCGAAATACGAATGAAGAGATGACAACTGCACAACGTGAAAGGACATAAAGGGAGTATGAGATCCAAATGGTGAACGTTGTGAAATACTGACGTAAGATGTAATATAAGTGTAAATCTAATTCTTACCATAACATTTGCTCTATGAAAAAAATAATTTTTGTTGTTGTTGAAGCCTGGTACCAGTATAACTAATCAAAACGGTACCAAGAATGTGTACAGTTATTTTGCAGGATGAATAATTTGTGTATTTTTTGTTCTTAGATGAAATGTCGCAATTCTAAGTTGATATTTAGCAGGATGAATAATCGGTAAAGTGAATACAGAGGTAATCCGATGGAGAGAGGTGTCAAAGTGAAAGGACGAATTCGGAGACTGGAAAGCTATCTCCGAAACAGCTTCATGTGTTGTGTGCTTGAGTATAAGGGAGCAAAGATATGGTATGTTGTCGTGAGTGTGGTGGTGCTAAGGTTAGCTGACTTCTAGACCTATTCTGTTAGTGTATTAATGGATTGAATGAGAAAGAAAATGCGATGTCTGGTGAGTGAGAATCGTAGAGTTGTGTGATCAATGCGCACACTCCTGTAAAGGGGTGCTACCGATACATAACTAAAACATTATTGTGTTATTGTTTGATCTGGATGAACCTCGATGGCAGGTCAGGATCTGACATCATGTGGATGGTACATACATGTCCTAGAAATGTTGTTATATATAATAAAAAGGTAAAATATATAAAGAGATACTAATTTCAGTCTGTCACAAGCACAAAGGTGCATTGTATGTTGTAGATTTAGAGTCGTCAGTATCGAAAATGTTTATTGTGTTAGGATATTAAAGTAGTTTACTATTTAATAACATGTGGTAGGTAATTGAGAGCTGTGTAGATTATTTCTTATTTTTTTGTTAGAACACTTTCAAAGGGTATTAATTTCAGTCTGTCACAAGCACAAAGGTTCACTGTATATTGTAGTTTTACAATAAACAGTTTCTAATATTCTGCTAACCACAGATAGTGAATGTGAATATATGATCATCTTTGAGTCGATCCTTTGGCCACGTTTGGTGGGACCAAAGAGATGAAATTTACCTGCGCTTTGAGCGCCTGAAATGTGGCTGACCAATAGGGTAGTAAGGTGCTCTCCCACTTCGACAGAAGTGTGAGAGGACCTCGAGAACGGCCATGTTTCAGCACTCTGCCGCTGGATCTTGTGCTGTGATGACCTGTTTTAGTTGTGCTCCGAAATGAGGAAAGAGTGGAGACATGGTATGCATGTGGAATATTTAAGAGTAGTTTGAAATAATAATTTCTCTATTTCAGGAACTTTTGTGGGGAGAATTAAATGTCAGGCAGGTAATATTAATGGGATCGTAGTAATCTTCGGAAGTGACCAACGGTCACAATGAAACCATGTGTAGCAATAAGTTGAAATACTTCCGTGTGCTTAAGTTAAGCTGAATTACTAGCGTGTGTACAATAAGTTGAAATATTTAAGAACTAGCGTGTGTACCATAAGTTGAAATATTTAAGAAATGGCGTGTGCAGGACTTGAAATTAGAGACGAGTACTTCCACGTGGTGAGTGCTGTGTGAGTCTCAAACTGTGTATGAGACAAAAGATAAAGAGAAGTACTCGTCCATGGTATCAGTTGAGGACTTGCGTGTGCGATGAATACGTTCTTAATATTACTTTGCGTGATACGATTCCGTGTGACGCTAGATTCAAACTCTGAGAGAGAAGCAAGGTGAGTCGGCCGTCTATCCAGCAACGCCACTTGGCTTTCATTGCACAGGAAGACGTGCATATATCTCCAGAGTTCATAGTAGGAAAGTAGAATTACGAAGTGGGGCAGTGTCATGTGAAACTGGGATAAATATTAATTGAAGTGGGAAAGCTGAAAGTGATAATGTTGTGACTATTCCCTGTGTAGTATTTCATGTTGTAGTGTGGTGTATGTCATGTAATTTAAGTATGTGTGGTTTGCATGGGAGAGTAGCAAGGTAGTTTCAGAGGTAGTGGGTTATGCGTGATCCTTTCGTACTGCTCAGTCTGGAGGGAAGTTTCGTGATTATGATTGTGAGAGTCGAAGTGTGAGAAATAATAAAAGATCCACCATCCTATCCAGAAAGTGCACTGTAGCGTTGAATAATTACGAGACCATAAGATAGAGAATCACCAATGTAAAGCCATGCCCACTGGGCGGAATTTCTCATGTGTTATTGTTGTAGGTTATAGAATTTGTGTGTTTAGGTTATAGAATTTATCGGAATAAATAAGATAGTGAAAAGAAAAAGATTGGTGCCCTTTTCCTTCGAATTGCATGTTGTCATGATATCCAGAATTTATAATGTGTGCACCACTCATATTCAGTGCGATGGCCACATGTTGATAAAAGCCGTTAAATAAAAAAAAGAAAATGTGGTATTGCCAGTGTGTAGTGAACAGTCAGAGTTCTGTAAATTGCTGATATTCAGATGAGCGTTTCCGTTGCGCATTATTCATACAGGAGGATAATTTGTAACTTTATTGTGAGTACAAGAGTTCATGTTACTCGATAAATAAGAATGAATCCACTCGCTTGGCAGACCACTCATCTTGCAGGCCTGACTGCTTGATGCTACAGTATGAGCAAGGCATGTGGGTGCCTCTCATAATTTCGACCCTTCCAGGATTTTTTGCCAGGATATTTTGCCAGGATATTTTGCTGTTAGGGTTTGCTGTTAAGATTTTTTTTGTTTGCTGGAATTTATTGTGATAGCGCTAATAAGTAAAAATTTTTTTCTTTGTAATTTCTTTCTGGATTGGTGAGGATCTTTTATTATTTTTATGTAATTAATTCTATATCGCCCAAGGCTGGAAGATCGTTGTATAATTTTTTTTGCGTAATGTCCGTAGTAACTAGGTCGCAGTCGAAAAGTGTAGTCACCATGGAGAATAGTGATTGTAGGGTGAACGTAGCAGTGCAGCAGGAAGTAGCTGTTGACCATGGGTTAATGAGCGAGAACGACAAACTCTCGGAAGGGGCTGAATTGTTCAGCGGACCGCGGCTAGGTTATCCTTTATGCGGCGGGCTTTGTCCACAAACGCGAGCTTTTCCCGATGACGCGGGCGAGCCGGGACTAGGTCAGGTATGCAGTGAAAGTGAAGCTACCCTTAGTGAAGCTACCGTTTCTCAGGCAAACGAGGTGAGCACACAGAAAGTAGCAAATGACAATATGCTACTGCAGTTTTTACAGAGGATGGATAGAGATAAAAGGGAGAGAGATAGGGTGATTAAGGAAATATTTCAAGCCATGGATAAAGGTAATAAGGAAAGATGGGAAGCGATGGATAAAGATAGTAAGGAAAGTATGGAGGCATTGGATAACGGAATTAAAGAGGCAATGAGGAAGCTACACTCAGTTATCGATGAGCGTTTGCCCACAGTTAATAATCGGTTAGATGAGGGGGAGAAGAATCTGGGTGCGTTGAAGCAAGTATGTGACGCCGTGAAAGAAAAAGCCAATAATTTGGAGGTACGAATAATTGCAATAGAGAGTGATATTACAGAACGTAGGGACGTGTTGCCAGATGAGCGAATCAAAGAGGTAGTGGAGGACTTACTTGTAGATAAACAAGGGGCATTAGACAGCGTGGAAGCTCAAATCACCCGGCAAGAAGTGGCGCTAAATAAACACAGGGATGAAGTTGTGGAGGTAGTGGTCAGAAAGAATAAGATTAGTGCAGATGTAGAAAAGATCAGTATAAGAGGCGAGACAGGTTCTGACAGTACGCAGCGAGAGGTTTATGCCGACCAGGAGGACATACAATCACCATTACAGTTTAAAGAGGCACAATTAGAAATAAGTAGGAAACATAGTGAAGAACTAGCACAGTTGCAATTAGCGTGCAGTAGCGAAGGTGACACACCACCAGGTAGATTGCAGAGGGAGAGTGAGATAAATTCAAAAGGCGAAAATAGGCAGAAAGAGGAAGACGAATTCAGAGAGTCAGAAGAACGGTTGTGTCGGATAAAACAG
Source organism: Schistocerca cancellata (assembly GCF_023864275.1). Classification (NCBI taxonomy): domain Eukaryota; kingdom Metazoa; phylum Arthropoda; class Insecta; order Orthoptera; family Acrididae; genus Schistocerca; species Schistocerca cancellata. Next base: position 386,806,696 of record NC_064626.1, on the reverse strand, counting down.
GTGGCAAACCCAACTGGGTATAGTCCAAGGCTGTCTCAATTTAAGGTTCATTACCTTCATCGTGGGGACCGCTCCTCAAAATGAAGTTTGTGTGTAATCATTTGAGGGACGAGGCTAGAGCGAAAATGCAGGAAGTTATTAAAGACTGTAGTAGCTACAAGACATTTTGTGACAAGTTTTTCAATGAATTCTGGTCGAAAAGTAAGCAGGACCAGGTTGAGCAAAGCATATTGATGATGCCAAATTGTAACGAAGGTGGTATAAGAGATCCAGTGTCGTGCTATCAGGAAATCATGAGACGAAATAGGTATCTGGATGTGCCATACGAAACTGGGGAGCTCATTAGGATCTGTATAACGAAGTTGTGAGTGAAATGGCGCAGAGATATAGTGATAGCAGGCAGAGGCTTAGACGATTCTTCATCATATCAGCACTTGTTACAGGAACTTGGTAATGAGAGCAACATCGTGAACGGAGACACGACTCATAGGTCAGATAGTGGCGAGGATAGGAACAGCAGAAACTATCAGAATGACAGGAGAGCATGGGATCCTGGCATTTCATTCTTGTCAAAATGGATTGAAGGATAGGAGAAACTAATCCAACATATCAGCCCTTAGCATCTTGCCGCGGCATCAGTGCCGCTGGCACTGAAAATTGTCTATGTAGCAGACATACTCTACTGATATGTAGGAATGCAAATACCATACTTCTGATCAGAGAATAAAACACCAGTAATGGAATCTGTTAGGCTGGTCTCTCAGAGCAAAATTTGCAAATTTTTATTTGTAACACTAAAGTAAAAGGACTGTTTCCTCAAAAAAATCAGTTGCTAAAAATGTTAGGTTAATGCCAATGAGTCCAGTTCAATTAGTGCGATTTGACTATTGCAGGTACTTAACACGTAATGTATAAAGTCAACATTGTGATCGAAGTTTTTAGATTAGCTGCCATCTGATCGGTAGTATGTCATTGTCATAGTGACAGTTATAATGAAGTGCTGTGTATGGTTGTTAGGAATCTGGTGTTAGGGAAAGAGGCCACTAGCACCAAAGTTTCTAACACTTTGGCTGTCCCATCTCTCCCAGCTTGTATACTCTCTGCACACATTTAATTTTCATGTAAGCTCAGATTCCTAACTAGCGAATTCTTTACTGTGTATAGTGGACCATCCAGAGTGAGGCGGATTGTCCAGGAAAATGCTGTACTGATTGAGACGATCAAGGGAAAACAATCTCGTGGGCTTCATCACATTTCTAACATCAAATTATGGAAAAGTTAAGGACAGATCGAAAGTAGGCAAGCTATGGTAGACAGTCAGTGTGTTTATTTGTGGTGTGTAACGTTGTGCAGGGTCAAATCGAACATAAAAATTTTCAGGCGGGATGTCAGGAAGTATGACGGAATAGACTGGTCGAATGAGTCATGAACAGGAGTCGACAGAATGGTGTATGTACGTATTTTTTGTCATATGAATAAGGATCAAGCAGAAACGACGTGATGAGTAATGAGAGGATAAAGATGGTAGATAGTGAGAGAAGCGACGTGATAAATAGTAGTTGATAAAGGTGATATTTAAGGAGCGAAGCGACGTGAAGCAGTGTGATTAATAAAGAGAGATTCGACGTGATGAAACAGTGGTAAATAAAGGTGAGTAGAACTAATAATATGGAGATGTCTTAGAGGTATGTTACAGAGAGGCCTGTGTATGCTGCAATCGAGATTGATGCGAATGGCGAAGGAAGACCAGGAAATGATGGAGTAATCGACGGACGGAGAGCCGAAATACGAATGAAGAGATGACAACTGCACAACGTGAAAGGACATAAAGGGAGTATGAGATCCAAATGGTGAACGTTGTGAAATACTGACGTAAGATGTAATATAAGTGTAAATCTAATTCTTACCATAACATTTGCTCTATGAAAAAAATAATTTTTGTTGTTGTTGAAGCCTGGTACCAGTATAACTAATCAAAACGGTACCAAGAATGTGTACAGTTATTTTGCAGGATGAATAATTTGTGTATTTTTTGTTCTTAGATGAAATGTCGCAATTCTAAGTTAATATTTAGCAGGATGAATAATCGGTAAAGTGAATACAGAGGTAATCCGATGGAGAGAGGTGTCAAAGTGAAAGGACGAATTCGGAGACTGGAAAGCTATCTCCGAAACAGCTTCATGTGTTGTGTGCTTGAGTATAAGGGAGCAAAGATATGGTATGTTGTCGTGAGTGTGGTGGTGCTAAGGTTAGCTGACTTCTAGACCTATTCTGTTAGTGTATTAATGGATTGAATGAGAAGGAAAATGCGATGTCTGGTGAGTGAGAATCGTAGAGTTGTGTGATCAATGCGCACACTCCTGTAAAGGGGTGCTACCGATACATAACTAAAACATTATTGTGTTATTGTTTGATCTGGATGAACCTCGATGGCAGGTCAGGATCTGACATCATGTGGATGGTACATACATGTCCTAGAAATGTTGTTATATATAATAAAAAGGTAAAATATATAAAGAGATACTAATTTCAGTCTGTCACAAGCACAAAGGTGCATTGTATGTTGTAGATTTAGAGTCGTCAGTATCGAAAATGTTTATTGTGTTAGGATATTAAAGTAGTTTACTATTTAATAACATGTGGTAGGTAATTGAGAGCTGTGTAGATTATTTCTTATTTTTTTGTTAGAACACTTTCAAGGGGTATTAATTTCAGTCTGTCACAAGCACAAAGGTTCACTGTATATTGTAGTTTTACAATAAACAGTTTCTAATATTTTCACTGTGATAGGATGTTAGAGTAGTCTACTATTTGATATTGTAATTATGAGCTGTATAGATTGTTTCTTATTCCTTTTGTTTTGTTTTTTTTTTTTACACTTTCATGTTTTGTATGAGGGACGACAGGTACAATCAATAGCACAAGTGTGGGCTGTATATATAAAAGGGATAAATGTCGATGTTGTATGTGTAGAAAGCTAGGGTGTATGACTTAATGTTTTTTAGAACAAAGATTCTTTCATTACCAATGTATCTAATAGATCATACATGTAATCAATGAGTATTTAAATACTGTAAGAATATCCTTTTGTCCGCAATGTTGCGAGATGCACGGAAGCGTCTGACTGATTGGGTGTCGTAGCACTGAGGTGCTCATGCAGAACGCGCCCGTACCTGCATAAGAAGGCGTGAGGCCAAACTGACGTCGCCATGGGAGAGGCGACATAGCCGCGGTACTCCCCACTCCACTGCCGGTTGGGGTACACTCCACGCGCCCGCTACAGCAGGTCAACGGCCTGGGGCGACACGCACGTACCACTGGCCATTCATAAGTTCCGCCACCCTTACGACTGGAGACAGTATCCCGCGGGGTGGTTTCTTCTGCTCAACGGCTCGCGTGGCAGCGGAGCCACGGCAGAATGAACGATGCGCGGCAGAGTTCGGCGGGCATTTTTTACCAGCAACTATTAACTAGTACTGGACTGTGGAGCCGTGAAACAAGATGACTGCTCGTATGTCTCCATAAGGTGGAAAGTGAAGGACTGGTGTTCCCACGTTGTGAGTGGTGGAAAAGATTTTGTCTTTAGCAGACAGGACGATTGTTTTGTTTTGTCTTGACCACTGAACGGTGGGATCCATAAACTTTTGGCAGTGACTTGATAAGTGTGCTTTGTGAATTGCATGTGGGACGCTTGGTATACTTAAAGAGGACAGTTGTCGTTTGGTGACTAATTATTGTATGAACGCAAGAAACTAAAGTGGGACATTGACATTTGCATTTGTAGTAGGAGACATTTCTTTAATTGGTGCGGGAATAAGTACTGTTTGTTGGAACTTACGACTTTTAATTACACCATGAACTGAAAGGACAGAACCGTGGGTAATAGTAGTTGTAGGACCATTTCTGGACGACCAGATTCGTGTGGATGGTACTCTGAGAGTGACTATGACATTTGTGTTTAATGTGTTCAAAATGCCGATTTGAGTGACTTAAAGACTTTCGTCCGGGTAACCATGGGAGAGCTTTGACACCGAGACAGTGTTTCTAGGAAAACTATCAGCAACTTTTTGACCCCAAGAAAATCACAGAATGAAATGATTCCGTGTGACTCGCAAGATAGGGAATAATGTATTTGTATTTGTAATTGTGTAAATGTTTTTTTTATATGTTTCATTCCTGAAGGGACAGCAAGTGTAATTGTATTTCATTAACATTTGTGTTTAGAATAGTTAGTGGTTTTTTTTTTTTGCTTGTTCTGGGTTATCATGTTCACGTAGCATGTTTATTAGAATATTTGGTACAATGATGCTTTAATTATTAGCCAGTGGCGCAATACTAACGTAGCGGCTCTTGTTGCATTGGTCAGTAAGGTTGTCACAGGGGACAAGAGTTTGCGTTGCACAACAAATATCGGAATCAACTGATGCATTTTGATGTCGTGGACAGTAATGATCTTGTTGGTGTGTTGACTGAAGCCACTTATTTGCATTATCACAGTGGTGATATTTCACATTAAAGTGTAAAGAAGGCTAGTCGAAATGCAAGTTCTTGTCGTCTAAATGTGTGACAACAGAGAAATGAGCAGTAGAGTAAGATACAAGAGCTACTGGTGGATTCAAGCACTTATTGCTAAACTATTTACTGCGTGTATTGATCAAAGTTGATGGACTGACTGGCTCAGCAGCAGGTATTTGTACTGGTGGATAAGGATAAGGTTAAACTCACTGTCAAGTAGTTGTGGCAATTGCTTAAGTGATGATAGTTAACGAGGTATGACATGATGTCTTAGGTTGACTATATTACGTAACCAGTATGTAACTTGTGGTATATTTCATTGTATTTCTTCTCAGTTTTATTTCTCTGTACGTTTGATGTATATTTTAGAGTAATGGTATGGAGCCTGACATTCTACATGTAACTAGCGTACGCAATTTTTTTCTTTTGTTGATTTTGTTTTGGATTTAGACATTGCCGTGTAAAAGATTATTACAACACAATTTATGAATGTCAGATTACTTGCTCTGTGTTTGGACGGTGAGCTATTTAAAATTTCATGAGTACAATTAGTATTTTTTTTATTTGTCATAGAATTAGTGAAGTTTGGATTACTCATAAAAATAACGAAGATCCCAGTAACTAAGCAAATTTTTATTTCACCATTATTTTTTATTTGTATGATGTAATGTTTTATTTGTCATGTGGATTGTTGTAAATTTGTATGTGTACGTTACTCCGGATTGTGGAGAGTACAATAATGCAACAACTGTGTCAATAATTTGGTAAAGTAACGACATTTGGTCGTCAATTTGAGGTCACCAGGGGCTAAGGTCTCCTCCTGGTTATTTTGATGACTTGCTATGTTTGTTCTCATACAGTTTTCTTAAAAAAATGTTCGGAACTACCCTCGCATTGCAAGGATAGTACCGTGCCATTTTTTTCTGCATGGGTAGCCGGTGGTGAAAGGGTACAGTACTGCCCGACATTGAAAATAGGTACAACATACTTCATTATTTTTGTCAAAACAACACTTTTTTTTGTAAAATAACTCAATTTCAATTAATACAGCGAAGCCGGATACCAGTGTGGGAAAGAATGACAATTTATTTATTTAATTGATCACATGTGCACTCCCACAAAGTAAATCCCTACGTCCAGTTTGGTGAGATCTTTTGAAATGAATGAATTTATGGTCGTCTGCTAACCACAGATAGTGAATGTGAATATATGATCATCTTTGAGTCGATCCTTTGGCCACCTTTGGTGGGACCAAAGAGATGAAATTTACCTGAGCTTTGAGCGCCTGAAATGTGGCTGACCAATAGGGTAGTAAGGTGCTCCCCCACTTCGACAGAAGTGTGAGAGGACCTCGAGAACGGCCATGTTTCAGCACTCTGCCGCTGGATCTTGTGCTGTGATGACCTGTTTTAGTTGTGCTCCGAAATGAGGAAAGAGTGGAGACATGGTATGCATGTGGAATATTTAAGAGTAGTTTGAAATAATAATTTCTCTATTTCAGGAACTTTTGTGGGGAGAATTAAATGTCAGGCAGGTAATATTAATGGGATCGTAGTAATCTTCGGAAGTGACCAACGGTCACAATGAAACCATGTGTAGCAATAAGTTGAAATACTTCCGTGTGCTTAAGTTAAGCTGAATTACTAGCGTGTGTACAATAAGTTGAAATATTTAAGAAATAGCTTGTGTACCATAAGTTGAAATATTTAAGAAATGGCGTGTGCAGGACTTGAAATTAGAGATGAGTACTTCCACGTGGTGAGTACTGTGTGAGTCTCAAACTGTGTATGAGACAAAAGATAAAGAGAAGTACTCGTCCATGGTATCAGTTGAGGACTTGCGTGTGCGATGAATACGTTCTTAATATTACTTTGCGTGATACGATTCCGTGTGACGCTAGATTCAAACTCTGAGAGAGAAGCAAGGTGAGTCGGCCGTCTATCCAGCAACGCCACTTGGCTTGCATTGCACAGGAACACGTGCATATATCTCCAGAGTTCATAGTAGGAAAGTAGAATTACGAAGTGGGGCAGTGTCATGTGAAACTGGGATAAATATTAATTGAAGTGGGAAAGCTGAAAGTGATAATGTTGTGACTATTCCCTGTGTAGTATTTCATGTTGTAGTGTGGTGTATGTCATGTAATTTAAGTATGTGTGGTTTGCATGGGAGAGTAGCAAGGTAGTTTCAGAGGTAGTGGGTTATGCGTGTACCTTTCGTACTGCTCGGTCTGGAGGGAAGTTTCGTGATTATGATTGTGAGAGTCGAAGTGTGAGAAATAATAAAAGATCCACCATCCTATCCAGAAAGTGCACTGTAGCGTTGAATAATTACGAGACCATAAGATAGAGAATCACCAATGTAAAGCCATGCCCACTGGGCGGAATTTCTCATATGTTATTGTTGTAGGTTATAGAATTTGTGTGTTTAGTTTATAGTATTTATCGGAATAAATAAGATAGTGAAAAGAAAAAGATTGGTGCCCTTTTCCTTCGAATTGCATGTTGTCATGATATCCAGAATTTATAATGTGTGCGCCACTCATATTCAGTGCGATGGCCACATGTTGATAAAAGCCGTTAAATAAAAAAAAAGAAAATGTGGTATTGCCAGTGCGTAGTGAACAGTCAGAGTTCTGTAAATTGCTGATATTCAGATGAGCGTTTCCGTTGCGCATTATTCATACAGGAGGATAATTTGTAACTTTATTGTGAGTACGAGAGTTCATGTTACTCGATAAATAAGAATGAATCCACTCGCTTGGCAGACCACTCATCTTGCAGGCCTGACTGCTTGATGCCACAGTATGAGCAAGGCATGTGGGTGCCTCTCAGTCTACTTTGGTTTCTGCAAAATACCCACTGCGGGCCAGTTCTTTTGTCGTGTGCATCACATGTTATTCCGAGCTATATTTGGCTAACACTAATAGCCGAGAAAATTCTTCCTGGTTTACCCAAACAAATGCACTGACGTGCAAAACTTAAGGACGGAAGAAACTTTCCCATGATCTGTTACTTCCAAGAAACGTAGCTCGACAAAACTTGGACTATAGAAAGAACTGCAACAGTATAACTCAGAAGGTATGTGGAAGATATACGACACGAAGACAAACGACACTTTCATTGGTGAGGATTTCTTGTGGTAGGGGCGTTCCTGTGCCGGCCACTGTGGCCGAGCGGTTCTAGGCGCTTCAGTTCGGAACCGCGCTGCTGCTACGGTCGCAGGTTCGAATCCTGCCTCGGGTATGGATATGTGTGATGTCCTTAGGTTAGTTTGGTTTAAGTAGTCTTAAGTCCATGGGACTAAGTCCCATAGTGCTCAGAGCCATCTGAACCATTTTTGGGGCGTTCCTTGCCTGCACCAGCGAGGGCTGACAACTGCACGATGGTTCTGGTGCACGTGGACGTCCTCCAATATGTCTCCTCAACGCTTCCCTGAAAGGCTGGGCGATGCACTATGCGATCAAAATTATCCGGACACCTGGTTGAAAATGACTTACAAGTTCATGGCGCCCTACATCGGATATGCTGGAATTCAGTATGGTATTGACCCATCCTTAGCCTTAATGACAGCATCCACTCTCGCAGTCATACGCTCAATCAGGTGCTGGAACGTTTCTTGGGGAATGGCAGCCCATTCTTCACGGAGTGCTGCACTGAGGAGAGGTACCGATGTCGGTCGGTGAGGCCTGGCACCAAGTCTGCGTTGGAAAACATCCCAAAGACGTTCTGTAGGACTCAGGTCAGGACTCTGTGCAGGCCAGTCCATTACAGGGATCTTATTGTCTTCTAACAACTCTGCCTCAGGCCGTGCGTTATGTTCAGGTGCTCTATCGTGTTGAAAGATGCAGTCGCCTCTCCCACAGTAGGAAGCCTGGCACCAAGTCTGCGTTGGAAAACATCCCAAAGATGTTCTGTAGGACTCAGATCAGGACTCTGTGCAGGCCAGTCCATTACAGAGATCTTATTGTCTTCTAACAACTCTGCCTCAGGCCGTGTATTATGAACAGGTGCTCTATCGTGTTGAAAGATGCAGTCGCCTCTCCCACAATAGGAAGCAAGATGGTGCTTAAAACATCAATGTAGGGCTGTGCTGTGATTGTGCCACGCAAGATAATGAGTGCAAGCCCCCTCCTTGAAAAACACGACCACACCATAACACCACAGCCTCCGAATTTTATTGTCAGCACTACACACGCTGGCAGATGGCATTCACCGAGCATTCGCTATACCTACACCCTGCCATCTGATCACCACCTTGTGTACCGTAATTAATCAGTCCACACAACGTTTTTCCACTGTTCAATCGTCCAATGTTTAGGCTCCTTACACCAAGTGACGCGTCGTTTGGCATTTACCGGCGTCATGTGTGGCTTACGAGCAGCTGCTCGACACTCTAAATCCAAGTTTTCTCACCTCCCGCCTAATTGTCATAGTACTTGCAGTGGATCCTGATGCAGTTTGGAATTCCTGTGTGATGGTGTGGATAGATGTCTGGCTATTACACATTACGACTTTCTTCAACTGTCGGCAGTCTCTGTCAGTCAACAGACGATATCGGCCTGTGCGCTTTTGTGCTGTACGTGTGCCTTCACGTTTCCACTTCACTATCACAACGGAAACAGTGGACCTAAGGATGTTTAGGAGTATGGAAATCTCGTGTACAGACGTATGACACAAAGGACACCCAATCACCTGACCATGTTCGAAGTCTGTGAGTTCCACGGAGAGCCCTATTCTGCTCTCTCAGGATGTCTAATGACTACTGAGGTGGCTGATATGGAGTACCTGGCAGTAGGTGGCAGCACAATGTACCTCATATAAAAAACGCATGTTTTAGGTAATGTTCGGACACTTTTGATCAAGTAGTGTACGTCGGGTCCTTTTACTGTATAGCCTCTCATTTGAAGAGCTCTTCCACTTGCGCTTTTCGATGCGGTTGTGCGTTGTCATCCATAAAAAGAAAGTCAGGGCCTAATAAACCCTTGAAACTACGCATACGCACAAGGAGTACAGAGTGGCGGTAAAACTGTTCGGTTTTTGTGACGTTGTCAAAGATTTGGGGGTCAGCACGCTCATACAACATTATGTCACTTAGACCAACAAAAGTAACAAGTTCGACCATGCTCATAAGGCAAGAGATGGGAACACGTAATGCACGCAGTAACACATAGTTAGTCTTAAATTACGTGAGAAACATATTTCTCAGTTTCCTTGAGAAAACAAGGATACAAGCGGAATGAGGTCATTTGTTCCTTCTGAGATGACCGGTGACCTTAGTGTAGGATTTGTCACATAGTATTTTACTGAAATTGACTACTTTTTTCGAATTTGTTGCCACCATTAGATCTAAGACGCCTACAGGACGCTGCTAAATATTCAAGTCTGATGATGGCTATAAGGCCGAAAATGGCAATCAATTTTAATAAAATATTATGTTACCAGCACACTGAACTCTATTATGTAATAATGTAAAAAAATAAACTGCGAACGTGGATACACTAAGTGGACACTATAATAACATCACAAAGAAAAAAAATCATTTTCATATGATTCCGTATTTGATGCAATACCCAATGAAAACAGCATTAGTGGGGAATTGCGACAAGCGAACTAACTTTCTCATTTTACTAATAAACGTAGCTTCTCTGTTACACCTGTGAATACTGTCACTTCTTTCGCACATAGGAAATGGAAAATTTCCACGTTAAGTATAGAGAATCCATACGTGGTTGCCATCCTGCAATGTTTACACGTTTCGTTGGTATTCGAGTAGCGTCAACAGCGGAAACAAATATTTGAATACTCACTGCTGTAACAGACTAGAGAGCGGACTTTTATCCTTCACTATCATTACAAATTTGAAAAATATTATTCCGGAAGGATGGAAAATTCACACGCTTCTACTCCTTTGGCCCTTCAGTTACTTTTCTCCTCATTCACGCGCTCAAACATAGGCACACACAAAAGGCGAGGGAGAGAGGGAGAAAGAGATGTCTGCGTACTCTTCTCTGTGGACACGGCGCACAAAGAAGAGCAAACCAGAAAATAAATATGTACGAAAGGCGCCCGCGTTCAAACAGAGGACACGCAGCAGAGTTGCGCTCTGAATTAAGTATGCGCGTCCGTAAGAAGCAAACAGCTGGGAGGGACGAAGCGCAGAGGAGGCCGCTCGCAAACAGCGAGCCGGCCCCCGGCCCCGACCAAGGCTTAATATATTAATAGGCCTCCAATAAAAATCTCGCGGGCCGTAATGAGGTGTTTGCACACGGCTGGAGCTGTTTTGTCTGCGGCGTCGCAGAAGAGTTTCCCGCCGCTCGGTTCTTGACACGTTAAGGGCTGCCTGGCTGGCAGGTGCGCCTCGGAACGAAAACACTTTGCACCACTGCGTGCCCTATTTTAATTGTTTGCTACCTCAACACATAAGGAGGGGTAAACACCATCCTCGTTCGCATTAAGGAACCGCCTCCGACAGTATCTTACTTTCACTGATTATTCAGTCGAACATCTAGATGTTTATTATTTCTTCGGTTAAGGTTGTTTTGGAGAAGGAACCAGACAGCGAGGTCATCGGTCTCATCGGATTAGGGAAGGACGGGGAAGGAAGTCGGCCGTGCCCTTTCAAAGGAAACATCCAGGCATTTGCCTGGAACGATTTAGGGAAATCACGGAAAACCTAAACCAGGATGGTCGGACGCGGGATTGAACCGTCGTCCTCCGGAATTCTTCGGTTAAAACTTGCGGGCAGAGAGGCCGTGGTCGATATGTAAAACTGTTCTCAGCGTTTCATCTCCGACTGCGGGAGACATCTTCGGAGACAAAACGGCTATTGCACCAGGGGCAAGCAAGCTGTTTTAATTATGGGTTTTTACATGTTCACCGATTTGTTGTGGAGTTCAAGCATTCGTGGCTGTACTCCTAACTGAATTAGCTTCCTCTTCGTTCGTTCTCTAGTACTGCTCTCCTGCTTGTGTTTCCTAGTTACCGGTGCTGCCTAGTTTCGGCGCTGATGGGACCATCTCGTGGTGTTGGAGCGTTGCACGCATATCCCAAGCATGTGTATATAATTTGGTGATCGTGCTGTCTACCGGCAGAAGAACTGGTAATTCATTCGAATCTCCCGCGTATGAGAAGCACTTCGTTGATTCTGTAGAATTCGGTGGATGCAATATCTCGCGGCAGATGGAATACGTGAAGGAACACTTTGTTCTGAAGTCCTCCGAATCGCATCGTGTGCGTCTGTGCAGCGTTTCCTTATACGACGTCTTCATACTCAAGGAAGGGATGGATTAGGTTCACGTACATGGGCTGCTAATTTTGGCGGGAATGAAGGTTGTGGGAGGCAGAGTAGATGCAGTCTAAGTGCTGTCTTTCTGTGATTCCCACTCCAGTTGGCGGTTGGTGGTGACGTCCAAGCATGTAGCAGAGCATACCGAAGGCACTGCCATTCTAAACATTTACAGGCGTGAGGTCTTCATGAATCAAAAATGGTTCAAACGGCTCCGAGCACTATGCGACTTAACTTCTGAGGTCATCAGTCGCCTTGAACTTAGAACTAATTAAATCTAACTAACCTAAGGGCATCACACACATCCATGCCCGAGGCAGGATTCGAACCTGCGACCGTAGCGGTCGCTTGGCTCCAGACTGCAGCGCCTTGAACCGCACGGGCACTCCGGCCGGCTCTTCATGAATCAGTCTTCTGCTAGTTACAAGGGCCTGTGTTTTTACCTCGTTGAACTTAAGTCGCCACTGCGTTGCCCACTGAGTCACGAAGTCACAGAACCGTTGGAGGTGGCGTGGAAAGCGAGCGACATTCATGCTTCTGGAGTAGATCGCCGTGCCGTCGGCGTAGAGGCCCATCAGGGCTTGGAGGGAGGGAGGGAGGGAGAGAGGGGGGAGGGAGGGAGAGAGGGAGGAATGGGGGAGGGATGCTTGGTGTATCAACTCTGTACAAAACTTATAAGCTCAACTCAAAGTTGGATCCCTGTGGTAAATTGTCGAAAATGTGCCTTCGTCGCGAATGTAGGAGGTGCACCTTTCTACTTAAGACTAGATGACGTGCATGTGTGACATGGAGTCACCCATGATGAAGACTATAAAAAGTAGCCCCTCATGTCACACTGGATTGAAGGTCCTTGAGACACGGAGAAGCACTTCCCCGAAATACTTCCTCCTTTCAAGAGAATCCAACGCCTTCTCCACTAGGCACAGCAGCTGGTGTGTCGTCACATATCCCCTACGAAATTCAAACCGTTCCTCTGGTAACAATTGCTCGTCCACAGTGGGTTGGAGCAGACGACCTGTCGATGGCTGACAGCAAGCTGAAGGACCAGCAGCTGTCGAGGAGTTGTAGGTTCTTCCCAAGCTTAGAAATGGCCACGACTTCTATTCTCTTCTAGTTTGCTGGTTAACTCTCTGTATGGCGAGTACTGTTGAAAATCGCTGCTAGATGATCTGTGACAGCGGGAGCCATCTCCCACAGAAGCGAGCAGGGCTGTTGTCTTGCGAACTTTGAGGCGGTAGACTGGTTATGCTGCCTCTTCTTCCAGATGTTGCCCTGCTTCGCATTGCGACAACTGGAAGCTATTGCCGGAGGAGGGTGATGTGCTCTGGATCCACAGCGTCCTCTATCGGAGTGAAATTGGCCTCAAAGATGTCTGCAAGGGCGTTGGCTTAGGCTACCAGCTCGCAGACAATCTCTTGGCCGACTTGCGGTGGTTGTAACCAATGTAGTCTACCCTGGAAGGTCTTCATAGCCCCCCATGGTGCCCCATCATGACTAGTCCCGACAGCACAGCAGATTGATGGTGGCCTTAATCTCGCGCCACATCTCAGTTAGCAGCTGCTTGGTTGCCCAGTGTCACGTTTGCTTCCACTCCCACAAGACTCAATTACAGCCACCAGTATATGTGGAGGCAATTTCCGAGTACGGCCTGGTGGTTCCCATCTTTCTTGTGGTGTTGCAGTCATGGTAGCCTTCAGCGCATGCTTGGTGAGATAGCGAACTGGTGTGTCATTGCCAAACTCTTCAGATGTAGGGGCTGTAGCCAGTACCTTGCCAACTCTGTCCTGTACTGCTCCCAGGTGGTACAATGATTGTCTAGACGCTGGAGGTGGAGATAAAGAATGATAGGCACATGGTCTGAGATGAGGACAGTCTACATGCTCACTGAGATACTACAAGGTAGTTTTTGATAAGAGCCAAATCAAGGGCATCTCGTAGGCAGCCAGCCATTGGGTATATCATGGGGTCATGGGGGCCCAGGGTGACTGCACCGTCTCTCAGTAGTGTGGAGCAGTCGCCTTCCATTGTCATTAGTGAGGCGAGAGTCCCCCCATTTCGTGTTTGGTATTAAAGTCGTTTATTTGACGTTCACTTTCTGGAATAAACGTTATTCCACGTAAATCGCTGCCATCTACTTCAATTACAGATATTATAATAGAATCATTTTTATTAAATTATTCGTTTACATTTATTTCATATTTCTGTGTATTTATTAATTCACAGTTCTAGCCAATGCATAATTTGACTGCAGGATCATAGCTATAGGTTATTATTTGCAGAAGTTAGCTGGTGGGCATGAAAGAAGACGTGTGTGGCTCAACCCTGTCACTATATCGATCTATTCTTTTTAAACAGAGTCGTGCGTAGCCATACTAAGACACGAACAACATAATGTAAAGTAGCAACTAGTTTGCTCATTTGGGATGCTGGTTAAATAACAACTAAGCAACAGAAAACCATTGGGTAGCGTCGAAAATCGTCTGTGAGTTAAAAATAAAATAACAGAAAATAAAAAAAAGTGCTGCAAAAATGTGCGGTTTGGTTTTCTTTATCGCGGTCGGTTGGAACTGTGATATTAGCGCATTTAATCTGATTGTCCCGTCTACAGGTTGTGTCTCCTAAGAGTCGTCAGACACATTTTCTCTAGAGGTTCAGAAGATACATGCAGTTTCGCTTCTGCACTGTGCAGCCATAGGCAGCCAAAACAATTTGTGGTCACGTCTATCATGCGACGCCATTATCGAAGGAAAGTATCGGTTTGTTCTTGTTAACCATAGAATGATTTTTAAAACGGAACTTTACTCGCCCATTCTACAGAGCGGACCCAGGTTAGTCTAGTGCCATATTTGTTTAACCATTATGTATTAACAGGGACAGTAAAATGCGAAGAATAAACAGTACTCCAGCCGCGAGAGAACTGGCCTGGCCCGTACTGACTGCTACTGCCAAGTGTATACCGCTGCTTAGTCGTTACTGGATTGTTATTTATTCTTTGTGTTTTACTGACCCTATTTACCCATATCGATAAACAAACATGGCACTGAACTAATTTGGTACCGTTCTATCGAATGGGCACGTGGAATACCGCTTTAAGAATAATTTTGTTCGAAACAAGAAACAAACTGACGCTTTCAGTCGACACTGGACGTCACATGAAAGAAATGACGAGCAGCCCTGGGTCTATCATATTTCCGAACCGGGGCAAAATTTTTCTAGTGGCCCCCCTTCCCACCCCTCTCCTCGAGCATTGCAGATAGGACGTCAAAAAATTTAAAAAATCGATTTTACGAAAATCTGTTGCATGGGGGCTTAATTAAAAAAATAAGTATGCAATGCAAATACTTTTTAATTTTCTGTCGCTGTATGTCCGATTACCCAAGTCTCGTAAACGGCTGGCCCTGACTAGTATTAGTACGCAATCTGACTGCTTAGAATGACAACAAAGAATGTAAGAAAATTTTCGTTAACACAGTTAATTAATTAAGTCCCCAGCAACTATAAAACCTACGAAACCAACAAAGCACAAGTGTAGCTGTTCTGTATGTCGTAGTATGACTCAACGCACATCTGGCACGGTTCTTCTTCAACAAGACAAGAATTTTTAAATACCAATTATACTGATGTGATAAAAGAAAATTAGAAATACTATAATTGTGCAAGAAAACCAAAATTACACTCTAATACAAGAACACAAGCCAGATGCTTTGTTGACTGAACCTGTAATGATGCATTATTTAGGTCACTGAAATAATGAGAGAGAAAAATAAAAGTAGTTTGTTACCTTAATTTATATTGACGAAATGCACTCTGATCATTACAATGTCTCCATTAGAATAACATCTGCTATCTCTCCCATCAAATAGCTGCATAAAACATGGAACAAACACTCACTACTACCCCATCTCACTCCAACTTCAGCGACAAGCAGTGTCCACCACAACTTCTCGGCAAGCACTGCCTGCCGCTACGTCTCAATAAACACTGCCAGTGGAGGCGGCGGAACAATACTCTCTGGCGCGATCTTTGGCGCTGTGGCTCAGTGTAGCCACCTTTCATATGCCCCTCCTCCACGGGCTAGAATTTGATGGTATTTTTGCCAGCATTGGTGGTGAAAATACCACCAAATTCGTCAAAAAACAAAAAAAAAGTACAGACAAAAATAAAAGATAATATTAATACGTAAATATCATATAACTAGATAAAATTTTGGCTTTGCACTGACCTTTCAATAGCCTAATATATAAAATACAGTAAGGAATACAAATTCTTTCATACATATGACTTTACATAATAGTTTACACAAGTATTATGTGGTTAAACAGTTCAATCAATGGTGTCAGCAATGACGAATATGTACAGGTAAGAGTCTCATAACTTTTCACAAACAGTAATACACAAAAAATCAGTTTATACAAATAGTCACATGAAATGTTTTCGCAACAAGTAGTTGACAGTTCCAGCAGTAGCGCCCAGCAATGTTGAATAGCTGCTACAGCAACAAGTGACATCATCTCAGTAGAAGCAGTACATCAGTGGCACCCGGCAATGTTGAGTAGGTGCAGACAGCATCAGGTGACATCATTTCAGTAGAAGCAGTCCATCAGTGGCACCCAGCAATGTCGAGTAGGTGCAGACACCATCAGGTGACATCATTTCAGTAGAAGCAGTCCATCAGTGGCACCCAGCATTGTGGAGTAGGTGCAGACTCCAACAGGTGACATCATTTCAGTAGAAGCAGTCCATCAGTGGCACCCAGCATTGTGGAGTAGGTGCAGACTCCAACAGGTGACATCATTTCAGTAGAAGCAGTCCATCAGTGGCACCCAGCAATGTTGAGTAGGTGCAGACACCGACAAATGACATCATTTCCATAGAAGTAGCTCCATCTGTGCACCCATTATTGTTGAGTAGGTGCAGAGAGCAACAAGTGACATCATTTCAATAAAAGCAGTTCCATCAGTTGCACCCAGCAATGATGAGCAGGTGCAGAGAGCAGTCCATCATATTCACTATCACTGATCACACTGTTCATCCGAGTTTATAAGCAGAAATTAAACATGTCCTATTGGCACCAATCATGTAGAAAAAGTACAAGTAACAGTCCATAATATTCACTATCACTGATCACACTGTTCATCAGCAGAAATTAAACAAGTCCTATTAGCACCAATCATGTAGAAAAAGTACAAGTAACAGTCCATAATATTTACTATCACTGATCACACTGTTCATCAGCAGAAATTAAACATGTCCTAGTGGCACCAATCATGTAGAAAAAGTACAAGTAACAGTCCATAATATTTACTATCACTGATCACACAGTTCATCAGCAGAAATTAAACATTTCTAAGTGTCACACATCATGTTGAAAAGTGCAGGTAACAGTTCATAATATTCACCATCACTACTCAGACAGTTCAAGCATGAACAATAGTTTGAATACACATACAAATGCTTTTACACTAAACATACAAATCATAACAAACACACAAATGATGTCAGATAATTGTCATATTAACTATTACAAGTACATAAACATTAGTAAACCTATAATATTTATGGGTGTCAGTGCAAGCCACTACAAACAAATAAAATAATATTTAGGAGATAGGTGGGTAGGATTAGGAAAGGAAAACACACAAAACACACTCACTCATCTTTCATCCACATTAAGTACTACTGTGTAATTGAATAGTGTTAACTGTGTAATTGCAATTCTGTCAAAATTTGATGTTCATCATGTGTATCAAGTGGTAGTGGCAGCAATGTATAACAATCAATAATAGTTAAGTCAACATCATAGTCATCATGTCAAGACCAATGTTTGCCAAGCCAAATAAAAATGTACGGTTGCTGAACAACTGTCAGTGTGCCAAGATATGCAACTTCCTCTCTCCAAAAAAAAAAAAGTACATACTGCTTAGTGATTTAACAAAGTGTGTGTAGACAATCTTCCTTCCATTTTAGTGTTCTAGTCTGCTATCTTCATCCTCCTTGTTCCACATAGACCAACAAAAAAAAAAAAAAATATGCACCTCACTTATTTTACCTCTTATACACCAAAACTCCAATCAACTTCATATAATCTCAATACCTCAATAATACCTCTTCAATACGTCGATACATATAAACCTTATTGCCAGTATCATTTCACTTCCATAACAACTCTTTCCTCTAGTCAGTCTCCTCGAACAAGTACAGATAAAATCCTAATGCAAACCTCCTCATCCCATACAATCCAAAGACACACTGTCAACACACAACCTCTGTGTAATCCATCTGACCAAAATCTTCTACTCATTATGAATTATAAACAAAGAATGCATACATGACCTCTAACAGACTTAGTTCGAATAACTCTCAGTAATTAAGTACGATTACGGAGTGTGAATGATCCTAATTTTTCACAGTGTGGACACCACTTCAAGAATTATGGCAAACAGAAGCAAACATGTGGAGTATTTCTTGTGTCAAGTGTCACTTCCTATTTCAATTGCTCACGAAAAATGCAGTGTAATAACTGTGTTGGTATGTCATGTCATTAGCTTCCTTTCTATTAGCACAAATCTATACAGATTCCATAAAACCTCAGCTCATGTGACTTCTATGAAGTTTCTTGTACTAATGTCGTTTGTCGAATTATAGCAGTTCATTTTCTCATCTTAAAAATATAAGGCACTGAGCGTAAGCAAAACAAGTAATAGCGAGTAAATATACCAGTAGTGAACAGAATGTCAACAAGTGGATGCAGCACAATTCCTACAACGAGGCTCTGCCAAGCGAACAATCTGTAATTAATACAATAGTGTGACCTAAACTCTATGTTCATACACAGTATATCAGCATTTCTATATACCAAATTAAAGAGTAGTTGTGACAACAAACAGAAATGTATAAATATGCAATCCATACGCATAGCAGCAAACATATATCTTACGTACTAAACAGGTCATTAGCATCATATCATCATAAGGAAATAAATGTTCATATGTAATCTTAATAAGTAAACATGAAGGCGCAAGCAAATAAGTAAACATGAAGGCGCAAGCAGATAAATCACAAAGTATAACTTACATACCTAACCACATCAGCACAATTAATCAGGTGACAATTATAATTTAAATAAATAGGCACAGCAGGCACATAATAAAAAAAATATGACATCAGTGAAAAAGCATAGCAGCCAAGCGATGCATAATATACACAAGTTACAACTCAGTTCATTAATAATCATTGTCAAAATCAGTTAACGTACGCAAGCACGTCGCTTCACAAGTAATTTCATAGAACATGTAATTAGCACAAAGTATGAATCACGTAATCACGAGCAGTAAATTACGTCTAAAGTACGTACCTAAGTGGAATATGTTACCTGAAAAATAAACTCAATTAATAATTACCTTTTTTAGTTTATTAGTTTCTTCTTGGAAATTACATTCTTTCTGAAAATTTCTCGATAGCAAGTCGTCTTAACGTCGGACACGCACAGAATTTACCTGAAGTTCTTAAATATTTTATAGAACCGTATCCTGAAAAATACTGAATGTTAATAACATAATTCATCAAGTCACTATAGCTTTATACTGATTTTATTCAGAGAAAGACTGTGTATTTGTTTACGGCTGTCAGTGCATTCGCACCGAGCGCTCGATCAGCTGTAGGTGCGTGACGTAGAAAGCAATTGTTTGCGGTCAACGACTGCCCTGTGCGGCGCGCAGACTTGACTGTTGCTTTGAGTATATGCCGCCGCCAAAACACAGCGCGGTATCCTTTGTACTCTCCACATGTTTACATCTAGCTGTTAGTTTCTCACAAGTATGTCATTTCACAAAAATTTTAACGTTTGATATATGATGTATTCCCTTAGAGCGTCGAGATTTAAGAGTTTCTACTTCAACAGTGTTATCATGAATAATTTTGCGAATTCTATATGGACCGTTATAAAGCAGAAAAAAAATTGCGACACAAGCCTTTTCCTTTGTGAGACAAACGATGAGACTTACTTAACACTTTCTGACCAACTGACAAAATTTTTAAACGACCAGGATGTTTAGCTGATTTCTCTCTTCTAGCAGCAGCAGATGCAATATTTTGTAGAGCCAGGTTGACAACTTCAGAATGCCGCAGTTTCCGTGAAGGCGGAAAAGGAACGATTTCAGAAATGCGATTTGTCGGTGCTTTGTTTTTTAATATCAGTATAGGTGGTAAAGAAGTTGAATCATTAGGGAGTTCATTCAGAATGTTTTGAAAAATATGAAGATACTGATCCCACGTTCTGTGATTCTGATGACAATAAAGACGACACAATTTATTGATTTCCTTCATCCATCTCTCTGAAGCGTTAGATTGGGGTGAAAAAGTGAAATGAAGATTGGTTTAATTTTACGACGCCGTAGAGTACGAAGCCAAACTTTAGAACGAAACTGTGATCCATTATCTGATATAACCTTATCAACATGACCCACTTCTTTAAGAAAATGTTTGATGAAAGCATTAGATACTGAACGAGCTGTTGCTTTGCGTAAAGGTGTAAAACACACATATTTTGATGTCAGCTCCACTGCTACGAAAATGTACGCAAAACCATTAGTAGAACGAACCACTGGACCGAACAAATCAACTGCAGCCATGTCCTTTAATTTCGCTGGAATGATAGGAAACAACGGTGCTCTGTGAGAAACTGTTGGCGGCTTAGCCTTTTGCATTAATTTGCATTTGGCCAGAACAGATCGAATACGTTTTTCCATATTACTGAAGTAGCAATTTTCTCGTAATTTATGGAAGCATTTTCTGGGACCAAAGTGTGCATAACTGAAATGTGTGTACCAAATCAGCTTATTAACCCACTCATCAGGAATACAAACTAACCAAACAGAGTTGTCGACCGATTTTCGTTTAAAAAGAACTTTCCAGATAGATCGCAAAAACGAGGTGTGGCCAAATTGTCCAATGTAACAAAGCGTCTAAGAAAATTACAGACACCAAGGAAACTACGAACATCACGTGTTGTGGTAGGAACAGCATAATTACGAATAGCGTCTAATTTTTCTGGATCAGGAAGAATACCTTCTGTAGAAATAATGTGACCGAAAAATTTCACCTGAGAACGACAAAATTCAGATTTTTCTAAGTTCACTGTAATGCCAACTCTTGCAAAGATACGTAATAATGAATCCAAAATTTTGTTGTGCTCACTCCAAGAATGTTTAGCAATAAGAATGTCGTCAACATATGAAGTAATATTGTCACGAAGATAAACAGGTAAAATTTCGTTTAAACTACGAATGAATGCTGCAGAAAATATAGTAAGTCCAAACGGTAAATTCCAAAATCACTTTTGGGTAAAATAGTCATATCCGGTTATTTTTTACACGCTCTCTAGATAGACTGATAGTCGAAGAGTTGTTTCGATAGATGCAAAGAATAGTGAAAGAGTAGGCAGCGGTGCAGAAAACTAAAAGAGAAATAGCACCACTACAGCTCGAGGCCCTATGCTCGCTACGGCACATATTCACTTAGAGTAGTGAATCCCCTGAGGACATTAATAGCTGCACACAAATTTCAGTTTGTGACTTAGTGGCAAATTTGGCGGAAGTGCGTACATAAATTGATCTAACCATGCACATGGATGTATGTCATTCTTAGAATTGCGGAAGATCTTAAATTTCCGAACAGACAAAAAGTGTTTACAGTCAAAGTTTTCGCCTCGTGGCGACAAAGACCTACCGCGTCTGTCCCAGTCACAATGACGATTATTGTTAAATTCACGCGCCTGGCGCTCTCTTGTTGCATCCCGTACACGAAACAAATTACTTTCTTCAAACCCCTCTGCTACCTGTGATTCTAAATTTCTTCTGATATCTTTTCCTTCGATTTCGCCTTCAATTTGCTTGACTTGCTTTCGTAATGCCTCAACTTCCCTTTTGACGCGTTCATTAAATTTTCCCTGATTTTCAACATGTTTATTTATGTTCTGATACTCTTCGGTTTCTGCAAATGACAATGGTGCTGTATCATCCGAATCTCTGTCCCCATTTAGACTAAGATTTGTCAGTTTATCTGAGATCTCAACTCTTTCCGATGAGTCACCTATTTTTTCTTTCTGTTTATTTACGTCTTCCGTAAGTGTCGCGACTCGGGTTTCGGTATTGTCACATTTAGTAGTTAACTGTTCACACTGTTGCGTTAAGTTATTTATTCTGTCATTTGGTACGGATTCCTCGGTTCTTTCAATTATTTCTTCCTTATCGTGTGCACAATGTAAATTGTACTATCACGCGATCTTTTTCTTCCTGTTCTCTGTCCTGTTCCTCTTGTCCGATTTCTGTTGAAATTAAACTATTACTGTGAGCCTTCAAAATCGGTTGTACTTCTTCTCTAATTTCTTTCTTTGATTCATCTTTCATGTTTTTGAAACATGTCCCTGTTCGTGAGCCTAACTGTGTTTCCATTGTTCCCATATCAGTTTTACTTGTTCCTGTTTGTGAGCCCAACTGTATTGCCAAAGTTTCTATCTTCGTTATTAATTCAGATCGTAAATTTAATATTGCACTCATCAACTGCTCCATATCTTCTGTCGTTAACCACGCAATCTGAGAATTTTTAGTTGTGAAAAATTTTGAACTGTTTCCGGACTATTTTCCCGACTTATTAAATTGTTTTCAACACCATTATTCATCATACTGTTGTCCTGTGTTGGCGAGTTCGCCATGTCAACAATTTCGTTATTCTGACTATTCATCATTTTTGCCTGTTTCATTGACCGCGTAGTCATTTACAAAACATAAAAAAAACTCGTCACTGTACGAAAATTACACACAATGACTCTTTATCTCCAACAATACCATTCACACGAAATGTTTCCTTCAAACACGATTAACGAACAATTGAAATAATTGCACTAAATTGTAAAACGCGTATACAAGCCAACAAATTTAAATTTTGAAAAATACCATTAGAAGAATGCCAATTACCAAATCTACACATGCAAAATAAACTACAATTATTAAACTACAAATTACTACAACAATACTACTGTCTATTATTTTTACAATCAGAAGAATTCCAAGAGACGATCCGAAGCAGCGGTCGCCACGTGCATGGGGGCTTAATTAAAAAAAATAAGAATGCAATGCAAATACTTTTTAATTTTCTGTCGCTGTATGTCCGATTACGCAAGTCTCGTAAACGGCTGGCCCTGACTAGTATTAGTACGCAGTCTGACTGCTTAGAATGACAACAAAGAATGTAAGAAAATTTTCGTTAACACAGTTAATTAATTAAGTCCCCAGCAACTATAAAACCTACGAAACCAACAAAGCACAAGTGTAGCTGTTCTGTATGTCGTAGTATGACTCAACGCACATCTGGCACGGTTCTTCTTCAACAAGACAAGAATTTTTAAATACCAATTATACTGATGTGATAAAAGAAAATTAGAAATACTATAATTGTGCAAGAAAACCAAAATTACACTCTAATACAAGAACACAAGCCAGATGCTTTGTTGACTGAACCTGTAATGATGCATTATTTAGGTCACTGAAATAATGAGAGAGAAAAATAAAAGTAGTTTGTTACCTTAATTTATATTGACGAAATGTACTCTGATCATTACAATGTCTCCATTAGAATAACATCTGCTATCTCTCCCATCAAATAGCTGCATAAAACATGGAACAAACACTCACTACTACCCCATCTCACTCCAACTTCAGCGACAAGCAGCGTCCACCACAACTTCTCGGCAAGCACTGCCTGCCGCTACGTCTCAATAAACACTGCCAGTGGAGGCGGAACAATACTCTCTGGCGCCATCTTTGGCGCTGTGGCTCAGTGTAGCCACCTTTCACTGTTCATTTTTTAGCGCAGATCTTTCTGAAGAGTTTGATATATAAAACATATATGTTGAAGGAAATGTAAGACATGTTGGTCTTAAGTGTGCCAAAGTGCAGTGCCACGCCTCTTCACACAGCATTCTTCTATCTCATTTCTCTGTGTATCGCTCTGTGGAATTCAAAGGTGTATATTTTGTAGTGGAAGCTATCAAGACTATATTCAGGGCAGTGGAAATTAAAATGTCCCGTGTTTCCTCTCCTGCCCCAAAGCGGCCGGTATGGCGTCTCCTCCCCCATCCCCCCTTAAAAAACTCACAATTAATACTAGGTAGGATTATTAGTGACCGGGAGAATAACAACTTTTCAGAAAATTTGTCTATTAGCTAATACCTCTCTTCTGTGGAAGATATAAAACCAATGAAGACAAGAGGCAAAGAAGATAGTACTCATTTCTTCAGTCCTTAGGTCCCAGCATTTTTTCTGTCTAACCTTGTTACAGATTTACACAGCGTGCTTTCCTTCCTGCGAAGGAATCTATTACCTCACCAATGTTCGTCAAAGATTTTGCTACATTAAAAAGCAAAATATCGTTGTCTAATACTGAAAAAGCTATTAATACTAATAGTACCCAAGTGGTTTCTCGATTTGATTGCGTCTATTTTGGCACTGTCTGCTGGGTAAAACGAAATAGGCCTTCTAATATTGCAGCAATTGAAACACACGTCAAATAAGAGAGACTGTTTTCGCTCAAATGTTCATTTTTATCTACTTCATGAAGATAACACGACAGAATACAATTCACGAAGTACCAATATCAAATGCCTATTAGGACTATTACAAGCAAAAATATTATGTTAGGAAATAGTTTCACATTTTGTTCATAAGCTCCAGTTTCTCAAGCAGTAGTATGAAATTTTTGCATAAATTTGGAATCCTCATATTCTTCCAAATAATTGGTATGATGTCACCGCTTCTTTTCCTTCCTCTTTCTAACAGACCATCTTCTCATCACTAATTCTTCAACTATTGCTGCCACTGACAGAGCTTATTATCCAGTTAACTTCGCTATCTCTGCCAGAAACACAAGTTCAGTTATCCCGCGTTTATTCTCCGATTAGGCTTTATTACGTCTTCGTGTAACGCGTTTTCCGCGCTATTCCGAGAACAGAACTTAAGCGGGACTGTACAACTGGTCCTTAGAACTTTATCTGGCAAACATTTTCTGTCAGAATTTCATTTCCTTGGATACACCAAGAAGATAGCACGTAATCTTTCTTAACTGTTATTTTTGTTAGTCGTTTATTCCCACTCTGGTAGTCTGAATCTATGGATTTCGCTAATAATTATAACAACGCTTATCATTCGCACATCTAGTCAAGCCTATTAACAAACAGCGATTGGTATTCACGCGTTCGGATTTATTCCGCTCAACTCGTCCCCTTTTGTCTGCGGTAAAGTTTTTTTCATTTCTTGATGCGATGGGGATTCCCCTGGCAGAGACATCACGTACATTATACACGCATTCAAAAATGAACTTGTGAATCGTTCAACAGTCAACTCAGAGTGTCTTCAAAAATGTTCAAAAACCAACAGGGATACGTTTCAGAACCATATGAATAATCGATAGACCAACGTGGGCTAGATGCTAGGCGCTTTGTGAAGCAAGGTCTTTTTCGTCAGGAACATGAATTTGGCGTCCCCTGAAATTCCAAATTGCTACCCGGTGCAGATACCCCGGTTTGCCTTTGCCCCCCCCCCCCCCCCCACCCGACCGTCTACGTCCTAGCCTGGTGATGAGCAGGAAATTGCAAGTACCTGCTGAAACACCGGAGAACTGCGCCCGACTGCTCTTAGGAGAGACGTGTTATATGGCCTTTCTCCTTATACATACTTTTAAACAAAAACTGTATACACACCAATGTGCTTTCTTTTCTTCGTCGAAGTCGGTTTTAACAGGAAACAGGAAAGTTGTATTTATGGGTCGTCTGTTTATAATTAGAATAATACTATGCAATGCGAATCGTCCAAGACTTTGTAATCCCATCCGTTTGCGGATAAGAGCTACGCGAAATATTGTGATTGAAGCTTCTGTCCTCACGTATTCAGCAGATGTAGAGGTCTATCTTACAGTCCGTATAGACTATCAACGATCGCAATCGATTTACCCATTTGCGGCTTCAGTTCCCAATCAAGGGCTTGTATGCAATAATAATAATCAACGCTCAAGCGCAGAGTTAGGGTGGAAGATGAGGTGAACAAGGAGAGGCAGAAGGAGGAGGTTGACAGAGAGAGAGGAGAGAGGGGAGGGGGTGGGGGGAGGAAACGAGGAGATTCAGAGAGAGGGATGAGAATGAGATTAGGACATATATCTAAATCACATGCATGTTTAGCAATTGCGAAGAATTCGTGGGTTTACTACTTTCATATACACTCAGTCACCTACAAATTTAATCATACACTATGTGATCAAAAGTATCCGGACATCTGGCTGAATATGACTTACTAGTATGGTGTTGGCCTGCCCTTAGCTTTGATGACAGCTTCCACTCTCGTAGGCATACTTTCTATCAGGCGCTGGAAGGTTTCTTGGGGAATGGCAGCCCGTTCTTCACGGAGTGCTGCACTGAGGAGAGCTATCGATGTCGGTCGGTGAGGCCTGGAAAGCAGTCAGCGTTCCAAAACGTCCCAAAGGTGTTCTACCGGATTCAGGTCAGAACCCTGTGCAGGTCAGTCCATTACAGGGATGTTATTGTCGTGTAACCACTCAGCCGCAGGCCGCGCATTATGAAGAGGTGCTCCATCTCGTTGAAAGATGCAACCGCCATCGCCGAATTGCTCTTCTATAGTGGGAAGCAAGAAGGTGCTTAAAACATCATTGTAGGCCTTTGATGTGATAGTGCCACGCAAAACAACAAGGGGTAGAAGCCCCCTCCATGAAAAACAAGACCACACCATAACACCACCGCCTCCGAATTTTACTGTTGGCACTACACACGCTGGCAGATGACGTTCACCGGGCATTTGACATACCCACACCCTGCAATCTGATCGCCACATTGTGTACCGTGATTCGTCACTCCACACAACGTTTGAATCGTCCACTGTTTACGCTCCTTATACCAAGCAAGGCGTCGTTTGGCATTTACCGGCGTGATGTGTAGCTTATGAGCAGCTGCTCGACCATGAAATCCAAGTTTTCTCACCTCCCGTATAACTGTCATAGTACTTGCAGTGGATCGTGATGCAGTTTGTAATTCCGGTGTCATGGTGTGGATAGATGTCTGGCTATTACACATTACGACCCTCTTCAACTGTTGGCGGTCTCTGACAGTCAAGACACGAGGTCGGTCTGTATGCTTTTGTGCTGTACGTGTCCCTTCACGTTTCCACTTCACTGCCACATCGGAAACAGTGGAACTAGGGAGGTTTAGGATTGTTGAAATCTCGCGTGCAGACGTATGACACAAATCACACCCAATCACCTGACCACATTCGAAGTTCATGTGTTCTGCGGAGCGCCTCATTCTGTTCTCTCACGATGACTACTGACTACTGAGGTCGCTGATACGGAGTACATGGCAGTAGGTGGCAGCACAATGCAACTTATATGAAAAATGTATGTTTTAGGGGTATCCGGATACTTTTGATCACATAATGTATGTCTTCATTGTTCAGGGTGATCAATGCTTAACGCAACCGCCTGGTGGAGACTTTTCTCCCCGGCAGCCGGAGCTGACGGGGAGTATATTTCCCCTCCGCTGCGAAGCATTGGTGTAGAAATCATACGCAGATAACACACGTTTGTTAGGCGACGTGTGCAGTATATGTGTTTCAAGTGCAATGGCGAAAATCAAGCCAAAGAATACTGATATACATTTCATACGTGCGTAAAAAAATCTGTGGATTATTTTTTTCAAGAGGAATTTCCTGATGTTCCATTTCCTTATCAGACTTCGATTTTTGACAAGAAATGTAGACAGAAGCATCTCTGGACAGCATTGGGCATGCTCTGAGAAAGGGCTGCTAGAAAATCAGTTCTAAATTTCTCAGAAAATGGGAATTTTGCTATGGCTCTGTTCAAACGGCTCTAAGTTACTGCAGTTAGATCCCTATAAAATAACAACATTACAAGAACTTAAACCGGTTGACCCTGCAAAAAGATTGCGGCTTTTTGAATGGATTTTGAATAGGATGCATGACGGAGAAATTGATCCTCACCTAACTTTCTTTTCGGACGAATCATGTTTCCACTTAAGTGGATATGTTAAATCACAAAATAGCCGTTATTGGAGTTCTGAAAAGCTTGACGTAATACAGATGGCACTCATGATCAAAAAATAAGAGTACGTTGCGCTACTACCGGTGAGAGAATAATAGGCCATTTTTTACTAGAAATAATTAACACTGAGACATCTGTTGAAAACATTTTGTGGCTCTTTTCGGCCAATTAATTGAGAGAGAATGTGCTTTCGCGAGCCTTCAGCAGGACTGTCCGACGGCAGCTACAGCCAACTCCTCACTACAGGAATTCATGACGTGTTGCAAGATAAAGTTATCACGGACAACATATGACCCTGTCGTTCCCCCGATTTAACCCGCTGCGATTTTCATCTCTAGGGAGCATTAAAACAGAAAGTATACAAATGAAGTCGACACACTTTAGATGAACTTTCAACTAACATTCCTCAAGAAACTGCTGCCACTTTCAGAGGGAACTGAAGAGTGTAATGACCATTTTCTGAGCAGATGTCAGAAAAGCTTTAACAACGAAGGGAGGCCACAAACCATACTATACGAGGTGTGTGAGAAAAGTAATGAGACAGACAACACTGCGAGCGATCGGCAACACTGCGTTGTTCTACTTGTGCAGACCGGCATGTCCATCCCTTCCAGATGCTCAGTCCCAGTTTCAGCAACGTGCAGGCACCACGTGATTTTTGAGAGCGCCGTCATTGAAGTTGTGTTTTACGGAAATGGAGCAGCGGAATGAACTTGGAGCAATGTTATGCCGTCACGTCTTGAGTTAAAGTTGGGGACCCGCGAGTGCGACCTTTCAAAAGTTGAAACATGCCTGTGGGTAACATTCCTTATCAAGAGCACAAGTTTTCTCCTGGCACAAATCATTTTTGGAAGGTCGAGACACGTTGAACGTAAACTTCGCTCACGGAGATCTTCAACTTTGAAAATCAACGGAAACGTCGAACGTGTGCATGAGATTGTTCCTGCAGGACAAACTGTCAACCAGTTGTTTTAAAAAGGTGTCCATGAAACGTTCAGGAAAAGGGTGACTCGAATGAGGCGGAGTACTGTTGCATCATAACAATCACTCTCCATGTCAGGCAACCTCTTCCATCACGGAATTTTCTACCTCAAAAATCATTCCTGTTGTCCCACAGTCCCTCTATTCACCTATTCTGAGTCCTAGTAACACTTTTCTTTTCCTGAAATTGAAAAATGTCTTGAAACAATGTTAAAAAAATGTTCAAATGTGTGTGAAATCCTATGGGTCTCAACTGCTAAGGTCATCAGTCCCTAAGCTTACACACTACATAACCTAAATTATCCTAAGGACAAACACACACAGCCATGCCCGAGGGAGGACTCGAACCTCCGCCGGGACCAGCCGCACAGTCCATGACTGCAGCGCCTCAGACCGCTCGGCTAATCCCGCGCGGCAAAATAATTTCACTTAAGGTCTCTGGAGAAAATTAAAAAAGAATATGAGCGACATGTTAAAGGACTTACCAGTTGAAGCCTTTCAACGTTCAAATTCATATGGTTCAAATGGCTCTGAGCACTATGGGACTTAACATCTGAGGTCAACAGTCCCCTAGAACTTAGAACTAAGGACATCACACACGTCCAGGAGTCGAACTTGCGAACGTAGCAGTCGGGCGGATCCGGACTGAAGAACCTAAACCACTCGGCCACCCCGGCCGGCCTTTCAGCTTTGCTACCGAGACTGGGAACAACTACTCCGCCGGGGTATAGAAGTGTTAAGGAGCTACTGTATTGCCCCGTAAGAGAACGATTTAACGGTGGAAAAACGTTTTGTAGAGTGACGAATCAAGGGGCAATAAAGGCCTACAGTGATGTTTTAAGCACCTTCTTGCTTCCCACTGTTGAAGAAGAATTCGGGGATGGCGATTGCATCTTTCAACACCATCGAGTTGTTTGGGAAGAAAACTTCGGTCGATAGAAATAACCTTCCTCACACACCTTGTATTCACTGCGAACTTCCTGTCACCCGCACTACGCGCACAGCAGCCGATCTCGAAGGCTGGCGTCAAGCCGCGAAAGCGGTTGCGTTGACAATTGATCAAGCCTTACACTGTATATGCAGAAAAATGGAACACTGGTGTTGCAGTTTTAATGGCAACCTGTATACATTTATACGACGATTACTTTCTTTTGTGTTAGTAGAAGAGCCAACACTGTGTTACGAGTGGAGGCCGAAATGCACGCGTTTTAGCTCACGCAGGCTGGCGTGAGGAGGGAAGAACTGTACTGACGCGAGGTCTGGAACATGACAAAGAATTAGACTTCAGAAAGCGGACGTAATTAGTTTGATACTTAACTTTAATCCATTAATGATGAACGTCGCTCTTGACGGTACATGATTCACAAGTAACTGAATATGGCGCCTTGCTAGGTCGTAGCAATTGACGTAGCTGAAGGCTATGCTAAACTGTCGTTTCTGCAAATGAGAGCGTATGTAGTCAGTGAACCATCGCTAGCAAAGTCGGCTGTACAACTTTGGCGAGTGCTAGGGAGTCTCTCTAGACTACACCTGACGTGTGGCGGCGCTCGGCCTGCAATCACTGATAGTGGCGACACGCGGGTCCGACGTATACTAACGGACCGCGGCCGATTTAAAGGCTACCACCTAGCAAGTGTGGTGTCTGGCAGCGACACCACACTTTCAGTTAGAAATCTGCATGGCCGAGCGGTTCTAGGCGCTTCAGTCCGGACCCGCACTGCTGCTACGGACGCAAGTTCGAATCCTGCCTCGGGCATGGATGTGTGTGATGTCCTTAGGTTAGTTAGGGTTAAGTAGTTCTAACAAGGTAACCTCCCCATCGCACCCTCCTCAGATTAGGTATAAGTTGGCACAATGGATAGGCCTTGAAAAACTGAACACAGATCATTCGAGAAAACAGGAAGAAGTTGTGTGGAACTATGAAAAAAATAAGCAAAATATACAAACTGAGTAGTCCATGCCCAAGATAGGCAACATCAAGGATCGTAGAGGCTCAGGAGCGCCGTGGTCTCGTGGTTAGCGCGAGCGACTGCGGAGTGAGAGATCGTTGGTTCAAGTCTTCCCTCGGGTGTAAAGTTTTCTTACTTTATTTTCGCAAAGTTTTGATCTGTC
Source organism: Schistocerca cancellata (assembly GCF_023864275.1). NCBI lineage: Eukaryota > Metazoa > Arthropoda > Insecta > Orthoptera > Acrididae > Schistocerca > Schistocerca cancellata. The sequence continues at coordinate 386,775,685 of NC_064626.1, read as the reverse complement.
CGTTCGTTCATTGACGTCTCTGTTCACTGTAATAAGTTTAGTGTCTGTGTTTTGCGACCGCACCGCAAACTTACAGTTCGGAAAATATTCATTGACCTTGTTAATGAAGTCGCGAGCTATATTTGCTGGATTCATATTGCCCACGGAATACATCTCACGTATTTAATGCACTCTCGTCCAAAGTAGCGAACAGTCAACTGCCAGCCAGGGCGCCTCGTTAGTAGGAATACTGTCTCTTCCGTGCGCTGTAGTCGACTGACGTGTGTTTCGATGTTTATTTAGGTGTAGCGTCCTCATGCTGTGACGCAGTTACCTCGCATCGGACGGACTTACGGACAGATAATAATTGTCTCATCATCATCATCATCATCATCATCATCATCATCATCATCATTTAAGACTGATTATGCCTTTCAGCGTTCAGTCTGGAGCATAGCCCCCCTTATACAGCTCCTCCATGATCCCCTATTCAGTGCTAACATTGGTGCCTCTTCTGATGTTAAACCTATTACTTCAAAATCATTCTTAACCGAATCCAGGTACCTTCTCCTCGGTCTGCCCCGACTCCTCCTACCCTCTACTGCTGAATCCATGAGTCTCTTGGGTAACCTTGCTTCTCCCATGCGTGTAACATGACCCCACCATCTAAGCCTGTTCGCCCTGACTGCTACATGTATAGAGTTCATTCCCAGTTTTTATTTGATTTCCTCCTGCCATTGTTCCCATCTACTAGTACCTGCAATCATCCTAGCTACTTTCATATCCGTAACCTCAACCTTGTTGATAAGGTAACCTGAATCCACCCAGCTTTCGCTCCCATACAACAAAGTTGGTCGAAAGATTGAACGGTGCACAGATAACTTAGTCTTGGTACTGACTTCCTTCTTGCAGAAGAGAGTAGATCGTAGCTGAGCGCTCACCGCATTAGCTTTGCTACACCTCGCTTCCAGTTCTTTCACTATGTTGCCATCCTGTGAGAATATGCATCCTAAGTACTTGAAACCGTCCACCTGTTCTAACTTTGTTCCTCCTATTTGGCACTCAATCCGTTTATATTTCGCCCGCATCTCGTGGTCGTGCGATAGCGTTCTCGCTTCCCACGCCCGGGTTCCCGGGTTCGATTCCCGGCGGGGTCAGGGATTTTCTCTGCCTCGTGATGGCTGGGTGTTGTGTGCTGTCCTTAGGTTAGTTAGGTTTAAGTAGTTCTAAGTTCTAGGGGACTGATGACCATAGATGTTAAGTCCCATAGTGCTCAGAGCCATTTGAACCATTTTTCTTTTATATTTCTTTCCCTCTGACATTACTTTCGTTTTGGAGATGCTAATCTTCATACCATAGTCCTTACATTTCTGATCTAGCTCTGAAATATTACTTTGCAAACTTTCAATCGAATCTGCCATCACAACTAAGTCATCCGCATATGCAAGACTGCTTATTTTGTGTTCACATATCTTAATCTCACCCAGCCAGTCTATTGCTTTCAACATATGATCCATAAATAATATGAACAACAGTGGAGACAGGTTGCAGCCTCGTCTTACCCCTGAAACTACTCTGAACCATGAACTCAATTTACCGTCAACTTTAACTGCTGCCTGACTATCCATGTAAAGACCTTTAATTGCTTGCAAAAGTTTGCCTCCTATTCCATAATCTTGTAGAACAGACAATAACTTCCTCCTAGGAACCCGGTCATATGCCTTTTCTAGATCTATAAAGCATAGATACAATTCCCTGTTCCACTCATAACACTTTTCCATTAAGCTAAAGATCTGGTCCTGACAACCTCTAAGAGGCCTAAACCCACACTGATTTTCATCCAATTGGTCCTCAACTAATACTCGCACTTTCCTTTCAACAATACCTGAGAAGATTTTACCCACAACGCTGATTAAAGAGATACCTCTGTAGTTGTTGCAATCTTTTCTGTTTCCATGTTTAAAGATTGGTGTGATTACTGCTTTTGTCCAGTCTGATGGAACCTGTCCCGACTCCCAGGCCATTTCAATTATCCTGTGTAGCCATTTAAGATCTGACATTCCACTGTATTTGATGAGTTCCGACTTAATTTCATCCACCCCAGCCGCTTTATTGCACTGGAATCTATTGACCATTTTTTCCACTTCCTCAAATGTGATCCTATTTCCATCATCATTCCTATCCCATTCTACCTCGAAATCTGAAACATTACTGATCGCATTTTCACCTACATTGAGCAACTCTTCAAAATATTGCCTCCATCTGCCCAAGGCATCCACAGGATTCACCAGCAGTTTTCCTGACCTGCCCAAAATACTTGTCATTTCCTTCTTACCTCCATTTCGAAAACTGCTAATTACACTCCAGAATGGTTTTCCAGCAGCTTGACCCGTAGTCTCCAACCTGTTTCCAAAGTCTTCCCACGATTTCTTCTTGGATGCTGCAATTATCTGTTTGGCTTTGTTTCTTTCTTCAACATAACTTTCTCTGTCTACCTGGGTTCTGGTATGTAGCCATTTTTGATACGCCTTCTTTTTCCTTTTACAGGATGCCTTGACTGTATCATTCCACCAAGCAAGATCTCCGGATCTGTCCCCCATTGAGCATGTTTGGGACTGGATGAAGCGTCGTCTCACGCGGTCTGCACGTCCAGCACGAACGCTGGTCCAACTGAGGCGCCAGGTGGAAATGGCATGGCAAGCCGTTCCACAGGACTACATCCAGAATCTCTACGATCGTCTCCATGGAAGAATAGCAGCCTGCATTGCTGCGAAAGGTGGATATACACTGTACTAGTGCCGACATTGTGCATGCTCTGTGTTCTGTCTATGTGCCTGTGGTTCTGTCAGTGTGATCATGTGATGTATCTGACCCCAGGAATGTGTCAATAAAGTTTCCCCTTCCTGGGACAATGAATTCACGGTGTTCTTATTTCAATTTCCATTAGTGTAGTTTCACATTTTGTTCATAAGCTCCAGTTTCTCAAGCAGTAGCACGAAATTTTTGCATAAATTTGGAATCCTCATATTCTTCCAAATAAATGGCATGATGTCGCCGTTTCTTTTCCTTTCTCTTTCTAACAAACCATCATCTAATCAATAATTATTCAACTATTGCTGCCACTGACAGTGCTTATTATCCAGTTAACTTCGCTGTCTCTGCCAGAAACACCGGTTCAGTTATCCCGCGTTTATTCTCCGCTTAGGCTTTATTACGTCTTCGTATAACGCGTTTTCCGCGCTATTCCGAGAACAGAACTTAAGCGGGACTGTACAACTGGTCCTTAGAACTTTATCTGGCAAACATTTTCTGTCAGAATTTCATTTCCTTGGATACACCAAGAAGATAGCACGTAATCTTTCTTAACTGTTATTTCTGTTAGTCATTTATTCCCACTCTGGTAGTCTGAATTTATGGATTTCGCTAATAATTATAACAACGCTTATCATTCACACATCTAGTCAACCATATTAACAAACAGCGATTGGTATTCACGCGTTCGGTTTTATTCCGCTCAACTCGTCCCCATTTTTCTGCGGTAAAGTTTTTTTCATTTCTTGATGCGATGGGGATTCCCCTGGCAGAGACATCACGTACATTATACACACGTTCAAAAATGAACTTGTGAATCGTTTAACAGTCAACTCAGAGTGTCTTCAAAAATGTTCAAAAACCAACAGGGATACGTTTCAGAATCATATGAATAATCGATAGACCAACATGGGCTAGATGCTAGGCGCTTTGTGAAGCAAGGTCTTTTTCGTCAGGAACATGAATTTGGCGCCCCTGAAATTCCAAATTGCTACCCGGTGCAGATACCCCGGTTTGCCCCCTCCCCCCCCCCCCCCCCCCCCGACCATCTACGTCATAGCCTGGTGATGAGTAGGAAACTGGAAATTGCGAGTACCTGCTGAAACACCGGAGAACTGCGCCCGACTGCTCTTAGGAGAGACGTGTTATATGGCCTTTCTCCTTATACATACTTTTAAACAAAAACTGTATACACACCAATGTGCTGCTTTGTTTTCTTCGTCGAAGTCGGTTTTAACAGAAAACAGGAAAGTTGTATTTATCGGTCGCCTGTTTATGATTAGAATAATACTATGCAATGCGAATCGTCCAAGACTTTGTAATCCCATCCGTTTGCGGATAAGAGCTACGCGAAATATTGTGATTGAAGCTTCTGTCCTCACGTATTCAACAGATGGAGAGGTCTCTCTTACAGTCCGTATAGACTATCAGCGATCGCAATCGATTTACCCATTTGCGGCTTCAGTTCCCAATCAAGGCCTTGCATGCAATAATAATAATCAACGCTCAAGCGCAGAGTTAGGGTGGAAGAGGAGGTGAACAAGGAGAGGCAGAAGGAGGAGGTTGACAGAGAGAGAGAGAGAGAGAGAGGAGAGAGGGGAGGGGGTGGGGGGAGGAAACGAGGAGATTCAGAGAGAGGGATGAGAATGAGATTAGGACATATATCTAAATCACATGCATGTTTAGCGATTGCGAAGAATTCGTGGATTTGCTACTTTCGTATACACTCAGTCACCTACAAATTTAATCATACACTATGTGATCAAAAGTATCCGGACATCTGGCTGAATATGACTTACTAGTTCGTGGAGCCCTCCATTGGTAATGCTGGAATTCAGTATGATGTTGGCCCGCCCTTATCTTTGATGACAGCTTCCACTCTCGTAGGCATACTTTCTATCAGGTGCTGGAAGGTTTTTTGGGGAATGGCAGCCCGTTCTTCACGGAGTGCTGCACTGAGGAGAGCTATCGATGTCGGTGAGGCCTGGAAAGCAGTCAGCGTTCCAAAACATCCCAAAGGTGTTCTACCGGATTCAGGTCAGAACCCTGTGCAGGTCAGTCCATTACGGGGATGTTATTGTCGTGTAACCACTCCGCCGCAGGCCGTGCATTATGAAGAGGTGCTCCATCTCGTTGAAAGATGCAACCGCCATCGCCGAATTGCTCTTCTATAGTGGGAAGCAAGAAGGTGCTTAAAACATCATTGTAGGCCTATGATGTGGTAGTGCCACGCAAAACAACAAGGGGTAGAAGCCCCCTCCATGAAAAACAAGACCACACCATAACACCACCGCCTCCGAATTTTACTGTTGGCACTACACACGCTGGCGGATGACGTTCACCGGGCATTTGACATACCCACACCCTGCAATCTGATCGCCACATTGTGTACCATGATTCGTCACTCCACACAACGTTTGAATCGTCCATTGGTTTCGCTCCTTATACCAAGCAAGGCGTCGTTTGGCATTTACCGGCGTGTTGTGTAGCTTATGAGCAGCTGCTCGACCATGAAATCCAAGTTTTCTCACCTCCCGTATAACTGTCATAGTACTTGCAGTGGATCGTGATGCAGTTTGTAATTACGGTGTCATGGTGTGGATAGATGTCTGGCTATTACACATTACGACCCTCTTCAACTGTTGGCGGTCTCTGACAGTCAAGACACGAGGTCGGTCTGTATGCTTTTGTGCTGTACGTGTCCCTTCACGTTTCCACTTCACTACCACATCGGAAACTGTGGAACTAGGGAGGTTTAGGATTGTTGAAATCTCGCGTGCAGACGTATGACACAAATCACACCCAATCACCTGACCACATTCGAAGTTCATGTGTTCTGCGGAGCGCCTCATTCTGTTCTCTCACGATGACTACTGACTACTGTGGTCGCTGATATGGAGTACATGGCAGTAGGTGGCAGCACAATGCAACTTATATGAAAAACATATGTTTTTAGGGGTATCCGGATACTTTTGATCACATAATGTATGTCTTCATTGTTCAGGGTGATCAATGCTTAACGCAACCGCCTGGTGGAGACTTTTCTCCCCGGCAGCCGGAGCTGACGGGGAGTATATTTCCCCTCCGCTGCGAAGCATTGGTGTAGAAATCATACGCAGATAACACACGTTTGTTAGGCGACGTGTGCAGTATATGTGTTTCAAGTGCAATGGCGAAAATCAAGCCAAAGAATACTGATATACATTTCATACGTGCGTAAAAAAATCTGTGGATTATTTTTTTCAAGAGGAATTTCCTAATGTTCCATTTCCCTATCAGACTTCGATTTTTGACAAGAAATGTAGACAGAAGCATCTCTGGACAGCATTGGGCATGCTCTGAGAAAGGGCTGCTAGAAAATCAGTTCTAAATTTCTCAGAAAATGGGAATTTTGCTATGGCTCTGTTCAAACGGCTCTAAGTTACTGCAGTTAGATCCCTATAAAATAACAACATTACAAGAACTTAAACCGGTTGACCCTGCAAAAAGATTGCGGCTTTGTGAATGGATTTTGAATAGGATGCATGACGGAGAAATTGATCCTCACCCAACTTTCTTTTCGGACGAATCATGTTTCCACTTAAGTGGATACGTTAAGTCACAAAATAGCCGTTATTGGAGTTCTGAAAAGCCTGACGTAATACAGATGGCACTCATGATCAAAAAATAAGAGTACGTTGCGCTACTACCGGTGAGAGAATAATAGGCCATTTTTTACTAGAAATAATTAACACTGAGACATCTGTTGAAAACATTTTGTGGCTCTTTTCGGCCAATTAATTGAGAGAGAATGTGCTTTCGCGAGCCTTCAGCAGGACTGTCCGACGGCAGCTACAGCCAACTCCTCACTACAGGAATTCATGACGTGTTGCAAGATGAAGTTATCACGGACAACATACGACCCCGTCGTTCCCCCGATTTAACCCGCTGCGATTTTCATCTCTAGGGAGCATTAAAACAGAAAGTATACAAACGAAGTCGACACACTTTAGATGAACTTTCAACTAACATTCCTCAAGAAACTGCTGCCACTTTCAGAGGGAACTGAAGAGTGTAATGACCATTTTGTGAGCAGATGTCAGAAAAGCTTTAACAACGAAGGGAGGCCACAAACCATACTATACGAGGTGTGTGAGAAAAGTAATGAGACAGACAACACTGCGAGCGATCGGCAACACTGTGTTGTTCTACTTGTGCAGACCGGCATGTCCATCCCTTCCAGATGCTCAGTCCCAGTTTCAGCAACGTGCAGGCACCACGTGATTTTTTAGAGCGCCGTCATTGAAGCTGTGTTTTACGGAAATGGAGCAGCGGAATGAACTTGGAGCAATGTTATGCCGTCACGTCTTGAGTTAAAGTTGGGGGACCCGCGAGTGCGACCTTTCAAAAGTTGAAACATGCCTGCGGGTAACATTCCTTATCAAGAGCACAAGTTTTCCCCTGGCACAAATCATTTTTGGAAGGTCGAGACACGTTGAACATAAACTTCGCTCACGGAGATCTTCAACTTTGAAAATCAACGGAAACGTCGAACGTGTGCATGAGATTGTTCCTGCAGGACAAACTGTCAACCAGTTGTTTTAAAAAGGTGTCCATGAAACGTTCAGGAAAAGGGTGACTCGAATGAGGCGGAGTACTGTTGCATCGTAACAATCACTCTCCATGTCAGGCAACCTCTTCCATCACGGAATTTTCTACCTCAAAAATCATTCCTGTTGTCCCACAGTCCCTCTATTCACCTATTCTGAGTCCTAGTAACACTTTTCTTTTCCTGAAATTGAAAAATGTCTTGAAACAATGTTAAAAAAATGTTCAAATGTGTGTGAAATCCTATGGGTCTCAACTGCTAAGGTCATCAGTCCCTAAGCTTACACACTACATAACCTAAATTATCCTAAGGACAAACACACACAGCCATGCCCGAGGGAGGACTCGAACCTCCGCCGGGACCAGCCGCACAGTCCACGACTGCAGCGCCTCAGACCGCTCGGCTAATCCCGCGCGGCAAAATAATTTCACTTAAGGTCTCTGGAGAAAATTAAAAAAGAATATGAGCGACATGTTAAAGGACTTACCAGTTGAAGCCTTTCAACGTTCAAATTCATATGGTTCAAATGGCTCTGAGCACTATGGGACTTAACATCTGAGGTCAACAGTCCCCTAGAACTTAGAACTAAGGACATCACACACGTCCAGGAGTCGAACCTGCGAACGTAGCAGTCGGGCGGATCCGGACTGAAGAACCTAAACCACTCGGCCACCCCGGCCGGCCTTTCAGCTTTGCTACCGAGACTGGGAACAACTACTCCGCCGGGGTATAGAAGTGTTAAGGAGCTACTTTATTGCCCCGTAAGAGAACGATTTAACGGTGGAAAAACGTTTTGTAGAGTGACGAATCAAGGGGCAATAAAGGCCTACAGTGATGTTTTAAGCACCTTCTTGCTTCCCACTGTTGAAGAGGAATTCGGGGATGGCGATTGCATCTTTCAACACCATCGAGTTGTTTGGGAAGAAAACTTCGGTCGATAGAAATAACCTTCCTCACACACCTTGTATTCACTGCGAACTTCCTGTCACCCGCACTACGCGCACAGCAGCCGATCTCGAAGGCTGGCGTCAAGCCGCGAAAGCGGTTGCGTTGACAATTGATCAAGCCTTACACTGTATATGCAGAAAAATGGAACCCTGGTGTTGCAGTTTTAATGGCAACCTGTGTACATTTATACGACGATTACTTTCTTTTGTGTTAGTAGAAGAGCCAACACTGTGTTACGAGTGGAGGCCGAAATGCACGCGTTTTAGCTCACGCAGGCTGGCGTGAGGAGGGAAGACCTATACTGACGCGAGGTCTGGAACATGACAAAGAATTAGACTTCAGAAATCGGACGTAATTAGTTTGATACTTAACTTTAATCCATTAATGATGAACGTCGCTCTTGACGGTACATGATTCACAAGTAATGGAATATGGCGCCTTGCTAGGTCGTAGCAATTGACGTAGCTGAAGGCTATGCTAAACTGTCGTTTCTGCAAATGAGAACGTATGTAGTCAGTGAACCAACGCTAGCAAAGTCGGCTGTACAACTGGGCGAGTGCTAGGGAGTCTCTCTAGACTACACCTGCCGTGTGGCGGCGCTCGGTCTGCAATCACTGATAGTGGCGACACGCGGGTCCGACGTATACTAACGGACCGCGGCCGATTTAAAGGCTACCACCTAGCAAGTGTGGTGTCTGGCAGCGACACCACACTTTCAGTTAGAAATCTGCATGGCCGAGCGGTTCTAGGCGCTTCAGTCCGGACCCGCACTGCTGCTACGGACGCAAGTTCGAATCCTGCCTCGGGCATGGATGTGTGTGATGTCCTTAGGTTAGTTAGGGTTAAGTAGTTCTAACAAGATAACCTCCCCATCGCACCCCCCCTCAGATTTAGTTAAAAGTTGGCACAGTGGATAGGCCTTGAAAAACTGAACACAGATCATTCGAGAAAACAGGAAGAAGTTGTGTGGAACTATGAGAAAAATAAGCAAAATATACAAACTGAGTAGTCCATGCTGAAGATAGGCAACATGAAGGAGCGTGCAGGATCAGGAGCGCCGTGGTCTCGTGGTTAGCGTGAGCGACTGCGGAGTGAGAGATCGTTGGTTCAAGTCTTCCCTCGGGTGTAAAGTTTTCTTACTTTATTTTCGCAAAGTTATGATCTGTCCGTTCGTTCATTGACGTCTTTGTTCACTGTCATAAGTTTAGTGTCTGTGTTTTGCGACCGCACCGCAAACTTACAGTTCGGAAAATATTCATTGACCTTGTTACTGAAGTCGCGAGCTGTATTTGCTGGATTCATATTGCCCACGGAATACATCTCACGTATTTAATGCACTCTCGTCCAAAGTAGCGAACAGTCAACTGCCAGCCAGGGAGCCTCGTTAGTAGGAATACTGTCTCTTCCGTGCGCTGTAGTCGACTGACGTGTGTTTCGATGTTTATTTAGCTGTAGCGTCCTCATGCTACGGCGCAGTTACCTCGCATCGGACGGACGAACGGACAGATAATAATTGTCTGAAAATAAAAAATTAAACTCTTCACTCGAGGGAAGACTTGAACCAAGGACCTCTCGTTCCGCAGCTGCTCACGCTAACCACGAGACCACGGCGCGCCTGAGCCTCGACGATCCTTGATGTTGCATATCTTCTGCATGGACTACTCAGTTTGTATATTTTGGTATTTTAAACATAGCTGCGCAACAGCTACGGTTCCACGTAATAAGACTAAAAACAGCCGACCAGTTGCAATGGCTAAAGAAATCTTTACCTAGGTTTCAACAGATTTAAATCTGTCTTCTTCAGAAGGCGGCAATATTACATTAATATGGATTGATGTATCATCGTCGTTTTTGCAATCTGTTGAAACCTAGGTAAAGATTTCTTTATCCATTGCAACTGGTCGGCTGTTTTTAGTCTTATTTGTATATTTTGCTTATTTTTTTCATAGTTCCACACAACTTCTTCCTGTTTTCTCGATTGATCTGTGTTCAGTTTTTCAAGGCCTATCCACTGTGCCAACTTATAACTAAATCTGAGGGGGGTGCGATTGGGAGGTTCCCTTGTAAGTTCTAGGGGACTGATGACCTTAGATGTTGTCCCATAGTGCTTCGAGCCATTTGAACCATTTTGAAATGCGCAGAGAAGCTGCGGCTGTCTGGAAGGTCTGCACGCAGACCACCGTGGCAACAGCGACGCGTTGCCGGGGAGAGCAGGGCGGCAGTGAATCAGTGCCGGGCTGCCGCACGCTCGGCCGGCCGCGCGCCCACCCCTGTCGCCGCCGGCGGGCGCGGCCACCCTCCGCTCCGCTTCGCCTCGGCCTGCTGTCCCGCCGTGGGACATTAGCAGGATTTTCGCTGCGGCCGGTGGAGCGCGGCTTATCGCTGATTGGGCCCATTGTGCGAGCAGGGGGCCGCCGCATAGCTACAATCTGCTCCCTGTTTTATTGCCCGATGAATTAATTACTATGTTATGGGGGGAGGGCAGCGCCTCGGGGAATTTTCCGCGCCGCGAGCTGTGATTGGGGGGTCGGGCCGCGCTGCGCCGAGATTCGGCCCTTTTTGCCGTTCGCCGAGAAATCCCGTTAAGGCCGGGCCTGGCCGCGGGCGGCCCTCCGTTTAATCACGGGCCAATCGGCGCCGCCCTAATAAACTGAGCGCCGAGCGCGCCGCTCCATATTGCCTCCCGTCAGGGAACGCGGCGCCGCGCGCTCGCCAGAGAGAGTGCGGGAGGGCAGCAGGGGGCCGGCGCAGGTCCTCAGTCACCAGCAGGGCACCAAACTGTATCAATGTAACATCACAAGAATTTTCAGTGAATAAAGACGTGTGTCAATGGAAACGTGGAATGAGGTTAAGTGAGGTTGGTTTTGCAAATGCTAATAAATCACGTGGCCTAACCAGTGGCATGCCAAAAGACGCGAAAGTTACGAAACGTTAGCTTAAACCGCTTTGTCATCCTCACCCCACAGGCGTCACTGGAAGAGAATCTGAACGGGCGTGTGGTCAGCACACCGCTCTCCCGACCGTATGTCAGTTTACGAGACCGGAGCCGCAAATTTTCAATCGAGTAGCTCCTCAGTTTGCCCCACTAGGGCTAAGTGCACCCCGCGTGCCATAGCGCATCGCAGACCAGATGGTCACCCATCCAAGTGCTAGCCCAGCCCGAAAGCGCTTAACTTCGGTGATCTGACGGGAACCAATGGTGCGACCGCGGCAAGACTGTTGGCACGAAACGTTAGCATGACCGACATGAAATCAGAAACGTAACGGTACACGGGATACAGAAATATACCGTGGGCTGAAGCATGTAGGCCTACTAACCATAACAGTTGCAGGCCTACACAAGTTATTTCCGCTATAAAAGAACACGGAGATTACAGTTGATTAAAAAAGTATGCAAATCAAAATTAATATACTTATGACAGTAACTAATCTGAATCTGGCCAAGCGGTTCTAGGCGCTACAGTCTGGAACCGAGCGACCGCAGGTTCGAATCCTGCCTCGGGCATGGATGTGTGTGACGACCTAAGGTTAGTTAGGTTTAAGTAGTTCTAAGTTGTAGGGGACTGATGACCTTAGAAGTTAAGTCCCATAGTGTTCAGAGTCATTTGAACCATTTTGAATGTCTAACGGCAGAGAAAGGAGCTGAGAAAAGAGACGCTAAAAACTGATCCGTTTACCGAGCACGTGGTCGACGTTACACAAAGGAACTCCGAGCAAAATCATCTAAATTACAAAACCGTTTCAAGATGTTTTATAGACAAAAGGGTAATACCGCCAGTAGACGAGATCAGGACCAGGTAATTGAAGGCCACGCACTTCATAAGCGAACACGTGGAACTTACAAAGATACCGACATCAAATACGCAGAAAATTACATAACAAAAATGAAAGCGTTGAAAAGGAAGAAATTGTACCATAAGGAACACAAGTATATTCACACCAGAAAACACGACTTCCAGACCAGAGCTAGCGTCCTTTGTCCACCACACTTCCACATTCTAAGATGTGGCCCAACAAAGCAAACTCCGTGCGAAAAACGAATAGTAATAAAAATCCTAATGCTCTCTATCCGAAATTACTTACGTAGCAAGATATTAAAAGCGTACACCTGCACAAGAAACAGGATTAAAACTTCAGCTACGCTGGAACTTGCACCACCTCAACAGCATACTGAAGCTACAACAGACGAATTCTTACCGTCCTCACACTTCCAGCCAAAGCCGATCAGTAATCCTCTCAGCTCCCACTACAATGTGTAAACTCTTAGATGACAGACCTCTCCCTAGTCCTGAATCGGTAGAAGTCGGTAAACGTCGGAAGGCTTCGGTAGGCACGCAGTTTCGACTGCTGCCAACATTACGTAGCTGACTGTGTTGTACAAGGTAGCCTTTGTCGTCTGCTTCGTTATTGTTTTGCGCTGTACTGTTCTGCGTGTTTTTATTGTGCAGTTGTGCTAAACATTATCAAAATGAGTGAAGAGGCAGTTGCTGGTCCATCTCGGGAGTCGCCAACAACCCCTCCCGGTAGGCCTACGGTTAGAAGGAAACCAATATTACGTAGCGATGCTCGCAAAATTATATTGCGTGTGACTGAATGCTGCGCGGCACTTTTCACGCATCTCGATGTTTACCACGTCATATCTCCTGAATTATATGTCGTAAAAAGATATAAATTTGCCTGCGCATTTACTGATATATGTGGATACTGTATGCGAAATATGTTGCGATTAGAGTTAATAGTAACGAAATAATACATTAAAACGTCATGCCTACTGCGGCAGCTTTACGGTATGTACTGAGAAAATGTAGTAAGCGATAACCATTTTTCCTTTCATTATTTTGTGGGGGGTGTCAGCGAGAAAAATTTTCGTAAAGGTTTGAAATTGTATGTAACGTTTGTTGCTAGTCGCTAAGTGCTCTCATTCTCAAATAGTGGATGCATAAATCTGGGTATTTTCCCGCGGTGGCATCTCATTGTTTATGACGTCATATCTCCTCAAGAATGTGTCTTATTTCTTTTTTTTCGGCTAGGAATCTTCTTGGGCGTACGGAGAACAACTCACCAAAGTTTCATTGCAATCGGATGAATGGTTTGTGAGTGCATAGTAGACAAACATACATACATTCATTTTTATATATAGAGATTTCAATGCACATGATTATTTCAGTTTCGTTTACGAACAACATTTAAAGCGAGTTTTGTTGCAAGCCTTTCGTCTGCTTTCGTGTAAGCATGACGCGCAATTTGTAGTGTCAGCACTGCAACTGGTAGGCGTGCCTTGTCCCCCCCCCCCCCCCCCAACGGCTCCTCACAAATCGTCAGCCAATGCTTGCTTCCTCCTCTCCCCGCACTCCCCTCACAACTCATCCATCTTACAGTTAACACACTGTACAATCGGAGTCTACCCAGGTAGCAGAGAGAATCAGTCTACCACAACAGCGCCCTGACCAGAGGAAAGCAAACCTCTCTGTCTGACCATCCTGAAGTTGGCTATACTGCACAACCACCAGACCGAAATGAGACCAAATGGTTCAAATGGCTCTGAGCACTATGGGACTTAACTTCTGAGGTCATCAGTCCCCTAGAACTTAGAACTACTTAAACCTAACTAAGGGCATCACACACATCCATGCCCGAGGCAGGATTCGAACCTGAGACCGTAGCAGTCACACGGTTCCGGACTGCAGTCCCTAGAACCGCACGGCCACCGAGGAGACCAAAGGCAACACTTCAGCAGCGCAGCGCGCATAAACATTAACCCACTCTGTCATTCACAGATTGAATCAATAGTAAACGAACATCGTAATGTAACATCAAAATATTATAAATAAACTTGTGCCAGGTCAGCGAAGGCACAGATCCTTAATAACCTACATATACAGGGTGTTTCATTAAATGTGTTTGCCTCTGTAAGTTACGAAGTAATAGGCGACTGAAATATTTATTGCGGTAGGTCACCATAAGAAACGTTACACTGTCAGCGGAGCTATGAAAATAGTTTATTATGTTATTATCCAAAGAGTTACACCAAAAAGATACAATTTTTTAAATGGAAAAATAGTTGTTTCTATCATGCACTGGAATCAGTAACACCAGCTGTGTATACATCAATTTAAATTACATTCCTATCACTTCTAGTTTCGGAGCTAAAACCCTTCAAAGTTTCAGCGGGAGATACCACACACGCTGCGCATAACCCAATGCAGCTTCTAAATGAGGTGCGGCCGAGTTGTAACGTCGCCGGTGTCACGGAGCGAGAAGCTTCCTCGATGCGCTGTTAGACTGCCGACTGTCGCCGCACCAAACAAACGGGGCTCAATATATCACAGTTACTGACATCGGACGAAGATGGCATACACGAACAACGAGTACGCTGAAATGTTGTTGATTCTCGGCGAGTGCCGACACGATACCACTGAAGCAGCCATTACGTTCTTACGTGCCAAACAACGACTTCGGGAAACAGGCAGTTTGGTAATGCGCCGCAGTAACAGACGAAGAACTGCAAGGAGTGAGGAGACGGAGGTGTTTGTTTTAGCTGCAGTACACCACGATCCTCATGTCAGCTTACGAGCCGTTGCTGCAGTCGCTGGTGTCAGCCACACATGTGTGTGGCGTATAGTACACGGCCACAGATTTCACCCGTACCACCTGTCACTGACCCAGGAGCTGCATGGGAACGATTTCCGTGCGAGTTACATTCTGTGAATGGGCCATGCGTAATTTCACGCTGGAGTCTTTACAAGGTGTTACGTTCTCTGATGAGTCCACGTTCACAAATTGTGGTGCAGTGAATCGCCATAACGTGCACTACTGGGCCGCAAAGAATCGTCGGTGGGTACGACCTGTTGACCGTCAACGTAGATGGTCTAGTAATGTATGGTGTGGAATCCTTGGGGATGAAATCATCAAAAAAAATGTTGAAATGTGTGTGAAATCTTATGGGATGTAACGGCTATGGTCATCAGTCCCTAAGCTTACACACTACTGAACCTAAATTATCCTAAGGACAAGCACACACACACACCCTGCCTGAGGGAGGACACGAACATCCGCCGGGACCAGCCGCATGAAATAATCGGTCCACACTACTTACCAGGTACACTGACAGATGAGTTATATCGCGCGGCTATAGTAGACAGTTTGGGTGGTCTCTTTGAACATGTATGTCTACACACGAGAGTCCATCTTTGTATGCAGCACGGTGATCACTTAGCCCATTCTGCGCGTGCTATTGTGGAAGAACTAAACAACAGGTTTGCAGGAGGGTGGTTGGGGCGCTATAGTCCTCATTGGTTCAAATGGTTCAAATGGCTCTGAGCACTATGGGACTCAACTGCTGAGGTCATTAGCCCCCTAGAACTTAGAACTAGTTAAACCTAACTAACCTAAGGACATCACAAACATCCATGCCCGAGGCAGGATTCGAACCTGCGACCGTAGCGGTCTTGCGGCTCCAGACTGCAGCGCCTTTAACCGCACGGCCACTGCGGCCGGCTATTGTCCTCATTCATGGCCCGTAAGGTCGCCCGACTTAACACCATTATATTTCTTTTTGTGGGGATATCCAAAGAATCGTGTTTATGTCACTGAGCCTACATCCCCAGATGATCTAAAACGGCGCATCGAGGGCGCATGTTGCTCCGTGACACCGGCTATGTTACATCTCGTCCGCAGATCCTATAGAAGGCGCATTGCATTTGCATTCCGGAACCTAAGGACATCACACATATTCATGGCCGAGGCAGGATTCGAACCTGCGACTGTAGCGGTCGCGCGGTTCCAGACTGAAGCGCCTAGACCCGCTCGGCCACACTGGCCGGCTCACTTGTTCTAATCTTTTCCGTAATTTCTTATATGTAAATACCCTTCTCAGTTTGTGTCGTTTGTGTATTTCTGATTTCAATCTTATTCTCTTGTGTTACAGTTTCCTGAGGTTTTCTGTTTCGTTTTTCAAATCATACAGGCATTTTTCTAGTTCTTCCAAATCCTCTCTGCTTTTCCTGATCCATCCTGTTATTTCAGATTTCAGAAGTTCTCTATAATTCTTGTTAATATTGTTTCTGGTGTCCTGATGATGCAGCAAAATAAAGAAATCATCTTCTTATATATAGTACCTGTAATAGCCTCCAGTTCCCTGTACATCATTTCATTTGGCATAGCCCTCAATTGTCCTTCTTTTTGTTATTTCTAGCTGTTCTCATCTCTACTTTTGGGATTTCGTCTATTGTGTTCTCCTGATATAGTTTACACAGAGATTCATCTGCATATCTGACCTCTGGCTGAAGTAGTGAATTTTCTTTTTGTAGACAAACATTTCTTGTTGTATGTAGACCATGTTGGTTTCTGAGCCTAAATTAGTTTGTTATCTTTTTCTTGTCAAGTAAGTTTTTCATTCACGTTATATGTTTTAATGTCTCCTAGGCATTTAAATTTTTACCTTATTTTTAGTTTTCTGTTGCTTACTGGTATCTGGTTAACTACTAGCGGGACTGGTACCATCGCCTCACTCTTTTCAAATGATATCTGGAGGCCTATTTTTTGTGCAATTTTCTGTAAGTTTATTATTTTATTTCTGGTTTCTTGTATATTAGTAGTTAGTAACGCTAAGTCATCTGCGAATCCTAAGCAATCTAAATTTATTTGCTCTTTGTTGGTTCCAATTTGTATTATCTTCAGATTTTTCTTGTACTACCATTCCATCATCAAGTATTCCAGAGCCCCATTGAAAAGTGATGGTAATAGAGCAATAGATCATCACTCTGTCTTCTTCCAATTTGAATTGTAGATGGTTCAGACGGATCACTTCTGAACTTCATCATGGATTTGGTCTTTGTGGGAGTTAATTTTATCATTTTTATGAATTCGGGATGACATCCGAAATTGCATAATTTGTTCAACACTGAAAATCTCTAGAAACAACAATAAGTTTTTAGAAGTCTACAAAGGCTATGATTCTTGTTTTTGTCTCATTTTGTAGGCATTCATTACCGTTTTTAAAGTGATTAGCTTCTCCAATCCTCAGTGGTAGTCTCTTAGTTCCTGTTCAGTACATCTTTACAGCAATTGTACAGAATTCTCAACAAGAATTTATATGTGCACTCAAAGAGAGAAATCCTTCTGTAGTTATCCGGATTTGTTTTTTCTCTTTTTTTTTAAGCAATGAATGGATTACAGCAAATGTTTGAACTTCCCTACATGTTTTGTACTTCTAGTGCTCTCTCAAAGCTTTGTAATCTTCATGGATGGTTGACGGGTTTATATTTTTATGTTTATGTTTTTATTGGGATTGATGGTGTTGGGACACCATCCAGCCACAAATTTACTTTCAGTTCCTTTATTCAAAGGGTACCGTTACCGGTTTCGAATCGTTGTGATTCATCCTCAGACAGTTTACACACTTTATTTGTGAGATGTGGTGTATTTTTTACAGATTAACTGTCGTGAAATGTCGGTTTGGAGTGTTTGTTTTCATAACATTCATCCAACAGATGTGAATACATTCCCACTGCATTCTTAGCGTTGGACGAATGTTATGGTTCAAATGGCTCTGAGCACTATGCAACTTAACTTCTGAAGTCATCAGTCGCCTAGAACTTAGAACTAATTAAATCTAACTAACCTAAGGACATCACACACATCCATGCCCGAGGTAGGATTCGAAACTGCGACCGTAGCGGTCGCTCGGTTCCAGACTGTAGCGCCTAGAACCGCACGGCCACTCCGGCCGGCAATGTTATGAAAACAAACACTCCAAACCGACATTTCACGACAATTAATCTGTAAAAAACACACCACATGTCATAAAGAAAGCGTGTCAACCGTCTGAGGATGAATCGTAATGATTCGAAACCGGTAACGGTACCCTTTGAATAAAGGAACTGAAAGTAAATTTGCGCTGGTTGCTGTCCCAACACCATCAACATTTGTCTTCAAACAACAGCCACGGTCTCCATCATGTCATCATATGACAAAATCGCATTTTATTGGGGTTTCTGTGTATAGCTGAATAAATTCTGGGGTATTTGCACACTTTAGTAGGTTGTTAAAAGTTTCTGTTAAAATTTCTCTATTTACTCTATTGATATAGGCCATCTTATTGCTTTTATATCCAAGGATTAGTGTTGGAGAATCATATGTTTGAAGTCGTCTGCTAAATATTCTGTAGTAATCTCGTGAGTTTGTTTTCTCGCTACTTCTTTGTACCATTAGATGTTATGTTGTTGGTATTGACTTTTAACCGTCCTTTTAAAGTTTTAGGTTATCTTTCTTTGATTTTTTGAGTTCCAAGTGCGATTCTTCCGTTTTCTGACTCTGATATCTCAACCAAGCGTAGCGTCCATCTTCCAGTGTTTTATCACATTTATCATTCCACGGCTGATTTCCTTGAGTTTATTGGGGTTCTTGTTCAGCTAGTTGTTTCAGTGAGGAATTATTTCCTCTAGACCGTCTGTCAGTTTTATATTCCTAGCTTTCTCTTCATATTCCTTCTTATTTGTCAGTTTCTAAGGGTCATTGGTTCTCTTTCCGAAATTTTTCTTTGTCACTGTGATGAATTTCATTTTTATTTGGATGTAGTAATGAACGTAACTTGTGTTTTTGTTCCTCTCAAGACTTTTACACTGTAAATTTCCCTTGTAGTAGATCTTACCAATGCAAACATGATCTGACTACCACTCTATTTTCTCCAGTCTGTATGTTTCCATGTTTTAAATTTATTTGGTTTTCTCGTGAAGTATGTTGAGTGAGATTATGTCACGATTCCTGTAGAATTCATACAATCTTATTTGTTCTTCTGTCATTGGCCACTTCCTGATAACATCTCGGAATATTTTTCCCCTTCCTACGTGGGCGATCTCCAACTAAAATTTTGCTATGATTTTTGTTTGTATTTGTTGCCGTCTGATAGGAAACCTCCCAAAACCCATCAACGTTTTTTCTATTTTTTTCCTATTATTCTCATTAGCAGTTTGGGTATGGATATTTAGTAACGTGTATCATATTAGCAGAGCAGCCTATATAGGCGATGTTGTAAGACTGGGGGACATTGCTGTGAGTTGTATTATAGACACTGCTACTTTGAGGACGACCACGAATACTGTTTCGAATTGCGAATATTGCTCGATCACTCTTTTCCCTAGTATTCCTTAATTAAATCTATATTCGTGTGATTCTATCAATTCCTGATAGCGTTCCGCATTTTTTGGTCTCCATTCATCAGAAACCTTTGTCGATCCTAATCATCTGTTAAAATTTTGAATTTCCCTAGTTGTATAAGGGAATCGACACTGAAACACCAAAGAAACTGGTATAGGCGTGCATATTTAAATACAGATAGAAATCGGCACTGCGGTCATCAACACTTATATAAGGCAACAAGTGTCTGGCGCAGTTGTTAGATCGTTGCTCCTACTACAATGGCAGGCTGCCAAGATTTAAGTGCGTTTGAATGTGGTGTTATAGTTGGCGCTCGAGCGATGGGTCACAGCAACTCCGAGGTAGCGATGAAGTGGGGATTTTCCTGTACGACCTTTTCACGAATGTACCGCGAATATCACGAATCCGGCAAAACATCAAATCTCCGACAACGCTGCGGCCGGAAAAAGATTCTGAAAGAACGGAACCAACGACGACTGAAGAGAATCGTTCCACATGACAGAAGTGCAACCCTTCCACAAATTGCTGCAGATTTCAGTGCTGGGCCATCAGGTGTTAGCGTGCGAAACATTCAACGAAACATCATCGATATGGGCTTTCGGAGCCGAATGCCCACTCGTGTACCCTTGATGACTTCACGACACAAAGCTTCCTAAGCGTCCCCTGGGCCCGTCAACACCGACATGTACTGTTGATGACTGGAAACATGTTGCCCGGTCGGACGAGTTGGTTTCAAATTGTATCAAGCGGATGGACGTGTACGGGTATGGAGACAACCTTATGAATCCATGGACCCTGCAGGACAGCTGGGGACTGTTCAAGCTGGTGGAGGCTCTGTAATGGTGTGGGGCGGGGCGTGTGGAGGTGGAGTGATATGGGACCCGTGATTTTCATGCAGCTCCTACTTAATTTTACTATAGATCTACACTCCGCAAGTCACAGTACGGTGTGTGAAGGAGGATACTTCTAGTACACTATCTTTCCTCGCCTTTCCTGGGTTATTCACGAATGGTACGTGGGAAGAATGATTATCAGTGAAGCTCAGGGTGACATATAATTTCTCTTATTTTCTCGTCGTTATCATTTAGCGAGACGTACGTGGCTGGAAGTAAAATATTGACTGACTCTTCATGGAACTCACTGTCCTCGAAACTTTAACAGTAAACCTCTCCGTAATCAACAACACCTCAATGTCTCTCTTGCACCATCTACCACTGGAGCTTGTTGACTATCTCCATAACCCTCCAGCAGTCTCGAGATGTTGGCAGTCTAACGCACCAACTGGACAGAATCAGGCACGACATTTCTCAGGAGGACATTCAACAACTCTATGCATCTGTGAACAGCCGAATAATTGCTTGCGGAAGGGCCAGATATTGACCAGTGCATTATAGGCTTCCTCAGTTTATGAATCTCTTCTTCTTGAACAAATCTTTCAATTTTCCTCAAATTGTAGCCATTTGTTATTCTGTACACGTATAGCACATCTACAGATTTCCGTCCCATTTGGATAATTCCATTGTGGTGCGTCTTCTTCTTTTTTATTTCTCCTTAGAGTGCATTACTCTTTTCACCAACAGTGCAATCAAACAAGAGTGGATTTCTTCGCCTGTTTATGCGCAATAAGCTGAGTTTATGCAGATGCTTCTTTGAATTTTCGCTGGTTTGCAGTTCGTTCTCGTAATGTTATGGATGAGGCACCAATCGCCGAACCTCTGCAGATCAACCTTCCTGTAGGTTACAGCACCGTTCGCGAATAAACGAACAGAGCGTCCAAAGCTATGCGTTAGATCATTGATGTAAACTGTAAACAGTAGCAACCGTAGAGCACTTCCTTAGGGTAATCCCGAAATTGCTTTTACATTTGTCGATTTTGTCTGCATAAGCTGCCTGTTTCTTTGCCATAGTCACGAATGGTTCTATAGCTTTCCATTTCTGTTCTGTCCTTTCCTATCTTGTCCAATTTAGTCCGCTTTGCAGAACAAATAAATTATCGCCAGAGTGCCCATCTGCCCCTGAAAATTATTGTAGTTTAAAATACGGTTTCCGAACGTCAAACAACTTCTGGTGCCTTCAAAACTCTTACACGTGCTCAGCCTTTTTTCACGTTTCTCAAACCAATATTTGCAACGGTTAGATCCTACTCTGTAGAATATACAATACAAGGTGCAATAATCACATTTGTGAACATTCAGTGACATCTTGAAGTGTCATTATGTACGAACGTCGCAAGTAACAGACTTTCCTCCTGCCACGTCATAAATCAGTACTGTTAGTGCTGTCGTCGAAGAGAATTCCGCACATGAAGACGGAAGCCGTATAACGGTTCCCCAGAGAGTGCACGTTCGGTCCTAGGAGCGGCTGGGCAAACAAGCCGCCTCCAGTGCTGCTGGCGACAGAGGCCGACCGCGACATCCAAATGGAAGTCCCAAAGCGAGCGTCGTGTGCTAGCTGTCAACAGCACAGGTTCCTTATGCGGCTATACGCAACCAATGTCGTCCCGGTTTGTCCTGAGAAAACACAATTTTAAAACAGGCCTACACTCTGACGTTTTACCTTCGGCTGTCCCGAGAAATAGTCTCAACCTCCGCGATATAAAATAGTAGTACCAAAACATTCCAGATAACCTTTCCACCCGAACGTAGGCAACCAGGGCCTTCTCTCCAAACAAACATAGAGAGAAAAATTTTCGACATGACAATGAGATGACGTTGGTAATTACCAAATTTTAATTTCATTCTGTTATTGTGTCGCGCAATAACGAAGACAAGCGCCAACTTGACCTACAAAGTACACTGACGAGCCGAAATACTTTGACCAGCTAATTGTCGAACTACATTTGGAAATCAACACAGTAGCGTTTAAGCCTGGCGTGGATTCGGTAACCGCCTGGTAGGATTATGAAGGTATTTGGCACCAGGTATCTATGTAGAGGCTACGCAGTTACCATAAATTACGGGCTGGTGGTGCATTGCCGCGGATCTGTGGTCGATAGCGTGTTCCGTCGGGTTCAGATCAGGCGCCTTTGGTCGGCAAGACATCAGTATGAGTTCACTACCAGCCTCCTCAAATCACTGTATCAGCCGCGCGAGGTGAACAAGCGGTTTGAGGCGTCATGTCGCGGATTGCTCAGCCCCTCCCGCCGGAGGTGCGAGTCCTCCCTCGGGCATGGGTGTGTGTGTTGTTCTTATTATAAGTTAGTTTAAGTAGTGTGTAAGACTAGGGACCGATGACCACAGGACTTCAAACACATTTGAACATTTGAAACCACTGTATCACGATTATGCCCTTGTGGCGTTGAAACGTCCCCTTTGAAAAATTGTACATGACTGTGCTTAAACTGACACACAATATTTCTAGCGCAACGCAATCTGACTTTCAAAAAATCCCTACAAAAGAATGGCCCTGACTAACATTAACCTATACCTTTCACAAATCACTTACCTCACAAAAATCTTCGTTACTCAAGCTACAGCAATACAGCGAGCGCCACTACTGCCAGCTAAATAACAGATTCAAACTACGGAAGGCACTAATTACTAGTAGGCATAGTTAGCAAATGAAAGATTTTAATAGAGAACAAACAATGTATTTACCTTAATAGTCACCAAAAGTCATAATATATACAGCAGTTCATGACATCCATTTTTACAAATTTCAAAACTCCATTTCTCTCCCCACATCCACCACTGCTGGCGGCTCACCTCCAACTGCGCATCGCTACGCGCTGTTCACATCCAGCTGCCTAACACTACAATGGCAGACAACAATGCAAACTAGCCACCGACTGCACACAGCACAGCCAGTGATTTTCATACAGAGCGCTACGTAACGTTGCCAATAAGAAAACATAAACAGCCTACTTACTCACACAGAGCGCTACGTAACGTTGCCAATAAGAAAACATAAACAGCCTACTTACAACGTAGACGATTGTCCTGCTGAAGATACCATCGACACCGGGGAAGCAAGAATGTATGCAGATGATTCGCAGTAATATTCACACGATTTACAACTGTGTCTTCTATTACTACCACAGATCTCACGGAGTGCCGGATGAATGCTCCCATAGCATGATACTGCCCCCAGCATCTGTGGCACGTTCGTCTCGATTTTGACGTATCCGAAGACGAACGTCGACCTGACGTAGCAACAAAAGTCATTCTTCCGACCATTCAACATGTTTACATTGATCCACGGTCCAATGTCTATGATCCCGTGTTCGCTGCAGTCGTAACTGGCGATGTCGTTAGGTCAACAAGGAGACACACAGCTGTCGTCTGCTGCTGAGCGCCAAGATCTACAATCTGTGCTGAACGGTGCGTTCCGCGATACTTGTGGCGGCACCAGCATTGCACTGTGTCGTCAGAGCTGTCAAAGATCGTCGCCTATCCTGCTCAAAGAGCGTGCGAACCTCCGACCTCCACACTATGTGATAATGTCTGGACGTCCGCACCTAGTCGGCCATTCGTTACTTCAGCGTTTGTCAGCCATTTTCCATAGAAACTCACTACAGTGGCACACCAACAGCCGATCAGCACTTTGTTTCCGAGCTCCGAATTCCAAGGCACCAGGTTGTAACAACTTTCCCTTGCCAAAGTCGCCTACACTGACGTGGTGATAGTGATACGCACACGTACAGCCTTTAGGCTTGGCCATCGGTGGTCCCTTGCGGCCATTTTAGCTGATATTTTTATAAACCGAAGATTTATTCAAAACTAATTTTCAGCTAAAATATTGGATACTAAAACTGCTAAAAATGTTCCACTCTCGGACATTACAAACTGGAAGAAAGAAACTAAAGGGAAGGGAATTTCTTTTCCACACCGTTTCTAGGACATATTTGATATAAGAGAAGCCGCCTTTCTGCTAATAAATATGTCTGTAAACTTTCGTTTTCAGCTAACAACGGTCTGGGGAAAAAATTAATTCACGTCCTAAAGCGTAATGACGAACCATTTTCCCATTATGAGGTCTATAAAATAAGACGTAATGAATGACCCTGTTTCTATATAGAGAAGACAGGAAGAGTAGCCAAAGATGGATTCAAAGAACATGTATTGGGTAAAGGAGGTGACGTTCATGGCTCTGCTTATGCCGAGCGTCTCATATACTGTGCACACTCCCCTATTAAATTACAAGACCTAGTTTTTTGCAGATGGAAGTGAAGGGCTTTACATTGCACTTGCTGGAAAAATTTCAAAATTTTAAGCAGAGTTTCAGTTAACGACCAATTACAGCTCAAAAACAAATATTTTTCTATCAATTTCAGCCTGTTCTTAAATTGGTGTAGCACCCATATCGAGTTTTCCACGCTATTTCGATATGTTATTTCTCTTAAGGATACAGTCTGCCATTATCCTCCTTTAATGTACGTCGCAGTATTCTTCATCTTTTGCATAGGTTTATACTTTTTATGATTTTTTAGTATGCTACTGTTCCTGTAAAGTAATTTTTCTTCCTTGTCAAGTGTCTTTTGTGGTTGGTATTGCTTCTTATATGAGCACCACCTGGGCGTAAGTTTCCTGCTCACTTTTTCCTTGTATCCAGTTGGTTGTCTGTTTGTGTGTATGATGTACGTCTGCCCTAGATTTGACATGGATCATGTTAACTAAGCCTTTTGTGTATGCCATATATATATACAGGGTGAGTCACCTAACGTTACCACTGGATGTATTTCGTAAACCACATCAAATACTGACGAACCGATTCCACAGACCGAACGTGAGGAGAGGGGCTGGTGTAATTGTGTAATACAAACCATACAAAAATGCACGGAAGTATGTTTTTTAACACAAACCTACGTTTTTTAAAATGGAACCACGTTAGTTTTGTTAGCACATCTGAACATATAAACAAATACGTAATCAGTGCCGTTTGTTGCATTGTAAAATGTTAATTACATTCGGAGATATTGTAACCTAAAGTTGACGCTTGAAACCTTCGACGTTCAGTTGCGTGTTGTAACAAACACGGGCCACGGTCGGCGAGCAGCATCTGCAGGGACATGTTTACGATGACGACCGTGTTTACGATTGTGGATGTTGTGCACTGTTGTGGATTGGTCTAGGTGTCGCAGTGTCCGCATGTAGCGCTTGCTGCTATTGTTATTCTGCATTCGTCTCCGCACGCAGACCAATTGTAGTACAGCGTGTTACCAGACGTCTGTGATAGTGTGGTGTTGTAGGAACTGTGGCAATGGTGTATTCGAACTCTGAAAAGGCGGAGATGATACTCATCTATGGCGAGTGTCGACGAAATGCAGCTGAAGCCTGCAGGGTGTATGCAGAACGGTACCCGGACAGAGAGCATCCAACGTGCCGCACATTGCAAAACATCTACCGCCAACTGTATGCAACAGGTATGGTCGTAGCACGCAAAAGGGTCCGTAATAGGCCCGTCACAGGAGAAGCGGGTGCAGTTGGTGTGTTAGCTGCTGTTGCCATGAACCCACACGTGAGTACACGGGACATTGCGAGAGCCGGTGGACTGAGTCAAAGTAGTGTCATGCGCATACTGCATCGTCACCGCTTTCGCCCGTTTCACGTGTCGCTACATCACCAATTACATGGTGATGACTTTAATCATCGAGTGCAATTCTGTCAATCGGCATTAACAGAGAATGCGTTGCAGTTCTACCTGTTTACCGATGAAGCGGGTTTCACAAACCTCGGGGCAGTGAATCTACGGAACATTCATTACTGGTCCGTGGACAATCCTCGCTGGCTCAGACAGGTAGAGCGACAGCGACCGTGGACTGTAAATGTATGGTGCGGAATCATTGGCGACCACCTCATTGGTCCTCACTTCGTTGCAGGGGCCCAAACAGCTGCAACATACATCGCGTTTCTACAGAATGATCTGCCAACGTTGCTCGAAAATGTCCCACTGGAAACGCGTCGACGTATGTGGTATCAGCATGATGGTGCACCTGCACATTCCGCAATTAACACTAGGCTGACCCTTGACAGTATGTTCGACGGGAGGACGTGGACGACGCATAAATTGGCCAGCCCGTTCTCCTGATCTTACACCTCTGGACTTCTTTCTGTGGGGTACGTTAAAGGAGAATGTGTACCGTGATGTGCCTACAACCCCAGAGGATATTAAACAACGTATTGTGGCAGCCTGCGGCGACATTACACCAGATGTACCGCGGCGTGTACGACATTCATTACGCCAGAGATTGCAATTGTGTGTAGCGAGTGATGGCCACCACATTGAACATTGGCCTGACATGTCGGGACGCACTCTATTCCACTCCGTAATTGAAAACGGAAACCACGTGTGTACGTGTACCTCACCCCTCATGGTAATGTACATGTGGGTCAGTGAAAAAGACCAATAAAAAGGTGTTAGCATGTGGACGTAATGTGCTGTTCCAGTCTCTTCTGTACCTAAGATTTGAAACGTCCCCTTTGAAAAATTATACAAGACTGAGCTTAAAATAACACACTATATTTTTAGCGCAACGCAATCTGACTTTCAAAAATCCCTACAATAGAATGGCCCTGACTAACATTAACCTATACCTTTCACAAATCACTTACCTCACAAAAATCTTCGTTACTCGAACTACTGCAATACAGGGAGCGCCACTACTGCCAGCTAAATAACAGATTCAGACTACAGAAGGCACTAACTACTAGTAGGCATAGTTAGCAAATGAAAGATTTTAATAGAGAACAAACATTGTATTTACCTTAATAGTCATAATATATATATCAGTTCATGACATCCAGTCTAACAAATTTCAAAACTCCGCCATCTCTCTCCCCACATCCACCACTGCTGGCGGCTCACCTCCAACTGCGCAACGCTATGCGCTGTTCACATCCAGCTGCCCAACACCACAATGGCAGACAACAATGCAAACTAGCACAGACTGCACACAGCACAGCCAGTGATTTTCATACAGAGCGCTACGTAACGTTGCCAATAACAAAACATAAACAGCCTACTTACATTGCCCCCAAGCTCCCCACAAAAAAATTTTACAAATTGTTTTGGGCACTGGGCAATACATATTTGTTAAAATTTTTCATAATCGTAATTACAATAACAAAGAAATCAAATGCACACACTTATTGATACAATGTTGGTCAAAAGCTAAAATTTTCTCACAGTCTATAAAGACAGTCCTGATCATTCAACACAGTGAAACTGCCGTTTCTTTTCTCAAAGTGTGAGCAGTAAAAGACAATGCACACGGAAGTAGTGGATTTCCATGCAGTCTTGAAGAAGTAGTGTTGTCCTTCCAACGGAAAGACAGTGCTGACTCTTGACATGCTGACAGGTAATGGGCCACAACAGAGCAAACCCACAGCAGAGTCATTCGACGTTTTGAAGAAGATTGGTAGGTAGGTCATCACAGAGCAGACCCACTGTAGTCCTGGTAGAGAATATGATATTGGTGGGCCACCAGAGGTGCAGACCCACTGCAGTCCTTGTAGAAATTGTGGACAGGCCCACTGTAGTCCTGGTAGAGACTGTGGTATTGGTGGGCCACCAGAGGTGCAGACCCACTGTAGTCCTTGTAGAAATAATGGTATTGGTGGGTCATCAAAGTAGTCCTTGTAGAGACGGCCAGCAGCCATCTGTTGTGACTGTGCAGGTGCACAATCACCATTGAAGAGTCTTGCGGAGAATATAGCAAGTCCATAACCACCAATTGTGCACTCATAAAGTTTTTGGAATTGTCCTTAGAACCAGCAATGCTGTTATCCAGTCCCTTGCTGAATTATCAACACACGTGCAAACACTAACCGTCCTTACTTCTCACATATTGTCCATATACTATGACCAACAGAAAAGTGTGCAGTGAAGTGTAACTAACAAGTTAATAATATGATGAACTGGTATCAATTACAATTTTATAACATAAGAATACAATTACAGAAATACAGAAAATATCATTAAAGAACATAACAATACAGATAACATTTGTAGTAATACAGGCTTTACAGAAGATTCGAAATAACATATACATTAGTGTTACAGGAATTATGATATAAGTACATACATAAAGATCAGAATAACTTTTGAAACATCACCTTCACATATGAGCAACAAAACAGAATAAATAATGTTTAAACATCTTTAAAAAGTGAATAACATATTATTAATGCAAATTATATTTGAGGATAACAGTATTCCTCATCATAGTGAATGTAGCTTAGTATTAGAAGAAGAAAAAATTCTACAACACAAATCTTATCAGATACACATATAAATACAGGAAGAACATAAATACACAAGGGTACACAAACGCATAGTGGGATAACACAAAAGGAAAGGACAGGGTTCGTTTTCAGTGTAACATTTGGTACTGCAGTCCAACCCAAAACTTCATTCCATAGATCTTTCGCCTTATTTCAACCTTTGCTTCCACCAAAAATTCCTATCCAAGCATGCTTTCTGTATTTTTCTCGTATAACCTCTCAGTGCATTTCTTCAAATTCATCACAACACATTCTCTTATAGGCTACCCCTCTTAAGCTAACTTAAATCTACTGAGCTCAGATGCTAAACTAAGGGACGAGGCAATGCAGCAGCACAAAACAATTAACACAAACATCAATGACAAAAAATTTAAATAGGCAAAGCAATTGCAATATTACAGCTGAACATTTGGTACTGCAGTCCAACCCAAAACTTCATTCCATAGATCTTTCGTCTTATTTCAACCTTTGCTTCCACCAAAAAATCCCATCCAAGCATGCTTTCTGTATTTTTCTCGTATAACCTCTCAGTGCATTTCTTCAAATTCATCGCAACTCATTCTCTTATAGGCTACCCCCTCTTAAGCTAACTTAAATCTACTGAGCTCTGATGCTAAACTAAGGGACGAGGCAATGCAGCAGCACAAAACAATTAACACAATCATCAATGACAAAAAATTTAAATAGGCAAAGCAATTGCAATATTACAACTAATATAAGGCACTGTGCAGCAAACAAGAAAAATAAATCAGTAGTAAAACTGGCTTAGCAGCGTAACACAAAGTCAAATTCAGTAACACTATGCCTGGCAAACAGCAGCAGCAAATGAAATATCTAAACATGACATAGCTCAAGCAGAAGAAATATTACAGTAAAAACAACAATGCAGATAAGGGAAATGTCTATTAACATCTTAATGTCTATGTAATTAAAGTGGTGCACCACAAAAACTAATTCTACAAAAAATTACCAAGTACTTGAAAAGAAATTTATATATGCAGTTATTGTTATCAGTCCCTTCTTATTGTTCTTTCCATTCCAAGAGCTCCTTTTTCGATGAATGTGGATCATAAAATAATTATTTAATAGATCTGTTGACAGAAAGTGTTCACATTAGCAAATGCATTTAATTTTATTTTATGAAACCAATGCTGCAAGGCAGCTGGAAACTAGATATCAAATGAAGTAAGCAACTATGAAAAGCAAAGCATAAAAATATCATTCAATAGTCATGTGACATTTCATAAGTTAGTAGAAATTCTCTCAACTCTCGTAGAAAGACGCTTGTCATAATCTGGTGTGCAGATGTAAGTATCTTTCCAAGTAATGAGCGTGTCGTATTTGCGATGCTTTCTCTAAAGGAATGTCAATGGCGAGGATAATGGCCTCTTTTCTCCACCTAATGGCTTTTTTTTGTCAGACGACTACCTCTCAGCTGGGCGCCCAAAACGCATTACGTCAAGGTCACTTACCTTTCTTACTGAAATATTTACGACAGGAGTTTTGCGCTACAGTGGCAGTCTCATATAAAAATTTCACAGGTCGAGAATTAGCGTTACAAATGTGTTGAAACAAAATCCTGTAAATATAACAGTGTCCAAAAAATTTTCGTCGGTATTGTGGTACATTCACGCATTTACACACGTTTCATAACTCTTAAAGTACGATTCTTGGTTTCCAACATCCTTCTTCACAAGTCAGAGTCCCTAACCACTACTCATTATTCCTTACCTTATTATACATATACATATTCGTTGACACTTCTTCAATATTTCATCATAAGAAATATGTAGCATAATCAAATTCCTCATATACGGTAGCATCATCTTATTGATCATAAACATATCTCAACAGCATAATACACATCGTCGTCATAAAAATAACATCATAACACCTCAGTCAAATCTCAAAATCGTCATAGCTTCCTCCAATAATTTCAAAACCTAAAAAAAATTCTCTGCTCATTTCAGTAGTGTCATCTACCTCAAACGTACTTTAAAAATCATGATCTCATACCAAATACATCATTCAAAGCTCTCATAGTATCACAATGGTTCTGAAAAATTATGAAGAGTTCACAAAGTACAGACAAAATACAATTTCGTAAGTGTGAAGTTATCCAATGGTGTAATTATGTAAACATCTGTCACTGATGTAGAAAAAAAATGTTTGTTTCTCAGTTGAATGATCAGATAGCTATGTAATTTATGTATTAGAGGAATATGGCACCGATGTGTAAAGTTGTATAAGCAAATACCATATTAGCTAGGGCTCCTTGTACTTGCCAGACACATGGTACACAAAGTAAGCGTGTACCCCCCTGAGGATTACTGTAATGATACCCTCAGGTGTTACAGATTACAGCAATGGAATGAAATGTATCACGGAAAACCTTTGTATCATTGTACTTCAAATATCTTTAAAAATAAATATTTTAAGTACAAAATTAATCACTCAAATACGTGTCCTGTAGCGCTAAATGTGCGACTTGCTGTAAGATCATCTCGGTGGAAGTGTCGTAGTTATTGTCCTCCGAAAGCTAAGTTCTGCAGAAGTCAATGTACTTACCTCATGATAAACAAAAGTGAAATGCTTTGAGTATAGATATCTTAGTTATTACGCTTATTGTTGTGATGATGAAATTACTGTGCTGTAACGTATTGTTGTGCTACAGAAAAGGCTGTCTCATTGTAGCTATACCACAAAAGTTACTATTAAACATGTTTTACTTTCCAGAAGAATTCAGAAAAACTGTGCAGATATAAAACAGATACACCACAAAAGCAACATTGTAAATTGTCACTCATTAGTAGTGTCGTGATAAAATCGTGTAGCTGTTACATAAACTAACCACTGTCTCATCTGGTATCTCACAGAAAGTACTTTAAATCCAGAATGTATTTTCAAGTAAACCAAAATGTTGCATTAGAATCTCATTAGCAGTACCAGTATATGTTCTAAGTATGTGAGCCTTATAGTCGTTGTGTAATCGTGCAACTAACAAGCAAGAATGTACACACACAATAACACTGTGTCGTCTGTTCGCAATAACAATGCATTCGTAATTTCTGTTTAAATAAGTTCTCTTGGTTCTTGAGTGAATATTGAACTTCAAAACATTGTTGCATGTTAACAGTTTCTCAGTGTGACAAATTGTACAAGTAGCGTGAAGTGAAAATTGCAAAGACTAAGTTAAAAAGCAGATTATCTGTCAATAAATGGTTTTACATGTGAAATGTGGTGTAACCCTTTGCTCTTCTCAGTACGCAGAGTTTCGACTTGAATGCAATATCATGCGGTATTCGTCCGTAAAGAATACTGGAATTTTGCTCAAGGTTAGTGTCAATGTTATGTTTCCCTGAGCCAGTGGGCGCAAGTGGCTGGCTGCGGTGCGAGTCATTGTCTGTTTCTTTGTTGGCGCGCGTCGTTACTGGGATTAGGAGACCTAGCTTCCACAAATTCACGTTGTTGAAAGTGCCCTGCTCTGTTTGAATCCCGCCAGTTCTGATGAAATTCAGGTCTGTTGTTATGTTTATTTCGTCTGTCGTCATGTCGGTAGATATCATAATTTCTTTCTTGTCGGTCATGTGGTGGAGAATTTCTTCCTGAATCATAACTGCGTGCTGAACTGTTGCGTCTGAAGTTATTCTGTCTCCCTTGATAATAATTATTTTGGTTCCCATATTGTCTGTTTCTCTGATTGTCTTTGTGATAGTCATTACCGCAGAGAGGTGATCTTTCCCTGTAATTATTACTACTCTGCCAACGGTTGTCATACGGGTGGTGTCTGTTTTGGTCACGATTTACGTTGTAAGAATAGCCTTGTCGTGTCCATTTATTATTTCTTTCGTCGCGGAATTGTGATGGATGTGACCTGTAATTGTTGTGCTCTTGTTTTCGCGTTCCGCGATTGTCAGTGTCAATTTCCAGTTCTTGTAACAGTCCCTGAAAAGCTTCAATGTCGTCTTTGCAACGTCCTGCTAAAATAATATGTCGTAAATGTTCAGGCAGTTTGATTAAGCAAATGCGGATGAGTTCTGAGGGGCTGTATGGGTTTGAAAGATACTGATTCTTATGCAATATGTCTTCAAAATATTTCATAAGACTGGAAAATTCAGATTGTTCGAAACGTTTCATCATTATGATGCTATGTTTTACTCGGTCTTGTCTAGCTTGAGACCAGTACGCTGAGAGGAAGGCATGATAAAATTCTCCTTCACTGTGACAATCGTGAATGACCGATCGCATTCTTACAGCTGATTCATTCTCCAAGTAGCCACACATAAATTCTAACCTGTGCTCCAATGACCAGTTGGGAGGAAAACAATGAGAAAATTGATGAAGCCATGCTTGTGGATGAATGTCGTTGCCAGAATTCTTAAATGTTTTGAATTTACGTGTAGTAATGAACAGCTTATAGTCGAAATCATCGTGTCGGCGAGTCGCACATCGCTCATTGTTACTTCGTTTCGGCGGTTCCATCTCAAAATCCAATACGCCTTGCCAATTTCTTTCATAATTTCCGAAGTGTCCTGTGTTATTATTTTGTGGTTGTTCCGTATTTCTATGTCCCTCTTCCCGTACTGGAGTGCGAGTGTCCTCTGAAATACATAATTCTTGTATTACCTGTGTCAGTTGATCTTGTACTTCCCGGATTTCTCTTTGATGTTGCGTATTAATTTGATTCTGATTTTGTTTGAATTTCCTAATTTGTTCGCACTCTTTCGTGTCATTAAAGACTACTGGTTTTGTGTCATTCAGATTATCATCTACCTTCGTAGATAAATTATTTACCTGATCCGAAATTTCAACTACTTTCTCTGATAATGAACTAATTTCTTCCATGTGTCTTTCTACTGTGTCCTTTAAGTTTTCCTGAGTTTTTGCAAGTTGCGTAACCGAATCGGTAGATGCAACTGAGTCCATTTTAGCTTGCAAGGTCTCGTGATTTTCATGAACAATAGTTTGCAGTTCTTTTATGGCTGCTTCGTGATTCTGTAATGCATTTTCATGACGCGAAAAAATAGCTTGAAAATGCTCACAAATTTGTGTTTTTACGTCGTTACAGACTTTTTGACATTTCGATTCGATTTTATGTAACTCAGTAGTCAAATCTTCACGTGTTTGTTCAAGCGTGGTGTGAAGATTTTGTTCCATTGCGTCTAACTGTTGCTGTGTTTGTCTCTGGTATTGTTCCATTGTGTCTAACTTTTGAAGCTTTTGCTGTGTTTGTCTCTGATTTTGTTCCATTGTGTCTAACTTTTGAAGCTTTTGCTGTGTTTGTCTCTGATTTTGTTCCATTGAGTCTAACTTTTGAAGCTGTTGTCCCATTTGTTGCATTAATTGTAATAATCCGCAAACAGAGATCATGTGAAACTCAGCTCGCCCTATTTGCCCAAGAAATTCACAGTGCCGTAGACACTGGCGAGCAGATTGATGCCGTATTCCTGGACTTCAGGAAGGCATTTGATACGGTTCCGCACTTACGTTTAGTGAAAAAAATACGAGCTTACGGAATATCGGACCAGGTTTGTGATTGGATTCAGGATTTCCTAGAAGAAAGAACACAACATGTCATTCTTAACGGATCAAAATCTGCAGATGTAGCGGTAATTTCGGGAGTACCGCAAGGAAGCGTGATAGGACCTTTATTGTTTACAATATACATAAATGACTTAGTTGACAACATCGGTAGCTCCGTGAGGCTATTTGCAGATGACACGGTTGTCTACAAGAAAGTAGCAACATCAGAAGACTCGTACGTACTCCAGGAAGACCTGCAGAGGATTAATGCATGGTGCGACAGCTGGCAGCTTTCCCTAAACGTAGATAAATGTAATATAATGCGCATACATAGGGGCAGAAATCCATTCCAGTACGATTATGCCATAGGTGGTAAATCATTGGAAGCGGTAACGACCGTAAAATACTTAGGAGTTACTATCCGGAGCGATCTGAAGTGGAATGATCACATAAAACAAATAGTGGGAAAAGCAGGCGCCAGGTTGAGATTCATAGGAAGAATTCTAAGAAAATGTGACTCATCGACGAAAGAAGTAGCTTACAAAACGCTTGTTCGTCCGATTCTTGAGTATTGCTCATCAGTATGGGACCCTTACCAGGTTGGATTAATAGAAGAGATAGACATGATCCAGCGAAAAGCAGCGCGATTCGTCATGGGGACATTTAGTCAGCGCGAGAGCGTTACGGAGATGCTGAACAAGCTCCAGTGGCGGACACTTCAAGAAAGGCGTTACGCAATACGGAGAGGTTTATTATCGAAATTACGAGAGAGCACATTCCGGGAAGAGATGGGCAACATATTACTACCGCCCACATATATCTCGCGTAATGATCACAACGAAAAGATCCGAGAAATTAGAGCAAATACGGAGACTTACAAGCAGTCGTTCTTCCCACGCACAATTCGTGAATGGAACAGGGAAGGCGGGATCAGATAGTGGTACAATAAGTACCCTCCGCCACACACCGTAAGGTGGCTCGCGGAGTTTAGATGTAGATGTAGATGTAGATAACAATGCACTGGTGTCTGAAACATGTTCCTCAGTGCTTTTCGGCAGTGAATTTGCACTGGCAACATTCACATTATGACAAGCGGAAAATATGTCTTGACTCATTTGAGAAAACGGTGTGAACCCAAAACCTGAGCCTACAGTATTTGCAATATTGTGTTCTGTCATTCCCGATTCCTGAGGCGAGCTGTTGCCGACCGATCGATCGATAATACTTCCCTATTCACTAATTGTTTCACAGTGTACACCATTATTTGCAACCCGCTCCATTTCCCTATGCGCAATTACCAAATTACTACTTTGAACATTGGTTAATTCATTACTCTGCGGCGCTAACACACTGCTTTCGTCTTCACTGTCATATCTCAGTTTACTTTGGAGCCTAGTTTTACGTTTTTCACACGCCATAATTGTCACAATATTTCACACGATAACACAGAAAAGCACAATTTGAAGAGCAAAATAAAATAACATAGCAATGGAAATAATGTCTACTTAATTGCAAGCGCAGCTGCGAAATACTTGGTGCAAATCTACATGCATGCCACAACTGTTTTACTGTACAACAATGAAAAACTCCAACTACAAAGGAAATTCTCTCTATAATTACGCGCTAACAATAAACAAAAGCTACACTAATTACACAAACTACAAGAAAAAATTAGAAGATTCCAGTGAGATATCCTTGGCTAAGGGTCGACATATGACACGTCCCCTTTGAAAAATTATACAAGACTGAGCTTAAACTAACACACTATATTTTTAGCGCAACTCAATCTGACTTTCAAAAATCCCTACAATAGAATGGCCCTGACTAACATTAACCTATACCTTTCACAAATCACTTACCTCACAAAAATCTTCGTTACTCGAACTACTGCAATACAGGGAGCGCCACTACTGCCAGCTAAATAACAGATTCAGACTACAGAAGGCACTAACTACTAGTAGGCATAGTTAGCAAATGAAAGATTTTAATAGAGAACAAACATTGTATTTACCTTAATAGTCATAATATATATATCAGTTCATGACATCCAGTCTAACAAATTTCAAAACTCCGCCATCTCTCTCCCCACATTCACCACTGCTGGCGGCTCACCTCCAACTGCGCAACGCTATGCGCTGTTCACATCCAGCTGCCCAACACTACAATGGCAGACAACAATGCAAACTTGCACAGACTGCACACAGCACAGCCAGTGATTTTCATACAGAGCCAATAAGAAAACATAAAAAGCCTACTTACAGGTTCATCACCGTTCCCTTTGGATCCCTACGTAATTTTCATACAAAGCCTACTTACAGGTTCATCACCGTTCCCTTTGGATCCCTACGTAATTTTCATACAGAGCCAATAAGAAAACATAAAAAGCCTACTTACAGGTTCATCACCGTTCCCTTTGGATCCCTACGTAATTCGGTGCTCTCCGTTACATAGATCGAACAGCGGAGGAGTGGTACTCAAGCGTCAACTTTAGGTTACAATATCTCTGGGTGTAATTAACATTTTACAATGCAACAAATGGCACTGATAACGTATTTGTTTATTTGTTCAGATGTGCTAACAAAACTAACGGGGTTCCATTTTAAAAAACGTAGGTTTGTGTTAAAAAACATACTTCCGTGAATTTTGTTATGGCTTGTATTAACCAATTACACTAGACCCTCTCCTCACGTTCGGTCTGTGGAATCGATTCGTCAGTATTTGATGTGGTTTACGAAATATATCCAGCGGTAATGTTAGGTGACTCACTATATATATATATATATATATATATATATATATATATATATATATATATATATATATATGGATCATTTTATTGTTGATTAAACCTTCTGACTTCGTTTCTCGCTTCTCACAATATGTAACACGTAAGTTTACATGTGATTTTTGATGTGTCTTATGCTGCACTTATGACTTCCGTGTAGTAGTCGTAACGTATCCGGTTTTTAGGTGTTATTGCTTCTGATAAACACGAGTTTATATCTGTCGAAATTTCTTGAAGGTTTGAATAAACTTTTGACGTGCAACTGACTGTATGATTTCCTTTGCATCCATAGTTCTACAGTTGCTTATTGCTGCCATGTTCCAGATTTAGGAGTAAAGAAAGAACTGACAGTTTGGGAAAGGTTAACTGCCAGTATCAACACAATGATTACAAACTTGGCTCAGGAAAGTTTGGTGCTCGTGCTAATATTGCAGTTCATTACCTAGTACGAACTTAAAGGACGAAGTAAACACTCGTGATACACCTGACTGAGAGTTGCAGTGCACAGTTAGAAGTAATGTACGGGCGAAAGTGATCTATGGTTTTGCTGGGCCGTACCGTGTGCCTCCCTGCCTAACAGATCACAGGTACCGATATACCTGCAAGAAGTACTGCTGGAGTTCTAGAAACTTATGAAAATTCGTGAAGGAATGCTTTGTCACTGCCATAGCTTGCCTCAAAGTCTCTTGAGTTCCTCTCCAAGACTTTCAGGCATGCTATCGCAGTGAGTTCCTCTCCCACACCATACTGATCAGCGTTCTGGGAAACATGGGTAGGTCGAGCTGGATCAGACACTTGATCGCTGTGGTCTTCGGACTGGCTAGTCTACAGCGCCTTTCATTATTTTAGTGGAAGAAGCGTTGCAAGAGGTGAATTTGTAAAGCCGATGGAAGATCCGGCTATGCAGATTACGGTTGAAGCAGAAATATTTTACTATACACTAAGTGTTTATCGACAAATATCTCTGAACTTATAACAGGCACGCAATTTGTAATCATATTATTCAACAATTTTTGTACTTAATTACATAAGAAACATTAATTCTACTGCAAGAGCTGATTTTGGTTACTATTAACATAGGCCAGCCGGTGTGGCCAAGCGGTTAAAGGCTATAGTCTGGAACCGCGTGACCGCTACGGTCGCAGGTTCGAATCCTGCCTCGGGCATGGATGTGTGTGATGTCCTTAGGTTAGTTAGGTTTAAGTAGTTCTACGTTCTAGGGGACTGATGACCTTAGAAGTTAAGTCCCATAGTGCTCAGAGCCATTTTTTTTATTAACATAGGTACGGTCCATTTCCCCACTGAAACCTCTAAACGTATGTAATGAGAAATACGGATAGAATTATGTAATGAGAAGCATTCTACTTCCTGTCTACACGAGACAAACTTTCCCTATTGATGTTATAAACATAAAAAAACTGCGAGTTTATTACAAATGCTACATTCCATCGTATGGAAAGACGTTCCCACAGTTAAAATATGGAGGAAAGTTCACGACCACTTTCTGCATTTAAAAGGATTTCCGAATGGTATCTGATTGCCAGTGATAAAATACAGCTTTCATTAGATTGCCCTAAGGTATAATTTGTGACATTAATTCTCAAGTCGATGCGTTAATTCACAGATAGACATGTTGTACTGCGACCTAACGTCGAAGACGGCTGGGAAGCATCGATCGCTCATACCCTAATAGTAAAAGACAAAATACAAAGGGCCGTTCTATAAGTAATGCAACACTTGCTTTCTTCTGAAATCAAACAGGTTTTATTCAGTATTCCCATACATCATATTATTTCGCACTCTTTTGGTTATAAAATCCTAATTTTCTGTATTATCTCCATTTAGTGCGACGGCCTTACGCCGCCTCACCGCTGCACCAGTAAACTCCCCATCATACACGCACTGCTTCCCGCAGAGTGCATCGTTCACTGAGCCAAACAGACGGAAACCGGAAGGTGCGAAGTCTTGGCTGTAGGGTCAATGAGGAAGAATGGTCCGAGGTTTTGTGATCTCCTGTCGAGTGTGCAGACTTTTGTGAGGCCTTGCAGTGTCATGGAGGAGGTGTTTCAAGAGAGTGCCTAAACGACTGACTATGCCCATTAATGACTCTTGTCTTGCTACTTGCTCTGAGGATGGCCGGACGATACCCTACCGAAATGTCCGTGGAACAAATTTTATTTAGGCGGCTGCATGTCCAAAATGTAATGGACTATCATTACGCCGAGATAAGTTGAAAAGACTGACATTGCGTCTGTTCACTGGCAGGTCTCTGTAGACATTCTGCAAGGCTTATGAATACCTGTCCGCCAACAGAAACTCAGAGACAGCTCCCTGCTTAAAATGCACTTCGTAACACTAGCCATTTTGAAGCCCACTGACAGCGCCGCCACCCACAGGGACTGCGTGAAACTATACGGGCTCAAACGGGAATATCCCACGATGTCCTACAACAAATTCTACACCGGTCTGAGTGGACGAGCTGTTCTAGGCGCTACAGTGCGGAACCGGGCTACCGCTGCGGTCGGAGGTTCGATTCCTGCCTCGGGCATGGATGTGTGTGATGTCCTTAAGTTAGTTAGGTTTAAGTAGTTCTAAGTTCTAGGGGACTGATGACCTCAGAAGTTAAGTCCCATAGTGCTCAGAGCCATTTGAACCATTTTTTAAAACAAATTCCACATTTCATCACACAGAATTGGGCGACAAAAAAATATGTGTTGCATTACTTATTGAACGTCCCTCATAAACGATATGAACGCAGTATCTTAGAAATTCATATATAATTAACCAATCTGTATGACATCTTACACAACCGCATACACGGCGCAATATCATTATGGAGATTTATCAGTACGACCATTGAATGTGACCACAACGATTTGAGAGGAGCCTTTTTCAAACTTTCCGCAACGTGTCAAACATACTGTTCAGTTAACATAACAATACTTACTTCATCGTCGTATCAGCGTTGAAACAGTTATTTCAGTTCTATGTTTTTCAATGTTCTGTAAAATTTTGTATAAAACGAGTTCAGCATGAGTGTGCTGTTTGCACAAATACAAGTAACCCGCCCCAACTTCACACGGGTTCATTAAGTGTCTGTGGCAGGGTGATTTGTTTATAATATTTTATTGGTGTACACAAATCTTTCTTGTCAGTCAGCCTATCTATTAGTAATAACAGCATCAAACCACTGACAGTAATTCCTGAGACTAACCGTAACATACAAACAGAAGAACGCGGCGTGAGTCTCACATTTATAAAATGTGTACATTCTAGTCAAGTTTCTCTAATTTCTGTAGTTGTGACGACAGTTTACTACATTTCGCGCTAGATACCACCTCTTCTGTAGCTTAGCAGCTCGTAGCTTTCATGATTGTTACGATACGTCACTCTGAATACCAATTAAATGGTTACTGTGAACAACAAATTATGTACACAAACCTTTCTTGTGTATCAGTCTATTAGTAAAAACCGTATCAAAATCCCTACGTTAGTTCCTGCAATTAGCCGTAACACACAAACAGAAAAATGGGGTAGAGGTCATTGATTTAAAGTATCTCTCCGAGAGTGACTGACTTGGTTTCTTATTATCACGATCGTGTCAGCTTCGAATGTCTCGCCGGCCGGGGTGGCCGAGCGGTTCTAGGCGCTACAGTCTAGAACCGCGTGACTGCTACGGTCGCAGGTTCGAATCCTGCCTCGGGCATGGGTGTGTGTGATGTCCTTAGGTTAGTTAGGTTTAAGTAGTTCTAAGTTCTAGGGGACTGATGACCTCAGAAGTTAAGTTCCATAGTGCACAGAGCCATTTGAACCGCATGAGCCTCCGAATGTCTCAAGTGCACCAATATTGTTTTCATTAGCAATTCGGGTTTTAAATAGCAGGCAGATTCTGAATAATTACTACAATTCGTAGCGCTGTCAGTGAGATAGATTTAATGGTGGCTAAATAGACATCGTGCAATTCGGTTATTCGTCTTCATAGAACGAGATTTATCTTGCATTTCCACTGCAAAATGTCTCAGTAACGTATCATGGCTATTATTGGTACAAAATAGAAGATTTTTACACAATATTGGAACAAAAATTATTACTTAAAGAAACTTACTTTGATACATGATGAAAAGTGGGGAGGGAAGAAACAAGTGAAGTAGGTTAGACAAAAATGGATAATATTGTCTAAACTAAGTACTGCAGATTTTACACACTGTAACTGCTGTCTCACATACAACCACATGAAATGTATTCGCAGATACGAATATGGACAACCATCAGCTGTATAACGGAATGACGACAGTGAAAATTTGTGCTGGACTGGGACTCGAACTTGGATTTCCCGCTTACCGAGAGCAGTCGCCTCACAATTAGGCTGTCCGAGCACGACTCACGGCCAAATCCAACACAGTCAACCATGTGCCTACAACTTGTACTCGTACGTCCATTACGTGTATTCCCGTACAGGGGGGACATTTTAATCGACAGTCGTTTGTCCGGTGTCAACGGTTAAACACGGTCCACTCTGATCGTTTTGCTGTGCCACTGAAATACTGAGAGTAGCAGAACAGGACATGAGATGATCATGGACGACGGTAGGACAGCCGGCCGGGGTGGCCGAGCGGTTCTAGGCACTACAGTCTGGAACCGCACGACCGCTGCGGTCGCAGGTTCGAATCCTGCCTCGGGCATGGATGTTTGTGATGTCCTTAGGTTAGTTAGGTTTAAGTAGTTCTAAGTTCTAGGGGACTGATGACCTCAGAAGTTAAGTCCCATAGTGCTCAGAGCCATTTGAACCATTTGAACCACGGTAGGACAAAAACTGGTGTCATCAAACACATCCTCCTAAAAGCCAGGAATATATCCTGTTGATAACTGTTCAGTCGACGTTCGCAAAAAGCTGAATAATCTATAAATGTTTCGCAGGCTATAGTAGGCGTTACACGACATTGGATGTAAACAAATTGAGAACCTCGCAACGCTTACCTCCTCCTCTGGCAGGCACACAGTTCACGACCTTGTTGGCAAAAAGAAGGGAAGAGGATAGACGGAGTAAGGAGAAAAGAAATGTGCGCGGAGAGGGATTACGGTCTGGGCGATTGGTGGGAGCAAATATTTGCGGTGGGAGGCCGGGGTGGGCGGCACCTGCGCGGCCATCTGAGTCAACAGCTGGCGTCGCCTGGCCTGGGCCAGCCCGGCCGTGGCGCTTGTTAGGCGCCATTGTCGCCACCGCTAATTGCCGCCGTTTGTTTCGGCCGGTAAACAGCCCGACAGCGAGTGTTGCGCGGCCTTGCAGCCGTGGCGACCCGCCCAGGAGCGCCTCGCGTACCTGCGTACCCCATCCTGTGCTCTGCGGGTTCACCAAGTAGACGTTTGCTCTGCATTTCTATGAAGGCTTTTCTGTTTGCTACACATACTACAAGATAGTTTTTGGTGCATCATAACTCGTTTGTCACCATCAATCAGACCTGAGACCCAATTCTTTACCACTACATCCATCTGCAGGACTGGCATCCCCCAAGGATGTCGGGCATGGTGGTCTAGAAGTAAAGTGCTTGACTGGAGACCGAGAGGTCGCGGTATCCAATTCCAGCCTCACTTTAGATTTTTCGGTCTGAGTTTTCACCCAGCCTTCACCCCTGAATGACGTAAGGAGTAACCAGAAACAACATGTTAAATTGTAGATCCTCTTTCCCCAATTCGATAATTCAAGTAGGTTAGTGGCACACAAGTCACTGAAGTGGCATCCTATTGAAAGAACTGCACCAGTCTAGTGAGCCATGCAGGATCAGTCCTGCCTCCTCTCCTCAGCTACACGTATGATATGTCCCTGCCACCTGCCGCCAAACTTCTAATATGCCGATGACACGACCTTCCTTGCCTCCACCCGAACCTCCAAGCTTTTCAGTGGTCCTTTCATAACTGTCCCCATAACTGCATCTTCTGGGGCAACCATGGGAACTTCAGAATCAACATCAAATGTCAAGGAATAATCGTATGGCGTTCTATCTTAAGGTACTTCATCATGCTTCTTACATTGGAGCTCAGAGCACCCATAATCCCATTCTCTGAACGCTGAGTGACTTCTTCAGAATAAGGGAAAACTACTGAAGATGGCTCAAGATTTTTATCAGCCACAGATAGCGCCTGAAATCTGTCAGGCAAGTGACCATTCGATCAGCCCCCTGGAAAGTCTTTCGTTACATGCCACCTGATCACAGTTGAGGGGTCAGCCTTAGATACCCATAATCCCACCCTCCCCCACCCACACACATTGGTGACCATTGGTAACAGCTGAAATTGCGTGGAAATAGTCAAAACCGCCTGGAGATGTGAGTGGATGGTTTCCAACTCAGACCGCATCCGAACACAAGAGTCCTATTCATACTAATGCTGCAGGAAATGGCTCTGAGCACTATAGGACTTAACATCTCAGGTCATCAGTCCCCTAGAACTTAGAACTACTTAAGCCTAACTAACCTAAGGACATCACACACATCCATGCCCGAGGCAGGATTCTAGCCTGCGACCGTAGCGGTCGCGCGGTTCCAGACTGAAGCGCCTAGAACCGCTCGGCCACCAACGGCCGGCTGCAGGAAATCTACACTGCACAAACACACCAGAAATTTAAGATTAAGTCACAAAAATATACATATAAAGCTAAATAAGTATCTCGTTTGTGCTTAGAAGCTCATAATAAAGTGTCCAAACAAAAAATCTAACCTCCCAAAGCTACTTGGATTCAGTTTGGCGCCTGGCTAAGCTGTTTACAATTGTCATTGGTGGTTCAGAATAACCAGCAGCCTCACTAAGGGCAGCATAACTCTCATCTACCATGTTACTACACGAAAGTATGCCTCACAAAAAAAGTAAGAGTATGAGTACACAGGGAAAGATAGGTATGTAACTCGCGTCTACTTAGAATGTCGTAATATAATCCACAAATAAACGATCTACTTTCCTGTTGCTGCTCAAAGACGTTGGCGCCTCCCCCTCTCCCTTCGAAGACTATCCCAAAGAAACGTATAGAGGCTCCCTTTTCTAAGCCAGTAAGCCTACACACTCCGCCGCTACCATACAAAAAGATCATTCCACCTGTGTTGCTCCTTGACTCCCCATC
This sequence comes from Schistocerca cancellata, assembly GCF_023864275.1. Lineage (NCBI taxonomy): Eukaryota > Metazoa > Arthropoda > Insecta > Orthoptera > Acrididae > Schistocerca > Schistocerca cancellata. Next base: position 386,731,562 of record NC_064626.1, on the reverse strand, counting down.
TTCTGTCCTATCCTCAACTTCTAGTGGAGCTGACCTTCTAATATCCGCCACCTCAAAATATACTAAATATCATTAAAAATTCAAGGTCTTCAGAAACTTCGTATTTCAAAACGAACTGGTTCGGGTTAATTTTCTTCAAGTTCGTAAACAATTGAAGAATAGGTATGACAGATTAGAAATTGTTTGACACTTCCAATATCAATATTGAAAAATAATTGTTTTGCCTTACCATGTTTCTTAGTGCTGGATACGTCTTCTTTATATTGGCGTCAAAGCGATCTTGAGGTACTTAAAATTCCTGATGAAATACAGAGAGATATTGCGTTTGTCTACTGTTGAGTTTTAGTACCAGTAATGAAAGTCGCTGCTATTCGTAATCACTGTTAACGTGACTGCATACTTTCCAAATAACTGCCCTTCAAATAAACAATTACAGACAATACATAAAATGTGTGAGAAACAAGGCAAATTTTCCCATCTCTCAACCCATTGTACACCGTGTTGGGATTCCTCCACATTCCGTTCACGCTTAAGTGTACCTGTGCACGCTTAGTTTTTTTGTTTCGCGGTCCGTACTGCAACGATGAATAGGAGGCACATACAACAACTTCCCGCAACTACTCGCCAAGAAGAACAAAGATTATACATGTATCAAAGAGATCTTTTACATAACAAATGAATTACTCATCGATAATCATTTCGTTGAAGTAATTTTTTTAAAGTTTATAATCAACAATTTTAATGGCAATGAATTCAAACAGAAATAAATTGAGTAAGTAAATTTCGAAATAAATCAAATATAGGAGAAATAGTTAAGCTTTCCGTAAAATAATAAAATTGTTATTATTATTATTGATGATCCATTTTTGAATATGTACAAGTATTATCTTTTTAAGTGTACAAAACTATTTTATCGATGTCATTAAAATTACACGAAATACAAAATTACAAAATTGGCCAGTTTAGTTACGATCTCCACGAGCTTGCCAGGAGCAGCATCGTCATCTACAATTTTCACGTGCCATACCATCGCCATCTGTATGTTTACTGTACATCGTCAAATCATCAGTATTTAATTTTAGTCATACTATTTTAACAGCTTTAAGTGAAATAATGTATACGTGCATTTTAACACCATTTGGCTGAAGAGCAGCAATACGGCTGCTGCCAGTACGACTCCTCCTCCCTTTTTTTTTTCAAGTCGCGGAAATGTGACGACCAACGAAGTAAACATTACTGCGGAAAGGCGCCGCAGCTGTGCATTTACTTGTAACGAGCCGAGCAACAGTCACGTATATTTCCAGCATTTTGATTCCAAGGGAAGCACCTATTCGCATAAGGTGACCGGTTGAATCATCTATTCGAACTTCTCCGAATTTATCGAGAAGAGTCCGAAGTTTGCCGCAGGTACAGAGCATTTGTGTGAAACAGTTCCTGCTTAAAAATATAGTTTTAAACAGTTTCCTTTAAATGCAGAATACCCCTGAGAAGTTTTAAAGTTGACATTCTCACAATTCAGTCAACACTGAAGAGAATTTTCGTATGCTAATATGCATTGCAAACTGAATTTATTGTGTGACATGAATTGTGTTTGTAATGCTTTTACCGAATAGACACACAGCGACAAAAAAGTGTGAGACTACTGTATCATACGTGTAAAACAAAGCACAACGTTATATTTGTGGAGTTATAGAAAGAATCGCGTTTGGCTGTCAAGAGGCCAATGCGCGAAGCATCTAACGACTATCACAATAGTACGTTGTCGAATAAGCTCTCACACAACCCAAAGAAATACTGGTCATATATAATAGCTGTTAATGGTGCCAAATTTAGTGTCCAAACACTCACGGGCAAGACATGGACTGAAAGTAAAGGGGTAGCAAAGCAGAGGCAGAGAAGCTGAGCTCTTTTTTTAAATGTTCCATTACAAATGAAAATCGATGGGTATTGCCCCAGTTTGATCCTCACACCACCGCAAAGATGTTGTACTCGTAGGTATTAGTATCAGTGGTTTTGAGAAACACCACTTATTCCGACGGAATTCCGGTTAGATTCTATACCGAATTTGGGGCTGAGTTAGTCCTGTTAATCATAATCTACCTTAGATTCATTGAACAAAACCCATGCCTAGTAGCGAGAAGAAAGCAGAGGGCACACTTGTCTTCAAGAACGGTGGCAGAAGTGATCCACAGAACTACTGTCCAATATCCTTGACACTCATTTGTTGCAGAATGTTAGAACATACTCTGAGCTCAAACGTAATGATACCGAGCGAGGTGGCGCAGTGGTTAGACACTGGACTCGCATTCGGGAGGACGACGGCTCAATCCCGCGTCCGGCCATCCTGATTTAGGTTTTCCGTGATTTCCCTAAATCACTCCAGGCAAATGCCGGGATGGTTCCTCTGAAAGGGCACGGCCGACTTCCTTCCCCATCCTTCCCTAATCCGATGAGACCGATGACCACGCTGTCTGGTCTCCTTCCCCAAACAACCAACCAACCAACGTAATGAGAGATCTCTGACAGAATGACTTCCACGCCAGCCAGCATGGATTTTGAAAAGAACGATTATGCGAAATCGAACTTGCACTTTTCTTACATATAGGGGATAAACCACAACTCCACCGACAAAACAGCGGTGGTTATTCAGCGACATTTTCTGAGTATTCTGGTTTAAGGGAAACGTGCCACGTTGCTGAACAATTGCATTCTTGCTCTCATTCATCTTTGCACCGGTATAACAATAAAAATACTTACGTAACACTGCAAATGTCGACGGTGTGTACCGTGTGTCTTGCTTGGAAACAGTTATTCTATTCACTCTTGGTACTTGCGGTTGACAACAGTAAAGTCTACTTCACTCTCAGACTTCAAGATTGCATTCGGTACCTTTTTTCCAGCAGTTAACAGTGACACACAGCACTGTGGGTTTACCGAAATGCATCACGTGTATGAATACACTGAACTCCCTGCAAGAGCGGCACATCGACGCTACGATGACATGTTGACGGCAGCGCCAACACACTAATTTTGCATCTGTTGACGATTGATGCGCTATCTCTGTTTTCGTATTAAAAACTTTTGCACTGTTGTGAAAATATTTTGTACAAACATTTTCAGTTTTGTTAAAATATTTTCACACAGCTAAAGGTAATCAAGGTGACAAACTGAATAAACTTAATTACATCGTAACGAAGCACCGGAGACCAAGAGTCCCTGTTCCAAAATACTCAAAAAGTGTCGCTGAACAGCCTCAAAACTTTGTGCTGGTGTTCTGCTGCACAAGTGGTAGTAGGTTCGTTTGACCCGCGGGAGAGCATCACAGAGATGCTAAAGACACTGAACTGACACTTAAAGATAGACGAAAACTGTCGCGAGAAAGCTTACTTACAAAATTCCAAGAACCAGCTCTAAATATTGGCTCTAGAAATACGCTAGACTTGCTACGTATGACTGCCATAGAGACAGTGAGGACGAGTAATTACAGTGCTCACGGAGACATTTAAGCAGTCATTCTTCCGACGCTCCATACGTGAATCGATCGGGAAAAATTCCTAATAACTGGTACAGTGGGGGGAACCCTCTCATGTAATCCTCATCGATTTGAAGACTAATGATGTGGAGGAGGCTGTAGATAGAAAAGGAACAAGAATCAAACAATAAGTTCGTGAAACTTAAAGAGGCTGTACTGTGAAATAAAAACTAGGCATCCTTTTGAGTCATCAGTTTTCTGGCTGCCTGGTTTTAAGCGGCCCGCCACGAATTCCTCTTCTGGTTGACCGCTTCATATCAGAGTAGCACTTCCACCCTCCATCCTCAAACTTTTCCTGAACATTATCCAGTCCCAGTTTTCCGTACAGTTTTTATCCTCTACAGCTCCTCCGAGCGCCAAGCAGGTTATTTTCTGATGTCTCACCACATGTCCTATCATCATGTCCCTTCTTCTTGTCAGTGCTTTTCATGTGTAACTTTCTTCGCCGGTTCTGTGATGAAGCTCCTCATTTCTTATCTTATCTGCCCACCTAATTTTCAACATTAATCTGTAGCACCAAATAAGTTCCAGTTTTCCCACTTCCATGTTCACTAGCGTATAATACTGTGCACCGAACCTACATTCTCAGAAATTTCTTTATCAAAATAAATTCTATGTTTGATAACAACAAAATTCTCTTGGTCAGAAATTCCCTCTTTACCCTGTACTAGTCCTCTTTTTACGGCCTGCTTGCTCAGTCCGTCATGAGTTATGCGTCTGGCCATACGTGCATTTTTTTCTGTGGAGCTACGAAGGCGTAGTTTGTCACTTTCTTTGACGTTTTTCGCTGTATTTTACTAACTACGTCGTGCTACAGTAGTCGCAAAAAGTTAGGCTTAATCTAGTTTCAGTACGGTTCTTAATACTATAAATTTTGTTTCGCAGAGAAGCATCATTTTTCGTGCGTCGACAGTACTAAAAGATAACGAAATTGTTGCAGCCCTTCACAAAGATTTGTGAGGTGATAATGATGTAACGGAAACAGATGATGATGCAGACGATGATACTGATGCAAATAATGCTAATAATCCTCCAGCTTTAGATTTTCACGTAATTTTTGAAGAAGCTTTAGGTTTTGACGCAATTTAGAAGGCGTTTGATGGAATGTGTACCAGTGGTCCTCGAAATCAGTTTTCTTGAACCTGTAGAGAAATGCGAAAACCAAGAAAGGCCTTGCGGAAGTAAAAAGGTGCCTGAGACCGAAATTATCAGCAGATGAAGAAAGCATCAATGAGTCAATCAAGTTTTTCAGAGGGAGACATTCAATGGTACAACACAACGCAATGAACCCTGTTTAACGCAGATACAAATTTTGGCATATTTCAGGCCAGAAAGGCAATATTATTGCCTTTGATATTCGTCAAGGGGGGGACGAGACTCTGGAGACGGATTATGAAAATTATGTGTTAGGAAAAAGAATAGTTTTTAGTTTAACAAGGTTTTTGTAAAATACAGGAGATAACGTTTTCAATTACGTTGTCCTGTCTGAAATGCTAAAAGTAAAATTTTGGTTTGTGGCATAATGCGGATAAATAAGAAAAGTTACCCACCTGTCCATTCACTTTCTCACGAAATGAAAGGAAGTGTCTTTGATTATAGGATGTAATCCTCTGGAATTCGGATATTTTGTAGGAAGGCAACTAAATTGTGCCCCTCTCCGCGTTACCACGGAAGAGAGCAATGCTCGTGTCCAAAAAGCAAAAAGATGGCACTAAAACCAACATTCAGTTCCCTTCTGCAGTAAAGAACTATAAGTGTATTGTGAGATGTGTGAACCGTGCCGACAGAAATAGATCTAGTTATGGCGACTGAAGCGGATTTTTATTCTATAAATATGTTCCACTTTTGCGGATGTCCTCTTGAGCGAATATTTTGTAACTGCTTACGGGCTGGGAAAAAGATCCGAAAAGTATCTGTAAATGCTTATGAGCTGTATTGTGAGCTGTATGGAAAGATTCCACTTCTGGTGTTTGGGAGAAATGTCGGTCAGGGACTGATGAGTCAGACGAATGCAAAGCACATGAATCCCAGAATTGTAAGGCAAGTTATGACAGAAAACAATACACACTAAGAAAAGGGAAAACATTAGAGATGTTCATTTTGTCATATTTTCAATAAACAGAGAAAGATGTGATGTATGTCGTGAGAGAAAAGTTCAATTTAGACCAAACTGAGTGTTTATTTTGTGGATTATTTCTCTGCTGCATTGAGAATAAATGTAATTCTGCTGAATTCCATTTAGTAATTATGTACTTACCATTATAAAGTCCACTCATATGCAGCGTTTAGTGAGTACTAAAAATTTTTGATTCTTTACTTACGAGAAGTGCTGTTCTGAGAACTGTTGAGCGCAAGCCACTGGAGGCCAAATGTTACTCAAAAGTACCACGTTTGCAAGATCATAAGAAAATACAATTAGAATTCTGAAAGAGGTCACTGTTATTCTTTATTATTCATTGCCGTCATCCATAAAGAATCTGGAGAATTAAGTGTTTTTGATGGTTCAGAAAACAAACAAAAAAAATGGCTCTGAGCACTATGGGACTTAACTTCTGAGGTCATCAGCTCACAGGAGGAGGAAGAACCAGACGAAAGATTTGAAAGAGAGAAGAGATAGGGGAAAATTTGTTGTAGAAGACGACACAATATACTGTGAACATACTAGAGCCTCAAAACTTGTCAGAGACAGCTGGTGGTAAAGTGGAATAATTCAGCTATGACACGAATCATCCTGAAGTATAAAAAACTTGATATATAAATGTCGTTTACGATCGAAAAATGATTCTGAATTGTGTTATGCCACCGAGACAACTACTGTGAACTATTGTCGTTGCTGTAGTACGAGTAGTAAACTGTACTGCATGGTTAGATGCAGTCATAAGTGGTACTGTATCTACGAGCCGGGCGTCAAGTATGTTTGGCTTTGAGAATGAATAAATGGGCGAGCTGTATTATAAAGAGTCGCTCAAAGTTAATACTGAGTGGTGGTTTCTACGACCAGCGGTCGGTTCCTTCTTGTCACGTTCTACGGTGCAGCAGTGAAAATTGGTTTCTTTTTTCTACTGTGTTTTGACAGCTTGACTCTTGGGAGCAAACGTCGCAGTATTATAGGTTCTGGAGTCGCTCCACATGATTTATGGGATTTAGCGTCGCTGTATATTGATCCAGACCAGCGATGAACGGGATAACGAAGCGTGAGCACCAAAGATATGTGCAGCAGTCATCCCAGGTAGGGAGCAGCCAAAACACATCTGTGCAATCATACCATCAGATGTTAATTGGCATTTGCCGACACAAAATTACCGAATATCTATTTAAACTGCGCCAAAAAAATGGGTTCATGTCAGCGTACGGTTTATCTCTGAGATAATTCTCTCGCAGTAGCTCGGCTAATTAAAATTACGTAGCACATATGAGTTATAAATGACTATTCCAATGCAAGCATTTTACATAATTTCTCACGTAACGAAGTGTTTTGACATAGTGGTGTGATTTACGTGGAGAACACTAGTTTCACTACTTTATTACTCTGCAGACATTGCAAAAGTGAAGTATAAATAACGTTTTTTCTTTTTTCATTTTTGGTGGTAGACTGCTTGCTAGCTTTATTGACACTTTGGAAACTGCCTACCCGGATTTTCAGGGACATTTATTAGCACGTGAACATTACTCTCAAATATTGCTAAAGAGTTTATCTACTTGTGTGAATAACTTATATGTATTCACTTGGTGGGTGGTATCCGTGTTTTGTGGTCGCAGCCTCGGTGAGACGACGAAGCGTATAGAAATGACAGATGTTTGTTTGTAGTACCCTATGCAGGGTGTTACAAAAAGGTACGGCCAAACTTTCAGGAAACAATTCTCACACACAAATAAAGAAAATATGTCCGGAAACGCTTAATTTCCATGTTAGAGCTCATTTTAGTTTCGTCAGTATGTACTATACTTCCTCGATTCGCCGCCAGTTGGCCCAATTGAAGGAAGGTAATGTTGACTTCGGTGCTTGTGTTGACATGCGACTCATTGCTCTACAGTACTAGCATCAAGCACATCAGTACGTAACATCAACAGGTTAGTGTTCATCACGAACGTGGTTTTGCAGTCAGTGCAATGTTTACAAATGCTGAGTTGGCAGATGCCCATTTGATGTATGGATTAGCACGGGGCAATAGCCGTGGCGCGGTACATTTGTATCGAGAAAGATTTCCAGAACGAAGGTGTCCCGACAGGAAGACGTTTGAAGCAATTGATCGGCGTCTTAGGGAGCACGGAACATTCCAGCCTATGACTCGCGACCGGGGAAGACCTAGAACGACGAGGACACCTGCAATGGACGAGGCAATTCTTCGTGCAGTTGACGATAACCCTAATGTCAGCGTCAGAGAAGTTGCTGCTGTACAATGTAACGTTGACCACGTCACTGTATGGAGAGTGCTACTGGAGAACCAGTTGTTTCCGTACCATGTGCAGCATATGCAGGCACTATCAGCAGCTGATTGACCTCCACGGGTACACTTCTGCCACTGGTCCATCCAACAATGTGTCAGTCCTCATTTCAGTGCAAATGTTCTCTTTACGGATGAGGCTTCATTCCAACGTGATCAAATTGTAAATTTTCACAATCAACAGCAATTGTGCAAATACGTCATCAACACAGATTTTCTGTGAACGTTTGGGCAGGCATTGTTGGTGATGTCTTGATTGGGCTCCATGTTCTTCCACCTACGCTCAATGGAGCACGTTATCATGATTTCACACAGAATACTCAACCTGTGCTGCGGGAACATGTGCCTTTACAAGTACGACACAACATGTGGTTAATGCACAATGGAGCTCCTGCACATTTCAGTCGAAGTGTTCGTACGCTTCTCAACAACAGATTCGGTGACCAATGGATTGGTAGAAGCGGACCAATTCCATGGCCTCCACGCTCTCCTGACCGCAACCCTCTTGACTTTCATTTATGGGGGCATTTGAAAGCTCTTGTCTACGCAACCCCGGTACCAAATGTAGGGACTCTTCGTGCTCGTATTGTGGACGGCTGTGATACAATACGCCATTCTCCAGGGCTGCATCAGCGCATCAGGGATTCCATGCGACGGAGGGTGGATGCATGTATCCTCGCTAACGGAGGACATTTTGAACATTTCCTGTAACAAAGTGTTTGAAGTCACGCTGGTACGTTCTGTTGCTGTGTGTTTCCATTCCATGATTAATGTGATTTGAAGAGAAGTAATAAAATGAGCTCTAACATGGAAAGTAAGCGTTTCTGGACACATGTCCACATAACATATTTTCTTTCTTTGTGTGTGAGGAATGTATCCTGAAAGTTTGGCCGTACCTTATTGTAACACCTTGTAGATTAGTAAGCGCTGCTGGTATAGGCAATACCAAAATTTCGTGTAACAACTATTCGTACATCCGAAGAGTAGCATCAATAGGAACCAGTTAAAGGACACCAGAAGCAGTTACTACTGTTACTGTCTGCAGGCGTTGTCAAATCATTCAACGAATGTTGTCGGCAAGTCGTTAATCTCCAATGTATTACGCTTTGTAAGTAGGCTGTTTATGTTTTCTTTATGTAAGTAGGCTATTTATGTTTTCTTTATGTAAGTAGGCTGTTTATGTTTTCTTATTGGCAACGTTACGTAGCGCTCTATATGAAAATCACTGGCTGTGCTGTGTGCAGTCTGTGGCTAGTTTGCATTGTTGTCTGCCATTGTAGTGTTGGGCAGCGGCAGCTGGATGTGAACAGCGCATAGCGTTGCGCAGTTGGAGGTGAGCCGCCAGCAGTGGTGGATGTGGGAAATGAGATGGCGGATTTTTGAGTACAGACTGGATATTATGAACTGCTATGTATATTATGCTTTTTCTACACTATTAAGGTAAATACATTGTTTGTTCTCTATCAAAATCTTTCATTTGCTAACTATGCCTATCAGTAGTTAGTGCCTTCCGTAGTTTGAATCTTTTATTTAGCTGGCAGTAGTGGCGCTCGCTGTATTGCAGTAGTTCGAGTAACGAAGATTTTTGGTGAGGTAAGTGATTTGTGAAAGGTATAGGTTAATGTTAGTCAGGGCTATTCCTTTGTAGTGATTTCTGAAAGTCAGATTGCGTTGCGCTAAAAAAATATTGTGTGTCAGTTTAAGCACAGTCTTGTATAATTGTTCAAAGGGGATGTTTCAGCTTCTTTGTTGTTTATGAAAGTGAAGGTCACATACTGGCCCCGATATACCAAATCAGCGCAGTCTCCATCTGTAATTACGGAATTTTCTGTCTTGCTTGTACATGTGCTTTGCCATAATAACAGGAACAGGGCGAGGGCCGCAGTGAAAGAACCGACTACTCGGAAGTGTCCTGTACACGTCGGTGAGGACGCACGCTCCTCAAGCAGTGCAAAGCCGGTTTACAGACTGCGTTTCAAACTCAGCGTGTCGCTAACCGACGTCGGAAAATAGAGTGAGGGCTCTGGCTGAACTGGTGGCTGTATTTTCGCAGGCCGAACAATGGGCGAAGTATCAATTGAGAGGCCGGCGGCTGCGCACGCCCCCGCCCTGCGCTCAGCCCTTTCCAAACAGAGACGCGCGCCCGCCGACAATTGCAAAACACTCATCCTGCCCACCCCAGGCACCAACCCCTGCTCCTGCTGCAGTCTGGCCGCGGGCACGCTCCCCGCCCCGCGAGGAACACCCTCCCCGCTATCTGCTGTCTCCCGGGCTGCGAACTGGCGACAGATGCGCGTGCAGAAATGTTGCCGCAGCCACCACGGGGACTGCCGGCAATGCAAGTGGCGGGCATAACAAAATGAAATGGAAAAATACCGTCTCCACTACACATGTAAATGACAGGCTCAGTAAGTGTGTGTGTGTGGGGGGGGGGGGGGGTTGTATAACCACCGCCTAATACGGGCAGGTCCTCTACCAACTGAGCTATCCAAACAAGGCTTACTTACCGCCTCCAAACGTCTACTTCAGCCAATAAGACTCCCACTTTCCAAACTTCGCAGAAGTTCTGCTGAGAGACTAGCACTCCTGCAAGAGAGGATATTGCTGAGACATAACTTAGCCACAGCCTAGGGAACTGTTCCCAGAATAGATTTTCGCTCCCCACTTGCTCGCGAAAGGCAAAGATCCCAGGTTCTAGTCTCAGTCCAACATACATTTTCCTTGCCGATTTTGTGTCTTTATTTGTTGATATTCACAACCATACTTTTCTCCGTATGTCGCAATTTCCGAGGTTGTGGTTAGGGTAGGACCTAATAGTACAGCTTCAACTGCTGTGAGTGAAACGAGCAGCAATAACTTATAAATTGTGATTTTCGATTATCATCCGGTGGTAACCCTTTACCACACCTCCTCCTTCCTTTTAAACCTTGTGACAGATTCGTCTGTAGCGAGGCCTAAGGTCCATGTTAGGTTGTAATGTGGTAAGTTCATTGTAAGATGGGGAACCCACCGTATGTAAACACCACATACATCTACTTCTACGTAGATGCTCTGCAACACTCTGGCAGGGGGTTCATCGAACCACCTTCACAATTCTCCATTATGCCAATCTAGTATAGACCGCGGAAAAAACGATCTTCCCGTGCGAGCTCTGATTCCCCTATTGTATTATGGTGATCGTTTTCTCTCTTTATAGGTCGAGTTAACAAAATATTTTCGCATTCGGAGGAGAAAGTTGATGACTGAAATTTCGTGAGAAGATTCCACCGAAACGAAAAACGCCTTTGTTTTAATGATGTCCATCCCAAATCCTGCAAAATTTCAGTGACACTCTCTCCCCTGTTTCGTGATAATACAAGACGTGCTGTACTTCTTTGAACTTTTTCGATGTACTCCATTAACCCTATCTGGTAAGGATCCCACACAGTAGTATTCTAAAAGAGGACGGACAACCATAGTGTAGGCAGTATCTTTAGTAGATCTGTCACATTTTTTAAGTGTCCTGCCAATAAAACGCAGTCTACGGTTAGTCTTCCCCACAACATTTTCTGTGTGTTCTTTCCAATTTAAATTGTCCTTAATTGCAGTTCCTTGGTATTCCGTTGAAATAACGGCATTTAGATTTGACTGACTTATGGTGTAACCGAAGTTTAACGGACTTCTTTTAGCACTCATGTGGATGACCTCACGCTTTTCGTTATTTAGGGTCAACTGCCAATTTTCGCACCATACAGGTCTCTTTCCTAAATCGTTTTGCATATCTGCCCTAAATCATTTTTCAATTTGTTTTGATCTCTGATGATTTTAATAGTCGATAAACGACAGCGTCATCCGCAAAGAACCTAAGCTAGTTGCTCACTTGTCTCTCAAATCGTTAAATAACAAGTCTGTTTGCGTGGCCATCATCCACACGCACGCATGTACACGAACACACACACACACACACACAAATATAAAGAGAAGACAAATAAACAAACTTTACTTTGCAGAATATACTTTGTTAGATTGGCAACATGTACGCAAACAAACCAAATAGGAATAGACGTAGGGGAACATGAAGTAGTTACGACTATTAATCACATTTTTCGGTATATTATCAACAGCCAGTGACAGAAGTGCTCCACAGCAATTAGCGCAATAAACAAAAATTGTGAAGAAAGAAGTTCGTAACGTGAAAATGTGCGTACGTTTCGTGAGTAAATCATAATGCGACCGCCAGGATGTAACAGATGTCAGGAAATGCAGATGCCAGCTAAAAATTCGAACAATTGTTAGTAATAACCTATTTACGTAAAAAATAAGACCTGAACTGTTTTATAATCTACAAAGATCGCGTATCAAAACAAATCTGTATCATTCTAGATTCCAGTGAACATACCTTAAAGGAAAAGACGAAATGCTCCTGTAACAAACGAAATAAATTGAACAAAGAAAAGCAAAAAATGATTGTGATAACAGATTAACTTGAATCCTACTCTGAGGTCTATGTTTGTCGTTGCAATCACCTACTTGTATGTCTCACTACCGACTTTCCACAGTTTCTGAGGACTCAGTTAACATAAGACCTAATAGCATAAAAACCACTTAACGTCATGACGAATGCTGTCGCAAATGCTAGTTCTCTAAATTTCCTCAAGTACGTTCATCAGTCAAAGGGTGCCCATCTACGTTAACGAAGCGTTTCCATAACGGTCTCGTACTGTTCAAAGATACCACTGTAGCAGCACGTGCCTGAATCGCTTCAATGTGTTTCTTTAATTCAACCTGGTGGATATCCCAAATATTCGAGCAGTATTCAACAGGCAGACGCTTCAAGATAGCCGGCAACTGCTTCGCGAAAGCGTATTTACAATGTTTCGAAAACGTGAATTATGGGGTAGCTCTCTTTGAACCCCTGAAAAATCGGCGATTTTAGTGGTTTTTTTGCAAGTAAAGTAAAATATAAAACTAAAACCGATGATATTGTTTCATCCCTTACTCTTTTGTCTTTGGAGTGCACATGGGGGTTTTTTAGGTTAGAGAATCCCCTCCCTAGGCCCGACAAGACGCCTCCTGAGACGCGGCAAGATAGGAGTAGGCAAAATGCAACAGGGAATAACAATATTAATGTGCTAATAGTAAACTGCAGGAGCGTCTATAGAAAGGTCCCAGAACTGCTCTCATTAATAAACGATCACAACGCCCATATAGTACTAGGGACAGAAAATTGGCTGAAACCAGACGTAAACAGTAACGAAATCCTAAACTCAGATTGGAATGTATACCGCAGAGACAGGCTGAACAGTGAAGGGGGAGGCGTGTTTATAGCGATAAGAAGTGCAATAGTATCGAAGGAAATTGACGGAGATCCGAAATGTGAAATGATTTGGGTGAAGGTCGCGGTTAAAGCAGGCTCAGACATGGTAATTGGATGTCTCTATAGGCCCCCTGGCTCAGCAGCTGTTGTGGCTGAGCACCTGAAGGATAATTTGGAAAATATTTCGAGTAGATTTCCCCACCATGTTATAGTTCTGGGTGGAGATTTTAATTTGCCGGATATAGACTGGGAGACTCAGACGTTCATAACGGGTGGCAGGGACAAAGAATCCAGTGAAATTTTTTTAAGTGCTTTATCTGAAAACTACCTTGAGCAGTTAAACAGAGAACCGACTCGTGGCGATAACATATTAGACCTTCTGGTGACAAACAGACCCGAACTATTTGAAAAAGTTAACGCAGAACAGGGAATCAGCGATCATAAAGCGGTTACGGCATCGATGATTTCAGCCGTAAATAGGAATATTAAAAAGGGTAGGAAGATTTTTCTGTTTAGAAAAAGTGACAAAAAGCAGATTTCAGAGTACCTGTTGGTCCAACACAAAAGTTTTGTCTCAAGTACTGATAGTGTTGAGGATCAGTGGACAAAGTTCAAAACCATCGTACAATATGCGTTAGATGAGTATGTGCCAAGCAAGATCGTAAGAGATGGAAAAGAGCCACCGTGGTACAACAACCGAGTTAGAAAACTGCTGCGGAAGCAAAGGGAACTTCACAGCAAACATAAACGTAGCCAAAGCCTTGCAGACAAACAAAAATTACGCGAATCGAAATGTAGTGTGAAGAGAGCTATGCGAGAGGCGTTCAATGAATTCGAAAGTAAAGTTCTATGTACTGACTTGGCAGAAAATCCTAAGAAATTTTGGTCTTATGCCAAAGTGGTAGGTGGATCAAACCAAAATGTCCAGACACTCTGTGACCAAAATGGTACTGAAACAGAGGATGACAGACTAAAGGACGAAATACTAAATGTCTTTTTCCAAAGTTGTTTCACAGAGGAAGATTGCACTGTAGTTCCTTCTCTAGATTGTCGCACAGATGACAAAATGGTAGATATCGAAATAGACGACAGAGGGATAGAGAAACAATTAAAATCGCTCAAAAGAGGAAAGGCCTCTGGACCTGATGGGATACCAGTTCAATTTTACACAGAGTACGCGAAGGAACTTGCCCCCCTTCTTGCAGCGGTGTACCGTAGGTCTCTAGAAGAGCGTAGCGTTCCAAAGGATTGGAAAAGGGCACACGTCATCCCCGTTTTCAAGAAGGGACGTCGAACAGATGTGCAGAACTATAGACCTATATCTCTAACGTCGATCAGTTGTAGAATTTTGGAACACGTATTGTGTTCGAGTATAATGACTTTTCTGGAGACTAGAAATCTACTCTGCAGGAATCAGCATGGGTTTCGAAAAAGACGGTCATGTGAAACCCAGCTCGCGCTATTCGTCCACGAGACTCAGAGGGCCATAGACACGGGTTCCCAGGTAGATGCCGTGTTTCTTGACGTCCGCAAGGCGTTCGATACAGTTCCCCACAGTCGTTTAATGAACAAAGTAAGAGCATATGGACTATCAGACCAATTGTGTGATTGGATTGAGGAGTTCCTAGATAACAGGACGCAGCATGTTATTCTCAATGGAGAGAAGTCTTCCGAAGTAAGAGTAATTTCAGGTGTGCCGCAGGGGAGTGTCATAGGACCGTTGCTATTCACAATATACATAAATGACCTGGTGGATGACATCGGAAGTTCACTGAGGCTTTTTGCAGATGATGCTGTGGTGTATCGAGAGGTTGTAACAATGGAAAATTGTACTGAAATGCAGGAGGATCTGCAGCGAATTGACGCATGGTGCAGAGAATGGCAACTGAATCTCAATGTAGACAAGTGTAATGTGCTGCGAATACACAGAAAGATAGATCCTTTATCATTTAGCTACAAAATAGCAGGTCAGCAACTGGAAGCAGTTAATACCATAAATTATCTGGGAGTACGCATTAGGAGTGATTTAAAATGGAATGATCATATAATGTTGATTGTCGGTAAAGCAGATGCCAGACTGAGATTCATTGGAAGAATCCTAAGGAAATGCAATCCGAAAACAAAGGAAGTAGGTTACAGTACGCTTGTTCGCCCACTGCTTGAATACTGCTCAGCAGTGTGGGATCCGTACCAGATAGGGTTGATAGAAGAGATAGAGAAGATCCAACGGAGAGCAGCGCGCTTCGTTACAGGATCATTTAGTAATCGCGAAAGCGTTACGGAGATGATAGATAAACTCCAGTGGAAGACTCTGCAGGAGAGACGCTCAGTAGCTCGGTACGGGCTTTTGTCAAAGTTTCGAGAACATACCTTCACCGAAGAGTCAAGCAGTATATTGCTCCCTCCTACGTATATCTCGCGAAGAGACCATGAGGATAAAATCAGAGAGATTAGAGTCCACACAGAGGCATACCGACAATCCTTCTTTCCACGAACAATACGAGACTGGAATAGAAGGGAGAACCGATAGAGGTACTGAAGATACCCTCCGCCACACATCGTCAGGTGGCTTGCGGAGTATGGATGTAGATGTAGATGTAGATGTAGATGTAAGAACTCAATTTTGTGTCCACATTGGACTCTCTCTGTAAACGCTGAACCGGATGGAAGGACCCTTGCAGCCGGAACGTTGGTCATCGGCGGGAATTCCAGAAACCCTCCTATGGGACAAATATTAAGTTTTTACAAAATGCTAACGTTTTGAAACAAACGACATTTTCTTCGCTCACGAAATCGAGCCAAAAGCGTCCACCGAAAATAGAGTTTTCAAGATACAGCTAAACGGCTACGTAGAAATCTGGCATCAAATTCGGAGAAAAATCGTATGTACCGTTCTCAAGTTATGTTTCCAGCCAATTTTAAATATACGGTTTCGAGGAAAACGCGTTCATACCTCTACTCAGCGACACGTGAACTATACAGGAATCCTTTGAGATCCGAAAAGAGGTCCTCCTCCATCGTTTTGATGGCCAAGGTGGTCATACGGTCCTCTTTGGCAACTTCTCTCATCCGCTGCTCTGTTCACTCGACACGCTTTTCGTCAGCTTTGGTGCAGAAGATGCAACACGCTGTTCCGAGTTCAAGTTCGAGCACGTTCATAATTTCCATACTGCCCGTTAGGCCGTCGTTGAAATTAGGTATCGACTATTTTGTTCTCGGTGTGAATAGTTTTAATCGCCTTGTAACCAGAATACGGAGTTTATGGCGAACTTGTGATGAACACAGCCAAAAGAAGGAAAAAAAGAACGACTTTTGAAAATTTTCATAGCGGACTTTCTCCATAAGTGAGGAATCTAGAAATATATTTCAGCCTCCCATACATCGTTGCCGTACGGACCGCGAAACAAAAAAATTACAGCGTGCACAGGTACATTTAAGCCGTCATTCTCTTGCGTTACATACGTGAACGGAATGTGGATTTGCCATCCAATTAACGGTGGTATGCGGAGTGCGGATGTACTCGTAGAAGCAAATGTAGAAGGATGCGTCGTACGAGTCTTCCTACACGCTCTTATTTGTAGGAACGGTACACTTCGTAGGATTCTCCCAATAAATCGTTATCGACCATTCGCTTTCGCTGTAACAGACATTAAGTACCCGTTCCATTTCACCAAATTACGCCTATATGTATAAATAATGTAACTGAGTCAAGTAGTACGCGGCCAATACTACGCTACATTACAACATTTCGCTACGTAACGCTGTTAAGTCAAGGTCGGCAAAGAAGATATTGACTGGTAATCCAACTACTCCTGTACTTACGGGATTGTGTGAATAAATGTCGACCCAATACTCACTTTCATAGTAAGACATATCAGTCTCAGCTGCTACTCCATGTGATAACATCTGAAGGGTTTCTGTGCCAAAATACGTACCCCATGAATTTAAGCAGCCAAATTGTTCTTTGCACTTCCCAGACTAAAGTATGCAGATTTAGTGTATTTATTTGTTACTGCAGGTAAACTTCATTGACAAGAAACTCAGTTTAACATTCGGTTAAATATTCCTGCAGGCAGAGCTTAGCTCCTCAACAGGCTGCTAGCCTTACACCATGGTCAGCAATGCTCAGATGGGTACTCCTAAGCAGCCACCTAGAACGGTAAATGTCACACTAATTTACTGCCGATTATGCGCACATTAAATGTGGGTCTACCCATCCCTATCATCATAAGTTCCACTTCAAGGGAAAGAAAAAACTGCTGAAACTGACCTTCTTCGTCCTGTTCTTACAGGACACCGAAGCCTAGCCCCCGCACTTCACAAGGTCTGCCAAATGCTTCCTGAAATTTAGGGTTCATTTCCTCCTAAATCAAACATTTCTACTGAAACGAATTTTTCAACATGAAACTCACAGTACCAAAGAATGTCTCACTGTGATCTATGAAATCGAATTGTCGCGTTTACTAGAAACTGTTGTAAGACGTCGCGGTCTCCTGACTTTCATTGCTTACATGTTCCGCCCTCCCAATCATGTTCCGCACATCAAGACGCTTCATTCGAACCCAAACTCGATAAGATAAAGTCAATGTTGTATGAATTCATGTAAACGATATGCAATTGACAAGCGAGCGCACCGTGGTTGAAATACTCGAGGCTTAAAAGCAAATCCTGCTACATTGTGTGGGAGCGGCCAGCCTACGCATTTTTTACACATAGCACGCAGTTTCAGAGATTTTCACAGGGAGACAGCAAACACCAAACGCCAAAGCTACAAGTTTCCGGATTGGTCGCCTTAAACAAAACGTCATTCTCCCTTTTTAGAAGAGCAATGCTGATTAGCAGACGATAGTTCTGACGCCTTGAGCTGAAGGAATAATGGAAGAGACCGAAAGATATACCCCTTCACGTCTGGCGTGGAGAGGCGCCGTTCTGTTGTCGCTCTCGGAGCGAGAACACGCAACGAGAGCGTGCGCGCTCGTAAGTGTACTCAAAGAGCGAGGAACAAGTCTCTCATTAGTACTTCACTGGGAGAGCACCTCTGTCGAGAGCGAATCGAAGGGCGACTCTATATTGAGTCCTTGCGATTAAGCATTGTTCACTGTGTTGGTCGACACACTTATTGTGCAGTGTGAACGGACAGAGTTATAGTTAAACGCCTGCGAGCGAATTTTGAGTGGCATCGCGGTGGACTGGTTATCTGACCGGTGTACCACGCCAATAGTTTGACTAGGGGCGAATAGGAACCATTGACTTCATCAAGGCATAGGGAGAGTTTGATTGGCGAAGGTCAATACAGATAGAACGAGAGTTATCTTATTTGTCAGCAGCGAGTGGCGCAGACAGCAGTCATCGAAGCTTACGGTATTGTGCGCTACAACTATTGTGAGCCCCATATTTCCTCCACAACTGTACACTTCACTGCATTTCACACGCGACAGCCTCGACTGTAATTAGCAACATTCTAAAGGATAATTATTCAAGTTGAGTGGGCGTGCCTCTCAGCCATTCTGCCAAGTTAACTACCATCTCACACTTTGTGTAGAAATTTCATTAGCGAATCCTATACTTGAAAGATAACTTCACATTCCGAAAAGAACCAGGATATAACTTTTTCAATTCATAACTAAAAGTATCATTGTGATGTCTCAGAATTTTTGCAAAATAAATAATAATTTTCGTTAGTTCCATGTTTTTCTTACACTAACTAGCACTTCTACAGTACCCAAGTATCCCACTAGTTACGTAAGAAATTTTGTGAATTTTTGTGTCATTTCCTTACTAAGGACGACTACAGAAGAAATACTTGAAGTTTTTTACTTGAAGTTTTTTAGGCATTTCTCTTTAGAACGTTAGGAGGGAAATTGCATCTTGCAGGAGCCACAGGGTAAAGGGTACATCTCAGATTAATCCGTTGCGCAGAATAACAGATCAACCCCACATACCTCAGAAAATGGCGACGCTGCCAGGATAGGTAAAATAGGTGAGCTGCCAGGACAGGTAAAATAGGTAAGCTGCCAGGATAAGTAAAATAGGTAAACTGACAGGATAGGTAAAATAGGTAAACTGCCAGGATAGGTAAAATAGGTAAGCTACCAGGATAGGAAAGTGTCATGATAGTTAGGTACGGCAGGTCAAAGCAGTAGCACTTTGAAGAACTTTCTTTCCTGTATTAAATAGCTATTTGCAAAGATTGAGATCAGAATAGATACAGGTGGTGAAGAAAGCAGAATTGTAGGGAAAAGGGCGTGTGTTATTGTGTTGGAAAATTTTGCATTTTCTACTATTTTTGTGTAGCTGTTAGGGTATAGAATTTTCAGGTGATAGGCACAGACGCAGAATGACGCAAAGACGCAGTCTGACGCAGCATCACATAAATTAGAATTAAGAAATAACATTTTTCTCCCTTTGCAAGCGCACAGGTAGAGATTGGAGACTGTAGCAGAGCAGACAGAACATTAGCCGAGAAGTCACGACGTTGTTGTTGTTGGTTCAACCAACTGGTAAGTGGTCAGACAGTTTTGTAGATAGGGTTGTGGTGTGTTGAAAGAATTTCCATGTTAACGAGAGCACAAGCCAAAAGGTTACGTGAGAGACAGCAAGTAGCCAAGATGGGGGAGAATCAACCAGATAGACAGCAAGTAAACGAGCTTATTGAGAATAGGACAGAAGGTGAACCTGAAAATAGGACAGACGGTGAATCAGAGAATAGAACAGTCGGGGAGCAGCAGAATCAGCAGGCTCAGTTAGACTGGGATAAAATTGAGACAGATCAGACACATTCTGAGCCAGAAATAGACAGCCCACGTAGGAAATGTCAAAGATTAGAAGCGAAACGAGCACAGGAAACGCGTTTGTTTGGCGCATATTCAGGGACAGAATATGCGTCAATACAGTCAATGAACCGGCAGTTAGCTAACGTTCAAAGAGAAGTAGACAGTGAGGAAGAGGGGGAACATGTAGTATACGTCGAACTTATCGTACACATTTTAAATATGCCCCAACAGCAGACACAGAATTTTGCGGAGTTACGAGCGCCACGAAAAGGTTCCGTAACAGACGCAACTGTACCTGCAAACACAAGACATACACAACAGAGAGGGCAGAATGCGAAGTTGTTTGCGTCACATAATGGTTAAATGACAAACGCAACTAGTCCTCAACGCAGACAGCACGGGTTATAGCAGTTATCAAACTTAGAAACGCCACAGCATAGCCCAGTAAACGACGTAATTGTCCGAGTAGAAAACAATAGCTCGAGAATACACAGTTCAGCAGAAGGTAGTGTTACAGGACAGGACGCGATCATGGAGATGTTACAAAAAATGAACGCTAGTATGACGAAACAGAATCAGGATATTAATAATATTAATACACAGATGATAAAACAGTGTCAGGAATTGAAACAGGATAATCAGGAATTGAAACAGGATAATCAGGCTATTAAGACACAGATCCAACAGGTCAAAATTCAGATGGAAGAAGGGATCGCTAGAATTGATAGTCAGATCACTCAGATAAACAAAGACGCGAAAGAATCTAGAGAAAGAATTCAGGTACTAACACAAGGTCAGCAGCAATTACGCACTGACGTGGACAAGGTCCAATTGGACATCGTAAACGTTGACAAAAAGGTGGAACGTTTTACGAAAAAAGCCACTCGAACAGCAATACAAATTTCGGAAGAACAAGCAATTCAAAGCAAGGTCGCAAAGGTTGCACTGAAAAAGTATGATCAGCGGATTAATAAAATAGAACTTGAAAACAAAGATCAGTTTGAAAAGCTTCGAACAGAGTTGATACTAACTATCGAAGAAAAGATCAAGGCTGATTACATCCGTAGCGAAACAACTGACGCGTCAAGCATTAATTCAGTACACGAACACGCGCCGTCTAAGAAAGTTCAAGTAGAACCAAGGCTAGACGTAACACTCGCGCAAAATTCGAAACAGAAAACCCCGATTAAAGTAATACATGACATGCCACAGGTCCAGGCACAGTACCTAGAAAAACGGAACACATACATTCAGCCGATACCAATCGAAAGACAGGCAACTGAACCAGTAAATCCAATGACACAACATAATAGCAGCACAGATACTATACCACGAACGAGAGTAGAAACACACGAACAACACTTTTGTTCACCAATGATACGATATCACGCGGATATGAGTCAGGAAATTGAGAATAGGCAGACAGGCAGTAGATTACCAGAGAATAAACACGACGACACAAGCAATGGCAGATTATTTGAGTCCATGAATCAGCCACAAACTGGATTTATGAAAAGATATGAAACAGACCACTTCATTACAGTTAGAAAATTTCAACATTTCAAGGAAGAAGGCGGTAGCTTGCATGCACGCACATTCATTGACCAGTTTCAAGTAGGCTTACCAAACCACTGGAGCGTAGCTCACAAACTTGAATTCATTTGTGCACACGTGTCAGGGACAGTAGCACAGGTGATGCAAAAGATCGCGGCTACCTGTACGTCTTACCTACATTTCAGAACAGCATTTCACGAAAGATATTGGTCCAAGGAGGCGCAAAACAAAATTAAATACGAGTTACTTCAAATGACACCATATGAAAACTCGGGAGAGAAAAGCGTGATAAAATTCTTTGATACAATGGAGAAATAGAATCAATGCCTAGACAGACCATACAGTAACGGAGAGCTGATATGTCTGTGTAGAATGAAATTACCGGTAAAGTATCAACAGGCGACAGTAGGAAAAAATGAAAATACCAAAGAATTCAAAGAGGTTTTAAGGGAACTTGAATTTATGTTTAAAGAAGACGAGGTGAAAGAAAAAAGAAAGGAAAGAGAACAGCAAAAGGAGAGGACTAGGAACGAATATTCCAATAATAATAATAATAGTAATCCTAACACCAATAATTTCAGACAATTTAACAGACAAGGACAGTGGCACAATGGACACAATTGGCATAGAAACGATAACCAGAATAATTGGTACCGAAATAGGAACGGTAATGGACACTCATACAGTGGCGGATATGGATTTAGGAATCAAAATGCCAACGGTCAAGGGTACTTTAAAAGAGGTCACGATGTTAGAAACAGCAACTGGCGAGACCAGAGCGCGAATAATTGCCGAGGAAATTATGGTCCACAGAGACAAGAACAACACAGCAAAGAGAAACCAGAAGTAGAAGTTAGGCCACCGAACACTGAAAAACATAAAGATTGAATTGAAAAAATGAGGAAGAGGTTAGGCAAACTAACGTCCACCCTATTTTATACTAACCACTAAATAAAAGTTAAACACATAACAAAAACACAGAACATCTCATTATATTTCCTACCGTTAATTCAGAAATAGTTTCCCTCTGATGCTACGCAAAACGCTCTGGCAATTAAGATGAGACTGTCCAGTTTCTAAGGATAGTCTGCGTGCACTGCAACTTCCAGACTGCAACTGCAGAAGGTGAAACGTAGGCAGAAAGATGTCTTCATCACTGATGAGGATTCAGATGCAGTGCATACAGACAAAATTTCACGATTCGCCTTCCGCGATCTGGACGTCACAGTCATGACTGCGTCCCCATCGCTCTTCTAATAAAAATCGCCCAAGTATCACTATGCAAGTTCTTTCTCTCCAGCCTTAGAACCAATGTGAAAAGTAAGTAAGAACAGATTTGTCGTGTGAGCGCAGAAGCGCATTTGGTGACCCAGGCATAGAGATGCCGCACTCGCATTCCATTAGAGGCGGGCTTAGACTTGCAACTGGCCATCGAAATGCAGCCTTTCCCTTAATTTCCCTAGATTATTTCAAGCTAATTGCATAATCGTTTCTCAAATAAGGCCAAAATCGATTTACTACTCCATCCTTTTTCTATCCGAAGTTTTGCCGCCTATCTGGTAATTTCGACATCAGCGTTACACGTAATCTATAACTTGTCGTACCCCATATGAAGGGATAATACCTACAACTTTAACCATCGATTTTTTTTCATGGGGCTTGGTCACTCTCTTCCTTTGCAAATTTATGTATTGATAAATGTACGGGCTTAAAGTAATGTTGGTATTTTGTCTGTGAGTAAACCCTGACTCAAAAGTTGAAGTACTAAGAAACTTGTGCACCTAAACAATTCTGTCAGGGTATCATAAGCGGGAAAAAGGGACTGTAAGTCCGCCATTATTGAAAAAAAATAGATTAATTGATGTGGAACATTTAAATTCAACGGATGCTTGAGTAAATAGATTGAAATCTTTTGTTCTTGTCTTTGCCGACCAGGCGCTCCGCTGACATTACATTCATTTGTATGTGTGAATCGTTCTTGTTCTGCTTCAATAAGCACTGCGCACTGGTGTGTACAACAACAAAAGCAACGGTATATCTGTGGCGAACAAGAAACATAACCACTTGTGATAATTCAGGACAAACGTGACAGGACTATGGACGAGTTTTTGCAGTTTTGCAAAAGGCAAATGGACGTACAATAAGACCAACAACAACAGCTGAGCAGAAACGTAAGGAACAACACTAACGTCAACAACGACAAATGCAGCAGTAGAGTCTCGAACACTTAAAGAAGCAGAAGGATAGACCATCGAATCACTTGCCGACTTCTCTACCTTCGCAGACCCTTGAGGAAGAATGGGAAAGTAACCAACGTCGATTCCTGCTGCATTTTGAAATATGTAAGATACACACATCAAAAAATGTTTTGTATCACCTCGGTTCCGAGAGTTTCGGAACCTGTACAGAAAATTGAAATAGAGATCAACATAAACGGCATTTCCATTCTATTTATTGCTCACGAAAACCACACTTTGCATGTTCTACAACCATACAGCGACACCTTCAGAGGTGGTGGTCCAGATTGCTGCGCATCGGTACCTCTAATACCCACTTTTCCATTGATGCTTGCCAGTATTCGTCGTGGCATACTATCCACAAGTTCATCAAGCCACTGTTGGTCCAGATCCAACTCCTCAACGGCAACTCGGTCTAGATCCCTCAGAGTGGTTGGTGGGTGACGTCGTCCATAAACAGCCTTTTTCAATCTATCTCTGGCATGTTCGATAGGGTTCATATCTGAGGACATGCTGGTCACCTTAGTCAAAAAAATGGTTCAAATGGCTCTGAGCACTATGGGACTCAACTGCTGTGGTCATAAGTCCCCTAGAACTTAGAACTAGTTAAACCTAACTAACCTAAGGACAGCACACAACACCCAGCCATCACGAGGCAGAGAAAATCCCTGACCCCGCCGGGAATCGAACCCGGGAACCCGGGCGTGGGAAGCGAGAACGCTACCGCACGTCACCTTAGTCGAGCGATGTCGTTATCCCGAAGGAAGTCATTCACAAGATGCGCACATTGGGGGAGGGAGGGGGGGGGGAATTGTCGTCCAAGAAAAATACCTCGCCAACATGCTGCCGATATGGTTGCACTATCGGTCGTAGGAAGACATTCGCGTATCGTACAGCCGTTACGGCGCCTTCCATGAACAACAGCGGCGTACGCCGGCCCCACATAATGCCACCCCAAAATAGCAGGGAACCACCACCTTGCTGCACTCGCTGGGCAGTGTGTCTAAGACGTTCAGCCTGACCCGATTGCTTTCAAACACGTCTCCGACGACTGTCTGGCTGAAGGCATACGCGACACTCGTCGGTGAAGATAACGTGATGCCAATACTGAGCTGTCCATTCGGCATATTATTGGCCACATCTGTACCGTGCTGCATCGTGTCGTGGTTGCAAAGATGGATCTCGCCGTGGACGTCGGGAGTGAAGTTGCGCATCATGTAGCCTATTGAGCACGTCCTGTGGGTGCACGATAAGCGTTATTGAACATGGTGGCCTTGCTGTCTGTGTTCGCCCGAGCCATAATCCGGAGGTGGCAGTCATCCACTGCAGTAATAGCCGTTGGGTGGCCTGAGCGAGGCATGTCATCGACAGTTGCTGTCTCTCTGTATCTCCTGCACGTCCGAATAACATCGCTTTGGTTCACTCCGAGATGCGTGGACACTTCCCTTGTTGAGAGCCCTTCCTGTCACAAAGTAACAATGCGGATGCGATCGAACCGCGGTGTTGACCGGCTACGCATTGTTGAACTACAGACAACACGAGGCGTGTAGCTCGTTCTTGGTGGAATGACTGGAACTGATCGGTTGTCAGCCCCTCTGCGTCTAATAGGCGCTGCTCATGCATGGTTGTTTACATCTTTGGGCGGGTTTAGTGACATCTCTGAACAGTCAAAGGGACCGTGTCTGTGATATAATTTCCACAGTCAACGTCTGTCTTTAGAAGTTCTGGGAAGCGGGGTGATGCAAAACTTTTTTTGATGTGTGAATTTTTGCAGACTGATGTGATGAGTGATAATTGTACAGGGCGAGGATTCTAACCCAGGTCTACTGCTCACTAGGCAGATGGACTAATCACTAAGGCACCCTAACAGAGTGGTTCACACAACTGCTTGGGCTACCCTAGCTTGCGTCCCTACTCAGTCCAAATTCCCATTCACGCTTCAGCCCACGTGGTATTCCCTCTAAACTCGAACAGCATTGCAGAGGCCCTCGAATTGTATTGGGATAGCACTTCAGCTTCGAACGAAACGTGGAATCCTGTCCAAAATCCAGGCGTAGGTGCTTTAGTGAAATGAAACTGTAGATTCCTGAGGCCTTTTCAAGTTTCAAACACCTATGATACATACATGCGGACTGAAGCAAAAAATAAAAATTTGTACCAAGACCAGGGTTCAAACCCGGTTCTCCTGCTCACTAGGCAGTAGCGCTAACCACTACGCCACCCTGGCACAGCAGCTATGCACAGCTGCGTGGACTACCCCGCATGCTACCCTCCTCATTTCAAATTCCTACCTAGGTAGGCGCCGCAGTGGTTAGCACACTGGACTCGCACTCAGGAGGACGACAGTTCAAACCCATATGCGACCATCCTGATTTACGTTTTCCGTGATTTTCGTAAATTTCTTCGGGTGAATGTTGAGATGGTTCCTTTGAAAGGGCACAGCCCATTTCCTTCTCAATCCTTTTCTAATCCTCCGGGACCGATGACATCGCTGTTTGGTCCCCTCCCCCCACCTCCCCAATCAACCACCCAATCAAATTCCCATTCACACCACTGCCCACTTGATATTCCTCCTCAACTCGAACAGCATTGCAAGGGCTCTCGAACTGTATCCATTCGGTGCTGGGTGCTATTCCAATATAGTTGGTGAGAATTTGCAATGCTGTTCGAGCTTTGAGGGAATGCCAAGCGGCCTGAGGTGTGAACGGGTATTTGGACTGGGTGGAAAGCGCGCTGGGTAACCCATGCAGCTGTGCAAAGCCACTGTACCAAGGCGGCCTAGTGGTTAGCGCATCTGCTAGTGAGCAGGAAACCCAAGTTCGAATCCCGCTTTGGTGTAAATTTTCTTTCGTTGCTTCAATCTGTTTGAGACATGAAAGGTCTCTGGAACCATGTAGTTCATCTGATTGCCATAAGCCTGCTTGTGACTATGTATGTAGATGCACACAACGGAAAACATAGGATGGCGTCAACCCAGTAGTAAACGTGACGGAAATAAAAGTAGATGCAGAGCGGCTAGCGTTCTGGCGTTGCCGGTCGAAACCGTGTGTTCGCCGCTCAGGGACTCCCGCAGAGCGTGCGCGGATCGGAGGCGGTGGTGGTGAAGAAACGGCGGTTTTCCTTTTTTCCAGCCTGCGGTGCATATTAGGCCAGATAAAGCGGCCGGCCGGCATTAGGCGGCGCGGACATCCGTGTTTATTGCGGGCAGGGAGAGGCAGGCGAGGCGCGATATTAAAACGGCGGGCCCTGCTCTGGTGTGGCCCGGGCCGCTAATGAAACCGCGACAGGCGCGCCGGCGGCGGCGGCGGCGGCGGCCGCGGGGGGCGGCGCGTGGCGCCTCGAGGGCCGGCAGCGGCGGGGGCGGCGCCGGCCACCTGCGAGGCGCGTGGCGCCCGCACCGCCCCAGCCGGCCATCTGCAGCCGCGCGTTAATGACGCATAGGCCGCACACGCGCAGCTGTCCACTATGAACATCGTACAGCCAAAGTAATGCTGGTAATCTTCCGCAACCTTAAATTATCTTCGATTATTCTAGCACCGAGAGTCCCTCAAGGATCAGTGTTAGGTCCAGTAGTTTTCTTGTTACACAGCGAGTCCCAGTAAGAAACGATAGTACTGTGGGAAGAAATGTTCGTTAAGGTGTTCCGGACAGTTTGGTTAATCCCTCACAATGAACAATGTAAAATCTGTTTATATTAAAGGAGCCTTTTCTCAGGGACTATTCGAATTAACATTTTTTAAAAAATGTCACTTGTAGGTTACACATTTCTAACCACTTTAACAGAGGGATTTATCAAGGTACTGACTACTTTACAGATAATACTTGTTTTTGTAAAAAGTGACATAAAAAGCTGTATAAACTTTTCTGCGTATTTAAGGCTCTAACTTCTTTGAGATTTACAAAATAAGAAAACCCTGTCTTAAAATACGCACAGTACTCCAATGAGCATACCGGCCGGCCGGTGTGGCCGAGCGGTTCTAGGCGCTTCAGTCTGGAACCGCGCGATCGCTACGGTCGCAGATTCGAATCCTACCTCGGGCATGGATGTGTGTGATGTCCTTAGGTTAGTTAGGTTTAAGTAGTTCTAAGTTCTAGGGGACTGATGACCTCAGATGTTAAGTCCCATACTGCTCAGAGCCATTTGAAACATTTTGAGCATACCCTGTAAGTTTGAACAGATTCCAGGAAGAATGAATTAACAAAAAGTAAACTTTATTCTTAAAAATTATAACTTACGGGAAACAGCTATTAAAGGTGTCAATGCCTCCCTGCACGGTAAACAGCTATTAAAGGTGTCAATGCCTCCCTGCTCCATATGAAGGTTTGTCCGCTACCTCTTCCATCTCGTCTTACGATTTTATTTTTCTTACTCATCTGCGCTGTCTCGCTCTTGCTTCAAGGACTCTGACGGCTCCATCTGATGGCCTAAGCCTTTCTCTACCTAAATTTAACATTTGTTTCAGTGTGAAACAACCAACAGTGTTTAACGGTCAGGACGTCACACATTGCAAAATTTCCTTCAGTGAATGTTGCCACAGAATCAAAGACACCAAAATGCAGTGTACTAATTGACATAAACATTGTCTTGGGAATTGTGGCCCAGATTATGCCACTGTTAGGATTATAAGTGTGAGCACAAAGTTCTTCAGTGTCTTACATCTGACAAACCTTTGAAAGTTTCGTTCAAGACATCCGCTATAAAGGTATTTCCCATCATTTTACAGTTCTCTGTTGTATTACCGACATGAATAACTTCCTGGAGGGCCTAGGCCATGTATGGGTTTATCGACTGATAAAGAGAGTTGAAACAAAACTGCCATACAGTTTCTCTCATACGTTCTACACTAACGTTTTGCCTGATGGCCATACCATAATAATTTTGAATTTTATCTATGAGAGATTCTTCGAGTCTGTTCTTACCATCTAATCCTCTGCCATTTCTAATTTCTTCCCCTTGTATGCAGTTTCCACTCGTCGCGGCCTTGACCACATTCGTTTTTGGACATGACCTATGCACTTCTGCTTAGTGAAACTTACATTTTCTCCGTATGACTTCTCTTCCTCGTATGCGTTAAAAGCTTTTGAATCCCCTTCTCCCAAATAACTGCTCTCGGAGGTGAGTGATTCAAAAAATCATTCTTCTGTTTGAGAATTGTCAAATGTACACGATGATTGTAATTAATGTTAAACTTTCAAATCGCTGTCACAATGACGTCAAATTCCAACGGAATATTGTAGGAGAAGGGGGAAAACGTATGGCATAAAAAAAATAGTTATAAAATGTAGCAATAGATGGCACTGTAAAGGACCTAATTTAATAGTGGTTGAC
Source organism: Schistocerca cancellata (assembly GCF_023864275.1). Taxonomy (NCBI): domain Eukaryota; kingdom Metazoa; phylum Arthropoda; class Insecta; order Orthoptera; family Acrididae; genus Schistocerca; species Schistocerca cancellata. Next base: position 386,702,396 of record NC_064626.1, on the reverse strand, counting down.
TACAAATGACAAATAAATCATACAACAACGCCTAAGATGTACGTTTGACGTTAAACAAACTGTAGCAGTCAGTGTGCATGGGTGTACAGGTGTGATATGTTAGTTAGTAAGCCCATCAACCACGGCAAGGTCATATCACATCGGATGGAAAAAATCAGTTTTTAATTGTCCTGAGGCCAAAAACCACATAAAAGCATCAATTGCATCGGGTTTTAGCTGTCCTGATGCCAAAAACCGCTTAAAAAGCACCACTCACATCGGTTTTTAATTGTTCTGAGGCTGAAAACGCATAAAAACCATCAATCAAAATTAAATCGGATTATTAATTTCCGTGTGACTGGCGCAAAACATGTTCAATATGCTGTCCACCGTTTTCTGCAACAAGTTGAAATCAAGAACAGCATGTTCCACAACTGATCGTAGTGTTTCTGGGGTCACGTTCAGAAAGTGTTGCGGACTGTTAGCCTTCAATGCTGCTATGTTTGCAATCGTTACTCTGAACACAACATTTTTCAGATAGCCTCGCAGCCAGAAGTGACATGGATTAACATGAGGTGATCGGGACGGCCAGGCTGTAGGGAAACGGCTGCTGATATTTCTAGCATTTCCGAAATGGCGCTTCGGCAGCCCCTTAACAGGATTTTCAATGTGCGGAGGAGCGCCATCTTGCATAAAAATGATCCCATCCACACATCCACGTTGCTGGGGAGCTGGAATGACGTGGTTGCGCAAAAGACACTTAATAGCACTTACTAGTGACCGTACAGGTAACAGGACCGGAACCACCTGTCTCCTCGACAAAATATGGCCCTGTGATAAATGATGCCGTAAACTCGCACCATACAGTGGCCTTTTCAGGATGAAGTGGTACTGGTTGATTTCGCGTAAATTGTCCGTTGTCCATATTCGACAATTCTGCCAGATGGAAGTGGACTTCCGCAGTCAATCATTGTCCACCTCCATACGAGCAAAAAATTCTAAAGCAAAGGTCTCTCTTGCTGGCAGGTCAACAGGAAGCAACTCGTGCATATGGGTAATTTTGAATGGATAGCAAAGAAGGATGTTTCGTAGGATTTAATGCACCGTGCTCGCCAGTATGTCCAATTTTCTGGCAATTCTCCGTGCACTACACGTTTGCACACCACCACTCATCCCCTCCTGCATTGCTCTGGCCACTGCTTCCACTGACGTCGGATCAATTCGTTTCCTCCCTCTACCAGGTTGCACACCAAAAGAACCCGTCTTTTCGAATGTCCGAATCATTTTCTCCAGACCCACGGCAGTCATTGGACGAACGCCTTTTATCCAACCCTTCGTAACTTCTGCAGAGCGACGTGTGCACAGTCATAATTATAATTCTTGTAGAATAGCTTTACAAGCAGAGCGCGATCCTGCATTAAGAAGTCGGAGACGCGATAGGAGAAAAAGCCGTGTATCCGGCATGTTTATACCAACTTCAATGGTTCGTGCGCAAGACAAGTGTTTTAATTTACGTGTTCTGATGCATACAGCGCCCTCTATTGATCGTTTTTCAGACTATTTTTTTGTTTCTGCCGTACGTTTTCCCCCTTCTCCGATACTATTCCGTTGCAATTTGACGTTGTCTTTTAGTGCATTTACATGAAGTGTAACACCAAAATACGTAATAGAACACTTTAATATTTCGTCGTATTTAACTGATGTACGGTCAAAGAGTGAAAATATTAGCATTCGAATGAGTCTTTAGGACATTGTAAATATCATCTAACATATTACACAAGAACACTGAAACTGTAGTTATGAGGATGTTGTTGAATTCTGAAGAGATGACATGTAAACGCCATAATGCGACTACCAATACTGTGAGTGTGTGGGTTTTTTATTCTGTCAAGTTGCGCAATGGATTGATCCAACAAGCACCCTTTGGCTCCTGCAAGAAACAATTTCCACCCCACACTACTACAGAAGTCAGACAGATGCTCCTAATGTACCAACAAGAACTGCTTGAAAAATATACAGCAACAAATATCTTCTGGAGTCGTCCGCTGTAAGGAAAAGACACAAAAATATTCTATATATTCTTACGTAACTAGTGGAAGGCTTGGGTACGGGAGTATTGCTAGTTAGTATAAGGAAAACATTAAACGAACGAAAAATATTATTTATTACAAAAATTCTGAGAAATCAAGTGAAACTTTTTCTTATAAAATGATAATAAATTTCTGGATTCTTTTCGGAACAGTAGATTGCATCTTATGGATAGGAATGCTATTATTTCACAAAGTATGGAAAGGTCCTTTTCTCCCTTTTCTTTAAGAATGTTATTTACTCGGCAGAAAGACTGAGAGCCGCACCTGGACAACTTGAATAACTTTTCTAGATATGGTCAAAGCTGTCGTTCTATGGTTTATTGACACAATACTGATACAAATAATTAGAATACCAAGTGACACGTTGTAGATGAACACTTTATGAATAATTGTTTAAATTGATCGTGGTTACACCGTGTCCAGGAAGTGCAAGTGAATTGAATAATTCCAGCGGAAATCACAAGTCCGTTGACTTACTAGTAAGCCTAGTGAACGTTGAAGCCCAAGTTCCAATCCTGCATTCGGATTCTACGTCCAGAGCACAGCTGAATAGACATGGAATAGGCTTATTAATAAGTCAACGGATTTGTGATTTACGCCGAAGGGGCCAGGGAGGGAAGGATATAGGAGGGAAACAGTCGAGGAGGGGGTGCAGAGACTCAGGGGGAAGGAGAAAATCTGCTCTGGGAGGAGAGGAAAAAGGGAGACCCTGGAGAGGGGTGAACAAGGCCAGGCTACATTTGGTAGGAAGATCTCATGGCGAAGTTCAACATCCGGGAGTGGGAGGTGCTGGAAAGTGCCCCGATGAAGGTGATGGAGGGTGTGGAGGTGGAGAGAGGGAGGGAGACAACGATAGAGACATGGGAATGGGTGGAGGGGTGTAGAAGAAGGAGGAAATCAGGGGTGGGGGGATCAAGCCTTGGAGAGTGTTAAGGATGAGGATATGTTGAAGGAAAAGGAAGAGGCGGGGGAAGGAGGTCATACAGGAGTCATACAGGAGTCTTGTGGGGGAAGGAAAGCGGATATGTAAGGGAAGGTGGAGCGTGTGGCATTCCAGGATTTGGATGGCCTTATGAAAGTGCGGGGGGGGGGGGGGGGGGGCAGAGATAGGATAGATGAGGGAGTTGTAGGTGTGGAGGATGGTGGAAGGATGCAATCCCATGTCCGAGCAGACAGTAGTTTTCAGAGGCAGGAATGGGCTTTCTGCTGGATGGTCAGGAGATGAGGGGCCCAGGAGGTGACGGTCGAGGGTGACGCCAAGGTACCTCAGGGTGGGGGTGAGCTGGATGGGACGACCATAAATAGTTAGGTAGAAATCATGGAGACAGAAGGATTGGATGGTGCAGCCTATGATGTTTGCCTGGGTTTTGGAGGGGTTGATACGAAGGAACCACTGGTTGCACCCAGTGGTGAACTGGTCAAAGTGGGTTTGGAGGGTGTGTTGGGACCGTTGAAGGGTAGGATAGACAGCCAGGAAGGCGGTGTCATCAGCAAGCATATTGGAGGAGGCGGACATGTGGGGGTGGCTTGGGCATATCTGTGAGATATCAGGAGATAGAGGAGAGTGGAGAGGATTGGGGGATGGGGGATGCCAGCAGTGGGATAAAAGATACAGGAGTTGGTGTCATGGCGGGTGACATAGGAAGGATGGCGTGAGACGAAGCAAGCGACCAGATGGACAAAATTGATAGACAGGGTGTAGGTTTGGAATTTAAAGAGGAGACTGGGAAGCCATACAAGGTCATAGAATTTTGGTGGTCGAGGGAAACAAAAATGGTGGAGCGACAGGAATTAAGTTGGAGGGAGAGAAGGTGGACAAGGTTAAGGAGTTGGTCTTCAGTGGAGAAGGAGGGTCGGAAGCCACACTGGATGAGGGGGAGGAGGTGGTGTTGATTCAGGTGGTGACGGGTGCGACAGGAGAGGATGGATTTGAAGACCTTAGTGAAGACGAAGGTGAGGCAGATGGGACGATAGGAATCAGAGTTTTACAAATGTTGACCCAAATATTAATTTTTTCCGCAGATTCGGATAAGTTTTGTTTGTTCCGTGCTCCCAAACCCCACCCTATGGGAAGAGAGGGAGGGTTTTAATTTTAACGAATCTAAATTTGCGAAGTAAATAAGTATTTTTTATTTATCCGTAACCATTTTCCACGCAAAAAGGAGAAAATGGATTTTCTTGAATTACGGCGCCAACTACCAAGAATAAAAACAAATATTTACGACAAAATGTACGTAGTTTTTTATGTATAATCTGATTCTACAATAAAAAATGGGGGTTCCCATTTGAAATTTTAAAGTTGCCTCCCGCCCCACCCCCCAGGGGGGTGCACCGCAGATATCCCCGTCGAAAATAATCAAATTTGGATTCTACACATTTTCTCATGTAAAGCTTATTTTTCGAGTTATTCTCGTTTGTCAACTTAAAATTTACACCCTGTATATAAATTGCATTTGAAGTTGAGACAGGAATGATGTCTCTTTTCATTCTTGAATTGTTGGTTGTAATATCCGCGGACAGGTCTCTCACGGATAGTCCGAATCCTTTCCTGCGCTTCGGGAATCAAGTAGTCGTAAGAATCGTCGTTTCTCATAAACGGTTCAAGATATCGGAACGACGTTTCCTGGATATGACAACACACAAAAAGGGCTATTGTATCGTATGATTAATACGATACGTTTTTGCAAACGCGTGAGTAGAGTGAAAACAAGACTCCCTATAAATTACACCGTGAGGCTTGTCCGAAATTTCATAGCCAAACAAAGAGAGAGACACAGGCAAAGGAGTATCAAAGTGACCAGCGTGAGATCTAGTTTTGCATGAAAATATTTAACTCCTTGAAACTAGTGAGGGTAGTTAGAGAAAACTTAATTAATGAGTCGAGGGAAAAGTGAAATACTTCATGGAAAGCTGCTGCCGAGCTATGTGAATGAACTGTCAAAAAGATTCTGTTCAAGGCCTAGCTATTTTGTACATAAAAATATACAACGGTGCGGTATTTAAATTCAAAAAGGCTTCCTTCGAATCAAGTACCAAAGTTAGGATTCTCGAGAACAGAAGACGTTAGGAAGGTAAACGAGGAGTCAGTAAGATCATGCTTTCTGAATAAAACTTAAAAACGAAAAATGGAAGACGTCGATCAAATATTTTGTGAAATGATTTGTGTAAAAGAAATAAATAGATCAGAGAAACGTTTTACGTGCCTTTAAATAATGCTCGAAATCATGAACAGAAAATGAGGTGCATCACACGTTACCTAATATTTTTTATTTTTTGTTTCATTTCACAAAACGTTTGACTTTCGTTTCATAAAATTTTATATGCTTTACTTTTACAGATTGTTTAGATTAACAGAAACGCTTAGCCTCAACACTGACTGCTGATGACATACGTTAGCAGTATCAGATACCTGTAAAATTTCATGGTTGTTCATTGTAATTTATTAGGAATTTAATGCGTGTGATACACTGGGATAGGTGTGTATACACTTAAAGATCAGGTACTTTCGCAAGACCTTAAAAATATACTTCGCGATGCAGTGTAAACAGTATACATAAAACTTATTATGCAGAATTGTAGTTGAGACAGGAAATAACGTGAGTCGCACCCAGTATCTTTTCGTAGTCGTAGTTACTAACCGCGAACGCTACCGTTACACCACAACTAGCTCGTATTTGCTGCTCTCATTCTTTATGTTTAGCATGGTCAGCCATTCTTCCGCATTTATCAGCTGTTAAAGGGTTTTGATCATGTAAAAAACATCCGTCTTTAATTTATTGACGAGACAGTCTAATGCTGCTCTGCTCATTCACGTTAAAAGCGGTACCTTGTTTGTATTTAGCATCATTGGTGCAGAAATTTCGATGGATAGATTAATAAGGAGGCTGAATGAATAGGCGATAGCTATTGCGATTGCATAATTACTGATAATACACATCCTGCCAAGCAAAGATTATCTGTAACACTGTTTCTGATCCAAAACCCTAACAGTCATTATCGCCTATTCGGAGCAAGACACTCTGCTTTCACCACATCGAGTGAATTTCACTCACGACTCAGAGTGAGCCATGACTCTTCCCTTACTTCGGGAAGGGAAGAATACGACTTGCTATAGGCGGTTCCGCAAGTGCAATGGCCGAGCGGGTCTCACGGAACACACTCCGCCCTAACTAAGAACAGCAAGAGATCTGCACGACCTTACGGGAAACTACATACGTGATTGCTTTGATTGGCTACTAAATTTGCCAACAAAACATTTTTCTACTGGGGGCTTTTGGAGCTATTCTTATTTGGGAGGGTGGTGTGAATTTTAATGAAAGAAGGAAAGCAGATTGAAATTATCATTACGTTTTTATTACAAAAACAAGGCAGAGAAAATGAGACCTTTACAAATACAAAGAAGATATGAAACTTCCTGGCAGATTAAAACTGTGTTCAGGACCGAGACTCGAACTCGGGACCTTTGTCTTTCGCGGGCAAGTGCTCTAGCAACTTTTTTGCATTTAGTTCGTTATTGATCATTGTGTTTGGTCGTTGCGGACGTCGCAAGACATCCTGTTCAAGTTCGGTGGTTGATCCTTCCAGTCTGTTTTTTTATTACAGAGGCCAACCGGCTCTCTGACCGAACACGCTGAGCTACCGTGCCGGCGAGCAACTGAGCTACCCAAGCACGACTCACGGCCCGTCCTCACAGCTTTAGTTCTGGCAGTACCCCGTCTCCCACCTTCCAAACTTTACAGAAGCTCTCCTGCGAACCTTGCAGAACTAGCACTCCTGAAAGAAAGGATACTGCGGAGACATGGCTTAACCACAGCCTGGAGGATGTTTCCAGAACGAGATTTTCACTCTGCAGCGGAGTGTGCGCTGATATGAAACTTACTGGCAGATTAAAACTGTGTGCCGGACCAAGACTCGAACTCGGGACCTTTGCCTTTCGCGCTGAAATGCTCTACCAACTGAGCTACCCAAGCACGACTCACGCCCCCACACTCCCCCCCCCCCACCTCCTCACAGCTTTACTTCTGCCAGCATCTCGTCTCCTACCTTCCAAACCTCACAGAAGCTCTCCTGCGAACCTTGGTAGAGCACTTGCCCGCGAAAGGCAAAGGTCCCGAGTTCGAGTCTCGGTCTGGCACACAGTTTTAATCTGCCAGGAAGTTTCATATCAGCGCACACTCCGCTGCAAAGTGAAAATCTCATTCTGGTCACAAAGAATATACCTCACATATTGCTTCATAAAAGATGTGCTAGTCTTTATTGAAAAAGAATTAAATATGAAAGGCGTGCTAGTGAATGAGAAAGAAACGCCCGTCTTTTAACGTTTATTCGAAGAATTTGTATGGTGATCTTCGTAGCTGTTGATATAAATTGTGAAATTCTGCATGAAAATTCCTCCCTTCGTGAATTTCATGCACAGCATTCCTTTTCGCTTTATGTTCCTAGGTAAAGATAATTTATAGAAACAGCTAGTCGGCTCTAAGCAGCCATCATGCAGCGCGACATGGTCGCTCGCACGCAGGACACCCGAGCTTTTCGCCCGATGCTGAATAATATTTTGTGGTAACTCAACATTTAGACAAAAGGTATTCACTGCTCAAAATAAAGTGGTTAGAATAATGTGTGGGGTTCACAGTCGCACATCTTGTAGGCATCTTTTTAAAAGATTGGGAATTGTTACAACAGCCTCACATTACATTTACTCACTAAAGAAATTTGTTGTCAACAACATGGAGTAGTTTAAAAACAACAGTGACATTGATGATTATAATACCAGAAAAAAAGACTTAACTATCCTTTACTCAACCTACCTTTCGCACAGAAAGGGGCAAAATATGCTGCTATAAAAATTTTCGACAAATTACCAGATGAAATAAAATGTCTGACAGACAACGGTAAAACTTCAAAAATAAATTGAAATTATATCTGCTTGACAACTCCTTCTATACCATAGATGAATTCTTGAATAGGAATAAATAAATCTGTAAATATAGTATATGCATTTTGTGCCATTTAAGGGAATGTGGTAAATAATAGAAATAGTAATCTTTAACTCTGTATTGTAATATATATATATATATATATATATATATATATATATATATATATATATATATATATATATATATATATATATATAACTTTCAGGAAACATTCCTCACACACAAATAAAGAAAAGATGTTATGTGGACATGTGTCCGGAAACGCTTAATTTCCATGTTAGAGCTCATTTTAGTTCATCCACCTACGCTCAATGGAGCACGTTATCATGATTTCATACGGGATACTCTACCTGTGCTGCTAGAACATGAGCCTTTACAAGTACGACACAACATGTGGTTCATGCACAATGGAGCTCCTGCACATTTCAGTCGAAGTGTTCGTACGCTTCTCAACAACAGGTTCGGTGACCGATGGATTGATAGAGGCGGACCAATTCCATGGCCTCCACGCTCTCCTGACCTCAACCCTCTTGACTTTCATTTATTGGGGCATTTGAAAGCTCTTGTCTACGCAACCCCTGTACCAAATGTAGAGACTCTTCGCGCTCGTATTGTGGACGGCTGTGATACAATACGCCATTCTCCAGGGCTGCATCAGCGCATCAGGGATTCCATGCGACGGAGGGTGGATGCATGTATCCTCGCTAACGGAGGACATTTTGAACATTTCCTGTAACAAAGTATTTGAAGTCGCGCTGGTACGTTCTGTTGCTGTGTGTTTCCATTCCATGATTAATGTGATTTGAAGAGAAGTAATAAAATGAGCTCTAACATGGAAAGTAAGCGTTTCTGGACACATGTCCACAGAACATATTTTCTTTCTTTGTGTGTGAGGAATGTTTCCTGAAAGTTTGGCCGTACCTTTTTAACACCCTGTATATATATACAGGGTGAGTCACCTAACATTACCGGTGGATATATTTCGTAAACCACATCAAATACTGACGATTCGATTCCACACCGAACGTGAGGAGAGGGGCTAGTGTAACAAAACTAACGGGGTTCCATTTAAGAAAACGTAGGTTTGTGTTAAAAAACATACTTCCGTGCATTTTTGTATGGTTTGTATTAAACAATTACACTAGCCCCTCTCCTCACGTTCGGTCTGTGGAATCGGTTCGTCAGTATTTGATGTGGTTCACGAAATATATCCACCTTGTTTCATACACCGAGCGGGGTGGCGCAGTGGTTAGACACTGGACTCGCATTCGGGAGGACGACGGTTCAATCCCGCATCCGGCCATCCTGATTTAGGTTTTCCGTGATTTCCCTATATCGCTCCAGGCAAATGCCGGGATGGTTCCTTTGAAAGGGCACGGCCGACGTCCTTCCCCGTCCTTCCCTAATCCGATGAGACCGATGACCTCGCTGTCTGGTCTCCTTCCCCAAACCAACCAACCAACCTTGTTTCATATGTGCATTTCTTGTGCGCTTGATACGTTCCACATCATAACGGCTACGTACCGTGCGATTGATCAATGGAACACGCAACCAACTAACTAACTAGCTTGTTGCTGGAGCGTCGTGTATCCAGACGTCGCTCGCTGTCCATCTCTTCTGATGCTTACGTAGGACACGGCCTGAGGATCCGTAACAGTCTCATCTGCTTCCTAAGGATGCTGACCGTACCGCCGTCCATCCAGACTTCAGATACCAACGCTGATGGGCAATCCAACTCTGACTTCCCATTAGAGTATTACGTGGAGAGGGGGATCGAACACCCTGTCCCCTCTTCTGTACGTCCATAGCGTCAAGGATGCGGAATGGTGCAAGGTGGGTATGCTGTAAGTGTACTCGTACCAGCTCGGGAGACACCGTTACCGTCCGTGTGCTGCGGGGCTCGCATCCGAAGGCGGCAGTGTCGCGAGGCTTCCCGGCGCTGTCCCCGCAGCATCTAGCTGCTGGTTGCTGGTTGCTGGCTTCAGGCTGTCCCGCCACCGCTTGTCGGCTGTCGGCTGGGCTTCCGCCGTGCCATTGTTCCCAGCGCTCGGCGCCGCCGACATGGTTTTTAAGGACAGCCCGCCCATTGTGGCGCAGAGTGGCTTCGATCGCGGTGAATTTTTAACGGCGGATGCACAAAGCGCTGTTTGCGCTGCAGTAATTGACGCCGGCACCGCGAATCGCCATCCGCGCGGCTCGAAAAACGTCCCCGAGAGCGGGCCGTGCGCTCCATCCCCCACTGTCACTCGCACGCGCTGGGCGGACCCTCCGCGGAACTTTAATAAATCGCGCACCGCACTGATCAGTTACTCGGAAACGGTGATTTGGGCTATTGTGGTCTGCACGTATCGATAAATTTCTGACTGTACCAATGCGCTAAGGAACTGAGTATTACGTGTAGGTAAACCAAATTGCTGCTCTGAGCTTCGAAAGACATGAAAGGATGGCAGTATTTGAGAAGGAAGTGAGAAGAGATTGAGCGCTATCCCCTTTGTCAAGGTGCAGAATGAGTAGACCGTAACGGATGTTAAAGACAAAATTAGACAGAGGATTCAGGTTGAGGGAGGAAGTCGCATACAAGCAGCAGTGGTGAGATTCATGTGAACAATAAAAGGGCGCACAAGAGAAATTCGGAAGCTAGAGAAGACCTGAATACACGAGAGCCTTTTTATACGTTTATTTACTTTTTATTTATTTATGTATTTTTTCTTTCAAGGCCCGATGGGCAGCTAAATAGAATCCACAGTGAAAAATAGATGTTTTACTTGCAACATTTAGTTACACCCTACAGCTACTTCTCTATATAGTCATTCCTCTGAACTTAATCATTCATCGTAGTGTTGTACCGATTTTGTCTGGAACCGCACGACCTCTACAGTCGCAGGTTCGAATCCTGCCTCGGGCATGGATGTGTGTGATGTCCTTAGGTTAGTTAGTTTTAAGTAGTTCTATGTTCTAGGGGACTGATGTCCTCAGATGTTAAGTCCCATAGTGCTCAGAGCCATTTGAACCATTTTTTTGTACCGATTTTCCAATATCCTCAAAAGAATTAGGGGAACATTAATTTGGGAGTCTGCTGTACTATACTCAGCAATGCTTGAGGACTGGGAATGTTACCAAATTATACTTTCAACTTTCACAAATTAAGTACACAACAAATAATTACTTCCTCGATTGTTTACATAAAAAGAACTGAAACGTCAGATAGGTGTTGAAAACAAAGTGGAAACAGTCATTCATCCCGTGATTCTCAGTGCGTTTCACTATACTTTGAGAACAATCGTTCATCCCTTCGTCCTGGGTTGTTTTATTGGACTTTAAGAGCTTCAACAATGAGTATTCCATCCTTGAGCGTATATGACTGCCTGACACCTGCGTGGAATGCTTCGTGTAAATCTAAAGAGGCCACCCTGTGATATCTGTTCCCATTCTTCAATGAGAGCCCATAAGAATTCTTGGAGAACTGATGGAACAGGATGACCACGAACATGTCTCTCAACCATGTCCCGCACATGAACGGTGGGGTTTAGGTGGGGACTTACCTCCAACCATTCCATTACTTGAATGTCCAGGCTTTGTAAGACATCCCTACTGACACCGGCCACATGGGCCCTGGCCTTAGAAGAAATTCAGCGCCACCAGTGTAAGCAGCACCCACCTCATGTCCGACAGGATCTGTTCGATTTACTGCGTCGTGGTAAGGCGACCGTAGATAACGACAAGATGTGTATGGTGTTAACGCTAATACAAATGGTTCAAATGGCTCGAAATACTATGGGACTTAACTTGTGAGGTCATCAGTCCCCTAGACTTAGACCTACTTAAACCTAACTAACCTTAGGACATCACACACATCCATGCCCCAGGCAGGATTCGAACCTGCGAGCGTAGCAGCAGCGCGGCTCCGGACTAAAGCGCCTAGAACCGCTAGGCCACAGCGGCCGGCTACACTGATACCTCCCCACAACATCACAGAACCTTGGAAATCTGTCGAGTTCCTGGACAATATGTGAAGGTACCGCTTATCACAGGTGTCCACACATGAACCCTGACATCATCTTGCTTCAGAATATACCTGAACTCGTGTGTGAATAACACGTTTCACCAGTGGCTAAGTTGCCAGTTGTCATGGGTACTGCAGAACTGAAGGCAAGCTGCAAGATGTTGTGTCAAGCAGGGTACTCGAACAGGACGTCTGGGTCGTACAGTCCTTTCTCGTAACCTGTTAATTAAAGTCTGATGGATCACAGCAGCTCCAGTGGCCCTTCTGAGATCGTCTTGCAGTGTTCCGGCAGTATCCATGCGAGGCCGCAACTCAGCGATGGCAGGATATCAGTCTTCATGTAGGGTTGTAATGCACCAGCGGCCTTGTCCAACTCCCATTGTATACTGGTATACCACCGCTATCTTGGGTGTGCCGGTCGGTGTGGCCGAGCGGCTCTGGGCGCTTCAGTCTGGAACCGCGCGACCGCTATGGACGCAGGTTCGAATCCTGCCTCGGGCATGGATGTGTGTGATGTCCTTACGTTAGTTAGGTTTAAGTAGTTCTAAGTTCTAGGGGACTGATGACTCAGATGTTAAGTCTCATTGTGCTCAGAGCCATTTGAACCATATCTTGGGTGTCTCCAGACACGTCTTCGCTGTTCATCAGCGCTCACTTCGAACCTGGACTGATCACTGAAGTCAGCTCTACTCCATTAGATTCCAGGCTGAAGACGAGTCAGAAGACGCCCCAGACAGCGGTGAGGTAACAACCAGGAGTGATGGTCTGGGGTGTCACTTCTTTTCGCAGCAGGACTCCTTTGGTTTTCATCCACCTCACCCTTGCAGAAGAGCGGCAAACCGACGATATTCTATGCCCAGCTTTTTTACCCTTAATGGCAAGTCATCATAGGCTTACATTTCATAAGAAAATGCCCGCCCACACAAGGCTTGTCTTCGTGCTTACCAAACCCTACCTTGGGCAGCGAGGTCGCCAGATCTCTCCCCAGTTGAGAACGTTTGGAGCATTATGGGCAAGATTCTCAAACCAGCTCGGGATTTTAACTCCCACTGGACAGAATCTGGCATTATATCCCTCCAGAGAACATCCAACAACTCTATCAATCAATACCAAGCCGAACAACTGCTTGTATAAGGGCCAGATGTGGACCAATGCGTTATTAACTTGCTAAATTTCTGAAGCTCTTTCTCTCGCATAAATCATACAATTTTTGAAATTCCAATCGTTTGGTTGTCAGCACATGTACATGAGATATACCGATTTCTGTCCCATTCGGATAATTCCTTCACGAAGCGTAGCTTCTTTGAAAGATGGCAGTGCCTTCCGGGCAGGCCACTGCTGTGGTAATACCCATCAGGCACTTCCCGTTTCATATTGTTTCGGTGACTATCATACAATATCATTTGCCTTTGGTGTATCTAAATTTTCCCTGATTGATATTAATCTGATGGACTATTAGGGTTAGGGTAAACCACTGACCTCAGAGTACTTGCATGACTTGAGTAGCAGTAATAAAATTGAACTGGGCTATAGAGTTTTTTGGATGCTGGAGGTGACCATTGCATTAGGGGCAGCTTTAGAACTTTCCCTGAGAAGTAGACGAGTTCTCAGCACCTTCTCGGTGTTAGCCTTCCTTTGTAGTCACCGAAAGTGGGCGTGGCCCTTCAGGGCAGCGGTTTGTAGGCTCCATTCTGGCGGTCGGCCTTGTTCCGCTAGTGGCGGAAGCATGAGGGTGGGAACGCCATGGCTGAATGTGAACTCACACTTATTTAGAAACTGGCCGCGCCGGGCATCGGCCTAACTGCTTTATTAGCGAGTGGACGTGGTGCGTGGGTCTGTGAGTCTGGTCTCCTTATCCCGTGTGCGGATCCAGGTAAAGCGACGTTGGGCTGGCGCCCGGCTAATGTGTTTATTACAAGAACAGCGAACCATGTGAGACGACGAATTTCTCCGGATGTCACGTTACTTAGATGCTGCCGCTCCTCGCCAAAACGGCGCCCACTAAATCGTTCTGTGGATGAGATGGAGCTTGTTTTCACTGGAAGCTACCCTCATCTTGTCAAATGCGCTGGGGGTTTGGCAGCAGCACCTCCAGGCATTATGTGATGGTTTTTCGGAGAACAGAATGTGTACTGCACTGCAGTGATTGGTTGAAAAAGACCAGGTATCCTTGCTAGAAAACATGATTGGCGCAGTAGCCATTGCTGGGCCAAGATAGACTCATTCAAGAACATTGGGGAGAACGGCCGTTTTACGGAAGGTTTTGAGCAACGGTAGAGGCTAGGTCTTGCTTCTCGACCATCGCGTAGTATAGATGCTATAGCTCTTCTATTTCTACGGAGAAAGCAGCTACTTGTAAACTCGTCTGGACACCTGGGGCGAAACTTTAATATTTTTGCGGACGTGAGACAATCACCGGCAGACGTATGGTCATCTCCCGCAGTATGACACACCACCGAACCTTGCAGCTTTGGCAGCGCCCGCAGGCAGACGATGGCATCTCGTCTTTCACCGGCTATATCTGTAACACTGTGCAGCTTCAGCAAATGCAAAAACTTATCAATCGTTTTCACGACCATCTTTTTTATAGCATCCTCGTACTCACAGTAGTCACTCCCAGTATCCATTGCATGCGTAATTATATTTTGAGGCGAGAGACCAATCAGTGGAACGATAGAGAAGAGTTTGCTTGCCTAGATTAGTATTCTTCCACTCACAGTAGCCAGTCTCATCTACACATAAAGTCCAGTTAGGTCCTATTGCCAACCAACCTGAGTTCGTGTTAATGAAATATTATACAGTTGAAGTTTCTGTTTATATGTTTGTTTCTCTTGAACTGTATATTAGTTAGTAAATCCCTTTGTGATGCCGTAGGACCTTGTTATTAATTTTTCAACAAAACACATTCTCATTCCCTATGATGTCATATATTTTGTTGTGGGTTTGAAGGAATTAAATTAATTTTATGTCAAGTTAGTCAACTCACAAGGTGATGCACACAGGTGCGAATGGCAGATTTCCTTGCGCTATTGATAAACGTGGCACCTCTTGGGTATGGTGGTTACGACTTTTTAACGTTTGGCAGACGCAGAACTGCCGCCAACGTAGGCCAGCTTGCATTTTTGTGTTAGATTGTACATCGGTATGATAGGCGTGTGCCAGTCCCGTAGGCACAGTCAGGCGTCAAACTCTGACTTACAGAAAGCTGGGCTGTTTCTCGCCACATGGTCTTGGCAGCAATGCAATGGCTCGGCGTGCTAAGACGGGCAGCTGGCGGCCGAGGCACCTGTGGCTCCGCTGGCACAGCCAGGATGTCGTGGGCTTCGCGACCCGTGACGTCAACGTGGCGTTTCCGACCACAGACATGTTAGCCGTGGGTTTTCCAATTCTCAAAGGAGCAAACAGTAGTAGCGGACGCTCTGCCGACAAGATTTTAAACATCATCTTGTACCTCCCGAGTTGTTCTGGACTTTGCTAATGTCCTTTAACCTTTTGTAGAGAACTATGTATCCTTTTCTTTTTTTTTTTTGAAGAGTCAGGCAAATGGAATCACTTTAATTTCAAATATGGTATCTACTGCTTCCTCCTTCAGGACTATACATCTAGATGTTTTTAATATACTGAGGATTTTAGTTTCCTATGCCAACCTTAGTATTCGTGTTCCTCCACCGCTGGTTAAATGAATTCCACATTTCAGTTGGTACACTGGCCTTCTCCATCCATTGATTCACTATGTAGTCTGCGAATTTCATGATCTTTTCTCCACAAGGCATTTCCTGCATTATTACCATCCACACTTCATCAACACTATTTAGTGCTAGATCTATCACTGCAGCACATGTGTGGCAAAACAGTCGGACTTATTCTCTGTCCCAGTATTCCTCCGTTAATCCCACTTTTTGTATTTTCTTCCACAAACGCTGACTGAAGTGAAAATTCCAACCGAAAAGAGATGTTTCATAGCTTTAACTATGTTTTCATAGCTTTAACTACAGTCATTTCAAAGTCTAGCACATCAGTTTTCTGTGACCATCCAGGTATCTTATTTTTCAGTCCGAAAAATGTCTTTCATGTGTGTTTTGACTTTTGTGTGGAAGCAAAGCAAATGTTGTTGTTGTTGTGGTCTTTAGTCCTGAGACTGGTTTGATGCAGCTCTCCATGCTACTCTATCCTGTGCGAGCTTCTTCATCTCCCAGTACCTACTGCAGCCTACGTCCTTCTGAATCTGCTTAATGTATTCATCTCTTGGTCTCCCTCTATGATTTTTACCCTCCACGCTGCCCTCCAGTACCAAACTGGTGATCCCTTGATGCTTCAGAAGATGTCCTACCAACCGATCCCTTCTTCTAGTCAAGTTGTGCCACAAACTCCTCTTCTCCCCAATTCTATTCAATACCTCCTCATTAGTTATGTGATCTACCCATCTAATCTTCAGCATTCTTCTGTAGCACCACATTTCAAAAGCTTCTTTTGTTTTCTTGTCTAAACTATTTATCGTCCATGTTTCACTTCCATACATGGCTACACTCCAAACAAATACTTTCAGAAACGACTTCCTGACACTTAAATCAATACTCGATGTTAACAAATTTCTCTTCTTCAGAAACGCAAAGCAAATAAAACAGTCAATACCTTCACCTTTTCTTTTATGCCTCCAATGTCACACACGGTACACATTTCTTTGAATTGTTTCGAACAGTTGTAAGATTTCCCGTCCACAAGAACAGTTTTATTTTCACATAGTGTTTTTCCCGCTTCTTCATAGGATTCGTTTGTCAGGAAGAGACCAGTCGTCAATTTTCAAAAAACTGTTACCTCCAGTGAATGTCAAAATGTCTTCACGTGTATGAATCACGGTACTAGTGCCAAGACTCTGGGTTGTCACCACAGCTACCCTTCTTGCTCTACACGATGCAGTCTTGGAGCGCTCATAATTGTATATATTAGTGACGAAATATAAAATCTATCTTTCAAATCTGTAAATTCCTATTGAAAAACTAGGAAAACAGACACTGCCTTTCGTTCATGGACTCTTTTTCCTGCAGTTATGCATTGCGCTTCTTATTATGCACATCTGCTTCATTAGGTGGGTCTGAATGTAACTGTTCAGCCATGTTTCTGCCATTTGCCATTTCTAAACAGCCTCGGCACTTACTCCGTTCAGAATTAACGCACAATCAATTCGTATACTCATTGTATTTTCTGTGTACCCCGTAGTGATTACTACCTCGGATAAGAAGCTATTTTCCTTTCGTTGATGTAATTATTTCATTTACTCACAGTGCATAGATATCAAGGACCCTAGGCCTGTTAAATTATACGGACAGTTTGTTGGAGCGACTAGTCGTAATACATAAATTGATAATCAACTATGATCACAGTGATCAATATCTAAATCTAATATTCACATTTACGTACATGTTTATCGTGAAAATCTGGTACAATGACACATCACTATCTACACTCATGCTCATAAATTAAGGATAATGCTGATACATGGTGAAACAACGCTCTGGTGGCCGGTTTGCGGGTTGAAATCACCTCGGAGTATGACCATGCGGTGCATTTGACCTGCGGTTGTCGCACGGTGGGGCTGGCAGCAGTCCACATACGCAGAGGTGTGTTGGTGCATGTCAGAGTACAGTGCAGAGAGTAAGTGTGCAGACGTTTACAGACGTGCTAATGGTGACTGTGTGTTGAAAATGGTTCAAAGAAAACATATTTATGACGTTATGAGGGGTAGAATACTAGGGCGACTGGAGGCAGGTCAAACACAGCAGGTCGTAGAACGAGTCCTCCGTGAGCCACAAAGTGTGATCTCAGGATTATGGCAACGATTCCAACAGACAGGAAACGTTCCAGGCGCTACAGTACGGGACGTCCACAGTGTACAACACCACAAGAAGACCGATATCTCACCATTAGTACCGAGCGAGGTGGCGCAGTGGTTAGCACACTGGACTCGCATTCGGGAGGACGACGGTTCAATCCCGTCTCCAGCCATCCTGATTTAGGTTTTCCGTGAGTTCCCTAAATCGTTTCAGGCAAATGCCGGGATGGTTCCTTTGCAAGGGCACGGCCGATTTCCTTCCCAATCCTTCCCTAACCCGAGCTTGCGCTCCGTCTCTAATGACCTCGTTGTCGACGGGACGTTAAACACTAACCACCACCACCATCACCATCAGTGTCCGCAGACGGCCACGGAGTACTGCAGGTAGCCTTTCTCGGGACCTTACAGCAGCCACTGGAACAGTTATCTCTAGACACACAGTCTACAGACATGGTTTATTCACCCGGAGGCCTGCAAGGTGCATTCCACTGACCCCTGGTCACAGGAGAGCCCGTAAAGCCTGGTGTCAAGAACACAGTACATGGTCATTGGAACAGTGGTCCCAGGTTATGTTCACAGAGGAGTCCAGGTACAGTCTGAACAGTGATTCTCGCCTGGATTTCATCTGGCATGAACCAGATACCAATACCTTAATGTCCTTCAAAGGGACCCGTATGGAGGTCGTGGTTTGATGATGTGGGTTGGGATTATTATTGGTGCCCGTACACCCATGTATGTCTTTGACAGAGGAACTGTAACAGGTCAGGTGTATCGTGACGTCATTTTGCACCAGTATATTCGCATTTTCAGGGATGGAGTGGGTTCCACGACCCTCCTGATAGATGATAACTCACGGCCCCATCGAGTTTCCATCGTGGAGGAGTACCTTGAAACAGAAGATTTCAGGCGAATGGAGTGGCCTACCTATTCTCCAGACCTAAACCCAGTCGACGTATCGCTGCACGTCTTCAAACCCCTACGACACTTCAGGTGCTCCTATAGGCACTGGTGCAACAGTGGGAGGCTATACCCAGCAGCTGCTCGACCACCTGATCCAGAGTATGCCAACCCGTTGTGCGGCCTGTCTACGTGTGCATGGTGATCATATCCCTTATTGATGTCGGGGTACATGCGCAGGAATTAGTGGCGTTTTGTAGCACATGTGTTTCTTGACGGTTTTCTCAACTTATCACCAATACCGTGGACTTACAGATCTGTGTCGTGTGTGTTCCCTATGTGCCTATGTTGTTAACGCCAGTTTTGTGTAGTGCCACGTTGTGTGGCACCATATTCTGCAATAATCCTTAATTTATGAATATGAGTATATATTTAGTACGTAAGTGTATTTACCGCAAAGTTCCTAGGAGCAATATCCAGGGCTACCTTAAGTGGGATGGCCACATAAACCAAACAGTAGGAAAAGCAGACACCAGATAAATTCACAGGAAGAATCTCAATGAAATGTAACTCTTCTGCTAAAGAAGTGGCTTACAATTCGATTTTTCAATCGATCCCTGGGTACTGTTCATCAGTCTGGGACACTTACCAGATTGGACTGATAGAAGAGGCAGCGTAGAGCCAACGAAGAGCACCGCATTTCGTCGTGGGATCGTTCAGTCGGCGAGAGAGAGTTACAAAGATGCTCAACCAACCACAGAGGCAGACGCTACAAGACAGGTGTTATACATCACGAAGATGTTCGTTACTGAAATTCCTAGAGAGTAAACTCAGGTAAGAGTCTGACAACATATTGCTTCCTCGCACATGCACCTTGCGAAAAGACCACGACGAGAAAATTCGAGAAATTAGAGCTAATACAAATGCTTACCGACTATGACTCTTCCCAAGCATCGTTAGTTGACTTGCGAAGTATTGATGCAGATGTGTATGTAAAAGTTTGTAGTGACACCTGGGTACAATAACCGACCGCTATCTATACGTAAATCACATCTGTATACTTAGCAGTTACTTGCTAATCAGTGAATGTCTTATACGACGTGCGTCTTCAACAGTTGCCCGTTCGTCCATCGTTGTATTTATCTAGCCTATGGAATCTACACTCCTGGAAATGGAAAAAAGAACACATTGACACCGGTGTGTCAGACCCACCATACTTGCTCCGGACACTGCGAGAGGGCTGTACAAGCCATGATCTCACGCACGGCACAGCGGACACACCAGGAACCGCGGTGTTGGCCGTCGAATGGCGCTAGCTGCGCAGCATTTGTGCACCGCCGCCGTCAGTGTCAGCCAGTTTGCCGTGGCATACGGAGCTCCATCGCAGTCATTAACACTGGTAGCATGCCGCGACAGCGTGGACGTGAACCGTATGTGCAGTTGACGGACTTTGAGCGAGGGCGTATAGTGGGCATGCGGGAGGCCGGGTGGACGTACCGCCGAATTGCTCAACACGTGGGGCGTGAGGTCTCCACAGTGCATCGATGTTGTCGCCAGTCGTCGGCGGAAGGTGCACGTGCCCGTCGACCTGGGACCGGACCGCAGCGACGCACGGATGCACGCCAAGACCGTAGGATCCTACGCAGTGCCGTAGGGGACCGCACCGCCACTTCCCAGCAAATTAGGGACACTGTTGCTCCTGGGGTATCGGCGAGGACCAATCGCAACCGTCTCCATGAAGCTGGGCTACGGTCCCGCACACCGTTAGGCCGTCTTCCGCTCACGCCCCAACATCGTGCAGCCCGCCTCCAGTGGTGTCGCGACAGGCGTGAATGGAGGGACGAATGGAGACGTGTCGTCTTCAGCGATGAGAGTCGCTTCTGCCTTGGTGCCAATGATGGTCGTATGCGTGTTTGGAGCCGTGCAGGTGAGCGCCACAATCAGGACTGCATACGACCGAGGCACACAGGGCCAACACCCGGCATCATGGTGTGGGGAGCGATCTCCTACACTGGCCGTACACCACTGGTGATCGTCGAGGGGACACTGAATAGTGCACGGTACATCCAAACCGTCATCGAACCCATCGTTCTACCATTCCTAGACCGGCAAGGGAACTTGCTGTTCCAACAGGACAATGCACGTCCGCATGTATCCCGTGCCACCCAACGTGCTCTAGAAGGTGTAAGTCAACTACCCTGGCCAGCAAGATCTCCGGATCTGTCCCCCATTGAGCATGTTTGGGACTGGATGAAGCGTCGTCTCACGCGGTCTGCACGTCCAGCACGAACGCTGGTCCAACTGAGGCGCCAGGTGGAAATGGCATGGCAAGCCGTTCCACAGGACTACATCCAGCACCTCTACGATCGTCTCCATGGGAGAATATCAGCCTGCATTGCTGCGAAAGGTGGATATACACTGTACTAGTGCCGACATTGTGCATGCTCTGTTGCCTGTGTCTATGTGCCTGTGGTTCTGTCAGTGTGATCATGTGATGTATCTGACCCCAGGAATGTGTCAATAAAATTTCCCCTTCCTGGGACAATGAATTCACGGTGTTCTTATTTCAATTTCCAGGAGTGTATATTAGTGATACAAGTTTTGTTGTGCACGATATGGGCTTTTGTTCAAGTAGTCAGTACTTAGTGTTGCAGAGATGGTTTTATCTAGTAGTGTATTTAGTGTGTTCCACGCTTCTATAGCCGGTCGGAGTGGCCGAGCGGTTCTAGGCGCTACAGTCTGGAACCGTGCGACCGCTACGGTCGCAGGTTCGAATCCTACCTCGGGCATGGATGTGTGTGATGTCCTTAGGTTAGTTAGGTTTAAGTAGTTCTAAGTTCTAGGGGACTGATGACCTCAGATGTTAAGTCCCATAGTGCTCAGAGCCATTTGAACACGCTTCTACAATGCGCGCTATGTTGTACTCGTATACGATGTCACGTGTTGATGACGTTTTGAGTTGTCCTGTTTGCCCTAGCCTATTGAACTGCCTACAGGTCAGGATGACGCGCTCTGGAATTCTGACCTCCTCCCACGTGCAGTATAAGTCATTTCTCAGTGTTACGCAGCTTCAGACAATGGGATACGGACAGTGACTAGTTAGAAAGTGAACCATTCCACGGCTGGGATTGACTTAGTTCATTTCCAACCGCTCCTGTACATTAGGGAATATATCGTTAACACGGCGACTCTTACCACTAACATCCCATTCTTCCTGCCGAGTCTTCAGAGTCTATGTTTGCGTCTGTTGTGTATTGGTACTCCAGCGACATCCTCCGTCCTGTCACATTTGCCCATTTTCGCCGAGTACGATGCAGCGCTATATCTGTCAGCTTGGTATATATCCATAGTACCACATATAGTGCTTCTACTGATGTGGTACCGAACGCTCTATATAGTCTTAGCAACACGCTTCTCTGCACTCGTCTGGCAGCTCTTCTGTTCGTGGCGGCTTTTAGATAGTGTGCCCATACACTTGTAGCAAAGCTAAATACTCATTCGAAGAGTGCACAGTGGTATTTATGTACTTGGTAGTCTGTAATTGGCTGACTTATTCGTGCTGAGTTTTTCTCTGCTTTATCTGTTGTCAATCGTACGTGTTCGTTGAAGATGTCTCTTTAGTCTACATGTACCCCCAAATATTTTGTTTCTGTTGTGCTTAATTTTTGCGTTCCCCATTTTAATGTAAGGATCTCTTAGCAGTGATCCTTTCGATACAATATGTGCTTAGCCAGGGCCAACACGGGATCTCGTACTTAAAATAGACAGCTGCTTTAACCTCTGCGCCATCCAGACGCAGTGTTAATCTCAAATTCCAGGACTATCTCGGTATGCTGCTCGGCCGACCCACATTACTGAGCAGCGCCACAGCGCCACCCACCTGCAGTCCCCATTAATGTCCTCCATGCTATGCTCGATAATTATAGATTCCCACTGGAGGTCGGACATATATGTGCATCTGCACTGAAGGCCGTAGACTCATTGCCCGTCGAGGCAAATCAGTTATACGAAAATGTTGTGTCTGTCCTTTCGGACAGGACAGAGGCCGGCCTGAGTGGCCGAGCGGTTCTAGGCGCTTCAGTCCGGAACCGCGCGACCGCTACGGTCGCAGGTTCGAATCCTGCCTCGGGCATAGATGTGTGTGATGTCCTTAGGTTAGTTAGGTTTAAGTAGTTCTAAGTTCTAGGGGACAGATGATCTCCGTGGTTAAGTCCCATAGTGCTCAGAGCCATTTGAACCATTTGAACAGGACAGGGGCCGTGCATTCATATAGTGTATGTTGTTTTCGTTGTTCGAGACTGTGAATTTGCTGGCGTTACACCATTTTGTAATTGTTTTTACTGTTAAATTGCTTTCACTTTTAGCTGGTTTCTATTGTCTGCTGAGATGATAATTAAACATCTGCAAACGTGGCTACTCCATCCGTGTCTGGCACATTGACAACAATTTCAAAACGAAATTATTGGTTTCAGCTATCACCAGCCATTCTCAGATTGGTTCAAATGGTTCAAATGGCTCTGAGCACTATGGGACTTAACATCTATGGTCATCAGTCCCCTAGAACTTAGAACTGCTTAAACCTAACTAACCTAAGAACGCCACACAACACCCAGTCATCACGAGGCAGAGAAAAAATCCCTGACCCCGCCGCTCAGATTGGTATTGTGGTTTTCGCAGTGGTGGGAGTGGACCATGGCATCCAACGATGTGTGAATTGCTGGTTTGTGAATCCTCTGGTCTTCATTTTCCGTTACACAGGTGTTATTTCTTCAGCGGCTTGTGCCTCTGTAGCCTGTAGCACTGTTAACCTGCAGTCATCGAGTGTACGCAACAGCAGAGTCTTACAGATAAATGACCTTGGTGGGTGGTAAAGCAGAACTGTCTACACATTTTAAAATCTTTTTATTCGGAGTTAACAGTTCGAGCTGGGACACTGGCCTTGTGACGTTGGATGATATTTTTCTGTTGACACCGACTGAAATATTTCTAACAGTCACAAGAAAGGCAGACTCTAATGAAACTGCACTGTACGCTCACACATTCATTGAAAACATAAGGTATAATTTTCTACCGTAATTCCACATATAGACACCAAAGTATATATTGCACGTAAACGTGCTGTGTGGGTGTCCATCCTCAATCATACATGTAAGCTACGTTTAATGAATAAGGCGTACTAAGAAGAGCCTAACAGTCAATTTAATTTGTTATATGTTTCTTACGTCATAATATGAAAATAATTGTAGTGTTCATAAATACAACATTACAAGTAAAAATCACCTCCATTATCCACAGCTTAACCTTAATCTCGTACAGAATGGAATACAGTACGCACCCGAAAACATGTGGCAAGTACCTTGTGCATTAAAGGCGCTGGCAAATAATGAAATAGATGAATGGGCGTCGTTTGGTATCGTTTATCAAATTTTTGTTGTAGATTAAGTTTAAGAAAATCACCCGCCCGGATAGCAGCGTTCGTTCGTACGTCACTACCGAGACCTAGGGGGGGGGGGGGGGGGGGGCGTACCGACACCGGATCGTGTCCACCCGGTGGATTAACTAAAAGAGCAGGAATGCAGGTGTTGCGGTCAGCCTGGATCAGACTAAGTGAATATCGCACTGGTGCACACATCTCGCGTCAGTTACACGATTGGTAAACATTCAGAAATCGTTATCACACTTTCACATGGATAGGCCTACATGCAAACAAGATGGGGCGCAGAAATTCCGTCATGGGGGGGGCATGGGGGGGGGGGAGGGGGAACAGGTGTCGACAGGAAGGACATCCGGCCACTCTCTAGTATTAACGCTACCAGATCTGGAATAATAGTTTGACCCCACGAAGACATGGGGTAAGGCCTGGAAAAAGGTGTTTTCAGCTTATATTTTATGAACGAAAACTTTATATTGCTGGTTAATGCGATGTCCTTGGCGATGGTGTATGGTATATTACCATATTACTGCATATTCTGATGAGATCCTGCACTGAAGCGTCAAAGAAACTGGTATAGGCATGCGTATTCAAACACAGAGATATGTAAACAGGCAGAATATGGCGCTGCGGTTGGCAACGCCTATATAAGATAGTAAGTGTCTGGCGCATTTCTTAGATCGGTCACTGCTGCTACAATTGCAGGTTACGACCATTTCACGAGTATACCGTGAATACCAGAAATCCAGTAAAACATCAAATCTCCTACATCGCTGCGGCCGGGAATACATCCTGCAAGAATGGGACAGACGGCGACTGAAGAGAATCGTCCTCTCCTGCTGGCACTTCAGTGTCTTTAAAGTTCTATAGTTAAAATAAAGTATAATAAGCCCTATGGTTTACAAAAATAATTTACATTCTGCCGTATATGTTTCGGAGAACGAAAGAAAGATCGAACAGCACCGCCTTTCAATCTTTTGCAATTTACATAGTTCCCAAGGAACATAAAAATGGTTTTCTGTCGATGGGAAAGCTTGCCTTCTGACAGCACTTAACCATTTTTCTAAAAACTGTGATTTTGACGTAGGAAACCTGCAATTAAATGAACAGTTATTATATTATGACATGGAATACAAATTTAACAGGCAAATACATTAACATACAAAACATCTAAAAACATCCACGAAACTATGAAAGGTGATATTACCCTATTTATTGAATTTGTTTGTGAAGTTAAGCGCTGCGCAACTCTTCACCAGTTTTTTTTTTCAAGTAAACTGGAATGTGTATAAAGTATAATTACGTCTAACAAATAGAGTAAATAATAAAAGTGCCAAAAATAAAATGATTACGGACTCATTTACAGACTTCATGCCTTCAATTGATAAGTTTGTGCCAAGTCATTCCAAGAACGAGGTTAAACTGTTCCTTAAATTTCAGACGTTGATTTAGCCAAAAGAAAAAATTTTAACTAAAGACAGTGCATACTACATTTTACTCAATATTTATATTTACAACAGATCTGTAGATGGCGGGAAGGCGAAACCGGTAATAAAGTGTAAAGACGCATTATGAAAGATATACACTGGCATTGATAAAAGGTTGTATGTTACCTAACCGGGCTAAGGGCTCTGTTGTATAGTATTTGTGCTTTTTATGGATTTCAAGTATGTGCCCAATTTCACATATAGTATATCAGCATATGTTGTTAAATCTGTGTGATAAAGACGGACTTCTGAAAATAAAAGTGCCGAAAATAAAATGATTACGGACTCATTTACAGATTTCATGTCTTCAGTTGATAGTATATATCCCCCGATAAAAATGTAATGTTCGTTGTGTGTTCTTGTAAGCCACAATACAGTCGTACTTAACAGACTCCACCACAATGGTGTCCAGCCGAAGCTTCAAAACTGGGTCGAGTAGACTTCAGACTACTTTTTGCAGTCGTGATGTCAGTAGTGGGGCTTCGAGTATCGACTTTTGCAAGCACGTGTCAACGAACCCTGTGTGAACTGTGTGCAGTTTGATTATTCATTTACATCGCAGTGCGTGTTTGCCGTAATATGCTGTTTCAAAGCAATGGGAGAAAATGCATCACAAGCATCTTTTTTCCATCTTAGCGTTCACACAGTCTTGAGTCTCATTATGACCAAGCGAGGTGGCACAGTGACTAGCACATTGGGAGGACGACTGTTCAATCCCACGTCCGGCCATCCTGATTTAGCTTTTCCGTGATTTCCTTAAATCGCTCCAGGCAAATGCCGGGATGGTTCCTTTGAAATGGCAAGACCGACTTCCTTCCCCGTCCTTCAGTAATTCGATGAGATCAATGACCACGCTGTCTGGTCTCCTCCCCCAAACAACACATACCCCCTTATTGTGAATGTAATGCAAGTATGTTTTGATCTAAAATTTCCGTCTGACTGGAGAACGAAGGATGAAGTAAACATTTTGGTGTCTGTTGTCGAATATGTGTTAGTTTCTGAGTGTATGGTTAGGCAGGAACCTGAGAGGACATCTTAAATTGCTGCGAGTGAAACGACTAGCAGTGACATTCTTATTCTTCCTCGTCCCAAATATTTCGCACGGTGGGCGACCAAAAACACGTTCCTGTAAAGAGTCCTCGCTATAACTGTGAGTTTCTCTTCCCACTGATATCTCCATAAACATCAACCCGGCGCTATAGCGATCGACAGATCAGTAGCCTCGTTCCTGGTCGTTTTCTCAGCGCGGCTATGTTACGATTTCGTCAGTACCGGTAAAACGTTGTGTGAAACATACTCGATCCGATTTAAAATATCCCGTGACTGCAGTGCCCTCGGGAAGTCTAGTTATTTGTGCAAGGTCTTTGGTTTTAATAGGGAAAACCCGTCATATTTGTAAACATCCTGATTGTCCCGCGTCACAGTGAGTTGTCTCGTATATGATCCACGGAAGATGCAAAGAGAAAAACTACACTACTGGCCATTAAAATTGCTACACCACGAAGATGACGTGCTACAGACGCGAAATTTAACTGACAGGAAGAAGATGCTGTGATATGCAAATGATTAGCTTTTCACAGCATTCACACAAGGTTGGCGCCGGTGGCGACACCTGCAACTTGCTGACATGTGGAAAATTTCCAACCGATTTCTCATACACAAACAGCAGTTGACCGGCGTTGCCTGCTGAAACGTTGTTGTGATGCCTCGTGTAAGGAGGAGAAATGCGAACCATCACGTTTCCGACTTTGATAAAGGTCGGGTTGTAGCCTACCGCGACTGCGGTTTATCGTATCGCGACATTGCTGCTCGCGTTGGTCGAGATCCAATGACTGTTAGCAGAATATGGAATCGGTGGGTCCGGGAGGGTAATACGGAACGCCGTGCTGCATCCCAATGGCCTCGTATCACTAGGAGTCGAGATGACAGGCATCTTATCCGCATGGCTGTAACGGATCGTGCAGCCACGTCTCGATCCCTGAGTCAACAGATGGGGACGTTTGCAAGACAACAACCATCTTCACGAACAGTTCGACGACGTTTGCAGCAGCATGCAGTATCAGCTCGGAGACCATGGCTGCGGTTACCCTTGACGCTGCACCACAGACACGAGCGCCTGCGATGGTGTACTCAACGAAGAACCTGGGTGCACGAATGGCAAAACGTCACTTTTTCGGACGAATTCAGGTTCTGTTTACAGCATAATGATGGTCGCATCCGTGTTTGGCGACATCGCAGTGAACGCACATTGGAAGCGTGTATTCGTCATCGCCATACTGGCGTATCACCCGGCGTGATGGTATGGGGTGCCATTGGTTACACGTCTCGGTCACCTCTTGTTCGCACTGACGGCACTTTGAACAGTGGACGTTACATTTCAGATGTGTTACGACCCGTGGCTCTACCCTTCATTCGATCCCTGCGAAACCCCACATTTCAGCAGGATAATGCACGACCGCATTTTGCATGTCCTGTACGGGCCTTTCTGGATACAGAAACTGTTCGACTGCTGCCCTGGCCAGAACATTCTCCAGATCTATCACCAATTGGAAACGTCTGCTCAATGGTGGCTGAGCAACTGGCCCGTCACAATACGCCAGTCACTACTCTTGATGAACTGTGGTATCGTGATGAAGCTGCATGGGCAGCTGTACCTGTACATGCCATCCAAGCTCTGTTTGAGTCAATGCCCAGGCGTATCAAGGCCGTTATTACGGCCAGAGGTGGTTGTTCTGGGTAGTGATTTCTCAGGATCTATGCATCCAAATAGCGTGAAAATGTAATCACTTGTCAGTTCTAGTATAATATGTTTGTCAAATCAATACCCGTTTATCATCTGCATTACTTCTTGGTGTAGCAGTTTTAATGGCCAGTAGTGTATATATAGAGAAGTGGAAAGTTGTCACTCGCGGCTGAACCTGCGCAGCTATCGGTGTGCAGCCGCGCGCTGCTGCACGCCGCGCCGTGACAGCTGGCAGCTGGCCAGAGCTGACCAGGGCTGACCGCGGAAGGCGAGTTGCGACAGCGACAGCGGCGCGTTTTAATAACAACGTTACCGCGGGCACTGCGGCAGCCGACGCAGCCAACAGTAAACTTAAACAGGCGCCGGTTCAATTCTCGGCCGATGATTAATTTAATGCGTCGCCATTAAACTGGTATGGACATTGGCGGGCGGGCAAACTGCGGCAATATGCACGCGTAACGTGATTGCCGGGTGTTGACACGCGTGAATGTTGCAGCGGCCTCACCGCTTCATCGGAGACCGCCGAGCCGCGCCGAGCGAGGCATCGCATCGCATCGCATCGTGCAGCCGAGCGCAGCGTGACGTCACCGCCTCGGTTCCCATCTGTACGCTTGACGACCGTCCGCCTTAATGCTGCTATTCTCTGTTCGGGAATACAGCAGGCTAACAGCCTCCAGATGTAAAGCAGACTTGCTCCCTTATAATGAAAGTGCTGTTCGTGACTTGCGTCGATTTTGCCTAAGAAAATCTATTTTTGATCAGAGCTTCACGACATGTCAAATACTAAAAAATGTAAAGAACGTGGGACTTACACACAGCACATCTTCATAGACTTCATACCAGCCTATGACAGTAGAGACAGAAGCGTGCTTATGTACACTGATCAATCAGAACAGTATGTTCACCTACCCAACAGTACCCAACAGCCGGTATGTCCGCCTTACACACGCATAACAGCGGCGACGCATCCTGGCACGGAAGCAATGAGACCTCAGTAGGTCGTTAGGGGAGTTGGCACCACATCTGCACAAATAAGTCTCCTAATTCCCGCAATTTTTGGGGAGGGGGACGATGAACTCTGACGCCACATTCAGTAAATCCCATATGTGTTCGATCGTGTTCAGATCTAGCAAGTCCAGAGGCCAGCAGATCAATTGGAACACGCCACTCTGTTCCTCAAACCATACCATCACACTCCTGACCTTGTGACACGGCGCATTATCTTGCTGAAAAATTGATCTGCCATCATGAAACATGATCGTCATGAAGGAGTATGTAGTCTGCAACCAGTGTACGATACTCTTTGGCCGTCATGGTGCCTTGCACGAGCTCCACTGGACCCATAGAAGCCCACGTGAATGTTCCCAAGGGCATAGCGCAGCCGCAACGAACTTGTCTTTGACCCGCAGGACAGGTGTCAAGTAGCTTTTGCACTGGAAGACGACGGATTCGCGCCCTCCCTTCGTAATGATGAGGAAGGTATTGGATTCATCAGATCATGCAACGTTCTGCCACTCCGCAAACGTCCAGTGCCGATGGTCAAGTGCCTATTTGCCGATCTCGTAATGTTAAGATAGGCACATGCACGGGCATTCGGCTGCGGAAGCCCATCGTTAGGAGTTTTCGATGCACTGTGTGTTCAGACACACTTGTACTCTGCCCAGCATCGACGTCTGATGTTAGTTCCGCCACAGTTTGCCTCCACTACTGTTTTACCAATCTGCCTAGCCTACGATGTTCGACATCTGTAATGAGAGGTGGCCACCCAATCCCATAACGTCTGGACTTGGTTTCACTCCAGTTGCCCCATGTGTTGAAATTCTGTATGGCTCTGCATATCAGAAAACAAATACTTTCCGAAACCACCCAGGATCTGCGCTGAACGCTTTCCCCAGTGGAATCGATACAAACAGATCTAAACTACACAGTAAACAATTGATTTATAGCGTTTGCAAGATGCTCGTTAGTTCTTCAATGATTCTGACACGCTGTTCAAGGCCCACTAGAGACATGCATCTGGTGACAGATTCCCAATTGACTTCATCGGCAAACTAATATTTTCTTTTAATTTAAATAACTTCCTTAGTCTCAAAACTAATAACAAATATGAATAAATCTCCCCGTCGTTTAATTCCACGCAGTGTAGCTGCGTACACAAATCATTACTCTATACAACAATAAATTATTGCCCCAAATATTCTCAGATAAGTAGATAAACATTCATCTGTCGTCCTAGGTAACCATTATTAATTTTCAAAAAATGGCTCTGAGCACTATGGGACGTAACATCTATGGTCATCAGTCCCCTAGAACTTAGAAATACTTAAACCTAACTAACCTAAGGACAGCACACAACACCCAGCCATCACGAGGCAGAGAAAATCCCTGACCCCGCCGGGAATCGAACCCGGGAACCCGGGCGTGGGAAGCGAGAACGCTGCCGCACGACCACGAGATGCGGGCTATTCATTTTCATTTTCCAAATTTCTTTGACTTTCATGCACCCAAATTTGTGTGACCTTCACTTATAATTTTCAAATTACAACAAACATAAAACCATCCGAAAACTTAAGCCTAGCACATACATACACATAAATAAATCCCATGTATACCCACAAAAACCTAATATATATATGCATACTGTGATTTGATTTTTGACTTCATACCGTTCACCAAACACTTGACTTCTCCGACCTCCTCGCAACCAAATGTGCCTCTAAACTATCTCTTTGTAATTGCGCAGACCTTGCACAAAAAAAAAGAAAAAAAAATCCTTATGCGACAAAATAACAAACAAGCTACAATAAATCCAGAAATAAAACATTGCAAATTATCCTCTCTAAATAATCTTATAATCTAAGCACAGGTAACTTATTTATTAGCCTGCTTCCCCCTTCTCAATGTCTCCTCCATTCTCTTCCATCTCTAGCGTACACATATCATGTTCGGTCCAACCCTCGATTTCGTACTCGTCCCAAAATAATTCATTAAATGCTTCTTTCCTCCCAGCTTGATTTTTCTTCCTTCTAGACCTCTCGCTATCTTAAACGTCTCTCGAGCCCACAAATGAGGCAATAACGACCGTAATTTTCTACTGTACCATTGCCAATCATTTACAGAAAATCACATTCCACCATATCACTTTCAATATTGGAATCAAACTTATTGTATTCTCCCTTAAAATTATCGAAATTAGTAGCTATAACATCTTTATCACGAAATAAAGTATTACTTTTTACTTCCACATCAATACAAACACCTTCACAAGCAGCACTTTCAACAGCCGCTGATACACCATACGACTCGCTACATAAAACCTCATTTACCTCCACCGACAAATCACCAATATAAGAACCGTTCATAGTTTCACCATCCTCTGCCGTTAGATCACATAAATTATAGCTACAGTGTAGTGCAATTTCAGAATCAACAGCACCATTATATTCCATTGTGTTTTGTTTTAAACCTGAGTATAATACCTTTTTCTCTCCCACACGCTCCTGCGCCACATTAATTTCAGATCGCACATCAAATTCAGATCCACATACATTCTCAAACAAACATTCAAGATCCACAGATCCATCCAGAATTTCGGATTCACCTCCATTAGAACAAAGATAGGCACAGATTTTTTCCTCTGAAGTATCAATACCGCAGCTTCAACTTTCGTAACTTCAGCGCATAAAACGTCATTACTACCTTCCTTTAAAATTATTTCACCAATATCCGGCGATACACATACAAATTCATCAACAGCTAATAAGACTAGTGCCACACCGCTCTTATTAACCTACTAAACAACTTTCGCCATCGCAGTATCACCTGAAACATCATCACCTTCATGACTACAATCGTTACCGCTGGTTAGTAGCTTTTAGAATTTTCTATCCATCTAACTCCACCAAATTCAGCTCCATCTCAGCCTCCTTTTGGCACATAGACTCTTTCATTGTATTAACATTCACACCCTCTTTAATCTTATATTCATAAAACAAACCATTTACCCCTAAATCGTCGTCATCGCCTTTATCGTTATCTTTCATTATCTTAGGATTACGCCTTTTATGTACGATCTGATTTGAAAATTTATCTATTTGATTCTCATCTATTACTAATTTGATTTCACTGTTCTGATGTTTTTCTGCCGATTTATTAACACCAATCACATTTCCGTTTACTCGCGTCCTGTTCATTGCCGGTTTATTTTGCCATCTCCGGACCTGAGATACGGCGAAACCTAGTTTCCAGATCTCCCATTACGCTGGTTCATTTCGCCAGGTGTCGGTCCCTCAAATCTACGTTCTTGGTGTCGGTCCCTGTCACGAAAGTATCCGTTCCCATTACCCATTTGAAATTTATCATTGGATGTGTTCCTCTTACAGTTTCCCATATCTAAACTGCTGTTTGCGTTCCGTTGATAGCTTCAAGGATATCTTTCATAGTAATTACTCGGACTGTAGTTAAGATTTCCACTCTGAAAACTGTTTGTCTGCTTACTTTGCCGTTTAAATTTCAACCCCCTTTCTAATTTTTCTACAAAGTCCAAAACTTCGTCTATTGAGTTGGTAGGACTGTGCACTAGATC
Organism: Schistocerca cancellata; assembly: GCF_023864275.1. NCBI lineage: Eukaryota > Metazoa > Arthropoda > Insecta > Orthoptera > Acrididae > Schistocerca > Schistocerca cancellata. The sequence continues at coordinate 386,669,412 of NC_064626.1, read as the reverse complement.
CCACTGCAAATTATCCGGTAATCGCCTTTTCAACGTCGTAATTTCAGTAAGAACTCCAAATGGACGTTTCACATGCATTAATCTCGCAAGTTCACATTTACAAAATTCTCGCATCGACCCGCTCCCGTATTTAAATGTTGGCCCATTCAGAAACCCATTTTGGAGTCGCATTTGCTTCACTTCACTCCAGGACTTGTTCAGGAAACTGCTTTCAGATACTTCGTAGGTAGTGAACGTATCACTGTGTATATTTGCCCACGATTGCGGCTCACATTCCAAATGTATTTCCACGAATTTTATCTTCGCCTTGTCGGACATTCTCCTTATAAAACCATCCCTGCACGCTGCTAGTAAATTTACTGGGTGATATTTCCCGTTGTCGGCAAACAGTTGATCGATCCCAAGTTCATGCATGGAACATTGATTGATGTGCACCTAAGGAATTCAGTGAGATGCCCTGCTAAATCCGCAGGACAAGGACAAGTAGTATGTATTGTGGAAGAGGGCCAGAATGAACGGCTGTCAGTTACACTCCAAACATAACACTTTATTTAGTTGTCCACACATTACAGCGCAACTTCTGAGCTTGACTATCGACAGAAAACGTCTTTAAGTCTAAAACGGCTGAAGGCCCATGAATTATTATGGGTGGAGGTTACACTCAACAACCGAGCTAGGTTAATAATTGGCTCCTTTTACCGACCCCCCGACTCAGCAGCATTAGTGGCAGAACAGCTGAGAGAAAATTTGGAATACATTTCACATAAATTTTCTCAGCATGTTATAGTCTTAGGTGGAGATTTCAATTTACCAGATATAGACTGGGACACTCAGATGTTTAGGACGGGTGGTAGGGACAGAGCATCGAGTGACATTATACTGAGTGCACTATCCGAAAATTACCTCGAGCAATTAAACAGAGAACCGACTCGTGGAGGTAACATCTTGGACCTACTGATAACAAAAAGACCCGAACTTTTCGACTCTGTAAGTGCAGAACAGGGAATCAGTGATCATAAGGCCGTTGCAGCATCCCTGAATATGGAAGTTAATAGGAATATAAAAAAAGGGAGGAAGGTTTATCTGTTTAGCAAGAGTAATAGAAGGCAGATTTCAGGCTACCTAACAGATCAAAACGAAAATTTCTGTTCCGACACTGACAATGTTGAGTGTTTATGGAAAAAGTTCAAGGCAATCGTAAAATGCGTTTTAGACAGGTACGTGCCGAGTAAAACTGTGAGGGACGGGAAAAACCCACCGTGGTACAACAACAAAGTTAGGAAATTACTGCGAAAGCAAAGAGAGCTTCACTCCAAATTTAAACGCAGCCGAAACCTCTCAGACAAACAGAAGCTAAACGATGTCAAAGTTAGCGTAAGGAGGTCTATGCGTGGAGCGTTCAGTGAATTCGAAAGTAAAATTCTATGTACCGACTTGACAGAAAATCCTAGGAAGTTCTGGTCTTACGTTAAATCAGTAAGTGGCTCGAAACAGCATGTCCAGACACTCCGGGATGATGATGGCATTGAAACAGAGGATGACAAGCGTAAAGCTGAAATACTAAACACCTTTTTCCAAAGCTGTTTCACAGAGGAAGACCGCACTGCAGTTCCTTCTCTAAATCCTCGCACAAACGAAAAAATTGCTGACATCGAAATAAGTGTCCAAGGAATAGAAAAGCAACTGGAATCACTCAACAGAGGAAAGTCCACTGGACCTGACGGGATACCAATTCGATTCTACACAGAGTACGCGAAAGAACTTGCCCCCCTTCTAACAGCCGTGTACCGCAAGTCTCTAGAGGAACGGAAGGTTCCAAATGATTGGAAAAGAGCACAGGCAGTCCCAGTCTTCAAGAAGGGTCGTCGAGCAGATGCGCAAAACTATAGACCTATATCTCTGACGTCGATCTGTTGTAGAATTTTAGAACATGTTTTTTGCTCGAGTATCATGTCGTTTTTGGAAACTCAGAATCTACTATGTAGGAATCAACATGGATTCCGGAAACAGCGATCGTGTGAGACCCAACTCACTCTATTTGTTCATGAGACCCAGAAAATATTAGATACAGGCTCCCAGGTAGATACTATTTTTCTTGACTTCCGGAAGGCGTTCGATACAGTTCCGCACTGTCGCCTGATAAACAAAGTAAGAGCCTACGGAATATCAGACCAGCTGTGTGGCTGGATTGAAGAGTTTTTAGCAAACAGAACGCAGCATGTTGTTATCAACGGAGAGACGTCTACAGACGTTAAAGTAACCTCTGGCGTGCCACAGGGGAGTGTTATGGGACCATTGCTTTTCACAATATATATAAATGACCTAGTAGATAGTGTCGGAAGTTCCATGCGGCTTTTCGCAGATGATGCTGTAGTATACAGAGAAGTTGCAGCATTAGAAAATTGTAGCGAAATGCAGGAAGATCTGCAGCGGATAGGCACTTGGTGCAGGGAGTGGCAACTGACCCTTAACATAGACAAATGTAATGTATTGAGAATACATAGAAAGAAGGATCCTTTATTGTATGATTATATGATAGCGGAACAAACACTGGTAGCAGTTACTTCTGTAAAATATCTGGGAGTATGCGTGCGGAACGATTTGAAGTGGAATGATCATATAAAATTAATTGTTGGTAAGGCGGGTACCAGGTTGAGATTCATTGGGAGAGTCCTTAGAAAATGTAGTCCATCAACAAAGGAGGTGGCTTACAAAACACTCCTTCGACCTATACTTGAGTATTGCTCATCAGTGTGGGATCCGCACCAGATCGGGTTGACGGAGGAGATAGAGAAGATCCAAAGAAGAGCGGCGCGTTTCGTCACAGGGTTATTTGGTAACCGTGATAGCGTTACGGAGATGTTTAACAAACTCAAGTGGCAGACTCTGCAAGAGAGGCGCTCTGCATCGCGGTGTAGCTTGCTCGCCAGGTTTCGAGAGGGTGCGTTTCTGGATGAGGTATCGAATATATTGCTTCCCGCTACTTATACCTCCCGAGGAGATCACGAATGTAAAATTAGAGAGATTAGAGCGCGCACAGAGGCTTTCAGACAGTCATTCTTCCCGCGAACCATACGCGACTGGAGCAGGAAAGGGAGGTAATGACAGTGGCACGTAAAGTGCCCTCCGCCACACACCATTGGGTGGTTTGCGGAGTATAAATGTAGATGTAATGTAGATGTAGAATTAAATACAACTGCTATAAATATTTTTTTTTGAGACAGCAGGCTCTAGGCTTTAACGTTAAATAGTATTTAAGGCCAAACGATGTAAGACTTGATAAGTAAGAATCCAAAATTTTAAAGCAGCTGAAGGCCCATCATTTTAAGAACAATACACTACAATAAATTTTCATCAGACAGAAGACCCAAGATTTATCTTCAGACAATGTTAGACTTGCCCAGTTTAGAAAAACTTTCTTTTAAAACGGCTGAAGGCCTTTGATTTTAAAAACAGAATTACAATTTACAAATTCCAACCATCGGCTATGAGCCATTAAAAATACACAATTAAACTCCAACAAGAAAGGCAGTATAGGCAACAGCGGTCAGAAGTTTCCAGGGCGCTCAGTCTGCCCTTGAAAGCTTAACATTCGCGTAGGTGAGACAAGAAGTCGGTCCAACTACACTTGATCCGTCGGCAACACAACCAAGAGAGAGTCAGGGACCCAGTGACAAGACAACCAGTATACTAGGATTCCAAAACCAAAACGTTACAGACACAGCCACCCACAACCAAATATACGTTAAACCTGAATTTATGTCAGCGACCATGGCAGGTAACTGGAACACTAACGGCCACAAGGCAGAAAACTCCGCTGGTGTACTTGAATTTCAAATCGACAAATATAGTTAATTCCTCCACACGGCGGCTAAATCTTCACCAACTCGAAGACTTGCTGTTGCTCCCAGGAATACCGCCAACAGCGAACCACCAACCAAGGGGACAACGTGAACAGACGTGGCTTTGGTAATTAAAATCACCACTCAGCTGTCATGTCCTGGGTCGGTGAGCCACGAACCTCGTAGCACTCGGAGAAGCCCCCACAAGCTCCAGCACTGCATAGAGACCGCCAGCGGGCCTGGCCGACTTCTCCGCGCAGACACTTGCATGCTGATCCGTTCCAACCGACCGACTGGTTGCACACCACCAAGCCAGAACTATAAACACCAGACCAAAGATAGTATATGGTGCAAATATCGATATACACCACTGCTGTCACACGTAGAAAGAGGAAGACCATGGCATAACAACAATAACTGTGGGAAAACAAACACAGAGTAACAGCCAAGTTTTAAAATAACGCATAAGCTGGGGTCAGCAAGGCTCATTCAGTTCTATTTTTATTTCATTGATTTGCTTTTTGACTACATTATTTTCAATTTTAATGCCAGATTCTACTTGTTCCTTTATTTTATCTGCTTCTTTCTCCCCATTACCTATTTGAACAGATAAGTTGCTAATGGCGTCTGTGATCTCAGCATTAGAGCATCTTGCCTACTCACACAATTTCTTACGTTGCCTCGCAGATCTACCTGCAACTTCTCCACCTTATCATTGAAACTTTTCTCCGTTTGAACTATCTTAGAGTCAAGTATCCCAAATTCATTAGAAATTTTGCCCATTTCATCCCAAACGGTTTTTAATTTTACGTCTATCAATTCTTCGATTCCATTAGCCATTTTACCTACTTCGTCTTTCACAACTGAAGCTATTTCGGATTGAACCGAATCAATTTTTAAATTTATATCAACGATATCCGTTTTAACAGAATCAGTTTTTGGATCCCGTATCGGATTTAACAGAATCAATTTTGGGTCCCAATCCTCTTATCATTTGCATTAATTGCGACATCATGTCCCCCACAATTTATCTCCCTTGCCTGATTTCAGACTATTTGCCCTACTAAATTCACCGCCGATCACGCTCCTCCGCTCCGACTTTGGGCTAAACGGCTCATTAGTATTTTCGGACTCACACAAACTGATCGACTGCTTAATATTAGCGACGTCTATTACTGGCGATTGAAATACGGAACCATACATGATCTCGGTATCAGCGCAGGTACGTAGCATTGTCGTGCTGGATCCTTCTGCCATGGTATTGCTGCCGATGTTGCAGTTGAAGCCGACGCTGTAGATCTCGTAGCTTCTGGTGTGGTACTGCAACTGCCACCCGCGCGATGAATCGCTGTTGAAGATGCCGCTGCCGGCTGGAACCAGGTGCTTTCGATGTCGCCTCTTCTTCCGCGTTACTTTCATTATCATTCCTAATCACTGCTAAAATTCGGTGCACACAAATGTTGCAAAATTCGTAGCTCAGAGCCCCCAACGCAAACTGCCTGAACTGCCACAGACTTGGGACCTAGGTCACAGAACGTCATTAACTGTGAGAATTACAATTGTAATTTCACAACTGTTAAGGGAACCTAATATTCAGTCCTGAACCGATCTCACATTTAACTCCTACGAGAGGTTCTGCCTATCGAAGCTCAGATAATATTTTTGGAAACACTTTGCAGAATTCAAATCCCTCAACTAACACTTTCCAAGTCCTACCCCGGACGAGCCCCCAATTGCGAGCTAACATCCCAAAGATGTTTGGCTAACACGCGGTTCCTCTTCATCGAAATGTCTTGCCTCAAATTCGTCTAGGGGTTGAACCGCACGTGTCGCATTACACGCCCTAAATTAGACACTTGTGACCCTTTGGTTAAATTGTCTGGCTGATGGCAAGTTTGCGAAATACACAGTTAATATAACATATAATAACCGAAATAATAATATCGGGAGCTAAATTAACGACCCATAAATGATGTAGACCACACAGTTGCCATTTGGTTAGAATAATGTTTGTACAGGAAGCAAACTAATAGCGAAAGTGGTCGTATTTAGAGTTACTATTACACTCGAGCGCATATCCATTTGACACAGTTCGATCTTTCACAATTTCATCGCAAAATACAAGTCTAATATTCAACCTCGTTATCTTCACGAAAAGTTAGAGTTCACACCAGGCACGCGGCTGCTCACCGCTCAGAGACTAAGTCCCGCGATACCACACAACGCGAAATTTTCTAAGTCGCCTCACTTCATAGCTGCCTAAAGACCGACTGTCCGCTTTCGCGTCTCAATCAGAACTGTACCTTTTGGTGTCTCCAGCCGAACTGTCCTGTTTGGTGTCTAGACCATAACTGCCCTCTGCCCGTCTCCGACCGCGTTTCCCGCGCGCCGAATATCTTCGCTCAACTGACAAGCGCAGTTCCCTTTCCTGAAGCCGTCCATCTGATTGGCTACAGGTTATTCTACATTACTTTACATTTTAACATATTTTTAAAAAATAAATCTTGGCCACTTTCACGTTTTAAATAAAGTGACAATAATATCCATTACATTATGAACGTTAAATTCTTTTACATAAAACCAATGCAATTTCCTTCTTAACTTTGAAAGTCACGGCCATTAGCCTTGCCCCAATGTTCTTTCTGATAAATAAATAAAGAACAAAAGTAACTATTATGCACTAAACTTTACAAAAAATATTCTGTTACCTAGTGATTCAATAACGTTCCATGCTGTCATTGTTCAATGTGTTTTGTGTGGAGGAAATGATGATCTGATGCTTAACTAAAAATACTGATAATTTAGATGTACTATATCATTTTAACAAATAAAGTTACAGAGTTGATATCTACAACGTTTGTCATTTTAATGTTGCGCTTCTATATGAAATGTCGATCGTCAAGATCGACCAAGGCGTTCAGATTTTAGCATTCAGGTCTTTGTTACAAAACTTGTTAATTTCGCTTTAACAGTAAATCCTAAACTATCATAGATATGATCAATATTCAAGTTTTATTGGGATGATCATGAAAATTTGTGAAAGGTGGTAGATTAAAATAAGTATGGCTTAATTCCCTGCACTACTACAGAATTAAATAATTTTCATAAATGTTTCCCTTTTATGACCGATCTTAGGTCCGCCATATTTAACACTACTACGTCTCCTTGGCCACAAAGCCTTCTACTGGATTTCCCTATGGCGTAGGTTCTCGTCTGTCTCACTCGCACACTACAGCGCTTGGGCCTCAATAGGCAATAGAAGCCTGTGAGTTTCTCTATCTCGTGGTGAAACTGCGCCCTTTATGGCATCCGGTCCTGGATGACAGGGTTCGTTCCACAATTCCTGGAAGCTGACTCTTTCGGCCATATACTCAAATGAGAGGAAATGCTCGTTAACTCACACTGTGAACTTTTATTTCCAACCGAGTGCAGTCAAGTAATCTTTTTATGTAATGAATACTAGTTGTGTACTGGTCGTTACCTGGGTCTGTATTCATTCAAATCTTCTAACAGGTCTATCTCTTCCTTGCCCCGCTTTCATTCCATCTCCTCCACCTTCTCCTCACCCCCCTCTCCCTCCGTCCTCCAAACTCCCTGTCATCGTCCTTTCCTCTACCTACGTCCATCTCCTCCTCTGCCCTCTCTCTATGCATTTCCTCCACTCCTTCTCTGCTCATTTCCACCTCCCAACACATACCTCTGTCTATCTCATATTCCCCCCTCTAACTCTCTCCTCCCCCTCTCCCTGTCCGATTCCTAAACCCCTCACTCTCTATCTCATCTTTCCTCCCTGACACTCCAGCTGCTCCTACTCTCTCTCTTCCTATCCCCTCCTATTACCTCCCCATCTCCTTCTCTCCCTCCCTCTGTCCATCTCATACACCCCCTATTCCAGTCCATCTTCTCTTCCCCATCTCTCTGCCGATCTACTCTTCTTCTCTTTGTTCTTCTCCCTGTATTTTTGTCCTTCTCCTCCTCTCTGCCTCTCCACCTTCTCCTCCCCTAGCCTTTTCTATCCATCACCCCCAACTTAATTGGAGACTGTCGCATCGGGTAGCTGTGCGGTCTGAGGCGTCTTGTCATGTTTCGCGCGGCTCCCCCCTGTCGGAGGATCGACCTCAGCAGTTTGGTTCCATAGTCCTTACCACATATTTCCAATTTCTAATAGGAGACTGGTGGTTCTTACCCCCGCAGTATTTCTTTCCAGATAGTAAACTGAGGTGACGAAAGTCGTAGGATTCTTCCTAATGGCGTCTCGGACCTCCTTTTGTCCGGGATAATCAGCAGGATTTTGTGTAGTTCTATGGAACTCAAGTAACTATTACGCACTAAACTTTACAAAAAATATTGGATGGGGCGATCTGGGTGGCCTGCTTTCTCACTGCTTGGAACGCTAGTGTCACTCGAATTTTCTAGAATGCTCTTCAAACTGTGGACTGGTGACATAGCGCATTGTCATCCATAAATATTCCATGGTTGCTTGGGAGCAGCAGTCACTGATCGGTTCTGTTGTACCAGAGGACCCAGTCCATTCCGTGAAAAAACAGTCCACACCACTGTGGAGCCGCCCAGCTTGCACAGTGCCTTGTTGACAACTTGCGTTTATGACTTACCAACTGAAATTGGGACTCATCTGACGAGGCCACAGTTTTCTTGTCGTGTAGGGCCAACCGATATGGTCAGGAGCCCAGGAGAGACGCTGCAGGCGATGACCTGCTTCTAGCAAAGGCGCTCACATCAATCGTCTGCTGCCGTAGCTCATTAACGCCAAATTTCGCCGCACTACCGTAACACATACGTTCATCGTACATTCCATTTCTGCTGTTATTTCACGCACTGTTGCTTATCTGTTGCTACTCTCAGTCATTAAGTGAAGGCCGTTGGACACTGCGATGCCCGTGGTTAGAGGTAATACCTGATATTTGGTAATCTCGGCACACTCTAAACACTGGGGATCTCGGAATATTGAATTTCCTAAGTGGAATGTCCCGTGCGTCAAGCTCCAATTACTTCAAAGTCTGTTAATTCCAGTCGTGCGCCCTTAATCACGTAGCAAAACTTTTCACATGGATCACTTGAGTACAAATGTCTATTCTGTCAGTGCACTGCCCTTTTATATTTTGTGTACGAGACACTACCGCCATCAATATATCTGCATATGACTTTTGTCATCTCAATGTAAGTGATATGTGTATCAGGTTTGGTTCAAATCGATCCAGTAGTTTAGGAGGAGGCGTGGAGGCGTGGAAAATATATATATATATACATATATCGGTCAACAAGCTACAATTTTGAATACGACGTCGGATTGTAGCTTGTTGATCGTGTTGATCCGTGACGTAGTTTTGACAGTACAGAGTTCATACAGTGCCATAAAAATCGACAATAACTGTATAATGACACTACATTTGTCTTTCTTTAGTTTTCTAAGGTTTCTGAGAGGTATGAAACGTTACATTACAGGACAATTTACTATTCTCTTGTAACATACAATTACTTACTGACGAATATCGTTTTATTTTAAAAACAAAAATAGCTAGTAATCAGCGAAAGACCTGTCCTTTTGCAGAAAGACGCCGTGTATCTACCCATAAACGCGAAGTTTTGTTGCGTACACTTTCAACCACATCAGTGAATGGGAAACGGAGGAAATTTGTGTGGAATGCAACGTACCATTTACCGTAGCAAACAATCCGTCACAACTGTAGCTCACATCTTAAAATGTCAAAAGCAATAAAACTCCTCCTCAACACGGAAGATACCAACTCCACAGTTATTATTGCTACATTTAAGCTACAAACGGCAAGGATCTTCAACACGTTCGCTTTCGAAGCAAAAGTAATTACATTTACAAAAACATTCGGGTATTTGAAAGTCGAGTGAAGTGTAAGCGTGGATGAATCTCTCTATACAAAAATAACAGCAGAGATATATGATTCTCATTCATTAATTATGTGTTTATATTCTCTTACTTTCAGCGGAGTGAACAATTATTCACATATTAAAATGACTCCTTCATCAATAAGTTATAGCTTGTGTCATTGAATTACCCTTAGATTCGGCTGTTTTAAAGTAATTCAGAATAATTCATGTCTCTCCGTAATTTACTAACGCGTCGAAAGCAAAATATAACAACTACCTCGTTAAATAAGTAGAAACGTAATTAAAACGCAACATTTTCCTTATTACGGTGCTTTCTCACCGCTTGCAGCGCTAGTGTTGCTCCAGGTGTCAAACGACAACTGTCGCAGCAGAGAGTTTCACGACTTAATTAGAGTGTGGCATGCATTGGAAATGCCATGTGACTGGGACCTCATGCCGGGTACACCGTTTGCCGGGTGCAATTCTTTCGATTTCACGCCACTTTGGCGACTTGCGCGTCGATGGGGATGAAATGATGATGATTAAGACAACATCCAGTCCCTGAGTGGAGAAAATCTCCGACCCAGCCGGGAATCGAACCCGGGCCCTTAGGATTGACAGTCTGTCGCGTTGACCACTCAGCTACCGGGGCCGGACAACCTGTCCATTACTTTCTGTTAGCTATAACGTTCCATTAACAGGGAGTGTAGTGGAACCGGCACTGAGATCCTTGTCTGATTACATCACTGTCCATACTGCTGCATTCTTCTGAACTCTGCATGCGAGAGATGGTATCTTCCTACCTTACAGGCAGTAGCTTCAACACCAAATTCCTAAAACACTCATAGAGCGTCCTTGCGCAACTGTTGTAGGAAGATAGAACCAGTCTTTCACACGTTAGAAATGAGGTGTTTATGTAAATCTCAGATACGCATGCATGAAATCTTGTGAGAGGCCCGTATCGAATGCTAACTAAAGTTGATAGCCGATTATGCGGTCGTCGATATTGCGTGTGTAAAAAAGACGTCACATTTTTGTGAATTGTTGTGAAACGAGCGTTACCGCATTGTACGCCCGGAGCGGCGAAACAGCCGGCCGCGGTGATCTAGCCGTTCTGGCGCTGCAGTCCGGAACCGCGGGACTGCTACGGTCGCAGGTTCGAATCCTGCCTCGGGCATGGGTGTGTGTGATGTCCTTAGGTTAGTTAGGTTTAAGTAGTTCTAAGTTCTAGGGGACTTATGACCTAAGATGTTGAGTCCCATAGTGCTCAGAGCCATTTGAACCATTTTTTGAGCGGCGAAACAAATATTATCGTATGAAGTAGTTGAAAATACGCTGTCTGATCACAGATGAAGTGCCCCAGCACATATTTATGTACTGAATGCATTGCATTAATCGGTCGTTTTTATGTCAAGGTTCCTTATTCTTATCGGTTCTCGAGAGCCAAATTAGCATGACTGATGTTTACGAGAACAGAACTATTGGAATTAAACCCAACGTTTTAGGCAGAAATACCACAGCCGTCACAGAGGAAAGTCGCGTGCGCCATGTGTCTGTTAATAGTGTAAACTTTGTGCCGTGTACCGTATTTTTAACTGTTGGTGTTTCGTATTCTCTGAGGTGGAATTTGGGGTGAAACACACCAACTGTTAAAGAGCGTGGGAAGAGCTTGGAAACCATGTTGAAGCTGGCCAGTGTACCACAGTCCACGTTAGGCAATCCGCTAATTCGATACGGGTGTGGCTTACATCCCTGTCTCGCAAGCCGTACGATCCAGTCACGCCCTTGTCGTCAGTTGTATTTGGCTAATCCAGTCTGTAAGGTAAGTGTAACGTGAGATCCTGGTTTTGAGACCCGGTGCGAGATTCAGTTTCAATCCGAGAGGAAGTATCGAAACAGCGGACACTTTGTTGCAAAGTGACAAATTCATTCTGGTATCAGGCTAATTCTTTTCCCATGATCAGAATGAAAAGTGAAGTCGTGTGGCATGAATGGTCGGGAACCTCGAAGGGCAGGTTCAGCCGCGTAATTGGAAAGGTTTTTCCTGTCCTCCACGCCCACATGCACCTTTCCTTCTCTGATAATGATTATGATGTTACCCCGTTACATAGATAGATTTTAAATATAGAAGTTGCATCTGTTTTTTACCAACATATTTCCAGCTACCATTATATTGAACCGAAAGCTATGGCTTCTTTTCAATATCCGCAAATCGAAATATTTAAAACTTTTGGGAAACAAAAGCAATACCATCCACTATTTCAATATACAATTAAGGTCTTCCAAGCATAAATATAGTCCAATGCTCCCTCCGTCTGTACCGTAGCCTCTTTCCACAATTATTGACTGCGAGAGAAAAACCCCATCGCCATGGGAGGAACAGAAACGCAACACTGTAAAGATAAAGCGAATGTTCGCTTATACTTTTGAATGCTGCGTCTGTGGCTACTTTAATTACAATGACTAATAGTCCAAACAACAATAAAGGAAGGAGAAATGGGTATTTGAATTACTGAAAAGAAGAACGGACATATTCCATATTAATTTACTCACTAAAATCCCTTGCAGCCAAATGTTCATTAATAATGTGTCACGGGACGACGTTAATAACAAAGAAAGAACATATGGTCACTAAATAGGAAATTACAGTTGAAAAAATTAAATATAACTGTAATTTCTGGTGCCGGTAGTTTTGGTCGACCGGTTCTAGGCGCTTCAGTCTGGAACCGCGTGACCGCTACGGTCGCAGGTTCGAATCCTCCCTCAGGCATGGATGTATGTGATGTTCTGAGGTTAGTTAGGTTTAAGTAGTTCTAAGTTCTAGGGGATTGATGACCTCAGATGTTAAGTCCCATAGTGCTCAGAGCCATTTGAACCATTTGTAATTTCTGGTGACAGGAGGGTCATTTGAGTGATGTTTAACGTTGGCTTTGTTAAACATAATTCCCCTGTTTATTGATTAGACGCTAGTGAACCGAGCTGCGACGAGCTAGTTTCATCATTAAGCTATTTAGGGGTACTATTGCGAGACTTGAAATATTCTTTAATTTTTGCAGTTAACAAAGGCTGATTTCCATCACACTTTTGGACAGACTTTCGACTGAAAAAATGATGAATGATTTACCATTTAGGCGCGATTAAAATCAGCCTCAATAGGCTTCACCATTTTTATGCAAGAACTACAGAACACTTTATTGATAACTATAAATTAATATTAGCACCGATAATGCTACCTCAGTATATTTAACAATTTCAACTAAATAATCTGCGAGGGCTGAGTCGTCTTCATAATTTCTCTTAATTTTTTTCATTTCACTCGACTTTGGGGTACGTTAAATGAATAAACTTTTAGTCTTCTTCGTTTCCTCATGCCAATGTGGTTGCGAATTTTTTGTTGCGGAAGTAGTCAAAAAAGTTTATTTGTGCTCCTCCAACCATAAAAATCAGTGCTTCTATTCCTCGTTGCGTCTGAGAGTTTTTCAGTTGTTTGATAAAGGGTTTCATTTTTATGTGAATTAGTCTGTTATTGTAGACTCTGGAGCCAAGTATTTTCCTTCATATCTTCCTTTCTCTGATTTCTGGTTTTCCAATTAGGCCATGGTTGGTGACGGACAGTGTTTCGTCTGCGTATAGGGCTTCCGATTTGGTTACTGTATTATAATGTCTTATTTTTGCATTTCATGAGATCGACTTTTTGTTACGTCTGTATTTGATGAGTTGGAAGGCCTGTTCAACTTTACTTATTCTACATTCCATTGGTCTTTTCTCGCTGATATTCCAGCTGATCCATTCTCTGTTTGAAATCTTTGACGATCTCTACCTTTCTCCCAGATCTCATCTGGTAGGACCATATCATCTGCAACAGCTAGACAATTGACTTCGGTGCTATGACTACTTTTTCTAGGGTGCAGTTAAATAGCAGTGGAGAAAGTCTATCTCCTTGCTGTACACCAGCTTTTAATCTCAAAAGTGTCAGAAATTTCTCCCATGAATTTTACTTTAGGGTATGTGTTTCTCTGATTAGGTATGAGATTTTGCTGTCGATGTTTAATGTTTTTCGTATAGAGATAGGAATTATTGATCTGCTCAGCTGTATGCTTTCTAAAAGACAATGAAAGAGATAACATACGATTTTGCTCTGGATTTTTGTTAGGCCATGAGGTTTTTGAAATTTAGGATTTGTTCTGAACAGGACCTTTCCCGATACCCACTTCGTATTGTCCAAGCTGATGGTCTAATTGGGGTTCTTTCTTGTTTAGCAACACCTTAGAGAATATCTTGTACGTTACGTCTAGCTGCGAGATCCCTCTCTAGTTGTTGGAGTCACTTTGAACACTTTCTTATGGCGTGGGTGGATGAGAGCCATCTTACATTCATCTGGGATTCCTTCAGTTATCCAGATTTCTTCAAAGATATTTTGGGGAGTTTCTATGGCATTTTTGTTGACATTTTTCCAAAGTTCATCTGTGATTCGGTTTTCTCATCAGGCTTTATAGTTTATAAGATTTGAAATGACTGTCTGTAGTTCCTCGGTGTAGGGTGATTCTGAGTCAGACTCGGTTATTGTTGAGAGCTTTAAGTCTATTTTTTCTCTGGGTTCTTCACAGTTGTGAAAGTGTCTGAAATTACTACTACTACTACTACTAATATTCTGCCAAAATTTTGAAATTATCCGTGTTGTTGTTGTGGACAATATTTCCGTTTTTGTCGTGGAGCTGTTGGATCGGGGGCTGTATTTTGGTTATTTTTTGTTTCAAAGTCTTATGAAAGTTCCTTGTGTCGTTTCTGATGAAGCCGTCGCTTATCTGAAAGAGAAGTTGGTCTTCTTGGCCTTTTTTTTATTCTTTTCATACTTTCGCTCATTAATTTTCTTATATTTACGAAGTTTTGTCTGTTACGTTCATTTTTCTGTAACTGCTACTGTTAGCAAGCGTCTTCAAGGAGACTGTTACATTCTTGTGTCCAAAAGGCATGTTTTTTGTCTTTGGTTGTGGGAGCTAATTGTTCGGATTTACTTATTACGCTTTCTCTTATTTCAATCAAGTTTTGGTCTTGCATGCCTTTAGTTGCGAAGGAAACTCCTTAGAATTTATTAAATTTTCTTCTTTTTGAGTTGTTGGTTCCATTTTTCCTTTTGGGGATGATTTTAAGTTTTATTTTAGAAAGGTAGTAATCAGAATATGGGTTTCCTCCTCTGACGACGTTGACATTTTGTATTTATTTATGGAACTTCGTTTTGATTGCCACGTAATCGTGTTGAAGCTCACCTAGGCGTGGGTTTGGTGAGACTCATGTTTTCTGTTTTCGAGGTAACATTTTAAAGGCTGTGGATTTCAGCATCGTGTAGTGTCCTTGGCATAATTCTGCCAGCATGTTGCCATCTTTGTTACTTCTGTTATGAGCTGGGTAGTTCCCAACGATTTTTTTGTGGTTCTTCTCCTTCCTTGTCTGGGCACCTAAGTCCCCCATAAGTAGGACATAGTGTTTTTCTGGAATTTTTTGAACCTCATCGTCGAGTCTGTCCCAGAAACGTTCCACCTTTCTTTGTCCTTTCTATTATCTTCATTTATGGGTACATGTACATTCACAATGGTGTATGCTTCGTTAGAATATTTGAAGATAAGTGTGCAGAGCCTTTCAGATTATGTTTGAAAGTTGATAATAGAGTCCAAAATATTTTTGTTCGTTATGAAGATACCTCAAAGGTGCGGTGTGTTTTTCATAATTTTTTGCCTATCTTTGCTTTGTAGATTCTGAAGCCTCCACAATCAAAAATGTTTTCATCCACGAATATGGTTTCTTGTAGGCGCATTATGAGAACTTTGTGATTCTTGAGACAGTCTGTAAGGTGTTTTAATTTTCCATTTTTTAGAAGAGAATTTATGTTAAAAGTAGCTATGTAACTTGGTTTTCTATACTTCATCTTGCTTGAGGTGCTTCGCACTTTGGTGGGGTGGGCTTTCCTCCTGGGATAATTTCTTTCACAACAGACTCTTCCATGAGTAATAATATTATGTATGAGGTGATTCTTATCGTTAGAACCACTGGTTTACAACCACGGTTGTTAGACCTGGAGGTTTTATGAGCCACACCTAACTTGGGGACAGACGCTGACCAAAGGCTGTCCAACCTGGGGACAGCCGTCTTTTGGTTTTGATTTCTGCGTTGGTCTAAGGGCGGTATTTTATTTCCCACGTGCCATGCGTATCTGCAGAGCTTTCCCCACCCGTCACCTGGGATCACGCCCGATAGGGAAACAAAAACCCGCCGCCCCACTCCCCAACTGGTTCATAGCTTTTTAACACATTATTATTTAATGTACACTCCTGGAAATGGAAAAAAGAACACATTGACACCGGTGTGTCAGACCCACCATACTTGCTCCGGACACTGCGAGAGGGCTGTACAAGCAATGATCACACGCACGGCACAGCGGACACACCAGGAACCGCGGTGTTGGCCGTCGAATGGCGCTAGCTGCGCAGCATTTGTGCACCGCCGCCGTCAGTGTCAACCAGTTTGCCGTGGCATACGGAGCTCCATCGCAGTCTTTAACACTGGTAGCATGCCGCGACAGCGTGGACGTGAACCGTATGTGCAGTTGACGGACTTTGAGCGAGGGCGTATAGTGGGCATGCGGGAGGCCGGGTGGACGTACCGCCGAATTGCTCAACACGTGGGGCGTGAGGTCTCCACAGTACATCGATGTTGTCGCCAGTGGTCGGCGGAAGGTGCACGTGCCCGTCGACCTGGGACCGGACCGCAGCGACGCACGGATGCACGCCAAGACCGTAGGATCCTACGCAGTGCCGTAGGGGACCGCACCGCCACTTCCCAGCAAATTAGGGACCCTGTTGCTCCTGGGGTATCGGCAAGGACCATTCGCAACCGTCTCCATGAAGCTGGGCTATGGTCCCGCACACCGTTAGGCCGTCTTCCGCTCACGCCCCAAAATCGTGCAGCCCGCCTCCAGTGGTGTCGCGACAGGCGTGAATGGAGGGACGAATGGAGACGTGTCGTCTTCAGCGATGAGAGTCGCTTCTGCCTTGGTGCCAATGATGGTCGTATGCGTGTTTGGCGCCGTGCAGGTGAGCGCCACAATCAGGACTGCATACGACCGAGGCACACAGGGCCAACACCCGGCATCATGGTGTGGGGAGCGATCTCCTACACTGGCCGTACACCACTGGTGATCGTCGAGGGGACACTGAATAGTGCACGGTACATCCAAACCGTCATCGAACCCATCGTTCTACCATTCCTAGACCGGCAAGGGAACTTGCTGTTCCAACAGGACAATGCACGTCCGCATGTATCCCGTGCCACCCAACGTGCTCTAGAAGGTGTAAGTCAACTACCCTGGCCAGCAAGATCTCCGGATCTGTCCCCCATTGAGCATGATGAAGCGTCGTCTCACGCGGTCTGCACGTCCAGCACGAACGCTGGTCCAACTGAGGCGCCAGGTGGAAATGGCATGGCAAGCCGTTCCACAGGACTACATCCAGCTTCTCTACGATCGTCTCCATGGGAGAATAGCAGCCTGCATTGCTGCGAAAGGTGGATATACACTGTACTAGTGCCGACATTGTGCATGCTCTGTTGCCTGTGTCTATGTGCCTGTGGTTCTGTCAGTGTGATCATGTGATGTATCTGACCCCAGGAATGTGTCAATAAAGTTTCCCCTTCCTGGGACAATGAATTCACGGTGTTCTTATTTCAATTTCCAGGAGTGTATTTTAGTCCAGTTTCTGAATAAGAGAAAAGTGGTTTCAAGCATGACCTAGGAGGAGGAGGACGAGGAGACAAGGTACTCAATCCTACGGAGCAGGTAAAACAGCAAATGTCTGGGACACCCTTTACGCGATCCTCACTGCAAAGGGAAAATAGTGAACAGCGCACGTCATCCATCCAAGTTCTGGCCACTTCGGTGGTCTTGCTCGTACCTCGGTACGGTCGTTGACGGAATGAAAAGTGTGCAAGTTTATCCCGTTGTCTGGCGGACGTAGAATGGCAGGGAGCCGTGCTGACCGCCTTGAGAGGAGAGCTGCCGCGCTGGCCGGCCGCCGGCCGCGTGCGCTGCATAAATATTTGGAGAAGGGCGGGCCGCGTGCTCGCAGCTTTGCTGCATCGGAGATTACAGCCGCATTACGCGGGCCGTGTTGCAGTTTGTGTAGTGACGCAACAGTTTAGAGCGCCGCTGCGGGATTACCTACCAGCTGGACGCAGCGCGGCACGCGCCGGACCCAGCCGCCTCCGGCTCTAAGACCTCACTGCTCCGCCCTTTCGCAGACCGCTTTACGAGGCCACCACTCCCTCAGTGGACCAGGTCACACCGTATGTGATAACAGCACAGCGTTCTATCCTCTCGTTACTGACGCATTCCTGAGCTACCAGACACACACAGTAAAGTCATCTGCAGGGAGTGCACACGTAACGGTGGACACACCGCAAAAAATACCAGTCATCTCCCACCAGTCCCCTCCCTCCCTCTCTCTTACCCGCAAGAGAGAACGCGCTAATACTGCGTAACACCGCCTGACAATGCCCCCAATTCGGAGACCTTTTCAAGTTTCTTCAAGTATGTCATTCTCAGCTCAGCTATCCACTGAGGATTAGATCCTCTTTCTCTACAGAGTAAAATTATATTTGAAGTATACTGCAACAATTACGTTACTGTGAATTAACTGGGGTGACAAAGAAATTTATAGTGGAGGCAGACGATAAAGGCAGGAAGAAACCAACGTCAAGATTCCTACAGAAAACCACCGAAACAGAGGACGACCGAAGAAAGGCAGAAATACTGAATTCAGTGTTCCGAAACTGTTTCACTGCGGAAAATCGTAACACGGTCCCTGACTTCAGCCGCCGCACGGACGCCAAAATGGAAAATATTGAAATAAACGATATCGGAATTGAAAAACAACTGCTATCACTTAGTAGCGGAAAAGCATCCGGACCAGACGAGGTACCCTTAAGATTCTACAGTGATTATGCTAAAGAACTTGCCCCCTTTCTATCAGCAATTTATCGTAGATCGCTGGAAGAACGTAAAGTACCTAGCGACTGGAAGAAAGCGCAGGTCGTTCCCATTTTCAAGAAGGGTCATAAATCAGATGCGAATAATTATAGGCCTATTTCGCTTACGTCAATCTGTTGTAGAATAATGGAACATGTTTTGTGTTCTCGTATTATGACGTTCTTAGATAATACAAATCTCCTTCATCATAACCAACATGGATTCCGCAAACAGAGATCATGTGAAACTCAGCTCGCCCTATTTGCCCAAGAAATTCACAGTGCCGTAGACACTGGCGAGCAGGTTGATGCCGTATTCCTGGACTTCAGGAAGGCATTTGATACGGTTCCGCACTTACGTTTAGTGAAAAAAATACGAGCTTACGGAATATCGGACCAGGTTTGTGATTGGATTCAGGATTTCCTAGAAGAAAGAACACAACATGTCATTCTTAACGGTTCAAAATCTGCAGGTGTAGAGGTAATTTCGGGAGTACCGCAAGGAAGCGTGATAGGACCTTTATTGTTTACAATATACATAAATGACTTAGTTGACAACATCGGTAGCTCCGTGAGGCTATTTGCAGATGACACGGTTGTCTACAAGAAAATAGCAACATCAGAAGACTCGTACGTACTCCAGGAAGACCTGCAGAGGATTAATGCATGGTGCGACAGCTGGCAGCTTTCCCTAAACGTAGATAAATGTAATATAATGCGCATACATAGGGGCAGAAATCCATTCCAGTACGATTATGCCATAGGTGGTAAATCATTGGAAGCGGTAACGACCGTAAAATACTTAGGAGTTACTATCCGGAGCGATCTGAAGTGGAATGATCACATAAAACAAATAGTGGGAAAAGCAGGCGCCAGGTTGAGATTCATAGGAAGAATTCTAAGAAAATGTGACTCATCGACGAAAGAAGTAGCTTACAAAACGCTTGTTCGTCCGATTCTTGAGTATTGCTCATCAGTATGGGACCCTTACCAGGTTGGATTAATAGAAGAGATAGACATGATCCAGCGAAAAGCAGCGCGATTCGTCATGGGGACATTTAGTCAGCGCGAGAGCGTTACGGAGATGCTGAACAAGCTCCAGTGGCGGACACTTCAAGAAAGGCGTTACGCAATACGGAGAGGTTTATTATCGAAATTACGAGAGAGCACATTCCGGGAAGAGATGGGCAACATATTACTACCGCCCACATATATCTCGCGTAATGATCACAACGAAAAGATCCGAGAAATTAGAGCAAATACGGAGACTTACAAGCAGTCGTTCTTCCCACGCACAATTCGTGAATGGAACAGGGAAGGGGGGATCAGATAGTGGTACAATAAGTACCCTCCGCCACACACCGTAAGGTGGCTCGCGGAGTATAGATGTAGATGTAGATGTAGATGTAGACTGGACAGAAAGAGAAATGTTACGAAATTGTCAATGAAATAACTTCTTATGCTGCCAGACACGATTTTCTTTTATTTACCTCTTGCACGACGCATTTCGAAAGATTCCCATTCTAAAATGCGATTTGTTCGTGTGTTATGGCATCTTCATCCAAGTTCAGATTCTGAAATAGATAAACAGGGACGGCCAAGAATTCTGCAGGCGTGTAGTGCTCTTGATCGTATCGTTGCGGTGCAGCCAGCGGGATGATAGGAATTTGTGTCTGACGGAGAGTGCGTCCAGATGGCCGAGGCTACGGATGTCTGTAGCAACTGGTTGCGATCTTTGAACTTGGTCCAGCGGGTGGCTTACGTCAACATCTATCCGGCGTCCAGGATAGCTCACCTGGCTCCGGTCCTCCTGATGCCGAAGACGAGAGCACGCAGTTTACAGGCAGTCTTTGCTTACTCCGCCAGTGCAAGAATGATCAAAGGGCGGTCTCGGAACGGTCAATGTGCGGGTTAGAGCAGCTGCTATACATGACGTCACGATTACGGACGAAGATGTGGAATGACCGCCAGCCCAGCTTCACGGAAGTTCTGATTGAAGAACTGGCTCTCCGTCTTTCAAAAACCATCGACTGCAGTGGCGCATATTTCACCGACGCTGTCTCAGCCTAAGGAGTTTTTTTGTGGACTTCAGTTATGTCAAAACTGGCCTGCCGAGAGAGCGGCTGCAGAGTGCACACGTGATGTTTGTTGGTAGATGATGCGATGTCTTCCACGAAATCCGATTGAAAGCCGTCCACCCTCTGTTACTTGTTCTGTGGTCTGGCTTTCATTGCATGGCGCTCTTCTCCATTCCAACGTCAAAGCGGCCTGATATTTGGTAGTCGAACGTAAATATACGAATCACGAGACACTCCATCGATATGTATGGCACATATAGTGCCATCTGTCTGATAGAGATGAACACTGTCTACACATACCCATGCCCGCGGGACGATTCTAACGTCCGACGTGAGGGGCCTCGCAATCCGTGAAATGCGCCTCTAACTTCACGGCCACTGCGCGCGGCCTTTCCTGCTCCACAAAAATAAATAAATAAATAAATAAATAGGAAGAGATAGATCAAGGACATGAAGGAGGAGGCATCGTGGCCATTCCTTGCATGAAGCTGACTGCTCTACTTTTCTTTTATAATAACAAATACCAAAAACAAAAAAATCTGTATTATTTAATTATATTTCGCACGTTTAAGTCATAACATAATTTGTAATTGTAGACATTTAGACAGATGCAGACAATTTCGCAGATTTTTTGCACTCGTCTTGTCACGTAATTGTGACTCAATTTCACAAAAGGAAGAGCTTTTCACGCAAATTGATCGAAACGTTGTATCGCGTTAGCAACATCATTGTGGAGACATGAAAACTCTTCCTGAGGGAAATAACGTAGAAACCGTGACTACTTTTATCATAAAAGAAATTGTCTTTTAAGCGGCAACTGCATTTCCGATCGATCAGTTCCACCTGAACATGTAGAGGGGCGCTTTCAACTGAAAAGAAAATGGTCTCAAAAATATGTGAAACGGGCAGTGTCCTCAAAATGCTTCAACGCCCCAACGGGTTCTTCAAAATTCCCGTTTTCTCTCACGCCAGTGAGCTCAGGGAGATGGACATTTTTTTCGGAAGTTATCCCTTCTACAATGCGATTTTCTTTTTAACTGCATCCCCACCAAATCAGAAACAAGAAATTTCTCGCCTTCCGACGTCTTACTATGGGTGGTGTGCAGTGAAGCCCAAATTCAAATGGCTCTGAGCACTATGGGACTTAACATCTATGGTCATCAGTCCCCTAGAACGTAGAACTACTTAAACCTAACTAACCTAAGGACAGCACACAACACCCAGCCATCACGAGGCAGAGAAAATCCCTGACCCCGCCGGGAATCGAACCCGGGAACCGGGGCGTGGGAAGCGAGAACGCTACCGCACGACCACGAGATGCGGGCAGTGAAGCCCACTTAAACTGACAAGCCTGCAATCTATTCTGCTAGTTCTTTTTATCGTTCCTGGTTTCCTTTTTCCTTCAAAAACTCAACAACAGTGGGTGTTAAATCGAAAAATCGTTCCAGGCATGGCCCTCGACTTAATCAACGTCCTTTGAAGTAATATGTGATCTATATGGTCGCTCCATACGCTTTGTACAGTTCCATCAAAAACTGTTATAACTGATGATATAACAATGCGTGCGATTTCAGAAAATACACTACTTGTATCACGAATTTCATCATGTCCTCCATGCCTGCTCATTTAACACATAGTGCTTCCTCATGTTCACAACAACAAATCCCATACAAAATTTCTGTCGATAGTTGTGTAATGTTTTACTCTTTCAACTTCAACTAAATCTGCAATTGCGTTGTAATGTCGTTCCATAGTAAATCTGCTGTACCCGTCGTTTAACACCTAATCAGAATTCTCGTCCTTCTCTCCTGTGATTCCCATTCATTTTTAAACGTCGGGACGACTGATCACTAGACGGCCTCTTTTTGAGCGAGCAACCGCTGGACCTCTGAACTTTCTTTGTATCGCGAATAAATAGTGAAAGATAAACAGCGCTGACACCACTATTCTGCTGAACGGAAAAAAAGTCGTGTCAACCGCAAAATACGGCACCAGTTGCTGGAAGAAACTGGGACGCATCGCACTGCTAAATGAAATGTCACGTTGGACAGAGCAGTCCCGAGAAGGACCGAGCAAAGCCGAGACTTGCCGACATGCTGAAATTCGGAGTACTCCCGTGCAGCTTATAGTGCACGTGTCAAGTTCTGCACGCCGTGAGCGACCCTGGTATAAAATGACATGCCACGAATGCTGCATGTCCTACATAGGGCATACAGGTAGAGATTTTCATTCCAGATATACAGAGCGGAAACACGTAACAGCAGCCACACGTCAGCCACAGCAACAAAGGGCCATGAAGGACGCCATGTGGAAATGTAGAGCAGAAAGTGAAATTACTTAACAGACTAAACCGAGGTCGTCAAACGGATCTACTGGAAAGCCTGGAGATATATTCGGCTCTTAAGGAAAAAAAAAAGATATATTGCATGAAAAACTGGAAAGTGATTCAAGGAATTTCTCCGGATGTTTCTCTGTTACGTTTAAATAAGCAAATAAAATACTGATATACAGAAATAAATACTTTCGTAAATAAAACATAAGCAAATACCCTCTGCACGAAAGAATAGTATGCATGCCCTGTGGACGATCTGAAGAGTTAGCTTTGTCGACTACACGTAAAATATTTTCACATCTATTTGTTATTGTACATTTACTAGTTTCAAAGTGTACTGTGCACTGTAAATTTTGTTTAATACGTGTGAGTTTATATTTAACTCACACGTATTTAATACAATTTACAGTGCGCAGTACATGTTGAAACTAATAAATGCACTATAACAAATGGATGTGAAGATTAAGTAGACCACAAAAAAACTGTAAGTAATTTTTTCCCTAATTCGCCAATAACTATGTAAAAAGCTCCATTACAAAATTGCTTATGAATAATGGAGCACCTCACACATGAGAAACGGAACCCATAAATGCCATAATACACGTAAATGCATTTGAAAATGGTAATCATTTCCCGTAATACATCATACAAGAAATAAGCAAGACGAAGTCATAACTGGCAGCATAAAAAGTTATATCATAAAAAAGCATTGTTTTTACATGTGCAGGCTTTCACGAACCATTTCTAGTGGATAACATCATTAAAAAAAGCGGACAAGTGCGAGAAGGACTCCCGCTCTGAGGATACCCTACAAACTTAATTACGTATAGAGGTAATAATAGTAATAATAATACGTTCGTCCGGCTCAGTGGTCTGGGGTAAGTCTTTATATTGGACGTCCCTCCGGCGACTTGTGTATCCCTAAGCCATACCAGTTATCCAAACCTACAGTTTAATGTGAAATCCTAAACGGATGCTCTTTCTAGCGACTGCTCACATCATTGAGAGGTCAAGCTTAGGTGCAAACGAAGACTTTCGAAAGAATGCGTGTTCCCACCGAGATTTGATCCTGTGATCTCTCGGTTTCCAGGCACGACCTTTACCACAACCGCTGGAGTCACGATCGATGGCGGTCGACTTTGGGCTCGTTCTGCGCTTCTACGTCACACATTCTCCGATAGAGGCCCACGCGAAAGACAGGCCATGGCGCGTACGTCACAGCACGTGACGCTGCAGGTATTACGAGTGCCAGCAGCCGTCTGTTCGAGTCGAGATCAATAATTCTGAACTGCGTGTTTAAATGCTGCAAGTTCTCGATAGCACACAACAAAATTGAGAGCACCAGGTCCGACATGTATGTAGGAAGTTCGTCTACAAGTTTTGAGTCTGCGAGTATCGAAATATGTTGCATATAGCGCAGTATCTCTTGACTGCATTGACTTAAAATTTAAAATTATTTAGACGTCCAAAAGATTGTAGGCCTTAGTATTTGACACAAATTTTCAATAAAATATTGATAACCCTGGGCCCTGCACGGAGTCAAACGTTCCCAAGGTGCGGCGGTCAAGCCTACTAGTGTGACGTCACAGTTCGTTGCAGGGCCCATATATGTCGTTTGCTTCGTTCTCCGACACCCACTGAGCGTTCTGTAGTGTTTCAGCGCTCTGCTGGGAATGTCGTTGCCAAATGGCTCTGAGCACCATGGGACTTAACATTTGAGGTCATCAGCCCCCTAGAACTTAGAACTACTTAAGCCTAAGGACATCACACACATCCATGCCCGAGGCAGGATTCGAACCTGCGACCGTAGCGGTCGCGTGGTCCCAGGCTGAAACGCCTAGAACCGCTCGGCTGCACGGGCCGGCTGTCGTTGCCAATGCGAGCACTTAACGTGATCGTAGCGAGCTATCTGGTAAATGATTATTCCATTTGTTGCGAGTTGTCACAGATGATGATGGTGGTAAGCGAAAGTATACACCCTCTCTTCAAGCGCAACGCACGTCTATACGCTGGTCGTAACCGGCAGCAATACGATCCGCGTCCGTGTCTCGAGCTGTGAGAACCGCCTTCGTTCGTGGATCGGACTATAGGCCACCAGGTCCGACACCTATATACATAGTTCGTCTATAGGCTTTGATGACTGAGTTTGCGAGTATCAAAATACGTTACATATATGGCGGTATGTTTTAACTGCATTGACTTAAAAGTTTAAATTATTTAGACTTCCAAAGGACTGTAGGCCGTAGCATTTGACGCAAATTTCGACTTGATACCTCTATCCGTTCCTGGAAAAAAAAAAAAAAGGATCTTACCAGAAGGACGCACATACAGAGACAACAAAATTAAATAAGTAAAATATTTTTGTGGTGTAATTATATTTAACAATTTTCTGATTTCTTTTCTTTTAGTTGTGCCTTGAAACCTTGGCTATTGCCAAATTTTATGATGTTTGTGTCAACGGAAAGTGTGTGTGAAAAAAATGTGTGTGAAATTCTATGGGACTTAACTGCTAAGGTCATCAGTTCCTACGCTTACACACTACTTCGCCTAAATTATCCTAAGGACAAACATACACACCCATGCCCGAAGGAGGACTCGAACCTCAGCCGGGATCAGCCGCACAGTCCATGACTGCAGCGCTCAGACCGCTCGGCTAAACCCGCGCGGCTCAACGGAAAGTGCCCTATAGGTTCTGGTGACTGAGTTTGTAAGTATCAAAATATGTGACATAAACGGCCGCATCTTTTCATTGTATTGACTTAGAAGCTTCAATTTTTTACACTGCCGAGGGACCTTAGGCCTTAGTATATGACGCATGTGTCAACTTGATACCTTTAACCGATCCTGAGAGGAAAAGGTCTTAAAAATCGGACGGACAGAGAGTTAGACAGACAGAGAACGAAGTGAAACTTTAAGTGTCCATTTTCTCAATTTGGACTGCTCTTGACATAAAATCGTCGTACCCTCCCGCGCCCACGTGTGAATGCGGTGCTTACGGCATAGGTTACGTAGAATACAGCGTCGTACTCGGATGGAAAGTAAACGTGTGTGAGACGGCCGGCTGTAACGTAAGGTGAGCGCCGGAGCCGTGGACAAACACGGCCTGCTGATGGTTTCCGCAAGCAGAGGGTCGTGGCTGAGGCGGCGCGCCTTGCGCAAGTCGTCACCGCTGTTTGCCAGCCGCCAGGCGGCAGGCGGGACGCTTGCCGCAACCCGAGACGGCGGGCGGCTCCGTTTGAGAGGTCAACACGCCGCTCGCCTGTCACTACGTCCCTCCAGCTGTCTCTTTCCTGAAAGTACTTCACTTTATCAGGTGTCGGATATCAATATTTCGGATACCTTCGTGTACGATAGGTTAGTTTATAAAAAATTCTTCTGCTACCAGTCACGATTTTCTTTGTTTCTTACACGACACGTTTCGGGAAATGATCCATATTTTGAAGTGCAGCGAGCCGGAGTGACCGTGCGGTTCTAGGCGCTGCAGTCAGGAACCGAGCGACCGCTACGGTCGCAGGTTCGAATCCTGCCTCGGGCATGGATGTGTCTGATGTCCTTAGGTTAGTCAGGTTTACTTAGTTCTAGGCGACCGATGACCTCAGAAGTTAAGTCGCATAGTGCTCAGAGCCTTTTTTTTTTTAAGTACATTTTTTTGTGTTTCTTATGCCATTTCTATATGATGTCGATGTGTCAGAGACTACTTCATTTCGTTGCCTTTACTGCAGTATTTAAAAAACACGCGATTTTTAGTTGGTTATCGATCTTCTTGTGAAATTAGTGGCAGAAGAATTTGTACTTACATTTTTGTAATGGTCCATTTGTGCAGAGTCTCACACACACTAAACATCACACACAACTGGCTGTACACTTTAAATATCGAAAATATCTTTTTTTTTCTTTTATACGTGAACCCAAAAGCACCCTCCTAAGAGCACAGCCAAAAGTAGACAAGGATGGAAATCCGATACGTCCCGTGGTCAGCTTTATAAATAGCCCAGCATTCAAAATAGTACAAAAACTGAATAATATAATGATGAAAAATTATACGTATGAAGCAACATATTCCATAAAAAAACTCACTAAGAACCATAAAGCTCCCGCAAGATGCTCAGCTGACATCACCAATGTTTACTCAAACATACCTATACAAGAAACTGTAACAGTAATACAAAATAACCTTATGAAACACAAGAAACTTTCATACACAGAAACTGTCGAATTTACGGAACTCCTTAAGCTAACCCTAAGTTAAGACTACTTTACCTTTGATACTCCGCACACTGCAGAGTGAAAATCTCATTCTGGATACTTTACTTTTAATGGCAACATTTATAAACAATCAGATGGCTTAGCAATGGGATCGTGTATATCTGGTACCATAGCTGACATATACAGGGTGTCCCATTTATCTTGACCACCCTAAATAACTGTTTGCCCAGCTGCAAATCACAAAATGTTTCAAGCAAATGTTCTTCAGCCGACAGGGGGACATCAGTCAGCTAGGTTGCCTTCGTTGTAGCTTTGTTTCTCACAAAGATATAAACAGCGGTGTGATTTTTTAAAATGACACCTGTATTTTTTATTTTGTAATTCATTTCCTCTCCTAAAGACCTATTCAAAAATGTATCGCAGTGTACCATTCACTGAAACTCAACGTTATTAATTGCGTAACACAACATTGAGGTTGACGCTCCCGGGGCTTAGTGCAGGTACTCGGGGTAATGGAACACACCCACGTGCTGACGTTGACAGAGGGCAAATTTAAATATAAGTAGAATGCACACCCGTCATTCCGTCAACCATCGTCAGTTGAAGAGTTGTGTGAGTAGAATGTACACCAATGAAGAGAGGGAAGAAATGCTACTCATCTATGGAAAATGTAAGTTAGCAGAACAGTAGTTGCAATACTGTTTTCATATGCAGGGTACATTTAGTACAGTACTTTAGTCCTTTTAAATAATGTTGTGTAGAGTAGTCATACAGTAAAGGCTGTCCTTCCTACAAACTGCATCGGCATAACGTATCTTTTACTGTTGTTGTTGAAGGTAGGCGAAATACTACGCAGGCAGCGTAACTGTACAGAGAGCGATATCCTGACAAGAACCTACCTTCCTGACTGGTGTTTTCTCGTCTTGTTGCGACGCTTCAGGAAACGAGAAGTTTCAACCCCGACAACGCAATCGTCGTAGCACTCGTACAGACGAAGCTGCTGAAGGAACTGTTCTCGCTTCCGTTGCTATGAATCTGCATGTAAGAAACACGACCGCTTGACAAGTGGAACATCAGCATCAATGGTGAGTTAACGTCTAGTGTGGGATGCACGGTACTACGATTATTGACCCTTGTTTCATCAATGGTGGTCTAAACGGCACAGCGTATACCAACTTCCTCAGAAGAATTCTTACTGCTCTTCTGGATGAAGTGCCGCTAAGAACCAGAATGCTTATGTGGTATCAACACGACGGGTGTCCAGCACATAATGCCTTGCGTGCACGTCGTGTTCTGAACCGAAGGTCACCTACCCGATGGATTGGTCGAGGAGGAACAGTTACTTGGCCTGTTAAGTCTCCTGATTTAAATCCTCTGGAATTTTTTCTTTGGGGATGCATTAAAGACGTTGTGCATCGCGATACTCCAACAACTTCAGAGCACATGCAGGAACGTATCGTGCTTGCTTGTGATTCTCTTCAGCAGGCAACACTTGAAGCAGTAAATAATTCTTTCATTCAACCAGTGAACCCGTGTATCGATGTTCAGAGTCTCCGCTTTGAGCACCTTTGAATGTTCTACTCCTGGGCATTGGTACAGGAGAGTCAAAGTCAATTTTGTATTATGTTTTTACTTGGTTTTCATTTGATTTCTGGCAACTCCACCAAGTGGACAAGTTTGTGATCCTTGGCTCAAAGTCAATATTGTGTTATGTAATTAATAACGATTTATTTCAGTGAATGGTACACTGTGATAAATTTTTGAATAGATCTTTAGGAGGGGAAATGAATTAGCCAATAAAAAATACAGCGTGATATTTAAAAAAGTCATACCACTGTTCATACGTTTGTAAAAAACAAAGCTACAACGAAGGCAATCATGCTGATTGATGTCCCCCTGACAGCTAAAGAACATTTGCTTGAAACATTTTGTAATCTGCATCTGGGCAAATAGTTATTTAGGGTGGTCAAGATAAATGGGACACCCCGTAGATAAATCACTTAGAACGAAAATTATTTAACAGCCACGAACCTTGCCTAAAGAAAATTGAATTTTATAGGAGGTATGTAGACGACATACTACTGTTAGTGATAGGGGATATAAAAGACATTCTAAATTACTTCAATAATTTACATGAGAAAATCAAATTTACAGTGGAACATGAGAAAAATAAAAGCATAATTTTCTGGACCTAAATATTCTAAGACATAACAACACATGCAGATTCAAAATTCATAGAAAAATCACAATTACCGCCACCACAATCCCTGAAACCTCGTGTCACCCAAATATCCATAAACAGGCAGCGTACAGGTCAATGCTACAAGGGCAACTAAAATACCATTGAACCAAGAAAACATGCAACACGAAATAAATACAGTGAAAAAGATTGGAGTTACCAATAATGCTTCCATGGGTGACACAATCCTAGAAAGAGTGAAGAAAGACCTAGGTGAAAACTGCACCACAGAAGAAAAAGAGAAAAACAAATGTATGGCTAATATCGCATACATAGGCAATGTATTACAGAAGATCGCAAATATTTTCAAAAATAAAAAAATAAAAATTGGGTTTTCTACAGCTAATAAACTACAACAAAAACTACACGTAATATAAAGTCTAATCATGATCATTATTCAGACTCTGGAATATACGGGGTAGCATGCCAGGAATGCTCCATGTTCTACCTAGGACAAACAGGCTGAAATTTCAACGCCAGATACACAGAGCACATAAAAGCCTACACACACAACAGACACATTACATCAGCCATAGCAACAGACATACATAATACAGGACATCCATTTAGAAAAACAGAGCAAAATGTCAAAACATTCCACCGACTAAATAAAGGATATAAAATGGATTATCTAGAAGAACTGGAGATATATTCACATTACACAAAATATGAGGATAAAATACTAAACGAAAAACTTGAAAGTGATTCAATGAATTTCTCCAGATGTTCCGATAGTATATTTAAATAGAAATAATAGAAATAAGCACAATTGTAAAGTCGGTATAAGTAAATTATGATCCAAATCGTTAAGGTAAATAACCTCTGTACAAAAGCATATCATACTCTGTGGAAAAAGTATAATGTTATCTCTGTTGACTACTTGTAGGAACATCTTT
Source organism: Schistocerca cancellata (assembly GCF_023864275.1). Taxonomy (NCBI): domain Eukaryota; kingdom Metazoa; phylum Arthropoda; class Insecta; order Orthoptera; family Acrididae; genus Schistocerca; species Schistocerca cancellata. The sequence continues at coordinate 386,638,942 of NC_064626.1, read as the reverse complement.
GTAATGTTTTGTTTGTGTAAGCTGTTTTCGATGTTTAAAGTGCAGAGCAAATTTTGTGTGATGTTTAATGTGTGAGATTCTGCAAAAATGGACCATAAGAAAACTGTGAGTACAAATTCTTCTAAATTTCGCAACCGACTTCACAAAAGGATCGACAACCAACTAAAAATCGCGCGTTTCTTATATATTGTAGTAAAGTCAACCTAACGAAGCAGACTCTCACACATTGACAACAGCACATAGAAATGTCATAAGAAACACAAAAAAACGCACTTCAAAATGAGAATCATTTCCCGAAACAGGTCGTGAGAAAAATAAAATAAAGGAAATCGTGACTGGTAGCAGAAGAAACAAACCTGTTGTTTTCCAGTCGTAACTTTTCAGAACCATTTATTATGGATAAAATCAGATCACCTTCGTGTACGTGCAGTGACAATCGTGACAGATACCAACTAAATAGAAAAAATCATATACGGTGAGTATACCCCGAAGCTATGCAGCTGACGTTGAGACAAGTAATTTAATATAAGACACATCGGACCGTAAATGTCGGTACACACCCTAACAGTGGATGACTGTGACGTCATCAGATGACGTACCTAGCCGCAGGTGTAGGGACTGAGCTTGTCGTTCCTACCCTTTCCGTTAGGGGGAAGTGCTACACATCGCTCCGCTAGGCCACTCTGTTTTGTACAAGTTGTACAAGTGATCTGTTGTAAACGTAAAAGTCACGAACGTACTGTCCTCCTCGCTGTAACCAAGCAAAAGCTGTTTTAATTCTGTGTTTCTTTCCCTTTGGTTCGATTACAGATATTATTAAGTGACGATTGCATAGGTCATTTACCACTAGCGATGCAATTCAGAAGCTTACGCTCATTTACTTGTGCTGCAACACAATAAGGTTTTGTTATACTGTGCATGACAATGACCGCAAGAGCAATGGGGTAAGTTACGTCACATGTTCAACATGTGTCATCCACTTTTGGGGTATTTCCCGACATTTGCATCCCAGTGTGTCTTAAATTGAACTACTTCTCTCAGTATGAACTACGTCGCTTCGGTGATTTAAAAGTTAAATAAAATCACCCTGCACATATACCATATCAAAGCGGCAACGTTTGCGTGGTGCGTGACGCAAATGGTAGCCGTACTACGATGCATCCACCATGACTCATTAACATAATTCATTTTCTGTGTGATTTGTTCAAAAAATGGCTCTGAGCACTATGGGACTTAACATCTGAGGCCATCAGTCCCCTAAAACTTAGAACTACTTAAACCTAACTAACCTAAGGACCTCACACACATCCATACCCTAGGTAGGATTCGAACCTGCGACCGTAGAGGTCGCGCGGTTCCAGACTAAAGCGCCTAGAACCACTCGGTCACACCGGCCGGCCTGTATGATTTGTCACAAACAGAATTATATTCTGTAAACAGAGACAGTTCATAAAAGTTATATTGCCCCACGAAGTGAAAATGTCAAGCTGTCGCTAACGTTATTTTCTCCTCCTTCAGCCATCTTTCCGAATAGACTGTGGCTACAACAAGAGTCTGAAAAGTGTTAACTCCTGATTGCGATTACGATGGAGGGTGTCAGTTACATATTGTTTGACATCGTGAATCGATATTATGTAAAGCGTCAAGAACAACTCTGTTTTCTCAACGCAGGTTGTTCTTACTAGACTTCAGTAACAGATCACGACGCTAAGACTTTAGAAGACATTGTCTATTATTCTCTTTCCAAACGAAAGTAGAGATGACTTTTTAATGAGATTCTACAATGTTTTACGGAAGCATTCATTTACAAAGGTAGGTTGTGAGGTTACGGTTGACACATTACAATATTCCTGAGGGTGTCAGGAAGACCTGTACTGGGTGACCTTACTGATAAGTACATCGCACCACATATCACATGAATTAAATTACAGTTGTAGTGTGACGGACAACTTAATGAATTGAAATTATTAAACATGAGTTCTGTAACTCAAAATCTGATAAAAATTGGGGATATATCACGTAACTAAACGCATCTGTTGTGGTATAAGCCTGCAGCAGCTGCGCAGTTTCGCTGGGCCACCACCTGAAAATGCTGATATAGGATCTATCCCTAAAATGAATAGCGAGAAATTTTTTGAGTTCACAAGTGGAAATTTACCAGTCGTCAATCACGTCTTTAAGATTCTGCTGCTGATAGATAGGTCTCTTACAGTCTCTAAAAATGTTTGCAAAGACGTTGCACAGGCATGCGGAGCTTAATAGTTCTTATCTCGTCAGAAAGTAAAAGAACACACAGTACAGATGAAGTGATTAAAAGTTGTATCATATGCAGTTAAGTAGAAACAGTTACAAAACTATTACTACAGTCAGAAAAATTTCTCTCATGACTAAAATACACATTTTGATATCTATTGCTCATTATTATAAAACGTGTTCTCTCAGCTTGTATTAAACGAATGGAGAGGCAACACAAACGATTCCTGAGGCTGCGTTAAAATGCAGACCAGCTATCCTGAAGCTATATCACACGAAGACTTAGAGCAGAATCCACAGAATGACCAGGCTCAGTGAGATCGCAGACTGGAGCAAGAATGACTGAAAGTGGTGTGAGTTTTGAACCTTTAACACTAGAACAACAAAAGGGGTCAAAATGACCCTTGTCATAAGTTTTTCGTTCATTGTCATACTCAATTTATTTACTTCGTTAATGAAATTATATAACTTTTTCTAATTTTTCTCCTCTTTCTGATGATATTTTAGTATTTACAAAATATTTTAATTTTCTTCGCCATTTCATTCAGTGTACCTAGAACAGCGGAAAGGGTCGATTTGACACCACTGTAATGTCTCTTCTGAATATAAGTAAATTATCCAACAATACAGTGGCAACTGTGAGCAGTAATGTAGAACAGTTGCTCCCCATTGTTGTAACTTGGCACATGTACATTCTAGTCCGCCACAACTTACGTTGTGTCACTCAGGCAGTCTTTGTATGTGAAACACGTTTTCGAACATGTATCGTCAGTGTGGACTTTCTGTTGAAGAAGTGTTTATATCTCTTACAGAATTCAAAAGTTGAATTGGAAGTTGACTTCAGTGATGAAGATGATGATTATGTACCTGACATAAGTGAAGATGAAGACATTGTGAACGAGGGCGATTAATAAGAGAGGATTCAGATGCTGGTATACGTCAGTTATTACCTCTTTCACCACAGCAGGTACATTTGGAAGCGTCTACAAAGATGATTGCAAGGGATGTGGCAGTGTGAGAGATTGAAAATTATTCATCTTCTGGAAGACATTCAGCTGTAAATGTTCTGCAGGAGAGATGAGGTCCCATTGCTTATGCTTGCCAACAGGTAGATAGTTCTGTCATCAGTGCCTTCAGTCTTATTTTTGATGAAGCAATGCTATGTCTCATGAAGAAATACACAGAATAAAATGCTCCAAAAGTACTAAAAAACAATGACTGGGCTATTCCACTTGAGGAACTGGTGAAACTAATAGCCATCATTTATTTTCAGGGTGTATTGTGCACAAAAGGTATGTCTGTGGATGATCTCTCGTCGCACTCCTGGGGGCCGAATTTTATCAAGCACGTTATACCAAGGAACAGATTTCAGGAGCTTCTCAGATTTCTCTGTTTTGATGAAAAATCAATCCAGGCTGAGTGCCTGGCAGCCAACAAATTCGCTCTTGTGTCTGAACTTTGGAGCAAGTTCATTGAAAACAGTACTTGCTCTTAGTGCCCCAGAGAAAATGTAACCATTGATGAGTAAGTGTTACCAAGAAATGCAAGATGCAGGTTTACTCAGTTCATATCTAACAAACCTGACAAATATGGTCTCAGATTCTGGCTGGCTGTCGATGTAACGATAAAGTATATATTTAATGCTTTCCCATACCTTGGCAAAGAGGACACATGTAGAGAGAAACAACCGCTTGAAGAGTATGTCATTCTGCATCTAATGGGGCCATTCATAAACCAAGGAAGAAATGTGACCACAGACAATTTCTTTATGTCTCTTCAACTTGCTAAGAAACTCAAAGAAAAGGAAACTTCATAAGTTGGTACAATGAATAAGATCTGCCATGAAATCGCCGTAGCAGTAAGGAAGCCAATGCTGAAATACACTTCACCACAAATCGGCACAATAATGGCGACACAGACTGCACCTTGACTGTATACCAATGAAAGAAGAATAAAAAGTCATTAATACGCTTCATGCTGAAGTAGCAGCAAGCAAGGAAGGGAAAAAAAAGCTGAAACTGTAACGTCCTACAATGCAACGAAGTACAGGGTAGATGTAGTTGATCAAATGACTTGTAGATATACTACGAAGGTGGCATGTAGGAGATGGCCAATGCATATCTTCTACAACATACCGGACATGGTGGTAATAAACGCATGGGTCATCTATAACTTAGTAATGAACAAGAAAATGGAAAGGAAGGTGTTCATTATTCAACTGGCAAATGAACTCAAGGTAACTAAAGAGCAAGAACATCAGGCAATGGAAGAGGACATAGGACTGAAATTACCTAGAAAGTGGAGGAAGTGCCGAATCAGCCTCTGTAATGGCTACAAGACCAACAAAAACTGTGTATAGTATCACAAAGCTGTGTGCAGAGAATGTGCACATAAAACAGAAATCACCTGTGCTAAGTGCGTCTAGCAGCTTCAAATGACTTGAGTGAAAAGCAATACAGAGCTATTTGTAAAGTACATGTGAGAATAAAATGTACCAAATATACTAATGTGTCTAGAAGGTTGTATGAATAGTTAATAAATTAAAATCTATAGTTAAGAAACTTGTTAGCAGCAGCAACAACAAAATTTGTATGATACATCATTGTTCAAATAAATTAGTAATTATTATTTATAATTATAAATAGTGGTTGTGATGACTAGAAATAAAGTATGGATTAACAAACACTAAACAAAGTACTTATTTAAGTCAAATATGAAAATATATTATGTGGCATAAAAATGAGCCTTTCCACCATGTTAGGAATGTCTGAAACTCTGCCTTTGTAGTGTTAAAGACTCACTTCAGAATGTTGTTCAACTTCTTTCTATAGGTCAGAAAGTTCACCTTTGGTGTCTACTGATGTTGTCATTATAATGTGATTTTATATATTATTATTTAGTTAATGCAATGCTAATTTACGCTTACCCTATTAGGAATAATGAAAGGATCCATCTTCTAAATTAAAATTTAGTTATTGAAAATTTAGTGATTTTTAATTAAGAATCTTTGCTCATTAATACAGGTGTCATTAGATTCAGAAAAATCAGGCAATCAGAAGTATATCAACAGATGACAGAAATTTATAGCAGTTTGCTGTAATTGGCACTGAGAATTTGGATCAGGTGAATCTTAAATTACCAGTACCTTTCAAACTAATTAAGTTGGTGTTAATATTGATACTTTACTGAAAAGAAATAACAATAGCTTTTTAGTTTGGAAGTTGTCTTTCTTGCGACTTTACCTATTAGCCCATAAGACTTTTAGAAGTAAGTGGGTACATTCAGTGAACTAGTGGATTATTTAATGATAAAACCCACCCATCTGCAAAAAATAAATATAAAAAATTAAATGAATAACATTGTATTTTAAAATTTAAATCTGAGATCAGCTAGGAATTAAAAATTTACCCCCACAATAAACTCCAGATTGTGATTTCATTCTCATTACTTTTAGCTGTCTTTTTACCTTTATACTTCAGCTTAATATCGCCATCTCCAAAAAACTGAAAGTCCCAGTTATTATTTTATTAAATGTATCTGTCAAAATTATTTTAAATTTATTATCAAGCACCATACAAATTTTCTCTCCATATCTAGTTTTTAAATTTTCACAGCCTGTAATGTAACACAATTCATTTTCCTCTATCTTACTAATCTTTGTAAACAAATAAGAACTGTTTGTGTTATTAAGCTTTTCCAGTATAGTATCCATACACATAGAATAAATTTTAATAAGTCCATAAATTTTTAATATTATAAATATGACTAATGTGTGGGATACATTTAAATTTGATATTTTGTTGATAGAAATAATAAACCAAGAGAGATGTAAGTGCAATGTAATATTTGCAAAGAATATTGTAAACCATCTTTAATTATACAACACTTAAGAAGTGAAGATCATACTGAACATATTAATATATTAAAGCAAATTTATGGAGAAGAACACAATATGAAATTTCATAGTTATAATGAAACTGATATAGAAATATGAGGGGAAATAGAAAATTCAGATTCTCTCTTTTTATGACTAAAAAAGGCAGCGAATTATAATTTACCAATAAATAATTTACCAAAAATGATACAAAAATCTATTAAATCCTATTCATTATTTAAATGGTGTATCACTCAAAAAGTAGAAATTTAGGAGATAGTGAATACAACAAAAATCAACTAATAAGTTTGTATCATTAGTATAAGAAATGTGATATGAATTTTATTTTTACATTGGAAGATATGGAAAATTTATTTTAAACTTATTATAACTTATTAAATAATAAATACTTTTTAATATCCATAAGGTAATGTATGATAATTTTCTAGAACTACTTTTTTACGATACTGAAATGGGAATTCTTTCTTAGTTAGAATATTAACTAGATTTTTAGTATAAACATCTCTAGTGATCTAAATGTATTCTATTTGTATCTTTTCCTTCACTTCACTCTCAATTAATCTTATCATAGATTCGCCATTCAGCTTTGGGGAGTATTCTTGTAATTTAACGTGAATCCCTTTACTTCCATCACTGTGCTTTTATCATTTTTCTCATAGTAATAACTTTTTGGTCCAGTTGAAACCCAATTAGTAGTCAACTTATTATCTCCTTACTCATCAGTCCATATTCCAACATACAACCTTTCTCTAAGTTGACTTTGCCATCATCAATATATACTACAGAATTGGTTTCAAAATATATAACATTTTTTCCTAGTTTATTTAGTCTATCATACAATCTAAATCTAGCAGAAGATGTAGTGGGTGCAGCTGTAAAAATATATGTAGCTGTGTTACTTTCCCCTCAACAACCCTTGAAATTGTACTTCATCTGAACCATATTGTCATTAAAAAATTTATATCTATATTGTCTTATCGATCATCCAATAGCATCTCATAAAAACATTGTAAATTTGTTACATTCTCTGTTTATCTCAAATTTTGCCTTTGCCCAAATTTCTCCAATAATGAATTAAGACATATCTTAGCAACAGATCGTTTTCCTAGATTTTCCGTTATTCTATCAGGATTTAGGTCAATATCTAATTTCTCTTTACCTTATTTGATATACTCTTCATCAGTTTCAAAATCATGTGGACTGGTTTCCAATTTTATTTTCATAAAATCTTCAACATTATTTTTAAACATCTTGTTGTTTTTATTTCTAAACTCTCACTCTTCAGAGAGATTTAAAAATTTATATCCCATATCTACAGCCAAGTTTACTTCATCAGTTACCCATGTTCCAATAAACCTTCTTTCTTCATCATTGTGATAGCATTTGCTGATTTTTTTCTTCTGCACATCTGATGCACAAGGGACACAACAGTTTTTCATTTATTCTTACAGGAAAACAGGATGATACAGTTCTGTAAGTGCCAATACTGTACGTTTTATAAATTCATACTAATTTTTAGAATAATATCTTGGTAGATATATTTTTGTTTTATTTTGTGTGGGATTATAATCGTAATATTGTACAGTTGGATAAAGGCTGCATACATCATTCTGTCATATTTTCGTGTCAACACCATCAGCTGTAACTCTTAATTTTACTGCATTTGTACGACCACCATAAAAGCATCTCTAGGATTCAATGATTCAACAATTTCTGGTAACTGTTTTAATCTTTTAAGATTTTTATACTCTGATGAGTTAAGCCGATCACATTCCCACAGCTCCACTAAGTTATATCCCATATTTCGTATTTCTGCACTTTGTGTTAAAATTCTTCGATAAAGACCATCCATTGTTTCTTTATTTTTACTGTTAATTGTCTCACTTTTAAAATATGCTTCAGAGCCATGCCAAAAGCCACCATAGTATTGGTAAATAGTATTAGTTTCTTTATCAAAGCCATCTACTTTTGTGTCAGCTACTTTTACTTCTCCACAATTAACTGCATGCGAGATATTATTATTGTTTATACTCTTTATCGAAACAATGGATTCTATAGAATAATTCTCTTTCTGTTCTTTATCCAATTCAGTGATTGTGTTTTCAGGTAAATATTTAGATCTGTACATAATCATACAAACCCCAGCAATTGTCAAATAACAGAATGCAACAATACTAGCTATTTCCAAGAACTGTTTTCTTAGTTCTAAACTATCTCTGCTCAGAAATCTACAGCAGAATTAAAGTATTCAACAATTTCTTTTTCGTATTGAACACACAATGTTTTCTAGCTCTTGGGCTATGCCATTTGAGAAATGCTTCTCTATCTTTTGGCTTTACACTGTCAATACAATAATATTGCATATCTGGAATTGGTCCCATGTAATTTTCATTTTCTTGTGTATTGAATAAATGTGGGAAGTACCCTTTCTTCAGTACTTCCAAATCAAATGTTTCGGAAAACTACTAAGAGGCCCTTGTTCAAAATTAATGCTTTCTCTAATGTTTGGAACCTAACTGTTTTATCTCCTATAATATTAATTTAGTTCTTGTATAGACAGATACAGTTTTACTGTAATTTCAACATAGTACTTCAACATGAATTGTGAATTGTATCCTTTAGTATAGTGAGCTATGAAAGTATAATATTTGTTTTTCTCAGATATCAGAAAATTACAGAATTCTTCATTTGTCTTAAATTTATAAACAGCATCTCCCTTAAAATTCTGAACTATTATGAGATTTGGAATATGTATATACCAATTTCTTCTTGAGTTTCATAATCAATCCATATGTATCCTTCTGTATAGGCAAACTCCATCTTCACAATATTCAAACTGTTCACCAGCAACTGTTTTTCTACATCTCCAGCACGGGTTAACATAGAAGTCTTTGAATTCTCCATTAATATAACAATCATCTTTACTACAATTTGGACAACCTTGGATTATAAATTCTTTACCAAATTGTTTTTTCACAAAAACCACTTTTTGCAATGTGTATTGCATGTAACATTTATGATTTCCGATTTTCACTACTTGATTACAGTTCCTGCAGTTTCTCAAACAAATCTTTTTACATCCTTTACAAGCTGTATTACAGACTTCTTGCTGATTTTTAAGAATCATTTATAACAGTAGCTACTGTAGTTTTCACAGTATATCTTGTTTTGCAAAATTTCGTGTTCTGGACCTTTGAATAGTATACTGATTTTCTTTCTATTTGGCAATTTGTTTATCTTCGTTGCTATATAGATTATTACATTTACTACAGAAATCCCAAGAGCCTTCATACTGCTAATTACACCAAAATGGTTGTGATATTTATACAGATAAATCTTTATTTCTATCTAAGGGCCGCTATAAGTAACTCTATTGGAATTCTCAGGATGTATGACATTTATTTGAATATCCAACAATTCTTCAACATTTTTTATGTTATCTAAAGTAAACCCTTCTTCACTGTATTCAAAAAATTGGTTGCATAATATATCAGTTAACTATTTTTGTAATTTGTATTTAACTCCTTGTCTAATTTTCTTAATATTGTTCATAGTTGGTTCTCTGCCCAAAATATTATTTGTCTAGTATGTTAATGCAGATATTATTTTTCTAGGACAACACAGATTTTCATAATTATTATTTGCTGTGACACATTTTTAGTCTTTTAATCATCAACTATGTTTATTATTTTTTTTTACCTTTACTGCCTCTAGGAACTGCTATCATTTGAATATTTAATGAGGTATGTTCTATATCAATAGTCTCATCAGATGTGTATATATCTCTGATCTTATTGCACAAAACTTGAACAGATTCTCTAGTATTATCTGATGCTTTGTATCTTGTAGAAATTGGATAAAACATTTTTGGATGTTATATTCAACTTTTCTAAATTTAGTTCTTTTTTGTTACTTCTACCACAGAATTGAATGTTCTATCACTAGCACTATCCAGTTTAGCAATATTAGCATCATTTAGGACAATTTTATAGTCAACACACCAAGCTTGAAATTTTTCATTAAATCTTGATCTTATTTCTTTAATCTAAGACAAATGCTCTTTAGATGGATTACTTTTGAATGCATTGTGGGAGTGAACAGTGATGCATGTGTTATAAATATTTACTATCAAAACCAGTCTTGATCACTATTTATTACGGTGACTGGTTTCCACCACTACTGTGGTCATATTCAGACCAATGAGTAACAACCTCCTTCTGTTGGTAAATCGCTATTTGCTCTCAGTAGCGATTTAGCAACGGAAGGAGGTTCTTACTCATTGGTCTGAAGATGACCACAGTAGTGGCCAAAACCGGTCACCATAATAAATAAATTGTTATTGAGGCTGTTTTTGATAGTAAACTCTTTAGATGACTCTGTCTCTTTTTCTTGCTCAAATGGTTTGCTGCTGAATGATTGAATTTGATCTAGACTCACTATTTTTTCTTACCTCAGTGGTCGATTTTTTCAATAACATCGACATCAAATCTGTAAAAATAATTTATATTAGGGTCTCGTTTTGGCCTTGATGCAGTGTTTTGAAATAGTTCTGGATGAAATTTAAATACCTGTAAGTCAATAGAATTAACTAACTCTGGTTCCTTTAATTTAATGTATCCTCTAATAGCTCTAGCTTTGATTTCCATTGCTTTCAAATTGTCAAGAGTTCTTGTAGGAGGAGATAAATTATTTGAAACAATTAAATTAATTAAATCATTTTTCTATATCTGCTGTACACTTGCAAATTATTCCTTCTGCAATACTCACAGAGCTGAGTGACTAAACTCTCTGAGTGAAACTTCCATTAACTAGATAAAAAAACATTATGTTGGCAAAAAATGTGATGAATAAATTTAAGAAGCTGATTTTTTATGCTAGTTTGACCATAAATGTCTTTTGATATCACTTGTAGTTCTTTCTTTCCCACATTTACACACCATTTCTCTTTTATTCTTGTCTTCTAGTTGGCAAATCTTACATATACCTGAGAGCTTATTTCTAGATGAATGGTTTAAGTAAAAACAATTAAAATCTTTAATGTCTTGACTCCCAATACATTTGTTCCACACTCATTTTGTTTATCATTTTTCAACAGTTTAGAATGTTTGTCTTCTGGAATTTCTTTTAAATGTTTTTTGTAATAAAGTATACAAATGTATTTTCCACATACATACATAATTTGTGTGCATTTACAGTTTTTTATGAAATTTGAAAAGGCATTCATTACATGAATTTTTCTATTCATGAGAGTGAATGTTGTCAACTGACTTCTCCATTTTACAAATTTTACTCTTATTGAACATGTCTAGTTATAAAGACAATTTTTCATTAGATTGATCAAAATTATACTTTAATAAATGAAACCAATTTCTTGTTGCTCTGGTATAGATAGTTGTATATATGAAGTATTTACACCCTTTCTTTTCTCACTGTCACTAGAATTTTTACTGGGTATTTTTTATTTTGTTTATGAGTTTGTAGTATAATACACATTTCATGAAAAAGAAATTGTGATCTATAGTGACACACTATTAAGGAAATTATGGAATCAATTTTAGATGGAATTCAAGCTGGGATATATTTTCTGCCTGTATTTTTTATTTTATTTATATAAATTGAGTCGATTTCATTGACAGCTGAAGTAGTCTCAAATACATCCACTACTGTTATCCATGGTTCAGAATCATCCATCATGAATATATTTGAAATTATGAACTATAGAAACTATGAGTTAAATTGAGGTAATCAGTTTAAAGATATTTGAGTTCCTTTATTTAATCAAAAAATATTTCAATCACCAATAATATTTTATATTTTATTAAATATGGAATTTCAGGCCTACAATGGGAGGACTTAAATCATTAATAAAATAAAATCAATTTTTTTCATTTTAATTAATTACAATCTTGAATATAATGCAATAAAACACAATGATCCTGTAGCTTTAAAATACGAATCACACTATTAAAACCTGCCTAAATATTTTTATCTAATAAATTTTTGTTCGATATCAATGGAGTTGATTCTGGCGCCAACTGATGCAGGCTTAGGGTTGTATCCAACTACATCTAATACTGTTTGCAATTCAGAAAAATCTACAATGAATATATTTGAGTTTACTAATCATAACAACTATCACCTGAAATTAGGAAGATGGTTTAAAGACATTTGGATCTCATTGTCTGAAGAGAAAAAGGTACTCATTACTAAAAATATTCAACCATTTTATATGATATTCCAGGTGCTAAATATTTAGCACCTGAAGGTATATCAAAAAACAAAAGAAATTGTGACAACAGACCAAGGGTCTATAAATGCTATTTGAAAACATGTGGATGAAGAAGAAAAACAAATATTTAAAGACTTATCACATGCCATAAAAGTGGAGTCTAAAATATTGATAAACAAATATTTATTGATTTCCAGACACTTTAAAATGGAGCATCGAAAATATTGGTTTAAAAACGATATTAATTAACGAATCAGGATTATTTTATTTAATACTAAAATCAAAAAAAGAAGAAGCAAAACAGTTTAAAAAAGGGTTACACATGAAGTATTGCCAGCAATTCATGAACATATTGAATTATATTCCTACAGAAATCAAACTGAATACAAAAATTATTGTATAGATCAACTAGAGAATATAAAAAAACTGGATGAAAAATAAATAGGAAATTTGAGAGAAACATGATATAGGTTCTGATGTAATAAACAGAAGAAATGAAGAAATAAATACATTATCACCACATGTTGTTCCTCAATTAAATGATGAAAATTTAAGACTGACATTTGTTACTTTAAAATTATATGATTTTAATTACGAATTTTACATTATTTGACTCAGTTTAAAAATGTACAACATCAAATAGATATTATCAGAAATAGATATATAAATTGTGAAGACGTGTTAAGCATATGATTTTTAGTTAATATTTGAAGAAGGCTTGTTTTTGTGATATTTATTTCTGTATTATGATGTTCATGATATCATCATAAATACCATTTCTTTGCTTTAAATCTGTGAGCATTTTGCTGATTTCATTCTTTGTAACAAGGCTTTTTTTAAATTCTTCTTTATTGACATAATTATTGATTTGCTTTAGAATACTTGTATATTCAGATTTTGTATCAACATTTGATAACTCATTCTGTAAACACTGTTCGTTCACTACATCTTTTGCAGCAATTGGGCATTTACATTGGCAATTTTTCTACCTTTAATGCCAATATAACTCCAGTTACATTAAAAATAGTATCAAATTCTTACTGTAATTGTTTAATTACGTTAATTATTTTTTAATCTCATGATGATTAAATATTATAAATTTTTGTTTCAAAATCTAAATTTTCATTGATCTTATATCCAAAAACTCCCATTTATTAAAGTCAAAATATCATTACTCTTGTAATAATCTTACAGCAATTTTAACACAAATAGACGTAAATGACCACAAATTACTTCATTAACATTTTCTATTCTCTCAGCATTGTAGTATAGATAATTTATTCTCAAATATCTCAAACAGGTATGTAGTTTAGATGGTATATTACCACCAAATGAATCAAAAACAACTTTTATATCTTTATTCTTATAATAACAAATCCAGTGAGAACCAACATGGTCAGATATATCTAAATTAACTATTTTAGATTCGTATTCTGTATGATGACATGCTAATTCATCATTCATAAAATCTCCACGAAAATATTTAATTTTTACTTGTTTAACCCTTTCACGTACACGGGACACATTTGTTCCATGTATAAATCACCTTACTAATTGGACTGTAATCACAGTTGATGTGCTGCAGATGCTCTACTTGAAGCAGAGACATTTGTTTTCTTTAATATCATACATCTTTGAGGGCAACAGTTACTATAACTACCATTAGTCGTATGTTATTGTTGGTGGTTCTCACTTCGAGCAGACACACTAATTTATTCACTTATTGTGTGTGTATTGTGTTCTCTGCCTTACTGTCAAAGCTTGAAAGCATATTCAAGAAAGTTTCTCTTTTACTTTAGACCATTCATTTAGAAAATAACTGTATTTCATCAGTGGAAATCTTTGTTTTCATTCTTTGGGACATAGTTTCCCTATGTACCACAATGGTAATTTGTGTACTTGTTGTTGAATGTCATGAAATCGTTACTATTATGTAAAAAAACGAGCAGAATGGTATTTAAAATTCGGTTGAAAATATATTATTTTTCATTTTATTAAATAAGCGGAAAATATTTGTACTGGCATAATTTCAAATCTGCTTTTAGGTCATGTGCTCCAGAAAAAGAGAATTTTTTCATCATTGATGAAAGATTTTGGAGGCTTGCAGTAGTGATGACGAAGATAATCTGTTACTGGATGAAGAAGATAAAATTTTTCTTGAAGGAGATATGGAAGATGAAAGAGAACATGTTATTATAGAAGATCCTGAAAAATTTAAATGGTTCAGAACTTACCAAGCAAGTCAGTTCAGTGATAACATGAATCATGAATTTGGGAAAGTGCTTTTGTTTAGTCTCAGTGAAAATCGTGAAATGCCACAGCTATTTGAAATTTTTTTGCCAGCCAGTGTGGCCGTGCGGTTCTAGGCGCTTCAGTCTGGAACCGCGTGACCGCTACAGTTGCAGGTTCGAATCCTCCCTCGGGCATGCATGTGTGTGATGTCTTTAGGTTAGTTAAGTTTAAGTAGTTTTAAGTTCTAGGGGACTAATGACCACGGAAGTCCCTTAGTGCTCAGAGCCATTTTTTTGAAATTTTTCTTCCACTATTGGCCTAAAAGATTTGGTGCATGATATATTATTTCCTTAAAGTATTCTGTATGCAGAACAATCAGGGAATACATTCAGCACAAATGAAGATGAAATCAAGGCATTTCTTGGTATGAACCTGGAAATGGGGTACCATATTTTGCCTACATTTAGAAGCTACTGGGCAACTGAACCCGATTTAGGTGTTTCTTATATAGCTCAGATTATGCCACTACATTGGTCTGAAGAGATTCAAAAGTACTTACATTTTTCCAACAATGCAGATCAGTCAATAAAGGAAGACCGCACATACAAAGTGAGACCTGTAATTACCCATTTGAACAAAACCTTCCAGGAATCTCTTAGTGCAACAAGGGCTCAATCTGTATATGAGCATATGATCAGATTCAAAGGACATTATATTATGCGACAGCATGTCAAAAATAATTCAGTCGAATGGGGTTTTCAAATGTGGTGCAAATAGTGATTCGGAAACTAACCACCTATTTGAGTGTCATTTATACACTGGCAAAAAAACTCAGGTCCTGAAGTAGGGATTGGTGATTCAGTAGTTCTGCAACTGACAAAATAACTATCTGGACTGGGATGTGAAATTTACATCAATAACTTTTTTAACTCTCCAGCTCTGCAGTATTACCTTGGTTTACAAAATATCAGATCAGGTGGAACAGTGCACACCAATAGTAAAAATATCCCAAAGACATTCCGTCCAGACAAGGAAATGAAAAGAGGTGATTCATACAGTCTCAGTAGCAATGGTCTGACAACCCTCAAATGGATGGATAACAAGCCAGTTTTTCTGCTGACTAAATTTAATTCCCCAATACCATGTGCGACAGTGAAGAGGTGTCAGTCTGGTTCTTCTGAAAAGATCAATGTTCAGTGTCCTCTTATGATAAGAAAGTAAAACAAGTGGATGGGAGGGGTGGACCTTATGGAGGAGAAGAAAGTGACTTACGAGATCGACAGGAAGGCAAAGATTAAGTATTACCTGAGAATTTTCTTTGATCTTCTTGACATTGGTGTAAACAATGCGTATGTAATATATTCAAAATTGGCAGAAGAATCAAGATTCAAATCAACACTATCATCCCTAGAGTTCAGACAATGCATTGCGAGAAATCTAATTGGAAATTATTCAAGTCGAGAAAGGAATTTATCAACAGCAGTGAAAACATCAAGAAGGTTGCAGACCAGTTGCAATCTAAAGAGTCCAGAGCACCGAATGATAAAATCAGATGTAAGGAAGAGATTGTGCTTCAAAGTGTGTTGAAAATCGCACTTACAATATTTGTGAACAGTGTGGTGCTAATTTATGATTTACTTCAAGCAGAAATTGTTTTGCACAATTTCACATCAAATAGACAACATATACACAGCCTCTGTAATGTTTCGATGTATTAAGTGTAATGTGTTCTGTAACTGTCCTTTAAGGACCACAGGGACAAATACGTCCCAGCTTTTATTAAGCAGTACAAATAAAAATGTTTGAAATAATAACATATTTTGTTTATAAAACCTCTAGCTACCACAGAGATACAAAAATTTTAATCACTAGCACTTTAGTTTTCTTATGTACCTGAAAGGGTTAACTAGGTTTTCTATATCTTCTGGTCCAGATTGTATTGCAATTAGGTTCCTTTCAGAGTTTGCAGAGTATGCTGATGCATCCATACTTAACAATCATATACAACCATTTGCTCAACGAAAGATCCGGACCCAAAGACTGGAAAGTTGCAGAGGTCACACCAATATCCAAGAAAGGTAGTATGAGTAATCCACTTAATTATAGGCCCATATCACTAATGTTGATATGCAGCAGGATTTTGGAACATATATTGTGTTCAAACATTATGAATTACCTCGAAGAGAATAATCTATTGCCACACAGTCAACATGGGTTTAGAAAACATTGTTCTTGTGAAACACAACTAGCTCTTAATTTACATGAAGTGTTGAGTGCTATTGACAAGGGATTTAAGATCTATTCTGTATTTCTGGAAGGCTTTTGACACTGTACCACACAAAGGGCTTGTAGTGAAATTGCATACTTATGGAATATTGTGTCTATTATGTGACTGGATTTGAAGTTTTCTGTCAGAGAGGTCACAGTTCGTAGTAATTGACAGAAAGTCATCGAGTAAAAGAGAAGTGATTTCTGGCATTTCCCAGGGTAGTGTTATAGGCGCTTTGCTGTTCTTCATCTATAGAAACGATTTGGGAGTCAATCTGAGCAGCTGTCTTAGGTTGTTTGCATATGACGCTGTCGTTTATCGACTAATAATGTCATCAGAAGATCAAAACAAATTGCAAAACGATTTAGAAAAGATATCTGAATTGTGCGAAAATTGGCAGTTGACCCTAAATAACGAAAAGTGTGAAGTCATCCACATGAGTGCTAAAAGGAATTCGTTGAACTTCTGTTACATGATAAATTAGTCAAATCTGAAGGCCATAAATTCAACTAAATACCTAGGAATGACAATTACGAACAACTTAAATTGGAAGGAGGAGATAGAAAATGTTGTGGGGAAGGCTAACCAAAGACTGAATTTTTTGGCAGAACACTTAGAAAATGTGACAGATCTACTAAAGAGACTGCCTACACTACGCTTGTCCGTCCTCTTTTAGAACACTGCTGTGTGGTGTGGGATCCATACCGCATAGGACTGACGGAGAACATCGTAAACGTTCAAAGAAGGGCAAAACGTTTTATATTATTGCGAAATAGGGGAGAGAGTGTCACTGTAATGATACAGGATTTGGGCTGGACATCATTAAAAGAAAGGCGTTTTTCGTTGGGATGGAGTCTTCTCACGCAATTCCAATCACTTACTTTCTCCTCTAAATGCGAAAATATTTTGTTGACAACGACCTATATACAGAGAAACGATCACAACGATAAAATAGGGAAATCAGAGCTCATACAGAAAGATGCAGGTGTTCGTTCTTTCCGCGCGCTACACGAGATAGGAATAATAGAGAATTGTTAAGGTACATCAACCTGGAGCCCACGCCCATTGTTCATCACTATCGACTTTTGGACCTTAAGGATGCTACCTGAAATATGTTCTAGTGGATAGTATCATGGAGCTGCAGTGTGGAGCGAGCAAGAAGGAGGAGATCACCTGTGTTGGCCCTGTAGTAATATGTATGATCACACAAGGTGAGACCCTGCAGGAGAGTTGTAAGACCAGCAAGGGCGATTTTCCAATGTGATGGCATACAATAATGGGGCCATGAGGCATCGTCTGTTCACAGAGTGTTTCATAGTCTCCCACTGACTTAGGCCATGGAGACAGCAGGAAGCGATAACCAGTGAAACACGTGTACAAAGAGTGTTGGGAACCCCACATGTGTCACAAAAGAGGATGAATGGGTGTCAAATGTGATCAAAGGCGTGAAAGTCTCTTCAGGTTCGCTGCAAGATCCTAAAATCAACTCGATTCGATATTTCGGCTGTCCAACTGTTCGCCATCTTTAGGAGAATGCTGCTTCTACTGATGCGTCTCGCTGACAACTGATCAAAGACACTTTTAAGATCAATGGAGACCAGCGCCACAGGGATTCGACAGACCATGCCTATCACGATTACATCATGGTATTTCCCCAGAACCTTTGTAAGGCTGGTTCCACAGCCATGTGCAGCCTGTACCAATGAAAAGTCTGTAGGTAGGACCGTGCATACGCACACTGCTAAGAAGTGCATGCAGATTTTATAATCCATGTTCATTAAGGTAAGATAGCTGTAAGCGGAGACATTTGTCCCTCCCGGTGGCTTAGTGAAAGAAGGCCAGTGACAAATTCGTGTGGTACCATGATGGACGACGTGAAGAGTTCCTGAAGTATCCTCATACAGTGAGGAGCATCAAGATGTGAACACCTGGTAGAATGCAACCAGAAGACCATCTGGTTCCTGCATGTTGGTATTCACCCTCTTGTCAATCATGTCCTCCACCTCATTTGTGGTGATCACAGAGGTGTGGATATTGCAACGGTGAGGGTCTGCTCAGGAGCTAGATGGAGGTCATCAAGAATTGGTGCCGCCATCAGATTGTCATTGTAAAAGTGACAGTAGTAACCTGTGAAGGCAGACGACATCGCTGCATGTGTGGCGTGTACCATTCGAGGTGGAAGATGAAGAGTCGACATCGACAATGATGGTCAGATTCAGCATGGACCATGGATGGTGATACCTCATGGAGAAGATCCTGTCATCAAAAACGCACTGTGGTGCCTTATAATTCATTGTGTTGGAGAATGAGGAGGTGGGCTTTAGTAAGATGCTGCTTTCTTTGGACGTCATGTCATGGGAGTAGCATATTGATCTTGCGAAGGACAGTGTAGTAAAAGTTAGCAGTGCCCTGATGCAATGCTGTTGCTTCCTTTCCACATTACATGAATACGTTTGTGGTTGCAGGTTTCACACACTTGAGCCAGCAGTGCAATGTGAATGCATACCATGGGAGAAGCTTTTTGCAAGACCCCACTGTGGTACCAATAATTTGTCGGTCATGTAGGTGACCGGGTAGGGAAATGTTAAGTTTCCAGAACATTTCGCTGCGCCAGACCGACCAAGGTGGTAGTGTAAGAGTGCAGATGGTAGCGCAATGGTCCAAGAACAAAGGAGCCCATTTTTATACTTTGGAGATGTTGTTTCCAAGGTGACACAGACATAAGGCTGATAGAGTCTGGTCACAGAATATGCTGTATAATGAGTTTAACTGGGGTGTCGCCATGAATCTTCTACCAAATGTCAGCGAGATTAAAATCCCTGACCAAGGTATGCATCTTCAGAAAAGGCAAATAACCAGGTGTCTGATCCTTCAGGTGGAGAATGCAGTTAAAATCGTCAATGACAACGAAGCGGTCACAGCATCTGGAAAACAGCGTTGTTACATCCTCTACAAAGAACTTGGACTGTTGTCGATCATTCTCAGAGCCAGTCGAGGTATAGATATTGACAACGCATATGCATGCACCAGCTAGATGGAAGGAGTGTCATGTCCATGACCAGGATCCCTTCATGTATGTAAAAGGCCACTCTGTGACCTGAGTGATTACCTACAACATGTAGCACTCATAGCTGGAAACTGGTCCCAACATGAACTTCCTGAAGAAGGGCGACGTCGACGTCAGATCTTCATAGCGTATCACAGAGGAGATGCAGCTTTAGTGCACTTCTGATCATGTTGATATTGAGTGTAGTGAACTGGTATGTCAGCGCTAGCAGCGGTAGAAAAGCATCTACTACTGATTGGTCATTGCAGGACAGGGACCGCAAAGAGGCCCATCACTCTGACGACAGTGTGTCGATTCAGATGGGGGGTGGGGGCAGACATTCACATGGAAGAGATATCTCGTCCTCAACGTTGTCACCCACGCCCCTGGGCCAAAAATCTGTCAAGTGTCCATGTGAACGTCGATAGGGTGAGAGAATTCATGAGACATGGAGACAGGTGTCTCATCCTGCACACTGCTCAGGACGATGTTTATGGTGGCCTCCACTGGTTGCCCAGGCAACAAAATATGTTGGTCATCGCTAGTGTCGTCTGCTGACGTCTGTGTAGGACTGTCGGCTGGTTGGGTAGCGTATCATTGACTTGGGTGAGATGTCATGAGGATACATGAGCGATCAGCGACAAAATTTGCGCCTACGAAGCAAGCGTTGTTTTCACATGTGTTCGTCATGTTGGGCAATGGCAAGGAGGAGCGTCGATCTGATTCGATGCGATGAAGGTGTCAGCATATGTTGTGGAGAGGTACCTGTCTCTGGAACGTCCGTCGTGAGAATCCGAGTGTCGGCCATGTCGTCGGGTGGAGCAACTGAACCGTCAGAAGGGTGTTGGGAAGGCGGAATGCCTATCGGAGAGATCATGTGACAGACTGGGCAAAGCCATATCCACGGCGACTGCCACCTTGTACATTATAAGCAGGGCGGTCAGCTTGGGTGGCACAGACGCGTTTGACAACAGGAGCTGCACGACACGTCTTTGGACGCAGTCCGCAAATGGCCCACCTTCCCGCAACCAGACCAGGTGCGGGGCCGACCATCATCCATTATAATGGCTCAGGAGCCACCAATACGTAGGTTTGGGGGCACGTGACGTTGCTGATTCATGCGAACCTGCTGGACACTATTTAAGACAGAATAGGTTCAGAACTGTACCCATCATTTGGCGACATGGCAGGGTGTTGCCGCAGGGTCGGAGCGCCACAATAACGGCGGATAATTCGAATGCAAGTTGGAATATCCATGTCATTTGTACGTCAAGGTCACCATGAACGACGGTAATATGCCCTATATTACAGTGGGAATAATCAAATGTAGTCCAATTCTGGCTTCCTGGAGACTCTGTCACACACTACATTGTTGGTCATCTTGACATACACAGTACTACTAAGTGTGGACACGTGAGTAGGCGGACAACCTTCGCACCAGGACACGCTGCATTGTTGCCAAATTTATTCAAGATGGTGGGGATGACGTCATCCAAGATTGCGCCATGTAGACTCGGCAACAGCACATGACGTCATCCAAGATGGCGGTTTTTGGCGGGAGAATAGTCCAACTATGCTACGTCCACTAATATAACCTCAAGAAAAAATGGCGGGAAGTTTCAATTTGGCGGGAAAACAGTCCAATTGTGCTATGTCCACTAACCCAACCTCAATAAAAAATTGCGGGAAGTTTGAATACCAACAGGATAATGCATGCAAAGACTGCACTTGTCATTATTACTATTGATTATCATTCATTAACATTCATTATCATTTATTAACATTCATTATCACTCATTGTCATTCATACCATTCATTATCATTAATTATCATTCATTATCGTTCATTATCATTTATTATTATTTATTATTATTGACCTACCTCCACTAGAAAATTCCCTCCAAATTCAAATTCCAACATGATAATGGCTGCACAACCTTACTTTTGTTTATTATTCATTATCATTCATTATCATTTATTAACATTCATCATCATTCATTGTCATTTATTATCATTTATTATCATTCATTATCAATCATTATCATTTATTAACATTCATTATCATTCATTATTATTTATTATCATTCATTATCATTTATTATTATAGGCATACCTCCACTAGAAAATTGCGCCAAATTCAAATTCCAACACAATATTCTCTTGAAAACTGTACTTCTATGTATTATTGTCATTTATTATTTATTCAAGATGTCCGATTTTCTCGGTGAGAAAGCCATTCTCCTTACATCCATAACAAAAATCTATCACAAGTTCAAATCCCCAACACCATAATTGATCACATGTACGAGCTTTCTCAGTCACTCATCTTTTTTCACTGGTAGCTTCTCATAATCGCGTCAAATAATAAACTGCACTCATAGTAACGTAATTCACGTACTTTGATTTTGCAGGGGGGAAGGGACTGAAGACTTTATTTCAGCAGTACGGTCATCACTTGTTCTCCAACACAGTCAGCACACACATCTTTGATATCACAGTGCAGTCACCACGACATCCGCGCTCCAACTGAATTAGTTCAAATCCTCGCCACCCCCTGGTCAGCACGTGGAGACACTGCCTACGCCTGTCACATGAGGCGGCCGGCCACTAGCGCGGGGGGCGAGCCCAGCGATCACTCCCACGTCGTAAACATTGTAAAGTTACTAATGCTTATGTTATGGGGTGAGTAGGGAGGATGACCGTATGTGTGTGTGTGTGTGTGTGTGTGTGTGTGTGTGTCTGTGTGTCTGTGTGTGTAGATTGAGGGGGCTGTGGAGTTAATTGAGCGATCTCTGTAAAAGTAAGCACATGAAGCATCAGAAGGAAAAGCAGGATGGTACTTCGATAACGGGTCCTTAGGAAATTAGACCAGTAAATTCGATAAGAAGGAATAAGAATGATTAATCGGTTGTGCTGGGATATAGGAGGGTTGAGAACATTTGCGTATGTTGAGAGCTGGAAAGGTAGGATGTGGGGGGCGCATTCAGTATTATTTTGGTGAACAAGTTTAAGAATTTGAATTTACAAATAAGCTTAGAAAACACGAAAGCGAGCGTTAACTATTTTTGGGTGGTACTATACAATTTCGGAGAGGTTGACTGGGCTCTTATTTTTTTTCTTTTTTAATTTTCAAATGATCGTTTTAGATTGAGAGGGGAGAGAAGCGCTGGGATGTGTGCGGACGGTGTGTGTGTGAACTCGCTCTCGGCTATTCTGACAACAGACGTGATGGTGGAGATGTGTCACATATAGGCCGGCGAGCAATGGAATGCGGCCTTAACATCTGTGTTGGACCGCACTGAGTTAGGACGGTGATAGACGACTCGCGTGGCCTGGCTTGGATAGTCATGATCGGCGTGTAGGTGATATGAATTTCTCAGGTGTTCGGCATGAATGCGGCTGTCATCAAGTCATGTTCGAAGGGTCGAACAGAGGCCTTTGAGCGAATTGAGAGCTGTCGGAGGTGTGACTTAATGTGGGATAGGTTGTTTGCGCGCGTCTGTTGAGTTACTTTGCTGTGCGTTATTTGGACAGATTACGAGTACTGATGGTGTTTACAGTTATGTGTACTGCATTATTTAGGAGCAGTATGATACTGGGCACTGAAATTAGGAGATGTTTGCGTGTCTGCCGACTGTGCAACATGACACCAGGTATATCAGGACGAGTGTTTTTTGTATGAGAATGATAGGTATACTCGATGCGTAAATAAAATGTACGTTAAGTATTTGTGGGACGATATAGAATATGAGAGAGTTCGAGTTAGTTGTTTTTTTTTTTTCTACTTGGAGGGTTTGTTAGATCGAATTGCTGAGGTGAGTAGCTACGAGAGCGCGAGGGATGTGATTGCAGCATATCTCCGTCTCTCAGCGGTTAACTAAAGATGGGGCGAGCAATGTTCTCAGCTTAGGTACTGGGGGTGTGCTCTGTCCATGTGCTAGACCGTGTGGATTGAACAACAGTATTAGGGTCATAGTTTAGCTAGAATATTTATACATGAGTATGTCCGACGCTAGTATAAAGGTCCAGACTGTGATGTGGGCGGTCTCGCACTCGTGGTGTGTGAGAGAGGCAAAGCAGACGATTTTGAGTCATCACAGGTGACTTAGGTTAGTGACTTCGTTTGCCACAATTGTCTTGTGTTTGGTAGCGAAACACGAACTGACCATCAGAATTGAAGCTTGGCTTATTTGTATAGACAGAATGTGATATAAATTAAAGTGGGTTAGTACACGTTAGTAAACGGAAGCAAGCATTAGCACATGTTAGCCAACGAACATGGGTCGGTAAAAGGACGTGTTGGTCGGTAGGGACTTGAACTATTTCATTTCAAGTCCAGGTGGGTGCGGCAGTGGCGAAAATTGATTCAAAGTCTAGGTGGACGTGGCAGTTTTCCGCATCAGAGAGGTTAATTAATTGATCAGATTAATTAAATAGTCATGTGGACTTTGTTACATTCACTTGCGGAGGTACTAAGCTAGGTGTGCGTGATGGCTCATGTGTATGGACGTGTGTTTTCGACAAGATCCTGGATTAGATAATCGAAGCATGTGGGCTGAATAATGAGAATCAGGTGATGAGTTAACTTAGTGAGAGCGTTCTTTGTCTGACAGAGCCACGTGCTCGATCGCGCGTTGTGACGTCAAGGAAGTTTCCAACTCGGTAGAAAAAAAACATTCCGTTTACCAGAAACGTGTAGGAAGAGGTTGAGTGCTGGTGGCTTAGTTTGAAGCAATTTTCTTAGGTTGGTGGTGGAAGCGCGAGTGAGCTTTGTTTACTGTCAGATATCAAACTTGGCGCTGGTTCCTAGGAGGAGGCGGAGGTGGCGTTCTGGTCCTCGAAAAGTAGTTGATATTAGGGAGTTGAACACGTTTGAATATGTATATGAAATTGTAAATGGAATTATTTAATATAGCGGGGTGGTGAGAGTGAATTAGCGAGCGTTCTCGCGATGAGCAAACGTGCTGTTGTATGGTCATGGTGGATTCCAATGTCGGTCAAACTCTGGCGCCAAACGTATCCTTTGTACAGCACGCGGTCGACAGGAAACATCGTATCCGGGTTTAAGTACTCGCGGGTGCGACCGACATTTTGTGGCGCCGCTGTCTACCTGGCGCGCTGGCCGTGGGGGCTGGGCAGGCACTGTAAACCGCTTGACGTTAGCCGGCCAGGGAGCGGGCTCAGCCAGCCACGCGCACATCAGCTGAGCTCTGGAGTTTCGCTGTGTGGCATGGGGAAGTCAGTTGGAATACACCTGCATGACCGTAACGTCTGAAATAAAGAGTCATTTTCCAGGTATTCACAGAAGGCTATGTCCGTCGTGTGTATGGAGGGTGTGTGACGTAAACAGGGCAGTGGCGATTGTACAGTTATTACGCGCGTGTGAGAGCGAGTTAATTAGCGGGCGTTCTAGTGCGGTCCAAACGTGCTCTTATATAGTCATGTCGGATTCCACTGTACAGCAAACTTTGCCGCCAAAAGTGTAGCACTGCGTTCTCGCTCGCACAGGGGCACGTGGCGAATGTTTGTGTGCGGTCGGCATCGCCAGGTTTGAACGTGGTGCCGGAAGTGTTGCAGGGAAACGGCCGACCATTGTGTGATTCAGCTCCGAGGGAGTCAATTTTGGCAGGGAAACGTGTGGAGGCGACGAATGCACGTGGTGAGCGGACAAGGGGCCGCTGTGACGTCAAACTCGACAAGTTCCAACGTGTCCAGCGAAAACATGTTTGCGACGTGGGAGCGACCGCTGGGCTCGCCCCCCATGCTAGTGGCCGGCCGCCTCATGTGACAGGCGTAGGCAGTGTCTCCGCATGCTGGCCAGGGGGTGGTGAGGATTTGAACTAATTCAGCTGGAGCGTGGACGTCGTGGTGACTGCACTGCGATATCAAAGATGTGTGTGCTGACTGTGTTGGAGAACAAGTGATGACCGTACTGCTTGAAATAAAGTCTTCAGTCCCTTCCCCCCTGCAAAATCAAAGGACGTGAATTACATTACTATAAGTGCAGTTTATTATTTGACGCGATTATGATAGGTTACCAGTGAAAAAATATAAGTGACTGAGAAAGCTTGTACATGGGATCAATTATGGTGTTGGGGATTTGACTTTGTGATAGATATTTGTTATGGATGTAAGGAGAATGGCTTTCTCACCGAGAAAATCGGACATCGTGTTGGAATTTGACTTTGGCGCAATTTTCTAGTGGAGGTAGGCCTATGATAATAAATGATAATGAATGATAATAAATAATAATGAATGATAATGAATGTTAATAAATGATAATGAATGATAATGAATGATAATAAATGACAATGAATGATGATGAATGTTAATAAATGATAATGAATGATAATGAATAATAAACAAAAGTAAGGTTTTGCAGCCATTATCATGTTGTAATTTGAATTTGGAGGGAATTTTCTAGTGGAGGTAGGTCAATAACAATAAATAATAATAAATGATAATGAAGGATAATGAATGACAATGAATGATAATGAATGATAATTAATGATAATTAATAATGAATGATAATGAATGACAATGAATGATAGTGAATGTTAATAAATGATAATGAATGACAATGAATGTCAATGAATGATAATCAATAATAATAATAAAGACAAGTACAGTCTTTACATGCATTATCCTGTTGTAATTCAAACTTCCTGCAACTTTTTCTTGAGGTTAGGTTAGTGGACATAGCACAATTGGACTATTTTCCTGCCAAAATTCAAACTTCCCGCCATTAGTACAATTGAACTATTCTCCCACCAAAAGCCGCCATCTTGGATGTCGTCATACGCTGTTGCCAAGTCTAGATGCCGCCATCTTGGATGACGTCATCGCCGCCATCTTGAATAAATTTGGCAACAATGCAGCGTGTCCTGGTGCGAAAGTTGTCCCCCTACTCACGTGGATGCCAATAAGATCTGGTGGTGATATTTTAATGATTTCACGAAGAATCCTTTCGAAGTCCAGTGGCTGGTGGCGGGTGAAATCTGAACAAAAGGTGAAACGTAAAATCGTTTGCAGTAGCTGTGAGTTACATTGATCTATAAGGAAGAGGGTACTTAGCAGCAGCCAAAGTAAACGCAATACACATTTGCCTCGCTAGTGGAACTCTGGCATGTGGCTGCTCTATAGTACTGCTGGTAGCAGACTGAACTTTGAGTGTCCATGCAAGACACACGACCAGACACAAACTTCTATATGTCGTCGTTCCTGCGTCACAACCTGTACTCGTATACACATCATGTAATTCCTGTACAGGTGACGACATTGTAATTTAAAGTCGCTGCCTGGTATCGGCTGATAAATAAAATATTTCAGTGCCTGTGTTTTTAAGAAGAGCTATGTAAGATTTCTTCAGACATCCATGCACGTAGTAGTTAATTGTCCTACAGACAGAATTCCGAACTCAAGGGATAGAGGGAACACTGATGGACTTTATGTGGCCTCATGTGTTATCTCTTATGCGACATGATTGTGGTGCTATTTTTCAACATACAAGGCAGGTTTCTCTGCGTGATATTGAGCTACTCTCGTCGTGAGTGTGATCCCCAGATCTGTATCCAGTAGCACATGTATGGGACGAGCTCAGACATCAACTCCATCTTGGTGTTAGTGTCCGGCTTACCAAAGGCCAGATTCCTATTGAATGCAATGGCTTTATGACATCCTTCCTTCCCAAACAAGTATCCAGGCCAGAGGGAATGCAACGTCACAGTGATAAATGGGTTGATGTAGTGCAAAGTTCTTTGTATATTTAACTCGATTTTGTAATCATGGAAATAACAAGTCCTTTCCTACTTCCTTTTAGTTGTCTCGTCCCCCTTGGGTGCTTCCCCTTTTTTGTGAGGCAGTATATGTCAGCCACTCACCTAAAGACCGAACGCCACCTTGTACTACTGCTGTCGTACGATGCTCTAAGGTAGGTACAGTTGTGGAGATGAGAAAGATAGGGAATTAGTCTAGCGATACAGGATGCAAATGTGCTAACTGACTGATGTAAGTGACTTTGACGAACGGCAGATTGTCATGGCATAGTGCTAGAAATGAGCATGTTGGAAAGGCACAGCTGTGGGTGTTTGCGTGCTCCTGTCATGAGCATTTATGGAAAGCCATTGAAGGGTTGAAGGAGAGTGAAACTACGAATAGGCGAGCAGGCGTTCAGCGTCCACGCCATAGCAAAGAACGAGAAGATCAGAAGGTTGCCTGCTCTGAAGAGCACGGTAACTGACCAACTACAGGCGATCTGGCAGAGCAATATGATGGTGCAGACACAAACGTTTCGGAGCACATCGCTTAGCACACACTATTGAACATCGGGCATCACAGCAGGAGACCTCTACATATTCCCAAGTTCGACATTGGAAAGTGGATCGATGGAAACGTTTGGTCTGTTCAGATGAACCATGTTGCTTGCTACATCTAGGCAAAAGTCGTGTCTGGATACACCATTAACCAGGAAAACAGCTGTTTGAAACAAGCATCACGCTGAGGATGCGGGCCAGTGGGTGCAGTGTTAAGCTGTCGGGGACACTCGTCTGGGTTTCAGTGGGATAATGAAAGACACCGACACGGAGTTTCTCGTTGTGGGTAAGACCTACGACGCCCGCTTGTTCAGGGAAGAAATAAAAATCCGCAAACATGATAACAGCTTCATTATGGAAGAGGAAAGTCTTAAGCTGAATGCACCCTGCATTTCCGTGCTGCAGTGAATGGCTGCTGCAGATAGCAAGAGAGAACCACAGCAGTGAAATGAAATGATGACATGGCATTGATGGCTGGGAGACCCGCCTTTTGGAAATCCGGGCACCGAGTTGCAAGTCTTTTCAGTTGATGCCAATTTGGACTACTTGCGTGTCAATGATGATAGGGACAACACAACTCCCAGTCCCAAAGACAGGAATCACACTGGGGTCCACTGTATAGCTCTCAGATGCTCTGACCGCAGTTTTTTTTACAGTTGCCTTAATGGCCTTTTTTAGGAATGGACTGGTGGGGGTTGAGCGAACAGAGTGGGCAAGGGTCGAATTCCAATGCCTGGCAACAGTGTCCCCCTCACTGCCACTGCGCCTGTGGGGCACAGAAAGTGGGAGGCACAGAAATCAGCAGAAGTGGGAGACTTTGTGGTTGTTTATTTACTTTTTGTTGTAATTGTTACTATTATTATGAAACTAGGTCAACAGACGCCATACCCATAGAAAAAAAAGACTGGTTAAAAAAAAAGAAAATCCGCACATTGACGGCGCTTTCTCCCATTAGCGGAGGTAGGATGTAGAATCGATCATAGACGGCTTAAACTCAGACATCGCTAGAAGGTGGAGGGGGGAAGAAGATATCCTCAGCTCCAGGCAATCTCCAGGTAAGTGGATGGCTAACAAAGACCCCTCAATGATAGTTCTCAAATAACTTTTGGTAATGAGGCATGTTTTAGAGCACTTCATGGACTGTTTGTAAATAGGTCCAGAAGTCGAGGCGGGATTTTGATCCCTCATGGAATAGGTGACCGACTACCCATCCCTCGACCCATGTAATGGCATGACATTTAGCGATGGGAAAATGTTTGTCCTGCAAGAGTAGAAACATTTGCAGTTCGATCGTATCTGGTAGCATCTGGATATAGCAGGCAGTCATGCAAGGAGGTGCAATTCAGACGGTGGTCGTCAGTGTTGAGCTGCTGACAAAGGAGACAATGAGAGGAATCCAACACACCTGTCTTGTGTAGTCGCTGTTTTGTGGCAAATTTCCTGTTGACTAAGTGATACCATATTGGCCAGCCACCTGTAAGGATGAAGGTCTGGTGGATGATACTCCACACTACGGGCCACTGGATTGAGGGATATTTTGTCTCCATCACATTACAGGGATTACGGTGCAATAGTAAGTTGTAAAAATCCTTGGTATGTGTGTATCTGTAATCGACGAAAAAGGCCTAAATGTGAGACAAATGAGGCACAACGTGGCCGACAGACACCGGTGTTGAGGTGGATGCAGGCAAGGGACCTCAAGCAAGCTGCATGTTAAGGATGTGTCCCATCCAGTCAATTGTTTCCTCATAGTACTCATGCACAAGGCCACAGTTCACATACGGACATTGACGAGTCTGAGGCCACCATCCCATGGGGGCAGGGAAAGTGTCTCATAATGGTCTTCAATCATGGAACCTGCCATAAGATAATAACCAATGGGCGTCTGACGATTGCGCCGAATTGTCATTGGTAGAGCGAGAACCTGCATGCTGGGGACCAATTTTGATTTCACATAATGATCGGCGGACGCCGTTATGGATGATGTGTAACAGGCGACTGAAGGTCGTCGCCATTGTGTGCGTGACTGTAAGGGTAAAGGTAATGCCCCAGTACCGGAATATCCGCAAGAGTTGCAGGGTTGCGCTTCACCTTCCTGGAGGTCCAATGTACAGTGCAGGAGATTTGGCAACGTTCATGACACTGCCAGCAGCAGCCTCATAATGTGTAATCAATTTGAGGACTGCTCGAATCTCGGAGCTGGAGCAAGTGAGGTGGGGGAGATTATCAGCATGTGCCCTGACAGTGAGAAGTGTGTTCAAGAAGGGTGAACTCAGAGAGGTCGGTCGTTAGGTCCCCAATGATGAGCTCTAGGACAATACCATACAGAAGGGTAGAAAGAAGACACCCTTGCCCAATTGAACAGGATATGGGTAGCGGCCCTGCTAAACGTCATTGAGTTGGTCTCGTGAAAAGGCACTGCTGTAAAGTCACCGGACGACGTCGATGATGGGAGGGGGTGATGCCCATGTGGGCTTCCACCGAAAACTGGTAAAGGTGGTGCACATTAGCGAAGGCGCTATCGAAATCTATAGCGAAAATCGCTGCATGGAATCTGAGGCTGTCGCCATGACAATCAAGTTACGGCTTTCCCCTGTGGCAGTTTATATGTTAACCTGTCCCCGAGGAGTCGTTTTCTCTGGAGAGAGGAAATGGGGGAGTATTGTTCGGAGATGCATCGCCAGTAAGCAGGCGAAGATCTTTTAATCAGCGTTGAGTAAGGTGTGCAATCTATAGCTTCTAATTGTCAAACCACTGGCTGGTTTGTGGACTGGAATGATGATGCTCTCAACGAAGGTGGGTGGGACTGATTGGTCAGGTGTCATCAGTTCCTGAAACAGTGGTCCACCACGCTGCCACGAGCCCCTGGAAGGCTCGGTAAAATTCAATCAATAAACCATCAATGTCGTGCGATCTGTTGATTGCACCCTTATCGACTTCGTCTCGTGCGACCGCCACTGAGAAAGCGTCTGCCTCTGGGTGTGTATGTGGGTGGGTGGGAGGGGGGGGGGTGCAGGTGAGGTAATACAAAATGAAGTCGTCTGCTTCAGCATTGGCATCTTCCTCCCTGTAAGTACGTCGGTAGTGTCTGACGAATGCTTTAACGATGTCATACTGATTGGTCACCTGTGGACCATGAAGCGTCACCAGAGTGTTTATGAGATGTGGACGACGTTGTCGTTCGTCGTACAATATATAAGAGGCATGCATGGAAGTTGCAATCCCACCCGATCATGACGCTGTGTCTGTATCACTGCTCCCTGCAATCTGCAGTGTGCCAGGGCCATTATCCTCGCCTTAGTTCTTTCCTGTTCCAAATGGTCATCTGGGGTTTGGCGGCAGGACAACCAAATCTCGGAGGATTGTGTAGTAGAAGTCGTTGGTGTTGCGATGCCATTTGACCAAGTCCTTCCCGTATCTCATCAGTGTACTCCAGATCGCTGGTTTGGCGCAGTCCATCCAACACAAGAGCGTTGAGCGGTAGCTGGGAAGGCGTCGTTTGCAGGCTGCCCATGTCTTATTGAATTGCTGGTGACAAGCCAGATCATGCAGATGAGAACTATTCAGTTTCCACGGTGCACAGCTGCGCCATACAGATTGAGGCAGGGGAGGACTACTCAGATGAAAGCGCAGTGGTCGGAAGAAGCCAGCAGCCAACGTTTTTGGTCCCATATCGCAGATCTGAGGCATATATCCTAAGGCATATATCCTGTCTAGAAGGCTTGCAGAATGACTGGTAAGAAAGGTATGGCCAGTACGGTCGCCATGTCAGACTTTCCAGATATTGTGAAGCAGGAGGTCCCGCGCCACTATATATATTGTAGCAGCACCACAGTTTTAGATAGGAAAGTTAGATTTGGTGCAACATTTCTGAGTGCACAAGTTACAGCCAGGCGCAGGCCTGTTGATGTAAGTTACGCTGACCAGTGGATGAGAAGTAGAATGGAGGTCACAGGGCGATCGTACCCCTGAAAAGGGTAAATGCAGCGGTTTGCGTGGTGCAAGTTAAAGGCAGAAGGGGCTCACTGGCGCAACCTAGGTGTTGTGAATACATGGCTTGGAGTGGCGCGTTAGCAAAACAGGGGTGCACAGCTGAGTATAAATAGGTGCCGTTTTCTAACGAGAGTCATTCAAGTGTGGCAGCTCTCCTGTACGGCAGGGCATGTCACACCACCAGCTACATGCAGCAGCAGATGGGGCGCCAGCGTTACAGTCCGCGGCGGGTTGTGGTTCGACTCCCTGAGGCAGACGCGGTGTCCATAGCCATCCAGCCAGCAGTGGGCCACTCTTTGGCTCTCTAACGCAGGTAGTCGTCCTGGCTTCCAACACATGTCGGAGGCATCCCGAGGCGAGGTCCACAGATTCGGATGTCGGATCGTGGACGCTCGTTGTCGCCGCGATCTCAGCCACGCTGGCGAGAAGTAATCAGCTAGCCACCTGCAGCTCACACCGAGTGGCGCGGAGTCGGCAGGGATGGAGACCACCGAGTCAACTGCTGGCATCTTGGCGACACTGCAACTCCGCTGGCGTACAAGGCTCGACACAGCATTGTATTGCACGGGCCCTGGGGTGCTTCCTCAGGATTGCGAGGCCCTGTGACACAGACTGCGGTGTATGAGGGCACTGTACTTGGAAACAATGAATCACTTGAAAAGCTCAGACAAGTCTCAATACGGCACCTTCTACCTCTTCCCACTACATTTGGTCATCCTGATACATTCGGTGGTTGAAGATCGCCACTGCAATATATCTCCTGGCATGTAGTATAGTGTAGAACCGGATTTTTTGGTTGCAGAATGCAGTATTACCCTAAAAACAGGGAAGCCGTGTCCTCATGTCATCGGTCGGTGCCTGAACAGCTGCAGACATTAACGAGACATGTCCCATGGGAGTGAGTGCCATGCCCTAGGATGATGAAGGAAGGTGACATTGGTGACAGGAATTCCTTCATGGATGTAGATGGCCACTCTGTAGTCCACACCATCACCTGCAGTGGCGTGAACGATAAAGCCATCAATATCCGGGAGGCTGGCAAAATTAACTTCCTGTAGGAGGGTGACATAAGTATCAGAAGCCCAGAACATCTCCTGCGTGATGCGGATTTTCACTCTCGGTTGTTGGTGTTGATAGTTGCTGATAGCCCCAGTGGCGGACTGCTAGAGGCTGGTCCACTCTGGCGTCAGCGGAACGCCGTGGGTATCGCGGTGGAATCCTCACTGTCCCGCAGGCAGCTCTGGAGAGAGTATGATTAGTGGAGCAGCGCCGGCGCCGACGACACAGGGTCTTGTAATGGGTCCTCCTCCTTGACCTCATCGTCCTGCCATGCCACGGAGGCGGTCTCTGGTGTATCGTCCATGTTGTTCTCAGAAGATGGAGTAGTGGTCCGTGGTGTAGATTCAGCTTTGCTATGTTCAATAAATAGTTCAGCGTCCGAATGGCGCTTTGAGGGGGGATGTGCGCAGGCACACCGTCTCCTCCGGCAGTGGCGGATTCGTGTACGTCGTTCGAGTCGATGGTGGCTTCATCCTCGAACTGCAACGTCTCCTCTTTTGTTTCCTTCTGCGACCTTCCGTGTCCGACGACGAAGGGCGTCGCGTCGCTCTGGCAACGAGGCCGCCGTAGGGACGATGAGCAGGTCGATCTCCATCTTGTTGCCGAGGCTTGGGTCAACGGCCGGCAGAGTCGGCACCGTCAGAGCGACGTCGATGGCCGGCCAAGGAGGCGGGCCTTCCTATGCGTCCGCGACTGGGATTGTTGCGTTTGGGGGGCTTGCGTTTGGGGGGCTTGCGTTTGGGGGGCGGTAGGAGACGCGAGAGCAGCAGCGTAGGTCAGCGTTAGAACCTTAGGATGCGGGTGGTCCGTCCACGTCTGGAACTTAAATAATACGCCGTTGCAGGCATTCGGATCTAAGGTTGGCTCCTTTGCCGCACCCGGAACAGGTCCGAGGCTGGCCGTCGTACACAGTTATTGCACGGCATCCGCCGATCTGTAAGTAGGACGGGACGTGGCTTCGTAGATCAATGGTGACTTTTCGGACTCCGTTTAGGGCAGGATACGTCCGAAACTGCTTCCATTTCTTCGCAGTATGGCCCATGGTCAGTGCCGTATGATCGGAGTGTCACGAAGCCTTTCTCTGCAGGAAGTTCGAATGACAGTTCGAAAATGCATATCGTTCGCATACATTAGCCCGCGTGGTCGACGGTTGCCACCCCGACGTTACCGTCAGCATGACAGAAGCGGAGCCCCTGTTTGGTCTCGCGCAGGATACGTTCGCATGCCGCGTCGTTAGTGATTTTAACAAAGCCCGCGCTGCTCACGATCGACAAATGCGTTCCTATAATGTCGGTCGCCGGGATCTTAAATCCTCTCGCAGAAAGCGTTCCACCTCGATTCCTTTGGTAGTGTTAGGTCGGGCATAATTGTTGCAGAAAGTAAATCGGAGTGTAGATTTACGGTAACGTTTCGCTATGTATCGCAGACGTAAGCCGGCACCCAAGCAACGACTGTCAGAATGTAAACAAGGCGAGCTCGCGCTCCGCTCGCGGAAACACTGGCGTGTGTGCTCTGTTGCCGGCCAAAGGTAAACTGCCACTCGGTTAAGTAGGCTGACACCACATCAGTAATGAAGGCCCTCAGACGTTGGAGCGCCAGGTACATATAATCTCTGGTCGCGAGCTCCGCTACAGTCCAACATGAGCAACGGAGAGTAAAGCTTTGATAATTCCAGCCACTCATGCTGATGAAATGTCAGAAACATCGTCAAACAGGTATTGGCAGCAGAAACCAAAGGGCGATATGTCAACAAATGACCACGAAAGCCTCAATTTTGAACGTAAGTAACGTGTTGCGGTGACTTTAGAGAGAATGTGAAACTAGTTACCTTACACAGACTAACTATGAACAGAAAGAAGTTGTGATTCACAGAAGACTTCAGACTGGTCCGCAGCTCGTGGTCGTGCGGTAGCGTTCTCGCTTCCCACGCCCGGGTTCCCGGGTTCGATTCCCGGCGGGGTCAGGGATTTTCTCTGCCTCGTGATGACTGGGTGTTGTGTGATGTCCTTAGGTTAGTTAGGTTCAAGTAGTTCTAAGTTCTAGGGGACTGATGACCATCGATGTTAAGTCCCATAGTGCTCAGAGCCATTTGAACCATTTGAACCAAGACTTCAGACTAACATCGTATAATACTGCATCTAACCATTATAACGCCCTCAGTTCAGCAAGGAAGGTAGTACCCAAGTGTCTTCAGTCGTGGCACATCCAGCTAAAACCAGTAACTGATTGTTATGTTTTGCATAACTACCAAATTACAGGCACGCAGACTTCATCCTCTCTTCCGAACAGGTGCAGACCTTTTGAATGGGATTAAGATAGGAAGGGACTTAGCGGACAAATCGAGGTTTGATATCGTGCATGACAATGATCGTACATGAAACCAAGGATACGACTGTTGTTATCTTGGGAGTGATTGCAGCACATCACGAAGACGTGGATGAAAGGGAAATGGACACCGAGATTGTTGCAATTAACACCTCTGAATCATAACAAATGATGTCCAGGTGACGTAGACCGTCCTTGTATTGAGCCGTTCGTGCACTCGATGACTTGAATCGTCTGAAAAGAGGGAAATTCGCGACTCGTCGGACTACACAACAAGCCTCCAGATAGCTACTGTTCAGTTTCTGTGTTGTTTGATCCACTAAAGAAGTGCAGGAATGACCAAATACGAGGTACCTACCTCCAATGCAAGCTGTCCTCTTTGCAACTGTCGCTTGGAAACTGATTAAGATGTGCCTGCTTTAAATGTCAGCAGCAATTCGTGTCGGATCTGTAACCGATTGTCATTTGAAAGGCTCGACACTCGTCTTCCGTCACGATCGGCAAGGATTTTCTCACGACCATCGTTCTTACGTCGTGTTACGAGACTGGGAGTGGATCAACATTCTTTGTATACACGTCGACAGTCCGCGTTGAAACAGCAACAAATCGGGTAACTTCATTCACCGTGTAGTCATGGACACATCCAGACGTTATAGCCCCTTCCTGACATTATGCTATGTCTCCACGTCGATCCACGTTATTGCGTTGATTCCATACAGTCGAGCCTTCTATATAGACCATTTCATTCCCGTCAGCGATGGAGGGTCAAACTACTTCCTGGTAGTAGTTTTGCACCATCTGCCATACTCCAACGCCGCCAGTGTGGTCTTTTAAAAGGGGGGATTTATATTTTGTCCGTTAACGGCCTTGCCGCAGTGGATACACCGGTTCCCGTGGGATCACCGAAGTTAAGCGCTGTCGGGCGTGGTCGGCACTTGGATGGGTGACCATCCAGGCTGCCATGCGCTGTTGCCATTTTTCGGGGTGCACTCAGCCTCGTGATGCCAATTGAGGAGCTACTCGACCGAATAGTAGCGGCTTCCGTCAAGAATACCACCATAACGACCGGGAGAGCGGTGCACTGACCCCACGCCCCTACTATCCGCATTCTCCGCCGAGGATGACACGGCGGTCGGATGGTCCCGGTGGGACACTCGTGGCCTGAAGACGGGGTGCTTTATATTTTGTCCGATGGAATGAATAACGTTAAAAAGTAGGACTACAATATATTGCAAACCACTGGCAAGACAAAACTATTCGTAAATATTTCCTGGGTAATGCATAGTTTCATTCTAAATTATAGCTGATGTATATGTTCGTACGTTGTTAGTTTTGTTTCGTCATTAATTTCTACATAATGTAGTGTTTATAAGTCCGAAACATGTTTGCAAACCGTCTTCATTCGTCTCCTGTACATGCTACCATTTCTCGATTTACCGACACTGACTGACAGCGGAATATAGAGAATATTGCGTTGCGTGCACCACGCTAATATTAAACTACTGGTGCTGTGGAAGAGGTGCAGAAAACTCTGTACGAGGGCGTGTGCAGCGTCCTGATAACGCGGCGATAAACTCAGCCACATTCCTGGCCGCCGCGGACGCATAACGACGGGCCTTGTATTGTGGCACTCAGACAGGTGCACCTATCTTTACTGCTTTATTATCTTTGCTACCAAAGACACGTTGTATATCATTCATGACTGAATAGACTACATGTACAGTAAAATATAAACTACTCCTAAACCCTAATAATAAAAATATAGGAAATACGAAGTTGTAAAAAGTCATATTAAAATTGGGATACGTCAATCACTCCATTCTAAGACAAACGTGTCCGCATTGATCGGCATTCCTGCTTGAAGCAATGACTCTCATTGGTATTTTTGTGAGTGATAGCAAATTTGTGTAGAGAGTAATTAAGTAACGAAAGTCTACTAAGTGCTTGGTGTAAGAGAACTCGGTATACAATGTTTCATACTGTTTAGAATAGATAAAACGACCGGATTGAATAGTAAAATGTGCAAAAGTGTTTGCTTACGAGAAAGCGCGCGGTGGACTGGCGAGCAGTGGCTGCTACGGGGGTTGGACTCAGTCTGATTTTTAGTCGGTTTCCCACGATCATTTACGTAAATACTGACTCACCTAGGCAACTACGGTACACAAGCAACTAAAATACGGTCACATAGAGATCAATGTTTAGGCAGTTCTTAGTCAGGAGGCGCAGACGACTACCTCCCCTTAGGTAACTGATAACGGGAAGAGCACCGACCGCAAATAAAACAAAACTGCCAAAACTTGAGTACAGCGAAGCCCATCCTAGACGGGTTATACGCCGACGAAAACAAGAAAAAGGAAAAAGAGGAGGTAAAAAAAACAACACTTTTCTATATATACGCACCGTTAAGCTGCTAAGAATCCATGAAAAGTTTGACGTTAGAGATGTTCAGACATAGCGCTCAAATTGCCATGTGTGCTATTATTGTTTTAGGGATGTTGCCGGGAATGCCGTCCGTTTACACAAATGCACAACCGGCATCGTGTTGCTAGTGCTTGTCTTGCACAATTAAAACAACCAGGTGTTTCACGAATAATGGTCGCATATTCAGTCAAACGGCGACCAGAATCCGTCGGCGTCTTGTACACCAAACGCCTCACCTGCCTCTCATAAGAAAAGAAAAAGAAAATCCTCAGGAATGAAGTCGGCAGAACGTGGCAGTCACGATACTGGCGTACTGTTTCCAGTCCATTAACTGAGGAAAACATTGTCTAAATGTTCTCTGGCATAAACGGCAAAGTGTCGCGAGGCGTCGTCGTGCTGGTACCATTCCTTGACTGCTATCGAGACTTTTCCAACGTTTCCGTTAATACTTCTCTGAGAAACACACTGTAATGTCCTCCACCAAGCATGTTTGGCAGAAGATATGGCCCAAACAGATGGTCGTGAACAATACCAGTCCACACATTTACGGTAAATCTCAGTTGATGGTGGGGTACATGACTTGCCTTATGATTTCCCAGCCCCCAGACATGGTTATTGCGACTGTTGATTATGCCTTCCCTTGTTAATGCAGCCTCGTCAGTAAACGAAACACACGTTTCGAAATATAGGATGCTTGGCGTAAATACCATTGTCAAAACTCCACGTGCTGCGGAAAACCATCAGCTAAACCCAAATGGAGGCATGCCCAACCCGTACAGAACGTTCCACCACTGGTGTTCAAGGTATTTAGTTCCTTGGACATAGCAAGTAAGCTGTTGCTGCGGTTATCCTCAATTCGCTGTGACACAGTATCCTCAAACTGAAGAGTCTGCACGATGCGGCCTCATCGGTCTCCATCGGTCCGGTCCAAGGGATCCTGTTTCAAGAAGACGACACTCAAGTCTTTGAAATATGGCATGATTTGGTGACCTCCATCCTAGAAATAGTTTTGATACTGGCACATTGCTGCTCGACTGTTGCACTATGCCTCCCCATAAATTAAATGGATGTCATCTAACTGTGATTGAGTGTAAAAATAGTTCAAATGGCTCTGAGCACTATGGGACTTAACATCTGACGTCATCAGTCGCCTAAACTTTGAACTACTCAAACCTAACTAATCTAAGGACATCACACACATCCATGCCCGAGGCAGGATTCGAACCTGCGACCGTAGCAGCACCGCGGTTCCCGACTGAAACGACTAGAACCGCTCGGCCACAACGGCCGGCTGATTGAATGAATCAGCTGTGAAGAACCTATAAACGTCAGCAGTAACTTTTATAAACACAACATAGCATAAATATTAATAATATAATTCTTTATTCAGGAACGGGGGCACTGCTGGCAGTAACGCAACCATCCCAACAGTAAGATGTAGCTGTGTTGTTCATTAGATACCGATGTCAAAGTGTTCCATAGTAAACGGTTATCTCCAGCAGCCTGGGGGTAATTAATCCTCGAGGGGTGAAATGTAATTTTCTGTGGGGTAGAAACAAAGGGGTTCAAATATGTGTCAGTCACGAAACCATATTATTTTTGAAAGATCATTACTATTATTACGTAATACTGATTGCGAAAGTCACCAATTATTACACACTGAAGATCCAAACAAACAGGCACACCTGCTTTGTATCCTGTAGAGCCCCACGAGCACGCAGAAGTGTCGCAACACGACGTGGTGTGGACTCGACTAATGTCTGAAGTACGGCTGGAGGGAATTGATACCATGAATCCTGTAGGGCTGTCCATAAATCCATAAGAGTACGAGGAGGTGGATATCTATTCTGAACAGCATGTATCAATTCATCCCAGGTATGCTCAATACTGTTTATTTCAGGGAAGTTTGGTGGCCAGCAGAACTCTTTAAACTCATAATAGTGTTTCTGGAGCCACTCTGAAGCAAATCTGAACGTGTGAGGTGTCTCATTGTCCTACAGAAATTGCCCATGTCCGTCGAAATGCACAATGGACATGAATGGATGTAGAAGATCGGACATGATGCTTACGTACATTCCACCTGTCAGAGTCGTATCTAGACGTAACAGAAGTCCCATATCACTCCACCTGCACACGCCCCACACCACTAAAGAGCCCCCACCAGCTTGAACAGTGCCCTGCTGACATGGAGCTTCCATTGAATCACGAGGTTGTCTTTCCACATCCGTACACGTCCATCCGCTCGATACAATTTGAAACGAGACTCGTCTGACCAGTCAGCATGTTTCCAGTCATTAACAGTCCTATGTCGGTGTCGACGGGCCCAGGCGAGGCGTATAGCTTCGTGTCGTTAAGTCATCAAGGGCTCCGAAAGCCCGTATCGAGGATGTTTCGTTGAATGGTTCGCACGCTAACACATGCTGATGGCCCAGCACTGACATCTACAGCAATTTGCGGAAGAGTTGCATTTCTGTCACGTTGAACGGTTGTTTTCAGTCGTCGTTGGTGCGGTTCTTGCAAGATCTTTTTCCGGTCGCAGCAATGCCGGAGATTTGATGTTTTGCCGGATTCTTGATATTCACGGTACACTCGTGAAATGGTCGTACGGGAAAATCCTCACTTCATCGCTACCTCGGAGATGGTGTGTCCCATCGCTCGTGCGCCAACAACAACACCACGTTCAAACTCACTTACTTTTTGATATTCTTCACGGGTTTGCAGCCGGATAATGTCGTCGTCCTGTGTGTGGATCACGACATTATCCGGCTGCAAACCCGTGAAGAATATCAGAAGTTATTACACCGGAAAAGTCTGCGAAATCTCACTTACATTTTGATAACCTGCCATTGTAGCAGGAGTACCCGATCTAAAAACTGCACCAGACACTTGTCTTTTATAGGCATTGTCGACGGCAGCGTCGTGTTTTGCCTGTTTACATACGCATACCTATACCAGTTTCTTTGGCCCTTCAGTGAATATTATTCCCAGTTCTAGTTTTAATGAGTGACACAACGTGGTGAAGGTTATAGCTTGGGCAACGGATGTAGGATCAATATCTTCCTCAAATCATCTACACATTATACACATACTTTGTACCATGTATGTATGACAGAAACATTGAGACGTATACGCCCGATACGCTTAGATATCTCACGAGAATTACTTCTCTGAGTTGCAGGTAGTATCCACAATAGACCAGCAAGTAATTCATTATCCATTTCGAACAATAAAGCAAAACTTTTGAAGCGCGCCATAGCCGCTGTTGACTGAAGAAGTTATTTACATCACAATGCTAATTTCGGTCTACCAGCAAATGTAGTAAAAGCGTCGTGTTGTTAGCAGCAACTCTGTCTCGCCAATCCTGTGAAATTGAAGCGTCCAGAATCGCAGGTGTAGTATCGCAAAGTGCTTCCCGGATACAGAAACTGCAGCTCCCGGCCGCAGTTTACGTACTTACCTGGGTGGGCGTGGTCAGGGAGCGCCAGCTCGTTACGGGGGCACACGCCGTGTTGGCCGAGGCTGTGCGGTGGTGTCTTGACCACGGCTGGCCATTGTCTAGCAACAGGTTGCAAACACAAGTGGAGAGCAAGGCGAACCGAGCAAACAGCCGCCACAATATACTGTAAACACTCGCCAGGCCACGGCGCGCTCCCCTGCCACACCCCTCCGCCTCCGCCGCCGCCGCAGCCGCCGCTGCCGTCTTAACCGTCGCCGCCGTCCGCCCACCTGGCCGCTCCGCCTGCTGCACAGCACCGCGTCACGTCACTGCTTATCGTCATCTTCTGTGCACTCCAAGAGAATTAGCAGAGGGTACTGTTTGTTCATCTGGTGAGCAAGATGTATGAGACAGGCGAAATACCCTCAGACTTCAAGAAGAATATAATAATTCCAATCCCAAAGAAATCAGGTGCTGGCAGATGTGAAAATTACCGAACTATCCGTTTAATAAGTCACAGATGCAAAATACTAACGCGAATTCTTTACAGACGAATGGAAAAACTGGTAGAAGTCGACCTCGGGGAAGATCAGTTTGGATTCCGTAGAAATGCTGGAACACGTGAGGCAATACTGACCCTACGACTCATCTTAGAAAATAGATTAAGGAAACGCAAACCTACGTTTCTAGCATTTGTAGACTTAGAGAAAGCTTTTGACAACGTTGACTGGAATACTCTCTTTCAAATTCTGAAGGTGGCAGGGGTAAAATATAGGGAGCGAAAGGCTATTTACAATTTGTACAGAAACCAGATGGCGGTTATAAGAGTCGAGGGGAAGGGAGTGAGACAGGGTTGTAGCCTGTCCCCGATGTTATTCAATCTTTACATTGAGCAAGCAGTGAATGAAACAAAAGAAAATTTCGGAGTAGGTATTAAAATCCATGGAGAAGAAATAAAAACTTTGAGGTTCGCCGATGACACTGTAATTCTGTCAGAGACAGCAAAGGACTTGGAAGAGAATTTGAAAGGAATGGACAGTGTCTTGAAAGGAGGATGTAAGATGAACATCAACAAAAGCAAATCGAGGATAATGGAATGTAGTCGAATTAAGTCGGGTGATGCTGAGGGAGTTAGATTAGGAAATGTGACACTTAAAGTAGTAAAGGAGTTTTGCTATTTGGGGAGCAAAATATCTGATGATGGTGGAAGTAGAGAGGATATTAAAC
Source organism: Schistocerca cancellata (assembly GCF_023864275.1). NCBI lineage: Eukaryota > Metazoa > Arthropoda > Insecta > Orthoptera > Acrididae > Schistocerca > Schistocerca cancellata. The sequence continues at coordinate 386,596,245 of NC_064626.1, read as the reverse complement.
GTAGACTGGCAATGGCAAGGAAAGCGTTTCTGAAGAAGAGGAATTTGTTAACATCGAGTATAGATTTAAGTGTCAGGAAGTCGTTTCTGAAAGTATTTGTATGGAGTGTAGCCATGTATGGAAGTGAAACATGGACGATAAATAGTTTGGACCAGAAGAGAATAGAAGCTTTCGAAATTTGGTGCTACGAAAGAATGCTGAAGATTAGATGGGTAGATCACGTAACTAATGAGGAGGTATTGAACAGAATAGGGGAGAAAAGGAGTTTGTGGCACAACTTGACAAGAAGAAGGGCCCGGTTGGTAGGGCATGTTCTGAGGCATCAAGGGATCACAAACTTAGCATTGGAGGGCAGCGTGGAGGGTTAAAATCGTAGAGAGAGACCAAGAGATGAATACACTAAGCATATTCAGAAGGATGTAGGTTGCAGTAAGTACTCGGAGATGAAGAAGCTTGCACAGAATAGAGTAGCATGGAGAGCTGCATCAAACCAGTCTCAGGACTGAATAGCACAACAAAACAGCTGTTTGTTATACTCTACACCCAAGTTTCTATATCGTTGTGACATAGGAGGGTTGCCCTGGAAGCAGTGCACCGCATATTTTCTTCAACAATTCCTTGTTGAACATAATGAGAACTACATACTAGAAAAATGGTGTTTTATTTACACACCCTATTTTTTCATGTAACCTCCGTACCGTTTTATGGCCTTCTTCCAACACGAAAGAAAGGCGTGTATGCCCTGTCAGTACCATTCCTTGTCCTGGTGGCGGAACCAGCGCTTCACTGTGTGAATCACCTCCTCAAAATGTTGTTCACGAATAGCAGCCTTTAATGAATCACAGCATCAGCTCACAGCAACAAGTCAGGTGTGACAGCCGTGAATGGTCTCCCCGACCGCTGCAGATCGGGGCCGGCCACTGTGGCCGAGCGGTTCTAGGCGCTTCAGTCCGGAACCGCACTCATGTTACGGTCGCAGGTTAGAATCCTGCCTCGGGCATGGGTGTGTGTGATGTCCTTAGGTTAGTTAGGTTTAAGTAGTTCTAAGTCTAGGGGACAGATGACCTTAGATGTTAAGTTCAAAAAATTGTTCAAATGACTCTGAGCACTATGGGACTTAACATCTGAGGTCATGAGTCCCCTAGAACTTAGAACTACTTAAAGCTAACTAACCTATGGACATCAAACACATCTATACCCGAGGCAGGATTCCAACCTGCGACCAGACTGAAGCGCCTAGAACGGCTAGGCCAAGATGCTAAGTCCCGTAGTGCTTTTTTTTTTGTGATAAGTCTACTGACTGGTTTGATGCGGCCCACCACGAATTCCTTTCCTGTGCTAACCTCTTCATCTCAGAATAGCACTTGCAACCTACGTCCTCAATGATTTGCTTGACGTATTCCAATCTCTGTCTTCCTCTACAGTTTTTGCCCTCTACAGCTCCCTCTAGTACCATGGAAGTCATTCCCTCATGTCTTAGCAGATGACCTATCATCCTGTCCCTCCTCCTTATCAGTGTTTTCCACATATTCCTTTCCTCTCCGATTCTGCGTAGAACCTCCTCATTCCGTACCTTATCAGTCCACCTAATTTTCAACATTCGTCTATAGCACCACATCTCAAATGCTTCGATTCTCTTCTGTTCCGGTTTTCCCACAGTCCGTGTTTCACTACCATACAATGCTGTACTCCAGACGTACATCCTCAGAAATTTCTTCCTCAAATTAAGGCCGGTATTTGATATTAGTAGACTTCTCTTGGCCAGAAATGCCTTTTTTGCCATAGCGAGTCTGCTTTTGATGTCCTCCTTGCTCCGTCCGTCATTGGTTATTTTACTGCCTAGGTAGCAGAATTCCTTAACTTCATTGACTTCGTGACCATCAATCCTGATGTTAAGTTTCTCGCTGTTCTCATTTCTACTACTTCTCATTACCTTCGTCTTTCTCCGATTTATTCTCAAACCATACTGTGTACTCATTAGACTGTTCATTCCGTTCAGCAGATCATTTAATTCTTCTTCACTTTCACTCAGGATAGCAATGTCATCAGCGAATCGTATCATTGATATACGTTCACCTTGTATTTTAATTCCACTCCTGAACCTTTCTTTTATTTCCATCATTGCTTCCTCGATGTACAGATTGAAGAGTAGGGGTGAAAGGCTACAGCCTTCTCTTACACCCTTCTTAATACGAGCACTTCGTTCTTGATCGTCCACTCTTATTATTCCCTCTTGGTTGTTGTACATATTGTTTATGACCCGTCTCTCCCTATAGCTTACCCCTACTTTTTTCAGAATCTCGAACAGCTTGCACCGTTTTATATTGTCGAACGCTTTTTCCAGGTCGACAAATCCTATGAAAGTGTCTTGATTTTTCTTTAGCCTTGTTTCCATTATTAGCCGTAACGTCAGAATTGCCTCTCTCGTCCCTTTACTTTTCCCAAAGCCAAACTGATCGTCATCTAGCGCATTCTCAATTTCCTTTTCCATTAATCTGTATATTATTCTTGTAAGCAGCTTCGATGCATGAGCTGTTAAGCTGATTGTGCTTAGAGCCATTTAAACCATTTTTGCAAATAGTGGAACTCGGCCGGACCGCCTTCTGAAACCTCGCCCTCAGTGCCCAGCGACTAACTGTACTTTTGTCATTAACAGATGCTCCATAGACTTTGCACAAGCGTTTGTGAATATTCTCCAGAGTTTTTTTCTCTGCAGTGAGAAATTCAATGACGGCACGTTGCTTGTAACGTACATCAGCTACAGACGCCTTTTTGAAACTGTCCTGCAGCTACACTATCTCTCGGAAGTAGGGAAACTAGGCGCACTGACTCAGGAGACTTCATATAATACATACGTAACGTCTAGCATTTGTAGCATTGTTTTCGACTGAGAAAAAAAAAATTAGCTGCATTAATTTCTGGGCATCCCTCGTATGTGGTGTGCAAAACTTAGGGACCAAAGTAACTTCTGCATGATAGATCACTGCAAAGTAAAATATGTCAATGAAATTTGGACCATAACTGCTGTAGTATATTACAAAATTTAACTGAAAGAAATATACCATGAGACGAGCAGAAATGAAATTTTTACTAAAAGAAAATAATAACACTGATGTCAACGCATTTCATAATGGTACCCTGGACATAACAGAAGCGGGGTGTGATTCATAATAAGGCTTTTGATCGCCAAGGACGCCAATGCTTGCTCCCAAGTTGGTCACGAGGTCGGTAAGCGGCCCTGTGGCAGGGCGCTCCATTCTTCCAGCAACGCGGATCACAGCCGCCGGATGGTCTTAACTGCACGTAGACGTCCTGCAGTACGTCTACCCAACGCATTCCACACGTGTTCCACGAGATTTAACTTGGGGCAGCGGCAGTCCATTCGCCGAATATCTTCTCGTGCACGAGCTCCTCCACCAACGCAATTCGATGAGGGGCTCAGTGTCGTCCGTTAAAATGAAGTCAGGGCCGAATGCCTATCTAAAAAGAGGCATAAGCGGAAGGACTATAGACTCTCATTAACACTGACCGCTGAGTGTGAAGTGGTTAAAGATTTGGAGATCAGTACACCAGTGTAACACAATGCCTTCCGACACCATACCACTTTGTAACGCCGGAAATGCATATCCTCCTATTTCCAACTATTGTATTATAAATTTGTTTTCCTTATTTTTGTTACTTGGATATATAACATTTCTGTGTCTTTACATATTGTAATTGTTTTACTATTTGTTATATATATATATATATATATATATATGCATTTATGTCGATGTATAATTGGTTTGTTTCGTAACTATTATTTGTATTTTTACGCTGGGTCTTGCCTAGGGAAAATCGAACGATTACATCGATAGGTTGTGTGAAGAATCAAAGTGTGTAGGATCTTTGGTAGTGTTAACTCTGCCTGGTGGAGCGCGGGCTGAGCAGAGGGAGTCTGACTGGGGTGGTGCAGTGGAGCAGGTGTGTTGTGTGAAGCTCCCGCGAGTTGCCGAGCTTTCGGGGTTTGGTAGCATGTAATTACGCTCGACTTGCGATGATAGTTTCTGACATGGTGTCGTGGACGGGAGGCATTCGCTGGCGCACATCAAGAGCCCGTTTCGTCTGGTGACCGTGTCGAGAAGAAGGCGCGCCAACATCCAGCTTCTGCAACAGCGACAGCCGACAATGAGTGACTGTCGCCACCTCCTCGATCGCCGACTTCAAACCTTCAATCAACCAACAAGGAAGACTGGTAGCACGTCAAGTTTTAGAACTGTATGGCACACCTCAGCTTTTAAAATTGTTCCATTTGCCTCGCAAAATTACAGCAACTTAGCATGAACCTTTGTTGCTCATTGTCCCAATTGCATTACCAAGCAGGGTCCCTTCCTTTTCCGGAATGAACCCGAGTGTCATTGAAATTCAAACGCCAGCATTAAAGTAACATTATTCTATTTCACTGCTTTAATTTCAAAGTTCAGTTAAGGTATTCCTAGCTGGCTACAATATTCAGATTACACAAGCACAAATTAAGAGTGCGAGTTTTGTTACCGTATTTTAGCTTACCTGTGATTGCAGCTCAGCTTGGTATGTACTAAATTTTACTACTGTTAATTGTTCAGAATCATTTAATTCAAGTTCAAAGTTAAATCCCTTATTTCTAAATTGCGTAGATTCAAGTAGCTTTTGAAATGATTGTTGGGGTAGTCCAAGACTAACCGCATTTTACTGAATTTCGATGTGCTTCAGAAAGAAAGCTCACTATTAACTTCAGTCACTAAATTAACTTTCGATTTTCCTGTTTTATTAATTCTTTTGCTAAATTAAGTCAGAGTGCAGCGAAATTTATTACTTCTGACAAACTTTCAGTTTTCACACTGCACATGTCAACCTTCAGTTGCCAAGCTTCTAGTTCAAAATGGTTCTGAGCACTATGGGACTCAACTGCTGAGGTCATTAGTCCCCTAGAACTTAGAACTAGTTAAACCTAACTAACCTAAGGACATCACAAACATCCATGCCCGAGGCAGGATTCGAACCTGCGACCGGAGCGGTCTTGCGGTTCCAGACTGCAGCGCCTTTAACCACACGGCCACTTCGGCCGGCCAAGCTTCTAGTGCTAATTATATGTGTAATAACCTTTCTTTTTCAGTTACTATAGTAATTGTCCTTAGGACTGGCGACCGTAATTTCCCCCAAATCTCAAATATCTAATTACTGCTAGTTAATTGTTAATGTAACGGCCGCACATTTACTTTCTTTATTAACTTTACCCCTTTTCAAAATTAATTTCCACCAGTTTCATTTGCATTTTTCCTTTCATTTAGATGTAACCCTTTCCTCCCTCTTTACCGACAGATTAACTTCGGTGACGATTGCTTTTCCCAAATTTCCATTAGGTACACGCGGTTTAATTTTTCACTGTCATTAAGGTCGATAAGTGAGGGGGAGGTTACACGTGGCGACCTGGTGACAGGACAATCTTCGGATTTGAGGTTGTTCTGGACACGAATTTTGCATTGTGCAAATCTCGTAACAAAGTACTGGTTACGAAATGGTCGGTACGTCAGCGAGAATATTAGTGTGAGGAATCCTAATTAGATCTGAGATTTGGCATTTATATTGAAAATTATGAAAATGAGTGAAGGCAACAATTGCCAAAATTTGGTAGACTTGGATACAGAACAATCGGTCGAACAGTGGGAAACGAGCACCTCGGTAACCATTGTTCAGGGGCAGGCGGCTAGCATGAAAGACGCGACCGCCGAAACGCAACAAAGAGCAGAAATGGAATTCCAAACTTTAGAAAAAGTTTCGGAATCGGAAGTGAAAATCAAATGTGGATCCCTTGATGACGAATACTGGGGGACAATTAAAGAGGAAGCCGCTACGGAAGTAAAATCGGTAGTTTCCGGGAAATAACAGATTTATTGAATGTTTTGATTAACGAAATCACGAGTCAATCTGAAAAAATTGAACGGAAGCTAGACCATCAGAACAAAGCTATTAATGTTGTTAACAACAATGTTGTAGTTCTTAACACAAAAGTTGATAAAATCAAACAAATTATTGTTGTGATTAATACCGAAATCGGTAATCTTAAACAGGAAATGATGGGCGTTCAGGCGGAAGTTGCGAGCATAAATACTCGTTTTTATTCCGAAATTAGCAGAATCGAGAAAAGTGTAGGAGAAGCAGTTGCTCCGATCATCGAGAATAAGGTGACGGAACAAATTCAATTAGTGAAAAAAGAGGATCAACAGAAGGTGGAAACTTCAAAGACTTTAGTGTCCGAGGTTGATGCTAAAGTGACGAAGCAGGCTAATACCTGCGAAGAGGGAAAGAGGGAAGTGAAAACGCTTGCGGCAACCACTTGCCAAGTAATTACGAGAGTGTCGGAATTAGAAAAGAAACTTGACGAAAAACAGAGGTATGTGCCAATATGTGCACATAGTTCGAAATTGTTGACGAAAGAGGAACGGTTCGACCCCTTGAAAAAAGGCGATATACACGTGACGGATTTCATTAAAAATTGTGAAAGAGTTTTACCCAGATCATGGACTAATGAGAGGAAAATTAATGTGGTTATTGACGTGTTGGCTGGTGATGCCAAGCGTTGGGGCTTAAACCTCAACATTACGAACCTGACTTTTGACGTGTTTAAAAATTTGTTTCTGGCTGAATACTGGTCAGAGCAAAAACAGCAAAGTGTCTGGCGCGAATTTGTCGTATCGAGGCCTTTCGATGCGAATTCGCGCGGCTCGATGAAGGAGTTTTGTGAGGGCTGGATCCGCAAGTTGGAATATTTGCGTGATCGCCGCACGGAATCCGAAATAGTCTGGGAACTCTACAAGAAGCTTCCAGATGATACAAAACGCTACGTAGGAAGCAATTACAGGACAATCAATGATTTCCTGCAAAGAGTTGAGGACGAGGACAATTGGCGCAATAATCGCGACAGTTGTAGAGGCCGTGGTAACAACAACGTGCTCCACAGCAACCACAACAACGATAACTATGGGAATAATACATACTGCAATCTTGGCAGCAATAACAATAGTGGTTCGGGCCGTTATGACAATCGGTACAACGCAAATAATAACAGGAATGACGGAAACCAGTATTATACTAGCGTGATACGGGCTTCGCAGAATAGTAATAACGCTAGAGGGTGTAATCAGCCGCCTCAGCAGCATCCGGGGAGCGTATCTGCTGGGACGAGACGGGGAAACCATTAGCCGCGCCGGTGAGGGGCCGACCGGGCGTGGAGAAATTTTGGCGGCCCAATAACAGGAGAAAACCCAGGTGTCATCGTTATGAAAATTCCGTGTGGAATAATCAACGGCGGGAGAGTGTGCCAGTGTTAGGAGAAAGGAGTGCGCCCATAAGTAGTAGATCAGCTGTAGACACGGCAGTAGAAAATACATTCATTGTCAGTGAGAACAATGTAAGTGGTGTTCCGGAAATAGATTATAAAGTGGCAGCTGTAACACCCACAGCAGAACTGGAGATTGAGTTTAAGAATGATTCGCAATTGTTGAGAGAAGATCAGATGTCGGATAACACGTCCGTCATCGAGCGAGGGGATGCAGAGAGGGATGAGGTCTGGTTAAGGCAGTTCGGTCGCTTATACGACGAACTAAGACATTATAGGGGCCTGTACGGGAGAAGTGTTTATGGGGAGCGCGGGCAGGATTTCCGCGTCTCGTCCCGCAGGAAGGTGGTGTTTGTCAAATGATAGAAAGTTCTGGCCCTAACCGGCAGACTTTACTAGAAATAGTTGATGTTAATGGGGAGCACGAGCACGATTCGTCGTGTTTCGTCCCGCAGGAGTTGGATGTTGAAGCAGCAACGGAAAGTTCTGGCCCTGACCAGCAGACTTTACCGAAAGTTATAGTGGGAGAAGTGGCCGACCCATCCGACGCAAAACTCCAGTTTAAACATTGCGAAAGTATTAAGGAGAAAGATTACGAGAATTTTAGTGGCAGCCGGACACGATTGGTAGAAAATCACGTAGATTACAGCGTGTATGAGGTTAGAGCTGACATTCTATGGTCAGACGATAGCAGTGTGGGTTGCGCAGATCTAGAGGAAGTAATTGCAGATACTACTGGGCACATTCCTCCAGGTAGATTGGCAGATGAGATCAATCTGACTAAAGAGGAATCAACGAAGGTGACAATTAGTGAATTGATAGCAAAGCAACACTCACTAGTTGACGAGTTACAGGAAAAGGTTTCGGTGTTGGAGGCGAAGCTACAGACTAAGCCTCAGGACAAACGTGTTGAAATTAAAACGGTATGTGAACAGAGGCTGAAAAGGCCGCCAGATAAGCCGGATTTAGGATCAAAGCCGGATGGTTTTTTCTGGAATGACCTGGATATAGACGAGGATTTACTGTGGGAAAATAAAGAAACAGTCGAGGACAAGTGCAGACAGATAGTAGTGTCTGTTAATATACACGACCTACAACTAAACGTGTTGATTGACACCGGTGCAGAATTGAGTGCTGTATCTGGGAAAATATTTGAGTTACTGAAAGACAGACCTGGCATCGTAGTTATGCCAGTAACAGGAGTGAAAATTATCGGTGCTACTGGGAAGGCCAGTAAACCGGTCACAAAACAGATTTTTGTCAACTTCGAGATATGTGGGGCACGATTTGAAGAAGAGTTTGTCGTCGTGCCAGACTTGCCTACGGAAGTAATTATCGGGTTAGATTGGCTGTTAAAGTACCGTGCAGTGATTAATTGCGAAAGCAAAACTTTGACATGTACATCACAAGATAAAACAATAGTAGTTAGTTTTGACGAGGCAGGAGACGGTGTGCATAGGCAATACCAGACTATACACATTGTTAACTGGCCGGATGCTATTGATGTAGGTATGAATTTGAACTACTGTAATGTGAGAAATCTCGGCATTGACAATAGTGTAGAAAGTGAATTGGAAAGTATTGTAGACGGTGTGTCAAACGTAACACACGAACAAAGACGAGGCCTGTATGAAGTAATAATGAGGAATAAGAGGGTGTTTTCAGACAAACGGGGACTTGTGGAAGAATATAAATGCAAGTTGCATGCAATTCCGCACGAACCATTCTTCGTGAGACCGTATGCTATACCGCTGTCCAAAAAGGAAGCAGTGCACCGAGAGATACATAAGATGATCGAATGGGGAGTGATTGAAAGAAGTACGAGTCCATACAATAACGGTTTGGTCATTGTAGCAAAACGGGATGGTAGTGTGCGTATTGTGATTGACGCACGCACGTTGAATAGGGTCGTTCAAGGTGAAACAGACAGACCAGAGAGTATGGAGGAGATTTTGCAACGTTTTCATGACGTTAAGTTCATGACTAGCCTCGATCTGAAGGCTAGTTACTGGCAAATAGAACTCGAAGAAGAATCTAGGCCATACACCGCCTTCTTGTTTGCGGGCAGGTGTTATCAGTATAGAGTACTGCCGTTTGGACTTAATATATCTGTGTCCGTATTCATCAGGGCCCTAGATAAAGTGCTAGGACCGGCTTTGAGTTCAAGATTAACTGTATATGTTGACGACCTATTGTTGGCCAATGCCACTTGGCATGACCATTGTGATCTGTTAGATGAAGTTTTTAGAGCATTGCGCCGTGGCGAAATGACTCTAAAGCTAAAGAACTGAAATTTTTAGGGCATGTAATTACCACTGCTTGTATTACGAAGGACCCAGAGAAACTAGAGGCAATAAGGAATTGTCCTCCTCCCAAGTCTAGGAAACAGTTAAAAAGTTTTCTAGGGCTAACAGGATTTTACCGTGAATTTGTAAAAGGACAAGTGTTTAATGACGAATATTTGAATAACCTCTTACGCAAAAATGTTCCGTTTGTGTGGACTGACGGGTGTCAGGCCGCTTTCGAGAGATTAAAAGACGAGTTGTTAAGATCTAACATACTATTTCATCCTGATTTATCGCTACCCTTCCATCTGGGAACGGATTCGTCGGATTACAGGGTGGGGGTAGAACTGTTCCAAGAAGTTGGTAAAGGAGAGGATAAGGAACACCGGACGATAGCGTTCGCGAGTCGAACTTTATCAAAAAGTGAGCGAAACTACACGATTTCTGAGAAAGAGTGTCTCGCTATCGTGTAGGGATTCAAGAAGTTCAAGGGTTACCTATGGGACCGTAAGGTGATTATTCATATGGACCATAAGGCGCTCACTTATCTGAAGAATTGTAAACTACTTCACGAAAGACTGACTAGGTGGTCGTTGTATTTACAGCAATTTAAATATGACATCTGTTACGTAAAAGGGACCGACAATTGCGTAGCGGATGCGCTGTCGCGGTTGCCCGAGTCTAATCAAGATGTATTGAAAAATGAGTCAAATGGAGTGGTCAAATTATACTATTTTAAAGAAGTTGAGGGACGCAAATTAATAGTGAACATCTGTAAGAATCTACGTCGTCATCAGAACGAGGATGGTTGTTTAAATATGGTGAAAACCCGATATGACGAAAGGAGCCCAGAAGGAGAGAAATTAAGAAAGTATTACAAGATATACGATCGTATCTTGTACATACGTAAGGGTGAAGATAGTAATATTTGGCGGGTATGCTGGCCCACCAAATACGTCACGGAAATAATAGACTACTGCCATTTGGCGTATGGTCATTGTGGACCGAAGAAATGTACGGAAAAGCTGAGTGAAGTAGTGCATTTTAACAACATGTTAAAACGAGTTACTGACAGAGTGAAAACTTGCGATTTATGTCAGAAGGTGAAGGTTACCAACTGTTCGAGTCGTGGTCCTATGCAAAGTATAAGGCCTAACGACACCTTTAAGTTACTGTGCGTGGACTTGTACGGACCTTTGCCCAAGTCATCAGGAAACTTTGCCTACATTTTAGTAATGCTAGAAGCTTTTTCCAAGTTCATCAAACTATACCCTATTAGGAAAGCTACAGCCAAAGCGGTCTATAGCAAGCTTGTGAACAATTATTTTGTTCATATTGGCAAGCCCAAGCCGATTCTATCAGACAATGGGGCACAATTTACTTATAAGTTGTGGAATGAAGGCATGGAAAGTAATGGGGTCGAGGTGATCCACATTTCAGCTTATTGTCCAGCTGGGAATCCCGCTGAGAGGTATATGCGCGAGCTAGGCCGACTTTGCCGTTCCTATTGCCATCACAACCATAGGGCATGGGGTAAATATGTAGCAGTATTTGAGAGAATTATGAACACCTTGAGACATGAATCGACGGGATTTTCTCCAGAGGAAATCCGTTGGATGACAGAAGTAAAAGTTTAGTGGAAGAGATAATCAAATTCCCTCCACGGATTGACATTAGTATTGGTGTGAAAAAAGATCGTTTGCGAGAAGTAATGAAGCTAAAAGCCGATGCTCGCATATGTCGTCATGACGCTAAAGCGCGTTTGGTAAGTTTGCAGTCGGAGACTTAGTACTTGTAAAAGTTCATGAGAAATCGAGCGAGAAGGACCATGAAATATCTAAATTTAAGTTTGTTTATAATGGACCATATAAAGCCATTGGTATACCTCACACAAATGCTTATTGCTTAGAGTATCCAAGCTCTGGAAAACTATTAGGTGTGTGGAACATTGTAGACTTGAAATTGTACCAACCTAGGATTGATTAATACCACAGAATGGGTAATTTGTACAGTATGTAAATATAAAGTGTAAGATTTAAGGATGGGCCATGTTGCGATGCTTTTGCCTGACCTAGAGGTCATTAAAGAACTTGTAATTAATAAGTAATTAATTTTGATTAAATGATTTAAGAGGAATTGATTAATAATCAACTGAAAAATCCAAGCTGCTATTTTAAGTTTTCAGCTGAGTCACAGTAGATTAAGGAATGTAAATATGATTTTGTAACTAGCTGTAAGATTTCATAAATATGTGATTTACTAGTCATTGCCGATGTACTTAGACGCTGTTTTAAGTTTCAGGCTAGTACATGTGTGTGATGATGGACAGTGTTGAGTTATCCACTATGATAGTGTTTATGGACTCCTTGAGATTACTCGGGAGGGAGTTTTTCCGAAAGAATTCAGTGAAACGGACGTTCTGGAAACGCCATTACAAGGGCGAGTGAGATCAAGCATGCCGCACAGGCGGGCGCAACAATACTGGCAAGGTGGAGCCGCTGTCGGCTCTTGTGTCGCTGTCGGCTCTTTTGCCGCTGTCGGCATTCTTTGTACTTGCGAGTACGGAAGGTGAAGTTGTTTTTCTTCCCGGACAGATGATATGAAAGAATTCTGCTGTCAATATTTATGCTTTTTTCGATCTGCTGTATATTATTTTCTTGTTTAGTGTTAATTGGACTCTCATGATGAGAATATTAATTATGAAAAGGTTACATAAAATGTGTATTCTATGTAATTAATTATTAATTTGCGTATTTTGATATACCTGTTTTTTATGACCATGTACTCTGATTAATTTTGTAAATTGTATTCCATTTCTTGATACTGCTAGGAATTTTGATTTTTAGAATAGATAAACCATTTTCTATGTTTTCTATGAATTTTAATAATTTGTCAACCTGTTTTATTTTGTGCAAGATGACAGAGTGGTATAAGATTAGGACTGTCTCCACTCAATTATTATCGTCTAAAAATTGGTTTATGGTTAATTAGACGAATGCTAAATTTTGTTGATGTTTTGAGCATATGCATTTCCGCTGTGTCTTTTTGGGACATTTTCTGAGTCTGTTTAGGTTACACGAACATCCTCAGACAATGTGGGTCATGTGTAACGCCGGAAATGCATATCCTCCTATTTCCATCTATTGTACTATAAATTTGTTTTCCTTATTTTTGTTACCTGGATATATGACATTTCTGTGTCTTTACATATTGTAATTGTTTTACTATATGTATATATATATATATATATATATATATATATATATATATATATATATATATATACATATGCATTTATGTCGATGTATAATTGGTTTGTTTCATAACTATTATTTGTATTTTTACGCTGGGTCTTGCCTAGGGAAAATCGAACGATTACATCGATAGGTTGTGTGAAGAATCAAAGTGTGTAGGATCTTTGGTAGTGTTAACTCTGCCTGGTGGAGCGCAGGCTGAGCAGAGGGAGTCTGACTGGGGTGGTGCAGTGGAGCAGGTGTGTTGTGTGAAGCTCCCGCGAGTTGCCGAGCTTTCGGGGTTTGGTAGCATGTAATTACGCTCGACTTGCGATGATAGTTTCTGACATGGTGTCGGGGACGGGAGGCATTCGCTGGCGCACATCAAGAGCCCGTTTCGTCTGGTGACCGTGTCGAGAAGAAGGCGCGCCAACATCCAGCTTCTGCAACAGCGACAGCCGACAATGAGTGACTGTCGCCACCTCCTCGATCGCCGACTTCAAACCTTCAATCAACCAACAAGGAAGACTGGTAGCACGTCAAGTTTTAGAACTGTATGGCACACCTCAGCTTTTAAAATTGTTCCATTTGCCTCGCAAAATTACAGCAACTTAGCATGAACCTTTGTTGCTCATTGTCCCAATTGCATTACCAAGCAGGGTCCCTTCCTTTTCCGGAATGAACCCGAGTGTCATTGAAATTCAAACGCCAGCATTAAAGTAACATTATTCTATTTCACTGCTTTAATTTCAAAGTTCAGTTAAGGTATTCCTAGCTGGCTACAATATTCAGATTACACAAGCACAAATTAAGAGTGCGAGTTTTGTTACCGTATTTTAGCTTACCTGTGATTGCAGCTCAGCTTGGTATGTACTAAATTTTACTACTGTTAATTGTTCAGAATCATTTAATTCAAGTTCAAAGTTAAATCCCTTATTTCTAAATTGCGTAGATTCAAGTAGCTTTTGAAATGATTGTTGGGGTAGTCCAAGACTAACCGCATTTTACTGAATTTCGATGTGCTTCAGAAAGAAAGCTCACTATTAACTTCAGTCACTAAATTAACTTTCGATTTTCCTGTTTTATTAATTCTTTTGCTAAATTAAGTCAGAGTGCAGCGAAATTTATTACTTCTGACAAACTTTCAGTTTTCACACTGCACGTGTCAACCTTCAGTTGCCAAGCTTCTAGTGCTAATTATATGTGTAATAACCTTTCTTTTTCAGTTACGATAGTAATTTTCCTTAGCACTGGCGACCGTAATTTCCCCCAAATCTCAAATATCTAATTACCACTAGTTAATTGTTAACGTAACGGCCGCACGTTTACTTTCTTTATTAACTTTACCCCTTTTCAAAATTAATTTCCACCAGTTCCATTTGCATTATTCCTTTCATTTAGATGTAACCCTTTCCTTCCTCTTTACCGACAGATTAACTTCGGTGACGATTGCTTTTCCCAAATTTCCATTAGGTACACGCGGTTTAATTTTTCACTGTCATTAAGGTCGATAAGTGAGGGGGAGGTTACATCTTGTACTAACAAAACAATCAGGTTCGATACTACTTGGACGTATCCTCATATGACGAGGGGTGGGAACACGTAATTCACCCAGGAACATTGTTGGACATGATCTTTTCCGTGGTTCAGGTATTGTGGTGCGGAGAGGCATAATGTTGCACGGACATCCTGAAGTTGTAAATTTGTGGTAAGGTCTTATGGGAGCAAACAGCTGATGTCATCGGTCCCTAAGCTTAAACACTAGTTAATCTAACTTAAACTAACTTACGTTAAGGACAACACACACACACACACACACCCATGCCCGAGGGAGGACTCGAACCTCCGACGGAGGGAGCCGCGTGGACCGTGGAAAGGCACCCCAGCCCGCACGGCTACCCCGAGCGGCGGGCATACTTATCTCCAAATCATAGACACGTTAAACTCACAGATCAACTTTACTGTGGCACTATACGCCATCCCCATGTGCGACTCTTCAGGAGTGCATTCGACTCTGACTGGATTTTTGTGGATCAGTTGTAACTTAACTGCTTGTCTGCTCCTACCTGAGTTAACCTTCGTAAAACTGTCTACCAAAACTTCTCGGAAATGAGTACCAAACCAATTCCTCTCGTGTGCTGTACAAAACTCTGACTATATCGAATTTAACGAAGACTTAATGTGATTTGCTTAACGCAGTCTTCAAATTCAAGCCAACTGTTTCTATAAAAATGCAACATTGCCCTGAATGTAACCTGAATTCTCAAATAAACGCGTAACTGAACTTACAAAGAAATTCCTGGCGCTAAACTGTATTTTCACTTACCTGATGTCTTTGCAAACGTTTTTGCAGATTTCTCGAAATAGCACTCTCATGACAGTAGCAAAGCGACGCTGAAAAAAGCTACGACCGAAAATTCCGTACCACAAAGTGCAATGTACGTCCGTGCATAATATACTGAATGAAGCGTGGGAATTTAACCGGTAACACATGACATCTGACAAAATTCAGATGAAAGTATATTTTAAAAGTAATCCTTTAAAAACCAATTGTATTGTATTGTATGTTAACCGGGGACCTGGAAACGACCGAGAGGCTCCGTCCCCGCCGCAGCCACAGTGGTCCACAAACCCACTACGATTACCGCAGTCCACTTCACCCCTCCGCCGCCCCACGCCGAACCACACTTTCAGCGTTACTGCGCGGTTCGGCCACCGGTGAACCCCCGCCCCCCCCCCCCCCCACTCCTCCCCCAGGGAACGTCTCACACCAGACGAGTGTAACTCCTACGTTTGCGTGGTAGAGTAATGGTTGTGTACGCGTACGTGGAGAACTTGTTTTCGCAGCAATAGTCGACATAGTAGTGTAGCTGAGACGGAATGAGGGGAACCAGCCCGTATTGAAAGAGGCAGATGGAAAACCGCCTAAAAACCATCCACAGACTGGCAGGCTCACCGGACCTCGACACAAGTCCACCGGGCGGATTTGTGCCGGGTCCAGGCGCTCGTTCCCAATCCGGAAAGCCGTACGTTAGGCCGCACGGCTAACCGGGCGGGCAAGTTCACAATACAATTTGCACATCACGACTTTAAGAAATAACACTAAGCAAGGGGACTCTCATCTTGCTATCAGAGCGGTCCATATAACAATCCTACTGTCTGAGCTTCGATAGTACAATCTCAGTACATGAGACAATGCTCCGCGCTTGGTGCAACCTCAGTCTCTCAAAACTCCAGAAAAACTCACAAATAATTTCCTTAGCTTCTCTCTCCGTAACTGCATAAAACATGCTCGTACTCTAATTCCACGAATCTCATGCCACGCTTATAAAGAAAATTTCCTGGCCATTCTTCAAAATACGTCTGCTACTCGATACTGTTCAACATGGAATGCTTTCGGATAAAGGCGGTGTAGCAAAGCAAAGATACTGTAGAAATAGTCGAAGATCACTCGGCTACGTGGGTTTGCTCTATGTGAGGTATGCACATCGATATTTACGCAAGAAACAGAATTTGCAGAGTGATCAAAGTAATATGCATACACTATGAGCGACCGCTTCAGATTGCATATGTGGAGGAACACCTGGAACGAGACGATATTCCACGAATAGATTGGCCTGCTCGTTCTCTCGACTTAAATCCCGTCGAGTACGTGTGGGGTACTTTGGGGAGACGTCCGTCCACACGTACCAACGACCACCCAACAGTTGTCAATCACGCTGGTGGATGAATGCAAAACCCTGCAACAACAGTTCCTTACCAAACTCGTGGCCAGCACGGGAGTACGCTGCAGAGCGTGGATTGCCGTGCGTGGTCGTCACACACCTTATTAATAACCGTGTCCTACCGGTAGTAATGTGCAAGGGAGCACCACGGTAACTTCCGGATAATTTTTGTCTTTGAATGAAACTGGCAATTCTGTCCATTTCTTCCAGTTACTTTCTGTGCCATGCTGTCGCAGTTCTATCTACGAATAGCCCAAGTTCCATCGAGTTGCGGTTATTGGCAGTGACACATTACGAGAAAGTTGCTTTCTTCCTTAAGTTTTGCAAAAAAAAAAAAAAAATGGTTCAAATGGCTCTGAGCACTATGGGACTCAACATCTTAGGTCATAAGTCCCCTAGAACTTAGAACTACTTAAACCTAACTAACCTAAGGACATCACGCACACCCATGCCCGAAGCAGGATTCGAACCTGCGACCGTAGCAGTCCCGCGGTTCCGGACTGCAGCGCCAGAACCGCTAGACCACCGCGGCCGGCTAAGTTTTGCACCCTGTGTACAGTACCTCACGTGTCTCAATTTTATGTCAGTTTATTGTTTAATGTATTTATTCCTAAAACAGACAAGCAAGATGTTCAGGGAAGGCGCAGGAAGCATCACAGAAAATGTCTTTCAAACGTTCCGTACCTTGCTTTCAAGGTCGCCAATTTATATCGATCCAGAATGCAAAATTTGCTACTAGAAACAACCTATTTGAGAAAGGATTCAATGAAGCAGTTCTCAGCATGAGTATATCAAGAATTAACACAATGCGATCCTAATCATCCTATGGTGACCAAACATCGTCACACAAATTGGTCGGTACTTTGAAGAAATATTCAGGCAAAGATTTTACACACAAACATTAGAGCTATGTGGCTAGATTTCGTCACCGAAATCTACCCAATTTTGCTAATACACGTAAAAGCGAAGTAATCCCTCAGTATTATGAGAAGTGCGTAGTATCGATGCGAACATGGAACATATGCACCAACGCCAGAAACTGATCAGTATTTGGAATTGCGTAAAAGAAAAGCCGTAAATAAGGTAACGTCGACCAACTTTTGCGAGCAAAATCCAGCACGCGCTCCACTCCAGAGAAGAAATATCCATTCCGAAAACGATACCCATAGGCTGTAGCTAAACCAGATCTCTGCGTATCCTTTCTTTCACGAGAGCTACAAGTTCGACGTCAGCGTGCAATAACTTCTCTCAAACAGCGGGTCGGAGCACTAGCAGTGGAGGGTATATGAATCGAAACGGGGAATGTGGGAAACACTGCAGTCGTTGTCATAATGCAGAAACGAAATGATTTATCCGACATCCAAAACGGCTCGATCATTGGCTTTCGGGCAAGGACGGAAGCATTTTAGAAACAGCCAAGTACCGGGTGATCAAAAAGTCAGTACAAATTTGAAAACGGAATAAATCAAATTGGTTCACATGGCTCTTAGCACTATGGGACTTAACTTCTGAGGTCATCAGTCCCCTAGAACTTAGAACTACTTAAACCTAACTAACCTAAGGACTTCACACACATCCATACCCGAGGCAGGATTCGAACCTGCGACCGTAGCGGTCGCGCGGTTCCAGACTGTAGCGCCTAGAACCACTCGGCCACTCCGGCCTGCTGAATAAATCACGGAATAATGTAGATAGAGAGGTACAAATTGACACACATGCTTGGAATGACATGGGGTTTTATTAGACCCAAAAAAATACAAAAGTTCAAAAAATGTCCGACAGATGGCGCTTCCAGCTGATCAGAATAGCAATAATTAGCATAACAAAGTAAGACAAAGCAAAGATGATGTTCTTTACAGGAAATGCTCAATATGTCCACCATCATTCCTCAACAATAGCTGTAGTCGAGGAATAATGTTGTGAACAGCACTGTAAAGCATGTCCGGAGTTATGATGAGGCATTGGCGTAGGATGTTGTCTTTCAGCATCCCTAGAGACGTCGGTCGATCACGATACACTTGCGGCTTCAGGTAACCCCAAAGCTAATAATCACACGGACTGAGGTCTGGGGACGTGGGAGGCCAAGCATGACGAAACTAGTGGCTGAGCACACGATCATCACCAAACGAAGCACGCAAGAGATCTTTCAAGCGTGTAGCAATATGGGGTGGAGCGCCATCCTGCATAAACATCGTACGTTCCAGCAGGTGTTTATCAGCCAGGCTGGAGATGATACGATTCTGTAACATATCGGCGTACCTCTCACCCGTCCGTCACGGTAGCAGTTACAAAACCAGAATCACGCATTTCCTCGAAGAAAAAAGGCCCGATAAAGGTAGATGTGGTAAATCCAACCCATACCGTGACTTTTTCGTCGTGCAATGGAGTTTCCACGACAGTTCTAGGATTTTCGGTAGCCCAAATTCTGCAGTTGTGGGCGTTGACAGACCCTCGGAGCGTGAAATGAACTTCGTCGGTCCACAACTCGTTACTCAACCAATCGTCATCTTGCGCCATCTTTTGAAACGCCCACACCGCATATGCCCTCCGCTTCATAAATCGCCAGGTAACAGTTCATGATGCCGATGGATTTTGTACGGATAGCATCGAAGGGTACGCCTCAGTGCCAACCAAACAGTAGTGTATGGAATGCCGATGCGACGTGCGACTGCACGAGCGCTGACTTCCCCGTGCATAGACGAACCCGCTACAGTCTCCGTTTCTTCCTGAACTGTCTCAGCAGCTTTACGCCTTGTGCTCGGTCGGCCACTATGCGGTCCATCGTCTAAACAACCCGTGGCTTCGAATTTCGAAATCATTCTCGCCACAGCTGCATTTGTCAACGGACCTTTACCCGTTCGAATCCCCTTCCTATGGCGATAGGATCGTAACGTTGAACTAGCACATTCCCCATTCTGATAATACAGCTTCACTAAAAGAGCCTTTTCAGGTAGCGTCAACATGCTGCGACTGCTGGCGCATCTGATTCTCTCTCTCATTACAGCTCCTTTTATACACGATTGTCATGCGCAGTCACTGACGTTTTGCTGTCCAGCGCCGTCTGTCGGATATTTTGTGAACTTTGTTTTCTTTTTTTTTTTTTGTTCTAATAAAACCCCATGTCACTCCAAGCATGTGTGTCAATTTTTACCTCTCTATCTACATTATTCCGTGGTTTATACTGACTTTTTGATCACCCAGTATAAAAACTGTTCGCGTGCCGCCGTGGTTAAAGTATACGATGTGTGGCAAAATGGTGCTAGTCAAAGCCGGCGCCTACGCAACTGTGGTGCACCACGGGCCATAGATGACGGGGGTTAACGACGGCTGCAGAGAGGTGTACGGGCGAATAGACGTGCAAGTGCTGAGTTAACTGACCACCCAGTGGAACCAAAGGCTACCAGAACTTTAACGACCTTCAGCGAACGTGCTATTATAGACCTCCGCAGTCCATGCTGACTGGTGTTCATCGGCGACGAACGCTGGAATTTGGACACCAGTACCGCAGCCGGACATGTACTGAATGGCAACAGGTGGCCTTTTAGGTGACTGACCTTTGTGCTCCATTGGACAGATAACCGATGGCGTATATGGCCTAACCATCGTCGTAGGTTTCCAGGCCGGATGAGGGAATGTTATGGTCAGGGGCATGTTTTCGTCAAGTTTCATAGGCGATCTCGTCTTTCTGGTAGCCAAACGGATTGTAAGTAGGCTGTTAAGGTTTTTATGTTGGTAACGCCACGTAGCACTCTGTATGAAAATCACTGGATGTGCTGTGTGCAGTCTGTGGCTGGTTGGCATTGTTGTAATATTCGCTATTGTTTTGTTGGGCAGTTGGCTGTTGACAGCGCGTAGCGTTGCACAGTTGGAGGTGAGCCGCCAGCAGTGGTGGATGTGGGAAGAGAGATGGCGGAATTTTGAGAGCGGACGATCTGGACGTGTGTCCATCAGAAAGAGTAAATTTGTAATATCGGATATCATGGACTGATACATATATTATGACTTTTGAACACTATTAAGGTAAATACATTGTTTGTTCTCTATCAAAATCTTTCATTTGCTAACTATGCCTATCAGTCGTTAGTGCCTTCAGTAGTTTGAATCTCTTATTTAGCTGGCAGTAGTGGCGCTCGCTGTATTGCAGTAGTTCGAGTAACGAAGATTTTTGTGAGGTAAGTGATTTGTGAAAGGTATAGGTCGATGTTAGTCAGGGCCATTCTCTTGTTGGGATTATTGAAAGTCAGACTTCGTTGCGCTAAAAATATTGTGTGTCAGTTTAGTGTTCATCAGAATAAGTAAAGAGAGTAATGTCTGAGTACGTTCAGTTTTGCTCAGCTGTTTGAAAAGCAAATAATGTAAGACGTTTAGCAACACAGTAATTCATTAATTTTTCGAAGGGGACGTTTCAGGATCAACACATGTATGCATCTATCCTTGGGAATCATGTCCACCCCTACATGCAGTTTCTTTTTCCTTGGCACGATGGCACAACCAGCAGCACAATGCAACATGTCACACGGCACACAGTGTACGTGTATGTTTGGAAGAACAGCAGTCGAGAATATGTAGAACCCCTTCAACAGGGCTGTTCGCGCCATGGACTCTCAACCATGAAATCCATCGCAGGTGGCCCCAACAATGGAGTCAGTCCCATCCCTCTCGATACCTTCGAGAACGTCATTGACTGTCTTCCTGCACATACTCTCAGCAAAAGTTGGTTATTCACTGTTTTGACAGATGGTCACATTAATATGACTGGACCATATAGTAGCGCAAGATATTCGCGAGAAGTTCTATGAAGTTTAGGAGGTAGGGGATGAGGTACTGGCGGAACCACAGCTGTGAGGGCGAGTCGTGAGTCGCGCTTGCGTAGCTCAGTCTGTAAAGTACTTGTCTGGGGAAGGTAAAGGTCACAGGTTCCAGATCCGGTCCAGCACACAGCTTTTATCTGCCAGGAAGTTTCAGTTCATCACGCATACCGCTGCAGAATGAAAATTCATTCTGGAAATCCTGCACTCATCGGCGAAGAGAGCCTGACGCCACTGATCCTGGTTCAGTATCTGCCCGAGCTGCTTTGGTGGGTGGAAGGAAAAGTGTCGCGCTTCGCACCTTGCTTCTGATGGATGTGTAGAGGCCACACTGGCACTGTAGAGACGGTTGCGTAATGTTTTCGCCGAGACGGCCTCCAACAGGGCTGCGCGCTGTTCTATTGCTTTCTGCTAGGGGTATTTAATAGGGATAAGTGTAGACAGCAAACATCAGCCGGAGTTGTTTAACGTGGGCGGCTACTATAAGGCCGACCTTCAATGGTAAATCTGATGCTAAATGCACTGCGAGGCTCATGAGAAGAATATGGCGAGTGCCATAACCTCATTTTCCAGCACGTTTGCACAGTGGGCGGTGGGTCATAATAAACGAACACGTATCTTGGTTTACACTTATATATTCGACCGTTTCTGCGAAAACGAGGTACTTTACGTGCCTTTTAGCAAGTAGGTGGTTTACATGAAGCTGTGCCTCCATTTTGCTAGCATCACGGCTTCAATTTTGTGTCCCATGGTTGAATGCCATTTATTTTTTTTATTTTTGTTCTTCATTTTTCTACCCCTGTCCATAGAAGATTACTACATGAATGTTTCCAATATATATTGAAATAACGTTATCCTTATTCGTCTACAAAATGTATGCCTGCTAAAGGAATTTAAAAAGAAAAAAAAAACTGAATCAGAGAATTTAGGAGAGGACAGGTTACTCCCTCACCTATTTTTCGTGTACAGAAAATAATGAAAGATTTTGTTACAACCTGACACAGCTTGAGTGAGACTCTAAAAGGTAACGGCTTGAGCAGACAGTGATGGAGCCTGGTAGGGCACTAAAGGCATGAGGTATTTTTATGGTTATAGAAAGGGTATGCTGGAAGTTGAAACCAACTGGCGGCGAGCCCATCCCTCAGTAAATCTTGCCAGACAGGACCACAGCCATACAGGGCAGTCAGGTCAGCCCCTCACGAAGACAGGTCTCCAGCAGAACAATGCCGCAATACCTGCTGTGGCACAAGCCAAAGCCTGGGCTGTGGGCGGTGCTCTGAAAGAACGTGTCTACACAGAGGACTCGTAAACCACGCATTGTGTGCAGGGCTATGCGTAATAAAAATTCACAAGTTTTTGTGTTTGCGAATACTGCAAATAGGCCCGTGAACCACTTCCATTGCCCGCCTCAGTTGTATAAGAAACTTCGGTGTCTGAGAAACGTTTAGAGGTAAGAATACTTATTACATCTCATGGCTAGGACTGACAAGCTCCAAAGCACAGGCGATTTAGATAAAGATATTTAAGATTGTATTTGTTTGCTTGTTGCTGAGGGAAATGACACGACTTTGAAGAAATTCATCTTCCCCCTCTGTGAAAACTTAAGCCATTAATTGGCAGTTTCTTTTTTTCCAGAGATGTGGGTGTCTTAACTATTGCTCTGGTTTGACATGAGTTTGTGCTGTCATGTGGGAGGGAAGAGTTAGCGCCTCTAGAGCCATGTGATTGGCTCAAGACAGCGTGAAGGTGGTGTCGCTCATGCACTTTGAGGGGAAAATGGAATTTTTCCGGAGAGGTGCGAAGCTCTTGGGTGCTGGACTTCGGTCTGGTAGGCACTTCTGGTCGAGGCTCTGGCATGTCTGACGTCACTTACGAATAGTATAGATTGGGGAGCCTGCGGTGAAGTTCTTACTGTACTGACAGCGTGACTTCAAACGTCTCGAACTGCTCATTTGCCCAGGGTACACGTTTTCGTTTTGGGTTTACCAATCTTGACATTTCGTATCCTTGTGCACTTTTCGTATAAGTGAGCCAAATTGGTCCTTGCTACGACGAGCAAACGGGTGTGCCAAGCACAGAAATCTACCGTGATTTCAGGACTCTGGTAGAGAGTAAATTGCGATCCGTCTGTCTGATCGCTAGACTGTGAGATTTTTTCCATTTCTTTCGTGCCGCCTCCACGTCTCACCTCAGCCGCACACATCTCACCAGCTGCAATTTACATCGCCGCACGAAGCAAACAGGGTAACATACTGCCGCTCTGGCATTGTCAGGGGGTATAGATCTCAATCGCCACTTGTGCTCAGCTGCACCTATATAGAGGGACTTCAGTAGATTTGATCGATCAAAGTCTGCTCAGCGTTAGATCAATTCAGATTGCGTTATTCACACGTTTAGGGCGAGAGGTAAGCTGTCTTTGCCAACCCAGGATCCTTGTCCAGTGTAGTCTTAAACCACTTGTTAGTTGTTTACGTTATTCAATCAATAACTTGTTTAGCATAATTTATGTCTTTTCTTAGAAAAAAATAAATGTTGTTTGAACAATAAAATGATGTCAGCATTTTCAATCATTTAAAGAGTCACCACTAGGGTTACCTTTCAAATTATTTGAAATTGTTTTTGGTGAAATTTCTGTTGTGTACATTGATTCATAATACCATCAACTGCAAGTGCTAGTTTTGAATAAAGTAATACATTATGTGTGAGTTGCCACTAAAGTATCGCCACTAAAGCATTGCCTTCCCCGGGCAAAGGTCCCGAATTCGAGTCTCGGTCCGGCACAAGGTTTTAATCTGCCAGGAAGTTTCGCATCAGCGTACACTGCGCTGCAGAGTGAAAATTTCATTCTGTAAACATCCCCCAGGCTGTGGCTAAGCCATGTCTCCGCAATATCCTTTCTTCCAGGAGTGCTAGTTCTACAAGGTCTGCAAGAGAGGTTCTGTGATGTTTGGAAGGTAGGAGACGAGGTACTGGTGGAATTAAAGCTGTGAGGACGGGTCGTGAGTCGCGCTTGGGTAGCTCAGATGGTAGAGCACTTGACCGTGAAAGGCAAAGATCTTGCGTTCGAGTCTCGGTCCAGCACACAGTTTTAATCTGCAAGGAAGTTTCATTATTGAACATATTTGGGATGCTTGCAACGTGTTGTTCAGAAAGGATCTCTATCAGCTCGTACTCTTACGGATTTATAGACAGTCCCGAAGGATTCATGCTGTAAATTCCCCTCAGCAGTACTTCAGACATTAGTCGAGTCCATGCCACGTCGTGTTGCGGCACTTCCGCGTGCTCGCGGGGGCTCAACACGATTTTAGGCAGGTGTCCCAGTTTCTTTGGTTCTTCACTGTATATCATATAGTAAATGTATTGTGAAACCCGGTTGTAATTTTACAATTAATTTAACGCCCTTGTGGTCCCTAATTTGATAAGAAAAGTTTGTGTACCTTCTACGGACATGGATAGATACATAAAAAATACATAAATGAAAGAAATAAAAAAAATAATCGGAACGCAAAAGTGACAGATCCTGAGACTAGCCGTTACGCCACCATTCCGGCTGAGATTATCTCTCGCTAAAAGCCATACACTGTACCTCAAAAACATTGAATACCGTTTTCTCATAAACGTTTAAGTATCTATAGATAGGCCTGAGACACGTGTTCATTTATTAGAAATCCACTTCCTGTGAGAGAGGTTTCTGGGTAATCGGGTTATGGCACTTGTGTTCTGCTCGTCAGTCTGAAGGCCCCCCTCCCTGCGGAGTTACCTGGAGGCAGTTGACTGCGCGCATCTGTAGGTAACTTGCTGTCAGAGCGCTGGCGCGGGTCGCGGCTTCGGCTGAGACGAGGTGGTCTCCGCGGCGTATGGTGGGTGGCGGAGGGTGCACCAGCTTAGCGAGTACACAATGGCCGGCCGCTTAGCGGGCGCGTCGAGAGGTCGCCGCCAACAATGGTAAGGCCCGCCAAAATACGAACCCCCCAGTGCTCGTCCCTCCACTCCCGCTTCCCTCACCATTGTCTTCGCTATTCTACTCCACGAGACGTGGGACACTCCGGGAAATCTGTCGACAGCATTTCCATTATGAAATATATTACGTCGAGGGCGGGGCGTCACACATTTAAGCATCTGCGAAAATGAGCTACGAATATACCCTGGTTTAATGCTGTATAGAAGGATAGCAATTACTCTTCTTTTGCAACTATATTAAACCGAACATGTGTTTGTATTAGCTCTATTCGGTGGTCTCAAAAGAAGTAAGACATTACCATTGCTTGCTTAAGAGTAAATATTTTTTAGTGTTTCGCGCCAGAAACTTTTGTTTACCTTCATACACTACTGGCCATTAAAATTGCTACACCACGAAGATGACGTGCTACAGACGCGAAATTTAACCGACAGGAAGAAGATCTGTGATATGCAAATGATCAGCTTTTCAGAGCATTCACACAAGGTTGGCGCCGTTGGCAACACCTACAACGTGCTGACACGAGGAAAGTTTCCAAACGATTTCTCATACACAAACAGCATTTGACCGGCGTTGCCTGGTGAAACGTTGTTGTGATGCGTCGTGTAAGGAGGAGAAATGCGTACCATCACGTTTCCGACTTTGATAAAGGTCGGATTGTAGCCTATCGCGATTGCGGTTTATCGTATCGCGACATTGCTGCTCGCGTTGGTCGAGATCCAACGACTGTTAGCAGAATCGGTGACTTCAAGAGGGTAATACGGGACGCCGTGCTGGATTCCAACGGCCTCGTATCACTAGCAGTCGAGATGAAAGGCATCTTACCCGCATGGCTCTAACGGATCGTGCAGCCACGTCTCGATCCCTGAGTCAACAGATGGGGGCGTTTGCAAGACAACATCCATCTGCACGAACAGTTGGACGACGTTTGCAGCAGCATGGACTGTCAGCTCGGAGACCATGGCTGCGGTTACCCTTGACGCTGCATCACAGACAGGAGCGCCTGCGATGGTGTACTCAACGACGAACCTGGGTGCGTGAATGGCAAAACGTCATTTTTTCGGATGAATCCAGGTTCTGTTTACATCATCATGATGGTCGCATCCGTGTTTGACGACATCGCAGTGAACGCACATTGGAAGCGTGTATTCGTCGTCGCCATACTGGCGCATCGCCCGGCGTGATGGTATGGGATGCCATTGGTTACACGTCTCGGTCACCTCCTGTTCGGATTGACGGCACTTTGAACAGGGGACCTTACATTTCAGATGTGTTAATACCCGTGGCTCTATCCTCCATTCGATCCCTGCGAAACCTTACATTTCAGCAGGATAGTGCACGACCGCATGTTGCAGGTCCTGTACGGGCCTTTCTGGATACAGAAAGTGTTCGACTGCTGCCCTGGCCAACACATTCTCCAGATCTCTCACCAATTCAAAACGTCTGGTCGATGGTGGCCGAGCAACGGTCTCGTCACAATACGCCAGTCACTACTCTTGATGAACTGTGGTACCATGTTGAAGCTGCATGGGCAGCTGTACCTGTACACGCCATTCAAGCTCTGTTTGACTCAATGCCCAGGCGTATCAAGGCCGTTATTACGGCCAGAGGTGGTTGTTCTGGGTACTGATTTTTCGGGATCTATGCACCCAAATTGCGTGAAAATGTAATCTTATATCAGTTCTGGTAGAATATATTAGTCCACTGAATACCTGTTTCTCATCTGCATTTTCTTGGTGTATCAATTTTAATGGCCAGTAGTGTATTTACACTAACAAAGAAATCCGGCTTTGCCCAGGTTTTTAAATTATAGCTGCGCGTCCACGCCCATACCTCACAGCGTCTGGCCTTGTACTTAATGTTTGTGAGTTCATATCTCCTGAACTCTGTGTCGTACTAGAATGATATACAATAGTGGCCTTAATTATGGATATTTTGTAGAGATTCACTGAATATTGGGTTCAGGAGCTGAAATGTACAATACATTTCACCAAAAATGTTCAGAAAACATACCTTAATGTTCACTATTTTGCAAATTAAATTTCAAATACGGAAATTTAATTAAAACTTTTAAAAAAGTCAAATAAAACACTCACAACCAGACAGTTTCAAAAATTACTTGGGACAAAAGTTATTGCAATATTTCTTAATATTTTGTGAGATATCCTTTCGATTTAATCACTACCTCGACTCTGCACTGCATTGAGTCCACCATCTGGTTTTATCACTCTGAACCCACGAATTGACAATTGTCTCTGCGAGCTCCTTCTTGTTACTGGGATTTCGTTGTGAAACCATGATTTTAAGCCTTGACCACAAATTCTCAGTTGAGGACGGGGCTTTTGCCAGGCCAAGGCAGCACACTAGTTTGATGGCAACCGAACCATTTGTTATTGATTTTCGCCGTATGACATGGCGTACTGTCTTGCTGAAAGATGCACGGATGGTCGTTGCCTTCAAACAAATCGCGAAGGGAGGGTAGCAATTTCAACATTTGAGACTTCGTCTTGGTACTTATTTGCGGTAATGTTGCCCTGTAACACTGCCAGATGTCCAATGACATGACTTGCCTTGCAGCTCCACATCATGACACTGCACTCCAAATAACTCTAGCCCAGCCTGCTCTCGTCCATTCCCTGCGTAATAATGCCCATTGCACATGTTTCAGCCCTTGCGTTTTGTTGAAACAAGGCTTCTTCCTTGGAGCACAACATTGTCGCAAAGTTTCTGTCTGACGGTTCGAACTTTAGAACTTTAGCCCCTGAAGTCTTCAAGATGGCCTTTATGTCTTTTGCGGTAAGCCGACCATCTTGCAAAGCAAGAGAACAGGTTCAACGACAGTCTTGATTAGTATACAGGGTATAACAAAAAGGTAAGGTCTAACTTCCAGGAAACATTTCTCACGCATAGACGAGTTCAAAATGGTTCAAAAATGGATCTGAGCGCTATGGGACTTAACTTCGGAGGTCATCAGTCCCCTAGAAAGAACTACTTAAACCTAACTAACCTAAGGACATCACACACATCCATGTCCGAGGCAGCATTCGAACCTGCGACCGTAGCGGTCGGGCGGTTCCAGACTGTAGCGCCTAGAACCGCTATGCCACTCCAGCCGGCCATAGAAGAGTAAAACATGTTATATGGACATGGATCCGGAAACACTTTATTTCCATGCTAGAGGTCATTTTCTGCTTTTCTTCATAATTACATTAAACATGGGAAACACACAGAAACAGAACGTACCGGCGTTTCATGAAACTTTCTTTTCACATGAAATGTTTAGAATATTTTCTTCGTAACGTCGTAACGGGCTGTAAAAGCACGTACCATCAACTGTTTAGTGTTCCATCACTGAATTAATTTCCGATATAGTGTAATGGAAGTGTACTCAAATGCGGAGTTCGCAGATGCACATTTAGTGTACGGATTAGCAGGTAGTAAAGGCTGGAATATTTGATTCAGTGCGATGGCGCGTTGATGCTCACATCCTTGCTAACAGAAGTCATCTTGAACATTTCATTGAAGAAGTGTTTCATACTGTATTGATAAGTTCGTGTCTTGTGTCTTTCCCATGATTAATGTGATTATGAACAGAAGCGGAAACTGAGCTCTAACGTGGAAATAAAGCGTTTCCGGACCCGTGTCATGTAACATATTTTCTTCGTCTACGATTGAGGTACGTCTCCTGAAAGTTTTGCCATACCTTTTTTGTTACTCCTTTACAAGGCGACCGCCATAACTATGGCGGCAGTCAGATTTTCAACTCTCGAGGACTATCAATGTATGTTGTCGAAAGCTCGAGAATTTCATCTCAACTGACTTGCCTTGAAAACCAAGAAAATTTCATAAAAATATGAATAGTTGAGCAAATAATTATCTCTTACCTCTTAGTAGACAACTGAAGGTACCTAATACAATTAAGTGAAATTATATTTAATTAAAATCATTAATAAAAGTTAAATTTAAAATACGAGGAGTAGTTACTGTTCTCTGCAAAATAAAAGAGCACTGAAGAAGTAGCTGAGGAAAGCTGGACACAAAAATTAGCAACAACTAAAACTCTTCTACATTCTCGGTACGCTGTCGATGCCACCGGGCCGGTCATACGCAAAAATCCTGTTAGTAATCGTAACACTGTTATAGAGTGAGGGATTGCAACTGGTCGATTAGATGTAAAACTAATATTCCAGTAGCTATTATTATTATAGCTTTTTACTTGGGCTATGAGTTCTGAATCCTCAAAAGCCTTATCTTCAATTCATGTAGCCTGAAAGACAAAAATCATCCAGTCGTGCATGTATATAATTGGGAATGCATATTTACGCCTTGTTTCCGAGGAGACTTCACGAACCGTCAGCGTGTTTAATTTTTTTTTTTTTTACTTATTGATTTTTCCCCTATGTTTATTTCTACAAAATTACTGCAGCAAGTGATTACATCTCTCATCTTATTTTACGAATACGTATATTCTTTAACGTCTTTTAACCTTTTGTCAAGATATATGTACCTTTTTCTTATTTTTTGACGAGGCAGGTAAATAGAATCTTTTTTTAATTTCAGAAGCAGGAATTTCTACTTCCTTCTTCATCGTGTTTGTCACAAAGTATATGTTCGGGTGTTTTTGATTTATTGAGGAATTTAGTTTCCGGTGCCAACCATCGACAACATTGCTGGTCCAGTGCTGCTGGTTAAAAATATTCCACATTTCAATTGCGTGAAACGGAAGCGACCAGAGAGATCTGATACGAGGTGCTTATTGGAATTAAGGAAAACGTGGAAGGGAGAACCCACCAATAACTTTCTTTTCACACAACCTGTTTATTTAACAATATATAAACTGTGTTTGGCAGTTAATCAAAGCATTTAACCATAAAATTATCTTTAACAAAATGAACAAATTTGCAAAATTCTTTTGACCTTAAACCTTAGTTTGAATAAGCTTTTAATCTTTGCAAAAGAAATCTGGAGTGCTGTACTGCAAAACAGCAAACAATATGATAATGATTACAAGACAGCCGGACCTGCTGCCCGCCCGTTATCGGGTGAAACAGCGGTGTTTACTACCGTGCTGGACACAGTATGTCTTATTAAATGCCCTTCTGCAACAACACATGAAAACTATATAAGCACCATTGATGACAAGAGTGATTCAATTACTCAAAACAGATGACTTAACTTTTAATTTGAAAGCTGCCTGTCGAAAGGTTCGGGGTTAAGATGCGCACCTGTGCTTAAAGGTTAAACAAATTAGCAAACAATATGACAATGGTAAGGCTTACTTCAAACGAACCAACCTCTTAATTTCAATCGTCAACCAAGGTGCGACTGGATCCAGACCCGTCCCTTCTGACAATTTTATTTTGACTAAAGCTCTGGTGACAGATGGCTGTTGATATTTTCAAAGTTAAACTGATTGTCAGTTATTAAGACCGCTCTGAAGGAACGTCTTAAAACATTACTCACTTTGCGGAACCACAAGATCCAGCTAAAATGCACCAATAATGAAGCGGTCTTTCAAACACAGAAACGAACAGCTTAGTACAACAGGTTGTTCAAATTATAACTAATGACTCAGAAATGCAATTGCAATCAAAGAACTGAACCGGTTAACAGCTAAATCTAACCACAAAGCAACCTATGCCTTAGTACAATCTTTCCGGCTGTATCTACGACCAAGATCAAATTAATTACAACATTAATGATCGGTTAAAAACCAGACAGGAAAGGCAATATAACAGCGGGACAAGTATTCGAACGATAACTGATGTCTTACAAGGGAACCTCTCCATCGCACCCCCCTCAGATTTAGTTATAAGTTGGTACAGTGGATAGGCCTTGAAAAACTAAACACAGATCAATCGAGAAAAGAGGAAGAAATTGTGTGGAACTATAAAAAAATTAGTAAAATATACAAACTGAGTAGTCCACGCGAAGATAGGCAACATCAAGGACAATGGGACTCAAGGAGCGTCGTGATCCGGTGGTTAGCGAGAGCAGCTACGGAACGAGAGGTCCCAGGTTCAAGTCTTCCCTCGAGTGAAAAGTTTAATTTTTTATTTTCAGTATATGTGACAAACTCTTATGTTTTCATCACTTTTTTGGGAGTGATTATCACATCCACAAGAAAATCTAAATCGGGCAAGGTAGAAGAATCTTTTTACCCATTCCTTAAGTGTACAAGTTAGGTGGGTCGACAACATTTTCCTGTCATGTGACGCACATGCCGTCACCAGTGTCGTATAGAATATATCAGAAGTGTTTTCCTGTGGAGGAATCAGTTGACCTATGACCTTGCGATCAAATGTTTTCGGTTCCCATTGCAGAGGAACGTCCTTTCGTCTACTAATCGCACGGTTTTGCGGTGCGGTCGGAAAACATAGACACTAAACTTATTACAGTGAACAGAGACGTCAATGAACGAACGGACAGGTCATAACTTTGCGAAAATAAAGAAAGTAAAATTTTCAGTCGAGGGAAGACTTCAACCAAGGACCTCTCACTCCGCAGCTGCTCACGCTAACCACGGGACCACGGTGCTCCTGAGCTCATAATCTCCTTGATGTCGTCTATCTTGCGCATGGACTAGTCAGTTTGTATATTTTAATAATTTTTTTCATAGTTCCACACAACTTCTTCCTGTTTTCTCCATTGATCTATGTTCAGTTTTTCAAGGCCTATCCACTGTGCCAACTTATAACTAAATCTGAGGGGGGTGCGATGGGGAGGTTCCCTTGTTAGTACAGTACTACAGCCTACATTTACGACCAAAGAGCCGACCGAGTAAAACTCCGGGGGACACGTGCAAACCAGAAAATAATAAGGAGGGCAGCTAGACAATGACACAAATCACCGGAATCACAGATTACAGAATGCTGCTCCATAGATCCACGGCGCGTCTCACCGATTACTGAGTGGTGCCGATGAAAGCCAGGCAGAAGAGGGCAGCCAGGCCACGAGCGGTCGTCCGACACGAATGTTGCCAACCAACCGACGGGATGTCGGCCTGCAGCTTGTAGTCGGCGCTGACCCCGGTGAAGTACTCCGGTATCTTCGTTCTGCGCAGGCCCTCCTTGCGCAGCTCGTGGCATTTTTTTCTCATTTTTGTACGTTAATGTCTGTTGTATTTCTTCGGGGCGGACGCCCGATGACGCTAGTTCAAGGTCATCGCTGATTCAAAAAAATGGTTCAAATGGCTCTGTGCACTATGGGACTTAACATCTATGGTCATCAGTCCCCTAGAACTTAGAACTATTTAAACCTAACTAACCCAAGGACAGCACACAACACCCAGTCATCACGAGGCAGAGAAAATCTCTGACCCCGCCGGGAATTGAACCCGGGAACCCGGGCGTGGGAAGCGAGAACGCTACCGCACGACCACGAGCTGCGGACTCATCGCTGATTCATCAACTTTTTTTTTATACTACACCTGAGCCTGTGATGCCAGACGTAACAGTCCACCAACTCAATCGCGCCATGGCTCAAGATGGTTTCCGCCACCAGTCTAACAAAAAATGGTTCAAATGGCTCTGATCACTATGGGACTCAACTGCTGAGGTCATTAGTCCCCTAGAACTTAGAACTAGTTAAACCTAACTAACCTAAGGACATCACACACACCCATGCCCGAGGCAGGATTCGAACCTGCGACCGTAGCAGTCCCGCGGTTCCGGACTGCAGCGCCAGAACCGCACGGCCACCACGGCCGGCCCTAACACAGGAAAAACCTGAAAAGACACATGAAAACACGAAGTCACTCACATTCACAAGGTAGGTAAAGGAAGGACATGTTAAGTATGTGACTGGATTACACATAGAAAATAAGTGGATTACAAAAAGTATTCGTGAAATAGTGACGCGAAGCACAAGTTGCTTGCATTTAACATCAGATAAACCCTGAATTGCCCTTAACTTCACTGCTCAGAGTTAATAGATCTATTCTGCAGACAAGCAAGCGGTGCAGAGATTGAGGCGTAAACAGAATCAAATGGGACAACAGTCTTACCAAGCTGCTCTATAGAAACTTTTCACACTGTAGTTGCAGCACCTATAAAATAATCAGGAATACGTCGGCAGGGAAACGCGCGTAGCCGAAACATTCGGTGAGCGGGCGTTTCCACCAGCCGAGACGTAGACCCACGCTTCGCAGCGGCGAGGAGCGCGCTATCGGGCGGCCGTGTTTATTTGCTCTGCAGGGCCCGGTATCGGCCGCGATAACCGGCAGTAATAGCCCGCTTTCCTCACTCCAGATAAAACATCCTGGTACGAGCGGCTCCAGCCCACGCACAAGCTGAAACGGCAATCAGTATTATTAAAAATAGTTACCGCCCGTGAGTACCACAGCACAGTAATACGTATCAGTTATTTAGAGTTTCCAAATATTGATATTATTAGCTGATGTTTTAATGCGATAAGCTGTTGTCTCACACGTCGGACGGGGTGGCCGAGCGGTTCTAGGCGCTACAGTCTGGAACCGCGCGACCGCTACGGTCGCAGGTTCGAATCCTGCCTCGGGCATGGATGTGTGTGATGTCCTTAGGTTAGTTAGGTTTAAGTAGTCCTAAGTTCTAGGGGACTGATGACCTCAGAAGTTAAGTCCCGTAGTGCTCAGAGCCATTTGAACCATTTTCTTTTCCTGTTTTTTTGTCTCACATATTCGAATGAGAGTCAGTTTCGTTCTTGATCCGTTTACTGTACCAATTGCTCACTGCTTATCCGGTCTGAGTCGCCAACAGCGAAGTAATTGACCGACTAACGAAAGAACGGAGGGTCGCGAACGCGTTTGGTTGACTAATGTGAGTGTTCTCATCCATCCACAAACGGGGCAACCCCATTGGTAGTGGGTGAGGAAAGAGAACTTGTTTTCTTTACCTGAACAATCAATTGTGGTGCTATATATTACTCGACAGTAATTTTTTTGGTGCTAAGTAGCAGAGGAGAGTGATTCGCAATATACAAGATACGAGAAAACCCTCTCTTAGACCTCAAACGAAGATGAAGTAAATAATAAAAACCATTTTGTATAAGAAAGTATAGGTCCGAAACTTCATTTGTTTAGGCGACCTCGTTCTTGAAAGAAATTAGTACAGGAAAAAGGGCATATTAAATACCTGGAGCTCTTCATCAATGAGCTCAGAAGGGTCTAGAGAACCGTGGAAACAGTGAGAACTGAAACTGCGCAAACCATTCAAACATAATGTAAGGGAGGGGAACGAAAGAAGAGGACAAATGAAATATGTAACGTGGACGCCAGGGCAGGTGTACAGTTCAGACAGTATTATTCCTGCTGCAAAACGGGATTGTGTGATAGCTCCCGCAGTCGCGTCGGGATTTGGGTGGATTATTCCGTGATGTCGTAACAAATTTCCTACCATACTGTCCCTTCTTCTTGTCAGTGTTTTCCCTGTATTCCATTCCTCGGCTGTTCTGCAGAAAACCTGCTCATTCCTTACCTTAACTGGCCACCTAATTTTCAACATTCTTCTGTAGCATCACACCTCAAATGCTTCGACTCTCTTCTCTTCCGTTTTCACGCAGTCCTTGTTTCATTACCGCACAATGCTGTGCTCCAAACATACATTCTCAGAAATTTCTTCCTCAAATTAAGGCCTATAATATTACTCGACTTCTCTTGGCCAGGAAACACTTTTTTTTTGCCAGTGCTAGTCTGCTTTTGATGTCCTCCTTGTTCCGACCTTCGTGGGTTATTTGGCTGCCTAGGTTGCAGAATTGTTTAACTTCGTCTGCTTCGTAACACCAACCCCGATGTTAAGTGTCTCACTGTTCTCATATCTGCTACTTCTCATTACTTTCGTCTTTTTTTCGGTTTAATCTCAGATCATATTCTTTATTCATTAGAGTGGTCACTCCATTTAACAGAGCCTGTCATTGTTCTTCCCTTTCGCTCACAGCCGGCCGCTGTGGCCGAGCGGTTCTAGGCGCTTCAGTCCGAAACCTCGCTGCTGCTACGGTTGAGGTTCGAATCCTGCCTCGGGCATCGATGTGTGTGATGTCCTTAGGTTAGTTAGGTTTAAGTAGTTCTAAGTCTAGGGGACTGATGACCTCAGATGTTAAGTCTCATAGTGCTTAGAGTCATTTGAACCTTTCGCTCAGGCCGCTAAAGTCGTAAGAGAATCCTGTCGTTGATATCCTTCCACCTTGAATTTTGACTCCACTCTCGAACGTTTCTTTTTTTCCGTCATTGTTTCTTCTATGTATAGATTGGACAGTAGAGGCAAAAGATTACATCCCTGTCTTACAGCGCTTTTAATCCGAGCACTTCGTTCTTGGTCTTACACTCCCATTGTACCCTCTTGGCTTTTGTATATGTTGTATACTACCCGTCAATCCCTATAGCTTATCCCAACTTTTCTCGAAATTTCGAACATCTTGCATCATTTGACACTATCGAACGCTTTTTCCAGGCCACACACAAACTCACACCCACACACCAGATTTCAATTTTTATTTGACAAATGGACATTATCGACGAAATCAAGTAAAATACTGCCAATCTCGAAGTTCGATCAACGTTTCCAGGAGGTTTAACTTGGTTATTTCGCAAATGCCGTAACTTGGAATCCTCTCCCAAATATTCGCAACTGGAATAAAAGATTTAAAATAAAAAC
The DNA here is from genome assembly GCF_023864275.1 of Schistocerca cancellata. Lineage (NCBI taxonomy): Eukaryota > Metazoa > Arthropoda > Insecta > Orthoptera > Acrididae > Schistocerca > Schistocerca cancellata. The sequence continues at coordinate 386,560,251 of NC_064626.1, read as the reverse complement.
AGCCTAGAATCGCATGTAAGCTGTTAAAATTTATAATGTATCAGTCAGGTGGTCGGTTTAGATCGTGCTGCGATCAACATCAGAGCATTAGATCTCCGCGACGAAGACAGGAGAGAGTGGCGAGGAGCGGTCCGCCGCGTGCCGCCCGCAACGCTGCCGCTCTCACTGGCGCTCTCTCCTTCCGTCGTAATGGTGCTTTACTGGTCTGATGATCACCATACCACGATCGAAACTGGTCACCAGGTTAATAAATTTTAAATTCTAACAACATACATACGATCCTAGGTCATTTTGTTTGAAAACATTTATTTTAATTTTTTAGAAGCTGTCTCGCAGCAACAGGGTTCCAACAGATGCTTATTCCCAGTTACGATTTTGTATGATCCATACCCAACCGCTTGTGAAAATTGGCTGGAGAGAACCAAGTCCTATAACAGAGTCAGCCCCCTCTTCCCCTTTTCCAAGTTGTCACGAGTTGGGAATGAAAGAGATAAAAAGAATTTTAAAAACTTACGACTGATTATCGAGCCACTACGTTCTATACTGAAAAACTTCTTCAGAATTCGATATCTTCCAAGAGAGTGTCTCAAAAATTTGTTAACAGGTAGTGAATCAAAGTATCAGGAGTAATAAGCGTCAAAGATCAAGAGAATTCAGAATGTAACGGATGCCAAAGGCAGTTCTGCACTATGCTATATTTGGTGAATACAAGAAGAATATAATAATACCAATCCCAAAGAAAGCAGATGTTGACAGATGTGAAAATTACCGAACTATCAGTTTAATAAGCCATGGCTGCAAAATACTAACACGAATTCCTTACAGACGAATGGAAAAACTGGTAGAAGCCGACCTCGGGGGAGATCAGTTTGGACTCCGTAGAAATGTTGGAACACGTGAGGCAATACTGACCCTACGACTCATCTTAGAAAATAGATTAAGGAAACGCAAACCTACGTTTCTAGCATTTGTAGACTTAGAGAAAGCTTTTGACAATGTTGACTGGAATACTCTCTTTCAAATTCTGATGGTGGCAGGGGTAAAATACAGGCAGCGAAAGGGTATTTACAATTTGTACAGAAACCAGATGACAGTTAGAAGAATCGAAAGGGAAGCAGTGGTTGGGAATGGAGTGAGACAGGGTTGTAGCCTAACCCCGAAGTTATTCAGTCTGTATATAGTGCAAGCAGTAAAGGAAACAAAAGACAAATTCGGAGTAGGAATTAAGATCCATGGAGAAGAAGTAAAAACTTTGAGGTTCGCCGATGACATTGTAATTCTGTCAGAGACAGCAAAGGACCTGAAGGAGCAGCCGAACGGAATGGACAGTGTCTTGAAAGGAGGATATAAGATGAATATCAACAAAAGCAAAACGAGGATACTGGAATGTAGTCGAATTAAATCGGGTGATCCTTCGGGAATTAGATTAGGAAATGAGACACTTAAAGTAGTAAGTGAATTTTGCTGTTTGGGGAGCAAAATAACTGATGATGGTCGATGTAGAGAGGATATAAAATGTAGACTGGCAATGGCAAGGAAAGCGTTTCTGAAGAAGAAAAATTTGTTAACATCGAGTATAGATTTAAGTATCAGGAGGAAGTGAAATGTGGACAATAAATAGATTGGACAAGAAGAGAGTAGAAGCTTTCGAAATGTGGTGCTACAGAAGAATGCTGAAGATTAGATGGGTAGATCACATAACTATTGAGGAGGTATTGAATAGAACTGAAGAGGAGAGAAATTTGTGGCACAACTTGACTAGAAGAAGGGACCGGTTGGTAGGGCATATTCTGAGGCATCAGGGGATCACCAATTTAGTAGGAGGGCAGCGCGGAGGGTAAAAACCGTAGAGGGAGACCAAGAGATGAATACACTAAACAGATTCAGAGGATGTAGGTTGCAGTGGGTACTGGGAGATGAAGAAGCTTGCACAGGATAGTGTAGCATGGTGAGCTGCATCAAACCAGTCTCTGGACTGAAGACCACAACCACAACAACTTATCTTTTAATTCAGCCTACCGTTGTATTTCATTTCTAAAAGTATGTTAGTTCGTCTATAACCGTCATTTGTAATAAGGGAAGTCTTTTTGTCAGACCTTCTATATAGATAGCTCATCCATTCCGGAAATCGAGAATCTCGACGACTTTTGCCTGTTATCGACACTGATAATGGTAAGATATCGGTCTCAGGGATTCCAAGACTTTCGGAATATTTTAATTTCGAGTTTGAATTTGAATAACAAATGACGAAAGAATACTTTTCCGTTGTCCATTTTCGGATTTTTTGCCTTAGGTTGTACTGTGAAATCATGCTCCTTGGCAAAATTCATAATTCTAGGTTGACGGGCAGTACACTGTAGGTTTTGATGAGTGAATTTGAGAGTACCAAAATATGTGACATAATTGGCCATATCATCATCTGACTCTACTGACCTCGAACCTGGCGTTTATTATGCCGCCAAGGTACAATAGATCTTAGTAAGTGACACAAATTTCGTCTTCATACGCGTAACCGTTCCTGAGAAAAAGGGGACTTAACAGATGGATGGACAAACGGACAGTCTGATAAAAGATGACAAACATTATTTGTGATTTCTTTTTTAAATTTAAAACTAAAACGAGATAGTAATATAAAATTCACAGTGGAATATGAGAGCAATGGTAGCATCAATTTTCTTGATCTAAACATCAGGAAAGAAAACAACTCCCGCAGCTTCAAATTTTAAAGGAAGCCAACAGCAACAGCAACAGCAACAGATACCACAATACACAGCTCATCATGTCACCCCACAACACACACACTTGCTGCATACAGAGCACTAGTTAACAGACCCAACACTATACCAATGGATAAATATGCACATGATCATGAGCTCAGTATAATAAAACAAATAGTTCAGCAAATGGCTATGATGAATTATTAATTGATAACCTTACTCAAAAACGGAGAAACAATGATAAATCACCTTCCATACATGAAATGAAAAAGAAGCCTACGGCTTGCATACCTCTCATAGGCAAACTCTCCTACGAAACAGCGAACATTCTCAGATCACACGACACTAACATTGCCTTTACAGCACACAACAAACTGCAACACACACTGAGACACAATATACTCACACAGACTGATAAACACTCACAATCAGGCATCTATAAAATAGTAATACCTGCAGATCCTTTTATATAGGCCAAACTGGGAGAGACTTCCAAATAAGATACAATGAACATATAAATGCTTACCACACTAACAATTACAATAGATCAGCAATAGCCACACACATAAAAGACACAGACCACCCATTCCATGATATAGCGAATGATCTTCATATATTGCACAAAATGATAAGGGACACCTAATGAACTTATATGAAAAACTGGAAATCTTCATTCATGTCACAGCACATGGACATGTATTATTAAATGATAAGCTTGAAAGTAATAATGTTAACTTCTTCAAAAACTTCTCCAACCCTAAATGTTTATTTCATTGACAGAATAGTTTTCATTAAGTATCCATGTAACATTCTCCGTATTCCCAATACATCTATACAAAAGTTTTCATCTTCACTACAGTTATATATAACTGTCCATGAAATTGTAAGTAGTTTATCTTAGACTTTAAAGCTCTTTGGAAAGTTGTAAACAGACGTTTGTGAAAATGCTAAGTTGTGATTTACTTGTTACTGTGCTCTGTGTGCCAGATAATGAAATCACCATCAAAAATGTAAGTAAACGTATTACCTAACCATGCTATTCACATAATGTACACATTTTAACAGATTTATCCTTCCACACATGTTTATTTTTCGATTTTTAACCCCACTGGCACACACAGCTAATGTACATAACCTATCAGCTGATGTATAAATAACTGTATGATCCACCTGATGATGGCAGCATGCTGCCGAAATGTATTGTGCTAATAAAATATTAGTAAAAAGTGACTGCAGCAGTATATAATTATTCCACATAATAATATTTGTGATATAATTACAAAATACCGATTTTCGATTTTTTACTTAGGTTGTATTGTAAAACCTTGCTTTTGACAAATTTCATGATTCTACGTCAACGAGAAGTACCATGTAGCTTTTGATGATTGATTTTCCAAGTGTCAAAATATGTGACGTACATGGCCATATCTTTTGATTGCATTGAGTTAGGAGCTTGAATCATTTTATATTGCCAAGGGACCATAGACGTAAATAGATGACATAAGTTTCAACTTGATACGTCTGTCTGTTCCTGGGAAAAGGGTTTTGAGAGGTCACATAAACAGAGAGACAGACAGACAAATGGCTCTGAGCACTATGGGACTTAACTTCTGAGGTCATCAGTCCCCTTGAACGTAGAACTACTTAAACCTAACTAACCTAAGGACAACACACAAATCCATGCCCGAGGCAGGATTCGAACCTGCGACCGTAGCGGTCGCGCGGTTCCTGGCTGTAGCGCCTAGAACCGCTCGGCCAGACAGATAGACAGACATCAAAATGAGAATATAAGGGTTCCGTTTTACCGACAGGGACACGGAACCCTAAAAATGACAAAGTACTAAGATTCGGGAAGCCTCAACTATCGACGTGGACCTAACACAATAAAGACAGCGGCATCGGGAGTACGAGCAGTCGCTATTCATCTGCTGTCGCGGTCCCTGTGTCCTGACGACCTGCGTAGGACTGGCTGATGAGAGTGAAGTATTGAGAATCAGCATTAGAGCTTGTTGACCGGCGATGTAGCCATCGGGGAGTGCCATGCGGAGCGCACTCGATGCACGAGCAGGTCCACCGCTCTTGAACACACGCCGCCTTGTTTCGGCGCCACTTTAATCACCGGAATGAACGGAACGGGGGCGGGCAAGCAGCCGGCGGCCGTGCCGTGTGGAAACAGCCGCGGCAAGTGCACGGCCGTGTACACACGCGGCCAACAACGGCGAATAATGCCCGTTTTGTTACCCGGCGACGGCTGGCGGCGCGGAAAAGCGGCGAGCGCGAGGATCGCAAATTTCGCAAAACGGCGCCGGCCTGCATCTTTCATGCACCTCCATCGCGCTGTTTGTTTTCGAAGTCCGAACAGCCAAGCGGCCAACCGGCGCGGCGCCGCCAGCTTAAACATTTTCGGCGTCGCGCAAACAGCAACGCGTGCCGCGACAAGGCAGTGGCGACCCCGCTATAAATAAATGGTGGGATGGCGGACGGAAATGGGTACTCGTACTGCGTGTGTTTGCGACACAGAGGCGAGCAAAGATTCTGACAGGATCGGGGGCCGCCACCTCTGTCTGTGGAGCTGAGTCTTCCTATTGTTGCCCGTGTGGTTGCTATTAACGATGTCACCTATCAGTCTTCCCTGTCTGGTCGACCAGTGATATAGCAACTGTCGCGAACAATATCAAGGATGTTTATTATTCCATAACGGACATGATCAATTTCGCACCACGCGGGTGTGCGTTGACCGTGTAAGTAGGCTGTTTAGGTTATTATATTGGTAACGGTCTGTATGAAATTCACTGGCTGTGCTGTGTGCAGTCTGTGGCTGGTTTGTATTGTTGTTGGCCATTGTAGTGTTGGGCAATTGGCTGTTAACAGCGCGTAGCGTTGCGCAGTTGGAGGTGAGCCGCCAGCAGTTGTGGATGTGGGGAGAGAAATGGCGGAGTTTTGAAATTTGTAAGACTGGATGTCATGAACTGCTATATATATTATGACTTTTGAACACTATTAAGGTAAATACATTGTTTGTTCTCTATCAAAATATTTCATTTGCTAACTACGCCTATCAGTAGTTAGTGCCTTCAGTAGTTTGAATCTTTTATTTAGCTGTCAGTTGTGGCGCTCGCTGTATTGCAGTAGTCCGAGTAACGAAGATTTTTGTGAGGTAAGTGATTTGTGAAAGGTATAGGTTAATGTTAGTCAGGGCCATTCTTTTGTAGAGATTTTTGAAAGTCAGATTGCGTTGCGCTAAAAATATTGTGTGTGAGTTTAGTGTTGATCAGAGTAGGTAAAGAGCGAAATGTCTGAGTGCGTTCAATTCTGCTCAGCTGTTTGAAAATCAAATAATGTGAGAGGTTTATCAGCACAGAATTAATTAATTTTTCTAAGGGGACGTTTCAACCGACCAAGCAGAGAGACGCGTACGGTACACACTGAGGTGACGTGAGTCGTGGGATAGTGATATACACATGTACAGATGGCGGTAGTTTTGCGTACACAAGCTATGAAATGGCAGTTCATTGACGAAACCGTCATTTTTACTAATGTAAATCATGTGGAAAAGTTTCCGACGTGATTACGGCAGTACGACGTGAACTAACATACGAATGTTAGTTGGAGCTAGAGGGATGGAACATTCCATTTCGGAAATCATCGAGGAATTCAACATTCCGAGATCCACACTCTCAAGAGTGTACCGAAATGCCAAATTTCAGCCATTACCTCTCATTACGGACAACAAACACAGCAACCGACGGGCTTTACTAACGACCGAAAGCAGCGCCGTTTGCGTAGAGTTGCCAGTGATAGCATACAAGCGATGGTTCAAATGGCTCTCAGCACTATGCGACTTAACTTCTGAGGTCATCAGTCGCCTAGAACTTAGAACTAATTAAACCTAACTAACCTAAGGACATCACACACATCCATGCCCGAGGCAGGATTCGAACCTGCGACCGTAGCGGTCGCTCGGCTCCAGACTGTAGCGCCTAGAACCGCTCGGCCACCCCGGCCGGCCATACAAGCGACACTTCATCTACAACAGGGCTTAACAACTGGCCGGTCTTGAGCGCGAGTACTCGCGTCTGCTCAGGCACGTGCTCGCGAGCAGGTGCAAGGTCGCGGAGTAGGGAGGGAGGGGAAATGCGCGCGCACGTTTGAATGTGATCTCGTGTTCTTAGCAGATTTAACTAGCCATCTGAATGCTTTGAACATTTTACTACAAGGTAAAGATCTGCTAATTACTCATTTCATAGATCGAATACGAGCTTTTAAAATGAAATTGACACTTTGGGTGAGTCAGCTGGAAACAGGAAACCTAGCTCATTTTCCTAAATTGTCATCCATGCAAGATGTTCACAAAGACTGTGAACGTTATTCACATAGTTTAGTTGATCAGCGCTTTCAAGATCTGACAGCACTAGACAGTGATTTTGATCTGTTCTCTCCAAATTCAGCGAATATTTAAGAGATTCGTCCTGAGCTGCAGCAAGAAATTATTGACCTGCAATGTGACAGAGAATACAGAGACAAATTTCAGAACAAGAAAAACATTTTGGAATTCTACAGACACTGCCCTCAGGATAGATTTCCTCGTTTGCACAAAGTGGCGGCTACAATAATATCAATGTTCGGTTCCACGTATGTTTGTGAACAACTGTTCTCTGCAATGAAATGTAACAAGACACGCCTGAGAAACGCATTGTCTCATCGAAATTTAAACTACACGCTGCGCCTAAAATGCACAAGAACAATTACTCCGAACATAGACACAATTGTAAAGGGCAAAAAGTACAAGATAACCGAGAATCCCACACTTCAGTGACACCTTTTATTGTGTAACAGTTCACAACTTAATGCGAATGTAGAGGCATACACTAAGCTAATAAAATTATGTGGCACGTGCACATTCTCCTTTATTTGTTTCATTTGTCGCAGTAATAATTCGTGAGTGGTATCCCTGCAGGTGGCCGCGGATTTACATTGACTGGCGGCAGCTGTTGTGTGCCCCACGTGACTTTCCCCACTCTCCGCTCTGGTCCGGTAGTGGGGGTAGCGTGCTCGCGCTGCTCCGTGCTCATGCCTTGCTGCTCACAGCTTGCTCCGCGAGCACGTATGTTGTGAAGCCCTGATCTACAACTACATCACACTCCGCAAGCCAACTAATGGTGTGTGGCGGACGGTACTTCCGGTACCACTATCTGATCGCTCCAACTCTGTTCACTGCGTCAAACAAGCCCAGAAATCAATATCGGATGTATGAGGAACGTATTCGTGAGGGCTGTGTGGCGAAATTTGGCGTTGTTGGGCTGTGGCAGCAGACGACCGACGCGAGTGCCTTCGCCAACAGCACGATATCGCCTGCAGCGTCTCCTTTGCTAGTGACCACATCGGTTGGACGCTAGACGACTGAAAACAGTGGCCTGGTCAGATGAGTCCCGATTTCAGTTCGTCAGAGCTGATGGTACGGTTCGAGTGAGGCGCAATCCCCCACGAAGAGGTGGACCCAACAAGGCTGTGTGCTGGTGGTGGCTCCATAATGGAATGACCTATGTTTACACGGAATGGACTGAGTCCTCTGGCCCAACTGAACCGATCATTGAGTGGAAATGGTTATATATGGCTACTTGGATACCATTGCAGCCATTGTGGACCTTATGTTCCGAAACAACGTTGGAATTTTTATGGATGGCAACGCGTCATGCAACAATTCTTCGCGATTGGTTCGAAGAACATTGTGGACAATCCGAAGGAATAATTTGGACACAAATCGATCATTTATGAGACATAATCCAGAGGGGACACTCTCGCAAATATGGATGGATATAGAAGCAGCAGCGCTCAATATTTCTGAAGAGGACTTCTGGCGGTTCGTGAAGTCCATGCCACGTCGAATGGCTGCACTGTGGCGGGCAAAAGGAAGTCCGACACCACGTCAGGAGATATCCCACTACTTCTGCCACTTCAATGGACGATGTGATTCCGTAATGACGCTACAAACTTTCAGGAATGATGGAGAAGGGCGAATGTTTCATTCTTATTTACGGATTTTTCCGTCATTTCTTGGTAGGTCAATTCCACATTTAAGGTCGAACAACTAGTTTCTCTACCTAGTTTTCGGCTTACTGCGCCACCTTCAGCAAAAAACTAACTAGTGTCGGGAGGGGCTCTAGCTCTTAGGTATTTAAATATTATAAGCAAAGATAGAATCCACTTGGACAGAATATTGTGCAGCAAACTTGTTTTTTAATACATATTAAGCAACTAACAATACGAAATGCAATAAATAAACTGCACAACATTAGAGTTTTATAGGTTGTATGGTTATAATGCTCAAGTTTGTGAGGTCGCGAAATTGGTGGAAAAACTGTCAAACTGAGCACTCTTCACTTATGTTGTGCACCAGATTTGTTTGTAACATTGTAAACTGCACTTTACATAGAAGACAATATTAAACGTAATCAGTAATGGAAATACACAATATTACAGCATTGCAGGTAATAGGGTCCTAATGCTATAGTTTGTGAGGTCGTGACATTGGCTGAGAACTGTCCAACTGAGCAGGAGTAAAAACGAGAAACCAGTTCAGTTGTTATTCAGAGTTGTAAATGTTTCAATCTGTGTTAACGGACCCTAGAACGGAGAAAACCGTATCGAAAGGTTGCATGGGGGCTTAATAAAATGTAATGCAAATTCTTTTTAGTTGCTGTCGCTGTATGTCCGATTACGCAAGTCTCGTAAACGGCTGGCCCTGACAACTAATTGTTACGCTATCTGACTGCATAGAATGACAACAAAGAATGAAATGAAATTTTCGTTAACACAATTAATTAAGTCCCCAGCAACTATAAAACCTACGAAACCAAAGCACAAGTATAACTGTTCTGTGTGTGGGAGTGTGACTCAACGCACATCTGGCACGGTTCTCTTCAACAAGACAAGAAATTTTAAATACCATTTACTGACGTGATAAAAGAAAATTATAAATACTATAATTGTGCAAGAAAACCAAAATTACACTCTAATACAAGAACACACGCCAGATGCTTTGTTGACTGAACCTGTAATGAAGCATTATTCAGGACACACAAATAATAAGAAAATAAAGAACACTAGTTAGTTACCTTAATTTATATTGACGAAAAGCACTCAGATCATTACAATATCTCCATTGGAACAACATCTGCTATCTCTCCCATCAAATAACTGCATAAACATGGAACAACACTCTCCACTACCGCATCTCACTCTAACTTCAGCTACAAGCAGTGTCCACCAGAACTTCTCGGCAAGAACTCTCGGCAAGAACTGCCTGCTGCTACTTCTCAAAGAGCACTGCCAGTGGAGGCGGCGGAACAATACTCTCTCTGGCGCGATTTTTGGCGCTGTGGCTCAGTGTAGCCACCTTTCATATGCCCTTCCTCCACGGGCTAGAATTTGATGGTATTTTTGCCAGCATTGGTGGTGAAAATACCACCAAATTCGTCAAAAAAAATACAGACAAAAATAAAAGATCATATTAATACGTAAATATCATATAACTAGATAAAATTTTTGGCTTTGCACTGACCTTTCAATAGCCTAATATATAAAATACACTAAGCAATACAATTTCTTTCATACATGTGACTTTACATAATAGTTTACAGAAATATCATGTGGTTAAACAATTCAATCGATAACGTCAGCAATGACGAATATGAGCAGTCTTATAACTTTTCACAAAGAGTAATACACAAAAAATCAGTTAATACAAATATTCACAACAAGTAGTTCACAGTTCCAGCAGTAGCACCCAGCACTGTTGAATAGGTGCTGACAGCAACAAGTGACATCATCTCAGTAGAAGCAGTCCATCAGTGGCACCCAGCATTGTGGAACAGGTGCAAACAGCAACAGGTGACATCATCTCAGTAGAATCAGTCCATCAGTGGCACCCAGTAATGTTGAACAGGTGCTACAGCAACAAGTGACACCATTTCAGTAGAAGCAGTTCCATCAGTGGCACCCAGCAATGTTGAACAGGTGCAGACACCATCAGGTGACATTATGTCAGTAGAAGCAGTTCCATCAGTGGCACCCAGCATTGTGGAACAGGGGTAGACTCCAACAGGTGACATCATTTCAGTAGAAGCAGTTCATCAGTGGCACCCAGCATTGTGGAGTAGGTTCAGACTCCAACAGGTGACATCATTTCAGTAGAAGCAGTTCATCAGTGGCATCCAGCATTGTGGAGTAGGTGCAGACACCAAGAAGTGACTTCATTTCAGTAGAAGCAGTCCATCAGTGGCACCCAGGAATGTTGAGTAGGTGCAGACACCATCAAGTGACATTATGTCAGTAGAAGCAGTTCCATCAGTGGCACCCAGCAATGTTGAGCAGGTGCAGACACCAAGAAGTGACTTCATTTCAGTAGAAGCAGTTCGTCAGTGGCACCCAGCATTGTGGAGTAGGTTCAGACTCCAACAGGTGACATCATTTCAGTAGAAGCAGTTCATCAGTGGCACCCAGCATTGTGGAGTAGGTTCAGACTCCAACAGGTGACATCATTTCAGTAGAAGCAGTCCATCAGTGGCACCCAGCATTGTGGAACAGGTGCAAACAGCAACAGGTGACATCATCTCAGTAGAATCAGTCCATCAGTGGCACCCAGCATTGTGGAACAGGTGCTGACAGCAACAAGTGACATCATCTCAGTAGAAGCAGTTCATCAGTGGCACCCAGCATTGTGGAGTAGGTGCAGAATCCAACATGTGACATCATTTTAGTAGAAGCAGTTCATCAGTGGCATCCAGCATTGTGGAGTAGGTTCAGACTCCAACAAATGACATTAAACAACTATCACTGATTACACTGTTCCTAAGCACAAATTAAACATGTCCTAGTGGCACCAATCATGTAGAAACAGTACAAGTAACAGTCCATAATTTCATCCCTACTCAGACAGTTCAAGCATGAACAATAGTTTGAATGCACATACAAATGCTTTTACAATGTTCTTACACTAAACATACAAATCATAACAAACACACAAATGATATCAGATAATTGTCATATTACTATTACAAATACACAAACATCAGTAAACCTATAATATTTATGGGTGTCAGTGCAAGCCACTACAAACAAATAAAATAATATTTAGGAGATAGGTGGGTAGGATTAGGAAAGGAAAACACACAAAACACACTCACTCATCTTTCATCCACATTAAGTACTACTGTGTAATTGTATAGTGTTAACTGTCTGAATCCACTTCTGTCAAATTTCATGTTCATCATGTGTATCAAGTAGTAGTGACAGCAATGTATAACAGTCAATAATAGTTAAGTCAGCGTCATAGTCATCATGTCAAGACCAATTTTTGCCAAGCCAGATCAAAATGTACTGTTACTGAACAACTGTCAGTGTGCCAAGATATGCAACTTCCTCTCTCCAAAAAAAAGTACATACTGCTTAGTGATTTAACAAAGTGTGTGTAGACAATCTTCCTTCCATTTTAGTATTCTAGTCTGCTATCTTCATCCTCCTTGTTCCATATAGACCAACAACAAAAAAAAAAAATGCACCTCACTTACTTTACCTCTTGTCCACTAAAGCTCCAATCAACTTCATATAATCTCAATACCTCAATAATACCTCTTCAATACGTCGACATATAAACCTTAGCACCAATATCATTTCACTTCCATAACAACTCTTTCCTCAAGTCAGTCTCCTCGAATAAGTACAGATAAAATCCTAATGCAGACCTCCTCATCCCATACAATCCGAAGACACACTGTCAACACACAACCTCTGTGTAATCCATCTGACCAAAATCTTCTACTCATTATGAATTATAAACAAAGAATGCATACATGACCTCTAACAGACTTAGTTCGAATAACTCTCAGTAATTAAGTACGATTACGGAGTGTGAATGATCCTAATATTTCACAGTGTGTACACCACTTCAAGAATTATGGCAAACAGAAGCAAACATGTGTAGTATTTCTTGTGTCAAGTGTCACTTCCTATTTCAATTGCTCACGAAAAATGCAGTGTAATAACTGTGTTGGTATGTCATGTCGTTAGCTTCCTTCCTATTGGCATACATTTATACAGCTTTCATAAAACCTCCAGCTCATGTGACTTCTATGAAGTTTCTTGCACTAATGTCGTTCGTCGAATTACTGCAGTTCATTTTCTTATCTTAAAAATATAAGGCACTGAGCGTAAGCAAAACAAGCAACAGCGAGTAAACGTACCAGTAGTGAACAGAATGTCAACAAGTGGATGCAGCACAATTCTTATAACGAGGCTCTGCCAAGCGAACAATCTGTAAATAGTACCATAGTGTAACCTAAACTCTATGTTTGTACACTGTACATCAGCATTGCTATATACCAAATTGAAGTATAGTTATGACAGCAAGCAGAAATGTGTAAATGTGCAATCCATACGCATAGCAGTAAACATATCTTACGTTATAAACAGGTCATCAGCATCGTATAACCGTAAGCAAATAAATGTTCATATGTAATCTAATAAATAAACATGAAGGCGCAAGCAAATAAGTAAACATGAAGGCGCAAGCAGATAAATCACAAAGTATAACTTACATACCTAACCACATCAGCACAATTAATCAGGTGACAATTATAATTTAAATAAATAGGCACAGCAGGCACATAATAAAAATATGACATCAGTGAAAAAGCAGTGCAGCCAAGCGATGCATAGTATACACAAGTTACAATCCAGTACATTAAAAAAAAATTGTCAAAATCAGTTAACGTACGCAAGCACGTCGCTTCACAAGTAAATTCATAGAACATGTAATTCGCACAAGGTATGAATCACGTAATCGCGAGCAGCAAATTACGTCTAAAGTATGTACCTAAGTGGAAATATTTTACCTGAAAAATAAACTCAATTAATAGTTACCTTTTTTTTTAGTTTATTACTTTCTTCTTCGAAATGACATTTTTCCTGAAATTTTCTCGATAGCAAGTCGTCTTAACGTCGGACACGCACAGAATTTACCTGAAGTTCTTAAATATCTTATAGAACCGTATCCTGAAAAATACTGAATGTTAAGAACCGTATCCTGAAAAATACTGAATGTTAATAACAGAATTCAACAAGTCACTATAGTTTTATACTGAATTTAGTCGGAGAAATTAGACTGTGTATTTATTTACGGCTGTCAGTGCATTCGCACTGAGCGCTCGATCAGCTGTAGGCGCGTGACGTAGGAAGTGATTGTTTGCGGTCAACGACTGCCCTTTGCGGCGCGCAGACTTGACTGTTGCTTTGAGTATACGCCGCCGCCAAAACACAGCGCGGTGTCCTTGTACTCTCCGCATGTTTACATGTAGCTGTTAGTTTCTCACCAGTATGTCATTCCTAAAAAAAATATTTTAAAAGTCTATCATTCCACAAAAATTTTAACGTTAGATATATGATGGATTCCTTTAGAGCGTCGAGATTTAAGAGTTTCTACTTCAACAGTGTTATCATGAATAATTTTGCGAATTCTATATGGACCGTTATAAAGCAGAAAAAATTTCCGACACAAGCCTTTTCCTTTGTGAGACAAACGGTGAGACCTAATTAACACCTTCTGACCAACTGACAAGATTTTTAAACGACCAGGACGCTTAGCTGATTTCTCTCTTCTAGCAGCCGCAGATGCAATATTTTGTAGAGCCAGGTTGACAACTTCAGAATGCCGCAGTTTCCGTGTAGGCGGAAAAGGAACGATTTCAGATATGCGATTTGTCGGTGCTTTGTTTTTTAATATCAGTATAGGCGGTAAAGAAGTTGAGTCATTAGGAAGTTCATTCAGAATGTTTTGAAAAATATGAAGATACTGATCCCACGTTCTGTGATTCTGATGACAATAAAGACGACACAATTTATTGATTTCCTTCATCCATCTCTCTGAAGCGTTAGATTGGGGGTGAAAAAGTGAAATGAATATTGGTTTAATTTTACGACGCCGTAGAGTACGAAGCCAAATTTTAGAACGAAACTGTGATCCATTATCTGATATAACCTTATCAACATGACCCACTTCTTTAAGAAAATGGTTAATGAAAGCATTAGATACTGAACGAGCTGGTGCTTTGCGTAACGGTGTAAAACACACATATTTTGATGTCAACTCCACTGCTACGAAAATGTACGCAAAACCATTAGTAGATCGAACCACTGGACCGAACAAATCAACTGCAGCCATGTCCTTTAATTTTGCTGGAATGATAGGAAACAACGGTGCTCTGTGAGAAACTGTCGGCGGCTTAGCCATTTGACGTAATTTGCATTTGGCAAGAACAAATCGAATACGTTTTTCCATATTATTGAAGTAGCAATTTTCTCGTAATTTATGAAAGCATTTTCTGGGACCAAAGTGTGCATAACTGAAATGCGTATACCAAATCAGCTTATTAACCCACTCATCAGGAATACAAACTAACCAAACAGAGTTGTCGACCGATTTTCGTTTGAAAAGAACTTTCCAGATAGATCGCAAAAATGAGGTGTGACCAAATTGTCCAATTTAACAAAGCTTCGAAGAAAATTACAGACACCAAGGAAACTACGAACGTCACGTTTTGTAGTAGGAACAGCATAATTACGAATAGCGTCTAATTTTTCTGGATCAGGAAGAATACCTTCTGTAGAAATAATGTGACCGAGAAATTTCACCTGAGAACGACCAAATTCAGATTTTTCTAAGTTCACTGTAATGCCAACTCTTGCAAAAATACGTAACAATGAATCCAAAATTTTGTTGTGCTCACTCCAAGAATGTTTAGCAATAAGAATGTCGTCAACATATGAAGTAATATTGTCACGAAGATAAACAGGTAAAATTTCATTTAAGCTACGAATGAATGCTGCCGAAGATACAGTAAGTCCAAACGGTAATTTCCGAAATCACTTTTGGGTAAAATAGTCAAATCCGGTTGTTGTTTACTTACTCTCTAGATAGATTGATAGTCGAAGAGTTGTTTTGACAGATGCAAAGAATAGTGAAAGAGTAGGCAGCGGTACAGAAAACTAAAAGAGAAATAGCACCACTACAGCTCGGGGCCCTATGCTCGCTACGGCACATATTCACTTAAGAGTAGTGAATCCCCTGAGGACTTTAATAGCTGCACATTAATTTTAGTTTGTGACTTTGTGGCACATCTGGCGGAGGTGCGTACGTAAATTGATATAACCATGAACATGGATGTATGTCATTCTTAGATTTGCGAAAGATTTTAAATTTCCGAACAGTCAAAAAGTGTTTATAGTCAAAGTTTTCTCCTCGTGCCGACAAAGACCTACCGCGTCTGTCCCAGTCCGAATGTCGATTATTGTCAAGTTCGCGCGCCTGGCGCTCTCTTGTTGCATCTCGTAAATGAAACAAATTACTTTCTTCAAACCCCTCTGCTATCTGTGATTCTAAATTCCTTCTGCTGTCTTTTCCTACGATTTCGCCTTCAATTTGTTTGACTTGCTTTCGTAATGCCTCCACTTCCCTTTTAACGCGTTCATTAAATTTTCCCTGATTTTCAACATGTTTATTTATGCTCTGGTACTCTTCGGTTTCTGAAAATGGCAATGGAGCTGTGTCATCTGAATCTCTGTCCCCATTCAAACTAAGATTTGTCAATTTATCTGAAATCTCCTCCACTCTTTCCGATAAGTCACCTATTTGTTCCTTCTGTTTATTTACGTCTTCCGTAAGTGTCGCGACTCGCGTTTCAGTATTAACGCATTTAGTAGTTAACTGTTCACATTGTTGTGTTAGGTTATTTAATCTGTCATTTGGTACGGATTTCTCGATTCTCTCAAATATTTCCTCCTTATCGTGTGCACGTTGTAAATTTAACTCTGAAAAATTTTGCACTATCACGCGATCTCTTTCTTCCTGTTCTCTATCCTGTTCCCTTTGTCTAATCTCTACTGCAACTAATCTATTATTGTGAGCATTCAAAATCGGTTGTACTTCTTCTCGAATTTCTTTCTTTAATTCATCTTTCATGTTTTTGAAACATGTCCCTATTCGTGAGTCTAACCGTGTTTCCATTGTTCCCATCTGTGTTTTTAATTCAGATCTAAACTGTGTTTCCATTGTTCCCATCTGTGTTTTAATTGTACCTATCTCTGTTTTAAATTCAGATCGTATCTGTGATCCCATTGTTCCCATATCATTTTTAATTGTTCCTATTTGTGATTCTAACCGAGATCCCAAATTTAATATTGCACTCATCAACTGCTCCGTGTTAAGTTGCTCGAAATTCTTTTCGCCCCTAACATTTCCCACAAAACTAACTTCCTTCTGCATAGCCATAAAGCTATCTGTGTTCGATACTATTCCACAATCTTCTATCGTTAATCTCGGGTTCTGTGAATTTTCTGATTGAGAAAAATTATGAAATGGTTCCGGACTATTTTCCCGACTTCTTAAATTGTCTTCCACTTCATTATTCATGATACTGTTTTCCTCTGTTGGCGAGTTCGCCATGTTAATAATTTCGTCATTCTCACTATCCATCATTTTTGCCTTTTTCATGGATCGCGTAATCATTTACTAAATGTACAAAACTCGTCACTGTACGAAAATTACACACAATGCCTCCTTATGTCCAACAATACCATTCACTCGAAATGTTTCCCTCAAACACGTTTACTCGAACAATTGAAATAATTGCACTAAATTATCAAACCCGTGGACAAGACAACAAAAAATGAATAAATTTTGAAAAATACCATTAGAACAATACCAATTACCAAATCTACACATGCAAAATGGACTACAATTACCAAACTACAAATTACTACAATACTACTGTCTACTATTTTTACAATCAGAAGATTCCAAGGGACGATCCGAAGCAGCGGTCGCCACGTGCATGGGGGCTTAATAAAATGAAATGCAAATACTTTTTAATTTTCTGTCGCTGTATGTCCGATTACGCAAGTCTCGTAAACGGCTGGCCCTGACAACTAATTGTTACGCTATCTGACTGCATAGAATGACAACAAAGAATGAAATGAAATTTTCGTTAACACAATTAATTAAGTCCCCAGCAACTATAAAACCTACGAAACCAAAGCACAAGTATAACTGTTCTGTGTGTGGGAGTGTGACTCAACGCACATCTGGCACGGTTCTTCTTCAACAAGACAAGAAATTTTAAATACCATTTACTGACGTGATAAAAGAAAATTATAAATACTATAATTGTGCAAGAAAACCAAAATTACACTCTAATACAAGAACACACGCCAGATGCTTTGTTGACTGAACCTGTAATGAAGCATTATTCAGGACACACAAATAATAAGAAAATAAAGAACACTAGTTAGTTACCTTAATTTATATTGACGAAAAGCACTCAGATCATTACAATATCTCCATTGGAACAACATCTGCTATCTCTCCCATCAAATAACTGCATAAACATGGAACAACACTCTCCACTACCGCATCTCACTCTAACTTCAGCTACAAGCAGTGTCCACCAGAACTTCTCGGCAAGAACTCTCGGCAAGAACTGCCTGCTGCTACTTCTCAAAGAGCACTGCCAGTGGAGGCGGCGGAACAATACTCTCTCTGGCGCGATTTTTGGCGCTGTGGCTCAGTGTAGCCACCTTTCAAGGTATAAGCGAAAATCTACTCAAGTTCCGCCACACGCTAACACAGCGCTCAAACTAAGCGCCTCAACTCCCGAAACCTGATCGTGAGTACAAAATTCCCCCTGAATGCTCCCCAATACCATTAAATAATTTCACTTGTTGACAGACTAGTAACGGTGCACGTAACTTGATGTCAGGGAGATAGAAAACATAAGTCTACGGTACATCAATAATGAATTCTATTTACATGCATAAGCTTCACAAGATTCTAAACTTAACTGGCGTTCAGAATAGTGTCACCAGCGTCAATGCAGTCATGGCATCTCACAAAATTTTGCAGTACCTTTTCTAATACCCCCCACACCGGTGTCGTTTGTGTCGCAGACAGCAAGAATTCTCGACAGGCATTCTCTTCAGTCTCCACAGGCGTCGTCTACATAGATTTTTCACATGGCCTCACAAGATGAAATCAAGTGGGGTGAGATCAAATGAACTTGCTGGCCACAGAACAGGGTCTTCTCTGCCTATCCACTTTTCAGGGAATGTCAGATCTGAACCAACTCCATCCTCGGGCGAAAGTGTGTCGGGGCTCATCACGATCAGTCCAAAGTGAGACGGAACTCCGTCATGTAGGAAACACATCCACTGACTAATAATAAGTGGGATATGTTCCAGGAACCTCGGTAGCATATCTCTGATAAACAATGTGTACACTGACACGTTTAAGCGAGGAGGAAGAAGAAATGGGCCTGGCACGTAACCACTGACTATGCCATGTTGACGCCTTATCTGTCTTCAAAACTGTAGCAAGGGGAATTCTGACTGGTCCAAACGTCGCTACTGCAACTATTTAGCATTCTGCCTATGGTGAAACAGGTTTCATCCGGGAAAAGCACATACGCAGGAAAGTAAGGATCGACTATAAGGCGCTACAAAAACTGTTGGCAGAACATGAAACGAGCACCGAAGTCAGCAGGAGTCAAAGCATGCACTTTCTGTAGCGGTCGCGCGGTTCCAGACTGTAGCGCCTAGAACCGCTCGGCCACACAGGCCGGCAATTGACTAGTCCAAATAACTTTCCATACAGAAGTAAAATAAAAAATGTGTCTACAGAATGTTGTTTAGCTGCCAGGGGGACAGTAACCATCATGATAACCTTCCCTGCAACTTCATTCGTTACAAACCACTACGGTCGCAGGTTCGAATCCTGCCTGCGGCATGTATGTGTGTGATGTCCTTAGGTTAGTTAGATTTAAGTAGTTCTAAGTTCTAGGGCACTGATGACCTCAGATGTTAAGTCCCATAGTGCCCAGAGCCATTTGAACCATTTGAACTAGTAAATTAAAGCTGAAAACGCTACATAGTTTTAGCTGTCGGTATGTGCATCTCAGAGCTGACAAAGAAGAGCATAAGCTTTTTCACCATGGCGGATGTCCTACACTACATTTCATGCAACGGTGAAAAAAAATAGTACACTTGAAAGGACGACGTCAATTTTGATCTGATCACGGCATATGTCCCTTGGGTGTTAGTAGATGTACTGATAATGGTTTCAGCATTGTCCGCAGATAGATAGCGTAGTGACATAGCTACCAGAGCGCAAATTGTGTCTACCTTATAACAGGGAATGCTCACATCCAGAAACCTCAGTCTGGCGCAAACACGTGAAGCAAGCAGGCACCCATGCTATGGAGATGCACTCCTGCTTCCTATAACCAACTGAGCGAGTTTGAAATGGGTCAAACTGTCGCATTCCGATAGACGGGATGGTCCTTTTGAGAACTGCCACTCAAGTTGGACGTGCTGAGTCAGCTGCGCAACGATGCTGGTGTAAATGATCTCGTGAACACTCTCACATCCGTAGGTGAGGTTGTGGACGTCCACGCAGCACTGGCGCCCGAACGATCGTCTTATTGAAAGGGCACCAGTGGCAGATCGTAAAGCTACCACAGCATAGATAAAGAGGGCTTGTGAGCTCGGACACATCAGTACAGACTAACGGGCACACACACCTCTAGCCCTTCTTTGACTCACGCCATAGCATCGACGTACATGGCTCGACTCGTGCCGTCAGAGGACCACTTGGAAGATGGGATGGTGCACCGTTATCTTCCAGCGATGAAAGCAGATGCTGCTGCACGCAAGTGATAGTCGTTTGCGTGTACGACGTAGACCTGGTGAGCGCTGTCTCGTAGAGTGTAAATCGTTCAAGAGACTCTAGCCCACTCTGAGGTGCGATAAGCTGCAATTCTCGTTCATCTTTCGTGTTTCTGGATGGGATGTTAATCCGTGCTCAGTACGTGCAGAACGTTATTAGACTTGTTCTTTTGCCGTTTTTGCAACAGGCGGTGATTTGTTGCTCCAAAAGGATATTGCTTGCCCACACACTGCCCATGAAAATCAACGTGTAGCAACTTCCCTTGCGAGGTGCCAGGATGGAGAAGAGTTTGTAACTCTTTAATTCTGTCGAATTTTGCATGATAACGAGACATACACTCGACCCCCCTTACCTACCACCTAATTAATTATGCGCACAACGGTAACGAAAGGAAATGATGGTGGACCCTGCTAGTTGGTAGAATAAGGAGTTCACACTCACAATAATTTAATAAAACTCGTAATCCACTCAGAGAAAAAAAGAGAGAAGTTTATCATAATAAGAGGAAGTGGGATTCTGCATATATCTACGAAATGATATGCGGATTAAATACTGCAATGAGATAAATATATCAGAACATAAAGGCACATGATTATCGACACAAACAGTTGGAGAAAGGATACAGTATACTGAACTACTATGAGAATAAGAGTTGGCTCGAGTACAAGCGGCTCCTACTCTCTGTGATAGACTGACGATAATGACTGGATGTCCCAATGAATCAAATATTATTCTCCTGAGTATATTGCAGTATAGCGATTAGTAGTGAGAGCTCAAATGAGATCACATGGAGAAACAAGCAAAGTGGACTTTTAGCAAAGCGTGCTGTTGAGGACTTAAGTATAAAATTGATAGGTCCTACAATGCCGGAGCCTCAAAATACTTTACCAATCCTGAAATCTGTAGCAGGTCGTCGGTAGGCAGCGTTCTGATGATGTAGGCTCTGACTTCAGCTGTGCAGTAACTCTGTGTCAACCCCTGGCCTCGATGGCTGTCCGAGAATTCTAAGTTCTGCCGAAAAGGTGCGACGAAGTCGCAAGACCGTCAGACTCCGAAAAAGATCAGAACACGAATCCCTGCGCCCGCACAACGCAAGAGCGAAGCCAACATTGCTCAACTCCCTACCATCCGCGAAAACCGCGAATCAGCATTCAGTTCTGATTCCAAGATTTCCCCCACACTGTCTCAGAACATCACTTGCACCAATAGCGACCGTTCCCTCCAATTTCGATCAGGGTTTTATGACGTCAACTAACCTCAGTTTAAGTTGACCAATCATGCCTTTGCTATTCAGCTGAGGGCACTGAACTCGCCGTTTGACCGGCTATGAAAAAACATGCCTAGACCACCGGCCATCCGGCGCCAGACAGTCGCACCCAGCAAGACACAGTCCACAAGTATTCTGAGAATCAAGAGGATAATGCAGTCTGTCGGTGCCAGGAGTCTTCGTTCCAGACGCGCCGGAACGGTAAACACATAAACTGCGGCGACACTCAGACGTCTCGCAGGTCGTTTCGCCCTGCATACAACAGGAGAAACTCGACCAACGTCAGTCGTTCTGCCAGGCGCTTAAGCCTAATGTACGACCCTCCCAGTATTCGGAGAAGTGCAGCCCCCAACCGGAAACGCAGTGTGCCGCGTCCTCCGCTGGTCGCCTCACACAGGCCACCCAGGGAAATAACCCAACATGCATAGGAATCAAATGAAAAGTATTTTGAGCTCTCAGTACAAACACTCTCATTACAATATCCTTATTCGGCTTGTTACCACCATGCAATGATATAGAACATTAATAAAATTGATGAAAATGAGAGGCGACATGCAGAAGAGGGCATGGAACCTCTCACCCTGGCCAGCTTGATCTCCGAACTTGTCTCCAGTCGAGCACGTGTCGGGTGTGATGGGGCGAGAAGTGACTCGTGCAACAACTGTTACAGAACCACGTGAGCAGATCGAGCAGGCGTGGCATAATGTTTACCAGAACAGCATTCGCCATCTGTACCACCGATTGGTTGCTAGAGTCAGCGCTTGCATTACCGTCCATGGAAGCTACGACATGTACTACTATGGATGATGCAGCATGCAGATACCTGGTACAACAGAAACAGCTTGCGCCATTGATCTGCAACTGTAATCATTTCATGTACGCGATATCAATTGTCCGCAGTTCTTGGCCCAGTGGCTAGCGTTACTACCGCTGGATCACGGGGTCCTGCGTTCGAGTCCCGGGCAGGTCTGGGATTTTTTACGCCCAGCGAATGGGTGTTTGTGTTGTCTATGATAGATCGGGGAAAACCACCGTTCAGGTCATGTTGTTGGCGGGGCCGGGAGGCGCTTGCGCCTGATGTACTCTACTAGGAGCCTTGTAGGCTCAACACAAACTGCTAGCGTCATTACCTTTATTACTTTTACCACAAGTACCCTTTCATTAGCCAAGCACAAAATCAGTTACCTCTCCATTGTATATCGTAAAAACTTTAGCAGGCTGGACATGGAGGTCTTAGTCTTAGTTTTAGCTTTAACGTATCCTAATCTCTTCTAGTGAAGTTAGTTTTTAGGATGGTAGATGTTAAAGGCATGGTGAGCGATGGCCAGCGTCTTGAGGGTCATTCCAAGACCCGGTGCCCCGCCCACAACCAGGTGGCGGGCAATATTATACCTATCTCTTCTCTATTCAATTCTCTTCCTTCCTTCTGTTTAAATATTTAATTTCGTTTTGGTTAGTAATATCTCACTTGATTTTGTATTAGTTATAAGTTTTTCTAATGCTGCACAAGAAAAAGATATCAAATGGATGTAAACAAATAGAGCCCACCTCCACGTGGCGGGACACGGGCAACGGTGTGAGTGGGGACGGGAGCCGGGGGGGAGTTACTTTCAGTCACACCGGACCCCGGACCCAGTCACAGCGGCTAAGTGGCAACATACGACCCACGATAAGAAATTAGACGGTGGGTCATAAAATATAAGCAGCTAGTGAAAAAAAAGTGTCCTCATCATTTCATCATCATCTGGTTAAGTTGCAAGATTGGGAAGTGTAAAGACTGGGGCCGGCCGTGGTGGCCATGCGGTTCTAGGCGCTCAGTCCGGAACCGCGCGACTGCTACGGTCGCAGGTTCGAATCCTGCCTCGGGCATGGATGTGTGTGATGTCCTTAGGTTAGTTAGATTTAAGTAGCTCTAAATTCTAGGGGACTGATGACTACAGATGTTAAGTCCCATAGTGCTCAGAGCCATTTGAACCATTTTTGAAAAGACTGGGAATTTGTAAGACCACTGACAGCTACGGAGCTGAGCCCCCACAAACCAAATATCATCATCATTCATTTGTGCTTTTGCAACAATGAATCTTGAGTGAATTGGAACCGACTAGAATCGTGTACTGATGTTTTTCCGTCAGTGTATTATCAAGTATCCAAACAAAGGGGTTAACGGTTATGATCGTTGGCTACGGTATGGGGGATCACCCGCCGTAGACAGTACGTTCTGGAACGGGCGTGGCTCTCTTGCGACAATTACGGCGCAGGCAGCTTTGCGGAGTACGGCGGCCGGGAAGCCGTAATCGCCTCACGGCCCGCCCAGCCGCTTCGAAAGCAAATTCTTATGCGGCTTCGACTGTCGTGTCAATATTTAACGGCAGCGGCGGCGGCGGCGGCGGCGGCAGTGGCTGTACCCACAGCGCCAGCGCCGGCGCAGGGGAGGGTGCGCCATAATCTGGCTGTTTATCAACACATTACCCTGCCGTGCCACGCATTGTCGTCTCAAGCCTTGCTCAACCAACATTCGCCTGTCTCTCGTTCCTTGTATGCGCTCTCGCTCGATGTCCCTCCCTTCCCTGCTGTTGAGTAGGCTGCAAACAGCGAAATGCTCAGCGCGGTTTGCGAACTACACTCGGTGCCCGGCCCTGTCCTCTTCCCCCTTCCTCCCCCCCCCCCTCCCTCCGTCCGTGGCCCTCTACAGTCACAGCTTCGGTGCTCGCGGCCGATAAGCAACCATTCATTTGTACCGCCGGAAATGCGTATCCTCCTATTTCCATCTATTGTACTATAATTTTTTTTCCTTATTTTGTTACCTGAAGATATGACGTTTCTGTGTCTTTGTATATTGTAATTATTTTACTATTTGTATATACATGCATTTATGTCGATGTATAATTGGTTTGTTTTGTAAATACTATTTGTATTTTTACGCTGGGTCTTGCCTAGGAAAAACTATGCTGTCGATCGAATACATCGATAGGTCGTGTGGAGAAGCAAAGAGTTTAGGATCTTTGGTAGTGTTAACTCTGCTGCGTGGATCGCGGGCATAGCAGAGGGAGTCTGGCGGGAGTAGGGCAGTGGATCAGGTGTGTTGTGTTAGTTTGTGACATGGTGTCGGGGACGGAAGGCGTTAGCTGGCACACATCAAGAGCCCGTTTCGGCTGGAGACCGTGTCGAGAAGAAGGCGCGCCAACATCCAATTTCTGCAACAGCGACGGCCGACAATGAGTGACTGTCGCCACCTCCTCGATCGACGGCTTCAAACCTTCAATCAACCAACAAGGAAGACTGGAAGCATGTAAGGTTTTAGAACTGTATGGCAGACCTCAGCTTTTAAAACTGTTGCATCACAAAAAATACAGCAACTTAGCATGAACCTTTGTTGCTCATTGTCCCAATTGCATTACCAAGCAGGGTCCCTTCCTTTTCCGAAATGAACCCGAGTGTCGTTGAAATTCAAACGCCAGCATTAAAGTAATATCATTCCATTCCACTGCTTTAATTTCAAAGTTCAGTTAAAGTAGTCATAGCTGGCTACAATATTTAGATTACACAAGCACAAATTAAGAGTGCGAGTTTTGTTACCATTTTTTAGCTTACCTGTGACTGTAGCTCAGCTTGGTACATACTAAATTTTACTGTTGTTAATTGTTCATAATCATTTAATTCAAGTTCAAAGTTAAATCTCTTATTTCTAAATTGCGTAGATTCAAGTAGCTTTTGAGATGATTGTTGAGCTAGCCCAAGACTAACCTTATTTTATTGAATTTCGTAGTGCTTTAGAAACAAAGTTCACTATTAATTTCAGCCACTAAATTAACTTTCAATTTTCCGGTTTTATTAATTCTTTTGCTAAATTAAGTCAGAGTGTAGCGAAATTTATTACTTCTGACAAACATTCAGTTTTCACACAGCACGTGTCAACCTTCAGTTGCCACGCTTTTAGTGCTAATTAAATGTGCAATAACCTTTCTTTTTCAGTTATTATAGTAGTTGTCCATAGGACTGGCGACAGTAATTTTCCCCAAATCTCAAATATCTAATTAACGCCAATTAATTGTTAACGTAACGGCCGCACATTTACTTTCTTTATTAACTTTACCCCTTTTCAAAATTAATTTCCACCAGTTTCATTTGCATTTTTCCATTCATTTAGATGTAACCCTTTCCTCCCTCTTTACCGACAGATTAACTTCGGTGACGATTGCTTTTCCCAAATTTCCATTGGTACACGCGGTTTAATTTTTCACTGTCATTAAGGTCGATAAGTGAGGAGGAGGTTACACATATTCTCTCGATAGGTCAATGCTCTTAGAAATAGTAAGGATGCGCTAAACTATTAATTACTAGTAACAGATTACCCATTGCAATTAATGTCAGGTAACTGACTTCAGAAACTTATTATGTAATAGGTTTCACGTAGAGTGTGTAGAACACTGAAACATGTGAAGTAGGATGCATTACAGTGAATTGACAAACAAGTTATTGGATGCCTTTGGTCCATATGTTTTCAGGTTATTCCCAGTTGCTTTGGAACGTAATGTTTGACTACAGATTTCGCACTGAACGAACTTCTTACCTTTGCGCCGGCCAGAGTGGCCGAGCGGTTCTAGGCGCTACAGTCTAGAACCGCGCGACCGCTACGGTCGCAGGTTCGAATCCTCCATCGGGCATGGATGTGTGTGATGTCCTTAGGTTGGTTAGGTTTAAGTAGTTCTAAGTTCTAGGGGACTGATGACCACAGCAGTTAAGTCCCATAGTAGTCAGAGCCATTTGTTACCTTTGTCTCTTGATGAAAGATATCCCCATAAATAACAAAATTAATGTATTTTATTCTTTGTTGACAACCACACCTAACCACACATAAAAGTGAATGTAAAATTTCTCTATTTCACTCTCCTACAGCGTATCAAATTTATACGAAACGGGAGTACAGGACTGCAGTCAAAAACATACAGCGCTCTTGTTGCTGTAAATGTGTCACAGCTTCCGCGTTGGAATACTGGCACTGCTTCCACAGAGGAACGACCCTGCACTCTGTAGTTGTTTTATGGTAGCTACATGAAATGTCGCCCACCCCAAGGAGATGTGTAGTTCTTACATTCCTCCCAGAACTTTCAGCAAGTATTTGCGTCAGTAACATACAGGACTGAATTTACGAGCCCGACACTTTTTGAAGAAATTACTAAGAAGAAGACGCGTTATTAACATTTAACAACACAACTGGTGTTAGGCACTGCGCCTCTGAGAGAAAAATTCACATTTCGTTTTCTGCCACGATTTTAAATTTCTTTATTCACCATACTTTTCGATCAGAAAGCAGTGAGTTGGGAATGATGATAGGAATTCCAGTGATTGGGACTTATTATTGTAGCTACTTTGGCCTTAATCGAGTGAAATCTTCCGATAACTCAGCAGTAACCGTCAGACTCGGCCTATTGTAATTCTGTGCTTGATTTGTGACTGTACGCTCGGGTACGTCGTAGGGTATATATATGCGTCTGTGTGTGGTGAAAGTGAAGCTGATGACTTGCTCGACATGTACTACAGTATAAACTGGCACTATTCTATGGAGATGCTGGGAGTGCTAGCGGAGAGCTTCTCAGAAATTCCGGACATACGTCTATTTCATGTTGAATCCAAGGGAATGAGGGTTTCTCAAGAGATTATTACTACCCCGATGCGATTTGATGGCTACATAGTTAAAAAAATGGCTCTGAGCGCTATTGGGCTTAACTTCCGAGGTCATCAGTCCCCTATAACTTAGAACTACTTAAACGTAAATAACCTGAGGACATCACACATATCCATGCCCGAGGCAGGATTCGAACCTGCTACCGTAACGGTCTCGCGGTTCCAGACTGTAGCGCCTAGAACCGCTCGGCCACTCCGGCCGGCGCTACATAGTCGTTATAAAACGGAGCTTTATACTTTTTGCATAAAAACCTCCAAAGGAAAATTGGCATTTAGCTGATAAATAATATACGATGACGTTGTCATTTCGTGTTTAGCAAGGAATACGTTCCGTCATGTATACTTAAATAAGAAAACTTTTTCCGTGGTCTGTAAACATGTGGCGCCGTGTGCAGAGGGGAGGGGAACATCAATAAAGGACTCGATGGGTCATACTCAAACTGAAAATTGGACAAGAACTCGTTTCTTACCTTAGCGACGCTAACACCCTACGTGAGAACCAAGAACGCTTCTAAACGGAACAGGGTCTGTTCTGCTAGCGGTGAGTGGAAGCGGGCGCTCTACCTGAGAGGCTACCTAGAAATATACAGAGTTCTTTTCTTTGCAACTACATCGAAGTCTTGACTAGTATTCCTCCGTTGCACATATTCACATAATCTCTGTTATTATGTCTAAGCTGATTGATCTTGGCATGATGTAATTCGATGTACTGTTGCATGAAAAATACCAGCACACTATCAGTTACAACAGTCAGCTCATGGCGATGATGACGGGAGAAGTCGATTAAAAGCTTCAAATATCATTTAAACACAATGCGACAAGAACTTGGAGGATAAATGGCGTCGTAAGAAACGTCGTTCCCATACAAATTAAAGCTTCGTTTGCATCGAAGACACTTAATGCACGTAATGCGATTGTTGAATCTAGCTGTTTCTTAAGGGCCAGAATATGGAATGACCGGGTTGATCACCCTCTATAATAGGTACTGGAACTGGATAGATCGCGGTCAGGATGGTACTATACCACCACACAGGAGAGGCCTTGAGTTAAAACTTACCGGCTGAGAGGCCGTGGTCGATGTATAAAATTTCCACCTAACGTTTCGTCTCCATCTGCGGAAGACATCTTCTGAGGTCGTCCGACTACTTCCACTGAGGCTCCAGGTACTCTCGCATTTATAGAGAGTATAGAGGGCACCACCATTCGTCACGTGATGCCGACGGTATGTCTGTCTTTAGAAGGAGTCATCATTCTCGATTAAGAGTAATCGATTGTCATTCTGCTGGCGCAACGTCGACATCCATATTTTGTCCAACTTTAAAACTTCCTCTATTCTATTAAAATTGTTATGGTGTTTGTGAATCTCTATTGCTTCTCTATACATGCGCGCATGATAATGGCATGTTCGTGCTAGAACGCTTATCTGTTTGAATTTAATTTCGTGGTTTCCACTCGAACAATATGCTCAGCTACAGTCGATTTTTCTATGTGTCCTAAGCGACAGTTTCTTTTATGTTCGGCTAAGCTGGTGCTGACACTTCTTTCCGTTGTTCCAATATATACTTGTCCACAACTGCATGGAATTCTGTATACCCCAGGTGTTGCTAGCGGGTGTCGGGCGTCTTTTACAGTTCTTAAATATTCCTTAATCTTCTTGGTGGGTCTGAGGATTGTTTCGATCCCATAACTGGCCAGAACTTTCCCGATACGGTCCGTGACTTTATTAATAAACGGTAGGAAAACTTTTCCAGTAGGTAACCGTTGTTGCTCTTGACTTCTGGCTTCTTTTCTTCTGTGATGGAGAGCTCGACCTCAGAAGATGTCTCCCGCAGATGGAGACGAAACGTTAGGTGGAAATTTTATACATCGACCACTGCCTCTCCACCCGGAAGTTTTAACTGAAGACAACACCGGCCGTAAAAGCCTACATTGGATGATTACACTAGAGAGGGTTGCAGTGGGCTGGTGATTAGGTGGCTATTAGACGCCCGACGGGACGTCAGAGAAACTGCAATGGAAAACCATTCTTTTATTACTCAAAGTACATTCGTTGTATCGTTGCCCTGGGATGCCAGCGCCCTTGACGATGCAAACAGCGCGAGCTCAGTCAAAGAAGGGGCGCGCGACACGTGGCCAGGGGCAGCTGGTGAAGTGCCGACGCCAGCAGCAGCACAGACCTCACAGCCGGTAGGTCAGCTTTTTTTTTTTATTTATATAGAGGTGGAGCCCCTCCACGCCCACACCGGCATGATGGCCAACACAAAAGGTCTACTGCCATCTCTGCATAAGGGTTAGTATTCACTAAAGTGAGGTGTCGCAGGATGTGGGTACTGCGATGTTTGCGTACGTCTGGTTAGGATTAACCATTAATACGCGCTCATCTGGAGATAGATTGGTCGAAATCTGACGAAGGGTAGCGGTTTGAAGGGCAGAGGATAAAAAGTGCCAAGGCAAGAGCCAAGGGAAAAAAACCTCTCGGAAAGTTAGGTCGGGCGGCAAGAGCAGTAGCGGTTGTCTTGCTGCCTGCGATAGGTTGTGCAAGGATAGGCTGTGTTGGTAGTGGGTATCATGCATGTCGATACCTTGACGTTGTGCGTTTGTGCTGCTCGGCGGCTGGCGCTGGGTGCTGGTACAGAGTCCTCGTTCAGCGTCAGCAACCTGCAACAGTTAGGTTTGTTATCGATCTTGTGTCCGATAGGTCATATATCGGAGCCACAGTGTGAGGGAATGTTGGCAGATTGTTTGTGCGTCTGTGGGCGAGTTCGTCGGTGTCCCTGCTGTGGCCTGTTGGTCGGCTCTAATAGCAGCTGGTAGTTGCCAGTCAGTGTTGCTGATATGCGGGGGCTTGCCGACGTTTGTCGCTGTTTGCGTTTGTTAGTTTACCATAGGTGGCTATGCCCTAGCTAGCAGTGTCTTTGGTCGCTTGTGCTTCCACCTGTGGTTGTGATCGTAGTTTCCCAGAGTGAGGATGAAAGGATTGTTCGAGTGTGTCGAGTTCCTGTATAGTCGTGTGGCGTGTTTTTTTAATACTTCCTTGAGGGTATCAAGGCGGTATTTATGGTGAAGATCCACGGTGCGTGTGTAGCGTGGAGCGTTGGCAGGTCAGCAGCACTGCGTCGACCGCACCGGCTACAGGCCCCTAACAGCTCCGCGTGGGGACGTCCAGAGTATGTATTGTATGAATGCGTGATGTCTGTTCTTTTGGACATGTCCAGGAGAACACACTCCACGCATTCGTGTAATTGATTCTCTTCGATGGGTAATGAATCCACAGCTATCGCTTCAGATGCATATTTACGTTCGACCTCCAGCGGAAATCTAACACTAGCGAGCATGGAGGACATGGATGTGAACAGTGGATAGGTGGCGCTAGATGGGAATGTGAGATGCAAGCCCAGATATATCGCGCATTTGCGATAAACACTGTTTCCTGGTGGCACAGTGGTTAATGCAGCTGCCTAATAAGCAGGGGACCCCGGATTCCAGTCCTGGTCCAGTACACATTTTCACTCGTTGGCGCTGACTCCATACAGAGTCTCTATGCAGTTCATATCATTAGTTCCATTGCAAGTTTCCAACTTTCAATTGTAATCAAGACCTTAATAAAAATGGCAAAGGTAATGTTAATCCGAACACTGGGAGGAGTTGTGGTCCAGATAAGAATTAATTTATTCATTCTTAACATTACATGACAAAAGATGGCTAAAGAAATGTAACACAATCATTTTTTATTTGACAAACGCTTTCACTAATATGCAGTCTATGGTGAACAAAGTGATCAGCTGCGGATTAACACACGATACTAACCAGAACTAATCGCTTTATCTGACTTCATCAATGTAAATCTGTGGTATGGTCCAAAAACTACACTACTATAAAAGATTCGTACTCTACTATTCCATAAAGAAAAATATGTTTCCAAATAACAGGGTGCTGAGAAGCATATATTGGAGTCCTACACTCTAGCAGTGAATACTTTCAGGGCGGCACACCACGATGTGCTCAATGACTGGAGTCATGGACGGCAGCAATCGGTTAATCTGTTATTAATAGAACGTGCCTGAAAAAATGCAAGTACGTGGTCTCGCGTTCGGCTAATTCGGAACGCAGGTGCTTCCCCACGAGCCTCTGAAACCCTCGTGGATTCCTGTGTCCAGGCGAACCCGTCCGTCTGCTGGTCTACCAAACCAATTTGACTCTGTGCCATGACTATGCGTGACGGAGTATATCAAATGTTTAGACAGCCGACTCAAAACAAATAACTACACCCGTGTATCACTCGTTGTGTGCGTGATGGTAGAAGCAGTACCTCTGACAATTCAGATGGTGACTGGTACAGGCTCTAAGTGGCACACTAGCAAAGAACACAAGTCTCACCGTTAGTTCTTTACTAGCGAAGCGCCAGTACAACAGTGTGTACTTCTCTTTCTCTCAGCTTTTCCTCACCAGCTCGGCAGCATAGCACATTTACATCTTAGGCTATTCCCACTTTACCACAAGCCAATCACGAGCTGGAGCGCCCCATTCAGAACTGGGAGACTGCCCCTTGCTCTGCATACACAGATTTGACCAGCCAGATACTATTAAAGTTAATTGGGAGAAAAGAAAAAAGGATTCAGCATCAAAGTCTCTTTCCCACCCATTTACGCCATGTCTTTTGCTAAAAACATGACCTGGATGGAACCACAGCCCTCCATAAAAAGATCATTATCTCCCCTGTTGTATCCATTTAGAACTTTCCAAAGAATGGCCATAAATTCACTAAGTCTCGTACCTTCACAAATATGTTTTTTTGACAGTGTCTGGACGTCTGGGAGCCAGTGACCTGTCCCATGGAAATTCGCAGAAACATACAGTCGTCTCATCGGCTTCCTGCCTAACAAGGGCCCATCTTCTACGTTATTTCCGGTGTTCAATGCTCTGCCCATTGCAGCGGCGACTTCTCGGCGTTAGTCAGCCTACCTGGACGCGGCCACCGACCGACCGGCGCCGTCCAGCGTGTCTGCACAATGACACTGCGGAACTTGCCAGTTCAAATGATTCAAATGGCTCTGAGCTCTATGGGACTCAACTGCTGTGGTCATCAGTCCCCTAGAACTTAGAACTACTTAAACCTAACTAACCTAAGGACATCACACACACCCATGCCCGAGGCAGGATTCGAACCTGTGACCGTAGCAGCAGCGCGGCTCCGGACTGGAGCGCCTAGAACCGCACGGCCACCACGACCGGCGAACTTGCCAGTCCGCAAATGTTTTCACCCAGGTTCTGCAGAAAAAACGGTCCCCTCGGCCCTCAGCCGCTGTACGCTTCTGCTGCAGTTGTTTAAATCGGCACCCTCTTCCTTTGAACGCAGGTAAAGCTCACTGCTATTCCTTCACGACAGTACACCACCAAGAGCACTAACTACTGCCAACCATTTCATCACATGAATGAAGCCAGATCGTATCCAGGTAGTACAACCAAGTAATAAAGATCAACTTCCCTAAGAACATTATGCAGCACAACACCGTATTAGATGGGAGAGTGCCCTGCAATCTCTCACCTTCTTTTTCCTTTACTTTTCCCCCCTCCACTTTACATACAGTGTGTATTACGACAGTGAGGATGCCACGCAGAAGAGGCAGCTCACAACAGCAGTGTCCGTCCACGGCAGAGGCGGTCAGCTAGAAATTTTCCCACAGGAGAAATGGCGGGACAAGCCCCTGTACGTCCTCGGACAGGAACCAGAGACATCAAGGTTGGAAGTTAGCGGCAGCAGAATAAGCGCTCCAGGTGATCCACCAGCTGGAGAGCGCTAAGTCCGCGGCAGCTCCAGCACCACAGCTACCTCTGGCAGAGTCCGCAGAGGGTAACTGGTTGAACCATGGACTCGTAGATTCAGAGACAGTGGATTTGTGGACTCATGAACCGACGTAGGTCCCTCCTGGAGACTGGTGGCTGGCAGACTACGACTGACTCAAAATGATGAGTAAGTCTACTTATATGGTCTTGGCCCGAACTTGCTTTTTACTACATTGGTTTTGATCACGTAAGTCACAAGTGCATGCACGGTTCGAGTGTGCAGTAACCGGGCCTGCCGGGGTGATCGAGCAGTTCTAGGCGCTACAGCTTGGAACCACACGACCGCTACGGTCGCAGGTTCGAATCCTGCCTCGGGCATGGATGTGTGTGATGTCCTTAGGTTAGTTAGGTTTAAGTAGTTCTAAATTCTAGGGGACTGATGACCTCAGAAGTTAAGTCCCATAGTACTCAGAGCCATTTTGCAGTAACCGGGCCATGGACACTGCGACAGGTCTGCCGTCCTACTGTGTCTGCGGTGTTTCCACTAAGGCTGCATGGTCATCATAGTGCAGTTGCTGTTCTATCAGCAAGTAGCCCACGAACCATAACTTTCGGTCACTTCTGGTCTGACCTACTAATACAGCTCCTTGCATTAGCCCAGGATATGTCTTTATTTTTCCCCAGCCACACCAAATACATCATTCTGCGGTACAAGACTTGTGAATGACGTTAAGAGACAAACTAAACCCTCCCGCTTAGTGATTCCTGGCCATTATAAAATTTACTAGTTTGTTTAGCACTGATTTGCATATTTCAGTGTACTTCTTTCATAAAAAAGGTACTTTATTCGATGTAGTAATAATAACAAAATGCGGCCAACGGCCTTGCCCCAGTGGTAGCTCCGGTTACCGTCTGATCACGGAAGTTAAGCGCTATCGGGCTGGGTTAGCACTTGGATGGGTGACCAACCGGTCTGCCGAGCGCTGTAGGCAAGCGGGGTGCACTCAGCCCTTGTGAGCCAAACTGAGGAGCTGCTTAACAGAGAAGTAGCGGCTCCGGTTTCGTAAACTGACATACGGCCGGGAGAGCGGTGTGCTGACCACATGACCCTCCATATCCACATCCGGTGACGCCTTTGGGCTGAGGATGACACGGCGACCGGTCGGTACCGCTGGGTCCGCAAGGGCCTGTGGACGGAATGTACGTTTCAATAATAATAACATTCAATAAAAAACCATTAACAGTTCAAAAAAGCTTTTGTTCCATTGATGAATGTCCACTACACATATTATACCAACTGGCTATAATCAAAGTGCAGCTACTCACAAAGATCCAGTGTGGGCTGTAATTATCGTATCGCAACGAAAATTGCTAGATATTCTAATTCGTTAATGCGGAACCGCCATGCACCAAAAAATAAATTAGTTCCAATTTCGGTTACCAGGGGCAAAATCTGGCTTTGTGAATGTAACAAAGCTGTATTGAAATGTTTCCATATATACCTGATTAGGAATCGGGCGTTGGCAGAATATGTCAAATAAGTGAGAAAGGCTTAATGCCGCTTTGTTCAACATGGGCAGTGGAGACATCGACGAGATGTTGTATAGCACTACATTAGCACCTATTGTCGCCAAAATTGGAACTTTCTTTTTCCAGCGTAAATCGGTTCCGTATTGGAGCACTTGGCTTATCTACCAAGTTTCGCTGCCGTATAACAATTACTGTACAGCCCACACTGGACTTCCGATAAGTAGCTGCACTTTTAATTGTAACCACCTGGTACTTCTGATATCTCGAAACGAACTCTGTATACTTAATAAGCGGTTATTTACATGGACTATATGAAAAACAGTTGTGATCAAACATCAAATGTGGATAGCACTAGAATTATTCATCACAACTTTCTTTCTGCTCGCCTTAACTAAACAGCTATTCGATACACAAATTTGCATGAATCGTCACTCTTCTATCAAAATTTCAAGCTTTATAAATCGAAAGCCTTGCTTTTAAAGGTTGTTTTAACCTTAATCACTGTGTAACTCTGTGGATGAGCCGGTTCTCAAGCAGAGTAGGACATGCGCGGTATACCTTCAGGATGGCATGTCTGCTCGTAGTAATGCAATGTGGTGTTTGTAGCCTAATCGACGAGGAGAGCTTAACTCATCATACATTACTCCCAGCTAACGCGTGTCTCGTACCAAGAAAAAGTCGGACCAATCTGCAACTGCACAATAACTTTTTGTTTGCTAAACAGAGATATAAACAGCAGGTGCCGTGGCGTCACCCTAGCTGACTTGAGGCCTCCTGGCAGAGTTTAGCTGCAAACTGACGTTTCATAAAAAAAAGTTCGCACTCTGTATTCATAGGGTTGTTCCCCTCCCGCACATCAGTAGCTGAGTTTTCCTCTCTACGCCTCTCTCCCCTCACAATCACTGCACTGACAATTATTTAATGCCTCTGATCAACAGATGCGTGTTTAGTTTCAACAAACAAACAAACACACATATAGCACAGCAAACACGCGAACTTGAATAAGTGGCGCGTAAATAAAAGCGGGTTGCTGAGTAGTTTCATCAAATAAACGCTTATTCCGTCGCACTAAATGCTCAATTATGCCGCTTCTGAATGTTTCCAGTACAAACATCCTCTCGACATCCTGGAGACATAAGGAACCAAGTGTGGTTAGCAACGACTGCATTCTTTTAGACCGCTGTAGCCCTACTCTAGGACAGATAATCAATCTAGATATGGCAGATTTGCAGTTTATACAAGACATCCCCAGGAGTAGACAACATTCCATTAGAACTACTGACAGCCTTGGGAGAGCCAGTCCTGACGAAACTCTACCATCTGGTGAGCAAGAAGTATGACACAGGCTAAATAGCCTCAGACTTCAAGAAGAATATAATAATTCCAATTCCAAAGAAAGCAAGTGTTGACAGATGTGAAAATTACCGAACTATCAGTTTAATAAGTCACGGCTGCAAAATACTAACACGAATTCTTTACAGACGAATGGAAAAACTGGTAGAAGTCGACTTCGGGGATGATCAGTTTGGATTCCGTACAAATATTAGAACACGTGAGGCAATACTGACCCTCCGACTTATCTTAGAAGCTAGATTAACGAAAGGCAAACCTACGCTTCTAGCATTTGTAGACTTAGAGAAAGCTTTTGACAATGTTGACTGGAATACTCTCTTTCAAATTCTGAAGGTGGCAGGGGTAAAATACAGGGAGCGAAAGGCTATTTACAATTTGTACAGAAACCAGATGGCAGTTATAAGAGTCGAGGGACATGAAAGGGCAGCAGTGGTTGGGAAGGGAGTGAGACAGGGTTGTAGCCTTTCCCCGATATTATTCGATCTGTATATTGAGCAAGCAGTAAAGGAAACAAAAGACAAATTCGGAGTAGGAATTAAGATCCATGCAGAAGATGTAAAAACTTTGAGGTTCGCCGATGACATTGTAATTCTGTGAGAGACAGCAAAGGATCTGGAGGAGCAGCTGAACGGAATGGACAGTGTCTTAAAAGGAGGATATAAGATGAATATCAACAAAAGCAAAACGAGGATACTGGAATGTAGTCGAATTAAATCGGGTGATGCTGCGGGAATTAGATTAGGAAATGAGACACTTAAAGTAGTAAGTGAATTTTGCTATTTGGGGAGCAAAATAACTGATGATGGTCAAAGTAGAGAGGATATAAAATGTAGACTGGCAATGGCAAGGAAAGCGTTTCTGAAGAAGAGAAATTTGTTATCATCGAGTATAGATTTAAGTATCAGGAAGTCATTTCTGAAAGTATTTATATGGAGTGTAGCCATGTATGGAAGTGAAACGTGGACGATAAATAGATTGGACAAGAAGAGAGCAGAAGCTTTCCAAATGTTGTGCTACAGAAGAATGCTGAAGATTAGATGGGTAGATCACATAACTATTGAGGAGGTATTGAATAGAACTGAAGAGAAGAGAAATTTGTGACACAACTTGACTAGAAGAAGGGACCGGTTGGTAGGGCATATTCTGAGGCATCAGGGGATCATCAATTTAGTATTGGAGGGCAGCGCGGAGCGTAAAAATCGTAGAGGGTGACCAAGAGATGAATATACTAAGCAGATTCAGAAGGATGTAAGGTGCAGTAGGTGCTGGAAGATGAAGAAGCTTGCACAGGATAGAGTAGCATGGAGAGCTGCATCAAACCAGTCTCAAGGCTGAAGACCACAACAACAACAACAACAACAAGAGATCCAGTTAACGTAGACATGTTTGACATTTCATACGCCATCGATTATGTCAACATTATCTTTTAGACCAGTAATAATAAACTTCGGCATCTCAACTGTTACAAACGTGTAAACATAAATGGTGCAGTAAATTACCAGCCCTAAAGATGTGATTAGCTACCGAAAAGCATTTTTCGAATTCTCCAAACGTTAATGAAATATCAGCGCTTTATCTCGACTCGCTGCTTATTGTGATACTGTATTTTGTGCAAAAAATAGCGGCGGTAGTAGGGAGGGTGTAAGCAAGCTGTAATCCGACGGCTGGTGACAAAATTTGTGGAGCTGTAGTTCTTTAAAAAATTGAACATGTTTATCTTCATGTAATTTCCATATCAAATGACAATTCATTTTAAATCAGAATTCATACTTTCTGGGGCATTCTTGGGATAAAAAAAAAAGTTCACGGGCACCAGTAAAACAGCTTTTCAGTTACATCCTTGTTACGTTTCTAGGACTTAAGCTGCCCTCTTCAGGTCGATACAGTCAGCTTATACGGGTACGTAGCATGTGATGGCTAAGTGTGTATTCCCACTGTAAGCTGACAGTTGTCAGCATTAGATCTTATTCTGAAGATATTCCGGTAAATTTTCGAAACAAGGAGAGGATGTTATCAAAAGTCGTGTGCATGACTCATATATTTATTTTACTTTTGTTGCGAATAATTAGCAATTCCGCCTTCTAAACAATAGTGGAACGGAATTCTATAGAAGCAACAACAAAGCAACAAAAATACTTTGTAACCAGTAAAGCGGTGTGGTACAAGGCGTTTCCTTCGCACACAGTAGCAGCAGAAAGTGGTGCAGTGCCAGATTACTCAAGTGTTCAGCTCAGAGAGAGCCTCAGAAATTCTCTTGGTTTAGTGGAGAAGCTTTGTGACAGAACACATCTGTGGTGACGCAGAGGACGGTGGTATGTCGGCTCTGCACGAGTGGTGCAGCCTGGAGAAAAATCAGTTCTGTCTGTTGATGTTTGATGTGTACTCCGTCTCTACACAGGCGGGGATTCGTGGCTCGACCCATGGGCGCGAATGTTTTGCCTCAGGAACCGAAAGGTCATTCACTGCGACCTGTCCATCGATAACCAGAGTGCGGGAGTCCATGCTAGGACTGCGGACTATCAGTTTCAAAGAGGAGAACATTTGATTACTGCTCACACTCGGTTTAAGAGGAGACGTTCATTAAAAACACGCACTATTTAAAAGATGTACAAATCCACAATTTTGAAGATACGGCACTGTAATTTTGTGCCATGATTTACATGAAATTAGCACATTTATTGTTAAGTTCCTTGGATAACATTTATTTAACTTTTCTAAGGAATTCAAGACGTTTATGTTACAAAAATAACGTATGTACTTTTTCTCAGAAACTGTTCAAAAATGTTCTTGCGTTTAATCTCTTTGCGTACAGTAAGCATCTCTCATGAGGTTTTGTTAATTTGTCTAATAGGGCCGGCCGGGGTAGCCGAGCGGTTCTAGACGCTACAGTCTGGAACCGTGCGACCGCTACGGTCGCAGGTTCGAATCCTACCTCAGCCTGGATGTGTGTGATGTTCTTAGGTTAGTTATGTTTAAGTAGTCTAAAGTTCTAGGGGAGTGATGACCTTAGAAGTTAAGTCCCATAGTGCTCAGAGCCATTTGAACCATTTTGTCTAATAGGAGAACTGTAACACTAATTTTCTAAGTATAATATAAAATTCATTCAAAATTACAAGTGCTTCGCCCCCATATCTCAGTTTACACTCAAAAAAATTGCTCTGAGTACTATGGGACTTAACATCTGAGGTCATCAGTCCCCTAGAACTTAGAACTACTTAAACCTAAGTAACCTAAGGACATCACACACATCCATGCCCGAGGCAGGATTCGAACCTGCGACCGTAGCGGTCGCGCGGTTCCAGACTGAAGTGCCTAGAACCGCGCGGCCACAATCGGCCGGCAGTTTACACTCGCAGTTCCAAAATTTACTCTTGAGACAACATTTATTTGGTTTATAGAGAAAGTGTACGAAATATTATAATTCTAGCTTTCATTGATTTTGAGAAAAAGTTACTTAAACATTAAAAAAAATATTTTTCGAGAAATTCAATTCAAAGTTCAACCTTAACGTTTTCCTTACGTCGTCTCTTCACAACACTACAGATTGGTACTCAGGGTCCTCTTCTGGTTTCTTGTTTCTGGCTTCTTTCGTTTACCAGATCTTCAACTGACTTTTAAGCTGCAGAGAAGTGCTGTAAATCTGTTTTCCTCAAGATGTCTTGAGGGAAATTTCCTATATTAAAGCCCATTCACTCTAATACCTTCATCCTTCCTACCTTCCGATCATTAAATACAAGAACTGCACCATAAGTTTCAATTCTGATAACTGTAGCAGATCAAAATGTGGTTTTAAGACATCGATTCTGGATTTTGCGATGAACACACTATTTTAGAAGTCCAGGACTGGCCAGAATCCTGTAAAGTGGGCTTGACAACACCCGGGATGTAATTTTAAAACCTCTCTTGGTGAGTGTAACGGTCGTTATCCCTCCAACACTGTAGATATTTACACCAGCTACTGTGGCACAGATGAATGTGATGTGCATCTGCTGACACCATGTGGAAATGTGTGGTCTATATTGCAGTTTTCATGTCACTTACACTGACTAGGTTCCGTCTGATAGCCTTCCGTAAATCCCCGTCTGTAGCACGAGCCAAATCAAGAATTGTTACTTCATGAACAAAGTAGCCGGTTTGTTATTGTTTTTAAGATACGGAACAGAGTCACAGATGACCTGTAAACCAAGGAATACATAACACAGCCTTCTAGATGTATTCCATGGAAATTTGCATGAAAGTTATCGATGGATTCGTTGTTCACCGAGCTAGTGAAGTGTTGCTTCCACAAGTGAGTGTGAC
Organism: Schistocerca cancellata; assembly: GCF_023864275.1. Lineage (NCBI taxonomy): Eukaryota > Metazoa > Arthropoda > Insecta > Orthoptera > Acrididae > Schistocerca > Schistocerca cancellata. The sequence goes on along the minus strand of NC_064626.1, from coordinate 386,519,846 downwards.
AGGAGGGGCACGTCACGCATTTAATTCTTTTTCAGGTACTTCGAACGCGATTTCATCATCGTTGAAACTTTCGAAACTGATTCTCCATGATTTGTGCTTATAAATAAAAAATAAATTGAACATTTACATTTTCGGTCTATTTCATGAACGTCCCCTCCCCCTCGGTTAATAAACCTCATATATGGACATTCTGTCCTTGCTGAAAAGTATCTTCCGGGAAGTATGACAGCGGCAGACGGAGGTTACTAAAGTAACTGGTGTCGTAACGTGCTGCTCTTCTTTCTTTGGGTCTTCTCTTTTTCTTCTGTCAGTTCTGTTCGCTAAGAGTTCCAGGTAAGAGCAATTGGTGCACTAAACTTCCCGAGGATTCTTCAAATGAAGCTCAGTTTCGCATCTGCCTATCGTCTAACTGGTTGAGACCTATATGTAGATGATGTGCTTGTTGCAGACTCCGCACTCAGAACCAGCAGAAAGGCTCGACGAACCGTTGTAGCCATACGCTTCCCCACCGAGCTGTCGTCCGCACACGAGCCGAGAAACAGGGCAGGAGCCCAGCTGCCGGCGAGATCCCGCCGTGGCGCCTGTACTGGGGCTGCGGCCGGGCTGGGTTGGCGCCGCGCCGCGCCATCCCATTGGCTGCTGGGACTGAGGCCCCGCCCCCACCGCGGGAGGCAATCAGCGGCGCGACTCGCATTACAGCCTCTTCTCCGCTCACCTGCTCCTGCCCCTCATCTGCTCCATTATGCCTCAGGCCATCTACTTGGGGCTACGGTGGAACTGTAAACCGCACTCGATGTCGAGCTACCAGTCTAAGGTAACGACGGGATCTTGATCAAAATCATGCTTAAAATAACAACTGCAAATCTTAGCGTAGAACCTACGGGGCGAGGATATCAGGCTTATATGACAGCTAACCGACAGCATCCGGACTTCTAGCAGGTAAACCAATCGTGGCAGGACGCCTCTGACGTGGGTCTAGAATAGGAAAGGTTTAAAGTTAGCTGGAATGGTGTCTCTGACGAGGAAAGGAAGTTAGGATATAACGTCCCGTAGACACTTAGGACATTACGGGCGGAGCACGTGCTCGGAATGTTTCGAGGACAGGGAAGCAAATCGGCCTTTCAAAGGAATCATGCCGACATTTGCCTGGAGCGATTAAGGGAAGTCACGGAGAACAAAATTTGGATGGCCAGACGGGGACTTGAACCGTCTACATCTACATCTACATCTATACTCCGCGAGCCACCTTACGGTGTGTGGCGGAGGGTACTTATTGTACCACTATCTGATCCCCCCTTCCCTGTTCCATTCACGAATTGTGCGTGGGAAGAACGACTGCTTGTAAGTCTCCGTATTTGCTCTAATTTCTCGGATCGTCCTCCCGAATGCGAGTCCAGTGTGCTAACCACCCACCTCGCTCGATAGAGGAGGAACACTTGTAGGAGGTAAAGTGAAGAAAGCAGCCGAGACCTATTTACCGAAGTCCTGGAATTCGTTTGAAGTATTTTAGGCCAGAGTTTAATGCCTCTGGTGCACAAAGATACTGAAGCAGTTCAGCACGGCTGAGAGTAATTCTTATAATACGATTTGTCACGTCCTCTCCTGTCTCAGCTAGTGCTTCAAATACGTGTGCAACTGCGAAGTTATCACAAATCAGTGGCCAATATACAAATCACATCATACGAAAGGAAAAATAAAAGAAGTCTTATTGAAATTGACAGCGCACGAAAAAATAATATTGCCATTACTTGTTCAGTACATAACCAGCTGAATCACTAAGACTCCGAAATAAACGAGACTCGTCTAATAACGTGCACGTAATTTCTTACTATTAGAGTTCGCCGGCCGGAGTGGCCGAGCGGTTCTAGGTGCTACAGTCTGGAACTGAGCGACCGATACGGTCGCAGGTTCGAGTCCTGCCTCGGGCATGGATGTGTGTGATGTCCTTCGGTTAGTTAGGTTTAAGTAGTTCTAAGTTCTAGGGGACTGATGACCACAGCAGTTAAGTCCCATAGTGCTCAGAGCCATTTGAACCATTTTTATTAGAGTTCCCAACAAAGTGCAAAGACGGGAAGGAAAGCCTCGAATGGGAAGAGGTAAAGTAGAGAAAAGACGTTAAGAGTATGAGAAGTTCTCAGCGGACTTTTGTGAGCCACAGGACATAACGAAACTACAGAGCTTGCTACAGTTTTTTTTTTTTTTTTTTTTTGTACACTGACGGACAAAAATTGCAACACCAAAGAGCTGTGCAACATAAACGAAAGTTGGTATGCGATTTCTACATTTGAAAGATGATGTCTATTCAAATTTCATGCCAGTCGATTTCATTGATGTCAATGTGACGATGTCGATCACGTTTGCCTTGCCTTACATACGCGCTGTAACGATCGAGAGAGTTAGTTATCGATGAGATTGGACGTGGTGAGTTGGTATCAGTCAAGGCTGCCCTTAAGGCGTCAAAGACGCCATTACCAACGTCTCACAGAGTCTGAACGAGTTCGTGTAATAGGGCTACGAGAAGGTGGATGTTCCTTCTGCGATATTGCAGAAAGACTTCGCAGGAACGTAGCCACTGTACATGATTTCTGGAAGCGGTAGTCGCGAGAACGTACGGTCGCATAAAGACTGGGCTTCGGACGGCCACGTGGCACTACCGAGGGGGAAGACGGTCGTGTTCAGTGTATGGCTCTGGCGCATCGTTCTGCATCTGCGGCAGCAATTTGAGCAGCAGCTGGCATCACGGTAACGCAACGAACCAGGTACCCTGTAGCGTGCATTCCACCGACCACAAACTACCGCCATTTGTGACTTAGTGGTGTCAACAGTGGAGGGCAGTATGGAGATATATTGCGTTTTCTGACAAAAGCTCTTTCTAACTTGCTGCCAGTGATGGCTGTGTCTTCGTTAGGAGGCTAGTTGAGGGCTTGCAACCAACCTCTCTGCGTACAAGACACACTGGAGCTACACATGGAGTTACGCAGTGCGCTTTAGTATGACTGCAACAGCACTCTCGCTGTCACCCCACACACCCCGACTGCATAGACGTCAGTCTTGTGATTCGACCTGTTGTTTTGCCATTCATGAACAGGGGTATTTTCCAATAGGATAACGCTTGCCCACCTACCGCTATTGTAACCCAACATGCTCTACTGTGTTGCCTTCGCCTCCTCGATCACCAGATATGTATCCAGTCGAGCACTTATGGGACATCATCGGATGACAATGTCCCTGTTTTGATCGACCATCCCACAAACTGACATCCGACACCTGTACAAGACAATGCATGCCCGTTTGAATGCTTGAATTCGACACTTTGCATATGCACTACTTAATAATGTACCAGCATTTCAGATTTGCAATGGCTTATCACGTGCCCCATTAATCTTTGATCTCGCGACGGTAATCACTTACATTGAGAAATGTATGCCCGAAATTTCATTAATTACATTTTGGTGTTGCGATTTTTTTCCATCAGTATACGTGCCAAATCTGATACACTACGACACGTCTCTTTCCTTGGGTACTACATGCCTCGACTGAAAAAGAGTAAAATTGGATTTCTTTGTGAAAGTTCAAGTCACTAAGCAATATCTGGAAACTGAAGAGGGACAATGACCACAAATAATTTTTCACCAGCTTTATATTTTAAAAGAGAAGGGAGTAAAAAGTCTTTCAAACATTGTAACTGATTGTTTTTCCCTGTATATAGTACTTTTTCTATTACTTTGACACCTGGAAGGAATTTTCGCTCTGCAATACTGATCTGAAAATTCTTGGCACATTATAACTGTGTCTTGACCGAAACTCAAACGTGGGGCCTTCGCCTTTTGTGGCCCGGTGCTTTCCTGCAGGAGAACTTCCGTGAAGTTTGAAAGGTGAGAGGACAGCTCCATTTTGACAATTGTTCACATTTTGTTTCGCATCCATTTCATAAAATTCCTGAACGGCATGTAAATCAAAAATACACCGAACTCAGAAATAGATTTACAGAAAATGTGACGTCACCGTGGATACAAGGGAGACTCAAAAGAAAACCTTAAAATCGCAGTAACATTCCTAAAAGCTGTAATACTGATTTGGCAGTTGACAGAAATTACCTTTGTTTTTCAGTGTACGACCAATGGTTTCAGTAGGAAAATAGCCATCCCATTGCCGATCTACACTTTGTTGGAGCAGTGATCTTTGGTATGGTTTTTGAGTAGTGAAGTTTTTAATCCGATTAAAATGCGTCGCAGGATGAAAGCGCATTCAGCGTGTCGTGTGTGTCTCTGCGACAATTCTACGAGTGGTGCAGAAATTTTAAAAGCGGTGTAACTTCAGTCGAAGGGTTTCCGTACCCAGGCAGTCACACCGCGTAGTGGCGAACGATAACGTTGCCGAAGTGGAAGAGCCTGTGGAAGGCGAGAGGCCTACTGCTGTAAATGAAACATCCCCCAGTTTGGATATTACTGTTGCTTCAGCACACAGTATTGTCTATAATGTGCTGACTTGCAACGAAGTTTCCTCAAGATGAGCCACGTCAGTCTGCTGAATTGAGATTTATAAATTTTTAAATGAACACACTGCCATTTGACTGTATTGTTGTTTATTTATGCCATTTTCAAGTGATTGATTTTATGACACTAACATATATTGAAGGACATCAAGCTCAAAATTGGTCATAAATTAAGAATTCAGAGATCGTCTCGGTGATGCCTGTGAAGAGCTTCTGCGACGTTTCCAGGTCAAAGCAATACATTTCTGGACCGAATCGATCCAGAAGATGAAATTTTGGTATTACAATTATTACATTCTCGTTGAAATCTTCGCCAGTCTCATATAAACGGTTTTAGGGGTATAAGTGCACATATTTTTGTTGATGACTGTGGACAGCGTACTAAACAATACAACAATATTTTCTTCATTTGCAAACTAATAATTATAGCTATTAGGGGTAGTACTGTGGTTAGTGCCTCCAAGTGCATGTGGCAAGAGCAAACCATTAATGCTTATTTTCCCCTGGGCAGCAGATGCTGAATTGTGGATGCGTGGACGCAAAACTGTTAGTCTATACTGACAAGCGTAGTCCGCTTAGTGATGCAGTTACGACTGTGCAGAAAACATCAGGTACTGAATTACGAGTGTATGCCGAGCTAGGTGGCGCAGTGGTTAGCACACTGGATTTGCATTTGGGAAAAGGCGGTGGTTCAAATCCTCGTCCGGCCACCCAGATTTAGCTTTCCCGTGATTTTCCTTAATCGTCCAGGAAAATGTTGGGATGTCTCCTTCAAAAGGTCTCGGCCGATTTCTTTCCACATCCGAGCTTCTGCTCCGTTCCTAATGACCGCACTATCTACTGGACGCTGTACTCTAATCTCCCTTCCAGTAAATTATCTGACGTTTTTGCGAGAAGACTGCTAGGAGCAAAGAAAACACAACTAACACGATGGAATGGGTACATATTAACGGACCAATTATAGCAATATAGGAAATCAGCTGGGGCCATATAAAATTATCGCTGTACCCGGGTTTATCGTTGGATTGGTAATCGTTATACGGAGGTTTGACTGTCTCTGCACTTAACACCGTGTATCTGGTGCACCAGGTGAAATAGTTTTTTCGTCGCTGGCTCCCCCAAGGGTCTTACTAATTGTGAGGGAATGCCGTTTACACCAGGAGCCTTGTTTCGATTAAGTCTTTCAGGGCTTATCAATTTCTTGTCGCAAAATCGTATCTCCCATCTATTTCTCATCTACCTCCTGTTCGCTTCCTATAAAATTTTGCCGAAATTCATTTCCATTGTTTAGTATTTATTACTCCGTCTGCCTTTCAGCATTTCCTTCCTTGCTCTGTACTGGTTTCTTGTCTCAGGTGTTGATATTCATACAACTGCCTTTCTTTTCTCCACATCGGATCACGTGGAATGCCGTTGCTCGGACTGAAAAGCATACTAAGCACTCAGTTTATTGTCTTCAGGAAGTCACATACCAGGTTCCTTAACAGCACAGGGTAGGTTGCCTAGACTCACATTCGAAAGTTCACTGTTTTTCGTTGTCTTCTAAATTACAAAAAATTTAACCTTGCATCCACTTAGAATGATCACTCGTTTTTTGTCGATAAAGAACTAGAAGATTGCATCTGTGTTGTACGTTCGTAAATGTTGCCCAATTACTCCAAAGTTTTCGTCAGTGCAGCATACTGCCTGCCTAATACTTATTACGTTGTTGCTACTCAAATATAGCAATTTTCTCCAAATACACATCCCAAGTAGTAGTCAGGTTTTAGTTCCCAATGGAAGTACGATATTTCTAGCCGAGTCAGTTGCTATCAAAGAAGCAAAAACTATGGAAAGATATGAAGGGTATTTGACTCTTTTAATCATAATTATCCGAAGACTGTACCACACTAAGCAAAGCGGAAAAGTTGAATGAAAAATAGTTCAAATGGCTCTGAGCACTATGGGACTTAACTTCTGAGGTCATCAGTCCCCTAGAACTTAGAACTACTTAAACCTAACTAACCTAAGGACATCACACACATCCATGCCCGAGGCAGGATTCGAACCTGCGACCGTAGCGGTCGCGCGGTTCCAGACTGTAGCGCCTAGAACCGATCGGCCACTCCGGCCGGCAAAGTTGAATGAATTGCTTTAAAACGGACATCATGCATGACACAGTGGGAAATAGTAGGAGGTGAATTATTTTTACGTTCATTTCTACGAGTTTACCTTTACCATATCAAAGTCAGGAATTCTCAGGAGTGGCCACACTGCACAGTCGATCTCGTGAAACAGGTGAAAAAAAAACCCTACTCAGATCTGGCAACAATACTGGAGATATTTCAGTGTTTGTTGAAGAGAATAACAAATAATAACACTTTTGCAAAGATTTTGAAATACATCACACCCCTCACCACGATAAAACTTTTCGGCGGTCCGTGTTCCAGTGCGACACACACAATTTTTTGTCCACCACATTTCGAAAGAGAGCACACTTCTCTGCAGAGTGAAATTTCATTCTGGAAACAATGTCCACAGGCTGTGGCTAACCCATTTTTTTGCAATATCCTATATTAGTGACGCGTAGCATAAGTGACGGTAGCATTAAGTGTCCACGGCGTGTAGACTTGTAGGCGTAGCGGTAACAGATTATATACATAAAGCTTCCTTGTGAGTCAGTCTGTCTATTAGTGAAAACCGTATCAAAATCCCTACAGTAGTTCCTGAGATCAGCCTTCACTTAATGGAAGCAGGACTGAAGAAAAATCAAGAAAGGTTCATATAATTTGTCGACCTGAAAAAGCGTTCGACAATATGAAATGGTGCAAGATGTTCGAACTCCTGAGCAAAATAGAGGTAATCTGTAGGGAGAGACGGGTAATACGCAGGGAATAGGCAAAACAATGGGAACACTGGTAGAAATGGGATGGTTGTGTTTGAAGGTCAACAACGCAGGTAAGGAACGTGTCGCGTTGGACTGTGTGTGTTCAGTACGGACTAGGCATCAGTGCAGGTTGTTTACGAGTAGTGCACACTTCATATTTGCATTCGGAGGCCGAGATCGACGTGCAACGAAAGATCTAACAGAGTTCCAAAGAGGGCAGATTGTGGGGGCCAGATTAGCTGCAGCATCAGCAACCAAGACAGCCAACTTACTGAGTATTTCAAGAGCAGCTGTTTCAACAGCTATTACAGCCTACATAAAACATGGTAAGACATCATCCTGCAAAAGTAATAGTGGAGGAAAATCAGAATTAAATGACAGAGATGGTCGCACGTTAACGCGAGTTGTGTCAAAACAGCACGAAACTACGGCGGCTAAAGTGACGACAGAGCTCAACAGCCATCATCGAGACCCGTATATATCGACACTGTCTGCCGAGAACTCCACAAAGCGAATATTCATGGGCGAGCTGCTATACCGAAACCATTAGTGACGACAAGCAACGCAAAGGAGCGTAAAACATGGTGTCAGGGCCATAGATCCTGGATGGCTTGTAACAATAATGTACCTATAATAATTTTTTTATGTATTTAGATAAATGTTTCTTTCTGAATTTATGTGAAATAATGTAAATAATTTTTTAGATTTTTTCTTTTCGTGTCATGTTAAAGAAACTGTACACAACTTTTTAAATGAATGTTATTATTTATGTTAGATTTCAAGCGATTTGATAACCAAAAGGAAATGTATTTAATGTTAAAACTATTGTAAAATGTGAAAATTGTAATTTAAACACTTGGTCCATACGTAGGTAATGCATTAGAATATGTGTAGTAGAAAACCTGTGGTGAATACCCTACCTGTAGGGGCGCGGGAAAAGGTGGATGCAGGCGAGTGCGGGAAAACGCACACTGGCGCGGTTCGGCACAACGGGCTCAGTGAAACAGTCGGAGTTGGGCATCGGTCAGAGGAACATGTACTGTACCGAGGAGGCTATCTAGGAAAAGAGGATTCCATTGAGCCTCGGATGGGCCGATTCCGACGACTACTTGGCCTGGCTATATTCTCTGGCACAAAACTGGAAAGATTACGACGCTAAGAAGAATGAAAGTGCCGATACTGTGAGAGCCTTAGCCGTGCTAGTATGTGTGCTGAGCTGCCCGCTATCTCGCTGCCCGCCATCCGCCTCAACGACGTGCACAGGTCAAACATTTATTTCATCTTTAGAAGTGTATCTGTGTGGACCAGTGTTGAAACTGTTCTAACTGTTCAATAATAACGTGACTTTTACCAGAATTGCCTTAGCCATCATTTATCCTTATCATTGACCTAGACAGGGTCCTTTCCGCATATTGTGCAACCCGAGTATCCCGAACTGAAAGTTACAGTTAGTACTAAATTATCTGCAGACCAATCTATACTATAAAGACGTTCAAGGATAGGAGTGCAAATGTAAATGTTAGTAAAGAATATCAGTGTGATCAAATTGAAAGATAAACTTTGAATTGAGCTAGCAATGTTATTTAATTCATTTGAGACTAAAAAAATGTTAGGCTATTAATCCAGAAGCGTGACAAAAGAATAGTAATCCATAGGTTAATAATTTCGAGTGTTAACTAGCTTCCGTATAACGACCATAACAGTTTCAGGGCCCCCCCCATTCTCTTGCCTATTCTTGCACATTTTAAAGTGTACTGATCAGAATTGAACAGTAAAATTAATTTCTATATTAAACCTAAGTGTATTAGTGTTTTTTCCAATTTTAATAGTGACATTGTATGTGTGTTTTCAAAATTGCTGATTCTAGGGTAATCTATGCCCGATTTCAGTCTGATCAATATACAAAGTGCAGCTCGTAGTAATCATTGCTGTGTGGTGTTGTGTAATTTTAGCTCGTACAAATTAGTACAAAAGAAGAAAACCTTAGTTCAGTAGATTCTTTTTGGTTCTAAATTTTGCTATAAAACGCAACATTACTACGTGTCATTATGCTTGTACATGCACATACTTGTACAGGGAAAAACTCACTCAATGCCTAATTAGGCTGGCGACCGTATTATTAATCATTGGTAGTATCTACTGTGTGTACTTCTTGTCCATGAGAACGCGTAATTGTACCTTACTTTTGCTTGACGCCTCACTGTAGTTACTGACTGAATATAAGTCCGAATTGCTTCCATTAGGTACACGCGGTCAACTTATGTACTAAATCCTTGTTTACAAGGTGAAGCCCGTGAACTTATTACAGTACAGGCTTTATTGAGCTAACGCACGTCCGTCAGGGCGGTAGTGTTACAGGCTGATCTGCGGAAACACGTCATATGGTAAAACGAATGAACGTTTTTGTTATTTCCAACACCGGGCCGGGTTTACGTCTGGAGAACGCCAAAAGAAGCCTGCAATCCTGATTGCTTGATTCCAACTGTTAAACATGGAGGTGGAAGTGTGATGACGTGGGTAGCTATATTGTGGTATTCTGCTGGTCCCATCATTACTCTAAAAGTCCATGTTAAAGCCAACGACTATGTGAACGTTTTAGGTGACCAAGTACAGATCGTGGTTCAAATGTTGTTCCCAAAACGATTCCATAAAAATCAAATGGGTCCAAGCACTATGGGACTGAGGTCATCAGTCCCCTAGACTTAGAACTACTTAAACCTAACTAACGTAAGGACATCACACACATCCATGCCCGAGGCAGGATTAGAACCTGCGACCGAAGCAGCAGCACTGTTCTGGACTGAAGCGCCTAGAACCGCTCGGCCACAGAGGCCGGCTGATGCCATATTTCAGGATGATAATGCACCTATTCACACAGCCAGGACTGTGCAATCGTGGTATGAGGAGCATGCATCTGAACTGCAGTTTCTTCCGAGGTCAGTACAGTCACCGGACTCGAGCATTATCGAACTCTTGTGGACGGTATTGGAGCGCAGACTCCGGAGCAGATTTCCACCTCCTTCGTCACTACAGGAGTTAGAAGAGGTTCTGCTGAAGAGTAGCAAAACATTCCACTGGAGACTATACAATGATTATATACCAGTATTCCAAGAAGAATCGCAGCTGTATTACGAGCAAATAGGGATCCAGCCCCTGTATAATGTGTACAAGGGGTCGTGCGGTAGCGTTCTCGCTTCCCGCATCCGGGTTTCCGGGTTCGATTCCCGGCGGGGTCAGAGATTTTTCTCTACCTCATGGTGACTGGGTATTGTGTGATGTCCTTAGGTTAGTTAGGTTTAAGTAGTTCTAAGTTCAAGGGGACTGATGACCATAGATGTTATGTCCCATAGTGCTCAGAGCCACTTGAACCATTTTTGTGTACAAGAACCAAGAGGGAACAATAAGAGTGGAAGACCCAGAACGAAGTGCACGGCTTACGAAGGGCGTAAGACAGGTATCTAGTATTTCTGCCCTGCTCTTCGATCTGTACGTCGAAGAAACAATGACGGTAATAAAAGAAATATTCAAGAGTGTGATTAAAATTTAAGGTGAAATGATATCAGTGTTAAGATTCGCCGTACTATCCTCAGTGAAAATGAAGAAGGATTGCATGAACTGCTGAATGAAATGAACAGTCTAATGTATATGGATTAAGAATAAATCGAAGAAAGACGAAAATAAAGAGAAGTTGAAAAAATAAGACAGCGACAAAATTAACATCAAAATCGGGGATCACGAAGTAAATGAAATTAAGGAATTCTGCTACATAGACATCAAAATAGTCCGTGACGGACGGACAGAAGAAGCAGACTAGCACTGCCAAAAAGGGCATTCCCGGCCAAGAGATGTCAACCAGTATCAAACACAGGTTTTAATTTGAGGAAGAAATTTCTGAGAATGTACGTTTGGAGCAAAACATTGTGTGGCAGTGAGACATAGACTGAGCGAAAACTGGAACAGAGGTGAATCGAAGCATCTGAGATGTGGTGCTACAGAAGAATGTCGAAAATCAGGTGGACTGGTAGGTGTCCAATGAGGAGGTCTCTATAGCATCGGAGAGAAGTGGAATATGTGACAAACAGTGTGAAGAAGAAGGTACAGCATGGTAGGGCATCTGTTAAGACTTAAGAGAATGACTTCCATTGTCCTACAGGGAGCTATAGAGGATAAAAACTGTAGGAGAACACAGAGAAAAGAATACATCCAGTAAGTAATTGAAGATGTATGTCACAAGTCTCAAGTGCTGCTCTGAGGTGAAAAGATTGGCAAAAAAGAAAAAGGAAAGAAAAAAGAAAAGATAGAGCTGCACAGAAAAGCGCGCCGATGAACTTTAATTCACAATACTTCCAGATTGTTGATGCAACAAAGTAAGCAATAAGCAGGAGACGTTCCGTGAAGTTTGGAAATTAGGAAATAGCTATTGTCAGAAGTGAAGACGGAAGATTAAAGTTTAGCGCTCCGCCGATAACGAGGTCATTAGAGACGAACCACAAGCTCGGAAGGAGGGGATGAAAATCGACCGTACACTTTCAATGGAACGAGCCTGGTATTTGCCCGAAGCGGTTTAGAGGATTCGCGGAAATCCTAAATCAGGACGGCCGTATGCATATTTGTACCGGCGTCCTCCAAGGCGCGTGTGTGGTGTGCTGTGCTATCTCGGTAGCTAGCAAAACGGAAGCTGTGGGAGCCGGTTACGAGTCGTATCCGGCTAGCTCACTCGGTAAGCATTTCCCGCGGAAGATAAGGTTCCGAGTCCCAGCAGAGGTTTCAGCTGTCAATCATATCGTTGTGCCGAGCGAGACAGCGGGCACTGCCTGGCTGGCACCGTGGTTGCCGAGCACCAGTCGGACCTATGCAGAGTCTGACCGTCCAAAGCAGTATAAACAGGTGATAGCAAAGTAGAAACAATGTAAAGAATACAGAACACAATCAACTGCAACAAGCGTAACAGTAGACACAAATGTTCTTGGTTTTTCCAACGTAACTGATTTGCACGCATAGTATGACAATTGATTAATGTGCTCAGTATAAGGTGTTACCACCTCTGGCACCAATACAGGCCTGACAACGACGGGGCATGCTCTGAATGATGTCATAGGTCCTATGTTGAGGCAATAACACCCATTCTTCCTGCAGGCATTCATCTTGGAGAGTGGCTAGTGCATGCTGACGTGATGAAGCTCGTCTCCCTTGTGCATCCCAGACATGCTTCACGGCTTTCAAATAGGGAAGGCGAGCAGGCTACGCCATGCGTGCAATATCTTCCATTTCCAAGAAAGCGTCAGTCACCCATGCTCTGTAAGGTCGAGCATTATCGTCCATCAGTACGACGTCTGGGCCCCACAACACGTCGCAACAACCACGAAAAAGGCTACAAATGGTTCTAAGCACTATGGCAATGAACAGCTGAGGTCATCAGTCCCCTAGACTACTGTAATCTAACGTAACCTAAGGACATCACACACATCCATGCCTGAGGCAGGATGCGAACCTGCGACCATAGCAGCAGGGCGGTTCCGGCGTGAAGCGCCTAGAACCGCTCGGTCACAGCGGCCGGCGCAACAACCGCACCTGAGGTCCCAAGATCTCGTCACGATACATGACAACAATTAAACCTTGCCGATTCACCTGTACAGTTTCCTGAAGAGATGTTCGAATGGCCAACATAATCCCTGCCCACACCATTAAGGATCATGTTCGATATCGGTCTCTCTTGGCAATGTTTGGGATCCGAAATCGTGTTCCACGTGCCCTCCAGATGCGAATCCGTAGAAAATCACTCTCCAGACCAAATCGGGAGTCGTCTGTGGAAAAGAACATTGGCCCAACGTTCGACCGTCCAGGTGGCTTGTTGATCCAGGTGGCATAGTGACGGCTCCACTGTAGACGTTCCGTTCAGTGAACAGACGCCAGAGGTTAACGGACTGTTGGTCTCCTACAATAAAGGTCACTCTTCTGAAGCCTTCTGGCCCGCCGCTGTGGCCGAGCGGTTCTAGGCGCTCCAGTCTGGAATCGCGCGACTGCTACGGTCGCAGGTTCGAATCCTGCCTCGAGCATGGATGTGTGTGATGTCCTTAGGTTAGTTATGTTTAAGTAGTTCTAGGTTCTAGGGGACCGATGACCTCAGAGGTTAAGTCCCATAGTGCTCAGAGCCATTTGAACCATTTTTGAAGCCTTCTGTACGCAGTTTTCCTCGATACAACACGTCCAGGGGATGCTTCGAGGGCAGATGCCAGTTGCAGTCCGGCATTAAAGAGGTACCATCATGCACTTATAGCCAAATAACGGTTCACTGTGTTGTCACACGTGGTCGGCCCTGTCCTCGTCTGGGGGATACAGTTTCGGTCTCTACAAACAGCCGCCTCATCCGAGAAACAACAGAACGTTTCACATTAAGCCATCAAGGCACAACAGTCTCTTGTTTCCATTCTTTCCATGACCCTCCTCCACAGCAGAGAGAGTGTAGGCATCTCCTCTGTGCCACACTGCACCGTCTGTGATAGTGTACACACCGATTGTGGATGAGGGACTACCCTGAAACACCGCCCCGTTTGGTAGGTACCGTGACGTCATTCCTGTCGTGATTTTCCGTTGATCTGATGTCACCTTCCGTGCAGAACACAATCGTAATTAAATCTGTTGACAGTTTGTATGATTATATCGTGAATTAGATGCAGAATGGGGAAATAGCAGCTTGTTGCTTCAATTTTGGTCTATAGTGTATATCGATGGAGTGAAAAATATCGAAATTTGATATATCGATACCTTTGGCCCATCCCCACCAGGCGCCGCCAATACTTTGAAGGCCGACGCTACCGCTGGGTGCCGATCTGGATTATTTATATCGAAGAAGCCTCCACAATACGAGATAATCGACAAAGAGCGTCACTCACGCGGACCGGAGATGGCTGGAGAATGAAGACGAGTTGTGATGAGGAGAGCACCACTAGTGGCGGGCCGTGGCTGAGCGTGTGGGGAGGCGGTGCGAGACAGCTGGCAGGCGGCGCTACGGGCTGCCGCGGCCCTGGCCACGGTGCCGGCGACGGCAGATGCGCCGCCCCGGGCTCCGCGGCGCCGCTCCCATAATCCCACGCGCCGACTTGTGCCCCGCGCTGCATCAAAGCAGCGCGCGAGCGAATTTTATCGGCCTCTATTGAAGATGCGCGTCCCCCGGTGTTTACTTTGGGGATCACGGGAGCCCTTTTTGTTCGGCGGCGGGCCGTCGCTCCCTCCGCCACCAGCCGCCGCCGCCGGGGGATTACACGCGCGGCCGCTCGATAGCACGGCCATCCTTCCCTCCCTCCTTCCCGCCGTCTCGCTCTTCATTCGCGACAACGCTGCCAACAGGGGGCCGCTCACTCCCCACTCGTTTCTTACAGTATATGACGTTCAGTTGCCACAGTAACGCAGTCTTCGATCTCGGGCGAGACAGCCGCCAATGTTTCAAGTGGGCGACACCCGTACGTGCCAACTGAGAAAGTGCTCAAAATCAGTTTGGTACCAATCACGAATGTACTCTTAGATCGAAGAGGGCTAGAATAAACATTATTGCCGGCCGGTGTGGCCGTGCGGTTCTAGGCGCTTCAGTCTGGAACCGCGTGACCGCTACCGTCGCAGGTTCGAATCCTGCCTCGGGCATGATGTGTGTGATGTCCTTAGGTTAGTAAGGTTTAAGTAGTTCTAGGTTCTAGGGGACTGATGACCACACATGTTAAATCCCATAGTGCTCAGAGCCATTTGAACCAGTCAATAAAGATTGTTTATATGAATCCGTGGTGTCTGTTGGCTCTGAGCACTATGGGACTCAACTGCTGTGGTCATAAGTCCCCTAGAACTTAGAACAACTTAAACCTAACTAACCTAAGGACATCACACACAGCCATGCCCGAGGCAGGATTCGAACCTGCGACTGTAGCGGTCGTGCGATTCCAGACTGTAGCGCCTTTAGCCGCTCGGCCACTCCGGCCGGCCGTGGTGTCTGTTCTTTCGGACACGTCCACCACCTTCAGTGCTGATGCACAAATACGTCCGGTCTTCAGAGGAGATCTCAAAGTAGCGAGCATGGAGCACAGAGATGAGGATTGCGGATACGTGGCGCTAGGTGGGAATGTGCGTCGACTGGGAGGCGGGTTGAGACAGTCAGCAAGGGGGATAGACACTGTGTCCAGGTGGAGCAGCGGTTAACGCAACTGCCTAGTAAGTAGAAGATCCCCGGTTCGAATCCCAGTCTGGCATACGTTTTCACTCGTCGCCGCTGATGTCGCATTATGTTATGTTAATCGGGGATCTAGAAACGACGGAGAGGCTCCGTCCCCGCCCCCGCCGCAGTGGTCCGCAACCCCACGACGACTACCGCAGTCCACTTCATCCCTCCGCCGCCCCAGACAGAACCCAGGGTTATTGTGCGGTTCGTTCCCCGGTGGACCCCCCACGGAACGTCTCATGCCAGATGAGTGTAACCCCTATGTTTGCGTGGTAGAGTAATGGTGGAGTACGCGTACGTGGAGAACTTGCATGCGCAGCAACTGCCGACATACTGTAGCTGAGGCGGAATAAGGGGAACCAGCCCGCATTTGCCGAGGCAGATGGAAAACCGCCTAAAAACCACCCACAGGCTGGCCGGCTCAACGGACCTCGACTCAAATCCGCAGGGCTGATTCGTGACGGGGACCAGACGCTCCTTCCCGCCCGGAAAGCCGTGCGTAGACCGCAGGGCCAACCGGGCGGGCGATGTCACATTAAATCCCGATTGTATCTGACATCAATAATTTCTTCCCTTTCGTCTGCTTTCACCACCCTCCATCTTCAAGTTACATGATAAACATTGTTGTTGCGGCTTTCCATCTGAAGATTGGTTACATCTCCCTCTCCACGCTAGTCTGTATGCAGGCCTCTTAATCTCTGTTTAACTGCTGGAATCTACGTCCATCTGAGCTTCCTTAATGTATTCATGCTTCGATCGCCAATTCCCTTTGCAGTCCCCCTCCCCACCTAAAAAATTACCTTTCTTCTTTGTTCTAGCGTTCATCCTATGTCTTCACGGGGTTTGTATATTAATTTCTGAATTTAGTAATGTTAGTGGTAGAGAGTGGCGTGTGCTCTTCCTGTATCCCCTATCCCCCTCCCCCCCCCCCTCCCCGCCCCTTCTCTGCCTCTCGTCACCACCGGCATGAAATTTGTGTACCCCATCTGTATGCATTTAGTGTTGTTCTATGTGAAAGTATGCGAATGTTTTCTAAATATTTATGAATCGTGTAACCGACGCAGGACCAGGCTTCCAGCTTGGTATTCATTTATTAGGATCTTAGAAACCTCGTAACGCAGATCCAGAAGTTTGTAGACATGACTGTCACAGAATCGACGGAGTACCTGGTGGAGACCATCCACTCGGCTCCAAATCAAAGGAACACGATCGACTCTGGGTACGATGCTGCAGATTGTGAGCTCTGCTTGCATCCCACGTCACGGTCAGAAAGTCCGCCCCTCGCAGCTGAATGACAGCCGGCACGGTAGCTCAGCGCGTTCGCTCGGAGAGCTGGTTGGCCTCTGTAATAAAAAAAACTGAGTGGACGGATCAACAAACGAACTTTAACAAATGTCATTTGACGTCCACAATGACCAACCACAACCGCAACGAACAAAACGAAAAAAAAATGTTATCAGCGCGACAGAACGTCAATCCTTAGGGACCGAGTTCGATTCCCGGCTGGGTCGGAGATTTTCTCCGCTCGAGGACTAGGTGTTGTGCTGTGCTAATCATCATCATTTCATCCCCATCGACGCGCAAGTCGTCGAAGTGGCGTCAGATCGAAAGACTTGCACCCAGCGAACGGTCTACCCGACGGGAGGCCCTAGTCACACGACATTTACATTTTACGGTCAGAAAGAAAGAAAGAAAGAAATCAAATCATGCAAAGTACACTTCACTCTTGATTTTACCCTTAATCTGATGTATGCAACGACCATAACTTAGTTGTAATGCAGTACAAACTACAACGAATAAGTAATTGCAAATTCAAAGTAAAAAATGAAAAATCTACGACAGCTGCATTAAAAAATTTAGTAGCAGAGAAAACTATAGAAAGGCCCTGAAGTTCTAGCTGAAAGACAGTGTAAGTCAGACAACAAACTACTGTTAGGAAAAACTAAAAAAAGGCAATAATAACTGCAGAAAATGACATAACTGATCCTCCACAAATCGAACCCAGGAAGTGATGGGTAAATGGTGACAGTAGCATTAATAGAACAAAGAAGATATTTCGAAGAGAAAAACTAGACAATTACGAGTGTGATTCGCGCACAGTATTCTTATTTTTGCATACAGATGACAATAATAATAATACTGTAATTTCGTGGGGTTCAAAGGCTGGTTCAAGTCTTTCTAGTGGACGATGCTTCAGCGACCTGCGTGTATCTGACATACACCAGTTATCCAACGGGGGAAAGGGCACCTACAGTTGCATGATGCGTGGGTGTTAATGTTTATATTGCCTAATAACATTGGTTAGAAAATGCCTTATTCGCGGTATCCGCTTACAAGTATAACTACTGTGACTGCATAGCAAATATGCAACTACTAATACTTTGTTCCGTTTGTAGAAAATGTGGATCCTAGTAATTCGAAACGCGATACGTATCATTTGTTTGCTGGGAGAGAAAATACCATCGGATGAAAGGACACAGATTTGTTGGAAGCTCAGTATATATACAGGAAAACGTGGTAGTGGACGTGGAACACAAAAGTGAGAATAAGGCAAATCCACAGAAGCCTCTTGTGGCAAAACTGATAGACGCTGGAGCGAAGTATGGCACCTCTGTAATCCTCCAGGATTGAGAGATGCAAGCCTTACTTGTTGATTCAACGCACATAATTAAGAATGGAGATCAGATACAGTTCGGTTTGCATGGGATCTGTGGAAGTTGAAATACAAATCCATTGCTGTGTCAGTAGAAGAGCAACGAGATGTCGAGGCATGGTATCTAAATTGGGAGGTCATATAGTTGATACCTAGTCTTCACCTTGCATACACCTCGCAATATGCAGCATCACTTTGACAGTTAAAGCAGTCTTCACACATGCTGATGGGAAACCAATAGCTATACGAGAAAAGAGGAACAAGGATTTGTTGTCAGCTGAAGCAAACCTACCGCTTCCAAATTATGAAGAGTTCATTCCACCACTTAGAGAAACCACACTCAAGAAAAATGGAGTTCCATTCAAAGTTAACGAGAAAAGGAAAACTGTTTTCAGGGAAAAGAAGTTTTTGTTTTTTACCAGAGCACATTGTAACCAACATCAATGTATTGTGTTGGCTACAGGTGGAACTCCGGTTTGAGTAGAAGGCGACAGAGTACCGAAACTCATTTTACCGGATATAATTGTTAAACAAGTTGCTGACTGAAGTTCGCAGACTTCACAAATGCCCGTTTTTGTGCTGACTACATAAACTATCAGCAGGTGTCATGTAGCAGACATTTACTTGTGAATGAAACTAGCTTAGCTATTTTACATTGTTCGCTGGAGAAACGTAGCAATCAAACATTCAGGTTTGCATCTAATCTGTTACAAGGATGTAAAAGAACACTGATCTAAGGCTCATCTGAACCAGTATTGGCACTGGAGACCCAAGAAGGAGAAGCAGTTTGTGGTAAAATTAAAACCTTTTCTAGTAAGCCATTTGAAAGAAAAGATAAATAATACTAGCAACTGAAACAAATGAGAAAGACTGTGAAAGTACTTCAAGAGTGGCACAAAGGTTTGAGAATGACAGACATCACAATGCAGGTCATTGGATATCACAGCTCCAAAGCAAGTATCATTTGTAGACCACATGCAACGCTGCAAAAGGAGAACAGGATTTACCTTTATCAAATAAAATACGGCCTTTGCACAGTCACTTCAAGAGGCGATCCGATGAAGACCTTGCTCCATGTAGAGTAAAAATTCAACATCTAGGCATCGCTGGAGGTCATGATACTGCTGACCTGTTCGCATTTGCTTCTGGTGAAGAGGGAAAAAGAAAAGATTTATTTTCGTTTACTTTTAATGAAGGCCATTACAGAGAAGACTTGGTTGCATTTGCTTCTGATAAAGAAGAAAAAAGAAAAGAGTAAGATTTATTTTCGTTTACATTTGATATAGAGGAAGAAATAAAATAGGGAGATTTATTTGCGTTTTCTTTTGAACATAACACAGGTGAAAACTTAAAAAAAACTCAGAAACGCTCGTCTACCGCATTAACGTTCTGCTACTCACATTGGAGTCAAGGATTTAATTTTGTGTGAAACAGCGACACGTTCCTTCAACAAATCACATTAAAATGATGGAAGTAATGATATAGCTAATGAGGAAGAGCATTATCCATGAGCATACCAGCCTTCACAGAAACCAAAAAGAATTAGGTAGGTTTTACTAATTAGATTGACTCAAAAACTTTATAATGCTTTGTATGAAAAATGTCACTGCAGTGTAAGAAATAAAAAATTCTGCAAAAAATGTCCTTGTGGTACCTCAGCTGGTAGAACAGTGGACTGTAGCGGAGGATTCACAGTCACCAGCAGGCCGCTGGTCCCCCCCCCCCCCCCCCCCCCCACCAAAAAAACACACAATTTAATATGGACTCTTGAAGTCGTTAGAAGGTGAAGGTTGCATTAAACGAAGACTGAAAGACGCGTAGTCTGGCTTGGATTCAATCAAGTTGCTTCCTCTCCGTTTCCATGCACGTGCTTCAATACTAGACCACCAGCCCCGACGTGTATATTTATAGCTCATTTATAGGTTCTTGTTAATGGATCTGCTACTGTCAAAATATATTGCTTTGCTAGTATTAGTCGTAGGAAAGAGGAAATTTTATCAAAAGTCAATGAACGCGCGATTGGACGATGGAATATGCGGCAGCTGGCAGAGTGTTGAAACAGTCGACAGCTAGTAGGCTAGGAAATGCAAACTTGGCACTCGCGAGCGCAGTGCTGCGATGGCGCTGTTGAACGCACGAATTGCTTTGTGTGAAGCAACAACGAGGCAGCAAACCGCCGCCTTGCTTAAAGTCATTGCGATGTGAGGTGAGGAACTGGGCCAGAGCCAAGGGAAGAGTTGTAGATGGCTGACGTTTCGGAATTTATCCCTGGCATAGTTTCTGTCTCTCTTAACACTACGTCAGAAGCGAGGGTTCAAATGGTTCAAGGGGCTCTGAGCACTATGGGACTTAACATCTAAGGTCATCAGTCCCCTAGAACTTAGAACTACTTAAACCTAACTAACCTAACGACATCACACAAATCCATGCCCGAGGCACGATTCGAACCTGCGACGGTAGCGGTCGCGCGGTTCCAGACTGAAGCGCCTAGAACCGCTCGGACAGCCCGGCCGGCTCAGCCGCTACGCCTCGGCAGGCAGCGACCGGGAGAGCGGCGAGCTGCCTTGTTGCCACCAGCAGCGGCGTCGGCATAGCGTTGGCATACCAGGATTTGCTGAGCCGGCTGGACTCGTGGGACAGCGAGCGGGCGGCACACCGACGCTCCGCTGCACTCTCTGAAGCTCTGTAAATGATGAGAATAAAGTAACGCCATAAAATACCGCTGTATCACTCTGCACTGCCCCATGACGCTATTGAATTTTCTCGGACTCCTGACGAAAGGTGGCCGTGGGTCGCGGCTTTAGCTCGGCCATCTGGAGTCCCGGTTTCGACCATCCCCACAACCACACAACAATATGACTACATGGCCATATCTTTTGATTGCAAGGCTTAGAAGAGAGAATTTTTAAAACTGCTATGGGACTGTAGGCATTAGTATGTGACAAATGTAAATAATAGAGTTCATTTTTAATTTTATTGGCAGATCTAGATTTCAACTAGAAACTAGCCACTCTCAATGCATTATCATTTTTGATCAAGGTATGTAATGCCTGTTGGTCGGGCTTCATCCACAGTTCATTGAGTGTTCAATGAACCATGGATGAAGCCCGACCAACAGGCATTACATTGATAAAAAGTGATAGTGCATTGAGAATGGCTAGTTTCTAGCTGAAATCTAGGCCTGCCAATAAAATTTAAAAAGCACGACTGATAGCTGAAATCTATTATCTACAAGTGAATATAACAGTCGCTGAGTGCAACAGCCATCTGAATGGAAGGTAACCTGATAAATGTGATACATTTACGCGTTCCTGATGAAAATTGGTCTTAACAGACGGGCAAACAGACGGACTTAGAGATCATTCAGTTTCTACCGACTGAGGTACGAAGCCATAAAAATGAGTCAGAACACATCGACTAAGAAAGTTAACAGAGAATCAAGAAAATCTAAAGAAGAATGGCTGGAAGCCATATTTGAGGAAATTGATGAAAACTTCAAACAACGTTTCTGCGACGCCATATCCTTGTACCACACAGAGTGCATTAAGCAGCTCACCTCAGTTTATACAGCAGGGTGCTACAAAAAAGATCCGACCTATTTCACATTCTACATGAATGTGGGTAGAAACTTCGTCAGTACTGTTTATCGCCCACGTTTCACTTCCATACTACATTCCGCACGACTCTTTTCAAATGCGGGTTCGTGACACTAACGTTTTTGTCTCTTTCGTAAATCTTTTCTTGATAACGCCAGTCAACATTTTATATCCTCGCCGCTTCTGTCTCCGTAAGTTATTTTGCTGCCCCAGTAGCAAAACTCACCTGTGTGGAATACACTCCGTTAACCATATTTAGTTTTGCTGATTTTTGTGTTAGAAACCTGTTTGATACGTACTTGTTATTGTCTGTCTTCTTTGTTGCTTGTCCGCCCTGATAGCTGAGTGGTCAGCGCGGCGGTCTGTCACGCCAAGGGGCCCGGATTCGATTCCCGGCTGGGTCGGAGATTTTCTCTGCTCCAGGACTGGGTGTTGTGTTGTCCTCATTATCATTTCATCATCATCAGTGGAAGGCAACGGGAAACCAACACTGGAATTACTTCTCTAGACGCTCATCCGGTGGACCTCTCTGACGAGGCTTACCCCATGACAAGACCTGCTGTAAGGCAGAACACAAAGAAGTTTCTTTGTTGCTTATCCCGAAGGTGAATATTATCAACTATCATTTCGAAAATGCGAATATTCGTTCCTCGTATAATCGGTTGTAAAAAGTACCGTGATAAAAATCGTCTCCGGTTGGTTGCCTCAGCGGATTCTATACACGCTCATGGTAATAGAAAGAATAGCCTGGTGCCTGAGTAGATTTGCTTTATCTCAGTTGGCTCTTCTACGAAACAGCCGACACACGATATGAGGAAGCTGGTCGAAAATATGGCAATTACATTAATTGATATCCGTATATTATTATGTCCGTCGCCGTAGGTGAGTGGTTCAGTCTGCCTAGTCTGCCTTCGACAGTGGTGACGTGATCACACCTTGTTTGCTTCTTGCCTGTTGTGCTGCTTGCGAAGCAACACGCGTTTGGTTACTTCCGCTTAGTTTCGTGTTCGAATTCATCAACCATCATGGCGTTTTCCTATCACCAAGCCACTGTTAAATTAATGTTTCCTTTGAATCATGAGCGGCCAAAAGTGTCTCCCGCAGCAAGATGTTCTCGGAATTCATTTTTCGGTCCAAGTGACCAAATTTCTTACAATGCCTGCAACGTTGCTGTCCGAAATCTCTTTGTACATGACTCTTCTGTTCACACCGAAAACAATTTATGTCTTTACTAAATACTGCCCAACGTTCATGTGACCTAACCAGTGGCCGGCCGCTGTGGCCGAGCGGTTCTAGGCGCTTCAGTCCGGAAGCGCGCGACCGCTACGGTCGCAGGTTCGAATCCTGCCTCGGGCATGGATGTGTCTGATGTCCTTGGGTTTAAGTAGTTCTAAGTTCTAGGGGACTGATGACTTCCGATGTTAAGTCCTATAGTGCTCAGAGCCATTTTCCTCTAAAGATGATGCAATATCCATTGCTTTACTCAAACTCTTAGGAAATTCCAGACGAGTCTTTCTTGACATTTCCGGTTGTAACCTCCTCAAAAATGCATCAAGAGCCTTCTTCTCTGCTTCCCGCAAAATTACCGAATTAACCCTACCATGATTCGTGACCTCATAGGCACCTACATTGATTTTGTGAATACGATAGGCGAAACTTTCAATTTATTCATCCTGCTTACCGAAAAATCTAGTATTTTGTTTCCGACAACATCTTATCATGTTCTTCTTCCAATATCTCTCTATTAACACATCTTGAAAATCCTCAAATGTTTTAGCCTCCCTCGCATTCTCATTACACATCTCCCGTTAATTTCAGTCTAGCAACACGTTGCAAATGGCCCAGTTTGGCGGTTGCAGTCAAATTGTCAAGAAAGGTAAAACCATCTTCCCCCTGTTTCCCTGAAAAAGGGGTAACCAATCCCGCAGCGGTGCCATCCAGGCTGGATAGGTTGGGATGTGAGTGCTCCCTCTTCGCCGCTCTGAGCTTATTTACCACTAACTGTAATTTATCTATCTGATAAGTTGCTTGATAACTTCAGCGGCTGAAAGTTCCTTCACCATGATTACAACTTAATCAACAGGAAAGTATATCCAAAGAATACAAAAAATGATCGAGGAAAAAGATAGAAAAAGGGACAACCCAATAGGCTCTAAACAAAAATAACCGAAATCGGCACTCACTTCCTTTGCTGCGTGGCACACCATCGCTGTAGGTGACGCCTAACTCCACGGGATCCGTCCTCCTCAAAGCCTCAGCAGTCCTCCTGACCACAGTGTAAGAGAGTCGTGCTAACAGGCACTGCCCGTCGCCGGGTAGAACGTGGGTTCTCTGCTGGGCGTGAGAAGAGGATGGTGGGAGTATGTCCACCGATGGCTGATGACAGAATAACAACATTTATTGTTCAACTGTTGTGGGCTCTCTGGGCGAGGTTTGCTTCCGCTCCTAACATTCTCAGCGGCGACGAAGGTGGGAGGCGGACGCACACACACGCGCTGACTGTGGCAACTGTAGCTGCGCTGGCGTAGCCGCCTCAGTGGCGGCGCTATGGTCTTGCTTGGTAGTACTGCGGCGGCTGGAACCTCGGGCCGTGGGCTTCTGTTGTGATCACGGCTGGGGGCTGGAGGTGGGAGGGGGGGGGGGGGGGCGACGGCAGTGGAACAGCTCAGTGCCTGCCTCAGCCTCAGCGACCATCCCTCCCTGCGACTGTGGTGTCTGTGTGGGCCGGAGTCCCCTCAGCTCCTGCCCTTGTCATTGCGTTTGTGAAGGCATCATCCCAGGACGATGGTGACAGTATTACCACAACGAACCCCAAACGATGATTCCCATGACCTGTCGACAACGTCCGACGATAGTTACCGCTGTGGCACCACTCTGGCGCCTCCTAGGCGATGATTTGCATTACGATGGTGACTGTAATGATGACTGCGATGACAGTGATGACTCCGAATTGGTGGCAGAGCTAAGTGACACAGGCTCTGCATCATTCCAACGCCTCACGACTTACATTGACGACGAGCTAGTCCTTAAATATGCCTTTCCACAACTGACGTGCGCGGTTCTTCTTCCCCAGTAGCCGGTGAAATGTTCTAGCGTTCCTCGGCTGGCATAACTGACCCTATTACTACCCTTGACGCTGGTACCCTGGTTTGCGTCCTCTGTTGGCCGGTGACACAGCGTTCCATTTCGTGTAGCTTAACTCAGCACTCCACCGACCCACTTGTGTCACGGTACCCTATCATCTGCGACGAGGCTGCCTGGTGCACTCATTCGAAATCAGTCAGCACCAGAGTCGACTCCTGTCGTCGACACGATGGACGTTTTGCCTGTACCTCCTAAACTGCTGCCAAAGGCAGTACTAGCGGACAGTGGCGATTAGCAGGCGCAAGCCGTTGGTTGTTGATCATGGAGCTGTGCGTAGCTCCGTTTCCTGCCATCTGGCCGCATGTTGGACAACAGCCGTCCGTCATCCGACAAAGAAAAGTATGCTAGGAAGCAACGGTCACCGAGTAAACAGAAACGACAGATAGCACACCTCCTGATGACTGCCTGGATCGGATGTGTGCACACGATGACGACCCTCTCACCAATGATGTACTGTTATTTGACTCCCTGCAACTGGATGAAGCAACATCTCCCTCAATTTCTAATCAGCACTCGCCTGCAACCGATGTGGTTGCCCCCTTTTACTGTTTGACCCTATCTGTGGGTGCACCTCTGATAGTGTTCCACTGAACCAGCCTGGTGGACATCCGTCTCTTGGCAGACGACGTCGATGCTGAGGATGAATATTCTGGAGATGTACAGTACGATAGACCCACCTGACAAGTTCGGCTCCCTAACCATTGCAGTGATGTGCCCTTACACAAGGGCCTGATGGGGAGCTTCCTGTGCTTTCTCCTTATTTGCAACACTCGTATTCCTAACGATGGCAGATTTTCAAACTCATCGCATAGCCACAGGCAGTAACACTACCAGTCTTGTCTGCCATAAACTGGCATTACTCCATGACATGCTGTATGCTGCTAACGTTGATCTTGTACTTCTTCAGGAGGTGCGTTGCAACCTTTTGCACTCCCCATTGCTTTATGGAATACATCTCCCATAGTCTCCCATGTTTCTACTACTGGCGATCCTCTTGTATTGCTGGTATGCTCGGTGATGTGCTGTCTAACTCCCAGATGCCACAGGTATGGCTCTCACGTTTGCTGGCGTCAGGATCATCAACGTCTACGTGTCATCTGGTTTGGGTCACTGCAGGGAACGTTCAACTTTCTTCTCAGGAGTGGTCATGCCTCTCTTCCTGGGATGACAGGATACCTTAATCACGGTAGGTGACGTCAATTCCCCACAAGTGCTCAGAGACCAGATGCCACGTCACCCTCCGTGTACAGTGCTAGAGGCAGTTGTTCAGCACCTCAGCCTTGTGAACTCTTGCGAGCATGTTCATGGTAATCGTCCAGGGTTTATGCATTTCACTGGCCATTTTTCCAGTCGCTTCGTTCGTGTTAGTGTCTCCTGTAATATTGTCAGTGGGGTGCAGGCTGCAGAAGTCTAGCCCACTGTGTTTTCTGACCGTGACCCATATATCTGTGCAATAAGTCTCTGCTGCCAAAGCGTGTGGCGCAGCTGGAGACCATGCAAACAAAAAATAATTCATATTACTTTACCCAACTGCTGGCAGCTCATCGAGACTACATGGGTAGCTTGTTGTCGATGCTGTGATTCATATCAGTATGTCTGGTCATGGTGGGTCCTTTGCAGGGAGCCAGCTCTCCATAAGGCCTTGACTGGTTACAAAGGGGAGGTTTCGGCGTGGTGCTCATGAATCCAGGATTCCTATTTCACCATTCTCTAGGAATATACTACGATGCCGTATTCACCAGAGCATCAGGCAATGGTGAATCATGCCAAGGCACAGCTCACTACCGTCTCTCGGCTCACCTGGAAGAAAGTATGGTCAGGGCACGCGCACACCATGGGTTAGCCCAGGAGCGTCCGTCTATGTACCACATGATGGCCGAATAGTGCCACCATCGGAGGACTATGATTAATGTTCTTATTACTGATTATGGGCGGCGCTTAGATATCCAACATGATATAGATCTGTGTTCCACACGCATTATGTTATGCTGTACTCTGCAAAACGTCATGACCCTGCCAGCGTCATAGTGATGTCCTGACTGGCTCGGTTCCTGGGCATGTAACGATGGATCTGCTTGCAGGAGTCACCGAGGACAAGATGCTATTTGGGTGGGTTCTATGACCAAGTCGCCTCTTTTATCTGACATTTCGTACCCTACATGCGCAGGTTCGGATGGATTTGTGGGGACCTTATGCTGCCTGTCGTGCAAATTCCAGATGGTTTCCTCGATGGTGCCCTCATTCCTATCCACAAGTCTCAATGTACATGACAGAGATGCAGCTATCGCCACCTGACGTTGCTCAACAGCGACACGAAGAATTTTACCCAGCTGATGGCTGCACAGTTTAAACAGATAGCCTGCTATGTGGTTTTTCCGCATTAAACCTCTTTGGAAGGTGCCAGTAACATCCACACTGCCCTCTGTCACTATCGAGTCATAATTGCTCTTTGCCACCCTCGTGGTATGCCCGGACTTTCGGCCACTCTTGACTTCATCCAGGTGTTCCACCGGGTCGATCATAGCTATCTGAAAGGGGTGTCCCGCAATATGGAATATCCTAATGCTACCGTCGACGTCCATCGCAGATCAGCGTTCCGTGCACTCTACAATGGCCGTCTCACTCCTCTCATCTTGTCTGTCGTTCAGTGCATTCAGTGCGTCAAGGCTGCCTGCTCACTGCACTGTCGTATGCTTTTGCCATGGGACCGTTGCTCTGTGGCCTCCATCAAAGCTTGTCCGAGATGTCTCTTGGTGGTCATGGGGCCGGCCGGAGTGGCCGCGTGGTTCTAGGCGCTTCAGTCTGGAACCTCGTGACCGCTACGGTCCCAACTTCGAATCCTGCCTAGGGCATTGATGTGTGCGATGTCCTTAGGTTAGTTAAGTTTAAGTAGTTCTAGGGGACTGATGACTTCAGATGTCAAGTCCCATAGGGTTCAGAGCCATTTAAACCGTTTTTGGTGGTCATGTATTCATCTGCACTGCTTATGCAGATTGTATCCTCGTTCTCTGTAGTGGTGCTGAGGTCAGGGGCTTCGGTTGCCATCTGTGGCAAAGTTATTGATAGCTGCCTTAACGTCCACAAATCGAGCTATAGGTGCGGGGTTCCTGCGTACATCGCTGCTCCATTGCGTGGAGCTCCAACTGCACGTTGCTTAGGACACGATTTCGCAAGTGATCTGTAGCGCGCGGTTGCCCTCAACTGCCGGCGCCTTCTGTCCCAATTACGAGCAGGCCTCCTAGATTATAATTCCAATCCCAAAGACAGCAGTGTTGACAGATGTGAAAATTACCGAACTATCAGTTTAATAAGTCACAACTACAAAATACTAACGCGAATTCCTTACAGACGAATGGAAAAACTGGTAGAAGACGACCTCGGGGATGGTCAGTTTGGATTCAGTAGAAATATTGGAACACGTGAGGCAATACTGACTCTACGACTTATCTTAGAAGAAAGATTAAGGAAAGGGAAACCTACGTTTCTAGCATTTGTAGACTTAGAGAAAGCTTTTGACAATGTTAACTGGAATACTCTCTTTCAAATTATAAAGGTGGCAGGGGTAAAATACAGGAATCGAAAGGCTATTTACAATTTGTACAGAAACCAGATGGCAGTTATAAGAGTCGAGGGGCATGAAAGGGAAGCAGTTGTTGGAAAGGGATTGAGACAGGGTTGTAGCCTCTCCCCGATGTTATTCAATCTGCCTATTGAGCAAGCAGTAAAGGAAACAAAATAAAAATTCGGAGTAGGTATTAAAATCCATGGAGAAGAAATAAAAACTTTGAGGTTTGCCGATGACATTGTAATTCTGTCAGAGACAGCAAAGGACTTGGAAGAGCAGTTGAACGGAGTGGACAGTGCCTTGAAAGGAGGATATAATTGAACATCAGCAACAGCAAAACGAGGATAATGGAATGTAGTCGAATTAAGTCGGGTGATGCTGAGGAAATTACATTAGGAAATGAGACACTAAAGTAGTAAAGAAGTTTTGCTATGAAAGTAACTGATGATGGTCGAAGTAGAGAGGATATAAAATGTAGACTGGCAATGGCAAGGAAAGCGTTTCTGAAGAAGAGAAATTTGTTAACATCGAGTGTAGATTTAAGTGTCAGGAAGTCGTTTCTGAAAGCATTTGCATGGAGTGTAACCATGTATGGAAGTGAAACATGGACGATAAATAGTTTGGACAACAAGAGAATAGAAGCTTTCGAAATGTGGTGTTACAGAAGAACGCTAAAGATTAGATGGGTAGATTACATAATTAATGAGGAGGTATTGAATAGAATTGGGGAGAAGTGGAGTTTATGGCACAACTTGACAAGAAGAAGGGTCCGGTTGGTAGGACATGTTCTGAGACATCAAGGGATCACAAATTTAACGTTGGAGAGCAGCGTGGAGGGTAAAAATTGTAGAGGGAGACCGAAAGATGATTACACTTAGCAGATTCAGAAGGATGTATGTTGCAGTAAGTACTGGGAGATGAAGAAGCTTGCACAAGATAGAGTAGCATGGAGAGCTGCATCAAACCAGTCTCAGGACAGAAGACCACAACACAACAACAACAACAACACTCCTCGATCATCGTTTACGAGCCCTCTACCTTCTGTAACTGACCAAATACGTTGATGCATATATTTTGACGTTACATATCCTCACGTCGCAAAGACACTCCCCATCCCGCCATCCATGCTAGTGGCATTGGGTTCATATATTTGCTACAGCAGTTGTTCAAGATATGGTATCCGCGGTGCAGAGGCGGTATAGGCCTGTATTATGTCACAGGCAGAGCGATAGCCCTTTTTGTCTGCTCTCAAATGGTACTGTGGCGCCGTTGTCTCATGTACCTTACCAGCCTGTTGCTGGAGGCCCTTGCACCACACTCCCTCTCAGCGCGTATCCTGTTTTCGGATGTCACCCCGCCCTTCCTTTACTTCCGCCACTTTTTCCTTGAAATGAGCTATGTCCGTACTGCAACACTGCCATAGTGCTTCATGACCACGAAGGCGATCTATGGTTTTCTTCAGCAGAATAGGACACCAAATGTGACTGAGAGGGAGCATCTCCACGTCGACTGGCATGCCTCTGGCGATCGGTGTGCGCTCCTTGACTTGCTACTGACGTCCAATCTACATAGTATCTTACGGCCAATGGGAAGCAAGTGTGCCGGTCAAGCCTTCATAGGATTCGCCTCGCACACATCCCGTTGTGTGTCACCTGTGATGTTCTGGACGTGGACAAGCACCCCCCTTATGTGCGGATCGGCGAAAGGTGACTGGTTATTGGTGCGACAGATGGTGGCCTCAATTACTCGTACGACTCCACAACAGATACTTCCTGATATGCTCCTCTTTCCAGACTCAGAATACTTTCCACAAACGAAGATGAACTCCGTGAAATGGGTTTGTGGCCACGTAGTTCACTAGTTGTTTGCTGATGGCTAGTTAGTTCGTTACGTGTTCCACTGATTAGTCTCAAAGTAACCGTTATGATGTGGAACGTGTCAGATGCATAAGAAATGCTTAAGCTTAAAATTTTTATTACCTACCTCATTCCTTTAAATGGCACAAAATGCATTTACTGTATCTGTAGATTTATTTATTCCTATTCAAGAATTCATGTATGGTGTAGAAGAAGTTGTCAAGGAGAAATGATTTCAATTTATTTTTGAAAGTATTACCGCTGTCTGTCAAACATTTTACTTCATTTGGCAATTTATCGAAAAGTTTAACAGCAGCATATTTTACCCCTTTCTGTGCCAATGATAGGTTAAGTAGAGGGTAAGACTTACGCTACCCTCTACTTAACCTACCTTTGGCAGAGAGGGGTAAAATATTGTGCTGTAAAACTTTTCGATAAGTTACCAGATGAAATAAAATGTCTGACAGACAGCAGTAATAGAAAACACTGTCCATGATTTTCGGCACTTTCTTAATGAACGATATCGTGAAGTTTTCCGCATTCCCAAATACAGACAATTCTTCTCTAATTTTCTGTGTAGTATCTTTCTTAAACCACCCCGGAGTTGGGTGGTTATTCTCTGGTCATAAGAATGTTCTTCATAGAAAAAATTAGCGCCAATAGTCCCCCTGAGCCGGCCGCGGTGGCCGAGCGGTTCTACGCGCTTCAGTCCGGAACCGCGCGACTGCTACGGTCGCAGGTTCGAATCCTGCCTCGGGCATGGATGTGTGTGTTGTCCTTAGGTTAGTTAGGTTTAAGCAGTTCTAAGTTCTAGGGGACTGATGACCTCAGATGTTAAGTCCCATAGTGCTCAGAGCCATTTGAACCATTTGAAGTCCCCCTGAGTGTGACGAACTGCCGCCCCCTACTCCTCGTGAAGTTCTTTCCTGCTACGCTCGTT
Source organism: Schistocerca cancellata (assembly GCF_023864275.1). Taxonomy (NCBI): domain Eukaryota; kingdom Metazoa; phylum Arthropoda; class Insecta; order Orthoptera; family Acrididae; genus Schistocerca; species Schistocerca cancellata. The sequence continues at coordinate 386,488,528 of NC_064626.1, read as the reverse complement.
GATATATATAAAACAAAATAAAGTAAATAAACAAAAATAAACAAATAAAAACAAGAAACTTGTATCAGTGACGTCCCTCTATTCCACGTTCCCTTCGCCTCCTTGCTCATGCGGAAGAGAAAGGGACATGGTGGCTAATCCTCGGGTTGCGACCCCTGTCCACTTTGCCTCTACCCAGGAAGGATTCTTTGTGAAAAAAAAAAAAAACAAAAGAGTGGTTAGCGCAACAGATACATATGCAGGCGGCCTGGGTTCGATTCCCGGTACTGCCAAGGATTTCTCCTTGGTGCGAGGACAGGACTGGGGTGCACTCAGTCTCGTGACTGCAGTTGGGGAGTTACCTGATTGACAGGTAGTGGCTCCAAGGTCGAACGCCGACAACGGCGGGGAGTGCGGTGTGTTCATCCCATCAGCACCCGATGATGAAAGGGGATGACACGGCGGTTGGCCGACTGTCGCGTGGTCTTCAGGACCCGGCCGCTGGGTTTCTGTTTTTCTTTATACAGGGTGGTCCATTGATAGTGACCGGTCCAAATATCTCACGAAATAAACATCAAACGAAAAAACTATAAAGAGTGAAACTCGTCTAGCTTGAAGGGGGAAACCACTATGGTTGGCCCGCTAGATGGCGCTGCCATAGGTCAAACGGATATCAACTGCGTTTCTTTTAAATAGGTACCCCCATTTTTGTTACATATTCGAGTAATATGTAAAGAAATATGAATGTTTTAGTTGGACCACTTTTTTCGCATTGTGATAGCTGGCACTGTAATAGTCACAATAGTGGTATCACGTAACATTCGACAAGTGCGGACGGTATTTGCTTCGTGATACATTACCCGTGTTAAAATGGACCGTTTACCAATTGCAGAAAAGGTCGATATCGTGTTGATGTATGGCTATTGTGATCAAAATGCCAAACGGGCGTGTGCCACGTAAGCTGCTAGGTATCCTGGACGACATCATCCAAGTGTCCGGAACGTTCGCCGGATAGTTACGTTATCTAAGGAAGCAGGAAGTGTTCAGCCACATGTGAAACGTCAACCACGGCTAATCCGCCCATCAGTAGCAGACAAATTGTGCGAGAATCGGGAATCTCAAGGACGTCGGTGTTGAGAATGCAACATCGACATCGATTGCACCCGTACCATATTTATATGCACCAGGAATTGCATGGCGACGACTTTGAACGTCGTGTACAGTTCTGCCACTGGGACGATGACAGATTTTTTGCACGCGTTCTATTTAGTGACGAAGCGTCATTCACCAACAGCGGTAACGTAAACAGGCATAATATGCACTATTGAGCAACGGAAAATCCACGATGGCTGCGACAAGCAGAACATCAGCGACCTTTGCGGGTTAATGTATGGTGCGGCATTATGGGAGGAGGGATAATTGGCTCCCATTTTATCGATGGCAATCTAAATGGTGCAATGTATGCTGATTTCCTACGTAATATTCTACTCATATTACTACAAGATGTTTGACTGCATGACAGAATGGCGATGTACTTCCAACCTGATGGATGTCTGGCACATAGCTCGCGTGCGGTTGAAGCGGTATTAAATAGCATATTTCATGACAGGTGGATTGGTCGTCGAAGCACGTTCACCGGATCTGACGTCCCTGGATTCCTTTCTGTGGGGAATGTTGAAGGATATTTGCTATCGTGATCCACCGACAACACCTGACAACATGCGTCATCGCGTTGTCAATAGATGTGCGAACATTACGGAAGGCGAACTACTTGCTGTTGAGCGGAATGTCGTTACACGTATTGCCAAATGCATTGAGGTTGACGGACATCATTTTGAGCATTTATTGCATTAATGTGGTATTTACAGGTAATCACGCTGTAACAGCAAGCGTTCTCAGAAATGATAAGTTCACGAAGGTACATGTATCACATTGGAACAACCGAAATAAAATGTTCAAACGCACCTACGTTCTGCATTTTAATTTAAAAAAAACCTACCTGTTACCAACCGTTCGTCTAAAATTGTGAGCTATATGTTTGTGACTATTACAGCGCCATTTATTACAAAGCGAAAAAATTGGTCCGACTAAAACGTTCATATTTATTTACGTACTACACGAATATGTAATAAAAATGGAGGTTCCTATTTTAAGAAAAACGCAGTTGATATCCGTTTGACCTACGGCAGCGCCATCTAGCGGGCCAACCATAGTGCCATCTGGTTTCCCCCTTCAAGCTGGACAAATTTCATTCTTTGTAGTTTTTTCGTTTGACGCTTATTTCGTGAGATATTTGGCCCGGTCACTGTCAATGGACCACCCTGTATATTTAGCAGCTATAACAGACTCCTGCCTGGTCAACATAGCTTCCTTCGTTGATGATGCGGCAATATACTACACAGAAAACAACGTACCGAACATTCATGATAAACTCCTGAGGGCTCTACAACAGCTTGAGGAAGAGTTTACGGCATGGCGGATCAAGATAAAAAATGGTTCAAATGGCTCTGAGCACTATGGGACTCAACATCTTAGGTCATAAGTCCCCTAGAACTTAGAACTACTTAAACCTAACCAACCTAAGGACATCACACACACCAATGCCCGAGGCAGGATTCGAACCTGCGACCCTAGCAGTCCCGCGGTTCCGGACTGCAGCGCCAGAACCGCTAGACCACCGCGGCCGGCCGGATCAAGATAAATGTGGGCAAAAGTCAAGTCACGTTTTATGCTAGAAAAAGACAGGATTTACACACCCCGCTCCTGCTATTCGTTGGAAGAATTCCTTGGTTTGATTCTGCAAAGTATCTTGGAGTTCACGTGAGTAAACGCCTTACACTTAAGAAGCATATAACCGACGTCGCGAATAAAGTACACAGAGTATTAGCGACCATGTATCCTTCAACAAACAGGTCTTTTCTAAACAGGGAAAAAACAGTCTCCTACTTTACAATCATATGCCTGCCCCAAATGGGCACATACCGTGTCTGAACATCTCCAGAAACTTCAGTTTGTTCAAAACAAGGCATTGCGTATTAAATGCTTCATGGGTCGTGATGACTGCTACGATTCACGATGGCTTACAAATAAAAAATGCTCCAGAGGAGCTCCGATCCATATCTGAATGCTTTTATGCGAAACTTCCTTCCTCCACCAACACATTAATTCGTCTATCCACGTATGACCTCAATGGCCAACACAAACATAAATGACCTAAACCGGCGTTGTCACCGCGTCGGTAATTCAAATTGAGGCTGAGATTCGGCATGCAATATCCTAACCATTGTTCTCACATAGTTATTTATGTGCCGGTCATTCGTCACTGTAAATAATGTTTTGTAATATTATAAACGGTAATGTTGTAATTGTAATATTGTGCACTGTAAATTAAGTTTTGCTCTTTCATTTCGCAATGTATGCTGTCCAATAGATATGTATAAGGTTATTTGTAAATATTCCGTTATTTAGAGCTACTAATGACCTAGTCCTTGCAGCCCAAAAACTCGATCCATGCCCTATTCTCAACTGTATCTTGTGATGTTACAGGATTTTCATTGCCTTTATGGCAAATATTTTACCCCAGTACTGTCATGTTCTGCTAGATATACGAAGTGGAAGGAGCCTGGGATCGGAACCCTGTATGTATAAACATTGACCAGCACGTCCAGTGTGAGGGGAGCACTGCGTCTTGCACGGTTGGTTTTAGCGCTTGCGCTCACGTCGTCAGCTGACTTGCGACGCTCGAGGACAGCTTAAGGCTGCCGCAGCTAGTTTACATTTGCCCATTTTGAGAACTCGTATGTACTGTGTACTTCCCGCGTGTCACATGCAGTGCGAATTGCCGCTGTAGCGCGCTGTTGACGGGTATACCACGGTGAGGCACACGTAACGTATGCACAAGCTGGGTCGATTCTGGTGTTTCAGCAGCACGGGGGGGGAATCAAGCCAGTTTAATACCGCGGATAGTATGACGACAGCGTAAAGCGTCCTTGCTACTCGCGGAAGCCCATCTGCACCAGTGTTCTAGCCTCTAGGCTGGTTACCGTGGAGAATCCGCGATGTCTTTGGTCTGCAATCGGCACCACTCACTGTGCAGAGACCCCAAATACAGACTCCAGCTGTATAGTATTTTTGATTTCTCTCTTTCAGCTCCACGGAACGGTTGTGTGGCATCGATAGCTACGACGCCACAGCGTAGGTTGGCACTACGACACGGGCACCGACGACAGCGCACCCTAGCTGGAGCACGAGAGCTCTACGAGCTCCGCTGTAGATTCTCCCCAGTTCATCGAGAGCAGACGGCCTGGAACATCGTTTAAACTACAGTGTGTTGACTTGCTATTGAGACCTTGTACTACTCACGACGGGATGTACCATTTATTAACTTGTTTTTGCCTGTAGTAAACATCTAATATTTTAATCGCAGTACCGAAGTGCTTGTCTCCTCCTGCTCCTACTCGCTTTCTTCATACGGTCCACCCTTCAGTTTGCAGGAGCAGATCCACGCGCCGCCTTCCAGGTGGGATACAAAAGGTTGTATCGTTAAAATTTCCAGTCTTAAAAGTACGCTACGTCACTGGTCCTGGACTGTGTTCTCGTCGAATATGTCGAACCATCTGGCTTGCCGTGTGCGTATCAGTTGGTTTTAACGGCCTGTCTCAGTGAACGGTGACTGCAGCGGTAGACGCCACCTGTCACAGGCGAGACGAGACGCCGCACAATGCACGGGAAGGACGGAAGAGCCACCCGATACAGCCCGCTGCGTCACCATAGAGCACGAGCTGCCGCGTCGCCGTTACCGGACTACACGGCAGACAATGCGCGCACCTGTCGCCTCAACCGTTGGAGCAGCCAGTGTAGCGAGCCACGTGACCGAGTTTGTTTGGCTTGCGGCTGCGATGCTTTTTTACGTTGTTAGTCGCGGCTCCAGGTGCTTCGCAACACGTACTGCCTCGTAGGTCCGTCTCTTTATTTTGGCTTTTGTGACACAAAACAGGAACAAATTCCCACATTTGCAGCCTGCAATTCCTAAAGGTCGCCACTAAGCGCAGTCTGGTCGTAATATAAATTTATACCTACAATGTAATGAGGCTCATGGAAGGTGTACAACACAAAGCCATCATTTCAACTGTAGGTTTACTATGTCGGTACGAGGGCTCGACTTTACATGATTCAGGCGCACAACACGCCGTCTGGGGTCCGCCGCTCGTGGTCTCGCGGTAGCGTTCTCGCTTCCCGAGCACGGGGTCCCGGGTTCGATTCCCGGCGGGGTCAGGGATTTTCACCTGCCTCGAGATGACTGGGTGTTTGTGTTGTCCTCATCATTTCATCATCATCCAGGAAAGTGGCGAAATTGGACTGAGCAAAGATTGGATAATTGTACGGGCGCTGATAACCACGCAGTTGAGCGCCCCACAAACCAAGCATCATCATCATCATCACGCCGTCTGGAAATCAAGCTTACTAGGTCTAGAACTTTGCTTCCGCCGTTTTTTCTCGAACTTCGAGACTTTATTGTGAAAAACTTACCAAAAATTTACGATTCAAAGTATTGGCCATCGTTGGCCACTGCTTTCTCGTAGATTTAGGGCATCATACGAATCCCACAGTGTATAAACTGGGCATCTTTTGAGGGGAGCCATGAATCGATTCAATTTTGCACTTGTTGATATGACCGCAAGTGCTAGTCAGCTGGGTCGTGTGTCATAGACCGAGAAAGGTGGCAGTCAGAGGGAGAAATATCTGGAGAATACAGCGGATGGGATAGAACTTCCCATTTCAACGTTTCCAAGCGTGCTGTGAGGGTATTTTCGACATGGGATCGTGCACTGTCAAGCTGCAAAATCACCTTTTCATCTCTATCGCTGTAGTGTGGCCGTTTGTCTGTCAGTGCTCGGCTCAAACACATCAATTGCTTTCGATAACAATCTCCTGTGATTGTTCCCGTCGCTTGCAGTAGCATCGAAAACTTTCTTTCGTTCACAACCATGCCCGTCTTCAACGTCAAAATCGCCATTCTTGAAGCATGGAAACCATTTCCTGCGAAGTTCTATCAGTAAGAAACGTCTTATAATTCGTGTTACCCAGCTTTTTGTGAGCCTCAGCCGCACATTTCTTCATATCAAAGCAGAAAATTAAAACCTCCCGCAGGTGACCATAACTTGGCTCATAAGGTGACGTATTCAGTCGAGAATAACTTTATGATGTAATCAAAAATCGACTGATATTTTGATGGCGCTAAGTTCTCAAATGCCTGAGCTTACTGTATGACACTTACGACGAATGACTTGCGCCACTACTTTCCACAACTGCCGTCTATTGCAAAACGGCGGAAGCAAAGTTGTAGACATAATAAATAGCCCAAGTACAGGAAAATCCACAAGTAAAAGTTCCAGTTTCAAAACGCTATAGCAAGAGAACCACTGCTCAGACACAATGACGTCAAATTTGAGCAGCATATTATTGACGCAGGGGGAAACGTCAAGGAACATATATATCAACAGATGGCGCTGTAAGCTTCAGAATATGCATACCAACGAAGGCGCAGCACACGGATGTTCCTCATTTTGCGTCCGAGACGCCAAACATGACCGTGTCCATGAAGGATCCCACGCTGCAGGTAAAGCTCTATTGCAAGATCAGTGACTGCGCGTCAGCAGCCATACAGAAATTCCGGACACTCAAGGCTATGAAAACACGCATTGGACTGATATCTTAAAAGGGTCTGAAGGAAATGATTATAAAGTTTGAAAGGACAGGTTCTTTTGAAGTGCAGTGTGGCAGAGGGAGGAAAGCAGTTGATCCAACGTCTATCGTAGAAGTGGCCACAGCATTGCAGGAGGGGAGGAGCGGCGGTGCGCAGCAGTGCATGGGGAATTGCCCGAGCGCTGAACATCATTGCGGGCACGGTGCATAAAATCCTACGAAACGTCCTGCATTTTCCCCGTTAAAAATCACCCTGTTCAGGAGTTGCTTCCTACTGACCTACCAGCAAGACAAACGGTCGCTCTGGGATTTCTCACTCGCATGGAAGTGGAAAATGAATGGCATTGGAACATTCTGTGGACAGACGAAGCCCACTTCCATCTCCAAGAACATGTCAATATGCAGGACTGCAGAATATGGGCAACGGAAAATCCGCACCACTTCAGTCTGCAAAGGTAACTTTCTGATGCGGATTAACGGCATCGTTTATCGTAGGACCGCCTTTAATCTAGAAGATGAGTTCTGCGAGTTCTGTTACCTATACCATCACTAGTAAACGGAGTCGTTCCCAACCTTCAGGAGCGTGGATGTGTGGGTAGGGTTATTTTTATGCAAGATCGCGCTCCTCTTATTGCTTAGCCAGGGAAACAGCTGCCGCGGAGGCATTTCGGAAATGCTACAATTACCAGCCGTCGTTTCCCTACAGCCTGGTCGCCCAGATCACCTGATCTTCATCCGTGTGTCTTCTAGCTGTGGGGTTATCTGAAAGATGTTGTGTTTCGTGCTCATTACCGACGTTACTGAACTGAATGCACGGGTTGCGCAACGCATTCTGAACGTGACCCCCAACACATTCCGCTCTGCTACGGAACATGCTGTTCCTCGATTCCAACTTGTGGCAGCAGGGGTGGACAGGATATTGAAAATGATTGCGCCAGTCTCACAACAATTGAAACCCGATATCATTTTGCATTTTTTGCGGCTTTTGGACCAAGGACGATTAAAAATCCATGCCATTTTGCTTTTTACGCGATTTTTCATCTCAGGACAATTAAAAACCGATTGTTCCCATCTCTTTCTAAAGCGTTTTCAAAATGGAACTTTAATTATGAACGTACCGTATACGATGTGTTTGTAAAATAATGAGCCGGCCGCTGTGACCGAGCGGCTCTGGGCGCTTCAGTCCAGAACCGCGCCGCTGCTACGAGCTCAAGTTAGAATCCTGCTTCGGGCATGGATGTGTGTGATGTCCTTAGGTTAGTTAGGTTTAAGTAGTTCTAAGTGTAGGGGACTGATGACCTCAGATGTTACGTCCCATAGACCTTAGAGCCATTTGAACCTTTTTTTTTTTTTTAATTCATGGTAGAGCAGCCCTCGCCGTAGGCAATAAGCTTCTAAACAATCCCATCACGCAGCGACCATCACCAACTTCCTACCATCTGCATACACACCTGATCAAAAGTATCCGGAACCTCTTTTGGTCGACGTTAATAAGGGGTGCCTCCACCCTTCGCCTTTATAACAGCTTGAAATCTGCTGGGGACGCTTTCAATGAGGTGTCAATGCCTGTGGAGGAGTGGCAGCACATTGCTCGTCTAGAGCCGAAGCCAGAGAAGGTACTAATGTTGGTGGACGATGGAGCCTGTAGTGAAGTCGATGGTCTGACCTATCACAAAGGTGTTTCATTAGATTCAGATCGGGCCTATAGGCAGGGCTGTCCATTTCAGGATTGTAATTGTCCATAAACCATTGCCTGCTTTATGAATGCGTGCATTATCATCCAGATACAATTAACCATCATTTCCGGGCTGTTCCTCTATTGCACGCAGCACACAATGCTGTAAAATGTGTTCATATCCTTCGAAGTTTAGCGCTGTCTTAATCCCAATACGGAGACCACACGGTAACTGCGAAAGCCATCCCCATCCTGAAACAAAAAAATGGCTCTGAGCACTATGGGACTCAACATCTTAGGTCATAAGTCCCCTAGAACTTAGAACTACTTAAACCTAACTAACCTAAGGACATCACACACACCCATGCCGGAGGCAGGATTCGAACCTGCGACCGTAGGAGTCCCGCGGTTCCGGACTGCAGCGCCAGAACCGCTAGACCAACGCGGCCGGCATCCTGAAACACCAGCCCGTCTCTGTTTCCCTCTTCGCACTACACATGCTGGCAGATAACTTTCTTAAAATGAAATGAATACCCCTAGCTGCATACAGGCGTTGATATAAGTCAACGGGGACAGTTGAAAATGTGTGCCCCGACCGGGACTCGAACCCTGGTCTTCTGCTTACATGGCAGACGCTCTATCCATCTTTTTTTTATCTCATTTTGTGCGTTATCGTTCGTTTTATCTGCTCGAGCTGAACGTCGCAAGACACCCGTTTCAGTTCGTCATTGATCCATTAACTCAGTTTTTGTTATTACAGAGGGTAGCTAACCCTCTGACCGAATCCATCTGAGCCACCGACGACACAGAGGATTGTGCGACTGCAGGAACTTATCTCTGGCACGCCTCCCGAGAGACCCACATTCCCAACTTATTGTCCTGCACTATATTCATAGTGCCCCTGCCCATTATACTCATTACTCTCGTCTTTTTGCCGATTCCCATAAGAGTTCGGGCACTGTATGTGCATCCGCACAGAAGAAGATGGTCAAATGGCAGGTAAGCCTTAAATATTTAAATATATGAAGATGGTCCCCCTCCCCCCCCCCCCAAGAACCATGGACCTTGCCGTTGGTGGGGAGGCTTGCGTGCCTCAGCGATACAGATAGCAGCCACAACGGAGGGGTATCTGTTTAGAGGCCAGACAAACGTGTGGTTCCTGAAGAGGGGCAGCAGCCTTTCCAGTAGATGCAGGGGCAACAGTCTGGATGATTGACTGATCTGGCCTTGTAACACTAACCAAAACAGCCTTGCTGTGCTGGTACTGCGAACGGCTGAAAGCAAGGGGAAACTACAGCCGTAATTTTTCCCGAGGGCATGCAGCTTTACTGTATGGTTAAATGATGATGGAGTCCTCTTGGGTAAAATATTCCGGAGGTAAAATAGTTCCCCATTCGGATCCCCGGGCGGGGACTACTCAGGAGGACGTCGTTATCAGGAGAAAGAAAACTGGCGTTCTACGGATCGGAGCATCGAATGTCAGATCCCTTAATCGAGCAGGTAGGTTAGAAAATTTAAAAAGGGAAATGGATAGGTTAAAGTTAGATACAGTAGGAATTAGTGAAGTTCGCTGGCAGGAGGAACAATACTTTTGGTCAGGTGAATACAGGGTTATAAATACAAAATCAAATAGGGGTAATGCGGGAGTCGGTTTAATAATGAATAACAAAATAGGAGTGCGGGTAAGCTACTACAAACAACATAGTGAACGCATTATTGTGGCCAAGAGAGACATGAAGCCCACGCCTACTACAGTAATACAACAACAACATGAAGATGGTATCTGTTCTTCCGGACATGTCCGAAAGAACAAATACCATCTTCATATATATAAATAGATACCGTTCTGGAGTCATTCGCGAACCTAAAGCCTTCCATAGGATTGCAGCAGGACATAGCGTGATTTATCACTCCAAATCACTCGTTTACATTCATAGTCCAGTGGAGCTGCTCTTTACGCCAAGTGAAGCGTCGCTTAACAAGGACTGCACTGTAGAGTCCACGAGAGATTCCTTTTCACTGAATTCGTGCAACTTTTACAACCACAATCCGCGATGCTCGACATGTCGTGTCTGTCAGTACAAGAGCTATGCCTGGTGTAGTTTTAACTGTGGTTCTTCCTTCTCGTTTCCATTTTCAGTCACATCACCAACAGTCGACTTGGACAGCTTTCGAAAGGTTGAAATTTTGCTCAGATGATATCAAATGACCAGTCCTCATTCGAAGTCTCCTGCCCTACAGATTCTGCCGTTATTGCTTCTCTACTGACAGCACAATAGTATCCGCCTCCTTTTATACTGGTCAGTTCGCCACTTGTGGCATATTGTAGTCAACTAGCTAAGAAAACCGGCGTTGCTCAAGTACTTATTTAGTACAGTCCCCTCTCGTCCATATCCTTCTCACCATTCTATCCCCCTCCTGCTTTCTCTCTCTGTCCAAGTGTTCCTGCCCTCTGTCTCCCTCTGTCCTTCTCTCCTTCTCACCCCACCGTCTTCACCGTCGATCATCGCGTTGTCATATTCACTCCCACCCCTATGGAAGGCTTGTATTTTTACCCACACAGTGTTTGTTTCCAGATAATAAGCTATATCTGTACCAAGTTTGATTGAAATCGCTCCAATGACTTAAGAGGAGATGTTAAACATACGCATTTGCGATATATAAATTGCTCATACATCTTTCTTTCTGTGTTGCTTTGCACCACACTCCGACAGAGAGCATGTTAAATCTATCTGCGGTAATCAGCCGCGTGGCTTGATCTTAGGTTGCGAAATAAGTTGACAAAATTATTGGCTCGCTGCAGTGCTCATTCTTACCATCTGTTTGACACTCTGGACATCAAACAGGAGACAACTTGCACTTAATACTTTATAAATATTCCAGGTCATGTTCTGTGTTTCATGCAGACACAGTTCTGTTGTGGTATGGATAACAGGTTAAACACAGTGTGAGATTCATAAGGCGTGGCAACTGGAACGTACCAAAATGTCTAAATTGAACACAGATTTTTTGCTGTTAAATTCTGACGGAATACGGACAGAATCGAATGTCACGAAAAGTTGCAGTGAAATGGTGCCAACATTTTGACCAACTTGGTGGAGACGTGGCTGGTCCCATCGACGTCGACTACCGACGACAATGTCCAGGCAGTCGAGCAACTGATCGCAGCAATTGCGGCAGAAAGAGATTTGCTGGCGATGAGGACTGTACACAGCGGTTCTCAAACGGATCCCAGCCTAGGGAGCTGATTTGTGTCGTCGAGCAATGAACGATTGGTAGAGCGTTCCGAGTGTTGTTTATGAAGACTCGGTGACTGTGCTCAAAAACAGTGTCAGGTATCTGTATCACATTGTTATGCGCCATTTATTTATAGTTACTTGACCTGCCTTAATAAAGGGTAACTTACTACATGAAGTCCACTCGTGGTTATGTTACATCATACGTAACTGGCTCCAACATAGCAAACACAAAAACTATCTTACCGTTTCCACGACACTGTAGACAGGGTTTTCCAGAGGAATAGTCAGTGTTCAGTGATACGGCAGAAACTCTGAATTGAAGCAAAAAACTTTGTATAAACATATGCCCTACTCCGAATGGTTTCCGAGATAGAACATATTTAATGTCACTTTTGTATATTTCCTTGAATAATTCGAAGACGCCGGCCGCTGTGCCCGAGCGCTTCTAGGCGCTTCAGTCCGGAACCGCGCTGCTGCTACGCTCGCAGGTTCGAATCCTGCCTTGAGCATGGATGTGTGTGATGTCCTTAGGTTAGTTATCTTTAAGTAGTTCTAACTTCTATGGGACTGACGACCTCAGAATTTAAGTCCCATAGTGCTCAGAGCCACTTCAACCAATTTTCCGTCCTACGAAGGTTTCAGTTCAGATGTTTAGCTCATGCACTTCTGCTTGAGGAACTCAATTAGGTATGACGCAGTACAGTTATGAGGTAAGAATTCGAAAGGAAACATCCATTTATCAAAAAAAAAAAAAAAAAAAAATGGTTCAAATGGCTGTGAGCACTATGGGACTTGACATCTGAGGTCATCAGTCCCCTAGACTTAGAACTACTTAAACCTGACTAACTTAAGGACAGCATACACATCCATGACCGAGGCAGGATTCGAAGCTGCGACCGTACCAGCAGCGCGGTTCCACACCGAAGCGCCTAGAACTGCTTGGCCACAGAGGCCGGCCATCCATTTATCAGTTAAACATTAAACATTACATGTTTGCATTATTCCAAACCAAAAAAGAACCAATCATACTACACGTACAGAACAGAATGTTTAAGTGACAAATAGATTTTTCGTTATGTTTTCTTTCGACCTGTTACCTAATAACTGTACTGCGTCACACCTAATTCAATTCCTCAAGCATAAGTGGATGTGTTAAACATCTGAACTGAAACAGTTGTAGAACGAAAACGGTACGTTACCGGACCTGGGTCCCTGTTCAGAATATTATGTACTCACTCCCCTTCGCTGGCCGCGGTGGCCGAGCGGTTCTCGGCGCTACAGTCTGGAACCGCGCGACTGCTACGGTCGCAGGTTAGAATCCTGCCTCGGGCATCTATGTGTGTGATGTCGTTAGGTTAGTTAGGTTTAAGTAGATCTAAGTTCTAGGGGACTGATGACCTCAGATGTTAAGTCCCACAGTGCTCAGAGCCATTTGAACCATTTTCACTCCCCTTCACAACTCCTAGAAATTCGTAACGAGAATTTCCGAACACGCTGTGTTGGCTGTCGAAATGGTTCGGCGACAAGACGTAACTTGCGGGCGTATTTCATTACTTTAATTGCGCCCTAGATCATAAAGATGAAACCATAAAAGGCTTCTAAATCGATTGCAAGTAAAGCAAACAACGAAGACAGCAGAGAAAAAAATTAGTACGAAAATAACGCGTCTTTGCCAGAAGAAAATAATTTATTTGTATCGGTGTCATTTGTGTACTAGATAGCAAAGTTTCATTGATTCAAATGGCTCTGAGCACTATGGGACTTGACTGCTAAGGTGATCAGTCCGCTAGAACTTAGAACTACTTATACCTAAATAACCTAAGGACATCACACACATCCGTGCCCGAGGCAGGATTCGAACCTGCGACCGTAGCGCTCGCGCGGTTCCAGACTTTAGCACCTAGAACTGCTCGGGCACCCTGGCCGGTGCAAAGCTGCATTGCTCTCTCGTTTAGCTGTTGAGTAATCTGACCACTAGATATGTAGAACTTTAGAATGGTGTGCATGCCTGTTGAACAGTTTACACGCGGACAGCTGCTGCCTAGCTGTCCGTTGTGTAACACACTGTTCACTGCGGTTAACAAATGGTTCAAATGGCTCTGAGCACTATGGGACTCAACATCTTAGGTCATAAGTCCCCTAGAACTTAGAACTACTTAAACCGGACTAACCTAAGGACATCACACACACCCATGCCCAAGGCAGGATTCGAACCTGCGACCGTAGCAGTCCCGCGGTTCCGGACTGCAGCTCCAGAACCGCGAGACTACCGCGGCCGACTGCGGTTAACAACTTGTCGTTGCTGCGATCTGCGAGGAAGAGCTAAAACGATATGTTTGATGCCTGTGTCGTGCCCTCTCTTCTAGTTTTTACATTGTCGGCACACCACTTACACCCCTGTCACAAAACGTCTCCAATTGACACGCGGTAACAGAGGAGTGCCACACGCGAAGAGTGTGAACGAGCTCTGTGGCTGAAGGCTGAGGGCCGCTCTCGCCGGCAGCTGGCCGTGTGCTTCCCGCCTGTGAAGTGCGCCGTGACGTCGACGGCGCGGCCATCAGACGCACCCCGCAGAGTGGCCAATCGTCGGCGCACCCCCGTCCCCGTGTGGTGGGAACTCAATGGAAGCGGGCCGCCCGACAGCGGGCGAGAGGCGTCGAGTAATTGCGGCGGCGTGCGCCGGCCGTAACTCAATCAAGGATATTGGCGACGGGCGGTGGGTGGCTCCCACGGCCGCAACAAAATAACCGCCGCGTCTGGCCTCTCCCACAACGCATCGCGCCTCGAGTGCTACTCGAGCCCGCGCCGCAAACACCGCCGTGACTAAGAGGCCGGGTGCAGCCGCAGACTGCAGTTCCCGCCGCACCGTTTGCATCTGAAGCTTCCTCTCACGTTTAGTGCCGCCTGACCGCCGCACCTGTCGTACTGTGTTTGTCACCATATAAAGCCTTCCAAACGCGAATGCGTTGTCCGCATCTACATGTAAAGCGTTGGGCAAAATCATGGCAACGGGCCGAGAAATGCATGCTTGGACATACATTACTGGCCATTAATATTGCTACACTAAGACGAAATGCAGATGATAAACGGGTATTCATTGGACAAATATATTATACTACAACTGACATGTTATTACATTTTCACGCAATTTGGGTGCATAGATCCTGAGAAATCAGTACCTAGAACAACCACCTCTGACCGTAATAACGGCCTTCATACGCCTGGGCATTGAGTCAAACAGAGCTTCGATGGCGTGTACAGGTACAGCTGGCCATGCAGCTTCAACGCGATACCACAGTTCATCAAGAGTAGTACTGGCGTATTGTAACGAGCCACTTGCTTGGCCACCATTGACCAGACGTTTTCAATTGGTGAGAGATCTGGAGAATGTGCTGGCCAGAGCAGCAGTCGAATATTTTCTGTATCCAGAAAGGCCCGTACAGGACCTGCAAGATGCGGTCGTGCATTATCCTGCTGAAATGTAGGATTTCGCAGGGATCGAATGAAGGGTAGAGCCACGGGTCGTAACACATCTGAAATGTAACGTCTACTGCTCAAAGTGCCGTCAATGAGAAAAAGAGGTGACCAAGACGTGTAACCAATGGCACCCCATAACATCATGCCGGGTGATACACCAGTGTGGCGATGACGAATACACGCTTCCAATGCGCGTTCACCGCGATGTCACCAACCACGGATGCGACCATCATGATGCTGTAAACAGAACCTGGATTCATCCGAAAAAATGACGTTTTTCCATTCGTGCACCCAGGTTCGTCGTTGAGAAGACCATCGCAGGCGCTCCTGTCTGTAATGCAGCGTCAAGGGTAACCGCAGCGATGGTCTCCTTGCTGATAATCCATGCTGCTGCAAACGTCGTCGAACTGTTCGTGCAGATGGTTGTTGTCTTGAAAACGTCCCCATCGGTTGACTCAGCGATCGAGACGTGTCTGTACGATCCGTTACAGCCATGCGGATAAGATGCCTGTCATCTCGACTGCTAGTGATACGAGGCCGTTGGGATCCAGCACGGCGTTCCGTATTACCCTCCTGAACCCACCAATTCCATATTCTGCTAACAGTCATTGGATCTCGACCAACGCGAGCAGCAATGTCGCGATACGATAAACCGCATCGCGATAGGCTACAATCCGACCTTTATCAAAGTCGGAAACGTGATGGTACGCATTTCTCCTCCTTACAAGAGGAATCACAACAACGTTTCAGCAGGCAACGCCGGTCAACTGTTGCTTGTGTATGAGAAATCGGATGGAAACTTTCCTCACGTCAGCACGTTGTAGGTGTCGCCACCGGCGCCAACCTTGTGTGAATGCTGTGAAAAGTTAATCCTTTGCATATCACAGCATCTTCTTCCTGTCGGTTAAATTTCGCGTCTGTAGCACGTCATCTTCGTGATGTAGCAATTTTAATGGCCAGTAGTGTAAATGCAGATGCCTGTGTAAATGCGAACTGTGCAGGTTCCGCTGTTGTATCTGATCAGGAACGGCACCTGTGCCACAACACGTTCCAGTAACTGGTCAGAACAGTTTTCTGCGTACAATGAGGTGACAAAAGTCGTGGGATACTCCTAATATCGTGTCGGACTTCCTTTTGCCCGGCGTAATGCAGCAACAGGACGCAGCACGCACTCAAGAAGTCTTTGGGAGTCCCGTGCAGAAATACTGAGCCATGCTGCCGCAATAGCCACCCGTAAGTTTTGAAAGTGTTGCCGGTGCAGGATTTTTTGCACGAACTGACCTTTCGATTATGTCCCATAAATGTTCGATGGAATTAATGTCGTGCGATGTGTGAGACGTGTGACTTAGGGGAAGCAGGGAAGTTGTGCACGGGACCTAATCAGTTACCGCTGGTTGCACAGAAAACACATACATTTTAGTTTTAAAAACATAAAACTCTCAAGAAACTTTTTAAGGATTTTATTACACTGGTGGCTGAAAGCCTTATTAGAAGAATTGCGAGTTATTGTCGGCTGAAGACCACAAGCAATGTTACAAACAATTAATGGTTGAAGGCCTGATTAAGAAAGGATTCAAAATTATTGTGGGCTGGGGGCCACAAGCAGTGTTGCAAACAATTAACGGCTGAAGGCCGGAATTACAAGTGGGGAAGGCAATAACATGTGAAGACATCAGGATAAATTTTAAACATTTATGACAACTTGTCCAAATGAGATGGAGTGATCCACAGACGAACTGAGGAAGGTGACTACAGCTGTGTAAGCGGTGAGACAGGCAGCCAAGAGTTGTACTCACGTAACAGGATGGCAACTCCAACTAGGGGTAGCTTAAGCGCCGTCCGACCGACTATCCAATCCTTCTAACGTCCGATCACCGGTTCAACGATGGAATATTTTTAGGCAAGAGCGAAGAGACGGACAGCACCATGTCTTCAGAAACACACACAAGGCTGAAGGAAACACTGACAGACTCCACTTGTCGTGGTTGGTCTCACCGAGCAGCAACACGCAAACAACAGCGAGATTTGGAGGTTTCAGTACTGGATACAGTTCACTCAACTTCGAACGTCCTGGGTTCGGTCGTCGGCTACAGCCCCTCGGTCCGACAGTGCCTGCACGACACTAGCGGTCCTGGCCCGCCCTTGCGCTGCGGACATCCTCGTTGCCCGTCCGAAGCCGAACTACCGACACCACAACGCAAAAAATGTGTGTGTGTGTGTGTGGAATCTGAACATTTTCACTGAAGAACGATCGGAGCTAAGTAAATCCGAACGTGGGCAGATTGTTGCTGTTCGTGACAGTCATTGACAAGTATTGTCACGAAAAGTAAGAGGACGACAACTGCAGAGAACGTTCAATAAGCTGGAAATTGCAGGGTGAGCTGGAATTTCAAAATAACCCATCACTGATGCAAATACTAGAAACCGGAAAACGTGTTCCCGGAGACATAAAACCTGAACTATGGCGCAATGGAAGAAAGTCATTTGGTCGCATTCAGTCTTGTTTCACCCTGTTTCCAATTCCTGGCAGAGTTTACGTCCAAGCAGTGAAACATGTCCCGGGTCGGTAACGATTTGGACAGCCATATCGTGATATTCCACGGGTCTCATGGTTATTCTGCAAGGTCGCACTACTGACAAGTGTTATGTGACCATTCTGGCTGATCATGTCCTTCCCGTGGTACATTGTTTGTTCCTCAATGTTGATCCTGTATTCCAAGGCGACATGGTTCCTGCTCACCAATCTCGCTTCGTAGACGACTCGTTTTGTAAGCACGAGGATGAACTGTAGCCTCTGTGTTGGTCACCACAGCCATCAGATCTCAGTATTATCGAGCCTTTGTGGTCTACTTTGGAGAGAAGGGTATGTGATCGCCATCTACGCCCAACATCGTTACCTGAACTTACCTTTATTCTGCATGAAGGATGATATAAATGTCCCTTGAAAACCATGTAGAACTGTATTTATCCGTTTCGAGACAGCTGCAAGCTTTTTTAAATGCCAACAATTTTCCTACAACGCATTAGATTTTGTAATCTGTTAATGTGTTGTGTTTTAGTGTTTCCATATTTTTGTCAACCCTTGTACATCTACAGCCATATTCTGCAAGTCATCTTGTGGTGTGTAACAGAGAGTACTTAGTGTACCACTGTCAGTGCTTCCCTTTCCTGTTCCAGTCGCGAAGCGTTCACGTGTAGAACATGATTGTCTAAGCTTTCGTGTGAGGCCTGATCTCTCCATTTATATCTCCTTGGGCTTTGCACGTCTGAGGCAGCATCGGATGATTCTTCTAGGAACTTATGCTCTTGGAATTTCTCCAGTAAACGACCCCGTGACGCACAACCCCTGTCTTGTAGCGTCGGTCACTGACGTCGAACACATGCGTGAAGCTTTCGCACATACTAAAGAACCTGAGGCGAAACGCGCTACTCTAATTTCGATCCTTTCCTCTGTGACTCCTATACGGTACAAACCTCAGACTGACGAGTAATGTAAAAATATTAGTCGAAGGAGGATTTTAGTAAGCTACCTCCGTTGTCAGTGGGCTATAATTCTTCAGAATTCTTGTAATGAATCACAGTCTTTTATATGAATGTGCAGTGTCTGTTCCTTCGGACATGTCAGACACCACGCATTCATACACTCCTGGAAATTGAAATAAGAACACCGTGAATTCATTGTCCCAGGAAGGGGAAACTTTATTGACACATTCCTGGGGTCAGATACATCACATGATCACACTGACAGAACCACAGGCACATAGACACAGGCAACAGAGCATGCACAATGTCGGCACTAGTACAGTGTATATCCACCTTTCGCAGCAATGCAGGCTGCTATTCTCCCATGGAGACGATCGTAGAGATGCTGGATGTAGTCCTGTGGAACGGCTTGCCATGCCATTTCCACCTGGCGCCACAGTTGGACCAGCGTTCGTGCTGGACGTGCAGACCGCGTGAGACGACGCTTCATCCAGTCCCAAACATGCTCAATGGGGGACAGATCCGGAGATCTTGCTGGCCAGGGTAGTTGACTTACACCTTCTAGAGCACGTTGGGTGGCACGGGATACATGCGGACGTGCATTGTCCTGTTGGAACAGCAAGTTCCCTTGCCGGTCTAGGAATGGTAGAACGATGGGTTCGATGACGGTTTGGATGTACCGTGCACTATTCAGTGTCCCCTCGACGATCACCAGTGGTGTACGGCCAGTGTAGGAGATCGCTCCCCACACCATGATGCCGGGTGTTGGCCCTGTGTGCCTCGGTCGTATGCAGTCCTGATTGTGGCGCTCACCTGCACGGCGCCAAACACGCATACGACCATCATTGGCACCAAGGCAGAAGCGACTCTCATCGCTGAAGTCGACACGTCTCCATTCGTCCCTCCATTCACGCCTGTCGCGACACCACTGGAGGCGGGCTGCACGATGTTGGGGCGTGAGCGGAAGACGGCCTAACGGTGTGCGGGACCGTAGCCCAGCTTCATGGAGACGGTTGCGAATGGTCCTCGCCGATACCCCAGGAGCAACAGTGTCCCTAATTTGCTGGGAACTGGCGGTGCGGTCCCCTACGGCACTGCGTAGGATCCTACGGTCTTGGCGTGCATCCGTGCGTCGCTGCGACCCGGTCCCAGGTCGACGGGCACGTGCACCTTCCGCCGACCACTGACGACAACATCGATGTACTGTGGAGACCTCACGCCCCACGTGTTGAGCAATTCGGCGGTACGTCCACCCGGCCTCCCGCATGCCCACTATACGCCCTCGCTCAAAGTCCGTCAACTGCACATACGGTTCACGTCCACGCTGTCGCGGCATGCTACCAGTGTTAAAGACTGCGATGGAGCTCCGTATGCCACGGCAAACTAGCTGAGACTGACGGCGGCGGTGCACAAATGCTGCGCAGCTAGCGCCATTCGACGGCCAACACCGCGGTTCCTGGTGTGTCCGCTGTGCCGTGCGTGTGATCATTGCTTGTACAGCCCTCTCGCAGTGTCCGGAGCAAGTATGGTGGGTCTGACACACCGGTGTCAATGTGTTCTTTTTTCCATTTCCAGGAGTGTATAATTGATACGTCTAGCTGGGCAGTGGATCCACTTTCTTCAGAGCAGATACTTCCGACCTCCTGTGGAACTGTCAGAGTAGCGATCAAATGGACAGGGACTGCGGACAGGTGGGGCGCCGTGCGAACGTGGAGCGGCCATGAGGCGCTCCAAGACAGTCCGCCCAGTTGCGATAACGCTGTGCCACGGATGGCACAGTGGTGAAGCACCTGCCTAATAAATGCTCAGCGTGTTCGGTCAGAGGGTTAGCTACCCTCTGTAATTTAAAAAACGGAGTGAATCGCTCATCAATAAACTTCAACGGATGTCACGGGACGTCCGCCACGAGCAAATATAACGAACAAAAATGAGACACACACACAAAAAAGAGTAAGCAGGAGATCCCGGGTTCGAATACCTGTCCGGTACACACTTTCGCTCATTTCTGCTGATTCCGTGTAACGTGCCTGTGCAGCTGACAGCAATGACACCCCTTCAGTTTACATAGAATCTCAGTCTGTCACCCGGCTTACGTGCCACTGTTTTTGTGTTGTCTTCCTACGTTATACCGCTTTGTACGCATACTCATAGACATGTAATTGATGTTACTGCTTGCAGCCATTGTTCGACAACTGTTTAATCATACAATAGCAGCTATTTCTGCGGAATACGCTCCATTCGTTGATATTGAGGCTTCACTGACAATCCCGCCACCAAACCTCGATCTTCTGCATGTCTTCATTTCGCTACAATTTTCTAACGTTTAGAATTCTGTATCTACAAAAACATCCGCCAAAGGCCTCTTGGAGTTTTTTCCGTTATCCATCAGGTTTTTTTATATGCATATTTAATGAATCCTACTCTTTAAGAGTGGAATTAAAATTCAAGGTGAAAGGGTATCAATGGGAAGATTTGCTGATGTCATTACTATCCACAGTGAAAGTGAAGAATTACAGGATGTGTTAAATGGAACGAACAGTCTAACAAGTACAGAATACGGATTCAGAGTAAACCGAAGAAAGAGGAAAGTAATGAGAAGTAACGGAAATGAGAATAGCGAGATACTTAACATCAAAATTTTTATCATGAAGTATAGGAATTCAAGGAGTTCTGCTGCTTTGGAAGCAAAATAATCCAAGACAGACGAAGCAATGAGGACATAAAAAGCAGACTCTCACAGACAAAGAGAGGATTCCTGGCCAAAGGAAGTCTATTGTTACCAAGCATAGGCTTTAATTTGAAGAAGAAATTTCTGAGAAAGTCCGTAATGAGCACAGCACTGTATGGTAGTGAAACACCTACTGTGGGAAAACCGGAAAATAAGAGAATCGAAGTATTTCAGATCTGGTGCTACAGGAGAATGTTGAAAATTAGGTGCATTGCTAAGGTAAGGAATGACGAGATACTGCGCAGCTCCATCTCTATCAAGGACAAACAGAGCAAATTAGGGTTTTTCACGAATGTTATTTGCAGGACCTATATTGACTTTTCGGGAGCAGATGCGTGGTTATGAGCTACTATATAGAAATCTCTAATTCAATACACCGTAAGCTTTTGGACATTATACGTCTTCGGTGACGTGTGTGTCAATACTGCAGCGTCTTCGCTGGCTTCAAGAATTAATGGATCCCATTCCACACACTTCCCCCGAAGAAAATCTACCTAGTTTGAAACAATGAATGACTGTTCTCATATACGGTAGCGATACCCGCTATGGGAAGGAAGAGCTGACTTTCCAATATAGCAGTCACGACGAAGATGTATAGGTTTTTTAACCCAGCGGAACAAGAACACGGTGTAGCAACACCTTGTTCTGCGGTTGACCAGTTGATCGCTAAACTGTTATGGAGTGTTTCAATTTTAAACGTTCCCTCTTTAGAGATACGCTCACGATAAGCCTTATCTTAGAACAAATTACGCTATAGCGCCGAACCATTTGTTCCGCGTGGCCTTCGCATACCTGTGATAAGAATTGAGAACTACTGTCTTTTCATTAATAAAAACAGTGCGGCGAAACTTCAGATTTGAAATGGACTAATCTTCAACGGTGGAGGCCCGGAATGCGGTGATTCACGCTGCCGTTGAGTATCTACTACGTTCTGTTATCAGCCGTCACAAGTATCACCACGCTGAGTCACTGCAATATTATCGCACTTTGCGCTAACCCAGGGACCACTTCTGCCGTTTGTCACATTATTCACGAGTCTCAGTTCCTAAAGTATTTTGTTGGTTATGTCTCAGACGAGCAAAATAAGATTTTCGTATCCATTTGCGAGTCTAATCTGATACGAAGGGCGTTCAATAAGTAACGCAACACATTTTTTCTCAGCCAGTTTCGGTGGAAAACTGTGAAATTTATTGTAGGAACATTATGGAATATTTCCACTTCAGCCCCTATAGTTTCATCGTGATGTTCCGATAGGTGGCGGCTTTATAGGTAGCCTTCAAAATGGCGTTTATAGGGGAGGTGCATTTTGGAAAAAACGATATTTTGTCAATGGAGTGAGTGATGGATTATTTTGTAAAAAAATTTTGTTTATTTATAGACGCAGTCACATTCTTATGACACAGTCGTAACCGGTTTTTGCCGGCCGCGGTGGCCGAGCGGTTCTAGGCGCTTCAGTCCGGAACCGCGCGACTGCAACGGTCGCAGGTTCGAATCCTGCCTCGGGCATGGATGTGTGTGATGTCCTTAGTTAGGTTTAAGTAGTTCTAAGTTCTAGGGGACTGATGACCTCAGAAGTTAAGTCCCATAGTGCTCAGCGCCATTTGAACCGGTTTCGGCCATACAATGACCATCTTCCGATTCTAAAATAATGCAAAAGAAAATTTATATTAAGTATAATATTTAACTGGGCTTATTAGTAATCTAACTGAATATATGCGAAATATATATAGTTCATACCTAAAGGTGGCATACACTGAACACAGGTTCATGCGTTGTCAAACTAGCTATAAAATGTAAAACACAGGTCTTATATAGATATAAAAATTTGTTAGATTTTGTTCACTGACTTTGCGCTAGATGCGCTCGTCCTCTATAAGATAGTCTTTGTTTTTCAAAAGCCTAAATATTACAAATTTACTATTAATATTTGGGTAAAATGTATATAAAATTTAAAATTACAGAACAGATCGTTAAATCAGTGAAATAACTTTTCAGAACAAGGAGAAAACATTGCTATAGATGAAAATAGTAGTAGCACTTGTAGAGTGTATTTCTGAAGCCGCCCGCATCTCGTGGTCGTGCGGTAGTTTTCTCGCTTCCCACGCCCGGGTTCCCGGGTTCGATTCCCGGCGGGGTCAGGGATTTTCTCTGCCTCGTGATGGCTGGGTGTTGTGTGCTGTCCTTAGGTTAGTTAGGTTTAAGTAGTTCTAAGTTCTAGGGGACTGATGTCCATAGATGTTAAGTCCCATAGTGCTCAGAGCCATTTGAACCATTTCTGAAGCCCGATAACGCTGTATTTCCGTCGGTTGCCTGTTTATACCGTTGTCCATTAGTGCGGCAGGGACGACGTTTGAAGTGCTCTGCTGCAGGTGGATGGCACGCTCCTCCGCATTACATGTTGTTGACATCTGCTGCGGCCCGCAATAGACAGTGCAATACTCGACCGCCGGAAGGCTCCATCCTCAACTGAAGCACGTGTGTAGTAAAAACGATTCGCTCGGGCGAACAGATCGCCGTAAATATTGAAGTATGCGTCTTTTGCAAATTCATTCTGTTCATTGAGAAGTTTGTCAGGTTCTCTGCCTCTCGTAACATAAATCTCCAGTTGTTCTAAAATTTCTTTTGTATTGTTGGTTGGTTGGTTGTTTGGGGAAGGAGACCAGACAGCGTGGTCATCGGTCTCATCGGATTAGTGAAGGATGGGGAAGGAAGTCGGCCGTGCCCTTTCAGAGGAACCATCCCGGCATTTGCCTGGAGTGATTTAGGGAAATCACGGAAAACCTAAATCAGGATGGCCGGACGCGGGATTGAACCTTTGTCCTCCCGAATGCGAGTCCAGTGTCTAACCACTGCGCCACCTCGCTCGGTTTTGTATTGTTTTAGAACCTTAAGATGATCACTGTATGGCCGAAACCGGTTATGACTGTGTCATAAGAATGTGAATGCGTCTGTAAATAAACAAAAAATTTTTACACGGAGGTGCATTCCTAGGGGAGAGCTGTGATTGAGTTTCTTGTGGCTGGAAATGAGAGCATTTTATATATTCATAGGTGATAGTAGAATGTCTACGACGACCTAGCAGGGAACGAAAGCACGGCGAGTCGTTGTGTAGAATTGCTTGCGCATTAGGAGGCTGATAGTGACAATTTTTTGTCAAACATCGCCACAGGCGATGAAACATTGGTTCGTGGCAATCCATGGCGCGGAGCCGTACAATCTCTCCTCCGAAGAAAATATTCAAACACGCACCCTCAGCAGTTAAAATCCTGGTTGTGGTCTCCTGGGACTCTGAAGGGGTTATTCTGCTTGATGTAGTCCTTCATGATGCATCCATCAACTCTGAAGGTTATTGTGCTACCCTTAGGAAACTGAAGAAGTAACTTCAGCGTGTTCGTCGCCATAGAAATGCAAATGAACTTCTCCTTCTCCATGACAACGCAAGGCCTCTCTCGCCGGAGAGAAGCTCACAAAACTTCATTGGACTGTTCTTTTCCATTCACCCTACAGCCCAGATCTCGCACTTTCCGATTTGCGTCTATCTGGCCCAATGAAGGATGCACTCCTCAAGAAGTAGTACGTCGGCAATGGGACTTTATTGATGCAGCATGGCGGACTCTGACGTCGACCAGTAGAGTGGTACCATGTGGACATACAGGCCCTCCCACTAACGTGACGTAAGGCCGCCGCATTGAGTAGAGAAGATGTTGCACAGGAAAAAAGAGTTTTGTAACTAAAAGAGTGTGGAACAATATAGCGTATTGGAATCCTGAGTAAAACCAATCTGTTTTCAGAAAAAAAAGTGTTGCGTTACTTATTGAACGCCTCTCGTATAATGCGCGAACTAAGCGACTGCATACTGACTCGCTAAAGGCACACAGCTGGGGGTGTTTGCAGTAGAGAACCAGTGATTCTCATTATATACGACGTAAACCAGCACCGAGCAATGTTGAGCGACCAGTAGGATCGTACAGTTTAGTGTACTCCCAGCAACAGACACTCACCTAGCTGGATAACTTCTTTCAGGCGTGTACCGTGGCACCTGTACAGCATCCAGACCATTATTGTAAGAGTCAAGGTTCTGAAAGGGAGTGAAAGAAGGCCGAGGCTTATCGCCATGTTATTCAGTCTGTTAAAAGGAGAAATAGCGAACGAAACCAAGGAGAGATTACGGAGACGGAGAAGAAATATAAACTTGTAGTTTTTCCGATTGTAAGTGACTTAGAAGAGCAGCTGAACTGAGTACAAAGTGTCTTGGCAGGGACATAAATAAAAAGAAAACAAGGGATGTTGAAAGAATTACAACAGGAAATGAGAGCCGGCCGCTGTGACGGAGGATTCTAGGCGCTTCAGTTCGGAACTGCTTTGGTGCTACGGTCGCAAGTTCGAATCCTGCCTCGGCCATGAATGTGTGTGATGTCCTTACGTTAATTAGTTTTAAGTAGTTCTAAGTCTAGGGGACTGATGACCTCAGATGTTAAGGCCCATAGTGCTTAGAGCCATTTGAACCATTTGAGAAAATGAGACATTAAAGGCAGTTGGCGAGTTTTGCTATTTGAGCAGCAAAATAACTGGCGATGTCAGAAGAGTTTGTTAAGTACTAGCTGGTATCATAAAGAACATCTTTCCTGACAAAGAAGTATTTAATATGTGATACAAATTTAAATGTGAGGAAGGCTTTTCTGAAAGCACTTGTATCGAAAACACCCTTACATGGAAGCGAACAGTACAGACGTTTTGAGATGTTGTGCCAGTGATGAATGCTGAATACACTGGAAACTACTGAAGAGGTACTGAATCGGATTAAAAACAAATAATTTTAAACGAAAACTTGACTAAAAGAAGCGATCGGCACATAGCAACACATGCTCAGCCACAAGACAACAAATTTGGTAATTATAATTTATAATTTGTGGTAAGGTCTTATGGGACCAAACTGCTGAGGCCATCAGTCCCTAAGCTTACGCACTACTTAACCTAACTTAAACTAACTTACGGTAAGAACAACACACACACCCATGCCCGAGGGAGGACTCGAACCTCCGACGGGGGGAGTCGCACGGACTGTGAAGACGTCTCAGACCGCGCGGCTACCGCGCGCGGCGCATATAAATTTGGTAATGGTGTCAAGAGCGGAGGGATAAATATTGAATATTGTAAAGTGAGACGAGGGATTGACTACAGTAAGCAGGATCAAGTGGACATACATAGCAGCAGTTACGCAAAGACGAAGAGACTTGCACGTGATGAGCTGCTGTGGAGAGCTGCATCAAACCAATCTCCTGACTGAAGACCACAATAATAACATCGATCAATGTCGGAGTTCCCGCTAACTCAGTATCCAGTAGATAGCCTAGTGAGTAGATATTTTCCAGTACCACATGGCTTCTGTACTTTTAGTTTTTGTGTGATCTGTCTGATTGCAAAAGGAAATACTAGTGAGACGACCTGCAACATGTAATATCTACTCTTAAGCATTGAATCTTACAGCATTTGTGTTAAGAACAGACTTGTGATCCGTCTTCATCGCTTGAAGTTTCCGGGGAACATGGTGTTTGATTGCGTCTCTTCTTCCATGGTATTGTTTTGTGCGAAGATGATTAAATTAAAGAAGAAACCACAATTCGTAGTTTTCAGTGGTAATTATTGTCAAATTTGCTTTTTCGGCACCAGATATTAATATAAAACTAGTATCGACTCCACAATGACGGTCGATCAAGGTAGACATTTTGTCTAACATTGTCTTGTTTCATTACTTCCCTTGCAATACTCGCACCTTTCTTGCACCCTCGAGATTGCATGCCAAATGTTTATTTCACTGTTCAATACTTTGCACGCACTTTCACATCAACCATCTTGGCTCACTTCACTGCTGCCGTGCGACTCACGCTGACTTCGCGTCCCGTCCATCGGTGTTTCTACTAGCGTCGCACGCTGTGATCACATCTACAGCACACAGGGGTTGACACCAACAAAACCTGCACCTTTCATACTATCGTCAGAGAAATATAATACTCTTGTGGACAACTACTTTTCTTTATGGTACTTTTATAATCAAATAACCTAATGGGTCAAACTAAAACAGGTGATAATTAGTCCACAACCGACTATACAGAAGTAGGGAACCAATGGTCGGAAATGAATATTTATTGTGTTGTGATAAAATACAGAGTACACCGCATAACAACAACGTAGCTCATAGTAATTGTTCAAAGCGACGACCGCCAGTCTCAATGCATGTATTGCAAAGTGCTGCCACAGTTATTGGAGACCGTACCCCTTTTTGTCCGCTTAAGAATGTGGTTTCATCACGACGGTGTACCACCCCGCTTCGATGTTAAAGTCCGTGAGCACCTGAACAACACGTACCCACATCGTGGGATTGGAAGCGGTATGTCCTGTCCCATGGCCAGTGCGATCGCCATGTCTCACACCTCTGAACACATTTCTCTGGGGTCACGACTAGCCCTTAGTGTATGAAACGTCCATAGAAACGAATGAAGACTTGGTTGCTAGCATCCAAGCTGCCTGTGTCCTGCTACAACAGACACCAGGGATGTTTGAGACAGTGCGGCAGGACTCCATGCGCCGTTGTCATGCATTCACTGATACCGGCGGTCGGCACTTCGAACAGTTACTATGACGTACGTTGTGTTATGCGGTATCCGCTGTGTACGTCCATAACACAATAAATATGCATTTTCGACCATTGGTTCCCTATCTCAACACTATCGGTTGCGAACCCAGTACCGCCTGTTTCAGTTTAACCAAAAGGTTTGAGACAAATAGGATAGCTTTGGTTGTAATAGCAGATAAATGAATCATGATGCCGGACACTATTCAGCTTTTCATTGATACGCAACAGTATTTCATCGACCAAGATGCAAGTGGCCACCGGGAGCAAATATGCCGCTATGAATACAAGAGAGACGTGTAGAAATGTTACCAAATGTAATGGGTAAGGGACGAGACGTGGGCAGAAAAGGTCGAGAGAGCGAGAAAGCCATAATGTTGATTTTATTGTTTACTCCCGCTTATACCATTTGCTTAATATGACAACCGGAGACGTCGACGAGATGCTGTGTCGGCAAAAAGACGTGGTCAACTCGCTGAACAGTGGTCCAAGACGTTCAGCCTGTCCGGGTTGCCTCCAAATACGTCTCCGAAGATTGTCGGGTTGAAGGCATTTGCGACACTCATCGGTGAAGAGAACGTCATGCCAATCCTGAGCAGTCCATTCGGCATGTCGTTGAGCCCATCTGTACCGCACTGCATGGTGTCGTGGTTGCAAGGATGGACCTCGCCATTGACGTTGGGAGCGAGGTTGCGCAACATGCAGTCTGTTGCACACAGTTTAAGTCGTAACAGGACGTCCTGCGGCTGCACGAAGAACAATATCCAACATGGTGACGTTGCTGTCAGGGTTCCTCCGACCATAATTCGTAGGTAGTGGTCACCCACTGCAGTAGTAGCACTTAGGCGGCCTGAGCGAGGCATGTCATCGATAGTTCCTATCTCTCTGTATCTCCTCCATGTCCGAACATCACCGCTTGGGTTCACTCCGAGACGCCTGGACACTTTCCTTGTTGAGAGCCCTTTCTGGCACAAAGTAAAAACGCAGACGTGATCGAACCGCAGTATTGACCGTCTAGGCATGGTTGAACTATGTGTAGGTTCCTTGCTGTTTTGGGGGGGGGCATTATGTGGGGCCGATTTACGCCGCTGGTGGTCATGGAAGGCGCCGTAACGGTTGAGTTGAACTCAGGAGCGCTTAAGTCAGGGGAGTGCAGAAGGTCGTATAGCACTTAGCAACCCCGTCAGTCAAACAAATCAGTAACAGCTTGCACTGTACGTGCTTGGGCATTGTCCTCAAAATGATGGTCAGGTCCTGCATAAAATGTCATTCATCACTTCTGTATCTAAGCTGTTTATTTTTGGAACACAACCTACGACCAGCTTAGAGACAGAAGTGATGACACTCTCTGCAGGACCTGACCATCATTTTGCAGATCAATGTCCAAGCAACGACAGTGCAAGCTGTTACTACTGAGACCTACGTAGGTCTCTAGTAGACGTGTTTCAACTTCTGGTGTTATCTCTGCCGTCTTCAAACTTTCTGCAGGCTTCAAACTTCGGGAAAGGCTATCTTCTGTGGACGAAACACGATCGCGCTCATAGATTACTAAGGACAAAGTTTCATCCCACGGCAAAGTTTTAATTAGACCTGAGTAATTGGAGCATAAGCGCACTCTTATGCGACCGGAGGACGGCGGCTGAGAAATCGCTGCCCTAGAGCTGCCTGCTGTGGCTTTGCCAAAGACTGAATGTGGCTCTCAAACTTGTTTCCAATTGACTGATCTGTGTATGATTCGGTTTTACGTTTGCAGTGTTAGAAAACCGAATTTCATGAACATATAGTTAACAGAAAACTACCAGTATGTGTGTAACACTTGCACTTGGCTGCAGACATTAACATTTCATGAATGCTCGAAATTCACAACTTTTCGAGCATCGTCGTTCCTCGTAGGACAACGTAATACACCAAGCAGGCAGTCGTATGATTAACAGTTCTTGGGTCAGAGAATACAGCTGAAACTAAATTTCTTCCGCTTTCTTTCCCCTTGAACACTTACATAAAATCGTCAGCGTTCGGCATGTAAGGTTGCCGCTAAGGCAGAAAATTGCAGGAGTTAAGCATTATCACGGTGAAAGTTGATAGGTAGATAAATATAGTCCGCACTTTCATCCGATTTATGCTGCATATCATCAGCCATTCGTATTGGGAACTACAGCACAACAAACAGTCCGGACCACGACACAACTTCGAGTCACAAGAAAATTGTTTTAAGTGTCAGGAAAAAATACTTGATCAAAAAAAATTATTCTGCTATAAACTGAAAACTTGAAGCCAAGAAAAACAGTTAGCTTGGAACTTTAAACGTCAATACGAAAAGTCCGGATCTGCGACCAGTTTATACTGTATGGTTATAACTAAAATGCAGCTACTCGCGGAGGTGCTATGTGGGCTGTAGTTATCGTATGGCAGCGAAACTTAGTAGGTATACTACTGTGTTCATGCGGAACCGATTTACCCTGTAAAGCACAATAGTTCCAATTGTAGCCACCAGGTGCAAATTTAGAGTTGTATATCGTTCGTATGTTATCCACGGTTTCATTTGACAAGCCGTAACGTGAGTGAACAATGTGGCTGCCGTGAAGAAAGGCCGTGTGCTGTTGGTGAAACTGTTTTTTGGGAACGGCAGAAATTGCAGTGCTACACTGACAGTTTATCGCGCCTGAAAGATCTGGAGAGAGGCTCGATATCATTAAATGGTTTAAAGAAGATGACAGTGCAATTAGAAAACACGGATGAGCTTGCACCTGGGTGAGGAAGGTGTTCCAACCTGGTGGAAGTTGGTGACGAGTTAGCTGTTGCCGTAACTGACCGTGTAGCGAGTGCCCCTGGTAGTGCTGGTGCTCGTGCAGTGTTACGAGAATTTTCCATCCCACAGTCAACAGCACGGAAAGTTTTGCAGTCTGCTTTGCTCTGGTACTCATACGATATCCAGACGCTGCAACTGAAACCTCATATTCCGCAGCAACATTCTGTATTTGCTCTTCCTTTCTGGCGTGGATCGAAGTTGGTGAGTAGGCCAGAGTGGCCGAGCGGTTCCACGCGCTACATGCCTCGGGCATGGATGTGTGTGATGTCCTTAGGTTAGTTAGGTTTAAGTAGTTCTATGTTCTAGAAGATTGATGAGCTCAAGAGTTAAGTCCCATAGTTCTCAGAGCCATTTGAATCATTTTTTGAAGATGGTGACAGGTGATCGGATAATATTCTACAGGATGACGAGAAACATATCACACTGCAGGGCGCGGCGAATAGACGGAATTGTCGAATCTGGGTACTATGAAACCGAGTGTTTGCACAAACAGCCATTTTACTAGCCGTGTGGTGTGCATTCATACGCATCTTCATTTTCGATCCGTTCTTCGTTGTAGGTAATACACTCAGAGAGCCTGTCAGGTGTACCCGAGAGGTCTACACATTATCGAGACCTTCTTGTATACCATGTGATTCCTGCTTTGGAAGAGTATAACTGCGTGGAAACCACAGGATGGGCAACACCTCATGCCACTAACCCCGTGAAAGATTTGCTTAATGTAACCTTCCACCGTATTATGTCCAGAGGTTTTCCCGATGCGTGGCCTGCAAGATCACCTGATATGAATCCATGAGACTTTTAACGCGGCTATCACGGGCAGTGTCTACCTGATCTGAAGCCAGTACACAGGAAGACGATGCTTAGATCCCACTGGAACTGCTGTTTGACTGATGGGGCTGCGGAGTGTTATACCACCTACTGCACTTCCCCGACTTAAACCCTCGTAAGTTCAACTCGATTTCTAAACTGAAGGAAACACTTCACGGCATTTGCTTCAGAACTGCTACATATTCGTCGGGCAATAGACCACGTCACTCGAACTGTCAACATAACTGGCACTGCTAAGAGTATCCTACGACTTCCACATAGCTTGCAACGGGCTGTACACATTGCTGTTGACTACTTTGAAGGTCAGTAAAACTTTGAAACACGTATCGGTTTTGTACGAGCTGTAAATAAATAGTTGCCACTGTTAAAGTTCCAACCATCGTATTTATCCTGCATATTTTCTGGTGTCATGTACTCACTTTCCACTCTGTCGTGATCTTCATCCTTCCGTTTCCTAAGTGATGTAAATGGATAGTGTAGCACATGAAGCGCCATCCCGATATTTATCGAACTTTGTTAAGATGTTCATCACATACCTGATGTTACGCGATTAAACTTTCAATCCATTAGGAACTGATGACCGCTATCAACAGCAGTGTCATCTTAAACCCTCACAGTCACAAATACACTCCTGTATTGGTCGTGCCATGGAAGCGAACCGCCTCTGAATGCCATCTTGATATATTTGTTGCTATGCCTGACACACATATTTTGTCAGTGGCTGGAAGTTTGTATGGAAGCATACGTCTTCCCATCGTGTCACAATCATGCTGTGTGAGTGACAAGTCAGGGGTCCTTACATTCCTCAGAGGGTTTGTGGTGTGAACTGTAGTGTACACTATTGCGTTATCCTTCTGGAATATGTTAGTTGGTATCCTGGTCACGAGGAGTTTGAAGAAGTGGTTTCTATTCTAGCCATACATTGATAAGCATCCCTACAACAGTAACTTAATCAGCCCTGTTCTTACGTCCACTAGCTTCCTACATCATCATTGCAGGAGTTGACAAGGCATAGATATCGAGAGTCGCCGCTTCCTGTGACCTGTCACCGTGTTGCCTACGGACGCGCCGGCATCTATCTTGCCGCAACAAATGGGAGCGACACTAACTGCTGAACACCCCAGAATACCACTCAGTGTCCCAGTTGACTTTTCCTGTATACCACTTAAGTCTCTATATACTGCATATAGTATGGTAGCAGCAGTAAAAGGCGCATGCCAACTCGAGATCCAATCCAGATTTCAATTATCTGTTCTCGTCGGTTCATACTCTTTCTGTAGCTTCTTTCCGAATTTCAGCTACTCGAACAATCCTCCCTTCTTGTGGTATGTCCTTCTGGAAGGAACCGTGCCTTCTCTTTTTGTCCTGGTTCTATCAAGACAACACTCATTCTGTAGTCACTCACTGTCTGTCCTCGGTGGCTCAGTCGGATATAGCGTCTGCCGTGTGAGCAGGAGATCCCGGGTTCGAGTCCCGTTCTGGGTACACATTTTTCAACTGTCCCCGTTGATATTTATCAAGGCCTGGAAGCAGCTATAGGTCTCTGCCTTGTACTACACCCTAACGCCGATGAGCAGACCATTCTCACAGACCGATAGATGGTGTTAAGCTGCAGGTGTACATTCTCTGGGCACACCACACGACAAGTTCCAGCAACATTAGATATGCTTAGCAGCCATCATGTACTCACACTGTTTCAACCCCGACGAATGACTTTCCTTCTGTACTCAGAATACTGAAAATAATCAACATGCCCTACAGACTTGGTAATAGTGGCGTAGAAGTTTGGTAGCGTTTTGTCAAGATCTTCATGGTGTTAGGCTTTCCATTTCTGTCAGTTTAGTAAACTCGAGAGGAACTTCCTTCGCCCATCCCTCATCTATTCATTTTTTTACCCAGCGGTATGTCGTTATTATCATTACCGTCATTACGTCCAGTTTCTTCTAAGATTCAATTGTTTTCATTTCTCTCCGGTGCTTGAGCTGCGCTTTGACAGAATATACCAAACGTTTCTCTTTTTTTATGCAGACAAGATGACAGATTATCGTGTTGTCTTACCGCTGTCTCCCTATAACCATATCACATACGCAATCCACAAATGCTATCGAAAACATAAGCAGAACGAACTCGACCGGATGATGATAGCATGGTCAATGAAGCGCGTATTGAACAGTGACTGGAACAGAAAGAGTATACACATTAAACTGCAATAAGTGTAAAGACTCATGCTGCAAAGCAACGGAACAACGGAACTGTGGTTAAACGATGACGATGATTCATCGCAGATGGCGTCATCAAGAGTTTAGAAATAAGGTATATACAACAAGCATTGTTCACGACTATTTCAAACGCGGAACTGTGCAGGATGTGCCTTACTTTACTTTACCTTTTAGTGTCCGGAAACCAGGTCACAATGTAGGACCACGTCCAAGGCTTCTTTCTTGTCCAGCCATAAATCGTCGGGGCTGCACCAATAAGGGCAGTTCGGGCAGGCGAGCAGATGCTCCATATCCTGCACAGTGCCACAGTCAAGCTTATCGTCCATGGTTCCGAGGATGTACCACGCTCCGGATACGATTGAAGAATAAGACTGAAAACTGCACCGAGGAAGTTTGGCAGGCGCTGGTTGCAGACTGGCGACTGTCTCAGACGAGTCTGCGAGCAGCAGCCGCAGTGTGAACGCCGTTGTACTCGGAACTTTCGCTAAGCAGCAGTTCTGCTACATATACGTGGCGTGCAAACTGACGGACGAGCAGAAGGCTGGAGATTTCACTGACATGTTAGATGGTGGCCCACCATTTCTGTAAATACCTATCACAGAGGATGAGGCCTGCACGATCCGGAGTTGCGCAGGCAACTGCTACTTTTACAAAGGACAGTTATCCGCTGTCCGTTAACATTATGACTAACATCTAACGTCGCGTGACGTCAGTGCTTGAACAGAAACCCTCACTGACACTCTCGAACAGATTTATTTATGCCGTGAAAAGCGTTTTACTAAAGCTGAAGAAAAGTATTTTGTTTGAATCTTCTATTTTGATTTGTTTTAGCATACCGTTCAGCGAACCTTACTACGCAGGTGTGCACAAAAAAATATGCGATGGAAACGATAAGTTTTTTTTCCGCAATGTCTTCTAAAGTCAGAGTATATTAAACAGTCTCTTGCCAGAGCTTAGAAGTGAACCCTACATAAAATGGGAACCGATCTGGTACCTTTCGCTCGAGTGTAATATATACTTAGATGAGATAAATATTGCTCTAGTACAACGAGCGTATTCGAGAAATCGATGCTCAGAGTTTTACAACACACGAGTGCAACCGGCTAAAGTAGCAGACTATGAGAATTCACGTAATTGCATTCGAGTAATGTTATTCTTTTTCTTCGTTTCTAATCTTCCAACATACGTTTGTATGTTTCATTGACAAGGAGTGAGTTAGTTAATCACCTGTTCCATAGATCATTTAAACTATTCTTTTACGAAAATGATGTGGATGGAATCAGTTTGCAGGAATGTATACATGATAATTGTTACAGTAATTAACACATCATTTTTTTAGTTGTACTCATACAGTTACACTTTTAAACAAAGTTTCTTTACAACGATAATACGAGGGCTGGAACTTAAATAGTGGCAACTATTTATTCACAACAGATACAAAAGAGTTACATGTGTGCACCTGTTAGTGTCCTTCAAAGTAGTCACCAGCGTTATGTAGAACCCGTTGCCAGCGATGTGGAAGGCGTAGTATACTGATAGCAGGGCCTGTTCTGTTGATGGTGCGAATGGAGCGGTCTAAAGTTATCGTGATACTCGTGTACGACTGGGATGGTGTTATCCTAAGGCATTACGTTCCTCACGGCAGACCATCAGTGGACAGTATTACTGTTCGTTTTTGGAGCATCACCTGCGACCAGCTTTGCGAAAGAAGCGGCGACACTTTCATCGCAACCCACCCACCATTTTACACGACAAAAGCGGGCCCATACAGCGCAAGCTGTGGCTGCTCTGTTTGGTCAATGGGACTAGGAAGTACTGTACCATCCACCATACTCCCCGGACAAGACCTAGTGACTTTGATTTGATTCCAGAGATGAAGCAACCACTTCGTGGCATTCGCTTCAGAACTGTTCCAGAGATTCGACAGGCAGTAGATCGCTCCATTCGCACCATCAACAGAACTGGCTCTCCTAACGGTATACTACGCCTTCCATATCGCTGGCAACGGGTTTTACACAACGCTGGTGACTACTTTGAAGAACAGTAACAGGTGAAAACATGTAACCCTTTTGTATCGGTTGTGAATAAATAGTTGCCGCTATTTAAGTTCCAACCCTCGTAATTGTAGTATTTTTTTGGCGGAGTATAATCGAGATCTCGATGAAACAATCATTTACACACTCCCTTACAAAAAGTGTAGTAACCTGAAGACATGGTCGAATGTATGTGTCACTTCCTAGAAGTACGCCGGCCGGGGTGACCGAGCGGTTCTAGGCGCTACAGTCTGGAACCGTGCGACGGCTACGGTCGCAGGTTCGAATCCTGACTCGGGCATGGATGTGTGTGATGTCCTTAGGTTAGTTAGGCTTAAGTAGTTCTAAGTTCTAGGGGACTGATGGCAGCAGAAGTTAAGTCCCATAGTGCTCAGAGCCATTTGAACCATTTGAACCTCCAAGAACATGCCTTCGGCGCCTAGGCAAACGACTGCAGCTGAGACAGTTTTTTTTTTTTTTTATATAAGAGGTGGAGCCCCTCCACGCCCACACCGGCATGATGGCCAACACAAAAGGTCTACTGCCATCTCTGCATAAGGGTTAGTATTCACTAAAGTGAGGTGTCGCAGGATGTGGGTACTGCGATGTTTGGGTGCGTCTGGTTAGGATTAACCATTAATACGCGCTTATCTGGAGATAGATTGGTCGAAATCTGACGAAGGGTAGCGGTTTGAAGGGCAGAGGAAAAAAAGTGCGAAGGTAAGAGCCAAGGGAAAAAAACCTCTGCGAAAATTAGGTCGGGTGGTAAGAGCAGTAGCGGTTGTCTTGCTGCCTGCGATAGGTTGTGCAAGGATAGGCTTTGTTAGTAGTGGGTATCATGCATGTCGATACCTTGGCGTTGTGCGTTTGTGCTGCTCGGCGGCTGGCGCTGGGTGCTGGTACATAGTCCTCGTTCAGCGTCAGCAACCTGCAACAGTTAGGTTTGTTATCGATCTTGTGTCCGATAGGTCATATACCGGAGGCACAGTGTGAGGGAATGTTGGCAGATTGTTTGTGCGTCTGTGGGCGAGCTCGTCGGTGTCCCTGCTGTGGCCTGTTGGTCGGCTCTAATAGCAGCTGTCAGTGTTGCTGATATGCAGGGGCTTGCCGACGTTTGTCGCTGTTTGCGTGTGTTAGCTTACCATAGGTGGCTATGCCCTAGCTAGCAGTGTCTTTGGCCGCTTGTGCTTCCACCTGTGGTTGTGATCGTAGTTTCCCAGAGTGAGGATGAAAGGATTGTTCGAGTGTCTCGAGTTCCTGTATAGTCGTGTGGCGTGGTTTTTGAATACTTCCTTGAGGGTATCAAGGCGGTATTCATGGTGAAGATCCACGGTGCGTGTGTAGCGTGGAGCGTTGCTAATGATTCGTAGCACCTTGTTCTGTATGATCTGCAGGCGGCGCAGTCGTGTAGGAGCTGCATATCCCCAGGCGGGAGCTGCGTACGTCATCAGAGGTCTAATCAGTGACAGGTAGAACGGTCACCACATTGTCGTTCGTGTTTTGTGTTATCGGGCATGGGAGGGTATACGTATAAGGGGCACGAACAGCATAATGTGAGTGGCCATTGTGAAGGGCACAGAGATTCCCGCACATTCGTGTGAGACAGCATTTGAAATGGACTTCGTCGTGGATCTTAATTTGACCAGTTGGTCGAATAGCGCAATATCTAGATTTGTGCAGCATTCGGACCGATATCGGACTGCATGGGAACGTGAGGACAGCCGTGAACGTCAAGATTTCGGTTGATCACGTCTGACAAGAGCAAGAGGGCACAGCCGTATTGTGCACCACGCACATCGTAACCCCCTTCACATCTGTGCCTGGCATCCAAGATCAAATAATGGACGCCCTGCAACATTATGGGTCATCTCGCAGAGCTGGTTGGCGATCAGCGGTAGCCGCATCACGGAATTATCGCCGCATGTGTGGGCTGCCGTTAACACGGCAAGCCAAACGGTTGAGTTTCGAAGGGTGCCGTGACCGCGAAGCACGATTGCTGATAGATGGCGTCGCGTTATGTTGGGCGACGAATCGCAGTTCTGCACTATGCTGGGGTGACCATCGACGGCGAATATTGCGGCGACTTGGGGAGACATCCTATTCTTGCAATCTTTTGGAGAGACACAGCCGTGTTGTTTCTGTGCCAGGGGTCGGGAGCCATCGGGTATGACTTCAGGAGACAGTACCTTTATTAGCACACAAAGATACGTCATGGATATCCTGTGGACTCATGTGTCTCATCTCAAGCGACTGTATCGTGGTGCCATTTTTCAACAGGACAACGCCCATCCATACATGGCACGCTTCTCTATGAACTGTTTGCGTGGGTGGCGATGAGGTACTCTCATGGCTAACAAAATCCCTCCAGATCTGTGCCCTCAGTGCAGGTACCTAGGCTGTCAGCGACCAGTCAGAACAGTTTCAGATGAGGATACAACGGCTTT
Source organism: Schistocerca cancellata (assembly GCF_023864275.1). Lineage (NCBI taxonomy): Eukaryota > Metazoa > Arthropoda > Insecta > Orthoptera > Acrididae > Schistocerca > Schistocerca cancellata. Next base: position 386,450,275 of record NC_064626.1, on the reverse strand, counting down.
ATGACTCTTTATGACGTCCTTCCCATCAGAATCAGGTCGTGTATCAGGGGATCAGTGACTGATGAATGGCGCCATACTGCGAAGTACTTTTGTATGGCTGACACGATTCTGTAATCAGCGAAATAATATCACATACCCTCTTTACCGTGAAGTCCCATTTATTTTCCTCCTCCCTTTCTTTGGTACCCCAATTTTGTTGCCAGGAAAGCTGGTATAGTCCGTTATGAGGCCTTTGCTGCACGTGTATGAATGTAACACATAAATTATTATATTATAACAATTCTGAGACGCCCTGCTAAACCCGCAGGACGGGACATGTGGTTTAAATTGTGGAAAGGGACCAAAATAAGCGGCTGTCAGTTACACCCAAACATACAACTTTATTTTTTGACCAAACATGATAAGAGCCAAGAAAAATTAAAACAAACACAGCATTAATTTTTGGAACTTAATTATCGGCTGAATGTGCCATACAATCTCAGGCCTTAAGCGCAAGACCATTTTAGTTTAAAATCGGATGAAAGCCAATAACTGAAGACTCAAACCAAAATAAATTCTTAAAAGGCCAATGCCTTACCTTAAAACTGTTCTTTTAATTAGGCTGAAGGCCCAAACAATCTTATGCCTTAAGGGCAAAACAACATTAATTTAAAAATCGGCTATAAGCCATACAAATACAAACAACAAGAACAAATAAGAAAAGGCAGTACACCCAACGGCTCTCAGAAGGTTCCGAGGGTCGGCCTGGAATTTCAACACTATCGCTCGCTTAGGATAGACAGACAGTAGGCCCAGCCATTCTCGATCCGACGACAACCCAACCGACAGAAAGTCAACGGACCTACCGACAAGATAACTTTCGCTCCACCCGACCAGCACTCAACAGGGAGTTCAATGGAACAACGTAGAAGGTATTGGCGCCCACAACCAATTATACACTGAGCTGTCATACAACACACCGTGCTGGACAGCGACAACACGATGCGAAAGAAATACACTGCCTGAATTTACGTCAACGGCCAGGACAGGTAACCGGAACGTTAACGGCCACACGGCAGAAGATTCCGCTGGTGCACTTCAATTCAAAATAAGCAAGTACAGTTAAATTCCTCCAGAGAGTGGCTAAAATTTGCCAACTTGGAAACACAAGTTGTTGCTCGCGGGAATATCCCAACAGCCGACAACTAAATCCAAACGACACAATGTGAACAGTCGTGACTTGCTGGTAGATTAAGTCAGAACTGAACTTTCGTGTCCAGGATCGGTGAGCCACGGACCTCGTAGCAATGGGATCAGCACCACACACTCCGACCGCGAGTGGACGCCGCCAGCGACCTCGGCCAAACTACGAGCCGTGGAGATTTCCTCGCTGCTCCACGCCAACCGACCAACTGCCCAGGCCCGGAAACGGTGAAAGGACCAAGTATACGTCGGCCGATGAGACCACCAACTGAACGACCAACCGACGGTCGTCCCGCTCCAATCTCTCTCCGTTGGACAGTTCGTGTGTGTCGCCAGCGGTCGGCGAGCATTGGCTGTCCTCACCGGCGCTCCGTCCTCGACTTCACTGCTGCTGCGTCCGGACTTCACTGCTGGTCCGTCTCCAACTGACCGCCAGACACACGACGACCCGGAAATACTATCGGTGGCTCCCGATTGTACGACAGTGCACTTATCGATACGCGCTGCTGCTGCCGTTGACGGGCAAGTAAGGCAGGAAGTTAGTGACGCCAGTAAATGGAATAAGAAAACGAGGCGGCAGTTCCGTAATAGAAGATGACAAACAATAAATGACATGAACACAAGCCGTGCACGGCTCAAATTCATTACCAAAACTTGATTACTTTTCGCTTAGAATATAGCAGATTGATATTTACTGTCATTGTTCATTTTGAAGATACGTGATTCGTTACAGCGACATACATGTTTCGTGGAAGACTGGGGGAAAAATTGTTTCGAGACCAGTTTCGGAGATTTTAGGCTGACGCCTTTGTGGGTTGCTGTTAAGGCCACTACTCTGCGAGTGAAGCTATCGTTTTCTACTGATTAGGCGCGTAAAATCTGGAATCTCGACTTCTCGAGAACGCTTGGGAAGCGCGTAGTACTCCAGTGGCACTCGTCATCTCAAAGTATGTACTACAACTGTGCAAAATATGATCAATACCTGTGAACCTTAGATGTACTGTTCTTTTGTTAGCGCCATGTCAGGCTAGCATGCTTTCACTACGTATTGATTCGGCACCGTTAAGACAGGTGACGCTTTTGTACCTGCCGTATTCACTGCTGAGAACGCTCGAAGCCGGTTCCGCAGAATCGCATCTGCCACTTACACGCCTACTTAAATCACGGGCGGTCCGCGCACGGTGTGCGTCGGCCGCGTGTCCGGTGGTCTGTTAAACTAAACGCGTTACCCGCAGAGCTCTCGCCGTCTCGACGGAGAGCTCTCCCGGAGCGCGGCGCGGACCAGATATACCGCGCGCTTAAGCCATCGCCGGCTTTGTTGCGGGCAGATCGGCGCGGACAGCTGCGGGCGGCACCATTCTGGCGGCTCCTCTCGCTCCGCGGGCCCAATTGACGTTTTATTGGGAGTGCAAACACAGGTGCGGCCTCGCCACACAATCGCCGGATTACGCGGCCGGCGCCCACCGCACGCCGCGCAGCGCGCATACCGGCCGCCACGCCCCAGCGCACACTAGCTACCAGCCAGCAGCCAGCAGCCGCAATACAGAGCTCCCACGCCTCCCCATGCGTTCTGCACCTCAGGGGACGCCGCCGCGGGATATCTGGTGCATAGCGTAGCTGACTAGAGATGGGCAAAACTGTTCTTTTCAGAGATCGGATCAGAACTGTTCACTCCCTGAAATGAATTAGCTCTTTTTCATGACTCACCACCCATTTACAATAGAAAATAAATGGAAAGCACATTGCCCTTTAAACTTGGTTTATTCCAGTACTATACCTGTATTTTGATCTTATTTGATCCTATTTTGAAGTAACACAGATAATGAATAAGAATTTTGTATTGTTTATTGAAATTTCCACGATATGACAAAGTATTTGATTATTGATTTATTTTGCACTATCGTGGTTTTTTGGGTGATCGGAAAATGTTGTAACTTGAGATTTACATTAAAAATATATTTGGCTTTAATGTATTAAAATTTCATTAACCTCATATAAATACATCGCAAGCCATATATTTTTAAAGTGAACGTTTCCTTCCGAAGACGCCTAAAATCGCAAAATCCGTACCAGAATAAGAACAAAAAATATAAATTTGACTGTAAAACGAAAGTGCTGCATATAGCCTTACGCAGAATAAAACAAGGAAAATATTGGTGGATCACATTTTGCAATACGTTTATCGGTTCGCTCGTAATTAAAGCGTAAATTCGAGTGTCCGTAATAAAAATCCTATAGTAAGAGGAGTCGTCAGGAACCTAATCTGATCAGTTTAAACAAATAAAAATAAAATAAAAACAAATGATGTATACATAACATAATAATGTAATATACATAGCGGTATTACCACGAAGAACAATATCCAATAGAGACGAACTCCGATGCAGAAGCACTGAGTCGAGGAGGTCGAGCCGCGAGCTGTATTACTGCGTGAGCTAAGACCGCAGAGACCAGAGTGACACCTGAGTTGCTTTGCTCAACGCTCTGGCTAGAGTCGAGAACGGTGGGGTGAGCGTTGAGCGGACAAGTTTCGAGGGTGGGGGGAGCGGTGAACGGCCACCAGTCAACTGCTCTGAGACAAATCGTCCATTCTCTTGCGAGCAGGTTGTTGCAAGTAGTTCCTATGTTATCCGCTAGGTGGCTCTCTGTCCTGTTGCTCGCATCAACTGCCCAGAGGGCAGGACGTGCGACTGAAATGATCGTCGACAGAGTGCGATGCGAAGCTAAGCTGCGCCAGACACTGCACACGGCAGACGACGCACAGGGACGGCACGGCATATGTGAAACACAAAATCCAATGGGGCACTGCACAATGCAGGCAGCCAAGGTAGAAGCAGGGCAGAGGCCAGCGCTGGGTGTGTTGCGTGGCGTGCACTGTGCTGTGACCAGCAGAGGCGCTGCTGATATGCTCCGTCTCTCTCTCTCTCTCTCTCTCTCTGCCGCTGGAAACGTTTGGAGCTACCGTTCTTTTTTTCTGAATCACTGATTGTTCACTCCTTTGAAAGATTCAACTCTATGAATCAGTTCAGGAGCGGATCCCCCATCTCTATAGCTGACTGCTGGTGTGGGGGTAACAGATATGACTGCAAATCGTTTAAATGGCTCTAAGCACTATGGGACTTAACATCTGAGGTCATCACTCCCCAGACTTACAACTACTTAAACCTAACTAATCTAAGGACATCACATACATCCATGCCCGAGGCAGGATTCGAACTTGCGACCGTAGCAGCAGCGCAGTTCCAGACTGAAGCGCCTAGAACCGCTCAGCCACAACGGCCGGCAGTAAGGAGAGATGGGCTACATAGTGATGTGGCAACTGCCGTCGTAGCTGTACAGGAGCGTAAATGGATAGCGAACAAGGTAACACAACAAATGGAAGATCTACATAACTTGCATTTCTCCAAGCGTACGAAGATTCATTACAAATAATGCATCAACAATTAGAGACCAGCCCACACAGTAGCTACGAGGATGAGACCCACTGTACTAAGCACAAATGATTGTATGGTAGCGATGAAGCTCCAAGTGCGGTCAGTAGCCGCCGCCCACTGTTCTTTATCGAGGCGGCAGAGGGCACTAGTGGTACCGAGCTGCTAGGGGCGTGGATCAGCGGGTACACACCGTTTGGTCCACCAGATCCCGCGCAGCTGCTATCGGTGTCAGGCAGGAACTTGCAACTCCGACTCCAACTTCGCAGCGCACAAGGGGTGGTGACGATACAACGTGATACAGCATATACAACAACTGTACACCGCGCGATAAAAAAAGGATGGGTGGGGGACTGCCAAGAAAATGAAGGCATGTGATATTATTTCAACCATTACGAAATGGAATCAGATTTGCACAGAACTTTAGTACGAGCTCATTTACCACTATCACATTGCTCGCCATTGTCCTGGATGCACGCAGTGGTTCGCTTGGTAAGAGTATCATAAAGCCGTTGTATGCTTTCCTGTCCCACGCCCGGGTTCCCGGGTTCGATTCCCGGCGGGGTCAGGGATTTTCTCTGCCTCGTGATGGCTGGGTGTTGTGTGATGTCCTTAGCTTAGTTAGGTTTAAGTAGTTCTAAGTTCTAGGGGACTGATGACCATAGATGTTAAGTCCCATAGTGCTCAGAGCCATTTGAACCATTTATGCTTTCCTGAGGCAAGCTGGCCCACAACTCTTGTAACTTCACCTTGATGTGACGCAGTTCCGTCCTAGTTGGTCCCACGCACATTCTGTCACGAACAGGGGAGTACCTCAAAAGCAGCCACACAGTTCATAGACAAGCGTCCCAAGTACGAACGAGCAATGTACTCTTGCAAAATGGCACCGCGATGTAGTCGCATGAGAGGTAACAATGGATTTCTGTGAGGCACCGCTGTGCTGTTAAAGGTCCCTCAGTCACTAGGAACCGTGGCTTGAAGTCTTATCCGATGGCTCCCCACATCACGACGCCGTGATTAAAACCGCCGTACGTCGCCAAAACAATCGAACAAAGAGTCTTTCAAATGGCTCTGAGCACTATGGGACTCAACTTCTGAGGTCATTAGTCCCCTAGAACTTAGAACTAGTTAAACCTAACTAACCTAAGGACATCACACACATCCATGCCCGAGGCAGGATTCGAACCTGCGACCGTAGCGGTCTCGCGGTTCCAGACTGGAGCGCCTAGAACCGCACGGCCACTTCGGCCGGCGAACAAAGAGTGACTGCTTTATTCGCGAAAGAGGATGTTTGGTTTGTGGGGCGCTCAACTGCGCGGTCATCAGCGCCTGTACAAAGTCCCAATTTCTTTCACAGTCCAATTTTGCCACTGTCACGAACGATGATGATGAAATGATGAGGACAGCACAAACACCCAGTTTCCGGGAAGAGAAAATCGCGGACTATATATATATATATCCCGTTCAGTGCAGAACCGCGATTCATCGCTGAACACTATTTGCCACAACTCGATGTTTCTCGGTCACTGCACCAATCCAAAAGCAACCATTTTGTGCTGTGGTACTAACGGCAGCCTCTGATTCGACGATAATTCCCTAGTCCAGCGGCTGCTGGTCATTGACCAGTGATGCGAAACGACAAAGAATGTCAAAGGGAGTCCATTACCCCATCGGATGGAAGGTGCGGACGTGAAAGGGATACCGCGTGCTTGGTCCACAATGCGCTGATCCTAACTTGTAATGATCAGACGTGGTAGATGGGAGCCTTGATGACAACTATGCCTGCCCTCATGTTCACAGTCAGTAAAAGATCTTGCCACTGCAACATCAGAATTCATCTTAGTATGGTGGTTGTGGTTCAAATGGCTCTGAGCACTATGGGACTCAACTGCTGAGGTCATTAGTCCCCTAGAACTTAGAACTAGTTAAACCTAACTAACCTAAGGACATCACAAACATCCACGCCCGAGGCAGGATTCGAACCTGCGACCGTAGCGGTCTTGCGGTTCCAGACTGCAGCGCCTTTAACCGCACGGCCACTTCGGCCGGCGGTGGTTGTGAGTTCCCCATTTTTTGTGATTACTCCTGTCCTTGGCGACTAGTGATTGTTTCTTAATTAACATTACATGAAGATCGATTGGGTCGAGTTCAGTAGTCAAAATTGACTGGAACGTCACTATTACTTTCTTATATCCTTTGCTCGAACCGTATTGTTAAATTATAGTAACAAAATTATGGCACGAGATTCGACACAAACAATTTTCAAGAATATTTCAATCTTGGACGACATTATCTACTTGAGAATTACTATGCAGTATCATTGCTACTCTTCATCTGACTTGCAGGCGCAAAATCCAGTGCGCTATTCAACTATTTGACTGCTACCACCGACTTATTCATCACGTTTACATGGGCATCTCAAAACCGGATTTCGTAAACCACTTCCCCAATACCTCTTCTAGGTGATCATGCTGACACTTCAAAATAGATTCTGGAAATCCGTTTCTAGTTGCAAGTTTTCCAATTCCGCAATATATTTTCGCTCCCTTGTAAATGCAACCGGTTTTGAAGCGTTCTTGATTTGTCCAGTTACTTTTTCTTTTCAGAACATTCGTTTAAGAGTTTGAGCAGTCAGCTGCCTACCTGAAATAAAAAGAAGTGAAGAGAAATAACGATTGTGTTGACTGTATGAGAAACTAGATCAGCTGTTTTCCAGGCGCCATATTTAACTGGGCTAGCAAATCCGCTTTAGACGTTAACATGTAAACGATACAGCTAAAAACGGTTTCCGAAACTCGGTTTTCGTATACTGGAAGATGTGCCACATGTAAACATAGTGACTGTTCTCGACCGACCGCACATATAGACTCCAGTCTGATGACTCCCGCGCTGGCGCGATCCGAACACGTATCTACAAAGCTCTTTATTGAGCCTGGCGATATTTAACCGCGGGTTGTTGCACCTCACGTAAGTTGTATCTGTTCTCCTGTCGAGACGCAGCAACGGTGATTCCACACTGTTACCGGGTTATGAGCGTTATTACTTGGTTTATCACAGTCTCGAAGATAGTACGTTGTTGCACTAAAACTGATAGAGAACAATACATGTGAAGACGACGATTCTCAGAGATCTACTTTGCATTATTTTGACCTTGATTTTCGACTATTTAAATTCAAAAGAACTCGTTTGACTTCAAAACTTGACGAAAGTAACCACCTCCAGTTTGGCAAACAAACCTCAAAAGAACATAAAACACAAAACTTCTATAAATAAATTCATAAATAACTAAGGAAATGACTATAATTTTAATTAAAAAAAATGGCTCTGAGCACTATGGGACTTAACATCTTAGGTCATCAGTCCCCTAGAACTTAGAACTACTTAAACCTAACTAACCTAAGGACATCACACACATCCATGCCCGAGGCAGGATTCGAACCTGCGACCGTAGCAGTCCCGCGGTTCCGGACTGCAGCGCCTAGAACCGCACGGCCACCGCGGCCGGCATAATTTTAATTAGTTACAATATTTAGTTATAACTACAAGAGCCAAATAAATTTGTACTTGGTCTTGAGTACGTCTTATTGAATGTGACACAGTTTACGCAGTTCACAGCTGTCAGATTTAAAATTTCTATATCGTGCCTTGCACTAATAGAAGACGAGCTGCCTAACTATGACTGATCGGCCCTAAGAATTTAATGGCGCGACACTGCGCGGGTTGGCACACACCACAGCAACACACGTAACAACGCCTAAATAAACATTGGCCACATACTACGTAAAAGCAGAACTCTTCAAAAGAATACGTAACAGCACACGCAATAATTGCTGCAATAAAATGAAGAAGAAAGATAGAGGCAGTAAATAGCAACGTTTATGGTAGATCAAAAACGTTATTACCGACTGTAATACACTTCACTAAAATTGCATTTTTTTAAAAGATAGCAGGTATGAAGAAAAGTTTTTCACAAAAGAAAAAAACTTTGTATTTAAAATTGTACCAAATTCTTTGAGTCTTCACGCGGGGAGAGCGTTTGGCTTTGTAGCTTATCTTTTTGTAGACGAAGCGTCGTAATGTCAGCGGCAGCTCGTTGCACTATCAGTGCAATTATTATGGTTACATTAGTCATGAAACTCCCATGGATACATCGTCTTGTTTGATATAGGCTCCTCCAGGCGGCAATATTATCCTCCGTTGAATTCCTTCAACCGACAGGCCGGTCGACTGTAGTTGTTGTTGTAAAAAAATCGAAGTTCGTATGTGAGCCATTACGACGTTCCTTACACACACTATTCCGTTATCAACGTCCCGTATACAGTTTTAAAGCAGTAGAAAATCCACTTTGATTCGCCGTACGCGAATTTACAGTTCGTCTACTTTTAGTAATCACGATAGCGAATTCACAGTTCTGGCGGAAACAGTGCCACACGTCATAACCAGTTTGTAAGTCTCCATGGAAAAGTTTTAACGCCCGCATAACTTCATTAAGTTACAAAAGAGGTGGTAACTTGAAAGTATATTACTCTGTCCAATTCGGCTAACTCCAAACAGTTAAGTTCTCACAATGACAATCGTTTACATTAATACACCGAAAGTGACAGTACTCACGCAGTGTAACATTTTGTTCCATAACGCCGGCCGGTGTGGCCGAGAGGTTCTAGGAGCTTCAGTCTGGAGCCGCGCGAATGCTACGGTCGCAGGTTCGCATTCTGCCTCGGGCATGGATGTGTGTGATGTCCTTAGGTTAGTTAGGTTTAAGTAGTTCTAAGTTTTAGCGGTCTGATGACCTCAGATGTTAAGTCCCATAGTGCTCAGAACCATTTGAGCCATTTTGTTCCCTAACGTCCACGTTGAAGATTAGTTTACGCTGCGACTGAAAAATAAGAACGCGGCCCTAAACTTTCGTGTGTCTTTGTATAGCACGGTTACACAAGATATACGCACGTGCGCCACGACATCGCACACTTTTTGAATGTCATTTTTCGACTGCGGTTACCGATATCGCTGTCGCATCTCAGTTCTGGCAATAGTGCTGCTTATTACATTTAGTTTTACACAGGTCATTACACTAAGTATTACGAAGACAGTGAAACATGCATTGAAACTTTTGCATACTTAATTAAAGGGAGATTCATGTAGCAATACAAATAAAGCAAACCATGACAAAGTTTCGTACTGCAAAACAAAATAAAAAAAATTTTAAATTATCAAAGATATAGGCAGAGAGTAAAAAGAAGAGTAAGAAAACAAATTAGCAATATTTTCACAAGCATGAGATTTAAATACAGCTGAAGAATTCATTCGCACTCCACAAAGAAATCTAGTAACATCAGACGTCCCACGCGCTACCTGGATGTAGGTATGCGAACTCTCGTGAATATGTCATGCGACTGTATTAAGATTAGCCGTCGTTGCACTTTAAATCACCCAATATGCCATTGCCAGATATTTAATGGATGTGGAAGTTCCCAGTGACTGACAATGATTTAGTTAAATAATAAAGGGTCTTCCTGCCTATGTAAACGCAGTATATTATATCATGTTTATGTTGAGTGTTGCGACATCCCTAAATGCAACAGCATCATTTGTTGCCGACAATATCCACCTGCCACATTATATACACTACCGCCTTATGAAAGTAAAACATCAGGAATGGTAGCAATGACGATATTGTACTAAGTGCGCGTGTACAGTACAATAAGCAAAATATTGTAAGTGACATGCCAAGGGGGTGAAAAATACTTCACGGAGTTGCCGCTCCTGAGAACAAAAGTCGTGTGGAACATAAGCTCTAAGACTGGACACTGAGCTTGGATGAGTATTCAGATGCGCTTCAAACTTAAGCCAACAGTTGATTAATGGAAGTAGCGGGAAAATTGTACCATAGCAGTCACTCGGCACCCCACAATCAAATGTTTTCAGTAGGACAGAGATCTGGAGAACGTGCGCACTAAGACAATAGGCGAACACCCTTTGTATGAAGTGAGCTGTGGCGATTTCCGTGAGGGCGCGCTCGTCATCGTACTGGCGCCACTTGGGCTCGCGTTTCGTCGACTCTGGCCCTAGTCGTAACACGGAGCATGACGGGTGTGTCTCAGTACTCGGCGTCCTGGCGACTACAGCGAGTTAGCTCCCCCATTACCCATGGACCTCACCATTGATGTGGAGGCCTGCGTGCCTCAGCAATACAAATAGTCGTGCTGTAGGTGCAGCCACAATGGAGGGGTATCTGTTGAGAGGCCAGAAAAACGTATGGTTCCTGTAGAGGGGCAGCAGCCTTTTCAGAAGTTGCTAGGTAAACTGTCCGGATGATTGACTGATCTGGCCTTGTAACATCAACCAAACCGGCCTTACTGTGCTGGTACTGCAAATGGCTGAAAGCAAGGGGAAACTACAGCCGTAATTTTTCCTGGGAACTTGCAGCTCTACTGTATGGTTAAATGATGATGACACCCTGTTGCGTAAAATATCCTGGAGGTAAAATAGTCCCCGATTTGGATCAACGGCCGGGGAGTACTTAGGAGGACTTCGGTATCAGGAGAAAAAAAAACCGTCGTTCTACTGTTCAGAGAGTAGAATGTCAGATCCCTTCATCGGGCAGGTAGGTTAGAAAATTAAAAAAGGGAAATGTCTAGGTTAAAGTTATATTTAGTGGGAATCACTGAAGTTCGGTGGCAGGAGGAACAGGACTTCTGCTCAGGTGAATACAGGGTTATAAATAGAAAATCAAAAATAACGCAGCAGTAGGTTTAATAATAAATAAAACAAATAGGAGCACGGATAAGCTACTATGAACAGCATAATGAACGCATTATTGTAGCCAAGATAGACACGAAGCCCATAGCGACCACAGTAGGACAAGTTTATATGCCAACTAGCTCCGCAGATAAGGAGGAGACAGAGGAAATTTATTCAGATAGTTAAGGGAGCCAAAAATTTAGTAGTCATGGGGGACTTGATTCGATAGTAGGAAAAGAGAGGGAAGAAATAGTGGTAGGTGAATATGATTGGGAGAAAGGGATGAAAGATGAAGCCGCCTGGTAGAATTTTGCACAGAGCACAGTTTAATTATAGCTAACATTTGGTTTAAGACAAGCTTGTTTATGAGGAAGAGACCTGGAGACACCGGTAGCATCAGATTGATTATATTATGGTTCGACAGAGATTTCAGAATCAGATTTTAATTTTTAAGACTCTGACAACAGTTTGTTGGTTATGAACTGTAGATTAAAAACGAAGAAAGTGCAAGAAGGCAGGAATTTAATGAAATTAGACTTGTATAAACTGAAACAACCAGAGGTTCTAGAGAGCTTCAGAGGGAGCATTAGGGAAAGATTGACAAGAATAAGAGAAAGGAATACAGTAGAAGAAGAATGGGTAACTTTGATAGATGAAATAGTGAAGGCAGCAGAGGATCAAGTAGGTAAAAAGACGAGAAGTAGTAGAAATTCTTGGGTAACACAAGAGATATTGAATGTAATCGATGAAAGGAGAAATTATAAAATTGCAATAAATGAAGCAGGGGAAAGGCAATACAAACGTCTAAAAATGAGATCGACAAGAAGTGCAAAATGTTGTTGATAGGCGACTGTATGGAGTGCTGTGTGCACAACGACCATATATGTTAAATTAAAAGGAAGTTCAGCGTTGTCCGTAATAGCGATGTTTTATTGTTTTTGATTGATGTTTTATTGTAATTCTATCAATAAAACAGCAATATTACGGCCAACGCTGACCTTCCTTTTAATTTAAGTGCAAAATGGCTAAGCAGGAATGGCTAGAGGACAAATATAGTGATACAGAAGCATTTACTACTAGGGGTAAGTTAGGTGCTGCCTACAGGAAGATTAAAGAGACCTTTGGAAAAAAGAGAAATGAATATGAATAGCTCAGATGGAAAACCTGTCCTAAGCAAAGAAGGGAAAGCAAAGACGTGGAAGGAGTATATATAGGGTCTATACAAATGCAACGTACTTGAGCGCAATATTATTCAAACGGAAGAGGACGTAGATGAAGTTGAAATGGAAGATATGGTACTACGTGGAGAATTTGACAAAGTGCTGAAAGACTTAAGTCAAAACAAGGCCCGGGGAGCAGACAATATTCCGTTAAAGCTGCTGATAGTTTTCGAAAAGCCAGCCATGAAAAATCTTTTCCATATGGTGGGCTAGATGTATGAAACACGAGAAATACCCTCAGACTTCAGGAAGAATATCATCATTCGAATTCCGAAGAAAGCAGGTAGTGACGGGTGTGAAAATTACCGAACTATCAGTTTAACAAATAACTGTTGCAAAACACTAACACGAAGCTCTTACAGAAGAACAGAAAAATTGGTAGTAGTCGACCTCGGGGAGGATCAGTTTGGATTCTAGAGAAATGGAGACGGCAGTACTGGCCCTTCAACTTCTCATAGAAGGCAAACCTACGTTTATGGCATTTGTATACTTAGAGAAAGCTTTTGACAATGTTGACTGGAGCGCTCTCTTTCAAATTCTAAAGGTGGCAGGGTTAAAATACAGGGAGCGAAAGGCTATTTACAATTTGTACAGAAACCAGATGGCAGTGATAAGAGTCAAGCTGCATGAAAGGGACATAGTGGTGGAAAAGGGAGTGAGACGGTTGCAACCTATCCCCAATGTTATTCAATCTGTATACTGAGCATGTAGTAAAGGAAACAAAAGAAAAATTTCGAGTAGGAATTAAAGTCCAAGGAGAAGAAATAAAAACTGTGAGGTTTGCCGATGACAGAGTAATTCTGTCAGAGACAGCAAAGGACTTGGAAGAGCAATTGAAGGAATGGACAGTGCCTTGAAAGGAAGACATAAGATGAGCATCAACAAAAGCAAAACGAGGATAATGGAGTGTCGTCTAATCAAATCAGATGATGCCGAGGGAATTAGATTAGGAAATGAGACGCTTAAAGTAGTAGATGAGTTTTGCTATTTAGAAAGCAAAAATAACGGCTTATGGTAGGGAGGATATAAAATGCTGACTGGCAATGGCAAGAAAAGAGTTTCTGGAAAAGAGAAATTAGTTAACACCAAGTATAGATTTAGCTTCAGGAAGTCTTTTCTGAAAGTATTTGTACGGAGTGTAGCCATGTACGGAAGTGAAATATGGACGATAAATAGTTTAGATAGGAAGAGAATAGAAAAATTTGAAATGTGGTGCTACGGAAGAATATTGAAGATTAGATGGGTAGATCACGTAAGTAATGAGAAGCTACTGAATAGAATTGGGGAGAAGAGAAATTAGTCGACGAATAACTCACAACAGCACAACACTGCTAATGGTGTTGATACGAAGCACACCAATGGCAACGATAAACAAGGCAAACATTGCATCTATTTCTACAACAACAGTTACCGAAGTTGACATTTCGTCAGAAAGGAATCCAAAGAATTTCACAGAGTAAGAAAGAAGCGGCAGATGAAATATTAGCGTTTCTGAAAGATGAGTCAGTGGAATGTGTGGTGTCGTATACGCCTGATAGTGCGGAAAATGTACACGAGGAGTACAATGATGTCGATACGTGTGTAACAAGTGAAAGTGATATTGAAACAGGTGTCGAGCCCTGTAGTCCATCATCCTTGTCGGACAGGGAGCCACAAATCCCGTCTCCCATGAAATGCAATAAAGCGGATGCTAAGCGTAGCTATGAACTTGGAAAGATCATCGGCAGCATAGTAAAGAAACTCTTATGAACAGATTTCGAATAAGTCCGCAGCAATACAACCGTGTAGTATATAAGAAAAGCTGCGGTTATTCAAGGGAGGACAAGGTGCACTTTTTACAAAAACTGTTGTCTGCGCGTTTCAAGGAATCGATACAATTTACAAGATGTGCATACTAGTGAACTATTACTTTATCACATCAAACTGCGTACGACATAGATTACAGTGATCTCAAAGGAAGCTGTGGATGGTTGCATAATTTCAAACAGTGTTGCTTGGTTGGAAGATGTAAGATAATGAAATTTCAAGCAAAGCGTCACCGCAAACTGTGGAACCGGCCCGAAAACTTGTAGATGAGACAAAGAGACTTATCCCATCATTCAGCAAGGAACTTGTTTTCAAAGCCAATCAATCGGGATTTGATGAGGAAATGCATGTGACAGGAACCCTGGAAATCAGAGCTAGCGTGAGAGTTGTATCAAGATCAACTAACATCAATGTCTACAAGAATTCATATACAATTATGACGACTGTTAAACTGGATGGTAAATTGACTGGAAAGTTATTTATTTTGCTATGAGAACATGTAGGTGCACTGCCCCCTACGATTCTACCTCGTTTGCCTGACCTTGCAGGGGCAGAAGGGAATCCTTACGTCACACCAAGCAACTGTGAGGAAATGGGCATAAGACAACTACAACTATGGTATGAGTACCGTCTTAGGCCAATAACTGGTCAAAATAACATGCTTTTACTTCATTCCTGGTCTGCATATAAGAATCATACTCTTTTAGAGCAAACTATCTCTCCTGAAAAGTGTGTGACATTGTAATTCATACATCTGGAGCCAAGGACAAAATCAACGTAGCCTCTGGCTGTTTGTTTTTTCCCTGCCTTGAACATATTGTCACACTATCTGCAGGTACGCCTTAAAGGTTAGCCAGTTTCACGATAAGCTCCACGACAAACTGTTTCGCATTCGGTCGCTTGCCATCACATTCCGTCAGTTATCATCATCCCGTTGCAGCAATATGATTCTATATGCATTTATTTAGCGTAGGTACAGTCTTAGACAGTAAAACTGACCGCCGGCCGGCCGCCACAGAGACTAAGTCCGTGTCGTTCACTTAAGGTGGCCAATAAAACTGACCGCCCCTGACAACTCTAAGTCCGGCCTTATGCACAATCTGGCAACACTGTAAGATGCGGAAGTGTTAGGAGGAAGTGTTGTCTACTTCTGAGACGTTGTCGGACTGTCAGAGCCTGTGGTCTAGGAGCAGTCTGCTTTCGGTTGCGGTGGGGCGAGGACGTCCGCTGCAACCCGCCGTGCGCGACCGTGAGCGCTTGCTTGTGTTTACCTTCGCGCGGCGCGAGTTGTATTTGTTCCAAGATCAGTGCGACTACGGCACACACATGGCGCCACGATACGATCAAAATTACTTTCCAACCAGAACACGCGCGTCCTCGAGCCTATGAAATAGAACAGTTCATACGCGATGATCTACGTTTAGATCCGGCGAGTGTCGTCGGAATACATTTTTCTATAACGGCGAGCGTGGTTTATATTAAAATGACCAGTGCAGAGGTCTGCGCGTCAGTGGAGTTTAAATAATCGAACTCACTCAGATTCAAACATTCGACGGGCATATCGGTGCAGTGACGGTGGATCATGCAGGCATGGGCCTAAGGACTGTACAGGTTTTTTAGCTCCCCTTCGAGGTCCCAGAGGAAGTTGTCAAGGACGCCTTCCGACCATATGGCAATGTCATCAGTCACCTTGCAGAAAAGTGGCAAACTTTCTCGACGTATAAGGTCTACAATGGTGTGCGCCAAATTAAACTTGAGCTCAAGAAACATGTGCCGTCCTATTTGAACATCGGTGGCTGTCGTGCAATCATAATGTACGACGGTCAACCGCGTACCTGTTCCGGATGTGGGCAGGAAGGCCATGTTCGATCGAGCTGCTTACAACGTAGAATTACGCAGATACCAGTGGGAAACTCCGTTTCCCTGACGGGGACGACAATCCTGCCCCTCACGTACACTCAGACGACGATGCGCACCAGAGATGAGGACGACACGGGCGATCGGGCACATCCATCGACGTCAAAAGGACCAAGGGAGGAAGAGGAAGGACCCCAGATGCCAACCCATATGTCACCTCCTCCACAGCAGCAACAGTCCCACAGAATCCAGACGCAACATAACAATCAGAACGAGATGGACGTGGATGCGAACGTTGTACCGACCGCGGCTTTCCTAGCGGAAGGTGATACGACGCTGGATTGCCTTCCACATTCGGATACGGATGTCCACGTTCGAAGGCAACGTTCGCCTCGACGACGCAAGCGACATCGGCGGACCCCTTCTGACGATTGCCTCCTACACACGGCCAGTCAAGAAGGTGACATCTCATCAGACGGCATGGATGCTGCGCCTGCTGAGGATCTAAGTGGTGTAGACAGTTCACTACTACGAGTGCCCAATTACTTCTTGCACCACAGATGCAGCAGATCGCGTCGATGGATGGCGCTCCGTCTACCCCTAACAAAGACGACGTGCGTGAGAGAGATTTAGGTGCCGATCAGCTACACAGCATCGTGTTGCACCCACTGTGGTCGGACGATGTTGAGGAACATCCTGGAGAGGGCACAGGTGACAGGGGAGGGGGTGGCATTGGGGATGCCACTCCTAGCGTGAAAGACTCATAATTTGTAACGGATTTGGTGGGTCCAGCATCTCTTGCGGTTAGCTTTGATTGCCATGGCGTCTACCCTAGGTGAAGAGGCTAGGCAGCACACCTTTCGCCGTGCCACAATCAATATCAACGCGATAAGGGCGCCACACAAACTGACAATGCTACAACGCATGCTCGATGCGCCGGACATCGACGTGGCCCTCTTGCAGGAAGTATGTGTCGCTAGTTTCCCTGACTTCTACGGATATACCGCCCACATCTCCCACGCCTCTTCTACCGATTGTGGTGTGGCTGTCCTGCTACGGGACGGCTTGGCGGCTACGGACGTACTGTACTTACCGAGTGCAAGAGCCATGGCAGTAACTGTCAACGGTGTACGACTCATCAAAGTATATGCCCCTTCAGGATCAGGGAAACGGAGAGATCGGGCCCGCTTTTTTTCGGAAGATATTACGCCTCTATTTATGGGCCGCATAGACGATATGGTGATCGGAGGAGATTTTAACTGTACATTATCTCCGTCTGATCAGCAGCCACATCACGTCCCGTGTGCGGAATTGGAAATGCTAGTGCGTGATCTCCACCTGATCGAAACGTGGCGCCACATCCATGGCCCAGCTCCTGGTTACACCCATTATGCAAGTCATTCATCAAGTCGGTTAGACAGGATTTACGTCACAAGCACCCTTTCGACGGCGACGAGAGGAGCAGAGCTCTGGCCCAGTGCTTTCACCGACCACACAGCCTATATTTGCACCATTGCCCTCCAACCTGCACGTGTGTGGCGCAGTAGGCCCCCCTGGAAACTGAACGTCGCCCATCTGAACGAGCCGGCATGTAAAGGTGCTATCGAAGAGTCGTGGAACGCGTCCTTACAGCGTCGTGGTCGTTAAAGATCGACCCTCGGTTGGTGGATTGAATGTGCGAAGCCTGCTCTTAGGCGCACTTTCATGGCTTACGGCCGGGAAGCAGCGGCATGGAGGAAGAACACGGAAAACTTGTATTACACCGTCCTACGGGAATGTCTTGCTATGGAACCATCACCTGACAGGCAGATCATAGTCAATCGCGCGAAAGCGCAGCTCGTCTCCTTAGCACGCCGTCATTTACAGGGCGCTGTTATACGGTCGCGTGCTCCAGACATGATACAATCAGAAAGGCCATCTATGCACCACGTGCTCCTAGAACGCAGGAGGCGCCGTAGGGCACTGGTAACCGACATGATAACGGACGACGGTCGACACATGGTAGAACAAGCAGATATAGCAGAAGCCTTCTATGGACATTACGCTCAACTTTATTCAGCAGTGCTCCGTGATATGGCGACGGTAGACACCGTTTCAGCACATGTCCACGGTACAGTTCCACCAGACATGGTACCGACTTTACTGGGAGACGTGACAGAAGAGGAAGTGCTCGACGCCATTGGTAAAGGTGCTCCCCATAACTCACCAGGAATCGACGGATTACCATTAGAGTTCTATCGAGCCTTTAAACAACAGTTGGTACCGTGTTTGATTGAAATTTGTCAGGAATTGATGTCCCCTGGTATAACATTGCCTGCACCGTTCTTGGAAGGTCTGATTGTCCCCATCCATAAGCCGAAGGGACGGAATCATGTCCGCGATTATCGCCCCTTAACGTTATTGAACAGCGACTTCAAGATCTTTTAGAGGCTGCTATCAGAACGTATTCGCGGCACACTATTGCACCTCCTGTCCAGCTATCAGATGTCCTTGGGGGGACCCAACAACATGAGAACTGCGTTATGTCGTTACAGAGACAGAGATCTCATCTACCTTGCACGAGTGAGACGTTTGCCGGCAGCCCTCGCGTCAATCGACTTTAGCCAGGCTTTTGACCGTGTCGGCCACACTTTCCTCACGGCCGTTCTACGGCGCATGGAATACCCCGACCCCTTTATCACAGTGGTGACACGCCTTCTGCATGGTGCTACTTCTCGAGTTCTTGTTAATGGAAGACTGACGGCACCCATGCCAATCCGCCGATCACTACGACAGGGATGTCCATTATCAACATTGTTATTTGCATTGGCCTTAGAACCTTTGGTGTGTGGTCTCCGAGACAGGCTCACTGGGATACAGTTCGGCGGCTCCATCTATCGCTGCACCGCCTATGCGGATGACTTGATGATCGTCATACGTGGAGCTGACGACATGGCCGCGGCTTTGGACTGTATTGCAACCTACGGTACAGCTTCTGGTAGCCAAATCAACGTTGACAAGTCCGTCGCCTTGAGCATCGGGATTGGGCTACCGCAGGAACCCATTGCCCCCTTACGCTTCAGTGATACTGTACGCTGCTTGGGCTTAGATATCGTGAACGACATGCGACGCGCGACGACGCTCAATTATCGAAGCCTTCTTCACCAAATTAGGGCCGGAATTGCAAATCAGCGCTTGCGATCCTTCAACATCGTTCAGCGGGCGTATTATGCCAATGTATACCTTGCATCCCTCATACCCTATGTCGCCCAAACGCTACCCATTCCGAAACCCTTGGCTCGTAGCATTATGGCAGCGCTGGGATACTTCGTCACCGCTGGTATGTTACTGAAGATCAGATACGTATCTCTTACCCTCCCCAAGGAAAAAGGTGGTCTCGGCCTAGTTAACGTCCATGATAGGGCCATTTCCCTCTACGTTAGCTCACATTTATGTCTGCTGCGCCGTTGTCCTACGAGCCTCACGAGTCTGCTTCTGACGGCGCTACGTCCTGCTTCATTAAGAGCGCCCGTGCCATTACAGGACATCCCAGCGTCCCTCTTTTATATAGGACGTTTCTATTTAGAACAAAGTTATTGCAGTGTAGCGCTCACGAAACCGCGAACAGCCACAACTCGACGCCTATATCACGACACGCTGCAGCGCCGCCCCCTAAATGTGGTCGAACTAAAATATCCTGAAGTACGGTGGCGCGTGGTGTGAAAGACTGTACACGATGCCATGCTTGATTCCGATGTTGTTTCCAAATGGTAAATAGTCGTTAATGGGAAGCTGGCGACGCAAGAACGTCTCTACAATATCCACATGGCAGAATCTCCCAATTGTGTGGGTTGTAATACAGTAGATTCTGACGAGCACCGCCTCATCTGTGGACAGATGGAAACGGTTTGGCACCTAGTGCGGCAGATGCTGGCTTATCTCTTGCGAGTTAGGCCGGAGCATATATCTGCACGCACGTTATTGTTTCCAGATGAGACATTTTACCCCAAGACTCGAACCAACTCTGTCACCTGGATACGTGGACATGCGGTCCAGTACCTCTGTCGTGACGGACACAAGAGTTTACTTGACTTCTGGCTCTATTTGCAAGAAAGACATCATGCTATTTCCGGGAATACCAGATATCGACAATGCTTCGCAAACTACCTCTGGAGTGCCTTTCACAGCCCGCCGTGTAGCTGGGATGTTCCAGGCAGTGGTAGATGAGGTCAGAACGAATTGCAAACGATCATATATTGAACAATCTTTATCAGTGGGCGCAGTCGCTGGGAAGCCTGACTACGAAGTGGCGGCTTTATTTTCATGTTATTTATGTTTACGATCTTCGATGGTGTCTTCAATCTGTTTTAGTTTTCCAGGCTTGATTAACTATGACTGTTCGAACATTGATACCTACATAAATAAAAAATAAAAAATAATTAAAAAATTAAAAAATAAAACAACAATTACAAATAAAAAAACAATTAAAAAATAATTTAAAAAATATCTTCCGCACCCTACTAGAAATACCCTTCCTCCATTCCTTTCATCGTGTTTTTGTGGGTTGATGCACACACGTTAGTCCCGTACAGTGTAGTTTCTACGCATTTTCGATGGGGGGTGGTTACGTATAGTTAGGAAGGCAACGTCTGAGGAGGTAAGAGTTCATTTTTGTTTGGCAGGGAAACAAGTGGCGGTGCCCCGTATGTATGGCTGTGATTTTGTTTTATTTCTTTTGTTAAAAAAAAAGGGGGCAAGTGTCGTGCGTTCTAAACTTATAGTCGCCTAATCGCGTCCGACTATTTTTTTTTTTTTTTTTCTAACGTTATGAGTATGACTGAACATCGAAGATCATTCGCTTAACATTCTACCCACCAGCAATAACAAGTATTCCAGCAACAATTCCGCAGGACAGCTCGTGCCTACGTCGCGATGATAACAACTTACGCTCGAGCGTTTCCACGCGCTGCAGCGGCTACCGGCCACCGGCCAGACGCCACCCGCCGCCTGAAATCCGGCGCCGCCCATGTTATCGCGGCGCCACGCTGTCAGTGTATGTATCAACTGTCATTTTCGAATTTAAAGTTCTAGTTATCACCTTGTATTTAAGCACTGGATTTTGCATACTTGAAAATCATGAACTACAGCTAAGCATTGTAAAATTGAATCGCAAGTGGAAAAAGGTGTAACACCTGCAACGCAACGTTTACTTTTGGTATAAGAGAGGGGTGAATGCAGAGGGGGCAGCTAGAAAGATTTGAATAGTGTGTGAAGCAAGTGCTTTTGGGAAAAATACGCCAGAAAAAGATATTCTTGTTTCAACAAAGATCGTTCTGGCATGAATGATTTTCCACATTAAGGAAGTCTCGACTACTGATATATGTGATAGATTACCATTTTACCATCATGCAACATTTGCATTCAACAGGCAAAGTTCAGACGTCTGGTGTAGGAGTACTGCATGCTCTAATTCAAAACAACACAACTACATCACCTGTGCTAATGCATGATAACGCACTATGTTGATTTGAGAAACAAAACTATCCAGGAGATTGATAGGAAATTCGGCTCTCAGGCACTTGTATTGATAGAGAAATCCTCTCTCAAACGTCCCTCTCGTCATATATTCGTCAAATTTTACCTTTCCCGCTCTTGATCGGTCAACCGTCAAGGCAATTCATTTCTAGACGAAAATACTCTTAAAACTACTCTGGTATAATGATATCTTTGGAACCAGTAGCTTTCAACTGGCGTAGAATTTGTAAACAACTTTAGCATTGTCAGATCGTTTTAGACATCTTGAAAGAAAATTCTGCTGCTGATTAATTTCTCTTTGATGATTACTGTTGCGTTTGGTAAACTAATGGAAAATTCAATTAAAATATTCACTGTACTAATACAAATTAAATTCAGCTTACTACAGAAACATCACGACGCCAGTCTATCTTAGTAAAGCATTAAGTGTCTGTAAGACAATTGAGCTTATTTTTACACGAATTAGTAGGATATTACCGACTTCTGACTTCGAAAAGGTCTGTATTTACTTCATTTCCTGTATCATTCGCAATTATTATGAAAACGTGGCATTTCATAGATCTAATTATGTATTCACAACAACAAAAAATATGTCGGAATTATGAATTTGGCAGTACCGTAAGGTTTTCGCTCTGACACTAAGGGTTACTGAAAGTAGCAATGCGAATTTTGCTCGAGTGTTGTCTTACGATTCCCTTATTGCGTTTGTATCTGCCTGCTTGTAGCTCTGCTACAAAAGAATTAAAAATCTGGCTTTCAGCGAGTCTCGAAAGGCGAACGAAAGCAGCTTGCACCTGGTAGCCAAACATGTTTCTTGGAAACTGGCTTTTTCCTAAAGTGGGAAGACATTCTTTTGTGGTTGAACTGTTGGCAAATGTCAGTCAGACGTGTGCCGTTGGTCTAAGCGTTTCGGTGTGTTGAATTTGTACCAATGATTTTTCTACAGGTTTTTTCTGTCCCAAATAGAGAGTTGAAGTCTCCCGTTAGTATTTTCACGTCATCTTGGTGAATTTTGCTCACAGTATTTTCGAGTGTGTTCCAGAATTTTCCGACATATTCGGTGTTTTCCTTATTTTCGACGTTGGTGGGGGCATGTGCACTTATGAGTGTATATTTTTTATAGGGGCTCTGAGTGAGCGTAGTCATAAGTCGATTGTTGATGGGTGTGATTTCTTCGACAGAGTTGATGATAGATCTGTGCTCGAGAAATGCAATACCGAAGATTGGTACGCCTTTCGCTACCTTTTGTTGTATTTTGCTCTTGAAGATGCCATGGTTACCGTAATGCAAGTTTTAATTGTCAATTAGTCGTGGTTCTTGAAGAGCAAGGATGAGAATTTTTTGTCGGTCCATTACTTTTGTGAGAGTATTTAGGTTTCTTGTTTGTATCAGTGTATCGATGTTTAGTTTTCAAATGAATGTTTTCTGCTTGTAGGGAAATTTACCAGAGATCTTCGATATTCTCTGCCGTGCTAACCTGGACTCCCCAGAGTGCGAAAATCCAACTGCCGCCTATCGGTGGCCAGGTTGTGTACCACCTGGGGTAAAGTTACCTTTGCTTGCATAGTTCATGTTTTCTTGTGTTTCATTGGTTTGGCCTGGGTGATACCGGGACCAGACAGGACCAGAGGGTGTTGAAGCCTTTGGAAGCAAATATTTTCAGCCAAGCTCATTAAGCTAACGGACGGTGACCAGAGTAGAGTGATTTTCACTCAGACCTGTCTGGTTTTGGGTTCAACGGATTGAGTAGCCGTTCAGGATTGTGTTAGTATTTGGTTCACCCCAAGTATTTGATTTCCTCGGTACCACCCATATGGGGGAGGGTTTTCCCTATCGGCCGCACGGGATTTTTATTATTATTATTATTGTCATTATGTCATCAGCAAATCCGATATGGTGTATCTTCCCACCACTGAAACAGATGTTTATTGTTCGATTCAGTATTTCCATCACATAAATATGGATTATAATTACGTTACATTCCTGCTAGTCGACACATTTCTCGCTTTTTCTTAGACAGTTGCTAACTGTCACTCCATCATAGGAATTTATGTGCGCAGCACTGTTGCAATACAGACGTTCAAATTATCCGATTCGATACAAGACAATGTGGATATCCGACTACGACTCTCATCATATGATAGACTGGGTAAACCACATTCTTAATCGGACTGTTGAATCCAGATCACTTATCTATGACAGGGCCTGAATTCTTAAACTCTGTGGAAAATAATAATCCAATGTGCTTATTACAAATACGTTATTTAAATATAAATATATGAACTAACGAGATAACAGTTTATTTACAGGAGCAGAGCCCCATCCATCACAGCAGAGCAGTGCGAGATCGGTTTCAGGGCCAAGAGAGTATAAAGCTGTTGCCGTTTGTTCCATGATCACCGAACATCAACCAGATAGAGAATATTTGGGCAGAGGTAACAAAGTCATTGCCATGTGGACCTACAAATGCAAGCGACCTTTGGACGAATAAAGAAAACGTATGTTGGGAAGTAAACCATCACGCTACACTGTCGACGACTTAATGAAATCAATTTCCCTACGCCCTCGAGAAATCTTACGTAATGATAGTGGGTGCGTTGGTTACTAAAAGTATACTCGTCCACAAAACCCATGTGGACAATTATCTGATAATCGGTCAAGCTGTGCTTTGTCGCAGCTCTTTAGCATGTCCATTTACTTTCAGTTCCCTCAGTTTCTTGCAATGCAAGGTAACTGAAAAATCTCATCCACTCGACGCCAACTGAGGAACTGATTGGTGCGTGTGTTGTTCAACACACAGTACTTGTCACTCTCACTGGGTCCATGACTGTTTGTGTGTGTGTGTGTGTGAGTGTGTGTGTGTGTGTGTGTGTGTGTGTGTCTGTGTTTTCGTGTTAACGCACAATCTGAATTAATACTATTAACATTAGAGAGACAACCAACAATAAATATTGCATCAAGTATGACTGTAAAGTATTTTAATGCGATGGGAAGTTACAAACTGAATTTTTACCCAACCCACGTCCTGCATCTTACGTTAAGTAAGATGTATTAACTCCATAGTATCGTTAGCAGAGACAGTACGCTCTTGTTGTCGAAGCTCGCGACAAGTGCAGCGATTAGCAGTGCCCAATGCCGCCGCGATTTGTTTATGTTGGCTGAGGTTGGACACTGCAGCAGACGCTTCGCCCTAAACAGAAAGAAATCACCTTGGCTCTGGCTGCAGTGAGCGGATATGACTACCTGCGTGTTCTCATAGTAACCAACGTGAGACTCTACTCACAGGTGCCATGGAGCAATTGCAACGGGTATCATGTCATTAGTCATCAGAATATTAACCAGTGATGAAATGTCCACTCTATTTGAATCCCAAGAAAACAGGAACCTTCTCACAAAGGAATGTGAGGTGATATCAAAATTTATCCAACATAAAAAAATTAACTGCAGGGCTTTCATGTATGCAGTAATAGCACACAAGGAAATATTACGTCTTGGAAGCGTATATTTCATTTCCTCTTCTCATATTAACGCCCTTGTTTTAATATGAAGTGAGAAAATAAACAGTTTAGGGTTCTGAAGCATAATATGACACCAGATTCTTATTGTAGGCGCTATCGGAAACGTAAAAAGCAGGGAGCTGTCCATTCTTTTGTCCATTCTTTTTTCCTTTCATGCATTACTACAGCTAGGAGAATCTTATTTAAGGACTTGTGGGCATCAAGTTCTTCAGCAGAACAAGCCTCATGTTATTTTGCTAATTACGGTATGGAAAAAATGCAACAAAAGCGAGTTCCGCTAGAGCAGTGAGGATATTTGCACATGTCTGTATTCAGCAACGACTGCCAGCTGCCACAACACTCCACAGAATCCTTGCGGCAGGCAACACAACAGTGCGTACAAATCAGACTTCATTCAGTGAGGCGTCAGGAGATGGATGAAAACGTCAAATTAACGTCGCTTCCCGAGTCGTATTCAATCCAGAATGAGGTGTTATTAAGGTAGTTGAGCGTTCTAGCAATTACACTTTTATAATTCCCGTATGAGTATTTCGATAGCCAAAAGAACCCGTTAGTGTGAAACTATCGGGAACTCCATTAATATCAAACTGCAAGAACTTGAGACAATACGTGGACTCTTCGCTAGGTGACGTATTACTGTTATTTAGCATTCTCTCCGTCCTAGTCGTAATGCAAATGGAACTTCAGAGGCGCTTTGCGCTATTCTTGACAAGCATCAGCAACCTGTAATCACTGAGAGTCACAACTGCGTGATGATAATGGTTCAGGTTGTCAGTAGTTGTGGTGGCGTTATGCTTTCAAACTGCTTACAGTAACGTTAATGGTGGCGCACATAATTTAGCGCTGACTACCTACTTAAGTAACCTAAGGACATCAGATACATCCATGCCCGAGACAGGATTCGAACCTGCGACCGTAGCGGTCGCGCGGTTACAGACTGTAGCGCTTGGAACCGCTCGGCCACCCCGGCCGTCATATTTGTATTCTGACCATTCGTTATTTGACCAAATATGAACTACAATCTAATTCGCCTGTATATGACATGGGTTAGCGCCGCCAAAAAGGTATGATTAAGGGTTGGATGCCGTTGAAGTCCCTTTACATTGATGGCAAGACAAATGTTCGCAAATCACCTCTATTGCCTCAAAAAACAAATGCATCTTAAATATCGAAGGACCGACGTCCACACTGTCACAGCGCGTTGAAATACAGCAACGACGGCAGATGAAAATTTGTGACCGACTGGGCTTCGAACCCAGACCTCCTACTTACTAGACAGACGTTCTGATGACTGGACTTTTTTTTTAATGTTTGAGAAGTCTTTCAGCACCAGGTAGGCGGGGGCAAAGAGGGCAGGGGTCGAAGATCCGAGGCCTGGCCACAATGCCACCCTCCAACCTGGCACTGAGCAGCTGCATTATTCCCATGTATTTCATGTTTGCACCCGTATATTCCTTTAAATTGTAGAACAAAATTCAAGTAATAATTAAGGTAAAATAAATTACAGATTGCCGCCTCTAATTGCGTGCGTTCCTTGTAGAACATAACTTATAACAATGAAAAAGGTGACGGGAAAATTCATAACAAACATCATTCAGAAATATATTTACAATTTAAGTTATTATGCACTGGATGCATATGAGGTATGTAAGGAAGCCATATATTTTTCAATAAATAAAAGAAATTTCGGAGCCGGAGGGGTTTTGCTAAATTAGAACAGTTCTGATTTTCGATCCAACGTAAAAGAACATTCCAGGAATATAAAACTGACCACCTCTTTGTAGCCCACATAAAGCAATAGATGAAAAATTTTAAACTATTCCTTATTATTCCTTATATTTTTTATTCTTCTTCAGCTTAAAATGTTCTTCTGCAATGTAGAACATGTACTCTACTAAGTTCTAAGTTTTGCTTGTTATGACGTAAAACACAAACTGTCCCAGAAGCTACGAATAACTTTTATTCTTTGCGGACGGGTAACATTTCCAGTAGGATTGTAAAGCTTAAGTTATCGGTATATGACTTTCTGCGGTTCTATTGACAGTGCTAATTTCTTCCTAGTCCAGTTTCAAATTCTGATTCTATTTTCACATAAGAAGATGTGCGCTACAGTTTCTACAAGCCGCCATTTGTCGCAGTAAGGAGATGGTCTCAATTTGATTTTCCATAATCGTACCGCTGTGGGTATGGTTTCGTTTACAACGTCGCACCATACGGCACTTACTCTAGTTGGTATAATTTTATTGTTGATATTTTTACAGACTTTCCCCCAGTTTTTTGTAGGTTAAGTTACCGGAATTGGTTTGTGAAGACGATGTCTAGTAATATAATCATAGACGGTTCTAGTGTTGGTTTGTGCTGGTGGGAGTCTTATACAGCTCCAATCGCCTTAGTACTTTCTGACGTAATCTAGGCTGGCGTGCTACATTAACAGGAGCGTTCCTATTCCCTGGATCTAACGAGAGGAACAGAAGTTTCGTGATGCCTGTCTTAGCGGCATGTATTAGTTTAAAAGCACGTCTTTAATTCCAAGTCCTTCGTTTTGCCTCTGCTAAGTCGCCGAATCGAAGGGTACTTTGAAGATATTTTGTTTCCAGACATACCAAAAGGCTACAGCTAATATTTTATGTGCAGTGACGTGTAGTATCGGTAAGACTGCTGCGGTATGATATATTTTTCTACGTATGTATGTATGTATATATTTATAATCTGAACTTAGTGCAGTCGGTCTAACGATCGCATGTCATGGCCCTTCAACAAGGTTCGGATGACATTCCGCTCCCAATTGTTCTTGGCCATGCGCTTGGTATTCGCCCTTAACCACAGTCGGAACTGGAGACTCTCTTCAGTTACATCTACCCAGTGCGCATCTATTGCACTATTGTAAGTACCGAGATGCAGTATTTTGGTATTAAAATTTTGTTAATTTGTGGTAAGAATTTATGAGACCAAGCTGCTTAGGACATCGGTCCCTAAGCTTACACATTACTTAATCTAAGTTAAACTAACTCACGCTATGGATTCGAACCTCCGACGGTGGACACTATGATGACACAGCAGTCAACCTCTCTGCAGCACCTATCTACACACGCTCCTCGTCAGACTCGAATTCCCATTTTTGCCGCATACCACATGCGTCGTACCCCCCGGTCATTGTTCCACTATCTCGCGTGCACACTGTATTCCCGTGAGGGTCGGACGATGTCGTGCGTCTAGCACTGAAAACTTTCGATGACCCGTGGAGACCCAAATAATTATACAATATGTTTCAGGAGGAATAGTAAATATTGTAGGAGATGGTAGTATAGAGAAATTGTTGAAATAATGACATATAACATGCGTCCAATTTTTATTGAACATGCATATAGCTCGGTTCAATGCATTTTCCTTTCGTATTTTGGCCCTTAAAGGAGCCAGTTGTCTACACTTCCTTGAACTTGAGCTTCCAGCGTCATTGGAAGAGGTTCATTTGGCTACAAGAATGCTTATGTTCCTCCAGCATGACGGGGCTCCTGCACATTCTAGTCGTCAGGTGACACATTATCCAAACCTAACATTTCCCGGAAGATGGATCATTAGATATGGGCACTTTTCTTGGCCTTCAGGGTTCCCGGACCTTGTCTCTTTCGATTTTTGCCTGCGGGGATGATTAAAGGCGAAGTCTACAAAGAAAAAGTAAACCCAAGAGCCGATTTGATCGTTCGGATTATGAATAGTGCAGCCCTCATAGAAAGAACGCAAAGATGACCTACACGTGGTGTTATGAAGAGAAGTCAAACGTGCATTGAAGTTGGTGGCGGAATTTTTGAAAATCAACTTTGAATGTACTCGTTGCCTTTGCTTTGAGTTTGTTAGGGTTACGTACTAACATCTGTATCTCTGTACACAATAAAATGTGGACGCATTTATATGGAATTTTTTTATGCAATTCGTCTGTACTACCACCTGCTAAAATATCTAATATTCCTCCTGAAACACTCTGTATATGGATGTATGCGTGGTGTCTGCTCTTTCGGACATGTCCGAAAGAAAATGCTTCATGGCATTCTGCAACGACCTTCGGTCTAGTTGCAGGGGCTGATAGAGATTTCAGAGCTGCTTGACTGTCTGAATAAAAGTAGATGCTACGATTTTTGTAGGGTCTACTCTAATTCTCCTCCGTGCACATGCTGATAGAAGATACCATGTAATACTGTGGCCATCTTCCCTAAAGAGATTCTAGGCAGTACACCAGACCCGGTGCTTTCATCTGTTTCCGACCTGTCAGTATACCACTATATTATGTCTCCTGAACGGTGTAGTGGTTCGTTCTTCCACTGCTCCCTGCTTCCAACTGTTACATGGCAAGGTTTATTGAAACAGCTAGAAGTTATTGTATTGTTAGTCGGCATTTCCCCAGCCATCGCCATACTGATTTGGGATTCACAAGTTGGTGAAGTGTTACCTCACATGATTTGCTTCGTAAATATTATGAAAATGTGGCAGTTCATAGATAAAATTACGTATTCACAACAACAAAAAATATGTCGGCAGAAAACAAAAGTGGCATTATGAATTTGGCAGTACCGTAAGGTTTTTCGCTTTGACACTAAGGATTACTAAAAGTAGCAAGACGAATTTTGCTAGAGCGTTGTCTTACGATTACCTTAGCCAAGTGCGCCAAATGTAAGTACAGATCTGCACTCTTATTATGTTCGTTCATATACCTTACGCAAGCTCTTACAAAAGTTTAGGAGCCACATTTATGTTCTCTGTGAAATATCTAAGATGCCAGTTTGGGCATCTAGTAGTCATCACGATGGAGTAGACGAAACACTCTCTTCAGTGGAGTCTTGCGTTAACCGACTGGTCCTGCAATGATGATGCTGGAAATCAAAGGAGGAAGAGGATTAAGAATGAAACTATATTGTTCCAGCGACCTTTTTAACTCTCATACATCTATGGTATATATATGGATATTGAAGTGATGAATGAGAATTTGTTTCAAAGCCGGAATTCGAACCCTGTCTCCTGTTCACTTTGCAGATGCACTAACCACTGTGCCGGCCGTGGTGGCCGAGCGGTTCTAGGCGCTCCAGTCCGGAACCGTGCTGCTGCTCCGGTCGCAGATTCGAATCCTGCCTCGGACATGGTTGTTTGTGATGTCCTTAGGTTTAAGTAGTTCTAAGTCTAGGGGACTGATGACCTCAGAAGTTGAGTCCCATAGTGCTCAGAGCCATTTGAACCATTTTTGAACTAACCACTGTGCCATTCTGGCACAGTGACTTAGCACAATGCACTGACCACCCTGGAATGCCTCCTTTCACGCCTCACTCCACTTGGTACTCCTCCTAAACCAGAACAAAATTCAGAGGACTCCAATTTTATTGGAACAGCGCCTCAGCAACGAACGAAACGGTGGATCCTGCCTGGAACCCAGGTGTAGGTGCTTCAATAAAATGAAACTATGTGGTTTCAGAGACATTTTCAGGTCTGAAACATCTATGATGTATAGATGCAGACTGAAGTGATGAATTAAAATTTTTACCAAGTCTGGGATTCGAACCTTGGCCTGTTGCTCACTTTTTTTTATCGAACCCAGACCATAGATATACAAACATATCATTTTTTTTCCAGTGTGCTAACCACTTTTTTTAATAATCTTTATTGAACAAACTAAAAGTACGTATACATTCACTATGCAAGAGTTCTTAAAGTACCATTTAAACATATTAAAATGACTGTTAGTTAAACAAAAAAATATTTAAAAAAACATTAAATACAACAAAATGTAACATATTCTGTCTTCTTCCTTTTGTTTTTTTTTTAAATTATTTTTTTATTTGTTTTTTGGTCGATGCATGAGAACGTGGATAACGGTGTTGCATCATGCGACAGGTAAGCATGGCACACCCCAACTTTGAGGGGGGTCAAGGAAGACGCTGCGGAGATAACCGGCAAAAGTTTGTCGGTAAGATGGTTTTCGGGTGAGGGTGCTATGCGCGGTCACAACTTTGTACCAGAAGTCAAGGACTGTACGCGGATCACTCTGAAAGAGGTATTCTAAAGCCTGTCCTAGAAACCAGATGAGTGTATGGTGCTTAGCAAGAGGGTAGTGAAATGTCTGAGGCAACAACAAGAAATCTGGGGTTACCGTCGTTGGTGGGGCACGGAGGTAAAAGCCCACAATTCGCTGGATGAGGAGCCATACGTTTTGTTTCAGGTGGCACGTAAGACGGTGCTCGTCGGTGTCTTCGAACTGACAGTCAGGGCAGAGCGGGGAGGTGGCCAGTCCTATGCGATAAAGTCGACTATTAGTCGGGAATTTTCCACAGACTAAAACATACCAGAGTGCAGACACAGACGACGGTAAAAAGGGTGCATGGACACACCCCCAAACCGTTCGCCAGTTAATGTCAGGATGCTGTAGCACCATGGGGTCGCAAGGTTTGGACAGCATAAACAAACGATAATAATCTTTTGTACGGGGAGGACGGGTGACTGGAAGATCGGTCCGTACGTAGCTGAGTTCTGGGAAACAATTGGCGACGTGGTACAATAGGGGCCACATTGATCGGTGGATCGAGAGAAGCTGGTCGGAGTATATCTAAGAGAATGCGTGTTAAGGACGGGACCGGCCCCTGCCAGTGCCGCAACACAGTGTGGACAAAGAGTGCAGAAGATCGTGCCCGCACGTTGACGAGTCCGTGGCCACTTTTGCAGGTGGCAGTGTTAGAGTGTTGTAGCGGACTTTGAAAAGTACCCCTGCTGACATGAAATATCCAAAGGCTGACCAAGGAGTAGCGACATTGAGAGGATCTGGGCGATGTGTACCAGTTTAGGGGCGACATACATGTTGACATAGGACACACGTTAGAGTTGGTTTAAGTTACGGTGCACTTGACCGCGGACATGGTGCCGAATCGACTGCAAAAGCAGCCGGTAAGCCAGGGCCACTGTGCGGTGTGTGGAGCTCGTAAATTCGATACCCAAGTACTGACTGGGAGTGGGGTCGGCACCATAGCCGGGAGGCCGCGCCCAATGTGCATCATAGGCGATTTACGGACATTAAGAATGCTACCTGAAAGACGTCCATACTGGTGGATCCATTGGATGGCGTCATTGAGTTCCGTGGAGGAGCAGGTGAAAAAGAGGAGGTCGTCCGCACAAGCACTGCAGTGAAAGGTGTAGTCACGCAAAGTGAGACCCTGCAGTCTAGAGGTAAGACCAGTGATGAGGGGCTCAAGTGCAACGGCATGTAGTAAATTAGACATAGGGCATCCTTGACGCACAGAGCGGCGTTTAGGAATCGGTCCTACAAGCCTCCCATTGACTTGTACCATCAAGACCACGGGAAGTAGTAACCGGCGAATGGCATCGACAAATGGTAATGGGAACCCCATACGTGTCGCCACCATGAGGAAGAATGGATATCGAACGCGATCAAAGGCACTCGTGAAATCGACGGATACCAGTGCTGCACGAAGGCGACAAACCGACGCCAGTGCGATGAGGTCACGGCATTCTCCTAGGGCTGTTTGTAAGGTGGCTCCACAACCACGTGCAGTCTGCTCCGGTGAAAGGACCGTAGGTAAGACGGTGCGTATGCGCGCTGCTAAGAGGCGTGCATAGATTTTATAGTCTGCATTCAGTAGTGTAAGGGGGCGATATGCAGAGACATGAGACCCTCCCTTCGGCTTAGGCACAGGTAGAAGAATGCCAGTGACGAATTCACGTGGAATTGGGAAGGACGGAGTAAAGAGTTCCTGAATCATTTCCGTCCAGTGAGGAAGCATTAACGTCGTGAACGCTCGGGAAAACTCCACTGGGAGACCATCTGGTCCTGGTGATTTGTTCTTGGCCCCTTTGTTGATCGCATCTACCACCTCTTCTGCTGTGATTGGAGACATCATGGACGTTGACTCAGCTACGGTGAAGGTTCGATCAGGGAAGGACGGAGATCATCAGGAATTGGCGTTGCCATCGGTTCACCATCATAAAATTGACGATAATGTTCAGCAAAGGCAGACACCACAGCCGCCTATGTTGTGTGGTGAACACCAGCGGAGGTCGTGATGTTGGGGACGAAAAGTCGACGTTGACGACTATGGTCGGATGCGGCGTGGATTGTGGATGGGGTTTCGTCGTGGAGGAGGTCTTATCGTCGGGAACGCACCACGACACCATGCAGTCGTGCACGTTGGAGAGAGAGGAGACGAGTTTTAGTACGCTGTCGTTCCCTGTGGGTGTCAAGTGATGGAGGGAGCGCATCGAGCTCACGGAGGACGGCGTAGTGAAAATTTGTGGTGTCTCGATGCCATGCTGCTGCTTCCTTTCCACATTGCATGAAGACCTTTCTGATCGCAGGTTTGGCACATTTGAGCCACTAATGGAACGTGGATGTGTACTGCGGGAGGCGTCTTGCGAAAGACGCCCATGTCGGCAGTGTGGATCATTAAGGAGGGAGGTATTAAGCTTCCAGTAACCTCTGCTGCGCCACACTGACTGAGGTGGCAGAGCCAGGGAGCAAATGACGGCGCAGTGATCCGAAAATGCAAGGGACCATCGTTCAGTTTGGGCGACTTCATTGCCAAGGTGGGCAGAGACATAAAACCGGTCCAGTCTGCTTGCAGAATGTCCACTAGATGAAAATCCTCTAAGGTGAGCAGCGCCGGGCATGGCGAATAACCAGGAATTTGGTTCTGCGGATGGAGGACGCAGTTGAAATCGCCTCCCATGATAAGTCGATCATAGCGTCCAGAAAACAGGGGCGCCACGTCATGTCCGAAGAAAGTGGACCGCTGACGACGGTTCGTGGAGCCAGACGGAGCGTAGATATTGATGACACGCGTGCCGAAGATTGTAACAGCCATGCCCCTTCCACAGGGAAGGATTGTCGTGTCCTTGAGTGGGATTCCTTCGCGTATGTAGAAAGCCACCCCACGCCGTGATTGATCACATGTGGACGTGTATGAGTCGCAGCCGTAGACTGGTGGTAGTGTGGCAACGCGTACTTCCTGAAGAAGGGCGACGTCGACGTCAGAGGCCGGAAGCATGTCACATAGGAGTTGCAGCTTGGGTGCAGTGCCGATCATGTTGATGTTCAGTGTGGCGAACCGGTACGTTTGTTTCAGTGGTGGTGGACGCGCATCTACCATCACCAAGGGAAGTATGAGGAGGGCACCGACAGGAAGTCCCGTCCCATCAGCTGCAGTGCCTCGCTTTTGATATTAACAGGCAGCCTTGTCCGACGGGGGCAATGCATCCGGAGGAGGGGGCGTATCTTCCTCAATGTCGTCGGCCCATGCTCCTGTGCCGTGGGTCTGTCCAATGTCCACGGGAATGGCGTCGTGGTGAGAGAGATCTGGAGTTGTTGGCGGGGAGACAGGCGTCTCAACCGGCGCACCGATCGTTACATTGTGCGTGGCGACCTCCATGGTGGTCCCGTCCTGCGAAACTTTTTGTTCATCGTGAAAGTTGTCCGCCGACCTTTGCGTGGGAATTTCGGCTGGTTGGGTGTCGTCTTCGTCGTCGCGGGTGGCGACGCTTTGAGAGCCTGTGGGTGAACGGCGACGGCGTTTGCGCCTAGGTGGTGAGCGTTGTTTGCGCACGTGTTCCTCAGTGTCGGACGACGGCAAGGAGGAGCGTCGACCTGGTTCGAAGGCGTCGGTGGGTACAATGAAATTGTCAAACAGGTGTTGTGAAGAAGTACTGTTCTCCTCAGCGTCCGGTGCGGGAGCCTGTTCGGCGGCAAGGTTGTCAGGTGGGACGTCCGCACCGTCCATAGGTGACTGGGACGGTGGGACGTGCCGATCGGAAGGACCGGGCGACGGACTGGACGAAACTGTAGACGTGGCAAGAGCCGCTGCGTAAGTGACCGGTAGGGTGGTCATCGTGGGTGTGACAGACGCTTCCGACAACGGGAGCTGCCCGACACGTCGTTGAATGCATTCAGACCGTAGGTGACCTTCTTTCCCGCAACCGGAACAGGTCCGAGGTTGGCCGTCGTACATTTTAATGGCACGACAGCCTCCGATACGTGGATAGGAAGGCACGTGTTTCTGCAACTCGATGCGGACCTGTCTAACACCGTTTAAAACGGGATAGGTTTGAAATTGTACCCATCGTTCGGCAACATGTTCCAGAACGTTGCCATAGGGACGGAGCGCCTCGCTGACGACGTCTGCAGGTAGTTCGAACGGCAGTTCGAAGATCCTTATAGTCCGTGTGCCGAGACCTGCGTGATCGACGGTAACGGGTCCGACGTTGCCGTCGGAATGACAGAAGCGCAGTCCACGTTTTGCCTCTTGAAGCACCTTGTCGCACGCCGCATCGTTGATCATTTTGACGTAGACGGTACTGCTAACTATGGACAAGTGGATACCAATTAGATACGTTGGTGGTATTTTAACTTCATCGCGAATAAATCATTCTACCTCCTGGGCCTTGGGTCGGGCGAATTCGGATCAAAAGTTGAAACGTAAATCTTCCGATAGTTGTGCGCCATGGTGGTCTAGAAGGGAAAAACGGCACTTACAGCGGCCGAAGTAAACACAAACACACCGTGCGCGCCTCGCCCGCGGCGCTCTGGCGCGTGACCGCCTCGCAGCACTGCCGGCGGCAGACTGTGGTTGTATTTCCCGTGTGGAATCACTTTCGTTGACTCAAAAGCATTAACTGATATCCTTATGTCACGTCTCAAGAGAAAATCACTCACAGTATTCAATTGAAATGACACGATAATATCAAGTGAATTTAGCAGGATAGTTCTGTGCCATCAAGGAAGTAACTCGTCGGTCACAGAGTTGCCAAACATATTCTGCGCTGTTGCCAAGTTTCAGTCGTAGTGCCAGGAAGGATACCAGCTGATGTGTTCTGTGAGTGACCTCGGAAGTGACTATAGCTTCGTCTCAAAGTTGCGGGTGGCAAGGGCCGCAAGATCCTCATTATAAGCCCATGAGTCTTATTCGCATTTCTGTAACTACGTTTAGGGGCTAGAGTGCAATTACTTGTAATACATCGATGCACTGAATGCAAACTAAATATCATAAATTAATAACCGCGACAATTATTTGTGTTTTACTGTCTTAATCGGATCGAAACCTTGAAAGCGTATTCACCAGACGCGATTCACAATTTTGGAGCTTCTCCAGTGATTGAGTTGGCAATGTATCTTTGCTGTACAATATTGTTATTGAGACCACTGTCATTGGCACGTCCACCAGAAGACAAGTATGGCCTGGCTTATTGTTGTCAGCTTTCATGATGGATATTCTGCCTTTGCTCGAAACGTGAAGACTTAAGCTGAATTCGACCATTCCATATGGCGAAAATTTGATGTTTCTATACTTCCAGTTATAACATACAAATAACAGTTACAATAAGCGGCAGAAAAGCGCCTGTGAACCAACAGTTAATGATGCAGTCATAATTAGTGGAATCTGACAAATTCCATCTGTCATCTGATAATTGTGAAAACTGCTTTTTCATCTTCATAGCACCGCAGTATGAACTCAAGGGTTTCATAGGATATATATACTTAATTTCGTTGTGATTGTTTTCAATGACAGTAGGGGAGGAGTAAAACCATCTGACTTGAAACATACTTTTCCAGCGGGATTTGAATCTTTGGCTACAGTTGCAGTAGCACGTCCAGTGAGGTATCAACAATGTGAGCAATCACTCATTGCTATAGTATAGGCTAGGGCAAAAAGAAGCAGGTTTCCGACAAAGTAAACGATGAGAGAGACAGTCGCTGTCACTTATTAAACAGGAATTGTTCAGAAAATTACAGCTATATCTAGTGAAATCAGTAGGTTGATGCAGCTCCAGTCCGTCACTATCACTGAATTGCCAAACATTTTCCGAATAGCACTTATTATAAAAATGTGTGTGTGTGTGTGTGTGTGTCTGTTCTTTAGGACATTTCCGAAAGAACAGACACTACGAATCGAAATAGACAGACTTCTTAATCAATTGAAGATTGAACGACAGAGGTCCAGGCTGTCATGGGCATTAAAATAGAACAACAGCGTTAGATGAAAATTTGTGCCTGACCACATTCGAACCCGGATTTACAAAATTTTAATACCAAAATACTGCATCTCGGTTCTTCCAATAGTGCAATAGGTGCGCACTGTTTAGATGTAACTGAAGCGAGACTCCAACTCGGATTGTACACTCCTGGAAATTGAAATAAGAACACCGTGAATTCATTGTCCCAGGAAGGGGAAACTTTATTGACACATTCCTGGGGTCAGATACATCACATGATCACACTGACAGAACCACAGGCACATAGACACAGGCAACAGAGCATGCACAATGTCGGCACTAGTACAGTGTATATCCACCTTTCGCAGCAATGCAGGCTGCTATTCTCCCATGGAGACGATCGTAGAGATGCTGGATGTAGTCCTGTGGGACGGCTTGCCATGCCATTTCCACCTGGCGCCTCAGTTGGACCAGCGTTCGTGCTGGACGTGCAGACCGCGTGAGACGACGCTTCATCCAGTCTCAAACATGCTCAATGGGGGACAGATCCGGAGATCTTGCTGGCCAGGGTAGTTGACTTACACCTTCTAGAGCACGTTGGGTGGCACGGGATACATGCGGACGTGCATTGTCCTGTTGGAACAGCAAGTTCCCTTGCCGGTCTAGGAATGGTAGAACGATGGGTTCGATGACGGTTTGGATGTACCGTGCACTATTCAGTGTCCCCTCAACGATCACCAGTGGTGTACGGCCAGTGTAGGAGATCGCTCCCCACACCATGATGCCGGGTGTTGGCCCTGTGTGCCTCGGTCGTATGCAGTCCTGATTGTGGCGCTCACCTGCACGGCGCCAAACACGCATACGACCATCATTGGCACCAAGGCAGAAGCGACTCTCATCGCTGAAGACGACACGTCTCCATTCGTCCCTCCATTCACGCCTGTCGCGACACCACTGGAGGCGGGCTGCACGATGTTGGGGCGTGAGCGGAAGACGGCCTAACGGTGTGCGGGACCGTAGCCCAGCTTCATGGAGACGGTTGCGAATGGTCCTCGCCGATACCCCAGGAGCAACAGTGTCCCTAATTTGCTGGGAAGTGGCGGTGCGGTCCCCTACGGCACTGCGTAGGATCCTACGGTCTTGGCGTGCATCCGTGCGTCGCTGCGGTCCGGTCCCAGGTCGACGGGCACGTGCACCTTCCGCCGACCACTGGCGTCAACATCGATGTACTGTGGAGACCTCACGCCCCACGTGTTGAGCAATTCGGCGGTACGTCCACCCGGCCTCCCGCATGCCCCTATACGCCCTCGCTCAAAGTCCGTCAACTGCACATACGGTTCACGTCCACGCTGTCGCGGCATGCTACCAGTGTTAAAGACTGCGATGGAGCTCCGTATGCCACGGCAAACTGGCTGACACTGACGGCTGCGGTGCACAAATGCTGCGCAGCTAACGCCATTCGACGGCCAACACCGCGGTTCCTGGTGTGTCCGCTGTGCCGTGCGTGTGATCATTGCTTGTACAGCCCTCTCGCAGTGTCCGGAGCAAGTATGGTGGGTCTGACACACCGGTGTCAATGTGTTCTTTTTTCCATTTCCAGGAGTGTAGTTACGGGCGAATCCCAAGCGCATGGCCACGAACAATTGGGAGCAGAAACTTAATGTCATCAGAATCTTGTTGAAGGACTATGACATGCGATCGTTAGACCGACTGCACAAAGTTCAGATTATAAACACATACATACTTAGAAAAATATATCATACCGCAGCAGTCTTACCGATACTACACGTCACTGCACATAAAATGTTAGCTGTAGCTTTTTGGTATGTGTGGAAACAAAATATCTTCAAAGTACACTTCGACATGGAGACTTTGCAGAGGCAAAACGGAGGACTTGGAATTAAAGACATGCCTTTAAACTAATTCATGCCGCTAAGACAGGCATCACGAAACTTCTGTTCCTCTCGTTAGATCCAGGGAATAGGAACGCTCCTGTTAATGTAGCACGCCAGCCTAGATTACGTCAGAAAGTACTAAGGCGATTGGAGCTGTATAAGACTTCCACCAGCACAAACCAACACTAGAACCGTCTATGATTATATTACTAGACATCGTCTTCACAAACCAATTCCGGTAAATTAACCTACAAAAAACTGGAGGAAAGTCTGTAAAAATATCAACACTAAAATTATACCAACTAGAGTAAGTGCCGTATGGTGCGACGTTGTAAACGAAACCATATCCACAGCGGTACGATTATGGAAAATCAAATTGAGACCAGCTCCTTACTGCGACAAATAACGGCTTGTAGAAACTGTAGCGCACATCTTCTTATGTGAAAATAGAATCAGAATTTGAAACTGGACTAGGAAGAAATTACCACTGTCAATAGAACCGCAGAAAGTCATATACCGATAACTTAAGCTTTACAACCCGTCTGGAAATGTTACCCATCCGCAAAGAATAACAGTTATTCGTGGCTTCTGGGACAGTTTGTGTTTTACGTCATAACAAGCAAAACTTAGAACTTAGTAGAGTACATGTTCTATATTGCAGAACAACATTTTAAGCTGAAGAAGAATAACAAATATAAGGAATAGTTTAAAAAATTTTATCTATTGCTTTATGTGGGCTACAAAGAGGTGGTCAGTTTTATTGATTAGAATCAGAATACTATTCTTTCACTTTTTTTATTCCTGGAATTTTCTTTTACTTTGGATCGAAAATCGAACTTTTCTAATTTAGCAAAACTCCTCCGGCTCCGAAATTTCTTTTATTTATTGAAAAATATATGGCTTCCTTACATACCTCATATGCATCCAGTGCATAATAACTTAAATTGTAAATATATTTCTGAATGATGTTTGTTATGAATTTTCCCGTCACCTTTTTCATATGTTCTACAAGGAACGCACGCCATTAGAGGCGGCAATCTGTAATTTATTTTACCTTAATTATTACTTCAATTTTGTTCTACAATTTAAAGGAATATACGGGTGCAAACATCGAATACATGGGAATAATGCAGCTGCTCAGTGACAGGTTGGAGGGAGGCATTGTGCCCTCTTTGCCCCCGCCTACCTGGTGCTGAAAGACTTCTCAAACATTAATAAACAAAAAAAAAAAAAAAAACAAAAAAAAAGTCCAGTGATCACAACGTCTGTCTAGTAAGTAGGAGGTCTGGGTTCAAAGCCCAGTCGGTCACAAATTTTCATCTGCCGTCGTTGTTGTATTTCAACGCACTGTGACAGTGTGGACGTCGGTCCTTCGATATTTAAGATGCATTTGTTTTTTGAGGCAATAGAGGTGATTCGCGAACATTTGTGTTGACATCAATGTAACGGGACTTCAACGGCATCCAACCCTTAGTCAAACCTTTGTGCCGGCGCTAACCCATGCCATATACATGCGAATTACATTGAAGTTCATATTTGGTCAAATAACGAATGGTCAGTATACAAGTATGCCGGCCGGGGTGGCCGAGCGGTTCCAGACGCTATAGTCTGTAACCGCGCGACCGCTACGGTCGCAGGTTCGAATCCTCTCTCGGGCATGGATGTCCTTAAGTTACTTAAGTAGGCAGTCAACGCTAAATTATGTGCGCCACCATTAACGTTACTGTAAGCAGTTTGACAGCATAACACCACCACAACTACTGACAACCTGAACCATTATCATCACGCAGTTGTGACTCTCAGTGATTACAGGTTGCTGATGCTTGTCAAGAATAGCGCAAAGCGCCTCTGAAGTTCCATTTGCATTACGACTAGGACGGAGAGAATGCTAAATAACGGTAATAGGGCACCCAGCGAAGAGTCCACGTATTGTCTCAAGTTCTTGCAGTTTGATATTAATGGAGTTCCCGATAGTTTCACACTAACGGGTTCTTTTGGCTATCGAAATACTCATACGGGAATTATAAAAGCGTAATTGCTAGAACGCTCAACTACCTTAATAACATCTCATTCTGGATTGTTTACGACTCGGAAAGCGACGTTAATTTGACGTTTTCATCCATCTCCTGACGTCTCACTGAATGAAGTCTGAAGTGTACGCACAGTTGTGTTGCCTGCCGCAAGGATTCTGTGAAGTGTTGTGGCAGCTGGCAGTCATTGCTGAATACAGACATGTGCAAATATCCTCACTGCTCTAGCGGAACTCGTCTTTGTTGCATTTTTTCCGTACCGTAATTAGCAAAATAACATAAAGCTTGTTCTGCTGAAGAACTTGATGCCCACAAGTCCTTAAATAAGATTCTCCTAGCGGCAGTAATGCATGAAAGGAAAAAAGAATGGACAAAACAATGGGCAGCTCCCTGCTTTTTGCGTTTCCGATAGCGCCTACGATAATAGTCTGGTGTCATATTATGCTTCAGAACTCTAAACTGTTTATTTTTTTACTTAATACTAAAACAAAAGTTGTGATATGAGAAGAGGAAATGACTTAAATGCTTCTCAGGAACTTTAGTTTTCCGTGTTTATTTTCTCACTTCATATTAAAACAAGGGCGTTAATATGAGAAGAGGAAATGAAATATACGCTTCCAAGACATAATATTTCCTTGTGTGTTATTACTGCATACATGAAAACCCAGTTAATTTTTGTATGTTGGATAAATTTTGATATCACTTCACATTCCTTTGTGAGAAGGTTCCTATTTTCATGGGATTCAAATAGAGTGGACATTTCATCACTGGTTAATATTCTGATGACTAATGACATGATACCCGTTGCAATTGCTCCATGGCACCTGTGAGTAGAGTCTCACGTTTTTTTTTTTTTTTTTTTTTTTAAATTCATGTTATTCGATACTGTTCGTTGCGTTTGGTCGGGGCGGACGTCACAAGACTTACGTTCAAGTTCATCGTTGATTCTATGACTCAGTTTTTTTATTACAGAGAGCACGCAGCCCTCTGACCAAACACGCTGAGCTACCGTGCCGGCTACGTTAATCACTATAAGAACACGCAGGCAGTGATATCCGCTCACTGCAGCCAGAGCCAAGG
Organism: Schistocerca cancellata; assembly: GCF_023864275.1. Classification (NCBI taxonomy): domain Eukaryota; kingdom Metazoa; phylum Arthropoda; class Insecta; order Orthoptera; family Acrididae; genus Schistocerca; species Schistocerca cancellata. The sequence continues at coordinate 386,408,028 of NC_064626.1, read as the reverse complement.
TGATTTCTTTCTGTTTAGGGCGAAGCGTTCAAAAAATGGTTCAAATGGCTCTGAGCACTATGGGACTCAACATCTTAGGTCATAAGTCCCCTAGAACTTAGAACTACTTAAACCTAACTAACCTAAGGACATCACACACACCCATGCCCGAGGCAGGATTCGAACCTGCGACCGTAGCAGTCCCGCGGTTCCGGACTGCAGCGCCCGAACCGCTAGACCACCGCGGCCGGCAGGGCGAAGCGTCTGCTGCAGTGTCCACGCTCATCCAACATAAACAAATCGCGGCGGCATTGGGCACTGCTAAACGCTGCACTTGTCGCGAGCCTCGACATCAAGCTCTCTGCTAACGATACTATGGAGTTAATACATCTTACTTAACGTAACATGCAGGGTAAAAATTCAGTTTGTAACTTTCCATCGCATTAAAATACTTTACAGTCATATTTGATGCTATATTTGTTGTTGGTTGTTTCTGTAATGTTAATAGTATTGATTCAGATTGTGCGTGAACACGAAAACACACACACATACAGAAACAGTCATTATTTCCAGTGAGGGTTGCAACTACTGTGTGTTGAACAACACATGCACCAGTCAGTTCCTCAGTTGGCGTCGAGTGCATGAGATATTTCAGTTACCTTGAATGGCAAGAAATGTAAGGAGGGGACCGAAAGTAAATGGACTTGTTGTATGCTAAAGAGCTGCGACAAAGCAAAGCCTGACCGATTATCAGATAATTGTTCACACGGATTTTGTGGACGAGTATACTTTTATTTTCCACAGTGTTTAAGAATTCAGGCCCTGTCATAGATAAGTGATCTGGATTCAACAGTCCGATTAAGAATGTGGTTTACCCAGTCTATCATATGATGAGAGTCGTAGTCGGATATCCACATTAAGACTGACTGGCTGAGTCCGATTACGGCGATCTTGTATCGAATCGGATAATTTGAACGTCTGTATTGCAACAATGCTGCGCAATAAATTCCTATGATGGAGTAACAGCTAGCAACTATCTAAGAAAAAGTGAGAAATATGTCGACTAGCAGCAATGTAACGTAATTGTAACCCATATTTATGTGATGGAAATACTGAATCGAACAATACACATCTCTTTCAATGGTGGGAAGATACACCTTATAGGATTTGCTGATGACATAATGACAATAATAATAATAATAATAATAATAATAATAATAATAAAAATCCCGTGTGGCCGATAGGGAAAACCCTCCCCCATATGGGTGATACCGAGGAAATCAAATACTTGGGGTGAACCAAATACTAACACAATCCTGAACGGCTACCCAATCCGTTGAACCCAAAATCCAGACACGTCTGAGTGAAAATCACTCTACTCTGGTCACCGTCTGTTAGCTCAATGAGCTTGGCTGAAAATATTTGCTTCCAAAGGCTTCAACACCCTCTGGCCCTGTCCGGTCCCGGTATCACCCAGGCCAAACCAATGAAACACAAGAAAACATGAACTATGCAAGCAAAGGTAACTTTACCCCAGGTGGTACACAACCTGGCCACCGATAGGCGGCAGTTGGATTTTCGCACTCTGGGGAGTCCAGGTTAGTACGGCAGAGAATATCGAAGAACTCTGGTAAATTTCCCTACAAGCAGAAAACATTCATTTGAAAACTAAACATCGATACATTGATCCAAACAAGAAACCTAAATAATCTCACAATAGAAATCGACCGACAAAAAATTCTCATCCTTGCTCTTCAAGAACCACGACTAATTGACAATTAAAACTTGCATTACGGAAACCATGGCATCTTCAAGAGCAAAATACAACAAAAGGTAGCGAAAGGCGTACCAATCTTCGGCATTGCATTTCTCGAGCACAGATCTATCATAAACTCTGTCGAAGAAATCACACCCATCAACAATCGACTTATGACTACGCTCACCGAGCGAGGTGGCGCAGTGGTTAGACACTGGACTCGCATTCGGGAGGACGACGGTTCAATCCCGTGTCCGACCATCGTGATTTAGGTTTTCCGTGATTTCCCTAAATCGCTCCAGGCAAATGCCGGGATTGTTCCTTTCAAAGGTCACGGCCGACTTCCTTCCCCGTCCTCCCCTAATCCGATGAGACCAATGACCTCGCTGTCTGGTCTCCTTCCCCAAAACAACCAACCAACCAACTACGCTCATTCAGAGCCCGTATAAAAAATATACACTCATAAATGCTCATGCCCCCACCAACATCGAAAATAAGGAAAATACCGAAAATGTCGGAAAATTCTGGAACACACTCGAAAATACTGTGAGCAAAATTCACCAAGATGACGTGAAAATACTAATGGGAGACTTCAACTCTCTATTTGGGACAGAAAAAACCTGTAGAAAAATCATTGCTACAAATTCAACACACCGAAACGCCTAGACCAACGGCACACCTCTGACTGACATTTGCCAACAGTTCAACCACAAAAGAATGTCTTCCCACTTTAGGAAAAAGCCAGTTTCCAAGAAACATGTTTGGCTACCAGGTGCAATCTGCTTTCGTTCGCCTTTCGAGACTCGCTGGAAGCCACATTTTTAATTCTTTTGTAGCAGAGCTACAAGCAGGCAGATACAAACGCAATAAGGAAATCGTAAGTCAACGCTCGAGCAAAATTCGCCTTGCTACTTTCAGTAACCCTTAGTGTCAGAGCGAAAACCTTACGGTACTGCCAAATTCATAATTCCGACATATATTTTGTTGTTGTCAATACATAATTAGATCTATGAAATGCCACATTTTCATAATAATGGCGAATGATACAGGAAATGAAATAAATACAGACCTTTTCGAAGTCGGTAATATCCTACTAATTCGTGTTAAAATAGGCTCAATCGTCTTACAGACACTTGTTGCTTTATTAAGATAGACTGCCGTCGTGACGTTTCTGTAGTAAGCTGAATTTAATTTGTATTAGTACAGTGAATATTTTAATTGAATTTTCCATTAGTTTACTAAACGCAACAGTAATCATCAAAGAGGAATTGATCAGCAGCAGAATTTTCTTTCAAGATGTCTAAAACGATCTGACAATGCTAAAGTTGTTTACAAATTCTACGCCAGTAGAAAGCTACTGGTTCCAACGATATCATTATACCAGAGTAGTTTTAAGAGTATTTTCGTCTAGAAATGAATTGCCTTGACGGTTGACCGATCAAGAGCGGGAAAGGTAAAATTTGACGAATATATGACGAGAGGGACGTTTGAGAGAGGACTTCTCTATCAATACAAGTGCCTGAGAGACTACTTTCCTATCAGTCTCCTGGATAGTTTTGTTTCTCAAATCAACACAATGCGTTATCATGCAGTAACACAGGTGATGTAGTTGTGTTGCTGGATTTTCTTACACTGAGACCGAAAGGTGTCTCAGTTGTTGGCAACAAATTCTAGCTGTGTTGCACACAGCCCTTGGGGCAGAATTCGTAGCCCAAAACACACTTTTGGATCTATCAGATGTAAAATATTATGTTCACACTATTCGTTGCTCGAGTTTATGTCTTTTGGTAGGGCTCAGCGTTTCATTTCTTCTTAGGAAGTTAACGATAAAGGCATCATAACACGTCGCCAATAACAGTACTGCATACGAATGCTCAATGAGCGACCTGATGACGTTCAATGATAGTCACTCCTTTGATGTTTGTTGTTTAGAATTAGAGCATGCAGTACTCCTACACCAGACGTCTGAACTTTGCCTGCTGAATGCAAATGTCGCATGATGGTAAAATGGTAATCTATCACATATATCAGTAATCGAGACTTCCTTAATGTGGAGAATCATTCATGCCAGAACGATCTTTGTTGAAACAAGAATATCTTTTTCTGGCGTATTTTTCACAAAAGCACTCGCTCCACACACAATTCAAATCTTTCTAGCTGCCTCCTCTGCGTTCACCCCTCTGTTATACCAAAAGTAAACGTTGTGTTGCAGATGTTACACCTTTTTCCACTTGCGATTCAATTTTACAATGCTTAACTGTAGTTCATGATTTTCAAGTATGCAAAATCCAGTGCTTAACTGCAAGATGATAACTAGAACTTCAAATTCGAAAATGACAGTTGATACATACACTGACAGCGTGGCGCCGCGATCACACGGGCGGCGCCGGATTTCAGGCGGCGGGTGGCGCCTGGCCGGTGGCCGGTAGCCGCTGCAGCGCGTGGAAACGCTCGAGCGTAAGCTGTTACGATCGCGACGCAGCCACGAGCTGTCCTGCGGAATTGTTGCTGGAATACTTGTTATTGCTGGTGGGTAGAATGTTAAGCGAATGATCTTCGATGTTCAGTCAGACTCATAACTTTAGAGCGAAATGTGGTAAAAAAAAAAAAAAAAGTACAGTCGGACGCGAACAGGCGACTATAAGTTGAGAACGCACGACACTTGCCTCTGAATCACGGGCTCTGACAGTCCGACAACGTCTCGGAAGTAAACAACACTTCCTCCTAACACTTCCGCATCCTACAGTGTTGCCAGATTGTGCATATGGCCGGACTTAAGAGTTGTCAGGGGCGGTCAGTTTTATTGTCTAAGACTGTACCTAGCTGAATGTCCTACATGGGCCGTAACTCCCAAGGCGTTCGCCTTCGATCTTGATGGTGCGAACCTTTTGGATCACTGTGGCACGTCATTTTTCATACGGTGTTCATGATGCAAGTTAATGGTTAGTTTTGAACATTTCTTGAATGTCAACGATGTCCATTTTGTGAAGTGCAATACATGTGTCCCATAGTCGATTTATCTCTGCACCTACTGGATAGTCAGTTTTTGCCGGCCTCCTGATGCACATGGCGAATCATTAGCATCTAATATTTTTGCTGTCATAATTGCTAACATAAAACTATCTTAGGAGCCTTACTAACCCTTTGTTTGGCAGTGTTGCTCTCAAGCAACATCAAATTTACGTTGGCCTTATGAGACAACAAACACTTCCCAGTGCCTTTTACTGGCATTGTTGCCTCCAGACAACGTTCCTTTACACACTGCGAATGCCAGTTGTTGTAATAGTTCAAGGTGTTCCACACGAGATGGCAGTTTGTGCAGTGGTGTTGCAGAGATCTCCTCGTGCGAGCAACAGAGTTGTCTTATTTTGGTTCTGAAAGAGTGGATTTCAATAAATTGGCAGTAATCTTAGCAGATTTTCTTCAAGAAACACCCAGAGGTGAGTTTACAGCAGAAATATTTTAATGTAATATTGTTTTGAATTACGTAAACAGTATAAAACTTTTATGTTGCCTGTGAGCAACATTGCCAATAGTTGGGACGTGTGCTATTAGTATATTACATATGCTTACGGCGTGACAGTGTAGACATTTTTATTTTCAGGAGCTTTTTAGCTATGGATTCCAGAATATTTTATGGAATTAAAAAAGCGAGAGGAATAGTAGTTCCACCAGAAAACCCGGTTTTGTCTGATCTAAGCGAATCTGAAGACTCTGAACTCGAAGTTTTGGCAGACTGTAGTGATGATGATCCAGACTATATTCCAGAGCGTCAATCTCAGTTCCATAACCTAGTTATACCAGAAACTGATTCTGTTTCAGGAAGTGAAATCTCAGAAGCTGAACATGTGAAAGGACCATCTGCAGTGAACCCTTCTAGTGCAAGTGCCAGTCAAGTGAAAAAGAAAATTACAAAAGCAGTCACATGTGCGTAAAGAAAGATATAACTGCTAGGGCAGAAAGTCTCTCTCCTGTGTTTTCTGATGAAGGCAATACACCACTCGGTTATTTCAGAAGATTCTATGATTCAGAACTAACTGACAAAATTGTGCAGGAAACGAACTTATACTCTGTGCAACGAACTACCACGTCAGTAAACGCCAATATAAATGAAATGGAACAATTTTTCGGTGGTCTGATACACATACGTCTTGTTTCTATGCCTTCGTACACTGACTATTGGTCTCAGTTAATGAATTGTGAAAAAATCACCAGCATTTTCATTTTGAAGCGCTTTCAGAAACTCCACCGATACCTGCATTTCACGAACAATGAGAATGCTGTGAACCCTTCTGACAGACTTTTCAAAATAAGACCTGTTCTTTCGTCAATTGTAAAGAACTGCCGTGAGCAGAAACAAGAGTCGCAATTTTCTATGGATGAGATTGTGGTTCCATATAAAGGTACAAGAGCAGGTAATTTGCGCCAATATATTCAAAACAAGCCACACAAGTGGGGGTTTTAAGATTTTTGTTCGTGCTAGTGTGTCTGGAGTTGTCTATGATTTTCTTCCCTATAGTAGCAAGAGGATGATAACTGATCTTGCTGATGACGAGAAAGTATTTGGAATTGGAGAACAAGTTGTGGTTACACTTTGCAAAAGTATTCCATGAGATATTTCTCCCAGAGGTTATTTTGACAATTTCTTTTGCAGCCTTGAACTTATAAAATACTTTAAGAAAATCAAAATCATTGAGTTCATGAGCACCATAAGGAAGAACCGAATAAAGAAGTGTCCTCTGCAAGACGAGAAGCAGATACTGAAACAAGGACGAGGCAGGTATGAGTACAGGAAGGACAGTCACTCAGACCTCATTTTAGTAAGGTGTGCAGACAATTAAATCGTGATACTTGCAAGCTCATTTTGTGGTGTCCAACCACTCGCAACAGTAAAACGATGGGACAGCAATGAAAAAATAAGAATTGATGTGCCCTGTCCCAGTACTGTACGTCAGTACAACAATGATATGGGAGGAATTGATCTTGCTGGTATGCTGATATAGCTCTACAGAGTACCAGTGAAAACTAGGTGTTGGTACATCAGATTGTTTGGATTTATGCTAGATCTGAGTGTTGTAAATGCCTGGCTGGTATTTCGAAGAGAATCTCTGGATAAGAAGACCTCATTGAAGTCATTCAGGGCAGATATTGCCAATGGTTTGATGTTTTCAGGGAAAAGGAAAGTAGGAAGGCCCTCAATAGACATAACACCACCACCAAAACAGCTCCGACTGTTACAAAAGATGTCCGATTTGATAATATGGAGCATTGGCCTGTATACGGTCTCAAGATCGTTGTCATTATTATCCATCTGGACATTCTACAGTCTCGTATTCAATATGCAATCTAGTATTGTGCTTCGTTCCAAAGAGGAACTGTTTCCAAAAATTCCATTGCAAGAAGAACTAGAAGAGAAAATGAAACAGTTCTATTACACAGCAGGAATGCATTAATGTGTTCATAAATTAAATTATTCACGTACAGGAAACCTTTTGCCTGAGGTTATTGGCAAACACTTTTTTCTTTAATATGTATAAATGCGGTCTACTGCTGGCAGTGTTGCTTGTAAGCAACATTTCATAATTTTCATAATTTTTGTCAAAAATTTCTAAAACTGACTGAATTGTAGTTCTTTAAGCATAATAAATAAATATAAGGACTGAAATTTTTTTGTTTTTATTTTCACCATTTGCCAAATAAAGGGCTAAAGATTGAAATCACCCAGCGAGGTGGCGCAGTGGTTAGCACACTGGACTCGCATTCGGCAGGAAGACGGTTGAAACCCGCGTCCGGCCACCCTGATTTAGGTTTCCCGTGATTTCCCTAAATCTCCTCAGGCAGATGCCGGGATGGTTGCTTTGAAAGGGCACGGCCGATTTCCTTCCCCATCTTTCCCTAATCCGATGGGACCGATGACCTCGCTGTTTGGTCCCCTCCCGCAAACCAAGCAATTAAGATTGAACGCCCTACCTCGCAGTCAAGGGTTTCATTGTGAGTGTCTTATCGAAATTTTAAACAAATATTACTTGTAGGGAACTAAATCTGGATGGTAGAACAAAGATTTGGACCGCTGTCTTCTGGAATGCTGTGCTTGGCTGGGAGGCACAGGAACAGAACCCTTCAGAGAGAGTCTGGACCACAGAGGCGCCGGCCGCTGTGACCGAGCGGTTCTAGGCGCTTCAGTCCGGAACCGCGCGACTGCTACGGTCGCAGGCTCGAATCCTGCCTCGGGCATGGATGTATGTGATGTCCTTAGGTTAGTTAGGTTCAAGTAGTTCTAAGTTCTAGGGGACTGATGACCTCAGATGTTAAGTCCCATAGTGCTCAGAGCCACTTGAACCATTTTGAACCACAGAGGCGACAGCGCCGACCGCCGCAGACAGGCTACGAGGTGCCCCTGGTCCCTGGCCACTGACGTTACAAGCTACGAGATCAGGCGGGGGCGTCAGCCGGCGTGTTTGTACTCGCGAACGCCACCCGCCGCCCACCGGTCACCAGATCCAATTAACCCCGCCTACCTGGGCGACGACATTAAAACGCCATCCTCCATCCTAGCGCTAAATAATGCACGCTGCCCTGTCAAGGCACAGTGCGCTGCAGAGACAGCGCTCTTCTGCGGAGGGTTATGCTTTCGTTATTCATATGTTACTCTGGTCGTCCTAAACATCTTTGGCTACAACCTGTTTCTCTTGCAAATGTCATACTCAAGCCTCTTTTGCCTGGAGAAATTAGGCAGGCAGTATCCGCCACACCGTGCTTCGTGGCCTTTCCGTGCTGTTACCTTATTGCCAGTCACCGTACATTCATCTTCTGGTGGATATTGGGACAGCAGGATATATCTAATATACAGGTTGTCCACAGAGGGATGATCAGTATTCACTGAAATAGCAAGGACGATCATTCGGAGCAAAAAAGGCTCTGCAATGCTTACCTTCAGAGCTGTGGGACTTTTTCATCTTCACTACTGTAAACGAATCTCTTCTACAGCAAGCTCTTTGTCTTCTACACTGAAGCGCCAAACAAACTGGTATAGGCATGCGTATTCAAATACAGAGATATGTAAACAGGCAGAATACGGTGCTGCGATTGGCAACGCTTATATAAGGCAACAAGAGTCTGGAGAAATTTTCAGAGTGCTTACTGCTGCTACAATGGCAGGTTATCAAGATGTAAGTGAGTTTGAACGTGACGTTATTGTCGGCGCACGAGCGATGGGATACAGCATCTCCGAGGTAGCGATCAAAATGGCAATTCTTCCGTACGACCATTGCACGAGTGTACCGTGAATATTAGGAATCCAGTAAAACATCAAATCTCCGACATTGCTACGACCGGAAAAAGATGCTGCAAGACCGGGACCAACGACGACTGAAGAGAATCGTTCAACGTTACAGAAGTGCAACCTTCCACAAATTGCTGCAGATTTCAATACTGGGCCATAAAGTGTCAGCGTGCGGACCATTCAACGAAACATCATCGATATGGGCTTTCGTGTACCCTTGATTACTGCACGCTACAAAGCTTCACGTCTCGTGTGGGCCCGTCAACACCGACATTGGAATGTTGATGACTGGAAACATATTGCCTGGTCGGACAAGTCTCGTTTCAAATTGTATCGAGCGGATGGACGTGTACGGGTGTAGAGACAACTTCATGAATTAATGGACCCTGCATGTCGGCAGGGAACTGTTCAAGCTGGTAGAGGCTCTGTAATGGTGTGGGGCGTGTGCAGGTCGAGTGATATGGGACCCTTGATATGTCTAGATACGACTCTGACAGGTCGTTGGCCGCTGGGCTACTGGTGTAACCTTGATCACTGCATGACACAAAGATTCACACCTCTGCTGGGCCCGTCAACACCGACGTTGGACTGTTGATGACTGGAAGCATGGATCGGACGAGTCTCGTTTCAAATTACATCGAGCGGATGGAAGCGTATGGGTATGGAGACAATCTCCTGAATCCATAGACCATCCTGGTCAGCAGGGGAACGTTCAAGCTGGTGGAGGCTCTGTAATGGTGTGGAGCGTGTGCAGTTGGGGCGATATGGGACCCCTGATGCGTCTAGATACGACAGGTAGCATGTACGTAAGCTTTCTGTCTGATCACCTGCATCCATTTACGTCCATAGTGCATTGCGACGGACTTGGGCAATTCCAGCAGGACACTGCGACACCCCACACGTTCAGAATTGCTGCGGAGTAGCTCCACGAACACTCTCCTGAGTTTAAACACTTCCGCTCGCCACCAGACTCCCCAGACGTGAACATTATTGAACATATCTGGGATGCCTTGTAACATGCTGCTGAGAAGAGATCTCAAACCCCTCGTACTCTTACGGATTTATGGACAGCCCTGCAGGTTCATGGTGTCAAGTCCCTCGACCACTAATTCAGACTTCAGTCGAGTCCATTCCACTTTGTGCTGCGACACTTCTGCAAGCTCGCGGAGTTCTCACATGATATTAGACAGAAGTACCAGTCTCTTTGGCTCTTGATTGTATATATTGCAGGAAGTAGTATGGACCAAAACAATAACAAATTTTCTGGTGAACATGGCCCGCCAGTGTGGCCGATCGGTTCTAGGCGCCTCCGTCTGGAACCGCGCGACCGCTACGGTCGCAGGTTTGAATCCTGCCTCGGGTATGGATGTGTGTGATGTCCTTAGGATAGTTAGATTTAAGTAGTTCTAAGTTCTAGGGCACTGATGACCTCAAATGTTAAGTCCCATAGTGCTCAGAGCCATTTGAACCATTTTGTCCGCATGGTACCACTCTACTGGCCGATGTCGGGGACAACGTCTTATTGTATGAGTAGCCTGCTGACCATCCACGTACTGCTTCACGCGGAGCGCGTCCTTCATTGGGCCAAACGGGTGGAAGCCGGAAGGTTCGAAATCTAGGCTATAGGGTGGATGAGGAAGCACTCACCTTTTGAGTACCCCAACTGGTGGGTGAGTGTGTCAACACTACTAACAAAGAAGTCCAGCTGAGCAACTGTGATCCATCACCTTCAATAAGAAGGACAGCTGTGTGCGGCCAGCCAGCACGCAGGAGATGGGACAGATTTGCACGACCTCGTTGCGATGATGACAGACACCTCGCCCAACGACTAATCACGCTTTTTATCACTCAGACATTCTGCAATCACCTATGAATACCTGCGATGCTCTGGTTTTTCGTCAAAGCAGCTCTATGGCAGCTCTCTGCCTGGAGCGCACCTACGGATCAGACACCATTTTAAAGGTTACAAATAGCGCCGCCACCTATCGGAAACTGATGAAGCTATAGACTGCGAAGCGGGAATATCGTATCTGCGGAATGCAGTAGGGGGGGGGGGGGAGGGGAGGAGAGGGGCTTTGAACAGTGTCTGCTTTGGAGTGTCCTGTCTGCATTGAGGAGGTCACATCTTGCCGACGTCATCTTAAGCTGTACGCAGTATACATGCAAGATCTAGCTACACACGAAGAAATAAAAAAGAAGTGAGTGAAATCGCCTATGCAATCACTGTAGTTAAACTGCAAATAGAAAGGAACATGCGTATAAGCAATCTCCCATTTGTAATTGAATTTAATTGAGGTGTTATTAATTTATGTATAATATTGCCTGTAATTTGCAAATCAAAAATTTAACTAATTTGCGTTTTATAGCGTCATGGAATGGAAAGAAACGAAGTAAATGGCATCGAATCTTTTGACATGATTCTCTATCATTCAGTGCTGTGCTCCATGTAGTCATGGACTGTGCGGCTGGTCCCGGCTGAGGTTCGAGTCCTCCCTGATCCATGGGTGCGTGTGTTTGTCCTTAGGATAATTTAGGTTAAGTAGTGTGTAAGTTTAGGGACTGATGACCTCAGCAGTTAAGTCCCATAAGATTTCACACACATTTGAACTTTTTTTTTTTTTTGCTCCAAACGCACATTCTCACTAATTTATTCTTCAAATTAAGTCCAATGTATGATACTAGTAGATTTCTTTTGGGCAGGAAGACCCTCGTTGCCTGCGTTATTCCGATTTTTAAAACCTCTTCGCTTCATATGATCTGTGATTAGGAGAGCAATTCTTATAACTTTGGCTTATCCAGTGTGTTTAAGGATTAACGATGCATCATCCACCTGTCTGGTTTAGCACTGGGAATTAAAGTTCTATATGGTAAGCCAAGGGAGGAATAGATGAGTAAAGGTAGTGAACAGTGAGTGCAAAGCAGGGGAGAGGAAAGAGGTGTGGTAATGAAATGGAGAAAGTGTGATAGGGAGAAGGTAGAGGTGAAATGGAGGACGGGGGAAAGAGAGACACACGCACAGACACTTTTCTTTGTGCCGGGTGATCATAAAGAAACGCTGTTGCTGCTATATTTCGTTACATCTCACGCCAAGAAAGGTGTTGCGCAGCAAACCAACATGAAATGAAGCCGAAAACGTTGCCATACAGGGGAATTACCTAGGAAATGTGCAATCAGGCGATGCTTCCAGACGTATTTCGAAATAAAAGAAGCATGTAAGTAAAAACCAAACGTCTATATTTTTTGTAACGAACTGTTTTAGATTTAAAAATGAAATTAAAATTATAAATACACTGGTTGAAAAACTTAAGAACAAAGTAACTTTCGCATAAGGTGTCACTACCAAGTAACATAGCTTAATAAAAGCTTGGAAGCTACGTAGATGGAAGTGCTACAGTATAGTGCGGAAGACACTGCAAGAAATACGCAATGAGACGAACGTAAATCACTCATTTTTTAAAGACGATGATTATACTGATGTGACAGCGATTTATGATGATCCCTTGGATATTAAAAACGGCGGGACATGGTTCTTAATAGGATATGTGATCTCTACGGGTGGCAACGGATGCTGTGCAAGCTGCTTCCATTTTGGCCACAAGGATGGTAAGGAGTCCTTATGGTGTTCTTCCACGAAGCGACGGAGGAATCAATTCATATGAATTTGCTTTAACGTCACGTTGTCGTCCATTGTACTTGTAACTTAGACAATTACACCGTGATCAATCTAAGAAAAAAAGCACATCATCAGATAATTATGTCTGTTAGGACTGTGGGATTGATGGGCAGTTTAGGAGGACGGGATTGGAGGGGAACGGGAAAAGTGCAGGGGCAGCACAAGATTGTTTATGGAGGCGAAAGATCACTGATGTCATCCCCAGTGTAATTCAATGTCTTCTTTGAAGGGACACCGTCCTTACAGGATGTAACGCGAACAATATGTCAGTATAAACCTACTGTAAGTTCCTGTTGGCGTGATTTGGACTGTTGCCACCCGTTCAACCGATATTATCCTGTTTCGTGCCCCATTGATTTCCTTTCTTTCTACCCTGTCGTAGCTTACCGAAGCTCCCCGCTTGTACTTCTGGTTTTGGTTCTGTCCGAATAAATTTTCAGTATTTCAGCCGCTTTCATCCGTTGCTCTATGCGTTCATTTTTTAAATACTTGATTTGTTGCATTGCGGGCTGTTAATCAGCACACACGGTTGGAAGTGACTAAACAGCTGCCCTTTGAAGGAAGTCGTCTAACAGAAGTAGTGAAAGTAGGACATCTAGCAGAAGACATTGAAGCCTGATACCTGCTTTACAATAAGATGGGAGCGACTAGAGGATAATTGTCACTAGAGACTCGAGAAGTGAGAAATGCCTTATATCGTGGCGATTGAAGCAAGTTGACGCTACCAAATTGCGCATCTTGATAATTCCAAGGTTAATTGGTACAGTTCTACACTGAAGTTACGAGCTGCTCACGAAGGCGAGCGAGCAACCAGACGACATCCATAGGCAGGAGTGCAGAAACGAGGCGAGACTGTCGCACATGCGCTACCGACAGTAGACAGTGAAGACAGACGAGTAGAGATTTTTATCGTGGGGTCGGATGAAGACACAATAGCAGAGGGAGTTCATCGCGTATAAGGTTAATTAAGCTAGAGAAGTGGAAGGAATTTTAACTTAGCCATCGAGGTTAACGCTTTTCTACGACGCCAGTTGTAATTTGTCGGTTCACACGGTTGCTCATAGGAGTCTCCTTGGTACAGATAATCGCCCGCTTCTTTATCACTCGGTGTGCGTCGATTCGACAAGGGGTAACACAGCAACAAAAGCCGCTTTGTGTTCTCCCTTTCATAAGGAGCAATTCAGTTACGCCACCAAATAGAAGCACTTAGTAGAAGTGAGCTGTCTCTACGATGGGCGGCCGTTAGGGATATACGGACCTCGCTTTGCAACACTGGCCTCCGAGATCGCCTGAACTGACGGTATCTGTAAAACGCTTCGTGTGTGAGTTCCGGCAACACTGGGCGCACAGCTGTGCCGCATAGCGACAACACTGAATGCCGTCACTCCAGATATGCTCGCAAAAATGTGGGACGATTTTAATTACTGTCTGATGTTTGTCTTAAACCTGGTCGACGACGCGATGAACATTTATGGGCGGCAAATGAAAACTTCTTCCTCGAAAGTGCCCCAAGGTTATATATGCGTATATGTAAAAGATAACCCTTTGCAAAATCGGATGGTTCTTTTCAATATAAAAACTTCGTATTCCTACTCACAAGATAAGATTCACCCCATTTTTCTATCTTCATTTATGTAGAAGATAAATTTTTTGAGCCAACGGCCTTGCCACAGTGGTCACACCGGTTCCCGCCAGATCACCGAAGTTAAGCGCTGTCGGGCTGGGCTACCGCTTGGGTGGATGACCATCCGGTCTGCCGAGCGCTGTTGGCAAGCGGGGTGCACTTAGCCCTTGTGATGCAAACTGAGGAGCTACTTGAGTGAGAAGTAGCGGCTCCGGTCTCGAAACTGACATCCGACCGGGAGAGCAGTGTCCTGACCACATGCCTCTCCGCATCTGCATCCAGCGACGCCTTTGGGCTGAGGAAGACACTGCGGCCGATTCGTACCTTTGGGCCTTCATGGCCTATTCGAGCGGAGTTTAGTTTAGATTTACAGTTTTTTGAAAGCAGATGAATGTCGAAAGAGCGTGTTAACCCTTTAAGTCTCAACGACGTATATATCCGTGCACAATCATCGTACCTCCAGTGCTAAAGACGTATATATGCATCTTGAGCTGAGTGTGCCAGGAGCGCTAACGTCTTACATAAGCGTTTCGAGGTTTTATTCGTAAACTGACGATATTAAACACACGTTGTACGTGGACAACTGGTACGCAAGTCCAACTCTCTTCCACTGCTTGCTTGAAAGAAGAAAAAATGCAGCAGGTACAGTTCAAATGAACATGAAAGGTACGCCAAAACTGCAAAGACGTCATGCTATGTTGGCCTTGAAGTCACATGACAAAAACACATGTGTTTGTTCACGACATGTCATACAGCTGCAATGATATACTAAATGTCTTTTTCCAAAGCTGTTTCACAGAGGAAGACTGCACTGTAGCTCCTTCTCTAGATTGTCACATAGATGACAAAATGGTGGATATCGAAATAGACGACAGGGGGATAGAGAAACAATTTAAATCGCTCAAAAGAGGAAAGGCCGCTGGACCTGCTGGGATACCAGTTCGATTTTACACAGAGTACGCGAAGGAACTTGTCCCCCTTTCTGCAGCGGTGTACCGTAGGTCTCTAGAAGAGCGTAGCGTTCCAAAGGATTGGAAAGGGGCACAGGTCATGCCCGTTTTCAAGAAGGGACGTCGAACAATGTGCAGAACTATAGATCTATATCTCTTACGTCGATTTTGGAACACGTATTATGTTCGAGTATAATGACTTTTCTGGAGACTAGAAATTTACTCTGTAGGAATCAGCATGGGTTTCGAAAAAGATCGTGTGAAACCCAGCTTACGCTATTCGTCCACGAGACTCAGAGGGCCATAGACACAGGTTCCAAGGTAGATGTCGTGTTTCTTGACTTTCGCAAGGGGTTCGATACAGTTCCCCACAGTCGTTTAATGTGTAAGATGGCAAGAACTATGCCCCTGACATGAAGTAATTAAAGATCACCTAACTCACGTTGAGCGAACAGTAGGGCTGAACAAAAATGACTGACAAGGCACAATGCATCTTGTAGAGGGTATAGTATGGACGTATTGGAATAATTAATGTCGGGTGATGGTTTTAAAGTAATTCACACGATATGAAAACTTTGTGGAAACGCGTCGATTTACTGGAGGCTACTTTATCCCAGGGAAGTATTCAGAATTGACGTTGGCCGGCGGGGAAGCGGTGAAGGGAAGCGACAATAGGCAGCTTAGGGCGGCTCAAGCTCTGAGAAAGCGGTAACGGGGCGCGGCCTCAAGCTGCCTTAAGATGAGTGACAGTGAGTGGGTGGTTGACCCCATGCTGGTGTACTGGGAAGCAGACAGAGAACTTGTATGCCTGTTGAGAAATGTCCGTCGTCCCGTTTTCAGTGAAACATCCGAGAAAGTCGTGCAAAGCTATGGTGGAGCGGTCAACAGAGGTCAAAATATGCATGTTCGTGACTAGCAACTTCACGCTGAATTCACAGTCTGCAGAGTCTGAAGAAAATCAGGTGAAGGGCGACAGAATGAAATACGCCGGCCTCCAATGGGAATTTAGGACCAAGGAATTTGAAGTCCTCTCCTGGGAGTCAGAATTCCGGAAAAATTGGTGTTTGTCCAGACGCTAACCTTGATGGGTGGCCTGGGAGGAACTAAATAGCAGAAATTGAGAGGAAGGGGAATTTTGTGGGTATTTGTTCACTTTCCAGAACAGGCATTGGTTGGCACTGGGAAGCGATGCATAGTTGACGCGACTTGCGCTGCAATTGGCGTAAGTGATTTTGCTGGAGGGGAAACCGAGGCGAAGAGGGGACTGGGAAAAGTCTCTGTTGGGGTCTCTTGTTCCCAGCTTGCCTAGAGTGCGGACATGGCGTTCTTTACTCAGCTTGCCTCAGAAAGAGTGAGCATCTCTGCAGTTTAGGACTTAGCAAATGGAACGCTTGAGCTTGGAGATAGGAAGTTTTCGTTCAGCTATGTACTGAGCAAGATAGCTAGAAGTGAATAGACGAGCGCAGCCTTGCATCACCACGAGGTCGGCCGACGTCCACACAACGACGCCGCTCCGCCACGCTGAATTCGGTGATATTGCGCCCGCTCCGGCCACTGATAATTTGTTGGATAACGTCGGCAAAGTTTCCCCGAGGGTTTCATGGGCCGTGTATTGTAGAATTCTTCTCGCGCTTCGCATTACGCCTGGGTCAGTCGATAGGAATTACTTTTGATTTATCGCGCTTTACTCCATGCAAACGCAATTTATTACCACTGCCTGTTAGGAGAGCCATGTAATGTGATGATTGAAGGTCGTGAGTTAAAATAAATCTGTGCTAATCGACTGCATATGTTTTCAATCAAGTAGTTGAAATCCCAAGTCACTTTCTTAATTAATTTTATGTTCAACATTTTCATCTGGTGTTCAATAGCTGAATATAACATCAATGTGCACCCCTTTTTAATTAAAAGGGATCAATTCTGAATCAATTAATGTCAACACTGCCACCGCAGTTCAATCAGGAGTCACAGGGCAATATTACTTTCTTTGCATTATCCGACATTGCGGCAGTTTTGCACTCTCTGTTGATCCGTTAGTCATTTATCTGGGGTGAACACACACCAAAACCAGATAAGTGACGGGTGGGATGTTACAAATGAACAAAGTAAGAGCATATGGACTACCAGACCAATTGCGTGAGTGGATTGAAGAGTTCTTAGATAACAGAACGCACCATGTCATTCTCAGTGGAGAGAAGTCTTCTGAAGCAAGAATGATTTTAGATGTGCCGCAGGGGAGGTCTTAGGACCGTTGCTATTCAAAATGGCTCTGAGCACTATGCGACTTAACTGCTGAGGTCATCAGTCGCCTAGAACTTAGAACTAATTAAACCTAACTAACCTAAAGACATCACACACATCCATGCCCGCGGCAGGATTCGAACCTGCAAGCGTAGCGGTCGCTCGGCTCTAGACTGTAGCGCCCAGAACTGCACGGCCACTCTGACCGACCGTTGCTATTCACAATATACGTAAATGACCTTGTGGATAACATCGGAAGTTCACTGAGGCTTTTTGCGCATGATGCTGTAGTATATCAAGAGGTTGTAACAATGGAAAACTGTACTGAAATGCAGGAGGATCTGCAACAAATTGACGCATGGTGCAGGTAAGCCAATTGATTCTCAATGTAGACAAGTGTAATGTGCTGCGAATACATAGAAAGATAGATCCCTTATCATTTAGCTACAATATAGCAGGTCAGCAACTGGAAGCAGTTAATTCCATAAATTATCTGGGAGTAGGCATTAGAAATGATTTAAAATGGAATGATCACATAAAGTTGATCGTCGGTAAAGCAGATGACAGACTGATATTCATTGGAAGAATCCTAAGGAAATGTAATCCGAAAACAATGGAAGTAAGTTACAGTACACTTGTTCTCCCACTGCTTGAACATTGCTCACCAGTGTGGGATCCGTACCAGATAGGGTTGATAGAAGAGATAGAGAAGATCCAACGGAGAGCAGCGCGCGTCGTTCCAGGATCATTTAGTAATCGCGAAAGCGTTACGGAGATGATAGATAAACTCCAGTGGAAGACTTTGCAGGAGAGACGCTCAGAAGCCCGGTACGGGCTTTTGTTGAAGTTTCGAGAACATACCTTCACCGAGGAGTCAAGCAATATATTGCTCCCTCCGACGTATATCTTGCGAAGAGACCATGAGGATAAAATCAGAGAGATTAGAGCCCACACAGAGGCATACCGACAATCTTTCTTCCCACGAACAATATGAGACTGGAATAGAAGGGAGAACCGATAGAGGTACACAAACTACCCTCCGCCACACACCGCCAGGTGACTTGCGGAGTATGGATGTAGATGTAGATATCTGAAAGATATGTACACAGGGTAAATTAATTCAAGTTCTGAAAGAAAATATTATATTGAACAAGAGATGGCCAAATATAGTATCGATTGTGTAGTAGTGTCGGTGCTCAACAGCGATCGCTGATTCAGGGATCGATGGGTAATAATGTCTTTTGATCGAGAGAAGTATGGAGGAGTCTCAAGTGTAAAGATGTGTTGTATCTTATGTGTACCGTATATACACTTACTCGCTATGAGTTGCAATGATTTTTATTTGTGACATACTATGATGTTTGCTAACTATAAAAGGAATCTCAACAGAAGTTGAAAATAATTAAGGTAAAGGAAGTTGTTTTATTACTAGTACTGTCAGCGTATTCATAAGTGATGATTGAGACACTGTATAACACTCACATCCAATGGGGTTGTAAAGCTAATTATTAACGTATAATCAGTTTATTGAGCGTGTTGATTGTGAGCATTATTAATTTTCAAAGAGTCAAAATACAAGTTTTAAAGTTAGTCCCATATGTTCCTTTTTTGATTAACTATTTTTCTCAAGAAGTTATCGTCTCAGTCATATTCGATTTAATTAAAATGTATGCTAAGCAACATCCGTGCGCAATAGCTGTTCGATAACTATACAATGTAAAGTACTAACAGAGAGCAGTGCGAAGAGCGTTACTATTGAGCAGATAAAGGTAAGAAATTTTATTATTTCAGGGATAGCATTCATTGAACACAGGGATCATTATTTTCGAACTGATCAAGTTTTGTTTTATTACCAAGGCCAATTTCAAATCAATAGTGTTGCATCAGATTCAGTTTTTGTGTTACGTAAATTCATGCAGTTTTGGTTTGGTTTCGAGTGATTGACTGTTTTCATTCTCGCAGCTAAATTAAATTTACATCCTGGCAGTCAAAAAGTTCAGTACTGGGCAAAGCACATAAGCGACGACATAAAATACATGTTGACATGCCATACCCATTCTAACAGTTGTGTTGACAGTTACGTAATTTCAATCATATTTCAAACATACATGTTTCATCACATTTCAGACGTACATGTTTCACTTATTTCAATGTACATGTTACACATCAGCTGTAGAAATTGACTGCGAAACTAAACGGAAAAATTTATACAGTGATATCTGTTGAATTACAGCGAGTCTATGCTTGCAGTGGACAAATAGGGTACGCTACTTTGCTTAACGAAATGTGTTCGCAAAACGCTGAAATGGTACATAGAACTCATTCTATCACTGCTGAGATAGGTGCGTGCTAAATTCCCGCATTATTTACAAGGTTCATACCGGAAATAATACTTCATTTCAGCCCCATTCGTGGGATTTTAGACATATCATCAAGACCAAAGGGTTTATAAAAAAAAACATTGTGGCTTTTAGAAAGAGACATGCAAACACAAATGAATCGTCAGTAAAACAACACGGATCTATAAGGAGATGAATCATATGCAGGAACCGTGTTAATGTTGTAAACAATGTGATGTGGAACTGCGTCATGCGCCTTCTTTTGAAATACACCACACCAAAAATTTTTTGTGCTTCGTTTTAATGTTACCTAGTTTACGAACTTCAAAAATAAAGAACATTCAAAGTATAATTTATTTTAAGGAATTATTGGTAAGAAAAAATACAGAAAGATAGACTCGTCGCCGCGGGAGTTGCAGTGCTCTGTACCTCACAGCACTAAGTGTCCCTACTGCCCATGGAGCTGAGCACTGTTATGGCACATTCTGCTGTGAAAGGGTTAAATGACGCTTTCAATTTATACACAGTTTTGTTTTCTTTACAACATGAGATAGTCTTTGCAAACTTTAAAAAATTTGTGCTGCCGTTAGTAATCGACAGGTTGTGTAGACTCTTCGAGTTATTACTCTATGAGGCGCTGCTATTGTAACGTTTTTCAACAGTGGCGAGTTCCGTTTACTTTCAGGCAATGAGAGTAACATGCGGTCAAGTATGCAAGATGACCGAGAGTTTCTGAATCATACTTTGTTCAGGACGTCGAAGCGAAGAAATCGGTTCATTTCGGAGGTGGCGGTTGCAGTTTTAGGAGATTTATGACGAAACCGTTATCACTTATTTGCAGTGCCTGTCAGGGGGAAGCGTTTGATACATTTCAGTCGTGTGATATTCGTCTTAGGACATATATTTTACTAGCATTTCGCAGCCTGGATTGGTTGGATTGGATTATTTGGGGAAGTAGACTAGACAGCGATGTCATTGGTCTCATCGGATTAGGGAAGGATGGGGAAGGTAGTCGGCCATGCCCTTTCAAAGGAACGATCCCGGCATTGGCCTGGAGCGATTTAGGGAAATCACGGAAAACCTAAATCAGGATGGCCGGACGCGGGATTGAACCGTCGTCCTCCCGAATGCGAGTCCAGTGTAGCCTCGACTGGCAATGAGCTGAGAACTTGATATCGTATTCAGGCGCGAGGGATTGCAGAGGCACACAGGTACTTTGTTTTTCGTTAAGATGATTACAAAATCTTGTCGTTGTTACTAAATTCGATGCATTATGCACTCATTTTTTCCATTCTCACCTGTATTTTAGACTATTCAATGCCTTACTGGTAGATGCGTAGAGAAAACTTGTAATTCCTTGATTATTAGGAATTCTATTCAAGTTCACGTGTATGGTGGTCCCCATTTGTGTTCTTCTTTGGTCACTTTTAGATTAATACAAAGTATCAGTTCAGTATTACTGTTATTCATTTCAGTTGTCTAAAGTTAAATAATTTTCGTACGTAATTTTGAGGCACGCTTGGCGTGACACCATATTAAGAACACCTGTTGCCAACATCCTCTTCGCCTCTTCAGTGATTTTTCCATGGTACGGGAAGTGAAACAGCTCGATCGATTACAAATCTCTCATGTTATTAGTAGTACATGTACCGTTCTATTGCATATTGTGTGACTAATTTTCAGGTTGTGAAACGCAAGTTTAGATGCTGTTCTGGAATGCAGATTGAATGGAAGATATTTTCAGTATGTGTATTTATGTAGCAACGAAATAACTTGCACAAGACAGAGTAGTGATGTCTTAAACGTTTGCAATAGCACACGCAGATTTTGTCGTTGAACTAAATCATACAGTTGCTTTGGTGAGACGTTCTAGGTGATGAACCATTTTCAGATTAGAGTATTGTGATTACATTCACGGGGAATCATCTATTAAACTGTCTTTGGCTGCAAGTGAAACACTTCTGCACTTTTTAATTTTGATAAGATTTTTCAAACGATTTTCGCACTGAGTGATGTTCAGCCACATAAGCAACGCCAACCAATTTAAAGCTGCGTGTTTTATCCCATACGTGATGTGCTGTGATTCCTCCTTTTCTTACAATTTCAGATCACATTATGAAAGTGATTACTGAGTAGTAAAAGTTCATATAACAAGGCGTAGTTCCAATGAATCAGTGCTTAAACTATTTATTCATGTTATTAGATCAGTTCCTAACTCGATAGGGTATTTATAAAAATTTTGAATCACCTAGTATTGCTACTTTATTTAAGCTACGAAATTATTCCATTTTAGGCTTAGTATTTGCTTTAATAACGTACAGTTGTAGTAAACGACCAGGTACTTGAGTCATATCAGATATCTTGAATGTGGTATCAGCTTACACCGTGAAGAGGACGTAGGAAGTTCTAATGCGTATATTACAAAACCAATCGTCACCTGGAAAATTTACAGTAAGTTATGGAATTACGGAAACAGGTCCGTAATGGTTCACTTCGTCTATGCAAACTAAGAAGCAGGAGAATGACCCAGCCATCTAGAGAAACATACCTCAGGAAAGCTTCAGAACTGACCAGAGTGAATCGTGTCAGAAATAAGGGCATTCGCCGGGATTTGAATATCCTTTTTAAAACTGAAAAAAACCTCTAATTATAATGTGAACTTAAATATCACATTTACGAAACGAAATATCTGAAACACGTCAAGGAAACGCTGTCATTGAATCGTGCTGGGAAGAGAGATCAAAGACGCCCGTAGAAACGATGATCATTACTCGGGATACCCCATGAAGTCAGAGTAGGCCTTAACAGTACAAAGAAGGAGAAAACGAAATCTTTGTTTTGCTTCCAAATTAGTAACTTTTACTTTTTATTAATCTTAATTTAACTGTGTCATATTTAGGCGATAATACTACACAGTTTTCGTTTTTCACTAGCGGCAGAACATTACCTATCACACAATAAAAATGTAAATCTGGAAATTGCCATATCGTGAACATATACATTTTAGAAACATTAGTACCGGTGCTAGTGCATTCAAGGCATGGAATCATGCAATTACACATTAAATTAAAATTGAAGATCAAAAAGATAAGAGTTATTAGGTTTTTACATCTCATTTTAATTTAAAAGTGCCTAACAACATTTTAAGAGCACAAATGCCGTTTACTTCTATTTTATATCAAGCGGGAATGTTATCATTCCATTAGGTAACGTCAAAGTAAAGCAGGAAATAGTCAGGAATAAGATCTTTCTTAGCCTTAGGCACGGGCTCTAGTCGAATGAAGAGCAGCAAACAGCACATTATACGTTCATGCTATAGTGAGTTCCCTGAGACAACACCCGTTTATTTGCAATCTTAACAAAAAAACAGCGTGGAGGACTATTAAACAAGTATAGAACAAGTCGGAATAGAATGAAAAGTTTATTTTGAATGACAAGTTTATTTACGGGTAATCTGTAGTTCTGTGTGGAGATAAACAATCATCTGAGGGAGATTGTCTGAAACAGTTCGAACAATAACATTCTATATAGTTATAAGTTTGTGCATTCACTATGTAAACGACTGCTTATCGTCGCACCCTGTCAGTTATTCATACGACTGGGGCTTCAGTTGAAGTTCACAAATGACGGGGCAACTAAAATGACGGTAGTAATGAACAACGTACTCAGAATGCGGAAAAATACGTCGTGATGGGTTGACTCATTGTCGTTTGCCCAGAAATGTTCTTATATTTTCTCATGTAGAATTGTGGTGCTCCAGGATCCCTCATGCCAATGACTGACGATTCTTCAATTTCGAAAGATGACGATAATCTGCACGTGTTCTACTGCAATCTCCAGCTGGAAAGTCCGAGAAACGTTAGAAACAAGCAGTAACCATCATGTACTTGCAGCTGTAGGAATAATTTTGTGCTGTACTGGAAATAAGCTTACATACGGTGCAACTGTTATCGGTATGTCCCACAGGCATGTAATACTAGAGTAGCAATTTGGTATCTTCCAGTCAAGGCGTAACAGTTTTTGTTTGGAGCAAAGTAATGTTTCACTTCATACGTGGAAACTAAGAAGCAGAAGATCGTCCTGCAATGTCAACAGACAGGGAAGAGCTTTGAATCTGGCTGAAGTCACGTATAATGGAGGTTTCCACAGGGTTCTGTTCTGGATCCATCCTTTTTTTGTATCTATGAATTATTTATCACTAAACACGACAGATGACACTAATATTGTTGTCTTTTCAGGCGACACAAGTATTATTATGAAAGACATGGAACGTAATATGAATGATGTATCTACTAGGGCAATCCATGACATCAACACGTGGCTATCAGAGAACAGATTAATCTTTAACAGTAAGAAAACGCAATGCGTATTGTTTCTGGCACGGAACTCTTCTGAAAACAAAGTTTCATTATCCGAAAGTGTTCATATAGTCTTTAAGTGGACCATTTGAAATGCTTAGGCCTGAGAACAGAAATAAAAATGTCTTCGAGGCATCACTCTCAAGGTAATCTGAATGCTGCTATCTTCACCTAAACGTCATTTCCAGTGTCTCTGACAGTGAAACACGAAGGCTTGTTTACGCTGAGCACTCAACAAGGATGTTCTTAAACCAGAAACGGGAGGTCATTCAGAGGCACATTTGTATGTTGAGCTTTTAATACAAAAGAAACTTAATTATAAGTAAAGAAAATAAACAAAAAAATGAGCACTAGATATAGTCCACGGTTGTATAAATACTGTATGCAGCCGTTGGAAACATTTGACGATTTTTGATCGTCATATTATTGGCGAAAGAGGAAGAGTCACCTTTTGTTTTCTAGCTCCTATCTAGATCGGATGTATGTGGCACACCGCCATTAATACTACATTATTTTATTAACATATTGAAGAGTTGCAGAGTTGCAACCAAACAGCTCCATAATGTAAGGATCCTTTAAATTGTGTTTTTATTTCACAATATTTCGTTATTACTAACCTATGTATGTTTTTTTTTGTATCTTTGGTCATTGTAAGATTATTGGGTAAACTGGCATGGAGGTTCCGTACTTTTAAGCAAAAAGTCGTCCATCTCGATCCACCGCCGTCTTCGGGTGCTGTTTTTTTCACGAAGTTGGATTCACCACAGAGAGAAGAAACACAGTTAAAAATACATGAATGGACCTGTAACGAAACTGCCATGCTCAAGCGCCAAGAGTCTGTATGAAATATATTTTACCAATCCCTTAACTTAATTGCTATCTATTTAATATTCATTATTATAATTCATTGCATGGTCTCGATCTAGTTACGAAGGAGCAAAAAAAAAAAAAATTAATTAAATCGGCGACCGTGACAAGACGCATTGTCATATGTACTATATTGTCTTCCTTTCGTTACATGTTAATTGAAAACTACAAACGGGATACGAGACCGGAATACATTGAAGTAAGACAAATTACTGGAATGTTTGTATACACCTGAAATTACGCTGCAATCGCGCATACAAGCTAAGGCACCGCATGTTTACATCAGTAATCTTGCCCAAGCACTTTGTATTGTCGTAGCTTGATTGGTAGATCTATCACAATTTTCCGTTTCCATAGCAGTGATTTTAAGCTACATCGTGGTTTCCGAAACTATTTTCAATCTTCATATATTGCAACAATACAGTTTTATCAGTTCACAATATGGCCGACGTTCGTTCTGTGCGATATAATATGGCATGCAGCCATTAGTGTTCAAAATTTCACCATTACTTTAGACAGTTAATTTTCTTGTTCAGTCACTGTCGCACAGCTAGATTAATTTTTACGTTTATTATGATTACTTAAACGAGTTAAAAATTTTATTGTGTCATACATTACGTGTGGTATGGTGCTGACCAGAAAGCAATTAGCAAAGATGGAGAACCAGAGACCGCAAACACAGACGCACTCCGACTCTGACATGCCATTAAATAATGAAAGATGCGTTACAGTTGACTCGAATACTAACGATCGACACATTATTGACTATTCTGGTGACGCAAATTTAGAAAATAGACCGTCTACCAGTAATATGCCTAAATGTAGTTCCGAACCCATTTTGGTGTCTGACGTCATGTCTAACGACGTGACGGGGCGGAACAGTTGCACATCACTAGTATTGCCAGAATGTTCGATGCTATTATGAAACAAATGACACAACATAAACAGGACACTGATGCACGTATCCACCATCAGACGATGTCTATATGCGCCACTCTGAAAACAGCCCAGGATGAGATAAAAACACCACATGATAAAATTAAATCCGGTTTAGCTGCACTTAAAACGTCAAACGACACTTTATGTAGCCGTGTTGAGGAGATAAATAAAAGACTGGACAAGTGTCCTACCACAACGAGAAATTTTCAGAGCTTTCATTACAACAAGAAAACACAAGACAGATGTGACAGATATCCAGGCACAAATGAACAATCTCAGAAAAACGTGTGAGTCTGTAGTAACTCAGATTAAATCTCATCCGGCAGTGCTAGATGATATAAAAAAGCGTATTGCCGTTGTCAAAAACAAGGTTGACACAATTGACAAACAGATTTCTGATAAAGTAAGACTACGTACTGACAACCATTTCTCATGCATCAACAGAGAATTTCACAGTTGGATGGGCAAAAAGGCAACTACACTACTGGCCATTAAAATTGCTACACCACGAAGATGACGTGCTACAGACGCGAAATTCAACCGACAGGAAGACGATGCTGTGATATGCAAATGATTAGCTTTTCACATCATTCAAACAAGGTTGGCGCCGGTGGTGACACCTACAACGTGCTGACATGAGGAAAGTTTCCAACCGATTTCTCATACACAAACAGTAGTTGACCGGCGTTGCCTGGTGAAACGTTGTTGTGATGCCTCGTGTAAGGAGGAAAAATGCGTACCATCACGTTTCCGACTTTGATAAAGGTCGGATTGTAGCCTATCGCGATTGCGGTTTATCGTATCGCGACGTTGCTGCTTGCATTGGTCGAGATCCAATGACTGTTATCAGAATATGGAATCGGTGGGTTCAGGAGTGTAATACGGAACGCAGTGCTGGATCCCAACGGCCTCGTGTCACTAACAGCCGAGATAACAGGCATCTTATCCGCGTGGCTGTAACGGATCGTGCAGCCACGTCTCGATCCCTGAGTCAACAGATGGGGACGTTTTCTAGAAAACAACCATCTGCACGAACATTTCGACGACGTTTGCAGCAGCATGGACTATCAGCTGGGAGACGATGGCTGCGGTTACCCTTGACGTTGCATCACAGACAGAAGCACCTATGATGGTGTAATCAACGACGAACCTGGGTGCACGAATGGCAAAATTTCATTTTTTCGGGTGAATCCAGGTTCTGTTTACAGCATCATGATGGTCGCATCCGTGTTTGGTGACATCGCGGTGAACGGACATTGGAAGCGTGTATTCGTCATCGCCATACTGGTGTCGTGATGTTATGGGGTGCCATTGGTTACACGTCTCGGTCACCTCTTGGTCGCATTGACGGCACTTTGAACAGTGGATGTTACATTTCAGATATGTTACGACCCGTGGCTCTACCCTTCATTGGATCCCTGCGAAACCCTAAATTTCAGCAGGATAATGCACGACCGCATGTTGCAGGTCCTGTGCGGGCCTTTCTGGATACGGAAAATGTTCGACAGCTGCCCTGGCCAGCACATTCTCCAGATCTCTCACCAATTGAAAACGTCTGGTCAATGGTGGCTAAGCAACTGGCTCGTCACAATACGCCAGTCACTACTCTTGATGAACTGTGGTATCGTGTCGAAGCTGCATGGGCAGCTGTACCTGTACATGCCATCCAAGCTCTGTTTGACTCAATGCCCAGGCGTATCACGGCCGTTATTACGGCCAGACGTGGCACTGATTTCTCAGGATCTATGCACCCAAATTGCGTGAAAATTTAATCACGTGTCAGTTCTAGTATAATATATTTGTCCAATGACTACCCGTTTATCATCTGCATTTCTTCTTGGTGTAGCAATTTTAATGGCCAGTAGTGTATTTTGAAGAGCGCTTACAAGAAAAATTGCCTGCTGTTGACCACGAACCTGTCGCGCAATTTATAAATAACAACAAACACTTAATCAGCCAAGCAGCATAATCTGCCGCTGCGCAGTCGAAACAGTTTGGCCATTACGTATAACCAGCGTGCAATGACGATAGTATCAACCAAAATACACAGTTTGGCAACGAATACAAGTACATTTATGACGCATACTCAACGCACACTACGTTCTCACAACAAAAACACTACGTACCTCGACATGACACACTGCATTGCAGTCATGATAATACCAACAACATTTTCCTTGCCATTCGCCAATTGAACCTTACAGCAATTATTATGAAACTAAACATTACTACAATGCCAAGGAAGAGGAGAGCTTCATAAAACACAGACTATTTCAGCCATTTATACCTGAAGAAAGAAGCGTACATCTTGTCATCTTTCTTAAAGCCTCCAGAAATGCCTTTCCCCGTAGTGGAATGACCGTTAGGGGATATGTTGTCGGTTATATCCAAGGTGACGCAGCTATATGGGCGTATAGTGAAGCCGACAGATGCGTCACGTACGAACAATTTGAGACAGCATTTTTATGTAAATTTTGGTCACAATCTGTACAGGAACGACTTCGTAGGCAGATCGTGGATCCTGAACCATTCAATCCTAAGGACGGCAATTTGCGCCGGTATTTTGAGAAATTTTTAATTATGAGACATTTCCTTGACGAGCTGGTTGGAACGTGTGACATCCTCCGCGCATTAAAGGCAAGACTGCCGTTTAATATCAAAGAAAAACTTCTGCACATCCCAGACAACGACGCAGAGTATTTTCTCGCAGTGGTCGATTCTGTTGCTATGCTTTACGAGGACCAACGTTCCGTACGGCAAAACAATTGCTACAATGTTTACACCAGCGCCATGTTAAATACGCAGGGTAGCGAACCCAATTCCGGGGCGACGGCTGCTGTGGGACACGCACGCCAACAGAATCAACCGCTTCAAATGGCAAATGTGTATACACAACAGAACCAATACGCTCAACACCGCAATTATAACACTTCTTATTCTACTGGCGGCAATCCAAATAAGAGATAGCGCAACAGCAACAACTACTGCTACTACTATAACGGTAATAATAATTATCAGAATGGTAACAAAAATTTTAAGAGAAACAAAAATAACTATCAATACTCACCAAACCAGCAACAGAGCTGGAGTAACAACTACGCTGCCCAGTGTCAAAACACTGCGACACAACCGCAGCAAAACAATAAAACAGGCCAGTGGCAGTTGCCGCCGCCGCAAATGCAAACTCAGAACTGGAATGCATCTACGAACCCGCAGGTGAGTCAAAACATGAAAACGCAACGACCGTCTCAGTTCGGAGACTGCAATAAACAATACCCAAATCTAAATATTATCGAAGTACCTAGTGACACCCCACCTCAGACTGTGCCTGCACCCACTACAAATGTGACGACGTCGAACTAAAGACAGTCACTACTGTGCCCCAGGTCGTGGCTGTGTAAGAATTGGAGGGCGACTTCAATTTAAATTTATTATTTGACATACCCACTTTGCAACGGCACAATGATCATGTGCCTGACAGTTGTATACAGCAACCATTATTATTTATAAGGTGTAATCATGACGAAAAGTTGTCTGATGAACTGTTACAAGAGAACACACAATGTCGTTCATCATCCAATGAAATTATTTTGACCTCAACTACTGGCTTTGTGGGTGGTATTCCCACTACTATTATTCTGGACACAGGAGCGGCTATTAGTGTCTTGTCCTATGATTTTTACAAGAAAATATGTGAGTCTGAACCCGTATCAGAGTATCCTGTCCAGAACTGTAAAATTTTAACTGCCGTAGGCAGTAAGTCTTTCAGGGTTAAGAAACAGGTATTTGTCACAGTCAAGGTAGGAAATGGAATCGTACAATGGCCATTGCTCGTCGTCCAAAACCTGGTCACCAATAGTATTTTAGGTTTAGATATATTGTGCGAGAAGGATAGCACTATTGATTTCTCCCAACGTAAATGAAATAAGGGCAGTGAAATTTCAATTGACCTGGATACCATGACTCTAGAGCTCGATAAATATTGTACAGGGTACAAGATTCAGTTAATACAGGACACTGATGATGTTCACACACAGACACACGTACCTGATGTCGAGTTTGAGGACTTGAAAACTTCAATTAGTAACAAGTTATCAGAAACCACAGCTGTCACACATGATGAAGGTAATGAACTTTATGATGTTTTGTCCAAGTATATACAAGTATTTAGCGAACGACCAGGTGTGATCAACACATATGTGTATAAAATAGAAGTTAAGCCTCACCAGATTTTCTTCCACAAAACCTACAATGTGTCACTATCCCAACGACCTGCTGTGTGGCACGAGTTGAAACAAAGAATGGAAAATCGTCGAACCTTCCACGTCACTTTACTGCACCCCTATACTTGTTGTAAAGAAACCCAATGGGAATATCAGAGTTGTTTTGGATGCTCGTGCAATTAATGAGATTATTTTACCTGTTCGCACGAAACCTCAGAATTTAGAGGAGCGACTCCAGAAATTTTTAGATTCTAACTATTATTCTATGGCAGATCTGAACAATTCGTTCTGCCAAGTCCCAATCACGCCAGATTCTAGAAGGTATACTGCCTTTATATTCAGGGGGGGAGGGGGAGTGAACCTGTCAATTTTGTGTCCTTACCTTCGGTCTGAACGTCAGCGCATTGGTTACTGTACTTGGAGATGATTTGACTGAATCAGTTACTCACTACACTGATGACCAGCTCATAGCTAGTAAGACTTGGTCTGAACACAATGATACTTTGCAAAATATTCTACATAAATTCGCAGAAGCTGGAGTGAGAGCTAATCTCAAAAAGTCGAAAATTGCTTGCAGTGCAGTTATGTATCTTGAACATATTATTAATGCTCAAGGTATACGATCTGACCCAAGTAAGTTAGACGCAATCAGGAATTTTCCTAGTCCACGGACTAGAAGGGAATTGAAATCTTTCCTTGGACTTTGTTCTTTGTTTCCACGATTTTTACCACACCAACTTCTAAACAGGAAACATCTATGGAACCTACTCAAAAAGAATCAGATATGGATATGGTCTGACCAGTGTCAGAAAGACTTTGATAGTATTAAGCATGCTTTGATTAACGCAGACATTTTGAATCACCCCGATTTTAATTTAGATTTTTGTATCACATGTGACGCCTCATCCTATGGCTTAGGCTGTTGTTTGTTTGAAATTGTAAAGAATGAAGAACAAGATCATGTGAAAATTATTAGTTCAAAAAAATGGTTCAAATGGCTCTGTGCACTATGGGACTTAACATCTGTGGTCATCAGTCCCCTAGAACTTAGAACTACTTAAACCTAACTAACCTAAGGACATCACACACATCCATGCCCGAGGCAGGAATCGAACCTGCGACCGTAGCAGTCACCCGGTTCCGGACTGAGCGCCTAGAACCGCTAGACCACCGCGGCCGGCAATTATTAGTTCTGCGAGCCGCACACTTAGTGTATGTGAACGCACATACTCTACCACAGAACTTGAAACATTCTTTATAGTGTGGGCCTTTAAGAAATTATAATATTATTTGCATGGTAAGCACATTAAAATTTATACTGACCACCAAGCCCTCGCATTTCTGTTAACTTGTAAGCTGGTACATCCCAGATTATCACGTTGGGCTTTATCTTTGCTAAACTCTTCCTTTGAAATTGTATATATTGATTGTAAAGACATCATTGCCGACGCTTTGTTTCGTCTGCCTCAAGGCTTCAATGAATGTAACTCTGACTTGGAGAATGTGAATGATTACCGAATACTTCTTATGCAGGATAAGCTATATCACCTGTATTATATCGACTTATGCAGAAATATGTCAACCTTGCAGAAATCTGATCCTCACAGGAATAAGGTAAGAGTTTTACTCACCGACCATCCTCTGCCCAACCGATATTTGATACATAATGATGTGTTATTTTATCAGAGTCATCCTGAAGCTTGGTGTGTTTGTATTCATAAGGATTCTAAACGCAACCTGATTTGGCACACACATTTTGTTTGGGGTCATTATGGACCAAGAAGCGACTAGCAAAGTTTAGTACCTATTGTTAGTTTAGCAATATGAGACGTAAGATCCACAGTATACTCAAAACGTGTACAATCTGTCAAAACTTTAAACCGCTGAACTTGTCTACGAAGACTGATTTGCATTCTATTCTACCCAGTAAAGCTCTAAAAATTGTAAGTTCTGACGTAAGTGGTCGACATCCCACAAGAAGTGGTGGTGTGAAATATATTCTTGCATTTTACGATTTATTCTCCAAGCATGTTACACTGTATGCTATAAGGTCTGCTGCTGCCACTGCCATCATTCGTCGTTTCTCATGTGACTACATTCCTCATGTGGGAAATCCAAAAGCTATTTTATCCGACAATGCTGCATACTATACTGGGTACAAGTGGCGTAAATTGCTCAAAGACGATGGTACGAAGAGGATTTTTATCTCAAGGTATAGTCCCCAGTGTAGTCCCACTGGCCCTGTGTTCCGTGAAATTAACGGATTTATGAGAACCTACATTTCTACCAAACATACAAATTAGGTAACATGTTTGTCTTTATTTGAAGAAGTACACAACCACTTCAATGTTTATGACACTCTGTACACTCCTAATGAGCTCATGTTCGATCGCAAAGAAGACAACGATTGGACAGCGCCGTTACCAAAACTTCTTTTTCAGTAAACAGCACACGACGAAAAGATAAGAGAACGTTTGTGCGACGCTGGCTACGAAAGCCAAAATTAGAACAAAACTTATGCGCGCACTGTCAAGAAGAAGCAGGAATTTAGAGCTGGTATGTTAGTGCTTTTACGGCCTTGCCGCAGTGGATACACCGGTTCCCGTGAGATCACCGACTTTAAGCACTGTCGGGCGTGGCCGCCGCTTGGATGGGTGACCATCCAGTCGCCATGTGCTGTTGCAACTTTTCGGGTTGCACTCAGCCACGTGATGCCAATTGCGGAGCTACTCGACCGAATAGTAGCGCCTCCGGTCAAAGAAAACCATCATAACGACCGGGAGAGCGGTGTGCTGACCACACGCCCCTCCTATCTGCATCCTCAACTGAGGATGACACGGCGGTCGAATGGTCCCGATGGGCCACTTGTAGCCTGAAGACGGAGTGCTTTATGTTAGTGCTTTTGCGTACTCACCATAAGCCGTCTGCTCTTCAGCGGCGCAACGCGAAGTGGCGTCTGCTGTATGACGGTCGTTACATCATTGTCAGCATTCCGCATCCTGGCGCATATCTGCTGCAACTTCCTAAAACAAACAGAATTACTGGACTGCATTCTCACCATGATCTTAGAGTATACCATGCTCAACAGTAAACACATCTATGGATCAATCTTAAGTTATATACGACTATCAAATACACGTACCTCACAGTACTTCTACAGAGAAGCTACGTAGTATAAGAGCTCTATTTCAGCTGTTCTTGTCAGCAGCAGAAGGAGAAAGAAGAGATTCGTCGTCGCCGAATACTTACAGCAGCCACTTAAAATTTTAAAGCAAATTTTATATTAACTTTTATACAGGTATGAATAAGATTCGTTTTCAGTCTTCGAGATTAACTATCTTCACCATCAGTCTTCGACTACTAACGACTGATTGACGTGAATAATCAATGATTCTACACCCTTACACTTTCACCTTCAAACTGACTGGATACGCATCTCACCATTAAATTCACACACTTACGAGTAGCTAAGGCCATGCTTACACTGCACACTTACACTCGCGTCGTGAGTATTTTTATGTTTGATGTTAGTTCACTGCTTTTGTTATTTTCTTATTTGTAGTTGTGCGCTCGGTCTAACTGCTATTTCAGGCGACATCATTTGCAAAAGCGAAACAAAGATAAAAACTTGTAATGATAGTAAATACTGTAAGTATTGTGAATTTATGTAAAGTTATATGAAAAATATTTCTATGTGACCAATCATATTTGTGTGAAGACAAGAGAAATATGTGTCTGTGTTTGTTGTTGTTGTGGTCTTCAGTCCTAAGACTGGTTTGATGCAGCTCTCCATGCTACTCTATCCTGTGCAAGCTTCTTCATCTCCCAGTACCTACTGCAACCTACATCCTTCTGAATCTGCTTAGTGTATTCATTTCTTGGTCTCCCTCTACGATTTTTACCCTCCACGCTGCCCTCCAATACTAAATTGGTGATCCCTTGATGCCTCAGAACATGTCCTACCAACCGATCCCTTCTTCTGGTCAAGTTGTGCCACAAACTTCTCTTCTCCCCAATCCTATTCAATACTTCCTCATTAGTTATGTGATCTACCCATCTAATCTTCAGCATTCTTCTGTAGCACCACATTTCAAAAGCTTCTATTCTCTTCTTGTCCAAACTATTTATCGTCCATGTTTCGCTTCCATACATGGCTACACTCCATACAAATACTTTCAGAAATGACTTCCTGACACTTAAATTTATACTCGATGTTAACAAATTTCTCTTCTTCAGAAACGCTTTCCTTGCCATTGCCAGTCTACATTTTATATCCTCTCTACTTCGACCATCATCAGTTATTTTG
The DNA here is from genome assembly GCF_023864275.1 of Schistocerca cancellata. Taxonomy (NCBI): domain Eukaryota; kingdom Metazoa; phylum Arthropoda; class Insecta; order Orthoptera; family Acrididae; genus Schistocerca; species Schistocerca cancellata. The sequence goes on along the minus strand of NC_064626.1, from coordinate 386,373,491 downwards.
CTCCCCAAATAGCAAAACTCCTTTACTACTTTAAGTATCTCATTTCCTAATCTAATTCCATCAGCATCACCCGACTTAGTTCGACTACATTCCATTATCCTCGTTTTGCTTTTGTTGATGTTCATCTTATATCCTCCTTTCAAGATACTGTCCATTCCATTCAACTGCTCTTCCAACTCCTTTGCTGTCTCTGACAGAATTACAATGTCATCGGCGAACCTCAAAGTTTTTATTTCTTCTCCATGGATTTTAATACCTACTCCGAATTTTTCTTTTGTTTCCTTTACTGCTTGCTCAATATACAGATTGAATAACATCGGGAAGAGGCTACAACCCTGTCTTACTCCATTCCCAACCACTGCTTCCCTTTCATGTCCCTCGACTCTTATAACTGCCATCTGGTTTCTGTACAAATTGTAAATAGCCTTTCGCTCCCTGTATTTTACCCCTGCCACCTTTAGAATTTGAAAGAGAGTATTCCAGTCAACATTGTCAAAAGCTTTCTCTGAGTCTACAAATGTTAGAAACGTAGGTTTGCCTTTCCTTAATCTTTCTTCTAAGATAAGTCGTAAGGTCAGTATTGCCTCACGTGTTCCAGTGTTTCTACGGAAACCAAACTGATCTTCCCCGAGGTCGGCTTCTACAAGTTTTTCCATCCGTCTGTAAAGAATTCGTGTTAGTATTTTGCAGCTGTGGCTTATTAAACTGATTGTTCGGTAATTTTCACATCTGTCAACGCCTGCTTTCTTTGGGATTGGAATTATTATATTCTTCTTGAAGTCTGAGGGTATTTCTCCTGTTTCATACATCTTGCTCACCAGATGTGTTTATGTAAAGCAAATATGTAATATGTTTGTATATATTTGCACCTACGTAAAAACCTATATGTAACATGTTTCTATGTATTTATCTGTACTTAGATAAAGCTAAATAATATATTCTCACTTCTGTATGATATCTGTACTTGTGACATGAGCCTTGCATAACCTGAAACTATTTGTGGGTGTTCACTATACGTTGCTGAACTTGTGACTACGAGGAAACTGGTGTGCAAAACCGCATAATTGAAAAAGACTATTCATGATATATTGCTATGTGTATAGACGTGATGAACTATTCATGTTTGAAATTTGTTTACAAACTGTTAATGCAGAATCGTGTTACGAATTGTTTGCGTAAAGGCTTAACGACGGACATTTGTTCTACGTCACAACTACTTGTGAATGAATACTTGTATATCGCTTGACAAGCTGAGTGCGTAAAAAACTGTCATAGTGAAGTGCACCGACACTTTTGAGCGTATCGCAAATTTGCATTTACTGTGCTGCATCTTTGTATCTCTGCATCTCTGCAAGTCTGAATATCAAGAACTGGTTCCCTACGGCACCTACGGTCGCTTTGTACCAAAACGAGGAAGACCACTCGACGGATGGAGGAATTTTGGGAGGGTCCTCAGGGAGCGATATGTTCTCGGAAATGACGGACTCTCTTACCGGGTCTAAACGAGGATCGACGCCAGAATCGTGCAGTCCGAGTTTCTGTTTCCATGCCTTTACGAGCTTACGTTGTGGAATGGGAATTCATCAGTCTTCTACCAAGCGATGTACGACCTAGGGCAAAAAACAGTGACGTCAGTCTAAATAAACAGTGTAACCGGTGCAAAAATACACTCCTGGAAATTGAAATAAGAACACCGTGAATTCATTGTCCCAGGAAGGGGAAACTTTATTGACACATTCCTGGGGTCAGATACATCACATGATCACACTGACAGAACCACAGGCACATAGACACAGGCAACAGAGCATGCACAATGTCGGCACTAGTACAGTGTATATCCACCTTTCGCAGCAATGCAGGCTGCTATTCTCCCATGGAGACGATCGTAGAGATGCTGGATGTAGTCCTGTGGAACGGCTTGCCATGCCATTTCCACCTGGCGCCTCAGTTGGACCAGCGTTCGTGCTGGACGTGCAGACCGCGTGAGACGACGCTTCATCCAGTCCCAAACATGCTCAATGGGGGACAGATCCGGAGATCTTGCTGGCCAGGGTAGTTGACTTACACCTTCTAGAGCACGTTGGGTGGCACGGGATACATGCGGACGTGCATTGTCCTGTTGGAACAGCAAGTTCCCTTGCCGGTCTAGGAATGGTAGAACGATGGGTTCGATGACGGTTTGGATGTACCGTGCACTATTCAGTGTCCCCTCGACGATCACCAGTGGTGTACGGCCAGTGTAGGAGATCGCTCCCCACACCATGATGCCGGGTGTTGGCCCTGTGTGCCTCGGTCGTATGCAGTCCTGATTGTGGCGCTCACCTGCACGGCGCCAAACACGCATACGACCATCATTGGCACCAAGGCAGAAGCGACTTTCATCGCTGAAGACGACACGTCTCCATTCGTCCCTCCATTCACGCCTGTCGCGACACCACTGGAGGCGGGCTGCACGACGTTGGGGCGTGAGCGGAAGACGGCCTAACGGTGTGCGGGACCGTAGCCCAGCTTCATGGAGACGGTTGCGAATGGTCCTCGCCGATACCCCAGGAGCAACAGTGTCCCTAATTTGCAGGGAAGTGGCGGTGCGGTCCCCTACGGCACTGCGTAGGATCCTACGGTCTTGGCGTGCATCCGTGCGTCGCTGCGGTCCGGTCCCAGGCCGACGGGCACGTGCACCTTCCGCCGACCACTGGCGACAAAATCGATGTGCTGTGGAGACCTCACGCCCCACGTGTTGAGCAATTCGGCGGTACGTCCACCCGGCCTCCCGCATGCCCACTATACGCCCTCGCTCAAAGTCCGTCAACTGCACATACGGTTCACGTCCACGCTGTCGCGGCATGCTACCAGTGTTAAAAGACTGCGATGGAGCTCCGTATGCCACGGCAAACTGGCTGACACTGACGGCGGCGGTGCACAAATGCTGCGCAGCTAGCGCCATTCGACGGCCAACACCGCGGTTCCTGGTGTGTCCGCTGTGCCGTGCGTGTGATCATTGCTTGTACGGCCCTCTCGCAGTGTCCGGAGCAAATATGGTGGGTCTGACACACCGGTGTCAATGTGTTCTTTTTTCCATTTCCAGGAGTGTATAAATTGCGCTACGTGTGATCGCGCACACGCATCTATATCAAAACTGCCAACTGTAACATTGAACTGCCATAAACAATGCTCACCTTTATAATGTTATCGTACGTTTTCGGTTCATGCAACTGTGAACGACGATACATCGTGAAAAGACGTTATGTCTGAAACGAAAAGCGCAATACTGTGCGAAAGAGACTATCAGCAATAAGAATTTGTAATTTCATGATTAACGAATGTTGTAATTTTAGGATTTTGTGTCTATTTTAGATGTTATTCCACATTTGTAAAATCCATGATGATAAATCTTGCGGCGTCTTGTAGACATGAGCACACGGACTGAATATAAACGATGTGTCGTGTGATGAACTCGTTTCGCGACGGTCTAGCTAGTACTGAACTTTACACGACTGCTCATGCGCGGTAGGCGCAATACCAACATAAAACTGATAAAGGCGCACGCTCTACATTCAAAAATTTAAAATCTGATTTGTGTAAATATTATGTTATGATATGTATATTACATATCATATGTGTGTATTTGTAGACTTATATATGCAATGTGCTTTAGTTTGAGTTGCTCGCCTGCAGGAGTCCTTTCACCTCGCAAGTCAGGGGGCAGTTTAAAGGCACATTTACATGCTGAACTGTGTTTTTATTTCACAATGTATCGTTAGTATTAACCTCTGCATGTTTTATTTTGTATCTTTAGTCATTGTAAGATTGTTGGGTGAGTTGGCATGGCAAACGGTTGAGTACTCTTAAGCAAAAAGTCATCCAGCTCGATCCATCGTTGTTTACGGGTGTTGTTTTCTGCACGAAGTCGGAGCGTCGACGGTCTGTATGACACATTTTTACCAACCCGTAAAATTAATTGATATCTGTTTAATATTCATTACTATAATTCATTGTATGGTCCCGATCCAGTTACGAATGAGCAAAAATAATAATAATAATAATTTAATTCAGACTGGTATGCAGTGTGAGTTCGCAAACATCGTAGAGGCCGTTGTCCAAGTATCTCGGAATTCTAATCCATCTGGGATTTTTTGTTGACAGTATTAACGCATCCAGAAGAAACTTCAGCATTCACTTAATCGAGCGAGGTGGCACACCGGTTAAAACACTGGACTTGCATTCGGGAGGATGCCATCCTGATTTACGTTTTTCGTTTTTTCCCTAAATAGCTCCATGAAAATGCCGGGATGGTTTCTGCAAAGTGGCACGGCCGACTTCCTTCCCCATCCTTTCCTAATTCGATGTTGGTCCAATCAACCGACATTCACTTAGTCAATGCTATACGCAAAAACGATATACACAAGGATGACACTTCCTTATGCATTGTACAGACTGCTGTGCATTATTCAGTATTCAAGTACTAAAATCCAAGTTGAAAGATTTCCTTGTACCAAAATCATTCTATTGCGTGCAGCAGCTTCTTGTAAAAATTTAGAAATATTCTCCGTAAAGCGTTATTTATTGATATACTTTCTTTTCCCTGTTTTGTTAATTATTTGATTCTTGTTTATAAATTTCTGATCTACATTCTGTTAAATGCCTCCACCTTCGTAGCTCTTCGACAGTTGGCAGCACTGGTATACGGCAGGTACTGGCTTGTTCCGCAGCCCCTTCTCTACAGCTCCAGTTGGGGGAACGGTTGTGTTGTTACAGTGTAAAGCATGGAACCCTGTGCAGACGGCCAGTCAATGAGATTTAAGCAATGTGCTCTCATTGAATTCTTGACAGCAGAAGGTGTCACCCCAAAGGAGATATATCAGAGAATGAAAGCAGTTTATGGTGATTGTGTTGAAATGAAATGAAATGATCGTGTGGCATTGTTGGCCGGGAGGCCAAATGCGGGGAAGTTCGGCCGCCGTATTGCAAGTTCTTTTTAGTTGACGCCACTTTGGCGACTTGCGTGCGTAAATGATGATGAAGAACACACAACACCCAGTCATCTCGAGGCAGAGAAAACCCCTGACCCCGCCGGGAATCGAACCCGGGACCCCGTGCGCGGGAAGCGGGAATGCTACCGCAAGACCACGAGCTGCGGATGTGATTGTGTTGATGTGAGTACTGTGCATCGTTGGGAGAGTAAGTTTAGAGATGTTGAGGCGGGAACATTTGACCTGCGTGACAAACAAAGAGTTGGACGTCCTGTGACAGCAACCACCGAGTTTCATAAGCAAAATGTTGACAAATTGATTCAGGACGATCGTCGTATCACTCAGAGAGAAATTGCAACCACAATCGGCATTTCACAAGAACATGTGAGTCACATTATAGCTTCGCTTGGCTATCGGAAGATCTGTGCACGATGGGTCCCACAGCAGAACTTCAGGGACTGAATCTCACCACCGTACGTCATCCTCCATACAGTGCAGAGTTAACACCGTCTGACTTCCATCTGTTCCTGATAATGAATGACGATCTGCGGGGACATCATTACGCCTCTGATGAACACGTTGAGGGAACTGTGAGACTGTGGTTGCGGAAAGAGAGTGTCGACTTCTTCCGTGACGGCTTCAGAAAACTTGTTCATCGTTGGCAGAAATGTTTCCAATTGGCTGGTGATTACGTGGAAAAGTTAATATTAGTAGTTAAAGATCACATTCTAAGGATTATTTCTGCGTTTCATTTATTAAAATATTCCCATCCAAACCCATTTAACGAAGGTGGAGGCGGTACTTTTCATTCAGCCCTCGCTCACTGCTGTGTAAAAGTTAACGACAAAGGTAACTTTTGCATGATTCCTCACTGCCAAGGAACAAAGCTAGATGAAACATGGATCATACATAGAAAGAACTGTTACATTTAAATACAGAAGGTAACAGAAGAAAACACAATGAGACTAACATAAACGACACTTGTATTCAAAGACAATAGTTACGCACCAGTTACCGCGATTGATAGTGGTCCTCTGGACATTACAAAAGGCGGGACAAGGCTCTTAATAGTGTGTGTGATCACCACGGACGGCTGTGCAAGTTCTGCAACGTGCTCCCATACTGGTCACAGGATTGGTAGGGAGTTGTGGCAGGCCGTTCCATTCCTCCGGCAGCGCGGTTCACGACTGCTTTATGGTCGATGGGTCATGTGAATGTGCTACGTAGTCTCCACAACGCATCACACACGTGTTCGATGGAACTTAAGTCTGGTATCGGGGCGGGCCAGTCCATTGGCAGAAAATTCACTCGTTCCAAGATCTCCTCCACATCTGCTGTTCGATGCGTCACGCATTGGCATACATAAAAATGAAGTCGGTGCTGAAAGAAGCTCACGGGTAAGGAGTAGTTTCACAATAGCGTTGGCCGCTGCGAATACCGTGTCCGAATATTTGGTGGTCAGCACCGCACGTGCAGTATAATGCCTCCCCACAGCATACCATATGGGACACGAAACCGATCGTGATCGACAATGTTCCTTCTTGAATTACCTGTATTCGCCTCTCACCCGGTAAAGTTACGTCCATTCTTGTCAAACATGTTTGTTTTGGTGGTACAGGTATTACGGTGTGATGAGGCATGATGCTGCATGGGCGTACTGCCCTCGAAATCTTTGAACATGGTACACGCATCGTTGACGTTATTGTGACACTGTAATCCTACCTCGTGTGAGTCTTTGCAGGGGTGCATTCGGCCCTGACTTCATTTTTATGGATGCCAGTTCGCGACCCCATCGACAGCGCAGGAGCTAATGGAACGAGAGGATATTCGGCGACTTGTTCAGATGGTTCAAATAGCTCTAAGCACTATGGGACTTAACATCTGAGGTCATCAGGCCCCTAAACTTAGAACTACTTAAACCTAACTAAGCTAAGGACATCACATACGTCCGTGCCCGAGGCAGGATTCGAACCTGCGACCGTAGCAGCAGCGCGGTTCCGGACTGAAGCGCCTAGAACAGCTCCCCCACAGCGGCCGGCTACTCGTCGAATGGATGGCCTGCGGTTCACCGAGTTAAATCCTATCGAGTACTGGTGTGAAGCATTAGGAAGGCGTACTGGAGCACATCCACATGCACCAGCGACCGTTCGGCAGTCGTCAAACGCACTGCTGGAGGATGCAATACCCTGCCACAAGAACTCATTACTAACCTTGTGGTCAGCCTGGAAGCACATTCCAGACGATGCACTGCCGTACGCGGAGATCACACAGCCTATTAAGAAACATGTCCCGCCTTTTTATTCCATTTGATCATCAAGAACCGCCGTGATTTCACTATAATTATTGTCTTTGAATAGAAGTGTCATTTATGTTCGTCCCATTATGTATTTCTGTTAACTACGCTTGAAGTTCTCTAAGGCTACAGACAATGCGATAAAAGAATTGCTCAGGAGGCAGTACAGTTGAAGAGGAATGGACATCTCTAAAAAGGGCAATCACGGAAACTGGAAAGAAAAACATAGGTACAAAGAACGTAACTGCGAAGAAATCATGGATAAGAAAATAAATACTTCTATCGCTTAGGAATGAAATAAATAGGAAGTGCAGCGAAGCTAAGGCGACACGGTTGCATGAAAAATGTGAAGAAATCGAAAAATCAATTATCGTCGGAAGGACTGACTCAGCATATGCAAAAGTCAAAACAACGTTCTGTAACATTAGAAGCAAGAGTGGTATCATTCAGACTGCAATGGGAATTCATCTGTTAAATGCAGAGGAGAGAACGGATAGGTGGATAGAGTACACTGAAGGCCTCTATGGGTGGCAAGACTTGTCTGATGTGATGGAAGAAGGGACAGGAGTTGATGTAGAAGAAATAGAGGATCCAGTATTAGAATCAGAAATTAAAAGAGCTTTCGAAAACTTAAGATCAAATAAGGCAGAGGGTAGAGATAACATTCCATCAGAATTTCTAAAATCATTGGCGGAAGTGGCAACAAAACAACTATTCACGATCGTGTGCAGTATGTCTGACTCTAGCGATATACCATCTGACTTTCGAAGAAATATCGTCCACACAATTCCGAAGACTGCCAGAGCTGACAAGTGCGAGAACTGTAGCGCAATTAGCTTAACAGCTCATACATCCAAGTTGATGACAAGAATAATATACAGAAGAATGGGAAAGAAACTTAAGGATGTGTTAGATGACGGTCAGGTTGGCTTTAGGAAAGGTAAAGGCACCAGACAGGCAGTTCTGACGTTGCGGTTGATAATGACAGCAAGACTAAAGAAAAATCAGGACAAGTTCACAGGATTTATCAACTTGGAAAAAGCGTTCTACAAAGTAAAATGGTGCAAGATGTTCCATTTCTGACGAATATAGAGATAAGCTATAGCGCGAGATGGGTAATACACAACATGAAGAAGAGCCAAGAAGGAATAATAAGAATGCAAAACCAAGAACGATGTCCTAGGATTAAGAAGGGCGTAAAACATGGATATAGTCTTTCGCCCCTACTGTTCAATCTATATATCTGAGACAACGAGGGAAATAAAAGAAAGATTCAACAGACGAATTAAAATTGAAGGTGAAAGGATATCAGTGATAATATTCGCTGATGACATTGCTATCCTCAGAGAAGATGGAGAAGAATTCCAAGATCTGCTGAATGGAATGATCAATCCAATGAGTACAGAATTTTGATGGAGAGTAAATCGAAGAAATACGAATGCCATGAAAAGTAGCAGAAATGAGAACAGCGAGAAACTAAATATCAAGTTTGATGGTAATGAAATAATAAAGGAATTCTGCTAACCAGGCAGGAAAATATTCCATGAGGGATGGAGCAAGGACATCTAAAGCGTGTGAGCGTGGGGTTGGTCTGCTATTCTGTGCAGCGGATTAATCTGAGATGTACCCTTTACCCTGTGGCTCCTGCAAGATGCAATTTCCACCCCCCCCCCCCCCCACCCTACTACAGAAGTCAGACAGACGCTCCTAACGTTCTAAAGAGAAATACCTGAAAAACTTTCAGCAATAAATATCTTCTGGAGTCATCCGCTGTAAGGAAATGACACAAAAGTTCACAAAATTTCTTACGTAACTAGTGGGATACTTGGGTGCTGGAGTAGTGCTTGTTAGTGTAAGAGAAACATGAAACTAACGAAAATAATTATTTATTTTGCAAAAATTCTGAGAAATCACAATGGCACTTTTAGTTATGAATTGAACAAGTTATATCCTGGTTCTTTTCGGAATGTGAAGTTACCTCTCAAGGATAGCATTCGCTAATGAAATTTCTATACAAAGTTTAAGATTGTTATTGACTTGGCAGAATGGCTGAGAGGCGCGCCTACTCAACTTGAATTATCCTTTAGAATGTTGCTAGGTACGGTCGAGGCTGTCACGTGTGAAATGCAGTGAAGTGTACAGTTGTGGAGGAAATATGGGGCTCGCGATATCTGTAGCGCACAATACAGTAAGCTGCAATGACTGCTGTCTCCGCCGCTCGCTGCTGACAAATAAGATAACTCTCGTTCTATCTGGATTGACCTTCGCCAATCAAACTCACCCTACACCTTGATGAAGTCAAGGATTCCTATTCACCCCTAGTCTAACTATTGGCGTGGTACACCGGTCAGATAGCCAGTCCACTGCGATGCCACTCAAAAATTCGCTTGCAGGCGTTTAACTATAACTCTGTCCGTTCACACCGCATAATAAGTGTGTCGCCCAACACAGTGAACAATGCTTAATCGCAAGGACTCAATATAGAGTCGCACTTCGATTCGCTCTCGACAGAGGTGCTCTCCCAGTGAAGTACTGAGGACAGACTTGTTCCTCGCTCCAAGAGCGACAACGGAACGGCGCCTCTCCACGCCAGACGTGAAGGGCTATATCTTTCGGTCTCTTCCATTACTCCTTCAGCTCAAGGCGTCAGAAATATCGTCTGCTAATCAGCATTGCTCTTCTAAAACGGGAGAATGACGTTTCGTTTGAGGCGACCAATCCAGAAATCTGTAGTATCGGCGTTTGGCGTTTGCTGTGTCCCTGTGAAAATCTCTGAAACTGCATGCTATGTGTAAAGAATGCATAGGCTGGACGCTCCTACACAATGTAGCAGAATTTGCTTTTAAGCCGAACACAGGGTCGTTCCCCCTTTCACTCGGGCACATGCTGTCTGCTCCACGGGTGGCTGAGGTTGACTCGACCTCTGAAGGGACCGGGCTCCTGGTGTATGGTCTGCCTCTCTCGAACTAAAGCTCCTGTGACCGTCGTGTCTGGAATGCATGTGTGTACGCCAGCCTCAAGTATTTCAACTCCGGTGTGTACTTGTTATTTGCATATCGTTTACATGAATTCATACAACATTGACTTATCTTATCGAGTTTGGGTTCGAATGAAGCGTCTTGATGTGAGGAATATGATTGTGAGGGCGGAATATGTAAGCACAACGTCTTACAAGCGGTCTAATATTGGGAAAGAGGGCATTCCTGGCAAGATTCAAAAATGGTTCAAATGGCTCTGAGCACTATGAGACTTAACAGCTGAGGTCATCAGTCCCCTAGAACTTAGAACTACTTAAACCTAACTAACCTAAGGACAGCACACACACCCAGGCCCGAGGCAGGATTCGAACCTGGGACCATAGCGGTCGCGTGACGCCAGACTGAAGCGCCTAGAACCGCTCGGCCACTCCGACCGGCTCCTGGCAAGAGAAGTCTACTAGTATCAAACATGAGCCTTAATTTGGCGAAGAAATTTCTGGGAAAGTACGTTTGAAGCACAGCATTGTACTGTAGTGATAGACGGACTGTTGGGAAAACCAGAAAAGAAAAGAGAATCGAAGCGTTTGAGATGTGTTGCTAGAGACGAATGTTGAAAATTAGATGGACTGATAAGGTGAGGAATGAAGAGGCTCTGCACAGAATCGGAGAGCAAAAGAATTTATGGAAAACATCTGTTAAGACATCAGGGAATCGTTCTTGCTAACAAAGAGAGTGGTAGAGGCTAAAAGCTGTAGAGGAAGATAGAGATTGGCATACATCCAGCAAATAATTGAGGATGTAGGTTGCAAGTGCTACTCTGAGATGAGGTTGGCACAGGAGAGGAATTCGTAGCGAGCCGCATTAAACCAGCGAGAAGAAATGTTCAAATGTGTGTGAAATCTTATGGGACTTAGCTGCTAAGGTCATCAGTCCCTAAGCTTACACACCTAAATTATCCTAAGGACAAACACACACACCCATGCCCGAGAGAGGACTCGAACCTCCGCCGGGACCAGCCGCACAGTCCATGACTGCAGCTCGTAGACCGCTCGGCTAATGCCGCGCGGCCCAGCTAGAAGACTGAGAAAAAACGTAAAAGAAAAGTCGGCCTTCTTGTGCTAGGTCGGGAACGTCAAATTTTACTTGTACCGGTACTAGCCGTTTTGACTATAAATTTTGAGGTTTCCTGGTGACAGTTTTGTGGTGATGCAGCCTCACTGTCGATCAGCGTACTATACAGTACACTGGCAGCAGTGCAGCTGTCGGCGTGTCGGACGCCAAACAGCGGCCGCAACCGAGCTGCCAGTCATGTGCTGGGGGCGGCGCGTGGCGCGTGGCGCGGGGAAAAGGCGGTCGGATTAACGCGTCAAAACACACATTTGTTTTCGATACGCGGTCGCTGGTCGCTGCTGTTTTGGCGCTGCCCGGCAACCAATCAAACACCTGCGCCGTTTTTGCGGCGCTCCGACACTATCGGTCAGTAAACACTCGCCTGCGTCCGCAAGCGGCGGCCGCTTCATTTGGCAACCAGCCGTAACACCTTAAGCCGTCCTCACGCGGCACGAGAACGCGTTCGTGGACGAGGAGGTCACGATTTGGAATCTCACGTTCCACTGCATATCGAAGACCGAAAGGCTGCCTAAGATAAGTAAGATTCTTGGTTAGTGAAGGGGTACGTACCCGGTGAGATGCAAGATTGCGTCCTACGTCACGACACAGAAATTTTGAAACTTTATATTAGATTCCGTAGTTTTCTATTGAAGTCGATAAATGTCGGGTTTTAGGTTATTAATTACGTTCTATGAACATCAAATCACCAACGCGCTCAGTATCTCTCGAAAACACTTCATTATTGGTGCTATTTGTTGTAATAAAATGACTGGAAACATCATATTCGTGGTTTAACAATTTTCATATTTGATTATTTTCATATTATAGCTAGTGTGTTATGAAAGTATGTACGACCTGTTGTATCCATATACAATTAATGAATTAAAGGTGTTGCTGATAACGTCTGTTTAAATTAATACACAACCGGCGTCTTCGTGTTGATCACTGCCTACCACACTCAAAACAAGCACATGTTTCACGAATAATGACTCCAGCTTCAGCCAAACGGACATTTTCTCCCTATTCCTTTTCTGGAATATTACCTCCAAGCTCATTTCCGCTGTATAAATATTCTAAATATTACTGCTTTCTTTTAGCTTTTCCCTCACTGCTAGCCGGCCGCGGTGGGCGAGCGGTTCTAGGCGCTTCAGTCCGGAACCGCGCGACTGCTACGGTCACAGGTCCGAATACTGCCTCGGGCATGGATGTGTGTGATGCCCTTAGGTTAGTTAGGTTTAAGTAGTTCTAAGTTCTGGGGGATTGATGACCTCAGATGTGCTCAGACCTCCCATAGTGATCCAAGCCATTTGAACCTTCACTGCTTTCCATCCGAGCTCATAATATTCCCCTTGCTCTGAATTCACATACGGCCTTATATTTCTCCTCTATCTACTTCCATGTCCATAATTTTGATGCTAAAGACTTGGGACAGACACCCTGTATGTTGCGGAGGTTCTGCAAGGCTGGGCGATGTGAGAGTGACAGAGGCGGGTCCCGCACAGTTACTTTGCTCCTGCAGCAGGCGCTATTAGGAGCAGCTCCAAGGTGGATGGCTGTCACGTTGAACCCATCATCAGACGGTACTTGTTTCTCATCTTTAAGCACGCCAGACGCGGTTTCCATAATAGCTGGTGAACGCTTAGAAACGATCTGGTGCATCAGACGGAACGTACTCCATGTCATGATCTGCGCTCTCCAACGGCAGTTGTCCGCTGTGTCGGGCTCACAAATCACACCGTTTGTTTATAAAAATGAGCGCGCATAAAATTCCAACGTTAGCTCTATTAAAACGTACCATTCCTCTATTGTCCATTTGCTAGTCTTGTTGTTGCGTCTGGGTATACACAAATAAAAACTTCTAAGGCATAAAGGAAAGTTCCATGTTCAATCAGTTGGGGCATCAACTCATAAAAGTTCCATTTTAAATATTACGACACAATTTTGCGATAGTCTTCCACATTAGCTGAAAATTATATCCTTCTCACTTTTTACTAAAATTCTAGCATAATTTTTACTAGATCTCGAGTTCTTTTAAGTAGTAGAATTTTTAGAACATGTGAAACATAAGCCTTGAATGCAAAATATCCTACTGGAAGCAGTGCAAGCTCTCTTCTACAAAACGCCAAATACAAATATTTTTTATTTACGGCAATATTACTGTACTTCCTGTAACTGTGTGTGCATATGTTCGTCTGTGAGACTAAGCTCAAGGCCGAGTGGGCGTGTCTGCGTGCACGTGTGTACAGGAGTGGCTGTGCACACAATCATTAACAGTATGTGTACAGCAATCACCTATCCCAAAATCTACAACGTTTTCTGGATAAATACGTAAATACTGAATTGCTATCGAATCAGGCAGTGACCACAGCTGTGGTCTAACGCATTTGTGACTAGTGATGGGTTAACGAACATGTGCACTTACAGATTATGGTGTTTTACGATGTTTGAATACGTGTGCTCGCACTGTGTAACAACGTCACGAATATATTTAACAGTATTGACAACCACATAGAAACGTGTCAGCTTACATTACGCTCACATGGCTTAAGGCCATAATTTCAGCACTTGTTATTGGTCTAAGGCCGAAATTGCTATAGTGTAATAAAAACTTATAACAGTCACTGGCGTGAAGATGATGTCCTTCAAAAATTTTTTTATGACTGTGAATCCCAGCTACAACAAACTTATTGCATTATTTTTCCCCATCTAGACACCACTAAGTTTCACCACGATCATTTCTAGACACTAGGGAATTTTCTTTTGTTAGTTGTTCGACGACGATAACTGTGTAGCTTCGTTGGAGGCAGGAATTCCGAGCATTTGTTGTGAGAAACGTGATATCAGGGTATCGAGTGTGTAAATGTGTTGTCTGCTTTCTTATTCGACACTATTTAAAAAAAAAAAAAGGTTCAAATGGCTCTGAGCACTATGGGACTTAACATCTGTGGTCATCAGTCCCCTAGAACTTAGAACTACTTAAACCGAACTAACCTAAGGACATCACACACATCCATGCCCGAGGCAGGATTCGAACCTGCGACCGTAGCGGTCACGCGGTTCCAGACTGAAGCGCCCAGAACCGCACGGCCACACCGGCCGGCTAACACTATTTCAGTTCACACTTATTGATCTATTGTACTTGCCAGAACAAAAGTTCACTCACGCTATGTACGCTAGCAAAAACTGAAAAATGCGACTTTCATAATTCATTATTAATAGCACTGTATCGTACAGTACCAGATAGTGAGCGTCTTACTGCAGCACTGTTTCTGCAGTACATCTTAAAAAATGAATGGAAATAATATTCTTTTAGCGTAAGTGCTTTAATAAGCAAGTCTTACACAGCAGGGTAAACACAGAAAATCCATGTCTAATATAGCCAGCCATCGACAGGAATTTAAAGTTCGTCTAGTATTGACTGTGCATCTGTAACCAAGATCTTCAACTAATTTTGGTTATTAAGTGCGTTCTCTGGCATAACAGGTATTCAAGTTAGTTCAAATACGAACACTTCCGTGCATTCGTCGGTGACTAACTTTCGTTCTACAACCGTATATGCACAAAGGTGCGTTTCGGACCTATAGCTACCTGGTAAATTTTACTCGATTTGACGTCTGTCACTTTGCTCTGATCTTGTTAGCAGGCTGTTTTTCTGCACTCTGTGTGTTATACAGATTCACAAGACGGATTTAGAGATATTCTTTCTGACTATCGAAAGCTACCTAGCCGTAAATTAGACAGTGACGTAATGCAAGTGAACAAAAAGTGTGTAAAAAACGTCGTTCCGTTTGAGAATCCCATAAGTTGTCTTAGAATGATTTGCCGGAGAAATCTTTTCAATATCTATATCCGTTTATGAAACAAGAGTGTCATCGTCAGGGGAAGACCAGGTAGTATCGGATAGCGGACTGCATCGGACAAGAGAGTACTAGGAACTAGTTTTTCTGATACAACTGAAATATCCATCTGTGGTAGTTTAAAATTTCCATTGTTGTTACTTGGGCTAGATATTCTCATAGTCTACAATACAGAGAATAATTTCACTTTTATCTACAAGTACAACAAAAATGTAATCCTGCTTACTTGCAAACAAAACACAACACTACATTTGTGTTCGTACGCCGAAAAACTCACTAGGAGCAGATAACCTACTGCCACAACGAAACGCACTGTTGTTTTGATTCAAAATCGCATGAACGGTCTTGTGCCTCTGTACTTCACAATGTAGTGGCGCGACAGGTACTGTCACCAGTCCTAGGGGTCACACACGGCTCTTGTCCTGTTCTAAGAAGTATATTAGATGACAAATTTAAAACTTTGCGTGACAACAAAGGGGTGTACACGAAACCTATATTACCAATTAGTAATTTTTTCAGAGAGCATTTAATGAAAAATAGGAACTGGTATTGTACGATCATGTTCACTAAAGACAAGTTCTTAAGTGTAGTGTCCAAATACGCATAGCGACTGAAAACGAAGAATCGGTTCAGTAAGATAAAAATGAAAGCGGGTTAATACTTTTACAGTGATTTTGTGAAAACGTGAGGCTAAAGAGAGTTGAATCCACGAGTTACGGGGAGCAGAAAAATTTAATTAAGGAACAAGTTGATACATTGTTTGACAAATTAGGTGACCTGATGGACAGATTCAAGTTTAGAACCCAATTAAAACTGCCGGCCGGAGTGGCCGAGCGGTTCTAGGCGCTACAGTCTGGAACCGCGCGACCGTTACGGTCGCAAGTTCGAATCCTGCCTCGGGCATGGATGTGTGCGATGTCCTTAGGTTAGTTAGGTTTAAGTAGTTCTAAGTTCTAGGGGAGTGATGACCTCAGAAGTAAGTTCAAATGGTTCAAATGGCTCTAAGCACTATGGGACTTAACTTCTAAGGTCATCAGTCCCCTAGAACGTAGAACTACTTAAACCTAACTAAACTAAGGGCATCTGTAGCACCTAAAACCGCTCGGCCTTTCTGGCTGGCCAGAAGTTAAGTCCCATAGTGCTCAGAGCCATTTGAACCATTTTTGAACCAATTAAAACTTTTTTAAACATTACAGTTTCAAGTCTGGTTCAACACGACCAAAATGCAAAGGATGAAAAAAGTATAAGAAAAAGTCAAAAACATGTATACCATAATGACATAGAGCTTTATAGGTCTATTAAGTAACGCATCATAGTATAGTTTTGTATGAAGGATGTCCCAATACAACCTTCATAAGTATCACAATTTCGAGGAAGCTTACGTGTCCTGTATTATCCGAGCTTCCTCTACTCGTCTCAAACCCGCCCCTGGCATCGTGAATGCGCCGTATTGTGGTGCCTTCATGAAACGCGGACGCAACAGCCTGTCGGACATTGCGACCTGTCGCGTAAGGGCTGGCCGCGGCCACAGGTGAGTCGCGGGGCGTGAGACCGTCCGCCTGCGCAGCTAAGCACCCACAGCCACGCACCTGCCCGCCGCCTCCGCGGAAGCGTCTATTGTAGCGCGCCGCCCCCGCCAATCAAAGAGCAATTTGTCGACTGCGCCGCCGGAAGCGGCCAGAATGGCGACTGGCGACCCGCGCCGGCCCATTCTCTGCCTTTCTAAAGCTGCGTGAAAACATGTTAACACGGAGGCAAATATTTATGGTTATTTTATTCTTGTGTACCCTGCGCGAGCGGGCCCGCACAAAACAGCCGCGGCGCGGGCTCTGTTGTCGTGTCGCAGTTTCAGTTTCCGGTTAAACTATGCGGCCTGACACAATCCGCCGCTACTGTAGGAGAGGGGGGAGGGGGGGGGGAGGAACTTGCCTGCGGAAATCAAATATGTGAGGCCGAGGCGTGGGCGACACCGAAGTAGTGTACGGCTCCCGGCTTCCGGAATAACGCACACAGCGACGGCGCTGCGGCAAACTGCGCTCAACACGCGCTGCTATTTGTCGGCGCCGGGTTGTGTACGACCCGCGTCCGTACCGTCGCATTAGCGGCTCGCGACGCAGCGGCGGCTGGGGCCACACGGACGTGCGTAATAAACTGGCACGTGAAACATGAACGCAAAATATTTATTTAACGCCGTTCGATGGTGATTTCGTTGTTGGCACAGCACTTCGCTCGGAGCTGTAAATTGGTGTAAAGAGATAATCGAAGCAAAATATGCTGCGCCTACGCAACAAATGGCCTAAGAGTAAATTAGGAATCTAATATGTGTGACGTCGGCTTAGAGTATAATCGAGCACGCAAACTTGCGACGTAAGCGGAAGGGTACAGTAAGAGAGGAACGAAGAAAAGTTAGTTTTACATCGATTGGCACTACTCTACTTGAAGAAGGACTGACAGGGAAATGGACCTTGAAGTTATTGAAGGAGCAGTCTTGGAATTTGATAAGGGATCCCTGTCAATACTAAATCAGAATACCCCGACTGAGCAACGTCCAGGTCCACTCCTGAGGCGGTGCAGGAACAACACAATTATATACCGTAACTGAGTTAATTCATAACTTTGAAGGGCATTACCTGTTAGACTGTAACCTGAGTGGATAATAGTTATGACTCCGGTAGTAACGCCCTTCATGTGTAAAACTATCAGTAATGAATGAATAACAACGTAATGTGCTTACTGTTAGTCAAATATTAAGTTACAAGTTTGTTTGCGTGGCCAAACCAAACCGACTGAAATACGTAGAGAACTCACAATGCCTGCCGGAGTGGCCGAGCGGTTCTAGGCGCTACAGTTTGGAACCGCGCCACCGCTACGGTCGCAGGTTCGAATCCTGCCTCGGGCATGGATGTGTGTGATGTTCTTAGGTTAGTTAGGTTTAAGTAGTTCTAAGTCTAGGAGACTGATGACCTCAGAAGTTAAGTCCCATAGTGCTCAGAGCCATTTGAACCATTTTTTCTTGAACTCACAATAGTTACGTCTTGAAATCACTGTTTTCTATCAAATAGCTATAATTATTGAGAGAAGACTGATAGCACGTCACAACAATCAAATGTCGTGTGACTAGGGCCTCCCGTCGGGTAGACCGTTCGCCGGGTGCAAGTCGTTCTATTTGACGCCACTTCGGCGACTTGCTCGTCGATGGGGGATCAAATGATGATGATTAGGACAACACAACACACAGTCCCTGAGCGGAGAAAATCTCCGACCCAGCCGGGACTCGAACGCGGGCCCTTAGGATATCAGGCCAAACAAGATGAAAAGTAGGAAGAAAATTTATGTCCTGCATCACAGGACTAGAATATTAAACTCATTTTTGGCTGATGACGGAGTCCTAACAGCATTACTCTACGTCTATCGCAGGTGCCTCCTAACTTTCAAATTGTCTTAAGGTAGTCAAATGCCTCATTACCGAAGAAATCTCTCAAGGAAGTCAAATAGCAGTACATAGGTGCTCTAAATATCAGGTTAATAGTACGTATAACTTTATGAGTCTGGTTATATAGCTGATTTTATTACGATCGGCAGCTCTCCCTACGCAGGCGTGAGACTGAAGTGACGTTAAAAGATTTCGCTGCAACGAAATAACGCCCGATTACCGTTCCAACTTGCAAATCATATCGGTAGCAGTCTAGCCCCTGCTTCCACCTCAAAAAACGGCTCAAATGGCTCTGGGCACTATGGGACTTAACATCTGTGGTCATCAGTCCCCTAGAACTTAGAACTACTTAAACCTAACTAACCTAAGGACATCACACACATCCATGCCCGAGGCAGGATGCGAACCTGCGACCGTAGCAGTCGTGCGGTTCCGGACTGAGCGCCTAAAACCGCTAGACCACCGCGGCCGGCTGCTTCCACCTGCCCTGGGAATCTTTGGAGGGAAGGCAATGTTCTTTTCGAGGAACACTACTGAGAAATTTTAGAGGATCGACATTTGAAGCTGACTGCAGACAGATTCTACTGCCACCAAAATATATTTCGTGTGAGGACCACGGACGTATGATATGAAAAATCAGCGCATATACAGAAGCATATAGATACTTATTTTCTCTCTCTCTCTCTCTGTTTGTGAGTGGAATAAGAAAGGAAATGACTCGTGGTGGTAAAGGGAACATTCCGCCACACACCACACGATGCCTTGTGAAGCATATAGATTTAGCTATAAATTCTACATGTACATCGACATCTATATGGATACTCTGCAAATCACATTTAAATATCTGGCAGAGGGTTCATCGAACCACCTTCAAAATTCACTATTATTCCAATCTTGTATAACGCGCGAAAAGAACGAACACCTATATCTTTCCGCACGAGCCCTGATTTCCCTTATTTTATAATGGAGATCGTTTCTCCCTATGTAGGTCGGTGTCAACAAAATATTTTCGCATTCGGAGGAGAAAGTTGGTGATTAGAATTTCGTGAGAAGACTCCATTGCAACGAAAGACGCCAATGTTTTAATGATGTCCATCTCAGATCCAGTATCATTTCAATGACACTCTCAGCCCTATTTCGGGATAATACAAAACGTGCTGCCTTTCTTTGAACTTTTCGATGTACCCCGTCAATCCCATCTGGTATGGATCCCACTCCGCAAAGCAGTATTCTAAAAGAGGACGGACAAGCGTAGTGTAGGCAGTGTCCTTAGTAGATCTGTTACATTTTCTAAGTGTCTTGCCAATAAAACGTAGTCTTTGGTTAGCCTTCTCCACAACATTTTCTGTGTGTTTCTTGCAGTTTAAGTTGTTTGTGATTGTAATTCCTAGGTAATTAGTTGAATCTACCGCCTTTAAGTTTGAGTGATTTAGCGTGTAACCGAGCCGACCGCTGAAGTCGAGCGGTTCTAGGCGCTTCAGTCGCTGCTGCTACTGCTGCTACGATCGCAGGTTCGATTGCTGCCTCGGGCATGGATGTGTGTGATAATCCTTAGGTTAGTTAGGTTTAAGTAGGTCAAAGTCTAGCGGACTGATGACCTCAGATGTTAAGTCCCGTAGTGCTTAGAGCCATTTGAACCATTTTCGTGTAACCGAAGTTTAACGTATTCCTTTTAGCACTCATGTGGATGACCTCACACTTTTCGTTTTTTGGGTCCACTGCCAATTCTCGCACCATTCAGATATCTTTTCTAAATCGTTTTGCAATTTGTTTTGATCTTATGATGACTTTATTAGTCGATAAATGACCTCATAATCTGCAAACAACCTAAGACGGCTGCTCAGATTGTCTCCCAAATCGTTTATATAGATAAATAACGGCAAAGCGCCTAAAACAGTAGGAAACGCCAGAAATCACTTCTGTTTTACTCAATGACTTTCCGTTAATTACTACGAACTGCGACCTCTCTGACAGGAAATCACAAAAAAATGGTTCAAATGGCTCTGAGCACTATGGGACTTAACTTCTGAGGTCATCAGTCCCCTAGAACTTAGAGCTACTTAAGCCTAACTAACCTAAGGAGATCACACGCATCCACGCCCGTGGCAGGATTCGAACCTGCGACCGTACCAGGAAAACACAAATCCAGTCACATAACTGAGACGATATTCCACAAGCACGCAATTTCACTACAAGCCGCTTGTGTGGTAGTGTCAAAAGCCTTCCGGAAATCCAGAAATACGGAATCGATCTGAAATCCCTTGTCAATAGCACTCAACCCTTCATGCGAATAAATAGCTTATTGTGTTTCACAAGACCGATGTTTTCTAAACCCATGATGACTGTGTGTCAATATACCGTTGTCTTCGAGGTAATTCATAATGTTCGAACACAATATATGTTCCAAAATCCTGCTGCATATCGACGTTAATGATATGGGCTTGTAATTAAGTGGATTACTCCTACTACATTTCTTGAATATTGGTGTGATCTGTGCAAGTTTCCAGTCTTTGGGTACAGATCTTTCGTCGAGCGAACGGTTGTATATGATTGTTAAGTATGGAGTTAATGCATCAGCATATTCTGAAAAGAAACTAATTGGCATAGATTCTGGATCGGAAGACTTGCTTTTATTAAGTGATTTAAGTTGCTTCACTACTCCGAAGATATTTACTTCTACGTTACTGATGTTGGCAGCTGTTGTTGATTCGAATTCTGGAATATTTACCTCGTCTTCTTTTGTGAAGGCGTTTGGGAAGGCTGTGTTTAGTAACTCTGCATTGGCAGCACTGTCTGCGGTAGTATCTCCATTGCAATCGTGCAGAGAAAGCACTGATTGTGTCTTGCCGCTAACATACTTCAATCTACGTATTAAAATGTCAGTGCACACAAAATTGACGCAAGAATGTTCTCTCTTCTATATCGAGAACACAGAAGACAACTTCTGTTGCTGACTGTCTCTCAGTAAATACCTTAGTGTTATTATTCACTAATATTCTAATTGTAGTCAGTTCGCGAATCGTACGTGAGAGGCTTCAATGTGCCTGCTCATAACGCGCAGAAGGAGCGGTATAAGGCACGCTTTTTGTCAGGGTATCGCTTACCCGCCATATTCTCAAGAATCTTCCAGTCTTTGAAATATGGCAATTGAATCAACACGATTTTGAGGAGTGAGAGATGTCTTCCACCAAATCATAGACCCCTGCTAATTCTTTCGAAATCCCATCACGTTCCGACAGGACTGTTCTACTAGTTAACTTTCGTCGTTCCCAAGATATTTATGTAGACGTGTAACCATCTTTTATGAGAATATTTTTGGACTTCCTATATCAGTTTTGACGTACAGCCGCTAATTTCTTATTGCAGCCACTACACGATCCTTTCGTGGAACTAGTTATAAGGTTGTACACAGTGATTAGAAAAAGCTGTAAAGACACCGCTCAGACTCCCTTTTGTCAGAGTATCGCCGAGCCTCTGTATTCACGTGAATCTTCCAGTCTTCGATCGGGAGGCGTATATGGGAATAAAATGTTTGCTCGCAACAATTAGATGAAGCCTTCAAGAGATAATCTCTCGTTCTCTCTTTTGCCAGAGCGTCGCTTACCTCCCAATTCACAAAAATCGTCTAGTCTTCGATATACAGGGTGTTACAAAAATGCCGGCCGGAGTGGCCGAGCGGTTCTAGGCGCTACAGTCTGGAACCGCGTGACCGCTACGGTCGCAGGTTCGAATCCTGCCTCGGGCATGCATGTGTGTGATGTCCATAGGTTAGTTAGGTTTAAGTAGTTCTAAGTTCTAGGGGCTGATGACCTCTGAAATTAAGTCCCATAGTTCTCAGAGCCATTTGGACCATTTTTTGTAACAAAAAGGTACGGCCAAATTTTCAGGAAACATTCCTCACACACAAAGAAAGAAAATATGTTATGTGGACATGTGTCCGGAAACGCTTACTTTCCATGTTAGAGCTCATTTTGTTACTTCTCTTCAAATCACATTAATCATGGAATGGAAACACACAGCAACAGAACGTACCAGCGTGACTTCAAACACTTTGTTACAGGAAATGTTCAAAATGTCCTCCGTTAGCGAGGATACATGCATCCACCCTCCGTCGCATGGAATCCCTGATGCGCTGATGCAGCCCTGGAAAATGGCGTATTGTATCACAGCCATCCACAATACGAGCACAAAGAGTCTCTACATTTGGTACCGGGGTTGCGTAGACAAGAGCTTTCAAATGCCCCCATAAATGAAAGTCAACAGGGTTGAGGTCAGGAGAGCGTGGAGGCCATGGAATTGGTCTGCCTCTACCAATCCATCGGTCTCCGAATCTGTTATTGAGAAGCGTACGAACAAAAAAATGGTTCTGAGCACTATGGGAATTAACTTCTGAGGTCATCAGTCCCTTAGAACTTAGAGCTACTTAAACCTAACTAACCTAAGGACATCACACACATCCATGCCCGTGGCAGGATTCGAACCTGCGACTGTAGCGGTGGCGCGGTTCCAGACTGTAGCGCCTAGAACCGCTCGGCCACTATGGCCGGCGCGTACGAACACTTCGACTGAAATGCGCAGGAGCTCCATCGTGGATGAACCACATGTTGTGTCGTACTTGTAAAAGCACATGTTCTAGCAGCACAGGTAGAGTATCCCGTATGAAATCATGATAACGTGCTCCATTGAGCGTAGGTGGAAGAACATACTGACGAAACTAAAATGAGCTCTAACATGGAAATTAAGCGTTTCCGGACACATGTCCACATAACATCTTTTCTTTATTTGTGTGTGAGGAGTGTTTCCTGAAAGTTTGGCAGTACCTTTTTGTAACACCCTGTATAGCGGTATACACCTCCAGCCAAGTCACAGACGCCTGTTAATTCCCTCGAAATCCCATCGCGTTGATACAGCACTCTTCTGTTAGTTAAAAGGCTGACAAGCCTTCTATCCGTCAGTGACAGCCATCACAACGAGAAAAAAACAGCACACTGACATTCAGGGAGATATTCACCACCATGCGGATATTCACGTCGAGATATTTTGTACAACTGGGTCTGATTCTAGTGTTTGTAGTCAATGGCATAACAGAACACTAGTAGATCTCGGCTATTTTAGATTCAGTTGTCACATTTATCTGCATTCAGCTTCAACGCCCACCACTCCTCAATCTGCTGCAAATTGCTATAGCTTGCTGGTATAGCATCCCTGCTATACACACGAGCCCACATCTAACCACGTATTCCGCAAACCCGTACACGATGTGGACTATGTCGCAGCAGTAACATCGGTTTCTTCGTTCCTTTTCAGTCAACATGAATGGATGTATGCCTCTGTATTTATTCTAATCTCCTCCATGATCGCTACGCCGAATTTCGGTTCTTTACTGGGCAAGTAGGCGATACTGCTGAATCTTTACTATACGAGAACTGCCCAAAGAAAATGTGCTACATCTGCATTTTATCGATATCGAATGATTGTCTACAAATACTCGAATATCCCTGTACACGGCAATTTATCGATATCGAATGATTGTCTACAAATACTCGAATATCCCTGTATGTTTTTATCTCTTTTATCCTATTCCTATGATTACTACGCTACAAATACGACAGTGTAATGGTTTCAGAGTCTTCGCTGACAGCATAGTGTTCTGTGAGAAATGCATCAGTTTTTTTTCTTTTCAAATAGAGCATATTTCCTCACTACGAACCTAACAGTAGGACAGAGCTTCCAATAAACTATCCAATGATTCATTTAAGTGTATTGGTGCAACAGCCTTACGCCTTCACGCGTAATTCAGAGGTACGGCAAGAGTAGGGGGAGATTTGGGGTTAAATCACAGAATTAATCATTACTGTATTCCGTCTAGAGCAGAATATATCCGCTTGGGTAGCACACATATGCGTATTGGTAGTTATTTATTTAGAAACAAACCCTGCACTTGCACGCTTATCCAATTATCGTACATCGAGAGTCAATTAACCAACGACTACAGGCCACACTAAATTAATGTCATTGTTTCCTCCAGCAGCAGCAGTCATCTTAATACCTCTTACATCTCAATCCGAATTGTAGTGCCACAGTCTCTAGGTGACATACCGACGGAATTTGCGGTTACTCGGCTCCTACACCTCCACTTCTTAGTGGGCGGATCACACCCCTCTTAAAAATCAATGCAAGTGAATTTGAGCCTGACATATTCTTCTACTTTAGCTCACCGACTTGTCCGCTCTTAGTGTTCTGAGGATTCCAGCAAATGAATCCGAACTCAACATATGCATTCTACCTCAGCTAGCTCCAGATGCTTACTGCTAGGTATTTTACGTCATTTAACGCTTCCGATGCCAGTGTACGTGATTTACAGTCTTATTAGTGTGCAATAGATTTAGTTACGTTCAGGTCAACTACCAACTCCACCACAGGTATTCCGCCTGCTTGCAGACAACTCCTTCGCCTTACGAACATCTCACATCTAAAAGAAATATCTGCAAGCGGCGTGATAGAGGGTACATCGCGCCAATATTTTCGATTACCTCACTATCCCGATCTCACACGCTGATCCATACCTACACTAATTCACTCCTATGTTTCCGGGAGAAGTACGTCGTCTTTCCCAAGGGCTTTTTTCCGTCACATATTTGATCAAAGTATGCGGAATGTTACGTGATATCACGTACTTATACGTTTGTGACTGTTCCAGCGCCATCTATCACAAAGCGAAAAAAGTGGTCCAACTAAAACATTCATATTTCTTCACGTACTACACGAATATGTAATAAAAAATGGGGGTTCCTATTTTAAAAAAACGCAGTTGATATCCGTTTGACCTATGGCAGCGCCATCTAGAGGGACAACCATAGGACCGTCTGGTTTTCCCCTTCACGCTAGACGAGTTTCGTTCTTTGTAGTTTTTTCGTCTGATGCTTATTTCGTGAAATATTTGGCACGGTGACTATCAACTGACCACCATGTATTTGACAAGTGCGTAACGATAAAAACCACCAGCTTCTTATCGGGGTGAGTGTGATAACGTGGAGAGAAAGAGAGGACGAGGAGGAGGACAGACAGGTATGGGGAAGGAGGAGATAGGCACAGAGGAGTAGGAGAAGAAGAAAATGAACAGTGATGAGGGAGGAGGAAATGTACAGGGAGAGGGAAGAGCAGGGGATGGACAGAGATGGAGATCGCAGAGCGTATCTTCTAACAGGCCTGTCAACTTGAAAAGTTGTATACTACATGTTTCTCAAACAGGAGCCTAATGACAATATTGATACGTGAAACCAGCAGAAACCCACAATAAGAGACCTCTAAGTTAATTTTGAGACAACTTCCTAATTTAACCACCATTTTGCTGAAAAAGCTCTGAACACAGACTCAAATGGTTCAAATGGTTCTAAGCACTATGGGACTTAACATCTGAGATCATCAGTCGCCTAGACTTAGAACTACTTAAACCTAACTAACCTAAAGACACCACACACATCCATGCCCGAGACAGGATTCGAACCTGCGACCATAGCACTAGTGCGGTTCCCAATTGAAGCGCCTAGAACCGCTCGGCCACAGCGGCTGGCAACACAGACTGAAGATGAAAAACAAAAAATCGATTTTTTAAAGGGAGTTTCACTTGCATGTGATCGGAACACCCATGCCTGTCGTCAGAGGACAGTTAGTGGACTCCGTGCAACAGCCTGTGTCATCCTGCACAAAGTGATGAGAGGCCAGCAGCCGCCGGACCAGGGGATTACCGCCCCACGCGTATGCTGCCGTTAGCGCCACAAAACAAGCGGCTGTTTGGAGTGGTGTCTTGACAGAAAAGCATGCCCTATTGACGAACGGCGTCGCATTGCGTTCAGCAGTGGATCGCGCTTCTGAACCACACCATATGATTCTCATCGGCGAATCTGCTGGCGACATTGTGGAGTGGCGTCATTTTCCCATTGTTTTGGAGAGGCCCACCAGTGTTACTCATTGCGTCATAGAGATGGGAAAAACCGGTACCGGTACCAGTATCGGCATTTTAGTTCCGAACAACCAGTATTTTTCGCTATGTGTTTGGCCTCGGTTATAACAGGTGCCTTCAAATTTTAATATCAATAAGCCACAGCTGCAGCCCTAAAATTTTTGCTTTTGAAATAATTTTTTTAACGAGCACTTTTTATTCGTAAGAAGTTCCAGTGCTCTGAAATACTGCGTTATTGTAGAAAATGGAAAAAGCGATTACTGCTGTTTTAATAATAATGCCGACACTAACGAATAACAGATATACGGAGTAAGAATTGGTACAGCGTTGCTGAGGCAATAGTGTACTTTTTACCATATTGTGTGGCGTATTAGGTAGTATGCATATTCATGTAGTGCGCAAGACTTGCCTCATGTGGTCTATATGGTAGTTCCTCACTGTCGTCGTCCGACCTCAGTTATATTACAGAATGGCACCATCGCTAGGCTTCACAACATTTTGTGACTTCGTATGAAGAGAAAACTTAAAATTTAACCATTCATTGATACTTTACAACAAAAAAGAGGATATCTGATGTGCTTCAACTTCATTTTTCACGCTTTAGTACCGACCACTTGCAATGCCCAAATAGGGTATGATCCTCGATTACAGCCCGATTTTTGAGCAGAGTTTAAAACAATTAGGATAAATAGGAGAATTCTGTTACGGCGTAAAGTCAGGTGACGGCACGCCAATCGGGAACGAGAGAACAGACAGGAATGTGAAGAAGACGTCAGCCAATTGCATACTGACCGACCCCTCTCTAGGACGACAACGCGACAACAGCGGCCTCTGTGCGAAGAGAACATAAACGCCGCACCCGACTGGCCACGGCCCAGTTCTACAGGAGCTTCAAGAATGGTTCAAATGGCTCTAAGCACTATGGGACTTAACATCTGAGGTCATCAGTCCCCTAGACTTAAACCTAAATAACCTAAGGACTTTACACACATCCGTGTCCGAGGCAGGATTCGAACCTGCGACCGTAGCAGCAGCGCGGTTCCGGACTGAAGCGCCTAGAACCGGTCGGCCACAACGGCCGGCAAACTTCAAGACTAGCGTTCTGAATAGAAGAGTCGACTGAATTAATTCACTTTACTGAAGAGATTTGTATATACTACAGAGATTTCTTATTTGCATGTCGCCCTTTGCTTGCGACACTTCTGTGTTATTGTCAAAGTTAAGTATAGTCTTTGTTCATTTCGTAATAAAACTCATTAATGCGATTTATTTGAATGTCGTCTAGTGATCCAAGAAGGCAGGCTCCTTAAATCCCACATATTCGTGTCAAGGCAGGATTCAACATTTGGCGGCGAGTATTAAGAAGAACCCCGTGCCTGGTGACCACGGATTTTCTTTTGTCTTTTGCTGGAGATCCGGCCGCTATGGATGAGCGGTTCTGGGCGCTTCAGTGCGGAACCGCACTGCTGCTACGGTCGCAGGTTCGAATCCTGCCTCTGGCATGGATGTGTGTGATGTCCTTACGTTACTTAGGTTTAAGTAGGGGACTGATGACCTCAGATGTTAAGTCCCATAGTGCTTAGAATCATTTGACCCATTTCTTGCTGGCGCCTTAATTCTACTTGTTTTTTTTTCCAGGGGTGTATTTACTTGCTTTAATAGTACCTCTTATAGTGTTTTTGCTATTTACATTTTTTAGGTGGGCTTTGCAGAAATTTTCTTCGCTTGTCTGCTTATTTTTATTGCTTGTCTTGCCTGTGTATTGCATTTGTCTTTCCTAATATGAGCAACTCACCCCTTCCACCGCCTGCTCAGGCGCCTCAGTTGCAAGCGATAGATGCATCACAGATATTTCGGTTTCAGACCCAGCAAACTGCCTCGCTGCTAAACAGGATACAGTGGCTCCTGACGACTCAAGCCACCAATACAGTGCAAAATATACTAACTGTGGCTCCAGGGGCCGTACCGCCATTTCGCCAGTTTAGCGAAAAATCAGGGCAGTGGCTCAAGTGGTTGCAACAGTTTGAAGCCTACGTAATTGCTCACAACGTACCAGATACTGTACAACTACATTACATTTTGTTAAGGGTAGGCTTTGCAGTGTTTCGCCTCATTCAGAAATTGCTTCTTAACGCCACTCCAAGTGAACTTTACTATGATCCGTTTGTAGATTTGCTAACTAACTATTATGACCAACAGGTGAATGTGGGAGCAGCTAGGTACCAATTCTTTAATTGCAGGAAATGGTCAGAACAAACTTACCCCGAGTAAGTAACAGATTTGTAGGAAAGGAAATGCAAATACAAATGTGCTTGTGGTGCTTTATATTTAGATGTCATGTTGCGTGTTGTGATTGTGTACAATGTAACTGATGTCAAACATATTTTGAAACAGTGAGATCCATCATTTCAGCACGTAGTGCAAATACTAAATTCAGATGCCGCGTCGCCCGATAAATGTGAGCAGCCACCAATCTATCGGGTTGCGACGTCCCTTGCTTGCGACCGCCCATTAGGCAGCAACAGCCTGCTGGCGCCATGCCACGTAAACATTTCTCCACGCCGCGTTAACAGTTCTCTAAACAGGCGAACAGAATTAAGTCGCGCCATCAGTGCTACTCACGGCACAAACGCCAAGACTGCCCGTCCTAACAAGCGCAGTGTTGCGCTTTTGGCAAGAAACGCCATGTACAATCTGTGTGTTTGCAATAGAACAAACATAAGAATTCTGCCCACTCACAAAAATCTAGTCGCAAGGCCCATGTAATCAATGCAGTGTATTCTAAGCCTCCCACAGGCAATAGCAAAACTAGCAAGCAAACAGTTTCTTCAGTGTAACGCCAGTTCAGCAAACGTTTTGTTCATTTGCATGTTAGTGGTAAACGAGTGAAATTTCTGTTGGACACGGGTGCCTCTGTTACCTTGCTGAATTGTAACAAATATGAACTGTTAGGCTTCCCATGCCCGTCTAAAACTAGCACGCACCTGACGTCTTATAATGGGCAAGACATTCCCTTTCCGGGAAAATGTACTTTGCCTGCCATGTATCGCTAGTATATGTGAACTGTAACTTCCACTGTGCCACAATCACGCGATTGTGAGAACATATTTCGCCTTGATTCGTTTGATTTGTTTGGCTTTCAAATTCAGGACAATATGTTGTCAGTGACGGCATTCAATGCTAATATTAATGTAGCTCGCTTGCTGAAATAATTCCCTGAACTCTTTTCTGAAGGTGTAGGCAAGACTAACAATTTTGTTGCACCTATTACTATGAAAGACGATGCTCAGCCGAAGTTTTGCCGGGCCAGAACTGTTACCATTGCATTACGGGACAAAATGGCAGTTGAACTTAAACAATTGCAAGATAGCGGAGCTATCGTGAACATACAAGCTAGTCCACTGGTTTTGCTCCCTAAACCCTCAGGTCGCATTCGCCTCAGTATTGACTTTAAGTCTGCAGTCAACCCACAACTGTTATTGATACTTATCCATTGCCACGCCCATAGGTGGTCAGAGATAGATTAGGCGCTGGTCGCTACTTTTCAAAAATTGATTTGCGCGGCTTATATCTTCAAATACCACTGTATAAAAAACCTCAAAAAGTGTGTGTTGTGAACAGTCATTTGGGCTTGTTTAAATATTTGCGTTTGCCTATTAACAGTGCTTCCGCACCCGCCATTTTCCAACGGTATTTGGAACAGCTGCCTGCTCAAGTACCAAATTGTTCAGACTATTTGGACTATATTGTCGGAGCAGGTCGTACATCTGAAGAGCACTTTGCTAATTTGCGTGCTTTATTTCGTGTGTTATGAGATGCAGGACTAAAGTGTAGACTGGACAAGTGTGATTTAAAAAAAAAAAAAAAAAAAAAAAAAAAAACCTGAGTTGCAGTATCTTGGTCATGTCATAAACAGTCAAGGTGTACATCCTCTTCAGTCACATTTGTTAGCCATACATGACGTGCCAGTTCGTCATAATGTCACAGAACTGCAATCAGTTTAAGGAAAAATGAACTATTATATTTGGTTCATACCGAATGCTGTACAAATCGCAGCTGCGTTGCATCGCTTGCGTCGCAAGAATGTCTCCTTTGTTTGGACAGATGAGTGCCAAGAAGCTTTTCAAAAAATTAAAGACGCATTGCTGAGTGATCAATGCTTGATTCACTACGATATTGACAAACCGGTTGTGTTGCAAGTTGACCCTTCTTCTTACAGAATCGGTGCAGTGGTTTCGCACAGAATTTGTGATAAAGATAGGCCTACTGCTTTCGCATCAAAAGGGTTGTCCAAATCTCAGTGCAACTATTCATAAATAGAGAAAAAGGCATTGGCTATTGTGTATGGGGTCACCAATTCCGCCACTATTTGTATGGCAGAATGTTCAACTTATAATGAATCACAAGCCATTGCAGCCATTGTTTCATCCTGTGAAGCCGGTTCCTGTACGAACTACCCGAAACGTGCAAAGATGGGCTTTGTTGTCGTCTCAATACCATTACGAGATTGTGTATCATCCTACAGCTCAATATGGTAATGTGGACGCAGTTTCATGTCTTCCGATTGGCCCTGATACAGACTATGACGCTTCTGCTGCATGTTGTTCTCACGTTGGCGCTCACCATTCCGAATTGCTTCACTCCTTTTCTCTGAACAATAGGAAAATTGCACAGGACACAGAAGCTGACTTAGATTTGAACATTTTGCTAAAATACATAGGCACATCTTGGCCTCGCCCATTGCATAGTATAAAGAACGCTGTAGTGCGCCGATACTTTGCCCGCCGGTGTAGCCTCGATATACAGAAGGGTATGAGTCTTGCTCGAAATGACAGTGGACAGTGACGTGTACGGATCTCCAAAGCTTTGCAAAAAGAAGTGTTGCAGTTACTGCACCAAGAACACTAGGAGATTGTTCGTACGAAACAGTTCGCGCGTCGACACTGTACTTGGCAGGGTATGGACACCAAAATAGAGCAGATGACGTCAGAGTGTCACGCATGTGCGGAAAATCAGTCCGCTCCACCACAAAAATCTTCTGCTTGGTCTAAGTCGCAATCATCATGGCAACGTGTGCACGTAGACTTCGTGGAACCTTTTTGGAACACTCGTGGTTGATTGTAGTAGACTCTTATAGCAAGTTTCCTTTTGCTGTGCCAATGAACTAGAACACGTCACGTAGCACAGTTCAGGAGTTGTCCTCTACTTTTTGCCTCGAAGGTTTCCCTGAAGTCTTTGTGTCGGACAACGTACCTCAGTTCAAGTCAAATGAATTTGAATAGTTGTGTGAACACGATGGCATATAGCATCTAAATAGTGCACCTTTCCATCCACAGCCAAACCGCGAAGCGAAATGATTTGTCAGAACCTTCAAGCAGCAGGTGGCCATACTTCGCACCGCACACTCCAATGATCTAGCACTGCAATTGTTTCTCGCCTCCTATCGTTCGCACTCACGAGATGGACCATCGGCGGCGGAATTGCTTCACGGCTGCCACCGTCAGACACTGCTCCACTTGCCCCGCCCTCCTCAGCATCCGGCGCCGAAGAGAGATCGCAAGTATCGCTTCGCGCCACATGATACTGTGTTTTCCAGGGTTTCTAGCGGCAGCGGACGGTAGGGCGAGGCGAGATCCTTCATCGACTTGGCGCATGCATGCATCTCATTTCAGGCCCATTGCAGCGCCGACACCACAATAAAATTCGCCACTGTCATGTGCACAGTGATTCTCCTGTATCTCTTCTCCCAGATTCACGGACAGCGAGGACAGCGCGCCCACAGCAATCGTCAGAGGGCGTCATCACGTCACCTCGGGACGACCCCATGGAGAGGTGCCTTCGCCTCCTCCGCTTTCTCTCGTCTTACGGATGGAGGTGGACCCGCCCACGCCGCAGCCGCCGACGCTTTCTACATCAAGCTATGGACCTCAGGAGGTGGACGCCTGTCCTGCTCGTTTTCAAGGGGCCGTTTCCGCTAGAGCGAAGGCCGGATAACGGGGTTCGACTGGCGGTCTGACGTCCCCTGCAGCCCCAGCTTCCAGTCCCTCAGAGAGTCCACGCTCCAGCACCCCCCGCCTCCCTCCCGCCATTGTCGAGCTCCTTATACGACGATTCGAAAGGGGAGGGGGGAGAGGAATGTTACGGTGTAAAGTCAAGCGCCAGCATGCCATTCCGAAACGAGAGCAGAGAGGGTTGTGAAGAAGGAGATATCCAGTTGCATGATGACAGATACTGCAGAGATTTCTTATTTGCATGTCGCCCTTTGCTTGCGACTCTTCTGTAGTATTGTCAAAG
The DNA here is from genome assembly GCF_023864275.1 of Schistocerca cancellata. Taxonomy (NCBI): domain Eukaryota; kingdom Metazoa; phylum Arthropoda; class Insecta; order Orthoptera; family Acrididae; genus Schistocerca; species Schistocerca cancellata. The sequence continues at coordinate 386,340,593 of NC_064626.1, read as the reverse complement.
TCAAGTATTGCCATTGTTTATTTCGTAATAAAACTCATTAATACGATTTGTATGAATGTTATCTAGCGATCTGAGAAGGCAGGCTTCCTAGACCCCACACATTCGACGTCAGTGCAAGATTCAAGGAATACTGGTTAGTTGTGGTAGTATTCAAGGACTTACCACTTTCCAAGAAAAGTAGCGAATGGTGGACAGGCTAATTTTTCTTTTATTTGCTTATTTAATTTTTAATATATGTGAGTTGAAATTGAAGGGTTCCACATTTTTCATTGTCTATTCGATTCCAGTATTTATTACAGAAAATAATAGCAATAAAAACCGTAAAGCGCTCATTTCGAAAAGCTGTTGTTTCGAGCAGTTTAACTGTCAAGTTAAACTGGCGTTGAAAAAACCGATATAACTGAAAATGGTTGTTTCAGCGACCGTCATCGCTATTGCGTCATGGTGCAGGGAGCCGTCGAAAATGACGGCAAATCTCGACTGGCAGAGAGTGAGGGAACTGTGATTGCACCACGGTACGTCACAGATATCCTGCATCCTGCAGTGTTACCTGTCATGCAAGAGTATCGTGGTACCGTTTTTTATGAGGACAACACTCGTTCACACATGAGACTTGTCTGGAAGAAATCTCTGCGTGGTGTTGAGGTAGGGCCGTGGTCACTAAAATCGCCAGATCTGCCCCCAATGGAACATGTGAGGAGCCAGGTTCTAAATGGTTCAAATGGCTCTAGCACTATGGGACTTAACTTCTGAGGTCATCAGTCCCCTAGAACTTAAAACTACTTAAACCTAACTAACCTAAGGACATCACACACATCCATCCCCGAGGCAGGATTCGAACCTGCGACCGTAGTGGTCACGCGGTTCCAGACTGTAGCGCCTAGAACCGCTCGGCCACTCCGGCCGGCCGAGGAGCCAGGTATGACGTCAACTGCACCGTAGTGCCAGCATCCAGGATATTAAGGAACTGTTGCAACAGTTGTGGGGCAGTTTGTCTCAGGAAAGTATAGAACATCTCTGAGACACCCTTCCCAAACTAATCAGTGCCCGCATCTAGCAAGGGGTGGGGCGTTATACTGACAACTGGGCTGATACCATTAAGTTCTTTGGAAATTTGATTCGATAGTCTAATCACCGAAACAAAGTCAATTATCAAGTTAGCCCGAGAAGTTTCATTTCGTTACGTTCGTCCCTTCTGGGTCTTCCCCCTTTTTTTTGTGAGGCCGTGTATACAGGGTGACAATTATTGAATTTGATGAAATAAAATCGTCATAACTTCTGAATAGTTTGCGCTAGGACATTCAAACTGCACTGTTGCGCGCGAGTTATGGTGGGAATTAGTATGCTCCTGCGCACGTACCTTGTTCTTGTAGGCCATTTGCACTCGAAAATGTCTCGGCATACCGTGCCTCAGCGTATAGCGCTTGTGAAGACCCACTATACGAGCAATAACACACAACTGCAGTTCAAAAGAAAATTGCTGTCGATTTCAAGCTGAAGACAACCGGTCAAAGTGTGCTAACAATAAAGAATTTTGTTCACAAGTTTGAGAGAATGGGCAGTGTTCGTGATGACGGTGTTGGCAACGTCGGTTATCCAAAAAGCGTGAAAAGGCCTAAAATCATCGAGAAGATACGCGCTTTGTTTCAAACCAGCCCCAGGAAATCGATCAGACTAGCTGCACAACAGGTGGGAGTCCACCAGGAGACACTGTGACAAACTGTTGTTGAAGACCTGCATCTCTTCCAATACAAAATTCAAACCCATCAGCCATTAACCCCAGTGCCGCCCGCCCGGTTAGCCGTACAGTTTAACGCACAGCTTTCATGATTGGGAAGGAGCGCCTGGTCCCCGACACGAATTCTCCTGGCGGACTTAAGTCGAGGTCCGGTGAGCTGGTCAGTGTGTGGATGGTTTTTAGGTGGTTTTCCATCTACCTCGGCGAATGCGGGCTGGTTCCCCTTATTCCGCCTCAGTTACACTATGTCGCTGATTGCTGCGCAAACAAGTTCTCCACGTATGCGTACACCACCATTACTCTACCACGCAAACATATGGGTTACACTCGTCTGCTGTGAGACGTTCCTTGGGGGGTGGGGAGGGGGTGGGGGGGGCGAAGGGGCCACCGGGGGCCGAACCGCACAATAACCCTGAAAGAGTGGTCCGGTGTGGGGCGGCGGAGCGGTGAAGTGGACTGCGGTAGCCGTTGCGGGGTTGTGGACCACTGCAGCTGCGGCGGGGACGGAGCCTCTCCGTCGTTTCTAGGCCCCCAGTTAACATACAATACATACAATACAATACAACCCAAGTGCCAAGGAACAGTGGTTGCGTTTCGCCAACACTATTGTCCACAGAATTGACGAACAGGACTTTCAGGTTTGGCGACAAAGCCCACTTTCGTTTCGATGGGTTCGTCGATAAGCAAAATTGGTGCATGTTGGGACTGAGAATCCGGCATTTCGGGATCGAGAAGTCTCTTCAACCTCAAAGGGTAACCGTGTGGTTTGCAGTGTCCAGTCACGGAATAATCGGTGCGATATTCCTTGATGGCACAGTGACTACTGAACGGCAATTGAAGGTATTGGAAGTGATTTCATCCCTATTATCCAGTCTCTGATTTTGACAATATATGGTTCACGCAAGACGGAGCTCGACCCAGAAGAGTGTTTATGTGCTGGAGGAGCACTCTGGGGACCGCATTCTGGTTCTCGGGTACCGAGAGGCCAATGGCAGGGGCCTTGATTGGCATCTATATTCTCCGGCTCTGAACACATGCGACTCCTTTTTTGGGGGGTTTATTAACGACAAGGTGTACAGAAACAACCCCAGAACCACTGCTGAGCTGGAAACAGCCATTCAGGAGGTCATTGACAGCATCGATGTTCCGACACTTCAGCAGGTCATGCAGAATTTCGCTACTAATCTGCGTCACATCATCGCCAATGATGGCAGGCATATCGAACTCGTCATAACCTAAATCAGAATATCTGTAATGACGTTTACTTGTCGAGCCAAGTGTGTGCAGGCTGTAGTCTGTAACTAATTTACGTTTTCTTCATATAGTTCAATAACTGTCACCCTGTGTATTAGTAGCTGAGAAAACCGCCGTTGCCCGGGTCAGAACGTATAGCATGGAGGAAGACGTGGGTACCATTACAGATATGAGATGTATATATTATTAAGGATATGACGAATGCAGTTATCCTATTAGTAAGATAGTTCGGTCGCGGTGCGTGGCGGTTGGTGGATGTGGTGGGCAAAAATCCCAAAATATCAGGCGACAAATACTCTAAGGTGAAGCTAAATAATATATAACATACGAACTTTCCCGTGTATGTGATAAATTATAATTTTTCATTCACGATACAGTGTGATATTGATAGAATGCTAAACGTGTTTCATCCATACTGTGATGGGTGGAAGTGGGTGCTTGTGGTTGGCAAATATCATAACATAATACGCTACATGGAACACATAGCTCTCAGAGAAAAAGCTATATTCTCTACGACTTTTGAAATTTACCGTGTTACTGAGTATACTCGCTTAGACATCCCCTTCCATCCATAATGGTATCAAGTTTCAGTTACGGAGACGTATGTAACCGCAGGTAACACCACGGGCCCAATGCAAGAAGATTGACGAAAACGAACTGAACTGAAGAGAATAATAAGCGAAATATGGATCTTTTTCTTCGTGTCTCTGTTGATCATCGGAAAAGTGTGAGTGACGAAAACGCTCTAAGAGATTAAAAACTGATCTACTTGATATTACACGTCCTGATTAAAGTCTAGATGACGAAACTACGCAAGCATCGTATTATGTCGGACAAATGAAACAAACGTATTTTCGTATGTACTGTAAGGATCGTACGTCACAGAGTATATAGCTTTTCCTGAGAGTATTTATTGCTTCATATTTCGAGTATTTTTGGCCACCAAGCACACCCACTGCCACACACCGCGACCAAACTCCCTTACTAACGGCAAGAGACCAAGGACTATCTACCACCACAACCACAATCTGAGTGGTTGACAGTGGGTGTTCATCGATGAAAGTCTGTCAGTACGTACACACTAAAAACCGTTTATACAGGGAGATCATTTATAAATCCGACAAACTGGAGGGACGGATTCCTGACTGAAAGTGGAGGAAGAAAAATATTATGAACTTGTGTCTGGAAATGCATCGTTGCCACGGTAGATGGTGCTGACGAACGAAAGTTCCTCTGACCACCTGCCGTGTCTGTAGCCCACAGATTAATGGTGCCAGATCTGATTAGGGTTTCTTCATCGGTAAAGAAGATTGATGACAGAAGTCGCATAACTGCGATGGTCTGTTTCAGCAATCATCGACAAAATCCTTCCCGTAGAAGGAAATCCGCTGCTTTTAATCCTTACACTCGTTGCAGGTGATAGGGATAAAAGCGATTGTCATGCACGATACTCATGACCGTACTTTGGTTTACACTATATTGGCAGGCCACTTGCCTGGAGCTTGTACTAGGGTTCGTCTCAGTATCTGTAGAGCCCTGTGCTCCATATCTGGTGTACGCACATTCCGCCGCTCCTTGCACGTTCGTCTGTCTGAAAGGACCCATGAAAACACAAACGCCCAAAAAGGGCTTGAAATGTAGTGTGATGTTGTTGGTGTCTGTGAGGATACTTGTTTTGGTATAGCCGTGGCGCGTCTCTGTCGTTTCCATCTGCTTGACCATACACAAACACCATCTCGGCTTGTTCCGGACATGAATACCGGACCATTCTGCTGCTTACAGTACGCTGCGTCAATCACACAGCCTACAACTTACAACAATTAATCTACGGCACTTATTCAGGCGAATGTTGATTCGTCAACGCCATCTACCGCGGCAACAATGCATTTCAGAACACGTGTTGAAAGGACCTGCTTTCCTCCATTTCAAATAAGGAATCCGTTTCTGCAGTCTATCGGTTTTACTAATGTTCACCCTGTACGTACATGTAGATATTCACTGAAGAGTCAAAAAAATTTGTACACGTGCCTCATATTGAGTACGGCTCCCGCCAGCACGCAGAAGTGCCGCAGCACTGCGTGGCATGGACTCGACTAATGTTCGAAGTGGTGCTGGAGGGAATTGACACTATGAATCCTGCAGGGCTGTCCATAAATCCGTAAGAGTAAGAGAGGGTGGAGATCTCTTCTGAACAGCACGTTGAAAACCTTAATAATGTTCGTGTCTGGGCAGTCTGGCGGAAGTGTTTTAACTCAGAAGAGTGTTCCTGGAGCCACTATGTAGCAATTCTGGACGTGCGTGGTGTCCTGCTGGAATTGCCAAAGTCCATCGGAATGCACAATGGACATGAATGGATGCAGGTGATCAGATTGGACGCTTAGATACGTGCCATCCGCTACAGTCGTATATCGACGTATCAGGGGCCCAATAATACTCCACCTGCACACACTCCACACCACTGCAGAGCGTCCACCAGCTTGAACAACCCCCTGACGACATTCAGGGTCCATGGATTCATGATGTTGTGTCCATACCCGTACACGTCCACCCGCTCGATACAATCTTAAATGAGACTCATCCGACCAGACGACATGTTTCCAGTCATCAACAGCCCAATGCCGATGACGACTGGGCCAGGAAAAGCGTAAAGCTATGTGTCGTGCAGTCATCAAGGGTACACGAGTGGATCTTTGGCTCCAAAGCCCATGTCGTTGAATGGTTAGCACACTGACATTTGTTGGTGTCCCAGCACTCAAATCTGCAGCAATTTGCGGAAGGGTTGCACTTCTGTTACGCTGAACGATTCTCTTCAGTCGTCGTTGGTCCCGTTCTTGCTGGATCTTTTTCCAGACGAAGTGACGTCGAAGAGCTCATGTTTTACCGGAATCCTGATATTCACGGTACGAACCTGAAATGGTATTACGGGAAAATCCCCACTTCAAGCTATGTCTCACGCTCGTGCGCCGACTATATAGCACCGTTCAAAGTCACCTTGATAACCTGCCATTGCACTATCAACTTCGGCAGACACTTCTTGTCTTATATGAGCACTGTCGATCGCAGCGCCATATTCTCTCTAGTTGCATATCTCTGTATTTCAATACGCATGCCTAGTCTAGTTTCTTTGGCGCTTCATTGTAGATACAAATATACGAGGCGTGTTTTTTAAGTAAGTACCGTTTTGAAATTAAAAAAAGACGTGCTAAGATATCTCAATAATTTTATTTTTACATGAAAGCCTGTACCTTAATCTACGCATTGGCGCCATTACAGTCTGATTCTTCCTTGTTTACGTTGTGTACTGAGTGTTTAAGATGCCTCCGATAATCGTGAGTCCCGCCGACTGTGAAGTACGGGCTGTTATAAGATTTCTTACTGCTAAAGGCCTAAAAGCGATCGATATTCATCGTCAGATCTGTGCAGTTTACGGGGAAAACATTATGAGTGATGGAATGGTAAGAAAGTGGGTGAGAGCATTTAAAGATGGCCGCACAAATGTGCATGATGAACAACGGAGTGGGCGTCCTACGGTCGTTAATGAAAGTTTGGTGCAGGAAGTGGACAATAAGGTGAGAGAAAACAGACACTTTACGATTTCCTCCTTGCGGGATGACTTTCCTAATGTTTCTCGTAGTGAAGAAACACCTGGGCGGTCAGTGTCTTGATGACGAAGTCAAAACAGTGGTGATGCAGTGGTTAACAAGTCAAGCGGCAGACTTCTATGAGCAGGGTATTCAAAAACTGGTACAACGTTATTACAAATGCCTCAATATTCATGGATATTATGTAGAAAAGTAGCTTAAGGTACAGGCTTTCATGTTAAAATAAAATTATTTAGATATCTTAGCACGTCTTTTTTAAATTTCAAAACGGTATTTACTTAAAAAATACCACCTCGTAGATTTTCCACCACTCTCTGTTATTTATTCTGGCAAATCGTGTACCCTCTGTAGTAGGACGCGAAATTGAAGCGTCACCCATCCACCAGTGTCAGCCCAGTTTGCAGGTGAATTAAGTTTAATTTAGTGTTTTGTTTATGTATTTTGTAACATTTGTAATGTTTGTGAATCATCTAAAGTTTTGTATTTATTTTTATGTTTCATGTACGGAGAGGGCGGCGCAACGAACGGAGACAGCATCTTCACTGCCGGGACCAGAGAGAGAATTGCTGGCCACTATACGTCGCGGGTCGACAGCCAAAGAGCAACAGAAGATCCTGAAACCGAGTTGTTGCGTCGTGCTCCTAAAAACTGAAAAAATAAGAATTTGTAATGTTTCTACAACAATGACGTCATAGAAATTTTAATCATGTTGTAAATGTTCAGTCCTATCTTGTCAAGGCCCATGTTCACGTCTATATGTAGTATATATGAAAATAGTAAACTAGTGTATACTACAAAAGTTTAAATAAGCGTTCCGATAATTTATTTATGAAGAATTATATTGAGGAAGAAGTATTACTGATTTAGTTGACAAGATTATTAATTTTTGACAACGTTCATCGCGAGTTTGAGTCTTAAAAGTTTGTTCAATGTGGTTTTAATATTTATTAAAGCAGATAACTTGCATTAATATAATTTCTGAGAAGAAACAAATGACATCTAAATTGAAAAAAAGTTTGCGCAAACCAGTTGGACTGAGTGACGTAATTCTGCGCATACGACTCAAATGATGATGTTTTAATTACAGTTTCGTTCAAGAACCATTCAGAGACAACTTTAAAAAGAATTTAAATAATTTTGAAGTGTTTTGTAACTGAGGTAGGCGACGAAGTCTGCACATGGTCATATGTCAAAAGAAAATCATTTATGCAGAACTTACGTCGTTGCACTACACCTCCAGCCGTACTCCGGGCAGCAATGGATCGGACCACCGGTAATGCTCCCGATGTGGACTGTAGCAGACACGCAACGCTGGCCTGCAGTCCACTCGATCGCGCTAGTCCGCGTTCCCAGAGCTCACGGGAGAAGACACGCCCGGCGGCCGCTTGTCTCGGATGAATGCCGGCACTGTTCCCAGCAGCGCAGATCCCGGGATCAGCGGCCACAATGGGTCGCGTATGAATGCGCAATGGCCGACAGGTGGGGTGGCCCAGACCGGGGCCGCGTGTCCGATCGCACAAAGCGCGCTGCTATCACAACACGGACCCGGACGTCTCAAGTCGGACCTGCCGTAGGCGGGGAGCCCTCACCGCCGCCGGACATGAGATTAAGACCCGCGTCGCCCGAGATCTGCGCGCCAGCCCACCTTTCGCGATCGATTCGTCGTGGTCCGGCCGCCGATTGTGCCCACTTGTCGCCATCGATCACGTCCGCGGGGGATTACCCGTCGCAGATTTTGGGGCTACGGCGTGTATCGCAGCAGCAGAGCGCGGCGTTCGTGTGGCGGCCGCGGGATAAGTGTAACGGAAGCTACTGCCTCCCGGGCAGGGCCGGCGCTATTCAGACTGCGGGATGCCTACCTGCTCGTCTGTTGTGCTCACGCTCTAAATTTTCTGCGTCTTACCGCGTGTGTGACTCTTTTATTCGACAGAGAAAACGCACCTGTTGCTCGCCCGTTTTGTAGCGGGACCTGCAATGAATTTTCCTTGTGGGATTTCACGTCCCATCGATACCGCAGTCATTACAAAAGATTGAAGCTGAAAGACTGTTGTAACACGATTCCTGTACGACAGAGGAAGCGAGTGAAACATCTTAAAATCTACGCCAGAGTACAATTTATGTCCCCTTTGGTTCATGGTGATATTATTTCAAACAGATTCAACTAACGAAAGATCTTATTACGGTCACAACAGTCTAGATCGTGTTGTGCTTCTTACGACCAGTTTCGGTCACATTAAGCCATGTTCAGATGATCGTGATGAAATTACAGGACGTCGCTATCATCAGCGTTAGCTGTGCGTCTTTAATAAATCTGAAGATGGCTCAGTGTGACCCAAACTGCTCATGTCGGTTACCTAGATGATCTTGACTGTGAATTTTGAGCTTTACCTGTCGAACTAATTATTCAGCTTAGATGAGGGCTTGCAACCGGTCGTCGATTGCTACATTCCACGATATTTATACTGGGCTTCTGCCAGTCACCTTCAGGTCAGCCGTCGAAGTCTTTTCTTTTTACATTTAACGGTACAAATAAGCTAAGTTTCTAACAGCTTTAGGTCAGCTGTGTTATCTCTTCACATGACTTATCTACTATTACAAGGCAGCGTCATTATTACAGTACATACTACAGTCTTACGTAGATGTCGCTGCAACCTATGGCCAGTTAGCTTCTCTGGGCCAATCTCTGAGAATTGCCGGTCCCTGTCATGAGGAGGCGGATCACTACCATCCGCCAACCGCTGCCATGCCCATCTTATAGCCTCTCTACCGTTTGGTGGATACCCAATTGATAGAGAGCTACTGAAGTGCACGCCAACTATTGGATTACACACTGAGGTGACAAAAATCATGAGATACTTTCTAATGTGTCGGACCTTCTTTTGCACGGCCTACTACAGCAGCTCGACGTAATAGTCCGCTGCAGGAATACTGAGTCACCCTGCCTCTATGTTGTTGTTGTTGTTGTGGTCTTCAGTCCTGATGCAGCTCTCCATGCTACTCTATCCTGTGCAAGCTTCTTCATCTCCCAGTACCTACTGCAACCTACATCCTTCTGAATCTGCCTCTATAGCCGTCCATAATTGCGAAAGTATTGCCGGTGTAGGACTTTGTGCACGAACTGAATTCTCGATTGTGACCCATAAATGTTCGATGGGATACATGTTGAGCGATCTGGGTGGCCAAATAATTTGCCCCAATTGTGAAGAATATTCTTGAAATCAATCGCGAACAATCGTGGCCCAGTGCCATGGCGGACTGTCATCCATAAGAATTCCATCGTTGGTGTGGGACATAAAGTCCCTGAACGGCTGTAAATGGTCTCCAAGTAAATCATCGGTTCTGAAGGACGCGCTCCATTCCATTTAAACACAGCCGACGCCGTTGTGGAGCCACCATCAGCTTGCACAGTGCCTTGTTGATAAACTGGGTCCATAGCTTCGTGGCGTCTGCACACACTCGAACCCTAACATCAGCTCCTACCAACTGAAATCGTGCCGCATCTGATCAGGTCACGACATTCCAGTCATCTAAGGTTCAACCGATATGATCTTGAGCCCAGGAGAGGTGCTGCGAGCGATATCGTGCTGGTAGCAAAGGTATTCGCGTCGGTCGTCCGCTGCCGTAGCCCATCAACGACAAATTTCGCCGCACTGTCCTCACTGATACATTCGCCGTATGTTCAAAAATGTTCAGATGTGTGTGAAATCTGATGGGACTTAACTGCTAAGGTCATCAGTCCCTAAGCTTACACACTACTTAACCTAAATTATCCTAAGGACAAACACACACACCCATGCCCGAGGGAGGACTCGAGCCTCCGCCGGGACCAGCCGCACAGTCCATGACTGCAGCGCCTAAGACCGCTCGGTTAATCCCGCGCGGCTCGCCGTATGTACCACACTGATTTCTGCAGTTATTTCACGTAGAGTTGCTTGTCTAATGACACTGACGACTCTGCACAAACGTCGCTGATCTTGGTTGTTAAGTGAAGATCATCTGCCGCTGCGTTGCCCGTGGTGAGAGAAATGCCTGAAATTTGATATTCTAGCTCACTCTTGAGACTGTGGATCTCGGAATATTGAATTCCCTAACGATTTGCCCAGTGGAATGTCCCATACGTCTGGTTCCAATTACCATTCCGTTTGAAAGTTTGTGAGTTCCCGTCGTATGGTCAATGGTCATAATCGTACAAATGAAACCTCTTTCAATGTACGGTCATTTGATACTTTGTGTTGGAGATACTACTGACATCTGTATATGTGCATATCGGTATGATGTGAGCACTGATAGTACTTCTATAATGGCAGAATCAATACTTCGTTTGGACAGCGTGCTGCCATCGAATTCCTTTGTAAAGAGGGGAAGTCTGCTGCTAAAATCCGCGCCAGACTTAAGCGTGCCTATGGAGATGCCTGGATGAGTGCTAGCAGTGTTAGGAATTGCGTGAAGCGTTACAATGATAGGAAAAAGAGTATCCAAGATGAGCCTTGTAGCGGTCGCCCGCGAACTGCCTCCACAGAACGCAACAAAGAAAGACCGCGTGATCTCATTAGAGAATACTGACGCGTCACGGTGAATGAAATTGCAGTGCAGGAAATGATTTAAAGCTTAGATTATCGGAAAGCTGGCGCCAGTTGAGTCTCATGTTACTGTCCGAAGACCACAAACTTCAGAGAATCTTAATAGACTTCAAAGTGAATGTGATGATTTTTTGACGATTATTGTGACAGGCGATGGACATTAGGAGGCGGTGGAGATTTTTCAGAAAGCACTGGATCGGTGTCTTCACGCAGCTTTAACGGAGTTCTACCGTAAGAATATTTTCAAACATGAAGGACGACAGGAAAAATGCAGTGTGCGTTGAAGAGTGAGAGAAAAGTATGTGGATTACTTGGTCAAAGTGAATGTGATGATTTTTTGACGATTATTGTGACAGGCGATGGACATTAGGAGGCGGTGGAGATTTTTCAGAAAGCACTGGATCGGTGTCTTCACGCAGCTTTAACGGAGTTCTACCGTAAGAATATTTTCAAACATGAAGGACGACAGGAAAAATGCAGAGTGCGTTGAAGAGTGAGAGAAAAGTATGTGGATTACTTGGTTTCTCTAAAAAACAAATATTAAGGGAGTTTAAAATTATTTCTCACTACTCTCAGTTTGGCTGGTTTTCAACTCTTAGTACTACAGGCAATGCAAGCTTAGTTGTCTACGTCGCAAGACCTTTTATCGCCTTCTGTTCTGGCATTACCCTTGATTTATCTACAAATACACAAGCTGAGTGTGTGCAGAAACTTTACTGATCACCTTCAACAAAGGGTCAAACATCTGCGTATCGTTAATTATTATGCCTGAGATACTGTCAGTTTTTACCGACTGCCTCCTAGAAGAGACAAACTGTCATCTGATAAAAGAAAACTTACCCCGTCCTACAGTTCAGAAACTTGCACCCAGCGTTTGCACAGTCTCGGATCAAGATAGCATGCTTACAGGGCTCGCGTCCTAAAGACAATGTTCAGACACAACGGATATTTTAGTCACTATTAATTAAATCCAAAAACCAAGATGTGGATAAAGAAGAGAGCATGCCAACAGTTTCCCAAGCTTTTTTCTGTTGGCGATATTTCGTTCATAGTAACCAGAACCCTCCGCAAATTTCAGATTAACGTGATTTTTTGCCCACCATCTAAGATTGGACATCTTCTTGGTATCACTGGAGGATGTTTTGTTACTGTGGAAGGCTGGAATTTACAAAGAATCTTCTCAGAGTGCAATGGCTTACATAGATCATACCACACGTACCTTGGAAGAACGCTGCATCGAACATCAAAGTTGCAGCTGTCCAGCTGTGCTATAGCTGAACTTCGAATCTCCACCGGAAATTCAATGGAGGATAAGAAAACGATAATTTTAGCCTCAGCAACGTCTTTCTAGGAGTCCACTACTGAAGAATCCATGGAATACGCGGTGCGGAAATTGTTATGAATCGTGATAACAGGTACCAGTTGGATTATACGTAGAACCCCATCATTTCCGCGAATTGTTCCAGACGCAGTTTACGCCGATGGCCACGGTGAGCGACAACCTTGAGGAAGTTGAGTCGCGATGCCATCAGATCGCTGCTCTCCGGTGAGTTTGGGCAATGTGTCACCATGATCTTAGCGCATGCGGAATACACACAGCGCGTATGATAAACTGCAGGACGGAAGAAACCTGCTCCAGTCTTCGATGACTCACCTGGAGATGAGTGGCTGGTGCCAAGGCAATACATCGTGGAGTATAGTAAAAGATTACCAGCTGGAAGCCAGAAACTACTTTCAACAGTGATCTAGACTCTATTCATGAAATGATGAAACTACGAAGTGCATTCAGAAATAAAGTTTCGATGGCCGATAAAGAAAGAAAAACATGACTAAGTAGGAAATATTTATTAAATATTTATATATGTTTACTGGCTACTTCTCAACGTAGCCATCAGCATTGTGGAAGTATTCATCGTAAGGTACACTATCAATTGTATGTCCATAACATAGGAGTCTGATGTCAACGTTCAGAGTGGCGCAATCACTTCAGTCTGCATCTCGGAGTCGTTTTGGAAATGTTTTCCTGCGAGAAAATGCTTCATGAGGCCGGCCGGTGTGGCCGTGCGGTTCTTGACGCGTCAGTTTGGAACCGCGTGACCGCTACGGTCGCAGGTTCGAATCCTGCCTCGGGCATGGCTATGTGTGATGTCCTTAGGTTAGTTAGGTTTAAGTAGTTCTACGTTCTAGGGGACTGATGACCACAGATGTTAAGTCCCATAGTGCTCAGAGCCATTTTTGCTTCATGAGATGGAAGATATGAAAGTCACTTGGATCGAGGTCGGAGCTGTGGGGTGGATGGTCCAAGATGTCCCATCCAAACTGATTCAACATATTTCATGTACCGTTGGCTGTATGGGGTCTTGTATTGTCATGTACAAGCATAGTCTCTTGGTCTGGATCGCCCTTCTCAGATTTTTCTGTGTCTGAAAATACCGATCAACATTTACGGCCTCCCGTCGCGATAAAAACACACACAGGAGGACATCATGTCAATCCCAGAAGACACTGCACGTGATTTTTTGACAGAAATTGTCTGCTTGAACTTGGTCATCACAGGTGGAACACCATACTGCCAATGTATGGATTCTAGTTTTGTTTCTGGTGTGACATACGACACCCATGTTTCATCCCCATTGACAAAAAATGGTCAAATGTGTGTGAAATCTTATGGGACTTCTGCTAAGGTCATCAGTCCCTAAGCTTACACACTACTTAACCTAAATTATCCTAAGGACAAACACACACACCCATGCCCAAGGGGGGAGTCGAACCTCCGCCGGGACCAGCTGCTCAGTCCATGACTGCAGCATCTAAGACCGCTCGGCTAATCCCCATTGACAACATGGTAAAAATATCTTGTCGTCTTCCTCTGCTATCCCTGTAGGAATGTCAGTGCTGCAGCCAGACGTTCGGTTTTGTGTTCATCTGACAGTTGTCTCGGCACCCATCTGGCACAAAGCAAATGAAAACCAAGTCACTTGCAGGTAATTACGTGGAAGAGCGAGCGTGACATTGGGGGAAATGACGAGAGAGTTCTGAAACTGTGGTCTGCCGGTTCTGCACAACCGTTTGCCGCACATTGTCCATTAGTTCTGGTGTCCCCAGGGACGGTCGGCCATTACGATCTTGTCGTCAACATTGGTGATCACAGCAAACTGCCTGCCGCGTCGCCTGACCATACTGCGCTCATGATGCCGTGTCCATATACGTGGCACAACTAGTGATGGATCTCTGCTGGAGATTGCTTCTGAGCACGCAGAAAACGGATAACTGCAAGAATCTCGTAGTTGGTGGTAGACAATATCAGAGTAGCCATTTTATCCTAGAAATGCGTGGTGGCTACCGCCGTGTGTGGCAAAGCGGTCGGACGGTTGCTGTCCGCCGCTTCCTGGTATGAGGTGAACGCGTTTTTAACAGGTCACTTTTTTAATTGGTCAATTTGAACTATGACACTCTACTTCGTGCGGGTAAACAGTATTTTATTTTGAGAGCGCAGAGTCTCCCTCCTTCCCGTGGCAGGGCTTTAATGTTTTACTGATGTACGTACATCTGAAGATGTGATTTGAAATAAGAAAACCGATCATTTTCCTGTAAAAGTACTTATACAGCTAAAGACAATTTATTGCAGGAACAAGGATTACTTCGGCAGCGTTTGACATCACCAGAAAGCTACACTATTGGCCATTAAAATTGCTACACCACGAAGAGACGTGCTACAGACGCGAAATTTAACCGACAGGAAGAAGATGCTGTGATATGCAAATGATTAGCTTTTCAGAGCATTCACACAAGGTTGGCGCCGGTGGCGACACCTACAACGTGATGACATGAGGAAAGTTTCCAACCGACTTCTCATACACACACAGCAGTTGACCGGCGTTGCCTGGTGAAACGTTTTTGTGATGTCTCGTGTAAGGAGGACAAATGCGTACCATCACGTTTCCGGCTTTGATGAAGGTCGGATTATAGCCTATAGCGATTGCGGTTTATCGTATCGCGACATTGCTGCTCGCGTTGGTCGAGATGCAATGACTGTTAGCAGAATATGGAATTGGTGGGTTCAGGAGGGTAATACGGAACGCCGTGCTGGATCCCAACGGCCTCGTATCACTAGCAGTCGAGATGACAGGTGTCTTATCCACATGGCTGTAATGGATCGTGCAGCCACGTCTCGATCCCTGAGTCAACAGATGGGGACGTTTGCAAGACAACAACCATGTGCACGAAAAGTTCGACGACGTTTGCAGCAGCAAACTGCTCGGACACCATGGCTGCGATTACCCTTGACGCTGCATCACAGACAGGAGCGCCTGCGATGGTGTACTCAACGACGAACCTGGGTGCACGAATGGCAAAACGTCATTTTTTCGGATGAATCCAGGTTCTGTTTACAGCATCATGATGGTCGCATCCGTGTTTGGCGACATCGCGGTGAACGCACATTGGAAGCGTGTATTCGTCATCGCCGTACTGGCGTATCACCCTACCTGATGGTATGGGGTGCCATTGGTTACACGTCTCGGTCACCTCTTGTTCGCATTGACGGCACTTTGAAGAGTGGACGTTACATTCCAGATGTGTTACGACCCGTGGTTCCACCCTTCATTCGATCCCTGCGAAACCCTGCATTTCAGCAGGATAATGAACGACTGCATGTTGCAGGTCCTGTACGGGCCTTTCTGGATACAGAAAATGTTCGGCTGCTGCCCTGGCCAGCACATTCTCCAGATCTCTCACCAATTGAAAACGTCTGGTCAATGGTGGCTGAGCAACTGGCTCGTCACAGTACGCCAGTCACTACTCCTGATAAACTGTGGTATCGTGTTGAAACTGCATGGGCAGCTGTACCTGTACACGCCAACCAAGCTCTGTTTGACTCAATGCCCAGGCGTATCAAGGTCGTTATTACGGCCAGAGGTGGTTTTTCTGGGTACTGATTCCTCAGGATCTATGCACCCAAACTGCATGAAAATGTAATCACATGTTAGTTCTAGTACAATATATTTGTCCAATGGATACCCGTTTATCATCTGCATTTCTTCTTGCTGTAACAATTTTAATGTCCAGTGGAGTATTTGTAACAGTCTCGAAAAGATTAGTGCTACTGAGCAATACCAGATACTCGGAAAATAGCTGGTACTGTATCGGGTATCCTCAGTTTTATATCTATTTGAAGTCAATTGTGCGATCTTTTCCGTCAAAAGTTTGAGTCGCAGACTCGTAAATTGACACTTGTTGTTTCATGGACTTGAGCAGTCGTTTTTCAGTGGACAACAATGTAAGGTGAGAAAGTCTAGCTTGAGACTGTTGTGCACTTCGAAGATAACTTCTGATTCTCTTCAAGGTCGAAAATGATCTTTCAGCCAAAGCACTGATTGCAGGAGTGGTTAAAACTAATTTCATTAGTTCTAATGATGCATCACGTATTGCATTACTGAGAGCACAGGAGGTGAGGTACTAACTTTTTCTAAACACTGGTTGGTTCCGGAATGCGTCTGAATAATAAGAGTATATCACAGATAGTTCCGTCCTTCGTCGGGCGATATCAAGATGTCTCCCACAGGATATCTTAAAGAAATAAAATGCACAGAAAGTTATACACTACGTGATCAAAAGTACCCGGACACCTGGCTGAAAATGACTTCCAAGTCGTCCATCGGTAACGATGGAATTCAATGTGGTGTTGGCCCAACCTCCACCTTGATGACAGCTTCCACTCTCGCAGGCATACGTTCAATCATGTGCTGGGCGGTTTCCTGGAGAATGACAGCCTTTCCTTCACGGAGTGCTTGCATTGAGAAGAGGTATCGATGTCGGTCGGTGAGGCCTGGCACGATGTCGGCATTCCAAAACATCCCAAAGGTGTTCTATAGGATGCAGATCAGGACTCTGTGTAGGCGGGTCCATTACTGGGATGTTGTTGTCGTGTAACCACTCCGCCACAAGTTGTGCATTATGAACAGGTGCTCGATCGTGTAGAAAAATGCAATCGCCATCCCCGAACTGCGCTTTAACAGCGGGAACAAGAAGGTGCTTAAAATATCAATGTAGGCCTGTGTTGTGATAGTGTCACGCAAAACAACAAGGGGTGCAAGCCCCCTCCATGAAAAACATGACCACACCATAACACTGCCGCTTCCGAATTTTACTGTTGACAGTACACATGCTGGAAGATGTCGTTCACCGGGCATTAACCATACCCACTCCATGCCATCGCGTAACCACATTGTGTACTCTGATTCGTCACTCCACAGAACGTTTTTAGACTGCTCAATCGTCCAATGTTTACGCTCCTTACGTCGTTTGTCATTTACCGACGTGATGTGTGGCTTCTGAGCAGCCGCTCGACCATGAAATTCAAGTTTTCTCATCTCCCGCCTAACTGTCATAGTACTTGCAGTGAATCGTGATGCAGTTTGGAATTCCTGTGTGATGGTCTGGATAAGATGTCTGCCTATTACACATTATGCCCTCTTCACCTGTCAGCGGTCTCTGTCAGTCAACAGACGAGGTCGACTTGTACTCTTTTGTGCTGTACGTGTTCCTTCACGTTTCCACTTCATTATCACATCGGAAACAGCGGACCTAGGGATGTTTAGGAATGTGGAAATCTCGCGTACACATGAATGACTCAAGTGACACCCAGTCATCTGACTACGTTCGAAGTCCGTGAGTTCGGCGAGAGCACCCCATTCTACTCTCTCACGATGTCTAGTGACTACTGAGGTCGCTGATTTGGAGTACCTGGCAGTAGGTGGCAGCACAATGGACCTAACATGAAAAACGTATGTTTTTGGGTGTGTCCAGATACTTTTGATCATATAGTGTATGTATATTGGCTATAGTTTCCATTATTGATAAGAGAAAGGAACTCCAAAATATCGAAGTCGGCGTACCTGTCAGTTAACTGACGAGACAGTATAAATAATTAAAAAAAAAACGACGGTTCGATAGTTCTTTCAGTCGCGCCAGCCCACGGATTCTTTCTCGGATGCTCATCTTCGCCTTCTTCTCGCTCAGATTTGGAACATACTTCTTTAAAATTTACCATTAAGTTCCCGTAAATCAGTCTAAAACTGGCCAAATTTCTTGAAGCAATAGTCGACAAAGAGTTTAGTTTACAGTATTTTGAAAGGAGCTTCTGACTTGGGTAGTATACACGTAAAACATCAAACAAGAAATTGAAACTAAATTCCTTAAATGTCAGGGAAATGCCTTTAACACACGCTCATGTTTCACCGTCCCATGCATTGGGATCATCTTTCATAACTTAAAAAGTTCTTCGAGTTTAGTCTTACAATTCAATACCAGCTCGACTAATCTGCTGTATATAACCATCTGGTGTTGGATACTAAAGGGAACTGTCGTTGATCAGTTTATCCGAAGCGTTGGACGCTTTAGACAATTTGGAGACAACGGAGACAAGATCAGAAATTGTATATGACCAGCAGACTGTTTCAGTGCAAAATTCAGCTTATGGTCACAACAATGTACGAAGAGAGCTGAGGGATATATGTCTCTCACAAGTTTTTGTACCCGATAATGTTGCCCAGCCATGACGGCACATCTGCTGTATGTCTGAGCTATGATTTTTCTACCACAGTCAAATTCACTTATGCAGCCAAAGAGGTATTCCGCTAAGCTAGCAGCACTTCGGTTATCACTGACATCAACAAATTCCAAAAATCACTCACACATTGCACCAGTAGATAATACATATCGAAAAACAGTTGAAAGTTGGAACTGGCTTAAAAAATCTACCGTTTAATCTACAATAACCGCAACAAATGGCGTTTGTTTTAGTTCTTTCGGAATTTCTGGCGAATGGCTTCAGCAATGGAATCGATGAAGTCAGTTGGTTCAGTTGGGTCTGAGCACTATGGGACTTAACTTCCGAGGTCATCAGTCCCCTAGAACTTAGAACTACTTAAACCTAACTAACCTAAGGACATCACACACATCCATGACCGAGGCAGGATTCGAACCTCCGACCGTAGCAGTTGCGCGGTTCCAGACTGTAGCGCCTAGAACCGCTCGGTCACACCGACCGGTGATGAAGTCATTCTTTATGTCAGTTGAGAGACCTTAAAAAAGAAGTCTATTAGTGATTTGAAAAATATTCATCTTCTTGTGCCATTAAGTATAACAGTTCAACATAACTCCCGAATATCGCTGTCCTCTGGTTCATCGTGTCCTCTGAAAGAAAGTTGTTGTGCAGCTAGGAAACATGTGATATCGGTTAAACTAATCATAATATTTCTATTTTTCTTCACTTGTTCGTTATGCTTCTAATATTTAACATTAAGGCTTTGTTCAAACAAACATTAATTCTTTTACAGGAAGATTTATTGAGTGTCCACTGAGATGTAACATGGTCCTTGGCATATTCGTGTCGTTTCCATAAGTTGCTGGAATTGTTCATGGCCCACACGACATTTTTTTGCTGCAACACATCGGAAGAAAATAAAACACGTGGCCAACAGCACAACTTTTGTGTCTGCTTACAGCCACATAACCATTTGTAAGAGCAATTCCACGATTCCTGAAAATGTCTGATATAATTTTTAGCTACTATATTAAATATTGAAGATGTCACTTTTCCCGTCAAAACTAAATCCTCCAAATGGATGTTATATTTCCACAGACTTTCCAGTACACATTTATAATGTGACATGTTACTGCAAGAAAGGAAGAATGAATTGATTGTTGGTGTTAATAACGATCATCCTCCTTTACCTCCTCTGCATAACTGTAGATGACGTGTCACTGAGCACATTTGTTCTGTGCATGCAGTACACGTGAGGCGCCTAGTTGTTTCCACTGCACTGTGTGGAATACGAAGATTCTGTTATAGTTCACTAACCTGCTGTCTTCAAGCTGATGTCCCCAGCACAGAAAACAGCACGCAGGTCGAGAGTTCTGTATCTTAAGGCTGAAACTGACTTTTAGCGAGGTTCTGTTCTGAAATAATGTATCATTTCTTTGGGATGTCACTCGCGTATTTTAATATGGCCACACGAGAAGACTACATGATCTTAATACAACACCTTCTGATACCGTAAAGTAGATGATTAAACACAATGTTTACAAAAATGTACCCTTACACTATTTGTGGCACTTGTCTGTGCCTCATGACTACCAGCGTGAATCTTTTAATACTAAAAATTGGCAAACACATCTTGCCATAGACAACATGACTTTACATCTCGACTGCCTAATCCAGAGTGACGAACACGAACTTAAATAAAAATTAGGAACACATCCTACGACAGACAGCATGTCTGTTCTTCTCTACTGCCTAATCCAGAGTGACGAACAGCCCGAAACTCTTCGCGCGCCACACCAGAGAAGGCGTGACCCGAACGCTTCCGAAGTGCTTCGTCTGCAATTTCGTCAGTCTTTTGTTTTTCATTTAAATTGTTTTTAATCATTCTAAAATGACTGATTGATAGTCAGCTGTTGAGAGATATTTACGTTAAAAAGTGAAGACATTCCAATGAGTAGTTTAATTAATAATAACAACTATACTTTAACGTTTTGGCGCCCTTGCTCCGAACACAGCAGCCAATCACAGAGCAATAGCATTATGCAGGCGGTCTTTCTCACGGGAATGGTACCGAATCTAACGCCTGTCACAGGTACCTCACACCACATTTCGACATCTGTATACTTCTTGCATCTCCACTGCTCTGGGAACAGCTTCTTGGAGCCTAATATGATGGCTGACTAAGCCAGAAATATTACAATGTTTGTATCTTCTGAGGAGTCCACTTCTTCGTCCAAATTGTTTCAGAAACCGAATTTCACACTTATGCAGAAACTAATTAAAATTATTAAAATATATCTGTTCACTAAAACTATAATGAATAAATAATAATATGCACTAAAACACTATGAAACACTAAAATAATTGTGTACCCTGATTTATATGTGAACACTTTCAGCACTGTAGCGCGCGAAAAATAACACGCGTACCTTTAGAGGAGCTAGAGAATTGTGGGCGCTACACGATCATCAGCTGCGTTCAACAACTGCATAATCTTCCTCCTCTCTCTTAGGTAAGCGAGAGTGGGCATGGACCGTGCAGTAGGTTGCATAGCCACTGCTGTTGTTGAGAAGTTGAAGCATGTAGCTGACCAGCCGCTGTGGCCTTCCAAACTGGCGCCTGTCACACTAACGGCAGTTAGTATCTTAAATACCTCCGGGTTAACAGCGCGTTATACAAGTATGAAGTATACCCCCAACTGTAATTGTAGAAAATATGTATAATCGGCCGTGGAGGGCTCGCAATCGATTTCGCATGCTTTGATTTCGGGTATCATTCATAGGTGCTACTATTGGCACAGGGTATCGATTGTAGCTTGTTGCTGATTACGACAGAGCGAGTACTAAAGTAGGCCATGAGCGCATCGGGAAGGCGATAAGAGCGAGGCAGCGAGTGACGACGGGCTAGACGGCATCACGGGCCTAGTTTCAGACATAGCGGTTGTGTCAGCCGACAGATCTATTTAGTGTCAAGACTTGGTGGATATTTCCAGGATTATCAAATATCTGCCACATCGTGCGTTTATGGTCAGTATTTCTTACGCTGTGGTACGATAGGAGATGTGACCTGAATAAATGTTGTAGAGAGTTTCGAAGGGGACATTTGTGAACGACTGACAACAAATGAGGAAAGGAATACAGTAGAAGAAGAATGGATGGCTTTGAGAGATGAAATAGTGAAGGCAGGGGACCAAGCAGGTAAAAAGGTGAGCGCTAGTAGAAATCGATGGATAATGCAAGAGATATTGAATTTAATTGATGAAAGGAGCAACTATAAAAATGTAGTAAATGAAGCAGGCGAGAGAAAATACAAACATCTAAAAGGAAGTGCTAAATGGCTAAGCAGGAATGGCTAGAAGACGAACGTACGGATTTAGAGGGTATATCACCAGAGGAAAGATAAATGTCGCCTACAAGGAAATTAAACAGACCTTCGGGGAAAAAAGAGCCACGTTTATGAATATCAAGTGCTCAGACGGAAAACCAGTCCTAAGCAAAAAGGGAAAGCAGAAAGGTGGAAGGAGTATCGTACATAGAGGGTCTATACAAGGGAGTAGTACTTGAGGGCAATATTATGGAAATGAAAGATGTCGTAGATGAATATGAGATGAGAGGTATGAAGAATTTTACAGAGCACTGAATGAGCGAATTCGAAACAAGTCCCCGGGAGCAGACAACATTCCATTAGAACTACTGAAGGCCTTGGGAGAGCCAGCTATGACAAAACTCTTCCATCTGATGAGCAAGATGTATGAGACAGGCTAACTACCCTCAGACTTCAAGAAGAATGTAATAATTCCAATTCCAAATAAAGCAGGTTCTAACAGGAGTGAAAATTATCGAACTTTCAGTTTAACAACTCACGGTTGCAAATTTACTAACACAAATTCTTTATAGAAGAATGTAAAAACTGGTAGAAACCGACCTTGGGGAAGATCAGTTTGGATTCTGGGGAAATGCAGGAACACGCGAGGCAATACTGACCCTACGTTTTCTCACACAAGATAGGTTAACGAAAGGCAAACCTCAATTTATATCATTTGTGGGCTTGGAAATGGCATTTGACAATGTTGACTGGAATCTCTCAACTTTTAAAGGTAGAAGGGGTAAAATGCAGGGAGTGAAAGGCTATTTACAATTTGTACAGAAACCATATGGCAGTTATAAGAGTCGAGGGGCATCAAAGGGAAGCAATGGTTGAGAAGGGAATGAGACAGGGCTGTGCCTATCCCCGATATTATTCAATCCGTATGTTGAGCAAGCAATAAAAGCAACAAAAAAATTGGATTAAAAATTAAAGTCCAAGGAGAAGAAATAAAGACTTTGAGGCTTGCCGATAACATTGTAATTCTGTCAAAGACAGCTTGGAAGAGCACTTGAACAGAATGGGCAGTTTCTTGAAGGCAGGATATAAGATGAGCATCAACAAAAGGAAAACGAAAATAATGGAATGTAGTAGAATTAACTCAGGTGACGCTGAAGGAATTAGATTAGGAAATGAGACATTGAAAGTGGCAGATGAGTTTTGCTATTTGAACAGCAAAGTAACTAATGATGATCGAAGTAGAGGGGGTATAAAATGTAGACTGGCGATGGGAAGATAAGAGTTTCTGAAGAAGACAAATTTGTTAAGATCGAGTCGAGTATAAATTTAAGTATCAGAAAATTTTCTCTGAAGGTATTTATTTCTATTGAGTGTAACCATGTACGGAAGTGAAACTTGGACAATAATCAGTTTAAAAAAGAAGAGACTAGAAGCTTTTGAAATGTTGTATTACAGAAGAATACTGAAGATTAGATGGGTAGATCACGTAACTAACGGGGAGGTACTGACTGGAACTGGGAGAGAAGAAATTTGTGGTATAACCTGATGACAAGAAGGGATCGGTTGGTAAGATACATTCTGAGACATCAAGGGATAACCAATTTAGCACTGGAGGATAGCGTGGCGGCTTTCGTGTGCCATAAGATTCTGGAAACGTGTTTTGGCAATAACCCATTGCAAAAATTTTTCAAGTTAAATTGTGATCTTAGTGTTTTCAAGGATTTTGCATTTAATCTTTTATTTTACATTTCGTTTGCTTTAAGAGAAGTTTCCTGTATTTAATAAACGTCTTAAAATTGAGTTATGGATATCTATGTCTAAATACTACAGATGGAGGCATTGTTTGTTAGATCTGATTATTAAGTACCACCTCATAGAAGTAAGGTCGTCATTTTCCTTACGTAGCTGTTTCGTTCACGCAAGTTTCTTGCTGTGTGGTTTGGTTAAATTACTGTCAGATCTCATTCTCTGGGCATTTATTATTTTACCTACATTAAATTTTATACAGCTAAACGGTTTAGGAGGCATTACGTTGGTCACGCATTCTTGGTATTTTATATATTGAGTTAAAGAGAAAATTTTGGAATTTGTTAGCATGCTAAGGGACCTTAGGCTGACCATTTCTGGAGATAGTGGCCATTAATATTTGGTTAATTTGTTTGTTTGGCCTATGTTTCACCTCAGTGGTGTTTGTTAGCAGCCCTACTTAGTCTTCTGGATACTGCGGCCGGTTTCTCCAGCGGCGGGAGGCCGCGGGGGCTCGTTGCTGTCACGCACCGCCTTGGTGTTTATTGGCTGCCTTTGAGGTGGCGATTGCCTTAGCCTGCTGGTACGCGCTGCCTGCTAATAAATCTTAAGTAATGGCTATGTTACTTAATGTCCTGATCTATGGAACCTTATTTAAAGTTTTACTTGAAGTCGTACATTTCGTTTGGAATGTGCTGGTGTTGCCCATGTTATGAATTTCGGACAGCTAAGTTTTTTCTAAACTTGCTTAAGCTCAAAGTACTGACTAATTATTATCTTACGCAAATATTTCCAAACCATTCAACCATATATTAATGCATGGTTTCGCAGCGATATGAATTAATAAAATTATTCGACGAAACATCTGTCGTTATGAGGACGAAGGGATTTTGAGATAGCGTCATAAAAGAAGCTATTGAAGTAGAAAGCTCTGAAAACACCACCAACAAGGACGGCGGTTTGCAGCTCAGCGCAGCCTGGAATCCGGCCATCGCGAAGTTAAAACGGGCGCGATGGAGGCGGGATGAAAACATTACCATATATGGCGAGGAAGAGAGCACAAATGACGTGACAGCCAGCAGTGCGGCTATGTAACGACGCGGCCACGGCGGTACAGCAGTCAGTCTTACCACTTGACAATGGATGAGGAGAGGTCGGTTGAAAGCTCGTGGGATTTTAACCATAATTACAGGTTTGAGTCTAAATTGGGATTATACTTGCTTCATGTGTGGGCAACCTTAATCTATTTTGCGTTTTTGGTACTTTATAAAATTTTCTGTAGATTTTATGCTGATTTTAGCAGTGTTCTTCTGTTGTGTTTTAAGGCCTATTTGTTAAAAAATAATTAGTTTTCCGAAGGTTCTTTGAAGGCCGTAAGCGTTCTCTTAAATTGTCTTGAAGGTATCTTTGTTGATGCTCTTTGAGCAGCTTCTGTTCTATAGAGAAAGAAGATTTTTTTTTTTAATTTACTGTTTTATATTTATTCTGGCACTGTATTTTGTAACTTGTTGAGGTAAAATCATCTGTTAAAGGTGGTTATTGCTGTAAGCAACTAATTAGCCTCAACGCATCGTTCATAATTATTCGTGATTATTGTATTTATTTTTTCATGCTATTGTGCTGTGTTTAATTAAATGTAACCATCCAAACGACAAATGATGCTACTATTCTGGGTTCGCCCTTCCGTGCTTTCCTTGTCTTGCGCCATTCTGTGTTTAGGGATACCATATACCATGAATGTTTAAATGTAAAAAAAAGGGTGTCTTATCTGCAACTATAAGTAGCGATTACAGTAGTTACTAGCACCATCAACAACATCAACTCCTCTCCCATGCTCTGACCACAGAAATGCCTCATCAGCCATTTATAAGCAGTCATATTTATACATGGACTGCAAAACTTGCTTTTCCCTCCTAAATTATTGTCAGAGGCACCTTCTGACGAAGTAAATGATGAAATTCACGCCATCGCGAACAAAGATCGTCGTACGATGGGGGGTGAGATTCTTATAAATACATGCATAATATTGTTTTTATAGTCTTCAGTCCAAAGACTAGACGGTTCTTTTCTAAGTTTCACATCCGTACAAGGATACACTCCAGACAAATGCCTACAGAAAATACTTTTAAGGAACTAAATTTATATTAGAAGTTAACGAATTCTCCTTTCTTAGAAATGCTTTTCTTATATCCTTATTTTGACCATCTTCACCTACTTTGCTGCCCCGATTCCTTAACTGATCTCCCAGTTTAAGTGTCTCATTTCTTAATCTAATTCCATCAGTATCACCTACCATTTTTCACTTTTGAGGTTTTTCATGGTATAATCTCTTTTCAAGAAACTGATCATACCGTTCAACTGCTCTTCCAAGTCCTTTGCCGTCTCTGACGGAATTCCAATGTCAGCGGTAAACCGCAAAGTTTTTATCTCTGCTCCCTGGGCACTAATTCCTTTCCTAAACTTCTCCTAGGTTTCCTTTACTGCTTTCTCAACGCATACAGATCGAATAGCTTGGAGCACAGGCTATAAATCTGTCTCATTCCCTTATCAACTAAAGCTTCCCTTTCGTATACTTTGATTCTTATAACTGAAAGTGTGGTTTTTGTAGGAGTTGTAGATAATTTGCATTTCCATATTGTATCTCTGCTACCTCCAGAATTTCGAAAACCCTGTTCCAGTCACCACTGACAAAAGTTTTATATACATCTATAAATGATAAGAGTATGGCCTCGCTGTTACTGCATATCTTCGGAATCCAGAGCGATATTCCCCAGGTCGAACCCAAAAATTTTACGTCTTCCTTTAAATAATTCGTGTCAGTATTTTGCAACCATCACTTATTAAATGATGGTTCGCTAATATTCTCATTTGTTAACAAATATCTTAAACTGGGATTGGAATAATTAGATCCTTCCTGACGAGCTATATTACTCGCCAGATGTAATAGTTTTGTAATCCTATTACAGTAAGTCTTATACCTCGTAGGTACGTCACAAAATTTATATCCGATGTTACTCGGGTCAGCTGTTATTTACCCGCAGAGTCGCGTTATTTGAATACAATATCATGTTGCGCGCAACCGAGACCTTAATTGTGCAGCCCGTAACGCGTACCATAATGTTGAACCATCGCTCCAGACTGACTAGACAGCCGAATTACTCCGCTTCGTAGCGCACTTTTGGTAGGAGCTAAAAGTGCACGAATTGCTTCGTCTGAG
Source organism: Schistocerca cancellata (assembly GCF_023864275.1). Taxonomy (NCBI): domain Eukaryota; kingdom Metazoa; phylum Arthropoda; class Insecta; order Orthoptera; family Acrididae; genus Schistocerca; species Schistocerca cancellata. The sequence goes on along the minus strand of NC_064626.1, from coordinate 386,313,586 downwards.
TATCGTTATTCTAATGTTAATAACAATTCTTATAAAAATAATATTGAAATAAGATGCTAAAAGGCTGCTTCTCAGTGTTTATTCAGCATGACAGACAATAAATCTGAATTATTATATATTAATCAGTCAATCTGACAAAATGGCGTGCTGTTCCCTGCGTCGACAAATTATTCTCCTACTAAACCGGCGCAATTTCTCACAGAATTTGCACTCACTGTTCCATCTGTTGTCTTCCTCTCACACAATTTCTTTTGTCATGCCTCATCTGCTACAATCTCAATCAAAACTGAGGATTGAAGCTCGGGATTGAATCTTAAGGTTCCAAAGCCAGGAATATCACGAAGTCTTAGGGTGTATATAGTATGCTGCTCCTCTTTGGTCTTTATCATCAGCCTCATCATAATCATCAGTATCATCATCATACAATAGTGTCACGTTCATGTAACCATCTTTCTCTGCACTTCACCATCTGTACCTTTTGGTTGTAGTTACTGTGGTTCTTCCCACTGATAACACTTTTTAATGTGGGAGTTGTGAATGTACAGTTCCTCCCCAGGATTTTTCCTTCTAAGACGTTGTTTATGAAGCTGTTATGTAGAATTATGTGTCGGATTAGGTTAGTTTTTCTTGTCTTTATCATTGTAATCAATGTGGCGTATTTTGTTGTTTGCATCACACTTTCTTTTAAAAAATTAAACTACTATGGAGAGACGGAGACAGCGTTATCGGACACCTCTTACTATCCTAGCCTCTTTCTTGACATTTTTGTCCTTCGTAACTTCATAAAATTACTAGGTAGAACAACTGTTCGTAGAATGAGAAAGTTAAGGGTTTTTTGCGGTAGAGAAAAGAAAATGAGTGCGTAGAGCTGGAGAAACAGAAACGTTTTTGCCTGAAATTGTTAATATTTATGTAAAAATGGTGGCAGAAAAAAGGTTCCTGTTATCGAAGTACAATTAGCACAAATATGAAACAGTAGAGTTGTGTGAGTTACAAAGTGGATGAATGCCAGCTAATTTTATGAGAAATTTAACGAATCTGAAGACCTCGTCTATTGACAAAATTAAGGGACAACTTGGTAGTTTTGAGCAACTGCGGAGCAAAGTTTTAGTAAAACATCATAAATAAGATGTTTCAAGTACATGCAGTATGATTGTTCTATTCGGATAAAACAAATACGAGGGCATTCTGAAAGATAATGGCTCCGAATTTTTTATGTGAAAACTCTTAAGGCATTTTTAATAAAAAAAACTTTATTAACATTCTACATCTTTATTCTTCTTCTTCGGCTTCTGCTTTCCGTTTTTATACTCACCGCCTTAGTAGTAGACGCAATTTGTGGCTCGCTTCACACTGACTGTGTCGGTTTTGTGGCGCTTCCGTAATTAGCATCGGATGTAGAGGGATGCTCTTTGGAATGTTACACAATGCTCTATTCGCTTGAGTACTTTGCAGTTAGCTCTTGGTTCATCTTGCGCTTGCCTCTCTAATCGACTTGTGTGTTACAATTTTTCCTTCCAACTTCTGAATAAGAAACTTTTGCTTATTTATGCTCAAAAAAATTTACAAGCTGTATTCGTGTATATAATAACCACGCGCGTCTTTCGATTCGTTACTGAGCTTAGGCCAATTGTTTCTCGTCCAAAACGTGGATCGGTACTCCTCTTGATCTGCAACCTGAAAGCGACAGCCGACGTGAGTGTCTTTGCTAACAGCACGATATCGCCTGCAGCGACTCTCCCTGGCTCGTGGTCATATCGATTGGACCCTAGACGACCGAGAATCCTTCGCCCGGTCAGATGAATCCCGTTTTCGGTTGGTAAGAACTGACGATAACATTATAGCGTGGCGCAGACCCTAGGAAGCCATGGATGTAAGTTGATGACAATGCACTGTGCAAGCTGGTAGTCGCTCCATTATGGTGTAGGCTATGTTTACATGGAATGGTTCAAAAATGGTTCAAATGGCTCTGAGCAGTATGGGACTTAACTTCTGAGGTCATCAGTCCCCTAGAACTTAGAACTACTTAAACCTAACTAACCTAAGATCACACACATCCCTGCCCGAGGCAGGATTCGAACCTGCGACCGTAGCGGTCACGCGGCTCCAGACTGTAGCGCCTAGAACCGCTCGGCCACTCCGGCCGGCTACATGGAATGAACTGGATCCTCTTGTCCAACTGAAACGATCATTGACGGGCAGTGGTTACGTTCGGTTATTTGGAGATAATTTGCAACCATTCATGGACTTGGTGTTCCCAAACAACGGTGGATGACAATGCACCACGTCATCGGACCACAATTGTTCGCAGTTGGTTTGAAGAACGTTCTAAATTGACATACATACTTTGCAAGCCAGCGTAATGTGCGTGAGGAGGGTATCCTGTACCACAACTAGTTGGTTCCTTTCCTGCTCTACTCGGAGGAAGAGCGAGGGAAAAACGAGGGTCTATATGTTTCAGTATGAGCCCTAATTTCTCGTCGCTTACCTTCGTCGTCCATACGTGAAACATATGTTGGCGACAGTGGGGAAATTCTACAGTCAGCTTCAAATGCCATTCTTTAGACTTTCTCTCTAGTGTTATCCAAAATGAATGTCTTCTTCCCGCCAGGAATTCCCATTTGAGCTCACGAAGCACATCCGTAACACTCGCATGCTGGACGAACTTACTGGTGACAAATCTAGCACCACAACTAGTTGGTTCCTTTCCTGCTCTACTCGGAGGAAGAGCGAGGGAAAAACGAGGGTCTATATGTTTCAGTATGAGCCCTAATTTCTCGTCGCTTACCTTCGTCGTCCATACGTGAAACATATGTTGGCGACAGTGGGGAAATTCTACAGTCAGCTTCAAATGCCATTCTTTAGACTTTCTCTCTAGTGTTATCCAAAATGAATGCCTTCTTCCCGCCAGGAATTCCCATTTGAGCTCACGAAGCACATCCGTAACACTCGCATGCTGGACGAACTTACTGGTGACAAATCTAGCAGCTCGCCTCTGAATTACTTGGATGTCTTCTTTCAATCTGACCTCGTGTGGATACCAAACACTCGAGCAGTACTCAAGAATAGGTCGCACTAGCATCATATATGCTGTCTCCTTTAGAGATGAAGCATACTTTTCTATAATTCTCCCAGTAAACCGAAGCAGACCATTCGCCTTCCCTACCATAATCCTCAGGTGCTTGCTCCATTTCATATAGCTTTGGAACGTTCCGCCCAGATATTTGAAAGACGCGACTGTGACAAACAAGACACTACTAATGCTGTATCCGAAAGTTATAGGTTTGCCTTTCCTACTCATGTACATTAACTTACATTTTTCTGCATTAAGTGCCTGCTGCCATTCATCATACCAACTAAAAATTTTATCCAGGTCATCTGCCATCAACCTACAGTCACTTGTCTTCGACACTTTCCTGTACACCACAGCATCATCAGCGAACATCCGCAGATTGCTGTTCACCCTGTCAGCCAGATCATTTATGTATATGGAAAATAGCAACAGTTCTATCACACTTCCCTGGGGCCCCCTGATGTTGATATTGATGTTTCGTTTGTGGGGCGCTCAACCGCACTGTCATCAGCTCACGTACGAAGTCCCAACTTTTTCACAGTCCAATTTTTTTCACAGTTAAATCTAGCCACAGTCACGAATGAAGAGGATGATGATGAAATGATGAGGACAACACAAACACCCAGTCCCCGGGCAGAGAAAATCCGCAACGCGGCCAGGAATCGAACCCTGGTCCCCGCGATCCAGAGGTAACAACGCTAGCCATTAGACCACGAGCTGTGGACCACCCTGATGTTACCCCTGTCCCAGATGAACACTCACCGTCGAGGACAGCAAACTGGGTTCTATGACTTAAGAAGCATTCGAGCCAGTCGAATATCTGGGAGCCTATGCAAGTACCTTCGTTTATAGTCTGCATTGGGGTACCACGTCGAACTCTTTTCGGAATCTAGAAATACGGACTTTATCTATTACCCTTCATCCATAGTTACCAGTATATCATATGAGAAAGGAACAAGCTGGGTTTGGTAAGCGCGGGGCTTTCTAAAGCCGTGCTGATTCGTGGATAGGAGCTTTTCGGTCTCTAGGAAATGTATTACATTCGAACCGAGAATATGTTCTACAATTCTGCAGCGAACCGATGTTAAGCATATTGGCCTTTTACTCTTCTCATATAGAAGAGTCACCTGGGACAATTTACACGAATGCTTTGGCCACCCAGATCACGACATGACACTATCGAGATATGAGTTCGTGCAAAAAGTCCTGTACTGGCAACACTTCCGCAGTTATGGACGGCTGTAGAAGCAGCATGGCTCAATATTTTTGCAGGGGACTACCGACGACTTGCTGAGCCCATACCACGTCGATCTGTCGCACTATACCGGGCAAAGGATGTCTGACATGTGACATCAGGAGATATAACATGACTTTTGTCACTTCAGTATATTTGCGAGTGGAACAGAAAAGTAAATGAATATTAGCGGTATAGAGTAGCCTCCGGCAAGCACCGTACGTTGACTTGGGGAGTATGTACGTAGAATTACAGGGGAAAGGCAAAATAATGTGAACACCTGTACTTACTTGGGAATTGTTAATTAATAAGGTGCTGGACCTCCATTTGACGGGAATACAGCTGCGATTATTCTTGGAATACTGACATTAAATGATTGTATAGTCTACAGTGGAACGTTATGCCACTCTTCGATCAGAAACTCTTCTAACTCCTGTAGTGACGAGGGAGGCGGAAATCTGCTCCGGAGTCTGTGCTCCAGTACTGCCCACAAGGGTTCGGTAATGTTCAAGTCCGGGGACAGTGCTGACCAGATAAGACGCTGCAGTTCAGTTGCATGCTCCTCATACCACGTTTGTACTGTGTTGGCCGTGTGAATGGGTGCATTATCGTCTTGAAATACGGCATGATTGTTGCGAAACAACATTTGAATCATGGGATGCACCTGATCACATAAAATGTTCACGTAACCGTTGGCTGTAACACGGCCTTTGAGAGTAATGACGGGACAAGCAGAATACCATGATATGGCTGCCCACACCATCACGCTTCCGTCTCCATGTTCCGCCGTTGGAATCAAGCAATCAAGATTGTAGGCTTCTTTTGGCCTTCTCCAGTCGTAAACCCGGCTCGATGCTAGAAATAACGAAAATGTTGACTCGTCGGACCACATGACGTGTTTCCATTGATCAGCTGTCCAGGATTTATGCTCCTGACACCATGTTTTACCCTTCTTTGCGATGGTTGTCGGCCGGCCGTGGTGGCCGAGCGGTTCTAGGCGCTACAGTCCGGAACCGCGCGACCACTGCGGTCGGGTTCGGATCCGGCCTCGGTCATGGATGTGTGTGATGTCCTTAGGTTAGTTAGGTTTAAGTAGTTCTAAGTTGTAGGGGACTGATGACCTCAGAAGTTAAGTCCCATAGTGCTCAGAGCCATTTGAACCATTTGAACGTTGTTTGTCGTCACTAATGGTTTCGGTATAGCAGCTTGTCCATCAATATTCGCTTTATGGAATTCTTGGCGGACAGTGTCGATAGATACGGGACGTCGGAGATGGCTATTGAACTCTGCAGTCACTTTAGCCGAAGCAGTTTCGTGTTGTTTTGACGCAATTCGTCATAGCGAACGACGATCTCTGTCAGTTTTGATTGGCGCCCACTATTACGTTTACACGATGATATCTTTTCCTGTTTTGTGTAGGCTACCATGACTGTTGAAACAGTTGCTCTTGAAATATTCAATAAGTTTGCTGTCTTGGTTACTGATGCTGCAGCTAATCGGGTCCCCACAATCTGCCCTCTTTGGAACTCTGTTAGGTCTTTCATTGCACGTCGACTTCGGGCTCTGAATGCAGACACGAAGTGTACATTACTCGTAAACAAAGTGCGCTGATGTCTAGGTCGTACTTAACACGCACTGTCCAATGAGACAGGTGCTTACCTGCGTTGTTGACCGTTAAACACAACCATTCCATTACTACCACTGTTCACAGTACTTTGCCTATGCCCTGTCTACATCTACATCTACATGATTAGTCTGCTATTCACAATGAAGTGCCTGGCAGAGGGTTCAATGAACCACCTTCATGCTGTCTCTATACCATTCCACTCTCTAACGGCACGCGCGAAAAACGAGCACTTCAATATTTCCGTACGAGCCCTGATTTCTCTTATTTTATCGTGATGATCATTTCTCCGTACGTAGGTGGGTACCAACAGAATGTTTTCGCAATCGGAGGAGAAAACTGGTGATTGAAATTTCATGAGAAGATGCCGTCGCAACTAAAAACGCCTTTGTTTTAATGATTGCCACTCCAATTCACGTATCATGTCTGTGACACTATCTCCCCTATTTCGCGATAATACAAAACGAGCTGTCCTTCTTTGTACTTTTTCGATGTCATCCGTCAGCCCCATCTGATGCGGATCCCGCACTACACAGCAATACTCCAGAATATGGCGGACAAGCGTAGTGTAAGCAGTCTCTTTAGTAGACCTGTTGCACCTTCTAAGTGTTCTGCCAATGAATCGCAGTCTCTGATTTGCTCTACCCACAATATTATCTATATGATCGTTCCAGTTTAGGTTATTTGTAATTGTAATCCCTAAGCATTTAGTTGAATTTAGAGCACTCAGATTTGTGTGACTTATCGCGTAATCGAAATTTAGCTGATTTCTTATAGTACTCATGTGAATAACTTGACACTTTTCTTTATTCAGGGTCAATTGCCACTTTTCGCACCATACAATGTCTTATCTAAACAATTTGGCAAGTCGTTTTGATCATCTGATGACTTTACAAGACGATAAATGACAGCATCATCTGCAAACAATCTAAGACGCCTACTCAGATTGTCTCCTATGTCGTTAATATACCGGGTGATCAAAAAGTCAGTATAAATTTGAAAGCTGAATAAATCACGGAATAATGTAGATAGAGAGGTACAAATTGACACACATGCTTGGAATGACATGGGGTTTTATTATAACAAAAAAAAATACAAAAGTTCAAAAAATAAAAAATGTCCGACAGATGGCGCTTCATCTGATCAGAATAGCAATAATTAGCATAACAAAGTAAGACAAAGCAAAGATGATGTTCTTTACAGTGTAAGTAGGCTGTTTATATTTTCTTATTGGCAACGTTACGTAGCGCTCTGTATGAAAATCACTGACTGTGCTGTGTGCAGTCTGTGGCTCGTTTGCATTGTTGTCTGCCATTGTAGTGTTGGGCAGCGGCAGCTGGATGTGAACAGCGCGTAGCGTTGCGCAGTTGGAGGTGAGCCGCCAGCAGTGGTGGATGTGGGGAGAGAGATGGCGGAGTTTTGAAATTACATATATTATGACTGTTGATGATATTAAGGTAAATACATTGTTTGTTCTCTATTAAAATCTTTCATTTGCTAACTATCCCTATCAGTAGTTAGTGCCTTCCATAGTTTGAATCTTTTATTTAGCTGGCAGTAGTGGCGCTCGCTGTATTGCAGCAGTTCGAGTAAGGAAGATTTTTGGTGAGGTAAGTGATTTGTGAAACGTATAGGTTAATGTTAGTCAGGGCCATTCTTTTGTAGGGATTTTTGAAAGTCAGATTGCGTTGCGCTAAAAATATTGTGTCAGTTTAAGTCCTGTATAAATTGTTCTAAGGGGACGTTTCATATGTCGACCCTTAGCCAAGGATATCTCTCTGGAATATTCTGATTTTTTCTTGTAATTTGTGTAATTAGTGTAGATTTTGTTTATTGCTAGCGCGTAGTTGTAGAGAGAAACTCCTTTGTAGTTGCAGCCTTTCATTGTTGTAGAGTAAAACAGGTGTGGCACGCATGTAAATTTGCACCAAGTATTTCGCAGCTGCAATTAACTACATATTTTTTTCAGTGCTATGTTAATGTGTTCTCTTATTTTTGCTCTTCGAATTGTGCTTTTCTGTGTTGTCATGTGAAATATTGTGACAATAATGGCGTGTGAAAAACGTAATACTAGGCTCCAAAGTAAACAGAGAAATGACAGTGAAGACGAAAGTAGTGTGTTAGCGCCACCATGTAATGAATTAACTAAAGTTCAACATAGTAATTTGGTAACTGTGCATAGGGAAATGGAGCGGGCGGCAAACAATGGCGTAGGTAGTGAAACAATTAGTGAACAGGGAAGCATAATCGATCGATCGCTCGGCAACAGCTCGCCTCAGGAATCCGAAATGATAGGACACAATTTTGCAAATACTGTAGATTCACGTTTTGCGTCCTCACCGTTTTCTCAAATAAGTCAAGATACATTTTCTGCTTGTCAAAATGTGAATGTTGCTGGTGCAAATGCACTGCCGAAAAGCGTAGAGGAACAGATTCCAGACACTAATGCATTGTTATTACAATTAATGCAACAAATGGGACAAAATCTTCAAAAGTTAGACACAATGGAACAAAATCTTCAAAAGTTAAACACAATGGAACAAAATCAGAGACAAACACAGCAACAGTTAGACACAATGGAACAAAATCAGAGACAAACACAGCAAAAACTTCAAAAGTTAGACACCACACTTGAACAAACACGTGAAGATTTAACTACTGAGATACATAACATTGAATCGAAATGTCAAAAAGTCTGTAATGACGTAAAAACACAAATTTGTGAGCATTTTCAACCTATTTTTTTCGCGTCATGAAAATGCATTACAGAATCACGAAGCAGCCATAAAAGAACTGCAAACCATTGTTCATGAAAATCATGAGACCTTGTGAGCTAAAATTGACTCAGTTGCATCTACCAATTCGGTTACGCAACTTGCAAAAACTCAAGAAAACTTAAAGGACACAGTAGATACTCTGAAAATTGGTTCAGAAAGACACATGGAGGACATTAGTTCATTATCAGAGAAAGTAGTTGAACTTTCGGATCAGCTAAATAATTTATCTACGAAGGTAGATGATAATCTGAATGACACAAAACCGGTAGTCTTCACTGACACAGAAGAGTATGAGCAAATTAGAAAATTCAAACAAAATCAAAATCAAATCAATACACAGTACAAAAGAGAAATCCGTGAAGTACAAGATCAGTTGACGCAGGTAATACAAGAATTACATATTTCAGAGGACAATCGCGCTCCAGTACGGGAAGAGGGACATAGAAATACGGAACAACCACAAAATAATAACACAGGACACTTCGAAAATTATGAAAGAAATTGGCAAGGCGCATTGGATTTTGAGATGGAACCGCCGAAACGAAGTAACAATGAGCGATGTGCGACTCGCCGACACGATGATTTCGACTATAAGCTGTTCATTACTACACGTAAATTCAAAACATTTAAGAATTCTGGCAACGACATTCATCCACAAGCGTGGCTCCATCAATTCTCTCATTGTTTTCGTCCCAACTGGTCAGTGGAGCACAGGTTAGAATTTATGTGTGGCTACTTGGAGAATGAACCAGCTGTAAGAATGCGATCGGTCATTCACGATTGTCACAGTGAAGGAGAATTTTACACAAGACCGAGTAAAACATAGCATCATAATGATGAAACGTTTCGAACAATCTGAATTTTCCAGTCTTGTGAAATATTTTCAAGACATGTTGCATAAGAATCAGTATCTTTCAAACCCATGCAGCCCCTCAGAACTCATCCGCATTTGCTTAATCAAACTGCCTGAACATTTGAGACATATTATTTTAGCAGGACGTTGCAAAGACGACATTGAAGCTTTTCAGGGACTCTTACAAGAATTAGAAATTGACACAGACAGTCGCGGGATGCGAAAACAGGAAAACAATCACTACAGGTCACATCCGTCACAATTCCGTGACGACAGAAACACTAACTGGACACGAAAATTCTATTCTTACAACGTAAATCGTGACCAAAAGAGACACCACCCGTATGACAACCACTGGCAGAGTAATAGTTACAGAGAGAGATCGCATTTCCGTAGTAATGAATATGACAGAGACACTCATAGAAACAGACAATTTGGCAACCAGAACAATTATTATCACAGGAGACTTCAGACGCAACAGTTCAACACGCAGTTACGATTCCGGGAGAAATTCTCCACCACATGACCGACAAACAGGAAACTATGTAAACTACCGACAAAACGACAGACCTGAATTTCGTCAGAACTCACGAGATTCAAACAGAGCAGGGCCCTCTCGGCAAGGCGAATTTGTAGAAGTTAGGTCTCCAAATCCCAATAACGACGCGCGCCAACAATGAGATAGCAGACAATGACTCGCACCGCAGGCAGCCACCTGCGCCGGCTGACTCAGGAAAATATAGCATACACGCTAACCTTGAAAAAAAATTTCAGCATTCCTTACCGATGTATACCACATGATAATTGCGTTAAAGTTGACACTCTGCATACTAGGAAGAGCAAAGGGTTACACCACATTTCACATGTAAAACCGTTTATTGGAAGATAATCTGATTTTTAACTTTGTCTTTGCCATAAAACATTTCACTTCACGTTACTAGTATGCTTTAGAAACTGTTACCATGCAACAATGTTTGAAGTTAAATGTCCAGTCAAGAACCTAGGGAACTTAGACAAGTAATTACGAATGCATTGTTATTGTGAACAGACATCACACTGTTATTGTGTGTGTACATTCTTGCTCGTTAGTTGCACGATTACGTAACGACTATCAGGCTTACATACTTAGAACATATACTGCCAATGAGATTTTAATGAAACATTTTGGTTTACTTGAAAATAAATTCTGGATTTAAAGTACTTTCTGAGAGATACCAGATGACACAGTGGTTAGTTTATGTGACAGCTACACGATTATATCACGACGTTACTAATGAGTGACAATTTACAATGTTGCTTTTGCGGTGTATCTGTTTTATATCTGCACAGTTTTTCTGAATTCTTCTGGAAAGTAAAACATGTTTAATAGTAACTTTTGTGGTATAGCTACAATGAGACAGCCTTTTCTATAGCACAACAATACGTTACAGCACAGTAATTTCTTCATCACAACAATAAGCGTAATAACTAAGATATCTATACGCAAAGCATTTCACTTTTGTGTATCATGAGGTAAGTACATTGACTTCTGCAGAACTTAGCTTTCGGAGGACGATAACTACGACACTTCCACAGAGATTATCCTACAACAAGATGCACAGTTTAGCGCTACAGTACACGTATTTGAGTGATTAATTTTGTACTTAAAACATTTATTTTTAAAGATATTTGAAGTACAATGGTACAAAGGTTTTCCGTGATACATTTCATTCCATTGCTGTAACCTGTAACACCTGAAGGTATAATTACATTAATCCTCAGGGGGGTACACGCCTACTTTGTGTACCATGTGTTTGGCATACACAAGGAGCCCTAGCTAATATGGTATTTGCTTATACAACTTCACACATCGGTACCATATTTCCCTAACACACAAATTACACAGCTATCTGATCATTTAACTGAGAGATAAACATTTTTTTTTCTACATCAGTGACACATGTTTACACAAATACACAGTTGGATAACTTCACACTTACAAAATTGTATTTTGTCTGTACTGTGTGAACTCTTCATATTTTTTTGGAACCATTGTGATATTATGAGAGCTTTGAATGGTATATTTGGTATGGGATCACGATTTTTAAAGTACGTTTGAGGCAGATGACACTTTTAACATGAGCAGAGAATTTTTTTTAATTATTGGAGGAAGCTACGACGATTTTGAGATTTGACTGAGGTGTTATGATGTTATTATTACGACGACGATGTGTATTATGCTGCTGAGGTATGTTTATGATTAATAGGCTGAGGCTATATGAGTTATTTGATTATGCTACATATTTATAATGATGAAATATTGAAGAATGTCGACGAATATGTATATGTGTAACAACGTAAGGAATAAGGAGTAGCGGTTAGGCACTCTGATTTGTGAAGAAGGATGTTGGAAACCAAGAATCGTACTTTAAGAGTTATGAAATGTGTGTAAATATGTGAAGGTATCACAATGCTGGCGAAAATTTTTTGGACACTGTTATATTCATAAGATTTTGTTTCTACACATTTGCAATGCAAATTCTCGACCCGTGAAATTCTGTATATGAGACTGTTACTGTAGCGGAAACTGCTGTCGTAAATATTTCCGTAAGAAAGTTAAGTGACCACCTGCACGTAATACGTCGTGGGCACCCAGCTGTGTCAGACGCCTGGAGAACAAGTCATTAGTGAGTGCCTCGTCAGAGGCACAGGTAGAAAAAAAGAAAGGGGAGGCCATTTCCTCGCTATTGACATTTTCTTGTTGAAAGTATACTGTGGAGCTCGTAATTTATGATATTTACTAAAATGCCTAATGAAATGATTAGAAACATTTTACATCTATTGTCTTTGTAGTTGAGAGATTGCTCATTTTGTTTAATATCTGGTTTCCAGCTGTGTTGCAGCATTAGTTTTATAAAATAAACTTAGATGCATTTGCTAATGTGAACACTTTCTGTCAACAGATCTATTAAATAATTATTTTATGATCCACATTCTTCGAAAAAGGAGCTCTTGGAATGGAAAGAACAATAAGAAGGGACTGATAACAATAACTGCATATATAATTTTCTTTTCAAGTACTTGGTAATTTTTTGTAGAATTAGTTTTTGTGGTGCACCACTTTAATTACATAGACATTAAGATGTGAATAGACATTTCCCTTATCTGCATTGTTGTCTTTAGTGTAATGTTTTTTTCTGCTTGAGCTTTGTCATGTTTAGGTATAAGTTACTGCTGTTTGCCAGGCATAGTGTTACTGAATTGACTTTGTGTTACTCTGTTAAGCTAGTTTTACTACTGATTTATTTTTCTTGTTGCAGCACATTGGCTCATATTAGTTGTAATGTTGCATTGCTTGGTAATTTAGATTTACTGTAGCTTGCTTTGCAATTTTCAATTTTTTTTGTCATTGCTGTTTGCGTTAATTGTTTTGTGCTGCTGCATTGCGTCGTCCCTTAGTTTAGCATCTGAGCTCAGTAGATTTAAGTTAGCTTAAGAGGGGGGTAGCCTATAAGACAATGAGTTGCGATGAATTTGAAGAAATGCACTGAGAGGTTATACGAGAAAAATACAGAAAGCATGTTTAGATAGGATTTTTTTGGTGGAAGCAAAGGTTGAAATAAGACGAACGATCTATGGAATGAAGTTTTGGGTTGGACTGCAGTACCAAATGTTACACTGGAAACAAACCCTGTCCTTTCCTTTTGTGTTATCCCACTATGTGTTTGTGTACCCTTGTGTATTTGTTTTCTTCCTGTCTCTGTGTAGTTTCATAGAATTTTTTCTTCTTCTAATACTAAGCTACATTCACTACGATGAGGAATACTGTTCTCCTCAAATATAATTTGCATTAATAATATGTTATTTACCTTGTAAGGATGCTTAGACATTATTTATTCTGTTTTATTTTAATGCTCATGTGTAAAGTTGATGTTTCAAAAGTTATTCTGATCTTTTATGTATTTACTTATATGTCATAATTCCTGTAACACCGATGTATATGTTTATTTCTGTTCTGTTGTAAAGCCTGTACTACAAATGTTATCTGTATTGTTATGTTCTTTAATGATGTATTTTGTACCTTTCTTATTGTATTCTTATGTTATAAAATTGTAATTGACACCAGTTCATCAAATTAAGTAACTTGTAAGTTACATTTCACTGCACACGTTTCTGTTGGTCATAGTATATGGACAATATGTGAGAAGTTGGGACTGTTAGTGTTTGCACGTGTGTTGATAATTCAGCAAGGGACTGGATACCAGCATTGCTGGTTCTAAGGACAATTCCAAAAATTTCCTGAGTGGACAAGTGGTGGTTTATGGGGTTGCTATATTGTCTGCAAGATATCTAAGGACAATTCCAAAAACTTTGTGCATGCACAAGTGGTGGTTTATGGACTTGCTATCTTCTCTGCAAGACTCTTCGATGGTGATTGTGCACCTGCACAGTGACAGCAAATGGCTGCTGGCCATCTCTACATGGACTACAGTGGGTCTGCACCTCTGGTGGCACACCAATACCGTAATCTCTACCAGGACTACAGTGGGTCTACTCTGTGATGACATACCTACCAATATTCTTCAAAACGTCGAATGACTCTGCTGTGGGTTTTCTCTGTTGTGGCCCATTACCTGTCTGCATGTCAAGAGTCATCACTGTCTTTCCATTGGAAGGACAACACTACTTCTTCAAGACTGCATGGAAATCCACTACTTCCGTGTGCATTGTCTTTTACTGCTCAGACTTTGAAAAAAAAAACATTGAAATTTTACTGCGATGAACAATCTGGACTGTCTTTATGCACTGTGAGAAAATTTTAGCTTTCGACCAACATTGTATAAATAAGTGTGTGCATTTGATATCTTTGTTATTGTAATTATGAAATTTTTTTCTCAAATCATTATTGGCCACTGCCCAAAACAATTTGTAAAATTTTTTGTGGGGAGCATGGGGGCTATGTAAGTAGGCTGTTTATATTTTCTTATTGGCAACGTTACGTAGCGCTCTGTATGAAAATCACTGGCTGTGCTGTGTGCAGTCTGTGGCTAGTTTGCATTGTTGTCTGCCATTGTAGTGTTGGGCAGCGGCAGCTGGATGTGAACAGCGCATAGCATTGCGCAGTTGGAGGTGAGCCGCCAGTAGTGGTGGATGTGGGGAGAGAGATGGCGGAGTTTTGAAATTACATATATTATGACTGTTGATGATATTAAGGTAAATACATTGTTTGTTCTCTATTAAAATCTTTCATTTGCTAACTATCCCTATCAGTAGTTAGTGCCTTCCGTAGTTTGAATCTTTTATTTAGCTGGCAGTAGTGGCGCTCGCTGTATTGCAGTAGTTCGAGTAAGGATGATTTTTGGTGAGGTAAGTGATTTGTGAAACGTATAGGTTAATGTTAGTCAGGGCCATTCTTTTGTAGGGATTTTTGAAAGTCAGATTGCGTTGCGCTAAAAACGTTGTGTCAGTTTAAGCACAGTCGTGTATAATTTTTATAAGGGGACGTTTCAACAGGAAATGCTCAATATGTGCATCATCATTCCTCAACAATAGCTGTAGTCGAGGAATAATGTCGTGAACAGCACTGTAAAGCATGTCCGGAGTTATGGTGAGGCATTGGCGTTGGATGTTGTCTTTCAGCATCCCAAGAGATGTCGGTCGATCACGATACGCTTGCGACTTCAGGTAACCCCAAAGCCAATAATCACACGGACTGAGGTCTGGGGACGTGGGAGGCCAAGCATGACGAAAGTGGCGGCTGAGCACACGATCATCACCAAACGACGCGCGCAAGAGATCTTTCACGCATCTAGCAATATGGGGTGGAGCGCCATCCTGCATAAACATCGTACGTTCCAGCAGGTGTTTATCAGCCAGGCTGGGGAGAATGCGATTCTGTAACATATCGGCGTACCTCTCACTCGCCACCGTAGCAGTTTTGCTGTCTAGCGCCATCTGTCGGACATTTTGTGAACTTTTCTTTTTGTTCTAATATAACGCCATGTCATTCCAAGTACGTGTGTCAATTTTTACCTCTCTGTCTACATTATTCCGTGGTTTATTAAGTTTCCAAATTTATACTGACTTTTTGATCACCCGATAGATCAGGAACATTAGAGGGCCTATAACACTTCCTTTGGGAACCCCGGATGACTTTCCATCTAGTACTACGAACTGTGATCTTTCTGACAGGAAATCACGGATCCAGTCGCACAACTGAGGCGATACTCCGTAGGCACGCAGTTTGATTAGAAGACGCTTGTGAGGAACGGTGTGGAAACGCTTCTGGAAATCTAGACGGAGAACGCCGTGTCGTCAGCTGGGAAGCGGGGTGTCGGCGTCGCACCCTGTGGGCCGCTGTTGCGTGGGAATCTGGCGGCTTCGCGGCGGCTCTGCAGGTCGCCCCGTGGCGCTGCGTCACACGGCGCGCAGGCAGCCGGTGTTGTCCGCGCCCGCATGCGGCTGCCAGCCGCTAACCTCCAGCCGCTAGCCGCCGGCCGGTCGGCGCTCGGTGCCCGGTGCCGCCTATCGATTGGTGGTTTGCACTCGGCCGTCGCTAACTCATTTACGCACGCAAATGCGCATTAGGCTGTTTGCTGCGCCGCTGCTGCCGGTCAGCGACAACTGCAGGTGGCGGCACACATCAAAGGGCTCGGGCCTCCTCTCCTCTCCTCTCCTCGCGCATTCCCGGCCGCTAATTTATTCTTTTTGTCTCGCCGACTGTCCGCCAGGTGGTTTTTTTTTTTTTTTTAGCGAAGTAATACGCACACACATTACGGCGGTCCGAAATTCAAATCGCATTAGGAGCTGCTCTGGCGAGATGGCGTTTGCAAATTCGCTCGGTTCGCGCTGCTGCGTCCTTTGTCGCTTTGGGGTCGCGCCGCGGTCCTGCCTTATTAATATTTAATTGTTTACCAATTACCGGCTGCGTGTGGCGCGCGGGGCCTCTCAAAAAACAGTGCCGCGCATAAATTATGCATCTGGTTCGGCGTGTGCCGAAATGCCGATGACAATCGCGGCGCGCGCGTGTCGGCGGCGCGGCGCTGCGGGCCATTTGGGCGGCCCGGATTCGCTGTTTAAATTTGCCAGAGGCGGAGTGCGCTGCTTTCAGGCGCCCGCCCGCGTTTTGATAGCATTTCGTGGCCTGACGTCGCACGTACCTACATTTGTTGTCAGTGTCCATGGGGACGATTGTCTGTTCCGCCAATAGACTGCACAAAGCGCTTTTCGTATTGTCACACCAGGTCCATCTCTTTGGTAGAATGTTGAATGTCCTCTTCTTTCCAGCTATTGTCCTATATGCGTGAGTTTCCGGTTTGGTGCTCTATCCTCCTTAACCCTAGCAATACCAACCCATTGTGCATAAAGTATATTACCAGGGTGGGGGGGGGGGGGGACTTCTTGCCCACCCTCGAAAAAAATTTTAAACATCAAATTTGGTTCACTGTTGTTTGCTAATAGTAAGATCATACTTTCTAAAGAGGTAAGTAGTATGTTTTAGCACAATCTTAACAAAATCAAAGACCGAGCGTGGTGGCGCAGTGGTTAAACACTGGACTCGCATTCGGGAGGACGGCGGTTCAATCCCGCATCCGGCCATCCTGATTCAGGTTTTCCGTGATTTCCCTAAATCACTCCAGCCAAATGCCGGAATGGTTCCTTTGAAAGGGCACGGCCGACTTCCTTCCCCTTCTTTGCCTAATCCAATGAGATCGATGACCTCGCTGTTGGTCTCCTTCCCCAAACAACTCAACCCAACCCAAAATCAAAGAACTCTACAGTGGAGCGGGAGAAGGCAGTGTAGGATGGGGGGAAGGGTATGAGCGGGGGGTACTTTACCACTTTACCTCCACCTCAAAAAAAAAAAAGAGAAAAAGCAGAAAAGCTATGAAATTTCAAATTTCGTTAATTGTTGTTGACTTTTAGCCACAACATACTTCGTAAAGAGATATTGATGTGTAAGTAACGTCCTGAAACTGAAAATACAGACATCTACTAAAAAAACTTAAATTTTTGGATTAGGTATAAGTAAAAATTTAAACGTTTTGGAATTCGATAGAAGAATTCATTAAAAAGTATTCTGACTAGATCACATTTTAGAAGGTAGGCAGAAAGTAACCCCCCAGTAATGCTAGGGTTATCAGCACTTGTGGATAGGTACATGGCAGGAGGAGACTGAGACTTCCGGTAGACACTCGACGCTGTCCCATAGCGAACGAGATAGTACTGTATGGAAAATCAAATTGAAAGGTGCCAATCAGTCCAGATTTCATATATTTTCATGGTTTTATCAAGTTCTGCAGAATGTCTTTTCTCTCACACTTTTTGCATCTCACAGGCGAAGGTCACGCTCGGAATCGAAATTGAATGTGTTTTATTCTCATTTGTTATTGCATTTGATATTCAACAGTCTATCTACCTATAACAACTTGCCATAAACATGGTCGATCGCTGGATCGAGTGAATATGGGGTAATTGCAACCAATGTGGTACGGAGAATTCAGGTGGACTTTCTTGATTCAGCTTTGTAGCGGTAGTCTGGGAACGGCTGTTTGGTTTATCTTTCAGAGTTGGCTTGAGGCGTCACTCACGCAGAGCGTTCGCGCGTTATCTGCTCAGATTTTTGGTATGGGCGCCCTCGCGATTGGCTACTTCAGACCCAAGCGAGGGGCAAGTTTGTTCAAACTTTAGACGTTGAACGGATGGAAAATTTTGAGGTCAAGTAAACAAGCGTTGTCTCTCCTGTCTTCTTACTGGAGGAGGCGTCCAGCTCCACTCAAAACTTCCTCTTCCTGACGGACCATTTCGCGTCTTCCAAGTTTTTCCGGTCTATGAGCACGGAGACGAGCCAAGTTGCATTTTGTACAGAAGTTAATCACACGCAGTAGAGTCTATTCTTACAGGACTCGCTCAGCTGGGCTCTGAGTGTGATGTGCCGCTCCTGTGCGCACATAGACGGCGATTTTGGATTTGAGTTAGTTCAGATTTATCGAGTTAGAAACTTTCTGTACGTGTAAAGCCATTTCATAGAAGCGTTATGAGGGTCTGGCAAGTGGTAAATTGTGCTCTCATTTAACGAAATTGAAATCTACATCTACATCTACATTTATACTCCGCAAGCCACCCAACAGTGTGTGGCGGAGGGCACTTTACGTGCCACTGTCATTACCTCCCTTTCCTGTTCCAGTCACGTATGGTTCGCGGGAAGAACGACTGTCTGAAAGCCTCCGTGCGCGCTCTAATCTCTCTAATTTTACATTCGTGATCTCCTCGGGAGGCATAAGTAGGGGGAAGCAATATATTCGATACCTCATCCAGAAACGCACCCTCTCGAAACCTGGACAGCAAGCTACACCGCGATGCACAGCGCCTCTCTTGCAGTGTCTGCCACTTGAGTTTGTTAAACATCTCCGTAACGCTATCACGGTTACCAAATAACCCTGTGACGAAACGCGCCGCTCTTCTTTGGCTCTTCTCTATCTCCTCCGTCAACCTGATCTGGTACGGATCCCACACTGATGAGCAATACTCAAGTATAGGTCGAACGAGTGTTTTGTAAGCCACCTCCTTTGTTGATGGACTACATTTTCTAAGGACTCTCCCAATGAATCTCAACCCTCAACCTGGTACTCGCCTTACCAACAATTAATTTTATATAATCATTCCACTTCAAGTCGTTCCGCACGCATATTCCCAGATATTTTACAGAAGTAACTGCTACCAGTGTTTGTTCCGCTATCATATAATCATACAATAATGGATCCTTCTTTCTATGTATTCGCAATACATTACATTTGTCTATGTTAAGGGTCAGTTGCCACTCCCTGCACCAAGTGCCTATCCGCTGCAGATCTTCCTTTATTTCGCTACAATTTTCTAATGCTGCAACTTCTCTGTATACTACAGCATCATCCGCGAAAAGCCGCATGGAACTTCCGACACTATCTACTAGGTCATTTATATATATTGTGAAAAGCAATGGTCCCATAACACTCCCCTGTGGCACGCCAGAGGTTACTTTAACGTCTGTAGACGTCTCTCCATTGATAACAACATGCTGTGTTCTGTTTGCTAAAAACTCTTAATCCAGCCACACAGCTGGTCTGATATTCCGTACGCTCTTACTTTGTTTATCAGGCGACAGTGCGGAACTGTATCGAACGCCTTCCGGAAGTCAAGAAAAATAGCATCTACCTGGGAGCCTGTATCTAATATTTTCTGGGTCTCATGAACAAATAAAGCGAGTTGGGTCTCACACGATCGCTGTTTCCGGAATCCATGTTGATTCCTACATAGTGGATTCAGGGTTTCCAAAAACGACATGATACGCGAGCAAAAAACATGTTCTAAAATTCTACAACAGATCGACGTCAGGGATATAGTTCTATAGTTTTGCGCATCTGTTCGACGACCCTTCTTGAAGACTGGGACTACCTGTGCTCTTTTCCAATCATTTGGAACCTTCCGTTCCTCTAGTGACTTGCGGTACACGGCTGTTAGAAGGGGGGCAAGTTCTTTCGCGTTCTCTGTGTAGAATCGAATTGGTATCCCGTCAGGTCCAGTGGACTTTCCTCTGTTGAGTGATTCCAGTTGCTTTTCTATTCCTTGGACACTTATTTCGATGTCAGCCATTTTTTCGTTTGTGCGAGGATTTAGAGAAGGAACTGCAGTGCGGTCTTCCTCTGTGAAACAGCTTTGGAAAAAGGTGTTTAGTATTTCAGCTTTACGCGTGTCATCCTCTGTTTCAATGCCATCATCATCCCGGAGTGTCTGGATATGCTGTTTCGAGCCACTTACTGATTTAACGTAAGACCAGAACTTCCTAGGATTTTCTGTCAAGTCGGTACATAGAATTTTACTTTCGAATTCACTGAACGCTTCACGCATAGCCCTCCTTACGCTAACTTTGACATCGTTTAGCTTCTGTTTGTCTGAGAGGTTTTGGCTGCGTTTAAACTTGGAGTGAAGCTCTCTTTGCTTTCGCAGTAGTTTCCTAACTTTGTTGTTGTACCACGGTGGGTTTTTCCCGTCCCTCACAGTTTTACTCGGCACGTACCTGTCTAAAACGCATTTTACGATTGCCTTGAACTTTTTCCATAAACACTCAACATTGTCAGTGTCGGAACAGAAATTTTCGTTTTGATCTGTTAGGTAGTCTGAAATCTGCCTTCTATTACTCTTGCTAAACAGATAAACCTTCCTCCCTTTTTTTATATTCCTATTAACTTCCATATTCAGGGATGCTGCAACGGCCTTATGATCACTGATTCCCTGTTCTGCACATACAGAGTCGAAAAGTTCGCGTCTGTTTGTTATTAGTAGGTCCACGATGTTATCTCCAGCTCTGTTTAATTGCTCGAGGTAATTTTCGGATAGTGCACTCAGTATAATGTCACTCGATGCTCTGTCCCTACCACCCGTTCTAAACATCTGAGTGTCCCAGTCTATATCTGGTAAATTGAAATCTCCACCTAAGACTATAACATGCTGAGAAAATTTATGTGAAATGTATTCCAAATTTTCTCTCAGTTGTTCTGCCACTAATGCTGCTGAGTCGGGAGGTCGGTAAAAGGAGCCAATTATTAACGTAGCTCGGTTGTTGAGTGTAATCTCCACCCATAATAATTCACAGGAACTATCCACTCCTACTTCACTACAGGATAAACTACTACTAACAGCGACGAACACTCCACCACCGGTTGAATGCAATCCATCCTTTCTACACACCGTCTGTACCTTTGTAAAAATTTCAGCAGAATTTATCTCTGGCTTCAGCCAGCTTTCTGTATCTATAACGATTTCAGCTTCGGTGCTTTCTATCAGCGCTTGAAATTCCGGTACTTTACCAACGCAGCTTCGACAGTTCACAATTACAATACCGATTGCTGCTTGGTCCCCGCATGTCCTGACTTTGCCCCGCACCCGTTGAGGTTGTTGCCCTTTCTGTACTTGCCCAAGGCCATCTAACCTAAAAAACCGCCCAGCCCACGCCACACAACCCCTGCTACCCGTGTAGTCGCTTGTTGCGTGTAGTGGACTCCTGACCTATCCAGCGGAACCCGAAATCCCACCACCCTATGGCGCAAGTCGAGGAATCTGCAGCCCACACTGTCGCAGAACCGTCTCAGCCTCTGATTCAGACCCTCCACTCGGCTCTGTACCAAAGGTCCACAGTCAGTCCTGTCGACGATGCTGCAGATGGTGAGCTCTGCTTTCATCCCGCTAGGGGGACTGGCAGTCTTCACCAAATCAGATAGCCGCCGGAAGCCAGAGAGGATTTCCTCCGATCCATAGCGACACAAATCATTGGTGCCGACATGAGCGACCACCTGCAGATGGGTGCACCCTGTACCCTTCATGGCATCCGGAAGGACCCTTTCCACATCTGGAATGACTCCCCCCGGTATGCACACGGAGTGCACATTGGTTTTCTTCCCCTCTCTTGCTGTCATATTCCTAAGGGGCCCCATTACGCGCCTCACGTTGGAGCTCCCAACTACCAGTAAGCCCACCCTCTGCGACCGCCCGGATCTTGCAGACTGAGGGGCAACCTCTGGAACAGGACAAGCAGCCATGTCAGGCCGAAGATCAGTTTCAGCCTGAGACAGAGCCTGAAACCGGTTCGTCAGACAAACTGGAGAGGCCTTCCGTTCAGCCCTCCGGAATGTCTTTCGCCCCCTGCCACATCTTGAGACGACCTCCCACTCTACCACAGGTGAGAGATCAGCCTCAATGCGGGCAGTATCTCGGGCAACCAGAGTCGTAGTTCGATCGTGGGACGAGCTGGCCGTCCCCGACAAACCCCCATTCGGACCCCCACAGTGATGCCCATTGGCAACAGCCTCAAGCTGTGTGACCAAAGCCAACACTGCCTGAAGCTGGGAGCGAAGGGATGCCAACTCAGCCTGCATCCGAACACAGCAGTTGCAGTCCCTATCCATGCTAAAAACTGTTGTGCAAAGAACGTCTGAACTGATCTACAGAGAGCGCAAACAAATCGACACAAAATTTAAACGGTTATTAAAATACAAGATTGCCTAGTAAATGCAGTAATGCTGCTACTTGCGCACTGCTGACACACTGCTCGGCGGCGGAAGGAGACTACGCGATTTTACACTATTCAGGTACTAAAACGCGATGCTACAACTCTCAAATACTATAATACGCCCGAAATTTATGAATTAGACAATGAAAGTACCAAAAACACGCAAAGAAATTAAGAATTAAACTATGTAACAAATGAGTGAGCTAGGAGTATACGACTTGCTGCTGCAGCTGCTTATCCAACGGCGGCAGGGAGCACACTGCGGTAGAACTTGCTCTTTACTCGCTCATGATTTACTGCAAGCATCATGATTTCGACTGAGTTTCGTTCTCTTTTCACTGCGAGGCACAAGACAGTTTTGTCGGCACAAAGACTACTGGAAAATGGTGAACTTTACCTTTGGTTTCTCTGAGAATATTTGTCTTTGTGTGTCTGTTGCGTTCCTGACCCGGCCTAATGTTCACTAAATAGTGATGATTGAACCATAGTATTGAGGTTTTATATGTGTTATATGTTTAAGTTATTAAATTCAAAAGACTGTGTGAACGTTTCCTTTGTGATAGAACCTAGGACTAATTTCTGGGACATCAGGTGATTCCGCACTCACGAGGAGACAGAGTATGTTAAGCACTGAGCTTGCTCGACAGTAAGCTCTCGACTGTGTAAAGTACCTGTTATAGGGCAAAAGATCGTCCCACATATAATCAACTAACAATTTTTAGACGTTTTAGTTAGTCAAGAAATAGTGTGCGTCTTTTAGGAACCAATTCGTGACTGGAGTGAAAACTTCCTAAAATTTAGACATAGATGGCATGTTTTTAATGACCAGAAATTTTCAAACGTACAACTAGTTTTGGGTGTACCTCAAGGCACTATTATTGGACCGTTACTGCTCACAGTATATACAAGTGATATAGTATATAACGACTAGGATGGGAGGAGATGAAATGTTTGGTGTGCCAGACATCGATAGGTACTCCAGAAGAGCTGGTTGCATGTTTGGCTGAAGGTGCAGCCATTATTCGTAAAAACCATTATTTTGAGCAGTTGCACGCGGATACCATTTGCGCATTTATGTAAACGGGCGCCGTTTTCAACAACACCTCTAAAGCAATATTCATCACACGGCAGTTCCAACACCGTCTCTGAACATCACTAGTGTCAAAACGTCCGATTTTTGAATATACTATGTAGTTTTTCTAGTCTTATTGCTATTGATTTTCACGTCTATCTTTAAACTTGCCGTTTTGAACCTTCTACCCCTGTACAGGTAAACGGGACAGTGTAGATAGCGAAAGGTGACGCAGACACGTTGTGTTAACGCGTGCTATTTCTCGTTTCCCCAGTTTAAGGATCTGAAAACATTTCATAGGACTGCTGAGATAATTTTGGCGATATGGATTCTTCTTCTCCGAATCGTCTTTCAATTTCGAATTACTTACTATGCTCCTCAATTATAATGAAAGCTGTAGCATGGGCATGTAAAAAATACTTATTGTTGTTGTGGTCTTCAGTCCAGAGACTTGTTTGATGAAGCTCTCCATGCTACTCTATCCTGTGCAAGCTTCTTCATCTCCCAGTACCTACTGCAACCTGCATCCTCCTGAATCTGATTAGTGTATTCAATTTTTGGTCTCCCTCTACGATTTTTGCTCTTTGTGCTGCTCTCTAATACTAAATTTGTGATCCCTTGATGCCTCAGAACATGTCCCACCAACCGATCCCTTCTTCTACTCAGGTTGTGCCACAAATTTCTCTTCTCCACAATTCTATTCAGTACCTCCTCATTAGTTATGTGATCTACCCAACTAATCTTCAGCATTCTCCTGTAGCACCACGTTTCGAAAGCCTCTATTCTCTTCTTGCCCAAACTATTGATCGTCCATGTTTCACTTCCATACACGGTTACACTCCATACAAATACTTTCAGAAACGATTTCCTGACACTTAAATCTATACTCAATTTAACAAATTTCTCTTCTTCAGAAACGCTTTCATTGCCACTGCCAACCTGCATTTTATATCCCCTCTACTTTGACCATCATCAGTTATTTTGCTACCCAACTAGCAAAAATTCATTCACTACTTTAAGTGTCTCATTACCTAATCTAATTTCCTTAGCATCACCCGACGTAATTCTACTACATTCCATTATCTTCGTTTTGCTTTTGTTGTTGTTTATCTTATATCCTCCTTCCAAGACACTGTCCATTCCATTCAACTACTCTTCCAGGTCCTTTGCTGTCTCTGATAGAATTACAATGTCATCGGGGAGCCTCAAAGCTATTATTTCTTCTCCATGGATTTTAATTCCTACTCCGAATTTTTCTTTTGTTTGCTTTACTGCTTGCTCAATATACAGATTGCATAACATCGGGGAGAGGCTACAACCCTGTCTCACTCCCTTCCCAATCACTGCTTCCCTTTCATGCCCTCGACTCTTATAACTGCCATCTGGTTTCTGCACAAATTGTAAATAGCCTTTCGATCCCTGCATTTTACCCCTGCCACCTTCAGAATTTGAAAGACAGTATTCCAGTCAACATTGTCAAAAGCTTTCTCTAAGTCTTCAAATGCTAGAAACGTAGGTTAGCCTTTCCTTAATCTAACTTATAAGGTAAGTCGTAGGGTCAGTATTGCCTCTCGTGTTCCAGCATTTCTACTGAATCGAAACTGATTTCCCATGAGGTCGGCTTCTACCAGTTTTCCCATTCGTCTGTAAAGGATTCGCGTTAATATTTTGCAGCCGTGACTTATTAAACTGATAGTTCGGTAATTTTCACATCTGCCAACACCTGCTTTCTTTGGGATTGGAATTATTATATTCTTCTTGAAGTCTGTCGGGTATTTCGCCTGTCTCATACATCTTACTCACCAGATGGTAGAGTTTTGTCAGGGCTGGCTCCCCCAAGGCTGTCAGTAGTTCTAATGGTATGTAGTCTTCTCCCGGGACCTTGTTTCGACTTAGGTCTTTCAGTGCTCTGTGAAACTCTTCGCGCAGTATCATATCTCTCATTTCTTCTTCATCTACATTCTCATCCATTTCCATAATATTGTCCTCAAGTACACTGCCCTTGTATAGACCCTCTATATACTCCTTCCACCTTCCTGCATTCGCTTCTTTGCTTAGAACTGGGTTTCCATCTGAGCTTTTGATATCCGTACAAGCGGTTCTCTTTTCTCCAAAGGTCACTTTAATTTTCCTGTAGACAGTATCTATCTTACCCCTAGTGAGATATGCCTCTGTATCCCTACATTTGTCCTCTAGCCATCCCTGCTTAGCCATTTTGCACTTCCTGAAGGTCTCGTTTTGAGACGTTTGTATTCCTTTTTGCCTGTTTCATTTACGGCGTTTTTATATTTTCTCCTTTCATCAATTAAATTCAGTATCTCTTCTGTTACCCAAGGATTTCTATTAGCACTCGTCTTTTTACCTACTTGATCCTCTGCTTTCTTCACTATTTCATCCCTCAAAGTTACCATTCTTCTTCTACTGTGTTTCTTTCCCCCATTCTTGTCAATCGTTCCCTACTGCTCTCCCTGAAACTCTCTACAACCTCTGGCTTCAAAAATGGTTCAAATGGCTCTGAGCACTATGGGACTTAACTGCTCTGGTCATCAGTCCCCTAGAACTTAGAACTACTTCAACCTAACTAACCCAAGGACATCACACACATCCATGCCCGAGGCAGGATTCGAACCTGCGACCGTAACGGACATGCGGTTCCAGACTGTAGCGCATAGAACCCTACGGCCTACAACCTCTGGTTCTTTAAGTTTATCCAGGCTCCATCTCCTTAAATTCCCATCTTTTTGCAGTTTCTGCAGTTTTAAGATACAGTTCATAACCAATAGATTGTGGTCAGTGTCCGCATCTGCCCCTGGAAATGTCTTACAATTTAAAACCTGGTTCCTAAATATCTGTCTTACCATTATATAATCTATCTGAAACCTTCCAATATCTCAAGGCCTCTCTCATGTATATAGCTTTCTTTCATTATTCTTGAACCAAGTGTTACCTATGATTAAGTTATGCTCTGTGCAAAATTCTACCAGGCGGCTTCCTCTTTCATTTCTTATCGCCATTCCATATTCACCTACTTCGTTTCCTTCTCTTCCTTTTCCTGCTATAGAATTCCAGTCACCCATTACTTAAATTTTCGTCTCCCTTCACTATCTGAATAATTTCTTTTATCTTATCATACATTTCGTCAATCTCTTCGTCATCTGCGGAGCTAGTTGGCGTATAAACGTGTACTACTGTGGTAGGCGTGGGCTTCGTGCCTATCTTGGCCGCAATAATGCGTTCACTATGCTGTTTGTAGTAGCTTACCCGCACTCCTATTTCTTTATTCATTATTAAACCGACTCCTGCATTACCCCTTTTTGATTTTGTATTTATAACCCTGTATTCACCTGACCAGAAGTCTTGTTCCTCCTGCCACCGAACTTCACTAATTCCCACTATATGTAACTTTATCCTGTCCATTTCCCTTCTTAAATGTTCTAACCTACCTGCCCGATTAAGGGATCTGACATTCCATGCTCCGATCCGTAGGACGTCAGTTTTCTTTCTCCTGATAACGATGTCCTCCTAAGTAGTCCCCGCCCGGAGATACGAATGTGGGACTATTTTACCTGCGAATATTTTACCCAAGAGGACGCCATCATCATTTAACTATATAGTAAAGCTGCATACCCTCGGGAAAAATTACGGCTGTTGTTTCGCCTTGCTTTCAGCCGTTCGCAGTACCAGCACAGTAAGGCCGTTTTGTTTAGTGCTACAAGGTCAGAGCAGTCAATCATCCAGACTGTTGCCCTTGCAACTACTGAAAAGGCTACTGCACCTCTTCAATAACCACACATATGTCTGGCCTCTCAACAGATACCCCTCCGTTCTGGTTGTACCTACGGTACGGCTATCTGTGTCGCTGAGGCACGCAAGCCTCTCCACCAGTGGCAAGGTATATGGTTCATACCTACGTATACTAAAATAGGTTTAACCATTCTCAGTCTCCGTTGACCCTTGGTCTGGAAGCGGTGCACATGTGACACTTTTGTCGCATAAGAAAGTATTATTTTAATCTCCTCTAAACAATCTGGAATTTTGTGTGCTAGGTTTTTACATCCAGTGTATTTGTGAGAATGTCGCCAAGAGGGCGCCAGAAGATGCAATGAAAATTTGCTACTAGAAATAAATTGAAATAGTAAAATCATGAAAAAATAAAACAGAAACATATAATATGAAGAGTGCGAAGCCTATAACCTGGCAGTCGGCCGCTAACCTGAAGAAACGAGAACTAAGACCGGACGAAGGGCTAGGAGAGAAGCAGGGAAACAAGCCCTGCCTCCCTCTCACTGGACCGGCAGCCTGCGTCCGTGTTCTGTGCTCCTGCGAACTGGCATGATGGTCGTAGGGATCACCGATTCATTCTAGTGTTATCAGGGTCGCACTCAAATTCCTTCATGAATTAGGAATAGTCCGTTCACTAACTTAAAAATAAGAAATGAAAACAACGAGAAACCCAGAACAAAAAGCAGAGTGCAGTTGGCAAAGCATTCGGTAACTTTTACTGCGCAATTACACTCCTGGAAATTGAAATAAGAACACCGTGAATTCATTGTCCCAGGAAGGGGAAACTTTATTGACACATTCCTGGGGGTCAGATACATCACATGATCACACTGACAGAACCACAGGCACATAGACACAGGCAACAGAGCATGCACAATGTCGGCACTAGTACAGTGTATATCCACCTTTCGCAGCAATGCAGGCTGCTATTCTCCCATGGAGACGATCGTAGAGATGCTGGATGTAGTCCTGTGGAACGGCTTGCCATGCCATTTCCACCTGGCGCCTCAGCTGGACCAGCGTTCGTGCTGGACGTGCAGACCGCGTGAGACGACGCTTCATCCAGTCCCAAACATGCTCAATGGGGGACAGATCCGGAGATCTTGCTGGCCAGGGTAGTTGACTTACACCTTCTAGAGCACGTTGGGTGGCACGGGATACATGCGGACGTGCATTGTCCTGTTGGAACAGCAAGTTCCCTTGCCGGTCTAGGAATGGTAGAACGATGGGTTCGATGACGGTTTGGATGTACCGTGCACTATTCAGTGTCCCCTCGACGATCACCAGTGGTGTACGGCCAGTGTAGGAGATCGCTCCCCACACCATGATGCCGGGTGTTGGCCCTGTGTGCTTCAGTCGTATGCAGTCCTGATTGTGGCGCTCACCTGCACGGCGCCAAACACGCATACGACCATCATTGGCACCAAGGCAGAAGCGACTCTCATCGCTGAAGACGACACGTCTCCATTCGCCCCTCCATTCACGCCTGTCGCGACACCACTGGAGGCGGGCTGCACGATGTTGGGGCGTGAGCGGAAGACGGCCTAACGGTGTGCGGGACCGTAGCCCAGCTTCATGGAGACGGTTGCGAATGGTCCTCGCCGATACCCCAGGAGCAACAGTGTCCCTAATTTGCTGGGAAGTGGCGGTGCGGTCCCCTACGGCACTGCGTAGGATCCTACGGTCTTGGCGTGCATCCGTGCGTCGCTGCGGTCCGGTCCCAGGTCGACGGGCACGTGCACCTTCCGCCGACCACTGGCGACAACATCGATGTACTGTGGAGACCTCACGCCCCACGTGTTGAGCAATTCGGCGGTACGTCCACCCGGCCTCCCGCATGCCCACTATACGCCCTCGCTCAACGTCCGTCAACTGCACATACGGTTCACGTCCACGCTGTCGCGGCATGCTACCAGTTTTAAAGACTGCGATGGAGCTCCGTATGCCACGGCAAACTGGCTGACACTGACGGCGGCGGTGCACAAATGCTGCGCAGCTAGCGCCATTCGACGGCCAACACCGCGGTTCCTGGTGTGTCCGCTGTGCCGTGCGTGTGATCATTGCTTGTACAGCCCTCTCACAGTGTCCGGAGCAAGTATGGTGGGTCTGACACACCGGTGTCAATGTGTTCTTTTTTCCATTTCCAGGAGTGTATTTGCTGAGGCTGGCAGAGCCGTAAACGTGGTACTTCAGATCTGACCTCTAGCGATATTTTAAGCAACCATAGTTCGACCTCACATCCATTCCCAGGGAAACTGCCATTATAGTATGTCCGCCATAACTCATCACTTAACATAGTTGATGTTACAGTAACTAAAAACAGAGAGAAGCATGGCGACATTTCTTCAAACGTCTGTATAGGTCAAAGGAAGAACCAGAAGCATAAAAAATAATGACTTGCAGATGTGGTGTCAGGTGTATGAAGCCATCCATGCTGTGAAGAAAGGGAACGCACCGGGAGATGTTGATATTGGGAAAGAAAAGTTTAATCTGAGAGGAACGCTAGGCAGAATGAAATTTCAGAACTAGTTATAGAATGCTTGCGAATAAAGAGAATTCCTCAAAACAGGAACACTGTTGAAGTCATTGTCATTCAGAAAAATGAACAGAGAAGGTATTAGAAAAAGAATCCTATCGGTGACCTACCGAACATTCACTAACATTATTGCCAAAAACATGGGAAAAACAGGATTATAATCATTTCTGAAAATATTGAACGAAAGTATCGAAATGAACAGCGACTACGAATTACCAATTACTTAACTATTCATAGTTCTCGAGTAAGCATTTGACTCAATTGCAGTAGAATTTGTACTTACTGTTGGCAACGATTGAATCTATGTTAATATACGTATGTATTTATATGCCAATGGTACAGCTTTAATTACTTTTCAGGAGGACACAATGAAATTCATAATTGAATGAGGTGTCAGACAAGGAGATTCCATATCGTCAAAATTATCTCAGCAGTCCCGTAAGAAGTATTCGGGTCCTTAAACTGGGGGAAACGAAAAAGAATACGTGTTAATGTGACATGTCTGCTTCACGTTTTGCTGTCTGCGCTCTTCCATTTGTCTGTATTGCAGATATCTTCGAACACAAATGCAAACATTATCAGAGCAAGTTTCAAGGTAGGCCTGAAAAATGAATACCAATAAGACTAGACAGAAAACTAACACGTACGAGTAGGACTTGCGCCCTCAGGGCTCCTTACAAACTTAATTATGTATACAGGTAACAATAATAATAATAATAATAATAATTTCGTGTAGCTCAATGACATAGGGCACATTCTATTGGACGCCACTTCGGCGACTTGCGTGTCCCTAACCTACTACAGTTAGTGCTGGAGGAAACTGACACCATGAATCCTGTATGACTACGAGGAGGTGGAGATCACTTCTGAACAACACCTTGCAAGGGATCCCAGATATGCTCAATAATGTTCATGTCTGAGGAGTTAAGTGTTTAAACTTGAAAGAGTGTTCCTGGAGCCACTCTGTAGCAGATCTGAACGTGTGGAGTGTCGCATTGATCTGCTGGAATTGCCCAAGTCCGTCGGCATGCACAATGGGCATGAATGGATGAAGGTGGTCAGACAGGACGCGTACATACGTGCCACCTGCCACTGTCGTATCTAGACGCATCAGGCGTCTCAAAACACTCTCACTACTGTACACACGCCCCATACCATTACAGAGCCTCCACCAGCTTGAACAGTCCCCTGCTGACATGCAGGGTCCATGGATTCATGAGGTTGTCTCAGTACCCGTACACGTCCATCCGCTCGATAAAATTTGAAACGAGACTTGTCCGACCAGGCAACATGTTTTCAGTCATCAAAAATCCAATGTCGGTGTTGACGGGCACAGGCGAGGTGTAAAGCTTTGTGTCGTGCAGTCAAAAATGTTCAAATGTGTGTGAAATCTGATGGGACTTAACTGCTAAGGTCATCAGTCCCTAAGCTTATACGCTACTTAACCTAAATTATCCTAAGGACAAACACACACACCCATGCCCGAGGGAGGACTCGAACCTCCGCCGGGACTAGCCGCACAGTCCATGACTGCAGCGCCTAAGACCGCTCGGCTAATCCCGCGCGGCTGTCGTGCAGTCATCAAGGGTGCACGAGTGGGCCTTCTGCTCAGAAAGTCCATATCGATGATGCTTCTTTGACTGGTTCGCACGCTGACACTCGTTGACGGCCCAGCATTGAAATCTGTAGCAATTTGCGGAAGGCTTGCACTTCTGTCAGGTTGAACGATTCTCTTCAGTCGTCGTTGGTCCCGTTCTTGCAGGTTCTTTTTCCGGCCTCAGTGATGTCGGAGATTTGATGTTTTACCGGATACCTGATTTTCATGGTACACTCGTGAAATGGTAGTACTGGAAAATCCCCACTTCATCTCTACTTCGGATATGCTGTGTCCCATCGCTCGTGCTCCGACTGCAACACCACGCTCAAACTCACTTAAATCTTGATACCCTGCCATTGTAGCAGCAGTAACCCACCTAACACCTGCGCCAGATCACTTGTTGTCTTATGTAGGCGTTGCCGACCGCAGGGCCGTAATCTGCCTGTTTACATATTTCTGTATTTGAATACGCATGCCTATGCCAGTTTCTTTGGCGCTTCAGTGTCATTGCATAGGCAGTCAGTTCCCTGATCGAAGACGCTGAAATACCACGCTGGCTCCTCTAAACCAACAGCTCCGGCATGTATATAGAGAATTCATCTGCAGCAGGGGCAGTCAAGAATTTGGAATGCGATCCGTGCCTTGGCTCACGTGCCACAGCTCTCAGCCTGGCTACACACTTCTCCCTCTGCTTCGCCACCCTTTGCAGGAGGAGGGGGAAGAGCAGGCAACTGCAAATGCTCTATATTTAAATGGCTATGCAGTCGCGCTGCGTACAACTTAGTTTCATATTTCTCAACAACGCAGATTAAAAAAAAAATATTTTCAGTGTTATTTAATTATTTTTGGTGCACTGAAACATAGTTTTTATCTGTTACGAACTGTCGGCCTAAGGATAGAGGCAGACTATTTCACAGATTATCGCACTAAGGTTGTTACATAACATTGACTTATTCAGTTTCATAATAGAAAAAGTTCCTTAACAGACATATGTTGATTCAAATATTGTAGAACTTTAACAGCTTCATTATGGAGACGTGGGAACTCTACTTGAGGAAAGCAATGTAGGTGTTCTGGACAGTTTTAATGTAAAACGGTTTGTCTTTATAAAACGAAAATTACACTGCGGATCAGACAGTTGCATCTGCACAAATACAGGGGCACATTCAACTGAAAAGGCAAACGGTCTAGGCAACAGCTGTAAGATCGCCAGTGTCTTAGAAAAGGTTAGAGTGCAATTCTTATAATTCTTTCAATGCCACAATGAATTCTTCAAACTTCTAGTTTTGTTTACTGCAAGGGAACTATGAGAATTGGACTGCATTTTTCAACTTGTCCCTTCTGCAATGCGAATTTCCTTTGTAAAAGCATCTCATAATATCAGAAATAATTCGTTTCTCACCTTGCAGTGTCTTACTGAGGGCAGTGTGCAGTCAAATAGATTTAAAATGTGCGGTCTGCAATCCATTCCAGATATTCTAATTTCCATTCCTGAAATGCTTTTTCCTTCACAAATTCAACAATTAGAACTTAAATACCAGTTGTCACAGATGTAATCTTAAAAACACTTTTAGCAGTTCTTTAGTAATTATTTATTTTCGAATAACTAGTTTTCACGCCACGGCAGGCTCATCATCAGGTGTTACAGAAACATTATCTGAACCACGTGGAGCTAGGCCCTTTGGACGTGCCGGCCGTTGTGGCCGAGCGGTTCTAGGCACTTCAGTCTTGAACCGCGCTGCTGCTATGGTCGCAGGTTCGAATCCTGCCTCGGGCATGGATGTGTGTGATGTCCTTAGGTTAGTTAGGTTTAAGTAGTTCTAAGTCTAGGGGACTGATGACCTCAGATGTTAAATCCCATTGTGCTTAGAGCCATTTGAACCATTTATGAACACACATCCACAGTATCTAGCTGCACTTGGTTTACACCCATTTACCATGAGTTTCTGTGCTAGTGCACTGTCCGGAGGTAATTATTAAAATTTGGAAATTTATATATTTACAGATATAAAGGTTTGTACTACTTTTAGGGTTCCGCACATCAGGCGGTAAAAACGGAACCCTCATAGGATCACTTCATTGCCCGTCTGTCTTTCTGTTTATCTGCTGCGACTGTTAAAAATCCTTTTTCTCAGGAACGTGAAGGCATATCAAGTTGAAATTTGTGCCAGATACTAAGGTCTACGGTCGAGTGGCGGAGTAAAACGTTGAAGCACCTAAACCAATGCACTCAAAATTACCGCCTTAAATGTCAAATATTTTGATACTCACAAAGTTACTCATTAAAAACTCTAGGGTAGTTGTATTTGACGAAGAATCACGAAATTTCGCAAAAAGCAAGGTTCCGCAACACAACTAAAGGAAAAGATCCGAAAATTATTAAATTGTAATTATGTATCTGTAATTATATATCTGTCTGTCCGTCCATTTGTTAAAGTCCTTTGTCCTCAAGAACAAGTAGGCGTATCAAGCTGAAATTTATGTTACGTACTAACATCTATGATCCCTTGCCACTGCAATAAACGATAGCGTTTAACTAAATGCTATCAGAAGACACGGCCATTAATATCACATATTTTGATATATTTTGATACTAGCAAACTTTTCGAAACTTACAGGCTACTTCCCACTCGCCTAGAATCATAAAATCTTGTAGAAGCAAGGTTTCACAGTATAACGAAAGGAAAAAAACGCGAAAAGTGTTATTCTGTAATTATACTGTGGCATACGAAATCAACCTTTTTTTCTTCCGACTGTCTGTCCGTCTGTTAAAGATTCCTCTTTCCCAGGAATGAGCAGATTCATCAAGTTGAGATTTATGTCACATATTTAGGCGTGTGGTACCTTGCCAGTGTAATAAATGTTAGCTTCTAAGTTAATGCAATGAAAAGATACGGCTGTTTATGTCACGTACTTTACTATTCCTAAATTCACTCATCAGAAACTGTAGGGTACTTCTCGTTGGCCTAAAATTGCGAAATTTTTGCGAAAAGCAAGGTTTTACGGTACAAGCTAAAGGAAACAGTCATAATATTCTTAATTTGTAATTACGTCACACGAAAAAATTTATTTGTTTTGTCGTTTCTTTTCCGAGTTCAAACTTCAAATGGTTCAAATGGCTCTAAGCACTATGGGACTGAACATCTGAGGTCATCAGTCCCCTAGACTTAGAACTACTTAAACCTAACTAACCTAAGGACATCACACTCATCCATACCCGAGGCAGGATTCGAACCTGCGATCGTAGCAGCCTCGTGGTTCTGGACTGAAGCGCCTAGAACCGCTCGACCACAAGTTCCGACTTCAAATCAAAGAATTGTCGATGGTCTTACAATTCGCGGGACTGATATCTTGCCAGTTTCAGTGTCGATAACAGCGGAAATTGTCGTGATTCTCGATTTCGGGGTTGGTACAGAACACTCCACCTGGACAATTGTTGTGGATATGTGGGGGTGGGGGAGACCCCGTGACCAGCCCTCGGATCAGCGCCTGGGCCTACATTTTGCCAAGGGCTTTGCGCGGACCTGCTGGCGTGTAAACGAGTGCAGCCGTGGAACACGAAGCGCCCCTCGGCGACCACGTGGTCGGCTCGCTCCTCGCGTGTGCTGCGATGGCTGCACGCCACCCTCGGCCGTGCATTATTTAGCAGCGCCTTACATGCGCGACCGCACAGCAGGTTAACGCGCCGCGCCGTTATTTACGTCTGGGCTGATAACGCCCCGGCAAACTCTGCCTCCTATACACGTGTTTGGCTTGTTCCCAAACACAGCGCTGCCACCTGACTCTGTTACAACACGGCATCTGGCGGCACAGACAGCTCGTATTTACAGACCCCTTATGGCTGGATCTGATTTCAGTCTGTAATCGCAGATTTGTTTAGAATTCCTTATTACAATAGGATCAGTGAACAAGTGAGTTAAGAAAAGCTTATCAAAGGAGAACTTATAATTCTTCAAACCAAAAAGAAAAAGAAATTGTAACTGACAGCTCCTTTTTTCGAGCTCCTTTTTCCTCTACCAGTTTCTCAATTCACGTAAAATTTTAAGAACTAGTTTGTCAGCATATTAAAACTGTGGTGCTCGCTGCAGTCGTCAACACTACAGCCACGGATGTTAGCAGAGCTTTCATCACAAACATTTTCCTACCTGTGCACGCATCTCCCATTAGGCTACCGTATCAGTTCATGACAGGTTACTAAATGCAAGATAAAGGATTTTCTCCTGGCAAAATCCTTATACTCGCTGTAGGAAAATGGAAATGTGTGGTAAGTTCTATGGGACCAAACTGCTGATGTCATCGGTCTCTAGACATAAACACTACTTAATCTAACTTAAACGAACTTACGCTAAGGACAACACACGCACACCCATGCCCCAAGGAGGACTCTAACGTCCGACGTGCGTAGCCGCGCTAACCGTGGCAACGAGCCATAGACTGCACGGCTACGCCGCGCGGCCTCGCTGTACGACTTAGTAAGTTGTGATGTGAGCATGTAATCCAATGACATAAGTCGAATAGTAGAAAATAAGATTCACCTAAACTGCTAAAAATAGTTTCACATCATCCTCACGAGTCGATTGGTCTTTGTTATTCGTTAATTTAAAACCTTTTTCCGATCACTCTTTGGACCACAGCAAATCGTTAAGTGCAATAGAGGTGAAACTAAGCTCCGTTTTCAGTGAGGTTCAGAACACAGCACAGTCCCTCCTATCGTGGTTGGAAAGAGTGGTTTGTCTACAGTGTCCAGTCTGGTGGCATGTGTATAATGTTTAGTCTGCCAACATCTGATCAGAAGTATCCGACACCCTTACGTAACTGGGAATAGAGTATTAAATAAAAAAAAATTCTGTTTAAAATTCAGTCTTGATCGCACCACGTATGCTACAAGAACATAGGTGACCGGTTTCGGTCATATCACATGACCATCATCAGACCTGTATTTTAATTTAGAAAGTAATAGAAACCTTACTAGATTTACAATCAAATATGACAAAATGCTTATAAGGATAAAATACAATAAGACTGGTTATACCCATGGCATCCTTCGAAATAGTAGGTGGAGCACTCTTTTCAGCTGCTGTGATGCCAACCGGTGCCTGCAAATGACGGGCATACGCTTAAATGCGAAGATGCTCCACCTACCTCTTCTCCCTCTACCTCACGTCAACCAATCAGTGTAAAACGGGTTCACATAATCGTCAAAACGTAAAAATAATACAATAATAATATAAAAATAGTTATGTATAAAATATCTCTTTACAACCATGGAATGATCAGCTTCAGAGTGCTATGATATTACATATATCACCAGTGGCAAATAAAGTTAATATAAGACAGACAGACTGAATCTAGGATAGGTGTATACTTGCAGTCGAGTCACAACTCACATACCGATAGGATGCCGCAATGCCAAAGACCTTCACAACAACGTTAACTTTGAAACCATTGTGGTAGTACCACCTTAGCCCACAGAGGGCACACTGAGTATACATCATTTGTACAGTTATTTTAAAGCTTTTAATTGATATTTTATTCAATATTTAAGTAGTCCAAAGACGAAGTCATGGCCAAGAGATCACTGTATAAAGCCTGATCGACCAACGTTACGTAAAACACAAAAATGTGCCTGTTCTTTCGAGAGTGCTACAAACTCACCTCATTGCTAAGTGAACTTACACTTGTTGCACCTGTTTTACGTTAACGCCGGTCCACATACTGCAGATCGGAGGAAGACTACGCTTCACCGATTTGGTTGGGAAACTCTGCAACATCCTCCGTACAGCCCGGATCTTTCACCGAGTGGAATTTCGCATCTTTGGCGACCTGCAGAAAGACGTGCATGGACGTCGGTTTCAGTCGGAGGGTGAAGTGCAAGAGTGGATGCGGTTGCGAATCTGTCAGCGGCCGACCGCTTTCTACGAAACAGAATTTGATCGTCTCGTCACCCAGTGGGATAAATGTCTTAACATGTGTGGTGATTACTTTTGAATGGAATCATTCCATGGTCTCATTGTGAAAAATGTTCTTTTTTCATCCGACTCACCCTCATGTTTAATACTCGTATTTAGGCTTTTCGGTCAGTCAGATTCAGTAGCAGCATGAAGGCAATTTCATTGAGCAGTTCCTATTGGCGGCGATAGCGCTTGTGTGAGTTGCTGCTTACTGAGAGGACTTTTACAAGTTTCTCTGCAACTGGAGTTAAAAAAACCGTCGTCGTGGGTAAATCATTTGACCTTGAGCCGGTCTGTTACGCTCAGACTTCTATCCATTCAGGAGGAACAGGAGCACACTGGCCTATCACCTTCAGGCCGAAGGAAAAGCCCCTTCCTCCTACAGCCCGAGGCGACCGGAACAGCTTATACGGATAGTAGCATACAGGAGGGTCCAAAAAAAGTTTCGTTCCAACCTGCCAGATACAATCTTAGCGCAATGTCACATTCTGGTTACACCTTTCCGTATGGAGAGCAGACTGCGTACCTGATTATGACAATGTGCCAAATTCACCTGTGTTAGTATATTTTACTATGTATATTTTACTGTGTACCGTGTAAAGCATGTATGTAGAACTGTAAACGGATCCTAGCCAAGGCTCGACATATGTTACGTACCATGAATAATGGAGATGTAACCCTTGTGCACAATTTCTGGTTAAGCCACCTCACAAGGACAATTACAAATTTAAAAATTACAGGGTCGCCACTAGCCCAAGCCCTTCCTAACAATTAAGAAAAGACCGAACTGGAAATTATCAGTTTAATTAAATTTAGAATTTAATTATAAGAAAGCAATTTTTATATAATAAACTAACAAGATGAACAGCATTTTATGTCGAATATAAAAAAAAGGTCAGGTAATAGAAAATTAATTTGAAAACTGGCATCAGTGATAAAGGACGCAGAATTTATCTTTTACGTAGCACATTTATTTCATTACTGAATTTGATGCACATCTTACGAATACATGACTGGTGCCTGAATAAAAAAGTTCAACTAAGAAATTCACAAAAAATTGTAGAATCCCGCAATTAAAAAGGAAAAACACAAAAAATGGTTCAAATGGCTCTGAGCACTATGGGACTCAACTGCTGTGGTCATAAGTCCCCTAGAACTTAGAACTACTTAAACCTAACTAACCTAAGGACAGCACACAACACCCAGCCATCACGAGGCAGAGAAAATCCCTGACCCCGCCGGGAATCGAACCCGGGAACCCGGGCGTGGGAAGTGAGAACGCTACCGCACGACCACGAGATGCGGGCAGGAAAAACACACAAAAGGGAAGCACACAAAAGGGAAGTGGAACACAATAATTCAATCAGTCCATCTACATACCCACGACTGTCCGAAAGGAACAAAGCAACTTCGACATCGCCGATTTTTAACAAAATAATTATGCCACATTCCGAAAATACGTAACTACACACGCTTCATTTAAGCTGAAGTACTTAAATAAGCCATGAATTTAGCATAGAGAAGTTCTAATTCGACCTACTTCCTATCAGCAGAAACCTTCTCTAGGAGCTACGAAGTGTGCTCACCAACCGCTAGCTGCAGAGTGTCTTTTCTCCACCGAGCTTCGCCTAACTACCGGTGCAACGGAAGCTACCAGAGGGGTAGGCTTCTGCCCCTAACCTGACAGACAAACCAACCTCAGACTAAAAGGGGTAAACCTCTCTGTCCAGGTACTGGGATCCTAAGTTGGTCATCCTGTGCTACCCTCCAAACGAGAAGCAAACATCATCTACACCTAGCAGACGACAACCAACTCAGCGTTCCCCACAGAAGAAACCCGAAACCACTCGTAAAACCACTCATTCAGTCACATTCACGCACACATAGGGTAGGGTGAAGAGAAAGACATAATAAATACAGGTCATAATTTCCTATGGAACACAAAAAAATCAAACATAATATCATTTAATAAGCCTTACTTTGATTGTTTTCTCTCTCTGGGAGAGTTAATAAATTAAACCGCAATCAGGCGGTGGACAGAATAGTATGCACAGAATCCAGTGAGACAAGCGTCTATGAAACGACTCCACAGAGACATTTCAACCGTTTATTTCTAATTTAAGAAAATGAGGCGCAGAAAGCAACACTACGATATTTGTGTAACGCAAACAGAGCAGCCATATCATCTTCCTGTGTGCCGCATGTTCCGAAAGTGGGCAAATTACTGTTGTTGGTCTTTGTTAATGATCTACCATTTTATTTTAATCAGAAGCCAAAATTAGACTTTTTGCTATTATGTAAGCATTACTATCAAATCGATCAAAGAAGCCAACCAGAAGCACGATGTTTCTGTTAAGGTTATTTGCTAGCTTTACACAAATAGACTAGTTTCAAACTTGAAACAAGAACACCGCTAATCCGATTACAACAACAAGGAATAATAAACGTGGCAGAAATTTCTAAGTTCTTCTGAGTGTATAGTGTGCATACTGATGAAAACTTATATTAGGAAAAAAAACAACATAAAACAGACTTGCTTGACTTAGTTTCATCTACTTCTGCCATAACAATAAATGCCAAATTTGGGGCACAGAAATCAGTAAGTTAACATATCTTGCGTATTTAACATATCTTGCTTATTTCCATTCACACACGTCCTGTGCGATAACATAGTGGAGAAACTATTACAAAAAGTGTTTCTACCACAAAAAGAAGAAATTAGAATTACATGTGTAGTTCACATACATTCTTGCAGGCATCTTTTCAGACAGGCAATGTTAATTAGAGCGTCACAATGTATATTGTATGCACCATACGTTAGTTGTCACTAGCAATTCTTAGACTTTGTTTCCCGTAGGGCAGTAGTAGTCACTTGCAAACTTGGTACCTAATATCCATAAGTCAGATGACGCTAGCACTTTGAGGTTATGTCCTTTGTTGTTATCTGAGAAACAAAGAACAGAAAGATAACTAGAGAACAACACGTATTTGTTTTGCACCTATGGTGGAGAAACAACCGTAATAACGGAGATATTTATTATTTGTTTGTGGGGCGTTTTCCAAACGTCCAACCTCCATCGCGACAATGTATTCCCAAATTAATTTTAAGCTTTCAAAAGAGAGGGTGGGTAGCGGAGATTTCTCGATCAGGTAGGTGAAAGTCTGTTACTACAGAAGAGAATCTTAATGCTATTACGCAATGTTTTGTGAAGTCAGAGACTCAGACTCAAATAAAAGCGCCCAGGGACTATGAAATAGCAAGAACAAGTCTACGAAGGATTCAGAAAAAGCTGAAATTGAGACCATATATGCCATATTTACTGCAAGGCTTAAAATGAAGTTGGTTGTCCGGGGCAGAACAGCAGAAGAGTACCGCCGATTCACTGCAGGCATACGTCTAAGAATGCTTATGGAGTACTTTGAGGACATGCAACGGATCTTTACGAGTGCTAAACAGGAACTTATTGTGGTATGGAGTGCAACGGCTAGCAGCTCATACATACATGGAGTTCAAGAGGGGAATCCGATCATCAATAAATATCTATGGGAAACGCCACACATCAATGGGACAGACGAGGAGCGTTAGAAGCTTTTAAAAGTACTGAATAGCGGTTCATATCTGTCATTAACTTTCCTCTCATGGCATGTTTTTGAGTATCCGGTGATACCGACTGTGAGCAGACAAACGTGGACTATTGAAACCTCCGTGCGGCTGGAAACACTAAGATTCATCATACTTGCATTTCAGACTAATAGAAGAGGGAATTTAGTAAATGATTCCACCGTATTTGACAACTGTAATTTAACGAATGCCAGAGTCTACTTCAATTCATAATTCTGTCCATAAGACAATTTACTGCTAAAATGGGACCAGAATGTATAGAGTCAAGTATTTGACATGTTTGCAAGGTTCTGTGCTTCTATCTGCGAAGGTGTTGAAGAGGAAGGATGCCTACTCGGTCCACGGAAATACAAGGAGTAGGCACCAATCACTGTAATAGACTGTTCTATGCGGAATGAGATAACTATATCAGGACCGGTAGATGTAAGAATCTGAGTCTTCATCAAAAACACACTGCAAAGAATGCTCTAGTTCTACATGACCGTTTAATTAACTGTTGTCCACTTATTGCTGTTGTGCAGCTGTAGCGTGTCAGGCAAATCCAACACCTTCCATGAAAACCCTGACATGATAGCAAATCCGGCAGTATGTCACATAGCTCCAAATAAATCCTAACATTAAATTAACCAAGTGATATGATCAACGAGTGAGCAAATGGCATACCACAGACTAACACAAGAACGCCTAAATGCATGTCCTGCCTTCCCACCGTGAAACAGACGCAGTTCCGAGGGGAGAAACGAGAACAGAAGCCGAGAGCAGAATCGTGTAGGCTAGGAGGCCCTACGATAAGGGACGGACACCCACGTCGCCAGCTGACCGCCAAAACCACCCCTCAGCCCATGTTAAAAGCTAGAGCCCTCCAGAAGAACAGTATAGATATTACGATAACACTAAAAGGGCCACACCAGCTGCAAGTTTTAGCGTGAGACTTTTTCGCGTCTCTGTTACGTTGCAAACGTTAAAAACATTGTCCCACCACGAAAAGTATAACGTTTCTCATTAGATAGACAGAATTTTGTAGGCGGAGCTTAAGGTTAACATTGAGACCCTGATTGGTCAGTTGAAAACACAGCCAGATAGCTTTTTTTTAACCAACTTCGGTAAATTGCAGTAAGGAGAAGTTAGGAGAGAGTTGCTTCTGAGACGGCGAGATGTGAAGAGCTGCGCCGCCTGCCGCCCCTTGACGCTGCCTAAACACCGACAAGGTAATGAACGCATGCGATGCCTCATTTTTGAGCGCATAAGGCTTCACTCAGAACTGCAGAAGTCTCATCTGTTACACCCCCTTTTTACGAAATACTTGTCTCGATCGTCAATTAAATCTCATGGTGTTCACATTTGCTACTTGAAGTAAAAATCTGAAATACGATGATTTTTCTGTTATATAATTGTTGAGAAGCCACATCAGCCACTGTAATTTACGACAAGTTAGATAAGTAATTAAAGATAATTGAGGGTCACTGTAGACCATTTTGATAGTTTTCTCTTTTATGAAACTTAACTTAAATCTAGATTATAGATATGATATGGCATAGGTCATCCTTCGATCCATTGTAGAACTTGGAAACCCATTCAGGGAATATTCGTTCACATTTTTGTTGAACGCAGTTGGTTTTTATCATCCTGTATTAAAACATTTCCTTTCATCAATAGTGCAATTTATAAACAATGTTTTGTGAGTAGAATAAAATTTCCAATGGTAAACTTAGCTGCTTTTGCGACGTTATTTCACCAACTAACCAAAGATAGGAAAGCCTTGAACCCCTTCCACTAAATTTAGTTGGTATCAAGATTCTTTT
The DNA here is from genome assembly GCF_023864275.1 of Schistocerca cancellata. Lineage (NCBI taxonomy): Eukaryota > Metazoa > Arthropoda > Insecta > Orthoptera > Acrididae > Schistocerca > Schistocerca cancellata. The sequence goes on along the minus strand of NC_064626.1, from coordinate 386,270,638 downwards.
ACAGGGAGTGAAGTGGAGCTGACACTGAAATCATTAAGTATTTGTTTATATCATCGCTAGTCTCACTGAACTCTTCTGAACTCTACATGTCATGTGTGGTCTGGCGTCTCCTTACCAGCAACAGGTCCCAGGTTCAAACTAGTCAATTCCCTAAAAAACACACCGAGAGCGTCGTTGCTCAAAAGTGGTAGGGAGACACGACTTAGAACATACAGACACCATGCAGAATGTTAGAGAATGGCGACCCTGCCAGGATGGTAAAATACCACGATTGAAGGTCGACCACATGCCCAACTAGGTCAGAAAAATATCCTGTTAAAAAAATTTTCGTAATAAAATTTTTTTTGAAAGGCATAAATAGTTGAAAACAGTAGCTGCAGCGATAGATAGAAAGTATTCAATAGAAAGTGAAACATTCTAGCAGAGACAATAGCATAATTAATTTACGAATTTTAATATTGTTAGAATTAAGTTTTCTCTTCAATGGAAGCACACAGGTGGCGGATACATCGTTGACAAGTTTGTTCTGACCCAACAAGTAAGTGAATGGATTGTCAGTCTTGGGTATAATAAGTGTCAAGTCGTGTGAGCAAAAAGTTGATGAATCGCGTGAGATCGTATGAGCGCATGTTGACGCGAAGTAGGGCGCGTGAATTGCTTTTAAAACAGGAAATAAGGGAAGCAGAAAGATTAGCAATGGCAGATCGAGACATTGACCGAATTGAGGTAGAGACCCGGCAATAAGACGGACAGATGGTAGAGGACAGTACAACAGTCGATGCAGTATCGCGAGAAATAGGACAGATAACACACCATAACGAGGATAATGTGCGCCAAGGCACAGATTACCTAGGTCAGCATACGACAGAGGAGCAGGAAAGTAGAGAGACAGCCGATGAGGATTCTAACTTGCGTCTTGAATACGTAGAACCCATAATACAAGTAATCAGAGCTCCCTCACCACAGAGTACAAGGAATTCGAAGTTCAATGCAATCGGTTACGAACCAACACTTGGGCGAAAACACAGAGCGTAGGACGTCGGAAGAAAACGGAATAGGACCCACCAATCTGGCAGAATTATTACAACAAATTACGGAAACCATGACAAGGCAAAATAAAGAAATAGCGAACCAAATTCAAATTCAGAATGCAGGAACCACGAGACAAATGCGTGAGATTAAAGAACAAAACAAAAAAATTCTGTTAAACCTAAGTCATATTGAAGACGAAGCAACAGAATCTCGAGAAGTGATAGGAAACTTAGTAACAGGTCACAATCAATTGAGAACAGACATTGACAAGGTACAAGTGGACATACAAACATTGCGTAATGACATTCAGGACGAGATAAAAACATTACGTAACAACATCCAGGGAGAAGTCAAAATACTAGAGAAACAGATAAACGTAATTAATAGACAAGCAGCAGGTACAGCGCGTGAAATTGTTGAAAACAGTGTGTTACACAAACGTGTCACAAAAACATCGCTGAAAAGATATGATAACCGCATAGTCAAAATAGAAGCGCAAACGAAGCAACAATTTCAGAAATTGCGAGCAGAGTTGTTGCAAACCATTGAACAGTGTAGTGAACAAGATCGAACAAGCACTGAGTCTGCAACCACATCCATATCTGTAACAGAACCAGAAAAACAAGCAATTAACGAAGATATTATGCATTTTCGATTCCAATCACAGGCGGAAAGTAACATACGTGAAATCAGACAGCCTGCACTGCAACAAACACGTTTCGAAATTCTTGATAAACAAGCGGCACCACAGACACATGCAGAACCACAAATGTATGTTTAAAGACAGTCTGGATCGTGAAATGAAGCGGCAAGGTTAGCCAGGCAAGATACCGAACCAATACGTGACAATGGAAAGCCAGGTCGCGAAGAGTACAGTGCAATGCGTTAAGCTACACGTGCACAACCGATGGAAGAAAATTATTGCGTACCACTCCAACGATACTACGCAAGGGTCGGCGAAAGTTACAGTGGACTATATCCAATGGATCTACCATAACCGGAAAGAACGACGGGAGAAATGATCAGAAACAAAAGGGGAGAAGAATCGCGAATTTCATATGCAACTATGACGAAGTACGACAACGATCATTTCCTCACAGTCAGAAAATTTCAACACTTTCGAGAAGGAAACTCATTACATCGACGAACTTTTATTGATCATTTCCGAGTAGGATTACCAGAACACTGGTCGCTACCACACAAATTAGACTTCATATGTGCACACATGTCAGGAACAGTCGCAGAAACCATGCAGAAGGTTGCAGCGACATGCCGATCGTACGAAGATTTCAGAGAGAAGTTTCTCTCACGATATTGGTCCAGTGAAGCACAGAACAGAGTAAAGTACGAATTATTACAGAACTCATATTTTGAAAATTCAGGAGAGAAGAGTCCCGTGAAATTTTTCGAAGTAATGGCAAAGAAAAATCAATGCTTAGATGTACCATACAATGACGGAGAGTTGATTAAATTATGCGCGATGAAGTTACCATTGAAATACCAGCAATCATTAGTAGGTCGCGGAGGCAATGACGTCGAAGCATTTAAAGGAATTCTAAGGGAACTAGAGTTCATATTTTCATAAGATGACGCAAGAAAAATACGAAGCGCACGTGAAAACGAAAGCAAAAAGCAGTGGAATCCACAAGACACAGTACGAAGAAACAATAATTACGAACCACGTGATAACTTCGCACCAAGAAACGACAACAGATTTCAACAAAGAAACGGTTATGGATTTAGAAGAGAATATGGCAATAACTATAATTCACCCAGGAACGGCAACAACTATTACTGAGGGAACAATGACAACCGGAACAGGTATTGGAGAACCAATAGACCGACAAATTATCAACAAAGAAACCAATATCAACAAGAGGAGCAAGAAAAGAGAATACAGATAGAAGAGGTGGAGGTAAGACCACCAAACCCCGAAAAACGTCCGAATTGACAGCTAAGCGCCCATGCTAAAGAGAATGACGCACCGACCCAGGATAATTGCAGCACCTTGAACAGAGAAGTAAATACTTTATCACGAGAAGAGAAGAAGGAACAAACAAAACCGCAGGGACCAGATAAAAATGAAGACAGGAAAATAACAATATCCTGTTTGGACGAAATTAATTGAGAGAATACTGACGAGGAAGATGAATTACCAGAGGCATGCACAACGAATGTATGAGGAAAGGACGAAGTAATGAGTATTGCAGAGCTATTTGAGATGGAAAACAGGGAAAGCGAATTCAAAGAGGATAATGCGCAGTCGACAGAAGTTGAAAATAAGTTACTAGTGGGCACACAACCCAACGTATATAATGAAGGAAATTATGAAGCGATAATTAGAGCATTTAAATGCGATTATGTGGAAGTAGCGACGAAGAAGGAGAAGATAGACGAAGATGAGGAAAAAGTAGAGGAGGTTGAAGATAGCGTAAATGAAGGAAGAAATAGAGAAGAGGAAATAAAAGAGAGAGAAGTAGCAGTCGAAGCTTATTCTACAGAAAGTTCGAATTCACAAGGGAAATTCCTGAAAAGACTCATGTATGATTCAGTGGAGGATTCGTTGATGCAAGAAGAAGAACAGAACCAACCCTTTCAAATTCAAGCCATGGTAAAGCATATCCCAGTCAATATTGTAATTGATAGCGGAAGTGAACTGACCGCGATCTCAGAAAATTTATTCATGCAGTGTAATGCCAATGAGGAATTGCCAGTTCTGAAAACACGTAAGATTAAAGTAAGAGGTCCTATTAGAAACAATGCTGCGGAAGTTACGAGACAAACAAGGTTAACTCTTTTATGCCAAGGTCAAAAGATCGAAGCCAACTTCGTGATTATACCTAAACTAACTGTAGATTTGATTATAGGTGCAGATTTTTTAAATGAGAGATGAGCGATAATAGATATGGGAAAGGTAGCATAACATTCGCGAATGTCACACTTCTCTTTGAGCAAAAGCTAAAATTAGAAGAAATACCAGTTATAAACAAACAATTAAGAATGATGCGAGATAAAGAGGATGAAGAATTAGAATGGTATGCACAAAAGGGGGAATCGCCTCAACTCATGTTAGAAGTCCACAAAGAAATCGACGAAAAATTGCAAGAAGTTCAAGGTATTTTGCAACACAGTAAAAGAGAATTAGACGATATTTTACGAGATAAAGCAGAGGTACTTTTACCTAAGACTGGCAGTATTAAACACTTTCAGTACAAGAAGTTCAAGTAAATAATTAGCACAATATTTCAAGTTTATGTTGCAGATAAGATCGTCAGGAGAAAGATGAATGAAGATGGAGGAAGGTGGGGAAAAGAAAGTAGTTTCAATAAAAACAAAAACAAAAATAACACCAATAGTATCATAGATTAAGGTGAACGGATAAAGTGTAGATAGTCTAACAGCATGAAATACAAAAATGCTATACACCATAACACTACACAAAAATAAAATACGAATTTGAGGATTCTTGTGGAAGTTAAGACTCAAAATATCTTAGAAATGTAACATGGAAAGTGTGCCAAAATTTGTAAAGCTTTTTAAAAAGGCGTAAAACGAAGTAGGTACTAGACATATGTTAGATGAATATAAGTAAAACTTTTTGTAAGAACCATTGTAAAATCTCCAGCAACAACCAGATGCAACGACCCACAAGTTGCAACAAGAGAAGTATCAAGAAAGAAAAGGACGTAATTAGCAAGAGATGATTCCTACAAGGCAGAGGTGTCGAGAGAAGGGAAAGGACAGCGAGACCAACAAAGTATCCGAGGTGGGCAGTAAATCTGCTGCTAAGCGGAACTCCAGTGTGGCGGAACCCTGCTGGGACAGAACATGGAAGGCCAAGAGGGTCCTGGGATGCCCTGACTGCCCGCAGCTCGTGGTCGTGCGGTAGCGTTCTCACTTCCCGTGCCAGGGTTCCCGGGTTCAATTACCGGCAGGGTCACGGATTTTGTCTGCCTCATGATGGCTGGGTGCTATGTGATGTCCTTAGGTTAGTTAGGTTTAAGTAGTTCTAGGTTCTAGGGTACTGATGACCATAGATGTTAAGTCTCATAGTGCTCAGAGCCATTTGAACCATGTTGATGCCCTGACTCAGTGGAGCGAGCAAAAAACGGCCCGACGAGAAGACTGCTTGGGCAAGCCACCACTGGCAAAAAAATATGTGTAAAAGTCACACTACTGCTATTAAACAGCACGCTGCAATACGAAACTGAAGAAAACTTCCACAAAGTAAAAATGACAAATCCAAACAATTTATCAAACTGTTACTAAGAGGAGAACTTCAAAGCGACTAGTTATCAATAAATATTCCCATATCCTGCCCAGAGAAGAAACAAGAATCAAGTAAGAAGCAGAGAATAAGCAGGAAGAACAGAAGTTGAAGATTCGCAAGATTGAGACTAAGAAAGAAGATGGGTGAAGAACAGACGACATACCTTCCCAAATCCCTATCCTATTGTAATCTAGTCATCTGCGAAGTATCACAACGAAAAACGACCGCTTTCAGCGACACATAACGATGACTTTCACGCATACAAAGCCAGTAAACCACGAAATTCTACACTCTCAGCTCCATTCCATTATGGGACCTCCACAACAACAACACACAGTTGCAAAACCAACAAGGAATGACAAATGAAGCTGTACATCGAATTCTTGCCCACATCCATCTCGCTCAAGTCCATCACCTTTGTGTAAAAACATTCACCAACCTCATGCTTAAACATATATAGGATGGTGTGAATGTGTGAAATCAAATTATGTGATGTAGGAATTGTGCAAAAGAAACATGTGAAAAACTAAATAAGTTAAGCACACCAGACAGCTAATAAACTACAAAATAACAGTCATTGACAATGGACTTAAATAAAAATAGGCTATCGATAAAAATAAGTCATTAGTTCTGAAATGGACAGCGTATAAAGAACAAAAGTAAGGCACAATAAACACTAAAACTATATGCCACTTATTTTCTTCTCATAAAAATAAAAGAATAACTATATTTTACTTATTTTCTCCTTATAAAAACAAAGATCAAAAATTATCTTGTTGGATGTTTTCCCTTTTTTTTAACATTTGTACCATTTGTTAGGATAATATCTCAATACTTGTGTATGCATATTTCTCTGTCAAAGCAATTCTTGGAAATAATTCTTATTTGTTAGTGTAACAATGTTGAAATGGGTGTCTAGAAGCAAAAACATTTTATTTGTAGATGATATTTAGAAAATGTGTTAGGAATAGATTTTAGTTGATTACTACATTTATTAAAGAAATATTTCTAAGAAAATCGATGTGAAAGACTTCTTACTTTCGATAACAAATGTCTTAAAAAACAAACTTCACACATAAATAAAGAAAGAAAATAATAATAGCATAAAAATATTCTTCTCTTGTCAATGTAAACATATTTTTGAGAATAATGTGGAAGAATACAAAAATATAAATTAGTAATACAAACTACCATAGAACCAGAATAACATGGCTGAACAGTAGGTGACAAAATTTAGATAATGGAATAATTTTTTACTGACTTAGACAACAATTCAATCATTGCTTAACTTCAGTGCAAAAATTAAGTTCGAAGGGTGGTGAAATGTAAGGTGTCAGATAAAACCAACACCTTCCATGAACACCCTGACATGATAGCAAATCCGGCAGTATGTCACATAGCTCCAAATAAATCCTGACATTAAATTAACCAAAGTAATACAATCAACGAGTGAGCAAATGGAATACCACAGACTAACACAGGAATGCCTAAATGCATTTGTCATACCTTCCCACCGCGAAACAGATGCAGTTTCGAGGGGAGAAACGAGAACAGAAGCCGAGAACAGAATCGTGTAGGCTAGGAGGCCCTACTATAATGGACGGACACCCACGTTGCCAGCTAACCGCCAGGACCACCCCACAACCCACGTTAAAAGACAGAACCCTCCAGAAGAACAGTATAGATCTTACAATACCACTAAAAAGGTCACACCAGCTGCAAGTTTTAGCGTGAGACTTTTCCACGTTTCTGTTACGTTGCAAACGTTAAAAACATTGCCCCACCACGAAAAGTATAACGTTTCTCATTAGATAGACAGAATTTTGTAGGCGGAGCTTAAGGTTAACAGTGAGACCCTGATTGGTCAGTTGAAAACACAGCCAGATAGCTTTTTTTTAAACTGACATCGGTAAATTGTAGTAAGGAGAAGTTAGGAGAGAGTTGCTTCCAAGACGGCGAGATGTGAGGAGCTGTGCCTCCCGCCGCCCCCTGATGCTGCCTAAACACCGACAAGTTAATGAACGCACGCGATGCCTCATTTTTGAGCGCATAAGGCTTCATTCAGAACTGCAGAAGTCTCATCTGTTACATCCCCTTTTCACGAAATACTAGTGTCGATCATCAATAAAATCTCATGGTATTCACATTTGCTACTTGAAGTAAAAATCTGAAATACGATGATTTTTCTGTTATATAATTGTTGAGAAGCCACATCAGCCACTGTAATTTATGACAAGTTAGATAAGTAATTAAAGATAATTGAGGGTCACTGTAGACCATTTTGATAGTTTTCTCTTTTATGAAACTTAACTTAAATCTAGATTATAGATATGATATGGCATAGGTCATCCTTCGATCCATTGTAGAACTTGGAAACCCATTCAAGGAATACTCATTCACATTTTTGTTGAACGCAGTTGGTTTTTATCATCCTGTAATAAAATATTTCCTTTTATCAATAGCGCAATTTATAAACAATGTTTTATGAGTAGAATAAAATTTCCAATGGTAAACTTAACTGCCATTTCGACGTTATTTTACCAACTAACCAAAAATAGGAAAGCCTTGAACCCCTTCCACTAAATTTAGTTAGTATCGAGATTCTTTTACAGGGAGTGCGGTGGAGCTGACGCTGAAATTATTAAGTATTTGTTTATATCATCGCTAGTCTCACTGAACTCTTCTGAACTCTACATGTCATGTGTGGTCTGGCGTCTCCTTACCAGCAACAGGTCCCAGGTTCAAACTAGTCAATTCCCTAAAAAACACACCGAGAGCGTCGTTGCGCAAAAGTGGTAGGGAGACACGACTTAGGACAAACAGACACAGTGCAGAATGTTAGACAGCGTGCTTTATAAATGACCAAGTGCTGTGTCATACCCGGAGCATTTCACAATGACAACTTGGTGTGTGAACGTCGTTGTGGACATGCAAGGTTCCTACAACGATAAGTGAAGACAATTCCTATTTAAAGATATTGCATTCATAGCATACACAGGAGATGCTGGTATAACAGAGACATTCTCAGCAAGCATTGCATGACCGGGGCCTTTCCAAGGAGGTGAAATGTGAATAGCGCTAAGTCACAGAGGAGTGCAAAGTGGCTAACATGTTTCTTCCATGGACTCCACTGGGATGATCCTGGTGTAGCTTATAAAGATATGATGACGTCACTTCGAATATTCGATCATCCTGATACCATAATCTACGTCAAAGACGAGGAGAAGATACATGGATACAGCGTATCTTCAAGTTTGCATCTATTCAAGACCTGGAATTCTATGAGTGCGCTGCTATCAATCAGCTCAAGAAGAAGAAGATATGTGAAAATAGTGCTGTGTCTGATTATGAAAATGTAAAATTAGTTTTAAGTTGGATTAATGAAAATAAATGGATCTTTTATCTCACATTCTGTGTTTTTCTTTCTTCCTATCCAGCTCACACTTAGTAAACAGATGTGCACAGAACCTATGTCTGTGGCTTTGTTCAAGAACATGCGATATAATTTCAGACATGTTTGCTATATGTCTTTGAAAGCAGACACAATCAGGCATCGTCCGTTCCCAGAAGCCTACACAAGCAGCACTATAGACGAATTCCCATGCAATCATTACAAACATTTTGTTTTCCTGCATCTTAAAGCTCATCTCTCTCATGCTTCACACTAATGCCTTGTGCATCTTGCATATATTTAATATACATTCGTAAGGGTAGTGATTTGAGAAATAACAACAATGACATATGGTAATGAATAACAATCTTTTTTATTCAGACACAATATACGAAGTAATACTGCTTTCTTGTTACTGTTTGATTTTTTTTTTGTTCACTGTTCTTGGTTTTGCAACTAACAGTACTGATTGAAAACAATTTTTACTTTATACTGCAGTACTGATTACAGCTGTTGCAGAGGTACAGTTTTTCTTACACTAATATTATTACTGTTACTAATGTAATTCCACCCAAGCAGGAGACTTAATTCATAAACTGAACTGAGTGACTCTAAACATTTTCCAACTCGAGCAGCTGAAATAATTTAATAATATTATGAAGTGGATGGCCCTAAAACATTCATCTCAAACAGATGCACTAAAATCAACTGCGTGGAACTCACACTTAAAACTTGTATGACTTGGACATCTAGTGCTATGTGAAACTTAAAAACTGCTCTATTTACACAAGAACTTACACAGTTACACACACACGTGAAATGCAAAACAGAGAAATGTGGTAAAACTATTTTTCTCTATTTACAATTTTTTTACTTTTGATGATTTTACTCCAGTTTTTAAGCTTTTTTGTATACACACTGCATACTTTTAGCTTTTTAAATATATTTTATAATTTTTTCCAGTACATGGTGCTGATAATTAATGCATTCATAGTATGCTACTTGTTAAAAAAAATAAACAGTATGTGTTTACACACAGGCATACATATTTACACTGCCATCCACACTCAAAAGCGCTCACAAGAATACACACAGACACATAAGCAATCAAAGCAATCACACATCCAGGAACACCATGCATAACACATATACAATGTTAACATTATGATAAAAGAATCACACTTCTCGACACAAGACTTTACTCAGCCAGTCAGTGACTCTCTCTCAATCACACTGTCCTCACACACTCTCACACTTCAAGTAAATAGTGCGAGTATGGGAGGGTTTCGGTCCCATCATCACAAAACGGTCTTATCATCTCGAGGTGACAATCAGACTTCAGGCTACAGCACAGTGTACACCTCATGGCCTCATTATCCAATACTAGTTTGCTGTGCCACATGTGGCGATTGCGGTGGATCATCATGAACACCACTGTATAGGCACTGCAAGTGGTCTTCGACCATGAGGACATGTGATGCCGCATGTCACACATCCTTAGACTGCCTCTGAGTATCTCCATCTATTGGACACACACATTTTGGATCTTAAACTCGTCAATTGGTAATCCATCCGCCTCATTCTTCATTAAGTCGTTAACCTTGTTGTTCTGTAGAACAATAATGCAAGTATTAACAGCTGCATATCCTGATTCATCAAATTCATTACCATGATATCTAATTGCTTCATGCTTATTGCAGTTCTTCACCCAATACATGAAGCTATCTATATCCATACACAGTAATTTACGATCCACAAAATGAGTTTGGGCAACCTCATAGAGGAAGCAGTACACATAGAGTTTGGAGGTGTCCAGTATACACATACCGAAACGGGTAGGTTTCGTAAACTCTACTGAAACCTTCAACATCCCCACAGCAACAAAGTTCTCACTGAAAGTAGTAACCCACTTAAAATTTGGTCTGGTGATGCACTTTCTTACACCCCAGCACCCATCCCATTCGCTCCCAATCAATACATCATATTCATCTCTTACGTTATGCGTGGTTTTACTGAAAATGTAATTATTCATTAAGTTATAAAAATCTTTTCCAAAATGACTAGTCGCGCCCAGTCCCTTTTTGGCATTTAATTCAACGTACTCCTCCAACCAGGAGGACTGATTGAAGGAGATAGCACAGGTGATTCTACCTAGTCCCATCCCTAAACTGAGGCTCTGCTGGAGAGCTACCTCTGCTTACGTCCAACAGTGGTTATCAGTTTAGGAATAGCTCTTACTCATGGGACTTGTTGCTCTGGACATAACAGCAAGCCGCTCGTCATTTCTGAGGTCTTCCTCTTACACAAAACCTACACAAGAGTCAGCCACCAGACCCATTATTTTTTCACCTAATAACTGTAATTCTTTTTTTTGGGTACCCGTTGAAACCCACCAACCGGCAGTGGCTGCATCATGGCGAGCCTGAATAAGTTATTCACATTCAGACATAGAAAAAAAGGTGCAAAAACCGATCCAAATAATTACAGAGGAATTTCACTACTTCCTGTAATATACAAAATTGTTTCAAAGGCCCTATTAAACAGGCTAGAAGAACAAGCGGACCAGTTAATAGGGGAGTATCAGGAGGGTTTCGCAAAGTTCGATCTTGCATCGAGCAGATATGGAACTAAAAAACAATTTTGCAAGTGAGAAGATGTAGAAATACTGTTTTAACTTTTGTCGATTTTAAAAAGGCTTACGATTCAATAGATAGACAAACATTATTTCACACTTTAGAGTTCAGGATTGACAGAAAAACAAGATCACTTATTCAACAGGCATTAACAGATACGACCTCCAAAGTTAAATTTATGGGAGAAACATCAGAAGCATTTCATATCCATACTGGTGTTCACCAAGGAGATGGAATGTCCCCCCTTTTGTTTAACATGGTTCTGGAAAAAAATGTTAGGATATGGGAAAAGGAAATAAGAGCAATTCAGCTTGGGGTTAAAAAAGAGCAGAGAACTAGGGTGAAGTGTCTGGCTTTCACAGACGCTCTTGCCATTGTAACGAACAATAGAGAGGAAGCCAAACTTGCATTGGAAAAAACTGGGCTACAAATCTCGTACGAGAAAACACAGTATATGGAAAACAAACCTGCAGATAATGTCCCCATTACTTCTCAATACCGGAAAGTGGCACAAATTGCCCACTTCAGATATCAGGGAGAGATATCCAACCATCAGGACTGAACTCAATAGCCAATAAAGACAGAATCTCCAGATTACAAAAAGCATATAAGCTCACTTGGAATCATTATAATAAGAAATATATTTCTGTCAATGCAAAACTATGTCATTATAACACAGTAGTCCTACCAGAAGCACTTTATGCTGCAGGAACCACAGTGATTCATGGTTATACGAAGAAAATTCTGAGGAAAATATATGGACCAGTGTTTCGGGAAGGAATTTGGATGAAGAGGCCAACTAGAGAGATTTACAAAGACATAGAAAAAATAACAGACACCATTAGAAAGAGAAGAATGAAATTTTATGGACATATCAGAAGGATGAATAAAAGCAGGCTCACTAGACAAATCTTTGAGATAGTAAACAAGAGCAAAACCAAGACAAAGTGGATCACTGAAGCAGAAGAAGACATTAAAGAACTGGGGATCACACAAGACAACATAAACAACTGAGAACAGTTTAGAAACATCACAGAGAAACACATAGTTAAACAAGAACATACAAAGAACATAACGGGAAAAAGATGGTCGGAAGAACGCAAGAGAGAACACAGTGAACGTATGGAGAGAATTTGGGAAGAACGAAGAAAGAAGAAGAAATCATGACTTCGCTCTCTCAAAAGGGAATAATTGAAAATAATAATAATAATAATATGCTGTAATGACGACGCACCTTTTACACCCTGAGCCCCAGATTGAGCGGCTCTGTCAGTCTTTCTGCTAGTTCGCCCATCCAATCAAGTTTTTCCTCCTCCTCATCCAAAAGGGTGAGATGGCATTGTCTTCCAGCAACTGCCATCTCACGCACCCATTCCAGCATTTTACCCTCGCCGGAATTGTTGTGGAGCCATTGACACATCTCACAGATCTCAAGAAGGTCCCCATGCAGTGCTGAGAGGTGGTGGAATGTAAGGAGGCTGGCTAGTGTGAGCAGGCAGGTGGTGCTGCCCAGATGTGGGAGGTGGGACTAGTGTGTGTGATCTGATAATGTTTTGTGAGATGACCCGGCCTTGGTTCTGGTGCAGAGCAGCAGATACTACGCCAAATGGTGTGCGTGGTATGGCGCGCATGACTACTCATTCAGTAACAGATCACTGTGTGAGCGATACTCCTTGCCAGACAGCTACGACTGCATTGCACAGTGCGCTGCCTCTTAAATACGCGGGTACAGGCATCCTATGCAGCACCTTGTGGAGCGACAGCAGTATACAATGCCATCAGAAGATTAATAAGAATATACCTGTCATACGAAACGCAAATTATGTCATCTGCAATGAATAATTCTGCGTTTTCCTGTCCTCTGAATTTCTTAGATTTCTACCAACTATTCCCATTTTATAAACAATCTCCATCAACAATTTTCATATTATGTCCTCTGAACTGACAGTTTACAGGGAAAATTCGATTTTGCCACGAAAATTCAGAATTCCCACCTAAATTCAAAATTCCCACCTATAGGGTAGGTGGGAGAGCGGGTAGGGGTGGGGTGGAGATAGGGAGTGGGCAGGGACCCACGTGCTGGCTGGGGAAAATACACGATGTCATTCAGGGGTGGGGGTAATTAATTGTTCAATTTAATTAATTTGAATATCAATTTGATATTAAAATTGCACCTGTGCTGCCCTTACCACACTTCTGACATCTGTGCCTGCCATCCAATAACAAATAAAAGGCTGCAAAATTCTGTGCCATCCTATACCATTGGTCAGAGACTACAGGAATTGGACAACAGATTTACCATCTTGTGCGTACACTGCCATTAACACCAAGATATGCCATGACCAGGAACCACGTCTTCTGTTGAATGGTGCTACATTATGTTCAGAAATCAATCGCAGTTCTGCACTACCTGGATGACCATCGTCGGTGAGTATTCTGCAGATCTGGGAAGAGGACCATTTTTTGAATGTTTTAGAGAGGCACAACAGTGTTACTCACGGTATCATGGTGAGGGCAGCCTTAGAGTATGATATCAGGTCATTTATAGTATTGAATGAGGGAACTCTGGCGGCACAATGGCATGCCACAGACATCCTATGTCTTCATGTGATACCTCTCATGAGGTGCCATTTTTCAACGATTCTTCATACGTCCATCCTTTTAATGGATGGTTACCAGGACTTAGGCTCTTCAATATGAAATAGATATTAAAATACTTGAAGCCATCACCTTCGAATTTAATTTATTTATGCGACCAGCTGCGCAAGGGGCCTGAAGACGGTGTAATGGAACACCGTAACCTGCTGTATAAAAAGTGATGCTGCAAGTGTTTTAATATTCATATAGATTTTCAATAAGACAATGCTCGTCCACACATGGTTCTCCTGTAACCAGTAAGATCGCTTGATCTGTCCGTGATTGGATACATGCAGGACCAACTCAGACGTTAATTGTGTCCCAGCGGCAGTATTTAAGATACCAAGGATCAGTTACAACAGTCACGGACCAGCTACCTAGGGAGACGATACAACATATTTATGAAACCTCTGCCATCCGAATCATCCCATGCATCTAGGCCAGAAGTGGTTCAGTATCATACTGATATGTGAGATCATATGCCAAGTTCCTTGTAATTTTCACTCATTTTTGTACTCACTACAGTAAGATATGCTCCCTACCAGTAAAGTTCTATATCGTTAACTCCTTCTATTCTGGGTATTTCGTCGGTTTGTCGGGCAATGTATACGCTTCTGCAATCGTATATCAACTGACAAATTCTACATCATAACTTTTAATGCGAACATGGAACTACGAGGGTGGTTTGACAAGTCTGATACATTTCTATGAAAGAATTGTGTTACTCCTTCATGGTTGATAAGCTTACAAGGATCGTATAAAGAATCTGGACAATGTTCATTGTTGGCAGACATCTGAATTGCTTAGTGTGTCGACCGCAATTAAAAATGGAGAAATTCGTGCTGCTAATAAACATTTTCATTTGAAGGGTTGGACTGTCACATAAATCATAACAGAACTGCATGAAGTTTACTCGGAATCTGCATCTTCATTGAAGAACATTTACATTTGAATTAATGAATTTCACGTGGGCAGACAATCACCGAAGATGAAGCACGGTCATTCCGTTTGTTTGAGGCACCACAAAGGGAACTATTGACAAAATCCACAGTAACGCAAGACCGTAGAACAAAAATTCGTGAAAATGCTAACACTCCACCTTGCCGCAGTGGTAACACCGGTTCCCGTCAGATCACCGAAGTTAAGCGCTGTCGGGCTGGGCTATCACTTGGATGGGTGACCATCCTGTCTGCCGAGCGTTGTTGGCAAGCGGGCTGCACTCAGCCCTGTTGAGGCGAACTGAGGAGCTACTTGACTGAGAAGTAGCGGCTCCGGTCTCGTAAACTGACATACGGCCGGGAGAGCAGTGTGCTGATCTCATGCCCCTCCATATCCACATCCAGTGACGCCTATAGGTTGAGGATGACTCGGTGGCCGGTCGGTACCGTGGGGCATTCATGGCCTGTTCGGGAGGAGTTTAGTTTCGATTGCTAACACTCCTTGCATCCCAAGCGAGTGAGTGCATAATATGCTGCATAGAAAAATTGGCTATAAGGAGCAATGTGCTAGTTGGGTGCCGCGATTGCTCACAGTCGACCAAAAGCACAGCCGGAGCAACGTTTCAACACAATGTCTCGCGATGTGTCATCGCAATCCGCAAGACTTTTTGCGCTTGTATGTGACTGTTGATGAAACCTAGATCTATCATTATCTGCCAGAGCCAAATAGGCAGTCAAAACAATGGACAAAGGCTGGTGAAAGTGCTCCAAAGAAGGCAAAGACCATTTTGTGACTTGGTAAAGTGATGACCATTGTTTTTTTTTTGGGGGGGGGGGTGGGAAGCTTCCCAAGGAATAATCGTCATACATCAATTGAAAAAAAGCAGAACCACAACTAGATGTGGTTTTACAGGACAGAGCGGATCAGGTTGGGGTTGTGGAGGGGGCTGTAATCAGTTACTGTTAGTTGCACAAAACACACAAACATTTATTTTCTTAAGAA
Source organism: Schistocerca cancellata (assembly GCF_023864275.1). Lineage (NCBI taxonomy): Eukaryota > Metazoa > Arthropoda > Insecta > Orthoptera > Acrididae > Schistocerca > Schistocerca cancellata. The sequence continues at coordinate 386,254,734 of NC_064626.1, read as the reverse complement.
CCACTTAATTACACATTGCCTTAAAAGGATCAAAATAAAACAATACGGCTGATGGTATAGTTAAGAAAACTTGCTATACCTCCTGGGCTGAAGGCCCAAAACCACACCAAAAACTAGAATGGCTGAAGGCCTGAGCATAAAAATTGCTTTAAAGAATACACGCGGCTGAAGGCCTTACTTAAAAAAAATTCACGTAAATACTCGGCTGAAAGCTACACACAAGACATTGAACAACTCAGGGCTTAGGGCCAGGATAGCAAGAATTTAAGACAGTGCAAATGTTTTTAAAAATTAGTTTTAAACAAATCAATTTACAAAATTTTAATTTAAGACGGCTGAAGGCCCTATCTTAAAAATATTTAACATAAAAGCTCTGCTGAAAGCCACACACTGGACACTGAACAACTCAGGACTTATGGCCTGAATAACAAGCATTTCAGATAGAACAAACTTTCAAAATTGTAGTTATTAACCAAATCAATCTTCAAACTTTAATTTTAAGTCAGCTGAAGGCCTTATCTTAAAATTAAAACAAACTAGATTAATAGATGGGTGAAGCCCTTACACAGTACATCAAACTAAAATGAAAATCACAATCTAAAACCAACAGAACAGTGGTGCTCAGAAGTGTTGCAAGGGTCAGCCTGAGGAGGTAGCTGTAACGTAAGGTGAGGTGAGACAGGCAGCCAACAGTAAGGTTAAATAATCGGATGGCAACCCGACCCAGAGATGGCTGAAGGACCGATCAACAACCTAATAAATTCCCTTCTGCCCAACTAATGGTACGACAACGGAAAATATCAGCCAAAGACGAAGATACCAGCCGCACTGTGTATTCACAATTGGCGTCTAAAAACAGCCAAGGCACAATAACCACTCTTAAGAAAAAAATTATGAACAAACAACTGAAAGGCTGTCGAACTACACGCTGTGACGGACAGCATCAGCACAGCGAGGAAAAACACTCTGCCGGAAAACTACGCTAACGACCAGGGCAGGTAACTGGGGTGTTAACGGCCTCAAGGCAGAAAATACCGATGGTGCACTTCACTGGTAAGTACATCTACATCTACTACATCTACATTTATACTCCGCAAGCCACACAACGGTGTGTGGCGGAGGGCACTTTACGTGCCACTGACATTATCTCCCTTTCCTGTTCCAGTCGCGTATGGTTGGCGGGAAGAACGACTGCCGGGAAGCCTCCGTGCGCGCTCGAATCTCTATAATTTTACATTCGTGATCTTCTCGGGAGGTATAAGTAGGGGGAAGCAATATATTCGATACCTCATCCAGAAACGCACCCTCTCGAAGCCTGGACAGCAAGCTACACGGCGATGCAGAGGGCCTCTCTTGCAGAGTCTGCCACTTGAGTTTGCTAAACATCTCCGTAAAGCTATCACGCTTACCAAATTACCCTGTGACGAAACGCGCCGCTCTTCTTTGGATCTTCTCTATCTCCTCTGTCAACCCGACCTGGTACGAATCCCACACTGATGAGCAGTACTCAAGTATAGGTCGAACGAGTGTTTGTAAGCCACCTCCTTTGTTGATGGACTACATTTTCTAAGGACTCTCCCAATGAATCTCAACCTGGCACCCCCCCTTACTAACAATTAATTTTACATTCTTCAAATCGTTCTGCACGCATTCTCCCAGATATTTTATAGAAGTAACTGGTACCAGTGTTTGTTCCGCTATCATATAATCATACAACAACCAATGTAATAGTTAAAGACCACATAGGAAGACGGCTGCAAAATTTCGCCGACTACAACACACAATACGTTGCTGCTAGCCGGAACGGCCCAGGAAGCAGCAACCGACAATAAACGAAGAGATGTCACAGCAGTTGAAGTTTCATAACAGGTTAACTGATCACTCAACTTCAGTGTCCAGGTTCGGTGGGGAATGAACTTTGTAGCTTTCGCAGCTAGTGCCTCACAATCCAACCGCTCGTCGACCCTGCCAGCGGTTCAAAAATGGTTCAAATGGCTCTGAGCACTATGGGACTTAACATCTGTGGTCATCAGTCCCCTAGAACTTAGAACTACTTAAACCTAAGTAACCTAAGGACATCACACACATCCATGCCCGAGGCAGGCTTCGAACCTGCGACCGTAGCAGTCGCGCGGTTCCGGCCTGAGCGCCTAGAACCGCTGGACCACAGCGGCCGGCCAGCGGTCCCTGCCTGACCTCGCGCCATGGAGACTTCCTAACTGCTCTGTCACAACCGACTGACTGCCACACACACCACCACATGGAAATATGCGGTTACACCACAGATGGTACAGCAGTACTAGTATCGATAAGAGCTGCTGCTGCCGCTGACGGAGGCAAGTCAGCAACTCGTTATGGTAGTAAGTCAGGGAGAAATAATACACCACTCGATTGCGACAAACTGCCAAAGAACAAACGGCATCAACGTGAGACTGCCACGGCTTAGGCTCCTATTGTGCTTCGTTGTTGGGTCCTATTGTGCTTCATTTTTGGATCGTTTTAAACTTGTGCTGGTTGATAAAAGAACAATGTTGGCTGGCAAAATAGTGCTCTTTCACGAGGATAATGCACCATCTCACACTTCATCGATAACAATAGCGAAAGCGCAGGAATTGGGTTTTGAACTGGTTCCAATATTCACCGGATTTACGCCATCTGACTTCTTCCTGTTACTTAACTTGAAACTTTGGCTTGATGGGAAGAACGAGTATTGTACAGAGTTTGACAGAACGTGTTTCCCCGATGGTATGAAAAAGCTGTAGGATCTACATCTACATCTACATACATATTCCGCAATCCACCGTACGGTGCGTGGCGGAGGGTACCACGTACCACAACTAGCATCTTCTCTCCCTGTTCCAGTGCCAAACAGAACGAGGGAAAAATGACTGCTTATATGCCTCTGTACGAGCCCTAATCTCTCTTATCTTATCTTTGCGGTCTTTCCGCGAAATGTAAGTTGGCGGCAGTAAAATTGTACTGCAGTCAGCCTCAAATGCTGGTTCTCTAAATTTCCTCAGTAGCGATTCACGAAAAGAACGCCTCCTTTCCTCTAGAGACTCCCACCCGAGTTCCTGAAGCATTTCCGTAACACTCGCGTGATGATCAAACCTACCAGTAACAAATCTAGCAGCCCGCCTCTGAATTGCTTCTATGTCCTCCGTCAATCCGACCTGATACGGATCCCAAACGCGCCATCAGTACTCAAGAATAGGTCGTATTAGTGTTCTCCCGTAGCACTATCCATACAGTGACGTGGTCAACGATACCTTGTACAGCAGCAACTTCTCTGACGCTGACATTAGGGTTATCGTCAACTGCACGAAGAGTTGCCTCGTCCATTGCAGGTGTCCTCGTCGTTCTAGGTCTTCCCCAGTCGCGAGTCATAGGCTGGAATGTTCCGTGCTCCCTAAGACGCCGATCAATTGCTTCGAACGTCTTCCTGTCGGGACACCTTCGTTCTGGAAATCTGTCTCGATACAAACGTACCGCGCCACGGCTATTGCCCCGTGCTAATCCATACATCAAATGGGCATCTGCCAACTCAGCATTTGTAAACATTGCACTGACTGCAAAACCACGTTCGTGATGAACACTAACCTGTTGATGCTACGTACTGATGTGCTGTAGAGCAATGAGTCGCATTTCAACACAAGAACCGAAGTCAACATTACCTTCCTTCAATTGGGCCAACTGGCGGTGAATCGAGGAAGTACAGTACATACTGACGAAACCAAAATGAGCCCTAACATGGAAATTAAGCGTTTCCGGACACATGTCGACATAACATCTTTTCTTTATTTGTGTGTGAGGAATGTCTCCTGAAAGTTTGGCCGTACCTTTTTGTGACACCCTGTATTTAGAGTTAGCTGCCATTCTTTACACCACTCACAAAACCTGTCCAAGTCATCTTGTATGCTCCTGAATCGAGTGTATACCTCTCAAAGGAGACTATGTCGAGAAGTAAGGTGAGTTGTTTATGAAATAAACATTTATTTCTTACTTTTTTTCCAGACTTATCAAACAGAGGTCGTATGTGGAGGCTAGTGGGTATGGGCGTAGCACCGCAGTGGTTTTTAAAGGTATTATCCGGCATCGTGTGAGTGGTGCCACGCATTTTGAGAGGCGGGCACCGCGAGGCAGCAGGCGGCAGGCTTGCCGCGGCCCGCCGGGCCGTCGCGCTTCTTTCGCCGTCGGCGCGCGGCCGTCACGCCACACCGCGGGCAGTGGACGCACGAGCGGCTCGGCTCGCCCGCCGCTCCCGTGCTGTTTGGCCATCCAGCGCCCAGCCGCGCACGGCCGCACCAGGAATCGATGTATTAAAACAAGCGGAAATTGAGTTGCTTTATTCGGGCCCGCAACTATGAAATGCTGAGTAAACAGCGGCCGGGCGGCTGTTTGCCCGCACAGCGGCGGCGGCGGCGGCAGCGGGCGACCACCACCACCACACCACCAGCTCTCTCTCTGCTCACATTCACACGAGCGCCGCCGGTCTGCCCGCTCACTTGGGTCCCTAGTGGAAGATACCGCGCAGAAGGGTGGACAGCTACTTGTTCCCCAGCACTAATTACCCCTAAATATTACGTTGTCTGTTTCTGTGCTGTCGACGTAGCGAGGCTGCCTTGTTTCGTGGAGGTGGTTGGTTCGTGTCCTGTCACGCGTAAGTATGTGACTTTCAGATTTGTTGTGCAGTGATACGAGTGATTATTATGGCTATTGGAAATTATATATATAAATAATGGTATTGAATCAGGTGGATACAGTCACGTTGTTGTCATCAGTGCCGGAATTAGTTTGATATAGCTCCCGACCATAATCTACACCTCTCTTCATCTCTGCATAACTATTGTCTCCTGCATCCAATAACACTTCGGAGACAGGTCACTTAGAAGAATACTGGGCCAAGGAAACCGGCGCCGGCCAGGGTGGCCCTGCGGTTCTAGGCGCTTCAGTCTGGAACCGTGCGACTGCTACAGTCGCAGGTTCGAATCCTGCCTCGGTCATGGATGTTTGTGATGCCCTTAGGTTAGTTAGGTTGTAGTAGTTTTAAGTTCTAGGGGACTGATGACCTCCGCTGTTAAGTCCCATAGTGCTCAAAGCCATTTGAATCATTTTTTTACTTCATTCATTAAGCTTTCGAGTAACAGTCGTCATATCGATGGTTATGTCCAGCCATGCTCATGTTAAAGGCAGTCAACTAGTTTTTATTTCAAGTAGTCCTGGGAAGTATCGGTAAGTGAAAACTGCCTATTCGTTTTCCTATCATATATTCTATCAGTTATAGCTGTCTAACTAGCCGTCACCTTAGAAGATCCACTTTTTGCTGTTTACCCATGGACTTTTTGCTATCCCTGCACTCGAAGCGTGTTTAGCTAGTAATTTACCTTTTTCCTGCGTCAATACCCTCTACCGTGCGTCCAAGGCCGTATCTTCCTGGTACTTCTATATTATGGTCTGAATTTAGATTGGGCAACAGAGGGACGCTACAGATACGGTACGAACACACGGACACGATATACACATCACGTAATCTGTATCACTCATGCTGACAAATATGTGGTAATTTACTATTTTATCTCTTGAAAAGCATGTGTTGTTGGTCATTAGGATATGGAAATTGTGACTGGCTCCAACATATACAAATCTGTTAGGATCAAAAAGGAAGTTTATTAAAATATTATGAATACCCACAAAATGCACATCAAACATTATTGATTCAACACTGAAAGAAAAATGTTCACTTAAGATGGTAATAATAATACACTGCCGAGTCTCAGTGGGAGTGTTGACATACGTGATATGTGAGGGTGTGGATAGGAAAACTAGGGTATGTCATAGAAGGCTAAACACTTCTGTCTTGCATACTCGTAATCAAACACCACACGAAGGATTTAAGAATTGTAACATCTCATTCCAATACCATGGAACCATACAGATTAAAAAAAGGAGTCTGAACAATACTGACATAGAATTAGACATCCGAGCTTTCCTAAGAAAGTCAGTAAATTGAATAACTTCATTTAAAATGGGTTCCCGCCACAAAAACGGGGTTTTCTCTGCGTAGAATACTCTGTTCTATTCATTATCGTGGCCTATAAACCTCAAAATCCGCAAATTCATCACACGTGGTGATCATGTCTCATGAAGGTTGAAACACCAACCCACAGGAAACGAATACAAAATCCACGATAAAATTGTAATCACTCGAGGCGATTACCCAACTAAGCAAATGGTTCAAATGGCTCTAAGCACTATGGGACTTAACATCTGAGGTCGTCAGTCCCCTTGACTGATCTACTTAAACGTAACTAAGGTAAGGACAGCACACACATCCATGCCCGAGGCAGAATTCGAACCTGCGACCGTAGCAGCACCGCGGTTCCGGACTAAAGCGCCTAGAACCGCTCGGCCAGAGCGGCCGGTCCCAACTAAGCAATCACAATCTTTACACAGCGAGCGTACACTGGAATTCATCACTTAACGTCACTAACTTACTCACATCCTGAAAATACAATTTAAAATAGTTGATCCAACGGAATATAACGCTAGCGAGTTGAGAGATATTACTTCTTAGATACACACGAAGAGATTCAGGGTAACAGGTACAAGTGATGGAGGCACTTGCCTGTGTCAAATCAGTACAAGGGACAATGTTACGTACACTAATTTTACAGTAAATGTTCAGGAATTACACCACACCGTGAATAAAATCTAAAACATATTCAAACGTGGGACTGAAATACCTTTATGAATCCCTAACAGAAAATAACCGTTAAACTGGCCCAAATGAAATCATCCAAGCCACCTTCTGAAGGACGTCACGCACATAGCTGGTTCTTTCACGAGCTGTACAGACGACTACAGCGGGAAATCTTACGATCGAGTGATCACTGTTATGCAGTACAGAGTGCAGGAGCTCTAAGGACTTGGCACTACTCTACCCCATAACCAAAATACCTGAAACTCGTTCGCTCACACATTCGCAACTGCGGATACCATTCAGGGATAAGGTGAGGATGGAAACAGGTTACTGTTTATCAAAATGAATTAAGCGTGTTCGCTCCATACGTATTCCCTTCCGAAGAACTTTATCAAATAGCACAGAAAACATCTGTGTAACTCACAAACTTAACAACGAGGAAAAAAATTGAGAAAAATGAAAGCGGAATAAAACAGATCACTTTCAATATTAGAAGTTACATTCACTTTCAGTTGTCGCTGTACTGCTGTGCAGATTAAACAATCACGTTGTAACAATTCACGGCAGCCTTAATAATTGTTCAAATAATATTATAGCCCTCTAACGGCTCCTATTAACCAAGGATGACGATAGAGATTTGTCCAATGATCTCGTGTGTAATAATGCATCCTCCCCCCCCCCCCCCATCTGCTGTTGCCCTACCATTCGACAGAAAACTTCCACACACATATTTTATCACCCTCTCCAAACTGCTCATACTCCTCTCTCTCTCTCTTTTTTTCCCTACTCGATTTTATACAATCATTTCAACTGGAACCTGAAAGACGACTGTCCTCATCCCGTTTAAAGACGTGGCGACGGTACTGCTTAAGCGATGTTGATGAAACAGTCGGCCGCGGTGGCCGAGCGGTTCTAGGCGCTTAGTCCGGAACCGCGCGACTGCTACGGTCGCAGGTTCGAATCCTGCCTCGGGCATGGATATGTGTGATGTCTTTAGGTTAGTTAGGTTTAAGTAGTTCTAAGTTCTAGGGGCCTGATGACCACAGATTTTAAGTCCCATAGTGCTCAGAGCCATTTGAGCCATTTTTGTTGATGAAACAGCAATACAGTATCTGTCGTTATAAAATGTGTAAGGTGTCAGGCATATCCAATACCTTACATGAAAACCCTGACATGATAAGCAAATCCAGCAGTGTGTCACATAGCTCCGAATAAATCGTGACATTAAATTAACCAAAGTAATACGATTAACGAGTGAGCAAATGGAATACCACAGACTAACACAAGAATGCCTAAACGCATGTCATACCTTCCCACCTTGAAACAGACGCAGTTCCGAGGGGAGAAACGAGAACAGAAGCCGAGAGCAGAACTGTGTTAAGTTGGAAGGCCCTACGATAAGGGACGGACACCCACGTCGCCAGCCAACCGCCAGGACCATCCCGCAGCCCATGTTAACAGATAGAGCCCTCCTGAAGAACAGTATAGATCTTACGATAACATTAAAGGGGCCACACCAGCTGCAAGTTTTAGCGTGAGACTTTTTCGCGTCTCTGTTACGTTGCTAACGTTAAAAACATTGCCCCACCATGAAAAGTATAACGTTTCTCATTGGATAGACAGAATTTTTGTAGGCAGAGCTTAGGGTTAAGATTGAGACCCTGATTGGTCAGATGAAAACACAGCCAGATAGTTTTTTTTTAAACCAACTTCGGTAAATTGTAGTAAGGAGAACTTAGGAGAGAGTTGCTTCCGAGACGGCGAGCTGTATGGAGCTGCGCCGCCCGCCGCCCACTGACGCTGCCTAACCACCGACAAGGTAATGAACGCACGTGATGCCGCATAACAGCGCATGAAGCCTCACTCAGAACTGCAGAATTCTCATCTGTTCCACCCCCTTTTTACGTAATACTAGTGTCGATCGTCAATTAAATCTCCTGGTGTTCACATTTGCTACTTGAAGTAAAAATCTGAAACGCGATGATTTTTCTGTTATATAATTATTGAGAAGCCACATCAGCCACTGTAATTTACGACAAGTTAGATAAGTAATTAAAGATAATTGAGGGTCACTGTAAACCATTTTGATAGTTTTCTCTTTTGTGAATCTTAATTTAAACCTAGATTATAGATGTGATATGGCATAGGCCATCCTTCGATCCATTGTAGAACTTGGAAACCCATTCAGGGAATATTCGTTCACATTTTTGTTGAACGCAGTTGATTTTTATCATCCTGTATTAAAATATTTCCTTTTATCAATAGTGCAATTTATAAACAATGTTTTGTGAGTAGAATAAAATTTCCAATGTTAAACTTAACTGCTTTTTCGACGTTAATTTACCAACTAACCAAAAATAGGAACGCCTTGAACCCCTTCCACTAAATTTAGTTAGTATCAAGATTCTTTTACAGGGAGTGCAGTGGAGCTGACGCTGAATTTGTTTATATCATCGCTAGTCTCACTGAACTCTTCTGAACTCTACATACCATGTGTGGTCTGGCGTCTCCTTAACAGCAACAGGTCCCAGGTTCAAACTAGTCAATTCCCTAAAAAACACGCTCAGAGCGTCGTTGCGCGAAAGTGGTAGGGAGACACGACTTAGAACAAAGAGACACCACGCAGAATGTTAGAAATTCACCCTCAGCTCCGTATGTTTCAGAGAAGCAGCGACGCGTAAGGGTTACGAATAACTACGTCACACCACCAGTAACAGTAATATCCCTTTCACTACATCCACTACAACATATTTTAGTCGAGGTCTGATGTCCTTCTACAACCTCCTACTTTTCAGGAAGAAATTGCAGAAAGGTGTTGCTACCAACTAATTACAGCTATAAATTACTTCCTTTCGCATTGTTGACACCGAAGGCAGTGGGAAGTCTTCGTGATTCTCTACGAATCGAGCGCCGCTAACAACTCTTGGAGATTGGTCTGAACATGGCTCCCAAACGCGCACATTTCCCTCCACGGCGTCCCGGATGTGCTCATTAGCACTGAGGGTAAGTTACTTGGTAGGAGCGGAAAGGGTGGGATGTGGGGCTCACAATATCTTAATGGCTGCTAATTTCTCGTGAAACCACTCTGACACTTTAATATACTAAAATGGTAAAAATGTGGAAATGTAATTATACAATTCAAGAGGCAAGGACAGGAGCAGGACAGGGAATTGGTGGATGGGAGGATTGGCTGTTAGCTGGGCTATGGCATGCCTTGCCCTGCGCTAGAGGTGACTGGAAGGCAACAACAAATCGACAGCTTGTCGCTTGGGACATCGTTTTTCTGAAGCAAACCGTTGATGCCGCAGCTCTTGTAGTCGCTATCACGTCACGGGGCTCCTCTGAAACTAACGTGGCCGATTTCCTTCCTCTGTCTCTAGTGTGCTTATTTTCGACCGTATGTCAAACCCTCTTCTTATTTCCTTCATCCAAAAGAACAAGCGCTCTTACTTCCAACTGTCGAAATTGTCAGTTTACTGTCGATGGATGTAGTGTTAGTCGGAAACCCTGAAGCATTTGTTCAGCCGTCTAACAGCAAAAGGTTTTCTCCACAGTGAATGAACCCTTTACGTGCGATGACTTGGAGTTGTTTCTTAAGTGTATCTGTTGAGTGTAGGTGACTGTAATGGATTTCTGGTGTCATGTATTGTAACATGCTGAGAGAACGAGCAGGATGAAAGCACGTGCCGACATGTAACTACTCGTCTCGAATAGCACCAAGGAGACCACCAGGCTTAACGTCCAGCGACACACCGAACGGATCACTAACAACAATTTCATACTCCCTCAGTTCACGAGTCACGACTCATTTCAAAATTAACCAGGAATTAGGCGCAGTCTCAGGCGCCTTGACACAGTTCGCGCGGCTGCCCCCGTCGGATGTTGGAGTCCTCCCTCGGGCATGGGTGTGTGTTGTCCTTAGCATAAGTTAAAGTTAGATTAAGCAGTGTATAGGCACAGGGCCGATGACCTCAGCGGTTTGGTCCCATAGGAACTTACCACAAATTTCCAGTTTTTTCCACTTGCCAGCCAAACAGTAGCTGTGGGCATTTATCCCAACTACCATTGAGTAGAAGGCCGCGATACAAGCTTGCATTAGCGACATAGGCTACGCTGGTGCATTACACTGTGTGATACTATACTGTAAATTGTTCTTCGCGAACGGATGTTTGAGCTCGTGTAAGACATTGTAAGCAGTGTGATTGGTATACAATCTGTTTATTAAGTGATTTCAGTAGCTTTGTTACACTGAACTTATCTACTTGTAAGTTACTCATGTTGGCAGCTGTCCCAGGTTCGAATTCTGGAGTATTTACTTCATTTTTTATGGTGAAGCAATTTCGGAAAACCTTACTTAGTACCTTCGCTTTAGTGCCCCTGCCACTGTAAAATTACCATCGCTGTCGCTCAGTGAAGCGACTGTGTTCTACCAATGGTGTACTTCAGATACGAACAGATTCTTTTTGGATTTTCTGCCAGAAGTACAGAGTGACCCAGAAGTCCGTTAACGTTTGAAAATTCAATACTTCGCGTTATAATGTTCGTAGAGAAGAAAAAAGTGACACATGTGCTTGAAATGATATGGGGCTTTACTGAAAGCAAAAAAAAGTGCACAAAATCACAAACAGATGGCGTTTCATTTCATATGAAAGCAATAATTAATATAAAAATTTCTTTTATGCAAAAAACTGTGTTCTTTATTTGAATGCGTAGTGTCCGAATCCAATGCAGAGTCACGTTTGACCAGCGGGAGTGAGCATGGAGGACTTGGTTGGGAACTACGGATAGATGCCGCTAGGTGGGAGTATCGGACGACCGAGGCGTGTCCCGAGACAGTCTACGCAAGTGCGATAAACACTGTGTCTGGGTGGCACAGTAGTTATCGCAACTACCTAGTAAGCGGGAGATCCTGTGTTCGAATCCAGGTCCGGCATACTTTTTCACCCGGCGTCACTGACTCCGCATGAAGTCCCGATGCAGCTGATATCATGAATTCCTTTCCTTTCATCATCCCCACACCCCGCCTTCAATTTACGTAAGATATTCTTAACATTCAAGATGTCGGCCGTCGTTCATAAACAGTAACTATAGTCGAGGAACACGACAGTACAGCATATCAGTAGGTATGGTGAGAAGATGCAGCGGATATTGTCTTTTAGCATCTCTAATGAGATCGAACGATCCCGGTACTCTTGCGTGTTCAGGTAACCCTACAACCAATAATCACACGGATTGATGTCTGGAGCCCTGGGAAGCCAAGCTTTGCGGACGTGACGGTTCAGCACACGATCCTCACCAAAAGATATGCACAATGGGTCTTTCACACGTATAGCAACTTGGGACGGAGTGCCAGCCTGCATAAAAGTCGTACCATCCATCAGGTGTTTTATTAGCCAGGTTAGGGATAACCTGACTCCCTCTGTGACTACAGCTCTTTCTATACACGATTCTCATGCGACATCATTGACGTGTTGCTGTCCACCACCACTGTTTGCCAGTTTTTGCATTTGTTCTTGGTTTCAACAAAAACACATGTCACTTCAGGCTTGTGTGTTAATTCTTACCTCTCTATCTGCAGTATAATGGGAGTTAGTGATTTTCCAAACGTTAACGGAGTTTTCGGTCACCCTGTGCGAGGTGCATTCAGTACGTAATGCAGCACATTTGTTTCTGGAAATAGGTTTGTTTTATTCAAGATTCCAATACACCGCATTATTCTCCACTCATTTGCTTCCAGAGAATCTATTTTCCAACTAATCTCCGATCACTGCGACTGCCTTACACCACCTGTTGGGAATGCCTTTTTGCCCACATGGTAGCCCCTCTACAGGTCGACGTCAGAGTCAGTGTCTTACTCCCATCATCCACGTACTCCTTCCTGCATTCTTCATTGGGCCAAACAGATGGAAGTCGTAATGTGTGTAGGGTGTAGGGTGGATGAGGAACCCAGCGAACAGATATCTTTGAGTACACCAACTGATGGATGAGTGTGTCAGCACTACCAACGGAGACGTCCAGTTGAGCAGCGAGGCGTCTGATTGTGATCCACGATCGCCTTGAATAGGAGTGTCTTGCAGCACTGTAGGCGTCACAGCTGTGTGCAGCCGGCCGGATAGGTTTGCGTGACCTTGTTACAAAAAATGGTTCAAATGGCTCTGAGCACTATGGAACTTAACATCTGAGGTCATCAGTCCCCTATAACTTAGAACTACTTAAACCTAACTAAGCTAAGGACATCCCACACATCCTTGCCTGACGCAGGATTCGAACCTGCGACCGTAGCGGTCGCGCGATTCCAGGCTGAGGTGCCTAGAACCGCTCGGCCATAGAGGCCGGGCCTCGCCCAACGATTCACCGTGCTTTTGTTCACTGCCAGGTCTCCGTAGATATTCCGCAAGCACCTATGAATATCTGCAATGGTCTTGCTTTCCGCAAAACGAAACTAAATAACAGCTCTCTCCTTGGAACGCACCACCGTTACAGACGCCATTTTGAAGGAATGAAACTAGAGAAGCTGAAGCGGGAGTATTCCACGATGTCCCACAACAAATTCCGCATTTTTGCAGCCGAAACTGGCCAAGAAAAAGAAAATGTTGCATTACTTATGGAACAACCCCCGTACTTCATTCACTGTCGATGAAAATAGAGCGTCATGAGAGCTCGCCAGATTGTTTGCGATAGACTTGTTCAGATTTTAAAACCTAGCACGAGACAACTAACGTGTTCCCGGACAGTCGAAGGAGGTGGAAGTCTTCGGTTAGCCTTGCTGCTGTACGGCAGAGTTCGTCGGGGATCTCCCTGGAGGCGTGGATCGTGCCATCCCGGCGACGAGTGCATAGGGTGCGTAGTGTGCGTGTGGCGAGCGAGTGCGGGCGCGTGCGGCCGGCGGACGCAATCTGCGCTGTTTGCAGAGGCCGGCCGGGCCGCTCGCCCGCTTTCGCCGCGCCGCGCCGTGCCGGGCCGGAGTGGAGTGTTTGTCGAGATCTCGGCGCTACACCTGTACCGGACACCGCGCCGTCGCGCGCACACGTCCTCTGCCGTCTCCCTGCGCTCCGCACCCTCGCCCACTGTCTTCTCAGCCCGCGGAATGTCCGCCGGCCCTCACGCAGCCACCGCCGACACCACGCGTCCCGCGTTGTCAGCACGCTAATGGAAGCACGAGGTTCCCCGTGTCGGCGCACGGGTTGCTCGAGGGAAGCACGGACCGCGTGGAGGGGTGACAACAAACTATACCGACAGAATAATGGCACATAAAAAGTGTTCTACCCCCTTACAAATCAACATCACCAACTCTGCCTCATATTTTAAGGAAAGGAACTCCAGCAACTGATCCTGCGCGAATCTTTGGGTCATAATTGTGACAGTACGCAGTTCAGCTCTTATGAAAGTACAACTTTCAAACTTTCGCGCGTACCATTTGTTTGTCACTCGCTGCACGCCACTACAGCCACTCACGGTCCTAGCGTGAAGTACTTACTATACGGCCGACTGACAACCAGAGCCCTCGTATTCGCGGAATGCTGAACGCGAGGGAAGAGGAAGGGGAGGTGGATACATCTGTCCACCATGTTTTCGAATGTTGCTCGAGAACATATGTTATTGTACACGAAAAATCATAATTAATTTGAGTACAGAAGATGCCAACCTCACCCGCACATACACTACTGGCCATTAAAATCACTACACCATAAAGAAATGCAGATGATAAACGGGCATCCATTGGACAAAGAAATGATAAGTGATTACATTTTCACGCAATTTGGGTGCACAGATCCTGAGAAATCAGTACCCAGAACAACCACCTCTGGACATAATAACGGCCTTGATACGCCTGGGCATTGAGTCAAACAGAGCTTGGATGGCGTGTACAGGTACAGCTGCCCATGCAGCTTCAACACGATACCACAGTTCATCAAGAGTAGTGACTGGAGTATTGTGACGAGCCAGTTGCTCGGTCACTATTGACCAGACGTTTTCAAATGGTGAGAGATCTGGAGAATGTGCTGGCCAGGGCAGCAGTCGAACATTTCCTGTATCCAGAAAGACCCGTACAGGACCTGCAACATGCGGTCGTGCATTATCCTGCTGAAATGTAGGGTTTCGCAGGGATCGAATGAAGGGTAGTGCCAAGGGTCGTAACACATCTGAAATGTAACGTCCACTGTTCAAAGTGTCGTCAATGCGAAGTAGAAGTGACCAAGACGTGTAACCAATGGCACCCCATACCATCACGTCGGGTGATACGCCAGTATGGCGATGACGAATACACGCTTCCAATGTGCGTTCACCGCGATGTCATCAAACACGGATGCGACCATCATGATACTGTAAACAGAATCTGGATTGCCATTCGTGCACCCAGGTTGGTTGTTGAGTACACCATCGCAGACGCTCTTGTCTGTGATGGAACGTCAAGGGTAACAGCAGCCATGGTCTCCGAGCTGATAGTCCATGCTGCTGCAAACGTCGCGAAACTGTTCGTGCAGATGGTTCTTGTCTAGCAAACGTCCCCATCTGTTGACTCAGGGATCGAGACGTGGCTGTACGATCCGTTACAGCCATGCGGATGAGATGCCTGTCATCTCGACTGCTAGTGATACGAGGCTGTTGGGATCCAGCACGGCGTTCCGTATTACCCTCCTGAACCCACCGATTCCATATTCTGCTAACAGTCATTGGATCTCGACCAACGCGAACAGCAATGTCGCGATACGATAAACCGCAATCGCGATAGGCTACTGTCCGACCTTTATCAAAGTCGGAAACGTGATTGTACGCATTTACACGAGGCATCACAACAACGTTTCACCAGGCAACGCCGGTCAACTGCTGTTCGTGTATGAGGAATCGGTAGGAAACTTTCCTCATGCCAGCACGTTGTAGGTGTCGCCACCGGCGGCAACCTTGTGTGAATGCTCTGAAAAGCTAATCATTTGCATATCACAGCATCTTCTTCCTGTCGGTTAAATTTCGCGTCTGTAGCACGTCATGTTGGTGGTGTAGCAGTTTTAATGGCCAGTAGTGCACGTTCAGTATTGCTATAACATTGATCTAGTATCCATATTCCGCAGCTATATCTGTGCCTGAAAATCAAAATTATTATCTTAAATGGCTGAAAAATTACTATGAAATGGATTTTCGATTTACCATTTAATTACGCCAATCACGTTGAAGAACAAGGCATCTCGTGCAAACCGAGCGGGGTAGCGCCGTGGTTAGCACACTGGATTCGAATTCGGGAGGAGGACGATTAAAACCCGCGTCCGGCCATACTGATTTACGTTTTCCGTGACTTCCCTAAATTGCCTAAGGCAAATTCCGGGATAGT
Organism: Schistocerca cancellata; assembly: GCF_023864275.1. NCBI lineage: Eukaryota > Metazoa > Arthropoda > Insecta > Orthoptera > Acrididae > Schistocerca > Schistocerca cancellata. The sequence goes on along the minus strand of NC_064626.1, from coordinate 386,238,706 downwards.
TCTTTCGAAAGGGAACGACCGCTCTCCTTCACCCTTGTTCCCCAAACAGAGCTTGTGCTCTGTGTCAAATGACCTCGATGTCGACGGGACGCCAACCATTAATCTCCCCTTCCTCCATAATCTTGTGCAGATTTTCTTCACTTTAAGAGTGCTAGCCTTACATGGCGGCAACATACGTCATGGGATAACGCTATGCACTCATAGATATGGCGGGAATACCACTTACACAAGGTATAACAGCTCAGTGCACTGGTGCAACTGCCATTTCTACTCAGGCTATTCATGTGGAAGCGTTCCCGACGTGATTATGGTTGCATGACGGGAATTAACTGACTTTAAACACGTAATAGTAATTGGAGCTAGACGCAGGGAACATTAAGTTTCGAAAAGTGTTATAGAATTCAGTATTCCGAGAGTGTGCCCGGAATACCAAATTTCAGGCATCACCTCTCGCCTCGGACAACGCAGTGGCCGATAGCGGCGGGATTTTCGCAGAGTTGTCGGTGCTAACAGACTAGCAACACTGCATGAAATAATCGCAGAAACCAATGTGGGATGCACGAGGAACGTATCCGTTAGGAGAGTGCGGCGAAATTTAGCACTAATGGCCCATAGCAGCGGACGGCCGATGAGGGTGTCTTCGCTAAGAACATGTCATCGTCCGCAGCGCCTCTGACGGGCTCGTGACCATATCGGTTGGGCCCTAGATAACTGAAAACCGTCGCTAGGACGGTTGCTGAGAGATGGCAAAGTTCGAGTGTGACTCAGACCTCACGAGGCCATGGACCCATCTTGTAAGCCGCGCGGGGTAGCCGTGCGGTCTCAGGCGCCTTGCCACGGTTCACGCGGCTACCCCCGTCGGAGGTTCGAGTCCTCCTATTGGCATGGTTGTGTGTCTGTTATCCTTAGCGGAAGTTAGTTTAAGTTAGATTAAGTAGTGTGTAAGCCTAGGGTACAAATCGTTCAAATGGCTCTGAGCACTATGAGACTTAACATCTTAGGTCATCAGTGCCCTAGAACTTAGAACTACTTAAACCTAACTAACCTAAAGACATCACACACATCCATGCCCGATGCAGGATTCGAACCTACGACCGTAGAAGTCCCGCGGTTCCGGACTGCAGCGCCTAGAACCGCACGGCCACCACGGCCAGCGCCTAGGGTCCGATGACCTCAGCAGTTTGATCCCATAGAACTTACCAAAAATTTCCAAATTTCCATCTTGTGAACAAGCCACTGTGCAATCTAGTGGTGACCCCATAATGCTGTGGACCGTATTTGCATGTAATGAACTGGGTCCTCTGGTTCAAATCAAGCAATCATTCACTAAAAATGTTTATGTTTGGTCACTTGCAGACCATCTGCAGCCTTTCATGTACTTCACATTTCGAAACAGTGTTGTCATGTCACCGGACCACAGTTGTTCGCGATTCGTTTGAAGAACATTCTGGACAATTCGAGTGAATGATTTGCCCTCCCAGATCACCCAATATGAATCCCATCGAACATTTATGGGACATAATCGAGAGGTCAGTTTGTGCACAAAATCCTACGCCAGCTATACTTTCGCAATTCTGGACGGCTTTAGAGGCAGCAGGGCTCCATATTTCTGCAGGGGACTTCCAACAGTTGTCTGAGTCTATGCCACGTCGAGTTGTCTCACTACGTCGGATAAAAAGAGATCCGACACGATTTGAGGCGGTGTCTCGTGACGTTTGTCACCTCAGGATAAAATCCAAAGAAAATAACGCACAACAGCGATGTTAATAAGTAGCGCTACGCTACTTTTATAAAGTTTAATCATATTTGTATTACCTTTGTGGATCGAAACAAAGAAAAATTCAAAGCAAAGAAATATCTGGCACCAAGTAAAGGTTAGAAAACGCGCACTTTTACACACTCAACAAAGCGTGTTACCATCGTCCAAATAGTATTTGACAAACCTCTCACTCTACTGTGCAGTACTTGGCGCTCGGGCATTAAGTAGCTGCATAGTGACAGACCGAGTAACAATCGGAGCGCGTGTGTACTTAAAAGTAGTACTGTGCTCTATCAGAATTATGGACCAATATTTCGCGCGGGGTCCAATGCTAAGTCCATTGTCTTGTAAGTGTGCTTTGTTCTTCTTAAAGAGGGCGGTCAGGTTGATGATGTTTCTTTATTAGTGATTTCTGTGACATAGCCAGTTGAAATGCACACCATATCCAGTAGCAAAGGAGGTGGCGGCGAGAAACCTGCCACTTATGTTTGAGGGGGAAAATAACTCACGATGGTACAAATAAAGAGTACATAAAAGACATACAAATAGGAGAATAACAACATCAATGGAATATAGTCAAGTTATTCCTGCAAGGTGGGCACCAACTCTGTAATGGCGTTAGTGAAAGACACATTTATGAGTACCATCAGCTGCTGTACAATCTTTATTGAAATGTGATAATAGTTTCAGTCTTTATGGAGCACCTTTAGGCACTGATCAAAAATTCTTTGTAGAATTTTGCTTTCTGACGTGTTAGCTACAGTTGCCATATTACTGACTTAAATAGAGGAACATCAGTATTTATAGTACATGTGATTACTACACTTTTGATAACTGGGCACAACTCTGTACTCACGATGGATAGGTGGCATGTACACCTCTGTGAATTTACACAGTAAAACTGCTCAACAGTCGCCCACAGAAAAATGTAATACGTTTTTCATGTATGCATTTACCAGTTTTCACAACGGTTGCGACGCAGAGTAATAACAGCAACTTGTGCAGGTCTTACAGGAAGTATATATGCCGGCGTAGCAACGAGAGTACGGATGTGACCAGTTATCAAAAGTGTTTTATTGTTATGTGATATAAATACTGATGTTTATCTATTTAGGTCAATATAAAGGCAACTACTTTTAATACACGGGCTATTTTTTTCATGCTCCTGTCCCTCACGAAATTAAAAAAAAATAATGGTTCAAATGGGTCTGAGCACTATGAGACTTAACCTCTGTGGTCATCAGTCCCATAGAACTTATGACTACTTAAACCTAACTAACCTATTGACATCACACACATCCATGACCGAGGCAGGTTTGGAAGCTGCGACCGTATCGGTCGCGCGGTTCCAGACTGAAGGGCCTAGAGCCACACTGCCACACCGGCCCGGCTCACGAAATTAAGGCCACAGTTAAAATCTAGTGAAGCTTTGCGCACATGTCATTTGCTTATCATGTCATTTCTGGAAACCCAGAATCTACTCTGTAGGAATCAACATGGATTCCGGAAACCGCGATCGTGTGAGACCCAACTCGCTTTATTTGTTCATGAGACCCAGAAAATATTAGATACAGGCTCCTAGGTAGATGCCATTTTGCTTGACTTCCGGAAGGCGTTCGATACAGTTCCGCACTGTCGCCTGATAAACAAAGTAAAAGCCCACTGATTATCAGACCAGCTGTGTGGCTGGATTGAAGAGTTTTTAGCAAACAGAACACAGCATGTTGTTCTCAATGGAGAGACGTCTACAGACGTTAAAGTAACCTTTGGCGTACCAGTGTTATGGGACCATTGCTTTTCACGATATATATAAATGACCTAGTAGATAGTGTCGGAAGTTCCATGCGGCTTTTCGCGGATGATGCTGTAGTATACAGAGAAGTTGCAGCACTAGAAAATTGCAGCGAAATGCAGGAAGATCTACAGCGGATAGGCACTTGGTGCAGGGAGTGGAAACTGACCCTTAACATAGACAAATGTAATGTATTGCGAATACATAGAAAGAAGGATCCTTTATTGTATGATAGCGGAACAAACACTGGTAGCAGTTACTTCTGTAAAATATCAGGGAGTATGCGTACGGAATGATTTGAAGTGGAATGATCATATAAAATTAATTGTTGGTAATGCGGGTGCCAGGTTGAGATTCATTGGGAGAGTCCTTAGAAAATGTAGTCCATCAACAAAGGAGGTGGCTTACAAAACACTCGTTCGACCTATACTTGAGTATCGCTCAAGTGTGGGATCCGTACGGGGGAGGAGATAGTGAAGATCCAAAGAAGAGCGGCGCGTTTCGTCACAGGGTTATTTGGTAAGCGTGATAGCGTTACGGAGATGTTTAGCAGACTCACGTGGCAGACTCTTCGAGAGAGGCGCTCTGCATCGCGGTGTAGCTTGCTGTCCAGGTTTCGAGAGGGCGCGTTTCTGGATGGGGTATCGAATATATTGCTTCCCCCTACTTATACCTCACGAGGAGATGACGAATGCAAAATTAGAGAGATTCGAGCGCGCACGGAGGCTTTCCGGCAGTCGTTCTTCCCGCGAACCACACACGAGTGGAACAGGGAAGGGAGGTAATGACAGTGGCACGTAAAGTGCCCTCCGCCACACGCCGTTGGGTGGCTTGCGGAGTATAAATGTAGATGTAGATGTGTTGGGCAGTGTCTCTAGTATGCCCCTAGATCTCGTCACGTCGCTCTTTCCAATTTTGAGCGCACGGCGAGCACGTAAAGGTGCACAGAAAATACAGTACGATGGATGGATAGGATGGTTTGGGCACACGACAGCAAGGCCTTTAGCGCCACGATGAAAATAGAAAGAGGCGATTGGGAGCAAAATACCTTAACCAGGAGTAAGAAACAGCAATTTAGTAACTAATTAAAAGTAACAAAATTGCGGCAAACAATGTGTGCACCTACATTGAAGCACGAAAAGAAGGTATAATATCAAGATTAAAAGTTTATAAGGCAGCTGAGCACGTACATAAATATTCCTGTCATGAAACGTAATCAATTTAAATCAGGTGATGCAAAGCGAATTAGATCAAAAATAAGAAACCAAAGACCAAAGTAATTAGTAGACTATTTGCGTTAATGTGAAGTTGAGTGAGTAGAGAGGACATAAAACGGAAGCTGGCAACATCAAGGGAATCATTTCTGATAAGGTCGGCAGGGTGATGGGGGAGGGGGGGTGAGAGACAAAGACATGGAGTGGAAACAGCCAGGGATGAATTTATTTGCCAGGAATGTCGCACAAGATTTTGTTTATAACTGTTTAACATACAACAACAAAATTTTGATAAAAAAAATCAATCGACAAACCTTATAAAATTACTGAACCAAATGGGAAAAAATGAGAAGAGGAAAGGCAGAAGGCGATAAAATGAACCAGAAGGCAATACAATTTATATAACAATAACTGTTTTCCGAGATTGTGCAGAACGCTACTTACTGCATTTACAGACTAACACAAAAATTTTAGTCAAAGTGCACCGATAATAAGGAAACAATTTAACAAACATGTAAGCAGATTTTTAAAAAGCCTAATGATTCAACGGCTGAAGGCTCTTAATTAAATGGAAGGAACTGTTATTCAATTACAATTGAGATAAACCATTTCAGACGTGAATTGTTGGTACATTAATAACAAGTGTAATCGACAGACTGTTGAATGCAAGCATGCAAACGTGCATGGATTGTGTTGTACAGGTTCCGGATTCCAGTTTGTGTGATGGATTTCCATGCCTGGTTGCGCTTAGTCGGTCAATGCAGGGACGGTTAATGCTGGTTGTGGATGACGCTTGAACTGTCGTCCGATGATGTCCCACATGTGCCCGACTGGAGACAGAATTGCTAATCGTGTAGGCAAAGGCAACATCACGACATCCTGTTGACTATGTTTGGTTACAACAGCGGCATGTGGGCGTGCATTTTCCTGTTGGAAAACACCCCCTGGGATGCAGTTCACGAATGGCAGTACAACAGTTCGAGTCACGAGATTGTGGTACAAAGTTGTAGTCAGGTTGCGTGTGATAACCACGAGAGTACTCCTGCTGTCATACGAAACAGCACCCAAGGTCATAATTCCAGGTGTACGAGGTGCATTCAAGTTCTAAGGCCTCCGATTTTTTTTTCTCCGGACTGGAAAGAGATAGAAACATGCGCATTGTTTTAAAATGAGGCCGCGTTCATTGTCAATACGTCCCAGAGATGGCAGCACCATACGGCAGATAGAACTTTACCGCCAGCGGCGAGAATGAGAACTGTTTTAAATACTTAAAATGGCGACGTTTTCCTTACTTGAACAGCGTGCAATCATTCGTTTTCTGAATTTGCGTGGTGTGAAACCAATTGAAATTCATCGACAGTTGAAGGAGACATGTGGTGATGGAGTTATGGATGTGTCGAAAGTGCGTTCGTGGGTGCAACAGTTTAATGAAGGCAGAACATCGTGTAACAACAAACCGAAACAACCTCGGGCTTGCACAAGCCGGTCTGACGACATGATCGAGAAAGTGGAGAGAATTTTTTGGGGGATCGTCGAGTGACTGTTGAACAGATCGCCTCCAGAGTTGGCATTACTGTAGGTTCTGTGCACACAATCCTGCATGACGACCTGAAAATGCGAAAAGTGTAATCCAGGTGGGTGCCACGAATGCTAACGGACGACCACATGGCTGCCCGTGTGGCATGTTGCCGAGCAATGTTGACGCGCAACGACATCATGAATGGGACTTTATTTTCGTCGGTTGTGACAATGGATGAGACGTGGATGCCATTTTTCAATCCAGAAACAAAGCGCCAGTCAGCTCAATGGAAGCGCACAGATTCACCGCCACCAAAAAACTTTCGGGTAACCGCCAGTGCTGAAAAAATGATGGTGTCCATGTTCTGGGACAGCGAGGGCGTAATCCTTACCCATTGCGTTCCAAACGGCACTACGGTAACAGGTGCATCCTACGAAAATGTTTTGAAGAAGAAATTCCTTCCTGCACTGCAACAAAAACGTCCGGGAAGGGCTGCGCGTGTGCTATTTCACCAAGACTACGCACCCGCACATCGAGCAAACGCTACGCAACAGTTTCTTCGTGATAACAACTTTGAAGTGATTCCTCATGCTCCCTACTCACCTGACCTGGTTCCTAGAGACTTTTGGCTTTTTCCAACAATGAAAGACACTCTCCGTGGCCGGACATTCACCAGCCGTGCTGCTATTGCCTCAGCGATTTTCCAGTGGTCAAAACAGACTCCTAAAGAAGCCTTCGCCGCTGCCATGGAATCATGGCGTCAGCGTTGTGAAAAATGTGTACGTCTGCAGGTCGATTACGTCGAGAAGTAACGCCAGTTTCATCGATTTCGGATGAGTAGTTAATTAGAAAAAAAATCGGAGGCCTTAGAACTTGAATGCACCTCGTAGGTCCAGTGCGTCTGGCACGCAGAAAGTTGGTCGCAGGCCCTCGGCTGGCCTACTTCTAACCAACACACGGCCATCACTAGCAGCGAGGCAGGTCCAGCTTTCATCAGAAAACACAACCGACCTCCATCTTGCCTTCCAGTGAGCTCTCACCCGATACCACTGAAATCGCAAATGGTGGTGGTTTGCGGTCAGTGGAATGCACGCTACAGGGTCTCTGGCTCGGAGATGTCCTTGAAGTAACCGATTTGTAACAGTTTGTTGTGTCTCTGTGGTGCCAATTGCTATTCAAATTGCTGCTGCAGATGCAATACGATGCGCCAGAGCCATACGCCGAACATGACGGTTTTTCTTCTCGGTAGTGCCACGTGGCCGTCCGGAGCCCGGTCTCCTAGTGACCGTATATTCTAGTGTCCACCGCTACCAGCATTCATATACAGTGACTACAGTCCTGCCAAGTCTTTCTGCAGTACGGCAGAAGGAAGATCCAGCTCCTCGAAATCCTGTTGCATTACCTCATCATACTCAGTGAAGTGTTGATAATGGCGTCTTTTCCGTCTTAAAGACATTCTTGGCTAATGTCAACTCACCAAGTTGAAACTCAAAGGTAACGAACTCTCACGACCATTACAGCGTGTATTCAAAGCAAACCTGATTCGCGTCCTCATAGCGCCTCTCTTATCGCCACTCTTAAGCAACAGGCGCGAAATTTTAGTATATCATCTTACAGATGCAAAAACATGCCTATCAACTTTCTTTTATATCGCACAACTCCCGCTTGGTGCTGCGGTTTTTTCCGTCAGTGAATAAGGAATAAAACAGAAATTTAACAGCTGGCGAAATGGCAAGTTTCAGCGAACTGACTGTTAAATAGCTTTCAAGAACAAGAGAAACTAATAAAATACTGTAAAAGAAATCACCGAAATAATACAAGCCATTTGGCAAACAGAACGAATTCCGGACGACTGGAGAAATGCATTAATTCATCCTCTACACAAGAAAGGAGATAGATCGGATGTAAACAACTATAGGGGAATCCCACTGATATCAGTAGCTTACAAAATTCTATCCCAGTGCCTCCTCGATAGAGCACAACAACAACTAGAACCAAAAATTGGAGAATATCAGGGAGGATTCAGAGCAGTTCGGTGATGTCCAGAGCAAATTCTGAACTTAAAACTAATCTTAAGACATCAGAGAATAAGTGGCAAAGATGTGGTTTGCACATTTGTTGACTTTAAAAAAGCCTACGATTCAGTTGATCGTCAATCATTATTCCAAATATTAAACGAACAGGTTTTAGATCTGAAAACACCTGCAATCATACAACAGACATTGATAGACACAAAATCTAAAGTCAAAATTATGGGGGAAATCTTTGAACCTTTTCTGTTCAAAACAGGAGCAAGACAAGGAGATGGACTCTCTCCACTACTGTACAACTACGGCCTTGAAAAGGTGATACAAGAATGAATCAAGATTGACCTACCAATTACTCTCGGCAGAGGAAAATTAACAGTAGATTGCTTAGCATTTGCAGACGATCTAGCCATCTTAACTAGAGATGTTTCAATGGCCATAAAACAGATTGAACTCCTGAAATAAACTGCGTAAAAAGCCGGCGTGCAAGTATCTTTTGAAGAGACATAATACATGACTTACAACAAACAAGCACCAACATTCATGGAGACAAAATTAAACGAGCCCCACAATTTAAATATCTCGGTGAAACGATTCAGGAAAATGGAATAGAAACGAAAGCCAACAAAGTCAGATGCCAAAAGATGGACGCTGCTTATCGACTCACTCAAAATATCTACAGTAAAAAATGTGTCTCCAAGCACACAAAACTACGACATTACAATACTGTCATAAAACCAGAATGCCTATATGGATCAGAGACACTAATTTCAAACAGGAAAACAGACATAGAAAACATTCAGAAAAAGAAACGGAAGATCATCAGAAAAATTTTAGGCCTAAAACTTGTAGATGAACAGTATCGGCTCAAAGGCTAACAGGAAATCAAACAATACTCTAACATTCACAGTGACATTAGAAAACGCATCAAAAGAATGAATCCGGACAGACTTACAAAGCACAGGAGTAAATCTAAAACAGACCCAATGACATGGATTGGCGAAATCAAAACAAGATCTGAAACTAGCAGGATTTACACCAGAGGATATCCAAAACATGGAAATCTTCAGATCCAAAATTCACAAGTAGCAAGTTGTCCAAGAGGAGAAACCAAAGAAGAAGACTGGAACAACGTGGTCTCAAGAAAGAAAAGAAGCCCACAGCAAAAGAATGAAAGAAGTATGGGCACAAGAAAGGCAAATGGTCGCCACTAAGTACTTTGCGTCGACCTAATGGGCTCATTCACACACACACACACACACACACACGCACACACACAAACACACACACACACACACACACACATATATATATATATATATATATATATATATATATATATATATATATATATAATTAATTTTATTTCAACTCCAAGGACGTTCAAAATCCAGTCATCGTAGATTGCTTCCGCTTACTGATGGCAACTCAAACTTTACAGTGAACTATCTGACTCACAACCAACAGCGTTTCACAACCTCATTCGCTTTAGTAACATCAAATTAATTGGGATTAAATCGCCGGCCAACAAGTCCCTGAAAAAAAAAAAGAAGTTATAAGCCAGGCAACAGGGACCAGTACTACAATGGATAACAGACATAATCGAACACAGGCTTAAAATATATACCGTTAAATTTTATGAAATTAAGACGGCAAATTCGGGGAGGAACATATATCTTAGTTGGATACAACATTAGCAGTCAGCCCCGTTAACCGCCTTCGACGACACGGGGAGTACAAAATGCACAAATTGCTCACCGCAGAATCTTTCTCAGCGACAACCAGCCCACATTCGTTTGGGAAGTTGAGAAGATCAATAAGTCCAGGCTGCCTTCCTGTGTAAGAGTGTTCTTTACCTAACCAGTGTCACTTGAACATCAACACCAACGCAGATCCAAGTCCGCCGTACGGCCTCACAATGCCATCACCGGCCAAGCCCATTGCCTGTGTTGTGGCCAGCCAGCAGCCGTGAGGAAAGCTGTCCATACACACTGCAGTCGCCGAGTTTCTTCTCTTGGGTGCCGGCGGGGCAGCTTAAATCCCTTCACTGGCCGTGCCTTCTCTCCAATGGCCACAGAAGAGATAGAATTCTTTGAGCGAAGACAGGCGGGCATAGTAACCATTGCCGGCCGGTGTGGCCGTGCGGTTAAAGGCGCTTCAGTCTGGAACCGCGTGACCGCTACGGTCGCAGGTTCGAATCCTGCCTCGGGCATGGATGTGTGTGATGTCCTTAGGTTAGTTAGGTTTAATTAGTTCTAAGTTCTAGGCGACTGATGACCTCAGAAGTTAAGTCGCATAGTGCTCAGAGCCATTTGAACCATAGTAACCATTGACAGGTGCATTCGCACTGATCAGTTTCTGAAAAAGACTGAAAAATGGTCGGATGGCATTGTTGGCCGGGAGGCCCCTTTCGGGGGGAGTTAGGCCGCCGTATTGCAAGTCCTTTTCAGTTGACGCCACTTCGGCGACTTGCGAGTCAATGATGATGAAAATGATGATGGACCCTCAGTCCCCTGCGTGGTAGGCAGAATAATTTGATTAATTTGTTAACATCGAATTAAAATTCTTAAGTCTGAAATGTAGCTTTGTACCGAAGTGAAGCATGAATGATATGCTGTTCAGACAAGAAGGGAATAGAAGCTTTTGAAGGGCTTTGTTATTGAAGAATGTGGAGGTACTGAATCGAACTAGACAAAAAAAAAGTTTTTTTTTACACGACTTGACTGATGGAAGCGATCAGCCGACAGGACACACTCTGAGGCTCAAGAAATTGTCAATTTGGTGACACAAGGAAGTCTAGTTGTGATGGAGGTTGTAGAGGGAAAACCAAGTCTCGAATGCAGTATGCAGTTTCAGTTGGACTAAGGTTGCAACAGTGATACAGAGATAAGGAGGTTAACATAGGGTAGATCGTCATGGAGTGATACATCAATCAGTGTTCAGACTAACGACTACGGCACCAACACCGTGCGGTGGCCATTATTTATAGCCAACTCACTGGTTCACTTGTTATAGACGGCAAACTTGAGACAGAACAGTACCACAGTTTTCTTCAGCAGCTGTTTTCAGAATATTTAGAGGACACTGCTTTGTCAGTAAAGATATACCCATTTCTAATCTTCACATACAGTCGTACAGTTCCCTAATCAATGCCTTTGAAGCAGTTGCATTGGTTACGCTGTTACTTACTTAATTGCGTGTTCTGTAGACCTTATTCATGACGAATTTTATAATGTGGAACAAAAGCTTGCACAGACAGGTTGCAGACTTCTGACTTTACTTTTATATATATGCCAGAACGTCTTGATGGTACTGAAAGATTTGATATGGAGAAACAACTGTAAGCTAATTCGGATAAAATCTCAAGCTATTGATGATTACCTCATCATTGAAAACTTGTGATTTTATCTGATTTTGACGCAGCAGTTTTACCGAGAACATTTTATGAAAGGAATCCGTCGCACAAGACTTAGTAGTCAGTTATAATCTACGTTCGAAAAAACTTCTGCTGCCTGTCAACTAATTTATTCCTTTGGGCACATTTTTAGAATTTTACAGCTGTGTATTTCGATCCATTCTGTGCTAAAACTAGTTTAGCTGTGAAGGAATGCAAATTAGTTTTGTTTCTCACACTGAATTTGCGAAAATCTCAAGTATTCGCAAACAGAAATGGATAGCTGACAACAAATTTCAACAGTGGATAAATGAAACTTCCATTTGTGCTTTTCATTCTCCACTCTAAGGAGCAGAACTGGTTGTTTAAGATATTGTCAATTACCAGGTCACGTTTCTTTTCAGCCATTTACCACGTGAAATGGCAGTAAGGTTCTGACATCATAGTCATTCATCGCTAAGCGATATTGTTTCATTTTCTGCCACTAATTTGTGTTTATTTTATTGAGACTACTGGACATGCGTGCTTGGGAGGAATGCTTTGCGTTTTTCTCACTGGAAAGTTGCCCTCCCAGCTGTTATCGTTGGAAGGTACTCAGAGAATCTCATTAGGAGAGGCGAACGTCCGTAGGAAGATGGTCAGTTTTTGGGGAAGTGAGGCTGTGGCTGTGGGTGTTTGTGATCAGAACCGGTGCCTGCTATACCCAGAGAATATTTCAGTTTGACTTTTGGCTTTGTCTGTATGAACGTCAAAAGTGCCACTCAGTCAGCATGAGAAAAACGGTTGCCTTCACTGTAGAATATTGGGGACCCAAACGAACTGAGTTTCCCCAGCACTGTATTTTGGCTGAAGAAGCCAACCAACCGATGGAGTCACTGCTACTACCTGGTACCAACCTCGTGTTTGTTAACCTGTGTTTTGTATGCCAAGAGTGGGAAGTTTCTGTAACGTTTATGAAATAAACGATATTCTCCTTCATCACGTTGGCAATAGACACGGATGGTCCCCTAGTATATTTTCAAAATACTAAGCAGGTGAGAGCAGGGAACTAAGATTCTCGGCTAATCCTGGTCTGGGCCGCTGTGCTGGGCGTTTCTTCTGTGGGCTGGCCTCTGGTGCTGATCGGCGCAATCCAGTTGTTTTTGGAGAAATGCAAGTCTTAAAGCCGCGGCAGCGCGAACCATATTCTGAGCAGGTGTTACTGGCTCCCATGCAGGTTATGTTGTTTAATTTGTATTTTGTGGCTTCTTTTTGTATCTTTAACTTCGATTTCACGTGCTGTCCAGATGAGCAGGTCTTGTTGCGCGATCTCCATACAGTCTTCCTCACTTTTTGGTTCGAAATGGTTCAAATGGCTCTGAGCACTATGGGACTTAACTTCTAAGGTCATCAATCCCCTAGAACTTAGAACTACTTAAACCTAACTAACCTAAGGACATCACACACATCCGTGCCCGAGGCAGGATTGGAACCTGCGACCGTAGCGGTCGCGCGGTTCCAGACTGTAGCGCCCAGAACCGCTCGGCCACTCCGGGCGGCACACTTTTTGGTGTCTCACCACTATGTTAGAGTCATTTCGTAATATGAATTGAGTTTTAGAACTTTGTCGTCATTTGATAAATATGTGTTAATCTCAGACTTAACTCAGGTTTCAAGATCTGTTAAACTGTTCTACAATTTTTGCATGGTCAGGCGACGCACTAATAACAAACATAACCTAAGCTTGTTGTCCTCAGTATGACGACGTGTTGTTTGTTGCGCAAAACTCAACGATTATTCTCTTATTACTGCTTGGAGGTAAGGAACACTGTACTCGCTCATCTTGTTTCATTATTTTTCATTTTATTGAATGGGGATGGTTACATCGATTTCATGTAGTATTTTAAATTTACTGTGTTGCTTTTTTTTAACTATGTGGCGAACAATGTTGCAGATTAGCAACGTTGCATACCTACAGTCATTCCTAAACTTTTAAGGTTCAAAGGTTCCTAGTAGGTAATAATTGGGGGATGAGATTCGGTGAGCGAGCGGGGAAGGTTGGGGAGGTGGGAGGGAGGAGGGAACCAGTTCTGCCGTTTTCCTTAAAACGAAAGAACTGCCGAAAATCTCTTTTTGCCATGCTCTGCCCAAGGACTTTATCCCCATACACGGCTCAAATGTTTCTGGCTGTCTCTGCTGCTTTCCCCCCTCTAATGATTCAAACAGAAGAACATGTCGGAAATGTTCCTATTTCTCCACTTGACACTCCACTTTCTAGCGTCCACAGCTCCACTCACCTTCTCCAAATAACAAAATGATAATATGTGAACTCAAATAGGAACAGCGAATTAAAAATGAAAAGTGACAATCGATAAATAAATACCAACATGCAAAACAAAAACGCTTCGAACTTATACATATCACATCCCACCCCTTTGAATACTGATACCTGGTTTTTCTTTTGATTTTCAGAAATTGTTGTGGGGCTCCATTAATAACACTACCACACTGATATGACACAACATGAAATGTAAGTAATATATGAATTTTCACACTGTGATGACGGTTATTAAACGAAACAGCTAGCGACAATAAAGGGTATTTGGACAGATGCGTGTGGCGCATTTCATAAAACAATTAACGACTGTTGGCAATCGCCTTCAAAAAATGTTCAAATAACATCCATCTGCCTTACGTGGGGGACATTCGTAAAACTCACACTATTTAAAAGATGCATCAAATCCACAATCTTGAAGGTACGGCAATGAAATTTTTGTACCATGAAATTAACAAATTTACTGATAAGTTCCTTGGATTATACATATTTAGTTTTTTAATGGAATTCAAAAATTTTATTTTCAAAAAATAAAGTATTTACTTTTCCCTCAGAAACTATTCAAGAGATTTCTACAAAATTTTCTGTATTTAATTTCTTTGCGAGTAGTAAGATTCTCTCATAAGCTTTTTTGAATATATCGAATAAGAGAGTTTTAATATTTTTATTATATTTCTGTAAGTATAATATAAAATATATGCAAAATTTCAAGCACTTTGCCGATATCTCAGCTTACACTCAGAATTTCAAATTTTGCTCTTGAGACAATATTTACTGGGATTATAGAAATAAGCCCGCAAAATTTCATAATCTGGCATTCTGAGGAAATGGTACATAAACTTAAAAAAACATAATTTTCAGGAAATGCCGCTTGAATGTAAACCTAACGTTCTTTTCTTGTGTCACCTTTCCAGGAGGCCCTCTTTTCCTTCAAGGCTTCTCTTCTGATTTCTTGTTTGCTGTCTTTTTTCTTTATCAGTTTTTCAACTGACATTTCGCCTGCAGAGATGCGCTGTAAATCTCTTTTCCTCAAGATGGCTCCAGTAAAATTTCCTATTTTAATGTCCATTGTCTCTAATACCGCCACCCTCTCTTCGATCGCATCATTAAATACAAGAACTGCACCATAAGCTGAAATTCTGACAACTACAGACGATTAATGTGGGTTAAAAGATCGTTCCCATATGAGTTAATTTAGAGACTCATTTGGATTTTGCCTTCTGTCATTAACACAATTTTGTAGAAATTTGAGATCGGCCAGAAATCTGTAACTGGGCTTAACAGCATCCAGGACACAATTTGGGAGTGTCTTCTTGTGAATGTAGGGGTTGTTATCCCTCTGTGCCTCTAGACACGGAAGTGTTGCTTCAAAAAGTGGGCGTGGCTGAAAAGTATGTCACACATTTAATTATTTTTCAGGTACTTTGGATGTAATTTCACCATTGAAACTTTGGGAACTTATTGTCCATAAGTTCTACTAATAAATAAAAAATAAATTGGGAATCGACATTTTCGATCAGATTATTAAAAGAATTTTCCATCATTTGACTGTTAGTTGTTCATTTATTTTACACATCCGGCTTTGTAGCCATTCTCAAGAGAATGTTAAAATTTTAAAGTGTGCTTGACCGCCGGCCGGTGTGGCCGAGCGGTTCTAGGCGCTACAGTCTGGCACCGGTCGACCGCTACGGTCGCAGGTTCAAATCCTGTGTCAGGCATGTATGTGTGTGATGTCCTTAGGTTAGTTAGGTTTAAGTAGTTCTAAGTTCTATGGGACTGATGACCTGAGCTGTTAAGTCCCATAGTGCTCAGAGCCATTTTTTTGTGTTTGAGCAGTCTGGGAAGTGTCATCGCCAAAAAACGTGTTTCTGGTTATACAGACCAGGTGTCGTATTATATAATACGAATACATATCGAAAATACATAATATGACTGACATTGTGTACAGTGGGAAACTAATAAACCATATTATGGCGTATTTAACAGCTAATTCATTCCTGTCACCGGTAGGCATCACTTCTGTTCCCATCTGAGTTCCCGAAGAATCTCCGTAACACTTCCGTTTTGTTAGAACCTACCGGTAACAAATCTAGCAATCCGCCTCTAACCTGCTTCTACGTCTTCCTTTAATCCTACCTAGTGCGGATCCCAAACACTTGACAGTAATTAAGATGTAACTATCCCTATTCAATAAAATGGAATATAATCAAACCAGCGACATACATGAGCTAACGGACAGAAGTGATGAATGCAGGTCAGTGGAGTGTATTAGCTGTTAAATACGCCATACTATATGTTAACTGCCTCTCATTGCGCACAATGTCAGCCATCTTACGTATCTTCGATATGTACTCGCATCCTGTAATACGAAAGCTGGTCTGTAAAACACCGACGACATATCACGAGCAGCCCCTCTCCCCCCTTATGAGTCCTCTCCCTCCTTTGGTTCCCCCCCCCCCTTTTCGTTTTTTCCTCTCCTCCCTCCTTGTTTTCCCCCTCATCCAGGTGCCCCCCCTCCCCCATCTGCCCTTGGTAGGGACTGTCATGTTTGTGCCGACATTTTCCTGCAGTGTTTTACAGTGAGTGTTTTACAGTGAGTGTTCCGTGTTGTGTGTCTTTTGGGAAGTGTTGGGAACGGCCATCATACTGTCGCTGGGTGTGATTTTTTATCTCTTGCGAACAGAAACCAGACTGTCGCCATGTTGTTTTTTTAATTGTGTGTCTACTATGTTACTTGTATGATTCCTGTGTATTTTATTAACATTGCCAACCCCTTTGCTTTATGTTTTAACTTTCCACAATTTTCCGCAGTTTTACAATTTAAGTCACCGTTTTATCGCCTGTTTTTCTTGTTTCTTTTCTTCTTACGGTTTTAAAAAGTCTGTAGGCTGTAGAGCAGCGTACTAAGCTGCTGCCAGCACGCTCCCTTCGGGGGGGAATCGAAATTCAATAAAGGAAAAAAAAATCACGGGCAGGTCAGACATGTTTAAGCATTCAACGTGCAGTTGAGAATGGCTACTAAGCCGAAATCACGATTGTGTGAAATAGCTGAACAATTAATAGTCAGATGGAAGAAAATTTCTTTGAAAAAATTTATATGACTTTAGGCCCCGACGAAGGATAGATCATTAATTTCACGAAAACCCATTCTTAATTAAATTTTTGACAAATAATATTCATCGAAACGTTGCGAGTGGCGGTGGAGACTTAGACTACTGTGAGAAAGGAAACCTTGAATCAGTCTGGGCTGGTGCTGTGCAGCACGCCACTGCGCCCTGCGGCCCCTGGTGACCGCTGCCCACCGTTCCGGGGACCTGCAGGCCGGCGCACGCACGCACGCACTCACGCACTCACGCACTCACGCACGTACACGCGGGCAAAGGACGCCGAGCCCGGGCTGCTGCGTTCGAGCCCCGGCGGCGCAGCGCTCTGGCACATTCGATCAAACAATAAACCCGATTCATCACGGCCCGGACCAGGCCCCGGCCGGCCAATCACACATCAAACACCAATTTGCCATGCATAGAGAAATGCAGGTGTTGAATGGATTGTTGACTTTGTTCCCAAACAAGCGGGGCTGCCCGCAGGAGGCGTGTGTACCTTCAGGCTCCCGATCGCAATTAACGGGGAGCGGCGCCAATTGAAATGCGGTGGCTGCCCCCGCCCACGCCTCCGGGGGCGGGGGTGGCGGCATTAATTACGCAATGAGCGCCGCTCTGCGCTGCGCTGCGCGCAGGCCGCGGCCGCAGCGAGGGCCGCGTCGACGGCTGCGCCAGCAGCGCCGGGTCGCGCCGCCCTGCCCCCAGACGCGCTCGTCCGGCATTACCGACTAATCCGGGCGAATTTTTCCAGCTGCTGTTCCCACGGTGTATTTTTTTTTCTCCCAGGCTGAGCGACACCTACTGTAGTTAAAAAAAATGCTCCAGAGACCACACGGTTTCTACTTTATTTACTGCCAGACTGATGGCGACTGTTTTCCGCCTCTTTCACCAGCGAAATTTAAAAAATGCATTCGGTATTAATACACGCGGTAACACACACGCGCTAGCGTATTTGCTGTAATTAAGCAACTCCTCGTACTGCCACGTGTATAGATAGATGGCAGCCTGAATTGCAACCACTCACGCTGCATCTACATTTACATTCACATCTACATACGTACCCCTTAAGCCACCGTACAGTGAGTGGCAGAGGGTACCCTGTATCACAACTAATAATTTCCTTTTCTATTATTCTGGCAAACAGAGCGAGGGAAAAGCGACCGTCTTTATGCCTCCATGTGGGCCCCAGTTTGCCGTATCTTATCTTCGTGGTCCATATGTGAAATGGATGTTGACGGTAGTAGAATCGTTGTGCAGTCAGCTTCATATGCTGCTTCTCTAAATTTTCTCAATACCTTTCCTCAGAAAGAACGTCGCCTTCTCCCCAGGGATTTCCATTTGAGTTCCCGAAGCATCTTCGTTTTTTTCGAACCTACCGGTAACGTAGCAGCCCGCCTTGAATAGCTTCGGTGTCCACCTTTAATTCGACCTGGTGCGGATCCCAGGCACACGAGCAGTACTCAAGAATAGGTCGCATTAGCTCACCTACTAATGGCTGCATTTGTTGCTATAGGTACACTTTCCTTCATAAGTTAGAGAGATTCTTGGATGAATTTTGCACATCACACATACCATACTTACAGGCGTATGAAACTCTAGAATTTATTTAATTTATGAAAAAAACGAATGATCTGTTGTATTTTAAACTTCATGTTTAGAAAAAACACAAATTTTGTAGTTAATTACTTCAATTTTTACCACAGTTTTAATAGATTTGGAAAATTCTAGAGTTTCATACAACTTATAGTATGGTTTGTATCCTGTGCAAAATTCATCGAACCATCTCTCTTACTTATGAAGAAAAGTGTACCTTTAGCAACAAATGCTGCCAATAGTAAGTGAAAAAAATGATGAAATGTCACATGTAAAAAAAATTAATTCGTTATGTTTACGAACTTCCACTGCTATGAGTGTGAATTCTGGATCCTTCCTGATCATGCTGACAAAGTTTTATGAATTTATTTGTAAAAGTATAGACAGTGGAAATTAAAATGTCCTGCGGTGCCTCTCCTGCTCCAAGTCGTCCCGTTTGACGTCCTACCCCCCTTCATACATGGCTGAAGACCACGCACATTACTCGAGACTAAAAGAAAATCACAATCCAAAACAACAGAACAGAGGTGCTCATAAGTAATCCAAGGGTAGGCCTGGGGAGGAAACTATAAATTAAGCTTAGGTGAGACAGACAGCCAAGAGTAAAACACAATAATCGGATGGTAACACGAACTGGGGACGGTTGTAGATCCAACCAACAACCTAATCAATACCCTTCCACCTGACCAATGGCACGACAACCGAAAATATCAGCGAGGACGAAGATACCAGCAGCAATACGTCTTGACAATTGGCGTCTAAATACAGTCAAGGCACAATAACCACTCAAAAAAATATGAACAACACCAAGGCTGTCGAACTACACGCCGTGCCGGAAAGCATCAACACGGCGAGGAAAACACTCTGCCGGTAAACTACGCTAATGACCAGGGCAGGTAACCGGAACGTTAACGGCCACAAGGCAGAAGATACTGCTGGTGCACTTCACTAATAAGCTACAATCAATTCAATAGTTAAACACCATATAGGAAGACAGCTGCAAAATTTTGCTGACTCTAGCACATCATACGTTGCTGCTTGCGGGAACGGCCCGGGAAGAAACAACCGGCAATGAATGAAGAGATGTCACAGCCGTTGAGGTTTTATAACAGGTTAACTGATTACTCAACTTCAGTATTCAGGTTTGGTGGGCGACGAACTATGCAGCTCTCGCAGCTAGTGCCTCACAAACCCGACCACGCGTGCATGCCGCCAGCAGTCCCGGTCTGACCTTGCGCCGCGGATACTTCCTCGCTGCTCTTTTGCAACCGTCTGACTGCCTCACACACACCACCACACGGAACTATAGCGGTCACACGAAAGATGGTACAGCAGTACTCGTATCGATAAGTGCTGCTGCTGCCTCTGACGGAGGCACGTCAGCAAACCTTTATGGTAGTAACTCAGAGAGCAATAAGAGGCCACTCGATTGTGAGAAAACGCCAAAGAAGAAATGGCATCAACACTAGCCGGCCACGGCTCAGTTTTTCCTACTCATCAGCATTAACTTACACTTTAGATCTAGCTGCCATTCATCACACCAAATAGAAAATTTGTCTAAGCCATCTTGTGTATCCTACAGTCACTCAACTTCAGAACCTTCCCGCAAACCACAGTACCATCAGCAAACCTCCTCAGATTTCTGCCCACCCTGTCCCCAGTTTATTTATGTTTGTAGGAAACAGTAGCGGTCCTGCCACACTCCCCTGCGGCACTTCTGACGATGTCCTTGTCTCCTATGAGCACGCGCCGTCGAGGACAACATACTGGGTTCTACTACTTATGAAATCTTTGAGCCGCTCTCATATCCGAGAACTTATTTCATAGGCTCGTACCTCCGTTAACAGTCTGTAGTGGAGCACCGTGTCAAATGCTTTTCAAAAACCTGGAAATATGGAATTTATTTGTCGTACCTCATTCATAGTTCGCAGTATATCAAATGTGAAAAGATTAAGATGAGTTTCGCAAGAGCGATGCGTTCTAATAACATGCTGGAACATAAGCTTCTCGGTGTCAAGGACATTTATTATGTTCGAACTGAGAATATGTTCAAGAATTCTGTAGCTGACTGGTCTTAAGGGTATGGTCTGTAATTCATCGTTTCCGTTATTTTACCCTTCTTATTCACCGGATTCACCCGCGTTTTTTTTTTTCCGCCGCATGGGACTTTTTGCTGGACGAGAGATTTGCAATAAATGCAAGCTACATAAGGAATCAGTGTTGTAGAGTACTCTTTGCAAACCAAATTTGGGATTCCACCCAGACCTAGCAACATACCTGTTTTCAGCTCTTTAAGTTTTTCTACGCCAGGGATGCTTATTACTCTGTCGTCCATACAGGACTGTGCGATGGTGAAACAATGCTATGTTCGTACATTTATGCTCCACACGCCACCTTATACCAACTGCCTCTCTTGCGGCATCTGCCTCTGAAGTTAGTTGAGGAACTGCGTGGCGCCTTTACGGTTACTAAATGACCTGTAACAAAATGCGCCACTCTTCTTTGATCTTCTCCATTTCCTGTATCATTCTTATCTGGTAGGTATCCCCTTTTTACGAGCAATATTCGAATGAGCGTTTCGATAGCTAGCTCATTTTTGTGACCAGACTGCACTTCCTAAGGGTTCTTCGAATGAAGCTCGGGGTGGCATCTGCTTCACCTCCGATTAGTTTCATGTAGTTATTCAGTATGCATACTTCTAGATATTTTGTGGCTTACTTTCACATGTCGCTACACAAAATTGATTTTTTTTGCCTCCATTTTGTGTTTAATTTTATTTAGAGTGTAGTGGGCACGGTTGTTAGAAAGAAATCTTTGCGTTTTCTCACTGAGAAGATGTTCTTCCAGTGTGGTCTCTGTATTCTCTCTCTCGGCAAGAAGTGATCAGTGAATCTGATTAGCAAGGGTGAAGGTCCGCCGGGAGCTGGGCTGTTTCTGCAGGAGTACGGCTGCAGCCGGCTTTGTGCTTTCGTCGGCAGAGCCAGCACCACTCCGAACAATGAGCAGAAGGTGCCTTGCCGCCAGAGAATAATCACGATATTTTTGCCGGTTCTATTCGAACATCAAAGGACGAAACACCGAGACGTCGCTCAATCAGCGAGGGAAGATCCATTGATTTAGCTCCAAAATTTGGTGTACTCAGTCTAATTAACTCGTCCCGGCACTGTGCTTGAAACGAAGAAGCTAACTAATCGATAGCACTGCTCCGTGCCAGAAACGACCGCTTATTTCTTAAGTTGCGTTCTGTACAGCAAGAGTGGATGTTTCTCCAGCATTCCCCCGTTTTTTCATGAAATAAGCGATATTCTCATCCGGCACACTAACAACAACATTAAGCCCATATACAGCTTTTTAGAAAGCATATATTTGTGGAGAGATCTCTTTTTCATAGTCATTCAATAACCGCTCGCCATGAGGGTCATTTGTCTCCCAGTCGCCGTTTGGTGCTGATGGGCACACAGTTTGCTGATTCCTAATTCCAATAGTTGTCATAAACTCATGGTACCAATGCTTTACAAAATGAAATTTTCACTCTGCAGCGGAGTGTGCGCTGATGTGAAAGGTTATGGAAGGTAGGAGACGAGGTACTGGCAGAACTGAAGCTGTGAGGAGGGGGAGTGAGTAGTGCTTGGGTAGCTCAGATGGTAGAGCACTTACCCGAGAGAGGCAAAGGTCCCGATTTCGAGTCTCGGTCCGGCACACAGTTTTAATCTTTCAATGTTTTACAGTTCACCCACATCCAATAAAGGGAGGAACTGTGGGCAAAAGGATGCAGGAACACAGGGAATCTTACGTTCTCGTGTCCTTTGGAGCCTTGCGAGAATGTTTGACAGAAAGCATTATAATTTATCCAGTCAGAGTGAAATACACTAACGCACAGGCATCCGAAGGAAAAGCAAGAGAGAAGTACTGGCACCATAACTTGATTCCCAGAGACTCGTGCACTGGGTTCATTCAATTTTGTCACCGCTAGTCGTAATCATGAACTATTACTAGAATGAAAAATCCAAACATTTCACAAAAGCAGAGTTATCAAATAGTGGTATACTGTTAAATGGTTCAACT
This sequence comes from Schistocerca cancellata, assembly GCF_023864275.1. Taxonomy (NCBI): domain Eukaryota; kingdom Metazoa; phylum Arthropoda; class Insecta; order Orthoptera; family Acrididae; genus Schistocerca; species Schistocerca cancellata. Next base: position 386,215,928 of record NC_064626.1, on the reverse strand, counting down.
TGTGATACGGCAGGAGCACGGTTTCGCCTTCCAACTACAATCACCGGTATTACTACGATCAATTTATTGCACCCTGCATTGTACTGGCTGGAAAACCGTTAGAAGTGCCATCAGCACAAAACCTAACATTCATAAAACACACTTTGAACCCCATCCTATTACTCTCATAGAACGATCTTATGACATAGCAGTGAAGATGAATTTCCACAGAACAAATGCTCCAGCATATCCAACACTATCGAGGGAACCAACGATATAACATCACCACGGTAAGCATTACAACTAACAGTGTCGCCATGGTTCTATTAGCAGTTTGTGTACTCTAATTTTGCTTTAAACGTAAAACTGCCCATCCCTATTAGCTGCCAGCACCTCAGATACCTGTCAAGTGGCTTGCTAGCAAAAATAAAAACGCAAAGTGCACCATAATAAAATTACCAATTTGTGTTACTGTACAACATATAACTAAGAAAGGAAGCAAGGACTTTGTGAATCATCTTCCACAAACATCTCATTCAGTCACTCACTCTCACTCCGTCTTCAGGCCACAAGTGGCCCATCGGGACCATCCGACCGCCGTGTCAACCTCAATTGAGGGTGCTAACAGGAGGGGCGTGTGGTCAGTACACTGCTCTCCCAGTCGTTATGATGCTTTTCTTTGGCCGGAGCCGCTACTATTCCGTCGAGTATCTCCTCAGTTGGCATCACGAGGCTGAGTGCACCCAGAAAAATGGCAACAGCTGATGGCGGCCTGGATGATCACTCATCCAAGTGCCGGCCACGCCCTACAGCGCTTAACTTCGGTGACCTCACGTGAACCGGTGTATCCACTGGGGCAACGTCGTTTCCCCTTCCACAGACATCTAAATAATAGATTTTGCACAGTGTATAAGGGTCCACATACCTTCTATGTAATGATACTGTTTCAGAAGTAGACTGGGAAAAAATTCGGGGCAATTTTTTAAAGGAAAGGACAGTATTGTGCTGCAGAAAGTTGGAAATTTTCCCCAAGTGCCGAGCCACGCCACGAGAGGCTTGAGCGCATCACAGTCCGAATTACAAACAGACAGGAGAGCTGACACTGTAAACATAGTGCCACAAAACTGAGGGCATTACCAAATATCACTCGAACGAAATGTCTGAATCGCCACTTCAGCAATACGACCTCACTATGGATGGATCATAACGACATTCTGACGACACTGCAAGGTGCTATAACAATATGCAAAATGTAAATTTCTACTAAGATCTTTGGGACCAAACTGCTTAGTTAATCAGTCGCTAAGCTTACACACTACTTAATCTAACTTACGCTATGGACAACACACACAACCATGCCCGAGGAAGGACTCCAACCTCCGACGGGGCAGCCGCGCGGAACTTGACAAGACGCCTGAGACCGCGCGGCTACCCCGCGCGGGATAACAATGTGTAAATCTGAAGAGTTGACACCTGCAGTTGACACAATGAGGAGTGGTGGAGAATGCTGATGAGCCCCAGAAACTGGACCATATTCGATCATCCTCATTAAGAGATAATGTCGTTGCCTCCAGCAGACAGCTACAAACACTCGGGCTCCCAAACCTTCTGTTCCAGCTGCAATGAGTCCGCGTGAGGACCTGTGATGTGACAACTACCATCTGCTGGTCTGCTGGAATTAGTCGTTGTGAGCTGCCGACCTGGCTTCTGCTGATTTGAAGACTTTAAGTCCTCTATAGAGGCTCACAGGGGACAAATTTATGGTGTTTGGCATATTGCCAAACGTAGTGGAGAGGTGTGCCATCAGCTGCTGCCTCCTGACTTGTATTCATTAGCGGACGCTGGCATCCATGGGCTTTTCTGGTGGAGAGTCGTCTCGTGCATGGAGCTGCTGGGACACTCCTTAGCTGTGCACAAGTGCGCCCTAGTGAAACGTGTCGTCGAGCTTTGGGATAACCCCGCCGGACAAGCAATGCCTGCCGCCAGCTGTGCTGGCAGTCTTGCGTGGCGACGCTTCTGCTGCGTTAGTGGCTGTGCCCTCACCGACGGCCTTGAAACTGCTGGAGTGAACGGATCAGCATGTTCCAGTGCTGCTTGCCATCTCCGTTGCCGTCGCTGCTGTCACGGAGAAGCTGATTCAACTGTAAAACAAAACTAGTAAGTGGCTGAACCGCTAATGCTGTCTCATTAACGCCCAGGGCGCCTGACAGTCTTTCAACGCCATCTACACACTTCATCATTCAGCATCCGTAATGTGCGTAGCCCACTGACACTCGCAGTTCTGAGAGTTTGGTAGGGTGACTTCCAGGTTACCTTACAACGATTTTGGAACCAAATAACTACTTGCAATCCAAAGGTTTATTTAAATTGCCCGTATAGATTAGTCCCTTTCAATTGTTGCTGTAAGAATTGTTGGGACTGTGGAACCAACGAAGGTTCTCGGAAAAGCCTCTCTGCCAAATTTGACGTTAATGTCATCAACGAACACTTACATAGTAACACTGGGTATCTTTGTATAGTGATTTAGGTCTTCATAAAAACTGTTTCGCTATTATCTATTTTCTATAGGTGCATGATACCAGACCATTTTCAAGTTATACAATTTTTCTTTCGTTCTTATCCAGTATATTCGTTCACTGGTAGTCTTTAAGTCCACGATATTTCCTTTTATTCTGTTGGCTACTGCAAAATCAACTCCTAGGTCCCTTCTCTGTGTCTGCTATTGAAGTAGCTGAAACATTGATCTTTACGTATCCCTTCTCTGGACCACCTCATGTCTTGCAGTGCTGTTATATCTAGTCTGCACCTACTCAGTTTTGCAAGTTTTGCATACACCATCTTAACCTCTCCAACTGCGTAGGTTTATCTCAGTACATAGATCTTCAGAAAGAATGTAAAATAGTACCTTGTTAGCCACAACTTGCGTAATTTATTAGACTGTTTACACTCTCGTATGTAAATTCCGCTTGATACCAGTGAAAAATGGTTAATAGGAAGCAGTAGTGCTCGTACTAGCCGTAATTTGTTGTTAGTATACTTTACAGAAGTTGCGTGCAGTGGCTGATTCTATCTATTAACGAGCAATTTAGCTCGTTATGTAGCCCTGAAAAATCACCTTCATAATCTAAGACGTGTATATTTCTATTGTCTATTGTCAAACCACAATTTATGAAAGATGTTTATATTTTATTAATAGGATTAAGTAGGAATAATTAATATTTGTCATTATGGAAATAATTGTGGTAGCAGGGATTGTCTGCACCAGAAAGCATTGTTGGCGGGAGAGACCGCACTTTAGTGTCAGTAGTAAGCGAGATGTGAAGCGAGTCGGTAACAGGTTCAAATGGTTCAAATGGCTCTGAGCACAGTGGGACTTAACTTCTGAGGTCATCAGTCCCCTAGAACTTTGAACTACTTAAACCTAACTAACCTAAGGACATCACACACATCCATGCCCGAGGCAGGATTCGAACCTGCGACCGTAGCGGTCTCGCAGTTCCAGACTGTAGCGCCTAGAACCGCACTGCCACTCTGGCCGGCTCGGTAGCAGGTCTGAAGCGAGAGGTTGAGAGGAGCGGTGTGCCTGCCAGCCACCAGCTATGATTTACAAGAGATTCTAAACGGATGTACAGAGACATCAGCTAACTATTATCATAAGAGGAGCTAATATTATTGAATTATTTTTTTTAGAAACTCAAGACTACTGAAGGTATGTTTGCGCAATGCTAGTTGTAAGATTATTGTAAAAAGTAAGTCCCATTTGAACGTTTGTAAAATCATTTCATTACCAACAGTAAATATTTGAAGAATCGTTTTCAGAATATAATTAATTTTTGCCAGCAATATTGCATTACTGACTATAATCCATCCCAAAAACCATCAACGTAAAACTTTGGAAAATTTTATTGTTGTCAAGAAAAAGTTTAACTATGAATTACGTAACTTCAGTCAAATCAATTAAAGAATAACAGCCACTTACTATGACAGCCCACCAGCAGCTAATAAAGTATAGTAAAACAGGGTAAGTATATTCATGTCGCAGTTCGATGTAGCAGTCAGATAGCGATCCAGTAACAGTAAAAAAGGTAAGGAACAGTTTTGGGTTATTGTAGATAACGACTGACGGCCATGACGGCGACACATTCTATGTTTCGTCGAAATAATCAGCAAATCACTTTTCATAAGCAGCATTTAAATTTGTATGCGAAGATTGCACTTATTATTATTGAGGAAGAGAATTAATTTCAAAGGGAAGATTTCATTTGTTACTATTAAGCAAGAGATAGAAATCCTAAGGGAAGGCTTCATAGGGAAGATTGAGTAACAGTAGAGATATAGAGGTGACGGGGAGGTTTCAGTAATGGGAATCACGGAAGACGATGTGTGAATGAGCATATTAACTGATAACGTGACTACTGGAAATTTCTGTAAGGACTGAACCAGAGAATTACAAACCTTCATTTACCTTTTATTACAGTTTTATTGATAATTAAATCCAACAGTTTATTCAGCGATTAAATATCTTTAGCAAAATGGTCACCGAGCCATTTTGCAATATTAATGAATATGAACAGAGATTCTGCGTGGCGCAATTTAAGAAAAAAACAGTTAACAAGGAAGGCACCTAAATACCAAAGAAAACAAACCCAGTTAGTCAAATTATAATATTAATTTAATCTTCGGTAAGAACCTGGCACAGAATTTTATCGCAAAAAACACACCTTAAGGCTTCAACACCATTACAGAAAGAAAAGGTGTAAACTTAACATAGCATAAGCAGCAAGGCGGAAAAATTTCCGGTTTACATACACTCAGCAGTACATTAATTAACATAATAATTGGATTTCCAATATAGCTCTCGCAAATGGAATTTTAACATACACGAAGAACAAATTAACAAAATAAATAGTGACTTCAATAATGGTATACAAACTAATGGCCAAGTTATTAATTGATCTACCGATACATTAGGACTGACGCCGGCCGCCGTGGCCGAGCGGTTCTAGGCGCTTCAGTCCAGAACTGCGCGACTGCTACGATCGCAGGTTCGAATCCTGCCTCGGAGATGGATGTGTGTGATGTCCTTAGGTTGATTAGGTTTAAGTAGTTCTAAGTTCTAGGAGACTGATGAGCTCAGATTTTAAGTCCCATAGTGCTCAGAGCCATTTGACCCATTAGGACTAGCGGACTCTTGGGGCGCTTGGACTCTAGTGGGTGATGTCAAAATATCTGGAAAAGGTTCGGTAAATAACTAGTATCCCGCAACTGCCGGACGATATGGCGTGGCTTTCTCCCAAGTTCCACGACCGAACACAGAATCAGGAAACCTCTAGCGTGGACGCAACACGTCCACGTCGCACTCAAATTCCGTTATCCCGGCACGAAAGACCAAACAGGAAATGAAATGCACAGAGAAGGTTCGTCAAGCTACTCGCAACCACCAGTCCGGACTAGGTTCAAATGGCTCTAAGGACTATGGGACTTAACATCTGAGGTCATCAGTCCCCTAGACTTAGAACTACTTAAACCTAACTAATCTAAGAATATCACACATATCCATGCCCAAGACAGGATTCGAACCTGCGACCGTAGCAGCAGCGCGGTTCCGGGCGGAAGCGCCTAGAACCGCTCGGCAACAGAGGCCGGCCTGGACTAGGACTAATGTAATCGTGACGCGGCTACCTGACATACAAACTAAAGATCAGTACAGTTAAATAACAAGGTTAAAGATACCATACAAAGATCAGATGTAACAAACAAGAACCCACTACACCATTTATCATAGGTTTCACCACTTTTGGCTGTCCTGGTCCACTCACTTATAACTGACCACAAATTCAAACTCAAATATGAGGAACAATATGTGCTTACACATGAACACTAAAGAACCGTATTATAATTAATAATAAGGCCTACCTCCACGCTATGGCGAACGGAATACAATATTAAATATACCCCAGATGAGATTACTTCACATAGTACGGAACAGATTAGCAGTCATTTAAAAATACGAATGTAAATGTAAATCCAAACTTTAAAAAACTCTTAAATGATTAGATTTGATTACTAACCTGTCTTAAACTGTTATATTAAATGTTGTATACGGTAATTGCTCACAAGAGGAGAGACCATAGTCAAATATTTTAAGCTTCTGAACGGAAGGAACTCTCTTCTTCATGACGACGGGGCTTAACGTTTAGCTCCCCCCCCCCCTCCTCGCCCCCCCCCCCAAAAAAAAATTACCTCCAGAATGTGCCAACATCGTCTACCACGCCCTCGTGAACAAACCATGCACTTAGGTTAAATGTCAATAACCAGAGGCCCGCAATGGTCTATGAATGATGAACTTATTGCTGTTAAAGAGACTACATTTTAAATCTGTTTGTATTCCGAGAATCTGCCGCTGATGAAGGCCATGATGGTAGGAAGAATTCCACTAACAGCTAGAAAAAAAATGTTTATTGAAACACAATCGGTTTCGCGGCCTAGAGCCGCATCACCAGGTGCAACCTACATGAAAACAGCAACGTGTAGTGTCACCACACTCTGTGGATATTAAAATTAATAAATATACTGACAACGTTAAAAGATCATAGGCATACCCATCGCTCCTAATCAAAATTTACTACTCAGTGAACAGTGTCAATACCATGGCGACAGAAAACTAACAAAGATGTCTGCCATTCTATAAAATTTTCCTGCATCCAAAAAGAAAATATTTTATAACAAGCCGAGGAAAGAAGTTTTTAGACGCCAGTGTACGTTGCCTTATGGCCTGCGTTCATGATTCACAGGACATCGTGCGTGAAAAGGACGAGCTCGTTGAAGCGTTCCTCAAAAATGCTCTTTGCAGAATCTTGTGATAAAGGTTCAATGCACTGAGATGTCAGTCAGTTTACGAATAGTTTCTCTGATTTCCTTGAGCCTGGTTCTACGCTTAGGGTAGTTAGTTTTTGGCCACAATCTGCATCTGAAGAAACTGAAGTATAAAGGAAACGACAAGCGTCTATGACATAGCAGCAGAATTCCTACATGCTTACAACAATTGTGATTACGTTAGAGACAGGTCCACTGCCGTTGTAAGTACGGAGGCGAGAAAATTTGTCAAAAAAAAAACAACTTAAAAACGAAATAGGAAAACATAGCAAGCATTCCACCACAAACGAAAATGGATTAGAAACGATCAACTTCACATTGTCAAAGGATATGAGAATTTTCTCCACGATTTTCCCTCACAAAGAAATTCACAATGGTAGATTGCGCTCTCCAGACGGCAAAACTGTAAGTCAGATTGACCTTGTTAGGGCAGAGCAAAAGTGCAGTTCATTCACGAGAGATCTCGGAACGTACAGAGGTGCAGGTTTTAGCGCAGATCACTTCGTAGTGGTAGGAAAGGTGAAAATCAAGATGATTTAGAATCAGAAACAAAATCCACGCCAAAACCTAAGTTCAATGTAGAACGACTGAAGGAACTGTCTGCTAAACAAACCCACGTGACAGAAATTAATAACCTTTACAGCATTACAAGAAGTTGAGGCGGAAAATAGTGTTGGAAAGGGTTGGGAAAGAATAGAGGCAGTAGTAACAGACGCAGCAGATAAAACATTGGGCAAGGAAAAGAAACAAATAAAAATGGAAATTGTTCAATGAAAAGTCGGAGAGAAATGGAAAAGGGGAAATAAGCCAAGATGCTGTGGTTGCAAAATATGGAGAGTGACGACAGGAGAGAGACCTTCAACACAGTGAGAAGGGAGGCAGCAAGGGTTCTAATAAAACAGAAAAGGAAGTATCTAACTGGAGTCTTAGAATCTAAAGACGTGGAAAGCAGGAATAGAGGCTCAACGAAGCTGTTTCACTATACACAGAACAGTAAGAGAGGATATCAAAGTGGAAACCTATTCATAAAAGATAAAAATCAAAATATGCTGACACAGCAAGAATATATTCTAGCAAGATGGAAAGAATATTCTCAGAAAAGCTAAATTGCACTGACTCTCACATATCCTTCAACTACGCAATGATCGAGAGTAACTGCAGTAACACTGATGAAAACAACACCGCAGAACAGGAATTGGTAGATACTATTCAAAATCTAAAAACTAACAAGACTGCAGGCGAGGATCAGATATCAGCAGAGATGTTAAAAGAGGATGGAAATAAAGTACGCAAAGAAATTTATAACCTTATCACAATGATCTGGAAAACTTGAACACTATCTACAGTAATTTGCCCCCGAAACACAGAAAAGGAAATGTGGAAATTACAGAGGAATCAGTTTGCTGAACACAACATACAAAGTTCTGTCAATGATCATTGCGAACAAAATTCAGCCTTACACAGAAAACATTATTCAAGAGTACTAGGCTGGATTTAGACCAAACCTTTCCACAAATGACAATCTGTTTACTCCATGACTGACTTCCAGTGAGCCTATAACATTATCCACAAAAGTAGTCACTACAAAACACTAAGAGAATTTAAGATACCCAGTAAAATCATTAGGACGATACAACTGCGTATGGATGGCTCAAAGACAGCATTGAAGTTCACAGGATCCATATCCCCCAAATTCCCAATCAAAACAGGCTTACGACAGGGAGATGCTCTTTCATGTGTGCTCTTCAACCTTGCATTAAAGAAAGTGGTCCGAGAGAGTTATTTACAGCTATACGATGGTCTCTGATTCGAACACAATGAAATAAAACTCCTGGCATACGCGCTTTAGCAGTAAAAATATCATTACTCTGGACATAAGCGAGAGAACAGCCTCGGGATAAAGATGTCTTTACGCTCTGAGCAGCCGATTCAAAAGTGATTGTTACTCACCACTAAGATTAAGATGTATATAATACAATCATCCGCCCAGTAGTATTGTATGGTTCGGAAAGCTGTACGCTTACCAAGAAAGAAAGAGAAATACTGAATGCTTTCGAAAGAAAAGTGATGAGAAAAGTCTTGGGACCTGTGTTGGAGAATGGCATGTGGAGAGTTCGAAAGAACACTGAAATTTATCAGTTAATGAAGCAGCCCACTATCATCCAGAAATAAAAAAGTAGGAGACTAGAATGGGCTGGCCATGTGGCTAGAATGTAAAACCACAGAATTCCTAAGAAGCCATTTGAGGGCACTCTCCTCGTACGAAAATTAGGAAAGCAATTTTTGAATCTTAGATCTTACAGGCAACGCCTTGATTGATGTTTACGGCACTCGAAGCCCTGTGTATTGTCTACTATGCAACCACGATACTGGCTGCCAATGATAACAATAGGCGGGACTGGAGGTATCCAATGGTGAGCACTGCATGATGCTACCGGGCGTATTTGAACACCTTAGTTGACAAGCAACTCACAACAGTACTACAGTGCTAGTGGTGTCGATACAAAGTAGAGCAAAGGCAACAATAAACAAAGGAAACGTTGCGTTACATCGACTACAACAGATGCTGAAGTTGACATTTCGTCAGAAAGGAACTCAAGGAATTTTGCAGAGTGGGAAAGGAGTGACAAATGAAATATTAGCGTTTCTGCAAGAAGAGTCAGTAAAATGTGTGGTGTCGCATATGCTCGACTGTGCGGAGAATGTACATGAGGTGTACAGCGATGACAACGCGTGAATAGTAAGTGACAGTGATACTGAAACAAGTGTCCAGCCCCGTAGTTCATCATCCTTGTCGGACTGGGAGCCACAAATCCCATCTCCAGCGAAACGTAGTGAAGAACAATCGTTGCCCAAGAAGCCGGTACTAAGCGTAGTTATGAACGAGGAATACCATCCGCAGCATGGTAAAAAAAGCAATTACGAACAGATTTCGAATACGTCCGCAGCTATATGACCCTGTAGTGCATATTCAATGAAGGACTAGGCACATTTATTAAACTCATTACAAAAACTGGTGTTTGCACGTTTCAAGGATGCTCGGTCAATTTACAGGATGTGCATGATAGTGACCTACTATGTTATGCGCATCAAATTGCTAGTGACATAGATTACAGTGATTTCAAGGGAATCAGTGGATGCTTACATAACTTCGATGTTACAGAACTGGAAGACGTAAGATAACGAAATTTCAAACAAAGCATCAACTTCACGCTGCATAGCAAACTGTGGAATCGGCCCGAAAATTTGTATATTAAATATGCAAACTCATTTCACCGCTCAGTGAGGAATTCGGTTTCAACTTCGACCAATCAGAATTTCAAGAGGAAATCCGCTTGAAAGGAACCCCGGAAATTGGATGTACGAAGAGAGTTAGATCAACAAACTTCAATGCCGTCTATTAATCTGGATGGTAAATTGGCCGGAAAGATATTTATTGTGATGCTAGAAGTTGGAGGTGTTCTGTCACCTACGAGACTTTCTCGTGTGCGTGATCTTGCTAGGTCAGTAGGGAATATTTACGTCTCAGCAAGCAAGAGTGGTAAAATAGGTGTAAGAAAACTACAACTATGATATGAGCACTGCTTTTGTCCAATAGCTGGTCAAAATAACAAGCTTTTGTTTGATTCCTGGTGTGCGTATAAAATAGTACATCTTTAGAGTAAACTATGCTTCCTGGAAAGTATGTGATGTTGCAGTTCATGCCACCTGGTACCACGGGACGAATTCAGCCTCTGAGTGTTTTTTCCCGTGCCTAAAGCATACTATCACACCATCTGCAGCTACACCTAAAAGGGTAGCCAGTTTCACGATAAGCTCTAGGACAGACTGTTTCGCATTCGTTTGCTTGCCATCACATTCCACCACTTCTCATTACCCCTTTACACTAATATGATCTAATACGCATTCTTAAAAGTGGATGCTTAGCTGAACATTCTGCAAGGTTTGTAATTCGCAAGCAGTTCGCCTTCGAATTTTCTGGTGCGTATCTTTGTGATCTCTGCGGCGTGCCATTTTTCATTTGGTGCTCATGGTGTACTTCTAGAATGTCAACGATGTTCGTTCGATGAAGTGTAGTACATACATCACATAGAAGGTCGAACTCTGCACCTTCCGGACACTCATTTTCTGTTGGCCTCCTGATGCATATCGTGAGTCATCAGCAGCTAATATTTTTCCTGACGTAATCGTTAACACAACACTTTCAAATGAGCCTTACTACACATCCAGTTTGCGACCTCGACAAGGGGCTCATTTATCACACCTATTACGATTCTGAACTGTTCTCGGGTATTCAGACCAAAACTTTCAAAATGAAACGCCACAAGCTGGTCTGCCGAAATTTCGAAAAATCTGGAGGACGCCACACGACCAAACACCCATGAACGGCTGCGCATGATACCAAAGAGACGACGGGATGTAAACTAGAAGGTTTGGAGGTTGATATTTGTTTTTAAATTGACTTTGACAAGTTAAACAGTCGAAGTGGTGAATGTTAACCGATTGAAAAGATAGGTTGTTGATCTACAAATTTCATAAAAATATGATGCACTAAAAATTACGAACAGAACCGAAGGATCTTCTGAAATCAAGCCACATACATACCCCGCAAGCCACCACACGGTAATTGGTGGAGGGTGCCTTGTACCACTAACGGAATTTCCCTTCCAGTTCCACTCGCAAATAAAGCGAGGGAGAAACGACTCCGTATGAACCATAATTTCTCGTATCTTCGCGGTACTAATGCGGAATCTATGTTGGCGGCAGTAGAATCGTTCTGCAGTCAGCTTCAAATGCCGTATCTTTAAACTTTCTCATTAGTGATCTTCAGAAAGATCTTTAATCGAGTTGCCGAAGCATCTCCGTGTTGTTCGAACCAACCGGTAACAAATGTTCCAGCCCGCCTCTGAATTGCTTCGGTGTCCACCTTTAATCAGACCAGGTGCGGATCCTAGACACTCGAGCAGTACTCAAGACTGGGTCGCACTAGCGTCCTACATGCGGTCTCCTTCACAGATGAAACACGCTTCCCCAAAATACCTCGAATAAACTACAGCTGACCATTCGCCCTCCCTACCACAGTCCTCTTAAGCTCGTTCCATATCATCGTTTTACAGTGTTACGAGCAGATATTTAAACGACTCCTAGCGATATCCTAGTCTCCGATTAACATTCGCCGTCGAGGACATACTGAGTTCCATTACTTAAGAAGTCATCGAGCCACTATCATATCTATGAACCTAGTCTATGTGCTCGTACATTCGTTAACGGTCTGCAAAAGGAAATATAGAAACGTGGAATATGCTTTTGGCCTTCATCTGTACTTCGCAGTTCGTCATGTGAAAAAAGGGCAAGCTCAGTTTCGCACTAGCGATGGTTTGTAAAACCGGGTTGATTCGTAGACACAGGCATCTCGGTCTCAAGGAGATTTATTATATTCTAACTGAGAATATGTACAAGAATTCTTCGATGTTAAAGATATTGGTTTGTATCTTTGTGACTCCATTCTTTTACCCTTCGAATATAGAGGAGTGAACTGCGCTTTTTTCCAGTCGCTTGGAACTTCGCGCTGGAAGAGACATTTCGCGATAAACGCAAGCTAAGTAAGGAGCTAATGGCGTAGACTACTGTTTGTAAAACCGAGTTGGGATTCCATTAGGACCAGGCGGCTTACACTATGTGATCAAAAGTATCCGGACACCCAGTTGAAAATGAATTACAAGTTCGTGGCGCCCTCCATCGATAATGGTTGGATTCAACACGGTGTTGGCCCGCCCTTAGCCTCGATGACAGCTTCCACTCCCGCAGGTATACGTTCAATCAGGTGTAGCAAGGTTTCTTGGGGAATGGCAGCCCTTTCTTCACGGAGTGCTGCACTGAGGATAGGTATCGATGTCGGTCGGTGAGGCCTGGCATGAAGTCAGCATTCCAAAACATCCCAAAGGCGTTCTATATGACTCAGGTCAGGACTCTGTGCAGGCCATTCCATTACAGGGATGTTATTGTCGTGTAAACTCTCCGCCACAGGCCGTGTATTATGAACAGCTGCTCGATCGTGTTGAAAGATTCAATCGTCATCCCGGAATTGCTCCTCAACAGTGGGAAGCAAGAAGATGCTTAAAACATCATTGTAGGCCTGTGCTGTGATAGTGTCCCGCAAAACAACAAGGTGTGCAAGCCCCTTCCATGAAAAACACAACCCAACATAACACCACCGCCTCCGAATTTTACTGTAGGCACAACACACACTGGCAGATGACGTTAACCAGGCATTCACCATACCCATATCCTGCCATCGGATCGCGACATTGTCTATCGTGATTCGTCACTCCACACGACGTTTCTTTCTGCTGTTCAATCGTCCAGTGTTTACGCTCCTTACACCAAGCGAGGCGTCGTTTGGCATTTACCGGCGCGTTGTGTGGCTTATGAGCAGCCGTTTCACCATGTAATCCAATTTTTCTCACCTCCCGCCTAACTGTCATAGTACTTGTAGTGGATCCTGATGCAGTTTGGAATTCCTATGTGATGTTCTGGATAGATGTCTGCCTATTACACATTATGACCCTGTTCAGCTGTCGGCGGTCTCTGTCAGTCAACAGACGAAGTCGGCCTGTTCGCTTTTGTGCTGTACGTGTCCCATCGCGTTTCCACTTCACTATAACATCGGAAACAGTGGACCTAGAGATGTTTGGAGTGGGGAAATCTCGCGTACAGACGTATGACACAAGTGACACCTAGTCACCTGACCACGTCCGAAGTCCGTGAGTTCCACGGAGCATCCCATTCTGCTCTCTCACGATGTCTAATGATAACTGGCGTCGCTGATATGGAGTACCTGGCAGTAGGTGACAGCACAATGAACCTAATAGGAAAAACGTACGTTTTTTGGGAGTGTATTTGTTTTCGAGTTATTGAGTTGTTTCTCAACTCCAGTTATGCTTATAACTATGTAGTCCATATAGGGCTCTGAGCGAAGGTCATCTACGGTATGTTTGTCCGATTCTCCTGCGTCAACCACTTCTTAAACGCACTACCTTTTTTCACCAGAACTGTTCAGCATATTAGCTGAAAAATAATTTAACACCTTAAAAGAAGAAACTGGGGAAATTAATTGATCCATATATGGGGAAACAACACGTTGGATACCATTTACAGGTTATGATACGCTAGATTCAGAAAAAAAGGGAACTAAGTACTGAGATACTAGCAGCTATCCCACAAGAGTGTTTCAAAGATGGAAGCTGGTAGCAATACATAGGGTCAGTCAGCAGCTCACTCCAAAAGAGACTCTAGGGAAACCAAAAATTGAACAGTTACTCATGCTAGTCCTGGTAACACGGGCATCATTTCTGAAGTCAAAAAATGTACTCCAGGAATTAAAGAGCGGATAGCCTTTGCTGAAATTGCTTTCCAGGACGAGAAAAATTTTGTGACTGCTAAGTCAATGGACATGAATGCACCGAGAAAAGTGTGTAATTTTAATGAAGTGTGATGCTCTGTCTGAAGTAAGACGCGCGCAGTGAGTGAGACATATAAGCAAAACTTTGCACATGGACCGAGCATCCTTGAAACGTGCAAACACCAGTTTTTGTAACAAGTGCGCCTAGTCCTGTGACGAAAAATGAGAGGACGACAGCTGAAAATGTCATTACAGAATTGAGTGTCACACTCACGAACCCTGTCAATACCATAACAACACGAATGGAGCTCCAGAAGCAGGGAATTACAGGGCGAGCTCGTATGCCAAAACACCACATGAGTGAGAGAAATTCGCACAACGGGAAAATGTGGTGTCGAAGTAATTAAAAACTGGACCTCGGATGAATGGAAGAAAGTCATTTTGATGTATGAGCCTTGCTTCACACTCTTTCCCGAGTTTACGTCCCAAGAGTGAAGCATGTTGGGAATTCGGAGAAGATTTAGGCACCCATATAGTTTTATTCCTTGAGCCCCATGGTTACTCTGCAAGATCATATAATTGACATGGATTATCTGACCATTTTGGCTGATCAGGTTGTAATGTAATTTAATAAAATTTTAAATTTATTATGTGTTCTTTGATAGCTTTTAATAAAGTGACCTCAAAACAAAAGAGAAATAACTCTAAGAATACTACGAATAGTGTAAGGTAATTTAATTTAACTCGACGCGGATATATATATATATATATATATAGATATATATATATATATATATATATATATATATATATATATATATATATATATATATATATATTGAAAGGGTACAGTACCGCTCGACATTGAAAGGGTACAGTACCGCCCGACATTGAAAATAGGTACAATATTCTTCGTTATTCTTGTCAGTACAACATATTTTTTCTAATAATAACTCAATTTCAATTAATACAGCGAAGCCGGATACCAGAGTGGGAAAGAATGACAATTTATTTATTTAATTGATCACATGTGCACTCCCACAAAATAAATCCCTACATCCAGTTTGGTGAGATCTGTGAAATGAATGAATGTATGGTCGTCTGCTAACCGCAGATAGTGAATGTGGATATATGATCATCTTTGAGACGATTTTTTGATCACCTTTGGTGGAACCAAAGAGATGAAACTTACCGGAGCTTTGAGCGCCTGAAATGTGGATGACCAATACGGTAGCATGGTCTCCCCCCACCTCGACAGAGGTGCGAGATGACCTGAAGAACGGCCATGTTTCAGCACTCTGCCGCTGGGTCTAGTGTTGGTAAGACCTGTCTTAGGTGTGCTCCGTAAAGACATAAGAGTGGAGACATGGTATGCATGTGAAATACTTAAAAGTAGTTTGGAATACTAATTTCTCTATTTCAGGAACTTTTGTAGGGAGAATTAAATGTCAGGCAGGTAATATTAAGGGGATCGTAGTAATCTTCGGAAGTGACCAACGGTCACAATGAAACCACATGCAGCAATAAGTTGAAATACTTCCAAGTGCTTAAGTTAAGCTGAATTACTAGCGTGCGTACCATAAGTTGGAAATATTTAAGAAATGGCGTGTGCAGGACTTGAAATTAGAGATGAGTACTTCCACGTGGTGAGTACTGTGTGAGTCTCAATCTGTGTATGAGACAAAGGATAATGAGAAGTACTCGTCCATGGTATCAGTTGAGGACTCGCGTGTGTGATGAATATGTTCTTAATATTACTTTGCGTGTTATGTTTCCGTGTGACGCTTGATTGAAACTATAATACTCTGAGAGAGAAGCAAGGTGAGTCAGCCGTCTATCCAGCAACGCCACTTGGCTTGCATTGCACAGGAAGACGTGCATATATCCTCCAGAGTTCATAGTAGGAAAGAAAAATTACGAAGTGGGGCAGTGTCGTGTGAAACTGGTATAAATACTAATTGAAGTGGGAAAGCTGAAAGTGATGTGATTATAACGTTGTGACTATTCTTTGTATTGTATGTTGCCAGTGTGATGTACTTCATGAAATTTAAGTATGTGTGGTTGGCATGGGAGAGTAACAAAATAGTTTCAGAGGCAGTGGGTTATGCATGCTCCTTTTTGTACCACTCGGTCTGGAGGAAATTTTCGTAATGATGGGTGTGAGAGTCGAAGTGTGAGATATAGAAAAAGATCCACCATCCTATCCAGAAAGTGCACTGTAGCGTTAAATAATTACGAGACCATAAGATAGAGAATCACCAATGTAAAGCCATGCCCACTGGGCGGAATTTCTCATGTGTTATTGTTGTAGGTTATAGAATTTGTGTGTTTAGGTTACAGAATTTGTCGGAATAAATCAGATAGTGAAAAGAAAAAGATTGGTGGCCTTTTCCTTCGAATAGTATGTTGTCACGATACCCAGAATTTATAATGTGTGCGCCATTCATATTCAGTGCGATGGCCACGTGTTGATCAAAGCCGTTAAATAAGAAAGAAAAAGTGGTATTGCCAGTGCGTAGTGAACAGTCAGAGTTATGTAAATTACTAATAGTCAGATGTGCGTTACCGTACCCGTTGCATAATATTCAAACAGGAGAATAACTTGTAACTTAATTGTGAGTACTAGAGTTCATGTTACTCGATAAATAAGAATGAGTCCACTCGCTTGGCAGACCACTCATCTTGCAGGCCTGACTACTTGATGCCACAGTATGAGCAAGGCATGTGGGGTGCCTCTCAATATATATATATATATATATATATATATATATATATATATATATATATATATATATATATATATATGTGTGTGTGTGTGTGTGTGTGTTTGTATCAAAAATATAGCTAAAACTCATGTGATTATAGCACCAGATAATGTTTCGTACGGCTGGTCCCGGCGGAGGTTCGAGTCCTCCCTCGGGCATGGGTGTGTGTGTTTGTCCTTAGGATAATTTAGGTTAAGTAGTGTGTAAGCATAGGGACTGATTACCCTAGCAGTTAAGTCCCATAAGATTTCACACACATTTGAACATTTTGAGCAATATTTCGTATGCCAGTTCAATTTGAAGTAATAAAACAGGTAACCCCATAGCGTGGTTTCGTCTCGAATACCAATAAAAGATAACAAGCATAATCTTTTGCAGATGACATATTAGAACTAGAATCCTGTGACCAGGCCTTTCTGCCTGGGATATTATCTCGGAACCCTGAGAAAATATGAAAGGGAAATATATTAAATTATTCGTAGCGGCCACATAGCTCGTAGAATCTGACAGAAAGTTTAGTGTCCTAACCGACGGGACGTCTTGAAGATGAGCTGAAAGAAAATTACTAATTATTTTCTAGTATGGCGCTTAATAACGGTCAATATTCCGTTAAGGCCACGTCTACTCAGGACAAGTAAGGTTGGAGAATATACATTACTGAATACCGTACACAAATTTTAAGTTATGAACAGCTATATTTTTTCTTCGTTTTCAACTTACATAGACTATTACAGCAAGATGAAATTCAGACAATCGTTCTTTTCCCTTCAAGTCCAATAACAGAAGAAGATGACAGAAGAATAGAGTTCAGACAGAATCATGAATGTCCATGGAATTGCTATATAATGCCTTTGTTTACTGGCTGGCATGCTTCGCCAACTATTTATACAATAATTATCGATACATGGCATTTACACACTTCAAGTTCATGACCACCTCAGGAGATACAGTACAAGGTCCATCCGATGGTACAATGTCTGTTCGCCAATGGTGATGCTGTGTTCCAAACGACAGGGCAGATGTTCACACAGTTCGCGTTGTCCACGACTGGTTTTGTGAGAATGAATTTTCCCACTCCCCCGGGCCACCATATTCTTCAGATCTCAATATCACTGAGCCTTTGTGGTTGGTTTTAGAGAGAAGGATACGTATCTCTATCCACCTTCAGCATCGTTACCTAAACTTTGCAGGAATAATGTTATAAGATTCCCTTGAAAACAATACAGGACCAGTACTTAACCACTCCGAGACGACTGGAAGCTGTGTTGACTGCTAACGTGTTTCCTATACCGTACTGGGAATGGTAGTGTGGGCTTCCGGCGTTTCCATATCTTTGTCCACCCGCTGTTGGTCGCCCTTATCACACGCGACATCCTGTGAACCCCAGATGCAGGCCATAAAACAAACTCCATGTTCTCAGATTTCTGGAAATCATTCGGCACTCTACCTGGCTGTGGAGTAATTTGTTAACGATAATCCGAGCTTACGGAATATTTACTCAAATAAGCGACTGGCTAGGAGATGTTTCGAACAACAGGCCCCGCTGCGTTGTGCTGAAGGATGATTGTTCTTCAGAGACAAAAGTAGCGTCAGCCATACCACAATATGTACTCCATTTACATACACGATGTGTCATATACGATGAGTAGCAATATGAGTCTCTTTTGTTGAAGACTCTGCTGCCTACAAGAAAATGTCGTCGGTGGCTGACTGTGGGATTATTTGTAAGAATTTTTATCTGCTGCGATGGATGGTAGCTTGTTCTAAATGTGGACGAATGTAAAATTAATTTGTATAAGGAGGAAAAACACTCCTGTAAAGTTCGAAGATGTAGTGGATTATCTGCAACCTGATTCAGCCAAGTCGATTAAATATTTAGTCGTGATAGAAATGGAAAGATCACATAAAGTCAGTTCTAAGGAAGGTGAATGGTCCTTATGATTTGTTGAGAGAGTTGTCAGAACGTGTAGCGTACCTACAAAACAAGATACGCCGTACAAAACGCTTTTGCGACGCGTTCTTGAGTACTGATCGAGTATCTGGGATCTCCATCAGGTCGGATTAAACGAAGTCATTTAAGTAATTCAGATGTGTGCTGCGAGATTTGTTACCGATCTGTTTCGGTATTCCGTGAGGTTGTATGGACATCCATGGAGGGATGGAGATAATGCTTCCGTGAAATGCAGTTGTGAACGTTTAAAGAATCAGCACTGCGCTGCCGCCATTGTTCATTTGGTGTGGGGAACGGCAAAATAAGGAAGATGAGGACCGGTACAAAGCCATATAACCAATTATTTTACTCTTGCTTCTTTTGCAGTTGTATAAGAAAGTGAAATGGGTGTCAGTGGTACAAGGTACCCTCCCCAATGCTTGTGGAAGTATGTAGTTAGTAGTAGATGCAGAACGGACTGGATGCAGAAAAGCACAAATATAGAGGCTCTAAAAAAATTAAGATAGACAATCTCTCAAGGAAACAAAGTATAATATTAAACTTCAGGACCATATTTAGCAACGCAGCAAATGGATAAGTATTTTCTATGTTAAAATGATGAGTAAAAATCCAAAAGTTTGATGCGATATTGAATTATTCTCACGCTTGAAGGAGACACTAGAATACCAAAACTGAAAAATGTTGAAACTTAACTTTGTGTTCTGCCTTACGGCAGATCTGGTCATGGGGAAAGCTTCTAGGGAAGTGGTTCCAGTGGTGGTTTCCCGTTGTTTTCCACTGATGATGATGAAATGGTAATGATGACAACACAACACCCAGTCCTTGAGCCGAGAAAACCTCCGACCCAGCCGGGAATCGAACCCTGACACCTTAGCGTGAAAGACCGCCGCTCTGGCCACTTACTCTTCTTCTTCTTATTATTATTATTATTTGTTGATCTCATTTTGTTCGATATTGTTCGTTGAATTTGTTCGAGGTGGGCGTCCGATGACACCCATTTAGGTTCTTCGTTGATCCATTCACTCAGTTTTTTGTTACAGAGGGTAGCAAACCCTCTGACCGAACACACTTTCTTTTTTTTTTAATCTCATTTTGTTCGTTTTTGTTCGTTGTATCTGCTCGGGGCGGACGTCGGAAGACACCCGATTCAGTTCGTGGTTGATCCATTGACTCAGTTTTTTTATTACAGAGGGCAGCTAACCCTCTGACCGAACACGCTGAGCTACTGTGCCGGCTATACACACTGAACTACCGTGCCGGCCCCACTGAGCTATCGGGGCGGACTGAAAAGTGAAGGAGAAGCCTAACAAACATACTGGAGTGTTGACGCTGTTGAAACGAAGTTATATTTCACAAGTAGTAGGTGGCAGTGTTAATGCCTACCTATTCCTCGTTTGAGAGTGAGCGGGCAGGTAGAGGACTGTGCGCTGGTTTATTGACTGGCAGAGGCGGCGGAGCGTGTGGGCGTGTGGGCGCTCTCCTTTAGAGGCCCTGGCCCGCTTCTTCGTCTTTAAGTTCTCCGGCTGGCTGTATTGATGAGCTGCAAACTGCCGGATACATCCCGGAACAGCAGCTCCGTAAATTCCTAACAGCAGCGCCTGTGCCTTCTGAGGCAAAACTGCCATCTGCAAGTACTTGCCGACTGCTTTTAAAAGATTACTTCATTCATTGTTTACTAACAAGGACAATTATTTCTTCCGCATCTCTGAAAAAGAAAAAAAACAGCTGCTTCTTTATCTGGTCAGTGCGCAGTAGTTTTTTTTTCCATTAGTTGGGTTGTAGCGAGTTGAATGTTCATAGACGATAAGACTATATTTTCACCAACACTGAACATTAATATTTGATGTGAGATCACTATTACTTCACATTAGCCATCGACTGTACTATTTATTACAATAGCGGCTATTGCAGTTTCGACGAAGGTCATTTTCAAGCGATTACAGTTGCTGAAAACACCGCAGTAGTCAATATTAGTAAAAAGATTTAAAAAAAGGATATAATAGATGTGTTCCTATATGATTCGTGTCAGCTTTCGTCACATACACCATCGCTATGTGAGATGCCGATGGTGTGTCTGGCAAGCTACAGACGCTCACGTCTATTTTATTCTCTTTGTTAATATTGACTACTGCCGTGTTTTCAGCACGCGTAACCACTTGAAAATAACCTAAGGTCGTAACACAAGGGTTGAACAAAAATATGGAAAAACTGTGAGCAACGCACGCTTGAATATAAATGTAGATTCTCAGGTGGTTGACCACGAACGCCACCTGTGTAATGCTCTAAAAACGTTGCAAGTGTCAGTCGAGGTCGGAAAGATATTCTGTGTAGTAGTGAGTGCGTTATGCCGAAGCTGAGTGAATTCGGACGTGGGCAGATTGGTGGTGCCCGTATGGTAAGAGGTTCAGTAAGAAAGGCAGCCCGAAATGTTTGGTATTTTAATAGGCATCGCGTACAGGAAAAGCGGAAGACCATCGTCCGCTAAATCACAACACGGACGAAAGTGTGAGTTGAGTTAACCTGACTTACTGTCACTGGAGACGCATCGGACGAAAAATGATAAGGCAGCAGCTGCAAAAGTATCTGCAGAACTGAATGCCACTCTCGCGAACCCTGTCAGGACCGAGGCAACATGAAGGGAGCTTTAGAAGCTGCGAACTGCAGTGTGAGCTGGAACTCAAAAACACTCACCAGTGAAGAAAATATCCATAACAGCAAAACGTAGTGCCGAAGCCATAAAAGCTAGAGTTCGGAGAAGCAGAAGAAATTAATTTTGTCGGATGAGCCTTGTTCCATAGTGTTTCCAAATTCTGACCGAGTTTACATCCCAATAGTGAAACATGGATGTCATTCGGTAATGATTCGCGTAGCTAGACAGTTGTATTCCATTGGCCACATGACTCTTCTTGGAATCTAGGCTTTCTAAATTTCAACAGTAAGAGAGTTTTCATGGCGCACAACGGCTCTCTTCTACATCTACATGGACACTCTAAAAGTCACATTTAAGTGCCGAGCAGAGGGTTCATCAAACCACCTTCAAAATGGTTCAAATGGCTCTGAGCACTATGGGACTCAACTGCTGTGGTCATAAGTCCCCTAGAACTTAGAACTACTTAAACCTAACTAACCTAAGGACAGCACACAACACCCAGCCATCACGTGGCAGAGAAAATCCATGACCCCGCCGGGAATAAAAACAACCTTCACAATTCTCTATTATTCCAATCTCTTATAGCGTACGAAAAGAACGAACGCCTGTATCTTTCCGTACAAGCTCTGATTTCCCTTATTTTATCGTAGTGATCTTTCCTCCTTATGTAGGTCGGTGTCAACAAAATATTTTCGCATTCGGAAGAGAAAGTCGGTGACTGGAATTTCGAGAGAAGATTCCGTCACAACGAAAAAAGCCTTTCTTTTAATAGTGTCCAGTCCAAATCCTGCATCATTTCAATGACACTCTCTCCCATATTTCGCCATAATACAAAACGTGCTGCCCTGCTTTGAACTTTTTCGATGTACTCCGTCAGTCCTATCTGGTAAGGATCCCACATCGCGCAGCTGTATTCTAAAAGAGGACGGACAAGCGTAGTGTAGGCAGTCTCCTAAGTAGATCTGTTACATTTACTATGTGTCCTGCCAATAAAACGCAGTCTTTGATTAGCCTTCCCCACACGTTTTCTATGTGTTCCTTCCAATTTAAGTTGTTCGTAATCGTAATTCCTAGGTATTTAGTTGAATTTACGGTCTGTAGATTTGACTGATTTATCGTGTAACCGAAGTTTAATGAATTCCTTTTAGCAGTCATGTGGATGACCTCACACTTTTCGTTATTTCGGGTCAACTGACAATTTTTGCACCATTCAGATATCTTTATTAAATCGTATTGCAATTTGTTTTGATCTTCTGATGACTTTATTAGGCGATTAATCACATAGTCATCTGCAAACAACTTAAGATGGCTGATCAGATTGTCTCCCAAATCGTTTATACAGATAAGGAACAACAAAGGGCCTGTAACACTATCTTGGGGAACGCTGGAAATCACTTCTGTTTTACTCGATGACTTTCTGTCAATTACACTACTGGCCATTAAAATTGCTACATCTCGAAGATGACGTGCTACAGACGCGAAATTTAACCGACAGGAAGAAGATGCCGTGACATGCAAAGGGTTAGCTTTTCAGAGCATAAACACAAGATTGGCACCGGAGGCGACACCTAAAACGTGCTGACATGAGGAAAGTTACCAACCAATTTCTCACACACAAACAGCAGTTGACCAGGTTGCCTGGTAAAACGTTGTTGTCATGTCTCGTGTAAGGAGGAGAAATGCGTACCACTTTGATAAAGGTCGGATTGTAGCCTATCGCGATTGCGGTCTATCGTATCGCGACACTGCTGGTCGCTTTGCTCGAGATCCACTTAATGTTAGCAGAATATGGAAGCGGTGGGTTCAGGAGGGTAATACGGAACGCCGTGCTGGATCCCAACGGCCTCGTATCACTAGCAGTCGAGATGACAGGCCTCTTATCCGTATGGCTGTAACGGATCGTGCAGCCACGTCTCGATCCCTGAGTCAACAGATGGGGACGTTTGCAAGACAACAACCATCTGCACGAACAGTTCGACGACGTTTGCAGCAGCATGGACTATCAGCTTGGAGACCATGGCTGGGGAAACCCTTGACGCTGCATCACAGACCGGAGCGCCTGCGATGGTGTTCTCAACGACGAACCTGGGTGCACGAATGGCAAAACATTTTTTCGGATGAATCCAGGTTCTGTTTACAGCATCATGATGGTCGCATCCGTGTTTGGCGCCGTCGCGGTGAACGCAAATTGGAAGCGTGTATTCGTCATCGCCATAAGGGCGTATCACCCGGCGCGATTCTATGGGGTGCCATTGGTTACACGTCTCGGTCGCCTCTTGTTCGCATTGACGGCACTTTGAACAGTGGACGTTACATTTCAGATGTGTTACGACCCGTCGCTCTACCCTTCATTCGATCTCTGCGAACCCCCTCCTTTCAGCAGGATAGTGCACGACCATATGTTGCAGGTTCTGTACGGGCCTGCCCTGGCCAGCACATTCTCTAGATCTCTCACCAATTGAAAACGTCTGGTCAATGGTAGCCGAGCAACTGACTCGTCACAATAGCCAGTCACTACTACTGATGAACTGTGGTGTCGTGTTGAAGCTGCATGGACAGCTGTACCTGTACACGCCATCCAAGCTCTGTTTGAGGCAATGCCCAAGCGTATCCAGGCCGTTATTACGGCCAGAGGTGGTTGTTCTGGGTACTGATTTCTCAGGATCTATGCACCCAAACTGCGTGAAAATGTAATCACATATCAGTTCTAGTATAATATATTTGTGCAATGAATACGCGTTTATCATCTGCATTTCTTCTTGGTGTAGCAATTTTAATGGCCAGTAGTGTAGTACGAACTGTGACCTCTCAATCACAAATCACAAATCCAGTCCCGTAACGGAGGCGATATTCCATAAGAACGAAATTTCACTACAAACCGCTTGTGTGGTACAGTGTCAAAAGCCTTCCGGAAATCCAGAAACACGGATTCGATCTGAAATCCCTTGTCAGTATCACTCAACACTTCATGCTAATAAAGAGCTAGTTGTGTTTCACAAGAACGATGTTTTCTAAACCCATGTTGACTGGGTGTTATTAGACGGTTGTCTGCGAGGTAATTCATAATGTTCGAACACAACATATGTTCCAAAATCCTGCTGCATATCGACGTTATTGTTTAGGCCTGTAATTTAATGGATTACTCCTACTACCTTTCTTGAATATTAGTGTGACCTGTGCAACTTTCCAGTCTTTGGGTACGGATCTTTCGTCACGCGGACGGTTGTATATGATTGTTAAGCATGGAGCTAATGCATCACCATACTCCGAAAGGAACCTAATTGGTATACAGTATGAACCAGTAGACTTGCTTTTATTAAGTGTTTTAAGTTGCTTCACTACTCCGAGGACCTTTACTTCTACGTTACACGTGTTGGCATCTGTTCTCGATTCGAATTCTGGAATATTTACTTCGTCTTCTTTTGTGAAGGCATTTCGGAAGGCTGTGTTTAGTAACTATGCTTTGGCAGCACTGTCTTCGATAGTATTTCCAATGCTATCACGCAGAGAAGGCATTGTTTGTTTTTTGCCGCTACCATACTTCACATACGACTAGAATCTCATTGGATTTTCTGCCAGGTTTCGAGACAAAATTTCGTTGTGGAAAATGTTGAAGGCGTCTCACATTGAAGTCAGCGCTAAATTTCCAGCTTCTGTGAAAGATCGCCAATCTTGGGGATTTTGCTTCTGTTTAAATTTTGCATGTTTGTTTCGTTATTTCTACAACAGTGTTCTAACCCGTTTTGTGTACCAAGGAGGATCAACCCCGTCGTTTGTTAATTTATTTGGTGTAAATCTCTCAATTGCTGCCGATACTATTTCTTTGAATTTAAGCCACATCTGGTCTACACTTATATTATTAATTTGGAATGAGTGGAGATTGTCTCTCAGGGAGGCGTCAAGTGAATTTTTATCTGTTTTTTTGAATAAGTTTATTTTTCGCTTATTTTTCGAGGATTTGGGGATTACAATATTCAGTCTCTCTACGACTACCCTGTGTTCACTAAACCCTGAATCGGTTTTGATGCTCGTTATTAACTCAGGATTATTTGTTGCTAAGAGGTCAAGTGTGTTTTCACAACCGTTTACTATTCGCGTGGGCTAATGAACTAACTGCTCGAAATAACTTTCAGAGAGTGCGTTTAGCACAATTTCGCATCATATTTTATGCTACCTCCAGAATTAAACATGTATTTTCGCCAACATATAGAGGGTAAATTGAAGTCACCACCAACTATAATCGTATGAGTCGGGTACGTGTTTGAAATCAAACTCAAGTTTTCTTTGAACTTTTCAGCAACTGTATCATCTAAATTCGGTGGTCAGTAAAACGATCCAATTATTATTTTATTCCGGTAGCCAACAATGACGTCTGCCCACACTAACTCACAGGAACTGTCTACTTCAGTTTCGCGACAAGATAAATTACTTTTAATAGCCACAAACACGCCACCATCATCTCGTTTAGCCTATCCAGCTTTCAGTGCCTATAACGATTTGAGCATCAGTGCTTTCTATTAGCGTTTGGAACCCTGGTACTTTCCCAACACAGCTACGACAATTTACAACATTTATCCCGATGGTTCCTGTAACTACGTTCTTCCTGTGTTCGGCCTGCACCCTCTGTGACTTAAGCCCTTCTTGTATTTTCCCGAGACCCTCTAATCTAAAAAACCGCCCAGTCCACGCCACACAGCCCCTGGTACCCGTGTAGCCGCCTCCTGCGTATAGTGGACACCTGACCTATTCAGTGGACCCGAAATCCAATCACCCTTTGGCGCAAGTCGAGGAATCTGCGAACACTATCGCAGAGCCGTCTGAGCCTTTGATACAGACTCTTCGCTCGGCTCTGTACCAAAGGTTCGCAATCGGCCCTGTCGACTATGCTGCAAATGGTCAGCTCTGCTTTCATCTTGCAAGCAAGACTAGCAGCCTTTACCACTTCTGTTAGCCGCTCGAAACCAGAGAGAATCTCTTCTGATCTTGTGTTGTCTTCCACTGGAGTTTGTTGGGCTTTTCCGCTACACTGCTGCTCTTGCTAAACGATCGGCTCTCGAAACGCGCCGCTCTTCTTGGATTTGTCTCATCTCTACTATTAATTCAATCTAGTAAACGGCACAAATAGATGAACACTTTTCAGAATCAGTAGACTCACTGTTTTATAAGACACTTCTTTCTCGAAGGATCTACATTGCGTTTATTCCAGTGATTCTTAGCCTAGCATCTTCTTTCCTTAACACTAGTTCTAAGAGGCGATTCAACTTCAGCTCACTGCGAACATGTACTCAAAAATATTTCACGACAGTTACTGTTTCCAACTATTTCCTGCCAGTAGGGTAACCGAACAACAATGGATCACTTCGCTTAGTCATACTGAATACATTACACTTACTTACGTTATGGATCAGCTATTTTTCGTCGACCCCCGCAGGGCTTCCTACATTTCGTTACGGTCTTCTGGCACTCCAGAGTTCCTGCAGACTACAGCATCGTCCGCGAACATTGTCACACAGTTACTGAGGTCACCCACTAGACCGTTAGCATACACTGTAAACAGCAACTGCACTGCAATACGAGCACGTTACAAGGCACCACTAGCATTTAGAGTACAAACGAATTCCACCTAAAATTG
The DNA here is from genome assembly GCF_023864275.1 of Schistocerca cancellata. NCBI lineage: Eukaryota > Metazoa > Arthropoda > Insecta > Orthoptera > Acrididae > Schistocerca > Schistocerca cancellata. The sequence goes on along the minus strand of NC_064626.1, from coordinate 386,188,673 downwards.
TCTCCATCTGCAGTAAAATCAAAATATCGTTCATTTTGATTTTTGTCCTGTTGTAATGTCTCACTTGTGATCGAGTGGAAGGTCATTCCAAAGTCTGGGAAGCAGCGAAAGACTCTCCGAGATGTCGATCGTAGGGCCTCCCCGGTTCGTTTGACGAACAGGTTTCGGGCACTATCTGTGACTGACGAAATTTCCTAGCTGGATTTTGTCGTTCACCTTGTTCAGAGAAAGCTTCTCGGACCGCAAGATTTGGGCATTCATAGAGGGTGGGTTTGCTGGTAGTTGGGAGCTCAAACGCTAGGTGCGTAATGGGGCTCCTTAGAAACACGGCTGCCATGGAGGGGAAGGAAGCCAGTGTGCACACCGTATGCATATCAGGAGGAGTCATTTCGGTTGTGGAAAGGGGGCTTCCGGATGCCATGAAGAGTACAGGGTGCAGTCAACTGCAGGTGGTGGCCCATGTCGGTACCAATGACGTGTGTCGCTTTGGATCGGAGGAGATTCTCTCTGGTTTCGGGCGACTGGCGGAAATGGTAAAGACTGCCAGTCCTGCTTGCAAGATAAGGCGGAGCTCACCATCTGCAGCATCGTCGATAAAACCGATTGTGATCCTTTGCTGCAGAGCCGAGTGGAGGGTCTGAATCAGAGGCTCAGGCGGATCTGTGACCGTGAAGGCTACAGATTCCTTGACTTGCGCCATCGGCTTGTGGGTTTCCGGGTTCCACTTAATGGGTCAGGTGTCCACTACACACAGGAAGCGGCTACACGGGTAGCGGGGGTTGTGTGGAAGGGACTGGGCGGTTTTTTAGATTAGAGTGTCTCAGGAAACCACAGAAAGGGCGTCCGTCTAAAAGGGAGCAGGTAAGACACAGGAAGGCAGTAGTAGCAACAGTAGGTATTGTAGTTGTAAATTGTCGTAGCTGTGTTGGGAAAGAACCAGAGTTCCAAGCCCTAATAGAAAGCACTGAAGCTCAAATACTCACAGTTACGGGTAGTTGGCTGAAGCCGGAAATACGTTTAGCCGCAATTTTTCCAAACGACCTACCATTGTTCAGAAACGATAGATTAAATACAGTTGGTGGTGGAGTATTTATTGCTGTCAAAGTAGTTTACCTTGTAGTGAGACTAAAGTAGACAGTTCCTGCGAAACAGTATGGGTGGAGGTTATACTTGAAAATCGGACTTAACTATTAGTTGGATCGTTTTACCGACCCCTCGACTCACAAGATATAGTTGCTGAACAGGTCAAAGACAACTTGAGTCTCATTTCAAATAGGTGCCCCACTCATATAATTATAGTAGGTGGTGACTTCAATCTACCGTCGATATGCTGACAAAATTAAACGTTTAAAGCCGGCGGCAGGCATGAAACGTCATCCGAGATTTTACTGAATACTTTCTCAGAAAATTATTTTAAACAATTATTTAATGAGCCCACTCCAAGAGTAAATGGTTGCGAAAGCATACCTGACCTCTTAGTAACAAATAATCCTGGGCAAATAGTGAGTATCGTGACGAATAAAGGGATTAGCGACCACAAGGCAGTAGCTGCGAGGCTGAATTCCGTAACTCCTACAACCATCAAAAAGAAACGCAAAGTATATGTATTTAAAAAAACTGATAAAAATGCTCTTAACGCCTTTTTAAGAGACAGTCTGCACTCCTTCCGATCTGATCATGTAAGCGTAGAAAAGTTGTGGAACGATTTCAAAGAGATAGTATCGACAGCAATTGAGAGATATATACCATATAGATTAATAAGTGATGGTACTGATCCCCCATGGTACACAAAACAGGTCAGTTCGCTGTTGCAGAAGCAACGAAAAAAGCACGCCAAATTTTAAAGAACCCAAAATCCACAAGATTGCCAAGGCTTTGTAGAAGTTCGAAATATTGCACACGTTTCAATGTGAGATGCTTTTAATAATTTCCACAACGAAACTCTGTCTCAGAATCTGGCAGAAAACCCAAAGAGATTCTGGTCATGCATTAAGCACACCTGTGGCAAGACACATTGTATACATTCACTGCGCGATAACAACGGTGAAATCACTGATGACAGTGACACTAAAGCAGAGTTATTAAGCACGGTTTTCCGAAACTCCTTCACCAAAGAAGACGAAGTAAATATTTCTGAATTACAGTCAAGAACAACTGCCAAGATGAGAAACATAGACGTAGATATCCTCGGTGTAGCAAAACAGCTTAAATCACTTAATAAAGGCAAGGTGTCCGGTCCAGATTGTGTACCAGTCAGTTTCCTTTCAGAGAATGCTGAAACAATAGCTCCATATTTAGCAGTTATAGACAGCCGATTGCTCACAGAAAGATCCGTACCTAAAGACTGGAAAACTGCTCAAGTCACACCAATACCCAAAAAAGGAAATACGAGTAATGCGCTGAATTACAGGCCCATATTACTAACGTCGATTTGCAGTACGATTCTGGAACATAAACTGTGTTCGAACGTTATGAATTACCTCGAAGAAAATGATTTATTGACACATAGTCAACAAGGATTCAGAAAATATCGTTCTTGTGAAACACAACTCGCTATTTACACTCATGAAGTAATGAGTGCTATTGGCAGGGGATGTCAAATTGATTCCATATGTTTAGATTTCCAGAAAACTTTCGACGCCTTTCCTCACAAGCAGCTTCTAACCAAACTGCGTGCCTATGGAATATTGCCTCAGTTTTGCGACTGGATTCGTGATTTCCTGTCAGAAAGGTCACAGTTCGTAGTAATAGACGGAAAGTCATCGAGTAAAACAGAAGTAATAGCCGTCGTTCCCCAAGGAAGAGTGATAGGCCCTTTATTGTTCCTAATCTAAATTAACGACATAGGAGACAATCTGGGTAGCCCTCTTAGATTATTTGCGGATGATACTGTCATTTGCCGTCTTGTAAAGTCATCAGATGACCAAACCGAATTGCAAAACGATTTAGATAAGATATCAGTATGGTACGAAAAGTAGCAATTGAGCCTGAATAAAGAAAAGTGTGAAGTTATTCACATGAGTACTAAAACAAATCCGCTAAATTTCGATTATGCGATAAGTCACACAAACCTGAAGGCTGTAAATTCGACCAAATACTTAGGGATTATAATTATGAATAACCTAAATTGGAACGATCACAAAGATAATGTTGTGGGCAGTGCAAACTAAAGACTGAGATTCAATGGCAGAACTCTTACAAGGTGCAACAGGTCTACTAAGGAGACTGCTTACACCACGCTTGCCCGCCCTATTCTGGAGTATTGCTGTGCGGCGTGGAATTCGCATCATGTGAGGCTGGCGGATGACATCGAAAAAGTTCAAAGTAGGGCGGCTCGTTTTGTACTATCGCGAAATAGGGGAGATAATGTCACAGACATGATACATGAATTGAAGAGCGGCAATCATTAAAACAAAGGCGTTTTTCTTTGCGACGGGATCTTCTCATGAAATTTCAATCACCACCTTTCTCCTCCAATTGCGAAAACATTCTGTTGGCACCCATCTAAATAGGGAGAAATGATCGTCAATATAAAATATAAGAAATCAGGGCTCGCACACAAAAATTTAAGTTTTCGTTTTTCCCGCGCGCCGTTCGAGAGTGTAACGGTAGAGAGAAAGTTTGAAGGTGATTCATTAAATCCTCTGCCAGGCACTTTATTGTGGATAGCAGAGTAAACACTTAGATGTAGATGTGGAATAGTGGTAACAATCACAGACTCAAAGTTAGTGTTTGCTGCATCCAACATGCTCATCATACCTTTCTGTATAATAGGATAATGTAAAAAGGAGCTTCCAAGTAATTTTTTTTTGTGAAAATTCTAGCAGTTTGTAGGTATTGCCAACTGGGGGAGATCATGTCGAGTATACACAGCTTAGTGCCGCTTGTACGAAATAAATATGATTTCAAAATATATTTTCAGTAGTTGGTGTCCCCACAGCTTATAGGTACTACTGAAAAGTGTACTGTACCGCTACGAGCTATTATTTAAAACTTTTGTTATTCCTGCCAGTTCTGATTTTCAGAAATCAACATGTGACATAAAAAAATTTCAATAAAGTACTTGTGTGTATACTTTCTGTACTCGCCATTCAAACACATTTTACATAATGTTAAAAACACAAACTGAACATACGAACATAATACATATAATCAAAAGCTTATTCGAAACATCGAATGTTATTAGATCTGTGTAGCATGACTCCTCTCTGCACAACTAGTAAGGTTAGTTATGACTCTTTTGTCTAACAGTAGTTAAGGGTTTTCGTAACAGCTGATGATGGTGATGGTACCATGCGATTTTGATACTGAAACGTATATTTACATTAAACAATTTTTAAAATATGTAGCCTATTTAAAATATTCATTTGATTCAGCTTCGTATTACTATCATCGTCATTATTTCTTTTCTTTCTCAGACGTTATGTCTGGATAAAAATGGAAAGTGACGCGGACCTTGATCAAGCGTGACTTCCTTTTAACTGTGCGGTATATGTTACATTGCATTTAGGAACTTTCGGGTAATTGAACAAGTATCAATAATTACAGATTTCTGTAGTTGTATATATACGTTTGGCTGTAGCTGTATTGCATTGATGTACTGGTGGATATTGTGTGGTATGACTCCTGTAGTTGATAGTATAATCGGTATAATGGCAACTTTATCCTGATGCCACATGCCCTTGACTTCCTCAGCCAGTTGGATGTAATTTCAATTTTTTCTCCTGTTTTCTTCTGTATATTTGTTGTATTGGGTATGGATATTTCGATTAGTTGTGTTAATTTCTTCTTTTTATAACATCAACAACTTGCCATACAACATAAACTAATAAAACAACACGTTCCCACATACAAGTATGCACCACAAAATGTATTGGAGAATGATGAATACAAATTATACTGGAACAGAACCATTATAACAGATAAAACAACACCACATAACAAACCTGACATCATACTCACCAATAAAAAGAAGAAATTAACACAATTAATCGAACTATCCAAACCCAATACAGCAAATATTTAGAAGAAAACAGGTGAAAAAATTGAAAAATACATCCAACTGGCTGAGGAAGTCAAGGACATGTGTCATCGTCATTATTATTATTATTATTCTTTCTTTCTTTCTTTCTTTTCTCAGACGTTATGTCTGGTCAAAAATGGAAAGTGACGCGGACCTTGATCAAGCGTGACTTCCTTTTAACTGTACAGTATATGTTGTATTGCATTTAGGAACTTTCGAGTGATTCAACATGTATCAGTAATTACGGATTTCTGTAGTTGTATATATAAGTTTGGATGTAGCTGTACTGCATTGATGTACTGGTGGATATTGTGTGGTATGACTCCTGCAGTTGATAGTATAATTGGTATAATGTCAACTTTATCCTGATGCCACATGTCCTTGACTTCCTCAGCCAGTTGGATGTATTTTTCAATTTTTTCTCCTGTTTTCTTTTGTATATTTGTTGTATTGGGTATGGATATTTCTATTAGTTGTGTTAATTTCTTCTTTTTATTGGTGAGTACGAAGTCAGGTTTGTTATGTGGTGTTGTTTTATCTGTTATAATGGTTCTGTTCCAGTATAATTTGTATTCATCATTCTCCAGTACATTTTGTGGTGGATACTTGTATGTGGAAACGTGTTGTTTTATAAGTTTATGTTGTAAGGCAAGCTGTTGATGTATTATTTTTGCTACATTGTCATGTCTTCTGGGGTATTCTGTATTTGCTAGTATTGCACATCCGCTTGTGATGTGATCTACTGTTTCTATTTGTTGTTTGCAAAGTCTGCATTTATCTGTTGTGGTGTTGGGATCTTTAATAATATGCTTGCTGTAATATCTGGTGTTTATTGTTTGATCCTGTATTGCAATCATGAATCCTTCCGTCTCACTGTATATATTGCCTTTTCTTAGCCATGTGTTGGATGCGTCTTGATCGATGTGTGGCTGTGTTAGATGATATGGGTGCTTGCCATGTACTATTTTCTTTTTCCAATTTACTTTCTTCGTATCTGTTGATGTTAAGTGATCTAGAGGGTTGTAGAAGTGGTTATGAAATTGCAGTGGTGTAGCCGATGTATTTATTGTTATTATTATATTATTATATTATATTTACTGTTATTATTATTATCATTATTATTATTATTATTATTATTATTATTGTTAAACATGTTACTGACTTCCTCTTCTGAATTGTTGTAGGGAGCTGGTGTTGAGTGGAAAGGTACTGAGTCATAATGAATTTATTACCGTTTAAAAAAACACTCAACAATTTATTTTTAAGAAGCAAAAATCCAAGAATAACATTAACAAACTGACTCTAGAACTGAAAAAACTAAATTTCAGTAACACAACTGATAGCAAACATTCAAACCAGCAACAGTATAAAATCACGTCCTTTTAGTAAAGAATATTAAATGAAGTAAAAATACATTTACATTACAAACCGCAAAACATATGATCCAATGAATATGTCACAAATACTAACGATTGATTATTGCCAGTAATTATCAAAACGCCATTCCCTTCGAAGGTAACCAAAATGACTGACAAATGTGGTTCAAATTAATGATGATAAAGGCGGTGGCAGAGGCAACGCCAGTATCAATAATTCCTCCTTCTCTACTAACATAGGACGGCGTTTGCCGCTACCACAGTACTAGAAACCTTCATTAAAAAATTCAGTCATGGTACACAGGCATTTTTAGCTAGACCACAGTTAACAAGAGATACAATCACCTACCGTGTAACACAGAGACAGGTCGTTAATTATTTAGTAAAAACTAAACATACTACAAATACACAAAAGGACGAATGCTATGCAGGAAACTTTGACTTGATGACCGAGGCATAAAATTTTCCTTTATGTTTATTTTATTTTATTTTACTTTTTTACGGTGCAAACAGTTTAGTAAACAGCTCGAGCTCGTGATACTGGCCAACACGTAACTGCAGATATGCCTCACAAATAAGGTAGCTAGACTAAACAATTTTCACTGACTACAAAGTACAATTCGCAAATCAGAAGAATTACATCTGCATTCTGTACCCTTAGATTCTAAAATAAATATGGTATAGTGACAGCCACAAGCCCACACACATTGACATAACTGAACTCAAGTAGTACCAGGCAAAACCTTCATAAATAACACACACACACACACACACACACACACACACACACACACACACATATATATATATATATATATATATATATATATATATATAACAACTGGCAACCAGGATATGGAGTCAAAATAGCCACCACAAGACACCAAGTCACGTGCACACTAATCGGATGCTCACCGTGATTTCTCGTAAAATCCAGCGCCCTTTGGCAAACGCTTGCTTAGAGAGCTCCGAGAGAAGGATGTAACGAAGATTACTCGCAGCCGGACAACCACAGGTATCTTTCAGCTGACGCCACCGCATCCATTACTTCAGAGGCCAGACCAGACTCCAACCCGGCACCACAATGGGCACAAACTGCTTCCAATTTCAGTAGCAGAGCAGACCCCGAATACTGTGCGTCCTGCCGAAGAAGGTTTTAACGAACACTGTTCACGGCTGCGACCACCACTCGGCCCCGCCAAACCCGCAGTGAACAAAGTCACCACTCTTACCAACGGGTCACGACAGACGCTTGGCGACAAGAACACGCCATCTCACTTGCGCTCCTCGCCGACCGTGTCACTCCTTTTCTCCAGGTCGCTGCAGCCCTTACCTGCCTTCTCCTCCTCTCCTCCGCGTGCGCACGGCACATCTTCATTTTGTGGTTGAAAGATTTTTTTTTTTTTTTGAGCTCATTAGAGCTACCAAGTCAATTTCATCACTTTCAGCACTGCACGTTTGGCAAATTCGATGAGACAGAGTCTACAGATCATAATCCCTAGTGTATGTGGGAGGGTACTTTTTGTGGCGCGTGATAGCCGCGCGGCCTGAGTGCCTTGCTACGGTTTGCGCGGCTCCCGCCGTCGGAGGTTCAAGTCCTCCCTCGGGCATGGGTGTGTGTGTTGTCCTTAGCGTGAATTAGTTTAACTTAAGCAATGTGTAGGCCTAGGGACCGATGACATCAGCAGTTCGATCCCATAGGAACGTACCACAAATCTCCAATTTTTACTTTATGTGCCACTGTACTTACCCCATTTACGATTACAGCCGCGGATCGTACACGGGAAGAACTGTTATTGGTGAGCCTCTATGTGAGCTCAAATTTCTATAATTTTACCTTCATAGACTTTTCGTGAGATCCGTGTAGGAGGAAGCAATATTTTGGTTGGCTCTTCTAGGAACGTCTGCTGTTGGAGTTTTGACAGTGGGCCACCCTGTGATACTGAACGCGTCTCTTGTAACGTTGCCAGTGTTGCTGGCTAAGCATCTCCATGGCTCTTTCCTGCTTAGGAAATGAACCTCTAACGGAAGGCCGTGCTCTTCTTTTGACATTCTCTTTTTTTTTCTATCAGTCATATCTGGTATGGAAGCCAGGATGACGAGCAACATTCAATGCTCAGCCAAACGAGGGGTTTTGCAAGGTATCTCATTTGTATGTGGATTACAATTCCTGAGAAATCTTCCAATGAATCCCAGTCTGGCATCTGCCTTGCTAACAGTTGGTATCAGGCGGTTGTTCTGTTTTAAATTGATCCATATTCATTCTTGTAGCAATTAGTTGCAGTGATTTCTTATAGTGATTAATTGTGGTGACATCGTATAATCACACAATAACAGAGCTTTCTACCTGTTTGTGCACAATCTTTCTCTTGAGAGTGACAGGTGTCGGTCTCTTTGAGACCTCCTCTTCTCATTTCTGTATCAAGCAGCAGACAGATTCGAATTATGCTTTTTTCATGCTAATTTTGATAGCAAACTGTTTATTTATCCAATAGAGAATGACAACGCGATTAAAGTGGAATGGAGTTTTGGTACAGCTTTCATTTCTTATTTTCTTTAACGTTTAGAGTTCACTCTAGTTAATGATGTTCCGGTAATTTGCGTTCTGAGCCGAGGCTTAGTTTTACTATTGGGCTGAAGTGAGCAAACAATGTATTGCTAGCACTTTGTGTGTGCGGTGAGTGGCGAGGGCCGCCAGTGTCAGGCAGGTAGGCCTGGCGGAAAGAGAGAGCTCCGAGCAGTTTTCATTATCAGCAAGGGGGCCCTATATGGCCACGGTCAGTCTCCTCACTCCAGGCGAGATGGGAGATGGGTAGATGGGCAGAGCAGAACGCGGCGGGAGCCACGACATAATCAAACTGGGCTCCTAGTTGCGGGACGCCTGTCAGACCGTCGCCAGTGGCACTGTTTTGCAAAAAAAGTTTAAGACCGAAGAATGCAGCGAACACTTTCACTCAAAACAAAATCATTCCCAGCCTAGTGCAAACTGGACTCTAGTTGAGGTTCTTATATATATATATATATATATATATATATATATATATATATATATTAGGAAATTTGTGGTAAGGACAATGCACAAAATTGCTGAGGTCATCGATCCCTAGGCTTACGCATTACGTCATCTAGCTTAAACTAACTTACACTAAGTACACGGCTATTACAAATGATTGAAGCGATTTCATAAATTCACTGTAGCTCCATTCATTGACATATGGTCACGACACACTACAGATTCGTAGAAAAACTCATAAAGTTTTGTTCGGCTGAAGCCGCACTTCAGGTTTCTGCTGTCAGAGCGCTCGAGAGCGCAGTGAGACAAAATGGCGACAGGAGCCGAGAAAGCGTATGTCGTGCTTGAAATGCACTCACATCAGTCAGTCATAACAGTGCAACGACACTTCAGGACGAAGTTCAACAAAGATCCACCAACTGCTAACTCCATTCGGCGATGGTATGCGCAGTTTAAAGCTTCTGGATGCCTCTGTAAGGGGAAATCAACGGGTCGGCCTGCAGTGAGCGAAGAAACGGTTGAACGCGTGCGGGCAAGTTTCACGCATAGCCCGCGGAAAATTGGCTCATGCCAGAACTGGAGACCGACAGCGCCGACTTCATCTTTCAACAGGATGGTTCTCCACCGCACTTCCATCATGATGTTCGGCATTTCTTAAATAGGAGATTGGAAAACCGATGGATCGGTCGTGGTGGAGATCATGATCGGCAACTCATGTCATGGCCTCCACGCTCTCCCGATTTAACCCCATGCGATTTCTTTCTGTGGGGTTATGTGAAAGATTCAGTGTTTAAACCTCCTCTACCAAGAAACGTGCCAGAACTGCGAGCTCGCATCAACGATACTTTCGAACTCATTGATGGGGACATGCTGCGCCGAGTGTGGGAGGAACTTGATTATCAGCTTGATGTCTGCCGAATCACTAAAGGGGCACATATCGAACATTTGTGAATGCCTAAAAAAAACTTTTTGAGTTATTGTATGTGTGTGCAAAGCATTGTGAAAATATCTCAAATAATAAAGTTATTGTAGAGCTGTGAAATCGCTTCAATCATTTGTAATAACCCTGTACAACACACATACACCCATGCCCGAGGGAGGACTCGAACCTCCGACGGCGGGCGTCGCGCGAACCGTGACAAGACGCCCTAGATCGCACGGATACCTGAGCGGCGTTCATTTTTTAGCTTGCATTGTTGTGTAGGAGGTAAAATGACACTGTGTTTGTGAGCAAGTAGCTGAAGGGGTGCAACATTTAGAGGGCTCGTCTGCCTTTTGGTACGAGCGAAATTGATTGGCCCCTCTATGTTAGCCACACTGGTGGCAGATTAAAAGCTGTTACAACAGTTCTGATTGAGAGCTGCATCTGCCGTCTGCTCAGCTATTGGCTGTAGAGAAGGCAACGACGCGTCTCGGCCTCGGTAGCTCCACGGTCTGCGCAGCAAATTGCTAAACGAAGGGGCGCGGGTTCGATTCCAGGGCGGGACGAAGCTCCTCTCCGCTCAAAAACTGGGTGTTGTGGAGGCTGAAAGTATTAGCAAGCGATTTCCGCATATTGCTCGTTGATCAGCCGAAGGTACAGCTTGCAAGCTTGCAGTCGCAGTACGCTGTGTGCTGCCTCAGTCGCAGATACAGCCGTGGTAAGAACTCTGCGCAGTGTGAAGCATCGAGTGTAGGGTTGGGAAGAGATGGGTGGTTAAAAATGGTTCAAATGGCTCTAAGCACTATAGGACTTAACATCTAAGGTCATCAGTCCCCTAGACTTAGAACTACTTAAACCTAACTAACCTAAGGACATTACACACATCCATGCCCGAGGCAGGATTCGAACCTGCGACCGTAGCAGCAGCGTGGTTCCGGACTGAAGCGCCTAGAACCGCTCGGCCACAGCGGCCGGCGGGATGGGTTGATTTCAGGATAGGTAATGTGGTGTTAAGTGATCAGTAATATGTCTGCAATGAAAGAGAGAATTCGAGCTTGCAGTACTAACCTTCCAATTGTCTTCCCCTAAACTGTTTTGATTCAAATAGTCAGTCAGTGCCCAGTTAGAGAAATGTGGTTTACATTACTGCATCATGAAAGAAGCTGTAGAACTTGTTCCTTTGCTTGAATTCCATCACACTCTTTTACCTCCTCACTTCAAATTAGATTCTATGTTTTGTAGCTTTCTCTCAGATTTAACATTGAATTCATTTTTTATAACTTGCGCTAGCGATCGTCAAAGAAAAAACTCGCTTTAGGGATGAAATTCTAATTAACCTTTTGGTAGCCTTTTCTAACATGCACAACTTTATTAAGCGCTGAAGTTCATGGGAGCCCCTACATCACAGGACCCACAGCATCAGGTACCAATATGAGTGTTACGTACAAGGCTTAACTGCGACTCACTGCACCAAACATCGATCCTCTGCAGGTCTGGAATCCAGTCACGCAGCCGCGCGTGATTAGCCGAGCTGTCTTAGGCGCTGCAGTCATGTGCTGTGCAGCTGGTCCCGGCGGAGGTTCGAGTCCTCCCTCGGGCATGGGCGCGTGTGTGTGTTTGTCCTTAGGATAATTTAGGTTAAGTAGTGTGTAAGCTTAGGGACTGATGACCTTAGCAGTTAAGTCCCATAAGATTTCACACACATTTGAACATTTCCAATGACGCAGCCCAGACCGGCATCAACATGCTTCTTCCTAGGTCTCGCGGACGAACTGCGCAAACTGCGTTTCACACGATCATTGTTTGCGGAGTCCATATGATTCCTACAGAGGAGGTTCCCGATTTCTTGTGATGTCATAATACGCGAGCATAAGACATTTTCCAGAACTGGACAATGTACTGACGTCACTAGGAACGCTTCGTTCCTCCGACCTCTTACTGTAGACTGCTGCTAGAGCAGGAGCAAGTTCTTTCGCCTGCGCTGTGTAGAATCGTACGTCAGGTCCAGCGCCCAGTCTTCTGCTGGTTTTGTTCGTATCCGTTTGGAATTTCAAAACGCAGTTTTCTAAAGCTTCTTTGTGTCCTACTTCTGGTGGCCCGTTACTTGCTCTCCAGTAGACGTCACCTGTCCGGTCGCTGACTCTCGCCGCGGGACGCCCCCTAAGAGCTTTTCGTGGTGCCTCCCGTGGTGTGGCCTCTGCTGCTACACAAAACGTTTCCTCTCGCTGCTTGTTTCACCTTCTGCTCATTGACATGAATTATATAGGACAGTTGTGTTAGTAGCATCGATTGAGTGTCATCACTTTCGCATTACATACTTATAGGTTAATCTGCTCATTACCACCGAAGTAAGTTAGGTGTCATATTCACCTTCCCGTTACGATGGATAAAACTCTTATGTAAGGTGCGAAATTGACTTTCATTTGCTTGTGTATCCCGTGTTCACTTATTTCGATTCAGACGTTCGTGCAAGGATCTAAAGGAGAAACCTTAGTACAAACTTATTCATTGAACTATTTTTGGAAAAAAAAAATTGTCTTCAGACTCCTCTCTGTCATCCTCCATTCCGATGCCATCATCGAACCACCTTCACAATTCTCTATTATTCCAATCTCATATAGCGCGCGGAAAGAACGAACACCTTTATCTTCCAGTACGAGCTTTGATTTCCCTTATTTTATCGTGGTGATCGTTCCTCCCTATGTAGGTCGGTGTCAACAAAATATTTTCGCTTTCGGGGAAGAAAGTTGGTGATTGGAATTTCATGAGAATTTTCCGTCGCAATGAGAAACGCCTTTCTTTTAATGATGACCAGCCCAAATCCTGTATCATTTCAGTGACACTCTCTCCCATATTTCGCGATAGTACAAAACGTGCTGCCTTTATTTGAACTTTTTCGATATACTCCGTCAGTTCTATCTGGTAAGGATCCCACACTGTGCAGAAGTATTCTAAAAGAGTACGGACAAGCGTAGTGTAGGCAGTCTCCTTAGTAGATCTGTTACATTGTGATCACAGAGTGCGTGGACGGATTGTTTCGATCCGTTTACTGAAGTGAGACCGAAACTTCTTTTTTGTGTCAGATTGGTAGATAGAATTCTTTTCTGGAATTCATTAAACACTTCACATATGGCATAAGAATCCGAACGAATACAATTTTCACTGTACATAACGTAGTTGTTCTTCGTTCTTTTAGTGATAGTGTAAAAGGAATATGGTTTTGGTAACGACGGCATCTGTGTACAGAGTCGAGAGTAACTCATACATCTGAAAGGGATAAATGTCAGGGTTCGTTCTACAATTCCGGAGTAAGTCACAACCTGATTTCTATTCTCTCTCTCTCTCTTTTTTCGTCAAAGCACAAAGGTGGAGAGTTCTGGCTGCGTGCGACCTTATCCTTTAGAGCGCACGGCTGCCGTGTGACGCAGTAACACTTGCGCGCCTGCGAGCGCCAGGTTTAGCGCGTATGACAGAGGGAATGGCAGCGAGCGCCTGGTGCGGTTCGCAGCTGTCCAAACAGCCGTAGAGAGCAGACCGGAGCTGAGCGGCACATAGCCCCGCAGCAGCGCTCGCTGCGATCTGCCAGCAAACCGCAACCTCACATAAGCCGTTCTGCTGCACTCGCGGCCAGCCATACAAACTGACTCCTCCAAATAGAAGTGGTGCACGACAAGTATACATGCTGAAGGCGCGAGCTATCCTAGAGTCTTTTCAGTAGTAGCAGTCGTAATCAAATTAAATTTCTCAACTAACCAGACTAAACCCGAACAGGTTTATTGTTATTGGTGTAGGCTTCAACATTTCCAAACCTAACTATGAATATTTTCTGAAACTATCGGCCAGCTCATCCACGTGACTTAAATCCAACAGCGCAACAAAAATATGTGGTTAGAAATCAAAGTGGTAAGAAAAGTTAATGAATGTCACGTGGGTTTTGCATTTGACAGCAAAACATCAGCAGTGGTCTTGAGCTCAATTTCTCACAAACGCAGTGCGTACTTAACTGTAAAAGAGAAAAGGGAACGCCTGTTCACTTGCATTTTGGATAATACTTGAGCAAAGGATCAAATATATCTATTTTATAGGGAAATGAGAAGCTATTGAACCGCTTTGGCGATTTGTTCGCATAAGAAGTTCTACAAGTTTATTTTTCAAATTCACCATGATAACACTCTTTTAGAGGCTATATTTAGTTGCTGCAACACCTTTTCGTTCTTCTTCATTTTTATTGCCCTCTGAACATTCTCCATTTTTTCTGCTATAGCTTCCATATCCCTTTTGCTGAAATTTTTGCCTTCAAACAAATTTGTTAAGTAGCTAAAGATAAATTTGTTAAGGAGCTAATTACCGAAAAGTTTTATTGCGCTACATTCAGGAGTAGTACCGATGTTTGCGTTCTTCTTAATTCCTTCTAAAATATCTCCATTTTATTGCTGTCCGCTTTAGCAAGCCACAAGAACCCTGCGAATAGAGGAATGACATTGCGTAAACAAAGGGTTACAGTCGAGTTAAAATGGTTTCTATGACCAATGAAGATTATGGTATCAACGTCAGAGTTGTTGGAAGATGTTCCTTGATGGTGGAAGCAGCTTTATCAGTTTCAGTATAATGCAGAAGCAGCAGGCTATCAAAGTGAACAGCCAGTGAAAATTTAGTAGCATCTCCACGAGAGCTTTAATGACTGGACAACTGCACTCTGCATGAGAGCAAGAGACACTAATTAGTTCCTAAATGTAGTAACCACGGAGTTGTAGGACATTATTCTTTAACAGCAATTTTGCGTCAGTAACTTTGTTTTATAATTTCTTGAAGTTGTTTCCACTAGCAATCGGTCCTAGGCAGTAGAAGTCATTTGTTTTTGTTTGAAGACGCAGCTACAGTTGCCACAGTTCAAGACAGCTCAGTTAGCCAGCAGCTTCCGTCCCTGCAGCGGTGCAGCACAGCCCAGCGTTCTGTTTGTGAATTGTTTTAAGAGCTTCTATCTATAAGTGATTTATTTTGATATATAGTTCTATGGTTTGTAACTTAAGGCCAACGGCCTTGCCGCAGTGGTAACACCGGTTCCCGTCAGGTCACCGAAATTAAGCACTGTTGGGCTGGACTAGCACTAAAACAATTGAACGAAAGGTTAAAGTATCGTCGTCTGTAAACATTGGTAATAAAGCTACAAAAGATTTAACATTGGGTTTTAAAAGTAATCAAACTGATACTTAGCCGGGACAATATTAAATAAAAGTAAAAGCCTTCAATGACAGTCAATGTGTAAAACATAAAATCAAACTTTCACCTGTTAGACGAAAAAGCGAAAACAGGAAAAGGGCTGCTACAGCATTCAGTGACGCCCCTGGGCTGAGAGGATGACACGGCGGCCGGTCGGTACCGTTGGGCCTTCCAGGGCCTGTTCGGACGGAAAGAGAGTTTTTGTAACTTGCGTTGTTAAATTTATTATGTGTTTGTGTATTTAATAGGCACAGTCACACGTTTTAGTAACTGTCTAGTGCAGTGGTCGTCAAACTGCGGCCCACGGGCCACATGCGGCCCGAATCACGTGTTCGTGCATCCCGCGATTTGCATCCGTCTTTTACAATAATACTGGCTGAGAAACCCGGCGTTGCACGGATATTTACACTGCGGTGGCAAAAGTCATGAGACAGATATCTTTCTCATATACAGATGGCGGCAGTATCGCCTACACAAGGCTTTAAAGGGCAATGCATTGGCGGAGCTGCCATATTTACTCAAGTGGAAAAGTTTCCGATGAAATAATGGTCGCACGACGGGAGCTGACGGACATTGAACACGAAATGGCAGTTGCAGCTAGACGCTTGGGGCATTCCATTTCAGAAATAGTTTGAGAATTCAGTATTCCGAGATCCACAGGGTCTAAAGTGTGACGGGACTACCACATTTCAGGCATTATCTCTACAATAAACAACGCAGTGGCCGACTGACTTCACTTAAGACCGAAAGTAGTGGCGTTTGCATAGAGTAGTCAGTGTCGACAGACAAACAACACTGTGTGAAATAATCCCAGAAATCATTGTAGGACGTACGAAGAACGTATCCGTTAGGACAGTGCGGCGAAATTCGGCGTTAATGCGCTAAGGGAGCAGACGACCGACGCGAGTGCCTTTGTTAACAGCACGACATGGCCCGCATCGCCTCTCCTGGGCCCGTGACCGTATTGGTTGGATCCTAGACGACTTGGGAACTGTGGCCTCATTTCAGTTGGTAAGAGCTGATGGTAGGTTTCGAGTTGCTTCACTACGCCGGGCAAAAGGAGGTCCGACATGATGTTAGGAGGTATCCCATGACTGTTTTCACTTCAGTCTACTTATCCAGTCTTCTATTAGTCCTCCCTCCTCTCTTTGTCCATCTCCTTCCTTCCCCATCATTCTCTCTCTCTCTCTCCACCTCGTGTTCCCCTTTCTCTCTACACATACCTTCTCTTTTTATCCATCTCTCCTTCCTCCTCTCTCTACCCATCGCCCTGCACCTATCCATCGCCTCCACCTCCCCTCGCTCTGTCCAGCTCCACTCCTCCCTGTCCATCTCCTTCACCCCCACTTTCTGTCTATCGCCTTCTCCTCCTCCTCCTCTTCCTCCCCCCTCCTTCTCCTCTCTTTGTCAATCTACTCGCCCCTTCTCTCTCTCCATTTCCTCTTCCACACCTCTTTGTCCATCTCTTCCTCCCCCTCTCCCTATTCATCTCTTCCCCTTTCCTTTCTCTGTCCGTATTATCCTCTCCCCTCTCTCTGTCCATTTTCTACTCTTCCCTTTCTCTGTCCATTCCCTCTTCCTCCTCTGTTCACCTTCTAACAATACCACCACTTGCAAAGTAGGGTAGGAATCAGATTAATCATGTTGCTCACGCAGCATATGTTCGCTTAATCGGGCAACAACAAAGTTATTGACTGTGAATGGTATCGTCAGAATGGAAATAATGAAGTCACTGTAAAGAAGTCATTAATTTTGGCACTTATCCTGAATGGATTCCCACGTAGATTTCGTCCAAGTTGTTATGGCTCATCTTGTTGACTCTAGGGTGATTCCACTTTGACTGCTAGAAGGTCCAGATCTGTATTTTAGCAATATTTGAAGACCTAACAAATGCGTTTTTCAGGAAATTCTTAATGATCAAACAATCCCAGAACAATGGTATGATAGAAATAATTGTTGACTTGGTGTTCACGATCCACATTTTTATTAAAATTCTTGTAAATTCACATATACTTCTTCTTAACTGTCACATCATCAAGAAAACAGTTTTGTATCAGTCTTCATCTATTTAATTTACACTTTAACCAAACACAAGACTTGACTGTTCTTTCACAAAGCGAAATAACATACAAGTAAGTCAAAGGTTATGACATTCTCACAGAAATGAATACACACAAGAACCATATCACTGTAATATATCGATACATCGGAGTACCTATACATTAATAAAACCAAATGTGAATATTGTCACAAAAATATGTCTGTTACTTCGCAGAAAAGTAGTACGATATTACTGGTATCGAGAACTGGGGTTGGAGTGCCGTAATGGTCACGTAAATAAAGAACCATTACAACCTCCTCCTCCCCTATGTCTTTGCCTATCTTTTCCTACCCTTGTCTCTATACATCTCTTTCGCCTTCTACCAATGTCTATATCCTCCTTTCCGCTCACTGTCAGTTCATCTCTACATGCTCCCTTCTCTCTCCACATTATCACACTCACCCCAGTAAGAGACTGGTGGTTCTTACCCTGCAGAATTTCTCTCCAGACTATAATTAGTGTGTGTACCAAATTGAATTTAAGTCTTTCCAGTGGTTTAGGATGAACCTTTTTCCCATGGCTTCGTTCGCATATGTATATGTCAAATATATTTAACTCATATTTCACATATTTCACGCTTATTTGTACACATATTTCTTCCGTATATTTAGTGAATTTCACTCTGTAGTTTCATTTTCAGGCAGCTTAATGTTTATGGCGTCGTATCTCCTGAACTATAAGCTGTGCAATGATATAATTTTGAAAATACGTCGAGCAGCACGTGTGCCTACTGACACGTAACGTGTTAGCGGTAACGAATTAGTAAGTAAAACTGTCATGCATGGTCCGGCAGGTTTTTCTTCGCGCCTGAATATTTGATATATCTTTTGACTTATGTGTCGCAGAATGATATATTTTTGTAGGTACATTCAGCGGCAAACGTGGGTACGGCCTGCGAATTTAGTTAATAACAACGAAGTTGTTGTATCCGGATACTGCTCCAGCTACTGCCGGGTCTGGGTGCTGACGAATCCTCTCCATTTGGCTCGGTCCTTCCACCACTTTTCTTCCTCCATTTGCTGCCAGTCACACCTCTCCTTTCCAAAGATATTCTCACTCGCGTTTTCCAACGTGTTCTTGGGCGCCCTCTAGGTCTTTTTCCATCCATCTTTAGTTCTTCCATAATTTTGGGAACTCTCTGCCCACATATCCTTTTAACATGCCCGTACCATCTTAATCTCTTATTTTAAATTTCTTCTCTCATACTTTCTTGTTTAAGATCCTTTCTAATATCTACATTTCTTACTCTGTCCATTTTTGTTTTTCCCTTAACTGCTCTGAGAAATTTCATTTCACCTGCTTGCAGTCTGCTCCAGTCCCTTTCTGTCATTGTCCATGTTTCTCCTCCATAGTTGACAACAGGGAAGTGATAACTCTTATACATAAGGAGTTTTGCTTTTTCTGAATCTTCCTTATTCCAAATAAGGTGTTCTATTGTTTGATAGAAATTGCCCCCCTTCTGCAACCTCCTACTAATTTCGTTGGTTGTTCTTACATCACTAGATATTTCACTCCCTAAATAAGTGAAACAGTCTACCACTTTGCAGGGTTCTCTATTCAAAGTAATATTCCCGTTGATCCCTTTGTCTCTTCCAACTACCATTACTTCACTCTTATTTTTATTTATTTTTAATCCATACCTTTTCATTATTTCCTTCCACACATCAAGTTGTAACTGAACACCTACCTCTTTATCGCCCCATATTACCACATCATCTGCAAAAATCATCTTTTTGTCTTTTTCCTTTACTATATCTTTAACTGCACTATTCATTCCCTCCATCACAACATTAAAAAGTGCAGGAGATAGAATACTTCCTTGTTTAAGTCCTTGTCTTATTTCGAAGCATTTAGAGTTCCCCAAAGGTGTTCTAATTCTACAATTGTGTCCTCTGTACATTGTCTTTATTACATTAATGTATCCAACTTGTATAGCTATTTTCTTCATTTCTTCCCAGAGTCTTTCCCTGTTAACTGAGTCATATGCCTTTTTTATGTCTATAAAAACCATTATTAACCTTTTGTTATACTCCCAATTTTTTTCCATCAGTTGACGGATAGGAAATTTAAGGTCGATCGTGCTCTTACTTTCCTAAGCCCCTGCATTTTTTCACTCAGCCCCTTTTCTATCTTTTCACTTATTCGATTTAGTAAAATTCTTTCAAATATCTTGGCTGTATGACTCATAAGGGTTATTCCTCCGTAGTTTTTACGAAATCTTTTACTGTCTTTTTTGAAGATGGGAACAATGTCTCACTGCATTCCCACTTGACCTGCTGCTCTTATCATGCCCACTGATACTTCATTAGGTCCTGGGGCTTTCCGCCCATTCATCTTCTTCACACCTATTTCCATTTCTTCCCGTGTAATTTGCCCAAATTCTGCTTCCCAATTTCTCCATTATTTGTTGTTTCCTCGTGTACCTGCTCCTCAGCGTTTAACAGTTTCTTAAAATGTTCTCTCCAGTTATCTTTTATAATCCCTGGATATTCAATCACAGTACCATCCTCTGTTTCCATCTTTACTGTTACTTCAGAAGTCTTCCTTTTATTTTTCATCATTTTATAGAACTTTTTCTTATTGCTCTTCACATCTTCTTCAAGCTTTCTTGTAAACTCTTCCCATGGCTTTTTCTTTGCACTTCTTTCCTTCCTCTATATATCTTTTATGGTCCTCGTCATTGTTTGTTTTCCATCACTTTCTCCATGCTCCATTTTTTCTTCTAACTTCTTGGATTGTGGTATCATCCCACCAACTTGTCCGTCTTACTTTATCCTTTCCAGATGTTCTACCACATACTTTTTGTACTGCTTCGACTAAAGTGTCTTTGAATAAACTCCATTCTTTTTCTGCATCGCAGGAAAATTCTTTAGGAAATTTTTGTGTGATTAATTCTCTATATTTCTCAGCACTTTCACTCTCCTTCAGTTTCCAATCCCGTATACTCCTAACTTTCTTCTGTTTTCTGTTTTTCACACACTGATTCATTTTCCATTGTCCACCAGTAATATATGGTCTCCATCTGCACTCACACTTGGAATTACCTTCGCGTTTATTACTTTCTCTCCGCATTCCGTGTCTATTAGAATATAATCATCCCAACGGTATCTGGTGATAACACGACTTTCTCTCTTCATAAACCAGCTGTTTCCTATTTTCATTCAATTCCTCTGACACAAATCCAGGAGTCTTTCCCCTTCTTCATATTTGCCTCCATATCCAAAACATCTCAATACTTGCTCAAATCCCTTTCTGTCTTTGCCTACCTGTGAATTAAAATCTCTCATCACTATATTAACACTCTCTGTATCATTCTCTAACTCGTTTTCAAAGTCCATCTTCTCTTTTTCGCTACATCCTACTTCAGGCGCATAAATCTGGATAACTTTTAGTGTTTCGTTTTGGAATCTCAGATTTGAGATTATGATCCTGTCTGATGTATATCTCACACTTTCAATACAGCTTTGTACATTTTTGTTCACCATCACTGCCACACTATTTCTTCCAAATCTGTTATTCCCACTCCATTATAGTTTTCCTCCCCCTCTCAAATTATTCTCAC
This sequence comes from Schistocerca cancellata, assembly GCF_023864275.1. Taxonomy (NCBI): domain Eukaryota; kingdom Metazoa; phylum Arthropoda; class Insecta; order Orthoptera; family Acrididae; genus Schistocerca; species Schistocerca cancellata. Next base: position 386,167,456 of record NC_064626.1, on the reverse strand, counting down.
TTTTCCCCTTCCACTTCGTTCCGCTTAATTCCAAAATATGTAACTTTCTCTCTGTTAGTACATCTATCATGTCCTCCATTTTTCCATTAAGGGTTAATATATTAAGGGTGCTAATACTTAGGCTATTTTTAGTCCATTTGGTTTCATCTTCTTGTACATGGATATCACCAGGTCTCCCAGCACTCGCACCATTACTTGAAGAAGCACTGTGGGTCAAATCCTGAGTGGCTCGTTCCGAGGCTTGTCTGTGTTTTGAAAGCAATATATCAAGACTTTCCTACTGGCTTGACCTGAACAGCGCTGCTGCCTGGTGAGAAATGACGAGAGTGGTTCTAATATGCGAATACACACAACGACGTTGTTGTCAGTGAGATTGAGAGAGCTAAGTTGTTCCGTTAATTTTTGATAAAACTTTTTTTTGTTTCCGAGTCGTCTGATGTAAGACAAGTTATTTACATTGTTCTTGTCACCTCATTTATACAAGGAGTAATAATTTTTTACGATATCAATGTTTAAACAATTTCTTTTGACCTACAAATATAGTTCCTTGTTATTTATTTCAGTTTGTTAGTTTCTTCTACGGATTACTAATGCCGAAATAGCGCCCGGTCGGGAGCTGTGGTCAAGCTATTCACCCCAGTAAAGTTAGTTACTTCCAAGAAACACGCATAATACAACAGATGAATCTGACTTTTAAACCCTTTTATATACAAAGCTATCTTCCGTCAATCTATCCGTTTGCGTCTATTTTGAATTAAGTCATTTAAACCGACTCTGTTCTGTTACATTTGGCATAATACAAAAATCCTAACAAAAACGGTCTGCTGCAGCTGCTTGGAATTCTTTCAGGCAGTATGGCACGAAGATCCCCAGAAAATGTGCCTGGAAACCACAAAAAAGTAAACATGGGATCCTATTGCAATGGCACTGGCCACTGTACCCACTTAGGCTCGAAAAACTGGTCCCTATCTAAGCCTTCAGAAAGTGCATGTACTAACAGTGTATTATTTGATTTTTCACTTAAAAATATGTGGTATGATACATTATAATACGTAGATTCAAAATGTGTAAATCGTAAGCTTCTATCAATAACCTGGCTTCGGTGAAAATTGAATTTCTCTTTGAATGGCCATTTCCCCGCCCCCACCGCCACCCTTTTCCACGCGGCTCGTGGTTTCATCTTCCGTATCGCCTCTTAAGTAGAAAGGTTTGACGACCACTGGTCTAGCGCACGGTTGTGCTGTCTTTGGAATGGATAGGGACTATGATCGCTGTGTTTGGATGTGAGCTGACTTGGTGGACTTCCGCTATCAACTCCAGGATGTGCTGGGTTCGGTCATACAGCCTCGAGGCTGTTGCCAATGGGCATCACTGTGATGGGCCGATGTGCGGATCCGAGGGACGTACAGTACAACAAAAGTTTACCCCGACGGGACCACAACCGTGGCCGCCGCTGTTACTACCCAAATTGACCTTAACCTTTCACTCGTGGTCGAGTAGGAGATCGTTTTGAGGTGTGGTACGCAGCGAAAGAATTTTTTTCTTTCTGAGGGAGCGAGGCGATAATGGCCTTCCTAGTTTATCTTACAAACAGGTTTCAGGCGCTTTCTGTGGCTAATAAAGAGCCTGAGCCAGATCCGTCGCTTGTCCCGTTTCAGAAAGAGCCTTGTGGCCTGCAAGACGTGGGCGTTCACACAGAGTGGAATTACACTCCTGGAAATTGAAATAAGAACACCGTGAATTCATTGTCCCAGGAAGGGGAAACTTTATTGACACATTCCTGGGGTCAGATACATCACATGATCACACTGACAGAACCACAGGCACATAGACACAGGCAACAGAGCATGCACAATGTCGGCACTAGTACAGTGTATATCCACCTTTCGCAGCAATGCAGGCTGCTATTCTTCCATGGAGACGATCGTAGAGATGCTGGATGTAGTCCTCTGGAACGGCTTGCCATGCCATTTCCACCTGGCGCCTCAGTTGGACCAGCGTTCGTGCTGGACGTGCAGACCGCGTGAGACGACGCTTCATCCAGTCCCAAACATGCTCAATGGGGGACAGATCCGGAGATCTTGCTGGCTTACACCTTCTAGAGCACGTTGGGTGGCACGGGATACATGCGGACGTGCATTGTCCTGCTGGAACAGCAAGTTCCCTTGCCGGTCTAGGAATGGTAGAACGATGGGTTCGATGACGGTTTGGATGTACCGTGCACTATTCAGTGTCCCCTCGACGATCACCAGTGGTGTACGGCCAGTGTAGGAGATCGCTCCCCACACCATGATGCCGGGTGTTGGCCCTGTGTGCCTCGGTCGTATGCAGTCCTGATTGTGGCGCTCACCTGCACGGCGCCAAACACGCATACGACCATCATTGGCACCAAGGCAGAAGCGACTCTCATCGCTGAAGACGACACGTCTCAATTCGTCCCTCCATTCACGCCTGTCGCGACACCACTGGAGGCGGGCTGCACGATGTTGGGGCGTGAGCGGAAGACGGCCTAACGGTGTGCGGGACCGTAGCCCAGCTTCATGGAGACGGTTGCGAATGGTCCTCGCCGATACCCCAGGAGCAACAGTCTCCCTAATTTGCTGGGAAGTGGCGGTGCGGTCCCCTACAGCACTGCGTAGGATCCTACGGTCTTGGCGTGCATCCGTGCGTCGCTGCGGTCCGGTCCCAGGTCGACGGGCACGTGCACCTTCCGCCGACCACTGGCGACAACATCGATGTACTGTGGAGACCTCACGCCCCACGTGTTGAGCAATTCGGCGGTACGTCCACCCGGCCTCCCGCATGCCCACTATACGCCCTCGCTCAAAGTCCGTCAACTGCACATACGGTTCACGTCCACGCTGTCGCGGCATGCTACCAGTGTTAAAGACTGCGATGGAGCTCCGTATGCCACGGCAAACTGGCTGACACTGACGGCGGCGGTGCACAAATGCTGCGCAGCTAGCGCCATTCGACGGCCAACACCGCGGTTCCTGGTGTGTCCGCTGTGCCGTGCGTGTGATCATTGCTTGTACAGCCCTCTCGCAGTGTCCGGAGCAAGTATGGTGGGTCTGACACACCGGTGTCAATGTGTTCTTTTTTCCATTTCCAGGAGTGTATTTGTACCTGGGGGCCCCCCTTTAAGGCTCTTAATGAGGCCACTTAGTAATTGACTGGCACGGAGGTGAAGAAGTCTATTATGCCCTCTGTGTGCATACTGGGAGGAATCTGCTCAGATTTGGAGTGGGTGTTTTCGGATGCCACGAAGAGCACAGCTTGCAACCAACTGCAGGCGGTGGCTCATGACGGAACTAACGGTTCGTATCGCTTTGGAAGGGAGAGATTCTCACTGGTTTCGGGCCACTGAAGTGGTAAAAGCAGCCAGTCTTGCTTGTAAGATGAAGCCAGAGCTCACCATCTGCAGCGTCGTTTACAGGACTGGTTGCAGACCTTTGGTGCTAGGCTGAGCGGAGGGTCTAAATGAGAGTCTCAGACGCTTCTGCCATCGTTTAGGCTGCATATTACTGGACTTGCGCCACGGAATGAAAGGGTTTCGGTTCCGCTTAATAGGTCAGGGATCCACTAAACACAGGAAGCAGCTACACGTGTCGTAGGAGCCGTAAGGTGTAGACCAGGGAATTTTTTAGGTTAGTGGATCTCTGGAAAGTACAGAAAGGGCTTCAGTCCTAAAGGGTACAGGGAAAACACAGGACGAGCGCTGACCTAGCAGTAGCCGGTATTGCAATTATAAGTTGTTGTAGCTGTTTTGAGAAAACATCAAAGCTGCAAGCGCTAACATAAAGCACTGAAGCTCAATTCGTTGCAGGTGCCGAAGGCTGGCTAAAGCCGGAGATATGTTTAACCGAATTTTTTACAAAGGATCTAATGGTGTTCGGAAATATAGATTATATACAGTTGGTGGTGGTGTGTTTATTTCTGTTAGTAGTGGTTTACGTTGCAGCGAAACTGAAGTAGATAGTTCCTGTCAGTCAGTATGGGTAACGTTATACTTGACAGGCGGAATAAATTATTAATTACGAACTTCCAGCATGCTCGAGTAGGGTGGGTCAGCAACTTCTGTTAATCAGTAGAACGAAAAACCAGTACAAATTTTTACTGTTTATTCATTCGGTGACTTGTTTCGGGCCGAGACCCATTTTCAAATCATCATAACGAAGTCGAAAATGGCATTTCCGAAATTATCTGTATGCACTGTAACTGTTCCTTGCACATCTTCGACGTATTTGGAAATCCCATTTTCGACTTTGTAATGATGATTTGAAAATGGGTCTCGTCCCGAAACTAGTCATCGAATGGATAAATGTAAAAATTTGCAACTTGGACTGTTTTTTCGTTCTAGAAATTAATAATTGGTTCCCTTTAACGACCCATGTCTCGGTTGATACTCTAAGAATATCGTGATTACCGTCAAGAGCTGCTGATAGAATTTCTTTATTTAACAACCAGTTTCGGTCCACGGACCATCATTAGGTTCATAAACGTGTTTACGACATCGTGTTACGGAATGTAAAATCATTTGTTTCAGATAATAAAATGCGTGAATTCGTCAATTTTATCACATTATAGCATAAACTACATCGACAAACGTAAATTGTACCAGACAGTGCACTCAATTACGCTGCATCAACAGTCAGCATTAACGCTAGGAGCGAAGGCATTTGTAGTGCTGACTGCCGTCTGTGGCCGTGTTCGGAATCGCACCTGAAACGTGAACATGCTCAACGCTGCTGGACAGCAGTCGACACCGTTAGCTTTGAACAGTGCGGTGCAGTCGGTGAAGAGTCTAACAGTACGCCGCTCCGTTTGTGGTTTCCTCTGTAACCGTAAAGTTCTATTTCGATCCCAAAACAGTTGACATAATCTTTATGACGCTCAGAATCTGTTTGCTTTATTTTCGGTTGTGATCAGTACTGCGAATGATGCCATTCTATTGATTGGCGGTTTCTTTCTGAAGCTTTTAGCAAAACCCCGGTCTCGCCACAAATACCAATACGGTTCGAAAATTCCTTGCCTTCCATGTTGCACCGAATATCAAAACTCAGTGTGACTCGAAGCCATTGTTTCTTTCTTCATTTTTTAAAATCTTTTAGAAGTTGAGGTACCCACCTAACATAAACAATACTATAAAACTGATCCTGAAATTTCAGGAAAGCACACGCCTAGTCCATCAGTAGTGTAACGTCTATGTAGTTGAATTTTTTCCTCAGTCCTTGATTTGAGGTCAGCAGTCTCAACTGAAAGTCGACCTGATCATTCATCGTGAATGTTCATTCGTCGATCATTAAATACCATGCACCGGTATTTTCGGACTGACGTTTCATCCATCACATTACAATAAACATCGGTTATTAGCGAGCAAATTTCGATCGGGTGAACCTTCTCTGCAGGCAGAAACCGAATTACACTAGGAATCTCACAACTGAAGTGATCGTTAATTACTACCCACATTTTAAAATCACAGAATTGCGAGACACGTCAGATAATAAGATACTTTACTTTTCGAATGACCTTCGTATATTAAAGACAGTATATGAACTATTAACTGAGGTCTCGGAATTAATATTAGAAAATAAGATCGTAAAAGCACTTAAGAAAGGTGGGGAACTGCCGTAGCTACTATTCAGTTTGGCATAGATAATCATTATTAAATAAGAAGTGGAGGAAAGGGAAAGAATTAGAACATTTTGTCGGGAAGCTGAATGTTGAAAGGTGTGGAAATTTGAAGAGATGGGAAGGTGTAAGCAGAAATGAGACATGATATGAAATGAGACATGATATGAAATGAGACAGGGAAGTTAAAAAACTACAAACGCTATATGTCATGGAGAAAGCCAAGTTCGATCTTTTAACACACAGTAACTCTACCTTGCACTGTAATTAAGAATTATAATAAGAATGTTTCTAAGGCATTCATATGTTTTCTGCTACTGTAAATATTTCACCTTTACTGTAATGGGGCAATGTGCGCGCTGCACGATTAGTGGATAAGATGTTTGACTCTGTGTTTAATGTAATCTGTGGAGCGCTTGGTGGCCAGTTAGTTGAGCAACGCTGGAGCATTCTTATTAGTGACATGGTAGCGATCAGTTGAGTTTCAGAGAAGGAGATATGATATTTTTGAATCTGAGGGAAATTATCTGGAATACTTCGTTATGGACACGAAAACTTGTTCATAAAGCAATTTTGTTCATTAAATTGATAGAGAAGATTTTTGGAGGAATATTTTAAACTAACCAAAGAATGCACAAGAATGAAATGTTTGTTTGCCAGAGCTATTAACTAATGGAAAACTTTGTTTCTAAGATAACTAATAATGTTCATGATTAGTGTTAATTTGATCTGTTTTCATTATGTCACAAATAACGCAACTGGTTTAAAAGTCTGGAATTTGTGTAATGAATGAATTTCGTAATTCTTAGAGTCTTCTTATGTTGTACAATATTTTTTGACAACAATCACAGTTTAATTTCCCAAGAACGCTTTTCACTAAATAAAATTCTCCTCCATATTTTGGTGAATGGGCATTGCATCTGAGGCCACACGCAGCCACATATTGTTTCTGACAAGTAAAGAAAAATTTGGTAGTGAGTTGATTATTTTTCTATAACTCTTGCATTTGTTGATTTCAATTTGCTTTCGTGAACGTTACTACATCAGACAAAGCTACTTTCCGTTTCATGGCAATTAAACAAGATTAAAGTTATGTTTCATGACACTGTTCACGGGTGCAGTAGAGAGCCAGTCGACAGCCAGCGTAGCTCAGCAGCTGATTACGATACCTTATGGACGTGTTACACAAAGAGAAAGTTTGTGAAAAAGAATATTCAGTATTTCATATAGAGATAAATTATATGGAAAGCTGAACAGCAGAACATTAGCAAAATGTCCATGAACAGTGGGGAAACATTGATTTAAAGGTGCAGAACGGAGTCGCGATAGAGCAGTGCCGACTGTCAGCTCAGCAGCGAGAAAGGACGAACACAACAGCCGATGGGACATTCGTTACTGTCACGACTTGGAATCGTATTTTACGGAAAAACGGAACTTGACTGTACTGCGAAAACAAAAGGGAAACCCCGAAAAAAGGGAGCCAGCTGGAGTCGATGAATTAGTCGACTGTAATACCAGAAAAGCTGCAATGCGCGGGCGATTCGAGTTGATGTATTGCAGCGCCATTCATTAGGCGGCGCTGACACAGGGCCAGATAAACACGCGCCTCCTCATAAATTTGGCGCGTGTTGACCGCTGGCGCGCCAGTTTATTCCGTTTGATACGCTCCTGTTATTATTATTCAAGGCCGGCGGCTAATGAGCAATGGCGCACGCGCGCTCTTTTGTTTGCGCAGGCCTCGAATACGCAACCGTAGCACACTTGCGAGCGATTTTTCCTTCAGGTCTTACGTCTCCAGCTGGTGATAGCTGGTGGAATGGAATTCTGATCATGTCATCTGAGCTCAATTACGCAGTAAGAAGGTGAAATACAGTGGCGGAAAAAAATCGCAACGCCAAAAAATAGTTAATGTAGAGTAATGAGATTTCCGGAATACATTTGTCTAGGAAACATATTAAAGTGATTAAAATTTCAAGATCATAACTATCAGTTTAATAAGTCACAGCTGCAAAATACTAACGCGAATTCTTTACAGACGAATGGAAAAACTGGTAGAAGCCGACCTCGGGGAAGATCAGTTTGGATTCCGTAGAAATGTTGGAACACGTGAGGCAATACTGACCTTACGACTTATCTTGGAAGAAAGATTAAGAAAAGGCAAACCTACGTTTCTAGCATTTGTAGACTTAGAGAAAGCTTTTGACAATGTTAACTGGAATACTCTCTTTCAAATTCTGAAGGTGGCAGGGGTAAAATACAGGGAGCGAAAGGCTATTTACAGTTTGTACAGAAACCAGATGGCAGTTATAAGAGTCGAGGGGCATGAAAGGGAAGCAGTGGTTGGGAAAGGAGTAAGACAGGGTTGTAGCCTCTCCCCAATGTTATTCAATCTGTATATTGAGCAAGCAGTAAGGGAAACAAAAGAAAAATTCGGAGTAGGTATTAAAATTCATGGAGAAGAAGTAAAAACTTTGAGGTTCGCCGATGACATTGTAATTCTGTCAGAGACAGCAAAGGACTTGGAAGAGCAGTTGAACGGAATGGACAGTGTCTTGAAAGGAGGATATAAGATGAACATCAACAAAAGCAAAACGAGGATAATGGAATGTAGTCAAATTAAGTCGGGTGATGCTGAGGGTATTAGATTAGGGAATGAGACACTTAAAGTAGTAAAGGAGTTTTGCTATTTAGGAAGTAAAATAACCGATGATGGTCGAAGTAGAGAGGATATAAAATGTAGACTGGCAATGGGAAGGAAAGCGTTTCTCAAGAAGAGGAATTTGTTAACATCCAGTATAGATTTAAGTGTCAGGAAGTCGTTTCTGAAAGTATTTGTATGGAGTGTAGCCATGTATGGAAGTGAAACATGGACGATAACTAGTTTGGACAAGAAGAGAATAGAAGCTTTCGAAATGTGGTGCTACAGAAGAATGCTGAAGATAAGGTGGGTAGATCACGTAACTAATGAGGAGGTATTGAATAGGATTGGGGAGAAGAGAAGTTTGTGGCACAACTTGACTAGAAGAAGGGATCGGTTGGTAGGACATGTTTTGAGGCATCAAGGGATCACAAATTTAGCATTGGAGGGCAGTGTGGAGGGTAAAAATCGTAGAGGGAGACCAAGAGATGAATACACTAAGCAGATTCAGAAGGATGTAGGTTGCAGTAGATACTGGGAGATGAAGAAGCTTGCACAGGATAGAGTAGCATGGAGAGCTGCATCAAACCAGTCTCAGGACTGAAGACCACAACAACAACAACAAGTTAATGTAAGTACGAGATAAGAACTGCAGATGCGAAGTGCTGTTACATTAATAACCGATGTAACCACCACAATGTATAATGCAAGCATGCAAACGTGCGTGCTTTCTGTTGTACAGATGTCGGATGTCACTTTGGGGTTGGAGTTCTATGCCTGTTCCACCTGACCGGTCAATACAGGGACGGTTTGTGCTGTTTGTGGAAGCGTTGGAGTTGTCGTCCGATGATGTCCCATACGTGGAGGAGGAGATTTAGTGTTTAACGTCCCGTCGACAACGAGGTCATTAGAGACGGAGCGCAAGCTCGGGTTAGGGAAGGATGGGGAAGGAAATCGGCCGTCCCATACGTGCTCGATTGGAGACAGATCTGCTGATCGAGCATGTCAAGGCAATATGTCGATACTCTGTAGAGTGCGTTTGGTTACAACAACGCTATGTGGGCGAGCGTTATCCTGTTGGAAAACACCCTTGGAATGCCGTTCAGGAATGGCAGCAGAATAGGTCGAATCACCAGAGTGACGTACAATTCTGCAGTTGGGATACGTGGGATAAACACATGAGTGCTTCTGTTGTCATACGAAATCTCACCCCAGACCATAACTCCAGGTGCAGGACCAGTATGTCTAGTCCGCAGACAGACTGATTGCAGATCCTGCAATATCGATGGATAATGCAGTTACGGTGTTAAACGGTGTCTGAATGCGAAAGTGTCAGATTACAAAACTGAAGGCTGGGGGCTCAATCCTCGGTCATTCTACGTTTTTCTGGATAACTTGTCGCTTCTTTTACCTCTTTCAAGTATTTTTATGTGGGAAGAAAGCCAAGTGGCGTTCTCGTTCGGAATGTTTAGGTCCCCCTATGACTGTGTAAGTCAGTTAGAAGGTAATATCTAGTAGGGCCATTGTCTGGTTGAAACTAATCATCTGGAGATCTCGAGTATCAACCAGTCAGAAATATTTCATGTCATCACCACTGTACAATTGTTTTGATATTTCGCAGTATTAAAAATGCAGTATATTATGGGAACACCGTGATCTGCGAGTAGTCTTCTTCACAGCTTATGCTGGCCGGTGTGGCCGAGCGGTTCTAGGCGCTTCAGTCCGGAGCCGCGCGACTGCGATGGTCGCAGGCTCGAATCCTGTCTCGGGCATGGATGTGTGTGATGTCCTTAGGTTAGTTAGGTTTAAGTAGTTCTCAGTTCTAGGGGAATGATGACCTCAGATGTTAAGTCCCACAGTGCTCAGAGCCATTTTAAACTTAACAGCTTATCAAAACGTCGCGGATCCCAGGTCGTTCAGAGCCACTGCTTAAGTTTAGAATAAAAACTATCAGCAGTGGTGGTCAAAGATTTCCGGCATATGGAATCACCCTGCCCACGGCCTTATCACAGAACGTGGAGGAGTGGACCGAGATTCAGGGCACCCTCGTGCCCTTGCCCTGCCTCTACAAGGTGAAAGAACCAGCGATGATCAACAGCATGAGGATGCAGAAGGTAGTGGAAACCATTGCTTTAAAGATACACAATGTGTATCGACAAGACAAGTAGCATGAAAATGAAAAAATCATGATGATCGTGCGTTAGCAAAGGATACTGCATTAGTTTCACATTCGGATTTCCGGTAGGGAACTGATCGGGTGGAGATATCCGTGAGAAAAGATTGAATGACCAACGAAGGGGTAACATTTTACGATTCGGAGTGCGAAGTGTCAGAATATATGTGATAGGGAAGCTGGACTATTTGGAAAGAGAAGCACGGAGGCTTAGTGTAGATATAATGTAGGATCAGTGAAGCGAAATGTAAGGAAGATAAGGATTTCTGGTCAGAAGAATATAGGGTAATACATACAACAGTGGAAAACAGTGTAACGGGAGTAGGATTCGTTGTGAACAGAAAAGTATTTTACATAGTTATTTATTTTCAACAATTCAGAGATAAACTTATTATCATCACAATCGGTAGCAAACGAAAGCAAAAAACTTTTAAAACACTTCACGGTTGCTACACATTTTATTATTTATTTTCGCAATCGAAATTATGGCCCAGTGGCCATTAGCAAATAGTGTACTGCAAAAGAGCATACTTCAGATCTAACAGTCATGGGCCATCTATACATATATTCGTCTCAATTCTATGTTGAACCTTTTAACTGAAAGAGTACGGAAGCATTAACAGAGCGCGATGTTACTTACAGCGAGAAAACGGCTTACGTAAGTATTACGTATACTGTACCAATATTAAAAATTGCAACATAAATTCAACCAAATCACTATTCTTTTCTTTGCAGTATACCACTTGATAAGGGCCATAAGACCGAAATTGCAACAGTGCACATAAATAATAATTTTTATGGTCGACGGCGACTACGATGGAGACACTGTATCAGAGAATTGTCCAGGTAATTCAGTTCGTAAAGATGGATGATAAATAATAAAGGAAGACTGAAGTGAATGAAGTGAAACAATTCTGCTGCCTTGGGAGCAAAACAACGTAACACGGATGAAGCAAAGAGGACATAAAAAGTAGACTAGCATAGGCAAAGCGAGTATTGCTGACCAAAAGAAGTCTACTGGTATCAAATATAGGCTTTAATTTGAGGGACACATTTCTAAGAATGTACGTCTGCAGCACAGTGGGTCATTCACTGTAGGGAAACTGGAAAAGAAAAAATCGACGCGTTTGAGACCTAATGTTCCATAGCAGCTTGAAAATTAGGTGGACTGATAACATAACGAATAAGCAGGATTTCCTCAAAACCGGCGAAGAAAGGAGTATGTGAAAACAGTGATTTATGTTTACCATCTATGCCTGTTGTTAACTTTCTGTTATTTTAACCTTTTTATCTACTTCTTTAATTACTGTTAATCATAAACTTGCGCTTGTTGGCGTTCTTTTGTATAAATGATACAACTGTCTGTTTACGATTCTGATTTGATAATACACGTTTTCCTCATTTTGGTACAAAAATAGTTACGCAGTATAGTACTCCAGAACTGGTTTCTGCTCAAGGTAACAATCAAGTGCAAAGCTAAATAAATAAGTAGATAGTATTCCAACATTTGTTAGTTTTTATGTGGTGTATTCTTTCTCGTTGACTAAAAATCCTGGGCGAGTAAAAGGCATGAAACAACAGTCATTCGCTCATGCTGTAATTGGGCAGAAGCAAGTTAGCCACAATATTACAGAATGAAAAATGCTCCTGCCATAGCATAAAAAAGGAAAATCTGGGCATGGGCAGAATTAGGGGTGTAAGAGGAGGAACTAGCTTTTCGATTTATCTGGCAGCTTCAAAGACATGTGAATCGAAATACCTTGACATATTCGCGTTTTTTACTTGTTAATATTAGTAGGCATGTCATACAATATCATGCATCGTATCAAGTGAAATAACGTGATCTATAATGTCATGTCGTTTAACACGACACAAACCATCCTATCATTCAACATGGAACTTGTCATGTAGTGCAATGCGATACAAAGTGTCATTAAAGTTTTGAATGCATGCAACCCCACTCTGAGATACTTTCTGTTGTAGAAGCGTCCACACTATAGGATACTTCCTACTGTAGATGCTTCCCACTCCTTAGAAGCACGTAAGTTTTTGTCAATTTTTTCTTACACCCCGCACCATACAAATAATATGGCGTGGGTTTGGGGAAGAAAAGGTCCCCTCAGGAAAAAAAACATCTCTTCCCCCCCCCCCCCCCACATCCACACACACAAATAAATTGTTTTAGCGTCCCACTAGGAACAAATCCACCCCAAGAAATGTTATCCCTCCAGAAAAACTTTTTAGCTCTTACATGTATTCTCTTCAGCCATATAATATCACCTATTATTTACTATGGCTGGCGAATCTTCTAGATTTTGAGCATAGCATCACGAGCGTTAGCTGGGGAGGTAGGGTTAACTAGTAAAAAAGAACGAATACGTAAAAATGTTTTGATTTAAATGTCTTTGAAGCTGTCAGATAAGTCGAAAAGCTTGTTCCCTTTGTTCACACCCCTAACTGTGCCCAGAGCATATTCGCCTTCTTTGTGGTGTGATAGGAGCATTTTTCATTCTGTTTCCCAATTTTTACTCTTCCATAATTTTGACATTAGGCTGCCATAGCTTGGCAATCGATGTAGATTTTTGTTGATTCGGGGTCAACTGATCGGGTATAGCTGTTTTATTGTCCTGCGAACATGTTGCTTATATCGTGGCAACGGATAAAGCTTTCAGTGTGCCTTCTTACAAAAGTTAAACTGGTTCGCACAAGTCTGAAACACAGAAGTAGGTACGTAAAAAAGTCACAAAAAACGTGTTTTTTGCACACAGCATCCGAATGAAACTAGTATTTTTGAAAGCGACTTTTCAATTTTATCTTCATAATGGAGTTTTATTTATTTGATCCACTTTAAACTGTTTAAGCGCACTCAATACACTTCGGAACGAATTTTACGTGCTACGTTTAGTTCGACTTTAAAACACCGTACCTCGATAACGGATGAAGATTATTGGGTAAAAAAATTCCTTTTGACTTTATCCACTTATCTTCCTTCGTGCAAAGGTTGAACCAATTCGTAAAAGTATAGAAGTGACACATTTCAGAAACCTCCCAGAAAAACGTGTGTTTCTCACGTAAAATTCAAACAAAACAAGATTTTTTCATAGGGTTAAAATTTAGATTAGACCAAGGTCCGACACACCGGCGGACCAGATGTGAACCATCAGTCTCGCTCCAGTCCGGGTGACTGTTTTTGCGCGTAAAATCCGAATGATGGCGACTGTTTTTGCACGTAAAAACCGAACGGTGGACGTATAAATGGTGACATTAGCTGAGCATTAATTTCAGCCCAATTAAAATCTTTAGCAATTGTAATTAATCGTTTCGCACAATTTGTCTGGCTGACAGCTCCGGTTCGTCGTTCAAACCTTGCTTAATATATTGTAACATAGCTACTGTAAGACAGATGTTTCAATTGGCTATATAAACGGCCGCTGGTCCAGGCTAAACCAAAAACTTTTTACTCGAAGTTCCTAGCACCAAGTACCTTCCACCCTCCTCCCCAAACTGCGATTCTGCGCGCTGTAACGATTCGAAGGAGTAACTTAGTCCCGACTGCTACCACCACGAACTTCGATCGATTATTCAGTCTCTTTCTCAGCAGTTTTTAGTAACTGATAGTTGATGCTCCTTCTGTCGCCGAGGTCGTTAGGTTAAAGAAAAGAAGTCGATGCGTCAATTGGATTCTTGCAGGCAGTAATTTCTGAGGGGGATATTGGTGACTTTCTCAGCATTTTCCTAAAGGAGCATGAAAAACCGCCTAAAAACCACACTCAGGCTGGCCGCTGTAGCAGACTAGCAGTCGTTAATCCACCGAGTGGAATCGACTCGGGTCTGGTTCATCTCACTGAGATCGACTGTTTAGTACATCGTAAAATCCCGTGAATTCACATCAAAATGCGACGCTTTTCTGTTCTGTTTTGGGTGATATTCGTTGCAAACAACTTGCTTAACCATGCTCTCCTTGCAACAAACAGCATGTTATCATAGCTAGATCTACATATGTACTCCAAAAGCCCATGCACAGCGGAGTGTATCTTGAGCCAGCTATTCCTACTCCCGTTCCATCTACAAATAGAGCGAAGGAAGAAGAACTGTCTAAATGCTTCCTCATATATGAAGCCTGAATCCTTAAGATAAGTACCCCCTTGTGCACACAATCGTCTATAGACAATGTGGTGGGACTGTCTGTATACAAATAGTAGACGACGTATATATGGTTCAAATGGCTCTGAGCACTATGGGACATAACTTCTGAAGTCATCAGTCCCCTAGAACTTAGAACTACTTAAACCTAACTAACCTAAGGACATCACACACATCTATGCCCTAGGCGGGATTCGAACCTGTGACCGTAGCAGTCGCGCGGTTCCAAACTGTAGCGCCTAGAACCTCTCGGCCACTCCGGCGGGCACGACGTATATACACATATAAAAAAAAGTTTTGTGTTACCCCGATTCCCAGAACTCTTGAAGATAGACGATGACTGTTCAGAGATGTCACTAAACCAGCCCAAAGATGTAAACAACCATGCAGCGCCTGTTAGACGGAGGGGGTCGGACAGCCGATCAGTTCCAGTCATTCCACCAAGAATGATGTACAAGACTCGTGTGGTATGTAGTTCAACCATACCTAGACGGTCAATACCGCAGTTCGAACGTGTCCGCATTTTTACTTTGTGCTAGGAAGGGCTCTTAACAAGATAAGTGTCCAGGCGTCTCGGAGTGACCCAAAGGGATGTTGTTCGGACATGGAGGAGATACAGGGAGAAACGAACTGTCGTTGACATGCCTCGCTCAAGCCGCCCAAGGGCCACTACAGCAGTGGATGACAGCTACCTACGGATTATGGCTCGGAGGAACCCTGACAGCAATGCCACTATGTTGAATAATTCTTTTCGCGCAGCCACAGGATGTCGTGTGACGACTCAAATTGTGCGCAAAAGGCTGCATGATGTGCAACTTTACTCCCGATGTCCATGGTGAGGTCCATCTTTGCAACCCCGACTCCATGCAGCGCGGTACAAATTGACCCAACAATATGCCGAACAGACCGGTCAGGTTTGCATCACGTTCTCTTCACCCATGAGTGTCGCATACGCCTTCAACCAGACAATCGTCGGAGACGTGTTTGGAGGCAACCCGGTCAGGCTGAACGCCTTTGACACACTGTCTAGCGAGTGCAACAAGGTGGAGGTTCGCTGCTGTTTTGGGGTGGAATTATGAGGGGCCAACGTACGCCGCTGGTGGTCACGGCAGGCGCCGTAACGGCTGTACGATACGTGAATGCCATCCTCCGACCGACAGTGCAACCATATCTGCAGATATTGGCGAGGCATCCGTCTTCATGTAGGACAATTCGCGCTTCCATCGTGCACATCTTGTGAATGACTTCCTTCAGAATAATGACATCGCTCGACTAGAATGGTCAGCATGTTCCCCAGACATGAACCGTATCGAATATGCCTGTGATAGCTTCAAAATGGCTGTTAATTGACGACGTGGCCCACCAACTACTCTGAGGGATCTACGCCGAATCGCCGTTGAGGAGTGGGACAATCTGAACCAACAGTGCCTTGATGAGCTTTTGGATAGTATGCCACAACGAATACAGGCATGCATCAATGCAAGAGGTCGTGCTTCTGGGTATTAGAGGTACCGGTGTGTACAGCAATCTGGACCGCCACCTCTGAAGGTCTCTCTGTATGGTGGTGCAACATGCAAAGTGTGTTTTTCATGAGCAATAAAATGGGCTGAAATGATGTTTACGTTGATCTCTGTTCCAATGTTCTGTACAGGTTCTGGAACTCGCGGAATCAGGTGATGCAAAACTTTTTTCGATGTGTGTAGAAAGTCTACAGACTTCGCCGCGTGTACACCCTTGGCTGCTTTGTTTCAGTTTATTTGCTATATATGGCAGACCTCATTGGAATTGTGACTTGTGCAATGATGATAATCGATAGTGAAAGAAATCTGCAGGGGAGAAATTGGTGGAAACGTGAAATGTTTGCAGAGAGGCATCGTTTCGGCTGTAATTTAGTTTTGATTTTGAAACGAGAAGACATCATGGATTTCCGAAACATCACCCGTTTGAGTCCAAGCGGCTTTGAAGTTCTGCTTTAGCTTTTGGCGGAAAAGTGAAGAAAAAGGAAAACAAATTTATACAAATTATTCCATCTTGTCTCAGATTGTCAGTAACACTGGGTTATCTGGGAAGTGGAGAACCGTTCACAAGCCTATTGTACACGTTTAGGATCTCGAAGCAAGCTGTATGACAACGATTTTGAAGTGTGTGAAGCCACGATACAGTCTTTGAAGGGGTTCGTAAATGTATGTGTAAATGTTGATAAACTAATTACAGATAAACATTTATAAATGGAGTATGATAAAGACAGAAAAGAAAACAGACATTTAATTATGGCATGAAAATTTATAATTAATTATTAATTAATCAAGTGGAAAAAGCTTATAAACTATTTAAGAGTATTGCAAGTCATTCAGACTATTAAAGTGGATATAAATATCCACAGAGGCACTGTGATCGATGTTTTCATTGTTTCGATCAGATTTAGGTGAGGAAGCATAACTGCAATAACTTCCTGAACTTTTGCACTCGCTAGTCGTGGAGGAGGAAAAAATGTTTGTTTAGAATGCAAGCTTAGAATTTTTTCAAACGAAGTGTAGCGCTGTGTAGCCTACTATGTTGTGCCGGGCAAGGGGTATCTCCAATTTTGGTTGGTTGCAGTTCGCCTGTTTGTTTGATGTTCGTTCACGAAAAAAATGTGTATTCCTCTCTGGGTGAAGCAAGCGATTTCATTCAGATTTTCTGTTAAACATTTATTTGAGGGTTTTTGCGTTTTAAACTGTGGGCCTCGCTGCTTGTGGTCCCTCGTATTTAAGGTTTTCAGATTCTGTGTTACAACTGTCCTGAAACCAGAAATTCATTGTTATCATCATTTACTGTCATAGTTCAATAGTCAAATATGATCACCAGATACACACACACTGAAGAGATATTTCACATTGACAACGTAAAGTAACCTCTATGTTCTAAATAAGGATAATTATTTATGTTACAACAGCCAAAATCGGAAACTGACTGGAGGGCTATTGCTGACCTGTTTAATGCTGCTAGGTGGAATTATTCTCGTTGTTTAAGGAGTGTCGACGGCAAACACATAGAAATATTGTCTGCAGATCATAGTGCGAGCTTGTCTTTGAATTACAAGAGCACATGCAGACAGTAAAACTTCATTGATGCTGATGTTGTAAATGAGAGGTGACGTCAGTACACCTCACTTTACAAAAAGCCTGAACAGTTCGTAAATGCGCCAGCCTGTGAGCGTTACCCAAATGAATATGTACAGTCCCATTCTTTTCTTTGCCGCATGACGCATTCACGTTATCTACTTACATGATGTAGCTACACCCAGGTCAAGTTGGGTCATCGAAATCAGAAAGTGTTTACAAGTACTGACTGTGCAGAGCACGAAAGCTAATTGGAAGTGTTTTTCGTATCAAGTCATTGAAATTTAGACAACTACTGTGCACCGAGTGAGGTGGCGCAGTGGTTAGCACACTGGACTCGCATTCGGGAGGACGACGGTTGAATCCCGCCATCCTGATTTACGTTTTCCGTGGTTTTCTTAAATCGCTCCAGGCAAATGCCGGGACGGTTCCTTTGAAAGGGCGCGGTCGACTTCCTTCCCCGTCATTCCCCAATCCGATGAGACCAGTGACCTCGCGGTTTGATCTCTTCCCCCAAACAACTACAACTGCTACTGTGGTATTGTCCAGAAATCGCGGTGCCACACCGAAGTCGGCAACCACATCGATATCAACACGCAACGACGAATGGGAAAGGCTGAAGAAGTTACACCTTTCTGCCAGCACATCGCACGGAGGTCAATATAGAGTCAATCATGGAAGCGCTCTGCCCCAGTTCGTGACCTCAACTGGAGCAGTCAGCATCAGTGAGTATGACTACAGAGTTATTCTAGTCTCAGATCCAAAAGTGCTTTTGCAAATGTTGAACATTGTACTTCAAGAGAATTGTTGTAATTGCATCAAGTGGCGCTTTACTAATCAATGACAGTCGTAAATGATCAAGCACTCCCGTGGCAAGGGATTATATCAAGTGAAGTAAATCTTTTTAATACTTCACATGTTGTCGTTCCAATGAAAGATCTCCCAGAGCAGTCAAAGAACCTACATTTATGGCCTGACGATTATATGTTCGTCTGGCCATAATAACTACTAAAACCGATACTTCTTGCTCCAGAAAAAGCAGAGGTCATTCTTTTATCTTGCATTTATCTGCAGAAGCAGTTATCAAGAAGTAACCCGACTCCAGCTGGTATTTTTGATTCGTATGATGTAGATGGAAATTTGATAGAGGGATCTTGGAGGAAGGAACTGGACGAGAACAGTACTTTGATCGACCTGTAAAACCTATTCAGAAAGACAACAGCGAACATGCATGAAATTCGGAATGAATTCGGAGATTATTTCCTAAAGTACTTACATTGTCTTCAGTGCTTCCTGATTCACTGCTCCTTGCCTCATCAGTGTATCCGCTGCCTTTTGATTCTGAACTTGAGTAGAAATAACAAGTATTCGTACGCGAAAGAAACATTGTTTACTTGAGGTGCCTCACTCTTCATCGCCTGATAAACATTTTATGCTCCCCATGAAAGCTATTTTTAAATTGTGGAGATATTTTTAACACCACTCACTGGTACTTCATATTTTTTGGCCATCTCTTCAATAATCAGTTTTTTGTTACGATATTTTCGGAACAGCTAAATTTTCACCGCAACCCTGGACACATCTTGCCAGGTGATGTTCAACAATAAGGAAAACAAAAATAATAAAAAAACCGACGAAGGGTTTCTCACGTCGCAAAGAGAATGATTGAAGACCATGTCTACCAATACGCACACACTACAAAATATTGCGCCACATTGTCGAAGACCTGTTCCCTGTTCCCCATTTCAAACTGGAGTCAAAAGTCCTGCAATTTAGTTGAAAAAGCTTAACAACAAACAAGAAATGTATCTGAATTGTCTATGTACGAAATCGGTCGATTGTCTATAGACCCTGCCTAAACACAAAAATCGCTCGTCTTTGTATACTAGTGTGTACATGATCTTCCAGCCTGTCTTCGCAGTCCTTACTTGAAATGTGCGTTGGTGGAACTCATAATTTTGCAGTCAGTCGCAATTGTCGGATGTCTAAACTTTCACAATAGTGTTTCGCAAAAACAACGTTTTATTTGCTCCAGGGATTCCCATTTGACTTCATGAAGCATTTTCGTGGTACTTGCGTTTTGACCGAATGTACCGATAAAAAAATCCAGCAGCACGCCTCTGAATTGCTTCGATGTTTATCGCTTGATCCGACGTAGTGGAGTTCCCAATGACTCGAGCAATACTCAAGAACTGGTAGTCCAAGTGTACTGTAAGTGATCTCTTCTACAGATGGTCTAAACATTCCCAGAATTCTCCCAAGAAACCGAAGTTTAGTATTCGACGTCCATACAACACTACGTCCTATATCTTTTGACAAAACCGCAAAAGTTAACTCATTTGCCTTATTAAATAGTCCTGAAGAGACTTGTAATAATAATAATAATAATAATAATAATAATAATAATAATAATAATAATGTCAAGTGATGTTCCTGCTTGTGGACTGGCTCGTAACATCCTAACATTATTTCAGTTAAATGTTTGCATAACTTTGCCAAACAAATTGAACGAACCGTAAAAGCTATTTCTTTTGGCTGTACTTGTGAAAAAACAAAGTCTCCGAAAAATTGATATCTGTAACCCTTGGTATTATGCCAGTCTTTTCTTCTACGGTATAGTAATTACTCTACCTTTGAAGTAAGCGAACTTAGATTGTTTCCTTCTTCCTCTTCTGACATCGCCACGATTCGACTGTAAGTATAATCACTGAACTTTTGCTAATAATAACTGGAGTATTACATTTAAAATGTGTTTCATTTTGTAAAACGATAAACCTCTCAGTTCCTCTGTTTTAATCAAACCACGTAATTAATTACGTTGGGAGCCACTTGTTTGGTGACGCAACGATCCAGAGTCTTAAGGGCTCTGTCATTAGTTATTTTATTATTAGAAAGTCGGACCTGCAGCTTAATTTAAAGTGCGAATAACTTTTTAGAAAATAAATTCCTTTGTGCAAACAATAACTAAACACACAGTCATTCATCGCCAAACGCACCATTAACCAACAATAGCTTTTTGGTTTGACAGTAAATTTGATTCATTCTATTCAAGGCAGTTGACACTATTCGTTTTAAAGTAAAAGTAATGTGTTTACAACAATTTCAATATTAAATGTGAATAGTCGTATTCCTCATTTTTCACCTCATTTGGAGTGGATGCTTTTGTTTACGATACTTATAATCAGGAAACTTAATAGATTTATAAAAATGGAATCACTTGTAACTGTTATGTTTTTGTAGTAGTTGTAAATTAGACTGATTTCGTATCCTCAGACATTCGTGTATGTCTATGTTCTAATATTAACCTGAGCATTCCTTGCGGTGTGATTACGTAAACGCTACCTAATATAAAGAGTCGCAAAATGTCTTAAACTATATAAATGTATTGCTATTAACTTTCACCAAAAGTAATTAGAATACGTAAAACTCTATCCTAAATAACCTGTCCTGTGAAATTCTCTATTGCGCAGTGCGGCGAATATTGTTACAATGCGTCTCGTCACAGTTCTTGAACTCAGTTCCAATACGCAAAGCTCACAGAAGAGAAGTTCTAAATGAAGTTACAAATCCAAGCATGAAAGAATGCATGTCCAAAATGCTTCTGTGAAAACGCCCTGTAAATTTACGCGAGAAAGCTGACTAAATAAGATTCCCAACATTAAATGATGCACCTCGAACGTAATGATGCAATATAAGAATAAGACTGTCTGACAAAGAAATGAAATCTGAACTGAACTTTACCTAAACTGAACCTGATCATAATTTTTAATGTTGAATGTGAATGTTTTTACTACGTGCTGACTGATGTTAAACATGCACTAACAAATTTTGATGAATTACCTTGTGGCTACGGATACTCGGTACTACTCTAAAATGGTGAAAACAAATGCAGCGCAGGAGCAAACCAACTAAGGAAAATAAAAAGCCTTGGACAAATGCAATGCAAGGAAAAACTGCTATGCCGAACCCATCATACATGGAAACTTCCTGGCAGATTAAAACTGTGTGCCGGACTGAGACTCGAACTCGGGACCTTTGCCTTTCGCGGGCAATTGGTAGAGCACTTGTCCGCGAAAGGCAAAGGTCCCGAGTAAGCTGTGAGGACGGGGCGTGAGAAGTGCTTGGGTAGCTCAGTTGGTAGAGCACTTGGCCGCGAAAGGCAAAGGTCCCGAGTTCGAGTCTCGGTCCGACACACAGTTTTAATCTGCCAGGAAGTTTCATATCAGCGGACACTTCGCTTCAGAGTGAAAATCTCATTCTGGCCATCATACATTACTTTGAGCTACTGTGTTCCTCTAGTGCAATGCGGCGACACACAATTAGAAAATAAAACAGTAGTGAGGAGAGTTATTAAATGACTGAAAAGAGACAAGCATTCAAAAGCTGTATTGCGAATAATGAAATTCATTCCTTGACAACAACAACAATTTTTATAAAAATCTCTCCTTATTAAAAAGTATTAATCTGTCATATAATACTTTATTGAACTGGTAAAGGAGTGGTGCAACCGTAGCTCTGAGTGCAAGCCATGTGAACAGACAATTATGCTTTAACTCGTCTCGGCAATCGAATTATCTGACGCAAACCAATAAATAGAAAATTTCTAAGTAATTATCTTTGTCAAACACACGATAAATTACACGCGATCAAGAAATGTATCAACATTGCTTGAAAATCTCCGCACTTCTCAAATCAGTCTTTACCTCTAAAAAACAACATCCTCTGAATTTGCCTCTCTGTGTACTGACCGCTCAGAAGAGTAGTCAACACCAACACCCTTACTTACTTCTCACTAAATGCTAATGCCAACGGCAATGATACTGACAGCCAAAGATCACACTGCTAGCACTCTGAACCTCTGTGTCATAACATATCGACTATTGAAGTCATCTGTTGGAAAATATCCAGCGTACAAATAAAAAGTATGACACATCGAATAGAAAGAGCTCACATTGCTTTCACTGAGTACCAAAAAATAAGCCAGTAACCTTACGCACTCAGGTGCTCGTTGCATTTCATGTCGCTCCTCAACGTCACAAATAGACCCTTAATCGACGAGACTGTGTGAAGGAGCATACAACGGCATCCTATATTCGAAAATTATAGGGTTTATTCTCCTATTCATCAACAAATTTTTCTTTAATTTGGAGTGAAGTACATGAAAAAAAACTGGAACGTCTCGCGTAAAGATATGCTAATGTCAGTCATCAATAATGTTTCGTCAGCCTACCATGAAAACGTAAAGCAGAATTTTGATATTTCATGTGTGAAACACGAGAGGAGCGGGCTGGTGCAAGCCTTGACTTGTTGACTAAAATCGCGGTGCCAGCTGTCCTTCGGGTAGGAGCTCACAAATGAAGGAGGCAAATGTTTTCCGTGTCGTGTCTTCCCGTGTCGTCGCGTCAAATATTTGCCGTCGCCGGCCGTGTTCACACCCCGGTCCGCTGCAAATCAGACGTGACTCGCCGGGACGCCGCCAGCGCTCTCCGGCTGGGGCACGTACGGTGCTTCCCAGAAGCTCCGCTCCAGCCTCTTACAGCGGAATCCTGGACGATTCCAGCAGGCCAGCTACTTCGAGGACGCTTTGCTTGTCCCGCCCCTCCCCTGCGACAGCAAACACCGGAGAATGACCATATCTCTGCAATGAAAGCCACAGTTCGATTGAAACAGTTATTTCAGTCAAACTATTTGTCTGGCGTTACTAGGCAATCTGTCCTGTCACGGTCGCCAGTTGTAGTGGTTAATAAAAAAAAAAAAAAAAAGAGAGAAGAAAAGAAAAGGTTGAAAATGTGGGAAGAAATGGTGAATAAAAAGGGGATTTTAAAATCGTTAATGAAAGTGAAAAAAGGGAAAGAATGAAATGCAGATCGGACTTCGTATTACAGAAAAGTTATCCGACTTCGTGATTCGGAAAAGCTATTGTTGGGGTGGTCCTTGTGGCGTTTCTGAGCAAAAGTCAAACCAATTTCCACTACAAAAATTATTTGAAGGAGAACAGAGAATAACAAATGTGATTAACAGGGGGAAATGGCGTAAATAAGAGTTCAGCCTTTACCATGTTAACATGTCTTCTTTCGTGCGGCGTCCAGGTCTTCAAAAATCTCCTACTTCCTTTCTGCATGAAAAGTAGTAGCTGCTCCGAAATCTTGCAGTCGTCCAGGAATCACTAATTTATACAAATCAAAATAATCTTGACACTGAATGCAATTTATTTTACGTTGCTACTTCCATCCTCCGAATTTCATAACAACTTCCACAATATGTCTACGCATTAATAAGTTTTTTCGTCTTAATCAGACCAAGACAAGCTAATAAGTTTTTACGTCTGCATTAAGCTTCGGCTCTCAAGAGACAATAGACGGATAGAAAACAAAAAAAGAGTTACAATTTTAGTATTAGTATAATTTATATCTGAGGGAACGAGTGTAGCTCGGCGAAATTCGAAGTCCCGCTACATGGAATGCTTACAGAAACTCATACAAAGGATTCGAGAATTCGTAAATACAACTTAAAATCTGTATACTTCCTGTACTTATAAGAAATCGTTGTGCCATACATTTGTAAATGCTGATCCCAGTTAAGGAAAGGAACCTTAAATTCATGGATTCATACAAGTATGTTCCGTTTTTGAAACTAAATGAAAGGCAATTTGTTCCTTTGCCATAGGCGTTTCGTTTCTTTTATTGATGAAGTATTTCCAGGTGCCATTTCCAATGTTGCTAGTGAATGTGTCTGGCCCTGTAGATGGAGTGTGGGGACCGAGTAAACACATCTCCAGGCCACACACATGGACTAGCAACACTGAAATTCGCCACTGAAGATGCTTCATAAATAAAAGAAGCGAAAAGCCTATGGAAAAAACAAATTGCATTTCATTCAGTTGTAAAGCCGAAAGATACCAAACTAAGGAAAGGCAGAAAACAAAAAAAATGACAAACCGTAAATGTTTGTATTGAATAAAACCATTTTTGCAACTCTGCCCCAACTTACTCGTGTACACTTCTAAGAACATGCCACTTTAAAGACTTTGCGCATATTTTAAACTATCGTCTAAATAAAAAGGGGAAGACATGTTTCAAAGGCTCACTGTGCGTATATAATAAATTTTACCTAAGTAATAAAAACTACGCCAGCGTGAAACTTTAGACAGCTGAAGTAAAACTGTAAATCATACTACTTCAGTCATCCGTACATGTAGACACCGTGAAGAGTAAAAAGCGAGGGGATCATTCATAAAACGAAAAACTGTATGAACCCCTATAGTCCATAATTTTACTAGCTACACACGTTGTTGTTGTTGTTGTTGTTGTTGTTGTTGTCCTCAGTCCTGGGACTGGTTTGATGTAGCTCTCCATGGTACTCTATCCTGTGCAAGCTTCTTCATCTCCCAGTACTTACTGCAACCTACATCCTTCTGAATCTTCTTAGTGTATTCATCTCTTGGTCTCCCTCTACGATTTTTACCCTCCACGCTGCCCTCCAATGCTAAATTTGGAATCCCTTGATGCATCAGAACATGTCCTACCAACCGGTCCCTTCTTCTAGTCAAGTTGTGTCACAAACTCCTCTTCTCCCCAATTCCATTCAATACCTCCTCATTAGTTATGTGATCTACCCATCTAATCTTCAGCATTCTTCTGTAGCACCACATTTCGAAAGCTTCTATTCTCTTCTTGTCCAAACTAATTATCGTCCATGTTTCACTTCCATACATGGCTACACTCCAT
This sequence comes from Schistocerca cancellata, assembly GCF_023864275.1. Taxonomy (NCBI): domain Eukaryota; kingdom Metazoa; phylum Arthropoda; class Insecta; order Orthoptera; family Acrididae; genus Schistocerca; species Schistocerca cancellata. The sequence goes on along the minus strand of NC_064626.1, from coordinate 386,142,043 downwards.
ACAAATACTTTCAGAAACGACTTCCTGACACCTAAATCTATACTCGATGTTAACAAATTTCTCATCTTCAGAAACGCTTTCCTTGTCATTGCCAGTCTACAATTTATATCCTCTCTACTTCGACCATCCTCCGTTATTTTGCTCCCCAAATAGCAAAACTTCTTTACTACTTTAAGTTTCTCATTTCCTAATCTAATTCCCTCAGCATCACCCGACTTAATTCGACTACATTCCATTACCCTCGTTTTGCTTTTGTTGATGTTCATCTTATATCCTCCTTTCAAGACACTGTCCATTCCGTTCAACTGCTCTTCCAAGCCCTTTGCTGTCTCTGACAGAATTACAATGTCATCGGCGAACCTCAACGCTTTTATTTCTTCTTCATGGACTTTAATACCTACTCCGAATTTTTCTTTTGTTTCCTTTACTGCTTGATCAATATATAGACTGAATAACATCGGGGACAGGCTACAACCCTGTCTCACTCCCTTCCCAACCGCTGCTTCCCTTTCATGCCCCTCGACTCTTATAACTGCCATCTGGTTTCTGTACAAATTATAAATAGCCTTTCGCTCAGTGTATTTTACCCCTGCCACCTTTAGATTTTGAAAGAGAGTATTCCAGTCAACATTGTCAAAAGCTTTTTCTAAGTCCACAAATGCTAGAAATGTAGGTTTGCCTTTCCTTAATCTACACTCCTGGAAATGGAAAAAAGAACACATTGACACCGGTGTGTCAGACCCACCATACTTGCTCCGGACACTGCGAGAGGGCTGTACAAGCAATGATCACACGCACGGCACAGCGGACACACCAGGAACCGCGGTGTTGGCCGTCGAATGGCGCTAGCTGCGCAGCATTTGTACACCGCCGCCGTCAGTGTCAGCCAGTTTGCCGTGGCATACGGAGCTCCATCGCAGTCTTTAACACTGGTAGCATGCCGCGACAGCGTGGACGTGAACCGTATGTGCAGTTGACGGACTTTGAGCGAGGGCGTATAGTGGGCATGCGGGAGGCCGGGTGGACGTACTGCCGAATTGCTCAACACGTGGGGCGTGAGGTCTCCACAGTACATCGATGTTGTCGCCAGTGGTCGGCGGAAGGTGCACGTGCCCGTCGACCTGGGACCGGACCGCAGCGACGCACGGATGCACGCCAAGACCGTAGGATCCTACGCAGTGCCGTAGGGGACCGCACCGCCACTTCCCAGCAAATTAGGGACACTGTTGCTCCTGGGGTATCGGCGAGGACCATTCGCAACCGTCTCCATGAAGCTGGGCTACGGTCCCGCACACCGTTAGGCCGTCTTCCGCTCACGCCCCAACATCGTGCAGCCCGCCTCCAGTGGTGTCGCGACAGGCGTGAATGGAGGGACGAATGGAGACGTGTTGTCTTCAGCGATGAGAGTCGCTTCTGCCTTGGTGCCAATGATGGTCGTATGCGTGTTTGGCGCCGTGCAGGTGAGCGCCACAATCAGGACTGCATACGACCGAGGCACACAGAGCCAACACCCGGCATCATGGTGTGGGGAGCGATCTCCTACACTGGCCGTACACCACTGGTGATCGTCGAGGGGACACTGAATAGTGCACGGTACATCCAAACCGTCATCGAACCCATCGTTCTACCATTCCTAGACCGGCAAGGGAACTTGCTGTTCTAACAGGACAATGCACGTCCGCATGTATCCCGTGCCACCCAACGTGCTCTAGAAGGTGTAAGTCAACTACCCTGGCCAGCAAGATCTCCGGATCTGTCCCCCATTGAGCATGTTTGGGACTGGATGAAGCGTCGTCTCACGCGGTCTGCACGTCCAGCACGAACGCTGGTCCAACTGAGGCGCCAGGTGGAAATGGCATGGCAAGCCGTTTCACAGGACTACATCCAGCATCTCTACGATCGTCTCCATGGGAGAATAGCAGCCAGCATTGCTGCGAAAGGTGGATATACACTGTACTAGTGCCGACATTGTGCATGCTCTGTTGCCTGTGTCTATGTGCCTGTGGTTCTGTCAGTGTGATCATGTGATGTATCTGACCCCAGGAATGTGTCAATAAAGCTTCCCCTTCCTGGGACAATGAATTCACGGTGTTCTTATTTCAATTTCCAGGAGTGTATTTTCTAAGATAAGTCGTAGGGTCAGTATTGCCTCACGTGTTACAACATTTCTGCGGAATCCAAACTGATCTTCGCCGAAGTCGGCTTTTACCAGATTTTCCATTCGTCTGTAAAGAATTCGCGTTAGTATTTTGCAGCCAAACACATGTACATAATATATACTTACATTGTCTCATTCATTCATGTTTGGACAAATAGATACTAGGGCCGAATAGAGCCCACGTACACATATTTTGTAGATCATCGCAGTTAGAAACCTTTTTAATGTATGAGTGCCAACTACAGGTAAATAGGAACGCCATACGATGCTACATCAGCTGAAGCATTTATGTACTACATAAATTGCGATCAGCCTTAGTGTCTACATGGAAATGGCAATGCTCTTTCCATATGCAGGGTGAGTCAGTTGCCCCTACTGATGTCGTTTTAACAACCCGCAATGTTATATCTAGCCTTCAAAAAGCAAGCGCATGATGTTCATATTTTCTCTCTCTCTACGTGTAAACCATTAGCCTTACAAAAACGATGAACAGGACCTTTTGGCAGGAAATTTAATTCATTTCAATTTTGTTCTGGAAAAGGTTTTCGCTGGAGGCAAAGGTTTTCTAGTTATTTACGAAAAACGTACTATAGTGGCCTTCAAACGCTCCTCTACCCCCACAACTCATCCCTCACAAATCAGACTTTGTAATACGTTGTTCGTGGCACTTCTTCCCACCACTGTACAAAAATTTCCAAATACACGAACTATTCCCGATATTCAACCTTCCTTGGTCCCTATGATTGGGCTATTACGCCAACAGCATAGTCGTCTATTTCATTAACATTATTAATTTAATGTGCCCTTCAGGGTAATGAAAGAGTAACAACTTTTGTAAACGGTACGATAAAGCTAAGTACGTTGATTATTCTATCGGAACGTAATACTTACAAGCACAGTAGTTTCGCAGTAAAAAGGCCTGACGAATACAACGACGTAATTGTTTAGTTTAAGCAGTTGAAATTCACAGAATTGTTAATAAAATATAGACAAACGTCAGTTGTACAATTTCTAAGTACTCGACTAAGTCACCGGCGTAATAAAGCGAGTCAATGAGTACAAAAGGGGACAAATGTGGGAAATAATTCGTGTAGTCTCAAATTTTTGTACAGTGGTAAAAGGGAGTGTCGTGAACAACACAGAAATCCTGACCTGTGGAGGCTGATTGTGGAAGTGGGGGTGCATTTGGAGGTCACTTTCGTGCGTTAATCTCGAATAATTCGAAAACTACTGAATGTAGCAAAAATGGTTCAAATGGCTCTGAGCACTATGGGACTTAACATCTATGGTCATCAGTCCCCTAGAACTTAGAACTACTTCAACCTAACTAACCTAAGAACATCACACAACACCCAGTCATCACGAGGCAGAAAAAATCCCTAACCCCGCCGGGAATCGAACCCGGGAACCCGGGCGTGGGAAGCGAGAACGCTACCGCACGACCACGAGCTGCGGACCAGAATGTAGCAATAAGGTATGCCATTAAGAAATTGAATTACATTAAATATCCTACAAAAATGACCTGTTAATCTTTTTCTGTAGGACAAGTAATTTGCACTTAGCGGGCGAGAAAATATGAAAATCTCGAGCCTGGTTTTTGAAGATCTGACGGAAATTGCGGGTTGCGTAAAACGACATCGATCGGAGCAGCTGAATCACCCTGTATTAAAGCTGTGTATGTACTTACTGACGACCTGTACAGGAGTGTTTTCAACTGGCTCTGAGCACTATGGGACTCAACTTCGGAGGTCATTAGTCCCCTAGAACTTAGAACGAGTTAAACCTAAGTAACCTAAGGACATCATAAACATCCATGCCCGAGGCAGGATTCGAACCTGCGACCGTAGCGGTCTTGCGGTTCCGGACTGCAGCGCCTTTAACCGCACGGCCACTTCGGCCGGCACAGGAGTGTGTTAAAGTGTCGTTCCTGGGATGGGGAATTGCGTCGTTCCAGGATGTATCCGCCCAGCGAATTAACGTTGAGGGGCGGTGTGCCGGCCAGCCTGGCTGTGGTTTTTAGGCGGTTTCCCACATACCGCTAGGCGAATACTGACTGGTAACTAACTTCGATTCAGTTAACTATTCATAGACATTTATAAACCTTTCGCTCACTTCCACATGAGTAATAATACACGTAGTCAATAGGAGGTATACATACATACATACTTTGATGGAAGGAGGGAACGGGGGGGGGGGGGGGGGGGGGAGTGTTAGTGGGTTGGCGAAAGGAACGGCATCCGGCCAACCCTTAAATTAACTATGAAAAATCCATTAGTAACCTTGGTGCGACCTTGCGCCGATGCGGCACAAAGACACAAAACAAAGAAGAACTGCATCCACTCAAAAGATGCAAGACAACGAAGAAGTATGTCCGCTCAAACAATTGTTTTTGCTATCCCCCTCCCTCGTAAGTATCAATTCTGAAATATGATAGTGTGATATCCACAAAAATTATAAGACCTGTAGCGGGATAATGTTTAAGAATGTTTCGCCTGATGGAAATACTATGGCTTCGAAATCCGAGAAGAGTGTGTGTCTACATCTATAATCCACAAGTAAGCCAGGTTCTACTGTGTGTTGGAGCATACGACCACCTTTTCGTTTTTTCCTATTTCACTCACAAATGATGCGTGGGAAAAATGATCGTCTGTAAACCTCCTTATCACATCTAGTTTCTCTGATTTCCTCGTGATAATTTCGCGGGTCGTTTGTTGGAGAAGGTAATAGGCTGCCCGACTATTTTTGAAACATAAGTTCTCGAATTATCCACAGTGATATTCTCCGTGATGCCAAACGCTTCTCTTGTAACGCCTTCCAGTGAAGTTTGTTGTGCATCTCTAGCACTGAGTAAATGATTCTGTGATTAAGCGAGCAACTCTTTATCGGATAGTCTACATTTCTTCTATTTTATTTTTACTTTTATCTTGTTTTTTAATTTTCCATTGACATACTTCATTAGTTGGTTTAAAATAAAATTTTATCAAAACTTGAAACACTTTTTTTTAACAATATGAGCCAAATAGAACAAAATCTCCTAAAGAAAGGTTTCGTAGGTAAAGCTGCTGTAAGATAATTACTCTGGTTCTGTTAGAATGTAGAAATATGACTTCTGAAGATACAGTAGGTAGCTTTAAGTCGTTTTTCACTCAAATTATGTGTTTATGGTGTACACCCGTAACGCCAAACCAAGAATTCGTAAACTCAAACAGCATAGAACGTTGGCGTCTCCAAGAAAGCTGGCGCAGTAGTTAAGATAACGGATTCACATTCAAGAAGAGTGGGGATCAACCATCAAACTCTGTTCGCTATTCAGATTTAAGGTTTTGGTATGGAAGTGTACGGCGCAAAATTGGTGGTAGCTGCCGTGTGCTTCCCTAGTGAACTCCAGTCTAGTCATTTGTACCGTAGTGGACCAACACAAGGTGGGACATAAATGAATACTAAAGCTTTCACTATTAAAATTTACTGTCCTCATCCCCACTGAGTCTACTGGTTCAGAAATAACATTAAACATTTATTCAGAGCTTATTTCGAAACAGACATAAAAAAGACACATTGACACAATACTGACAATATGTACAGTGGATCTACAACTCATCATTTAAGTGGCATAATGCGAGCTCAGAACGCCAATGGACGAAATCTGTCTAAATACTATCCTCATAAAGAAACAAATAAATTTCCAATAAATTTTCAGTAATTATTTATAAACAATTAAAAACTATTGACTCTGCCCACCTGCTTAGACAATGGCGGATGGCGTAAGCAGTCAGAGTGCGTCCTTTCTTAGGAAACAAGGCCTAGAAATTACGTCATCCTCGTTTTTTGCAGCAAAATGTCAGTCTTTCTCAAAACCCTGTTTTAAAATCATTTCGTAGTTAACGAATTCATAAAGTCTTTCACTGACAGTTTTGGAGCTGCAGAGCGACGGTGCTGGCTTGGCTTCCAGGAACCACAACTGGGATTTTCCGTTCTTTGAGCAAACACATTCAGCATGACGACGGAAGTCCTCGCCTGAGTCACTGTGAAATCCAGTCGAGTAGTTTTTCCACGTGAATGAAGATTTAAAAGTCTTGATTCTTTTTCATAAAAACAATACAAATCTGAGAGACATATTGGTTATTTCTAATTATTTAATGGTCTTTCTTTAACATGTATAATTTTTATGAAGCCTTAATGAAGAATTACTCAAAAACGTAATGCCGTATGAAAGCAGTACATGTAAACAGGCACGGTAGGCTGATTTATTGATATGTTTATTACCAAAATTTGCAATAAGACTAATAGCGTAAGTAGATGAACTCAAACGTTCCAGCATATCTTCACTGTATCTCTTCCACTTGAATTTCTCATCAGTGTACACACATAGAAATTTTATAATATTCTTCCTTAGCAACTTACTTCTGTTCAAAATCTATATTTATCAATGGTTTTATGCCATATACTCTACTGTACACCGTGTTTTCCCATAATTTAATGACTGCCCATATACAGAGAACCACTCAATAATTTTCCGAAAGACATTATTTACAATTTCCTCAGCTAATTCTTGGTTGTTGGGTGTGATTACTATACTTGTATCATTAGCAACAAGAACTAGCTTTGCAACTTAATGAATACAAAGTGTTAAGTCATTAATATATATTAAGAATAATGAGGGACCCAGAACGGAACCCTATGCTACCCCAGTCTTGAGTCGTCTCCAATTACAGGAGTCTGCTGATTTTTGTAGACTACCTGTACTGTTTATTTCAACCTTCTGCATCCTTCCTGTTAAATATATATTAAACCAATTGTGCATTTTTCCACTTATCTCACAGTATTTAGGCTTATCTAGAAGAATTTCATGATTTACTCAGTCAAAAGCCTTTAAGAGAACACAAAAAATTACAATGGTTCATGTTTGGTTATTCAGAACATTTAATATTTGATGAGTGAAAGTATGTATAGCATTTTCTGTCAAAAAGCCTTTCTGAAAATGAAATTTACATTTTGTTTGTACTTCATTTTTACAAATATATGAGGTGAGTACTGAAGAAAATGGCAGTAATTCTCCCCCAGTTCCCACCCAACAGCTTCCCAACAACCACGCAGCGGTCATTGTCGTGGTTCTCACTAGTTCGTGTTTCCCACGTGTACGATGAAAGTGGCGTCGTGTTCTTTTGTGGAACACCATCCTGTCACGACACTGTCGTTCTGGAAATCTCAGTCGATACTGTCACCGAGCGCCGTCGCTAATGTATACAAGTAGCTAGGATTTTGTCAAAGTTAGGGAGCGGTCCGGTTTGTTAAGAAGGACCATAAAAAGGCTCATACTTTTGATTTATTCTGAAAACACATTCACTTTTTTTAATGTTATGTACATAATTTACTCTCAGGAGGCCTCCATACAAATAGTATTTGGTTCATAAAATTAAAGAAGAAAAACTTTTATTAAAAAAATTAACACATGTTCTCAACAGTTGTAGTTGTTGTGGTCTTCAGTCCAGAGACTGGTTCGATGCAGCTCTCCATGCTACCCTAACCTGTGCAAGCTTCTTCATCTCGGAGTACCACTGCAACCTACATCCTTCTGAATCTGCTTCATATATTCATTTCTTGATCTCCCTCTACGGTTTTCACCCTCCACGCTTCCCTCCAATACTAAACTGGTGATTCCTTTATATTTCAGAATGTGACCTATCGACCGATTCTTTCTTCTAGTCAAGTAGTGCCATAAATTCCTCTTCTCCCCAGTTCTGTTCAGTACCTCCTCATTAGTTACGTAATCTATCCATCTAATCTTCAGCATTCATCTGTAGCACCACATTTCGAAAGCTTCTATTCCCTTCTTGTCTAAACTATTTATCGTCCGTGTGTCACTTCCATACATGGCTACACTCCATACAAATACTTTCCGAAATGACTTCCTGGCACTTAAATCTATACTCGATATCAACAAATTTCTCTTCTTCAGAAACGTTTTCTTTGCCATCACCAGTCTACTTTTTATATCCTCTCCATTTCGACCATCATTTATTTTGCTCCCAAAATAGCAAAACTCATCTACTACTTTAAGTGTCTGATTTCATAATCTGATTCCCTCCGCATCACCTGATTTAATTCCACTACCTTCCATTATCCTCGCTTTGCTCTTATTGATGTTCATCTTATATCCTCCTTTCGAGACACTGTCCATTCCGTTCAACTGCTCTTCTAGATCCTTTGCTGTTTCTGACAGAATTACAATGTCATCGGCAAACCTCAAAGTTTTTATTTCTTATCCATGGATTTTAATTCCTACTCCATTTTTTTTGTTTTCTTTATTACTTGTTCAATACACAGACTGAGTAACATCTGGGATATGCTACAGCCCTATTTCACTCCCTTCCCAGCCAATGCTTCCCTTTCATGCCCCTTGACTCTTACAACTGCCGTCTGCTATCTGTACAAATTGTAAATAGCCTTTCGCTCCCTGTATTTGATCGCTTCCACCTTCAGAATTTGAAAGAGAGTATTCCATTCAAAATTGTTAAACTCATTCTCTAAGTCTACAAATGCTAGAAACGTAGATCTGCATTTCATTAATCCATCTTCTAAGATAAGTCGTAGGGTCAATATTGCCTCAAGTGTTCCAACATTTCTACGGAATCCAAACTGATCTTCCCCAAGGTCGGCTTTTACTCAACAGTACGTATAAGTATGTACCGAAGAAAGTATCGTGACAGCACAAACCACATAAACAATAAACAGTAGCACTTACGTTAAATCCAACTGCAAGTAAGAACTTAACTGATTGAGAAAACAATAATTGAGATCAACTAAGGCTAACAGTGTACAGTAGATGGTCTTGGCTGAAGTAGGGATGGGAGGTACCTGATAGTGCTATCTATATACCGACAGTTTAAATCTATCAATGGCCTTTTTGACTATCGATAGTCATATGATTGAAAATCCAAATACCTCTCAGTTTCACAACATGGCAACTAATTAGTTCGTAATTTCATTTAGCTGATTATGGCGAGACAGGGGTGGTCTCGAGCCTAGACCCGCCCCATTTGGGATCGGTGGCCTCGCTGTTTGGTCCCCTTCCCCAAAACCAAGCAACCAACCCGCCCAGTTTGGCCAAGTCCTTGACCCGTATAGCAATGGGCATTTGCCAATAACGAATTCGAGTACATTTCCATTGCACAGTACCAGAAACCATGTCCCTGGTGAAACATTAACAGACGATACTACATGCTTGACGGAATACTCCTCGCTACGAGCCGCATAAAACGCGATGCTTTTCAAAAATTAGTTCAGCTGGCTCTGAGCACAATGGGGCTTAACATCTGAGGTCATCAGGCCCCTAGAAATTAAAACCACTTAAACCTAACTAACCTAAGGACATCACACACGTCCATGCCCGAGGCAGCATTCGAACCTGCGACCGTAGCGATCTCGCGGTTCCAGACTGATGCGCCTAAAACCGCTCGCGCGATGATTTTATTGATATCGGCTACATACAGCTGATGCTCGGCGGGAACTACACTACTGGCCATTAAAATTGCTACACAACAAAGATGACGTGCTACAGACGCGAAATTTAACCGACAGAAAGAAGATGCTGTGATATGCTAAAGATTAGCTTTTCACAGCATTCACACAAGGTTGGCACCGGTGGCGACACCTACAACGTGCTGACATGAGGAAAGTTTCCATCCAATTTCTCATTCATAAACAGCAGTTGACCGGCGTTGCCTGGTGAAACGTTGTTGTGACGCCTCGTGTAATGAGGAGAAATGCGTTCCATCACGTTTCCGACTTTGATAAAGGTCGGATTGTAGCCTATCGCGATTGTGGTTTATCGTATCGCGACATTGCTGCTCGCGTTGGTCGAGATCCAATGACTGTTAGCAGAATATGGAATCGGTGGGTTCAGGAGGGTAAGACGGAACGCCGTTTTGGATCCCAACGGCCTAGTATCACTAGCAGTCGAGATGACAGGCATCTTATCCCCATGGCTGTAACGGATCGTGCAGACACATCTCGATCCCTGAGTCAACAGATGGGGACGTTTGCAAGATAACAACCATCTGCACGTACAGTTCGACGACGTTTGCAGCAGAATGGACTATCAGCTTGGAGACCATGGCTGCAGCTACCCTTGACGCTGCATCACAGACAGGAGCGCTCGCGATGGTGTACTCAATGACGAACCTGGGTGCAGGAATGGCAAAACATCATTTTTTCGGGTGAATCCAGATTCTGTTTACAGCATTATGATGGTCGCATCCGTGTTTGGCGACATCGCGGTGAACGCACATTGGAAGCGTGCATTCGTCATCGCCGTACTGGCGTATCACCCGGCGTGATGGTATGGGGTGCCATTGGATACACGTCTCGGTCACCTCTTGTTCGCATTGACGGCACTTTGAACAGTGGTCGTTACATTTCAGATGTGTTACGAGTCGTGGCTCTACCCTTCATTCGATCCCTGCGAAACCCTACATTTCAACAGGATAATGCACGACCGCAGGTCCTGTACGGCCCTTTCTGGATAGAGAAAATGCTCGACTGTTGCCCTGGCCAGCACATTCTCTAGATCTCTCACCAATTGAAAACGTCTGGTCAATGGTGGCCGAGCAACTGGCTCGTCACGATACGCCAGTCACTACTCTTGATGAACTGTGGTATCGTGTTGAAGCTGCATGGGCAGCTGTACCTGTACACGCCATCCAAGCTAAGTTTGATTGAATGCCCAGGCGTCTCAAGGCCGTTATTACGGCCTGAGGTGGTTGTTCTGGGTACTGATTTCTTCGGATCTATGCACCCAAATTGCGTGAAAATGTAATCACATGTCAGTTCTAGTATAATATATTTGTCCATTGAATACCCGTTTATTATCTGCATTTCTTCTTGGTGTAGCAATTTTAATGTCCAGTAGTGTAAAATCGAATAAGTTAATAGCAATCGCGGAAGAATACGCAGCGTAATGTTTACGTGTGGAGTGTTCTTATGATAAACAGAGTACAAGCAGCGTTCCATTAGGCGGCGGCGGCCGGCGCGGCTCGGTTGCGACCCGCTCTGCCGGTGTGTCGGTGGCGGCTGGCCGCGCTGCGCCATCACTCAGCCCGGCCCGGACAGTAACTGTCGCCGCGTAATGGATTGGCCGCCGCAATATCGGCCGTTTCCATCGGAACTCATTTTATTGCCCGCTTAAATGGACAGCGGCGAGTGCGTATTGGAAAACACGCACTCGATGTAATTACTAATTTCGTGATGGCGCTTTGTGTACTAAGAATCAAGTGTGTTTGCCTCCTCGCACATACACTGCTCCATTTTCCAGTTAATTTATAGCGTACGGACAAGCTGCCTTTTTTTTCCCTCTCTGACCTCAGAGTGATGCTCGAGTCTTGTTTTGACTGGGCAGGCTGTGTCGTATACTTTCGAGGTCTCTGTTAGCCAACAGAGTCACGTTTGAACAACAACGGGCGCACCAAACCGACAGAATTCCGGGAACACCGTAGTGTGTAGAAGGAAATTAACGTGAAAGCCTCAATACACCACAGAGCTACCGTAATCAAAAATATATAATATATTCTTTTTATCGTATTACCTCAGGTCAAAACAACCAAAGAGTCTCTCGTGTAAAAAAAATGTCGTCTTGAATAATACAGGACCAGCCGGTAAAAGAGTAAATCAAAGCATTTTATGGACGCGCTATTAGTTTACACTCAGTCATTTGTGAAAAATACCTTACACGTGTACTCAGTTTCCAGATAAACTAGAACATTCGTTAGTAAAAGCACATTATAGACTGGGAGTAAGAGATAACATACTCACTTACGGGTGAATATCTTATTCGAAGATTTTTAAGAAGACAATCTACAAGAAAGAATTAACACTATTTAGTTCACATAATTTGATGTCACATTGCGATTTGTCATCAGTAAAGAAACAAAAAAAAAATGCAAAATCTTTGTTTTGTGTGAGGCATTTGCTTGGTTAGATATTAAGTTGGGAGCAGTAGGTATCCTCTTAGATTTGGCGCAAGCATGTGATTGTCTGCATCGTGCTACAGTTTCGTACAAGTTGGAACCCCACTCAGTTAGCGAAAAGGTGAATTCTGGGTAATCTTGCACCTACAAAACAGGAAACAGTAGGTTATCCATCAGTACCAACGGACAGGCAGCAAATTTGATTCCGAGTGGAGTACTTGAAAATCTGGCTTGCCACTGGCTTCTAGCCTGAATCCGGTATATACAGGCTATTTCATAATTATTATTACAGACTTAACAGAACTTTTAGAGAGGACTTAGTAGATAAAGTTTTCGTGCGGAACACATACATGACAATGTATCGTTTGCGTTTAAAATAAGTTCGAAGATCGGAGGACTTTCAAATCTCCCGCTTTACGGTACGGTATATAATGATAGGGCTACACAACTCATGTATCGAGGACGTTTCCCACGTCAGATGTGTCCCTCACATACCACATTTTCGTCCGACTACAACAATGGCTGCTTCGCAACTAGGATGCGCGACTGTGGTGCTACGAGGGCGGGCACTAGGGTTTGTAGACCATGTCAAAGAATGCATGAGCCCCACGTACACTTTTTTTGTAACGAATAGGAGGGCTGTCACGTGGAACAGTTCCTTTAGAGACCATATATCAGAGCTCATTGTCTTCGTTGTGTGCATGCCGTGAGCAGAGCTATTCAAATTTATTTAACAGCCAAATAGTAACATTTCAGGATAAGGGTTCCTCTAATTTGAAGCCATATTGACTATTAATCGACCGTGATTGTTTCAAAAATAAGAAAAGGTTTTTCAAATATCGTTACAAGTGACTGATCACGGTATTTTAAAACCTTTTCACTTGGGCTGCTTGTCAAAGTGTTACCTACTAAGTCCCCTCTACAAGAGAGAGCGAGATAGAGAGCTGCAGTTGTTGTGTTTCCCTCAAGGACGTGGAATACAACGTGAATGACTTCGCAAATAAAGCAGCGGACAACATTAGCTAGCAGCTTACAGAAAACTTGGTCTCCCTTATCTGCAGCAAATGGCAGTACATGATGCTTCTGACATGGAACTCATGTAGAAGCAAAATTTTAATCGCACAAGGTAATCATTTAATACTCACTGAAATGAAACCTTTTGAAGTCTAAGTGCTGAAGAGAGCCGAAAAGGTCTAAAACATCGATTGTGTACTGCATTCAGTATCTTGTGCAGAAACTAAATGCTGTTACCTTCACTGTAACAATAATTTCCACTGTCTCTATCGCTGCAACGCTAAAGCTTTCACTCTTATATCCTACGGGATATTTTCTAGATATCTTGCAAATTCACAACGTATATCCTTAGCCCAAAATAGGGCTGTCACAACGATTGCGGCGTCAGTTTACTAACTGTGTACAGGCCGTTGTTCAAACGTCTCAAACACTGACGTCCCTGTACATACACTCGCTAACGTGATCTGTGGTTAATAATAGGGACTCACTCGCTAGTACCACCCAACACTAGACAGAATAACTACTTGCACTTGGTGACAAAATGGTTCAAATGGTTATGAGCACTATGGGACTTAACTTCTGAGGTAATCAGTCCCCTAGAACTTAGAACTGTTTAAACCTAACTAACCTAACGACATCACACACATCCATGCCCCAGGCAGAATTCGAATCTGCGACCGTAGCAGTCGCGCGGCTCCAGACTGTAGCGCCTAGAACCACTCGGCCACTCCGCGCGGCACTTGGTGACATTGTTTTAACCATTGTACTGAGAGGTATGCACTGTCTGGCAAGTCTCAATACTCTTCTAACAGAACTCAAGAATTTGTGGACAAACACTAACTTTCCAAATCTAAGTTCAATGTCTCCCTTGCAGTATACTTCTTTCTTCTGTTCACGAGGTCAAATGGTTCAAATGGTTCTGAGCACTATGGGACTTAACATCTGAGGTCATCAGTCCCCTAGAACTTAGAACTACTTAAACCTAACTAACCTAAGGACATAACACACATCCATGCCCGAGGCAGGATTCGAACCTGCGACCGTAGCAGTCGCGCGGCTCCAGACTGAAGCGCCTAGAACCTCTCGGCCACACCGGCCGGCTTCACGAGGTCCACGCAGACTCTAGCCTTACACTGTAATGCAGAATTTGTTGCATACAAAGTAGCCGCTAGACTTTTTATACATTTATTTTTTGTTTTCGTAGTCTTACTTTCTCGACTTTTTTACTTTCCTATCAGCCTTCTGTCAATTATGTAGTGACTCTTTTAGTATCCAATTGGATATGGTTAATAAAATACCAGGGGTCATAAAAACCAGAAAATTAAAAATTACAGTGATTCTTTTTATACACACTCATGTGTCTATTTACATGTATCACCTGACAAAACAAATTGTCCAAATTAAGACAGAGATGAAACGGGTAGCTGACAGTATAGTTACAAGTATAGTTACAAGCTGAGTGGTGTCACTCGTTCTTCGAGCAGCTGACAGCCAAGATGCTGCAACAATACAAACAGGAGCAACATTTCTTTCCGACGAAAAACAGAAGGAAGGAAGATTTGGTTGTAGCGTCCCATCGACGACAAGATACACTACTGGCCATCAAAATTGCTTCACCACGAAGATGACGTGCTACAGACGCGAAATTTAACCGACAGGAAGAAGATGCTGTGATATGCAAAAGATTAGCTTTTCACAGCATTCATACAAGGTTGGCGTCGGTGGCGACACCTAGAACGTGCTGACATGAGGAAAGTTTCCAACCGATTTCTCATACACAAACAGCAGTTGACCGGCATTGCCTGGTGAAATGTTGTTATGATGGCTCGTGTAAGGAGGAGAAATGCATACCATCACGTTTCCGACTTTGATAAAGGTCGGATTGTAGCCTATCGCGATTGCGGTTTATCGTATCGCGACACTGCTGGTCGCGTTGGTCGAGATCCAATGACTGTTAGCAGAATCTGGAATCGGTGGGTTCAGGAGGGTAATACGGAACGCCGTGCTGGATACTAACGGCCTCGTATCACTAGCAATCGAGATGACAGGGATCTTATCCGCATGGCTGTAACGTATCGTGCAGCCACGTCTTGATCCCTGAGTCAATAGATGGGGACGTTTGCAATACAACAACCATCTGCACGAACAGTTCGACGACGTTCGCAGAAGCACGATGGTGTACTCAACAACCAACCTGGATGCACGAATGGCAATCCAGATTCTGTTTACAGCATCATGATGGTCGCATTCGTGTTTGATGACATCGCGGTGAAGGCACATTGGAAGCGTGTATTCGTCATCGCCATAAGGGTGTATCACCCGGCGCGATTCTATGGGGTGCCATTGGTTACACGTCTCGGTCACCTCTTGTTCGCATTGACGGCACTTTGAACAGTGGACGTTACATTTCAGATGTGTTACGACCCGCCGCTCTACCCTTCATTCGATCCCTGCGAAACCCCACATATCAGCAGGATAGTGCACGACCGCATGTTGCAGGTCCTGTACGGGCCTTTCTGGATACAGAAGCACATTCTCCAGATCTCTCACCAATTGAAAACGTCTGGTCAATGGTGGCCAAGCAACTGGCTCGTCACAATACGCCAGTCACTACTCTTGATGAACTGTGGTATCGTGTTGAAACTGCATGGGCAGCTGTACCTGTACACGCCATCCAAGCTCTGTTTGACTCAATGCCCAGGCGTATCAACGCCGTTATTACGGCGAGAGGTGGTTATTCTGGGTACTGATTTCGCAGGATCTATGCACCCAAATTGCGTAAAAATGTAACCATATGTCAGTTCTAGTATAATATATTTGTCCAACGAATACCCGTTTATCATCTGCATTTCTTCTTGGTGTAGCAATTTTAATGGCCAGTAGTGTAGCAGGAAAGTGAGCACTCGGATTGGGAAAGGATGAGGAAGAATATTGTTCGTGCCCTTTCAAAGGAGCCAGCCTGGCATTCGCTTTAAGTGATTTAGAGAAACCACGGGAAGCCTAAATCTGGATGGCTGGACGGGATTTCAGCCACTGTTCTTCCGAATGCGAGTCCAGTGTCTTGAACAGTATACCACCTCACTCAGTATTTTTGTTTTCCGCTCGTGTGCTCGCGATGATTCATTGGCAATATACGCCCAAGTGTCTTCTGCGGCAAAATCACGATTATCTTCATTTATCATCGTGACATTTTCTCCTGTCAATTTAGTCTGGGATGTTAAAATGAACTCCTTCATTGAGTCAACCCACGTAAATCTGGTATGACAGTTTTCTGTGTGAACAAATATTGACATGATCATATGTGCGACTACCAAAAATCACTACATCTGTGTAAAACAATGAAATTCTGTCAATAAAGGCTTTCGAGGTTTTATAGTATTGATGTTTAGGTATAACAATTTCTGATTATAAAGGAATTTTCTCATGTACTTTCTGCATTTTGTCCACAGAGGAAATTACGTAACGAAAACTGTGGAACATTTTGAAAATTCTTTATTTCTCTAGATGACTGACGAATTATCATCAGATAGAAAGTCACACAGTTGTAAGAATAGATGCGAAGCCGAAATACTGGTAGATTTCCAACAGCCAGTCGTTATGCTGTACGCAACCATTCAGAAATGTGTGAATCAAAATGAAGGGCGCCAGACTACAATGCGAAATGTCGCTAAGAGTGACCAGTTTCCGATAAAACAGCGGATCACAGACAGAGCAAACGCAGCGCGTGTTTGTTTGTCCCTGCATTATCAACCTTCTCCACACTTCAGTTAACACAATCTGTTTGTTCTTCGTTTTCCCGTTCTATCTACCTCCTCTTCCATTGAAATTCTGAACGTCTAACAAAAATATATGCTTTGGTTTATATTGTATAGGCGTAATATTTATTTTTGGTGTGATATCATAGAAGGCAGATAACCCTGGTAAACATTTAATTTAGCTCAAGCGAACAAGCCTCTATGTAGGTTATAACAGGGTATAAAGAACCAATCAAATGTTGGAAGCCTAGAGTTCGTATATTTTGAATGTTACAATGGTGTACCCCCCACCCCTCCCTGCCAACAGATATACAGGGCAAAATCAGCATCAATAGAACAAATAAATATCTCATTGCAACAGAACTGCCATATCCAGTAAAGTAAGCATACTTACAGTGCAAAAGCAATACACTACGTAAATGATAAAAATACATATGAAGTCAAAGAGTAGTATAATTGTTTACATACTGAAACTGCAACGTCTAATCTACACATATAACTACATACATATTCCAAAAGCCGGCATACGGTATGTGGTGGAGGACACCCTGTGGCACTATTAGTTATTTCCTTTCCTGTTCCAGTCGCAAACAGAGGGAGGGAGAAACAACTGTCTGTATGCCTCTGTATGAGCCCTGATTTCTCGTACCTTATATTCGTGGTACTTACGCGAAATTTATGTTGGCGGCAGTAGTATCGTTATGCAGTCATCTCCAGATTCCGGTTTTCTAAATTGTCTTAATAATAATCCTCCAAAAAATGTCGCCTTCCCTCCAGGGATTCCCATTTCATTTCCTGAAGCATCTCCGTGACACTTGAGTGTTCGAACTTACCGGTAACAAATCTAGCACCAGCCTCTGAGTTGCATCAATGTCTATGTTTAATCAGACCTTATACGCATCGTAAACACTTGAGTAGTAGTCAAGAATATATCGCACTAGCGTCCTAGATGCGGTCTTCTTTACAGATGAACCACACTTTCCCAAAATTCGACTTCCCTGCACAGTTCTCAGATGTTCGTTCCATTTCATATCGTTTTGTAACGTTACGCACAGATATTTGAACGAAGTGACTGTATGAAGCAGGACACTAATAATGCTGTATGCAGAACATTAGGGTTTGTTTTACCTCCTCATCCCCATTAACTTTTCCCGCATTTAGTGCTAGTTGCCATTCACCACACCAACTATAAATTTTGTCTGGGACATCTTTTATCTTCCTATAATCAATAAACTTCGACAACTTCCCTTACACCATAGCATCATCAGCAAACAGCCGCAGATTACTGGCCACGCTGCTCGCCAGATCATAAAGTATATAGAAAATAATAGCAGTCCTCCCACGTTACCTTTGGGTACTCTTGACCATACCCTTGTCTCGTGTGAACACACGCCGTCGAGGACAACATACTTGGTTCTGCTACTTAACAAGTCTTCGAGCCACTCACATATCTGGGAACCTCTTCCATACGCTCATACCTTCATTAACAGTCTGTAGTGAGGCACTGTGTCAAGTGCTTTCTGGAAATCTATAAATATGTAATCTGCCTGTTGCCATTCGCCCTTAGTTCGTAGTATAACATGTTAAAAGGGCAAGCTGAGTTTCGCACGAGCTATGCTTCCTAAAACCGTGCTGATTCGTGGACTCGCGTCTCGGTCGCAAGAAAATTTTCTATGATCGGAGAATATGTTCAAGGATTCTGCAACAAACTGAAGTTAGGGATATTGGTCTGTAATTTTGCGGGTCCGTTCTTTTACCCTTCTTTATACATAGGAGTCACTGTCACTTGTGCTTATTTCCAGTCGCTTGGGGCTTTGCGCTGTGTGACAGATTCACGGTAAACGCAAGCTAAATAAGGCTCATAGTCACAGAGTACTCGTTGCAAAACCGAATTGAAATTCCATCCTATTTGTTTTCAAAACTTTGAGTTGTTTCTCTACTCCAAGGATGCTTATTACTACGTCGTCTATACGGTGGTCTTTTCGATGAGCAAACGACGGTATTTCCAGAATGAGATTTTCACTCTGCAGTGGAGTGTGCGCTGATATGAAACTTACTGGCAGATTAAAACTGTGTGCCGGACCGAGACTGGAACTCAGGACCTTTGCCTTTCGCGGGCAAGTGCCTTACCATTTTTTTTTCAGTATAGTTCGTTGCGTTTGGTCTGGGCGGACGTCACAAGACATCGGTTCAAGTTGATCGTTGATTCCTTGACTCAGTTTTTTTATTACAGAGAGCACGCAGCCCTCTGACCGAACACGCTGAGCTACCGTGCCGGCAACCAACTGAGCTACCCAAGCACGACTCACGCCCCGTCCTCACAGCTTTACTTCCACCAGTACCTCGTCTCCTGCCTTCCGAACTTTACAGAAGCTTTCCTGCGAACCTTGCAGGACTATCAGTCCTGAAAGAAAGGATATTACGGAGACGTGACTTAGCCACAGCCTGGGAGATGTTCGAGTCTTGGTCCGGCACATAGTTTTAATCTGCCAGGAAGTTTCAAACGACGGTACATTTGCACGATTCTCCCGCATGAAAAATTTTTAAACGCGAAATTTGAAGCTTCCAGGTTTGTTATGCAGTCTTCAACTGCCCTACCGGACTAGTCAACGAGTGACTGGATGGAAGCGGGTCCGAGATTTCTCGGCCAGATATTTTGCTAATGTATGATGGTGGTAGTTGCATGCTTCGCGCATGGGTCTTTTCACAGCCGCGCGAATCACTACCAGCCTTTACCTGTCGTCAATTGCGCTTTCTCTTGCACCGCTAGTGCTACAGCCCTTGCTTCCTCAGTATTTCTGGATCATTTTGCATGTGAATCCACATATATTTGAGGCAATTACAAGGTAAAATGTTCATAATATTTTCAGATTATGTGCGAATGACAGAATGAAAGTTCCATTTATTCATATGCACACAAATTTGACTTGACAGTCTTCGATCTACATCGCTTCTTCATACGAGGGTTGTTTGGAAGGTGAGTTCCGAGCGCTCACATGAGCTGCTGGCTATGAAGACAACGTTTTGGCATAGGCAAGGAGCCATTGATTGGCATAAAGCACAGGCGTCTGGCTCCCATGAAGAGAATATTGGAAAGTTGGTACAACGCTACGACAAATGACTAAGTTGGAGCGGTGACTATGTAGAGAAACGGGTGGAAGTTGAGGCAAAGTGTTGCAAATAGAAAATTTTTTTATTGTCGCAGAGGTTTCCATTTGACGACTAATAGGAACTTTTTTCCGGAGTAGCCCTCGTTTGTCGATTAAGCTGCTGCGGCTGAAAGAGCCGCAATGATTCGTACTGTTTAAAATTATTTTGTGTCCTCGATTTCACACGACCTGCTGAAGACCAGCCGCATCCATACTCTGTACTCAACAGACTGTTCATTCCGTTCAGCAGATCATGTAATTCTTCTTCACTTTCACTTAAGAAAGCAATATCATCAGCGAACCGTATCATTGAAATCCTTTCACCTTGAATTTTAATTCCACTCCTGAACCTTCGTTTTATTTCCATCATTGGTTTCTCGATGTACAGATTGAACAGTAGGGGCGAAAGGCTACATCCTTGTCTTACACCCTTTTTAATACGAGCACTTCGTTCTTGGTCGTCCACTCTAATTATTCCCTCTTGACAGTTGTACATATTGTATATGACCAGTCTCTCCCTGTAGCTTACCCCCACTTTTTTCAGAATTTCGAACATCTTGCACCATTTTACATTGTCGAACGCTTTTCCCAGGTCGACAAATCCTATGATCGTGTCTTGATTTTTCTTTAGTCTTGCGTCCATTATTAACCGCAACGTCAGAATTGACAGGAATGTAGCCACTCTAAATAATTGTTGGCAGCGGTAATCACAAGAATATACGGTAGCAAGAAGACCGGCTCCTGCCAACCATGTGATGCTACCGAGAGGGAAGACTATCGTGTTCGGCCTATGGCTGTGGCACATTGATATATCTGCAGGAGCGTCTGCAACAGAAACTGGGGCATCCTATGCCCTGATGTGTTACCTTTCGTGCGATGGTGTCATTTTGCCACTTTTCAACAGAACAATGTTCGTCCACACATTGTACATATCTGAGTGAACTGTCTGGCTGATGCTGAAATGTTCCTGTGACTGAGAAGATCACCGATTCTGTCCCCAATAGAGAATGTGTGGGGCCAGGTCGGACGCCAGCTCTGTCCCAGCGGCAGTATCCACGCTGTCAAGGAGCAGTTACAACGTTTGTGGACCAAGATGCCTCAAGAGAGAGAACGGCGACTTTACTATAGCCTTCCCAACCAAGCAGTGTACGAATCTAGGCCAGAGGCGGAGAAACGTCATACTGCTATTAGTCTCACATTTCAAGTTATTTCGAAATTTGACTCTATTTTGTAGTCACTAAAATAAAGTCACATACGCTCTCAATTCGAGAAGTTTCACTTCGTTTTTTCTCCTCTTGAGAGTACTTCACTTTTTTTGTCATCAGCGTATTTTGAGATGCTTGTCGTTGCTGAGTGAGAACGTTATACAAGGTGTCCCCCAAAAAAAAAAAAAAAAAAAAAAAAAAAAAAAAGCTGATCGGTTTTCAAGGAGGAACACATAAACCCATATCCGGAAAGGCACGGCTTGGATGCTGGAGAAGGACGAAGTCTGACAGTTTGTTCCAATTCGCATCTGAATACAGAAGGTACATAACACTTTAGCCATCTGTGTACTAAGGACGACGACTTGACCCTAATAATAATACAGCGCATGCTCTAAGTTCTGTAAGATGGCAAGAACTATGCCCCTTACATGAAGTCGTTAAAGATCACCGAACTCACGTTGAGTGAACAGTAGGGCTGAATAAAAATGACTGACAAGGCACAATGCATCTTGTAGAGAGTATAGTATGGACATATTGGAATAATTAATGTTGGGTGATGGTTTTAAAGTAATTCATGTGACATGAAAAGTTTGTGGAAACGCATTGATTTACTGGAGGCTAGTTTATCCCAAGGAAGTATTCAGAGTTGAGCGTGGCCGGGCTGGGAAGCGGCGAAGGGAAGCGACAATAGCCAGCTTAGGATGGCTCAGGCTCTGAGAAAACGGTAATGGGGCGCAGCCTCCAGCTGCCTTAAGATGA
The DNA here is from genome assembly GCF_023864275.1 of Schistocerca cancellata. Lineage (NCBI taxonomy): Eukaryota > Metazoa > Arthropoda > Insecta > Orthoptera > Acrididae > Schistocerca > Schistocerca cancellata. The sequence continues at coordinate 386,120,041 of NC_064626.1, read as the reverse complement.
GTGACAGTGAGGGGGGGGTGGTTGATCCCATGCTGGTGTACCGGGAAGCAGACAGAGAACTTGTACACCTGTTGATAAATGTCCGTCGCCCCATTTTCAGTGTAACATGCAAGAAAGCTGTGCAAAGCTACGGTGGAGCGGACAACAGAGGCCAAAATATGCATGTTCGTGACTATAGCAACTTCACGCTGAATTCATGGTCTGCAGAGTCTGAAGTAAATCAGGTGAAGAGCGACAGAATGAAATACACCGGCCTCTGAGGGAAGCATAGGACCAAGGAATTTGAAGTACTCTCCTGGGAGTCAGAATTCCGCAAAAATTGGTGTTTTGTGCAGATGATAACCTTGATGGGTGGCCTGGGAGGAGCTAAATAGCAGAAGTTGTGAGGAATGGAAATTTCGTGGGAATTTGTTCACTTCCCAGAGCAGGCACTGGTCGGCACTGGGAACCGATGCATAATTAACGCGACTTGCGCTGCAATTGGCGTAAGTGATTTTGCTGGAGGGGAAACCGAGGCGAAGAGTGGACTGGCAGAAGTCTCCATAGAAGTCTTCTGTTCCCACCTTGCCTTGCCTAGAGTGCGGACGTGGCGTTCTTTACTCAGCTTGCCTGAGAGAGAGAGAGCATCTATGCAGTTTAGGACTTAGTAAACGGAACGATTGAGCTTGGAGATAGAAAGTTTTGGTTCAGCTATGTACTGAGCAAGATAGCTAGGAGTGAATAGACGAGCGCAGCCTTGCAGCACCAAGAGGACGGCCGACGTCCGCACAACGACGCCGCCCCGCCACGCTGAATTCGGTGATATTGCGCCCGCTCCGGCTTGAGTTAGGCCACTGATTAATTTGTTAGATCACATCAGCAAAGTTTCCACAAGGGTTTCGTGGGCCGTGTATTGTAGAATTCTTCTCGCATTTCGCATTACGCATGGGTTAGTCGATAGAAATTACTTTTGATTTGTCGCACTTTACTCCACGCAATTTATTACCACTGCCTGTTAGGAGAGTCATGTAATGTGACGATTGAAGGTCGTGAGTTAAAATAGTGCTAATCGACTGCATCTGTTTTCAACCAAGTAGTTGAAATCCCAAGTCACTTTCTTAATTAATTTTATGTTCAACATTTGCATCTGATGTTCAATAGCTGAATATAACATCAATGTGCACCCATTTTTAATTAAAAGGGATCAATTCTGAATCAATTAACGTCAACACTGCCACCGAAGTTCAATCAAGAGTCACAGGGCCTTATTACTTTCTTTGTGTTATACGACATTGCGGCAGTTTTGCACTCTCTGTTGATCTGTTAGTCAATTACCTGGGGTCAACACACGCCAAAACCAGATAAGTGACAGGTGGGGTGCTACAGTTCCTCCATGGAGTCCTTGGGCGCATCCTACTCTGGACCTTGTGTGATCTTCCAGTGCAGTAATTTTGTTGAGAGCAGTGTGACTTTACCAGTACACAGCTGTGGAAATGACCGGCGAAGCGGATTGCAGTTGGAGAGCCACTGCAAGACTGTATGCGGAACGTTTTCCAAACATCACTCTACGTTCTCTCTCACCGAGAGACGCCTCAGAGAAGCTGGGAAGTTACACGTAGGTAGTTTCTGCCGGAGATGTGTCCATTGTACAATAAAGTAGCAACGCCTTGTGTTACAGTTTACTGGAAGACCTCTGGTAGGTGCCGAAACGTGATGCGGGACATCCACGCTCGGCTCGAACACTACACTTGGAGGAGGGCGTGCTGACGATGTTGGAAAAGGATCGAGACACCAGCCCCCGGCAGGTGGCACACGCGCTTCACACGAGTAAAAGTCCCGTAAGGTGTGTTTTCCATGAACACTGGCTCCACCCATACCATCTACAGAAAGTTCAGGCATTACAAGAGGAGGCCTACTCATGACGGGTACGACAACGCATCTCCAGCCACGATTCCCGAGCTTGGTGCTATTTACGGATGAATGCACGTTTACTAGAGAAGATGTATTAAACTTGCACAACGTGCATGTTTGGGTGGAAGAAAATCGCGTGCGCATGTTATTCAAAATCACCGACATAGGGTCGATATTAACATCTGGGGCGGGATAATTGGTGCCCATGTCACTGGATCATGTCTACCGACAAGCGGATCAACTGAACCGGTCTACTTCACATTTGTTACCTACCCTAGTAGATGTAATGCCACTAAATGTTTGGGTGGAGATGTGACTGCAACACAAAGGATCTCCAGCACACTTTGATGTTGATATGCGGAATCACATCGACGTCGCATAACACAATCTTTGGGTTGGTAGAGGTGGGCCAGCTCTACGGCCAGCACGGCTGCCGGATGTAACACCTCTATACTGTTCTCTGTGCTATAGTACGAAGAGTATAGTGTATGTCACACCTGTCACGTCAGCGGAGGGCTTTATATTGCCGCGCGGGATTAGCCGAGCGGTCTGAGGCGCTGCAGTCATGGACTGTGCGGCTGGTCCCGGCGGAGGTTCGAGTCCTCCCTCGGACATGGGTGTGTGTGTTTGTCCTTAGGATAATTTAGGTTAAGTAGCGTGTAAGCTTAGTGACTGATGACCTTAGCAGTTAAGTCCCATAAGATTTCATACACATTTGACTTTTTTTTTTTTTTGCTTTATTCCTCGAGTCTACGGAGCGACTGAAATACTTCAAAGATAGCCGCACTTATAGGCTCACGTGTGTGGGGCTCGACACAGTGATGCAGGCTCTGCGTTGACGTAGGAGGCACGCAGTTTGAAGCCCTTTTGCAATGTAGGTAGTGCGATGTGCTGCTCATGTTCGGTTTATTGACGTAATATGGAACGGACACCCATCTCAGACTTCGACCTCTTCAGCGTGCTGTGAGCTTCCGGATGTGGATTCCGATTTGAAAACCAATCTGTGTGCCTTCGTGCACAACATGCTAAGCGTTGTCGGTGCTTTTTGGGGACACGATGTACACTGAAAATGTTAGCGGGCCATTAGACCTTCTTTGAGGCTACCGCGGTTTTCCTTCCGTTTCTCTTGAACATTTATTATCCAGTATAGCGTACTGGTGTCTATAAAACAAAAATACTCAGGCTAATCATACATTTGAGAATATATTTCGCACCATCGTATCGGTGTTATCAGGCGACTCAGTCGAATGCCTTACGTAAATCTAAGAAAGAGGAATGAACCTGTTCGTTTGCATCTAGCGTTTATAAAATACCGTGTGTGAAAATAAGGATCCGTGTTTCACGCGACTGGCTTCTTTCCTTTTTTTCCTTTTTTCCCTCAAGTTGTTAATTTGTTAATGTAATCCCCTTTGCCTCAGAAGTTTAAATCACATATAATAACTTCAATTTGCCTTGAAAAGTCTTAATGAAACTTTGCCTTAGAAAAATGGAGTCATTGGTGTTAGGAACTGGTAAGATGTCACTTGTCTAGCGAGCACTATTTAACAGCGATTTAAATAAGACCTATAGTGTCACAGATGGCGGCAGATAGCTCAAAAGAGGATGGTAAATGTTCGACTTGAAACGTCGTATCGGGAATAGCGGAAGTATTTTCGAAGGCGTACGTGACGAGATGACTGAGCGATGCAATACCTGCATTCAAGTAAACAGTGAAAATTTCGAGCATCTTTTGTAAATGTGATCTGCTGTAAACGTAGAAGTCACAAAATTACTGTCTTCGCTGTAACCAAGGAAAAGCTGTTCTTATTTTGTCTTACTTTCCTTTTGTCCCTTCTGTTTTTGTTTATGGGCAGTATTTAGTAAACAAAGCGTAGGTTATTTGGAGATAACGACGCAATTCAGAAGCTTATACTCACTTGTGACGCAATAAGGTAAGTTTTTGTTGTACGGTACTTTGCAATAAAACTACGGAGACCGGCGACAAGTAAATAAATTAATGCATCAATGTAAAGAGAATTGTCTCACGCAGTGAAAAAGAATACTACGTTGTAGGGGCAAGACTTTAACCCTAAGCCCCACGTGCTAAAGGCGCGCACGTAGGCATTTTTTTTTTTAAATCTCATTTTGTTCTATTGTTCGTTGACTGTTCGTGGCGGGCGTCCGATGACACTCGTTCAGGTTGTTGGTTGATCCGTTCACTCAGTTTTTTATTACAGGGGGTAGCTAAACCCTCTGACCGAACAGTTCATTTTGTTCATTGTTGTTCGTTATATTTGATCGTAGCGGACGTCACATGACATCCGTGGAAGTTCGTTATTGATCCTTTCACTCAGTTTTTTTTACTACAGAGACGAGCGAGCTCTCTGACCGAACACGCTGAACTAGATTCGGAGCCACATCGATGTGAACATGATTTGGGGGGGGGGGGGGGGATGAGTTGCGACAGACCGACAACGTCAACCGCTGCGCGTGAGGCGGTGTACACCACCTAGTGACGTCAGACGTTCAACATTTGTCACCCACTTTTGAGGGTATTTCCCGACATTTGCCGCCGTATGTGTATGATATTAAATCACTTCTCTCAGCACAACTACGTCGCTTCGGTTTTCGAACGTTGGTAAGAATCACGCTGTATAACGTAATGAAAGGAGAAACAAGGATTTGGGAATGACGAGCCTCTGTACAGTGCTAGCCCTGCAGTAGCCTCGGACAGTGGTGCCGTAGCTTGAGCACTGCTACGGCCGCCTTTGACTAGGAGCCCGTGCGACTGCTCCAGGCAGAGACGTACCCGCCGTCCGGCTCTGGCCGCGGCGTACAATAATTAACTGGTTCAGGCACGGCGGCGGGAGCAAACAGCCAGCAGCCAGTGGTCGCTTATTAGTTTTATCTTGCGCCTAATGGAAAGCGTGTTTGCCCGGTCGGCCGCGGCCTTTGTCGGCGCCGCGTGTTCCCGGACAGGGCGCAGCCGAGTGCAAACACGGCGGCGAGCGCCGCGTCTCGAGCGCCAGCGCCGGCATTCCCGGCCCATTAGCGCTCCTCCGGGCCCAACACCGCCCTCTGCTGCGCCCGACACTTCCGGCGCCGCTGTCAGGTGGGCGTGCCGCGGTTCAGCCCCACGGTCGGGATATCCTCGGAGTCACTGTTGGAACGCCATCCGTATTCATCGCAGTATTTGCCAAGTTAGAAAACTTCTCATTCCTAGAGCTCCCCATGCTACACTAGGTATCTATACTACCATCAGAGAAATAGAATACCATAGAGAGGCGACACTGCGACCATAGTGAAGCAACCTGAACAGTCTTCCGTCATGTTTTGTGCTATTAAAACAAAGGAGAGTGGCACATGACAGAGTGTAACGTAATTTTTGCAAAGTGACTTAGAAAATCGAAACTACTAGGTAAATCATTTTTATGCAGTCGCCTTTTGCCATTCACTTCATACATAAATTCGGTTTTAAAATGTGAAGAACCGTGCGAGTGTATTCTGTCGGAAATCAATATTGCACGATTCGTCCAGCCGGCGTAGTGGAGACAAGGCCCCCTTTCAAACTTCGGGTCCTCATAATGCTGTGTTATATGAGTACGCAGCATCTCTTTGTCCGTCACCGCACTCACTCAACATTTGACCCTGATTACTTATACACCCTACTAGGCCTGGTAGAAACACTACACATGGCCAGCACCAATGCATTCTGGCAGCTATTCCATCCGTGACTCTAAACATTTACATACACGGGTACGCTGTGTATGTCAGTTAAGTTACGTTGACATGCAACATCTCTTCTGGGTGTTTTATTTTTTTCTGTCAGTGTGTATTATACGATCGGCGTTCAGTATGTAAAGCTACACAATTTTTTCTCGAAGCACGTTGCTTTTTAATCTGCCAGGAAGTTTCATATCAGCGCTCACTCCGCTGCAGAGTGAAACTCTCATTCAGCTTGGTTTTATTCAGGATTCCAATACACCACATTATTCCCCACTCTTTTGGCTACGAAACTCTATTTTTCAGGCCGGCCAGAGTGGCCGAGCGGTTCTAGGCGCTTCAGTCCGGAACCGCGCGACCGCTACGGTCGCAGGTTCGAATCCTGCCTCGGGCATGGATGTGTGTGCTGTCCTTAGGTTAGTTAGGTTTAAGTAGTTCTACGTTATAGGGGACTAATGACCTCAGATGTTAAGTCCCATAGTGCTCAGAGCCACTGGAACCATTTTTTTCTATTTTTCAACTTCATCTCTATTCACGGCGACAGCCTTACGCCACGTTACTGGAACGACCTATATACCCGCATGATACCACTCCACTGGTAGACGTTAGACCCATCGTCTTTCTGCATCAATAACATCCCCATCATCTACGTACCGCTTCCCGTGGAGTGCATCGTTCATTGCGCCAAACAGATGAAAGTCGCAAGGTACGAGTCCGGGCTGTGGATTGCGTGAGGAAGATCGGTCCAGTGATCTTTTGTGAGCTTCTCTCGTGTGCACAGACTGGTGTGAGGCCCTGCGGCGTCATGGAGAATGAGAAGTTCGTTATGGAGACGAATTCGTCAGAGTCGTTTTTTCTGTTTCCTGAGGGTAAAACAGAACACTTCAGAGTTTACTGTTGCACCGTGAGGGAGGACATCAAACGGAATAAATCCCTTCAGAGTTCCAGAAGACCGTCACCATGACCGGCTGAGGTTGCAGCTTTGAACTTTTCTTCGGAGAAGAGGTGGTGGGACGTCACTACACTGATTGCCGTTTTGTTTCCGGTTCAAAATGATGAACCCATGTCTGACCACCTGTGACGATGTTCGAGAAAAAAATTGCCACGATCAGCCTCTAAGCGCGCGATCAGTTCCGTACAGATGGTCTTTGGAGCTCTTTATGGCGAGGAAACCAGTGTGCATACACCTTTGAGTATCCCAGCGGGTGGACGAGTTGTAAGTAGGCTGTTTAGGTTTAAATATTGGTAACGCCACGTAGCGCTCTATATGAAAATCACTGGCTGTGCTGTGTCCAGTCTGTGGCTGGTTTGCACTGTTGGAATTTTTCTATTGTAGCTGGATGTGAACAGCACCTAGCGTTGCGCAGTTGGAGGTGAGCCGCCAGCAGTGGTGGATGTGGAGAGAGCGATGGCGGAGTTTTGAGAGCGGATGATCTGGACGTGGTTCCATCAGAGACAGTAAATTTGTAAGATTGGATGTCATGAACTGATATATATATATATTATGACTTTTGAACACTATTAAGGTAAATACATTGTTTGTTCTCTATCAAAATATTTCATTTGCTAACTATGCCTATCAGTAGTTGGTGCCTTCAGTAGTTAGAATCTTTTACTTAGCTGGCAGTATTGGCGCTCGCTGTATTGCAGTAGTTCGAGTAACGAAGATTTTTGTGAGTTAAGTGATTCATGAAAGGTATAGGTTATTGTTAGTCAGGGCCATTCTTTTGTAGGGATTTTTGAAAGTCAGATTGCGTTGCGCTAAAAATATTGTGTGTCAGTTTAGTGTTGATCAGAATAAGTAAAGAGAGTAATGTCTGAGTACGTTCAGTTCTGCTCAGCTGTTTGAAATCAAATAATGTAAGAGGTTTATAGGCACAGTAATTCATAAATTTTTCTAAGGGGACGTTTCAGAGTGTGTTATCACCACCAACAGAGACGTCCAATTGAGCAACGAGGTGTTTGATTGTGATCCTTCGATCACCTCCAATGAGAGTGTCCGCACGTTCCAAAATTGCCAGAGTCACAGCTGTGTGCAGCCAACCGGCACGCGGCAGATCTGACCAGTTTAAGCTACCTTGTTGCGACGATGACAGACGCCTCGCCCAACAACTCACAGTGCTTTTGTTCACTACCAAATCTCCGTAGACATTCTACACGTGCCTGTGAATATCTGCGATGGTCTGGTTTCCCCCCAAAATAAACTCAATGACAGCTCTCCGTTTGGTCGACACCGGAGCCAATGTCTTTCTGTTTCAACAACCTCCCCATCATACATGTACTTCTCCCCGCGGAGTGGAATCCTCGTTGGATCACACGGACATCGGTTTGAAAACTTCGTATAGCGCCATCTATCGGAACGTCATGAAACTATAGGCGCATTTTTTCAACCGAAACTGGCCGAGAGAAAAAAATGCATTAGTTATTCAACGCCCCTCGTAGTTTTCGCGCAGTCGTCATCTGAAACTCCAGAGGTACTTACTTTGTACATGTTGCTTATTACTTTTGCTGCGGAATAAAGACGTCCCCTTTTCCCAGAATATGAAAATTTAATGACATCAGATTTCCGTTAACTGGGCCGGTCGAAGTTATTTTACAACAGAAACGCAAGTCCGCGGCGCAGAGAGACTGCCAGGGCGCGAGACGTCCCGGCCAGACGAGACAAGTAGACAGGTAAGCAGAGAAGCAGAGTGTGCCGGTGGCTCAGCCGGGGCGCTGCAGGCGCACTCGGCGCTGTGCTGTGCCGATTGTTTGAACGGCTGATGGGCAGATAGCGGCGCTTTGGACAGGTGCTAAATTCATAAGCTCGATAAACAGTATCCGCCGCTAGATACGCCGGCAAACATTTTCTTTAGGAGGCACGCGCTCGCACACACACACACACACACACACACACACACACACACGGAATCAAATAGGCGCCCCGCGCCGGGGGCACGGCTCGGCGCAGCCGCGAACGGGAGAGCGAGTGTGAAAATATTTAGACAGATAGTGGTCCGCCTGTTGAATCACGCCCATTCAACTGTATCAACTTATTCCGCAGCACCGGGACCAATACGCTGTGTCCACACACAAATATTTAGGTACTCGGCGGCAAACACGCTCCTTATACAACAAATATATGCTCGGTCAATACGGGGAGCACCTTTTAAATGTTTCTTATCGCGAGGAATGCAAAACAGGTCTGCAGCCACTCGGAGTAAACGATGCAGGGCGTCGATTCGCGTCCGTGTACGACGGTGTCTGGGCAAATGTGTGGCGGTATGTCGCCGAGGAATTTACTCAGCAAACAGAGCAGATTCGAGCGGGCGCATTGTAGCTGACACTGCCTGCTCTCCCGTTATGCTTCTACATCTCTTCTGTGAAATTTAATCCGCCAGCTAAAACGTAACACCTAATTTACGACCCCACACTACCCGGGATATTTAGTTTTAATGCTATCTAAATACCCTTAGGAAACATCTTCTGTGGAGCCAGAATCACACGTAATTATCTTTAGTTATACAAACCTTAACTTTTTAACGTGTACTGATTGTCTTCAACATCACAGATATTATGAAGGGGTGTAAAACAAAAAAAAATTATGGATATGTGTCATTCGTAATATGTGAAACACGATAATCTTCTATTATGAGCTACCTACCACTCCTGCTTTCTTTGTAGTTCGTACAGAAATGTTATGATCTCATCATTTCCACTAACATGGCTTTAAGATATAGATACTAAACCTATATAAACGTAAGTGCTACCGTCTATCCCAGGCCTAACCAAACAACGGTCCGCGGGCGCCTGCACTCTATCCCCGTTCCCCCCTGAGCGAGTGGAGCCGAGGGTTGAGGGGAAGAGGAACACGAAGGCTGCAGAAGGACATCGCTGGAGCGGAGCAGTCGGCTTGTCAAATGCAAATCAGTTCGCTGACAACACTATTTGCATCAACCACAAAGACGATATAGTGAACTTGTTTTCTGACGGACCGCAGTGAATGCTCGCCTTAATGCAAGGGGAGGATCATTTGGTAACAGATATGGCAGACAGGATTGATACTATGAAGCTGAGTGAGTTCCTTCCAGTAATTAAAACATTTCATCATGAGTTCTCAAAGAGATCTGAAGACACTGCACGACCGAAGAAGGATTTCGATTTATTTGTAAACCATTCTCCCTCCTAATGTACACTGTTACTTCCAAGTTGATCTGATAGATGTACAGTGAAACACTCGGCTCTACGACCTGTTTGTCCATTTAAGGACTTTACATTACTTTTATAAGTGTTACCCCAAGAGTATCATCGACAGCACAGAGAAGCCGCTAAAGTTTGCTTCAGAACAAGTATGCAAATGTTTTTTTTTTCTTTCCTTTCCCGTGTTATGAAATTGACAAGTCCCACTAACATTAAGGTTTAACAGATTTTAATCTGTGTATCCACACAAATCAAAAAAAGTTTTGAACCATCCCAGTACCTACAACTCCTGAAGACAGACGTTTACTGTGGATATTGTATCACAGACACAGTCCATTTAACTTTTCAGAGAAGTCACTAAACCCGCTCAAAGATGTAAACAACCATGCATGAGCAGCGCCTATTAGATGGAGGCGCTCCGACAGCCGATCACTTCCAGTCATTCCTCCAGGTATGAGGTACAAGGCTCGTGTTGTCTGTAGTTCAACCATGCCTAGACGGTCAATACCACGGTTCTATCGTGTCCGCATTGTTACTTTGTGCTAGGAAGGGCTCTCAACAAGGGAAGTGTCCTCTCAACAAGCGAAGTGTTCAGGCGTCTCTGAGTGAACCAAAGCAATATTATTCGGACATGGAGGAGATATAGAGATACAGGAACGTTCGATGACATGCCTCGCTCATGCTGCCCAAGAGCTACTGCTGCAGTGGATGACCGCTACCTACGGATTATGGCTCGGAGGAACCCTGACAGCAACACCACCATGTTGAATAATGCTCTTCATGCGGTCACAGGACGTCGTGTTACGACTCAATCTGTGCGCAGTAGGCTGCATGATGCGAAATTTCATTCCCGATGTCTGTGGCGAGGCCTGTCTTTTCAACCAAGACACCATGCAGCGTGGTACAGATAGGCCCAACAGCATGCCGAATGGACCGCTCAGGATTGGCATCACGTTTTCTTCGCCGATGAGTGTCGCATATGCCTTCAACCAGGCTATCGTCGGAGACGTGTTCGGAGACATCCCGGTCAGGCTGAAAGCCTTAGATAAATTCGCCAGCGAGCGCAGCAAGGTGGAGATTCCTGCCGTCTTGTGGTGGCATTATGTGGGACCGACGTTCGCCGTTGGTGACCATGAAAGGCCCGTAACGGCTGTGCAATACGTGAATGCCATCCTCTGACCGATAGTCCAACCATATCGGCAGCATATTGGCGAGACATTCGTCTTCATGGACGAAAATTCGCGCCCCCATCGTGTACATCTTGTGAATGACTTCCTTCAGGTAACGACCATCGCTCGACTAGAGTGGCCAGCATGTTCTCCAGAAACGAACCCTAATGAACATTCCTGGGATAGACTGAAAAGGGCTGTTTATGGACGACGTGACCCACCAACCACTCTGAGGGATCTAAGCCGAATCGACGTTGAGGATTGGGTCAGTCTGGACCAACAGTGCCTTGATGAGCTTGTGGATAGTATGCCCCGACGAAAACAGACATGCATCAATGCAAGAGGACGTGCTACTGGGTATTAGAGGTGCCAGTGTGTACAACAATCTAGACCACTACCTCGGAAGGTCTCGCTGTATGGTGGTACAACATGCAATGTGTGGTTTTCATGAGCAATGAAAAGGGCAGAAATGATGTTTATGTTGATCTCTATTCCAGTTTTATGTGCACGTTCCGGAACTCTCTGAACGAAGGTGATGCAAAACTTTTTTGATGTGTGTATATGTGGTTTCACTGTACACGAACCATAGTTCCAGATATATTAAATATTCTAAAACTGAAATGTGTTTAGATGTATATATATTACAGCTTAATATTGAACCCCTGTCTGTAAAGCTTTTTATAGTTCTGCTCAACATATTAGCATTATCTAATGCTCTTATTTAATCAAGTAATAAAAGTTATTGCTTTGAGAGAAGAATAAGAAGTGAAGACATACGATTATCTTTTTTTATTTATCTATTCTTCCATTACATGTTGGTAGAACAATATTTAAGGCCGAATAACAAGTACACTGTTTTCGCTCTACAGTAGAACAAAAGCAGTTTACTTCTTATTCAACCTTCAATACACGTCATACACTCCTGCTTATAAAAATATCTTGCAATATTCGCCCGTTAGAAATAGTTGCATTGTGTTGCAGACACGTTTACCTAAACTTCCCGCGTCTGCAACCTTCGACATCTGTGTTACACACCGGCTCAAAATAGCGCAGTGGTGGGAGAAGCTGCGGTGCTGAGCATACTCGACTACGCGCTCACAGAGCACGAGCGCACTCCAGGAGCGAAAATCTTGTTCAGGCCTGATCTATAAGAATCTTACTGATTCATGCAGAATGTAGGGGCTGACACAGTTATATCTTTTCAAGCTCATTACTCAGTATTCCCCACTGATAATTATTTTTACAAGTCCAGAGAATAAGTAATATGTGAACCAATTTTGGTTGTAGTTGCTAATGCCGTTATTGAGTTCTGTTTACCTATGAAAATCAGGGTGAAAGGATATTAGTGACAAGATTCGCTGATGACATTGCTGTCTTCAGTGAAAGGAAGGAAGAACTGAAGGACCTGATGAATAAAATGCACAGTGTAATGAGGACGAAGTGTGGATTGAGAGTAAGCAGAAGAAAGACAAGAGTAATGACGAATGACAGGAATGAGATAACTGATAAATATAACACAGAAATTGAGGACCTTGAAGTAGATAAAGGGATGGAAATCTGCTACTTTGTGAAAAAAAGCCAAGACTAGCACAGGCAAATAGGGCACCTCTCGTCCAAAGAAGTCTAATGTATAAAACTTTGATCTCAATTTGAGGAAAAACATTCTGAGGATATATGAAGTGCAGTATTGTGTGGAAGTGAATCATTAACTGTAGTAAAAACTGGAAAAGAAGTGGATAGAAGGGTTTAAGATGATGTTCTGTAGAAGGAAGTTGAAAATTAAATTGTTTGTTACGACAGAAAATGAGGAAATCCTCTGCCAAGTCGGTGAGGAGAGGTGTATGTGGAAAACAGTGGGAAGAAGAAGGATCACGATGATAGCGTATGTGTTAAGACATGAAGGGAATAGCTTCCATGGTGTTTGAGGGATCTGTGGAGGATAAAGACTGCAGGGAAAAGAGATTGGAATACTTCCAATAAATCAATGAGGACTTTGGATGCAAGTGCTACTCTGAAATAAAGAGGCTGACTCAGCAGAGGTATTCCTGGCAGGCTGCGACACAACAGACAAAAGACGTATGACTCAATAAAGAGTCATCTTTATGAGTGGTACGTTTGCCTCATCTCACTGTTTCTTTTCTCTCAGATAGTAAGTTACTAGTGAACCACCGCCTGTGATGCCTCAAAAACTCTAAATCCCATGTATAAAACAACAAACAACTACAAAAGTCTGATTACTTTAAAAATAAGTAAACGTATTAAACATTTCAGTTCACGCATGTGAAATCTTTATTGTTGAAGTCACAGAAACTCAGTAATATTAGTTTTATTAATTTCGAATTATTCACCTACAAATTAATGCTCCCATTATCAAACACCGGTTGAGTGTACTCTGTGTTTCGCTCCGGTTTAATATAGACCTGTTTTTCTCGGATCTCAATGTTTATGACATCAAATCTCGTGGACTGTGTGTGATAAAATGATAAAATGTTGCAGATTCATTCAGTGCCATACGTGGACACTCTCTGCAAAATGTGTTGCGAGCAGAGTTAGAGAGTTAGTAGTAATGGGATAATTATTTAAAACATCATGCCTAACGCTGAAGTTTTACAGCGTGGAACAGAAAAAATGGAGTAAGCGATGCACTGTCATCCTTTCATTATTTTGTGTGTGTATGTCTGTGGGGAAGGGAGGGGGAGGGACTGTTCAGTGGAAAAGAAAAGGTTTGAAATTATGTGTAAGGTTTGTCGGAAATCGCTGAGTGCTCACAATCTCACATACTGGATTAAATAACTTTCCAGGTGCGTTCGGTGCTATATGTAGATACGGTTTGAAAATTGTGTTCTGTGACTCACTAAAAGAAAACCATCTAGGAGTTTGCCTAAACTGATCTAAGGAATACTCGGAAAATGTATAACAGAATACCTAAACAGAGATCTACTGCGAAATCTGTATATCAACTCGTCGATCGGCTGACGATTTACTCCTTCTAACGAAATCTTTAGTGTCGCAATAAGTCATGGACTCCCTGTCGTTATATATTTTTCAGAACAAACAAGTGACAGGTCGGAATTATGATACAGTTAGGTTGATAAGGAGGCATTGTAAGTAGGAGGAAGAAAATAACAGTGAGAAAGTAGTGTGTACAGTGCATTTACAAGTGCAACGCATTACAGCCACGTCCGTAACGTATACTCCTGCAGAGTAGCTAACCCACAACACAAGGAGCTGCTGCTGTTGGACGGAGCTACCGAACTTCCTCACACCTGCGTTTTATCCTACAACTCATTCGTTTAGCTGTGTTGTATTCTGCAGCTTTTCTCCCCTTTCTTTACAAGCGTCCAACCGTCCCGCCCTGAAGTGCTGCAAAACGGGGAGCGGGTTTTCCCGGAGTGTCATCCGCTTGTCTCATCGGGAAACCAGGTGTCATATTCGGTTTCTACTGTGTACGTCAGTTCTCAAGTTTTGCTTGAATAGTTTTAAACGCTTCAGGGTACTTTCGGAAACTAATTTGTCACCTCCCATAAATATCACTAGACGACTAACACATCTAAAGGTAAAATGTCATGGAGTGTTCTGACGCTGACAACACCTGAGTGTGAAGAACAGGAAGTTTTCTCTATGAGGGTGGGAAATGTTGGACAAAGATGCTTTTGACAATTGCATTAGTTTATACCGCTAACAGAAATTGCAAACGGTGAGAAACTTGTTTTGTATTTATTCAAATGGTTCAAATGGCTTTGAGCACTATGGGACTTAACATCTGAGGTCATCAGTCCCCTAGAACTTGAACTACTTACACCTAACTAACCTAAGAACATCACACACATCCATGCCCGAGGCAGGATTCGAACCTGTGACCGTAGCGGTCGCGCCGTTCCACACTGAAGCGCCTAGAACCGCTCGGCCACAACGGCCGGCTTTTGTATTTGTCTTGTCGTTAGTAGCACACATTCTTCGTACAAAGTACAATAAAGCAGGATCTGTGGATAAACGATGAAGCAAAACACTGAAACGGGGTGCTACGAAATGGCAAGATTTAACGATATCCTGCAAATTATTTGCTGCTAGAAAATGCTGCTGCCATTTTGGACGACAGGGAGTCCATGACTTACTGCGATACTAAAGATTTCGTTAGAAGGAGTAAATCGCCAGGTATATTAAAAGAACTTATTGAATTTTATTGTGTTTAAATGGCACAGTATGTATTTATGCTGCATTTGACCAACTATTCACTGCAACCAGAGCCGGTTTCAGTAATTTTCGTGTCTTCTGCGAAGGACATTAACGCGTTAACCTCGAGTTGTAAGAACACCAGATAGCGTAGATTTCACAATATCTCTGTGCATTTCTCTCTCTCTCTCTCTCTCTCTCTCTCTCTCTCTCTCTCTCTCTCTCTCTCTCTTCCTTTTTGTCTACAAGAATACCTGAAATATATACTAAAACAAGCAAATTATGCTCCAAAAATATGCTAATATGCACTTAAAATTAACGTACCAGAGCCGAAACCGAATAAAATTGGAAAAACAGGAATCTAAAAATTTAGTAGGAGTTTCTTACATTAAAATAATACTGAATGAATTCTGATTTTAGTTGTGTCTGATATAGTAAATTACTAACTTTTTCCAAATATTTCAGAAAGACCATTATCACATCTGTCAAAACAGTTTTTAAATTTGGAATAATCCCCTCTGTGCCTCATTGTGGTACAAAGTAGAACTTCCTTGTTGCAATGTCGCTTGCAAAATAATCCTCGAAGAGTACGACTGAAATCATGATGCCTGGTATAATGTTTCTCTTTAACTGACAAATTTAACAACGATTTTGAAACGTACTAAAAAAGTTTCGTGCAGTCTTTCATATAAACTGAGGGGCTTACAGATTACTACAGATATTGCAGTGGCTTTAACGACTGAGCGTTTCATCGTAATTTTTACTTCTTAAGAAGCAACAATGGCTGTCCCAACGCTTGTTTTTCAGAGTGTGTGAAACATTGATCGGTTTTTACATTCAACATAAGCAGCCGGTGAGATCTGTCGGTATTTTTATGCATTCTCATATTTTGTTTTCATGATCCTTTATCATTGACGACAACATGCTAGTAATATTTCACAACAGTTGAGAGCGAAGCCCGATTGATTTAGTAGTATCAACTTTTACATGCATCGCTATAACATGCAAAATTTGGCATATAATTTAACAGATTCTGTCTAACGAAAAATAAAATGGGGAAAAGCCTACTAAATTGTAAAAATATTATTTTAAAAATTACGTAAATCTTCACTTTTCTTGCTCTTTGAGTAGCGCAGCCTTTAACCAGTTTCTCGTTGTCGAACGAAAGTGCAGTCTGTATTTCCACGTCTATTATGCAAGACTTCTCAGCTACTCATTGGTCATTGAAGGTCTGAAGTAGTTTTTAATAGTCTTTAAACTGAAAAAAACTAGATTCTTCAGAAGTTACAGACATTGGCAGGCACAAAAACATTTTAACGCTAGTGTAGCATTTGGGAAAACGTTTTGCAAGTACATTTCGAAGAATACCGAAGTACTCCTAAACATGTGCTCGTAGTTTCCTGAAGCTTAGGGGACAACAGTTCCAATTCTTTTGCAAGATTTTGCGAATTTAGATCTCTTGTATGCATTTTATGGTCTCTTAAATCTTTTGCAAGACTTCTGCTTCCTTTGTTGAGAACGTATTTCTTTGTTGCCAAATTCTTAACATCAAAAATAACACTAAACAGTTACTGAGCTGCTGAACCCTTTCCTTAAAAGGCGTAATAGTCGTGTCTGCCACAAGATAAAAGAAGTTTACAGGAGGTTCTCTTCCCCGTACGAAGGGTTCATCTTTACTTTCGTAAGAAAACTGTCTTTTAATTATTGCAGATCTGATTTTGTTAACTCAGCAACATTTCCTACAGATGCTTCTTTTTTAGCCTTTTCAAAACCGTTTGCTCTATATTCTTCGTTAACACTAAGTGTTGATTTTATTAATTTTACTGTAGTGTCGATTCCTCTCCTTCTTTCTTAGCCTTTTCAAAACCGTTTGCTCTGTATTTTTTGATAACACTAAGTGTTGATTAAATTAATTTTACTATAGTGTCAATTCCTCTGCTTCTTTCTTAGCCTTTTCATAACCGTTTGCTCTGTATTCTTCGTTAACACTAAGTGTTAAATTTACTGCAGTGTCTAATTGCATACTGTCTTGATGAACTGCATTACTGACTCTGTTGACATCGCAATGGGCATTAAGCAATAGCACAGGACACAAGGAAAAATTAAATTTGAGATTTCGTTCAAGGGACTAAATATTTCACTGAAATACATTGGGTAATTTTTGCATGTGTTCTTTAACTCTGTTAACGCAAGCCCAATGTTATTAAGCTCAGATCTTACTACACAGACACTTTCAATCCCATCCTCTGATCTCTTATCACACAGCAACTTTGCGTGATTCTTGAGTGCTTCCCAGTGCTTCAAAGAGGAAGAAAATAATGTGAATAACCAAAATTATTTTCAAGATGATGGAAGCATGGAAAACAGTTACAGTTAAATGCTTTCTGGTCCCGCCATCCAGAGGAATTATGACATTTTTTCACTAATGCCTTGCGGACCTTCCTTAATTGCTATTATCCTTAAATCATCGTTTTTAATATACGTCCGGATGCCCGGATCGATAAAATCGACAGCCTGAACGCCGTTATGTTCCTCATATAATTTTATTTCATCTTGGAGATCTGGCCTGCTCCGGTTTCTTCCGCAGTAACGTTATTGTTGCCAACGGCCTTGCCGCTGTGGTAACTTCAGATCACGGAAGTTAAGCCCTGTCGGGCTTGGCTAGCACTTGGATGGGTGACCATCCGATCCGCCGAGCCCTGTTGGCGAGGGGGGTATACTTAGCCCTTGTGAGGAGCTACTTGATTGAGAAGTAGCGGCTCCGGTCTCGGAAACTGACATACGGCCGGCAGAGCGGTGTACTGACCACATGCCCCTCCATATGCGCATCCAGTGACGCTTGTGGGATAAGGATGACACGGCGGTCGGTCAGTACCCCTTGGGCCTTCATGGCCTGTTCGGGCGGAGTTTACGTTTTAACGTTATTGTTAGCTATTTCCGCTAGTGTCACATTTTTATCAACCACTAGTTCTTGCATGCACGTAACGTACGATTCTTCAGCATTATCAACTGCTGAAGCTTTAGTAACGCTGCGTTCTTTCATATCACTCTGTGCATTCGGCACCTGACAAGTATTGACGATCCCTTCTACACTCTACCATAAAACAAATAACAGGCTCCGATAGCAACAAATCCAGACCACAGAACTGCACATTTGACTGACCTGCTGAGCCAAGTTACGAGTAAAATTGGGGTCCTTTACTCGAGCGCGTCCGCCCGTGGACTAGCAGCGGAAATCCCAAACCGGTTTGTAGCCTACACGGTGCACTTTGTGTAGCGAGCAGGGTATACCTCTTATATGAATGCGTGGTTTCTGTTCTTTCGGACACGTCCGAATCTACCGACACCGCACATTCATATAATTGATGTGCCTAGCTGAGAAATGGATCCGCTTTCTTCAATGCGGATGCACGAATGATCCAACCTTATGTGGGATTCTCACAGTAGTGAACAGGTGGCGCTCGGTGGGAATGTGGATCGCCGTGAGGCCGTGAGGCGTGCCGTGCAGTTGCGATGACGCTGTGTCCCGGATGACGCAGTAGTTAACGCACCTGCCTGGCAAGCAGGAAATTCCGGGTTCAAATCCCCGTGCGGCACATATTTTCACTCCTCGCCGCTGATTCCGCGTAATGTCCCGCTGCAGCTGACAGTAGCTACCTGCCTTCAGTTTACATATAAGGTACAGTATACAGCAACGACGTCAAACGTCCTTAGTATTTCCGTGCAGGTCGGCGACCGACTGGGGCAGAAATGGAAATTCCTGTTTTCGTCGTTTCACTGGCAGAACGACTGCCACGGTATTCATCAAATCTGTATGGTTTCGGAAAAAAAATGGAATCAACAATGAAGGTGCTCTGGACAACTGGACTAACATGAACGGAGGGAGCCTCTTAACATTCTAAATTTAAAGAATTTGAGCTCGGGGCTCCTGCGGCTGCAATGAGTTTCAGTGATGTAAAGATAATTATCTGATCAATCACCACAGGTCATCCTTCCATAAGTTTGAGATGAAGACAAATAAATTTTATATTGGACGCTGAGATCATGTACTGCACAAACTCCACTACGTCAGTTCTTTAAGATAAATCTACGCGACGAGTATGTGCATTTCACCAACAAGTTAAAAAAGTTGCCCATTGTCAAAAGAACGTCCATAATACATATTACACTGCCACCGCTAACGTTTGCAAAGGACATAGTCCTTCTTGTCGGAAGACCTAGTGGAAGAAACAGTAAAAAATATACGACCAATGCTGTCTCTTTTTTCAAGAACAGACAACATACACTATCTGATCATCGGTATCCGGACACGCCGTTGTGATGCAGAGTTGTGCACTACATGTTACAAGAGGCGGACCCAACAGTATAAAAGGTATCTGGGAGCATCATGTTGTCAGCAGTCAGCAAAGAAGCAGTATCTGCAGAATGGCTCGGTCGTGAGAGGACAGTGACTTGGAACGTGGGATAGTCATTGGATGTCACCTGAGTAGCAAATCCATCAGGAATATTTTAACCCTTCTCTAGCTGCCCAACTCGATAGGTGATGAGGTGATTCTGAAGCTGAAACGCGAAAGAACAACTAAAGCTAAATCAAGATCAGGGAGACCTTCTGCACTGAAGCGCAGTGGCCGTTGAACACTGCGGAGACTGAGCGTATAAACTCGCATGTGGTGGCAGGAGTTCAGCTAGCACAATCAACTGTGCGTAAGGA
Source organism: Schistocerca cancellata (assembly GCF_023864275.1). Classification (NCBI taxonomy): domain Eukaryota; kingdom Metazoa; phylum Arthropoda; class Insecta; order Orthoptera; family Acrididae; genus Schistocerca; species Schistocerca cancellata. The sequence goes on along the minus strand of NC_064626.1, from coordinate 386,100,217 downwards.
GTCAAAAATAATGGGGTACAACGCTCGAGCATCTCCTCATAAGCCACACATACCTGTAGTTAACGTTTATCTATGCTGGAGATAGCGTAAAGAGAGACGCCAATAGACAACGGATGACTGGAAACGAGAGATTTGGAGTGATGAATCAGGATACATCATATGGCAGTCAGAAACGCTGGTGTTTGGGTTTGGCAAATTCCTGGAGAACGTTACCTGCCGTCAACGTGTCGCGCCAGCAGTGAAGTACGGCTTAGGTCGTTTTACGAAACAGGGTTGTTTTTCGTGGTTGGGGTGTTCCCCCCTTATTGCGCTTAAGAAGACTCTAAATATGGAAGGATATGAATACGTGTTACAGAATTGTGTACTGCGTGCAGTAGAAGAACAGTTCGGGGATGGTCACTGCTTGTATCAGGATGACAAAGCACCCTTTCATTAAGTGTCATCACTAAGGCAATCGTCTGTGGACGATAACGCCCCTGAAATGGACTGGCCTGCGCAGAGGCCGACCTGAACCCAATGGAACTCCAGAGCGCAGCGTCCAGCGTCACCACATCCTCTGGTTTCGGCTCTTCAGAAAGAATGGGCTGCCATTCATCCACAGACATTCAGACACCTCACTTAATGTGTTCCCAGCACAGTACAAGGCGTCATAATGGCGAATGGAAGATACACCCCATATTAACGTCCGCTAATAGTTCTAAGGGAAATGAACCTGCCATTCGTAGTCTCCGAGCTAACAATGCTATAGACCTTTTCGATATCTGTAGTGATGCCTACTTGATGAGGACTCCCAAACACCGAAATAATACCTAAAACTGGTCGAACCAGAGTCCTATATGACATTTCCTTTACAGGTGCATCGAATTTTATTGAGGTCTTCCATTAGCCTTCCCTAATATTGGTTTTACGTTATACTCCCATTTCATATCGCCTCTTATACGATTTGACGTGCTCAATCTGCTGACCACTGATTTAGTGATCAGATATTTACGGTTTTCTCTATTTGTTGTAGGCATTGTCGCACAACTTTCCCACATTTAAAATGAGCCGCCATTCACTATGCTAAGTGAAAATATTCTCCAAGTCTTCCTGCAACTCCTTACGTTCGCTCAACGTTTATACTTTCCTGTACACAAAGGCCTCGTCAGAGAACATCTCACAGTACTGCTGACCCAATCTGATAAGTCGTTTAGTGGACTGGAAATAGCACAGTCGTATTAAGATTACTTGTGATACACGCTGAATTACTTTCTTGATGGTTTCTTTTTTGTTTAGTAACTGTTGATCCTGAGATAACATCATGGTGGTTAAATCCTCTCCCATTACTATCACTCTCTGAAAGATCTAATCTGCTCATAGATCGGAGGTCTAATTATTTCTTTCGCGAGTCGGTTGGTGGGCTAACTATTTGAGGCAGTTGTCAGACCGTTTTCGGTATTACTTCACAATGTGTTTGACCTTACCGCTGATAGCGCATGCGCAATTTTTCCACCTGATTCTGAGCAGGTTTAAGTCACCACCTTCTACTACGAAGGGGCCTATAATTGAGGTATTTCACTGCTACTGAATAGAGTAAAATTTTTTTTTCATTTAATTCCATTTGCATAATTGAAAGGTTTCGGGCGCGAAGCCATCTTCAAATGCAACCTTTCCTATGACTGACGGGCTTTTTGTATCCACTCCTGTTCCTTTCGCACGAGAATGGGCTTCAATTTAACGTACATCAAGCACACGTGGCACTTATCGCAGTTGATGCAGTTTTTATGATTCCTCTTCAGTAACGAAATTTTGTGTTGAGAAACTCAATGACTTTGTACTAGCATCGGCATCATGGAGAGTAGGGATTTTCGTTCTGAATACATCAAACACCTGCACGTGCATAGTTACATAGGGAATCAGGTGTGGGGCCGCCGAAGTCGTTCACTTTGAATTCATCTTCTAACGATAAGACAGAAAAGGCTTACACAGGAAATGACTCAATGAGGGACTTTTGACATTTGCATCATCTACAGAAAGTGCCAAATTAGAAGCGTTAAGTATTCGTGCCCATAAAGAACTTGCGTACTCCAAACCGCTTCCTCGTGTCACAGAAAGGTTCGCATTTGAAAGTTATGTGATGTTATATCACATATTACTTACAGAGTAAAATTTACAAAGGAATTAACACTATAAGCCCACGTGTCAGTATGACCTCAGGGCTGCACTCATTCTTTCGGGTGTCTTAAAGCCGTTGTATCCTCTCCTGGGGCAAGCTGGCCCGCAACTGTTGTAACTATATGAAGATGGTATCTGTTCCTTCGGACCAATTATCTTCTCCAGTGCGGATGCACTCACATTGCACAAACTCTTACGGGAATCGGTAAATTGACTGCTGCGATTAATGAGTGCAGTGGGCAGGGGCAGTACAAATGTAGTGTGTGGACAGTAAGTTGGAAATGTGGGTCTCACGGGGAGCGTACCAGAGATAAGTTCCTGCAGTCGCACTATCGTCTGTGTCCTCGATGGGTCAGTCGGACAGAGCATCTGCCATGTAAGCAGGAGTCCCAGTCGGGGCACACGTTTTCAACTGTCCCCGCTGATATTTATCAACGCCTTAAGCAGCTAATGGTCTGGAATTCATTTTAATTTCACTGTTGTAACTGGCCGTCGATATCCAGGATATTGGCACTGGTTCTGTGTTGACGTCCGATCTGACTCCACAGATCGGGGGATCTCGCTGGCCACGGGAGTACATTACCATCACTCACACGATTCATAGAGACACGTCCTTGGATTAGGCGAGCACTATTCCGTTGAAAAGTGGCACCACAATATTCTCGCACTAGAGGTAACACACACAGACTCAGGATGTATGTGGCATACCCCTGTGCTGTCGGAGTTCCCTCAGTCTCTACCAGTCGTGACCGGAAGTCATAATCGATGCCTCTCCACAGCGTGACGCTAGGACACCTCCAGCCCTCTCCAAAACATAGGACAAATAGGACCTCTATACTCGCCGACGATCGTAGTGCAGTAGTGCCGTTCATCGATAAACACATTCATATAGCGTGACGCCATTGATCGCCAGTCCATGTTTCCGGGTCACGGCACCACTCCAAAAGCGGCTGCTGCTGCTGGTGCAAGATCATAGGTGTTGAATGACAGGCCTACAGAATGTTCCAGGGAGTCCTTTACTTGCTGTGGGATGGCTGGCGCAGATGTGAGAGGGTTACGATACGCCTGGCGCACAATGCGGCGATCCTTCCTTGTAGAGGTCACACTTGGTTGCCCGGAATCTTGGCGACGAGCGTGGCTGCCCTGACTTTCCCATGCAGTCCAACATCTGTCCACTGTCACAATCGAATGTCCCACAGATATGGATACTGCACGATCCAACCAGCCGACCAGTATAGGCGACCGCTCGATGAGGCTCCTCCCAAGCTGTGTCAGGTTGTGATAACGCTATCTTACTCGAGTACGCGGCAGTTCTGTGTCTTTCACAGCGACCACCCAGCAACTGACGCTGTTAACGCCTCTTACAGGCTGGCAGTTATTGAATTATATGAAAGAAAATCGTCGTAACTTCTGAACGGTTTGCGTTAGGATGTTCAAACTGCACGGTCGGTCGCGGGGCATGATGGGAATTGTATGGTTTGGTTTAGCGACGAAGCCCGCTTTCATTTGGATGGGGACGTCAATAAGCAAAACAGGCGCGTTTGGGGGACTGAGAATCCACATTTCGCGATCGAGGAGTCTCTTCACCCTCAGCGGGTACTGTTTGGTGAGCAATGTCCAGTCACGGAGTAATCGGTGCGATTTTCTTTGATGGCACGGTGACTACCGTACGGTACGTGAAGGTTTTGGAAGATGATTTCATCCTCATTATCCAAAGTAAGCCTCATTTCGACAATATGTGGTTCATGCAAGACGGAGCTCGACCTCATCGAAGCAGGAGAGTGATTGATGTCCTGGAAGAGCACTCTGGGGACCACATTCTGGGGGGGTCACTGGCATGGACCTCGATTGGCTTTCAACACATGCGAATTCTTTTTGTGCGGCTACGTTAAAAGGTGTACAGCGATAACCCCAAAACCATTGCTGGGCTGGAAACAGCCATTCAGGAGGTCATCGACAGCATCGATGTTCCAACACTTCAGGGGGTCATGCAAAATTTCGATATTCGTCTGCGCCGCCTCATCGCCACTTGTGTCAGGCATATCGAACATGTCATAACGTAAATCTGAATGTCTGTAGTGACGTTCATATGTTGAATGAAGCGTGTACACGCCCTAATTTGTAACTAATTTACGTTTTTTGTCATATAGTTCAATAATTGACACCCTTTATTTGCCATACCAGGCCTGGTAACAACACTAAACAGGAACACTAACGCGCTCTTGAGCCTTTTGACCTCTCATAGTGAATTAAAACTCTAATCATTCACTTACTGATCGAAAAAAATTGCTCGGAGCACTATGCGACTTAACTTCTAAGGTCATCAGTCGCCTAGAACTTAGAACTAATTAAACCTAACTAACCTAAGGACATCACACACATCCATGCCCGAGGCAGGATTCGAACCTGCGACCGAAGCGGTCATGCGGTTCCAGACTGAAGCGCCTAGAACCGCACGGCCACACCGGCCGACCACTGATCGATGGCGTGTTCGTGTACGAAGTTATATTGACATCCGTCATGTCTTCTGGGTGCTTAGCTTTTTCTGTTACACAGTGTAGTTAAACTACCATGAAATTTAGGTGACAGAAATAATTTGACCACTGTAATATCTTTAATTTCTTTGCAGTCTTTTAAACTCTGATTACTCTCGCTACTTTTAATTATGAAAAATTCATTTCATGTATATTTATTTAATCGTGTCTGAGATACATATGTAATTAATTAGTAGGCTACATATACTAGGTTACAAATACAACTAAATAATAGTTATACATTCATATATACATTCATGATCTTCACATATCGTAAGTCGTCATTATTGTCTATAGCAAGTGTTCGGCACATTTCACTGCAGCTTTGTTAGCCAACCATAGGGCTTGGAAAGTGCGTGGGGCCAGCAAGGATGGACATGTCAACAGGTGTATCATAGTTTGTTTTCCTCCGCACTGGTAGGACTCTTCTTTGGCGTATCCCAATTTGAACAGGTTATCCTTTGATCTTCCCATTTGACACCTAAATCTATTAAGGCTCTTCCTGACTCTCCATTCCAATTGTGATCCAGCAGGGAGTTTTTCTTTAATGTTCCAACTTTTCAGGCAGCCTGTATTCAATTTCTGTTTCCACATTGATTCTATGACTGTAGATTGACTTTCATTTAGCGGACGTTCCACTTTTTTGAAATCTTTCCTAGGTTTAAGTCTTGCCACCGCTGGCTGATGTGCGTACAGGGGATGTCTTCTATCTTCGCACTGCCTGCTTTGTTGCCGTCTAGTTCGTGGGGCGGCTATTCCAAAAGACATATAAAGGAGCTCATGGTTTGTAGGCTTCAGGCATTCCGTAATTAATCGACATGAGTCATTCAGTACTGCGTGTCTGCTCCTGGTAGCTGAGTGGTCAGTGCGACGGAATGTCATGCCTAACGACCCGGGTTCGATTGCTGGCTGGGACAGAGATTTTCTCCGCTCAGGGACTGTGTGATGTGTTGTCCTTATCATCATCCTTTCATCCCCATCGACACGCAAGTCACAGAAGTGGCGTCAACTCGAAAGACTCGCACCAGGCGAACGGTCTCGACGGGTGGCCCTAGCCACACGGCATTTCCATTTCCATTCAGTACTGCATCTAGCTTCTGAGCATCTTCTCCATACGGGGCATACATATTCAGCTGGAGCAAAACAGAATGTCATGGATGATGCAAGTAGAATTTCAGGATTTGCTCCCCAGTGTGAGTTGGACGTTTGCGGATTGTACCGTTCCGTGTGTTGACTTTCGCTCTAGTTTTTTCTACAATTTCTTGTAAGACAATGTTCGATCTAACGTGACTCCTAGATAAAATGGGTTTGTGCAGAGTTTAAGTTTGACTCATTTCCATTCCAACTGTAATTCCCTGTTTGCTTCTTATTGTTTAGAAGAAATAAACGAGTCTGCGTCTTTGCTGGACTCGGTCGAAGCTGGTTCCCATTGTAATTTTCAGTTAATACTTCTAAGGCACCTGTTAGGTTTCTCTCAATATGTTTGGTTGATGTGGATTTGCAGGCAATGGCTACATCATCAGCATAGGTGAAACTTCTTGTCGTTCGTCCAATTGGTTGGTCATTTGTATACAGTTTGAAAAGTAGAGGGGACGAAACACTACCTTGTGGGAGCCCACTCTTCTGGTTCCTCCAGCTACTTCTTTGCTCTTGAAATTACACATAGTGTCTTCTGTTAGAGATCAGTGACCTCACAACTTTAGTAAGATGATAGTTTCCCGTCATTTTGAAAATTTTTCGCAGGAGAATTTTGTGGTTTATCGTGTAACACTCAGAGTCAGTATATTTTATTTCGAACAGTAATTAGTCGACTCAGATTTGTAAATTACTTTTTAACAATGAGTGCACATTATTTAACAGTAAGCGACGTTTGTGTTAAGAAATCATACAATAAACATGTACTAATACATAACACTTATTGTGCCGTGTTTGTTACGGATTTCAGTAGCATAGGGATATTCCTTTCAACTTTTGGCAGCTGATGAAAAGTAGGAGGAGCAAAGAAAATACACATAAAGCGTAAGTGGAATAGCTGCTTTAACGCTGTTGCCCGGGTAGAAAACTACGCTGTTTTGATGGAGGAGACCTTCCTAAATTTGAGAAGAGCAATTCAGTTCTGAAAATAATTAGTATCGGCCCGAAGGGTAAAGTCTTTAGAAATAAAACCAAGTAAAATTAATAATGGCACATTTTAATAACATAGAGATACTTGATTAAGGAAGTGGTCGTCGCTACAAAAGTATGAACAGCAAACCAAATCCCTCGTCGTAATGGTTCAAGAGGAAACTAAGTAATTTAATTCGTCCGATGTAGAGTCTAAGCGATGAAAGAAGCGTAAAAGACTCACTGATATTTAAAAATAAAAGAGTTTTCGAGGCCGATTAATTATTAATTTTGCTACTACCCGTTTTGATGGTTCGCAGCATCATCTTCAGGTGGAGAAATGTATAGTTACATAGCTGGTGTCAGTGAAGAGAACAGATGCCTTTCCAAAGCTGCAGACAAAGCAAAGGCAGTGTATGATGCGTCTTTTTTCTTTTTAGGAAAAGCATTTTTGAAGTTAGAAAACATGACTGTTTGACAGTAAATTCTACTTGCGGAGACATCAGAGTCGTAAAAAGTTTGCATACTGTTACTTGTTGGATGTCTTCTTCACTGTACACTGTGTTTACACTGTCACATCGTGTTGTATTTGTTACGCATTCGGTTTCTAACACTGTATACTGGACACAAAAATAATTGAAACATGCAAGAGCAGGAGGTTGGTAATTCGTTACTCTGCATCATAAACGGTTATATACATAAATTCGTTTTTCTTTTGTTTTAAAAGGGTTAATGGGCTACAACAGAATATGGCCACGTACACATTTCTTTTACTGTGTTACATAGTTAGATATTCACAAATATAGTTTTCTTGTATTTTAAGAGAATGAGTGAACTACAACAGAACATCAAAATGTGCACAATTTGGTTATTACATTAAATGCTTCTATACAGAAGAGGTTACAACAGATCATGCATATACGCGGAGTTGAACTTACGTGGAAATGAATGGGAGTGATGAAATAAACTGCTGTACATTGAGCTGTAAATTATGAGAATGATTGAAGTTCTTTGTCAACGCTTTTGAGAAAGTTGGCTGAGCCTGTTTCATCAATGTAGTTGAGTAGACTTTCCCCAAGTTTCTTTCTATGTATGTAGATTTACAGCTCTTCATTTTGGCTTTACGATTCTACTGCCTCCGAAAGTACAATTTACTGTCACATATTCATGTTTTCCAACTTTAAAAGTGCCTTTTTATAAAAAAAAACTGTTTTTGTCAACAGAAAAAGACGCATCATAACCTACATTGTTCTTGCTCTCTTCCTGTGGAAAGACGCCTTTGCTCTTCACTAACACGAGCTATGTAAGTAAAGAAATCGCCATTTGAAAATGATGTGAATCATTTAAACGCATAGTGGCAAAATAAGTGACTAACGCAGAAATTGTTATATTTGTATTTATCAAAACAGTCGCAGCCCTCATAATGCCGTCAGTTATGGTCGAAATATTCACTGATATTTGCGAAACATATTTTTCAGGAAAATACAAATGATGAAAGCAACATAAAGCTCAACTAAATGCAGCGAGACAGTAAGCAAAGAAACGCCTTTCTTGAAACTGCATTCATGTTACAGCGTCTTTTTTAATAACGCTGATTTTTTGGAGGTATTTTAGAAACGTGTAACATGTGTATTATCTTACTTATTTTCTTATGGTAGTTATTTTCGCTAGGACAAACACTTGAGTAAGGAAAGTAGATCACGCGTGCGAGGGCGTGGTTGTCTGTGTGTGTGGTGTGTGTGTGTGTGTGTGTGTGTGTGTGTGTGTGTGGGCGTGTGTGTGTGTGTGTGTGTGTGTTCACAATATATTTGTTTGCTCCATTGATAACTGTTGTGAACGTTAAATTGTTTAAGTCGTCTGCAAAGAGAATTTTCTGAATTCTATGTGTGTCATCAAATTAAGCAGGAGAAAACCTTGTGTCTCCAACTCATAGGCTACTTTTTCGACTATAATTATTATCCCTTATTAATTTACAACTGCGCATTACAAACTTACGTCAGTGTGTATACAGATGTTTGAAATTCGCGCCAGTTGCATGACGACGTCTCAGTTGAAAATGCTAATGCATAGAGAAGCAAATAACTTCTAAGTGTTCACTTTATGGTACAATGAAGAACCAAAACGATCTGATCGCCTGCTTAATAGCATGCTAGTCCAGGTTTGGAACTCAGTGCAGCATTGATTCTGCGTGACACGGATTGGACAAGTCTTTAGCATGTTGCAAGAGGTATATGGCAGCATATGGCTACACAGAGATGACGCACTTACCGCAAATTGCGAGCCGGTGGTTTCTAAGCGCTAAGCTGCAGCCCGATTGCTTAGTTTGTCTCATGTCGGGCTAATTGAGGGGGAGGGGAGGGGGAGGGGAACATCTACGCGAGTTCACTGACATATCCCTCCAAGCCCCACAGAACGATTCTAGCTTTGTTATACTGTATCATGGAAGATGCCATCACCCTCAAGGGTGACGTCAGTAATGAAGGGATGTAGATGCTCGCAATAATGTTCAACAATTCCACAGCTGTCAAGGTACTTCCTTTAGTAGCCCAAGTTCCATGAAGGCCATAACATAACGCTGCCCTCATCGGTCTGCGTCCGTGTCACGGTGCATATTTCGACCAGCCATTAGTATGAATGATGACTTATCCAGACACAACGGGATTCATACGACCAGGAGTGACATTTCTATTCATCCACGGCTCATCTTGACGATCCTGTGACTACCGCAGTCGCAACTGACGACCTCATTGGGTCAACATGGGAGCACGTAGGGATCATCTGTTGCATAGCCCGTTGTTCGACAATCGGCACTGAATGATTCGTTCCGAAACACTTGCGGTCGCACCAGCTTAGCACTGTGTAATTAGGTCTGCCACAGATCGCCGCCTGCCCTGCTTTGTGCAGGGGGCAAGCTCAGCGTTCTATGTTGAGGCAGTCCAACACTCTGTCGCTTAGCCGTGCTTTCACCCTCCTACAGGTTTCCATAGACGCTCATGACAGTAGCAAATAAATAACCGACGAGCTTCGCTGTGTTCTATAATCGATGCTTGTTCCCAGGTACCGAGCGACAACAAACTACTCTTTTTCAGTGGATATCTGCATTTGTGTCCCGTGTCGTCTCTAAAGCTTTCCACATTTGTGTCTGCTTCGCATAAATACTTCAATTACTGCGTGACGTGCCTGCAAGGCCACTAGGTGACACTGAATATCGCAGTGGACAGCGGGCATAAAGTGTTGGTTTACCAATACATTTAAAGATTATTTCAGATCGTTAGAGGGAGAAAAGCGATGGCTATGTTCGCATGAACACTTAACTTGACGTCAAAAATAGCAGCTGTCAAATGACGACTCCACTGGTCGTACTACTGGGATGAGAATGGTAACGAAAAACCACCTAATTTGATTCCCTAGCACTCTAGCGAGGGTCTACCTTGGAAAGAAATATTCTAGAAACAGGTTACTCCGCTGACTGGTCTACGGACAGGCAACAAAGAAGAAACTTGAGTTTCTCGCGGGGTGTGCAACGTTGAAATAGCTTACGGGAATGCAGCCGGGTGACGTCGTCGACAACCTTCGACATTTCTACAGGCACAAATCCCGTTATTTTCAAGGCAAAACTGCAGTAAGCAAGTGCTGTGCAAGGGAATTCAAAACTTTAGATTTCACAGAAATTCTGGGAAAGTAACGCACACACACACACTATAAACACTAATGCCACCACACAACCAAAGATGACCGACGTCAGAGGTCATCAAAACTGAAAATTAACAACCAGCGGGTGAGGTGGCATTAACTCTGTCTCTCTGTTTTTAACAAGGGAGAGATCAGGATGCTACGCAGAATTTAAGTAAATACTCCCATCTCTATTTATAAGGTTATTTGCAGATTTAATTTCAGTTCCTTCCGTAATAGCATTATCTGGAAAGCTGGAAGTCATATCAGAATCTCCATGCTGTTATATTCCATATGATGACAGGCGCCTAGACAGCGCTTATTTGCTGAAGTTTTGCCTTCAAAATGACAGAGTGCGCTCGTGTCGAAATACCGGCTGTTGTCGACGACGTCGAAACGGACGAGCACAGAACATGAAACAAGCAAGTAATCCCATCAGCATAGGTACGGAAAGCAATTGTTGCCCCGATACGACGTATGAATGCATGCACAAGAGCGGTTCGACAGCAACTGGACGTGTTGTTGAGACCTGAGGTTCTCCCGGCGTTTACAACGTTCAAATAACTTAACGGGAATGCAGCCGGGTGACGTGGGCGACAAACGTCGGTATTTCGAAGGAGTGCACCCGGCAACACGTTGGCCTAGATCTTGTTCGTGAAAGAATCCATTACACTCGTCGACGGTTGCATTGTTTTTCCAAGGAGTTGTTTCAGCTTCATTTAATGGCTGCTTCAATAATTTCGGCCTTTTCTTGGCATTGGCTGAACGGTGCTTCTTGGTCACAGCCTGACTGTGAATTTCATTCTGTAACTGCCCGTCACTTTGCGAGGTTTGAACGTTTCCATGGCTCGGAGTCTAATATTATATCTCGGCGTTCTGTGATTAATCTCACGTAGAAAGCTTTGACGACGCAGCTTTACCCGGGCTAGGGAAAGATTTAAGGGGAGGTTTACTATCTTTTGGTTAAAAAAAAACGATTTTTTTTTTAAATTGCATTTTTGGATCCATAAAAGTGTTTAGAATCCACCCCTGAAACCGTTTTTCCGAATACGGAACGGAAATGTTTGTTATTCGCGGTTGAACAAAACAATGCACCTGCCTGAAATCGGCCTTTTTCACGCACCAGTTTTTTTCTTTCGAAGGACGAGTTATTGTACCGGTGCTTGCGAGGAAACACACAAGATTCAAATGAAAGTTTGAACGCGTGTGTTTGGAGGCTAGCCCCCAAGCATTTGCATTCTGGTGTGACGACTGTGGAGATTGCGACTTTCCTGGCAGTGAAAAGAAGGATAGTGAAATGAAGGGTATTCATCGCGCGGTATGGTAACTTCAAATCTACCGAACCGATTGGAGTGATTCTTTGTTTCCGACGAAGCTAACTAAATTGTCTAGGAGTTGTACCACTTTTATTCCGATCCAGCAACTATAAATATTTTTACTTGGCTGACTAAGTCGAAAAATCGATGAAAAAAACCTATTTTTTCAAATGGCAGCCATTTTGTTTCCTATGGTCCAAATAACTTAACCGAGGTACAACTCCTAACTTCGCTAACGTCAACTCAATTTTGATTTCAGACGAGCCGGGTGACCTGTGACATACCGCGCGTGGAGGTTTACATCGAAATTTTGTTTCGTTCCGACGGCACTCCCGCCTTTGCTCTTCGACATTTCCGGTCGAAAAAAATTCCAGTTTGTAGAGGAAATATCAATACACATTTTGGCCAAATTTGACATTGATATCTATAACATATCCCGAAAAAAAATTCTCAAAGAACATGCTTTTTTCGAGCCAAAGATAGTGAACCTCCCCTTAAATTTTGCACCGACTCCCAAGTGTGTACCAGAAGTTGATTTTACTAGTTCTGTTGAACAGGCTGTTTTTACACTACCTCCTGATGTTGCAAAGGGAGGCATGTCGTGTGCTGGCTCGGGTATGTCCACCCGAGAGTTAATATCGCAGCAGCTGACAGAGCTGCTTTAAATTCACATAGATCTGATACGGATGTTACTATTTTACCCGCGGACAAGAGCAATGCTATCGTTGTTTAGGACAAGCAGGATTAGTTCAAAATATGCAGTGTTTGATTCAGCGTATCGCAGTATCGGTGCTGACCCCACAAAAAGTGTTGGGAGCAAAACTTACAAAAAGTTCCTTATCGCTGGAGACTGTCAGGAGTCTTAATTCTCATTGTGCTGTTCCTCTTACGTTATAGGATCTCCCTAAGATCCACAAGGATCCAATTGTAACATTGGTATTCCAACACATCGAGTAGCCAAACACCTTGCTACTATATTGAGATCTATAGAAGGTCGGTGCGAGCAGCACATTAAGAACTCGGCGGATCTCTTACGTCCGTTAGTGAGAATGCGCTTGAATGACTCTGATATTCTAGTATATTTTGATGTGATCTCTCTCTTCACAGGAGTTCCTCTGGCTAATCCGTTACGGCTGATTAAGGTTAGGTTTGGAGCAGAATTAAAGAAGCTATTTCCACAATTGTTGACTTCCACTTACTTGTTATTCAATGATCAGTACTAAGAGCACACATGGAGTTGCGACGGGAAGCCCGTTGTCACCTACTATCGCCAATTTGTATACGGACGGTTTCGAGGGACGTGCCTTGGAGTCGAAGGCTTTGAAACCTGTGTGTTTTTTTCCCAGATATGTAGACGATTCTTTTGTTGTTTGGCCTCGTGGCAGTGAGAACTTAAAGGCATTTTTGTACACCTGAATTCTATCCACCCAAATGTTATTTTACCGGTGGAAGTGAAAAACAGTGGCGGTCTTCCTTTCTTTGATGTGTTGGTCAGGAGGAAGGTGGATGGTACGTTGGGACACGCCGTTGATAGGAATCCTTGCAGTCTGATAGCTTTCACCATCCAGCTCAACGTGAAGGGGTACTTCGTACTTTGGATCACAGGACCCTGAGAGTTTGTCAGTTGAGTTAGCCCATCTCGAAGTCAAATCTCGTCAGAGTGGTTGTAGCGAAAGATAGATCATATGTGCGTTGCACTATTGGCCAACTGTCCTCCAGGTGAGTGATGATAATACCGAGGTGGCAGCAAAGGCGTTTTTGCCTTAGGCAAGAAGCATTTCGGACAGGATTGATTGTATCTTACGGAAATATGATGTGAAGTGTATTTTTTGACCGCCATCTAAGATCAAGGTCCTTTTAGGTTCTGTAAAGCATGATCTTGGTTTGCGCAAGGCGGGTAGCTACCGTATTCCTTGCGGTTGTAGCACATCGTGAATTGGTCAGGCTATCACAACTGAGGAGGACTGGTGTATTGAACGTGAACGACACACACGCTTACAACAGCCGAGAAAATCCGCCACCGTACAACACTGTCTTGGTACCGGTTGTCCTACGGACTATAACAACACGGAGATTTTGGCATGCGCTTCCAGTTATTGAAGTAGTGTAATTGGAGAAGCCGTTGAAATTAAGTTAGCGAGTAACCTTATAAATAGAGAGTTTATGCTGTCTCACCCGTTGGTTATTAATTTCACCATCGATAACTCCTGACGTCGGTCATCGTTCGCTTGTGATGGCGTTGGTGTTTACATTGTGTGTGAGTGCTATCCTTCCGGAGTTTTTCTGAAAACCGAGGTCTCAAATTCGCTCGCACACCGCTTACTTGCTGCAGTTTTGTCTTGAAAATGGCAGGGCGCGCAACTGCCGAAATATGGGCGGTTGTCGACCTCGTTACACGTAAGTTATTTGAACAAAAAGTGTGCCGATCGTGGTTCGTGAATGCCGTGTCCTTTCGGGTCTCCCAAATTCAACAAGTTCGATTTTTTTTCTGTGAGGATATTGGTGTATTCCTGCCCTATCATAGTCTCTATGAAGTCTGGAAACGCATTGTGGATGGTTGTCAACGTATTCGGAACACGTCTGGAATTTTCGAACGTGTGCTGACATCGAAACCTACCCTCAACACGAAAGGTGCCGCTGTAGAGCACTTACTGTAATGTGTTTGTTCTCAAGTGTATAGGTGCAGACTATTAGGACTGTATGGATATTCGTACATTCAGTCGTAATACGTCATATTGTGCTTATACCATCTGAAACGCATTCCATTTAATTCCAACGGGTACTTTTGTTGTTGTTGCAACTTCAAGAAAATGAGTGTTTTTTTTTTTTTCACCAGATGCATTTCGCTTTATTGAGATAAAGCATCATCAGTAGTGATGATTTCCGCTTGGTTTCTCGCCTACATCAGGAATGCCGTCTGTTTGCACGTCTTTGGAGTTTTTCTACGTTAGACACTGATACTTGTAGTCTAGCTTTTAGTTTCTCTGCAGAACTATGCATTTGTCAGTTTTTACACGGCACACGTTTTCACATACCGCCGTTTTCTCTTAATTTTTATACTTCTAAGTCGTCAGAAATGCATACTTCTGCAGAGAAATTAAAAATTTAACTACAAATATCAGTGTCTAGCGAAGATGAACTCCCACGATATGCTAGCAGACGCATTTCCCGATGTAGGCGAGAAACTAGACGGAAATCACCACCACTGATGAGGTAAGTTTTACGTCAATAAAGCAAAACGCGTCTGGTGGAAGAAGAACGACAGAACGAAAATGCCCCCAGGAATTGTAAAGCAGCTACGGACAATATGACCACACCAATGAATAATCTGCATTCCATTTGAAGATGTCTTATATTTTTCCAATAAATTTAAGCGCTAAATTAGCATTCCCTGGTACTGATTTTACGTGGTCATTCCATTTCATATCGCTTCTTACTATTAACGCAAATAATTATACGATGTTCTGTGCTCGTGATAACCCTACAACGCGTTACTATCTGATTCTTTTCTTTGTTTTAGACACAGTACCTTGGAATAAAAACTTCCAGAAACAAAATACTCCGCCGACTGAGCTGCTGATCGACAGCAAAAGAATAAGATTCAAGTTCTGCTTTATACTGTATATTTTGCAAAATAAAAATTAAACTCAAATGCCCGTGAGTGATACCATACAAACAAAACTGTTAATATGTAGAAGCATGTAACTCTGTCAGTCGTAGTCGTTCTCAGTAGCGGTCGGTTCGTTTCTGCCTGTTTGGCCCCTGTCACATTCCACTGCAGAATCTATCGCTTTCCTAATTGCTTCCATTCTTACAGAAAACGTTCTACGCATTAGTCGTATCTGTAAAGTCGATTCTGTAACCGAGTGACAAAGAAAACTCTATCGAACGGCCAGATTAACAGTGAGCGGATGCTGAATGTCTCGCCAAGAGCAAATATAGCCGTCACTGAATCCTAACACAATTTTTGAAATATTCTTTTTTTTTTTGCCATAGTGAGGTCTCCATAATTTTCCCTTCTTGGCGCATATTTCACGGTATGACGCGTGACTGAGTGGAGTGCATATAGACGCTACATATTATTTAATAAAGCTAATGCTATATGTGATTACATAGTATCTGCCCAACTTCTCTTTTTTTCTTTATTGAGGCAGAATGACAATTGGTAGACGAGAAATAAAAGCTCCACGGCCTATTATACTCGTTTCGAGTTTTTATTGCAATCGATATGAGGAGATAAGTATTCGATCTGAGCCCAACCCATGTCGTTGAAGCAAAAGGTCAAATAAAAAAAAAAAAAGAAAGAAAGAAAGCCTTGAGCTGTAAGTCACAGGTTAAACAGAGAACAATTTAAATGTTGAGACTGTGTTTCTTTAATCAAGGAGATCAGATGTATCAAGACACGAAAGGGAACTTTAATTTCCGAAAATAGGCAGCGTTCTCCGAAATTCACCGTGAACGAGAAGAAGTCAAACAGACTGTGGCGACAATTCAGCTTTGTCAGTTACGGTTAGTGAAAGCTGTCGAGTGTCGCCTTACAGCTTTACGGGTGACGTGCATCGCGGAGCTGGCCCAGCCTAATAAGCGAAGGCGTCGGCAGTCGTGGCTGGGCAATGGGAGGGGGCGCGGGTCTGGAGTGGGGAGAGGCGGCGCGCGCGCATTGGCCGCCCCGGAAGCGGAAGCGAGGCGCCCGTGACAACGCCCCTCATCCCTCTCGCCGCTCCCCCACCACGCTCCAGATCGATAGCGGTGTTCAGCCATTGGGCTGGCTACGAACGGCGGCGGAGACTGCCGAGTGTCGCCGAAAGGTCGCAGAGGGCGCGCGCGCTGTTGCCACTCCTACTCCACCAACCAGGCGGGCACTTCAAAGGCGCAGCGCCTCGCCCTGTACGTCCGTACCGACTGCCTTCTCCCACTCCACACGACTTTTATTTTATCTTCTAATTTTATTCCGACTCCGACAGTTTTGCGCCAGACTCTCTTTCAGTATCTCCAAAATATATTTGTAAGAGTAACAGACGATTATCCATTTTGAAGTGGTTAGTTGAGATTATCCTTATTTTCAACAAATTCTGTCCAACCAAAATTACAAATTATCTAATGAGTGAGTTACTGGTTTACTGGGCCAATAGGCATCTCCATGGTTCATATCATCATCTTTTACATTCTTTTATAGTCTTACTGTTAGTGTATAGCACAGAAGCCTTTCTACAGAAAGAGGCCAAGTTTTCTCTGCACTAGCACCAAGAATGTAATTATATAACTCTCCACCTCAATGATGGTGTGAACCATCGAAACACGTAGGCCTACTTGTACAATAAACTTGTCACTGGCATAGAAAATATTTTATTTATATTTAATTATCAGTCGCAATCCCCATAATGCCATCCTTTATGGTCGAAACAATTATCTCATCGATATCACATTATCTCAAGACCCATCCACAAAATGACGGTAACTGCAGTTAACCTAAGCCACGTTTTGGTTTCCTAAATAACTTCATCGCAATAAAATTAGCTTTTTATGATAATGGCGCACATCCGTTGAGCTGGCGTTCTTTTTCGTTGGGACGTAAGCGCCGACCTCTTCTTCATCCTGAAGCACCAGCTCATATTCACTTTGAATTCTTCGCCGCCTCTGGTTGCAAAATTTCTCTTTAGCTCCAGCTTCTTCATTCTGATGGCTTTTCCAGTAATAGAGGAAATTGTTTGTTTAGATAAATTGAAACATCTGTTAGCAGAAACTGTCGTTGTTCAATCAGTTCTTCACGTGACGCCGTCTACAAAAATTGTCTTCTGTGGTAGCAAATCTTCTTCTTGTAGAATACTTCTTGGTAGTCGGCTTAATTCAACACCACAGCCTTAAAGTCGACAGTCAACGCGAAACAGTAATGAAGCATGATTGGTGGACCAACGTCATGGTTATGGCTTGCATTCATTGTCTTTCTTGATTTCTCGGTGATAATCTGAATGATGCGGTTGATTTTAGGTACGTTATTAATACAAAATGTAAATCACTGCATTGCAATGGCGGAAAATGTAATTAAATATAAATAAAAATCGGAATAACTACTGATTTTAACGTTCGTTGTATCCAAATACACAACTTAAAAATACGGACTTTACCTCTCTAAAGTCTTATTAGCGTATGTAGACATCCCCTGTTTCTCAACAACGAATTTCAGAAACGTCGTCGTTCTGTTGGTTGGCTGGTTTGTGGGATTAAAGGGACAAGACTGCAACGGTAATCGGTCCCCGTCGTTCTGTTGTCGTTTTGGTCTTCAGTCCAAAGACTGCATCGACATATTTCTCCACGCCATCTCATTTCAACCAGCTAGCCTTGGTGTTATTTTATAATTTTTGTGATCATACTTCCCTTCATTCACAAAGAAACTATACCTTGATGTCTCAGTATGTATCCTGTTAATCTATCCATTCTTATAGTAAGTTGACCAATCTTCAAGCCGCGCGGGGTAGCCGTGCGGTCTTGAGCGTCTTGTTACGATTCGCGCTGCTCCCCCCGTCGGAGGTTCGAGTCCTCCCTCGGGCGTGGGTGTGTGTGTTGTCCTTAGCATAAGTTAGTTTAAGTTAATTAAGTATGCGTAAGCCTAGGGACCGATGACCTCAGCAGTTTGGTCCCATAGTCCTCAATACAAATTTCCAATTTCAGTCTTCGCATTCTTTTGCAATATTACGTTTCGTAATCCTCTATTCTCTATTTACCTGGATTGTTTATGGTCCACGTTTCACTTTCATATGAGGCTACAAGCCAGGCAAATGCTTTTATAGAATACTTCCTAAAACATGCATTTATAATTGATGTCAAACTGATGTCAACATATTTGCCTTTTACAGAAGCGCTTTCCTGACTGTTAATTGCCTGCATTTCGTATGCTCCTTACTTCCGGCATCGTTAGTTACTTTGCCTCCGTAACATTGAGATTACTATTACTTTCAATGCCTCATTCAATGATCTAATGTCTCCAGCATCACATACTTTAATTTGACTACTTTCGATTGCCCTTGTTTTAATTTTTTCTTTTTTTTGTTTACCTATTAACTTACATCCTTTGCATCTGTGCCATCGTCAGTTAATTTGCTGCCCAAATAGTAGAGGCAGGCTTTTCACCCCTTCCTCCATTGTTTTCGGATCTTGTGTGGTTTTCAGTTGCTTGTGTCCCAGAAAGCAGCAAGACAGTAGAGTATTTTCTGCATGTTGTTATTCGTGTGGAACAGTTTCTGCTGTCACCTCTCCACACGGTCCGTTATTTCTTGAAACAGCCCGTATGCCGACGTGGGAGATTGATGATTCAGTTCAACCCATCTTCCTAATCTTTTACCATCTCTGACACAATTTGGCCTTACAGTTTGAAAGTATTTAATGATGGGAAATTGTGGAAAGTATCTAACAAAATGAAAATTATTTAATTTGGAAATTTCTAATGAAAATTACTTTGAACACTGACAGTATTAAATGAAACTAACCTTATCGCGGAAATGCTCACTCACAGTTACTATACATTACATGTCGAAGATCTATTCACATCTAATTTATTTCGCTGCACGCAATAGAGAAATCTCATTCCAAGTGAGTTCTGTAATTAGGCCCTGATAATGTCTTACCTGCAACGGACAGTCGGTTCTATTCTGTATCGGCGTAGCAGCCGATGCCAATGCTTTTGTGACAAAATAAGCTGAAAGAGGAAAGCGCTGCACTGCGTGCTATACATTACCGCTTGCCGAGAAAGACAACAGCCTATCCACTCCTCGTTCTGTTCATTTGCTAGCAATGCTCTAAGTACTCACTGCATGCAATATGTATTCAAAACGTATGTCATTTAAGAAAAGGAAGAAGATGATTATAAATGAAAAATAAAATGAAACTAGAACTTATTTAATTCTCTCAAAATTGCAAATATGACATTGAAACTCCTTTTTAAAATTTACTCAGTCTTCTTAGCCCCATCACCGACACCAAGCATTATCGAAGTATAAAACTACTACAAGTTTTTTTTAAATTATTAAATCAATGGAACGGGGTAACACTTTGAACATATGACTGATAAATCGTCTCCGTTACCTAACACTCGAAATCCTTGAACATCGGAAATCAACAAACTGCAGTAATCGGTAAATGCACTCAACAATCCGACAAATACCTTTTGGTTGCTGAGTCGTTTATACGTCAAAATCAAATTCCAAAAATCTTTCGTCGAATGATATTCAGTTCTTAGCTATTCTCCACTTTTCAAAATTTCTGATCTCTGAAAGGGAACTACTTTCCCTGGCCCAGAGTTCTTGAGCTAAGCCAACCGATCACCGTCTCATCTCGCGATTTCGGCCTACGATTCCATTCTCCAGCGACATCTCACACTGATTTGCGACAACACATTATCATTTCTTTTAAGATGACAGTGATCTCGTGTCAGTCATGTTTATGTACTTCATTTGCCTAATATCTATCATATTACGCAAATGAAATATGTAAATAAAGTTCAGACGATTATGCGTTGACTATAGTGGCTGAAGTTTGAGCACAATGAAATGGAGACAAAATCACTAAGTCTACATTTCAGATACGTTTGTACTAGCTAGGACAATACCAGTATCTCACACAGAAATCAGTGGCGGTTCGTAGCCACACATTCGCAGTTGTCGCTTCTGTTAACGCATCTGCGCCAGTTTCCTGCGTTTCTTTATGACACACCACGCACAGTTTAGCTTGAGTCTTATAATCTGTTACCGAGTTGTTCATCATTCTCTGCAGCAGCCGCCATTTGACATCTGACGCCGGATGAAGACCTCAGTCAGACTTTCGTTAGTGCAGCATATTGGCTATATGTTTTTTTACATATACTGCTCCTACATCCACATTTATATTTGGCCAGGCACCCTAAGGTGCAAGGCTGAAGATACCTGTGGCATATCTCTCTTCTCTGTCATTCCGTGCTCAATTCGCAGATGGTTTGTGGGAAGAAGGAATATCTTGAACCTCGGTATGAGCTGTAATTTCCGTTTTATCATCGTGATCATTTCGTGAGACGTATATGGGCGCAAGTAATCCGAAGGCGGTTCGGAAAGTAGGGGTCGATCGGTAACGAACTGGAAACCACAGTGGCAATCCGATGAAGCTTTGCACAGATGCGTTGGGCAGTGTCTGTAGTGTGGCCGTAGGTAGCGTCTCGTCGCTCTTTCCAGTTTTGAGCGTACAGTGATCTCTTAAGGATGCCCAGAAAACGGTGTCTCCCACCAGGTACGGGTGGGTGCCTGCCGAGACATTTCACCTGATTTCATGCAACCCGACATAACATAACTGTCATACGTTTCAATCTTCGTGACAGTTCTCGGCTGCACACTGCAGGGGCAATGAGGAAGCTCCTGCAGCGTTTTCGATGGTGAAACGCGTACGTTTCATAGGCAGCGATGGCGAGCCGCAGAATCTCTGACCAGAGAGCATGTAGTCAGTTGAGTTGCGAGTTAACAGTTCGAGAGTACTAGCGCATGCGAGATGAAGTAGTCTGTGTTAATAGCACGCGAGAGACAGTCGGTGTTGTGTTAGGAGTCGGCGGGCGCCGACATGGCTTTCTGGTCAAGATTCAGGACGAGGTATATTGTTAAATAAGGTAATGAAGCAGCATTGCGCTCATCTGATAATGTAATGGATCTTAAGTGTAATTAATTTGTTCAAGAATCGCCCCAATAATAATTTTGTTTTCAAACCAAGCATTTTAACAAAACAAACATTTTATTGAAAGATAATTTCCCATGCATTTCCTTTGCTTTTCCTCCAACAATCAATTTATCACGCTGGTTATTGTACAGGGCCTAAGGTTAGCGCAGCTGGCCTTATAAAATTTATCAGGTTTAGCATAACGTTAGTTTCGTGGGGACTTAACATTTTTGCACATTTTCATTATCATAGACTTTTCTTTTATTTCTGCTGGGAGGCTACGTTTAACACGATTCCCATTAACATTTAACTATTGTCCTTGTTCAAAATTTTCTCTGGGAGGTTACACTTAGCACGATTATAATTGTCATTTCAAATTATTGTCATTGTTCAAAATTTTCTCTGGGAGGTTACACTATTGTCTTTTTTTCTCTTACATTTTTGTGGGGAGGTTACAATGGAAAGTGTTTGATCACCCACCATACAGCCAGCACTTGGTTCGCTCTGATGTTCATCTCTGCTCACATGGACCAGTGACTATGAAAACAGCATTTTCGCACGTTTAAGAAGCTGCAGTCCAGTGTAGAACATTGTCGGAAAGCACAGGAGGCTGCCTTCTGTGACCAGCGTATTGGAACGTTGGTACAACGCTACGACAGGTGTCTAAGTCGGAGTGGCGACTACGTAGAGAAGTATCTGGAAGGTGTAGCTAAATGCTGCAAATAAAACAGTTTTGATTTTAGCCGTGATTTCCAATTCGCGACCTATCGTTCCTTACTTTCCGAATAGCCCTCGTACGTCGTCCGACTTTCTTGGAATGTACGCTGCCGAAACATCATCAGAAAAACTCTCTGTGTTGCAGAACGCCTTTTCTGTAGCATCTGCCTCTGAAATTCGTTGGCGTCTCCGTAACGCTCTCGTGCAGGCTAAACAAAGCCATGACGAAACGCGCTGCTCTTTTTTTCATATTCTCTCTCTCTTTCATTAATTCAAGCTAGCAAGGCTCCCACACCGATGAGCAATACTCGAGAATCGGCATATCAATTCATTTGTAAGCCACTTATTTCGCAGATGAATTATATTTCCTTAAGACTCTCCCAATAAATGCCAGCCTGGCATCGGGTTTTCCTAAAGCTTATTGTATAGTTACTCTAACCATTATCTGTTACTGGATCACTCCGCGCAGTTACCCCTAGGTATTTTATAGTACTTTCCACATGTTTGCTGCCAGTAGAGCAATCGAACAGTACATGATCTTATTTACGCACAATACATTAAAATTAATTACGCTTAGGATCAACTGACATCGGTGGAACAATCGTCTCCTTGGGTCTTCCTCCATTTCGCTACGTTCTTCTGGGGTTCCAGCCTTCTTACAAACATCATTTGTGAACTTCGTGGGGGATCCGGCGTTATTGTCTATACGCAGGATGTAACGGGTATAGGAGCAGAAATTTTTATTGATGACTGAGGACTGTGTACTGAACAATAATACTTCAATATTTACGTCATTTGTAGACAAACAATTATGGCTATTACAAGTCCTATGTTTTTAGGTTGGTTAGTACCTCCAAGTATGTGTGGCAAGAGCAAGCCATTGAAGTTTAGTCTCCCTTGGACAACCGGTCAGGTGTTGAATTGTGGATGGCGTAGACGCAAAATTGTTAGTCTACACTGACAGGCGTATTCCACCTACATGTGGAGTTACGACTATGCAGAAAATAGCAGTTCATAAAATTTGTGACGTGATTGTGGAAATACTATTCGACAGAGAGAAAAACATAATACACACACACACACACACACTGCGAAAAATAACAGCCCTACAACACTGCCTTGACGTGCTCTCAAAATTGCCTTCTCATGTGTGAATGCTTTATGATGCAGCGCTTAAGATACTGCCCCCGTTTTCGTGAGAAATGGAGTTGCAAGGCTCCTCCGACATTCCAAATTTCGACTTTCTCTCCGAAACGTTCGTGTTTCCAGAAAAAGACGACAACCGATCTTGTCCGGGAGCAAATTTAAGACTGGATTTCAGCTCCCCTTCTCCTTAATGCGGATCCAGCCCCTGAGCCATAGCATAATCCTTCGTGAATAGTGGCAGTAGTAGTAGTAGTAGTAGTAGTAACTTTATTCATCCGTAGTAGATCTCTTTTTACCAGGATGTAGGACATGTCAAAGTATTTACAAGTTCAGATCAATTTAAAATAAGCTAATTCGTATACACATATATTTATAGAATTCTAGTTAGAGACAATCATTAGATTTATTCCTGGTATACAATACTTTTCTTACAAATAACTTATTAATTTCTAATGTAATGCCACACTGTTCACTCATATCTCACTTTCAGTCACTGCAGACACTATACACACATTGTTTCATAACACTTCGCACACTACACACACACACACACACACACACACACACACACACACACACGTGTGTGGCTTTTAAAACTGTCAGTTCTGGCCCGAGTCAATTCACTCTACGAACTTCACTTGCGTACTACTTAAAAAGCGGCAGAGTTCCTTATTTAGCTATAAATTTATTTGAGAAGGGAGTATATTAGAAAGAGCTGTTTTAACGAAGTTTTTAGGTCGAAAGAGAGGGGGAGAAGCAATCATTCCAGGCGAAGAGGTGTTAAATGGAAACTTTTTTTTGCCCAGAGGACAAGGCATAGACTTGGTAATGCGGAAAGAATCGATAGCTGGGGTTCATTTTGACGTTCCGCTTCCACCGGTGTAATTCTACAATTAAAACGACAGAGTGCGGCGACGAGAAAGAAAAAAATGTAAATGGAGAACTGATTAATTTGGAATTAGCGCCGAAGTTGTAGCGAGCGACAAGTCCCGCCGTGCCGCTCCGTCAAAGACTTCATTAGGCAGCAGGACGGGTAATCAGGACACAGCCCTTCCTGTGCTCCGTTCTGCGCGCACCCTAGCGAGGGCCGGGACGCCAATCCCTCCGACCCTTCCTACTCTCGCAGCCCATGTGTTACGCCATTCATACTCGCTTTCTATTTAGCACATTCTTATCTTTGTTTGCTGTCTTCGTCTTCATCGGCATTTTCATCTGCTTCACGTCTCTTACTTGTTCCTCGACGTGCTATAGATGTTCCCAGTCTCCTATTGTTCGGCAAATACCACAGGCTCGCCTGACGAGCCTGAATCCTCAGATGTTATGTTGTGAAATCGTCATCACTCTGAAGGGTGAAACTTCCGTGCAGATTAAAACAGTATCCAGGACCTGGAATCTTGGGAAAGGTCACAGATTCGAGCCCCCGTCCGGACCATAGTTTTAATCTACACGGAAGTTTCAAATTAGTACACACCCCACTACAGATTGAAAATTCATTCTGGAATCTAAAGATTGGTTTGAACTGCGCAGTGCTTTTACTAAGCGCAGTGTTATTGGAAGTGGTACGCCGTTGTCTTCCTCCGACGAATGCAGCGACTTTCTCCCCTTCAGGGGGACCTACAGTTTAACGTGGGCTCTGAACCACGGAGCAACTCGGCATTTTTCACGTCAACGAATATTGCCAGAGGGGATAGAAGTGATATAAGTCACAGATAAAAATCCTAGGAGTGATTGACTATCGAAGCCGTGCCCTTTGAATTCGTAATTTGTAACTTTACCACTCTGCCACCTAGCGTCACAAACATGTGGGCATCGATTAATTATCTGAAAGAATTAGTGTCAAGGTGTGGGAAAGTGTTCAGATAACTAATTTCTTGGATAACCAATAGTTCATGAAAACATATCGTTCGAGTGCTCATAGGAATATGAAACAAAGAAACATTGAATAGAACACCAAACTGCACATAAGTCAAAATATATCAATTTATATAATAGTTAAAGTGTTTTATTTATTTCTTATCATTTCCTGATACACAATCATTTCACAGATTAACCGTTTATACCATCTCAAACGGCCATCTTCAGATCTGAAAATAAATATGACAATTAAAACTTTTATATGTCACATGCAAAATGCAATTAGCCTACTATTATAAAGTATAAAGGTAATCAAATTCTCATTCCCTGTTGCTGTAGAGGAGAACCATGTCTTGTCACTAGAGTAAAAGTGTTCTGTTACATTTTATATAGCAGAAAAGAAAAAAAATAAAGTAAAAATTTTTCCACTATAATATTTACACTGTAAAAGGAAATAAGAAATATTTTTCTAACAACAAAGTAATGGATTTTAAATAAAATTTATGTCTTCCACATTTTAACGAAACAGTTTAACATACACAACATGTTTTTACCTCTTTTGTAACCACCATCAAATGTCGACAGTGGATAAAATTTTTCTATTACTTTTGCTTTTAGATTCTGGTACACCAAATGTATTAGAATACTAATAGGTGACAGCGCATGGTTTTCCTGTGCAGCAAGTTGGTATGGGAATTTTATTATCTCATTTTTTTTTAATACTAAATGTATTTTTCAACATTTGACATGTAGAAGAATTAATTTTAATTGTTGAATTTATTTCTGAAGATGACTGTTGGAAACGCTCCAAACTGTTAATTTGTAAAGATAATTATAACTGCGTCGGAAAACTGAAAAAAATTAACTATTGTATTTTGTATCACACTTCTTACAGCCAACATAGCTAAATTACTAAATAGCCTAATTTGAAAAGTTCGACATTGTCATTAAAGTAGACCTACTGTTTATGGAAGGAAGCCAAAATTTTGTTTTTACTATAGAGTTAAAATTCGCAAACATGTACAACTCTCATCTACATCTAAATCTCGCAGACATCTACACCTGTGTGTACATCTACATCTGCATCTACGACATTTTATTGGCATAAATTGGACAGCATCACATTCTTCTTGTTGTTTTGGCACTTTGTAGCCGTCTGAAGGTTGTGAAAAGCGTCCTCAGTGGCTGGTCCTTTCTCAGCACGGTCGCTGTTGCTAGCCTCTTTCTCGTCGTCTCAAGGGACTTGGTCGTTGGTGGCACTGGCAGTTAATTCATCGGTTATCAGTACGTGATACCCAAGTTCATTAACATCACATTCCAACGAATCATGATTGTCTTCCTTATCACATTCGATAAATCCTAAAATCATAAGTTTCTAAAAACAGCAAGTTCGCGAAACAAATTGGCTACCGAGCGGGGTAGCGCAGTTGCTATAACACTGGACTCACATTCAAGAGGACGACGAATTCGCGTCTAGATTTCCAGATTTAGGTTTTCGGTGATTTCCCTAAATCGCTCATGGCAAATTCCGATATAGTTTCTTTGAAACAGCATGCCCGCTTTCCTTCTCCATGTTTTCCTAGTTAGAGCTTGTGCTCCGTCTCTAATGACGAAGGGAGGTTAAACAATAATCTCCCCCTCCTCCGCAAACTGGCTGTTTGGTGGCTCTTCAGTTCTACACCATGTGACAGTCAGACGTGTGTTTACGTATACACACAGGGTGGTCGGAAATTCCCGTTACAAACTTCTAGGACATGTAGAGGGTAGTGAGTACATAACATTTTTAATAGGAAACCATGTCCGGAAACGTATCGCTTCCGTTCTACGACACTTTCAATGCAGATGATTATCTCATCCACACCTACGTGAGGAATGTACTTAGGCGTGACCCAGTACATAGCTGAAATCCATTTGAAAAGAATACTTACTCGTTCCGTTATTAATTACGCATTTGCATTACAACTTACACCTTATGGTTTACATTAGTCGACAACAACAAGAACCCAGCATCTATGGCACCAACCGCAACGTACCGATGCATTACAACAGCGGCTCGATGTGGCGACCACCAACGTTGTTACACACATTGTACGTCGGAAGCATGTTCTGGTACACTCTCTCCATCCCACCCGGTGTCTCTTCAATATCTTGTACAGCGGCCAGAACTCGTGCCAGCAGATCTTCCTCTGTCTCTACAAGCGTCTCATAAATTAGGCTCTTCATACGACCCCACAAGAAGTAGTCCACAGGGGTTAAATCCGGCGATCGTGGCGGCCACGCTGTTGGGCCACCACGGCCTATCCATCTTTCACCATACCGTCAGGTGAGATGTCTCCGGGCAGCCAGTGAAAAGTGAGGTGGTGAAACCACATTTCCTGACGGACATTCAATAGCACAGCTTCCAAGAACGGGTCCATGACGTGTCGTAGGAAGACTAAGTATGCGGAACCCGTGAGCTTCGATGGAAGGAGACGTTTCTCTTGCCCTAAGGAGACGTTGACGAGGTACACATCTGAACTGAAACCGTCGTAGAACGGAAACGATACGTTTTACGGACATGGGTTCCTATTCAAAATGTTATGTACTCACTACCCTCTACATGTCCTAGAAGTTTGTAACGGGAATTTCCGACCACCCTGTATATAACACACACACACACACACACACACACACACACACACTGATGAGCCGAAACATTATGACCACCTGCTTGATAGCATGTTGGCCCAAGTCTGGAGCACAACACAGCAGTGATTTTCCGTGGTATTAGACGAGCAGATTTCTAAAAGTATGCGTCGCGCAAGTCTACTCACGGGTCACGCCATACCCGAAAATTACGGGCCGGTCTTTTGTGGGCGTGAAGCTGCAGCCCCATACCGTCCCAGAAGTGTTTCATCGGCGAATCTGGTGGCCACGAAGTAAACGCGAGTTCCTCATCACGCTCCTCAAACGACATTAGCAAGATTCTGGCCTTGTGAAACGGACAGTTCTTCTGCTGGAAGATAGCTAACATCTCCTTCGGGGAAGACATCGGACATGAAGGGATTCAGATGACCTGCAATAAAGTTCATGTAGTCCACAGCTGTCACCTTGTATACAGCTACTGCAGCCCACGTAGGATACGGTGGCCAGTGCGCGGTGACAAATTTTTGTCCAAAGCGCTGGAGGAGTTCGTTAGATAGTTCGGAAGGGGAGGTCAGTGTGTTTGCCTCCTTTCGGCTGATCGATTACAGACTCGAGGCGCTCACCCTGCAATTTTTCTCGAACGATTTTACAGAAACTACTCGGTAATTTTTTGCGTTACTTGTAACTTTGTATGTCAACTTTATGATGATGTGCCCATAATTTAGTTATAGGTCATAGTTATAGTGATATTTTCACGGACGTAAGACACTGCGCAAAATTCGAAAAAGTTTGCAATAAAAAATAGGAGTCGCTTTCATTTTGCGTTTGATGCATATAACATAATATATTACTGTATATGACGTTTAAGCTAAAATATTGAATTTTTCTTTAATCTTTGATGGAGGTCTCTATCTGTCACCAATCTCAAGAAAACTGATCTGATGCACCACACACACCTGCGATCGTGCGCACCAGCAGTGAAATATCCAGAACATTCCTCATATTTCATAAACTGTTTGAGATATCGAAATGAGATTTTCGCAAATGATCGC
Organism: Schistocerca cancellata; assembly: GCF_023864275.1. NCBI lineage: Eukaryota > Metazoa > Arthropoda > Insecta > Orthoptera > Acrididae > Schistocerca > Schistocerca cancellata. The sequence continues at coordinate 386,071,375 of NC_064626.1, read as the reverse complement.
ATGCAAAGAGAAGAGTATTTTTCCATATGGTTATTATGCAAAACTCCATTATCTACTGTGTTTTTTTCCACTAAATATTGACTTTTTCGATAAAACAATGTAATTTTTACGGGGCATCGATAATTGGTGAAACGAGGAATGGCACGGGTTTTGAAACAACTTAAGTAAAGGGATTATACGTTCATTTTTGTGCCAGGGAAATGTTTCTTCCTAAAAAAAAAAGCTACTTACCTTAGTTCAGAATTCTCTCGCAACTGTGTCTGCACAATGTGTTACAGAGCTGACATTGTGTAAACTCCGCTGTGTTTTGACAAAAGAAACAAATTTTAACATGGCAACAAGAGAAAAAAATAACTAATTTTTCTCTGGCAGATAGTACATCACTAGTTCTTAGTTCTTCCACTAGATGCCTTCGCTAGACACCATTTTTTATGAGTTACCCTGGCAGCATTGGTGTGGCTTAATTGTGGTCAGTGTGATTGTTTTTATAAGCATCGTTTCTTGTGCTCGGCGATTTTTGCAGTATGAGACATTAAATACGAACGTGCTAATATACGGTTCTGTTTCCTGTTTAGAAAATCAGAAGCATAGATAATCGCAGTAGTTCGGACGACTTATTGGGGGAAAGCTTTGAGCCAGGCAAGGGTTTACGAGTGTTTTTCTCGTTTTAAAAATGGTCAGATATCAATTGAAGGCGTCCCTCGACCTCCGGAAAAGACGAAAACATTGGAAAAAAATCCATGTTGCGATCATGTTTGATCTTCGTGGAACAATCGATGGACTGGTGGAAATGTATGAAATATTCTGGAGCTCATGCTAAAGAATTTTGACTGAAGATATTAAGATGAAACATGTTGCAGTAAAATTCGTCCCGCGTGTGCTTTCTGGCGACCAGAAAGCCAATCATTTGCTCATGTGACGGGAACTGAAAGAATAATCAGAAGCCGAACCGGATTTTGCCGCAAAAGCCATCGTAGATGATGAATCTTGGTGTTACGGATACGACCCAGAAACCAAGCAACACTCCAGCTAGAGAAAGAGTCGCTCATCAGCAAAACAAAGGAAGCAACGCAGATGAGTTCCCATGTGAAGGCAATGTTCGTCTGATTTTTTCGCATCAAGGGGACCATCCGTCGTTAGTTCGCTCCCCAGAAAAGCGCAGTTGACCGACGTAAGACTCTTGAAGTGCTAAAACGATTACGTGGAGCAGCGAAGAAAAAGCGACCCACACTGTGGCAATCAGGAGATTGGCTTTTGCACGAGGACAACGCCCATGTGCACACAGTATTGAATTTCAGGCAGTTTTTGGCCAAAAACCAATTGATGACGGTTTCTCACTCACCTTACTTACCGAACGTGACTCCTCTGTGACCTGTTTTAATTCCCAAGAATGTAAAGAAACTTGAAAGAGAAGCGTTTCAAGACGCAGTGGAAGTGAAAAAAAAAAAGAAAAGAAAACTGCTGGAGGCATTACACAGCGTAGTTTCAGACGAGCTTAAAAACTATTGCTACCAATGGAAAAAAATCATTGAGGCAAGTGCATTATGTCTGATGGACACTAATTTGAAGGTGTTTAAGTTTTGAAAATGTTCCGTTAAATGCACGATTTTGTACAAAACCATTCTTGTTGTTTCCAGGTCTTCTTCGTACCTTTTTAACGGGTTTCGTATACTCTTCAAAAGAAGAGTACAGTGACGTAACGCTTGTTAATGTCATCGCTGCAACTTTTAGCAAAGAGTCGAAGAAAGACGCTAAAATTCAAAGGCAAGCTTCCTGGAATCGACTACTGCCTTGTTAACTCCGCCCGATGGGTGTCACATGCCAGGCTTCGCCGTTGTATCAAGCATTATAATTGCTTACATGTTCGACAGAAGCTGCTCACTTACATATGAATACGTACGCAAATCTGACTTTGTTTTCATAAGCGCCTTCTGGTTTGCTACAAGTTACAGATACTTCAGTTTACAAAAAAAACGTAGCTGAACCATTTTTTTCTTAGCAGTGTTCTTGTGCATTCAGAGACGGGATCTGGCCTAAGAGACGCCTTGGACGGTGCTGACAATGCGTTATAATATTAACTATGTTTTTAAATAGGATTAAATCTGAAAACTTTGCATCTGCAATTGTGACTAAGTGGCCCTTTGTCGTCGTTATTCTACAGGAGGAAGACATAGGCTCAACCTGCAGGTAAATTTTGAATTCGTTCCGAGCGCATCTGAACAATGTCAGAAACACCTTCAAACAGAGCGCCATTACTTTCCTGGTCAAAAGATGGTCAATTTAGTCCGGCTTCAGTTTTTGTTGTCAGGTCTCCGTCTCGTAACTAGGTGCGTGTCGAATTCAGCTGAAAAATAAACAGAAATTAAAAGGACAATCACACACATGCACGGACATCATAACAAAGTAAACAATTTCGAAATAATTGCTTCAGCACTTGAAAACTGACGTTGATACGGCGACATAAGAAATTTCTTTTTTATAAAATGTGGTTTTGTGCATTGTGTGAACGTGTATTTGCCAATCTGACAAATAAAAATTACCAACGTTGACAGAGCGAGACTGACGCCTATTTTGATAGAAAACATTCAAAATGTCGTAAAATAGTAAGCTCCTAACTGAACAACATTTTATAATCTGCACCTACGGTATATGAACAGAAACAGAAAAAATATTCGTAAGGCACTTCATCATTTTAAGAATCCCTATTATGTGAATGACCCCCACGGTGAACAGCTGTATCCAAAACCGGTAGTATATCATTAAGCAAAAAAATGGTTCAAATGGCTCTGAGCACTATGGGACTCAACTGCTGAGGTCATTAGTCCCCTAGAACTTAGAACTAGTTAAACCTAACTAACCTAAGGACATCACAAACATCCATGCCCGAGGCAGGATTCGAAACTGCGACCGTAGCGGTCTTGCGGTTCCAGACTGCAGCGCCTTTAACCGCACGGCCACTTCGGCCGGCTATCATTATGCAGACGGGTTGGAATGGAAGCACACCACGCACAATAATGCGCGACGACAATGTTGTTTGTTGTTTCACAGGAAAGTCTGCTGAGGTAATATCACATTTTGTTGTGCATTCATTGCACCAATAACGTAATATTACCGGAAACATCACTCGTTTGTCAGAAAAAAATTGACAAATTCCAGTCCTTTAGCGGAGCCCTTTGGAGCGAAATGAATGTAACAACACATGCAAAATATAATTACATCTGCATCTACTTCTACATTACATAATCCGCAAGCCACCGTACGGTGTGTGGCGGAGGTTACCCTGTACCACTACTACTCATGCCGTCTCCTATTCCACTCGCAAATAGAGAAAGGGAGAAACGACTCTCTATACGTCTCCGTACGAACCCTAATCTCTCTAATCTCTTATTCGCGGTCGTTACGCGTAATATATGTTGGCGCCAGTAGAATCGTTCTGTAGTCAGCCTCAAATGCCGATTCTCTAAATTTTCTCACTAGTGTTCCTCGAAAATAACGTCACCTTCCCTTCAGTGATTCCCATTTGAGTCCCCGAAATATCTCCGTAATATTTCGAACCTACCGGTAACAAATCTAGCAGCCCACCTCTGAAATATCCCGACGTCTTTCTTTAATCCGACCTGGTGCTGATCCCAAACACTCGAACGGTTTTAAACAACGGGTCGCACTAATGTCCTGTATGTGGTCTCCTTTCCAGATGAACCACATTTTCGTAAAATTCTCCCAATAAATCGAAGTCGATCATTCGCCTTCCCTACTACAATCCTTACACAGTCATTCCATTATATTGCTTTGCAATACTCCGACATACTTAATCGAGGAGACTGTGTCAAGCAACACACTACTAATACGGTATTCGAACATTATGGATCTGTTTTTCCTATTCATCTACATTAAATTACATTTTCCCCGTTTAGAGCTCGCTGATGTTCATCATGCCAAGTGGAAATTTTGTCTCAGTCATATTGTATCCTCCTACAGAGGCAACGAGGACACCTCCCGGTACATCGCAGTATCACCAGCAAACAGCCACAGCCTGCTGCTTACCCTCTCCGCCAGATCATTTACGTATGTAGAAAATAACAGCGATCCTATAACGCTACCCTGGCGCACTCCTGACTATACAGTTGTCTCTGATGGACATTCGGTCAAGTACAGCATACTGGGCTAAGTTACTTAAAAAGTCTTCACATATCTGCAAACCTGTTCCGTACGCTTGTACCTTCGCTAACAATCGGCAGTGTGTTATCGTGTCAAACGCTTTATGTAAATCAAGAAAATGGGCTCTGACTGTTGCTCTTCATCCGAAGTTCGCAGTATACTGTGTGAGAAAAGGGAAAGCTGAGTTTCACGCGAGCGACGCTTTCGGAAACCGTGCTGATTTGTGAACAGAAGCTTTTCCCTTTCAAAAAAATTTATGTTCGAGAATTCTGCAGCAAATAATGTTGACGATATTTGCCCGTAACTTCTGCAGGTCCGTTCTTTTACTCTTCTTATACACAAGGGTCATCTGCGCTTTTTTCCAGTCCCTTGGGAAATACAAGAGAAGTAACGGGCAATGTTGTAGAGTTACTCTGTACAAAACTGTATTGGAATTCCGTCAGGACATGGCGATATATTTCATTCCAGATTTTCAGTTGTTTCTCTGCATCTGGGATGCTTATTATTACATCTTTCGTATGGGAGTCTGTGCGATGGTCAAATGACAGTGTATTTGTACGATTTTCTCTATGCGAAATTTAAAACTTCGGCTTTACTTTTGCTATCTTCTACTGCCACTCCATACTAGGCAACGAGTGACTGGATAAAAGCCTTAGACTCACTTAGCGCTTTTACGTAGGACCAGAATTTTCTCGTGTTTTCGGAAAGATCTTTTGCTAACGTAGTGGTAGTTGTTGTAAGCTTCGCGCACGAACTAGGCATTGCTTCGCTAAAAGTATATAATCTAACTAGAAATATATTTTGTATTTCGGATTGATCTGAAAAATTGATTAAGGTATTGATAGGCCTTTCTATTCAATGTCCTGTTCGACAGTGAAACAACAGTTTTCAGTATACGCCACAATTACTGCATGTCTTAACAAAGAGATTGGTTTGAAGCTGGCACAGTACTTAACAGTAGAATATCTTTGGCTTCCCTCTGAAAACCATGCCCCTATCCTTGCTACCCTCCCTGTTTACCTTTCCCTGTTGCTTCATAACCTAGGTTGTGAATAACTGAATCCACTTTCCCTTCTTCCCTTTTCCCCCTCTCTCCTCCCTGATGAAGGAACAAAGTTCCGAAAGCTAGGAATGAAAATTTTCTGTTCTGTTTTGTGTATCTATCGGCTGTACTGAGCTAAGTACTGACCAGCCCCTCTATCTCTTTGATAGTATTTGTTTCACACTTTACATGAGATTTTCCATTAATCATTTACTGCATGTCTTGTAAGTTATCTCCTTCAATGAATTTCAACACAAAATCTCTAGGAAAAGAAGTCAGCCTAAAGTGAATAAAGAAAATTTAGGACTTCTACCAAACATTTCTGCCGCGTAGTGCTGAGATAGAGCGAGTGGATTTGACACTGATCGTTTTACTCATATGACGGTAGCCACACACTCTGGTCTGGAGCATCGGCTCGGATTTTATCAAGCACTCTCATTTTATCTTCTGAACTTAACAATTTGTATTTAGCTCTAACACTCATCTTGGTAACTATACTGTCTGGCTGTGGCACCACAATTGCTATTTGAGATATGGTATTACTGAAACTTAATGGAAGAAAACTGAATCAAATGAGTTTCTACAGTTAAAAAAAGAGAAGTTGTTTATTTGTTGTTTTAATGTACCTCAAAATTTCTTTAGCAGGACTTCCACATTGCGGGAATTATGCGTATAACTTCGGCACGTGCATGTAAGCTGTGCAACAGTTGCCAATTTTTTATCATGTCTGAACAGTGATCAGTCTACAGCACTGACTGAAATCTGTGACAGACGTACATCACAATTTATACAATGGCAACAATTGACACGTAATGAGGCTGCGATTAGAGTATGAATAACTTTTCATATCATTCAGAAATTAGTTAAGTTATTTAATTACTTGAGCTTCATTACGTAAGTAAATAACGTCTGCCTTTAGGCCCTCCCTCCTCAGATGTTTCAATGCAGTCAGTCTTTCGTTCTTTGTCGTCAGTAACATACACAGTGCAGCACGTACTGTACGACACGAGGTGGTGACTGGCGGTGCCCACTGATTTTTAAATCCGAAGCTACTTCGATTTAAGTTCACGGAAAGTATTAGGCCGGAGAACATTCAGCTTAGTCACGTAATACAGTGTTTTGAATGTTCACAGTACCATCCTATGATGTCCAAGTTTAACAGTGAGAAAGCAGATCTCAATGTCACTAACAAATTGGGTCGCCCTTTCAGTACATTTGCCTCTTTATGAAGGCGAAAGAATATCTTACTGTCAAAAGCTTGTTTAGTTACCAAGTGGTCTAATGGAGTGAATTTGCAACTAATACTCCAGCGTCTTAGAGTCTTATGAGTAAGTATGCGAAAGTATGTGGAAAATTGTGTGGATTCTGTTTCTGCACTGCCGTTGATAAATATCGTTGAATTAAAATACTTTATTTGCTGTCCGAATGACCTTGTCATTTTACTATAACAAGTTTGGAGAACTGAAATAATCAGTAAATCCAAATCACATCAAATGAAATTTGGAAATAATTACCATAAAAGGACAGGGACATTATCGACGAAAGAGTTGAATTATATAAGAGGCATATGAGCCGAACCTTACAGATGTGGGAGCAGTAGTAAATAAAGCTATAGAAGGCCTACTATATACAGACAAGTCATTGTTTAACGTTGTTGCCAAAACCTCGAAAGAATTTGAGTGATTTACTTGAAATTTTTACACCATGCTATAATAAAAATTCTGACGGACATGGGCCACATATTTTTAACAAACATAGGGAAACGTTAACAAAAGCATGGAAAAGTTCTTTATTGATTTATTTCAAATTTTTACACGGTACTCTAATAATCGTCCGGATGGACATAGGATACATACTTTTTTTATATACATAGAATACCTAAACGGGAAAATGTGTTGGTGGAAATCTCTAAAAGTTCTTGACCGATATACTTGAAATTATTACACGAAACACTAATAAACACTCAGACGGGCATGGGCTATAAACTCTTTTAAACGACAATCTGGAGGTTTACTGTTAGAAACGACGCCCAGCAGGAAAATTTTATGCCGTGAAAATGTGTGAAACTTCGCGATTTCGTTTCCTCGCAGACCCAGCAGCTGGAGAAGTCTCTCCCATACCATGTGTGTTAATATACCAACCGATTTACTCATTCATTTAAAGCGAATTCAGTTCCCAGTCAAGAGTTCGTTTGAAATACCAACAGTGTACAATGGAGCCATAAGAATATTTTCCAACTTAGATAATTTTTTTTTTCGGAAAATTTGTACTAAATTTTTGTTTTTGGCATGTAGTATTACTTCTGTGGGTGTACTTATCCTGTTGATGAAAGGTGGTTGTACACGATTGTCAAACATTTATGATAGTCGATTTACCCTCCAGATTGTACAAAATTGCATTTCAGTTGAACTATTCGGATACCGTTTGGGGCTAAATTATTGGTAAATTACATGGAAGGATATCCGTAAATACCCTAATTTCTATTTAATATTCATTACTTCTAATAATACAATAATAATTACAATACTAATTTCACATTAATGGAAAGTAGTCTTTGTGAAATGTTTCTGTTCTCATAAATCACCTGCAGCATCCAGAAAAGAACTGCTTACGATCCTTCGCATCGACACAGTATTCGTGATACCTGTTGGTGCACTTTTGGCGTTGTGTCCGTTCACGTTTGCCTTCATCTGGAAGAAGTGACCATTTCTCGTTTCGAAATCCATTCCATCTCCTCATTTTCTAAATCATTTAGGGGCACAAGATCGTCAACACGCCAATCTGAATCGGTGACTAAAACTATTCTTTTCATTTAGTTAGCTGTCTTCTTAAATAGACAAACATTAGCACTCTTGTTGGTACCAGCACTTCTTTTTCCACCACCGTTAGATTCAGAAGGTTTCCTTTTTGCTACTTTCAGCATCAGTAGGCCACACTCCTTCTTTTCCCTCGCTATAGAAATTTTCTATGGAGATGATGTGTGAAGAGCGTTTGGTACAGATCTGGAGGTTTTTCGTTTACGTTGTTTCTGTGGAGAAGGAAGGATATCCAGAGTGCAGTCTTCTGGGCTAGCTGCTGCCGAATTACCGATTGTTGCACCATTTTGTGTGGTTGCTTTCATGTTTGCTCTTAGAGCTTCAGAAGGAGCTAACCGGCAATGCTCAATCACTTCTTGCTTAAATGGGTAGATCCCCGTACAGGAAAATCCACTTACAGCTAAGCGAATGACGTAACTGACATCCATGCTTCGCTGAGTATCCCATTGCAATGAACTTTGCCCATTATGGTGTTGGTATATCTCTGCTGCCATTTGGTTGCATTCTCAAAGCAATGTGTTTTGTGGGTCTTGAAAACAGATCTGTCCAAGGGCTGTAGCATGTGGCTAGTCTGTGGCGGTAAACAAAACATTTCGATCTCATCCTCCCGGCAGAAATCTAGCTGCGATAGTGAAGAATGTCCAAAATAGGAAGTACTTCATCTGGCACTCTGTTTTCTTGAATGTTTGAGCCATTTCAGAAATATTTCCTCATTTATCTGTCCACTGAGACTCATCCATGGAATAGACCCATTGGGCAAGTTAAATGTTAGCTCCTACCTGTGTCTTTGGCCCTTGAAGATAATAAGTGATTGTAAATATACACCTACTGCGTTCCAACAAGCAATAACCGTGACGTCCTCTTTTCTTTCAGCGTTAGTTAAAGGAAGCACCTGTTTTGTTCCTTTCTCTGGAACGACCTTCGGAGGTCAATTGTTGAGTGGCAGCCCTGTTTTATCCATGTTATATACGCGAGTTGGTTTGTGATGCAGGGAGAGATTTGTAAGATGCTCATTTAAAAGTACGAAGTGCTATTCTCTCCGCTTAGCGCTGCTGCTCTTGCTTTCAAGAAACCCTCTGGTTTTCGCAACCAAATATTGTTTCTTTTACAGACTGTAACACACCAGTCCTTTCCAGCTGTGTCTTTCCTGGGGTCTTAGCCACTGTTCTTGACAGCTAGTCTGAATGCTGCAATACGCAAATTTTTCTGTGTCAGTCCAAATCGTCTTTCTTCCAAATATATTATTCTGTTGGCAAGAGAGTTTTCCAAATCCTTAGAAAATGTATCTGAATCTCCAGCAGGGCTACCATATGCATATTTTTTGGTAAAAGATTGCTCATACCTATACTGTTAGATTTTTCCTTCTGATAAAGTCGGTACAAATTCGCAAAAGGCACTTCAAAAGTTTTACTGACTTCTAATAGTGATATCCCGTTCATCACTGCTTCAAGTACCTGCTTCATCGACACCTCATCCCATTCTAATCTCCTTTCATTTTATAGGTCATCACCATCTGAGGTAGATAAAATAATAACTACAACAGTATTACAAAAAAAAATATTGTGTAAATACACTGTACTTAATAATTAATCAGTATTCTGCTATCTATTCTTAAAGCCCCGTTATTAGTTATTCCCTTAGCCCCAAAGTACATTTAAACGACATTGTGAACTAGTTACCTAATACAGTAACCAATGGTAGCAGCAGTCACCAAGTGGCATAGGATAGACCCAGTATTATGTCTCAAATTACTTCGGGGCTTTCATCTCCTACAAACTGCAGAAAATCAGTAACGAATAACACATCAGTTTCACAAACTACGCAATGACCAGCTGTGAGCCACTTACCTTCTACACTTTAAATAAATCGTGACCAAAATTTCTGAAATCAGGAAACTAAATAGACGCATTCACAGGACAGGCAAAACAACCGACAACAACAATCACTCACATAACGGCGTTTCCTCTTTGTTGTTGTCACGGCGCATGCACAGAAGCTTACATTTATTCACATTGCCCCTCTATTCAATCCGCCCTGCTCTACCCTAAACAACGCTTAATGTCAGAGAGAGGGGACACGAGAAAATTGACACAGAGCGTGAGTGGGAGGGGGGGGGAGGGAAGAAATGGAGAGGGTAGAGGGAGATGTAGAGACAGTGGGGCATGAGGAGATGGAGACAGATGGAGGTTGAGGAGGAATGGACGGAGGTAGATGGGAGGCAAATTTGACATCATTCTGTACAGTGGTACCATTTCTAGAGCGTTTTGAAATTGGAACTTTAATTATGGACACCCTGTACATTTAGCAGTTGCGAAGCATTGCTGGGTTCGCCTGTCCATACTAAATATTACAAATGCGAAAGTAACTCTGTCTGTTACGTTTTCACGACTAAACCACTGAACCGGTTTTGATGAGCTTTGGTACGGAGATAGCTTGAATGCTGAGGAAGAACTTTAGAAAGTGTATAGTAGAAGATATTTATTGACTTGAAGAATATAACGCTAAATATGGAACAACAAATACTCTTCGAGAAAGCTATTAACTCTTTGACTTTTGAACTTTATAATATTTGTGAATATGCTTTTATTGCTTGATATGTTGTGTATAACACGATTTATTGTACTGAATACAGTACTTACACACAATCCACAACGTGTTTAATCCATACTTCTGGTATCAATCGCAAGCCCCGTCGTATTTTAGCCGCCGAGAGTCATGCGTCTCTTAAAGCTTCTGAGAAGCTTGAAGACTCAACAGCGACGTTCCTAAACGCTGTACGACAGAGAGACGAGGTGCTTCTACATGTAGAACGTGGGAGTCTTATTGAGGCTGCATCTGTTTATGATATGCAAGCACAGCCGCGGTTAAGAGGCAGAAGCGCAAGGGCAGCTGACGTCATTTCACGTAAAAATGTTACAAAATTCACGCTGCACCGAACTACAAATTATTTACTTTCATTCTTCGTCAGTTTAATGCTATTTAATAATTTTAGGGAGCCCACATATTATTTTAGTACCGTCACCATCACTCATCGTAACAAAGCTACTGATAAGCGTTAACAGGTCATAATCCTTTGGTTAGCATTGCTGACCCTTGATCAAGGAGTCCTTGATTCGATTCCAAGACGGGTCGGATTTCCTCTGCTAGGGTCTGGGTGTTTGCTGTCATTATCATCATTTTATCAACGACGAGCAAGTCATCGAATTGGCATCAAATAAAAAGACTTGCACCAAGCGGTCGAACATCCCGAACAGGGTCTCCTGGCCAATAAAGTCATACTAACATTTACACTGATACGCGAACGCAGCTGCGGGTAACAGCTAGTAAAATGTAAAACTAATTTGCCATCCAGCGCGCTGGGTTACAGAAGGAAGGAAGGAAGAAAGGAAGATTAGGATTTTACATCCGATATCGAGGCCATTAGAGATCAAGGAAGGCTGAGGAAGGAAATCGACCGCACCTTCTCCAAGGAACTATATTGGTATTTGCCTTAAGCGATTTAGGGAAATTACGGAAAACCAAAGTCTGGATGACTGGAATTCCTACCACATGCGAATCCGGTGTGCTAGCCGCTGCGCCACCACACTCGATCGCGCTCTGTCACAAGAAATTATTACTCTCACTGTGATCGTCATAAAGAATAGACGAGTTGCAATCAGCGACTAACAGGAGTGTGTAGCTAGTAAGCTATCCAGAGAAATATAATGACAAGTAACACAAAGCAACAGCATAAACTAGCCTGTGAGTTTACGAATCGATTTAATACAACGGGGCAAAATGAAAATGAGGGAGAAAGAGCACAAAAAAGAAAAACCCTGGGCTGCCTGTTGTGACTCCCGAACAGAGGACGTTGTAACTCTGCCCCTGTGAAAAAGTGCGGATTTTACCAATGTGTTTAAAAATGCTGCAATGTCTCTTTAAGATTTCCTGAGCGATAGGAAACGCTAATATTAAGAATGCCTACTAGACGAAAATGCAGTTAGCGTAACACTCGGAACATTAGCAGACGTTTAAATTCTTCACCCTCTCTTCTGAAGATCTTCATTTTTAACTAGTGTGTTGGCGCGGAGATTTTCACCATGCTTAATTTATGCCACCGTGGCTTGACATGTACTATTGGCAATACAGTTAATTGGAAGTCAAGGTTTGTCTCTTCACTGATGTTATTTGAGGCTATAAAAGCAGCCGTTGCCCACCCACTACCTATCTCTTTAAGATACACGACATACAGGGTGTTTCACTAAATGTGTTTGCCTCTGTAAGTTACGAAGTAATAGGCGACGGAAATATTTATTGCGGTAGGTCACCATAAGAAACGTTACACTGTCTGCGGAGCTATGAACATAATTTATTGTGTTATTATCCAAAGAGTTACAGCAAAAAGATACAATTTTTTAAATGGAACAACAGTTGTTTCTATTATGCGCTGGAATGAGTAATAGCATCTGTGTATACATCAGTTTAAATCACATTATTATCACTTTTAGTTTGGGAGCTACAACCCTTCTAAGTTTCAGGGGCAGATACCACACACGCTGCGCATAACGCAATGCAAATTGATTAACTATCTACTGCCAGTTCTGTTTGTTTCCTAACGATCAGTTTCAGTCTAAATTATGCTGCCTCAGTAACTTTCCATTCTTGTATTGCATAGCAGAGGTTTAACGAATTTGCAATTTTGAGTATTAACTTCACTCAGTTAAAATAATGCAAAATTTCTTTGGAAAAACTAATAACTAAGGATACAGTACAAGTTAAGAGTGCACAATTTCATTTATTTTGTATTTTGCTTAGCGAATGACTTCTGCTGGCGTTGTAAGTACGTTATTTTACTTATGTTAAAATTAAATTCAGCTGCTCATTTGCTTAAGGTAAATTCAATTCACTCATTCAATAGTTAAAAGTAAATAGCTTTCTCTTTTTCAAATTTTTCATTACGTTACGCTGAAGTTACTGAAAATCTTTTTTTTACGTAACAAAGTTTCAGTTACAGCCAGTCATTTATTTAACTAATAACTTCACTTAACTTTGCTTTCAAAATTTAGTACTTTAGATTAAGCAACTCAAAACTCAGTGGCTTATGATTCACTTATTTTCTCGTGAGCTGTTGTGTTATGGGGAATCTTGACAGTCTTCTGTTGCCACATCATTGATTATTTGCTTCATTTTGTTTGCCATTAGCTTTCTTAAGATGCCGGAGACACATTGCCCTAGAGGACTGGCGACCGTTTAATTATCCCTTTTTTTTCCAAACAGTATCTTTTACAATTGTTTAGAGTAGGTTTAGAATAGATTCTTCAGAAGGGTCTGTTGTACAGTTTCCATCTACTATATGGTATGTTTTTTCTTCGGAAACGATAGCCTTATTCACTGCAAAATTTCATTAGGTATATGCGATCACGGCCGATAATATCGCAGTCAAGTAGGTCGATTAGTGGTGGTGGTGGGGGGGGGGGGGGGAGTTACACAGAGACTCTAGACATTCCAATTACCCTGTAAATAGCTACCGCTAAATTGTAAGGTTGTACGGTAGTCTTCAGACAACACTGAAGTGTTAGCGATAAACACATATACAAATGGCGTTAGTATCGCGTACACAGGGTATAACAGGACAGTGCATTGGCGGATCTGTCATTTGTACTTAGACGACTCATGTGAGAACCTTTCCGATGCGATTATGCCCGCATGATGGGAATTAACAGACTTTGCAAGCAGAATGGTAGTTGGAGCTAGACGCATGGGACATTCTGTTTCGAAAATCGTTAGGGAATTCAATATTCCGAGATCCACAGTGTCAAGAATCAACTTCAGTTCAGGCATTACCTCTCACCATGGACAACATAGTGGCCGACCACCCTCACTTAACGACGGAGATCAGCGGGATTTGTATGGAGTTGTCAGTGCTAACAGACAAGCAACACTGCGTGAAATAACCGCAGAAATCAATGTGGGACATACGACGAACGTATCCGTTACAAGACAGTGCGGTGAAATTTGTCGTTAATGGGCTATGGCAACAGATGACCGACGCGCGTGAGTGCCTTTGATAACAGCACGACATCGCCTGCAGTGCCTCTTTTGGCTTATGACCATATCAGTTGGATCCGAGACGATTGTAAAATCGGGGCCTGCTCAGTTGAGTCCCAGTTTCAGTTAGTAGTAGTTGATTAGTGTGGTGCAGACTCCATGAAGCCGTGAACGGAGGTTTTTCAACAAGGGTCCGTGCAAACTGGTGGTGGTTCCATAATGTAGTGGGTTATGTTTACATAGAATGGACTTGGTCCTCTAGTCCAGCTGAACCGATAATGGACTGTAAATGGTTATCCAAAGACTTTTGTCATCTAAGTGCAATACTTGTTTGGCAATATCTGTTGCTCCAGACATGCATACATGCCTGAACGAGGATACATTGTAAAATGACTGTGAACAATTTCAATTGGAATCATCGCATAGGAAATTTTGTGCGGAAGGCGAACGAAAGACTACGTTTTATTTACAGAACGCTTAGAAGATGCGACGGGCCCAATAAAGAGTCTGACTATGTTACGCTTGTCCGTCATTTACTGGAGTATGGCTACACGTAATGAGATCCTTACTAGAGAGGATTGGGGAAAGACATCGTACAAGTTCAAAGAAAGGCAGCTCAGTTTGTTTTTCGCACAATAGTAGAGAGAGTGTCACGGATATGGTAAGCGAGTTGAGGTAGCAATTGTTTAAACGAAGGCGTTTATCGCTGCGGCGAGTTCTTTTTCACGAAATTTCAATCACCTACTTTCTCCTCCTGTTACCTACATATTTTTTATTATTACATAGGGCGACGAGTCCATCATAATAGAATAAGAGAAATCAGAGGTTGCAAGGAAAGATTTAGGTGTTATATTTTTCCTGTGTACTGTTCGAGAATGGAGAAGTCGAAAAATCATCTGAAAATGGTTCTGTTAGCCCTATTCCGAACACTGAATAATAATTGCAGTGCATTATTGTTGATGTAGATGCACTGTCCCTTCTTGCCCCTTATGGACGTACATGAGGGTAGATTATAGGCGAAGGGAATTTTCTCTTACTCTTCGTGCAAAACGATGTGGAGGAGAGGGGGAGGACTAAAAGGTTGTCCTGGCAACTTGTTCACGCAGTATGGAATCACGATTAGTGACGAGAGCGTAGGCCACATTCCAAGAGATCGGAAGCGGTATTCTGCTTGCGCCGCTCTGTCCCGAGGCTGTGAGGCGGTGCCTGTGCCAGTGCAGGTGGTATGGCGGCGTCACTACAAAGGTCGGCGTGCGTGTGGGTGTGGGTGGGGGAGGGGCAGGGGGAGGTCTGAATTTGGAGTCGGGCGGCGCTGCGTGGCGCGTTGCGTCGCGACGCCGGCGGGTTCGGTAATTGCGGCCGAGCAAACAGCCAGCCCCGGACCCCGGACCGCCCGTGCCCGCACGTGTTTGCCCGCGCCGGGCATCGATCACGGCACCACGGCTTGTGGCGCACGCCCCGAGGCTGCCCTGGCGTGGCCTCACACCGGTACTGCCTCCCCTCTACGGCACACCGCCGATACAAGCCTTACGTGACGGCTTTATCTGGACGTTCTCCCGAGACAGGAAATTCAAGTGTAGCGTTCGAACAAAGCCCCTGTCTATGCTGACGAAGTTTACCGTAAGTGTCCCCGCTGGTACGACTGTTGGCCATAACGGCAACGAGGACGGTTAACTTTCTTGCTGAAGTTACCACATGAGATGTGGCTTCTGGCTAGTGGCAGATTGTCTGTTTCAAGTGCCTGTGTTGGAGGAAAAAAAAAGAAACAGTGCTATTAGCTGTTTGGCTGTTGAGATAAGCACAGCCAGAGGCTAATCAGCAAAGAAAAAGGGCGAACGCTTGGTCAGGAAAGCGGCTGAGGAGGTGAACTGACGGAAGCGGTGTACTCTCTTTGGTTTACGGGTAACTGAGGTAATTTTCTAATGAAAGTTGTATTTTTTAATTTGAAACCTCTCAGATGTGGTTTATCAGGTAAGCACGCCGTGATGGGGAGAGGGCAGCGACAACGCCATGGACTTAGACGCCGTTCAGTTAGAAGTGGGTCACTTTTGTAAAGTTTTTACCCCTGACAAGCCACATGCATTTGCAAGGAAAACTGGAAAAAGGAAAATGACTAGTAAATGATGGTTGTTTATTTCGACGTTGCATCAGCATATGAGACTATAAAAAAAGTAGAAAATATTATTTCCGTGTGGTTACACGGATTGACAGACCATCACTGATGGAAGAACCAAAGCTCATCGCTGAGGACGTACGTTACCATCCAAACAACTGGAAGGTTTAATTTACAATATCCTTGTCGGTGAGTGTGTTTCAGAGCGATAGACGACACCTGCCACTGAAATGGGAACATAAGAAGTAAAGACCAAGCGTTCGCGACTCATCTGATCCCAACGAACAAATGTTTGGTTCACCGTTAACGAATGAAACCAACGAACAACGGAAACACACTGTAAGTAGGCTGTTTAGGTTTTTATGTTGGTAATGCCACGTAGCGCTCTGTATGAAAATCACTGACTGCGCTGTGTGCAGTCTGTAGCTGGTTGGACTCATTGTTGAAATATTCGCTAGTGTAGTGTTGGGCATGTTGGATGTGAACAGCGCGTAGCGTTGTGCAGTTGGAGGCTAGCCGCTAGCAGTGGTGGATGTGGAGAGAGAGATGCCAGGGTTACGAGAGGTTGCTATAATCGAACGATCTGGACGTGTGTCCGCGAGAAAAAGGAAATTTGTAAAGTTGGATGTCATGAATTGATAGATATATATATATCATGACTTTTGAACATTATTAAGGTAAATACATTGTTTGTTCTCTATCAAAATCTTTCCTTTGCTAACTATGCCTATCAGTAGTTAGTGCCTTAAGTAGTTCGAATCCTTTATTTAGCTGGCAGTATTGGCGCTCGGTGTATTGCAGTAGTTCGAGTAACCAAGATTTTTGTCAGGTAAGTGATTCATGAAAGGTTAGTCAGGGCCATTCTTTTGTAGGGATTTTTGAAAGACAGATTGCGTTGCGCTAAAAAATATTGTGTGGCAGTTTAGTGACGATCAGAATAAGTAAAGAGAGAACTGTCTGAGTACGTCTCAACACAGATTCCTCACCATACAGAAACTAAAGATGCATTTCTCTTGCGGGAAAGTTATTTTGTCTGTCTTTTGGTATTATCGAGTAGTCATCCTCGTTGATTAGGTATCAAAGAGACAGACCAGTGTGGCCCATAATTACCGAATTCGGAAACTCACATCGGTACCATAGATGTCAGCAATGCCTCGCTCCGACGAGGCAGACATCAACTAGTTACGACATACGTGTGAGTCATGTTCTAGATGGAACTGTACTTTGGGCACTGAGAACTCTGTACTTTGAGAGAAGAGTTTAGTAAACGTGTGCATCAAGTAATGCTTAAATAGGCAAGGAGAGTTGTAAGTTTTCGGTACATTCCTGTAGCAGTGGATTGTATGAAGCTGAGCAAATCTTTTTATCCTTCTTGTAATAACGTGAACTATAGTTTCACGTGTTGTAGTTCCAATTAACCATCTCCCAAAGCAACCGAAGAACCTACAGTTTTGACCAGACGATTGTAGTTTCGTCAGGTCATAAGAGTTACGTTGATATATTATTATTTGTTATTTGAGGTGTGTTTCGAGGTCAGCTGCTATTATTCGGAAGAGAATCATTATTTTTCGGGGAATCACCTCTTGGAGAGTAGAACTGTCATTGATTTTCATTATTAGGAACTTTGATTCAGTGTTAATATTACATGCAAATATTACACAAGGTGAGCAAAATAAACCTGGCCCAGAAAATATTTACTATCAGCCTGAAGCGGTAGTAACGATAGTTTTCCGATAGTTATGGTTTTTATTCACTACAGAAACCACCCGCTCTATTATGCCGCTAAGTTTTGCATTGCAGACTTTGCAGGAGGTTTCAGCAAAACACTTCCACTCTTAAGCGTCTGTCGAACAGTTCCTCACAATCTTTCCACTTGTAGTGCTTCCTACAAAACTCGTAAATTAGTAGACGATGTTTTATTATGAACAGTATTATGTGCTGCATTCAACTAGTCACTAGCCAAGTCTGCTCCTCTAGCTCACTCAGATGCAACGACACAACAGAATACTCCGGACAGAGAATGCGGGAGATGCGCATGCGCAAAAAGGTGACAGCAACCGATTGGTGCGTGGAAATCGTGGTTTCGAACATTTTCTGTGGTGCATAGTTCTGCTGTTCGTTACCAAGAGTGAGTTCCACGTCAGTCTTGTAAATATTTTCCGGATCACTTTTATACTGTGCTCTTATTATGCTCTTCAGCAGCATTGTTTCTGATAAGACTTTTTTATTGTATTTCAAGTGTGTCTTATTCAGGAGACATGCGTGTGCAAGGTTGATTTCATACTCTGCAGTGGAGTTAAGTGACTGCAAGATTGCTTTCATACTCTGTAGCAGTTTTCAATGAATCATTTGGAACGTAGCGCATGTAATCAAGCCGGTCCTAGCATTCCATTACAGCTCCGTATCTATACCACACGACGCATCACTAAAAATCATCTATGAACAAAAAGAAATCATATTGCATCCCAGCAAGGCAAACGACACTAGCTAAAAATATGTGTGAAGTGCCCGAAAGTACACGAAAAAATTCACATCTCTGTCTCGTAATTTGTCCCCATCAGCGCAGTTGTGTCCATTTACTTACTGGCTACTTCATGTTTCGCCACGGCAAGAACAATGTCACTTCAGCTTTGCTATTGGCAGGTATGCATGGGCCATTCAAGCAGAACGGCCAATTCGCAGTTCTGACAGTTTTCATACACTGTCGGTGTTGAAACAGTGGTCGTAATTTTTAATATCATTGATCATTACACGCTTGGGATTTGACAAAGTGTATCTTGCATTACCATGTCCTTCACACATGTATGCATGTCTGAAGGAACAGATACTGTTTCGACGATTACGGCTGTTGCAATCATTACGAAATTTCCCTGCGTTGCGTCATACAGGAAAGAAATTGAAATTTCCGCTATTTAGTTCGTATTGAATCCCTTTATCAGTTATAAGTACTCCCACATTATATAAGCCAATTTATGATTCTATGTTATCGTATTTCTTAAAGTGTACCTAATTAACGTTACTTATTAAATTGTATTAATTTTCACCAGTTGCAATTTTGCACTTGGTATTTTTCTGACACAACAATTTCAACTTCTCTTTCATTTGTTATTTTAACTTAGGTACTTATTTTGCTTGATGGAGGTTGGAATGTATTTATAACAATAAGTAAAAGAATACATGCACATCAAAGAAGTTTTGCATCACCATGGTTCCCAGAACTCCTGAAAATAGACGTTGACTGTGGATATTGTATCACAGACATAGTCCCTTTGACTGTTCAGAGGTGTCACTAAACCCAACCAAAGATGTGAACAACCATGCATGAGCAGCGCCTATTAGACGGAGGGAGTACGGCAGCCGATCAATGCCATTCATTCCACCAGGAAGGAGTTGCACGGTTCGTGTTGCCTGTAGTTCAACCATGCCTAGACGGTCAATACCGCGGTTCGATCGCGTCCGCATTGTTACTTTGTGCCAGGAAGGGCTCTCAACAAGGGAAGTGTCCAGGGGTCTCGGAGTGTCCCAAAGCGATGTTGTTAGGACATGGAGGAGATACAGAGAGACAGGTACTGTCGATGACATGCCTCGCTCAGGCCGCCCAAGGGCACTACTTCAGTGGATGACCGTTACCTACGGATTATGGCTCGGAGGAACCTTGACAGCAATGTTGAATAGTGCTTTTCGTGCAGCCACAGGGCTTCGTGTTACGATTCAAATTGTGCACAATAGTCTGCATGATGCGCAACTTCACTCTCGACGTCCATGGCGACGTCCATCTTTTCAATCACAACATCATGCAGCGCGGTACAGATGAGCCCAACAATATGTCGAATGGACCACTCAGGATTGGCATCACGTTCTCTTCACCGATAGTGCAACCACATCGGCAGCATACTGGCGAGGCATTCAGCTTCATGGATGACAATTCGCGCACCCATCGTGCACATCTTGTGAATGACTTCCTTCTGGATAACGACATCGCTCGACTAGTGGCCAGTATGTTCTCCAGACATGAACAGTATCGAACATGGCCGGGATAGATTGAAAAGGGCTATCTATGGACGACGTGACCCACCAACCACTCTAAGGGATCTACGCTGAATTGCCGTAGGACAATCTGGACAAACAGTGCTTTGATGAACTTGTGCATAGTATGCCACGACGAATACAGGCATGCATCAATGCAAGAGAACGTACTACTGGGTATTAGAGGCACCGGTGTGTACAGAATTCTGAACCACCACCTCTGAAGGTCTCGATGTATTGTGGTACAACATGCAGCGTGTGGTTTTCATGAGCATTAAAAAGAACAAAAATGATGTTTTATGTTGATCTCTATTCCAGTTTTCGGTACAGGCTCCGGAACTCTCGGAACCGAGGTGATGAAAAACTTCTCTTGATGTGTGTATATTATTGAGGATGGAAAAATGGCGAAGGTATTTAATGAGGGGTCATAATAAAAACAAAAAAGTTCTTAGAAATTAAAAAAGAGACACTACTCAAAGAACTAATTAATAATTATCTGATAACATCTCACATTCGACCAGAACAGAACTACATATCCATAATCTGTTGTATGAACTATAATGGAATTTAATGCCAAATTTACTTACTTGAAATTTAGTGGAAGCTTATACTATTTCAATTTAAGGTTCATAGAACTCCTTAAGTCAATTTTTCTCAAGTATTGCGTTTTTCAGTGGAATCGCTCTTCTTGTCGCGATGCTATATGTAGAGGTGGACTAATAAATGTACAACGCTTGAGGAAATGGGATATGCAACAAAAACAAACATTTAGTATTTGTTAATTTTCTCATTATAACAAATTCGGGAGAAACGAATTATGCGTTTAGAGTTGTTGTTGAACCATTGTATAGTTCTGTATTACACATGCACAGGTTCAATCGCGAACAAATACACTCTTTCCAGACGCTTCGAAACTTCGTGAAGTGTGGCGTTGTAACAGTGCAAGGTATTATGAGTCTCGGGGAAGCGAAGTGTGCAAACGTTTGGACTGAATAATTTACTTGTAGCGAAGTATGTAAGGACGGCCACCTGCCGCCGTTCCTAGCAGGAAGTGGGCAGCAGGAAGGAGGCGTGGGTGGGGGCGTAGCAGCAGGCAGCACACCGCGGATCAGTAAATCCAGAACTTGCTAATCCTTTGAGTCTATTGACACAGGCGCGAGACGGAATCGCTGCAAGACACACACGTGGCCCTGTAATTGCTTCCGAGTGGCGAACAATGCCGGCAAGTTTCGTTCCTCGGCCCGCGCAGAGCCGGCTCCCAATTAGTAAAGGAAATTAAGCTTAGGCGAGTGGCGCCGGCAAACATCTGGCACACCGCCGCGCCGCGTCTTGAGACAGAGCGCTGTTTGCACGCTCCGCGTCGCCAGATGCTGCAGCCGCCTCCTCGCTGCCCGCAAACCCGCTCCTAATTTATGGCCTCCTGCGGGATGTCGAGCAGTCTCCAGATCGAACTGTCCCCTCTAGCTACTGAGACCGCCTAAAACATCTCAACACTATATCTCCGATCTCCCTCCCTCAATCCATCCGCACGTAATTTGTTGTCATATTAACACTACTGGCCATTAAAATTCTACACCAAGAAGAAATGCAGATGATAAACGGGTATTCATTGGACAAATATATTATACTAGAACTGACATGTGATTACATTTTCACGCAATTTGGGTGCATAGATCCTAAGAAATCAGTACCCAGAACAACCACCTCTACCCGTAATAACGGCCTTGATACGCCTGGGCATTGAGTCAAACAGAGCTTGGATGGCGTATACAGGTACAGCTGCCACGATACCACAGTTCATCAAGAGTAGTGACTGGCGTATTGTGACGAGCCAGTTGCTCGGCCACCATTGACCAGACGTTTTCAATTGGTGAGAGATCTGGAGAACGTGCTGGCCAGGGCAGCAGTCGAACATTTTCTGTATCCAGAAAGGCCCGTACAGGACCTGCAACATGCGATCGTGCAGTATCCTGCTGAAATGTAGGATTTCGCAGGGATCGAATGAAGGGTAGAGCCACGAGTCGTAACACATCTGAAATGTAACGTCCACTGTTCAAAGCGCCGTCAATGCGAACAAGAGGTGACCGAGACGTATAACCAATGGCACCCCATACCATCACGCGAGGTGATAAGCCAGTATGGCGATGACGAATACACGCTTCCAATGTGCGTTCACCGCGATGTCGCCAAACACGGATGCGACCATCATGATGCTGTAAACAGAACCAGGATTCATCCGAAAAAATGACGTTTTGCCATTCGTGCACTCAGGTTCGTCGTTGAGTACACCATCGCAGGCTCTTCTGTTTTTGATGCACCGTCAAGGGTAACCGCAGCCATGGTCTCCGAGCTGATAGTCCATGCTGCTGCAAACGTCGTCGAACTGTTCGTGCAGATGGTTGTTGTCTTGCAAACGTCCCCATCTGTTAACACAGGGATCGAGACGTGGCTGCACGATCCGTTACAGCCATGCGGATAAGATGCCTGTCATCTCGACTGCTAGTGATACGAGGCCTTTGGGATCGAGCACGGCGTTCCGTATTACCCTCCTGAACCCACCGAGTCCATATTCTGCTAACAGTCATAGGATTTCAACCACCGCGAGCAGCAATGTCGCAATACGATAAACCGCAGTCGCGATAGGCTACAATCCGACCTTTATCGAAGTCGGAAACGTCATGGTACGCATTTCTCCTTCTTACGCGAGGCATCACAACGTTTCACGCGACGGTCAACAGCTGTTTGTGTATAAGAAATCGGTTGGAAACGTTCCTCACGTCAGCACGTTGTAGGTGTCGCCACCGGCGCCAACCTTGTGTGAATGCTCTGAAAAGCTAATCATTTGCATATCACAGCATCTTCTTCCTGTCGGTTAAATTTCGCTTCTGTAGCACGTCATCTTCGTGGTGTAGCACTTTTAATGGCCAGTAGTGTACTTTTAACGTAATACATATGTATAGCATTTTAGTAATACTAAGAATCAAGAGACAAAGGAATTAAAGACGTTACCTGTCAGAGGGCATTGACTTTTATCAATGGAGGAAGTCATAAATTTATGCTGCACCAGTATTCGAACACGAGTCACCTGCTTAGTAGGCAGATGCTCTGAGCACTACACCATCCGGACACAGGGTTCAACACAACTGCACTGACTGCTGTAGCGGATCTCCCATCAGATCCAAATTCTCAGCTTATCCACACACTACTGATGTATTGCCCCTTTCCCATTATCATTACTTGCGGAATTTCCACGATTCCCGTAAGAGTTCGAGGTTTTTGTGCATTTCCACTGAAGGGATCATTGACTATCCTCGGCTTAATCAGTATCAATATATTTTATAAAAGTAGATGTAGTACGTGCGTGCCGCTAAAACAGAACCGAGTCCCAGTATGATCAAAGAAGTTACATGATATGGTAGCCCTCTAAACCCCATCTTGAAGAGGGTTCCCGTTTTTACCTGCAGGGCGTGCTTTTGAACATATAAGGGTTGGAAAGTTTCACCCTCTAAAAATTTTTAGAATATTCGGGAGTATTCGAGAACATTCCAAAACAGTCCATAATGTTTAAGAATGTTCCAGAATGATCGAGGATGTTCTGGAATGTTCAGGAATAGTCAGGAACATTCGGGAAGATTCTAGAATGTTCGGAAACATCCCGCAACTTCCCAGATTATTATAGGACATTCCAGAACACACTCGAATGTCGTGGACCGTTCGAAGTCTTTTTGGTATGTTCTGGAACTCGCCAATAGCGGGACTACCCATTAGCAGGAATATATAAAGCAAAACCCGTCGTCAGTTCGAACGTCAGTTTCTTATCAGAGACGAAGAGAGGAACCGAAAAAGTAGTGTAGTGATTGAATAAAAACAAACAGTGAAGTGCGAGTAGTCAAAGTGATATCGTGACTGAATATAAATCGAAAACAACGTGTGAAAAGTGTGTAAAGTGTATTTAGTGTATTTGTTGATAGAAAGTTCGTTTGATGTATTATTTTAGATTATGACCAGACGTAAAATTGGATGAGATCTTGCCAATTCTGAAGAAAAACGACGAAAGCAAAGAGAACAGAGAAAAAACGAAATAGACGAAGAGCGCGAATTACGTTTAAGCTCCCAACGAACGACAATGGCCATCATGAGAAGAAGAGAAACAGAAAAGCAATGAAATTAACAAATTGAAGAATCAAGAATTGAGACACAATCTTATAATAACAGACTGTGAATTCTAAGTCAGCCGTGAAAATACCCGCCTACGAGAAGTGCGGTCGAGGACTTTTAAACAGTACAACCTAATAAAGGAAGCATTCCACTACGGCCCGATGAAAGAATATAACAAGTTCACAGACGTCGAAATCGGAGAATAGATAACATCTGCCAATTTTGCAAGGCGTATCGGGCATGGATGTGTGTGATGTCCTTAGCTTAGTAAGGTTTAAGTAGTTCTAAGTTCTAGGGGACTGATGACCTCGTAAGTTGAGTCCCATAGTGCTCAGAGCCATTTGAACCATTTTGCAAGGCGTAAAAATTCAGTAGAGAAATACCAGGACTCTGCTGCTTGAATGGATAAATTCGATTACCACCACTAGAAGCAGTAATTTTTACATTACATGACCGGGGAAACTCCAGAATCAAAACACTTTCTTCAAAATATAAAAGCATACAACGTCTGCTTCTAAATGACTTCTTTCGGTGTCACTTCGCTCTACATTAACAGAGATGAAATCGATTATGTTTTGTCCATCAAAGGACAAATCTACCACAACATGGGATCATCACTACCGGTACACAACGAAGACCATAAATTTCTGCAAGTGCATTCCGTCGGAAATGAAGAAACAGAAATTGATCAACGATGCACAGATATCACTGGATTGAGAGGAGAAATAGTCCAGGATGTACAGAGAATCTTACACAAATCAACTGGTTCACTTATTCAAAACAGCACCAGACAGAATGATTTCTGATGATTGTAAGGTTATCATTCGAGCCGACAAAAAACATTTGGAGAACACGAACGTCGATTTAATGCACCTGAGATAAACGAAGCCGCCATTGTAATTGTGTACAATAGAAACACAAGCCGTGACATAACTGTACAACGAGGAAGAGAAGGACTGCAACGCATTGCAAAGACACACAGTTCAAAAATGGCCCTGAGCACTATGGGACTCAACTGCTGTGGTCATCAGTCCCCTAGAACTTAGATCTACTTAAACCTAACTAACCTAAGGACAGCACACAACACCCAGCCATCACGAGGCAGAGAAAATCCCTGACCCCGCCGGGAATCGAACCCGGGAACCCGGGCGTGGGAAGCGAGAACGCTACCGCACGACCACGAGATGCGGGCACAGTTCACATGATGCACTCCAACATCCATTAATATTTCTGCACGGAGAGGAGGGGTATCATTTTAATATGAACAAAATCCAACATGAAACAGGCGTAGAGAGAAACAAACAAATCACTTCCAAGGAGTTCTACGCTTACTGCTTAATGTTCAGAGACAATCACATTCTCAGCAGTTACTGTTTATCCCAACAATTCCTGGCAGATATCTACGCTAAAACAGAAGCGGAACGGATGCTTTACATAAGACTGAATCAGAAGAAACTACGCACGGAAGAATTCATCCACCTTCGAGACGCAATCATACACGACGGAAACGTTGACGACATTGGGACAGTTGTACTCTTACCCTCCTCATACGTAGGAAGTTCGAGACACACTAATACACTCAAGATGACATGATCTGCGTAAGAAAATATGGACGACATGACTTCTTCATAACATTCACATGCAACTCATCGTGATCAGAAATCAAAGAACAACTTAAATTCGGGCAAGCCCCCATGCACGACACGGCATAATAGCCCCAGTTCATCGACTAGAATAACTGAGATTTATAGAAGTCATCACAAAATAACACATCTTTGGAACCGTTAGATGCTGGATGTACACAATCGAATGGCAAAAATGAAAATTGCTTCACTCACACAATCTCATATGGCTACACTACAAAATTCATCCCACGGATATCGACAAAATCATTCAAGCTGAATTTCGCAATCAAATGGCTCTGAGCACTATGGGACTTAAGTACTGAGGTTATCAGTCCCCTAGAACTTAGAACTACTTAAACCTAACTAACCTAAGGACATCACACACATCCATGCCCGAGGCAGGATTCGCACCTGCGACTGTAGCGGTCTCGCGGTTCCAGACTGTAGCGCCTAGAACCGCACGGCCACTCCGGCCGGCAATTTCGCAATCCACAAGAAGATCCGGAACTATACAACATAGTAGTGAAAAATATGATTCACAGTCCATGCAGGCCATTAAACGTCAATTTGCTAAATATGAGTGATGGAAAATGTATAAAAAATACCCAAAACCATACTTGGATGACAAGCAAACCGGAGTTGAGGCTATCCGAAATACAGAAGACGATCACCCAAAAACGATGGTTTCACAGCATAAGTACGAATACGAGGCTGCGGCGAACTGGAAACAGATAATCAGTGGGTAGTGTCACATAACATACTACTTTCCAAAATCTTTTAAGCTCACGTAAACGTCGTCCTCCGACCTATGCTCAACAGAGTTAATGCAGTACCACTTAACAAACAGTACTATAATAAGGAGCTGGACATAATAATTCAGATAGCAAAAAATAACGGATACCAAGAATCCCTAGTAACAAAACTGAACAAGAAAAATCCAGAAAAGCATAAAAATAAAAGGAACCACACGCACAAATATAGAGAACCCATAAAACCCACCACAAACACACACAACAAAATCATAATTCCACTACACAGAAAGGAGACGACACAGAAACTCAAGAGACAAGCTAGTAAACACTCATAAACTGATACACGTAGTTTGGATGATCCTCAAGAAACAAGGAATAAAAGTAACATACTAAATCAATAACTCTATACAGAAGCGTCTAAACAAGGAAGATTACTCTGACATGTACCAAAACTTTGGCATTTACCAACTACATTGTAACAGGTGTGATACTCTATACTTAAGGCAGACCAACAAGACCTTTGTAATAAGGTATTGTATATGGAACACGAAAAGCACGAAACTACGACACTAGTCACTCAACATTCGCAGAACACCCCCGACAAGAAAACCATCAGCCTATCACAATGGAAAAGGGCAATAAAATAGATTCAGTAACAAGAAACATTGAATTTTCTCATTACAAAAATGTAAATATATTTAGTGTTTGTGAAAGTGCTGTGAGTAACGATAAGAATTAATATTGTGCGAAGCAGTAAGTAGTTAAGTTAAAGCATACGAACTGTTCGCGATACTAGCAAACAGAATTGTCGACATTAAAACCATTTTGTTACAGTTACTGACGAAGGTGCTTTAGAATAAAGCGAACCATGTTTGTTCTTAATAAGACTTTAATACGATTGCAAAAGACGGATTTAACCTATACGACTTGTACATCTACAACTAAGGAAAAAAGAGCCCTAAAAACATAGAAGACAACACGTAACAAGCAAAAACTTTGCTTATCGTTTGTTTACATTTACTCAGTAAAAAAAGGCAACTTGCTCCAGTTCCTCCTGCCGTAGTCGGTATTGTCACCACACTGTTTAATAGAATCGAACTATCAGCCTCACTAGCCTATCTACCTCAATACTCTCGAGGACTGCTCACAACTGCCCGCTTTCAGCTGAGGTGGCTTCTCTTGTTATGGTGGCTTTCGACGTCATTCTAATGAAATCAAAAACATTAGCAGATCACTGAGTGCCTTATAAATTAATTGAATATTCCTACAGTTTCCAATGACACTGAAGACCAGTTACCCAAAATAGCACTAAGAGACCTTCACAGACTGCTGGTTCTGTTGGAGTGCGGATCATGTTTATAATGTACCGATTTTAACGGATTGACAAGGAGATGGAAAGGAAATACAAATAAATACTAAAATCGATACGAAAGTGTCAAGACCAAAATTGTACGGAATTTGGTTCACATTGAAAGTAACCGTCGTCTTGTAACTTTCAGTTAAGCCCTCCAAAAATTTTTGAGACAACTTTCAAACTGATTTACAGCCATTTTCCAGGCAAAACACCGTGCAACGCGATCTGATTCGAAAAATTAAGTGAAGTTTAAACTTTCGCAAGGCACCAAAAATTTCAGATATGTGCTTCTGAAGGAAATAAAAGGAATTATGTAAAGGTAATGAATGCTTCGTACAATGAGACCCGTCTTGTAGGCAAACGTCTATGCAATGCAAATATATTTGCCTCTGTACGACTTGAACCCAAGTATTCTACAAAATAATTTGTTAAACTCTAATTCTTATAGACGAAATTTGGTAGAAGACTGATCAGAAGACTCCGCTGTTGACCGAATTGTATTCAGTCACAAACTGTTAACACCATTGCTTACCCTGGAGCTTGAAATATTCCGCAAGCCAAAAGGGCAATTCGTACAATGCAAGTGCATTAAATGTTGAAAGAGTTGTCAAATGGGACAGAGAGTCGTTAGATGACCAGTCGTGAATATGCAGAGCCACGCAGTTTCATGAGCACACGGCGAATGGAAAGACAAATGCTGAATCTTTTCCAAAGATGATCTAATATTCAGGAACTTTAACTACAGGGTAGGCAACCCTATATGGGCGATCACGAACTGTCTGAAGTATTGTATGACAGCCAACAAATCCGTGATTTTACAACACGAGCAAGAAATAAAACACACAAAACTATCTACCGGTTGGTTGTAATTAAATTTTTCCTGTTTAACACGTCATGACAGGGAAGGTAATTACCGTACGAGTACCACACTTACTAGCATTAATGTCCAGAGTATGGAGAACATGATTTCCATGCGCCACAGCCACCGCCTTCCAGTTAAAACTAAGGCGACGAGGTGCCGTGATCAATCATCACGATTCATAGTATCCTAGACCTGACCAGTCGCAGCGCACTTGCTGACGTGTCAACATGAACTTGGACAAAAACTCCATTATCAACACAACAGTAATGCTACAGCTGCATTTCGAGAATATCGCCGGTTGAAAGGATTACGGAAGGGTAAGTACTGCTGTGAGGAGCATGATGAAGAAGTTCGAATCAACTGGAGAGCTGGGCGTCGCTCCGGGAAAAGGCCGACGACCGTTTGCACCACAGATGATCGATGAAATCACTGTTGCAATGGCAGACAACGCTGCGCGCAATTCCCGATCGTCAGGCAGTGCGCGTGTAGTGTCACTACAGTTGAACATCCCGTGGTACACTGTACGGAAGGTACTTCGAACCATTCTCAAATGGTATCCGTACAAGATCCACATAGCACAGCAGCTTGCACCGCACGACTCGCAAAGACGACTTCGCTTTCCACTTTCTCGCAAGGATTGAAATCCACTAGGGATGGCCCTGGACAATCCTGTGGACAGAAGAAGCTTATTTTTCTCTAACGGGTGAGGTGAACACACAGAATTTCTGAGTGCGAGGATATTCGCCTCTAGTCACTGTGCATGAAGTTCCTCTGTACGGTGAGCGTGTCACTGTATGGTGTGGCTTCACGGCTACGTTCGTCATTGGCCCATTCTTATTTGAACAGGTTGGCGCTCAACGACCATAGATGTGCAGTGTGACTGACCAGCGTTACTGCGATATGCTTCGCCAGCATGTCATAGCCGCCCTATAGGACATACAAGCATTGAACACAGCAGTCTTCATGCAAGATGGGCTCCACCGCACATCGCTCGTGTAGTTCACCTGCTTCTCCGAAACACATTCGGAAACGATCTAATTAACAGCCGATAGTTTCCAAATACACAGACGGCACGATCACGTGCTCTCACTCCTTCTGATTTCTGGTTGTGGGGCTACCTGGAGGATAGGATATACCAGGGGAACGTTCACACATGTACTGACCTGAAGTGCAGCACATCAAGAAAGGTAGCCAGTATATCTACTGACAAGCTTCGTTCTGTTGTGCAGAATGCAATCCTGTGCTTTCAGACTCTTCTGGACACTGATGGGCGCCATATTGAGCCCCTTTTGTAACAGTAATGGTACAGGTATGTAATAGCATGATGGACCGTAGCAGCCCATTAAACGTGTTTCAGTTGAATTGATTATGCATTGTTTCCCTTCCCCATGCCATAGACATTAATGCTACAAAGTTTGGTACTCGTATGGTGATTAGTTTCCGTGTTATGACGTATTAAATAGAAGAAGTATGAATACCACCACCTGGCATTTACAATGTGTGCGCGAGAGCGATCGAATGGTACGAATTGTTACCGATGTGTGAAGTACAGCAGGATATCGTTATCCACGTGAACCCATGTTTCCGAACGTACCACAAAGGCATGCTGAGTTCAGATTCAGTTTGAACAAACGCATGACTCGAGAATTTATTTTGTGTGAAAGGTATCTCTCTCATCTTCTATATGTTCTGTTTTTACGTAGATTACTCGCTAGCATTTTTCTTGGCTATTATATCTGGACCGATTAATCGTCTTCTGCATATACATGGCTGCTTTGGCTGTACGAGTGTATCATTCTGAGGTCTTTGAGGCCAGAACGTGTTCTGCCAATGTCTAGCGAGGACGTGGTCGCCACACATGGCTTGAGAGTTTGGAAGGAAAACAAGGCGTTCTGCTGCAGTCTGTTCCGTTTTGGCTTTTCTGAAATGAAGATGTGTTTTGCTCCTGTGTAATACAGTGTGCAAACGATTATGGCTCCATTAACATATACTGATGTGAGAGATAATGGGCAGCTGGCTCCACACAATCGATAAAACAGCAAGGAACTTGGCAGGTACTTCAAAGGACTATTTTAACTACCCACAACCAAAAAGTTCTCACCTCAAGAATCTGAGGACGCTAATCAAAATTCATTACCACCAGATGAAGAAGAAATTACTAGACGCGTTTAAAGGTTCAAAAACAATAAAGCATCGCGGAAAGATGGTATAATAGCAAAAATCATCAAATCGGCAGGCTCCAACTGCATAAAAAATTACCAAAATCATTAAAGGCATTTGACAAACAGAAAAAATTCCAAAGATTTCAGACCTGTGTTAATTCTCGTAGCCGGCCGGTGTGGCCGTGCGGTTAAAGGCGCTTCAGTCTGGAACCGCGTGACCGCTATGATCGCAGGTTCGAATCCTGCCTCGGGCACGGATGTGTGTGATGTCCTTAGGTTAGTTAGGTTTAATTAGTTCTAAGTTCTAGGCGACTGATGACCTCAGAAGTTAAGTCGCATAGTGCTCAGAGCCATTTGAACCATTTAATTCTCGTACTACACAAGAAGGATGGCAGAACAGATATAAGTAACTGCAGCGGAATCTCAATAACGTCACCTGAATACTAAATTCTATTCTGGTGCCTTCTCGATACAGCACAGAAACAATTTTAACCAAAAATTGCAGAATATCAGCAGGATTAGGACGAGGCTGTCATGACCATAGAAAATCTTGAACCTAAAGTTAATCGTAATATATCACAGAATTACAGCAATAATTCGGTCCTCATATCTGCTGATTTAAAAAAAAAAGAAAAAAAACTTGTGACTCAGCTGACCGCGAATCTCTGTTTCAAATATTAAAAGAAAAAGATCTAGATCGGAAAACACTTGCTATCATAAAAGAGACATTGACAGATACAAAGTCCAATGTTAAATTTATGAAGCAACTCTCAGATCCGTTCTAAATCAAAACGGGACTAAGATAAGGAGATGGGCTGTCTCCATTACTTTTCAACTGTGTACTTGAGAAAGAAATACAAGAATGGCGCAAACGGAAATCAATCCTCAAAATTGAACAACCAGTCACTTTAGGTAGACACGAGTTATCTGTAGACTGCCTAGCATTTGCATAAGTTTTTACACTATTAATTTACGACATTTCAGCAACCGAACATCAGACTGAAAAGTTTAGAAAAAATCGGTCTCCAGCTACCTTTTGGAAAGGCAGAGTACATGATATACATCAAACAAGCAGTGAAATGTTGCAAAATTAAACGAGTTCCACAATCAAATATTTTGATGAAACTGTTGAGAAAACTGAACTAAAACAACAGCGAACAAAATTAGATTATAAAACATGGAAACCGCATGCCGACTTATTCGATGTATCTTCAACAAGAAATTCGTCTAAAACACACATAAATAAGACATTGCAATACAGTAATTAAATCAGATTGTGGATTGCATTCCGTGTAGCAAGACATCTGAACTCTGTACTGTTTTTCTCAGGAATGTGCAGAGACACAAGAGGGACTCAGCATCAGATTACCAACAACGGTAGTTGGCGATTACCAGCATCATCACTGCTCTTCATGGTAGAGATTCTTCTGTGATCCAAACCTGTAGTCACGTCAGAGTATGGAACCTCATCATCATATTGAAGTATGAATACCAGTAGTAAATTGCTCCAATACCATTAACAGAGGTAGGAGACTAGATAACGGAAGGTACAAAAAGGTAGCAAATGTAAGGTAGTGGAAAGTGACCATTTCTACCTATGTCAAAATCAAGTAATTTATCTGATCGGAAAAAGTTCATTATTCTACTGAAATTACAGACTGGTTGAAGCAACAACGCTTTACATCACAGTGAATAGACAAAAGGGAAAGCGAGCTCTGAATAATACAAGATCAGACAGTCAATTAGACATAGAATAACCTAACATGACAGAGAACATCACTGGTTCTTAACATTATACCGTGGCTCGCAGTGGCCTTATATAAACAATGTTGTGCTATAATTACATAAGAAACAAAAAACAGGACAATCAAGAACTGAATGGCTCCAGGTGGCCTTGTACTTAGAATACATGCAAATCTTAATAAATAAAACAATTGAATAGAAAAAAAGTCAATCAGAGGCGTCAAGTGGCTTTTATACATACACAAATGCTGATCTTAATAGCTATAAAATGATTGGGGGGCCAAGGAGCCTAGTTTTACATGAAATATTAGCTCACCTTAATAACTAAAATGTGACAAAAATCATCTTGGAGGCTCACAGTGGCCTGGTTTTAAATGAAATAAATGCTGACCTTAATAGCAAATATGTGATATAAAACATGTTTGTGGCTCAAGATGGGCTAGTTTTATGTAGCATGTAAATCAAAGCTAAGAAAGTATTATAAAATGTCATTTACCTATAACTTTATCACTCAGACGCCTATGCATAATTCATAATAA
This sequence comes from Schistocerca cancellata, assembly GCF_023864275.1. Taxonomy (NCBI): domain Eukaryota; kingdom Metazoa; phylum Arthropoda; class Insecta; order Orthoptera; family Acrididae; genus Schistocerca; species Schistocerca cancellata. The sequence continues at coordinate 386,037,998 of NC_064626.1, read as the reverse complement.
CAATACGTAAGTCGAGATGGCTTTTACAAGAACAAAGTGTTATATAAAAGTACAACTCTGTATGACCTGTATGAACACCTATTAGACAAACAGAATCATAGAATGAAAGTATGGCACTGTGTGGGTAAAGACACAGTATTTATAGGTTGTGTAGCACCCTCGGGGCTTCATAAACCTATTAAATGATCTATACTTCTAACAGTGCGCATATCTACGGGAAGGATATGGGAATTATTGACAAGGGCAGTGCACTTCATCTGTAAAGAAAATGATTAACCAGGGTGTGTACGTGGACAAGAAAAAAAATTTACCGCATTTCCCGGAAAAAATTAGCTTTCTTCCTGGTGAAAATACACTTTTTCCGTGTTAAGTGACAGTATACTATTCCTCGAAACTGTAAAACTTATCAGTCCCTTGAATGGTTATCGTTTTATACACCGGCGTAGAATTTCCCGGCACTTTTGGAAACTAAATTCAGGGGAAAAAAACACGTATTTGAAAGATGGCTGACGTGCAGCAACATGTACACTGTAATTTTCGTGTGATGTCCTTAGGTTAGTTAGGCTTAAGTAGTTCTAAGTTCTAGGGGACTGATGACCATCGATGTTAAGTCCCATAGTGCTCAGAGCCATTTTAACCATTTTTTGTAATTTTCGTGTTACGAAAGTATAAATTCGAATCCCACCAAACACCGCATGTTACTTTCCGAAGCAATGAAATCGATATTGCGATTTTGTAAGCCACTGATGGCTTATGTCACATGATCTCGCCAGCCGATGACAGCGGATATTCAGAGCACAGGACACGTGATGTAGTCAGCCAATAGGAACATCACCGTTAAGTAGCGCTAACACACAAATAGGAAACGTTAATGGTTTAAATTAACATACATTGTATTGCTACAAGAAAAGAAAAACTTTGACACACAAGTCTCGAAGATTAATAAGCTGAGAGAGAAGCTAAGCTTTCACATATAATGTTGATCTTTTTTGCACGTGTTACACTTACATTACACAAATGTGCCAGTAAAATTTTTAACAACGAGATAAAAATCTGATCTTCTGGGTTCGAAATTATTGTAAACGGTCGTCCTCGAAGAGCTGATTTTTAAATGAGAGTCAAATGTTCTGTGATTTAAGAAATTCATCGTACATTTTCGCACATAGATCATCTTGCGTAAAAGGAAATTTACATTGAACGTAACGCTTTTCGAACAATCATTCGCAATATTTTCCCGCGACCTGTTAGAAATAGGTTCGTTTTAACAGTTGCCAGAGAACGACAGATAACAGGCGTCACCGCGCTTGCGCAGCTACGATGACGCAGAAAGCCCGAATGTTCGTATGTGTAAAACACTAAAAGATCTTACATTATGTCACAAAAGAAACAAGACATTAGAGCATACTCCAAGAGCATCGGAATTTTGTGAACCATACTAAAATGCATAATTCGGCTTAAACTGTGCACATTCTCATGTCCAGATTCGGACGTAAATTTTCTTGGAGTACCAGTACTGTATCATTTCATGTTTGGTTCTTTATTATGGCATAATGCCAAACGTGCTAGAAGATGAAAACGTACACTTGAAAATCAGCGAACAGCTAAAACTAGCCAATAATGTGGAATTAAACACTTCGTTTCAAATAAATTGACTGCCTCAGCGGAAAAGATTAATAAAAGCTAAATTTCTTTAGCAAACCGACCTGCAAGGCGATTAATCTTTGACTGTCAGAAAGGTGGAAATAAAATAGTCTGAAACTAATAACAAATTTTAGCCTTCCGTAATTATGTGAATGTATTTTAATTCACTTGATAGCTCCCGGTCACAGAAATCCGTTTTGTTTTCATTTGACGTGAGAGCAGTAGACGAAGAGGAAACAGCAGACTCACTAAACGTAAACACGGGTCACGTGGAGACTACCCACCTCTCCACTACAACTCAGACTGCTCTGTGCATCAGCCCCGGATCTACGATATTTCCGAACCGCTGCAATACAAGATAGTGCCCCCCCCCCCCCCCCACCCATCGCACCACATCGAGCGTTTGAGGTAGGACGCCAAAAATTTAAGAAAAATCACTGGGCACGTCGCCACCTAATCAAATGCTGCATAATGAAGGAATCATGAAAACAAGGTACCAACAGAATTTCTATAAGCATAGGAAATGCAGCAGGGAAAAAAAATCTGAGTTGCGTCATATTATTATGTACACTCATATGTAAATCAGAATAAGCATATATAAAAGCTGGCAATATAAATATGCACATCTGTAAAAAAAAATTGGCAGTTAGCAGAGTTCCAGGAAAACATCATCATCATCATCATCATCATCATCATCATTTAAGTCTCATTATGCCTTTCAGCGTTCACTCTGGAGCATAGCCCCCCTTATACAGTTCCTCCATGATCCCCTATTCAGTGCTAACATTGGTGCCTCTTCTGATGTTAAACCTATTACTTCAAAATCATTCTTAACCGAATCCTGGTACCTTCTCCTCGGTCTGCCCCGACTCCTCCTACCCTCTACTGCTGAATCCATGAGTCTCTTGAGTAACCTTGCTTCTCCCATGCGTGTAACATGACCCCACCATCTAAGCCTGTTCGCCCTGACTGCTACATCTATAGAGTTCATTCCCGGTTTTTCTTTGATTTCCTCATTGTGGACACCCTCCTGCCATTGTTCCCATCTACTAGTACCTGCAATCATCCTAGCTACTTTCATATCCGTAGCCTCAACCTTGTTGATAAGGTAACCTGAATTCACCCAGCTTTCGCTCCCATACAACAAGGTTGGTCGAAAGATTGAAAGGTGCACAGATAACTTAGTCTTGGTACTGACTTCCTTCTTGCAGAAGAGAGTAGATTGTAGCTGAGCGCTCACTGCATTAGCTTTGCTACACCTCGCTTCCAGTTCTTTCACTATGTTGCCATCCTGTGAGAATATGCATCCTAAGTACTTGAAACCGTCCACCTGTTCTAACTTTGTTCCTCCTATTTGGCACTCAATCCGTTTATATTTCTTTCCCACTGACATTACTTTCGTTTTGGAGATGCTAATCTTCATACCATAGTCCTTACATTTCTGATCTAGCCCTGAAATATTACTTTGCAAACTTTCAATCGAATCTGCCATCACAACTAAGTCATCCGCATATGCAAGACTGCTTATTTTGTGTTCACATATCTTAATCTCACCCAGCCAGTCTATTGTTTTCAACATATGATCCATAAATAATACGAACAACAGTGGAGACAGGTTGCAGCCTTGTCTTACCCCTGAAACTACTCTGAACCATGAACTCAAATTACCGTCAACTCTAACTGCTGCCTGACTATCCATGTAAAGACCTTTAATTGCTTGCAAAAGTTTGCCCCCTATTCCATAATCTTGTAGAACAGACAATAACTTCCTCCTAGGAACCCGGTCATATGCCTTTTCTAGATCTATAAAGCATAGATACAATTCCCTGTTCCACTCATAACACTTCTCCATTATTTGCCGTAAGCTAAAGATCTGGTCCTGACAACCTCTAAGAGGCCTAAACCCACAGTGATTTTCATCCAATTGGTCCTCAACTAATACTCGCACTTTCCTTTCAACAATACCTGAGAAGATTTTACCCACAATGCTGATTAAAGAGATACCTCTATAGTTGTTACAATCTTTTCTGTTTCCATGTTTAAAGATTGGTGTGATTACTGCTTTTGTCCAGTCTGATGGAACCTGTCCCGACTCCCAGGCCATTTCAGTTATCCTGTGTAGCCATTTAAGACCTGACATTCCACTGTATTTGATGAGTTCCGACTTAATTTCATCCACCCCAGCCGCTTTATTGCACTGCAATCTATTGACCATTTTTTCCACTTCCTCAAATGTGATCCTATTTCCATCATCATTCCTATCCCATTCTACCTCGAAATCTGAAACATTACTGATCGCATTTTCACCTACATTGAGCAACTCTTCAAAATATTCCCTCCATCTGCCCAAGGCATCCACAGGATTCACCAGCAGTTTTCCTGACTTGTCCAAAATACTTGTCATTTCCTTCTTACCTCCCTTTCGAAGACTGCTAATTACACTCCAGAATGGTTTTCCAGCAGCTTGACCCATAGTCTCCAACCTGTTTCCAAAGTCTTCCCACGATTTCTTCTTGGATGCTGAAATTATCTGTTTGGCTTTGTTTCTTTCTTCAACATAACTTTCTCTGTCTGCCTGGGTTCTGGTATGTAGCCATTTTTGATACGCCTTCTTTTTCCTTTTACTGGCTGCCTTGACTGTATCATTCCACCAAGCTGTTTGCTTCATCCTACTTTTACACACTACTGTTACAAGACATTCCTTAGCCACTTCTAGTACTGTGTCCCTGTACCTTGTCCATTCCTTTTCCAATGACTGTAATTGACTACATTCAACTAACTGGTACCTTTCTGAGGTCGCTGTTATGTACTTGTGCCTGATTTCCTTATCCTGAAGTTTCTCCACTCTTATCCTCCTACATATGGACCTGACCTCCTGCACTTTCGGCCTCACAATCCCAATTTCACTGCAGATTAAATAATGATCAGTGTCATCAAAGAATCCCCTGAATACACGTGTGTGCCTCACAGCCTTCCTGAATTCCTGATCTGTTATTATATAGTCAATGACAGATCTGGTTCCCCTGCCTTCCCAAGTATACCGGTGAATGTTCTTATGTTTAAAAAAGGAGTTTGTGATTACTAAGCCCATACTGCCACAGAAATCCAAGAGTTGTTTCCCGTTCCTGTTGGCCTCCATATCCTCTCCAAATTTACCCATAACCTTTTCATACCCTTCTGTTCGATTTCCAATCCTGGCGTTAAAATCATCCATGAGCAGAACACTGTCCTTGTCCCTTACTCTAACAACTACATCACTGAGTGCCTCATAAAAACTATCCATCTTATCTTGATCTGTCCCTTCACAATGCGAATAAACTGACACAATCCTAATTTTCTTGCTAGACACTGTCAAATCTATCCACATCAGTCGTTCGTTTACATACCTTATTGCAACTACTCTGGGTTCCATTTCTTTCCTGATGTAAAGCCCTACACCCTATTGTGCTATTCCTGCTTTGACTCCTGACAGGTAGACCTTGTATTCTCCCACTTCCTCTTCTTTCTCACTCCTTACCCGAATGTCACTAACAGCTAAAACGTCTAGCCCCATCTTACTTGCAGCCTCTGCCAGCTCTACCTTCTTCCCAGAGTAGCCCCCATTGATATTAATAGCTCCCCATCTCATTACCATTTGCTTGCCAAGTCGTATCTTAGGAGTCCCTGGTTTGTCAGTTAGAGGTGGGACTCCGTCACCTCCAAAGGTCCGAGGCATTTTGCTCTGATTGTTGCCAGCATCATATTTAAAGTACCAGGGAAGCAGGTTGCTAGCCTTACTTGCCCCGAGTCCCATTGGGTTTTACCCCTAACGGCTGAGGGACTAACCGGTGGATTTGGTAGTCTTTGCCGTATGAGCACAAAGGTGACCACGACTCAGAATATGTCCGAGATGACCAGCCTTATTCCAAAGTAACTGGTATCCCGACTGTCGGGACCACTTACTTGGCCACTCATACGTTGCCCGTGGTTCATGAACTAGGACATGACTACAGGAACCCACACCATGAACCACAGGAAAACAGCAAGAAAAATTTATACAAAGCTAAAAGGCGAAAAAATAAATAGTTGTGATATGTGATCATCAAAATTCTACCTAGCTACGCGAACTAAACCAAAGCAAAAGCTATTCTATAAAGTGCTTGACGTTGTTGATATGATGATTGCCTCGTGATTTTCTCGTTCGTAAGGTTTCAGTGTGAACCACATGGGGATGGGGAAGATTACGTATCCTATAAGGTCTAGAATAAAAAAGTTAAAATTTACTGCAACGAGGCTTACCTCTTTTAGGTAGGTGGTGAGTGCGTTCCAATACTTTTTATCCTATGCGAAATTCCTGGAGGTTACTCATCTGTTTTTGTTGACGTTTGCGGCGCTGCGCTGCACGCTTTATATTGCTAATTTCATGGTGACGTAATCTTCTTGTAGTAGGAAAAGATACAAGTCCACGAATTTTGTTAGGTGGATCTATATTTTCCAACACAAGATGCGGCGAAAGCATGCTGGTGTCGTTTGGTATTGAACTGATGACGTCCTGAAAATCAGAAATGTGTTTGTCCCAATCAATATGTTTTTTGTGACAATACATACGACAAAGTTTTTCAATTTATTTCATGATGCGCTATGATGGGTTGGAAGTAGCATGGTATCTGGAGATAAAAATGGGTGTAATATTTCTAGCTTGTAGTGTGCGTTTCCATATTACTGATCGAAATTGCGGTCCATTGTCGGAGATTACCTTCTGAATATGTCCAACGGGAGGCAAAAAATGTTTAGTAAAAGCATTAGAAACAGTTCTAGCAGTGGCTTTTCGTAATGGAGTGAAAGATACAAATTTCTGAGTTAGTTCTACAGTAACGGAAATGCAACAGAAACCTTTATTAGTTCTTGGAATGAATCGATATAGATCAACAGCTGCCATATGTCTTAATTTCATGGTTACAGTGGGGTACAGAGGGGCAATGTGAGATACTGTAGAGGATTTAGCTTTTTGACAAAGTTTGCAAGTCGCCAAGACCCGTCGAATACGCTTTTCCATGTTTGTGAAATAACAGTTCTGTAGTAGTATCAAAAAGCATTTGCGAGCTCCGTAATAGGCGTAACTCAAGTGTGTGTACCATATTAATTTACTGACTAGTTTCTCAGATATGCAGAGAGTCCAGTTATCGCTGTCAGGGCGAGCGCGGAGAAACAGAATATTATTGTGTACGGTGTAGTAATTTCTAATTGTTGTCTGGCTCGTGTCACGCCACAGAAGTTTGATCACTTTCCAGATGTCGTCTTTGCTCTGCTATCTGGCGATGTCTTTTAACGATGCTGAAATAAAATTTTTAAAAGCTACTTGTTTAATGTATAGAAACCTGAAATTAGTTTGACAGAAATTAGCAGCGATTTCTGGCTGGTTACCGTACAGTGAGCGAGAAAGTGTAATATTCTGGGTTCCTGGGATGTGGACAATCGTAAAATCAAATTCCTGCAAATAAAATTCCCAACAACTGAGTCTCTTATGTGTGAATTTAGCTGATAAAAGGAACTGAATAGCTCTGTGATCCGTGTAAACTGGTGTGTGTCTTCCGTAGAGAAAGTGACGAAATTTAGTGAAACCCCAAACAACACATAATGTTTAGAGTTCGGTGGTAGAATAATTTCTTTCAGCCTATGTGAGGATGCGACTAGCAAACGCGATGTTCTACTTGACACTTGTACCATTTTCCTGTATTTCCTGAAATACAGGGACACCAAGAGCAGTCTTGGAACTGTCTGTAGCAATAGAAAACTTCTTTGTGGGGTCAGGATGTGATAGAAAGGGAGCGTTACGTAAAGCAGTTTTTAAATTGAGAAACTCGGAATGTGCTTGGTCGTCCCTCTATCAGATAGTATTTTTACCAGTAAGATGACACAATCTAGGGTTATCTAGTGCACATTGGTGTATGAAACGGCGTAAAAAATTGACCAAACCGAGGGAGCTACGAAGTTGTTTTTTCGTAGATGGAATTATAATGTAATGGATGGTTTCTAGTTTGTCAGGATGGGGCGTAATGCCGTCAGCCCAAAATACGTGACCTAGAAACTTAATGGAAGTCTTGCCAAAATAAGATTTACTGGGGTTCACGGTAAACGTTCTGTAAGAAAAGTTTGCAATAGCAATCGAAGAACAGAATTATGTTCCGACCAAGAAGGTTCTGCAGTTAGAATGTCGTCAATGTAAGTGGTGATTCGACTTTCAATTCGTTTGGAGGAATAGTATTCATCGCACGGGTGAGAGCAGCGAAGCTAATTGTTAAACCAAAAGGCAATTTTCATAATTGATAGCAGTTACCGAAACAAAGGAAAGCAGTGTATTTTCTGCAATAAGGATGCAGTTGAATTTGCTAGAATCCAGATTTTAGGTCCAGAGTAGAACAGACTGATGTTCCGGGAAATTTTTGTGAGAGGTCTTCCAACGTTTGTGGACGATTGATTTCAGTAATGATGATTTCGTTGATCTGACGTGAATCCGACTTGATCTCTATACATGAACGGAATGGAATAATGTTCAAAATGTGTGTGAAATCTTATGGGACTTAACTGCTAAGGTCATCAGTCCCTAAGCTTACACACTACTTAACCTAAATAATCCTAAGGACAAACACACACACCGTTGCCCAAGGGAGGACTCGAACCTCCGCCGGGACCAGCCACACAGTCCAAGACTATAGCGCCCGAGACCGCTCGGTTAATCCCGCGCGGCATGGAATAATGTTTTGCCTTGAGTGTATCATGCGGTTTTACTTGGTATTCGTGAACAAAACTAGACATGGTTCCTGGTACATTGTTAAGTACTTCAGAGTGCTTAAAAGAATATCTTGCAACTGTTGGCGCTGTTCGTCGGTCGAAGCTTCTCATTCACTCATCTCACTTTTGATCGTCTGCACAATGTCATAATCTATTTACTCAGGGATATTGTTATTACGGAAATATGTAACTGTGAAGAACGTAGTATGACAATTGGTATTCTTAGATGCTGAAATGACCTCTACTCAGTTAATGTCTTGTTCTTCAGCTGACAAAGTATTCTGAAAAGTGACAAATAGTTGTTGCGTATCGGATTTCAGTATAAGCAATGACTTCTTAAAACTTGATAACAGCGTCAAGTTCGACAAGGAAATCCATATTAAGGATGACGTCAGTTATTAAGAGGAACGATCCAGAAATCAGCATGAAATGTGTGATCAGCAAGTATAAAAGATACGTGGGTTTGCACTTTCACATCTACTCCCTTGTTAGAGATTGTGCCTCGAACTTCCCTCTTACTAAGTCGAAAGCTAGAACAGGTATTGTCAGCGTTAAATTTTTGGAATGCTGTTTCATTAGCACTGTTACTAGTGAACCAGACTCGATCACTGCAGAAAAGAAATACAAACCAATTTTAATTTCAACTACGGGATGAGAAATGTTCGTTTGAGTTCGGTGTCTCTCTTGTAATAATGTGTCTCTAATGTCGTCGAAGGTTATTATGTTCTGCTGAACGGTGTTATGAGTAGAAGACCTCCATTGAACAGCTTCGTTAGTTTCTAGTCATGCATTACTAGTGGGCTGATTGGTAGCAGAAGATTGCTGTGATAGTTCAATTATATGTACTGTACGGTTTTTTTGGTCTTCAGAATGCCGCGGTGGATGGAAACGACCATTAGGTTCATTAAGAATGAACTGAGACTGCTGGGGCTCATTGTGATGAAAGTTGCTGTTGCCAAAACTACGCTTAAATTGTTTATTATTCCGTTCATGCTTGTGGTGAAAATTTATTTGCTGCTGATCGTTTCAATGTGACGGTGACCATTGGTTTTTTTTTTGGGAGAAGTTATTCCCTTGCGGTTGCGTAAAATTACTTGACTGGGCTGTACTGGCAAAGCTGGGCGGTAGCACACGACCTTCGGTTGGGCTTGTCGACCGTATTGTTGTATATTTCCGAGCTGCTGCGACAGCGGTAAGAATTTCGGCTGTAAACTAATTGTTGGTGTCGAAATTCTGATATTGTTGCTGCTGTTGAATACACTGGTTATCAAAATGTTGTCCCTTGTTAGCATGTCCATTAAATTCGTTATCGCAATCAAATATTTTATTTCTTTTGCTATGAAATGGGCGGGATTGCTCGTTGTAGCCGAACGAATTTTTACCTTGACTGTTGTTATTAGCCCGCATCTCGTGGTCGTGCGGTAGCGTTCTCGCTTCCCACGCCCGGGTTCCCGGGTTCGATTCCCGGCGGGGTCAGGGATTTTCTCTGCCTCGTGATGGCTGGGTGTTGTGTGCTGTCCTTAGGTTAGTTAGGTTTAAGTAGTTCTAAGTTCTAGGGGACTTATGACCACAGCAGTTGAGTCCCATAGTGCTCAGAGCCATTTGAACCATTTTTTTTGTTGTTATTAAAGTTCTCATTGACAAATGAATAGTCCGATTGCTGAATTTCTAATAATTTTAATAAATCTATTAACACTAAAATACTTTCATTTCGCTTTCCAGTTAGAAGGGAAACTCGTAATGAACGCGGAAGTTTCGAGATGCATAATTGTATGAGCGCAGATTGCCCATGCGGTTCGGTCAGGTACTTGTTTTGTTGGACCATATACTCAAGAAACTGGGTGATAGTCGAAAAACTTGAGTGTTCGAAATTGGGTAAGCTGATGAAGCGTTCTTTAATGCCTCGCTGAGTCTTTTCCGACTAATACGCAGACAGACAAGCGTTTTGAAACTCTTCGACGGAATGACATTGCCTTGCTATGGGTCTCATACGCATTGGAGGTTTTCCCTCTGAAAAGCTACAGATAAATTCGGGCTTGTGTGTCACTGGCCAGTTTGGTGGCAGCGAAAATGAAAATTGCTGCACCCAATCAAGAGGATGCAGATCTATGCCGTTATTTCTAAATACCTTGAATTTTTATAGAGATAGGAAATGTTTATAGTCGAATCCTTCTTCTTGTAAATTTTGAGAGGGTTAGGCGGGGTAAAAAACTGATTGAGAGATGACTGGCTTGTATCAAAGTCACGCACTCCTAGTAGTCTGCTCATATTATTGTCAGGCTGAAAAGTAGGCGACTGTTGCTGTTGCACGTTAGTTTGAAACTGATTACATGGAGTAAATTTTCTAATATTGTCTGCTTCCTAATGTAAACTGTTAACTTTCCTAAGCAGCGAACCGTTAAGTGCACCAAGCTGGTTTAATGTTTGCAGCATGTGCTGATATTCTTGAGATTCGGTGAACGGAATGGGAGCTGTGTCGTGTGATTTCTTTTCGGTTTGATTTTCAAGTGTGTGGAATTGTTTGAATCCAAAGCGTCAACTTGCTTCTGTAGTTTGCGTGTAGTTTTGTTCATCTTTTTCAAATCTGCTTTAATTGTGTCATGGTCCTGCACCGTCTCTTTTTGTTCAAGACGGGAGCTTAACGACTTAATGTCATCGGTACACTTTTCTTCAACCTTTTGAACTCGTCTGTCAATAGTGGTTTTGAAATCAAGTTACATCTGTCTGTATTTGGTTCTGTGATTGTTTTACTCTATTAACCTCGCCTGTAACGGAATTTATACTAGCGCCAACATGGGCTGTAAAAGTAGTGAGCAACTGTTGTTCTACTTCCTGTCTTTGTACTGTTAATGACTGTAGCAATTGATTGTTTTCCTCTGTGTGTTTACGGATAAAGTTTTGTGTTGCTTTTCTGAGGTCTCAGGGTGAACTTCAAGACGTGCATCTAATCGAGTGCCTTGTTGATATATTCGTTCATTAACTTATTGAATTTCATCTGTAAGCTTTTTATAGGTTTCACTACATTGATATCTTAAAGCATTAATGTCATCTCTCAAAGGTTCGGTACTGTCTGCGCATTGCCTGGCCATGGCTTCAATTTTATTGCAAAGACGTTTTCACTGGCCTTAATGTCTGTATCTACCTGTTTGATACAGTTATCAATCGTTTCCGAGTATGATTTAAGCTCGTCACGTATGGTGGAAAATAGTTCATTCAACTGAGTCGTGGTGTCAACTTGTACTTCTCGTATTTCTTGTCGTAACTGATTGGTGGTGTCAACTTGTATTTCTCGTATGATGGAAAATTGTTTATCATTTTTATTAAATCGACTGATTCGTGGCGTCAACTTGTATTTTTCGTATGATGGAAAATTGTTCATCATTTTTATTAAATCGTTCATTGAACAGTGTATTTTGTTATACCTCCATTTTAATCAGTCTTATTAAATCGTTCATTAAACAAGTGCACGAGATTTTGAAACATCGCTGTCATATTGCTTTGAATTGATGCGTCGGGTGTCACCTGTGTTATTCTTTGTGATGTGTAGACATCATCTACAACTACGGACGTTTCGTTTGTTGCATTATCTGCATAATTACCTTTTATGAAGTATGACGGATTTTTTAAAACAGACTGAGTGCTTTGTACTGTTTTTTCTTCTGACATACTATTGACAACCTGATTAACTGTGTGAAAAGTAGGTAAATCATTGACCTCTTTCGGTAAACAATCAAATTTTGAATTATGCACATCAGCCATGTGCAGATCGGCGGCGTCCGCAATATCGGAATCTACCGTCTTATTACTGGTAAAATTAATGGGTGAAATTATAGTGTCAGAAGTTTGGTCATTATTTTTGGAAATGAAACTCACTGTTCCAGTGGTGTTTTGCAACTGTTGCACCGCGGAAGTGGTCACAATGATTCTCAGCAGTGTTCTCAATAATCGGACAGTCATACATTTCGGTATCTTTAGTTGTAAGATTACGCGCCGGAATCTTAACAATTTTGCGCAGCATCTTAAACAAAGAGCACAAATCCAAAGATAAAATTTCTTATATATTTTAATATCGAAATTTTCACAAAGCAAACGACTAGCAGGGCTGTCGCCAAGTGCAACTTTCTTTAAGAAATTGTGAATTAATAAAAGCTTTAAGATTACGATGAATGAACTCGAATTGTCGTGCTGTGTGTTGTAAGTGCAAGTGGTGTGCTTACTCCGTGTTATTGTTAGCAAAACTTTACGAATACATTGGACAATGCAACTCCCAATAACAATAAAGAAAAACAGTCACTGCAAAATATATTCAGCCCCTTAGGTGCTGAGCCATCTGACCGTGTTCAAAACTGGTAAGTTTGGACCCTGTGCACATAACAAATACGGTGAATTATCTTACCTCTAAAGCAGCAACAGATAATCACGATATATTCTGGTCTCTCACAAAAAAAATATGAATGCTAGGTACAGTCTCAGCAGTGTGCAACGCTGGCTATAATACTTGAAATGCACATGAAATTCATTTGGCTGATAAACGAGAATGTTTCAGAAAATTCAACTTCTTTAAGAGATATATGACTTGGACTGGGAAGCAGTACTGATTATGGTGAATTACTAACACTATTTTTTTAGCAAAATTATATAACAAGTTAAGTTTGACTTTTCAAAAAAATTTCAGACAGCTTGAGTTACATTACTCACAATTCATTCACAAACAATAAGATTTAAACAGCAAGTATTATCTAACTTCATTAAGCCAACATAAACGCAGATTATCGAATTTCACATACCTCTGTTAACAAATCTTAAAAGCATCGCAAAAATGAAATATCTAACTAGCCTTTCTGTCAAAACCGTTAATGTCCATTCTAGGATTACTCAGCAGTTACAAATTATCAGCCAACGCATCCATACTAACGTGCTGGAAAGAACAGAAATCATAATTATTTAACATCTTTACCTTGGTTGCATGAAGGCTTCTGCTTCCATGTTCTACGACATTGACATACCTAAATTAAGCTAACTGTAGTTTTGGGGAAGGAGACCAGACAGCGAGGTCATCGGTCTCATCGGATTTGGGAAGAACGGGGTAGGAAGTCAGCCGTGCCCTTTCACAGAAACCATCCCGGCATTTGCCTGGAGCGATTTAGGGAAATCTCGGAAAACCTAAATCAGGATGGCGGACGCGGGATTGAACCGTCGTCCTCCCGAATGCGAGTCCAGTGTGCTAGCCACTGCGCCACCTCGCTCGGTTTAAGCTAACTCTTGGTGATTTCACACAGCACACCTTAAAAACTGCCTATTCCATCATCTTTCCCTCACAGACAGCTACCTACAAATGAGCACCCAGCGCTCTAATACTCCAACAACGCAATACGGTATCGTTGAATTTGTGGTCGCGCAGTCAGTGATCCACATGATCGAGCCTGTCAGAGACATTAATTGTTTATAGTACATTAGTTTCGTTTTAATTTATTAATGTTCCTATCTTATTCTGGAGCCACATACAAGTGTGCCCCAGTAGACACCTTTCAGTCTATGTTAATTATTCAGGCAGTCTATACTGTTGAGAATTCTTGCAGTCACATTGCTAACTTTTACAGTGTGAAAGACTTCCCCTTTTTATTACGACAGTTTATTGCTTTTTCAGTGTAGCTTGTCTTTCACATAACGACAGTACAAATTTCATTACGAAAGTAACTATATTACCACAGCTCAGGCTTACAAATGGTTCAAATGGCTCTTAGCACGATGGGACTTAACTTCTGAGGTCATCAGTCCCCTAGAACTTAGAACTACTTAAACCTAACTAACCTAAGGACATCACACAAATCCGTGCCCAAGGCAGGATTCGAACCTGCGACCATAGCGGTCGTGCGGTTCCAGACTGAAGCGCCTAGAACCGCTCGGCCACCTCGGCCGGCTCAGGCTTACAACCAGAAACAGAGTACTTCAGTCTATATTTTTTATTTATTTAGATAATTTTCATATACACATTTTTTGAGAACTTTCACCATTACCATAATCTCATTTGCTAAAAACATATTTCCTCAAAACATATTATTGCAAAATCCTTTTGAAATAAAGCTGCCTTCTCTACACAGCAAGCCAGTTTCCATCCTTTTGTAACCATTGCCAGACTGTCCAACACACTCTGCTACTGCTGCTCTCTGACTTACTATGACAAAGCAAAATTACCCTCACTGAACCAAAACTCTGGTCCCGAACAAAGTCATACAAAGAAAATGATTATGTCGATATTACAAAGGTTTAGTACATTTATCAAATTCGAAACTTCATTCACATTTAAGGCCAAAACTTCCTGAAAATCGTTATCGCAAATACGACGTCCCTCTTTCACAGTTTACTTACTTTTTCTCCATCTATCCCAAAGAAAGCAGGTGTTGACAGATGTGAAAATTACCGAACTATCAGTTTAATAAGTCACAGCTGCAAAATACTAACACGAATTCTTTACAGACGAATGGAAAAACTGGTAGAAGCTGACCTCGGGGAAGATCACTTTCAGATTCCGTAGAAATGTTGGAACACGTGAGGCAATACTAACCTTACGACTTATCTTAGAAGAAAGATTACGTGAAGGGAAACCTACGTTTCTAGCGTTTTTAGACTTAGAGAAAGCTTTTGACAATGTTGACTGGAATACTCTCTTTCAAATTCTAAAGCTGGCAGGGGTAAAATACAGTGAGCGAAAGGCTATTTACAATTTGTACAGAAACCAGATGACAGTTATAAGAGTCGAGGGGCATGAAAGGGAAGCAGTGGTTGGGAAGGGAGTGAGACAGGGTTGTAGCCTCTCCCCGATGTTATTCAATCTGTATATTGAGCAAGCAGTAAAGGAAACAAAAGAACAATTCGGAGTAGGTATTAAAATCCATGGAGAAGAAATAAAAACTTTGAGGTTTGCCGATGACATTGTAATTCTGTCAGAGACAGCAAAGGACTTGGGAGAGCAGTTGAGCGGAATGGACAGTGTCTTGAAAGGAGGATATAAGATGAACATCAACAAAAGCAAAACGAGGCTAATGGAATGTAGTCGAATTAAGCCGGGTGATGCTGAGGGAATTATATTAGGAAACGAGACACTTAAAGTAGTAAAGGAGGTTTGCTATTTAGGGGGCAAAATAACTGATGATGGTTGAAGTAGAGAGGATATAAAATCTAGACTGGTAATGGCAAGGAAAGCGTTTCTGAAGAAGAGAAATTTGTTAACATCGGGTATAGATTTAAGTGTCAGGAAGTCGTTTCTGAAAGTATTTGTATGAAGTGTAGCCATGAATGGAAGTGAAACATGGACGATAAATAGTTTGGACAAGAAGAGAATAGAAGCTTTCGAAATGTGGTGTTACAGAAGAATGCTGAAGATTAGATGGGTAGATCACATAACTAATGAGGTGAGGTATTGAATATAATTGGGGAGAAGGGGAGTTTGTGGCACAACTAGACAAGAAGAAGGGACCGGTTGGTAGTACATCTTCTGAGCTATCAAGGGATCACAAATTTAGCATTGGAGGGCAGCGTGGAGGGTAAAAATCGTAGAGGGAGACCAAGAGATAAATACACTAAGCAGATTCAGAAGGATGTAGGTTGCAGTAGGTACTGGGAGATGAAGAAGCTTGCATAGGATAGAGTAGCATGGAGAGCTGCATCAAACCAGTCTCTGGACTGGAGACCACAACAACAACAACATCTCGTTTTCATTCGACTGCCCGTTATAAACAATAATAAAAATAGCTTTTGTATACTGTCTCTCGATTTAAATTAATATTTTTGTGAGAACAAAAGGAGAGGCTGCAGCGAGGTGTGTGTGGCTTTTGTGTGCCAGCGGCAGAGGCGGCGGTGAGCTCGGGCCGTGTCCGTTATCAGCGCCTCGGCGTCACTTATTTTCCGTGCTGCGCCGCGGCTGTTTGCTCAGGAGAAACCCGAGCGCGGCCACAGCCTTCCAGGAAGGCCTTCCCCTCTGCCGCTCCCACAGGACACAGCTCCAGGTGAACCCAGCCGCACGTCTGAAAAATAAAACACTCCCATCCCGCTTTGTTTCCCAGCGGAAGAATGTACGCGCCGACCAGATCAGCTTTAATTTCATTTCCGTCCTGCCGACCTAGAGGTGGGTGGTGTGCGCGTACGAGGGAACACGCAGATTTCAGCCACGACAGAGACAAAAAACAAAAAGGTGTGACACCGGGACACGTCAGCTTCAAATTACATCGCGACGTGTAGCACGGTACGAGCGAATGCCTTTTAACGCGCGAATACAATTCAGTTATGGTTGGTAATTCGCGCAGGTGAAGAGGCGGTGCTGCACGGTTTTCTGAATACGTTCACAAGGTCTGTAAAATGACCGACACACTGAAATGCGAACGCCGCATATGCGACCTTCGGCCTCCGCTGCTATACTAAGCTTCGGTAAGTCTTGTTGGTATACGACAGCAGCAACTTGGTTATAAGCACCAATGTTCGAGCCACGTTTAGGGCCGCCCACACTAGGGATGGCGGTTATCGCTGAAACAACCGGTTTTCAGTTATATCGGTTTTTTCCAACGCCAGTTTAACTGAATTGTTAAAACTGCTCAAAATAATCGGTTTCTGAAATAACTGATTTTAAGTTTCTGTTCCTATTATTTTCTGTAAGAAACGTAGGAATTGAACAGAGACTGCCTTAGTTTAAAGATACATAGAATGAAAATATTAAATTAAATACGAAAATAAAAGGAAACTTGGTCCACCCACCTTTTCTTAAAATGCGATAAGTGGTTGACTCAAAAAAAAAAAAAAGTCACCAGTATTTTCCTATTGATTCTAATTTTTTGAACCTCTGCTAAAAATCATGTTATAATCGGGGATCATACCATTATTTTTTGTACATTAAACGTAGTCAGTTCCGAGGGGTGAAAACTGACGTCGAAGTACTCAATTCAATGCTGTGTGCTGATAATGATGAGCGTATGGCACTGCTGCTATGGCTAATTGATATTTCGGTTTCTTAACCGGTTACTAGTAAAAAATAAATATACCTGTTATAACTGAGACCAAACAAATACTAAAAATATCGGTTATTCAGAACTAAGATACCGGTATCGCTTTTAATCGGTCCGTTTTTCCCATTCCTACCATATAGAAGACCGATCGCTTGATAGATCGCACGTGTGTGGGCAAGTCGCAGCGAGCAGTCGCGGATCGCATGGAAATCATCACAGGCAAATGATGCGTCGGTGCTTGCAATATGGTTGCCTGAATGGTTAGCAACGACGTATGGCCGACTCGTTTGTCTAGTTATTAAGCGTCGTTGTGCAGTGTTGTTTCGTATCGCTTTGCCCACGTTGAGCAAGAAATTTACGTTACAATTTCTAGTACTCGAGAGCCACGAATTTATCTGAGAAGTCAAGGCCGAAGTTGGTATTTATATTAAGAAGTTATACAGAATACATCCTCCAATTCTGCAGCGATTAGCATTTTGAAGCTTCTACTACAAAAGTACAATCTATGGGAACTCCATAATAACATTCGCCATACAAAGAACTCCATCTCATGATTTTGAGATGTTTACGAAATAATTACAAGCATTATTACAGTTTCTAATTTATAAACAGAATGCCATACGTACTGTGATGTTACGAGGACATTTTCATTTTAATGTTCATGGAAAATCTATTATACAGTTGTACTCAAGTCCCTTATCATTTTATATTATTTAACTCTCCATCATCGAGCGAGGTGGCGCAGTGATTAGCACACTGGACTCCCCGCGTCCGGTCATCCTGATTTAGGTTTTCCGTGACTTCCCTAAATAGCTCCAGGCAAATGCCGAGATGGTTCCTTTCAAAAGGGCATGGCTGACATCCTTCCCTAATCCGATGAGACAGATGACCTTGCTGTCTGGTCTCCTCCCCCAAAACAAAACAAAAAAAAACGCTCCCTCATACAATTTACAGTAATCAGTTGTGCTGCTGTTGACAACATCGAGATTGCAAACGAATTGTGTAAATACTTACTGTGAAGCTATAACACTAGCGAATAAGAAAGGAATTGAGGACTAATAAACGAAAAGCAAGTTGTATTAACATACTGGACAGATTTACACAACCCACTTGGCGTCAGAAAAAAGTAATATATTCTGTAAATTAACCTACAGTTTCCAGGGAAAGCTACGATCCGTCGCTCGTATGTGGGGCCCTGTACAGGTGGCCTCCAGGCTTACGAGATAAGAGCCAACGTTAAATAAAATTCTCTGAGAGTGTAAGTCTGGAAGCTGAAAATGAATTTTGCTATATGGGCAGCAAAGTACATGATGATGACGGAAAGAGAGAGGATGTAAAATTCAGACTACGAAGAGAAAGAAAAGACTTAGTTAAAAAGAAAAGCGTGTTTACATTTATACATATTACTAAACTAAGAGCCCCACCACGTTCTTTTGTGCGCTAACGTCAGGAACTATTATAGTGATTTTGATATTTTCTTAATAGATAGACTGATTGATAGATATTTCGTGCAAATTGTCTAAACTGTAATAAACTGAACTATGATGATTTAGAGTCCCTTGCCCCATTTTTCTGTTCATATGTTAAGGCTAATCTCAGGAACTACAATATGGATTTTCATATGACTTCCACTAATAGATGCACTGGTTCACGAGAAAGTTTGTGTATACATTTTATTACCGCTACGCCAGACAGGTCATTCGGCTGTAGATATTTACAAGGGAAACTCCCCATCGCATCCCCGTCAGATTTAGTGATAAAATAGGCCACTGGATAGAGCGTTCAAAACTGAACACAGATCAAGCATGAAAACAGGAAGAATGTATACTGAACTGTTACAGAAGAAGCAAGATAGAAACAGTGATCGGTCCAAGCTCAAGATTTTCAACATCGTGCGAATTGAAAGAATCAATGCGTTGTAGTTGTGCGGTCATGCTATTAGACTGCAAAGTGGGAAAACCGTGTTCAAATCTCCCTCATGTCCCATTTTTTTCACAAAATTATGAACTTTCTGTCCGGCCGTTGACGGGTCTGTTCTCCTTCTGTAGCGTTGGCAGTTGTCATACTATACACTGGTTATAGAATGTGAGTCATATAATAAGATTAATTACCGTCCCAAGTAAGTGTGGTGAATAGTCAGCCGGCCGAGGTGGCCGAGCAGTTCTAGGCGCTACAGTCTGGAACCGCGCGACTGATACGGTCGCAGGTTCGAATCCTGCCTCGGGCATGGATGTGTGTGATGTCCTTAGGTTAGTTAGGTTTAAGTAGCTTTAAGTTCTAGGGGACTGATGACCCCAGAAGTTAAGTCCCACAGTGCTCAGAGCCATTTGAACCATTTTTTATGATGTTTTACAGTCCCTTGCCCCATTTTTCTGTCCATATGTTAAGGCTAGTCTCAGGAACTACAATACGGATTTTCATAGGGGTTCCACTAATAGATACACTGGTTCACGAGAAAGTTTATGTATACATTTTAGTACCGCTACGCCAGACAGGTCATTCGGCCGTAGATATTTACAAAGGAAACTCCCCATCGCATCCCCGTCAGATTTAGTGATAAAATAGGCCACTGGATAGCCCGTTCAGAACTGAACACAGATCAAGAATGAAAACAGGACGAATGTGTACTGAACTGTTAAAGAAGAGGCAAAATAGAAACAGTCATACTATACACTGGCTATAGAGTCTGAGTCATGTGATAAGATTAATTACCGACGCAAGTAAGTGTGGTGAATAGTGAGAGCAGGCGACATGCCGCATACGCCTCTCACCGAAATGAAAGCAACAAATAAATTGATGTGGACTATATCACAACAAAGGAATTCAAGATTCAAACCTTCCGAAAAGGAACGCAAGAATCATAAAATGTGGTACTTGTGTAGAACAAATAGGAGGTACGTATTCTGCAGGTCCCGTCCTCAACCTCGCTGTTGCAAACTGACGTCACACTACGACACAGACACAAATCTGAATACAGAGAACAGACACGTCAATGACCGGACGGACAGTTCATAATTTTATTAAAAATATGTAGGGGGTAGAGGGGAGATGAACCCGGATACCCCCTTCGCAGCCCCACACCGTGACCAGACAACTACTCGTAGAATGCCGTGGCTATTGGAATTCTCTCGATGTTTCTCATCTTGAGCTTGGACCGTTCACTGTTTCGATTTTGCTTCTTTTTTCACTGTTGAGTACACCTTCTTCCTGCTTTCATCCTTGACCTGTGTTCGGTTTTTGACGGCCTATCCAAAGGGTCATTTTACTGCTAAATCGGAGAGCGATGCGATGGGGAGTTTCGTTTGTTAGCGCTACCCGTGCGAAGCCGGGGCGGGTCGCTAATCTAGTATGAATTTAAAATTGAGGAATCTTTTCTGAAAGTATTTGTCTAGATTATAGCTTTATGAAACACTGACAACGAACATTACAGACAAGAAGAGGAACAGAATATGGTGTAACAAAGAATTATGTCGACTAGATGAGCAGGCACCGATTCTACAAGAGGCGTAAAGATCTTTATGGCATAGTTTGACGGAAAGAGAAATTCGGTTGGTAGGAAATGATCTGAGACATTGAGGAACAGATAATTTGATAATGTAATGAATTAGGGAGGGGAAATCAAAGCTGGTCTACAGTCAACAAGTTCTAAGGGATGTACATTTAAGCACTTATGCAGAGATGGTGAGACATTCACAGAACTCATAAGCTTAGAAGCGGTATCGAACCAAACTGAACACCGCATAAAGAAAAGAAGTACGAGGTGTGGCTAGAAAAAAACCGGACTAGTACTGGTGAAACAATAAAACGAATGCAATAAGGCTGAAAGTCGCGTGGCCTGCCAAGTGACTCTCGCTCCGCCTACTGCTCGAGTTTCATCTGCCTCCTGCACTCAGTCTGCCCGTGGCGTCTGTTTTAAGTAGTTGACGTTTTGTCTGTGCGTCGGAAAATGTTGAGTGTACAGAAAGAACAGCGTGTTAACATCAAATTTTGTTTCAAACTAGGAAAATCTGCAAGTGAAACGTTTGTAATGTTACAACAAGTGTACGGCGATGATTGTTTATCGTGAACACAAGTGTTTGAGTGGTTTAAACGATTTAAAGATGGCCGCGAAGACACCAGTGATGACACTCGCACTGGCAGACCATTGTCAGCAAAAACTGATGCAAACATTGAAAAAATCGGTAAACTTGTTCGACAAGATCGCCGTTTAACAATAAGAGCAGTGTCTCAGTTAACAGGAGTTGACAAGGAAAGTGTTAGGCAGATTCTTCATGAGAGTTTCAACATGAACAAAGTGTGCGAGTGTCATCACTGGTGTCTTCGCAGCCATCTTTAAATCGTTTAAACCACTCAAACACTTGTGTTCGCGATAAACAATCATCGCCGTACACTTGTTGTAACATTACAAACGTTTCACTTGCAGATTTTCCTAGTTTGAAACAAAATTTGATGTTAACACGCTGTACTTTCTGTACACTCAACATTTTCCGACGCACAGACAAAACGTCAACTACTTAAAACAGACGCCACAGGCAGACTGAGTGCAGGAGGCAGATGAAACTCGAGCAGTAGGCGGAGCGAGAGTCACTTGACAGGCCACGCGAATTTCAGCCTTATTGCATTCGTTTTATTGTTTCACCAGTACTAGTCCGGTTTTTTTTCTAGCCACACCTTGTATAATTACAGATATTATTGGGGTGTGAGCGTATTACAGTATGACGTTCTTGCATAGCTAGTACAGTTTATTGAAAAACCTGTAGCGTAGTTTTCCGTCTCCTTTCATTTTCTTTCTATCTATGCTTACTGTTTTCATTCTACTCCTCTCTACCTCCGATAATCGAACTGTCTCTTTTATCTTTCTCACACCCTCCTGCGTAAAAAGCGACTCTCTTCCGCAATTTTGTTTACTACGTTCACAGTTCTGTGAAGTCCTGATATAGCTGATAATAGAGTTCTTTGACTTCAATTATATTTTTTAATGTTTCACCTGAATATTTTCCTCGTAATTATTAGGTTAAAAAGTTTTGGTCTATTATCTTGCTTCATTTGATGCTGCATTGGGCCTGGTAGTCTAGCAGTAAGGCACGTGGTTGGAAACCGAGAGGAAGCCGGATCGAATCCCTGTCGGAAAGCAGGAATTTCACCTCTCAACGATGGAAAGAGTCGCCGGGAACACACTTGGCTCGGATTTCACGTTAAACTGTAAGTCTCGTTTCTCTGGTCGTATGAAGGTACATTACAGGCAAGCAAGTCGCCGAAGTGGCATCCATCGAGATATTTTATCTCAGCCATTGACCCACACGCAATTCTGAGAACGTTATGCTTACGGAATGGGAGAACTTTAAGTCAGATTAATGTTCACTTTTCAGACAGGAAACGATTCTTCTTTCTTACTACGTAAACTGAATGTGGATCGTGAAGAAAGGAAGGAAAGGGAAGCGAGTACTGATATCAGCTGCATCGGGGTTTTATGCGGAATCAGCGGAAACGAGTGAAAATTTGTGTCGGCCCGGGATCCCCTGCATAATAGGCGTTTAGGTTAACCACTGCGTCATTCGGACACAGTCCTCATCGCAATTGCGCGGACTCCCTCTGTACGCCCCCCGGCCGACCCACATTCTCACCAAGCGCCACCTACCCACAGTCCCCGTCATGTCCTCCATGCTCGCTACTTTTGAGATTCCCACAAGAAGTCGAAAATAATTGTTCATCCACACTGAAAGTGACGAATTAATTGTTCATCCAGGTAAAACAATTATGTGAATTATATGACGTTTCCGAAAGAACAGACACCACGCATTCATATAATTGGTTCTTCTTTCCTCACGGTCGCTGTAAGTTTTCAGTGATTTCTGCGTACTCTTTGAGACAATGACGACACCGATGATTTCAGTTTAACAATGACATCGCTTTCCTTTCCATTTCTTGCACTCCAGTGATAATTTTCACTGTTTTGCACTAAAAGTGGCTGTGCTCTTCGTCCCATAAACAAAAATAAATTCTCTCCACTATCAGTTTTCTCAATAAGTATTTTTTTTTCTTCTCACGCATCATTTAGACGTCAAACGAGGGTTAACAGCTAGTGGTAAAATCAGTTTCATACAGAGTAATTTAAAATTTTATGTACAGGATCAGGTAGTTCTGAATAGTTTAAATTTTCATGTATGGCAAGTCGGAGAGATGGAATCTACTGCTGCTGATTTCAACCACAAATATTACATTCCATATTATTCACACATGTTTATAACGTAGTGCTCTTGTCTTCTGCTGTTAATACATATTTTCCCCGTTTATTCACTTTAACTTGATTCTATCGGGTCTAATTATCGAAATTACAGTTGTAGTTTTATCAATAAATTTGTCTGCATAACACGTAAACATAATATTTTAATAGGTAACATAGATGACAGAATATTAGCTCACGTATTCTGTTATGAGCTTTACTCCAGGGATGTACAGTATCGATTATCAAACGTTTGTATACCGTTGCTGTAACACTCATGCTTGGAACAGAATGGCATTCAGTCCTGCAACAACTCGACTTTCATCCGAGATTAATTTACTACGGGAAATAAGTAAGCAAAAACGTCACAAGACTTTAACATAGCAATTTCTAAAATAATTTATGTTAGTAAAATTTCTTTTTTCTGTTAGTGCAGTTTATTTTACCTTTTTTCCCTCATTTATCAGATCGACGTTGACACGTCATCTGATT
Organism: Schistocerca cancellata; assembly: GCF_023864275.1. NCBI lineage: Eukaryota > Metazoa > Arthropoda > Insecta > Orthoptera > Acrididae > Schistocerca > Schistocerca cancellata. The sequence continues at coordinate 386,013,875 of NC_064626.1, read as the reverse complement.
ATGTGTACGACATTGTGATGCTATTAGTCTTAATATGCCTCTGTGGCGAGACTTATGTGCGTAATTCGTAGCCACTGATCGCTGCAGATTAGTTTCAGCAGGAGCTTCTCTCACTCTTCACAACTTTTAGCTTACCTGATATCGGACAGACGCTTAGGCGAAATTTCTGCGCTGTAAATATTCTTCATCTACCTTTGGATTTCTATTCGTGTCTAGCCATGATGATGATACTATGACATAGATGGCTCAAATGGTTCAAATAGCTCTGAGCACTATGGGACTTAACTGCTGTGGTCATCAGTCCCCTAGAACTTAGAACTACTTAAACCTAACTAACCTAAGGACATCACACACATCCATGCCCGAGGCAGGATTCGAACCTGCGACCGTAGCGGTCACGCGGCTCCATACTGTAGCGCCTAGAACCGCACGGGCACTTCGGCCGGCTGACAAAGATGAAACGACTGCTGAGCTTCAGTAGCACTTGTTGTTGCGGTCTTCAATACAGAGTTTGCTTGTATGCAACTCTCCACGTTTGTCTATCCTGTGAAAGTCTGTCTACGTCAACATAACTACTGCTACCTACATACATTTGAAACTGTTTAATGTAGTCCAGTCTGAGTTGCGGTCTATAATTTTTGCCTCTTATGATTCCCACCAATATCATATTAGCTATTTCATTAACCGCAACCTATGCTTTCGTTTAATCGACTTGTGACATAAATTTACTTTCTCCCGGTTCCATTCAGAACTTCTCTATTCGTTATTCGGCTACACATATAATCCTAGCCATTTTTCTGTAGAACCGCATTTCCAAAGCTCCTATTTCCTTCTGGTAATTACGTTTGTGGTTCATATTTCATTTCCTAATATGATTAAACTCCACATATATTCTTCCAGGAAACACTTCTTAACATTTGAATTTATTTTAAATGATAACATACTTTCTTTTTCAGAAAGGCTTTTCTTACTGCTGCCAATCTGCATTTTATATCCTCACAGCTTTTCCCATCATCAGTTCTTTTGCTGTCCGAATAGCACACCTTGGCTACTAATTTCATCTCATTTCCCAATATTATTTATATTTTCAGAACAAAAAGATGATCAGTATCGGTCGTAATATTGTAACACGTGCGTATTTCTATTGTCTATTGTCAAACAACAATTTATGAAAGATGTCTGTATTTAATTAACAGGATTAAGTAGGAATAATTAATATTTGTCATGTCGGAAATAATTGTGGCAGCAGGGAATGTCTGCACCAAAGTATTGTTGGCAAGAGAGACCGCACATTGATATACTTTTAAAAAAGGGCGGGAGAGACCGCGTATGGATACATTTTAAGAAAAGCGCGGGAAAGACCGCGCATTGATTCATTTTGTATTGGTAGCAGGGATTGTCTGCACCAGAAAGCATTGTTGGCGGGAGAGACCGCACTTTAGCATTCGTAGGAAGTCAGTAGTAAGCGAGAAGTGAAGGGAGTCGGAAGCAGGTCTGAAGCGAGAGCTATCATTTACAAGAGATTATAAACGAATGTACAGAGACATTAGCTAACTATTATCATAAGAGGAACTAATATTATTGAATTATTTTTTTGAGAAACTCAAGTCTACTGAAGGTATGTTTGCGCAATGCAAGTTGTAAGATTATTGTAAAAAGTAAGTCCCATTTGAACGTTTGTAAAATCATTTCATTCAGAATATAATTAACTTTTGCCAGCAATATTGCATTTCTGGTTAGAATTCATCCCAAAAACCATCAACGTAAAACTTTGCAAAATTTTATTGTTGTCAAGAAAAAGTTATGAATTACGTAACTTCAGTGAAATTAATTAAAGAATAACGTCAGCTTTGCTATTAATGAATAACGTCAGCTTTGGTAATAAATACAGCCACTTACTATGACAGCCCACCAGCAGCTAACAGAGTATAGTAAAACAGAGTAAGTGTATTCATGTCGCAGTTCGATGTAGCTGTCAGATGGCGATCCAGTAACAGTAAAAAAGGTAAGGAACAGTTTTGGGTTATTGCAGGTAACGATTGAGGGCCACCACGACGACACATTCTATGTTTCGTCGAAATAAACAGAAAACCACTTTTAATAAGCAGCATTTAAATTTGTATGCGAAGATTGAGAAAGAGAATTAATTTCAAAAGGAAGATTTAATTTGTTATTATGAAGCAAGAGATAGAAATCCTAAGGGAAGGTTTCATAGGTTGTTGTAGAAGGGAAGGTTGCGTAACGAATGAGATATAGAGTAGACGGGAAGGTTTCAATATCATCTGTATTTTGCTCTAGATTTAGATTTCAGCTAACAGTGCAGGTATCATCAGTAAGTTGTAGGTAATGATGCAGATTCAGCATAGTTATATCGACACATACTACAATATAGCGCTGGCATTTTAAAGCATCAGTCGAACTAGTGCTTGTACGTGCCAATATTAGATTGTAAAATGTTTTATAACTATGCTGAGTCTACATAACCACCTATAGCGCACTAATGATAGCTGCACTGTTACCTGAAATCTAGATCTGTAACAAAATACAGATGATATTACGACCGATGCTGACCTTCATTCTGTCCTGGATTACATCACGATAGTGGGGCACAGTTGTTCTCATGGAATCAAACTCCGTTACTTTTGCCATCGTCATTTAGTGACTGCCCAAATGGCAAAACTCTTCCACTATTTGCAGCGTCTCTTTTCCCAGTCTAATTCCTTCAGCGTCAACTACAGTACTTCTACTACATTCCATTGCTTTACATCTGTTAATTTCCGTCTCATAACTTCTTCTCAATACACTATTCCGTTCCGTTCTTCATAATGGTATGGGTAACTTTTTTTTAATTTTTTTTCTTCCTTTTCCAAATTTCTCCTTAGCTTCCTTTATGGCTTACTTTATGTGCAGGCGGAATAAAATGCAAGCATAGAATTAAAAACAAAATAGGGAAGAAATTTATGATAACCTCCTTTCCATCAAGATACTGCGAATGTTATCTCATGCAGACATCACACATTTTACGTAAGGACTCAGATTGCGAATCTAAGAAGAGAGAGAAGGATAATAAGTGACCTCCTGCTGCCGTACAGCGATCAACAACTTCCAAAGTTTATGTAGTTGTATACGTAACTTTCTACTGGTATTCGGGGTAACTTCGTGTTTCGATTGATTTGTTACAAGTATGATAAATTGCTAATTTATGGACAATAAGGTAGTTGTTCATCTTTAAAAGCGAGAATAACTATTCTAAGGTTAGGGAATCGATCACAGCTTCCTACCTTGATCTTAAACAACTTTTAACACAGTCTAACACGTATGACTCTAGTTCTGGCCTATCTTCCTACCACAGTTGCACAAGGATGCTCTGTGAGTATTTTAGGAATTTGTATTGAACCTATGGCCTGCAAGGTAGGAAGATACCATCTCACACATGCAGAGTTCAGAAGAATGTAGCAGTACGGACAGTGATGCAATCAGACATTGCTCTCAATGCCGGTTCCACTACAATCCCTGTAAAGAAAACGTTGTTGCTAAGAGAAATTAGTGTACGGGTACCGGCGTAGCTATATGTTAGCAAAAAAATTAAAATCTTAGATTTTCGTTATTAAGGTTTATTTTTACTCTAAGTATGAGGGTTGACGGAAATGTAATGCCTCCACCTTCATAACTCTTCAGCAGTTGGCAGCATTGGTATCCGGAAGGTACTGGCTTGTTCCGTAGCCTCTTCTCTACAGCTCCAGTTGACGGAAAGCCTTAGCACTGAACGGTTCTGTTGTTACAGAGTAAAGTATGGAACCCTGCGCAGACCGCCGGTCAATACGATTTAAGCAACGTGCAGTCACTGAATTCTTGACAGCATAAGGTGTCATCCCAAAGGAGATTCATCAAAGAATAGAAGTAGTTTATGGTGATTGCATTGATCTGATTACCGTGTGTCGTTGGGCGAGTAAGTTTAAAGATGTTGAGGCGGGAACATCTGACCTGCGTGACAAGTAGAGTTGAATTCAAATGGCTCTGAGCACTATGCGACTTAACTTCTGAGGTCATCATTCGCCTAGAACTTAGAACTAATTAAACCTAATTAACCTAAGGACATCACACACATCCATGCCCGAGGCAGGATTCGAACCTGCGACCGTAGCGGTCCCTCGACTCCAGACTGCAGCGCATAGAACCGCACGGCCACTCCAGCCGGCAGAGTTGGACGTCCTGTGACAGCAACCACCGAGTGCCACAAGCAAAATGCTGACATTCAGGACGATCGTCGTATCACTCAGAGAGAAATTGCAAGCACAATCGGCGTTTCACAAGAACGTATGGGTCACATTATTGCTTTGCTTGACTATCGGAAGATCTGTGCACGATGGCTACCCCGAATGCTGGCTCCTGAAATGAAAGTGCACAGACTCGAAATTTTCCAGGAACTCCTCTCGCGTTACGAGAATGAAGGTGACGCCTTTCTCCATTCAATTGCGACTGGAGACGAAATGTGGGTACACCATTACGACCCGGAGACGGAACTTCTATTGAATATCGACAAAAAGACTCGCCCCAGAAAAAGAAATTCAAAACGCAGCCGCCCGCATCTCGTGGTCGTGCGGTAGCGTTCTCGCTTCCCACGCCCGGGTTCCCGGGTTCGATTCCCGGCGGGGTCAGGGATTTTCTCTGCCTCGTGATGGCTGGGTGTTGTGTGCTGTCCTTAGATTAGTTAGGTTTAAGTAGTTCTAAGTTCTAGGGGACTGATGACCATAGATGTTAAGTCCCATAGTGCTCAGAGCCATTTTTTTCAAGACGCAGCCCTTAGCTGGAAAAAGCATGGCCATAGTGTTCTGGGACGCAGATGGTCTTATCCATGTTGTTTTCCTTGATCGTGGAACAACAATAAATTCAGAGCGTTACATCACAACGCTGTGAACGGCTAACAAGGGTCCGAAAGGAAAAGGGATATGCTTCCCTGCAGCATGACAATGACAAACCACACACTTCACATGCCACCGCCGCATAACTTAAGTACGGCATCCTCCATACAGCTCAGACTTAGCACCATATGATTTCCATCTATTCCCGATAATGAAAGACGATCTGAGGGGGCATAATTATACTTCTGATGAAGACGTTGAGAGAACTGTGAGACTGTATTTGCGGAAAGAGAGTGTCGACTTCTTCTGTGACGGCTTCAGAAAACTTGTTCATCGTTGGCAGAAACGTATCCAATTAGCCGGTGATTGTGTGGAAAAGTGAATATTGGTAATTAAAGATCACATACTAAGGATTCTTTCTGAGTTTGATTTATTAAAATATTCCCATCCAAACCCAATTAACGAAGGTGGAGCCATTACTTTTCATTAAACCTTCGTATGACTTCATGACATAGCAGTGTTAACAAAATTACGTACAGGATGGTAAAATATTGAAATTGGTTGTTCACAACTGTGAAGCAACATTTCTAACTATTATAAGGTTCTTTGATGGTAAGATGGTTGATGACCATGTCTGGGGGTCGATAAAAATACAAACAAATTACATACAGTTGGGGCCAGAGATATCAATTACGCTAAAATGCACAATAAAAACATCCAAAATTGAAATGAGGTCGGTAAAGAACAATCAAAAAGAAGTACACAATTAAAACAATTCAACAAGCCATAGTATAAAACACTGTACAATGGCTGATCAATCCTATTCATTGGCACGGACATCTCGCATGTCTGCTTCAATTAAGCCCAACAATCGTGAATATGTGTAATCACAGGTCACGGTTGAATGTACGAAAATTAGGGGAGCTGGAGACGACCGCAGTTCTGAGTGTCAGTTGAATATCACTTTCTGGTGTAGCACTAGCGCGTGTGATTACCCTGCGTCGGTGGCGGCAATGGCGGCTGTCGGAGCGAGCTGTGAATCTGAGAATCTAGTCTAAACCTCTCTCGACTGTTAAACACCAGTCTGATACATTTCCAACATCTTTGGTGAAGCCAAGACTCCTATTTATTCCCTAGATAACTGACGCCAACAGCCTTGCTACAGTGGTAACACTGATTCCTGTCAGATCACCAAAGTTAAGCGCTGTCAGTCTGGGCTAGCACTTGGATGGGTGAACATCCGGTCTGCCTAGCACTGTTGGTAAGTGGGGTGCACTCAGCCCTTGTGAGGCAAACTGAGGAGCTACTTGATTAAGAAGTAGCGGCTCCGATCTCGTAAACTGACAAATCCGGGAGAGGGGTGTGCTGGCCACGTGCTCCTCCATAGAAGCATCCAGTGACGCCTGTGGGCTGAGGATGACACGGCGGCCCATCGATGCCGTTGTGCCTTCATGGCTTGTTCGGGAGGGGTTTAGTTTTAAGCTAATTGACATGGTACACGCTATTTGGCTAGAGTAGCACATATGTCATTGCCCTCAAATCACTCGCAAGCTTTAACAGTCAGTGCTCAATACGATTCTCCGTACTAGAACACTTTCCAGTTTAACTCCTTATGAGTTAAGACGAGCCTGTGAACAAGTGTTCACATAAGGAATCTCGCAATTGTCTCAGTGCGACGCGCATCACCTTGCTCAAACACTCGACGATTTTCTGAAAAGCTAGTGTCCTAGTGTTTTCTTTCTGGCCAATCAGAGCAAGCCTATCGCAGGAGTCGTTTCTTTTGTAGGGCAGAGTTTAACTTCTGCTACATAATGCAGAGATAAACAGCTTTCTCTTTCATGAAAGTTTTTAACACAGGTGGCTACAGTGAGTCACCAACGTTTTGAGTTTGGTTTCTCTGGACATTTTATCTGCCATCTCCCGCCATGTTCTTGTAGAAAGGCCTTCCGACAAGCAGGGACAAGGGCTACTTTTGCGGCGTCTTACGCAGTGGCTCTGGCGTATCGTTGTGACTGCTATATGCCCTACTGTGAAGTTTCAGCCGCGCGTGGGATGGCGTGATGTGCCGTCGTAAATTCTCCTTCTCCCAGAACTATACAATTCAAGTTTCTATCCACTACTGTTACAGAAAAGGTGACAGATGCCAGCTGAAGATTTCAGTCCTGTTCTTCCAGATCGCAGTTTAGTGTATTGACTACTGTGGCTTGCCTCTAACGTATGCATCTAGTAGCTCGGTCGGGGAAATTACTTACATGCAATCACTAGCGTGAGTGTTATTGGTTTATAGTCATGAAATGCTGGCATATTTACTAGATCTGCATATTAATAAAATTTGTAACTTTTCACGTAACTCTGTTGTTTGACATATTGATTTAACTGGAATTGTTTCAGGAATTCAATGTAAGGTGCATTATTTGTTTGACGCCTTACTACTGGCTGAAGAGAGTGTTTGAAAAATATGAAGCTGAACAGTCAGTAATACTCCACGTTAAATTTCAGACTACCTTACAGCTGTGAAGCTGAGGAGGTGGAAAGCAAAGGCATTCCAGATACAGTGGGACCATATCTAGTAAATCACTGAGGAGTTCTAGTCAAACATTGGGCTGATGACTGTTTTGCTTGTTTTAAATTCTTGAAAATATCAAAATAGTTCCCGTGAGACCTGTATTCAAGATGTTGGATCGATTTATAACAAGGTTATTTGTGTGTTTGAAGAATATATGTTAGAATAAACTTCTAAACCATTTGTCTTTCTTAGATAGCTCATTCAGCAGTGATGGCATGAGTAAATGTAAATGTCGTGTAACTAGGGCCTCCCGCCAGGTAGACCGTTCGCCAGGTGCAAGTCTTTCGATTTGACGCCACTTCGACGACTTGCGCGTCGATGGGGATGAAATGATGATGATTAGAACAACACAACACTCAGTCCCTGAGCGGAGAAAATCTCCGTCCCAGCGGGGAATCGAACCCGGGCCCTTTGGTTTGACACACGGTCGCGCTGACCTCTCAACTACCGGGGGTGGACGATGGCATGAGTAATTACGTAAAACAGTTCACTTAATTTAGGTAGTACGTTAGAGGCAAGCCACAGTAGTCAATACACTAAACTGCGATCTGGAAGAACAGGACTGAAATCTTCAGCTGGCATCTGTCACCTTTTCTGTAACAGTAGTGGATAGAAACTTGAATTGTACTGCCTATCACTGTTTCTCTGTCAGCCAGGAAGCTGCACCTACCGAGTATTTTTCTGTCCCCGGACTATGGAGACATCCATCTTCTTCAACTAGTGCAAATATTTTGTCGCCTAAATTTATGATCTATTTCAGGAAATGGAGTTCCTAGGCTCCTATCGAGCGCCTCTCCAGTGGCGGATAGCGGAATTATCGCTAAATATAGTGGGTACTGGGGAAATAAAATACTCAGGGTGGACCAAACTAGCAGTTGCTGCCTTGTAGTTAGATATTGTCCTATCAAAGGCCAAATGAAGACAACCTTGAATTAAAAATTACCTGGTCTTCCAGGTTGCGGGTTGATGCAATGGACCAACTCCCATTCAATGGAAAAACTACAATGTTAAAAGATCCAAGGTTATACAGCCTGAGATATTAGATAGTGAAGAGGAAATAAATTAGATATTTAGAAAACAGAAAACATGACATTATTGTGTTATTGGAAACACAAAAGGAAGGGAAATGGCATAGAAAATAAAGAATCCTATATACACTTACGCACTGAGGTTCAAAAATATCAAAGGGCAAAGTGAGGAGTCTCAATGTTAAGAAAAAATTGCAGAAACATATTATGAGTTGGGAACCAACTGATGAATATCTGTTTAAATTGAACTTAACTTTATATGGACACAAACTACTATAATAGGAGTTATGGAGACAGTATCAAAGAAACATTCTTCAATAAGTTAAATGACTTAGTAGAAGGAATAGGAAATTCAAGAGAAATAATGATTGCTGGATATTTCAAAAGTAGAAAAGGGTGACAAGTAGGAAATGAAATAGTAGGACCACATGGAGAAAATATAGTAAATGATAATGGGATAAGATTAATTACTATACCAGTACGTGAAAAAATTCACTACAAAATTTGAATGGTTTCTATCCACATAAAGAAATTCATAGATATACATGGCATTAGGAAACACTTCAATTAAAATCAATAATGGATTACATAACAATTCAGAAAAAAACAGTTTTAAAACCACAAGACATCAGAGCTTACAGAGGAGTAACTCAGAATGATCATCATCTGGTTAACTGTAAAATTGTGTTTCCATATGTAGATATAAAAAGTAAAGGAGAGATTGTTAATGAGGATGAAGATTTTAAAACTGAAATAATGATCACAAAATATAACGTACATAGCCTAGAAAATGAAAGTACAGTGTTTCTATTCAAAAAAAGGTTAGATGAAAGGTTAATCGAAACACAATTTGAAAATACAGAAATACAGTATAACTGTATAGTTAAATGCTCTACATGATGCAGCCAAAGAAGCCATGGGCGAAGAAATTAAGTATGAACAAAAAAGATCTTTATACTATTTTGATACAGAAATAGAGAAAAAGGTGCAAATAAAGAAATAAAAATATTTTAACTGGCTGAATACACAAAGTAGCCAGCATAAGATAGAATTAAGAGAACAACAAGCTAAAATATGGAAAACTGTGACAGAATCAAAAAAGTAAGAACTGGGAAAATACGTCCAATAAAGTGAATAATCTAATTGGCAATAAGAGAAGCTCAGAAGCATGGAAGATACTAAAAACACTGAGAAAAATTCTAAAGAAACAACAAATTAACTACATTAGTATCCAGAATAAGGAAAAATACTTCAAAGCATTATTGCTCGAATTTTTGGATACAATGAATAACGATATAGAAGAAACAGAAAATAGTGGCAGCGCTTTGCTAGACATAGAAGTAATAAAAATCAATTAAAACTTTAGAAAAAGGAAATGCTACTGGAATTGGAGGGTTACCAACTGAACTGATGAAATATGGAACACATAAATTGCATGAACTTTTCAGAAGCCTTTTTGAAAAATGTTTAAATGGGGTTCAATACTGTAAAGTTGGATTTATTTCAACAATCCACAAGAAAGGACGGAAAGATGAGTGCAACAACTACAGAGGAATAATTGTAACTAATGTATTCAGCAGACTCAAGGAAGGATTATCAAACTTTTTTGGAAATAGAATTTAAGGAAATGGAGCCTGAGCAACAGACTGGTTTTAGAACAGGGAGATCAACTATAGATCATCTATTCTGTTTGCAACAAATAATTGAGAAGAAAGAAGTTAGAAATCAACCCTTTCATTTAGTATTTGTAGACATGGAAAAAGTTTATGATAATATACTCACATATAACTTTTGGAAAGGTTTAAAAGCGTTTAATATTAGTTCTATCATAATCAAAGTAATTCAGAACATTTACAAAAACTCTATGGCAAGATTAAAAGTACAAAATTACCTCTGACCTGGATTTAAAGTTACAAAAGGATAACATCAAGGATGCAGTCTGTCACCAATACTTTACAAAATGTATACAGAAAAAGCACTGGAAAACTGGAAAAGAAAATGTGAAAACTTGGGGATTCCTGTAAATGTTATTACGATGATTCGTTACAATCTGCTGATGACCAACTAATTTTGGCACAAGATACAGAAGACATAGAGCACATTACAAGGACATTAATAGAGGAGTTTAAGAAATGGGGACTTCAGGTCAACAGGAATAAAACAAAACATACGGTAATACGAGGCACAAATCAAGATTTGACAATGGAAGAAGGGATGGCAACTACTAAACACACTGAAGAGTACAAATATCTAGGGGTCAGTATCGCACAAGATGGAAAACAAATAAGGAAATTAATTCAAGAAGAAATGATTGGAAGTCTACTATTCGACAGTAAATGTTATTTTACGTGATCAACAGATTAGAAAGGAAACAAAAAGAAAAATTTTCAACGCTATTATCAGAATCATTACGATATACGAATCAAAAGTATGGATAGTTAAATCGCAAATAGTAAAAAGATTAAAGGCAATGGAGACGGACGTTTGGAGGCGGTCCGCAGGGATATATAGGCGAGAAAGAATCAAAAATAAAGTAATTGGGAAGGAAATTAACTTTAGGAATTCAACTGCAGATTTTATAGAAGAAAAAGAAATATTATGGTATGGACATACAAAAACGATGTCAGAGGAGAGATTACCATGAGGAATTAAGGAATGGGACCCACCAGGAAGAAAGAAAAGAGGGAGACCGCCGACTACATGGATTCAAGGAATTCAAACCTCTGTCATAAAAAGAAATATTGAAGAAAATTTGTGAGCAGATAGGCGAAAATAGAGGATGAAAATCAAATTTGAGCTGTAATCTTGGAAAATGTAAAATGTAAAATGTTACATTGTGAAATAGGGTAATAGTAATTTAAAGAAATGGAGACAGTGGGAAAGCTACAGATCAATAATCGCTACTGATTAAAATCAACTCCAGTTACATTAAAAATAAGAGTCAAATGCGAGGTACACAGCGTTTTACAGACTCCACTTGCGAGGTGCTGGAGTGGAGAAGAGTATGTAACTATTTAATTCTGACGAATTTTGCATGGGAACGAGACATGCACTCGACACCCATCTTACCTACCACCTAATTAATTATGCGCACGACGTTAATGAAAGAAAATGATGGTGAACCCTGCCAGTTGGTAAAATAAGGAGTGCACGCTCACAATAATTTAATAAAAATAGTAATCTACTCGGAGAAAAAATAGAACTTTATCATAATAAACAAGAGGAAGTGGGATTTTGCATATATCTACGAAATGATATGCGTATTAAATATTACAATAAGATTTATTATACATCAGAACATAAAGGCACATGATTATCGACAGAAACAGTAGGTTAAAAGATACGGTATACTGAACTATTATGAGAATAAGAGTTGGCTCGAGTACAAGGGGCTCCTACTCTCTGTGATGCGATAGATTGATGATAATGACTGGAGGTCCTAATAAATCAAATTTTACTCTTCTGGGTACATTGCAGTATCGTGATGAGTAGTGAGAGCTCAAATGTGATCACATGGAGAAACAAGCAGGGTGGACTTGTAGCAAAGCGAGCGCATGTGCTGTTGAGGACTTGAGTATCAAATTGTTAGGTCCTACAATGCCGGAGCCTCAAAATACTTTACCAATCCTGATATCTGTAGCATGTCGTCGGTAGGCAGCTTTCTGATGATGTAGGTGCCGACTTCTGGTGTGCAGCAACTCTGTTTCAACCCCTGGCCTCGAAGGTTGTTCGAGAATTCTAAGTTCTTCGACTCCAACGAAGATCAGGTCCCGACCGAATTCCCCCACGCCCGCACAACGCAAGAGCGAAGCCAACATTGCTCAACTCCCTACCATCCTCGAAAAACCGCGAATCAGCATTCAGTGCTGCTTCCAAAATTCCCCCACACTGTCTCAGAACATCACTCGCACCAATAGCGACCGTTCCCTCCAATTTCGAGCAGAGCTTTATGACGTCAACTAGCCTCAGTTTAAGTGGACCAATCATGCCTCTGCTATTCAGCTGAGGGCACTGAAGTTGCCTTTGACCGGCTACGAAAAGAACATGCCTAGACCACCGGCCATCCAGTACTAGACAGTCGCACCCAGCAGGGCACGATCCACAAGTATTCGCAGAATCAAGAGGACAATGCAGTCAGTCGGTGCCAGGAGTCCTCGTTCCGGACGCGCTGGAATGGTAAACACATAAACTTTGGTGACACGCAGACGTCTCGCAGATTGTTTCGCCCTGCATACAATAGGCGAAGCTCGACCAACGTCAGTCGTTCCACCAGGCGCTTAAGCCCATTGTACAAACCCCTCAGAATTCGGGGAAGTGCAGCCCGCAACCGGAAATGCCGTGTGCCGCGTCCTCTGATGCTCGCCTCACACAGGCCAGGGGCAGGCCAGGGAAGTAAAACAATACGTTTAGGAATCAAGTGAAAAGTATTTTTGAGCTCTCAGTACAAATACTCTCATTACAATAACATTATTCGGTCTGTTGCCACTGTGCTTTGGCACAGAACATCAATAAAATTGATGAAAATGAGAGGCGACATGCAAAAGAGGGCATGGTACCTTTCACAGTCACATTATGAGTGACTTCACAAGTGCCACCTTGCTATAGGATAAGTACTGAAATAAAACATACATCAGGACACAATGTAAACTAAACAAGAACCTGTGCTGCACCTAGAGAGAGCGAGAACTGCTCAACTGAGATTAATTCAGAAAACGGAAGCTGTTAGCTATAAGTTCTGGAATATGATCAAAAAGGTAGGGGCAATTTGATGAAGTTTACCACATTGCTATCGGTGGAATAACAATGCAGTGTACTCGTGGTGCAAGCAACGTATTTGCTGCAAGTGTACTAACACAAATAATGTTAATCAAACCGGCCTGCCTTCACATAAGGCTGCTCTTAATATTTTCGAAGACAACAACCGTACATTAAAACGGCATAACTTCCACATACTTCTATCTGTGACGTGAAGATATGAAGGATAACTATATGGGATTGGAGAATGTTGTCTCCGTTGTTTTGTTAATTCAGATGCAACTCCACGGCGTGCATCAACGAATACAAATATATTCCCATAAGCAACATGAGAGGGGGTAGAGGTGAAACTCACGCCTGTCCGCAGCTCGTGGTCGTGCGGTAGCGTTCTCTCTTCCCACGCCCGGGTTCCCGGGTTCGATTCCGGGCGGGGTCAGGGATTTTCTCTGCCTCGTGATGACTGGGTGTTGTGTGCTGTCCTTAGGTTAGTTAGGTTTAAGTAGTTCTAAGTTCTAGGGGACTGATGACCATAGATGTTAAGTCCCATAGTGCTCAGAGCCAACTCACGCCACCGGCTCTGGCCGGTGGAGTAAAACGGTCTCTTGCCGCACAAGCTGGGAGACCTGTCTAGGAGCCAATTCTCAGAATAAGTGTCTCTCCGCTTCTTAGTGGCTTCAACTTAAATACGAAAGTAATAGTTCTGAAATTTACGGATTTTCTCCATCTTGCGTACTTTTTAATTAATTAAATTGTGAATGTGAAAATTACTTCACCCTTCCCAATAGTTGGTCCTTCATGCAGGCTGGCAATCGGTGGTGTCCGTTGGCTGGAGAAAATTTGTCTTATTATGTAAAGTTGGTGATTCACTTTAATGACTTTTTAATTAACAGGCAGCCATGTTCACAAATATTATCGATGAAATCAGAATTTTGGAAGCAACTGGAATCTGTAACTGAAGTTACGAATTTAATTTTATTAGGCTCTTAGTGGCTGGGACTGGACTGGACTGGGACTGGACTGGACAGCTATTGTGTTATCTGTCTTCGGAAAGTCGCCACATTACAGGCTGTCTAGACTTTGATTACCTAAGCTGCTTGGAGCTTATTCAGGGACTGTTAAACAGGCCACGCCCACTTCCTTCTGTAATCCTTGTCCAACAGAAAAGATGCTGTTCCTATAATGATCTTGACGTCGAGTTAAAAACCGAACTTCTTTTCTTCTTTATAATATGCACATGCCTGAGGAGAAAATGTCAGTTTGCTCTACCATCATGGATTTTGGTTGTGACCATGTTATTCGGTGGTTCCCCTTATGATGCCCAGAAGGTTATAGGAAATTGTGAATCGGTGTCTATAATGTACTTTTAACTCGATTGTGATTATTAACATATTGAGATATAATGTTAAATACATGAAACCTTTTCAATACGTACTTTTCCAATAGAATCCAGTACTAAACGTAATCGAAAGGGAACAAGGTTTGCACTGAGATAATGTGTTCGCTGTGATTCAGAAAAGCAAACACTATTTAAAAAGACCAAATTCTGAATTTCCAATTTCTACTTTTGTACTTCTTATGTTTCAAGGATAACACTGAATTAGAGAATTTGGGGTCGTTTAAATTCTCATAGGCAGTCACTTTTCTCAGATCGCATCAGGCAATGGAATGGTAAGTCAGCAAATAACACAGTTACCAACTACCTACCTACCTGCACCAAATGCGCTTCTGGAAACTGTAAGATTAGATTCACAATGGAAAATCTTGGGAAATGCAAAAAAAATGTAGGTAATGATGTAATGAATATTTAAATAACTTACGGAACTGGAATGCAGGAGTTTCGACATGAAAAAACTTTAAAGAAAAATGTAGCTTACGATGTGCTGTGGTGAAGCTAAGTGAAATATTAAGAAAGTAAAAGTCGAGTAGATGTAGAAATAATGTCTACAATAATACCGTGAGCGCTTGCTCAACAAAGGCGGCGAGAATTCATACTCGTATAACTCAACTTCTGCAGAACATCTCAAAATAGAGAAACACACTCTTCCTCCTCCATCTTTGCTTAACTTAGAAAATTTTGCTTATAGTCGACAAGGGCTACAAAATATACCTTTTATAATAATCTGAAATATATTAACACTTCCAGATAAATTCAAGAGATTTATTGAATGATCAACTTGCATTAAAAAGCAGACAATATTTTGATTCCATATCATCTCTTATGAAATATAAAAATTTGCCCATTCCTTTTACATATTAGAAATATGTACCATGATTTTTCAAATTTATTCTATATAACTTATTTGTATTCGTTGCTTACATTTTAAGATGCTTTCACATATGTCCCTTGCTGCTATCACAACAGCTTAACATATATATATATAGATGGTAGACAGTTACTGCAAACTATCTATCTGGTTTAACAACGATCAAATACAATATGTTCATTTCTGGACATTTCATAGCATTAAGCTTTCATGATGAAGATATCGACATCTGCTAAATCAGTACTAAGTAAGTTTCTGTAATATAACTCCTATAGTTCACATAAATATATAGCCAAGTCTAAAGATTTATAATATCCCTGATTTTCAAGGTTAATGAAATGGCAAATTAATTTGTCCAAATCGGTAAGGCATAAAAAATGTATTTGCAACTGACGTCTCAATTTTATTCTGAAATATACATACTATAGTTGCTGAAAATTACAGCCATAAGAAAATATTATCGTAGTAATGATGGGTGTATAGTGATTATAGGAACTGTGTATTTTGATTCATTAAAAACACTGTCTATTTCAACATTAAAAGAAATTAACTATTTACACGTTAGAAATTTTAAGTGGTGAAGAGATTGCACTTTCTCTGTTGATTGTCCTCTCCTCACCGAATACTCATGTACTCGTGACAAGGTTGTCAAGAAGGTGTTGGTTTTGTTCCGCCTTGCTGAAAATGTCCACATAGTCGTTCATCTTCTGTGAGCTGATTCACTTATGGATTAAACAGTTTTTGACATACAGATTAGCATTCAAAGTGTCTTCAAAGAATCGTATTACGATGCGGATACCAGAAATTACGTACCAAGCACCAATACTGAGATTATGCAGCGGTACTTCTGAGTAGCCGGCCGCTGTGACAGAGCGATTCTAGGCGATTCATTCCGGAACCGCGCTGCTGCTACGGTCGCAGGTTCGAATGCTGCCTCGGGCATGGGTGTGTGTGATGACCTTAGGTTAGTTAGGTTTAAGTAGTTATAAGTCTAGGCGACTGATGACCTCAGATGTTAAGTCCCATAATGCTTAGAGCCATTTGAACTACTTGAACTTCTGAGTACTGACAGGGATTTTCTAAAGCATAATGGAGGGTGTTTTGTGACTATGACTATGTTCTGCGACTTTACGTACCATTACAGGCTGAACTAAGCTTCATCTGAAGAAACGGCAAACTGGGGATCCAAAAGTCTTGATTCCGCTACATTCGGAACCCACCGGCAGAACTCAACACGCGAAAGTTCGTTCTGACGCTTTATCTCGCACACGACAGTGAATCTGTAAGATGGAGCTCGTTTTGATAACGATCCGACACGATGATCTCTTAATTCCCGCTCTCACAGATAAACGGCATTGAAAATTCTTCTGACTTTGTTCCAGGCCTTCCTTCACTAGAGCGATGCATCCTGGTGTTCGTCCTCTTTTGGGATAGTTAAGGCTTTTATTTGCTACAGAGCCCGTTCCGCGTCATTCTGCCACTGTTTTTGATTGCAGACTTTGCTAGAAATTTTGGTAAAACACTTCCTCTTGTGAAACTTCCTGGCAGATTGCCAGCCGCGGTGGCCGAACGGTTCTAGGCGCTTCAGTCCGGAACCGCGTGACTGCTACGGTCGCAGGTTCGAATCCTGCCTCGGGTATGGATGTGTGTGAGGTCCTTAGGTTAGTTAGGTTTAAGTATTTCTAAGTTCTAGGGGACTGATGACCTCAGATGTTAAGTCCCATAGTGCTCAGAGCCAACCTGGCAGATTAAAACTGTGTGCCGGACCGAGACTCGAACTCGGGACCTTTGCCTTTCGCGGGAAAGTGCTCTACCGACTGAGCTACCCAAGCTTGACTCACGCTCCGTCCTCGCAGCCTTAATTCCGCCAGTACCTCGTCTCCTACCTTCCAAACTTCACAGAAGCTCTCCTGCGAAACTTGCAGAACTAGCACTCCTGGAAGAATGGATATTGCGGAGACATGGCTTAGCCACAGCCTGGGGGTTGTTTCTAGAATGAAATTTTGCACTCTACAGCGGAGTGTGCGCTTATATGAAACTTCCTGGCAGATTAAAACTGTGTGCCGGACTGAGACTCGAACTCGGGACCTTTGCCTTCCGCGGGCAAGTGCTCTACTTCCTCTTGTAGTCTTGCAGAAACGGTTCTGAACATGTATTCCACGAATCGTGCTCCGCGTACCACTCGAAAATGAACACGCATTACTTTATTGTGAGAACTAGTTTATCTCCATTCAGCTGGTCGCTATACACGTCTGCTGCTCTCACTCGAATGTAATGACACAGTGAAGTACTCGGGACAGAGTATGTGAGATATGCGCATGCGCAGACATGTGATAGCAACCGACTGGTTCCTTTAAATTACGCTTGCCAGTACTTTCTGTGGTGGGCAGTTCTACTGTTCATTACTGAGGGTCAATTCCGCGTCAGTCTTGTACATATTTTACGGGTCAGTTTTATTTTCCCCACCATATTAATGTCCATAAAGCACCCCTTCTTTATAGTATGAAGAATTACGAGGTCATTTTCGATGCTGCGCACTTCATGACAAAGTTGTATGAGGTCACCTAAGAATGTGCATTTACTGTCTACATACTACCGGGTGCCCGAAACAAACCGGAATTATTTCAGCTCCTCCCTCGTTTTTTCTTGACTTCTTCCATGTTCTCAAATCGGTATCCTTTTATGCCCCTTTTCATGCGTGGAATTAAGAAATAGCCGCACGGAGCCAGGCCAGGCAGCAGGTGCGTGGGGCAGCGGAACCATGCCAGTTTTAGCCAAAAATTGTCTAATAGAGATGGCGGTGTGTGCAGGTGAATTGTCGTGGTGACGACACAGTTGCGCACTCTTCAAATGGTTCCAATGGCTCTGAGCACTATGAGACTCAACATCTTAGGTCATAAGTCCCCTAGAACTTAGAACTACTTAAACCTAACTAACCTAAGGACATCACACACACCCATGCCCGAGGCAGGATTCGAACCTGCGACCGTAGCAGTCCTGCGGTTCCGGACTGCAGCGCCAGAACCGCTAGACCACCGCGGCCGAGGCGCAATCTTCTTAAAACTTCCAAATAAAAGGTTTGATTGACGGTCTCACCTGGGGGAACAAACCTGAACGAATTCCCTTGGCATCAAAAAAGCAAACCAGCATTATTTTGATGTTTGATTTGACTTGACGACATTTTTTTGGACGGGGTGACAATGATGTCTTCCGCTGGAGTGTGAGTGTGAAATCTTATGGGACTTAACTGCTAAGGTCATCAGTCCCTAAGTTTACACACTACTTAACCTAAATTATCCTAAGGACAAACACACACACCCATGCCCGAGGGAGGACTCGAACCTCCGCCGGGACCAGCCGCACAGTCCACGACTGCAGCGCCTTAGACCGCTCGGCTTATCACGCGCGGTTGTCTTCCGTTGGGTTGACTGTTGTTTTGTGTCTGGGTCGTAACCGTGGTTCGTCATCAGTAATGACCTTCGACAGAAAATCTGGATCAGTTTCAAGCTGTTGTTTCAAAGCACGTGTTTCAACTCGATGTTCCTTTTGATTGTCAGTCAGAACCCGACGAACAATCTTGGCAGCAACCCTTTTCATTCCTAAATCTTCCGCTAAAATTCACTGATCTAAGATAACCCTTGATCTCTGGTAGTTGATCAATTGTCTGCCGACGGTCTGTGAGCACAAGCTCTCGAATCTTTTCAATATTTTCGTCGATTCGGACAGCTGGTGGACTTCTAGAATGAGGTTTGTCATCAATCGACATGTCGCCAGTTTTAAATCGAGCAAATAACTCGTACACTTGAGTTTTTCCCATAGCGTCGTCATGGTAAGCTGTTTTCAACATTAAAACAGGTTCAGCAGCGTTTTTACTGAGTAGAAAACAAAATTTCATAGCTGCACATAGTTCACTTTAACTTGCCATCATAAATAACGAAATAAGAACAAAACAGCGCTAGCAAAAACAATCACTGTAGATGAACAGAAAAAGCCAGGTCGGCACTGAACTGGAAATGACTTGCACTATACATACGTAGCGGCAGAAATGCGTTCTGCTCAAGCTCTGCCCCGGCAATGTTATTCTGTTTCTTTTATACCCCCTCGTATTTCCTTTTTAATTCCGTGTATGCCTTGCATCGTGTTTTCAAATTCCTTCGCATCTGTCCTTACAGTCACAGCAGTTTTGTATGTGTGACCGTTTTGTTATGAGACTTACGTTGTGTGAATGATGTGTGCTAAAAAACGTAGCAGTGACATTTAAGATGTATACGCGACATGTACATTGCGCTTTTGTATGAAACTTGTCCGTAGACAGGGTGCATAAAATTTTAAATTTCTAAAAAGTAAATATATAAGTCCTGTAAAATGCTTAAATATGCCAATACTTTTAATTTTCAGAATGTACAGTTTCTATAATCATGAGACGCCATTTTTCCTACGACGTTATTGGGCACATAACTTTTAATTTTGTCCCACTTTTACTTTCGCAATAATTTGACTTTACTTCAGTGCCACACCGTGTGTCCGCAGATCCTGGTCGTGAGGTAGCGTTCTCGCTTCCCGCGCCCGAGTTCCCAGGTTCGATTCCCGGCGGGGTCAGGGATTTTCTCTGCCTCGTGATGACTGGGTGTTGTGTGATGTCCTTAGGTTAGTTAGGTTTAAGTAGTTCTAAGTTCTAGGGGACTTATGACCACAGCAGTTGAGTCCCATAGTGCTCAGAGCCATTTGAACCACACAGTGTAATCTACACTCCTGGAAATGGAAAAAGAACACATTGACACCGGTGTGTCAGACCCACCATACTTGCTCTGGACACTGCGAGAGGGCTGTACAAGCAATGATCACACGCACGGCACAGCGGACACACCAGGAACCGCGGTGTTGGCCGTCGAATGGCGCTAGCTGCGCAGCATTTGTGCACCGCCGCCGTCAGTGTCAGCCAGTTTGCCGTGGCATACGGAGCTCCATCGCAGTCTTTAACACTGGTAGCATGCCGCGACAGCGTGGACGTGAACCGTATGTGCAGTTGACGGACTTTGAGCGAGGGCGTATAGTGGGCATGCGGGAGGCCGGGTGGACGTACCGCCGAATTGCTCAACACGTGGGGCGTGAGGTCTCCACAGTACATCGATGTTGTCGCCAGTGGTCGGCGGAAGGTGCACGTGCCCGTCGACCTGGGACCGGACCGCAGCGACGCACGGATGCATGCCAAGACCGTAGGATCCTACGCAGTGCCGTAGGGGACCGCACCGCCACTTCCCAGCAAATTAGGGACACTGTTGCTCCTGGGGTATCGGCGAGGACCATTCGCAACCGTCTCCATGAAGCTGGGCTACGGTCCCGCACACCGTTAGGCCGTCTTCCGCTCACGCCCCAACATCGTGCAGCCCGCCTCCAGTGGTGTCGCGACAGGCGTGAATGGAGGGACGAATGGAGACGTGTCGTCTTCAGCGATGAGAGTCGCTTCTGCCTTGGTGCCAATGATGGTCGTATGCGTGTTTGGCGCCGTGCAGGTGAGCGCCACAATCAGGACTGCATACGACCGAGGCACACAGGGCCAACACCCGGCATCATGGTGTGGGGAGCGATCTCCTACACTGGCCGTACACCACTGGTGATCGTCGAGGGGACACTGAATAGTGCACGGTACATCCAAACCGTCATCGAACCCATCGTTCTACCATTCCTAGACCGGCAAGGGAACTTGCTGTTCCAACAGGACAATGCACGTCCGCATGTATCCCGTGCCACCCAACGTGCTCTAGAAGGTGTAAGTCAACTACCCTGGCCAGCAAGATCTCCGGATCTGTCCCCCATTGAGCATGTTTGGGACTGGATGAAGCGTCGTCTCACGCGGTCTGCACGTCCAGCACGAACGCTGGTCCAACTGAGGCGCCAGGTGGAAATGGCATGGCAAGCCGTTCCACAGGACTACATCCAGCATCTCTACGATCGTCTCCATGGGAGAATAGCAGCCTGCATTGCTGCGAAAGGTGGATATACACTGTACTAGTGCCGACATTGTGCATGCTCTGTTGCCTGTGTCTATGGGCCTGTGGTTCTGTCAGTGTGATCATGTGATGTATCTGACCCCAGGAATGTGTCAATAAAGTTTCCCCTTCCTGGGACAATGAATTCACGGTGTTCTTATTTCAGTTTCCAGGAGTGTATATTTTTCTTTTTATCTGTCCTGATTGCACATGTGTGAAACTGAAGGTTTTTAGTGTTGAAACTCCTTAATAAACTATATAAATTTTCATTATAAAATTATGTACAACGTTTTGTTGTATTTAAAACAATGTCGGTTTCTGATTCCACTAGAAAATGGCTTCAATATAAAAGCTGAAACCAATAGTGGAGTCAAATAAAGAACTTTTTAGGAAGTGGAATGGTTATTCGTCAATAGTAAACATGCCAGAGCCCGAAAATTTCTAAGTCGATCATTAGTCACAGCTATGAGCCCGTGAAACAAATACTAAAGTTCAGCAGTTGATTATTAGTCAGAATAGCACAGAACGCCACTTCTCCTACTTTTCTGTTTTCATTTAAGAATCACGCTAAAAGAACATCTTATTATAAACACAAAAACGAGCGCCGTAAACAACAGTATTGTCTATTTACACTGAAGCGAGAAAAGTCCTGGGATTGCGATATGCATATTTACTGATCGCGGTAGTATCACATACGCAGGGAAGAAAAGGACAGTGCATTGGACGCTCATTGATTTGTACTCAGGTGATTCAAGTGAAAAGGTTTCCTATGTGATTTTGGTTGCACGACGGGAATTAGCTTAGAACACAGAATGGCAGTTGGAGCTACACACATGGGAGACTCCATTTCGGAAATCATTAGGGAGTTCAACATTCTGAGATCCACAATGTCAAGGGTGTGCGGAGAATACGAAATCTGAGGTATTACCTGTCATCATGGACAATGCAGTGGGTGGCGGCCTTCACTTAACGACCGAGAGCAGCGGCATTTGCGTAGACTTGTCAGTGGCAACAGAAAAGCAACACTGCGTGAAATAACGGCAGAAACCAATGTGAGACGTACGATGAATGTATCCGTTAGGACAGTGAGGCTAACTTTGGTGTTGATAGGCTATGGTACACGACGACCGTTGCGAGGGCTTTGTTAACAGTACGACACTGCCTGTAGTGGCTCTCCAGGGCTCGCAACCATATCGGTTGGACCATAGTCTACTGGAAAACCATGGCCTGGTCAGATGAATCCGAATTTCAGTAAGTAAGAACTGATCGTAGGGTTTGAGTGTGGTGCATACCCCACGAAACCGTGAACCCAAGTTGTCAACAAGACACTGTACAAGCTGAGGGTGGCTTTATAATGGTTTGGGCTGTGTTTACATGGAATGGATGAAGTCCTCTGGTCCAACTGAACAGATTATTGGTTGAAAATGGATATGTTCGTGTACTTGGAGACCATGCTCAGACATTCATGGACTTCATGTTCCCAAACAACGACGTAATTTTTGTGGATAACAATGTGCCGTGTCACCGGAGCAGAATTGTTTGTAATTTGAACATTCTGGACTCTTCGATCGAATTGAACATTTACGGAATAAAATCGAGAGGTCATTTCATGCACAGAATCTTGCACCGGCAACACTTTCGGAATTATGGTCAGCTATAGAGGCAGGGGACTCCCAACGACTCGTTATACTTGCCACGCCGATTTGCTGCACTAAGCCGTACAAAAGGAGGTTCGAGACGATACGAGGAGGTATACCACAACTTTTGTCTCCTCAGTCCATATCATCCAGAACGTCTTCTTTTTCAGTGTACCTTCGTGTGTGTTATTTCAACCATAGGGGTGTCAATTTGCTACAACATAATAAAATGACAGTTTCATTGTAGTTGAAAGAAAATCGAAGAGAAAATCGTTATCCAAGCTGGTAGATTTTATGTCACAAGCATCGTCTGTATTGCTGTGATAATCATAGAAAGTTAGCTCAGAAACACATCATTAGGAAAACATTTAAGGGGTCACTGAAAATCTGTTGCCCAGTTAAAAGTATTACGAGTGAAGCGAGGTATTGCGAGTCCGAACGTGGATATTGTAATTCAGTTGCATGTGGACCTTCTTCTTTCCACAGAGCTATGGTCCTGTAGATGACAGCGACAAGAACTTTAGCAATGAACGGTTGGGCTTTTCCAGTCGTAGATAAAAATGGAAGTGAAAGCAAGACTGAGTTTGGAGTCCAGTAACTGCGTGAAACCTCCTTTTATCGCACAGCATCGTGGTTCGGGTGTGCTCGACGTATTTATTCGACTGTAGTATCGCCATAAACAGTATTACACGTTGTATTTTCATGAGATACTGAATACTGACTTGGTACGTAACTGGGAGGTCGGCAGCACTGTAGTGAATACTCAATGACCTCTATTTCCCTAGTCAGCCAAGTGCTGGAGATAAAACTTTGTTCTGCCGCTGGAACTAGAGTTGATATGCTTCAAGTTGAACGCCACCACGCTAACACGTGTCAGCAACCCCTACGTTGGGCCCAGATGTGGATAACACTCATCTACAGAACTGTTATGACGCCGGTTTAAATTTCCCGAGCAATTGATTGCCTAATTATTTATATTGGTCCTTATCGCTAGTTCTTAAGTACCCATTTAAAAAGTACAAGATCCTACGTTTCAACTTGAGACGATCCACCAAACCACATTCAATTATTTCAATTTAAAGTTCAAGGGGTATGATGAAGAAAAACCGATGCATAATTTCAGTCTCACCTGGACGTGGCAAGCACTGAATGTACGATCTTTTGTCTCCAATGGAGAACACGATTTTCTGAATGCAAACGTAGGCACTTGCAGTCGGAGTCCTTCTCAGTACGATTTTTCTCGGCATGTGATCGTATCATAACGTAATACAACCATCGGCGTTTCGTCCATCTGTAGGATGGGAATGAAGGGTGGGGGGAAAACGTAAAATCGTAAAAAAGTTCAGATATTTTTGTTACCAGGTAGCTCTGCAGCGTGTTAAAAATACTGTCACTAATTTTAAGAGTGCTAAAATGATATAAAAGCCGTCTTGTTCCAGCCAATGTACATTGTCATGCATCATTTTCTGCACGACTCTGTCCTTCTTTTCATGCTTTATTGTTTCCTGCCGTCAGAGAAAGATCTGAAGAGTGTGGAAGACTGTGGGCACGTTTACCATGTGTTTATTAAAGAAAAGCACACATGGTGGAACACAAAATACGAACGGAAGCCTTAATAACTTCATTTGGAACAGATGTCCAGAGACAACATTTTGCTCATCTACTATTGTTAAAATTGCCTCATATGACGGTTGTCTGTTGTTCAGTGATCGTGACATTGTAAGAATCAGGACACTATGAGACTAGTATTTGACGCAAGTGGCTTCGCTGAAAACGTGTTGAAAAAAATTGACAGTGTGCGTATTTTTTTCCGTGTCCTGTAACAAGACAAGACCAGAAATAAGTTTTTTCGACGATAACACGCCAAAGAAAATTCAGACATATTTTAACATTTCAACATGTACTTGAGAATGGTTCTCAAGCCTAAATCATGGGTATGTAAAATAAATGAATAATTAACAGTTAAATGGCGGGAATTTCTTCCAATAAAATGAGTGTGTTTCTCCATGAAGGGATGATCAGTGTGCGTATTGTTAATTCTAAAATAATATGTCTGTGAAGAGTATTGCGAAAAGGGACGCCAGAATGATCAGATAATATGTAAATAACTATATGAATGGTTATGGTCAACACTGACGTACTTATTTATGGCATCAGTTCCAACAAAACCTTTGCTACATTTCCTGCAACTTTTTTATTCAGGCAATAAGGAACGGTGTCTCCTGAACCATTGCAGTTAGAAAGGTAAAATTTGTTACAGTCTTGTACATACTGTAACTCAACTTCTCGTGGTACAAAATGTATCAAAGTACGTTACTGCCAAACTTATTTAAACGCTTGTGAAATAAAAATTGCTATGTATCATAAATGAATTTAAAAAAATACTGCGAGAGTCCTAATGCTGTTAAAAAAACTAGTATACAGATCTGTTTATCTAATTACTAAGAATAAACTACTACTTTGTGAAAGTAGTAAACGACGTAACCTTTGAGGAATTGTTCCCATGTGATAGTATTCGTTCTACATGTATCCAGAAACGTCCTGATCAAATTATTAGACAAAAAAGTGAAAGAATTCCACATTATAGCCAATAACATAACGATAAATTTCCAAAATTTGGTAGAATTATCTCTCAGACAGCAATTTACATTAGCTTATATGTACCTGTGCATTTTGTCGTACGTTCCCCGTTACTGAATGACCCCCTTAGTGCAATTCAAGATGAACAGTTTATGTGGCGGCACCAGGTTTCATCCTCTACCTTCTTTCATCACAATCATACAACACAAACATATTACACTATACACTCATTCATTACATTCGCTTACACTCTGCAACTATACATGCGAAATAACTCTCAAATATCAATAAGGAAAGGGGCCAACTTGTGCGGAGGTAGAATGAACACCTTCCCGACAAGCAGCCAAACCAACCGTGTGGATTATCCCAGCCAACAATGCCATACGACATTTACCTTTTCACATAAAAGAATTTTATTGAAAACCATTTTCGTTCCATGTTCTCATCACGAAAGATATCTAGCATCGAGCTGTACTAGATTTGGTACATTATTAAATAGTATTTTCCACAGGATTAATTACTGACCTTTTGCTAAATTTGTTTCCTTCTAAACCACGTAAACATCTCTGTTAATCTATGTCTTTGCAAGTAACCATCCGTGGAAAAACAAAAGGTTGATTGTTCAAGTATCTATCCGTGGAAGCAAATACAGTTTTAAATGCGTGAAACTTCCATCTACTTTTCTGTGTGAATTTAATAAATTTGTACGAGGTCAATGGTTGCCTGCAGAGTTCGTGCGTATAAGAGAACAAATTGTGCTGCCCGCAGGTTTTGAAACATGAACGATCCGTCACGACTGTACAGGTAATTCTGAACATTGATGAACATGTATGTTTGGTACATTGTGGCGTCAGCAGTGACGTCAGTCCTGACAGCACATCCACGCCCTTCGAATATGGCAGTGTTTACACCCACTGGCGAATAAAACAGCTCATTTAGTCGGTGTTGACTGTTAGGCGTGCCGACACTGTGCATGCAGCCTTCAGATGTTAATCATCTTTATTGAGATACAGCGCGTATTTCATCGGAAAATTTCATACTTTTCTGGAAGAGTATACACATAGGATTTACAGTCGCTTACTTACACGAACGTTAACCTTCAGTGATCTGAAACAAAAGAATTATTGAAAAAGAAGGGTTTGCGCTATAGCGTTTGTTTCAATATTAATACACAGACAAGAAAAAAATGAAGAAAAACACCCAAAATCAAATCTTAGTGAACATGTTTTTCGTATGTGAAACCGTTAGAAACTGTTGCTTACGGTATTTTTATTATTTGGGGCCAAAGACCTGTAGCATCTGCCGTTCATTGCTTCCATCACACCACAACCCCTGTCACGTGTTTGGTATTCCTCCAACTGTCTGCTGTTCAACTAGCTGTTTACTGTTCTACGAGAGACATTAAGTAATTAAAGAGACCAACTATTCAGGAATCAAACTGTTTTTACAAGGAGTTTTCTACGTTCATGACTTTAGGTTGGCATCACTGGGGTGAGCGGAGAACAGCTGAGGGACAAAAATTGCATATAACGACGGCGTGTTCATTAGAAGTTTCAACGTGTTCATTAGAAGTTTCAACATTAGTTGAAGAGCGTTTAGTGATCCGTATTTTGCTTTCTGAATGAGAAAAACCGCTTAAAGTTTTTTCTCTAGTGATTTTACAGTATGGTGCAAGTTGTAAGAAAGGCTAACATTTTTATAATTTGGTAAAATAGTTCAAAATTGGTCGACCCACATTGACTGATGGAGCAACGTCCTGGTGGCCTGTTGAAGTGTCAGCTCCTTCGTTTGGAACCGACATTGACGACATTATTCGTGAAAATCGACGTATTACAGTTGAACATATAGCAAAAACAGTTGCAGTAAGTGTTGGTGTAGTCCATAACATTACAGTAGAAAGAAGAAATTGCGTGACAAAGATAAATGGCAATTCTCACCCTCATACTGTCCAGCTGACCCAAGAAACAACTGAAAAAATAAGTCGAGAGGTACTGCCTCCTCCTCCCTACAGTCCAGATTTGGCTGCCTCGGATTTTCTTTTGGTTGGTCCACTCAAGGAGCAATTACGTGGAAGAAAGTTCAACAAAAACGTGGAGGTCAAGTAATTTGTGGGACATTGACTCAGATAACAAGGAAAAGTCTTCTTTGTGTCAGATATAAAGAACTAGTTCATCATTTTAGTTTTTTTGCACATCAGTTTGCCTTTTTAATTATTGAATATCCCTCGTATTTATTTGCTGTTCTTTTAATTGCTGAACTTTCTCTTCTTTCTCTGCTTGGAGGCTTCCACTGCCTAATTTTTAAAAGACTGGCCGTCTTTTCTCTCCTACTCCTCTAAATACATAATCGACATAATTCGCCCCCTTCATTCTATCTTTACTCCGTCCTTTGCGATCCTATTTGCCGCGTGCAACTGTTACATTGTGTGATATTATTGATCTACATGCAATATCTCTCGTTGATATGAATGTAGATTCCAGATGAACAGTCATGTCGAAGTTCGGTTGACCTCAATATCATAAATACAACTTTTGAGAGTTAAAGAACGAACAAAACGCTTATGAAATACTTGAATTTCTCAGGCGATGTTGCAAACATACGAATGGAAACTAGTGCTGACTTGACGTTCTCTTGTAGTAATAAGCCTAATTTTGTAAAATATGACATAATTGTCGTTTTGAGTTACGCTGTGATTTATGAAGAACTACATTTATTTTATTTAACCAGGCTCAGTTTACGAATCTTCTTCTGTCGTGACACCAGACCTGAAATAACTGTTGATTACAGTTGAAACCGGAAATTGTCAGTTTTCGTATGATATAATAAAAACTGTAATTTATTACTTAATAAATAAAGCATATTTCAGAAATTTCATCCATTTTTCACAGTGCTATATCTTCTACATGAATGAAAGGAGTTATTTGTGGTAAACGTTCGCTGACACATCGAAACTAAGAGTTCACCTAGCGCTGGTTGTAGGTTGCCTTTCTAGTGGTAGCCGGTAGAGATCAGAAATAAGCTCTCTGTACTCGCTTTAATCTTGCCAGAGGGTTCTATGACGTCATCGTCGAACTGTTCGTCTCCACATGTTCAGAAAATCGTCTCACGAATATTCACCGCTGCCCGTTTAACGGAAAACTCGTCGTTGGAGTCTGGTGTCAAGTACAAGCGGACTCTATTAGCATAGAAAGTACAGTAAGTACGCTAGTTGGCAAGTATAACCGAGGACTCGCGGCATTTTCTGCTACATACTCAACCATACATGACGATTGTTATAGAGGGTGATTCAGCTGCCCTTTTCGATCGGTCTTATGCAACCCGCAACGCCTTCAAAAGCCATGTACGAGATATACATATTCCCTCCCTGGCTATGTGACAACTATTAGTCCTACGGAAAAAATAAACAGAACCTTTTTGTAGGAAACATATCGTATTTAAATTTAATACTGGGCCGTGTTTTTGCTGGAGGCACGGGTTCTCGATTTCTTCAAGAAAAACGCTTTTGTATGACTCTTCTGTACGTTTTTCTTGAACAATTCAAAAACTATGGACTCTAGCGAAAACATAACCCAGTACAAAATTTAAGTTGATTACATTTTCTACGGTTTTTTTCTATAGGACTAACAGTTTGAGTGTAGCAGGTGAAAATTGAGCTCATAGTATTTGATGGCGTTGCAGGTTGCATAAAACCCAGCAGTAGGGGTAGCTGAATCACCTTGTACATCAGTGCTGTGACTCATCAGTTAGCAGTGAATATTCTTCTTTGTATACACACACACACACACACACACACACATATATATATATATATGAGGGTTGGAACTTTAATAGTGGAAACCATTTATTTACAACTCGCACAAAATAGATACATGTTTCAAAGTTTTACTGACCTTCTAAGTAGTCACCAGCATTGTGTATAATCGGTTGCCAGCGATGTGGAAGTCGTAGGATACTCTTAGCAGTGCCAGTTGTGTTGACAGTTCGATGGGCGCGGTCTATTGTCCGACGAATTTGTAGCAGTTCTGAAGCGAATGCCGTGAAGTGTTTCCTTCAGTTTAGAAATAGCTTTGAACTCACGAGGTATTAAGTCAGGGGAGTGCAGTAGGTGGTATAGCAGCTCCAACAGTCAAACAAATCAGTAACAGCTTGCACTGTACGTGCTTGAGCACTGTCCTGCAAAATGATGGTCAGGTCCTGCAGAAAGTGTCATCACTTCTGTTTCTAAGCTGGTCGTAGGCTGTGTTCCAAAAATGAACAGCATAGAGACTACTTTGAAAGTCAGTAAAACTTCGAAACACGTATCTATTTTGTACGAGCAGTAAATAAATAGTTGCCACTATTTAAGTTCCAAACCTCGTATATATATGCATGTGAATCTGTATCACGGTATGGCTAAGCACATTCACAAACACCGACAAACAGCTTAAATTCATGTTCTCGAACTTAGCCATAACAGGAACTTTTGGTTGCAGCACTATGTAATGACACAAGCGTATGTGTTACTATGTAAATACAAATGTGTATGTATACATTCGTGTGTGTGTACATACATATACATATGAATGTGTGTTTTAGTGTGTATGTATATACAATGCTTGATTTGTGACGGTACACACTGGTGCACCGTACCGGTACCTCTGACGAAAGAAAAGCGTTAAAATAACGTTTTAAGGCGGGTAAATTTCAAAAAAAACGCAACCCAGATGTCCATAGTACCGGAACCTTCTTTTTCTTGTTTTTTGTTTTGTTTTGTTTACAAATCAGTCACTGTGTATATGTATGTTCCTATGTGATGGAATCACCTCTTCCAGGAGTGACAGACTTCAACGGCTTGCTGCAGTATTTAAAACAGTAGTACACGGGATGACTAGGCACGTTCACAAACACCAACAAATAGCTCGAATTCGTATTCTTGAATTTAGCCATAACTGAGCTGTTGGCTTCAGTACGATGTAGTAACCCTTGTTTTAATGCTTACAGCTGTCCGACAATGACATGAATCATTTATCATTTTTACACAACTCTTTATATTTATGCTGGCACTTTGCACGGTATTTTTCAGCCCATGCATCGGTTGCCGTACACAAACAGGAATCAACTACGTGTCATTACTTCCCTTTTACTCATCCTTTAATGTCCTATAAATGACATGATATTTCCACAATTGCGTAATCGTATTATAATTCTCGGAGACATTTCTGTTTGTTAATGGTAATGGCGGCAGCTTACTGTCTCCAGCAGTGTCTAAAACAACGCTGATAATCCGAATGAATGACCCTATCAAAAAGAGCGACCTCCACGGGGACAACACTATATTGTGCCATGTGGATTTTGAGTTCTCTCCAATAAACAAAAAAAATTATGTCTCAAATAAGCAGTTCCGTTTGAGCCTTTTCAGACAAGTTACTTACTAACGTATTCTGCTGTTAATTACCGCCCTTAACATGCGTTGGGCACTGCTTTCTAAATTTTGCCCGCCCAGCAAACATTTGCAAAGGTTGTATCTGAACGTTTGTACAGGCTGGGTGGAGCTTATTAATTTCTAATTTCGGGCCATTAAGAAACGTATAGTAACGACGGCCATCGAAGGGCGTGCCCTAATAGCCTCTGAACTGTTCAGCGACTGACCAGGACGTGGAATACGCACGTGTGTGCGGATGACGAACTTTATTGAAAGGTGATTTACGTATTGTGACGCTACGGAATATACTTACTCATCACTCTCTATCACATCGTGACGTTTCAAAAGTAGATTCATTAAAGTGTCCGTGTATGTAGAACCGAATTTTTACTCGGTTAATTAGCGAGTAGTTCACTGCGAAATGCAATTCATCCTTCCATTATTTGCCAGATTCTTTTTACAGTCATCAATCGTGCGAAAGAGAGAGAGAGAGAGAGAGAGAGAGAGAGAGCGATAAGAATTGCCAGTGCTCTTCCGCAAATAAACCATTTATGAATCATATTATTGATTGTACGATGGTAATGCCTTACCTGGAGCGGTCCTGTTGTTAAGTAGACTGCTAACGTCTACATGCAACCCGGAACGATGTGTAATATCTTCGTTGTTCACTCGATCTTAAATCTTCCTTCCAATATGAAGATTAGCTCAGTCGGTCAACAATGTCTTCATAAATTTACGTGGTACTGTCTGAGATATTGCCTTCAAGGCTCCATCGTGGTTTTTATGTAAGGAAAAGTAATACGTTCTGAGGTTTTCACTCAGTAAGGGAATGCACGATATAATAAAGCCTTCTAGCAGATTATAGAAGGACTCTGGCCCGAAAATGGACTCGGCTATCGCCGACAAGACTCTCACTGATTCAGCTACACCAACACCTCTCACCTGCACTTAAAACTTCCAAAGTTCCGGGTGATCCATAACAGATAAACAGAGGTCTGTGTTCCAGTCCTCGTCTGTCTCACGGTTTTAGCCCCTAGAAAATTTCATATCCCTCAGTGCTTTTGCAATGGCATTTTTCTAAACTTACCACTCACTACTGCTTATGGCATAGCTACCTCTTTGGAATTAGCAGAATATATCTGGAAAAGTCTCTTGCTGACTAAACCAATCCTTAAACAACTGTAAAGCTCTTCTTTGAGTGAAAAATTGATTCTGATAACATAAAAGCTTACCATGAAACGGGAAATAACGGACACTGTGTCAGGGGAATTATAAGCCAGTTGTGGAGGCAATCATTAAAACAAAGATGTTTTCCGTCACTGAAAGATCTTTTTCCAAAATTTCAATCATCAACTTTCTGTTTTGCGCAGCAAAATATTTTGTTCAGTTTCATCTAGATAGTGAGTAATAACCATCGTGATAAAATAAGAGAAATCAGAGCATATACCAAAAGATGAAACTTCCTGGCAGATTAAAACTGGGTGCCGGACCGAGACTCGAACTCGGGACCTTTGCCTTTCGCGGGCAAGTGCTCTAACAACTTTTTTTAAAAATCTCATTTTGTTTGATTTCTTTCGTTGTATCTGCTCGGAGCAGCGTGGCAGACGTCGGAAGACACCCGTTTCAGTTCGTCGTTCCTCCATGAACTCAGTTTTTTTTTTATTACAGAGGGCAGCTAACCCTCTGACCGAACACGCTGAGTTACTGTGCCGGCAGCTGAGCTACCCAAGCACGACTCATGCCCCGTCCTCACAGCTTCACTTCTGCCAGTACCTCGTCTCCTACCTTCCAAACTTAACAGAAGCTCTACTGAGGTACTGGCAGAAGTGAAGCTGTGAGGACGGGGCGTGAGTCGTGCTTGGGTAGCTCAGTTGGTAGAGCACTTGCCCGCGAAAGGCAAAGGTCCCGAGTTCGAGTCTCGGTCCGGCACACAGTTTTAATCTGCCAGGAAGTTTCATATCAGCGCACACTCCGCTGCAGAGTGAAAATCTCATTCTACCAAAAGATGCAGGTGTTCATCTTTCCAACACGCTACTCAAGAGTGGGGTTGTTACATGGTAGTTTATACTCAAAATGTCACTCAACATAGTTCATAATGTAATAGGCACATCTCAGTAGTGAATGTAGTTAATCCTTTAACGCTGCATCATATATGCAGACAACATTCTGTACTGCATTGATTCCATAATTAATTACTTCTTGTCTTTCTCCTTGTAATTGTCCTCCCCGATAGCTGAGTGGTCAGCGTGACGGATTGCCGTCCCGACTGGGTCGGGGATTTTCTCCGCTCAGGGAGTGGGTATTGAGTTGTCTTCATCATCATTTCATCCCCATCCGCCGCGCAGGTTGCCCAATGTGGCGTCGAATGTAATAAGACATGCACCAAGGCGGCCGGACCTGCTCCGGAAGGGGTCTCCCGGCCAATGACACCAAACGCTCGTTTCCATTTCCATTTTCCTTGTAATTTTCTGCAACCTTGAAAGTTTTCTAGCTGGTTTGCGAACACAGAAGTTTATTTAAGAGGACGAGGAGCGATCATAAACATCTTGGAACCGAAAGCAGTCCTCCAGAGCAGGCAACAGATGAGGAATTCGCAACATTGCAACAGTGCAGCTGGCGACTTGGGATTGCTTATATGCTGTAAAACTCTGTTGTGTGACATGGCTGAAGGAATCGTTATGGGAAAACTACATGTGAAGCAAGGTGCACCCACCAGAATGGTTAAGTATGAGACCAGCGATTTCTCTGCGATCACCCAATGGAAGAATGTGATTGGCTCTGGAAGAGTAGGAGTTTGTTTAACTTATTTACAACATTTCAGTATTATTGGTCAGAACTGAAAAGGTTGGCTGGAACTGAGCTGTGAGATGTCTGCTTTGGAAGAAGCAGCCTAGTTACGAAGAGTTAAGTCGGGCGATAGCTGGTGCCAGATGCTCGATGAGACAAGACTTCTGCCCGGCAGAGACACGCTCGCTGCCAGAGAGTCACATAAAGAGATGTCTGCTTGCTGTAACTGAGTACATTGGATGAGCTGGACTAAGAATTTCCAGCCGTTACTACCACCATCTTCTGCACCCGCAACAATCAAAAGTGGTAAGAATGAGCCTGCGTTGCAGTAACCAAATCGATGAGAACGTTACTTATAGTGTTAACGTTAATAGCCAGGTAGTTGCTTCCATTATGTACTCTGACAATTCTTCTGGTGTTCATACTTATTTTTCTTGATTATTTCTGAAACCGCTAATAATTTACACAGTCACTGGCAATATTCGTGATATGGTTTCATGTTATGGTTTCATGAATCCACCTAAGTACCTGTGCCAAGGCTAGATTTCATAACTATGATCCTCTTGTCCACTTATTGAATTGTTACATACTTATTTCAGTGGATATTTCATTTGTTTGATGTTTCACGGTGATAAACCAACACGTTATAGTGACAGCTAGTTTCTGTTGTAGACAAGTAAGGCTCTTCCTTAGCAAATCCATTTGTGGTGTGATACTCGTACTTTCTTGCTTCCTCGGACCACCCCTAACAGTTTTGTTTCAGTGAGACATTTCCATTGCTTGACATTGTTTTTCCTAAGTTTGTATGATCTTATGGAGAGTTTCCCTTCCCTGTAGGTCATTGGAGACTGTACTTACAGCATGTGAGGAATATGATAAACAGTTCAACCAACACCTCGTATAGGAATTTTGCGACTCCTGTCCAGGGTTTAATATTCGAAATTCTGTGGTCTTCTAATTTATGTAATCAAAATTTTAGATCAACTAATTTCACTACATGAATCATTTGCTTATTAATGACCTTTTAACCAGAAAAGTAAAGATGATAAGTTGCTAGTTGCTTGCACTGTTCTAATTTGTGCTTTTCTTACAAAAAATGGTGGTAAGCAACAGTTAATTATTGTCTAGAGTTTTGACCTTGCAATTTCGATGGAAAAATTTTAATGTGTTTTTGTTTATGGCAGGCTTTTATTGTGTTTCAGGGTATGTCTAAGTTAAGATACTGATGATTAGGAGGAAGTGCTTGAATTTTGTGTCAGTGTTTAGTTATGCAAAAGTTATTCTATTCTCGTGCACATAGTTTAGAAAATACAAGTGCAATCCATACGGAAGAAGCAAGTCCATCATTGAAACTTCCTGGCAGATTAAAACTGTGTGCCGGACCGAGACTCGAACTCGGGACCTTTGCCTTTCGCAGGCAAGTGCTCTACCAACTGAGCTACCCAAGCACGACTCACGCCCCCTCCTCCCAGCTTTACTTCTGCCAGTATCTCGTCTCCTACCTTCCAAACTTTACAGAAGCTCTCCTGAAAGAAAGGACATTGCCCAGATATGGCTTAGCCACAGCCTGGGGGATGTTTCAAGAATGAGATTTTCACTCTGCAGCGGGGTGTGCGCTGATATGAAACTTCCTGGCAGATTAAAACTGTGTGCCGGACCGAGACTCGAACTCGGGACCTTTGCCTTTGGCGGGCAAGTGCTCTACCAAGCAGAGCACTTGCCAAGTAGAGCACTTGCCCGCGAAAGGCTAAGGTCCCGAGTTCGAGTCTCGGTCCGGCACACAGTTTTAATCTGCCAGGAAGTTTCATATCAGCGCACACTCCGCTGCCGAATGAAAATCTCAATCAAGTCCATCATTATTTGTAGACCGCGAAATTAATATACAAGTTAAGTCGAACAAAGCAGTTCAACAACGCTAAGATGAGAGAAAGTTGTGAAAGTCATTTGAACGAGTCATTAGCGATAGAGAATTAAATAACTTGCAGAGTAACAGAGAACTCTCCGAATCTGAGTTGTTATGTGAAGAGAATGTGAGGCTGTCACAGGTAATGGAGAACTCCATTCCCACTTGACCGTAAGTCGTGATACAGAGTGATGCCGAACGCGTATCCAATCCATCTTCACCGCCATGTTTCTATCTAAGACTTTATTAGCCCAAATGCGTTTGGAGCACAAGTATCCACATGAGGAAACGACCTGAATTGCGAAAAGACCGAAGAACAACATAAGAAGTTGGAGGAGCGTTAGAAAAAGACAGAAGAAATTTTCAAGAAGACAGACATAAATTTAAAAAAGGAGAGACGAAAATTTCAAAAAGCAAGAGAAGAAGAATGATGCGCATTTCAGAAAGACTGAAGAACAGTTCAGTGTACATAGTGATTTTAAGAGGTTAGAACACCGGGTAACATGTCACGTACAAGGGTGTGACGGAAGAACTGACAAATTAGAAAAAAAGATCGAGGAAGAAATCTGAAGAGCATACGGAACAGTTAAATGAGGAAGAAGTCAACACTTGAGAAAATAAACCGGGCACAATAACTCAAGAAGAGAATGGGGCAACCACAGAAATAAGCAGCCACACAACGGAATTGTCCGTGCACAATGATATGATTTTGGATAGGACCTTCCAGGTAGACTTAAAAGACCAGGAGAAATAAAATTGTTGATCCAATTTAAAGAAATGCAAGCAGGCATCTGCCGTTGCAACCGTGAAGTGCTTGGGGCATTTTTAAAGAGAGACGAATTAATAGTGGGTCAGCCAACAGTATACGCATTGGAACGATGTTAATGAGTGCAGAAGATGTACGGAAGCATGAGAAGAAACTACGTGGATTAACAGACAGACTCTGTCATATATTTGGCGATCCAGCGTCGCCAAAATTGAATGTACAATCGTCTGTACCGGTAGCAATAAATTATTAGGACGTTGAAGAGGACAAAATTAGAAAACATTTTGTTTCCATTCAGAAGAATGCGCTGTTTCCAGACAGGACGAACGGTTTGCATCCCAAAATTTAGATCGAACGTTCCTGGACAGACGTTCTAGGTCTGCTGATTATAAAATCAATATCATTTGTGCTCATCTACAGGAAGAGGCAAATGCAATGAATTGAATAATTGTGGCAAAGTGCAGGACATACAAGGAGTTTAAACAGGCGTTTCTTCGGGAATTTTGGGCGCGAGAGAAGTAGTAATGTGTCAGACTAGGCATTTTGATGATGGATCCTTGTGCAAGATCGCTGTTTCATACTCGTGTGCTGTATTTAAAAGAAACGGCCAAATGAAATCAATTCTTACACACGCTATTTGAGTAAAAAGATTTAATATGGATCTGGAAAACGAATTTCCCTAACCGAATTCAGAAAGATATTGCACTGACTGGTCATGGTATAAAAGCAGCAGCGCATTTTTGCATTTATTTGATGGGCTTGGCTATGAT
This sequence comes from Schistocerca cancellata, assembly GCF_023864275.1. Classification (NCBI taxonomy): domain Eukaryota; kingdom Metazoa; phylum Arthropoda; class Insecta; order Orthoptera; family Acrididae; genus Schistocerca; species Schistocerca cancellata. The sequence goes on along the minus strand of NC_064626.1, from coordinate 385,976,566 downwards.
CGAGAAGTTGATGGGAGAGAACCAGTGTGCATTGTACACAGGCCGCCACAACATGGTCCTTCTAATGTGAACTGGCGAGCGAATCATACATCCCCTAATAATGGTAACAAATGGAGTAGGAACAATTCTCATTCTTCGATGAAGATAGGCGGCATTACAGACGACTCAGTGATCAAGGAAATCAAAGAAATACATGGGCCAGATGCACGAAGAATCACGAGAGAAAAAGACGAAGAGAGAAATATGAGTTGAGTTTGGCCAACGGCTGAGGCTCTGACTTCGCCCTTAAATTGAGATTCGTAATTAAGCTGTAGTTAATTTAATTCTAGGAATTAAGTAATCTTGAGGTATTTGAGGAACTCAAAGTACGAAAGATTAGATTATGAATTAGGTAATAACAAGAATTTGTACATATGTGTGTGTGTGTGTGTGTGTGTGTGTGTGTGTGTGTGTGCGAAGATAAATAGTTGTATTGTAATGAATAATAAAACCTCATGAGCTGTAGAGCGCAATGAGAAGAAGCGTGTCTGCTGAAGTCACGAACATTATATTAAAGTTGAGGAAGATATCACAAGAGAACGAATTCCTTTATGCACATTGTGGGACGTACAAAATGAGGAAAATTATACATAATAACTTTGTTGAGATTCATCCCCTCAGGTGTTACAGTTCAAAAGATCGGCAACACGTCTCGCACCTCAAGAGATTTGTTTAATAGATATTGTTAGAGAACAAACAACCAGTTTTACAACCATAGTCGAGTGTACAGATAAGAATATGAGAATATGACAGGGAGGAATTTTTGTTATGATTTGCCTGTGGATGACTTCCCGGTAAGGTTTAAACTGTTGAGGCAGTACTTGAAGTTGAGAATGATGAAAAGCATTGGACGAGACGTTGGATAAGTTCGCCGTATAAGGATGTTTAGCGTGTTATAATTTTGATATTAGATGTCAGTAGCGTGAAGCACAGAGCAGTAAATGCTGTTAGCGAAGGAGCACTGAGCTTGTTATGTTTTGCCAGACGACGTTCTGCGCCGAGCTTAAGAGAATTTTTTTATATTGAGTTTATTTGTGCCAGTAGCATGAAGCAGTAAGCGGTTGTGTAGGGGAGGATAGATTACTCGCACACCACGTCACATAGAGGTATGTGACTCGATCAACAGAAGATGCAGGACTTGTCTGTGTACTTTGTGCATACAGTTCGTAGGAGTTGTGTCTGTCATCCACAAGAAGTCCCTTATCGTGATGCTAGAACGCGTTACATCAAGACAAATATTGCCCATGGATGAAAAGATTGGTAAAGAACATTCTACCTTAAAAAACAGCGATAATATGTGATCACATACCCACGTACGGTAACTAAGGTACATAAATATTTTATAATTGTAATTATTACCATGATAAAGTATTTTGCGTTCATATATGTTGTCAGCCATCTGATTTGATCCATTATAAATGGGCAAATAAAATATCATTGAACCAAGAAAACATGCAACAAGAAATAACCACAATGAAAAAAGATTGTAGTTGCCAATAGTTGCAATGTACCATGGCTGACACAATCCTTGACAATGTGACGGAAGTCCCAGGTGCAAATTGCGCCACAGAAGAAAAAGAGAAAAACAAATGTATATCTAGTATCCTATACATTAGCAGCATATCACAGGAGATTGCAAATAGTTTCAAAAATCACAAAGTAAAAATTGGGTTTTCTACATCTAATAAACAACGAAAAGTAATACATAATATAAAGTGTAATCATGATCCATATTCTGACCTTGGAATATACAAGGTAACATGCCAGGAATACTCTATGTTCTGCCTAGGACAAACGGGCCGAAATTTCAACACCAGGTATAGAGAGCACATTAAAGCCTACACATCAAACAGACACACTCCATCAGCCTTAGCAACACACATACATAATACGGGACACCCATTTGGGAAAATAGAGCAAAATGTCGAAGTACTCCACCGACTAAATAAAGGACAAAATGGATTTTCTAAAAGAACTGAAGATATATTCACATTACAGAAAATATGAAGATAAAATATTAAACGAAAAAGTTGAAAGTGAATCAGTGAATTTCTTCAGATGTTTCGACAGTATACTTAAATAGAAATACTAATACATAGAAATAAGCACGTTTGTAAAATCGATGTAAGTAAATTATGAACTAAATTGTTAAGGTAAATAACCTCTGTACAAAACCTCATCATACTCAGTGGAAGTCCTATAACGTTATCTCTGTGGACTAGTTGTATGAACTGTTTTGTTTATGTAAGATATTTTCGATGTTTCAAGTGTATTGCAAGTTGTGTGTGATATTTAGTGTGTGTGGGATTCTGCACAAATGGACCATTTGAAAACTGTAAGTACAAATTCTTCTAAATTTCGCCACTAACTTCACAAAAAGACCGATAACCAACTAAAAAATTGCATGTTTCTTATATACTGCAGTAAAGTCAATGAAATGAAGTAGACTCTCCCACATCGACAACATCACATAGAAATGGCATAATACACACAAAAACGCACTTGAAAATGGGAATCATCTCCCAAAACGCGTTGTGTGAAAAGTAAGTAAAGAAAATCGTGACAGGTCTCAGGAGGTTTATTTATAAACAAAACCTATTGTTGTCAACCATACTTTATGTTCCTGCATTTTCAGAGGAGTCGTCTGGTATGTAGCTTGAACAATAGTTTTCAGAATTCGAAAGTGGCAGAAAGGAGGAAGCATCATAGAGAGTTAGAAATAGAAGAAAATCCGTCGTGATAATCAGGGAATATGTCGCCACACGCTTCCAGCGCAATAATTAACTGTATGGTACACCAATAACATGTCAGGTACTTACGTAAGGCACATGCTCAAATAAATAGAGAGGATTCTGTTTACATCGGCAAATACCGCAGAAAACTATTAACGACGTCGCACTTGCTGTATACTAACTGCATGTACGGTAACTACTTACCACAGCAATAACTAATCGTTTGCTTTCCAGGGAACATAAAAATAAGCATCGGTAAAAATAATTATAATTGATTTAAAGTCTGGTTTATGTATTAATCATTAAATCTGTTTATTCATTTATTAAGAGACCCAGGAGCCAGAGCTTAGTATTTTCACTTTTAGAGTCCGTGCAGCCCAGAGAAATATGTACCTCACCAATACTTTTACAACTTTTGAAGACCTATGGGATACAATATTTTATTAGTTGTTCAATTGTTGAAGCTGGAGAGCCATAATTCTTATTATCATGCGTGTTGATAGTAGTTTTATTGAATAAAGATATTGAATGTAATGATTTTTTATATAAATTTTGTTTCTGTATGTATAATATTCCAATGCAACACTGTCTGAAGGCCTTACGAGTGTTATGAGCAATACGACCCACACAAGAAGGCGAGATGGACACCTGAGCAGGGTGGCAGCCGTCCAGAGGAAGCGATGGGGTCTGGACTGAGTGTTGGGCCGAGGAAGGACACCACACAGAGCGACTTTTGTTGCACATCGACAACATCACATAGAAATGGCATAATATACACAAAAAACGCACTTGAAAATGGGAATCATCTCCCTAAACGCGTTGTGTGAAAAGTAAATAAAGAAAATCGTGAAAGGTATCAGAAGATTTATTTATAAACAAAACCTATTGTTGTCAACCATACTCCAGTCCAGGTGCATGCCACTTTCAAGCCACATACCTGAGGAAGCGCACCAAGTCAGTGGTGCCCTCCTACCCAACCAGTGTCTGGCCCAGTGCAACAGTCCACTCTTCTCGTCGTGGAAGCTTCTGCAAAAGATTACGGCATGCTGACTGACCTAAGACAGCCGTAATGCCAGCCGTTGATCTGATCATAAATCGATGCTGCGGAGGTCATCTACACCACATCGACAACGTTAGTTATCAGGCCGGTTGAAAGTCAGCCTGAATCACTAGTGAATCTGTGTGGGAGGACTGCACAAGGAAGTGTATATGAACTCACCAATGAACATCTAAACAATTACTCACCTGTTAACTGATATGAATTCTCATGTGGTTATCCAGTTAAAACTTGAGTCATCCTATTGAGATACATTCAAATTAAAGTTGCAGATAACATGACATTTAATAAATGGAAACATGGCCTGTTTGGACGGTGTTTGTTTTGTTTCTTTATGTTTATTATGAAAATATGCTGTAATTGCGTTACAATTTTGTTTGATTCTGTCAATGCTTGGTGTCAGAATTACGACACTTATTTTGTAACACCCCACCCGTCACTTATCTGGTTTTGGTGTGTGTTCACCCCAGGTAATTGACTAACAGATCAACAGAGAGTGCAAAACTGCCGCAATGTCGGATAACGCAAAGAAAGTGTGACTCCTGATTGAACTGCGGTGGCAGTGTTGGCATTAATTGATTCAGAATTGATCCCTTTTAATTAAAAACGGGTGCACATTGATGTTATATTCAGCTATTGAACACCAGATGCAAATGTTGAACATAAAATTAATTAAGAAAGTGACTTGGGATTTCAACTACTTGATTGAAAACAAATGCAGTCGATTAGCACAGATTTATTTTAACTCACGACCTTCAATCATCACATTAGATGACTCTCCTAACAGGCAGTGGTAATAAATTGCGTTTGCGTGGAGTAAAGCGCGATATATAAAGCAAAAGTAATTCCTATCGACTGACCCAGGCGTAATGCGAAGCGCGAGAAGAATTCTACAATACACGGCCCATGAAACCCTCGTGGAAACTTTGCCGACGTGATCCAACAAATTAATCAGTGGCCGGAGCGGGCGCAATATCACCGAATTCAGCGTGGTGGAGCGGCGTCGTTGTGTGGACGTCGGCCGACCTCGTGGTGCTGCAAGGCTGCGCTCGTCTATTCACTCCTAGCTATCTTGCTCAGTACATAGCTGATCCAAAACTTCCTATCTCCAAGCTCAATCGTTCCGTTTGCTAAGTCCTAAACTGCAGAGATGCTCACTCTTTCTCAGGCAAGCTGAGTCAAGAACGCCACGTCCGCACTCTAGGCAAACTGGGAAAGGAAGATCTCTACGGGGACTTCTCCCAGTCTGCTCTTCGCTTCGGTTTCCCCTCCAGCAAAATCACTTACGCCAATTGCAGCGCAAGTCGCGTTAACTATGCGTTGCTTCCCAGCGCCGACCAATGCCTGCTCTGGGAAGTGAACAAATTCCCTCAAAATTTCCCTTCCTCTCAACTTCTTCTATTTAGCTCCTCCCAGGCAACCCATCGAGGTTAGCGTCTGCACAAACACCAATTTTTCCGGAATTTTGACTCCCTGGAGAGTACTTCAAATTCCTCGGTCCTACGTTCCCATCGGAGGCCGGCGTATTTCATTCTGTCACTCTTCACCTGATTTACTTCAGACACTGCGGACCGTGAATTCAGTGTGAAGTTGCTATAGTCACAAATACGCGTATTTTGACCTCTGCTGACCGCTCCACCGTAGCTTTGTGTGGCTTTCTCGCATGTTTCCCTGAAAACGGGATGACGGACATGTATCAACAGGCGTACAAGTTCTCCGTCTGCTTCCCGGTACACCAGCATGGGGTCGGGGTCAACCACCCATGCTGTCACTCATCTTAAGGCGGCTGGAGGCCGCTCCACATTACCGCTTTCTCAGAGCTTGGGCCACCCTAAGCTGCCTATTGTCGCTTCCCTTTGCCGTTCCCCAGCCGGCCACGGTCAACTTTAAATACTTCCCTGGGATAAACTAGTGTCCAGTAAATCGACTCGTTTCCACAAAGTTTTCACGTCGTGTGAATTACTTTAAAACCATCACCCGACATTAATTATTCCAATACGTCCATACTATACCCTCTACAAGATGCATTGTACCTTGTCAGTCATTTTGTTCAGCCCTACTGTTCGCTCAACGTGAGTTAGGTGATCTTTAAAGACTTCATGTAAGGGGCATAGTTGTTGCAATCTTACAATTTACCAATACGTACATCAATTTATCTACACACTAACACAAGTGTTGCATGCTTAATTAGGTCAGCCCTAGTATTTTTCTTTCAATAAGACATTTCTTTTGCATGGCATTGTGTTTGTTAAATTTCTATGATCTTATGAGGTGTTCCCCTTTGCTATATGTCAACGAAGAGCGAACTTATGGCATCTTTGGGGGAGGGGGGTCATGCTAAACAGCTCAACCGACACTCCACAAAGCGATAGAGAAATACTCTGTAGGTATGAAGTCTTCACGGGTTATCAGCCGAGTGACGTCGTCTTCTATTCGCAACGTTTCAATGAATTGCGTATCCATCATCTTCAGGCGAAGATGACGGATACGCAATCCATTGAAACGTTGCGACTAGAAGACGACACCACTCGGCTGATAACCCGTGAAGATTTCGTAGCTAAAATACCCCGAGAAAGCCTGCAATCGCATACTCTGGAGGTGGTTCTATGAACCCTGTGGCAAACAACTAACTGGGATTCGTAGAGTAACTTTGTATATGTAGATGAGAAACAACTTAAGCATCTGAGTTAATGTGAGCTAGATGACACGATGCCACTGAAGCAACAATATTGTTTTCTTTATAAAACTTTTTGATTTTTATCTTTCTAACTATTCAAACGATTAAAAAAGTATTGTGGTTTCTATATCTTTGTGCCTTCTGACTCATGTTAGCACATAGGGTTTTCTGGACACCATTTTAATTGAATCTTTCTTTGTTTTTAGGTATACTTGTCTTGTACGTTCGTTTGTAAGGGAATGAGGCATTGTGTTTTCGTACGTGTAGACAATAATTCCTCATACTAAGTTAATAAATTTTCAAAGAACACAGCTGTATAAATAAATGAAGGCAACAAACAATAGTCATTATCTTCAAGGCTACTGATTTCCATGCAATGACAAATGTGTAATATCTCCTCAAACATCAATCGTTGGATTACCTCGTAAGCTGCTTGTAGATATGGTGTGCCTCCATAAGGTTGTGTTAACAAATCATTTCGCGCGCTGCAAAATTGAAATTGTCGTTCGAAATACAAGTCCAGTGTGACATTATGTTCAAAGATATCGGCGTGTTTTACTCACGCATGAGGACAATGTTACGTTTTCGTTTCTTTTGAATCAATGATCCAGGATCTGATCGCATTCCGTTTAGATTTCAAATAAAATACATTGTGCAAACAGCCAGTTTTCTAGCGCACATTTATGGGAATCCTCTAGTAGAGCGAGAAATCCAGCCTCACTCCAAAAGTGTGCAACTACTGTATTTACAATAAGAGTAGAAGAACGGATGCACACAGTTACACACAAATACCCCTATGGTAGATTTATTGTACGGTGATATAGTATTCCAACATTTCTAGGTAATACGTAGCTTCTCTCAGTCCATCATAAAACTACACAGATAAAACGAAGCTCGCTATTTTGACACATTGTGTCTTGCAAATGATATATGATCATCAGGAATATTGCCTTCTGGTATCCAAAAAGTAATCATACAGAGTGCCTTAAAAAATAATATGCCTACCTCGAAGTATGCTGACTGATACTACCCAGCACGCTATAGTGGTAGACGAACGTGGAATAGAAATGTAAGAAACTTCAGGTCTGCCTAAAGGAAACGTTATAGAACCACTCATGTTGTAAATACAGTCTACATAAAAGATTTATTATGTAGTGCTCGTATTGTTCGCTGATCACGCTGTTGTCTGCAGGGAAATATCGTCGCTGCATTACTATAAGAAAATGCAGAGCGACTTAGACATATCTTCACATCTAGATCTACATCTACACTATTACTCTGCAATTCACAGTTAACTGCCTGGCGGAGGGTTCATGGAAGCACCTTCAAGACATTTCTCTACGGTTCCAACCTCCAAAGGCGCACGGGAAAAACGAGCACTTAATTCTTTCCGTGCGAGCTATGATTTATCTTCTTTTATCTCGATGATCGCTTCTTCCTATGTAGTTGGGCACCAACAGGATATTTCGCAATAGAATGAGAAAGTTGGTGATTTATATTCCGCGAGAAGATCCTGCTACAACGAAAATGGCCTTTGTTTTAATGGGTTGAGTTGTCCACACAGCGAGGTCATCGGTCTCATCGGATTAGGAAAGGAAGTCGGCCGTGCCCTGTCGAAGGAACCATCTCGCCATTTGCCTGGAGTAATTTAGGGAAATCACGGAAAACCTAAATCAGGATGGCCGGACGCGGGATTGAACCGTCGTCCTCCAGAATGCGAGTCCAGTGTGCTAATCACTGCTCCACCTCGCCCGGTTTGTTTTAATGACTGCTACCGCAATTCACATATCATGTCCATAGTAATCTCTCCCCTGTTTCACGATAATACGAGACGAGCTGCCCTTCTTTGAATTTTTTCGATGTTCTCCGCCAGTCCCATCTGATGCGGGTCCCACACCACACCGCAATACTCCAGGAGAGGGCGGACAAGAGTGGTGTAAGTAGATTCTTACCAGACTTGTTGCGCTTTCTAAGTATCCTGCCAATAAATCGCAGTCTTTGAATTGCTTTATCCGCGGCATTATCTATGTAATCTTAACAATTTACGGTATTCGCAGCTGTAATCCCTAAATATTTAGTTTAATTTACAGCGTTTAGATTTGTGGGTTTATCGTGTAACCAAAATTTATTGGATTTTTTCCTAGTACTTATGTGGATGAATTCACATTCCTCATTACTAATATTCAATTGCCACTTTTCGCACCATATAGATAACTTAGCTAAATCATTGTGTAATTGGTTTTGATCATCTGATGATTTAGCAAGACAGGAAATGACTGCATTATCTGCAGGCAATCTAAGTGAGCTGCTTAGGTTGTCTCCTATGTCTTTGATGGTGATATGGAGCGGTAGAGGAGTTATAACATTTTTTTGGGAACGCCAGATATCATTACCGGTTTGTTCGAACTGTGCTGCGAACTGTGACCTTTTGACAGGAAATCACGAACCCAATAACACAACTGAGGCGATACTCCATAGTTAGAAGGCGCGTGTGAGGAACGGTGTTGAAATTCTTCTGGTAATTTCCCAAATACAGAATAAATTTGACATCCCTGTCGATAGCACACGTTACATCTTGAGAGTAAAAAGCTAGTTGTGTTTCACAATAACGATATTTTCTGAATCCATGTTGAATATTTGTCAATAAGTCGTTTTCTTCGAGATAATTCACAATTTTCGAATACAGTATATGTTCCAGACTCCTTCTACTTCGTATAATGAATCACCTCTCTTTCAGTATAGATGAACGCAAGATAATATGCAAAAAAATATGAATAGCTTGGCATTACGCGACTATTATGTTAGTGGTAAAATTCTACAGGTTTTTAAGATAGTTTAAACTTTTGACTAGCAATAGTTTTTCGCAGTGACAGACATTAATATATATGTATTTTAATTAATATAGTAGTCAGAAGTAACAACACGAAAAAAATATTTTTGGCTGTTTTGTTTTCCAGCCTAGGGGGGCAGGCCTTCCTCTGAGGTTTCAGAAGATGACTGCACAAAAACTACAAGAGATACAGATACAGATCAGTGGTTACAGCATCTCTCCAAGTACGTAACACACATCACGGGTTGTCAATATGGGCTCCATTTGTGATGAAGCAAACGTCAGTAAGTGCCTGCAGATCATTGACACGAGCTGCCCGGGAAGGCAGGACAGCAGCCCGCTCTGCAAATCTGTTCATCGGATTGCCTGCCTGCAAATGCGAACTACACTCCTGGAAATTTAAATAAGAACACCGTGAATTCATTGTCCCAGGAAGGGGAAACTTTATTGACACATTCCTGGGGTCAGATACATCACATGATCACACTGACAGAACCACAGGCACATAGACACAGGCAACAGAGCATGCACAATGTCGGCACTAGTACAGTGTATATCCACCTTTCGCAGCAATGCAGGCTGCTATTCTCCCATGGAGACGATCGTAGAGATGCTGGATGTAGTCCTGTGGAACGGCTTGCCATGCCATTTCCACCTGGCGCCTCAGTTGGACCAGCGTTCGTGCTGGACGTGCAGACCGCGTGAGACGACGCTTCATCCAGTCCCAAACATGCTCAATGGGGGACAGATCCGGAGATCTTCCTGGCCAGGGTAGTTGACTTACACCTTCTAGAGCACGTTGGGTGGCACGGGATACATGCGGACGTGCATTGTCCTGTTGGAACAGCAAGTTCCCTTGCCGGTCTAGGAATGGTAGAACGATGGGTTCGATGACGGTTTGGATGTACCGTGCACTATTCAGTGTCCCCTCGACGATCACCAGTGGTGTACGGCCAATGTAGGAGATCGCTCCCCACACCATGATGCCGGGTGTTGGCCCTGTGTGCCTCGGTCGTATGCAGTCCTGATTGTGGCGCTCACCTGCACGGCGCCAAACACGCATACGACCATCATTGGCACCAAGGCAGAAGCGACTCTCATCGCTGAAGACGACACGTCTCCATTCGTCCCTCCAATCACGCCTGTCGCGACACCACTGGAGGCGGGCTGCACGATGTTGGGGCGTGAGCGGAAGACGGCCTAACGGTGTGCGGGACCGTAGCCCAGCTTCATGGAGACGGTTGCGAATGGTCCTCGCCGATACCCCAGGAGCAACAGTGTCCCTAATTTGCTGGGAAGTGGCGGTGCGGTCCCCTACGGCACTGCGTAGGATCCTACGGTCTTGGCGTGCATCCGTGCGTCGCTGCGGTCCGGTCCCAGGTCGACGGGCACGTGCACCTTCCGCCGACCACTGGCGACAACATCGATGTACTGTGGAGACCTCACGCCCCACGTGTTGAGCAATTCGGCGGTACGTCCACCCGGCCTCCCGCATGCCCACTATACGCCCTCGCTCAAAGTCCGTCAACTGCACATACGGTTCACGTCCACGCTGTCGCGGCATGCTACCAGTGTTAAAGGCTGCGATGGAGCTCCGTATGCCACGGCAAACTGGCTGACACTGACGGCGGCGGTGCACAAATGCTGCGCAGCTAGCGCCATTCGACGGCCAACACCGCGGTTCCTGGTGTGTCCGCTGTGCCGTGCGTGTGATCATTGCTTGTACAGCCCTCTCGCAGTGTCCGGAGCAAGTATGGTGGGTCTGACACACCGGTGTCAATATGTTCTTTTTTCCATTTCCAGGAGTGTATTTCCATCCGATATTACGAAGCGGAGGATTAACATTGAACAACACAATCTATAGTTGCAGTCTGCAGTTAATATACCGAGAACCACAGATTCAAGACTGTGGCGAGATTACCAAATTTCAGTCATTACTTCTCATCATTAACGACCGAGAGCAGCGGCGTTTGCGTAGAGTTGTCAGAGCCAACAAACAAGCAACACAGCATGAAATAAATTCAGAAATCAATGTGGCACGTACGATTAACGTTCCCGTTAAGACAGTGCGGTATAATTTGGCATTAATAGGCTATGGCAACAGGCGAACGACGCCGGTGTCATTGCCAACAGCACGACATAGACTGCAGCGCCTCTCCTGGGCTCGTGCCAGTATTGGATGGACCCTAGACGACTGGGAAACAGTGGCCTGGTCAGGCGAGTCTCGATTTCAGTTAGTAAGTGCTGGCGATAGGGTTCGAGTGTTGAGCAGACCCCACGAAGTCATTGACCCAAGTTGTCAACAAGGCACTGTCAAAGCTGGTGGTGGCTCCGTAATCGTTAGGGCTGTGTTTACATGAAATGGACTGGGTTCTTTGGTCCAAATGAACCGACCATTAACTGGAAATGGTTATGTTCGGCTACTTGGAGACCATTTGCAACCATCCATGGACTTCATGTTCCCAAACAACGGTAATTTTTATGGAATTTTATTGGATTGGTTTGATGAACATTCTGGAAAATTTGAGCGAATGATATAACGACCAAGATGGCGTCGCATGAATCCCATTGAACATTATTTGGGACATAATCGTGCATAAAATCCTACACCGGCAACAAAAAAATGGCTCTGAGCACTATGGGACTTAACTTCGAAGGTCATCAGTCCCCTAGAGCTTAGAACTACTTAAACCTAACTAACCTAAGGACATCACACACATCCATGCCCGAGGCAGGATTCGAACCTGCGACCGTAGCGGTCACGCGGTTCCAGACTGAAGCGCCTAGAACCGCACGGCCACATCGGCCGGCCCACCGGCAACACTTTCACCGTTATGGACACCTATAGAGGCAGCAAGGCTCAATATCTCTGCATCGGGCTTCCAACAACTTCTCGAGTCCGTAGCACGTCTAGTTGCTTCACTACGCCGGACAAAAGGAGTTCGCACACGATATTAGGACGTACCCCATGAGTTTTATCGCCTCAGTGTAAAACTAAGAAACTGTAGGACACAGGTCAACACGAGAAACCAAAGACAGTGATGGCGAATGGAAAACATAGTGTAAGTAGGCTGTTTAAGTTTTTATGTCGGTAACGCCACGTAGTGCTCTGTATGAAAATCACTGACTGCGCTGTGTGTAGTCTGGGGCTGGTTGGACTCATTATTTACTAGTGTAGTGTTGTGCACTTGGATGTGAACAGCGCGTAGCGTAGCAGTTGGAGGTGAGCCACCATCAGTGGTGGATGTGGAGAGAGAGATGCCAGAGTTTTGGGCGGACGATCTGACCGTGTGTCCGTCAGAAAAAGGAAATTTGTTTAATTGGATGTCACAAAATTATATCTATATAATGACTTTTGAACGCTATTAAGGTAAATACATTGTTTGTTCTCTATCAAAATCTTTCATTTGCTACCTATGCTATCAGTAGTTAGTGCCTTCAGTAGTTTGAATCTTTTATTTAGCTGGCAGTATTGGCGCTCGCTGTATTGCAGTAGCTCGAGTAACGCAGATTTTTGTGAGGTAAATGATTAATGAAAGATATAGGTTATTGTTAGTCGGGGCCAATCTTTTGTAGGGATTATTGAAAGTCAGATTACGTTGCGCTAAAAAAAAAAATATTTTGTGTCAGTTTAGTGATGACCAGAAAAAGTAAAGAGAGAACTGTCTGAGTTCGTTGAGTTTTAGTCAACTGTCTTTGTATCAAATAATGCAGAGGCTTACTCGCACAGTCATTCATAATTTTTATAAGGGGACGTTACAATAGATTTGTTGAGAGGACTAAAATGAAACTGCTATGTTTGTGTGAAGAAACCTACACACAAGTCGCTGCTTTGCAGAGTTTATAGTTCATGTACAAAATATGTACACAGTATGCACCGAAGTACCCATTGTAAATTTCTTTATTACGCAACACAGTTTCACTCAATTTACCTTGCAGTTTTAATTATTTACAACGGAAAATGTGTAAAATATGAAGCGAACGTACTTCTAGGACTACCCCACTGATCTCGGTCTATTCTGTATTCATATTAGTTGGCTTCGACAACTCACACACAAATTGTCACCTTGCGACCTAACCTGGATCCAGGGCTATGCACGGAAGTTTAACTTCGCAGCCAAGATTTCAATGGTGGACACTGTTATACACAAAACCAAGTCGCTAACGCTACATTTTGTAGTGTAATTCGTCTGTGTTCTGAGTCCTTATAGGCTCCGCAGCAGCAGACATCGAAAAAAATCAGAGACTCGTTGCTAGCATTGTAATGGGTCAGTACAGCCCGTACGAAAGTGCAACGGGGATGTTGAGGTAACAGACATAGGAACAGTTTGAACAAAGGAGACATTGTTCTCTCTGTACTTAATTTGGTAAATTCAGAGAACCGACATTCGAGGACGGCTGTGCAACTGCTCGGTTATCTCAATCGCGTATCTCACATAGGGAGCGAGAGAATAAGATAACAGAGATATGGGTGCGTATCGAAGCCACATAGGGAGTCATTTTCCTCTCAGTCCATACGTGAATGAAATAGGACGGAAACTGGAATGGCAATGCGTCCTCGAACATGCACTGTATAGTGACTTGTGTTATATACAAGAAACTTTTCCGACATGTTTTGTGGCATTTCAGTTCATATGGAATGGTTGAACTCCGTTCTTGCATCATCACCCACACAAACACAACACTTCACTATCACATTCTCATTACATTCATACATAAACTATGTGACCAAGAGCATCCGGGCTATTAGTGCACATTAATATGAGGTGTATCAGCCCTTCGCCTTTATGAAGGCTTAAACTCTGCTGGGGACAATTTCATTGAGTCTGCGGAGGAACGGCAGCCAATTTTTCTACGAGTATCGAAACTAGCGAAGATAGTGATGCTGGACGCTGGGGATTGGAGCGGAGTCGACGTCCTAACTGATCCCAAAGGTGTTCCATTGGGTTCAGGTCTGGATCTTTGGCAGGTCACTCCATTTCAGGAAAGTTATTGTCCACAAACCACTGCCTCAGGGACGTTGGTTTATGACCGGGTGGACTGTCATGTTGATACAAACAATTCTCGTCTCCGAACTTTTGCTTTACTGTACTCAGAACACAATGTTGTAAAGTGTGTCGATACCCATCCGCATTTAACATTTTTAAGCATAAAAAGAGGAACACGATGCAATCGCGAGAAACGTCCTCATACTGAGACACCACCTCCTCAGTACTCCACTGCTGGCACTACAGTTAGTGGCTTGTAATATTCTCCAGACATTGACCAAACCCGAACGCTGCCTCGGGTATAATATGATTTATCACTCCAAATCAGTCGTTTCCAGTAATCCACTGCCCAGTGGCGTCTCCCTTTATGCTACCTCAAGCATCACTTAACATCGATTACAGAAATGTTTTGTTTATGAGACCCTGCCCAACCACTGTAACCCATTATTTCTTACTCCCTGCGCTCATACTCATTAATGTACGTGGGTTGCTGGTCGTACTTTGGAATCGTTCTTTGGAAGTCACAAGTATTTCCTGCTGCTGATTTCATGCGATATTTTACAGCCACCTTCGAACAATGGTAGACAGTCTCTGTCCGTTTCTGCATGAGGTCTGCCAGGCCTTGCCTTAGCTGTGGTTGTGCCATCGTGTTTTCCATTCACTGTCACATCACCAACAGCCGACTGGGGCAGCTTTAGAAGGGTTCAAGTGTCCGTGATGGATTTGTTCCTAGGTGAAATACAATGGCTAGTCCACGTTTGCTGTTACTAAGCTTCCCTGACCAATGCATTCTACTTTTCTCCTGTCAACACAATACTCCAGCCTGCTTCCAGATTTGTGGTTCAAATGGCTCTGAGCACTATGGAATTTAACATCTGAGGTCATCAGTCTCCTAGAACTTAAAACTACTTAAACCTAGCTAACCTAAGGACATCACACACATCCATGCCCGAGGCAGGATTCGAACCTGCGACCATAGCGGTCGCGCGGTTCCAGAGTGAAGCGCCTAGAACCGCTCGGCCACACAGGCCGGCTCCAATTTGAGGGTCGGCCTCTCGTGACATTGGATGGTCAGTTCCACATAGCAAAGGGGTGTCCGAATGCTTTCGATCAGATAGTACAGTTCCGCTGAAGACATCTGATATGCAAGCCGCCCAACTGACTTGAATGAGAACGGCTTGGACAGAACTGAAAGTAGCACAAGCTTGTAAGTTCTCATTGTCCTTTTTCCTTCAGAGTTTTCAGTATCGCTAGTGGAGCGAAAAACTTCCGATTCAGTGCGTGTATTTGAGAAACTTCTGGAAAAATAACTACAAATATTGTTTCACCAGCGGTTGAGGGAAGCTGAGGAGAGACACATGAAGAGATCAAAGCGATAGAACGACGTCTTCTGTGTAAAGGCCGTCCACTGTTTTCGACGAGGAAAGTCGCGGACGTGAGTGCAGCACGCCTTGTGATCTCTGATGGGGCAGGCCTGATGCCATCTGCGCAACACCTGGCCAGTATTAGTGGGCCGCTGACAATAGACGCTTCCTTTAGAGCTGCGACTTCATGTACTATGTTCCGCCCCGCATTAACACCTCGCATCCAAGGCCCGCTGTAGCCGCGGCTGGGAATCGGAGAAGAGGTGCAGGGAAGGTTGCAACACTGTAGAAGGAACCAACTACGTTGTCCAGAGCTGCAGCAGGACCCATGGCTCGCGCGTCAGGTGGTACGACCCAGTCATCAAATACATCGCGCGGAGCCTGGCGAAGAAGGAGTTTAACGACTTTGTTGAGCCTCACGACCGAACGCCGCGCAAGAGGATTCCAGAAGCCGGACATCGTGGCGGAAAAACATGGTGATGCCCACGTCGTTGAAGCCCTGGTTGTGGGTGACCACCTCCACCTCGGTTGGTGCCATCGAGAGAAGTCGACCAAATACAACGAGGACTCCCGAAGTGCTGTCCATGGCCTATACCGTGATGACAACTTCGACAACGTCAAACAGGAGGGGAACTTGGGCGACACAACTCGCCAGAATCCTCCTCGACCTTGGTCTGGGCAAACGCGATCTGAGTCTTTTAATTACAAGAAAGCTAATCAGTGTAAATTATTCCTCTCGAATCTTTCAAGGAACGACGAACAGGACTGGAGTGCGGTAGAGCGCCTGATGTGTGTGTGGCGCTGTGGCCTGGCGCGTGTTCGCAGCTCAGTATGTGCTTTGTCCCGTTGCGAAATCTTTGTTCCTTCGTTCTTACGCTGCCTCGCTGGTGATAACGCTGATAGTGACCCGTAATCTTAATTAATATCGGAAAATGATGCTAATGAGAGTGTATGACAACTGAAGCAAACACTTCCAAGCGTCCACAAACAAGTCGTGTGGTTACGACATACCACTGACTTCAGTATGGAATATTCTTCTTGTAACTAGGCTACAAATGTTTTTGAAAGTTAGGCTTTTCGATTAAGTTCTCGTCTAGCTTGACTCAAATTTGAAAAAAATGGCTCTGTGCACTGTGGGACTTAACATCTGAGGTCAGCAGTCCCCTAGGCTTAGAACTACTTAAACCTAACCAACCTAAGGACATCACACACATCCATGTCCGAGGCAGGATTCGAACCTCGACCGTAGCAGTCGCGCCTTTCCGGACTGAAACGCCTAGAACCGCTCGGCCACATAGGACGACTTTCTCTGACTTTCTATAAACTCCAGCATATTTATGAGTTATATTCCATTCTAAACCTAGGGGACTGCTGACCTCAGATGTTAAATCCCATAGTGCTTGGAGCTATTTGAATCTGGAAGTCGTCTTCCAAAGGAATTCAAAAGACCTACAAAGTCCACTGCCGAGCGAGTGCGAGAACAACGTCAGCGTGGCAGCGTAGAAAAGGAAATGGAAAACGGTGTAAAGCGATTACGTAGCGGGCATGCGGCGGTCAGCGACAGTCCAGACTTGTGAGTCATCTATTCTGTGCCCATTAGCAATGTACTCGTATTAGGGAAACTTATGATTAAACTGCATCTTTTGTTTGACACACATAGAAATATTGGAAAGAAAAAGTGCTAAGTTGCCTAAATTAGATGCATATGGTCCTGTAAACACGTTTACACCCATTTCTCAAAATATTATGTTGACTTTAAACATCACAGAATAAAGTATTCCCGGTTTTCAAGCCGTGTCAATTCAATTAAAGTTCTTGAGCTTTCGGTGGCTATCTCCGCCATCGTCATCAGGAGTAGATCTACTGATTGCCGGGGCTGGCAGGATTTTCCGTGTACATAGCCATACATAGCCACGATCACGGCCACTGGCACCAGTCAGAGAGGGCCAAAACCACGCGAGCGCGGAAGGTGAGTTGGGCAAGCTCATAGCAGCTCCGGCCCACCGCGTGAGCGAGTGACGTCAAGTGGCGATTCGCAAGGCGGCCTTCTTCGGGGGCACCTGAAAGAGTTTGAAATTTCTCTCTTGCTATAACCATTCTCTATGAATCTCAACTGCTGCAATTCAGACTGTAGGTGGTCGTCGTCAGAAATAACGTTTGCTCTGTGTATTTACGTGTTAAGGACCGCTTTCTTGTGTACGGGCTGGTGAAAACATCATTGACTGTGGTGTCACCGCCAGACACCACACATGCTAGGTGGTAGCCTTTAAATCGGCCGCGGTCCGTTAGTATACGTCGGACCCGCGTGTCGCCACTGTCAGTGATTGCAGACCGAGCGCCGCCACACGGCAGGTCTAGAGAGACGTCCTAGCACTCGCCCCAGTTGTACAGCCGACTTAGCTAGCGATGCTACACTGACAAATACGCTCTCAATTGCCGAGACGATAGTTAGCATAGCCTTCAGCTACGTCATTTGCTACGACCTAGCAAGGCGCCATTACCAGTTTATATTGAGATTGTAAAACATTTACCGTCAAGAGCGATGTACACCATTTATGGATTAAAGTTAAGTATTCCAGCACCAACGTACCTTATTGGCTATATTAACTACATTGTCTTGTTCCAGACCTCACGCCAGTTTGCGTGAGCTTAAACGCGTGCTTTTCGGCCTCCTCTAGCTACACGGTGTTGGCTCTTCTGCCAACACATCATTGACCACGAAAGACGAGCTGGTGCTACAGAATAAATTCTATACTATTGCTCCTGTGGCTCTAAAAATTTTGCATTTTGTACTGTTTCATGTTAAATGTCTTAAAATAATTCCTCTGTCGTACGAAACACAGATCAGTTCCAAATTTTACACAATTTAGTCAAATACCACTGAAGGCCAATCCCACATCTTCCTTTTCGGTTAGTAGTCTGGCCAGTGCACAAAACTATAAAATCCTGCATCAAACACTGGCAATAGAGCTGCACTTTTCTTCTTCTTCTGGACTTTTTGTCCATTCAATATCCAAAGCCAAGCTTCATCTTTCCAGAAAAGATCAGCCCTTTTGCAATGTTCTAGGTAAACATCCGCTAACAAAATGTCTCTAAGCACTATGGGACTTAAAATCTGAGGTCATCAGTCCCCTAGACTTAGAACTACTTACACCTAACTAACCTATAGCTATCACCCACATCCATACCCGAGGCAGGATTCGAACATGCGACCGTAGCAGCAGAGCGGTTCCGGACTGAAGCGTCTAGAACCGCTCAGCCACAGCGGCCGGCCATCCGCTGACAAATTTGTGCAATAACTCACCTTCAGCACCTCGTCTCACTGTTTATAAGCAGTTTTCATTGAGCAAGGTAAAACAGCACCACAAAAATCGTGAGAAACTGCTACACTGGTGACAGATGCTCCCATAACCTTATACGGTGTCTGCTAAAGAGGCAGACTATTTAGAAAATTTTCGACGGAGACAACAGAATATTGCTGAATGTGAGTTCCCATCCAGAACGAAACTTGAAACGTGTTGCAGGAAACAATGTGCAGTTTTTATGTTCCCAGAATGAAATTTTCACTGTGCAGCGGAGTGTGCGCAGAAATGAAACTTCCTAAAACTGATCTAAACCCCGCCCGAACAGGCCATGAAGGCCTAACGGAACCGACCAGCCGCCGTGTCATCCTCGGCCCACCGGCGGCACTGCGTACGCGTACGGAGGGTCAAATGGTCAGCACACCGCTCTCCCGGCCGTATGTCAGTTTACGAGATCGGAGCCGCTATTTCTGGTTCAAGTAGCTCCTAAGTTTGCCTCACAAGGGCTGAATGCACCCCGCTTGCCTACAGCGCTCGGCAGACCGAATGGTCACCCATGCAAGTGCTAGCCTAGCCCGAGAGCGTTTAACTTCGGAAATCTGACGGGAACCGGTGTTACCATTGCGGCGACGGCGTTCGCGATATGAAACTTCCTGGTAGATGAAAACTGTGTGCCGGGCCGAGACTCGAGCTCGCGACCTTTGCCTTTTGTAGGCAAGCGGTGATGAGGGGTCGTGAGTTCGTGCTTAGGTATATCAGTCGATAGAGCACTTGCCCGCGAAAGGCAAAGAGCCCGAGTTCGAGTCTCGGTCCAGCACGCAGTTTTAACCTGCCAGGAAGTTTCCATTTTCATGCTGCTTGAGAGAAACATTGCCAAAAATAAAGGGTAACGTTTCTGATTTTAGCCCGACGTTTCCACCAAAAATCTACTGCGCTGACCCGAAATGCGCATACATAATTTTTTTTCTTGTATTCTGCTCTTTGTTCCACACGTCATACATACACCACTCTTATCCAAGTTGTATTATTGAAAACCTTATTATTAAATGTATAGTTTCCAATCTGATGACAACAACAGTGTAGATAATTCATGTAGCCACATTTTACTTTAAGAAATATTCAAAATTTACATTTCTTAAAATTCACGTGCACTGCCAAAATTGCATCACTTTCATAATTCTCTCATTTCGATTTGACATACCTTGTTTGAGAGTTCCCATTCCCGTCTTTCTAAAGAGTGTCGTTCAGAAGGGCACCTTATCTTTTCTGAAAACTGAAGTTCAAAATCTTGTCTTTACTTAAAGTCGTTGTCCCCAAAAGAATTCCATAATTCTCGCACGTTAAAAAGCAATGCTTTCGAAAATCTAGAGTTATGGCCTTTTAGCAATAATTTTTACATTTCGAATAACGAATAGTTTTTCTAAAATAAGATTTTAGTTTAAGAAATATTTTAATTGGAAAATTCGATCTTTTAGAAAAATTTTGGCGGGTTTTGAAAGTCCCAGTGCGCACTCAAACTTCCACCCCATAGAATAAAATCATACTTTGTACCAGTTTACAGACATCCAGCCAGTTGTTAATGAGCATGTATGAATGTGAAAATCTATTTCACCTATGTTCTGTCGAACTATTTTAGAAACGGTCACTTCGAAATACTTTCATTCGAAAAATGAACTTAGAAGAAGAAAACTACCAAGGAAAACGATTTGCGCGTGCGTGCAGTGTGCGCGAGTTGCACCATCTGGTCTATACAGGGTGTTACAAAAAGGTATGGTCAAACTTTCAGGAAACATTCCTAACACACAAATAAATAAAAGATGTTATGTGGACATGTGTCCGGAAACGCTTAATTTCCATGTTAGAGCTCATTTTAGTTTCGCCAGTATGTACATTCCAGGCTAAGACTCACGACTGGGGAAGACCTAGAACGACGAGGACACATGCAATGCACGAGGCAATTCTTCGTGCAGTTGACGATAACCCTAATGTCAGCGTCAGAGAAGTTGCTGCTGTACAAGGTAACGTTGACCACGTCACTACGGGAGAACCAGTTGTTCCCGTACCATGTACAGCGTGTGCAGGCACTATCAGCAGCTCATTGGCTTACGCGGGTACACTTCTGCGAATGGTTCATCCAACAATGTGTCAATCCTCATTTCAGTGCAAATGTTCTCGTTATGGATGAGGCTTCATTCCAACGTGATCAAATTGTAAATTTTCACAATCAACATGTGTGGGCTGACGAGAATCCGCACGCAATTGTGCAATCACGTCATCAACACGGATTTTCCGTGGACGTTAGGGCAGGCATTGTTGGTGATGTCTTGATTGGGCCCCATGTTCTTCCACCTACGCTCAATGGAGCACGTTATCATGATTTCATACGGGATACTCTACCTGTGCTGCTAGAACATGTACCTTTACAAGTACAACATGTGGTTCATGCACGATGGGGCTCCTGCACATTTCAGTCGAAGTGTTCGTATGCTTCTCAACAACAGATTCGGTGACCGATGGATTGGTGGAGACGGACCAATTCCATGGACTCCACGCTCTCCTGACCTCAATAATCTTGACTTTCATTTATGGGGGCATTTGAAAGCTCTTGTCTACGCAACCCCGGTACCAAATGTAGAGACTCTTCGTGCTCGTATTGTGACGGCTGTGATACAATACGCCATTCTCCAGGGCTGCATCAGCGCATCAGGTATTTCATGCGACGGAGGGTGGATGCAAGTATCCTCGCTAACGGAGGACATTTTGAACATTTCCTGTAACAAAGTGTTTGAAGTCACGCTGGTACGTTCTGTTGCTGTGTGTTTCCATTCCATGATTAATGTGATTTGAAGAGAAGTAATAAAATGAGCTCTAACATGGAAAGTAAGCGTTTCCGGACACATGTACAGATAACATATTTTCTTTCTTTGTGTGTGAGGAATGTTTCCTGAAAGTTTGGCCGTACCTTTTTGTAACACCCTGTATATTGTTTCACGATGTCATCGTCAGTGTGGTACCAATTAAGTACAATGGTCCTTTCCGTTTAAAAGATTAAGAGCGCGAGGACCCACAACAAACATGTGACATCATATAAGGAGAAAACTTAAAAGTTAACAACTCATTCACAGTTCTCAATAAAAACTGAAAGTAGCTGATCTGTTTCCTGTATCTCCGTAATATGCTTTTATTTGTTTGTAGTCTTTTAAAACAGGCTAATTAACGCCAAAAATAGATTTCTCCAACCTCAGTGCCCATCCTTTAGCACTGACTATCCTTAATGTCCAAATAGTGGTAAGGTCCTCGATTACAACGGTGTAAAGCTAGTATCAGTGGAGTGTGTTGGTGATCTTTTTGTAGTATTCAACCGCTCATCACGAACGGTGGACGGACAAAGTTTTCGTTTTATTTGCCTATTTAATTTAGTATTTTGATTCTATGTATCTTGATAATGGGGGAGTCAAAATTTTTCAATCTTACTTAGGTTTCTACATATATTACAGGAAATAATAGCAAAGAAAAACCGAAAAGCGGTTATCTCAGAAGAAGGTTATTCTGAACGGTTTCAACACTCAGGCTAAAACGGCGTTGAAAGAAAACGGTATAACCGAAAGCTGGTTGTTTCAGTGATAACCACCACCCCTAGTCTGAGCTTCTCCTCCATGTGTGAAAACCTCGTCGTCGGAGGAACATTTAACTCAAATCTTCCTGTTTTCTGTAATTAAATAATTTAAGGGCTATGTCATTATTGGAGAGAAAAACTAAAGAGCTACAATTGTGGCAAGTAGGAAGTAGTTGGGCGGAGAATTGCCGACGAACTAGAAAGCGCACGCCCGATTTGGGAAGACGTGGCGAGGCGGGCGCGCGTGCGGTGCTGTTTGCGCTCTACTGAGCAACGTAATGAGCTCGCGAGCTGTGCACTAGCTGCCTAGTAAGTCCACCGCATTGTGTACGCGGAAATAGTGGCCTTTTTACAATGTTAGCGCTCCGCGTTACGTGTGGTTACAATAGTCGGACAAATATTGTTATTTGCCCTCTCGTCTTGTTATATTTACCGACAAAGCTTTGCACAGCGGCAGTCTAAATTTAGCCTGTTTGAATGTTTATGTGTGCGTGGGAACGGGTCGCGATATCAGCGATGGCACGCAGGCGCGTGTTTGCCGACACGCTCGGCGACATCAGCTTTTGAAGCAGTGCGCTGCCGTTGTGTTTGCCGTGTACGCGCTCTGCGACTCCTCGAGTGTTATTGCTTGATGCGGCTTCCCCGCAAATGGGGAGCAGAGTGGCCGACATACTTCGTCCTTCCGCAGGTGGAGCTGCTCCGGTCGCGTCGCAAAGTGTTCGCCAAACAGACAGTAGTGTGCCTGCGACTCCGATGTTTACGCTGTAGACGAATGGCGTTGCAAGGGAACGCGACGTATTCAAGTATCAGTAAGTGCTAGCAGAGACGGTCACTGCTGATATGTGGCGACAGTTAGTCTGCTCCAGTGATTTCCAACCACTCTCACACCATTCTCACCAACAACACACAAAGCATTACTTGACGCACAAAACTAAGGTAATACAAAGTGTTTCACAAACATTGGCATGAAATTGCATGGGCACCATCAATGACAGAACATCACAACAAGTTGTGCCCTTATTGAGAGAAACTGGATATATACATTTCGGAACTAGCTATAAATGTTATCAACGGATGACGCTGGACGTTTCTGTTGCCGTTAGGCCAACGTTACGTGAACGCCTGGAGCTCTACATTATCAACGCTGCGTTAAGCCTGTCGTGTCCTGACACAGGTGGGAGAGGGAGGAAAGGGGTTACTGGTCAGTCTGCGCTCCCGAGCGGCACAGAGTAGAAGGCAGGAGGACAATTCACAGTGAAGGCATTTGATTGTTTTCTTCTATCTGAGCCAACACTGGTACAGGCATTTACTAGAAATGCAGGTGGTGAGGCTTGGTAGGGAACTCTTGGACAAACAGGGTTTTGAAATAGTTGTTTAATCGAGACAGGACTAACTAATACACTGGAGGCTAGTTCTAGGGTTAGAGAAAGCATGAATAACACTGTTACAAGAGAAGCCAATGTAGAAGTCCCAGGAGTTGATGCTAACCACAGTAGCAAACACTAGCAGCATCTTAAGGCAACAACTTAGTTGCAAAACAAAACATACTGAAAGTGACACTGTTCGCTAAGGCACTCCAAGTGAGAGAGCAGACTTACGCGGAGCTGGACCTTGGCTGGAGTCGACGGACGCAGATTCGGCGCCCAGATCGTCTGACTGAGAACTCCGCCAAAATCTAGGGGTTTTAAAGAGACTCGTGGGGGCACTGTTTTTCCCACTTAAAGCCACCCAGCCAGTCCCGCAGTTCTCTTGCAGGCGCCTGCCAATCACGGTTTAGTTAGGTCCCCTCTACTGCTCCTATGGCGGGGATGTTAATGCAGTTGCACTAAGCCCATATTTGGTATCAACAGTGTTCAGGTGAAAGCTAAACGTAACTGCTCTGCCAAATAAAACTTGCAACATTATTGTTATACGTCATTTAGTCCCGCCCCTCGCGCTCTCCGGAGTAGAGACTGCTAGGTCAACAGTTTTTCGGCGTTTTCGCTCTCTTTCTAACCCTTGTGAGCCTACTTATGTTGCTGTTCTCAGGGCTGGTATCAATCTGGCTTTATACGCCAATACGTGCCTGTTGGTTGCAAAATTCTACGCGCCTTGGAGCGGAAGCAGAACGAAAGCCTCGTTTCTCACAGCTTCAAGATAACACTACAGTAGCAAGGAATAATCAATATATTACAAGCCGTCCTCCTAACGTTGACGTGGACGCTGAAGTTACATGCGACCTGACGAGAGACGGCGCCGTAGGCACACGGGATGAGCTGCTTAATGTGGTTTGCGCTCTCAGTGCTCTCCATCGGCCGTTGTCGGAGTTACTGGCTCGCAAACCACACGGTTCCTCTATGAAAAAGCACGACCGTAAAATAGCTGCGTTAACTCTGTTAGCGATTGTCGAAGAAGAGCGGAGAAAACAGCGGAGAAACTTCTGGACTCTACGCAGTCTTGAACAGCGAATTCCTGGTAGTGCAACATTAGGTAATGGTATGCAGTGGTCTGAGGTACATATTAGTAGAAGTTATTCGTTAACTCAATTGCGTTTTCGTATCTTTTTCGGTCTTCAATTGAATATAGTTAAGATATAGTTCCTGGAGTGAGTTTATACATGTCTAATATCAATATTCTCGATGTTGCATTGACTATCAACACTCTGGAATAACGTACTTCATCACATAAATTTCGAAACCGAGATTCGTTTCGTAATTTCATTCGAATGGAAGAAGAAATTTTTCCGAAGCTGGTCAAGATAGAAACATTCGGCAGACCACAAACCCAGAGATAGACATATACAGGGTGGTCCATTGATAGTGACCTGGCCAAATATCTCACGAAATAAGCATCAAACGAAAAAACTACAAAGAACGAAACTCGTCTAGCTTGAAGAGGGAAACCAGATGAGCCTATGGTTAGCCCGCTAGATGGCGCTGCCATAGGTTCAGTGGTTCAAATGGTTCTGAGCACTATGAAACTTAACATCTGAGGTCATCAGTCCCCTAGAACATAGAACTACTTAAACCCAACTGACCTAAGGACATTACACACATCCATGCCGGAGGCAGGATTCGAACCTGCGACCGTAGCGGTCGTGCGGTTCCAGACTGAAGCGCCTAGAACCGCTCGGCCACACCGGCCGGCGCTGCCATAGGTCAAACCGGTATCAACTGCTTTTTTTTTAAACAGGAACCCCCATTTTTATTGCATATTCGAGTAGTACGTAAAGAAATATGAATGTTTTAGTTGGACCACTTTTTTCGCTTTGTGATAGATGGCGCTGTAATAGTCACAAACGTATCATCTAAGATTCCGCCAATGTGGACGGTATTTGCTTCGTGATACATTACCCGTGTTAAAATGGACCGTTTACCAATTGCGGAAAAGGTTGATATCGTGTTGATGTTATTGTGATCAAAATGCCCAACGGGCGTGTGCTATGTATGCTGCTCGGTATCCTGGACGACATCGTCCAAGTGTCCGGACCGTTCGCCGGATAGTTGCGTTATTTAAGGAAACAGGATGTGTTCAGCCACATGTGAAACGTCAACCACAACCTGCAAAAAATGATGATGCCCAAGTAGGTGTCTTAGCTGCTGTCGCGGCTTATCCGCACATCAGTGGCAGACAAAGTGCGCGAGATTCGGGAATCTCAAAAACGTCGGTGTTGAGAATGCCACATCAACATCGATTGCACCCGTACCATATTTCTATGCACCAGGAATTGTATGGCGACGACTTTGAAAGTCGTGTACAATTCTGCCACTGGGCAAAAGAGAAATTACGGAACGATGTTGGATTTTTTGCACGCGTTCTATTTAGCGACGAAGCGTCATTCACCAACAACGGTAGCGTAAACCGGCATAATATACACTATTGGGCAACGGAAAATCCACAATGGCTGCGACAACTGGAACATCGGCGACCTTGGCGGGTTAATGTATGGTGCGGCATTATGGGAGGAAGGATAATTGGCCCCAATTTTATCGATGGCAATCTAAATGGTGCAATGTATGCTGATTTACTACGTAATGTTCTACCGATGTTACTACAAGATGTTTCACTGCATGATAGAATGGCGATGTACTTCGATGCACTTCCAACACGATGCATGTCCGACACATAGCTCGCGTGCGGTTGAAGCGGTATTGAATAGCATATTTCATGACAGGTGGATTGGTCGTCGAAGCATCATACCATGGCCCGCACGTTCACCGGACCTGACGTCCCCGGATTTCTTTCTGTAGGGAAATTTGAAGGATATTTTCTGTCGTGATCCACGGACAACGCCTGACAACATGCGTCAGCGCATTGTCAATGCATGTGCGAACATTACGGAAGGCGAACTACTCTCTGTTGAGAGGAATGTCGTTACACGTATTGCCAAATGCATTCAGGTTCACGGACATCATTTTGAGCATTTATTGCATTAATGTGGTATTTACAGGTAATCACGCTGTAACAACATGCGTTCTCAGAAATGACTAGTTCACAAAGGTACATGTATCACATTGGAACAACCGAAATAAAATGTTCAAACGTACCTACGTACTGTATTTTAATTTAAAAAACCTATCTGTTACCAACTGTTCGTCTAAAATTGTGAGCCATATGTTTGTGACTATTTCAGCCCCATCTATCACAAAGCGAAAAAAGTGGTCCAACTAAACCATTCATATTTTTTTACGTACTACACGAATATGTAATAAAAATGGGGGTTCCTATTTAAAAAAAAACGCAGTTGATATCCGATTGATCTATGGCAGCGCCATCTAGCGGGCCAACCATAGCACCATCTGGTTTCCCCCTTCAAGATAGACAAGTTTCGTTCTTTGTAGTTTTTACGTTCGGCGCTTATTTCGTTAGATATTTGGCCCGGTCACGATCAATGGACCACCCTGTATACTTTGTAGAAAGTTGTATAACAGCAAAAACTTCGAGGGTGTAACTTGTGTTTACTTTTTGATATTTAATGGCAGCCGCGTTAATATTTCTGGCCACTAGGGAATGTTTCCAGCCGTTGCCTCTGCAACTAGAATTGCAGCAAATACACTATTTGTAATAAATAACATCGAATATTGAGATAATAATTCTACCAAATGGCTAAGAAGGACACAGCACGTTTTAGAAAACAAAAGGTGAAAAAATGATTTGTGGAAGACAGTGAATGTGAACCTGCTGCCTTTGTCTTAAGAATGTCTGGTTCACGACGATTTCATCTGCACAACAGTTTCAACAGCGCTGCTGTGATGATGATGATGTTTGGTTTGTGGGGCGCTCAACTGCGTGGTTATCAGCGCCCGTACAATTACCCAATCTTTGCTCAGTCCAATTTCGCAACTTTCCTGGATGATGATGAAATGATGAGGACAACACAAACATCCAGTCATCTCGAGGCAGGTGACAGCGCTGCTGTGCCTCCGTACATGACAGCCACTGTCTAAAGACTGTAATTACAAATATCGTTATCTGACATTCAGTATGCAAATAATACCAAAAAGGTGCGCTTTTGAAATATCTTCATTACGCAGTAACATTTAAACGGTATACCGTCGTAGTACACAGGTTATACATATCACTTAACACATCAACTACAGGAAGCATGAAGTTCCTCGTCATTTTATTATAAAAAAAATAGTCGCTGAAACGAAGCATGTTCGGCAGATCCTCAATTTGCTGATGCTTTGAAACAGGTTATATCAGTGCCATGATCTCTATGAAAAAGAAAACTCACAAAATATGCTTTTTAACGCCATACAATGTGGCGGCTCCTCTTTCCTGCCTGTGAAGAAAGACGATGTCACTTCTTAGTGGCCACGTTACTCTGCAAAAATCTAATATGCCAGAATCTCTGTTTCACGCTCCGCGATGTAGTGGAACGAAAATTCCAAGCTGTCATGTCACCAGCTCTTCGTCCACGTACATTTTCTCGTCCCATGAGAGGACGGCTTTAGAGCCAATTGACGCCATCAATGCCAGTTTTGAGGAGCCGATCGTATCAGCGTTCTCAACGCGTAGCAGTCTTTCTTAGCTGAGTGTTAAGTTTCAGATTTTGTTGTTGTGGTCTTTTGTCCGACGGCTGGTTTCAAGCAATTCAAAAACGGTTCAAATGGCTCTGAGTACTATGAGACTTAACATCTGAGGTCATCAGTCCCCTAGACTTAGAACTACTGAAACCTAACTGCCCGAGGGAGGATTCGAACCTGCGACCGTAGCAACAGTGCGGTTCAGGACTGAAGCGCCTAGAACCGCTCGACCACAGCGGCCTGCTTCAAGAAGTTTTCCTCGCTAGTCTATATTAGGCAAATCTCTTCGACTATCCATAACTAGTCCAGACTACATCCATCTGAACCAGCTGCGGTCTCAAGCCTTGGTCTCTGTCGACAATCCCGTCCCCCCTTCCACTTCCTTCCATTACCATACTGACAACTGCTTGATGCCCCAGGATGTGTCCTGTCAACTGGACCCTTCTATAATCGGGCTGTGCTGTAGATCTCTTTCTCCCCAAATTCTATTCAGTACCACCTCCTCATGAGTTACCTGATCTACCTACTTAAAGTTGCCTGTTCATTCAGCAATTTCAGTTCTTCCAATTGGGTTTTGCTTTTAGCAGGTCGTAACAGTTACCTTTGCAATACTTTAAGCGTATCTGCTATATTCAGCTTTAATTTTATGAATACAAGCTATTTCAGCAACCTCTTTTCACGTTTACTGAGGCGATTTCGAATCTTTGGGGAGTAAGTCTGTCTTTAACCAATCGGAAGCCTTCGCGGGTTAGAGGCCACGAGGGCGTACTTGTTTGAAACGACATTCGCCAATATGTGTTCTAATGTCGAGGATTCCAGTTCCTGGTGCCGTATTTGAAGGAGTTCCGTCCTTTGTTCCCACTCGGGAGGATGGCTTTGTCTGGAGACGGTCTGTGTTGGTATGGAGAGCTACAATGGTGAAAGAATCAAGTGAGATCATTTCAGTTATTTGCTTTGGTGTAGCTTAGATGAAGTAGTTATGCTAGTGTGGCACTACTTCCTCTCGATTATCCCGTGATTAGGGATGTAACAGTAGCCATCCACACTATGAAACGCTAACCCTTAGTTGACTCAAACTTGACTGAATGGAAGCTAACTATAGTAAAGTATATTATCTGTTCAACCTTCCGTGCTGTAAATTCAAAGCTATTATTTTCTCCCAAATTACGAAAGAGTTATAGTCTCGTTTAAAGTCGTGTACTATGAACCTGTACTTCCGAACAAAAGTGACGCCCCATGAAAGAATTATATGAATGGAGCGGGAATCGATAGATGTAATGCACTTGAAGAGACGAACAAACGATTACAATTTCTGAAAGGCTGGATGATTTACTCAAAGGAAAGAGCTTCACAGATGAGCAACTCAGTAACGCGTTGGTCCACCTCTGGCCATTATGCAAGCACTCACTCTCTTGGTATTAATTAATACAGTTGTTGGATGTCCTCTTGAGGGATATCGAGCCAAACTCTATCCAAATGTCGCGTTAGAGCGTCAAAATCCTGAGCAGTTTGCAGGGTCCTGCTCATAATGCACCCAAAGTTCTTCTTAATTAGGAAAGATTCGACGACCTTGCTGCCAAAGGTAGGATTTTGCAAGGACGTAGACAAACGGTAGAAACTCTCGCCGTGTATGGGCGGTCAGTATCTTGCTGAAATGTAAGCCCAGGATGGCTTGACGTGAAGGGCAGCAAAACGGGGCGTAGAATATCGCCGACGTACCGTTCTCCTGTAAGAGTGCTGCGGGCAACAACCGAAAGGGTCCTGCTAAGAAAAGAAATGGCACCCCTGACCATCACTCCTGGATGTCGGGGCGTATGGCGGGGAACAGTGAGGTTGGTGTCCCAGGCTGTTAGCCCATTGCTGTCTGGGGCGTCTTCAGAAACATTTTGGTCATCGGAGCTCATTTCGAAGCGTGACTCATCACCGAAGACAATCCTACTTCCGTCAATGAGATTCCATGCCGAAGACGTGTCTGAAAACTCCCCAGAAAGCTATGGGATAACATCCTGAGTGCGCCCCAAACAGCGATGGAATACCAACCTGCCTGTCGCACGCCGTGCGCACCGCCAACCAGTCTTTCTGTTAACAGCAGGATCCCTTTGGTTGTCATCCGGGGCACCCTCCTAGTAGGGCGATGCGTCTACGGTACTCTACGCCTAGTTTTGTTGCCCTTCATGGCAAGCCATCCTGGGCGTTTATATTTCAGGAACATAATGCCCGCCGGCACATGGCCAGAACTTCTTCTGCTTATCTTGTGACTGCGAAATCCTGTCTTTGCCAGCAAGATAGCCGAATCATTCCCCAATTGAGAGGTTTTGGAGCATTATGGGCAGGGCCGTGAACCAGGTCGGGATTTTCGCTCTAAGGCAACAGTTGGACAGAATTTGGCATGTTATCTCTCAGGAGCAAGTCCAACAATTTTATCAAGCAATGTCAAGCCGAAAAATTGCTTGCATATGTGCCAGAGGTGGACCAACGTACTATTGATTTGCTTAATTTGTAAAGCTCTTTTTCTGGAATAATTCATCGAATTTTTCTTAAATTGCAATCATTTGTCTATCTTTACATGTACATCAAATGTATCGACTTCTGTCCCATTTCGATATTTCCTTCGTGGTGTGTCTTTCTTTTGTGTGAGTGTATTTCGCCCATTCATTGTGAAATTGAACTTTATATTTGTTGCTTTGTGGGCTTTTAAAGAATTCCCTTCATTGGGTAGTAATGCAGATGTTTGTTTCGGAATTATTTCGATCCAAACCGTGTCATTCTCCGTTAGTTACGCACGGTAGTGCTGCACTAAACAGCCATCAAAAATGGCTCTAAGCACTATGGGACTTAACATCTGAGGTCATCAGTCCCCTAGACTTAGAACTACTTAAACCTAACTAACCTAAGGACATCACACAGCCATGCCCGAGGCAGGATTCGAACCTGCGACCGTAGCAGCTGCGCGGTTCAGAGCTGAAGCGCCTAGAACCTCTCCGCCACAGTGGCTGGCGCACGGCCATCAATTTGATAAATATTGTGAATTCAGCTCAGGGCCCATGAATATCTAATGTATCGGAAACCACTTGTTGAGTTACAGTCACAAAACATTTGTAATAAGTTGCTTCTCTTTGCACGTTATCAGGTTACAGCTGCAGACGAGGTAGGTCGGCGTATGCCGATTTGACGGTCGCTGCTTCCTAAATGGCTTCGAGGTGATCCTGTTTATTATTGTGGTATTAGGTGGAAATGATATTTATAAATTAGATGTTGATTCTGATGGCTTAACTAACCCCGTAAAGTCAATGATTGCAAAACTGAGGAGCCAATTTCATTACCACAGCTGAACACCATACGCAA
This sequence comes from Schistocerca cancellata, assembly GCF_023864275.1. Taxonomy (NCBI): domain Eukaryota; kingdom Metazoa; phylum Arthropoda; class Insecta; order Orthoptera; family Acrididae; genus Schistocerca; species Schistocerca cancellata. The sequence continues at coordinate 385,944,608 of NC_064626.1, read as the reverse complement.
TGAACTAACACTTGCTCAGTTCTTAACCACTTTCCTGATGAGACGTGACTCACTGCTTGGTATTCAAATACAAGCTATGCAAGCCCATTTTTCAGCTACGTCGGATTATGAAAGTATGCGTGCTTGCGTGCGTGTGCGTATTCTTGTCCGCGCACGCCCTCCCACTCGTGTGTGTGTGTGTGTGTGTGTGTGTGTGTGTGTGAGAGAGAGAGAGAGAGAGAGAGAGAGAGAGATACGAAGTGCATAGCTTAAAAGTTCAGGGCTTATTTGTCACTACCTACGGGCGTAGCTCGCTGCCTTTAATCACAACACACACTTTTCACCATCTAATCTGCAAGCATTCATATGTGACACTAAATTTAAAACTTTCTAGGGTGTTCTTGTCTAAACTGTTTGTTGTTCACGCTTCAATTCTGTACAAAGCTACACTCAGTACAAATACAGTTAGAAAAACTTCCTAACAATTAAATTTATGTTGGACGCAAACGATTTATCTTTTTAAGGAAAACTCTTTTTCATGTAGTCACTCTGCGTTTTGCATCCCTTCATCTTCGGTCAACGTCAGTTAGTTTGCTCTCCAAACACAAGAACTTATATACTATGGTAAGAGTCTCATTTCCTAATATAATTCTCTCTGCATAGCCTGACTTAATTCGACTGCATTCCGTTACCCTCGTATTACTTTTACTACTCCTCATCTTATAATCACTTTTCAAGACACTGATCATTCGGCTCAACAGTCCTTCCAAGTACTATGCCGTCTGTGACTGAATTACAATAGAATAGGCACAAATTTTTAAATTCTTATCTCTGAACTTTAATTCCCGTTCCAAGTTTCTCCTTGTTTTCCTTACTGCTTGCTCATTATATACAGATTGAATATCGTCAGGGATACATGAAATGCATTCGCAGTTGGAAATATGGACAACCATCAGCTGTGTAATGGGATGACAAAAATGAAAACTTGTGCCCGACTAGAACTCGAACGCGGATAGCCTAATGGTACGGCGACCGCTCGCGATAGTCGGGAAATCCATGTTAGAATTTCAATCCAGCACAAATTCCCACTTCCGTCATTTCCTTCCACGGTTGAAACTTGCCCATCTCCACAACAGCGAATACATTTCATGTATTTGATAACACATGAAATCGCCGCAGTTCTTTGCATCGTATTTCGAACAGCAAAGGAACTGCAATATCGCGCAGTATCATCAGATAGTTTTCACGTTAAAAATAGTTCAAATGGCTCTGAGCACTATGGGACTTAACATCTATGGTCATCAGTCCCCTAGAACTTAGAACTACTTAAACCTAACTAACCTAAGGACATCACACAACACCCAGTCATCACGAGGCAGAGAATTTTCACGTTAATCTCATACATAAATGATAATCGAGAATAATATACCTGCGATATGCTTGGCATACCACATAAAACACTGATTGCCACAGTGGTCAACGCTAGTGCTCATTAGGAGCACAGCCGTTTGGGCGCGCTGTATAAGCTTTATCAATATCTTCAGGTGTTCAGTGTTATCTATAAAATTGGAATAAATTTTCCATTTAAAAATTGCGCCACTGCCTGATAAAATGACTTGACACATGCTGTGATTATTCAGGGTAATTCAAGGGCATTTGTCTGATTGCCTGTAGCTGACTACCAATAAACGCTTTCCAGTATGAGTGAACCGGTGAAACTCAATGCAGCGCCTATATTTGTTATTTTTCCAATATCTTTTCCTTTCATCTGTCCATTTTGATCCACTCTTCTCATTCTTTCTGCCGTGTAAACTTTCTAAATTTAATACTTTATTCATAAAAAGTTTCTTTCTGCAATTTGCGGTTCTCTAATGTTATTTTTTGTGATATTTTCTTATTTCTATACTGGTAACGGTTGGGTTATTTGGGGAAGGAGGCCAGACAGCGCGATCATCGGTCTCATCCGATTAGGGAAGGAAGTCGGCCGTGCTCTTTGAAAGGAACCATCCTGGCATTTGCCTGGAGCAATTCAGGGAAATCACGGAAAACCTAAATCAGGATGGCCGGACGCGGGATTGAACCGTCGTCCTCCCGAATGCGAGTCCAGTGTCTAACCACTGCGCCACCTCGCTCGGTACTGGTAAGGGTCGAAAGAAGTTTAACCTTCGCTTTGCCATTACTTCTGTTAATTTTTCGTATATTTGGAAAGATCTGCTCATTAATTCTCATGCAAACCATCTTTAGTATTTATTGCTCTCAGTATTTTCTAATATTCCGCCTTTCAAGTATTTCTACTCTGTCCAGCTTGTAGTATATTGTTAAGCACCCATACTGTCACGGATATTCTGGTCTTATAGTTCAAATGGCTCTAAGCACTATAGGAGTTAACATCTGAGGTCATCAGTCCCCTAGACTTAGAACTACTTAAACCTAACTAACCTAAGGACATCACACACATCCATGCCCGAGCCAGGATTCGAACCTGCGACCGTAGCAGCAGCGCAGTTCCGGACTGAAGCGCCTAGAACCGCTCGGCCACAGCGGCTGGCATTTTGGTCTTACTATTGCAATATTGTGTTTTACTTTTGTATTTATTGACCAACGGTAATCCACACTATTTTATCTACTTGCATCTGTATGTATTTTGGTATAATTTTAAATATTTGTCATGAAATTTATTTATTTATGTATTGAAATGAAAGAAAGTCGTCTGCAAAAGCTATGCAGCTCACCTTAATTCCGATAGGAGTTTCATTATTTAATGATACTCTATCCTGCATAATTACTTAGCCTACTTGTCACATACTATGTAAGCCTTCGTAATGTATGGCTTGTCAACACTCGAAAATGTATGAAGTGTTTGTCTTTTATCTTAGTCTCACACTGGTTTACAAGGATGTCGAGATGAGACCCTGTCTCCTTCTCAGAAAAACAAAGAGCTGATTCGCGAAATCACACACAATAGAGCTTACCCGATTGGGAAACAGATGGCACGCACAACCTTTCTGTCCTTGGAACCAGCTAGAACGCCCCTCTAACGACAGAAACAAGAGCCGATTTCAAGACGAGTAAAGATTTAGGATAGCAGATACAGAAGTGATAGCAGATACAGAAGTGATAGCAGGACCTGCATTAGAGCTCCTTGCCTCTTTTCCCCCGCGCCCTCTCTGTACCGGAATCGGGGCTGCCAGCAGCAAGACATAAGAGCCGTCCGTAATGGCAGAAGACGCCGAGGTCCACGGCGTCACCTGTTTGCGCCGTAACTCTGGCGCGCACTAGGTTCACATTATGGTTAGGATTACGGAGGAGCGCCGGCTTACCGTGATATAAGGTTCATTAACGCCAAGAGCGGCGCCGGAGAAATACGACTAGGGCGGCTTTACGGCGCTCGTTAAGTTGTAAATAAAGGAGGCCGCCGCCTAACAGCCCGCCCCCACACCGCACCAGAATAGCTCAAGTGTAAACCCGCGGCCGAGCTGCTCGGATCGAAACCGCTGAGAGCGCCGGCCGCCTCGCCCACATTCCCACACTCGACTCGTCTGCTCAATTGCTTGTCGTACACACTCTAACTCCCAGAGGAAAATATCGTCAAAGGCTTTGCCGTCAAATCGGCATAGGGGCCTTGCGCTTAAAGGTTGTGGCAGACTAGCGTGAGCCACCACGCACTCGCGGACTAGGACCCACGTGAACGAACACTCGTGGGAAATCCTGCGACGTCAAAGGCTAGAATGAGGCCCAAGCCTCATATTACGCTTGTTTTGTTGTCATTGGTGAGTTTGCCTCCGACGCGTCAAGAACGGATCGGGTGGTAAAATTACAAGAAAGTGAAACTTTGCAGCTCCATGGAGGTGAACCAATGGTGTAAGAGGTAATGAAACATTACAGAGACGGGGCCGTAACAATGGCAGCAGCAAAGAGGTTTTTGAAGCTATTTTTACACGTTTTCATAAAGAGGTTTTAATGCGCTCACAGTACCAGACTTCGAACCGAAAGATCTTATTTCAAAATTTAAAATCTGGACGAGTAGCTTTTGGCCCTACTTGAACAAGATATCTGATAGAGAGCTGTCAGTTTCCTTCACCGATGACTGCTAAAACCAAAAGTCTTCTAGCTGCACCAAATGAATCCATGTACAGCCCAAGTGAAGCCCTTTTCTGGCTTTCGGATAGTTTCGCGGGTACCGGGCGAGAATTTACTAACTGTATAATATTCAGAAACACGGAATAAAAATACCAGTGCCTTCAAAAAGTCTCCTGATGACATATAGCGCGAGGTCACATTAAGTTTGTTTTTGTATTTATTCCGTCTAGTATTAGTATCTGCTTTGGAAAACAGCGATGAAAGTCGTTCCGCAAGGTAATTAGATTTGCCTTCACGCAGTCCTAGTTAGTTCTTGACGTCATCTGTTACTTATTACTAAGTTAAATGTCAACCAAACTATATGGTCCTCATATCCTATTAAGAATCCACTTCCCAAATCATCATCCTCTTCCTTCTGTTATTCTTCCCCTTGTAAAATGGCATGAAAAACAGTCGCAAACAAAGATAAATATGATGTGCGACTTACATAGATATTACTTTTACAGAAAATACGGAAGTGACTAAGTGTTTACATACGACACACAAGCAAACTATTACAATGATTACATTAACTTAAAAAGAGGGCAAACAAAATTTTTATGTGGAAATACATACAACAAATGATGAGAAATAAATTATTTTACAGTACGAATCTGATATTTGTAACGTTAACTTAATTTGACAAGAAAGAACATGGAAACCAATTCTGATCAATTAATACTAGGCTGGAATTCTGTGCCTCGTGTTTGTTGATTTCCATTATTTCCAGTAGGGTCCTCTTCCTGTTTCTTTTCTTTTTTTTTCGTTTTCGCAGAATGTAAAACTTAACATTGTACATTATATGGATGGTTCTGTGCTAAAAGATGATCAACAAAGTTGGAATCTACCTTCTTTAATTGTCAGCTTCTTTCATGCTCACTTAGCGTAACTGCCACAACTCTGCCTGACTGGTAAGCATTGTAAAAATAGTGTATATTGGTCAGTCAGGTAGATCTGTGCCAATTAGGCTACGCGAACATGAGAGAAGCTGGTGATTAAATAAGAAAGATTCGACTTTTGCTGTTGATCTTTTAGCAGAGAACAATCAATATGATGTGGAATGTGAACTTCCACATCCTCTCAAAGAAAGCAAAAAATTACGCTACTGGAAATAATAGAAATCAACAAACATGACACAGAATGCCAGCCTAGTATTAAATAATCAGACTCAATTTCCATTTTCTCCCTTGTAAAATGAATTTTTCGTTACAAATACCAGATTCAAACTATAAATTTATTTTATTTCTTCTAATTTGTTGTACGCATCTCCACATAAAAACTTTGGTTACCCCCTCTTTTAGTTAATATAATTATTAAAATATTTTTTTCTAATGTATCCTACGTAAACGCTTCGTCACTATTGTATTTTCTGTATAAATAATATCTGTGTTAGTCACACATCTTGTTTATCTCTATTTGCGACATTCAGTTGTCAGCCAAAGATGGTCTCAGAAGCTGAAAGCCGGTTTTTGACTAAATAAATACAATTTTGCAGAACATTAGGAAGTGTTTTCCTTTTTAATATTATTATCATACTTTGCCAAGCATCTAAGGATAATTTAGTAAATGATATACTTCTTGTTACTTGAGTAAACATCATTCAAGTTACAAATAATTTCTTTTGTCCTCCGTAAAGCGTCTAAGAAAACCAAGAATTTTAAGTTCCTGGTTTCGAATATCGAGGATTCTGAATGCGAAGTAGAATATTGCTAGGTGCGGGTCTATTATTTTGTAGTTGTCAGTAAGCGATGCAAGGCGCAGAACGCAGCAGGATCACACGGAAAAACAGTTGGGTTAAAACCTTGTGGTATAAAAAGGCTGATGCACCATATATTTATTTTCGACTAGTGAATAATGTTCTTCCTTCGTGTGTCAAAAAATAATGTACGCTGTGTGACTGTGACATTTGCGAAACGTAATACTTTTAAAACTGTCAGCTACGTATGCTTACGCAATCCTGTGTCATCATCAGTACTGTGTGTTGAATAACGATCTGAACACCGTAACATATAGTATAAATCGTAAAGAGGGCAAATGTAAATGCAGATAATACAGCAACAGATAATGCTTTGCTTTAATGTCACTTCATTATATACTTCCCTGAGTCTTTTTCGCATGGAATTCACAGAGAGATTACAACCGGCACCCGTTCTATGACGCCGTGCTACAATAGGTGGCGCCCTCCCAACATAAAATGGGTATGCCTGTGCGATCTAAAGGATGTTACAAAAAGGTAAGGCCAAACTTTCAGGAAACATTCCTCACACACAAAGAAAGAAAATATGTTATGTGTACATGTGTCCGGAAACGCTTACTTTCCATGTTAGAGCTCATTTTATTACTTCTCTTCAAATCACATTAATCATGGAATGGAAACACACAGCAACAGAACGTACCAGCGTGACTTCAAACACTTTGTTACAGGAAACGTTCAAAATGTCCTCCGTTAGTGACGATACATGCATCCACCCTCCGTCGCATGGAATCCCTGATGCGCTGATGCAGCCCTGGAGAATGGCGTATTGTATCACAGCCGTCCACAATACGAGCACGAAGAGTCTCTACATTTGGTACCGGGGTTGTGTAGACAAGAGCTTTCAAATGCCCCCATAAATGAAAGTCAAGAGGGTTGAGGTCAGGAGAGCGTGGAGGCCATGGAATTGGTCCACCTCCACCAATCCATCGGTCACCGAATCTGTTGTTGACAAGCGTACGAACACTTCGACTGAAATGTGCAAGAGCTCCATCGTGCATGAACCACATGTTGTGTCGTACTTGTAAAGGCATATGTTCTAGCAGCACAGGTAGAGTATCCCGTATGAAATCATGATAACGTGCCCCATTGAGCGTAGGTGGAAGAACATGGGGCCCAATCAAGACATCACCAACAACGCCTGCCCAAACGTTCACAGAAAATCTTTGTTGGTGACGTGATTGCACAATTGCGTGCGGATTCTCGTCAGCCCACACATGTTGATTGTGAAAATTTACAATTTGATCACGTTGGAATGAAGCCTCATCCGTAAAGAGAACATTTGCACTGAAATGAGGATTGACACATTGTTGGATGAACCATTCGCGAAAGTGTACCCGTGTAGACCAATGAGCTGCTGATAGTGCCTGCACATGCTGTACATGGTACGGAAACAACTGGTTCTCCCGTAGCACTCTCCATACAATGAGCTCTAACATGGAAATTAAGCGTTTCTGGACACATGTCCACATAACATCTTATCTTTATTTGTGTGTGAGGAATGTTTCCTGAAAGTTTGGCCGTACCTTTTTGTAACACCCTGTATAATTAACGACATCTAATGTCTACATAATAATTACTACCCCTCATAGATGTTTCAGACAGCAGAGTCAGTAATATAAGGATAAATATGTTTGAGCAAGTCATCACCATTAGAACACTCAATTTTTAACCTTCCGTAGACAGCGAATTTCATAAACAGACGTAATATTCTTATAACTAACATTATCTATTCCAGTACACCATACTATTCCCCATTCTTTTCGTTGACCTACAATGAGATTCCCATGTCCAACATACCGGTTTCAGACCTGCAATCATTAACTAAATCAACTGAGTGTTATTTGATTGTAGACCTCCCAGGAAAATGCTTCCGTTAAGGCTTGTCGCATTAATTCTAATGTTTGTATTCATCGAGTACGGGAACACGTCTTTCAGGAAATGCGTTCTGCACTTTGACGATAACCCAACACAGCTTCACGCAAAAGCTGCGTTCACTATGAACCATTTGAATCGCTACCCACCATCTGCTACAATAGGTGTATGTTAGCGTGGGAATCATTTAATAACGTGTGTACGTAGATGAGGATGTAAATAAGTAATTCAACACTGTTTTCTCCTAAGCAAGTTGGTTTTATTCAGGATTCCAGTACACCATACTATTCCCCATTCTTTAGCTACATTGCCCTATTTTTCAGCATAATCTCCGTTCAATGCGACGGGCTTACGCAAACTTACCGGAAAGGTCTGTAAACCAATTCATTGGTCGATGTCGGAGCCAAGTCCTTGCTCCATCGTAAACCTCCCCATCATCCACTAACTGCTTCTCGGGGTGTGCATCCTTCATTGAGCCAAACAGGTGGAAGTCGGAAGGTGCGAGGTCTTGGCTGCAGGATGTGTGAGGAAGAACAGTCCACTAAAGCTTTGTGAGCTTCTCTCGGGTGCACAGGCTTGTGTGTTCCCTTCTGTTGTTACGGAGAAGGATAAGTTCGTTTGCATTTTTGGGCGACGAACATGCTGAAGCCGTTTCATCAATTTCCTGAGGGTAGCATAATACACTTCAGAGTTGATCGCTGCACCATGAGGGAGGGCATCAAACAGAATAACCCTTCGTAGTCCCAGATGACGGTCTCCGTGACTTTACCGAACTGAGGTGCGGCTTTGAAATTTTTGCGGTTTTGTTTCCGGTTCGAAATGATGAAGCCACGTTTCGTCGCGAGTGACGATTTTCGAAAACAAATTGTCACGATCAGCCTCATGACACACAAGAAATACCGCACAGAGAGTCCTTTGTTGCTTTTTATGCTCTTCCGTTAGGCAGCGAAGAAACCTGCGGTCGTAAAGCTTTAAGTACCCCGGCTAGTGGAGGAATGTGTCAATACAACCATCAGATATGTCCACTTGTGCAGTGAGGTGTTTGGTTGTGATCTGTCGATCATTTCGAATGGGAGAGTCCATAAGTTTCAACAGTGCAGGTGTCACATCTGCGTGCGGCCGGCCGGCTCGCGGGAGATTGGACATTTTTACGCGATCTTGCTGTGATGAGAGACGCCTCGCCCAACGATTCACTGTGCTTTTGTTCACTGCCAGGTCTCTGTTGACATCCTGCAGACACCTGTGAATATTTCCGATGCTCTGGTTTTCCGCTAAAAGAAACTCAATGACTCCTCTCTGCTTGGAACGACACCCGTTACAGATATCGTTTTGAATGCTACGTATAGCGGCGCCATTCTTCGGAACTTCATAAAACTACGGGGGCTGAAGCGGGAATACTCCACGATGTCTCACAACAAATTCCTCATCTTTTTCAACCGAAACTCGCCAAGGAAAAAAAGTATACATTACTTATTGAACGGCCGTCTTATACAATCGGATCGATCCTGTCGATAAGAACATGGAACGTTACGAGTATGTAGGCGAGCTAATCGGCCTAGAATTGCTATGAGGTAAGACGAATTTGTCGTACGGCTGAACCCCAACGGGCTATGTCCCTAGGCGCGCAGCTGCAGTTCCGATTTCCGGCTAGGTGACCGACACGTGCAAGTCGACATGCAGAGACAAGGAGTGGGTCGCTGGAAACGGGTAAGCTGGACATATGAACAGCTGATGCACGCATTGCCTTTGCGCAGGACATACTCCAAAAAATGACGGAGCGTCAGACAAACTTAAAGATGGCTAGGTTACAGCTCTTTCAGTTTTGGTAATAATTCACACTAAAAATTATTGCAAATCTGAATACATTAGCGATCTCAGAAAAAAGGAGGTGCATGCAACTGACACAACAACACTTCAATATCTTTGAAACAACAGAAGTTATTACTTCACAGTGAATAACCTCCCAACAGCAAAAAATAATATAAATAATATTCTCATTTAGCGTAACTACCCAACAGTGAAAATATGTATAGCATTGACATTTAGCGTGACCTACTAACAGATAAATTGCGTAACCTATCAATAATAAAATGCGACTAATCTCTCAATAAAATTGCGACTCACTTATAACCTTTCAATAATTGACTGTGAATTTAAACTGGTAAATTTTGGACGTCAGCAGGGCTGCGTCATGGCCCTGAAAATTCATTCTGAATAAATTGAAAAATCTTACCTAAATTAGGTCACTGGATAACGCGTGTATATCTGCTCTATAATAATTTTTTCTGGCGCAGCTCTGTGCAATGCTGCCCGATAGATTTGTCATGTATAAAAAGAACAACTGATTTTTCTTAGCAATAATCGGGATGACCATGGATTGGGGAAATTAATAAATTCTTTCAATTGAAATGAATGATTGTCAAAAGTTACTTTTTATGAGAAAGATTATTATTAATAGATTTTTTTAAAAACATTTACATGGAACTTGATATCACAATACTACATATGCACGAGGCTGCTTTTACCTTATACTACAACGTTCAGGCTCCGCCATCGCTCCACACGACCGGCCCAGCCAACTTCACACACCAGACTGCTCGCTAGCAACAACTTACTCCTACTGCTACACAGTTCCTATTGCAGACAACACTGCTCTCTGGTCTGAGATTCTCTTATACCTTACATATCGCAGGCAGCGCATGAGCAGTCCATCGAAATTACATCTGCTCGAGTGCACTAGCAATACATTCCTTAATCATGGACCTCTTACATAACCCTCCCTGGGGAGGCAAAAATTTGGCAGCGATGGTGAGTCAATTGGACTTGCCATCAGCAACAAATTTTTCTATAATCTATTTAGTTTACTAAGTCTACAGCCAGAGAGTGTATACATATATATATGTAACATCACTGATAAATAATATAAGTACAGAACATATTAAGAAATGAAATAGAGTGCACACGCACTGAGTTCAGAACATATTAAGAAATGACAAAATGTGTACGCAATGAGTACAAAATATATTAACAAATGACATAAAGAGCACACGCACTGTATAAGTCTTTAGCATTTTTTACAAGAACTGAATACGTTAAGAAATGAAATAAAGTGCACACGCACTGTAAAAGTCTTTAGCATATTTAGGACAACTGATCGTATTAACAAATGAAATGAAGTGCACACACACTGTATAACTCTTTAGCATTTTTTTTACAAGAACTGAAAACATTAACAGTTGAAATAAAGTGGACACACACTGTAAAAGTCTTTGGCATTTTACAAGTACTGAATACATTAAGAAAAGAAATAAAGTGCACACGCACTATAAAAATCTTGAGCATATTTAGGACAACTGATCATGTTAACGAATGAAATGCAGTGCACACGCACTGTAAAAGTCTATCATTTTTAAGAGAACTAGGAACGGAATGGGAAGGATAGCATCATTGTTGTAGCACAGTAGGTTGCACGTAGCTGCACTAAAAGTCCATATCTTTCTACCGAAGCACAACACCAAGTGAGACAATCTGAATTTCTCTTCCCTGATTCCCTGAAGTATTTATCAGTGTAGCCAAGACACTGAAATGTTGTATTAATATTGTATGTTATCATTTTCGTAGGACATTAGGTACACCAAACAGTAGGACCATAATGACATCTCCATCGTTCAAGGTGGTGGACAGCTTGATATCTCAACACCACATTCTTGTAGAATCCATACTCTCACATCAACAGAGAATTAGTGCAGAAACCAAATATAGTGCTCCATGATCATGAGGATGGACAGGACATACGGATATTGCAGTAATTGCTGGTAATTAGGTCAGAAGGTGAAGGATACATTACGTCTTATGCTAGTCATCGTAGAATTACACTAGTGTATCAACCGATTTGAATAATTATTGGCACTCATTGGTTAGTTACTAAACATTTCTGTACTATGTATGGAGTATTACAGAACATTATTCATAAGTCATCTCGTTACAGTAATTATTACAGAACATTATTCATAAGTCATCTAATTACAGTAATTAGTGGCATCACCAGTCTTCCCATACAGTAATCATTGGCATAACATTTATAGAGTACAACAAAATATTATTTACAGAAATTATTGGCATAGCATTTATGCATAACTCATCATATTACAGTAATCATTGGAATCATAAGTCATCTCATTACAGTAATTATTGGCACTCATTGGCCAGTTACAAAGAATTTTTATGCATTATTCAGAAGTCATCATTCAAAAAGAGTTAATTATTGGCACAGCATTTATGCATAAGTCATCACATTACAGTAATCATTAGCGTTCATAAGACAACTCATTACAGTAATCATCAATATTATTCAGAAGTCATCATTCAAAACAAGAGATATTGCGTGTAGCATCAAGGTGCTAGTGTCTATATATAAAATGTAAGACATTGTAACTGTTACTCAAGATCTATAGTCCAATAATACTTAGATATAATGGATTCAATATATCAGAGAAATTTGCATTATATTTAGGACTAGAAATATATCTTAAACTGGTAGCATTATTTAGTTGTATACTAGTAATAGTTGTGACTGGTAATAATTTTTTTTGTGCTAGCAATGCATTACGTTGGGATCAAAAGTCAACTGATGGGACATGAAAATATTTGCTTTTGACTTATTGCTGGAAATAAGGATTAATAACGTCATTCGTCATGAGTCAGCTGTAGCAAGGTTATGAAACAAGTACAGTATATGTGATCACATTCATAAATGATAGACACAACTGCGTAAGAGTACTAGAACAGGTTTAATAACCAACTGCTTATAGCATATTAATATCATGAAAAGCTTCTCCCGTAAAAAAAAAAAAATTCAAAATGGATTATTGACCTGAAAGAAGAAAAATGTACCTCATGCTGAAAAGTAGTAAACTTCGAATTAACAGGTAATGAAACGTTTACTTAATATGTATGTACTCTAGCTGTCTTTCCCAAAACATTCAGTCATTATACTATGCGACATAAGGCATACTGTCAAAAGAAACTGCAACAAATACTTAAATAACTACATAGCATTTCTTAACTAACAGAAAATATATAAACTTCATCATTATCATCATCTGCAAAGAAAAACTTCATTATTCATATTACCATAACTTCATCATTATCATCATCTGCAAAGAAAAACTTCATTATTCACATTACCATATTCTTCTTATAACTACTCATCATCATTTACTATCATCTGCAAAAAACTGACACATCATTATTCATCATCATATTACCATTCTCCTCATACAACTACTTATTATCATTCATTACTTCATATATTATAGCGTTTCTTACTTCTAGCATATTTCATCACTAAAATTAATATGTGTAGTTCTGTCGGTCAGCCTGCAATAATCGCCTCGTATTCTGAAAGAAAAATAATTAGTCAAGACTGCTATCATACGATGTGTATAGTATATTCTTGTTAATGCTTGTTAATTCTGATCCATTTACTCTTCATGACAAGTTATTGCACTTTCTTTCGTTCATTCCGAAGGTGAAATTCCCATTTCATAGTAAACCACTGTGGTTTCTTTAATTTATTTCTTTTACATGGTATTGCTTTCTGAAAATAATGAATAAGGATTAATATCTTGCATTTAAATCATATACCCATTAAATAAAAACCTGTTTCTAGTGATATAACTAAGCATACAGGATAGCATGACAGAAAACGTATTAGGTCAAAAACATAGACAGTTTTCAAGTGCAAAAAATGTACACACAGTATCATAATGTAGTAGCAAAAAAAAAAAAAAAATGGTTCAAATGGCTCTGAGCGCTATGGGACTTAACGGCTGTGGTCATCAGTCGCCTAGAACTTAGAACTAATTAAACCTAACTAACCTAAGGACATCACACACATCCATGCCCGAGGCAAGATTCGAACCTGCGACTGTAGCGGTCGCTCGGCTCCAGACTGTAGCGCCTAGAACCGCACGGCCACTCCGGCCGGCAGCAAAAAATGTAAAATAGTCACGATGTTGAGATATCATAAGGCAAAATGTCAATGTCAACTGATGTTTGTTACATCTTAAAGATTTCATAGTACATACAGAGAAAAATTCTACTTTCGATAGGAAAACAATCATACATACACAAAAAAATGGAAAATGTGCACGGTCTGATGTCTAACGACAAGAAAAGCGACCTGCTAACCATACCTTGCCGGGCACTTGCCAAGAAAAAATGCCATCATTATCAGTAAGTAGTCACATAAATATAATTGCATAAGTGGCCATATAAATATCAGCAAATGGCATTACAGTGTGATAAATTATAAAGTAATAAAAGGTTTAATATTGGAGACATGGTGATTGCCCTTGCTTTTCCTGGTTCTCAAAGTTTCGACGTGCACTACATTAGGGTGAGGAATGCTTCGTATTCTATATGGACCTGCGTATAGAAGCTCAAATTTACTGCATCTACTATTTCCTCTGTTGGATAAATAATGCGTGCGTACTAATATCTTCTGTCCAATGTGAAAGTCACGGCGTATACAAACCTGTTTCTGCTGTCTCCGGCTCTCTGCGGCACGTTTGATGTTGTTGAGCGCAATGTCAATTATTTCAAGGTGACGTAGTCGACGAGATGTAGGAAAAGATACTAATTCTTTAATTTTGTTCGGTGGTTCAACATTTTCCCAATATAACAGTCGGAGATAGGATAGTAGATTCATTTGGTATGGAGTTAATTACATCCTGGAATGAGAGTATGTGTGTGTCCCAATCAATATGTTTTTTATGGGAGTATATTCTACATAGTTTACCAATTTCTTTCATTAGTCGTTCAGAAGGGTTCGAAGAAGCGTGGTACCTGGATGTATAGATTGGAGAAATGTTTCTAGTTCGTAACATACGTGTCCATTCCGCAGATCGAAATTGTGGTCCATTGTCGGAGATTACTTTCAATACATGACCTACATGAAATAAAACATGTTTTACAAATGCATTCGAAATAGATTTAGCAGTAGCTTTGCGTAACGGAGAGAAGGTAACAAATTTTGAAGTGAGTTCAACAGCGACAAAGATGTAGCAAAACCCTCTATTAGTTCTGGGAATCGGACCAAAAATGTCTACAGCGCCCATGTGTCTCAATTTAACGGGTACAATAGGATGTAGCGGAGGAATATGTGAAGTCGTGTCTGATTTAGCTTTCTGGCAGATTTTACATACGCTAGAACTCGTCGAATACGTTTCTCCATGTTCACAAAATAACAGTTCTGTCTCAGTATAAGAAAACATTTTCTGGCTCCATAATGTGCGTAACTTAAATGAGTATAACAAATTAATTTGTTAACAATCTCGTCAGGAATGCATAGTAACCAATTGTTGCTGTCAGGGTGAGATGCGGCGAAACAGAATGTTATTGCATACAGTGTAACGGTTTCTGATGGTAACATTATTCCTATCTTGCCAAAGGTGTTTAATTTCTTTCCACACGTTATCTTTGCTCTGCTCTTGTGCTATGTCTCGTAATGATGCCGAAATAAAATTTTCGAATGCAACTTGTTGAATGTACATGACGCTAAAATTTACTTGGCTGAAGTTGGTTGCGATGTCTTGCTGATTGTTGCTGAGAGAACGGGATAGTGCGTCTGCTACAACATTTTGTGTACCGGGAATGTGAACAATTGTAAAATTAAATTCCTTTAAATAAAGTTTCCATCTGCTTAACCTGTCATGTGTAAATTTAGCTGAAAGTAAGAACTGTATAGCTCTATGATCTGTGTAAACGGTAGTATGTTTTCCATAAAGAAAATGCCTAAATCTCGTAAATGCCCATACAACACATAATGTTTCATGTTCAGTGACAGAATAATTGCGTTCAGCAGGTGACAGAATGCGACTTGCAAAGGCGATGCTTTTAATTACTGCAGTACCGTCTTCTTCAATTTCCCGAAAAATGTGTACGCCTAAAGCTGTGTTAGAACTGTCGGTGGCAATGGAAAAATTTCTGGTAGGATCTGGGTGTGATAAATAAAAGTGGTGCGTTCAACAAACCTCGTTTCAGATTGACAAATTCAGACTGTGCTTGGCTATCCCAGGACCAAATAGCGTTTCTACCCGTCAATTGGCATAATCTAGGTGTGTCTAAAGCAAAGTAATGAATAAATTTACGAAAAAAGTTAATTAATCCCAAAAAGCTGCGTAGTTGTTTCTTCGTCGTTGGAACAGTAATGTCACGTAAAGCTTGAAGTTTTTCCGGGTCAGGCGCAATACCTTCTGCTGAAATTACATGTCCAAGAAATTTTATGGAAGTTTTGCCACAGTGCGATTTGCTAAGATTAACTGTGAGTCCTTGTGCACGAAAAGTTTGCAACAGTTGTTCAAGAATCAGAATGTATTCAGACCAGTTAGCTTCTGCAATAAGAATGTCGTCTACATACGTTGTGATTCTGTCTTTTAATTCTGTCGGAAGTATAGTATTCAAACCGCGAATAAACTCTTCTGAAGAAATTGTTAAACCGAACGGTAATTTACAAAATTGATAACAGCCACCAAAACAGAGAAATGCTGTGTACTTTCTGCAGTTCGGCTGGAGATGAATTAGCCAAAATCCCGATTTCAAATCTAATGTGGAATAAACAGCAGTACCATGAAATTTCTGTAGAAGTTCTTCTAGTGTTTGAGGGCGATCTGTTTCATTAATAATAATGTCATTGATGTAACGCCAATCAAGTACGAGCCGAAGTGAGCCATCCTTTTTCTTAACAATATGGAGCGGGATTATGTACGGACTAACTGCCGGTTCAATAATTCCTTGGTCAAGCACAGCTTGCAATTCTTTCTTAATTTGCTCTCTGTGAATATATGGAATGGGATAATGTTTGGCTTTAAACGTGTCGTGCTGTTTAACTTGAAATTCATACTGAAACTGGACATAGTACCAGAGATGTTGTCAAAAACTGGAGCTTGCTGTAAAAGAATATTGCGTAGCTCTGTACGTTCGTCTGTATTTGCACTGCTCTGTTTTACTTTCTCAGAAATCATTTGCATAACGTCATAGTCGGCTTCGTCTGGTGTATTGTAGTTGTGAACATACGTATCTGTGAACGATGTGGAATGACAGTTTATGTTACGTGATGCAGAAATGACCTCTGTCCGATTAATTGTTTGTTCTTCTGCAGATAAAGAGTGCTGACATTCTAATGCCAGTTGTACATTTTCATCCTTTAACATTAAATAGGAATTTTGAAAGTCAATAACTGCGTCGTGTTGTACCAGAAAATTCGTACCTAAAATAACGTCTGTTGTCAATAAGGGAACAATCCAAAAATTTGAGTGAAACGTGTGACCTGCAATACAAAATGATAAGTGTGTCTGTAATTTCACATCTACTCCTTTACTAGATACTGCTCCTTTTACTTTAGTTTTGCCTAATGGTAACGTAGGATAAATATTCTCTTTGTTACATTCGTTGAAGGTTTCCTCATTTATAACTGACATAGGTGATCCAGAATCGATTACTGCTGAAAATGTGGATGATTCAATCTTTACTTCAGTGACAGGGTGGGAAATGGTTTTTTGTGTAACTGGTTTTTCATGTAAAAGTGTGTCTCGGATGTCGTCAAAAGTAATAACATTTTCCTGCACAAAGTTCTGTGTGTCAAAAGTATTGCTTACGTTGCTAGAAGATGCAACCTGTACTGTATCTAGTCAAATTCTTTCTGACGTGCTGTTATTTTCGGGAGGATGCTGTGGCATTTCAACTATTTGTACCGTTCTGTTATTTCGTCCTGACGTATTTGGCTCGGGATGATATCGACTGTCTGGTTCATTCACGATAATCTGTCGTTGTGGATGATTCTGCTGCTGTTAAGACCTACTGTTATTAAATGTACGCTGAAAACTGTGCTCATTACTTTTACGTCTGTCATAATAATCATTGCTATACGGCGCATTGCGATAGGAGTTGAAATGATGTGTTTTCTGTACGTAATAATTTCCTTGTTGCTGTGCGTTACTATTTGGTGGAGCTATACGTGTATGCGGCGAAACATTAAAGGTTGGTTGACCTTGCAAACCACGTTGTTGGTTAGGTATGCTAACCGGCTGGTATTGTTGCTGTTGTGGGGAGAAGCCTCTATTGTTACCAAAATGCGTTTGCTGTTGCTGATAATTTTGACGGTAGTGATAATTAAAATTTTGTCTGTCATTAAAATTCTGGTGGTTGTCATTCCTAGATCGTCTATCACCTTTGCTATTAAAATAGCATGGCTGGTCGTAATTACTGTATGCTTGTTTATGAAAGAATAGTCTGATTGCTGAACTTCCAAAAGCTGTAGCAGATCTCTAAATGCCGATATATTTTCTTTCTGCTGTCTTGTTAAAAGTGATACTCTTAACGATCGTGGTAATTTGGAAATACATAATTGGATAAGTGCTGATTCACTGTATGGCTCAGTTAAGTATTGGTTTTGTTGTTCCATGTGTTCAAAAAATTGCGTGACAGTGGGAAAATTTGAGTTCTCGTAATTCGGTAAGCTAATTAATTGATCCTTGATTCCGCGCTGTGTCGTTTTCGACCAATACGCTGACAGAAAAGCATTCTGAAAGTCTTCTACCGAGTAGCATTGTCTCGCGATCGGTCTCATACGACTTGCCGGTTCGCCTTCCAAAAAACTGCAAATAAATTCAAGTTTGTGTGTTACGGGCCAAGTTAATGGAAAAGCAAAACTAAATTGTGGTATCCAATCCAAGGGGTGAATTTGTGTTCTGTCATTCTTATACCTTAAATTTTCTCACGGATAGAAAGTGCTTATAATCAAAATTATCGTCTCTGTATGTCTGAACATGTTCAGGATTGTATGATAATCTGTTTGTCTGTGTCTGTTCGGAATCTAAGTCACGTACTCTCTGTAAATTACCTAAATTATACTGGCTATGAGAGTGTGAGAAATGTTCGGAAAGTGGTGTATGCTGTGACGTCATTTCTTGCTGTAAAGATGACAATTTTCTACGCAATGTATTATTGGACGAACTTATCTCACTGATTGTCTCCTTTAAATTTTGGAATTCGGGTGTTTGATTGAAAGAAATTGGTGACTTATCGTCTGATTTGATATCATTGTTATTTTCGATAACGTCAATACGACTGGCCAATTCATCAAATTTTTCAGTCAGTGCTTTTACCTGATCGTCATTTTTAGTGTCACAAACATTAATTTGTTTTTGGATTTTATGAGTGGTTTTGTTCAATTTCTTAACGTCTGCTTTAATAGCATCGGGATCCTGTATTAATTCCAACTGTTCAAGTCTGCTGGTCATTGTCTGAAAGTCTACTGTGTGAGCGTCTGCTTTTGTTTTAAGAGTGGAGATTTCATCATGCAATTCAGTGTTCAACTGTTTGATAGTATTAATTTCGTCTGATACTGTCGCAATGTTGGTGTCTACGTATGTTTTTCCTTTCGTAAACAATTTACGCTTGTCTTCCTGTCTCTGTGCCGTAATTGTTTCCATGACTTGTTTCTTTACTTTATTCTGTTCCTGTATAATTTTACAGTAACGCATTTCACTGTTTTGTAGGTGGTGATTAAAACGTTCGTCAATTTGGCTGTTCTGTTGGTCAAATTTCGTGTCTACTTTCGCATCCAGTGTGCGCGAAAGTTCTGATGACATTAATTTAAACTCGTCGCGTAACTGTGTTGCGTTTTCAGAACATTGTTTAGCGACTGCACTAATTTCATCTCTAAGTAATTTAGTTATGGCTGCATGTGTATTACTTAATTCTTGTGCCATAGATCTAATTTCTTCACTACTGTTCCTAGCACAAGCCTTAATTTCCTCACGTAATTGTTCTTTAGAATCATGACATTGCACGGCAATGGCTGTAATCTGTTCACTAAGTTGTTTGAAATTGTTGTCTTGTTTATCATTCGACTGTTTGGAATTGTTGTCTAGTTTTTCATTAAGTTGTTTGTAATTGTTGTCTTGTTTTTCATTCGACTGTCTGAGTTTTTCATCAAGTTGTAGCAATACTGCCATAACTTGATCCATGCCAAAAGTAGCGACTCTATTTTCTATGATGTGTGATGGTGTATCTGCATGTGACACGTTTTGAATAACCATTTGGACATTTTCTGATTCACGAAAAGGTTCGCTAATCGGATGTGCACTGTTGGCCAGTACATCGGAATCAAATAAATCTGAAGTGTTTTATGTATATTGGTCACCTTCGTTAGAAACAATTATCTATTCGCTACATAAATTTTGCAAATCAGGCGTGTCAAACTCGACAGCGTTAATTGTAACAGAATGTGCCGCATCATCAATTGTTACATTTACTGTGGACATAATTGAATTTGTTTGTTCATCATTAGGATCAAAATCATTACTAGTGATCGGCACGCACTGATTATCAGTAATTAGAGGATTAACGCTATTACACTGAGTGTCGCTAGTATTATCGGTCAAATTATTCGAGTCGGCTTTTTCACTCATTGCACATCGCGATGTACTGTTAGCAGTTTTTCTCGGTATTTTCACAAATCAAAGTTAAGCACAAAATCAAACAAGGACAAAGCAAAAATGGAACAAATACAATAACAATAAAGAGCAATAAATTGCCGATGATCTGTGAAAGAAAGAGTGACAAGATAGTAAATGCGTTGCGCCAGATGTAAACTACATTTAATATTAGGTAAATAAGAGCAGATATATATCTGACTACTACTCAGAAATTCACAAAGAAAATACGATCCTGGCAGGGTCGCCAAGTGTAACCTCCCCACAAAATAAATTCCATAACCTCCCAACACTAAAAACAATAATTATTTATATCATTCACATTTAGTGTAAGCTTCCAAAAGATTTATTCCGTAACCTCCCAACAGCAAAAAATAATATAAATAATATTCTCATTTAGCGTAACTACCCAACAGTGAAAATATGTATAGCATTGACATTTAGTGTGACCTACTAACAGATAAACTGCGTAACCTATCAATAATAAAATGCGACTAATCTCTCAATAAAATTGCGACTCACTTATAACCTTTCAATAACTGACTGTGAATTTAAACTGGTAAATTTTGGACGTCAGCAGTGCTGCGTCATGGCCCTGAAAATTCATTCTGAATAAACTGAAAAATCTTACCTCAATTAGGTCACTGGATAACGCGTGTATATCTGCTCTATAATAAATTTTTCTGGCGCAGCTTTGTGCAATGCTGCCCGATAGATTTGTCATGTATAAAAAGAACAACTGATTTTTCTTAGCAATAATTGGGATGACCATGGATTGGGGAGATTAGTAGATTCTTTAAATTGAAATGAATGATTGTCAAAAGTTACTTTTTATGAGAAAGATTATTATTAAGAGATTTTTTTAAAAACGTTTACATGGAACTTGATATAACAATACTACATATGCGAGAGGCTGCTTTTACCTTATACTACAACGTCCAGGCTCCGCCATCGCTCCACTCGACCAGCCCAGCCAACTTCACACACCAGACTGCTCGCTAGCAACAACTTACTCCTACTGCTACACAGTTCCTATTGCAGACAACACTGCTCTCTGGTATGAGATTCTCTCATACCTTACATATCGCAGGCAGCGCATGAGCAGTCCATCGAAATTACATCTGCTCGAGTGCACTAGCAATACATTCTTTAATCATGGATCTCTTACAGCTCCAGAGCAGGACTAACAGCTTCAGTCCAGAACTGCGCTGTTGCTACAGTCGCAAGCTCGAAGCCTGCGTCGGACATGTATGTGTGTGATATCCTTAGGTTAGTTAAGTTTAAGTAGTTCTAAGCCTAGGGGACTGATGACCACAGATGTTAATTCCCATAGTGCTTAGAGCCATTTGACTTGAAAACTAACTATTTGATTTACGAAACTGAAAATAGGCAGAGTATGAGTAACTATTATTTGTATCCCGTGTGTTATTTTGTGAACCATCATGTTGAGCCCTGAAATGATTTGAGTTGCTGAATCACTCGTGTGTTGTGATCACGACATGGACTTAGTCTTCGAGAATCTTTGATGACTATATAGTTTAGGGATATTGCTATCATTCTTGTAACGCTCTCAGCGTAACTTTATTAATTTGGAAAGGGTACTTTCTGCCAGCATTTTAACTGAATATCATAGGACCGCTTCCCGTTTATTTGACATGTGCTTTCTTGAATAAACATTAATCAGTATAATTCTTTATCGTCTACATCAATTACAGACGTTAAAATAGAACACTTTTTATTAAATTATTCATCTAACTTTTATTTTGTATTTTGGTTTATTTTATTAAGTCGCAATTTTAGCCGATGCATAGACTATTTGACTGCAGGGTCACACTACAAGTTACTATTAGCTGTAAACTGGCTGCGGGGCATGAAAGCAGACGCGCACGGCTCGACCCTATGTCTACATCAAGCCATTCCTTTCAAACAGAGCCGTGCATAGCCTTAGTACATGAAGTTCGAGCCCGCAGCTCGTGGTCGTGCGGTAGCGTTCTCGCTACCCCCGCCCGGGTTCCCGGGTTCGATTCCCGGCGGGGTCAGGGATTTTCTCAGCCTCGTGATGCCTGGGTGTTGTGTGATGTCCTTAGGTTAGTTAGGTTTAAGTAGTTCTAAGTTCTAGGGGACTGATGACCATAGATGTTAAGTCCAATAGTGCTCAGAGCCATTTTTTGAAGTTCGAGCAACTGCAGGTAAAGACGCTACTGGTTTGCTCACATAGACTGCTGTTTGGAGAAAGCAGCTACCTAGCTGTAACCGTTATGTACCGACGCAAACATAAATAAAAATATTACGGCTCGAAAATGTATCTAACTGAAATGAAACAAACAGAAACCAAATAAAGTAAAGCAAGCCTCTGACAGAACCTATTACAGATTGATAGTAATTCCAGGCCCATATCGCTTTCTTAGCCACCCTGCCAGTTGTCTGGTTCTCCCGCTGATGGATGTGACGTTCATACCACAAATGTCTCATCATTCAAAACATGTTAAAAAATGTGTGAAATCTTATGGGACTTAACTGCTAAGGTCATCAGTCCCTAAGCTTACACACTACTTAACTTAAATTATCCCAAGGACAAACACACACATCCATGCCCGAGGGAGGACTCGAACCTCCGCCGGGACCAGCCGCACAGTCCATGACTGTAGCGCCTTACACCGCTCGGCTAATCCCACGCGACTGTGTCATCATTCGCTAGTCGTCTTGAGACTGTAGAAATGTTCTTGAAGCAGCAGTTAAGGGCTACAGACACTGATGTGCTTTTTTTTTTTTTTTACAAATTTTCTTATCGTATTCGTATACGCTGTACCGGATCCATATTTCTATGTATTCTCCTAAACCAAGCGAGCTAGGTGGCGCAGTGGGTAACATACTGGACTCACTTTCAGTCAGACCAATTTTTTTTTCCCTAGACATCCTTAAATCCCGTAAGCCAACTACAGTTATAGTTCCTTTGAAAGCCCTCGGTCGGTTTCGTCCTCTAACTTTCCCCCATCCGAGTTTGTGCTCCAGCATTAAGTACATCGCCATCGAAGGGATGTTAAAGATGTTAAACCCCAACACTCCTTCTTCGTCTATGTACAACCCCATAAATTTTGGAAATATGTGGTAAGTTCCTATAGGATCAAAATGCTGAGGTCATCGGTCCATAGGCTTACACACTACTTAATCTAACATAAACTAACTTACTCTAAGGACAACACACACACCCATGCCCGGGTGAGGACCCGAACCTCCGAGCGGAGGAGCCGCGTGAACAATGGCAAGGCGACCCAGACCGCGCGGCTACCCCATAAATCTATAAGCGTACGTACAGGATGAGACTCTTTAAAACAGATGGGCTTCTGTCTGTGTTGCTACTATCCTCGATCGCCTCGTACGTGTCATATATTTGTCCGAGGTCCATACTGTAAACGTAGGGCAAACCTACGATTCTTTGAAGCCTCAGTATGTGTCATAGCAACTGACAACTTCATTTACTCAAGTTTTGCCATTTTTTCTGCTCGATTTCCTAGTAGTTAAATGAACATTTGATGACTTCTTCTTAATACGAGAGAGTGCTGAAAAGTAATGTCTCCGAATCTTTATATGAAAACTCTTAAAGCTTTTTAAAAAAATAAAACAAACTTTATTAACACTCCACATCTTTATTCTTCATGTCTACATGTTTATTTCTCAACCATGGTGTCGAACACATTTCTCCCAACGTAAGACCAGTTTATTGATACCATCACTGCAGAATGTTTGATGTTATTGACGGGACCCTAGCCTCACCTTGCGTGCACCGCTTTATCACTATCAAACTGAAGTCCTCGTAAGTGTCCTTGAAGTTTCGGAAATGTAAGAAAATAAGATAGGGCCAAGTTCGGACTGTATGGAGTATGATCGATGACACTGAACCAAAGAGATCGGATTGGTGTAGATGTCGAAGCGCTCGTGTGCGGAAAGAATGAACACCTATATCTTTCCATACGAGCTCTTATTTCCCTTAATTTATCGTGGT
This sequence comes from Schistocerca cancellata, assembly GCF_023864275.1. Taxonomy (NCBI): domain Eukaryota; kingdom Metazoa; phylum Arthropoda; class Insecta; order Orthoptera; family Acrididae; genus Schistocerca; species Schistocerca cancellata. The sequence goes on along the minus strand of NC_064626.1, from coordinate 385,920,379 downwards.
GATCGTTCCTCCCTATGTAGGTCGGTGTTAACAAAATATTTTCGCATTCGGAGAAGAAAGTTGGTGACTGGAATTTCGTGAGAAGATTACGTCACAACGAAAAACGCCTTTTCTTTTGATGTTTTCCAGCCCAAATCCTGTATCATTTCTGTGACACTCTCTCCCATATTTCGCGATAATACAAAACGTTCTGCCTTTCTTTGAACTTCTGCGATGTACTCCGTCAGTCCTATCTGGTAAGGATCCCACACCGCGCAACAGTATTCTAAAAGAGGACGGACAAACGTACTGTAGGCAGTCTCCTTAGTAGGTCTGCTACATTTTCTAAGTGTGCTGCCAATAAAACGCAGTCTCTGGTTAGCCGTCCCCACAACATTTTCTATGTGTTCCTTCCAATTTAAGTTGTTCGTAATTGTAATACCTAGTGAAACGTCCCCTCAGAAAAATTATTGAATTACTGTACTGGTAAACCCCTTACGTTATTTGAACGTACTCAGATATTGCGCTCTTTACCTATTCTGATCAACACTAAACTGACACCCAATATTTTTAGCGCAACGTAATCTGACTTTCAAAAAAATCCCTAGAAAAGAATGGCCCTGACTAATATTAACCTATACCTTTCACAAATCATTTACCTCACAAAAATCTTCGTTATTCGAACTACTGCAATACAGCGAGCGCCACTACTACCAGCTAAATAAAAGATTCAAACTACTGAAGGCACTAACTACTGATAGGCATAGTTAGCAAATGAAAGATTTTGATAGAGAACAAACAATGTATTTCCTTAACAGTGTTCAAATGTCATAATGTATATAGCAGTCCATGACATCCAGTCTTACAAATGTACAGTCTCTGATGGACACACGTCCAGATCATCCGCTCTCAAAATTCCGCCATCTCTCTCCCCACAACCACCACTGCTGGCGGCTCACCTCCAACTGCGCAACGCTACGCGCTGTTAACAGCCAACTGCCCAACACTACAATAGCAAATTCCAACAATGCCACCCAGCCACAGACTGCACACAGCACAGCCAGTGATTTTCATACAGAGCGGTATGTGATGGTGGCGTTACCAAAATAAGAACCTAAACAGCCTACTTACATAGCCCCCATGCTCCCCACAAAAAATTTGACAAATTGTTTTGGGCACTGGCCAATACATATTTGTTAAAATTTTTTCACAATTACCGTAACAAAGAAATCAAATGCACACACTTATTGATACAATGTTGGTCAAAATCTAAAATTTTCTCACAGTCCTTAAAGACAGTCCTGATCGTTCATCACAGTAAAATAGCAGTGTTTTCCTCAAAGTCTGAGCAATAAAAGAAAATGCACATGTAAGTAATGGATTTCCATGCAGACTTGAAGAAGTAGTGTTGTCCTTCCAACAGAAAGACAGTGCTGACTCTTGACATGCAGACAGGTAATAGGCCACAACAGAGCAAACCCATCACAGAGTCAGTCGAAGTTTTGAAGAATGTTGGTAGCCAGCAGCCATCTTTTGCGACTGTGCAGGTGCGCAATCACCATCGAAGAGTCTTGCGGATAATATAGCAAGTCCATAAACCACCACTTGTGCACTCACAAAAATTTTTTTTGAAATGTCCTTAGAACCAGCAATGCTGTTAACCAGTCCCTTGCTGAATTATCAACACACGTCCAAACACTAACAGTCCTCTTTTTTTCACATATTGTGCATATACTATGACCAACAGAAATATGTGCAGTGAAATGAATGCTTAGAAGTTACTTAATTTGATGAACTGGTGTCAATTACAATTTTATAACATGAGAATACAATAACAAAGGTACAAAATACAACATTAAAGAACATAACAATACAGATAACATTTGTAGTAATACGGGCTTTACAAAAGAATCGAAATAACATATATATCAGTGTTACAGGAATTATGACATAAGTACATACATAAAAGATCAGAATAACTTTTGAAACATCAACTTCACAATGAGCAACAAAACAGAACAGATAAATAATGTCTAAACATCTTTACAAAGTACATAACATAGTATTAGAAAAATTCTATAACATAACTCTCATCAGCAAACACATAAAGACAGGAAAAACGCAAATACACAAGGGTACACAAACACATAGCAGAATAACACAAGAGGAAAGGGCAGGGTTTGTTTTCAGTGTAACATTTGGTACTGCAGTCCAACCCAAAACTTCATTCCATAGATCTTTCGTTTTGTTTCAACATTTGTTTCCACCAAAAAAATCCTATCCAAGCATGCTTTCTGTATTTCTGGGTGATTACAGTGACCTACCTTCCTTACCGAAATATTTACGACATCAGTTTCCGCTACAGTGACAGTTTGATACAAATAAAATTTCACAGGTCGAAATATTTGCGTTACAAATCTGTAGAAACAAAATCCTATAAATATAACAGTGTCCAAAAAATTTTCACCAGCATTGTGATATATTCACACATTTACACACATTTCATAACTCTTAAAGTACGATTCTTGGTTTCCAACATCCTCTTTCACAAGTCAGAGTCCTTAACCACTACTCATTATTCCTTACCTTATTACACATATATATATTCGTCGACACTTCTTCAATATTTAATCATAATAAATACATAGCATAATCAGATTCCTCATATAGCATCAGCTTATTGATCATAAACATACCTCAACAGCATACTACACATTGTCATCGTAAAAATAACATCATAACACCTCAGTCAAATCTGTAAAACGCCGTAGCTTTCTGCAATAATGTCAAAACCTAAAAAAATTCTCTGTTCATTTCAATAGTCTCATCTACTTCAAACGTACTTTAAAAATCATGATCCCATACCAAATATATCATTCAAGGCTCTCATAGTATCACAATGGTTCCGAAAAAAATATGAACAGTTCACAAAGTACAGACAAAATACAATTTCATAAGTGTGAAGTTATCCAACTGCGTAACTGCGTAAACATCTGTCACTGACGTAGTAAAAAAAATGTTTGTTTCTCTGATAAATGGTCAGATAGCTGTGTAATTTATGTGTTAGAGAAATATGGTACCGATGTGTAAAGTTGTATAAGCAAATACCATATTAGCTAGGGCTCCTTGTGCTTGCCAAACACATGGTACACAAAGTAAGCGTGTACCCCCTAAGGATTAATGTAATTATACCCTCAGGTGTTACAGATTACAGCAATGGAATGAAATGTATCACGGAAAACCTTTGTATCATTGTAATTCAAAAATCTTTAAAAATAAATGTTTTAAGTACAAAATTAATCACTCAAATACGTGTACTGTAGCGCTAAACTGTGCGTCTTGTTGTAAGATAATCTCTGTGGAAGTGTCGTAGTTATCATCCTCCGAAAGCTAAGTTCTGCAGAAGTCAATGTACTTACCTCATGATAAACAAAAGTGAAATGCTTTGCGTATAGATATCTTACTTAATACGCTTATTGCCGTGGTGTTTATGGCTCTGAGCACTATGGGACTCAACATCTTAGGTCATAAGTCCCCTAGAACTTAGAACTACTTAAACCTAACTAACCTAAGGACATCACACACACCCATGCCTGAGGCAGGATTCGAACCTGCGACCGTAGCTGTCCCGCGGTTCCGGACTGCAGCGCCAGAACCGCTAGACCACCGCGGCCACTTATTGCCGTGATGAAGAAAGTACTGTGCTGTAACGTATTGTTGTGCTACGGAAAAGGCTTCTCATTGTAGCTATACCACACAAGTTACTACTAAAACATGTTTTCCTTTCCAGAAGAATTCAGAAAAACTGTGCAGATATAAAACAGAAACACCGCAAAAGCAACATAGTAAATTGTCACTCACTAGTAGTGTCGTGTTAAAATCGCGTAGATGTCACATAAACTAACCACTGTGTCATCTGATATCTCACAGAAAGTACTTTAAATCCAGAATGTATTTTCAAGTAAACCAAAATGTTGCATTAATTGCAATAATAATATATTAGTGTCTGGAATCTGTTTCTCTATGATTTTTGGCAGTGCATTTTCACCGGTAATATTCACATTTTGAGAAGCAGAAAATGTGTCTTGACTCATTTGAGAAAACGGTGAGGACCCAAAACCTGAGTCTACAGTATTTGCAAGCTGTTGCCGACCGATCGATCGATGATGCTTCCCTGTTCACTACTTGTTTCACTGTCTACGTCATTATTTGCCACCCGCTCCATTTCCCTATGCACAATTACCAAATTACACTTTGAATGCCGGCCGCGGTGGTCTAGCGGTTCTAGGCGCGCAGTCCGGAGCCGCGCGACTGCTACGGTCGCAGGTTCGAATCCTGCCTAGGGCATGGATGTGTGTGATGTCCTTAGGTTAGTTAGGTTTAAGTAGTTCTAAGTTCTAGGGGACTAATGACCACAGATGTTAAGTCCCATAGTGCTCAGAGCCATTTTTTTTAACCACTTTGAATGTCTGTTAATTCATTACACAGTGGTGCTGATAAGCTACGCTCGTCGTCACTATTATTTCTCAGTTTACTTTGGAGCCTAGTGTTACGTTTTTCACACGCCATTGTTGTCACAATATTTCACATGATAACACAGAAAAGCACAATTTGAAGAGCAAAATAAGAAAACACATTAACATAGCACTGAAACCAATATCTAGTTAATGGCAAGCGCAGCTACGAAATACTTGGTGCACATCTACATGCATGCCACAATTGTTTTACTGCACAAGAATGAAAAACTACAACTACAAAGGAAATTCTCTCTATGATTACCGAGCGAGGTGGCGCAGTGGTTAGACACTGGACTCGTATTCGGGAGGACGACGGTTCAATCCCGCGTCCGGCCATCCTGATTTAGGTTTTCCGTGATTTCCCTAAATTGCTCCAGGCAAATGCCGGGATGGTTCCTTTCAAAGGGCACGGCCGACTTTCTTCCCCGTCCTTCCCTAATCCGATGAGACCGATGACCTCGCTGTCTGGTCTCCTTCCCCGAAAACAACCAACCAACTCTCTATGATTACGCGCTAGCAATAAACAATAGCTACACTAATTACACAAACTACAAGAAAAAAAAATCAGAAAGCGTGAGGTATCCTCGGCTAAGGGTCGACATAAGAAACGTCCCCTTAGAAAAATTATACATGACTGTGCTTAAATTGACACACAATATTTTTAGCGCAACGCAATCCGACTTTCAAAAAAATCCCTAGAAAAGAATGGCCCTGACTAACATTAACCTATACCTTTCACAAATCACTTACCTCACAAAAATCTTCGTTACTCGAACTACTGCAATACAGCGAGCGCCACTACTGCCAGATAAGTAAAAGATTCAAACTACTGAAGGCACTAACTACTGATAGGCATAGTTATCAAATGAAAGATTTAGATAGAGAACAAACAATGTACTTACCTTAACAGTGTTCAAAAGTCATAATATATATAGCAGTTCATGACATCCAGTCTTACAAATGCACAGTCTCTGATGGACACACGTCCAGATCATCCGCTCTCAAAACTCCGCCATTTCTCTCCCCACATCCATCACTGCTGGCGGCTCACTTCCAACTGCCTAACGCTACGCACTGTTAAAAGCCAACTGCCCAACACTACAATAGCAAATTCCAACAATGCCACCCAGCCACAGACTGCACACAGCACAGCCAGTGATTTTCATACAGAGCGGTACGTGACGGTGGCGTTACCAATATAAGAACCTAAACAGCCTACTTACACTAGGTATTTAGTTGAATTTACGACTTTTAGATTAGACTGATTTATCATGTAATCGAGGTTTAACGAGTTCCTTTTAGCACTCATGTGGATGACCTGACACTTTTCGCTATTTAGTGTCAACTGACACTTTTCCCACCATTCAGATATCTTTTCTAAATCGTTTTGCAGTTTGTTTTGATCTTCTGATGACTTTATTAGTCGATAAACGACAGCGTCATCTGCAAATAACCGAAGACGGCTGCTCAGATTGTCTCCAAAATCGTCTATATGGATAAGGAACAGCAAAGGGCCCATAACACTACCTTGGGGAACGCCAGAAATCACTTCTGTTTCACTCGATGACTTTCCGTCAATTACTACGAACTGGGACCTCTCTGACAGGAAATCACAAATTCAGTCAGATAACTGAGGCGATATTCCATAAGTACGCAATTTCATTACGAACCGTTTGTGTGGTACAGTATCAAAAGCCTTCCCGAAATCCACGAATACGGAATCGATCAATTCAGATTCCTCTAGCAGCAAAGGACTTCGTCTTGCGTCAAGCGAAGCGGGAGTCGGCCGAGTAACACGCGCCAAATATAACACCTCACTTGACATCTAGGGCAGAATAAATAAATACGGAGGCATTATTTTTCAGAAACTTTCGTAAATGTCACAAGGGAGTAAACACACTGAGAGGGTGTTATTAGACTGTTTAGCTTTTCAACCAGTTGCTTAGATGATATTCTAAGGTGGACGCCTTCAACATGTCTGTGTCTAAGAGTAGAATTGCCCACAGAATATCTTCGTAAATGTCTTCCTAATATTTAAATTTATATTCGATGTTAGTAAAGTTCTCTTTTCGTCATCTCTATTTCGGCCATTATCAGTGATTTTTCTGTCCAAATATCAAAACTCATCTACTACTTTTATTGTCTCAATTCCTAATCTAACTCCTCTGCGTTGCCCTACTTAATTGATTCTGTTACCCCTTGCTGTCCTTTTCTTGCTCATCTTATAACCCCTCTACAAGATGTCATCTGTTACGTTCAACAGTTCTTCCAAGTCCACCGCCTTTACTGGCAGAATAAAAATGCTATCAGTAAACGTCTATGTTTTTATTTCTTCCCCCCTGAATAATTCTCTTTCTAAATATCTCCTTCGTTTCCTTCAGAGCTTGCTCATTGTACACATCGAATAACATCGGGGATAGACAGCAGTCCTGTCTCACTCTCTTCTCAACTACTTCTACCCTACGTCCTTCGACTCTTTCAACCGCAATCTCGTTTCTGTAGAAATTGTAAATAATCCTTCGCACCTTGTATTTTATGTGTGGTATTTGAAATACGCTCTTTAACATTCAGAAGATAACTATTCACTTCTGTGCAGCATATTCTATGGAAACCATACCTCCACATGCCTGTTCCTAAGACTGCCTGTTCTTAGCCGTGGATGCCACAATCTCACTGAGTTGTGCGGAAGTTTTCTTCTTTTTGGCTTCATGATGTCCAATATGTGATATTTACTTGTACTCTGTAAGCCGGCCGGGGTGGCCGAGAAGTTCTGGGCGCTACAGTCTGGAACCGCGCGACCGCTACGGTCGAAGGTTCGAATCCTGCCTCGGGCATGGATGTGTGTGATGGCCTTGGGTTAGTTAGGTTTAAGTAGTTGTAAGTTCTAGCGGACTGATGACCTTAGAAGTTAAGTCCCATAGCGCTCAGAGCCATTTTTTTTTGTACTCTGTAACAATGGCAACCACTTGCCTAACCATCGGGAAAGGTTTAGTGGTTACCATGGCGCCCTGTGAGCGCCCGTCCTCGGAAATCGACTTAAGCAGGCTGGCAACGCAGGAGGTGTGACGATTGTCACGGAACGGCGTAGAGTGAGCGCGAGTGCCGGTTTGTTTTCGCTTTGTGTGTTTACGTGCACGCGCCGCTATTACATTAGCAAATATAAACAGCGCGTAGTACGGATGTTTCTCAGTTGTGAATCGCGCGTCCGCACGCATGTTGAATCAAGGGCAGCTCTGCGACAAGAATATTTCACGGAAATTTCTGGCATTTATTAAAAGAACGGCAGCACAAACACAGCGGCTGGTTGATCCAGTCCCCTGCCTCACCTTCCCTCAGCCGGTTTAATGAACTGCAAATAGGCAAGGGCGGAGCTCGGTAGCGACGAGGCCAAGGGACTGCTCTGAAAAGAGAATGAGATGCACGTAGATACACCTCGGGTTACGGCCCCATCTACTCTGTAGCTTACGAAACGATGACCAAATATCAGGATGCTTCACAAAATAGGCGTCCTCCATTTACGTTTGTCTTTTCAGAATCAAACTTCTTAAGTTCGGAATGTGAGCAATTAATATTGTAGTAATTTAGCACATGTCAGACGTACCTTTCTAATGGATCCTCAAATTACTAGACAAAAGTAAATACGTTAATTATTTACCAAGAGTCATGGTGCAGTGCTTGCAATAGCACAAAGGTCTTTCAATAAGTAACGTTTTTTTTTTTTTTTTTTTTGTGGTTTTAGGGCGCAAAACTGCTAAGGTCATTAGCGCCCAGTAACGTAACACATTTTTTCACTCGGCTACTTTCGGTTGAAAAAATGCGGAACTTTTGTGGGACATCGTGGAATATTCCCGCCTCGGTCTCTATAGTTTCATGAAATTGCGATACATGACCGCGCTATACAGGGTGAGTCACCTAACGTTACTGCTGGATATATTTCGTAAACCACATGAAATACTGACGAACCGATTCCACAGACCGAACGTGAGGAGAGGGGCTAGTGTAATTGGTTAATACAAACCATTAAAAAATGCACGGAAGTATGTTTTTTAACACAAACCCACGTTTTTTAAATGGAACCACGTTAGTTTTGTTAGCACATCTGAACATATAAACAAATACGTAATCAGTGCCGTTTGTTGCTTTGTAAAATGTTAATTACATCCGGAGATATTGTAACCTACATTTGACGCTTGAAATCTCCGACGTTCAGATGCGTTTTGTAACAAACACGGGCCACGGTCGGCGAGCAGCATCTGCAGGGACATGTTTACGATGACGACCGTGTGAGTGTGGCTGTAGTGCATTGTTGTGGTTTTGTCTAGCTGTCGCAGTGTTCGCATGTAGCGCTTGCTGCTATTGTTATTCTGCATTCGTCTCCGCACGCAGACCAACTGTAGTACACCGTGTTACCAGACGTCTGTGATAGTGTAGTGTTGTCGGAACTGTGATCATGGTGTATTCGAACTCTGAAAAGGCGGAGATGATACTCATCTACGGCGAGCGTCGACGAAATGCAGCTGAAGCCTGCAGGGTGTATGCAGAACGGTACCCGGACCGGGAGCATCCAACGTGCAAAACATCTACCGTCAACTGTATGCAACAGGTATGGTTGTAGCACGCAAACGGGTCCGTAACAGGCCCGTCACAGGAGAAGCGGGTGCATTTGGTGTGTTAGCTGCTGTTGCCATGAACCCACACATGAGTACACGGGACATTGCGAGAGCCGGTGGACTGAGTCAAAGTAGTGTCATGCGCATACTGCATCGTCACCCCTTTCACCCGTTTCATGTGTCGCTACATCAGCAATTACATGGTGATGACTTTAATCATCGAGTGCAATTCTGTCAATGGGCATTAACAGAGAATGCGTTGCAGTTCTACCTGTTTACCGATGAAGCGGGTTTCACAAACCACGGGGCAGTGAATCTACGGAACATGCATTACTGGTCCGTGGACAATCCTCGCTGGCTCAGACAGGTAGAGCGACAGCGACCGTGGACTGTAAATGTATGGTGCGGAATCATTGGCAACCACCTCATTGGTCCTCACTTCATTGCAGGGGCCCAAACAGCTGCAACATACATCGCGTTTCTACAGAATAATCTGCCAACGTTGCTCGAAAATGTCCCACTGGAAACGCGTCGACGTATGTGGTATCAGCATGATGGTGCACCTGCACATTCCGCAATTAACACTAGGCTGACCGTTGACAGGATGTTCGACGGGCGTTTCATAGGACGTGGAGGACGCATAAATTGGCCAGCCCGTTCTCCTGATCTTACAAAAAAATGGTTCAAATGGCTCTGAGCACTATGGGACTTAACATCTGTGGTCATCAGTCCCCTAGAACTTAGAACTACTTAAACCTAACTAACCTAAACACATCACACACATCCATGCCCGAGGCAGGATTCGAACCTGCGACCGTAGCGGTCACGCGGATCCAGACTGAAGTGCCTAGAACCGCACGGCTACACCGGCCGGCCTCCTGATCTTACACCTCTGGACTTCTTTCTGTGGGGTACGTTAAAGGAGAATGTGTACCGTGATGTGCCTACAACTCCACAGGATATGAAACAACGTATTGTGGCAGCCTGCGGCGACATTACACCAGATGTACTGCGGCGTGTACGACATTCATTACGCCAGAGATTGCAATTATGTGCAGCAAATGATGGCCACCACATTGAACATCTATTGGCCTGACATGTCGGAACACACTCTATTCCACTCCGTAATTGAAAACTGAAACCACGTGTGTACCTGTACATCATCCCTCATGGTAATGTACATGTGCGTCAGTGAAAAAGACCAATAAAAAGGTGTTAGCATGTGGACGTAATGTGCTGTTCCAGTCTCTTCTGTACCTAAGGTCCATCACCGTTCCCTTTGGATCCCTACGTAATTCGGTGCTCTCCGATACACATGATCGAACAGCGGAGGAGTGGTACTCAAGCGTCCACTTTAGGTTACAATATCTCCGGATGTAATTAACATTTTACAATGCAACAAACGGCACTGATTACGTATTTGTTTATATGTTCAGATGTGCTAACAAAACTAAGGGGGTTCCATTTAAAAAAACGTAGGTTTGTGTTAAAAAACATACTTCCGTGCATTTTTTTATGGTTTTTATTAACCAATTACACTAGCCCCTCTCCTCACGTTCGGTCTGTGGAATCGATTCGTTAGTATTTTATGTGGTTTACGAAATATATCCAGCGGTAATGTTAGGTGACTCACCCTGTATATAGCCTTCAAAATGGCGTCTGTAACGGAGCTGCGGTCCAAGCAGAGAGCTGTTATTGAGTTTCTTTTGGCGGAAAACCACAGCATTGAATATACTCATAGCTGCTTCCACAGTGTCTATGGAGACGAGGCAGTGAACGAAAGCACGGTGAGTCGTTGGGTGAGGCAACTGTCATCATCGCAATAGCGTGGGGCACACGTGTTCGACCTTCCGCGTGCCGGACGGCCGCACACAGCTTGACTCCTGCAATATTCGAACGTGCGGACACTCTCATCCTAAGTGATAGACGGATCAAAACCACACAACTGGACGTTTCTGCTGGTAGTGCTGACACACTCGTCCACCACTTGGGGTACTCAAAAGTGTGTGCCAGATGGGTTCCTCCCCGCCTAACAGAAAACCATAAAGACCAGCGAAGAACTACCTGTGCGGAATTACTTGCGCGTTACGTGGCCAATCGTGAGGTTATTGATGCTGCTATACGTTGGCTCCGACGTGGACTAATAGAGTGCTATCCAGCTTGCATACAGGTCCTCCCAGTAACGTGGCGTAAGGCCGTCGCATTGAATTGAGATTATGTTGAAAAATATGACTTTTATATCCAAAATAGTTGGGAATAATACACTACTGGCCATTAAAATTGCTAAACCAAGAAGAAATGCAGATGATATTCATTGGACAAATATATTATACTAGAACTGACATGTGATTATATTTTCACGCAATTTGGGTGCATCGATCCTGAGAAATCAGTAACCAGAACAACCACCTGTGGCCGTCATAACGGCCTTGATACGCCTGGGCATTGAGTCAAACAGAGCTTGGATGGCGTGTACAGGTACAGCTGCCCATGCAGCTTCCACACGATACCACAGTTCATCAAGAGTAGTTACTGGCGTACTGTGACGAGCCAGTTGCTCGGCCACCATTGACCAGACGTTTTCAGTTGGTGAGAGATCTGGAGAATGTGCTGGCCAGGGCAGCAGTCGAACATTTTCTGTATCCAGAAAGGCCCGTACAGGACCTGCAACATGCGGTCGTGCATTATCCTGCTGAAACGTAGGGTTTCGCAGGGATCGAATGAAGGGTAGAGCCACGGCTCATAACACATCTGAAATGTAACGTCCACTGTTCAAAGTGCCGTCAATGCGAACAAGAGGTGACCGAGACGTGTAACCAATGGCACCACACATCATCACGCCGGGTGATACGCCAGTATGGCGATGACGAATACACGCTTCCAGTGTGCGTTCACCGCGATGTCACCAAACACGGATGCGACCATCAAGATGCTGTTAACAGAACCTGGATTCCTCCGAAAAGATGACGTTTCCCATTCGTGCACACAGGTTCGTCGTTGAGTGCACCATCGCAGGTGATCGCCATAAGTTGAGTTCCGTGTGGATGTGGATATATCCTCGGTTATTCAAAGCAATAACATTTTGTTGTGGATTGGCAAGACAGCAAACCCACTATGACAGGAAGCCGAAAGGCACGCGTTTAAGCTCACGCAGGCTGGCGTGAGGTCTGGAACAGGTCAAGTAATTGAGAGTAGCAAATAAAGTACGTAGCTGCTGGAATACTTAACTTTAATCCGTAACTGGTGAACATCGCTCTTGACGGTACATGTTTTACAGCATCAATAGTAACTGGTAATGGCGCCTTACTAGGTCGTAGCAAATGACGTAGCTGAAGGCCATGCTAACTATCGTCTCGGCAAATGAGAGCGTAATTTGTCAGTGAACCATCGCTAGCAAAGTCGGCTGTACAACTGGGGCGAGTGCTAGGAAGTCTCTCTAGACCTGCCGTGTGGCGGCGCTCGGTCTGCAATCACTGATAGTGGCGACACGCGGATCCGACGTATACTAACGGACCGCGGCCGATTTAAAGGATACCACCTAGCAAGTGTGGTGTCTGGCGGTGACACCACACTTTTTGTGCCCAAAAGTCTGTGCCGATGGCGATATTACTTGATATATCTTCGGATATCTTACTTTGTAGAAAAATTGTTTGCTTCCGGCTGTAGTCGCAGTTTTATTTTGTCTAATGACAAGCGGTTTCTGTACCAAGTACCACTATCCGGATATCCTACGATCAAAAGGTCACAGTATATACACTCCTGGAAATTGAAATAAGAACACTGTGAATTCATTGTCCCAGGAAGGGGAAACTTTATTGACACATTCCTGGGGTCAGATACATCACATGATCACACTGACAGAACCACAGGCACATAGACACAGGCAACAGAGCATGCACAATGTCGGCACTAGTACAGTGTATATCCACCTTTCGCAGCAATGCAGGCTGCTATTCTCCCATGGAGACGATCGTAGAGATGCTGGATGTAGTCCTGTGGAACGGCTTGCCATGCCATTTCCACCTGGCGCCTCAGTTGGACCAGCGTTCGTGCTGGACGTGCAGACCGCGTGAGACGACGCTTCATCCAGTCCCAAACATGCTCAATGGGGGACAGATCCGGAGATCTTGCTGGCCAGGGTAGTTGACTTACACCTTGTAGAGCACGTTGGGTGGCACGGGATACATGCGGACGTGCATTGTCCTGTTGGAACAGCAAGTTCCCTTACCGGTCTAGGAATGGTAGAACGATGGGTTCGATGACGGTTTGGATGTACCGTGCACTATTCAGTGTCCCCTCGACGATCACCAGTGGTGTACGGCCAGTGTAGGAGATCGCTCCCCACACCATGATGCCGGGTGTTGGCCCTGTGTGCCTCGGTCGTATGCAGTCCTGATTGTGGCGCTCACCTGCACGGCGCCAAACACGCATACGACCATCATTGGCACCAAGGCAGAAGCGACTCTCATCGCTGAAGACGACACGTCTCCATTCGTCCCTCCATTCACGCCTGTCGCGACACCACTGGAGGCGGGCTGCACGATGTTGGGGCGTGAGCGGAAGACGGCCTAACGGTGTGCGGGACCGTAGCCCAGCTTCATGGAGACGGTTGCGAATGGTCCTCGCCGATACCCCAGGAGCAACAGTGTCCCTAATTTGCTGGGAAGTGGCGGTGCGGTCCCCTACGGCACTGCGTAGGATCCTACGGTCTTGGCGTGCATCCGTGCGTCGCTCCGGTCCGGTCCCAGGTCGACGGGCACGTGCACCTTCCGCCGACCACTGGCGACAACATCGATGTACTGTGGAGACCTCACGCCCCACGTGTTGAGCAATTCGGCGGTACGTCCACCCGGCCTCCCGCATGCCCACTATACGCCCTCGCTCAAAGTCCGTCAACTGCACATACGGTTCACGTCCACGCTGTCGCGGCATGCTACCAGTGTTAAAGACTGCGATGGAGCTCCGTATGCCACGGCAAACTGGCTGACACTGACGGCGGCGGTGCACAAATGCTGCGCAGCTAGCGCCATTCGACGGCCAACACCGCGGTTCCTGGTGTGTCCACTGTGCCGTGCGTGTGATCATTGCTTGTACAGCCCTCTCGCAGTGTCCGGAGCAAGTATGGTGGGTCTGACACACCGGTGTCAATGTGTTCTTTTTTCCATTTCCAGGAGTGTAGTTCAAATACTGTATAGAAATATTTACGAAATATAATAGTCAAAATGAATGTTGCATATTGCCAAAACTTTAAAATTGAACGCTGTGATCCAGAAATAAATTATAAAATCAATAAAGTGGTTTCCAGAATGAGATTTTTACTCTGCAGCGGAGTGTGCACTGATATGAAACTTCTTGGCAGATTAAAACTGTGTGCCGGGCCGATTTCCGAACTCGGGACCTTCGCCTTTGCGGGCAAGTGCTCGTCAAACTGAGCTACTCAAGCACGAGTCACGACCCGCCCTCACAGCTTCAATTATGCCAGTACATCGTCTCCTACCTTCCAAACTTCGCAGCAGTTCTTCTGCGAACCTTGCAGAACTGCAGAGTGATAATCTCATTCTGGAAACATCCCCCAGGCTGTGGCTAAGCCATGTCTCCGCCATATCCTCTCTTCCAGGAGTGCTAGTTCTGCAAGATCCGCAGAAGAGCTTCTGTGAAGTTTGGAAGGTAGGAGACGAGGTACTGGCAGAATTGAAGCTGTGAGGGGGTGGGGGGTCGCGACTCGTGCTTGGGTAACACAGATGGTAGATCACTTGCCCGCCAAAGGCAAAAGTCCCGAGTTCGATTCTCGGCCAGGCACACAGTTTTAATCTGCCAGGAAATTTCATCAATACACTGGTTTGTTTATGATAAAATCTAGCGGGTTGTCCATGTTTTTACCGTGAGGGAGCAGTGTGTGCAGTCTGTGGAAATCGTGCCTCCTGTTAACACAGCAGTCCATATGCTGCGTGTAATTACTAGAGCTGTGTTGCTTCAGAATGTTTCGGATAACAACAACGTACGATCAAAAAATGGTTCAAATGGCTCTAAACACTATGGGACTTAATATCTGAGGTTATCAGACCCCTAGACTTAGAACTACTTAAACCTAAGTAACCTAAGGACATCACAGGCATACATGTCCGAAGCAGGGATCGAACCTGCAACCGTAGCGGTCGCGCTGTTCCAGACTGAAGCGCCTAGAAGTGCTCGGCCACAGCGGCCGTCCCAACGTACGATCAGAGCCTCCGAATAGTGACTGTAATGGATCAGGGAATGAAGCAGGTGGACGTCTCAGCGAATGTCGCTATCAGTTAAAGTGATGTCTCTAGAATCTGGAACAAGGATCATTTGAGAATAGTCACAGATGAGACTGCGGGAGAAAAACAACAGGTTTGCAGGATCAGTGTTTGCATATAACAGGAAGCAGAAACCCCAACAAAACGCTACACGTCTACGGCGGCAGTTCCAAATAGCTGCAGGAGGGCAGCTATTAACACAAACGATACGAAATAGGCTCTATGAGCAGGGATTATGTGCCAAAAGACTTGTCAAGGTTTGGTTTGGAGAGGGCTTTTGTCACATGGGCACGAAAACACACTTTGTGAACTGGGCAGCATTGGGACACAACTCTCTTTTCTGATGAGATTCGTATCAGTCTCCACCCTCACAATAGCGATGTTCTTGTTTGCGTGCAAAGAGGACAACGTTTATGCCCTAAGTGTATCGTAGACCACCATCATTATCAAGACAGTTCTGTAATGCTTTGGGTTGGGTACATGTGTACCCACATGACACACCTGGCTCAATATATGGGACGATGGCTGGTGTGAAGTATCGGGATGATATCCTTGCACGCATTGTGGCTCCATTTGGTGAACGTATTGGAACGAGATTCACGCTGATGGATAACAGCCCGCGCCCCCAACGTCATAATCTTGTGATGATGATGATGTTTGGTTTGTGGGGCGCTCAACTGCGTGGTTATCAGCGCCCGTACAATTACCCAATCTTTGCTCAGTCCAATTTCGCCACTTTCCTGGATGATGATGAAATGATGAGGACAACACAAACACCCAGTCATCTCGAGGCAGGTGAAAATCCCTGACCCCGCCGGGAATCGAACCCGGGACCCCGTGCTCGGGAAGCGAGAACGCTACCGCGAGACCACGAGCGGCGGACTTCATATCTTGTGAATACATTCTTAGCGGATCCTAGAATCAGTCCAATAGGATGGAATAGCCTCCATGTTTTTCAGAACTCAGCTACATTGGAATGCAAGAGTCATGCTCAAATGAGTGATTTGCAATTGTACTGTCCCACAGAGTCCTCACAGGGCATCATAGAGGCTCCTGTGGAGGAGTGGGACAATCTTCCAAAGACTTATCTGGACAATTTGGTAACGAGTATACCCATTCACTTCCAGAAGTGTCTCCAATTACGAGGGCCAGTAGGTTCATAAACAATGTGTTGTGTATGAAGGCAGTGAGAAGAAACTATAGTGTTTGCAGTGGAATCACCTGTAAGATGTTCAATTTTTTATTTTTATTTTTATTTACTTTTTTATCAAATGGAAATCTGTTTATCCTCTTAGTTTTGTTTTCTTATGACTGTATCTGAAAGCAGAAAATCAATTTTGTTTCCGACTATGTCCATCATTGACAATAAAATAATATGCAACATTTACTTTGACCAATTATTCTTTTCTGCTATAGCTATAGTATAATGTATAGAAGCAGGGTCTCGCGACGATATGAATTAACAAAATCTTCTCTGGCGTCCAGGTGTTAAAATCAGCTGTGCCCTGCTGCAGGCAAGGTTACATTACAGTAGACAGCAGCTGGATTCACACGGTCACGAGCTACAGGCTCTCCAACAGCAATTATCAGAGGTACCCTCGGAACTAAACTGGGAGTGGATCGACGCGGCCACTATAGCAGAACATGTGTCATCGCAGAGTAAGACCACAGAGAAACAGAAAGATAAATTCATGTGACTCTGTCAACAACAACAACTCGGTGCAGAACGTAAGTCAACATAACGAACTGTCATCAATATGACGGAGAGGGATATCGACGTGGGAGCAATTTCGGCATTTAAGGAAGGTCTTCCTATCAGCGCCTCAGAGCATCCGTATCTGTGATATTATGAGTGGGGCTGTACGAGTAATCGCAAGACACCTAGTGAAGTGCAGACAAAATTCGTCGCGAAACGTGCCGGATTATTTCAAAATCTATACCACTGCCATCTAATTTGACTAGGGCTTAACGCAACGGACTTACGCACTTTACAACGATCACCTCATCGTGGTTCTGCCACGCGGCTCCCCCCCCCCCTACCGCCCGCCCCCCGTCGTGGGTTCTAGTCATCCCTCGAGCATGGGCATGTGTGCCGTGTCAGCATAAGTTAGTAAGTTGTTTAAGTTAGATTAAATAGAGTGCGAGCTTAGGGACCGATGACCTCAGCAGTTTGGTCCCGTAACACCTTACTACAAGTTTCCAAAAATTTTTTTTCGTGGTTCTGCCAGATGACAAGGGCAATGCATTCGTCATTCTGCATAAAGCTGACTCCGATCCTAAAATTCAGATGAGTCTCGAGGAGGATACCTGCTGGAAACTGCCACAGGACCCGACGTCAAGAATAATGAGAAAGACATCAGAGCTCCTGAAACAGTCATCACTGAAAGAGCCCCTTATTAAGAGTCTCCTTCCTCAGGCGCCGAGACCGCCTACGCTTTATGGGCTACCAAAGGACCACAAAATGGGTTCTCCTCTTCGCCCCTTTGTGAACACTTACACCAACTTACAGGTTGTCAAAACATCTGGCTAGCCTCCTTAACCCGCGTATGAGTCGTGTTTATCACATCAAGAACACCGATGATTTTATCAACCAAATTAAAAATCTGTGTCTTGGGCAAGGTGATGCACTGGTCAGTTTTGATGTGGCCTTGCTTTTTATGGGTGTTCCTGTCAAAGGCTGTGTGAATCTTCCCTCCCATTATTCGACAGTACAATTGTGGGATTGCTTAACCATACGTTGACATCATCGTATTTTCAATATGGAAGCCAATATTCCCACCAGTTGAATGGCGTGGCGATGGAACGCCGTTAGCTTCATCCATATCCAAACTTTTTACAAAGACATTTGAAGACATCGCTTTGGACAAGGCTCCAGACAAGTCAAGTCGCTTTAAACGTTACGTCGACGACATTTTTATCGTCTGGCCCCACGGATGTGAAAAACGGGTAGAATTCTTAGAACATCTAAACGGCATTCACGACCACTTTAAGTTTACGATGGAAGTAGGAAAAGATGGTGCATTGTCCTTCCCTGAAGTCCTCGTTCGCTGAAAAACCAATAGACACCTTAGCCACAGAGTGTATAGGAAACCTACACACACGGATCGGTATCTGAACGCTCTTAGCCACACCACCATCTGCACAAAAACGTAGCGTTCTGAACACCCTCGTCCACCTTGCTGAAGTCGTATCAGACGCTGAAAATCTGCCACTAGAATTAAGCCACCTCCAAAAAGTCTTCCGAGAAACGGCTACAGTCACCGCCAGGTATCACATTTTATTTCTGGTGAGACACAGAGGGAAAACAGCACCGAATAAGGGAACAAGAAACTTGCCTTTTTGCCTTTTTGTGGCACAGTGTCGAGAAAGATTAGCCAGCTCCTGAAGAGACCCAACATCTCATCAGTGTTCCGGCCCTGACAAAAATACGACGGCTCCTGAGGGCTGTGAAAAACGATCTAGGGCTGTATAAAATACCATGTCAGTGTGGCTGCTACTACTTCGGTCGAACAATACACACTGTGGAGCTACGCCGTATGGGACAGGAGAGCTGCTTATGCCTACACAACCCTGAAAAATCAGCCACGGCAGAATATGTTTTAGAAAATGTACACCGAATTCTATTCGACGAAACATCTCTCATTATGAGGACAAAGGGATTTTGGGATAGCGTCATAAAAGAACCGGTAGAAATAAAAGTATCTGAAATCACCATCAACAACGACGGCAGCTTGCATGTCAGCAAAGCCTGCGTCATGGCCATTGCAAGGTTGAAGCAGGCGCGATGAACGCAGGACATAAACATTACGACAGTTACCAGTGACGTCATAGCCAGCAATCCGGTTATATAATGGCGATGGCAAGGCGACACGACACATCAGCTTTCGCCGATACATTGCCCTATGGAGTGATCCACGAGTGTTTCAGTGTCATAGCTGCCTGTTGCCGCTGCTGCCCGTCGCCGTCGCTACTGCTCGTGGCTGCCACCGCGGCCTGGGGCTGTCGCCGCTGGCCGTCGCCCTGTCTGCCGCCGCCCACTGCAGCACACCTCTGCTGCCTGCTGCATCATTGCCGCCGGGAATCGTCGCGCTCCTGGGGGTACCTGCTGCCGCTGTTGTCGGCGATGACTCCATCGCCATCGTCGTCGCAGTCTTCATTGCCATCCTCATGTCTGTGTTTCGTCGTTCACGTCCGCTTTTCCTGCATCCCCGTGCATCGCCTCATCTTCCTCTTCCTACCCAGGCAACGCCCGTCATCGGCAGGCTCCCCCTCCTCTCCCCTCGTCCCGACACCCCACCATAGACAGTCCCACCACCACCATTATTTACACCTCCCCTTCCCCAGTCTCCACCATTATAACCTGGAGTTTTCCTTCATGCCCCCACCCTATGTCCAGCCCCATCTCCTTACAGTTTCTTCCCCTTTCTCCTCCTCCATCACTGTGCGTCAGCATCTCTCTCTGACCACCTCCACCCCCACCTACTCGCCCTGGCGAGTTCCTCCCTCTCCCCAGTAGCCCTACCCCTCTCTCATGCATTGCCCACCCAGGTCATCACCTGCTGGGCGACTGTCGCCAAGCCTGATTACTCACTGCCACCACCACTTTCCGGCGCCACCACTCGCCAGGAAGGAGCTGCCCCACTTCAGCTCCCACTCAACGCCATCCGTCACCCTCCTTCCCAGGCCACTGTCACCAAAACGACCCAGTGGGGACTCTGCTCCTCCCCCCACCCCCACCCAACAATAAACTGCAAACTGATCTCGATCCTTCTGACCCCATGAACATTACTCCGCTTCCTGCCTCCCAGCCTCCTGCTGTGTACACCTTCCTCTTCTCTCATCCTGACCCTAACTTCCTTAAAGCCCACACCCACACCCTTGAAATCCAGAAGTGTGTCCCAAGTGTCCCCATCCCCCAGTTTATCCCCTAGAAGGACTCTGACCTCGTTAAGACCCCCAATTACTCCTTCCACGCCCACCTCTCCCCATCAGCACCAACCCCTTGCCATCCTCTGACCCTCACCACTGTGACCACGAAGCTCATCCTGTGGTCATGGAGGTGGAGATGTTAGCAGAACTCAATTCCCAACCCAACTTTGACATCCGCTCCACCCTTTGCATCTATTTATGAGGGTTTTTACTGAGTCCGGCCCTTCCACTGACATTATCTTCACTGATCGAGCCCTCATCTACAACTACCACCATAAAGTTGACCCATCTCAATCCACTCCCAGAGGTTTCTTATCTACAGTGACCACCTCACCCCAACCTGCAAAAATTCCCCCACCTGCCCTCACTGCGAGGCCAAACAATTCCTCAAAGCATGTCCCAATCTCGCCTCCCCTTCTTTCTGTAACACCTACAATGAAGTTCACCCCACCTACTCCTACCAATAGAAAAGTAAACCTCCCATGAAACACAAACTCACCATGCCCTCTTTCCTATAGATCAGTCAATCCATCTGTACAATCCTATCTACCCACACCCCACTGTTTCCTCACCACAGTCCTACAGGACAGCTACTCCTTCCAGTGCACACGCTCCCTCCTGCAGATTTTCCTTGCTGCTCGTTCTGTCTTCCACCTTAACACATATGCCAGCACCCTCAACCAAGCACACTTTGCCTGCTCCTGTCTCAACACCCTCGTCTAAGCTTCTCCTCCACTCCACCCCTCTTGTCCTCCTTCATGGTGTGACAGCACTATAGCACCCTTTACCAGAACATCCGCTCATTCCCTGCAAACAAGCCCCTCTTCATGCACACCCTGCCCACCAACATGCCAACACCTTCTTCCTCAATGAAACTTCCCTTTACCATTATCACATTGTCTCCACCTCCCCCTAAGTCCTCTATCGTACTGACAATCCCCACCCCATAGAATGAGGTGGGATTGCTATTGGCCACCTCAAGAATATCCCCATCCAGCCACAACAACTTCTTAATTATCTTACCAAACACATTCTCCTCAGGGTCTTGCTCCACATCCTGATCATCACCAGCACAACCAACTATGTTTATCTCACGACTCCCATCCCATATGACTTTCTGGCCCATGTTGATCGCACCTTCTCCACATATGTGACTGTCACAGACCTCAACACCCATAGCCATGCCAAAACAGACCTCTGGCAGAGTCATTGATCTGTTGACTCCATCCAAGGCGATCTTGTCCCCCTCCCCCAGCACACCCATGCCAAAAGTAACACCACCCCTGATATCATCACTGCCTCCCCTGACTTCCTTGTGCACATTACCATGGAAGTCCTCCATCCATTCAGTAGTTATCACTTCCTCATTCTCCTCACTATATCCGTCACACCTTGCCTTCCTATTACTACCTGCCCACATATCCATCCCAAACTCGTTAATGATTACCCCTTCACCTGTCAACACCCTGATGACGTTACCCATGCTTCCTCCTCGTTGTTTCAGCTGCAATTCTACTATCTTCCAGAACATACCAGTGTATGATGCTGTGGCAGCCCACATTCCTACCAAAGCCATCCATCTACGTCGCCCTACCCTCTCCTCCCCACCCCTCCTTGGCCATGCTCCTTCTCTGTGAATCCCACTGGCTTTACCATTCTTTCTTCCACACTCGTGACTGGAATACACTCCTTGGCAAATAAAGAGAAACATCCATAAACTTTTGACAGTAAAGAGATGTTGAGACTGGCGTCAGACATGTACATGGCTCAACACTACCTTCCCTGTCAACTCCTCCAAGTACTGGTCTGCCTTACTGGCAGCAATTCCACCCCACAGTATCCACTCCTCCATGACATCCACCTCTTCCCTTATAACCTCTGTAAGGCTAATCATTTTGGATCCCACCTCTCCAATGTCTTCTCCATTGCTGATGATCCTTACTTTGACCACCCCCTCTCTCCCAACACCCATGCATGTAACAATACCACCTCTAGCGCCTAGCTTCAAGTACTTTAGCTATATACTGTAAACAGAATTAAACACTCCTGTTACACTATACACATTCAACTCATACTCTGTGGCAAACACAGTAGTGCCCTTGTCATGATTGCACGACCTACCATCACTTGAAGGAATGTCCTTCCCCCTTCCTCGTCCCCCTTGTCACTCTGTACAACACCTGGCTTTTACCCTGACCTGTGGAAGACCTACTGCATCTTGGTGTTCCCTAAACCCAACAAACCCCCTTCTGACACCTCCTCCTCCCATCCCATATGTCTCACCCCAGCAAGATTTTCAAAACCACCCTCTCCCCCATCTCCATCACCACCTACATCAACACTGCTTCCTTCCTTTTACCAAATGTTGCTTCCAGTCCTCCTCCTCTGCTGAAGACCAGCTCCTTAACCTTACCCATCTCCTCTCCCTCCAACTTAACTCCCACTGCTCCAACATTTATGATTCCCTAGACCTTTATAACGACTATGACCGTGAGTGGCATTCTGGTCTCCCTTTCAGCCTTCAAACCTATGCTCTTTCTATGAACTACATCCATCTCATTGCATCCTTCTTCTCATACCATCCTTCCTACGTCACCATCTATAACACCAATTCCTGAACCGTCTATCTCACCGCAGGTGTGCCCCAAGGATCCATCCTTTCCTCTCCTTTATCTCCTGTGCACCATCAATATGCCCAAATCACCACCCTCCCCCCTGTCCACGGCCTTCAATATGCTGATGACACCGCCTTCCTTGCCCTATCCTACCCTTCAACAGTCCCAGTGTTCCCTTCAAACTCACCTTAACCAATTCACCACATGGTGTAAGCAGTGGCTCCTTAAAGTAAACCCCTCCAAAACCCAGGCAATCATCATAAGTCGCACTACCCCTTCCTCCTGGCAACCTGATTTCTACCTTAAAAACCTCTGAACGTCCTATGCATCTTAATCCCACTTTGAAATACCTTGGCCTCATCCTTGCCCACAATTTTACATGGACTCCCCATCTCCTTACCTTTCAACACAAAACCTGCAATAGAGTCCGACTTCTGAAACTCCTCTCTGGCCAGACTTGGTGGTTGCATCCTACCACCGTCCTCCATATCTACAAATCCTTGATCCATTCCATTCTCTGTTACACCAGTGTCACCTGAATTTCTGGCCCTAGCAAATTCAATAAATCCTTCCAGATCATTGATTTCCATTTGCTCTGACTTCCCTTCCATATCTGTATTCCATTGCCCTCGAGGATCCTCTAAGAACTAATCGCCTTCCCTCATCTCCTCACTTACTTCAGTCACATCCACATCCTCTACATCAGCTACAAACTCGATCCACACCCGCAGTGTCTCCTCTCCTTTGCAACCGCCGTCTGCTGCGACACCTATACTGCTGTGTCCCACCCATCCTGCACCTTCACATCCTTCATATCTTATCCCAAAGAAAATTTTACCGTCTCCCTGTCCCAATGATGAGCTTTGTCCCGACATCTATCCTTCCTTCTAAATCTGGCCCCAACCCTCCTCTCCCTTGCTCCTTAGGGCTCCCTCTCCTTCTCTTCCCTTCTCTGTGTCCTACCTCCTCCCCCACACCCTTCGCTTGATCCTTCCTTCTCGTTTCCTTGTCTTCGTGCTCCCTCCCAGTTTGGGCTACGTGGGGTTTCCTACTGTGGGGTTTCCTACAACGGTGCAGCAAGTAGTGAAGCTGTTCCGAGCAACCGGTTCCCAAACGAGGTGTTTGCGAAATTAGCCTCCCCCACTGCTTGTCTACCCCAGTCGCTCACCCTCAGAGCAGGAGCTGTAACCGTTTCTCAGACAGTGTCGTCGTCGATAGCTTTCGTTCCGTGTGTTTTCCTATACGACTTCTGTTCTACGCAGTGCTCACGATGGTAGTGATAACAACAACGAAAGGGAGGCCGTGTCTTATCAAGGATGGTCATCGCTACTGTATTCGTAGGAAAAATGAAGAATATACGAACTGGATGTGCGTCAATTATGAACGGAGTAGGTGCAAAGGTCGTTTAAAAATTGCAAATGGTGAAATCGTTGCTCAACAGCAACATTCTTGTCCACCTGACAAAACAGATGTGGAGATAAAGAAAAGACTACATAATTGCAGAAAAAGAGTTCGTGAAGAAAAGACAGTGCCTGTAGTCCAAATTTTTAAGCAGGAATTTCAAGATTTGAAAGATAAAGGGTTAGTATTCGTAGCAAATATTCCGAATTATGACAGCTCCAAGACTCAAGTGTGTAAGGCGAGAAGAGGAGCTATTGGGACACCCCAGAACCCTGGCTCTAGTTCGGAAATTCACCTTAGCGAAGACCTTTTGAAATTAACGGAAGGTAATAGTTTTTTAAAGATTGATGATGGCTCTGTTCCAGGCAAGAGACTTCTAGTATTTGCTTGTGAAGAAGCAGAGAACATCCTTTGTGACAATGGAACTCTGCTTATGGATGGGACATTTGACAGCTGTTCGAAACAGTTCAAACAATTGTACACAATCCATGTCGACATCGGAAGTACAGAAGAGGCAACTAAGATATTTCCTGTTTTATTTGCTTTGCTGCCAGACAAAAGTCAAAATTCATACGAAAGACTTTCTTCTGGATTGAAATCTAAGATGCCTGGGTGGTCACCAAAAACTGCAGTGCTAGATTTTGAAATGGCTACAATTAAAGCAATGAATTCAGTGCTCCCTGAAACACAACTTTCCGGTTGTAATTTTCATTTAACCTGTGTCTGTGGAAGAAGATACAGGAACTGGGATTTGCGGAAGACTGTCGATGAAGCGTGGATTTTAATAATGGAACAAATGCCCAGTTGAGAGAAGGTCACAGCATTTGCAGACTATATGGTTGATCAGCGGATGGAAAATCCTAATATATCTATTGAAATGTGGAATGTTTTTAACCAACGACACAGAACGACGAATGCTGTCGAAGGTTGGCATAGAAAACTGAACTCCTCAATAAATCAGAAACATCCAAATGTATACTTTCTGATTCAGAAGCTGAAGGAGGACGCAGTGAATGCTATTTTTGAAATTAAAAAAGATTCCATTGGCCTACCTCTTCAAAAGAGAAAGAAAAGGTACATAGATCTTGACAAAAGATTAAAAGACATTATCAAAACATATGAAGACTCCTGAGATTTAAAAAGGTGTTTAAAATCTCTGGCATTATTACAAAAAATAGAATAAGAAATTATGATTGACAAGAAGAAAAGGTCTTTAATTTGCTACTGTAATTTTGAACAAGAATAGTAACAAAAACAACAAAAAATAAATAAAATGAAAAAATGAAAAAAAAACATTTTAACATGCCTATGTACTACGTGCATAGCCAGTCCTAATCCTGGATAAAATGTGAAGGGATGTTCTTATTTTCATGTCAGTCGGAAAGTTCACGGCTACGATATTTATTTGTAGTCGGAAACAGGAGCGTCATCACGGAGGGGGTCTAGAGACTCGAAAAGTTGGATGATAAAAAATGTACCGTGATGTTCTGTGTGAAAAATTCTGGAGTTTGCTGTGGGCCTTAAAAATATTGTTGTTTCAAAACGGTATGTGTAAATAAAGCACACATTTTACCAGCATCAATAATTTCGCACAGTTAACTTGCCGATTCTGGAGTATCGTCATTTATGTCATACGAAACTAATTATTTGCATTTGGTGGATCTCATTCACAAAAGTACGCTTTTAACGGTATTTCTGAAGTTCTAATAGAAAATCTGCTATTTATTGAATTTTTAACTCAACAAAACTGAAATTTTACTTAGTAAATTTCTAACATAACATGGTCACTCGTCCTGTGATGCTTACAGAATTTTTGGTGACGAAGGCGGAATGAGGACTCAGACAGCTGGTTGTCCACTTTTCTGTCAGAGTCTTTTAAACACGATCATATTTGCCTTTATTGTGCTCCAACAGGAGCATTTTTCAGCTGATTATTATGTAGTTCATTTTATAAAGATGAAATTCCAACTAGATGAACTTTGATGGAGTCATCTATACTAAGCAACGAATTTGATCATATGTAGTCATCAAGAAGAACACTCTAGTTATCGAGACTTTAAACGCCGCATCTAACCATAGGAAAATATTCTCTAATTTCTTTCAGATGAACACGCCCATTGTCGCTTAAATCTTTATCTAATTAGTAACAGTAAACCCGGCGTTGCCCAGATATTTATTCATCCCAGTTTTATATCCTTTCATCCCCTCTTCCCTCATCTCTCTTGTCCATTTAGTTCTATCTCGTCTCTCTATCCACCTGCTCCTTCCGCCCATCCGTCTCTCTTTCCATCTCTTCCATCTGCCCCCCTCTCTCACAACACTTCCTCCTCCTCTCCATCCTCCTCTCCTTTTCCATCCATCTTCCCGTCTCTGTCCGTCTCCTCCTCCACTTTTTCTAATAATACATCAAATTCACAATATCACCCCTAATATATGTATTTATTACAGTGTTCCATTAGTCATTCACCACCTTCCCCCTTTCTCTGTTTACCTGCTGCTCCCTCTGTCTTTTAATCTGTTTCTCTCACTTCTCTGGATGCACGTCCTCCCCCCTCCCCACCCCCATCACGTTCTCCTCTCTCCGTATATCTCCTCCTCCGCCTGTCATGCCATCTCCTCTTTCCCTGTCTATGAAAAAATACTTATATCTGCCAACTTTCATGCTGATTGACGAAACGATGTTGAATTTATTTAAAGGTAGGCCAACCCTCCGCCATCCAGCATACCTTGGCTTTTATAAATGCCTTCACCACGAAAACATACTTACATGAGGCAACTCCCAAGCTGATCAGTCAAACGGTGTGTAATTCTGTTGTAAGGTACCCTCCATCCACCATACACCGTATGAAATTTCACGTAGACGGTGAGGTTCCCCTTGTTTTGAAGATCAAATGTACAAAATTTCATCAAGATCGGAGCAACACTGTGGTTTCCGTTGAAATCCGTAAGTAAAGGGCCCTCCACCATGCACTGGACGAAGTTTTATGTAGACAATGACCTTCCTCTTGGTTTGGGAAGTAGGGATTCATTTTTATACGTCCCGCTCCCTCTATGCCGACTTAGTTGCGAAACATAAATAATAGATTCGAGCAACAGAAATTATGTAATGATTTCTGTCGTATAAGGGGCAACATAGCTATTAAATAATAGCAACGAGATTACGAGAGCAGTCGCTTTCTGTGTTACGCAAAATAACATTATACCTTGTAAATTATCACGACACAAAATGAAGATAAGCAATGTGGGACTTCCTTCCGTTTGCGTTTGAAACTCTCGGAGAACTCCTGTATGGCGAGGAGGACGGGAGGGGGAAGCAAGGGGAGCCTCAATTTGTATTGCCAGCCCGGGCCTCTGACAGGTTTAGCGTGCCACTGCTGGTAGGAAAACCCCACGGTAGCAAACCCCACGGTAGGAAACCCCACGACACCCCAGTTTGCTATCCCTCCTGCCACCTCCAGCCTCCTCTACCTTGGGGTCCTCTCAATTCTTCCTTTCCTGCCGCACCATCCCGCCTCCCCCTCCACAACGCCTGTAGCTGTTGTATGGCTCAAAATTCATTAAAATGTAGACAGCCCCTCACCCCTGACAGGCAGTCGACAAACTTGCTTTGTCAATTAGGTGGGTCATGTACTAAAACTAAAGGTCAAAGCGGTGCTTCAAATTAACGTACGGATATTCCAAACTGTTCTTATTGAAGAAATCCCTCATTTTTCCCTTTGACAAAGTATCGCCACTTCCAGGGGCACTGTCTTTCAAGTATGATGCCTTTATTTTGCTTCAGTCTTCTTTTCATCACACTTGTCATACTATGACTGCCATTTATTCCTATGTCTATAGAAATTTGTAGCCATGCAAATGTATGGTTTCAGTAAAGAGGTTATGGCGAGCAGACATGGATATTTTGCAGAGCTTTATATTCGGCTCTTTGGCAGTGAAATATAAACACTGAAAAAAGTTTTTCTAAAATGTAATGCCCGAAAATGGTCCGTCATCGAAAAATAATTACATCCTTACCCCCTTAAAAAAAATAAAAACAATACCTCTTTCATATTACGTTGGAAAGGTTTCTACCTCTCTGTTGTACGTGGCTCAGTTCATAGCCTGGAGAACAACATGTGCAGCTGTTCCATCGCTGCTTCTCTTTTCCTATTTGTAAAATGAAGCTAATATTTGGTCACGTTTCTGACAAAGAAAATACAAGTATTACTATTTGTGATTCCTATACTCGTTTTTCTGGGAAGTCTCTTCTACCATCCTCACATGACGGATAACATTAAGAACAATCTCCTGATGTACGCTATTTCATCGCAATGCCATTCCAACACAGCTCGAATATGGAGCACAGCACCATGTCAAGAAAAGTTTGGAGAAGATGATGACGCGGCGGCGACTCAGCTGTTCGGCTTGCTTGGTCGTCGGATGTGGGAACGGTCGTCAAGTCTAACTTACGACATGTAGATAAGGCCAGAGAACGATATCCTTATACGAATTTCGCTCGCCGCACTTGAGATTCTTCACACAGGAGGCCTTTGTGAACGTACGGTGTAAGCCAGCTCATGCTGCGGACACGCGACGTTTTCAAGAAAACTGGTACTCAATATATCGAGGCGTTCTTCCACTTGAAGTAGTAAATAATGAAAAAAACTAAAGAAACGCAGAAAATAGTGACACGAATTTTGTAATACAACGTCAACGAAACGTCTGTAGGTTTTCCTCTGCACACTTTTTACCGAATCTCTTTCATAAGAAGCGTGAATCACACCAGTTATCATGAATGAGTAGGCATTAGCGAGAAAGTTAAAAGTGTAATTTCTTTTTACCTGATTTTTAGAATGGAAAATGATCAACTCGTACTCTTCAGTTTACAAAGGTTCCTGTTTAGTATATACACTGAAGATCCAAAGAAACTGGCACAACTGTCTATTGTGTAGTGTCCCCACAAGAACGCAGAAGTGCAGCAACACGACGTGGCATGGACTCGACTAATGTCTGAAGTAGTGCTGGAGGGAATAGACACCATGAATCCGTAGGAGTACGAGGGAGTGGAGATTTCTTCTGAACAGCACTTTGTAAGGCATTCCAGACATGCTCAATAATGTTGATATCTGGGGAGTTTGGTGGACAGTGGAAGTGTTTAAAGTCAGGAGAGTGTTCTTGGAGCCACTCTGTAGTAATTCTGTACGTTTGGTGTGTCGCGTTATCCTGCTGCAATTGACCAAGTCCGTCGCAATGCACAATGGACAGGAGTGGACGCGGGTAATCAGACAAAATGTTTACGTACGTGTCACCTGTCAGAGTCGTATCTACCGTTCCAACTGCACATGCCCCACACCATTACAGAACCTCCACCAGCTTGAACAGTCCCCGGCTGACATGCAGGGTCCATAGATTTACGAGTTGTTTCCATACCCTTACACGTCCATCCCCTCGATACAATTTGAAACGAGACTCGTCCGACCAGGCAACATGTATCCAGTCATTAACAATCCAATGTCGGTGTTGATGGACCCAGGCGAGGCGTAAAGCTTTGTACTGTGCAGTCATCAAGGGTACACGAGCGGGTCTTCGGCTCCGAAGGCCCATATCGACGATGTTTCGTTGAATGGTTCGCACGCTGACACTTATTGATGGCCTAGCACTGAAATCTGCAGCAATTCGAAAGGGTTGCAATTGTGTCACATTGAACGATTCTCTTCAGTCGTCGTTGGTCCCGTTATTGCAGGATCTATTTCCGTCCTCAGCGATGTCGGAAATTTGATGTTTTATCGGATTCCTGATATTCACGGAGCACTCGCAGAGATGCTGTGTCCTATCGCTCGTGCGTCGACTATAACAACACGTTGAAACTCCCTTAAATCTTGATAGGCTGCCATTGTAGCAGCAGTAACCGATCTAACAACTGCGCCAGACACTCGGGGCCGTTGCCGACCGCTGCGCCGTATTTCGCCTGTTTACATATTCTGTTTTTGAATGCGCATGCCTATACTAATTTCTTTGGCTCTTTTAGTGTATTACAATCACTATTATTTCCTAAATGTTTTTTTTTATTTAACGTCTAGTTGTGACCCTTTACAGCCTTCTTCTTTAGTGTATCTCTCTTGTGACAGGTTTTAACTAGATACTCAACACTGTGTCCTATTCTGGGCATCTTCCTTCGTCTATATGCAAGTCCACCATTTTCTAATTTCGTTGACTATTCCTGTTCTCTTCCTGCCTCTTCCTCTCATTTCTTACACTTTTCCTTCATTCTAATATTCTTTGTTGCAGACAAGTGCTACTTAGTACACGTTCCAGGGAAAAATAGATCATTTGCACTTAATAGGAACAAAATCAGTCCGTATGTTCAACAGTGGCAAACACCAACACTTATTTGCCCCCACTCAGAAGCAGATTCGATGTGAAAACTTCACGACGTATCTAACATGACTACTTGCTTCATATCAGCTTACTATGAAGTGAACATTTTTGCTACGTATTTTACCATGAAATTTAATTTTTTCCCAAAAGAATTTAGTCTTATGTTCGGTCGAAAGCCTTAGAAGTGGTAGACGGCATGCCCAGCAGAGGCCCTTCTGAAATCTAAATCGTGTCTTTTTCAGAATTTCATAGTTGCAGATATGCCAAACCATTCATAATTATATTACATTTCCTATCACTTTGCCGGCCGTGGTGACCGAGCGGTTCTAGGCGCTTCAGTCCGGAACGTTCTGCTGCTACGGTCGCATGTGCGAATCCTGCCTCCGGCATGGATGCGTGTAATGCTCTTAGATTAGTTAGGTTTAAGTAGTTCTAAGTTCTAGGGGACTGATGACCTCAGATGATAAGTCCCATAGTGCTCAGAGCCATTTGGACCATTTTTTCCTATCACTTTTGAGAAATCCGCCAAATCGGAAACGGGCTAAGAGTTAATAATATCTGTCCTAATATTTTTCTTATAAAATGATCTAATAAGGGCACACAGTACCTGATCAAAAATATCCGGACACCTATTACTGGACATTAACATAGGGTGTGTCCACTCTTTGCTTTTATTACAACTTGAACTCTGCTGGGGACAGTTTCAATGAGGCGTCTGAATCTGGAAGAATGGCAGCACATTCTTCCTCGAGAGCCGAAACCAAAGAAGGTAATGAAGTCAGTCGCTGGGGTCTGGAGCGAAGTCGAGGTTCCAGCTCATCCCAAAGTTGTTCTGTTGGTTTCAGGTCGAAACGCTGAGCAGGCCAATCCATTTCAGAAGTTTTGCTGTCCACTGACCATCGTCTCACAGACGCGGCTTTATGACAGGGTGCACTGTCGTACTGATACAGTCATCGTCTTCAAAATTTTCTTCTTCTCTATGTGGTAAACAGTGACGTAAAATGTGTTTGTCTCCTTCCGCACTTAGCGTTTTCTTAAGCGCAGTAAAGGGATCAACCCAAGCTATGAAAGCTTCCCCATAACATAACACCACCTCGTCTGTACTGTACTACTGGCACCACACAGGGTGGCAACAACGTTTTCCAGGTATTCCCAAGCTCAAACGCTTCCACCTGATTTCCATAGCGTACAGCGAGATCTCTCCAAATCATTCACTTCCAGTCACCCACTGTGTGTCTCTTATCACTGACTACAGAAATTTGTGGCTTATGAAGAGCTGTTCGACCGTTGTTCCCCATTCTTTGTAACTCCTCTCCCTACACACAGTCACTGTGTTAACTGGACTGCAGGTGGGACTCACGAGTAGCCCCTTCTCGCTGATTTTACACGATTTTTTACAAGCAAACTCCGCGATGCTCAACGATCCCTTCCTGTCAGTACGTGAAATCTGCGTAGTCTGTTTAGCTGTGGTTGTTCCCTTACATTTCCACTTTGGAATCACTTCACCAAAAGTCGACTTTGGCAGCTTTAGAAGGATTGTAATGCCCCTGATGGATTTGTTGGTGACATCAAATGACTAGGCCACGTTCGCCGCTGATAAGCTCTCCTGACCAACCTATTCAGCCGTTGTTACTTTGTTACTGACAACACAAAAATCCCTGCCTCCTTTTGCACTGGTGGGTCTGCCTGTCGTGACATTCGATGGTCAGTTCCGCGTTACGTAGGTCTGTTCGGAATCTTTGGGTCGGATAGTATATACGAACAAATAACTGATTTTTTTCCTTACATTTTCTTCCCATAAAGGTAGAGTGGGCGTTCGATTTTTGGCCAATTTGAGAGTCAGGGTAACTTCACTCAAATAACATGCGAACTGGTAGTGGGTCAGTGCATGTCCCAATTGAGAATGTTTGAGAGGGGCAGTTCGGACACTTGCCTAACAACCTCTCGAATATCTTAGTCAGAACCGGGAGATGAGAACTATTTCTAATTGAATTATGTATCATTATGTCCCAGACAGGAACTGAAAAAGTAATAAGTGTGTAAGTGTATTTGTTGTTGTGGACATGTGAGAAGGTCAGTCACCAGCTCGACATCTGCAGTGTACCCGCGTCTTTTCCGATCGCAGGCAATGAGACTCCAGCGTCTATTAATGGGCACAATGTGGTCCTGGTAGATATACACTGATGCTTTCTAACTGTCGGGACCACGTAACTATCTAGGAGCGCCAACTCGGGAGCGTGCTCGCACGCTAGCAAGTTTTTCTCTGACCCCGAGTAAGTGTCAGTATCTGGCGGTATTAACATAAGAGCAAATGAAACCGGAAAACTTACAACTGACGTAAATCAAAGTATCAAACTAGGTTTCTCTCTGTCTAACACTAGTCAACACATATTTGGACGGAGTCATGGGTTGGTGACAAATAGATTAAAAGATGCGTTTTATAGTCCGTAATAATATACTATTGTTGTTGTTGTTGTGGTCTTCAGTCCTGAGACTGGTTTGATGCAGCTCTCCATGCTATTCTATCCTGTGCAAGATTCTTCATCTACTGGTACCTACTGCAACCTACATCCTTCTGAATCTGCTTAGTGTATTCACCTCTTGGTCTCCCTCTACGATTTTTACCCTCCACACTGCCCTCCAATACTAAATTGGTGATCCCTTGATGCCTCAACACATGCCCTATCAACCGATCCCTTCTTCTAGTCAAGTTGTACCACAAACTTCTCTTCTCCCCAGTCCTATTCAATACTTCCTCATTAGTTATGTCATCTACCCATCTAATCTTCAGCATTCATTTGTAGCACCACATTTCAAAAGCTTCTATTCTCTTCTTGTCCAAACTATTTATCGTCCATGTTTCACTTCCATACATGGCTCACTCCATACAAATACTTTCAGAAATGACTTCCTAACACTTAAATCTATACTCGATGTTAACAAATTTCTCTTCTTCAGAAACGCTTTCCTTGCCATTGCCAGTCTACATTTTATATCCTCTCTACTTCGACCATCATCAGTTATTTTGCTCCCCAAATAGCAAAATTCCTTTACTACTTTAAGTGTCTCATTTCCCAGTCTAATTCCCTCAGCATCACCCGATTTAATTCGACTACATTCCATTATCCTCGTTTTGCTTTTGTTGATGTTCATCTTATACCCTCCTTTCAAGACACTATCCATTCCATTCAACTGCTCTTCCAAGTCCTTTGCTGTCTCTGACAGAATTACAATGTCATCGGCGAACCTCAAAGTTTTTATTTCTTCTCCATGAATATTAATACCTACTCCGAATTTTTCTTTTGTTTCCTTCACTGCTTGCTCAATATACAGATTGAATAACATCGGGGAGAGACTACAACCCTGTCTCACTCCCTTCCCAACCACTGCTTCCCTTTCATATCCCTCGACTCTTATAACTGCCATCTGGTTTCTGTACAAATTGTAAATAGCCATTCGCTCCCTGTAATTTACCCCTGCCACCTTCAGAATTTGAAAGAGAGTATTCCAGCCAACATTGTCAAAAGCTTTCTCCATGTCTACAAATGCTAGAAACGTAGGTTTGCCTTTTCTCAGTCTAGCGTCTATGATAAGTCGTAGGGTCAGTATTGCCTCACGTGTTCCAACATTTCTACGGAATCCAAACTGATCTTCCCCGAGGTCGGCTTCTACTAGTTTTTCCATTCGTCTGTAAAGAATCCGCGTTAGTATTTTGCAGCCGTGACTTATTAAACTGATAGTTCGGTAATTTTCACATTTGTCAACATCTGCTTTCTTTGGGATTGGAATTATTATATTCTTCTTGAAGTCTGAGGGTATTTCGCCTGTTTCATACATCTTGCTCACCAGATGGTAGAGTTTCGTCAGGACTGGCTCTCCCAAGGCTGTCAGTAGTTCTAATGGAATGTTGTCTACTCCCGGCGCCTTGTTTTGACTCAGGGCTTTCAGTGCTCTGTTAAACTCTTCACGCAGTATTACATCTCCCATTTCATCTTCATCTACATCCTCTTCCATTTGCATATTGTCCTCAAGTACATCGCCCTTGTATAGACCCTCTATACACTTCTTTCACCTTTCTGCTTTCCCTTCTTTGCTTAGAAATAGGTTTCCATCTGAACTTCTGATATTCATACAAGGATAATATACTAACGACAGTATTATTTGCAGAAGATCAGGTAATCATAGGTAGTTCATAGAATGGAAGTACAAGAGTCAAATCACAAAATACCGAAGTATTCAAGGAGAAAAAAGTACTGGTATTCCAAGGTGAGGACCCCGTCAAATCAAAGGTTATCATTGACAACAAAATAATTACGGAGCTTCCAGAGTATTCACATTTGAGGTTTCACATGTTGTTTCCGTTATGGTCTTCAGTCGGAAGACTGGTTTCACGCCGCCCTCTACGCTGGTCTATTCAGTGTGGGCCTCTCTGTCTCTGAGTAGATACTGTAGCCCCGTATCAATTCGAACGTACTTATCGTATTTATCTCATAGTCTCCATCTACAATTGATCTCCTACATACTTCCCTCCAGTATCAAACTGAAGATTCTTCGATTTGTCAGGATGTGCCCTACCAACCAATCCGTCCTCTTGATTTAGTTATACGACAAATTTCTTTTTCTTCAGTTAGGTTCAGTACCTCCTCATTATTTACTAGATCTACCCATCTGGTCTTCAGCATTTTTCAGTCGTACCAAATTTTGAAAGCTTCTCTTCTCATCTTGTCTGAACTGCTTATCATTCATGTTTCATTTCTTTACAAGGCTACACTCCAGACAAAAACCTCTAGAAAAAACTTTCTAATACTTAAATCGGTATTAGTTATTGGCGAATTTCTCTTTCTCAGATGTGCTTTTCTTGCTATTACCAGTCTGCATTGTATATCCTTTGTACTTCTGTCATCCTCAGTTTCTTTGTGCTCATATGACCAAACTCATCAACTATTTTTAATGTCTCATTTGCTGATCTAACTCTCTGCATCGACTGATTTAATTCGACTACATTACACGACCCTTGTTTTGCTTTTGTTGATGTTCACCTTATAACTTCGTTTTCAAGACATATCCATTCCATTCAACTGCTCCAGCAACTCACTTTGCGTCTCGGACAGAGTTATAACGTCAACAGCAAGCCGCAAAATTTTCAATTCTTCTCTCTCAACTTTAATTCCCTTTCCAAATTTCTCCTTGGTTTCTTTTGCTGCTTACTCAGTGTGCAAACTAAATAACACTGGAAAGAAGCAATAACGCTATCAGATTCCCTTCTTAACCTCTGCTTTCCTTTCAAGCCCTTCGATTCTTACAAGTGCGGTCTGATTTCTGTACAAGTTGCAGATAATCTTTCACTCCCAGCATTTTACCCATACTGCCTCCATAATTTCAAACAGTCTGCTCCAGTCAACAATATCAAAGGCTTTGTCAAAATGTACACATGCTATAACGTATGTACGCCTTTCCAAACTGATCTTTCTCGTAATCGGCTTGCACCAGCTTTTCCAACAGTTTGTAAATACTTAAAGTCAATATTGGCAACCATGACTTATTACATTGATGGTTCGGTGATATTCACTCTACTAGCACCCGTCTTCTTCGGAATAGAAATTATTCCCTTCTTCTTAGATCTAAGACTTCTTAAGTAATAGAACCCAGTATGTTGTCCTCGACGACGAGTGTTCAAAAAAATGGTTCAAATGGCTCTGAGCACTATGGGACTTAACATCTGAGGTCATCAGTCCCCTAGAACTTAGAACTACTTAAACCTAACTAACCTGAGGACATCACACACATCCATGCCCGAGGCAGGATTCGAATCTGCGACCGTAGCAGTCATACGGTTCCGGACTGAGCGCCTAGAACCGCTCGGCTATGTGTTCAGCAGAGACAAGAGTATCGTCAGGAGAGCTCCAGGAAAGTGTGATAGGACCGCTGTTATTTTCTACTTGGCGGACAGGGTATGCTGCAATCTGAAGTTGTTTGCTGATGATGCCGTGTTGTACCGTGAGGTGTCAAAGTTGAGTGAGTGTAGGGAGATACAACGTGGCACAGACAAAACTTCCAGTTGGTGTAATGAATGGCAGCTAGCCCTAAGTACGGAAAAATGTAAGTTACTACGGATGATTAGGAAGATCAAACCCGTAATGTGTAAGTAGGCTGTTTATGTTTTCTTATTGGCAGCGTTACGTAGCGCTCTGTATGAAAATCACTGGCTGTGCTGTGTGCGGTCTGTGGCTTGTTTGCATTGTTGTCTGCCATTGTAGTGTTGGGCAGCTGGATGTTAACAGCGCGTAGCGTTGCGCAGTTCGAGGTGAGCCGCCAGCAATGGTGGATGTGGGGAGAGAAATGGCGGAGTTTTGAAATTTGTAAGACTGGATGTCATGAACTGCTATGTATATTATGATTTTTCAACACTATTAAGGTAAATACATTGTTTGTTCTCTATTAAAATCTTTCATTTGCTAACTATGCCTATTAGTAGTTAGTGCCTTCAGTAGTTTGAATCTTTTATTTAGCTGGCAGTAGTGGCGCTCGCTGTATTGCAGTAGTTCGAGTAACGAAGATTTTTGTGAGGTAAGTGATTTGTGAAAGGTATAGGTTAATGTTAGTCAGGGCCATTCTTTTGTAGGGATTTTTGAAAGTCAGATTGCGTTGCGCTAAAAATATTATGTGTCAGTTTAAGCACAGTCATGTATAATTGTTCAAAGGGGACGTTTCAAATGTTGAGATACAGTATTATCGGCGTCATGCTTGATACAGTGAAATCGTTTAAATATCTGGGCCTAAGGTTGCAAAGCGATATTAAACGGAATGAGCATGTGAGAACTGTGGTATGGAAAGCGAATGGTCGACTTCAGTTTGTTGGGACAATTATGGGATAGAGTGGTTCATCTGTAAAGGAGACCGCATATAGGACGCTGGTGCGCCGTATTCTTGAATACTGCTTGGGTGTTTGGGATCCGTGCTAGGTCGGATTGAAGGAAGACATGAAAGCAATTCAGAGGCGGACTGCTAGATTTGTTACCGGTAGGTTCGAACAACACGCAGGTATTGTTCAAATGTGTGTGAAATCTTATGGGACTTAACTACTAAGGTCATCAGTCCCTAAGCTTACACACTGCTTAACCTAAATTATCCTAAGGACAAACACACACACCCATGCCCGAGAGAGGATTCGAATCTCCGCCGGGACCAGCCGCACAGTCCATGACTGCAGCGCCCTTAGACCGCTTGGTTAATCCCGCGTGGCACGCAGGTATTACGGAGATGCTTCGGGAACTCAATTGGGAATCCCTGGATGAAGGCGACGTTTCCTGCTTTTTTTCTTTTTTTTTTCCAGAAGCACTATTGAGAAAATTTAGAGAACTGACATTTGACGCTGACAGCCAAACGACTCTACTGCCTCCGACATACATTCGGCATAAGGACCACGAAGGTAAGATACGAGAAATTAGGGCTCATACGGAGGCATAGAGACAGTCGTTTTTTCCTCGCTCCATTGGCGGGAGGAACTGGGAAGGAACTGACTAGTAGTGGTACCGGGTGCCTTCCACCACGCACTGTACGGTGGGCTGCAGAGTATCTATGTAGATGTAAGAGTATCTCACTTCTCACACGTATCTTGCAGTCTTGCGTACGAGATGGACTAATTATGTTACGGCTGATTCTCCCAACAATCTCAACGAATCTGAGAGAACACATGAAATGTATTGGCACTTGCTTCAGTGGAGTGACGTCAGTGAAAATATGTGGCCGACCGGGATTCGAACTCGGATTTTCCGCTTATCACGAGCGATCGCCTTACCTTTAGGTTATCCGAGCACACTTCATAGCCAGACCCAAAGTTCCATATGTTGTCAACCATGTGCCTATAAGCTGCACGTGCAGCCTGCATTTGTACGTGCGTTATGTGTATTCATGTATAGGGGAAAATTTTTAATTGAAAGTAGCCTGTTCGGTATGGATATGCCATGTGGCAAGGGCCTCCCGTCGGGTAGACCGTTCGCCTGGTGCAAGTCTCTCGAATTGACGCCACTTCGGCGACTTACGTGTCGATAGGGATGAAATGATGACGATAAGGACAACACAACACTCAGTCCCTGAGCGGAGAAAATCTCCCACCCAGCCGGGAATCGAACCCGGGCCGTTAGGTATGACATTACGTCGCTCTGACCACTTTTTTGTTGTTGATCTCATTTTGTTCTACATTGTTCGTTCAATCTGTTCGGGGCGGACGTCCGATGACACCCATTTAGGTTCTCCGTTGATCTGTTCACTCAGTTTTTTGTTACAGAGGACCACTCAGCTACCACAGGCGGACGCCTGTTCGGTGTCGGCGGATAAATATGATATCGCAGTACCTGTGTTGTTCAGAAGTAATATGCAGTGTTCCTTCTAACATGTATTTCATATTGGCTGTAGTCGTCGCTTCAGTCTGGAACCGCGCGGCCGCTACGGTCGCAGATTCGAACCCTGCCTCGGGCATGGATGTGTGTGATGTCATTAGGCTAGTTAGGATTAAGTACTTCTAAGTTCTAGGGGACTGATGACCTCCGATGTTAAGTCCCACAGTGTTCAAAGCCATTTGAACCATTTGTAGCCGTCGCAGTGGCTGTTCCTTCGGATATGCATGCATGTCCAAACGAACATTGCACCTTAATTCTGTACAATACAGCACTGTTAACATCATAATCAGAGAGAATTTCGTCGACTTCAGGGAATTGGCTTCGACTTATGAGCTCTGATGAACTTGCTCAAATGCTTCTCGCAGTATCATATCTCCCGCCTCATTAACATTTATTTTTTCTTCTCTTTCTGAAACATTATCAAGTTTGTTTCCCAGCGTAGAACAATATTTGGTAAGTGACCAGTACGCTTCAGATATTTTCAGGGAATTATGGCCTTTAGGAGAGCTAATGCAGTTGCAGAGGACGTGCGTGGTTCTGTTATGTATGTGTATACGCCTCGCAGTCGTTGCTAACGCATCAGCCACAGCGGCCGGTGCCGCCGTAAGCGGCTAGGTACGCTCGCGCGTGTGTGCACAGCCTAGTTTGATGAATTATATGTCATTTGCTTAATGTAACGCGCCGACTACTGATCACGCTCGTAAAGTATACATGATTCGCAGCGCGTGTCACATTTAAATACATACACAGTATATGTTGAGGTCCGCGCAAACATTATCAGCCAGGTCCGTGTGCTCTGCGGCCGGCAGTATCAAAAGCGCTGTATAAGTATACACGCAATTAAAGCGTTTACCCTGCGCTGGGCCGGCTGTGTATGTCTTCCGCGCTATTTACGGGCCAGCCGCTGCGGCCAACTGGCTCAGCCGGGCTCGTATTTTAAATAAATTACTTGCACTGCATTAGCGCCGCTTGCACTCTCGTGCTCTGCTGGACATCCCACCACTATCTGTGTCACGACTTTTTTCCCTGTGTCAAACACGACGTGTTTGTGCAAATGTTTATCAGTATTAGCTGTTTGTCTTTCCATTTACCTTGACTCTTCATACTAGCTTGACTTTTCTCCTTAATTTGGTATTTATGGCTTCCGCAGAATTTTTCTTTATTTTCGCTATAGCAAGCAATAATGAATTTGGAAATAAAACTTCACTACCATCATCGTCTGCAATATCGATTCAGGACAAAGTATTCAGTATCGGAATGAATAATTCAGTTTCTCTCTGGCATGCGGAACTCGTTTTAATTAAACGAACAACGTTTACACTTCACTCAAATGACATTTGTTAATAGCAGCACAAAATGATCAGTGAGTAGATACAGCGATTAGGCACTTTACACAACAATTAATCGTATTTCTGTCATTACAGGTTGTCAAATTCTAAATTTTTCAGCGATCCTGCTTAGAGTTCTGCCATGTGAATTTATTTATGGCATCGTGCCATCCTCTAAACTGAGACGACGCCGTAATACTTCAGAACCGCTCTTCAGTCCGCATACTGGTTTGATACAACTATCCGCGATACTCTATCTATATAAGCCCCTTCATCTCTGAACAACTACTCCAACTTATACCTAGCCGGCCGGTGTGGCCGTGCGGTTCTAGGCGCTTCAGTCTGGAGCCGCGTGACCGCTACGGTCGCAGGTTCGAATCCTGCCTCCGCATGGATGTGTGTGATGTCCTTAGTTAGGTTTAAGTAGTTCTAAGTTCTAGGGGTCTGATGACCACAGATGTTAGGTCCCATAGTGCTCAGAGCCATTTGAACCATTTTGAACCAACTTGTATCTGTTTGAACTTGTGTCATGTATCCATCAGTTGGTCTCCCTCTACAATTCTTCCCCTCCACGTTTCCCTCCAATACTAAATTGGTGATACCTTGATGTTTCAGAGTGTGGTTCAAAAATTGCTCTGAGCGCTATGGGACTTAACATCTGAGGTCATCAGTCCCTTGAACTTAGAACTACTTAAACCTAACTAACCTAAGGACATCACACAAATCCATGCCCGAGGCAGGATTCGAACCTGTGACCGTAGCAG
Source organism: Schistocerca cancellata (assembly GCF_023864275.1). Taxonomy (NCBI): domain Eukaryota; kingdom Metazoa; phylum Arthropoda; class Insecta; order Orthoptera; family Acrididae; genus Schistocerca; species Schistocerca cancellata. The sequence goes on along the minus strand of NC_064626.1, from coordinate 385,879,202 downwards.
TCGCGCGGTTCCGGACTGAAGCGCCTACAACCGCTCGGTCACATCGGCCGGCTTTCAGAGTGTGTCTTATCAACCGATCCCTTTTTCCAGAAGCATCACCTCTTTCTCATCAGGTGCTCCGGGGGTATGGAGATTTGACTGGTGCAGAGTCTATCACCTCAGACCATATAAAATGACAGATTACTAAGATAAAGCTAATAATGTACTTGAAAAAATCAACTGCTGCCCACACTGGAAAACGTTATTTGATGAGTTCCTGAACTCCTTAGGCGCCTCGCCTGTTGCTTAAGGTTGGAGGACCTAGACATTAATGGTTGCTGCATGGTAGAGTTTGATCTTGTTGAAAGGTCTCTGTTGCATTCCTTTCATGTTTGATTTCTTAAATCTATTGTCATTTACGGCATAAATTCCTCTTCTAAATTTACTGTGGCGTTTCTGACTATCTGGGAGGAGACTGAGTAGTGGAACGTGTTACTTTTACACATAAACAGGAACGATCTGTCTCACTACTACACTTTAAAACACAGTTTATATGTAATTCATGTCACACAGTCTCATACGGAACCTACATCCGCTTTCTTTTACATACTGTATATGATAAGATACTGTCATCCCCCTTCCCTTCTGTGTGAGAGGATGAATGAGTAAATGTATTTCTAGTTGCATGCTGGATGGTAGCAGACAAGCCTGTCTGCTAGAGAACAGTAGGACCAACGTCGGAACAGGTAGCTACGCTTTCTAAAAGCAGAGAGGTTTCTATGCTTAGTATGGTCCTGTCCGTCCATTGTCATGTTGGTATAGGAAGCTGCCTCTCTGGCCACTTCCGTTTGTATTTGTGAGCCATCCTCAGGAAGGGACGAGGGCAGTCTGTCCGCGGCGAGCGTCTGAAGTGGTAAGATCTCCGGCTAAGCGCGTGTCTGCCAAGTCCGTAGGACAATGGATTTCTTAAGTTCAGCCTAACTGAAAATTTAATCACCTTTATTTCAGGTTTAGCTCTAAAATATCTAATGTTATCTTAAATTGCAACGCAGTGTAATTCGAGTGTGAAGTTCAGAATATATTCCGGTAGTTGCTTTGTCACTACTTTGTGAGTAAAGTGGAACCACGTGTTGATCAGTAATTCTAACTAAGATCATCAATCTTAAATGCGAATGTGCGTGAGATTATAACGTCTCGTCTTGACAATATTTTTCAATATAGCAACTTTTCTTTATGTTCAACCCACGTGGGGTGTACTTTGTGAGACCAGTACCACGTGCTTATACAGTTGTTTGACCCATGACGTTAATAGTAAGACGTTAGTAACCAGTTCGAGGTTTTTCTTTTGTAAAATTGATTTTCGATCTAATTTATTTTAATTATCAGAATTATTATGGAGTTACACGCTTTCTGTAAACCAAGTTGACCACGTGAAGCATGTGGTGTAATCATCAAAGTAACCCTCAGCTATTCTTTTAGGGAAGATTTCACAGAGAGTTAGTATGAATTTAGTATACCAGTGTGTGGTAATTTCATGACGGACAGGATTGCGCTACGAACGTAACTTCTTTGGGTGAAAATTGAATTGGTTGGTTGTTGTTAATTTCCTCTTGCATATGTTTCAACGTTCTTCGTGTGTTATTTTATGAATGCAGTGTTGTATGCAGTCTCCCAATCTTGGCTCCATATTTGATGTGTTTTGTAAGATTACAATCTCACATTTTCACAATCCTAAATAAGGCACCAGCTTAGTACGACTCAAGTTTAATATGCTGAAATTTCAATGATCAATGTTAAAATAAATTTCCAAATATAAACTGATTTATTTCTTTTTATTTAAATTCTCTTTTTTATATATATATCACCGGTTGTCGTATGACTATTAAAAGATTATAATTAATGTTAGTCTGGTTGGGAATTTGGTAAGCTAGACTGGATACCTGGTGAAACAGTTGCGCAGTAATGCAAGGTTAACTTCCTCAGATAGCTCACAGCTTTTAACCCGCTTTTATTGTCTATCAGCACCGCTTACACCAGAAATTAAAGCAACAACTTTACATTGTATAATAACATCTTCTCAAGCAGAGGCTAAAGCTCCTCAGAACACACAAACGTCGAGGTTACGAAACAATTTGACAATGTATTTACATAATTAAAATAGAACAACGATAAGAAAATGAATGGTTGTTAGGATCGCCACCAGCATTATGCTCGACAATTACGACTGTGATGGTGCTCAGACATATAAATGACACAAATTACGTTTTCGACCGTGATCGCAAAATTACATAATTACGCAAAAAAGGTTTGAATTCGATCAGAAACACGCAACAGATCAACTAATAAAGCAAAAAGCAGAAAGAAACGTCACTAGGAGGGTGAGCTCCAATGAGTTAACTCGCGTCCTTAGGATAATTTAGGTTAAGTAGTGTGTAAGCTTAGGGACTGATGACCTTAGCAGTTAAGTCCCGTAAGATTCCACGCACATTTGAACACAGTTAACTCGCTTACGAATCAAAACGTGAGTGGTTACAAAAAGAATTTCCTTTGATGCAAGAATCAAGTGGCATAAAAACTTGGATGAAACGCTTAGATAGGCGTGCGCCGAACTGTGTCCGCTGCTGACTGTTGCTGGGGTGAGCCAAAGCGACGAGATTGCGAATCGCGGACCTCTCCTCATCCTCCTGATTAATCACCACGGGTGCGCGTACGTTTAGAGTGAAACTTAGAAGACTTCGCAGAGAGCCGAAGTAAAGGACCGATCGCGGAGTCAAGAGTAACATTGCCAAGTAGTAGCTCGAATCAGATAGCCCACACCAATCGGAATAAGAATACCTCTCTCAGTTTTTGGTAGACTTCCTTTAGACCACGGAGAGGCACTTCGCACAATCTTTTCTAGCCAATCTCAGAAAGAGCTTAAGTGCTCTCCAATCAGGAATCTACACTCATGCTCATAAATTAAGGCCGGCAGCGGTGGTCTCGCGGTTCTAGGCGCGCAGTCCGGAGCCGCGCGACTGCTACGGTCGCAGGTTCGAATCCTGCCTCGGACATGGATGTGTGTGATGTCCTTAGGTTAGTTAGGTTTAAGTAGTTCTAAGTTCTAGGGGACTGATGACCACAGCTGTTAAGTCCCATAGTGCTCAGAGCCATTTGAACCGTTTTGAACCATAAATTAATGATAATTGCAGAATGTGGTACCACACAACGTGGCACTACACAAAACTGGCGCTAATAGCATAGTCACATAGGGAACACACACGACGCAGATCTGTATGTCCACGGTATTGGTGATAAACTGATAAAACCGTCCCGAAACACATGTGCTACAAAACGCCACTGTTTCCTGCACATGTACCCAGACATCGATATGCGATATTATCACCATGCACACGTACACAGGCCGCACTACCTGTTGGCATACTCTGGATCAGTGCCTGTCAGAGCTCCCATTTTTGGACCAGTGCCTGTCGGAGCTCCTGAAGTGTCGTAGGGGTTTGAAAACGCGCAGCGATACGTCGACCGAGAGCATCCCAGACGTGCTCGATGGGGTTTAGGTCTGGAGAACAGGCAGACCACTCCATTCGCCTGATTTCTTCTGTTTCAAGGTACTCCTCCACGATGGAAGCTCGGTGGTGCCGTGCGTTATCACCCGTCAGGAGGAATGTGGGACCCACTGCACTCCTGAAAAGGCGGACATACTGGTGCAAAATGACGTCCCGATACACCTGACCTGTTACAGTTCCTCTGTCAAAGACATGCAGGGGTGTACGTGCACCAATCATAATCCCACCCCACACCATCAAACCACGACCTCCATACAGGTCCCTTTCAAGGACATTAAGGGGTTGGTATCTGGTTCCTGCTTCACGCCAGATGAAAACCCGGCGAGAATCACTGAATCACTGTTCAGACTATATCTGGAATCGTCCGTGAACATAACCTGGGACCACTGTTCCAATGACCAGGTACTGTGTTCTTGACACCAGACTTTACGGACTCTCCTGTGACCAGGTGTCAGTGGAATGCACCTTGCAGGTCTCCGGATGAATAAACTATGTCTGTTCAGTCGTCTGTAGACTGTGTGTCTGGAGACAACTGTTTCAGTGGCTGCGGTAAGGTCTCGAGCAAGGGAGCAAGGCCACCTGTAGTACTCCGTGGCCGTCTGCGGGCACTGATGGTGAGACATCGGTCTTCTTGTGGTGTTGTGCACTGTGGACGTCCCGTACTGTAGCGCCTGGACACGTTTCCTGTCTGCTGGAATCGTTGCCATAATCTTGAGATTACACTTTGTGGCACACAGAGGGCCCGTGCAACGTCCTGCCGTGTTTGAACAGCCTCCAGTCGCCCTACTACTCTACCCCTCATTTCGTCATCAGTATGTGTTCTTTGAGCCATTTTCAACGGACAGTCACCATTAGCACGTCTGAAAACGTTTGCACACTTACTCGCTACGCTGTACTCTGACATGCACCAACACACTTCTGCGTATGTGGAGTTCTGCCAGCGTCACCGCCCGCCGACCGCAGGTCAAATGCACCGCATGGTCATACCCCGAGGTGATTTAAACCCGCAAACCGTCCACCAGAGCGTTGTTTCACCATGTATCCGCATTATCCTCAATTTATGAGCATGAGTGCTGAAGCCCGTTCCCTAGCTCCCAACATAAAGTTAAAGATGTATCCGCCAATGAGATACTTGTACAAAGAAATGGGAAACGAGTGCCACTCCGTTTCCGTATACAGACTTGTTTGTCGTAAAGTCTAGAAACTTCGTTGGGCTTCGCACAGCGCTCCCAAGGAAAGTCAAGGTTTGCAAATTTGCAGACGCACGAGTGGCTATTTATGTTGCTTGAAGAAACATGCCTGGAGGCCACACCCAACAAGACAATGCCGAGCGGATAGCTGAGGTCTCCACCCAGAGCTAAATGGCAACCAGAATTCTCACCGCTTCCACCAGTAGTTTTCTGTTGTGCTATGGGGGTCTCCCATTCCACCGCTCTGTGTCTGCGGAGGCTGAGGCGGAAGGATAAAACCTGAAGCACTCGCTTGATCTTATGAACGGTCAGCTAGCGTAGGAGCTGCCTTCTCAGTGATCGGAAACTCTTCCAGAGGGTGTGATATATCCTCCTGTTTCTACTGGAGTGGAAATGAGTTTCCCTGGTCAAGAGACTCCACGAGACTGAGAGGGCCATGGACACGGGTTCCCAGGTAGATGCCGTGTTTCTTGACTTCCGGAAGGCGTTCGATACAGTTCCCCACAGTCGTTTAATGAACAAAGTAAGAGCATATGGACTATCAGACCAATTGTGTGATTGGATTGAAGAGTTCCTAGATAACAGAGCGCAGCATGTCATTCTCAATGGAGAGAAGTCTTCCGAAGTAAGAGTGATTTCAGGTGTGCCGCAGGGGAGTGTCATAGGACCGTTGCTATTCACAATATACATAAATGACCTTGTGGATGACATCGGAAGTTCACTGAGGCTTTTTGCAGATGATGCTGTGGTGTATCGAGAGGTTGTAACAATGGAAAATTGTACTGAAATGCAGGAGGATCTGCAGCGAATTGACGCATGGTGCAGGGAATGGCAATTGAATCTCAATGTAGACAATTGTAATGCGCTGTGAATACATAGAAATATAGATCCCTTATCATTTAGCTACAATATAGCAGGTCAGCAACTGGAATCAGTTAATTCCATAAATTATCTGGGAGTAGGCATTAGGAGTGATTTAAAATGGAATGATCATCTACATCTACATCTACATTTATACTCCGCAAGCCACCCAACGGTGTGTGGCGGAGGGCACTTTACGTGACACTGTCATTACCTCCCTTTCCTGTTCCAGTCGCGTATGGTTCGCGGGAAGAACGACTGTCTGAAAGCCTCTGTGCGCGCTCTAATCTCTCTAATTTTACATTCGTGATCTCTTCGGGAGGTATAAGTAGGGGGAAGCAATATATTCGATACCTCATCCAGAAACGCACCCTCTCGAAACCTAGCGAGCAAGCTACACCTCGATGCAGAGCGCCTCTCTTGCAGAGTCTGCTACTTGAGTTTGTTAAACATCTCCGTAACGCTATCACGGTTACCAAATAACCCTGTGACGAAACGCGCCGCTCTTCTTTGGATCTTCTCTATCTCCTCCGTCAACCCGATCTGGTGTGGATCCCACACTGATGAGCAATACTCAAGTATAGGTCGAACGAGTGTTTTGTAAGCCACCTCCTTTGTTGATGGACTACATTTTCTAAGGACTCTTCCAATGAATCTCAACCTGGTACCCGCCTTACCAACAATTAATTTTATATGATCATTCCACTTCAAATCGTTCCGCACGCATACTCCCAGATATTTTACAGAAGTAACTGCTACCAGTGTTTGTTCCGCTATCATATAATCATACAATAAAGGATCCTTCTTTCTATGTATTCTCAGTACATTACATTTGTCTATGTTAAGGGTCAGTTGCCACTCCCTGCACCAAGTGCCTATCCGCTGCAGATCTTCCTGCATTTCGCTACAATTTTCTAATGCTGCAACTTCTCTGTATACTACAGCATCATCCGCGAAAAGCCACATGGAACTTCCGACACTATCTACTAGGTCATTTATATATATTGTGAAAAGCAGTGGTCCCATAAAACTCCCCTGTGGCACGCCAGAGGTTACTTTAACGTCTGTAGACGTCTCTCCGTTGATAACAACATGTTGTGTTCTGTTTGCTAAAAACTCTTCAATCCAGCCACACAGCTGGTCTGATATTCCGTAGGCTCTTACTTTGTTTATCAGGCGACAGTGCGGAACTGTATCGAACGCCTTCCGGAAGTCAAGAAAAATAGCATCTACCTGGGAGCCTGTATCTAATATTTTCTGGGTCTCATGAACAAATAGAGCGAGTTGGGTCTCACACGATCGCTGTTTCCGGAATCCATGTTGATTCCTACATAGTAGATTCTGAGTTTCCAAAAACGACATGATACTCGAGCAAAACACATGTTCTAAAATTCTACAACAGATCGACGTCAGAGATATAGGTCTATAGTTTTGCGCATCTGCTCGACGACCCTTCTTGAAGACTGGGACTACCTGTGCTCTTTTCCAATCATTTGGAACCTTCCGTTCCTCTAGAGACTTGCGGTACACGGCTGTTAGAAGGGGGGCAAGTTCTTTCGCGTACTCTGTGTAGAATCGAATTGGTATCCCGTCAGGTCCAGTGGACTTTCCTCTGTTGAGTGATTCCAGTTGCTTTTCTATTCCTTGGACACTTATTTCGATGTCAGCCATTTTTTCGTTTGTGCGAGGATTTAGAGAAGGAACTGCAGTGCGGTCTTCCTCTGTGAAACAGCTTTGGAAAAAGGTGTTTAGTATTTCAGCTTTACGCTTGTCATCCTCTGTTTCAATGCCATCATCATCCCGGAGTGTCTGGACATGCTGTTTCGAGCCACTTACTGATTTAACGTAAGACCAGAACTTCCTAGGATTTTCTGTCAAGTCGGTACTTAGTATTTTACTTTCGAATTCACTAAACGCTTCACGCATAGCCCTCCTTACGCTAACTTTGACATCGTTTAGCTTCTGTTTGTCTGAGAGGTTTTGGCTGCGTTTAAATTTGGAGTGAAGCTCTCTTGGCTTTCGCAGTAATTTCCTAACTTTGTTGTTGTACCACGGTGGGTTTTTCCCGTCCCTCAGTTTTACTCGGCACGTACCTGTCTAAAACGCATTTTACGATTGCCTTGAACTTTTTCCATAAACACTCAACATTGTCAGTGTCGGAACAGAAATTTTCGTTTTGATCTGTTAGGTAGCCTGAAATCTGCCTTCTATTACTCTTGCTAAACAGATAAACCTTCCTCCCTTTTTTTATATTCCTATTAACTTCCATATTCAGGGATGCTGCAACGACCTTATGATCACTGATTCCCTGTTCTGCGCTTACAGAGTCGAAAAGTTCGGGTCTGTTTGTTATCAGTAGGTCCAAGATGTTATCTCCACGAGTCGGTTCTCTGTTTAATTGCTCGAGGTAATTTTCGGATAGTGCACTCAGTATAATGTCACTCGATGCTCTGTCCCTACCACCCGTCCTAAACATCTGAGTGTCCCAGTCTATATCTGGTAAATTGAAATCTCCACCTAAGACTATAACATGCTGAGAAAATTTATGTGAAATGTATTCCAAATTTTCTCTCAGCTGTTCTGCCACTAATGCTGCTGAGTCGGGGAGTCGGTAAAAGGAGCCAATTATTAACCTAGCTCGGTTGTTGAGTGTAACCTCCACCCATAATAATTCACAGGAACTATCCACTTCTACTTCACTACAGGATAAACTACTACTAACAGCAACGAACACTCTACCACCGGTTGCATGCAATCTATCCTTTCTAAACACCGTCTGTATGTTTGTAAAAATTTCGGCAGAATTTATCTCTGGCTTCAGCCAGCTTTCTGTACCTATAACGATTTCAGCTTCGGTGCTTTCTATCAGCGCTTGAAGTTCCGGTACTTTACCAACGCAGCTTCGACAGTTTACAATTACAATACCGATTGCTGCTTGGTCCCCGCATGTCCTGACTTTGCCCCGCACCCGTTGAGGCTGTTGCCCTTTCTGTACTTGCCCGAGGCCATCTAACCTAAAAAACCGCCCAGCCCACGCCACACAACCCCTGCTACCCGTGTAGCCGCTTGTTGCGTGTAGTGGACTCCTGACCTATCCAGCGGAACCCGAAACCCCACCACCCTATGGCGCAAGTCGAGGAATCTGCAGCCCACACGGTCGCAGAACCGTCTCAGCCTCTGATTCAGACCCTCCACTCGGCTCTGTACCAAATGTCCGCAGTCAGTCCTGTCGACGATGCTGCAGATGGTGAGCTCTGCTTTCATCCCGCTAGCGAGACTGGCAGTCTTCCCCAAATCAGATAGCCGCTGGAAGCCAGAGAGGATTTCTTCCGATCCATAGCGACACACATCATTGGTGCCGACATGAGCGACCACCTGCAGATGGGTGCACCCTGTACCCTTCATGGCATCCGGAAGGACCCTTTCCACATCATATGAAGTTGATCGTCGGTAAAGCAGATGCCAGACTGAGATTCATTGGAAGAATCCTAAGGAAATGCAATCCGAAAACAAAGGAAGTAAGTTACAGTACGCTTGTTCGCCCACTGCTTGAATACTGCTCAGCAGTGTGGGACTCCTACCAGACAGGGTTGATAGGAGAGATAGAGAAGATCCAACGGAGAGCAGCGCGCTTCGTTACAGCATCATTTACTAATCGCGAAAGCGTTACGGAGATGATAGATAAACTCCAGTGGAAGACTCTGCAGGAGAGACGCTCAGTAGCTCGGTACGGGCTTTTGTTGAAGTTTCGAGAACATACCTTCACCGAGGAGTCAAGCAGTATATTGCTCCCTCCTACGTATATCTCGCGAAGAGACCATGAGGATAAAATCAGAGAGATTAGACCGCACACAGAGGCATACCGACAATCCTTCTTTCCACGAACAATACGAGACGGGAATAGAAGGGAGAACCGATAGAGGTACTCAAGGTAACCCTCCGCCACACACCGTCAGGTGGCTTGCGGAGTATGGATGTAGATGTAGATGTAGATGTAGACCAGATTCATTTAATGGAAAAAAATTACTACAAGAATAAAATATTATGGTAGCTAAATAGAGGTGGTTACCTCACGATGCTACAGGCTACCCCTAACCACTCATGTAATCAGCGCGCAATACCCGTGAGAAGTTGGCAAATAAAAATTGAATCGGAAAATAAGTGAAGCGAGAGTCTTGAATGCAAATTCAGTATGCAAACAGGATGAAATGTGAGGAGAAAGGTCTGAAACAGGCCGTCGACTCAGACTTCTTTTAGTGCATTTGTGTCACAAATTTCGTTTCTCCCCAGTTCTGTTCAGTATCTGTCCACTAGTTACTCGATCTACCCACCCAATCTTTAGTATTGTTCTGTAGCACCACATTTTTAAAGGTTTTATCCCCTTCTTGTCTGAGCTTCTTGCTGTCCATGATTCCCTTCCAGACAAATACTTACAGTAATGACTTCCGAAGACTTAAATTTATGTTAGAAGTTGACAAATTCCACTTTTTCAGAAATTTTTGTCTTGCTGTAGCCAGAATTCCTCTCTGTATCGGCCATCATCACTTACTTCTTTATCTAAATAGCAAAACTACTTTTCGTGTCTCATCCCCAAATGTAATTGCCTCAGCTTTACCTCATTTAATTCGAGTAAATTACCTTACCTTGCTATATTTTTGTTGATGTTCATCTTATAACCTCTTTTCAAGATAACTTTACACTTCGTTTTCCTGCTCTTCCAAGTCCATTGCTGTCGCTGACAGAATTCCAACGTCTTCGACAAACCTCAAAAGTTTTTATTTCTCCTCCATGAACTTTAATTCCGTTTCCAAATTTCTACTTGGTTTCATTTGGTGCAGAATGAACAACATCGCTTATAGGTGACAACAGTGACTCCAATCCCTTCTCAACCACTGCATTGCTTTCATGTCCTTCGACTCCTGCTGTAACTGCAGTCTGGTTTCTACAAAAGTTGTAAACAGTCTTTGCCTCCCTTCTGCGCACTTTATAACATAAGAAGTTCAAAACAGGTTGAATTGCATTGCTAAGTTATTGGTTTGTGCGTAAGTGTGCGGTGTATCTCACTGCATTGCGTTATTACTTGTATTAACAAAAACTGTCAAAACACCTATTCCCCCTCCTTCCAAAGATAAATAGCATTTGGCACATAATTTTCTAGCTGTTGCAGCGTTTAATATTCGGGAAAGGCTTGCTTCTAAGGTACGATGGACTCAGGGAGAAATTCGTTTCTTATCTCTTTGCAAAGTGAATACTTGTTCTCTTTCCCGACAGACGATGTTTTTGCTTCAGAAGAAAAATATACATAGCATTCACGACAGACACTGGGAGGGCCAATTTCTGCACTAGCTGAAAAGGACCCACTTCGCCTGGTCCTTTTTTCCATTTGTTTTCTGTAATGTAAAAAGTGTACAAATAATCATCTCGTTTGTATAGCATCTAACTAATTTTTACAAACTACATTTGGTGTTTTGCTTTTGTGCGCAATGGAGAATAGTTTTAATGGTTATCCAATACAGGAATACTCTTTGTATACTTAGGTAAGTATAGATGATAGTTAAAGTGTTGTACATGAACCAGTGTTCAGACATCCTTATCACCTGCTACAGCGCAGGTAAAGAGGCCAGTGAAAACGATCCGTCAGGACATTCTTCAGATTCTATATGCCTGTCAGCAGACGCCAGGCCATCAGCGTAGCGCCACTCAGCTACAGGGTGTCGAAGGACTTACCTGCCTGCTGCCTTCGGTCAAGTGTTGTCTTCATACAGCTACGTTTTCAAAGTACTCAACAAAGGTGCACGGGTAACACTGAGGATTTTGCCGAATTGGGGGGTATTGTTGGGACCTCATGTCGCTTCTCCTCCATCCCCTTCCCATTCCTCCATGATTACGCCATAGGAGGGTACGAAACAGGAGGGCTGGAAAAGCTAATCACACTTTGCTGCTTCGGATCACGTTCAAATTTCGTCGGATGATTTTGAATGGTCACTACTGGTTCCGCCCTACATACCAAAGCAAAAATTGCGATCGCGCTACATCCAAAGAGAGTTGCTTCCCCACGATGTCCTTGGAGAAGTGGTGAACCTACAGTTTGGGTATCGGCAGTGTCAAAGGTTGTCAAGAACGTCGTTCTGTTGCGCTCCGTAAACAGTCAGTTTTGACCGTGAAATTTGTATAAATGAACGCCCCAAGGAAAGGGGTGGTATCACTGACGCTCTTTATGCCACCTCCTGAGGTCTTTTCGTGTCGATTGTGAGTGATGATGAGGCTGGAATGTTTCCCTCTGCCAACCCTACGAAAATCGAGCATCGCGTTTCCGGACAACATGGTTGTGAAGAGAAGCAGTGATCAGTATGATTAATCAATAATTCATGAACAGTCTTAGTCACATTTATTATTGTTATAATACCGCCAACCGGTTTCATCCCGACGTAGGGGTCATCTTCTGGGTGTTTACACCATTAGTCGACTGCTGGTGGTGTCACTCCTGTCTACACAACGGCAGCCGTTATGTAGACAGGAGTCACTTTTGTCCAACTCCTAAATCACTGAAGAATTTTTTTAGTAAAACTGTCTTATGTGTACGTATTATTTATCGTATCAATTAATTTGAGTATTACATAAAATCTTACATCTGTACATCCTCAGTGCTGTAATGTGACAAATGCTAGTCAAATAAGTGTTGTAAACTGATTTCCTCTTGGATGATGCTTGTTGACAATACCCCAAGAATTATCACACGCAAATCAGTGCAGTGTAAGTTTGCAAGTTTTGAGCCAAGTATTATTACCAGTCAGATGGAAATATGTATAAGGTTTTTTTGACATATTCCACGTCCATGAACGCCATTTGATTTGGGATCTGTGAAAGCTACATTAGTAATCACTTTTGCTAGTAAATATATGTTGTGTATCCTCGTTTTATGACATATACTCCATCATTGAGGATCTCCTCACTATGGATCTGTGAAAGAAAAAAATTCATCTAACGTATCTAATTTTTTTAAAAAGGATGCTGACAACAGACTTACTCGAATTTACTCTATTGTGAAGTTTTTCATCAACAATCAATCACAGTTCGAAAACAACAGTAACATTCATAAATACACTACTAGAAGAAGAAATTATTTACGTCAAATGCATTTTTCCTGATGCTCTCGGAGATATTTGCAACTTCATTTTTGTAATGTGTAACAAGAGTTAGGTCAAATAAATACCGCTCAACACGCCACCCCTGCGACGCCAAGTGTCCACAGAAAGCATCGGTTTGCTTCCCATTACAATCAAAGTCAGTTTTAAAGCGGAATTTCAGCTGCCGATTCGATAGTTCAAATATTCAAATGTATGTGAAATCTTATGGGATTTAACTGCTAAAGTCATCAGTCCCTAAGCTTACACACTACTTAACCTAAGTTATCCTAAGGAGAAACACACACATGCCCGAGGGAGGACTCGAACCTCCGCCGGGACTAGCCGCACAGTCCATGACTACAGCGCCTTAGACCGCTCGGCTAATTCCGCGCGGCTGTTCGATAGAACGGCCCGAATTTAATATAGTGAAGTATTCGTTTTATCGATATGTATTAACAACGACATTAAAACACGAAGAATAACCAGCACTCCAGCAGAAAATGAGTAGCGCTGCTGCATGGCAGAACCAGACAGTGTGGGGCAGTGCTACTCAAGCGCTGCTGTGGTATTGGCTACTCTTCATGTTTTACTGCCCCTGGTAATACTCCTACGGATCACTTACACGAATGTCGTGCTACACTAAATTGGGACGCTCTTTCGAACAGGCACATAAGATTCCGATTTAATATTAATTAATTAATTTATTTATTTATTTATTTATTTGCAATAGGAAACAAACCGACGCTTTCCGTCGACGCTGGGCGTTCCATAGAAGACATGAGGAGCAGTATTTATTTGGAATAACTCCAGCTGCACAGTACAAAAACGAAATTGTAAATATCTGCCGAAACACCAGAAGAAATGCGCCTTACTCTTAGGATGGACGCCCTGCATTTATATGCCAACAAAAAACCTTAAAATCCTTTCAACATCATTGAGAAAGAATCCCCGAAAACAAAAGAGATGGAGATGCCCAATAAAAGAGCTCGGTTAATATCAAATTGATCATATTGCCATCTCTTATTCTCTACAGAAGGAAGTTCATGACATACAAGTCCGTAGAGGTGCAAACATAGATTCAGACAACTATCTATCACAGATATAAATGAAATTTACCCCGAAGAGAGTTCACCACAAGAAAGTGCACAAGCACAAATCTGACACTAGAAGAATCAAAGAAGCTAAGCTTGGAGAAGAACTGGAAAAAGTACAGGCAGATAGTTCGGAAAAATTTCACAGTAAAATAATCCAGAAGGCTAAAGATTTAGTTCCCCTGAAGAAATCACAAAACATCCATGGTGGGATACAGAGTGTGATAAAGCTTTGGAAAAACGAAAAAAGGCTTTTCTTAACCACAACAGAAAGAAGACACCGGAAAATCTTCAATACTTTAATGAAACTAGGACAAGTGGCGAAAATCATTAGAGAGACTAATAGAAAATACCTAAAAAAACCAACTAAACTTATCTGAAGAAAACTTCCGCAACTACAGTACACGAGATTTTTACAGAACTTTTGCGGAAAAAATTCGCAGATCCTCCCCACAATATTTCTGTTTCAGGAAATCTGACGGAAAACTTGCACTCACTAACCAGGAAAACTGTAAGGAACTGGCACATTATTCTTCAACACTTCTTAATATTTCGGAACCACCTTCGAGATTCCTTAAAGAAAGACCTGTTACACACGCCCTGAATCATCCCCACCAACATCCCCACCAACACAACAAGAAATTCACAAACACATTATTAAATGAAAAACCAATAGAACATCTGGTGAAGATGGGATTATTGCTGAGCTACTGAAAACTCTAGGACCAAATTCTCTCAGAGAGATAACCCAGATCATTGTTGATATTTGGGAGACAGAAAAATTACCCCAGGAGTGGAAATCTGCCCTTATTCATACATCACGTAAAAAAGGAGACAAATCTGATGTAAATAATTATCGAGGCATATCCCTACTTCAGGTCGCATACAAAGTTCTATCAGCCTGTCTTCTTCAGAGAGCACAAGAGCAACTGGAAAACAAAATTGATGAATACCAAGGTGCCTTTCGCCCCAGTATGTCCTGCACAGAACACATTTTAAACCTAAATACCGTGCTAAAATACAAAGTAGTCAGAAACTGTCCAATAATTGGCACATTTGTTGACTTTAAAAAGGCGTACAGCTCAGTTGACCGACAAGCACTTGAAGAACAAGGATTAGACGCAGAAACACTCACCCTCAACAAAGAAAACATTGACCGATACTACCTCCAAGGTGAAACTCATGGGTGAAATATCCGAGCCCTTCCTGATCAAAACTGGCGTCCGACAAGGTGATGGTCTGCGTCCTCTCCTATTCAACCTCGTGCTGAACAAGGTCATCCGCGAATGAGAAAAGGAATTGAAGGATGAAATAAGAATAAGACGAGTTAGCCTTACTAGCGGATGATGAGATAACAGCAATCGAACAGTATGAAATTCTTAAAGAATGTACAGAGAAAGTTGGTCTGCAAATATCTTTCCTAAAACCTGAGCTCATCACCACTAAAACTTACACCCAAAACGTGGCTACAAAATACGGTCATATCAATAGAGTTCCATATTTTAAATACATAGGTGAAGTCCTTGAACCTACGGTGTAAGAGAAAATAGCACAAAACACTCGCCTCCAAAAACTGAAGAGAGCCTATGGAAGAACCTATGAGATGTACAATAAAAATGTTTGTCCAAAAAAACTAAAATTAGGCGCTATAATACAGTATTCAAACATGTAGATCTGTATGGCAGTGAAACCCTGACAGTCCTCATAAAAGGTAACCTAGAAAACTTATTAAAGGAAGAACGTAAAATTATTAGAAATATATTACCGCCATAGAAAACAGAAGAGGACTATAGAATACAATTTCCTCAGACAACTGAGAAATTGTCCAACCTTGCAGCAAAAATTAGAAAAATGCGATGAAAATTTCATGGGCGCGTCTTTAGGCATCCCAAAACAAGACTTAAGCACAAAATTCTTAAATACATAGAAGAAATTTAAACTACACACTGGATACAAGAGGTCAAAAAGGACCTACAAAAAGCTCAGTTAAATTATTCAGATATTTTGGACAGAAAGGTATTTAAGCAGAAAGTTGACAGATGGGAAGTCAAGTCAGAGAACGAAGCTCCGACGAAAGCAGGAACAAAATGGTCAGAGGAAAAGAAGAGAGCCCACGCAGAGAAAATGAGAGCAGTGTGGAAAGAGAGGAAAAAGAATCAAGAAGCGTTGCGTGATCCAACAGGGTCTAATCGCACATCGCACATATTTTTTCACTTAAGACAGTGTTTGAATTTTAATGTTACATGATTGTTCGATTTTTTCTAGTTTCCTTTTCCTTTTTCTCCTTTGAAAATCTTTTCATTCTTTGACTGTTTTACTGTTTCCTTTGTTTTGTTCATATTTTCCCTCTTTTCTTCCTTAGTTTTGCTTCAAATTTCGTGTTCATAATTTTGTTTCTGAATTTGTCTCTTTCATTCCCCATTTTATAATCGTTCCTATTGGTTTATGTATTCTTCAGTTTCTTGGAGACAGTTGGTTTTTTGATTGAGCAAAAATGCTCTTTGTGAGTCTGTTGTTGTTTCTATATATGTGTTCGTAGAATGTTAGTCAGTGTTTTCTGATCATCCCTATCGATCTGTCTGTTCGTATAATTCTTTGGTTGGGCCCTTCATTCATATGCCATCTCTGCGTATCGCCCCAAAAAATTTCTGAGGATTTTTCGTTCTTTTTTTTTTTTTTTTGTCTCTGTGGTGCCAGATGCTGTGATTGTGGTCGTTTGTAATTCGTATTGTGCGTCTGGAAATACAACTGTACTGTACTGCCTGAGTTTTGCCTGTTTTGGAATGTTTCCTTTAGTGTAGTGTGTCCACTTTCTGAAGTTTTTCGGTTCTTCTTTGTTGGGTGCCTTGTTTGAGCCTTTCCACTCTTTTAACCTTTCAGTATTTTGAGTGCAGGGATTGTGTGTTGTTCTTTCTTTGTATTTACTGGATTTTATCATGCGATATCTGTAGAACTGTTTTGACAGAGACTTCATGTAAACATTCCAGTGCTTGTTGTCTGTTGTTGCAAAGTATTGCAAGGTCATCTGCAAATGCCAGGCATTTTACAACTGCTTTGTTTGCTTGTGTTTTACCTAACAATTCCTTTTACTTTTTCTTCCAATTGTTTGATGATGCTGTCGAAGACCATGTTGAATAAAGCGGCGAGAACCCATCTCTTTGACTGATCTCTATATGTATCTCGAATGATTGAGATTTCTTCCATAAATTTTATTTTGGATGTTGTGTCTGTGAGTCCCTTATTTTTTGTGTATGTTCGACGTTCTTCTAGTATGTGAAAGAGAGTCTGTCCGTCTGTGGATTCTAGTCCTCTTAAAGTCTGGTTACCTTCAGAAGATTTTGCAGGTTCCAAATCTGATAAATACCTGATCTTCCTTTTCTGAACCTGCTCACCTCTCTTTTTATCACCTTGTGGTTCTAGTCTCTTAAGTAATACGTTGGAGAGAATTTAGTATGACACCGGTAGTGAGAGACATCCGTAATTATTAGGGTTTGTCTTGTCACCCTTCTTGTACGATAGGAGGATCAACGCAAATTTCCATTCCTATGGAATTTTCTCTGTCATCGATATTTCTATGAGAATTTTATGAATTTTGTTTGGTCTTTGAGTTTTCAGTTATGGACTCTGGATTTTTCGCTTGAGGCAAATACTGTGCTGCTTGTGATCCGTCTGTAATGGGGGAAGTTAAACTCTAATCTTCCGTCCTTCCATTCGTTTTATCCCCGTCCTTATAGAGAACTTAAACTTTGTCGTCATAGTGTAAAACGATTTTGAAATACATCTTGAAAAACTTTTCCTTTTTTCGCTATATTTTTGGTAGTTAAAAACTATTTATGTTACTTAAATACTGTTTTAGCGGAAGATATTCTTACTATAGCCGACGTATTCATCTTGAAAGTTTCAGCAACTGCATTGATATTTAAGATAATTGTCATTTATTGTTTCGTCTCAGTTGCACATTTTTAATTAAATTACATGTTTCGATCACTCAGGATCAACAGCATATCTAAAAAAAGTAAAAATAAATACCTAGCATCTAATATTTCACAGTAATAGGAAAGAAGGGAACTGTACATAAATGAAGAATTCACCTAAATAGCTGCGTCAGCAATCTGTCTTGACTACTCAGAACCACTTATCAGATTACTGTATTTTGCAAGTGAAGGCAATGTTTTAAATCGATGGGGGTAGGGGGTGGGGATTGGAGGGAAATGAAGTGGAACTGAGTGGGGAAAGGGATTGGTGGGGATGTCACGAGTCTAACAAAGGGGAGCGTGCTAAAATTATAGACTGTACATCGATATAAAAACTCTAGTTAAAATACTATTAGTGTAGAAGAGCAGGAATGTAAAATGTAAACGGGATAAATCAGTATAATCATGAAGTTGAGGAAGCAGGATTGAGAGTTGGTAAAGAAGGCAAGGGGGGGAGAGAAAGTGGGAGGTATGCTACGAGTTTAACAAGAAAGGGTCTTATACTAAAACTGTAAGAAGTCAGTTACGTAAAAATCCAAATATCAGAACGGATGTGTAAAATTGTAAAAGGGGACAAAATGGTAAACTGTAAAAGTGGAAATAAAGTAGCGAAAACTGAATCAGTATTTTAAGATACTCAAAGTGTGAAACTCTGAAAACTCAAAACCGTAAGGTTCTACACTGTTAGTATTTTAACGACAATTTTTACATAATTACATGTTCTATGATTTTTGCACGATTCCTCTTCTTAAACTCGTGACATCGCATCGTCACCTTTCCCATCTCCCAGTCATTCCCACTCAATTACTCCCCCACCCCCCACCCCCAAACATACACACACAGCTCCCTTACCTCCAAAGTAATAACACGGTGCTCTGATATGTGGTTCTGAACAGACAAGACGGGATGCTGACTCAAGTACTTAAATAAATTCTAAATTTATGTACAATTGTCTTCCTTTGTTCTTCCTGTAAAATATTATATGGAACATATTTAGTTTTACTTTGTTTTAGATCTGAAGATGATCCAGAGTGATCGAAACATGTAATCTAATTAAAAATGTGCAATTGAGACACAACACTATAAGAGAATTATCTCAAAGAAGACTTTCTTGCCACAATGGCATCGCAGTATCTACTGACGCCCATAAAAAAGGTCCGACATTGACTTTATTCCTTCTTTACAAGCGACGTCAGCGCAGTAACTTGAACTAAAAACTGTAAACAACAGATGCGCATTCGATCAGTCAGTTGTAAGCAGGCAGTGCTAAGTACTGGGCGTGCGACGGTAGTGTGTCAACGTTGTTGTGTCACGAATCGCAATCGAGCAACGTCTCTAAATCAAGTGTTCAAGAAATTCTACAGGACGTTTGGAAAAAGAAAGAAATGTGTGCTATGTTTGTCCCGCACCACTTGACTCTCGAACAGAAACAACGACGTGTGGACGTGACTTGACCGAATAGCAAAACGCGGACAATTCCTTTGTAATAAAAATCATCAAGGGTGACGAGACCTGATGTTGTGAGTAGGAACCTGCCACAAAACGACACAGCGCAGAAATTCACATGAAGGTTCAACGTTTTGACGACATAATCGATATCCAAGTCAAAGTAACGCTCAAGTTGAACAACAAACCAAAGAAGAACCTTTTGACAGTTTCACATGGTTGTTTGGACGTTCTGTCCGTTGTACTCAAGTGGGAGGGAGACAATGTAGAACACCCGAATGATGATTAACTTTTCTCTGTTTTATTTATTAATCCAGTCTCGAAATTTTTTGGACTGACAGGATGTAGTGGAGAATTCTATGTAGCGAGAATATGTACCGAGCATGACGAACACTGTTTATTTTCATTTAACGCTAAGACCGAAACTTTTACATCACACTCTTTGCCTTGGTGCTACACATTTAGCTATGAGTGACGGCAGTATTGCTGCTGTTACATGTACCAACCGAAATACGTAAATGAAAGGAAAGTTATGTTTGTTTGTTTTGTTTTGTTTTAGAGCGCAAAAACAACTGGAGTCATACACACACCCACGTTAAAACTGTGAAACACGAAGACAAAGAGACGAGTTAACAACGACTATACATCCATCCCAATCGTGGAAAATAAGACAGCTAAAAATAGGGGCGTGGAGTAAGGTCTATAAAACACGCCATACAGAGACGGAGGTCCAGAACTAAGAATTAGATGGTCTTCGACATATTGCTACGACGGATAAAAAGTAAAACGCGGTTGACACCCCGTGCGCCGTTCGCTAAAACGCAAACGTGAACGTTAACGTAAACGGTTAAAAAAAGTGCAATCCGTCAGGAAATGGCGGACAGTTAAAAGTCTGGCGCAATGTGCACAACGTGGTTGAGGTGCGGCAATTAACAAATGGCGATGGCAAAAACGGCAGTGCCCAATAGGCAGCCTAGTTAAAATGACCTCGTAGTGGAGGGAGGGTCGAAAGGAGGTCGTCCAAGCCAATGGGACAGACTTCATAACCGGGAGCATATTCCTATGAAGGGAGAACCAGTGGCATAAAGGTTTAATTAGTGTTGAACAACCCGCAGCAGTATAACTAATAAACAGAAAGACGCTGAAGAATCTCAGGGTCCAATTACGTTTATTACAAAGGTATGAGGAGCTTTATATCTTCAAAAATGTCGTGACACAGTTGAATAAAGAGTATAATGTCACAGGGCCCTTTTGATATTCTGTAGACTGATTTATTTAAAAGTTTACTACAACGGAAACTATTTCGAAATTCTTTATACCCATTTCTTTAGACTCCAACAACTACTGCACGTTCGAATCAAGGTGAAAAAAATATGATCAGTGGCAGCTGTTCTTTGACACAAAGGTTTAGCGACTAAATCATTATATTGCGCACTAGAAGCAAACAAAACAAAAGAAAATGATTTAACTTCCAGTGAACAGGTACTATAGCAACATTCCTACAACAAAATGCACACAAAACAATCACCTGGGTTTTGTAGATAACAAATTTCATTTTGGAGATAGCAAATTAATTGCAGCTAATAATGAAAACCTTACAGGGTAATTAAAATGATTGAAGCAATTTCACAGCTCTACAATAACTTTATTATTTGAGATATTTTCACAATGCTTTGCACACACATACAAAAACTCAAAAAGTTTTTTTAGGCATTCACAAATGTTCGATATGTGCCCCTTAAGTGATTCGGCAGACATCAAGCCGATAATCAAGTTCCTCCCACACTCAGCGCAGCATGTCCCCATCAATGAGTTCGAAAGCATCGTTGATGCGAGCTCGCAGTTCTGGCACGTTTCTTGGTAGAGGAGGTTTAAACACTAAATCTTTCACATAACCCCACAGAAAGAAATCGCGTTGGGGGTTAAGTCGGGAGAGCGTGGAGGCCATGACATGAATTGCTGATCATGGTCTCCACCTCGACCGATCCATCGGTTTTCCAATCTCCTGTTTAAGAAATGCCGAACATCATGATGGAAGTGCGGTGAAGCACCATCTTGTTGAAAGATGAAGTCGGCGCTGTCGGTCTCCAGTTGTGGCATGAGCCAATTTTCCAGCATGTCCAGATACACGTGTCCTGTAACGTTTTTTGCGCAGAAGAAAAAGGGGCCGTAAACTTTAAACGTGAGATTGCACAAAACATGTTAACTTTCGGTGAATTGCGAATTTGCTGCACGAATGCGTGAGGATTCTCTACCGCCCAGATTCGCACATTGTGTCTGTTCACTTCACCATTAAGAAAAAATGTTGTTTCATCACTGAAAACAAGTTACGCACTGAACGCATCCTCTTCCATGAGCTGTTGCAACCGCGCCGAAAATTCAAAGCGTTTGACTTTGTCATCGGGTGTCAGGGCTTGTAGCAATTGTAAACGGTAAGGCCTCTGCTTTAGTCTTTTCCGTATGATTTTCCAAACCGTCGGCTGTGGTACGTTTAGCTCCCTGCTTGCTTTATTCGTCGACTTCCGCAGGCTACGCGTGAAACTTGCCCGCACGCGTTCAACCGTTTCTTCGCTCACTGCAGGCCGACCCGTTGATTTCCCCTTACAGAGGCATCCAGAAGCTTTAAACTGCGCATACCATCGCCGAATGGAGTTAGCAGTTGGTGGATCTTTGTTGAACTTCGTCCTGAAGTGTCTTTGCACTATTATGACTGACTGATGTGAGTGCATTTCAAGCACGACATACGCCTTCTCGGCTCCTGTCGCCATTTTGTCTCACTGCGCTCTCGAGCGCTCTGGCGCCAGAAACCTGAAGTGCGGCTTCAGCCGAACAAAACTTTATGAGTTTTTCTACGTATCTGTAGCGTGTCGTGACCATATGTCAATGAATGGAGCTACAGTGAATTTATGAAATCGCTTCAATCATTTGTAATAGCCCTGTATTTTTCCCTCTTTATCTCGCTCTCTCGGTCTCCTATGTTTCTGCCTCTTTCATATGGTTCAAATGGCTCTGAGCACTATGGGACTTAACTTATGAGGTCATCAGTGCCCTAGAAAGTAAAACTACTTAAACGTAACTAACCTAAGGGCATCACACACATCCATACTCGAGGCAGGATTCGACCCTGCGACCGTAGCGGTCGCGCGGTTCCAGACTGTAGCGCCTAGAACCGCTCGGCCACTCCGGCCGGCTCCTCTTTTATACTTGGGTCGCTTTGAGAGACTGTTACTTAAGTGTGGATTTCGTTTGTCACCTGATCAACATTTTTTTACAAATTTCTGTGCTCCGTTGTTTCTGCTGTGTTGAGATCCAACTTCCATCCGTCCGTGCACAGGGAAGACGTTGTAGAGGTTCGCAATACGTTCCCTTCGTTTTTGTTTCAATAAGGTAGCAAAATTATGAAGAAAACTTTTTCACACCCCGTATATAACATGACTAACTCGTGTAGTCTCTTCAGTGTGGCTAGCACAAAGAGCGGCAACCATGACAACAGCAATATTGAAATACGTTTCTCTGAGAAAGTTTACTTCCTGTTTTCACACACAGTTTCAGTTAGTGACACAGAAGGTGACTGCTTACGTAGTACAGATCATACACGCAGTAGACTCCTATGTTGTGCTGTTTGTTTTGTCCATGTGGATAAACAAAATCAAATTTTCGATTTCTGGACAAAACACCTGTTGGTACTGATTAGGCAGCAACCAGATGTTACAGTGATCTGATGTCTGTACGTTTGGTTGCTATAAGGCTTGATGTATCAACCCATATTAGAAGGAATTGTATCTCTGTTGAACCCGATGTTGTTGATTATATGTGGCTGAGGGTATTTATTACTAATATTATGCTCTCCCTGCCCTAAACCATTCATTTGGGAAGCAACCAAAACTAACTGTCTGCATGTCTCTGCGTGTACAATATAATCTTTTCTGTCTTGTTTTCATGACCATTGCAAGTGGTATACGATGAACGCAGCAGAAGGGTTTAACCTCCAGTCGAGAACGTGGTGTTTACAGACGGAACAACTTGCATTTGACAAGGACAGCAGAGGAAATTCTTCTCCCGCTTGCAATACCAGTTCTCTAATTTTATTCAGCAGGTATTCCACAGACCTGTGTACATTGAGAACATATGATAAAAGATTGCAAATGTCCTCTTAACAAACAAAGTAAAACTTGGATTCTGTGTATCCAACAAATTACAGCAGAATCTAATTAAAACGCAAAGTATTGTTATTATCCATTACGATTCTAGAATATACTGGGTGACCAAAAAGTCGGTATAAATTTGAAAACTGAATAAATCACGGAATAATGTAAATAGAGAGGTACAAATTGACACTCACGCTTGGAATGACATGGGGTTTTATTAGAACCAAAAAAATACAAAAGTTCAGAAAATGTCCGACAGATAGCGCTTCATCTGATCAGAACAGCAATAATTAGCATAACAAAGTAAGACAAAGCAAAGATGATGTTCTTTATAGGAAATGCTCAATATGTCCACCATCATTCCTCAACAATAGCTGTAGTCGAGGAATAATGTTGTGAACAGCACTGTAAAGCATGTCCGGAGTTATGGTGAGGCATTGGCGTCGGATGTTGTCTTTCAGCATCCCTAGAGACGTCGATACCCTTGCGACTTCAGGTAACCCCAAAGCCAATAACCGCACGGACTGAGGTCTAGGGACCTGGGAGGCCAAGCATGACGAAAGTGGCGGCTGAGCACACGATCATTACCAAACGACCCCATCTGTCGGACATTTTGTGAACTTTTTGTTGTTGTTTGGTTCTAATAAAGCCCCATGTCATTCCAAGCATGTGTGTCAATTTTTACCTCTCTATCTACATTATTCCGTGGTTTATTATGTTTTCAAATGTATACCGACTTTTTGATCACCCAGTGCATAAAATAACACGTCACAAATGATCCGCGTTCTACCTAGGACGACCAGGTCGGTATTTCCAGACCATGATCACAGAGCTCTTTACAGACTATAAACAGAACAAGCATAAAATATCTTCAATAGCCATACCAGTACTCAACATATGACATCCATTTGGAACTACTGAACGAAATGTCAAAGTACTCCAACGACCAACTAAAGGTAGTAAAATGAATCTCTTGGGAGAACTGAAAACATATTTTTGTTACTAAACATTTAAAGGTAAAATACTGAATCGACAAGTCGAAAATAAATCAGTGATTTTTTCAGATCCTTCGACAATATTCTTCACTAAGCAAAATAGATAGGGATACATGGAATTAAGTAGACTTATAGTTAATATATAAGTCAATAATGATTTTAGATGATACATGAAAAATGCTCTATGTAATAAAGAATATCAAATATTATCTATGAATGACCTTTAACATCTTATCTCTGTTGACAATATCTATCAAACATTTTTGACTGTTTGTTTATGTATGTTTCTGTTTTAAACATTGTTGTGGACTGTGAACTATGTAAATGGTGTATAATATATGCGAGTTTCTACATAGCAGCACGACAAGGAATCTGTTAGTAAAAGTTACTTCCGAATTCGCCATTACCTGTAGGGAAAGATACATCAAGACGTACAAAATTGTGCGTATTTACATTAGTGCGAAGTTACTGGAATAATGTAACAATTTACACATCACAAACATCGTGTCTAAAAATGTTCCAGTACGCTAAAAACGCTTTTGATAATTGACAATGTTTACTGAAACTGGTGATGTAGAGAATAAATAAAGAAAAATCGTGAAAGTCAGAGGCAAATGTTATTTCATAACAAACAAACCGTTGTTTTTTACGGTTTCAGACTTCCAACAACCATTTAATAACGGATGAGATAAAATAAAAATATTTAAGCGGCATGACATTGAGATGGGGTTACATTTCACGGCGTCAAACAGAAATACTAACTAGTTTCAAATTTCCTTACAGCGATACAGAGATGAGATTTCCCTGTAGTCGGCAAAATCATCAGAGGGAATGAACGAACGATACTTGCGCTATATACTGGATGTTTCAGGACGACGTTTTAAGAATTTGTGCACAGGTTCTTTACACAAAAACAAGAAAAAAAGTCCGGTAAACATTTGTTCTAAAATGCTTACCTTAAGATCTACGAGCACTTTTTCATCTTCCCTACTGTGAAAAACGTAGCCTCTACTCAACAGTTGCACATATCTCTTAGGGTATTCATTTTAGACCCCACGTTTACTGGACTTTTTTTCTTGTTTTTGTCCATACTATCGCCTCCCAAAATACGGAAAGCAAAGAGCTTTCCGTAGAAGAGATGTACTTCACAGTACCGAGGATGAACAACTGCTCATAGCTCTTAAGGTATGCATTTCAAAGTCCATGTTTACGGAAAAATTTTTATGTTGTAGGAAACCTGTTCCCAAATGTTTAAAACGTCGTTTTGAAAGATACTGTATACTGAAAACGTTAGTGAACCATTAGCACTTCCTTGAGGCAAACACTGTGTTCGTACGTTTCTGTTGAATATTTATCAGCCGGTATAACGTACTGGAGTATCAGTCAAAAATACTCAAAACCAACCGAGAACATATTTCGCGTTATCGTATCAACGCTGTCAGTCGGCTTATTCGAATGCCTAACGGAAATCTAGGAGGAACGAATCAACCTGTTTGTTTGTATCTGTTGTTTGTAACATATCGTGGGTGAAAGTAGGAAACTGTGTTTCACACGACTGGTTTCGACTGGTTTCTTCTTTTTCTTTCCTTTTTTTCTCTCAAACTTGCTAATTTTTTGATATAATCCTCTTTTCGTCTGAAGTTAAAATCACGTATAACGACTTCAGTCTGCTTAGCAAAAACCTAATGAAACTTTTCCGTAGAAAAATGGAGTCGTCTGTTTTGGGAGCTGATGTCACTTGCCTA
Organism: Schistocerca cancellata; assembly: GCF_023864275.1. Taxonomy (NCBI): domain Eukaryota; kingdom Metazoa; phylum Arthropoda; class Insecta; order Orthoptera; family Acrididae; genus Schistocerca; species Schistocerca cancellata. The sequence goes on along the minus strand of NC_064626.1, from coordinate 385,853,083 downwards.
GCGAGTGGGGCAGGTAGCTAAGAGCAACGTCGTGTCATATTCAGAACTGACCCGCAAACGAGCAACAACACGTAATACAACAAGTTTCTTCAGTGGTATCACTAATCACTGGAGGAGGGTTCGAAATCCTACTAATAAAGTTAACCTCGTTGTTTCAGCTGCAATTCTACTATCTTCTAGAACATACCACGAAAATAATATCACTCAGCAAAGGACTGATGGCCTTGTATGACTCAGCCGCTTGGCTCTTTTGTTTTTCTTTACTTGTGCTCTTCTTATTTCTGTTTTGCTTATTTTCATGATTTTGGGCTTGTTACTACATTTCACATATATCACACACATTCAATATAAACGTGGACCAGCTTGGTTAATTGTTGATGTACCTGTGCCTTTACCAGCTCAGTCGGTGAATACCCCATTTATCTAAACATATCAAGTCGCTAACTCTTCTATTTATCTGACGTCAGTCCCTATATGACCAGTTCGGCTGTTAAATAAAATCCATCAAATCCATCTTATGTGGTAAATGTGGATTGTTGGTTGTCGGTCAAAGAAGTTGCATGCAGCACCTTGCATTGATTTTTTTCTTTTCTTAATCGTCACTGAGTATGTAATATGGTATGGACCTTAAAAGTGATATGTGGAGACAATAGAAAAATAAATGTAGAACTGATGGTAAATGCGAATTTTCAACAAAATTTTGAAGTCTTCTTTGAATACTTCTAACGTGATTTCACACTTGTAGCTTCAGTTGTTAAAAGAGGCAGAGGTTAATCAAAAGCGTAAATCAAAAAGCATTCGCAGTAAGTGTGCTGGATGCTTACAGACTAGAACCAATACTGTGCCCTCGCAAGGCACTAAAATGATTGATAATTTGAATATTTTTTTGTGTACATCCAGCATGTGCGAAGTTCCATTCATATTTAGCCCACAATGCTGTACCTCTCAATATTATAAAAATATATATAAAAATATTTTTTTACTAGAGACAAGGCAAATAGCTTTTTGGTACGTCCTCAATTCTTTTAAGGTTGAGCCTCTTTCTGAAGTGACAATTTTTTTACTGGAATTTAAACTACCACCACTTTTAAACATCAAGCCCTTAATCCAATGTTGTACTAGGTAATGCGTACAATTTGGCTAATAGTGCTTATACTTATAATTTCCATATACTGTTTTCATTTTGGAGGACCTATTATCTCTTTGTGACTTGTATTAATAGAGGCTGAGTCCAAATAACCAGCTCTACATTTTTTAAATTTAAAAACAACAGGTACCGTAATATTATTTATGGATTCCTCCGTCACTTCATGGTAGAACACTTCCATATGTAAGGTTGGATAACAAGTAAACTGTTTTTGTTCTGCTGATTATTGATAATTTCTAACTATTTTTCGGCTTATTGTGCCATATGCAGTAAATAACTGACTAGCATGCGGAAGGGACACTGAGAACGAGGGTCCCTTGCGGACGCTACACAGTCGTTTCCTGAAGATGGGTCAGTAAGCCAAAAACTAAATAAAAAGAACCAAAAACTGTTTATTTGTTATTCAACCTTGAATATGGTAATAGATTCGTTTATTAAAAACTCCGGAGCAAACGTTTGTAAATCGGCAATGACAGAATCTCGTGCCCGGCCAGTGTGGCCGAGCGGTTCTAGGCGCCACAGTCTGGAACCGCGCGACCGCTACGGTCGCAGGTTCGAATCCTGCCTTGGGCATGGATGTGTGTGATGTCCTTAGGTTGGTTAGGTTTACGTAGTTCTACGTTCTAGGGGGCTGATGACCTTAGAAGTTAAGCCCCATAGTGCTCAGAGCCATTTGAACAGAAATTTCGTGCGCCAAATAAAAAAATAAAAGTTCTTGTTTCAAAGATAATAACTTTTTCCTAATAAGAATCTTTCTAAGTTCTTCACGTGTCGTATACTATGACAGATCATAAATATCGACATATTGCCAGAATTGATATCATTTATCGGAATGTCGATATATTGATACTGCAGAAGATTTTGCCATGTCTATATACGATGTGCCGTAAGGCATCAAGTAATTTGATAGTAAAACGAAGAGTGAAAGCTAAAATTGTAGACGGAGCCCAAGGCTTCATAATACTACCAAGAACAAGGGGTTGTACGCTGCAGTAGCTATGCGGAGGTTATCAGGCTTGCACAGTATAGAGAGCTACAACAAAGCAGTTTTCGGACTGAACACCATAAAAGCAACAATAAGGTACGTCATGGCAGTAGCGCACCACGTCACAGCGAACATTGACGTTCTGACTGTTCTGAACATATCCGTAGTTGTTACAGAATAAGGGAGGCAATGAAAAATGACATCTGCAGATAAATCAGAAAACAAGTTCTGGAAACTAGGTGTCCATACCGCAAGGTCGACAATACTCCGTCCAGCCCCCGTATGGAGCTCGATCCACGTTGCCAGCGCCGGCTGCCGCTGCTGGCGGTTCTCCGTAATGAAGCCTGGTGTGAAGGCCAATTGGGCGGCTCATTTCTTTCCGCCCGCCGTTTATAAACAAAATTCAGTTTTCATTTTGAAAGGTTGTGTTTGCATAACCCGCCAACCGATTCCGGCGACTTGTCCATAATTTAATTGCAATTTTTTTCCGGCAGCCGCGCGCTCTCTTTCACGCATTTAGCGAAACTAAATTGTTCGAGAGAAATATTTACACACAAGTGCTGCTTCAGGAAGTTGATACATTCGCGAGCGGTGCTTTTTTCCCTTTTTTACCCTCCTGGCTGGCGTTTCGGCCTCACCGCCGCTTTTCCCGTGCGCCATTGTCCAATCAAATTACCGGAGGCGTGCGGGTACACACACACACACACACACACACACACGCAGACACACACACACGTTCCCGCGCACTCATACGGCCGCTCGCGTGCAAGCACTCTCTCGGGCAGAGCAAACACGCGTGTTCAATAAAAACTTTGTGCGTTAGCGAGCCCGGTCACTTTGCGTGGCCGCCAAGTCCGCGTTTAAGCTCTCTCTCTCTCGCGTTCTCTACATCTCTCGCTCTCTCTCTTTCCCCGTTGCTTCTTTTTTTGCTGCACCAGTCCCTGTCGCCGTAATTTTTCAAATTGCTAAGCACACTGAACGTCGGAAAGGCGACGGAGATTTGCACACAACGTCCACTCCACAGCCATTAACTGAACGCCCGTGCTAGGAGGCTGTGGTCGCTAATGAAGATTACCACTCTGCCACCAGCTCCGTAGGAAAATGTTCCTTCTCTCATTACTTCCGACACGCGTCCCGTAAACCACTGGCTTGAGCTAATAGCTCATTGACCCTTACATTGAAACATGTCGTACTGTCCTTAAGTCAGCTTCGCCTGTCAATAACATAGTAGCCTTGAGCGTTACACCATTTTGTCTCTTCTGCATTCATTAAACATTTGATCAGGATATTCTGAGTTACCCACCACCGCATGTACTCTCAATATTGAATGTGATCAGAATATCGTAATTTGTACGTTCATTACAAGAATTCTGTCTCTCCCTATGTACAATTTCGTACAGTTTACATTCGAAATCGTGACCGATGGAAGTGACGTGAGGGTACCTGGGAGGGGTCGAGCACAAATTTCTGTCAGGATATTATTATTTGCCGGCCGGAGTGGCCTTGCGGTTCTAGACGCTTCAGTCTGCAACCGCGTGACCGCTACGGTCGCAGGTTCGAATCCTGCCTCGGGCATGGATGTGTGTGATGTCCTTAGGTTAGTTACGTTTAAGTAGTTCTAAGTTCTAGGGGACTGATGACAGAAGTTAAGTCCCATAGTGCTCAGAGCCATTTGAACCGTTTTATTATTATTTTACGTTTGCTGTGGTTTCTCTGCGCCAGGTAATAGGTGTGCTGAAACAATTACTTCAAAAATGCGACGACACTTTTCTTACATGACTGTGCTGGTGGCTTGGACTTTGGAAAGCATTGTTCATTATAGCTGGCACACAGTAACATAAAATGCTGAAGAATTCAAATGTTCAAATGTGTGTGAATTCCTAAGGGACCAAACTGCTGAGGTCATCGGTCCCTAGACTTACACACTAACTTATGCGAAGAACAACAGACACTACCACGCCCGAACGAGGACTCGAACCTCCGGCGGGAGGGGCCGCGCAATCCGTGACATGGCGCCTAAACTGCGTGGCTACCCCGCGCGGCGCTGAAAAAATATTTAATGTGCCACAAACCAGCGGATTTCTAGTGCGTCTCTTTTTCTGATAAATGACTTGCTTTCTTTTCCACAGGTGACATTTAGGCACTATGATATTCTCCGCATGCTTTGTTTTCCTGTAAAGTTTTCAGTTATAATTTTGGCAAGCGCTTTTGTATACCGTAACGGCATATGAATGACACTTACATAATTAATCACAAATAAAAATTTTGTATCGGTCTGGGATTCGAAGTCACTGTTCTTCTTTCAGGTGAGCCATTTGAGAAAACTTCTGATCGGATGTCCGTGTTAGCAGCTTCGTTCGGTACACGAGTTTGCGTCACCACAAGAATCAACGTAGTGTTGAGTGCTGTTATAGAGCATCATTTAAAATTCTTGATAATTTTTATCAGTTTCCTCAGCTGAATGCCTTCTCATTTCACATATCACAAAGATCAGTTACCCTTTACGATTTCGTTACAGGAATAGCATCTTGTATTTGTCTTGCAGCATGAGATGCACTGCCGGAAAGAAAAGAATAGTATATCTGGGAAGCCAACGTCGATTTTGATCCTATGACGGTATATGCCTCCTGGGCGATAGTAGATCTACTGATAATGATTTGAAAGTCGTCCGCCAACAGATAGCGTTGTGGCGTAGCTAGCAGAGGGCCATCTGTGTTTACACTTTAATGAGGAATGCTCACAGGCAGAAGGCTCAGGGTGGTGCAAACGTGTGAAGCCAGCAAGTGGAGACGCACTTGTGCTTCCTACAACCAACTGGACTTGTTTGAAAGAGGTCGAATTGTGGGCTTCCAAGTGGCGGGATGGTACTTTCAGAGAATAGCCACACGAGTTGGACGTACTACGTCAGCTGTGCAACGACGCTGGTAACAGTTGTCACGTAAAAGTTGTCACGCACACAGACAAAGTTATGGACGTCTACGCAGCACAGACATCCGTCAGGATTGTCGTATTGTAAGGGTAGCAATGGCAGATCGTATAGCTACCACAGAACAGACAAGACGAGCACGTGGGGGATATGATGGGACGAGAAGTGATTCGTGCGACTCGACAGCCAACAACTCTTACAGCACTACGTAAACAGGTTGAGCAGGAGTGGCATGATGTGTCCCATGACAGTACTCGCCATCTTCAAGATCAACTGCATGCCTCAGTCAGCGCCTGCATTGCCGTACGTGGCGGCTACATCTCGTACTCACATTGGTGGATCAGCACGGATCGATACCTGGTACCTCAAAACCATTCATGCTATTGATCTGTAAATGTAATAATTTCATGGTCCTCCGTATGCACTGTTGTAACAATAAATTAGAGTGACCTGGAAACCTCTAAAACGGTTTACTCTTTTTCAACAGTGCGTATGAAGTAATTACCAAAAGAGTTCTTGAGGGAAAGATGACTTATAAGAAAAATGTACAACTATACCACTCTTGAGCAGATATAATGTAACGTTCCATGTGCAACGTTCTTTAAAAAAATGAAATAATAAATTTTACGATTACGTTGAATGAATGTCTGAATCGCGGAATGGATGCAGAGCTCGAATTGTCCTGTGGCGCGTTGTAACTGCAAGTGGTTCGCTTATTCTGTTTTATTGTTAGCAAAACATTACACGAAGCGATTGGACAATGCAACTCCCAATAGCAATAAAGAAATACAGTCATTGCAAAATATATTCAGCCCCTCAGGCACTGAATCACCTGGCCCTGTTCAAGACTGATAACTTTAGTCCCTGTGCACATAACACATAAATTAAAATGTCTTATCTGTAGAGCAGCAACGATGGAACGCGCTATATTCTGGTCTCTCACAAAAAAAAAAAAAAATGTAAATGATACCTACAGGCACAGCAGTGTGCAACGCTGGCACCAATATTTGAAACGCACATGAAATTCATGTGGCTGATAAACGAGAACATTTAAGAAAATCCAAATTCTTTAAAAAATATATGACCTGGATTGGGAGGCGGTACTGATTATGGTGAATTGCTAACACTCAGTTATTTTTAGCAAAATTATATTGCAAGTTAAGTTCTGCTTTTCAAAAACATCTGACAAGTGAAGTTACATTACTCACAAATGATTCACAAACAATGAGATTTAAACTCCAAGTATTATCTAACTTCATTAATTCAACATAAATGCAGATCATCGAATTACACATAGCTGTGTTAACAAATCTTAAAAGCATTCCAAAAATGAAATATCTAACTAGCCTTTTTATCAAAACCATTTACGTACCTTCTGGGGTTACTCAAAAATTGCAGTTTATCAGCCAACTCATCTACACTAACGCACTGGCAAAAACAGAAATTATAATTCTTGAACATCTTTACCTTATTTTCATGAAGACTTCTGCTTCCATGTTCAACAATATTGACATACCTACATTAATCTAACTCTTTGTGTCTTCACACAGCACACCCTAAAAACTGCCTTCTCCATCGTCTTCCCCTCACAGACAGATACCTACAACAGAGCGCCCAGAGCTCTCTTACTACAACAAGTACAGTATCTTTGGCTCTGCGGTCGCGCACAGTCAGCGATCAGCATTATCGAGCCTGTCAGAGACATTCATCGTTTATAATACACTAGTTTCATTTTAATTTATTAATATACGTGAGGCAATACTGACCTTACGACTTATCTTAGAAGAAAGATTAAGAAAAGGCAAACCTACGTTTCTAGCATTTGTAGACTTAGAGAAAGCTTTTGACAATGTTAACTGGAATACTCTCTTTCAAATTCTGAAGGTGGCAGGGGTAAAATACAGGGAGCGAAAGGCTATTTACAATTTGTACAGAAACCAGACGGCAGTTATAAAAGTCGAGGGGCATGAAAGGGAAGCAGTGGTTTGGAAAGGAGTAAGACAGGGTTGTAGCCTCTCCCCGATGTTATTCAATCTGTATATTGAGCAAGCAGTAAAGGAAACAAAAGAAAAATTCGGAGTAGGTATTAAAATTCATGGAGAAGAAGTAAAAACTTTGAGGTTCGCCGATGACATTGTAATTCTGTCAGAGACAGCAAAGGACTTGGAAGAGCAGTTGAACGGAATGGACAGTGTCTTGAAAGGAGGATATAAGATGAACATCAACAAAAGTAAAACGAGGATAATGGAATGTAGTCAAATTAAGTCGGGTGATGCTGAGGGAATTAGATTAGGAAATGAGACACTTAAAGTAGTAAAGGAGTTTTGCTATTTAGGGAGTAAAATAACCGATGATGGTCGAAGTAGAGAGGATATAAAATGTAGACTGGCAATGGCAAGGAAAGCGTTTCTCAAGAAGAGGAATTTGTTAACATCGAGTATAGATTTAAGTGTCAGGATGTCGTTTCTGAAAGTATTTGTATGGAGTGTAGCCATGTATGGAAGTGAAACATGGACGATAACTAGTTTGGACAAGAAGAAAATAGAAGCTTTCGAAATGTGGTGCTACAGAAGAATGCTGAAGATACGGTGGGTAGATCACGTAACTAATGAGGAGGTATTGAATAGGATTGGGGAGAAGAGAAGTTTGTGGCACAACTTGACTAGAAGAAGGGATCGGTTGGTAGGACATGTTTTGAGGCATCAAGGGATCACAAATTTAGCATTGGAGGGCAGTGTGGAGAGTAAAAATCGTAGAGGGAGACCAAGAGATGAATACACTAAGCAGATTCAGAAGGATGTAGGTTGCAGTAGATACTGGGAGATGAAGAAGCTTGCACAGGATAGATTAGCATGGAGAGCTGCATCAAACCAGTCTCAGGACTGAAGACCACAACAACAACATTCTTATCTCATTCTGGTGCCACATACAAGTGTACCCTAGTATAATCCTTTCAATAGTAATAATTGGTTTGGTATCGACGTTAAAAAATTCCACAGGAATTCAACAAACAGAGGCTGCTTAATAATTGTGTCAAATTTATAGGTCCTGAATCGTCGATTTGATTCGAGATACTTTGAAAGAACAGCAGCCTAGAGAGTACTATACTTATTTTTTAATTATATAAAATCTCTATAATAGATGTGGATTGCGGAGTACCTTTCTGTGCTCCAGAGCTGTACATCATGCAAGACGAACGACTAAACTCATTTATTACGATAAAATATTAAGTCTGCATAATGAATCTGAATCGTCGCCACAAGAAGAGAATGCAGTTGTGATCTTTGTATATTATTTAACACTGGTTATGTCGATTCCATGTCCCTTCTCAAACAAAGCACCTTGTTTAAATTGTTTCCTTTCAAACTTATTTTCCGTTCATAATGTCTTCTGCGCTAAATCTGAAAATGTATTGAGCATTAAGACTGAAGTGTTAGTCGAAAGTGTTAAAAATTTTGAAATAGGAATCGATCAAATCCCAGAAACTGTCGATAACGGGACTGAAGAGTTTGTTTCTAATAAAATGATAGCATTCTTTCAAAAATGGCTCTAAGCACTATGGGACTTACCATCTGAGGTCATCAGTCCCTTAGACTTCGAACTACTTAAACCTAACTAACATAAGGACATCACACACATCCATGCCCGAGGCAGTATTCGAATCTGCGACCGTAGCAGCAGTGCGGTTCCGGACTGAAGCGCCTAGAACCGCTCGGCCACAGCGGTCGGCGATAGCATTCTTTACCATATTTTATTTCAGTGACAAAATCCTTAAGACATGCCATCCGAAGTGGTGTGAAAATAAAGATCGATCAACTCTCCACTCCTAGTTGTTAAACTAAAAGTTGTAAATCATCCAACTGAGAGATGACTCAAGTTCATGTACGCTGTCGAGTCACATTAATGTGATCGCCGACTGTGCTCGATATCAACGATCAGTAACCACTTACAGACGGGAGGTAACTGGACTATCGGTGGAGGGTCTGTACTGTGGGGCGGGGGGAGGGGGGAGGGACGCGGTAAACAGTGCAATTGACATTGTAATGCGGAAACGCAGCGATTTATCTGGCTCCAGAAAGCGCACGATCATTGGCTTTCGGGCTACGTTTCTAAATTGTTCGCGTGCCGCCGTGGTTAAAGCATACATTGGATGAAGTATACCCGTGTTGCACCACAGGCCATTGTTGACTGGAGTGAACGACAGCTGCGGAGATGTATGGGGGCGAATAGACGTGGCAGTTGTTGAGTAACTGGCAGCCCAGGTGAACCAAGGAACTACCAACAGTGTATCCTCAACGACCTTTCAGTGAGCGTTGCTGTTTTTGGCCCTCAGCAGCGGACGCCTGGTCCATACACCCATGCTGACTACTGTTCATTGGCAACGAAGACTGGATTTTGCACGCCACTATAAGCCTGTAAATTTCCGTGCCTCCAACGTAAAGAAAAATGCTTTGTTCCTTGTACCTTGTAGTTCGGGTGCCTTCATATGATTGTTCGTTGGAACTGCGGTATGGTGGAATGGCTGATGGAAGATGCGGCTGAGGTTGCTGCGCTGCTTGTAGATTCTGCTGCTGCTTCTGCTGCTGTTGTTGTTGCGTTAGCCGCATCACGGCTTGCAGCCACTGCTGGGTTTGCTAGCGCTGTAACTGAATATCACGCTTTAGAGAACCGTCTTGTGACGCAGAAGCATGCTTGGAAGGAATCTGGATTAGACGCCGCATTCAAAATAACACACTCGTTTCAGTAGCAGTGTCCGTCCTGAGGAAAAGTCCGCACGCTAATTCACTAGACATATGGAAAGAAAAAGGAAAAAATACACTACTGGCTATTAAAATTGCTACACCAAGAAGAAATGTAGATGACAAACGGGTATTTTTAGGACAAATATATTATACTAGAACTGACATGTGATTAGATTTTCACGCAATTTGGGTGCATACATCCTGAGAAATCATAACGGCCTTGATACGCCTGGGCATTGAGTGAAACAGAGCTTGGATGGCTTGTACAGTTACAGCTGCCCATGAAGCTTCGACACGATACCACAGTTCATCAAGAGTAGTGACTGGCGTATTGTGACGAGCCAGTTGCTCGGCCACCATTGACCAGACGTTTTCAATTGGTGAGAGAGCTGGAGAATGTGCTGCCCAGGGCAGCAGTCGAACATCTTCTGTTTCCAGAAAGGCCCGTACAGGACCTGCAACTTGCGGTCGTGCATTATCCTGCCGAAATGTAGGGTTTCGCAGGGATCGAATGAAGGGTAGAGCCACGGGTCGTAACACACTGAAATATAACGTCCACTGTTCAAAGTGCCGTCAGTGTGAACAAGAGGTGACCGAGACGTATAACCAATGGCACCCCATACCATCACGCCGGGTGATACGCCAGTATGCCGATGACGAATACACCCTTCCAATGTGCGTTCACCGCGATGTCGCCAAACACGGATGCTGTAAACACATCTACATCTACATCTACATTTATACTCCGCAAGCCACCCAACGGTGTGTGGCGGAGGGCACTTTACGTGCCACTGTCATTATCTCCCTTTCCTGTTCCAGTCGCGTATGGTTCGCGGGAAGAACGACTGTCTGAAAGCCTCTGTGCGCGCTCTAATCTCTCTAATTTTACATTCGTGATCTCCTCGGGAGGTATAAGTAGGGGGAAGCAATATATTCGATACCTCATCCAGAAACGCACCCTCTCGAAACCTGGCGAGCAAGCTACACCGCGATGCAGAGCGCCTCTCTTGCAGAGTCTGCCACTTGAGTTTGTTAAACATCTCCGTAACGCTATCACGGTTACCAAATAACCCTGTGACGAAACGCGCCGCTCTTCTTTGGATCTTCTCTATCTCCTCCGTCAACCCGATCTGGTACGGATCCCACACTGATGAGCAATACTCAAGTATAGGTCGAACGAGTGTTTTGTAAGCCACCTCCTTTGTTGATGGACTACATTTTCTAAGGACTCTCCCAATGAATCTCAACCTGGTACCCGCCTTACCAACAATTAATTTTATATGATCATTCCACTTCAAATCGTTCCGCACGCATACTCCCAGATATTTTACAGAAGTAACTGCTACCAGTGTTTGTTCCGCTATCATATAATCATACAATAAAGGATCCTTCTTTCTATGTATTCGCAATACATTACATTTGTCTATGTTAAGGGTCAGTTGCCACTCCCTGCACCAAGTGCCTATCCGCTGCAGATCTTCCTGCATTTCGCTACAATTTTCTAATGCTGCAACTTCTCTGTATACTACAGCATCATCCGCGAAAAGCCGCATGGAACTTCCGACACTATCTACTAGGTCATTTATATATATTGTGAAAAGCAATGGTCCCATAACACTCCCCTGTGGCACGCCAGAGGTTACTTTAACGTCTGTAGATGTCTCTCCATTGAGAACAACATGCTGTGTTCTGTTTGCTAAAAACTCTTCAATCCAGCCACACAGCTGGTCTGATATTCCGTAGGCTCTTACTTTGTTTATCAGACGACAGTGCGGAACTGTATCGAACGCCTTCCGGAAGTCAAGGAAAATGGCATCTACCTGGGAGCCTGTATCTAATATTTTCTGGGTTTCATGAACAAATAATGCGAGTTGGGTTTCACACGATCGCTGTTTCCGGAATCCATGTTGATTCCTACATAGTAGATTCTGAGTTTCCAAAAACGACATGATACTCGAGCAAAAGACATGTTCTAAAATTCTACAACAGATCGACGTCAGAGAGATAGGTCTATAGTTTTGCGCATCTGCTCGACGACCCTTCTTGAAGACTGGGACTACCTGTGCTCTTTTCCAATCATTTGGAACCTTCTGTTCCTCTAGAGACTTGCGGTACACGGCTGTTAGAAGGGGGGCAAGTTCTTTCGCGTACTCTGTGTAGAATCGAATTGGTATCCCGTCAGGTCCAGTGGACTTTCCTCTGTTGAGTGATTCCAGTTGCTTTTCTATTCCTTGGACACTTATTTCAATGTCAGCCATTTTTTCGTTGGTGCGAGGATTTAGAGAGGGAACTGCAGTGCGGTCTTCCTCTGTGAAACAGCTTTGGAAAAAGGTGTTTAGTATTTCAGCTTTACGCTTGTCATCCTCTGTTTCAATGCCATCATCATCCCAGAGTGTCTGGACATGATGTTTCGAGCCACTTACTGATTTAACGTAAGACCAGAACTTCCTAGGATTTTCTGTCAAGTCGGTACCTAGTATTTTACTTTCGAATTCACTGAACGCTTCACGCATAGCCCTCCTTACGCTAACTTTGACATCGTTTAGCTTCTGTTTGTCTGAGAGGTTTTGGCTGCGTTTAAACTTGGAGTGAAGCTCTCTTTGCTTTCGCAGTAGTTTCCTAACTTTGTTGTTGTACCACGGTGGGTTTTTCCCGTCCCTCACAGTTTTGCTCGGCACGTACCTGTCTAAAACGCATTTAACGGTTGCCTTGAACTTTTTCCATAAACACTCAACATTGTCAGTGTCGGAACAGAAATTTTCGTTTTGATCTGTTAGGTAGTCTGAAATCTGCCTTCTATTACTCTTGCTAAACAGATAAACCTTCCTCCCTTTTTTTATATTCCTATTAACTTCCATATTCAGGGATGCTGCAACGGCCTTATGATCACTGATTCCCTGTTCTGCACTTACAGAGTCGAAAAGTTCGGGTCTGTTTGTTATCAGTAGGTCCAAGATGTTATCTCCACGAGTCGGTTCTCTGTTTAATTGCTCGAGGTAATTTTCGGATAGTGCACTCAGTATAATGTCACTCGATGCTCTGTCCCTACCACCCGTCCTAAACATCTGAGTGTCCCAGTCTATATCTGGTAAATTGAAATCTCCACCTAAGACCATAACATGCTGAGAAAATTTATGTGAAATGTATTCCAAATTTTCTCTCAGTTGTTCTGCCACTAATGCTGCTGAGTCGGGGGGTCGGTAAAAGGAGCCAATTATTAACCTTGCTCGGTTGTTGAGTGTAACCTCCACCCATAATAATTCACAGGAACTATCCACTTCTACTTCACTACAGGATAAACTACTACTAACAGCGACGAACACTCCGCCACCGGTTGCATGCAATCTATCCTTTCTAAACACCGTCTGTGCCTTTGTAAAAATTTCGGCAGAATTTATCTCTGGCTTCAGCCAGCTTTCTGTACCTATAACGATTTCAGCTTCGGTGCTTTCTATCAGCGCTTGAAGTTCCGGTACTTTACCAACGCAGCTTCGACAGTTTACAATTACAATACCGATTGCTGCTTGGTCCCCGCATGTCCTGACTTTGCCCCGCACCCGTTGAGGCTGTTGCCCTTTCTGCACTTGCCCGAGGCCATCTAACCTAAAAAACCGCCCAGCCCACGCCACACAACCCCTGCTACCCGTGTAGCCGCTTGTTGCGTGTAGTGGACTCCTGACCTATCCAGCGGAACCCGAAACCCCACCACCCTATGGCGCAAGTCGAGGAATCTGCAGCCCACATGGTCGCAGAACCGTCTCAACCTCTGATTCAGACCCTCCACTCGGCTCTGTACCAAAGGTCCGCAGTCAGTCCTGTCGACGATGCTGCAGATGGTGAGCTCTGCTTTCATCCCGCTAGCGAGACTGGCAGTCTTCACCAAATCAGATAGCCGCCGGAAGCCAGAGAGGATTTCCTCCGATCCATAGCGACACACATCATTGGTGCCGACATGAGCGACCACCTGCAGATGGGTGCACCCTGTACCCTTCATGGCATCCGGAAGGACCCTTTCCACATCTGGAATGACTCCCCCCGGTATGCACACGGAGTGCACTTTGGTTTTCTTCCCCTCCCTTGCTGCCATATCCCTAAGGGGCCCCATTACGCGCCTGACGTTGGAGCTCCCAACTACCAGTAAGCCCACCCTCTGCGACTGCCCGGATCTTGCAGACTGAGGGGCAACCTCTGGAACAGGACAAGCAGCCATGTCAGGCTGAAGATCAGTATCAGCCTGAGACAGAGCCTGAAACCGGTTCGTCAGACAAACTGGAGAGGCCTTCCGTTCAGCCCTCCGGAATGTCTTTCGCCCCCTGCCACACCTTGAGACGACCTCCCACTCTACCACAGGTGAGGGATCAGCCTCAATGCGGGCAGTATCCCGGGCAACCACAGTCGTAGTCCGATCGGGGGATGCGTGGGACGAGCTGGCCGTCCCCGACAAACCCCCATCCGGACCCCCACAGTGATGCCCATTGGCAACAGCCTCAAGCTGTGTGACCGAAGCCAACACTGCCTGAAGCTGGGAGCGAAGGGATGCCAACTCAGCCTGCATCCGAACACAGCAGTTGCAGTCCCTATCCATGCTAAAAACTGTGCAAAGAACGTCTGAACTAATCTACAGAGAGCGCAAACAAAACGACACAAAATTGAAGCGGTTATTAAAATACAAATTTGCCTAGTAAATGCAGTAATGCTGCCACTTGTGCACTGCTGACACACTGCTCGGCGGCGGAAGGAGACTACGCGATTTAACACTATTCGAGTACTAAAACGTGATGCTACAACTCTCAAATACTATAATACGCCCGAAATTTATGAATTAAACAATGCAAGTACCAAAAACACGCAAAGAAATTAAGAATTAAACTATGTAACAAATGAGTGAGCTAGGAGTATACGACTTGCTGCTGCAGCTGCTTATCCAACGGCGGCAGGGAGCACACTGACTGTGACCAACCGACACTGGCCGTTCAAAACAAAAACAGTTGACAGACGACTACGCGAATTTACACTATTCAGGTACTAAAACGCGATGCTACAACTCTCAAATACTATAATACGCCCGAAATTTATGAATTAAACAATGCAAGTACCAAAAACACGCAAAGAAATTAAGAATTAAACTATGTAACAAATGAGTGAGCTAGGAGTATACGACTTGCTGCTGCAGCTGCTTATCCAACGGCGGCAGGGAGCACACTGACTGTGACCAACCGACACTGGCCGTTCAAAACAAAAACAGTTGACAGACGACTACGCGAATTTACACTATTCAGGTACTAAAACGCGATGCTACAACTCTCAAATACTATAATACGCCCGAAATTTATGAATTAAACAATGCAAGTACCAAAAACACGCAAAGAAATTAAGAATTAAACTATGTAACAAATGAGTGAGCTAGGAGTATACGACTTGCTGCTGCAGCTGCTTATCCAACGGCGGCAGGGAGCACACTGGATTCATCCGAAAAAAATGTTTTTGGCCCTCGTGCCATTCGTGCACACAGGCTCGTCGCTGAGTACACCATCGCAGTCGCTCCTGTCTGTGATGCAGCGTCAAGGGTAACCGCAGCCATGGTCTCCGAGCTGATAGTCCATGCTACTGCAAACGTCGTCGAACTGTTCGTGCAGATGGTTGTTGTCTTGCAAACATCCCCATCTGTTGACTCAGGGATCGAGACGTGGCTACACGATCCGTTACAGTCATGCGAATAAGATGCCTCTCATCTCGACAGCTAGTGATACGAGGCCGTTGGGATCCAGCACGGCCTTCCGTATGCTACGCATTTCCCCTCCTTACGCGAGACATCACAACAACGTTTCACGAGGCAACGCCGGTCAACTGCTGTTTGTGTATGAGAAATCAGTTGGAAACTTTCCTCATGTCAGCACGTTGTAGGTGTCGCCACCGGTGCCAACCTCGTGTGAATGCTCTGAGAAGCTAATCATTTGCATATCACAGCATCTTCTTCCTGTCGGTTAAATTTCGCGTCTGTAGCACGTCATCTTCGTGGTGTAGCAATTTTAATGGCCAGTAGTGTAAATAACAAGTAACGGGTGTGTGGGTGGCCAAACATAGAAATTAATCCTGTAACCTGAGATGATCCTTCCCTTTCCTCGACGATATTTATTGTATCGAACTTTTGATTCAAACACAGAAGGAGATTTTACTCCTCTCCACCCTCAACTATACAGGGTGCATAAAAATTGTGTCACGAAATTTTAACTCTGGATAGCTGATGTCAGTAGCAATCAAAATTACTAATGTTGTGTAGGCCGACAACGCACAATTTTTAAACTACGGAAACTTGGCGCCACGCGCTCCGATTGGCCGTGGGTTTGCCCTGTTGCCGTTCGTCGGTTCACACATACAAACGTCCCTCGCCCCGTTACTGCCCCAACGTGATACCCACACGTGTCTAATAGGTCTTGCTGTTTGTCTCCACTTCATGTCAGAGGCATTCACACGTGACCTTCGCTTCGGAGCACACGCACGTCACCTGCGATTTAGTCATACAGTAAGCATGGCGGCATAGTATTCGTCTGAAGAACAACGAGATATAGTTTTTGTTTATGGACTACCCGATGGTAACGCGCATGAAGCTCGACAGTTGTACGAGGAACAGTACCCAGCAAGACGCCACCCACACTCGCAAACGTGTACAGCAATTCACCGGCGACTTGGCGAAACAGGCTCGTTAGCGGGATATCATTGTGATGCTGGAAGACCTCGAACACGACGGGATGCTGCGTTTGAAGAGACTGTTCCAGAGCGCTTCGAGACAGCATCTACGACAAGTACTCGAACGGTTGGACACGACATGGGGTCACTCATTGGTTATTCTGGGTGGTTTCGAGGGATGACGGCCAGCATCCAGTTAGTTTCCAGCCTGTCCAAGACCTAAATCCTGTGGCAGATTATGAACAGAGGCTAGGGTTTTGGCGGTGGTTTCTGCTACGTGTTGCGCGAGATCCCGACTTCCCCGCCACTATGTTGCTTATCCAGACTGCACCTTCCATCGCGATGGCCTTTACAACACTCGAAACGTTCATTACTGAGCAAGGGGAAATCTTCACGTCACGTACGTCCACGGACACTTGGAACGATTTTCGCTCAACATTTGGGCAGGCATTGTGAGTGACCATCTTATTGGGCCGGTTCGTCTACCTCCTCGACTTACCGAGGCAAATTACCTTCAAAAAGATGGTTCAAATGGCTCTGAGCACTATGCGACTGGTCATCAGTCGCCTAGAACTTAGAACTAATTAAACCTAACTAACCTAAGGACATCACACACATCCATGCCCAAGGCAGGATTCGAACCTGCGACCGTACTGGTCACGTGGTTCCAGACTGAAGCGCCTAGAACCGCACGGCCACACCAGCCGGCAAATTACCTTCACTTTATGCTGGAAACTATACCTGGCCTGCTGGAAGATGTTTCGCTAGACATACGGCTACGCATGTGGTTGCGGCGTGATGGGGCGCGGATGTTTAAATGAACTCTTCGACGGCCGGGTAACTGGCAAGGGTGCCCCGCCATCACCAGATCTCACGCCACTGGATTTTTTCTTGTGGGAATTCTTCAAGGTTCCAGTTCGCCCACCCGGACGCGAACCACCCAGAAAGGAAGAGGAATTAATGGATCGCATTCAACATGCCGCCAGTCACATCAGGGCAATGCCAGGAATCTTTGAAAGATCTCGGCAAAACACCGTTCGACTTTATCAAGCTTGTGTTGCGTCAGAAGGTTGCCAGTTAGAACACATGCTTTAAGTAAACAATGTCCTAGCTACAAAAAAGGCCCTTTCAAGGGCCGACACAGTTTGTAAAAGGCTTTCTGTACGCGAACTAACACCTGTTGACGGATTTATTCCCGGTACGTCTTATCATGAAACTGCAATGGATGTGTCGGGCGCCGGCCGCGGTGGTCTAGCGGTTCTAGGCGCTCAGTCCGGAGCCGCGCGACTGCTACGGTCGCAGGTTCGAATCCTGTCTCGGGCATGGATGTGTGTGATGTCCTTAGGTTAGTTAGGTTTAAGTAGTTCTAAGTTCTAGGGGACTGATGACCATAGATGTTAAGTCCCATAGTGCTCAGAGCCATTTGAACCATTTTTTGATGTGTCGGGACCCTGGCTGAAGTTCAAATACTATTCTAGATGCTGAGACTGGATAATAAACAGATCTTGTCCCACTAGAATGTTCACTGAAGACGGGCTGCTGTGTTCTCGGTAAAAGGAGGCGATGCGGCGCGAAGTACACAAGTAGAAGGCGGTCTTCTTGGTAGTCGAGCTGACGTAGAAGTGCTCGTTGCGCTGTTGCGCCGGCACATATTACTTGTATTTTTTTGGCGGCGCCACTGCTGCGACTTCTTGGTGTGGTAATCGCTGGGCTGTAAGCCGCCTCTGGAGTGGGTTGTCGACCTATTGAAGCCTGTGGTGCTGCCTGGTGGTGTGCTGTGCTGGCAACACCACAAAACGAAAATAAATAAACATGACATTTGAAATATGGGTCCCAAATAACGAAAAAACCAATAAAATCACTTTGAGAAAATATGATTTACCAATCTTACAAAACATTATAAGATCAAAACACGTATCGAGCTGCACAGTTAGTTACTGCTGTATACCTATCTGCTATACTCCAGAATCACTCAGGGTAGTCTCGTTATAAGATGGATGCTGTTCTGGAAAATTGATGATTTATAAATACAATGCACAGTGTTCTCACATATTAGGGAGATATTATGTGGAACACATGACAGCTATGGGCTACTTAACTACAAGTTTTTGATTTTCAGTTGAATCCTCATCCACGTTTTTTAATGAGGAGTTTGAATAAATATTCTTTTAATGCCTAAATTCAGTGCTTTCAGATGCGAGGGATCATCCTCATGCCGCGGATTTCGCAGTAAGCTGAAATCATACACGTTATAGGGTAGATTATAACTTTAAGCAGGTTTTCGTGATGCTAACGTTATTATTTGAGGTTTGAATATCAGGTTCTGCAAAATTCATTTGCGTTGTGTCTACATTAAGTAAGTGTGTATATGTCTGTGATTATTTCATTAACCGTTTGCGGTCAGATTGCGTTTCCAGTTTAGTCTTTGCGGCATAAATATTCATATACCCACATCGAAAAAAGTTTTTCATCACCCCGGTTCCCAGATCTCTTGAATACAGACGTTGACTGTGGGTATTGTATCACGGACACAGTCCCTTTGACTGTTCAAACCGAGCGAGGTGGCGCAGTGGTTAGCACACTGGACTCGCGTTCGGGAGGACGCCGGTTCAATCCCGTCTCCGGTCATCCTGATTTAGGTTTTCCGTGATTTCCCTAAATCGCTTCAGGCAAATGCCGGGATGGTTCCTTTGAAAGGGCACGGCCGATTTCCTTCCCCATCCTTCCCTCACCCGAGCTTGCGCTCCGTCTCTAATGACCTCGTTGTCGACGGGACGTTAAACGCTAATCTCCTTGACTGTTCAAATATGTCACTAAACACCCCTAAAGATGTAAACAACTATGCGTGAGCAGCGCCTGTTAGACTGAGGGGGTCCGACATCCAATCAGTTACAGTCATTCCATCAGGAAGGAAGAACACGGCTCATGCCTAGACGGTGAATACCGCGGTTCGATCGCGTCCGCATTGTTACTTTGTACCAGGAAAGGCTCTCAACAAGGGAAGTGTCCAGGCGTCTCAGAGTGAACCAAAGCGATGTTGTTCGGACATGGAGGAGATACAGAGAGACAGAAACTGTCTATGAGATGCCTCGCACAGGCTGCCCAAGGGCTACTACTGCAGTGGATGACCGCTGCCTATGGATTATAGCTCGGAAGAACCCTGGCAGCAACGCCAACATGTTGAATAATGCTTCGTGCAGCCACAGGACGTCGTGTGACGACTCAAACTGTGCGTAATAGGTTGCATGATGCGCAACGTCACTCCCGACGTCCATGGCGAGGTCCATCTTTGCAACCACGATACGATGCAGCGCAGTAGAAATGGACCCAACAGCATGGCGAATGGACCGCTCAGGACTGGCATCACGTTCTCTTCAGCGATGAGTGTCGCAGATGCCTTCAATCAGACAATCGTCGGAGACGTGTTTGGAGGCAACCCGGTCAGGCTGAACGCCTTAGACACACTCTCCGGCGAGTGCAGCAAGGTGGAAGTTCCCTAATGTTTTGGGGTGGCATTATGTGGGGCCGACGTGCGCCGCTTGTGCTCATGGAAGGCGCGGTAACAGCCGTACAATACGTGAATGCCATCCCCATGCAAGACGGAGCTCGACCCCATCGAAACAGGAGAGTGTTTGTTGTCCTGGAGGAGCATTTTGGGGACCGTATTCTGGCTCTAGGGTACACAGAAAAATTAAAGTAAACTCCTCGCGAACAGCCCGTGAAGGCCCAACGGTACCGACCGGCCGCAATGTCATCCTCAGCCCATGCCAGTTTCCGAGACCGGTGCCGCTACTTCTCAACCCAGTAGCTTCTCAGTTTGCCTCACACGGGCTGAGTGCACCCCGCTTGCCAACAGCGCTCGGCTGACCGGATGGTCACCCATCCAAGTGCTAGCCCAGCCCGACAGCGCTTAACTTCGGTGATCTGACGGGAACCGGTGTTACCACTGCGGCAGGGCCGTTGGCCCAGGGTACCCAGAGGCCTCTAGTAACGGCCTCGATTGGCCACCATATTCTCTGGACCTGAACACATGCAACTCCTTCTCGTGGGGCTATATTAAAGACAAGGTGTACAGAAATAACTGCAAAACAATTGATGAGCTGAAAACAGCCATTCACGAGGTCATCGACAACATCGATGTTCCGATACTTCAGCGAGTCATGCACAATTTCGCTATTCGTCTGCGCCACATCATCGTCAATGATGGCAGGCACATCGAACACGTCAGCATAACCTTATTCCAAATATCTGTAGTGGCGTTTAAATGTTGAATATCGTGTGCGCACGCCGTAGTTCGTAATTAAGTTACGTTTTTTTCCCCACATAGTTCAATAATTGTCACCCTGTACCTTTTTTATTGATACACCTATAATTTTCTTGATGTGCTATAAGCGTAGGGTAGTAATTGAACCCTTCATTTTGTGGTTACTTCAGGGTGGAAAATTGATACCATCCAAAAGTGAGGATGCAGGGAACTCGTCAATTTGCGAACTTTCGTACTCGCTCTCGCTGCCTCCTTTGCAGTCTTCGCTTGGAACCGATTTCTGCCGCAGCATTATCTCGTAGTGTTTCACCTCCATTTGAGATTTTCAATATTTGTTCCAACTTTACATTTATTACTCGAAATAACATTAATAAAAAACCAAAAGGCTGTTATTTCAAAAACCAGTCATTTTGAGCAGTTTTAACAGTCGAGTTGAACTGTAGACGAAAGGAATCGACGTAACCAAAACCCGGTTGTTTCAGCGATAACCACCGTTTTTAAGGCAGATTACGGCCACGCTAGCCGCCGAAACGGCGTCCAATTGAAACGTTTACACTCGGCTACTTAGGCACACAGAGCTATTAATTATAACCAGGATATTAAATCGTAGGGGGAGACCAAGAGATGAATACACTAAGCAGATTCAGAAGGATGTAGGTTGCAGTAGGTACTGGGAGATGAAGAAGCTTGCACAGGATAGAGTAGCATGGAGAGCTGCATCAAACCAGTCTCAGGACTGAAGACCACAACAACAACAACAACATATCAGTACTGCCTGTCACGACGTATACCCGCCGAAACGACACAGTTTTTTAGCATAGCCATCCAGCGGGAAATCACAGATCTTTACAATCCAGAAACCAGATGTTTCGATTTGGTTAAACGCTTCCCATTGTCCGACATTTTTCCATTACAACTTGATACCGGCAGTTTTTTATTTGTAATTAATTATATACGATGCTGTTGGCATGCTTGTCTGTCCTATCTTATATTGGTCGCCGCAAACAGTAGAAGTAGTTACAAAAACTACAGATGTCCTTTTTGAGTAATCACTGCATCAGTCACATTTAAAACTGTCACTCATTCGAACAAGCAGAGAGAATAGTAACAAAATTTTCCACAGACGTGTAACGAATTACAAAATACAATCTTTTTGTTGGTTTTACTACACCTGGGATTTGAATTGCACGTTTTTGTGCAATTATAAACATACCATTTCAAGTACTTTTTTATAATACACAGTGAAGACGGAGTAACTTTGTACAACCTTCCAAAACACCCTTTGGCCAGCTGTTATATATGTTAAAAAGAATATATAGGGTGGTCGCAAAGTCCTGTTATCCTCTGGCCACCACGAAGCCCAGATCACGCCACGTATGATATTCCTTACGGACATTCGTAATGAGTACGGTTTCACTAAACCGTTACGATACCTGAACGGTGCTGTGCGACAAGCTTTCATTCAAATTACGCCAGCAATGCTCCGACAGTTGTCGCACGTAACCTGACGGCTTATTATTCTTTTCTATGTGAATTACGGTGTTCAGACTAAGACTTCACCGCGCGGGATTAGCCGAGCGGTCTTGGGCGCTGCAGTCATAGACTGTGCGGTTGGTACCGGCGGAGGTTCGAGTCCTCCCTCGGGCATCGGTGTGTGTGTTTGTCCTTAGGATAATTTAGGTTAAGTAGTGTGTAAGCTTAGGGACTGATGGCCTTAGCAGTTTAGTCCCAAAAGATTGCACACACATTAGAACTAAGACTTTGGAAAGTAGTAGTTCATATCTCAAGAAAACTCCTCCAGATAAGAGTTTCTCATGTTATATATTTAAATGTAGGGTTTTATTTTGGTTGTGATAGCGGGTAACGGGTCTTTCTGGCACGCTGTAGAGTTATAAATTATTTCTCATGATATATTTTGTTCGATCTTTTAGCGCCATTTGTTTGTGCTCTCTGCGTGAAACTCGTTACTGTAGAACACTAAGCAATATCGTTGTGATCTTTACGCTATGTTATAAAAAGGAATGTCAAAATGATAACACCTCTATCCAGAAATCATGTCTGCAATTGATATTTTTCTGCAAATTAGTGGCCTACTTTGGTAGTCCACTTATCAGGTCTATATTCTCACTACGACTCTTTGTTGATTCTTATACTGGATGGTGTCAACAGCTGGGCGAAGCAGAGTGATGATATCTTTTATGACATTTCTGCACTCCACATATATTATAAAAGGATGAACGTATTCATGTGTGTGTATGTGTGTGTGTGTGTGTGTGTGTGTGTGTGTGTGTCTGTTCCGCAACACTTCCTAACGCACTGAACCTATTTCAACCAAACTTGGTACACATATCACATACTGTCAGGCAACAATCTCTGTACGAGTAAGAACCACCTACCTAACGTAGTTCAGGAGATATGACGTCGTAAACAATGGGATGCGTGAAAAACTGCCGCATCTTGCATGACGTTTAAAGTTATTAGTTCTTTGTTACCAACTCTGCTCGCAACATATTTTGCGAACAATATCCACATATGCGGCGAAATGCACTTACACAAATATATATCATTGTACGACACATATCTCTAGACATATGACATCAAAATAGCTGAGATGCGCGAAAAAAATGTCGCATCATGCATGAAATTTTAGTACATTTATTCTTTACTAGTACTACATTCCTACAAGTCAGCTGAAGGAAATTCTTGACACCTGGCAGCGCTTTTGACAGCTTTGAACTGCTAAGCTCAAACGGCCGTAAGCGAAAACAATAGCCGTCTATTGGACTACGAAGAGGCGTTGCCATAGAGACATTTACAGAATCGCTTTGTAGACACGCGAAGCAGCAGCATCCAGCATTCAGAAACTTTCTGGAATCAGCTCACACGAGTCTACTGCGCAGATACGTTTCCTAATAGAAAATTGCCAAAATGAATATCCGGCCATTGCCGGGTTTGTCAGCTGGTAGCAGATTAAATTAAGCACGCTTTTGTGAGTATTAATGTAACTGCTTCTGTTGTATGTTCTTTGGCAGCTTTGGTTTCTAACAATACTAGTCTGCTTATTTTCAAGTGAAACCTGTATCTATTTTATATTACGCGAATGCGTATTTCAGTTTGAATTTAGTTCACTGCCTATAAGGTTATTGTGTATGGGATTTAGGCTTTGAAAACTATCTAAAATTCTGTTTTAGAAAAGCGCTGACTTTCCCGTATTAAAAGAGCTTTGACGTAAACGGGAATATCGAGAAACCCCACATGTTTTCAAGAATACCAAAAACATTCCAATTCTTAAAATTGTGCCGGAAATGCGTTTTGCTTCTAATCTTTCGTTAAATGAATGTAGGGGGAAGAATAACAACGCACTGTAGACAATCTTCATAAATATTCTTGGCATTAAGTTAATATTCATGTAATGAACATACTGGCTTTTTCAACATTTTGTAATTAATGAGCATTAGTCATCACTTGACTCATGCGTTATTGGTAATATGGACAAAAATCAAACAACTATGTCCATTTTTCAGTCTGTTTGGCATTATACTCCACACATTGTTCATTCTTTGACGCATTATGGCCAGTCGTATTAGAAGATCTGAATGATTTGTTCTTTTTGTAGGAATGGTAGAAACTGCATTAGATCAAGCATTTACTTTTCATTTATAGGTACATGATCTTGATTAGCCTCACTTACAGGCTTTGGTGGAATTAGAGATGAATCAGCCAACTGGAATGTGTGCTGCTCTACTCCATAAATGAATGGCCTAACTTCAACAACTCTAAGACTTTCAAGAACAGTACAAACTGCATCATTTGTGTTATATGAAAGCGCTGATGGTTTCTCTTTATGTAGTCCTTTGAGTTTCGACGGAAATAGCATTCCTATGGTAGAACTAGCCACCATTCCTTAAATCCAGCACCTCTTCTGTTTTGTTATTTTCATTTCAATATTCAACCTTCTGCTGGTTTCTATTATTAATTCTGCATGTTCTCTCAGCAAGTATATCCTATCCACCATTCTAATTTTCGCTTTTATCACGCAGAAATCTCCATCACGCGGAAGGTAAGAGTGGTCTCTTATTGGAAAGTGATGGGAGGTGAATTGAAATCTTCCCCAAGCACAAATATAAAAAAATCACAGCTTATCATGGTTTTTATTTTGGCCTCCACAAGAGTCGGAGGACAAGTGAAAGTTTTAACGTGTTGTCCAACGTCATTAATTTGGAAGTCAATAAATTTAGTGTATAATTCTATAACGCTGCCCTCCGTTATCCTCGTTATAATGCGTTTCATCTGGCAACTGAAAACAGACTTACATATTCAACTGAATTTAATGCTCTACATTATTGTGATCATTGTGATAATTAAACATTCATTTTGAAGCAGCGTTCACCTCTCGCCATAACCATAACTGTATCCCCTTTCCAATTTACATATGTTTTATTTTTCAGTCTTACACGTTTTGTGGTTGCTTATTTCAGAAACTTCACTGCTTTCTTTTTTCATTATTTCCTTACATTTGTCACTAGCATCATAACTGTCTGAGTTTTTACAACGAATAACGACAGAAATCGATTAAACCAAAGAATAAGAGGCACTGATTAAAACAGTGCTGGCAATTTAGAAAGACCACATCTTTTATACATGCGGGGTTTCTCTTCGGTTTATGTGATAAAATGGGTGCATAAGAACACAGAAAATGCCAGCACTTAGTGGGCTTCTGTATATCGTGGTTGCCCTATATGTTTAAAGTACAAATCGTAAGTAGTCAGTATTGTCAAAAATGGACATGTGCGACTGCTCGATATTCCCATTCGTATATGATGTAGGTCGTTTTCGATACGTAATACGACAAAAGCTGCTTGTATTGATATTCTTTTATTTACTCAAACATTTTGCGTTATAAGTTTCGAGCATTACCGCTCATAATCTATGGCTAACCTTCATAAGGCAGCCCAGTTATGTAATTTAACACAAAATTAATAATAAAGTAGAGCAGTACAGATTTCGTTAGTTGTCAAAACATACAGCATAAATAGTCAATAAGTATTAAGGTGCATCATCTATGCAATCTCTTTGCTTTAGCCTATTGAGACAAGTTGCAAGTCAGACAAAAATAAGTAAAACCCTCAAAGAACAGTCAGTACAAATGAAACTAGTAAGGAACGTAGCGTATTAAAATATAATGTCAACACTCTTCTTAAGTATGAAGAGCATGCAACAGGAGCAATAGGTAAAGTATATAAAGTAGAATATAATTATGTAATGTAAGACAATTACTCTTGAATATCTTTCGTAAGTTACATACGTATTTATGTTTAGCGTCACACATCAAAGAAGACAATATCCAAGCGATCAACGTTACATTTGCTACACTGCTTGGCGAAAAAAAAAAAAAACCCTGCAGATTATTAGTATATGGATGCCGTAAGGATTGGTGAGATCATTAAAGCAGTGAAAGATGGACTAGATTCCTTTTATGATAGAGTGAATATCTTCAACCTCCACACCAACATGCAAGCAGCAGCTGAAAAAATGTCCCTGTGAAGAAACAGAAGTGGTACTTCACTTTACTGGCGACTGCCAAACGGCCTAGAACGAAAGCGACTCGATGTTAATTTCACGAGGATAAATGACAGTGTTTGGAAACATCCTTTCTTAAAATTGTTATTTTTAATCCGGTCAAACAATGCGTCGCATGTACTAGGTCGTCCGCCTCTGTAAGTGAGTGGTCCGTGTAGTTAGCTGCCTTGCGGAGGACCCGGTTTCGATTGCCGGCACTGCCGGCACTGCTCTTTGGTGGGAAGATTGGGTTGGGTGCACTCAGCCTCCTGATGCCAACTGAGGAGCTGCGTCACTGAGAGGTAGCAGGTCCAAGGCCTGAACGTCGGCAGCGGCCGGGAGTGCGGTGAGCTGACCCTGACCTCCTCCACTCCGTCCCACATCCGGAAGACGCTACACGGCGACTGGTCGGCCTCGCGTGGTGCTCAGGGCCTGATCGCGGAGTTTTACTTTTTTTCGTTTTTACCTGTTAGACCAGCGTGTACCGGGTATGATGGCATCACAGTGCGGATACTGCTCATAGCAGCACGTCTCTAAAACTACTCCTCAGCTGCCAACATGTTTCGAGACTCCTATAGACAGAGACATGTTAAACCATTACTAAAAGCGAACTCTCCCGCAGATCGGTGCGAGAAATGCATCGTTCAGGATTCTCAAAATCTTAGAATGCGTAGTTCACGACAAGCCGACTGCTTAACGACAACTAACCTCTTCAACAAAAATAAATAAGGTTTCTGCAACCATTGCGAGATTACATTTGTATTAATAAAAGCGATCTGGATCCAAACATAAACTGACCAGAGATAACTATCATACGTATCTTTGATGAATTTTGTCTGTGGACACTAGGCCGCGGTCCAACATACTTGTATTTTCCTAAGGAGACGAAACACAGTTATACGCCTTTTACCACAATCTAATGACCATAAAACAAATTTCACCAAAGACACAAATATCGATCGTGAAATACAGCGTTGTCTGGACTATTACATACTTGTTAGATCTGATTACTGCTCCGAAATTGTCCACTTAAACCTTCTAATTGCTGTAGAATGATCTCACTCGTAAATAACGTCCTGCCACAATGCGTAACGCCTACAACTATAATAGATTCATGTGGCACAAAACGACCGCCAGGGTTCGCTATTACAACAGTACTTTTTATTTACTGTGCGTCAATAACATATCATCAATTATATCCCACTGCAAATACCACATGTTTGCTGACAACCCCCCCCCCCATTTGTACCTAAGTGCAAAGCCAATAAACTTGAAGACGGCCATTTAGACGTCGTTGCCGACCTGTGTGCAGTGTCAACATAGATACAGAATACAATTTCAAAGCTCTTCCCATCCGTATTTTATCATAAACGAAACAAACATTAATTCATCATTCCCATCAAAGAATCTAGGAATAATAATAGAAGAAAATCTAAACTGAACTGAAAACGTAGCTTCAGTCTAGTGGGACGCACCGTAACCTTTCCGAGGATTAGAAATATATATTGCATGGGGGCTTAATTAAAATAAAATGCAAATATTTTTAGTAGCTGTATGTCCGATTACGCAAGTCTCGTAAACGGCTGGCCCTGACTAGTATTACTACGCAATCTGACTGCATAGAATAACAACAAACAATGAAAGAAAATTTTCGTTAACACAGTTAATTAATTAAGTCCCCAGCAACTATAAAACCTACGAAACCAACAAAGCACAAGTGTAGCTGTTCTGTCTGTGGTAGTATGACTCAACGCACATCTGGCACGGTTCTTCTTCAACAAGACAAGAATTTTTAAATACCAATTATACTGACGTGATAAAAGAAAATTACAAATACTATAATTGTGCAAGAAAACCAAAATTACACTATAATATAAGAACACACGCCAGATGCTTTGTTGACTGAACCCGTAATGACACACCTTTCAGGACACTCAAATAATAAAACAACATAATACTTATTACCTTCATATATATTGACGAAAAGCACTCTGACCATTACAATATCTCCATTAGAACATCATCATCTCTCCCATCAAACCACTGCATAAAACATGGAACAACACTCTCCACTACCGCATCTCACTCTGACTTCAGCTACAAGCAGTGTCCACCACAACTTCTCGGCAAGAACTGCCTGTCGCTGCGTCTCAATAATCACTGCCAGTGGAGGCGGCGGAACAATACTCTCTGGCACGATTTCTGGCGCTGTGGCTCAGTGTAGCCACCTTTCATATGCCCTTCCTCCACGGGCTAGAATTTGATGGTATTTTTGCCAGCATTGGTGGTGAAAATACCACCGAATTCGTCAAAAAAATACAGACAAAAATAAAAGATAATATTAATACGTAAATATCATATAACTAGATAAAATTTTGGCTTTGCGCTGACCTTTCAATAGCCTAATATATAAAATACAGTAAGGAATACAAATTCTTTCCTACATATGACTTTACATAATAGTTTACAGAAATATCATGTGGTTAAACAATTCAATCGATAGCGTCAGCAATGACGAATATGAGCAGGTAAGAGTCTTATAACTTTTCACAAACAGTAATACACAAAAAATCAGTTTATACAAATATTCACATAAAATGTTTTCATAACACGTGGTTGACAGTTCCAGCAGTAGCACCCAGCAATGTTGAGTAGGTGCAGACACCATCAGGTGACATCATTTCAGTAGAAGCAGTCCATCAGTGGCACCCAGCAATGTTGAGTAGGTGCAGACTCCAACAGGTGATATCATTTCAGTAGAAGCAGTTCATCAGTGACACCCAGCAATGTTGAGTAGGTGCAGACAGCAAGAAGTAACATCATTTCAGTAGAAGCAAATCCATTTGTGGTACCCAGCAATGTTGAAGAGGTACACACAGCAACAAGTCACATTTCTCAGTAGAAGCAGTTCATCAGTGGCACCCAGCATTGTTGAGTAGGTGCAGACACCGACAAATGACATCATTTCCATAGAAGTAGCTCCATCTGTGGCACCCAGCATTGTGGAGTAGGTGCAGACTCCAACAGGTGACATTTCAGTAGAAGCAGTCCATCAGTGGCACCCAGCATTGTGGAACAGGTGCAGACTCCAACAGGTCACATAATTTCAGTAGAAGCAGTCCATCAGTGGCACCCAGCATTGTGGAACAGGTGCAGACTCCAACAGGTCACATCATTTCAGTAGAAGCAGTCCATCAGTGGCACCCAGCATTGTGGAACAGGTGCTGACTCCAACAGGTCACATCATTTCAGTAGAAGCAGTCCATCAGGGGCACCCAGCATTGTGGAACAGGTGCAGACTCCAACAGGTCACATCATTTCAGTAGAAGCAGTCCATCAGTGGCACCCAGCATTGTGGAACAGGTGCAGACTCCAACAGGTCACATCATTTCAGTAGAAGCAGTCCATCAGTGGCACCCAGCAATGTTGAGTAGGTGCAGACAGCAGTCCATAATATTCACTATCACTGATCACACAGTTCATTAGCAGAAATTAAACATGTCCTAGTGGCACCAATCATGTAGAAAAAGTACAAGTAACAGTCCATAATATCACCATCACTAATCAGACAGTTCAAGCATGAACAATAGTTTGAATGCACATACAAATGCTTTTACAATGCTCTTACACTAAACATACAAATCATAACAAACACACAAATCATATCAGATAATTGTCATATTACTATTACAAATACACAAACATCAGTAAACCTATAATATTTATGGGTGTCAGTGCAAGCCACTACAAACAAATAAAATACTATTTAGGAGATAGGTGGGTAGGATTAGGAAAGGAAAACACACAAAACACACTCACTCATCTTTCATCCACATTAAGTATTACTGTGTAATTGGATAGTGTTAACTGTGTGAATCCACTTCTGTCAAAATTTCATGTTCATCATGTGTATCAAGTAGTAGTGACAGCAATGTATAACAGTCAATAATAGTTAAGTCAACGTCATAGTCATCATGTCAAGACCAATGTTTGCCAAGCCAGATCAAAATGTACGGTTGCTGAACAACTGTCAGTGTGCCAAGATATGCAACTTCCTCTCTCCAAAAAAAAAAGTACATACTGCTTAGTGATTTAACAAAGTGTGTGTAGACAATCTTCCTTCCATTTTAGTGTTCTAGTCTGCTATCTTCATCCTCCTTGTTCCATATAGACCAACAACAACAACAAAAAAATATGCACCTCACTTATTTTACCTCTTATACACCAAAACTTCAATCAACTTCATATAATCTCAATACCTCAATAATACCTCTTCAATACGTCAACACATATAAACCTTATTGCCAGTATCATTTCACTTCCATAACAACTCTTTCCTCTAGTCAGTCTCCTCGATCGAGTACAGATAAAATCCTAATGCAAACCTCCTCATCCCATACAATCCGAAGACACACTGTCAACACACAACCTCTGTGTAATCCATCTGACCAAAATCTTCCACTCATTATGAATTATAAACAAAGAATGCATACATGACCTCTAACACACTTAGTTCGAATAACTCTCAGTAATTAAGTACGATTACGGAGTGTGAATGATCCTAATATTTCACAGTGTGTACACCACTTCAAGAATTATGGCAAACAGAAGCAAACATGTGGAGTATTTCTTGTGTCAAGTGTCACTTCCTATTTCAATTGCTCACGAAAAATGCAGTGTAATAACTGTGTTGGTATGTCATGTCGTTAGCTTCCTTCCTATTGGCATACATTTATACAGCTTTCATAAAACCTCCAGCTCATGTGACTTCTATGAAGTTTCTTGTACTAATGTCGTTCGTCGAATTATAGCAGTTCATTTTCTTATCTTAAAAATATAAGGCACTGAGCGTAAGCAAGGCAAGCAATAGCGAGTAAATATACCAGTAGTGAACAGAATGTCAACAAGTGGATGCAGCACAATTTCTATAACGAGGCTTCGCCAAGCGAACAATCCGTAACCCATACCACATCGTAACCCACACTCCATGTCCGTACAATGGACATCAGCATTGCTATATACCAAATTAAAGTATAGTTATGACAACAAGCAGAAATGTGTAAATGTGCAATCCATACGCATAGCAGTAAACACATATGTTACGTACTAAACAGGTCATTAGCATCGTATCTTAATAAGTAAACATGAAGGCGCAAGCAGATAAATCACAAAGTATAACTTACATACCTAACCACATCAGCACAATTAATCAGGTGACAATTATAATTTAAATAAATAAGCACAGCAGGCACATAATAAAAAATATGACATCAGTGAAAAAGCAGTGCAGCCAAGCGATGCATAATATACACAAGTTACAACTCAGTTCATTAATAATCATTGTCAAAATCAGTTAACGTACGCAAGCACGTCGCTTCACAAGTAATTTCATTGAACATTTAATTAGCACAAAGTATGAATCACGTAATCGCGAGCAGCAAATTACGTCTAAAGTACGTACCTAAGTGCAAATACAGTATGTTACCTGAAAAATAAACTCAATTAATAATTACCTTTTTAGTTTATTATTTTCTTCTTCGAAATGACATTTTTCCTGAAATTTTCTCGATAGCAAGTCGTCTTAACGTCGGACACGCACAGAATTTACCTGAAGTTCTTAAATATTTTATAGAACCGTATCCTGAAAAATACTGAATGTTAATAACAGAATTCATCAAGTCACTATAGCTTTATACTGAATTTAGTCGGAGAAATTAGACTGTGTATCTATTTACGGCTGTCAGTGCATTCGCACTGAGCGCTCGATCAGCTGTAGGCGCGTGACGTAGGAAGTGATTGTTTGCGGTCAACGACTGCCTTGTGCGGCGCGCAGACTTGACTGTTGCTTTGAGTATATGCCGCCGCCAAAACACAGCGCGGTATCCTTGTACTCTCCGTGTGTTTACATACAACTGTTAGTTTCTCAAAAGTATATCATTCTACAAAATTTTTCAAAAGTATATCATTCCACAAAAATTTTAACGTTAAATATATGATGTATTCCCTTAGAGCGTCGTGATTTAAGAGTTTCTACTTCGACAGCGTTATCATGAATAATTTTGCGAATTCTATATGGACCGTTATAAAGCAGAAAAAATTTGCGACACAAGCCTTTTCCTTTGTGAGACAAACGATGAGCCTTAATTAACACCTTCTGACCAACTGACAAGATTTTTAAACGACCAGGACGCTTAGCTGATTTCTCTCTTCTAGCAGCCGCAGATGCAATATTTTGTAGAGCCCGGTTGACAACTTCAGAATGCCGCAGTTTCCGTGTAGGCGGAAAAGGAACGATTTCAGAAATGCGATTTGTCGGTGCTTTGTTTTTTAATATCAGTATAGGCGGTAAAGAAGTTGAGTCATTAGGAAGTTCATTCAGAATGTTTTGAAAGATATGAAGATACTGATCCCAAGTTCTGTGATTCTGATGACAATAAAGACGACACAATTTGTTGATTTCCTTCATCCATCTCTCTGAAGCGTTAGATTGAGGGTGAAAAAGTGAAATGAAAATTGGTTTAATTTTACGACGCTGTAGAGTACGAAGCCAAATTTTAGAACGAAACTGTGATCCATTATCTGATATAACCTTATCAACATGACCCACTTCTTTAAGAAAATGGTTAATGAAAGCATTAGATACTGAACGAGCTGTTGCTTTGCGTAACGGTGTAAAACACACATATTTTGATGTCAACTCCACTGCTACGAAAATGTACGCAAAACCATTAGTAGATCGAACCACTGGACCGAACAAATCAACTGCAGCCATGTCCTTTAATTTTGCTGGAATGATAGGAAACAACGGTGCTCTGTGAGAAACTGTCGGCGGCTTAGCCTTTTGACATAATTTGCATTTGGCAAGAACAAATCGAATACGTTTTTCCATATTATTGAAGTAGCAATTTTCTCGTAATTTATGAAAGCATTTTCTGGGACCAAAGTGTGCATAACTGAAATGCGTATACCAAATCAGCTTATTAACCCACTCATCAGGAATACAAACTAACCAAACAGAGTTGTCGACTGATTTTCGTTTAAAAAGAACTTTCCAGATAGATCGCAAAAACGAGGTGTGACCAAATTGTCCAATCTAACAAAGCGTCTAAGAAAATTACAGACACCAAGGAAACTACGAACATCACGTTTTGTGGTAGGAACAGCATAATTACAAATAGCGTCTAATTTTTCTGGATCAGGAAGAATACCTTCTGTAGAAATAATGTGACCGAGAAATTTCACCTGTGAACGTCCAAATTCAGATTTTTCCAAGTTTACTGTAATGCCAACTCTTGCAAAGATACATAACAATGAATCCAAAATTTTGTTGTGCTCACTCCAAGAACGTTTAACAATAAGAATATCGTCAACATATGAAGTTATATTGTCACGAAGATAAACAGGTAAAATTTCATTTAAGCTACGAATGAATGCTGCTGAAGATACAGTAAGTCCAAACGGTAATTTACGAAATCACTTTTAGGTAAAATAGTCATATCAGGTTATTGTTTACTACTGTCTAGATAGATTGATAGTCGAAGAGTTGTTTTGACAGATGCAAAGAATAGTAAAAGAGTAGGCAGCGGTACAGAAAACTAAAAGAGAAATAGCACCACTACAGCTCAGGGCCCTATGCTCGCTACGGCACATATTCACTTAGAGTAGTGAATCCCCTGAGGACTTTAATAGCTGCACATAAATTTAAGTTTGTGACTTAGTGGCAAATTTGGCGGAAGTGCGTACGTAAATTGATCTAACTATGAACATGGATGTATGTCATTGTTAGAATTACGAAAGATCTTAAATTTCCGAACAGTCAAAATGTGTTTATAGTCAAAGTTTTCGCCTCGTGACGACAAAGACCTACCGCGTCTGTTCCAGTCCGAATGTCGATTATTGTCTAGTTCGCGCGCCTGGCGCTCTCTTGTTGCATCCCGTAAATGAAACAAATTATTTTCTTCAAACCCCTCTGCTATCTGTGATTCCAAATTTCTTCTGCTGTCTTTTCCTACGATTTCGCCTTCAATTTGTTTGACTTGCTTTTTTAATGCCTCAAATTCCCTTTTCACGCGTTCATTAAATTTTCCCTGATTTTCAACATGCTTATTTATATTCTGGTACTCTTCGGTTTCTGCAAATAGTAATGGTGCTGTATCATCTGAATCTCTGTCCCCATTTAAACTAAGATTTGTCAATTTGTCTGAAATCTCCTCAACTCTTTCCGATAAATCACCTATTTGTTCTTTCTGTTTATTTACGTCTTCCGTAAGTGTCGCGACTCGGGTTTCAGTATTAACATATTTATTAGTTAACTGTTCATACTGTTGTGTTAGGTTATTTAATCTGTCATTTGGTACGGATTCCTCGATTCTCTCAAATATTTCTTCCTTATCTTTCGCACGTTGTAAATTTAACTCTGAAAATTTCTGTACTATCATGCGATCTCTTCCTTCCTGTTCTCTATCCTGTTCCCTTTGTCTAATCTCTACTGCAATTAATCTATTATTGTGAGAATTCAAAATCGGTTGTACTTCTTCTCTGATTTCTTTCTTTAATTCATCTTTCATATTTTTGAAACATGTCCCTATTCGTGAGTCTAACCGTGTTTCCATTGTTTCCATCTCTGTTTCTAAACGTGTTGCCACTGTTTTTAATTCAGATCCTAACCGTGTTTCCATTGTTCCCATATCAGTTTTAATTTCAGATCGTAACTGTGATCCCATATTTAATATAGCAATCATCAACCGCTCCATAGTAACTGGTTCGAAATTCTTTTCGCCCATAACGTTTCCCGCAAAACCAGCTTCCTTTGTCATAGCTGTAAGACTATCTGTGTTCGATACTATTCCAGAATCTTCTGTCGTTAATCTCGAATTCTGAAAATTTTCTAGTTGTGAAAAGTTTTGAATTGGTTCCGGACTATTCTCCCGACTTACTAAATTGTTTTCAACTTCATTATTCATCACACTGTTGTCCTGTGTTGGCGAGTTCGCCATGTTAACAATTTCGTCATTCTCACTATTCATCATTTTTGCCTTTTTCATTGATCGCGTAATCATTTACTAAATGTACAAAACTCGTCACTATATGAAATTTATACACAATGACACTTTATCACCAACAATATCAATCACACGAAATGCTTCCTTCAAACACGATTAACGAACAATAGAAAAATGACAATCACCAAATCTACACATGCAATACAAACTACAATTACTAAACTACAAATTACTACAACAATCCCACTGTCTACTATTTTTCCAATCAGAAGAATTCCAAGGGACGATCCTGGCAGGGTCGCCACGTGCATGGGGGCTTAATTAAAATAAACATGAATGCAAATATTTTTAGTAGCTTTATGTCCGATTACGCAAGTCTCGTAAACGGCTGGCCCTGACTAGTATTATTACGCATTCTGACTGCATAGAATAACAACAAACAATGAAAGAAAATTTTCGTTAACACAGTTAATTAATTAAGTCCCCAGCAACTATAAAACCTACGAAACCAACAAAACCCAAGTGTAGCTGTTCTGTATGTGGTAGTATGACTCAACGCACATCTGGCACGGTTCTTCTTCAACAAGACAAGAATTTTTAAATACCAATTATACTGACGTGATAAAAGAAAATTACAAATACTATAATTGTGCAAGAAAACCAAAATTACACTCTAATACAAGAACACACGCCAGATGCTTTGTTGACTGAACCTGTAATGACACACCTTTCAGGACACTCAAATAATAAAACAACATAATACTTATTACCTTCATATATATTGACGAAAAGCACTCTGACCATTACAATATCTCCATTAGAACATCATCATCTCTCCCATCAAACCACTGCATAAAACATGGAACAACACTCTCCACTACCGCATCTCACTCTGACTTCAGCTACAAGCAGTGTCCACCACAACTTCTCGGCAAGAACTGCCTGTCGCTGCGTCTCAATAATCACTGCCAGTGGAGGCGGCGGAACAATACTCTCTGGCGCGATTTCTGGCGCTGTGGCTCAGTGTAGCCACCTTTCAATATATATATATATATATATATATATATATATATATATATATATATATATATATATATATATATATATATATATATATATAAACGTGGCTGCGAAACAGTAACAGCGTAAATGTGAACCACTTACAAAATTCATTTTAAAAGTATAATGAAATATTAATAGAGAAATATTTGTGATGTAAGCGTACTCACTTGTTACAACACATGATGGTGCATTGTCATAACCAAAATTGACGAAACAACAATTGTCAGAAGCCATAGCTTTAGATAATAGCCAGATTACATACATCGTACTTCAGACTGAATGATCACTAGTAAATGCCAACAAGTAGGGGCTCTTGTCAACATAACATTGTAATAGGCGTCACAGGATAAAATATTTGTATAAATTGCGTGTACCTCACACCAGAGACTAAGGCCAACTGCTACAAATATACAGGCTCAAGCGACCAAGAAGAATTGGGCTGCAGCGGGCACTAATTACATGATCGTAAGAACTGCGTCTTGGTTGTGTTGAACAATAGCTTTTTAGATTAAAGTAAGCATAAAATTTCCTCTGCAAGGCTATTACAAATATAATAGATTTACGGGTATACATTACGCATAAAATTACTAATACATTTCCTGACAGAGTAATTTTGTGCATAAATTTAGCGTGCAGAGGGTAGAGTTCTCTTTACAAAAGATCACTGCTACAAATGCGTGGGGTAAGAAGAGCAAATATAATATAAAACGACGTCACTAAAAAGGGCAAACACTAGGTGACAAGCTGAAGAGTAGTGAAGAGGGAAATAGAAAGTTTATTTCTATATCATTTTTAGGTAATGTGTCCTACAGGATTAGCTGTCTTCTGACTAGAAAATACTGTTGTAAAGTTACTTCTCTACTAACAAATGTTTGAAGAAAAATTTAGTACATACATTAAAACTGAACAAGATCCTTTCACAAATTCAGGCCTCTATAAAATCGCCTGTAAAGGTTGCCCTAGCCATTATATAGGGCAGACCGGAAGAGCTATTAAGGCCAGGTATAAGGAGCACGACTTGGGTAAGAAAGCGGGAAATGTGCGTAATTCTTCATTTGCTGAACATTTACTTATTTCAGACCATTCTCCGAGGGAATTAGAAGAAAACCGTAGATTTACGTAAGGAAATAAAGGGCTGAAAATTGGATTTATTAGAAGAACGTGAAATGTATAAGCATCTTCCTAAGGGAGACGGTAACATTTTGAACGATCAGTTGTAACTCGCGAGTGAGCACTTCTTAAACCGCTGCTCACGGTCACTTCCACTAGTGTCGGTGAATGTGCCGTTTTCCTTAAAATACTTTTTTCCCTACTTTTGAGCTACAGACATTTGATGTTGAATCCTGCCTAGTCGTGAAATATGGGGTGCCCAGGAAACCTGCTTTCTCGGATCGCTAGACAACGATCCAAGCAAATCGTATTAATGAGTTTTATTAAGAGAAGTACATGACAATATTTAACTTTGAGAAATACACGTGTGTCCCAAGCAAAGGGCTACATCCGAAATAAAGCTGCTGATAATTCTTCCGGTTTGTATGGCCGTGGTCCACGTAACTCTTCAATCCCTGACGTTTCGTCCAAAGATACGTTGGATATCTTCGGAGGTGTTCGTGGTTGTGCTGAGTCTTGCCGACTGATGAGTCGGACGTCGAAGAGCTGCCTAAATACCGTGGAAAGTGGGCGTGGTCAGGATTTCACGTGATAACAGAGATAAACCTTGTCAAAGATAAAATTTTTTAACTAGCGAACATAAGTACGTCAAATATAAAAATTTCTCATCGATTCTGTAGCGTCACAGTCCATATATCACTGAATTTCATGGCTTCTTCTTTTCTTTTAAAATTATACCCAAGTTTATATGTTTCAATGGGTTCTCTATATAGCCGTGGATAATAGTTCGTCGTAGTACATAAAACTTCAGTTTCTGAAAATTTCACTACGTGATCACCTGATTGAAGAGCGTGTTCCGCCACGGCTGATTTGTCTGTTTTTCCTAGTCGGCAAAGACTTTTATATTCAAATGGCTCTGAGCACTATGCGACTTAAGTTCTGAGGTCATCAGTTGCCTAGAACTTAGAACTAATGAAACCTAACTAACCTAAGGACATCACACGCTCGAGGCAGGATTCGAACCTGCGACCGGAGCGGTCGCTCGGTTCAAGACTGTAGCGCCTAGAACCAAACGGCCACTCCGGCCGGCTAGACTTTTATGTTCCTTCAACCGTGTATTCACACTTCTCTTTGTAGTTTCAATGTAAACCTTGCCACACGTGGTGTATATAAGATTCCATGCACGTGTGGTAAGGTCTACATTGGAACTATCTTTGACGTACTATGCTCGATAGTTGAAAAATTTTATCTTTGACAAGGTTTATCTCTGCTATCACGTGAAATCCAGACCACGTCCACTTTCCACGGTATTTAGGCCGCTTTTCGACG
The DNA here is from genome assembly GCF_023864275.1 of Schistocerca cancellata. Classification (NCBI taxonomy): domain Eukaryota; kingdom Metazoa; phylum Arthropoda; class Insecta; order Orthoptera; family Acrididae; genus Schistocerca; species Schistocerca cancellata. The sequence continues at coordinate 385,814,270 of NC_064626.1, read as the reverse complement.
TCCGACTCGTCAGTCGGCAAGACTCAGCACTATCAGGAGCACCTCCGGAGATGTCCAACCTAGCCTTGGGCGACACGTCAGGGATTGAAGAGTTCTATGGATAAAGTTACATCACAAGATAAATAACAGAATCTTCTGTTGAACTGTTCCAGTACTAACCCGGAAGAATTCTCAGCAGCTGAAACATCCGGTCGTGAAAGCCTTCATTGTATGATCCGAAATAAACAATGTTCTCCAGGATAACAATTCCAGGATTGAGCTATATAGAATGTACGAGGAAACTAATGAGCTTTGACGGGTCTTCAAGGTGCTGCAGAACTGGGCCGCGGCCAGTCGGGCGCGGCACTCATGTTCTCTTCGTGTAGAGGTCGCTGCTGTCGCGTTGTCATCCTGGAGAGGGGTCGATCAGAGTGCAATTGGCTGACGTCATCGTCACAGCCCTCTCTGCTCTTCCGTTCCCGACTGGCGTGCCGGCGCTTGACTTTACGCCGGAATATTTTATATCACTGGGTTTCATTTTTCGTGGCCTTATCAGCACATTTTCCTACAGCTGATATTCCAAAACTGGTACTGGAACAGTTCAACAGAAGATTCTCTTATTTATGTTGTGATGTAACTTTATCCATTTATTATGTCCTCCACGTTTTTGGTAACAGAAGTAAGTTTTGTAACTGTTCTCTTCTGCACACTAAAGCTAAGTGCAGTATCACTTTGCTACGTAAATGTATTACAGATTTTATATTTAATGTATACCTCTGAAATTGTTGTATATGTCAGTGGCCCTCTATAAGAAATTGTCATAGCGCTTTAACGTAAAATTATGCTACCTACCACCAGCAAGATGCACTGCTTACGTGAATGTATATAGCGCCCAATGCTTTCCCATCTTCCTTATCGCTTCAGTTTCCGTAGTATTAGGCGGAAGTTTTTTCTTTTTACTGACGTTGTTTTATGTTTGCGGTTATTTCCCCATACATCTGTAACAGTGATCTTTTGTAACAAGAACTCTACCTTCTGCACGTTGCATTTATTCATAGTATTACTCTGTCAGTAAATGTATTAGTAATTTTACACGTAATGTATACCCGTAAATCTATTATATTCGTAATAGCCTTGTAGCGGAAATTTCATGCTTAGTTTAATGTAAAAAGCTGTTGCTCAGTACAACCAAGGTGCAGTTCTTACACGCATGTAGTTAGCGCCCTCTGCAGCCATTTTTTTCTTGGTCACTAGAGCCTGTATATTTGTAGCAGTCGGCCGTAGTATCTGGTGTGAGGTACACGTAACATACGTATATTTTATACTGTGACGCCTATTACAATTTTATGTTGACAAGAGCCTCTACCTGTGGGCATTTACTGGTGAGCATTCATTCTGAAGTACGATATATGTAATCTGTCCACTATATAAAGCCATGGCTCACGATAATTCTTGTTACGTCAATTGTGTTTATGACAAGAGCCGCTCGGCTTCATCTAATCTAATGAGCCACCATGTGATGTAACAAGTGAGTACACTTACCTCACAAATATTTTTCTACTAATACTTCATTATACTTGTAAAAATGATTTTGTAACTGGTTGTATACATTTTTAGGGCCCACTGCTTCTGAAGAAGATAATTTTACAAATATCGAAACCTAGGTCAAGGGCTAATAAAGTTTTGTTTGCAACTGGTTGGCTGATTTTTCAACCACTTCATATATATAAAGATGATTCCTGTGAATCTGTAAAATAACATTTTAGAAACAGCTATTCTTTGAATTGTTGACTAAGATAATGTTAACCTATTAGGACTTTCTAAATAAAGTCCACTGCCGATGATGAACATCTGCTCACAATATGTCTGCGACATTCTTAATTATTATCATATCACCATCGTGTTACAGTTAAACTGGCTACACTACATAGTGAGAAGTCCAGAAGTTTTAATCCATTTCCTCTAATTTGGCGCCTGGTCAACATATAGTTCCTCCTATCTATCGTGTACCTTAATACTCTTACCCAAACAATGCACTAGAAACATTCGTTCCCATAAGAACAAATACCTTTCTACCGCGTGCTATCACACAGCAGAGTCTGATTTTTTTTCTTAAACGATATTTATCACGTTATTGACGATGATGAGGTCCCATATTCCTTGACAGAGCGTAGGGGACGATGCAGGAGACCCGCACCGCCGTGCTAGGCAAGGTCCTAGCCGAGGTGGTTTGCCATTGCCTTCCTCCGACGGTAATGGGGATGAATGATGATGATGAGGACGACACAACAACACCCAGTCATCTCGAGGCAGGTGAAAATCCCTGACCCCACCGGGAATTGAACCCGGGACCTCGTGCTCCGGAAGCGAGAACGCTGCCGCGTGATCAATAGCTGCGGACTCACATCATTAGAAAAATAATTGAATAATGTTGCCTCTTGATTCAACCATTGACTCCCTCTAGATTACCTTACTTTCCTACTAGACCTTTCTCCTACACCACAGACCCTGGATGAAACACTCTACATTTCTCTTTCTTATAACTCACTCTGCCACAAGATTCTTAATTTCCACTCTCCCCTTTATTTTATCATTGAAAGGTTACCCTCCGGTTACTCAAGTATCTTTGCTTTGCTGCCTTACGTCTCCTTCCTTACCAGTTGCATTAGTGATTTGGATGAAATATGAAACATTACTCTAATTTCGCGCAAGAGAATAACTTTTTATAAGGAAAGAGGTGGCGGAAAGTGACCTAACAATCGCTTACGACATTCAGATTTATTCCACATAGTTCAATTTCGACATGGTTGGACACCAAAGGGATATCACTACTCAACGACTCTCTACTCTTTCTTATCAGACCAGTTGTGATATGCGAAAAACCTCGGATATGGTGGGGATATTTTAATGTAAATGTCTCTGTAATTTTCAATGACTTTTTATTTCCTCTTCTTAGAACAAGGACAAGTGGTTCAACATGCCTTTGCAGTAAATACTAAGCATTCACAATACTGATGAAGTGGTCCCCTAACACACAATGGTCTAGATTTACTGGGACAGTAATTAAAGATGACAGAAAATGCACTCAGCGAGTAAAGTAGAGGTAAACATTTGAGATAATGGAAAGTGGCCTTATTCTTTCGTTTACGGTTAAGATACACACAGAAAGCATGCTATTCTATTGTTTACTGCTCGCTATGGTGATACAGCGGTAACAGAGTGGGGAGTCAGCACTGCCCAGGGGGAAATTGAAGTTCCGAAAATCAATATTATGTTGAATCCTCCCAACATAACGGTACTCGTTCTGTTCGATATCCCGAGCTCCATGCATGGCATAACTAGTAGTAGGAGAATCATCAGCACATAATGATCGCTCACGCTAACACAGAAACTCGTTACGACAGCCTAAGGCTTTTCACACTTGTAAGACTGGTTAATTTTATCAGAAATTCCAATGAGAGACCTCAGACAATAATAATCTATAAAGAAGTTACCTATTTACAGCTGACTACTGCGATGATTAAAATTCACCTCTCTACGTCTTACTCAGCCCACCTAAATACTGTCAGAAATAGAATAAATAACATAAAACGCTTCCCTATCACAATTAGACGAAAGTAAAAGGGACTAAAAACGATCAGTCACCAGGTTAACACATTCTGATGTCTTCCTCGCAAAACCAGACAGGAGCGCTCCGAGCCGCGCGGAGTGGCCTCGCGGTTTGAGGCGCCATGTCACGGATTGCGCGGCCCCTCCCGCCGGAGGCTCGAGTCCTCCCTCAGGCATGAGTGTGTATGTTGTTCTTAGCCTAAGTTACTTCAATTAGTGTGTAAGTTTGGGGACCGATGACCTCAGCAGTTTGGTCCCTTAGGAATTCGCCCACACTCAAACATTTAAGCGGTGCGAAAAAGTAGGTCTGTCCACTTACCGTGCTAGCCAGCAAGTGTTTGGAAACTACCCCCACTGGCGAAACGTCTCCTCTACTTACAACGTCGTGGGGAGGGATTCGTTGAGTTTGAAATGCCCAAGCAGTTCTTTCTCGCGCCAGGCTTAGCGTTTTCATCCTTACCACGGCCTGTTCCCTTCTCTGCCGTGCCTAAAATGACGCTAGCTAAGAGAATAGTTTCTCTGTTTGAAGGTGGTGAGGACAGATTCATTGAGTTTAAAATGCCCAACCGACTTCTTCGCTCCGTGCCTATCTTTTCCATCCTTGTCAGCGCCTGTTCCTTTCACCCGTTCACCCGCGAAATCATTCAGCTACAATCACTCACGGAGCTCGGAATATAGGAAAAAGTAGCCACTTTTGGTACTTCATTTCTCCAGAGGTCTAGTACAGTCCAACCACGATAAAAAGAATGGCCAAGTGGTAGCAGGGCTCGTGTACTGAGGATTCCATAAGAACTTAATTATGCTTACATAAGGTTCATCCATCCTGGAAATAGAGGACCTCATCTTGTTTACCTCTTATCGTTGTTGCTACTGGCAATATACTGGTCCCGAGAATTCCAAGGCCGTACCATTTTCTCTACAGTAGTTTCTCAGGCTATCCCGGACATACAGAAGAAAACGAACAGAAGACTTCAGTTTATATATGTAGTGTAACAGTTGTGTTACTAAATGTGACACTTCTGTCACTCAATGTAAATGGGTTTTCTCTTTTGATGCTGTCAATTGTCAGGATGAGCATTCTCAAGCATTCTGTCAGGGTGAAAATATTAAATAAATAAACTTTTCTCTCTTACAAAATGTGGGCAGGGTGGGTACTTCCTTGGCTCGGGTATGAGGTCGAATGAAACATCATTTTTACATAAGATAACTTTTATTGAAAGTTTCGTACAACTGTTATCTTACTGGACGTTCTGGTTCGGAGAGCGGCAGCCGTGTCGTTTGCGTAGCCTTCTGCTGCGGCAGCGGCGGCGGCGGCGGCGGCGGCGTCTGATTACGCGTAGCAGTGTGTATCTCGTGTCGCCGTCTCGCCCAGCTGATCGGAGACGCGCAGCGCGAGGTGGCCCGTTTAATTATTGCGAGCGACGTCGTGCATCGGGTGGTGATACCTTGAATGTGGCGTCCCAGTGTTTCTCTTCTCTAAGCGGCCGCGTGTGTTGTGCGTCGTCCAGCAGAGCGGCGCGGCGGGGGAAGGCCAGTGTCCCGGACTCGAACCACGGACTCCCGCTTGCCAGTCTTCGGTTGTCAGGTCTTTATCCCAGCTCACAGGTGACTGCTGAAGTGAGGCCGTCTCCTTCCCGTCCTCACGAGTCACCCGGGTATGTAAAATCAGACTTCAAAATACCTTTTAACTTCTTCTTCTGGCACTGAGGCTGCTGCTTGCTATTCTATTACAGCGGCGGACTCGGTGCGTCTGTGCATGATGTAGTCTCTTCTTGCCTGACGATCTTCAGCACCGAAACTAACTTAAAACAACTGCTACGCTTCTTCTTCGTCTTCTTCGTCGCTCGTCTCCGTCTTCGTCTCCGTCTTCGCCTTCGTCTTCCTCTCGTCTTCATCTGTCGGGCCCACTGCGTCTCGCGTATTTATTCACTTCAGTTTACTGGAGGTGAACGACTTCACGGCCATTGCCTCTTCTGTCACGTTGAAAAGATTCTCGAAGATTCTTCTTAACGTCGGTCATTGGCTCTTGGAATGTAGGTGAGGGCCTTTGCTCACATGCGACAACTGAGAAACACGTGAGCCGGTCGGGCGATGCCCTGACGGCTGAATCGACAGCGCCCGCTTATGTGGAACTTGCTGACTTCACGGTCATTGTCTCTGCTGTTCGGCCCGCTGTGTGCCAGTATGTAACTCTCCAAACTAAACCAAGTTTTCCATTTATATTCTAATTTCTAGTTCACTTTGATTTCACTAATTTATTTACTTAAGTACCACTCAACAGTAGAGAGAGAAGAGTTAATAAAACATTTTATTTACTTATCAAAACATGATTACAACTTACATTTTATATTTGCGTGTAGTAATGCAGGAAATCCAGGTGGCAAAAGGAGCAGAGATCCCGGAAACGATGGCTGGAGAGTGTGGAAAATGATTTGAGAAAGGCTGGAGTCAGGAGTTGGAGGAAACGAGCAGAAAATCGTCTGGATTGGGCTGTGATCATCAGAGAGGACAAGGCCCTACATGGGCTGTAGCGCCAAGGAGTAAAAGTAAGTAAGTAAGTAAGTAAGTAAGTAAGTATGTAGTAATGTTCGTCTATTATGCTTCTGACGGACGATGAGCGCAATATTTATTCAGAAGGTTAAAGATATTTGTAAGTGATATAATTACAATTCAACAGATTTAAGTTTTCTTTTGTTTTATTGGTACTGTGAAACACTGCTTCTTGCCGAATTTCATGATTCTAGGTCAATGCGAAGTACCCTATAGATTTTGGAGTGTGAGTTTGCCAGTGTTAAAATGTTTGACTTAAATGACCAAATCTTTTGACTGCATTGACTTAGGAGCTTCAATCTTTTACCCAGCCAAGGGGTCATAGACTTCAGTATGCGATATAAATGTGAACTTGATAAGCCAGTCTGTTCGAGAGAAAAGGGGGATTTTTTCTTTTACATGTGAAACATCGCTTCTTTCCAAATTTCATGATTCTACTTCAACGGGGAGCACCCTATAGCTTTTCATAGTAAGTTTCCGAATATCAAGTGACATAAATGGTCGAGCTTTTGATTGAAGTGACTTACAAGCTTAAGAGACCATATACCTTAATATGGTACGTAAGTATAAACTTCACAATTCTACCCATTCCTGAGAAAAATGATTGTTAACAGTCAGACTGATGGAAAGACAGACAGACGGAGAACAAAGCGATCGTATAAGGCTGTTTTTACTGATGGAGGCACAACAAATATGAAGCATAAATAACAAAATAAATCATGTAGCATCTAACAAACCGATGGACTCGTTCCGTTATCATTATTATTATTGTTATTATCATTATTGTTAGAAGTAGTAGTAGTAGTTGAAGCAGCAGCAGTAATAGTTGTTGTTATGTTATCCATAATTCATCCTGCTACTGAAGCTGACTTTACGCCCGAGTTTGCTTTCAAGTACGTAATTATAGAGTTAAAGACACTCATACACGTTTCGATGAAGTTTTAGCATCGTAAATCAGTTCAGTTTATTTTCTTAATATTATACAGAGATCAATATATGTGGAAGAAAATAAAATGAATCCAGTGACTATGGCGAAATTTCGTCGAAATATGTGTGAAATTTAAAGAACAATTTGTTTTTTCTGACAGATACTTCATAAATATACAATATTCATAGTCGACATCAGTATCTATGTAACGTCTATTGCAGAATAACGTTAAAGCGGGCAATACCATACATACTGACCGTAAACGTCCAGTTTCGGATATTTCGTAATCTTAATTTTGAAAATGCTATTCAGTTCATCAAAAGCACTGCCAGCTAATTCTATTTTTCTGTTTATTTTTCTCTCTCTGTCTCTTCAGTTGTACCTTCAACTACCTTAAAACTGAAACTCATCAAATGGTTCTTTGAATGAAATATTAATTTGTTCTAGGTTTTGTCTAAGTGTTCATTGTACGTTGTTTTTATCGGTGTAATTGATTTTCAAGTCTACTTTCAAACCTGTTGCATTGAGTTATTTCACCCAAACGTGAAGCTTATCTATATTAAAGACAAACAGTACAACGGCCTCAGAAAACGAAGGTGGTTCACGAGAGTTTCGCTCAACTGCATTGCTCCATGGTTTTCTCTGTTTAAGGATCTTAAATCGTTATGTAGGATTGCTGAGAATTATTTTGATGACATGGAATCTCATTGCCGGACCCCTCTTTCAATTCTGAATGTACCATTATCTTGAGGAAATATAACGGAAACTGTAGCATTGGCGTACGATTCTTGAATTAATAACATACTTCGGATCATTGTGTAGTTTCTTTTATACTGTTGCTACCTGTTTCGTTGAAACGATGGTAATACGTACTGTTTTTCGGTTCCGCAGTTTCATACACATCTTGTCAGTAGCCCACTGCCTTATTTCTACTTATAAAAGCCAGCTTCTTCCTCTGCATGATTAAGAACAGTTCTTCGGTATGGCTGGTGTAATTCGTATTCAACGCGTTGTACGTTACGGAGGCTAGGCTCATATGTATATATCTTTTGTCCGTCTACACTCTTCTGAAAAACAATAATTACACTGTTATCCCTTTTTGACAAACTGTCTTCCTCTGCACTTCTTTTTGTTTTGCGTTTCCTCTGTGTTTAAACATTTCTACTGACATACCATTTTTTCCAGGAACATTTCCTTTTTCTGTACCCCAAAGTCATCTGGCACACTCCTGTGCCAATATTTTCATTACCAACTTTTTATGTGTATCACCTCTTGACTTAATCAAACTTTTATAAACGTCTTAGGATGCTTGTTCGGTTTTGTCTTCTGTTATTGATTTTGTGCTCTCTGTCCTAACCGATCACGTGTGGTGTGTACCTAATGTAAGTTTCTGTGTTGCCACTTCTGTACTCTTTATTTTCAACTGTCTCTGCTGTCAGGTTTTCAGTTAATCATCTCACATTTTTGAAGACATTTATGAATAGTTTCATTTAATTATGCATATTCTATTTTGTTCTTGTCATCATTTGGTTGAAGCTTTCGCCTTCTAGTTAACAGATTCTTCGCTACACTTCAGATTTTCTCTTGCATTGTTCCTTTCGTAACATAATACGCTGTATCATAAGTGTCTTTGTTAAATAATGACTCCTTTCGAGTAAAACTATATGATCTTTATTCTCTAAGATACTGAATTTTTTATTTAGTTTAATCCTATGAATAGAGCTACACTCACAAACACTATGTGATCAAAAGTATCCGCAAACCTGGCTGAAAAAGACTTACAAGTTCGCGGCGCCCTCCATCGATAATGCTGGAACTCAATACGGTGTTGGCCCACACTTAGCCTTGATGTCAGCTTTCACTCTCGCAAGCATACGTTCAATTAGGTGCTGGAAGGTTTCTTTGGGAATGGCAACCCATTTTTCACGGACTGCTGCACTGAGGAGAGGTTTCGATGTCGATCAAGTCAGCGTTCCAAAATATCCCAAAGACTTCCTATAGGATTCAGGTCAGGCCTCTGTGCAGGCCAGTCCGTTATAGGGATGTTATTGTCGTGGAAACACTCCGCCACAGGCCGTGCGTTCTGAACAGGTGCTCGATCGTGTTGAAAGATGCATTCGCCATACCCGAATTGCTCTTCAACAGGTGCTTAAAACGTCAATGTAGGCTTGTACTGTGATAGTGCCACGCAAAACAACAGGAGGTGCAATCCCCTCCATGAAAAACACGACCACACCATAACACAACCACCTCAGAATTGTACTGTTGGCACTACACACGCTGGCAGATGCCGTTCACCGGACATTCGTCATACCCTCACCTTGCCATAGGATCGCCACATTGTGTGCCGTAATTCGTCACTCCACACAACGTTTTTCCACTGTTCAATCGTCCAATGTTTACGCTCTTTACACCAAGCGAGGCGTCATTTGGCTTTTACCGGCGTGATGTGTGGCTTATGACCAGCTGCTCGACCATGAAATTAAAGTTTTTTCACCTCCCGCCTAACTGTCACAGTACTTGCAGTGGATCCTGATGCAGTTTGGAATTCCAGTGTGATGGGCTGGATAGATGTCTACTTGTTGCACCAAACGACACTCTTCAACTGTCAGCAGTCTCTGTCAGTCAGCAGACGAGGTCGGCCTGTGTGCTTCTGTTCTGTACTGCCTCGCCTTCACGTTTCCACTTCACTATCATATCGGAAACAATGGATCTGGGAATGTTCAGGAGTGTGAAAATCTCGGGTACAGATGTATGACACAAGTGACACCCAATCGCATGACAACGTTCGAAGTTCTTGAGTTCCGCGGAGCGCCCCATTCTGCTCTCACACGATGTCTAATGACTACTGAGGTCGCTGATATTGAGTAGCTGGCAGTAAGTGGCAGCACAATGCACCAAATACCAAAAACGTATGTTTTTGGGGGTGTCCGGATACTTTTGATTACATAGTGCGAATTAACATCATCAACATTTCTATTTTTCTGACAGATAAGTCGGTTTCTTTCTGGTTTTGTATCTACTTCTATTCAGCATTTTACTAGAGTATGATCATTTGAAATTCTGAAGTCTTATGGAACTGCCTCGCCCTGCAAAATTTCTTAATTGTTTCATAAAATACAGTCAATTTTCTGATCATTTTCTATTGGTTTTCTTCCGTAGGAATTTGTTAAGGGTAAATATGTTGTCATTTTCGGCTAATTCAACTAACGGCTAATTCAACTGACGAAGGGATTCCTTCACTTCCGGTATTGTACCTGAGATTTCCCGGCCGGCCGCAGTGGCCGTGCTGTTCTAGGCGCTACAGTCTGGAGCCGAGCGACCGCTGCGATCGCAGGTTCGAATCCTGCCTCGGGCATGGATGTGTGTGATGTCCTTAGGTTAGTTAGGTTTAATTAGTTCTACGTTCTAGGCGACTGATGACCTCAGAAGTTAAGTCGCATAGTGCTCAGAGCCATCTGAACCATTTTTTTTTTTTTTAGATTTCTCACTGAAAAAACATTTTTCGGATTTCGTCTACTTTCGTATTAAAATTACTCATTATAAGTTTATAACAGTACTTTTGCGTCATTTATTAGTTTCTGTAAGTTTCGTATAAGTCTTGTAACTCAGATTTTAGCACGATGCTGAATATTATTATTATTATTTCTTTACTTTCTCAGACGTTATGTCTGGTTAAAAATGGAAAGTAACGCGGACCTTGATCAAGCGTGACTTCCTTTTAACTGTGACTTCCTTTTCTGTTATGTGACACAAATATCGGCAAGTCTACATTGATTGAGAAAATAGTGTCTCGCCGACAACATTTTTATCTTCCCTTTTGTTCCGAATTCGGATTTGGAGGGTAAGTTGCATTTAGGAACTTTCGGGTAATTGAACATGTATCAATAATTACAGATTTCTGTAGTTGTATATATACGTTTGGATGTAGCTGTATTGCGTTGATGTACTGGTGGATATTGTGTGGTATGACTCCTGTAGTTGATAGTATAATTGGTATAACGTCAACTATATCCTGATGCCACATGTCCTTGACTTCCTCAGCCAGTTGGATGTATTTTTCAGTTTTTTCTCCTGTTTTCTTCTGCATATTTGTTGTATTGGGTATGGATATTTCGATTAGTTGTGTTAATTTCTTCTTTTTATTAGTGAGTATGATGTCAGGTTTGTTATGTGGTGTTGTTTTATCTGTTATAATGGTTCTGTTCCAGTATAATTTGTATTCATCATTCTCCAGCACATTACGTGTTGCATACTTGTATGTGGGAACGTGTTGTTTTATTAGTTTATGATGTATGGCAAGTTGTTGATGAATTATTTTTGCTACATTGTCATGTCTTCTGGGGTATTCTGTATTTGCTAGTATTGTACATCCACTTGTGATGTGATCTACTGTTTCTATTTGTTGTTTGCAAAGTCTGCATTTATCTGTTATGGTATTGGGATCTTTAATAATATGCTTGCTGTAATATCTGGTGTTTATTGTTTGATCCTATATTGCAATCATGAATCCTTCCGTCTCACTGTATATATTGCCTTTTCTTAGCCATATGTTGGATGCTTCTTGATCGATGTGTGGCTGCGTTAGATGATACGGGTGCTTGCCATGTAGTGTTTTCTTTTTCCAATTTACTTTCTTCGTATCTGTTGATGTTATGTGATCTAAAAGGTTGTAGAAGTGGTTATGAAATTGCAGTGGTGTAGCCGATGTATTTATATGAGTTATTGCTTTGTGTATTTTGCTAGTTTCTGCTAGTTCTATAAAGGATTTTCTTAAATTGTCTACCTGTCTATAACGTAGGTTTTTTATGTCGATAAATCCGCTTTCTCCTTCCTTTCTGCTTAATGTGAATCTTTCTGTTGCTGAATGTATGTGATGTATTCTATATTTGTGGCATTGTGATCGTGTAAGTGTATTGAGTGCTTCTAGGTCTGTGTTCCTCCATTTCACTACTCCAAATGAGTAGTTCAATATTGGTATAGCATAAGTATTTATAGCTTTTGTCTTGTTTCTTGCTGTCAATTCTGTTTTCAGTATTTTTGTTAGTCTTTGTCTATATTTTTCTTTTAGTTCTTCTTTAATATTTGTATTATCTATTACTATTTTTGCCTGTTCCTAGATATTTGTTATTATTTATTATTTATTGTTATTATTGTTATTATTATTATTGTTATTATTGCTATTTTACTATTATCTTTATTATAATATTATTGTTAGTTATTAATAACTATCCTAGTTCCATGAATCATTAGATGTACTGGAATTACTAGAACTGTTTTTGTCTTTGGTATACTTAAATTAGTTCAAATTAAGTTTTCACTACCATTATTTATTCTACTATTTTTACGATATTGTAGCCAAAATGACTTTAATTTCACTTTAACGCTCAAGTTCTGTGTGTATAATATCTTTATCTAGTGTAAGAGGTTGCCTGAAATATGTAATCTGTTCAGGTTACATAAACAAAATGAAATAAACAATATTTCGCATACGTAATAGATTTCAGTCAGTTCTCAGTTTGGCTACTTCCTCGTTTCTCGTTACTCGTCGAAGTGTACCTAGTGTAGATCTTTCTCATGGCATTAATTGCGACTGAGGTTCATGAACAGTTTTAAGAAATGTTAATATGGAAGCAAGATAACATCTGAAGAAGTCTCAGAAACACATGAGCTGTCAGAGTCTTCCGGTGTGTGCCATCGAAGTCAAACGCCATCAAGCCTTTCCATCGTAGTTAATACGGGTGAAAAAAAAGTGAATGCTAAGCTTCTAATAATCACTTTTCCTAAAGAGTGTTGCTGGAACTTCTCGTATAACTTAACGTGTAGCGCCTGGCTTACGAGACGGAGATGTGAACCAGATATTGATCGTATCCACGCGAAGATAGTGGTCTGGAAAACCTCCTAGACGAAGAGTGGTTTTCCATTCTCATCCAGGCAACTGCCAGCCTCGTATCCTACATCTGCCTCAAAAATAAAATGAAGCGCCAAAGAAACTGGTATACACACGCGTATTCAAATATAGAGATATGTAAACAGGCAGAATACGACGCTGCGGTCGACAACGCCAATATGAGACAAGTGTCTGGTCCTGGTGTTAGATCGGTTACTGCTGCTACAATGGCAGATTATCAAGATTTAAGTGAGTTTGAACGTGGTTTTATAGTAGGCGCACGAGCGGTGGGACACAATATCTCCGAGGTAGCGATGAAGTGGGGATTTTCCCGTAATACCATTTCACGAGTGTACCGTAAATATCAGGAATCTGGTAAAACACCAAATCTCAGACATCGCTGCGGCCGGAAAAAGATCCTGCAACAACGGAACCAACGACGACTGAAGAGAATCGTTCAACGTGACAGAAGTGCAACCCTTACACAAACTGATGCAGATTTCAGCGCTGGCCTATCAGTAAGTGTCAGCGTGCGAACCATTCAACGAAACATCATCGATATGGGCTTTCCAAGCCGAAGGGCCAATCATGAACCATTGATGGCTGCACGACACAAAGCTTTACGCAACGCCTGGGCTCGTAAGGCACCGTCATTGGTCTGTTGGAGGAGGAGGATATTAGTGTTTAACGTCCCGTCGACAACGAGGTCATTAGAGACGGAGCGCAAGCTCGGGTGAGGGAAGGATGGGGAAGGAAATCGGCCGTGCCCTTTCAAAGGAACCATCCCGGCATTTGCCTGAAGCGATTTAGGGAAATATGACTGGAAACATATTGCCTGGTCGAACGAGTCTCGTTTCAAATTGTGTCGATCGGATGGACATGTACGGGTATGAAGACAACCTTATGAATCCATGGACCCTGCATGTCAACAGGGGACTGTTCAAGCTGGTGGAGGCTCTGTAATGGTGTAGTGCGTGTGGAGGTGGAGTGATATGGGACCCTTGATACGTCTAGATACGACTCTGACAGGTGACACGTACGTAAGCGTGATGTCTAATCATCTGCGTCCAGTCACGTCGCTTGTGCATTCCGACGGACTTGAGCAATTCCAGCAATACAATGCGACACCCCACACGTCCAGGATTGTTACGGAGTACCCCCCCCCCCCCCCCCAGAACATTCTTCTGAGCTTAAACACTTCCGTTGACCATCAAACTCTCAGACATGAACATTAATTGGGTATATCTGGGATGACTTGCAACGTACTGTTCAGAAGAGATCTCCAACCTCTCGTAATCTTACAGATTTATGGAGAGCCCTGCAGGATTCATGGTGTCAGTTCTCTCCAGCACTACTATATACACTGTTTATTGTGTGTATTGTGTATTAAACCGGCGACCCAGAAACGACCGAGAGGCTTCGTCCCACTGTAGGCCTCAGTGGTTCACAACCCCACAACAGGCCACAGCTGTTCACACACCCTACCGCCGCCACACCGAACCCAGGGTTACTGTGGGGTTCAGCTACTAGTGAACCTCTCCACCCCCCACCCCCCCTACGAACTTCTCATACCAGATGAGTGTAACCCCAAATGATTTGTGTGGTAGAGTAATTGTGATGCACGCTTGTCAGTGCAGCAATACCCGACATAGTGTAATTGTGGCGGAATAAGGGGAACCAGCCCGCATTCGCTGAGGCAAATGGAAAACCCCCTTAAAAACCACCCACAGGATGGCCGGCACACCCGACCTCGACACTAATCTGCCGAGCGGATTTGTGCCGGGGACCGGCACGCCTTCCCGCTCGGGAAGCATCGCGTTAGACCGCACGGCTAGCCGGGCGGGCGCTTCAGACATTAGTCGTGTTACGGCAGTTCTGCGTGCTCGCGGGTCCCTACATGGTATTAGGCAGGTGTACTAGTTTCTTTGGCTTCAGTGTATAACCCAGTACACGATCAAGTAAAATACATTGACACACGGAACGGAGCTTACCGACTGGCAGGCAAATACCAAAAGCGATTTCCTTTCTTGACGATTGTTGACGTTATTGTTGACGTCGTGTCATCCACCTAGGGAACTGGATCATAAATGCACTCATCAGCAGATAACTTAGGACAGATGTTGAGTTGGACAGAGAGCGCTCCTGTCGCTAACAGTGAATGGAGTCGTTACGCATATCATGAGACTTGGGTCTTGAAGGGACTGTGTACGGGGCGTCGACGTGAGGGTCAAGCGCAGAACAGACGAGAGCCATGACGGCAGCGTATCTGAGTGTGGACACAGTATCAGTGCTCGATGTATGCGACACTCCATCTCCAAAGTCATGCAGGCCCCAACTGCTAGGTGCCGCCGTTATTTACTGAAGAGTGGAAAGACTAGTAGAAGCCGACCTCGGAGAAGTTCGGTTTGAGTTCCACAGGAATGTACAAGGACTGGAAAGAAGCATGGAACACCACAAGAAATGCATGTCTGTGCATAAATGCAAATTGTAGACAAGCCTGCATGAGGCTCTTTCGTATCTGACTACGAACGGCGCCTGTACAATGTCCTCAATAAGTTGGAAGTCTTAGTCGTGGGTGGAATAGTGCTCTGTATAGTTGTGACTACACTATGTCGAAGCTAAGTGAATTCGAAAGTGGGCGAATTGTTCGTGCTCTGTGATGGGTGCTTCCTTAATCAGGAGCAGCCAAAGCGTTTGGTATTTCAAGAGGCACCATAGTGAGGATTTATATTGCAAACAGGGAAACCGGAAGAGCAGCATGCAGCAAGTTAGAACGTGGAAGAAAGTGTGTGTTGCGTGGTCGTGACAAAGGATTATGACGAGAAATAAGAGGACGACAGTTGCCGAAGTCAGTGCAGAGCCGAATGTCATTCGCAAACTCTGTCAGCTAAAAAAAAAAAAAGAAAAAAAAAAGAAAGAAAGACCTCCTCACGAACAGGCCACGATGGCCCAACGGTACCGACCGGCCGCCGTGTCCTCCTCAGCCCATAGGTGTCACTGGATGCGGATATGGAGGGTCATGTGGTCAGCACACCGCTCTCCCGGCCGTATGTCAGTTTACGAGACCGGAGCTTCTCAGTTTGCCTCACAAGGGCTGAGTGCACCCCGCTTGCCAACAGCGCCCGGCAGACTGGATGGTCACCGACCCAAGTGCTAGCCCAGCCCGACAGCGCTTAATTTCGGTGATCTGACGGGAACCGGTGTTACCACTGCGGCAAGGCCGTTGGCGAACTCTGTCAGCACCGAACACCAAAACGATACTAAGGGAGCTCCAGAGGCAGGATACTGCGGAGCGAGAACCACTCATCAGCGATGCAAATGCCTATAACAGGAAAACACAGTGCCGAAGTCATAAAATCCAGGCTACGGAGCAATGGATAAAGCCGTTTGGCCGTATGTATCTTGTTCCACAGTTTAACCGTTTGGCCGAGATTAAGTCCAAGAGTGAAACATGGCGAATGTTCGGTGATGATGGGCCCCTTGCATACTTTGCAAGGTCGCATTACTGCCAAGGACTACGTCACAACTAAGACTGATCATGTGCATCCGATGGCACAATGATTGTTGTCCAATGGTGATGTTGCGCTCCAATATAACAAGGAGCCTGTTCACAGAGGTAGCATCATCCAGGGCTGGTTTTGTGATCACGAGGATGAATTGTAGCGTCTCCCTCGGTCGCAACAGTCACAATGTCTCAATGCTATTGACCCTTTGTGGTCTACTTTAGACAGAAGAACGCGTGATCACTGTCCACTTCTATCATCGTTGCCCCAACCTGCCTCTATTTTAAAGGAAAAATGATATGCGATTCCCTTGAATACCAGACAGGAACTGTGTTTATACATTTCGATACGGCTGAAAACTGTTTAAATTCCATCAGCTTTCCCAAACCGTATTACGAATGGTAACGTGTTGTTTTTCGTCTTTCTGTATTTTTGTCTATCCCCTAGCAAGAGATCCAATAATTAAAATAAACAATAACAACATAGGCAGCCAACACACAACACGATACCTAGGTGTATGCCTGCCGGAGTGGCCGTGCGGTTCTAGGCGCTACAGTCTGGAGCCGAGCGACCGCTACGGTCGCAGGTTCGAATCCTGCCTCGGGCATGGATGTGTGTGATGTCCTTAGGTTAGTTAGTTTCAAGTAGGTCTAAGTTCTAGGCGACTAATGACCTCAGTAGTTAAGTTGCATAGTGCTCAGAGCCATTTGAACCATTTGAACCTAGGTGTACACATAGATGAAAGACTGACGTTCAACTAGCACATAAAAGTTACGACCGACAAAGCAACCAAAATAATGCACAAACTCACCAGACTAAACGCCGCACAGTACAGACTACCATTGTCAACTCTCAGGACCTATCACTGTGCACTCTTTGAGTCCGTGGTCTGCTTCGCGGCCAGTACATGGGCGCGCAGGCTGCACTTAGTAACTTATAGGAACACAGGAGGGGGCAAAGAAGTGCGCTGGTTAGGTTGTGTGGGGCCTTCGGTACAACATCATTGGCAGCGCTATGTGTGATCCTTGGAATCTTTCCCATTGACCTAACAATCAGACTGAGGGCAGCCATGTACTGGCTAAAGAAAGGAGGGCACGACAAGGTGACAGAGATCACAGGGCACAACCTGAATGATAGACGCCAACTTATCGAGTGGAGGGTGGACACATGGCAGAGGGAATGGGACACAGACGACAAGGGCCGTAGAGTCAACCAATTTTTCCCAAACATCAGGGAACGTCTGAAGATGAATCATCTAAACCCAAGTAGGGGCATGGTTTACTTTCTCTCGGGTCATGACTCATACCCCAAGTACCTCCACCGCATGAGACTAACTCAAAGTGATACCTGCACATGTGGCGTAAATGGATCACCAGAACACATACTTTTTCACTGCGGACAGGGAATGGATGGCTAGAAGTACATTCCGAGCCCTCCATCCCCTGTTGGCTAGACGGGGACAGTCAGACCCCTTTTCCCGAACACCTCCAAAATCTTTCCACTGCCCTCACAAATCCACAAATCAAACTCACATTTCAAAGTCCTATTAGGTTAAGTACAGTAGATAAGTTAGATTAAGAATTCCCTGCATGTTTTTCTTTAATTTGTTTCCTTTCTTTATTTGAAAGCATTTTTCGTAAAACAAATGGAGATTGAATTCCAAATTGTATCTCAACTGTTAAAGCTTGTACATAGAAATGTGATATCACTCAACAATAAAAGATAAAGGTGAACAACGCAGAAACTGGTCCGCCTCCACGTGGCAGGGACGGGCAACATCTAGGGTGGCCGGAAGCTAACAAACTTGCGGCCACTTACGATGGCTAAGAGACCATAAAACCTGGTTGGGTATATCACAAAAGTATTTTTTGTGGTAAAAAAAGGACCAGCCATATACCCACAGGCGTCGAGTCACCAACCTGGTTTAATGGGGAAAAAGGAGAAGAAAAAAATCCCCTGTAGGAAGACGAGAGTCGATACCGACCCTACGACTTATCGTAGAAGATAGGTTGAAAAAAGGAAAAGGTAAGTAAATTTAATTTATAAATCAGAGAAAGCTTTTGAAAATGTTGACTGGAACTAATTCTTTGAAACTGTGAAGTCAGTAGGGATAAAATACAGAAAGCTGAAGGTTATCTACAACTTGTACATAAACCAGACTGTAGTTCCAAGAGTTGAAGGACATGAAAGGGAGGCAGTTTTTCAGAAAGGTATGAGGTTGGGCTGTAGCCTCTCTCCCACCTTGTTGCTGAGCAAACTATACGGGAATTACATCAAAGTTTGGAGTTTTTTGAACAAATTGGTTGTTAAAAGAACTGAATTGGACTTCAGGCAGTTGTTTAAAATTTAATTTAAAGCTCTCTCGGTGTGCGTCCACATCCATGTTTTCGCTGCTTTCGCAGGTCACTGTTGTCGTTAGACTCCAGTTCGAGAAACATATACTCCACAACTGTTATTCAAGTTGGCAGCTCTGTTATAAGATATGTTTTGCGATACTCTTATGTTTCCCTTGTACATATTTGGTTTTAGAGCGTTTGTTTGCGACAGGACTGCTCTCTGTTCAACTCAACATCTGTCCTAAGTTATATGCTCATGAGTGCATTTGTGATCCAGTTCTCTTGGTGGATGACACAACGTCAACAATAACGTCAACAACCGTTAAGAAAGGAAATCGCGTTTGGTATTTGCCTGCCAGTCGGTAAACTCCATTCCGTGTATCAATGTATTTAACTTGACCGAGTACTGGGTTATACACTTCCCTGTATTTTGAATTGCTGCTATTTTCTCATTCTCGAAAGTTATTATGCCTTTATTCTGCTTAATGTGGAGTAGTTGGCATGTGTGAAGGTCTAGAATTTATAGGCAGTTATCCAGGGTGAGATATGAGAATCACTGTTGCCAGTTGAGTCCTTGAGAGTGGCTCAAGCTGAAAAGTGAGTCACTGGGGCAAGTAAAGGGCTCAGAATAACAAGGACAAACAAGGAAAGGAAGAGAGAACATGAAGAACATGTAAGTGAAGACGATTACGCAACTGGAGTGTACTTGGAAAAACAGAGGAGTTATAGATCAAATATAACTTTGGACTGAATTTCCCGCGAGTTAAATTTTCTGACATGTTTATTTTTTGCACAAAAAATCTATTTGAGCTGGAGGTCTGGATTTTTTGCGGTGTTTCAGGGTACAGTTTGGAGGAAAGAAGACTACAGACACTAACATATAGTCAAAAGGAAAGAAAATGCATACTTATTAATTATAAAAAGTAACCTTAAAACTTGTTGCTAAAATGACATGATTATAGTCAACGTTTTAGGTAGACAAGTTAATAATGTATACTTGAAGTTTCAAACAGCTAAGTAAGGTGCTTAGCCGGTGCATTGATTCCAAGTATCGACCGAGGTATCCAAATTTAATTTACTGATTTTCACAAAAAATTGTAATGAAGTCAACGCAAGAAGTAATTTTATTAATTATATATCAAAATGTTCAGGAGAAGACACTCCCATAGTTCTAACAATTTTCAGGCAACCTAGAGTTCATGTTGTTTTGTTAGTGCCATGGAAACTGTATGATAATTGTGCATTCACAGTCAAGGTACCTTAAGAGGGATGACCAATAGTTTGTCTTATGAGTTTCCTTTATATATCATCTACTATACGTGGAATCGCACGCTCATGTATAAAGATTGTTGACAGATACTTGACAGAGACTACTTTCAATATCTTCGTTTCTTTTGGATCCAACAGAGTGTTCGGCAGAGCATTTGTTATGTAACTGGCGTGATACCTATTTCCCAATAGTAGCTAAACACAATCTGCAAGTCGTGATTTGCACAAAAATGAAGGACAGTTATAGAGACAGCAGCTGGTCAATGTAGGCGAACCGTGAAGTTCCGGGGCGGCCACCGCAATGGAGCGCCGGGCCGGCGTTTCGCGGATTAAGCCGGCCTGTTTATTGGAGTCGCGTTGCGTTACGTTACACTGGCCGCTCGCCGGGCTGAGCGGATTTGGCCGCCGCTCGCCATGTTTTATAACAATACATTATTCCCCCGTCGCGCCGCACCACGCCGGCGGCCGCGTTTTGATTGCTCTATCTGCATCTACCTTCCTTATTTACTCAAAAATTATCTGTGGCTGTCCGGTGAATTGTATTAATGGGTCTGTCCGGGTATTCAAACGCCGAGGCAGAGCGCGGCGCGGCACACGAGGGAAAAACGGGTGGGGGGAAGCGGGAAAAAAGCCGAAGTACGGGCTGTCCGAAACGCGCAAAAAAGAGGAAAAACGAAAAAATACAAAACATGTCCAGAGCACGCGGGCGCTCGGGCACGCGTTCATACACGCTTGTTGTCACACACACACATACACAGACACGTACACGCAATCACGCATACAATCGCGAGCGCCTGGACGCTCGGGAAAAGCGCCCCGGACGAGTGAAATCGGTTTTTAGTTTTATGCAAATCCGATGTGACGCTGAAGAGATACTATGTCGCGCGCCTTCCATTATAACGTTATGTGCAAACACAGCAGAAACCGACAAACAAATAGGTATTTTTCTGCGAGCCGGCGCGCCGCTGTAAGCTTAATATATTAGTGGGGGCGGACGCGGCGCCTGTAGGGGTGACAGCGGCGCTCTCCCGCCCCCTCTCCGCCGCACCCGTTCTCCTCTCTTTCCTTCGTTCCCCCTCCCCCCCTCACCTCTTCTCCTTTCCCTCCTTCGCCGCGCGCTCTCGCTCGCGCCGTGCAACGACAAATATTGATGTTTGGCAAAGAACGGGCGAGGGCGCGGGACGCTGCCGCCCCCGCCGCCGCCGCCGCCGCCGCGAACGAGGCCCGACGGCCTCCGTCTGTGTGCCGAGGACAAACCTTGTCTATCTGTATTGCAAACTGTTTGGCAGCCGGGATACAAATCTGGCTCTCCGGGACGGCCGGCCCGAATCGGCGTGCGGCGGCGGTGGCGACGGCGCCCGACGACAACTAACTAACGGCGACGGGCCGGCCGGCCGGCGTCGCGCGGACGCGCGGGGAGGCGGGAGGCGGAATGTTTGCCCTGCCGGGGCCGCGGCCGGGGGGCGGGGGGCGGCGCCGGAGCAGTTTTAACGCCGTGGCCGCCCGGGGCCTAATCTCGGCTGTTTGCGGAGCGCGCGCGCCGCCGACCTGGCTTTATTGAGTCCTCGGGCCGTGGCGTAACAGTGTTGCGGTGCATCCCTCGGAAGTGATCGCTGTAAGCACACAGTGCGCTGCTCGCCTGACCGGCCCGGTCCCGAGCAGCTCGGCCGCGCAGACACGTCCCGCCGACGCAAATACAGACTGTCGTCCCAGGAGCAAAAATGCCGCCCCTGCTCTAGGGCGTACGCACTTGTCCCTCATGTCGATTAGTTTCACTGAGCTCCGCTTCAGCAAACTGTAATGTACAGAAAAATAAGTGCCGCCAAACAATAGTGCTACAATTCTAGTGTGACATTATTTGCAGTATTTACATCCAAAGTATGCCTATAACCCAAGTGTCTCTAACGTTCAATCAACGTAATTGAATTTTATCCAGAGTGAACAACTGCAAGTAAACGTAACACTAGCAACAAATATTCATAATTTGCTATATTGTATTGTGCATTTTACGACCTGGTGGTTCGCCCTGAATTATGGTTTTTTGTTTGTTTTTTCAGTGTTTCTCTTCGTTTTAAGTGACTTGAGCTCGTGATTGCATTTTAGAAAAGATGATAACGATCATTATGATGATGATGATGACTGAAATATTATGTTTTAAGGACACTAAACTGTTGAATCATGAGCGCCCTTCCAGGAAAGAAGAATGGAACATTATTTTCCTTCATATTGTCGAAAAGTGTTGTGTGTTGTGTTTTATCACCACACGTCACTTCGTTCAAGGAACATTTGTTTTAGTAAGTAGACCAATACCATACACGTCCCGCCGACGTTATCTAATGAAGCTAAAAAACCGAGTGCATCGTTCTATATAATGCACTGGATGCATTCACTACGCTATTAATCTCAAATACTAAGGAAACAGTTGCAGATAATGAAATGTTGTTTACACTGGATAATGGTACGCAAGGAGTGAGTATTTTGTTGTATTGTCAGTGTGATAACTTTTTTGTCTACCGAGTAATTGAAGCAGTAGTCGCTCACGTTTTGTCTGCCTAATTGACTGCTGGTGTGCTTCCGGGTGTCCAGTCGATTTCTTCAGCTGTGGTAGATGTTATGGAATGAAGCAAAAAATAAGTGTGTCGTTCTATATCAAAAACAGGGTGCGTCCGTTACGATATTACCCGGATGTTCGTACGGGATATTTGCACATATTGAACACCAGGAAGCACGAGTACAAAACTAGACGTACAAAGATTTGATGCTTTACTTTTAATCAGTAGTGAAACATTTTACAAAGGAAGCGTAGCATGTGTAATGTATATGGAGGTAAAGTCTTCTGGCTCCACCCCTTCGCCTTCACTCCCAGAGCAAACATGACGTCCTGTGCTGCATCATTAATATCGGTTAACACATTTATTCACTACATTGCAAAAAGTTCCATTACAAATCATATGTACCCGTAATGATATATTGTTGTCGTCTTGTTTATGAAATATCTGTAATGGCATAAAAATGTATATCACTTCTTTAAAAGAAAAATCTTATTGTTAGCGACGTAAATGTCTTCGATATACCGGGTCTCATTACCGAGAGTCGTTAGGGACTATTTCAGAGGCTGTTCTAATCAAATTTAGGATGTGTTGTTGTGATTTAAAACCGATAACTGGATTTCTATATGAGGTCCACCATTAATGGTAAACGTCGTTTTGATTCTCGCTATAAAAAAATCTTTGGCAATATTGTAATTCTATGCACCTAGACGATAGAGCTACTGGTGAGAACTCTGTTGACTGTGCGAGCGATCTATGAGAAATACTGACCGTCAGGTGCACCGTGACAGCGGCCGCAGAAATCTGGCCGGCCTGTGTGGCCGTGCGGTTCTAGGCGCTTCAGTGTGGAACCGCGTGACCGCTACGGTCGCAGGTGCGAATCCTGCCTCGGGCATGGATGCGTGTGATGTCCTTCGGTTTGTTAGATTTAAGTAGTTCTAAGTTCTAGGGGACTGGTGACCACAGATGTTAAGTCCCATAGTGCTCAGAGCCATTTTGAACCGCAGAACCCAGCTCCGCTGGCTTCAGAAAACTGCTTCACCATCAGTTTCATACTGTTAGGAATCTACATGGTTCTCAAAGGGTGGCAAAATATTAATCCAGAAATATTCGAATTTTCTTTTTCAGGATTGATTGCATTACTGCCATTCTGCACAAGAGATGAACATGAAAGAAGTCTATTGATTGCCGTTCGCCGTTCTGACAGTGTAAAGGACGCTCATAAATTGTTCATCAGAGTGTAAGTTTATACTAACTCAAAAGTTTTCAAACTAGAAGAAGCTTTCTGATGTTATCAAGCCGTCTCACGGACGCATGAGTACCCTCATATACTGTGGAAACACAGTGAAATAAGCGTTCGTTCAAGGGAAGGCAAAGTGATATCTTTCGTAGTAGAAAACAAAATATCCTATGATGATTCAGCGCTGATAAGAAAACTAGTTAATAAAACCTATTTGCGGAGAAGTAGCTGACTTGTCTGCTGAAAAAAAAGAACAAAAAAAATGGTTCAAATGGCTCTGAGCACTATGCGACTTAACTTCTGAGGTCATCAGTCGCCTAGAACTTAGAACTAATTAAACCTAAGGACATCACACACAAACATGCCCGAGGCAGGATTCGAACCTGCGACCATAGCGGTCGCTCGGTTCCAGACTGTAGCGCTTAGAACCGCACGGCCGCTCCGGCCGGCAAAAAAAAAAAAAAATCTGGCAGTATTTATGCATACGTGGAGCAGATAATGTCCTGTTCTTTCACAGGTTAGCGTTTCCTTTTCTTACTTTTAGGTTCGATTATAGGTACAAAATTCTGGCAGCAATGGTTTAATCCGCTTTCGAGCAACTACAATCGGCACGGCTGTAATACCATGTACAAGCGCTCTCATTCTTTCGAACTCTTACACACACCCGTCACTATACATGTTACGGTAACTGTGCAGATTGCTTGTACCCGGTTCTCCTCTATACACGAACTGTTATGTGGAAAACACTGTATGCAAAGAAGTGATTCCTAAGAAGTGTATGAGGATACTCGAATACTGGGCTCAAGAAATGATGTTTCTATTTTATATGTACTGAGAAGGGCAGTAAGCAAAACTTCAGCATAACTGTTTGTACTTCAAACAGAAGGTGTCGCAGAGCTGTTTCTTTGAAAAGTACTCGCAGTCGAGCAGACGACCCGAGCGGAACGCTGCTCTCTGCACTTGGCGTAGCTGCCCGCTTGATAGCTCTTCGGAGTGTTCTCAAATAAGCTACAACTGGCGTAGCTGCCGGTGACACTCATCAGAGCGCGACAAACTAGCTCAAGCCGCTTAACGCTTCCGGGCGCTAAGCGGGAAGAGCTTCGGCTCAACTCCCGGTAACTTCGGTTGCAAAAACCCCAGCGGGACTCTCTCGTTCTTTGGTAGGGTGATCTCAGTGTCAGGGGCCCGTTCACGTCGGATAACCCCGCGCACTGTAGGCATTTCTCTTCTTGCCGCACCTCCTTCAGGTGCCGAGCATTGCACTATGCGCAATTAGGTCGTAGGGAGCCCCAACTTCTGTAGGGCAAACTGTTCTTCGCTTTTCTTTCAGAATAAAAGCAAGATTGTCGTGACCCCTCCTACCTACAATAAATAATCCTTTACACTGGGAAGATGTCTGATCCTCCCGGCCGTTCCCATTCTTTCACTCGCCTCAGGTTGGCAGCTCAAACGGCGGACGAGGAGGCTGCTCCCGCCGTACTCTCCGTTCCACTCGCCACCTTCCAGGAAGAGATGGACTTGTGCGATCTGCGAATGGCCGAACAGCAGGCAATCATCGACCTGATGGTGGCGACTGACATATCCCTCACAGACATGAACACGTCGCACACAGCGCAACCTGCCAATACTAGCTTACCCTCGCTCTTTCCTCTGAGGTCTCCCGTTCCGGTAATAGCACCGGAACCGGACACCCCAGAAGCCACATAAAACAAAGAAGACGGACCATGGCAGCAGGTCGGTCCACGCTGTAAACAGGCCACTTCTACACCAACAAATGAGGCACACTCACGAGGCAACCGCCCAGCAATCTTGCCTACTCCACACATATCAAACAATACACGCCACACAGGGACCAACTCGAACAGCCCTGCGGCCGCCATCACACAAGCACCAAACACCGCACGGGAAAGCGGTCTGCGTGGCACCACCTGGGGGAGGTGTGTTACCTTCCGAAACTGGGTTAAAACCGCCAGGAGACCCTCTGATTCCTGGAAATTTTCAGATTTCTGAAGTGCTCTGCGGCTCAGAGGAACCTGAGTGGGGCGGGGACCGCAATGTCCTATCCCGTGGCCTTGACGTGGCCCCAGCGCTCAGTAGCCCCCTAGATGGGGTGAAGCTAAAACGGGAAGGGCCGTCCATGCATGACGTTAAAAGGCTAGCCCTTAACTGGGTGCAATCCTCACCGATCCGCACTGGCCCACCGTGAATTATCAAAAGCGGTGGGTGAGACATGGTCGCCCATGATCCCCCAGTACGTGTGGAGGCCCTCTGGGGAACGTAACTCGGGTTTGAGTGCCGCACCGTCTCGATGCTGTCAAACTCCACAACATAAGACCCGGGCCATTCCATCATTCGTTTCAACATCATCACAATTTCATACCATCTCCGGGCTGTGGAAAGGTGAGGGTTGTCGTTGTGTGAAGGAAGGACGTTAAACTCCTGTCAAGGTAGGACGTTAAACGCCCCCAACCCGAGGTGAAAGCAAAGGGTGCGTGGCGCAGGGGAAGCTGCGTTACGAGAGACACACTACCTGTCTCTCTTGAGTCGAGCTTGGCAGCTGGGCGAGGGCATGAGGGTAAGTCAAACGACGATCCCGGAGCCCTGCAGTCCGGCTGCTGTAGTTCCTCACGTCCTGGACGACGTTAAAGGTCTCCCAACCCAAAGCGAAAGCAAAGGGTGCATGGCGCATGGGGAGCTGCGCAACAGGGGACACTACACCTGTCCCCCAAGGCTCTGGTTTGAGGAGTGGTGCAGGGCAGGTGCGACGTGGCGTTAGCTTCGGCTGCGACATGTTGCGCTGGCCTGGCGCTGCTACTCCCCAGAGCTCAGGGGCACACACCAACTGTGTCCCTACGCCGGTGGCTGGTTTGCCGTCGTGGGATCCTGCCCCAAGTCGGCAAGTGTGCTTCGCCGCGCCTCTGGTCTTCCGAGGCGTGCTCCGCCAAGCCCAGGAGTGGTAACACAGCCTGGGTGAGGTTAGATGGGCCCAGACCCCCGAACGACTGGGTGACCGGCCCACCACCTGAGTAGGAGTGGGTCCTTGGCCGTCAGGTGGAAGCTTGGGCCAGTAGGGGGCGAAGGGCGGGAGGTGCATCCGCGTCCCCGGAGTGCGGGGTATACTTGCCGGTGCGAGATAGGTGAAATCGGAGGTGGCTAGTTATCGAAGGGGACCAGTGCGCTGGAAACGGCGCGCTGAACCCGGCAGCTCTGAGGGGTCCTTGGTCTAGGGGCGAGGCCGGTGGACAAGCTGCACTTTAGTCCCCCCCACCCCAGCCAGAGGAGCCGGTCCGGGGCAGGAGACGTGGCTCCCAATTTTTTCGCTTGTGAAATATGAAATGATGGCTACAGATGAGACAAGCGAATTGAGTGCGCCCACGAGGGCTTCTATATTAGCTGATCTCTCGCCACAAGATGGCTTGAATCAAGCGACGGAGGAAAGCACTATAGAGCGATTCATGAGGTTAAGCCAATTCATTGACCAAAATGTCAAAAATGGGAAAATTTGTCAGGCAGCCGTTCAAACGCTCAAAAATGAGCTGGCGGTATGATCAATTGCTAACGCCAAATTAGAGGGCAGGATAGAGGAGTTAGAGAAAGAAAATGACAGGCTCAGCATGACCTATAAAGTCATGGACCGGTGTTGTTGCGTAAGCGGCAACAAAGGCTCAATCCACCAAGGACACGATTGCGAAAGTGTCAAAACGACCTGACACAGCGGTCTTTTTGCGACCACTCCCCAGACAGGACATTAAGAAAGTTCAGGAGGTCTTTGCAACCTCAGTAAACCCAGCCAATGACAAGATTAAGATTAACAGGGTCAAGGCAACCAAGAATGTAGTCATTGTTGATGTTGCCACAGAAGATGATAAAGACAAGATACTGGCAAACCAGAAACTCTGTAAATCAGTCCGATGTGAGCCCCCACGAAAGAGGAACCCACTGGTCATCCTATATGATGTTCCAGTTTCATTAACTAATGAAGACCTTTGTGACACTCTGTACCAACAGAATCTAGACGACATGGACATTGAGACTTTTATGAAAGATTTTAAGTTAAGATTCAGGACAGAACCGAGGGATCGAGATGTAGTCCACCATGTGGCGGAGGTCTCAGGGGCTCTCTGGAAAAGATTAACAACAATGGGCAAGGTATACATAGGCTTTCACGCCATAAATGTCAAGGATTTCCTGGTGGTACCTCGTTGCCACAACTGTGCAGATATCGATCATATACATAAATACTGTACTAGGAAGCCGGCTTGCTCCAGGTGTGGTTCTGAAGATCATCTCAGAAAAAACTGCAGCAAAACAAGCGTCTGTGTGCCATGTACATGTAGAGGAAAAAAGTCCTGCGGGGCATCTGGCAGAAACTGCCCAACCTACAAGATGTTAGAACAGCGCTTAAAAGCCAGAACTGATTATGGCTGACGCTGTAAACCAAAGCAGGACAGCTAAGAAAAGGAAATCCCCCAGCAAACAAAGAAGAGATGCTGAAAGAGCACGTAAATTCAAAGAATTCATAAATCGAGTACAGAACATTAAGGAACAAGAAATAACCATGAGAAGTGTAAGTATGCAAACAGAACCAGCAGAAGAAGCAGACGAACAAAAAACTCCCATAAAAGATATAACCATACAGGATGAACTTGTAAATTATGATCCTCCAGTTGTCACCTCCACACTCAACCCTGAAGCGGCAAACTTTGTCGCCCGATCAGCAACAACAAGTCAACCTACCCCAACACTAAACACCCACACGCTAGTTAATGATTCAAGACCCCAAGACACAAACACCACAATCCCCACACAAGACGACACCCCCAAAGCAATCCTACAGGATAGCTCTGTTACAAGCACAACACAACTGGACGCAACAACATTAAGGCCCACGGGAGTAGACCCTAGGAGAATCTATCCAAATTTAGAATTTGATATGCAGCTCTCCCGCCTGGAGCAGCCGGCCATCCTCCCCACAGCACTTCGGCACGTCGTACGTGTAGGTCATAAATATGGAAGAAGGGTCACCTTCTCCACAATGGGGGCTGTAGACAGAATACAGTTGAGGTCAATGAACCTTCCCACCGAATTCGGAGCCCTGCGTGACTTGCTCAAAAAAGTGTTTGAAAGGAGTGGGGAAAGATTTGAGTTGGACGAAATATATGCACAGTCTGTCCTGGCGAATAGCGTCAGACTGGAACAAACCATGGCCTGAATGTAATTTCCATACATATTTCCCATAATGTCACCAAAAGTCGTAATCGGACAAATTAACACCCACAATAGCCGCCTTGTCATGCAGGAGCTACGAAGGATAGGGGAGGAGCTGAGACTGGACGTAATCTGCCTACAGGAACCATATTCTCGGGCTGGGCAAATCCCCTTCATGTCAGCCTCCTGGCAAGTCATCTCCACCGGGGAAGAACCCCAAGCAGTTGTAATCATCAAAAATAAAGGGCTGAGAGCAACAACAATAACGCAGCTGTCAAACAGCCACTGTAACGTCGTGGAATTACAGATGCCCCTTGGTTTGGTTTTCATAGTAAATATGTATTTCCAGTACGGAGGGAATTTTGAGGATCACCTAGATCATCTTGCGGAAACGACCACGGCGTTACAAGGCAAGAAGGTCATCATCACGGCAGATATGAATGCGAAATCCCCCCTATGGTACAGCGGCACCAGAGATGCAAATGGCGGAAAGGTTGAAGAGTTTATCACGGCCCAACAGCTTGTTGTGGCCAATAAACCAGCAAATCCCCCCACCTATACAGGTGGAGGTGGCTTAGGGACCAACATTGATGTCACCCTGGCCACATCTAACATCAGTAGTAACATCCAAAGTTGGGTAGTTAAAGATCAAGTCACCACAAGCGACCACAATCTGATCGTCTTTCAACTCAGTCAGGAAGAGTGCCGCTGGGACCTGGGGTGGGAAACACAGTATAACTTCAATAAAACCAACTGGGAACGCCTGGCTCGAGAGTGTAGTATTCCTCCATTGCCCGAGAGTGACCTGGACGTGGATAGGTACGCCGAGGAACTGGTGGGATCATTGGTTAGGGCGGTAAAAGCCGCTGTTCCGACTAGGAGAAGGGCCGTAGCGGCCTCCCCATCGCCAAGGACTGCGTCTGCGCCAGTCTGTCCGACGGGCGAGGAAGTACTACCAGCGAAGTGCCGTCTGGCCGGAAAAACAACACTGGTTGCAGCAATATAGAGAAGCAAAGGAAGCATTCTAGAAAGAATTAAAACAGGTAAGGATGAAGAGCTGGGAGGACTACGTACTAAGACAACTTGAAACTGACCCGTGGGGAGTTCCCTACAAGTTGGTCAGGGAGAAGATAAGGTCCCCAGCGGTCCTCTCCACTCTCAGAGAGGCTGGAAGAACAACAGAGTCCTGGCGGGAGACTTCCGAGGTCCTCCTGAGGACTCTACTTCCAGATGATGAGGAAAATGGAGAAACAGAGACCCAACAGCAAATCTGCAGGGCAGATCAGCAGGAGTACACCAACAACACCCGGGTGTACCCTTTTTCTGAAGAAGAAATTGCTGCACAAATAAAATCGCTAAAAAAGGGGAAAGCACCAGGGCCAGATGGTATAGTAGCGGAGGTGGTACAGTTCCTCGCCCCACAGCTAATAGCACCTCTTACAGGTTTATATAATGAATGTCTTAGGACTGGCAAATTCCCAAAGATCTGGAAAAGAGCAAATATGGTCATCATCAAGAAGGGCAAGGACAAAGATCCCATGGAGCCAAAGTCCTACAGACCAATATGTCTCCTAGACGTCATGGGGAAACTGTTAGAGAAGCTGTTGGCTGACAGACTGACCGCACACAGAACTTTTTGCGGGATAAGCGACAGGCAGATCGGCTTTCGGCCTGGGCGATCAGCGTCTGATGCAATCGCCCTGGCTGCTGAGGTCTGTGGCTCTGCCCCGTACAAATACGTGATCGGCATCATGGTGGACATCAGTGGCGCCTTTGACAACCTGTGGTGGCCCTCGCTCTTCTCCCGCTTGCGTGAGAAGGAGTGCCCAGGGCCCCTCTATGGCTGTCTCAGGAGCTATTGCATGGACAGGGAGGTCTGGTTATCATCGCCTAGCGACAAAATAAGCAAGACCATTACGATGGGGTGTCCCCAGGGCTCCGTACTGGGGCCACTCTTTTGGGACGTAAACGTAGAACCGCTGCTAGAAAAACTACAACTCAGCGAGGACGTGCTAGACGTGATAGCCTACGCTGACGACCTCCTCCTGTTGGTCGGCGGCCGTAGCCGTGAAGAACTCGAACCAAAAGTAGAAAGAGCAATCAACATACTAGCTGAATGGTGTCAACAAGCTAAAATGAAAATTGCACCAAATAAGTCAACATACCTTCTCCTAAAAGGCAGTCTGGTCAGGAATTCCACAGTAAGAATTGATGGAACACCAGTTCTTCGGCGTCGCGAAGCGCGATATCTTGGAGTAATCATTGATGAAAAATGGAGCTATACATCTCATATCGAAACCATTGCACTACGCGCCATAGAAACCCTGAACAACCTCATCAACATTGGTCACAAAAGATTTCACCTGCCACCTGCTCTCATCAAATTATATCACAACAGCATCCTGTCATCAGTAGTAGGTTATGCGTGTGGGGTCTGGGCTCGCAGGCTCATGAGGGTGATGCCGGCCATGGCCGTGAGAAGGGTGCAAAGAAACATGATAATGCGGTCTGTAGGTGCCTACAGAACGACTCCTGGGGGGGCCTCTATTGGTGCTAATGGTATTATGCCCGATAGACATAAAGATAAGGGAACAGGCCACATGGTACTGGATCACTAAGGGAAAGATAGATAAGACAAGGGACTTTTGGGGGTTCAGGTAGGAGATAAACCTGCCATAAAGAGAAGGGGGGAGGAGTTATAGCAAACATCCTGGGAGAATGAAGAAACTGGTAGAAGGGTGTTTCAGCTGCTGCCAAATATCAAGGAGCGACTTGGGAGGACCCACTTCGAGCCAAGCAGGGGACTAATGCACTTTCTCACGGGCCATGGACCATATCCGACATATTGGAAAAAGAGCTACACCAGCGTGCGACTGTGGCGCTCAAGACGGAAACACTTGAGCACATCATCTACGACTGCCCGCTATATGATGATGTGGCGCATGACCTGCGAGCGCAATTACCCGATCACGACACTTATGCCCTAATACGACGTGCCGATACCTTCAGTATCCTCAACACATTGGCAAACGAAGTATCACAGAAGATCTTGCGAGAATTCTTAAGAACCCAAGATAGATGATATTGAACCCGGAATAGACTGAGATGTACTCGCCATACCGCCGGGTGCGGAGCAGGCCAGTCTCTCTTGACTGGAATCCGCCGCACTACTGGACCAGGACAGCGAGTGCATCACCACCAGGCTACGACAACTGCACTCAACTTAGACATAGAACCAATTAAATTAGCAGTAGTAGTAGACTTAGAACACTAACAATACTAACAAGTAGGGACTGCAGCGACAACACAGACTTGGCCAGTATTATATCTATTAAAAGAAAATATACTGTTATGTTGTTTATTTAGTTAGCAGTTTTTACTTTTAGCTTTCAAAAAAAATACAAAAGAGATATAATAAGCAAAATAATGATTTTCGTAGGTTGCCAATTACGTATTATATTTGGTTTTATCGAGCGCCAGGCTCCCTACAAATTACTGTAAATGCAATAGCGTAGTAGTACTCAGCTCTGAAATTAATACTATCACAGAAAATAGACAAGTTTTAATAAAATTATTTCACTGAATTACTTCAATTAATCTCACAGAATATTTTTACTTAATTTCTTCCACTACGGCTATTAGACATAGTGCTGTGAAAAAATATTTTTAAATGTACCGCGTAATGGCGGCTAATTGTTAACAGTCAGAGATTACTGTTACTCGCTCCGCAGCAGCTGGAAACATGCTAAATAATTTTCATTAAATATTCTTTTCATAAGATAAATGTGGCGTAGGTTCTTGAAATAACACACGGAGATCACTTTATACTAATATATTCTTACTAGGACACAGTTTACACCATTAAATATTTGCAATTACGTTACGACAGAAACAAATGCTAGCGCAGCACAATAGCTTGCGTACCTTATTCCAGCTCACACCAGAACGAACAGAGCAAAACAGACTAGAGAGAAGAATGAGCATTGCATTGTATTTTATACTCTTACAAAGATAATCACATTATAATCTCACACAATAAAAATAATGTCTTTTCTGCATTTATCGATATATATATTGTATATTTTTACAGTTAAATCAATGATAAATCGATGTTTGCAATTAATTTTGAGTCACATACTGTATGTTTTATTTATGTTTCACCTTGATAAGGGTGAATATTGCAAAAGGGACACTACACGGCCCCCTGGGCTACAAGGAACATACTACTTAATGTTTGGTCCTTGTAGACCACGAGTGTCACTTTTCTTTCGTTCGTTGATCACTTTCAGTTCACTTTACCGTGTATTAGTTCATGGGTACACATTCATTTTGAGTCTTTTTACATAACATGGCTGGGGACAGTTACAATATAAGAAGCTCTTCCATTTGGACGAGGGCCGCAGGGAAACCCCAGAAAAACCTCGGCAGAGCTGATAGATTTAACCCTTTGTGTTACTTACATATGTTGGTTCTACATGTTTTGGTACTACAAGTATTTACATCAAATATAAAATTTTCTGAAAAAGAAACAAACATATAGTTTTTATATGAAAGTGTTCATCAAATTTTTTTTGTGTTGGTAATATTTTGAGTTTTTTTTATTTTTGTCGGCGCATTTCTAGTCGTGTGGTGTGGATGACGCTGTATGTCGCTACCGCTATGCCTCGTGCCCGTTGCCATGGAGCGTCGGCTGGAAACTGTTGTCTTCTTTCTTGTCCGTAAGCGGCGGTCAGGATGTGGAGTACGGAACGACGTTATTTTGTCTGCGTGGTGCGTCTGCATTGTTGCGCACCGTTCGTTAAGGTTTTCAGCACGGGAGAGGATGTTGACTCGTGCAAATCATGAAACAAATGCACATATGTTATAGAACGGATTTTGTAAGATGTTATGGCTGTGGGTAAGAATTGATTAGTCAACATTATTGCATCATCGAGGCACAGGCTCAGTTACTTGGTATTTTCGTGTTCGTTTGCACGTACTGGTGCTGAATGATGCAGGAGGTATGATGCTGAAGTAAGCACTGCACATCCCTGTTGTCATCCCTTCGTATGGAATATTTATGTTTCACTATTTTTGTTTGACGGCGTTCCACCGTAGTTGCCGTTGCAGTAACGTCCTACTACGTGGTCCGTGACGTCATATTAATTGTTGGCGCACAGGAGGTAGCGTCCAAACTAAAAATGTTGTCTGTACAGTTTCGAACACACACTGATCACAGTTTTGTGTTTTCGGTCACTGCACACAGATATGTTTTGTTAATGTTTGTACCTCTCGTTTTTTCAGTTGTACAGCACATAAGTGTTCACTGTCCAAGTTGATCACTAATACAGTTCTCAAAGTTCACACTTCCTCCGCGAATACCAACACACTATTATAGTTCCTGTTAGTATTGCTTACAGCATGACTTTGATACAATTGTATTGCATGATTACTGGTTTTTTTATATCACATAGTGACACAGATGTCTGTTCGTTTACACAATATGTTACAATGAAATTTCACTGATCAAAAGCACTTTTGTTCTGTTATTGCATACAATTAAGTGTTACATCATACATGCAACGGATTCTGGCCTGATTTGCAATATTTTTATATTTAAGCATTAATAAATTTGTCATAGGGTATATTCATTTGGGAATTAGGACTGCTGCGCATGTGCTAGCTCCATAAGCTGTTAGCGTAATCGCGTATCCTATAAAAGGTTTGCAACTATCAAAAACAGGCTCTAAAGTAGAGCTCTTATTTAATCTCAAACATTGTGGCTAGATGCTTATACTTTCTCTTTTACGGTCAAAGCACAGCATCACAGATGTCACATGGTATGTGCACAGTCTTTTTCATGTACCATTTCTTTTCATTTTTCATGTGACAGATTAGAAGATTTAGTGCATTCTTTAAATAAACATTTATCACACAGCATAATAAAATTTATAGTTACTAACTCTAATAACCACTGAAAAACATCTTACACTTACTGATTATGTTTCTAAACAAATACTATCATTGGACTGATGGTCCTTTAGCTTCTTTTTACTCATTTTTGAAGGCTGATGTGTAAAACATTCCTTGACATAAAGACAAAGCATCTTACATACTAAGCACAAACAAAACATCAAATTCTTACAACGACACAAAAATATATATCGAAGTCTGTGCAAAACCTACATATTACATAAAAATACGGTAAACCATTCATGTCCTATTGTCAGGTACCACAAATTTCTTTAAGTCCATATAGGGATACAATCCTTTGATCTTCCCGCTCATCACATCAGCTATAAGGTAGCTACAACCGTGCGGTATTTGTATAATTTTAAAAGGTCCATTATACAGCATTTGCCATTTCTTGTTCTTCTTTGTTATGAGTGACGACTTAGGATGGTTTCTTATCAAAACTAAGTCGTTTATCTGATATGGGACTGTCCGTTTTATTGACTTGTCATATCGACTATTTCGTTGGGATTCAGTTAGATAACATGATTCTTGTGCTTTGTTGTTAAGGGTTTCGGTCCATCGAAGCGTTTCGTTGTGAGCTGTGTCCAAATTATATTCTCCCTGGCCCCTTAAATTGCTGCTTAATTGAAATATGGGCATCTCTTCGCTTTTTACTCGTACGCTCGGGTAATCTTTACCGGGTGTACTTACTGTTCGTGTTAAATCCAGTACAATCTGCTTATTTTCATTCAGTAGGGAGATCTTCCCGCGGGAAAAATCAATTTTTGCTTTTTTCTCGCTTAGGAAACCTCCCCCCAAGATGCAGGTTACTCTCAATCCTTTGACTACGAGAAACATACATTTTACGTTATCTTTCCCTAGGCATAAATCTACCAGCACCTGATACTGAACGTTTTGTGCTTGTGCTCCCATGGCTCCAATGACACAGCAGTTTTGTACAGGAAATGTCGGTAAGTTGCGGTTTTGGCTCAAGGTTTTGAATAGATCATAGCTCATAACATTAGTAGTGGCACCTGTATCTATGTATATTTCTACTGGCAATTCATTAATTCTAGCTTTTATGATGGTTTGTACTTCAGTTATTTCTTTTTTGTTACATTGGTTTGATTCCATAAGTAAATCATGTTGTGTACTGTTTCCATCTTGGTACCTCAGTAATAATACATTATCTTGTGTATTGTTTCTAGGAGTGCCCCCTATTTTTTCGCCGACCATCAATTGGGAGCTTATTGTGGCCGTTGTTCGTTTGACGGTCTTGAACTATGATGGTTTCCGTCAGTGGGCATTTCTACTATCCTTACGCTGCTATTCGAGTCTGTCCATGTTTGTGGTATTGAATTAGTATTCTGCATAGAATTCCTATTGTCACACTGGTACTGGTTACCGTTAGGAGGCGGTGGTGGTGGCATAGAAGTTTGCATCCACTGCACCGGGTAAGTGCGGTTGTTGGCACTACTGCTTGGTTGCGGCCACTGACCTTCATTTCGACGTTTGTTATTGTAATTATTATTACTGTTACTGTAGCCGGGATGTCCTCTATCTTCCCACCTACGTTTTTGATTGTAAGATGGTTGACCGTTTCCGTTCTTCCTGTTTCGTTCTGCGGATTGATCTTCCTTTCCATTTCCGTGGCTTCCAAAATTGGAATTGTTGTTGCCATTTTTAAACTTGCGTGGTGAACCATTACCGTTTTCCCGGTCTTTATTTATCCTATTTTCTTCCTGGGAGAGATCGATTTCGTCCAGCACAGACAAGTACCGTTCCAGGTCATTTTCGGGTACATTTATTAATTTGTCTCGTATATGACCGGGCAATCGTAATTTTAAGATTCTGATCACATCACGGGCTGATATGGGGTCATCCCAATATCTAGTTTTGTTGATATATTTTTCAAAATATTTACGGAGTGTACCCTGTTTGTGATTGTACATTTGCGGGCTGTATACTTCAGTCCTCAGGCGTTCTTGGATAGCCTTAGACCAGTATCTGTCTAGAAAAGATTTTTCAAATTGTGCCAGGCTATGGCAATTTTCTATGACTTCATTTGCCCATAAGGCAGCGTCGCCTTGTATATGTGCGATTATGAACTGAATTTTTTGGCGTTCATTCCAGGCACTCGGTAATACATTTCGGAATCCTTTTATGAAGATTACCGGATGCACTGTCTTCTTTTCCGCGTTAAATACTTGGAATTGTCTGTGTTTTATTAAGCTTTCATCAATGTTATTGCTTGTGGAAGTAGAAGCTGCCCCCACGGGGTTATGAATAGCAATGCTTCCTGTAAATTGTGTGTTTTCTCTTTCCGAATCGCTTTTTTGTTGGTATGAACTGTACGTATTATACCCATTACCATACACGTTCCTAACAGGCGTGCCACAGTTCTTAAGCATTTGCAAATGTGCACGCTGAAGTTCAGCAATCCTGTGTGTCATTTCTTGTTACCACAGCGGTACTGACAATTTGTATCTCGCTTTGCTTTTTTCACCTGCGAGTGGTAGCGTGTCTACTGTGGGTTGTTTACATACAGCTGCTCCGTTAGTTAATTTTTGCAGAGCAGACTGTATTCTGCTTTCTACACGTTCTGTGATCTGGCTTTCTTTTTCAGTGAGCCAGTCATGGAACTCTTTTTCTACTTTCTGGGCTTGATCAATTAAATGCGTTTCTATGGTTTCTTTTTGTGTCATCTCTAAATTGTCCATTCGGTTCGCAAGCTGTTCTACTTCGTCCCGGATGACTGTGTGTGTCGTCTGAAGCGTTTGCACATCTTGTGCTATGTTGCTTACAATGTTCGGCAGTTCGGCTTGGGCTTTCTTTATTTCTGTCATTTCTGAATGTATCTTTTCGAACATTGTACCTATACTTTCTATTAAGACCTTTTCTCTTTCTTCATTTTGTTCCCTTATCTGATTGACTAGCTGGTGATTCCTCTCTTCCCTCAATCTCTCTCTTTCTTCGTTTTGTTCCCTTATCTGATTGACTAGCTGTTGATTCCTCTCTTCCCTCAATCTCTCTCTTTCTTCGTTTTGTTCTCTTATCTGATTGACTAGCTGTTCGTTCTTTTTGTCTAATTTCCGTAAAAATTCAGCAAATGGATCCGGCATTGGTGAGCATACCGGTGTGGTAGTTGTTCTAATCATTGGAAAATTATCACTAGCCCTGCTAGTAGCACCTATCGGTTTTACTGTTTTCGTCTGCTGGCTACTTCCTGGCATATCACCGGAAACTACATTGTTTACATTTTCTCCCCCTCGATCACTATTAATATTTAGTAAGTCAGTGTCACTATCCATATCGCTCAATAATTGCACATTATTTGTAACATTGGACACATTATCTGGTTGCAAATCTAACACACGTCCAACTTTTCCCATAATGACGATAACTTTCACTGGGCTAACTACAAAAATTGTTCCTAACTACAAATGCGGACTAAGTTCAAAAGTCAAACTGCTTATTGTTTCCAAAATCACACAATATTAATATCTACACCACTGTACACCATGTACCATCTATGATACTATACTTTGATGATACGTGCCTATGTAGCAAGCTTTTATGCATAGTGGTCCTTACCTTGATTTCTTTTTTCTTTTCTTTTCTTTTTGCTATCTTGTCCTCTCAGGGTCTATACAGTTCTTCTCCGCTTTCCTCGTTCAAGTTTATGGATGAAATGGAATTTGATAGACATTAGAATACATACAATACATGTTAACAATTACATACATACAAACCCCAAAAAAAAATATTTTATCTCTTCGGGCCCCACGTAACAGGACGCTATTTATTATAACTCTTTAAAAAAATATACTGTTATGTTGTTTATTTAGTTAGCAGTTTTTACTTTTAGCTTTCAAAAAAAAAAAATACAAAAGAGATATAATAAGCAAAATAATGAATTTCGTAGGTTGCCAATTACGTATTATATTTGGTTTTATCGAGCGCCAGGCTCCCTACAAATTACTGTAAATGCAATAGCGTAGTAGTACTCAGCTCTGAAATTATTACTATCACAGAAAATAGACAAGTTTTAATAAAATTATTTCACTGGATTACTTCAATTAATCTCACAGAATATTTTTACTTAATTTCTTCCGCTCCGGCTATTAGACATAGTGCTGTGAAAAAATATTTTTAAATGTACCGCGTAATGGCGGCTAATTGTTAACAGTCAGAGATTACTGTTACTCGCTCCGCAGCAGCTGGAAACATGCTAAATAATTTTCATTAAATATTCTTTTCATAAGATAAATGTGGCGTAGGTTCTTGAAATAACACACGGAGATCACTTTATACTAATATATTCTTACTAGGACACAGTTTACACCATTCAATATTTGCAATTACGTTACGACAGAAACAAATGCTAGCGCAGCACAATAGCTTGCGTACCTTATTCCAGCTCACACCAGAACGAACAGAACAAAACAGACTAGACAGAAGAATGAGCATTGCATTGTATTTTATACTCTTACAAAGATAATCACATTATAATCTCACACAATAAAAATAGTGTCTTTTCTGCATTTATCGATATATATATTGTATATTTTTACAGTTAAATCAATGATAAATCGATGTTTGCAATTAATTTTGAGTCACATACTGTATGTTTTATTTATGTTTCACCTTGATAAGGGTGAATATTGCAAAAGGGACACTACACCACCCCAGTGCCAGGGGCACGCTCACATGGGTTTGGCTCAGTGAACAGGCCTTAAAACAGTAGGTTTGTAACACTAACTGGCACACCTGTAATCGCTGCAGAATACAATAGAATAGTAGAATAGCCTAATAGATTAACCTTGTCCACAAGTTAGCCAGTTACAACATTGAAATGTAGAACTTTCTGTATTCTTAGTAGTATAATACATAGACCCACTAATTATTGAGGTGGTGGGTTATTTTTGCATTTTTCATATAGTTGTAATATATTGTGTCAATAAAGATTTAAAAAAAAAAGCACCAAACACGGCAGCTACGCAGAACGAAACAACACGGACCGGATTCCCACCGGTCATCATACGAAACTACGGTCGTCTATGCGATTTAAAAACACGCAATTCATGAAGACACACAACCCCGAAACCTACCAGTCACAACTTTCTGGGGACCACGCCGCACTGTACGCGGCAAACAAAACAGACTACACAAACCTCGTTAGCTTCCTCAAAGCTAACGGGATTGAGCACATCACGTACAGGACCCCGGATGAGAAGACACAACAGTACGTGATAAAAGGCGTTGACATTACAACACCAAACGACACCGTCAAAGACGAGCTTTGTGCACTTGGCTGGGACTGCGTGAGCGTCAGCCGAATGCACAGGTTCCGAACACGTCAACCAAAGCCAACCTTTTAGAGTGTTTAATGTTGTGAGTGTTCATAAACTCTTTCCAATGGTTGCCTGTAAATCATGTATGACGTCCCATGGCCCAGATTAGAAGAACTATAAATTATTAAATATTTTTCCGCGACATTAAGCAATTATATTTGCCATATGTAAAAGAAACTCTACTGAAAGTCGAGGAATAATGCGATTATAAAGAAAAACTATTATCTGTAACATAATAATAATAATCATTATTATTACCTTTGTTCTTTTTGGTATCGGCCTGAAACAAAAAGCGCCAGAATCGCTCTTGCTTTGTCTTGTTCGGGTAGGACGCCATTGTGCGCAGTCTACATAATAAGGTGTGTCCACGTTTTATTATTTGAGCAGTGAGCTCCAATATGAGCAGTGAGCTCCAATATATGTCTAAAGTATTGCTGTTGGTAATTTTAACTGTAACCTGCACCACATATCCAGTTTTCTTGTCCCATCATTTTTAAAAGAATTTCAGACAGCAAGCTGAACATCGCTGGACGGCGACAATTGGTCACAATTAAGCTGCAATTTCAAATTATCGTAATCAGTAACCCGTTTTTTCCACCGGCGGCGCTGGAGATCGGCGATATTATTTCTTTCATTTATGATCTATAGGAAACTGATATTTTCAAAGTACTTCACAATTTATTCAGACGATTTATGTTACGTGCAACGGGACACAGACTTGGCCGGCACTAAGACAAAATTAAATCACATGTAGGTCCTTACGTACAGAAAATGATGAAATACTTTTTTACGTGTGTATAGCCTATAATGATTAACTGTTTTTGAGAACGGATTCGTCTAAGTAACTTCAATAATTATACGGGATCCCACGCTACATTTTTGTGTCAGTAAAATCTAAGAACGAGATAATCCCTTGTAATTCTTTTGATGAGGGAGCTGGCAGTCACTGACCGTACAACATTTGACATACTTCGAGAAAACATCGTATTGCGCAACAACATATCGCACATTCTCTTTCCCTTGCGGAAACAGTAGAGCCGCGTCCGGCGTCCAAGGAAACTACCTCCAAGGGTCTGTAAGAAAATATTGTGCATAGTTCAATTAGTTTTGACTTGTTTGCATGCTTACCCTTCTGGCACACATTTACGTACTACCTGCAGACATTTTCGTCTTAAATTTGGATACTAACAATAAATTTTTATCTTACTAACGCATTTGAAGACGTCATTCTGTCCCCAAACGTTGTGAGTGTATAATACAAAGTCATTAACGTGATCCTCTGGTAAACAAACACTCCTCTGGCTCTGCTCTGGGTGGTGTCGGTGAAACAATACACCTTGGTAAATCATAAAAATGTTTTAACCCTGTCATAATTGTTCTGCAGCAGTTTTAGCCTCAGCTTATGACACCTAGGATTTTTCTGCTATAGTTGCTCCAGGCTTTTACACATCC
This sequence comes from Schistocerca cancellata, assembly GCF_023864275.1. Lineage (NCBI taxonomy): Eukaryota > Metazoa > Arthropoda > Insecta > Orthoptera > Acrididae > Schistocerca > Schistocerca cancellata. The sequence continues at coordinate 385,772,469 of NC_064626.1, read as the reverse complement.
TAACGTAGTATGGCTGTTGTGTTTTACCTTTCATTGAGAGAACCTTGATTTCTGAATTGTTCTCTACGAATTCCAAGAAGTAGTCCAAGACTTGTGGAAGCCTCGATAAGTCATCAGCAATTACGTTTTGATTACCTTTGATATACACTATTTAAAAATCAAATTCCTGTAAATACAAACACCACTTAGCTATCCTCCTGTGCAAGAGCTTACAAGTGAGAAGGAAGGACCGAGACTGATGGTATAATAAAGCTTGGTATGCTTCCCCACAGGTAATATTTGAACTTTTTGAATGCTTATTTTACCGCGAGAGTTTCCAATTCGGTCTCAGAGTATGCTCATTCAGCTTCAGATACGCTCCTACTAGTAAAACTAACTTTGGGGGTACGCTCTCCATTCATGTCAGTGATTTGGAATAAACAAGCCCCCCAGCTCTTGTGAGGATGCGTCTGTATACAGTCAAAAACCCTGGGTCACGTCAGAATGATGGCATTCAAAAGAGCTTCTTTAATGTTATCAAAATCAGTGTGACATTGCTTGGTCCATAATCAAGGCTAGTTCTATCGTAGAAGATTCAGTAGAGCGTCACTATTTAATAGCTGCTGTGGTATAAATTTTCTGAAGAAAGATACTAATCCAGGATATACCTCCAACTGTTCCTTATTTTGACGTACAGGTCAGCGTCTGATAGCATCGAACTTCTTTGGGTCTATAAGTATGCCTTTAGGTGATATTATGTGTCCAAGCGATTTAACCATTTGATTACCGAAATGTGGCTTCATTAGGATGGCTGCGACTCCGTATTCTGAAGACCGATACAAGACTTGAGGCAACAGACTTTAGTGTCCTGACCATGTGGGGGTAGCAATCAGTAAATCATCAACAAACACACTGATTCTACTTAACGATTCAGGTCCTAAGACATGATTTAAAGCAGAAATAAATACACCTGCACTACGTTTAAACCGAAAGGGAGAATACAGCACTCAGAGCTTCTGCTCCCACGTGCAAAAGCAACATACTTATGGCTATACTTATGTAGTGCAATTTGCCAGTATGAGGTCTGAGATCCACTATCATGAGATACTTAACGATATGGAATTTAGAAGTTGTTCTTCCAGGCTTTCAGCCATGCAGTGTAGCCATGCAGTCTGAAGCGTCTTGCCACAGGCTGCCCCTGCGGGAGGTTTGAGTCCTCCCTCAGGCATGGGTGTGTGTGTTGTCCTTAGTGTAAGATAGTTTAAGTTGGATTAAGTAGTGTTTAATCCTAGGGACCGATGACCTCAGTAGTTTGGTCCCATAGGAACTTACCACAAATTTCCAAAATTTTCCAGGCTGTCAGGCGGTGTCCTGAGAGGCACAATAATTTTATTTATTCCTCGTGCATCGTGCATGAGGCGGACACTGCCATCTGATTTGTTAATGGCCAAAATGGGGCTGCAGTATGGAGATAAGGACGGTTGTATTCTTTCCCAGTTTAGCAATCTATTAATCTCTTTTCTTACAGCCTACTTCTTTGCCCATGGGATGGGATAAGATGAAATGCAAAATGTTTCGTGTGGTTAAACCTTCATTTTGTATTTCTATCCTTTTATTATGCCAGGGCGTCATTCAGAAACACGAGCAAAACGCATCAAAAGCTCCTGCAGTTCTTCCTTTTGTTCTTCTGTAATATACACTGACTCACTTACCTTGGTTCTCTTCTTGTGATTGCTCAGTTCCCTGTGTGATTACAAACATGACGGTGGGATAAAAGAATTGTATTCGAACGTCAGCAGTGCATTTTGATTTGCTTTCTCTGGCATTTTACTTGACTAGATCTACGGAATATTGTTGGTTGCTCACAACCAAATGAAACTTACCCTTACCCACGTTAATTTGTGCTTGGTACTATCCAAAGTTGTCAATGCCAATGAGGCAATTTACTATTAGCCTTCCAACCACAAGACAAATGCATTGTAAAGAGAAGCTCTGAATTTGAATAGGAATCCATGCCAACAATATTACGCCTTTTGACTTAACCTTCTGCAGTTGTTTGGATTGTGCAGTTTTGAAGTGGAAACTTCTGTGTTTGTCCTCGTTTTTTAATTGGTCAAACAGACTCTGTGAGATTATATTCGTGGTAGCTCCAGTGTCCAGTGGTATGGGCACCCTTAAGCAAAATATTTGTGCACTGATACTGCCTGTACTGTCTTCATTTCCGTCTAGACAGTTGGTAATACTCTCCTGACATGGGTCTCCTTTGATATCGCCAAAATTGTCCTATCCTAGATAATATCTTTTAACTAGTTCCATGCTACCACATCTATTAATGGTCATGGAATGGGAGCTTATGGAGACCTGTTCGAGTTTTCCGAATTGCTCTGAGCACTGACTTCTTCGTCAGAGGCAACCTCAGTTATATGCATATTATGCGTCTGGTTTTCGTTGTCCTTAGCTGCTTTTTGAAATGTAATTTTGATTGTACTGATTATAGCCAGGCGGCGGCGGATTATTTTGTCGTCAGTTTGCGTTCTGCGCTTGCCAGTGGCAGTTCGGGTTGTGGCCCCAAGGTCGGAGGCGTGTTGTATACTTGCTGACTACAATCCCCCTGACCCTTAAATCCTGTCCTCCTGTCTAACTAAAATTCTGTTTATTTTTATATTACTTACTTACTTACTCCATGACACTACGGTCCTCTCAGGATCTTGACCTCCTCAATCACAGATCTCCATTTGTCTCGGCCTTCGGCACGCCTGCGCCACCTCCTCACTCCCACTGCTTCCACATCTTCCAGCCATCTCACACGCCGTCGTCCTCTCTTTCTTCTACCACCAGGATGTCCTATCATCATCTTCCTAGGGAGCCTTTCTTCTGTCATCCATTGGACATGTCGTAACCATCTTAGCATTCCAATTTTGATTGAGGTTACCAATTCAGGTTCTTTGTACAGAGCTTTTATTTCTTCATTAGTCCTAATTCTCCAAATCTCACCTTCTGGTACAGGACCAAAAATCTTCCTCAGCACTTTCCTTTCCCATATATTTAGCTTCTTCTCCAAAGCCTCCATCAGTACCCATGCCTCATTGCCACACATAAGAACCGGTTTGATCACTGTTTTGTAAAGTGTCCGCTCTAGTTTCCTACTTAGGTTCTTACTTTTGAGCATGGCAAATAGTGCTCTATACGATCTGTCGGCAGCCTTAATTCGGTTTGTTATATCTGCCTCCACTTTGTTTTCTGATGTTGTTACTGAGCCAGGATAAATAAAGCTATCTTCTCTTTCAAATTCGTATCCTTCTAACTGTAGATCATCTATGTTTCTTCTATCTCTCTGTTACCATATACTTAGATTTTGTCTCACTTACTGCTAAACCAAGGTTCTTAGCAGCGGCTTCAAACTCTTTGAAGGCTGATGTGAGCGCCTCCCTACTTCTAGCGCTTAGTACCACATCATCTGCAAAGGCTAAGATTTGCAGAAATCTATTGTTAACATTGCCTTCTGGGTTCGTAGTTATTGATCTTACTGCATTCTCTAATACCAGATTGAATAGTTATGAGGATAATGGATCTCCCTGTCTTAGGCCTTCTTCCGTTGGGAACGATCTCGACAGACATCCCTGAACTTTAACCTGACTTTTGCTGTTTTCCAGGGTCATGTTAGTTAATTTTATTAGCTTCATAGGAAATTTTTATATCATCGCTTACCAAATTGGTTCCTTTTGGTACTGTTGCGAGAGGGATATGGCGGCCAACCGTGTGGGTTGTCATTGCCATTCCCACCGCGTTGTGCGTTCCTTCGTGTGGAATCCGTCTGCGCGCTATCACTTTGTGGTTGCACAGGCCTCTTCATAAATAATATCAGTGAAATAGAGAACTGAGAGGAAATTGTCTACATCGTGATCAGGAGTGGTTATTAATTTCTCCCGTATGTTAACCGGTAGTCGGCTTTTCAATATTTTTAGGACATCTAAGTGTGATGTCGAGTTTGTCCAGTAACGGGTTTAATTTATATACTTCTCGAAGGATCTTCTGAGTCTTCCGTGTTTACACCTGCATGGCGCCGGGTTAAACACTTCGTGCCTCAATCTCTCTCGTACTGCGATGGACCAGAAATTTTCTTGGAATGACCTTTCAAACTGTTCGCAGGTGTGACATTTTTCCGCCATGTCAGTGCCCACAGCAAAACATCACCCTGTGTGTAACCTACCTCAAATCTTATCTTCTGCACTTCGGTCCGATTCCTTGGGAAGCGTTCCGGAAGGCTCTTATGAACACGACTGGGTTTATTTGCTTACCTTCAGAGGAAAAAACTGGAAACTACCTTTGTTGTAATAAGCCTTCATCCGCGAGCAAAGTAGAAACGCCTGCAGCTGCCCATTTCTGAAATGGTTCAAATGGCTCTGAGCACTATGGAACTTAACTTCTGAGGTCATCAGTCCCCTAGAACTTAGAACTACTTAAACCTAACTAACCTAAGTACATCACACACATGTGGCAGGATTCGAACCTGCGACAGTAGCGGTCGCGAGGTTCCAGACTGTAGCTCCTAGAACCGCTCGACCACTTCGGCCGGCCCTATTTCTGAGGTGGTATTGTTTTGATGTATCGGATCGTATTCCGAATACCTCTTGTAACGTCTAGAGAAACAAAAACAATATATTATGTAGTAATTAGAGAATTAGATGTATCATATTGTGTCATTGCATAAAATTATGTATTTTTTTTTATTATTTATTTTTGAAAACGTCTGCGTCGGCGAGTAATAAAACCGACACAGAAGATAAATGTTAAACAGAGATAAAAGAAATGAACTAGTATATAATACGTGATGTAGATTAATGTCTTTGTCTTCTTAGTTTGGAAGTTGCGCGAGTAAGATCTCCTGTGGTTGTCGTAGAGAACGCGAATGTAGCACTCTTTTGTCGAAACTAAGCATTTGACGCCATTATGTCTGAATTCACAAAGGTCTGTAATCACTGAGATATTTAAAGGTTTTAATAGAGTTGTTTAAATGAAAACTTGTATCATTTATTGTTAAGCTTGCTTGCATATTATCCCATCCTGTTGAAACATTTTTCAGTTATATAAATATTATCTGTGGTGCTGAGCTGCGTGGAGAACGAAAAGCCGCTGCCGCGGCGTATTTAAATGACTTACGATATAGTCGAGCATACCGCAAGGAAGCGGTAAAATAATAGTAAAATAATATTATTTCTTTTAGCTCCCAGACTGGCAGTGAAGATCAGCGGATTTTATGATGTGTTGCAGATTGACGCGGGCTGCTGATAGGATATAATTTACAGTGCAAATAATTTAATGTACCTTCAGAATCTGATAGGAATCTTGCTGTGCTCCGTTCTGATCGGGCAAACTTTATAGTGACAACGTATTTTTTTAATGAGAGTCTCATGTTCTTGGGCTAGTCGTGGTGTGAAATAGCATTTTAACGGGAAATAAAACCCACTGCGAACTTGTGTTTTTGAACGATCATACGAACTGTAACATCAGTGTTCATAACAAAGTAATTTCAACTTTTACTCACTATGAAGTAGGGAAGATATATTGATTTTTAGCATGAGTTGCAGTTACGAAAAATCGTTCATTAAATTGTAGGCCAGATCCAGAACAATCAAACTTCCATATATACATTTTATTCTGCTAAAAGGTAACGAGGATAATGAAAAGCAAAGCACAGCATTGATAAAAGTATTTCGCGTAACTCTTTCCGTAAATGTGTTGTTACAAAGAGAATAAATAAACCAAAGAGCAACAATTTTACAATTCGCGAGAGAGAGAACTATTACGCGAAACTGGCGCCCAAAAACGCGGGGCACGAATTTGCAGTGGCCACAAATATAAAATTTTATGTATTTTTCTTTCAGTGTTGATTGTTATGTATGTATAGATATATATGTATTTAGTGATGAATGTATGTATGTATATCATGATTAATGCTATGTATTAATGAATGTGTAAACACTCTTTCATGACAAAACGTACTACTGCAAACGAGTCTGAGAAGACGATCCTGATAGTACTGAGAAGCTGTAACGACTACGTAATCCGGGGGCAGCCGAACCCCGAGATAAGATAAACTAAAGGTAAGACTACAGTGTAGTTGTCCTGTTTGTAGAAATCGAGCTCCAGTGAAGTGATCTCATTTCGCTAGTGGTGTGCATATTGTACGTGGTTTGATGTTAGTGTTTGTGACAGGACAAAGATTGGTAGATAGTAAATTTTAGTGTGCAGTTAGTGTAGATAAATTAACGTATTTTGTGTGCAAGGGGCAAAACTGTCAGACTTTGTGTTTTAGTAAGCAATTTAGGAATATGGTTAAGTTGCGTAGTCAACGTCCGGGCAATATGGATACTGAGGAACAACAATTAGTTAGTGCAGGAAATGTGGAACCGGGTACCTCAAGTAGTACTAGTACTCTCTTTGAGGATATAACATGTGAGAATGTGGGGGCAGGGGCACAGGAAGTGGTGCCACCGCCCACTAGTCCTCAAGGGGATGTAGAGAAAGAAGTTGTACCACCACCAGAAAAGCAGGAACCAGAGAGTGGTAATCTGCCTGGTGGGTATTCACTTCAGGCTATCTTAGAGCGCGTGCTGGATTACCAGGCAAAGTTTGCGCAACAACAAGCTGAAAAGGACGAAAAAATTGAAACCTTTATTGAACAGCAAGTCGAGCGAGACCGCCAGCAAGCTGAGCGAGATCGTAGGCTAGCAGAAAATTTACTTGCCCAGCAAGCTGAGCGAGATCGCCGGCAAGCTGAGCGGGACCAGCAACTTGTGCAATCGTTAGAAAACATGAAAAAAGAGATTGCAGATATGAAACAGAATTATGAGCCGATACCTAAGGCCGTGCAGGAGCTGACTGAACAGGTCAACAACCTGCAAGTAGCAAACACTAACAGGGTAGACGAAATAGGTGTATTAGCCAATCGAGTAGAAAAGCTAGAAATAGATTCCACGCAGCTTGTAGAGCAGAAGTGGAACGAACAAGCAACTAAAATTGAAACAGAATTCAACTCATGGCTAGAAGTGAAGGAGTGTGAGATTGACAAGAACATTAATTCCAAAGTACAAGCAGCCATAGCAAATAGAGATCCCGAAACGTTCAGTACCGCAGTAAATAGTCAGGTACAGAACGACGTGAAAACCATCAAACAAATACTCAGTGAGGATATTCCGCAGTGGCAAGCGAATATGAACAAACGGATATCCGACCTGGAGAAGGGTTTAGTACAAAGCAGAAAGCATTTGGAACAGGAACCTCTGTCGCCAACAGCCCACGGTTTTGGCAACGCACAAACTTGTACGCGATACAATAATGGGGAATCTGTAGTCGATAATGCGAAGAGCTGTAGCTTCGGTTCGGAGCACACAGCATATGTCCCAGGAGCAAAACCATGTAGTTCAAAAATATTAGTGGAAGAAAGTTTAATCAAAAATAGACAATTTCAAACGTTTACTACTGAACGGAAATCAGTACACCCAGTGGTATTCATAAAAAGCTTTAAAAATATCTTGCCCAGTGTGTGGAACGAAACACAGAAAATTCAATACGTAATGTCGTACATTCAAGGTGATGCAGCGTTGTGGGCTACAGAAGTAGCAGACAGCTGCATGACATATGAACAGTTCGAAAGAGCATTTCTATCGAAATATTGGTCGCCTTGTATACAAGAGCGGCTAAGAAAAGAAGTATATAATCCCGAACCGTACTCACCTCGTCTGGGGAATTTGAGACGGTATTTTGAAAAATATATAAACAAAACACGCTACTGGGACGAACCTATATCACCAAGAGACATAATAAGACTACTAAAATCACATTTACCCATTCATATCAAAGAGAAATTAATACACGTACCAGAAAGCGATATGGAAAACTTCCTGTCTGTTCTAGATTCTATAGACTTGATACAGGAAGACGCAAAATCAGCGTGTGATCACTCGCGGAATAATGGGTCAGGATATAAACATGACAGAAATAGTAGTGCACAAAACCACAACCATGGAAATAGTGGGGGTGGTAACAAGCGGCAAGAACATTCGCAAAATGGTAGTAATGGTAGAGGCCAGAACGGGTATGGACAAACAACTTATAACAAAAAGCGTCGATTTGACGATCGGTACGAATCCGGAATGTCAGGGACCAACCGCTGGAAAAATGCGCGAGGTCAGTGGCAGAGCAATTATAGTGATAGTAATCGAAATTGGCAGCAAAATCAGCGAAGAAGCCCAGAGCGACAGGGTAATGACCGGTATGACAACAATAGACCACCACCGCAAAACGCGCCTATTGCGCAGCCGTGGCGGCCGACAAATCAGAGTGTACATATAGTGGAGGTCGCGGACAATAGCCGTCCAAGTACTTCACAAGTAACTAATCCAACAAACTAGAATCGGCCTCGATATGCTCTCCATCGATGGCCGAGGGATGGAGTGAGAGCAACACGAGTGATAATAATATACCTGGGATACGTATGCTGCGATACAACGATGGTGTCAGTATGGATAAAGATCTACTGAACGAACCGCACGAATGTAAGAAAGATAATAACGAAAATGTGCAAGCTATTATCGAAGCGAAAATCAATGATGTTGCAGTGAATATAATCATCGACACAGGTGCCTCAGTAAGTGTAATGAGTATGGAGTTATTTAAGGCACTGGGAAAAGGACATAGCATTCCGACTTTCCCGGTTAATAATTGTAAGGTGTCTGGAGCCATTAGTGCACAGAGCCAATCAGTTAAGTACCAGGTGCAGGTGGAGATTTGTAAGGAGGGCGAAGCCATAGTGAGCTCGTTCCTCGTTGTTAAAGGATTGAAGGTGGCCTGCATTCTGGGAGTAGATTTTCTCCGCGAGAGGGACGCATTGATCGACCTCTCCTTGGGGAAATTAAGCATAGTTAATAGGGGTAGAAGGATTGAGTTATCTATGATGAAATCGAAGGAGGTACTTGTGCCGTGTTGTAATCGAATCAATATCAAGGGTAGGAACCCTTGGGTACTACACCTTGATGATTTTTCACATGCAGCAGACCTCTATTATCCGAATTTAGAGGATCGAAATTTTGAAATAAATGTTCAGGCATTTAAAACCAAAGTGCAGGAATCTGAAGGGTTAAGCGATACACAAAAGCAACAGTTGACGCAGCTGCTATCGGAATACACTATGGTATTTACCGACCGACCAGGAATAGTCAAAGGGTACCACTATCACATAGAGGTGATGCCCCATAAAACATACTGTCGCGCAACTTACTCCATCCCTTGGTCGAGGAGGGAATTGGTAGCTAAAGAGATTCGGAAGATGTTAGAGTGGGATATCATTGAGCCCTCCTTCTCTCCATATAGTAGTCCTCTTGTAGCAGTGGCGAAAGCCAATGGAAAAATCAGGCTAGTGTTAGATGCGAGGGACATTAACAAAATTATCATACCTGTCCGGACTCGCCCTGAAAATTTAGATGAGCAGATACAAAAATTTCATGGAGTACAGTACTTGACCTCGGTCGATCTTAAAAGTTCATATTGGCAAATTCCCCTGACACCGGAATCCAGGAAGTACACAGCTTTCATATTCGGAGGGCGAAGTTACCAATTCAAGGTACTTCCCTTCGGATTGAATGTGAGTGCCGGAGTGTTTATTACCGCACTAGACACGGTATTGGGTCCAGACTTATTAGAAAAAATCACTGTATATGTTGATGATCTGGTAATCGCTACTGCTACTTGGGACGAACATATGGAATTGTTGCGTAGAGTACTAGAGAGATTTAAGCAAGCAGGTGTGACAGCAAACCTAGAAAAGTCAAAATTTGGACGAAATAAAATTAAATTTTTAGGCCATCTTATTACACCACTTGGTATCCGCCCAGACAACAAAAAACTAGAGGCGATCCGAGAATTTCCAAGCCCCCCACTAAGAGACAATTGAAAGCGTTCCTTGGGCTCACGTCTTTTTTCAGAAGGTTCGTGCCCAATCAGTTGTTAAATGACGCGTCGCTACTAAATCTGCTACGAAAAAATGTGCAGTGGGTTTGGACTGACAAATGTCAACAAGCTTTCGAAGCGATTAAAACCGCCCTACTGAATGCAAATATTTTGCAGCACCCAGATCTGTCAAAAGATTTTTGTCTTGCGACGGATTCATGTTCCTATGGCCTGGGAGCGTGCTTATTTCAGTGGGGGGAAGGAAACGACCCGACAACAATAAAGATTATCGGCTTCGCCAGTAGGACTTTAACTAGCTGCGAGAGAGCCTACTCGGCAACCGAACTGGAAGCACTTGCAGTAGTCTGGGCTGTAAAAAAGTTTAATTATTATCTACAAGGGAAGGAGATTAGAGTGTATAGTGACCACCAGGCGTTAAGTTTTTTGATGTCATGCAAACTATTCCATACCAGACTGAGGAGATGGATGCTTGTCTTACAAGAATACCGGATAAAGATTATGTACATAAAAGGCCAAGATAACGTGATAGCGGATGCTCTGTCGCGACTGCCGGTAGGATTACCGGATTTAGCAGAATTGTTAAAGCAGTCCGCGGAGTATAAAGTGCTGTTAGTGCGTGACAATACTTACATGAAGGATTTTTTATGTATATGTAAAAACATGTTCGAATTACAAAGGGCAGATCCGATGTGGAAAAAAATCATTAATAATATTGAAGAGGGTGTTAACAATAGAGATGAGCAAGGTTTTAAAATCGTGAACCATATTTTGTATCATAAACTTAGTACGAAAGAAGACTGCTGGGCAGTATGTATACCTAACCAGTCGGTAAAAGTTATGATATGGCACACGCACTTGGCATGGGGCCATGCAGGGATTGGAAAGTGTGCAGAGATCATGGCGAGATACTGCTACTTTCCCCGTATGAAACACCAGATTCAGGCAACAGTTAGAACTTGCGTGATATGTCAAAAAGCAAAACATTATAATCGATCCACTAAGTTTGAACTACATCCCATAGTTCCACTCAGGCCGCTTCAAATAGTATCTGTGGATGTAGCCGGTCCTTATCCCATGGCCAGAGGAGGTATGAAGTATATACTGGCCATGTACGATATTTTTTCCAAATACTTGGCAATTTATTGCATAAAATCAGCTACTGCCAAAACCATGGTCAGGCGGATCAATCAAGAATACTTGCCTCAAGTGGGAAAACCCGAAGCCATAACGACTGATAATGCTTCTTATTTCACGGGTCGAACTTGGAAAAATTACCTACGGGAACAAAATATACAGCATATTCTGGTATCCCGGTTCCATCCAGAAGCAAGTCTAGTAGAAAGAATATTCAGAGAATTGAATAAGTTCCTTAGAATCTACATAGGGAACCGACATACAAAATGGCCAGGGCTAGTAACGAAATTTGTAGAAATACACAATTTAACACCCCATTCAAGTACAGGCTATCCACCGGTAGAGATATTGAATGGATTTAATGAGACACCGAATGAATGGCTCACGCCTTTGCCGAGACTACCAGTCAAGGCAGAAACAAGGGAGGAAAAGATGAAAGAGATATGGAACAGACTAACCAGCTGTGCGGCAAAGAGGAAAAGGAAGTACGACCGAGGTGTAACTAACGAACAGAAATATAATGTAGGAGATCTAGTACTTATTCGTAACCACCCTAAATCCTCAGCCACCTTAAAACAGAATAGTAAGTGGCAATTGCTATATTCAGGGCCCTTTGAAGTAATAAACGTGCCACACGAATGTAGCTATTTGTTAGCACATCCCCATACGGGGAAGATCAAAGGATTGTATCCACGTAAAGATGTGAAGTTATTTATTCAGTGACATATCACATATAAAGAGTAATAGTTGTAAGAAGATTTTAATTGTGTTTTAGAATATAAGTATGTTAGTATTAAGAAAGAAATTTGTGTGTAATGAAACTTGGAGGAAGTGGGTTCAGAAAGTAGGCAATAGCTTACACAGGAAAGATTTTGCTTATAGACAATTAGAGCCATTTAAAATATTATATGCTCATTAAGCAACGAACAATCTTCTTGTTGATAAAGTGAGGATTAATTTCTTGAACCATTTTCTATGTGTAGTGTGTAAGTGCAATTAATGATGCAATCTAATATAGTAAGGTAACTGTTGTAATTGTATTAGAATAAAGAACCCTGAGAGAGAGAGTCTTGACTAGCCAAACATGGACTTTGTAATATGCAACAATTATGTGATGTCTGCTGCCAGTAGTGATTTGAGAACGACACTGGAGCATAAGCTAATCAAAAAACAAGCCGGTTCCGTGGAAATTCCGCTTTGTATATAACAATGCTTCAATTGAAGCCTGTGTACTTGGTACACGCCCTTGAATATTCATTACGCGATATGCGAATTGAGTCAACCAATGTGGAACCTACACTGTAGTCATATAGGAAAAATCATTAAAAATAATGCTAGTGCTAAATGAAGTATTTATTGAGCAATATGCCCAAGTCAAGCTGTCATGCACATGGTAAAATCTGTTTGATAGATGGGTGATAACCAGGCAAGCTACACTGATAAGAAAATTAAAAAATTTTACAAAAGGGCTATATACGCCTAGTAACAATATGAAAAGTGTGTTGTGATAAGGTAAAAACAAATAGACGCCATGTAGATGAGAGTGAGTATGCGAAGAACAGTTAAAAGGTACTAAAAAATAAACTGTGCGTATAAATAATGGAGGAAAGGACGCAATATTGTGTGTAGCAGGGACAGAAAATGACTGTTGTATCTGCACCAATATATACGTCGATAAGTCTAGTGTTGAGTGACAGACTGTCCTAGTGCAGTGCTCAACGAACAATAGACAGTGTATAAAAACAGTAGTTATTGATCCGTTCGGAGTCGATTTAAACGAACATCGCTCGACGGGGACATTTAGTATGTGTGTTACGAAACATTTTCACGTGTTGAAAGACGCTCTGGTAGTGTACCAACCGTGGAGTGAGTGAAAATGTGTAGTACAATGTGCGTGTGACGAACCTTGAATACCAGTGTCACAATGCCACAAGAAACCTGTTATCACGCCAAACCATCCTGTGCATACCAGTGAAGCGACGGCTTACTGAACAATAAACGCTTTTAACCAGTTGCATCTTCTTCCACAGCTAGTAATCTGTGTTCTTAAAGATAGTACACTGTTGTGGAATGTTTGTTTCATGCGCTACGACGGGGAGCCATGCGGAGAAGCCGAGACGAGTGCCGTGTCGCCAGCCAGCCGGTCACGGTAAACCACTGCCACTCGCCGACATCGGCGAATGGTTCAGCGCGGTTCGTGACTGCTTGGGCGCCATGTCAACACGACGTCGCTGTTACTGAGAGCCGGTCGTCGAACCCAGCGGCCGTCGGCACGCGGCGTTCCAGACGACGCTAATCAACAATTGCTTCGCGCCGCCAGCTCCGTACAACATTGTTGTCATTCAAATGAACTATCAAATATGTGTTTAATGCACTAACATGAATAGGGTTTAGTGGACACTAAATGACGTGACAAACAGTTTTTTTTTTTGAGTTATCCAATACAGACTCGAAGTATTCATTGGTTCAGTGATATATAGATATAATATGTTTTCGTCATGTTAATGAAGTATACTCGCACGAATGCTAGAAATTTTAAACCAATTGTCGCGAGTAAATGCAAGGACGATTCATGATACTACGGTAAAAATGTGTAATAAGTGACCTTCATTACAATCCAAAACACAAATATTATATGGGTAACAAAGAGAATAAAAGTTTAACATGATCTCACAAAAAGCCTTTATTATATGTGAACATTGGATAGAATCTGAACTTTTTGTGATCAAACTGGGTATTAAAACAAACCAGGCGAGATGACCATGGCTCCGGCGCAGTTTTCCCAGGTTTTCTGATCGCACGTAGCCCGAATGGGGGAGCCAAATAAATGTAATGACCCTGGGACTAGGTTGACGGTCACCTCGCAAAGTGTAAGAACAGTATAAAAAGTGTAATTAAACCTACAGTGTAAAAGAACTAAGAAGTGTATGGTGAATGTTCCAACCAAGGTAACAGACAATAACCAAACAGACGTTAGTGGCAGCATATTGCCGAACATTTCCAACGTTAGTCAATTGCTGCCAGGGGGCATTGTAACGTCTAGAGAAACAAAAACAATATATTATGTAGTAATTAGAGAATTAGATGTATCATATTGTGTCATTGCATAAAATTATGTATTTTTTTATTATTTATTTTTGAAAACGTCTGCGTCGGCGAGTAATAAAACCGACACAGAAGATAAATGTTACACAGAGATAAAAGAAATGAACTAGTATATAATACGTGATGTAGATTAATGTCTTTGTCTTCTTAGTTTGGAAGTTGCGCGAGTAAGATCTCCTGTGGTTGTCGTAGAGAACGCGAATGTAGCACTCTTTTGTCGAAACTAAGCATTTGACGCCATTATGTCTGAATTCACAAAGGTCTGTAATCACTGAGATATTTAAAGGTTTTAATAGAGTTGTTTAAATGAAAACTTGTATCATTTATTGTTAAGCTTGCTTGCATATTATCCCATCCTGTTGAAACATTTTTCAGTTATATAAATATTATCTGTGGTGCTGAGCTGCGTGGAGAACGAAAAGCCGCTGCCGCGGCGTATTTAAATGACTTACGATATAGTCGAGCATACCGCAAGGAAGCGGTAAAATAATAGTAAAATAATATTATTTCTTTTAGCTCCCAGACTGGCAGTGAAGATCAGCGGATTTTATGATGTGTTGCAGATTGACGCGGGCTGCTGATAGGATATAATTTACAGTGCAAATAATTTAATGTACCTTCAGAATCTGATAGGAATCTTGCTGTGCTCCGTTCTGATCGGGCAAACTTTATAGTGACAACGTATTTTTTTAATGAGAGTCTCATGTTCTTGGGCTAGTCGTGGTGTGAAATAGCATTTTAACGGGAAATAAAACCCACTGCGAACTTGTGTTTTTGAACGATCATACGAACTGTAACATCAGTGTTCATAACAAAGTAATTTCAACTTTTACTCACTATGAAGTAGGGAAGATATATTGATTTTTAGCATGAGTTGCAGTTACGAAAAATCGTTCATTAAATTGTAGGCCAGATCCAGAACAATCAAACTTCCATATATACATTTTATTCTGCTAAAAGGTAATGAGGATAATGAAAAGCAAAGCACAGCATTGATAAAAGTATTTCGCGTAACTCTTTCCGTAAATGTGTTGTTACAAAGAGAATAAAGAAACCAAAGAGCAACAATTTAACAATTCGCGAGAGAGAGAACTATTACGCGAAACTGGCGCCCAACCTCTGCGCGACAGGATCAGAAGTCGGCAGCACGTGCTGCATGTTATAGTTGCGACTTATTTCACCAGATAGGTTAGGGGTCAAGTGCTGGTAGATGTCCGGATCATCTACCCTGTCAGTTGACACCTGATAGTTTGGGGTTGAATTCTCCCTTTCCTTTTCAGTGTTTCCATCGATGTTAGTCCTTGTTTTTATCTCCACTGCTTCCAAGCTCTGATCTATTACAGCTCTTAGTTTTGCCTTCTGTGCCTTCATTGCTCCCCCGATTACATCTACATAACCGTAATGTTCCTGGACTATCTTCTGCGCCAGGGTACTGCCTTGGTCTAGGATACCAGCCTGAGCTATATCTTTTATTTCTTTAATGTCTTTATCTGTCCTTTCTTGCTGCTTTCTCATGAAATGAGTATTTAAAGTTATACTACTTCGTTGCAAGGACAGGTCTTGCATCTGTTCAGGTAGACTTCGTACGCTGTTTGCATCCCGTCAGTGGTACCTGCTAGTGTGTTTGTATTCTGATACAATCATGACCGCTCCTGCTGCAGTTTTGGCAGAGCCTCAGATACTTCCCTGACATCGAATTGCTCTTGTGTCTCACCTGCAGCCGACTGGTGCTGATCACGCAGAAGACATATTGCTGCCGCATGCCTAGGTCAGGCAGAATTTTCTGACCTGGGGCCAGTGTCCTAGACCCGGCTGTTGCCACACGGCAGTTGGCTGTACTGCAGGAGTACGTGGTGAAGGGTGCTGGTTTCAGCAGCAGTCGGCAGCCACTGTGCACTAGTTACGACTCTGAGCTGTTGCACCCACAATAGTGTCTCCTCGTTCGACAGTTCATTGAGTTCAAAAGCTCCTGCAATTCTTCTCACTTACTCTGAGAATAGCAATGTCATCTGCAATCTGCAAACCTTGTCGCTAATATCCTTTAACTCTGAGTTTTAATCTCACATCTGAGCTGGTAATTTATTTCCGTCATTGCTTCTTCGGTGTGTAGATTGAACTTCTAGTTATAGGACTTTTCTCGATCACCCATCTAAATAACGCCTTATGACGGCGGCCGCTCGGCATCGCGCGGTAGTCTGGGCCTGATCACAGAGACTTTTTTTCTTTTTTTCCCACGGCACTTTTAACGTGGCAAAGGTCGCTGCCAGCTGAATCCTAGGGCAGCGAACAACCTTTCAGAAGCCACGCCGAGCAAGGCAGATCCAGGATGTCGCAGCTGTGTAAGCCCACTACAGAAGAGTTCTTCAGCCGCCTAATCACCAAGCACAAATGCTAAATTTATTTCTGTTATTTATTCAGTTATTTCATCCGGTAAGATTAGGGCCTTCAGGCCGTCTGTTACACCTAACCAGCCTTCCTCAGTGAGTAAACATTACAGTATGTTTGGTACATGAGCCATTTGCAATAATAATAATAATAATAATAAAATATTAACAGTAATAATAATAAAACTAATTGTGGCAATACGTATAGCAATGAATGTCTGTAATTTAGTAAATGTCAATTTTTTTTATATTAAGCAACTCCCTCATTATGACCTTATCGAATATAATTACTGGAATCTGGCAAAAATGTATGACAACACTGTAGAACAAACAACTGTAGAGAAGAAGTTGAATGGTGAGAGGAAGTGCTAGAAATAATATGGTACGATTAACACATGAAAACGGAAGAAGAATATGGAAATAGCAAAGAATGGGAAAAGCATACGTAGTATACAGTGTGACAGAGACGCTGGTTCCCTCTTGGACAGACAAAGAGACTGCTGTGGTACGCCGAGTGAGGAGCTACGTCTATAATAAAAGGTAAAACTTTAATGTTGCTCTTAAATGCATGATGATTTTGGGTAACACGCAGGCTACAGGTTTCTTCCATAGTTATATGGCTAAAATGGTGGTAGTGGAGAAAGATTTACTGTGATCCAAAGGTACAACCAAGATGCTGGACGTATCCCATGTGGTATTTCTGTTCTAGAATGATACTAAGTATTTGACATGTGAAAAGAACTACCGAGTATAGCAATGGGTAAGAAACCGATGAAGTACACAGAGCGCGTGAAAATCGCGCCGCATATTTCGTCACATCCAACCTAACTGAATGTAGGTAGGACTAACGTGATCAAACAACAGAATGTACACACACATATCTTATGCAATTGTTCATCATTAGCTCGAAGTGTCTGAAAAATTATCTGTTTGTGCTGTGTTGAACTACACTGATGGAAAACAAATCGCAACACCAAGAAAAAGCTGTGGGACTTAAACGAAAGTTGGTAGGCGTGTTCCTACATCTGAAAGAGATCTCCATTCGGATTTCGCTTAAGTCACGTAAGAGTGGCGCTAGTTGCTCCAGGGTTGAGGTTGGGTTGTTTGTTGGAGGAGACCAAACTGCGAGGTCATCGGTCTCGTCGGATCAGGGAAGGATGGGGAAGGAAGTTGGCCGTGCCCTTTCAAAGGAACCATCCCGGCATTTGCCTGGAGCGATTTAAGGAAATCACGGAAAACCTAAATCAGGATGGCCGGACGCGGGATTGAACCATCGTCCTCCCGAATGCGAGTCCAGTGTGCTAACCACTGCGCCACCTCGCTCGGTAGCAGCTCCAGTATGACGATTCAAATCAGATTTGCTGTAAAGCACGCTACAACGGTCGTGAATGTTAGTTACTTTTGAGATTGTACGTCGTGAGTAGATGTTAGTTAAATACCTTTAAGGGGGCATTGTATGTCCTATGCCGCCAATATTAAATTATCAAATTTTGTGATCCATTATCCTGGAAAATTTTTAAGACTCCAACTTACAACTTCCATAATTTTTTAAGATACACTGAACTAAAATTATTACTAAAATTGTATTGTGGAGCATGTTACCTTTTTTTTCAAACACTCAATTTTTTTACAGAATTTTGTAAATAAATGAACATAAAAACAAAACAAATCAGGAAATTTTAATCATTCTAGTTACATATATGTTGAACCTCACACTTGGCATGCTGTGAAGATTTCATGTCTCTACCACCAGTACTTTTTCAGAACGGGTCACTTATTGCAAAAAATGTAGTTCAGCGAAATTGAGGTTTAAAACTTTTTTATTACAAATTCTTATACAGACTTACATTTCTGCGTCTTTTATGCGCTAGAATTGCCCTGGCCCATAGTCTGTGTCTTCTTCAGTGTCGCAACAGCCCAGTGCTTGCCACCGCCTTTTCTTTCTTGCTTCTTTTGTCATTTACCGAGTAGCTAACTCTGTTCCACGTACACGAAGCTCATCCAGTTCCCGCAGTCCTTTAGCAGTGTTCTGTCCAAATCTTAGGCCTAACTTATCCAGAACCTTAAGTCTTTCATAGTTCCCACCATTAAAAGTTATCACAGTATCAGACACTGCTAACTTTATAGAGTCATAAGGCCAACAAATGCATTTTTAGGTACACCGCATCACACAACATTATTGAAGGACTCATTCACATTCTGGGTCTTCCCATGTAAACACTTCTTTAGTAGCTCAGGCTTTGCCAGATCTCTGTATATAGGTTTGATTGCCATCATTACTGCCAAAGGAAGAGAATGTTTATGTGTAAATTCATGCAGGGTGCCAGAAAATTCAGCTTCCCTATATTTACAAGTGTTTGGTGGAGGTGAACACAAAGCATGACATGGCTTTTCATCGGTTGATATTCGACAAAAGAAAGTGCTCCACACAGCTCTTTTCATCTTCCCTAACTTGTCACAGTTATCTTCAATGGCCTTCCCATAATATTCCTGTAATTCAACAATTACTTTGTCCGTTAGTTTTCCAGCACATTTTATTGTCTTGCAATCAGACAGTTTTGTGTTACCCAGCTTGGTTTCTGGGTTATGCAGATGTGTTCCCATCCTTTTCTTGACATGTCCAACACAAAACAAAGCAATTCACAGCCTTCTAGACTGCGTAGTTCCCAAGATACGACTGTCTCAACTGTAGCAGTATATATGTAGCCGCGAAATCTGACAGCCACATGTTAACATTCAAAATATTATTTGATGGTCTCACAATTGTCTGATTTTAATATATTATATACCAAAATGTTCAGGAAAGTCCAAAGAACATTATGGAGTAGAGAACAGAAAATGTCAAATTTCAACGAATTTCACGTACGTTGTCCCCATGGAGGTATAAGGACGGGAGATGGCACTATGGCCGTCTGCTGTACGTCTGTTTGAAGCCGGTGGGCCGCCATGTTTGATTGGTCAAAACAGTGACAGAGCTCTTGTTAGAATTGCGTGTTCTTCATATTTAATGTTATGTCTGCGAAATAATTTCAGATGATGAGTGTTACAATGTTTACATGCATAACACAACGTCAGAATAGCTTTTTCGGGTGTTTTCGTTTTGTTGTTAATGCGTTTTTGCCCCAGCAATACAACTGATTTGGTCTCGTTAACTTAAGTGTTTCTTTTGGATACGAACTTCGAATGATGAAAAATAACAGTGTACAAAGCTCTTTTCAAACTCAAATCACCTTTTACTGTATTTGTGTCGATGTAAACTGAAAGCAGAACCCGAAAGCTATGCTAGTTTACATACAGGATGATATTTCTTACTCGTTTACACACTTATACAAAATTTCATTTTTAAATACAAACATCGTTTGTGCTTTGTCAAGAAAAATAAGCATATGAACCCACAGAGCCCTACGAGCTTCATTGATCGGAAATCTGAAATAAAATAAGAAGAAAACAGTTTCACAAAACGTAAACAAGGCCGCACATCTCACGAATATAAACGACAATATTTTACGAACGGGGCCACTTACGCATGGAACGTGATTCCTTTTAACTTGGTAGCACTATTCCAACGGTTAGTACACCAGTAAACAACGCAAACCGGCATTTTAAAATGAAAAAACCTTCAGCAGCTCTACACAGTAGCATAATCGGAAACGAGTCTTCTGACCAAACTGCAATGGCGGAGCTCGGTTTCTGTCGGCTTCAAGTTTGTGACGTCATGGCATCTCCCCTCCTTATACCTCCATGGTTGTCCCCTTAAGGCGACAAAGATACTATTATCAATACCCCACTGAGTTTGACGAGGGTGTGTAATGGATGTAATGGAACTACGAGAAGATGGATGTTCCTCTGCGATGCTGAAGAAAAACGTGGCAGGAATGTAGCCACTGTACATAATTGCTGGCAACGATGCTAACGAGAATGTACGCCTAGTTGGCGATACCGAGTGGGAAGATTATTGCGTTCGCTGTATGGTTCTGGCACATCGTACTGCATCTTCAGCAGCAATCTGAGGAGCAGTTGGCACCACGGTACTACAACGAACTGTTACAAACCGGTTACTTCAAGGACAGCTATGGGCCAGATGCCCTGTAGTGTGCGTTCCAATGACCCCAAACCACCACCATTTGCGACTTTAGTTGTGTCAAGCGAGAGCTCACTGGAGAGCAAGGTGGAGATCTGTTGAGTTTACTGATGAAAGCTGGTTCTACCTCCGTGCCAATGATCGCCGTGTGTTGGTTGGAAGGAAGAAAGTTGAGGGCCTGCAACCAGTGCTAACTCACATGCTGCTGTTGTAACGTGCCCGATCACCAGATACGTATGTCTCCAGCTGAACACTATGGGTCATCATCGGACGACAAGTCCAGCATCATCGACAAACAGCATTAACTGTCCCTGTATTGACCGACAAAGTGCAACAGGCAGGCATGGAACTCCATCCCGCAAATTGGCAAGTCGCCTCTACAATACAATGCATGCACGTTTGATTGTTGCATTCAACATTCTGGTGGCTACACATGTTAAAATGCACCCACATTTCACACTTGCAGTGGTTTATCTAGCTCTAACACTAACATGTGAATTTACAATGTTAATCGTTTTAATAAGTTACCTCTACATTAATTACATTTTGGTGTTGGAATTTTTTCCCCCGTCAGTGTATATCACAGTATTAAGGATTTGGCAGGACTGAAGATTGCATTAGGTGAATCCCCAAGATCCCAGAACAAAGGATCAAAGCAATCAATGGAAATAAGTGGATTCTGAACCGGTACGGTTCGTTATTTAATTTTTTGTTTTGAACATAAGAATTCTAAAAAGGTGCACATTGGCGGCGCGTATATCAGACTTGTTGTTGAGCTGCTTTAAGGTAAATGACTGTTTTGGATCGAAGGTGGAGCCAAGTCAGGGACGGAATCATTGTTTGTCTTATTTAGAAACCTAAGTCGGCCTCCAGCGCGTTAAACTCTGTTATCTACAGTTATAATGAGTAATTTGACATTATGGTAGTGTCCACTGGTGAAATTTGGAGATACTGTTAAGTGATTGCAGTAAGGGAAAGATTGACTGTGGAGCTTTTCAGTCGGGCACTTATGAATAGTGTTGATTGCCGTTCACTTCTTACGGTATTTTACGGTTCTACTTGTCGTGGCGAAATCGCCGATAGTATTTTCATAATTTAGCTTGGGACGTCATTCTGTGGTTTGGTGTGTCCCTCCCAAGAGTTTATACCCCCAAATTTTTTCTTATTGCTTTTTCTGGGGTTGCCTTGCAACAGTTGTCGATTTGTCTCTTGTCTACCCTACCGTACTGCTTTTGGTGCGGTGCGGTATAGTCGAAGTGTTCAGTAGCACAGCATCTACTCCCTCGCCCGTTTTAAGATTTGCGAGCAGCATTCATATCGACGTATAATCTTGGTTGTGCCCTTTTAACGTTTTGTACATCGTGCAAAATCTTTCCCGTGCCGCATGTGATCCTGAAGGAGAGCACGGTTCATAACGGCGTATGACCACGACTAAATCAAAAGATAAGTATTGTATTTTTTTTTTTTTTTAACTGGTGTAACCACTGGGATAGAGTTGACTTGTGAGTGTGTGTGTGTGTGTTTTTTTTGTTTATTTTGAAAGGAAAAGATATACATACCTGGTTAATTATAACGCCTATGGTCGGCCGTTGTGGCCGAGCAGTTCTAGGCGCTTCGGTCTGGAACCGCGCGATCGCTACGGTCGCAGTTTCGAATCCTGCCTCTGGCACGGATGTGTGTGATGTCCTTAGGTTAGTTAGGTTTAAATAGTTCTAAGTTCTAAGGTACTGATAACCTCAGATGTTAAGTCCCATAGTGCTCAGATCCATTTGAACCATTTGAGCCATAACGTCTATGCTTAATTGTCATAATTCATTGGGTGTAGTATGCATCACACGTAGGGAGGAAAATATTTTGTGATACGGTGCGCATCGTAGAAGCTACAGGGTTTGAGTGTCCGTTGATAGTAATCAGATTTTATTGCATTTAAGTTGTTGTTTTCATTAAAATTTTGGATCAATAATTCATTGCCTTTAGTGATCACAGGCGATATCTAGGAAACTTTTGGTGTTGCCATGTGGCGTTAGAATCTTTTATTTAACTTTGCATTATGCAATTTGCATTTTTTTCCTTTGCTTAGAAATGGATTTTGAGTTTTAACCGTTATAAATCAATTCTGAGAGCTCTTCCTTGATCTGTTACAATAATACTTCAGGAACTTTCATTAAGAAACTATATTGAGGATCTCGCTGTTCACGATGACGAATGTTCACTTACTATTTTAAAATTAAGTTAATAAAGTTGTAAGATTTTAAAGGTAAAATGAAAGCTTTTATTAGAGAAACGGTGCCTTCCCGTGCTCCCCACAACTTCCACGTATTCAAATTATTCTCCTTCGGGCGTTGTCTGAGGTTTTCCCCGGTATCTATCCCAGCTAACGCCGTAGGGGCTATGTCAGATTCATCACAAATCTGCTGCGTTGAAGGGTGAATGTGTAGAGAAGGACTGACCGTAAAGCCAAGTTTCATGGTCACCCCTTGATCTTTTTCGAAGTGGTAATTATGAATTCATTGCTGCCCCTGGTAAAGGAGCTATCTTGCAAAAGAAAGGCGTACTGAAGCTTTCGACAAGCGTCCCTGGCTGAGACGGCAACCGTGTGTGTGTGTGTGTGTGTGTGTGTGTGTGTGTGTGTGAGATGTCCGGCGCAGCAAACAGCGAGGCGTCGGCTCGGCGGCTGTCGCAGCGGTTGCGGCGCGCTGTCGCGCTGTGTTATGCAGATGCTGTGTACTCCCCCACTTAGCGCCGCACGCTGCTCCAACACTATCCCGCACACACCGCCCGCAGTGGACAGTGTACAGTTCTGGCCCCACTGTAGCAACTTTATATCCCACCAGTGGACGCACCAGTGTTACAGGTGAACGCATCCCAACGTGTGTTAGAAATGTGCACACGGAGGAACGTGTCGAGATGTGTCACTTTTTTTTCCGCTAGGCTGCTTCAACAAATTATGAGTATTGATACAAACTGACGAATATACCTCATGATCTGAAATTTCCCCGGGGGATGTCAAGCTTAAGAAAAGCTTAATGAAAAGTGGATACTTGCTCGGAAGTAACACAACTACAGGATGTTTCAAAAATGACCGGTATATTTGAAACGGCAATAAAAACTAAACGAGCAGCGATAGAAATACACCGTTTGTTGCAATATGCTTGGGACAACAGTACATTTTCAGGCGGACAAACTTTCGAAATTATAGTAGTTACAATTTTCAACAACAGATGGCGCTGCAAGTGATGTGAAAGATATAGAAGACAACGCAGTCTGTGGGTGCGCCATTCTGTACGTCGTCTTTCTGCTGTAAGCGTGTGCTGTTCACAACGTGCAAGTGTGCTGTGGACAACATGGTTTATTCCTTAGAACAGAGGATTTTTCTGGTGTTGGAATTCCACCGCCTAGAACACAGTGTTGTTGCAACAAGACGAAGTTTGCAACGGAGGTTTAATGTAACCAAAGGACCGAAAAGCGATACAATAAAGGATCTGTTTGAAAAATTTCAACGGACTGGGAACGTGACGCATGAACGTGCTGGAAAGGTAGGGCGACCGCGTACGGCAACCACAGAGGGCAACGCGCAGCTAGTGCAGCAGGTGATCCAACAGCGGCCTCGGGTTTCCGTTCGCCGTGTTGCAGCTGCGGTCCAAATGACGCCAACGTCCACGTATCGTCTCATGCGCCAGAGTTTACACCTCTATCCATACAAAATTCAAACGCGGCAACCCCTCAGCGCCGCTACCATTGCTGCACGAGAGACATGCGCTAACGATATAGTGCACAGGATTGATGACGGCGATATGCATGTGAGCAGCATTTGGTTTACTGACGAAGCCTATTTTTACCTGGACGGCTTCGTCAATAAACATAACTGGCGCATATGGGGAACCGAAAAGCCTCATGTTGCAGTCCCATCGTCCCTGCTGCCTCAAAAAGTACTGGTCTGGGCCGCCATTTCTTCCAAAGGAATCATTGGCCCATTTTTCAGATCCGAAACGATTACTGCATCACGCTATCTGGCCATTCTTCGTGAATTTGTGGCGGTACAAACTGCCTTAGACGACACTGCGAACACCTCGTGGTT
This sequence comes from Schistocerca cancellata, assembly GCF_023864275.1. Lineage (NCBI taxonomy): Eukaryota > Metazoa > Arthropoda > Insecta > Orthoptera > Acrididae > Schistocerca > Schistocerca cancellata. The sequence continues at coordinate 385,747,739 of NC_064626.1, read as the reverse complement.
TATGCAAGATGGTGCCCGGCCACATCGCACGGCCGACGTCTTTAATTTCCTGAATGAATATTTCGATGATCGTGTGATTGCTTTGGGCTATCCGAAACATACAGGAGGCGGCGTGGATTGGCCTCCCTATTCGCCAGACATGAACCCCTGTGACTTCTTTCTGTGGGGACACTTGAAAGACCAGGTGTACCGCCAGAATCCTGAAACAATTGAACAGCTGAAGCAGTACATCTCATCTGCATGTGAAGCCATTCCGCCAGACACGTTGTCAAAGGTTTCGGGTAATTTCATTCAGAGACTACCCCATATTATTGCTACGCATGGTGGATATGTGGAAAATATCGTACTATAGAGTTTCCCAGACCTCAGCGCCATCTGTTGTTGAAAATTGTAACTACTGTAATTTCGAAAGTTTGTCTGCCTGAAAATGTACTGTTGTCCCAAGCATATTACAACAAACGGTGTATTTCTATCGCTGCTCGTTTAGTTTGTATTGCCGTTTCAAATATACCGGTCATTTTTGAAACACCCTGTAAATACTGAACACGTGCATGAAACTGTTAAACACTTACACCCCAGTCTCCAAGTGTTGAAAATCGTACCTTATAACTCCGATTTGTGCAAGGACAAAATTGTTTTGTCACTGCTTACTTATTTTCCGTATAAATATTTACCCTGTGTGGTAAATGCAGTGGTATGCAATAATGTAGTCCCAACAGTTGAAAATTTCGGAGTAACATCAGCTTCAACTTACCTTCTTCGTTGAAAATCTTTTATAATACAAAAAAATTTTAGGAGGCATGTGCGTTGTAACCTGAATTCAAGTTCAAGCAAAAGCAAGGAATCCACCATAGTATGAAAATGCATGAGAATTCTAACAAGGACAGAAATACGCGTAGTTAAAATTGGTAATACCAGGAAAAACTATGAGTTAATGAATTCACGAAATCTAAAAGCGATTGTTAAACAACATAATTTTTCAGTTCTCACTTATTAGATTGCCTGGGAAGCCGAAAACCGGTTCGTGAGCAAATAAATATAATTTTGCAGAACACTGAGAAGTGTTTTCCCTTATTAATATTATTTATCAGTTGATTAATTGTACAATTTTGTCATGGTGGGTGTGGGTAAACGTCGATTAAGAATAGCTAATATTGCTTTCGAATTGCTTAGATTTTAAGCCTTTCGAACCGCATCACTGATACACAAAAATAGTACTACAGATTCCTTCAAATGTGGAAAATGAATGTCAAAGGCTATTTTATAGATGTCGAATACGGAGGCATATTCACATCACCACTTGTTCTGAATCAAGTAAAATGTGAGCCAATAGGGGACATTGCGCATGTGGAATCTGCACAGAGAGCCGCGCGGGATTACCCGAGCGGTTTGAGGCGCTGCAGTCATGGACTGTGCGGCTGGTCCCGGCGGAGGTTCGAGTCCTCCCTCGGGCATGGATGCGTGTGTTTGTCCATAGGATAATTTAGGTTAAGTAGTGTGTCATAGGGACTGATGACCTTAGCAGTTAAGTCCCATAAGATTTCACACACCTTTGAACCTTTGTTGAATCTGCACAGACACACACACACACACACACACACACACACACACACACACATACACAAACACGTGAAAGCTGTACGACTTTACCTTCCCTGACATGTATCTTTGTCACCAATTATGTGAAAGCGAACGTAGTGCTTGCCGCTGGCTACGACCTTCACATAATACCAATGTTTGTTGGTCAAATGTCTTCATATTCACACTAGAGAAAACGTCTGGGTAACTGCTTGATACAGCATGATGCCCGGGCGGCGAACAAGGAAGAAGTAGCTTCATCTCCCAAATAGTGTCAGAACAAAACAGATTCTGCAGCCTAAGGTTTTCTTTGGCGGAATCCGGTCAAAGCTGTCCACTCGTGGCATAACACGTTCACACTTCCTCGTTTATCAAAGGTACTTCGTTGGAGCAGAGAGAAGTGATGCTGACTGAATGCCAGTGAAGAGATGAATGACATAGGCCTAGCGTGAAGCAATTCTACGATGCATGAAGGCGCCGGTTCCCAAAACGGCCGTCTTTCAACTGGTGTCGAACGCTCTGACCCAATCCACACGTAACAAAAACGCACTCTTCTTTGGTTACCTCGCGGCCTCTGTGTAACAGCACACATCCACCGTTCGAGGCTCACGCCGGCCGGAGTGGCCGAGCGGTTCTAGGCGCTTCAGTCTGGAGCCGCGCGACCGCTACGGTCGCAGGTTCGAATCCTGCCTGGGGCATGGATGTGTGTGATGTCCTTAGGTTAGTTAGGTTTAAGTAGTTCTAAGTTCTAGGGGACTGATGACCTCAGCAGTTAAGTCCCATAGTGCTCAGAACCATTTGAACCATTTTTTTTTTGTCGAGGCTCAGGAGAAAGACAGGCCGTGGCGTGTACGTCACGAAGGTAGTCCTGAAATCACTCGCTCACTCAGCTCAGCAGACATAATGCGTTTCTAACCCTGTTAACTCGCAGCTGGGTGCTTAAGTACTAACGAGAATTGCATCTTCCACTGGAATCTGCTATTATGAAGTCTTACTGATTAACAGTATTACAGCAAAATTTAATTTAAGATCAATATTCTAAATAAATGGTATAAAGGCTTGTTTATAGCATTTAGTCTCTTCTGCTAAACAGTACTCATTACGTGCTGGAAGTGGTGCCTTATGCAACTGTTAATCATTTTAGCGTGATTTTTTTTTGTACGCCAGTACAGCCGAAACAACTTATAAGTAGGACCATGGACTTCCCATCATTATAGGACTAATAACAATAAGATTCCATAATAGTGGATTCCAGTAGAAGACTCAGTTTTCGTTTGGACAGACACTCCTAGTTACGAGTTAACAGGTGTAGAAACGTAGTTTGTCTGCTGATTTGAGCGAACGAGCGAGCGCAGGACTACCTTATCCCTTATCATTTAGCGACAAAATAGCGTGTCAGCATCTGGAAGTAGTTAATTCCATAAATTATCTGGGAGTAGGCATTAAGAGTGATTTAAAATGGAATGATCATATAAAGTTGATCGTCGGTAAAGCGGATGCCAGACTGAGACTCATTGGAAGAATCCTAAGGAAATGCAATCCGAAAACAAAGGAAGTATGTTACAGTACGCTTGTTCGCCCACTGCTTGAATACTGCTCAGCAGTGTGGGATCCGTACCAGACAGGGTTGATAGAAGAGATAGAGAAGATCCAACGGAGAGCAGCGCGCTTCGTTACATGATGAATCATTTAGTAATCGCGAAAGCGTTACGGAGATGATAGATATACTCCAGTGGAAGACTCTGCAATAGAGACGCTCAGTAGTTTCGAGAACATACCTTCACCGAGGAGTCAAGCAGTATATTGATCCCTCCTACGTATATCTTGCGAAGAGACCATGAGGATAAAATCGGAGAGATTAGAGCCCACACAGAAGCATACCGACAATCTTTCTTTCCACGAACAACACGAGACTGGAATAGAAGGGAGAACCGATAGAGGTACTCAGGGTACCCTCCGCCACACACCGTCAGGTGGCTTGCGGAGTATGGATGTAGATGTAGATGTAGACATACGCGCCGCGGCCTGTCTTTCTCGTAGGCCTCGTCTACCGTCTTGGTGACGCAAACTTTCCTTCCAAATAACGCGGTGTTGTTTGGACCGATCGTTCGTACAAGAAAGGTTCAAAATGGCTCTGAGCACTGTGGAACTTAACATCTGAGGCCATCAGTCCCCTAGACTTAGAACTACTTAAACCCAACTAACTAACTAAGGACATCACACACATCCACGCCCGAGGCATGATTCGAACTTGCGACCGTAGCAGCAGCACGGTTCCGGACTGAAGCTCCTAGAACTGCTCGGCCACAACGGCCGGCGTACGTAAAAGGAAGAATAGAGTCTAATGTCCCATCAACGGCGAACTCATTGAAGACGGAGGACAGGAACGGATTTGGGAAGAATCTGAAAACAATTGGCTGTGCACTTTCAAAAGAACTATCTGAATATTTTCCTTAAGCGAATAAGGGGATCATGAAGAAGCTGAACCTGGATTACAGGACGAGGATCTGAACCGGCGGCCTCCGCAATACAAGTCCGTAGTCTTGTCACAGCGTCACCTCGTCCGATATGATCACCACGAACAACAGTACAAACTATTTCGGCCTGAGACTCGATTACGACCGGTGGTGACGTTACTTCCGTTGTTCGAAGGAATTATCCGAATGGTACTGAAATAGGTAGATGTGATGAGCACGTACAAACAAACAAATGATTACAATTTCGGAAAAACTGAATGATTTATTCAAGAGAAAGAGCTTCACGAATTGAATTGGTCAATAACGCGTTGGTCCACCCCTGGCCTTTACGCAAGCAGTTACTCGGCTTGGCTGGATTGACAGAGTTGTTGGATGTCCTGCTGGGATATCGTGCCAAATTCTGTCCAATTGAAACTGTCACTCTAGAAGTGTAGCGTGGGATTTCGTTGGAGTAGGATTTTGTCTGGGGGTTGTACATAAGTGGGGCTAAATTTAACAATTATTTTATGTAGCAATTATCATTACACAAAAAAAAAACAATGTCATATATAGAACAAACTCAGTCTTACATTATAACGGGCAACAGGGCAACATCATGACAGTTTACAGTGTCTTGTACTCGGCATTATCCAGAAATAATAACTATAAAACTTACGATAGTAAAGATTACTGGAAATTATCGAGAATCAGTAACATAACCTCTAACTTAACCTTGATGTACTATTACTACTTCCACTGGATAAGTAAGACACAAGCTACCCACAACACTACCAACCTACCCACGCTTATGTCAGAATAACTTTTATACAACTACGTATGCGGCAGCTCATTCACATAAGGCGATAATAAAGCAAAATCTTAATGCACGGCAGAAATGAACAACTGGTTCCATTACACCAAATAAGTGAAACAGTCAATTCACAACTGGTTTACGTTCACAGCGCTAACCGTCAGCTGCTGATTTATACACATATTCATGCCCACGGTGTGTAATAACTCAATTACGCCTGCTCTGCCTCACAGCGTTCAGTGTCGCATGTCCTGCTTGCCATAAATAAAACACAATCAGATACACAACTCTCACAGATTTCCGTGCAGGAAGTTATTTACAAGCGTCTACAGCCAAGACACGGTTCGCACATACCACAGTGCACTTCTCAATCAGAAGCCCACCAGGATGCCACCACCAGCTGCGAAAGCATTCAGGTAACGCTCCTCATGACCAACCGAAGTCGTTCCTTCGTCTCCTCTCGGACTGCTGTGCATCTGTCCAGCCAAAGACAGCAGTCGCTCCACCAGGTTGCTGCTACTGTCTTTTTGCATATTTCGTCCGTAATGGAAGGCGTTGTTAGGGCTGCGACTGTTTATAAATACAAATAAAACAATTTTGCGTAAGGCAACTGTTTATCTTGCCACTACGCGCTTCGATGGTTCACGCCATTATCTTCAGGTGGGGAACAGTGTACTAACATAGATGGTGTTTATGAAGAGTATAGACAGTAGCAGAATTTTTTCAATTAGGAAAGACAATTTTGAGGTTAAAAAACATGAATTTCTGACAGTTAATTGAACTTACAGGGGCGGCAGTGTCGTAAAAAGTCTGTATACTGCTATCTGATTTACACTGATCAGTGAAAACATTATGACCACTGCCCACCCCGACATCGGATGCCGTCTGGTGGCGTGATGCGGTAACAGAAGTATCTAAGAGGAGCAGACACGGACAGGGGTCATCCTAACGAACGTATGAGTTGCAAATGGAGAAATCCCTCAGGTAAGCTACATTAACACAGAGCAGATTACTATTACGCAGAGCCTGTGAACGAGTATCTGGAAAATGGCATAGCTAGTCGAATGTTCACGTGCTACTGTCGTATCTACCGAAAGAGGTAGAAGAACAGTGAACGTTTAGGTACTAGATGGTTGAATGCCCACGACTCCAAGACTCTTCACAGAACGTGGAGTTCGGAGGCATGTGTGCTCTGTGAAATGGGATAGAGGGCGGCTGTGCCATCTCTGCCGAAAGAGCACAACACTGGTGCACGCACAAGTATTTCGAAGTACGCCGTTCATCGTACATTGTTGAACATGGAATTCCGCAGCGGACCACCCGTACTTGTTCACATGTTCACATGATGACATCGTCAATTACTATTGCACTGGGCACGGGACCATCTGGATTCGACCGTCTATCAATGAAAACGTGTCGGCTCTTCGGGTGAATCACATTTTTCCTATCCTAGGCCTATGGTCGCCTCACTAACGCCGTCATCGAGGCGAACGGCAGCTCGAATCGGGCAGCGCGCCACGGGCACAGGCTCGTGGGAGAAGTATTATGCTATGGGAGACATTCTCCTGCGCTTGCTTGGGACCTGTGATAGTAATTGAAGACGTTCTGAGAACTGCGAACCACCTGCATAAGCATCTTCCCCGACGGTGATGTCATCTTTCAGCAGTATAATTGTCCGTGCTACAGTGGTTTGAGGTGCATTATAGTTAACTCGCTTTGACGTCTCGGCGACCAAATTCGCCTAATGTAAATCCTATGGAACCTTTCTGGGTCGCTATCGGGCGCCATCACCGCGTGATCAAATCAGCAGCCCATTATTTGCGAGAATTACATGGCCTGTGCGTAGACATTTAATGCCACATACCTCCAAAAAACTATGCACAAGCTCTCGGATCCCTGTTACGCAGAATCAGTGATGTATTTCGTTCCAAAGACGGACAAACAAACAATCAATTAAGCTGGTAGGTCATAATTTTTAGTTCATCAGCGTTACGTTTACACTGTCACTTGAAAGATGTGGATGTTAGAGATATGCTTGTTTACACTTCTCCTGCATTGTGAAGTACGCTGGTTGTCAAGAGGGAATGTGCTATCAAGATTATTTGAGCTTCGAGATGAGCTGAGAATCTTCCTGTTGGAGTACAAAAGTTATGCGAAATCTGTGAGCAGTTTCTTGGACATACTAAGTGACGGAAAGTGGCTAATACGTCTTTCATATTTGGGTGGCATATTCAGTGCTCTTAATAGCCTCAATTTATCGCTGTAAGGAAAGGATGTCCACAAGTTCTGTGTTAAAGATAAAATAGAAGCAACTATTAAAAAACTTGAAAGGAAACAGCAGCTTCCATGAAGGAACATCTTGAAGCACTGGCCTCTAGCTTCAGATACTTATCTTATTCTGAAATAATTTTACTAGTAATCACTTATATTTGAAGTATTCCTTATTAAATATGTTTCTAATTTTCATATTATTGTTATTCACTCAATTCAGAAAAGTAACAATTAAGTCCACCCACCTCCATTTTCAAAATGATAGCCGGCCGCGGTGGTCTAGCGGTTCTTGCGCTGCAGTCCGGAACCGCGGGACTGCTACGGTCGCAGGTTCGAATCCTGCCTCGGGCATGGGTGTGTATGATGTCCTTAGGTTAGTTAGGTTTAAGTAGTTCTAAGTTCTAGGGGACTTATGACCTAAGATGTTGAGTCCCATAGTGCTCAGAGCCATTTGAACCAACCATTTCAAAATGATAGTTAGGCTGTCCCCACATAGCGGACTCATAAGAATCTGATAGTTTCACGTTAATCCCACTGATAGTTGTTTACTTTGAGAGGCACCCACATGCCTTGCTCATACTGTGGCATCAAGCAGTCAGGCCTGCAAGATGAGTGGTCTGCCAAGCGAGTGGATTCTTTCTTAATTTAACGAGTAACATGAACTCTAGTACTCACACTTCGTTACAAGTTATCCTCCTATATGATTACTACGCAACGGAAACGCATATCTGACTATCAGTTATTTACAGAACTCTGACTGTACACTACGCACTGGCAGTACCACATTTTCTTTTTGTCTTTTATTTGACGGCTTTTATTAACACGTGGCCATCCCACTGAATATGAATGGCGCACACATTATAAATTCGGGACATTATGACAACATACAATTTGAAGGAATAGTCTACCAATCTCTTTCTTTTCACTATCTGATTTATTCCGATAAATTCTCTAACCTAAACACACAAATTCTATAACCTACAACAATAACATATGAGAAATTCCGCCCAGTGGGCATGACTTTACATTGGTGAATCTCTATATTATGGTCTCGTAATTTATTTAACGCTACAGTGCACTTTCTGGATAGGTTGGTGGATCTTTTATTATACCTCACACTTCGACTCTCACAATCATCATCACGAAACTTTCCTCCAGACCGAGCGGTACAGAAGGAACAAGCATAACCCACTAATCTTTTGAAACTACTTCGCTACACACCCATGGAAACCACACATACCCAAATTACATGACATACACTACACAACAATATGAAATACTACACAGAGAATGGTTACAACATTATCACTTTCAGCTTTCCCACTTCAATTAATATTGATCCCAGTTTCACACGACACTGCCCCACTTTGTAATTCTACTTTCCTACTGTGAACTCTGGAGATAAATGCACGTCTTCCTGTGCAATGCAAGCCATGTGGCGTTGCTGGATAGACGGCCGACTCACCTTACTTCTCTCTCAGAGTTTGAATCTAGCGTCACACGCAATGTAGTATTAATGTATTCATCACACACGCGAACTGATGCCATGGACGAGTACTTCTCTTTATCCTTTGTCTCATACACAGATTGAGACTCACACAGTACTCACCACGTGGAAGTACTCGTCTCTAATTTCAAGTCCTGCACACGCCATTTCTTAAATATTTCAACTTATGGTACACACGCTATTTCTTAAATATTTCAACTTATTGTACACACGCTAGTAATTCAGCTTAACTTAAGCACACGGAAGTATTTCAACTTATTGCTACACGTGGTTTCTTAGTGACCGTTGGTCACTTCCGAAGATTACTACAATCCCATTAATATTACCTGCCTGACATTTAATTCTCCCCACAAAAGTTCCTGAAATAGAGAAATTATTATTTCAAACTACTCTTAAATATTCCACATGCATACCATGACTCCACTCTTTCGTCATTACGGAGCGCAACTAAAACAGGTGTTAACAGCACAGGTTCCAGCGGCAGAGTGCTGAAACATGGCCGTATTCAGGTTCTCTCGCACCTCTGTCGAAGTGGGAGCAGCACCTTGCTACCTTATTGGTCAGCCACATTTCAGGCGCTCAAAGCTCTGGTAAATTTCATCTCTTTGGTTCCACCAAAGGTGGCCAAAGGATCGACTCAAAGATGATCATTTATTCACATTCACTATCTGCGGTTAGCAGACGACCATACATTCATTCATTTCAAAAGATCTCACCAAACTGGATGTAGGGATTTATTTTGTGGGAGTTCACATATGATAAATTAAATAAATAAATTGTCATTCTTTCCCACACTGGTATCCGGCTTCGCTGTATTTATTGAAATTGAGTTATTTTACAAAAAAAGTGTTGTTCTGACAAAAATACTGAAGTATGTTGTACCTATATTCAATGTCGGGCGGTACTGTACCCTTTCAACTTGTTCAAGAGTGTTACTTAATATTGATTTCTTGTAGGCATTACTTTCCAAGAATTCCTGATGAACTGCTATGGTTAAGAAATCCGTTGGAAGAGGACAACGTTAAACGTTAAAAAGTTAAATCTGTCGGCATCTGCGGAAGACTCCTCGGTAGAACTATCGTGTGATTCTTCTTTGAAAACTTTATTTCTAGAATTAAGCCTAATTCCACCTCGGATCAAATTAAGTGGAGAGTATAGAGTGTTTGTTAACATAGTTTTGAGGGAACTAATGGGATTCATCAGTACTTACTTATGTGAACGTGCTGTTTCTAGCTTGTTTTTTTCTTGTTTTTTTAAAAAATACAATTAGAGAAACAAACTTTGCGTGGAAAACGATTTACAACTAAAACTAACAAGCTTCAATACTGATATAGAAAGTATAATTAACAGCAAGATTAAACAATACCACAAATCGCATTAACTTCACCATTTAATTTGGATGAAATAAAATTCTTACCGGCCAAAACATTGTTTCTTTTCTTTAATTATGTTCTCTTCACCATTTTCAAAATTATTACTCAGCAAAGCATTTTTCCATACAGTAATAAGCTCAGTTTCATATTATACATAATTTTTATATTACTATTAACTACTGCGTCGTGACTGTAGTGGTAGAGTATACATATGTATATACTGGGTCGCGAAAATGTTTCCAGAAAAATAGTGGGTCAAGTTACAAAAAAATTTGGGAACCACTGATGTAAGGCATTGTTTCAGCCCTTCTTGCTTGTTATCCCTCGCCTCTGGTGTCTTACGTCTTGTGTTTTGTATCTGATGTCTCGTCAGAAATAGGAAAATATAATTGTTTTGAAATCAATTAACTTTCCTTCAAGTAGTTTGATGAACCTTTAGCGTAAGATGTGAACGCAAAGATTCAGAACTTCAACAGCTATATCAATATAGTAGCAGAGTATATGAAAAAGGGGAAAGAATTCTTTAATCCAGTAACGGATGTTTCTAGCTATATTAACGGGGCACTGTCTTTTAAATGTGATCCACTGCTAATTGTGTCAATATTGTGAGACCAAAAGTATTTGAAAGACCTTACAACGAAGTGTTTCTCAGTTGCAAGAGTTAACCACTCCCGCGAGCAATAATCGATATCTTTGGATGTCTTTTTCTGAGCTAATAGGCAATTATCAATTTAAAACCTTAGATAACATAAATTTCATTTAAATTTGGAAAGATAAGAAATGCTCACATACACGGAAATGAACATTTCAGCCAAAATATATAAACTACCATATAAATCATTCAAGGATACAATTAAATCGTGGTGCAGGTTCGTAAAATTGTATTGCGTGTATTACGTCATAAAGTCATGCGGACTACGGATTTTGTCTCCCATCTGTAACTTTATATGGAGAGAATATTTATAGAAGACTGTAACGTTTTGTACTGCTCTCATTTTTACCTGACGACCTGTGACTATTAAAAAAGAAAAACTAGAAAATAATCAGTCAAAAAGAATCGACGTCACAGTTTCGTGCATACACGAAGAGGAGGAGACAGCGGACTGGCCTTGCACTACTGTCATGAACCTCTTTGGAAAGTGGCTGACGGACAGTGAAACCACGCGTATGTGATGAGATATCGCCATCATGCGTGCCTGACTATAGAATGTGGAGATCGGAGATTACTCCCCTTTGTAAAATAGGTAGGCAGCTCAGTGACAGCTCTGACGACAGAGTGCAGTGCTCGTACAGACACGAGTATTTCGAAGCATACTTTTGAGCACACATTGTTCACATGGAGCTCCACAGCAGTCGACCCCTATGTGCTTCTACATCGACAGTTTCGCAGCTACTATTGGAATCGGCTTGGGACAATCCAGATTGCACCGTGCATCAATGGAAACGTGTCGCATGGTAGGACGAATTCTGTTTCTGGTGTTACACCAGACAGATTTTCGAGCGTGGCTACGCCGTCATCCAGACGAGTAGATGTTCGGAACATGCTGTAACAAAAATGGTTCAAATGGCTCTGAGCACTTTGGGACTTAATATCTGAGGTCATCAGTCTCCTAGAACTTAGAACTACTTAAACCTAACTAACCTAAGGACATCTCACACATCCATGCCCGAGACAGGATTCGAACCTGCGATCGTAGCGGTCGCGCGGTTCCAGACTGAAGCGCCTAGAACCGCTCGGTCACAACGGCCGGCCACGCTCTATCAAGCCCGAGTGTACAACTGGTTGGAGGCCATTAACCTGTTTTCGCTTTGACCGTGCGTCCTATCCACCTGGTACTCCCATGGCGGCCGTATTATTTCTGCTCCACACTGTTGCTCTCTTGCCTTTTATATAAATATGCAAGCGGGTTTAGGGGACCCAATCAACACTAAACACAACACACACTGTACTACGTGTAGTATGAAAATTATAATCTGAGACGATAAGAAAATCACAGGTTGCACTGTTTACACAATAAGTGGTAAGTGTTGATGCCAATAACATTCTTGTTAATTTCATAAGAGTCATAATTATCATTCCCTTCTTATTGTACAGTATTAGTGACGATGTTAATGTCTGTCACTATTGTACCTCACGGCATCACACGTATTTCACAGTCTTCCTCTGGCCGAACCTTCGGTGATAGATACACAGGCAATGGTAATGGTTGTCTATCCACTATTATCATTTGGATGAGTGTACGAGTAACCGAAATGACGCGGGTGATTGTTGACGATGCGGAAGCCGAATGGTCGAACGAAAGTTCTTACGCTCGTCACGTACACATAGATATCTAGTACCAGTACTTCTTGACACTTGTAATAATATAAAACTGTTCATAAAAGTTAATTCACAGTTCACAATTCTCACTTGTATGAGCGTGCGCCTAACCGTATCGTCGTGGCTGATTGTTGATGATGCGGAAACGTGATGACCGAACGCGTGTTCTCACGCTCACTACAAGACGCTGGCTGGGGGACCGGAATTCGATGGTAGGAAAAGGAAGAGAAGGGAAAATTGTGCGAGAATATGGACTGGGGGACACACATTAAAGGGGAAGTATGTGGGTAGAATTTTGCGGCAGTTACAATTTAATCATTGCTAAGACTGGTTTACAAATCACGAAGAAAGGTGGTACACGTGGAATAGACAAGGAGACACCGCAAAGTTTCGAATAGAATCCATAATGGTAAGACACAAACTTCCCGAGAACACGCTGCTCTACTGTATGGCTTAACGATAACGACATTCTCCTGCGTAAATACTCCGGAAGTAGAATAGTCCCTCTTTCGGATCTTCGGGTGGAGACTACTCAGGAGGACGTCAGCTGGAAAAATATAACTGTCGTTCTACAGGTCAGAGCGTGGAATGTTAGATTCCTTAATCAGCTAGGTGCGTTAGAGAATTTAAAAATGGAAATGAATAGGATGAATTTAGATGTCGTCGGAATTAGTGAAGCGCAGTGGCAGGGAGGGCTTCTGGTCTGGTGAGTACAGGGTTATCAACGGTAAATCAAATACGTATAATGCATGAGTAGGTCTAATAATGAATAATAAATTTGTTTAAATATTTACATCTGAGGTCTAATGTTTTTAGATGATCAGATTTACACATCACATCAGGAAACAGTTTCGTTAATAGGGCGCTGCAAGACGGTAATAACTTTGTACTCGTCTATTGTGAATGAGTGACGACGCGCAGCGGTTAAAAAAGTTAACTCTTTTCGGCTGTGATTCATGTCCGGTTACCCTGCTTCGAGTTTGACATTTTCCTCCATCAATCATGACGCGAATGTCATTTTGATTACATTGATAAGGCCAGTTTCTCTTCTGCTAATACAGCTGAAGTAATATCCTTCGTGGCACTGTCATATATAGCATGCAAGCTGATGCATAGAACAGTTACTATTGAACAACTTAACCATTTCAAATTCCTGGACTGTTAAATAAAATTAATGTCAGAAGTAGATAAGTCTGATGCCATCACACATGCACAGAGTCATGGGCAACAAGTTTGGGTAAAACAAAAACAACGGATCAGTCGATAGTGTGGTCACTCACTTCCTCCAGCCGCTGACATTTGTCTCCTTAGCTACGTCGCTTTAACTGCCTTTCATTAAATTGTAGTTGAATGTTTACTGCTTCCACGGCCATATCATTATAATGGGGTATATATCTGAAATATTTTTTTCTTTCTTTTCCCCAGTGTTTACTCCTTTACTGATTCCATGCTCATATCATTATAACGGGGTATGTACCTGAAATATTTTTTTCTTTCTTTTTCCCAGTGTTTTATTCAGTCTAGTACAGAGTCCGCATTTTCGGGTTTTAGTAAATTTTATTTTACTTAACTTTATGTTTTGATGCCTGTAATCTCACTATTTATTATTATTATCACAACTTCCCGACCTCAGAGGTATATACTATGACTTTTTTGCTCCAAATCTGTTTTTAGGGCAAATGGTAGCGTCTCAACACTGTGGTGCACACTCCTCCGTCGTAGTGAACTTATATAATAAATGGTGGTATTTTACGTTATTTTAAATAAGCTGAACTGCACTAATATGAATATTTACTTTATTTGTTTGTGTTATTTTATTTACTTCTTCTTCTCGTCTGATGATTTTTAATGTTTTTCAGCAAATATTCGTTGTTGGACATCTTACTACGATGAGGCAATGGATCGGCAGCCATTGACGCAGTCTTAAGTGCTCACACTACGTCCCAGAAAACGAACCCGTCTTCATTCAGTTGCTTGACAAAGTAATCCGATGCTGATTTGTTTGCTAAGTTAATTCTGATGCACATCACCGGTCACGCATCGTCGTGTTAAAGATTGCTTCAGCGATATTCGTCGTCCATTTCATCATTATAATAGCTCATTCTCTTTTTCGCTTTTATGTTCATTGAAATCAATATTAACAACATATTAAATAGATTATATCTCCTTCCTGATGCCACAGTCGGCAAGGTAGCCTACGGAAGGGAAGCCATGTGCGCCACTAGTCTGCGAGTCGGGAAAATTTTGTTCTGTGAGTTATCGTATTTTAACTGTTTGTGTGTCGGTTTTCTGAGGGGAAAGAGGGGATCAGCCCAGCATTTGCCTAAACGAGAGCGGGAAACAGCCTAAAACTCGTGCTCAGTCTGGCCAGTGCACCATCCCGCAGTCGTTAGTGCGCCGCGCGGGTTCGATCCGAATTTGGCTCACCTCCCTGTATCGCGATCTGGCGCATTTCCGTTACGTTACACGAGCAAGCCCGTTATGTTCTTTAAAGTCACCTAAATTTCATTGCTTTCACATTACTTGTCTTCAACAACTAATTCTTCTCGTAGTTCAAACTTTATTTTATTTTGTTTTATTTTTATGGTGGGCTCGTATAGCAGATTTAACTTACTCTAAGTGCTTTCACAGAGATATATTTCCTTTCTTTCTCACCTTGGGATGTAGATTAGTACATTACTCACTCTAAATCTCGGTTTTCATGTCATTATATTTTTCTAATAGGGTTAATACAGTACGAGTTGCTTTCACGTATGGGCCACATCCGGGATGATGTGTAGGTAGTGAAGGTGGGTAGTAAAGACAATCAGACATCTACAGTACGATAACAAATTGACAAAGGTATTGCAATATGTAAAATTTATAACTGAGATATACATAACTTTTTGTAGCTGTAGATTCTACTGTGTTACAGACACTTAGAGCAATACTGTAGATCAACAAATAGTCTTGAGTGCTGATACACTTCAATAAATCATGGGCGCATGATAATGTTTAGCAGCGCCGTGCTAAGTTGCTGTATTTATTGTCCTCACCACACTCTCCCATATTAAGGGTGGTAAGTTTGTAGATGCACTGAATCTCGGCGAAGTTCTGAATTGCAGCCGCTTAAAAAGACACGTTGGCCAAATAGAGTCGCACGCAGTGAGGTTTATGTACCGGGTGCCGTCGGCCAAGATACCGTCTGTACCACATCGGTGGGAGGAATAACGTCGCGGAATCTCCTGACAGGCCCACTAATAAGGGCAATGACTACATAGTGATTACTGGATGTAGTACAGTGGTCATTTGTCACTGCACTAAACTACTTCGTATTTCCTTGTCATGCATTTACAATCACCTCACATTTATGTACTCAAGTATAATGCAATATTTAAGTTGCTTCAAATTACTTAGAATAGTAAATATTATATTTACCCTCGAAAGTTGATACGATGTTGAGGACTAAAACTAATGAAAACGCTAATCTCCATAAGGATAAGAGAAACACATGAAGTTGGTTCAAAGCTTCAGTTATTACTTTTTACCCCGAAAGGAGCTCAAGGCAAACATTCATTACTAACTCAAAAAGTAAACACATTCTGGTATAGAACCAAGTCAAGTTTTTCTTGTTTTATTGTTAGGGACCCTTGGTCATTTTTTTTTTTTCAAGTATTTCGATACACCTGGTATCAGAAGCACCAAAGAAATTTACCTAAAGGAACTCAAGAGTAAGTAAAATTTCTTCACATTTCGGCAAACTTGAATATTTTAAAAATGCGCGGAACGGTTAGATGAACTATGGACGCCATTAGTGAGAGAAACAGACAAAAAAACTAATATTTCATAATTTTGACTATATCTACATTTTTCTGCAGTACCAAAATTTTGAACGTAAAAGCCAAGAACGAAAGCAGAATTCAAGTATTGATATTAAATTTTATATTATATTTGAAATAACGCTCTTCCAGAAATGAAACAATCCGAGAATAATTTAAAATCTTTGCGGTTAATCGCACAATTAGAGATCACAGATGACGATTACGTCAACGCACTTTTCAAGTGGAAAACCGTAGTTGGCCGTAGGTAGATATCAGGAACCTACCAGAAGGAAGAGAAGGACGAAGAAGCGTGAGATGACCAAAAAATGGCGGACGGATGGACGGCGAAGCAGTCAGAAGTGCCCAGTCTATGAAAGAGACGGTAATGAGGTTAATTCTCTGCCACTCGATATGCTAAGGTATACAGTATAAGAAAACAGGGTGCAAGAAAACCTACTGTTGGATTTTACACAGCAATGAGTGCTTCGCCGCAAAATCGCAATGCTATAAACAATCTAACTTCCGCTGCAGAATGAAACTACGACTCAGCAAATACTGGGACACAGTCAGTGTTGCTGTGGCATGCATATCAAAAACTTTACTCTCTGCAATCTGGGTTTGAATTCGTTAATTATGATAAGTAAGCATGTATTGCTAAGCAGTCCGCAGGTTTCGATTCGAATACCAACGATTTCTTGAACCACAATTTCCGTGTCGTACGACATTGCGAAATACTTAAATGAACATATCAGCGTCAACGTGTCAAAGAACTAGACGCATTATGAAAGAAATACTAGGATTTAAACTATTTATGGACAGAAATGGAGCTGAGGTAAGCTAACTGCACACAGCGCAAAGTTGGGTGAAACGTGAATCCGTATCAGTATCATCTTCGGGACGTAACTAGGAGTTTATTCAAATTGTGGGTTACGTGAACATCGAAATGGCATATTTGCCACACTGGATGAAGAACTTAAATCTACTGGGAGAGAAATCAAGTCTCCTTACCTTCAGGAGGCTGTAAACATTCGGCCTCGCACCACATAGTCCCTACGGGAACGTGGCGTTATTAAGCACACTCTCACTCGAGATGTCGTAGACGCTAAACTCTGTGTTTATAAACACATTCCACGCTCTTCAGCCACGGCACTTGTTAGCCTCCGGCGGACGGGCAGCCATATGAAAACCAACCGATGTGCCAGCGTTCGTCAACAAATACAACACTAGTATCTGCCGCATACATGGTTAGCTTTCTGTGAACGAATCTGCCTCACGTTCTCACCAACCGTCTCCCGCTGCCATCTTAACATCCAAATATATTATAAAAATTGATGTACATAAGTACGCATGTACGTTTTACATCTCCTCCTAAACAACTGGACCGATTACAGTCAAACTTGGTACACGTATCACTTACTGTATGGAAAGTATCGGTCCACCTGTGAAAGGGATGGGGGTGAAACAGAAGCGTAGCACAAGGGGGGCGAATAACCAGCCTTCATCCATCTAGTATTTGAGAATGAGAGCACTTTCTGACTTCGAACAAACTTTACACACACAGTAAGTTCATAATTTTTTCTCTCTGACAACTACCACAAAATGTGAAAGGCAAACAGTTTAGCGCCAACTACATTTCTGATGTTCATGTAAGAAACTGCTGCATCAGGCGTGAGGTTGAAATTTATAGCTTCTTTACCGCTCTACTCGCACACATTTTGCAGACAGTACTCAAATATGTCACTGAATGCATCTGCAAAAATATTATCATTGTACGACAGATAGTTCCGAAGATCTGATCAACCACTGAGATGCTTGAAAAACTGCCACATCAAGCTTGACGTTTAAATTTATTACTTAGTTTGCTACTTATTCTATTCACAATACATTTCACAAACAATATTCACATATGCCGCTGAATGCACCTACAAAATTATGTTGAGGGGATATAACGTCATAAACACTGAGCTGCGTGCAAACGAAAGTGCAGGACGGAGTTCGCTACAGATATAGGCGAAATATGCGTAAATTGTGAAATACATGTGACATGAGCGTATGCGGACAAAACCGCAGGTAAAAAAAACTACTCCTAAACCCATGGAGCGATTTCAGCCAAACTTGGTACACATACTACTTACTATTTGGAAATACATACTGTGTGGGTACGAACCAGCAACCTCCTGCTGGGACAGGGTCATAATGTGAGAGAAAGGCGGTCTAAGAGATGGATGGACACAGAGGGGGAAGGAGGACTTGAACATAGGTATGGGAGGAGATGGACGGAGGGGAAAGAGCGAAGTGGGTGGAGAAAGGGAAGAGCAGGAGATGGACAGAGAGAGACGGTGGTATGAAATGAAATACATACTCGGGCAAGGTCGGGTACTCGGTTAGTTTGTTACATAAATACAGTAAAACTATAACCAGTCACTTCCGTAAATATTTGTTTATTCTCATAAACTAGTGTTCGGTCATTTTCAGGTTCATCATCAGATGGAGAACACAGAAGTACAAACATACATATATTCCATGGATCATGAATAAGACATTTCGTAATGATGTGGAACGTGTCACTTTAATGTTTTCTTTACTCAAGATAAATAATTAATTTTTTGAAGTTACTATTTCATATCTAAAAATTCATCTATTGAGTATAGGGAGTTGTCATTCAGAAATTCTTTTGATTTTCTTTTAAATGTTGGTAGATTATCTTTTAATGCTGTTTGGCAAATGAGAAAAGGTTTTTGTGGCAGCATAATTCATCTCTTTCTGTGCCAAAGTGAGATTTCATCCAGAATAATGAAGATCATCTTTTCTTCTAGTGTTGTAGCTATGCACTTCGCTGTTATTTTTGAACTGGTATGCGTTATTAATAAAAAAATTTCATAAGTGGATATATGTATTGCGAAGTTGCTGTGAATATCCCGAGTTCCTTACATAGATGTCTGCTATGTGATCTTGGGTGGGCTCCAGCTATTATTCTTTTACACGCTTTTAGGCAATGCATACTTTCTCTTTAATGACGAGTTGCTCCAAAATATGATGTCATATGAAAACAGTGAATGAAAATAGGTGCAGTAGGCTGATTTACAGATATGTTTATCACTAAAATTTGCAATAACCCTAATAGCATAAATAGCTGAACCTAACCGTTTCAGCAGATCATCGATGTATTTCTTCCAATTCAATTTCTCGTCAGTACACAGACCCAGAAATTTTCAATATTCTGCCTTAGCAACAGACTTCTGTTCATAGTCTACATTTATCAATGGTGTTGTGCTGTTTACTGTACAGAATTGTTCAACTGTGTTTTCTCAAAATTTAGCGAGAGTTCATTTGCAGAGAAGCACATTATTTACAATTTCCTCAGCTGATTCTTGTTTGTTGGGTGTAATTACTATACGTGTATCATCAGCAAAAAGAACTAGCTTTGTATCTTCATGAATATAGAGTGGCAAGTCAGTAATATATATTAAGAACAATGAGGGACGCGAGACTGAACCTGGTGGGACACCATTCTTGATACCTCCCCAGTTAGAGGACTCTGCGGATTTTTGTAGACTACCTGTTGTGTTAATTTCAACCTTCTGCATTCTTCATAATTCACGCAATCAAAAGCCTTTGAGAGATCACAAAATATCCCAGTGGGTGATGTTCGGTTATTCAGTGCATTTTATATTTAATCAGTGAAAGCATAATAGCATTTTCTGTTGAAAAGCCTTTCTGAGAACCAAACTGACACTTTGTTAGTACTTCATTTTTCAGATATGTGATGGTACTATTGAATACGAGTTACATCTTCATTTGCATAGCATGGTGCTGGTTACTGGCCCTGTTACACGAATACAGACAAAAAACTTTAATGTATCGTCATGAGTGGTAATTCCATGGCGAATTGTGTCAAAAACGTATTATTTTGCTTACTGCTGTAACTATTATGTCGTCAATACTATCGCAGTAAGTAAAAGAACCAGTTTTTCGACACAACTCGCTTATAACTATCGTACATGTTGACACATTAGAGTTTCTCTACCTGTCTTCCCTCCACAGAGCCAGCACTCAGCAGGTTCATCAACGACGAAACGGAAACAATCTATACTTAACGTGTCCCCTGCATGATTCAGAAAATCGGGCCATTGTGAAACAATCGTGACACCAGCACTAGGATACCCACTAAATAAGTTGTGGATCTTGACAAAGAACCAGAAGTGATCATTGCTTTTGGTTACGAAATACTGTGTACACTTCAAACAAAAATAGATTTAAAATAACAGAAAATACTAGTAACAAACTCGAGATGTTCTACTGTCAACGACATCAAGGTGCAGTTACCAAGATGTTAAAGATATGGACAGAAAAGAAGTGCAAATTGTGAACTACATGGTGAAAAAATTGAGAGAAATTGTAAATCAAGAGCAGTGCTATGTCTGAGATGAAATTAGGAGTTTATTGAAACTATCAGTTAATGGAATACTGGACAAGTTTGTCTTATTAAAGTAGATGAACTTAAGCCCAGTCTACTTACGAACAAATCGCAAATAGGTACCAAGTCTCGCTTCTGCGTAGTCATCGCGGAAAACACGACATGACAAGCGCATTGTCGCTGTGGAGGCTGTCGACAGAAGAATTTCTTGCACGACTGTTGCTAGGCAACGGCACTGATTCATTCAGATAACAACACAGTGTTGTTATTTTGCCATGCTTCAGTTTATTTGTTATAAGCTTGTGAAGTACATTATCCAATTTGCATAAAGAAAACAAAAATGTGCTGTGCAACTGTTGCTCCTATTAGAGACAGACATGTTGGGAGCAACTGTGTTTTCTGTACTCACACCTTGGGACTGTCTTTTGTTTTAATTGTTCCTAGAAGCTTATTACCTTGAATTTTACTCATTACTAAATGAACTTAATATTTCTTTAAAAGGAATGATTGGAGTCAATATCCGATACGTTAATTAATTACTTCTGACTCATTAATATCATTATACCAGGGCTGCGGTAGTTGATGCTGAACTGGCAGTAGGACAGAACTTTAAGGTGTGCATTTTTTTTTTTACGCTATTGTAGAGCCGAGAGACAGAGACTGCGACCGAGTTTTACTTCCATAGTTCCTTCCTTCTCAGTACACATACAGCTCTGCTCCGCAACCCTCCGTCCGTTTTGCAACTTAGGGTGCACGATGTACATGAGTCATTTCCACCTGTTACTCCTCCATTCATGGACAGTATACAGGAAGAAATACTGCCGACATCCCTCCGCGTGGAACGAGAATTATCTAATAATAATTCTGTCGTCATTACGCGAGATATTTGAAGCGTCGTGTCTCGTAATTTCGAGAGCAAGACTCCTCGTTATCATCGACAACAAAACAAACACTGCACAAACACACATAATAGTCATACAGGCGACATAGAGCTATTCTTTAACATATTATGGACAGGGAAAAAGAGGGACCTCACGTCTGTATTACAGTATGTCCGATAACCACCCATAAAAAATGACGAGGCAGACATCGTGAACATTTGAACGCCCCAATCCAAAGAAGGAATAATTGCAAAAAAATTTTTAAGTTAGTTGACCTTATACGTGTGGTACGTAAGAATTCACAACAGATTATACACTATGTGATCAAAAGTATCCGGACACCCTCAAAAACATACGTTTTTCATATTAGGTGCATTGTGCTGCCACCTAGTGCCAGGTACTCAATATCAGCGACCTCAGTAGTCATTAGACATAGTGAGAGAGCAGAATGGGGCGCTCCGTGGAACTCAGGGACTTCGAACGTGGTCAGGTGATTGGGTGTCACTTGTGTCATACGTCTGTACGAGAGATTTCCACACTCTTAAACATCCATAGGTCTACTGTTTCCGATGTGATAGTGAAGTGGAAACGTGAAGGGGTATGTACAGCACAAAAGCGTACAAGTCGACCTCGTCTGTTGACTGGCAGACACCGCGTACTGTTGTACAGTGTCGTAATGTGTAATACGCAGACATCTATCCACACCATCGTACAGGAGTTCCAAACTGCATCAGGATCCACTGCAAGTATTGTGACAGTTAGGTGGGAGGTGAGAAAACTTGGATTTCATGGTCGAGCGGCTACTCATAACCCACACATCACGCCGGTAAATGTCAAACGACGCCTCGCTTGGTGCAAGGAGCGTAAACATTCGACGATTGAAAAGTGGAAAAATGTTTTGTGGAGTGACGAATCACGTTACACAATGTGGCGATCCAATTGCAGGGTGTGGGTATGGCGAATGCCCGATGAAAGTCATCTGCCAGCGTGTGTAGTGCCAACAGTAAAATTCGGAAGCGGTGGTGTTATGGTGTGGTCGTGTTTTTCGTAGAGGAGGCTTGCACCCATTGTTGTTTTGCGTGATACTATCACTGCACAGGCCTACGTTGATATTTTAAGCACATTCTTGCTTCCCACTGATGAAGAGCAAATCGGGGATGGCGATTGCATCTTTGAACACGATCAAGCACCTGTTCATAATGCACGGCCTGTGGCGGAGTGGTTGCACGACAATAACATCGCTGTAATCCTATAGAACACCTTTGGGATGATTTGGAACGCCGACTTCGTCCCAGGCCTCGCCGACCTATATCGATACCTCTTCTTAGTGCAGCACTCCGTGAAGAATGTGCTGCCATTCCCCAAGAAACCTTCCAGCACCTGATTGAACGTATGCCTGCGAGAATGGAAGCTGTCATCAAGGCTAAGGGTGGTCCAATACCTTATTGAATACCAGCTTTACCGATGGAGGGCGCCACCAACTAGTAAGTCATTTTCAGCCAGGTGCCCGGATATTTTTGATCACATAGTGTACTTGTTACAGCTCAGGTTGAAGACCTTAAACAGCCTTAAAGAGTACCTCTCAAACTAATTTTATTTACAGACTTCAAGAAAACTGTAGATGTGGCTGTAGGAAGAATTTGGCGTCGACTTCTAAAGATACGAGACCACTGACATCACTGTAGTTCTGCTGATCAGCTGCTAAATGTAAGTCCGGACGACTTACGATCACTCCTGCATCGAAGATAACAGAAGCGAAACCATTTCCTACGAGTGTGGATTGAAGATTACATGGCGGCCATCGACAGTTACGGAGCTGTTCCTCTACTCATCATCAGTTGGCAACGCGTCAGTACGGCGTAACTAATGGGATTATACTCTTACGTAACTACAGAGAAGCGATAAAATGAATGTGACGCTTCGAAATAGCAATTATTCTCCTCTACGCTGTTATCATGATTATTTAATTGTTCTTTTCCAAATACACTATTGGCCATTAAAATTGCTACACCAAGAGGAAATGCAGATGATAAACGGGTATTCATTGGACAAATATATTATACTAGAACTGACATGTGATTACATTTTCACGCAATTTGGGTACATATATCCTGAGAAATCAGTACCCACAACAACCACCTCTGGCCCTAATAACGGCCTTGATATGCCTGAGCATTGAGTCAAACAGAGCTTGGATGGCGTGTACAGGTACAGCTGCCCGTGCAGCTTCAACACGATACCACAGTTCACCAAGAGTAGTGACTGGCGTATTGTGACGAACCAGTTGCTCGGCCACCATTGACCAGACGTTTTCAATTGGTGAGAGATCTGGAGAATGTGCTGGCCAGGGCAGCAGTCGAACATTTTCTGTATCCAAAAAGGCCCGTACAGGACCTGCAACATGCAGTCGTGCATTATCCTCCTGAAATGTATGGTTTCGCAGGGATCGTAACACATCTGAAATATAACGTCCACTGTTCAAAGTGCCGTAAATGTGAACAAGAGGTGACCGAGACGTGTAAACAATGGCACCCCATACCATCACGCCGGGTGATACGCCAGTATGGCCATCACGGTTACACGCTTCCAATGTGCGTTCACCGCGATGTGCCAAACACGGATGCGACCATCATGATGCTGTAAACAGAACCTGGATTAATCCGAAAAAATGACGTTTTTCCATTCGTACACCCAGGTTCGTCGTTGAGTACACCATCGCAGCCGCTCCTATCTATGATGCAGCGTCAAGGGTAACCTCAGCCATGGTCTCCGAGCTGATAGCCCATGCTGCTGCAAACGTCGTCGAACTGTTCGTGCAGATGGTTGTCGTCTTGCAAACGTCCCCATCTGTTTACTCAGGGATCGAGAGGTGGCTGCACGATCCGTTACAGCCATGCGGATAAGATGCCTGTCATCTCGACTGCTAGTGATACGAGGCCGTTGGGATCCAGCACGGCGTTCTGTATTACCCTCCTGAACCCATCGATTCCATATTCTGCTAACAGTCATTGGATATCGACCAACGCGAGCAGCAGTGTCGCGATACGATAAACCGCAATCGCGATAGGCTACAATCCGACCTTTATCAAAGTCGGAAACATGATGGTACGCATTTCTCCTCCTTACACGAGGCATGACAGCAACGTTTCACCAGGCAACGCCGGTTAAGTGCTGTTTGTGTATGAGAAATCGGTTGGAAACTTTCTTCATGTCAGCACGTTGTAGGTTTCGCCACCGGCGCCAACCTTGTGTGAATGCTTTGAAAAGCTAATCATGTGCATATCACAGCATCTTCTTCCTGTCGGTTAAATTTCGCGTCTGTTGCACGTCATCTTCGTGGTGTAGTAATTTTAATGGCCAGTAGCGTATGATACGAATTACGAGCTTGGGGTTTGCAACATAACTGCAGACGAGGTTTTCACTAGGGCGGAATGTGAAAGTCTGACTGCGAGTTGACGAAGCCAACGATTTTGAAAGCTATATTACGTGGTTATTGTGACCGACTTATCTGTAGTTTTGCACCAGGTTTGGGTTAGGCTGGAATGTGGAAGACTAGTTGCGCGTTGACAAAGCCAGAGAATGCGAGAGCTAGAACACTTGCTGTTTAACAGGTTGGCCTGTAACGTTGCCCAAGATTTTGGTTAGGTCGGAATGTGACAGTTTGGTTGTGAGTCTCTGAAGCCAAGTGAAAGCTAAAATACATGGTTATGACGACAAACTATGACATTGATGATGTTTGGTTTGTGAGGCGCTCAACTGCGAGATCATCAGCGCCCGTACGAAGTCCCAATTTCTACACAGTCCACTTGCTTTTAACAATCCAATCTAGTCACGCTCGTAAATGATGATGATGATGATGATGAAATGATGAGGACAACACAAACACCCAGTCCCCGGGCAGAGAAAATCGCCAACCAGGCCGGGAATCGAAACCGGAACTTCGTGATCCAGAGGTAGCAACTGTAGCCCCTAGGCCACGAACTGTGGACATAGTGACAGACTAATCTCTAGCTTTGCCAAAGTCTTAAATTAGGTTGCATTACTAGAGTTTTACTCGCAAAAGTTAAATTAACAATTTTTGTTGCCACATGTATTTGTTTCTTCCGAAATTTTCACGAATTAAAAAGTTGGGATTAGTTTGGGACTTAAGAAGAAAACATAAATTACAAACTAGTGTTAGTTGTCAAAACATTTTCGTGTTCTTTCCAAATGTGTTGCAATTTAGGATCTGCGATATACTGACGTGCTCTCTCATTGGCTGCGCAGACCCAGCAGGTGGCGCTGCTCCATTACTTCCCTTCAAACTTCAAACCTCACGGCGAGCGCTGACAACATCCTGCACGAAACATGTTATGTGCGCCAATGGCCCCATCTAAACTTATACCAGAGTTCACTTTACGCTTAATTTTAAAATTCATATTATCGTGTTCCACAACTCATCTCTGGAATCACGTGATCTCATACGCAATATAAGAAGCCTGACAGACCTGAGTAATGCAGAAAAATATCAACTGCCCAACTTCGAATACCAACGATGTCTTGAACCACAATTTCCATGTCGTACGACATTGCGAAATACTTAAATGAACATATCAGCGTCAACGTGTCAAAGAACTTGACGCATTATGAAAGAAATACTAGGCACTGTTACAGCACAGCGGTTCGTCGACGATATTCGACGCCCCGCTTTGTTGCCCTTCATGGCAAGCCATCCTGGGCTTACAGTCAGCAACATAATGTCCGCCTGCACGCTGCTATAGATTCTACTGCTTGTCTTCGTGCTTGCCAAACCCTACGCTGATCAGCAAAGTCGCCGACTCTCTCCTCAGTTGAGAACTTTTGGTGCGTTATGGGCAGGGCCCACCAACCAGCTCGGGATTTGGACAATACAACGTACCAACTGAACGGAATTTGGCACGATGTCCCTAAGGAGGACATCCAACAACACTGTCCATCAATGTCAAGCCGAATAACTGCTCGCATAAGGGCCAGAGGAGGACCAATGCATTGACTTGATCAATTTGTCAAGCTCCTTCTCTTGGTTAAAATATACAATTTTTCCGAAAATGTAATTATCTTGTTTGTGTGTAAATGCGCATCACATCTGCCGATTACCATCCCGTTTGCATGATTTCTTCGTGGTGCGTCGGTCTTAGATAGTGTAATTTGTATCTAGTAACTAAAGCCGAAAGCAAAAAGCTCAACTAATACTGAGAACTTTTTATGCCTTCAGTTTCCTGTACGGTGACAAACAAGAATACCTACAGAGACAATAACGTTTTAAGATGTGCTTAGTTTTAACTGACTTTGATTAATTCTGCCGTGAAGTAATTAAGTAGTCTGCTTGCCTCAAGGGCAGAAGGGTGAGTACTGCAGCCACCGTGGGGTTAGAGGATGTGAGAAGGGGAAAGTTTTATTATCTTCCTGTACTGACAACTGAAGGACATGCGTGACATCGGATTCTGTGGTATAGCGGAAATAACAAGGATTCGTCAATTTGCATCACGCAGACTGTCGTCTTCAAACGCCGTACATGTTTGTAGCAAGTAATATAAAATAAAATTAAGGTGCTTGTAATATAAAGCAATGGATACAAGGAAATTACATTAGTAGCACTTAGTAAACATTTGTGGTCGTGTCTCATATTGCATAATGCACATAAATATAATTAAAAATACTGTTATTCAATTTGTAGTCCCCTTGCACAGATGAAATAAGAAGACTTCGTCAGGAAATTACTGTGTCACAAATTTGGGGTCACATAACTAGTATATTATGGGCTCATAACATTAAGTAATGTATTTTTCCAATTAATAACTACATCGGCACATATTCGTATGCAGTCGGAGGTGTCATTCCACAATGTCAGTACTGGTTCTTGGGCAAAAAGTTTGACTATATCTGTGTTAGAGGGTAGATAGTATCATAGACTTTGTCAACATGTCAATGAGTTGTTGAATTTTATATGAATGCAATAGCAAGTAGGTCGTATCGAAAATAAAAGCTATTGAATAAGTTGTCTCTTTTATTGCTGTGAAAATAAATTGAGCTGTAGTGTTTTGTAGTTGGACATTTTCACCATGTTGTGGCTACAGTGGGTGCAAGATAATAAAGTAGATGTACGTTACCGTTACGAAGCGTAAGTTACGGAGGCAAGTGATCTCCTTAAGCGAATTCTGATTTTCCCAGCTCTTACTGGAATAGTGGAAATTTATATCTGAATCGATAACAATCTGAGCGTCGTATACACTATAGTAAGTGTAAAAAGACGCACCCTCTTTTAATGTTCATATAATTCATAATATTCCAACAATATTCCTCTCCGCTCCAGGAGGAGCAAAATTGTGCGTGTATTTTACAAGAGTGCAAAGATGCACTTGCTCGAATGTCTTTGGCTACTTCTATGTAAATGTTCGCTGTTGTTCTGAGGGTTTTATCCACCCCCCTACCCTTCCCCCTCACCCACTCTGTCTTTCTTCCACATCCTGAAGTGTAAATTTCTCTCATGCAGCAAATAGGATATGTAAAATGACTTCACGTCATGTCATTTTACTCATTTCTGATTCTCGCACCTAAGGTCATCTCTCCATGTAATTGGTGTGCTCGTGAATGTTTTCAAGTGTAAGGCCACTATCAATTGGGATTAACTGTGTCTTATCACACGTTAAAAGTTAAAAGTCCTCTGACGTATACTACAGGGTGGATCATTGATAGTGACCGGACCAAATATCTCTTTTTTCGCTTTGTGATAGATGGCGCTGTAATAGCCACAAACGTATACGTACGTGGTATCACGTAACATTCCGCCAGTGCGGACGGTATTTGCTTCGCGATACATTACACTTGTTAAAATGGACCGTTTACCAATTGCGGAAAAGGTCGATATCGGCTATTGTGATCAAAATGCCCAACGGGAGAGTGTTATGTGTGTTGCCCGGTATCCTGGACGACATCATCCAAGTGTCCGGACCGTTCGCCGGATAGTACACGTTATTTAAGGAAACAGGAAGTGTTCAGTTATATGTGAAACGTCAACCACGAACCGCAACAAATGATGATGCCCAAGTAGTTGTTTTAGCTGCTGTCGCGGCTAATCCGCACATCAGTAGCAGACAAATTGCGCGAGCATCGGGAATCTCAAAAACGTCGGTGTTGAGAATGCTACATCAACATCGATTGCACCCGTACCATATTCCTATGCACCAGGAATTGCATGGCGACGACTTTTAACGTCGTGTACAGTTCTGCCACTGCGCACAAGAGAAATTACGGGACGATGACCGATTTTTTACACGCATTCTATTTAGCGACGAAGCGTCATTCACCTACAGCGGTAACGTAAACCGGTATAATATGCACTATTGGGCAACGGAAAATCCACGATGGCTGCGACAAGTGGAACATCAGTGACCTCGGCGGGTTAACGTATGGTGCGACATTATGGGAGGAAGGATAATTGGCCCCCATTTTTCCGATGGCAATGTATGCTGATTTCTTACGTAATGTTCTACCGATGTTACTACAAGATGTTTCACTGCATGACAGAATGGTGATATACTTCCAACATGATGGATGTCCGGCACATAGCTCGCGTGCGGTTGAAGCGGTATTGAATATCATATTTCATGACAGGTGAATTGGTCG
Organism: Schistocerca cancellata; assembly: GCF_023864275.1. Classification (NCBI taxonomy): domain Eukaryota; kingdom Metazoa; phylum Arthropoda; class Insecta; order Orthoptera; family Acrididae; genus Schistocerca; species Schistocerca cancellata. The sequence continues at coordinate 385,718,681 of NC_064626.1, read as the reverse complement.
TCGAAGCACCATACCATGACCCGCACGTTCACCGGATCTGACATCCCCGGATTTATTTCTGTGGGGAAATTTGAAGGATATTTGCTATCGTGATCCACCGACAACGCCTGACAACATGCGTCAGCGCATTGTCAATGCATGTGCGAACATTACGGAAGGCGAACTACTCGCTGTTGGGAGGAATGTCGTTACACGTATTTCCAAATGCATTGAGGTTGACGGACATCATTTTGAGCATTTATTGCACTAGTATGGTATTTACAGGTAATCACGCTGTAACAACATGCGTTCTCAGAAATGATAAGTTCACAAAGGTACATGTATCACATTGGAACAACCGAAATAAAATGTTCAAACGTACATACGTTCTGTATTTTAATTTAAAATACCTACCTGTTACCAACTGTTCGTCTAAAATTGTGAGCCATATGTTTGTGACTATTACAGTGCCATCTATCACAAAGCGAAAAAAGTGGTCCAACTAAAACATTCATATTTCTTTAAGTACTACACGAATGTGTAATAAAAAGTGAGGGTTCCTATCTAAAAAAAAACGCAGTTGATATTCGTTTGACCTATGGCAGCGCCATCTAGCGTTCGAACCATAGCGCCCTCTGGTTTCCCCCTTCAAGCTAGACAAGTTTCTTTCTTTGTAGTTTTTTCGTTTGAGACTTATTTCGTGAGATATTTGGCCCAGTGACGATCAACCACGCTGTATATGCATGTAATCGTCACATACTAAGTGTGGCCTTTAATTTTGACGCTGTTACATGATGCACATCAAATCATTATTCGTGCAGACAACTGAGATAATTGGCCAAATTTGGGGAGGTATCTCTTAACGATGCCAGTAGGTTTATTATCTACATCTACATCTACATGATTACTCTGCAATTCACATTTAAGTGCTTGGCAGAGGGTTCATCGAACCACAATCATACTATCTCTCTACCATTCCACCCCCGAACAGCGCGCTGGAAAACGAACACCTAAACCTCTCTGTTCGAGCTCTGATTTCTCTTATTTTATTTTGATGATCATTCCTACCTATGTACGTTGGGCTCAACAAAATATTTTCACATTCGGAAGAGAAAATTGGTGGCTGAAATTTCGTAAATAGATCTCGCCGCGACGAAAAACGTCTTTGTTTTAATGACTTCCATGCCAACTCGCGTATCATATCTGCCACACTCTCTCCCCTATTACGTGATAATACAAAACGAGCTGCCCTTTTTTGCACCCTTTCGATGTCCTCCGTCAATCCCACCTGGTAAGGATCCCACACCGCGCAGCAGTATTCTAACAGAGGACGAACGAGTGTAGTGTAGGCTGTCTCTTTAGTGGACTTGTTGCATCTTCTAAGTGTCCTGCCAATGAAACGCAACCTTTGGCTCACCTTCTCTACAGTATTATCTATGTGGTCTTTCCAACTGAAGTTGTTCGTAATTTTAAGACCCAGGTACTTAGTTGAATTGACAGCCTTGAGAATTGTACTATTTATCAAGTAATCGAATCCCAACGGATTTCTTTTGGAACTCATGTGGATCGCCTCACACTTTTCGTTATTTAGCGTCAACTGCCACCTGCCACACCATACAGCAATCTTTTCTATATCACTTTGCAACTGATACTGGTCTTCGGATGACCTTACTAGACGGTAAATTACAGCATCATCTGCGAACAACCTAAGAGAACTGTTCAGATTGTCACCCAGGTCATTTATATAGATCAGGAACAGCAGAGGTCCCAGGACGCTTCCCTGGGGATCACCTGATATCACCTCAGTTTTACTCGATTATTTGCCGTCTATTACTACGAACTGCGACCTTCCTGGTAGGAAATCACGAATCCAGTCGCACAACTGAGAGGATACCCCATAGGCCCGCAGCTTGATTAGAAGTCGCTTGTGAGGAATGGTGTGAAAAGCTTTTCCGGAAATAGGATATTTTTCTGCGCAGACCTGAAGATGACAGAAATTGATAGTAAAAGGACTAAAATTTTTTAGGATCATAGGCTGGAATAAAAGAAGAAATTCTACACTTCCCGGATCACTGTTTTTCTTTGCAACTACGTCACCCGTTGCGAAAGGAGAGAGCACCGTGATCAGTTACGACGCTTGCCTCATCAGATGATTTCACAGGCGCCGTGGTGGCAAGCCGACTTAGGGTGTCGCAGCCAGCGTTCACGTTTCCCTCTAACAGAGTTCGTCCGACGCGGGGACGTCTGCTTACCTGAGGGTGTCGCTAATGACAGGATCGTGAACGCGGCCTGAGCTAACAGAGCCACTTCTTAGAAAACTCTGTGCAAACACGGCGTCCGCAGAGTGGAGCGAGAAGTGAGAACAACGGAGGCACCGGCATCCCAGAGCGCCAAGTGCCTCGCGTGGCCAGGGGGCACGTTACCTGAAGTGGGCTGACCGAACGGGGCGGGATGGTAGGACGCTGCCAAACACCCTCTTTGACGCTGACTGCTGTCTGCCGGCTACGCGAAATGGGAGCGCATGTCTCGAGAGACTCAAGAAATTCTCGATGCATTTCTTGCACATCTAGAGACAAGACTGTAATCACACATCTGACAATACGATTCCGCGGCCTTCTGACTGCTCGGACGATTTGAGGAAGTGGCCAATAGGGTGGGTGTCGGGCACGGAGCAAGAAGTGCACAACAAATACCGCGGGAGGTAGCCACTGTACAGCCACAATCACTCGCCCAGCGACTCTCGGTTCCATGCAGCAGCCTCACGAACCCGGAGCTCTTCCTGATTCAGCGCTATTTTCTCCATCGCGTCGTACGTGTCCACCGACAGCGTGGACAGCCTATAGGGGCTGCTGTCAACCGCAGACTACGCTGAGGCGACAAAAGTCATGGAACAGCGATTTGCACATACACAGGTAGAGGTGGTATTATTTACACGAGGTACTACAAGGCAGTGTGTTGTCGAAGCTGTATATGTACTCAGGTGATTCGCGTGAAAAAGTTTCCGACGTCATTATGGCCGCACGACTGGAGTTAAAAGACTCTGAACGCGGAATAGTAGTTGGGCTGGACATTCCGTTTCGGAAATCGTTAGGGAATTCAGTATACCGGGAGCCATAGCGTCAAGAGTGTGATGGGAATACCAAATATCAGGCATTACTTCTCATCACGGACAATGTAGTAGCCGACGGCCTTCACATAACAAATGAGAGAAGCGGCATTTGTGTAGAGTTGTCAGTGCTAACAGACAAGCAACACTGCGTGAAATAACCGCAGACGTCAATGTGGGACGGTCGATGAACGTATCCGTTGTGGCAGTGCGGTGAAATGTGCCATCAATGGACTCTAGCAGCAAACGACCGATGCGAGTGAGCGCCTTTGCTAACTGCACGACATCGCCTGCAGCGCCTCTCCTGGGCTCGTGACCGTATCGACTGAACTCTAGATGACTGGAAAACCGTGGCCTGGTCAGATGAGTCTCGATTACAGTTGGTAAGAGCACGAAGCCATGAACCCAAGCGGTCTACAAGGCACTGTGCAAGCTAACAATGGCTCCATAATTATATGGGTTGTGTTTACGTGGACCATTGACTGAATATGGTTATGTTCGGCTACTTGGAATCCATTTTCAGCCATTCATGGACCTCATGTACCCAAACAACGACTGAATTTGTATGGATGATAACGCTCCCTGTTGTTCGCGATTGGTTTCTAGAAAGATCTAAACAATTCAAGCGAAAGATTTGGCCGGAAATCGCCCAGCATGAAGCCCATCGAACATTTATGGGAGATGACTGAGAGGTCAGTTCGTGTACAATATCCTGTATCGGCAACTCTTTCGCAGATATGGACGTCTATACAGACAGCATTGCATTTGAGTCTCCCGTCCCACTGGTCGCGTTGCTGATAGGCTGAAAATTATATTCATGTCGTGACCAGTGGGTCACGAGACGCAAGTAAACAACAGTCGCCACCTCAAGTTCATGGCTTTCGAAGTTGTTGACGTCGTCCGTGTTTCTCATACTAGGGTTGGAACTTTAATAGTGACAACTGTTTATTTACAGCTAGTTCAAAATAGATACGGGTTTCAAAGTTTTACTGATTTTCAAAGTAGTCACCAGCATCATGTATAACCCGTTGCCAGCGATGTGGAAGTCGCATGATACTCTTAGCAGTGCCAGTTGTGTTGACAATTCGAGCGACGCGGTCTATTGCCCGACGAATTTGTAGCAGTTCTGAAGCGAATGCCGTGAAGTGTTTCCTTCAGTTTAGAAATCGAATTGAACTCACGAGAACTTAAGTCAGGGGAGTGCAGTAGGTGGTATAGCACTTAGCAGCCCCATCAGCCAAACAAATGAGTAACAGCTTGCACTGTACGTGCTTGAGCATTGTCCAGCAAAATGATGGTCAGGTCCTACAGAAAGTGTCATCGCTACTGTCTCTAAGCTGGTCGCAGGTTGTGTTTTGCAGTACAATTCTCAAGCACGTACAGTGGAAGCTGTTACTGATTTGTTGGACTGATGGGGCTGCTAAGTGCTATACCACCTACTGCACTCCCCTGACTTAAGCCCTCGTGAGTTCAACTCGATTTCTAAACTGAAGGAAACACTTCACGGCATTCGCTTCAGAACTGCTGCAAATTCGTCGGGCAAAAGACCGCGCCGCTCGAACTGTCACCACAACTGGCACTGCTAAGAGAACCCTATGACTTCCACATCGCTGGCAACGGGTAATACACAAAGCTGGTGACTACTTTATAGGTCAGTAAATCTTTGAAACCCGTATCTATTTTGTACGAGCTGTAAATAAGTAGTTGCCAATATTAAAGTTGCAACCTTCGTATTTATGCCTGGTTTTACGAAAATACACAGTTTCAAAGATATCTCCAAAATGCGTCGTTCGAAGTACAGTTTTTCATTTGTATGAGAGGAAGCAAATGTTATTGAGTAATTACTTGAAGATGATTTGTGGTTTCACAGCCTACAAATGGTGAAAATCAATGCATTGCTGGCGATAGATGCAGATTTTGGTACTGACATCTTCAGTGCTCTTAAACAAAACACATTCCCAATGGATTTCCGAAAGGAAGTAACAACGTTTCTGGTAGCGATACAGTCCCAGATTGAGTCTATCCCTTAATAAAGGAAATCGACTGTATTACACTGTGATTTAGTGAATTTACATGAAGCATAACTCCAATATACGTAATTGATTAACGTGAATATTAAAGATCTCACACATCTTCACCTGTTGATCTACCACGCCGTGTTACGAATACTTGCGTGGATTGATAGAAAACTTAGGCTCATCTGAAAATCGTACAATGAACAGAGCATTATTATTTGTTTTGCGTGATGTAAAATTTCCTAACACGGTTCGTATAGTCGAGGTTACTGCATTATTAATAGATGAAGAGGCATATGTAAAATACGCAAATCCGATGTTTGATAAATCAATAAGAATAACGTTTATATTATTTGTTCTTAGACAATCTTACATATACCAGTCATGACAGGTTGAGACAAGCAAGAAAAGCAAAGTTTTACATTACACGGCTGATTAGAGTCGTACAGATATGTGCACGCATTATCACCGTGATTTTTCCAAGTGTATCGCAGCACCCAAATGCTTATAGCTTCTTGTCTCTTGTAGATCTGTGTTTCCATATTTAAGGCTGATATTTTCAGTGTTGAAATTTCTGCTGGCTTGCAACTCCATGTTCGTTGTTTGTGTACCATTTATGAACAAATTGTTACTGCTTAAATAACGTTTTGAATTTTCTTTGTTCACAGCAAGTCTTTCCTCCAGTTCATTTTAAGTGCTACCACTAGCTACCACTACCTACTAGTAATATTAGTATTATATATGACATTTTCACCTTTTAGTGTACTCATAGCATTTACTTAGAGAATGAAAAGCAATGGACCTAATATTGCGTTGCTTCCTTTGTACGTAGGCATCACTTCATTGGCTTTGAGAGGTTCAGGGATTCTTTCACATACTTTTTTTTAATTAGAAATGTGACTCTACTGGAAACTGTGAAAAGCAGTCAGTTACTTTCGTAGATATATCATCCAACCCTAATGTATTTTTTTTCATTTTGCTGATTTTTTTATATTTCCATATTATCTGTGGGACAGAAGAAAAATCATTATGTTGTGCTCACATTAGTTATTATTCTTTTCAGTTTGCGGAGTTTCGACCTACAGTTATGACAGTGTTCATAGAAAATGGAACTGACTTGGTGTGGGTCCAAAAATTCCTTTCCTTCGTTTTTAAGTATTACGTTTTCACTGTTTTTGCTACTGACTTCTTTTCTATTCTTGCTAATCAAAATCCATACATTCTTCGCCATATCATGTGAACTTTTAATTGCTCTCTTGAAGCACATGGTCTATATTTATACTAGAAATTTGCAGTAATCTCTCTCTTTCTTCATTCCTGTAGACTTCAGTTCTGGTTTGATGCTTTATTTTTTATTTTTTTTATTTTTTTATTTTTTTATTTATTTTTTGTGTCTCTCATACGAATGTTTCAGTTCCAGTCTTGCTCATTTTAAGATTGGTGTCATCCATTTCTTTCTCATTATATTTTTCTTGTCTTACATCGAGCAATATTTTTGCAGTAGCTTAGAGCTGAACAGAAAGTTTACCAAGGTTTATCCATGTATTTTGCTATAATTATATTACTTCATTTTTATGAGCTAAGCGTAACATGTAACATCTTTAGTTTCTTTAATCTGTCTTACATTCATAAATGTAGCTTCACTGTTTTGAATTGGCCATTATTTCCATTAACAGCCCATAATGATCTGAAATTAATATACAATAACTAAACTTTTCGTATAGCCTGAGGTACGTTTGTGATGACATGATATATCAGGGTCGCTAACAGAGGAACAGTATCATATATGATTTTTTTTTCTAAATTGAGGTTGTGAGTTCTCATTAGATCATATAAGTCTCTTAAATGAGAACTGTCTTCTTGCCTTTTCATAGTATCACCTACTACCAAGTGAATTCACTTGTACGTTTTTATATTTGTTTGTACATGCATTTACTTGAGAAAACATTTTACATGACAACTTAGAAACGTATGCAGTCCTAGTATTAAGATCTTCTTCCTTTCTCTGTATAACTACTTGTCAAAGACAATTTCTCTGTTGTTTCTGTCTGTCCATGAAGTGGTATCCTTTACCCCTCTGTTTAAATAGATAGCAACTCTTCCTCCTTAATGTCCCTGTCTACTAAAATATGCAAAACTTTTGTATCCAAAAATGTTGTACATTACATTTTCTTCTAGTCCACGTTAACACGTTATAATCTCTGGTGTCTCAGAATCAATTAGTACCTCTTGCAAAGCTGTCTTTCAATTGATGGATTTACCTTTTTATTTGTGTGTAAAAATGGTTCCAATGACTCTGAGCACTATGGGACTTAACAGCTGTGGTTATCAGTCCCCTAGAACTTAGAACTACTTAAACCTAACTAACCTAAGGACATCACACACATCCATGCCCGAGGCAGGATTCGAACCCGCGACCGTAGCAGTCGCGGGGTTCTGGACTACGCGCCTAGAACCGCGAGACCACCGCGGCCGGCATTTGTGTGTAATTCAAAACTATTTGTTGAAATGCTACTTGATATCGTTGAAATGAATTGCTGTGTAACTAGTGGAGAAAATTTGGATGTGTGTTTAGCAAGCATGTGAGGCACCTTTACACGATGGACCAAAGTCTGCTGTATCACAATATACTGATAAATGCAAAATAAAAATACCTGCATAGCAATTGCAACATATTTTTCACTTCTAAGACACATTTCAAGTTTTATATACACATATTGGAAATGGAACATGTCAGCTGGCATTCCAGTTTACACTCATTATTTAAAATCACAGTGTGTTTAACACAGCAAGTTGTTTGTCAAGTCTATTGTTTGTTTTCCCATCTAGATAACAATACCTTAATACTCTATACATTGCTTTAAGATGCATATTTGTGTTTACGCTCAGTATTTGACGGTAACACAACCCCCACTACTGAGGCCGAAATAAATAGTTTGAAGCGAAATAGCAGCAAAGTCTGTAGTACCTTCATCTGCTTGAAGCTACCCGGTTAAGGACTGCAGCAGTTTATGTCCACTTCTTCAACCAAAGTACACAGAGCTTTGTATAACAGCGCTTTCTTTTCTTCACTGCCATGCACTTCTTGAAATTATTACGCCAGATATGGTCTATGTGCCAGGCACACTGCAGATTGTTTTCTGCGGGTCCCATGACTCGTGCCCACCCACTGCAGAAAGTATTAGTGTCGTCAGACATAAATACAGACTCTTTTATGATTCCAGCTCTCTCTTTCATAGGACCAAAGAAGTGAGCCATTATAGATGTAGTTTCCCGATTTGACACACAGAATGCTACAGGCATACCAGAACCAAAATAGTCTACCACTAACAACGTGGTCACTAACAACTTGCAGGCATTTGTGCCACATGTGGAGTCTACATGTACAATAATTTGTCCAAATTTCTGTAATAACTACGCTCCTGGAAATTGAAATAAGAACACCGTGAATTCATTGTCCCAGGAAGGGGAAACTTTATTGACACATTCCTGGGGTCAGATACATCACATGATCACACTGACAGAACCACAGGCACATACACACAGGCAACAGAGCATGCACAATGTCGGCACTAGTACAGTGTATATCCACCTTTCGCAGCAATGCAGGCTGCTATTCTCACATGTAGACGATCGTAGAGATGCTGGATGTAGTCCTGTGGAACGGCTTGCCATGCCATTTCCACCTGGCGCCTCAGTTGGACCAGCATTCGTGCTGGACGTGCAGACCGCGTGAGACGACGCTTCATCCAGTCCCAAACATGCTCAATGGGGGACAGATCCGGAGATCTTGCTGGCCAGGGTAGTTGACTTACACCTTCTAGAGCACGTTGGGTGGCACGGGATACATGCGGACGTGCATTGTCCTGTTGGAACAGCAAGTTCCCTTGCCGGTCTAGGAATGGTAGAACGATGGGTTCGATGACGATTTGGATGTACCGTGCACTATTCAGTGTCCCCTAGACGATCACCAGTGGTGTACGGCCAGTGTAGCAGATCGCTCCCCACACCATGATGCCGGGTGTTGGCCCTGTGTGCCTCGGTCGTATGCAGTCCTGATTGTGGCGCTCACCTGCACGGCGCCAAACACACATACGACCATCATTGGCACCAAGGCAGAAGCGACTCTCATCGCTGAAGACGACACGTCTCCATTCGTCCCTCCATTCACGTCTGTCGCGACACCACTGGAGGCGGGCTGCACGATGTTGGGGCGTGAGCGGAAGACGGCCTAACGGTGTGCGGGACCGTAGCCCAGCTTCATGGAGACGGTTGCGAATGGTCCTCGCCGATACCCCAGGAGCAACAGTGTCCCTAATTTGCTGGGAAGTGGCGGTGCGGTCCCCTACGGCACTGCGTAGGATCCTACGGTCTTGGCGTGCATCCGTGCGTCGCTGCGGTCCGCTCCCAGGTCGACGGGCACGTGCACCTTCCGCCGACCACTGGCGACAACATCGATGTACTGTGGAGACCTCACGCCCCACGTGTTGAGCAATTCGGCGGTACGTCCACCCGGCCTCCCGCGTGCCCACTATACGCCCTCGCTCAAAGTCCGTCAACTGCACATACGGTTCACGTCCACGCTGTCGCGGTATGCTACCAGTGTTAAAGACTGCGATGGAGCTCCGTATGCCACGGCAAACTAGCTGACACTGACGGCGGCGGTGCACAAATGCTGCGCAGCTAGCGCCATTCGACGGCCAACACCGCGGTTCCTGGTGTGTCCGCTGTGCCGTGCGTGTGATCATTGCTTGTACAGCCCTCTCGCAGTGCCCGGAGCACGTATGGTGGGTCTGACACACCGGTGTCAATGTGTTCTTTTTTCCGTTTCCAGGAGTGTATTTCTGGTAATCTTTCATTAATACTATCACTGACTCACTGCTGTCAAAATCTTCCCTCTCCTCGCCTTCTTTCATACAGAGGAGAATGCAGTCTTTCATTTTGTTCCAACGACATACTCACACTTGAAACGTCCCCTTAGAAAAATTAATGTATTACTGTGCTGATAAACCTCTTACATTATTTGATTTTCAAACAGCTGAGCAAAACTGAACGTTCTCAGACATTACTCTCTTTACTTATTCTGATCAACACTAAACTGACACACAATATTTTTAGCGCAACGCAATCTGACTTTTAATAATCCCTACAAAAGAATGGCCCTGACTAACATTAAACTGTACCTTTCACAAATCATTTACCTCACAAAAATCTTCGTTACTCTAACTACTGCAATACAGCGAGCGCCACTACTGCCAGCTAAATAAAATATTCAAACTACTGAAGGCACTAACTACTGATACGCATAGTTAGCAAATGAAAGATTTTGATACAGAACAAACAATGTATTTACCTTAACAGTGTTCAAAAGTCATAATACATATAGCAGTTCATGACATCCAGTCTTACAAATGTACTGTCTCTGATGGACACACGTCCAGATCATCCGCTCTCAAAATTCCGCCGTTTCTCTCCCTACAGCCACCACTGCTGGCGGCTCACCTCCAACTGTACAGCGCTATGTGCTGTTAACAGCCAACAGCCCAACACTACAATAGCGAATATTACAACAATGCAACCCAGCCACAGACTGCACACAGCACAGCCAGTGATTTTCATACAGAGGGCTACGTGGCGTTACCAATATAAAAATCTAAACAGCCTACTTACATAGCCCCCATGCTCCCCACAAAAAATTTTACAAATTGTTTTGGGCAGTGGCCAATACAGATTTGAAAATTTTTTCATTATTACAATAACAAAGATATCAAATGCACACACTTATTGATACAATGTTTGTCCAAAGCTAAAATTTTCTCACAGTCCACAAAGACAGTCCTGATTATTCATCACAGTATAACTGCAGTTTCTTTTTCTCAAAGTCTGAGCAGTAAAAGAAAATGCACATGGAAGTAGTGGATTTCCACGCAGTCTTGAACAAGTAGTGTTGCCCTTCCAACGGAAAGACAGTGCTGACTCTTGACATGCAGCCAGGTAATGGGCCACAACAGAGCAAACCCACAGCAGAGTCAGTCGAAGTTGATGAATATTGGTAGGTAGGTCATCACAGAGTAGACCCACTGTAGTCCTGGTAGAGATTATGGTGTTGGTGGGCCACCAGAGTTGCAGAGCCACTGCAGTCCTTGTATAAATAATGGTACTGGTGAGTCATCAAAAGTGTAGACCCACTGCAGTCCTTGTAGAGACGGCCAGGAGATATCTGTTGCGACTGTGCAGGTGCACAATGACCATCGAAGAGTCTTGCGGGCAATATAGCAAGTCCAAAAACCACCGCTTGTTCACTCACAAAGTTTTTGGAATTGTTCTTAGAACCAGCAATGCTGTTAACCAGTCCCTTGCTGAATTATCAACTCATGTGTGAGCACTAACAGTTCCAACTTCTCACATATTGTCCATATACTATGACCAACAGAAATGTGTGCAGTGAAATGATACTTAATTTGAAGAACTGGTGTCTATACAATTATAAATTTACAACATAAGAATACAGGGTCGCCATATGAACCGTCCCCTTAGAAAAATTAATGAATTACTGTGCTGATAAACCTCTTACATTATTTGATTTTCAAACAGCTGAGCAAAACTGAACGTTCTCAGACATTACTCTCTTTACTTATTCTGATCAACACTAAACTGACACACAATATTTTTAGCGCAACGCAATCTGACTTTTAATAATCCCTACAAAAGAATGGCCCTGATTAACATTAAACTATACCTTTCACAAATCACTTACCTCACAAAAATCTTCGTTACTCGAACTACTGCAATAGAGCGAGCGCCACTACTGCCAGCTAAATAAAATATTCAAACTACTGAAGGCACTAACTACTGATAGGCAAAGTTAGCAAATGAAAGATTTTGATAGAGAACAAACAATGTATTTACCTTAATAGTGCTCAAAAGTCATAATATATATAGCAGTTCACGACATCCAGTCTTACAAATTTACTGTCTCTGATGGACACACGTCCAGATCATCCACTCTCAAAATTCCGCCATCTCTCCCCCCACATCCACCACTGCTGGCGGCTCACCTCCAACTGTGCAACGCTACGCGCTGTTAACAGCCAACAGCCCAACACTACATAGGCGAATGTTACAACAATGCAACCCAGCCACAGACTGCACATAGCACAGCCAGTGATTTTCATACAGAGGGCTACATGGCGTTACCAATACAAAAACCTAAACAGCCTACTTACACACTCACTTCATATATGCTATGCTGTTGATCATCAGGAATGGTGAAGTCTCTTTTAATGTTTTGGAGGTCATGTCGAATCAGGAGATGCAGCCTCTCCACTTCATCGGAATGAACTGAGTGGTGATATCATCCAAAAGTCTATAGAAAGAAGGAATACTGCAGTTAACCATCCCTAATAAAATAAATTCATGCAATGTAACAGCTGGATACTTTAAAAATGGCTTAACAATACATTCAGCGTAGCCTTCCAACATTACTGAAAATTCCATTAACACACTGTGGATGGAAGAATAAATTGAGACCAGATTACAACACCATTTGCAGTGTGTTTTACTTTTAAAAACTCCTATAGGTTTCAGCTATGAAGGCCACTTTCAATTGTTTATGAGTCTAGCGTCTTGGAGGTAGACAAGTGCACCTCAGAGCATTGCAACTGGTGCTTTAGTGTGGTCTCATATCCATCACTACAGCTGCGGATACCGTGACCCACCATGTTTAACAGCCTGGACAAGAAAGAATACATAATTCGTCTTTAATCTGTGCAGATGCATTAGTGATCTACTCCTGACGAAAAATTACTGTGACACGTGCAGTACAAGACAGCAAGTAAGTATTTCAGAATTTTCTTCACACTTGCATCATTGTAATGCATTACAGCTGCTCTCACACATCCAACTACATGGCATCACAGTCACACCATTACTGTGTTCAATATGGATCAGAACAGTCTGGTCTTTTACGATTACATTCATACTACCATCACACATTGTATTCAAGTAAACTGCCAATCAATATATTCACACTTTTTGCTCCAGATCACACAACGATAACAAAATTCATTTATCGATAGTAAAAAGACAATGTTCCTTCACTACCTAAAAAGTAAAAAGACAGCTACATGTAACTAAAAGCAAGCGTGACGGTGGGTATAGAAACTTTCATATCATATTTTAATCACAAATGTGACTCTCATGTGCTTCGGGATCCCTGGAAGGACAGCAACGTTCCAGTGATGGCTTCTCCGTCAGAACCACTGAGATACAGTGAAGCAATTTTCTGTTCAAGGCCGAAATGTGTTCTGCAGTAAATGACACTGCAAATTCCAGTTCCTTCTTCGTGGAGCTTATTGGCAAGAGAGTAATGGTTTTCCATCATGGGACTTACACAACCTTTCTTCGATGAAAAAGTATCACTTCTGTGGCACTCAAATGTGATTTTTGCAATGTCAATCTTTAAATGCTTAGTGCCATTGCGAGACGAATAACTACTTTTAGTTTTCCTCCCTTCCTCATACTTTCCCTTCAGAAAGTCTAGAACAAAACCATCGAAGAAAAATAATTTCATTGTTATTCTCATTGTAAAATCCGCAACCGTCTTTTAACTCTAACTGAAAAGACCGCAGAAATATATTTTAAAATGTAATAGATCCACATTCAACAAGTGCAACAGTAACTACACTATCACATACCCACATAAATTACTGACACCATAAGGATTATGGTGTAAGTTTGATCATTGAAATTTGTGTGTGCGGGACTTAGTTGCAACAATTTAACCTATACTGAATGTATCATACAGTTTACGCGAAATGAGTTATTTTAGGTTTCCAAATAATCACATACTGAAGGATTAATAACCACAGGTTAGGCAAGTATGTAAAAATCAACAATGGATGCTATTAATTTAAATAGGCATTGTGTGCTTAACTTACCACCCTTCGATTGGAATTCACTAATTTCTTTTACCATGTCAACCAAGTGCTCTTGCTCCACGTGTAGTGGCGACTTAGCCAAAAAATTACGTATAAAGCTGCAGCCACTTTTTAAGTACTTAATCGTAGCTTCTCCATCTGGCTGTATTTTATGCACATTTCTAAAATTAGCATTAAAATGCTTTCTCGATGAAAATTCTCTATCACACACATGACCCGCAACAGAAACACCCGTTTCAACGAAATAATTCACGGTGTGAATACGATAATGAGTGAAGCTGGGATGTTGCATTCGCTCAAATCTTAGCTATGCTCCTTATCGGGTAATGTGTATGAAGTCTTGCCGTGAATATCTTGCAGCCAATCAGAATCGCGACCAGCGGATCGCGAGACGCAAGTCAGTATGGCTCAATGTTTCTGCAGGGAACTTCCAACGACGTGTTTAGTCCACGTCACGTCGAGTCCCTGCAATATGCCGGACACAAGCAGGTCCGACTCGGCGTTAGGGGGGATCTCAAGACTTTGTCCCCTCAGTGAACATTGCTTCCGCCTTGTATGACGAACAAACCAACTCTTCAGCCAACAGATACCAAAATAACACACGCCACAGACACTCACGCAGTTGTGAACCAGCAGTTAGACAGTTTGGTTCAGTGCCTGTAATCCGCTCAATACAGTACTCTGAAGACTACCTTCCGACGCAGCGGTCACTGTTTATGAAGAACTAGGATTATGAACAGAGTGTCTGCATACTACTAGCTGTCTGCCAAGACACAGCAAAGTTATTTAGGTATCACTGTATTAGGTTTAGGACATCAAGTGGCACTCATCTAACTGTACCAAAGTTAAACACCTTTTGTAATATATTCTTAATAGAAGTTGCTTGTTATTTCTTATTTGTTGCCACATGACTGTTATAGAACACGCTTTCAAACAAATATTTAAGTAGTAAGTTTGCAATCACGCACCTATAACCTTCGGAATGCCAGTGGTTTCTGCCTGAAACCACTATTTCATTAATTTTTTTAAGCACCAGTGTGCTTCGCATGAAATCACCGATGCACTGCAAGACGGAGACATCTGGTGGTACACTGAAGTACATCTACGAATGTAGCACATTGTAGAAATCACTCACAGCGTTCAAAGTAACAATCAGCACGGCGACTGTTCTACATGTTACATGTTCTTTTTTTTATATAGTTCACATACTGAGGACATCGACAAAAATGAATGTAAATATATCCACAGTTATTGTAACGTAAATTTGAGCTTGTAGTACTGCTTTTCTGAGTGATCTGAAGTGAAACCACTGGAGCAGTATGTACTTTTGCTATAAATTTATTAAATTTTAGTCCAATTTTTGCTTTTTAGTTGCGACTATAACTTGTTTTAGGCATTATGAATTCATGGAAGTTTCGAGATGTGGTATTGTGTCTGCGAAAAAGACGAAATTGCTTTCAAATGTTTCTCATGAAATGATAGATGATTGGCAACTGAATCTGCATTCGGCGGCCGAACTTCCCTAAATGCGGCCTCCCGGCCAACAATGCCACACGTGTCCCAATGGTTCCTTAAAACAATTGACTTTACTTTTTGCCAATTCTTCCTGTATTCGCTGCTTCCCATGAAAATAGAGGTTAATTTTGTGAAAAATTTTAAACTTCTATTCCGAAGTGAAACCACTCCTTAAAATAATTTACTTTTAATTGCTTGCTAATTTCTTCATTGCTTGTTATGATGACAAAGGTAAATTTTGTGAAAAATGTTCAGAGTAAATTCTCTTTTATATTATTGGGACTATAGCCAGGAATCAGTTTTCTGCTAACGTGGATATATGGGTTGAATTAATAATAGAATTCAGTTACTAAATTCACGACACTATAAACAGAGATGCGGCATTCTATTCACAGCGAATGGAGTATGTGCAATCTTGTAGGCCCTCAGCCTCAAAGAACACATGATGATCAGTCATTCCGCTACGTCTGTACAAATTGTCTGGTGGGGTTAGGAGAGAGCTGCACTAAGCTCAGTTCTTGTAGTGCATATCGATGGCAACGAGAAAGATATTACAGATTTGACAATACATGAAGGGTGTCTCAGAAAATAAAATGCATCGACATATTCGTTACTGGGATAGTAGTTTCAAAACCCGAAGTATAACTTGCTTGTTTCCCTGTTTGAAGATTTGGAGGCAGTCTGGCATCAGCTAGCAGCTCTTCTTATTTGTAGGTTACTGGTTCCAGTAAGACTAATAACGGCTGTGTATTATTCATGTTTTGGAAGTGAAAGGTTTTTGATTAATCTTCATTAGAGCAAAATCTTTTGATTTGGTGAGTACAGATTTCTTTTATTTTGTGTTTTTGACTTAGCACTTAAAGATTTTGAATACAACGACTATAAAAAAGTAAAATCTTACGCTAAGGCAGTGGAAGATCAAATACAACTTATACAAAGGGAAACAAATTAATTTGCTTAATATCACGCAAACTGATCGTTTTTGCGCTTGTAAGGTAGCAAGAGCTGATGATAGTAGCTAAGTGCTAAATCCGACAGCTGCAGTGGTAGGTAACAGTTTTTACACTCATAGTACACTGATTTCCGTACTGAGTTGGTAAAGGGCAGTACTGTTCAACACTTTTTGAGATTCGTGCCGGCCGTAGTGGCCGTGCGGTTCTAGGCGCTGCAGTCTGGAACCGCGAGACCGCTACGGTCGCAGGTTCGAATCCTGCCTCGGGCATGGATGTGTGTGATGTCCTTAGGTTAGTTAGGTTTAACTAGTTCTAAGTTCTATGGGACTAATGGCCTCAGAAGTTGAGTCCCATAGTGCTCAGAGCCATTTTGAGGTTCGTGACAACTCGGATATTTTTGTTGAGACTTTCGAACGAGACACACTCCCATCCCTATTATAAAAGACCGTCGACGAGCGAACAAATGGGAGCATTTGAGGAATCGAAATACATTGATGGAAAAAATCGCAACACCAGAAAAAATTAGTATAGAGTAATGCAATTTCAGGAATACATTTTTCTAGGTATCATATTTAAGTTATTAACATTGTAAGATCACAAGTTAATGTAAGTGCGAGATACGCCACTAATAATCGGTTTAACCGTCAGAATGTTGAATACAAGCAATCAAACGCGCATGCATTGCGTTGTACAGGTGTCGGATGTCAGTTTGTGGATGTCTCTTGCACTTGGCCGGACAGTACAGCGACAGTTAATGTTGTTTGTGGACGACGCTGGAGTTGTCGTCCGATAATTTCTCACACGTACTCGATTCTGGTGATCGAGCAAGCCAAGGCAACATGTCAACACTCTGCAGAGCATTTTAGGCTGCAAGAGCCATATGTGGGCAAATTAACTGTTTCTCTTCGAATAAGTTCTGTCTGATCTGTCACTGGCTCAGCCTGTGAGTTTTCTTTGTTATAAACTTTGTATTTCCTGTAGGAAAATGCGACCTGGAATGCTATTCGTGACCGGCAGCACAACGGGTGGAATGACCAGATCGACTTACGAATTTTCAGCGAGGATGCGTGGGGCGACCACGAGGGCACCCCGCCTGTCATATGTGATCGCACCCCAGACCGTGACTCCAGGTGTGGAATCCAGTGTGTCCAGCACGCAGACAGGTTGGCTGCAGGCCCTCAACTCGCCTCCTCCTAAACAACACACCGCCGTCACCCGCTTTCATCAGAAAACACAGCAGACTTGCGCACTGCCCTCCAATGAGCTCTTGCTTGGGTTCAGTGGAATGCACGCTACAGGGCTCTGACTCGGAGCTCTCCATGAGATACCCGGTTTGTAACAGTTCGTTGTGTCACTGTGGTCGCAACTGCTGCTCAGATTGCTGCTGCAGATACAGTACGATGTGCCAGAGCCACACGCCGGACACGACGGTCTTACCTCTCAGTAGTGACACGCGGCCGTCCGGGGCAGTAGCGAAAGGATGTAGCCTTCTCGAACTCCTACCTTAATATGCCCTGTTCTTTTCACACAATCCCCAATTGTTTTCATTCTTGTCTTGCAATAGATCTTCTTAAGTATCTGCGTAAGATATATTGTGTTATTAATAGGTCACATAGTAACTGTCTATTTATTTTATCGAAGGCCAAATATAATCCATGGGGAGGATGTTCGTTTCTTTTGTATCTTCCATGTGTTTCTCTATAATTTGTTGTAGTACAGCTTCATCCTTCTGTGAATCCATTTTGTTCCTTTGATAGGATGCATTCCAATATGAGCCTAGTCTTTCGGTTATTATTCTAGCATCTATCTTATCCGCCAAATTCAGTAACGGTATTCCTCAGTAATTCTCTGGACTTAATCTGTCGCCTTTCTTGAATATTGGTTTCATAAGGAGTATCTTCAGTCTTTTGGCATTTCCTTACTTATCCAGCAAAGATTCAGCAATCTAAAGAACCTTGTTTTAAATTTCACAGACGAGTGCTGTATCAGTTCGTTACTTACACCGTCAATTCCAGCTGCCCTTCGGGTCATTATATATCTGAGACCATGTGAAATTCTTGGTATTCAATATGAGATTTGTTTTCAATAATTCAGCCAGTCGTTGTTCTTTATTACATTAATATCTGTCACATCGTTTTCCATATAATTCATGTGTGTATTTTAGATACAGTGTAAGTCTCTCGTTGACGTCATTTTCAATCCTGGCTACGAAGTTATGTCACCCATTTTGACGCAGTTTCCTGAAATATAGATTTTAGGAAGAAATTGAAAATATTTTATGCAAACGAAATGGTCGAAAAAATACTCACAAATGGATAACTCATCTGCTGCGGATGTAAGACTGGACATTACAACAACATTCTGGAAATATATTTCGCAGTTTAAAGATGCATTGGAAGAACAGGAAAGACACGGAAGGACCAACGGTAGCTGCAGCAATCCGAGGAAGACCTGACGTGTTGAAAAGGATCCGTCAGAATCATTTCATATGTTTGTGTTACTTAGTTGTGTTATTTCTGTTTTCGACGCTTATAACTTCCTGCGTGTGAGTGAAATGAAACTCAAGGAGCTAGAAGAGCCGTTGTTTTTTTCTCTCTTTCAAGCATTGCATCGATATTTTATTATTTTAAACATTTTTCCCATTTGCTAACCCTTCTTCTGTATGTTTGGTTTGGCTGTGTCACACGAATGTGAGTGAAGGGATTCCTGTAGTCGATTAAGGCAGTCTTGTCAGCGCAGGGTGATTAGGCAGGATGGTAGAGAGGTTTATTAACAGGTAGATGGTACAAATGGCTCTGAGCACTATAGGACTTAACGTCTCAGGTCATCAGTCCTCTAGAACATAGAACTACTTAAACCTAACTAACCTAAGGACATCACACAATCCATGCCCCAGGCAGGATTCGAACCTGGGACCGTAGCAGCCGCGCGGTTCCAGACTGTAGCGTCTAGAACCGCTCGGCTACCCCGGCCAGCTCAACAGATAGAGACAAGTGCTTTCGTATGATAGTTTACGGAATGTATTGTATGACGTAGCAGTTGTCTTTAGCTTGACGCACTACTCCTCTCTGGCTTCCGGAGCGGGCGAGCGTTGATCAGGCGATTCACCGACACCTCTTGTTCTAGCTCTCAAGCGGTTAGGTTGTGTCTCTTGTAGACATTCCGAGAAGTTGATACAGGTAGTGGAACGGTCTTGGTTGGTTCAAATGGCTCTGAGCACTATGGGACTTAACTTCTGAGGTCATCAGTCCCCTAGAACTTAGAACTACTTAAAAACTGTCTTGGAATACGTTAATTTTTTCTTATAGTGAGGGTTGAACGTTGAAACGATAGGAGAAAATTTCAGAAAGCATTTCAATCACTGGCCTCTCCAACACGACTGAAATATCGTTCTTTCCAAAACTTCTCACCATTCGTTCTGCCCCTCTTTGTATTTGTGTTTAGTGCCTACGTTAGGTCGATTTGCTGTGTGCCATGCTTGAGTATATTCTAATAAGTGTTACATGGTGTTTTGAGAACAATCACCTTTGTTCATTCTCTTCATTTTCCCGGTATCCTATCGAAGGATCGAATTCCGCCACCTTTTGGAGTGGGCCGCATGGGTGACGCCAATGGACGTCGTTTCGGTTTCGTGGAAGAAAGATGCAACGTCACTCCCTTGTTACCAAAACAGCGGGATACACACGGCTGCGGACTTAGGTCACCAGCGCTGCCGAGAACACCGACTGTGTCTGGTTCCCAAATCGGGCTGTCTGGAGTCTTAGGACGAGTCGGCCCGAGACCTGCGCGTGCCGCCACTGATGGGCACTCGCTACGGTTGGTGGGCGGTGGGAGAGGGCTGAGGCGGGAGGGGGGCAAACAAGTTTCCCAGACAATCTTGTGTATGGCCCGGAGGCGAGGCGAAACAATAAAGCCAGCCAGTTGCCCGTTTCATTAGGCGGGGCGCGTGGCCGCGACAAAGGCCGGCCCCTTCTTTCCGGTGTGGGGGTGGGGGTGGGTGCGGGGGCGGCGTCTTGGGGCGGCGCCGGGCCGGGCCTGCCCGGGGCGGCAATATGTGTGCCCGTGGCCGCGCCCGTGCCAGCCGCTCTAATGCAGCGCCGGAAATTACCCGCGTGCAATATCGCCGGCAAACAGGGCCAGCCGTCTGTCAACACGGCGCGGCGCGCGCCCGGGCCCACCCCCGCGCCGCCCCGCAAATTAAAACTAACGCCGTGGCGCAGCGGCGGCGGGCGGGCTGACGCGGGCCTCCTGCCGCCAGCGGCGCCCTGCAGGTGTCCAGGTGTGTACGCCAGGGTCCACAGCTGAGAGAAGAGGGAACAGTGTGAGCGTGTGGGGTTTGCTATTCTGTTATTCTGCGCAACGGATTAATCTGAGATGTACCCTTTACCCTGTGGCTCCTGCAAATGCAATTTCCACCCCCACACTACTACAGAAGTCAGACAGACGCTCCTAACGTTCTAAAGAGGAATGCCTGAAAAACTTTCAGCAATAAATATCTTCTGGAGTCGTCCGCTGTAAGGAAATGACACAAAAATTCACAAAATTTCTTACGTAACTAGTGGGATACTTGGGTACTGGAGTAGTGCTAGTTAGTGTAAGAAAAACATGAAACTAATGAAAATTATTATTACTTTTTTTTGCAAAAATTCTGAGAAATCACAATGGAACTTTTAGTTATGAACTGAACAAGCTATTTCCTGGTTCTTCTCGGAATGTGAAGTTACCTCTCAAGGATAGGATTCGCTAATGAAATTTCTATACAAAGTTTAACATTGTTATTGACTTGGGAGAATGACTGAGAGCCGTGCCTACCCAACTTAAATAATTATCTGTTAGAATGTTGCTAAGTACGGTCGAGGCTGTCGCGTGTGAAACGCAGTGAAGTGTACTGTTGTGCAGGAAATATGGGCCTCGCAAGAGCTGTAGCGCACAATACCGTAAGTTGCGATGACTGCTGTCTGCGCCGCTCGCTGCTGACAAATAAGATAACTCTCGTTCTATCTGGACTGACCTTCGTCAATCAAACTCTCCCTACGCCTTGATGAAGTCAAGGACTCCTATTCGCCCCTAGTCTAACTATTGGCGTGGTACACCGGTCAGATAACCACTCCACCGCGATGCCACTCAAAATTCGCTCGCAGGCGTTTAACTATAACTCTGTCCGTTCACACCGCACAATAAGTGTGTCGGCCAACACAGTGAACAATGCTTAATCGCAAGGACTCAATATAGAGACGCACGTCGATTCGTTCTCGACAGAGGTGCTCTCCCAGTGAAGTACTGAGGAGACACTTGTTCCTCGCTCTTTGAGTACACGTACGATCGCACACGCTCTCGTTACGTGTTCTTGCTCCAAGAGCGACAACGGAACGACACCTCTCCACGCCAGACGTGGAGGGGTATATCTTTCGGCCTCTTCCATTATTCCTTCAGCTCAAGGCGTCAGAAATATTGTCTGCCAATCAGCATTGCTCTTCTAAAACGGGAGAATGACGTTTTGTTTAAGGCGACCAATCCGGAAATCTGTAGTATCGGCGTTTGGTTTTTTCTGTCTCCCTGTGAAAATTTCTGAAACTGCGTGCTATGTGTAAAGAATGCGTAGGCTGGCCGCTCCCACACAATGTAGAGGAATTTGCTTTTAAGCCGAACACGGGGCCGTCCTTTCACTTGGGCAAACGCTGTCTGCTCTATGAGCGGTCACCAGCCGAACTAGATGGGTTGGGACCGGCCTCCTGGCGTGCTGTTGCCTCTCTCGAACTAAAAGCTCCTGTGGCCATCGTGTCTGGAATGTATGTGTGTACGCCAGCCTCGAGTATTTCAGTCTCGGTGCGCACTTGCGATTTATTAGTTATTTGCATATCGTTTACATGAATTCATACAACATTGACTTTATCTCATCGAGTTTGTGTTCGAATGAAGCGTCTTGATGTGCCGAATATGATTGTGAGGGCGGAATATGTAAGCAATGAAGGTCAGGAGACCACGACGTCTTACAACAGGTGCGTAATCATCGCAAAAATCTGTCAAGATTTACCCACAATCAGCAAATCTCCTTTTTGTACAGGGTGTCCCATTTACCTTACCACACGAAATAGCTAAGACAAAACAATATATAGGAAGAAATGCGAATGACGTCAGACCATTTGAAAAGAATGTTGACATAAAGTATTCCACATTTTTTACTAAATTTAAACGGATATGACATCTTGTTCAGCACTCATTATCTAAGAATATGCATAACAAGTTTTCGACTTTCGCACACGCTGGACACACGACTATATTACTCAACAAAAGTCAAAAATTGTTACTTACTTCCGTTATATTGTTACCAGGAAAGTTTTGTGAATTGTAGAATAATTTTAGCTTCCAGGACCTGTACACGAAGAGAAACCGTCCACGCTGAATTTATCAATTATTTCTGTGATCCGATACCACTCCTACCGGCATTTCATTCACCCAACTCCAGGGAAGTGAACATTGTACGGCCTCTGTCGAGAAATGATATAAATTTTGCACTGCATGCATTCGTGTTTTACTGTTGCTGTGTTGTATTCCTGAGACTGAGATAAGGAGCCAGCGCAGCAGATGCTCATCGATCGGAGTCCCAGAAGAACGATCTTCATGTCGGTGCGTCGATTCGATCAAGGCGCGTTTCAACAGTCTCGTAAGTAATCGCCCTACCATTCAATATATCTGCATCTAAGTTTGCGTTCATATTTCACAAGCCTCTTTACAGAATGTAGAGCGTAATTCACACAGTTGCTAGTCATTTACTTGCATGTTCCACTCACAAAAGTAGCGAAGAAGGAACGACTGCCTGCATCTCTGCATGAGGCATAATCTCCGTTATTTTATCCTTACGCCATGCACTTTGGTGGCAGTGGAATCGTTCTGTCGTTTCTGCGGCTTACTCTGAGGTAACAAAAGTCACGGAATACCTCCTAATATCGTGTCGTATCTCGTTTAGCCCGGCGTAGTGCAGCGACCCGACGTGGCATGTACTAAACAAGTCCTTGGAAGTCCCGTGAAGTAATATTCAGCCACGGACGAAGTTTACCTTTAGCTGCCTCTACGGCCTTACATAATTGCGAAAGTGCACAAACTGATCTCTCGACTATGTCACTTAAGCTTCGATTGGATTCATGTCGGGCGATCTTGGTGCCCAAATCATTCGTTCGAATTGCCCAGAATTTTTTCAAACCAAGAGCGAACAACTGCGGTCCGGTAATATGAGGCATTGTACCCATAAGAAGTCCATGCTTTTTTTGGGCACATGAAGACCATGAATGGCTGTAAATGGTCTCCAAGTAGCCGAACATAACCGAGGACCCAATCCGTTCGATGTAAAGACAGCCCATATCTTTGTGGGGACGGCACAGGCTTCGAAAGTGCCTTGACAACTTGGGTCCATGGCTTCGTGGGGCCTGTGCCACACTAGAACCCTGCCATCAGCTCTTACCAACTGATATCGGGAGTCATCTAACCAGATCACGGATTTCCAGATGTCTCGGGTCCAACCGATATAATCATGAGTCAAGGAGAGGCGCTGCGGAAGTCGTCTGTTAACAAAGCCATTCGTGTCGGTCGTCTTAGCCCATTAACGCCATATTTCGCCGCACTGTCTTAACCGATACGTTGGTCGTACGTCCCACATTGGTTTCTACAGTTACTTCACCCAGCGTTGCTTGTCTGTTAGCACTTACAACTCCACGCAAACGCCACTGTTCTCGGTCGTTAATTGAAGACAGTCGGCCACTGCTTTGTAGGCGGCGAAAGACAATGCCTGAAATTTGGTAGTCTCGGCACACTTTTGACACTGTCGTTCTCACAACATTGAATTCTGTAGCGATTTCCGAAATGGAATGGTCCATGCGTCTACCTCGAATCACCATTCCGCATTTGAAGTCTTAATTCCCGTTGTGCGGCCACAAACAGTTCGGACATCTTTTCACATGAATCAACTGAGTAAAAATGACAGTTCCTCCAACGAACTGCTCTTTTATATTTTATGTACGCGATGTCAACTTCCTCATTCGCATTTCGCAAAAAGAGTGTCTTCTCTACTCACCCCCCGATGCCCCCCTCCCCTTCCGCCCGTATTATTACTAAGCAGATAACACGGGACACGGTTCCAGTCACAGGTTGCCTGTTTGACGGCTTCCAGGGGCAACAGAAACCTGGCTGGTTCAAATGGCTCTGAGCACTATGGGACTCAACTGCTGAGGTCATTAGTCCCCTAGAACTTAGAACTAGTTAAACCAAACTAACCTAAGGACATCACAAACATCCATGCCCGAGGCAGGATTCGAACCTGCGACCGTAGCGGTCTTGCGGTTCCAGACTGCAGCGCCTTTAACCGCACGGCCACTTCGGCCGGCCAACAGAAACCTGATTCTCCGTGTTTCTATCAGTTATAGACCGAATTTAAAAATTTAAAGTGCTGTCGTAATCTTCTCTTTAAGATCAATGATTTTATGCTAGGGGTGTAACATAATAAGTCAAGTCCAACTGAACTTTCCTATGACGACATTGGTTACAACGACAACTTGGGCCATAAAATCGTGATATCTGTGGTACGGCTGTATTCCTAATAAGGATCGTACTTCCCATCTTTGCTTAATACGACAAATTTATATGTCTGTACCTCGTATACAAAGTCATTTTCAGCCTTAGTCAGCAACAAGATTTTGCTAGGATCAAAGTACTGTAGAGGAAAATCTGTTGTTTTAATATGGCAACCTGGCATATTCTTCTGTCTGCCCTTCTGTCAACAATAGGTGTGGTATAGACACCTCACCTCATTGTTACCCTAGCACATTCATGGAACAGTAGTGGTGACAATCGCAGAACTCGTCAACAATAGGGCCTACACGTGATGTCAGTTTCCAGAAGAATTTGTTACGAAGTGCGCGCATTTTAGAACAGCTTGTCCAGTAAAAGAGAAGTTTTATGCGTAAAAGAGGAAGATGATGTGATTCACGAAATCGAGATTGGAGTTCAAAAGCCTGACGTGTGTCATCAATTTGTGCTCGTAAATTCCACAGTCCAAACGATTTGCAAGAAAAATAATAAAATTGTTACTGCGTTAGACCAAAATGGATCGAAAACTAAGTGGTAAAGGAAAGCTGAACGGAACAACGTGGATGTACCGCTGCTTAGGTGTTTTAAGCAACAGAGAAGCATCAACATTGCCATTAGTGGACCTCTCCGTACGGTGAAAACGGAAGAGTTTGTCAAGAAATTAAAAGATGAGGAATTAGTGTGCTTCAGTGGCTGGATTGACAGACACAAGCAACGTCATGGCATTACTTTTGACAAAGTGAATGGTGAAGCCAACAGTGTGAATACTCATACAATGCAACATTGGCTGACTACTGTGTGGCCAATTCGTGAAGGATATGCAGAGTGTAACATCTTTGATGCGGACTAGGACGAGATTTGCATTTTCTTTAAATTGACATGTTTTTAAAAAAAACTCTAAAATTCAAGGGCGAAAAATGTGTTAGCGGCAAGTTGTCTAGCTTGCGCTCCGTCTCTAATGACCTCGTTGTCGACGGGACGTTAAACACTAACCACCACCACCACTCTCAATCAGTGCGACTATGCAATGTATGCAACAATAGATGACGACCGTGTTACAACCGAAGCGCAAACTGAAGACGAAGGTGCAAATGAAGTGAAGATTCACTGCCACAGTGATCACGAAGTGAGCGAGGGAGATGAAGAGGAAGAAGAAAGAAATAAGGTACCCACACCTACTGTGAGTGACGCTTTCGAAGCCATTAGAAAAATGGTTCAAATGGCTCTGAGCACTATGGGACTTAACTACTGAGGTCATCAGTCCCCTAGAACTACTTAAACCTAACTAACCTAAGGACATCACACACATCCATGTCCGAGGCAGGATTCGAACCTGCGACCGTAGCGGTCACGCGGTTCCAAACTGACGCGCTTAGAACCGCACGGCCACAGCGGCCGGCGAAGCCATTAGAACTGTGAGCATGTTCTATGAAACCAGGGGAGAGAGCAGTGAAATTGCAAATGAGATAATGAACATAGAACGTAATTTAGAAAGTGTGTATTGGCCAAATAAACAGCAGACTAATTAGTTCACATCTAAGTAAAGAAGTGTGGCGAGTACTCGACATACTGCTGTATACACTGTATTCATGTAAGCTTAAAAGTGAACACTGTACGTAAAATAAAACAAAGCCAAGTAAATTTGTCCTTTTCCATTTGGCACCACAGTAGACTCAAAATACTATTCTCACTTACATCGACAACCGTTTATAACAATATGATTTGCAAGATTCTTTGAATGTTTTTATAGTTAGGTTCCACAGTATTACAATTAGAAATGGTGTATACAGTACATCTTGAGACAGCGTTAACTCATGGCTTGCAAATTACCCAAAGTATATTTATCCCGTATTTGAGAATGAAAGTCTTAGCGACTTCCAACGAACTTAACTCATAATTGTAAACTCTTGAGAAGCTTTTTCTCGCTGACATCTCCCACAAAGTGAAGGAAGGAGAAAAATTCATAACTTGCTACATTTTCACTGTTCACAGTAAAACTGCAGCTTTGGGCATTATATTTGAATTTCTTACGTGTTTACTGATAACTCTGTTCACAAGACATTTTGCAGACAGTATCCACATATGCCACTGACTGCACCTGCAAAATTATAAAATTGTACAACACACAGTTGGGGATATGACGTTTTACGCATGGGAGTTCGATTCTTTAAATAATCGGGGGTGGCAATTTCCTGGTTCTCATCTAATCTCTACGATGCTCTTTAATAGCAGTCTCGTATAAATCAGACGCAACAGCACACCTCTGATTCATTTCGATATTACTCTTTAAGCTGTATGAGGAGTACTAGCACTCAAGAAGGCAGATGACTAAAAGAAATCTCAACAGAAAAAACACTAATTAGCCGAACGTCATACCTTCGCTATCATTATTCTTCAGTACGATGACTTGTCTGATGCAGCTCTTCCCGCTAGTCTGTCCTGATATTCGACCTGATCTCCTCATGTCTACTGGAATCCACATCCATTTGAATCTCCTTACTGTTGTCAAACGCTCAAGCGCGTCTCCCACTTAAATTTTCAAATCCCTCCCCTACATACTTCCCTCCATTACCAAATTAATAATTGTTTGATACTTCAGGATGTGTGCTCCCAACGGATCCCTTATTTTACTCAGAATGTGCCAAAATTTTGTGTTTTACCCAAATGGAATCAGTACCTCTTGATCGGTTATCCGACCTATCTATTTAATCTTCAGCTTCCTTCCATAGGACAACTTTTTAAAAGCTTCTGTTCTCTTTTCATCTGAGTTTTTCGTCATCCATGTTTCACTTCTGCGCAAGGGTACATTCCGGAGAAAGTGTGTACTTCTTCGCGGATTAATGACGAAGACTGATGAGCTGGACAGCGGCCATGTTGTTTTTAGGCGGTTTCCCACATCCTGCTAGGTAAGTACCGGGCTGATACCCACGTTCCGCCCGAGATACTAGACGACTACGATATCATTGCACTTGGTCTCCCGTGGCCGTTATCGGAAACATGCGGTGACGTGACGGTAAACAAACACGGCGGTGACTGAGGAAAAAACATCGCCTTGAGGATACTTTCAGGGTACATGTCGGGACGTTTCGGTAAACAAACACGGAGGTGGCAGAGGAAAACACATCGCCCTGTGGATACTTTCAGGGAAGATGTGCGTATACTATCAAGTGGTTCAGCGTGTTCTCGTGAAATTCCACTACAAGAATTGAAGATAAGCCGACTGAAGCGCCCTCACTCTCACGTGCAGTAATACTGTGGTCGACTAATACGCTGTGGTGCGAAAAGTGGCAGTTGACCGCAAATAACGAAAAGTATGAGGTCATCCACATGAGTGCTAAAACGAACTCGTTAAACTTCGGTTACACGATAAATCAGTCTAAACTAAAAGCCGTAAATTCATCTAAATACCTAGGTATTACAATTACGAACAACTTAAATCGGGAAGAACACATAGAAAACGTTGTGGGGAAGGCTAACCAAAGGGTGCGTTTTATTGGCAGGACACTTAGAAAATGTAGCTGACCTACTAAGGAGACTGCCTACACTAGGCTTGCCCGTCCTCTTTTAGAATACTGCTGGGCGGTGTGGGATCCTAATCAGATAGTACTGACGGAGTACATCGAAAAAGTTCAAAGAAAGGCAGCACGTTTTGTATTATCGCGAAATATGGGAGAGAGTGTCACAGAAATGATATAGGATTTGGGCTGGAAATTATTAAAAGAAAGGCGTTTTTTGTTGCGACGGAATCTTCTCACGAAATTCCAATCACCAACTTTCTCCTCCGAATGAGAAAATATTTTGTTGACACTGACCTACATAGAGAGGAATTATCACCACGATAAAATAAGGGAAATCAGAGCTCGTGCGGAAAGATACAGGTGTTCATTCTTCCCGCGTGCTATACGAAACTGGAATAATAGAGAATTGTGAAGGTGGTTGAAATGGTTCAAATGGCTCTGAGCACTATGCGACTTAACTTCTGAGGTCATCAGTCGCCTAGAACTTAAAACTAATTAAACCTAACTAACCTAAGGAGATCACACACATCCATGCCCGAGGCAGGATTCGAACCTGCGACCGTAGCGGTCGCTCGGCTCCAGATTGTAGCGCCTAGAACCGCATGGCCACTCCGGCCGGTGAAGGTGGTTCGATGAAACCTCTGCCAGGCACTTAAATGTGATTTGCAGAGTATCCATGTAGATGTAGATGTAGATGTGGCCGATCGGTTCTAGGCGCTTCAGTCCGGATCCGCGCTGCTGCTACGCTCGCAGGCTCGAATCTTGTCTCGTGCATGGATGTGTGTGATGTCTTTAGGTTAGTTAGGTTTAGGTAGTTCTAAGTTTTAGGGGACTGATGACCTCAGATGTTTAGTCCCATAGTGCTTAGAGACATTTATATCATTTTTCGACTAATACAGGCTACGCAGACAGAATGTTCTCAAACTTACTGACAGGGTACACATATTCATTGTTTGGACCCGAATAAGACGCTGATTGCCTTTAATCAACAGCAGCAGCTTAGTCTGTGAGGCGTGGTTGCATTCCGCAAACGGCAGTGCAGTGACCGCGGAAGTGTGTGGTAGTGGATCGACTGCTGGTCCGCCAGGCGACTGTAGCTCGTCACGAAGGACACAGCACAAACACGTAGCACGAAAAGGTACAAATGGAGAGTTCTGGCCTCGGTCCCTAGCGGTCAGCTTCCTATATCTGCGGCACCTGAATTGCTGCCAGTCTTCCCGGAGAAGCAGCTGCCATAAAACGCATGTATGGGGTTGGGGGTGGGGATGTGACCTGTCGGGCCGTCACGTAGGATGCCGGGCCATTGTCGCAGCCCACAATGCCGCCCGCCCCCACAAAGGACACGCGCGCCGCGGCCCACAACAATTAGCTCATTATGAGGCGCGTCAATATTTGCGCCGACATTGTGGCCCGGCCGTCCGGTCCATCGCGCCGTGCGCCGGCCGCGCCGAGGAACCAGTTTTAAATATTTGACGCAAACACGCGGCCGTTTGGACAGCGCCTCCTCCTTGCGCCGTGTTCGGGCCGGGCCAGCACCTTTTGTCGCCGCTCTCCTGGATCCGATACGCAAACACCTGGCCGCGCATTATTCAGCGCGCCGGCCGGCGAAAGACCCGCCATTGTGGCGCCGGACGTCGCCGGGCCCAATGAAAGAAACACTCACTCCGCGCCGGCCGCGCCGCGTAAAAGGCGACGCGTCGCGTGCTTTCGGTCTCGGCCGAGTCAGGCGCTGTCCCGAGCGCTGGCGAATCGCCGAACAGGTATCGCAGCTTATTCGGAAGGAATTCCGCCTCGTTCGCGAAGAAAAGCGTTCGTCAGAACAGTGGACGGACATAAAAGGAAAGCTGACGTTAAGGAGGAAATGAGACAGGGTATGCCCGATGTTATTCAGTCTGTACACTGGGCAAACAGTAAGGGAAACTAAGGAGAAATATGCTAAGAAATTAAAGTTCGAGGAAAAGAAATAAGAACATTGTGGTTTACCGATGAGATTACTGTTCTATAACGGATGGTTCAAAAATAGTTCAAAGGGCTCTGAGCTCTATGGGACTTAACATCTAGGGTCATCAGTCCCCTAGAACTTAGAACTACTTAAACCTAACTAACCTAAGGACATCACGCACATCCATGCCCGAGGCAGGATTCGAACCTACGACCGTAGCAGGCGAGCGTTTCCGGGCTGAAGCACCTATAACCGCTGGGTCACCAGCGGTCGGCTATAACAGATGGCAAAGCACTTGGAAGAACAGTTGAGCGGAATGGATAATTTATTTAAAAGAGGTCATAAAAACGAACACAAATAGAAACTAAAAAAGGGTAATGGGATCTAGCAGACTGAAACCGAGAACAGCTGAGGGAATTGCATTAGCTACTGCATGAGATAATGTAGCAGATGACATTTGCTATTTGGACAGCAAAATAATTAATGATGACCGAAGTACAGAGCGTATAAAATGCTGGCGACAGAAAGAAAAGCTTTTCTGGAAAAAAGAGAAATTTATTAACAACGAAAATAAAGTGAAGACAAACTGCCTGTTGGCTCCTGCCTCACGTCATTCTGCCGACGTATGTTAGATGATGTTTCTGACGTTTCGCCAGCTCCAGTGACTGTCATTGTAAGAGCTTTGCCATCCATAGCTGGCTTTGCAGTGGAGTCGAGTTCGTGAGAATCCGTGCTGCAGCGGACGACCGTTGCAGTATGCAAGAGGAGAACCGCACGGGAAATGACAACGGAAAATCCCTTGGATGTTGGCGCGCCAGGTACATATAATCTCCGGCCGCAAGCTCGACTCTAGTCCACCAGTAGAACCCGAGATTGGAGCCAACAGACAGTTTGTCAACAAGTCGCCACAAAAGCCTTAACAGTTTTGTATAAAGCGAAGAATTAGAAAGTCGTTTCTGAAGATGTTGGGCCCGCTTGCCTGACAATTGGGAGACACAGGGTCGAATCTGCGTTTTAACCCAGCCTTCACCGCTCAACTACGTAAGCAGTCGCGTGAAATGACACGTGGTTCAGATTGCACGTTAAACTGTATGTACGCTTTCCACGGTCGAATAATTGGGGTGCACCGAGTATCGATCCCATAACCTTCGCAGAGTGCAGCCAGCCCTCTAATAGAATACGTTGAGCTACCGTGCCGACATGCTGGGCTATCCATGCCAAACTGTTACTGTTTATTACCATTGTAAACAGCCACAGCCATTAAATATCTAGAAATATCCATACTGAGCTATTTACAGTGCAACTACCACACAAAACTAATCATAACAACTTACAAAACGGTCGTTCGACCAATATCTTACTATTGGTTGTCAGTCAGGACCTTGCCATACAGAATTCATAGAGGGAAAAGTGAAGATATAAAAAAGGTTAGCGCGTTTCGACTAATGTTATAG
Source organism: Schistocerca cancellata (assembly GCF_023864275.1). Classification (NCBI taxonomy): domain Eukaryota; kingdom Metazoa; phylum Arthropoda; class Insecta; order Orthoptera; family Acrididae; genus Schistocerca; species Schistocerca cancellata. Next base: position 385,686,680 of record NC_064626.1, on the reverse strand, counting down.
GCACGAAAATGTCACGAAGATGCTCATCCATCTCTAGAGGGAACGGGATGTAACAGATGTAAGCTTAGCAACTCACAGCTCCGTCATAGCCAAAACTGCTTTTCTCTTTCGACTCTCTCTCTCTCTCTTTCTCTCCCCGTCTCTGCCTCTGCCTATCACTCTCTATCGCTCAACCCTCGCCCTCTCACATGTACTTACACACACACACACACACACACACACACACACACACACACACATACATACACGCAGACACAGACGTTAGTAATGTAACATTATAATAATAATGAGTAAGATTGTAATATAAATTTGCCATCGTTGTAATAAGCCTAGAACCGCTCGGCCACACCAGCCGGCTAAAAATTTATAATTATGTTCTTTACAAATAATGTGTCTAACACGCTATCTTCGCCTTGTTCAATATTATACAAAGTACACCTTATGTAAATCGACAAAAAAGAAATCTGTGATCACTGCAGAGATTGTTATTTATCCTGCTGCTCATCTCTGCAACCAAAGACGTCCACAATACTTTGAGACGTGTGTTAAAATACCAGTGTTGGCAACATCATTGTTTTATATGTTCTTTGCACTTATATGATTTTAGACACGTATGTGACGTAAGCACGACAAAAAGGAACCTGTGACCACTCGTGGTATTTACACCTACCCTTTCCTTAATTTCTTCAGACCTCCACAAAACTTTGAGCCATGTGCTAAAATAATGTTTTGTTTTCATCTTCTGCTACTAGACAGTACTACGCAATACGTATATCTCGTATTACTTCACATAAATCCACCTGATGGTGTAGATCTAAACCTCTAAAAGACGCAATGGAATTTAAATAAATTTTGACTGGTAACAGTGAACTTTTTCTTGGTATCAATAACGGCCGCGGTAAACCCTAATCTGAAATTTTCTCGTGATAAACAGAGTGAACCATAAAGTTAAGACGAAGATAAAAGGGAGACTTAGCACCCCAAACAAATACGATGTCATCAACAGGCGAACACAGATACACAAAATACTAACCCATAGAACACACACACACACACACACACACAAACTCACACACATAACACTTCTGACAAGAGGAATCTGCAACAACAAAAAATGGTTTACAGTCTACTAGGACAATAAAACAGCTTGCGTATTCGCAAAGCATGGACTGAAAATAGCGTCTAGAACAGATAACTCAATAAAAATAAAGAAAAGAACTGAGGACAACAAACACAATATGTCTGTTTGTATCAGCTCAAACGTCAGAACTGCAAATTACCTTATATTAGATATTTGTACATTATAGGTAGAGGAGGAGGCGAAAGACAACATTTGCAGAGCACCTCATGGATGTGGACCATAGGTCAACAGACATTAACACTGAACTAAAAATTCCTACATGCACTAACGACCCTACGCATGGACTAACAACTGAAGAAAATTATTAGTTATTAAAAGCAACAGTAAAAGGAACGAAAAGAATAAACGAATGCAAACCTCTCACTTATGGTATTTTGTACTCGCTCTCTGTCTCTCTCTCTCTAGATACCCGCCAAGAGCACGTAAGCCCACGACGATGGAACAGCTGAAATGTAACGTAAACAGTGTTATATAACAAATATTTAGTAGCAGTGAGATATTACATTAACAAACCGAAAAATGACGCAGGCATCAATCGTTTCTTATTAGACAAAAAATTTAGTTTCATACAAAGCGCAGTGGACAATAACTTACCAGATCAGATTGTAAACTGTACCTTAATGTCAGCTGTACTGCAGAAGACAGACAGCGAACTGAAGAACAATATTTTCTGTTAAGTCAGGTCTTTTTGTTAAAAAGTGTTGAATATAATGACCACTATCCAAGAACTACAAGCATTCTTACTAACATTTTTCTCGTTGTTCGACAGAAAAATAAATGGAACGCACTGGTGATGACGAAAAGTCACCGAAATATGTCTTCTTTTTCTTCCTTCTGAAACGTTTCCCCTTACGACAGTCATTCACAGAGTCTCTTCCACTATTTTCTTTTCTACCACAGCCTATCGTTCAGCATTTTCTCTCATTGCAGTCCTCTTCGGCTCACATCATCCTTCACCAGGTCTCTCCACCTTGTTCGTGGTCTTCCAATTGGTCTTTTTCGAGGTTCTGTACATTCTATTGCTCTACCTGGAAGTCTTTGTTGTCCCAGTCTTTTAACATGGCCAAAACAATTAAACCTACTTTTGTGCATAGATTCGTTTTGGGACTTGATCTGCAGTGTGTTTCGTATTTTTTCATTTCTTGTCCAGTCCCCTTCTCGTCTTTCCCAGAATTCCTCGTAGAAGGCATATCTCTGTTGCTTGTACTCTGCTCAGATCTTTCTTTGTATGGGTTATAACGAAGAAACTGTGTTTTGTTCAGTTTTTTTCCATAGCATGTTAATTATTGAAGCATGTATCATGAGCTTTCGTAAAGAAACAAGAGCTCAAAATGAAAACACACACTGTGCGAATATATTTTTCAGATGACAGGAAAGGGCCTTATGAATAATAATAATGAAGTGCGTTGCGTTGATTTGTTAAAAAATTGAGTCATGCGCATACATCCAAATATCAATTTTTTATGCACAATAAGCAACACCATCGTAATTGTTGTATTATTAGCCCTGTCCGTGATCGTGTACATATTTGAAACTAAAAAAAAAAATTATTTTCTTACACGGACTAAAAATGTACATTACATTACTCAGTGACATTATAAAGATAATTCAAACCAATATTTTCAAAAATTGAACTGAAGCGACTTCTTATATAATATGTACAATGTATCACATGATATTTTGACTAGACACTGCAGATCTTAATGAACTCTAACATAAATTAATAATATGAAAAACTCTGTCATTCTAAAACATACTACTACAATATCAGCTGTTCTACTCTAAATTATGATGCTCCAGATAGGTGATGGACAATACTAGTTTCGCGTAATCTCTTGCATTCTGAAGGGATATAGGCTCTGTTTATTAGCCAAACAAAATCAAAAGCACCGAAACACCTCCATTATAACACTTGTCCCATTTGAATATCTGTGTGTAATTCTGAGTGTGTGTGTGTGTTTGTGTGTGTGTGTGTGTGTGTGTGTGTGTGTGTGTGTGTGTGATACAGAGAGTTAGAGAAATCATGAGACGTGAATGAATATTACGATATCAATTTTCAAATTATCAGGTAATTTGTTAACAAGTATGTATGCTGTGACCTGACAGTCACGTATCATTGGTGATATTTGGTTATTTTTCTACTCAGCTATATTTGAGAAAAGTACAAGGCTTGCCAACTCAAGGAGAAACCTTCCAGTCACATTTTTAAGAAACGAGCGGTCTCAGGTGTTGGTCCCGTGGTCTGGCTTGACCACGGAAGATCAGTCACAGAGGCTCTAGAGGAGGGACGTGACAGTACCATCACATACACTGATAAGCCAAAACACTACGACCACTGCCCACCGTGACGTTGGATGCCACCTGGTGGTGTTGCGGGCACGTGACGCAGCAACGAAAGTATGTAAGCAGAGCAGACAGTGAAGGCGGATTACCTCAGCGAAGATGGGGCTGCAAACGGGGAAGTCACTGAGATAAGCGACTCTGACAAAGGGAAGATTATTATCACGCAGAATCCGTAAACGTGTATCTCGAAAATGGCGAAGCTGGTCGAATGTTCATGTGCTACTATCGTGAGTCTCTACGGAAAGAAGTAGAAGGACAGTGAAACTATCATTAGGCGCTAAATGACTGGTCGTCCACGAACCTTGACACAACGCGGGATTCCGACGGTTATCTGCTCTGTAAAGTAGGATCACTGCCGAAAGAGCACAAAGCTAGAGGGTTTCAGAGCACACCATAGAGCGTACATTGTTAAATATAGGCCGGCCGGTGTGGCCGAGCGGTTCTAGGCGCTACAGTCTGGAACCGCGCGACCACTACGGTCGCAGATTCGAATCCTACCTCGGGCATGGATGTGTGTGTTGTCCTTAGGTTAGTTAGGTTTAAGTAGTTCTAAGTTGTAGGGGACGGATGACCTCAGAAGTTAAGTACGATAGTGCTCTGAGCCGTTAAATATAGAGCTCTGCAGGAAACAGCCCCTAGGTGTTCACATGTCGATCCAAAGACATCGACATTTACAACTGCAGAGGGCACGGGACCATCGGAATTCGACCGCCGATCAATGGAAACGTGTCAGTCTTTCGGGTAAATCACACTTTTGCTACACTAGATCTCTACAAACGCTGTCATCGACATGAACGGCGTCTCGAAACGTTCAGAGCGCCACGGACACAGGCCGGTGGGAACAGTATTATGCCATGGAAAACATTTTTCTGCTCTTTCATGGGACCTGTTATAGTAATCGAAGACACGTGGACAGCTGTGAAACACCTGCTTCCGTTCACGCTTGATGTTTTCCCCGACGGCGATATCATCTTTCAGCAGTGTAATTGTCCGTATCTTGGAGCCAGAACCGTGATTCAGTGGTTTGAGGAGCATTGTAATGAACTAACGTTGACGTCTCGGTGACTGAATTTGACTGATATAAATCCTATGGAACCCATTTGGGTCGCCATCGGGTGCCATCATCCCGTACTCAAATCAGCGGTCCGTTATTTACGCGAGTTACACGACCTGTGCATAGATATCTAATACCACATACCTCCACAAATCTACCAACAATCTGTCGGATTCCTGATACGCAGAATCAGTGACGGACAACAAACTATTAAGATGGTGGTCATAATGTTTTGGCTCATCATTGTTTATCGCTTTGCAATAGTAAGTAAAATTGGCAGCTTAATGTTCTTATCTGCGCTGGAGGGAGATACATCATTAGTGGTTTCTGGTGAGAGATTCGTGAACTTCCCTTGGCTGAGGCAGGCCTGAGAGGGTGCAGTGACGGACCTGGGTGGTCGCAGTGCAGTGAATATCGGATACCTCAAGCTCTCCCTTGCTGGGCTGATGGTTCCTACAAACACTGCGTCCACATGCTGGCTGGTTTCAGGTATCCGCGAGGCGGCACAGTCTGGGAACACAGCAGAACGATCACAGGTCCCCAGAGCGTTTCTGGGGTGATGAATCCTCATTTCCTGTCGGCGGTCGAAAATACGCGACACCGACAGTACGCCGTGGCCGTTGTGGGACATTTCAGCCAATCAGAAGGGTCACCAGTATAGGCGGTGGAGCGTAAATGTTCGGACCAGTCTGTGGCGATAGTGGACAAGCTTTGGCAGGCCACGCCTGCATTTCAGCGTGTTGAGAGGAATTCTTGGTCGTCACTGAGGCGGAAGTTGGAACTCTTCCCCTCCAAGACGTAGCTTTCTTGGGAGCGGAGAGGAACGTTCATCAGTAACGGAGTCCGTGCAAGTACGCGTGGCCGAGACGGCACATCGAGAGAGAGAAAGAGGAGTACCTGGTTGTGGCCTGGCGCAGTTTCCGATGAATAAATCGAGTAAATGTCGCCCTTTTGGAGTTAGCGTTGCTTTCGCTCTGAGCAGCTCAAGGTTATAAAATATAACCCCTGGTTTCCTAATTTGTTTGCCTCACTGTGAAGCATGGCAAAGTAGGCGCCGACCCTATTTGTTTAAACATTGAATATTTTAACCTGTGGTTATGACTAGCGACTTACGACTATAGCATTGAACTCATCACAGATGTGCTAACTGCTGGTTAAAGAGAGATGAAAGTGATATTACCTGAGGAAGTTACTGCTGATTGCTCAGTTGGTCTTTAATCTTTATGTCAAAATTCGTTTCAAACCAGGTCAGTGTCTGTATGTATTAACTAGTAATTTTAATGATGATTTCTTTTATATTTGAATAATATGTGAAATACGATTGCAAAAATGTGGGCATGGTGCTCCGTGTACCCACACATTCTTATAGCCACGGTTCTCCTGAGGACTGGAACGGTGACTCATAAATCGTAGATGCGCATAGTTTCACGCGTCTCTGTATTTAAAGCTAGAAGCACCCTTTGTGTTCATATCTTCTCAGTATTTAAATAAACAGTTATACTGCGTTTTTCGCGTAACAGGCTCTTGCGAAAAAGCACACTTGTGACCCTAGTTTAAAATAAGCGTAATAGTGGAACTATCTGTTAGGTCATTAATATGGAAATAAACTACAATTATCCTATCAGACTTGCTACAGCAATCTCAAAATTAATTCTGCAATTGTGGATGATCTTCCAAAAATGGCTCTGAGCACTATGGGACTTCACTGCTGTGGTCATCAGTCCCCTAGAACGTAGAATTACTTCAACCTATGAAAGGTGGCTACACTGAGCCACAGCGCCAGAGATCGCGCCAGAGAGTTTTGTTCTGCCGCCTCCACTGGCAGTGATTATTGAGAAGTAGCGGCAGGCAGTTCTTGCTGAGAAGTTGTGGTGGACACTGCTTGTCGTGAAGTTGGAGTGAGATGTGGTAGTGGAGAGTGTTGTTCCATGTTTATGCAGTTGTTTGATGGGAGAGATAGCAGATGTTGTTCCAATGGAGATATTGTAATGATCTGAGTGCTTTTCGTCAATATATATGAAGGTAACAAATTCCCTGTTTTTTCTTTTTAATATTTCTGTATCTCAAATAATGCATCATTACAGGTTCAGTCAACAAAGCATCTGGCTTATGTTCTTGTATTAGAGTGTAATTCTGCTTTCCTTACGCAATTATAGTATTTCTAATTTTCTTTTATCACTTCAGTATAATTGGTATTTAAAAATTCTTGTCTTGTTTAAGAAGAACCGTGCCAGATGTCCGTTGAGTCATACTACCACACACAGAACAGCTACACTTGTGCTTTGTGGCTTCGTAGATTTTATAGTTGCTGGGGACTTAATTAATTAACTGTGTTAACGAAAATTTTCATTTCATTCTTTGTTGTTGTTCCATGCAGTCAGATTGCGTACAATTACTAGTCAGGGCCAACCGTTTACGAGACTTGCGTAATCGGACTTACAGCTACTAAAAATATTTGCGTTATATATAAATTAAGCCCCCATGCACGTGGCGACCGCTGCTTCGGATCGTCCCTTGGAATTCTTCTGATTGTAAAAATAGTAGACAGTAGTATTGTTGTAGTAATTTGTAGTTTAGTAATTGTAGTCTAGATTGCATGTGTAGATTTGGTAATTGTCATTCTTCTAATGGTATTTCATAATTTAATTTTGTTGTCTTGTATACGCATTTGACAATCTAGTGCAATTATTTCAATTGTTCGTTAATCGTGTTTGAGGGAAACATTTCATGTAAATGGTATTGTTGGAGATAAAGAGTCATTGTGTGTAATTTTCATACAGTGACGAGTTTTGCATGTTTTGTAAATGATTACGCGATCGATGAAAAAGGCAAAAATGATGAATAGTGAGAATGACGAAATTGTTAACATGGCGAACTCGCCAACACAGGACAACAGTATGATGAATAATGAAGTTGAAAACAATTTAATACGTCGGGAAAATAGTCCGGAACCAATTCAAAACTTTTCACAATCAAAAAATTTTCAGAATACGAGATTAACGACAGAAGATTCTGGAATAGTATCGAACACAGATAGCTTTACAACTACGACGAACGAAGCTGGTTTTGCGGGAAATGTTAGGGGCGAAAATAATTTCGAACAAGTTAACATGGAGCAGTTGATGAGTGCAATATTAAATTTACGATCTGAATTAAAAACAAATAGGGAAACAATGGCAACACGGTTAGACTCACAAAGGGAAACAATGGAATCACGGATAGACTCACTGGGATTGCAGTTAGGATCTGAATTTAAAACAGAGATAGGAACTTTACGATCTGAATTAAAAACTGATATGGGAACAATGGAAACACGGTTTGGATCTGAATTAAAAACAGAGATGGGAACTTTGGAAACACGGTTAGATTCACGAATAGGGACATGTTTCAAAAATATGAAAGATGAATTAAAGAAAGAAATCAGAGAAGAAGTACAACCGATTTTGAATTCTCACAATAATAGATTAATTGCAGTAGAGATTAGACAAAGGGAACAGGATAGAGAACAGGAGGAAAGAGATCGCGTGATAGTACAGAAATTTTCAGCGTTAAATTTACAACGTGCAAAAGATAAGGAAGAAATATTTGAGAGAATCGAGGAATCCGTACCAAATGACAGATTAAATAACCTAACACAACAGTATGAACAGTTAACTACTAAATGTGTTAATACTGAAACCCGAGTCGCGACACTTACGGAAGACGTAAATAAACAGAAAGAACAAGTAGGTGATTTATCGGAAAGAGTTGAGGAGATTTCAGATAAACTGACAAGTCTTAGTTTAAATGGGGACAAAGATTCAGATGACACAGCACCATTGCCATTTGCAGAAACCGAAGAGTATCAGAACATAAATAAACATGTTGAAAATCAGGGAAAATTTAATGAACGTGTTAAAAGGGAAGTTGAGGCATTACGAAAGCAAGTCAAACAAATTGAAGGCGAAATCGTAGGTAATGACAGTAGAAGAAATTTAGAATCACAGATAGCAGAGGGGTTTGAAGAAAGTAATTTATTTCATTTACGAGAAGCAACAAGAGAGCGCCAGGCGCGCGAATTTGACAATAATCGACATTGGGACAGGGACAGACGCGGTAGGTCTTTGTCGCCACGAGGCGAAAACTTTGACTATAAACACTTTTTGACTGTTTGGAAATTTAAGATCTTCCGCAATTCTAAGAATGACATATATCCATGTTCATGGTTAGATCAATTTATGTACGCACTCCCACCAAATTGGCCACTAAGTCACAAACTGGAATTTATGTGTGGGTATTTAGAAAACGAACCGGCGACGCGGATGCGCGCACTCATTAGAGATTGTAATAATCTGAATGATTTTTATCATGCATTTCTGTCGGCATATTGGTCCGAAAACACGCAAGACAGAGTCAAACACAGTCTTATTATGCAGCGTAATTTTAAACAGTCTGAGTTCCGCACGCCACCGGAATATTTTGAAGACATGATTCGAAAGAATCAGTTCCTTTCCAACCCTTATAGCCCGACTGAATTAATTCGCATTTGTTTAACTAAGCTGCCACAATCCATAAGACAAATTGCTTTAGCCGGAAGATGTAAAGACGACATTGAGACTTTTAAGACTTTGTTGCAAGAACTTGAGTATGACAACGACGACGGGACTTCTTGTAACTTTTTCATTAACAGTAATTACAATAGATTTTCAGAGAAAAGGGACAGTGATCGGAACGGGCGTTATATGGGTAACTTTGAGAATGACAGACGTAACAGACAGGACAATACATACCAGCCTTATGACAATAACAGACGTTCTAACAGAAACTACACAGACAATTATAGTAACGGTAATTCGTACCGGAATGATCAATCATACGGAAACAGTAATCGGTATCATCAAGACAGAAATTATGCATACAGTAATAGAAATTCTTACTACAGAAATAACCAGGGTAGTAGATACAACAATAATTTCAGAAGTGACAGTCGAAATTATACAAGAAGTAGGTATGCAGACAGACAGGAAAACAGAAATTTTAATAACAGACACGACCAAGAATTTGTATCTAACAGACAGGAGGGACCTAATTGGCATCCTCCACGTGACAGAACTTCAGAGAGACAAGTGCAAATCGTAGAAATGGATCCGCGAAATGACGCGAATACTCAAAGACGTGACGCAAACAATCGACAATGACTTGCAGCTTCGGCTTCTGGCAGCAATATAGACGGTTCAGAAAGTAATGACACTACGACTTTACACTACGTACGCCTGGAAGACATGAGAGACATTTTGTTAGACGAAAAGAAAAATAATGTAGACGCATTTTTACATCCTGTTATTGAAGTATGTGTGGGTAAGAATAAGTTCACTGCAGTTTTAGATTCTGGGAGCCCATTGAATGTCATTAGTGAATCAGTTTTTCGTATATGTGAAAGGACTATTGCCTGTCCTGTGTTACCTATTTCTAAAACTACAATTCGAGGAGCGATTTCTGGAAGAGGTGTAGAAGTTAAACAACAGACCAACCTAAATTTCAATTCTCAAGGATACGAATTTTCTGCTAATTTTATTATTGTTCCATTACTCAGTACACAAATTATATTAGGTATGGAGTTTCTTAACGCACATAAGGCAATTTTGAACTTTAAAGAAGGAAGTGTGAATTTGACTGTTGCCGGAATGCCGAAATGTTTGAAATTTTTCGAGTGTTTAACAAGATCTGAGTCAGATACAAAATGTTTAAGGTTTCTTACTTCTGATGTTTTCGTTGAGCATTATGACGACAATGTGTTTATTCATGACAATGACAATAGATACAGAGACGCGATGGATGATATAATTAATAGCGAAGAACTAATTAATGAAAAGGTTAAGAAAGCTGAAGTGCCAGATGACGTTGCAAGAGAAGAGCTGCACCAAATTTTGACTTCACATGCTACAGTGTTTAGTCATCACACAGGAACTATACAAGGCTTACAATATTTATTTAAAGTAAAAGAACACACACCATTTCGCGGGAAAACGTACGCTATTCCTTTGGCTTACAGAGACAAGGTTAAGAATGAACTTCAGTACATGTTAGATCAGGGCATTATTGAGCCTGCAGTCAGTCCTTATACTAGCCCATTACACGTTGTTCTTAAAAAGGATGGGTCAATTCGTTTGGTTCTGGATTCCAGACAGATAAATAATATCATCATTCCTGAAACTGACCGCCCACAAAATTTAGATGAACTTCTTCAACATTTCCATGGAATTAAAGTTTAATCCACGACTGATATGCGCGCAAGTTTTTGGCAAATAGAACTCCACCCTGATTGTAGAAAATACACTGCCTTTTTAGCCTTTGGTAACTGTTACCAGTTTCGGAAATTACCGTTTGGACTTACTGTATCTTCAGCAGCATTCATTCGTAGCTTAAATGAAATTTTACCTGTTTATCTTCGTGACAATATTACTTCATATGTTGACGACATTCTTATTGCTAAACATTCTTGGAGTGAGCACAACAATATTTTGGATTCATTATTACGTATCTTTGCAAGAGTTGGCATTACAGTGAACTTGGAAAAATCTGAATTTGGTCGTTCTCAGGTGAAATTTCTCGGTCATATTATTTCTACAGAAGGTATTCTTCCTGATCCAGAAAAATTAGACGCTATTCGTAACTGTGCTGTTCCTACCACAAAACGTGATGTTCGTAGTTTCCTTGGTGTCTGTAATTTTCTTAGACGCTTTGTTAGATTGTACAATTTGGCCACACCTCGTTTATGTGAACTATCTGGAAAGAAATCTAATTGGTGTTGGGATGAGGAAGCTCAGTCAGAATTTGAACAACTCCGTGATGCTTTAGTTGCTGCTCCACTTCTTTCACATCCGGATTTATCTAAAGATTTTTGTTTGGCGACGGACTTATCATACAAAGGCCTAGGTGCACATTTATTTCAAGAGATAGAGGAAGACGGCGTTGTAGTCCAGAAAACTATTGCATTTGGAAGTCGTGTTCTTTCTAAATCAGAAAAGAATCATTCGATTACGGAACTTGAAGCTTTGGCTGTTGTTTGGGCTTTTACAAAATTTCGCACATTTTTGTTTGGCAGACATACTAAGGTTTACACCGATCATCGAGCTCTGGAGTTTCTTATGTCGACAAAATTAACTCATGGCAGATTGTCACGATGGGCGTTGTACCTACAGGAATTTGATTTTAGTATTGTTTACATACAGGGTTCTTCAAATATTGTTGCTGATGCTTTATCACGTGCACCTGTGGGTTTGAAACAAAGTGCTGAAGAGGACTGCATAGAAAACAATTATTGTTTGATGTATATTCAAGGTGTTGCGTTTGAGAACTTTATTTCGTCTTCGCTCCAGGACATCGCTAAGGAGCAAAATAAGGATCCAATATGGAAGGACATTAAGGAGAAGTGGAGGAGAAAGGAAAGCGTAGCGATTAGACAGCATTATTTAGTTCGCAACGACATTCTTTTTAAACGAAAATCGGTCGACAACTCTGTTTGGTTAGTTTGTATTCCTGATGAGTGGGTTAATAAGCTGATTTGGTATACGCATTTCAGTTATGCACACTTTGGTCCCAGAAAGTGCTTTCATAAATTACGAGAAAATTGCTACTTCAATAATATGGAAAAACGTATTCGATCTGTTCTGACCAAATACAAATTATGTCAAAAGGCTAAGCCGCCAACAATTTCTCATAGAGCACCGTTGTTTCCTATCGTTCCAGCGAAATTAAAGGACATGGCTGCAGTTGATTTGTTCGGTCCAGTGGTTCGTTCTACTAAATGGTTTTGCGTACATTTTCGTAGCAGTGGAATTGACATCAAAATATGTGTGTTTTACACCTTTACGCAAAGCAACAGCTCGTTCAGTATCTAACGCTTTCATCAAACATTTTCTTAAAGAAGTGGGTCATATTGATAAGGTTATATCAGATAATGGATCACAGTTTCATTCTAAAATTTGGCTTCGTACTCTACGGCGTCGTAAAATTAAACCAATTTACATTTCACTTTTTCACCCCCAATCTAACGCTTCAGAGAGATGGATGAAGGAAATCAATAAATTGTGTCGTCTTTACTGTCATCAGAATCACAGAACGTGGGATCAGTATCTTCATATTTTTCAAAACATTCTGAATGAACTTCCTAATGATTCAACTTCTTTACCGCCTATACTCATATTAAAAAACAAAGCACTGACAAATCGCATTTCTGAAATCGTTCCTTTTCCGCCTTCACGGAAACTGCGGCATTCTGAAGTTGTCAACCTGGCTTTGCAAAATATTGCGTCTGCGGCTGCTAGAAGAGAGAAATCAGCTAAGCATCCTGGTCGTTTAAAAATCTTGTCAGTTGGTCAAAAGTTGTTATTTAAGTCTCATCGTTTGTCTCACAAAGGAAAAGGCTTGTGTCGGAAATTTTTTCTGCTTTATAACGGTCCATATAGAATTCGCAAAATTATTCATGATAACACTGTCGAAGTAGAAACTCTTAAATCACGACGCTCTAAGGGAATACATCATATATCTAACGTTAAAATTTTTGTGGAATGATATACTTTTGAAAAATTTTTGTAGAATGACATACTTTTGAGAAGCTAACAGTTGTATGTAAACACACGGAGAATGCAAGGATACCGCGCCGTGTTCCGGCGGCGGCAGATACTCAAAGCAACAGTCAAGTCTGCGCGTCGCACAAGGCAGTCGTTGACCGCAAACAATCACTTCCTACGTCACGCGCCTACAGCTGATCGAGCGCTCAGTGCGAATGCACTGACAGCCATAAACAAATACACAGTCTTTCTCCGAATAAAATCAGTATAAAGCTATAGTGAGTTGATGAATTATGTTATTAACATTCAGTATTTTTCAGGATACGGTTCTATAAAATATTTAAGAACTTCAGGTAAATTCTGTGCGTGTCCGACGTTAAGACGACTTGCTATCGAGAAAATTTCAGGAAAAATGTCATTTCGTAGAAGAAAGTAATAAACTAAAAAGAAAATTATTAATTGAGTTTATTTTTCAGGTAACATATTTCCACTTAGGTACGTACTTTAAACGTAATTTGCTGCTCGCGATTACGTGATTCATACCTTGTGCTAAATTTCATGTTCTATGAATTTACTTGTGAAGCGACGTGCTTGATTACGTTACCTGATTTTGACAATGATTATTAATGAACTGGGTTGTAACTTGTGTATATTATGCGTCGCTTGGCTGCACTGCTTTTTTACTGATGTCATATTTTTTTTATTATGTGTCTGCTGTGCTTATTTATTTAAACTGTAATTGTCACCTGATTAATTGTGCTGATGTGATTATGTATGTAAGTTATACTTTGTGATTTATCTGCTTGCGCCTTTATGTTTACTTATTAAGATTACATATGAACATTTATTTGCTTACGCTGATATGATGCTAATGACCTGTTTATTACGTAAGGTATATGTTTACTGCTATGCGTATGGACTGCATATTTATATATTTCTGTTTGTTGTCATAACTACTCTTTAATTTGGTATATAGCAATGCTGATGTACAGTGTACGAACATAGAGTTTAGGTTACACTATGGTATTAGTTACAGATTGTTCGCTTGGCAGAGCCTCGTTGGAAGAATTGTGCTGCATCCACTTGTTGACATTCTGTTCACTACTGGTATATTTACTCGCTATTGCTTGTTTTGCTTACGCTCAGTGCCTTATAATTTTAAGATAAGAAAATGAACTGCTATAATTCGACGAACGACATTAGTACAAGAAACTTAATAGAAGTCACATGAGCTGAGGTTTTATGGAAGCTGTATAAATTTATGCTAATAGGAAGGAAGCTAACGACATGACATACCAAAACTAGGTTTAGACCATTGACAGTTATTACACTGCATTTTTCGTGAGCAACTGAAATAGGAAGTGACACTTGACACAAGAAATACTCCACATGTTTGCTTCTGTTTGCCATAATTCTTGAAGTGGTGTACAAACTGTGAAATATTATGATCATTCACACTCCGTAATCGTACTTAATTACTGAGAGTTATTCGAACTAAGTCTGTTAGAGGTCATGTATGCATTTCTTTTGTTTATAATTCATAATGAGTAGAAGATTTGGGTCAGATGGATTACACAGAAGTTGTGTGTTGACAGTGTGTCTTCGGATTGTATGGGATGATGAGGTTTGCATTAGGATTTTATCTGTACTTGTTCGAGGAGACTGACTAGAAGAAAGAGTTGTTATGGAAGTGAAATGATATTGGTAATAAGGTTTATATGTATCGACGTATTGAAGAGGTATTATTGAAGTATTGAGATTATGTGATGCTAATGATTATTGGAGTTTTGGTGGATAAGAGGTAAAGTAAGTGAGGTGCATATTTTTTTTGTTGGTCTATATGGAACAAGGAGGATGAAGATAGCAGACTAGAACACTAAAGTGGAAGGAAGATTGTCTACACACACTTTGTTAAATCACTAAGCAGTATGTACTTTTTTTTGGGAGAGAGGAAGTATTTGCATATCTTGGCTCACTGACAGTTGTTCAGCAACCGTACATTTTGATCTGGCTTGGCAAACATTGGTCTTGACATGATGACTATGACGTTGACTTAACTATTATTGACTGTTATACATTGCTGCCACTACCACTTGATACACATGATGAACATCAAATTTTGACAGAATTGCATTTACACAGTTAACACTATTCAATTACACAGTAGTACTTAATGTGGATGAAAGATGAGTGAGTGTGTTTTGTGTGTTTTCCTTTCCCAATCCCAAATTGGTACCGACCTATCTCCTAAATATTATTTTATTTGTTTGTAGTGGCTTGCACTGACACCCATAAATATTATAGGTTTACTGATATTTGAGTATTTGTAATAGTAATATGACAATTATCTGATATCATTTGTGTGTTTATTAGAATTTGTATGTTTAGTGTAAAAGCATTTGTATGTGGATTCAAACTATTGTTCATGCTTGAACTGTCTGATCAGTGATAGTAAATATTATGGACTGTTACTTGCACTTTTTCTACATGATTGGTGCCACTAGGACATGTTTAATTTCTGCTTATACACTCTGATGAGCAGTGCGATCAATGATAGTGAATATTATGGACTGTTACTTGTACTTTTTCTACATGATTGGTGCCAATAGGACATGTTTACCTTCTGCTTATAAACTCTGATGAGCAGTGTGATCAGTGATAGTGAATATTATGGACTGTTACTTGTACTTTTTCTATATGATTGGTGCTACTAGGACATGTTTAATTTCTGCTTATAAACTCTGATGAACAGTGTGATCAGTGATAGTAAATATTATGGACTGTTACTTGTACTTTTTCTACATGATTGGTGACACTAGGACATGTTTAATTTCTGCTTATAAACTCTGATGAACAGTGTGATCAGTGATAGTGAATATTATGGACTGTTACTTGTACTTTTTTCTACATGATTGGTGCCAATAGGACATGTTTACTTTCTGCTTCTAAACTCTGATGAACAGTGTGATTAGTGATAGTGAATATTATGGACTGCTGTCTGCACCTACTCAACATTGCTGGGTGCCATTGATGGACTGCTTCTACTGAAATCATGTCACCTGATGGTGTCTGCACCTACTCAACATTGCTGGGTGCCACTGATGGACTGCTTCTACTGAAATGATGTCACCTGTTGGAGTCTGCACCTACTCCACAATGCTGGGTGCAACTGATGAACTGCTTCTACTGAAATGATGTCACCTGTTGGTGTTTGCACCTACTCAACATTGCTGGGTGCCACTGATGGACTGCTTCTACTGAAATGATGTCACCTGTTGGAGTCTGCACCTGTTCCACATTGCTGGGTGCCACTGATGGACTGCTTCTACTGAAATGATGTCACCTGATGGTGTCTGCACCTATTCCACAATGCTGGGTGCCACTGATGGACTGCTTCTACTGAAATGATGTCACCTGATGGTGTCTGCACCTACTCAACATTGCTGGGTGCCACTGATGGACTGCTTCTACTGAAATAATGTCACCTGTTGGAGTCTGCACCTACTCCACAATGCTGGGTGCCACTGATGGAACTGCTTCTGGTGAAATGATGTCACCTGATGGTGTCTGCACCTACTCGACATTGCTGGGTGCCACTGATGGACTGCTTCTACTGAGATGATGTCACTTGTTGCTGTAGCACCTATTCAACATTGCTGGGTGCTACTGCTGGAACTGTCAACTACTTGTTGTGAAAGCATTTTATTTGAATATTTGTATAAACTTATTGTTTGTGTATTACTGTTTGTGAAAAGTTATGAGACTCTTACCTGCACATATTCGTCATTGCTGACGCTATCGATTGAATTGTTTAACCACATGATATTTGTGTAAACTATTATGTAAAGTCATATGTATGAAAGAATTTGTACTGCTTACTGTATTTTATATATTAGGCTATTGAAAGGTCAGTGCAAAGCCAAAATTTTATCTAGTTATATGATATTTACGTATTAATATTATCTTTTATTTTTGTCTGTATTTTTTTTGACGAATTTGGTGGTATTTTCACCACCAATGCTGGCAAAAATACCATCAAATTCTAGCCCGTGGAGGAAGGGCATATGAAAGGTGGCTACACTGAGCCACAGCGCCAGAGATCGCGCCAGAGAGTTTTGTTCTGCCGCCTCCACTGGCAGTGATTATTGAGAAGTAGCGGCAGGCAGTTCTTGCTGAGAAGTTGTGGTGGACACTGCTTGTCGTGAAGTTGGAGTGAGATGTGGTAGTGGAGAGTGTTGTTCCATGTTTATGCAGTTGTTTATTGGGAGAGATAGCAGATGTTGTTCCAATGGAGATATTGTAATGATCTGAGTGCTTTTCGTCAATATAAATTAAGGTAACTACCTACTGTTCTTTATTTTCTTATTAATTGTGTGTCCTGAATAATGCTTCATTACAGGTTCAGTCAACAAAGCATCTGGCGTGTGTTCTTGTATTAGAGTGTAATTCTGCTTTCCTTACGCAATTATAGTATTTCTAATTTTCTTTTATCACGTCAGTATAATTGGTATTTAAAAATTCTTGTCTTGTTTAAGAAGAACCGTGCCAGATGTCCGTTGAGTCATACTACCACACACAGAACAGCTACACTTGCCTTTGTGGCTTCGTAGATTTTATAGTTGCTGGGGACTTAATTAATTAACTGTGTTAACGAAAATTTTCATTTCATTCTTTGTTGTTGTTCCATGCAGTCAGATTGCGTACAATTACTAGTCAGGGCCAACCGTTTACGAGACTTGCGTAATCGGACTTACAGCTACTAAAAATATTTGCATTATATATAAATTAAGCCCCCATGCACCTAACTAACCTAAGGACATCACACACATCCATACCCGAGGCAGGATTCGAACCTGCGACCGTAGCGGCCACGCGGTTCCAAACTGAAGCGCCTAGAACCGCACGGCCACACCGGCCAGCTGATTATCTTCCATTCAAGGTAATGTGTTATGTTGCACCTGCCGAGAACTCTTAAATTTGGTTCAACAAATTGCTAGAGTCATTTAAGAAAGTATTTTTTAGGAAGCTGTGTTTTGCCAAACGGTTGTTTTTAAAAAAATCAAGAAACACTTGGTTTTTCGCTGTATGTGGTTTTTCTGATCTCGGATGAGAAAAGGGCGAGTAGGGTTTAACGTATCTGAATTTTCGGAATACACGGTAATTGCCATGATGAATACCGTGGATCCAAGTCCTTCATTATAAATGGACGGTTACGGGATGGTTACTAGCGTGTGGCCGGCTTCCTTCCCCGGCCGTCCAGTCAGTGCCTGCGCTCTGTCTCTAACGACCTCGTCGTCGACGGGACGGTCGATCTCGTGACCATTCCGCATTGTAACGTGTGAAATGAATATCACGCCGGCACCTATATGCATCCGCAAATTTCCTAGCCAATTATCTGTTCGGTAACGCTTACGACTTTTCTCCTCCTTATCACTCTAAAACCTAATAGTACCTCTTCTGACAGCAAAAGTGCGATGAGCGTATCCTACACCACCAACCCGAAAGTGAGCCCTGATCCTGTTCTGTTTCATCTTCCAGATCAGTACTTGCAAGTCCAGTGAAGTGTACATGTACATCTGCAGCATACTCTTCTATCAGTCCCCCCTAATGAGGATCTCAAATTGCTGAAGAGTACTCAACAATAGCGCGTTGTAAACCACTTCTTTCATGGATGAGTTACGTTTCTTTAAGATTTTTCCTGTGAATCTCTATATTTACATCTAGAACTACATACACTACTGGCCATTAAAATTGCTACACCACGAAGATGACGTGCTACAGATGCGAACTTTAACCGACAGGAAGAAGATGCTGTGATATGCAAATGATTAGCTTTTCAGAGCATTCACACAAGGCTCGCGCCGGTGGCGACACCTACAACGTGCTGACATGACGAAAGCTTCCAACCGATATCTCATACACAAACAGCAGTTGATCGGCGTTGCCTGGTGAAACGTTGTTGTGATGCCTCGTGTAAGGAGGAGAAATGCGTACCATCACTTTTCCGACTTTGATAAAGGTCGGATTGTAGCCTATCGCGATTGCGGTTTATCGTATCGCGACATTACTGCTCGCATTGGTCGAGATCCAATGACTGTTAGCAGAATATGGAATCGCTGCGTTCAGGAGGGTAATACGGAACGCCGTGCTGGATCCCAACGGCCTCGCATCACTAGCAGTCGAGATGACAGGTATCTTATCTGCATGGCTGTAACGGAACCTACATCCACGTCTCGATCCCTGAGTCAACTGATGGGGACGTTTGCAAGACAACAGCCATCTGCACGAACACTTCGACGACGTTTGCAGCAGCATGGACTATCAGCTCGAAGACCATGGCTGCGGTTACCCTTGACGCTGCATCACAGACAGGTGCGCCTGCGATGGTGTACTCAACGACGAACCTGGGTGCAGGAATGGCAAAACGTCATTTTTTCGGATGAATCCAGGTTCTGTTTACAGCATCATGATGGTCGCATTCGTGTTTGACGACATGGCGGTGAACGTACATTGGAAGCGTGTAATGTTGTTGCATTAATTTGCTCTGAAATCGGTGCTGATATTCAAGACCGTAAAAGTGGGTTAAAAGCTTTGAGCTATCTGAGGATGTTAAGCTTGCATTACTGAGCAACTGTTTCACCAGGTATCCAGTCTAGCTTACCAAATTCCCAACCAGACTAACTTTAATTATAATCTTTTCGTACTCATCTTACGATAACCGGTGATATATAAAGACAATTTAAATAAAAAGAAATAAATCAGTTTATATTTGGACATTTATTTTAACATTGATCATTGTTCCGTTAAAATTTCAGCATATCAAACTTGATTCATAACTAAACTGGTGCCTTATTTAGGATTGTGTAAATGTGAGTTTGTAATCTTACGGAACACATCAAATAGGGAGCCAAGATTGGGAGACTATATACAACACTGCATTCATAAAATAACACACGAAGAACGTTGAAACATACGCAAGAGGAAATTAACCACAACCAACCGATACAATTTTCACCCAAAGAAGTTACGTTCGTAGCTCATTCCTGTCCGTCATGAAATTACCACACACTGGTATACTAAATTCATACTAACTCTCTGTGAAATCTTCCAGAAAACAATAGCTGAGGGCTACTTTGATGCTTACACCACATGCTTCACGTGGTCAACTTGGTTTACACAAAGAGTGTAACTCCACAATAATTTTGATAATTAAAATAAATTAGATCGAAAAGCAATTTACAAAAGAAAAACCTCGAACTGGTTACTATCGTCTTACTTTTAACCTGATGGGTCAAACGATTGTATAAGCACGTGGTACTGGTCTCACAAAGTACACCCCGCGTGGGTTGAACATAAAGAAAAGTTGCTATATTGAAAAATATTGTCAAGACGAGACGTTATAATCTCACGCACATTCGCATTTAAGATTGATGATCTTAGTTAGAGTTACCGATCAACATGTGGTTCCACTTTACTCACAAAGTAGTTACAAAGCAACTCATCATCATCATCATCTTCATCATCATTTAAGACTGATTATGCCTTTCAGCGTTCAGTGTGGAACATAGCCCCCCTTATACAGTTCCTCCATGATCCCCTATTCAGTGTTAACATTGGTGCCTCTTCTGATGTTAAACCTATTACTTCAAAATCATTCTTAACCGAATCCAGGTACCTTCTCCTCGGTCTGCCCCGACTCCTCCTACCCTCTACTGCTGAATCCATGAGTCTCTTGGGTAACCTTGCTTCTCCCATGCGTGTAACATGCCCCCACCATCTAAGCCTGTTCGCCCTGACTGCTACATCTATAGAGTTCATTCCCAGTTTTTCTTTGATTTCCTCATTGTGGACACCCTCCTGCCATTGTTCCCGTCTACTAGTACCTGTAATCATCCTAGCTACTTTCATATCCGTAACCTCAACCTTGTTGATAAGGTAACCTGAATCCACCCAGCTTTCGCTCCCATACAACAAAGTTGGTCGAAAGATTGAACTGTGCACAGATAACTTAGTCTTGGTACTGACTTCCTTCTTGCAGAAGAGAGTAGATCGTAGCTGAGCGCTCCCTGCATTAGCTTTGCTACACCTCGCTTCCAGTTCTTTCACTATGTTGCCATCCTGTGAGAATATGCATCCTAAGTACTTGAAACTGTCCACCTGTTCTAACTTTATTCCTCCTATTTGGCACTCAATCCGTTTATATTTCTTTCCCAATGACATTACTTTCGTTTTGGATGGTTGGTTGGTTAGTTTGGGGAAGGAGACCAGACAGCGTGGTCATCGGTCTCATCGGATTAGGGAAGGATGGGGAAGGAAGTCGGCCGTGCCCTTTCAGAGGAACCATCCCGGCATTGGCCTGGAGTGATTTAGGGAAATCACGGAAAACCTAAATCAGGATGGCCGGACGCGGGATTGAACCGTCGTCCTCCCGAATGCGTCGTTTTGGAGATGCTAATCTTCATACCATAGTCCTTACATTTCTGATCTAGCTCTGAAATATTACTTTGCAAACTTTCAATCGAATCTGCCATCACAACTAAGTCATCCGCATATGCAAGACTGCTTATTTTGTGTTCACATATCTTAATCTCACCCAGCTAGTCTATTGTTTTCAACATATGATCCATAAATAATATGAACAACAGTGCAGACAGGTTGCAGCCTTGTCTTACCCCTGAAACTACTCTGAACCATGAACTCAATTCACTGTCAACTCTAACTGCTGCCTGGCTATCCATGTAAAGAACTTTAATTGCTTGCAAAAGTTTGCCTCCTATTCCATAATCTTGTAGAACAGACAATAACTTCCTCCTACTAACCCGGTCATATGCCTTTTCTAGATCTATAAAGCATAGATACAATTCCCTGTTCCACTCATAACATTTCTCCATTATTTGCCGTAAGCTAAAGATCTGGTCCTGACAACCTCTAAGAGGCCTAAACCCACACTGATTTTCATCCAATTGGTCCTCAACTAATACTCGCACTTTCCTTTCAACAATACCTGAGAAGATTTTACCCACAACGCTGAATAAAGAGATACCTCTGTAGTTGTTACAATCTTTTCTGTTTCCATGTTTAAAGATTGGTGTGATTACTGCTTTTGTCCAGTCTGACGGAACCTGTCCCGACTCCCAGGCCATTTCAATTATCCTGTGTAGCCATTTAAGACCTGACATTCCACTGTATTTGATGAGTTCCGACTTAATTTCATCGACCCTAGCCGCTTTATTGCACTGCAATCTATTGACCATTTTTTCCACTTCCTCAAATGTGATCCTATTTCCATCATCATTCCTATGCCACTCTACCTCGAAATCTAAAACATTACTGATCGCATTTTCACCTACATTGAGCAACTCTTCAAAATATTCCTTCCATCTGCCCAAGGCATCCACAGGATTCACCAGCAGTTTTCCTGACCTGTCCAAAATACTTGTCATTTCCTTCTTACCTCCCTTTCGAAGACCGCTAATTACACTCCAGAATGGTTTTCCAGCAGCTTGACCCATAGTCTCCAACCTGTTTCCAAAGTCTTCCCATGATTTCTTCTTGGATGCTGCAATTATCTGTTTGGCTTTGTTTCTTTCTTCTACATAACTTTCTCTGTCTACCTGGGTTCTGGTATGTAGCCATTTTTGATACGCCTTCTTTTTCCTTTTACAGGCTGCCTTGACTGTATCATTCCACCAAGCTGTTTGCTTCATCCTACTTTTACACACTACTGTTCCAAGACATTGTTTAGCCACTTCTAGTACTGTGTCCCTGTACCTTGTCCATTCCTTTTCCAATGACTGTAATTGACTACATTCAACTAACTGGTACCTTTCTGAGATCGCTGTTATGTACTTGTGCCTGATTTCCTTATCCTGAAGTTTCTCCACTCTTATCCTCCTACATATGGACCTGACCTCCTGCACTTTCGGCCTCACAATCCCAATTTCACTGCAGATTAAATAATGATCAGTGTCATCGAAGAATCCCCTGAATAAACGTGTGTCCCTCACAGCCTTCCTGAATTCCTGATCTGTTATTATATAGTCAATGACAGATCTGGTTCCCCTGCCTTCCCAGGTATACCGGTGAATGTTCTTATGTTTAAAAAAGGAGTTTGTGATTACTAAGCCCATACTGGCACAGAAATCCAAGAGTTGTTTCCCATTCCTGTTGGCCTCCATATCCTCTCCAAATTTACCCATAATCTTTTCATACCTTTCTGTTCGATTTCCAATCCTGGCGTTAAAATCACCCATGAGCAGAACACTGTCCTTGTCCTTTACTCTAACAACTACATCACTGAGTGCCTCATAAAAACTATCCATCTTATCTTGATCTGTCCCTTCACAATGCGAATATACTGACACAATCCTAATTTTCTTGCTAGACACTGTCAAATCTATCCACATCAGTCGTTCGTTTACGTACCTTATTGCAACTACACTGGGTTCCATTTCTTTTCTGATGTAAAGCCCTACACCCCATTGTGCTATTCCTGCTTTGACTCCTGACAGGTAGACCTTGTATTCTCCCACTTCCTCTTCTTTCTCACCCCTTACCCGAATGTCACTAACAGCTAAAACGTCCAGCCCCATCTTACTTGCAGCCTCTGCCAGCTCTACCTTTTTCCCAGAGTAGCCCCCATTGATATTAATAGCTCCCCATCTCATTACCATTTGTTTGCCAAGTCGTATCTTAGGAGTCCCTGGTTTGTCAGTTAGAGGTGGGACTCCGTCACCTCCAAAGGTCCGAGGCATTTTGCTCTGATTGTTGCGTGCATCATATTTAAAGTACCAGGGAAGCAGATTGCTAGCCTTACTTGCCCCGAGTCCCATTGGGTTTTACCCCTAACGGCTGAGGGACTAACTGGTGGATTTGGTAGTCTTTGCCGTATGAGCACAAAGGTGATCACGACTCAGAATATGTCCGAGATGTCCAGCCTTATTCCAAAGTAACTGGTATCCCGACTGTCGGGACCACTTACTTGGCCACTCATACGTTGCCCGTGGTTCATGAACTAGGACATGACTACAGGAACCCACACCATGAACCACTACAAAGCAACTACCGGAAGATATTCTGAACTTCACACTCGAATTACACTGCGTTGCAATTTAAGATAACATTAGATATTTTAGAGCTAAACCTGAAACAAAGGTGATTAAATTTTCAGTTAGGCTGAACTTAAGAAATCCATTGTCCTACGGAGTTAGCAGACACGCGCTTAGCCGGAGATCTTCAGACGCTCGCTGCGGACAGACTGACCTGGGCCCCTACAGAGCGTGCTTAACAGATACAAACAGAAGTGACCAGAGAGACAGCTTCCTATACCAACATGACAAGGGACGGACAGGACCATACTAAGAATAGAAATCTCTGCTTTTAGAAAGCGTAGCAACCTGTTCCGACGTTGGTCCTACTGTTCTCTAGCAGACAGGCTTGTCTGCTACCATCAAGCATGCAACTAGAAATACATTTGCTCATTCATCCTCTCACACAGAAGGGAAGGCGGATGACAGTACCTTATCACATACAGTGTATAAAAGAAAGCGGATGTAGGTTCCGTATGAGACTGTGTGACATGAATTACATATAAACTGTGTTTTAAAGTGTAGTAGTGTGACAGATCGTTCTTGTTTATGTGTAAAAGTAACACGTTTCACTTCTCAGTCTCCTCCCAGATAGTCAGAAACACCACAGTAAATTTAGAAGAGGAATTTATGGCGTAAATGACAACAGATTTAAGAAATTTACATGAAAGGAATCCAACAGAGACCTTTCAAGCGTGTATTCGTTATCGCCATACTGGCTTATCACCCGGCGTGATAGTATGGGGTGTCTTTGGTTACACGTCTCGGTCACCTCTTGTTCGCATTGACGGCACTTTGAACAGTGGACGTTACATTTCAGATGTGTTACGACCCGTGGCTCTACCCTTCATTCGACCCCTGCGAAACCCTACATTTCAGCAGGATAATGCACGACCGCATGTTGCAGGTCCTGTACGGGCCTTTCTGGATACAGAAAATGTTCGACTGCTGCCCTGGCCACCGAATTCTCCAGATCTCTCACCAATTGAAAACGTCTGGTCAATGGTGGCCGAGCAACTGGCTCGTCACAATACGCCAGTCACTACTCTTGATGAACTGTGGTATCGTGTTGAAGCTGCATGGGTAGCTGTACCTGTACACGCCATCCAAGCTCTGTTTGACTCAATGCCCAGGCGTATCAAGGCCGTTATTACGGCCAGAGGTGGTTGTTCTGGGTACTGATTCCTTAGGATCTATGCTACCCGATTGCGTGAAAATGTAATCGCAAGTTAGTTCTAGTATAATGTTTGTCCAATGAATACCCATTTGTCATCTGCCTTTCTTCTTGGTGTAGCAATTTTAATGGCCACTAGTGTAGATACTCCGCAAGCCACAGTACTGTGCGTGGCGGAGTTCACCCCGTACCACTACCAATCATTTCCTTTTCTGTTTCACTCGCGAACAGAGCGAGGGAAAAATGACCATCTAAATCTGACGAGCCCTAATTTCTCGTATCTTCTTTTCGTGGTCTTTACGCGCATTGTATGTTGGCCACAGTAGAATCATTCGTCAGTCGGCTCCAAATGCCGGTTCTCTAAATTTTCTCAGCAGTGTTTCACGGAAAGAACGTCGTCTTCCCTCCAAGGATTCCGACTTCAGTTCCCGAAGCATCTCCGCAACTCTTACGTGTTGGTCGAATCTACGGTAACAAATCTTTTACCCCGCTTCTGAACTTCGATGTCTTCCTTCAATCCGACCTGGTACGGATCGCAAACACTCGAGCAGTACTCAAGACTAGGTCGTACCAGCGTCCTTTATGCGGTCTCCTTGACAGGTGACCCATTCTTTCCTATAATCCTCCCAATAAAGCGAAGTCGACCATTCGCCTTTCCTACCACAGGTCTGAAATTCTCGTTGCACCTCATATCACTTCACAACGTTATGCCCAGGTATTAAAATAAACGACCTGACTGTGTCAGGCAGGACACTAGTAATACTGCACCAGAACATTACAGGTTTGAACTTCCTGCATTAACTTACATTTTTCCATATTTAGATCTCGCTGCCATTCATCGTGCGAACTAGAAATTTTGTGTAAGTCGTCTTGCATCTTCCTACAGTCACTCAACTTCGCCACCTTACCGTACACCACGGTATCATCAGCAAACAGCCCCAGATTGCTGCCCACCCTGTCCGGAAAATCATTTACATATACAGAGAGCAACAGCGGACCTATCACACTTCCCTTGTATACTGCTGACGATACTCCGGCTCTCATGAACAATCGCCATCGAGGACAACATACTGGGTTCTGTTATAAAAGAAGTCTTCGGGCCACTCACATAACTCTGAACTTATTCCATAGGCTAATACCTTATTTAACAGCCTGCCTTGGGGCACCGTATCAAACGCTTTCCGGAAATCTACAAATACGGAATCTACCTGTTTCCCTTCATACATACTGCTCAGTATATCGTTTGGGAAAAGGGTGAGCTGAATTTCGCACGAGAGATGCTTCTAAAATCATGCTGATTGGTGGAAGTTTGTCATATTCTAACTGAGAATATGTTCAAGGATTCTGCAGAAAACTGTCTGTAATTTTACGGGTGCATTCGTTTACCTTTCTCGTCTAGTGGTGTCACCTGCGCTTTTTTCCAATCACTTGGGCGAGAGATTTACGATAAATGCAAGCTCGGTAAGGGGCCAGTGCGTAGAGTACTCTTTGTAAAATCGAACTGGAATTCCATCCGGACCTGGTGATATGTTTGCTTTCAAGTCTTTCAGTTGTTTCTCTACGCCAGGTTTGCTTATTACCATGTCCTCCATAGGGTCAAATGACAGTATGATCTGTATGATCCTCCTGTGTGAACGTGAAATTTAAAACTTCAGCTTTCGTTTTGCTATATTCAGTTGCAACACCAAACAAGTCAACAAGGGACTGAACGGAACCGCTTAGCGATTTTACATACGGCCAGAATTTTTTTGGGTTCTCTGCCAGATCTTTTGCTAACGGTGGTAGTTGTATCCTTCACACATAGGTCTTTTCGCAGACGCACGAATCTCTACTAACTTTTAGTTATCGTCATTTATGCTTTCCCTTTAGAAGCGAGCGTGCAACAGCCTCTGCTTCCTCAGCATCCGCCGAATTTCGTTATTAAACTATGGTGGATAGTTTCCATCCTTTATCCACTTACTAGGCACATAACTCTCCAGACCACAATTTACAATCTGCTTAAACTTTGCCCAGAATTCCTCTACATCCATTTTACTGGAACTAAGTGATACCAATTCACTGTCTAAGTGAGATGTCAATAGCTGCTTATCTGCTCTGTGTAGCAGAAACTCTCTCCTAGCCTTCTTGACTGATTTATTAACTTCTTCTGCAACAATAGTTGCTATAATGACATAATGATTGCTAATCCCCTTTTCTATAGTGACACTGTCGATACGATACGGTCTATTTGTAGCTACAAGGTCTAAGATTTCCACTGCGTATGGGCTGCCGAGCTAGCTGCTCAAGACAATTTTCAGAAAACGTGTTCAAAAGTATTTCGCGTGACTGTGTGTCTGTACTTCCCGCAATGAATCATAGACACGCAGTCTATACTCGGCATATTACAGTCGCCTCAAACCAGCGCTGCATGATCTGGCATCTGCTTTTCCTACCATTTATTTTTGCAGTCATTCCATTTAAGGTCACTCCTAGATATTTTGAGCTGCATACTGTTTCCAGCAGTTTTTCATCGGTAGTGTAGTTGTATAGTGTAGTTGTACAGTAACAGATTTACTTTCCTATGTATGCACAATATGTTACATGTAGCTATACTCAGGGACAACTGCCAGAGCCTGCACCATTCATCAATCTCTGCAGGTCATTCTGGAAATGATACTGCTCTTTGGCCTTGCTGCTTTCTTGTAGACAAGCGCATCTGTGAACAGCCTTAGACAACTTCTGACGCTTTCAACTATATCATTTATCTGCATTGTAAACAATAGTAGGCCTGTCACACTTGCTTGGTGCAGTCCGGAAATTACGTTTACACCTTTCGATATCGTTCCGTTAAGAGCGACGTGTTGAGATCCGTCTTCAAGGAAGTCTTGAATCTAGTCGTAAATCAGGCCTGGTGCTCGCTAAGATCGTATTTCCTTTCTTTTTTTTTCTAACTGACAGTGTGGGTCGATGTCAAATGACTTCCTGAAGACAAGGAAAATGGCATCAACCTGAGCACCGTTGTCACGTAATCTGTGCAGTACCCACACACAGATACAGAAGGCTTGTTTCACTGCTCGGAGTTCATAATAATGCTCAGCCACAACTAAACTAGACAATCACAGATAAATCCTCAAAAACATGTGAGTACGAGGGATCCACCTCGTTGGCATATGATTCCTCGTACGATGTCTTCTTAGTCTGTCTCACTCCGTCTCTTTACACACATACACACACACACACACACACACATAGAGAGAGAGAGAGAGAGAGAGAGAGAGAGAGGATGTGTTGTTAGCGTAACTGCACCACGCTGCTTTCTAGTTTGCCGACGTCAGTAAATACCCAAGGGGAGACTGCGTAAGGAGCGCGGTTTTCGTCAGTGGGAGTAGAGTAGGAACAAACACGGCCACGCAGACAGGCTGATGTCACGGCATGGGCGGTGCGCCCTTTCTGAGCCGGCTGGAAGGTGGGACTCTTTCGCAACTACTGGAGAGGTCGACAACTCTAGCGAGAAAATCCGCTTATGAGTCTCAGTTAGACTGTCACAGAGTTGGGTATAACTGAGAATACTTATTCGACTCTTTCTGATCGCAAGAAAGTATTTTTTTAAAATTAAGACGGCGGACTATACGTCGCCGCGTGGTGGGCATCATAATGGGATGATCTGGGTGAAGCATGTGCAAAAAAAGATTCCGGACTTACCCAAACTGCACCAAAAGTGATTTAGAGGATCTGCAGAAAACCTAAATCCAGATTCCCAGACGAGAATCCGAATTTCACTCGTCCCAACAACAGGTCCAGTAGTTTAACCACAGCGCCGCAGCATTCGCTGCTCAAGTAGGATATATGGCTGAGTGTTTAATGTAATAATTTCATGAAAGCGTTACCAAAAGTTATAGATCAGTATTAAAATGCAATTCAGATTCTTAGCTCAAATATTTTCAAAGCTTGCTGACCTATCAATCTTTCTCGCCCCCTCTTTCTCTCTCCCCCCCCCTCTATCTCTCTCCCTCTCTCTCTCACTCTCTCTCTCTCTCTCTCTCTCTCTCTCACACACACACACACACACACACACACACACACACAGAGAGAGAGAGAGAGAGAGAGAGACAATGTTAATTTTTATCTAGAACAATGGATAACATAGTGTCAGAAGAAAAATAGGGTCAGTCTACCAGTTCCGCCCAATGTTTTCGGGAGATTACCCGCTGTCGTCAGGCGAATGCCGGAACTAGAATTCCTCTCAGTTGGTTCTTCCTACGCCTCACTCCTGAGCTGCTAGATATTTGGCTGAAAAGAACAAAGCTCTATCACAGCCGCCAGGCTCTCATGGGCATACTGTGACATTCAGTAAGTCATCATGTTACCAACATTTAGTCATCCTAAACCTGGGTAAGAACTAAATACTTTCCCAGAATATACTGCTCTATAGTCAGTACGAGACACGTACATCAGTCGTCCATATCCGCTACGTAACGTGAAACGTACATTATTGCAGGGTCAGAAATTGAAGCTGAACGCTAGATCGTGTGGGAAGGACACAGTATTAAGCTTGGGCAAGAGCTTACAATCATATATTTCTAGTGACCAATAAAGTCATGGTCAGATGTAACCGAAAACTTTAAAGAAAACCGAAACTGACTAGCATACGTCTTCCCAGTCACATCTTCATCGCTGGAGGTAAGCTGGCAGCGTCGCTTGTACACAGGCGCGTGTGTTCGAAAATGGCTCTGAGCACTATGCGACTTAACGTCTGAGGTCATCAGTCGCCTAGAACTTAGAACCAATTAAACCTAACTAACCTAAGGACATCACACGCATCCATGCCCGAGGCAGGATTGGAACCTGGGACCGTAGCGGTCGCTCGGCTCCAGACTGTAGCGCCTAGAACCGCACGGTCACTACGGCCGGCGCGTGTGTTCGTTCACCACTAAAACTCAAAGCCACTGAAGTCTCTACACCGCTTCTGCCCCAACTGTTTTCAACGTCTCACTATCATACTTCATCATTTACTGCCCCACTTTTTTATTTTTATTCCAATTATTTCTAACTACTTACTATATTCAAATTTATCAGTAGTATACTTTGCCCAAGCCGCAACATGACTTTATTGATTATTTGTCTTGTAATCGCTTTCTTTGTTGGAGCTGTAAACCTCAACCGCTTTTTGCTGCCGTTAAATACTAAAATGCAGTTACTCATTATAAAATTCTATATCTATTTTAGTTAAGTTGCAACAGCACAGGGTTTTCATTTCGTAAGACTACAACCATGGCTAGGATGGACGTATAGGAAATAGATACAGTGACCTGAAATACGGCAGAGTTGCAGATAGTGAGTAAATAAGTAATAATCCTGATGGTAAAATAAAAATGCATGTGCTGAACGTCACGAGTCTCCTTGTAATAGAATAACTCAAAGGTTTTTCACAGGTGAATGTGACAATATTACGCAGAGGTGAAAAACGCCGTGGGATACCTCCTAATATGGTGTCGTACCTCCTTTCGCCCGGCGTAATGCACCATCTAGACATAGTGTGGACTCAACAAGTCGTTGGAAGTCCCATGCAGAAATAGTGATTCATGCTGCCTCTTCAGCCGTCCACATTTGTGCAAGTATTGCCGGTGCATGATTTTATGTACCGTAAACGTTCGATGAGATTCCTGTCGGGTGGACAAATCATTCGCTCGAAGTGCTCAAAATGGTCTTCAAACCAATCGCGAACAATTGTGAGCGGGTGACATGGCGCGTTGTCGTCCATAAAAAATTTCATCGTTGTGTGGGAACATGAAGTTCATGAATGATTGAAAATTGCCTCCACGTAGCCGAACATAACAGCTGCAGTCAATGATAGGCTCAGTTGGAGCAGAGAACACTATCCATTGCATGTAAATACTGCCAACACCATTGTGGAGCCACCACCAGCTTGCGCAGTGACTTGTTCACAATTTGGGTCCGTGGCTACGTGGTGCTCCGTCAAACTCGAACCCTACCATCAGCTCTTACCAACTGAAATCGGGACCCATATTACCAAGCCACGGTTTTGCAGTCGTCTAGGGTCCAACCGGTACGGTCACGAGTCCAGGAGAGAAGCTGCAGGCGATGTGCTGTTAGCATAGGCAATCGCGTCGGTATTCTGCTGCATAGCCCATTAACGCCATATTTCGTTGCACTGTCCTAACGGTTACGTTCGTCGTACGTCCCACATTGATGTGCGTGGTTATTTCAGCAGTGTTGTTTGTCTGTTGACACAGACAACTGTACGAAAACGCAGCTGTCTTCGTTCGTTAAGTATAGACAATCGGCCACTGTGTAGTCCGTGATGGGAAGTAATGCCTGAAATTTAGTATTCTCGACACACTTGACGCTGTCCGTCTCCGAATATTGAATGCCCTAACGATTTCCGAAATCCCCAAATTATTTAGATCAATTCAACCATGAGGCCTAAAAATGTGATAGTTTCAGCTTCAAGAATCACACCCCTAAGCAAGAACAACTGGAGTCAACTCTACACGAAAAGATTCGTGGACTAAAAAGTTTATTGTAATCTTATTGCTGTCAAATCTTCAGAAAAGACTTCTCACATTGTAGACAATAGGTGCAATTGGGATAGAGGGGGGAAGATTACAATGTGGAACCAGGAAATCAATTCCGAAAATCATGTCGTACCTACCGCTAACCATGAGAAGAATTTCTACATCCAGTTGGAAGTTAACCTTCCCAATTCGGAAATTCAGCACTCCAGCACCGAGCTAATTTGTACGTACTCCACCTACTCCACTTAATATATGAAGATGGTATCTGTTCTTTCGGACGTTCAAAAATGACTCTGAGCACTATGGGACTTAACCGCTGTGGTCGTGAGTCCCCTTGAACTTAGAACTACTTAAACCTAACTAACCTAAGGACATCACAAACACCCATGCCCGAGGCAGGATTCGAACCTGCGACCGCAGCGATAGCGCGGTTCCAGACTGTAGCGCCTAGAACCGTTCGGCCACTCCGGCCGGCTCTTTCGGACGTGTCCGAAAGTACAGATACCATCTTCATACAGATAAGGCTTACCGACCAATGCTATTCTTCAGTGCGGATGCACTCACATTGCTCGAATTTTATAATATCTTCATATAGACAAGGCTTACCCACCAATGCTCTTCTTCAGTGCGGATGCACTCACATTGCCCGAATTTTGTAATATCTTCATATAGACAAGGCTTACCTACCAATGCTCTTCTTCAGTGCGGATGCACTCACATTTCCCGATCTCTTACAGGAATCGGTAGATTGACCACCGCTACAAATGTAGTGTGTAGACAGGAAGTTGGTAGTGTGGGTTTAACGGGGAGCGTGCCAGAGATAAGTACCTGCAGTCCCTGCAGCAGCGAACGGGACTGTTACGGGACTTGGTAGATTAATCCGCCACGAGTAATGAGTGTGGTGGGCAAACATCTATTAGGCGCACTACGAATGTAATGGTGTGGACATGTTGGGAATGTTGGTCTCACGGGGAGCGTGCAAGGGATAAGTCCCTGCAGGCGCACTACCCTCTGTGCCCTCGATGACTCAGATGGGTAGAGCGTCTGCCATGTAAGCAGGAGATCCTGGGTTCGAGTCCCGGTCGGGGTACACATTTTCAACATGTCCCCAATGATGTATATCAACGCCTGTTTGCAGCTACGGTGTCGATTTAACTATCATTCCACTGTCCTCTCTGTCCTCGACAGCACAGCATATTCGGTCAGAGGGTTAGCTGCCCACTGTAATAAAATACTAAGTGAACGGATCAACAAAGAACCTAAACGGGTGTCATCGTACGTCCACCCCGAAAAATTCAACGAACAATACACAACAAAATGAGATTTTAAAAAAGTCGAATAGAGCGTCTGCCGTGTGAGCAGGAGATCCCAGGTTCGAGACCCAGTCGGGGCACACATTTTCAATTGTCCCCATTGATATTTATCAACGCCTGTAAGCAGCTAAAGGCCTGGATTTCATTGTAATTTCATACTCTACTTAATGTCCAGAGTGGTGCAGTTAATCTATTCACCCCCGAAACTCGCTTACTTGCAACCGATGCCTGAGAACCGGTACATTTTACATAATTTATCCCCCTCATAGCCAGTCAGAAAAAGGTATACCACTGCTTTCTTATATGCACTAACTCTTACCGGAAGCTGGCCGAGTGGTTCTAGGCGCTTCAGTCTGGAACCGAGCGACCGCTACGGTCACAGGTTCGAATCCTACCTCGGGCATGGATGTGTGTGAAGTTAGGTTTAAGTAGTTCTAAGTCTAGGGGACTGATGACTCCAGATGTTAAGTCCCACAGTGCTTAGAGCCATTTGAACCATCTTACCGGAAACATGGCACAGTGATCACCCCGTCCTCTGCGCATTTTAACTGCTGCCCATAAGATCTACCTGTGATTGAAACTTCCTTCGTTTCTGATTTCTGTTTCGGCATTGCTGACCCGAGTAATCAGTTTCATACAATATCTGCAAAATTGCTATCTGCAGTCTCCTTGTATATGAGCCTTTCGTCCGCATTGAAAGCAATTTATGTTCGTCCTAAACACTGTTCGACGCGTACGAGACTTAGCCTATGAATCAATTTCTCGAATTATAATGCGATTTTCATTGCTTCACTCAAATGTTTAGGAAATTCCAAACTGACCTTTCCTGACAGTTCCGCTCAAAAATGCGTTAAGAGCCCTGTGCTCTGCTTCCTGCAAAATTACCGAGTTGGCCCTAACATCATCCGTGAGCTCACGGGTAGCTGCACAAATTTTTCGAATATGGTCGGCGAAATTTTCAATTGATTCAGCCTGCTCACGAAAAACCCTAGTAAGATGTTGTCGACAATATCTTGTTATGTTCTTCTTTCGATATCTCTCTATTAACCCTCCCTGAAAGTCCTCCAACGTTTTAGCCTTCCTCAGATCCTCATTATACATAACATGTGCTCTAGTATCTCCCATTACCTTCAATCCAGCAACACGTAATGAATCCTCCTTACTCCATCCCTCTAAATTGGCTTCTGTAGCCAAATTGTCAAAAAAGATAAAAACATCTTTCCCCTGTTTCCCTGTTAACGAGGTACCCAATTACACAGCAGTGCCATCCAGGGTGGGTGGGTTGGGATGTGAGCGCTCCATCTCCGCCGATTTGAGCTTATTTAGCTCTGTCTTTAATTTATATAACTGATCTCTAAGTTGCTCAATAACACTAGCAACTGAAAGTTGCTTCGCCATGACAATAATTTAATCAAAATGAAAGTATACCTAAAGATACAAAAAAAATTATCCAGGCAAAAGACAGGAAAAGGGACAACCCGACAGGCTCGAAACCAAATTAATTGAAATCGGCACTTAATTCATTGCATTGTGGCACATCATCACTGCAGGTGCTCCATACTACTCTCTCCTATCTCCACGAGATCCGTCCTCCACAATGTCTAAGCAGTCTTCCTGACATCACTGTAAACGAGCCATGTTAACAGGCACGGGATTCCATTGCCCGTCGCCGGATTCGAATGTGGGTTCTCTGCTGGGCGAGAGGAAGAGAATGGTGAGAGTATGTCCACAGATGGCTCCTGATGACAGAATAACAACATTTACTAATCAACTGCAATACATAGGTTTTGGGCCGTCTGGACGAGGTTTGCCTCCACTCGTAACATTCTCGGCGGCGACTCAGGTGGCCAGCATACGCTCACACGCACGCCTGCTGCAACTGTAGCTGGGCTGGCGTAACTGTAATCCGCTGTCTCAGCAGCAGCGCTACGGCCTTGTTGTGTCGTACTGGGGCGGCTGGAACCACACGCGTCGGGCCTCTTTTGTGATCGTGTCTGGCTGGCGTGGTGGCACTAGGAGTGGGACAAATTGTAAATTTGTGGTAAGATCTTATGGGGTCAAACTGCTGAGGTCATCGGTCACTAAGCTTACACACTACTTAATCTAACTTAAACTAACTTACGTTATGGATAACACACTCCCGCATGCCAGAGGGAGAACTCGAACCTGCGACGGAGGGTGACGCGTGGACCGTGACAAGACGCCCTAGGCCGCGCGGCTACCCAGCGCGGCTGAGTGGGACAGGTCAGTGCCCTGTCTCAGCGACCATCCCCAGTTGCGGTTGTATGGCAGTGGACCAGGGTCCCCCACTGAGGTCCGGTCAAAGTGTTCCGGGAGGCAGTGCCCCAGCAGAATGGTGACAGTTCGTTTCCACATCACACCCCTGGCGATGAGCCCCATGAGAGGTGGCTGCCTCTTGATGGCGTCCGACGATAATTACAGTGCTGGAGTCACTCTGGCACCTCCTAGGCCACGACCTACGTTACCATGGTGAAGCAGAGCCTGTGTCACTCCGCACCGCCATCAGTTTGAAACCGTTACTGCCTACACAGACATCGGAGTGACGCAAGCTCTGCCTCACTCCGACGGCATGACGGACAATGATGACGCTCTTACTGCCGGTCCTTAAGTATGGCTTTCTGCTTCTTCCCCATTAGGTTTGTGCTAGGCTTGGATAATTGATTCAATTACCACCCTCAACGTTGATACCCTGGCGTGCAGCGAGCTGCTTCTTATCTACATCTACACCTATGTGATTACTCTGCTATTCACAATAAAGTGCCTGGCAGAGGGTTCAGTGAACCACCTTCATGCTGTCTCTCTACCGTTCCACTCTCGAACGGCACGCGTGAAAAACGAGCACTTACATTTTTCCGTGCGAGCCCTGATTTCCGTTATTTTATCGTGATGATCATTTCTCCTTATGTAGGTGGGTGCCAACAGAATGTTTTCGCAATCGGAGGAGAAAACTGATGATTGAAATTTCACGAGAAGATCCCGTCGCAACGAAAAACGCCTTTGTTTTAATTACCGTCACTACAATTCACGTATCATATTTGTGACACTATCTCCTCTATTTCTCGAAAATACAAAACGAAGTGCCCTTCTTTGTACTTTTTCGATGTCATCCGCCAGTCCCACCTGATGCGGATCCCACACCACACAGCAATACTCCAGAATAGTGCGGACAAGCGTGGTGTAAGCAGTCTCTTTAGTAGACCTGTTGCACTTTCTAATTGTTCTGCCAATGAATCGCAGTCTTTGGTTTGCTCTACCCACAATATTATCTATGTGATCGTTCCAATTTAGGTTATTTGTAATTGTAATCCCTAAGTATTTAGTTGAATTTTCAGCCCTCAGATTTGTGTGACTTATCGCGTAATAGAAATTTAGCTGATTCCTTTTAGTACTCATGTGAATAACTTTATACTTTTCTTTATTCGGGGTCAATTGCCACTTTTCGCACTATACAGATATCTTATCTAAATCATTTTGCAAGTCGTTTTGATCATCTGATGACTTAACAAGACGGTAAAAGACAGCATCATCTGCAAACAATCTAAGACGGCTATTCAGAGTGTCTCCTATGTCGTTAGTATAGATCAGGAACAATAGAGGGCTGGTGACACAGTGTTTTCCTTCGTGTTGCTTTAACTCGGCGCTCCGGCGAGCCACTTGGTTCACGATATCATACCAATGAACTGCGCAACATCATGTAACAGACATAAGACTTCTGAGTCTCCCAACATTCCTTCACATTTTAACTTACTTCATTACAATAAAACTTCTACCTTTAAGTAACTTAATGACTTTAATCGTTATACCCTCTGCAGTATAAACCATCTTTATTCAATGTTTTGGAACATGAAGGATATCGGTACGATGATGCAAGACTTCCCAGACACCTGTGGGAGCTCTCAAGATCTATGCCAAACAGCCGTCATTAACCTAGAATTATCCACGCTTAGTACAGCTATACAAGGTTTTCAGTGTCGGAGGAAACTTATACATTTTTGTGGAACGGAAAAGCCACTGTCAGACAACACGGCACTGGCTTTGCTGCTCGCAGCGATCTACTATATACCACTACATACCGAGACCTCACTCCTACCGCCGAATTCTCTTTTGTCAACTAACAACGGACCAATAACACTGGTAGATATATACGCATCAACACTGACCTCTACTGCGGGCTCAAAGGATTAGTTTTACGGATATCTGAGTGAAGTTGTGCAGGGAGAACACCCTGCGCACCGTCTGTGCATTCCAGGCGACTTCAATGCAGTTATCGGACGTAATTCTGTTGCTTGGCCAGACTGCCTAGGCAAACATTGAATGGGCAAGATAAATGAAAATATTTACAGCTGTTTGTATTTTGTACGAAGTGACAACTGTGCATCAGTAAGACGCGGCCCTACTTTAAGGTTAGGACGAAAGACAATGTTCCTGGGAGTATCGTCACTCCAAACACTGTAAGGTGGCTATAATTTCGCACCTTCCAAGCACTCAACAACATACTGGCCATTAAAATTGCTACACGAAAAAGAAATACAGATGACAAAACGGGTATGCATTGGACAAATATATTATACTACAACTGACATGTGATTACATTTTCACGTACTTTGGGTGCATAGATCCTGAGAAATCAGTACCCACAACAACCACTTCTGGCCGTAATAACGGCCTTGATACGTTCTGGGCATTGGGTCAAACAGAGCTTGGATGGCGTATACAGATACAGATGCCCATGCAGCTTCAACACGATACCACAGTTCATCAAGAGAAGTGACTGGCGTATTGTGACGAGCCAGTTGCCCGACCACCATTGACCAGACGTTTTCAGTTGGTGAAAGATCTGGAGAATGTGCTGGCCAGGGCAGCAGTCGAACATTTTCTGTATCCAGAAAGGCCCGTACAGGACCTGCAACATGCGGTCGTGCATTAGCCTGCTGAAATGTACGGTTTCGCAGGGATCGAATGAAGGGCAGAGCCACGGGTCGTAACACATCTGAAATCTAACGTCCACTGTTCAAAGTGCCGTCAATGCGAACAAGAGGTGACCGAGCCGTGTAACCAATAGCACCCTATACCATCACGACGGGTGATACGCCAGTATGGCGATGACGAATACACGATTCCAATGTGCGTCCACCGCGTTGTCGCCAAACACGGATGCGACCATCATGATGCTGTAAACAGAACCTGGATTCACCCGAAAAAATGACGTTTTGCCATTCGTGCACCCAGGTTCGTCGTTGAGTACACCATCGCAGGCGCTCCTGTCTGTGATGCAGCGTCAAGGGTAACCGCAGCCATGGTCTCCTTGCTGATAGTCCATGCTGCTGCAAACGTCGTTGAACTGTTCGTGCAGATGGTTGTTGTCTTGCAAACGTCCCCATATGTTGACTCAGGGATCGAGACGTGGCTGCACAATCTGTTACAGTCATGTGGATAAGATGCCTGTCATCTCGACTGATAGTGATACGAGGCTGTTGCGATCCAGCGCGGCGTTCCGTATTACCCTCCTGAACCCAGCGATTCCATACTCTGCTAACAGTCATTGGATCTCGACCAACGCGAGCAGCAGTGTCGCGATACGATAAACCGCAATCGCGATAGGTTACAATCCGAACTTTATCCAAGTCTGAAACGTGATGGTACGCATTTCTCCTCCTTAGACGACACATCACAACAACGTTTCAGCAGGCAACGCCGGTCAGCTGCTGTTTGTGTTTGAGAAATCGGTTGCAAACTTTCCTCATGCCAGCACGTTGTAGGTGTCGCTATCGGCGCCAACGATGTATGAATGCTCTGAAAAGCTAATCATTTGCATATCACAGCATCTTCTTCCTGTGGGTTAAATTTCGCGTCTGTAGCACGTCATCTTCGTGGTGTAGCAATTTTAATGGCCAGTAGTGTACAACCGCAATTAGGTATCATTTGATTGGTTGTACATTGTATATATGATTATTTAAAGAAGATTAACATTGTCACGTACACTTTGTAAATAGCTGTTAACGCTTATTGCATGAAAAGAGACGGAGTGTCTTTATTATCAAAACGGCGTGATGAATGATTGCCTACACTAGTAGAGGTTGGAACGCCAGTGGAAATGAAACAGCAGGCGTAACTCAAGTCCTGGGTGGAAAAGCCCGCACAGGTGTGTTGGTCCTGTTTCACACAGGAAGTCGCCAAGACGGTCGGTCTGGGCACCTGAGCGCGGAAGCACATTACAGCGACGGCCGGCCGGTGTTGTAGCGGGGCCGGAAGGATAACCGGAAAATACTTAAGAAACTCTGAAAATCTTGTACGCAGCAGAGAGGAACGAGGAAGCGTTACCTCGGAAATCGCAGGCTGGGTTATTTCCGAGGATTTTTAATCTGTTAAGCTTACCATTGTATGGGTATAGGTATTTCCTCGCAAACTTTTCGCGCTGCACGACAAAAGACTAAAATATGGTTGGTCGGCGTTCGGAATAATCTGTACAAAGGGAGAATATTCCGTGGTTTCAAGAATATGATTCGCCTTCTGAGTTACGAGGGATGGGAGCCGAGCTTTGCTGGGAAGCCAGCTGTGGAGAGGAGAGAGCTTCCGTTTTGAGCGCCCATGTTGGACGTTCGCTCAGTATCAGTTTTTTTTTGGTACAGACGGACTTGCTGTCTTTGCTCTCAGGAGACTTTATAGCTAGAACGGTTAGGCACTGTACTGTTGAGAACTTATAGTATTCTGGACTTCGCCTCCTGGTTGGGAATCGTCGTTGGGTATGCAGCGTTCGGTGATTGAGAACACTTCTTCTGCTTATACTCACGTTGAGACGTTGTCTGAACTCCGTCCTTGTGGCTGGAAGTTCGCGTTTCTCGTCTGTGGAACACAGAGAGGAGAAGACAGTATTAGATTATACTAGTCAGAGGACCGTCTTGTGCCATCCTATTTGTTTGAATGAGGGTTATTTTTATATTTTGTGGCTGGAGTTCTTCCGTCGTCGCAGACGTGTACGATAACCATCACTCCGACACACCGAACGCAGTACATGCGGTGATATTGCTAATTGCTCCGGCTTAATAGGCGTATAAAGCTAAACAGCTGTGATCACGTACATTTTATTTCCATTGAGGTTGCACACCACTGTAGATCGTCTTTGAAAGTAGCGTCTTCCAGTGTTTGGCACGTAGACGATGTCAGTCGTCCCGCGTTATTTACATTAGATCGCTTGGCCGTAAAAGGGGCAGATTTGGGGAATTGATCAATCGTATTATGAAGTTCATTTGTATCTCTTTATGTCAATTGGACGTTGATATATAAACATTTGTAATATGAAGAGGATTTAATCTACAATAAATGTATAAGCGGAAACAGCTTTTATCATTTGGTAGTTACTAGTTCCCTTAATCATTCATTGATGTTTATGTTGTAATTTATACGTTAAAGTTCAAGAAGGAGGAGATAATTACCATTAAGAGATCCTAAGATCTGTTTCAGGGGGTAGCCAAACAGGGCCAAATCTTCATTTTCGCGTTCAGTATTTTCGTTACGCACATTCATTTTACACACGCCAGGAGTAGCATCTTGGAACACTAGCATCAATTAGATCACATTTTAACTAAGAGGAAAGATCTCCGCCACTTTCTCCACACGCGCTTCTTCCACAGTGCCGATTGTAACACTGATCATGTACTAGCAATGACAAAAGTGCACTTCGCTCCTAAAAAGATTCAATCTGCTAAAATAGCTAGTAGATCTGAGATGAATTTATTCAAAACTAAGGATCCGATAATAGGGGAAATATTTGGTGACGGAGTCCGGAAAGAATTAGGCTCCTGGGACGCATTGGTGAAGAGTGCCTTAACATCACGCAGACAGTTGGCAGAGATGCATGCTATGTGCGGACGATTGGTCTGTTGGAAAATGGCACCACGATACTGGGGGATGATAAGTAATACATGAAGACACGGGATGTCCGTGGCGTTCTGTCATGACATCAGATTTTCCTCAGTCATTGTCAGCCGTTACTTGAAGTCATACCAGATGGCACTGCACATCATGATGCTAGGAGTGACACCGCTGTTCCCCTCCAGATCTGGGACTTCTTCCATGGTCGCCACGAGGCCACTCATCAGAAGTCCATGCTTCCTGGTCAAGGGTTCACTCCAGACATCGTTTGCGTTTTGGTGATGATGATGATGATGATGATATTTGGTTTGTGGGGCGCTCAACTGCGTGGTTATCAGCGCCCGTACAATTACCCAGTCTTTGCTCAGTCCAATTTCGCCACTTTCCTGGATGATGATGAAATGATGAGGACAACACAAACACCCAGTCATCTCGAGGCAGGTGAAAATCCCTGACCCCGCCGGGAATCGAACCCGGGACCCCGTGCTCGGGAAGCGAGAACGCTACCGCGAGACCACGAGCGGCGGACAGCATTTTGGTGGTAACGGCAACGTACACGTGAGATGGTAATTCCATAGTACGACTGCAGATAATCCTCAACCAGTGGTGCAGGATGACACATAACGCTGTAATGAGTCCACTACTTATTGGCAGATGTCAGCCGCAGATGTGAAGAGATTGCGATTAGCTTTGTGGACAGATCTCGGCTTATGGTGGTCAGACGTGGTCGACTGTAATGTTGAGAAAGGGTATGTTCCCTCTCACGCTCCAACACAGTCTGACATTGGGCCAGTGTCGCATTCGAATGCCCTCCAAATCTGGATGTTGCACAAATCGACCAGCTGTGGAAATGGGTACCCACAATGAGGCCCCTTTAAAACGGTGCCAGGTGCTGCTAACGGTGTCCCACCTGAGTACACGGCATCTCCGTGTTCTTCACAGCGATCCCTCAACGTCCCACGCTGTATACGTCCTACCAGGCCTGTATCAACAGTAAACTCTCTAGTGGCTTTCTACTTTTCATAAATAACGGCAGCTACAACAATTTACATATCCGCCAATATCTGGTACCAAGTTACATTAACATCTTATTGCGTCTTCTGGGTGCTTCACTTTCTTGGTCAGGCAGCGCATTTTCAGGGATAGATTCCACCAATCTGCTGTATGCTCCAAGGAGACCGAACTGTTCTACAGACATCGCCTTGTTAGCTCCGAAGTAACCGAAGAGTGCAAATCATCCCTGGAATCATCGTCTTTATGCTCTGCCTGGGATACCATACTATTTGGGAGCTACTGAAGTGTTCCTCCACATAAGTGTTTTCTTCGTGTTTCAGAGATTCTCACTCGTAATTCTTACAGGTCGTTGTTCTTATGGACATCTTTATATTAAGAAGATATTTACTCTGCCTTACGCCCGCATCTCGTGGTCGTGCGGTAGCGTTCTCGCTTCCCACG
This sequence comes from Schistocerca cancellata, assembly GCF_023864275.1. Classification (NCBI taxonomy): domain Eukaryota; kingdom Metazoa; phylum Arthropoda; class Insecta; order Orthoptera; family Acrididae; genus Schistocerca; species Schistocerca cancellata. The sequence goes on along the minus strand of NC_064626.1, from coordinate 385,644,153 downwards.
CCCGGGTTCCCGGGTTCGATTCCCGGCGGGGTCAGGGATTTTCTCTGCCTCGTGATGGCTGGGTGTTGTGTGCTGTCCTTAGGTTAGTTAGGTTTAAGTAGTTCTAAGTTCTAGGGGACTTATGACCACAGCAGTTGAGTCCCATAGTGCTCAGAGCCATACTCTGCCTTACCTGGTTTATGACATCGTAAAATTCAGATTGGTTTTCTGGGTGGAGAACGTTCGCTCATACAAGATCATGCCCCAGAGTGTCCAATTACTGCGATGGTACGACTTTGGCACAGAGTGGGCGCAAATGTCATGAGATGCTGTTACCCTGTAGCCTGAAATATCATACCACTACCTTTTGTTAATTCCGCAGTCAAAGTGCTGCTGAGTGGTAGTATTATCTGCACATCAAACGCAATCTTGGCCCTTCTACAGAGAGGATAGTGCTCTCTGATGAGCAGACATTATTTCAAGAAAACAATGTACCATGACGCACAGACAAAGATATTTAATTAGCTTTTGATTTAGTTAGTTAAATGTTCCATTGATAATTTTAACGATTCTTTTAACGAAATGATATGGAACCCGTCAGTTAACAAGATTTATTTATTTATTTATTTATTTATTTTTTACAGTCTGACTTCGTCCGTTGAACAGAAGGAGTTGCCCAGCGGAAACCATTTTAGCTTAGATTTAAAACCTGCTTTGCTATCAGTTGGACATTTTATTTCATTACGTAAATAATCAAAAATTTTTGTTGTCGCATACTGAACTCCTTTCTGAGCCACTGACAGCCTTAATATTGGGTAAAAGGTCAATTTTTCTTCTAATAGTTTAGATATGGCATCACTGTTCTTCTCAAATTGTGGTGGATTACTTATGGCGTATGTCATTAGCGAATACCCGTATTGTGATGGTGCAGTTAAAATGCCTAACTCCTTGAAGATGTATCTACATGACAATCGTGAGTGAACACCGGATATTATTCTTACTGCTTGATTTTGTGCAATCAGTACTTTCTTTCTGAGTGGCACGTTACCCCAGAAAATTACTCCATAGAACATTACTGAGTGCAAACACGCAAAAGATGCCAGGAGCTTGATTCGTTTGTTTCCGAGTCTAGTAACTGTAGAACGAAAGTATCTGAGCTTAATTGTTTGAGTGGCTCGGAAATAGGCTTCTTCCAGTTCAGCTCTCACCATTATTACATCGAAGAACTTGGAGCTTTTTACCCTATTTATTTACTCCTATTCATGATCTACATCAGAGTTGGCAAGACTCTATGTGTGGTACAGAAATGAATATAGTGTGTTTACTCAAAATTTAGGGAGAGTCAGTTTTCATATAATCACTTAAAATTCTTTGTAGAACTTCACTAACAATCTTTACCATTGCTTTCTGTCTAATGGGATATATTATAATACTGCTACTGTCTCCAAAAAGTACCAATTCTCATGAATGAATGGAATTGTTAAGTGGAACATCATTCACAGATATAATGAAAAGGTGTTGACCCAACATTGAACCTTGCGGGCTCTTTTTGGGACTTCTTCCCACTCACTAAAATTTTCTCTCCTTTCAAGATTATAAATGTTATTCAGCACAGTTTTTTCATTCAGTTTGTTACATATGATTCGAACCAGTTGAGCATAAAGCTATCAGTTTCATGAACATTGAATATTTCTTAGAGTGTATCGTGATCTACAGATACATAATCAAAGGCCTTGATACAATCACAAAACAGGTACCGTCTGGTTACATTTTATTATTTAAGCTTCTAATATTCGGTGAGTGATTGTATAAACAGCATTTTCAGTCGAGCAACCCTTCTGGTATCCAAACTGGGATATGCTAAATAAATAGTTTCTACTTTAATGTGAGAATACTTTTGAGTACATTACTTTTGTGAATTTTTTGGAAAAATAAGTTCATAATAGAAGTTGATGATGATTATTCAGGATTTTCTTGTTCCTTTTCTTATAACTGGGTTTCGGAATTGCATATTTTAATCTTGTCACTTTTCTTACAATGATGTTTCAGAATTGCATATTTTTGTCTATCTGAAAAAATTCTCTGTGCCAATGATGCATTACATATATCACTAAGGACATTACGTATTAAGTTAGAAGGAGTTCTCAGTTGTCTGTTTCAAACTGTATTTCAGAAGTTTTATAGTTTTATTAATTTCAGTCAAAGCTGTTGGTTCTACTTCTAGTTGCTTAAAGTTTTATAAAATAATATTTTTATATATTCTCTTGCTTGTTCAACTCAACAATTTAATTCCATTTTCGTTGCTACATTTATAAAATGATTCTTAAAAATACTCGCTACTTATGAACTATTAGTTGCAATGTTTTCATTTAGTTTATTCTTCAAACTTTATGTTACACCATAACTTTGTGCTATATTGCTCCTTTCACAAGTGATGTACTTAACAATATAACCATTTAAGTATATCTCAGAAGTAAAAACAAGATTTTTCAATGTACTCGTACTTTCCTTCTGCTCTCCTGGCTAGGTCATGGAGCTGCATTGCTCATTTGCTAATACATGGTGTTATATAGTGGATGTAATCATTCAGTTACAAATCAATGTTATTCCAAGGCTGTGTATATATGTACGTTGAAAAGATATTTTTAATACATTTGTGCGTTTTCAATTACTGTGAGGTGATGACCACAATGTAAAAGGGTACTGTCAGTGATATATAAAAATGTGGTTTTAATACTGATTATGTGCTGTTCTATCATTACTATGTGATGAGTCACTGTATTGTAATGGATGTCGAAATTATTGTAAAAATATTTGCCAAAAAAATTGTAAACTTTAGGATTTATAGTACAACATTGCAATTAAATAACACTATAATCAGTTATTTAACATTCAGAATCAATAACTGATTCGTAATCCACAGGAAGAAGAAACAAAGACAAATAGTGGTACATCAACTTCATAGATCCAAGTAGATTAATGTCGTCTCTAGAAAACAAAATCTGCAGACATTTGTATCATATAAGAAAGTAATGATTTACAGAACAATGCTTAGCAACTAACAATGTAATTCGTGCATTTGGCGTACAGGACAGAGTATGTAATATTTTATTATTATTATTATTATAAGATTATATTGTAAATATTATTTGCCTATTTTCCTCACATGCCAAGGGTTGGATTAGAGCTGATGTACGTTGTTCTTCATTTCATAATCTCAACTTGATATATTCTGTGGAAAGTTACAGTGACGTTAAAATTTATGTATAGTATACTGGGAATTTAAATGTGTACTGGAACTCTGAGGTCTGCTCAGCTCGTTCCGCATGTAATTAATTACTCAGGGTAGCCACCGAACTAAGTTGGGAAAATTAAATTATAAAAAAGAATTAATCACTGATCTGATCCACATGAACTTTATATCCTTAATTGCTTTCATCAGCTGATCAGTTAAACCCAATTTATTCATGAAACATATCCTTTTCGAGTGGAAGATAATCAGAGGTTAAGCCTCGACACAAAACATTTAATTCTCAGTGAGAAATATGAAAAAGTTAGGCCTACAAGAACTATTGCGCTTAGGAAAGCGCCAGGTTGAATGTACTATACTTAGTCTTACAAGAAAGGGGTTGCTTGAGAAATAGTCATCAACTTTTAACGTTTTATTTATATAGATAGAAACAGTTTCAAAGTCTGTATTATAGTTTGTGCAACCGGAAATTTCCGTTGCCAGTTTTTACGTGCTGATATCATTTCAACGAATAGTATGTTGGATATTGAGGCAGTTCATGAGTACAATTTATACTAAATGAGGGAATGATAGGGTAAATTCACACACAGATCAGTTCACACTGAAAGACTACGACTGAAGGCAGTCAGCCCGGCGCCACATAACTTCAGATCATACTGTTGAAGTATTTCAACGCATTAAGGCTGCAGTAAAAATGATGTGGCACCGAGCATTCACAAACACAAAAGAAAAATGGATGCAAGACTAATAAAATGGAACACTCTCAGATTCTCCGAAGATTTATGAGATGAACTGATAAATACGTGCCACGATAAGCGAAATCCAAGTGAATTGCATATGAAATCGCGGGCCGGAGTGGCCGAGCGATTCTAGGCGCTACAGTCTGGAACTGCGCGACCGCTACGGTCGCAGGTTCGAATTCTGTCTCGGGTATGGATGTGTGTGATGTCCTTAGGTTAGTTAGGTTTAAGTAGTTCTAAGTTCTAGGGGACTGATGACCACAGATGTTAAGTCCCATAGTGCTCAGAGTCATTTGAAACATTTTTTGCAAAAGAAATCACCAAACGATAAACGCGAGGATCTGAGGGCTTAACGTTCTCATACATTTATGTGACCTATATGAACAAACAAGTACTGGAAAAACAAAATTTAACACACTCTAATCTCACAAACACATCTTAAGTACACAATCAGAACTACTAGTAAGTCATTATGAAGCGCATAGCCAATGCATCTGAAGCCAACACCTACCACACTCTATGCACCTACTAGTTCTGTTGACGCCTTAAAGAACGTAAGATGAGATAAACATAAAGAAACTGTGGCCCCCTTCCCCTCCCTCTCCAATCCAGAACCCAATTCTGGATCTGCGCCTCCTTACAAGTGGATTTCTGATAGCATACAATAAAGAAAAAGATTTCATAACGATTTATAGAAATTTGAGTGTCAAATAGTCTTTCCTGAAAAAAATTGTCTAGGGTATAGCGCTATATAAAAGTGAAACGTGGACGATAAACATTAGAACCAACAGATGAAAAGAAGCTTTTGAAATTGGAAACAAAAGATCTTTACGGTACAATTTGACAAAAAAAGGTTGACAGGCACATTTTGTGACATCTGGAAATAATTAATTTGGTAATGGGGAGAAGTGTGGCAAAATGAGAGGTACAGATTCTACTAAAAGGTTACCACCAGTCACAACTTTGCTAAAAATGTAGCTTTGACACAACATTCCACAGTCAGAGATTTTTATAAATATTTGATATCCGTTTAATAGCTTCAGCTGTGACTTCCAGTACGTCACTCAATTTCCCAGAATATCTTCTCTTGGAGAACTGTTAGGCAATGCAGACTGCTCCACGGTCTGCACGTATAATGACGTTACCCCATCTGTGTAGGGTAGCCCTGTTTTTGAGTGGCCTGTTCGGATCGTGTTTAGACGACATCTGATCTTCTTGCAGCTGGTGAAGTGGCGTCTTCTAGCTATTACGATGGAATCCTTTGCAAGATTTTCACCACCTCTGTTTCCATGTTTTCTGAAGCAGGAAAGTCTGGTACTGTAACAGGAGACCAGCTTCCCACGCAGGTCTACTAGACTCAGGCGGAAGCACGGAGCGTTGCACTGTACGGTGTGGATGGGAAGTACTATGGGAGTATACAAGGTGTATCACAACTAATAGCGTAAACTGACACAGGTAATAGAGGAACTAACATTCCACTTAACATAAGTCTGCAGACGAGTAGTTTGCGAGATGGTTGCGAATTTGTGCTTAAGAGCGGACACTGGCTGTACTATGAAATACAGTCATAGTTATGGCTGTTATACCATTTTCAGACACTTGAACAGAAGCACGTTTCATCTACACATGCGTTTATGCAAATTGCACAGCTTCAGAACTTAAAAAAATAAGTCATTTTGAGAAACGATGACTACTCAGAAGAAAAAAAAATACCTTAAAGCGGGGTGACTTTGAACGGCGAGGCGACTTTGAACAGCCATTTAGCGTCTTTTTAAAATAAGTGCTGCACTCTGGTGTGTAAATATGGAACTAAGGCCAGTGTCGTTAAATATTGGCAATAATCAATACTTTCAGATGATATGACAGTCGATATGAAATAGCATTGTACACCAACGCCAGAAAACAAAATAATTTTCTGGAAATGTAAGTTCCTCCACAACCGCAAAACCATTTGCTTATTATTAGAAGCATTTTTGAGTTTAGAATCTGAAACGAGTTTTTATGGGTAAAGTTGACACTTGAATGAACATTTACAGAAAGCATAAAGTGTAAAATTTATTCTTTGGTGACGTAAAAAAGTAAAATATGAAGGCTTGTCTTTCAGGGAGTGACTTTGAACAACACCTTCCCTATTCTTTGAGACATCAGCTCCATGGAAAACATGTCTTAGTGAAGTTTCCTTCAAAGAAAAGCGTAAAATAGTGTGGACATGTTATCACTGATCATGAAATTACACTTCTGAGGAAATGGCATTCCATGGTGGAATCAGATGAAGTTTTTTTGTGTGGCATAATGTTTCCAATGTATCATATTTTGAGAAAGATGACAGTTACAGGATTCTACCTGATTCTAAGGTAGGTAGAAGGGGAGGGCTTCATTTTGAGTTTAAATTTGATGTCTATGACATCAGGTACAGTGGACACTTTCGCGTCAACTTCCTTTCCTGTAGAGTGTTTGCAGATGTAATTCTTTAAAATGTAATAACTTTCTTTACATTTCTTTTATTGAAGTCATACAGACTGTTTTGAAAAGATCTGTTTTAAAATAATTTTCGTATTTCATAACTAGCTCAGCACCCATTTCCTTTATTAACAAAATCAAGCTGTAATCATATGAATAGTTTCAGGTGATTAAAGAAAACCCATAAAAATACTTACATTTTTCTACATAAATTAGTTTCAAAACTATATTTATATACAAAATATCATGCTGTTTCATATGATAGGGGTGTCATTTAACAGTAATTGACATGACTCCCACAGAATAGGCAAATGTTTCCATGTTCAAAGCGACCCCGAATCATGGGGTGAAATTGAACAGTGAAAAAAAGACTAGGCTTGGGGGATAAAAATGTATAATCTGCTTTACCATATTCAGCAACACCTCTTGCAACTTCCCAAAAAGTTTCATGTCAATATCTCTAGAAGTTTCTGTTTAATTTACAAAAATGAATTTAAAATGTTCAAAGTCACTCCGCTTTACGACAATCAATAAGGTTTTCCTCACACGATCGTGATAGTGAAATTGAGCTTAGAGGCATTGCTGTACGTTTGTCAAAGAGTCTAGTGGATTCGTAATTGAACCATGTGTAACGCTATAAGTAATCTCTCCTGACTACGTTCAGTGACTTACGTAGTACGAATTTCTGTAATCTTGTATTTAAGTACGGCGTAAGCCCTCTATTATCTCGTGGTCACGCAGGATACAACTGGAAGATAGATGACTACTGCGTCTGCAGCGACTTTGCCCTGTCGCAGATCTTTTTAAATCCAGTTTTAAAAAGCGCACCCCCGCGTGAGCTGGAGGGCGATTTTCGCTATAAATCAGGAGGGCGGCGTCGCCGTCTGTGTTGGTGGTGTCAGTGTCGGCGGGGGGCGTAGCGGGCCCGCCCGGCACTCGTGCGACCCCTGGGCCAGGTGTCGGCCGGCCGCGGCCATTTGTCAGCGCATTGTGCGGCTCCGTGCGGAAGTCGCGCCGCGCTGAATGGCCGTGGAAATTCTTCGCTCACGCCTTTGTCCGCCGCCCTCTTCCGACAGGGGGCGGCGTCGCGCGCAGCCCGCGCCCGTTAGCCGCACAAAGGCCGCGAAACAACAGGCCCAATTTCCTACTCGGACACGCTCCCGAGTGCAAACAGTTACGTAACACTTGGCTGCCAGGACAAACTACTCAAACTGGCGCCAATTAGTGATCTACTGGCCCGTATGCACGCTCTATTACGTTGTTGTTGTTGTTATTTTGGCCTTCAGTCTGGAGACAGGTTTGATGCATCTCTCTACGATAGTCCACCGTGTACGACTCACTTTGTCTCTCTATAACTACTGAAACCTATATTCGCCTAATCAATACATAAAGTGTATCATAATTAGTTGTGGAAACTGCCGCGAGTGAAAATGTACAATGAGAGAATTAAAAACCCTAAAAAAAAAAAACAACTGAGTCCACAAACGAACGCTATGTAAGGTAACTGTCAATGGTTGTGTACGAGCCACTACTGATTTCGAAATCTGCGTCTTAAACTGCACTTCCCATTTTGCTGTACTTTAGTTTCTTTGAATCACGAAATAGTATTTACAAATCTGTTCGCAAAGACTTTCAGTAATAGGTATCGACAACTGATGCAGACTCTTTGAGTTCCCTCTTTGTGGGACTGCTTTGGTATCATCTTTTCGCCTTGGGCGAGTTCCGCACGCTTCCAGCCATTCGGAGTAGTGCGCGGTCTCGTTGCGTCAGGCGGCCGAGGTACTTGGAATTCCATTTTTGCTCTGGACGCCGTGGCCAGGTTGTTGTGTAAGTAGCCTTTTTCTATGTTGGCAGAGCAAATTCTATCGAGCGGATGGAAGTGTACGGGTACGGAGACAACTTCATGAATACAAGTGAATCCAAGGACCCTGCATGTCAGCAGGGGGCTGTTCAAGCTGGTGGAGGCTTTGTAATGGTGTGGGTCGTGTGCAGTTGGAGTGATATGGGACCCATGGTAGGTATAGATACGACTCTGACAGGTGACTCCTACGAAACCATCCTGTCTGATCACCTGCATCCATTCATGTCCATTGTGCTTTCCGACGGACTTGGGCAGTTCCAGCAGGGCGATGGTACACCCCACACGTACAGAACTGCTACAGAATGGCTCCAGGAAAATTATTCTGAGCTTGAACACTTCCGCTGGCCACTAAACTCCCCAGACATGAACATTATTGAGCAAATCAGGGATGCTTTGCAACGTGCTGTTCAGAAGAGATCTTCACCCCACGCTACTCCTACGGATTTATGGACAGCCCTGCAGGATTCGTGGTGTCCGTTCCCTCCAGCACTACTTCAGACTTTAGTCGAATCCATGTCACTTCGTGTTGCGACACTTTTACATGCTACACGATATTAGGCGGGTGTACCAGTTTCTTTGGCCTTTCAGTGTTAATAGGAGTGGGTGAATGTGGATGAGTTTTTTCTTTGTTAGGTACTTACATACCATTAAAACATTAACTCCGGTGACTTTTAGATATGTGTTGCACAGCGCGAGTAACGTTTCAAGCAGTCTTTGGCATTACCAGTGGCCGCCACGTCTCTCCACCATGTTTTCAATGTAGCTCAAGGTTCAGCAAGTCACATATAATTTAAGCAGACCTCTACGTTGTGATGTGATCATCATCGTCGTCTTCAAGGTCTAGGCCTTTTAGCTTGTTGTGCCTCAGAACTGTTCACACTGTCTCCGGAGGAACTCTGATGTGTCTTTTCTTGCATTGGATTATATAGGCTACTGCTATGGTCTGCTGCTTCTCAGAATTGTTCACATCTTCTCCTTATTGGACGTCCAATGTTTCTCTTTCATATTAGGTTTTATAGTACTGTAGTCATAGTTATCCTGTTAGAGCTTTTCTTTCATATTAGACTATATAATACTGCAGCTATAGTTATCCTATTAGGTATACGCTAGAGATGTTTTTTCCAGTTCAGTCTGCATTTTTCAGTTATAGTTGTAATGGCTTCAACAATTAGTTCACACCTAATAGCGGCGTTTCTTTTATGGTTCAGAAAAAAATATCTCACTGTAAAGCAGAGGAACTTCATTTCCGATTATTAGCCTCGTCGTCAATTATCAGATGTTAGGGTACAACATTCGCTACCAGGCAGCAGGAAAGGCAAGGGTATTACTCTGTAAGTTTAATTAATGTTCGTTCCCGTACCTTTATACACTACTGGCCATTAAAATTGCTACACCACGAAGATGACGTGCTACACACGCGGAATTTAACCGACAGGAAGAAGACGCTGTGATATGTAAATGATTAGCTTTTCAGAGCATTCACACATGGTTGGCGCCGATGGCGACACCTACAACGTGCTGACATGAGGAAAGTTTGTAATCGATTTCTCATCCACAAACGTCAGTTGACCGGCGTGCACGATTGGCAAAACGTCATTTTTTCGGATGAATCCAGGTTCTGGTCGCATCCGTGTTTGGCAACATCGCGGTGAACGCACATTGGAAGCGTGTATTCGTCATCGCCATACTGGCGTATCACCCGGTGTGATGGTATGGGGTGCCACTGGTTACACCTCTTGTTCGCATTGACAGCACTTTGAACAGTGGACGTTACATTTCAGATGTGTTACGGCCCATGGCTCTACCCTTCATTCGATCCCTGTGAAAACCCTACATTTCAGCAGGATAATGCACGACCGCATGTTGCAGGTCCTGTACGGGCCTTTCTGGATACAGAAAATGTTCGACTGCTGCCCTGGCCAGCACATTCTCCAGATCTCTCCCCGACTGAAAACGTCTGGTCAATGGTGGCTGAGCAACTGGTTCGTCACAATGCGCCAGTCACTTCTCTTTATGAACTGTGGTATCGTGTTGAAGCTGCATGGGCAGCTGTACCTGTACACGCCATCTAAGCTCTGTTTGACTCAATGTCCAGGGGTATCAAGGCCGTTATTATGGCCAGAGGTGGTTGTTCTGGGTACTGATTTGACAGGATCTATGCACCCAAATCACGTGAAAATGTAATCACATGTTCTAGTATAATATATTTGTCTAATGAATACCCGTTTATCATATGCATTTTTTCTTGGCGTGGTAATTTTAATGGCCTGTAGTGTACGTCTACGTTTCCGCAAGGCACCATGGGTGTCTGGCGGAGGATACTTTACGTACCACCGTCAATTCCCCCGTTTCCCGTTCCAGTCGCGAATGGTTCGTTGGACGAATTATTGCCGGTAAGCCTTCGTGTAGGCTCGTATCTCTGATTTTAGTTTCATGGTTTTTTCGCGAAGCAGAATATTTCTTGGCTCTTCTAGGAACGTACGCTCACGAACCTTTGGCAGTAAATCAAACTATAATACAGAACGTCTGCCGTGCAGCGACTGTCACTGGTGTTGGTTGATCGTCTCCGTGTCGCTTCGCGCTTGCTAAATGAATCTGTGCGGAACGCGGTGCTATTGTAGAGAGCTTCTCTATGTTCTCGATCAACGATATCCGATACGGATACCATATTGACAAGCGATATTCAAATACTGGTCGAACAAGTGTTTTATTTGCTGCCTCCTTTGTTAACGGATTAAATGGTTCAAATGGTTCTCAGCACTATGGGACTTAGCTTCTGAGGTCATCAGTCCCCTAGAACTAAGAACTACTTAAACCTAACTAACCTAAGGACATCACACACATCCATGCCCGGGGCAGGATTCGAACCTGCGACCGTAGCGGTCGCGCGGGTCCAGACTGTAGCGCCTAGAACCGCTCGGCCACACCGGCCGGCTGTTGACGGATTACATTTATTGAGTATTCTTTCAATGAATCTCGGTCTGGTATCTGCCTTTTCTGCAATTAGTTTTATGTGATGGATCCACTTTAAATGCTAAGTTATTATAATCAGCCAATTATGAACGTCATCGTCAAATAAATATTGAAGTGGGTGTGAACTGTGGGCAACCTTGTCTAACTCCTTGATTAATATCAGCACTTTCTGTCCTATTCCTTACAGTAACTGCTTCCAGCGATTCTTCTGCAATTGCGTAATCGTACAACAGTGGATCTTTCCGCATATGTACACGCAATAGGTTATATTTGTTTATACTGAATGTCAATTGCTATTCCTAGTACGTAAGTCTTAATGGCGTTGCACGGTTACACAGAAATGTCTGAATCTAGCCAATTGTAGCTCTACATCATCTGACATGGGGAAGTTAAAGCTACACCCTAGATATTTAAACTCTTTTACTTGTTCAATTATTTGTCCGTCTATAGCAATTTTGGCTCATATGGGTTCCAATCCTTGAGATACCACCACTTTTCTTTTATATGTCGATATTCTCAGTACGTATTCAACACAGTTTGACCCACGTAATACAAACTGAACCTTCAGAGTCTCTTATTATAAGCTGACTATCAGTAAATATGAGGGTTAATTGTAATTATAATCAACCAATTACGAATGATATCATCAGTATAAATATTAAAAAAGGAATGGGGATGTTGGGCAGCCTTGTCTAACTCCTTGATCAATATCGGCAGATTCTGTCCTATTCCTTACAGAAAGGATCTTATCTTATTATTTTTGTATAACAACTGACTGCCGTAATCAGATGCGCTGAAACATCCATTTCCTTTAGTGATGTCCCCAGGCATTTTCCGTTTTATTTTGTCAAATGTTTTTTCATAATCAACAGAAATATAACAAGTTGATAATCTAGGTTCTGTTCTTTCCACATTTGCTTGTCACAATCTGAAAAGACAGTCATTACATGGTCTACCTTTTGAAAAATCATGATGACGTTCGTACTACCACGAATGATATTAATCTTTTTGTTTATAATTCCAGTGTTTAATTTGTAACAGGAATTTAACATGGTTATTCCTTGGTAATTTGCGTATTGTGATTTGTCTTCCTTTTTGTACACAATACCTGTCAGTACCTTGTAATCTATGAAATACTTTTCCTCAAGACAACAATGTGAAACCTGCCACAATACGATTGGTCTGGGGCCGAAACAAGTTGCGATCGAATAAATTATTCAGTCAAAATTCCGGACTCCTTCCACAATGATATTTTCGAAAACAGCTACAATGTTCTGAAGTCACCGTGGTTACAATAACACTTCTGTCGGAAGCTTTGTCGATATCAATAAAGCAGGTATTCGGGTTACGTTGTTGTTAACATTTTTTCTACTTTAGCTGGCACAACGAGAACATGACATCAGCAGTGCGGCGGGTCTTTCGGAAGCGCTATTATCTATACTACTGGCCATTGAAATTGCTACACCAAGAAGAAATGCAGATGATAAACGGGTAGTCATTGGACAGATATATTATACTAGAACTGACATGTGATTACATTTTCGCGCAATTTGGGTGCATAGATCCTGTCAAATCAGTACCCAGAACAACCATCTCTGGCCGTAATAACGGACTCGATACCCCTGGGCATTGAGTCAAACAGAGCTTGGATGGCGTGTTCAGGCACAGCTGCCCATGCAGCTTCAACACGATACCGCAGTTCATCAGGAGCAGTGACTGGCGTATTGTGACGAGCTAGTTGCTCGGCCACCATTGACCAGACGTTTTCAATTGGTGAGAGATCTGGAGAATGTGCTGGCCAGCGCAGCAGTCGAACATTTTCTGTATCCAGAAAGGTCCGTACAGGACCTGCAACATGCGGTCGTGCATTATCCTGCTGAAATGTACGGTTTCGCAGGGATCGAATGAAGGGTAGAGCCACGGGTCGTAACACATTTGAAATTTAACGTCCACTGTTCAAAGTGCCGTCAATGCGAACATGAGGTGACCGAGACGTGTAATCAATGGCACCCCATACCATCACGCCGATGACGATGACGAATACATGCTTCCAATGTGCGTTCACCGCGATGTCGGCAAACATGGATGCGACCATCACGATGCTGTAAACAGAACCTGGATTCATCCGAAAAAATGACGTTTTGCCATTCGTGCACCCAGGTTCGTCGTTGAATACACCATCGCAGGCGCTCCTGTCTGTGATGTAGCGTCAAGGGTAACCGCAGCCATGGTCTCCTTGCTGATAGTCTATGCTGCTGCAAACGTCATTGAACTGTTCGTGCAGATGGTTGTTGTCTTGCAAATGTCCCCATCGGTTGACTCAGTGATCTAGACGTGGCTGCACGATCCGTTACAGCCATGAGGATAAGATGCCTGTCATCTCGACCGCTAGTGATACGAGGCCGTTGGTATCCAGCACGGCGTTCCGTATTACCCTCCTGAACCCACCGATTCCATATTCTGCTAACAGTCATTGGATCTCGACCAACGCGAGCAGCAATGTCGCGATACGATAAACCGCAATCGCGATAGGCTACAATCCGACCTTTATCAAAGTCTGAAACGAGTTGGTACGCATTGCTCCTCCTCACACGAGGCGTCAAAACAGTGTTTCACCAGGGAACGCTGGTCAGCTGCTGTTTGTGTATGAGAAATCGGTTGGATAGTTTCCTCATGTCAGCACGTTGTAGGTGTCGCTATTGGCGCCAAACTTGTGTGAATGCTCTGAAAAGCTAATCAATTGCATATCACAGCATCTTCTTCCTGTCGGTTAAATTTCGCGTCTGTAGCACGTTATCTTCGTGGTGTAGCAATTTTAATGGCCAGTAGTGTATAAGTTATCTCTCGGCCTAGTCATCTAGTCAGTTAAATAATACCATTGCTTAAAATTGACAGAATATGCTGTGGAGAGTTAATACGCTGTAACCGCAGCAATTTGAGGCACCGTCTTTTTCTCTCGTAAAAGGACAGATCGCCTTACGAATAGCTGTCTCTTGCATGTAATCTGTGACATATGCAAATTGTTGATAAGGGACTCAAGACTTCAAGATCCTATTTGCACTGCTCATAAGTATCCTACTTCTCGCAGCCTTAACTTATCGCAACGCTGGTGACCTATCCGTATTACTACCACTGAAGGTTCAGAAAGCTGTTGCTTAGGACTGCACTATATGGTAGACCGTGTTATGCAACGCAGTAAAGCGTGTTGCTCTCATATCTCAGATTTTCTTTGGCTCCATCAAACGCATTGCTTCTGACTACGACTTGGGAGGTGCTGCTTTGGAACGGTATGGCTCATAAAGCCTCTCAGCTGCTCCATCGATGTTCGTGTTTGGAGACATTCTACGAGAGTTTCGATCCCATTTGTCCTATCATGCCGCCACTAATTATCATGTTTTTCTGTCAGTATTTGGTGTCCAGAAATCGTTTCTGCTTCTTTGCTTTTCTGTTCTTGTGAGGGTGATATTTTGAAATTTTTTTGGTGCCACGTTAATCAAAAACATAAATTCATATTATGTTTTCATAAATGAATTAGGCTCAGTGGATCGTTTGTTATGTCCTCATTGCCCGTCACCACGGACAAGAAATGCACGCTGTTATCTGCGGTCTTTATCAGTAAAAGGCAGTAACCACAAAGTCAAAGTGAAAATGTCTTTTGCTGCCGCTGAGATGACATTAATATCTATGACATTTGTTTTTTTTTTTAAATATTGTTACACAGTGCACGGATGTTAGTCAACTTTCAGCTTGAACTGTGGAACAGTTTCATTTATACTACTTTTGAAAATAGTTCAATCGTACGTTTATCGTACAAATGAATGAACCAAGTTCCCTTGATACAATTCTTTCCTGAGACGAAAATCCATCCACAGTTACTCAGAATTAATGTCGAGTGCGATACTTTATTTTCAATGGCTAAGAAATGTAGCTGAATTCGAATATAATTCCACTTTTCATGAAGATGATCCACGGGACGGATGTCATATGACAATAGTCGCAGTTTAAAACACGGAGAAGATGCACAATATGGTACTGGACAATTGGTGACAGACCAGTCTCCATCATTACCACATTAAAAGTCTGGATTTGGTACATTTTGCATGAAACTTAACTATGATAACTTTTTGTAGATTATGGGAGCGTATTTGTATTGGCGGGACTGTCATTTATACTCAGGTGACTCATGTGAAAAAATTTCCGATGTGATTATGGCCACACGACGGGGATTAATAGACTCTGAAGGCGAATGACAGTTTGGAGCTAGACGCATGGGACATTCCATTTTGGAAATTGTTAGAGAATTCAATATTCCGAGATCCACAGTGTCAAGAGCGTGCCGAAAATACCACGTACGGGACTCAACGACGGGATATGCAGTGCTGATGGCCTTCACTTAGCGAGCCAGAGCAGTGGCATTTGCGCGGGGTTGTCAGTGCTTACATACAAGCAACACTGCGTGAAATAACTGCAGAAATCAATGTGGGACATTCGACAAACGTATCCGTTAGAACAGTGCTGTGAAATCTGGCGTCAATGGAGTATAGTAGCAGACGACCGACGCCAAGTACTTTGCTAACACCACATCATCTGCAGCGCCTCTTCTGGGCTCATGACAATATTGGTTGGACCCTAGATGACTGGAAAACCATAGCCTGGTCAGATGTGTCCCGATTACAGTTGGTAAGAGCCGATGGTAGGGTTCTAATGTGGTGCAGACCCATGGAAGCCATGGACCCAAGTTGTCAACAAGGCACTGTGCAAGCTGGGGATGGTTCCAAAATGGTGTGGGCTACGTTTACATGGAATGCACAGGATCCTTTGGTCCGACTTAACCAATCATTGACTTTAAATCATTACGCTGTGGTACCTGAAGACCACCTTCACCAATTCGTCCTCTTTATATTCCCAAATGACGATAGTATTTTTATGAATGGCAATGCGCCATGTCAGCGATCAACAATGGTGTGCGGTTGGTTTGAAGAGCATTCTGGACAGTTCGAGCGAATGATTTGGCCAACCAGATCACCCAATATGAATCTCATGAAATATTTATGGTACATAATGGAGAGGTCAGTTCGCGCACAAAACCCTGCACTGACAACACTTTCGAAATTATGGATGGCTATGGAGGCAGTATGGCTATGGCTATGGCTATGGCTATGGCTTAATATTTCTGCAGGTGACCTTCAACGACTTGAGTCCATACTTCGTCGAGTTGCTGCATTACGGGCAATAGGAGATCTTACACGGGATCAGGAGGCATCCCACGTCTTTCGTCATCTCATTGTGTTTCAGCAACATTAAGAGAACTTTTCTCGTGGCCGAAGTGTTATAGCTCGCAGAGTACAACGCATAACGTCACACCGCTTATGTCGCATATTAGCAGCCGCCAGGAGCGTCACCCCTGGCCTTTTGGGCAGCCCTGGGGCGCCCCTGCTCGGTAACGCACGTATTACTGACTTCCTTTCAATAAGGCGCGCCCCGGGGGGGCGTGTAACCGTTGTGTTGTGCCTAACCGGTGGCAGAGGCCTCTGCAAATGAATAAATCATCGCGTTTCACGGCCGCTTGTACTAAACAACCGCTAACCACACCCGCTGCCCTTCTTCTCCCCTCCCCTATTAGAGCTCAAATTGCCGCGCCGGCCATTCAGCCCGGCGGGCCGTTCTCTTCTTAAACGCGCGGTGCGCCCCTCGCGCGGCCCTTTATGACGGCAGGCCTGTTCCTGCTGACGTAAGCCGGCTACACGCCGTCCTCTGGAGGTGGGACCACAGCACGCCTCCAGCTGTCAACCACCCGTGCCTGGAGCAAACTCCTCGCGCGGTGAAACCCCTCGTGAAAGGATAACGCCTGGCGCTTATCTGTCACTATTCGATGGATAAATTACACTTGATGTGGTAACTGAATCAGGCGTATACGTCCACTCCGAATCCGAAGTGTTAATAACATTTTTGTGTGTGTGTGTGTGTGTGTGTTTACCAAGCAGACGTCCAAACAGCAGAACCATGCTCTGAAACAAGGAAATTTTGCTGGGAAAAACCTCCACCTGTACAGACCATGAAGGTCCAACGGTACCCACCGGCTGCCGTGTCATCCTCAGCCCACAGGCGTCACTGGATGCGAATATGGAGGGGCATGTGGTCAGCAGACCGCTCTCTAGGCCGTATGTCATTTTACGAGACCGGTTTGAGTCGTCAAGGTGTGTCATATTCTTCTTCAGACATCTTCAGCGACCTATTTTCAGATTGATATTTGATTATCATGACTGTTTTTTAACTTCTGTGATATTTATGTTAATGGACGTAGGGGCTTGTATGAAAGGATTACTTACTATTTAGTACAATGCATTTGCTAAAATGCAACGTAAGTAATGGAAAAAAATGTGGATGCTCAAAGTGCGCATGGATTTGGGGATACACTGACTGACCTAAACGTCCACCACAACTGTTAGTTACCATTCCATTTGCGGTTAATATTTCAAAAACACAATGAACCTTTGACCGCCCAGAAATAAATATATTGATCTAAGGTTTTCCTCGAAGAAAACGTAGCAAGATACATACATCGAACAGTGAGATCCGTCATCAAAGCTTTATTGATAATGAAATGTACTTGGATGGATTGACAAACAGATACCTCCAAATGTAGCTGGCAAGGGAACCTCCCCATCGCACTCCCCTCAGATTTAGTTATAAGTTGGCACAGTGGATAGGCCTTGAAAATCTGAACACAGATCAATCGAGAAAACAGGAAGAAGTTGTGTGGAACTATGAAAAAAATAAGCAAAATATACAAACTGAGTAGTCCATGCGCAAGATAGGCAACATCAAGGAGAGTGTGAGCTGAGGAGTGCCGTGGTCCCGTGGTTAGTGTGAGCAGCTGCGGAACGAAAGGTCCTCGGTTCGAGTCTTCCCTCGACTGAAGAGCTTATTTTCGAAAATTTATGATCTGTCCGTTCGTTCATTGACGTCTCTGTTCACTGTAATAAGTTTAGTGTCTGTGTTTTGCGACCGCACCCCAAGACCGTGCGATTAGTAGATGAAAGGACGTGCCTCTCCGATGGGAACCGAAAACATTTGATCGCAAGGTCATAGGTCAACCGATTCCTCCACAGGAAAACACGTCAGCTATATTCTATACGACAATGGTGACGGCATGTGCGTCACATGACGAATATGTTGTCGACCCACCTAACTTGCACACCTGGCGAATGGGTAAAAAGATTCTTCTACCTTGCCCGATTTAGGTTTTCTTGTGGATGTGATAATCACTCCCAAAAAAGTGATGAAAACATAATAGTTTATCACATAAACTGCAACAAATGAACGCAACAGTTTCTCAGTAGCGCAGTTTTCCCTGTGCTCTGTCAAAACATATGTTTCAAATTTTTCCGTGTGTAGACCGTTAAATCCTGCATATGTCCAAGCAAATCTGAACATGTCCTGGAATATTGGAGAGCGAAGCTGATTATGTGTGAGTGCCTGAAGTTTGATAATTGTCTGAAAATAAAAAATTAAAATTTTCATTCGAGTGAAGACTTGAACCGAGGACCTTTCGTTCCGCAGCTGCTAACGCTAACCACGGGACCACAGCGCTCCGCAGTTCCCATTATGCAAGATGTTGTATATGTTGCACATGGACTACTCAGTTTGTATATTTTGCTTATTTTTTTCATAGTTCCACACAACTTCTTCCTGTTTTCTCGATTGATCTGTGTTCAGTTTTTCAAGACTTATCCACTGTGCCAACTTATAACTAAATCTGAGGGGGGTGCGATGGGGAGGTTCCCTTGTGAGTATAATGCCTTCAGTTTCATCCATCTCAGACCTAAATCTTCATTTCAGATCATTCGTTGTAGTCAGACTTAAGTTTATCTATTCTTCATTTATCGAGACAATATCTGATGCTTGTGGTCAAACAAACTTCCTTCCTTGTTTCTGGAGATATTTGACATCATTCGTTAAACTTGAATCACTGGCTGAACCACAACAGCTTGCAGTTTATGCAATATATGCGTGACATTTGTTTTTCCTAGCTGTAAGCACGTTAACAATTACTAATGAGCCTTCGTCTGTATACTGGTGGTCGATGTATCTATACCTCAATTCTACACTGTCATTGGCATCAACACAGTTCAATGAATTGTGTATCTCTGATCCTCTGGTAACAAAGATCAGTGGTCAAAGTAACCCCGCAGCAGAGAAATCATGCAAAAAGAAAGGAAGGAAGATTGGGATTAACGTCCCGTCGACATCGTTGTCATTAGAGACGGAACGCATGCTCGGACGGTGTCAAGGATAGGGGAAGGAAATCGACCGTGCCCTCTCAAAGAAACAATCCCGGCATTTGTCAGGAATGATTTACAGAAATCACGGAAAACATAAATCTGGATGGCTGGACGCAGGTTTGAACCGTCCTCCCGAATGCAAGTCCAGTGTGGCAACCACTGCGGCGCCTTGGTCGGTAGAAATAATGGACATTACCTCAGAAATCTATGTATATACGAGGTTTTGAGAATTGCCCTCGCAATATACACCTCTGCAACTGTCACACGAAGTGTGCACCAGGTCACAGTGATCATCAATTACTTGCTAGATTAATCGTCTTAAACTAGAATAATAATTTAAATGAAATTGGACTAAACTCATTTTATTTCATCTCTGTCGACAAACACCAGTTTCGCCATTGTCCATCACTGCTGCTAGAGCATCAGCGTCAGAATAACTTTCATCACGAAAATCACTTACGTTACTTTCACGACTCAGTTCTGCTAACAATGCGTCCTGTGTAGCAAACCACGTTAGTAAAATGTCCTTCGTAAGTGCCATTTTCACATAAATGAACTTCACACTCAGTGACAGAATGAAAACACAACGTGTATTACAGAGTCACCGTGACCCTTCAAAACATATTTCTGTCAAATTAATTAAACAACGTTATCTTATAACTTCGAACGTCCGTCCCCTACCAGGTCTTACTCAATGTTGAATTTACATTGGTGACAGCGGACTGTGTATGTGCAGTGGCACATGCACACTAACAAACCGAAAACTCCAGGTTCAGAGAGTCCCTGATGTACACTTGTAGCGTTAATCGAGTAACATATTTAATATAGTGGAAGACACCGATCGCTTTGCAGTTGTTACAGCTACGGATTTTGCACAACCGGATTTTAATACCATTTTTCTTATGCAATTACAAGTCGCAACAGGTTTGCCAACTGCTACGCAAGCAAATCGGCACCATAAAGTGCCATTCAGCGTATATTGATGGAACTATAACACTAAACAGTATTTACTGAACACCTAACTGAGAGCCCGCATAGAGCTGTAAAACTTTTGGTGTATGAGTGGTGAAAGTAAACACGGTGGTCAAAGTATACCCGGTTTACGGTACTCGACGTTTCTTTAAATTTGCAGCGACGAAGGAAGACCCTTACATAAGAACTGGAAAGTTTCACATGTCACAACAATGCACAAGAAAGGAAACAGAAGTAATCCATTGAATTATAGACCCATATCACTGACGTCGATTTGTACTAGGAGTCTGGAAAAATTACTCTGTGCTGATATATTGTGAGCACTGATGCAGAAAATATCGTTCTTAGGAAACACAATTACCTCTTTATTCACGTGAAGTACTGAGTGCTGACGACAGGAGATCTCCAATTGATTCCACATTTCTGCATTTCTATTAGGCTTTTGGCACCGTTCCTGACAAACGGCTTCCAGTCAAATTGCGTGGCTATGGAGCATCGTCGCACTTGTGCCATTGGATTTCTGATTTCCTGTGAGAAAGATCACAGTTTATAGTGCAAGACGCTATTGGGCTAAGTGAAACAGTACCTTAATCTGAATCGAATGCAGATCTCCCCCTCTGACTCAGATGTTTTGATAAACTGCTCGCAGAGGAGATTGATTGAAAGGTGTTGGCCCTGACAAGTGTTTCATGGGTGTGGTTTTCGTTGAAATTAATAGTAATAATGAGAATAAAGGGGCTCATCACTATATACTGAATTGAAAAATCGATAACGTAGACCACTTTTTCCTTGGAAAACACTCCACAGGAGAACAATACGTGGGAAACGAACGTAATGGTTAATTGTCCTACACACAATGGAGTTGAGTAGATGTCGGAATATAAAATTCGTGTAGTTAAACAACTGACAGAAATTGAGAGACGAATCCCGCAGGGAAAGGAAGAAAATAACCTGGTAACTAACTCACTGTGTAATTTAACAGAATCAAGTACACGGTTTCACAACAGCCATGATGATTGCGTAATTGGTGGGGTTAAGAAAATATTTGCCAGAACCCAAAAAACTGAGGCATGGTTAAGACACAGACTGCCAGAGCTTGATGGAAAACGAGATTCCCATTGTTTTAACTGAACACTTGCCAGCATCTGCCTCATCATTGACATCTCGCCCAGCTTTGCTACCAGGACTTACCAAATTGAGAGGCGAGAAGATAGACTACTGAATCAGCAACTGCAGAAGGTATCTCCACTGCACTTACTGCTTAAGGTTACAAGCAAAAGTGGAAGTCTCAAACAAGCAGCCAGCAGGAGAAACCGAAGTTGTAGCTATCGTCCTACGACCATCAAGCATGTGTCCAGAAGCTTACAGTCGTAACATGCCGCTCCTTTCAGCTTTCTTACAGAGAGATAATCGAAACTAAGTAAAGAGATAGTACCACAGAAAGTTAGAAATTCTGCCCATGAGAGGACACGTAGACATTTCCCGCTCTCTAAATATCCTATAGTGTCTAAATTGGAGGTAGTTGCTGGCCTGCGTTTTTCTGATCCTTGTACTCTAGAAAACAATAAACCAGTTGCATTGAAATCTTTGAACAAATAGGTGTCTTACCCACTTTCACCTCTCCTTATCAGGCGCCAACAGCACGGTTCCATGCTATAAGTAACAGCAGGTGGTCAGATGTCCTTCCTGACTTGCCCCCAAGACATAGATTGTATACCCCATCTCTCGGCACATACAGTATGTTTCACATTCAAGTGTGAGATCATTTTCTAAATGTTTGCATGGTGTGTATATGAGGCAGGACGCTGGTACCAGCCGATTGTTTACGTAGGTAGATGTGGGGAACCGGCTAAAAACGATAACCCTCTAGTATAGAGACACATTTTTTTGTCACTCCTCCCCAGTTTAGATCTTAGCTACTTTTCCCCTCTGGGAAGCCCCCAGTTCTCCAGTCCCGTTCCCCACTTTCCCCTCCATCCCCCATTGTAAAATGGTAGGGAAAAAACTCAGTCTGTACTGAGCTGTTACTGTGGAAGGAGCTTGTGGCAAAAAATTCAAATCAGTGTCTACTGACCGAACAATACATTAGTCGATTCAACTTGAATATTCTTTAGTTAATCAGTTAGCAAGTGACAGAGCTCCTCCCCTCCCCTCCTCCATTTGGGTAAAGCTCATGCCTTCACTGGAGAATGGAACAAAGTGCGATATATTAGCTGCCATTTTGGGTTATCCAGACATATGTCAGCCAGCCAAACGCTACCGGGCGCTACTGAGCATCAGGCACCAAGCATGAACATTTGTATGCCACGGAGGTAGGGTCACTACTGTGCCGCCACTAGGTGCCAGCAGCATACCAATTAGCTCCCACTACTAAATCGCTCTGTGTTGAGCTGTAACGCAGGAAAGATCTCACTATAGAGCATAAGAAAAGACAGGGATGTTTTGTTGTAGTACACATTTTGCTGGATATTTTAGCTCAGTCTGCAACAATGTTTGCAGTGTCTCAGTACATAGTGTCCTCCTGAGAAGGTACTGTTATAATGTGTTCAACTAAAAAGATGTTGGTGTTGGACAGAGAAGCGTTTAATAAGTGTATTACCTGTAAGCAGAAATCTGAGGACTGGATCCGTAGCCTCCTACACGAGGAATGGAAGGAGGCGATAATGAATGAGTGTCGGGTGAATACTTTTCAGCAAATAATGGCGCTGCAATGGGATGGACTGAAGGTGCATTTTGTTTTTGGTAGAGAGTAATGCTGACACTGAATTTGTTCATGTTTGTTTGAAGTGGCTGGTCAATCTACAGTGCAGAAGAAAACTTTGTCCTATTCCACTCGCCTAGAGAGAATGAACCGGAGGTGTTCACCTTGGTGTATAGGCCTCAATTTAACTAGCTACCATAGAGTGCGCTTACCAACAGGAACCAATAGGAATGCAGCATTCGCCCCCCCCCCCTCACACAAACACACACCAGAAAATTGGTGAGAGCCAATAGCAATGTAGGTTCAAAATGGTTCAAATGGCTCTGAGCACTGCTGAGGTCATCATTCCCCTAGAACTTAGAACTACTTAAACCTAACATCCATGCCCGAGGCAGGATTCGATCCTGCGACCGTGGCGGTCGCGCGGTTTCAGACTGTAGCGCCTAGAACCGCTCGGCCAGCCCGGAGGGCAGACTGAACTTTTTTAGTATTTAAACATTTTATGATTGCTGACAAGTTATTGAAAATGTGTGTTCCTGAATAATAGACATCTTCCTGGACTAAAGTAAGTGATTAAAGATCCATATGGAGATTACTTTATGTCCAGCAGTTTTCGTTTGGACAGACACTCCTAGTTACGAATTAACAGGTGTAGAAACGTAGTTTGTCTGCTGATGTGTGCGAAAGAGCGAGCGCAGGACTACCTTCGTGACATAAGCGCCGCGGCCTGTCTGCCTCGTAGGCCTCGTCTACCGTCTTAGTGACGTAAACTTTCCTTCCCTATAGCGCAGTGTTGTTTGGACCGATCGTTCGTAAGAGGAAGGTTCAAATGGCTCTAAGGACTGTGGCACTTAACATCTGAGGTCATCAGTCCCCTAGACTTAGAACTACTTAAACCTAACTAACCTAAGGACATCATCACACACATCCATGCCCGAGGCAGGATTCGAACCTGCGACCGTAGCGGTCGCGCGGTTCCAGACTGTAGCGCCTATAACCGCTCGGGCACACCGGCCGGCAGCAATGTAGGAACACTTCATCTGGACACGTGATCGTGACATCAGGGCAATGTAAGACAGATGTGCTCTCAGTCGCAGTCAGTCAGTGGAAGAACCATGAAGTGTCATAAGCAGCTGATTTCCTTATATGCCTCAGTCTCACAGAAGAAAATTAAAACCTACTACATGTGATTCAGCTCCATGTCTTTGTTGAACTCCATGTTTTTGTTTGAGAATTCTTATTGTTTCGTCTTCTTCTTCTTTGTTCAGCAGCCTCCAGCATGTCCAGGCCAGCAGCAGCCACCGCCAGCACGTTGGGACCTGCAGCGATCTCTGGGCTGTCAAGGCCACAAGCGGCAGCAGCACCATTGAATCCTCTAGCGTAACTGACCGGTATGTTGGAGCAGGACAACAAGCTGGTATTATCCATCCTGCTCATCGATGAAGACACCCAACCAGTCCAGGGCTCTCAGAAGACAGAACTGTGCTGGGCGACCCACATCACACATTGCAGTTCAGTAGTGGTCTCTGACTTCAAAGCGCTTAAATATTAGCGTAGAAGCAACTGTGGGCAGTGACTGGCTTGTTGTGTTAGAGATTTAACATGCACTGAGAAGTGTTAAAGTGTGGTTTACGGAGCTGGAATGGGATGAACTCTGTCATGCAGAACCCTGCTTCAATTAACAGATGACCTCTGAGTTTTGTTCATCTCATCCACCCCTGGACATTTATGTGCTGGCCTGACGATATCTGTAACATCATTGTACAACAGTGCGGTATTCATGGTGAGATCTGGAGGCCTATCCATTTATCTGCAACACTCCACCATTACAAACGTATTTGTCCAATGGATGGTGCTATCCCTTGTGTTGGAAAGACTGAACCACGGGCTGCCATGAGTTCAAATCATCTATAAAGACATTGTGAACTATCTCTGTATGTATACTGTGCAAATAGACAATTTAGAACAATGTATCAGTATGATGTCAAAAGCAGAAGCTAAAGGAACACCCATCAATTTGAGAGAAATAGACACTGAATTTTGTGCACACAAGACAGCGTTATTTGCTAAATTCTGTACAGGTGTGAAGATGAAGAAAGAAGTAGTTGATTTTTTAATGTAGTGCATCCAATACATGGATGTTGAATAAAAGTATGTACATTACCGCAATCTGTGTGATTATTTCTTTTCGTGCCTTTCCTAATAATGTTACTGCTCCCACTATTTTCAGTGCAATGTGTAGAATACTCCAGCAGCACCAAGCTGTCTGTCTCACATCATCAACACAGTCAACAATGTCTTGAGTCATTGTTAACCTGAATGATAGACCGTACTTTCATGTATACATACCCTATAAGCATTGCAGCTCACCCTTCACGCACCAAAACTCTAAGTAGTTCAAATGTTAAAATGTGTTGAAAGGGTACAGAACCGCCCGACATTGAAAATAGGTACAACATTCTTCGTTATTCTTGTCAAAACAACATATTTTTTCTAATAATAACTCAATTTCAATTAATACAGCGAAGCCGGATACCAGTGTGGGAAAGAATGACAATTTATTTATTTAATTGATCACATGTGCACTCCCACAAAATAAATCCCTACATCCAGTTTGGTGAGATCTGTGAAATGAATGAATGAATGTATGGTCGTCTGCTAACCGCAGATAGTGAATGTGAATATATGATCATCTTTGAGACGGTACTTGGGTCACCTTTGGTGGGACCAAAGAGATGAAATTTACCTGAGCTTTGAGCGCCTTAAGTGTGGCTGACCAATACGGTTCAAAATCTGCAGATGTAGAGGTAATTTCGGGAGTACCGCAAGGAAGCGTGATAGGACCTTTATTGTTTACAATATACATAAATGACTTAGTTGACAACATCGGTAGCTCCGTGAGGCTATTTGCAGATGACACGGTTGTCTACAAGAAAGTAGCAACATCAGAAGACTCGTACGTACTCCAGGAAGACCTGCAGAGGATTAATGCATGGTGCGACAGCTGGCAGCTTTCCCTAAACGTAGATAAATGTAATATAATGCGCATACATAGGGGCAGAAATCCATTCCAGTACGATTATGCCATAGGGGGTAAATCATTGGAAGCGGTAACGACCGTAAAATACTTAGGAGTTACTATCCGGAGCGATCTGAAGTGGAATGATCACATAAAACAAATAGTGGGAAAAGCAAGCGCCAGGTTGAGATTCATAGGAAGAATTCTAAGAAAATGTGACTCATCGACGAAAGAAGTAGCTTACAAAACGCTTGTTCGTCCGATTCTTGAGTATTGCTCATCAGTATGGGACCCTTACCAGGTTGGATTAATAGAAGAGATAGACATGATCCAGCGAAAAGCAGCGCGATTCGTCATGGGGACATTTAGTCAGCGCGAGAGCGTTACGGAGATGCTGAACAAGCTCCAGTGGCGGACACTTCAAGAAAGGCGTTACGCAATACGGAGAGGTTTATTATCGAAATTACGAGAGAGCACATTCCGGGAAGAGATGGGCAACATATTACTACCGCCCACATATATCTCGCGTAATGATCACAACGAAAAGATCCGAGAAATTAGAGCAAATACGGAGACTTACAAGCAGTCGTTCTTCCCACGCACAATTCGTGAATGGAACAGGGAAGGGGGAATCAGATAGTGGTACAATAAGTACCCTCCGCCACACACCGTAAGGTGGCTCGCGGAGTATAGATGTAGATGTAGATGTATGGTAGCAAGGTGCACCCCCCCCCCCCCCCCACTTCGGCAGAGGTGCGAGAGGACCTGAAGAACGGCCATGTTTCAGCACTCTGCCGCTGGATCTAGTGTTGGTAAGACCTATCTTAGGCGTGCTCCGTAAGGACAAAAGAGTGGAGACATGGTATGCATGTGAAATAATTAAGAGTAGTTTAGAATAATAATTTCTCTATTTCAGGAACTTTTGTGGGGAGAATTAAATGTCAGGCAGGTAATATTAATGGGATCGTAGTAATCTTCGGAAGTGACCAACGGTCACAATGAAACCACGTGTAGCAATAAGTTGAAATACTTCAGAGTGCTTAAGTTAAGCTGAATTACTAGCGTGTGTACTGTAAGTTGGAAATACTTAAGAAATGGCGTGTGCAGGACTTGAAATTAGAGACGAGTACTTCCACGTGGTGAGTACTGTGTGAGTCTCAATCTGTGTATGAGACAAAGGATAAAGAGAATTACTCATCCATGGTATCAGTTGAGGACTCGCGTGTGTGATGAATATGTTCTTAATATTACTTTGCGTGATATGATTCCGTGTGATGCTAGATTTAAACTCTGAGAGAGAATCAAGGTGAGTCGGCCGTCTATCCAGCAACGCCACTTGGCTTGCATTGCACAGGAAGACGTGCATATAACGTCCAGAGTTCGTAGTAGGAAAGAAAAGTTACGAAGTGGGGCAGTGTCGTGTGGAACTGGGATGAATACTAATTGAAGCAGGAAAGCTGAAAGTGATGGGATTATAATGTTGTGACTATTCCTATGTTGTACTCCATGTTGCAGTGTGGTGTATGTCATGTAATTTAAGTATGTGTGGTTTGCATGGGAGAGTAGCAAGGTAGTTTCAGAGGTAGTAGATTATGCATGTTCCTTTTGTACCGCTCGGTCTGGAGGAAAGTTTCGTGATGATGGTTGTGAGAGTCGAAGTGTGAGATATAGCAAAAGATCCACCATCCTATCCAGAAAGTGCACTGTAGCATTAAATAATTACGAGACCATAAGATAGAGAAGCACCAATGTAAGGCCATGCCCACTGGGCGGAATTTCTCATGTGTTATTGTTGTAGGTTATAGAATTTGTGAGTTTAGGTTAAAGAATTTATCAGAATAAACAAGATAGTAAAAAGAAAAAGATAGGTGGCCTTTTCCTTCGAATTGTATGTGGTCATGATATCCAGAATTTATAATGTGTGCGCCATTCATATTCAGTGCGATGGCCACGTGTTGATAAAAGCCGTTAAATAAGAAAGAAAATGTGGTATTGCCAGTGCGTAGTGAACAGTCGTGTTGTGTAAATTACTAATAGTCAGATGTGCGTTTCCGTTGCGTAATATTCAAGCAGGAGAATAACTTTTAACTTAATTGTGAGTACTAGAGTTCATGTTACTTGATAAATAAAAAATGAGTCCACTCGCTTGGCAGACCACTCATCTTGCAGGCGTGACTGCTTGATGCCACAGTATGAGCAATGCATGTGGGTGGCTCTCAGTGTGTGAATTCCTAAGGGACCAGACTGCTGAGGTCATCGGTCCCTAGACTTACACACCACTTAAACTAACTTACGCTAAGAACAACACACACCCCCATGCCCGAGGGAGGCCTCGAACCTCCAGCTGGAGCAGCAGCGAAATCCTTGCTTGTCTTAGGAGTTACACTTAGTAGTGGTAATGGGTTAATTGATATGCGTTGCATTTAGCACTGGAGGAAATTCAATACGTTTGCAGATGGATACGTTTATTATGTATGACCGCTCAATCCATGAAATGGTGTCTCAAACTGCGGGGCCACTTCGCGCGGCACAATGTAGTCATTATATTAGGGACGGGGTGGGAGAAATAACAAGACTTTTCTGTATGCGACTGGTCCTATGATGGTGCAGAAGAAGACCAGAAGAACAAGAGGAAAAATGGGTTACTCCTACCCATTAATATACGAGCGATAATTGAAGCTCCATCCAACTGCAGCAAGACAAATGTTCTCATGTTTCTGCTAATACATTTGGATGGAGTCCACTTCGAGCATGTATGTCTATTTTCTAAAATGCTGTTCCACCCTAAGTACCATCTACTGCAAAAGATACCGCAGGTTGTCGTAAAGTGACATACACGATATTTAGCCGCATAAGTCAGAACTTCTCCACTTACTATGTAACAAGGTGTCGACTAAGCATAAGGTCATATTGACACAGAAGCCTGTTTGAGAAAAGTTATGACTGATAAGGTTAGGACACTTGGATGTAGAGCAGATACTCAGAGAAACCTTAAACCAGTTATGAATCTCTCAATGAACTCTGAGCAAAATTACACAAGAAAAACGTCGTTGTTGACTACATTAAGTATGACAGCGATGCTATGGTAGACAAAACATTTGTTGTCAGTGGCGAAAAACCGTGTAGATTGGGCATACAGCCAATAGGTTTAAAAGAAAAAAAACAATACAGGTAATTGATAGGAAATTTAAAAGAACAATTGGTCTAATGAACCTCAGTTACCTAAATCCCACGGAACCTGCAAATTATTGACCCGAAGATCTGGAGATGTATGGAGAAGTACTGCAGTTGACTGGTGTTCATAGCGAAGTGGGAAACTGGCACAGTGCGACATACAGAACCATTACAAAACCTATATTAGATGCTCGATGTACCATTGGTAATGGTATTGACATCCAGCACAAAGGAGTCAGCAATCGACCCAAGCAGTACGTATACGACTATTACAACAATACCAGTGAGCTAATAGATCGACAGTGACTCCTCATGGCATCAGCTGCTGCTGGTAATACTGCTCATTCGAATAACATTTTTCCAGTAATCTCCGAGCTATAGAGAGAGAGGTATAATCGAATTAGAATGGGGACAGTAGTTAGAGAACTGCACAAACCAGCACGCAAAACAAACTCTCAGAGGCCTGTTCTGATTAAAGATTTGGATTACTTATGGTAGGGTGATCTTGTCGATATGGAGGAACATTCACATGTGAATAATGATTCAAAACATACACTACTGGCCATTAAAATTGCTACACCAAGAAGAAATTCAGGTGGTAAACGGGTATTCATTGGACAAATGTATTATACTAGAACTGACATGTGATTACATTTTCACGCAATTTGGGTGCATAGATCCTGAGAAATCAGTGCCCAGAACAACCACCTCTGGCCGTAATAACGGCCTCGATACGCCTGGGCATTGAGTCGAACAGAGCTTGGAAGGCGTGTACAGGTACAGCTGCACATGCAGCTTCGACACGATACCACAGTTCATCAAGAGTAGTGACTGGCGTATTGTGACGAGCCAGCTGCTCGGCCACCATTAACCAGACTTTTCAATTGGTGAGAGATCTGGGGAATGTGCTGACCAGGGCAGCAGTCGAATATTTTCTGTATCCAGAAAGGCCCGTACAGGACCTGCAACATGCGGTCGTGCATTATCCTGCTGAAATATAGGGTTTCGCAGGGATCGAATGAAGGGTAGAGTCACGGGTCGTAACACATCTGAAATGTAACGTCCACTGTTCGAAGTGCCGTCAATGCGAACAAGAAGTGACCGAGACGTGTAACCGATGGCACCCCATACCATCACGCCGGGTGATGCGGCAGTATGGCGATGATGAATACACGCTTCCAATATGCGTTCACTGCGATGTCGTCAAACACGGATGCGACCATAATGAAGCTGTAAACAGAACCTGGATTCATCCGAAAAAATGACGTTTTGCCATTCGTGCACCCAGGTTCGTCGTTGAGTACACCATCGCAGGCGTTCCTGTCTGCGATGCAGCGTCAAGGGTAACCGCTGCCACGGTCTCCTAGCTGATAGTCCATGATGCTGCAAACTTCGTCGAACTGTTCGTGCAGATGGTTGTTGTCTTGCAAACGTCCCCATCTGTTGACTCAGGAATCGAGACGTGGCTGCACGATCCGTTACAGCCATGCGGATAAGATAGCTGTCATCTCGACTGCTAGTGATACGAGGCCGTTGGGATCCAGCACGGCCTTCCGTATTACCCTCCTGAACCCACCGATTCCAATTCTGCTAACAGTCATTGGATCTCGACCAACGCGAGCAGCAATGTCGCGATACGATAAACCGCAATCGCGATTGGTTACAATCCGACCTTTATCAAAGTCGTGATCGTACGCATTTCTCGTCCTTTCACGAGGCATCACAACAACGTTTCACCAGGCAACGTCGGTCAACCGCTGTTTGTGTATGAGAAATCGGTTGGAAACTTTCCTCATGCCAGCACGTTGTACGTGTCGCTACCGGCGCCAATCTTGTGTGAATGCTCTGAAAAGCTAGTCATTTGCATATCATAGCATCTTCTTCCTGTCGGTTAAATTTCGCGTCTGTAGCACGTCATCTTCGTGGTACAGCAGTTTTAATGGCCAGCAGTGTATTTGAATGGTGTAACGGCTTCATGTGAGCCGCTACATGGTTTATGAATGTTAAGAGCAGTGTAGCCAACCTTAGTGTAGAGCTTCGAATACGGCTACGTTGGGTCAGAGAGACATTATTGGCCACTGGTCAGCACCAATTGTGAGGTTGGTACAGGTAGAAACCACTTACGTTCTCTGGGCCCTTCCGGCCACCACGTGTGAACCCCGGACGGGACAGACGATTAAGTTACTCTTCCCTAGAAAGGCGGTGAGTACGGATTCTCTGAGTAGCACCTCTGCTGAGTTGAAATGTGTAAGGGTTTTGTTTAAGTTTCCGGAGTCAACATTGTGCGTAGCATTGATAATCAATCCGCACCGACTGATACAGTCACGGAACTGTGTTAATTTCAGTAGTGTCGAGTTTATTCGATGAGATCTTTTGTGCAACTGTAATGTGGCGTGGAGGAGAGGTACCACCACGTGATGTACAGCTTTAGCTAGTTTAGCGTATTATGTTATGAATGTGTTGTGTGATTTGTGGAATGGTTCTGCTAAATGTTATTTAATTTACCGTACAATTTTTGTTTCATTCCCACAGACTTAGTAGCCCGTACTGTGATGCACCACGTGTGTTTCTGTGAAAAACATGATGCTCCAACTCGACGTAAACACCTCTCGGGTTCGAATTGAAGCCTCAGTTTCGTGACGAAATAGATGTGTTCTTGTTTGGTAAACTTATTTACGAAATTACTGAGCTGTACGGAATTTTAGACGTGGGCCTTGTTCTCTGAAATTGACCGTTAAAGGCAGTCGCGCTCTTACCCAGTGAGCTTACATGTGGAATAGGGAAGCTTTTTTTTCTAAATTCTATCTTTCGTTGTGTGAGTGATCAATGTGATGGTGGTGTGTGTGATCTTGATGTATCGTGTCCAGTAAATTAGCAGCCTTGCCCCACATGTATCGGTTCAGATGCTGAGCTGTGTAATGTGCCATATGTCGATGCAGGCGCTAGCATCCCAAGGAACTGTATTTTAACTTCTGTGTGTGCGTGTGTTACTATTAAGGAGAAAATAAGTGTGAATTATTCCTAATTTCTTTGTTATTACATCTCACAGTGCCATTCCGCTCCCTAGGCAGGATCCTTAAAATCAGTCAGCTTGCACTTCCTCTTAGCAATGTTCCTATGAAATTTATCCTAATTATCGTATGTCCAATACATGGATTGGTATTTTATTAAATCGTCAAGTGATCTTTGAGCTGGCGCCTTTTTATCAGTTTAACTAATTAATATTAAATAAATTTGGACCACTAATCAGAAATTTTGTGTTTGGTACTTGTTGCAGACAAGCAAGCGTAGCCTCTACTTGCAGAGTCATTCTTGGGAGTTAGGGAATCAGTAAAGAGATATTTTCCGTAGCTGATCTTACCAGTACCTTGCAGTTGAAAGAGACGACAGGTGTCATTCAATGGTTATTGATACATTCTCCAAATTTTACCTGTTAAACCAAAAATGGGGAGAGGTGTCACAAAGATGTTTGAGCGTTTGTTGAAGATGGGAATGAATCAATTCCCCGACCGCCTCTAAATGATCACATGGACAGTTTTGAAATAGGTATTTCATGCTCATGATGCAGCAGTGTGGAATACCTCACTACTCAACAATGACCCATCTGAAGGACAGCATCATGGAACATCTGAACAGAAAAACAAAAGGTCAAATGTGGTTGCATTTTAATCTCATGGCTCACACAATTGGACTGATATCCTTCCAGAAATAATTCCACAATATAATCGAACCAAACATAGCACAATAAAAATAAGACCAATCGATGTTCATGATAAAGAATTCATTTATACAGTATACTATCGTATTAAAATGATACAGGTGAACAAGAATTTAGAAGAGGTGATTTGGTGTATATCTCAAAACACGAGACAGCATTCGAGACGTTATGCCACCCAAACTGCTGGAGTGAGATATTTACAATTTCCAAAGTTCAGAGAACAAATCGCTGAACTTATATCTTAAGGGATAATAGTGGCACCGAAATTTCAGGATGCAGAAATTCAGAAGAGCTCAAAACCACATGTGTTTCTCATAGAGCATTTCATTAAATGTTGATGGAAAAGAGTACTAGTTAAATGGCTTCGTTTTCCTGCAACACAAAACAACTGGATTGACGCTGATGATTCTGTATATAATGGACTGTACAGAGTATGGCAAGCATAGTGGCATAACATGCACAATATGAGTCATGTTATAGGAGGTGGTGGTATTCTCAACAAACTTCCAGTTGAACTGCACATTCCACGGATAATTACTGCAGACCTGGTGCAAAGCTTCCCAATCGTTTGGCTTGTGGTGATAAGGAGATTAACTTGCCCGTTATGTCTGGAACAGGACATCGCGTAAGCAAACTTTCCCAGGATGTCAAGCTGCAGATAGAATTTTGCTGATAAAGCCAAAGCAATATGTGTGAGAAAGGGCACACGTACAGGGCAGTGCATTGCAGCATCTGTATTTGATAAAACCATGTATGGCAAAATTAAGTTGGGCTTTGGTATTAATTTCAGGGAAGCTATGAATGCTGCATGTCATGCAGTGAAGAAGAAGAAATCGACGAAGAAGAATAAATAGCCAGGGCAGGGGTGTGTAGAGGATTATATCCTGACAGTGATGCAAGCAGCTAAAAGTGCCCTGAAGTGTGAAGGACCAGTTAAAGCACCTCGGATTCTGGCAACACCCAGGCCATCATGCTGAATTATCCCCTTGCTCATTCTTGCCCTCACAGGTCTCTCAGCGATGGGTTCACTGGCTGCGGCTATTGCCTGAACAGAAAAGAATGCACAGAACTCCCAGGAGTAGCTAGTGGAAGCAAGAAGACATGACCGTATGATGGAAGCAGCAGCCATCGGAAAAGGACGATATCTGAAACCACGGATACTAGAAAACACGGTAGGGGTAACGCGCAGGGGGGCTGTGAGCTGTGACGTCACTGTGAACCCTCTCGCCATCCCACACTGCTCTGAGGCTTATAGTTACGTGGTGCACACACAGTTAAATCGTATGCAGGTATGAATGTAATTGAGATTGTCCACGTTTCACTTTATTATTGATATTGTTATTTTTATTAAGCCTTACGTTAGTCGGACTATTTTTTACTATGTGTGGTGAAATGCCAGTGTAAAGCCTCTGAAAGACGTCAGCCTCTTTCACTATATCACGGGCCACAACCTGTTTTCTAGGTAAGAGCCTCACACAGGCTTACACCATATAGATGTATAGTACGGTGGAACCCCTATAATGTCATTCTAAACTCTTTAACTGTATCAACAAGTTTTGTTTTTCTATTCTGAAAATATGTGTTACATCGTCTTTTTTTCATTTTTCTCAGTTTTTGTCATTGTTGATTCTCAGTTTGCTTGCTACCTACGCATTTTTTTCCTTGATAACTTTCATTGTGATGAAAATGCGTCTCCTTAAAAAACATACTTTATAAGATGTGTAACATGAAGTTGCAGCCTTTGTAATATCTTCAGATGAAAAGTTACTACACCGTCCTTTCACAGCCACTTATTGTTGACAGGAAGAAAGCCATAAATCGCTAGTTGCACATGTTTTAATTTCAGGAAGTCAGCGCTATATTGGGAGAGACGATCCTGAAAACCTGAATTCTTTTGCCTAAGGTATTTTATTTCTTTTGTTATAATATCTCATTGTTGGCGTAAGCACTTCTTGTTGCATTCACAGTAGTCTTTGTTTTCATGGTTAATGTTGTGTCCAGTTGTAATTTCTTCATTAGTTGGTAATATATTTACCAGTAAAATGCCTTCTACTTGTTTACGGTAGGTTCATCTCTGCGTCCCAATATTTCTCCTATTATTAGGCTCATTACTACGTGTTAAGTCATCACCGGAGAATGGTAGATTTAGAGTTGGAACAGCATCAGTCTTGAATTTTCGTTTCCAAGAAATATTGAACAGCTCACTCGTCAAATCCCTTTCATAATCCAAACAAGTAAAATGTATTGAGAAGATATAAACATTTTCAACTGAAAACAATCCTGCAACTTTACAAGTATTTATTCATTTTAAATTTGTCTGACTTTTTTTAGGAAATGTGTGAAGTTAATTCTTAAGTTACCTACCTGTCTGCCGTGTTTAGTGCAACTGGCGATCGCGCAGCAAATCACAATTTTTCACTTAAAAACTTAGTCTAAAAAATCTTTTGATACACTGAGAGTCATGGCATAGCTCTGTACTCAATCACCAGTTACTAATAAAAATTCACAATGCTGTAAACAACCTTGTTTCGCTTCTTTTAAAGGCAATTACAATACAATACATAATGGCAATGGTGGGCTAATTAGCATTGCGTAGGTTATCTGACGCCAGCAGTGCGGCTTACCACTGCACACACACCTCGTGGTCACTACTGCTTATCTGTGCCTGAACCCATACAAGAAATGACTAGATCTCTTCATAAATTAAAAAAAACGTCATTAGTTATCCTACTAGATAGACCACTTACAAATAACAGTTTGTTAGGGGAGAGATTCAGTATTCCAAGATTCCATGGTGTGTTTTGCGAGGTACATTACCAAACACTGTTGTTAGGGACGGGGAACCCACTGAGAGGCATATGTTAAGAAAAATACAAATAAAATACATTATTCCCATTCATCTGGAGACTTGCAGCCACCAGGAGAGTTACAACGATACTTCACCGACAGAAGGCGCTTGTTTTACAAGACTCAGTTGAGGTTCAGACGCAATGTCATATACTCTGACATCAAAAGTACGATCATCAGTATTGTACGTGAATTGCTTCCCACTGATTGATTTAAGCATCGGAGAGTGAAGTATTGTGCTGACTGGACTCAAGACATATAGCAGCATTCCAAATATCACAGACGCTAACAATAATCTTCATCTGGAAATCAATGGTAGAAAAGGAGTTGTAGGAATAGAATGTGGTGCTTAAAACACTGGCGATTTAAAGTGATCTGGAAAAGGATTTTGCTACATACAAACATCAATACGCTTAAATCTGAAATAAAGACACTGGATGTAGCGACTAACCAGAAAGGTTCAATAGGACGGCTACTGGGTTTCACAAAAGGATACGTTTTGAAGAAGAACCCTAATAAATTTTATAAATCTGGGCAGGCAGTGGATATACTTCCTTTCAGTACAATCTGTGTTGAGTGTAACATTGCAAAAAACTCTTATCTCAACAATAAACTGATTCACATAATTTATGGATTCTTCTCTTCATTTGGAATAGGGTTTAAGATCATTGAGAGCCTCTCTTTTTTCTTTTTTCGAGTCATAAGACTTCTGATTGCTTTAATGCTACCTGCCATGAATTCCTCTCCTGTGCCAATCTCTTCATCTCAAAGTAGCATTTGCAACCTGCGTCCGCAACTGTTAGTTGGCTGTATTACAATCCATGACTTCCTCTATTGTTTTTACCCTCTACAGTTCCTTCTCGGACCATGGAAGTAATTTTCTGATATCTTAACAGATGTTCCTACCACCCTGTCCGCCGCGCGGAGTGGCCGCGCGGTTTGAGGCATCATGTCACGGACTGCACGTCCCCTCTCGCCGGAGGTTCGACTCCTCCCTCGGCATGGGTGTGTATGTTGTTCTTAACATAAGTTAGTTTAACTTAGTTTAAATAGTGTGTAAGTCTAGGGACCGACGACCTAAGCAGTTTGGTCCCTTAGGAATTTAGACGAATTTGAACACATTTGAACATCTTGTCCCTTCTCCTTGTCAGTCTTTTCCACATACTCCTTTCCTCTCCGATTCTGTTTACAACCTCCTCATTCCTTACGTTGTCAGGCCACCTAATTTTCAATATTCGTCTGTAGCACCACATCTCAAATGCTTCAATTCTCTTTGTTCCGGTTTTCCTACAGTTCACGTTTCATTACCATACAATGATGAGCTCCCTACGAACATTCTCAGATATTTCTTCCCCAAATTAAGGCCAATGTTTGATAGTTGTCGACTTCTCTTTGCCAGAAATTCCCTTTTTGTCAGTGCTAGGCTGCTTTTGGTGTCTTTCTTGCTCCGTCCGTCTCTGGCTGTTTTGCTGTCTAGGTAGCAGAATTCCTTAACTTCACCTACTTCGTGATCATCAATCCTGATATTAGGTTTCATGCTGTTCTTATTTCTGCTACTTCTTATTACTTGCATCTTTCTTCGATTTACTGTCAATCCATATTCTGTACTCAATAGACTGTTCATTCCATTCAGCAGATCATGTAATTCTTCATCATTTTCACTAAGGAAAGCAATTCCATTGACATCCTTCCACCTTGAATTTTAATCCCACTGATGAACCTTTCCATCATTGCTTCTTCGATATACAGATTGAACAGTAGGGGCGAAAGACTACATCCCTGGTTCAAATGGTTCAAATGACTCTGAGCACCATGAGACTTAACATCTGTGGTCATCGGTCGCCTAGAACTTAGAACTACTTCAACCTAACTAATATAAGGACATCACACACATCCATGCCCGAGGCAGGATTCGAACCTGCGACCGTAGCAGTCGCGCGGTTCCGGACTGAGCGCCTAGAACCGCTAGACCACCGCGGCCAGCACTACATCCCTGTCTTAAACCCTTTTTAATACGAGCACTTCGTTCTTGGTCGTCCAATTTTATTGTTCCCTCTTGGCTCTCGTACATATTGTCTATTACCCGTCACTCCCTATAGCTTACCCCTATGTTCCCAGAATTTCGAACGTTTTACACTATTTTATATTGTCGAAAGCTTTTACAGCTCTACAAATCTTGTGAACGTATCTTGATTTTCCTTTATTCTTGCTACCATTGTTGTTGTTATGCTCTTCAGTCCAGAGACTGGTTTGATGCAGCTCTCCATGCTATCCTACCCTGTGAAAGGTTCTTCATCTCTGAGTAACTACTGCAACATACATCCTTCTGAATCTGCTTAGTGTATACATCTCTCGGTCTCCCTCTATGATTTTTACCCTCCAAGCTTCCCTCCAGTACTAAATTGGTGATCCCTTGATGCCTCGGAGCGTGTCCTACCAACCGATCCCTTCTTCTGGTCAAGTTGTGCCACAAATTCCTCTTCTCACCAATTCTATTCAGTACCTCCTCATTAGTTACGTGATCTACCCATCTAATTTTCAGCTTTCTTCTGTAGCACTACGTTTCAAATGCTTCTATTCTCTTCTTGTCTAAAATATGTATCGTCCATGTTTCACTTCCATACATGGCTACAATCCATACAAATACTTTCAGAAAAGACTTCCTGACACTTAAATCTATACTTCATGTGAACAAATTTCTCTTCTTCAGAAACGCTTTCCTTGCCATTGCCAGTCTACATTTTATATCCTCTCTACTTCGACACACATCAGTTATTTTGCTCCGCAATAGCAAAACTCATCTACTACTTTAAGTGTCTCATTTCCTAATCTAACTTCCTCCGCATCCCCTGATTTAATTCGACTACATTCCATTATTCTCGTTTTGTTTTTGTTGATGTTCATCTTATATCCTCCTTTCAAGACACTGTCCATTCCGTTCAGCTGCTGTTCCAGGTCATTTGCTGTCTCTGATAGAATTAAAATGTCATCGGCAAACCTCAACGGATTTTAATTCCTACTCTGAATTTTTCTTTTGTTTCCTTCACTGCTTGCTGAATATGCAGACTGAATAACATCGAGCATAGGCTACAATCCTGTCTCACTCCCTTCCCAACCACTACTTCCCTTTCATGCCCCTC
Organism: Schistocerca cancellata; assembly: GCF_023864275.1. Lineage (NCBI taxonomy): Eukaryota > Metazoa > Arthropoda > Insecta > Orthoptera > Acrididae > Schistocerca > Schistocerca cancellata. The sequence goes on along the minus strand of NC_064626.1, from coordinate 385,605,034 downwards.
GACTTGTATAACTGTCATCTGGTTTCTACACAAATTGTAAATAGCCTTTCGTTCCCTGTATTTGACCCCTGCCACCTTCAGAATTTGAAAGAGAGTATTCCAGGCAAAATTGTCAAAAGCTTTCTCTAAGTCTACAAATGCTAGAAACGTAGGTTTTCCTTTCCTTAATCTGTTTTCTAAGATAAGTCGTAGGGTCAGTAGTACCTCACGTGTTCCAACATTTCTACGGAATCCAAACTGATCTTCCCCGAGGTCGGCTTCTACCAGTTTTTCCATTCGTCTGTACAGAATTCCTGTCAGTATTTTGCAGCCGTGACTTATTAAACTGCCCGCATCTCGTGGTCGTGCGGTAGCGTTCTCGCCTCCCACACCCGGGTTCCCGGGTTCGATTCCCGTCGGGGTCAGGGATTTTCTCTGCCTCGTGATTGCTGGTTGTTGTGTGCTGTCCTTAGGTTCGTTAGGTTTAAGTAATTCTAAGTTCTAGGGGACTGATGACCGTAGCAGTTAAGTCCCATAGTGCTCAGAGCCATTTGAACCATTTGAACTTATTAAACTGACAGTTCGGTAATTTTCACATCTGTCAACACCTGCTTTCTTTGGGACTGGAGTTATTATATTCTTGAAGTCTGAGGGTATTTCGCCTGTCTCATACATCTTGCTCAGCAGATGGTAGAGTTTTGTCACAGCTGGCTCTCCCAAGGCTATCAGTAGTTCTAATGGAATGTTGTCTACTCCCGGGGCCTTGTTTCGACTTACGTCTTTCAATGCTCTGTCAAATTCTTCACGCAGTATCGTATCTACCATTTCATCTTCACTTACGTCCTCCTCCATTACCATAACATTGGCCTCAAGTACATCGCCCTTGTATAGACCCTCTGTATACTCCTTCCACCTTTCTGCTTTCCCTTCTTTGCTTAGAAGCGTTTTTCCACATGAGCTCTTGTTATTCATACAGGTAGCTCTCTTTTCTCCAAAGGTCTCTTTAATTTTCCTGTAGGCTGTATCTATTTTACCCGTAGTGATATATACCTCCACTTCCTTACATCTGTCCTCTAGCCATCCCTGCTTAGCCATTTTGCACTTCCTGTTGATCTCATTTGTATTTCTTTGCGCTTGCTTCATTTACTGAATTTTTATATTTTCTGCTTTCATCAATTAAGTTCAATATGTTTTTTATTACTTAAAGATTTATACTAGCCCTCGTGTTTTTATCTACTTGATCCTCTGCCGCCTTTACTATTTCATCTCCCAAAGTTATCCATTCTTCTTCTACTGTATTTCTTTCCTCCGTTCTTGCCAATCGTTCCCTAACGCTCTCTCTGAAATTCTCTGCAACCTTTGGTTCTTTCAGTTTATTCACGTCTCATCTCCTTAAAATACCACATTTTTGCAGTTTCTTATGTTTTAATCTACATTTCATAACCAAGTAATTGTGGTCAGAGTCTACATCTGCCCTGGATATGACTTACAATTTAAAACCTGGTTCCTCAATCTCTGTCTACTCATTATATAATCTATATGAAATCTTTCAGTGTCTCCAGGACTCTTCCAAGTATACAACCTTGTGTCATGATTCTTAAACAAAATGTTAGCTATGATTAAGTTATGGTCTGTGCAAAATTCTACCAGTTGGCTTCCTCTTTCATTCCTTACCCTTATTCCATATTCACCTACTACTTTTTCTTCTCTTCCGTTTCCTACTATCGAATTCCACTCCCCCATGACTATTAAATTTTCGTCTCCCTTCACTATTTGAATAATTTCTTTTATCGCATCATAGATTTCTTCAATCTCTCCATCATCTAGTTGGCATATAAACTTGTACTACTATTGTAGGCGTGGGTTTCGTATCTATCTTGGCTACAATAATGCGTTCACTATGCTGTTCGTAGTAGCTTACCCGTGCTCCTATTTTTTTGTTCATTATTAAACCTACTCCTTCATTACCCCTATTCGATTTTGTATTTATAACCCTGTGTTCACCTGACCAGAAATCTTGTTTCTCCTGCACCGAACTTCACTAATTCCCTCTATATCTAACTTTAACCTATCCATTTCCCTTTTTAAATTTTCTAACCTACCTGCCCGATTAATGGGTCTGACATTTCACGCTCCGATCAGTAGAACGCCAGTCCACTTTCTCCCGATAACGACGTCCTCCTGAGAAGTCCTCGGCCGGAGATCCGAATGGGTGACTGTTTTACCTCCGGAAACCCAAGGGGCTGCCATCCTCATTTAACCACACAGTAAAGCTGCATGCCCTCGGGCCGGCCACGGTCGACGAGCGGTTCTGAGCGCTTCAGTCCAGAACAACGCGACTGCTACGGTCGCAGGTTCGAATCCTGCCTCGGGCATGGATGTGTGTGATGTCCTTAGGTTAGTTAGGTTTAAGTAGTTCTAAGTTCTAGGGGACTGATGACCTCAGATGTTAAGTCCTATAGTGCTCAGAGCCATTTGAACCATTTTTTTGCATGCCCTCGGGAAAAATTACGGCTGTATATCAACCGCAAATTCAGAACTGCTCCTCTGGTGCTTTACCTTGCCTGAAGTCAAACTGATAGACATCCAACATAACATCAGTTTTCTTTCCCATTCTTGTATATATTATTCTCGTCAGCAATTTGGTTGCTTCAGCTGTTAAGCTGATTGTGCGATAATTCTCGCACTTGTCCTCTCTTGCAGTCTTCGGAATAGCGTAAACGATATCTTTCCGAAAGTCAGATGATATGTCGCCAGACTCACACATTCGACATATCATCGTGAATAGTAGTTTTGTTGCCTCTTCCTCCAATGATTTTAGAAATTCTGTTGGAATGTTATATTTCCCTTCTGCCTTATTTGATCTTAAGTTCTCCAAAAATCTCTTAAATTATGATTCTAATTCGTGATCCCCTGTCTGTTCTAAATCGACTCCTGTTTCGTTTCCTAACACATCAGCAAAATCTTCGCCCTTATATAGGCCTTCAATGTACTCTTTCCACCTATCAAAAATGGTTCAAATGGCTCTGAGCATTATGGGACTCAACATCTTAGGTCATAAGTCCCCTAGAACTTAGAACTACTTAAACCTAACTAACCTAAGGACACCACACACACCCATGCCCGAGGCAGGATTCGAACCTGCGACCGTAGCAGTCCCGCGGTTCCGGACTGCAGCGCCAGAACCGCTAAACCACCGCGGCCGGCTTTCCACCTATCCACTCTCTCCTCTGCATTTAACAGTGGCATTCCCGTTGCACTCTTAATGTTACCACCTTTGCTTTTAATTTCACCGAAGGTTGTTTTGACTTTCCTATATGCTCAGTCAGTCCCTCTGACAATCATTTGTTTTCGATTTCTTCACATTTTTCATGCAGCCGTTTCATCTTAGCTTCCCTGCACTTCCTACTTATTTTTCCTCAGCCACTTGTATTTCTGTATTCCTGAATTTTCCTGAACATTCTTGTACTTCCTTCTTTCATGGATCAACTGTAGTATTTCTTCTGTTACCCAAGGTTTCTTTGAAGTTACCTTCTTTGCACCTATATTTTCTTCCAATTTCTGTGATGACCTTTTTAGAGATGTCCATTCCTCTTCAACTGTACTGACAACTGAACTATTCGTTATTGCTGTATCTACAGCCTAGAGATCTTTGTCATTCCTTCAGTCCTTAGTACTTCTGCGTCCAACTTCTTTGTGTACTGACCGTTCTTGACTAATCTCTTAAACTTCAGCCTACTCTTCATCACAACTACATTGTGATCTGAGTCTATATTTGCTCCTGGGTAAGCCTTAAAATCCAGTATCTGATTTGGGAATCTCTGTCTGAGCATGATGTAATTTAACTGAAAACCTCCAATATCACCCGGCCTCTTCCAGGTATACCTATTCCTGTTTTGATTCATGAACAGTATTCGCTATTAGCTGGAATTTATTACAGAACTCAATCAGTCTTTCTCCTCTCTCATTCCTTGTCCCAGTACTACTTTCTCCTGTAACCTTTTCTTCTACTCCTTCCCTTCCCAACGCTATTTACCTCCCAGTAACGTTTCAGACATTGGACTATCTGGAGCTGCATATTGTGGACCAGGATAACCAACTCATCGACTTCTGTGGTGAGGAAATCATTGTATGACTACATCTAAAGCGAACATCCAGAAGCCTGTCAGAAGTGGCGGCGACCTTCAACTGGCCGGGATCTGCAGTGGAGCCAGCCCAACCTCTCAGCGAGAACACTCCTTACTGGGAGTTTGGAAGTGGCGGTGGCGACCTTCAAACAATCAGGGCTCATAGCAGCTTCCCAGGGTCTTTGTATTGTTAATGAAGACAGGATGACAGTAAAGCATAAAACTAACGTGCACAACGCACAGCGTAACACTTGACAAGAGAACAGCAAGTTGATAACGCATGTGAACTATGAGTTTCTTTAATCAGTAGGTCTGAAACCACTCAACGAATGCGACAGGCTCCATGATTTGCCGAGCCCTTGCACCCAAGACAGCTAGGTGGTGCGACCTCTGATACAAGTCTTGTATTTTCCTATTATCTTTTCTTTCTCCTTCTTAAATGCAAGGTTCTTATTGTTCTAGTAATTTGTTTCGAACTTATGTCAGAAAGTGAAAGTATGTCATAACCTATTTCCATCTTCCTAAATTTATATCTTATATTCATAAATCGTTAATTTTAAGATATTTTCTTAATTTCTTTTAAGTCTATAAATGTTTAAAGCTGCAATATTTTTGATCTCTATTGCAAGTAAGAATATTAAATAGGTTCCACATTCTGTACACGTACAATTTCATGTTGTGAAAATATATCACAGTAACTAGGTGGTAGGTCAACTGTAAATGGTAGCAGCAAATAAATAAGTAAATAATTCCTCCGTACACTGAGAAGATAACCCCAGCTGCGAGGGAGGGGTATTTAAGGCAGAGAGTTTCGTTACGACGATTCTAAAGCAGTGCATAAGAGCAAATAATTCCACTGAGTGTGCCCATGACTGCATGTGTGCCGACGTTAGTGTGTGACGTGCATCTGAGTTGTCGAAACACAGTGGGGGCGTGTTGCTCCTGTGTAGGTAGAGCAGTTATTACATAGTGGCACTTGAATTGGAAAGGCCGTGGTATGCTCTCACTGCATTATAATTCTAACTGAATCGAAAAGTCACGTTGTGGCCGTCTTATGTTTAATTGTGTCTTAGAGATAACCTTACTAGCAGAAATGTTCATGGAAAAGTGGGAGACTGATTTTCTTAAGAAATAACCACTGGCTACAGATATGTAGATTCTTCGTACGTGGAAAGGTTCCAATAGACAGCTCCATAAATTTGTGGGAAATATGAACCAGTGGCACACTAACATAAAGGTGATCATGGAGTTGGGAGGGGGGGTGGGGGTTGGCAGCACAAATTTCCTGCACATTGGCTTAAAGATAGAATACAGTAAACATAAATTTAAAATTTACCGAAAAGATTCCTTCATTGAGACTTTCATCCCAGCTTCCTCTCATCATCCTACAACCTACAAACATGCAACATTTCATCACATGATCCATCGTCTCCTTTCTATCCCTATGTCCCAAGAAGAATTTGAGCAGGAACTTAACACAATAAAAACAATAGCCATAAATAATAAATTTGACCCCAAACATCATTGATAAAATTTCAGGCAAAAAGATGAAGAAGCAGGCCAGGTCCTTATTGTCCCAAATGAAAAACACAGACAAACTGGAAAAGAAATGGTGCATATTACCTTTTATAGAGAAAACATCAAATGGCATTAGTAACATCTTGAAGGCTAAGGGTTACTCTGTGTTTTTCTATGTCCCTCTGACAATAGGTAGTTTCTTGTTCAATGCAAAAGACAAACAAGCCTAGCTATCACAAAAAGTGGGATTTATAAAATCACACCCCATGAGTGTCAGTCTTGCTATATTGAACAGACGGGAAGATCAATCTGTACCAGGCTTAAAGAACACCGCAGAAGCTGGAGATTGAAGAAGCCTGATTCAGCCTTTGCAGAACATTGCCTGAACAATAACCATAAACACACAATAGATGTACCAGTCCTACACACAGAGGGAAAGGGGGCCAAACTCAACCAATTAGAAATTAAAAGATGGGTATGTATATCCCACACCCATTATTAAACGAGCAAACCCAGTTCAATTATTCGCCTCTTTCAGATGGATAGAAGCAAAACTTTGGGCCCCCGTCCATCACAGTTAAAAAAACTCTTGGCTGAGGCCTAACTTTAGTCCGACCATTGTAGTGCACGTGCTGAATGTGTAATAGTATATGTAATTTGTTAAAAAATCGCCATTGACGTAACTGTGCATTAAGCTATGGATCGACACCTTAACAAGTCGAGATGGTGTCTTTGCCTTGTCATCATATTTATCTGTGCATTATTATCTTTAGGAATCAGTAATGTGCTTGAAAATGATCTTATAGCTCGAAACCTAGGTTGTGCAATAACATTAATAATAAAATTGTGAAACAAGGCCAAAAACAGTGTTTGTTGGATAACCTTTGTTATTTTATCACAAGTTATTCTTGATGGAGTGTTAGTTTGTTGTGTCAGTGCGCATTCATTTCTTGAAAGCTATTGCCCGTCCAATGGTCGGTTGAGGTCCTTGTTATAGTTGAATGTTGTTTTATTTTCTGATAAGCTAGCATTGCTGTGTGGGGTTGTTTCTGTGCCCCATGTAAAGATAGTTTCTGCAGGATGAATCCAGATTTATTATGAATGATATGTATACTTCTGTCTTAGGTTAATTTCTATTGTGTGTTCTTAGTGCCCCCTCTGAAATTTTATTATTTCATTACTGTGCGTCGAGTATTTGTTTTTTTTTTTATCATTTTTGTTTCATTTGAAGTTAACTGCTCCAACATGGAGCGCAAGTGTTTGTCTTGTTATTTATAAATGGGCTCTGGCATTGTAAATTGCCGTTAAGAAACAAATAATTTGATGAGAGGTCCAAGTTTTAAAAAATTTTTACGTCATTATTGTGAGCGTCATATATATATTCTCGTTTGTGAGTCTGTGCGATGGCCAAACATTTGTACCGTACTATCCTCAAGCGAGGTTACGTTTTTGAATGTGGCATTTCATATTTTTGCTTTCTGTCTGCTGTCTTCATTTTCGCCTCGCTTAAGAAGACTCAGTGGTTTTCAAGCATGCTTTAGAATAGCTGACATCTTTACCTTATTTCTCTGTGACTTTCAGCACACACTTCCGTTTCAAGCAAATATGTGAACGTATTTAAAAAGCACTCTAAGCAAGAAATTCTATAATGTTCGATCAGTTTAATACGCATTGAAAAGTAAGAAAAAAACATAAGCATTTTCAAGAAATACGTTCACCTAAAAAGTTACAATAAAATTAATATTAGTCATTGTAATAACACTTGTCTCAAACACCGCCGTTATATTGCTAGTGAGACATAAAGAGTCTCTCCGAATTAATGATACAAATCGCAGCAGGCCACAAATTTTATTATACGTGTCAGTTTTAGCAACAGTCATTTTCCGGAAATGAATCTCATCTTGAGCGTTTTATAATTATCTTCTAACAGTATCACTGTTACTTTTGTGGATCAGACTATCCTCTTCCGTCAGTGACATTCGTCTGAGTGATGGCTCTCATTTCATTCCAGTTTTTTTTGTGTTTGCAATGTTGTAACTGGAACCAGCTTTGAGCTGATACCATAATTTTATACACAATTGTAAGTCAAAAAGTCTTTATTGAAGCCTCCTGTATTGCAGATTCAAATTTTCGAGGTTCTATGCAAAATGAGTCTTATTATATCGTTACAAACATTAATAGCACCAGGTGGAAGAGAGATGCATAACTTAAACCTTCTTAGTCTGTTGTTGAAAGTTACTTTCTTTTGAAGGTTAAAGACAAAATTCCGTTGGGGTGGTAAGCTTTTTGTTAAAATTATTATTTTATTGACATCTACAGCTTGCGTTGTTGTCAAAGTGACAGCATCAATTTTCTTAATCGGCAAAATATTTGTAATTACAGTAAAATAAAGATTTATACAGCAATGTACAATGTAATAAAATGACATTTAATTAACACATGAAAAAAAAATTTATAATATGGTTAGCTGTTAACAGCATCACTAATCCCGCACTGCCCTACATTATTCATAGCTTAGATATCATCTGGGAACGGCTTAAAAGCACTAAAATTTATCAGCCATCGCTTACTCGCTGGAATTACCGATTGCCAGTGGCCGAGCGGTTCTAGGCGCATCAGTCTGGAACCGCGCGACCGCTACGGTCACAGGTTCGAATCCTACCTCGGGCATGGATGTGTGTGATGTCCTTAGGTTAGTTAGGTTTAAGGAGTTCTAAGTTCCAGGGGACTGATGACCTCAGATGTTAAGTCCCATAGTTTCAGAGCCATTTGAACCATTTTTGAATCGATTGCCAAACCCAGTTACTTATTTGCCTCCAAAATGCGTTATCATTAATAAAAAAATTCACGTTCAAATTTAACAACTACTTGTGATATAACAGTCATTCAAAATCACTTCAGCTACTATTTGATAACATTACACAGTTAATATTCTGCAGTGGAATTTATAAACTACATAATCAAAATATCCACGGGTATGCTGCCGGTCTATAGTGTCCAACGGGCCCGTTGGACACTATAGACCGGCAGCATACCCGTGGATATTTTGATTATCAAATACGCCGGGAGAAACTCAAGAATCATATAAACTACATGTTTCTCAGCCGCTTTGCACCGATGTACGATTGTAGATAGACCAAAGAGTTATAATAATCAGTCGGTCATTCAGTTCAACACCCTCAAGTTCGCAGGCAAGCAATAGTTTCATGCATAAAAAAGGGGTTTCAGATAGCAGTCATCTATAAATTTTTAATTTCCACTAGAAAGTTTACAGGCCCTGCAGAATCGTGTTTTTAACCTTCAACAGATTGTTTGCGGCTGTGGATTCTACCACAAATAAAACGACATTGTTTCCTGCGTGACTTGTTTCCCTCACGGCCCGATTATTTGGTGAACATTCTCCAGAAGCTATTAGGGGCGTCCGCAGGGGGCAGAGAGCCGGCATTAAGAAGGGCTGAGTTGTGGGCCAGTGGGCTGCCCGATCGGCCTCCTGAATGCACGCCTCGCCAGATGTAATTTAAACAAGTGTACAGTACGCTCGCTGTCTAAACGCGGCGGGCACAAACAGTCGGCAAAGAGCGCGGCGGTGGGGCCCGGGGATTGACTAACGTGTTTGAGCTACGGATTCCGGCGCATTAACCCGACCAGAGGCAGGCCAAACATCTCAGGTATTTGCCCCCCCCCCCCTCCCCCACCCCTAGCCGTGGCCGTCGACTACTTGCAGCGCCCCGGGCAAACTCGCAAATATTTATTGTCGATGCGGGGAGTGTTGACATTAAATTTTGTGACGAACACGCACGCGCCCGGCCGCCCCGCGACGGGGGAGGTGGTGGGGGGACAGGACAGGAGAGGAGCGCGCGGCAAACACGGCCGCCATGTCTTCATTGCCAGTGTGACGTCAGCGGCAGCGCCAGGTCGTATTTACCGCGCAAACAGCGCCGGGCGCAGACTTGGCGCAGTATTTTAGCGGACACGACGCATAATGCGCCGACGCCACAGCGACCACTCTTCTCCTCCTTTTTTCCGGTTGTTTTTTAATGCGAGCTCTGCCTTCCCACCCCCCCCCCTCCCCCTCTCACCCAGTTTGCCATCCTAGCCCCCCCCTGTCAAAGCAGCCGCCGTACAGCCCCGTGGAGCTGTGCATATATGCTCTGCTGCAACCGCCCGCGAAACCAGTCCCAGCCAAGACGTCATAATTGCCCAACGAGGAGTGTCACTGACACCCTTCCTTCTCCCCCTCCTTCTTCCGCACTCCCACTCCCACCTTTCCCCTCTTCGTTCACCATCCTGCCAAGTCAAACAGAAAGGCATCGCTGCATAAACACCGGTACAATAAGGAGACGGGGCTCTGTCATCTGATGACAAGGCAACTAACAGGACATCAACAAGTTGTACGTTTACCTTCCGTTGAGGTTGGTACCGCACAATGACAATCACTGCTATAAATGCCGCTTATTTTCACCTGTACTTTGTTAATACTACATTACGACAGCTAGTTGTAATGTATTATCACCTCGAAAATAAGTTAGGTAATTAATTTTTTGTTTGTTTTCAGGTAAGTGACGGCAGTCCTGGTACACACTGAAATCATCTCCCCAAAGTGCCGTAACACGCCATCAGAAGTGTCAAAACAAAACTGCGCAACCTACCTCTATCAGTCGCTGCGTCGTTTCGTTCCTTTGGAGATCTGCTACGGTTCCATAGGTCGGCGGTGTCTGTCAGTGTATGACAGCTCTGCAGACACGTACCTGAAAACAAACAAATAATAAATTCTATAATTTTTTTCTAAATGATAATTAATAATTTACGACTAACGTTCCTATTTAGATTTGGCGATAGTTGTTTTCCTTGTACTTGGTTGCACAGCTCTAACATATTACACCTGTTCCGGCAGTCATGTAGGCTAAATTTGATCCGTTTACTCTCTTGATTCCATAGTTTTGGTATATTTTGCTATCGATTATGACCTCATCTGAGCATTTACATCTCTGCTGCCACGCCAGATGTGTTTGTCATCAAAAGAGTAAGAAGAAGATGTGTCAAAATTTGAATAATTCTTTCTGTAATTAGAAGTGCGACTGGAGATAGTAAGCGATTAAGATTTTCTTTATATTTAAAAGACACACTGCAAAGAAGCTAACAGAAATCCATGTTATACATATGATTTCAGACTTGGCTCCCTCATTTCATGCCAATATTTAATGCTATACCCTAGGTTTATTAAAGCCAGGTTTGCAGTGCAACATGATATTTGAGATATGTCTGCCTAAAGAAACGAAAAGAGCCATAAGAAAAGGCATGAATAATTTATGGTAATAACCGCCTCTTTCATCCACGAGAGCAACGAAATATTATACCTCTTAGCTATCGGTTAAAAGATACGTTGTTACGCTGAGGCTCTCTTTTTAGAATAGAATGTTTCACTCGTCACCGTTGGCCACTTTCAACCACAATGTCACTTGGTATAATGGCGATGTAGTCAAAACTGGTGAATAGAGGCGAATTAAAATTTTTATCCTAAGACAACATCAACTAAACCATGAGGGATTTTTACTAAGTGAGATTAGAAAAGCGTACCAAACTGATTCAAAGTACATGCGGAATTTTCGTTTTCCAGTTACATCTTTAGTAACCACTTCAGGGACAAGTAAACCAAAACAACAACAATTTTGACAGTTCGACGTATATAGTACACGAAAGTAATCAAACCTTCCCCAAGGAAGTGTTACAGGCCCTCTATTGTTCCTGATCTATATTAACGACATAGGAGACAATCTGAGTAGCCGTCTTAGATTGTTTGCAGATGATACTGTCATTTACCGTATTGTAAAATCATCAGATAATCAAAACGACTTGCAAAATGATTTAGATAAGATATATGTATGGTGCGAAAAGTAGCAATTGACCCTGAATAAAGAAAAGTGCGAAGTTATTCACATGAGTACTAAAAGAAATCAGCTGAATTTCGATTACGCGGTAAGTCACACAAATCTGAAGGCTGTAAATTAAGCTAAATACTTAGGGATTACAATTACAAATAACCTAAATTGGAACAATCACATAGATAATATTGTGGGTAGAGCAAACCAAAGACTGCGATTCATTGGCAGAACAATTACAACGTGCAACAGGTCTACTAAAGAGAATGCTGACACCACGCTTGTCCGCCCTATTCTGGAGTATTGCTGTGCGGTGTGGGATCCACATCAGGTGGGACTGACGGATGATGTCGAAAAAGTACAAAGAAGGGCAGCTCGTTTTGTATTATCTCGAAGTAGGGGAGATAGTGTCACAGACATAATATTTGAATTGGAGTGGCAGTCATTAAAACAAAAGCGTTTTTCGTTGCGAGGGGATCTTCTCATTAAATTTCAGTCACCAGTTCTCTCCTCCGATTGCGAAAACATTCTGTTGGCACCCACCTACATAGTGAGAAATGATCATCACGATAAAATAAGAGAAATCAGGGCTCACACAGAAAAATTTCAGTGCTCGTTTTTCCCTTTCGAGAATGGAACGGTAGAGAGACAGCTTGAAGGTGGTTCATTGAACCCTCTGCCAGGCACTTTATTGTGAATAGCAGAGTAATCACACGTAGATGTACATGTAAATACGTGGGAAAGCTCAGAGCCTACAGAAGTCCTAGTTTTCTTTTGGCATATAGACGCATTTAATTTTCCATTTCATCCACTTTAGGTTCAATGAAGACTGCCCCCCGTGTCTCAAGTGAGCAAGTGCGAATCCGGGAGGTCCGCAAAATGTCCATATACTTCTACCAAAACTTCTTCAAACGGCAATGCTACGGACAGTCCTTTTTCCTGCGCGTGATTTGCTACTGGAACAGGAAAAGGAGAAAATTAATAGCGGCGCCAGAAATACCTAGGGACCCCCAACGAAATGTGGCCTGCAGAATACAGGTTAGAAGACGTGGAGTGGATAAAAACTATTTTACTAGCTCGAAGAAGAATGACTGGGCCATTAGAGACGGATGGTAACCTCATCTTGGACACCAATAGGACAGGGAACCAGGTAACCGACTTGCTGTTTTCCGTAGAGCTGTCTCGGTTCTTATCTTAACTGAATTACGGAAACAACCACAAACCAAAATGTAGCTGACAATACAAGGATACGAATCTTGATCCTCACCAATGAGTGTCCAGTTTGATGTCAAGCCAAAAATCCGTGAACGTCGGTGGATGTCAAATCTAGTAAATTAGGTGGGAGCTACATATATTTGCTCTTCAAAACCGTCGGATTTCCCATAGTCAAAGGGCACTGGTGAGATACGTCATCCCAATGATAGATCACGTGTTATTATTATTATTATTCAGGTCTGTTTTCACGCATTTTACAGTCTGGAACCGCGCGATCGCTACGGTCGCAGGTTCGAATCCTGCCTCGGGCATGGCTGTGTGTGATGTTCTTAGGTTAGTTAGGTTTAAGTAGTTCTAAGTTCTAGGGGACTGATGACCTCAGAAATTAAGTCCCATAGTGCTCAGAGCTATTTTCACGCATTTGTTCAGAAAACTCCCATCTTACCTGCCAATTTTTTTAACCATTTTGGAGTACTTTTGGAAGATAAGCAATGAGAAGAATCCCTCCTTAATGCAAGGAAACTCTGGTCTCTGTTTTCCATCAGAGGAAATCGAACTGACATTTTTCGTGCCGAATTCTACATCTACATCTACATTTTACGAGCTCGAAGAAGAATGACTGGGCCATTAGAGACGGATGGTAACCTCATCTTGGACACCAATAGGACAGGGAACCAGGTAACCGACTTGCTGTTTTCCTTAGAGCTGTCTCGCACTGCCGTGATCCCTGTTTCATCACCAGTGGGAAATGGTAGACTCACTTTGAGCTGATAGCATTTATAACCAGGTTAAAGACTGGGGTAATTTAAAGAGCTTTCTCTGCGACATTTTTACGTGCCGATACAGTCGAACATTCTTTGGCAATTATAATTTTTTCCAAGTAATTTTTTGATGTGCCTTTACTTTCAGTTTGTGATCTTATGTATGCTCCCTCACGTCGAGATAGCATGGGCAGTTACTACTAGTATCAATAACTACTGAAGTGTTCAGGTATCGGATTTCAAATCGTTATCCAGTAGTGCGTATTAAGTAGCATTTTAATCAGTATGGCCACCGGATATGATAACGGTAATTCTGGGTGTCGAATGAGACGGTCAACACTACATAGGCGGTCCACAACGATCGTTGCTGGCAGAGAACAACGGCTTAAACCTCTACTAAGACTTGGAAGTATGATCGGGTGTGGCAGGGTTAAACTCCGCGGAATGTCAAAGGCAATTTCATTTCCAAAGAAAGCAAGTGTTGAAAGGTGTGAAAATTACCGAACAATCAGATTAATAAGTCATGGTTGCAATATACTACCACATATTCGTAACAGAAGAATGAAGAAACTGGTAGAACCTGACCTCGGGGAATATAAGTTGAATTCCGGAGAACTGTAGGAACATGCAAGGCAATACTGACCTTACGACTTCTCATAGAAGATAGGTTAAAGAAAGGCAAATCTACGTTTCTAGCATTTGTAGATTTAGGGAAAGCTTTTGACAATATTGACTGGAATACTCTCTTTCAAATTCTAAAGGTGAAAGGGGTAAAAATACAGGAGCGAAAGGCAACTTGTACAGAAACCAGGCGACTGTTATACAAGTCGAAGGGCATGAATGGGAAGCAGGGGTTGGGAATGGAGTGAGACTGGGTTGTAGCCTACCTCCGATATTATTCAATTTGTACATTGAACAAGCAGTGAAGGAAACCAAAGAAAAATTAGGAGTAGGAATTAAAATCCAGGGAGAAGTAATAAAAACTTGGAGGTTTTCCGATGACAAGGTAATTTTGTCAGAGGTAGCAGAGAACTTGGAAGAGCAGCTGAACGGAATGGACAGTGTTTAGAAAGGAGGATATAAGTTGAACATCAACAAAAGCAAAACAAAGATAATGGAATGTAGTCTAATTACGTCGGGTGATGCTGAGGGAATTAGATTAGGAAATGAGACACTTAAAGTAGTAAATTAGTTTGTTTGGGGAACAAAATAACTGATGATGGTCGAAGTAGAAAAGATATAAAATATAGACTGGCAACGGCAAAGAAAGTGTTTCTGAAGAAGAGAAATTTTTTGACACCGAATATACATTTAAGTGTCAGGAAGTCTTTTCTGAAAGTATTAGTATGTTGTGTAGCCATGTATGGAAGTGAAACATGGACGATAAATAGTTTAGACAAGAAGTAAGTAATGAGGAAGCAGTGAGTAGAATTGGGGAGAAAGAAATTCGTGGCATAACCTGACTAGAAGAAGGTATCGGTAGGTAGGACACATCCTGAGACATCACGGGATCACCAGTTTAGTACCGGTAGTAAGCGTGAGGGAGGTGGTGCGGGCGGGAAACAGTAATGGGAGACCAAAAGATAAATACGCGGGATGTATGTTGCAGCAGTTAGTCGAAGATGAAGAGGCTTGCACAGGATAGAGTGGCATGGATAGCTGCATCAAACTAGTCTTCGGACTTGAAAAATACCCCACTTATTCAGCCAACCCTTCCACTTTCCTGTCACTGTCTTCCAGTTTCGTTCGATTTTTTTTCCGTGGCTGCATACATCACTGAGAGACATTACGTGAAATTTTAGGGGATAAGGAATTATACGAGGTTGGAACATAAATAGTGGCAACTATTTATTCACAACCGATACAAAAGACGAGTTTGCACCTGTTACTGTCCTTGAAAGTAGTTACCAGCGTTGTGTAGATCACCCTGACAGCGATGTGGAAGGCGTAGTATACCGTTAGCAGAGCCCGTTCTGTTGATGGTGCGGATGGAGCGGTCTACTGTCTGTCGAATCTCTGGGACAGTTCTGAAGCGAATGCCACGAAGTGGTTCCTTCATCTTCGGAATCAAATCAAAGACACAAGGACTTAAGTCTGCCGGCCGCGGTGGTCTAGCGGTTCTGGCGCTGCAGTCCGGAACCGCGGGACTGCTACGGTCGCAGGTTCGAATCCTGCCTCGGGCATGGGTGTGTATGATGTCCTTAGGTTAGTTAGGTTTAAGTAATTCTAAGTTCTAGGGGACTTATGACCAAAGATGTTGGGTCCCATATTGCTCAGAGCCATTTTTTGGAACTTAAGTCTGGGAAGTTAGGTTTAAGTAGTTCTAAGTCTAGGGGATTGATGACCTCAGATGATAAGTCCCATAGTGCTTAGAGCCATTTGAGACATCAGTCATCTCGCGTTACTTATGTTAGGTCGCGTAGCCAGAAAAAGGGGCAGGTTTGGTCAATTGATCTGTAATATTACTTAGGAAATATAAACATTTGTAATATAAATGGGTTTTTAATCTACAATAACATAATATAACCTAAATCCGAATATCTGTACTGAAGTTTACACGTTGAATAAAATGTGTGCACGTCTTGGTTCGTAACTGATTTACGTTTTCTTCTTCATATAGTTCAATAATTGTCACGCTGTATATATACAGATTCACTAACCAGTCACAGGAATGTGTCCCCCTGTCAAAAGCGTGCATAGCCACCCTCTGCAGTGTGGGCCACTGCGAGACGTGCAGGAAGATAGCGAGTGAGGTTCTGGAAGGTATCGACACGTATGTGGAGCCATGCCGACTCCAGTATGGTGGTTTCTGGACTGAGGGTCCATGCAGCGGACAACCCAACAGACGCTCGACTGGGTTTGAATCCGGGTAATCTGGCGGCCAGGGAGTGTGGGAAACTCATGCCAGTGCTCTTCGAACCACTCACCTACAGTGCGGGCTGTGTGACACGTTGCATTGTCCTGCTGGTAGACGCCATCGCATCGAGGAAAAAGAAGCTGCATATAGGAGTGGGCATGGTGCCCACGGGCAGATGCATACATATGTTAATTCGTTGTGCCTCCCATTCAATTGCTCAACAGTGGAACGGGTATTCGCGCGTCCACATCTCCGCAGCCGTCGTTCAGGACTTTCCACTATAGCCCGTGCTGCATCACAGTTAGCCGGCCTCTGTGGCCGAGCAGTCGTAGGCCCTTCAGCGCTTTGGCCGAGCAGTCGTAGGCCCTTCAGTCTGGAACCGTGCGACCGCTACGGTCGTAGGTTCGAATCCTACCTCGGGCATGGATGTGTGTGATGTCCTTAGATTAGTCAGGTTTAAGCAGTTCTAAATACCAGGGGACTGATAGCCTCAGATGTTAAGACCCATAGTGCTCAGAGCTATTTGAACCATTTCAATCAGCATCACAGTTGCCTCGGCACGTGTTTTGGGTAGTGCTATTTTGCTGCGCACGGTATACAGTCCAAGCCGTTAGCCGTTTCGTAAATGTTTCCATCCGTGGCCTGAAAGCCAATGCTCATCCTTTTCGACGTCAGATAAGTCGCTCTGTTTCCGTCATGCAACGACTGCACTGTTTCCCGCCTTCTCCGACACGGTTTATCTACCCTCCACTGCTAATGCTTCCATCTGCCATCTGTGAATGGTTATTGAAAATTGACGTCGATCATAGGCGGTGGTCACATTGACGTGACTGGAATGGGTCATGGTAATCACTCTCTGCCCTTAGTCGTGTTGCCTGGAAGCAAGTAAAAAGCTTACTGCTTTTAAATCTTGTCTGTGAAGTATTCATTCATCCCTATAAACTTCCATTTTTTTCGCTAATCTATACATTCTCTCATTTAATGTTGCTAATAATACAAAATATTTTTCATAATTATTTAATCCTTTTCACTATTATTGGACTGTTATTATTACTGTGTTCACAAACATCTTCGTAATCCATTACAACGCGTAAGTTAAAAACACCAGGGACTATATAAATATAGACAGTACGTCTAAAAGACGCAATAAATTAATCCTTTGTTATAGTTTCCACTTGGCGAGGGACACCCTTCCAATAACGCAGTTATGCCCATTTCTACAGTGGAGGCGGTAATCGTTCACGTTGTTAAATGGACTGCACGAAAATCCACCTCTAAGTGCATTCGAAGTTTCGCGTAGTATCGCGATCCTCGCTTGTGTAGAGCCTGTCGTGAGAATCAAGAGACGTTCTTCTGGAGCCGCTCACTCGGTCGTGCGGTAACTGACCGCGGCCAACTGTTGACCAGAGCGACAGATCCCGCCCGTCCGCACTCGGCGGTCTCAGCTGAGAGCGGCGTCTGGCTGCCAATACGAGTCCTGCCGGCGGGCCAACAGCCCGCCCGCCAATCGATGGCGGACAACTAATTTCTCCGTGAGCGTTCGCTTCTCTCCCCCTCCCCTCCTGCCCCTTCTCTATCTCTCTCTCTCCTTCTCCTCCTCTCCCCTTCTCCCTCAAACCACCCTCTCCCTCCCCCATCCTCTGTACTACAGTTCCCCGATTGCGGCGTGGCCGCTCTTCACTCGTGAAAAATTCACCGAAATGATAGGCGTCCAAACTACACAGACTGTCCTAATATTTGTTGTAAGCTTTTTCGCCAAATCCGACAGAGGAAATGAAATTCTAATATCAGTGTCAACACAATTTGCAAATAAGGGGAGAAAAAAACGCAGAAGTCTGCCGCCATTGGTGAGGCAAGTGGTGCTGGAAATTGGTCCTACTGGCTTCCCCAGCACAGCGGGACTCTGCGGCGGACGAATTAAATTTGCTGCGGCCGCCCAGGTGAACAGCCTCCACTAAGGGCACCGTGGAAATAAGGTCGTGTGAACACGACAAAAGAGGTACGTGGCAAAAAAATAAGACAAAACACACAAAGTATCAGCCATTAGTGGCTGTCTGGACAAAGTTGAATTGATACTAGACTGTGCAATCATGACAAGTTTTCGTATGTATAGATATTTGTCGACAAATTTAAATTGTGTTCGAATAGATTAACTAGCTTAATGTATGTTGTTGCATTAATTAAATTCCCTCCGAAGCTTAGGATAATATGATAGTAATAAAAATACACAAACATTTTCTGCATCAGTATTATTAATCCGCTAACCGGTTCTCGACATTTTAGTTTATCCCCAGATGACGACAGTTTTTAGCCGATGTAGAAAAAGTAACGCGGAAAAGACAAGAGATAATTCCTGATACGGAAATTACGAAGTTAAAATTGTGAAGTTAATCATAAAAATAAAATTAAAAAGAACTTATACATTGTAAAACTTGATTTGGCTGGTGTAATTACCTACTTCTTCCGCATTTGCATAGATGAAACTTAATTTAATGGTGCAGAAATTACATTTGTTCATTCTAAAATGAGCTAGAATTATTGGCATATGTGTCGTGTATAGCACTTGAGTTAAAGCACTTGTTTTCTTACAGAAATAATACTGGCGTTATTTCCAAGGTCGAAAAGACTGTTTACGAACAAGGTCTCTAGAAACAGAGTGCTTGGGAATTACAAAATGTTGACACGGAAGTTGTTACCATTCGTGATCCGGAACAGGAAGGACCTCATTCAACTCAAATATTACCAATTACTAACAGTAAGACAAAAAAAAGCTTGTTTGAGTACCATACCCGCAGCGTCGTCAAAGACAATGACACCTACTAGACAATCACCAGTTCGTCTGATTCCAGGGCATGACCGTACTAGCTGGCTTTCATTTAAAAAGTATATTTTAAGTAGAATCTAAGGGAGATCATAGCTTGGATTCCGTGCATCCTCAACTCGACTTGTCTGAAGAGACTTGTAATCTCCCCCCTGCTTCCTTCTTCCATCTATTGTCCATGTTAAACAATGCCCAGTCCAAGTAATTAATAAGTAAGGCATTTTATGAAGATATGAGAGGAGCAAAGATTACAATAACCTTTCAAGTTTATTTAGCTTGTCATGCTGAGATGGCTCCAGTACTTCTTGTCTAGGGGTCTGTTTCTTGAAGCTGAAAATCTAAAATCAGGTCCTCACGACTGGACTGAACTAAATTTATGAACTTCGAAAATACATCAATCACCACAAAAACGTCGCAAAATCCATTCTTACATTTACGCAAAGGTCCTTAGACGTCCACAGACACGAGGTCTAGGTTGCTATTACGCAGTATGTTTTGCAATTGACCTCTACTTTTCTGATTACTTAAGTTCACTCTTTGACATCTGTCACGGCTGGTATTCTTCCTCTTGTTTCTCGTTCCTATGTTACAAAAATATATGTTTTCCTGAACATTTTGTGTACGTTTGGTTGATCCACAATGACCGAAACTCTCATCTGTATAAGTATTAAAGTATCAATACATTGTCCCAGCCAACATAGTTTCCAATCATCTGACTCTCTTATGTCTCCTGGATAAAATACCCCTGTGTACCTTATAATGTTGTTCACTCTTTTCTCCTCTTTCCTTACCCAGAATGCTCTTAACCAATTTCCAATTTTGATCATGATTTTGATACTTTGCAAATTTTCAAGATCTAGTTTACCTGTTTCACATCTCTGAAGTATATCATTTTAAACTCTTTCTCTCCTTCTCCAGAGCTGTCAGCTGAATCACTCCCTAAAGGTAGCCTAGACAAAGCATCAGAAACTACATTGTCTGTGCCCTTAATGTCTCTGTTTTCATACTGCTGTTATGTTACAGTTTACACTCCTGCAGATAACATAATGCTTTCTGATCAGTATAGATGATGACTTTGTGACATAGTAAATAATTTTTAAACTTGTTGAATGTCCAATGCGCAGCAGCATGTTCTTTCTCAGTTACAGTGTATGTCCTTTCATGCTTCTGCAACACTTTGCTATCAAATGCAAGAGATCTATGTTCAATAAAACCTTCAACTTCAAACTTCTGAAATGAATGAGCACCCAAACCAACATCACTAATGTCTGTCATAATACAAAAAGAAAGGGACAAATCCAGTCTGAACAGTATCTGACTTTGGCACAACTGTCCTTTGATCTCATCGAAAGCATCCTGACATTCCTGATTCCAATCCCAAAGAGTATTCTTCTTCAAAATTTCACACAGGCATGAATCGTTCAAAGCTTGCCTGCCACAAAATTTTCTCTAGAATAACGATAACACAAAAAATGATTTAAGCTATTTTTTGTTGCGCAGAGTAGGAAAATTAGCAATAGCATCAAATTTCTCTTTATCAGGTGCAGTTCCATTTCCTTTCTCAGATATAACATGTCCTAAAAATTTTACTTTTTCCACACAAAATTTATACTTACCTATTTTCAAAGTCATACCTCCTGATTTCGGTTTTGAAAATAACCTCTTAACAGATTCAAAAGTTGTTCCCAAGTCCTTTCAATGTCCAAAATGTCATCAACATACACAATTAATTTTGAGTTCACTTCACTTCCCAAGACAGAATCCAGAGCTCTTATGAATTCAGCTACAGATACATCAGACTTACCAACCTCAGCTACCTCACAGCTCTCATTCACATCTACATCAAAAATACCACCTAGTTCAGGACCAAAACTGTGGACCTTCATTGAGGCGAACTGCCGTTTCGCAAGTTGTTACTTCTGTGACTGTTTCTTATATAAAAATGCCCATTGTTAATCCCATTATTCTTATCCTGCTGCTGTTCAGAATTTCTCTCTCTATTGTCACTTTCCTGATGGAACTTACCATTATCTCTGTTTCTGTGATTACTGCCATTGTGATTTCTATCATTCCTATTATTATGGTACATACTTATTTCTACTGCCCTATCCAACCTGTCAACATATCGTGAAAACTGTTCAAGACAATCGTCAGGTCCGTGTACCAAATGCCACTGCAATCTTTCTGGTAATCTCCTGTTAAGTGCATCAATCAAGATCATTTCGTCGAATGGTTTGTCAAGATGTGCTAATTTGTTAAGTTGGTTCCTACAGAATTCTTTCAAACTGCCGTCCCTATTCCTGTAATTACGACCACTCAGAAGTTCACTTTTGTTTATCCCCTGCTCTGCTTCCGACCAAAATTTATGTAAAAAACTTTTCTCGAAACTCTGATATATTACCCATTGACTTTTTTTTTAATTTACCCATGAGAGAGCTTCGCCTTCAAGAAATTTTTTATCAGGGAATGTTGAACCACGCAGTACCTTTGTTTTCACGCAGATTTTGGTTCAGACAGATTTCCTGAACTTCTGAAATTGTTTGTTCTAAAACAGTTACATTAGTTTGCATATTTTTCTACGTTTAAAATAGCTTCATCGTGGCTGTTTCTCCCAAGGTCTGAAGATCTTTCAAAGCTATGTCAAATTCTTCTCCCAGTATCGCGTTCCCGAAGCATCTTCCTTTTCCTTTTTCAGCATCTTGTTCTTTTGCAGAGCCCTTCAGTATATTCCTTCCACTTTTCTTGCTAACCTTCTTTGTTTGCCACGACTTTCCCTTGCTAACTACTGATGTTCGTATCCTTGTTTCTGTTTTGTGCAAGGGTTTTTTTCAGTCTTGTTATAAACGTCATCTATCTTTACCATAGCTGGACTCGCATTCGGTAGGACGACGGTTCAATCCCGTCTCCGGCCATCCTGATTTAGGTTTTCCGTGATTTCCCTCAATCGCTTCAGGCAAATGCCGGGATGGTTCCTTTGAAAGGGCACGGCCGATTTCCTTCCCCATCCTTCCCTTACCCGAGCTTGCGCTCCGTCTCTAATGACCTCGCTGTCGACAGGACGTTAAACACTTATCTCCTCCCTCCTCCTTCTTTACCATAGTCGTGCATTCTTCTAGAGCTCTGCATTTCTTCAATAGCTGTTCTTGCTTTACCACCTTGCAATTTCTGTCGATGTCATTTTTAGGCAGCTGTATTCCAATTTCCTTGCTTCATTTTCTACATTTTTATATTTTCCCCCTGCATCAGCTAAACGTAATGCCAAAATTTTTTTCAAGCGACTATCAACAGCATTGTCATACTTGAAGAAATACAAATTATTAGTCGGAAAAATATCTGTTGTGCTAGTCTGAACGATTCACGGTAGCTGGATTGCCTAATACACCTCACATACCTATGCAGAGTTTCATATGATGTAGCTCTTAGGAAATGGTCGTCTTTTTTTAATCATGTGTTATTGTAGTATCATGTGACATCTGGAACAGCAACATGTGACTTTTGTATTGCATATTATTGTACATGAATAAATGTATTTTATTATGTCATTGTTTTCGCCAAATGATTGGTCTGTTTTTATCGTGTAACAGTATATCATGTAACATTGTAACAGTATCATTTTATATTACATTTATATTGTATTGAAACGAAGTGAAAAAGTAAAAAGGGAGAAAATAAATAAATAAAATTAAAGGGAAAAAATAAAAAAATAAATGAAAATGAAGAAAAAGTAGGAGGAAAAAAATACTGAGGGAAAAAAATACTTTTATGCATTTGTATCTGCTTTTATTGTATTTCCATTACTGCTTTATTCTAATTTTAGTGCATATGTATCTCTTTCTGACTGTACTGTGGTGTACACATATTTTGGAACTTGTTCTTTGACCTTCATCTTCGACCTTTTTCTTTGGCTTGCAGCGTCTTGTGTGTTAACCTACTGGGTGTTGTGCTTGAGCAGTGGTGCTATGCACTTACTACTGTTACATGTTTTCATGTTTTCAATGTATTGTGCTTGCTTTAAAAGCTAGTATTATCGCGTTAAGTAACTTTTTATGACGTTTGTAACTTAGCTATGGAGTATACTTTTTTGGTTAAATAGCATGTATGGCATGTGAAGTTGTTACAATAGATATTTTTCGTTAGTACACTTAATTTTTCCGACTAATGATTATCATGATAATGTAATTTATGTTGAAATTCTCAGTTTTCACTTTGTTCCCATTTTTGTGCTAACGCTGTGGAGATGCTCCATGATCGAAACCGATTGTGAATAAATATGTTGTAAGACAGCACAGCATGTATCATGCATGTCTCCAAGTGCTTACAGGTTCATTTACTAAGCGCGAAAGCGTCAAGGAGATGCTCAGCAACACCAGTGGCAGACGCTGCAAAGGAGAAGTTCTACATCCGGTATGGTATATTGTTAAAGTACAGAGAGCGTAAGCCCGTAGAAGAGTGAACGAGTATGTTGATTCCTCCTAAGTATGTCTCGCGAAAAGACCTTCACGGCAGAATTAGAGGGATTTGTGCCCACACGAAGGCTTACCGGCAATCGTTCTTCCCTCGAGCCATACGTGACCAGAACAGGAAAAGGGGGAGTGACAATGGTAGGCAAAGTATCCTCCGCCACACACCGTAAAGTGACTTGCGGAATGTAGATGTAGATGCTGTTCGAGGATTTCTTCCAGGCCTTGCCCGTGGGCTCACTTGTTGTCGTGTTGTCTATAATGCTCCACCTCCAAAGCTGAACAGTAATGTTCTGCTGTATTTCTTTGGCTTCTTTCAGTCAGTAGTTGCCTAGAGATGTGATGAAAGCATTCACAATGGCGTGGCTAAATATAGCCCAGAATGGAATAGATCGTGGCAAAGATCTTTCATAATATAACCGTTGTGGCTTTTGTATTTTGGACTCTTGCACTGCAGATACTTCGAAAATAATGTCACCTGTCCACGTGTTGCACTTGTGAAGTGTGAGTACTATTCCATTACGCTGTGTTTTCACTTCTTCTCCACATTAGCATTCGAGTGACTAATAAGGGAAGAACGTACTGCAAGCACAACTTCAGTTCTGGCAGATATGACTCTGTAAGAACTGCATGTACTAGAAAATATAGTTTCCAGGAAATATTCAGCGCTTTGCTATGTAATTATCCAGACAATAGCATCGACAATACTATTATTTTCAATTTTGTTGATTCAGATTTCTGACTATTGCGAATTTACTGTCTGCTGTTCCTTGCTTCCCGTCAATGACTTTTGCTCCTGAAGACCTTACATTCGTTAACCTTCAACTGTCAATTGTACACAAATACAGAGTTTTGTGAATAAATTGTCTTCATGAGTGGTTGAACAATCACATCTTGAAATTTTAAAAGAATTTTTATTCGGTTCCAGCAATTGAACCTGCTTTGCTTCCCTTATCAGGGCGAAACTAAGCTCTGTAACACAATTATTGACAACTTTGAAACATTCATCGTTGACTACAAAGCCTGTATTCGAACTATTCTTCGGAGAACAATGGTCTTCGAAGAACAGCAGCGTCGGCCCAAGATGAAATGCACGTAAGCAGTAATAAGAGGATAGCTCTCAGGGGAAAATGCACACTACCGTTCGATTACCTCATGTTTTTGCTGCTAATGTAGTACAATGTGTAAATCGCGGATCGGAATAATTAGCCACCTAAAAATTCATTCACGTGAAAACATACACTCTCGAAGTTGTTTTTGACAATTTCCAATGTCTGCGAAATAAATTTCATTGTTACGAATCCACCTTCTGCAAACATACGCCACGTATATTGATAAATCAAACTTACTGTAGGTGTCCGAAAGCGTGACTGTTAGCAAATGACGCCTGTGTTGGTAGGAGTCTGTAATGTGAGCTGCGCCTAGTAGTTGTGGGATGCAACCCGCAGGACAGCCCCGTTCTGCTAGCTGTGTAGGCACCAGGCTTCAGGCGTAGGCACATTCGTTTCCGAGCGAGTGTGTACTGGCGACCAAGAACTGGAACGCGTATGAGTCTGTACGTGTGTGTGTGAGCGTGCGTTTGGTCTACGCTCTTCCTCTCAAGACTTATTAGAGATATGTTGGAGTTTGTCGGCACTTTTTAGTAGATACAAGACAGTCGCACTTACAATACAGATTTTTGCAACACAACAGTGTGATGTATTCCGAAATTCGCGATTACAACTTCGGTTCATTCGTAACGTTCGTGTTTATGCCTTCAGCGGACTATTTTCGTGTCATCCTCAGCAACAGTTACCAGTATATGGATTTCGAATTAAAGTGAAGTAAAACTTACGGGCGCCCACAAGATGTGAAGCTTCAGAAAAGGGTAATTGTCGGTTACACGACATTCATGACTTGTAGAGAGGCTCTTGTAGTAAGGATGTACTTGTACTACACAGAAACATTTGGAGCGTTATTCACAGTCACAGCCACCTAAACAGACAACATTTCTACAAGAGCTGACGATACATTATTTTCCATTACATACTACCACTACATACTGTTTCACATGTGCCTGATGAGACTCCTAAGAAGTTTGTCTCTCTCTCTCTCTTTCTAGAATCAGTTCTTACCGGGTTGTTTTAAAAGACTTCCAAGCAGAAAAATTAGCAAACTAAGTATGTTTTATTTCTTTTGAATGGAAGAGCATAATTGAGCGAGTATGTCTTGTAACCGATACTGAATCTGTCGCAAAAGGACTAAGATTTATCTAGAAACGCGGGAGAAGTTCATGGAAGTGGAAGAAACTAATTACCACAAAATTAATTAAAAAGTTAAAAATTGAAGAACACTGCCTAATTCAGCCGAATGTAATGCTCATTTCCTTCCCATTTGTCTCTTACTAATGCAGATTATCATTATAGCTGCAGTCAGTCTTAATTACTATCACCACCGGATTAAAGACAAGGAACAAAGGTTATGAAAAATTTTTACCTTAAATCGGCATTCAGGTCACTACAGATAAAACGCTTGTGCATTGGAGTAGGTATAGGGAGAGAAAGCTCCTGCGCACTCTTTAAGGAAACATCTAGGTAACACTGATTCTCTAAATTTCTCATTGCTCCACTGAAATTTACTCAGTATTTCATTGCCAGTTGTGCGTGCGTATGTGTTGAAACGTCCCCTTAGAAAAATTATACATTACTGTGCTTAAACTGACACAAAATATTTTTAGCGCAACGCAATCTGACTTTCAATAATCCCTACAAAAGAATGGCTCTGACTAACATTAACCTATACCTTTCACAAATCACTTACTTCACAAAAATCTTCGTTACTCGAACTACTGCAATACAGCGAGCGCCACTACTGCCAGCTAAATAAAAGATTCAAACTACTGAAGGCACTAACTACTGATAGGCATACTTAGCAAATGAAAGATTTGGATGGAGAACAAACAATGTATTTACCTTAATAGTGTTCAAAAGTCATAATATATATAGCAGTTCATGACATCCAGTCTTACAAATCTACTGTCTCTGTGGACACACGTCCAGATCATCCGCTCTCAAAACTCCGCCATCTCTCTCCCCACATCCACCACTTCTGGCGGCTCACCTCCAACTGCACAACGCTACGCGCTGTTAACAGCCAACTGCCCAACACTACAATAGCGAATTCCAATAATGCCACCCAGCCACAGACTGCACACAGCACAGCCAATGATTTTCATACAGAGCGCTACGTGGCGGTGGCGTTACCAATATAAGAACCTAAACAGCCTACTTACAGTGTGTGTGCGTGCGTGTGTGTGTGTGTGTGTGTGTGTGTGTGTGTGTGTGTGTGTGTGTGTATGATGATCTTGCACTTAACATTGCGATCCGTGTAAATGAGGGCACTAGGCAGGTGTCACACGGCGATGATTGATGAAACGTACGTGTCGTGTCTAAAAGCTACGGCCAAGTTTCGTCCCATCGCTTGCCACAGTAAAACGTACTTACAAAGGATAGATGATTTATTTCTTGTTTCTTAAAGACAGTTTAAATTTTCCGCAGTTTTATCCGATAGCCACAAAATAATACCGAATGTACTACGTTATGTAGATGGATGCAGGTTTCATTTGTAGCGTATTTACCTTCTTTCCTTACAATTTTATCTGACTGAACTGTAAATGTTTACAGGTATCATATTTCTATGACAGTATTAAGTCGTGTCGGTCCCTTCCCTTTTAAACCTTGCTCGCCTTGTCCACATGAGTTCGCGGCCACGGTATAGAGTGCGCTGTTTATTTAGGTTGCTTGGTGGCGGTGTCGCGATCGAGGAAGCGAAGTGTTGTCGCGAGGATCAGTGAGCTGCGACCAGTGACACTTGGACAACGACGTCCTACTCTCCGGTCACAAGAGGGTCACGTGGCTCGCATTTGTGGCGAGGCACACTGATGCTGGGCATGGGAAGTTTGTGTGTGTGCAATGGCGTTCTGGGGTGAGGCCCTTTCTTACGGAATTGAATAATTTGTCATCTGGTAACACGGTTGCTCATGGCACCTCATTCGTGGCAGCAGAATTAAGCCCCCTTGTTGTTTGTTCACCTAGTGTGAATTTTGACTCTGAGAAACGCACTCCTTGTCTGAAAGGGTACATCGAACCATTGGTTCAAATGGCTCTGAGCACTATGGGACTTAACAGCTATGGTCATCAGTCCCCTAGAACTTAGAACTACTTAAACCTAACTAACCTAAGGACAGCACACAACACCCAGCCATCACGAGGCAGAGAAAATCTCTGACCCCGCCGGGAATCGACCCCGGGAACCCGGGCGTGGGAAGCGAGAACGCTACCGCACGACCACGAGATGCGGGCTCGAACTTTTGCAAGTGTGCTTGATTGTTTCAGCTGTGTAAGAGTCTCACTGCCCCGCCTGTCTCGTTTCCGGTACTTTTCTAAAGAGGAGCCGAGTTGAGTTGTTGATTTCTTAGTCCATGCTCGGCAGTATTTCTGGAATTATGTTTCTATTCTACTATCTTGTTTTGTGATACTCACGGTGCGTGTGTACTGTAACACGTTTACTCAGGTTTAGCCATCTCGCTGAGCGGTGTAACTGCAGCATGTTCAACATGCAGTGGTGACCCGGATTTAAGACGCGTCTTCAGTCTGTTCCAACGTCATGGGCAGTTCTCTATGCCACCTTATGGGGCTCTTGGACCATAGTCCCTTGGCAGCTGTGCTTATACATGCCACGCCGGCCTGCACCGTCTACAACGAGGACGTCGCCACTAGCTAAGTTATGTAATTGTAATCTATTAACAGTTTCATGCAACTGCTTTTTTCCTTACTCTAAGGGTCTAAGAGGCCAGTTATTCTATGCCGGATTGGTACCCCCTGTTTTAACACTGTAATATATTTTTTAAACATTTTTAATTAGTATGGGAACCTACTCCTGTTGTAAACTGCTCATTCCCTTAGTTTAGTAGTTTATTCAATGTGGCGACTTGCTGCCCCTCCCCCCCTTTTCTCTTAATGTAACTGCACTGGTTTTGGGCATATCGCGCTTGGTTTAGCCATAGTAGACTGTATTTCGTAGGCATCGTGCCTAGGTGCAAACAGGTTGTTTTTAGTTATTCATTACTTTATCAGATCATCACCGTGCTGATTTCTATTTACTGCGTTTGGTGGTATCAGCCAAATCTTGTAAGAGAAAAAGCGTATAATCTGCATTGCGCTTTAAAGCTTGTGTTTACGGGATTTATCTCTGGTGAACATTTTAACTGCACGTTGTTAAATGTGACCGGTCTTGCGCAGGGTACAGTTTCTTGATACTGAACTTATTTTTAGAAAAGTAAAGAAAGAAAGAAAGGGAGGCTGGAGAAGAAAAGGTTGCAGTGCCAAATATTAAACTTGTTTTTTCACTCACTGAGTTCTGAGGTTAGATACGGTGTCGGACTTTGTTTCTCGCTGCATATATAGAGACAGTGCCTAGTCTTGATATTTTATATTTGCTTTTATTTATTTATTTATTTATTTAAATCTAAAATTCAGGCCATTGCGCCTTAGTTTCATAGTTGTTTAAATGTTGAGTCAGCCCAGTGGGGCAAATTTGTTACGTTCTTGTCAAAGGTTACGGAAAACTGTATTTGACATATTTATGCCCCTTACTGCCGCATTCAGCGAATAATTGTGGAAGTAGGTTGCATGTGTTACTCTGCGATAAAGAGGTTGGCACTGGAGAGGAATTCGTGGCGGGCCGCGTCAAACCAGTCAGAAGTTTGATGACCAAAAAACAAAATATTAAAAAAAAGAACCTGCTCGCTCCAGCTGTGCCCTTTCTTGAAGTATGTACAGACTGTGGTTTAAATGTGGCCCTAATTTGACATTAGAGGTTTCCAATTTTATGGGCTTGTCTATAAAGAGTTGTAATTTGATAGAAGGCCCTGCTTCATTTTATTACTGTTTCTGGTATCCAAACTGTTATTCCATTTGCGACTGAACTGATCAATTTTTTTTCTTTTAGTTACTATTTAAGGTATTTGTTGGTGATCCCAGACATTGTTTCTCTTAGTATATATATTCTCTTAACATATATATTGTCTGCCAAATGTCGAATCATGTGTACTTAAAACCCTGGTCCAGTCCCTTCACGCGTTTCATTTTGGTTCAAATGGCTCTGAGCACTATGCGACTTAACTGCTGAGGTCATCAGTCGCCTAGAACTTAGAACTAATTAAACCTAACTAACCTAAGGACATCACACACATCCATGCCCGAGGCAGGATTCGAACCTGCGACCGTAGCGGTCACGCGGTTCCAGACTGAAGCGCCTTTAACCGCACGGCCACACCGGCCGGCGTTTCATTTTGGTTTAGCCGCACTCTGAAAAGTCAGATTTCAAGTTTAGTTCCGTTCAACAAGAAAATAGACGATAAAAACCAAAGGTGTTTCGATATCTCGGTGGAGTGAAAATATAGGTGTTAAAAATTTAGACACCTACTTTCCGTCGACCATGAACCGATTATAAAATATCTGAGACGTCGGCGTCATCTCGAATACTTTGTGAACACGATTTCTTTTTTTTTTACGGGTAGCAGATCTGTAAAGCGTGTAGTGTTTAAGCGCCTATCAATGCGTATACGTGTTTTTAGCTTATTCAAATGGTTCAAATGGCCCTGAGCACTATGGGACTTAACATCTGACGTCATCAGTCTCCTAGAACTTATAACTACTTAAACCTAACTTACCTAAGGACATCACACACATCCATGCCCTAGGCAGGATTCGAACCTGCGACCGTAGCGGTCGCGCGGTTCCAGACTGAAGCGCGTAGAACTGCTCGGCCACAGCGGCCGGCTTTTAGCTTATTACGAATAGGACAAAACAGTTTGTGTTTGCAGTGATGTTGTCACAAGAATTGGTATTTAAAACATATTTCAAATACATGTTAATTTTCTTTAACTGGCTTAGTGTTCTCTCATTGCCTTGTACTCTGTCCCAAGAGATCTACATAACACCAAATTGTTGCAGTGGAGAACCACGGCGTCTAACACCTAGCACGTACAGTATTTCCTTCTGTCTGCTGTAAGAAACATGTGCACCACAAGAAACCACCTCGGCACAGTTAGAGTTCGTTTCCTCAACGTGTGTGAAAGTTGCCCACACGCCCTCCACAAACCACAACACAGTGCACTGCGGACCACCGGTAACAGCCCTTCTCCATACTCGTTTGAAGAGAGGGGTATATAGCAGTCTGTGTACCACCTGTGAGTCCTACGCTCTCATGTCTAGTGATCGTGACCCCATTTTTCTTTGGATCATAAATCTTACGATTGGTTAGATGCATCCCATTACCCATTCCTTTCCTGTGGCCCTTTCTTCTTCTGAGAGCAGCGCTTGCACCATAAGACCTCAATTTTTTTATATTACTGTATATTGATAATTTTTACTTTTCATCCGTCTAATTACAACCGAATGAAACACAATTTTCGTGGCTGACGCGTTTCGCTTTTATTCTCTGCAAGACATCTTCAGTGGCCTGGAATATGTACACATTTTTACTATTTAGTTTACATTTTAGTTCAAATGGCTCTGAGCACTATGGGACTTAATCTCTGGGGTCATCAGTCCCCTAGAACTTAGAACTACTTAAACCTAACTAACCTAAGGACATCACACACACCCATGCCCGAGGCAGTATTCGAACCTGCGACAGTAGCAGTCGCGTGGTTCCGGACTGAGCGGCACAGTTACCGGTCGGCCACTCCGGCCGGCCTACATTTTAGTGCAAAAAAAAATTATCAGTATACCGGGATATTACAAGAAACTGAGGAAGATAGGACTACAAAAGTTAAAGATGATATTGTTGGATATATTCCAGTCTCTGTCTTCCTGTACAGCTTTTATTCTGTACGGCTCTATTAAGTATCCTTAATGTCTTAAGATATGTCCTATCATTCTATTACTTCTTCTTGTCAGTGTTAACAACATCTCCCTCTCCTCACCGATTCTGCGGAGAACAGTTTAATTTTTTGTCTCACCGGACCTTCTAAGTTTCATTATCCACACATATCCTTCGATTTCTTTCTCTCCGGCTTTCGCACGCTCAATGATTCATTTCCATACAATCTGTGCTCAAAATTAATGCCTCCCACTTTTTAAGTGAAAATTCTTAAAGCTTGTTAAATAGAACAAATGTTATTAACATTCTAAATCATTATTCCTCATGTTTACACATTTACAGGCTGTTTCAGAAGTGATGGTCAATAATTCACAAGTGATGGTCAGTAATTCACACCTGAAAAGTCCAGGCCGAAAGTAGTTAAAAAGCTTCAATAGACATGGGTCCGAAAATCAACCGTTGCCGATGTATTGCAATAGTTAGACTGGGGAAACAGCTGTAAACGCCCCTGGATACCACGATGTTGACTTCGTTGACTTCGGTATCTCAAGCTTTGGGATTCACTATCTGCCTGTTTACGCGTGTGCAGCTACTTCCTTTTCCCCCTCGTGCACTGCGCAGTACCGGCCTCACAATCCGCGAAGGCACACTGGACAGAGGCTACACCAATGGAGAGTACGCTGACACGCACTTCATGTAAGGCAAAGCGAATGGCAGTGCCCTTGAGGCTGCACGATTGTATGGAGAAGCTTTTCCTCTATGGAGGAAGCCCGACAGGCGCACATTTAGCCGGTTACATAAGCGCCTTAGAGAAACGAAGTTTTGCACACCATGAACGAGAACGTCGACCCAAAGCCATAACTCCCGATGTTTTGGGAAGGTTGTTACGTATTGTACACGAACGTCCGAGTATTTCAACAAGGAGGACTGCTACCCAAGATCGTCTGCCGAATTATAGCAGTTTGTGGCGGATTTACCATCGGCACGTATCGTCTCCAGCGAGTGCACGCACTTAACAATGCAGACTTCCCTCCTAGAGAGAATTTCGGCCAATGGGTGCAACAACAGAGTGCCCTGAATCCCCTGTTTGTAAGCAGCATTATCTTCACGGATGAGACTGTATTTACCCGTGACGGTAATTTTAACTACCGTGACTGTCACATCTGAGCCGATGTCAATCCTAATGTAACATACGTATCACGACGTCAGAAGCGTTATTCGTCGAACTTCTGGGCAGGGTTGCCCGGAGATCGCATAACTGGCCCACACTTCCTACCACAGAGACTAACCGGATAGCAGTACATGCGGTTTCTGCGGACTGTACCTCTATATCTGCATGATAATGTCCCAATGAGCAAACGCCAGAAAATGCGGTTCATGCATGGCGGTGCTCCAGCATATTTTGATTTTCGAGTGCGCCGGCTTCTAACGCGGACGTATGGTCAACCCTAAATTGATAGAGGAGGGACTGCCATAGCCTCCAAGACCTCCATATAGTTAAGGCTAACTGGACATTGACCTTCTTCTTCTGTGCTGGATGTACACGCATTGCCCGAACTCTCACGGGACTCGGTAAGATTGTCTACCGCGAGTAATGAGTGTAGTGGGCAGGGGCACTACGAATATAGTGGTGGACATTAAGTGGGAATGTGGGTCTCACGGAGAGCGTGCAAGGGATAAATCCCTGCAGTCGCGCTATCCTCTGTGCCTTCGCTAGCTCAGGTGGATGGAGAGTCTGCCATGTAAGCAGGAGAGCCCTGGTTCGAGTCCCGGTTGGGGCACACATTTTCAACTGTCCCCGTTGATGTGTATCAACGCCTGTCGACAGCTTAAGGTATTGATTTAATTATCATTTCGTCCAAGAACTCCAGATTTAAATGCCATGGATTTCTGTGTGTGGGATCATGTCAGAAGCCTGGTCTACTCTACCGAGCTCAACTTTCTTGAGGAATCACGCTTGCGGATTGAAGCAGCCTTCCAGCATTTACAGAATTCACTAGGACTGCGTGAGAGAATTCGCAACTCATTTCAGAGACGAGTCCAGTGTTGCATTCAGACGTACGGACAATATTTCAAACATCTACTTTAATGTTTAGAGGTGCCGTGTGACACTGATGAACCGCAATAGAAAATGTGTTGTACCTCGACGACGGTTGATTTGTGGACTCACATTTATTGGAGCTTTTTAGCTGCTTTTGGCCTGTAGTTTTCATGCGCGAATTATTGACCATCATTTCACTTCTGAAACACCCTGTATTTCACAAAATAGTCTCCCTGGCGACGAACACATTTCTCCCAACGCCAGACATGTTTGTCAATACCGCCACTGTAACTTCGTCGACGGAACCACAAACTTAGCTCTGCTCCATCTCTTCATGACTATCGAACTGACGTCTTCGAAGGTTTTCTTTAAGATTTGGAAACACATGAAAACCGATTGGGCCACGTGAGACTGTCTGGAGGATGATCGAAGGCAGTGAAACCAAGACGTCGGATTGTTGCATATGTCGCAGCGTTCGTGCGCGCTCTGTCATTCTCATGTTGAAGGGGAGGGTGCTCCCGGGTGTGGACGAACTTTTCGAACTCGAAACTCGGTTGCAGCACGCTGTTTATCACGCAGCGGCACAGTTACATTATGTACTACCATGTTACACCGTGCAATTCGGAGCCCTCCAGCAGCAGAGGGCTGCAGATATGTAAACATTGAGATAAAGATGTAGCTTGTTTAATTTAAAGAGTATTTTAAGAGTATTCATATAAAATATTCGGGTGCATTACTTTTCAGCAAGCCCTCGTACGTTCTCAGAAATTTCTTTCCGAAATTAAGACCAATATTTTGTACTAGAAGGCTTCTTTTGGTCAACTAATCTGTTTTCGTCCTGCTTGCACCGTACATAAAGCCTTATTTTGCTTTCCAGGTACCAAACTTTCTTCATCTACTTCATGGCATCCAGCTTTCAGACGAATTTCTGGTACCCCGCACTACTTTCGCTTTTCCTCTGTTTCATGTCAGTCAATAGCAAGAGCTAATTAGACTGTTCATTACGAAATTGGCCTGCAGTGATTCTTCACTTTCACTGAGGATAGTAATGTCATCAACAAATCTTATCACTGATATGCTTTCACCCCGAATTTAAATGGCACTACTGAACGTAAACATAGAGCAAGGTTTTGAAAATCGGCCCATGGTTGATTTTAACTTCGTCTTAATAGTGATACGCTCGTCGTCGAACACTAGCACTCCAGTTTCCTTGCAGTTCCCAGTTCTTCACAGAGAGACGAAATCACTTCTTGTTCTTCGTCATTCAGATTTGTTTGGCCACACTGGAGGCGCCTGCGCCACCTAACCACTATGCCGTAAGACGGGGCAGCGTTGCCATACATTTTTTAAATTATTATTTTTATAGTTGGGCCTGCAGCATGAAACACGTCACATTATGTATACCGGCGATACTGGCATTGTCAAGTACACCTGCGAATATTACAGTCTGTAAATTTAATTTACTTTTGCGATATTTGTGTATGGACTTAACTGTAGGTAGGTACTTACAAGGGAACCTCCCCATCGCACCCCCATCAGATTTAGTTATAATTTGGCACAGTGGATAGGCCTTGAAAAACTGAACACAGATCAATAGAGAAAATAGGAAGAAGTTGTATACAACTATGAACAAATAAGCAAAATATAGAAACTGAGTAGTCCATGGGCAACATAGGTAATATCAAGGAGGATGTAAGCACAGGAGCGCCGTGGTACCGTGGTTAGCGTGAGCAGCTGCGGAGCGAGAGGTCTTTGGTTCAAGTCTTCCCTCGAGCAAAAAGTTTACTTACTTTATTTTTGCAAAGTTATGATCTGTCCGTTCGTTCATTGACGTCTCTGCTCACTGTAATAATTTCGTGTCTGTGTTTTGCGACCGCACCGCAAAACCGTGCGATTAGTAGACGAATGGAGGTGCCTCTCAAATGTGAACCGAAAACATTTGATCCAGTAAAACACGTCTCGTATATTCTATACGACACTGGTGACGGCATGTGCGTCACATGACAGGAATATGTTGTCGACCCATCTAACTTGCACACTTGGCGAATGGGTAAAAAGATTCTTCTACCTTGCCCGATTTAGGTTTTCTTGTGGATGTGATAATCACTCCCAAAAAAGTGATAAAAACATAAGAGTGTGTCACATAAACCTGCAACAAATGAATGCAACAAATGAATGCAACAGTTTCACAGGCGCACAATTTTCTCTGTGCTCTGTCAAAAGATATGTTTTTAACGTTTTCAAATTTTCCCGTTTGTAGACCGTCAAATCCTGCATATGTCCAAGCAAATCTGAACATGTCCTGGAATTTTGGAGAGCGAAGTTGATTATGTGTGAGTGGCTGAACTCTGATAATTGTCTGAAAATAAAACCTTTCACTCGAGGGAAGACTTGAACCAAGGACCTCTCGTTTCGCAGCTGCTCACCCTAAGCACGGGACCACGATGCTCCTAGCTCAGACTCTCCTAAATGTTGCATATCTTGCGCATGGACTACTCAGTTTGTATGTTTTGCTTATTTTTTCATAGTTCCACACAACTTCTTCCTGTTTTCTCGATTGATCTGTGGTCTGTTTTTCAAGGCCTATCCACTGTGCCAACTTATAACTAAATCTGAGGGGGGTGCGATGGGGAGGTTCCCTTGTTAGGTCTATCTGGGCGAGATGGAGACATTGCATCACTGATGAATCCTTTTGGTAAAAGAAAATTACGTAGTAATTTGACATTTAGATGACAGTTCTCACAGATGCTGCATGTTTTGCGGAGTGGTTACAGCTTAGTGAACGGTGCTGTTTGAGTTAAATATAATTTTGCCGTATCTGTAATCTCTTATTGCTTATTTTTTATCCGTTGCCTTTTTTCAGAATGTCAAAAAAAATTTCTAGGTAATATTTATAAATGAAGTTGGCCTCTCCGTTTAATGCGTCGTGTGGATAATTTTCTTTTCTTTTTGTGTTTTTCATGTTTACACAAATTCCCAATTCTTGCCATCAGCACCCTAGAATAACTGGATTACAGCGGATAAAAAATAAACAATAAATTATTACAGAAACAACTAAATTATCTGTAAGTCAAACAATACCGTTGACGAAGCAATAATTAATAATAACTGTCAGCCAGATGTCAAATTAGTACGTGACTTTCATAAAAACAGAGCCAGTTGACAAAAGCATTAATCAGTGATGCGTTATGTACGTCTCGCCCAGCTAGACGTAAGTATACATGTACATCTAATTCCACACACGAATATCGCAAAAGAAAATGAAATTTACAAACTGTAATACTTGCAGAAGAATGCTGAAGATTAGATGGGTAGATCATATAACTAATGGGGAGGTATTGGATAGGACTGGGAAGAAGAGAAGTTTGTGGCACAACTTACTAGAAGAAGGGATCGGTTGGTAGGACATGTTCTGAGACATCAAGGGATCACCAATTTAGTATTGGAGGGCAGCGTGGAGGGTAAAAATCGTAGAGGGAGACCAAGAGATGAATACACTAAACAGATTCAGAAGGACGTAGGTTGCAGTAGGTACTGGGAGATGAAGAAACTTGCACAGGATAGAGTAGCATGGAGAGCTGCATCAAACCAGTCTCAGAACTGAAGACCACAACAACAACAACAACAATACCTGCAGGTGTAATTGACAATGGAAATAAATTAGAAATAGACGTATTGTGCGAAATATAATAAAACTAGTAGCAGCTAATTTGAAAAATCAGTTCAGAATGTGATATTCAGCACAGCTTGTTGCAGCGTTGTTTTCCTTCAAACGCCCAAAATGAAATATTATTCGGTAACTCACTTTACCAGAAGTCTACTCGATTTAGTTTTGGCTCTTATACCGGCTTCCTACCGTACCTGCAAATAACTAAAAGTTAACTACTTTTCGTAACTTTATTTTTTCAAGATGGTCGTGTGATTAGGGTCTCCGGTTAGGTAGACCATTCGCCGGATGCAAGTTTTTCGATTTGACACCACTTCGGCGACTTGCACGTCGATGGGGATGAAATGATGATGATTAGGACAACACAACACCCAGCCCCCGAGCGGAGAAAATCTCCGATCCAGCCGGGAATCGAACCCAGGCTCTTTGGATTATTATTCTGTCTGCTACCGGGGACGGACTCAAGATAGTTGCTTTGAGTGTCTTTAGAGTAAACACCCTGTAATACATATCCAGAATGAATGACTCTCTCTCTCTCCCTGTGTAGCGAAGAGTGAGCTGATTTCAAACTTCCAGGCAGACTAAAACTGAGTGCTAAGCCGGGAATCAATCATGGGACATTTGTCTTTGCGTGCAAATGCTCTACCGACTGAGCTACCTCGGTATAATTCACAACCCACCTTCATAGCTTTACTCACAATGTATGTTTCCTGAAGGCATCCCAAAGCCATTACAAAGACGAAAAAGGAAGAACAGAATATTTGGGTTTTTAATCGCCATCCAAAATGAGATGATCTAGATGTGGCGCAAGTTATATATGAACTGGGTAGAAACCAATCCTCGTTGCGAAGCTGTCAGTCTGTCAGGATAGCTGACTGGTCAACAGAAATGCGATTATACTTATGGATGAAGACTGAAACTATTTAACCGACTAAAGAAAATGTTGTACTGAAATAAACCTGTGTAAGCAGACAAATTACTGTATTCCAAATGGTATTCCATCTGCAAATAAAATTATCTGTAATTGATCTGTCATGCGCCGGCCGGAGTGGCCGAGCGGTTCTAGGCACTTCAGTCTGGAACCACTGGACCGCTACGGTCGCAGGTTCGAATCCTGCCGCGGGCATGGATGTGTGTGATGTCCTTAGGTTAGTTAGGTTTAAGTAGTTATAAGTTCTAGGGGACTGATGACCGCAGATGTTAAGTCTCATAGTGCTCAGAGCCATTTTGAACTGTCGTGCCGTCGCAATACCGATTACTGCAAAAGTCAGTCGGCAGCGGTGAAGTTGCTCCGACAGTCGACAATCACTACCGAAAAATACGTAGCCATTGTTAGAGCCAAAGTGTAATTTTTGATGACATGTTGTTTAATGGAAATATAAAAACCAGTCTCATAAGAACACACGTTCCTTGAATTTTATATATATTTTTCGTTCTTTGCATTTGGGGCATTTAATTTTTAAAGGATTATGTCTGACATTAAAAGAAACAGTAATGCATAAAAATATCATTCTTTATTAGAATAGCAGTTTTAAATCGAACGTAAATAATTATCAACTTGCTCTGTTCCTGAACTCACGTAGTTTATCAAAGAATCTGTCAACTTATTCCTTTCTGAAACTTGCTACTCGCTGCAGACTCGTGGATTCACCTAACCTCAGCCTCAGGTCTCCGGAATTGCGGCGTTGACTCCTCCCCACTTTGTCACTTCCCCAAACACACACACACACACACACACACACACACACACACAGACGCGCGCGCGCACACACACACACACACACACACACACACACACAAACACAGACGCGCGCGCGCGCGCGCACACACACACGCACACACACACACACACACACACACACACACACACACACACACACACACACATTCACACATTTTTGCGAAAAGAATCACTGCAGCCGACCGTTGTGGCCGATCGGTTCTGGGCACTTCAGTCTGGAACCGCGCGACGGCTAAGGTCGCAGGTTCGAATCCTGCCTCGGGCATGGATGTGTGTGATGTCCTTGGGTTAGTTAGGTTTAAGTAGTTCTAAGTTCCAGGGAACTGATGAGCTCAGATGTTAAGTCCCATAATGCTCAGAGCCATGTGAACCATTTTTGAATCACTGCAAATAAACGATCATTATATACGATGTTTCTCATTCCAAGGTCTGCTGAATGCCACTGAAAATAATACATCAGTACATCTTTCATTAAATAATGCCTTTAGTGGGGAGTCAATGCAATAATGTCAGTTCACTGCGAATTGAAGTGACACCTACCAGAGATGATTTTACTGGAAATAGTCATTCTGATTAATAAAATCTTGGTTTGTTCGTTATCTTGGCGAAAAAAAAGTGACTAGTAAACTACTCTTCTCTCTACGTACTTAACCGAAAATCCTGTTTGATGCATGGAACCGTTTATTTAAAAAAAGAAGTTGTACGGCGCTAGTAGTATCATTATGAGGATGCAAATCAGGACTACTTTAAACACGCACCGTAATGGGCGTGAGCGTTTGTTACCTCTGAGATT
Organism: Schistocerca cancellata; assembly: GCF_023864275.1. Lineage (NCBI taxonomy): Eukaryota > Metazoa > Arthropoda > Insecta > Orthoptera > Acrididae > Schistocerca > Schistocerca cancellata. Next base: position 385,565,309 of record NC_064626.1, on the reverse strand, counting down.
GAACGTGGTGAGTTGATGTTACTCAAATGGTTCAAATGGCTCTGAGCACCATGGGACTCAACTGCTGTGGTCATAAGTCCCCTAGAACTTAGAACTACTTAAACCTAACGAAGCTAAGGACATCACACACATTCATGTCCGAGGCAGGATTCGAACCTGCGACCGTAGCGATCGTGCGGTTCCAGACTGTAGCGCCTTTAACCGCTCGGCCATTCCGGCCGGTGATGTTAGTCAAGAATGATTCTAAGGCGACAAAGACGCCATTATGAGCAGCTCATTTAGATTGAGCTAGGTCTTGTAAAGGCCTAGGAGAAGCTGGATGTTCCTTCTGCGATACTGCACAAAGACTCGGCTGGAATGTATCAGACGGCCACTGGCACTACCGAGACGGAAGACCATGCGGTCGGCGTATGGCTCGGTGCGTCGTACTGCATCTGCAGCACAGTTTTAACAGGAGTTGGCATCACAGTGACACATCGAACTGTTACAAATAGGTTACTTCAATGACAGCTTCGAGCCAGGGTGTAGTGTATATTCCACTGATCCCAAACCACCGCCATTTACGACTTCAGTGGTGTCAAGGATGGAAGGATAGAGGTCTGTTGTGTTTTCTGGTGAAAGCCGATTTTTGCTTCGGTGCCAGTGATGGCGGTGTGTTGGCTAGTGGTTGGAGCCCAGATGAGGGCCGAAACCAACCTGTCTGCGTGCTAGACACACTGGATTCTGCACGTGCGTGGTCTGGGGTGCGATTTCGTATGACAACAGGAGTAGTCTAGTGGTTATTCCACGTACCCTGGCTGTGAATTTGTACTTCAACCCGGTTGTGCTGACATTCATGTTCAGCATTGCAGGGAGTTTTCCAATAGGATAACACTCGCCCACGTATCGTTGTCGTAAACGAACATGCTCGGCGGAGTGTTGACGTCCTGTGTTCACCTGTTGGATCATCAGATCTGTCTCCATTCGAGCACATATGAGACACCAACGGACAGCTGCGGCGTCATCCCCGAACAGGATTAACCGTCCCTGTATTGATCGAACAAGTGGAATAGGTATGGAACTCCATCCCACCAAGTGATATGTGGCATCTGTACAACACAATGTATCCACGATTTCATTCAGTATTCTAGTGGTTACACCGGCATTTCACATGTGCAACGTCTTATCTTGCGCATACATGTGATCTTGCAATGTTAATCACTTAAATATGTTGCCTAAACAAAGTGCATTCTCGAAATTTCACCACTCTACATAAATTACTTTCTGGTACTTTGTTTTTTTCCATCAGTGTATATTGGGGTACTGATGTTTCGTGAGCACCGAGAACTCTGCGTTGTCGTTATCACGAAGCCGTAAAACGATGCAAAATGTGTGTTCGACGATTGTGGCCGGATACACCCAACGCGATGTAGTATTCAGACGGATTAACGTAGTGAGGTCAAGAATGTCTGTGCTTCTCTCTCTCTCTCTCTCTCTCTCTCTCTCTCTCTCTCTCCCTCTCTGGCCACCTGTGCTGAGACGCCGTAAGCGTGTCCGCAGCAGTAGCAGGTCGCCGCGCAGGCAAATATTTAATTTGGCCGCCGCCGCCGCCGCCGCCGCCGCCGCCGCCGCCTCTGCTTTTTATCAATAATTCTAGTGTTTGCGGACAGCAGTCGTCGGCGCGCGGCCACTTAAAACGCTCATCTGCAAACCTATTGCCGAGACTGTAAACAGCGGCGCGCTAAGCCGGCCCGCCGGATAGAGGCGCTCAGCGTGTTTACCGATTCGCTGGTAATTGTGGCCCCCGGCTGAGCGGCTGTCCCGTCCAAGGAAGGCCGGCCGACCGTCTGCAAACAGCGTCATGGGCACCAGCGTCCCGTCCACGTTGTCTCCTCTCCACGTTACTTCTGTTCTGCGAACACATTGCGCTAGCTCTTAGGTTTACGTGTTAAACAGCGTCGTTGCTAATAATTTACGACCATTTCTTCCGAGAAATTTTGCTCAGGGGGACTCCTGAAGGTCTTCTTCTTCATGATCATCATCATCATGTTCTGTATGTTCTTCCCGTAGCGATATTAGAACTTGGTCTTTCTACATTGTGTTCTATCAACTACCTTTCGTTTCCTTGTCCCAGTCGCATTTGAACTGCGAGGGTGACTGAGTGCTGATAAGCCTCTGTGTGTTCCCGGATTTGAAAACGGTTGCGACAAAACTGAAAATCGTACATAAAAATTATTCATACGTGCCGACAGAACATCTCTCCAAGTTTAGATTCGTCATGCGCGCTTTGGTGTAGTTGCACTCAGGGGCGGTGGCAAGGGGGGGGGGGGGCTATGGGGGCTATAGCCCCCCCCCCCCCCCCATGGAGTGTCATATTACACTGGATAAAATGACTTCAGAAATCAGCGAATATATTACTCCAACAGATTCAACCATTTTTTAAACAATTATGTAGCAATATAGGTTACAATGTATTTCAAACACATTTTAACAAAAGAATAAGAGTGGAATATAGCTTACTATCTAAACCAATAAATATCATTTAACTTAAAATAGGCGTCTTGTTATTTATTAAAACACATTTTTTACCCTGAAATCCAAAACAGTTACCAAAAACTACGTTAAGCAACACTAAATTTTACCGATTTGTCGGTAGACGACCCAAACTCTCCTCCCCCGCATTCGCTCCCTCCCCCCCCCCCCCCCCCCACTCCCTTGACCGACTTCTAGAATTGCCCCTGGTTGCACTACAGGGCACGCATGTCAGAACATGTGCACTGCGGAGGGAGGAGGAGGAGGAGGAGACTAACTTTCCGTCGACAACGGCGTTATTGGAGACGGAGCAGAAGCTCGGATTAGGGATGGATGGAGAAGAAAAGCGGCTCTGCTCTTTCGACGCATGTTGAACCGTCGTCCCCACGTAACCGTGTCCAGTGTGCCAACCACTGCGCTATCCTCTTTGGTTGTACACTGCGCAGAAGAATTAAAGGGTCACTTCTTCGATCCCCGTCACTTTCCTCGATTACGACATAGAAGTTTGAACTGTGGCTCAAAGGTGCCTACAACCTTCCTCTGTAAAGGAGTAGAAGCGTGGCTCCATGCGACGTCTCACTCGACTCAGAGACGCATCAAACAGCATGGTGTAACCAGATGCGAAAAAAAGGCCGATGCTCAGAAGTTCATGCGATCTGTAAGGCGGCTCAAGGGTCTTCGGAGAGGTTCAAAATCATGAAATTTCGAATTTTTACTTTATTGCATTTTAAAAATCTACAGACTTTCACCTTTCAATTGATATATAATTTACTCAGTACAGAAGAATACAACTATTTTTAATATATTTTTGAAATATGTTCTGCGTGGGCGTGACGCACAGAGTGTAAATTTTAAATTGACAAACCAGAAGAACTCGAAAAATAAGCTTCACACTAAAAAAGTGTAGAATCCAAACTTGATAATTTTCAATGGGGACATCTGCTAGTGCTAAAATTAGCCCGTCACCCTAGCCCCCTGAAGTGTGGGTCGGGAGGCAACTTTAAAATTTCAAATGGGAACCCCCATTTTTTATTGCAGAATCAGATTCTACATAAAAAAAACTACGTACATATTGTGTTAAACATTTCTTTTGATTCTTGGTAGTTGGCGCTGTAATTCAAGAAAATCCATGTTCAAATGGTTCAAATGGCTCTGAGCACTATGGGACTCAACTGCTGTGGTCATAAGTCCCCTAGAACTTAGAACTACTTAAACCTAACTAACCTAAGGACATCACACACATCCATGCCCGAGGCAGGATTCGAACCTGCGACCGTAGCGGTCGTGCGGTTCCAGACTGTAGCGCCTTTAACCGCTCGGCGAAAATCCATGTTCTCATTTTCGCGTGGAAAATGGTTACGGATAAAAAAAAAATCCTTATTTACTCCGTAAATGTTGAGTCGCTAAAACTAAAACTCTCCCTCTCTCCCCATAGGGCGAGGTTTGAGATAGAGGAATTAGAGCTTTACAAACGTTGACCCAAATATTATTTTTTTCCGCATATTCGTATAAGTTTTGTTTGTTTCGTGGTCAACATTTGTAAAACTCTAATTCCTCTAGTTGCTCCAACCCCACCCCCAGAGGGCTAGTGAGCTAATTTTAGCACCAGCAGATGTCCCTTTCGAAAATAATCAACTTTGGGTTCTACACATTTTTTCGTGTGAAGCTTATTTTTCGAGTTATTATGGTTTGTCAACTTAAAATTTACACCCTGTATATCACTAGTTCGATTGCTGTGTCTTTCATGTTTATTTACTCTTTTGTAATCATGACAAATATTCGTAGAGAATTTTGTTCATCGAACTCTCTGTTTTATTGAAGGATTATCATGAGTAAACGTAAAGTGATTAGATATCCTCTGAAGGCTTATAAGAAAAGGAGAAATGTTGGAAAGCCAAAAGTAGGTGTTATTACCGTAAACAGTAAAGACGATAACCATGTGTGTGTGTACCTAACCTTGATAGTACACCTGCGCATTGCAATGAAAGTGAAGAAGAAAGTACTTCGCAGAAGATGCTTGGTTCACTTAGTGAAAAGTATGAATGTCTTATGGACGAATCGGATGTGAATGAAATATTTGATATGTCAGTTCTCAATGGAATTTTTGAAAACTGTGTAAGATGTAGTCAGTGTAGTGAAGTCAGTCTGGAACTCTCTATAAAAAATCACGTAGGACTTGCCAGTGAAATGGAACTGAAGTTGGTAAGTGTTCATACATGACCACCTTTTGGAACAGTGTTGCAGTAACTCCAAGTGAAGAAAATGGGAGCAAAATCTATGAACACAACGTTATATTTGTTTATGTCTTGCGTACAACTGGTGACGGTCTACTGCAGGTGCAGTTTTCTGTGGCATGTTGAATCTTCCAAATCCCCCAACCAAGTTTATGAACTATAAAAGATTTATAGAGTCTAAAGTAGATGTCTGTATAGAATCTATGAAGAAAGCTGTGCAAGAGATAGTAATAGAAAACAATGGTAAAAGAGACTTGACGGCAGCATTCGATGGTACCTGGCATAAACAGGTACACATATCTCATCTGTCACCAGCATGTATACAGTGAACGCTTTAGATGTAGCAGAAATATCTCAACATTGTCGGCGTCCATATAAACATGAAAGTACACATGAAAATAGCTGCACAGCTAACTATACTGATAGTAGTGGAGGAATTGAAGTGACTGGTGTTGCTAGTAGATTTCAGCGTTCTGTTGCGTGTGATAAAGTGCGATACATGAATTACCTCGATGACGTTGGTTCTAATAGTTTTAAACATATTCAAGAATTGAAGCCCTATGGTGATGATGTTGTAGTGCGGAAATCTGAGTGTACTGGACACGTACAGAAACGAGTGGGATCAAGACTTCGGAGACTGAAAGCTTCGTAAAAAAAAAAAAAAAAAAAAAAAAAAATCAATGATGTTAAGGTTTGGATGGGAAGGGAAGGTTAACTGACAATGTAACTGACAAAATACATAACTATTATGGAACGGCTATTAGGTAAAACACACAAAGTGTCGAAGAAGGCTGTTGGTCTCTTTTTTTCATATTTTTTCAACTTATGAAAGTCCCCATCACTACATGTGTCCCAAAGGAGAACACAGTTGGTTTAAGTATGACAAGGGATTGCTACCTGATGGAGTGTACACTCATAAACATAGTGGCCCGATGCGTAATGGAGGTGATAAAACATATTTTCAGAGACCTCGCAGCACCTGAACTGTTGGAAAAATGTGTTCATGGTAAAACTCAAAACCCCAATGAAAGTGTAAACAGTGTTACATGGTGAAGAATTCCCAAGACTGTGTTTGTTGGAACAGAAACACTTCACTTTGATCTGTATGATGCAGTTGCTACTTTCAGTGATAGCAACGTTGTAATGTGCAAAGTATTTCGAAATGTGGGAATGAAGATAGGTTTCAACATGGTACGAACGATGCTTGCTTTAGACATGGAACGTCTTCGGGCTGCTGACAGGGCTATAAATAGCCGAGAAATACAAGCCAGAGCAAACAGGAGGAGGACAAAGAGGAAGCTGGAGGAGCAGTTTGCAAAAGATGAAGATAATTCATCCTATGGAATTGGATGCACTAAAAAGGTAATCCAATCTTTGCCGCTCGATTCCCAAAAGATTTATTTTTTCATACAAATTACGATGTTTTCTCAGGACCTACCAAACCAATTTGCTTAAATTTTCAGGAAATGTTACACAGTCCCTTCTACGTAACTCAACACCGCCTTTTTCGAAAAACCTGTATATTTTTGAATTTATAAAAAGAAAAAAGCCACAAAAAATAGTGGATTTTCATTACAATAGAAAACATTAATTCAATTGAGAGGCACCCACATGCGCCTTGCTCATACTATGGCATCAAGCAGTCAGGCCTGCAAGATGAGTGGTCTGCCAAGCAAGTGGATTCATTCTTATTTATCGGGTAATATGAACTCTCGTACTCTCAATTAAGTTACAAATTATCCTCCTGTATGAATAATACGCAACGGAAACGCACATCTGACTATCAGGAATTTACAGAACCCTGACTGTTCACTACGCACTGGCAATACCACATTTACTTTTTGTCTTTTATCTAACGGCTTTTATCAACACGTGGCCACCGCACTGAATATGAATGGCGCACACATCATAAATTCGGGACATCATGAAAACACACAATTCGAAGGAAAAGTCCACCAATCTTTTTCTTTTCACTATCTTATTTATTTCGATAAATTCTATAACCTAAACACACAAATTCTATAACCTACAACAATAACACATGAGAAATTCCGCCCAGTGGGCATGGCTTTACATTGTTGATTCTCTATCTTATGGTCTCGTAATTATTCAACGCTACAGCGCACTTTCTGGATAGGATGGTGGATCTCTTATTATTTCTCACACTTCGACTCTCACAATCAACATCACGAAACTTTCCTCCAGACCGAGCAGTACAAAAGGAACACGCATAACCCACTACCTCTGAAACTACCTTGCTACTCTCCCATGCAAACCACACATACTTAAATTACATGACATACACCACACTACAACATGAAATACAACACAGGGATTAGTCACAACATTATCACTTTCAGCTTTCCCACTTCAATTAATATTTATCCCAGTTTCACACGACACTGCCCCACTTTGTAATTCTACTTTCCTACTATGAACTCTGGAGATATATGCACGTCTTCCTGTGCAATGCAAGCCAAGTGGCGTTGCTGGATAGACGGCCGACTCACCTTGCTTCTCTCTCAGAGTTTTATAGTTTGAATCAAGCGTCACATGGAATCATATCATGCAAAGTAATATTAAGAACATATTCATCACACACGCGAGTCCTCAACTGATACCATGGACGAGTACTTCACTTTATCCTTTGTCTCATACACAGATTGAGACTCACACAGTACTCACCATGTGGAAGTACTCGTCTCTAATTTCAAGTCCTGCACACGCCATTTCTTAAATATTTCAACTTATGGTACACATGCTATTTCTTACATATTTCAACTTATTGCACACACGCTAGTGATTCAGCTTAACTTAAGCACACGGAAGTATTTCAACTTATTGCTACACGTGGTTTCATTGTGACCGTTGGTTGCTTCCGAAGATTACTACGATCCCATTAATATTACCTGCCTGACATTTAATTCTCCCCACAAAAGTTCCTGAAATAGAGAAATTATTATTTCAAACTACTCTTAAATATTCCACATGCATACCATGTCTCCACTCTTTTGTCTTTACGGAGCACAACTAAGACAGGTCTTAACAGCACAAGATCCAGTGGCAGAGTGCCGAAACATGGCCGTTCTTCAGGTCCTCTCGCACCTCTGCTGAAGTGGGGGAGCACCTTGCTACCGTATTGGTCAGCCACATTTCAGGCACTGAAAGCTCAGGTAAATTTCATCTCTTTGGTCCCACCAAAGGTGGCCAAAGGATCGTCTCAAAGATGATCATATATTCACATTCACTATCTGCGGTTAGCAGACGACCATACACTCATTCATTTCACAGATCTCACCAAACTGGATGTAGGGATTTACTTTGTGGGAGTGCACATGTGATCAATTAAATAAATAAATTGTCATTCTTTCCCACACTGGTATCCGGCTTCGCTGTATTAATTGAAATTGAGTTATTTTACAAAAGAAATGTGTTGTTCTGACAAAAATAATGAAGTATGTTGTACCTATTTTCAATGTCGGGCGGTACTGTACCCTTTCACAATTTTTTTTAAATGCCTATGTTAAGTTGCAGCCAATACCTGCAAAAATTACAACTTTCTAGCTCAAATAGTTTCTGAGAAAACATGTAATTTATAACCGCTATTTCAACATTTGAGAGATAGGGTTTTCCGGTGTCCCTTAATGATGTCACGTGAGCACCAAATTCCACCGCAATTGTGCCCAACGCCACCGCAGACGTGTCACCCCGTGGAAAGGTCGTCACATCACCCACCCCTTACCCACATCTCACCCCTTATCGCGACGCCTCTGCGATAGAGATCAGAACAGCAATGCCCATTGTTGCAATTATTATTAATTTTGTCATTGGTGAGTGAGGAAAACATTTCAGGCGCACCGCCGCTCAGAGCGGTCACGTAAAGGCCTCAGGAGGTGGAAAGAAGTTCGTGACGACCTTTTGCACTGCTGAGCCAAAAATTTGATTCTGGGCCTCGGTGCAATTATTTTTCTTTTTTTCTAATAAGTTGTAGTACACATCGTTTATTAATCGATACATATCCGATGATTGAAACACCCATATTGGTACGTGGTGTAGCCTCGACTGGCGGCAGTGCATGAGCTGACTCTGGCGTCAGTCGATCGCCCTGGGACACGTTATGCCTCGCCTGCTCGATTTGTTCACGTAGTTCTGTAAGAATTGTAGGTTTATAAGTTGCACGATTGGAGACAAGTCCAGAGATTGTGCTGGCCGAGGAAGTGTCTGCACATTCGTAGACAGTTTATAAGTCGCACGATTGGAGACAAGTCCAGAGATTGTGCTGGCCGAGGAAGTGTCTGCACATTCGTAGACAGTGCATGGGCGAGCTTTATTCTGTTGGAACAACACACCACCTTCATATTGCTACGAGGTGCATTCAAGTTCTAAGGCCTCCGATTTTTTTTCTAATTAACTACTCACCCGAAATCGATGAAACTGGCGTTACTTCTCGACGTAATCGCCCTGCAGATGTACACATTTTTCACAACGCTGACGCCATGATTCCATGGCAGCGGCGAAGGCTTCTTTAGGAGTCTGTTTTGACCACTGGAAAATCGCTGAGGCAATAGCAGCACGGCTGGTGAATGTGCGGCCACGGAGAGTGTCTTTCATTGTTGGAAAAAGCCAAAAGTCACTAGGAGCCAGGTCAGGTGAGCAGGGAGCATGAGGAATCACTTCAAAATTGTTATCACGAAGAAACTGTTGCGAAACGTTAGCTCGATGTGCGGGTGCGTTGTCTTGGTGAAACAGCACACGCGCAGCCCTTCCCGGACGTTTTCGTTGCAGTGCAGGAAGGAATTTGTTCTTCAAAACATTTTCGTAGGATGCACCTGTTACCGTAGTACCCTTTGGAATGCAATGGGTAAGGATTACGCCCTCGCTGTCCCAAAACATGGACACCATCATTTTTTCAGCACTGGCGGTTACCCGAAATTTTTTTGGTGGCGGTGAATCTGTGTGCTTCCATTGAGCTGACTGGCGCTTTGTTTCTGGATTGAAAAATGGCATCCACGTCTCATCCATTGTCACAACCGACGAAAAGAAAGTCCCATTCATGCTGTCGTTGCGCATCAACATTGCTTGGCAACATGCCACACGGGCAGCCATGTGGTCGTCCGTCAGCATTCGTGGCACCCACCTGGATGACACTTTTCGCATTTTCAGGTCGTCATGCAGGATTGTGTGCACAGAACCCACAGAAATGCCAACTCTGGAGGCGATCTGTTCAACAGTCATTCGGCGATCCCCCAAAACAATTCTCTCCACTTTCTCGATCATGTCGTCAGACCGGCTTGTGCGAGCCCGAGGTTGTTTCAGTTTGTTGTCGCACGATGTTCTGCCTTCATTAAACTGTCGCACCCACGAACGCCCTTTCGACACATCCATAACTCCATCACCACATGTCTCCTGCAACTGCCGATGAATTTCAATTGGTTTCACACCACGCAAATACAGAAAACGAATGATTGCACGCTGTTCAAGTAAGGAAAACGTCGCCATTTTAAGTATTTGAAAAAGTTCTCATTCTCGCCGCTGGCGGTAAAATTCCATCTGCCGTACGGTGCTGCCATCTCTGGGACGTATTGACAATGAACGCGGCCTCATTTTAAAACAATGCGCATGTTTCTATCTCTTTCCAGTCCGGAGAAAAAAAATCGGAGGCCTTAGAACTTGAATGCACCTCGTAGAATGGGAAAAGAAGAGATCTAACAACGTTCTGCATGTACCGAACGCTGGTTAGTGCCCCTCCAGAAACATCAAAAGTGAACGAGAGTTGTAGCTTATCGCACCCCAGACCATAAGGCCATGGGTGGAGACAGTGTGTCTTGGACGAATCCACTCTGAGACAGCATTCACCAGGGCTAAGTCGTACACACAAACATCACCTGCATGCAGGGAGAATCTGCTTTCATTGCTTACGACCAAGGCGTCCCATTCCGTCTTCCAAGTGGTACTCTGACAGCACCAGCAGAGCCGTGGAAGTCAATGCTGTGGCGTGAGTCGAAGGCGGGCTATAGGTGTGCGTGCCCGTAGTCCCGTTGCTAATAATCGGTTCGCAACAGCACGTGTCAACATGTCTGGGCTCACCAGCTCTTTATTCTGTGTTGTGGTAGCTACGTGATCTGCCGCTGCTGACCTTACCACATGACGGTCCTGGAGTGCGTCTGTGCTGCATGGACGTCCAGAACCTCTTCTACGGTTGTGATACCAGTATCGTTGCACGACTGACGCAGAATGTCCGAATTGTGTAGCAGGCCTCCGAAACGGCAATACCGCCACTCGAAACACCACAATTTGACCCTTTTCAAACTCGCTTAGTTGCATTTAGGAAGCACGAATTTTTCTCCGTGGCATGATTGCCTTCTTGCTTCACACATTTGCACCACACTCAGCCTTCTGGCTGTGAGCATATCCTATTACAGGGTAGAGACAGACGGCGCTCTGCTAGCTATGCCACTACGCTGTTGTTGGCGGAAGACGTTGAAACCACTACCAGCAGATCTATTATTCAACGGCATATGCCATCATCGGATCCAAATGGACGTCGTCTTTCCAGATGTACTAAATTTTTTTTTCCGGCAATGTGTATTCAGCAAGAGCACAAGTTGTAACACCAGAGGAAAAATGCTGCTATCGGAGCACAGAAAAAGCAAATAAGTTCCTATTTAAAAGACTCTGACAGAAAGGGAGGTTCCTCCTGTTTCATTCTACCCGCCGCATCATATTAAAAAATTTACCCAAATATTTTGGCATGCAAGCATATTCGCACTCTTTTTAACATTTAATTCTCCTCTCACTCATACATGCTCCCCTAACTGTACTTCTCTCACACCCACTAGTCCAGCGCTGTAAGTCGCTCATACCCACACAATCCCAACTGCTCATTCTCACTTATTCATTCAGCCCAGCTCATTTTTATTATCTCTTTGTCTCTCTCTGTCACTATCTCCTGTCTCATGGCTACTGTCCCCTTCGTTCTGTCCTACTACTGCTGTCTCCTCTGTCACTGCCTCCCCCTTGTTTTCTACTAATGGTGCTATCTCATTCATTCCTTCACACTGCTGCTGTCTCTTCTCACTGACACTCTTTCTCTCTTCCTCGTTGTCATTGTCATGGACTCTGTCTCTCATTATCACTGGCTCTTACGAACTTTCACTTGTTGCTTCTTTTATTCCTCTTCCACTGGCACTGTCTCACTCTTTTCCTAGCACTGTTCTGTCACCGTCAACTACGTTCCACTGCCACTGTACTCTGCTCTTTCTCTCACAGTGTCATTGTCTCCTTCGCACTGTACCACAGCCACTGTCTGCTGTCTTCCAGTATTTATTACTCTTTCCCGCTGCCATTGTTTCTTTCTCTCTCAGCACAAAAAGTCGCGAATATATTCGCATGCCAAAATTTTCGAGAAAGTAGAAAGAGACAACTAGTACCCCACTTTTCAGTCAGTCTTTTAAACAAGAGCATATTCGCCTTTTTTGTGCTCTAATAGGAGCATTTTTTCCGCTGATCCCTTCTTTTCCGTGATTCAGCAGTGCATCTCACTCACATGAACGGAACTTCATAGCTCAGAAAAATTTTCATAGTTTCCGTATGTGGAATTGAAATAACGCAAAACTAATTTTACACCTCACACCGGTTTTAGGTGCACAAAAATGTTACATGTGCTTCAGTATTGCAATATGGTGTTCCCAGAGCCCTTCTAATGGTATAAAGGAGACACTTTACGGCATATTGCTCCGTGCTTTCACCTAATACCGGATTTCAAGTGAGTATTTTACGTGTATAACTAGGGTAATTTTGAAACTCTGTAACTCGGTAACGAATAAAGAATTCAAGAAAATATTTAAGGATGTTCGAGAGAAGAATCTTAGGGATGTATCGCAAAAATTACAGCCATTTTCTGTGCATAGCTGTCTTGGAATCCGCTGCTAGAGTTGGGAACCCTAATCCCACGTTTTTGGAGTATTGCTAGGTAATGGATAACTATTTCTGAAATCGAGACGACACTTCTAGATAAATGCCTAGAGGCTATAACTTTAAAAATTGAGCAGTTTGCTCCGGTTAGTTAGTTAGATACCCGTGGATGATGGTGAAGAAAGAGCCAAAAAGGTTTTTTTTCAGGTTTTTCTCAGTAACTGCCCCTTGAACTAAATGGAGGCTCCACAAGCTCCTTAAGACACACCGTAGACCACATTTAATGCAAAAATAACCAACTGATTTGCACCAATTGCCTAAGGATTTTGAAATGTATTTTAAATTACCAGTGATTGCAAATCTTTCACAAAACATACACAGTTATCACAACAGATACTGAAAGCGACGTTGTTGCATCCACAGCTATAGGAGTAGCGCACTAGCAATTCACGCACATGATCGGTGGAACAGTAGAAAGGTGCTTCTTCAAGAAGCCCCGCAGGAACGAACCCAGGCAGTTTAGGTAAGGAAACCTTAGCCGCCGTGAAATAGAACGTCCATGACCGTCCCTTTACCCAGCAATGGCACTCGTTAAATACTGTCGCAAAAAACTTCCAAAGCACGCAGGTCGCACCGTACGATGGAACCACAACTTCTGTCAAACACAAAGTGAAATGTCTTCCAACGCTTCAGGTAAATTGTTTGTGAGAAATGAAGGAGACCTGCTCTCAGTGAACCAATCCGGAGCTATGTAGGGACCCGAAATACTGTCTCAAAATATTCCGGCCGATACATTGATGGTATGTGGTGATGTACGGTTTAACTTCACACTAATTGTGTGCGTTGTGCACATTGAAGGTAGCGTCGTGTGTCAACGCAGCTTCATCGTACCATATTGCAATTTCTATGAATCGCCTATGGCTTCCTGTTGTTGTCATAACCATTCAGAAAACTGCATCCACAGCAATCCGTCTACTGGATCTCTCGTTAGTCAACAAAGATGGCGTTTCGAGCCGAGCAGTTGCTTAGACAACTCCGCAGCCAATTCGCATTTGTGAAACCTTTATTTACGACTAGCTTAGCACCAGCTGCTTCGATCGGTAGACTGTATCGCCTTCAGAGATGTTTTCATACTTCTGACCAAAAAGCGATTCTGGTAGCTTGATTCCAAAGCTTTTGTTAGCCCTACCTTTTGCGTTCTTGTGGAGATATTTCCGTAGCAACTATCATCCCCTAACAAATATTTCTTGACATCTAACCAAGAAGTTAAATACCAATTTTCATTAATTTTGCTTTAAAATTTTTTACTGTAATAAAATATTTTCTTAAAAATTTTCAACCCCTGTTGCACTCCCTTGGGACTGAATTTCCAGGAACACTGAAACACGTATTTTTCTTAATTTCTAACCGAGAAGTCAGATACCAGATGTCACAGATGTAGCCTTGCAACTCCTTTAGTAGTTTTTTAGTAATTATTTATTTTTAAAAATCTTTCACCCACTATTTTATCCTCTTAGTGGTTGAATTTCCAAAAATGCTGAAACACTTTTCTTTATTTTCTGACTGAGAAACCAAAGCTTTTCATCTGCTATTTCACCCCCTGAGGAGTGGAATTTCGAACAGTCCCTTCTTAAACGATGCCTACAGCATCAGATCTAAACCCTCTCCAAAATTCGTTTCTGTCCTTAGCGGTCTGGGCTGAAGGATGATGAGTCACTGAATCAGTCTGACCCTATTACAGGTACTGAACTGAATTTCGAAAAACAGTGAAACACGTATTTTTTCATCTGTAGCTGAGAAGCCAAAAATTTTAGCTTTAAAAGTGCATTCGCTATGAAATACTTTTCATAAAACTTTCATCCCCTATTTCACGTCCTCCCCCCTTAGGGATTGAATTTCTAAAAAACAGTGACATGCGTATGTTTTATTTCTAACTGAAAAGCCAAATACAAATTTTCACAGATTTAGCTTCCAAAATGCTTGCACAATGAAATAGTTCCATAAAACCTTTCACCCCCGTAGGGGTTGAATTTCCAGAATCAGTGATTTTTTTTTTATTTCCGAGAAGCCAAATTTAAATTTTCGTAGATTTGGCTTTAAAAATGCTTTGATCAATGTCTAATGCCCTACTTCACCCCCTTAGGGATTCAGTTTGCAAAAACATTGTAACCCGTAGTTTTGAAAGCTAGAAATTAATACCAGTGTTCATAGATGTAGCCATAAAAATATTTTAGAAATTGTTTAATAATAATAAAAGGCTTTCACCCACTATTTCACCCCATAGGGTTAAATTTCCAAAAATGGTGAAACACATATTTCTTTCTTTCTGACCGAGAAACCAAATACCAATTTTCGTAGGTCTAGCTTCAAAATTGCCTTAATAGCTACTTTTTTTTTTTTTTAAAAAAAAAAAGAACTCTCATCCCCTGTCTGACCTGACTGGAATTATAAAAGTCTCTTCTTAAACAACTCCTTCATTATAAGATCCACAAATTGTTTTCCTTAGCGGTTTGGGCTGGGCAATAGTGAGTCAGTCATCAGGACATTGCCTTTTATATATAGAGATCACCGGTTTCGGTATTACCATCACCTTGTCTCGATAAAGGTTAACATAAGTTCCCAATTAGAGGTATAAATGTTCTCTAATTGGGCACTTGTATGAACCTTTATCGAGATCAGTCGATGGTAACTCTGTTTACCGAAACCGGTGACATCTATATATAAAAGGTAATGTCATGACTGACTGTTTACCGCAACCGGTCATCGTGAATTACCATTTTAGAAATGCGATCTTGGCTGAAAAGTTGTCTTCCTTCAAGCCGAACATTTACAGATCGCCCCTTATCATTCAGTGTGAGCAGGTTACCTAATTTTGGGGGTGTTGCCCCATGTATAACTTACAGAAAGCCTTCTTCGTTAGCTGGAGCACGTGTAGCCTGTGGATAACCTCTATTGTATGACGGTGGAATGAGAGAACCTGTCCCTCAAGGTGAATCTCCAGACGACGAAAACATTTTGGTCAAGTTGACCCTGTGTTATCACATGCAAAGTAACAAGGCACGCCATGACTTTGGATAAAGTGAGCCAGATCTTGTCTTTCCCTGATATCCAGGATTTCCGATAAAACGCTTAACTCTAACAGACCGTCCGATTCGAGAGATCGTCGGCCAAGTCACGCAGCCCGCGAGATAAACTTTTAACAATGCCGCCGGCGATGTTCGCGGCATTATTTTCAGCGGGGAATTTTGCAAATTCCTTCAGGTTATTTTTTTGCATGATCCGTTTGTTTTCAGAGATTTCAGCAGTATTTGCGCGGCTCTCGCGGAACTCAAACAGAACTTTCTTTCGCCTCTAAAGCGGACGGCCGGGGGTTTTAGAGGAAACTTGATAGCCGGCGGTGGGCGGCCGAGCGCGGCGCGCCTCTGCCGGCGGGCCGGCCGGCCGGACACCCCCGCACCGCGCCGCGCCGCGCCGCGCCACTGCTGCACCCACCGGCTGCGCGGCTGCTCCACTTCTCCACGAACTGCACATCTCTCCCACAACGTAAAGCCTATCTCACGCGGCTACACTGGGCAGCGACACTCATTCAGCGAAACGAGATGCGCGCAAACAGTTTCGCGTATGTCCGTAGACACTAGAGATGGGTCGTTCGCGAACTAATAGGTCCAAAGGAACGGTTCATCAAGATAAAAGGAACGAACGAGGAACGAATTCTAAGGAACGATCTTTCATAGTTCACTTCGGTCGTGGCTTTCTACTTATAGTTCCCGAGAACGGAAAACGGTCGCTCTCGTTCCCGCAACGGCACGTCGGCCTGTCTCGTTCCAGCCTCGGTCCCGTTCCCGTCTGTCTCGGTCTCGGTCTCGCTCTGCCGGACTCGTCCTTCTTCGCGTGGCCACTCGTCGCAGTTCCACTGCCCACTGCTCATAGCTCAGTATCGAGTTGTTCGTTTGTTCGCTTCGCACACCCATTCTAGATCTGTTTCAAACCTTTCTTGAACTCTGAACTTCTGGTTCTTTTCATATTCTATTCAGCGTCCATGACCGGTAATTAAAATGTAATTTATAATTACGTAAATTACGTAAAAATTACGTGTTATGTAATACATACACCTTTTCAGGTAGCAAAACGGCATATCAGCTTATTTCACTATTTCGATCAACAGTAGAAGAAATACTTGTAAAAAGGCAACAATTTTTTACTACACATACAAAGGAATTCGGCACAGCACACACGAGTGGTCATTTTCCGTCTTTTTTTGATCCTAGGTAAAAGAGCATGTTCATTGTTATGGAAGGCAGACCGACTTACAACCAAATGAAGTCCGCGTTCCACAATCGAGTGTTTGGTGTCACATTTTCTAAAGAGAATATGATAACTTCTACAATATCATTTCAGTGGTACAGAATCGCGCACGAAAAATCGACCCCGAGTACTAGTCTGCTCATTGTCGCCTACTAATCGTCATCTATTGTTTCGAAGTTGTTGTTTGCATTAGCTTATTTGTTATTTCTTCACTGCCTAATTATTACATGTTTATCTATTCTGCTCGTAGCGGTCAACATATCCTGTGTAATTGGCGAGAAGTCTGTACTCGGGGCCAGTTATTCGTGCACCACCTTATATTATTTCACTGCGGTCAGCCACATAACGCTACAGTTGGCTGAACGAGAGGTTTTGCAGAACCACGAAACTCATAAGTGTGTCAGAATTCTGTTATGAATAAAAACTCTATACTCCAGGACGGAGGTAAGTGCCCCTCTTGCCGCCTTCCGTCACGTACACTAATAATTTTCAATTTTTCATAACAACCGTATAGAAAGCACAAATGAACAGTGAACGAGTAAAAATGAACGGTTCCCAAAAAAGAGCGATCACCAGTGAACTAGTTCCCAAGGATGACCGAGTTCGCCCATCTCTAGTAGGCACGTCGTCACCAGTATACACTTCAGTTTCGTCTCGAGAGTGGCGCAGTCGTATGTAGAATGAAAGTTTTGGGAGCTGTATAAATTGCGGCGTAGTTAATGTTCGTTTACATGAAATCTCTGCATACGACAAAAGATTCAAAAAATAAGAAACGAGTTTCGGTTCGTGACTGGATAAAGTTGTCAGCTCCGTTACTCAGTCACTTTGCCGAAAGAAATTGTTGTGAAAGACCCTATAAGCTATTTTAATCATCTGTACTACAATCTGTTAAAGTGAAGCAATTATGTGACATTTTAAATAAATGAATATTGAATAAAGAAATCGACTTTCCAGACTTCTGTGGCCTTTCCTCCTGTCAACTATTTCGCTTAAAAAAGAATCGACCATGCAATTTTGTCATATGATGACATGATGGAGACCGTGGCTGTTATTTGAAGACAAATGTTGTGGTGTTGGGACAGCAACCAGCCACAAATTTACTTTCAGTTCCTTTATTCAAAGGGATCCGTTACCGGTTTCGAATCGCTGTGATTCGTCCTCAGACGGTTTACACGCTTTCTTTATGACATGTGGTGTGTTTTTTACAGATTAATTGTCCTAAAATATAAATAATACATAATTATAAACACGCCACACACAGGTGGTTGCGTTACACATTTTCGTTGCATGTGACTTACGTGAAATGTCCGTTTCGAGTGTTTGTTTTCATAACATTCGTCCAACAGATGTGAATACATTCCCACTGCATTCTTATTGTAGCACACATAAATTTTTCTCACTGAACACTTTAGATTTGTCACTGAGAAGATTTCTACCACACACCACATGTTTTGACACGTACAAAGAGCTTACAAACATATGAGTATCAAAGATGCTATGATGTATTGTAACATTTGACGATGATGTCCTATGTTTGGAAACGATCGTATATTCATTTACGCAACTGTAATGCCTTTTACACTAGTACGGAGACATTTATTTTTTGAGTTGATATTGTTACATTAATTATAAAGTTGTTTTATATTACTGTATAGGTAAAATAGTACATTATTTAATTACATTTAGCATCATGAGAATTATAGTAACATATAAATTTACTACTTGATCTGCAGATAGGCATACTAATATTATTTGCTTTGGAGGTTGGAAAATAATTTTTGCAAATTTTTCAGGAAAGGGGTCTTAGCTAATTCTGTTTTTTCATCAAGGATATAGTCTGGGGTGCTGTTTTTTGTGTGTGTGTATTTCTATTTCTTCTAATATGTTCATAGTGGCTCCTTTTTCTGCTAGATGTAAAATTTTTAAGTTGTCCTCGATGTTTCCCACTGAATGGTTTTCTTCAGCAATATGGGCTGCAAATGCAGATTTGTTCAAGTTACCAAGTCTTAAAGCACTAATGTGTTCTTTGTATCTGATTTCAAAACTTCTGCCTGTCTGTCTAATGTAGAATTTTGGGCATGTATCGCATTTGAGTTTGTATATTCCTGATTTACGGTAGGGACTCTTGGACGTATTTACGTCATGGATTACTTTTTGTTGTAATTTATAATTTGTGGAAAAGCTGATTGCGATATTTTTCTTTTTAAATGAGTTTGCTATTTGGTATGATAGTGGGCCTATGTATGGGAGAGTAGCATATTTAGGTTTGGCTTCTGTGGCACACTGATTTTGCTTGAAGTGACTGCTGTGAAGTGGATCTGTGGTTTTTGTCTGCATTTTGTTGTGGAGTTTTTCTATTATTGTGGTTTTATATCCATTATTACGAGCAACTGTTTTAATTATATTGATTGCATTTTGTTGGTCTGTGTCACTCATTGGTACTTTTTTAGTTCGGTGTAGCATCGTTCTGAAATATGCCATTTTTTGTTGGTGGGGGTGGCAAGATGAGTTGTCAATACTGATATCTGTAGTGGTAGGTTTTCTCTAATACTAAATTGATGTTTCTTGTTACTATTTCAAATTTTCAGGTCAAGAAAGTTAATGATTTTATTAGTTTCATGTTCAACTGTGAATTTAATATTTTTGTGTATTTTGCTTAGATCTGCTGCTAGTGTATCTATTTCATTGCTTGTACCATCAAAAAGCAAGAGTGTATCATCAACATATCTTCTGTAGTAGATTATTTTGTTTGAGATGTGCTGGTTGGTTGAGAAGAATTTTTGTTCTATATGGTTGATGTAAATGTCAGCCAATATCCCACCTAAGCTACTTCCCATTGCCAAACCACCATAGTCTCTACAAAACTGTGATGAACTTCAACAACCAGGCCAGTCATAAAAACTGTACAACAAGAAACAAGCAACTGTTGGGTCCATATCAATATCAACACGCAGCGACTCATCGCGTCAAGGGCTGGGACGAAAAGCTGCAACATCCAGACGAATGGGGCAGCCTTTTGTATGCAGTCGATTTCCCAGGAACACTCACGGCCCCACTCCAGCTGCGAATTACACTGACAAAGATTAAGCTTATGGAAATTGAAAGTACTCTCATAAGGTGTTTTTCCATTGCTGTGTGAATTGTCAAATTATTTTCCGTTTCAAATGTTAACTACGTAAGTGTCATAATTGACAACAGTTTCCTTAAAAAATAGAATACGTATAGTTTGGGGTCCTAAGATACACGACAAGAGCCTATCAAGCCTCGAAGTCTTTTCTTTCCGAGACAACCATGAAACCCTGAATGTGTGTGTGCTACGAAAATAAAACTGTAGTATATGTTTGAGACTTAGCTTCATTTCTTTGGTTCATGTTTGGTTTGTACTAATTGGGTTTCATTTCATTTATATCCTAAACATTTTCTTTTACTACAAACAGCTTTATGACTTTTATCGAAGCTACAATTGTGATGTAGCGCCGGATGTGTGTTAGAGACTCAAGACGGCAACGCTTGAACATCATCATCTTCGGCATCCTTCCAGCGTGCCAGGTAGGGTGTTTATGAAGAATTTTCCTTCATTTCGCTCTATCTTGATATTTTACTTGATATAGTTTCTCAGCTTTCTCCACTAATCTTCACATCTTGCTTAATCTAATCCAGCCATATTTTACGAGTCGTCCTACAGGTTTTTCCCCTGCACGTTTCTACCCAGCTATTGTTTTGGCAGGCCGTTGTCCTTCATCCTCGTCACATGTCCAAACTACTTGGGCCGTGCAGTACTTACTCTCTTAGCCATTAACAGATCAACTTGCGTTTCCCCTCTAATGTCTTCATTCCAAATTTTATCTGTTCTAGTCTTCTGAAAGGCTGATTGAAGAAACTTCATTTCGCATGCTTATATCTTGCTCAAATTTACCCTTTTAACTACGCAGCACTCCGCATTGTATGTCATAATCGGCAAGAGATACATTTTACACATGGTCTATCTGGCTGTCACAGGAATTCCCTTGTCCCACACAAGGTTCCACACTTAATGAAAAAATTAGACCCCTTTCTCACTCTGATTTGTGCTTCTAGTTTGGCAGTTCCATTCCTTGATACTATAGTCCACAGGTAACTGAAAGCTTCCACACATCTGTTTTTCTTCATCTGGAATCAGGTGTCCTCCTCATAGTCATTGCAACACTTCCTTTTCCTTACCGTCAAAAGGTACTCTTTAAATATGCGACTTTCAAAAGAAAAAAAATTGGAAACATAATAGTGCACCAGTTACACCGCTGAACTTAGCCTCTTTATGTACTTAGCAAATAACTGCATATCTTACAGTACGACGGTTATCGGTGAGTTGGAGGAAACATAGCTACGGCAGTTAGCTGTCATGAATGACATGAAGATATTTTCTACCAGACCAACTACGGTCGGGAGATGTTAGCTGATTTGTAGGATGTCAATCTAAATCATACGTTTACCAGCTAATTTCATCTGAGAACGTCTAACAGCGAAGACGCACTCTGTAATGTTCAGTGGTAAATTCGAGGGCGAATTTCTCCGAAGGGAGGAGGAATGTTGAGTGGTACTTAAGTAAATAAATTAGTGAAATCAAAGTGAAGTAGAAATTAGAATATAAATGAAAAACTTAGTTTAGTTTAGAAGAATTACACACTGGCAAACAGCGGGCAGAACAGCAGAGCAGAAGAGACAATGACCATGAAGTCAGCAAGTTCCACATAAGCGGACGCTGTCGATTCAGCCGTCAGGGCATCGCCCGATCGGCTCACGTGTTTCTCAGTTGTCACATGTGATCAAAGGCCCTCGCCTACATTCCAAGAGCCAATGACCGACGTTAGGAAGATTCTTCGAGAAGCTTTTCAACGTGACAGAAGAGGCAACGACTGTGAAGTCGTTCACCTCCAGTAAACTGAAGTGAATAAATACGCGAGATGCAGTGGGCCCGAAGACGAAGGAAGAAAGAGAGGAGAGTAGCAGTAGTTTTCAGTCAGTTTCGGTGCTGAAGACGGTCATGCAAGAAGAGACTACACCATGCACAGACGCACCAAGTCCGCCGCTGTAATGGAATAGCAAGCAGCAGCCTCGGCGCCAGAAGACAGAAGTTAAAAGGTATTTGAAGTCTGATTTTTACGTACCCGGGTGACTCGTGAGGACGGGAAGGAGACGGCCTCACATCAGCAGTCACCTGTGAGCTGGGATGAAGATCTGACAGCCGAAGACTGGCAAGCGGGAGTCCGTTGTTCGAGTCCGGGACACTGGTCTTCCCCCGCCGCGCCGCTCCGCTGGCCGACGCACAACACACGCGACCGCTTAGAGAAGAGAAACACTGGGACGCCACATCCAAGGTATCACCATCCAATGCACGACATCGCTCGCAATAATTAAACGGGCCACCTCGCGCTGTGCGTCTTCAGTCAACTGGGCGAGACGGCGACACGAGATACACACTGCCACGCGTAATCAGACGCCGCCGCTGCCGCAGCAGAAGGCTACGCAAACGACACAGCTGCCGCTTTCCGAGCCAGAACATCGAGTAAGGAAACAGTTGTACAAATCTTCAATAAAACTTATCTTATATAAAAATGCTGTTTCATTCTACCTCATACCCGAGCCAAGGAAGAACCCACCCTGCCCACATGTTGCTAAGAGAGAAAAGTTAATTTATTTAGTATTTTCACCCTGACATAATGCCTTAGAATCAAATGCCCTTTGCAGTAATGCTCATCCTGACAATTGACTAGCATCAAAAGAAAGAACCCAGTTACATTTAGTATCACAACTGTTACAGTAACAACTCATTTACGGACTCACATGAAGCTTCGTGGTGGGGCAGCTCTAGGACAACGGTTAGTGGTTTCTCCGTCCCACCATCATGCTTGATGTTCTTTGTATTTTCGCAGAAGCACGCAAGGCAGAGACGTTTCGTTTAAAAAGAACGCGATAGAGAGCTTACTTCGTCATTGCCCTAACTCAGCTAGCATTTCGTCTATTATGCCCTCACCGTCAGCCACGTTATCTTTCCTGAATCTGAGATCCTTGCCAAGTCGATTTGAAGAACGTCGTCGAACCAATCTGCATTTACATCTGTACTTCGCAAGCCATCTCATATTGTGTGCTGCGAGATGTTTTGGTACCACTATCATTTCATTGGCCAGTTGCGAACGATGCTTGGGAAGAACGACTTGTGAACCTGGAACTTTTCCACGATATATCACACACACGTGGAGAAGCCTGAGCAGCTCTGCAGGCTTGTCCCATGCAAAGAAACAATGTTGAATTGTATAATAATTAATTTTCCAGTCAATGACTAACATGGCGTACTTAATTAAGATTCAAATGGTAGTAATCATTGGTTTCTTAGAACCACTACTGGACATTAAAATAGCTACACCAAGAAGAAATGCAGATGATAAACGGGTATTCATTGGACAAATATATTATATTAGAACTGACATGTGATTACATTTTCACGCAATCTGGGTGCATAGATCCTGAGAAATCAGTACCCAGAACAACCAACTCTGGCCGTAATAACGGCCTGAATACGCCTGGGCATTAAGTCAAACAGGACTTGGATGGCGTGTACAGGTACAGCTGCCCATGCAGCTTCAACCCGATACCACAGTTCATCAACAGTAGTGGCCGGCGTATTATGACGCTCCAGTTGCTCGGCCACCATTGATCAGACGTTTGCAATTGGTGAGCGATCCGGAGAATGTGCTGGCCAGTGCAGCAGTCGAACATTTTCTGTATCCAGAAAGGCCCGTACAGGATCTGCAACAAGCGGTCGTGCATTATCCTGCTAAAATGTAGGATTTCGCAGGGATCGGATGAAGCGTAGAGCCTCGGGTCGTAACACATCTGAAATGTAACGTCCACTGTTCAAAGTGCCGTCAATGCGAACAAGATGTGACGCGACGTGTAAACAATGGTACTCCATACCATCACGCCGGGTGATACACCAGTATGGCGATGACGAATACACGCTTCCAATGTGCGTTCACCGCGATGTCGCCAAACACGGATGCGAGCATCATGATGCTGTAAACAGAACGTAGATTCATCCGAAAAAATGACGTTTTGCCATTCGTGCACCCAGGTTCCTCGTTGAGTACACCATCGCAGGCGCTCCTGTCTGTGATGCAGCGTCAAGGGTAACCGCAGCCATGGTCTCCGGGCTGATAGTCCATGCTACTGCAAACGTCGTCGAA
The DNA here is from genome assembly GCF_023864275.1 of Schistocerca cancellata. NCBI lineage: Eukaryota > Metazoa > Arthropoda > Insecta > Orthoptera > Acrididae > Schistocerca > Schistocerca cancellata. Next base: position 385,541,125 of record NC_064626.1, on the reverse strand, counting down.
CTGTTCGTGCAGATGGTTGTTGTCTTGCAAACGTTCCCATCTGTTGACTCAGGGACCGAGACGTGGCTGCACGATCCGTTACAGCCATGCGGATAAGATGCCTGTCATCTCGACTGCTAGTGGTGCGAGGCCGTTGGGATCCAGCACGGCGTTCCGTATTTCCCTCCTGAACCCACCGATTCCATATTCTGCTAACAGTCATTGGATCTCGACCAACGCGAGCAGCAATGTCGCGATACGAGAAACCGCAATCGCGATAGGCGATTATCAAAGTCGTAAACGTGATGGTACGCTTTTCTCCTCCTTACACGAGGCATCACAATAACATTTCACCAGGCAACGCCGGTCAACTGCTGTTTGTGGATGAGAAATCGGTTGGAAACTTTCCTCATGTCAGCACGTTGTAGGTGTCGTCACCGGCGCCAACCTTGTGTGAATGCTCTAAAAAGCTAATCATTTGCATATCACAGCATCTTCTTCCTGTCGGTTAAATTTCGCGTCTGTAGCACGTCATCTTCGTGGTGTAGCAATTTTAATGGCCACTAGTGTAGTTAACTGACAAATGGATAAACGTAATCAGCAGATTTAAACATCAAAATCAATTTTCCTCAGCCATTTGGTCCCTTCAGTGTGTTTCCTAGGCGCAGGACTATCAGATAGTGGAAGCGGATCATTTTCAATATCAGCCAATCAGCCGGCCGCGGTGGCCGAGCGGTTCTAGGCGCTACAGTCTGGAACCGCGCGACTACTACGGTCGCAGGTTCGAATCCTGCCTCAGGCATGGATGTGTGTGATGTCCTTAGGTTAGCTAGGTTTAAGTAGTTCTAAGTTCTAGTGGGGTGATGACCTCAGATGTTAAGTCCCATAGTGCTCAGAGCCATTTGAACCATTTTACAGCCAATCAGTTAAATTATGAAAGCTCCAAGACGGCTGAAATCAGTAAGTCTCGGAATCGTTGCATTCAAATTTGGGCTGCAGACATGCCATCGCGGTGGGACACGCTTGTTCTCCTAACGCCAAGACAGGTTAATCAACCTTAATGTCAGGATCCACGACCCAGAAAATCCTGCAGCAACGCCCTGGATGTGGACGGCATCCGCTTTTTAAATTACAGTGTTTTTGTGGTCTTTTATGATGTTTTTATCTTTGAACAATCACAAATTTCATTTAAGTCTTTCCAAGAACAGTATTCTCAACAAACTTACAGAATTATTGATTCTGTGTTGTATATATGTTTTATTGGAGTGTTATAGACGCAACCTCTTGTTAGTAGCCTTGTTGGTTGCACACTGTCCAGACACATTAATGTGTGCAAATGTCAGGGAACTGAACAACCATTTTACAGCGTGGACCACTGCGAGACGTGCAGCAAGAGAGTCAATGAAGCTCTGCAAAGTACCGACTGGGATGTCCAGACATGCCGACTGCATTGTCGTGGCCAGATGACCTACGTTCCACGGTTGAGAACCCATTGCGCTAACAGGCCGATCGCGGTTGCCCCACAGATTATTGACTGGGTTTAAATCCGGGAGTTTGGTCGCCTCGGAAGGACAGTAAATTCATCTTGGTGCTCTTCGAAACACACACATACATACACTCCTGGAAATGGAAAAAAGAACACATTGACACCGGTGTGTCAGACCCACCATACTTGCTCCGGACACTGCGAAAGGGCTGCACAATCAATGATCACATGCACGGCACAGCGGACACACCAGGAACCGCGGTGTTGGCCGTCGAATGGCGCTAGCTGCGCAGCATTTGTGCACCGCCGCCGTCAGTGTCAGCCAGTTTGCCGTGGCATACGGAGCTCCATCGCACTCTTTAACACTGGTAGCATGCCGCGACAGCGTGGACGTGAACCGTATGTGCAGTTGACGGACTTTGAGCGAGGGCGTATAGTGGGCATGCGGGAGGCCGGGTGGACGTACCGCCGAAATGCTCAACACGTGGGGCGTGAGGTCTCCACAGTACATCGATGTTGTCGCCAGTGGTCGGCGGAAGGTGCACGTGCCCGTCGACCTGGGACCGGACCGCAGCGACGCACGGATGGACCCCAAGACCGTAGGATCCTACGCAGTGCCGTAGGGGACCGCACCGCCACTTCCCAGCAAATTAGGGACACTGTTGCTCCTGGGGTATCGGCGAGGACCATTCGCAACCGTCTCCATGAAGCTGGGCTACGGTCCCGCACACCGTTAGGCCGTCTTCCGCTCACGCCCCAACATCGTGCAGCCCGCCTCCAGTGGTGTCGCGACAGGCGTGAATGGAGGGACGAATGGAGACGTGTCGTCTTCAGCGATGAGAGTCGCTTCTGCCTTGGTGCCAATGATGGTCGTATGCGTGTTTGGCGCCGTGCAGGTGAGCGCCACAATCAGGACTGCATACGACCGAGGCACACAGGGCCAACACCCGGCATCATGGTGTGGGGAGCGATCTCCTACACTGGCCGTACACCACTGGTGATCGTCGAGGGGACACTGAATAGTGCACGGTACATCCAAACCGTCAGCGAACCCATCGTTCTACCATTCCTAGACCGGCAAGGGAACTTGCTGTTCCAACAGGACAATGCACGTCCGCATGTATCCCGTGCCACCCAACGTGCTCTAGAAGGTGTAAGTCAACTATCCTGGCCAGCAAGATCTCCGGATCCGTCCCCCATTGAGCATGTTTGGGACTGGATGAAACGTCGTCTCACGCGGTCTGCACGTCCAGCACGAACGCTGGTCCATCTGAGGCGCCAGGTGGAAATGGCATGGCAAGCCGTTCCACAGGACTACATCCAGCATCTTTACGATCGTCTCCATGGGAGAATAGCAGCCTGCATTGCTGCGAAAGGTGGATATACACTGTACTAGTGCCGACATTGTGCATGCTCTGTTGCCTGTGTCTATGTGCCTGTGGTTCTGTTAGTGTGATCATGTGATGTATCTGACCCCAGGAATGTGTCAATAAAGTTTCCCCTTCCTGGGACAATGAATTCACGGTTTTCTGATTTCAATTTCCAGGAGTGTAGATGTCATCGCGCTGGGGGAAAATAAACTCCATGTAGGACATGGTCCCCAAGCATTGATGCATATTTGAGTTGGTCCATTGTACCTTACATAACGACGAGATCACCCAGGGAATGCCACGAGAACTTTCCAGAGACCACAATGCTCCCTCATCCGGCCTGGACCCTTCTGACAATTGTTGCAGTGTGTTTGCTTTCAGACGTTCCACGCTGTACACGTCAACGGCCACCTGTCCGACAGTGCGCAAAACGTGATTCATTTTGAAAGGCCAGCTGTCGCCACTCAGGGGACGTCCTGTTGCCGTATTGGCGTGCAAATTCCAGCCGTCGTCACCCACTGAACAGCAGTCAGCGTGGGTGCACCAACCAGGCGCCTGCTGCAGAGGCTCATACGCAGCAATGTTCGCTGAAATACACACTGTCAGTGGCCGCTTGGTTCATTTTGGAGCTCAGTTGCTCAACAGCTGCACATCTGTTAGTGCGTACACATCTCCACAGCCGTCATCAATCCAATCAAGAACAACTGCCAAGATGAGAAACATAGAAGCAGATATACTCGGTGCAGCAAAGCAGCTTAAATCACTTAATAAAGGCAAGGCCTCCGGTCCAGACTGTATACTAGTCAGGTTCCCCTCACAGTATGCTGATACAATAACTCCATATTTATCAGTTATATCCAACTTCTCGCTCACAGAAAGATCCGTACCTAAAGACTGGAAAATTGCTCAGATCACACCAACACCCAAAAAGGGAAGTAGGAGTAATACGCTGAATTACAAACCCAAATCACTAATGTCGATTTGTAGCAGGGTTTTGAACATATACTGTGTTCGAGCATTACGAAGTACCTCGAAGAAAACTATTTATTCACACATAGCCAGTACGGATTTATAAAATATCGTGAAACACAACTAGCTCTTTATCTCATGAAGTGATGAGTGCTATTGACATGGGAAGTCAAATTGATTCCATATTTTTAGATTTCCAGAAGGATTTCGACACCGTTCCTCACAACTGTCTTCTAACCATACTTCGTGTCTATGGAATATCGCTTCTGTTATACGACTGGATTCGTGATTTCCTGTCATGAGTTGTCTTGTGACAGCCAGAGCGAGAGCACCAGCAGCAGCGAGTACTGTTTGTATAAAGCGTTTATTTTGCATTTTGTTTACGACCTTCCACTAAGGAAGGGATTCTATTTGTGTTTATCTGCTCTGCATAGTAACTAACAGTTCTTGATAAAACTTTACGTAGTTTTCGTGTTAGATTTCTTAGTGTTTTCTTGATCGTTTAGAACAGAAAGCGCCCTAAAACCGTCTTTGTTTGTTTCGCGGCCGTTAGCCACTAGTCACTTGAATCAGCAGTTGTCTTGTGACAGCCAGAGCGAGAGCACCAGCAGCAGCGAGTACTGTTTGTATAAAGCGTTTTTGTACTTATTTGCTGCGCTTGGCTTTTAAATAGTTTTTCTGGGAAAACCTAGCGTAGTTTTCGCGTCTCGTATTTCAGTGAGTGTTTCTTGATTATCAGAGTAGCTCATCAGAAGATTATCTTGGGAATTTGTCACCGTATAGGGTAGGGTAAACATAGTCATGTGTAGGGACTGTGGTTGTTGTGAGCGGACGCAAGGAGAATTGGCCACTCTTCGGGGGCAGGTGGAGGCTTTGTCTGTTAGGCTCATCGAGCTCGAGGCGCAGGCGTCGGCTCGTAGTGGCGTTGGGGCAACTGTGGTGAGACCTATGCCTACTTCGGTGGCCTTGGAATCACATGGAACCCCTGATGTCGCTGCGTCTTCCGGCAGTGAGCATCTTACCGGTCAGCCATCACTCCAGGGTGAATGGCGGACAGTGGTGGGCTCGCGCGTGCCTGGCCGAAAGGCGAAGGTGGGATCTGGCCGCGTGGCAGCTGCCTTACCCCTTTCCAACAGGTACGGGGTGCTTCCTAGTGGTGATGACATCGTTTCCGAGCCACCACAGGATGCCTCGCCTGTTGGGCCAGTGGCCGATTCTCCGGCAAGGTCCCGACAGTCACAGAGGGCGGGCCTATTAGTTATAGGGAGCTCCAACGTTAGGCGGGTTATGGAGCCCCTCAGGAAAATAGCGGGTAGGTCGGGGAAGAATGCCAGTGTGCACTCGGTGTGCTTGCCGGGGGGTCTCGTCCGTAATGTGGAGGAGGCCCTTCCGGCAGCTATTGAACGCACTGGGTGTGACCGGCTGCAGATAGTAGCACATGTCGGAACGAATGACGCCTGCCGCTTGGGTTCTGAGGCCATCCTTGGTTCCTTCCGGCGGCTGGCTGATTTGGTGAAGACAACCAGCATCGCACGCGGAGTGCAAGCTGAGCTTAATATCTGCAGCATAGTGCCCAGAGTCGATCGCGGTCCTCTGGTTTGGAGCCGTGTGGAGGGTCTAAACCAGAGGCTCAGACGACTCTGCGACTATAATGGTTGCAAATTCATCGACCTCCGTTATTGGGTGGAGAACTGTAGGGCCCCCCTAGACAGGTCAGGCGTGCACTACACACCGGAAGCAGCTACTAGGGTAGCAGAGTACGTGTGGCGTGCACACGGGGGTTTTTTAGGTTAGAGGGACCCCCCCCTTGGGCGAAACGATAAAATACCTGACGGCTTACCAGAGAGGACATTATCATCGTTGATAAAGAACGTCCGTCCTCAGAGACCAAAAACAGGAAAAGTTAACGTAATATTGGTAAACTGCAGGAGTATCCAGGGCAAGGTTCCTGAATTAGTATCTCTTATTGAAGGAAATAGTGCGCATATAGTATTAGGAACGGAAAGTTGGTTAAAACCGGAAGTGAACAGTAACGAAATCCTAGACACAGAATGGAATATATACCGCAAGGATAGAATAAACGCCAATGGTGGAGGAGTATTTATAGCAGTAAAGAATTCAATAATATCCAGTGAAGTTATTAGCGAATGCGAATGTGAAATAATCTGGGTTAAGCTAAGTATCAAAGGTGGGTCAGATATGATAGTCGGATGCTTCTATAGACCACCTGCATCAGCAACCGTAGTAGTTGAGCGCCTCAGAGAGAACCTGCAGAACGTCGTGAAGAAGTTTCGTGATCATACTATTGTAATAGGGGGAGACTTCAATCTACCAGGTATAGAATGGGATAGTCACACAATCAGAACTGGAGCCAGGGACAGAGACTCTTGTGACATTATCCTGACTGCCTTGTCCGAGAATTACTTCGAGCAGATAGTTAGAGAACCAACTCGTGAAGCTAACGTTTTAGACCTCATAGCAACAAATAGACCGGAACTTTTCGACTCCGTGAATGTAGAAGAGGGTATCAGTGATCATAAGTCAGTGGTTGCATCAATGACTACAAGTGTAATAAGAAATGCCAAGAAAGGAAGGAAAATATATTTGCTTAACAAGAGTGATAGGGCACAAATCGCAGAATATCTGAGTGACCACCATCAAACGTTCATTACTGAGGAAGAGGATGTGGAACAAAAATGGAAAAAATTCAGAAACATCGTCCAGTACGCCTTAGATAAGTTCGTACCGACTAAGGTCCAAAGCGAGGGGAAAGATCCACCGTGGTATAACAATCATGTACGAAAGGCACTACGGAAACAAAGAAAGCTTCATCATAGGTTTAAGAGTAGTCGAATCATAGCTGATAAGGAAAAGCTGAACAAAGCGAAAAAGAGCGTAAAGAGAGCAATGAGAGAAGCATTCAACGAATTCGAACATAAAACATTGGCAAACAATCTAAACAAGAACCCTAAAAAGTTTTGGTCATATGTAAAATCGGTAAGCGGATCTAAATCCCCTATTCAGTCACTCGTTGACCACGATGGCACCGAAACAGAGGACGACCGAAGAAAGGCAGAAATACTGAATTCAGTGTTCCGAAACTGTTTCACTGCGGAAAATCGTAACACGGTCCCTGACTTCAGCCGTCGCACGGACGCCAAAATGGAAAATATTGAAATAAACGATATCGGAATTGAAAAACAACTGCTATCACTTAGTAGCGGAAAAGCATCCGGACCAGACGAGATACCCTTAAGATTCTACAGTGATTATGCTAAAGAACTTGCCCCCTTTCTATCAGCAATTTATCGTAGATCGCTGGAAGAACGTAAAGTACCTAGCGACTGGAAGAAAGCGCAGGTCGTTCCCATTTTCAAGAAGGGTCATAAATCAGATGCGAATAATTATAGGCCTATTTCGCTTACGTCAATCTGTTGTAGAATAATGGAACATGTTTTGTGTTCTCGTATTATGACGTTCTTAGATAATACAAATCTCCTTCATCATAACCAACATGGATTCCGCAAACAGAGATCATGTGAAACTCAGCTCGCCCTATTTGCCCAAGAAATTCACAGTGCCGTAGACACTGGCGAGCAGATTGATGCCGTATTCCTGGACTTCAGGAAGGCATTTGATACGGTTCCGCACTTACGTTTAGTGAAAAAAATACGAGCTTACGGAATATCGGACCAGGTTTGTGATTGGATTCAGGATTTCCTAGAAGAAAGAACACAACATGTCATTCTTAACGGTTCAAAATCTGCAGATGTAGAGGTAATTTCTGGAGTACCGCAAGGAAGCGTGATAGGACCTTTATTGTTTACAATATACATAAATGACTTAGTTGACAACATCGGTAGCTCCGTGAGGCTATTTGCAGATGACACGGTTGTCTACAAGAAAGTAGCAACATCAGAAGACTCGTACGTACTCCAGGAAGACCTGCAGAGGATTAATGCATGGTGCGACAGCTGGCAGCTTTCCCTAAACGTAGATAAATGTAATATAATGCGCATACATAGGGGCAGAAATCCATTCCAGTACGATTATGCCATAGGTGGTAAATCATTGGAAGCGGTAACGACCGTAAAATACCTAGGAGTTACTATCCGGAGCGATCTGAAGTGGAATGATCACATAAAACAAATAGTGGGAAAAGCAGGCGCCAGGTTGAGATTCATAGGAAGAATTCTAAGAAAATGTGACTCATCGACGAAAGAAGTAGCTTACAAAACGCTTGTTCGTCCGATTCTTGAGTATTGCTCATCAGTATGGGACCCTTACCAGGTTGGATTAATAGAAGAGATAGACATGATCCAGCGAAAAGCAGCGCGATTCGTCATGGGGACATTTAGTCAGCGCGAGAGCGTTACGGAGATGCTGAACAAGCTCCAGTGGCGGACACTTCAAGAAAGGCGTTACGCAATACGGAGAGGTTTATTATCGAAATTACGAGAGAGCACATTCCGGGAAGAGATGGGCAACATATTACTACCGCCCACATATATCTCGCGTAATGATCACAACGAAAAGATCCGAGAAATTAGAGCAAATACGGAGACTTACAAGCAGTCGTTCTTCCCACGCACAATTCGTGAATGGAACAGGGAAGGGGGGATCAGATAGTGGTACAATAAGTACCCTCCGCCACACACCGTAAGGTGGCTCGCGGAGTATAGATGTAGATGTAGATGTAGAGTTCACACTTCGTAGCAATCGACGGAAAGTCATCGAGTAAAACAGAAGTAATATCTGGCGATCCCCAAGAAAGTGTTACAGGCCCTCTATTGTTCCTGATCTATGTTAATGACATACGACACAATCTGAGAAGCCGTTCTAGATTGTTTGCAGATGATGCTGTCATTTACCTTCTTGAAAAGTCATGAGACGACCAAAACGAATTGCAAAGTGATTTAGATAAGATATCTGTATTGTGCGAAAAACGGCAACTGATCCTGAATAAAGAAAAATCTGAAGTTATTCACAAGAGTACCAAAATAAATCCGCTAAATTTGGATTACGCGATAAGGCACACAAATCTGAAGGCCGTAAATTCAACTAAATACTTAGGGATTACAGTTACAAATAACCTAAATTGCAATGATCACATAGATAATGTTGTGGGTAGAGCAAACCAAAGACTGCGATTCATTGGCAGAACACTTAGAATATCCACTAGGTCTGCTAAAGAGACTGCTTACACCACGCTTGTCCACCCTATTCTGGAGTATTGCTGTGTGGTGTGGGATCCGCATCAGATGGGACTGACTGATGATATCGAAAAAGTTCAAAGAAGGGCAGCTCGTTTTGTATTATCGCGAAATAGGGGAGATAGTGCCACAGACATGACATGTGAATTGGAGTGGCAGTCGTTAAAAGAAAGGCGTTTTTCGTTGCGACGAGATCTTCTCATGAAATTCCAACCATCAGTTTTTTCCTCCGATTGCGAAAACATTCTGTTGGCACCAACCTTCATAGGGAGAAATGATCATCACTATAAAATAAGAGAAATCAGGGCTCGCACAGAAAAATTTCAGTGCTAGTTTTTCACGCGCGCAGTTCGAGAGTGGAACGGTAGAGAGATGATGGTTCATAGAACCCTCTGCCAGGCACTTTATTGTGAATAGCAGAGAAATAACGTAGATGTAGATGTCATTCATTCCTTTCATCTATAGTTCGTGGCGCACCATAGCTGCTTCGGCTCTGGTTTTGGTTAGCGCTATTTTGCCATGCACGGTATACTTTAACCATTGCGGTACGCGAACAGTTTACAAACTTAGCCGTTTCGGAAATGCTTCCAGCATTGGTCTGTAGGCCAATCATGACACCCTTTTGGACGTCAGATAAATCGCTCCGTCTGATGACGTCGACAACGACTGCACAGTTCTCCGAGTCCGACGGTTCAATCCCGGGTCCGACCATCCTGATTTAGGTTTTCCGTGATTTTCCTAAATCACTCCAGGCAAATGCCGGGATGGTTCCTCTGAAAGGGCACGGCCGACTTCCTTCCCCATCCTTCCCTAATTGGATGAGACCGATGACCACGCTGTCTGGTCTCCTTCCCCAAACAACCAACCAACCAACCCCGCGCAACCCTCCCCCCCCCCCCTCCCCCCACGATACGCTTTATCCACCCTCCACTGCTAGTGCTAGTGCTGCCACCTGCTGTCTGTGATTGGTTATTGTACGTTGACGTTCGAACATAGGCGTTGGTCACGTTAATGTAACTGGACAGTGTATTAATAATGTAGAGTCTACCATACTATTATTTTATCCTGTATCGTGAATTACACTTATAAGTTAAAGGGATTAATCTCGTATCCGATACACGTTCTGGATATTTGTTATTTGATGATGGTAGGATTAACTTACAATGTTGTATTTCATAGATTATTTGACGATTACTTATTTTACAGTTGTCTGCAGATCTGAGGACGGTTCGTGTCGAACCAAAACTGGCCACTTACAAAAATTAAACCAATCAAGATAGATGATAGACATCTGCGATCTCTAATATTTTGTTATGTGATTAGGGCAGAATAATAACTTTGCGAGTTATTTTTTTGCTACGACATTCACGAGCAGAAAGTCACTGACCTAATAGCTGCTTCCTCTTGGTAACCACGAGAAACTTAGCATAATATTGGGTCTCTGGGCCTGTAGCTCGAACTCAAACAAGAACTTATCATGATAATTACTTCATGGAGTCAGACTTCCTTTCCAGGCACTCGCTGATGTGGTTTCGCAACTTCAAATAATAGCCACGGGCTGTGAAACTTAACGTAATTTCCGTTAACGGACGGTCAGTGAGTTCTGACCACGCATGTGCTCAGGATGTTGTTGTCTCATTCCTTTCCTTCTGAGATTGGAACATATTGCACGAATAAATCTTTCGACCTACTGAACCTTAGACACATTGTCTATGTATAGTTACTCAACCACGAACTGGACGCAGCTCTTCACGGTTCAACCAACAGACCGCGTGTCACCTTTGGCCAAGTCCTCGTCGGTCCAGGCCAGGAGTAACGACTGCCCGCCGCTTGGTCTTCATACAGCTGTGATAGATCATTGGTGCTGAGTCATTTTAGAAGCTGTTTCTACTTCATTTCCGCTGCTCCCGCTTCAGTTTCCCAGAGCGTGGCAGTTCAGACACAATCCAACGTCTTTATCTCTGGAGATCAAACAAGCAGCGCATCCTTGTAACGACGTGGATTTATCCCAAAATTTATTCCAATCCATTGTGGTGCGGAGGAACAGCAGACTTCTGTTGTGATTAATATTAAAAGACAGCCCCAAGCTGCAGAATGCTTTTGTTGGCTCAGAAACGATGCGTTTCTCCCGCGTATGGCATCGTCAGATTATATGGAAGTACAATAAAATGTGGACGAAATAATTAACAGCGCGTGGTCATATCCTGAGCTACTACACTCCACAGTGAAAATTAAATACGTAAGACGTAGGGGGTAGGACAGCATGTAGAAAATTATATTATTTTATTATGAAGATACTGTTTTGTCGTAGGTTTCTGTTATGGTTTTACCCTAAAAAATTCCAGTCTTGTAATTGCATTATTTTTTATGGAATATTTGAGGTTTGCAGTTTTGTGTTGTTTTACGTGGATTATAAATTCGTTGTGTTTTGGACTATACCCCTTTGACAATTACTGACCCTCTATTTTTAGCCATACTGCATACAACTTTTTAAATTTTTACTGTCAAGTGTTCCCACTTATGCATCTTCTAACTCGCTGCACAGTTTCGCTAAATTTGTAATGCGGAATATTTCTGTTTGGATGTTATATTATATACTTCTTTTTACTTTTCTTTCTTATTACTTGTCATCTTCCCGACTCTGTTTATTGTATTACGCAGCTGGGCCGCACTTCTCTTTTCCCGTTAAAAGTCTAGCCTTACACTGCGTTGCTATGACTGATAATCTACATTTTTTAAGTCATCGTCTGCAGGTTTATTGTTGTTAGTTTTTATACCATCTCTTGGGATGTTTTTCACGTTAGTTTACTGGCTTTTTAAGCTCATTTGACTGGTTCTTTATGACAGTAATTATTTTACGTGCTTTCCTGTGCTTTACGTCTTACATATTTACGTTTTTGGTTTTACTGCTGATATAGAGCTCAGGATAGGACCACGCCCGGATTACGCTCGTTCTTGTTGTTCTTCCAGATAACCTGATGCTGCCCTACCCGGGTTAAACATGTAGTTTTCGAACCAATAAAGAGCACTCTGCGGCCTAGGACTATCTTTTAATATTAAAAGGTTTATCGAACATTCATAAAAAATAGGATTATTTTCTTTCTGTCGATCGCTGTTTTTATTTCACACTGACTGGTTTCGGCCAATGTCACACATCTTCACATCTTATCTCCTAGTTATAAAGTAACCAGTCTTCACGGATCACCAGTTCGTTGTAGTACACTGGTGTGCTAAACCTTAAGGACGAAACTAACTTTCCCATGATGTTAAGATAGCTCGATGAAACTTTGACCATACACAGAAAGAACTGATACGCTATAGTACAGAAGGTAACTGAAAGAAATACTCAATGAGACGAACAGATACGATGATTTTATTCAACGACAATAATTACAATGAAGTCACGGTGATTAATGATGGTTCCACGGCCTTCACAAAAGGTTCTTAAATGGATGTGTTATAATGTTTCTTTTTGAATCACAAATGAAATTTGTCAGAGATATTTTTTCAATGCATTGTACAGAGATGTAATAACTTGGAGTGCCACAGTCTATTTTTAAATTTAGAAGCCCGGGTGGCTAGACACGTGCAAGTTATTTTGTTTTGTAAAAATTTAATTCTTTTCTCATTTCCTTACGGATTCATCTTTTGTGACGGTTCGATGCTGAAGCAGAATGTACGCTCCCTGTACTGTCTGCTTACAGACTGCAATATACCGTGAAATTACTTGTTTAACTGTATTTCGTTTGTTAAGATCATATGAGATACCATATTATAGATAATAATTTCTCATTAAACGTATTTTTATGATTTACAGAAGCAACGCAGGCCGTCTTCAAGGGGTTGATCCGGATTGTTCAATGACGAAACGATTCGAACCTCAATTCTGCTCTTTCGTTAAGCATTCTCATAAAAGAGAGAGACAGAGAACTTATCTTAATTTGTTTTTTTCTGTGTAGTAACTTATTAAAATTTTACTGTCAAAGATCACAAGACAACCAAAACATGTTGGCCCGAAGCGACATATTTTTCATATATGACGATGCGAATTATTTATGTCATCTCTTTTTTTTTTCAGATGCAGACTGTTGAATGCGACAGGCATTAATGCCGTGATAACACCACAATTTAAATTCCGTCGCTGTAAAAATGTGCTTCTTGACGCGACAAAAATGTCGTTCAGTTTGAGAAATTTCTATTGTAGAACTTACTCTATCGGGATGGCACATTTCAACTGGCGCCCGTTTCCTAGAACTTCGTTTTACAATATTTACTGCATGCCATTACAAGTGTAAATTTCTCTTCCAAGAACATCAATCAACATCGAAGTACAATTCAAGGCTTAAATGGAAGAAGAATGGTAAAAACAGTAATAATTGAGAATATAACCCAGGATTACTTGAAAGAATAGAAAACATAAAATCAGAAAAGAGCAAAAATTCCATCGCAAGAATTATAGGCAAAGGCATTCTTGCAGAATCGTTTGTATTTCGAAGCTTAAAGCCTGTCGTAGATAGTTCATGACCAATGTAGACAATTTTTCACTGACTGATGATTATTAAAATTTTTCAATTTACTGTTGGCATTGTATGTAGGATTTCTGCACACGATGGCCGTCTTCACTGGCCTGAAGCTGAGAGGAAGCGACAGTTTTGCCTTGTTTTTATAAATACGTGCGTTCTCTCTTGTAGTCTCATTTGCTTCAAATTTATATTTCAGTATTTATTCATGGTACATAAATACCAGGAGTGGATACATTTCTTAAAGTAATAGTATCTCTTTTTGTGTATTTTATGATTAAATTTGATAAACTTACAAAAATGACGCCAGCAAATAGTGGTGGAGACGAATTTCATGTCAATGTTAGTAATATGACTAATGTTTATAGTACAAACAATTCAATAAGAGATACTACAAAATGTTTATTTTGCGTTTTCTTTGTTATACGATGCAAGCAGAGATCGGGCGTGAGCCGACGTCTGTTCTTCGTGCTGCACGGGAATTTCACGTCACCAAAAAATAATCTTCACACGATCGACAGCGGTATGCCGCAAGAAGCTGCCAGAGGCAACGCAACATCTTCTGCGACGAACATTAACAATTATGAAACAAATGATTTTCTAAATGCTGTATGCAGTTACGTTTTGGCCACTGTACAGTCAATATATGTATTATAACTTGACTTAAAACTTTTAATAGGAACCATTGTTTATAATTTGTTGTGATAATAAACCAGCATGACATTTTTTGCGCAGATAAATTCTTACTTGTGTTGTGCATTTTTTGTGAAAGTTGTAGCTATTAGAATCTTTATTTTCATGTCTGACGTCATGATCATTAAATATAACGATTGCTGGCTTTAAAAAGTATACGGATAGTGAACATTACTGAAAGTGAAAAATATTAATGTCTTTGATTCTTGAAATAGATCGTTGGAATATGGCTTTTATTGAGAAATAAGAGTTTTCAGAATGAGATTTTCACTCTGCAGCGGAGTGTCCGCTGATATGAAACTTCCTGGCATATTAAAACTGTGTGCCGGACCGAGACTCGAACTCGGGACTTTTGCCTTTCGCGGGCAAGTGCTCTACCAACTTTTTTTTTTAATCTCTTTGCTCTATATTGGTCGTTACATTTGTTCGTGGCGGACGTCCGATGACACCCATTCAGGTTCTTTGTTGATCCGTTTACTCAGTTTTTTTTATTACAGAGGGTAGCCAACCCTCTGACCGAGCACGCTGAACTACCGTGCCGGCTAACCAACTGAGCTACCCAAGCACGACTCACGCCCCGTCCTCACAACTTTACTTCTGCCAGTACCTCGCCTCCTACCTTCCAAACTTTACAGAAGCTCTCCTGCGAGTTCGAGTCTCTGTCCGGCACACAGTTTTAATCTGCCAGGAAATTTAATAAGAGGTTTATTCGAAAGCGTGTGAAAACAATTTAATGGCATTTAACTGAAAATACCTACGAAATACCTCAAAGATGAAATCTTTTAAATTTATTTTGATTAACAGCGTAAAACAAATTCAGAAATAAAGTGTACGGAGCTGCACGATAATAAACATAATCGCTGATTGTCCTAGCAAAACGCCAAACAGCAACGCTAAAATTACACAAGGTCTGAATTTGAATTTTTATATGATAAAGATAAAATCGATTGTGCCATTACTCTCTCTCAAATTTTAGATTCACCTATGTTACGTGACAATATTACTAAGGAAAAGTGGCAGTAAAATTTTTTCTAAGTACGAACAGCCAGCATTAATCAATCACGCGGAAGTATCGGCAACAACCTTTAGGGAAGCGTAAATATTTCAACACCGTTACTGGCTCAGGAAGACAGTCATCTCGATACTCTCAAGCGAAATTGTGAGCAACACAGCAGGAAATGATTGTAACAGTGCCGACCGAAGCGCCTTACTTACTTCTGTAACATACATAAGAGACACTACGTAGGACGCAACAACAGCTTGCAGGAGTTTGACTAAACAGTGCAGACGCTGTAACAGATTCTATAAGCAGATGTAGTGGAACGGAAGACCGCTGGCGATGATTCTCCGGTTATGGTACGTCAACATCCTGTGTCTGTCGTTGTTTTAGTGCCGGTCACACACTTGCTGCCCTACCAGGCAATCAGTAACCTGAGTCCAAGGCTTATGGAGTCCATCGTCCAGTACTGACGTTAATACAGCAGCCAGCGCTGACAAGTAGTCCGAGGGTTAACAGCTTTGGTCCGGTTCAGGACAGAAACTATCCCTAAAACTCACTAACGTCGCAAGAGTCTGGCGGCCTACCATAACGGCGGGACAGGTTCAGCATTCAGCACGACATTGCGTTCTACCTGATGAGTCTATGCGGGCAGTGATTTCGAAGGGAGTGAGTGCTTCCCGAAAAGATGTATGAATCAAAACACACCCGTCATGTACACCGCCGCTTCGAAGCAGAGCTGCCGACAGGGCGTGCCTGCCTCGCCAGCGGCTTGTAAAACCGCCACATCAAGGGTCATGAAATCCCAATCCGAGCTGTTGCAGCACCCGTGGCCACCGCTAGTCCGCTATTGGATTCAGTAGATTCTTATCCCGATTACGTAGCCACCAGTCAACGCACAAGAGGCAACAATGACTTGCATCTTCAATAATAAATGGAATAATTTTGAATATCATTGCGTCCAACAACGCCGCGCAGGTTCTCGGTCTCCATCCTGACGAAATGGTAGGGCCAGCCCCTACACTATCAACAAGATGCTTTAAAAACAAAGTGTAATACACTACGATGAGAGAGGTCATGGGATATCGTGTCGGACATCCTCTTTCCCGGCATAGTCCAGCAGCTCGACGTGGCAAGGACTCAACAGATCATTAGAAGTACCTTGCGGAGATATTGAGTCATGCTGTCTTTATAGGGGTGCATAATTTAGAAAGTGCTGCCGGTGCCTGATTTTGTGCAAGAACTGACCTCTCGAGTATGTTCAATAAATTTACGATGGCATTCGTGTCGGACGATCTGGGTGGCCAAATCATTTGCTCAGATTGTCCAGAATGTTCTTCAAACCAATCACGAACAATTGTTGCCTGGTGACGTGGCGCAGTGTCATACATAACAGTTGCATCGTTGTTTGGGAAACTGAAGTCCACGAATGGCTGCAGACTGTCTCCAAGCAGCTGAAATAACCATTTCCAGTCAAGGATCCATGTAAATACAGCCCACAACATTAAGTAGTGATCACCAAATTGCGTAGTGTCTGGTTGATAGTTATGGCTTCGTTTGGCCGGCCGCTGTGACCGATCGGTTCTAACGCGCGTCAGTCTGGAACCGCGCGGCCGCTACGGTCGCATGTTCGAATCCTGCCTCGGGCATGGATGTGTGTGATGTCCTTAGGTTAGTTAGGTTTAAGTAGTTCTAAGTTCTAGGGGACTGATGACGTCAGATATTAAGTCCCATAGTGCTCAGACCCATTTGAACCATTTGGCTTCGTTTGGTTTGTGCCACACTCGAATCCTACCACCAACTAAAATCGGAACTCATCTGACCAGTCCATGGTTTCCCAGTCGTTTAGGGTCCAACTGGATGTGGTCACGAGCTCAGGAGAGGCGCAGCGGGCGATGTCGTGCTGTTAGCAAAGGCTCTCGCGTCGATCGTCTGCTGCCATAGCGCATTAATGCGAAATTTCACCGCAGTGTGTAAACGGATACGTTCGTCGTACGTCCCACATTGATTTTTGTGGTTATTTCAGGCAGTGTTGCTCATCTTTTAGCACAGGCAACGTACGCGAAGGCGGCTGTTCTCGGACGTTAAGTGAAGGCCGTCGTAGATTGCGTGGTCGTGTTGAGAGGTAATGCCTGAAATTTGGTGTTCTCGGCACATTCTTGACGCTGTGGTTCTCGGACTATTGAACTGCCTAACGATATCCGGAATGAAATCTCCCTTGCGTCTAGCTCCAACTACCACTCCGCGTTCAGAGTCTTTCAATTCCCATCGTGCAAACCTTTCCACACGAATCACAACACAAATTGCAGCTCCGCGAATGCACTGTCCTTTTGTATCTTGTGTAGTGATATCACCGCCATCTATATACGTTCATACCGCTATCCAATGAACTTTATCACCTGAGCGCAGTGATCCTAAAGTATCCAAGCAGTTTCATTTGGGGCGTCGAATGCAAAATTACTACGTCTCGCAGCTATGCTTACGACACACTTCAAATGCCTCCGTGTTAAAAATGGTTCAAATGGCTCCGAACACTATGGGACTTAACTGCTGAGGTCATCAGTCCCCTCGAACTTAGAACTACTTAAACCTAACTAACCTAAGGACATCACACACATCCATGCCCGAGGCAGGATTCGAACCTGCGATCGTAGCGGTCGCGCGGTTCCGGACTGAAGCGCCTAGAACCGCTCGGCCACCCAGGCCGGCCGTCCGTGTTAGACAAGACAGTTAAACGTTACTGTGGAACTCTCGTTCAACAGCACGTAAGGTTCACACTATCTGACACAGACAAAATCTCGAGATGTCTGTCCACCAGTAGAATCCTGAAGAAGAGCCCAGCGGAGTGATCGAATCACCCAGTGCTGAAGAGGAACATGACGCGGCCTAACGACTCAGAATATTTTACCGTCATTGAAAAGATGTAGCAATATTCCAACGCTTTCCTGACGAGCAATCGGGTGATTCCACTGTTGCGAGCAGACACGTTTGAGGACGCTTGTGGGAGTGAGGCAGCAGCGAGCCACTGAGGGTCGGGGCGGACGTGGACAGCGCAGAAGGGCAGGCAGCGCCTTGTTCCCAGAGGGCTGCGGCCGCGCCGCGCTGTCGTGCCGTGCGAGGACGCGCACTGCTATCGACCGGTGGGCGTAGGCGGCGGGGGCGGCGCGGGGGCGGCGTGTGGCGGCGGGGGGCGGCCCGGCTAACAAGTGCGTTACGGCGCATCCCTCACTGCCAGCCGCCAGGCGGCGCGCCCGGCAACATTTACAAATCATTAATTATGCAGCGAGTGCCGAATCGGCAAACAGTCGTTAGTCGCGGGGTCAGCTCGCGCCAGGCCCTTTGGGGGACAGGAGGGGGGAGGGGATGCAGGCGATGGGAGGCGGGGGGCGGAGGCGGGAGGCGTCGGGGGGCCGCGGCGCCGGGGGACGCAGTTCGATACTCGGCCGACCCTCGGCCCGCGCTCGCTACTATACCTGGCTCGCGGCCCTGTTCCGTACGCAGATGATTTCGTGTTGTTTCTATACGAAACCCACAACACCTTAAATTACATCAAGATGGCAAAATAATAATAGTACGAAAACAACTTACAAAATCTCATACAATATACATGATGTTTAAAAAAGGTTCCATATTCGTATGGTAGACAGTATCAACGAAATCTACAAGAAGACCTATTATCAGCATGAGCCTGGAAAAAAATTTGTGGAGCACAGCTTTTGAAGAGGATACCTCTCGTACTCACATATACACTATTAAAAAGAAAAAGTTGTCGCTCGTGTGGAACCCTGACATTGTCCTTTGTTGGGAAGCCTAAGTTCGAAAATTAGCTCAAAGTTGCAAAAGCTTGGCCCCCTGCAACGTAACTCTCAGGCTGTGCAACACTTAAAATAGCAAGGTGTCGAAACGTGCCAATAAAAGGGCCACAGTTCAGAAGTGCATTTGAACGGTAAGGTCACACTGGCACAAGATTTGACGACAAATCTGCCCAACGCCATCGTGGACGTGTCGAACGATTGGAGAAGGTCGGCACACTTCCTTTTACCCACATTTCACAGCTTCTTTTGAAACCTCTGTAGTCGAAATCAAAGCAGCGACACATAGCATTGGAATCACATGGATCTCCTATGGGAGTCCAAAGAAAACATTTCAGACACACCACCGCTCAGAATAGACACGATGAGCCCTCAGGGCCGGCCGCGGTGGTCTAGCGGTTCTAGGCGCGCAGTCCGGAACCGCGCGACTGCTACGGTCGCAGGTTCGAATCCTGCCTCGGGCATGGATGTGTGTGATGTCCTTAGGTTAGTTAGGTTTAAGTAGTTCTAAGTTCTAGGGGACTGATGACCACTGTAGTTAAGTCCCATAGTGCTCAGAGCCATTTGAACCATTTTTTGAGCCCTCAGGAGGTGTCGTAAAGGGCGTCAATGAAACCAACCCTTCCCTTGGGGAATTTACTCCCGCACATTTAGACACTTTGCAGAGTGATGAACAATAGCCGTATGTTCTTGACAACGTTCCCCAATATGACTCAAACCTACTCTGAAGAGACATCATACGGCTTCATCCCCACTCAACGTAATCTGACGCCTTTGGTGCGTAGTGAGACCGCAGATTTTTGCTCTGGTATACACTGTGGAACCACAGGGACCATTCAAAAGCAGTCGACGAAATTTGAAAGATATTTAAAGCAGCAAAGGATGTTTATGTTTTTTCAACCGTCCTGTTTCGCGCGCATCTGTCGCGTGATCATGGAGGGCTGCAACACTGACGTGTGTGAGTGAAACGGCAAAGGGTTCCTCTATGACTCCCAGCAGGGAACACCCTAGGTGCCACCCACACACTTTTACCGAGCACATTACAAATGTACCTGTCAGAGACTTGGACACCCATTCAGCTGAGTGGCGAATCGTGGCAGCTGTGGCGCCTGCGGCAGGCATTCAATCGACACACTTTGCGGCGGCGCGGTTCTTTCCGTCCCTTTACGTCGGACCTGCACCTACCCGTGTACATTGTCTCAGCAGATCATCAGTAGGAAAGCCGAGTGAAACCTACTGTACTTCGACGTTAACCAGGCTGCAATTGAAGTCACTAATCTACGTTTCGGGAGAAAGTTTTCAGACAAATGAAAGTTTGGAAATTTTTTCCTCAATTAATATATTCTGAAACTTAGGTGAACAAGTATCACTGCCAAGCCCGTGCTAGTCTTAACACAGTCACTCATAATCCCTTTCACCCACGTTAACAAGTTTATGGTGTTGCATTTCCCGAAAACGTAATAGCTACAAAAATACTGATTGTTTTTGATTGATAATGCTCGCCAAATGTTAAGTCTGTCGGTACAAAATGCAGTCACAGTTTTTAGCCACCGACCTGCTCAATACGCCACGCGGAATATATGTCTTTCGTCGTCACAAAATTCACTGAAAAATTCCGAAAATTTCTACACGCCCATCGGAGTAATTATGCCGTCACTTTACCACACTTTTGATGTATGAAACACTGCTAGATACGGCAACTTATCATTTCCATCGGAACTACCACTACATACGTCCGAACTGTTTCACGGCTAGGCTCCGACCCTTCTCTAAAATACTCTCAGTCTTCTCTACCAGCAGAGAGAGGCGCGCGAAGAATATTGCTTTACCATTGGTCAGTTCACTCAACAGCCACTATCAAAACAACATTCTCCCGCGTCAGTCCGGGCTTTTCATCAATAACCAATCGCAAAATAGTAAACCTGAATTAACTTTCCCTTTACCATAAACTTACTTTACAAATCTATTTCACAAAAATCCCCTTTGTTCATATCCATACTTCTTCGAAATGTTCCCACACTAAATCCTACTACATAACTCGTTAAACAATTATCTTCATATTAACCTTAAACCACACTCACGCATCATTCATACTGCTAAAACACATTTATAACATTTTACATACACAAAAAGACATAATAACACTTTATGAAAACACTAGAACAGTTCATGAAAAATATTCTATTACTTTAGTGCACTCTAGTGGGCACAATCGAAACTAAAATCACAGTCCCCCATCCAATATTGTCCTTTATCGGCTGATACATAAACTACGTGCGCGTCCAGTCTCGCGTCACCGTCTGTCACTATCCAGCTCTGAGACACATCTCCCACTTAAACGCCTCAAAGGCAGGATCGTTATACGGCGGTACGCCTCAACGTTAGGTGGGTTCCCTGCCCTCACGCTCTAGAGCTCCCACGATTCACCACTCAGCTGAATGGGTCTCCAAGTCTCGTGCATTCGTAATGAGCTCGACAAAGATGCATAGGTGACACCAAAGGTGTTGCCGTTTTATTCACGGACATCTGAGCATCGCAACCCTCTGTAATTCGCCACAGGAGGGTACCAAACAGGATGGCTGAAAAAGCATAAAAACCCTTTGCTGGTTCGGATCACATTCAAATTTCGCCGAGCGCTTTTGAATACTTCCTAGAAGCTCCACCTGGCATACCAGAGCAAACAATTCGGTCTCATTACACTCCAAAGGGGTCAGATCACGTTCAATAGGGTTGCTGCCGCACGATCTCCTTAGAATAGGGTTGGATCGTATGTGGGTCGTCAGCAGTGAAGAACATAGTACTGTTGGTCACTGCGCTGCGAACTGTCGAAATACGCGGGAGGCGACCCTCCAAGGTAAGGGGCAACTTCATTGACGGCCTTCATGGCACATCCTGACGGCTTTTCCTGTTGATTATCGCCGGCCGTGGTGGCCGAGCGGTTCTAGGCGCTCCAGTCTGGAACCGCGGGACCGCTACGGTCGCAGGTTCGAACCCTGCCTCGGGCATGGATGTGTGTGATGTCCTTAGGTTAGTGAGGTTTAAGTACTAAGTTCTAGGGGACTGATGGCCTCAGAAGTTACGTCCCACAGTGCTCAGAGCCCTTTGAACCATTTTGTTGATTATTAGCAGCGGTGTACCTGAAATATTTTCTTCGGCCATCCATAAGAAAAGCGCGTGACTCCAAAACTGGGTGTAGCTGTTTGGAACTCCATCGCAGAGGCCTCAAAAGAAGGGGTGAATGTTTGAGACCTTCCAATTGTGTGACACGTCCATGATGGCGTTGGGCAGAACTGTGGTGAAATTTTGTGCCAACGTGACACTATTAACCCACCTTAAAGCTCACATGAATTTCTGAGCTGTGGCCTTTTTCGCATGTTTCGACACCTCGCTGTTTGAAACGTCGCTGAGCCCGATGGTGACGTTGCAGGGCGCCACGCTTCCGCACCGTTACAGAGGAAGGCTGCAGACGCCTTTGAGCTTCTAGCTTATGTTTTGTAATGGGAGACAATTTCAGGGTTTCGCAAAAACAACTACTTTTTTTTCTTTTTGGTCGTATACTTCAGCCGTCCATCTCAAAAAATCACGAACTTGTGCGAAGACACCTCGCTGACCTCGAGTTGGGTCAAATAAACGGGACACAATCTTGTATGTCATGTGCACTTAGTTGCTGCCTGTGGAATACACAAATGTCTGTCAGTGAGCCTATAGCCAGAAAGATAAGGAAGTAAGCTCAGGTGACCAGAAACACTGTACTGCTGGACCCCTAAGCAAATCCATCGTTGATTTAACGTTAGGTGCTGTGATACATTGAAAGGGTACAGTACCGCCCGACATTGAAAATAGGTACAACATTCTTGTCAGAACAACATATTTTTCGTAATAATAACTCAATTTCACTTCATACACCGAAGCCGGAGACCAGTGAAGGAAAGAATGACAATTTATTTATTTAATTGATCACATGTGCACTCCCACAAAATAAATCCCTACACCCAATTTGGTGAGATCTGTGAAGTGAATGAATGTATGGCCGTCTGCTAACCGCTGATAGTGAATGTGCAATATATGATCATCTTTGAGACGGTCCTTTGGTCACCTTTGGTGGAACCAAAGAGATGAAATTTACCTGAGCTTTGAGCACCTGAAATGTGGCTGACCAATACGGTAGCAAATTGCTCCCCCACTTCGGCAGAGGTGCGACATGACCTGAAGAACGGCCATGTTTCAGCACTCTGGCGCTGGATCTTGTGTTGGTAGGACCTGTCTTAGGTGTGCTCAGTAAAGACAAAAGAGTGGAGAAAATGGTATGCATGTGAAATACTTAAGAGTAGTTTGGAATAATTATTTCTCTATTTCAGGAACTTTTGGGGGGAGAGTTAAATGACAGGCAGGTAATATTAAGAGGCTCGTAGTAATCTTAAGAAGTGACCAACTTTCACAGTGATACCACGTGTAGCAATAAGTTGAAATACTTGCGAGTGCTAGTACTAAGTTGGAATACTTGCGAGTGCTAGTACTAACTTGAAATACTTTCGAGTGCTAAAGTTAAGCTGAATTACTGGCGCGTGTACTATAAGTTGAAAATACTTAATAAATGACGTGTGCAGGACTTGAAATTAGAGACGAGTACTTCCACGTGGTGAGTACTGTGTGACTCTCAATCTGTGTATGAGACAAAGGATAAAGAGAAGTACTCGTCCATGGTATCAGTTGAAGACTCGCGTGTGTGACGAATATGTTCTTAATAGTACTTTGCGTTTTATGTTTCCGTGTGACGCTGGATTCAAACTCTAATACTCTGAGAGTGAAGCAAGATGAGTCAGCCGTCTATCCAACAACGCCACTTGGCTTGCATTGCACAAGAAGACGTGCATATATCCTCCAGAGTTCGTAGTAGGAAAGAAAAGTTACGAAGTGGCGCAGTGTCGTCTGAAACTGGGATGAATACTGGGAAAGCTGAAAGTCATGTGATTCTAACGTTGTGGCTATTCTTTGTGTTGTATTGTATGTTGCCAGTGTGATGTATTTCATGTAATATAAGTATGTGTGGTTTGCATGGGAGAGTAGCAAAATAGGTTCAGAGGCAGTGGGTTAGGCTTGTTCCTTTTTGTACCGCTCGGTCTGGAGTAAATTTTCGTGTTGATGGGTGTGAGAGTCGATGTGTGAGATATAGCAAAAGATCCACCATCCTATCCAGAAAGTGCACTGTAGCGTTAGATAATTACGAGACCATAAGATAGAGAATCACCAATGTAAAGCCATGCCCACTGGGCAGAGTTTCTCATGTGTAAGTATTGTGTAAAATGTAATGGTGTGTTTAGGTTATCTTTGAACCATAATAGAATTTATCGCAATAAAAAGATAGTGAAAAGAAAAAGATTGGTAGCCTTGTTCTTCGAATAGTGTGTAGCCATGATATCCAGAATTTATAATGTGTGCGCCATTCATATTCAGTGCGATGGCCACGTGTTGATCAAAGCCGTTGAATAAGAAAGAAAATGTGGTATTGTCAGAGCGTAGTGAACAATCAGAGTTGTGTAAATTCCAAATAGTCAGATGTGCGTTATCCGTTTCCGTTGCGTATTATTGAAACAGGAGAATAATTTGTAGCTTATTTGTGGCTACTAGAGCTCATAATCAGTCATTGAGAAATAACAATAAATCCACTCGCTTGGCAGACCACTCATCTTGCAGGCCTGACTGCTTGATGCCACAGTATGAGCAAGGCATATGGGTGCCTCTCAACGTAGGGTTATAAAAGCAGTGATTAAATTTTGTACCATATATATACAGATGTATTTGAGGTACGTATCCTTTAAGAAGTAGACATCATTCGTTACTGAATATCACATTGCGTAAAGCGTCTAGAATATCTGTCGTCAGATCGCGGGTCTTTGATTCTAGTATTCTTGTGACCCGTATTTTATAATAACATACATCTAGGAATAAACTAGAGTAAAGAGCTTCTTAAGCAATCTTGCTCAGCAACAAACAAATTTTTTTACAGAGACAGTAATATTTTAAGATGTCAATAATTTTAGTTGACGTTGGTGAATTCGATCGTGAAATAAGTAAAGTTGGCAGCTTACCTCAAAGTTGTCTCGGCACGGACAACTCATGGGTATCCGCGATTCGTATCGATTAGCTGCCTTGGTATAAATCTTGACAATAACATGGATTCGCGATTGCGCATAATGGAGATAGTTATTTTCAAATGTAGTGCTTATATGTAGCAAAGAATTTACTTAAGGCTTTTGCAGTAAAATACAGAGAAAACTAACTTTTATGTCATTTATGAAACTTCTGTTCTTGTGTCTCATGTTCAGTGGTGCATTTAAACATAAATACAAATATTATTGTTAATCAAAGTCATTCATTTGTACACAGTAAAATCAACAACACGCTTTTAGATTGCTGATGTTGTCAGCGGTCAAACAGAGAGCAGTCGACACGAAACGTTCCGAATGATATCGACTTCTAGCGATGTGTGCTTGGGGCCAGCGGACAACTTATCCCACCCTTACTATAGCTAGTCTTTTGAAGACTAACATCGAATTTATGTAAGTTAACGATCAATAATAAGACGGGTAAAGATGCAGTCCGATGTGCCAACAAACAATGCAATGTCAGTATTGGCTCTTGATCAGAACACTTTGACGAACTCTGGTGTGAACCATGTTATCGCTAAGCGGTATGGAGTGGTTTTATTTATTATAGCTTGCGTGCGTCGAAAAAAACGTGCCCATTCTAGGGGTCGTGTTGAAACCTATTAAAGGCGTTGCAGCTGTGGCTCAAATTAACTGTCAGAGATAGATTAATGTTTAGTTAGCAAATGCTTGTTTTCTTTCCTCAATTTTTGTGTACTCTTCTGGCAATATAATTGTCGGAATAAACCACAATTTTCACTGTTACCCGGTCCTTCTCTGGCAAAAAATTAACAGTTTGCTTCTTTGCAGCTCCGCACTATGAGAAAATTTACTAATTTATCGTCAAATTGAACTCATACAAATGGTATAACGACTCGTAAGATAGAATTAATGCCTCCACTCATTTCATATTACAATTTACTTTTACTACCGTGATGAAAACGTCGGTAGGTTGAGCAAACGATACAGCATGTATACAGTTCCCGCACAAGTCCCTTACGCTATCTACCAGCACTCACGAAACGTTTTTGAAGGGAAGGAGCTGCAGTCTTATGACTGTATCCAAGTCGGCCATAAATTAGTTGTAGCAAAGAAGACTTGGCGACAGATAAAACCTTCTTCTTATTCTACTGTCTTCGCACGGCATCGGCGCAGCTCGGCATGGTTATTTACGGATTTAATGGAGCCCGGATACACTTCCTGTCGTCATCACTTTACAGCCCAAGTAAGTGGGACAATCTACTGAACTTTTTCTTCGGAGTGAAGAGTTCAGCCACGCGGGACTAGCCGAGCGGTCTAAGGCGCTGCAGTCATGGACTGTGCGGCTGGTCCCGGCGGAAGTTCGAGTCCTCCCTCGGGCATGGGTATGTGTGTTTGTCCTTAGGATAATTTAGGTTAAGTGGCATGTAAGCTTAGGGACTGATGACCTTAGCAGTTAAGTCCCATAAGATTTCACACACATTTGAACATTTTTTTGAAGAGTTCAGGATATCATTCGACGTACATGACACGTTCCTGTAGATTATCGCCGTTGGCTGAATTATGGTGCAGTACCATGATTGTCATTTGCTGCGTGGAATAAGAGAACTCCATTTCACTACTTAAGTCGTTCACACTCCGCAGAATTCAGTGATTCACTATTTAGGTTGTTCGGACTCCGCGGAATTCAATAATATAGTTCTGATGCGAGTAAAATCTCAAAACTGTACGTACAGAATGACTGATCTATACGTTATGCCAGAGAACAGCATCACAGTCAGAGGACTAAGCACAGAGACAAGCAGTAAGAATTTTAATTGACATTAACAAGAAGACTTTTTATATCTATATTTGATCCAAACTATGTCCTGTAGCAACAAGGGACATGTTTTATTTTTAGTAAGGAAGGAAATACCATCTTTCGACAGGCCGAGTGCTGCCCACATAACAGAACGAGGAGTGATCTAAGATAGTGGGACATTTATCAGCATGCCGCCAATACCTCCAGCCTTTATTGCCAGTGGATGAATCCTGGTGATACGGCTGCCTCTTTAGTCAAGCAGCTCCTCATCTGACCTCACAGGTGCTCAGTGGCTCAGTGCACTCTGTGCCAGACATGCCTACCCTGAAAAAAAAGGAGAGAGAGAACAGGTACTAGGAATCGAACACCTGTCTTTCCGTAACGAAGGAAGCAACGTTAACCACTTATTTATTTATTGTTTTAACCCCCTTTTTGGTATGGATAAAAAATACAAACGAAAAAATTCCAATATGCATGTAGGTATCCAAAACAGCTTCTGTCCACCATAGCCAGAAGCCTTTTTTTTTAAATAGAAGGGTTGGTCTCATTAAGGTTATCTAGCAAAAGAAACAAAAAGCAGGACTAACCTGATGGGGCACCGCCTCTTGTGACCCTACAAAACAAAAATAAACTGACCGCTCTTCTAGCGTTGCCGTCCTAACTACACTCCTGGAAATGGAAAAAAGAACACATTGACACCGGTGTGTCAGACCCACCATACTTGCTCCGGACACTGCGAGAGGGCTGTACAAGCAATGATCACACGCACGGCACAGCGGACACACCAGGAACCGCGGTGTTGGCCGTCGAATGGCGCTAGCTGCGCAGCATTTGTACACCGCCGCCGTCAGTGTCAGCCAGTTTGCCGTGGCATACGGAGCTCCATCGCAGTCTTTAACACTGGTAGCATGCCGCGACAGCGTGGTCGTGAACCGTATGTGCAGTTGACGGACTTTGAGCGAGGGCGTATAGTGGGCATGCGGGAGGCCGGGTGGACGTACCGCCGAATTGCTCAACACGTGGGGCGTGAGGTCTCCACAGTACATCGATGTTGTCGCCAGTGGTCGGCGGAAGGTGCACGTGCCCGTAGACCTGGGACCGGACCGCAGCGACGCACGGATGCACGCCAAGACCGTAGGATCCTACGCAGTGCCGTAGGGGACCGCACCGCCACTTCCCAGCATATTAGGGACACTGTTGCTCCTGGGGTATCGGCGAGGACCATTCGCAACCGTCTCCATGAAGCTGGGCTACGGTCCCGCACACCGTTAGGCCGTCTTCCGCTCACGCCCCAACATCGTGCAGCCCGCCTCCAGTGGTGTCGCGACAGGCGTGAATGGAGGGACGAATGGAGACGTGTCGTCTTCAGCGATGAGAGTCGCTTCTGCCTTGGTGCCAATGATGGTCGTATGCGTGTTTGGCGCCGTGCAGGTGAGCGCCACAATCAGGACTGCATACGACCGAGGCACACAGGGCCAACACCCGGCATCATGGTGTGGGGAGCGATCTCCTACACTGGCCGTACACCACTGGTGATCGTCGAGGGGACACTGAATAGTGCACGGTACATCCAAACCGTCATCGAACCCATCGTTCTACCATTCCTAGACCGGCAAGGGAACTTGCTGTTCCAACAGGACAATGCACGTCCGCATGTATCCCGTGCCACCCAACGTGCTCTAGAAGTTGTACGTCAACTACCCTGGCCAGCAAGATCTCCGGATCTGTCCCCCATTGAGCATGTTTGGGACTGGATGAAGCGTCGTCTCACGCGGTCTGCACGTCCAGCACGAACGCTGGTCCAACTGAGGCGCCAGGTGGAAATGGCATGGCAAGCCGTTCCACAGGACTACATCCAGCATCTCTACGATCGTCTCCATGGGAGAATAGCAGCCTGCATTGCTGCGAAAGGTGGATATACACTGTACTAGTGCCGACATTGTGCATGCTCTGTTGCCTGTGTCTATGTGCCTGTGGTTCTATCAGTGTGATCATGTGATGTATCTGACCC
This sequence comes from Schistocerca cancellata, assembly GCF_023864275.1. Taxonomy (NCBI): domain Eukaryota; kingdom Metazoa; phylum Arthropoda; class Insecta; order Orthoptera; family Acrididae; genus Schistocerca; species Schistocerca cancellata. Next base: position 385,512,149 of record NC_064626.1, on the reverse strand, counting down.
CAGGAATGTGTCAATAAAGTTTCCCCTTCCTGGGACAATGAATTCACGGTGTTCTTATTTCAATTTCCAGGAGTGTACATCTAAGGAAAATAAGATAATTAAAAGGGGCGATCGTCCCAGCGCCATTCCTTTAGGGCGATAGGAATTGATGATAGAAGATACTAGTAACCATGAACCAACGATTTTTTTTGTATTGCTTCCGTTCATTGAACTGTACATGCTGGTATACATACTGTGGGAGATGATCGTGGATGTGTCATGAAATGGAGAGACAGGGCACACTCAACTCTCTCTCTTGGGCAACAGCAGAACTCCTGCGTAACTGCCGTTGGCTGGGCGAGGAGATAACAGACCACAGTGCGCTGGATGAGAAACCAAATGTCCCGTTTCAGAGGGCACGTAAAATGATGCTCTTGGGCGTCGTCGAGTTCGAAATCAGATAAAAGTGGCTAAGTAGTCAATCCGTTATGACAACGTCGAGGACTGGTCGGAATTTACGGTCGACAACGACATATCAGAGTGCCGACACATCGACAGTAAAAAAGGTGCGTGGATGCACCCCCAAACCGTCGATAAACGTCCTTCGCACAGGGAAGTTGAGCGACCAGGAGAGTGTTACGAACGAAGCTAAGTTCGATGACATAAGATACTATAGGGTAGAAAAATGGAGAGATGTGTGCTATTTCGATCGGTGGTCGTAGAGAAGGTGGTCAGAGGATATCCAAGAGACTACGTGTTGAAGATGGTGACGAACTCTGCCAGCGCCGCAGTACAGTATACACAAAGAGCGCGGAGGATCGCGTTCGCACGTTAATCAGTCGGAGACAGCCTTGTAGAGGTGGCAGTGTTGGCAAAGCTCCTGCAGCGATTCGTATTATCACACAAGGTGAAAGCATGCAGGCGAATCGTATAACTGGCAGTGAGGGGCTGCAGCGCAATGGCATACAGTAACATGGACATGACGGATCCTTGACGCACAGAGCGGCTTAAAGGAATTGTCTCATTGACCTGGACTATGGAGACAGTGGGAAGCAATGACCACTAGGGTCCTGCCACCGCGTTGTCTATCCGCGTCGCCCACATGTGCCTGTGGTGTGCGAGTGACAGCACTAATACGATTCGAGAACGTTGGTGGAAGTTGCCGAAGATTACCGATGTTAATGACAGCCTCGTGAGCCCATGTACACACGGGCGCAGATTCCACGCGCCTGCACTCACTTCTACGCAGGTTGCGAATTACAGTTTGCGCATGCGCGATGTGCTTCGCTTAGCACCAGTCTGGGGCGAAATTTACGCGAATGGCGAATAACGAATACAGATTTCAATTACTATTCATTATTCGTGAATTCTACCTCTCTATCGCTTGCGCGTTGTCCCACGTTGTGCGCGGGTTGGCGTGGTTAAATCGGATGTGGCATGTTAATGTGAAGGGGTGGCCGGATGCCCTTCCTGCCGCCACCCCGTACCCCCCGGGACGGAATCAGAGTACCCCATCTGTCTGCGTCTAGTGGAAATCATGGAGAAGTGCGGACGTGGTTCAAATGTCTGTGAGTCGTGTAACTGAGGCGGGACATGGGAACCAGCCCGGTATTCACCTAGAGAGATGTGGAAAACCGCCTACAAACCACATCCAGGCTGGCCGGCACACCGACCCTCGTCGGTAATCCGGAGGGCGGATTCGATCCGGGGCCGGCGCGCCTACCCGAGTCCAGGAAGCAGCGCGTCAGCGCTCTCGGCTAACTTGCCGGGTTCGTTATTCGTGAATAACAAGTTTTATTCAAAATATTAATCACTTACACGAATAAAAGCACTTCTTCGTCACATGGGAATAAAGAGCGTTAAGGATAATAAATTTGAAATCCAATTGCATTTATAGATCCAATCTTTGTCATTCATTAAACCAATTTTCTTTTAAATTATCTTTCAGAACAGCTCTTTGTTTTAAACGTCTCACCAGGAACTTTATTTGGTTTACGGAGATTTACCGTTATGACACTAAAGGATATATGTTCTACACAAACAATGCACTCCTGAAGTCATCTGTAATGATGCCTTCCATGTATGAATTTCAGCAAAGATTGAGAAACCATCAATTCTGCTGTAGTTTTTCGCAAATAATTTGTTGTGATTCCACTTTAACGTCACTTCTCAAATCGCATTCCAAATAAAATCATCTTTTTACGTCATAATGTTACTCGAAACTCGAGGCCCGATTTCTTTGACATTTCTTTGGCTATTATATATCTGAAGCTTATTGTAAGCCTCCCTTGGTCATGGACAGCAATAAAGGTTGGCTACTTGTTTTTAATTAGTGCATAAGACTTTACTGCAATAATTACAGTTAATACAGAAAGGTGAAAAACCTTTAACAATCATCTCTTGACATTTTCATGATATGCCAGTTGCAAGTGTGATGCAGTATCATGAGCTTTCATATACTCGAACCCGGTGTTCTTTCTAAATTTTTGAATCTCAAAGCTCTATGTAAATGCACAGCCTGATGTCGGATCGAAAGACTATTTCATATTCTAACGACACGCTCACTTTAGATGACTCTGGTCGTCTAGCAGCATTCCATAAACGTTTTAGATGGCTTTAAATTAAAAGTCTGGTGACGTTATACGTTAGGAACCACTGAGTTCTCGCTTGAGTCATTTATTTTATATCACTACAACTAGCATATCTGACAGTGTTAGCAATCTGAGGAAGGTTTTGAAAATTGAGAGTTTTTGTTGGCTGCATTCTCATCGTTTGCTGCTTACGTAGGGTTCTTCGCCATGTTAGCAGTGGGAGGGGAGACGTATTCGCAGTGCAGAGGCAGATGAAGGGAGCCGAGTTGGTTGGGTGTAACACACTAGACAGGCCGTCTGTGGCAGCCAATAAAAAAAAAAATAATCGTGCGTTGTAGTCCGCGTGCTGGGCCGCTGCGACAGCCAGCCAGCTGGCTCCGCGCTGCCAGTTATGAGCGGGTTGTCTGTGGAGAACTTATAAGCTGCGCCGCCTTAAGTGTCCGTGCATTTATCGAAGTAGCCAGACATTCCTTGCTTCCCGAAATAAATTTCATGATGCCTTTAGACAGCTTGTATGCCTCGGGAGGATTTCCAGTTCTGGAGAGACATACAACATGTCTTCAAATTTATAGTCATCTCTTTCTGGCACATTATTTTGTAAAACACAGCGTGCATTTATTATCTCAATTGCAAATTCATCTCGGATATCCACTGGGTGATGAACATTTCTCCGTTCTCCATTTACTTGCAAGAGTGTATTCTATAAACCGCCTAGTCCGAGTCAACCGGTTTTAAAGGTTGTTTTGTTGTTAGTTCAAAATGGTTCAACTGGCTCTGAGCACTATGGGACTTAACATCTGAGGTCATCAGAACTTAGAACTACTTAAACGTAACTAACCTAAGGACATCACACGGCTCCATGCCCGAGGCAGGATTCAAACCTGCGACCGTAGCGGTCGCGCGGTTCCAGACTTCCTAGAACCGCTCTGCCAAACCGGCCCGTTGTTGTTTGTTAAACTCCTTCCTCCATAATGAAGCATTAAATATTCAGATATACCAAATGTCTCGTCTCCAGCAATGACGCACAGCATCGGTACTCCCTTGTTTGATATTAGTAAATTTTTATAACGAACCTTTCATACAAAACTGTTTATTAAAAACAGATGAATCACTACATTTTCCGTATGCTCCGACATCTGTGTAAGAGAACTTATAATTCGCAGCGCATAAAACAAGTAAAACGAAGGAAAAATAATTTTTATAATTTCAGTAAAGTACGTTTCTTTTGAGAAAGAAGGCATAACATATTCCACGTCCATCTCGCCCGGCTGATGATTCACGACTGACTAAATTGGTTGCTTAAGACGGCGGCTGCCTAGTGTGTTAAAGCCCGAACAGCTGAGACCGTCCGCCCATAAGCCGTTTTATGTTTCAGTTGTTACGCTGTTAATCAAAGCTGTGCTCCATCTGAAGGACGGTTTCGGCACTGCAGTGCTTTGCTGGGCACGATGGCCCCCCCTTGACTCCTCCCACCTCTGAACAAATACAGCCAGTTGGAGTGGGATCTACATGTAAACACATACGCCGAAATACAGTGCAACTTGATTTGCCGTTATTGTCATTGCTTTAGGTGAAAGAAGAGACAATAACAGAGAAAATCATTGGATCAACCGGAAATCGAACCGAAAGCCTAACTTTTGTAGACTGGAACTTAAGCCACTGAGCCATAGGGCACATTTCTGGACAAACCATTAATAATTTATTTGTAAAACAGAAATTGCACTACGTGAAGAGAAAAAAATACTAATTTTGTACAAGAGGTAAAAAAAAATACATTGGCATTATATTTCATTATTTAATTTACCGACAATTTATTGGCATGTAAATTTGTTTGTATGACTTGCTTATTCGAATAATCACCCAGATAGGAATCTGTTTGAATAATGTCCATCTCTTTTCACCACTACACTTTGAGCTTGCTTCCTCTTTCTGTTCATATTATCGAATGTAACAAATCCTACTAGTTCACTTGATCCATTTATTCATGAAATTCTATGGTGCAGCTGGTTTGAAATTTTTTAGTTAATTACAGGCAAAGTTTTCAATTACAGTGTGTTTTCACACTCTCAACTAAATTTTTTTTTATTTCTTCTTATCACAATATGTATAAATGTCAGTGCGATTTTAGCAGCCGACTGAAAGTGAGTGCCATTAGTGCCGCTACGTGAGTGAGCGCGCTGCTGTGGCCTCTGACGTCACCTGCATGGCCGAGTGAGCGCCGCGTCATAGCGAGTGAGCGAACTACCAGACGCGTGTTTCCGCTTGTGCGTGCATGGCGAGAAAGACAGGCCGCGGCCCGTACGTCACGAAGGTAGTCCTGCACTCGCTCGCTCGCTCGCTCAAATCAGCAGACAAACAACGTTTCTACACCTCTTAACTCCTAACTAGGCGTGTCCGTACAAACTAAAACTGAATCTTCTACTGGAATCCGCTATTGTGGAATCTATTAGTATTATTATGATGGGAAGTCCATGGGCCTACTTATAATTTGTTATGGCTGTACTGGCGTACAAAAAAATAAAATCATGCTAAAATGATTATCAGTTGCATAAGGCACCACTTCCAGCAAGCAATGAGTACTGTTAACCAGAGCATTGATCTTAAATTAAATTTTGCTGTAGTTCTGCTAATCAGTAAGACATCATAATAGCAGATTCCAGTGGAAGATGCAGTTCTCGTTAGTACTTAAACGCCCAGCTGCGAGTTCACCGTTTAGAAACGCATTTTGTCTGCTGAGCTGAGCGAGCGAGCGAGTTCAGGACTAGCTTCGTGACGTACGCGTAGCGGTCTGTCTTTCCCGGTGCATGGCGAGTGACGTAGACGAGCACTGTTCGCGCGGCTTCGCCATGCTGCTGCAGTATTTTAGTTAACAGCGAATGGTGTCTACAAAGAGTGGTGAGTACCCAATACACGTCGCGACTGTCAGGAAGAAAGGGCGTCGAACGCAGTCAAGTCAGAGACAAGCGTCCCACAGAGTCGACTGAACACAACTTTCGTGATGAGGTCGCGGCATTCCCCGCAAGCCATCTGAAGGGTAGCCCCACAATCATGTGCAGCCTGTTCTCGTAAAACGACTGTAGAGAAGACCGTGCGTGTGCACACTGAAAACAGGCACGCATAGACTTCATAATCCGTGTCCATTATGGTTGTAAGTAGGCTGTTTAGGTTTTTATATTGGTAACGCCACGTAGCGCTCTGTATGAAAATCACTGGCTGTGCTGTGTGCAGTCTGTGGCTGGTTTGCATTGTTGTTTGCTATTGTAGTGTTGGGCAGCTGGATGTGAACAGCGCGTAGCGCTGCGCAGTTGGAGGTGAGCCGCCAGCAGTGGTGGATGTGGGGAGAGAGATGGAGGAGTTTTGAGAGCGGATGATCTGGGCGTGTGTCCATCAGAGACAGTAAATTTGTAAGACTGTATGTCATGAAATGACTTTTGAACACTATTAAGGTAAATACATTGTTTGTTCTCAATCAAAATCTTTCATTTGCTATTTATGCCTATCAGTAGTTAGTGCCTTCAGTAGTTAGAATCTTTTATTTAGCTGGCAGTATTGGCGCTTGCTGTATTGCAGTAGTTTGAGTAACGAAGATTTTTGTGAGGTAAGTTAGTCATGAAAGGTATAGGTTATTTAGTCAGGGCGATTCTCTTGTAGGGATTATTGAAAGTCAGACTGCGTTGCGCTAAAAATATTGTGTGTCAGTTTAGTGTTAATCAGAATAAGTAAAGAGAGAAATGTCTGAGTACGCTCAGTTTTGCTCAGCTGTCTGAAAAGCAAATAATGTAAGACGTTTATCAGCACAGTAATTCATTAATTTTTCTAAGGGGACGTTTCAAGGTAAGGGGCGGTAGGCAGAACATTTGTCCCTCCTTATGGCTTAGGAGAAACTCTGGTGGTATCGGGAAGGACAGAGTAAAGAGCTCCCGAAACATCACCATCCAGTGAGGGAGCATTAAAGTGATGAACGCCCAGTAGGAAACCATCGGGAGACCATTTAGTCCTGGTGACTTGTCTTTACCCTTTTGTTGATTGTGTCCACCACCTCATCCGTGGTGATCATGTCGACTGTGCAGTGGTGAGGGCCCAATTAAAAATTGGGTGGAGGTTGACGAACTGGTGCCGCCATCGGAGCGTCACGGCTAAATTGGCGGTAGTGTTCGTTGAAGGGAGTCACCAGCGCCGCCTGCGTTGTGTGGCGAGTACCATCGAAGATGGTGAGGGTAGACACGAAGAGTCGACATCAACGATTATGGTCATCTGCAGCATGGACTGTGGACGGCGGTTCCTTGGGTAGAAGGATCTGTCCTCGCAAACGCACCACAGCGCCGTACAATTTGTCATGTTCGAGGGCGAGGAGAGAGGCTTTAGTACACTGGCTTTCCCTATGGACATCAACTGATCTGTCGAGATCGCGAAGGACGATGTAGTAGAAGTTAGTGGTGACCCAGTGCCACGTCGCTGTTTCCCTGCTGTAACGCAAAAAGACCTTTGTGACTGCAGGTTTCACACACTTGAGCCACCAGTGTAACGTCGACGCGTACCACGGGAGACCCTTTTCTTAAGACACTAACATAGTGGCAATATATTGTCAGCAATGCGTGTCACCAAGGAGAGAAGCACAAAGATTCTAGAACTCTTTGCTACGTCAGACCGACCGAGGTGGTAGTGTAAGTGTGCACATGATGGCTAAATGGTCCGAAAATGCAACGTGACATTTTTATGCTTGAGAGACTTCAATACAAGGTGGTTATAAACATAAAACTGGTCAAGTCGGCTCGCAGAAAGTGCTATATAATAAGTGGAAGCGTCACCATGCATCTGTTCCCAAGCGTCAACGAGATGAAAGTACTCGACCAAGGTATGCAGTATCGATTATGGCGAATAACCAGGAAAGAGGACCCAGATGAAATCGCGGGACACAACGAAGCGATCACAGTGTCCAGAAAACAGAGGGGCCACGTCATCTGCAAGAATGTGGACCGCTGCCGACGATTCGTGGAGCAAGGTGCGGCATAGGAGTTGATAACGTGTGTCTGAAAGATGGTTACAGCCAGGTGTCATGTCTGTGACTGGTACCCCTTTGTGTACGTAAAAGGCAACTCCTCATCCTGAATGATACCTACGGACGTTTATGAGTCATAGCTATAATGATGTTCAATCTGGAGAACCTTTACATATGAGCTAATGGTGATGGACGTGCGTCTACCAATGCTGGGGGTGATGTGGATTGGGGACCTCAGTGTTTCCATTCCAATATTAACAGGCGACCTTGATTGGCGGGGGGGGGGGGATGTTGGGAGGGGTGGCAGACAGTTCTGGGGAAGGAGTGTCTCGTACTCCACGCCGTCACCCCATGCCCTAACGCCGAAAGTGGGTCCAACGTCCGTGTGAACTTCGTGGTGGTGAGAGAGACCTCAACTTGTACCACAGTCTATGTTCGTGGCGGCCTCCGCTGGATGCCCATCCAGCAAAACGTGTTGGTCATTGCTAGTGCCATCTGCCGACATCTGCAAGGGACCATCGGCTGGTTGGGTAAGAATGTCGTGAGGAGCCGTGAGTGATCGGTGTGCTGTTTGCGCATACGTTACTCGGACGATGGCAAGGAGGAGCGTCGACCGGCTTCGAAGACCTTGCTCGGTACAATGAAGGTGTCAACTGTGAGTTGTAGAGTGGTAACCACCTCCCTGGCGTCCACCGGTGATGGGATGCCGTAGACGTGGCGCGGGATGCCGCGGAAGTTATTGATAGGGCGGTTAGCATGAATGGTACAGACGTTGCGTGACACATTGGACACTGTCAGACTAAAAATGGCGCTCCATCCCCCAACCGAAACAGGTGTGGGGCTGACCGTCATACATTATGAATGCACAGTGGCCTCCGGTGTGAAGGTATGAGGCCTCATGATTCTGAAGACCGATAAGAACCTGCCTGACATCGTTTAAGACGGGATATGTTCGGAATTGTACCTCTTGTTCGGTAACATGTTCCATGACGTTGCTGTAGCAACGGGCTGTCACAGTGCCTGCGTTCATGGGTAGTCTGAATAGCAGTTTGACTAACAGTATCGTCCGTACGCCGAGACCGGCGTGGTCGATAGTTACGACCCCTATGTTGCCGTCGAAATGACAGTAACGCAGTCCACCTTTGGCCTTCGGGCGTACCTGCCGCACGCTGCACCATTTATCATGACGTGTACGGTATTACTAACTGCGGACAGGTAATTGCCAGTGAGAACTGTGCAGAAAACATTCTATGTCAAGAGCCTTGGGACGTGCGAAATATGAACAAAATGTGAAATCGTTTTGCGACAGCTGTGCGCCGTGCTGTTCTATAACAAAGACAGCGCGTAGCAGCGGCCGCAGTAAACACAACACGCGGCATGTGTCTCGCTAGCGGAGCTCTGGCGTGTTACCGCTCCCCAGCACAGCCGGCGAGAGAGTGACCATTCGGCTTCCTCGTGTAATTAATTTGAACTGTTGAGAGATGGCCATCGTGTGGCTTCAGTAGTATCCTGAGGACATTCGAACCAGACACACTTGCACAGTCAAGTCATGTTTGTAAAAACCAGCAAGTAACCGCCAGCTGATGCACGCACGCAAAGTAGAGAAATCGAGACCGTGCAGTGCATCCCGCAGCTGTTCAGAGATGCAAGGTGGATAATGTGCAGTCAACATGACGACCAAAATGGCCGCAAAAATGTTCAGTTTCAGCCTATTAACATGTGGGGAAAGAGATGGTATCGGTACCAAGAGCTTAAATTTATCCATTACCCTGTAATACTTGGAACAGAAATGTCAATATAACAGGGTCGCAAGGTACTGATTGCTTAGTTATTTTTAAGCTTGTGAGGGCACTGTGGGAAAGAACACACTGTGGCTATGTAACAACGATGGCGAGCGACTGAGATCGGTACTTACCCGTCACCAGGCGAAGACCAAGCCGCGGCAGTTAACGTGAGCACGAGCATTCAGACAAAGCATTGCGTCAAGATCCGAAGTAAAATTAAATATTTAAATAATATCATAATGCTTTGCCAGGTGATGTAAAACCATACCATTGATACATTGTGAATTTCATCAAGATCAACTGATTACTTTTCACAAAAGCCCACTTTTGTGAAAGTCCAAAAAGCGCGAAATATTAAACATAGAAAATTGTAATTTTGGATTTAGGGTCTGTTTTATGTAAAAACGTAGTGCAGAAGTTTTCATGAAGTTACCTCTTTCACGTTTCAACTTATTAAATAAAAACTAATTTTTGTTCTAAAATTTGTAAAATCATGTTGGCCGGCCAGAGTGACAGAGCGGTTCTAGGCGCTTCAGTCTGGAACCACGCGACAGCTACGGTCGCAGGTTCGAATCCTGCCTCAGGTATGGCTGTGTGTTATGTTCTTAGGTTAGTTAGGTTTAAGTAGTTCTAAGTTCTAGGGGGCTGATGACCTCAAAAGTTAAGTACTATAGTGCTCAGAGCCATTTGAACCATTTACAATCATGTTGGTCACTGCACCTTCTCAGACTTGCCTCAGCGAAGAGAAATTGACGAATCTTACACCAGAGGCCACTAACGAGGTACTTCCCTTCATCACAGTTGAGAAATTAAGCTGCAAAAATTTGTAATTTGTGGGAAGGTTATATGGGACCAAACTGCTGAGGTCATCGGTCCCTAGACTTACACTCAACTAAATTTAACTTAAACAAACTTACGCTAATGACAACACGTACACCCATGCCCGGGGGGACTCGAACCTCCGACAGGAGGGGGAGAAGGGGGGGGGGGTGGAGTCGCGCGAACCGTGACAAAACGCCTGAGACGGCGTGGCTACCTTGCGTGGCTTAAGCTGCAAGTTTTACTTATTATTGCAAAGTGATATATGTGATGATAGTGTGACAACACTCCAACAAATCCTATTTTGAAAGAATAAAAATTCCTTAATGATTATCCTCGATCGTCACTGATTAATGGCTCCACAAGAGAAACATTCTATTCCAAATTGAACACCAGAAATCAAAATGTCCACAAACTCCCATCAAAGTTCCATCCAATGATAGAGAAAATATAAAAGTGTTAACTATGAGAAACGTCATCTCTAAATCAGTGAAGAATTAATAACTAGATTTTTACACGGCAGGCTTGCAATGACATGTAAAAAGAGTTGATAACATTATCCAACTATACGCACAGAGCTTCGACATGTGGATGTTTGTAAAAAAAATGAAATAATACTTGCTCAACTGACCAGCAACAGTCTTGTCGTGGCCGCCGCATTCGGCCAGACACATGCGTGAAGTAAAAATAAGTAAAATTTAAGTTTTAAATTACTTTAGCATGATCATCTCCAATAAATGTTGGCTTGCATTTCCCTAATAAACCAATAAAAAAGTTATCTGTGCATAAGTGTTTATGTGGGCTTATTCAATACAAGACCATCCGGTCTGCCGAGCGCTGTTGGGAAGCGGGGTGCACTCAGCCCTTGTAAGGCAAACTGAGGAGCTACTTGACTGCGTAGTAGCGGCTCCGGTCTCGTAAAGTGACATACGGTCGGGAGAGCGGTGTGCTGACCACGTGCCCCTCCGTATCAGGCATCCAGTGATGCCTGTGGGCTGAGGATGACAAGGCGGCCGGTCGGTACCGTTGGGCCATCCAAGGCCTGTTCGGACGGAGAGAGAGAGAGAGAGAGAGAGAGAGAGAGAGAGAGAGAGAATTCACTACAAACTGGTAGCTCAGTGTCGCTTCATCATCTGCCCAAGGCGAGAATGTCCGATGGGCAACCCAGACAGCGCGCAGGTCATGTTCATATAGCGTCCACTGCTGGGCGAGGCCACAGAGCATAAAAGTATGCCAAGACAGGAGGCACGCAAGCTGCCGCTTTTGGAGGGATTAATGTCAGTTGAGCAGTGCGCGCATCCCGTCTCTTTATTCTCCTCGGCGCTGCCCTCTTGGGACAACTGTTGTCTCAGAACCTGCAGTACAGCCGTTTCTGAAACATTCGGAGACTCACGTAAGCCTAACAAATTTTGTTTTTCTTTTTCGTTACAGCCCGGTCGGTCGGACTTACCATTTAATCTTAAGTGGAAACGCAACCTTGGTACTAATTTTAAAGTTTGAAATGATCCCTATTTCAAAAAAGGCACTGTTTCCACTGCCGAAAAAAAATTGCAAAGAGAGGTTGTCAAATTAATTTGTGTAATGAAAGCAAGAAGAATAACTGCTTGTTCCCCACAAAAAACCTCACGTCTAAAAATATATTTGGTGCTTTAATTATAAATCTGTCTTCGTAATAAGCAGTTATGAACTGGAATTTCTCGGTTCGATAACGGTGACTAAATGTACTTACAGAATTTACGAAACAATTCGAGACGAGTGGCTACACACACCAAATCTACAAACCAACTTTGAAAACAATAGTTCATGTATGAATGCCGACGTCGCAAGCAGAGTATGAAGAGATAGAGGAAATATATGAAGATATTGGGCTAGTAATTGTACTTTACGAAGATGGAAACCTAATAATCATGGGGGATTCGAGTGGTGTGGTAGGGGGAAGGAAGAGAAGAAATGGTAAGGGGAGAATATGGGTTGGTAGTAGGAATGAGAGGGGAGAAAAATTAACTGAGTTCTGAAACACATATCAGGTAGTACATCTACATCTACATTTATACTCCGCAAGCCACTCAATGGTGTGTGGCGGAGAGCACTTTACGTGACACTGTCATTACCTCCCTTTTCTGTTCCAGTCGCGTATGGTTCGCGGGAAGAAAGACTGCCGGAAAGCCTCCGTGCGCGCTCGAATCTCTCTAATTTTACGTTAGTGATCTCCTCGGGGGGTATAAGTAGGGGGAAACAATATATTCGATACCTCATCCAGAAATACACCCTCTCGAAACCTGGACAGCAAGCTACACCGCGATGCAGAGCACCTCTCTTGCAGAGTCTGCCACTTGAGTTTGTTAAACATCTCTGTAACGCTATCACGGTTACCAAATAAGCCTGTGATGGACTACATTTTCTAAGGACTCTCCCAATGAATCTCAACCTGGTACCCGCCTTACCAACAATTAATTTTACATAATCTTTCCACTTCAAATCGTTCCGCACGCATACTCCCAGATATTTTACAGAAGTAACTGCTACCAGTGTTTGTTCCGCTATCATATAATTATACAATAAAGGATCCTTCTTTCTATGTATTCGCAATACATTACATTTGTCTATGTTAAGGGTCAGTTGCCACTCCCTGCACCAAGTGCCTATCCACTGCAGATCTTCCTGCATTTCGCTACAATTTTCTAATGCTGCAACTTCTCTGTATACTACAGCATCATCCGCGAAAAGCCGCATGGAACTTCCGACACTATCTACTAGGTCATTTATTAGGTCATCTACTAGTCATTAGTAATAGCGAAGACTCTGTTTAGGAATTTCAAGAGGAGGAGGTACACTTGGAAAATGCCTGGAGACATAGGAGGATTCCAGCTGGATTACATTGTGGTCAGACAAGATCCCAAAATCAGATATTGAATTTGAGAGCACCCAGGAGCAAACATAGACTAATTTCATGTTATGATGAAGCGTATACTGAAGTTAAAGAGAATCGGTGTGGAAGGATCAGTATGGAAAAAAGTCATATAGCAAAGTGTTAAGGCATAATGAGAAGCATTTGAAGTTCGCTAAAGATATGGACACTGCGATAAGGAATATTACAGTACACGGCTCAGTTGAAGAGGAGTGAACATCTCTAGAAGTGCCGTCACAGATGTTGGAAAGACAAACGCAGGTTCTAGGAAGGCAACTGCGAAGAAGCATACGGAATACTTCAACTAATCGACAAAAGAAGGAACCAGAAAAACGATCACGGAAAGCCAGGAGTGAAATAAATAGAAAGTTCAGGAAAGCCAACGTTCAGTTTTACTCTTTATAAAGATAGCATCCTATTTCGTCGTAAGTCACAATATATTTAATTTTTGATAAGCTCTGCGAGATGGTTTAAAGGATCGTCCTTACATTCACCTAAATTGTTTCTTTATGGGCACACTTCCTAATGTTCAACCTGTGGAAATTATAGGAAGCCGTTTGTTACACATTAAAACTGCTGTCCACAAGCTGTTACACTATTAGCACCTTGCCAACAGAATTAGTACAAAAGACAGTAGGAAGCGGCGCAAAACAGACACCTCCGCCAGCAGTGGGAACCATCATGTATTTGGTGCATCACATAAAAACGTACATTCATTCAGACTCGCGTATTTGATGAGTCTGCCAATGGATTGTCTCCACTTACCTCCATGCTAGCTTTCCTCTTTTCTGTACTGCCCAGCAGTGCCCTATCGATTGTATGTGAATCTTCAGTACATCGTCAGAATCTCCGGCACAGTAGTCTTCTGGGAGTACGGTTGTCCATAACAATCTCAAACCTTTGCTCGTGTCCATTCCTCTGGTGTGTGCCTGTGTACAACTATTGTATTTTGTAGGCTGTTGTCTGGGGCAAGGTATCTTACTTTGCTATTATTATCTCTGTGCCATCTTCTCTTGCCAACCATGAATCTAACACTGTCTCCGCTTCATGGAGCATTGGTATAGCAACCAGTATGGAGAATATGGTGAAAACAAGTCTTGGTTGCTTTATTTATCAGCTCGTCATGAATAAATAAAGCAATAAAACCAATTCTGCAACCAAGACTGTTGGTTTCACATTATCTCATCTGTTTGGATTAACTTCTCATCTTTCTTCTACTACAGCTCTCAAACTGGGACATACCAGACTCCCTGTAGCGTGCATTCCACTGACCCCAAACCACGACCATTTGGTACTTCAGTGGTGTCAAACGAGAGCTCATTGGAGGTGACGGGGGAATGGAGGTCTGTTGTGGTTTCTGATGAAAGCTGGTTTTGCCTCGATGCCAGTGATGCTGGTTAGAAAAAGGCCCGTTGAGGGCCTGCAACCAACCTGCAGCACATGGAGTTATGGTCTGTGGTGCGATTTCGTATGACAGCAGGAGCACTTTCGCGGTTATCCCACGCACCCTTACTGCAAATTTGTACGTTAATCTGGTGATTCGACCTGTTGTACTGCCTTTCATTAACATCATTCCAGGGGGTATTTTCCTACAGGATGACACTCGCCCACGTACCGCTGTTGTAACGCAACATGCCCTACAGGGTGTCGACATGTTGCCGTGGCTTGCTGGATCACCAGATCTATCTCCAGCAGAACACATGTGGGACATCATCGGACATAGTGCTCAGAGCCATTTGAACCATCTGAACATCATCGGAAGACATCTCTCCAGCGTCGTAAAAAACCAGCATTAACCGTTACTCTTCTGACCGACCAACTGCATCAGGCATGGAACTCCATCCCACGAAAGGACTTCGGGCACCAGAAAACATAATGCTTGTGCGGTTTCACACTTGCATTCAACATTCTGCCGTTCACTGATTATTAATGTACCGGCATTTCATATTTTCAATGGTGTGTCTCGCACTTACATTAACCTGTGATCTTGCAATGTTAATCACTTAAATATGTTACCTAGACAAATGTATTTCCGAAATTTCGTTACTCTACATTAATTACTTTTTGGCATTGCGGTTTTTTTTCATTTTTTCGTCAGTGCGTTAGTCAATTCTTCATCGAGAGAACCTTTCGAAAAGAAACATTTCGACAGTTTCATCTTCTCAGATGGCTTTCATTTCTTTGTACGCAAAACACCTCACCCTCCTCGTGACTGAATACCAAGTGTCGTACTGCCTCTGGAGGAATGGGACGATCTTTCACAAGAACTCCTTACCCACCCTGTGGCCAGCATGGCAGCATATTCCGTATGATGTACTGCCGTACGTGGTGATCACGCACCCTCTTAATAACCATATCCCACCTTTTTAATTCCATTTGACTATCAAGAGTCGCGGTGAAATTGAAAATTTGTGGTAAGTTCCTGTGGGACCAAACTGCTGAGTTCATCGGTCCCTAGGCTTACACAGTATTTAACAGAACTTAAACTAACTTACGCTAAGGACAACACACACCCATGCCCGAGGGAGGACTCGTACCTCCGACGGGGGTAGCAACGCGAACCGTGCAAAGCGCCTAAGACCGCGCGGCTACCCCGCACAGGAAGAATCACTGTGATTTCACTGTAATTTTATCTTTGAATAAAAGTGTCATTTCTGTTCGTCACATTGTGTGTTTCTTTCATTTACTTCCTGTACTAGACTGTAGCAGTTCTTCCTATATATGGTCCAAGTTTAATCGAGCTGTGTTACTTTGCTCTGACACATCGTTCGAAAGTTGCTTTCGCGTGTGTGTTTTGAGGTTACGGAGAGATTATCTGCATCCTTTCACTCATTAAAACAAACGAATGTGGATGAAACCTCTAAAACTTGTGCACACAGTGAAGGTGAAATCAATAAAATTACACTCATTCCCACCACACTCGCTTCGAGCCATACAATCACTCATTTGACACGTCAGAAGACAACTGATCAAGCGTGGAAGGTGCTGCACCTAGGACTTAAACTGATGTAAAACCGTAGAAGAGCAGAAAGAAATACGCGGTGAAGTGTAACTGACTGACCACTTACAAAAAACATGGCTAAACCAGTCATCCTGTCAGCTCATTAACAAAATCTCTCTAAAATTTTCGGAAATGGGTTGGACAAATCACAAAACCTTAAAAGCCGCACCACATTGGTTTTAACATCACTTAAAATAGGGGGCATATCTGCCGTCAAATCTGCCGCTGCCCACTCGTCCGAAAACAAAACACGGTTAGGAAAAATGTGATCTGTACACCGCAAGTACCACACATCAGAAAGTCCCCTCGCCGCCATGAAGCGTCTAAGGGCTGTAGCCTATGCGAAGACGAGTGAGGAGGATCTCATTCCGTCTTCGTGGCTGAAAGGAGGTACGCCACGGCAGCGCAGTGGCCTTTACGAGACGCAGCTTATTATCTGTCACTTCCAGCCACTCGCCTATCCATCGAAGCATGACGCTGTACCTAAACAGCGAGGCGGTAGCTTGCAGGGGGATGGTACACCATTGTAAACGTAGAACAATCGATCAACTTCTTAAAGTTCTCCTCTAGTCCCGTCATGATCTAAGGCACAATTTGCGAGTCGTTGTAACACATATATTTCTATAATGAAGAAGAAACAAAACCAACCTTGTCTTAAGCCTGCATTTCTTTGGAAACTTCAGGAGTTTTTCACAATTGATATAATGAAAGAAGTTTTCACCTATACGTGAGGCCTTCAATATCTAATCCAACACTTCGGTTGAAAAAATGCGGAATTTGTTGTAGGACATCGTTGAATATTCCCGCCTTAGTCCCTATAATTTCATGAAGATATGTGTCGACGCTATAAATAGCCTTCAAAATGGCATCTGTAACGGATGTGCACTCCAACCGCTGTCATTGAGATATTCAGAGGCGCTCGCAGAATATCTACGGAGATCTGGAAGAGAACAAAACCACAGTGAGTCGCTGGGCGAGGCGTCTGTCGTCATCGCAAGAAACCTGTCCGACCTCCCGCGTGCCTGTCAGCAGCACACAGCTGACTCCTGCGATGTTGGAACGTGCGGACAGTCTCATTCGAGGTGAACGACGCATCACAATCAGACACCTCGCTACACAACTGGACTTCTCTGCTGGTAGTGCTGACACACTCGTCCACCATTTGGGGTACTCAAGGGTGTTTTCCCTGAGCACGGGGTCCCCGCTTCGATTCCCGGCGGTGTATTTGTGTTGTACACATCATTTCATCATCAGCGAGTTTGGACTGAGCAAAGGTTGGGAATTTGTACGGGCGCTGATAACTGCGCAGTTGAGTGCCCCAAAAACCAAACATCGTCATCAAGGGTGTGTTCCAGCTATGTTCCTCGCCGCATGGCAGGAGACCGTAAAGAGCAACGAAGGACCATCTGTGCGGAGCTGCTAGAGCGTTATGAGGCTGATCGTGACTTTTTTTTGTTCAACGTCGCCACAGGCAATGAAACAGGGGCTCATCACGTCTAACGGAAAACAAAACGGCAATCCATGGAGTGGCGCCACACCACCTCTCCCCCGAAGATTAAGTTCAAAGCCGCACCCTCAGGCGGTAGTAATAGTCCTGGGACTCTCAAATGGTTATTCTGTTTGACACCCTCCTTCACGGTGCTCAGAATTGTAGTTCGATACTCTCATGAAATTGAAGAAAAGACTTCAATCTATTCAATAATTTTTTTCATAATTTTTTTATAATGTGGAGCCACAGTCATAATATATTTCTTTAAAGTCAGTACCGCCATTAGACTCTTTTTTATTTGCAGTGTTACATTTTGTGGTGTTTCAAAAGTCTAATCACGAAACATCGCGTTTCTTTACCGCTTGAGCGACGCCAGGTAAGAAATGTTAATATATATATATATATATATATATATAATATATATATATATATATATATATATATATATACCCTAGCCGAGCCTCAGGTACAGGGCGGGTCGCAGGTGGCGGATAGCGAACGGTCCATCAGATATGGTGGACAGCTGCGAATAAGGGGAAACCCAAATAAGCAGTCCCGGACCGAGGCGGCAGCATCACGAGGGTGTGGGAGGGTGACTTTTGGCAAGGGTCACACTCATTCAAAAACCACAGAACCCGAAGACGTTGCTGTGTCATGGCGAGTAAGTGCCGCCATTACAATAAGCACTGTCAACACCCAAATCCAGGACGCGTCTGAAGTGGGAACCATCGGCATCCTGGTCAGCGTCTGTTCACACAATGTGCGGCTGGTCATAATGCGCCAGGAACTAACAATCCCTGGTTCTAAACACCCAGTGGAAACACTGGACCAACTTGATTACAAGCAAGTATGACTCGTGCAAGTAATAACAACATTACCCCAGGTGGTAACCAATCCACCCATCAACAGATGGCAACCAGGAACTCGGATTCTGGGGAACCTGGACTTACACGATTACATCAGAGAAAGTCGGAGCTCTCTGGCAAACTTCCACTTAAAACACCTACATACATTGGAACCTTTGACATAAATACATTAATCCAACCAGGAAAACTTCTAAACCTTACAACAGAACTTGAAAAGCAAAAGATAGTAATACTAGCTTTACAGGAGACACGTTTTACAGATGAAGAAACATCAGATTATGGCAAATATCGCATCTTTAAGAGCAAGACGGATAAACGAATCGGAAGAGGAGCCCCCCATCTCGGGATGGCGTTTATCATACACAAGAGCGTGCTCAGCTCCATCAAGGAAGTTACTCCCGTAAATAATAGGATAATGACGATGCGCTTACAATGTGCCAACAAAACATACACAATGGTTAATGTTCATGCTCCCACAAACGGAGACAACAAGAAAAACCCCATAGAAACAGAAAAGTTCTGGGAAAATTTGGAGAATATAATGGCCAAGATTCCAAAAGATGATACAAAAGTTCTACTCGGCGATTTTAATGCCCAAATTGGTAGAGAGAAAATCCACCAAAAAACCGTACGCAAATATCCTGCACATAAATTTACCAATAAAAATGGTACAAGGCTCGTCGAACTATGTAAGCAGAATAACCTGAAGATAATGTCAACATCTCTAAGAAAATGTCCAAGAAAACAAAAGACATGGAGATCTCCTATACAACAAATTGGCGAGTTTCAAATAGATCATGTGGCGATTTCATACCCAGTACAAAAAGAAATTTACGACGTCCAAGTACGCAGAGGAGCAAACATTGATTCAGACCATTACCTAACTAGAATTAAAATCAAGTTTACAGCACGAAGAAGTCATCAGAAGAAAACAGAAATACAGAAATATGACACCAAGAAGATTAAAGAATCTAAAGTAAAAGAAGAATGGGAGAAGGAAAAGGCAAACACATGGGAAGAATTTCATTCTAAAATCACGCGAATAGCTAAGGAAACTATTCCCTTGAAAAAGATATTCAAACACCCTTGGTGGGATTCAGACTGTGAAAATGCATTGGAAAGGAGAAAAAAGGCATTTCAAGAATATAACAGTAAAAAATCACAAGAAAGTCTACATTTATTTAACGAGGTTAGAAAACAGGTTTCAAAATCTATTAGGCAAGCAAAAAGGAAGTACACAAAGGCACAACTGGATGCCATAGAAGAAAATTTCCAAAACTATAATACAAGAGACTTCTACAGAACTTTCGCAGATAAAATACGAGGATATATCACTCAAAATTTATGTTTCAGAAAACCAGATGGTAAATTAGCCCTGACAAACCAGGAAAACTGTCAAGTATTGGCTCAATATTTTTCTAACCTACTAAATTGCCCAGAACCTAGTTTAAGGTTTCCCAAAGAAATCAGTGCCAACGCTCAACCGGATTCATTACCACCAACACAGGAAGAAATCAAATGTCACATTAAAAACTTAAAAAATAATAGAACATCTGGCGAAGATGGCATTGTTGCAGAGCTATTAAAAAACCTAGGACCAAAGAAGTTGCAAGAGCTCACAAAAATAATAACAAAAATATGGGAAACAGAAAAATTACCAGAGGACTGGAAATGTGCCCTTATTCACCCGTTACATAAAAAAGGAGACAGAACAAATGTCAATAACTACAGGGGAATCTCACTTTTACAAGTCACCTACAAAATTCTCTCAACATGCCTGCTGAAAAGAACACAAGAGCAGCTGGAACGCCAAATTGGTGATTATCAAGCAGGCTTCCGCCCCGGTCGCTCATGCATAGAACAAATATTTAATTTAAAGACAATATTAAAACACAAAGCAATTAGAAATGCCCCCATAATTTGTACATTTGTAGATTTTAAGAAATCCTATGACTCAATTGACCGGCAATCTTTGTTTAACATTTTAGAGGAACTTGGACTTGACTCCAAAACACTAAGGCCTATCAAAGAATCACTGACAGACACTGTATCTAAAGTTAAATTCAGGGGAGAAATCTCTGAACCTTTTCTCATAAAAACTGGAGTACGTCAAGGTGACGGGCTATCTCCACTTCTGTTTAATATAGTCCTGGATAAAGTCATTAAGGAATGGGAAAAAGAATTAAAAAATCAATCCTACTGGAAACCAATCCATCTTGGTAGAACCAAAGACAACGTGGAGATATCTTGTTTAGCATTCGCGGACGACTTGGCCATACTTGCAGATGATGAAGAAATCGCCACCAAACAAATAGAGATCCTTAAGGAATGCGCGGATAAAGTAGGTTTACAAATTTCGTTTCAAAAGACAGAATTTTTCTGTACGAAATTCCATATACACAGTTTGAACACAAAATATGGAAAAATAAATAGAGTAAAACATTTTAAATACCTAGGTAAAATTTTGGAGCCAACCGGAGGAGAGAAAGTTGCACAGAAGATCAGACAACAGAAAATGAAGAGAGCATATGGTATGACACATGAAATATACAATAAAAAATGCATCTCCTCGAACACAAAAATCAGACACTACTGCGCAGTAATTAAGCCAGCAGCACTATATGCTAGTGAAACGCTCACACTCCACACAAAATGTGATTTAGAAAAAATACTAAAAGAAGAACGCAAAATTATGAGAAAGATTTTAGGTCCAAAATTAACAGAAGAAGGATACCGGATACAATCAAGAAGAACCACAGAAACTATATCAAACCTGGCATCAGACATAAGAAGGCGAAGATTAAAATTTTATGGACATGTCACTAGACTTCCCCCCACACGACTCACCAACAGAATTCTCACTTACATAGAAAAAGTCAAATCAACAACACCATGGATTAGCCAAGTAAAATTAGATTTACAAAAAGCAAATATTGAACTTAAAGATGTCAAAGATAGAAAAACTTTTAGAAATAAGGTGAAAAGTGGATTGTATTGTCGGAGAAGGAAGCACTAAAGAGACCAGGAACAAAATGGACAGAAGAAAGAAAAAGAAAACATGGAGAACGAATGAAAGAAGTATGGAAGAAACGACGTCAGAAAGCTTTGCGTGATCCTTCTGGGTCCATTCGCGATAAGTAAGTAATTATATATATATATATATATATATATATATATATATATATATATATATATATATATATATATATATATTGTAGTATGTTAAGTGGAGACTTGTTATTTAAAAAGATTTTGTTTCTTTTCTTTCATGTCGAGCGTGGCAGCAAGATGATCCAGTGGGGACTCCAGACGCGGCGGATGACGAGAGCTAACCACTATTGCATCGTAGTCGACGGCCGGCGGCTGGAAGAACCGTTGAAACATCATGCTGACCATTATTAAAATATATTTTATGTTTAAAAAAAATGAGAAGGAGTTCAATGTTGAATGTGGAATGATACAGTTTCTTATTGGATGTCAATTGGTTATCAACTGTTAAATAAACTTCGAATTGGAAATTAAAAAAATGAGTTGACTCTGTTGTTACGACATACATCGTAAATATCACTTATGTGTGAAATTTGCAAATTTTTATGAAAATTCAGACTTCTTGAAGAGATTCTGGCAGAATTTTATCAGGGGTGTGGACGATCTTCAATAATTAACTAGTTTAAACTTTTATTAATGAGAAGTCGACACGTATTGACATTGTGGCAGTGATATTTTTCATGTCTGGTGCAAAGTGAGATCAAAAGTGCGCGAGAGTTTTTTTTGGTCATGTGTTGTTTTTTATCTTTGCCGTAAGACTATAGGATCTCCTAGTTTTTGTTACTTCTCTGTTGTTTTTAGTTTTCTTCTCAGTGTGAGTTTTCACGAATAAATAGTACTCCGTTAACTCATTATACCGGACGGCTATGCAATTATTTGTTGTAGGCAAG
The DNA here is from genome assembly GCF_023864275.1 of Schistocerca cancellata. Lineage (NCBI taxonomy): Eukaryota > Metazoa > Arthropoda > Insecta > Orthoptera > Acrididae > Schistocerca > Schistocerca cancellata. Next base: position 385,489,775 of record NC_064626.1, on the reverse strand, counting down.
TCGCCCACAACATGTTGAAAATAATCGATACTCTGAAGTGTATTAAAATTCTGTTTTAAATCTTTATGGGCGATTGTGGTCAAGAAGATCGGTTTTAAAGTGGAATATTTCGTTAAATGAGAACAAGATTGATTCTTTAGTGACATTACTTAATTATTTAAGGAAAAATTAGGAGAATTTCCATTTATTCTGGCAAAGATATCAAGATGTGTCAGACCGCACAACGAACATACAGAAAGCCTGCGACTTTGTTGACTGTCTAAAGTTTTTACGATAAAACTTTTCTACAACAGGGACTGGTGAATTTTCCTGCGCCTATCCTTATCTTCTAGGCTGAACCTGCTACGGCTTAATGTATGTCTTTATGGATTTTGCAAGTAACTGGGAAAAGAACTTATAATTTGATCTGCGGCGGACCGTCGATATTGGGTAACGGTTAGGCTGTTGTGAAGCCTGTTGATTTGAAGATTGCCTTTCTTTCTCCTGCTGCAGATATCGTTGCTGAGTTGCTGCGACAGGATCGGCGGTTCAGCGCAATTTACACAGTCATGATTTCGGCTTTAGGTTGCCATTATCAAGTGTTTTAATGTTATACAGTGCCTAATATGGCATACTGTCATATACTGTCAAATATGACAGTATGCTATCTTAGCCACAGTATGACATTAAAACACTTGATAATGGCAATCTAAAGCCGAAATCATGATTTTGTAAATGTAACACTGCAAATAAAAAACAGTCTAATGGCGGTACTGACTTCAAAGAAATTCAGCCTATTCGTCGCCACAAAAATGGAAACGCTATCCAATACAACGCAAGGTCTCACACGTATCTGCACACCCGAGAGGTGCTCACAAAACCTAATCGAGCAGTTCTTCCTCATGCAGCCTACAGCCTAGATCTCGCACCTTTCGACTTCCTTCTGTTTGACCGAATGAAGGATGTAGTCCTCGGGAGGCACTAAGTGGATAATGCGGAGTCTATTGATGCAGCAAGACTTTGGTTCCGGCAGCGACCAATACAGTGGTACCATGCCGGCGTACAGGGCCTCCCACTAAGGTGACGTAAGGCCGTCGCATTGAACAGATATTATGTTAAAAAAGTAGTTTTGTACCCAAAAGCGTGGGGAATAATATGGTGTATTGAAATCCTGAAGAAAACTAAGCTGCTGTCAGAAAAGAAGTGCTGCATTACTTTTTGGACACCTCTCGTATTTACACTACTGGCCATTAAAACTGCAACACCAAGAAGAAATGCAGATGATAAACGGTTATTCATTGGACAAATATATTATACTACAACTGACATGTGATTACATTTTCACGCAATTTGGGTGCATAGATCCCGAGAAATCAGTACCCAAACCAACCCCTCTCGCCGTAATAACGTCCTTGATTCGCCTGGGCATTGAGTCAAACAGAGCTTGAATGGCGTGTACAAGTACAGCTGCCCATGCAGCTTCAACACGATACTACAGTTCATCAAGAGTAGTGATTGACGTATTGTGACAAGCCAGTTGGCGTCCACCATTGACCAGACGTTTTCAGTTGGTGAGAGATCTGTATCCAGAAAGGCCCGTACAGGACCTGCAACATGCGGTCTTGCATTATCCTGCTGAAGTGTAGGGTTACAGAGGGATCGAATGAAGGATAGAGCCACGGTTTGTAACACATCTGAAATGTAACGTCCACTGTTTAAAGTGCCGTCAATGCGAACAAGTGGTGACCGAGACGTGTAACCAATAGCATCCCATACGATCACGCCGGGTGATACGCCAGTATCGCAATGACGAATACACGCTTCCAATGTGAGTTCGCCGTGATGTCGCCAAACATGGATGCGACCATCATGATGCTGTAAACAGAACCTGGATTCATCCGAAAGAATGACGTTTTGCCATTCGTGCATCAAGGATCGTCGTTGAGTACACCATCGTAGGCGCTCCTGTCTGTGATGCAGCGTCAAGGGTAACCGCAGCCATGGTCTCCGAGCTGATAGTCCATACTGCTGCAAACGTCGTCGAACTGTTCGTGCAGATGGTTGTTGTCTTGCAAACGTCCCCATCTGTTGACTCAGGGATCGAGACGTGGCTGCACGATCCGTTACAGCCATGCGGATAAGATGCCTGTCATCTCGACTGCTAGTGATACGAGGCCGTTGGGATCCAGCACGGCGTTCCGTATTACCCTCCTGAACACACCGATTCCATATTCTGCTAACAGTCATTGAATCTTGACCAACGCAAGCAGCAATGTCGCGATACGATAAACCGCAATCGCGATAGGCTACAATCCGACGTTTATCAAAATCGGAAACGTGATGGTACGCATTTCTCCTTCTTACACGAGGCATCACAACAACGTTTGACCAGGCAACGCTAGTCCACTACTGTTTGTGTATGAGAAATCGGTTGGAAACATTCCACATGTCAGCACGTTGTAGGTGTTGCCACTGGCGCCAAGCTCGTGTGAATGTTCTGAAAAGCTGATCATTTGTATATCACTGCATCTTCTTCCTGTCGGTTAAATTTCGCGTCTGTAGCACGTCATCTTCGTGGTGTAGCAATTTTAATGGCCTGTAGTGTACATCATCATTTATTCTAATCTTCCGTAGCACAGCTCAATCTATGATCATAGGAGTGACTTCTGGATACCCGTAACTTCACCATACTTGATATCAGTAGGGCACGTATTTACGGATTCGAGGTATGATTCTATAAGGAACGTCGACCCGAAGCCAGGGCGGAGTGGTAGCTGGGCGGTTTGTAAGTGCTGGATGTTTTATGGGATCGATGTGTAATGGCGATGAAACAGCAAAGCGGCAGAGACGGCTGTCATTTGTGATTCAGCGAGTGATTCAGTGGGCGGTGGCGGGACGCTCCGCCAGTTGGCGACGCGCGGCGCTTCCCACGGCTGTCAGGTGAGGCGAGTTGAGCTGGGCTTTGGTGAACCGAGGCTCCGCGTAACGCCGGCTGCCTGCCTGCCCTCTGCCGCGGCTGACGAATTAATAACCCGCCGCACATCGGCAAGTCACCGCCTGCGTTTGTTCTCTCATCCCCAGTCACGCGCACAGCGCAGCTAAGTGGCTGCACTTGCAGCCGGGAACGGCGCCTGCCGTCGCGCTTCCATTTTCCCTCATTTCCTCTGATCCGCCCAGGCAGATGTCGCTGTCTCATCTGGCTCCAACAACTTCCGAATCAGGGGTAGAAATGGAACTACCTTCTTGCACCGACAATCGACTCGACAAGAGGAATAAAGTATCGCCTACGTAGTACAGACTGTAACTGCACACGTTGAAACATGGATAATTACAGATTAACGTCCAATCGACAAGCGAGATTGTTAAAGAAGGAGAACAAGCTCAGATTAAGGAAGGATGAGGAAGAGAACTGGCAGTTCCCTATCAAAGGAATCATCCTGTCATTTGGATAAGTCGGAAAAGATAAATCTTGAAGTCCAGGCGGGGATTTGAATTACAGTCCTCTCGGATGTAGGATACTGTGCCGTCTCCCTCGGTGTGTACATATAGAAACACGTTCGTCTGGTATTGTGCTGGAAGCAAGTGTTGGTATTAATTTAGGATAAACAACATAAACCTTCTAGTAATGTGCAAAATACACTGAAGCACCAAAGAAACTGGTATAGGCAAGCGGATTCAAATACAGAGATATGTAAACAGGCATAACACGTCACTGCGGTTGGCAATGCCTATATAAGACAAGTGTCTGGTGCAGTTGTTCGATCGGTTACTGACGCTGCAACGGCAGGTTATCAAGATTTAAGTGAGTTTGAATGTGTGTTATAGTCGGCGCACGAGCGATGGGACACAGCATCCACATGTACATCTACATCCATACTCAGCTAGCCACCCCACGGTGTGTGGCGGAGGGTATCTTGAGTACCTTTATCGGTTCTCCTTTCTATTCCAGTCTCGTATTGTTCGTGGAAAGAAGGATTGTCAGTATGCCTTTGTGTGGGCTCTAATCTCTCTGATTTTATCCTCATGGTCTCTTCGCGAGATATACGTGGGAGGGAGCAATATACTGCTAGACTTCTCTGTGAAGGTATGTTCTCGAAACTTCAACAAAAGCCCGTACCGAGCTACTGAGCGTCTCTCCTGCAGAGTCTTCCACTGGTGTTTATCTATCATCTCCGTAACGCTTTCGCGATTACTAAATGATCTCCGAAGTAGCGAATGAAATGGGAGTTTTACCGTACGACCATTTCACTAGTGCATCTTGAATATCAGGAATCCACTAAGACATCAAATCTCCGGCACGGTTGCGGCTGGAGAAAGATCATGCAAGAACAGAACCAGCGACGACTGAAGAGAATCGTTCAACGTGACCGAAGTGCAATCCTTTCCAAAATTGCTGCATATTTCAATTGTGGGCCATCAACAAGTGTCAGCGTGCGAACCATTCGACGAAACATCATCGATATGCTCTTTCGGAGCCGAAGGCCCACTTGTGTACCCTCGATGACTGCACGACACCGAGCTTTACGCTTCACCTGGGCCCGTCAACACTGACATTAGGCTGTTGATGACTAGAAACATATTGCCTGGTCGGATGAGTCTCGTTTTACATTGTATCGAGCAGATAAACGTGTACGGATATGAAGACAATCTCATGAATGAATGGGCATGTCAGCAGGGACTGTTCAAGCTAGTAGAGGCTCTATAATGGTCTAGGGCGTGTGCAGTTGGAGTCTTATTGGACAGCTGATACGTCTAGATATGACTCTGACAGGTACGTGACACGTACGTAAGCATCCTGTATGATCATCTGCATCCATTCGTGTCCATTGAGCATTCCGAGTGACTTGGTAAATTCCAGCAGGACAATGCGACAGCACACACGTCCAGAATTGCTACAGAGTGGTTCCTTGAACGCTCTTACGAGTTTAAACACTTCCGCTGTCCACCAAACTCCACAGACATGAACATTATTGAGCGTATCTGGAGTGCCTTGAAACGTGCTGTTCAGAAGAGATCTCCACCCCCTCCTACTGTTACGGATTTATGGACAGCCGTGCAGGCCTCGTGGTGTCAATTCCCTCCAGCACTATTTCAGACATTAGTCAAGTCCATGCCACGTCATGTTGCAGCACTTATGCGCGCTCGCCAGGGCCTTCACGTTATTACGCAGATGAACCAGTTTCTTTGGCTATCGTCATTTTGGTAATAGAGGAACGCGTAGGGAACGGAGGGAGTGAGGGGTAGAAAGAGGAGCGGTTTAAAACTGGAGAGGGAAATCAAGGATTGAATACATTGTAAGTAGGTTCCAATGGAAATTGGTTGCAGCAGTTAATCAGAGATGAAGAGATTGCTTCAGGATAGAATAGCCTGGAAAACCGCATCAAACCAATCATCAGACGGAAGACCACAACAAGTACAGAGCTCTTGACATGCGTCATACAGGATAGGAGCTTGTAAATATCTCGCTATTTAAACAAAGAGAAATTGATAAGAGGATTATCGCAAGATATGGCAACATCTATACAGTACAAGAACGGAATAAGACTCAGTGCCACTGATCATGTGGCTGATCAGTCCCTGGAAACAAAGAAACCCTCTCAATGCAAAGCTTCAAGTAAAAGAACATGGGACCTTTAAATCAATTGAGAATATCTAAGACTAACAGACCCGTTAATATGAGGGCTATTCGCAAAGTAAGGCCCGGTCGGTAACGAAATATAAACTCAAATGAAAAACGTTTCATTCGTAACAGTTTGACACACATTCGACACCACTTCTCTACATTTTTCTTCTTAAACATTTGTCGTAGCGTTGTACCAACTTTCAAATAACCTCGTCATAGCAGGCAGCTGCCCGTGCTTTCCGAGACTGCATTACGTTGTTCTGCAGTTCGTTGTCTGTGCTAAAATATTGTCTACATAGCCAGCGGTTCATGCGAGCAAAGATGAACATTCCAGGGAGCCAAGTCCGGGTTTTATGTTGGTTGACCAAACACTACCCATCGAAAACGCTTCAGGGACGTCGTCGTTGCCCCTGCAGTGTGCGGCCGAGAACTGTCATGAAGAAGGAAATGCATGACAGGTACATTATATGAAAGTGCTTGAAACCAGGCGAAACATCGGTGTGGGCCTCCATATTTGGAGGAAGATGTGCGTGCTAGAGACACCATACATCTGTGCAAAGCTTTATCAGATTTTCACTATCGTTTCCATTTCGCGATCTATCGGATCTTACTTTCCGAATATCTTTCGTAGCTTTAACATTCCTACAGAACGAAGGATCTCATAAAGAAAAAGAAAACAGAATCAACATGCACCGTAGAAATATATACTTGAGCCACACATGCATATTAATCAAAAGATACAAAAAATTGTTTGTCTGTACATCAAAAAGACAATTTCCAATATGAATGAATTGCTACCAGGTAACATAAATACATGAGCGAGTGTCAGAGTAAATGCGAAAGAAGACTGGGACCACCAGAGATAGGTAACAGACCAAACTAAATTGGTATTCAATCTGTGCACCATAGCACTAGGAGGGAGAACTGCGCTAAGAAGAAACGGCAACTCTCACAAAAAGGTAACTAGGAACTATATTCCAAAAGATCTGAAGCTTCTACTAAAAAGGACCATGCAAAGGGAGTGGTTATCTCCCATTCGTCAAAATATTCGCAGATCATATCAGCAAAGTACTTAGAAAACACAGTATTGAGACAGTGTTTAAACGGACAAGAAAGGTGCGTGAATTTTTGGACACAGAAAAGTACCTTTTCCCAACAATTACCACAACAGGAGAATATAAAAATTCCTTGCATAAGTTCTTTAAACAAAAACACCCTGGCTTAAGGAGTATACGATCAGCAGTCGCCTGAGAAACGTAAAGAAATTGGTGGTAGCAGACCACGCACGGGGTTCAGCGAACTACCAACTGTTTTTCCAACATTATTGTTTTAGCTAGATTCAATCATAACCACCCTAGGATGAACAGAAAGGTCGTAGTAATTTATAAGCACAAAACAATTTTTAATAGAAAGGGAAAATTATTGAAATTATAAATGTTGCCTACCTCAGTGCTAAATAAAGCAAACAGCGCTAACTCTTTCCTAAAACAAGCATCGTGACACACGTGGACGGTACTCAAAGATTTTAGGCAGCAGTCTGATGACGTCAAGAACCGAACATTGCGTGGATACGTATAAACAGTCCCATATGCTGCGATCGTTGAGCTAAAACTTGTGTCTGAGTCTTTATAGCCTCTGATGATGTCTCCAACATTAGGAGACGTAACGTTAGATAAAAAAATATGCCTTGTACCATGACCATGACCATGGTACAGGGTACATGGTACATGGTCTTGTACCATGGTCATCAGAGAAAGGAGGAGAAGAGGAAGTAGACGAAGGAGACAAAGGAGACAAAGGAGACAACATTCTGCGAGAAGTATCTGAGAAGCTCTTAAGAATCTACGAGAGAGCAAAGCAGCCGGTATTGATGACATTCCTACTGAACTAACCAAGAACGTTGGTGACAACATGAATCCAATGCTGCTGAAACTGATTAGGTTCCTCTATAACACAGGAGAGATACGAACTGACTTCCAGATATGCATCATTGCTCCTAACCGAAGAAGGCAGCAACTGAAAAACGTGGACAGTATTTAATCTTAAGCCTAATACCACATGCATCAAAAATTATTATAAAAATAATCCCGAGTAGAATAGAAGAGGAGGTGGACGGTACACCGAGTTATGATCAATTTGTATTCAAGAGGGTATTAGGATTATGAGAAGCGATTCTGGCATTGAGGTTTCTTGTTGAAAAGCAAATAAGGAAAAATAAACCAACTTATATTGCCTATGTAGATCTTTAAAAGGCAACTAATAATGTTATCTGTCAAGATTTGTTCAGAGTGTTGAAGAAAGCAGCTCTGAAATACAAACATATGCACATAGCGTCCAAAAGATCGAAGTCGATGTGATTACAAATTTTCATCAGGAACAAGAAGCAAAAATTAGAAACGGTTGCGACAAGGATGTGCTCTTTCTCCTCTTATATTCAATGCATTCAATTTCAGTTTGCGAAACTGGTGAGGTGGGGTAAATATCAATGGACAGAAGATAGACATGCTACGTTACCCAGATGATGTTGCTGTTATCACGGAAACGAAAGAAGATATAGAGAGGGTGCTCAGCAAAATGGAAAAGATTGTCTGCAGTCAGTATAGAATGAGAATAAACAAGCTAAAGACTAAAGTAATGCCGTGAAGTTATGAAGAAGAGTATGAACCCTTAAGAATAAAATTTGGAAGAGAGGGGCTAAAAACAGTAGAGGAATTACACATTTGGGAAGCAGTATCAAAAGGGATTGTTGAAGCCACAAAGAAGTTGTAAGCACAATACGGAGGAACAAAATTGCATTTCATTTTAGGAAGAACTTTCTCACCAGCAAGAATATCGGTCTGGAAATAAGAAAACGGGTCGTGAAAGCATTTGTTTGGAGTGTAACCCTACACGGGACTGACAGTTGGAGAGTAGAAAAACAACAAAGAATACTGCTAGAAGCCTTGGGGATTTGATGCTACGGAAGGAAGATGAAGATTAGCTAGAAAGACAGATTCACCAATGAAGAGGTGCTGAGAAAAATATAGGAAACCAGATCGCTGAGGAGACATATCCAAACAAGGAGAGACAAACTCGTAGGACACATTCTGAGACACAATAACATCAGTGGAACTATAGCAGAAGGAGCTGTTCAGGGAAATAATCGTAGGGGGTGACCGAGGATGTCATACATGCAGCAGATTATGAATGATTTGGGATGCACAATATACACACATGAAAAAAAAAAAGCCGTTCGGGATAGCCGTGCGGTCTGAAGCACCTAGCTCGGTTCGCACGGCTCACCCCGTCGGAGGTTCGAGTCCTCCCTCGGGCGTGGGTGTGTGTGTTGTCCCTAGTGTTAGTTAGTTTAAGTTAGTTTAATTAGTGTGTAAGCCTAGAGACCGATGACCTCAGCAGTTTGGTCCCATAAAACCTTACCACAAATTTAAAAATTTACATTCCGAAAAAGCTTTGCATCATCTCGTTTCCGATAGTTCCGGAACCTGTAAAGAAATTGGAATAGAGATCAACATAAACATCATTTCCGCCCTTTTTATTGCTCATGAAAACCACACCTTGCATGTCGTACCACCACACAGCGAGACCTTCAGAGGTGGTGGTCCAGACTGCTGTACACACAGGTACCTCTAATACCCAGTAGCACGTCCTCTTGCATTGATGCATGCCTTTATTCGTCATGGCATACTATCAACATAAACATCATTTCCGCCCTTTTTATTGCTCATGAAAACCACATCACTGTTGGTCCAGATTGTCCCACACCTCAACGGCGATTCGGCGTAGAGCCCTCAGAGTGGTTGGTGGCTCACGTCGTCCATAAACAGTCCTTTTCAATATATCCCAGGCATGTTCGATATGGTTCATGTCTGGAGAACATGCTGGCCACTCTAGTCGAGCGATGTCGTTATTCTGAAGGAAGTCATTCACAAGATGCTCATGATGGGGTCGCGAATTGTCGTCCATAAAGACGAATGCCTCGCCAGTATGCTGCCGATACGGTTGCACTACCGGTCGAGGGATGTCATTCAAGTATCGCACAGCCATTACCGTGCCTTCCATGACCACCAGCGGCGTACGACGGCCCCACATAATGCCACCCCCAAAACATCAGGGAACTTCCACCTTGGTGCACTCGCTGGACAGTGTGTCTAAGGCGTTGAACCTGACCGGGTTGCCTCGAAACACGCCTCCGACGATTGTCTGATTGAAGGCATCTACGACACTCATCGCTGAAGAGAACGTGATGCCAATCCTGACCAGTCCATTAGGCATGTTGTTGGGACCATCTCTACCACGCTGCATGGTGTCGTGGTTGCAAAGATGGACCTCGCTATGGATTTCTGGAGAGGTTGCGCATCATGCAGCCTAATGCGCACAGTTTGAGTCGTAACACGACGTTCTGTGGCTGCACCAAAAGCATTATTCAACATGGTGGCGTTGCTGTCATGGTTCCTCCGAGCCATAATCCATAGGTAGCGGTCATCCACTGCAGTAGGAGCCCTTGGGCGTCCTGATCGAGGCATGTCATGGACTGTTCCTGTCTCTCTGTATCTCCTCCATGTCCGAACAACATCGCTTTGGTTCACTCCGAGACGTCTTGGACACTTCCCTTGTTGAGAGTCCTTCTTGGCACAAAGTAACAATGCGGACGCGATCGAACCTCAGTGCTGACCATCTAGGCATGTTTGAACTACAGATAACATGAGTCGTGTACTTCCTTCCTGGTAGAATGACTGGAACTGATCGGCTGTCGGACCCCCTCCGTCTAATATGTGCTGCTCATGCATTGTTGTTTACATGTTTGGGCGTGTTTAGTGACATCTCTGAACAGTCAAACGGACTGTGTCTGTGATACAGTATCCACTGTCAACATGTATCCCTGGGAGTTCTGGGAACCAGGGTAATGTGTGCTTAAGCGGAAATGTAGAGGAAGACAGACAGAGGAGGTGGATGGCGTACTGCTGCAAACCAACTTCAGGCTAGAATATTACAGAGAGAGAGCAGCGCCTAATGCCTATAACAAAAGTCACCAAGGATGTAGGATGTTTTGTTTGTGCAGTGATGCCTTTGGAGATGTATCAAAGGAAGATGATATTGAGAAAGAAAACATTGCGAGAAAGAATGAGCCCAGTACAAGTACAGGAAACGTATTCCCAATTGGGAACATGAACCACCGTCTGTATATGCGAATGAAAACAGTGAAAATTTCTTCCGGAGCGGGACTCCCAGCCGGATCACCTACTTTATGTGAGCGGTCGTCTTAGCTGTTTCAGCTATCCGTGCATTAATCACGCCCAGAGCGAATTTCTATACGTCGTCGTTCATGTGTCCAAACTTGCACTCGTACGTTTCGTGTATTCACGTCCAGAAAGGAAATATTTAATGAGGGCCATGCATGTCCGAAGGAACATTGCTCCCTACTTTTTAATAACGCAGGCATTCGACTGACAATGAAGATATGAAATGTATTCGCAGTTGCGAATGCGAACTATCGTCAGCTGCATAAGGGAATTACGAGAATGTAAATCTGTGCCGGACCGGGTCTCGAACCCAGATTTCCCGTTTAATGTGAGTGGTCACCTTAGACACTTTGGCTATCCGTGCATGACTCACAGTCAGATTCAAACTTCCATTTGTCGTCGTTTGTGCGCCACAGCCTGTACTGTGTAATATTTCTGGCTTAGTCAGCCATCATATTAGGCTCCAAGAAGCTGTTCCCAGAGCAGTGGAGATGCAAGAAGTATATAGATGACGAAATGTGGGGAGAGGTACCTGCGACCGATGTTAGATTCGGTACCATTCCCGTGAGAAAGACCGCCTGCATAATGCTACTGCTCTGTGACTGGCTGCTGTGTTTGGAGCAAGGGCGCCAAAACGTCAAAGTATAGTTATTATTATTAGTTAAACTACTCATTGGAATGACTTCACTTTTTAATATAAATATCTCTCAACAGCTGACTATCAGTCAGTCATTTTAGAATGATTAAAAACAATTTAAATGAAAAACAAAAGACTGACGAAATTGCAGACGAAGCACTTCGGAAGCGTTCGGGTCACGCCTTTTCTGGTATGGAGCGCGAAGAGTTTCGGGCTGTTCGTCACTCTGGATTAGGCAGTAGAGAAGAACAGACATGCTGTCTGTCGTAGGATGTGTTCCTAATTTTTATTTAAGTTCCTGTTCGTCACTCTGGATTAGGCAGTCGAGATGTACAGTCATGTTGTCTATGGCAAGATGTGTTTGCCAGTTTTCAGTATTAAAAGATTCACGCTGGTAGTCATGCGGCACAGACAAGTGCCACAAATAGTGTAAAGATACATTTTTGTAAACATTGTGTTTAATCATGTACTTTGCTGTATCAGAAGGTGTTGTATTAAGATCATGTAGTCTTCTCGTGTGGCTATATTAAAATACGCGAGTGGCATCCCAAAGAAGTGATACATTATTTCAGAACAGAACCTCGCTAAAAGTCAGTTTCAGCCTCAAGATACAGAACCTACGACCTGCGTGCTGTTTTCTGCGCTGGGGACATCAGCTTGAAGACAGCAGGTTAGTGAACTATAACAGAACCTTCGTATTCCACACAGTGCAGTGGAAACAACTAGGCGCCTCACGTGTACTGCATGCACAGAACAAATGTGCTCAGTGACACGTCATCTGCAGTAATGCAGGAGGATGATCGTTATTAACATCAACAATCAATTCATTCTTCTTTTCTTGTCGTAACTCACATACACATTATGTAATTCCCGTGAAGAGGAGGACTTTCAATTGAAACTTGCTGCATGGTATCAGCGGATAAATACCATATTGCAGTGCCTCCGTTGTTAAAGCTTCAATATTCCTTCGGAGTTGTTTGCGTGTCTGAAGGAACATTGTGTCGTTCTCCTTAACAATATAGGCACTGCAATATCGCACTCAAATATGTCCTTCCTGGAGTGGTTATGTACGTAACGTACGAGTGCAGGTTGTGACACATGGACGACGTTGTATGGAAGTCTGGGTCTGGCCGTGATTGCCCGGATAACCGAAGCGGTGAAAGCGACCGCTCGCGTAAGGGGGGTTCGAGTCCCGGTTCGATACACATTTTAACTGTCGTCATTCCAGTATACAGACGATGATGTTTCGTATTCGCAATTGCGAATAAATATTCTATATTTGTTGACGGCAGTCAAAAAATGTTCAAATGTGTGTGAAATCTTATGGTAATTAACTGCTAAGGTCTTCAGTCCCTAAGTTTACACACTACTTAACCTAAATTATCCTAAGGACAAACACACACCATGCCCGAGGACCAGCCGCACAGTCCATGACTACAGCGCCTTAGACCGACGGCTGCAGTCGCTGCAGTGCCTGTTCCTTCGGATATGTACGCCTGTACGAAGAAAAGTTGGTTCGTGCTTCTTAATAACACAGGCGCAGCTGTTTCGTACTCATTACATGTCGTCCGATTCCACGGCAGCGAAATACGTAACATGTTCACGGGACCGCACGCAGCTAAAATCAGCGGGAGGTGCGTGAAGAGGAATCTCACAAGAAGAGCGGGCGGTTTCAGGCTGGACCACGCAGAGGCAGCGGAAACGAGTGGCGGTCCGTCTGTCTGCGTCTGGCAGCAGCAGAAGCGCTAACAAAACCAGCAGAGTTTTGCCGGCGGCGCAGCCGACGCAGCGCCGGCAGGAGCTGTCGGCGGGCTTGTTTGACTTTTCGAATGACGCCGCTGGATATGAAACTCGCGCATTATTACTTTATTAGATAGGAAAGAAGAGCCGGAAGGGAGCGCCCATCTCCCTCGCTAAATGAATTATATTGTTTCGTGTACTCGTGTCGCGCAGATTCATTAACGGAGGCGGGCGGCTGCAAGTTTATTAATTAAGCAGCACTGGGGAGGGGGTAGCAGGGTGGGTGGAGGGGGAGAGGTGGGGTAGAAAGGGGGAGGGGGTCCCGGTGGGCCCTGGGACGGAGCCACCTGCCGTAGGCGCAGCAGCAGCCGGCGCTCAAAGTACGCCGTCTTGGCCTAATTGAATGAAGCAAAGCACTACTTGTTATGGTCGCACTTACCTAATTACTTGTAATGCAGTCTTTCCACTTCCCAAACACACTGTGATGGGATTATATACAGCATGTATCGTAACATGTGGACTTATGTCGTCTAACCTCGCACCTAGGACGTTTTCCGCTTCTTTTAAGTTTATTACCATCAGATCTCGCTCACATTTGATTAATTGAATAGCTAGTAACATGTCAGCAGTAATCCTAAGTATAGCGAAGTAGCCGGCCGGAGTGGCCGAGCGGTTAAAAAGGCGCTACAGTCTGGAACCGCACGACCGCTACGGTCGCAGGTTCGAATCCTGCCTCGGGCATGGATGTGTGTGATGTGTGATGTCCTTAGGTTAGTTAGGTTTAAGTAGTTCTAAGTTCTAGGGGACTTATGACCACAGCAGTTGAGTCCCATAGTGCTCAGAACCATTTAAACCATTTTTATAGCGAAGTATGTGCAGTAGTGCAATAGAGGGAACTGTTTTGATGAAATCTTGTACAAAGTATTCCTTATGCCTCAAGTACACACTGTAATTGGTTGAAATGTTTGAAACCATACTGTTTACTTAAAATCTCTAAAATACGGTGACGTTCATTGTCTGTGCCACTTATTTTAAATCCGATATTATGTGTAACCAAGAAAAATAGATTAAATTAAAATATGAGGCTTACTTCGTAATTGCCCAGCATTTTCCTGTAGTAAGTGCTATCAAGAGGAAGATTGCCATCAAGAGGAAGACTGCTTGCAAATATGTCAACAAACTACTTTAGCGAACTTACAGACTGTGTTTCGAAGGACTGTTATTACTGAAATGATATTCATTTTTACTGAAGCTAGGAAAAGTTTTAGGAAGAAATTATCTATTATCTATTGATACGTAATCAGCATGGTTTCAGAAACATCGTTCTTGTGCAACGCAGCTAGCTCTTTATTCGCACGAAGTAATGGCCGCTATCGACAGGGGATCTCAAGTTGATTCCGTATTTCTGGATTTCCGGAAAGCTTTTGACATCGTTCCTCACAAGCGACTTCTAATCAAGCTGCGGGCCTGTGGGGTATCGTCTCAGTTGTGCGACTGGATTCGTGATTTCCTGTCAGGAAGATCGCAGTTCGTAGTAATAGACGGCAAATAATCGAGTAAAACTGAAGTGATATCAGGTGTTCCCCAGGGAAGCGTCCTGGGACCTCTGCTGTTCCTGATCTATATAAATGACCTGGGTGACAATCTGAGCAGTTCTCTTAGGTTGTTCGCAGATGATGCTGTAATTTACCGTCTAGTAAGATCATCCGAAGACCAGTTATCATTTGTAAAGCGATTTAGAAAAGATTGCTGTATGGTGTGGCAGGTGGCAGTTGACGCTAAATAACGAAAAGTGTGAGGTGATCCACATGAGTTCCAAAAGAAATCCGCTGGAATTCTATTGCTCGATAAATAGTACAATTCTCACGGCTGTCAATTCAACTAAGTACTTGGGTGTTAAAATTACGAACAACTTCAGTTGGAAAGACCACGTAGATAATATTGTGGGGAAGGCGAGCCAAAGGATGCGTTTCATTGGCAGGATACTTAGAAGATGCAACAAGTCCACTAAAGAGACAGCTTACACTACACTCGTTCGTCCTCTGTTAGAATATTGCTGCGCGGTGTGGGATCCTTACCAGGTGAGATTGACGGAGAACATCGAAAGGGTGCAAAAAAGGACAGCTCGTTTTGTATTATCACGTAATAGCGGAGAGAGTGTGGCACATATGATACGCGAGTTGGGATGGAAGTCATTAAAGCAAAGACGTTTTTCGTCGTCGTGAGATCTATTTACGAAATTTAAGTCACCAACTTTCTCTTCCGAATGCGAAAATATTTTGTTGAGCCCAACCTATATACTGTAGGTAGGAATGATCATCAAAATAAAATAAGAGAAATCAGAGCTCGAACAGAAAGGTTTAGGTGTTCGTTTTTCCTACGCGCTGTTCGGGAGTGGAATGGTAGACAGATAGTATGATTGTGGTTCGATGAACCCTCTGCCAAGCACTTAAATGTGAATTGCAGAGTAATCATGTAGATGTAGATGTATATGACATTTTATTTTAAGATTCATACCGTGTCATTTTCTGTTCGCATATATGTCAAATTTCACTGTATTTCATTAAGTTTTCTGGTGTTAACAGTCGCCGATATTGTAGCTAAAAGTACGTAAGTCCCATGCGGGACCACTATTGTTGGCCAGTTTTGCACAAACTTTCAAGGTTGCCATTGAGACGCTCTGATTTACAACTACGTAACGTTTCTTCAAGGCACATATTGTGCCAGTTTAGCTCAGTAGTACCATTCCTTTCTCGTTATCTGGATGAATCCAAGAACATTTGTGACACAAATTAATGTGAGCAGATTGCTCAGTTTGATCAGTTGTTATAGCGGATGTGGACCTTGCTTTCTACAGTAACAGCAGCAGATCATCTTTTTGACACAGATTACTCAAGTTAAGTATACGTTCAACGAGTTCATCCACCGCTTCACCTTCTACAGATACTGATAATTAACTGGATTACTTCAAGAATTTTTATTACACTATTGTATCAAAGCAGTTGTATACTTTGATGTCGTTCAGTGCCTCAACTGACTTTCAAGTATTTGACACCAAACAGTTTCAGTTACTTTAAAGATAGTAGCAAAATTATTATTGTTTTTTATTTTTCTTACGGAAAATGCCGCCAGCCATACCGGAGAGGAACATCTGCCACTGTCGGTAATAATGTCATGACTCCTAATTTATTTCCCTTTTCATTGTAAGAAAACAAAGTCAAATTGACGCAGCTTCTAGAGACAAATTTAGGCAGTGAATGGTCAGTTTTCGTTAGTTTTGTCAACAGAATGAATCCTTTATTGTGCAGCTGAGTGTGCGCCGTGTTGAGTGAGTTCTCCTGATAGATTACTCTGTTCTAGAGAGACAGTCGAATCCGGAATATTGCGTCAGTCGAGATACGTAATCCGCTACGACTTTCCAAAAAAGCATAGGGTAAAACAGAGATCGGTAGGCATACGCGGGAGATGGCCAACGGCTGTGGTTTTCCAACCACCCGCTTGACAGCGCTGCCGTTCAGTTGATGAGAGTCTTTGTCTCGAGTGTCACGATGCTTCCTATGACTCTTTATTTCAATAAAAAGGAAGTATTTTTCATGATTTTAGTCCTTCATGCTCCTTAATATTATACAGCATGTTAATACTTTTCCATCTTTCCGTAAGTTAGACTGTAAGTAGTTATGGAAACTTACATTTCAGGGCTGTAAAAGTGTAGCTGTATACCATCATGTTGTTTCTGTTAGCGTTCTTATCCACCATTTTGATCACGCACTATGGCCATCTCTCCTTATCGATTGGAAGATATGGCCATACCACCTTTGGGATAGTTAGCCACTCCGTAAAACGTTGTTTATTTTTTAGCTTTGACACGAATTCATGTTTTTAGAGATGCCAATTAAACACATTCCCAAGACTACTAAACGCTGATGGAAAGAAGAAGAACTTCAAATTAATATCAATAAAGTGTAAAATGACAATTATTCAGTCAGAAAACGTTGTGTAGAACTTTATATTCCAAGTAAAACCATAGGCCGAAAAATAAAAACCGCTTGTGATCCAAAAATCACTGTGGGTCGAGGCTCCTATTTGGATTTAGTCAATGAGGAACGACTTTTGTGATTTTCTAGAATTTTTTCTACAGATTTATCCATAACAAGTAGTTCAACAAAAGCATATTAAGATTACTGGATATTCTTGTAACACAATGTCCCCTTTTTTAAAAGTGTTTTGCCTGCTGGTCATTTATCCCTTGCGTGTCTGGCCATCTAACTCTGATACATGGGTGATGTAGCTAAAAAATTTCGTAGTTAGTTAGAAATTTATTCTGACTTTGCGAACGAAGTATTATTTCGTTCTTTGTAAGTATATAAAGCAATATATATAAATTTCCCAGTGTTTTCTGGGTATTATGGTTTGATGTTGGCATCTGAAAAAAGGGTAGCCATCTTTCCCTGTATTACGCTACACTTGGCTACAGAGTGGGAGATTCACTCAAGAAACAACATCTAGGATGTTGGAAAGCAATTTCTTCCCGATGTGCTTTCTTCCAGCAACGCGACGTCAGCAAGGTATGCAGGAGAGCTACTGGGAATTCTGAACAGTAGAAAAGTGGTACACACAGAAATGAAGTTTTCAGGGCAGTTCGGATGTGTATTGAGTAGAAGAGGGATAAAAAATCTTATCGTAACCATTAGCATAAGTCTCTACATAAAGATGTACAATTTGGGTGTGGTACAAGTTGGGTAATGGTTGAATATGTCTGGACTTAAATGGACTTCGTATTATAAACTATATTAGACTGTAGGCTCTGAGAATGGTGATGCAAATATCCATCTGATAACACGCCGATGACGCGTGATCGTCACATTACCAAACTTCTGTTTCCTAGTGGAATTTATCGGCTGAAACGTGTAACAAGCTAGTTCAGTAACATATAAGAATATATTTAACAGTATGTAATGAACTCATCAAAAACTTCATTTATCTCAATTAAAATTACAAGTACGTCTTCCTTACATGCATCTAGATGGCGGAAGGAGAAGAAATCAAGTGAAGAGCAAGAAGGGCTCTTACTCAGCCTTCCTTGTTTTTTTACAAAAGGAGGTCGAAAATACTTCATCAACTTTAGCATATTGAGTCTAATGATATACAAGTTTTTCCATTATATTATAGAAATAAGCGATATAATTTCATATATTACAATATTTATTCCACATAAATGGGAAAACTTTTGTATTTTTAGAATGAAGTATATTATTTTTGATATTGATAATTTTCCACACTCGAAAAAAAAAACATTTAGTTTACAAGGAAAGTGTACATTTATTTTCTTTCTAAGAAAAAGCAATTTTAGTATGTTGAATGAACAATTTTTGTTTTCAAGATGGAAAACCTTTTTCTTTTTCGATAGAAAAAAAAGAGACATGTTGTGCAGGCCTGTGATATTGACAGGACAATTTAATTTGTTAGTGTCATCAGCATTGGATAAGTGCCAAGTTTGGTGCAATGTGAAAGTCAATGAATTTATTCCTCACCCATTGGCATGTGATTTTTTTAGCGTCTGTACCTTCAGAATGGCTCAACAGAGTGTTTTAATGACTTTCTGCAGAAAAACATTCTAGATACACAATAGTCAGAGTATCTGAGGGTATGCAATCAATTGTGTCATTCCAGGTCTACTGTGCAGTAATTTCAATAGTGTTTGTGTGCATTGTTGTATCGTAACTTACTTTCAAAAATGGCTTCGGATTTGTGTTTAATGTTATTGTTCATCGAAATCCTCTTTTTTACAAGAGATTTTATGAAAATTATTCCTGCTATCATGTAGCTAATGGAAGCAGCACTACAGACTGTACTCTCTACGTTGAAAAACATCCATGTCAAAGAATGCCATCTGATACGCAGTTTGGCTGACCTTTCCAGGGTTTTGGAACACTGATTTTCTAACAACCCAAAAAGTAAAAAAAAAGTAAGTTCTCGCTCAGTTCTCAGTTCAGGAGTGTGTTCTATATTTTGTTGACAAATAATCTAACAACTAACTGCCGACTAATGCTCAGACTAGTGTGTACCCAGGCTATTACGATTCAGAAAGGCATGAAAGTACTCTAGTGATGCTGCTGATTGAGCTCCAGTGCAGCCACTGTGCTCTTACCTGCAACCAAACAACTTGTGGCCACTCTTATAAACAACTTTTCATGTTGCAAAGAGAATGTCTATCCGGACCTGTGTCTATTTAATTTGTTTGTCTTATCTCTGTAACTAGTACCGCCTCTCAAAATATTTGACACTTTATTTCAAAAACCTTTAACTACCGAGAGTATCTCGTGAAGTGAAAGTCTTGCGTGGCTGCGAAAGAGAGACGATTGCCTTTGTTTACATGTGGGTTGAAGAACAGATCCATAGAATTACGAATCTATGTCCCTAATGTCTGTCTGTTGTAGGATCATAGAACCCATATTTTGGGTGAGTTCAGAGGTATCCAGCCAAGAGCTGGTTGTTGCTATGCGTGTTGGAGATAGCAATACACTGGACTAGAACACCAATAGTGTTTGACAGGTTGATGGCTCAATGATGTACTTTATTTTGACTATATTGGAATGGAAATGAAGTGCGATGCTTCTTGACAGAGCGTAGGGGAATCGTGCGAGAGATCCACACTGTCGTATTAGGCAAGATCCTAATGGAGATGGTTTGCCATTGCCTTCCTCCGACCATAATGGGAATGAATGATGATGATAAAGACAACACAACAACTCCCAGTCATCTCGGTGCAGGTGAAAATCCCTGAGCCCACTGGAAATCAAATCAGAACCCCATGCTCGGGAAATGAGAACGCTATCGCAAGACCATGAGCGGCAGACTCTGACTATATTAGCAAACTAAAAGTAACTCATCGTTTCACACTTAACTGTTCCACAAGTATGCTCGAAGAAACGATGTGTAAATGTCTTATAATGTGATAAAAGAAAGTTTCACACAACAGTAATGGAAGTGGCAACAATTAATGTAGTTGGCGTGATGGAGAACCAAAAGCCGCCAATTGAATGGATGGACACACCCAAAGCAAATGCCTGTGAACACTTGCGAAGAGGCACTTTGATCACAGACCCAACACGAGGCAATTTGACATCTGGTCATCTGCTAAGCATCTGCTAAGCACAATACTTTCTGCACGTAGTTCATTGCCTGTAGCCTGCTGGTTCAATATACCCATCTGCAGCAACTGTGGAAATGCACTGGCTGCGACATTCACATCTGCTGTCTGGAAATATTACCATGAGCATAGTGCCAGTAGTCTCACAACATCATTCATTGTCATGCCTCATCTGGTAAATACTCAGCAATAGTACTGAATAAAAACAAGTTTCCAATACTGTGTTTATCTCAAAGTAATTACTGATACCCTGAAACGAGATCCTGAGATAATTATTATGGGCATGCACTGCTCGTCACAAACACGTCTGCTGTCTAGGAATGATGCCATGAGCACAGTGCCAACAGTCTCACATCATCATTCACAACCATGCACCCCATGGTAAATACGCTGCAGCAGTACTGTATAAAATAGAGTTGCCAATATTGTGTTTGTGTCAAATTAATTATTAATAACCCTTAAGTATGGTGCTGAGATAATTATTAATTCCTTGGGCAGATTATTAGTTTCTCTTTCAATACTAGAGTATGATTCGAGATGGTAACAGTGATGCCCATAAAAAAGGCCCAGTTTCTGAGGTGTATCACAATAGTTTAATTTAGACGATTTACTACAAACCATACATCAAGCTGGAGGTAAAGTAACGTATTTTTCCTTACAAATGCTCAATATGTGCACTTTTAGTTATAAGGCAAACATCCTACCTGGAATCCAATTATTTACATAATTCAGTTAATAAGTCTGGACTAATGAAAGCAGTAGCATCTTCAATTCTTTGTCTCAATCCTGGCAAATCGTTAGTTAGTGGTGTAACATAGACACATTGTTTTATAATGCTCCAAAGGAGAAAATCGCTTGGTATCGGGTCAGGTATACTTGGAGGCTAGCAATAAAGAAGTGAATTGTCTTATCATTATGACCAATCCAATCATCATGGATTTTGACGTTCAACAATTCCCATGCAAAGAGGTAGCAATGGGGAGGGACACCAACTTTTAGCCAAATAAAGCTTTCAGGTTCACCCTCTAATTGAGGAAAAGGCCGTTCTTGGAATGTTGCCAGAGGTGGCACGCCTGTTTGTACATTCAGCGAAAAAATAGCCCTTTACTTGATGCTGGGACCCAGTACAGAAAACATTTAATTTTGGAGAATCTCTTTGATATCTAAGAGTTTCATGAGGATATTCTGACTACAGACAAAAACATTATAGGTATTTATTTTCCCACTTAAACGAAAAGTTGCATCATCACTGAACATCACACAATCATCAAAGTGATCTTCCCTCTGTAATGCTTCATTTGCAAAGTTATAATGCAACCTTAGTCATTTCACTTTAAATGGTGTACTAATTGCAACAGCTATGGACATAGGTGAGATTTTTTAAAAACTTTCCACACCCTACTTTTTTGCAACTGAAATTCAAGACTTCCTTTCTGAGTAGACTACTTAGGGCTACAAAGGTGAGATGCTCTGACACTTTCAACATGCTCTCCAGGCACGTTTGGCCATTTCATATTTTTCTGTTTATGCATACTTCAGGTCATTTCGAACTGACTATACCATCTGCTGATGTCTTCATCACATGAGAAGTAAGTAGGCATGTTCAGCGCTCTAGGGGCTTATTTAATGAGTGAACCCACCCCACCCACAAAAATAAATAGAAAAATTAAATCAAGAAAAATAGATATAAAAATTTAGTCATGCAATGAACTCCAGATCGTGAAATTCGTTATCATTATTTGTACTTCTCTTCATTCTTTTATACATTAGATTAATATCACCATCTCCAAAATTTGAAATTCTCAGTTAGTTATTGTTTTAGAAAATCTGTTGGCATAAATAATTTTAAATTTACTATCAAGCTGCATACAAATTTTCTCTCCCAGACTATAATGTAATACAATTCATTTCCGTCTAGCACACTCATCTTTTGAAGCAAATTGGAATTGCTTGCATTATTAAGCTTATTCAGTAGAGTATTCATTGATATAGAATAAAAACATTTTTAATATTTCAAAATTTCTCACAAAATTCTATACTGAGCATCAGATGTTAAGTTTTTCGTACCATAAATGACTATGTATGCAATTATCAAAATATCCACTTGTGTGCTGCCGGTCTAGTGTCCAACGGGCACAATATTTCGGCGATCATACATGTCGCCATCATCAGGTGAACTGACGGACTGAGCTCCTGTGAACGTGCCGGCACGGAGATCCGTACGCTATGCCTGCTCAGAGGGAACTGGGTTCGGTCGCGGCGGCGGCCGATTTAAATACCCTCCGCCCGCGGCGCGCTCCCTCCGCCGTCCGCGCCCCGCGCCACGGTCGCGCGGTGGAACAGATTGCGACGGCGTCTGAGATGACGTCGGAGTGATGGCTCTGTCCGCCGTGGTCGTCACAACTATACGTTTGCTCGATTTACTCTTGATTAACCCAATCGCTGGTTCCCAAGCCTTGCTAAGATTATAGCCACAGTCACGGTTTATGAGGTCGTCATTGGTGCGAATTTCGATGGCCTCTCTAACAACGCTGTCCCAGTATCTCGACGTCTGTACCAGAATCCTCGTGCGGTCATACTCCATGGCGTGATTTTCCGACAAACAATGTTCAGCGACCGCCGACTTGCTCGGATACATCAGTCGAGTGTGCCTCTGGTGTTCACGGCATCGATCCTCGACGGTACGCATCGTCTGACCAATATACGACTTTCCACATTGACACGGAATCTGGTACACGCCGGCCTTCCTCAAACCGAGGTCATCTTTGGCACTCCCCACCAGTGCACGAGTTTTATTTGGAGGACAAAACACAGTTCCGACCTGGTGTTTCTTCAGAATGCGGGCGATTTTCCCCGAGAGTGCGCCTGTGTATGGAATAAATGCAGTGCCTACCTCCTCCCTCGTGACTTCATCCATCTCAACAGGTTGTGCTGCAGTGGTTGGGCGGAGAGCACGTTGAATCTGCCACTCTGAGTACCCATTTTTTCGAAATACAGTTCTCACGTGTTCCAATTCCTGGGGTAGACTCTCTGTGTCAGAGATAGTGCGCGCCCTATGTACTAGAGTTTTAAGTACCCCGTTCCTCTGTGAAGGATGGTGGCAGCTGTCTGCGTGCAAATACAGATCAGTGTGCGTTGTCTTCCGATACACCCCATGACCTAGGGTGCCGTCAGCCCTTCTCTTGACCAAGACGTCAAGGAAAGGTAATTTACCCTCCGTTTCAGTCTCCATAGTGAATTTGATGTTGGGGTGTATGGAGTTTAGATGTGTAAGGAAGTCAAGGAGTTTATCCATACCATGTGGCCAGATGACGAACGTGTCGTCCACGTAACGGAAAAAGCAAGTAGGTTTCCATACGGATGACGACAGGGCTTCCTCCTCGAAGTTCTCCATGTACAAATTCGCTACCACTGGTGAGAGTGGGCTACCCATGGCGACTCCCTCCGTTTGTTCATAGTATTCTCCATTAAAAAGAAAATACGTGGAAGTCAAGACATGCCTAAAAAGTTCAGTGGTCTTCTCGTCAAACTTCTGACTAATCAATTCTAGTGACTCTCGAAGGGGAACCCTCGTAAACAAGGAAACGACGTCAAAACTCACCATGATATCTGACTCATCCAACCTGAAGCTATCAAGGCGTTTAACAAAATCCACGGAGTTACGGATGTGATGAGGGCATTTACCCACATAAGGACTTAATATTCCCGTCAGGTATTTGGCCAACAAATATGTGGGTGCCCTGATGTTGCTGACAATGGGGCGTAATGGTACCCCCTCTTTGTGAACCTTCGGGAGACCATATAGTCTAGGCGGTACCGGACCTTGGGGTAACAATTTCTTAGCGTCACCCTCCGGTAAATCTGCGTCCTTGAGAAGCGCTCTCGTCTTGTTCTCCATCTTCTTTGTAGGGTCAACGCTGATCTTCCGGTAGGAACCGTCATTTAGCAGGCTCTGCATTTTATCAGTGTAGTCCTTATGGGAGACAACAACTGTAGCATTGCCTTTGTCAGCTGGTAAGACAACAATTTCTGAGCGCTCCTTCAGATCACGAATGGCCGCCCTCTCTTTACTGCTGATATTTGACTTCATCGGCTTGGATTTCGTCAACGCACGACAAGTTTCACGACGTATTTCCTCGCCTGATTCTGGCGGAAGTCGGTCGCAGAAATTGTTAGTGCTGTTGAACAGGTTGCAGCTATAATCTTAGCAAGGCTTGGGAACCAGCGATTGGGTTAATCAAGAGTAAATCGAGCAAACGTATAGTTGTGACGACCACGGCGGACAGAGCCATCACTCCGACGTCATCTCAGACGCCGTCGCAATCTGTTCCACCGCGCGACCGTGGCGCGGGGCGCGGACGGCGGAGGGAGCGCGCCGCGGGCGGAGGGTATTTAAATCGGCCGCCGCCGCGACCGAACCCAGTTCCCTCTGAGCAGCCATAGCGTACGGATCTCCGTGCCGGCACGTTCACAGGAGCTCAGTCCGTCAGTTCACCTGATGATGGCGACATGTATGATCGCCGAAATATTGTGCCCGTTGGACACTATAGACCGGCAGCACACCCGTGGATATTTTGACTATAAAATACGCTGGGAGAAACTCAAGAATATTATCACTAAAAGTGGCAACTAATTTCATTGTAGTTTCTGTGTGACTAACACATTCATTTATCTAGACATATTTATGACATAGATAGGATAATTTTCAATTAAACTGAAAGGGTTTACATTGACATCACCAATTGAGTGATTCTCTTAAAACCTATGAAAGCATTGTGTACCTTCAGATAATTATTTGGTGGAAGTAGATTCCACATTTCTCGAGGAAAAACTTCGTTTCATCCAGTCTTTATATAGATATTCAATGATTTAATATGATCAAATAAAAAATAATCAATTAGCTGATTATTTTTTCGATTAGTTTAAAGCACAACAAAAAGAAAATAAGACATGTCTGAAGAATTACTATTTCGACTGTTTGTGACACAAAGAAAAGAACTGGAATTTTTATCTTTTTCAACCTTTCTTCTTCTAGCTCTAGTGAATATTCTGGTTACTATTGAAATACGAATTTCCATATTTTCTATTACAATTTTACCTTCTTTTCAACTACAGTACCGTTTTTAACAGCCCATTAAGAATATCATCTTCAACACTTGAACTCCAAGTAAAAATAACAGTTACCTCTTCCCAAATAACCTCTTTATAATCTCTGTAAGATCCACCAAACATATGTAGTGAAAAGATTACTTCATTTTTCTTACTTTTTATCATTCCATTATTTAGGATACATGCTTCCATGGTTACCTCATGAGCAATGGTTGACATCTATTGCATAAGGACAGATGGAGAGATGAATGGATGTTCCATTCCAGACAAAATATTGTTTCTTTCTTAATAGTGATGACCTCAATCAGTTTTGCCACATAGTTATCAATCATTTTTTATTGGGTTTTCCATCATATATTGGATAATCTGCACCATCAGCTCTAATAATACTAAAGTTCATGTACAACTGAGCATGATTAGGATGAACCCAACTATCTCCAATACTTATATTAATCACTGTGTTCTTTTTGAGGAGATTTAGATTATTTTTAGTCTTCTCATTCACTGGGAATGAGTAAAACTCTCGATTTTGTTCATGATTTAATAAGGGCAACATTTGTAAAGACATTTCTAAAAAACTCCTACATAAGCACCATTTAAGTCAAAGTTAAATAATTTCTATATCTTTAATAGTATAAAAAACTGGTATATATACAGGTTAACATGGTTTGTGAATTATTAGACCACCAAATTCAGCATTAGGCTCATATGAAGAAATAATATTACTATTAGTATGAAAATTGTCGGTATGCTTTACCAAATTCCATGAGCTATATTAAAATTTATACTAAACAATTCAATTGGACCAGTTTTAGGAACATCTTTAGCAGCAGTTTCATAAAGAATTATGAGAATGTAACTAAAGGATATACTGATTTTAAAGGTAGAAGAGTAGTAGATTTAAAAGATCCTACAACTAATTTGATGCAGTTATCAAATTATATTTACAAAAATCGTATGGTACAAAACCAGAACACACAAGTGTTTTAACATGTTTGAATAATTGTGTGACTTAAACTAATCTAGCTAATTACTTAACAAAAAAGGAAATTGTAAAAGCTTTTTTCAGATTATTTCTCAATAACAGATTTAACTCTGTTTTTAAACAAGTTAAGTAATCTTGAAGATAAAGTATATGGTAGACAAATTACTGAATTCATATTTATCATTGGGGATGAAAAAAATGCATAATTTCCAGTATTATTTCGCACATAAAATGAATTGTTGCTGTTGGTAAGAATATTAACAAAGATGTGAAATACAATGATTTTGATATCACTCTATGTGTATCTTACAAGATATATAAAGTAAATAATAGTAATCAATCGATAATGGTACACAAATATAAATTTTAACTGTAAAATGGAAAGACACAGTTGCAACTGTTCCAATTGATGAAAAATTAATTATATTTGGTGAGATTGTATAATTTTAAATCTCATTAAATTTTTGTTCTATGTAATGGTAATGGACAATCACATCTAGTGTTTAAAGGTTTTTGTACGGTATGTAAAAGTAAAAAGCAGAAAATCATTAAAAATTGTACGTAATGGATTAAGTATTTGTGAAAAAATTATTAATGAATTACATAAATCAATGAGAAAGAATTTTAGAAGCAGAAATGTTGTTTTAACTTAGATGATTTATAGCAAACTGATTTAACTGAAACAAATACTGGTAAATTAAAAAGAAACACAAACAAATAAAGGATATGAAATTTATTAACTATAATAGATCTTTTTTTCAAAATTTACTTTGGCTATTTCAGTTAAAAATAAAACAGGTAAGAACATAGTTGATGATTTTGAAAAAAAGATGTTTATCGCTAGAAAGCCATAAAATTTACAAACAGATGATGGTACGGAACTTGATAATAAAAATTTTACAGAAGTGATGAAAAATATAATATTAATCATTATTCAACTTCCATTGAATTAAAAGCACATGTTGTTAAAAAAATTTAATAGAACACCTACAGAAATGATGTTGAAAATATTTGCAGATCAAAGAAATTATAAACGACGTAATGTAGTTTCGAAATTAGTTAATGAATTTAATAACACAAAAAATTCAACAATAAAAATAAAACCAATAGAAGTTAATGAAAAAAATATAAACCATGCACTGTTATGCCTACTGAAAAAGCTAAATTTAAAAAAGGAGATACAGTTAGAATCAGTAATCTGAAAGGACTTTTTCAAAAACGATATACAGCCAAATGCTCAACAGAAATTTTTTAAATTGATTCTGTTATCCAATCACATACAGATTCACAGATATCAGAGGAAATTTTTATGAAGAAGAACTACAGTAAACAAAATATCGTGATGGATATCTTGTTGAAAAAGTATAGAGAAAGAAAGTAGATAAAGTATATGTTAAATGATTTGGATTGGGTGATTCATGTAGATGTTGGGTAAATAAAGAACAAATTATCTTATGAAAATTTTTCTATAGAAATGGCTACACTAAGAATGACAAAACTTGCACATTCATCCTTTCTAACCATGTGTTATCTTAATGAAGATACATCTACATTTATAAATCAGTTAACTGAACAAAATGTGATTTATTTAAATTATCTGAAAGGTAATTTGCATCGTATATGAATACTTTACAAAACAGATTACCAATTAAAAATTCAGTACTGACATTCCTTATAATATTAAAGGAGAAAAAAGTTGAAATTTTTTGCAAATGGGTCGAATAGAAGGGGTTTATCTCTGAAACAGCGCATCATCAAAGTGAAAGTCCTGTAATCTCAAGAGCCTTTCCTCTTCCTGAAATGTTGATTTTATTAATTCTGTTTTTTGAATGCCCTTACTACAAAAATGAAATGAAATGATCATATGGCATTGTTGGCTGGGAGGCCCCATTCGGGCGGGTTGACTTGCGAGTCAATGATGATGAAAATGATGATGAAGGACACACAGTCCCCTGCCAAGAATCGAACCTGGGCCCCCTGGGTGGTACGTGGTAACACTACCACTACACTACAGAGGTGTACGCACTTACTACAATTAATATAAGAATATCCACTGATTTTTTGTTTGTTTGCAATTGCTTTTGGTTCAACAACTGTCTTTTTTTCTAAATCTTTTGGAAATGGTTTTTCTAATACCAGTTTATGGTTGTTAATGAAATTTATGAGTTTCTCTTCATGATAATTACTGTATTTTTTTCTCTATAATGTTTTTGTAACAAGCTGGAGTTGTTTTACATTTAATGCTTCTATTTCTGAGACTTATAGATAAATGAGTTTCTTCAAATTAATATGATTGTGTTGTAGTTTATCAATACATTGTATTAAACCTCATGTATGTTTATAAGAATAATATCTTATTTTTAGAACTTCCACTATCTCACACAGCTCTAAATATTTTTTTAAAAAAGTTCTTTAGACTGTACTTCATATTTTTATATGTTTTTGAGAAGTTATTATAACTATCTATTATTTCGCTTATATTATCATTCACTTAAACTAAGAAATTTTTAGTAAGAAATTTGAATTTTTGTAACTTTAACGAATAACAATCCTTTTATTTACAGACAAAAATCTAATGAATGAACCATTTTTATTAAAAGTTGAATTTCGGTGGTGGGACCAAATAGGAGCCCTCCTATTGTTTATTAAAAAGTTGAATTTTTGTGAGACAGACAAGTAGATGGGTTTAAAATTACAGCTCAATTTGATCAAGATTTATTACATCATTCATCATTTCTTCTAGTGTATTATCATCCAAAATATTAAAATAATTGTGTCAATAAACAATCCTATAACTTTCTATTATTCTTTGGTACAAATTTATTGAGTTAGATTCATATTCAAGTCTTAATAATTCTTCACCATTTGGATGTCTATCTATAAGACCACACAATTTTCTTTGTAAATTTCTTCTTTGTATTCTAATGACATAGCAATCATATTATTCTTTCCACGAATAATGGAACATTTTTTAAAATGAAAATGACCTTTCCTTACAAATCTAATGATAATTATTTGTAATAAATGGTGAGTCTATATAGTCTGAAAGTAAGGGAATTGAAAGCTACAGCAAAAAAATTAGGACTTAAAGGTTACTCAGAACTGAGAAAACAACTTACTGAACTTATTAACAATCCAACTATATTTCTAAATATTATTATAAAAATAATTTACAATGAAAATTGAGTGAAAAACATTCGAAAATATTATTATCAGTGAGTAATGAAGAAGAACCAATTGATTCATTCTCAAGAAATATAATGTTTGTCAAGAAATTAAAGATTTAAGTTGCTTTTACATTAATCGTTCACATAAGATGGTATATAATGATAAATGTAAGTAATGAAATTTAGAATATATAGACAATAAGAAAGGAGTATCATTCATACTATTTTTTCAGGTTTCAGTTATGTCATTGTAGATTACAATTTTGTCATGAAATGTGTATTGTACTGAAAACTCATAAATCAATTACACAGTAGAATGGCTGCTGAGAGTAAAAAAAATTAAGAGTGTAAATATTTTATCTATACAACTATCTAGGCCACAGCAACGTGAAAGCAAACTCATTTATTATGGAGTAATTTTAACTTATCTAATCAAAAACTGACCTGATAAACGGATGTCAATAACTGTAAGAAATATGAAGTGCAGAAGTCAAGTGATAACTTTCACTCACAGAAATGTACAAAGGATAAACATACACATATGTGTAAAGAATGTTTTAGGTACTATCAAAGAAACAGATATATTAAAGTGCTTATGTCTGTGGAAAAAATATTACATATGATTATTATAAGAAACATATAAAACAAATCTCAAGTGAGGAGCATTTTGAAATATTGTTATCTATAAAAATGATGATTATGACAATTCAACAAAAATGTATTCTTTGTTAAGAAATTAAAGCATTGATTTGTTTTCACTTAAATCCTACATCTAGGGATAAGCTCACAAATAAATTTAAGATTTGCCAGATAGAAGATAAGCTAAAAAGGAAAATTGTGTATAAATCTGGAAAAGAAATCATTGCATGTGACATACACAGTTAGTCAAATATGTAAAATTAATTAAAGATAATATTTAATGGTTAAACAAGATTTCTTATTTTTCATTCCTCATTTTTTTTAAAACCTAACACTTTTTATCTCACATAAATAGAACAGTTTACAGTCTCGATAATTTGAAAGTAAGAAAACTCAAAGCTAGAGCTAAAAAGCTTCGTATTAGAGGATACAATAAATTAAGCAAATCAGAATTATTTAATTTGATTGCTCTACAGGAGTTTCAGCTTTATCCAGAATCATTCTGAAAGACTTGATCAAGACCAAAACGTGTACCTAATATAAATTACTCTTATAAATTTTATGATGATGTTGTTGAAAACACTTGCAAAATGTCTACAGATCCTTGGGATCTGTTGATGAGACAGCAAGAATAACAGGATGCAGGTGGTTCGTAATAATGATCACGTAGTCCACAACTGTCACGGTTCCTTTGGTTAGTACCAAAGCTCGAAGGGGAGTGCAGGTGAATAGCTCTCAGGGCATGATACTGTCCCCACCGACACGCGTGTGATACACGGTGCACTTTTCCAGCAGCCATTCGCCTAGATGACGGCGAAGTCAAACACGCCCATCGACTTGTAGCAGGAAGAAACTTGATTAGTTCGACAAAGTGTCTCTATTCCATTACAATAAAAATTTCGTGTGCTTGAATGATCTGATGTAAGTCTTCCAACTGGACGCCACTTCGGTGACTTGCATGTCTTTATTCTACCCCATAACATTTCCATTGATCCAGGATCCAGTCTCCATGACGCCGTGCGCGCTGCAATCTAACTGACGATGTCGTTGGGTCAACATGGGAAGTCACTTACTGTGGAGCTCCATGGTCAGCAATGTGGGCT
Organism: Schistocerca cancellata; assembly: GCF_023864275.1. Taxonomy (NCBI): domain Eukaryota; kingdom Metazoa; phylum Arthropoda; class Insecta; order Orthoptera; family Acrididae; genus Schistocerca; species Schistocerca cancellata. Next base: position 385,458,403 of record NC_064626.1, on the reverse strand, counting down.
GAAAGGTGTACTCCGAAATAGGTGTGTGTGTGTCCACCAGAACTGTTCTGTGTCGTCAGATCTGTCACTGATAGCCGTCTGTCCTGCTTCACAGAGCAGCCATGCCTTCGATCTCCACGTTCTTTGATGAGGCGCGGATATCAACACTTGGTTTCCCCGTCTTTCGATCGTTTCGCATATATGCCCACGACAGTAGTATGTGAATAGCCGACCACCATCTCCGTTTCCTAGATTTTTCGTTCCCGGGAACTGGGCCATAACAATGCGCCGTTTTTTCAAAGACAGTGGGTTTTTCCATTTGCAGCCGTATCATCATTACTCCCTGTTCGGCTCTGCTCCACTTTGCAATGTCATGTGCCTGCATCTCTGCCAGTTGGCAATCAGTCTAGCGTTGGGCGCTGCTCATAAAGTTTTGGTTCACCTGTGTTTCGTAAAGGCATTTTTCGTAATTCTTTTCAATCATCCTGACTGTCGGTGTTTCTGGTAATGCCAACTGTCAACGTAGCACGACTCAAATGCGGGTGTATAAGTACAGGGATGTAGGCTAGTGACTAGTGTGGCATTCGTGTCTTTCCGACGTGTGCGCGGTATGTGTGGAAACGTGATCTATGGCCACGTTATTGACAGATGCGTCCAAACAGGACCAACGTGCTGCTATTCTTTTCTTGGCTGCCAAAGGGCAAACACCGGTAGACATCCATCAGAGAATAAAGAATGATTGTGGGGCAGCATATCTGTCGAAAACCATCATTGTGGAATGGTGTGCCAAGTTCTGTGCTGGGCGATCTGTAAGGTCAGCGTCATCCATGGTTATTTGCCTGAAGAACCTCATGCGTTTCAAGACTGAAGGCAACATGCTGCTTGAACGCATTGTTGCAGGTGATGAAAGGTGGTGCGAAAGGGGTGCCGCTGCTTCACGATAACACAGATCCCCATATCACAAATCTAATTCAGAACTTACTCCAACTCAAGTGGGAGGCACTGGGGCAACTGCCCTACAGTGCTGTGATTATCACGCCTTCGGTCCCTGGAAAAAGGCCCTGAAGGGCCGACGATTGCTGTCGGCTGGTGGTGTGCAGCACGCAGTTACGGACTTCTTCACGCAGCAGGATGAGGTTTATTACTAAATGGCTATCTTCAACCTGGAGCGTCGGTGGGATGGGATGTTTGCCTCGGTGCTCAGGGCAATTTTGCCTGATTGGCATACCTATTCTGCACTGTATGGCCTTCGAACGGAACCTTTTTCATCGCCACTAATATTTTTTATTTATTGTCATGTTTCGGCTTCTGCGTCATAAGATTCGAAACTCAGATCTGGTGAAATAATTAAGATACAACGAACAGCTGTCACTACAGTCATACAAATGAGAAAGAGAGAGGGAACATTATGTTAATTATGTGGCAAAATAAATTCTAACAACTAAAATCGAATGTATTACAAAAATCTGAAATTAAATCTAAATCTAAATGAAAACTATTGATTCTGGACATGGGCCTGTAATGAGAGGAGGAGAAGGAGGAGATTAGTGTTTAACGTCCCATCGACAACGAGGTCATTAGAGACGGAGCACCAGCTCAGATTACGGAAGGATGGGGATGGAAATCGGCCGTGCTCTTTCAGAGGAACTATCCCGGTATTTGACTCTGAGCACTATGGGACTTAACTTCTGAGTTCATCAGTCCCCTAGAACTTAGAACTACTTAAACCTAACTAACCTAAGGACATCACACACATCCATGCCCGGGGCAGGATTCGAACCTGCGACCGTAGCAGTCTCGCAGTTCCAGACTGAAGCGCCTAGAACCGCTCGGCCACACCGGACGGCATCCCGGTATTTGCCTGAAGTGATTTGCCAGCTATGGGTTCGTCGTCGAGAGCAGCTCCATTTCAGCACAGGTCTTGTTGTTATTGACAATGAATTGTATTTCATTAGTTCTCAGTTTTGGGCTCAAATAACAGCAGCAGTGGGGACGTGTCACTAACGTAATAAATAAAAAATATACGAGTATATGTTAGGCCATCTACATCGGATTATTCGCAAAAACTAGTACTGATTGCAGACGTATTCAAGTAATTTGCATCCTTTATTAATATTTCCTACTGTACCACGCGAACATGGCATAACCGAACACACAGTTTGCCTTTGGAATGAGGAGATGTTCGTCAGTCTTTTGCTGTGCGGATTTCTTATGCAGAAGGACTTCGTAATCTTAATATAAATACAGCGTCATCTCAAATAGTAACTTAACTGTTTCATCGCGCATTTACTCTTAGCTGCCGCCTACCCCGAGCACGTAATTTTCAAGTTATATACGACTGTAGAAGTCTATCGTTACCATTGAGAAGAAAATTAAGACGCAAGATGCAGTATTATCCTGTTAAATTGGTTCCTTTTTAATCGCTACACAGATGTATCTACTTTTTTAAGTACTTTATTACGAAAAAGGATAAATAAGTTATTGCATTAGTTGAACTTTAACGTGTGGTATATTTCGGAACAAAACTTCAAACATTAAGGTGCATTACATTTTATACAAATTCATCTGCTGTCAGAAACTATGTCATATATTGCATATGCAATACACTTTCTGTAGGCGATCTTCTTCTTTGGTGTTCCTGGGGTTAGCGAGACAAATTTGTGCTCGGTTGGGCGTGAGGCGTTACCATTGGCAGCCGAGTTCCCTGCACGGTGACCCTCTGTGTTGGATCTCTAGCATCTGCTTAATGAATTTCTGCTAAAAACCAGATATAGAAATATTTCTTTCCGTTTGATTTTTGTATGACACATGCACGGTCAGCAGGATAGGTCCACAAGATGAAAAATTACTTTTTTTATACCATTTTGCGTTTACATCCTACTGATTTTAGTATCATTTTGATCTGGTCGACAGCCCCATAGTTTTCAGTGTTGCTTACGGTGCAAGCAAGTGTTCTTATTGCTTCGTTTGTGCTTCCGTCAATTTGGTCAGTCGTTATAATTTCGGTTTTATGAAGAGTTGAAAGCAATCTCAGCTCCCACTTGTCCTACCACTTGAGAGCAGCAACTTTTTATGGTTTTCCTTACAGTTCCAGAAGCAACAGTCACTGTCTCATGCAAATAAGAAAATAATAGCGGGCTAGTGCACCAAGTGTCAACATTTAGCGTATGGCCTCTACAAAGGTAATGTTCCAGTAAAACTATAACAATGCTTCGAGGTATACCAACATTTACACCAAAATGAGTTTCCTTTTTTTACGTCCGTTGCTGCACCTACAGAAATAACTAAGTCAGGAATATATCCAGTTTCACACTCACACAACAGAAAAACAAAAAAACTTTACGACAAATTTATGGCGTTCGGGTAGAACGTACTGTCTGAAGGAAGACACGGCCTTTGTAAAGAAATAAACTTTCGTCAGTGCACAAATATTTAAAAGGACGGAAAGCATATGGAATTGCTTTCCTTAGATGATCCACAATTTCCCTAATTTGTTATCAACAAATCGTAACATCTTAGTAACAGAAGGTACCTATCTCTTGGCATGATTTCCGCAAACATTGGAGTAGACATTAACGGATAGTTGGTCTAAAACTGTTTATTTCATTTTTTTCTCGCTTGAACCATCAGAAGATATACGTCAAAAAACAGTAAATTCAATTACTGTTTTTCCAACGTCGCGGTCTTGGTTTTTTACTGGCGTCGTTGCAAAGATGTTGGCACTGTAAATTAAATTACTCAGCTATACAGTTAACAATTTCCTGGCAAAGAAACACTTGGAAAAAGCCATATACAGCAGATGAATCATGTAAATCGACAATTCTGTAACCGAAGTGATTGTTACCGAAATTATACACTTTGGGATACGTATCAGAATCTTTCTATCTAGAAACTTCTGTTTTGTGTCTTTTAGCAGGTCGTCAGGTATGTGCTCGGCTCTTCTTCGCATCGGAGCAAGAAGCTTTGGTAACTTGAAAATCTGGAGCTGCATTTACTCATTCAGCGTTTGCTGTTTCTCTAATTTTTGAATATTTGTGGTGTCAGACTCATTAGCGTCGTTATCTGTCCAACAACATACAGTTCGACTGAGCATGATGAAGTCGTCGTCGCCACTTTGATCTGGAAGGCTCAGTAGTTCATCTTCTGTAAACGGTCGGTAACGTCGTGTCATTCTATTCGATAACACGGAAAGCACAGCACACAAACAAGGTAATGTTACGATGTCGATGATCTCTAAAGAGAATTCAGCATTCAGTAAGTCACGTAATTCCCGATATTCCAACAATTAGATCGTACACCTGTGCAACAATCATCTCCGATTCGCTAGCAGGATAGAAGATGTTGCATGAGTCTTTACGATTGCAGTGGGGAACCGCTGTAAACATTTTTCATAGCAATTCGTGTATACTCTCCTGGAGCATTGAAACAGTTAGTGTATATATGGGACTGGAGCAGTGAATGTGTTAACGTAGAAGTAGCTGTTGTTACATTTCATCCTGTAGAGGGACCGAGTATGAGTGATGATGAAGAGACAAGAGACAGTCGGCAGTTGGTAGCCCTGCTGCACTCAGGACAAGCAGAGCGGCGCTGGCGGCTGCGGAAACTGACGACAGAGGAGGCGCAGTAATTACTACAGAGTGCGGCCAATAGAGAGACACCTGGCGCTGCCTGTCCGGGGATCATACATACCCTCTCTGCCACACCTGCCCTCTCTCTCTCTCTGTCTATCTTTTTCTCCCCCCCCCCCCCCCCCACACACACACACACATTACTCATGGCACAACTGGGCAGACCTAGACGGAACAGTGGACACTATTTCAAGAATATTACAAGAAGAATACACAATACAGAAGCTGTGTAGAGGCGTACTCAAGAGTAAACGTAACCCTGGCACTAAATGACAGCGCAGTGATGTAGAAAATGAAACATTACAACTAAAAGAGAAATACAAGATGAAGCAGCCCCACGCTAACACAAGGTAACACAGAACGCAAAGGCAGCTACAAAACTAGACAAATACGTAGAACCGTATGAGAGATAGGACATACAAACTCAGCTACGTAGAAACTTACGAATAAGGAAAACGCTTGTTAGAAATGCATAAATCGATGACCAAATTCCAAAACCTAACTTCCTGATGAATCCCATAAATAACTAACGGCAAGAACTATTACAATAATTATTTTTTTAAATGTGTTTCGTAGCAGTCTCTAAACAGCGGCCGGCTGTTGTTGCCTAAAGGTAAATTTAAAATTATAGATAATTAAGAGCATTTGGCACAGCTTGTTTATAACTGCAGAATGTGATTGGCTGTTGCTGCCCAAGAGTCACTTAAAATTTGTAATTCATTTAGGATATTAACAATACAAAACACAACTCTGTACCTGTAGGAGCAAATAATTACCCTTAATATAGAACCCAGTTCCACAACAAATGTGTATTGTCATATCGAAAGGTGAAGGTCCAGTGCAGCTCTGAGAGTTTCCTTTCCGACAGTTGACAGTCACGAGCAACCATCTTACGTATACTTTCCTTATCTTCTACATTACTAAGTTTTTTTCTCCATTTCATTAATTTGCAGTTTATATTTTGCTTAATTTTCTTTCTTTTCTTCCTCTTTGGTTGTAATACGGAACTGTTTACGTTATTACATGACGAAATTGTAAAATCTACGACCTGTTTCAAAGAACTAGGTAACAAGATTTTTAATTATGCAATAAACGAGTAAATGAATATTCACCAACTTCATTGTGTGTTCTGTCCAATAATAGGTACTAGGAAACATCTTCTGCAGCTTCTCGACACAAAAGACGTACTCTTTTTTTATATATATTTTTCTTGCCACTATCATAATTAATAATAATAAGTCGTACATAGTATTACAGATTTTAAGTCAGAATCAGAAAGAACGTCTGAGTTAGCAGCAAGGTTAGAAAAATAGAAGCTACACCTTCATAAATTGAAATGCATATATAAATGAAGACAGTGTATGAAGTTTGCAGAAAGTAAATCAGTTTTGGGAGCTTTAGCATCTAAAATCTCCAAGAGACCTAAGAACAATATTAAAATACTTATTGTGACTTTAACAAACAAGTTGGAAAGGAAATGAAATTTGAGAATATTGTAGGCGAATAACCAGCACTCTCAAGAACAAGCAGAAATGGTAACAGAGCCATTAATATGTGCAAAATGTTCCAGTTAAAACTGGTTTCACACATTTTGGCAAACTGCCAAGAAAGGCTAAAAATTTGACATTTGCAAATCCAAATCTAGGGGAATTTCAGCTTTATCACATTGCCATATCCACAGGAATATCAAGGAAATTATAAATGGAAAATTTGTTTCAAATCATTATCCCTCCCCAGTTAGGTAAAATCCAGTAGAGCCAATATTATCAATAGCAGAAAATGTTGACGATTTCCAATCAATAGAGCTAGAAATTCATGAAGCTATCAAAACTCAAAAGGAAGTGGTGAAGATTCCATCGCAGCATAATTACTGAAACGGCCAGAACCGAAATTTCTCAGTGATCTACAATTGTCTTTCAAGAATATCTGGAAAACAAACAAGGTATCAGAAGACTGGACACTATCGATAATCAACTAGCTATATAAGAAGTGAAACTGTACGGTTATTTTCTTCACTACAAATTGTTGTTCCTGGACGACTCCATATGTGAGTTACTTGTTCATTTTGAGAAATTACTGAAACAATAATAATTTTCTTCACTTAAAACTTCCGGGCTGATAGGCCGTGGTCGAAGTATAAAACACTCTCCTGACGTTTCGTCTCCGACTGCGGGAGACGTCCTCGGAGGTAAAGCGGCGAACTGCGAAGACGAAGGTGTTAAACCGGATAAAATTTGGATGTCAGCGTTGCACTGCAAGCGTGACGATCGATTACTTTCAATCGAGAATGTTGGCATTACCAGAGACGCCACGTGATCGACTGTGGCGCCCTCTGTACTGCCTATATAATCAGCGCTTCGTCGAGTTCTCTTCGCAGTTCGCCGCTTTACCTCCGAGGATGTCTCCCGCAGTCGGAGACGAAACGTCAGGAGAGTGTTTTATACTTAGACCACGGCCTATCAGCCCGGAAGTTTTAAGTGAAGACAATACCGGCCGTGAAAGCTTACATTGTATGATCAATAATAATTTTAATGAAGAATGATGGGTAATGTTGTTCTTGGGTTTGAGAATACTTTGTGTGTATATGTGGTTGTGGGTGGGCTGGTAGGTGTGTGTGTGTGTGTGTGTGTGTGTGTGTGTTTATTTATTGAGCTCCACGAGGCAGCTAACTCACCAAAAGACAAAGTGCAAAGGACTCACTAGTAAAACCGCAATAACAAAGGTAAATCCACTTCGAAAATCACTTCTACCATAACTAGAAATATTTACCCCTAATATCCAAAATGATGAAATAAGGGTTGTTAATAATGAACATTACAAATTACGTTCATTCAGATACCTCCATCCGCAGAATATTAGAAAAGACGTCTGTTGTTACCTAGTCTCAAGGCAAAACGACTATACCGGACGTGCGTTAAACGCTTTCGCTTTCCCACGTAGTGGGAGTAGCCACCATAGATGACCACTGCACTCTTTATCTGTGAGTACCGGCTCAGACATGTGCGCTGGTGACCATGTTAAACCTCTCTGGCTCTCCGCCTAAAATATCATTAATGGCAAAACTGCTACAGCAGACAACAGATACCGGCCACGCTTATGAAACTCACAATCACTCATCTCAGTTACCCATAGTGGATTAAATGTTAGGAAAGTGATACAGGAAGAGCACAGGTGCACAAACATCAATGTTAATATCGAGACTAAATGAACCAGCTTCCTTCCGAGAGAACTGCTACCTTCGCAAACAGGTAGCGAGTAGCAATGCAAAACGTATACAATGTGCTTCAGCTGCCCCAGCCAAAAGGTTTTATGCCACTCGCAATGCCTTCAAATCCCATGATAGATTTTTCTTATTCTCTTGCTCGCTACGACAAACCGTTAGTTCTACGTAAAAAATGAACAGGACCTTTTTTGTAGGAAATTTAATGCAGTTAAATTTGGTACTGGGATATATTTTTGCTGAAGGCCAAGGTTCTCGCGTTATTCTGGAGGTCACTTTTGTACATTTTGCTTAAATAATTCCAAAATGCAGCACCAAGCGGAAACGAATCCCAGTACAAAATTTAACTACATTTCATTGCCCACAAAAGTATCCATTTCCTTTTTCTGTAGTGCTAATATTTTACATGTAGCGAGCGAAAGAGTATAAAAATCTTTCATGTCGCTTTGAAGGCATTGTGGGTTGCATAAAACCCATAGATAGGACCAGCTGAATCACCCAGTATAAGATGGATCTGAAGGATCAGTCTCAGTGACCTAACGGAAGATGAGGTGCTTTCCTCTGTAACTTACAAAATAATAAGTAAATGAATATTTGTTTAGACAGATATATGTAAGATACGTTACTGTTTCTGCAGAATTATGAGTGTAGTTTACTTAGTTATTTTCCAGAGAGCTGCAGCAACAAGTTATAACTTTTTAAGCTTTTTTCTTTTGTGTAGCTGTTGTATTTATATCAACAATGTAAAAATCAATTCAGATCAAATTTCTGTCAAATTTAGACACAGAGCTAAAAACAGAATATTTTAGGCCTGCATGCAGCGTATTCTACACAACAGGCTGTTCTGATGGCGAAATGTTCTTTTCTGTGAATTTTCAAACGTGTGCCCATTTTCGTTAGTGTGTAACTCACTGCTCCCTCTAAAAGAGCCGGCCGTTGCGGCCGAGCGGTTCTAGGCACTTCAGTCTGGAACCGCGCGACCGCTATGGTCGCAGTTTCGAATCCTGCCTCGGGTATGGATGTGTGTGCTGTCCTTAGGTTATTAGGTTAGTTGGGTTTAAGTAGTTCTAAGTTCTAGGGGACTGATGACCTCAGATGTTAAGTCCCATAGTGCTCAGAGCCATTTGAACCTCTAAAAAACCTGCAGACCAGATGTAAGGTTGCTAGTGACACGGAGCGACATGCTTCCTCGACGAATTGTTCGAAGTTACGTTCGGTTAGACTGTAGAATACAGTCTCACGCTGCCGTATACAAGGCAGGTGGAAAGGACAAAATGGGGAATAAAAATGAAATACCCGTCCAGCGAGTACGTTGACATGCTGCGAATACCGACACGATACTAATGAAGCAGCGGTGGAGACATCTTTTTCGAAGAACCCCATCACCCATTATGTTTTAACATGCTGAAAAATATCTTCGAAAAATATTTGGAGAAAGTGCAGCAGTAACAGACGAATACTAGCATGAAGGGAAGATGAGGAAGTGTTTGTTTCAGGTGCAACACATCGTGATCCTCATGTCAGCTTACCAGAAGCTGCTGCAGTTTTCGTTTAGAGAAGCTCTCTGCAAATGGGCTGTGAATAATTTCATTCTGGGTGTCTTACGCAGTTACATTCTCTGATGAATTCACGTTCATAAATTATGGTACAGTGATCCGTCACAACGCGCGTTACCGGGCCACAGGAAGTCCTATATGGATACAGTATATCGGTCGTCATAAGAGGTGAGACATTAGTGTGTGATTTGAAATCCATGTAGATAAAATCGCCGATCCACACTACTCTGAATGGTGAGTTGTACCGTTCAATTTAGGTGTTGTCCTTGAAAACGTTAGTCGAGGCATTAGAGATACTGACGAATCGATTCCACAGACCGAACGTGAGGAGAGGGGCTACTGTAATTGGTTAATACAAACCATAAAAAATGCACGGAAGTATTTTTTTTAACACAAACCTACGTTTTTTTTAAATGGAACCCCGTTAGTTTTGTTAGCCCATCTGAACATATAAACAAATACGTAATCAGTGCCGTTTGTTGCATTGTAAAATCTTAATTACATCCGGAGATATTGTAACCTAAAGTTGACGCTTGAGTACCACTCATCCAGAACATTCTGCGCGTTATGTTATGCAAGAACTGAACAACAGATTTCCTGGAAGAAGATTAGGACACCCCTCTTCTTCAAGAACTGCCCGCATGGTTCTCCGATTTAACACCAGTAGATTTTTCAGTGAACACACAGTGCGTAGTGGGGCGATCACTCTGTTGTAGAAATAATTCAAAAGCCAAGATCGTTTAAATACTGTTTACTGCATAACCGGTTTCAACACACTAAAGGTGCCATCATCGGATCTGTGAAGATATAACATGACAGGTTTGAGGGAGGACTTACACGAGTTACGCTATATACATTACCATTAGTGCAGTACCACATACCTGAATGTAGATTAACATTTATAAACCATTTGGATATTACAGTACATGAGGCAGACCAGCTGACGTAAAATCATTGTCACAAAAAATAAAAAAACAACTGTTCTCATGGTCATTCTTTTCCACAAGATATGTAAAACCGAAGGCACAAGATAAAACTATTTGGTATATGACCGCTGCTCGACTAACAACCGTCGGCATCACACTGCCCTACTCCTCGCAGGTTTACCTGCTGCGATTCTAGTGGTTCACAACCGGCCACTAGATAGCGCTGTCCCAGCAGTGCACACACAGTCCCACGGTATAACCACTCTTTACTACTTGAATACAACTTTACTATTACTGCTAATCAAATACCCATGCAAAGCACACTTCCGCATACACTTACTGTACATACTACACATGTTATGCATACTATATATACTATAGTGCATGTCAATTACAGAGTAAAATCATCTGAAGCAAATGCATACCAGTAGATTTCTTTGTTTCTTACGATATCCTAGAGAATCGTGTTTATATCACTGAACCCATAACTCCAGATTAATTGAAACAGCACATTGAGGAAGCTTGTTGCTCCATGACACCAACAGCTTCTCACCTCCCTGCAATTATTGTAGAATGCGCACAAAATTTTGCATTCAGGAAAATGGTTGGTTCAAATGGCTCTGAGCACTATGGGACTCAACTGCTGAGGTCATTAGTCCCCTAGAACTTAGAACTAGTTAAACCTAACTAACCTAAGGACATCACAAACATCCATGCCCGAGGCAGGATTCGAACCTGCGACCATAGCGGCCTTGCGGTTCCAGACTGCAGCGCCTTTAACCGCATGGCCACTTCGGCCGGCTCAGGAAAATGATCTTGCGTTTAAACATCTCACTCAAATGAACATTTCACCATCAGAACATCCATGACAACACAGGCAGTTGTGTGCAACGTGTTGCATGCAGCCATAAAACTTGAACGTTTCTGGTTCCGTAACTAATACTGACAAAAATTTGATTTAAAATGATTTGTACACAGTTAGCGAAAATGCATCAGCTACTTGATAAGCAGAAATAATTATCTATTTAAACAAATATGATTCCGTATGTAAACCTCTGGAAAGCAGAAACAATAAGGTTTCTTACGTTTATCTACATAAATAAGTATTACTTTCACTTATTACTTCGTAAGGTACAGATAAAAAGTCCTGTCTGAAACATCTTGTATACAGGGTGAGTCACCTAACATTACCGCTGGATTTATTTCGTAAACCACATCAAATACTGACGAATCGATTCCACAGACCGAACGTGAGGAGAGGGGCTACTGTAATTGGTTAATACAAACCATAAAAAATGCACGGAAGTATGTTTTTTAACACAAACCTACGTTTTTTTTAAATGGAACCCCGTTAGTTTTGTTAGCCCATCTGAACATATAAACAAATACGTAATCAGTGCCGTTTGTTGCATTGTAAAATCTTAATTACATCCGGAGATATTGTAACCTAAAGTTGACGCTTGAGTACCACTCCTCCGCTGTTCGATCATGTGTATCGGAGAGCACCGAATTACGTAGGGATCCAAAGGGAACGGTGATGGACCTCAGGTACAGAAGAGACTGGAACAGCACATTACGTCCACATGCTAACACCTTTTTATTGGTCTTTTTCACTGACGCACATGTACATCAACTTTAGGTTACAATATCTCCAGATGTAATTAACATTTTACAATGCAACAAACGGCACTGATTACGTATTTTTTTTATATATTCAGATGTGCTAACAAAACTAACGTGGTTCCATTTAAAAAAACGTAGGTTGTGTTAAAAAACATACTTCCGTGCATTTTTGTATGGTTTGTATTAAACAATTACACTAGCCCCTCTCCTCACGTTCGGTCTGTGGAATCGGTTCGTCAGTGTTTGATGTGGTTTACGAAATATATCCAGCGGTAACGTTAGGTGACTCACCCTGTGATTCCGCTTAAATGTTCACTTGAGGTATTTCCTGAACCATTAAATATATCGTAACTGTGGTTTCATCTTCACGAAATGACATGTAGTCTCCTTTGATAGCTATATCAGTTACAGAGATATCTTTATCGACATGATTTAAATGATATGGAAATAACAGAATTAATGGCATGAAAGACAATACTTACTTGTAAATATTTTATTAACATCGGAGAAATAGTCTCACGAGGTTGGTCAAATACATTCTGGGAGTCGAATACAGTGCAGATACGACAAAAATGACTTACGGCACGGTAAGGTAGACTTACACTTTATTGGGCGAATATTTATACGGGTAAGAATTGTAGGAACGAACTGAAGTCTCTGGTTAAGTCACAGATATTCCACTCCCAGCACGTCATCGACGTACATTGTAGCGGATGTCTCCGCAACATTATTTGTTGTTGATCAAGGATATATTATAGTTCGTCAGCAGCTCTCAGCGTCTGTGGACGGACAATGTGGAAGTGCTCAGCGAAAGATCTGTGGTGCGCTGTAAATAGGATGCCAATACGTTGAAAGTATGGCGAAGATAGTATGCTTTTATATACGTTTCTTTTCGGCCATATAGACAATGCTTGTGTCCAGCAGTAAAATTAGGTGCAACAAAATTTGTAAATTGCCTCTTTTGATATTTCTTGTACGATATTAGTTTTAAAAATAAACTGTTGCTAGTGGAGAAAGGGTAGATCAGAGTTTTACTGACTAAATTAACTGTTGCATTGAAATGAAATGATGGTATTTAGTAACTTCATTGAAGTTCGTTAATGCCTTTTGCACTAAAATTTAATTTTAAAAGATCGCATTTTCGCTTCATGAAATAGTTGGTAGTATTATGTATTTCAAAGTCATCCCAGTCGTTACACAGTGTTGTACTAGCTGCACAATAATTTGCAATATTGCTTTCATACAAAAAAAAGGTTGTGTGCATGAATGTGTGTGTGTGTGTGTGTGTGTGTGTGTGTGTGTGTGTGTGTGTGTGAAAACTTTTCAGTGACAGTATCACGTTATGTATTACATGAATGCAGTGGTTACAGTACTTATTACAAATCATTTATTTCACCTACGTCCCTGTTGTTTAAGTATATGATTTCACCGAATCATTTCATTCCAACAATATGGACGTGAAGTTACACTACTCGTACTACGAGTACATGTGCTTGAATTGTTTGTTGTGACACGACTTTGGGTATGCGATTAGCCTAGACTCAATACTCCTTACATAATAAAACAAAATGGTCGCGTTACAAGGACAGAAATGCATGGAGTAATAAACGTCCATACTACCTACATCACTCAGCTCATTGGTAATAATTGTTGCATGTAAGTAAACATCGGGTCAAATGCCAAAAAAGGAAATTTTCAGTTATTCCGTTAAAATCAAAGGCCAATAACATATATTCTGACATAAGCGTCAAGACATCGGGAAAAAGTGTTTGCAATTGTCTTAAGTTGGCACTCGTGTCTTGGACCAACACAGATGTTCAAATAAAGAGTCATGCGCCAACTCTCTGTTAGTGTCGTGGCGTCCACTTGTGTGAATTACTGACAATTGAAGTAGCTCTGTAGCTTTTTTTTTTTTTTTGCTGCAACAGGACATTGCTGAAGTAATTGTTACATGAAATTAATGTACAATATAGCAAAATGGAAAGCAAAACCGCACCAAAACGGAGGAAGAGATGTGAAGGTAGCGCTCAAAGTGTAAGGAAGAAGCTAGACAGTGAAGGAAGGGAATTCCGTACACTCGGAAAGACTATACTATGGTAAAGCTAAAGAGGCTCCCAAGTTGACTTCTTATTAACATTTATTACAAAGCTTTGAATCAACGTAAGTAATGGTACAGTAGTTTAAGGCATTTCAATTATTATCGAGCTAATTTCTTATCAAAAAATCATCGTAGCGTAGCGGTACCGTTACAGCCTACCACGAAGGGGCACGGGTTCGATTCCCGGCAGGGGACTGGGTGTTGTGTGTGCTTCATCATCATTTTCATCATCATTGACTCGCAAGTCGCCGATGTGGCGTCACCTAAAAAGGACTTGCAATACGGCGGCCGAACTCCCCCGAATGGGGCCTCCCGGCCAACAATGCCGTACGATCATTTCATTTCTTTTCACCGTTATTACTATGAAGTTATGATCAACTATTTACATGGAATCATGTATTTGCTTACCTCAATAGAAAAGGATTACTTTACTCAAATGGAAAACAAATTTTTGTTGTAAGCGAAAAATACGTCTTCCGATCGTAAATTTGCTCACATTGAGAAACGAAAGAGGTTAACTGTCTCTGAAGTTCCGAAAGATTTAGTTAGCCTCATCACTGAATCTATGTGCACAATAATATTAACAGTGACTGTTACACAAGGAAGAGATTTTTAACACTAAGTCAGCTGCTGAAAAAATATAATTTTACCAATATGCACCTCACAGAAGCACAGTGGTTCAGACTGACTGCTGAACGCCTAAGGGTCATCTCCAAATGCAATTGAAGAGTTCAAGAAACATTATATCTTCAAGAGGAACGTGAAGCCTTCTGTTGTTCCACAGGTGCAGCTGGGAACACTACACTGTGAAACTCGGTTGTCGGAAGAAAAGAGAAGTGGTTTAGGTAGAATGATTCCATTAATGAAGGAAGACAGTAAGTGATTTTACAAGAACTTTGTGAAATGAGTGAAAATGGGTATGATGGCACTCGTATCGTTATTTACGTTAAAGCCATCGCGTACAGAAGTTTTATTTTCTTCAAATTTTGTCTCATTTTGTTCCTAAAACTGCTGGCATAGAATAGAAACAAATATAGGACATGAAACCTGTATAGTTTTTGTGTTTGTGTCGCGATTCCCAACTTTTATACTGCTTTTATATAACCGCTACACACATTTTGTTAATTATCTCCAAATCAGATTTTTGGCCCTCGACCCTGTATTTACTTACATGCCACAATTCTTTGTCAGTTTGTAGATTGGAACTGGATAGCATCAAAATAATAGAACCTTTTTTACTGCCACTCGTTCGAATCGTGCGCGTTACCTGCTGTTCATTTGGGATGTGCTGTCACAGCTGTTGGAGCTAATCTCTTAAGAGGTACCCTACCACTTTTAAATTAATTTCCGTAAATAACTGAACAATAATTCACTACAACAGGGTTGAAAGAGAATGTCCTGTTCCACAGTCAACACAGTCAGTAGATCTAATTCATATGTGTTATTCCTGTGGACTTAAATGAAATCGCTGGTGTATGAAACCTCAGCGGAAACTGATGAAGATGAACCGGTTGAGCAGATTTCCAGCTGTCTATCTCCACGCACTTTTTTTTCTTGAGTTATCAGTATTCTGACGTTCGAAAATGCGGCCCGCCATAAGTCCCCTCTTTTAATCTCAGAGTACCTCTTGCACTCAATGACCTCAATTGTTTGCACAAAGAGTAGAGCCTGATCCGGAGAAGATTGGAGCAATTGCTAGACTCCCTTTCCCAAACACCAGGAAAAGATTTAGAAGCTTTCGTCGAGTCATTCAAGGTCCGGGCAGGCACATGGGGGTAGGGGTTTGTTAGTTATTGGGAGCTCCAATGTTAGGCGAGTCATGGAGCCCCTCAGGAACAAAGCGGCTAGGGTGGGGAAGAAGTCCAACGTTCACTTGGTGTGCTTGCCGGGGGGCCTTGTCCGGGATGTGGAAGAGGTTCTTCCGGCGGCTATTGGGAGTGCGGGGTACAGCCAGCTGCAGATTGTTGCACATGTCGGCACCAACAATGCCTGTCGTCGGGGTTCCAAGGAAATACTTGGGTCCTTTCGACGACTGGCTAAATTAGAGAAGGCGGCGTCCATCTCTCGAGAAGTGGAAGCCAAGCTGACGATCTGCAGCATCGTACCCAGGGTGGACTGGGGTCCTCTGGTTTGGAGTAGAGTGAAGAATCTAAACCAGAGGCTACCTCGACTCTGTGACGAAAATAGTTGCAGATACCTCGACCTACGCTATGGGGTGGAAGGCTGTAGGACGCCCCTCAATAGATCAGGGGTGCACACACACAGGAAGCAGCACAGTTCTTGTGGCGTGCACATGGGGCTTGTTTTAGATTAGGTTCCTCCCCACGGGAAACAAACCGTTGGCCTGAAAAATTACGAGTTCATGACACTGATGTGTAAAAATTGTTCTTTGTTGACCCATTATGGACTGTGGGACAACGGCTGGCATGTATTTCTTGATACAATAATTTACCAACAGCCGTATGTATTGTAGAAATTTATTTTATGAACTTCTTATATGCTAGTAGTTTAGGCATTACATTGATGCCACCTTCAGGCCCCACACGTCATAGTCGTAAAAACGCTATACACGGAGGGAGCCATATAACTGGATCCGTGAAGCAAATCGCTATGGAACAGCTCTTGGTGACAACTAATGTTGTAGGCACAGATCTCGCTGTTCATCTCAAATTGTGATGGATTGTTTATAGCGAATTTCATTACCGAATATATGTATTGTGATGGCTCAGTTAAAAATGCGTGGTTTCTTGGAGAGGTACCTACATGACGACCAAGGCTGAATACCACATACCATTCCTATTGCCCACTTTTGTGCAATTAATATTTTTTTTCTAAGTGGTGAGTCATCGCGGAAAATTATTCCATAAAACCTAAGTCAGTGGAAATATGTGTAATATGGCAGGAGGTTTGTTCTATTCTTCCTAACATTAGCAGTTAGGCGAAAAGTAAAATTAGCTGAACTTAACTGTTTAAGAAGCTCAGTAATTTGTTTTCATCAGTATGTAGACTCAGAAATTTAGATCATTCTGTCAAGTTAGCTGACTCCTGCCCATGTGTTACATCAATTGTTGCTGTCACTCTTTGTTGTACAGATCTGAATATAGTGTGGCTCTTTTTTTTCAAAATTTTAAGGAGATTCCATTTTCTGAGTGATGGGTCCTGCCCACTCGTCTCGTATAGGGTGCCTAAAGGGACGTTGCGTACTCGGAATGCTATACAACAGTTCAAGCAAATCACATTCATAGTTTTTACTACAGTAATAAAGACTGACTGTACTTTGGAGTTACAACAACTAGTCGCAAACGATGAAAGTCCTTCGCTGTATACAAAGGCCCATGTAAACAATTGATATGGATCTTCACGTCAAGTTCTATCGTAGTGCTCTCCTAGTACTGAGCCAATAATGATTATCCGGCCGAGGCTGACAGGAGCGGCGCATACATTCTCTTCGGCTGGAGGGCGCTCTGTCGTGGTGTGGTCTTTGTCAGCGGGCTATTGGTTGACGTCTCACCGCCTTCTTTGCTCTTCCGATCTTCGTCTTCGTGCCGGCGCTCGTCGATACGTCGGAACACTAAGAATCACTTTTAATTCTTAGGAAAACATCATTTACAATCTCTTCTGTTACTTTCTCTCAACTGTATTTTATTATAACACTAGTACTATCTGCAAAAGAAGCGGTCCTGCATTTTGATTGTCAAGCGAAAGAACATTCATGTACATAAGGAATAGGAGTAGATCAAAATGGTTCAAATGGCTCTGAGCACTATGGGACTTAACATCTATGGTCATCAGTCCCCTAGAACTTAGAACTACTTAAACCTAACTAACCTAAGGACAGCACACAACACCCAGCCATCACGAGGCAGAGAAAATCCCTGACCCCGCCGGGGATCGAACCCGGGAACCTGGGCGTGGGAAGCGAGAACGCTACCGCACGACCACGAGATGCAGGCAGGAGTAGATCTTAAATTGAACTCTGTAGGACTCTATTTATGACTTCTTCCATCATTAAAATTTTCTACCCTTCCCGAATTGGTCAGAATTATTCAGCATAACTTTTACATTTTTTCAGTATGATTCAAACGAGCTGTTTGTAAAGTCATCAGTTCCATAAAACTTGAGTTTCAAATGGTTCAAATGACTCTGAGCACTATGGGACTTAACATCTGAGGTCGTCAGTCCCCTATAACTTGGAACTACTTAAACCTAACTAACCTAACGACATGACACACATCCATGCCCGAGGCAGGATTCGAACCTGCGACCGTAGCGGTCGCGCGGTTCCAGACTGAAGCGCCTAGAACCGCTCGGCCACATCGGCCGGCAAACTTGATTTTTTTCTGAGAGAGTAACCTAATCTATACACTCAGACGCCTTGGAAACAAGCAAAAAAACATTAACTGACGATGTTTTTTTGTTTAAGTCTTGCACTATTTGATGAGTGGATGTATAAGCAGCATTCTCAGTCGAGCAGCCAGCCCTTCTAGATACCAAACTGTGATACACTAAGTAAATTTTTTGTACTATTAGACTACTCTTGACACATTGCTTTTTTGAATACTTTGGAAAAATATGTCATTAAGGAAGTTTTGAGCTACTTGTTTAAGTCGTTCTCGTGAACAGGTTCAACAATTGCATATCACCTCATGAATCGAAACATGACTGCGTCGCGTCGTTTCATGATTCGAGGGTCAGCAACTGATAAAAAAAAGGGGCCCCCGGGGTCCCAAGTGATCCATTACATACAGCACTAAGGACTTTACTTATTAAGGTGTAACAACTTTTAAGAATTCTGTTTGAAATTCCACCAACACTACAAGAGCATTGGTTTTTGTAGAATTTTTATAATTCCATAAATTTCAGTAAAGCATTTTCGTGCTAGTTCTAGGTGTTCAAAATCTTTTGGAGCGGTATTTTTAATATGTTTTCTTTCTTTCAACTGAACCATTCAGTTCTATTACATTTAGAAAGTAGTTCTTAAAAGGTGCTCATACTTATGAATCATCAGTCACAACACAGTCATTTAGTTCAACTGTTATGGTGTCCTGTACACTGACTGGCTGTCATGTCTCCCATTTGCGATTTATCCATATAGTTTTAATAGTACTATCAACTTTATTAATTACTGTCAGGACGAACATACTTGTTGACATTTTAATCAGGCTCCTCAAAATATTACAATATTTTTGTAGTATGGAATTAATGCTCGATCTTGACTTATTCTGATATTCATATAAATTTCCCTATTCACCTCACATGAGATTCTAATTCCCCTCGCTATCAATGGCTTTGTTCTTTATTTAATGAATGTAGTGGATAATTTTTTAGGAAACCAACTTTCAAAATCGGACAGAAATTTGCTGTGGAATAAACTGAATTTGACATTAGCACCTCTTTCTTTGTGCACCTCATCCCAGACAACCTCTTTTAATATACTCTTAAAACATAGTACCCTATCCTCATCATAAGCCTTGCTGTTTTACACTGAAGCGCCAAAGAAAGTGGTATAGGCATACGCATTCAAATACAGGGATATGTAAACAGGCAGAATACGGAGCTGCGGTCAGTAACGCCAATATAAGACAACAACTTTCTAGCGCAGTTGTTAGATCGGTTACTGCTGCTACAATGGCAGTTATCAATATTTAAGTGAGTTTGAACGTGGTGTTATAGTGGGCGCACGAGCGATGGGACACAGTATCTCCGAGGTAGCGATGAAGTGGAGATTTTCCTGTAAAGCCATTTCACGGGTGTGCCGTGAATATCAGGAATACCGTAAAACATCAAATCTCCGACATCGCTGCAGCCAGAAAAACATCCTGCAAGAACGGGACCAACGATGACTGAAGAAAATCGTTCAACATAACAGAAGGGCGTTCCTTCCAAAGTTGCTGCAGATTTCAGTGCTGGGCCATCAACAAAAGTCAACGTGCGAAACATTCAACGAAACGTCATCGATATACGCTTTCGCACCCGAAGCCCCAATCGTTAACCCTTGATGACTGCACGATAACCGTCCGGAGTGGCCGTGCGGTTCTAGGCGCTACAGTCTGGAACCGAGCGACCGCTACGGTTTCAGGTTCGAATCCTGCCTCGGGCACAGATGTGTGTGATGTCCTTAGGTTAGTTAGGTTTGATTAGTTCTAAGTTCTAGGCGACTGATGACATCAGAAGTTAAGTCGCATAGTGCTCAGAGCTATTTGAACCATTTGAACTGCACGATACAAAGCTTTACGCCTTGCCTGGGAACGTCAACACCGACATTGGACTGTTGATAACTGGAAACATGTCGGGCGAGTCTCGCTTCAAATTGTGTCGAGCGGATGGACGTGTACGGCTATGGAGACAGCCTCAAGAATCCATGGACTCTGCATCTCAGCAGGGGACTGTTCAAGCTGGTGGAGGCTCTGTAATGGTGTGGGGCGTGTGCAGTTGCAGTGATATGGAATCCCTGCTACATCTAGATACGACTCTTACTAGTGACACGTACATAAGCATCCTGTCTGATCACCTGCATCCATTCATGTCCATTGTACATTCCGACCTACTTGGCCAATTCCAGGAGGACAATGTGACATCCCACACGTCCATAATTGCTGCAGAGTGGCTTCAGGAACACTCTACTGAGTTTAAACACTTCCGCTGGCCGTCAAACTCCCCAGACATGAACATCTGGGATGCCTTGTAACGTCCTGTTCAGAAGAGACTTCCACCCCCTCATACACTACGGATTTATGGACAGCCCTTCAGGATTCATGGTGTCAATTCCCTCTAGTACTACTTCAGACTTGCCACGTCGTGTTGCGGCACTTCTGCATCCAGTGGGGGGGGGGGGGGGGGGAAGGGGAGGTTGAGGAATGGTGGGGGGGGGGGGGCGTACATGATATTAGGCAAGTGTACCAGTTTCTTTGGCTCTTCAGTGTACATGTGCCAGTATAAGACTTTTTATTTCTGCAAAATTCTGTTTTCATTCTGTTTCATTAAGATATGAGGGCAGTTCAATAAGTAATGCAACACATTTTTTTTTCTCGGCCAATTTTGGTTGAAAAAACCGGAAATTTCTTGTGGAATATTTTCAAACATTCCCGCTTCGTCTCGTATAGTTTCATTGACTTCCGACAGGTGGCAGCGCTGTACGGAGCTGTTAAAATGGCGTCTGTAACGGATGTGCGTTGCAAACAACGGGCAGTGATCGAGTTTCTTTTGGCGGAAAACCAGGGCATCTCAGATATTCATAGGCGCTTGCAGAATGTCTACGGTGATCTGGCAGTGGACAAAAGCACGGTGAGTCGTTGGGCAAAGCGTGTGTCATCATCGCCGCAAGGTCAAGCAAGACTATCTGATCTCCCGCGTGTGGGCCGGCCGTGCACAGCTGTGACTCCTGCAATGGCGGAGCGTGCGAACACACTCGTTCGAGATGATCGACGGATCACCATCAAACAACTCAGTGCTCAACTTGACATCTCTGTTGGTAGTGCTGTCACAATTGTTCACCAGTTGGGATATTCAAAGGTTTGTTCCCGCTGGGTCCCTCGTTGTCTAACCGAACACCATAAAGAGCAAAGGAGAACCATCTGTGCGGAATTGCTTGCTCGTCATGTGGCTGAGGGTGACAAATTCTTGTCAAAGATTGTTACAGGCGATGAAACATGGGTTCATCACTTCGAACCTGAAACAAAACGGCAATCAATGGAGTGGCGCCACACCCACTCCGCTACCAAGAAAAAGTTTAAAGCCATACCCTCAGCCGGTAAAGTAATGGTTACAGTCTTCTGGGACGCTGAAGGGGTTATTCTGTTCGATGTCCTTCCCCATGGTCAAACGATCAACTCTGAAGTGTTTGTGCTACTCTTCGGAAATTGAAGAAACGACTTCAGCGTGTTCGTAGGCACAAAAATCTGAACGAACTTCTCCTTCTTCATGACAACGCAAGACCTCACACAAGTCTTCGCACCCGAGAGGAGCTCACAAAACTTCAGTGGACTGTTCTTCCTCATGCACCCTACAGCCCCGATCTCGCACCGTCGGATTTCCATATGTTTGGCCCAATGAAGGACGCAATCCGTGGGAGGCACTACGCGGATGATGAAGAAGTTATTGATGCAGTACGACGTTGGCTCCGACATCGACCAGTGGAATGGTACCGTGCAGGCATACAGGCCCTCATTTCAAGGTGGCGTAAGGCCGTAGCATTGAATGGGGATTACGTTGAAAAATAGTGTTGTGTAGCTAAAAGATTGGAGAATAACCTGGTGTATTTCAATGCTGAATAAAACAACCCCTGTTTCAGAAAAAAATGTGTTGCATTACTTATTGAACTGCCCTCGTATTTGCTAATGTGTTCGACGCAGTAGGGACTGTCTTTCCAGAATCAAATAGTTCTGTCTATTTCCCGCGTCTCCTCCACGGCGAGTGCTGCCTCGCTTCTGTTGGGGATAGCGGAAAGAGGGGTTGCGGACGGGCAGTGACGTAAAATAGTAAACAGGCGGCGGTGTCGGCGGCGATGCGCGTGGCTCGGAGGCGGCGCGGGGGCGGCGTGGGCCATCCATAATGCAGCGCAGTGAGGGCGGCGGTGGAGGCGGGGGGGGGGGGGGCGGCGGGGTGCGGGCGAGGCCCGTGGCACGTGACGTGACGGCGCTGAGCCCACCCTCCACCCGCGCACTGGCGGCGGCCATCGATCCACCGAGCAGCGGGGCCCAGCAAATGCGCAACGGGTTAACGGCCGCTTCTCCAGGCAGGCCGCGTCTTATCTGCGTCGTCTGACAACACACTAATGCCCTGCGACTAGAGTCATACTGTGCTGACGTTCCACTCCGCCTTCTCAAGTGCTGGTCTCAGTTAGCTCTGAAATGCAGAGAGGCGCAGGAAAAACAGTCCAGTCAGCCACAGCTAGACCGAAGGGAATTAAAGACACTAGCCGCCATTGGTTAGGTTAGGTTAGGTTAGGTTAGGTTAGGTTAGGTTAGGGGCATTGATTTACATCAATGAGGCAAGTTCAAAATTTTTGCCGAAGCGGGATTTGAACCCAAGTGCCCTACTTGGCAGATGCAGTGACCACCTTGCCATCCAGACACAGTGGTCACCACAACCGCACGTACTACCCTAGCAAGTCTCCTGTCAGACCTAAACTGTCAACTTACACTACCCACTTCCGATGTAGCGGTCCTGCTAATTATCATCATTACTCGTGGCATATCGCCAATTCCTGTAAGGATTCGAGCTTCGTGTGCATCTGCCATCAGCAGCCATCGCCGTAATTACAGTCTATTCACTGAGAGCTGGGACGAAACATAAACAGTGTCACGTGAGCGACTACGCTCGTTTCCAGAGAAAGCATTCGGTGTTCACGTGATACGTAGGGGTGTGGAAAATCCTTGGCGCACGCTTTGCGGCTGGCGGCGTTCAGCTGGCTGCCGAGCTGTCACAGCGGACCTTGAGAAACCTGGGCAACAATGTACGAAATAAATTTAACAATAATGTTAAAATAATGTTAAACTGAGTTCATTCTGTCGAAGCAGATTTATTTTCATTCAGGTTGCTAACAAAACGCTCCATTCACACACAATTGTTAATTTTAATAACAATACCAGTAATAATAATAATGAGAAAGGACGAAACAAGGTTCACTCTGTCGAACTTGAACTGTTTTCATTGAGGTTTATAACAAACCGCTCCTCTCTCTCTCTCCTCTATAATGCAGTCTAATTTCCACATTTGAGTTTCCACTCGTAAAGGACAAATGGTTGCATTCATCGCATTCGAAAAAACTACAAAATTAAATTCAAACCTTTCTGAAACTTTTCTCGCTTACACCCCCACAAAAAAATTTAAAGGGGAAAAGGTTGTCGCGTACTATATTTCGGATGATGATTTGGTAAAAGTTCTGCATCAGACGTGAGATTTTAATTTATTACTTCACAATTACTGACTATTGCGCAGAAAATTTGCGGACGTCAACAACATATTGTACTGAAGGCAATTATAAAATTATTTTGCTGTGCGACACACAGTTTAGGAGATATGGCGTGATGAATATAGAGTAACGCGAAAAAACAACTTTTCCTGAAAGCTTAAATATTTCTCTTTTTCAGCGACAATAAATTTTAATGTAATGTAAAAAAAGGGTTCGGTAGGTAGTTCTCGGATCACTTTATCATGCTCAGGTGCCAAATTATAAAATACACGACTTTCATTTTTTAATTTCTGACGCCCCTGCCTTGTACACCCCTCGACGGGAGCGCTGTGGTCACGCGCCTTGCCGTGTTTACAATACGTTTCTTGTTTCGGTGAATGGAGTATATATACGTTGTGTCCATTCTTTTGAACACGTCCGTCACATCACATATACAGATTGATTTTTTCCACCATATAAAAACTCGAGATATTGATCGATGAGAGGATACGGAACAAAAAAGGCCTATGAACTTATGTCCGGAACTGTATGGTTTCCATCTAGGGGCCTTTTATTCAGTCATATTTTGTTACAGAGACTGCTGTGTAATGCTAGCTGTACCGCCGGCCAGGGGTGGCCGAGCGGTTCTAGGCGCTACAGTTTGGAACCGCGCGACCGCTACGGTCGCAGGTTCGAATCCTGCCTCGGGCATGGATGTGTGTGATGTCCTTAGGTTAGTTAGGTTTAAGTAGTTCTAAGTTCTAGGGGACTGATGACCTCAGCAGTTAAGTCCCATAGTGCTCAGAGCCATGCAGCCACAACTACAGCATGCAGGGTTTCCTCCAAGGGGGTAGTACTATTCCTGATGCGTCATGCCATAGTGCCCTCTCCTGCCATAGTAATTGGTAATGTTGTGTCCGAATCACTTCTCTTGCTGACTGACGTTGTAGTGGAATCCAGAGTTTGCCGACACGGTGTTTACTTACGGAAAGTTAAATGGCAAGGGGCGGCGGGCACCGAGATTTATCAGGAAATCTATCCCCGCCGACAAAAACCACAGGATTCAAAGTTTGCAACGGTGTTTCGCCGTTTGTCTGAGACAGGGCCGTTTCAGGAAGCAGGGAATCATGAAGGGCATACCCTAAATGTTCGGAAACGGCACTTGCAGGAAAATGTGATTAACAATGTGAAGGCGACCGCCGTGTCAGTACCAGGCAGCTGGACCGCCGGTACAGGGTAAAAAATGGTTCAAATGGCTCTGAGCACTATGGGACTCAACTTCTGAGGTCATTAGTCCCCTAGAACTTAGAACTAGTTAAACCTAACTAACCTAAGGACATCACACACCTACATGCCCGAGGCAGGATTCGAACCTGCGACTGTACTGGTCTCGCGGTTCCAGACTGCAGCGCCTAGAACGGCACGGCCATTTCGGCCGCCAGTACAGGGTAAGCCAGATGACCGTGTGCAACATTCTCCATGACAACTGTTACTACCTTTATCACTTTATGTGCAGGACTTACTAGCGACAGACTTTCCACATCGAGAGCAGTTTTGTCACTGGTTTCTTCACCATAAAACCACGATTCGGGATTTGTGTCATCCATCCTACTCACAGATGAGGTTCAAATGGTTCAAAAGGCTCTGAGCACTATGGGACTTAACTTCTGAGGTCATCAATCTCCTAGAACGTAGAACTACTTAAGCCTAACTAACCTATGGACATCACACACATCCATGCCCGAGGCAGTATTCGAACCTGCGACCGTAGCGGTCACGCGGCTCCAGCCTGTAGCGCCTAGAACCGCTCGGCCACTCCGCCCGGCCCACAGATGAGGCCTTTGCGCTGTGTGGTATCTTCAGCTTTCATAGTAGTCATCTGTGGGGTAGTATGCAGAACCCCAATGGTACCATGACAGTGGATCAGCAGCGTCGGTGCAGCCGGAATATGTGGGGGAGGGGGGCGACAGTTGGCGACCGTATTTTCGGACCAGTCTTCCTTCCACCTCGCCTTACAGGCTGGAACTGTCGGCGTTTCGTGCGGGTGACTTTGCCTTCCCTGCTGGAAGAAGAGCCATTGACGACTCAGTGGGTGTTATGGCTGCTGCATGATGGTGCTCCAGCCCACTTCACCGTTAACGTCTGGACTCACCTCAATCGTGTCTTCCCTGTTCGATGGATCGGACGACGGCGTCCAGTTGCATGGCCTGCACTTTCACCGGATCTCAACCCGTGCGATTCCTGGTTATGGGGCCACATCAGAAATATCGTGTATGCAGAGCCCATTCCAGATGTGGAGACATTGGAGCAGCGTATTTTCCCACCGCCTTTAACACAGTTCGGATGGAGCCTGACCGATATCAACGTGCGAGACAGAACATGCTACTGCGCCTACACGCATGAGTTAAGGCACATGTTAACCATTCTCAGCACTTACTGTGACTATGGCTGAATGGTACAGCGCGTATTAGATCGCAGTCTCTGTAACAATGTATGACTGAATAAACGGCCTCTAGCATAGAAACCATGCACTTCAGGACGTACATTCGTTAGACCTTCTTTGTTCCCTATCCTCTCATCGCTCAATCCCTAGAGTTTGTAACTAGCCTAAGGACATCACACACATCCATGCCCGAGGCAGGATTCGAACCTGCGACCGTAGCGGTCGCGCAGTTCCAGACTGTAGCGCCTAGAACCGCTCGGCCACACCGGCCGGCTCAGGATAATGATGAGGTGTGTAAGTTGAGAATGTGGGTCTCACAGGAGGCGTGGTAGGGTAGTTCATGAGGTTGTGGTGACCACTTTGCCTGCTTAGCGTAGTGGTCAGCGCATCTGTCTAGTAAGCGGAAACCTACGTTCAAATCCCAGATTTTCACCTTGCCCTGTTGATATAAATCTATGCCCACTGGCAGCAAATGTCTATAATTCCTCTGTCTTGATTCACAGTGGCTTTAGCAAACTATGCAAGCCACCACTTTGTGTGAGACAGAAAGTGCTCTTCCTTTTCGCGTTTGTTCTATGGGGTCGGCATTGGTCTACGGGTTGTCACAATTTTAGTGGCCGGACGACCTTCCAGACATCACCGCTAACCACCGCCCACTCCCCTCCTCCAAGACTGAATCTAGTGTACCCCATCCGTCAGCATCTAGAGTATATATTATGTTCCAGTGTGAGCAAAAAAAATGGTTCAAATGGCTCTGAGCACTATGGGACTTAACTGGTGCGGTCACCAGTCGCCTAGAACTTAGAACTACTTAAACCTAACTAACCTAAGGACATCACACACATCCATGCCCGAGGCAGGATTCGAAATTGCGACCGCAGCGGTCGTGCGGTTCCAGACTGTAGCGCCTAGAACCGCTCGGCCACTCCGGCCGGCTCCAGTGTGAGCATTTTGTCTAAATGTTCGCGTATAGTGTATCAGATGAGGGGCATCAGCCCGGTATTTACCTAGCAGCATGTTGAAACCACTTAAACAGCACACACAAGCCGGCCACCTCACCAGCACTTGTCGTGAATCCGCAAGGCAGATTCGATCTACTCGAATCCACGAATCCCGGAAACTGCTTGGTAAGGCGTTCGACTATTGAAGCGGATCGGCAAAAGATACACTGAAATTTCCTGGTGGATCAAAACTGTGTGCCGGACCAAGACTCGAACGCGGGACCTTTGCCTTTCGCTGGCAAGTGCTCCACCATCTGAGCTACCCACGCATGACTCATGACCCGTCCTCACAGCTTTAATTCCGCCAGTACCTCGTCTCCTACCTTCCAAACTTGCTGTGAGTACGGGTCATGAGTTGTCCTCGGGTACCCCACACGGTGGAGCACTAGCCCACGAAAGGCAAAGGTCCGGCGTTCGAGTCTCGGTCCGCCACACAGTTTTGATCTGCCAGGAAGTTTCATATCAGCGCACACTCCGCTGCAGAGTGAAAATCTCATTCTGGAAACATTCCCCAGGTCGTAGCTAAACCATGACTCCGCAACATCCATTCTTCCAAGAGTGCTATTTCAGTTAGTTCTTCAGGAGAGTTGGTTGGTTGGTTGGTTGTTTTTGGGGGAAGAGACCAAACAGCGAGGTAATCGGTCTCATCGGATTACGGAAGGACGGGGAAGGAAGTCGGCCGTGCCCTTTCAAAGGAACCATCCCGGCATTTGCCTGGAGCGATTTAGGGAAATCACGGAAAACCTAAATCAGGATGGCCAGACGTGGGATTGAACCGTCGTCCTTCCGAATGTCAGGAGAGCTTCTGTGAAGTTTGGAAGGTAGGAGGCGAGGTACTGTCAGAACTGAAGCTGTGAGGACGGATCGTGAGTCGTGCTTGAGTAGCTCAGATGGTGGAGCACTTACCCGAAAGATGCAAAGGTCCCGCACTCGAGTCTCGGTCCGGCAGACAGTTCTGATCTGCCAGGAAATTTCATATTAGAGTACACTCTCATTCTAGGAAGCACACGGATGGTGATTACATTTGCAACATTAAAGTGGCTTGCAATAAACTTCAAATGGGCTAAGGTGTACATGCTTTGATATGCAAATGATTACCATTTCAGTGCAACCACACGAAGTGTGTTGCAAACTGGCACTGGGATAGGTTAATCGTAAACAGTACATTTTATCTCAATCGATTGAACCCGCTCGATATGTAGATCGCGCCCCTACGACTCCGATGTATTTGATAAACTGCGCATAATGGAAACGTATGGAAATTTTTTGGCCCTGACAAGTAATTCGTGGGTGTGGTTCTTGTTGAAATTAATTGTGATAATGGGAACAAGGAGTTCATCTCTACATACCGAATTTACAGACCAGAGTTTATTTTAAGACATTGCACATGAGAAACAGCACGTGATAAACAAAGTTAACAGTTGACTCTCTCACGCACTGGAGGCGAGTTGAAGGCGTAACAAAACATTCCGTATAATCAGCTGATAGGAACTGAGCAGCATAGTCCACAGGGAAGGGAAAAAAATAGTCTGTTAACTACCTCGTATGGAGCGACTCGACCTGATGCATCTTACACCATACTGCAGCCGGAGTATCCAGAAAAGTCGAGGAGGACAATACAGGTACTCAACCACGCGCCAGCAAGCTGCCGTCCCGACTATACAACGTACTCTACGGATGGAGAGAAGACCACTGAAGTCGGCGCCCACCGAATACAACAGCTTTTCAATAATTTACGTTGTGCTGGCGCCTGTGATCGTGGAAGCGTGGACTTCAAGACGTAACAATGATTGATGGAATTGCTTGTTATATTTGAAACGCTGCTGATGTGATGCAAGACGCGCAAGGAATACGGCGGACAATGGCTGTTGATCAGGGCATTATGAGGGCGGATCCAGTAGCGGAAACAACCATCTACAGGTTAAACGCACCAAAATAAATTTAAAATAGCGGAATAGATTCTTTAGTGCTAAAAGTAATATTAGTAGTTGAATAACTGTTAAACGTTTTATTGTAATTCTGTAGCAGTAGAAGTAGCTGTAGTATTTAAGATGATAGCTGCGAAAACCACTGAAGAACTGAATGTCACACTCGCAAACCGTGTCAGCACCAAAACAGCGAGAAGGGAGCTCCAGAGGCAGGGAAATTCAGGGTGAGCTGGAGTTCTAAATCCACTCACCAGTGATGAAAATGCCATTAACAGGAAAAAGTTGTGCCGAAGCTACAACGCCTGGACTGTGGAGCAATGGAAGAAAGTCATTTGGTCGTATGAGTCTTGTTTCACACTGTTTCAAACTTTTGGCCGAGTTTATGTTCAAAGAGTGAAATATGGCGACCAGTCGCTCATGCGAAACTCATCTTGCCATTTTCTCACATGACGTTCTGCGAACCATGGATTAAGGGCAACGGGCCAAGTCCAATTCCAAGTTGTCTGTAAAACATTTGTCACGGTGCCCCACTGCAAATTGTTGACGAAGACACGAGCGTATGGATTAGGTTCTCAGACACGTTAGTCGTTCGAAGACTTCTGAAGTAACAGAACCCAGTATGTTCACCACGACGATGATTGTTAATCAGAAACAAGAATATCGTCAGGAGAGCCCTAGGAAACTGTGATAGGACAGCTCTTATTCCCTATTTACATAAATGATCTGACGTACAGGATGAGCAGAATTTATGGCTGTGGTCTGCAGGAAGGAGCGATTGTAGGAGGATACAGGATGACATAAACATAATTTCTAGTTGACGTGAACAATGGCAGCTTGCTCTAAATAGAGAAAGAAACACGTAACACATTCACCAAGATCAAATATCTAGGTGTAAAGTTGCAAAGCGATATGAAATGAAACGAGAACGTCAGGCTAGTAATAGGGAAGGTGAATGGTGAACTTCGTTTTATTGGGAGAATTTTGTGAAAGTGTAGCTCATCTATAAAGATAAAGAAAACCGCGTTTAGAATACTAGTGCGGCGCGTTCTTCAGTACTGTTCGAGTGTTTGGGATCCACACCAGATCGGATTAAAGGAAGACATCGTAGCAATTCAGAGCCTTGCAGCCAGATGTATTACACTACTGCCCATTAAAATTGCTAAACCAAGAAGAAATGCAGATGATAAACGGGTATTCATTGGACAAGTATATTATACTAAAACTGACATGTGATTTTCACGCAATTTGGGTGCATAGATCCTAAGAAATCAGTACCCAGAACAACCATCTCTGGCTGTAATAACGGCCTTGATACGCCTGGGCATTGAGTCAAACAGAGCTTGGGTGGTGTGTACAGGTACAGCTGCCCATGCAGCTTCAACACGATACCACAGTTCATCAAGAGTAGTGACTGGCGTATTGTGATGAGCCAGTTGCTCGGCCACCATTGACCAGACGTTTTCAATTGGTGGGAGATCTGGAGACTGTTCTGGCCAGGGCAGCAGTCGAACATTTTCTGTATCCAGAAAGGCCCGTACAAGACCTGCATCATGTGGTCGTGCATTATCCTGCTGAAATGTAGAGTTTCGCAGCGATCGAATGAAGGGTAGAACAACGGGTGATAACACATCTGAAATGTAATGTCCATTGTTGAAAGTGCCGTCAATATGAACAAGAGGTGACCGAGACGTGTAACCAATGCCACCCCATACCATCATGCTGGGTGATACACCAGTATGGCGATGACGAATACACGCTTCCAATGTGCGTTACCACGAAGTTGCCAAACACGGATGCGACCATCATGATGCTGTAAACACAACCAGGATTCATCCGAAAAAATGACGTTTCGCCATTCGTGCACCCAGGTTCGTTGTTGAGTACACCATCGCAGGCGCTCCTGTCTGTGATGCTGCGTCAAGGGTAACCGCAGCCATGGTCTCCGAGCCGGTAGTCCATGCTGCTGCAAACGTCGTCGAACATTTCGTGCAGATTGTTGTTGTCTTACAAACGTCCCCATTTGTTGACTCAGGGATCCCGAAATGGCTACACGATCCGTTACAGTCATGCGGATAAGATGCCTGTCATCTCGACTGCTAGTGATACGAGGCCGTCGGGATCCAGCACGGCGTTCCGTATTACCCTCCTGAACCCACCGATTCCATATTCTGCTAACAGTCATTGGATTTCGACCAACGCGAGCAGCAATGTCGCGAGAAGATTAACCGCAATTGCGATAGACTACAATCCGACCTTTATCAAAGTCGGAAACATGATGGTACGCATTTCTCCTCCTTACACGAGGCATCACAACAACGTTTCACCAGGCAACGCTTGTCAACTGCTGTTTGTGTATGAGAAATCGGTTGGAAACTTTCCTCATGTCAGCACGTTGTAGGCGTCGCCACCGGCGCCGACCTTGCGTGATTGCTCTGAAAAGCTAATCATTTGCATATCACAGCATCGGTTAAATTTCGCGTCTGTAGCACGTCATCTTCGTGGTGTAGCAATTTTAATGGCCAGTGGTGTGGTGTAAGTATCGGCCATAGGTCGTGTATCCTCGGTGCCAATCCGACGTCTTTGTCATGCGGGTTGCCTACCCGACGCCCGCCACTTTCTTCCCTCCGGCGATTGTTTTCTCATACAGGACGGGCATCACATGTCACGACATCGTGCTTTATAGGAGCAGTATGTTTATACGTCGTTGATTCCAGGCTCCAGCATGAGACGCCAGCTACGCTTCCGAGCAGCGCGCGCACCACAAACTGGCGGCGCTGCTATTGAAGAAGAAACGCCGTCGGCACATCACGTGGTCTCAAAGATAGTTCCGCCAGGTGGCCAGGCAGAGCCTCCAGCAGGCAAGTTGCGGTTCGAGTTGATTTCAGTTCGACTTCCAGTTAATGTCAGACTTGCAGTTACAGTACAGTACAGTGCAGTTCAGTTGTTCTCGCAGTTCCGCGTTTTATTCTATGAAACGCAAGTCACCGAGATAAGTCAGGACGCTGCGCCGTGCTTCGCACGGTCGGCGTGCCTACGCTGCTCCAAGCGGCGCATCCCCTCATGGACGCAACCCTACAGCCACACTGGATGACGCTTCCCGCGGGTCTGGTATCACGCTAGTAACTTTGTGTTTGTTATTTCAAGTGATCACGAACGATCTTCCAGTTTTTTGTTTCGGGACAAACGTTATTGTGACTTTGTCCAGTTAATAAAATGTTTTGTACGACATTTTCAGAGTCGTCTTTTAACACAGCAAGGAGCCACATATTAAAGTGCAAGATAGTAAAATATCTGTTGCCGGTATTACGGAGATGCTACATGCTACGTGAACACAAATGGGAATCCCTGAAGGGAAACGACGTTCTTGTCACGAGGTTTTACTGATTAAATTTAGAGAATCGGTGTTTGACGCGGACTGCAGAACGATTCTACTGCTGCCAACCCCGATTTGCCTTAACCCTGCTGTGTGTAAAGTGCACCAACCGCAAGTAACATTATTTTGTACAGTACCTTTATTGTTCAACAATTGCGAGCCCACACCTGTTCCTTCATTATTGCTTCAGCTAACACAGTATTAAGTTTTGTTGTCGTGCGCCCAAGTCAACCGCAATAATACAAAATGAACAGCAAGCTAGGTGAGAAAAAATTTACGATCTGTGCAAGAAAGTGACGCAGATTCTGAGCTAGCAGCACAATCACACAATGAGGCAGTTATTTACGAGATAATTAGTAATTTATTTATTTATTTTACGTGTTCATGATTTAGATGTGTAAAATAATTAAAATGCAGCATCATTATTAAAAGTACAGTATAGTAATACAAGATACTGAAAGGAATAACATAATATAGCAACACAAAATATGGTTTTCTACACACATCAAAAATGTTTTGCATCACTCCGGTTCCCAGAACTCCTGAAGATAGTCGTTGACTGTGGATACTGTAGCGCAGAAACAGTCACTCTGACTTTTCAGAGACGTCACTAAACCCACCCACAGATATAAACAACCATGCCTGAGCAGCGCCTATTAGACGGCCGACAGCCGATCAGTTCCAGTCATTCCATCAGAAGGAGGTACACGGCTCGTGTTGTCTGTAGTTCAACCATGCCTAGACGGTCAATACCGCAGTTCGATCGCGACGGCATCTTACTTTGTGCCAGGGGGGACTCTCAACAACGGAAGTGTGCAGGCATCACGGAGTGAACCAAAGCGATGTTGTTCGGACGTGGAGGAGATACAGAGAGACAGGAATTGTCGATGACATGCTCGCTCAGGTCGCCCAAGTGCTACTATTGCAGTGGATGACCGCTATCTTTGGATTAAGGCTCGGAGGAAACCTGACAGCAGCGCCAACATGTTGAATAATGATTTTAGTGCAGTCACGGGACGTCGTGTTACGACTCAAACTGCGCGCAATAGTCTGCATGATGCGCAACTCCACTCCCGACGGCCACGGTGAGGTCCAACTTTGCAACCACGACACCACGTAGCGCGATACAGATGAACCCAACACATGCCGAATCGACCATTCAGAATTAGCACCACGTTCTCTTCACCGATGAGTGTCGCATATGCCTTCAACCAGACAATCGTCAGAGACGTGTTTGGAGGCAACCCCGTCAGGCTGAACACCTTAGACACACTGTTCAACGAGTGCAGCAAGGTGGACGTTCCCTGCTGTTTTGGGGTGGCATTATGTGGAGCTGACGTACGCCGCTGGGGGTCATGGAAGGCGCCGTAGCGGCTGTACGATACATGAATGCCATCCGCCGACCGATACCGCAACCATATCGGCAGCATAGTGGCGAGGCATTCGTCTTCATGGACGACACTTCGCGCCCCATCGTGCTCATCTTGTGAATGACATCCTTCATGATAACGACATCGCTCGACTAGAGTGGCCAGCATGTTCTCCCAGACATAAAACCCATCGAACACGCCTGGGATAGATTGAAAAAGGCTGTTTATGGACGACGTGACCCACTAACCACTCTGAGAGATCTACGCCGAATCGCCGTTGAGGAGTGGGACAATCTGGACCAACAGTGCCTTGATGAACTTGTGGATAGCATGCCACGGCGAATACAGGCATGCGGTGTGTACAGCAATCTAGACAACCACACGGAAGGTCTCGTTGTATTGTGATACAACATGCAATGTGTGGTTTTCATGAGCAATGAAAAGGACTGAAATGATGTTTATGTTGATCTCTGTTCCAATTTTCTGTACAGGTTCGGGAACTCTCGGAACCGATGTGATGCAAAACTTTTTTTGATGTGTGTATTAAATGGACCGCAATAATTTCTCGGATTTAATGGCCTTTTCACTTGCTGCATAAAGAACTTCTGTGGTGCAAGCATCTGGCAGGTTTCTGCAGACTAGGAGATGTGGTGTGTCCTGTAGATCGCCACACCCGCAGTGGTGTAGCTGCGCTTCCTGAGGCTCACCTTGCAACTTGACACTCCTGTCCTCCGTCGATTTAGAGCCTTCCATGTTGCATTCGACAGATGAAAGCACGCGGCAGGTTCTTCTCTGATGTTATTCCTATCCCTTTCAGATAATGAATCTTGCCATAGCTCTGTTCGACGAGTTCCAGGTGCTGACGGAGTTGCTCATGTCGTGTGCATGAAGCTCCTTCGTTGCCTAGGTCTTTCTGCTTCATGTCCGAACAGGGGATACTTGCAATCGGTATTCTGCTTTTTTTTTCTCAATTTCTGCGACTGTTCTTCTGGGTCTGTCAGGTGGCGCTAGACTGATGCTGTGTGCTGGGCAGTCTGTTGTAGCGACACGCGGATATCGTTGGTGTAAGACGTTGACGAAAGCCAGCATATTTCTGGCGTTGTCTGTTATCTTGTGCAATATCAAAGAACTTTTTAGTGTCTGTCTCATCGATAACGTCGGTGACAGTAACACCACAATACTGGGTAGTTTTCTTTTACTCTCCGGGACGAATACTGTTTGAAACATATTGGATTAGGAGTGATTATTATGAAATTAACTGCACCGTGATAGGTAACATCATTCAGCTACCCACAATTAATGTGAGCGGCTGCGACTCCTGGATCTTCTGCAGAACAGCAACCCGCACAGGTTCAGCATCTAGAAAGCCTCCTTCGAGTGCAAGAAGTGTAGGTGGCTCATAATTATGTCGTAACTTCCGGAAGGCACATCGCCAGTAATTGCATTCTAACAGTGATAGCGGTACACCTGTTGTACTGACAGCTCCAATAATACCTTCACGAACTTCTGCGTCTGTGACAGTTATAGGTGAGACAGTAGGCGAAGGGTAAAAGTATATGCGTCAGCTTAGATGCCTCTGCATACCACGACGTGATCGCTGATGCAGGGGCCGTAGCTTAAAAACTACATCTTTCAACTTCTGAAAGTTTTAAACATGGCTGCCTGGTCAGGGACCGTTTACAAAAGTAAAATTAAAGCAATAACAGCCCTCGATAGCAAAAATTAAGTTTTGTGACCCAGGTTTCGGCTCTACTATGAGTGCCTTCACGAGCAGTAAAACATTCAAACTGGCCTGTAACATAAGTACAAAAGCTATGGGAAAAATTTTATGTATATGTAAGTATTGACTAACAGTACAAGAAAGAAACAGTACTTACATGTCACGTACAAAATAAATATGAAGCGATAAAGCTTTAGTCACAAAATTCTGAAAACGAATACATGGAAGGCAAGCCACTATGGGCTGCTCACACATGTCGAGCCACAGGTAGCATCAGACTCTGATACTACCCGTGCACATGTGTGAGCAGCCCGTAACGGCTTGCTTTCCACGTGTTCTATTTCAAAACTTTTGTGAATAAAGCTTTACCGCTTTATATTTATTTCGTACGTGACGTGTAAGTACTGTTTCCTTCTTGTACTGTTAGTCAATACTTACATATACATAAAAAATTTCCCGTAATTTTTTTACTTATATTACAGGCCACCTTGAATGTTTTACTTCTGATAAAGGCACTCATCGTAGTGCCGAAATCTATGTCAAAAGACTAAATTACGCGACCTAGCGCTGTTATTGCTTTAATTTTACTTTTAACTTCTGTTTGTGACTGCCTCTGTTTCTTTCTTGTGGTAGACTGTGACGAAGTCATACATTTAATCGATTGTGGACATACCTGACACTGACTGACGTTCTAACATAGCCGTGAGGTCAGTGCATAGTGATAGAGCTTGTCGCAATAATCTGACTTCTGTTTTTGCGCCTACGTCACGCTGCCGCATCGCTGCAGATGGCTTGGTAACTACTAGGCTGGTGCATCAGTTCCAAGCATTTTTGTTTTACTTGTTGGTATTCTGTTTACTGCGGGTTATTTATCGATTGTAATTTTTACCTGTAGTTCGCTGTTGCTATTTGAGTTTACCTATTATCATATTGTGACTTGGAGATAACTAGTGGAGCTGTGGACGTTAGAAAATGGAGTGCCAAGTTGAGAAATAGGAACATTTTCGACATATTCTTCTGTTTGAGATAAACAGAGGGATGACAGCAGCTGAGGCAGCCTTGTATGAGGATTATGTTAGTGTGCAGAGCAAGCAAAAAATTGTTTTCTCGTTTTAAAAATGTGCGTTTTGACATTCGTGACTCCCCACGTTCAGGAAGAATTTCGGGGTTTGACGAATATCGTTTCAATGCATTAATCCACAATGATCCACATCACTGGCAAATGTGATAAACTGTGATCATCTACCATCGTGATATGTTTGCAACCAGAGGGGAAGGTTCAGAAGGCGGATGTATGGGCACCGCATGCTGTAAGTCAAAATCACAAAAATCAGCGGGTCTAAATCTACATCTACATCTGGCAGAGGGTTCATCGAACCACCTTCAGAATTGTCTATTATTCCAATCTCGTATAGCGCGCGGAAAGAAGGAACTGCTTATCTTTCAGTAATTTTATATATTGTTTAAAACCGTGCCTGTTGCAGTTAAATAATTTGAAACAGTATATTTACATCGCTAGATGTAATATATGAAGGTAAATCAATAAATCGGAGTCAAGTGTTACAGATCTTTTTAAACATCTAAGCTCTGCAGCTTTTGCGTTACGGAAAATAACAGATTTTCAGAGATTAGAATGTAACACTTTTTTTTTATTTAATTCGAGAATGTCACATAGCATTACACTCTGGGGTAGTTCGTCGTTGAGGAAAAAAGTGTTCCGTCACAAAAGTGTGTAATGGGTATAGCAGGTGATGTCCACTCTAGAACTTCTTCTAGATAGATCTTAAAATAGTTGTGCATGGTCTTATGAAGGACACAATTACATTTCGAAACCAACAGTAACAAAAAAAATTTCAGTTCGAAACCAAAAGCACCATTCATAAATACAATACCGTAAGGAGACTTCAGGCTCCATGTGGCACAGAAAAAAAAAATCTTTGACCACCAACCCGAGTGGTCGTTAAACTGAAATCTGGGGGTAATATGCTTACCCATTCAAGCGTTGTTGTGGCCCTCACATCTCAGCTGTATTTTATAGTAATATTCACTTAGCAACTAAGAGATGAATCCAAGGCGTCAACTAACGTTAACACGTTCTTCAGAGTGTAGTTTTCCTGTCGACCAACAACCAAAAATACTTGCAGAGACAGTAATATTTTAAGAGGTGCATAATTTTAATTGGCGTTCGTGACTTCGGCGGGTGGGCTAAGTAAAGTTGGCCGCTTCCCTCAGGGGCAGAGAGGTAAGTAACGCGGCCGCTGCGGGCTAAGACGATGCGAGAGGCGAAATGTTTTGTTGTTTGCCTTCAAGTATGACAAATCACGAGCGTGTGTGCTTGCTACAGATAACATGCCATGGTATAAATTTCAAATGAAAATAACATGGATTCGGGAATGCCCCATCTTCTGGCTCGAAGCACTATGGGACTTAACATCTGAGGTCACAAGTCCCCTAGACTTAGAACTACTTAATCCTAACTAACCTAAAGACATCACACACATCCATGCCCGAGGCAGGATTCGAACCTGTGACCATAACAGCAGCGCGGTTCCAGACTGAAGCGCCTAGAACCGCTCGGCCAAAGCGGCCGGCTTTTAGCAAGGAATATGGAAACAAATTAAGGCTGTTGTAATAGAACGCAATGAATAGAAGAAAAATGACGTCCAAAACATTTAGTAAACATTTGTGACTGTGTCTCATATTGCGCAATGCATTTAAATATAACTACAATTACTGTTATTAATCAGTTGATCGCCTGCTCACAAAAACAACACAACACTTCGTCTGACAATTAGTGACCCATCTTTTGGGTCGCTGAGAGAGGGATTAGCGAACAGTCGTACACTAAGTGTTCCGAATGGTGCCGACTTTTAACGATCGCTACTTGGGAGGGGGGCGCGGGCGACTTACCACCCCCTTACTGTGACTAGTCTATTCAGAGCCCTTAACATGCTAACTTATGTAGGTTACCAATTAATAATAAGATCGGTACATATACGGCCCAAGATGTCGAGCCACAATGTCAGTGTTGATTACTGAGCGTAAAATTTGATGACAACTGGCCTTCTCAGTAGTTTAAGGAATTTAATAGGTACTGAAATTAACTGGGACAACATATTGAAATTATATATGCTTGACAACTTCTGCTATTCTGGCGCGCGCGCTTGTGTGTGTGTGTGTGTGTGTGTGTGTGTGTGTGTGTGTGTGGAGAGAGAGATAATTAACGAAGTTAGGTACGAATTACTGTATGCGTCCGTCTAAAAATGCAGCTTGAACTAACAACGATAAACAACGGAACTGCATTCGACTACTCAGTTGTGAGGAGGGTATGTTCAGTACTGGAGGCGCACCCGTAATGTCTCAACGTTGCTGAGTCATAAATTGCAATGGAGAAACGTCAAGTTTTAAAAGACATTCTCCACAGCGTTTTCCAGCAGAGCAAAGTTTGAACAAAGTTTGTACCGGACACATTGACTCTCGAACGGAATCAACGACGTGTGGACGCCTGTCTCGATTTGATTGAAATGCAAAACGCGGACAATTCTTTTATGGAAGAAATAGTTGCGGGGCGACAAGGTTTGTTATTAACAATACGAACATACCAAAAATTGACAAAGTGCTGAAATTCGCATGAAGGATCATTGCCCTGACGACATAACCAACATTCAAGCCAACGCGACGCGCGAGTTGAACGACAGCCGAAAGGAGGTCTTTTTTGACTGTTTCATGTAGTTGTATGAACGTTGTGTGCGTTGTACTCAAGTGGTGGTAGAATATGTAGAACATCTAAGCATTAAAACCATCTTCTTACCTTCTTAACTTTTCTGGTTTTTATTTATGCAGTGTCGAAATTATTTAGACTGACGGAATACGTTCAAAAATGTTCAAATGTGTGTGAAATCTTATGGGACTTAAGTACTAAAGTCATCAGTCCCTAAGCGTACACACTACTTAACCTAAGGCCAGCCGAAGTGGCCGTGCGGTTAAAGGCGCTGCAGTCTGGAACCGCAAGACCGCTACGGTCGCAGGTTCGAATCCTACCTCGGGCATGGATGTTTGTGATGTCCTTAGGTTAGTTAGGTTTAACTAGTTCTAAGTTCTAGGGGACTAATGACCTCAGAAGTTGAGTCCCATAGTGCTCAGAGCCATTTGAACCATTTTTTACTTAACCTAAATTATCCTAAGGACAAACACACACACCCATGCCCGAGGGAGGACTCGAACCTCCGCCGGGACCAGCCGCACAGTTCATGACTGCAGCGCCTAAGACCGCTCGGCTACTCCAGCGCGGCCACGGAATACGTAACAGTAAATAAATATAAGTAGTTTCAGACACGTGTAAGTGGCCAGCATTTTGCCATATTTTTCAGTATGCGAGTGTGTAATAATACTGTAAAACTAGCTCGTTCCACATCACAGCGATGTGCTACAGACACGCTCTTCGCATTCCGTGCAGAGCACACATATCATGGAAAAAAAAGAAAGCGAAAAATTTTGTATTTACACAACTTACAGTCTGAGAGCTGTATTCGATTACTCGATAAAGAACTGAATTTATTTTCGTTATCCGTCATACTTACTGCATTGCATCAAATTAAGTAAGAAATCGCGCGAAATTTTAAAGATTTTGTAGAGATAAAAATGCATTGTGTAAACTCTGCATATGAATGTTTTTTTTTTTTTTTAGGTCGTACATTGTAGTCAATAAAATTTAGGTAAGGTATCTAACTTTTATTTAAAAATGGGAGCAGAAGGATATCTAATTTCTTTCTCGAGTTGTTTGGTTTTATATTCGAAGGACGATCGCTCGCGACGCGCCCTTACATCGGGCATCGCGAATCGTTTGGTCACAATAGTCGTTCAAAATGGTTCAGATGGCACTAAGCACTATGGGACTTAACATCTGAGGTCATCAGTCAACTAGAACTGAGAACTACTTAAACCTAACCAACCTAAGGACATCACACACATCCATGCCCAAGGCAGGATTCGAACCTGCGACCGTAGCGGTCGCGCGGTTGCAGACTGTGGCGCCTACAACCGCTAGGCCACACCGGCCGGCCACAACACTCGTCTTAGGACATAATATTCCAGATATTTTTAGTATATGATAGCACCCAATGAGGCACATACGTTGAATGATAAATACTTGAAACTTTTTTATTTGCCGTGGTATGGAATAACTCGTCCGCAACAGTGATAAACGGCGACTGAGGGCGCTTTTAGGCATCCTGCTATGTCTATGTCTACGTGATTGCTCTCCTATCCACAATAAAGTGCCTGGCAGAGGGTTCAATGAATCACCTTCATACTGTGTCTCTACCGTTCCACCCTCGAACAGGATGCGGGAAAAACGAGCACTTAAATTTTTCTGTGCGAGCCCTGATTTGTCTTATTTTGTCGTGATGATCATTTCTCCCTATGTAGGTGGGTGCCAACAGAATGTTTTCGCAATCGGAGGAGAAAACTGGTGATTGAAATTCCATGAGAAGGTCACGTCGCAACGAAAAACCCCTTTGCTTTAATGATTGTCTCTCCAATTCACGTATCATGTCTGTGACACTATGTCCCCTATTTCCCCATAATACAAAAGGAGCTGCCCTTCTTTGTACTTTTTCGATATCATCCGTCAGTCCCACCTGATGCGGATCCAACACCGCACAGCCATACTCCAGAATAGGGCGGACAAGCATAGTGTAAGGAATCTCTTTGGTAGACCTGTTGCACCTTCTAAGTGTTCTGCCAACGAATCGCAGTCTTTGGTTTGCTCTCCCCACAATATTATCTATGTGATCGTTCTAACTTAGGTTATATGTAATTGTAATCCCTAAGTATTTAGTTGAATTTACAGCCCTCAGATTTGTGTGACTTATCGTGTAATCGAAATTTATCTGATTTCTTTTAGTTCAAAATGGGTTCAAATTGCTCTGAGCACTATGGGACTTAACATCTGAGGTCATCAGTCCCCTAGAACTTAGAACTACTTAAACCTAACTAACCTAAGGACATCACATACTTTCATGCCCGAGGCAGGATTCGAACCTGCGACCGTAGCGGTCGCGCGGTTCCAGACTGAAACGCCTAGAACCGCTCGGCCACATCGGCCGGCTTTCTTCTGGTACTCATGTGAATAGCTTCACACTTTTCTTTATCCAGGGTCAATTGCCACTTTTCGCACCATACAGACATTTTATCTAAATCATTTTGCAAGTCGTTTTGGTCATCTGATGACTTTACGAGACGGTAAATGACTGCATCATCTGCAAACAATCTAAGACGGCTACTCAGATTGTCTCCTATGTCGTTAATATAGATCAGGAACAATAGAGGGCCAGATATTACTTCTGTGTTACTCGATGACTTTACGCTAGCAGTGTAAGAAAATCCAAGCAGCGCGCTTGTACACGTCCGCAACACCTATGCACTGCCACAGCAGCGAAAGGACTAAACTGACGTACAGTACACGCTAACCTAAATCTAACACTCAGAATTTAGAGTAAGGTGTCACTCTGTCAAATACAGGTGAAATATTCGATCGTTTTTTAAAGAAAATCCAAAAGGCTACACATTGTTCTCTTAATGGAACTTCAGCCGTACTAAAACTACAAACAATAGTCGAATTCAAGTTCGCTGTTCCCATATGTATCATTTCCGTTGCTGTTTCGTGGTGCGGTATCGCAAATTGTAGCTAATTTCCGGGAAGCAGCCCCGTTACTGGCGTCGCCTGATACCTACTGCCGCCTTGTAGCGCCGTGCTGTGGTGCGCTGCGGGCTGTTGGAGGAGGAGGCGCGACTTGAGCTGCCAGGGCAAACACGCGCCGCCTCCTCTGACGTCACACCTGCTTCGATCACCGCCACCACCGCGGCGCCGCGCGACGAACAAGCCGGAAGGCGGAAGTCTGCGCACACGGGGCCGGCCGGCTACGCTGAAACAAAGCGCCAGCCGCGGCCCGCCAGGGGCGCTGCAGTCGCGCCGACTGAGGCCAAGCCACGAGCGGTCTGCCACCAACAAGACAGCTCAGCCCCAAACAGTCTCTTAGGCCGTCCGCAACTGAAAAGCAACGCTCCGTGTCCGAAGGGTCCGAGAGACGGTCTCATCCGCTCGCAAGTACTGTATCGTCAAAGGGAAGCACAATCGACAGTCGAGACTTAACTTGAGATAAGGAATCCTGGGCCTTCAACTGTCTAGTTCTGGCGGGTGGAACGGACGTGGGAGGATGAGAGGGACGTCTTAAGTCTTCTGAGTGGTTTGCTGCAATAGACACAGTTTTTCTTTCCTGTGTCAAGCTCATGGTGTTGGTTCCTGTAGACATGTCCTAGTTCATGACCACGGGCAACGTACGAGTGGCCAAGTAAGTGGTCCCGACAGTCGGGATACCAGTTACTTTGGAATAAGGCTCGGCATCTCGGACATATTCTGAGTCGTGGTCACCTTTGTGCTCATACGGCAAAGACTACCACATCCACCGGTTAGTCCCTCAGCCGTTAGGGGTAAAAACCAATGGGACTCGGGGCAAGTAAGGCTAGCAACCTGCTTCCCTGGTACTTTAAATATGATGCTGGCAACAATCAGAGCAAAATGCCTCGGATCTTTGGAGGTGACGGAGTCCCACCTCTAATTGACAAACCAGGGACTCCTAAGATACGACTTGGCAAAGAAATGGTAATGAGATGGGGAGCTATTAATATCAATGGGGGCTACTCTGGGAAGAAGGTAGAGCTGGCAGAGGCTGCAAGTAAGATGGAGCTGGACGTTTTAGCTGTTAGTGACATTCGGGTAAGGGGTGAGAAAGAAGAGGAAGTGGGAG
This sequence comes from Schistocerca cancellata, assembly GCF_023864275.1. Taxonomy (NCBI): domain Eukaryota; kingdom Metazoa; phylum Arthropoda; class Insecta; order Orthoptera; family Acrididae; genus Schistocerca; species Schistocerca cancellata. The sequence continues at coordinate 385,414,838 of NC_064626.1, read as the reverse complement.
AATACAAGGTCTACCTGTCAGGAGTCAAAGCAGGAATAGCACAATGGGGTGTAGGGCTTTACATCAGGAAAGAAATGGAACCCAGCGTAGTTGCAATAAGGTGTGTAAACGAACGACTGATGTGGATAGATTTGCCAGTGTCTAGCAAGACAATTAGGATCGTGTCAGTATATTCGCATTGTGAAGGGACAGATCAAGATCAGATGGATAGTTTTTATGAGGCACTCAGTGATGTAGTTGTTAGAGTAAAGGACAAGGACAGTGTTCCGCTCATGGGTGATTTTAATGCCAGGATTGGAAATCGAATAGAAGAGCATGGAAAGGTTATGGGTAAATTTGGAGAGGATATGGAGGCCAACAGGAACGGGAAACAACTCTTGGATTTCTGCGCCAGTATGGGCTTAGTAATCACAAACTCCTTTTTTAATCATAAGAACATTCACCGGTATGCTTGGGAAGACAGGGGAACCAGATATGTCACTGACTATATAATAACAGATCAGGAATTCAGGAAGGCTGTGAGGGACACACCTGTATTCAGGGGATTCTTTGATGACACTGATCATTATTTAATCTGCAGTGAAATTGGGATTGTGAGGCCGAAAGTGCAGGAGGTCAGGTCCATATGTAGGATGATAAGAGTGGAGAAACTTCAGGATAAGGAAATCAGGCACAAGTACATAACAGTGATCTCAGAAAGGTACCAGTTAGTTGAATGTAGTCAATTACAGTCATTGGAAAAGGAATGGACAAGGTATAGGGACACAGTACTAGAAGTGGCTAAAGAATGTCTTGGAACAATAGTGTGTAAAGGTAGGATGAAGCAAACAGCTTGGTGGAATGACACAGTCAAGGCAGCCTGTAAAAGGAAAGAGAAGGCGTATCAAAAATGGCTACATACTAGAACTCAGGTAGACAGAGAAAGTTATGTTGAAGAAAGAAACAAAGCCAAACAGATAATTGCAGCATCCAAGAAGAAATCTTGGGAAGACTTTGGAAACAGATTGCAGACTTTGGGTCAAGCTGCTGGAAAACCATTCTGGAGTGTAAATAGTAGTCTTCGAAAGGGAGGTAAGAAGGAAATGACAAGTATTTTGGACAGGTTAGGAAAACTGCTGGTGAATCCTGTGGATTCCTTGGGCAGATGGAGGGAATATTTTGAAGAGTTGCTCAATGTAGGTGAAAATACAATCAGTAATGTTTCAGATTTCGAGGTACAATGGGATAGGAATGATGATGGAAATAGGATCACATTTGAGGAAGTGGAGAAAATGGTAAATAGACTGCAGTGCAATAAAGCAGCTGGGGCGGATGAAATTAAGTCGGAACTCATCAAATACAGTGGAATGCCAGGTCTTAAATGGCTACACAGGATAATTGAAATGGCCTGGGAGTCGGGACAGGTTCCATCAGACTGGACAAAAGCAGTAATCACACCAATCTTGAAACATGGAAACAGAAAAGATTGTAACAACTACAGAGGTATCACTTTAATCAGCGTTGTGGGTAAAATCTTCTCAGGTATTGTTGAAAGGAAAGTGCGAGTATTAGTTGAGGACCAATTGGATGAAAATCAGTGTGGGTTTAGGCCTCTTAGAGGTTGTCAGGACCAGATCTTTAGCTTACGGCAAATAATGGAGAAGTGTTATGAGTGGAACAGGGAATTGTGTCTATGCTTTATAGATCTAGAAAAGGCATATGACTGGGTTCCTAGGAGGAAGTTATTGTCTGTTCTACGATATTATGGAATAGGAGGCAAACTTTTGCAAGCAATTAAAGGTCTTTACATGGATAGTCAGGCAGCAGTTAGAGTTGACGGTAAATTGAGTTCATGGTTCAGAGTATTTTCAAGGGTAAGACAAGGTTGCAACATGTCTCCACTGTTGTTCATATTATTTATGGATCATATGTTGAAAACAATAGACTGGCTGGGTGAGATTAAGATATGTGAACACAAAATAAGCAGCCTTGCATATGCGGATGACTTAGTTGTGATGGCAGATTCGATTGAAAGTTTGCAAAGTAATATTTCAGAGCTAGATCAGAAATGTAAGGACTATGGCATGAAGATTAGCATCTCCAAAACGGAAGTAATGTCAGTGGGAAAGAGATATAAACGGATTGAGTGCCAAATAGGAGAAACAGAGTTAGAACAGGTGGACGGTTTCAAGTACTTAGGATGCATATTCTCACAGGATGGCAACATAGTGAAAGAACTGGAAGCGAGGTGTAGCAAAGCTAATGCAGTGAGCGCTCAGCTACGATCTACTCTCTTCTGCAAGAAGGAAGTCAGTACCAAGACTAAGTTATCTGTGCACCTTTCAATCTTTCGACCAACTTTGTTGTTGTGGTCTTCACTCCTGAGACTGGTTTGATGCAGCTCTCCATGCTACTCTATCCTGTGCAAGCTTCTTCATCTCCCAGTACCTACTGCAACCTACATCCTTCTGAATCTGCTTAGTGTATTCATCTCTTGGTCTCCCCCTACGATTTTTACCCTCCACGCTGCCCTCCAATACTAAATTGGTGATCCCTTGATGCGTCAGAACATGTCCTACCAACCGATCCCTTCTTCTGGTCAAGTTGTGCCACAAACTTCTCATCTCCCCAATCCTATTCAATACTTCCTCATTAGTTATGTGATCTACCCATCTTTGTTGTAAGGGAGCGAAAGCTGGGTGGATTCAGGTTACCTTATCAACAAGGTTGAGGTTACGGATATGAAAGTAGCTAGGATGATTGCAGGTATTAGTAGATGGGAACAATGGCAAGAGGGTGTCCACAATGAGGAAATCAAAGAAAAACTGGGAATGAACTCTATAGATGTAGCAGTCAGGGCGAACAGGCTTAGATGGTGGGGTCATGTTACACGCATGGGAGAAGCAAGGTCACCCAAGAGACTCGTGGGTTCAGCAGTAGAAGGTAGGAGGAGTCGGGGCAGACCAAGGAGAAGGTACCTGGATTCGGTTAAGAATGATTTTTAAGTAATAGGCTTAGCACTGAATAGGGGATCATGGAGGAATTTTATAAGGGGGACTATGCTCCAGACTGAACGCTGAAAGGCATAATCAGTCTTAAATGATAATGATGATGATGATGTGTCAAGCTCTTCCTCTCCTGCGCAACAATACACTGGACTGACAACAGTCATGGGTGGTCCATTGGTCGTGACCGGGGCAAATATCTCACGAAATAAGCGTCAAACAAAAAAACTACAAAGGACGAAACTTGTCTAGCTTGAAGGGGGAAACCAGATGGCGCAATGGTTGGCCCGCTAGATGGCGCTGCCATAGGTCAAACGGATATCAACTGCGTTTTAGTTAAATAGCAACCCGCATTTTGTATTACATATTCGTGTAGTACGTAAAGAAATATGAATGTTTTAGTTGGACCACTTTTTTCGCTTTGTGACAGATAACGCTGTAATAGTCACTAACATATGGCTCACAATTTTAGACGAACAGTTGGTAACAGGTAGGTTTTTTAAATTAAAATACATAACGTAGGTACGTTTGAACATTTTATTTCGGTTGTTCCAATGTGATACTTGTACCTTTGAGAAATTATCATTTCTGAAAACGCATGCTGTTACAGTGTGATTACCTGTAAATATCACATTAATGCAATAAATGCTCAAAATGATGTCCGTCAACCTCAATGGATTTGGCAATACGTGGAACGACATTTCTCTCAACGGCGAGTAGTTCTTCTTCCGTAATGTTCGCACATGCATTGACAATGCACTGACGCATGTTGTCAGGCGTTTTCTGTGGATCACGACAGCAAATATCCTTCAACTTTCCCCACAGAAAGAAATCCGAGGAGGTCAGATCCGGTGAAAGTTGCCTCGACGACCAATCCACCTGTCATGAAATATGCTAATCAATACCGCTTCAACCGCACGCGAGCTCTGTGCCGGACATCCATCATGTTGGAAGTACATCGCCATTCTGTCATGCAGTGAAACATCTTGTAGTAACATCGGTAGAACATTACGTAGGAAATCAGCATACATTGCACCATTTAGATTGCCATCGAAAAAATGGGGGCCAATTATCCTTCCCCCCCACAATGCCGCAACATACACTGACCCACCAAGGTAGCTGATGTTCCACTTGTCGCAGCCATCGTGGATTTTCCGTTGCCCAATACTGCATATTATGCCGGTTTACGTTAGGTTGCGTTACGTTACGTGAATGACGCTTAGTCGTTAAATAGAACGCGTGCAAAAAATCTGTCATCGTCCGGTAATTTCTGTTGTGCCCAGTGGCAGAACTGTACACGACATTCAAAGTCGTCGCCATGCAATTCCTGGTGCATAGTGATATGGTACGGTTGCAATCGATGTTGATGTAGCATTCTCAACGCCGACGTTTTTGAGATTCCCGATTCTCGCGCCATTTATCTGCTACTGATGTGCAGATTAGCCGTGACAGCAGCTAGAACACCTACTTGGGCATCATCATTTGTTGCAGGTCGTGGCTGACGTTTCACATCCTGTTTCCTTAAATAACGTAACTACCCGGCGAACGGTCCGGACACTTGGATGATGTCGTCCAGGATACCGAGCAGCATACATAGCACACGCCCGTTGGGTATTTTGATCACAATAGCCATACATCAATACGATATCGACCTTTTCCGCAATTGGTAAACGGTCCATTTTAACACGGGTAATGTATCACGAAGCAAATAGCGTCCGCACTGGCGGAATGTTACGTGATACCACGTACTTGTACGTTTGTGAGTATTACAGCGTCATCTATCACAAAGCGAAAAAAGTGGTCCAACTAAAACATTCATATTTCTTTACGTACTACACGAATATCTAATAAAAAATGGGGGTTGATATCCGTTTGACGTATGGCAGCGCCATCTAGCGGGCCAACCGTAGCGCCATCTGGTTTCCCCCTTCAAGCCAGACAAGTTTCGTTCTTTGTATTTTTTTCGTTTGATGCGTATTTCGTAAGATATTTGGCCCGGTCACTATCAATGGACCACTCTGTATAGTGCGCTGTCGGAGCTGTTATTTGTACTCCGATGATTCATTTGAAAATGTTGTGATTATGGCCGCACAGTGGGGACTAACAGACTTTGAGCGGGGAACGGTAGTTCTAGCTGTGCGCTTGGAACATTTCATTTCGGAAATCGTTAGGGAATTCAATATTGTGAGAGTCACTGTATCAGAAGTGTGCCGAGAATATCAAATCTGAGTCATTACCTCTAACCAACAAAGCAGTGGTTGATGGTTGCGTATAGTTGTCTATGCTAACAGACCAGCAACATTGCGTGAAATAACGGCAGAAATCGACTGGGACGTACGACGAACGTATCCATTAAAACAGTGCGGGAAAATTGGTGTTAATGGATTATGGCGCAAATGCCTTTGTCAATACCATGAAATCGCCTTCATTGACTCTCCTGGGCTCGTGACCATATCGGTTGGACCTTACAGAGCAATATTCACTCCAAACCCATGAGTCATTATATTTATATAACTTGTTTGTGTCATTTAGACATGACGGACATTTTGTGACATTTCAGCTTGAACTTGAGATTGGCTATCAAGCCGAAATCATGATTGTGTGAAATAAATGAATACTAATTTATAGTTTAACTGCGGAAATTTATTTCAGACCTGTTTCGTATAAAGCGGGAATGCCGCGAGTCCGCTGTTATACTTGCGAACTCGTATACGTGCTATGCTTTCTGAGCGAGTCGGGTCAGTTTGTACGAGATACTGAACTCGGTTGACGAGTGGGCTGCGGCGAATACGCACGAGCCTAGTCTACGGCGAGTTCAGAAATAACATAACAGGACTCACAAGTGATTTTAAGGCGAGTATACGGAGCTTATTTCTGATCTATTCAGTGCTTTGACCTTTCCCACTCTGTACCGAAGCTGTATAGCAACAAAAAGGCAAACTCTGCCGACTGGGGACCTCTATCAGCCTGAGCTCTGACGCTAGTTCCTTCTGCACTTACCTCGTCCCTGGTGCATACTGTTGTGGTGACGACAAGACGGCCGGCCGGAGTGGCCGAGCGGTTCTAGGCGCTACAGTCTGGAACCGCGCGACCGCTACGGTCGCAGGTTCGAATCCTCCCTCGGGCAGGAATGTGTGTGGTGTCCTTAGGTTAGTTAGGTTTAAGTAGTTCTAAGTTCTAGGGGACTGATGACCTCAGAAGTTAAGTCCCATAGCGCTCAGAGCCATTTGAACCATTTTTTGAACAACAAGTCGGGACTCAACGGCCCGTACAACGTGTGATAAGAGGCCGTTGTAAACTCGTCGTTACTAGTATAGCATGGCGATTTATACCTATGTGTATGATGCAGTTCTGTAACGTTCATCTAGAGGCAGATTACGGTGCAACGTGTGTCTCTTTAAATTGAATGGTCGCGCAGCGCGGCCGCGCGGTTTGAGGCGCCATGCACGGACTGCGCGGCCTCTCGCCGGATGTTCGAGTCCTCCCTCGGGCATTGGTGTGTATGTGTTATTCTTAGCATAAGTTAGCTTAAGTTAGTTTAAGTAGCGTGTAAGTCTAGGGACGGATGACCTCAACAGTTTGGTCCCTTAGGAATTCACACACATTTGAACATTTAAACTGAATGAATAATTTAATAAAACAGTTACTGATGTGCTAGTCAGAACTCAAACAGCTGCTAGTTTGAACGTAGATGCCCTAACTACGAAACATATCCTAATTACAGGCATTTAAATTTCAATAAAATGTTTATTGTCCATTAAATTAACATTAAGTCGTCCACTGGTGACCAGCAAAAAAGTAATTATGTCGACTGATAATAATGGCTCGAACCCCAATATAGGTGACAGCAACACACTATAAGATAAATAAATAAAATTTCCTGAAAAACAAAACGTGATCTTAAGTGTCGACCAGTATTCAGTGTAAAAGTAATCCCCACAGGCTTGTCCGAGACTAAATGCAACTCAGTGCCAAATAAATCACAGTCCTTAAATAGCTGCTCATGAAAAATCAGAAGTTCTACTGAACACTGACCGAAAAATAATCAGAGTCCCAATAACTGCCTAGCAATTCTAAGTCCCAATGAACTCACGCCAAAATATTTCTGTCAGCGAAACTCTTGTGGACAAGTCGCCACTTTCAACTACATCCAGTACGAACCAACAGAACCGCCGTCCAAAACTGCATTACGTAGACAGGTCTCGATTAATATGGCTATCGCCGTTATAAAGGTTCGGTTGACCCTCTCAATGCTTCCAGCTCCCTAACTGACGTCACATAACGACCTTATGTAATCACCAATCTTTTACACAACTTTTCATCCATCAATGTAAACAAAAATCTGATTACGCAATTGGCTGCATGCTGATATTCCAAACAAGATTCATATCTCGCAATAAACTACATGAGCCTAGATTGTCCAGAAATTAACTTTATTTTATTTTAACATTTACAGCTTTGAAACCGCATTGGTGAAAGTAGTTTATGTCCCCCGCACTCTTAACAATTATCGTACAAACGTGAACAATACCTCATTTTAATCTTAAACTGACTACTCTTTACATTACCGTTCCCAAAATTTATGTATCTGTAATCAAATTCAACTTATGGGTAAAAGTGTGAAAATTTAACGATAAACAATAAAAAGTAACAATAAAAATAATAAATCATGAGATATAAATCGTGTAGGTGGTGTATAATAACGCTGACCATCATACGTCGCCCTGCCAAATTTGTGCCTGTCTCTACACTCATGAGTCAAAACGCTATGACCACCTGCTTAATAGCTGATTCTGCGAATCAGCGATACTGTAGTTTTTTGGTAGATTTGTGGAGTTATGTGGCATTAGACGTCTATGAAAAGGTCACGTAATTCGCGTAAATGACGGGCTGCTGCTTTGCGTATGGCGCCCGATAGCGACGCAAGTGGGTTCTATAGAAATGACATCAGGCGAATGTGGTCGCTGAGACATCATCAACGTGAGCTCACTATAATGCTCCTCAGACCATAGAAGCACGGTTCTGGCTTCGAGACACGAATAATTGTATTCCTGAAAGTCGACATCGCCGTTTGGGAGGACATCAAAAAATGGCTTTGAGCACTATGGGTCTTAACATCTGTGGTCATCAGTCCCCTAGAACTTAGAACTACTTAAACCTAACTAACCTAAGGACATCACACACATCCTTGTCCGCCGCTCGTGGTCTCGCGGTAGCGTTCTCCCTTCCCGAGCACGGGGTCCCGGGTTCGATTCCCGGCGGGGTCAGGGATTTTCACCTGCCTCGAGATGACTGGGTGTTTGTGTTGTCCTCATCATTTCATCATCATCCAGGAAAGTGGCAAAATTGGACTGAGCAAAGATTGGGTAATTGTACGGGCGCTGATAACCACGCAGTTGAGCGCCCCACAAACCAAACATCATCATCATCATCACACACATCCATGCCCGAGGCAGGATTTGAACCTGCGACCGTAGCAGTCACGCGGTTCCGGACTGAGCGCCTAGAACCGCTAGACCACCGCGGCCGGCAGGGAGGACATCAATCATGAACAGATGCAGGTGATTCGCAGCTGTCAGCGTGTCTTCGATTACTACCTCAAGTCTCATGCAAGCGCAGAAGAATGTCTCCCATAGCGTAATTCTGCTGGGGCCTTTAACATATCCGTCACAGCCTTTTGCGTCCGTGACGCCCTACAAGTTTCAAACCGCCGTTCACATCGTTGACGGCGTTTGTGGAGAAGACCATCGACCTAGTGTATCAAAAATGTGATTCACCCGAAGAACCGACATGATTCCCTTGATCTACGGTCAAATCTCAATAGTCCCGAGTCCATTGTAATGGCAGTTTATGTCGTTGGGACAACAAGTGAACATATGGGGGTGGTCTGCTGCGGAGCTCCGTGTTCGACAATTTACGATGAACGGTATGCTCCGAAACACTTGTGCGTGCACCAGCATTGTGCTCTTTCACTAGAGATGCCACAGATCACCATCTATCCTACTTTACAGAGCAGACAAGCCTCCAAATCCCATTTTCTGTGAAGAGTCGTGGACGTCCAACCATTTAGCGCCTAGTGGCTGTCCTCCTACCTCTTTCCGTAGATTCTCACGACAACAGCGCTTGAACATTCCACCAGCTGCACCGTTTCCGAGATATTCGTTGACAGGCTCCGCCTAATAATAATCTGCCTTCGTCAAAGTCGCTGATCTCGATAGAGTTACTCATTTGCAGTTCGTATCTTCGCTAGGCTGATTCCCCGTCCGTGCCTGCTCCGCTTATCTACTTCTGTTACCGCGTCACGTGTCTGCAACGCCACCAGGCGACATCCAACGTCACGACGGGCAGCGGTCATAATGCTTTCACTTATCAGTGTATGGTGATTCATGTCCAATTAAAATGTCTTCAATAGAACACGTGGTGTGTGAGGAAAGTACTGAGACGGACAACACTGCGAATGATCTGGACACGCTGTGTTCATCCCTTCCAGATGCTCAGTCCGAGTTTCAGCTCCGAATAGCCATCATGTGATTTTTTAGAGCGTCATCAGTAAAGCTATATTTTTGTTCTGTGTTACATAAATGGAACAGCGGAATTTAGAGCAACATTATGCCATTAATTTTTTGTTAAACTTGGGGAATCCGTGAATGTGATCTTTGAAAAGTTAAAACAGGCCTATGGGGAATATGCCTTATCAAGAGCACAAATTTTTCGCTAGCACAAATGATTTCTGGGACGTCGTAAACACTTGCAGATGAACTTCGCTCAGACAGATCTTCACAAAGGCGATCTTGAAAAACCGACTACTGAATCGTCGAACGTGTGAGTGCTCTTGTGTGACCAGACCGATCAGGTTGGTGGGTGACCTGTTAAACTTAAGCACTTTCACCGTACATCAAGTTTTGCACATGAAAAAGTTTGTACCAAAATGGTGCCAAAAAACTTCATAATTGAGCAGTTTTTTGAAAAGAATTAAAACTTTTGTGCGTCAAAAATCTGTCTCATTACTTTTTTCACACAGCTCGTAAATAAAATGTAATAAAATATATAGACAGTACGTCGGCACACATTGATGAGCGCTACAATTTGTGAGTCGGATTCCTTTGTTACGGGAAATAGTATGGAAGTTATAAAATATTTAATGAATTACACTGAATCAGAGTTATTCGGCGCTGTATATCTCCACAGATTGAATTGCCTATATATCATATGAATCGCATCGACACCCTCTTTCCAATGACATCTCGTGTTCAATTGTACATGGCGTGGTCGCTCTGTATGTGTGCAACGCAGACAATACTTTCATACTTCTCAACCACCAACTGCTTACTGACGCCACTACCGGGTCCAGTGCGCTTTTCAAAGACCACGCGGACAGGCCACGTGACGACCACACAGTCAGCGGCCAACACAGCCTTTGGCGGAGTAGAAGACGCCCTCTGCCAGCGGCTAGACGTGGGTGTTTGCCTGCCGCCTCTCCCTCACTCCCTGCGCACGTAATTGAAACTCCACACCCGACCAACCTTAATCCCAATATATGGATATGCCTCGTCCTGTTACAGCGTTCGCCGGCCGCGGTGGTCTAGCGGTTCTAGGCGCTCAGTCCGGAGCTGCGCGACTGCTACGGTCGCAGGTTCGAATCCTGCCTCGGGCATGGATGTGTGTGATGTCCTTAGGTTAGTTAGGTTTAAGTAGTTCTAAGTTCTAGGGGACTGATGACCACAGATGTTAAGTCCCTTAGTGCTCAGAGCCATTTGAACCATTTTGTTACAGCGTTCCAAACACTGTCGCTAGCGATTGCAGCACTCTTGTCAGTGCGATTCTTGCATACAGCGCACCTGCTAGTGCCTGAATGATCACCAGGTCTCGATTCACCGTGTCCTCCAATGCCTTTGCGTACAACATCACCTCACCTCTAATATGCCGAGGCACACTAACATCTTTTAACATTGTGCTCTTGTAGCTTACTATCTGGTGGTATGCCACTTCACGGTTGAATGACTTATTATCTTCCGTCAACTTTTTCACTGCCACTGCTGTCCCATTCAGATTTCTAACATCACTAGCAGCCGATGTTCCATAGCACAGTGTTCAGATTACTTCTCCTGGTACTGTCCAACCTCTCTTCTACCGCTGTAGCGAACACCGCTCGCCCTCCACTGCTTGCTGAATCTGTTCTCGTAACTCATCATACGGCTTATGTAACTTCTTACACTTTCCGAAAACTTCCCAAGTACTCCACTGTTCTTGACTTCATTACTTCATTCCAGAATTCCATGCTTTAAAAACTAGACTCAGCTCCCATTGACGGCTGATAATAACAATATTCTCGTCTGGCAAACAGAGTTTCTTCAACGAGGTGTCGGTTCTGCATCACTCCGACTCCTCCCTACGTGAAGAGGTACAGCACCGCCACGACTCTCATGCTTTTCATCCTCGATCTCCGTGTACAGCAACACTGCCATCACCCTCTCTCCCACTCAGAAAGCCGCTGTTACCGGTCAGCCCTTCACATGAAAATAAAACTAATACAAAACATATACGTTCGTCTTTAACATATTAAACTCGTTACCTCGCACATAATATCTTAAATAAGCACCAACAAAACAAATAAAAAATGCCAGTACTATTTCCTCAACCTTAATGCATTTGACACTTCTCGATAAGCTTTATCTATACTTTGACGTTTATTGTCTGATTTTATCGTCTGCTATTATCGAATCTGAGCTTTATTCACATTCTTATGTTAATAGTTTTGATAGTTATAGCTTGAAGCTACCACTCACTGCTTACAGCAGGGTACTTTTCCAATTATTATGGCTCGATTTATTAAATGAATACTGTTAATTAACTTCCATCATGAAAGGTCTCTGCTGGATTCCTTTCAGGTTAATTTCTTAAATCTGTTGTCATTTACGGCATAAATTCCTCTTCTAAATTTACTGTGGTGTTTCTGACTATCTGGGAGGAGGCTGAGCAGTGAAACGTGTTACTTTTACACATAAACAAGAACGATCTGTCACACTACTACACTGTAAAACACAGTTTATATGTAATTCATGTCACACAGTCAGAATATATTCCGGTAGTTGCTTTGTCACTACTTTGTGAGTAAAGTGGAACCACGTGTTGATCAGTAACTCTAACTAAGATCATCAATCTTAAATGCGAATGTGCGTGAGATTATAAGGTCTCGTCTTGACAATATTTTTCAATATAGCAACTTTTCTTTATGTTCAACCCACGTGGGGTGTACTTTGTGAGACCAGTACCACGTGCTCATACAATGGTTTGACCCATCAGGTTAATAGTAAGACGATAGTAACCAGTTTGAGGTTTTTCTTTTGTAAATTGCTTTTCGATTTAATTTATTTTAATTATCAAAATTATTGTGGAGTTACACTCTTTGTGTAAACCAAGTTGACCACGTGAAGCATGTGGTGTAATAATCAAAGTAGCCCTCAGCTACTCTTTTCGGGAAGACTTCACAGGGAGTTAGTATGAATTTAGTATACCAGTGTGTGGTAATTACATGACGGACAGGATTGTGCTACGAACGTAACTTCTTTGGGTGAAAATTGAATCGGTTGGTTGTGGTTAATTTCCTCTTGCATATGTTTCAACGTTCTTCGTGTGTTATTTTATGAATGCAGTGTTGTATGCAGTCTCCCAATCTTGGCTCCATATTTGATGTGTTCTGTAAGATTACAATCTCACATTTTCACAATCCTAAATAAGGCACCAGCTTAGTTATGAATCGAGTTTAATATGCTGAAATTTCAATGATCAATGTTAAAATAAATTTCCAAATATAAACTGATTTATTTCTTTTTATTTAAATTCTCTTCTTTATATACATATCACCAGTTGTATGACTATTAAAAGATTATAATTAATGTTAGTCTGATTGGGAATTTGGTAAGCTAGACTGGATACCTGGTGAAACAGTTGCTCAGTAATGCAAGGTTAACTTCCCCAGACAGCTCACAGCTTTTAACCCGCTTTTATTGTCTATCAGCACCGCTTTCATAGCAAAATTAAAGCAACAACATTACAATCACTCAGATTAATTGAAATAATGCGCAACGGATAGCGTTGCCTGAAACTGTCATTAGCCAGCATAGTCGTTATAGAGGCGGGTAGAGATCTGCTTTTGTCCATAACTGTTTTCCTTCAACTTATGATTCTTTATCATCCTGGACTTAATTATTTTCACTTCTTTAATTATCCTCCTGAATCAAACACAAGCAACTAATGGGAGCTTATTTTCGCTGGGAATGAATAAAGGTTGCCTTCATATCGAGAGCAACTCAGAGATCTTATTATACAGAATTTATTCCTCAAATTGACAATCATAAAACAGTTTCGTCTCCCCTTTAGATTAGAACTTTTACATCTACAAGGCTACATGTATAATTCCCAGTTGGGATTGATCTTGGTTCTCTAGGGCCAATACATGATCGTCACACTATCAGGTAGCAGGAAGGTTTTATAAAATGGAAATAATCCTGACACAGAACTCATGATTTTCACTGGAATGCAATATGCTCTCTATATTAACTTCTGCGATTTGAATATTGCTGGCAGTGAGAAAGCTAAGCATCGGGGATCAAAAGAGTATGGCTCTGGTATCAGATCTCATAACAACGTAACTACACTCAAAAGTTAACATGCTAATTGAATAATTAAGTAAGTCATCAGTCAATGGAACTACCGAGGAACATTACCGAGGAAGTGAATAAAATTTAAGTTTAGTAATCACTTCAGACAGAGCATTTAGTTAGCTATACGATCAATTACGCGTGACGTTCTTAGAGAATTTATTGTGGCGGTCTGCCGAATTTAACTGACACAATCATTACAAAATTATATAATTATACGTTAGCTGAGCTACCAACGCGATTTTGAAATTGAATCTCAAGCACTCAAAATTCGCAACAGAATAATGATTGCATAGCCAGGCTATAATGATTCTGATTCTCACTGAACTAATACTGTATCCTGAACCTCTGTATACTGCACAAAGCACACATAGGCACATGCGGCAGATCATGTGGTACCACCACCCATCACAAAGCAAACATGAAAAATAATAATCATTAGTCAATGAAAATACACTCACTGGGCTGCTGTTTTCCTTAACAATGACTGAACAATAACAAAGAACTCACACTAATGATAACTGATCGCTGAGAATTGACTCCCTAACTTGGCATGCAGCACACCACTGGAATGGAAGTACAAAGAAAGCGACCCCAAACTCGAAAAATTATACCGAAAATTATCTCAAGTCAGTCTAAATCCCGTTCAATATCTGTTCCAGCAAATAAGCTTATATAATTATAGCGATTTCTCATAGTTACCGTTATCAGCAGCGGTGCGCAGCATTATCCATCTCATTATTATCGGTTGGTAATAGCCTGCAAACTTTGAAATTTTGTAGCGTAAGATTCCTTTATGTGTCAGCACGAAGTGAACTCAACACTATAAGACAAAGAAAAGATCATCAAAGCAAAATAAAATTTATACACCCATACACAGAAATGAACACTTTCTCTTTGCTCAACCCTGCCCAGAAATTTCACTTCGCAAAACCACCTTCCTCTACTCATCTCTGGTTTGTTCTATCTTGTCTACATACCAGTCACACTTTCATTCACATTTTCATGGGAAGGTAAAGAGAGGACTAAGAAAGCGTGACTAGTAAAATAAAACACAATTTAAATGCATTTTCAGATCCAAATGGCCATTGTGTAAGCGAGTTATTTAGCGTAGCTTATCCTTGTGTTACCACAAACTTTGATCATCAGTGTAATGACCCCTCATTATTAACCTGAAAGGCTTGAATGGAGCATGCGAACAGTACCCTTCTCCTTCATCTTTTCTACCTCTTTCTCTCGCCCCACTCTGACTTCTTCTGAGATTGACTCCAGAGCACCTGTGAACGGTCTCAGGCATCCAAAATGCACTATTTTCGACCTCGTCAGCAAATGTAGCCTAACGTACACTGGTGACGTGGTCTCTATCACTTTATAGGGTCCTTAGTATATCGTGAACAAAATTCTTTCTCTTCCCCTTCGGTGTGGAAGGGTCTGATAACATCAGCCACCGCAATAAGCTCCTTGTCCGTCTCAGATTCCTCCAGTTTCTCTAGTGCCTCTGTGCCATCTGAACCTGCTTCCAAGCCTTTCTCACTGTTCTCGTGAACTCAGGACTGATTTTCCATCTTTGCCTCTTTTCATCTTAATCATATCCAACAGTGTCAACATTTTTCCTATGTACACCAACTCGTGCAGAGTCAACCCTGTACTGGTGTGTGCCAATGTAATGTATTCAACCACGTCAACCGATGGATATTTATCCCCAGAGTAAAACTTTCACTCTGCAGCAGTGTGTGGGCTGATATGAAACTTCCTGGCAGATTAAAACTGTGTACCGGAGTGAGAGTCGAATTAGTGCCCTTTGCCTTTCAAGAGCAATTGCTCTACCAATTGAGCTACCCAAGTACGACTCACGACCCGTCCTCACAGCTTCACTTCCGCCAGTATCTCGCCTCCTACCTTCCCAACTTCACAGAAGCTCTTCTGTGAACCTTGCAAGACTAGCACTTCTGGAGGAAAGGATATTACAGAGACATGGCAGAAGTGAAGCTGTGAGGACGGGTCGTGAGTCCTGCTTGGGTAGCTCATTTGATAAAACACTTGCACACGAAAGGCAAAGGTCCCGAGTTCGAGTCTCAGTCTGGTACACAGTTTTAATCTGCTAGGAAGTTCCAGATCTTTATCCCATCCATGATTCACTTAGTAACTTAACATCCTTCTGATCATCCAATGCGGTTGTTTCGTGCTACCATTCTACTGTGGGGGAGTGGTCTCTTTCTTAATGGCTTCACACGTAACAAACAACATAAATCCTTCATCAGAGCCATCGCAAAATTGATCTGTAATCATCGTCTACAGTACCTAAACTTAAGTGATCACTAGTGTGACTGTAACTTCTTGTTAGTTTGTCATAGCAATCATTTCCACTTACCAAGAAAAGTGATCTATTACTGTCAGCACAAAACGATTCCCACTCCGATCATTTCAAATAGTTTTGGCGCTGGTGTCTGTAATGATTGTTTGTCACTCAAGTCCTCACATTGTACATACTGCACACTGTTCCTTACATACAGTTCTTCATCTCCCTTCATTCCCTTCCACTAGTATCTTTCGGCAACCCTTTTGTCCATTCCTCTGCATCTTACACGACCAGACAGCACAGCCTCTTCAACTTATCTGGCACCACCACCAGGAATGGGCCTAATATGGATACCTTACACAACAGACACATAGCTTTTCAATGTTTCTTTCCTGGCTTGTGAACCACTTCATAGTCAAACTCACTATGTCTCAAAGCCCATCTTGTTGCACTGCTGAATTGGTCTTTCAGCTCTAATAATCATTTTAGAGCAGCATGATTGGCCACTTCATTAAATTTCTTCCCATAAGGCTATATCAAAAAATATGTCACGCCATATACATTCAGGTGAGAAAAGTCATGGTATACCTCCCGTTATCATACCAAACCTCCTTTTGCTTATCATAGGGCAGCAACTCGTGTCGTGGACTCAACAAATCGTTGAAAGTCGTGCCCAGAAACATAGAACCATGCTGGCTCTATAGCCGTCCATAATTGCGAAAGTTTTACGGGACAGAGTTTTGTGCATGAACTGACGTCTCTATTATGTCCCGCAAATGTTCAATGGGATTCGTGTCGGGCGTTCTGCATGGCCAAATCATTTGTTGGAATTGTACAGAATGTGTTTCAAACCGATCACAAGCAATTGTGGCCCAGTGACATGGCGCTTTGTCGCCCATAATAATTCTACCGTTGTGTGGAAACATGAAGTCCACGAATGGCTGCAAGTGGTCTCCAGATTGCCAAACACAGCCATTTCCATTCAATGATCGGCTCAGTTGAACCAGAGCATCCAGTCCATTCCATGTACCTGTAAGCACAGGCCACACCATTATGGAGCCAGCCTCGGCTTCCACACTACCTTGTTCTCGTCTATTGCTTTGTAGGGTATGCGCCATTTTCAAACACTACCATTGGCTCTCACCAACCGATAGATAGGTACTCATCTTACCAGACCACGGTTTCCCAGTCGTATAAGGTCCAACTGAAATGGTCAGAAGCTCAGGAGAGGTGCTGCGTTGTCATGCTGTTCGCAGAGGCACTCACGTTAGTCCTGTGCTGCCAAAGCCCATTAATTCCAAATTTCTCCACGCTGTCGTAACGTATACGTTTGTGTACATCCCAAATTTTTTTCTGCAGTTATTTCTCGCATTGTTGCTTGTCTGTTGGCACTGACAACTCTACACCAACATCGCTGCACTTGGTCATTAAGTGAAGGTCATCGGTCACTCCGTTATCCATGGTGAGAGCTAATGCCTGAAATTTGGTATTCTTAGCACATTCTTGACACTGTGGATCTGGGAATATTGAATTCTCTAAAGATTTCCGAAATGGAATGTACCGTACTTCTAGCTCCAACAAGCATTCCACGTTCAAAATCTGTTAATTTCCGCCTCGTGACCAATATCAATGAGTACGAATGGCAGCCCTGCCAATACCTTGTGTATGGGCTACTACCACCATCTGTATGTCTATATTTCGCGATCCCATGACTTCTCTCAGCTGAATGTGTAAGGCTAAGTAATTAATTCTCTATCTATGAATAGTTTTTCCGAGATCTATTATGTTGTCTCAATGAAAAAGCCACATGGTGTTCCTTACCATTAACCTCTTGATCTAGGATGCACAATAAAGCATGGTTAGATGTATCACAAGATAATATAAGCTCCTTCTGGGAATACTGAGAAAATTAAAACTGGACTTGATGTCAAATCTCTCATCATCTCCTTGAATGCGCCCTAGCATTCCTCGACCCATATTGAGACTCTTATCAAAAGTCGCATGAAAGGTCACATTATATCAGAAAATCCCTCATGAACTTCGATAATAGTTCCAGTAATAATCGTACTTCTTTATCTGCCTTTGACAATGGAAAATCTTGTACCTCATACGCCATTCTTGGATTGATTTTCATCCCACCTTTGCTACTACTTGTCCTAAGTAAACTGCTCACTCCAGTACAGAACGACACCTATACATACTCAGCGTCAGACGTGCAGCCCACAACTTCTTAATACCTCTCTCAACCGTTGTTTGTGTTACTCAGCGTGTCATGAGGACACAAGTATATCGCCCATGCGAACTAGACACTGTCGAGGCTTCAACTCCCTCAATATTCCATCCAACAAACGCTGAAATGTCGCAGGAGCATTCTCCAGTCAGAACAGCTTCCTCTGATACTTTACTTTTACTTTTCCGTGTCCAGATCAAATTTTATTTTTCCAATAGTTAGCCACCGCTACGGCTTTGTCGTTGGCTTGCAGCAGGTCACTAAAACTGCAGGGCTCCGGCAGTAGTCGGCACATGAGCAGATGTGCCTCGTCTTGTACCTCTCCGCATCCGCAAAGAACGTCGTCATCGTTAGTCAGCAGTCCCCACTTGCACAGATTAGTTTTGCATCTGGGTGCACCAGCCCTCAGCCTATTTAGTGTTCTCCACACTGTATAAGGAAGTTTGTTTCCAGGTGCCATTTGCTCTTTTGGTATTATCTGCAGTGCGGTTTGTTCATTCTCCCATTTACGGGCTCTATTATCTTCCTGTGAACCGTCAAGGATCTTGGTTCTTGCAATAAAGCTATTTCTAGACTTAAGTCTCCGAGCCTGAGTGACATGCCCATTCAGTGGGTGTCGAGAATCTGTTTCTTTCTTTGTTCTCTCAGCGTCTGCTGCCACTTGCCTTCTGATCTTGAGTGGGGCAATTCCAGCAAGTAGGTACAAATTATTCGTTGGTGTGGGTCTGATACAGCCTGTAACAATTCGCATTGTCTCATTTACACTTACATCAACCTGTTTAGCATGTGCAGAAGCTTCCCATACTGGCGCTGCATAGTCTGCTGCAGAAACACACAGAGCAAGTGCTGATGTTCTCAGTACTGTTGGTTGAGCTCCCCATTCATAGTATGTCAGCCTGCGGATGATGTTATTCCTGGAGCAGACTTTAGCCTTGGTGTTTTGGCAATGTTGCTTGAAGGAAAGCGTTCTGTCAAGTACAACCCCAAGGTATTTAAGTGTTGGACAGTGCTTTAACTTCTTATCTTGCCATGTAACGTCGAGCTCAACTCCAGCATCTCTATTGTGCAGGTAAAAAGCACATACTTGGGTTTTGTCAGGGTTTGGCTTGAGGTGATTGGCGTCGTAGTATTGAGCCAGTTCTTCAAGCGCTCTAGAAAGATTTCCAGATGTTGCACAAAATTGGACCCCTGGACCACCACAGCTGTATCATCAGCATATACGAACAGTCTTGCATCTTGAGGTATAGGTTGGTCATTAGTGTACACATTATAAAGGATGGGAGAAAATACACTTCCTTGTGGTAAGCCATTCTTCTGCAGTCGCCATCTACTGTTCTTACCATTTAGGGAGACATAAAATCTTCGATTCTGCAGAAGACTACCGATAACCATCGCCAACCTACAGTCCCCTGTGAGGTGATATAATTTGCGCAATAGCTTTCTGTGGTTTACCGTGTCGTATGCAGCAGTAAGATCTATGAAAGCTGCTCCAGTATCTTATAGAGATGGCATAGAAGTGACACTGGTCTTTAACTTTTGGGGTCCTTTATCTCCTTGCCAGGTTTTAGTAAAGCCACCACTCTCGCCTGCCGCCATAGTTTTGGAATATTCAGCTCTTTAATACAGGTGTTCATCATTTGTAGTAACCAGTTTCGAGCTTTGGGCCCAAACTGTTTTATCTGCTCCGTTCTAATGTCATCAGTTCCAGCGGCCTTATTCAGTTTCATACTCTGAATGGCGTCTTCCAGTTCGGTTTCTGTGAATGAAGCATTGAGGAGTCCGTAATCTTTTTGTTCTTGGGGTATAACTCTTTCCCTTTCTCTTTTCCCTTTGGTTTTCCCATTCTTCAGAAGTTGGCTAGCAATCTGATTTGCTGTTACCCCATTGTTCTTCTACTGGTGGTCAGTTGGGTCCCCACTTAAGTTTTTCAGTAATTTCCATGCACGTCTGCTGTTTTGTTTCATGTCCAGATTCTCGACTAGTTTGCACCACCGTGATCTCTTATCCTCAGCAATAGCCTGCATTAGTTCCTCCCCAGCCTCCATCGTATCTTCGCTGAAGGGGTCCTGAGTGAACAGCTTTTGGTACCTGTCAAGTAAGACCTTGCTGCTGCCTGTCAGTCCCTGGATGTACTGGGTACGGCAACCCCTTGGGATGTTTTTCCTTGAGATCCCTTTCACAAGATCGATAAATCTACCATACTCATCTGGTCGAGGAGGGATTTTCTCAGTCTCTTCGTCCAATTGCTCTTTAAATTTCTGCCAGTCTGCCTTTTTGAAATTAAACCGTTTTCGGAAAGGCACCTCCTCTGGTTTAACCATGGCATTCACAACAAAAACGACGGGTCTGTTGTGTACTTGGGATAGGTTCTTCAACAAGCTTCATGCACTGTGCTGCCAACTTGCTACTCACAAAGATGTTGTCAGGATTATATCCCCTTCTCCATCTTTTGCTGTTGAACGATGCTGGCTGTTTTGGGTCATGAATGAGTTGTAGGTCGTTAGTGTCAGCCCAGGATTCAAGCTGTACACCATTCTCATCAGTCTCATTATATCCCCATGCTTCACCATGGCAGTTGAAATCACCCATGACAAAATTAATATGGTCATATGTAAAATTGTTTGGTTCATGGAAAACAAAGTCCACATCTGGTGGTTTGTACACTGACGTCACAGAGAACTTCTGGGCGCGAATGGTAAATACTTCAATGTTATTTACTTCTGTCATTGCGGCTGATGTTACGTTGAGCCCGGGTCTGATGAAAATCGCACTCCCATACTTGTCGTGAGGTCTTTCAATGGCCAAATCCATTCCTGCTATTTTAGGTCTATGGCTGGTGGCTCCCCGGTGTGTTTCCTGCACCAACAATACGTCGCATTTATGCTTCTAGCACATGTCTGCTAATAAAACACTCTTACGACTAGAGAATCCCTCAATATTTATCGAGATCGTCACAAGGGGTGGTCTTGATAAAGGCCGTTGCATCTTGATGTTAATTTGGTTTTGGACTTTAACTTGATCTGGTGTTATAAGGATTAGCCGGTGAAATCTGTCACCGTTTCCAGGGTATGCCCGATTGTGCCTGTCTTCAGTCTTTAGGCTCACAATCTTCTAGGAGGCTCCTTCTTTGTACCCCTCCTCTGCTACTGATAATTATCTTAGGGTAACGAAAAAACTGTCTTTGGTCAGTCTTCCACAGTTACCTTTCACTGATGGAATCAACCTCTTAATTCTATGGTAGATAAATACCGGCACTGCTCCGGGTTGCCATTCACCTCTGTGATGTTGGGTATGGGGTATGCTTCTGTTACAGCCTTACTATTAAGTTGATGGTAATCACAGCAGAATCTGTTTTTGTTAGAACCATCCAGAGACGTCTTTCACAGAATCACATTTCCTGTTCTCCATCGACTATTAATCTCTTCTCTTGCTCATTCAGCCAACTGGTAGTTGATCAGCTTGTAATGTCTCTTGCAGCGGTCTCTCCGCGATATTTTCAGAAATTTTATAAATTATATAACTCAGTACATATCTCGAAATATCTCTTCTTATCTTACCGATTGTCAATGCAAAGTAGTTTCAAGCCCAATTATTCCTTGGAGCGTCCATTTACTCCATGGAATAGTTTCTCTGCTATCTATGTTTTCTCTTATGGAAAAGAATAAAGGAATTCTTGCCGATTAGTCGTGAAAGAAGGATGTATATGCATGTATTGTTGGGCTAGTCGCCCTCTTGATGAGATTCTGTATGAGAAGGAATTTAATACATGAACTAAACTAAAAGTAAGTGTGTTCGCGTATTATTTAACTGATTATTATTGACAGTGTCTGCTTACTACGCTGTGTTGCACGGGATCAGTGGGGAACGTCTGATTTACACTGGACGAACCTGCCGTTTTGTATGCTCATGATATCCAGTTACTTCAAATAAATAGGCTAACACGGTCTTACCAGCAGATCTCCGGTCTTCCCCATGTGATCACCGAAAGTTAATAATTATTACAAATGTTTCCAGGAGATCGACTGACAATTTTTGTCGCACCGAGACTTCGAAATTGCTTCACTGCCTTATGGAATTTAAGTTAAGCTCCATTTAATCAGGATAGAACAGTATTGAACTGTGTGAATGTGATAAGCCTGCTTTGTAAATGAAAATTCCCTTAATATACGCATGTTTTTACTATCCTGATCAGTGAAGCTAAATCAGGCCGGTGTGAGAGAGGTTTTTAAATTTTAGATCCCACCTCCTTCTTCCACCAAGGCTCACTACGCTGCCTCTGCACATGTCCTGTTCATCCACATCCATAACGGCTCACACACACAGAGAATATGCCTGCCTGTCATGCACACCCATTGACACATCAATCTCCTCTCCTTCCATCGCCAATATAACGGCCGAACTGACATCCTTAGGCGCACCTGTGCACGTTCGTCTTGACATATCCAGTGACAAGCCTCTTAGGAAAGTATAGAGTGGCCTTTGCTCAACCTCTTGCAGTAAAACTTCATTTTCTTTATCACTCTCACCCAGATCATAAGTACATAGGATTACTTTATTTACTCAAACGGCAAATTCGTCTAAGGATTCTCCTTCCCTCTACATCTACATACACACTCCGCAATCCACCATACGGTGCGTGGCGGCGGGTACCTCGTACCACAACTAGCATCTTTTCTCCCTGTTCCACTCCCGAACAGAACGAGGGAAAAATGACTGCCTATATGCCCCTGTACGAGGCCTAATCTCTCTCATCTTATCTTTGCGGTCTTTCCGTGAAATATAAGTTGGCGGCAGTAAAATTGTACTGCAGTCAGCCTCAAATGCTGGTTCTCTAAATTTCCTCAGTAGCGATTCACGAAAAGAACGCCTCCTTTCTTCTAGAGACTCCCACCCGAGTTCCTGAAGCATTTTCGTAACACTCGCGTGATGATCAAACCTACCAGTAACAAATCTAGAGCCCGCCTCTGAATTGCTTCTATGTCCTCCCTCAATTCGACCTGATAGGGATCCCAAACGCTCGAGCAGTACTCAAGAATAGGTCGTACTAGTGTTTTATAAGCAGTCTCCTTTACAGATGAACCACATCTTCCCAAAATTTTACCAATGAACCGAAGACGACTATCCGCCTTCCCCACAACTGCCATTACATGCTTGTCCCACTTCATATCGCTCTGCAATGTTACGCCCAAATATTTAATCGACGTGATTGTGTCAAGCGGTACACTACTAATGAAGTATTCAAACAATACAGGATTCTTATTCCTATTCATCTGCATTAATTTCCATTTATCTATGTTTAGAGTTAGCTGCCATTCTTTACATCAATCACAAATCCTGTCCAAGTCATCTTGTATCCTCCTAAGTCACTCAACGACGACACCTTCCCGTACATCACAGCATCATCAGCAAACAGCCGCACATTGCTATCCACCCTATCCAAAAGATCATTTATGTAGATAGAAAACAACAGCGGACCTACCACACTTCCCTGGGGCACTCCAGATGATACCCTCACCTCCGATGAACACTCACCATCGAGGACAACGTACTGGGTTCTATTACGTCAGAGGTCTTCGAGCCACTCACACATTTGGGAACCAATCCCATATGCTCGTACCTTAGTTAGGAGTCTGCAGTGGGGCACCGAGTCAAACGCTTTCCGGAAGTCAAGGAATAGGGCATCCGTCTGATACCCTTCATCCATGGTTCGCAAGATATCATGTGAAAAAAGGGCGAATTGCTTTTCGCAGGAGCGATGATTTCTAAAGCCGTGCTCATGCATGGACAGCAACTTCTCTGTCTCAAGGAAATTCATTATATTCGAACTGAGAATATGATCGAGAATCCTGCAACAAGCCGATGTTCAGGATATTGGTCTGTAATTTTGAGGATCCGTTCTTCTACCCTTCTTATATACAGGCGTCACCTGCGCTTTTATCCAGTCGCTCGGGACTTTACGTTGGGCAAGAGATTCGCGATAAATGCAAGCTAAGTAATGAGCCAATGCAGTAGAGTACTCTCCGTAAAACCGGATTGGAATCTCATCAGGACCTGACGATTTATTTATTTTCAACCCATTCAGCTGCTTCACAACCCCAGGGATGACTGTCACCATGTCCTCCATACGGGAATCTGTACGCGACTCGAACGGCGGTATGTTTGTACGATCCTCCTGTAATGGCGCTCAGCTGTTCCTAAAACAACCTTGCACTGTTCTGTTTCCTGTACTCTGCAGAAACCTCTGTTTTAGCTGCCCAAATATCTCCAATTTCTTCAGTGCTGCCGTGTATCTCGCTACAGGTTCTACCTCTCCTGCTAGACGTAATTTTGTTACCTGCAACAACTGGCTATCGGGCCAACAACCAATACTCGTCGACATTGTCAGATCCTCGACGAACGACATCACACCCTCAGATCATCTTCCAGAAAAGGGACTGACTATATTAGTAGCAGCTGGTTATATTACAAGATTCGGTGCCTGGAACATCGTTATTGCCTCATTCTTAACTGCAAACTTGTTCTACAAGTCAATATTAGCTGCTCTTCACTGCGCTACTTCATTAAGTTGAACTAACTCTCGACCTGTAACACCCTGCTTCTCTGATTCTGCCATTGTAACACATTTACCACTCATTCACACACAATATAGATAAGCAATAATTACGAAAGAAAAAAGAGTAACAAATTATTCTTTGGCCTGCTCATCATCCATCTAGACTCCCTACATTGCCTCGCAACGTGGCCAGAAAAGTAGCACATAAAACAAGTTAACAGATGTTGATTCAGTGCATGGCGCAGAACGTCCAAGCAGGTTACACAGCAAACATCTAACAGTCTCCAAATATTGTCCATTGCTGTTACCCCAAATGTTAGGCACGTCAGCCGGTTACTCCGGTGTAGATAAAATAACCCTAAAGTTATTGTGAGACTCTCCTAGCCCCCATGTCTGTCACATACTCCACGACTAACGAACGGTTTTCCCACACACCCCACTGTGTTGACAGTGCAGTTTGAGGTCTAGACATTGCACTGCGTGGCTGACACACCCTCTGCTGTCCATTGAAGATGATGCCACCACTTCTGACACCAGTTTACAGCCGAACATGAGGGCGGCAGGGTGGCTACATTAAATGACTGAAGGTTGAGGCTCAGCGGCAGGACCATGGAGGCCCAGAGAGAAGCAGGTGTCAGAATCAATAATTTATTTTATATTTTTACATCAGTATTGCGTTGATATGTGGAGACGAAAACGCCCTGATACATGGGAAGAGGGCGGTAGCTGGTTAGGTGGCCGCTGGCGATCAGCCAGCTGGCTGCAACACGGACTCTTGCCCTGATTTACTGGCACCTGCACTCAGGGCCTGGCACCGATCCCTGTTACAGCACTGGCGCCAGCAGGGTGTGGAGATGGGCAGGAACGTTTCGGAGGTAGCCAACTCTGCGATGAATGACTGCACTCAGGGAGCCAAACGTACAGCGAGGAGGCGCACCCACCAAGTTGTCAGAAGGTGGAGTGGGTCAGGAAGGCCCACAGCGCCGCGGCCCCTTCTTTCTGGTGGACTGTTGGGCCCTGAATGAATGCTACAAAATCAACAGCTATTTGTTCCAGATAGTAGCGCACCTATTATGGCAGTGCGCCACTTCTGGTCACATTTCTCGGCAACGCAACCAAAATCCCGACGGATGAGAAATCAGAACGCATAAAATGCATATTTGAACTATCAGCTGTTTTTATTTTACACGCAAGCATCTATCGGTTTGAGTCTTGGACCATCTTCGTGGATGAAGAGTTAAAATGGTTTAAGCCACTTTATTGCATTAGTCATTACTTAAAATGTGTAGTGCATGCCGTGAATGTAAATATATGACACATGACTTTAAAAGCAAACATACGAATACTAAATGTATACAGAGCAGTACTGAAGAGAAGATCAGGCGGGCACTACACATTTTAAGTAACGACTAATGCGATGTGGTGGCTTAAACCATTTTAACCCTTCATCCATGAAGATGGTCCGAGACCGAAACCGGGAGATGTTTGGGTGTAAAATAAAAACAGCTGATAATTCAAATATGCATTTTATACATTACTTAACGGCTGTCGACAGTAACGTTCCAAAAATGTTTAAATCAGCTTGCCCAAAAAAAAATGGTTCAAATGGCTCTGAGCACTATGGGACTTAACATCTGATGTCATCAGTCCCCTGGAACTTAGAACTACTTAAACCTAACTAACCTAAGGACGAGGCAGGATTCGAACCTGCGACCGTAGCAGTCGCGCAGTTCCGGACTGAGCGCCTAGATCCTTTCGGCCAAAATCAGCTTGCGAGTGCCGTGCATTATCAATAATTTGGCAGGTTAAACCAAGCGACCCTAGCCCGTCTCGCAATAACACAACATCGTTGTTACCTTAGGCCAAATAACGACACGCAGTGGTCACCAGCTACCAGAGGCTAGTACAGTACTCGTAAGCCACCACATCTCATTACAGATTTTGCCTTAGAGTGGCAGCGATGCCACAACAGTAATGCCCTAGTCATCGATGTGTATTTGGCCTCACTGGACTTATTCAAACTACTGCACCGATAAAGAATTTAAATAGTCAAAGAATTACTGCATATAAAATGAATGGACAGTTAAAGAAGAATCTGTGGTGTTTTTCAGTTCCTGGTAAAGTCAGTAATTCCAAAGCACAAATAATATTCCAGTTTAACACATGTTTTACATGTGCGACTGTGTTATATGAATAGTTTAATTGATAAGGACAGATTGACAGCTTGAAGTAATAATTTTATTTCTTATAACCATTATAATTTATATACAGCAATTTGCCAAATTTTTTCTTCTCAATGCCATCAGCATAACATATGTCTCATAGCGACGTGTTTATTAGAATAGTTGCACCAAACAGCTGCTTATAATAAGTAATCTATATTCACGACAGATTGTTTCGGCTTTTATTGCCATTGTCAAGTACGTCTAGACTGATGTACGACCATATTACGTCGTTAGTGATTCGTCTTGTAACTCTCATTTTTTCTTCATGTGACTTTATGCGCATTGTCGTTTTGTGCTTTGTCCATATGGACAACAGCAAGTCTCATCACTCGTAATGATTTTTTCCAGAAAAGAATTATATGCGTCTTGCACTTCAGTCCAAGAGGTAGGTGTTCACGCGTCAATGTTCTTGTTAGAGTCAAGGTGAGTGGGACATAATTTGTACATACTTGCCTCTTCTTCGAAACAGTTTTGAACACTTGTTTCAGAGTTAGTGCTTCATTGTGATTTATGGCACAACTATGATGCAACACTACCGTCGCACGTCAACTACTTATCACTGCCTGCTCACAACTGACTATTCCAAAACACACGCCACACCCATACCCGAGGGAGGACTAGAACCTCAGGGGGGTGGGGAGCCGCGCGAATCGTGGCAAGGCGCCATAGACCACGCGGGCGGGTACCGCGGCTTGTTACTTCAAACTGCCACCGCAGTTAATGCTCGTACCCCAGAAATGAAATCGACCGCGGAACTTTCTGGACAGATGGTGTATGCACTCCACAGTTCAATAATTATCGATTTAATAAGCAACATTCTAAGTTTTAGATCACCGAACACTGTCACACACATTCGTAAAACTTGGTGAAGCTTTGTACACAGTACACACATAAAGCACTCACAGCACAGCACACATCCGTCATCTCTATTTTCACTGCTTTAAGGTCTTACACAACGGCGTCTGCAATTCTGATTGGGTCATCATTGCTGTAATTTTTACAGAATGCTAAGTTTTTACAGTAACGTTTAGTTTAAGAAACGAAAAACTGGAAATGATTTCAAACCTAATCAAATCCGCAGGACAAGAACCTGAACAGTAGAGCACTTTTCACTAACCGAATCTGATGTAAACTAATACAAAACCATTTACTAGTACAGAAACCACAACCCTCCTGCAGCAAAGTTTATTTAGGAGATCAGATTAAATGTTTTTCTTCTGCAAGGTTACTTATTGCAATTCTCATTTATTGCACGCATATTAGCGAGACAATGTCACAATACATTATATGCCATGTGTGCAGTAATAATCATACTACTCGTATATGCCTTATTCCTCATCTTGTTTGCAAGTACGGCATATATCCCATATTACTTAATCAAAATTGATGACTGAGATATCATTTTCAAGATTTCGTTAACCACCAACGACGAAAAATACACTTACATTTTGAAGTTATTGTTTTCGCTACAAAATTTTATTTATGAAAACAATTGTAAAGTAGTATGTGCAGGCAATCTGTTTAATTAACATTCACAAAAACTCTTATAGTTGTTTAGATTTTTTACGTAAGCGTAGTCTGTCACTCGGTATCGGTCATACACGATCTATAGAATTCAGAAGGCGCCCTCTGTCGACAATCTAATTTAACTATTAAGCACAACAGCGTTGTCGGTTGACTTTTGAGGGACTTGATGAATAATAACGCCCCTTATGGAGGGAAATTAATTTTGTCTTATGGAGGTTTCCGTCAAGTGTTGTCCGTCGTTAGACATGCCTATAGAAGAGTCATTGTCGGAACTATAGTTAAATGACCGCCCTTATGTTCTCACGTTAAAATTCATGAGCTGATTCAAAATATGAGGCCAAATGGTGATCCCGATTCCAATGAATTGTACTTAAATTGAGTGATGGTGATTTATACAATCAAACAGATTCCTTCAATGAAGCGATCAAACTTTCTAAATACTGTCACTGTAATTTCGGTAGCTTTATCACCACCATATTCAGTGCCAGAATCAATGAACAATAGGCCGAGTGGTTCTAGGCGCTTCAGTCCAGAACCGCACTGCTGCTACGGTCGCAGGTTCGAATCCTGCCTAGGGATTGGATGTGTGTGATGTCCTTAGGTTAGTTAGGTTTAAGTAGTTCTAAGTCTAGGGGACTGATGACCTCGGATGTTAATTCCCATAGAGCTTAGAGCCATTTGAACTATTTTTGAACCAACAATGAACAACATGTTCCACCCTTCTGTTTATCGGCATTCTATGTCCAAAAAATGATGGTTGTAGAACAATGAATGAGTATGAAATTTCCAGTTCGTTACCTGGAGAGAGTAAGGTTTATCTCAGTTCTGATTCTATTTAATTTAAAAAATAAACAATGTTCAGTTATAGGCCTGCCCTGGAGATTGCTTGAACTTTTAAAACCGTCCGGTTAACCACATCATCAATTGGTTTTAAAGAAAAATGATATTATTATATTAATTAGTAACGTTAACACTAATCAGAGTCCAGTGAATGGTGTGACATTAGTGGCAACTCCCTTAGACGCGTGCATCACCACAGCCAAATCCACTCACTCCACTGAAACTGTGCCCATATGCCTCTTCAACCTCACACCTTTTGATCCTACCATGGCTGTCCAAATGATACGAAAGCAGTTTCCAACAAAAGTAGACTTCGAGACGACCAAGAAAAGAGCACAAGCAGACGCTTCAAAAGGCAGGGTTTATTTCCCAGAACCTGTTTTTTCCCAAGGATAGTTATAAGTGGCCTTTTCGTGAGTAACCACATTCGCTTATATGCTACACACTCGTACAGCCAAAAGGTAAGCGATGATCACATTATAGCCGTTATCATTTTTTTTAAAGAATTTTTGTAAAATATAGAAGTTTTTAAAAAAATAAAATTATCTAACAGCAATATCTGCTTTTTATTATGTTTTACAATTAACAAATGGCTTGGCTCAAATGGCTCTGAGCACTATGGGACTTAACTGCTGTGGTCATCAGTCCCCTAGAACTTAGAACTACTTAAACCTAACTAACATCACGCACATCCATGCCCGAGGCAGGATTCGAACCTGCGACCGTAGCAGTCGCGCGGTTCCGGACTGAGCGCCTAGAACCGCTAGACCACCGCGGCCGGCTTTTACCATTAACCACATTGTATAGAATGATATCGATTTTGTACAACGAAACTAAAGTTTGTCACAAAAATTCAAAATGTGACATATTTTGTTAATAAATTCTTGCTTTTACTTATTTCTCCATAACTACGTATATTACCTAACGGTGATTGATCAGAATGGCGAATTATTTGCATGGGTCAGCTAGTGTTGTATATTTGTCAAGAAATTTTCACTGGATCAAAGTACTGTGTAAAAAGTAACTGGGTTAGGAAAATAACCATACTCGTACAGCGATCAGTATCCTCCGTACAGATGTATCATCCAAGCACTAAGGAATCACAGTGTCGTTGTTTAACAGCAAACAGCCCACACACCATATCCCGATTACATTATAACAGATACATAAGTCATTTTCAGATCTCTGTATTTAGATTCTGAACTTTCTCTAAAAATTGTAACAAACTTAGTTTGACGCGCATGTTGCACCTAGTTCAAAAATGGTTCAAATGGCTGTGAGCATTATGGGACTTAACATCTGTGGTCATCAGTCCCCTAGAACTTAGAACTACTTAAACCTAACTAACCTAAGGACATCACACACATCCATGCCCAAGGCAGGATTCGAACCTGTGACCGTAGCGGTTGCGCGGTTCCAGACTGAAGCGCCTAGAACCGCACGGCCACACCGGCTGGCTCGTTGCACCTAGAATTTTAATTTGAAATTTCTTAGTCTCTTATAGAAACAGCAGTAAAACACCGAGGATTAAGCAAACAGACAATACTAATACGATTACATTCCCTTGCCTTCTATGCTATACTTATCTTCTTTTATTTGCTTGTTTTCTAAAATGAAGTACAAAACACAAGGAAACGAATGAGAAAACATGCACCAGACTTGATGATTTTGGCGTAAGCTACGAAACAACGTGAAAAAGTCAGATGTGGTGATGCAGCTATACATCTTTACTTGAGTTTTTCAAATATAGATTTGTGTTAGAGATCCCACCTCGTAGCTGTCTCAGTTGTGAGGGCTCGACAAATTATCGAGCCTCTCGCATTCAAAATAGCGTACAAAACATATTCACATGATAAATTTATGTGTACAGACTTGTATTGGTATTACTCCTATATTACATTTGCTACAGGTCATAAGTTCTTTACGCCACAGGACACAATCGGTACATTATTTGTGCATGTTTGACTTCCTTATTTCTCTGTGTTGTGCCCATGGTGTTTGTGTTGTCTGTGAGATAAAATCTTATCCAAACTTGGTAACCAACTGCGTCATTTTCATTGTAGTTATTACTTTATCTACTCTTAATAAAAAAAATTATCATTTAAATTAGACGCATTACTCAAGACGTTTCTACATATATTAAAATATTTTATGACAGTTGATCCATTGATGTGTTCCTTAATTTTTATTTTACATCTAGGTCTCTACACTGATTGTACTTGTTTCGGGATCTGATTCCGTCTCTGTGCGTGTGCCTGTGTCTGTGTCATTCCAAGTATCCTGTCCCTGTGTCTGTTCAAATGGTTCAAATGGCTCTGAACACTATGGGACTTAATTTCAGAGGTCATCAGCTTAGAACTTAGAACTACTTCACACCCATCCATGCCCGAGGCAGTATTCGAACCTGCGACCTCTGTCTGTGTGTTTGCTCTTATGTGTATATGTGATTGTTCTTGTTGTATAATTCAAATGAAGCACGTGACACATTACCGGTTATGTCATTCGGTACGGCGCAATCGTCCGGCTGCCGTAGGACAGGAACTGATGTTGGCCAGCAGCTCGGCACAGAGTTCCGGGCGGGTGCTGTGGACGCGTCCGCGCCAGGCCGCAGACGGTATTGGATGGCCATCGCGCCGCCTACAATATTCAGCGTGGCCGAGCGCAGCGACCTGTTGCGGTATTTGCAGCCCGCTGCCGTTGCTGCTGCTGGTGCAGTACTTACTAACTACACAGCACGGGGCAGGGGGCAGGGGGCAGTGGGCAGGGTACCGGCCAACAAAGGGAGGCACCGCCTGTTCCAGGCCGTCGTCCTGTCAATATCTCACTCTGCACTCTGCACAGCGCACACACATTCGAGGAGCATCAGATCCGTGAACATAACATAGGGCTACTGTAAATTATTCATTCACTTTCAGAATTCTATATTTTCCGAAGTATTACTGGTACGTGGCCCCTTTAATACAACCTTGCACAATTCATACCACCACTATTATCAGGGCGGGAAACGAGATGGTGAATCATGGCCGGTAGTCATACTTTGATTTACACACACTCAATATATTAACGTAAGGTTCCTTCAGATAATTCCCCACGATCTTCAGTACAATGCTTCAGTTACTTAGTATAAGTTCTTACTGAAACAAGACAGTTATCAAAACCCAACAAGTGTAACCATAAAATACACATGAAATCAGTTAATAAACAACTAGCAGCCGGACGGAGTGGCCGAGTGGTTCTAGGCGCTACAGTCTGGAACCGCACGATCCCTACGGTCGAAGGTTCGAATCCTGCCTCGGGCATGGATGTGTGTGATGTCCTTAGGTTAGTTAGGTTTAAGTAGTTCTAAGTTCTAGGGGACTGATGACCTTAGAAGTTAAGTCCCATAGTGCTCAGAGCCACTTGAACCATTTTGAACAACTAGCAAACACCGTATTGCCGTGGCTTCACCACACTTAACAAAACCTTACAACTGACAGTACAGTTCCTATCAGAGTGGACCAGCCACTCAATTACATTTGACTACTACACGGCCCAACACGATCCAAACAATACTTAAAACTCACGTGGTTAACCACAATTCAATAGAACATAGATATGTAACGGAAGCACGAAAGACTGCCAGGAAACAAACCCAGCTAACACTTTACGTGATTACACACTGTAACTTAAATAGAGACGTGACATCGACTCAACAAGCACAGTGGACTGTCTATTACTACAGAAACAGATCACCGCAATTAGCCCAAAATTACATGACAATCGATGGAGAGGATTTAATTACTTTACACCTGCTCTATTTGCTAACGTTTACTTAGTTATAGGTCTATCTTTATGCAACACAAAAAAAACATTTGTTTAAACATCAGAAAATCATAATCAAATTACAAAACTCGTTTTACCCGCCGTGGCGGAAAGGAAAGATGTACTAAACTTTTGGTATGGGTCTTCGCCCAAAGCAATCCAGCCGTGGCAGGGCTTCGTAAACACAGTAAAACCTAAAAAAAATGGTTCAAATGGCTCTGAGCACTATGGGACTTAACATCTGTGGTCATCAGTCCCCTAGAACTTAGAACTACTTAAACCTAACTAACCTACGGACATCACACACATCCATGCCCGAGGTAGGATTCGAACCTGCGACTGTAGCAGTCGCGCGGTTCCGGACTGAGCGCCTAGAACCGCTAGACCACCGCGGCCGGCAGCAAAACCTAGGCTGCGGGTTACACCTCACTCCCCGACAAGGCGTTGGCACTTACAGCAGCTTTTGACAAACTCAGGACAATTGCAACTCTCTGAAACACACACAAAAATACAGGGCAGAATCCTTGCACCAGACATACGTGCATCAGTCTACAAAATGTTCTGTCCACAGCAATCACTGACCTTTAAATTGAAACCATTTAGGGACGGTTTACCGACAATAGTAATATCACTTAGGTGCAATTTTCAATCACTTAATACCCTTAATAATCAATTAGATAACAACAAGTACAGTTATAACTAAGACTTCACTGCGAAGCCAACATTTAACCAGCTCACACGGAGCTCATTCACATACTTTTCGATTAACGGCTGTGTTAAGTTCCGCAATCATCTAGCGAGTGAAACGCGTCATAACACGTCGCTCAGTAACATACACTAACGGCCAACTTACTTGATGTTTGCATACAGCACAACTCAGTGGCTCAAGCAGCTTAACCACATTACTTCGGGGACCATTCCCCTGATACAAATCACGAAACTTGGATCTCCGAACTGCCCCAAAACACAGACTTGCCGACTAATACAACTATGCGGCATATCACGCTGATAGGGCACACCTGGTCGCAGTCCACAGTCCTTTCTCCAGAGACGTCCCAAGTCTCTCAGTCTTTACTTTTCGAAAACTGACGGCCGACTCTTGAAGCCCGCCAACCCGGAAGAAAGCCACACGATATCCAAACATCACAAATAACCTCCAAAATCGATCGCAACGATATAACGAGCGTACCGGAGCTGGCGCCAGTCCGCCACGGCTCAATTACATGTGCAAATACACCAACAGCAAAAAAATCGGAACACCAAAAAAATAGTTAATGTAGAATAAGTATTTGTCTAGGTAACATTTTTAAATGATTAACACTGTAAGAGCACAGGTTATTATAAGTGCGAGATAAACCATTGCAAATGTGAAATGCTGGTACATTAATAACAGCTGTAGCCGTCAGAATGTTCAATGCGAGGATGCAAACGTACATGTATTGTGTTGCACAGATGCCAGATGTCAGTTTGTGTCCTCTACGGTCGCAGCTTCGAATCCTGCCTCGGGCATGGATGTGTGTGATGTCCTTAGGTTAGTTAGGTTTAAGTAGTTCTAAGTTCTAGGGGACTGATGACCTCAGATGTTAAGTCCCATAGTGCTCAGAGCCATTTGAACCATTTTGAACCATCAGTTTGCTTAAAGGAGCTCCATGCATGTCGCATTTGGTACGTCAATACATGGACAATTAATGCTGTCTGTGGATCACGCTGGAGTTGTCATCTGATGACGTCCCAAAGGTGCTAAACTGCAGAAGCTTTGGAGATCGAGCAGGAAAGGCAACATGTCGACGCTCTGTGGAGCATGTTGGATTACAATAGCGGAACGTGGACGAGCGGTATCCTATTAGAGAAACCCTCGGGAATGCTGTTTATGAATTGCAGTACAACAGGTCGCATCACCAGAGTACAAATTTACAGTCAGGGTGCGTGGGATAGCCACCACAAAGCACCTGCTGTCGTGAGAAATCGCACCCCAGACCATAACTCCAGGTGTCTAGCACACAGACAGGTTGGCTGCTTGCCCTCAACTGGCCTCCTTCTAACCAACACACGGCCGTCACTGGCACCGAAGCACAGCCAGCTTCCATCAGAAAGCAAGCACAACAGACTTCCACCCTCACCTTCAATGATCTCTCGCTTGACACCAGTGAAGGCACAAATGGCGGTCGTCCGGGGTCAGTGGAAGCCACGTTGCAGGGCGCCGCTCTGAGATGTATTTCCAGTAACCGAATTGTAACAGTTCGTTGTGTCAATGTTGCTACAGTTACTGCTGTAGATGCTATATGATTCAGCAGTGCCATACGCCGCAAACAATGGTCTTCCCTCTTGGTAGCGCCACGTGCCCGTCCGGAGCCTGTTCTTATCGCGACCGTACATTCTTGTCGCCACCGCTGCCAGCAATCATGTACAGTGGCTACATACCTAATAAGTCTTTCTGCAGTATCTCAAAACAAACATCCAGCTTCCTGTAGCCCTATTACACCAACTCATTGAGGTGTTGATAAAGAAATATTTGTCGTCTTGAAGGAATCCTTGACTAACTTCAGCTCATCACGTCTAATCTCAGTTTTAAATAACGGTCACGACCATTACAGCGTGTATGTAAATCAAAGCTGATTTGCATCCTCATAGCGGCGTTGCTAGCGCTACTCTTTTGTGACTGGCGCGAAATTTGAACAGACATCATTCTTCAGACGTAGAAACACGCCTACCAACTTTCGTTACGTCGTACAACTCCTTCTTGGTGTTCCGATTATTCTGCGTCGGTGCATGATTGATCCATGAAGTGAAGGTAAACTCACCGGGTTTGCATTGTGCCCATCATGTGGCGCTACGAGCTCAGTGTCCTGAAAAATGGCGAGAAAGCAGGAAAATAGTTTCTGGTATTTGGAATATGCGAGATGTTTATTTGTTACAACAGCGTGGATTCAGAAAGGATTATGGGAAAGGACCTTCTCCGGCCTCTGTGGCAGAGCGGTTCTAGGGGCTTCAGTCAGGAGCCGCGTTGCTGCTGCCGTCGCAGGTTCGAATCCTGCCTCGCGCATGGATGTGTGTGATATCCTTAGGTTAGTTAGGTTTAAGTAGTTCTGAGTCTAGGCGACTGATGACCTCAGATGTTAAGTCCCATAGTGCTCAGAGCCATTTCAACCATTTTGGAAAGAACCTTCGCCATGTAAACAGACCATTGTGCGTTATTATTGACAATTTAGGGGCACCGGTTGTCTCTGTATACAGAAAAGCATCGGTCTGCTAAGTGTGAGATGCCAACCGTGGGGAGTGTGAGGGCAAGTTTCGTACGCATTCTCAGTCCGCACAAACCACAAACTTTAAATACTGCTGCAAACTGTTGAACATTTTGCGATGGCGAATACTGATATATTTTGCTTCGCGAAGCGAGAGAAACGCTGTCCAAGATATAACAAGTTTATTGAACAAAAAAGTCTACAGAATTAAATTTTCACTCTACAGCGGAGTGTGCGCTGATATGAAACTTCCGGACAGATTAAAACTGTGTGCCGGACCGAGACTCGAACTCGGGACCTTTGCCTTTCTCGGGCAAGTGCTCTACCATCTGAGTTACTCAAGCACGACCCACGACCCGTCCTCACAGATTCAATTCCGCCAGTACCTCGTCTCCTACCTTCCAAACTTCACAGAAGCTCTTCTGCTAACCTTGCAGAACTAGCACTCCTGGAAGAAAGGATATGTGCAGACATGGCTTAGCCACAGCCTGGGGGATGTTTCCAGAATGAGATTTTCTCTCTGCAGCGGAGTGTGCGCTGCTATGAAACTTCCTGGCAGATTAAAACTGTGTGCCGGACCGAGACTCGAACTTCGAAGGTAGGCAATTAGAAGCCAAGAATACAGTAAGGAGCGTAACACAATAGTTACAAAATAACAGTGGATCACAATAAGGACAGACAGGCACTGAGAGCCAAAGGCGCTGGTCGGAGGCAAAGTTCGCCAAGAAAAACACTGCCTGGAGCCATGTGCTGCTACACGCTACGTTTGGCACTAATCACTGACTGGATGTTCATGACCGGAAAGCCTGAGTATGGCCATGACGACAGGCCAGGTTTGTGTCCAGTAGGATAGCACCAAAGGTCGCACCGGAAAATCTGGAACGCCCATGTCAGAATAAAGTCACTAATGATGAACACACTGTGCGGCTGCAGTTGCTGATGTCCCTGGGTATCACCCAGGGCGAGAGTCCAGGAAAAACCGAGAATGACTTCTGGCAGCGATGGTTGTCCCTAACGATGGAGTCCGAGGGCGGTCTTGTTTGATGGGGTGAGTAGCTCCAGTCGCCTGGACGAGGGAAGGCCCTCGAAGCCAGATTGGTGCTGTCCTGTCTCCGCCTTATAGCAACCTGTGGTGGAATGCTGTGGGAGTTATATCCTTGTCGCGTGGCGCGCAGATGCGCGTAGGTTGTGATGATGACACCCTCTCCAGGTGCCGGGTTCGCCTCGTGGTGGACTGTCTTGACGGCGGCGTGCCGCACTTGGGACGTTGAGACTTGCAGGACCAGCTGTGGCTGCCCGCGTGATGGATCTGCCAATATATTAGGAGAGACCGCATTACATGATATTCGCCCCTTCTCACTAAGGGGTGGTGCCAGGCTGCAGACCATCTTTGCGTCGTGATGCTGGGCCGCGAGAGTGCAACATCCATGTCTATGAGGACGACATCTGGCGCTGTGGTCATGGGAGATGAGAGTTGGCCCCAGATGTCAATCAGGCAACTCCCTCATCCTCAGCTGACAGGTATTGTGAGGGCAGCGACTCTGGAACAAACACTTGAGTAAGTCCACGTTGGGAACGGCAGGGCCACAGTGTGGTCAGAGCTGGTTAACATGCTTCCGGCAGGTGGCCCCGTCGGCCAAGGTGACCTCCGCCATACTTCGACCAAGAACTCGAGAAACGTTTTCAAGAAGCCAATGTCTTCAGCCATGAGAGAACATAAGAGCCTACACAGAGTCTTGGTGGATGCGAAACAAATGGCGCTGGAGGAAACTAGACGGCGGCAAGATGGTGGAGCAGAGCGAGAGCGAGCTTGAACTTGGATCTTTCCATACAGCTTCTCCACTGCGGAGGAGCCATCGTTAGGTGTGGTTCAATAAGAGTGTCCTCCAAGGAATGTTACTTGTGGAGTTTGGTCATTTGGTTTTTGAAAATAAAGACAAACCTTTCCACCAAACCGTTAGAACCCGGATGGAAAATCACTGTGCGGATCAGATGAATGCCTTTGTGTTCACAAAACTGTGTGAACGTAGCAGATGTAGATGAAGGGCCGTTGTCTGAAACAACTGTTGTGGCAAAAGTGTGCGATAGAGCTTGAATAGGGCAGCCCACGGAGGTACTGAACGTTGACGAGATATAAGAGAAATTTTCCCCCCATCTACCACAACAAGCGAGAAGGCAGTAAGGAAATGCCCTTCAAAAACAATGTGCAAGGGGGGGGTGGGGGTGTTATCTAAGGGTAGCGTCTTTGATCAGCTATCAAAACGTCTTCGAATCCCGTCACCGCTTGAATTTTGATTAATAATCAGCATTGGCGGCCGAAGACTTCCTGCATAAGATGTCGCCCTCATTTGGCTAACGGCCTTGTCAAAGAGGGCGGAGGTGCGGGCGGAGGGTCAGGGCACTATTAGGTGTGGGAAACTGCCCATAAAGACGGAACCAGTGATCAGTAATCAAGACTGTGAACCAGCGGCCGTAAATGTAATCATGAAATTTCTTTATACCGAAGTTAATGGCCAGGCTCCCCTGTAGTGGAGTAGACAGCGTCTTGGATACAAACGCAATCGGCCATTCGCTGCCGTCAGTGACATGTGAAAGGACGGCTCTCAGTCCACAATCCGAAGCGCCCGCCGTCAGCATCAAAAGGTAGAGGGAGTTGTACGCCATGAAGTACGTAGAGCGAAGGTGTGACAGTTTGAGGGTCAATAGTGCCATGTCACATAAAAGTGTCCATTCCCACTTCACATTCTTTTACAGTAATCGGTGAAGTGTGTTCACAATGGCAGCTGCATGTGGGATAAACATCTGTAATAATTCAAATGAAACAGGACAGACTACAGTTCGGTCGCGTCTGTAGGAGGGGGTAAGTTTTTGATGGCGTCAGCATACTCTGATGTAAGCCTAGGCTGTGAACAAGTATCTGAAATCCGTGACTTTGGAGACGATAAACGTACATTTGTCCTTGTGAGGTTTAAGGTTTGCCCTTGGAGCACTGTGAAGAGGGCCTCAGGTTATCCACTAGCTCCTTGACATTCTGCCAGTGACAAGAATGCCGTGAAGTGGTTGTATTAGTTGTTCCAGAAGGTTCTTATATTGAAACACACGCAAAGGCGCGTTAATGACCGGAATACGCTTGGGAGCCTCGTCCAGAGAAAGCTGCTTCTTTGAGGTTGATTTTGGTACAAATTTGGACACCAGCCAAACACACCAACAAGTAGTCCACCTTAGGAATTCGATACATATCCACAGTGGATTGTGCATTGACCATACGCTTGAAATCGTCACAAATTGGCGAAGCGCCATTGAGTTTTTCAACCAAGACTGTCTGGTCTACAGACAGTTGGCAACAGGGGTGATGACACCCACATACTGAGGACGGTGCAATTCAGCGTGCAGTTTGTCTTTCAGGGCGGATGGGACATTATATACTTTGCAGAAACAACGATCAGCTGTAGGCAGAAGGTCGATATGAGTTTCGAAATTCATAACTACAGAGGCTGAGGGACCAGAAATAATGAAAATGTATCCAGTAACCATGTCAATTAAAAATTTTCGGTCCTGGAGTGGATGACGGGTTCCACATCACGAAGTTCGAGCACCAGAATTGTGAATAAGTCTTTCCCGAGACAGTTTACGTGATAGGGTTCATCTATCACCAAGATACGTTTCTGAATGGTATGATAGCAATAGGAGATTGTAGCCCGAAACTTTCCTTTGATCTGGATGATGTTTGTATAGCCCCATAGAGACAGACTAAATGCCTGAAGGAGAGGTGACCCCAAAATGGAGTACATGGTCCATTCGATAATGGTAGTCGACCACCCAGTGTCAATCCGAAAACTGACAGAGTTCCCATTGATATCTAAGGAAAGGTGCAAAGAACTAGTGGCATGGGGGAACATTACACTGATGAAACACGTGGTCGGGTAAGACATATTGTCGCCCTCCGTTCCGTCGTCGGCATTGTGCCAGGTATTGCAGCCGACTGACAGACCTCTGCTCAGTGCTTGTATTGCCGCATTCGCTGCACTTTGCCCACTGGTAACAGTGCTGTTGTTTATGAAACATTGGGTACAAGAAGGAACTTGCCTCATGCGTTGGCGGCAGTGATGATCGACGGAGGGGAGAATCGGTCCCTGACTGAGGTCTTGCTTCTGAAGCTGTGAGCGGTGCAATTTCGTCGAGAAAGGGTGGTGGGTCACTTAAAGCTGCTGTCGATCGCAGCGTTCGCTCGAACGCATGGATGACGGGGAGACACGTTTCAAGAGACAGATCCTTAAACTTGAAAAGATTTGCGTGAAGACTGATCTCTGGGGCGTGAACCAGGTTCATAGCTCACCAGATATACAGAGTAGGATTGCTTGCAGTTGGAGTTAAAGTGAGTCTCTGGAGAGGCCGTAAAACCAGACAGTCCATTACTTATGTGGTTGGCCTGTTTGTGGCAACTGATGAACTTAAATCAGGCTACGCCAACATGGGCTCGTAAGTCGAAGTATTCCAGCAGACTAGTCTTCATTTGCTCGTAAGTGCTTCTGGCTCTGATTAAAACTTTAACTGTTGCAGGAGATAAAACATCTCCAGTCCTACATGGGCGAGGAAGTACGTGCACTGCTTATCGGCCCCTACAATATCGTTGATGATGCAGTTCGCCCACGGTTCACCATTCCATAAAACACTGGGAACACAGGCAGCGCCGACCACAGGCCTACACGATGGAGGAGAGATTCGCCACGTGACTGGAGAAGTCAGGTGGGGGCGGGCCGCAGAGATATGCTCGAACAAGAGCTCTAGACTTCACTATATCTGTTGAAGAACAATTCTGAGAGACATCTACAGTTCCTTCCATTGCAGATGTGTGGAAAACCATCTGTCAAACTAGAATCATTCACTTTAACTGTTCATCACAAACTGATACAAGAAAAAGACTCTCCACGATATAACAACTTTACTGAACAGAAAACAAACATATTTCGACAATAGGGAATTAGAATCCAAGAATACAGTACCAAGCGTAACACAATACGTACAAAATACCTGTCGATCACAATAAGACTGGACTGACAACGAGAACGGAGTGCACTGGTTGAAGTCAAAGTTCACTGATAAAAGCACTAGCTGGCTCCAAGACCGGAGTGGACACGTGCTGGACGCTAAGTTCAGCAATGTATGGACGTTAAGTTCATGTGATGGCTGTCCAGGTTTAGGTTCAATAACATAGCACTTAGAGCATTGGCCAGAAAAGCTAGAACGTTCTGTTCGGAATAACGTCACTGACGATGTATACCCTGTGCTGCTGAAAAAGCTGACGTCCCTGGATAAGAGCCATCTTGATAGTCCGGGAAAGACCGGCGATGACTTCCGGCAGCAGCGGTTGTCCCTATCCCTTACGATAGACTTCGAGAGCAATCCTGTTAAGCACCCGTCGTCTGTACCAGGGAAGTATCTCGAAGCCTGACTGACTGGAGCTGTTCTGTCGCCGCCTTATAAAGCAACTCACCATTTATCTGGAAAGTTTAATCGCCGTGGTATGAGAGTGTGGAGCACTGGAAAATCCTCATGAAATTGTGGCTCATGAACGAGATTCACCGAAAGTTAATGCTTTATGCGCAGTGTAACAGATGAAGCTGTATCGGCCGTTTTCCTTCTGTGAGAAGACAGTGATGGGTATCTCTTACATTGATATCTTGATACTTTGTAGTTGTCGGTGATTCCGAGAATGTCATCTTCCAGTCAGATGGGACACACCTAATTGGAGCATCGATTGTCATCGGAGGAATACTGTGGGAAATATTTCTCCGTCACGTGGTGTGCAGACAGAAGTACATTTCGTAATGGGGGCGATCTCTGGAGACGCCGGCTTCTCCTCGGGGTTGCCGGTTTTGACGGCGTCGAATCGCACTTGCGATGTTGAGGCATGCAGGAGCAGTGGTGGCTGCCCGCGTGATGTATCTGCCCGAAGGGTTGCCGATCTATTACGCGAGATCCTCTGACACGGCAAATACACTCCTTGAAATTGAAATAAGAACACCGTGAATTCATTGTCCCAGGAAGGGGAAACTTTATTGACACATTCCTGGGGTCAGATACATCACATGATCACACTGACAGAACCACAGGCACATAGACACAGGCA
Organism: Schistocerca cancellata; assembly: GCF_023864275.1. NCBI lineage: Eukaryota > Metazoa > Arthropoda > Insecta > Orthoptera > Acrididae > Schistocerca > Schistocerca cancellata. Next base: position 385,372,346 of record NC_064626.1, on the reverse strand, counting down.
ACAGAGCATGCACAATGTCGGCACTAGTACAGTGTATATCCACCTTTCGCAGCAATGCAGGCTGCTATTCTCCCATGGAGACGATCGTAGAGATGCTGGATGTAGTCCTGTGGAACGGCTTGCCATGCCATTTCCATCTGGCGCCTCAGTTGGACCAGCGTTCGTGCTGGACGTGCAGACCGCGTGAGACGACGCTTCATCCAGTCCCAAACATGCTCAATGGGGGACAGATCCGGAGATCTTGCTGGCCAGGGTACTTGACTTACACCTTCTAGAGCACGTTGGGTGGCGCGGGATACATGCGGACGTGCATTGTCCTGTTGGAACAGCAAGTTCCCTTGCCGGTCTAGGAATGGTAGAACGATGGGTTCGATGACGGTTTGGATGTACCGTGCACTATTCAGTGTCCCCTCGACGACCACCAGTGGTGTACGGCCAGTGTAGGAGATCGCTCCCCACACCATGATGCCGGGTGTTGGCCCTGTGTGCCTCGGTCGTATGCAGTCCTGATTGTGGCGCTCACCTGCACGGCGCCAAACACGCATACGACCATCATTGGCACCAAGGCAGAAGCGACTCTCATCGCTGAAGACGACACGTCTCCATTCGTCCCTCCATTCACGCCTGTCGCGACACCACTGGAGGCGGGCTGCACGATGTTGGGGCGTGAGCGGAAGACGGCCTAACGGTGTGCGGGACCGTAGCCCAGCTTCATGGAGACGGTTGCGAATGGTCCTCGCCGATACCCCAGGAGCAACAGTGTCCCTAATTTGCTGGGAAGTGGCGGTGCGGTCCCCTACGGCACTGCGTAGGATCCTACGGTCTTGGCGTGCATCCGTGCGTCGCTGCGGTCCGGTCCCAGGTCGACGGGCACGTGCACCTTCCGCCGACCACTGGCGACAACATCGATGTACTGTGAAGACCTCACGCCCCACGTGTTGAGCAATTCGGCGGTACGTCCACCCGGCCTCCCGCATGCCCACTATACGCCCTCGCTCAAAGTCCGTCAACTGCACATACGGTTCACGTCCACGCTGTCACGGCATGCTACCAGTGTTAAAGACTGCGATGGAGCTCCGTATGCCACGGCAAACTGGCTGACATTGACGGCGGCGGTGCACAAATGCTGCGCAGCTAGCGCCATTCGACGGCCAACACCGCGGTTCTTGGTGTGTCCGCTGTGCCGTGCGTGTGATCATTGCTTGTACAGCCCTCTCGCAGTGTCCGGAGCAAGTATGGTGGGTCTGACACACCGGTGTCAATGTGTTCTTTTTTCCATTTCCAGGAGTGTACATTCCAAACCGTGCCCTCCGCATCTGTTGCAACAACTATAGCGGAAGTTTATGGCTGGAGCCTGCAATTTTTCATCCGAAAGTAGGATGCACTTGAGGATGAACATTTCACCACCAATCTAATAATCAGCAACGAAGCAACTTACCATTTATCTGGAAAATTTAATGACCGTGGTATGGGCTCATGAACGAGATTTACCGAAACTTAATGTTTTCTGTGTAGTGCCAGAGACGAAGCTGTATGGGGTGTTTTTTTTTCCTGTGAGAAGCCTGTGTTGGGTATCTCTTATACTGACCTCTTGGTACGCTGCAGCTGTGGCTGATTCTAAGAATTTCATCTTCCAACAAGATGGGGCACCCCATCACTGGAGCATCGACTATCGTCGCTACCTAAACAACGAACTTCAGCATCTCTGTACCGTGTATAGTGGTGAAGATGTGGCCGTGTTCCCTTGGCCTCTCCCCTGGTCGCCTAAACTAACGACCTATTTCCCTTGGGGGAAAATTAAGGAACATATTTACACATCCCCTCCCCTCCTCCCCCCTGCCGAGAAATCTGGAACCGTTAGGAGGATGCATCAATAATCTTTTGGTGACCATTGACTGGATGTCACTACATAAGGTATGGAACGAACTTGATTATGCTTGGAAGTGAGTCCTGTGATCAGAGGGACAATCACAGAATATTTGTAAAGCGCAAAATGAAAACTTGGTGAGTTTACGGTTCTATTCATGCATCACTCATATTTGTACATGTAATTCATCGGAAAATATAGAGTCCTGACTACGAATCAGTCACTTATATAAGGCCTGTATTTAGTGACTGCTGCATGCACTGCTGACCATTGACACCAATAAGAATAGGAAATGAAGAAATTTTACTTATTGCATGTATATAGTATAGTGTGAAAACTAGATGAGTAAATGTTGGTGCATTGAATCGAACTGAGTTCACTTAGTGGATGAAATGTGGCTGCAGACCGTGCTGCTCAGGGCAAAAGTCCATTACCCTCTGTATCGAGGTAGGTCAGGTCAGCACTGGAAACATGCGTCTTGCGTTATCTTGTTGAAAGATAACGTCGAAGAGACCTCGAAGATAGATCCCAGCAATCGGCTTCGACCCATCAGATATGTAACACTTGCTATCCAAACTGATATTCGTTGTGCGGAAAATAGGTACCCATGTAAACTGCAAATTACACGTTTAGTCAACGGAGCAAAAAACTTAAGTTATCACTTTGTGAGTTGTAGCTATGTAACACAAGAAATGGAGACTAAATTGTGAACTGTCTTTGAAGTGAATAAGAAAATGTCCAGTGGACTGTCAGACACGGAAGACATAAATACTACAATCACTGATGTACTAACTGTCTCTGATTGCACCTACATTACAGCGTGCTGTAGCACTACAATCCTGGAAGACTACGTTGTAGAGGTCACGTTCCGGTGTAGCATGGACAGGACTCCTGGTAGCTCCACGTAGCGTTTAAGGTGAGGATCCGAGGTCGGTAGATTAGCTACGTCGGAGAGCAGACTGCTGAAGGTTCCAGGAGAGACTCTGATGGATGGACGGCAGTGCGGTCAGTGTAATTGCCCCGGCAACTCGTCCATGGAGAATTCGCTGTGAACAGCTATTCCGTGGTGGTGGGCCGCCACAAATACTATCATGGCGCATGCACACGGCGAACTGCTTGCGGGTACTTGACATCGCGAAGGTGAAATACTAGCTGCAATAGCAGCGCCACCGTCTTGGATGCGCCCTCTATTGTCGGCGGCTCTGGGGCCTTTTGTGGCTGCTGCCTAAAATTCTATGACAGCAAAACAGCCTGTTTCTTTGCTGTCCAGAGCGTTTACTAACACGAGTGGCGAGCGTGAATCGGTGTTTGGTTTGCTGGCGCTATTGCTGGTTATCGTAGATGATGCCTGAAACTGGGCCACGCGGGTATGTGACTGGTTGGCGAGAAGCCGAGGCACAGCACACAGTTATATGAACTAGAGGCGATGGTGTGTGCACCCACGCCATCTCGCCAGGCGGTGGGGCGGTACGATGATGACGAATGCCGTCTGGAACATTGGTGCTCCTCGGAGCCTCCACGCACTGATAGGTCCATCGTGGTACTCTACGCAGCACTGGGACTCGTCTGAAACGACGACTAGCGCCAATCCTATGTGCAGTGTCGTTGTTGTGTGCGCCTCGCACTGCTGCTTTGGGATCGGTTAAAATTCATACCGGTATTTTAGTTATGGATAACGGATATTTTTCGGTAGTCGCTTGGTCTCGATTATAAGAAATGATTTTTCTTACGGGAAGGAAAAAGAATTAGCATTTAGCCATAACAGCAGCGCTAAAATTTTTGGTGTTAAAATAAATCTTTTTTAAAAATCTAATAATTCTTATATTAAAACGTTCATTGCTTTGAAATATTGCGTGCGTTATTATAGAAAATGGGAGAAGCCATCAGTGCTATTTTAATAACAATGACGACGGAAACGAGCAAGAAACACATGGTATAAGAATTAATATAGCATTGCTGAGACAAAATACTTCAGATATCATGTGGCGGGGCGTATTGTATAGTACTTGTGTACGAGCAGTGAGCGAGAATTGCCCCATCTGGTCTGTATGGTAGTTTCTCGCTGTTGTCGTCGGTCATTACAGAATGCCACCATCCCCAGTTTGCAAGCACTCTCTATTTTAGGAAGTGCAGTGTCAGTGAAGAACTGTGACCAGTTTGCTTTAAAAGATTAAATATGGAAGGAGCCACAAAAATTGTGACGGGGTGTGAAGAGAAAACTTAAAGATTCATTCATAGTTTACAATACGAATAGAAAGTAGCTGTTCTGTAGCCTTTGTCTACATAATATGTCTTTATTTGTTCGTAGCTTTTGAAAACGAACTAGTTAACATGTAAAGCAGAGTTCGGCTTAATCGATTACTTGATTTTTGAGCAGATTTTCATAAAATTAGAGTCAGTAGTAGAATATTGGTGATTTTTTTGTAGTATTCAATCACTTATAGCTTTTCAAGAATAGCGTCGAACGATTAACGGACTAAGCTTATTTTTTTTTTTTATTGCCTGTTTAATATTTTGATTCCATGCGTCTTGAAACTGAGGCATTGGAAATTTTTCAACCTTTGTTTGATTTCTATGTTTATTCCAGGAAATAATAGGAATAATAAACCGAAAATCGGTTATTTCAGAAACTGATTATTTTGAGCGGTCTCAATATTCAAGTTAAACTGGCGTCGAAATATACCGATATAGCCGAAAACCGGCTGTTCCAGCAATAACCACTATTCCCACTGCTGCTACGTCAAGGGAAGCCCCAACAATCATTGCCGTCCGTACAGTCAGTGTTGCTTAAGACATAATCACGATGATCGTGTGAACATCTTTCTCAATGCAGACCAGACTACTTCCTCGCACAGGATTCATATCCTCTGTTAGGGCAAATATGTGGCGTACGTGAGACACACTCGGGGGGACTAGATGCTAGGTGATAAGAAGAGATTTAAACTGTTTGTTTGTTTTTTTCTACTGTGCAAAGTATGCTGCCAAACTATGATCTAAATTGTGAACCATTATCAGAAATCACATGGTCAGCATGATCAACTTTACGTAGAAAATGACGCAGGATTGTACATACAAAGGATTGACTTGTAGCTCTTCTTAGAGGTGTGAGTGAAATGAATTTTAAAGTTAACTCAACATGTGAAAAAACGTAAGAGTATTCTTGAATAATTCTTGGAATAGAACTGAATACATCAATGGTGGCGAATTCTTTCAACCTTCATAGAACAGTTGGAAACAAAGGTGCATAAAGTAACACCATTGGCGGTTTCGTCTTGTGACAGGGCTTACACAAAGCCAAAGCTTCGTGAATGTGCTTCTCCATATCGATAAAGTACAGTATTCCAGAACGTTTGTGAAAACATTTTCTTGCACCAAAGTATGCATAACTTAAATATATATATATATCAGATTAATTTATTGATTTATTAACACACTGCAAAGTCTTACTTTTCTTCTTAAACAAAATATCGGCTTTCACCAAACAAAATTATCTGCTACATTGGCTCTGTTCACTTTTTCGTAACATCATTCAATACAGGATCAGTATATCATTCCTTAGTAATATTTACAAGTGCTCCAGTAATGTAATGATCAAAATCAACATTTTCTGAGTACTCGATGCTGAAACTGTTCTCTTCGACGTCGTCCTCAGTCTCATGATATAACCCCAGAGGAATTCTTCAAAGAGCGTCAACAACAGCACTGTCTTTTACAGGAATATACAATCTTGAAATTGAACTCTTACAAATAAATACTCATCTGGTTAAACCACCATGAGACAACTTTACACTCAGCACAAACTTCAATGCTCCGTGTTTCGTATAATCTTTGTCATCTTTCCAAACGCCGAGCGAGGTGGCGCAATGGTTAACACGCCAGACTCTCATTTGGGACGACAACGGTTCAAACCCGCGTCTGGCCTTTCTGACTTGTGATTTCCCTAAATCTCTTCAGGGAAATACCGGGATGGTTCTTTTGAAACTGCACGGCTGACTTCCTTCTCCATCCTTCTCTAATCCGAGCTTGTGCTCCATCTCCAATGGCCTCGTTGTGGAGGGGACGTTAAACACTAATCTCCTCCTCATCCACCTCCATCCCACCAAACAAGTAACACTTGAACGTCTTGAAAGCCAACACAACAGTTAGAAACTCACGATCCATGGCTGAATAATTGTGCTCAAACTTAGTAAGCCCACAATTCGCAAAACCAATTGTATGATACTTCATTACCCTGTCTACTTCATACTCTTGGAACTACTCAGCACCAAGGTCCATCTTATAACTATCCGAGCTTGGGCAAAAATCTTTTGTCCAGTCTGGATGTGACAGAAGAAGTATTTTCAAAAGAGCCCACCTAACACATTCAAATTCTGCATGTGCTTGGGTGTCCCAATCCCAAGGAATTTTCTTCCCCATCAACGCTCACAGTCGTCACGTAGTCAAAATATTCACATTTACAAATCTCGAGTAAAAATCAAGCCAAGAAATGCTGTAATCTGTTTTCTTGTCTGAGGAACAGGGAAGTCTCTAGTGTCCTCAATCTTTCCAGTAGCATGTGAACTCCCTGCTGAAGTCGCAATGTGACCAAAAAATTTCACCTGACATCTACCAATTTCTGATTTTGCTGAGTTAACAGTGACACCATAATCTTAGGACATGATATCCAAAAGCCCATTATGATTATTTCAGTTCTCTTCTGCAATCAGCATACCGTCTATCATAGTAATTACCCTCCTTTTCAAATCTATCAGGAGAATGCTATGAAAACCTCTGGAAATGCAGCAGTGCTGACATCACCATACTTGTGATATTGATGGTAACAGCTACAACACCAGAATGCCAGAAAGTGTCTAGTATGTCAATAGAAGACATCTACATCTACATGTACTTGATTCCTCTGCTGTTCACAATAAAGTGCCTGGCAGAGGGTTCAATAAATCACCTTCAGGCTGTCTCTCTACCGTTCCAATCTCGAATGGCACACGGGAAAAACGAGCACTTAAATTTTTCTGTGCGAGCCCTGATTTCTCTTATTTTATTGTAATGACCATTGCTCCGTATGTAGGTGGATGCTAACAGAATGTTTTTGCAGTCGGAGGAGAAAACTGGTGATTGAAATTTCATGAGAAGATCCCGTCGCAACGAAAAACGCCTTTGTTTTAATGATTGCCACTCCAATTCACGTATCATGTCTGTGGCACTATCTCCCCTATTTCGCGATAATACAAAACGAGCTGCCCTCCTTTGTACTTTTTCGATGTCATACTTCAGTCCCATCTGATGCGGATCCCACACCGCACAGCAGTACTCCAGAATAGGGCGGACAAGCGTGGTGTAAGCAGTCTCTTTAGTAGACCTGTTGCACCATCTAAGTGTTCTGCCAATGAATCGCAGTCTTTGATTTTCTCTACCCACAACATTATTTATGTGATCGTCCCAACTTAGATTACTTGTAACTGTAATCCCTAAGTATTTAGTTGAATTTACAGCCTTCAGATTCGTGTGACTTATCGCGTAATCGAAATTTAGTGGATTTCTTTTAGTACTCATGTAAATAACTTCAAATTTTTCTTTATTGAGGGATAACTGCCACTTTGTGCACCACAAAAATATCTTACCTAAATCATTTCAATTCATTTGATAACTTTACAAGACAGTAAATGATAGCATCATCTGCAAATAATCTGAGATGGCTAGTCAAATTGTCTCCTATGTCTTTAATATAGATCAGGAACAATAGAGGGTCTATAACACTTCCTTTTTTACTCGTCTATTACTACGAACTGTGATTTTTCTGATAGTAAATCACGAATCCAATCGCGCAACTGAGGCGCTATTCCATAGGCCCACGGTATGGTTAGAAGAAGCTTGTGAGGAACGGGGTCGAAAGCCTTCTGGAAATCTAAAAATATGGAATCAATTTGCCATCCCCTGTCGATAGCACTCGTTACTTCATGAGTATAAAGACTTAGTTGTGTTCCGCAAGAACGATATTTTCTGAATCCGTGCTGACTACGTGTCAATAAATCGTTTTCTTCGAGGTACTTCATAATGTTCGAATACAGTATAGGTTCAGAAACCCTACTGTAAATCGACGTTAGTGATATGGGCCTGTAATTCAACGGATTACTCCTACTTCCCTTTTTGGGTATTGGTGTGACTTGAGCAATTTTTGAGCCTTTAGGTACGGGTCTTTCTGTGATCGAACGGTTGTATACAGGGTGTTACAAAAAGGTACGGCCAAACTGTCAGGAAACATTCCTCACACACAAATAAGAAAAGACGTTATGTTGACATGTGTCCGGAAACGCTTAATTTCCATGTTAGAGCTCATTTTAGTTTCGTCAGTATGTACTGTACTTCCTCGATTCACCGCCATGATTTCATACGGGATACTCTACCTGGGCTGCTAGAACATGTGCCTTTACAAGTACGACACAACATGCGGTTCATGCACGATGGAGCTCCTGCACATTTCAGTCGAAGTGTTCCTACGCTTCTCAACAACAGATTCGGTGACCGATGGATTGGTAGAGGCGGACCAATTCCATGGCCTCCACGCTCTCCTGACCTCAACCCTCTTTACTTTCATTTATGGGGGCATTTGAAAGCTCTTGTCTACGCAACTCCAGTACCAAATGTAGAGACTCTTCGTGCTCATATTGTGGACGGCTGTGATACAATACGCCATTCTCCAGGGCTGCATCAGCGCATCAGGGATTCCATGCGACGGAGGGTGGATGCATGTATCCTCGCTAACGGAGGACATTTTGAACATTTCCTGTAACAAAGTGTTTGAAGTCACGCTGGTACGTTCTGTTGCTGTGTGTTTCCATTCCAAATAATGTGATTTGAAGAGAAGTAATAAAATGAGCTCTAACATGGAAAGTAAGAGTTCCGGACACATGTCCACATAACATATTTTCTTTCTTTGTGTGTGAGGAATGTTTCCTGAAAGTTTGGCCGTACCTTTTTGTAACATCCTGTATAATTGCTAAATATGGAGCTATTGTATCAGCATACTCTGACAGGAACCTGACTGGTATACAATTTGGACCGGAAGCCTTGCCTTTATTAAGTGATTTACGCTGCTTTGCGACACCGAGGAAATCTGTTCCTATGTTTCTCATATTGGAAGTTGTTCTTGATTGGAATTCAGGAATATTTACTTCGTCTTCTTTGGTGCAGGAGTTTCGGAAAACCGTGTTTAATAACTCTGCTTTAGTGGCACTGCCTTCAAAGACTTCACCGTTGCTATCGCGTAGTGAAGGTATTGATTGACTCTTGCCCCTGTGTGTTTTATGTATGACCAGAATCTCTTTGGGTTTTCCGCCAGATTTCGAGATAGAGTTTCGTTATGCAAATTATTGAAAGCATCTCGCTTTGAAGCACGCTCTATATTTCGAACTTCTGCAAAATTTTTCCAATCTTGGGGATTTTGCGTTCTTTTAAGTTTGGAATCCAACTTAATACCATGAAATTTTTGCAACAACTCATCTAAAGTCTATGGTCTACCAGTTTCTAGTTCAATATGCATAATTCTTTCTGCGAAATCCAACACCAATTGAATGCCACCCTTTCTCTTAGGCACCACTAACAACAGACTATTATAAGAACTCACAGCAAGTCATTGACCCTTTGCTAGAGCATTTTCTCAATTACTTCCTCAACTCTCTCTTTATAAATCAATGGGATAAAATACTGAACATTCAAATAAATAATCTCTTATGCTCTCTTACTTTAAACCGATAGAGAAAACTCTTCATTGTAACAGTATGTTCCGAAAATGACCATGAATAACGTCACAGTACACGAAACAAATTCTCTTTCGCTTTTTCAGAAACCTTGCAACAAAATCGATATCACTTCATATCTTCTGTAAGATACAAACACTTCATTGGCAATCTAGTAATAGAATTTTATTGACTCAAAGAACAACGTAGACTTGGTAAGAAATTTAAAACAGTACTTCAAAATCTTCTACGTAAGTGCTCACTCATCGAAAATTAACTTTAGCATTGACTCATTATACTTCAATAATACTTTACTGCAAACCAAGCCCTTCACTACTTAGTGCTTTGATAAAAATCACTCACTGAAATATAACACCAACTGCCGAACTTGGCACTACTAGAAAATTTGGAGAAGACCTCCCATCTTCACACAGAATTTCAATACCACTTCTCTCTTCGCTTCTATACTTTTTCCAACAGTTGCTCCTTTCATCTTTGTCTTCCGCAAAAAAAAAAAAAATTTAAAAAACCGAATACGCAACTTCCGAAATGCTGTCTCACTCAACACAGGTGTCTAGTTCCCCATGTCAAGAACAGAAGACGAAATAGTTACACTGATATCTATATGAAGCACTGGACTCACTAAAACATTTGCACTTTCCGTCTCTCATCAAGCAAAAATCCCCTCACACCTTTACATGGGAACATATTCGATTGTTTATATCTGGCATTTGTTATATTTGCAGCTTTCAATTCAGCTGCAGATGGCATTTGTCAGTCTTATGGTGGTGGACCCTCAGCACTAATTTTATGGATCAGCTGATTGCACCTCCACACTGTATGGATATGAATATCTGTCATTCCAGTAGCCACCTCTGCCATTGTCTCTGCTAATTCTGTAGTCATCAAAGCTTCTACCAGTCCAGCCATATTTACCTCTTCTATAATCACGTCTGTTAATGCCATCGAGTCTTTCAACCCAATGCCTCTACCTACCATTGCCATCTTATCATATCGCAAAGTACATCACCCTTGATCATAGTTCTTATTTCTTTGTGGGCTTGGATGAGGGTAAACAAACTGACATCATGGCAACAACAGTTGCAGGGTCCGCTGATACAACAGGAGCGCAAGGTGCATCAACAGTGGAGCGCCCAACAACAGCACTGGACGGGAGGGCACTGCGTCGTTTTCTCAGACAAGTCCAACTTCTGTGTATAGCATGACGATGGACTTACCCATGTGTGGAGGCTCCAAGGAGGATGAATATTCCCAGCCTGCATTCTTCATCATCATATTGGCCCAGCATCTAGCTTGATGATGTGGGGAGTGGCTGGTACCTAATATGATCACCTCCTCTTTGCAAAACAATAATTTGAGCTATGTCTCCACTACTCGCCAACCGGTCACACAACCACATCCCGCATGTGGTCCAACTTTAGGTGTCATCTACGACAACTGGTAATCGCGCCTTTAAGCCAGACACCATGTTCTCTGGATATATTGTCAAACACTTTTTACAGCAACCAAGCGCGCTGTTTTGTCCACAGAATCAATGGCAGCCTTCGCAAGAGACACCTGGCTCGCCGACAACAGAACATATATCCAAGACGTCAGCATACTAATGCAGGCACTACTTCACCTCCGCGAAGTCATACTGCATGACAGTATTTGTGATGCCGCACCATCATGGAAAAGCTGCTCACATCGACTTCTCCAGAGGCAATTACTCTGGGCAGCTACGCCGACCGCTTCACAGTCCATCAATCACAGTCTCTCCTTGAACCTTCAGCAGCCTGTTCTCCAGTGCAGCTACCGACCTTGGATATTCACCTTCAATGCTACGTGGAGTTACCAGGAGTCCTTGCCGTACTGCACCGGAACATGGCCTCTCAGTGTAGCCTTCCAATATTGTAGTGATATACCATGTCAGAGTGTTGGTGCAACCGTAGAGAATTAGTGCACCTAGTGAGAAAGAAGAGTGACTCTAGTATTCGTGATAGTCTTCAATATCTGACAGTCCATTGGACTCACTTCAAGGTCAGTTTACAATTTAGTCTTTATTTATTGTGTTGTGTAATTGTGCCCCCCAGAAGAAGAAATTAAGTTTTCTTTTCATTCCAATAAACTTGTTATTCGCAGTCTGCCTGAACATTTTTTTATCCCTCATCGAACCAGATGCGCCGCACCAGTCTGGAAGCAAGCATTACATTTCTGATGTGTTGCTGGGCCCTTCCTTCGAGGCCTCTTTTACGCTGTCCTTCAATGAGATGACGCAAGATCGCGTGTTTGCAGTGCTGACCTGACCTACCTCGATACGGGGGTTATTCGACTGTTGCCCTAGGCGGCATCGTCGGTAGCCGCATGCCACCCACTATGTGAGCTCAGTTCGATTTAAGGCACAGCCTGAGTATAGACGTTTTTGCCACCAGAGGTGACAACTCAGTTTATGAAATTTCACACCGCTAAATTTACTTATTCGTTCTTCTTACTACACTGTATACATACAAAGAGTGACATTTCGTTACTTCCTATCCTTATTGGTGTCAATGGCCAACAGTGCATGTAGCAACATTTCGCGTACGTAGAAACTACTGAAGAGACAAAACAAAAAACTCTTATCGTGTAGGTCCCCCGCGAGAACGCAGAAGTGCTGCAACATGTCGTGGCATGGACTCGACTATTGTCTGAAGTAGTGCTGGAGGGAACTGACACCATGAATACTGCAGAGCTGTCCATAAATCCGTAACAGTACGAGGGGATGGAGATCTCTTATGAACAGCACATTGCAAGGCATCCCAGACATGCTCAATGATGGTCATGTCTGGAGAGTTTGGTAGCCAGCGGAAGTGTTTAAACTCAGAAGAGTGTTCCTGCAGCCACTCTGTAGTAATTGTGGACGTGTGGAGTGTAGGATTGTCCTGCTGGAATTGCCCAAGTCACTCCGAATGCACAACGGGCATGAATGGATGCAGCTGATCAGATTAATCAGACAGGATGCTTACGTACGTGAGACCTATCAGAGTCGTATCTAGGCGTATCAGGGGTCCCATATCACTGCAACTGCACGCACCCCACACCTTTACAGATCCTCCAGCAGCTTGAGCAGTCCCCCACTGACATGCAGAGTTGATGGTTTCATACTCATACACGTCCATCCGCTCGATACAATTTGAAACGAGACTCGTCCGACCAGGCAACATGTTTCCAGTCATCAACAGTCCAATGTCGATGTTGACGGTGGCAGGCGAGCCGCAAAGCTTTGTGTTGTGCAGTCATCAAGGGCATATGAGTGGGCCTTCGGCTCCGAAGGCCCATACCGATGATGTTTTGTTGAATGGTTCGGACGTTGACACTTGTTGATGGTCCAACATTGATATGTGCAGCAATTCGCGGAAGGGCTGCTCTTCTGTCACGTTGCACGATTCTCTTCAGTCGTCGTCGGTTCCGTTCTCGCAGGATCTGTTTCCAGCTGCAGAGATGTCGGAAATTGGATGTTTTACCTGGTTCCTGATATTCACGGTACATTCGTGAAATGGTCATAAGGGAAAATCCCCACTTCATCGTACCTCGGAGATGCTGTGTCGCCGCGCGGGATTAGCCGTGCGGTCTAGGGCGCTGCAGTCATGGACTGTGCGGCTGGTCCCGGCGGAAGTTCGAGGCCCCCTCGGGCATGGGTGTGTGTGTGTTTGTCCTTAGGATAATTTAGGTTAAGTAGTGTGTAAGCTTAGGGACTGATGACCTTAGCAGTTAAATCCCATAAGATTTCACACACATTTGAACATTTTCAGATGCTGTGTCCCTCGCTCATGCGCCGACTATAACACACATTCAAACTCACTTAAATCTTGATAAACTCCTATTGTAGCAGCAGCAACTGAACTAACAACAGCGCCAGACAATTGCTGTCTTTTATAGGCGTTGCCGAAAGCAGCGCTGTAGTCTGCGTGTTTACATATGTCTGTATTTGAATACGCATGCCTATACCAGTTTCTTTGGCGCTCCAGTGTAAACACGATTGCATGATACAGTGTTACGCTATATAACAACCTGATGACTGGCAATAGTGACCCATGACGTCTTACCGTTTTCAATGGATGAAAAAGCACATTACCACGCAAAGATATAGTGCTAAATTCTATCATTTGGTTTTATGTCACTCAATTTAATCATCAGAATAACTTTCACTTCTGTCTCGATTTACCTAAACTCAGCCCATTTGCAAATTATCATTCTGCCCTTACTATATTACAAAATATTAGAGATTGCTGATTTTTATAGTTCCTCTTTGTTGGTTTAGTTTTTTTTTAAAACTGGTTTTCAGTTCAACATGAATCATCCTCAGATCTGTAGACAACTGTACAATAAATAATCGACTAATACTCTATGAATTACAACGTTGTTACTAAAGCATATCATCATCAGACAACAACTGCTACCAGAACGTGTATTGGTTACAAGAGTAATCCGTCCAAATTATCAGCATAATTTACATTGCTGCGTCGCAGGTTCAACACAATTATGCTTCTATCCTTGGGGGTGATGCACATTCCTACATGCAGTTTTTTTTTTTTTTTCGTTGGCTTGATGACAGTAGGACAACACAGCTTGTTCAACAGCTCCTATGTACGTGCGCGGTTCGAAGAGCAGCAGTATCAGTTTAAATTACCCTTCTGGCCATCAAACTCTCTAGATTTAAACGGGATCGAGAATCTGTGGCACCACCTCGATTGGGCTGTTCGCACCATGGATCTTTGTCTGAGGAACCTAGCACGGCTGGCCACGGTACTGGAGTCGGCATGGCTTCACACCCCTCACTGATTCTCCCCTGCACGTCTGCGCTGCAAAAGGTGGTTATTCATTCTTTTGACATATGTTCACATAACGTGACTGTACCTTTATATTCCTATGTTTACATGTTTATGATACAGGAAATTCAAAACGTCCCTCTTTGTTGTTGATGTGGTCTTCAGCCCAGAGACTGGTTTTGATGCAGCTCTCCATGCTACTCTATCCTGTGCAAGCTTCTTCATCTCCCAGTACCTACTGCAACCTACATCCTTCTGAATCTGCTTGGTGTATTCATCTCTTGGTCTCCCTCTACGATTTTTGCCCTCCACGCTGCCCTCCAATACAGAATTGGTGATCCCTCGATGTCTCAGAACATGTTCTCCCAACCGATCCCTTCTTCCAGTCAAGTTGTGTCACAAATTTCTCTTCTCCCCAATTCTGTTCAGTACCTCGCCATTAGTTATGTGATCTACCCATCTAATCTTCAGCATTCTTCTGTAGCACCACATTTCGAAAGCTTCTATTCTCTTCTTGTCTAAACTATTTATCGTCCACGTTTCACTTCATACATGGCTACACTCCCTACAAATATTTTCAGAAGAGACTAGTTGACACTTAAATCTATACTCGATGTTAACAAATTTCTCTTCTTCAGAAACGCTTTCCTTGCCATTGCCAGTCTACATTTTATATCCTCTCTACTTCGACCATCGTGAGTTATTTTGCTCCCCAAACAGCAAAACTCATTTACTACTTTAAGCGTCTCATTTCCTAATCTAATTCCCGAAGCATCACCCGATTTAATTCGACTACATTCCATTATCCTCGTTTTGCTTTTGTTGATGCTCATCTTATATCCTCCTTTCAAGACACTGTCCATTCCGTTCAGCTGCTCTTCCAGGTCCTTTGCTGTCTCTGACAGAATTACAATGTCATCGGTTAACCTCAATGTTTTTATTTGTTCTCCATGGATTTTAATTCCTACTTTAAGAAAACGTAATTTGTATTTGACTGCAGGCGTTCCACGGGCCTTGTTCAATATTAAGCCGCGTACACACAGCCACTGGAAACATGTTTCTGTTGGAAACATTGTTTTCTGCGATGTTACGCAAATGTTTCCGACTTTGTTTCTGGTCTCTGTTTCCGTCCACACTGGCGGCAAACATTTCTTGTTGTTTGTTCACGCCGTCTGCAGTGCTCCTTGTGTTACTGTGTTCGTATCGCCTGCTGCTGCGTTAGGTCTGATGTCAAAGAAACAATAATGATATGTGGTGCTGCATTAATAATACTTGGAGGTTTACACAAACAAAATGAAAGGGGTCCTCGTCGGTGGTGGAGAAAAACATTTTATAGAAGAACTGGAGGAAACTACTTCCTATGTGATCTGAGTATGGAAGACGGCTCTGGCTTCCGTAACTTCACTCGGATGTCATCAACCGATTTTGAATATCTGGCAAATATGATATCATCATTTTTTTCAAAAACAGACACGAATTTCAGGAAAGCGATTTTAGTTAACCAAAGGCTTGCAGTTATTCTCCGTTTTCTGGCAACAGGAGATTCATTTCAAAGCCTTACGTATTTATTTCACATTTCGAAGCAAGCAATATCTCAAATAGTACGTGAAGTATGTGGAGCTCTCGTGGAATTACTGAAGGATTATACAAAGGTAAGTAAATGAAAAACATCGTTAAATAAGCATATTTCCGAAATGTTATTATTTCTCAATTACATTACATATCTCATCAACACAACTTCTTCAATTGTGTTGTCACTGTCTTCATTGCTCGTAAACGTAACGGGGGAATTAGTAGTTGACGATGATGATAGCCCTGCCACATTCATACCCACTATCGACTGCTGACTTTGCAAATATGCTACATGCTGTTTCATTAACACTTCATTAAGCAAAGCCATAGTTTTTGCTCTTTCTAACTCTGGCAATTTCCGTAAAACTGATGCCACATACTGCCCATATGTACTACATTCATCGTTCATGTTCTCTTCTTGTTTTTGCAGCACTTAAGTTAATAACTGAGACGCAATCTTGTAGGGTTGCTGCATATATTTCTTCTCGCCCATCTTTCTAATTTTTCGTGGTGGAGGACTGGAAGGTCCAGCCGCAACCCCTCTTCATCTTCATTTGTGCCCTCTGGCGAATGTATGAAAACCTGAAATCAAATTTCTTTCTTTCAGATACCTGCGACTGAAAACGACTGGCGTGAAACAGCATGTCTCACAGATTCATCAGTTCCCCCATTGTGTCTGAGCAATTGATGGGAAACATATCGTGCTACAGTGCCCTGTTGGTAGTGGAAGTGAATATTATAATTATAAAGGTTCATTGTGCTGCTTACTGTCGCCGATACCAGCTACAACTTTTTGTACGCAGATATCGGCTGCCAAGGCAGAATATCAGATGGTGGTGTGTTCAAAAACGCGAGCATAAGTGAGTTAATTAACAAAAATAAACTTAACTTGCCACAAGCTGAATGCTTACCAGGTGGCACAAAGACCCTACCATTTGTTTTTTTAGCAGATGATTCTTTTCCCTTATAGGAAAACATTATGAAACCCTACCCGGGAAAACATGTTAATGGTTCAAAAGACAGAGTTTTTAATAACAGACTTTCTAGGGCCAGAATGACTGTCGAGAATACTTTCGGCATTATGGCTTCAATTTTTCGTGCGTTTAGAAAACGTATGTTGCTACAACCGGAGAAGGCAAAAACTGTCACACTTACAGCTGTATGTCTCCACAGTTTTTTTAGGCGAAATGCTGAGGCAAGGAACCAGTACACCCCACATGGAGGCTTCGATTCCTGCCATTTACAAACAGGTGAGAAGATTCCAAGCACATGGAGACGAGATGACACTGCATAAGTTTTCATTGGAGGACAGAATATACCAAAGAAAGCTACTTTCACGAATAAACAAATTCGAGACGAGTTTGCTAACTATTTTTTAAGACTACAAGGAAGTGTACCGCGGCAAAATAACTGTGTGGGAATGTGACTGTATCCATAAAGTACAAATAAAGACAAACAAGCATAATTTTCGTACCTCATGTTCCACAGTATCTGTTGTCTCCTTCGGCTCATGAACGTCATCCAAGAACTGCAGCAGCCGACAGCGGAACTAGTTGGAGCTATATGCAGTGTCTGCACCACTACCAGATGGTCTGCTGTAAATAATTTTTCATTTCTCACGCCTGTAAGCAACCACGAGTGATCGTATTTTTTTTCTCTACACTTCCCTTGTCCGTGCCAAAAGCTGCTGCAATTTTTGCAAGTGCTTCGTGTTTTTTAACAGTGTTTTTATATTCCTTGCTCCTTACGTACCATATGCAATCCTCACCGTGGTACATGGCAATTAAATCAACAGTTTATTGCCTTGACACTATAGTAAACACACCACCACTTAACAGTTGACGACACATACACATAAACGCTAGCGCCGAACAGCGGTGAGAAGTGGTAGCTAGTCTGAAACATTGTTTCCTTTGATCTGTACTGACACTGCTACGGATAGATGTTTCTGTGTTTCGAAACATGCTTCGAAACATGTTTCCAAATGGTGTCCACATCAAGCAGCCCAGCCGGCCGGTGTGGCCGTGCGGTTAAAGGCGCTTCAGTCTGGAACCGCGTGACCGCTACGGTCGCAGGTTCGAATCCTGCCTCGGGCATGGATGTATGTGATGTCTTTAGGTTAGTTAGGTTTAATTAGTTCTAAGTTCTAGGCGACTGATGACCTCAGAAGTTAAGTCGCCTAGTGCTCAGAGCCACATCAAGCAGCCGGAAACATGTTTCAGGCTCAATGTGTACGCGGCTTTATAGATCTTAACGGGGCAAAAGATGGTGCAAATTTAAAGGTTTTTTTTTTTAAGCCTGACCTCCATCTAACATTATTAGGAAGGAGATTTTAACGTAAGAAAGGGTAATTAATTTTTAACTGCTATTTCTTTGAAATTTGTGTTCATATATCATTATAAACTTCTGTTGTTACAGAGGAAATCCAGGTTATTAAAGAACTGACATTGGACTAGATAAGAACAGCTGCAAGCATGATGAAAAACTAAGGTTTATGAAATGTAGTCCGTCACATGCTTTTCGGGTGACTTTTACGACACATAAAGCGATCACCTGTTCTGACCCTAAAAATGTGTCTCTGCAGTCGTTTGTTGTCTGAGCGATGCCCAAGTGATAGAGCAACAATATGAGTTTAACTCATACTGGTATAAAGTCCTCTGTCGATATGCAGATGATACTTTTGTAGCGTAGCCGCACAGTGAAGAAAAACTGTCACGCTTTCTGTAACACTTGAATTAAACCCACGAGAATATCAAATTTATGATGCAAATGGAGAAGAGTAGTTGTCTGCCCTTTGTGGATGTCTCAGTCAGTTGGAAAGTGTGTTGATCAGAGGCATATTCCGTTTACCGTAAACCCTCACAAACAGACCTATATTTGCAGGCATCTAGCTGTCGCCACAGTCATAAACTACGGGTGTCCTTCGAATATTGGTGCATCGGCCATATGTTTTGGCTGATGGAGATAGCATTGTAAAGGAACTGGAACATCTATAATTTGTATTCAAAGATGACGGGTATTATTCTCCACCTCAGATCAGCACTGGTTTAAGGAGGAAGAAACGTAACCGTTCAGAAGATCAAGAGGAGAAGCAGCGGTTCAAGTCCATATGCCGGCAGTTTCATCGAAATTAGGCAGAGTGCAAAGGAAACATTATGTCAAAGTAAACTTCCTTCCACCTAGGAAGAAATGTGCTCTTCTCGGTTCGGTTCAAAAAAATGGTTCAAATGGCTCTGAGCACTATGTGACTCAACTGCTGAGATCATTAGTCCCCTAGAACTTAGAACTAGTTAAACCTAACTAACCTAAGGACATCACAAACATCCATGCCCGAGGCAGGATTCGAACCTGCGACCGTAGCGGTCTTGCGGTTCCAGACTACAGCGCCTTTAACCGCACGGCCACTTCGGCCGGCTTCTCGGTTCGGCAAAGCACGATCTGGGATTGAGGAAACTGTAATCTACAGAATACCTTGCCAGTGTGGGAAGGCTTACATCGCTCAAATGACGCGCAGAGTGCGTGAACCACAGCTGAACATTGTATCTCCACATGAGATTCCATGGATTATTTTGAGACGGAAACCTTAGCCTCAACGAGATGCTTCTGGAACTGCATTATTAAGATAATCGCGACAGCGGCTTTCAACGAGGTATGGCTTTGGAGCATGTCTTTTTTTAACATCTTCAGAAAGGAAATACCCAATAACTATTGACACGTTTAGTGACAGTTAATTTTACTAATTTGGCGTCTGTATTTTAACTCCGCAAGTCCACCTTCTGACAGAGCGCGCTCATGTAGTATCACCACTACGCATACGCCTGTTCGCCATACATGGACCAATATTCGAAGATGGTACGAAACTCGACATAGGGTAGCAGCTGCCTATGCGCATGCTTCTCCACGACCGTTTTTGGTATAAAGCTAGAGATGTGAACTAGCAATCTCCGGTGAAAAAGACTCACCTCAAGATGGCTAAGTGGTTGTCATCCGAAATATCGTGAGAGGTCGACGTCATCCAGCTGCAATTCCGAAATATCATAGAATACTCTTTACACTGGGAAAATTTCGAGAATCACGCTATAATAGTTTATAATTGACGGTGTTAATGTCTTGTACGCGATTTACTGTAAAGAGACACTGCTCTTTTCCGGAATCCTTCTAACAAATTGTCTTCCCTGCTCTTTTCAAAATACAACCATTAAGCATTCTTCACATGTTCGCCAGTAATCTTGCTGTCGCATACTAAAGGGTTCTCCCTTTATTATGGGAATCATCTTGCTTTTTTCCGCGTTGATCTTCACCCTTGCCATTTGCTAATGACGTCGGAACTGAAACCACTCCGAGATCAAAGGTAAAGTGCCTCTACATTCACGAAGACAGTATTCTGTGCGCTGCGGGTTGCCGCCCTGGCGCCCCTGGCAGCCTTTGGCAGCGTGCGGCTCTGTGCTGTGCTGTGCTGTGCTGTGCTCTGCTGCAATATCCGGCTGCAGAAGCCCTTTGTCTGCTCGCCGCCATCAAATACCCGTCCGTCACCAGGCAGAGGGCCCGTCCTCTGATCCTCACCCAATGCTTCACTACCGCCGTTTCCTTTTTGCAGCAGCCTTAATGAGATTTGAGGCTCGCTGTACATATTCAACAACGGGACATAAAAAAGAAATACAATTATATCAAATTTCAGTTTGTCGGCAGTATTACAGAAAGATTTTAAGCCTAATTCTTCACATTGCTTATTTGCTGCTATTGCTGAGAACACCGATAACATGCAGCGGTGTACCGTAGGTCTCTAGAAGAGCGTAGCGTTCCAAAGGATTGGAAAAGGGCGCAGGTCATCCTCGTTTTCAAGAAGAGACGTCGAACAGATGTGCAGAACTATAGACCTATATCTCTAACGTCGATCAGTTGTAGAATTTTGGAACACGTATTATGTGCGAGTATAATGACTTTTCGGGAGACTAGAAATCTACTCTTCAGGAATCAGCATGGGTTTCGAAAAAGACGATCGTGTGAAACCCAGCTCGCGCTATTCGTCCACGAGACTCAGAGGGCCATAGACACGGGTTCCCAGGTAGATGCCCTGTTTCTTGACTTCCGCAAGGCGTTAGATACAGTTCCCCACAGTCGTTTAATGAACAAAGTAAGAGCATGTGGACTATCAGACCAATCGTGTGATTGGATTGAAGAGTTCCTAGATAACAGAACGCAGCATGTCATTCTCAATGGAGAGAAGTCTTCCCAAGTAAGAGTGATTTCAGGTGTGCCGCAGGGGAGTGTCGTAGGACCGTTGCTATTCACAATATACATAAATGACCTTGTGGATGACATCGGAAGTTCACTGAGGCTTTTTGCAGATGATGCTGTGGTATAACGAGAGATTGTAACAATGGAAAATTGTACTGAAATGCAGGAGGATCTGCAGCGAATTGACGCATGGTGCAGGGAATGGCAATTAAATCTCAATGTAGACAAGTGTAATGTGCTGCGAATACATAGAAAGAAAGATCCCTTATCATTTAGCTACAATATAGCAGGTCAGCAACTGGAAGCAGTTAATTCCATAAATTATCTGGGAGTAAGCATTAGGAGTGATTTAAAATGGAATGATCATATAAAGTTGATCGTCTGTAAAGCAGATGCAAGACTGAGATTCATTGGAAGAATCCTAAGGAAATGCAAACCGAAAACAAAGGAAGTAGGTTACAGTACACCTGTTCGCCCACTGCTTGAATACTGCTCGGCAGTGTGGTAGCCGTAACAGATCGGGTTGATAGAAGAGATAGAGAAGATCCAACGAAGAGCAGCGCGCTTCATTACAGGATCATTATGTAATCGCGAAAGCGTTACGGAGATGATAGATAAACTCCAGTGGAAGACTCTGCAGGAGAGACGCTCAGTAGCTCGGTACGGGCTTTTGTTGAAGTTTCGAGAACATACCTTCACCGAGGAGTCAAGCAGTATATTGCTCCCTCCTACGTATATCTTGCGAAGAGACCATGAGGATAAAATCAGAGAGATTAGAGCCCACACAGAGGCATACCGACAACCCTTCTTTCCACGAACAATACGAGACTGGAATAGAAAGGAGAACAGATAGAGGTACTCAAGGTGCCCTCCGCCACACACCGTCAGGTGGCTTGCGGAGTATGGATGTGGATGTAGATGTAGATGAAGGAACAGTGACAATGCAGGGTGTTGCAAGGAAATGGGAAATTTTGGTCGTTAGTCTTGTCAGCACTGTAGTCCGGTAGCTTTTTGGAGCCGATACGTAGTTGCTGTGAACACGTTGAAATTTCGTAACCATGCAGCACAGGAGTGTTGCGGAGTGTGCTATCGTTGGGACTATGTTCTACAAACGGGGTGATAGTGTGACAGCTGTGCAAAGGGTATTTCGTCAGTATTATGAACGTGTCCCATCTTTTCACGCCACTACAGCGGGGGTGCGTTATTTTGAAGAAACTGATTTAGCCTTAAATAACTAGCCTTCAGGTCAGGATAGAAGTGTACCTACCCTGGAAGGCATTACAGATGTTCGAGAGTCCATGAAGAGGAGGGAGCCCTTGCCATTCCGTTCTACAAACTGCGTCTGCACCAGAGATTGAGTGACCAAGCGTGAAAAGAATACCACACGAATTAAAGCTTCACGTGTATAACTTACAGATTGTCCATCAATAAAGTCACCAGACCCTGTATCATGTGAACGACTGTTGGCTAAAATCAACTAGGAAGCCAATTCTCTGAAAATATATGAATGTCAGACGAAGCCCACTTCCACTTTAACGGATAGGTTAACAAACAGAATTTCTCTCACTGGGTCCTGGAAAATGCTTGTGAGGTTCACGAGCGTTCATTACATAGCGCCAAGGTTACACTATGGTATAGTGTACTATGTCATAGTCTTGTTCCCCTTATTTTTTTGAAACTGAGGACAGCTTCGCAACAACAGTAACACCTACCCGGCTTGCTGATAAGCTTTAAAGATTTCTTACACCAAAACTGTACGATCTTAACCTCGAAAACGTGTGGTTTCACCTGGACAGAGCCACGTCACATACTGCTCGATGGTCTATAATAGCCACTCGCGGTTGTATGGGAGACGCGTCATTTCGCGTAACGGTGACACCCACGGCCTGCAAGATCCCCTGATCTTATTGTATGCGATTCTTACCTGTGGGGACATCTTGAACCGAAACAGAATGTTGAAGACGGAATCACTGCCATTCCCCGAGAGAAGCGACAGACTAACAGAATTTGAACACCAAAAGGAGGCACATCCTGTCTTTGTCGCCTATAAGAAGCAAAGAGACAGTTTGTGACAGCTTTCAATGAATTCCTAAATGGCACACGATATATATACTTTTGTTCGTAAAAAAATGTTTCCCCTGTGTTTATTTGTTCAAATTACGCTACTTCAATATTTCCCCTGCACCACCCTCTACTTGCGAAACCAATGCGGCTCTGAAATGCACTGCCTGCATATGCCGAGCGGGATATTCGTGAGAAAATATTTTGAGAAAATTTCGAAGTTTATTCAGGAGTAAATTCTGGGTATTCTGATATAAGAGCCACGTGGTCTCCAGTGGCTCGTTCAGAGTAATAATGTAGTTATGATTGATTTGGTTTGTCACCTCAGTTACCTTTCTATTAAAACTTACGGGCTGACAGGTCATGTTGATATGTAAAACTTTACCCTAACGTTTTGTCTGGGGCTGTGGCAGACTGAGAATGAAATCCTAGATTAAAATGAAATTTTCTCTCTGCAGCGAAGCGTGCGCTGATATGAAACTTTCTGGCAGATTAAAACTCTGTGCCGGGTCGATACTCGAACTTGGGACCTTTACCTTTCGTGGGCAAGTGCTCTACAGATTATTTCTTTCCTCGCATTCATAAAAATACCTAAAGCAACAAAAGAAGGGAAGCTATTGCCACGGCCACTTTCCCCCTAAACGTTTACGAAGAACTCCGGAAAGAAAAGCTCCACCATTTCAGGCGTTGGCCCCTATCAAGAAACACCCCAATAACTTCCACAAAAAAAGAAGGATACAAGGGAGGTGCCTTTTTAATAATATTTATCTTCTTTTTTTTTTTTCTTCTGTGTCTTGAATGAATCGATCTCCATCGTACCAACACGTCCTCGCAAAGACTAGTGATCGCCTTCGACTTAAGCAGGAAAGAAAATCCCACGTGATGGCGACACATCAATAGACCAACGATGCTCATCTTCTCAGAAGTGTGTATGAATAATCATTGAGGGAACTGAATGTGTGAAATGGAAGAAGAAACATATGTCAGCTGCTCCTTGCTTGGATGATCCACCTGTGGGGAGGGTTGGAGCGGGGAGGGGGTTTGTGGAAAGCGCTCCGGAGGAATTTGGAAAAACAGTGTTAGTACTTTGGATTCTTCACAACTGCAAAATGTCACTCGTTTCATGTTGCCAGAATTCGAGGGATGATTTGTACCCACCACCATACAGGTAGTGGACTGCGTGCTCGCTAATCCAAGTCAACGAGTAGGTCTTTGCAAGCGGAAAATAGTCCGTGTCCGGAAAGAGAACCATTCGTGGGGTGATGCTGTTCGAGTTCTGCATGTGATGAGCGCCAGCATCTGGTGGACCGATTGCCAAACATTACTCACCTCGCAGCACAGAATGGTCATCGTCGTCCACCACGTCACACATGGCAGGTAATGGCGATGGCGCCAGATGGATCCGGTGGAGACGTGACTGGCAGATCTGCTTCTGATTAACCGCCACGTACCAGGTGGATTGGATATCCAGCGCAAGAGTACCGGCGTCCTGTCCGTCAAACGGTATTCCACCGGACCAGGAGATGTTTTTCTTCAATCACATTCGGCGGACGCCGCGATTGCAGCGAGGCATACTCTATCTTGGCCGTCAGTGGACCTGGAGGGAGAACCACGGTCCTTTTGTAGCTATATTCAAAAAAGAAATAGGTCAACTAGGAAAAGGGCACAGGGATGTCTGTCAGTGGCACTGGGGCAATGAGTGAAATCGGGGTAAGCGCCCTCATCAGGAGGCTGTCGAGGCATGTCGGAATGCGTCGCCATATCTTGACACGCGTGCTGTTGCTCGATGATGGACGTGACAGAGATTGAGGCCTCCTTTGCCCTACGAGAGGGTGAGGGACTCATAGCTGGCTTTAAATAGCAGGCCTTGACTCAGAAAGGTAGCCAGCACGGCCAACATCTATATGGCCATTGACGCCGAGATGGGGAAAGTCTGCCCCACGTGCGGGATTCGCGACGTGACATCAACATTAGCAAAACGGGTCCGTTGCAGCATGTCCAGGATTCGAAGTCGGTGGTCACGGATCTCGTAATACGCGCCTACTGTTAGGGGCCACTGATTGTAAAATCAATAAGCAGACATCGTGCCAAGTAGCCGATCCACAGTGGAGTGACGCATTCACGGTCTATAGGGAACGCGCTAGATCTGCGAACTGTAAGGAAGCTGCCTAAAGCAGCGCCGTAGGACGCCACTCACCCCAGCGCTGCGAGGACATCGTAGCCGTTGCACAGGGAAGGACTAGGTCCTAGGCATAGGCCGTGCAGTAAAATGTATATTCGCTAAGAGACATCCCGATGGAGGTGGCCGCAGAGTAACGGTTCCATGGCTAAAGTGTACAGGATAGCGGGAAGAGGGCTCCGATCGTTATACCAGAATGGGAGACGTAAGGATCCTAGATGTCGTGCCCCAGAGTAGACGCATTATGACTTTCACGAAGCTGTCTGGGAATCCCATATTCCACGTCATTGCCGACAAATAGGAGTGATCAACCCCATCAAAGACCTGAATGAAATCGAGGGAGACCAGGACCCCTGTGATGCGCCGCGTCCGAGCAAGCGTGACCACGTCGCGGTATCGGCATTAGTCCAGACGTTGTGACCACTTCCTAAAGAAGCCTGATCGTGGGACACCATGCACCGGGCGACTCCCCAGAGACGTGCTGCCAAAATCCTGGTGGAGATCTTCACTTGACAGTTCAGGAGCGACTGGAGTCGATAATCACTGACGGAGGTTCCATCATTTGGTTCATGGACAGGGACGAGCAGTTCTTTCAGGAAGACCAGGAAGCTGTACTTCAGAGGACGTCAAATCGCGGCATATGTCCGTCCAGGCAGGAGTTAGTAATTGATGGTAGGCCCTGTAAAACTAACAGGAGAACATCGGGTCCTGGCGACTTCTGAGGCGTTTCGACTAGTATAACTGCAGTGATCGTCCTCAGGCACGTCCTCAAATAACGCCGTCTACGCGTCCGTGGTAATGTGCCATACGTAAACCGAGAGATTTCGTCAATCCCGTCTGAGGGATGATGGTGGTTAGCATTTCCGATCTCACGTTGTGTTGCAACAGTGACTGTCGGTTAAAGTTACAGCGTGGATCAGCTCACGTCGCCGACGCCGGCGTTCGGCGATGATATGATATATCGACAGCCCGTTGTGGTCCATTGTATCAACCGTTCGGCCACGAAAACTTGTCCCTTTGAGGTGATGCCTCGTGAGTGCTGTGAGCGGCGCTTTTGTGCGTTTCATTGCTTGCTAACGTACAGGCGAGTGCGGCATTGCGGAACAACCACGCAGAATACGGTAGTAAAAATATAGTGAATGCCGCTTCCAGGTAGCGATCTCCCTGCCGTGACCAGTCAACGCCTTTCAAAGAGCCGGCTTGGCGCATAACAGCCACCAAGAGAGTGCGTTCGGGTAAGCCCTTCGCCGATAACCGCATGACATTCACGTTGCCTCCACGGGCGTTCAGGAGAGTGTAGAAGTGTCACGTTCAATTTCCAGGGGCTTCGCCCATGCCATATCATCTGGTGGCGCAAGGTGACTGAATGCATAGGCCGCACGGTCGGAAAAAGCAATGGGCCATATTTCAGCAGCCCCGAACAATGGAGCGCAAGAGATACACGCGGTCGATACGGCTGCAAGAGTGGCTGGCGTAGTACATGAAACACGCCCGATAGTCATGTACATACTCCCACGTGTCCACGAATCGGAGGTTGGTTTCATAGTGGAGAGCGCCGGACATAAAACGTAGTGTGGCAGTTGGTCCTTCGGTGCCTGGGTGGAGTTAAAACCCCTTGCAAAGGTTAAGGCATTCTGGCGTCCCATAAAGATGGGCGTGACCGCATCTGCGGATAAAGCGGACCGTCACGGCGTCTTTCCGATTCGGATGGCACATAGATATGAACGATTCCGACGTCATGGAGAGTGAGGGCCTTGCCTCTTGCGTCAGGGAGAAAAGAGACATCTTCGGCAGTTAGTCTGTAACGGAGAAGGGTTATCACGCCATTACCAGTGGCAGACGTGTGGGAGACGTGTGCAGCGTATCCGAAAGGCCCGACGAAATCCTCAACATAGACCTCCTGGAGGAAGACAATGTCTATATCGGCCGCAATCAGGGTATCTTGTAACCTCGTCAGTTTATGACGCGCACGGATAGGTTTGATGTTGACGACAGTCGCCAGTTGGTATTGTTGGGACACCACGTCCGCCGGGAAGGTGGCGTCAACTGCAGCGGCGGCCGTCAGGGGAGGACCATCCGAAGCAGCCATCGCGTTTTCAGTCACTGTGCCTTAGCTGTCCTGACACCTGCATCGGGACGTGCCCTTCCGCATCATCAGGCGTAGCACAACGTCACCCTCGACGTCATCAGCCGAGGAGCTTGTGAGTATAGATGTGGAATCCCTCGGCAGGTCGCCCGCTGTGCATAGAGGTGGAGTTGGCACAGCAAGAGGGATTTCACCCAGGACTCTTGCAGGAGGGTTCGGGGCCGCCACATCTCTACTACGCGAAGCTGTCGTGGGATGAGGTGGCGGAACATTACTGTCCGACACTTGCGTGTCAGAGAACTTTGCGTCACCGAACATGTTGTCGTAGCCTTTCGGCCCATTTTTTTAAGATGATCATCCGAGGGCGCACGATGGCACTTCCGGTGCTTCCGTTGGGTCTTTTGTTTACGTACATGCTGTCCCGTGTCGGAACGGGGGCTATTGTCCATCGCCTCTTTGCCTATGGAAGGAAGGTAGAAGTCGATACAACGCCAGGCGTCAAATCCACCTCCGTGTCGCGATCAGCTGTTCTAGGCAGGCGAGTGTCTCCTCTCGGATTAGTCTCCACGACGGTAGTCAGCAACTGCGATGGGTCGCGTGGGTCATGCAGATGGTCGGCAGTTGGCGCGGTGAGCGCGGTATAGTTGACAGGACGGCGTAGTGGAGGCGCTACAAGCCGGCGCTGCAGACAATTTTGGCGGACATACCCTTTCTGGAAGCAGCCAGCGCAGGTATATAATGATGCCGCTACATCCCCTATAATCAAGTAAGAAGGCACATGCTTCATCAATTCACTTTTCATCTGATGGACGCGCCGGTGAGCACAGGGTAGGTCTGAAAGCTTTTCCATTTTTCGGCCAGGTGAATGAGTACGTTGCCATACGGGTTAAAAGCTGACATGACGACGTCCAGTGTGGCCTCGTGCGGCAGTTAGAAAATCTTAATCGTACGCAGGCCGAAACCCGTGTGCTCAATCAATAGTGTCCGTCGGGGTGCTTAAGTTCGAGGTTTCGCTCGTGATGGCTCACAATGTCGGTACACAGTTCTTCGGTGCGCATCTTGACATATACGACGTGCCCAATGACGGAAAACTGAATGCCAATGACATATTGTGGATCCAGGTGGAGATCATTTCGTTTCTATTGTATCACTAACGTGTTTGATATATAAGTATCTGACCAGCCCTCACCTTCGATGTTACAATATCTGTTAAGCTGATTCCGTTAGCACAGTTTTGGTACACAGCAGTATATGGCGATCATGGCAGGACCTTTTAGTGATGTATCTATAGAGTGTTCTCCTCAACAAAGCAATCTTTAGGCTGAAAAGTGGTCTTTGCAAGCACTATGCTCTAAGCACTATGGGACTTAACATCTAAGGTCATCAGTCCCATAGACATAGAACTATTTAAACCTAACTAACCTAAGGATATCACACACAATCATGCCCGAGCCAGGATTCGAACCTGCGACCGTAACAGCAACGCGGTTCCGGACTGAAGCGCCTAGAAACGCTCGGTCACTGCGTCCTGCAAGAAAATACAGGTAGTCATTGTCATTATTGACGTACAGAGTTGAGACGTTTAGAAACTAAGAGAATGAGAGTTTTCAATCGTCGATAATAGTTTTACTAGCTTGTTACTTATCTAGCCATGTCATTATGCTAGTTAAAAGTGAAGACATCCCATTACCATATAAAGTTAGAGAAGATGAAATCGGTTATTATCCAGTTACCAAACAGTGGCAGGAGAATACAGCTGAGCCACTGAGCCGGCCGGTGTGGCCACGGTCGCAGTTTCGAATCCTGCCTCGGGCATGGATGTGTGTGATGTCCTTAGGTTAGTTAGGTTTAAGTAGTTCTACGTTCTAGGGGACTGACCTCAGAACTTAAGTCCCATAGTGCTCAGAGCCATTTTTTTGAGCCACTGAGAGACCTAGTAAATATTTCAGATCATGATTGTTCAGTTCAAAGTCAGAATAGTCAATCGTGGGAGACATTTAGATTTACGATAGGTAAAGGCTAAACTCAGAATTTCTTGTGTTTTATCTACATGGGAATGGTCATCCTGTGCTGTTTGTTAGAGATTTTGAGAGAACTGTATTAGTTACATAGAATGTCTATGCAAGAGTCCGTTTTGTTGTAAATCATGTATTCGGTAATCCCTTGCAGTAGGGTCTGTTACATATTGGCAGACAGAGATTGAGATATAAATGAAACCCAAGATTAGGTTCACAAGAGCACATCAGAGTTTCTAATTGTAATTATTGAATCCAAATCTTTCTGACGAATCATGGGTTAGATATAGAATTTCCTACGGTCGCAGGTTCGAATCCTGCCTCGGGCATGGATGTGATGTGCTTAGGTTTAAGTAGTTCTAAGTTCTAGGGGACTGATGACCTTAGAAGTTAAGTCCCATAGTGCTCAGAGCCATTTGAACCATACAGAATTTCCTTGTGTCCCATACCCGTCGTTAAGGACAGGACTTGAGGAAAAATGAACTGTGGGCTAACTCCTTTGTAACATCGTAAGACGTAGGAGGGAGTAAATGCCTTCCTCAGTTACATAGGGCGGTTGAGTAGAACAGAGAGGATTTTTATCAGATTAGGAAATATTCTGAATTTCAAACATATATTGTTTAAACAGTTCAACAATTTCTTTCACTGATCTACCTTAGTGGAAAAAAATGTCTACAGTGGCCGCACTCTTATGACTCGTTAGCCCAACTTCTTCAAGAGACAGTTTCAGTTACTTCAACAATACTGATTTCTAACCACCAGGGGCAAGTGCTGTTCCATGACTCGCCCTGCTTACTCAAAGAGAACACATATATCTCCCCAATTAGTCAGCTTTGGTAGAGATGAGTGCTATAACACAACAAGTTTTAATTCTTTACATTGACACGTTTGATTGTTTATTAATACGGACAAATGCAGACTGTATTTCTTCTTTTAACTATTATCTGACACACAATATTTCTGTTGCTCTATATTTATCTAAGTCAGCTGGTCCCCAAATTGTAATACAGTCTCTTCTTCACAGATTGTTTACTGTTGCATGACAGTCTGCACTGTGACGTCGAGACTTTGCTGGTGCACTCCAGATGTCTGTGTACGCATTCTGTCTCCGGTTGATGGCTGGGTGTTGTGTGCTGTCCTTAGGTTAGTTAGGTTTAAGTAGTTCTAAGTTCTAGCGGACTGATGATCATAGATGTTAAGTCCCATAGTGCTCAGAGCCATTTTTTTTGTCTCCGGTTGTTCCTGTTCTGCGATGCTACCCACTGTTGTGGTAGGCACATATTTGTAGTACACCAGTAGACAATAATTTCATGTTCCCATTTTGTCTTGCCGCGTACGTTCTACTTTCCTTACTGCCTTCCTAATTTCTGGAAACTTCCAGCTTCGATTCGAGAGATTTTCAAGCACGTGTGGCTTTGCCAGTATTTCCATGTTTTATCGCTCACCTGGCCTTTGTTACCTACGAACAAGTTATCACGTTGCAGTTACCGGGGTCTGTGAGCACAGCACTTTCTGCTTTGTCCGCTAACCTGAACCAGTTTCCGTTGGTCCTGTACAGTATGAATCGTTAAGTGCGTTCTTATACTTAACAGTAATAAAATTTGACTGTTTGATACTTGAATGGCACACAGATCTGCCTGTTTCACCCCCTCCCTCAACATTAATATTATTTCCTAAAGCCACTTGCTGCAATAAATCAATTTGTTTAATAGCTTTAACATGCAACAGTCTCGTACACCCATATATCCTTTTCTTTCTACATTTAATTCTTAAAAATAAATGAATTTTATCGCACTGTTTAATAAAGATGGGCAGACTAATTTATTTTGGAAAACTGTTCACTCACGATCGGTCCATTTTGAAAGCCATTAATGTTTTACTTGTTCACCGTTTTCCTTTTTTATCTAATTATGTAATTATGTCTTTATTAAATTTTAACGTATTTACAAAAGACGAGTAATAAAAATGAAACTGTTATTTTTGTTAAATAAGTAATTCAGCGTTTGTTAATTACTGTTTTCGTTTATTAATATATGTATACAGATAATGTAAATAAAAGTGTTATTCATCGTAGTGACTTCACGATCGCAAAACTTCTATTCTGCAGATCCAGCTTCCTGCAACTACAATGATGCTCGGGAATTGTTTTGTATGTAACGTAGTTTAAAAATCTTGCAGTCTTCAAAGTCGATGTATCATACTTTTTTTTTCAGATTCGTCTCAAACTGCCTTAGGAAAGTGGTGTCTTCAAACTTCTTAAATATGAAGAAAATCGAAGATGGTCAATCCGTAAAGTCCCACTGTTAGATAAATATTGTGCATATGTCCAACTCAAGTAGGACCAGAAATTTTTGAAATTCGATCTTAACAAATTGGTAACTTTAGCGAATGAATTCCAGGTTATCTAAATCCCTTTTTAATCACTTCAAAGGATTATCAGCTCTCCCTAGAAACTGAAAAGTGAGAATGGTACTGTTTTGATAAATTTATTAATTTGATTTAAATTTTTACTTTTTAAAAATTCGTAGGAGTAATATCTCTATACATAAACTTAAATAATGCCACTGATAAATATTGTATGTAAGTATAAAGCGAAAATTATGGGAACTTCGCTATCACATACTCATGCTAGCATGTCAAAAAGTTATTTCCAGCGAGTCAGAACTTTCTGTGTTAATTTTAATACAAAATTATGTGCGATATATAAATTATAATTACTAGATGTGGACACTGGACAGTATACACAAGGAACTAGAAGTCTGCATTTTGCGAATGGTTTGAAACTGAACAAAAACCGGCGAACGCATTAAATGAAAGGAATTACAAGAATGGTGGAGCTGGGGCGAAGAACGAGTGACACTCGTAAAAGAACGTGACCGCGCTGGGAACGAGGAATGTGAGAACTGGAACTGCGAATAAAAGCGACGCGGGAACGAGGAAAGGCTAATGAGTGAACATTGGGATCAACTTTTAATATTGCTGTTTTTATTCTTCGTTTCAATCTTTCTGAGACGTCATTAACGCGATGGTGCCTTCTACTGATATTTCACATCTCTGCTGGCTTTGTTCATTATCAATCCACTGGTCTAAAAAATAGCCATAAAAGTCCTGAAGCTTTTGGTATTCGGGCGTGCTCTCCTGAATACTCAGCCAACCATCGTCCAGCATTTCCAGATTGGTTGGTTGATTTGGGGAAGGGGACCAAACAGCGAGGTCATCGGTCCCAATGGATGAGGGAAGGATGGGGAAGAAAATCGGCCAAGCCTTTTCAAAGGAACCATCCCGGCGTTTGCCTGAAGCGATATAGGGAAATCATGGAGAACCTAAATCAGGATGGCCGGACGCGGTTTTGAAACGTCGTCCTCCCGAATGAGTGTCCAGTGTTCTAACCACTGCACCACCTCACTCGGTGCATTTCCAGAGAAGAAGTGCTAGAGCAGAACACATTCTCTATTTCTATGTTTTCATTATAGGCTGTAATGAGGGCGCAACACTTAACTTTTTTCCACAGATATTAATTAAAATGATAACAGTAACCACTAATCCCTGTTCCAGAAAACAAAGTGTTAGCTGCTTGGGCAACGGCAATTTCGAAATGAATCAGAAGAGACGCAAGGTTCCATCCAGGCACGTTAGTTTTAGTACCTTTAAAAATGTTCATGTGTTTCTCCCTTTTTACTTGACAGCAAAACGTAAACAACTGGATTGGTGTTTGTTTCATCCCAAGAACTGTTAAGATCGGCGAGGAGTATAAACAACTGCCCAAACTGCTTGCTCGAACTCTTGAACGTTCCGTCCAGAAAAATGATTCGCAGTTTGATAAACACTCTTTTCGCTGGCAAAGAACAGCATTCTGTCATTCGGTCCCCTGTCATAATCTACAAGTAAAAAATTGTTGCCATCATTCATCACTAAATTATATTCTTGGAAGAATATTCTTCGAGGATCGATGGTATCTTGTGTGGTTCCAATACATTTTCGCCTAATGCAATGTAATAATTGTTTCGCACTTCTGTGTGTTGGTAACGATATTATTAGCTCGCTCCTCGATTGGAGAGCCGCCCTACTTCTTCAACGTAAACTGATGGAACAGTAGCGTCTGTTTCTTTTTCCCGCTTCTTTGCGCTGACAAAATGTTTTCGCACTTCATTTGCTACTTCATCCGGAATAGGAACGTGGCTAGCTTCCCCTAAAACTGTTATTTTTTGTGGATAGTCCACTACAAACTGTTTTGGCGACAGGGAACTTCGTGCAGGAAATGGGCTTAGGTCTTCCCCAGAATACGTCACAGGTAGCGGCGCACCGGTCGGTGTATCCTACTTCTGAAGCACGCTGTTCATTACCTGCAGTGTCGTTGGCTCTGTGCAAATGTCAACACATCATACAAGTGTCACTCCGTGCAAGTGTCACAAATTAAGGCACGTCTGTCGTCTGCAAATGGTGTTCCACACCACCTGGTACCGGACTCCTTCACTTCCGCTACAGAGATGTGCATCTCATTAGATCAAGAACAAACACCTAAATAGTTTGGATAATAAAGTGAGATGGATATTAACAGCTCGATCTTCACAATTATTAGCATTGCCCGGATGGCATCATACAAATATCTACAAATCGGCCCAATTGTAGATAAATATGAAACGTTGCATCCCAACGTCAAGTAAGGACGTATTTAAAATGCAAACTTTTCGATTAATCCATCATACAAATGGCTTTTAGTTTTGCAACTTGGTACATGCACGACGGAGCTGTCGCACACTGCGCTGCTGATGTAAGACGACACCAAACTCGTCAATACGATCCAAGATGGATATGTCGAACACGGTCATTACCTTGGTCTCGAACATCATTTGATCTCAATATTCTCGATTCTTCAGTCTGGTGTCGTCTCAGAAGTAAAGTGTTCAGCAAGCCCATTGATACAGTTGAAGAAGTAGAGTAGCAAATTGTGGAGTCATGTCAAGATTTACGAGATGATCCTGAGGAAATTTCAAAGAATTCGTTGCTCATCGCAGAAACGTGTGCGCTATTGCATCCAAATACGAGGATAACTCTTTAATTCCTCCTTTAACACGAGTGAGTGTACAGTAAGTTGTAACATTTAACATGCTGAAGTAGAAGGAGTGTTGTACCTAGAGGATAGTGTACCTAGGGACACATGATATTTTTTTGGTCGGTGCTTCAGTCTAGTGACTGATTTGAGAATCACACGAAGAAATGCGTACTAGAGACCACCATAAGCAGTTTCCACCATTTTCTACAGGGGTTGTTGTTATTGGACATGAGACTGTGTTTTGTGCAATATTTGTAAACACTTCAAGTTCCACACGTTTAAATGCTGTGTAATTAACCAATGTTAAAATGCTCTTGTTAGAGGACATCAAAGGCGAATATGTTTCTCTTTAAAAGACTCTGGTTCAAATGGTTCAAATGGCTCTGAGCACTATGGGACTTAACTTCTGAGGTCATCAGTCCCCTAGAACTTAGAACTACTTAAACCTACCTAACCTAAAGACATCACACACATCGATGCCCGACGCAGGATTCGAACCTGCGACCGTAGCGGTCGCGCGGTTCCAGACTGTAGCGCCTAGAACCGCTCGGCCACTCTGGCCGGCTAAAAGACTCCGGAAGAGAAAGAAAAGTGGAGAAGCAGCTGTATCAATACTCATTCCGACTTCCTTACCAAAAAGTTTCGTATGCGAAGATGTTCTCAGTTTTTTTTAATACAGAACATTCTAAATCCTTTCATCCAGTCTCTCATTGTGGTGAAGCCTTCATACGCGGCATCTCGCTCTCACTTGCACTGTCTATAGAGTGTGTTCGGAAATTCCCGTTACGAGCTTCTACCACTTACAGAGGGGATCGAGTACAAGATATTTTCAATAGAAATCCATCTCCGGAAACGTTAACCAACGACGCTTCAAAAAATGGTTCAAATGGCTCTGAGCACTATGCGACTTAACTTCTGAGGTCATCAGTCGCCTAGAACTTAGAACTAATTCAACCTAACTAACCTAAGGACATCACACACATCCATGCCCGAGGAAGGATTCGAACCTGCGACCGTAGCGGTCGCTCGGCTCCATACTGTAGCGCCTAGAACCGCACGGCCACACCGGCCGGCCCAACGACGCTGCAGAGCGTCAAAGTTTCAGGCACCGGGGTCTGTAAATGTATGTATATTCAGGGTGATACCGTGATGATGTTAAACACTTTCAAGCGTGATGGGGAAGGATAAACTTAACACTTTGAGGTAAGAATCGCTGTACCGGAAACGATTGAGTCAAACGTTATATGCGAAAACCGTTCTGGTGCCTCTGACAGTGAAATACATGTACCTGTACTGCTGTTGCCAAGACTGTAGGGTAGGCAACTTTCAGAGGTGGTAGTATCAAAGAAGACAAGGAAAAATGTCCAGTAAACATGGGCACTAAAATTTATACCTGAGGAGCTGTGAGCATTTGTTCATCTTCGCCAGCGTCAAACGCATATCCTCTACTGAACACGTGCCCATACCTCTTCGGGTATGCATTTTAAAGCCCACGTGCAATGGTCATTTTTTTCTTGTTTTGATCCCTGCTACTACCTCTGAAAGTTGCCCACCCTACCGTCTTAATAACAAAGGGTAAATCTTAACAACAGCAGTACCAGTAAAAGTAGTCCATAGTCAAAGGTTTTCGCTGATAACTTTCGACTCGTTCGTTTCCAGTACAGGGACTCTTACCTCGAATTGATACATTTATACTTCTCCATCGTCCTAGAACATTTGTGACATCATCACGGAATCACCCTGTATAAACATATATTTACAGGCGCCAGCGTCTAAAACTTTGACGGTCTGTAGCGTCGCTGGATGACATTTCCGTACATGGGTTCCTATCCAAAATATTGTTTACACTCTCCCCTCTACAGGAGCTATAAGTTTGTTACGGGAATTTCCAAACACCCTGTTTCCCACTGTCTTCCTTTTTCACCCAGTGGCACTTTCTCCCACCTGCTTCTCTCACTGTCGCTGTCTTCACCCCTTTCTCTCATTCTTATCACTGTCTCCTTCTGTGCCACATTCACTGTCTCTTTGTCCCACTGCCATTGTCTTTGTCCTATTATTCGTCTCTCCCATTGTCACTGTCTCGTTATTTCTCGCTAACAGTCTGCTGTCTTTCTCGTTAACCATCAGTGTCTCCCCTTTCCATTTGTCCTTGGCAATGGTTTCCTCGCTGTTTTGTCCCGTAGACCCGGAAGCTTTTGAACTTGGGCCTCAGAAATGTAGGAAAGTGGGAAAATTTTTTCGTGTATAACTTCAGCTACCTGGAGGGCGGGAGGGGGGCAGACGCCCCCCCCCCCCACCCCAGTCTTACTCAACTCTCTTTCTCACTTGCACAGACCCCACTCTCTTTTG
Organism: Schistocerca cancellata; assembly: GCF_023864275.1. Taxonomy (NCBI): domain Eukaryota; kingdom Metazoa; phylum Arthropoda; class Insecta; order Orthoptera; family Acrididae; genus Schistocerca; species Schistocerca cancellata. Next base: position 385,335,385 of record NC_064626.1, on the reverse strand, counting down.
CTACCACTGTCTCGATCTCTCTTCCGCTTTTACTAGCACCGAGAGAGGTGGCGCAGTGGATAGCACATCGGACTCGCATTCGATAGGCTCAAAACCGCCTCCGGCCATCCAGATTTAGGTTCGCCGTGATTTCCCTAAATTGCTTCAGGCAAATGCTAGGATGGTTCCTTTGAAAGGGCACGAAGGATTTCATCCCCCTCCTTCCCTATTCCGACCTTGTGCTTGGTCTCCAACGACTTATTTGTCGACAGGACGTTAAACACTACTCTCTTCCTCCTCCCCCTCCTCATCTCTTACTGCCACTGTCTCCCACCGACCATCACAATCTCCTTTCTCTCTGGCTCTCTCTATTGACTTCATCTGTCTTTTTTTCTCTCCCACTAGCTCTGTATTCTCTCTCTTCCACCGGAACTGCCTCTCTGATACTCTCTTCCAGCACAAGAAAGAGCGAATACGTTTCCATGCCACAATTTTTGGTGAGGAACGCAGGATGAGGACTGAGGCGGCTGATTCCCCACTTTTCTGTTAAAGTGTTTTAAAGAGGAACGTATTCGCCTTTATTGTCCTTCGACAAAAGCATTTTTCCGCTGGTTCTCTTTTTTTCTTTGTTAAAGAGGGTTGAGCTGCTTACACGAAATGTATGCTACACAGAAGTAAATTTTTGATAGATTTATATACTAGGGCCGTTCAGAAAGTAACCTCCGGTTGATTTAAAAAAATACACCAAGTTAAATAAAAATATTTTAATATATACATCTTACAACTACATCTTTGCACTATTTTTCTACATAGTCTCCATAGCGATTGAGGCACTTATCGTATCTCTTCACAAGCTTTGAAATTCCTTCTGCATAAAAATCACCCGCTTGTGCCTGGAGCCAGCCTGTGGCCGCATCTTTGAGCTCTTCGTCGTCATCAAACCATTTCTTCAAATGCATGAAGAGGTGATAATCACTTGGCGCCAGGTCGGGGCTGTAAGGTGGATGGTTGATAACGTCCCACTTGAAGGACTCAAGAAGGGCCGTTGTTCTGCGAGCAGAGTGAGGACGGGCGTTATCGTACAAAAAAACGATACCGGAAGTCAGCATACCACGGCGTTTGTTCTGTATAGCCCGTCGTAACTTTTTTATTGTTTCACAGTACACGTCTTGATTAATGGTCGTACCACGTTCCATGAATTCAACCAACAACACCCCTTTGGCATCCCAAAACACCGTTGCCATCAGTTTTCTGGCAGAAAAATCTTGCGAGGCTTTTCTTGGCTTGGTAGGCGAATTTGAATGTGCCCACATCTTTGATTGTTCTTTTGTCTCAGGGTTCACGTACTTAATCCAGGTTTCGTCACCGGTCACGATTCTGTTTAACAATGGTTCTCCTTCGTCCTCATAACGTGACAGAAAGTCTAATGCAGAGGCCATTCTTTGAGTTTTGTGGTGGTCGGTAAGAATTTTGGGCACCCATCGTGCACAGAACTTACGGTAACCCAATCTTGCTGTCACTATCTCGTACAAGAGAGTCTTAGAAATCTGTGGAAAACCAGTAGACAACTCCGACATTGAGAAACGTCGATTTTCACGAACTTTTGCATCAACTGTCTGAACGAGTTCGTCAGTCACCAATGATGGTCTACCACTCCTCTCTTAATCATGAACGTTTTCTCGTCCACTTTTAAATAAACGTACCCATTCACGGACAACTCCTTCACTCATAACTCTTGGTCCGTACACGGCACAAAGCTCACGATGAATAGCTGCTGCAGAATATCCTTTGGCTGTAAAAAACCTTATGACAGCACGCACTTCACATTTGGCGGGGCTTTCTATTGCAGCACACATTTCAAACTGCCACAAAAACTAAACTAGCGCAGGTACGACGTTCACTCGACCACGGCTTGATGCCGACTGACCTGTTGAGTGCGTGAACGCACAGATGGCGTCGCTACTTTTGCATCACCTATCACCTCATCACCTCGGTTCCGCGAGTTCCGGAACATGTACAGAAAATTGGACTAGAGATCAAAATAAACATCATTTCCGCCCTTTTATTGGTCATGAAAACCACACATTGCATGTTGTACCACCATACAGCGAGACCTCCAAAGGCGGTGGTCCAGATTGCTGCACACATCGGTACCTCTAATAACCAGTAGCACGTCCTTTTGCATTGATGCATGCCTGTATTCGTCGTGGCATACTATCCACAAGTTCATCAAGGCACTGTTGTCCCACTCCTCAACAGCGACTCGGTGTGGATCCCTCAGAGTAGTTGTTGAGTCACGTCGTCCATAAACAGCCCTTTTCAATTTATCCCAGGCATGATCGATAGGGTTCATGTCTGGAGAAAATGCTGGCCACTCTAGTCGAGCGATGTAGTTATCCTGAAGGAAGTCATTCACAAGATGTGCACGATGGGAGCGCGAATTGTCGCCCATGAAGACGAATGCCACGTCAGTATGCTTCCGATTTGGTTGCACTATCGGTCGGAGGATGGCATTCACGTATTGTACACCCGTTACGGCGCCTTCCATGACCACCACCGGCGTACATCAGTCCCACATAACGCCACCCAAAACAGCAGCCGGCCAGGGTGACCGAGCGGTTCTAGGGGCATCAGTCTGGAACCGCGCGACCGCTACGGTCGCAGGTTCGAATCCTGCCTCGGGCATGGTTGTGTGTGATGTCGTTAGGTTAGTTAGGTTTAAGTAGTTCTAAGTTCTAGGGGACTGATGACATCAGAAGTTAAGTCCTTTAGTGCCCAGGGCCATTTGAAACATTTTTTAATCAAAACAGCAGGGAACCTTCCGCCTTGCTGAACCCGCTCGACAGTGTGTCTAAGGCGTTCAGCCTGACCGGTTACCTCCAAACACGACTCCGACGATTGTCTAGTTGAAGGCATATGCGACACTCGTCGGTAAAGAGAAAGTGATGCCAGTCCTGAGCGGTCCATTCTGCATGTTGTTGGGCCCATCTGTACCGCACTGCATGATGTCGTGGTTGCAAAGATGGACCTTACCAAGGGTGTCGGGAATGAAGTTGCGCATCATGCCGTCTATTGCGCACACTTTGAGCCATAATACGACGTCCTGTGGCTGAAAGAAAAGCATTATTCAACATGGGGGCATTGCTGTCAGGGTTCCTCCTAGCCATAATCCGTAGGTGGCGGACATCCACTGCAGTAGTTGCACTTGGGCATGTCATCGACAGTTCCTGTCTCTCTGTATCTCCTCTATGTCCGAACAACATCGCTTTGGTGCACTCCGAGACGCCTGAACACTTTCCTTGTTGAGAGCCCTTCCTGGCACAAAGTAACAAAGCGGACGCAATCGAACCGCAGTATTGACCGTCTAGGCGTGGCTGAACTACAGACAACACGAGCTGGAATTCCTGGTGGAATGACTGGAACTGATCGGCTGTCGTGACATCTGTGAAAAGTCAAAATGACTCTGCTGTGATGCAATATCCACAGTCAACGTCTATCTTCAGGAGTTTCGGGAACCGGGGTGATGCAAAACTTTTTAATGTGTGTAGATATGCAACAAGTAAGTATGCATAATATAACGTTAACACAAAATCGTTTGCTTTACATTTTGTTCTGGTTACTTAGCCCATCCATCGCAATTCATCAAAAATGCCCGGCTTTGGTTTGTACATCAAAAGAGTAAAGATGTAATTAGAGATATTTTACTGAATTTGCAGTTTTTCCAATTTTACATATTTTTTGGCAGTCATTTCAAGTTCCTCTCAGGCGTGTTAAGACCCTTTCTACACCATTTTTGTCACTGTTGTCTCACTTTAGGCGTATTTGTACAGGTATGAAGTGCTCATTGTACAGGCCGAGCGAGGTGGCGCAATGGTTAGCACACTGAACTCTCATTGGGGAGGACGACGGTTCAAACCGGTGTCCGGCTATTCAGACATAGGTTTTCCGCGATTTTCCTGAATCGCTCTGACGGTTAATTTGAAAGGGCACGGCCGATTTCCTTCCCCATCCTTAACACGGTCTGAGTTTGTGCTCCATCCGTAATGACGTCGATGTCGATGGACCTAAAACCCATTCTTCCTTTCCATTATACAGAGACAGCCCCTCATCAGATTTTATTGGTAAAAAATGCAGACTAAAATCATAGTTTGGTGACCTCAGACACCTTGCGATGACGCTAGGAATCTTGCTATGTATTCATTACGTCAGACCGGATAATACTTTTACATTTTACGTGCATAAGTAAGGCAGCTTTGAAGCTCTGGATCTCGGTAACCGATAATGATATCGAAAAAAGTTGCGAACCTGCCCAAGAATATCATTTTAAGAAGATGTGATCAAAATTTGACGATCAGCCATGGACAAAAATTATAGCAGTGGCCGTCTCCACAATTGGTACTTTTCGCAAACAAAAATCATCGTTCCTCGTGGTTTTCTCATGAAACACTGGTGAATAAACGGTGCTTTTATAAGCTGACTAACATCGACCCTAGACCACACGTAATGCAAGACAACCAACCTATTTGCTCAATTTGCCTGGGCTAGAGAAAGTGTGTAATGCTTACATTTTGACCCTGTGCAATAGGATAGCTACAAAATGTCCATTCCTCCGCTAGACATACAAATGGTAAGGGCTACCCAAAAACGTCATCCATTATTTCTGTGATCAATAGAACCCGAGGTATGAGCCTCTGAAAAAAACGCATTTCCACGCATGTCTTGTTGAAACGTGTACCGTCTTCCATGGACCGATTAAAGCACTTTGTTATATAGCGTTACTGCTTGAAGTACGAAATACTTTTCTGGGTAAAATACTATATATTTTTGGAACTATTTACATAACAAGTGGAACAGTTGAATCATATTTCATCGGTCGTGCAACATCTTGTTCTTTGAACCACAAGGTCTTTTACCATGGAACATATAATTCTTCCAGATGAACGGAGGTGCTTTAACGTATTGACAATTTTACCTGTCTTAGGAATGAAACGTATTTAAGCTGTAACTGCAATACTCCTGCTTAATTTAATTTCGCTTACTGATTATTGATGTGCAATACAGTAAATAATGAAGCAGATAGACGATTAAATACGGTATTGGCAAGACTTTTCAGGATTGGAACAGTTTTAAATTTCAAGACAATATTTGTTCGTAGGTACATGACGATGTTGTGTCTTGGAACATGTTTTCAAATCAGGAAAAACCTTAATTTTCCGAAGCAATATTTGTAATTTCAGAAAAAGGCCGAAGCACACATAAAATGAATGCTATTACGCGTCTTATTGTAGCTTTATTCGTGCTTTTGCGTCTCATAGTCATTATTTTATTACTGTACTTTATTTTCGTTCCGAGTGTTTCGTGACGACTTGAATAGTTTTCCCCCGATAAGTGTCCCAGGGTACGACTCTTTCTCCCACAGTATTTCGTGTTCATGTCGGTGAAATTTGAGTCCAATAAGATATCGACTGAATCTAAAATGTTATATTTCAAATACATTTGTACTACGAAGGACAGTGTTTCGTAATGAAGTCAGTGGTCATTCACAAATACACACAGTGACAATCGTCTTGTAAACGGCTCGCTTGCAGAGAAATGTTTGTTCAAATGTGTGTGAAATCTTATGGGACTTAACTGCTAACGTCATCAGTTCCTAAGGTTACACACTACTTAACCTAAATTATCCTGAGGACAAACACACGCACCCATGCCCGAGGGAGGACTCGAACCTCCGCCGGGATCAGCCGCTCAGTCCATGACTGCAGCGCCTGAGACCGCTCGGCTAATCCCGCGGGGCAGAGATATGTTCACTGGAACGCTTTTACTTTTATTGTCATGTACAGTCACCTGCGTCAGTTTTCGCTATTAATTATGATACATATTAAAAAACTAAAAACTCGCCTCGATTGCGAAAAAAGCACCTAGTGTTAACCCAGGTTTCGGCGTATATAGGTATATCTTCTTCAGAACCACAATAAAACCCACAAGCGCCTAAGAAGACCTTTCTCAATGACTAAAAGAACACCATAGCTATACATTTATAAACTAAATGGAAAGGAAACACAAACAGTACATATGTACAAAGTCAAAACCACAACTTAATAGTGTATGCTCCACCTCACACCGGCCTATGTTCGATGGGCCATAAACTGCAGGTACAAATGGTCGCTCACTGAGTTAAGTTAAGTAGTGGTTTTGACTTTGTACATATGTACTGTTTGTGTTCCCTTTTCTTTTATAAATGTATAGTTATGGTGTTCTTTTAGTCATTGACAAAGGAATCCTTAGGCGCTTGAGGGTTTTATTGTGGTTCTGAAGAAGGTGTAGTTATCTACGCCGAAACCTGGATTAACACTAGGTGCTTTTTTCGCAATCGAGGCGAGTTTTTAGTTTATTAACCAACGATTGCTGATGCGCTGCGATATTGAAGGTTCTTAAATTATGATAAACGCTGTATTATTTTGTACGATGGTTACCTAATGGCAGTGTAAGTAACGTATATGCAAGTATTAAAATACAGTTTCCTGAATAAATAGTACTAAAACAGTTCAGAGCGATTTTCCCTTACCTTCGCTTCAGAAGTCTCTAATTACGAAGCTGACTTCCTGAAATTTATGGGAGAGCGGCGGACGTTAAGTGACTGCTGTGCGGTAAGAAACGGGCGTGTGGTGGGCGGATGTTCCCTGGGCGGGGCGGCTTTAAGGCGCGCAAACAGCCGGTAATCAGCTCCATCACAATCGCAGGTTTATTAGCTGGGTAAACGTGAGGCCGCGCCGCCGGCTGCCGGCTGGCGGCAAACAGCGCCGGGGACACCTGAAAAATTGCGGTGATTATACGCCGGGACGGCGACCCGTAGCCAAACAGCTTAAGGAGGCGGCGGCGGCGGAGGCGGCGTTATTAGATAAGCCCGGGACTAGCCTGCCGCCGGCTCTGCCTGGGGGGCGGCGTGCCAGGATTAGGCACCAGCAGGCTGTTCCTTGGCACGCCAAATACTCGACTCCACAGTTTTCCTCGCAAATAATGTACAACAAATTCTGTGGTAACTGAGCGGTATAATCTTTAGTAGGCAATAGGCAACAAAAAACTTAGTTTGATTCGAGAGGCATGGCTGATGAGAAAGAAATGAAGAGTAATCCCCGCTTTCCTGCTACGCGCATCGCGTGGGACGGCACCCAGTATCCCTGCCAGCCACTGAGGCGTGAGGTCGATTCACACCTGATGCCTTTTAAATGGCGGTATTCACAGTCCGTTAACGGAACCGGATGGGTAGACAACGTCGAGAGGTCAATTATTCCAAAACAGTCTTAATCGCATTTATTATTCTTATACAGCCAACTTGTTTCAACCCGACGTAGGGGTCATCTTCTGGGCCTTTACACCATTGGTCGACTGCTGGTGGTGTCACTCCTGTCTACATAACGGCAGGAAACTATGCAACTGTTATGTAGAAGGAGTAACACCACCAGCAGTCGACCAATGGTGTAAACGCCCAGAAGATGACCCCTACGTCGGGTTGAAACCGGTTGGCTGTATAATAATAATAAATTCGATTAAGACTGTTATTGAATAATTGATTAATGATACTAATCGTTGCTTCATCTCCACAACCATGTTGTCCAAAAAACGTCGAGAGGGTTTGCCATCGCTGCCTCCTAAATTCGAAATCGGAATTTTCGCCGAGCTCAGGCATGTTATTCTACAGCTATACACACTCACCGCAAGACATAATGTGGTGCGTGGTGGAGGGAACCCTGTACTATTACTAATCATTGTCTTTCCTTTCCACTCACATATAGAGCGAAAGAAAAACTACAGGGTATGTCCGATGACGTCCCATATGTGCTCAATTGGAGGCAGACCTGGTGATCGAGCAGGCCGAGGAACGTGTCACCACTCCGTAGAGCATGTTGGGTTACAACAGTGGTATGTGAACGAGCGATATCCTGTTGGAAAATATCCCCTGGATTGCTGTTCATTAAAGGCAGTACAACAGGTCGAATCACCAGATCGACGTACAGATTTGTAGATAGGGTACGTGGGATAACCACGAGAGTGGTTGTGCTGTCATACGAAATCGCAACCCAGATATAACTCCAGGTGTAGATCCAATATGTCTAGCACGCAGACTTGGTGGTTGCAGGCGCTCAACTGACCGCCTCCTAAACAACACACGGCCGTCGCTGGCACAGAGCCAGAACCAACTTTGATCAGAAAACACAACAGACTTCCACCCTGCCTCCCAAAGAGATCTCCCTTGACAGCACTGAAGTCGCAAATGGCGGTAGTTTGGGGTCAGTGAAGTGCACGCTAAGGGGCGTCTGGCTCGGAGCTGTCCTCGAAGTAACCAATTTGTAACCATTGTGTCACTGTGGTGCAACTGCTTCTCAGATTGCTGCTGCTGATGCACTACGATGCGCCAGAGCCGTACGCCGAACACGAATGTCTTCCCTCTCGTTAATGTCACGTGGCCGCCCGGATCCCGGTCTTCTTGCACCGTATATTTTCGTGGCCTCTGCTCACAAGAATCATGTACAGTAGCTACATTCCTGCCAAGTCTTGCTGTAGTATCGAATGTCCAGCTTCTCGTAGCCTTATTACACGACTTCGTTCAAACTCCGTGAGGTGTAGATAATAGTGTTTTTAATTAAATTTTCCCTGAGACATTTAAGTCTCTAATTTATCTACGATGACGTTGGAAGCTCAAAAAGTGAGTTAAAATTTGTGTGGCGGCTAGGAATCGCACCCCGGTCTTTTTGCATCCAAGGTAGATGTGCTGACCACTACACCACCACAGCGTTATGGTCAAAATAGCTGCACGAACTACCGAAGTCAAGTACCCTCCCCAACACAAATTCCACATCTCCCCTTATTTGTCACTATTACCAGGAATCTCCGACATTGGAATAGCACCCCAGCATTGGACGTAATGGGGAAGTGCTGTACTTCATGTATTCGTGTAGATATTAAATTAAATTTTTCCTGAGACATTGAAGTCCCCAATTTATCTACGGAAACGTTGGAAGCTGAAGAAGTGAATTAAAATTTGTGCTGCGGCCGGGACTCGAATCCAGGTCTTCTTGCTTACTAAGGCAGTTATGCCGACCGTTACACCAGCACAATATTTCGATCTACCTAGCTTCACAAACTACCCAAGTCGCATCGCCTTATAGGCATTCCTAACACGAACTCACCGTGTCCAATCTCAAAGGTTACTAACGCTCACGACTATTCAGCGTGTGTTTAAAGCAAACCTGATTTGCATCCTCATAATGGTGCTACTAGCGCTTCTCGTATGCGACTGGCGCGAAATCTGAATCTTTCGTATGTACAAACCCGCACTTTAGCTTATGTCGCTCAACTTGTGATTCCATTCTGTCAGAGTGCACTGCGTGTCAGAAAAAGTGAGGCACACAGAAGGGAAGGGGAAAACGAAATGAAGTGCATGGGATGAGAGGGCGTGTGATGCCACTGCAAAGGCTACAAAACCGAATCAATTTTGCAAAGAACTTGGATGACTCCATTTGTCAGTATCATATTGTCTCGATGCATATACTTCAGTTGAGAAGATTGTCATAAAGCCGTTGTATCGCATCCTGAGGACGCCGGCCTACAACTGTTATAACTGTTTCTTTACATCCTGGATGCTGGCACTGCGACGGAGTTGACATCCGACCTGGTCCCACACATGTTTTATCGGGAACATATCAGCGGATGTTGCTGGCCTCGGAAGCACCTCATCATTATGCAGAAATTTCGTAGAGACACGAGCCATATGTGGATGATTATTGTTGAGGAATGGCATCATGATATCCATGATATCGTCGCTAAGGGATGCAGAATGTCCGACACGTGCAGTTATGGCGTTAGAGTTCGCTCACTCGCTACCAGCCGTGACTGGACGGCTCCCCGAACCACTCGCCGACGATGGTCATCCAGTACAGAGCAGAACAGTAGTTCATTGCTGAACACAATGTGATGCCACTCATCAGCACTCCATGCTTCCCAGTCACAGCACCATTACAGACGCAGACATTTCTGTTGTGGTATTAACGGCAACCTACGTAACAGGCGGCAGTTTCCTGATCCAGCTACTGATAGTGTCCGACCAGTGGAGCCGGATTACACAAAATTCTGCAGACAGTCCACTACTTGTCTCGGATGACAGGCGCGCATGTGAAGCGGCTATGATGTGCTTGCTGCGGAGTACGACGGTCCTCTCTTATGGCGTTCAGAAGTTGTCGGCTGGAAACTTCACGACTAGTAGTCCGCACGTTCCCATGTAGTCCAACATCGGGACATTGCCACACCCAAATGTCCCACGAGCATGTATATTGCACACTTCGACCAGCTGGGGAATGGGAGACCCCACAATGAAACGCCTTTCAAATCCTGGCAGATGCTGATAACACTGTCTCACACGAGTACGCGGCATCTCTGTGTCCTTCACAGTGATCACTCAATAATTCTGAACGCGCCCCTGGTGTAACCTCCCAGGCCCGGTAACAATACTAAACACTCTGGTGGCGGTTGTAGCTGTGACACACAATTGCAAGTCTGGTCATTGCCGTTCCTGCCGATAGGGTGTACAAGTACGAAGTTACATTCACACCCGACCATGTCTCCTGGGTGCTTCAATTTTTTTGTCGATACTAATATAGGTTGTGTATTTGACACACGTACTTGCGAAGCGAATGTGGCGACTGTGTGCCGGATGATGGCATGAGGATGTACTTGTACCAAAACCGGTAGCCAGTTTGTTGTTGTTGTTGTGGTCTTCAGTCCTGAGACTGGTTTGATGCAGCTCTCCATGCTACTCTATCCTGTGCAAGCTTCTTCATCTCCCAGTACCTACTGCAACCTACATCCTTCTGAATCTGCTTAGTGTATTCATCTCTTGGTCTCCCCCTATGATTTTTACCTTCCACGCTGCCCTCCAATACTAAATTGGTGATCCCTTTATGCCTCAGAACATGTCCTACCAACCGATCCCTTCTTCTGGTCAAGTTGTGCCACAAACTCCTCTTCTCCCCAATCCTATTCAATACTTCCTCATTAGTTACGTGATCTACCCATCTAATCTTCAGCATTCTTCTGTAGCACCACATTTCAAAAGCTTCTATTCTCTTCTTGTCCAAACTATTTACCGTCCATGTTTCACTTCCATACATGGCTACACTCCATACAAATACTTTCAGAAATGACTTCGTGACACTTAAATCTATACTCGATGTTAACAAACTTCTCTTCTTCAGAAACGCTTTCCTTGCCATTGCCAGTCTACATTTTATATCCTCTCTACTTCGTCCATCATCAGTTATTTTGCTCCCCAAATAGCAAAACTCCTTTACTACTTCAAGTGTCTCATTTCCTAATCTAATACCCTCAGCATCACCCGACTTAATTCGACTACTATCCATTATCCTCGTTTTGCTTTTGTTGATGTTCATCTTATATCCTTCCTTCAAAACACCATCCATTCCGCTCAACTGCTCTTCCAAGTCCTTTGCTGTCTCTGACAGAATTACAATGTCATCGGCGAACCTCAAAGTTTTTATTTCTTCTCCATGGATTTTAATACCTACTCCAAATTTTTCTTTTGTTTCCTTTACTGCTTGCTCAATATAGAGACTGAATAACATCGGGGAGAGGCTACAACCCTGTCTCACTCCCTTCCCAACCACTGCTTCCCTTTCATGTCCCTCAACTCTTATAACTGCCATCTGGTTTCTGTACAAGTTGTAAATAGCCTTTCGCTCCCTGTATTTTACTCCTGACACCTTTAGAATTTGAAAGAGATTATTCCAGTCAACATTATCAAAAGCTTTCTATAAGTCTACAAATGCTAGAAATGTAGGTTTGCCTTTCCTTAATCTTTCTTCTAAGATAAGTCGTAGGGTCAGTATTGCCTCACGTGTTCCAGTATTTCTACGGAATCCAAACTGATCTTCCCCGAGGTCGGCTTCTACTAGTTTTTCCATTCGTCTGTAAAGAATTCGTGTTAGTACTTTGCAGCTGTGGCTTATTAAACTGATTGTTCGGTAATTTTCACATCTGTCAACACCTGCTTTCTTTGGGATTGGAATTATTATATTCTTCTTGAAGTCTGAGGGTATTTCGCCTGTTTCATACATCTTGCTCACCAGGTGGTAGGGTTTTGTCAGGACTGGCTCTCCCAAGGCCGTCAGTAGTTCCAATGGAATGTTGTGTAGTCCGGGAGCCTTGTTTCGACTCAGGTCTTTCAGGGCTCTGTCAAACTCTTCACGCAGTATCGTATCTCCCATTTCATCTTCATCTACATCCTCTTCCATTTCCATAAGTAAGTAGCCAGTAGGTAAAATAAAAAATAGCCACTATAGACTAATACACATTGAAACATACCTTTATAAAAGGATTTTCAACAGCTGAACAAAACTGAACGTACTCAGACATTTCTCTCTTTACTTATTCTGATCAACACTAAACTGACACACAATATTTTTAGCGCAAAGCAATCTGACTTTCAATAATCCCTACAAAACAATGGCCCTGACTAACAATAACCTATACCTTTCATGAATCACTTACCTCACAAAAATCTTCGTTACTCGAACTACTGCAATACAGCGAGCGCCAATACTACCAGCTAAATAAAGGATTCTAACTACTAAAGGCACTAACTACTGATAGGCATAGTTAGCAAATGAAAGATTTTGATAGAGAACGTCCGCAGCTCGTGGTCGTGCGGTAGCGTTCTCACTTCACGCGCCCGGGTTCCCGGGTTCGATTCCCGGCGGGGTCAGGGATTTTCTCTGCCTCGTGATGACTGGGTGTTGTGTGATGTCCTTAGGTTAGTTAGGTTTAAGTAGTTCTAAGTTCTAGGGGACTGATGACCATAGATGTTAAGTCCCATAGTGCTCAGAGCCATTTTTTTGATAGAGAACAAACAATGTATTTACCTTAATAGTGTTTAAAAGTCATTATATATATATATATAAGTTCATGACATCCAGTCTTACAGATTTACTCTTTCTGATGGACACACGTCCAGATCATCCGCTCTCAAAACTCCGCCATCTCTCTTGCCCAATTCACCACTGCTGGCGGCTTACCTCCAACTGCGCAACGCTACGCGCTGTTTACATCTAACTGCCCAACACTACAATAGCGAATATTCCAACAATGCCAACCAGCCACAGACTGCACACAGCACAGCCAGTGATTTTCATACAGAGCGCTACGTGGCTTTACCAACATAAAAACCTAAAAAGCCTACTTACAACATTATTTGCAAAGTGTATTGGTCGCCGTTCCAGCCGGCAGAATGTTGAGAATATGAAGCTAGCCTGGCTTACTAACGGTTCGAGTTCCGAAATAAATCTTGCGAGCGCTACCCATTCGTCACGACAACAAACAGCTGTGCGTGTTACGCGACAGTCCATTAATAAATTGGTCACTGCGTATGAAGAAAACAATATCACATTGAAACTACGCATTAGTGTTTTCCTGATTATATATGCTAAATAAGGTTCTCCTAATTGCTGAAGAAGTAGTAGAAGTAGGCTTCATAAATGGAAATCAGTATCACAATACTCATCATTTATCCAAACGCAAACTAACATACAACACTGATCAAAACAATTTGAGGATCAGTTGAGATATCTAGGTTCTGAAATATTGTCATCGGCAGAATGAACTAAAATGGTTCGACGTCTTTCTGTAGGTTCTACGGAGTTGAGACAACAACATTACGGTCACCGAGATAATTGTAATAACGGAAAGCTGCTGCAGACGGGGTTGGTGTTGACTTGTGTTTACTCTACCAAACGAATTACACAAGCAGTTGGGTTTATATAGTGTAGTGAGCAGGTAGTGCAATGCAACAACTAGATGACTTACCCGAAGCATTGGTCCAAGATGCTACTCCAGGTGGGTGTAAAATGAATTTGCGCAACTGAAAATACTGAACGCGAAAATGAAGATTTGGCCCTGTTTGGCTACCCCTTGTAGCAGATCCTAGGCTCTCTTAATGGTGATATTATCTCCTCCTTCTTATTCTTTAACATATAAAGTATAACATAAACGTAAGTGATTGATTAAGGGAACTAGTAACTACAAAAATATAAATGCTATTTATGCTTATACATTCGCTGTAGATTAAAAACCCTTTATATATTATAATGTTTATATATAAATGTCCAATGAACATAAAGAAATACAAATAAATTTCCTAAGTAATATGATTGATCAATTGCCCAAATCTGCTTATTTTTAAGACTACGCCATCTAATATAAATAATGCTAGATGACTGACATCATATACGTACCAAACACTAGAAGACACTACTTGCAAAGATGCTCTACAGTGGTGTGCAACCTCAGTGGAAATAAAACGTACGTGATCACAGATATTTACTTTATAGCCGTAATATACCGAAGCAATTAGCAATATCACCGTATGTATTGCATCCGGTGTGTCAGAGTGATAGTTCTCGTACACGTCTGTGACGATGGAAGAACTCCAGCCACAAAATAAAAACTCTTTCAAGGACTAGGACAGCAGAAGGCGGTCCTCTGGCTACTATAATCTAATACTGTCTTCCCCTCTCTGTCCTCTACGGACAAGAAACGCGAACTCCCAGCCACAAGGGTGGAATTCAGATAACGTCTCTAAGTGAGTATATAAAGAAGAAGTGCTCTCAATCACTGAACATGCGTACTCAACAATGACCCCCTACCCGGAGACGAAGTCCACAATCGTATAAGTTCACAACAGTACAGTGCCTAACCGTTTAACTATAAAATCTCCTGAGAGCAAGACAGCAAGTCCATCTGTAGCAACAAAAGCTGATACTGAGCGACAGTCAAACACGGGCACTCAAAACGGAAGACATCATTCTCTCCGCCACTGGCTACCCAGCAAAGCTCGGCTCCCGTCCCTTGTAACTGCAGAAGGCGAATCATATTCTCAGATCCACGGAATATTCTCCCTCTCTACAGATTCTTCCGAACGCCGACGGGCAACCATATTTTAGACTTCTATCGTCCAGTGCGGAAAGTTTTCGAGGAAATACCTATACCACTTAATTAGGAATTCATAAAATGGTACGCTTCTCAGAGTAAAAATCCTCGGAAATAACCCAGCCTGCGTGATTTACGAGCTAACGCTTCCTCGTTCCTCTCTGTAGCGTCCAAGATTTTCAGAGTTTCCGAAGTATTATCCTGTTATCCTTCCGACCCCACTACAATACCGGCTGGCCGCCGCTATATTGTGCTTCGCGCTCAAGTGCCCCGACATCCGTCTTGGACACTTCCTGTGTTAAACAGACCATCACACCTGTGCGGGCTTTTCCACCCAGAGCCTGAGTTACGCCTGCCATTTCATTTCCGCTGGTGTTCCAACCTCTGCTAGTACAGGCAATAATTCATTACGCCATTTTGATAACCAACACAATCCATCACCTGTCATGCAGTAAGCGTTAACAACTACGAGTATTTACAAGGTGTACGTGACGATGTCAGTCTTCTTTAAATATTCATATATACGATGTACAACCTATCAAATGGTACCTAATTAGATTTTTAATCACGATAAAGTATCTAGATGAGTACTTGTAAGGCGCAAAATTATAGCCACCTAACAATACCCCCACCTAATGAACTATTTTGTTCTAGGATGGGGTAATTCTTATGGTATTATCTCATCCAGTACAAAATAATATAACCATCAATTGTCTGTGCAACTGAACTAATAAGAATATGAGGGCAGAGGAACAATTGAATCATGATATGTTCTTCTATAGTCATCTGCATTCAATCATGGGCTTACAGCCATAAATTTATTTACTACATGTCTATTATTTAATCTGTCTGATCTTTATGTTTGGAACATTTTTTCAAGACATGACAATTGGAATCTACAATAACATGCAAAATAACCCATGTTATCAATGGAAATTTAGCCAACATTACAAATTTTTATGCTCTTTCAAAAATGGCAGTTTCCATCTTTCTTTAGAATTAAGACCCATGCCCTGTATCATTCAACTATACCTAAGACTTACGTTGAGGCAAGAAATTTTAAAGTATCCTAATGTTTTCAAAGTGGTCGTCCAATAAATTACATGTGCTTCATTTAGCCATTAATATTCAAAAAATACTTGTTATGTCAATTATTCTAGTGGTTATCTATTGGTCATTATACAATTATACAAAATTCTGTGAAACATCCTGTGTAAATTTTATGTGGTCATATTTATGCTCTTGGCTTGGATAAAAAAAAAAAAACATCATTTCACAAACTGATTGTCCTCACATTTCAAAAATCTTATGTTCTAAAGCATTATTTGACAAACCGCATTTACATTTACTGTGAAACTAATATTTGTAATAAGAGTTTGGATCAACCACCAATTTTAACTAATGTTCTTATTCACAGTGTATAAAAATGTAATACATTAAAACGTTAGAACCCATAGTATCATTATCAAAGAAAACGACAAACAATAATTGTACATGAATAAATACACATATATTTTCTTAAAACTACCCTGAAAAATAAGTACGACATGTTTACAAAAATGAACTATATATTGGAAACTGTTAGCTTGTGCGTGTAACTGTTCAGTATTCATCAAATTATACGCGCTCTTAATCAAGAGTCGCACAATGATGAGGATTTCACAACGTACTTTCATCTTCATTTGTGTACGGGGATGGAAGCTATAGTTTTTGTATTAAGAGGCGAAGATTGGTTCAACAACTTGTTTTAGATCAGTCATGGTGACTTTGCAAGTCAGTCTTAGGACCCTCATTCCATTCTTGATCCCATCAAGTTACAAGTCTCTTAAAGAGTTGACGATGTGTAAGGATCTTCGGAATATACAGCAAGGTAAGTGGGTGTATGTTTTGAAGCAGCTAAGTTTTCGTCGAATTTGCTCACAGTATGAGGGAGTTACCGTCAGGTAGGATCTTTATAGTTCACCTAAAATTCTTCTGCATCAGCTAAGAGAAGTGTAATGGTATCTACTCTTCAGTTCTTCGTGTTTCTTCTTGTCACTATGTTTGTGATTAGTTATCCACATAACAGTAGAATTATAATCATCACCATATCCCAATGTTAATAACTGCAAATAGTACTTGTTAAACTACTTGTTAAACTACTGGCCAGTAGGATGTTTATACTTGTCTAACTACAACCCTATTCAAAGTACTACACTGACGTTGGAAATCACAAGATCGTCCGATCTGATGGCGCTTTGTTTCGTCGTGAATATCTGTGAACAATAAAGTGTACGTCTGGACAAACATACAAAAATGAATAATCAGCTGGCCTCCATTTCATGCTTTGGCTTACTTCCTGTGGACAATGATAAACTACATAGAAAGGTAAGTACAAAATTACTAATACTTTCTTTAATCATATTGTCAAGTACCTTCTTTCATTTTTTTACTCAGTAATGCCTTCTCTTTCGCTGTCCCTCTTCCAGAGCTGCTGCTGTTACCTTTATCTGTCGTTAACTCTTTCTTTTATGTTAATAAAGTTACATTTTATTTTACTTGTGGTACCTGCAAATATAAAGATTTTAGTACACTGTATAAAATCGCTGCTCTTCAATACGACTGCCATGCCCTTATATTACCCACTATGTCATGTGCTGTGAACGTATAGCATTTCTTACTTTCCTTTATTAATTTTTACTTGTCTATAAACCCTTATTACACTTCCATTTCATGTCGTTATAATACTCAAACAATATTTCGGTGCGCTCATACGGTATTCCGCAGAAATGGCCACCATGTAGATAATTGTTCCGTCTCTTTGAACAGAAATGAATACAACACTTCCATATACAAATAACGGTGCGCTCTCTCTTAGCCACATGGAACAGGCCACCTAGTGAACTCTCGTTTCTCTGAATGGAGACAAATCATACTTGGATTGACACACCTGAGTGTCACCGCAAACCATTGCTAGCAAGTCACTCATTACGTGACAATGCCAGTCTTCTTTAAATATTCATTTATACGATGTACAACCTGTCAAATTATACCTAATTCCGTTTTTAAATCACGGCAAAGTATGTAGATGAGTGCTGGTAAGGTGCGAAATTACTGCCATAGGACGGTCGGAAGCAGGACAGAGACAGAGGGAGGTGGCTGCAGCTACTGGAGTGTCCCACAGTGTAATTTCCAGGATATGAACGCGATTTCAGAGAACAGGAGCCGTTAAAAGAAGGCAATGCCAAGGTCGCTCACAGGTAACGTCAGCAAGAGGTGACCGTTGTCTCCGCTTAGCAGCCCGTCGAGACAGGAGGATGAATGCAACTCAGCTGCAACCCACCCTCCGGGCAGCAACAAGACGCGAAATATAAACACAAACAGTCCGAAATCGCCTTCGGGAATATGCCCTTTATACACGGAGGCCTGTCGTGTGTGTCCCATTAAACCCACGACACCGTTTAGACCCGCAAAAACTGGGCGCAGGAACTTCAGGACTGGAGATGTAACGAATGGCGCCGGGTGCTGTTCACAGATGAGTCACGCTCGTCCACCAGCTGGGGTACTCAAAGGCGTGCCAGTCGGTTTTCTCGCCGTCTAACAGAAAACCATTATGAGAAAGAAACATTGCGCATTACGAGGCTGATCGCGACAACTTTTTGTCAAAGATCGACACAGGTAATGAAGCATGGGGTCATCACTTCCAACGGGAAACAAAACGCCAATCCACGGCGTGGTGACACACGTTCTCCGAAGAAGCAGCCGCTAAAGTCAAGACGACGGTCTTCTGGGTCTCCAAAGGAGCTATTCTGTCTGGTGTCCTCCCACACGGAGCAACGATCAGTTGTGAAGTGTACTGTGCTACACTCAGGAAAATGAAAACGCGATTTCAAGGTTGTTCCTCGTCGAGAGGAGCTCACAAAACTTCACTGAACAGTTCTTCTTCGTCAACCCTGCAGCCCGGATCTCATACCTTCCGACTTCCATATGTTTGACCTAATCAATGGTGCACTGAGCGGGAAGCAGTACGTGGATGATGGGGAGGTTATTGATGCAGCAAGACATTGACTACGACGTCGACCAGTAGAGCGCCACCATTCGCACGTACAGACTCCCCCAGTAAGGTGGCGTAAGGCCGTCGCGTTGAACGGATAGTATGTTAAAAAATATTTTTAGCCAAAGCAGTGGGATATAATATAGTGTATTGGAATACTGAATAAAACCAACCTGCTCTCAGAAAAAAAAGTGGTGTATAACTTATGTGTTGTATTACTTACGCCTCTCGTATATGCAACTAACACCTCAACTACAGCAATAAAGTGACGCTTACGTCTTCCAACTGCACACTTAGCTCGGGCGACAGCGGCCGCCCGCTGTGGCCGAGCAGTTCTAGGCGCTTCAGTCCGGAACCACGCGGCTGCTACGGTCGCAGGTTCGAATCCTGCCTCGGGCATGGATGTGTGTGATGTCCTTAGGTTAGGTTTAATTAGTTCTAAGTTCATGCCGACTGATGATCGCATAGTGCTCAGAGCCATAGCCATTTGAAACTTTTTTTTTTTTTTTTTTTTTTTGCGGCAGCAGCAAGCTTGTATCATAAGTGACCGGTGTAATGTGTCTCGAAGCATGAAAGTAGAGGGGCACGCTGCAAAAGTTTCCCTGAGATGGTGTATATACGTGTATACGCAGTAACAATTAACAAGTTGGCTAGCCGTGGCGCGGCAGTTTTATTTACCTTTGCGCGAATATCCTCTTTGTCTCTTATACGGATAGTGGTCACCTTTATGGTTGCGACCAGAGGGTATGATGGAGGGGAGCAGATACTCAGTAGATCTTGCTTGGTAAACCACCGCCAGAGAAAAAAAAAGGTTGGATTGCGTTCGTTGAGACGGCGCGAGCTCTGGTTGCTCCTCGTGGTAGTTGTGCACCCGTGGCGGACTTTAGTGGTGAACGGAAGGAGCACGCCTCTAATGCACTGGGGCATAGCGGACCGAAGCTTGGAGAAGCCATGGCTGCGGCGGTGAGATGGTGGCTTCTCATCTGGCTCTTAAAAGTGCTGTGGATCTGGCTTGATTTGTTCCCTTGTTGCGGAGACTTCCTTTATTTAATGGTTAGATCTGGTAAATTTCTTATGGGGAAGCCTACCAGCGCTATCGCGTTCTCATTGTCTGCCACCTTAAGGGTATTTTTTCATTTCTTTTTTTTTTTAAAAAAATGTGCGGGTGAGGGGGCGGGGGTAGACTTCCCGGAACGAACTCAGTGTAGTTATCCGGGCTGTGATAAAATTTGTCCTCACACTTGTGAAGTAATTGAAGTGTGCCGAGAGCGGGCAAGTTTGGTGACAGAGATAGTCACAGTGGCTAAATAATTATCTAATAGCGAAAGACACTTGTCAGAGTCGTTAATACATTCAAATAGTTATTTTGAGTCGCTTCCTTAATCAGCGCTATAGTCCAAATAGTTAAATCTCGTTCACCTGTGGAAATCTGAACTGGTTCCTTTTAAAATCTGAACTGGTTCCTTTTATATTGTGTGTGTTCATTTGTTCTGAACCTGTGCTTACATTTCTTTCATGCGTTTCAGGTAGCGCAATAATTGTGCTGCTAAATCCTAGAGCATGTAATAACATCTGTCCAGCATTATCTACGTCACGGCTTAGTGGTCCCTTGCTACTGCGACGTATAATCATTCAGTCACCTGATGCCAACAGCTACGCTCGCTGGTTCTGGGCGTGATGCCTAAGTCTATTATTCCCGTAATTCTCAAGACAACGTGCGGCCTTATTGATGTGTGCAATTCTTTAAGTCGTTCAGAAAGTAATTCATTTAATAGACGACTGTGTAAGCTTTTAAGTGGTTTTTAACTTTGTTAGTGTCTTGCAATTCTACTTTGGTCACTAGTAAATTTTCTCACTGTAAGAACTCTTTGGCTTGTAACTGCAGTAAATTTCTGGAGTTTAAAGTTAATTGACCGTTTCAAGGTTTAAATACGAAGTTGTGATTGAGTTTTCTTCTGTAATGCTTGCTTGTTTAAGTCCACTGTGGGCCTGATCGATTAAAAGTGTTATTAAGGTCGTGTTTATCCTCTGGGAAAGTTTATCTGTAATAAATGTATTCTAATGTATTATGTGTTTATTAGCTAATCCAGCCCCTCACCACTCGACAACACAGCTCCTGGCTGCGGCAACATTACAGTGTTTGAACGGTCTTCCACTACGGAAACATACACTGTGTATAAAAGAGCAGGCAATGCACAAGACTGGCCGAACAGAAATACTGTTATTGGAGCTAAATTTCTCACATTTCATGGGAATGGACAGACAGGATTCTTGTTGACCTCCATGCTAAGCAGATACATGTCACACTTCGGGGTCTAAGGCACCCCTACAGTCTCACGTCAGGGATTAAAGCCGGAAATCGAAATTTCAGAATGCGCCGAGCAGACCCTGGGAACACTTTCGGAATGCCACCGAAGTTGAGCAACGACCTACTGCTGCAACGTCACAGTAAACACGGGACGTCCTGGCATCTATTTCTTAGCGTGTGAATCCTTCAGCCACCACCCAATAACCCGTACCACCGTCTTAATTTAAGAATCAAGTATAATTTAACTTGATACAGAATTTTGAAGCGATCTGTACATTTTACAAAGTGTATAAATATTAAGTGAGTGCGAAACTTCGTAGAATTTTGTTTTTCATGTCGGTATTCCGGCTGCTATTGGTTTATTTATCGATTGTCATTTTTTATTTGTAGTTCATTGTTGCTATTTGTGTTTACATATCGTCAGTTTCTCATTTGAATGTAGTGTATGGATCCGTAGGCGCAAGAAAATGGGCATCCAAGGGGAGGAATCGGGACATTTGCGACGTATTCTTCTGAGTTCAGTAGAGGGGTAACAGTAGAGTAGGCAGCCAGATACATTTGCGCCCTGTATGTGGATAACGCCACTGGACAGAGCACGGCAAGAAAATGGTTTTCTCGCCTTAAAGAGGATCGTCTTGTTAACAGTGACGCTGCATATTCAGGAAGACCTATGGAGTTTGATAAAGATCGTTTTAACGCATTAACCCACAATGATCCACGTCAGTGAACTCGAGAACTGGAAAATGTTATGAACTGTGATCGTAGTGCGATATTTGCATGCAGTGGGGAAGGATCAAAAATTGGGAGTGTGTTACCGCATGCTGTAAGCCAAAATCACAAAAATCAGCGGGTGGCCATAAATACATCTCTGCTTTCTCGTCATCGACAGGCGGCACCGACCATTCTTGTACTCTATCATTACTGGTGACGATAAATGGTGTCTCTGTACCAACATAAGGAAAAGAAAAGAACGGTGGGGCCCAAACAAAGCAGCAGTTCCCCATACAAAGACTTATGTGCATCCAGGAAAGATGATGTTCTGCATCTGGTGGAAGAGCGAGTATGTATTGCAACGTCGAAATTTTGGCAACTACATCATCTTTTTGGGACTCGATAGTGAAGGAGGCAATTGAGATTCGCTTGACGACCAATTTAATCAATAGAGATAGTAGTTTCAACCTTGATAAATCATGGAATCCGGCACTTGGTGTAATAAACTCAGAAAGACGTCATCACAGTGCAGCTCACAATGATATATCGACATGCCAACACAGATCGACTGCGGAGTGAAAGATGTAACTCGCACATTGTGCACGTCTCTGCCGCCGACCAACGTCTCTGGCGCATTTGCATCAGTGGCCGCATGCGCAGTTGTGCGCTACACGAGTATAAAGGGACGAAGATAGCACTGGAGCGGCAGTCTTGCGGCTCACTCTGAAGATGGCTGAACGTTATACAGCCGAAATATTAGAAGAAGAAGGAGAACTCTTGCGGCTGCACTCCCGAAACTTAATGGTACAGTCTTTGCGCCGCCAAAACCTGAAGATTCACAGCGAGGATGTGGTGTGCTACAAATTGCTTGCCCGAGATGTAACCACGGCTGCAACATTTATTGTCAACAATTGAGACGTTTTGCAGACGCAGTCCAAGAACAACGACCAGGAGGACTGTGCGAAGTGTTGTTACTCCACGAAAACTTCCGCCCGCATTCTTCAAATGGTTCAAATGGCTGTGAGCACTATGGGAATTAACATCTGTGGTCATCAGTCCCCTAAAACTTAGAACTACTTAAACCTAACTAACCTAAGGACATCACACACATCCATGCCCGAGGTAGAATTCGAACCTGCGAGTCCGCAGCTCGCGGTCGTGCAGTAGCGTTCTCGCTTCCCGGGTTCGATTCCCGGCGGGGTCAGGGATTTTCTCTGCCTCGTGATGACTGGGTGTTGTGTGATGTCCTTAGGTTAGTTAGGTTTAAGTAGTTCTAAGTTCTAGGGGACTGATGACCATAGATGTTAAGTCCCATAGTGCTCAGAGCCATTTCGAACCTGCGACCGTAGCGGGCACGCGGTTCCAGACTGAAGCGCCTAGAACCGCTCGGCCATACTGGCCGGCGCCCGCATTCTGCTACACTGACAAAAACGCTATACAAGAGTTGGGTTGGGAAGTTATTCCGCACCCATCCTGTTCAGCTGATCTCGCATCTTCATATTTTCACCTTTATCGCTGTCTGTCGAACAACCTTCAACGAACTTCTAGTAACTTCCTTTCCGGAAGAAAATGCGCTCCGAACATGGTTCGATGAGTTCTTCGCCTGAAAATCTCGTAATTCTGCAGTCGCGGAATCAAACGATTACGCCAGCATTGGCAGACTATATTAAATAGTGAAGGTGAATGGTTCAACTGGCTCTGAGCACTGTGGGACTTTACTACTGAGGTCATCAGTCCCCTAGAACTTAGAAATACGTAATCCTAACTAACCTAAGGACACCACACACATCCATGCCCGAGGCAGGATTCGAACCTGCGACCGTAGCGGTCGCGCAAAGTGTATCGTGTTTACTTAAGTCATGGAAAAACGCTACGAAATTGTGCACCAACCCAATAGCACTAAGCGCCAGAGGCTTTGATTTTAGTCAGGGCAGAACTGGTTCGTGACTGGGACACTAGGACCTCTAATTTTCTGAGTGAGCCGCAATCAATTTGAGTATTTGGTGTGGATTTTATGCAGCGCCAGCGCGCAACGCAAACACAATCTGAAGAGCCCGGGTCCCGTGCGATAAGGCGGCCCTCGTGGCGTGCTCGGGCCAGGCCGAGGCGGGCCTATCAAACGGCCGTTAGGAGAGCCGCGGGTCGCGTGCGCGCCGCCGGCGGCTGCAACTTTGATGAGGATCAAGCGGCGGGCGGGCAATTGCACAACAAATTAGTGCATACGCGATGCGCCGCCGCCTATCTGGCGCACGCACCCTCGCGTGCAGACCGCGCCGCCTCCCGCCGCCTCCCGTTTCAAGATTTATCGCTCCGCGTGCAGCCAGCCGTGCATTATGGACGGGGCCTCCTGCCCCGGCAACTAATACCTCCCTGCCTGGCCGACCGCCGTTCTGAGGCTAAACTTCGGTAGTATCAGCTTCAAGTTAAAATATCCTGCTTCTGCCCGACGTAGTGCAGCATCTCTGCGTGGCATGGACTCAACAAATCGTTGGAAGTGCCCTGCAGAAATGTTGAGCCATTCTGTCTCTACAGCGGGGTCCACTGATCGTGACCGGGCCAAATATCTCACGAATTAAGCGTCAAACGAAAAAACTACAAAGAACGAAACTTGTCTACCTTGAAGGGGGAAACCAGATCGCTCTATGGTTGGCCCGCTAGATGGCGCTGCCATAGGTCAAACGGATATCAACTGCGTTTTTTTAAAATAGGAACCCCCATTTTTATTACATATTCGTGTAGTACGTAAAGAAATATCAATGTTTTAATTGGACCACCGTTTTCGCTTTGTGATAGATGGTGCTGTAATAGTCACAAATATATGGCTCACAATTTTAGACGAACAGTTGGTGATAGGTAGATTTTTTAAATTAAAATACAGAACGTAAGTACGTTGAACATTTTATTTCGGGTGTTCCATTATGATACATATACCTTTGTGAACTTATCATTCCTGAGAACGCATGCTGTTACAGCGTGACTACCTGTAAATACCTCATTAATGCAACAAATGCTCAAAATGATATCCGTCAACCTCAATGCATTTGGCAATACGTGTAACGACTTTCCTCTCAACAGCGAGTAGTTCGCCTTCGGCAATGTGGGCACATGCATTAACAATGCGCTGACGCATGTTGTCAGGCGTTGTCGGTGGATCACGATGGCAAACATCCTTCAACTTTCCCCACAGAAATAAATCCGGGGACGTCAGATCCGGTGAACGTGCTGGCATTGTTGTGGTTCTTCGACGACCAATCCACCTACCATGAAATATCCTATTCAATACCGCTTCAACCGCATGCGAGCTTTGTGCCGGATATACATCATGTTGGAAGTACATCGCCATTCTGTCATATAGTGAAACACCTTGTAGTAACATCGGTAGAACATTACGTAGGAAATCAGCATACATTGCACCATTTAGATTGCCATCGATAAAATGGGGATCAATTATCCCTCCTCCCATAATGCCGCACCATACATTAACCCGCCAAGGTCGCTGATCCTCCACTTGTCGCAGCCATCGTGGATTTTCCGTTGCCCAATAGTGCATATTATTCCGGTTTACGTTACCGCTGTTGGTGAATGACGCTTCGTCGCAAAATAGAACGCGTGCAAAAAATCTGTCATCGTCCCGTAATTTCTCTTGTGCCCAGTGGCAGAACTGTACACGACGTTGAAAATCTTCACCATGCAATTCCTGGAGCATAGAAATATGGTACGGGTGCAATAGATGTTGCTGTAGCATTCTCAACACCGAAGTTTATGAGATTCCCGACTCTCGTGCAATTTGTCTGCTACTGATGTGCGGATTAGCCGCGACAGCAGCTAAAACACCTACTTGGGTATCATCATTTGTTGCAGGTCGTGGTTGACGTTTCACATTGTAACGTCCCCTTTGAAAATTTTATACAAGACTGTGCTTAAACTGACACACAATATTTTTTAGCGCAACGCAATCTGACTTTCAGAAATCCCTACAAAGGAATGGCCCTGACTAACATTAACCTGTACCTTTCGCAAATCACTTACCTCACCAAAAATCTTCGTTACTCGAACTACCGCAATACAGCGAGCGCCACTACTGCCAGCTAAATAAAAGATTCAAACTACTGAAGGGACTAACTACTGATAGGCATAGTTAGCAAATGAAAGATTTTAATAGAGAACAAACAATGTATTTACCTTAATAGTCATAATATATATAGCAGTTCATGACATCCATTCTGTACTCAAAAATCCGCCATCTCATTTCCCACATTCACCACTGCTGGCGGCTCACCTCCAACTGCGCAACGCTACGCGCTGTTCACATCCAGCTGCCGCTGCCCAACACTACAATGGCAGACAACAATGCAAACTAGCCACAGACTGCACACAGCACAGCCAGAGATTTTCACACAGAGCGCTACGTAACGTTGCCAATAAGAAAACATAAACAGCCTACTTACATAGCCCCCATGCTCCCCACAAAAAATTTTACAAATTGTTTTGGGCAGTGGCCAATAATGATTTGATAAAATTTTTCATAATTGCAATAACAAAGATATCAAATGCACACACTTATTTATACAATGTTGGTCAAAAGCTAAAATTTTCTCACAGTCCATAAAGATAGTCCTGATCATTCATCATAATACTAATTACAGTTTTTTTCACAAAGTCTCATTAGTAAAAGAAATTGCACACAGAAGTAGTGGATTTCCATGCAGTCTTGAAGAAGTAGTGTTGTCCTTCCAACGGAAAGACAGTGCTGACTCTTGACATGCAGACAGGTAATGGGCCACAACAGAGCAAACCCACAGCAGAGTCATTCGACGTTTTGAAGAATATTGGTAGGTAGGTCATCACAGAGCAGACCCACTGTAGTCCTGGTAGAGAGTATGGTATTGGTGGGCCACCAGAGGTGCAGACCCACTGCAGTCCTTGTAGAAATAATGGTATTGGTGAGTCATCAAAGGTGCAGACCCACTGTAGTCCTTGTAGAGATGGCCAGCAGCCATCTGCTGCGACTGTGCAGGTGCACAATCACCATCGAAGAGTCTTGCAGAGAAGATAGCAAGTCCATAAACCACCACTTGTGCATGCACAAAGTTTTTGGAATTGTCCTTAGAACCAGCAATGCTGAATTATTAACACACGTGCAAACACTGACAGTCCCTACTTCTCACATATTGTCCATATGCTATGACCAACAGAAATGTGTGTAGTGAAATGTAACTTACAAGGTAATAATATGATGAACTGGTGTCAATTACAATTTTATAACATAAGAATACAATTACAAAGGTACAAAATACATCATTAAAGAACATAACAATACAGATAACATTTGTAGTACAGGCTTTACAACAGAACAGAAATAAACATATACATCTGTGTTACAGGAATTATGACATAAGTAAATACATAAAAAATCAGAATAATTATTGAAACATCAACTTCACACATGAGCATTAAACAAAACAGAATAAATAATGTCTAAGCATATTTACAAGGTAAATAACGTATTATTAATGCCAATTATATTTGAGGATAACAGTATTCCTCATCATAGTGAATATAGCTTTGTGTTAGAAGAAGAAAAAATTCTATGAAACTACACAGAGACAGGAAGAAAACAAATACACAAGGGTACACAAACACATAGTGGAATAACACAAAAGGAAAGGACAGGGTTTGTTTTCAGTGTAACATTTGGTACTGCAGTCCAACCCAAAACTTCCTTCCATAGATCTTTCGTCTTATTTCGATATTTTCTCCAGCCAAAAAAATCCTATCCAAGCATGCTTTCTGTATTTATTTCACATATTTCTTACCGCATTATTTATTTCCAAGAAAATCCTACCTATACCTGCTTTCTGAATTTTTCTCGTATAGTCTCTCAGTGCATTTCTTCAAATTCATCGCAACTCATTCTCTTATAGGCTACTCCCTCTTAAGCTAACTTAAATCTACTGAGCTCAGATGCTAAACTAAGGGACGAGGCAATGCAGCAGCACAAAACAATTAACACGAACAGCAATGACAAAAAAATTCAAATTGGCAAAGTAAGCAACAATATTACAACTAATATAAGGCAATGAGCAGCAAACAAGAAAAATAAATCAGTAGTAAACTGGCTTAGCAGAGTAACACAAAGTCAAATTCAGTAACACTATGCCTGGCAAACAACAGTAACTTATACCTAAACATGACAAAGCTCAAGCAGAAAAAATATTACAGTAAAAATGGCCGTGTTTAATACCTATGTCATATCTTAACACTAGAGTGATGCATCACAATTTATTCTACAAAAGAAATTACCAATTACTTGAAAAGAAAATTCTGTATGCAATTCCTGTGAAGGGAAATGTGTTTTTGTGCTCCTTCGTTTTTTTTTTTAGTATATCAAAGTTATTCTTTACTGGGTCTGTAGGCATAAAATATTTATATTAGTACATCTATAAAATTTTATTTTAACCAATGCTGCAGGGCAGCTAGAAACTAGATATTAAACAAAATGAGTAAATAAATACATAAAGCAAGCCATATGGCATTTCTCTCAACTAGAAAGACAGTAGTCATAATCAGGTGTATAGACATAAAAATATTTCTCGTCATTTCATTAGGCATTGCAGTAAATATCATAAATTAAGAGCTCCACAGTGTTATCATGTTTTCAAGTTTGATGGTGTCGTATTTACAATGCTTTCTACAAAGGAATGTCAATAGCGAGGATAATGGCCTCCCTTTTTTTTTTCTACCAGTGCCTCTGGAAAGGCACACCCTAATGGCTTTTTCTCCAGGCGTCTGACACAGCTGGGTGCCCATGACGCATTACGTGCAGGTGGTCACTTAACTTTCTTACAGAAATATTTACGACAGCAGTTTCCGCTACAGTGACAGTCTCATAAAAATATTTCACAGGTCAAGAATTTGCGTTACAAATCTGTAGAAACAAAATCCTATAAATATAACAGTGTCCAAAAAATTTTCGCCGGCATTGTGATACATTCACGCATTTACACACATTTCATAACTCTTAAAGTACGATTCTTGGTTTCCAACAATCTTTTTCACAAACCAGAGTCCCTAAACATTACTCATTATTCCTTACCTTATTTGTCGACACTTCTTCAATATTTCATCATAACAGATACGTAGCTTAATCAAATAACTCATATAGCATCAGCTTATTGATCATAAACATACCGCAACAGCATAATACACATAGTCGTCGTAATAATAACATCATAACACCTCAGTCAACTCTCACAATCGTCGTAGCTTCCTCCAATAATTAAAAAAAAAATTCTCTGCTCATGTCAAAAGTGTCATCTGCCTCAAACGTACTTTAAATATCGTGATCCCATACCAAATACATCATTCAAAGCTCTCATAGTATCACAATGGTTCTGAAAAAATATGAACAGTTCACAAAGTACAGACAAAATACAATTTCGTAAGTGTGAAGTTATCCAACGGTGTAATTGCGTAAACATGTGTCACTGACGTAATAAAAAAGTTTGTCTCTCTCAGTTAAATGATCAGATAGCTGTGTAATTATGTGTTAAAGAAATATGGTACCGATGTGTAAAGTTGTATAAGCAAATACCATATTAGCTAGGGCTCCTTGTGCTTGCCAAACAAATGGTACACAAAGTAAGTGTGTACCCCCCCTGAGGATTAATGTAATTATACCCTCAGGTGTTACAGATTACAGCAATGGAATGAAATGTATCACGGAAAACCTTTGTATCATAGTAATTCAAAAATCCATAAAAATAAATGTTTTAAGTACAAAATTAATCACTGAAATGCGTGTCCTGTAGCGCTAAATGTGCATCTTATTGTAAGATAATCTCTGTGGAACTGTCGTAGTTATTTTCCTCCGAAAGCTAAGTTCTGCAGAAGCCAATGTACTTACCTCATGAAAAATGAAAGTAAAATGCTTTCCGTATAGATATCTTAGTTATTACGCTTATTGCCGTGATGAGGAAAGTACTATGCTGTAACGTATTGTTGTGCTACGGAAAAGGCTGTCTCCTTGTAGCTATACCACAAAAGTTACTACTGAAACATGTTTTGCTTTCCAGAAGAATTCAGAAAAACTGTGCAGATATAAAACAGAAACACCACAAAAGCAACATTGTAAATTGTCACTCATTAGTAGTGTCGTGATAAAATCCTGTAGCTGTCACATAAACTAACCACTGTGTCATCTGGTATCTCACAGAAAGTACTTTAAATCCAGAATGTATTTTCAAGTAAACCAAAATGTTGCATTAAAATCTCATTAGCAGTGCCGGTATATGTTCCAAGTAAGTGAGCCTCATAGTCGTTATGCGATCGTGCAACTAACAAGCAAGACTGTACAAACAACAACACTGCGTCATCCGTTCGCAATAACAATGCATTCGCAATTACTTGTCTAAGTTACCTATGTTCTTGACTGGATAGTTAGTTAGTTTTAAAACATAGTTGCATGTTAACAGTTTGTAAGTGTGACAAAGAGTACTAGTAATGTGAAGTGAAAAATTTTATAGCAAAGACTAAATTAAAAAACAGTTCATCTCTCAATAAATGGTTTTACATGTGAAATGTGGTGTAACCCTTTGCTCTTCTCAGTACTCTGAGTTTCAACTTGAATGCAATTATCAAGCGGTATTCGTCCATAAAGAACACTGGAATTTTGCTCAAGGTTAGCGTCAATGTTATTTTTCCCTGAGCCTGTGGGCGCAAGTGGCTGCCTGCGGTGTGAGTCATTGTCTGTTTCTTTGTTGGCGCGCGTCGTTACTGGGATTAGGAGGCCTAACTTCTACAAATTCGCCTTGCCGAGAGGGCCCAGCTCAATTTAAATCCCGCCAGTTCTGATGCAGTTCAGGTCTGTCGTTACGATCATATCATCTGTCGTCATGTCGGTAGATTCCATAGCTGCTTTCTTGTCGGTTAAGTGGTAGAGCATTTCTCCCTGAATTATCACTGCACAGTGGTCCGTTGCGTCTGAAGTTATTCTGTCTCCCGTGATAATAATAGTTCTGGTTACCAAATTGTCTGTTTCTATGATTGTTTCTGTCATATTCATTACTACGGAAATGCGATCTTTCTCTGTAACTATTACTCTGCCAGTGGTTGTCATACGGGTGGTGTCTGTTTTGGTCACGATTTACGTTGTAAGAATAGAATTGTCGTGTCCAGTTATTGTTTCTGTCGTTACGGAATTGTGACGGATGTGACCTGTAGTGATTGTTTTCCTGTTTTCGCATCCCGCGACTGTCTGTGTCAATTTGTAATTCTTGTAAGAGTCCCTGAAAAGCTTCAATGTCGTCTTTGCAACGTCCTGCCAAAATAATATGTCGTAAATGTTCAGGTAATTTGATTAAGAAAATGCGTATGAGTTCTGAGGGGCTGTATGGGTTTGACAGGTACTGATTCTTGTGCAACATGTCTTCAATATATTTCACAAGACTGGAAAATTCAGATTGTTCGAAATGTTTCATCATTATGATGCTATGTTTTACTCGGTCTTGTGTAGCTTGTGACCAATATGCTGAGAGGAACGCATGGTAAAATTCTCCTTCACTGTGACAATCGTGAATGACCGATCGCATTCTTACAGCTGGTTCATTCTCCAAGTAGCCACACATAAATTCTAACCTGTGCTCTAATGACCAGTTGGGAGGAAATCAATGAGAGAATTGATGGAGTCACGCTTGTGGATGAATGTCGTTGGCAGAATTCTTAAACGTTTTGAATTTACGTGTAGTAATGAACAGCTTATAGTCAAAATCATCGTGTCGGCGAGTAGCATATCGGCCATTGTTACGTCGTGTCGGCGGTTCCATCTCAAAATTCGGTGTACCTTGTCAATTTCTTTCATAATTTCCGAAGTGCCCTGGGTTATTATTTTGTGGCTGTTCCGTATTTCTATGTCCCTCTTCCCGTACTGGAGCGCGAGTGGCCTCTGAAATACGTAATTCTTGTATTACCTGTGTCAGCTGATCTTGTACTTCCCGGATTTCTCTTTGGTGTTGCGTATTAATTTGATTCTGATTTTGTTTGAATCTCCTAATTTGTTCGCACTCTTCTGTGTCAGTGAAGGCTACGGATCTTGTGTCATTCAGATCATCATCTACCTTTGTAGATAAGTTAGTGACCTGATCCGAAAGTTCGGCTACTTTCTCCGATAGTGAACACATTTCCTCAGTGTGTTTTTCTGAACCAAGTTTCAGAGTGTCCATTTGTGTTGAAATCGAATCTACTGTGTCCTTTAAGTTTTCCTGAGTTTTTGCAAGTTGTGTAACCGAATCGGTAGATGCAACTGAGTCAATTTTAGCCCACAAGGTCTCATGATTTTCATGAACAATGGTTTGCAGTTCTTTTATGGCTGCTTCGTGATTCGGTAATGCATTTTCATGCCGCGAAAAAATAGGTTGAAAATGCTCACAAATTTGTGTTTTTACGTCATTACAGACTTTTTGACATTTCGATTCAATGTTATGTAACTCAGTATTTAAATCTTCACGTGTTTGTTCAAGCTTATGTTCGACTGAGTCTAACTTTTGAAGCTTTTGTTCCATTGTGTCTAACTTTTGAAAATTTTCCATTGTGTCTAACTGTTGCTGTGTTTGTCTCTGGTGTTGTTCCATTGTGTCTAACTTTTGAAGATTTTGTTCCATTGTGTCTAACTTTTGAAGCTTTTGCTGTGTTTGTCTCTGGTTTTGTTCCATTGTGTCTAACTTTTGAAGCTTTTGCTGTGTTTGTCTCTGATTTTCTTCCATTGTGTCTAACTTTTGAAGCTTTTGTCCCATTTGTTGCATTAATTGTAATAACAATGCACTGGTGTCTGAAACATGTTCCTCAGTGCTATTCGGAAATGCATTTGAACTGGCAATATTCGCAGTTTGAAAAGCAGCAAATGTGTCTTGACTTATTTGAGAAAAGGGTGAGGATGCAAAACCTGAATCTACAGTATTTGCAAGATTGTGTCCTGTCATTTCGGATTCCTGAGGCAAGCTGTTGCCGACCGATCGATCGATAATGCTTCCCTGTTCACTAATTGTTTCACTGTCTACACCATTGTTTGACGCCCGCTCCATTTCCCTATGCACAGTTACCAAATTACTACTTTGAATATTAGTTAATTCATTACATGGTGGCGTTAACACACTGCTTTCGTCTTCACTGTCATTTCTCAGTTTACTTTGGAGCCTAGTGTTACGTTTTTCACACGCCATTATTGTCACAATATTTCACACGACAGCACAGAAAAGCACAATTTGGAGAGCAAAAATAAGAGAACACATTAACATAGCACTGAAAATAATATCTAGTTAATTGCAGCTGCGAAATACTTGGTGCAAATCTACATGCATGCCACAACTGTTTTACTGTACAACAATGAAAGACTGTAACTACAAAGGAGATTCTCTCTACAATTACGCAATAGCAATAAACAAAATCTACACTAATTACACAAACTACAAGAAAAAATCAGAAGATTCCAGTGAGGTATCCTCGGCTAAGGGTCGACATATTTAACATCCCCTTTGAAAATTTTATACAAGACTGTGCTTAAACTGACACACAATATTTTTTAGCGCAACGCAATCTGACTTTCAGAAATCCCTACAAAGGAATGGCCCTGACTAACATTAACCTGTACCTTTCACAAATCACTTACCCCACCAAAAATCTTCGTTACTCGAACTACCGCAATACAGCGAGCGCCACTACTGCCAGCTAAATAAAAGATTCAAACTACTGAAGGGACTAACTACTGAAAGGCATAGTTAGCAAATGAAAGATTTTAATAGAGAACAAACAATGTATTTACCTTAATAGTCATAATATATATAGCAGTTCATGACATCCATTCTGTACTCGAAAATCCGCCATCTCATTTCCCACATCCACCACTGCTGGCGGCTCACCTCCAACTGCGCAACGCTACGCGCTGTTCACGTCCAGCTGCCGCTGCCCAACACTACAATGGCAGACAACAATGCAAACTAGCCACAGACTGCACACAGCACAGCCAGTGATTTTCACACAGAGCGCTACGTAACGTTGCCAATAAGAAAACATAAACAGCCTACTTAAAACATGTGGCTGAACAGTTCCTGTTTCCTTAAATAACGTAACTATCCAGCGTACGGTCCGGACACTTGGATGATGTCGTCCAGGATACCGAGCAGCATAGATAGCACACGCCCGTTGGGCATTTTGATCACAATAGCCATACATCAACACGATATCGAGCTTTTGCGCAATTAGTAAACGCTCCATTTTAACACGGGTAATGTATCACGAAGCAAATAACGTCCGCACTGGCGGAATGTTACGCGATACCACGTACTTATACGTTTGTGACTATTACAGCGCCATCTACCACAAAGCGAAAAAAGTGGTCGAACTAAAACATTCATATTTATTTACGTGCTACACGAATATGTAATAAAAATGGGGATTCCAATTTTAAAAAAAAACGCAGCTGATATCCGTTTGACTTATGGCAGCGCCATCTAGCAGGCCGACCATTGAGCCATCTGGTTTCCCCCTTCAAGCTAGACGAGTTTCGTTCTTTGTAGTTTTTTCGTTTGATGCTTATTTCGTGAGATATTTGGCCCGGTCACTATCAATGGACCACCCTGTATAGCCGTTCATAATTGTGAAAGTGTTGCCAGTGCAGGATTTTGTTCACGAACTGATCCCTCGATTAGGTCCCATAAATGGCGATGGGATCCAGGTCGAATGATCTGGGTGGCCAAATCATTCGCTCGAACAATGTTCTTCAAAAGAATCCTGAACAGATGTGACCCGGTGACAACGCGCATTGTCACCCATAAAAATTCCATCGTTAGGTAGGAACATGAAGTCCACTTTTGGACATAATGACGTCGGAAAGCTTTCCACGCGAATCACGTGAGTACAAACGATAGCTTTGTCAATGCACTGCCCTTCCATACCTTGAGTAAGCGATACCACCGCCATCGGTACAAGTGCATATTGCTGTCTCATGAGTTTTGTCACCTTAATGTAATAAATGCCATTAGAGAAAAGCAACAGAAGAAATGTTAATGATTTTTTGAACGAATTATTAAGTGGTTCTCTGAATAGGGACGCTCCCTTAATTTAGGTAACGCACTATATTCAGTTCTGTACAACAAATAAACTCATACCAACAGTTGATAAATCGCGTAATCAGGAGTCACTAAGCAGGGTAGAGTGTTCCAGATTTTTGGCTGCACATTTGGAAACATGAGCTGGAAGAAGCGTTTCTCGGAGCACCTCAAACAATTAAGTTTACAAAATTAACAGCAATAGCAGGCCTCGGTCGCAAAAAAGGTAGTCGCTTTTTGCGACCGAGGGCTGCTATTGCTGTTAATTTTACTTTGTAAACGGTCGCTGACCACGCAGCCATATTCAAAACTTTATGTTTAGCTACTTTTCTTCTTCATATAAATGCTAGTCTTGAAAACAAGCCAGTCAACCCCCTGTCGTATTTTTCATATTTCTAAACAATAACGACTTTTCGAATAATTTTCTTCGTCAAATGAAACTATACGGTTCTAGATTTATTTTCAAGCCTCAAATATCTATGATGTACACTGAAAAGCCAGAACATTATGACCACCCATCTAATAGCCGGATAACAGTGGCGGCGCGTTCTGACATGGAAGCAGTGAGGCCTTGGTAAGTCGCTAGGAGGAGTTGGCACCACATCTGCACACCCAAGTCGCCTTCAAATAGAATTCCGGGAGAGGGGCGATGAGCTCTGAGACCACGTTCAATAACATCCCAGATGTATGGGGGGGGGGGGGGGGGAGGGCAGCACATCGACTGGAACCCGCCACTGTGTTCCTCGGACCACTCCATCACACTCCTGGCCTGGTGACTTGGCAACAAAGGTCTTTGATTACTGGCCCAATAAGATAAGTTGTCTGACAGGTGGAAAAGCAATTTTTAAATCTAACCTTCAAATCATTTCTTCTGGGTACGTCCTATTCCTTGCGCAAATTTTTATTTAAAACCTGATAGCCTAAAAAATCCTAGTTCTTAAGTGTATTTGCAAGAGTACTAATTTGTTCATTAATATTAATACTAACAATGTATACTTTTGCTGTAAAGTGACTTATTCAACATCATTTCGACAGAAGAATCCTTCAAATGATCTGTGGAAAATGTAACTAATTACTTATTTCTTCTACTTCTTCCTTCAATTTCAGCTATGTAGCTTCCTCATGATTCTTTCTTCTTTCCTTATTTTTGGTCTTTCAAGTATTTCTTTATTCTTTCGTTGTGTTCTACTCTCTTTTCAATTGGCCATACCCCTGAAATCCCTGACCTTATCTGAAAACGTTGGCCTGCCAAGAATTTCTGCTTTCGTAACGTTAAATATGCAAACTCCTTTTTGACTTCGTTGAACCAACCGATTTGATTTCTGGATGTTTTGTTGTAAAGATTGAATATTTTTATTCAGTCTTTCCAGGTTCAGTCTGCTGTACACTACTTCGTACACAATCGTAAGGAGAGGTTGGCTACAGAGTGGTGCAGCAGCCGTTTATTGTTACTGGACAGGAGCAGAAATAACTAACGGAGACGTAAATATACTAAACAGGAGTTTTGCTTAACTTATAGCTTTCTCCAAACCTTGTGAAGAAGCTTTACAGAAAAAAACAAATGGCGATAAAGTCCAGCTATTACAAACAGCGTCGTGTAGTGTGCGGCTCCCACTACTAATGCACGAGCGAACTGTCGTAGAGTGACCAAGGCTGAAGGCTGACGAAGACTGCGACTCCAGACAGTGTAGCCGCCGTCGGCAGAGGGCATTTGTAGCCGGAGACGCTGAAGACGTGGCTCAGTAGGCACGCATCATTGAGTCCGCCACGTCCACATGCGACCACTGTTGGTACCTGTCCGTTCCCAACTGTGAGACGCCAGTGAAGGTGGTATCGAGCTACGATACCATACATTCGAACCATTTGGCCAAAAACGAAATTCTCCTTTTCCGAAGAAAGCTTTTGGGTTCTCATCCACATACTCCCAAATTTTCTTGGATCGAGTATTATCCTTAGTACTTTCCTTTCCTTTTTCTCCAACTCTTCAGCTCCTCCCTTTTTGTTTAGAACTGAACGTTCCGCTGCATAAAGGCACCGTTTTTATACAGCAGTGTAGTATTGGATTTATGGTTTTACTGAAGGTTATTTTTTGACGGTAAATGTCATTCGTTAATTGATAAGCTATTTCCATTTTCTGGACGCTAATTTTGTTTGGTTCTTGACCTAGACCGTTTGATTGTATTATTTCCCCTAAGTTCTTGAATTTACTCTCTCAGTTGCTTCTACTGTATCTTGGCAACTCTGAACAATTTTTAATCCAAAACGCGATCTAAGTGCCATTGTGAGAGGCCATCGCCT
The DNA here is from genome assembly GCF_023864275.1 of Schistocerca cancellata. Lineage (NCBI taxonomy): Eukaryota > Metazoa > Arthropoda > Insecta > Orthoptera > Acrididae > Schistocerca > Schistocerca cancellata. Next base: position 385,297,962 of record NC_064626.1, on the reverse strand, counting down.
TGCCTTACGCCAGTTTTCATTTCAAATCGTTTCGAAATATGTCCACAAAATTTTGTTTTGGACTCTACTCCTATCTGTTTCTTTAATTAATGCCAAAGTTTATTTGTCTATACCAAATTCTTGTGATGTACTGAAGAGCGTTTCCCTGTCTTTTCCAATACAAGGTTTTCTTCACTGTTTTAGAAACAAATATGTTTTTTTTCCACATCGGTTGCTACAGTCACAAATTGATTAAAAGCCAATTGCACGTCCCACCTTGGCTACGTTACGGTCATGGTCAGTTACTTCATACGAACAGCTGATTCCGCCAGTGAACCAATTTCAAGAGTTTATGCGTAACATATATATCTTCAGGCGTTGACGAGTATGGAACATTGTACTAGTTCTAGTCTACTACGACTGCAGTTATATATTTAAATAACAACCAAGGCGTAAAATGGAACTGTCTTTTAGAAGGAAAATCTCCTTTATGGATCCGTAGACAGTGACGACGCCAGGTTCAAGTTTCACAACATGGCTGAGCACGTTATCTGATAAAAACTATCCTGACACCTATTAGTGGTCGTCAATATGGGGTAAGTTCACCCTCCAAGTCACGAGTAAAATATTACTTTACACAAGTCAAAGTCACTTAGTTTCTCCTACTCAATGCCATGAACAGCCTTGTGGAAGACTGGGTATCCAACCCCAGTAAGATAACCGAAAGCATTGCTAACGCACTGGCTCGCATTCCGGAGAAGTACGATTCAAATCCGCGTCCAGCCATCCAGATTTGGGTCTTCCGTGATTTTCCTAAGTCACTCCAGTCAAATGTCGGGATAGTTCCCACACTGGAAACATTCCGAGTTTGTGCCCCGGTTCCAATGACCTAGATGTCGAAGGGACCTTAAATAGTAATCTTCCTTTCCTCCAATGAGAAATAGAGCCAGGGAACATGGAGGGTTAGGCTGTGGGCTAATAACCTATATCGGAAAAACGTCTTATTACGAAAGCTCAGAGAAATATAGGCGGATGGACCTTAAAGCGAAGACTTTGCAAACTAACTAGGAATACGAGAGTTCGATTGTAGAAGTACAGACCTTATATACTCGTAGAATTGGAGCTTTTAGAAGGATGATTCGAATAGTGAAAATCTACGAGGTAGATTTCATGGTCTGATTGCCGTGGACAGTGTACCTTCCTGAAACAACAATGGAACGTGTACTACTGTTTTCGCAATAGTGAACACATGCAGGGATTGAACAAAAATTTGTAACCCCCGTGAGAAATGCGTCGCCGAATATAAACGCAGGTGCTAGCCAAGCCTATAACTTGTTGTATTTGAGCAGAAATAGTATTTGTGCAATGTTCTCAATATGTTGCAAGGAACAGTCGTGTCAGAACAGTAGTGTGTGTAATTGTGAATATTATGTCTGAGCAAAGTGAATTATTAGAGCTCGTACGGTGGGTGTTTCCGTAACCAGGGAAGCCGAAGTATTTGGTGTTTCAAGAGGCACAGTATCGAAGATTTGTACCCCATGCGGGGAAAGCGGAAAAACAGTATCTGCTAAGTCACAATGGGGAAGAAAGTGTGTTTTGAGTGATGCTGACAAAAGGCCATTGAAGATGACTGTGACGAAACATAAGATTTCGGCAGCTGCAAAAGTTACTGCAGGACAGAATGTCGCGCTCGCGATCATTGTCAGCACAGAAACAACACGGATGGAGATCCATAAGCTGGGAACTGCGAGGCAGGCAGGAATTCCAAGACTAATCATCAGTGTTTCAGACGCTTCTAATAGGAAAACGTAGTGCTAAAGCCCTAAAACCTGGACTATGGAGCAACGGAAAAAAGTTTTTTGGAAAGATGAGTTTTGTTTCCCATTGTTTCTAATTCTGGCCGAGGCTACGTCCCCAAGAGTGGCGTGGCGTGTATTCGGTGATGATTTAGGCAAGCCATATCATAGTATTTCACGGGCCACATGGTTATACTGCGACATCGCATTAGTCCAAGGATTATGTGACCGTTCTGGCTGATCAGGTCCATCCCATGGTACAAACGCACATGCCCCTACTGAGGAGAAGACAGTAGAAAAGAAGAGTACTTTCTACAAGAAGGTGGAGCAAGCTTATCGAGCGTGTAAAAAACCGACATAAAGACGGCGATAAGAGATATGAATGCCAAGGTTAAAAGGAACGGCTCTTCTCCCATACCACTAGTAAACAAAGACTTGAGAATAAGAATAAAAACAATGGACTCCACCACATAAGGTTTACTGCATCAGTTAGCATGACAGTTTTTAGCACATGGTTCCGGCGCAAAAATATACATAAAATGACCTGAGTGTCTTCAGACAGCAGTACCAAGAACCAAACTGATAAACAGAAACAAGGCATGGCTCGGATCTACCAGACTGCCGTAGTTTCAGAGGTGTTAATACGTACTCCTATTATTACCTCCTCATAGCAAACTAAGAGTGAGACTTGCGAATGTACGTAAAGTTAAAGGAGAAAGGTAAAATAAGTATAATACCTCAGAACTTAAGGACTCAAGGCAAGCCGAACATTACTAATTTAGAAAATAGATGAATGGGAATCCTCAAGAACTATACTCGTAACATAAATGAGTAATGCAATAAAATCAGGAACGAAATACCGACTGCTGCAAAGGAAGTGACTATTGTGGAAGAACAGACCAGAAGAAGTAAATGGTATGATGGAGAGTTGAGGAGGCAACAAAAATAAAAACCAATCATACGAAAAGATGCAGGCTACAATAAGAAGAATGGTAGTAGATGCCTACAGAGGCAGAAAAGTGAATGCTGAAAGCAAAGAAAAAATTTTTTTTCGAGAGGCAGTTGCAGGATACTAAATTACTGAATAACGAAAATGAAAGTAGGAAATTCGACAGGAAGGGCTATAACCCTACAAGGAGATTTCAAAAAAATAGTAAAAGGAAAATGGTGAACTAATAGCATCACAGAAGAGAATGTTACATCGTCGGGCAGAGTACTTTAAGCACTTCCTAAACTCAGAGAACGCTGAAGAATGGGAACTAAACGAAAACTGAGCTTATTAAGTGAGACAGAGGTCATCTAGTTAGATGCCTGCATAACCTGATCTCAAATACCGAGTGGTTATAATCAAACTGACTTTGTTCCGAGTGATACAATGCGTGCTGTATACATCGTCGGACTTTGAAACATCATGGATGTGTTCGTTAATTGGTGAGCTCGTGGGATATGCTGAAAATAAATAATAGTTCCACTCTCTGCCACCTGGTGAAAAAGTGACGCTGTAAGCAGTCAGAATGTGGCGTGGGCGCAGGAAAAGTGGAGGAACGATCAAACACACGATAACTATGGTTCTGCACGTTTATAGGATATGGTTACAAGTTACGGCACGTGTTCGATATGGCCTCCAGACACAGCAACATGCTGCAACCATAACGCGGCATGGTGGACAGTAGCTCGCAGCGTATCCTGTGTAATCAGTCGTCATTGTATTTTATCATTTAGATTGATAGACAAATATTTCAGATATCCCCTCAGCCAGAACTCACGCGCATTTTGGTGGGAGATCTGGAAGACCACTCGTCTTGAAATCGCCTAGAAATGATGCGGTCGTTACCGGATGCGACCAACATGATGCTGTAAACAGAACCTGGATTAATCCGAAAAAATGTCGTTTTGCCATTCGTGCACCCAGGTTCGTCGTTGAGTACACCATCACAGGCGCTCCTGTCTGTGATGCAGCGTCAAGGGTAACCACAGCCATGGTCTCCGAGCTGATAGTCCATGCAGACGTCGTCGAACTGTTGGTGCAGATGGTTGTTGTCTTGCAAACGTCCCCATCTGTTGACTCAGGGATCGAGGGGTGGCTGCACGATCCGTTAAAGCCATGCAGATAAGATGAATGTCATCGCGACTGCTAATGATACGAGGCCGTTGGGATCCAGCACGGCGTTCCGTATTACCCTCCTGAACCCACCGATTCCATATTCTGCTAACAGTCATTGGATCTCGATCAACGCGAGCAGCAATGTCGCGATACGAATAACCTCCTTGCACGAGGCATCACAACAACGTCTCACCAGGCAACGCCGGTCAACTGCTGTTTGTGTATGAGAAATCGGTTGAAAACTTTCCTCATGTCAGCATGTTGTAGTTGTTGCCACGGGTGCTAACCTTGTGTGAATGCTGTAAAAAGCGAATCATTTGCATATCACAGCATCTTCTTCCTGTCGGCTAAATTTCGCGTCTGTAGCATGTCATCTTCGTGGTGCAGCAATTTTAATGGCCAGTAGTGTAAAACGGATCAAAGACACATGAAAAGGAAGTGAAAGCGAGTACATTTAGTGTCTAAGACTGTGTAAATACACAGATATAAAAATATTTCAACTCCAAGAAGGAGGTGTGCGGTTTAAGCAGAAGTTTTTAGGACCATTTTACATCAGAAAGATGATGTCTATTCAAATCGCCCCTGTCGCATACGAGTGGAGCTAGTTGTTGTAATGTGAGGACGCAAGTCAGGTTAACTTTAAATACTCGCTGTAACAGCCGTCACCATTACCTTTGAGACTGGTGAGTTGATGTTAGTCAAGAATGCCTTCAAGGCGACATAGACGCAATTAGCGACGCCTCGTTGAGTTTGAATGAGGTTGTGTAATAGGGGTACGAGAAGCTGGAGATGCCTTCCGCGATATTGCAGAAACACTTGGCAGAAATGTAGATGCTGTACATGATTGTTGTCAGCAGTGGTTACAAGAATGAACGGTCACAAGAAGACGGCCGGACGGCCACGTGCCGCTACCGAAAGGGAAGACCGTCGCTTTCGGCGTGTGGCTCTGGTACATCGTACTGCATCTGCAGCAGCAATTTGAGCAGCAATTGGCACCACTGTGACACGACGAACTGTTACAAACCGATCCGAGCCAGGCGCCCTGTGACGTACAGTCCATTGAACCCAAAACACCGTCATTTACGACTTCAGTGGTGTCAAGCGAGAGCTCATTGGAGGGCTGAGTGGAGGTCTGTTACGCTTCCTGATGAAAGCTGGTTCTGTGTCGGTGCCAATGATGGCTGTGTGTTGGTTAGAGGGAGGCCAATTGAGGGTCTGCAACCAACCTGTCTGCTTACTAGAATCATTGGACCTACACCTGAAGTTACTGTCTGGGATGCGATTTCGTATGATAGCAGGAGCACTCTCGTACTTACCCCCGTATCCCGACTGCAAATTTATACGTCAACCTGCTGATTCGACCTGCTGTGTTGCCTTTTATGAACGACATCCAGGGGGTGTTTTCCAAAACGATACCACTCGCCCACAGACCGCTCTTGAGACCAACATGCTCTACAGAGTGTCTGCATGGCCCTCGGCCTACTCGATCACCAGATCTGTCTCCAACCGAGTACATATGGGACATCATCGGATGACAACTCCGTCCCTGTATTGACCGACCAAATGCAACAGGCCTGGAACTCCATTCCATAGACTCACATCCGACACCTGTACAACACACTGCATTCAACATTGTAGCGGTTGCACCGGTTATTAATGTACCAGAATTTCACATTTGCAATAGCTTACCTCGCGCTTATATTAAGGGGACCACACCCTGCCTATGTAACCCATGTTAATTTAGGCAAGTACTTGACCCTTTTCTGAAAAAAACTATTTGATGCAAGACCTTAATATTTTTACTGTATGCTATATGATGCTAATAGAGTCAACTGTACTAAAATCTACTTGGTCCATTTTATAGTTTTTAAGAAATACTTTTTAATTTATTAACAAAAAATATTAACTTTTTTCTGCAGAAAATATTTTTTTGTGAACTTCCTAATGGAGAAATATTAATGAATGTAATACTAGAGGTGGCTTTTTATGTTATGCAGGGTCTCTGAAAATTTCATTCATTTATCTATGATAGTTTCTGATATAATGGGGCATATGTACTGAAAATTGTACTTTGTAGGAAATTGACTTTAAAGAAACAACTTTTGAAATATGATGGCCATTCTTTGGCGTCTAGCAAGTCTTCCAGCTTCTTTTGCACCTTCCTGGATGTTTGTCTTGCTTTCTTGGTCATATCAGATGCAGATCTGTCTGCATCGACTACCCTCATTTTACCGCAGTGTTGCAGCCCAGTGATTAAATTTTCACCAGGATTAATTCCCAGCTTTTTCAGTACCCAACACTTTCCATTATTACCACAACTGAATGCAATAACAGCATCATGAACTCCTAGTTTCAATGTATGCATGCCTACAAATACAGTTTTAGGAAGGCGGTTCCAAATTATGCTGTTGAAACATTCATTTGGGTTCTGTGTCTGCCCATGCAGACATTTCCTTAGAAGATCAGGATGAGCCAAGTCTCTAAAAATAGGTTTAATTGCTATAATAACAGCAGCAGGAAGAGAATGCTGGTGAGAATAAGATTCTCCAGTTGCCTCAGCCCTATTGTATTTGCATCACGAATTTTCTCCTGATGGACACAATCCATGACATGGCTTATCATCAGTAGAGGACTTATGGAAGAATATGGCCCAAACATCTCTCTTCATTGCCTCCAGATTTTCTTTATTTCTCCTAATTGCCTGCCCATAGTATACCTGCAAGTTTTCTACAATAACTACTCGCAATCACACTTGAACAAAACTAAACGCGTGTTTGAAAGAGTGTTGTTTACAATCAGCAGAAACAAAAGCACACCGACCGTTGCATTCCAAGGATAGCCAACACACTCGGGAGTAAAAAAATCCCTAACGTGCAATTTAGGAGATATAAAGATCGAAAATATAAGCAGAAAAGCGGGTGACAAAAAAGTGGGCTTGGCACATAAAAACACTTGATAGGAAAATGCTCTTTAAATGCAAGAAAAATTTTTTTTCAGCAAAATCCTTTTCAGAGTACTTAAATAAAACATTAATCTATCGAAATATGATGAAAACCGAAAATTGATTTTTTTCGTCCTGAACCACGATGTGGTCTCCTTAACCTGTGATCTTACAATGATACTTAGATATGTTACCTACACATAGTATTCCAGAAATTTCATTACTCTACATTAATTAATTTTTGATGTTGCGACTTTTTTCTGTCAGTGTACTTTCAACGATGACCATTACTGTATGTAGTAAACATTCTATTTTAAATCTGACGCTTACACATATATGTGCTCGCTTTCGGAAGTGCCTTGTCCGCTGCTAAATAGTCGCGTATATTGGATGTTGAGCACTTGAGTATGGCCTGTAAGGTCAGTATTGGCCAATTGCGAAACTAAATAAATACTTGTAACCATCAGCCTAGGTAGAACCATGACAGTATGTTTCAATAAGTATACATACGGCTGTGGTATCCCACATGAAGAAAAGTATCTACATGAAAATAGTCTGCTAAGAATAATTATTTTTATTTCGAGCTTGATGAAATATTGATAATTTTGTGCTGTGGTCTCCTGGGAAAATTCTAAATAAGTAATTTGAACGCAGATAGGAATAGATAGGAAGTGACATGAACAGGAATCAACAGACGGTTATAATTGATAGGATGGGTAGGATTTATGGAATGATTTCAGGGTACTGCAGAGGCAGGCAATTGAAATCACCGTGGGAAATGACATGGAGTATCTGAAGATGTAAGAAAGTTGAGGCCTGGTGCTACAGCCACGGTAGCAGACGATGTTCGCAGGAATTGTAGTAGAATAGGATGTTGGAACGAGATTTCGTGGAAGAGGTAAGACTGGCGAAGGTATCCCGAGTGTTGGGGAGAAATTTATCGGCTGGTACATCAGACGGAATGTGATATGGATCGTAGGGTGTTGGGAATGATACAACTTGTGATCCATGTGAACCCAGTGAAGGTGAGAACTGGATGTATTAGGGTCTTGTGTATGGTAGTCGAAGGATTTAGGTCACTTTTTAGTGGATTTGGTCTATTGAAAACTTTCTCTCAGTTGCTTAATAATATACTCTAAGACAAGAAAAAAAAAGACGCAGCATGAAGGAGATATGCAAATTGGTCACAAATCAATATTGATACGGGTATCGACGGAAAATGCGAAATTGCAAACTTTGGCGGCCGATAGATGGAAATGTGACGCTGCAGCGCAATTCTACTCGCAGCTGGCAAGAATATTAAACATGGGACATGTCGATACCAGGGCATAAAGTCTTTGCAAATTTCATTCCGCGTACTCAGTTGGACAGTAATTATGCCTCACAGACAGGCGCATGAACAACATACGCAGATGTCAGCATAAATTAATTTTCACAGAAAACTTAGTCCTAGAGTGTTTACACATATACTAGTATCACTCACTATGAAAGTCCGCAGCTCGTGGTCTTGCGGTAGCGTTCTCGCTTCCCGCGCGCGGGGTCACGGCTTCGATTCCCGGCGGGGCAGGGATTTTCTCTGCCTCGTGAAGACTGGGTGTTGTGTGTTCTTCATCATCATTTACGCACGCAAGACGCCGAAGTGGCGTCAACTAAAAAGAGCTTGTAATACGGAGGCCGAACTTCCCTGCATGGGGCCTCCCGGCCAACAAGGCCATACGATCATCATCATTCAGTACGAAACATGTCCCAGACTTTTAGTTGTCAAAGTCATGAAGCGCGACGGCAGTGTTCTTTATCACACAACAGCCTTGCAAACATTAGATTGGTACTGCACGTTGCTGACTGTCGCATAATGTACTTCAGGAAGACGTCTGAAGCTTCAGCATCAGCATTGTGTGAATCTGCATGTTCTCTCCTCTTATGTTCTCTTCTACATCACTTACATCAAAACTTTTCTGTATGTTTTTGGTTATCTCTTCGCCCGTTAAAATCAGGTCGTAAATACGTAGTCGCCTGCCCAGCACTGCACTCAGCAGCAATGGATTTCTGCGAAGAAACTCAGTTCAACTTTTCTCTAATTTCGAGTTTTCGCTTGAGATCTAGCATGACGTATTTTCATTTAGAAGCAAAGATTCTGAAAACGTAAAGAAAGGCATAATTTCAGACGTGTATAGCGCTGTTCAACATTCTAATTAACTAACAACGTTGTTGCATACGAGAATTCGTTATTGTGTGCGTCATTTCGGCTTGAGCGACCAGCGGTTGGATGTGGGCCAGTCTAGTGAGAGGCCGGACTACTGAGTGCCGGATTAGCGAGTGTTTAGTGCATTGGTAACAGAGTGTTTTAATGAAAGTAACAGCAGTTCGCGAAGTTCCGATGTTGTTTTTCCTGATATTTTAAATGAGTCCAGGTTTCCTTAAGTGCAAATGATGTGTAACACAGAAGAGCACATATGGAAAATCTGTAACGTACTCTCTAAACATTATATTTTTATCTCTAAATAGTAATAATAATTACACGTCTCTTACGTCATTTTACTTACAAATGTACGTAGATTTCATAGACATTAGTGACCCTACTTGAGATTAAGAATATTGTTAGGCATAGAGGAAAAAAATTAAATTCTTTAAGAGAAATTTTTAACTGGCGTGTCATAAACAGTTTAAAGTGAAGAAGTGTAAAGAGCTGTGTATGCCATGATAAAGTACATACTTTTGTTGTAACATGTACTTTTTCATATATTTAAACTGAAAATAGCGTGATATATGGCAATTTAAAGAGATTGCTGCTCTGCAGTATAAAATGTATGACTTTTTAGCACTCTCCACAATAAAACGACAAACAGCAAAAGGATTAAGAAAAATAGCTCTGAGCACTATGGGACTTAACATCTGACGTCATCAGTCCCCTAGAACTTAGAACTACTTAAGGGGAGCCGGAACAATGTAAATGACATAATTAACGTTTTTTTGTGTTTTTCTCATTATAAAATTATTTGGAGTTTTTTTGAATAAAACAAATCAAGTTTCACCCTTCTATTGAATTCTAAGTGTGTTTTTTATCGCTGCAAAGTTGACGCGCCACGTAAACTGTTGTAGCGAGTTGGTGCGTCACCTCTGACGGCGCCGCTCGCTGGCTGCAAGCAGGGTATCTTTGCGGAATTAGACAGTGTTTTGTTTTCCAACGTTGTATGGCTTTATCTCCGTGACAAGCGACTGTTCATATCGTTAAACATAAACGCTGTACCGTGTATGTTGACTTGTGGAGTATGCTTTCTGTTGTTTAGCTGTTCAATTTTGCGTATTTGACGAATTTTGCTCGTACCTGTTTTGCGTATTTGGTTTGTGGATATCAATATCCCCGTTTCAGCAATCGAGTGTTTAAGAAAAGGCACAATGAGTGGAATAAGAAATCTTTTGTTGTTTCGAACGGAGATGCTGCTCAGACTGCTTCACCAACTATTCCAAATGAATGTGATAGAACTTCTTCCAGCAAGAAACATTGTGACAGCAAAGAAAAATTTGAAAACTATGAAAGTGACAGCAGTAAATGAAATAATTAATATTTCCTTGCTCTCTAATATTTTGAAACATAACGTATTATGCCAAGTTTGCAAAGAAAGAGGACTGGAATTGAAAATGACTTCACACATTGGTTTGGCACGTAAAATGTTATTGTTGTGTAACAAATGTGCTGCAGAAGTTTCGTTTTCTAATTCTAATAGTATTTCTCGTGGTGGTAATAGTGGAAAGAAGGTGTATGATATAAATGTTAGGCTAGTGTATGGCTTGCATTGCATTGGCAAGGGCAGTGCTGCAGGGACAATGTTATGTGGAATTACGAACTTGCCAAAACCACCAACCAAGTTTGGATTTTATAATGAATTGGTGGGATCTTCTGCTGAAGATATTGCTCAAGCAGCAATGAAGAAAGCAGTTGAAGAAGCTGTGACAGATAATGGGAATTGTAGAGATTTAACTGTTGCTTTATATGGATCAGGGCAATGTACAGGTCATAAATCTCTAAATGAAGTTGTGACAGCTACCAGTGGAGACAGTTGCAAAGTAATTGATGTTGCTGTTCTCTCAAAACATTGTAGATGTAAGGGCAATACCAAGGACGAACATAGTGAAAGTTGTGAAGCAAATTTTCACGGCACTAGTGGAGCGATGGAAGTAGAGGGAGTGAAAGCAATTTTTTCCAGATCACAGGAGTAGTATAATGTACGATACACTAACTATCTAGGAGATGGTGATTCTAAGGGATATAAAGCTGTAGAGGAACTCAAACCTTAAGGCAATTAAAAAACAGGAGTGCATTGGACATGTGCAGAAGCGCATGGAGGCTCGCTTGCACCAAGTAAAGCAGACATTAGGATCCCAGAAGCTTAGTGATGGTAAGACCCTTGGAGGAAGAGGAAGATAGACAGATGAAGCAATTGATAGGTTGCAGAGGTATTACGGGTGTGCAGTTAGGCAAAATACAGGAAGCATTGAACATATGAGGAGAGCAGTAAGGGCATTATTTTTTTTTCATACTGCATCAAAAAAAGAGCACCCACAACATGCACTGTGGCCCACAGGTGATGACTCATGGTGTAAGTAACAATCAGGAAAGGAATATGCCCATAAAAACAGTTTGCCAATTGCTGTAATAGATGTAATTAAGCCCATATCACAGATTTATCACAGGCAAGTTTATTGGAAAAGTGTTTACATGAGAAAACACAAAATCCAAATGAAAGTGTAAATAATTTAATGTTGATCAGGATTCCGAAAAGAGTGTTTGTACAGATAAAAACATTGCGTTTTGGAGTGTATGATACAGTGCCAACATACAATTAAGGAAACATTATCAAATGTGATGTGCTGAAATGTTTAGGTTTCCAATCAGGACACAACACCAATGCCACAATGCACCTAATTGATGAAGAAAGACTAAGAGGTGCAGGAAGAAGAGACAAAAGCCTACAACATGCAGCAAAAGGGAAGAAAAGACCAGTGAAAAGGAAACTAACAATGGAAAAAGAAGAGGATGCTGATAATCCATGATATGGGGAAGGAATGTATTAAAAAACTTTGGAAGCCATTTCCCATAACTTTAAAATTTTCGCCTTTGAGGAACATTTTCTCAAAAACTGCTAACGGTATATCAATGAAATTTATACACAATATTGTTTACTTCTTTTCCTTAATTTTTATAACAAATTGTAAAAAAATATTGTATAATTCAAGAGTTATAGAAGAAAAAGTGCAAAACTTTAGAAGAAAAATGAACATCTGTTTAAAAAAAATTGTAAAACAAAAGCCAGTAATTATTTCTTAACATGGCATTATAACTTTGTAGAGAAATATTCACTGAACATGTAGTCCAAATTTCACAGCAATATGTTTAACGGTTTTAGAAAAAAATGTTCCTTCTATTTGCTAATATTAACATGGAGGAGATGGATCGTTTCGGCTTCCCTTAAATCTAACTAACCTAAGGACATCACACACATCCATGCCCGAGGCAGGATTCGAGCCTGCGACCGTAGCGGTCGCGCGGTTCCAGACTGAAGTGCCTAGAACCGCTCGGCCACACAGGCCGGCAAAGTTTTAAGAAAATACCATTGTTCATTCAAGAAAATTTTCATGCGTCTCTGCGACACAATATTTTTATGACTTCTGCCCCCTCGCCCCCCCCCTCACACACACATTAAAAAGCTCGATTCCCCCTGGAAGTGTCTGTCTGTGCTAATAATACTTGTGAATTATTCAAAAGAATAAGGAGACTTTGGGTCAAGCTGCTGGAAAACCATTCTGGAGTGTAATTAGCAGTCTTCGAAAGGGAGGTAAGAAGGAAATGACAAGTATTTTGGACAGGTCAGGAAAACTGCTGATGAATCCTGTGGATTCCTTGGGCAGATGGAGGGAATATTTTGAAGAGTTGCTCAATGTAGGTGAAAATACGATCAGTAATGTTTCAGATTTCGAGGTAGAATGGGATAGGAATGATGATGGAAATAGGATCACATTTGAGGAAGTGGAGAAAATGGTCAATAGATTGCAGTGCAATAAAGCAGCTGGGGTGGATGAAATTAAGTCGGAACTCATCAAATACAGTAGAATGTCAGGTCTTAAATGGCTACACAGGATAATTGAAATGGCCTGGGAGTCGTGACAGGTTCCATCAGACTGGACAAAAGCAGTAATCGCACCAATCTTTAAACATGGAAACAGAAAAGATTGTAACAACTACAGAGGTATCTCTTTAATCAGCGTTGTGGGTAAAATCTTCTCAGGTATTGTTGAAAGGAAAGTGCGAGTATTAGTTGAGGACCAATTGGATGAAAATCAGTGTGGGTTTAGGCCTCTTGGAGGTTGTCAGGACCAGATCTTTAGCTTACGGCAAATAATGGAGAAGTGTTATGAGTGGAACAGGGAATTGTATCTATGCTTTATAGATTTAGAAAAGGCATATGACTGGGTTCCTAGGAGGAAGTTATTGTCTGTTCTACGAGATTATGGAATAGGAGGCAAACTTTTGCAAGCAATTAAAGTTCTTTGCATGGATAGTCAGGCAGCAGTTAGAGTTGATGGTAAATTGAGTTCATGGTTCAGAGTAGTTTCAGGGGTAAGACAAGGCTGCAACCTGTCTCCACTGTTGTTCGTATTATTTATGGATCATATGTTGGAAACAGTAGACTGTCTGGGTGATATTAAGATATGTGAACACAAAATAAGCAGTCTTGCATATGCCGATGACTTAGTTGTGATGGCAGATTCGATTGAAAGTTTGCAAAGTAATATTTCAGAGCTAGATCAGAAATATAAGGACTATGGTATGAAGATTAGCATCTCCAAAACGAAAGTAATGTCAGTGGGAAAAAGATATAAACGGATTGAGTGCCAAATAGGAGGAACAAAGTTAGAACAGGTGGACGGTTTCAAGTACTTAGGACGCATATTCTCACAGGATGGAAACATAGTGAAAGAACTGGAAGCGAGGTGTAGCGAAGCTAATGCAGTGAGCGCTCAGCTACGATCTACTCTCTTCTGCAAGAAGGAAATCAATACCAAGACTAAGTTATCTGTGCACCGTTCAATCTTTCGACCAACTTTGTTGTATGGGAGCGAAAGCTGGGTGGATTCAGGTTACCTTATCAACAAGGTTGAGGTTACGGATATGAAAGTAGCTAGGATGATTGCAGGTACTAGTAGATGGGAACAATGGCAGGAGGGTGTCCACAATGAGGAAATCAAAGAAAAACTGGGAATGAACTCTATAGATGTAGCAGTCAGGGTGAACAGGCTTAGATGGTGGGGTCATGTTACACGCATGGGAGAAGCAAGGTTACCCAAGAGACTCATGGGTTCAGCAGTAGAGGGTAGGAGGAGTCGGGGCAGACCAAGGAGAAGGTACCTGGATTCAGTTAAGAATGATTTTGAAGTAATAGGTTTAACATCAGAAGAGGCACCAATGTTAGCACTGAATAGGAGATCATGGAGGAATTTTATAAGGGGGACTATGCTCCAGACTGAACGCTGAAAGGAATAATCAGTCTTAAATGATGATGATGATGAATAATTAGTATTAAGAGAATGGGCCCGGCGGAGGTTCGAGTTTTCCCTCTGTAACCTCCCCCTCACTTATCGACCTTAATGACAGTGAAAAATTAAACCGCGTGTACCTAATGGAAATTTGGGAAAAGCAATCGTCACCGAAGTTAATTTGTCGGTAAAGAGGGAGGATAGGGTTACATCAAAATGAAAGGAAAAATGCAAATGAAACTGGTGGAAATTAATTTTGAAAAGGGGTAAAGTTAATAAAGAAAGTAAATGTGTGGCCGTTACGTTAACAATTACCTAGCGGTAATTAGATATTTGAGATTTGGGGGAAACTACGGTCGCCAGTCCTAAGGACAATTACTATAGTAACTGAAAAAGGAAGGTTATTACACATATAATTAGCACTAGAAGCGTGGCAACTGAAGGTTGACACGTGTAGTGTGAAAACTGAAAGTTTGTCAGAAGTAATAATTTTCGCTACACTCTGACTTAATTTAGCAAAAGAATTAATAAAACCGGAAAATCGAAAGTTAATTTAGAGACTGAAGTTAATAGTGAGCTTTCTTTCTGAAGCACATCGAAATTCAGTAAAATACGGTTAGTCTTGGACTACCTCAACAATCATTTCAAAAGCTACTTGAATCTACACAATTTAGAAATAAGAGATTTAACTTTGAACTTGAACTAAATGATTCTGAACAATTAACAATAGTAAAATTTAGTACGTACCAAGCTGGGCTGCAGTCACAGGTAAGCTAAAATACGGTAACAAAACTCGCACTCTTAATTTGTGCTTGTGTAATCTAAATATTGGAGCCAGCTATGAATACCTTAACTGAACTTTGAAATTAAAGCAGGGAAATCGAATTATATTGCTTTAATGCTGGCGTTTGAATTTCAACGACACTCGGGTTCATTTCGGAAAAGGAAGGGACCCTGCTTGGTAATGCAATTGGGACAATGAGCAACAAAGGTTCATGCTCCGTTGCTGTAATTTTGTGATTTGAACAGTTTTAAAAGCTGAGGTCTGCCATACAGTTCTAAAACTTTACGTGCTTCCAGTCTTCCTTGTTGGTTGATTGAAGGTTTGAAGCCGTCGACCGAGGAGGTGGCGACAGTCACTCATTGTCGGCCGTCGCTGTTGCAGAAGCTGGATGTTGGCGCGCCTTCTTCTCGACACTGTCACCAGGCGAAACGGGCTCTTCATGTGCGCCAGCTAATGCTTCCCGTCCGCGACACCGTGTCAGAAACTATCATAGCAAGTCGAGCGCAATTACATGCTGCCAAACACCGAAAGCGCGGCAACTCGCGGGAGCGTCACACAACACAGCTGCTCCTCTCGCTACTCCAGGCAGACTCCCCCTCTTCCCGCGCTCCACGCGACAGAGTTAACACTACCCAAGATCCTAAACACTTTTGTTCTCCACACGACCTATCGATGTATTCGCTCGATAGCATAGTTTTCCCTAGGCCAGACCCAGCGTATAAATACAAATAATATTCACAAAACAAATCAACATAAATGCATAAATATATATATACAAACAGTAAAACAATTACAACACATAAAGACACAGAAATGTCATATCTTGAGGTAACAAAACAAGGAAAAAACTTATAGTACAATAGATGGAAATAGGAGGAAATGCATTTCCGGCGTTACACCTCGGGCATGGGTGTGTGTGTTTGTCCTTAGAATGATTTAGGTTAAGTAGTGTGTAAGCTTAAGGACTGATGACCTTAGCAGTTAAGTCCCATAAGATTTCACACGCATTTTAACATATTTTTGTAACTCAATGTTCCAGCTGTCACCACTGTTGTTTAACATCTACAGTGATGAAGAAATGAAGGAAATGGAAGATAATTTGAGCAAAATGATGAACACTCAGAGAGAGTAGATACTAAAGATATAACTTGCGCACCATACCATTTAACGGCGAAAATGAGGAAATTATGCGGAAAACACTATTGAGTGAAATGAAGTCTAATCAGCACCAGATAAGGTAACATGAAGATGATGATGTCTTGTGCGACAAGAAAACTAGGCTTGCTTAACAGTAACAGTGCAAAAGTTAAGGTCGCAGAGCGCCGCTTATAAAATTTAGAGACCTAACTGGTATACCTTGCTTCCACCAATAAATATCTCGCTCAGTGACAATGATGGTAAATTATAGGAATTCTAGCTGTAAAGAGAGATGCCGACAATCTTTCTTCCTGTGGATAGCAACCGTGGAGGGGTTTGGGCATAAAGGGGCAGGAGTATTCTGGCATACTATCACTGTACACACTGCTCCACATACTGCACGGCGGCTTGCGCACAACAGCAGTTGATAGAGAGAAGAGAATTGACTTAATGTCTTATCTACGAAGCAGCATTGAAAGGAATGGGGGGAGTAAGGCAACTATCAGTAGATTGGTACAGTGGAAAGCTTTCCTCAGTAAACAGAACTCTACTTGTACCAAACACTGACATGGAATTAAGGAGCGACTTCCTGAGAATATTCATATGGATTGCAGCGGTATATGAAGTGAAGATCAAGGGAAATGAACCGGAAACTTTAGGTTAAAATCAACAGTGGAGATAGCAATACTATTTGTTTGTTTACCGGTTTCGTTTTGTGTCAAAGCCATCTTCAGAATTTTTTTTTCTGGCCTTGCAAGGGCAGGAGCAGCAAAGTTACAAACAGTGCCATTACATATGGCGTTAAAAGAAGATAGAGAAAAGCTATAGTAAAAATTTACAAACAGTACTGTTACACATGGCGCTAAAAGAAAATAGAGAAAGGCTGTAACGTTTACCTCCATAGCCGGTGGTGGCGGCTCCTCGTGATACCACGTTCGTACACTGTTACTGATGGCTGTGGGACCACGGGTTAAATAGTGTGCAGTCCGGGTGCCGACTATGGATCACGTCATCTACATCTACATCTACATCCATACTCCGCAAGCCACCTGACGGTGTGTGGTGGAGGGTACCTTGAGTACCTCTATCGGTTCTCCCTTCTATTCCAGTCTCGTATTGTTCGTGGAAAGAAGGATTGTCGGTATGCCTCTGTGTGGGCTCTAATCTCTCTGACTTTATCCTCATGGTCTCTTCGCGAGATATACGTAGGAGGGAGCAATATACTGCTTGACTCTTCGGTGAAGGTATGTTCTCGAAACTTTAACAAAAGCCCATACCAAGCTACTGAGCGTCTCTCCTGCAGAGTCTTGCACTGGAGTTCATCTGTCATCTCCGTAACGCTTTCGCGATTACTAAACGATCCTGTAACGAAGCGCGCTGCTCTCCGTTGGATCTTCTCTATCTCTTCTATCAATCCTATCTTCATCTGTCATCTCCGTAACTATTTCGCGATTACTAAATGATCCTGTAACGAAGCGCGCTGCTCTCCGTTGGATCTTCTCTATCTCTTCTATCAACCCTATCTGGTACGTATTCAAGCAGTGGGCGAACAAGCAAACTGTAACCTACTCCCTTTGTTTTCGGATTACATTACCTTAGGATTCTTCCAATGAATCTCAGTCTGGCATCTGCTTCACCGACGATCAACTTTATATGATCATTCCATTTTAAATCACTCCTAATACGTACTCCCAGATAATTTATGGAATTAACTGCTTCCAGTTGCTGACCTGCTATATTGTAGCTAAATGATAAGGGATCTTTCCTTCTATGTAGCCGCAGCACATTACACTTGTATACATTGAGATTCAATTGCCATTCCCTGCATCATGCGTCAATTCTCTGCAGGTTCTCCTGCATTTCAGTACAATTTTCTGTTGTTACAACCTCTCGATATACCACCGCAACAAGCCTTAGTGAACTTCCAATGTCATCCACAAGGTCACTTATGTATATTGTGAATAGCAACGGTCCTAAGACGCTCCCCTGCGGCACACTCTTACTTCGGAAGACTTCTCTCCATTGAGAATGACATGCTGCGTTCTGTTATCTAGGAACTCTTCAATCCAATCACACAATTGGTCTGATAGTCCATATGATCTTACTTTGTTCATTAAACGACTGTGGGGAACTGTATCGAACGCCTTCCGGAAGTCAAGAAACACGGCATCTACCTGGGAACCCGTGTCTATGGCCCTCTTGAGTCTCGTGGACGAATAGCGCGAGCTGGGTTTCACCAGCCAACAGCAAACGCTTCACAAGAACTGAAATGTCGTTGCTGTACGAAATTTGCACAGTAAGTTCTCGTTGACCACGTACCAATACATGAGAAGTTAAAACATTATAAAGCATCAATGCAAGTAGTCATTTATGTTAAAATAAAACGGACAAACTTACAATACAACAGAAGAAGCAGTGTAATCTGTGACACTGCTGTGAGAGACAGACACATCATTCTTATTAACGTTTTATCGATAAACGAATAAACTAGGGAGTGGTAATTATATGCTCATACAGATATTATATAAAGGCGTAATAACAGGTAAAATTACACTAAAAGATACAACCATCAAAATAGATTCACGTCGTAGTATATTTACTAGGCAGTGCCTTCTGGTAAGAATACAAAACGATGCCGTTGGCTAGGCAACATGAAGGTTAAGATGGCCGCCATGATATAGAAGTGTGTATTGAAAAAGAAGCACCAGATCGCTCTACTCCGTGGACAATATTGTCTAAATTTATGAACCGGAAATATTTGATACGTTGTGCTGTGAAAAGAAATTAAAAAGTAATTGTTCAAATAATGTACGAAACGAAGACATACTAGATATATTAGAAATTGTAAGATTGCAATTACGTTCTTGGTAAAAACATAGGACAAGGAGGAAGAAGTTAGTGGAGCATGTACTGCTACACCCCGAACTTGTTGCTGCTATTAGCAGCAGAGAGGTGGTCAAAGATCAGAATTTGATAGAACATGAGAAATATTACCTAAGAGAACAGAACGATATAAAATACAAACAAAATTACGTTTAATACATTCATTCGAAAACTGCAAAATAAGATGAAAACGCCGTGAACCAAAACTGAACCACGTTTAGTTAAGATATTTTTGAGTATCTGGCAATTTCCGTTAAAAAATCAGCTTTTAAAAGACATCATATGCTCTAAATTAATTACTTTCACTACCACTGTTTCGGTCTTCAGGCCGTTATCAGTTATTGGTGACAATGATGACATTAAAAAGTATTACATAACTGTGAATTATAACAGTATTACGTAACTGTGAATCCCAACCATGGGCAATCAATCAAATAATCGTTCGATAGAAATTTTGCATTACACCACGATTCCTTAAAAGACTTCATCATATATTGCACCACTTGCGCTCCGAACAAGTTTTAGTTTTATAAGGGGTCCTCGTTGCAATACTGAACTCACAACAACTCATTTTCAAGAATTTAAAGTAATGTATGCCTACACGTATGCGATACTTGTTCGCAATAGAAATAATCTTGCCATGGATACGAAAAGTTAAAAATACTGTCCATTTTCAAAAGACTGATATTAAGTAATCCGGTATCATGAGACCGTGAACTTGCTTTCGAATGCACGGAAGAATGCACATTCTCGGCAATCGCATTTAGAGCGACGCCAGGCCGAAACGCCGTCCCAAAATACTGGCGAGGAGTGTAAAATATTTGCGCAAGGCACCTCTCGGAAACAGCTGCACGCAGGAGGCACCGCATACAGCTTCGTTACTTGAAACTGGTGACTGTGTTTGGCTAGCCACTTCCCGTTATTGTCAATAATGTCGTCGCAGGACGCGAAGCGAAAACAAAGACAGGGGGAGGAGCGGAAAAAAAAAAAATGGCGAGCGCAGATCGCGGGGCGGCGCTGCGCTCGCGTTGTTTCGCGCCTCCCCACCGGCGGCAGCACCGAAGCGCGCGCAAAAAAATTTGCTCGCCCGTCCGAGTTCAAAGCGGTCGCCGTGCCGGCCGCGGTAAATGAAATCGCCCCTGCCGCGTGTTCGCGCGCTCTCGCTGCCAGTTATTTTTAAATTCGAATTGATGCAAACAATCCAGACGTGAAACAAAAAATATATATATATTTTTTCCGGAGCGGTGAAAAAACCGGAGAGAGAGCGCGCGCGCAGGGTGGCTGTGGAGACCGGCGTAAGCATTTGATTGGCAAAGGACGGCAGCAGGGTGCAGACCCGCTCTCCGGCGGCAGCGGCAGGGGTAAACAGCGGACCGCGGCGCCAAATAAAACACTACACTACACGTAGCGGAGCAGGGCCCAGCCGTGGCGGCCTGTTTGCTCGCGGACAGCGCAGACTCTCAATCCGCGCCGCTACCATTTTTCTTTTTTCGTTTCATTTTATTTTATTTTATTTTACCTTTTTGTCCGCCCACCTGTGCTACAGAGACTGCCGAACTCACCGTCGAGTCCGCACAGCGCGCGGCGCAGGATTACATTAATGGTCATCCACGACAGACAGTGATTTTCGTCGCCTGAAGTGGATAAATCCCGACCAAGGTAAAGACTCATAGTACTGGATGACGTCAGTGTGTGTGCTAAAAAGGACGCCGCCACAGCACCCTCTGGTTACCGACCTATTTGCTTTCCTCCTGCACTGTGCTAAGCCCTAGAATATATAGTCCACAACCAGCTAACGAACCACCGAACCACAAACAACCTACAAGACGAATACCAATTAAGTTTTCGTAAAAATCGCAGCACAAAATCTGGTTGAATATAAACTACTGGCCATTAAAACTGCTACACCGAGAAGAAAGGATCATGATAAATGGGTATTCATTGGACAAATATATTATACTAGAACTGACATGTGATTACATTTTCACGCAGTTTGGGTGCATAGATCCTGAGAAATCGCCGGCCTAAGTGGCCGTGCGGTTCTAGGCGCTGGAACCGCGAGACCGCTACGGTCGCAGGTTCGAATCCAGCCTCGGGCATGGATGTGTGTGATGTCCTTAGGTTAGTTAGGTTTAACTAGTTCTAAGTTCTAGGGGACTAATGACCTCAGCAGTTGAGTCCCATAGTGCTCAGAGCCATTTGAACCATATGAATCCTGAGAAATCAGTACGCAGAACAACAACCTCTGGCCGTAATAACGGCCTAGATACGCCTGGGCATTGAGTCAAACAGAGCTTGGATGGCGTGTACAGGTACAGCTGCCCATGCAGCATCAACACGACACCACATTTCATCAAGAGTAGTGACTGGCGTATTGTGACGAGCCAGTTGCTCGGCCACCATTGACCAGACGTTTTCAATAGGTGAGAGATCTGGAGAACGTTTTGGACAGGGCAGCAGTCGAACATTTTCTATATCCAGAAAGGTTCGTACAGGACCTGCAACATGCGGTCGTCCATTATCCTGCTGAAATGTAGGGTTTCGCAGGGATCGAATGAAGGGTAGAGCCACGGGTCGTAACACATCTGAAATATAACGTCCACTGTCCAAAGTTCCGTCAATGAGAACAAGAGGTGACCGAGACGTGTAACCAATAGCACCCCTCACGCCGGGTGATACGTCAGTATGGTGATGACGAATACACGCTTCCAATGTGCGCTCACTGCGATGTCACCAAACACGGATGCGACCATCATGATGCTGTAAACAGAACCTGGATTCATCCGAAAAAATGACGTTTTGCCATTCGTGCACCCAGGTTCGTCGTTGAGTACACCACCGCAAGCGCTCCTGTCTGTGATGCAGCGTCAAGGGTAACCGCAGCCATGATCTCCGAGCTGATAGTCCATGCAGACGTCGTCGAACTGTTGGTGCAGATGGTTGTTGTCTTGCAAACGTCCCCATCTGTTGACTCAGGGATCGAGACGTGGCTGCACGATCCGTTATAGCCATGCGGATAAGATGCGTCATCTCGACTGCTAGTGATACGAGGCCGTTGAGATCCAGCACGGCGTTCCGTATTACCCTCCTGAACGTACCGATTCAATATTCTGCTAACAGTCATTGGATCTCGACCAACGCGAGCAGCTATGTCGCGATACGATAAACCGCAATCGCAATAGGCTACAATCCGACCTTTATCAAAGTCGGAAACGTGATGGTACGCATTTCTGGTCCTTACACAAGGCATCACAACAACGTTTCACCAGGCAACGCCGGTCAACTGCTGTTTGTGTATGAGAAATCGGTTAGAAACTTTCCTCGTGTCAGCACGTTGTAGGTGTTGCCATCGGCGCCAACCTTGTGTGAATGCGCTGAAAAGCTAATCATTTGCATATCACAGCATCTTCTTCCTGTCGGTTAAATTTCGCGTCTGTAGCACGTCATCTTCGTGGTGTAGCACTTTTAATGGCCAATAGTGTAGGTATTAGATGACCTGAAGCATACCATGGATACACAGGAAGCAACTATATGTGGTTCTTAGATATCAGCAAAACTTTTGACACTGTAGACTTGGACACTTTACTTGCCAAATTTAGCAGTCTGAATTTCTCGCCAAGTGCAGTGCAATAGCTTCGTTCATATCTGCCGTCTCACCATCAGTGCGTCATGTCCGGCACCATAAAGTCACAATGGAGGCAGGTAGTACCAGGTCTCCCCCCAGGGTTCGGTATTAGGCCCTATACTCTTTCCATTATACGTAAGCGCCGGCCGCTGTGGCCGAGCGGTTCTAGGTGCTTCAGTCCGGAACCGCGCTACTCCTACGGTCGCAGGTTCAAGTCCTGCCTCGGGAGTGGATGTGTGTGATGTCCTTAGGTTAGTTAGGTGTAATTAGTTCTAAGACTAGGGGACTGATGACCTCAGATGTTAAGTCCCATAGTGCTTACAGCTGTTTTAGCCGTTTGAACCACTATACGTAAATAATCTTTCATCAGTCTTGTGCTATAGAAAATACCAAATGTGCGCTGCAAAAACTATAAAACTGTAGACAGTTGTTGAGAATGTCAATACCGACCTGTGTGGTCCAAATGGCTCTGAGCTCTATGGGACTTAACATCTGAGGTCATCCGTCCCCTAGAACTTAGAACTACTTTAATCTAACTAACCTAAGTACATCACACACATCCATGCCTGAGGCAGGATTCGAACTTGCGACCGTGGTGGTAGCGAGGTTTCAGACTAAAGCGCCTAGAACCGCTCGGCCCCAACGGCCGACCGACTTGTGTGTACTATTAAAATGGGTGCAGGTTATAGAGTCAAAGCTCAACCCATTCAAAACTCAGATGGTACTGGTTGGTCATTCTAGGCTCATTAGCCAGAAATATCTGGAGGGTATAAGATGATCATCAACAAAAGCAAAACGAGGATAATGGAATGTAGTCGAATTAAGTCGGGTGATGCTGAGGGAATTAGATTAGGAAATGAGACACTTAAAGTAGTAAATGAGTTTTGCTATTTGGGGAGCAAAATAACTTATGATGGTCGCAGTAGAGAGCATATAATATGCAGACTGGCAATGGCAAGGAAAGCGTTTCTGAAGAAGAGTAATTTGTTAACATCGAGTATAGATTTAAGTGTCAGGAAGTCGTTTCTGAAAGTATTTGTATGGAGTGTAGCCATCTATGGAAGTGAAACGTGGACGATAAATAGTTTAGACAAAAAGAGAATAGAAGCTTTCGAAATGTGGTGCTACAGAAGAATTAGAAGGGTTAATCACATAACTAATGACGAGGTATTGAATAGAATTGGGAAGAAGAGGAGTTCGTGGCACAACTTGAGTAGAAGAAGGGATCGGTTGGTAGGACATATTCTGAGGCACCAAGGGATCACCAGTTTAGTATTGGAGGGCAGTGTGTAGGGCAAAAATTGTAGAGGGAGACCAAGAGATGAATACACTAAGCAAATTCAGAAGGATGTAGGTTGCAGTAGGTACTGGGAGATGAAGAAGCTTGCACAGGATAGAGTAGCATGGAGAGCTGCATCAAACCAGTCTCAGGACTGAAGACCACAACAACAACATCTGGAAACCCTACAATCTTGTAACCCTTAAGGGGACAAATATCAACTTCTATCCTCAAGCAATAAGTCTAGGAGTAATAACAGATAAAAATCTAAATTGGCCTGAGCTTGTAACTGCAATGTGCAAGAATGCTTCAGCATCTCTCGATGCTCTACAAAAATATGAAAAGCTCTTCCTTCTTGACCTACAAAAGAAACGTGAACACAGATTTATACTTAAAATTGCTGAATACAGCCATGTCATCCTACAAGGCCTTCCTCAGGAAAGCTCACGGAGCCTCTCAGTGGTTACGAATACCTGTAATCGTTATATCTGAGATGTTCGTGTCTTTGATCACATTTCGTCATCACATGCACATCTAGCCTGGCTGCAAGCACACAACCGCAGAGAATGCCATGCCCTCTGTCTTCTCTACTGTCTCATGAATGAACACTCTCCTCGACCATAGTGCTCTTGTCTGAGCAGCACGGTGGAAACACTCGTTCCCATGAGAGCAAAATCCTTTCTGCCCCACTACATCGTTCAGTCACTATCTCGAAGTCCTTCTCAGTAGCGGGGACCCGACTCTGGAACAACCTTCCACGTTATATTAGAGAACTGAATAACATCTCCAGCTTCACAGGACTTCCCACTAAAGCAACAATAAGATTACCATCTTCCCTGTACGCACTCGTTACTCTTGTACATCCTTCTTTCCAACCTGATCTTCATTTCCCTATATTCTCAACCAAGTAGTCTCCTTCAATTCCCTTTTCCCGGAACGCACTACAAAAAAAAGAAAATCTATTTTGTAGACCTATTAATTCTTCTTATACCTTCGACTCTCATTATTGTTATTAATGTCACTATTATTATTATTATTATTATTACCACTATTAGTGCCTGCAGCGGCAGTAGTATAAGTAATGCCAGTATTAACTTTGTTAGTTCATAGTCAGTACAATTTATTCTCACTTTACTTCATATAGTTATTATTATTATAGTTATTATTATTATTACTTAGCACCTGCTGGATGCTGGCAAAGTTTCGTTATTACAGTGTATATGCATACATATTCTGTAAAAGTGAGTGATGTAGTACCAGCTATCCATCACAATGGAAGCAGACAGATGGATATTAACAACAAAAGCCGCCCATACTGTCACAAGCCATCACCCAGCATTACGCTTTCAAATAGCTCTGTAGCCTCCTGCAGATCATCTGAAGATGAGCGTGAAAAGGTTCGAAAACTGATTCATGGAATAAATAACTATTTCACAAAGTGACGTTTTGGAGTTTTATGTATCTGACGTTCCAATCGTACCTCAGTTCCTCGATGATAGAACGCCCCTTGTCTCGGAGACATCAGAGAACAGTTGTGTGAACGCCCTCGTTACTAAAAAAATCTCTTCTCTTCTTCTCTCCTTCCCCACTTCCCCCTCCCACCAAATTTTCTTGTCAAAGATATGGAAATCACATGGTGGAAGATATGAACTTCCCAATAGTCACCGACGTTTGTGCAGGCTTGTTCACATTGTTGACTTCATTTCACTACGATTGGACCTGCATTTGGTCCGAACACCGCCAGAATTTCATGATAAATCTGTGTGCAATTTAGACATTCTGCCCACAAGAATCGTACCGCACCGCGTACTTCAAGCATTGTAGTACGTATCCTGCTGCCACGCCCTTTCATTGACACACTGTAGTGCACCTCTCGTACAGCAGCAGAACTACACTATGTGATCAAAAGTATCCGGACACATCCAAAAACATACGTTTTTCATATTAGGTGCAATCTACTGCCAGGCACTCCATATCAGCGACCTCAGTAGTCACTAGACATCGTGAGAGAGCACAATGGGGCACCCCGCTGAACTACGGGCTTCGAGGGTGGTCAGGTGACTGGGTGTCACTTGTGTCATACGTCTGTACGTGAGATTTCCACACTCCTAAACATCCCTAGGTCCACTATTTCCGATGTGATAGTGAAATGAAAACGTGAAAGGGGAAGCACAGCACAAAAGCGTACAGGCCAACTTAGTCTGTTGGCTGACACAGACTGCCGTTAGTTGAAGAGGGTTGTAATGTGTAATAGGCATATATCTTACAAGACTATGCTTAAACTGACACACAATATTTTTAGCGCAACGCAATCTGACTTTCAAAAATCCCTGCAAAAGAATGGCCCTGACTAACATTAATCTATACCTTTCACAAATCACTTACCTCACCAAAAATCTCCGTTACTCGAACTACTGCAATACAGCGAGCGCCACTACTGCCAGCTAAATAAAAGATTCAAACTACGGAAGGCACTAACTACTGATAGGCATAGTTAGCAAATGAAAGATTTTAATAGAGAACAAACAATGTATTTACCTTAATAATCATAATTGACATCCAGTCTTACAAATTTCAAAACTCCGCCATCTCTCTCCCCACATCCACCACTGCTGGCGGCTCACCTCCAACCGCGCAACGCCACGCGCTGTTCACATCCAGCTGCCGCTGCCAAACACTACAATGGCAGACAACAATGCAAACTAGCCACAGACTGCACACAGCACAGCCAGCGATTTTCATACGGAGCGCTACGTAACGTTGCCAATAAGAAAACATAAACAGCCTACTTACAATCTATCCAGACCATCACACAGGAACTTCAAACTGCATCAGGATCCATTGCAAGTACTATAACAGTTTGACTGGAGGTGAGAAAACTTGAAATTCATGGTAGAGCGACTGCTCATACGTCACACATCACGTCGGTAAATGTGGTGATCCGATGGCACGGTGTGGGTATGGCGAATTACCGGTGAGCGTCATCTGCCAGAGTGTGTAGTGCCAACAGTAAAATTCGGAGGCGGTGGTGTTGTGGTAGTGTTTTTCATGGAGGAGCTTGCAACCCTTGTTGTTTTGCGTGCCGCGCGGGATTAGCCGAGCGGTCTCAGGCGCTGCAGTGCGGCTGGTCCCGGCGGAGGTTCGAGTCCTCCCTCGGGCATGGGTGTGTGTGTTTGTCCTTAGGATAATTTAGGTTAAGTAGTGTGTAAGCTTAGGGACAGATGACCTTACAGTTAAGTCCCATAAGATTTCACACACATTTGAACATTTTTTGTTTAGCGTGGCACTTTCACAGCACACCTACATTGGTATTTAAAGCACCTTCTTGCTTCCCACTGTTGAAGCAGCGGGGACGGCGACTGCATCTTCCAAAACGATCGAGCACCTTTTCATAATGCATGACCTGTGGCGGAGTGGTTACACGATAAGAAGATCCCCCTAATGGACTGGCCTGAACAGAGTCCTGACCTGAATCCTATAGAACACCTTTGGGATGTTTTGGAGCGCCAACTTCAAGCCAGGCCTCACCGACCGACATCGATACCTCTCCTCAGTGCAACACTCCGTGAAGAATGGGCTGCCATTCCCCAAGAAACCTTCCAGCACCTGATTGAACGTTTGCCTGCGAGAGTGGAAGCTGTCATCAAGGCTGGGTGGGCCAACGCCGTACTGTCTCCAGCATTATGGATGGAGGGCGCCACGAACTTGTAACTCATTTTCAGTCAGGTGTCCTGATACTTCTGATCACATAGTGTATGTCTGCAAGGAATGAGGAGGATGTAACCTACACCCTTTTACCATGTCGCCACTCCTGTTGCGCATTTGTCTTAGCATGGGAGGACATATGTAATTTACTTTCTGGAGTCCATACGTGAAAAACTAAAGGGACTTTTGGGTAAAGGAATATTTATTCTAAGGATAGAAAACTGAAACATACATTATTTTTTCTACATCATCTAACTGCACTTCAACGCACTTTATCCGACGTTCACAAGGTTTTTTGATTCGATCGTAAAAACGTTTTGTAGTTGCACCTGTAACAAATTTTGCAGTGCATCAATGACTTCTGTATCGCTCCCTTCAGTGATCCAAACATATGAAAATTGATTGAAGGCAGGTCTGGAGCGTATGGTGGGTGTTCCAGCGGTTCGAGTCTCAACTCCTTTATTGTATCAGCCATCCGTTTAGCAAAAAGTGGCCGAGCGTCATCTTGCTGCAGGACGACACTTTTCGCAGTTTTCCACGACGTTTCGACCAGGTTCCAGGTTTCAGTTTAGTTCCCAACACATCACAATAGTTCTCACTGTTCACAGTTTCGCCGGTTGATGTGAAATGAACGGCTATCACACCTTACATGTCCCAGAATAGCGTCAGCATAGCCTCACCAGCTGATGGTTGGTGTTTAAATTTCTTAACTTCTGATGATGATGGATGTTTTCAAATCGTGCTCACAGCCATATTTCCAGTTCGTGATGATGCATCCAAGTTTCATCTACAGTAAAAACTTGCTGTAAAAATCTATGTCCCTCGTGATGATAACGGACCAAATGTTTACGAAGCCTGTCAGGCTGGTCTCTCGGTCTAACGCGCTGCTTCCCGAGCGGGAAGGCGTGCCGGTCCCCGGTCGAGGTCCGGTGTGCCGGCCAGCCTGTGGGTGGTTTTTAAAGCGGTTTTCCATCTACCTCGGCGAATGCGGGCTGGTTTCCCTTATTCCGCCTCAGCTACACTATGTCAGCGATTGCTGCGCAAACACCGTTTCCACGTTCGCGTACACCATAATTACTCTACCACGCAAACATTTGGGGTTACACTTGTCTCGTACGAGACGTTCCTGTGGGGTGGGGGATGGGGTGGGTGGGGGGGGGGATCCACTTGGGGCCGACCCGCGCAACAATCCTGGGTTCGGTGTGGGGAGGCGGTGGAGTGGGTGGACTGCTGTGGCATGTTGTGGGGTTGTGAACCACTGAGGGCTACAGCGGGACGAAGCCTTTTCGCCGTTCCTAGGTCTCCGGATTAATACAATGCAACACAAATATTTACGAGAGATGTCAGTCCTTTGCGCCTTATGCTGCGTTGACACCTTGTACATTACCCACCTTGCACCATTGATGACCATGCTGCTTCTCTAGAATAAAACGATAATTAAATCGAAAGCTAAGGGTTTCGATTTAATTATCATTTCATTCTAGAGAAGCTGCACGGTCATCAATGGTTTCTGTTCTTTCCGAAGCACACATCATCTTCATATAGCTAAAGGCTACCCGGCCATTGACCTTCTGTGCGAATGCGCACGCTTTGTCCGAAATCTTACGGGACTCGTCAACTTAGTCTGGCGCGAGTAATGAGTGAATGGCCAAATATCATTAGGAACACTACGAATCTATGTTGTGGACAGTTAGGAATGTGGGTCTCACGGGAAGCGTGCAAGGGATAAGTCCCTGCATTCGCACTACCTTCTGTGCACTCGGTGGCTCAGATGGAAAGAGCGTCTGCCATATAAGCAGGAGATCCTGGGTTCGTTAGCGTTCGGGGCTCACATTTTCATCTGTCCCCATTGATGTATATCAACAACACCTGTCGGCAGCTAAGGGTTTCGATTTAATTATCATTTCATTCTAGAGAAGCTGCACCGTCATTAATGGTAATTGTTCTTTTGGGAACAGATACCATCTTCATATCTGTTAATTCCTGCTGTGCAGCCATAATCACTTTGGAAACCTTTTCATACGAAGCACCTGAGTACAGCCGTCAGCTCCGTTAATGCACTGCTCTTTTATAGCTTGTATACACGATACAAAAACCATCTGTATATGTGCGTATTGCTATTCCATGACTTTCGTCACCTCAGTATAAATAATTCTAAAATATATAGAATATCACATACCATCAAATTCTGTACCTAAAAAATTAACAATAATTCCAAATAACTTTAATATACTATACAACACTTACCTGTGTAGAACTCAGAATATTTCAAGTGCTGCGCAAAACATAAACTCGTATCTAACAATAACAGAAACCGTAGAAAATGGCGGAAACTGCTTGTGACGGTCTGTAGTGCTTATTCCTTCATGTAATTCTAAAATTAGTTACTAGACTGAAGTACTTACCAAAAACACGTGTGTTCCTAGGAACATTACCCTTCAGGCACAACAATCTCCCCTACTCGTACTACGAGTGACTGAAATTTCTTATTGTAACACAATGTTGAGTGTTCGGTTAGCCTATGGTTAATATTCCTTATTAGGAAAGGTGTTTAAGTCCTTGCGGTACTTCGACGCGTCCGATTCGTGAGAAGAAATGCAGACCAAAGGTAAATATCACGAGTCACAGTCGTGAGAACGAAAGTCGGGCCAAAGTTTTTTTTTTCCTTAAGTGTAATATATGAGCTTCGGCAAAAAATCTTTCTAGAGCCAGGACTGCATAAATATTTCTTATTTTCGATAACCTGTTTAGACAAACTTTGCACTCATCTTCTGGTCTTCAAAAATTTTTGTTATAAAACATGTACATTGCGAGCTGGACATCATTCTAAGACGTCGTATTAGTGGATAAAATGTAGCAGATTATATAAAGGTTATCAGAACTGAAACATTTACAATCAAAAACCATATTGTGCACATGGCCATGTCCGTATATGTAGCGCTCACACATAATAGTTAAGTCTTAAAAACCACAGTATATATTAAAATGCACCTTAGCACATCTGTTTACGTTAGCTTGAAATGTTCCATTCATTGACAGCAAAGTCTGTCGAAACCAGTTGTCGAAAATAAAAAAGTATTTATGCGATCTTGGCTAGAAGAAAGCTTTTTATCAAGTAAAAACAAATCGCTCTTTCTCATTTCTCAAAATGAGAAAATTCAGTCAGATATCGCTCTGTTCAATACATGTATTAGCCAAACAACGATACACGGTCACGGAAAGGAAACATATGTTGATTAACGAATAAATGTTACAGAGGTAATGGGTCCCCTTTCAAAATTTGCGTCGTGAAACACAAAACACGAAGCGAAACGACGTGGAAATGTGCGGAACGTAAAGTGGCGTTACGTGTACCTCAATGCTCTATAAACTATCATTCTTTGCAGGAGTACTAATTTTTGGAATGCCGGACATTTGCCATGCCGGACATTTGCCACACTTTCCCCTTCGCCAGGTAGCGATCCCTCAGGTAAGGGACGCCCTTCCTCGTACTACTTGTGTCCGCTTTCAAACCGCCATCTCCACGCCTTACTCGATACAACCAGTACGTAAGGGACATTCTTCTTCGACATCTTGGCCAAATACAGAGCTTCTTTCCCGAAATAGAAATATTTATAACATTTGGGAAACGAAAGCATACCGACGATTATGTCAGTATGTAATTAGTTCTGCCAAGTATAAATATAGATCACTCTGTCTGTACGGTTGTTTCCTTTCACGCTTACTGATTGCGATAGAAACAGTCCATCGCCATGAGAGCAAAAAGAAAGGAACGATGTAAAGAGAATGCGAATGTACGCTAATCATTTCTTTTTGATCACTGCATTTGTGCCTACTTTAATTACTGCAACTGCATGCCCAAAAGACAATAAGGAAAGAAGAAATGGGTATGTGAATGTCTGAAAAGAAGAACGACATACTCCATATTAATTTACTCTTTAAAATGCGATATCCCTTGCGGCGAAACATTAGTTAATAAAGTGTAGCGGGACAATGTTCAAAACATTACTGAAAATACGTACACTAAATAGAGACAAGATCATCTACGATTGACACATCATCTAAAGTCGACACACAATTTTAAAATATTAGAAATAAGAAATGAAGTAATACAGAATGCTATGCTTGTAACGTACGTTGTTGTTCTACACTGTTTAGTTCTGGTATTTACAGGGTCACAGAGAAAGCATCCTAGGTTTTGGAGGGAAAAACCGTAATTGTAATGATCTGCACTACAACAGAAACCAGAAGCACAACTTCGACAAAAATAATGTAATGTGTGTTCCAGCTCACAAGCGACATTGAAACAGATAGTTCCTGTGACTTAGTATGGGCAGAGGTTATATTCGACAACCGGAATAAATTAATAACTGGCTCCTTTTACCGTCTCAGATGAAACAGCTGCTGAACATTTCAAAGAAAACTTGAGTCTCATCACAAATAGGTATCCCACTCATACAATTATAGTTCTTATAGTTGGCAGTGACTTCAATCAAACATCCGTATGTTGACAAAAATACATTTTCAGACCCTATTGTAGATAGAAAACAACTTCCGTAATTGTTCTAAATGCTTTTTTTAAAATTATTTTGAACAATTAGTTCACGAGGCCATTCAAATTGTAAATGGTTACGAAAACACACTTGACATCTTAGCCACAAATAATCCTGAGCATCACGACGGATACAGGGATTACAGTCGTAGCGAGGCTCAGTTCCATAACACAGAAATTCACGAAAACTAAACGCGAAATATGTGTATTTATAAAAGCAGCTAAAAATTCGGTTGACGTCTTTCTAAGAGCCAATCCTTCCAAACTATGTAAGTAAAGACCATATGTGGCTTAAGTTCAACGAAATAGTATTAACAGCACTCGAGAGATTCATACCAAATAAATTAACTAGAGACGGAACTGATCCCCCATGGTACACAAAACACGACAGAAAGCTGATGCAGGAGCACCGAAAAAGGTGTAATTTAGACGAACGCGAAATCTCCAAGACTGGCAAAGTTTCACTGAAGCTAGAAATTTGGTGCGGATTTCACAACGAAACTCTCACTAGAAATGTGGCGGAAAATCCAAAGAGATTCTGGTTCTATATTAAGTAACCAGCGGGAAAGCTCAGTAAGCGATGAGGAGGAGGGGAAGACAAGGGACCCAACCCTTCGGAGCAGGTAAAATCGTGGCAAATGTCCGGCGTGGCAAATGTCCGCACTCCAATTTTTGGGGTGTAGGTATTTTCATACGAGAAATTCGTTCAAGGGGAGCATTTCTTCTTGTAATTACTTGTGTTGTTGACAGTACCTGCGCTCAGGTGTCGTGCTGTTACATCTGAAGACGCACATAATGTTTATAATTTCTATTAAGTTATTTTTTGAGTGGAAAAATTATATTTACCCCAGCAGAGAAACCCGGCGTTGCCCAGATATTTATTTATAGCTGTGCATCCACGTCCATGCCACACAGCGTCTGGCCATGTGCTTAATGTTTATGTCTTCATATCTCCTGGGCTACGAATCGTACAATGATATAATTTTGTAGGTACATTCAGCGGCATACGTGAATGCCGTCCGCAAAATGTGTTGCGAATGGAGTTAGTAACAACGAAGTAATAAATTTAAACGTCATGCGTGAAGCGGCAGTTTTTCACGCATCTCACTGTTTATGACGTTATACCTCCCTAAGTATGTATAGTAGAATGATATATACTGTAGGTACATTCAGCGACGTACGTGGATACCGTCTGCGAAATTCGTTGCTAATAGAGTTAGTAGCAAAGAAGTAATAAACTTCATGCATGACGCGGCAGTTTTCCACGCATGTAATTGTTTACGACGTCAGGTCAGCTGAACTATGAATCTTAGAATGATATAATTTTGCGCTTCAGCGGTACATATGAATACATTTTGTAAAATGTATCTCGAATACAGTAAGTAGTAAAGAAGTAATAAATTACAACATCATATAAAACTTTGAGCATAGCTGCTAAGGTTGAGTGACCGTGTCGGAATTATATTGTAACAAATAAGCCCTCGGTCACAAATATTAAGTCAAAATTGACCTGGTTTCGAGGCTACTATGAGCGTCGTCTTCAGAATTAGACTAACTGTACTAAAACATTAGGTACATAGTACATTAATAAAATTAAAGTTTGTACTGACTCGAAAAGATGCAGTACTTACAAGTCACATATTAAAAAAGATCTAAGCCGGAAAGGCGACGTCATGAACACTTGTGAGATGGCGAGCCGCCAAGGGCTGCTCGTACTGTGAACAAGGGTTGCAATAAGACTCTATGTACTATATTAATGTACTATATACCTAATGTTTTAGTACAGCTAGTCTAATTCTGAAGACGACGCTCATAGTAGCGTCGAAACCAGGTCAATTTTGACTTAATATTTGTGACCGAGGGCTTATTTGTTACAATATATAACATCATACATCATGCGGTACTTTTATTGTAAGAAGAGTGGAAAAGTAGTAACGATAAACATTTTTCCTTCCATCATTTTGTAGAAGTAGTAAGGAAGGTTTCGTAAAGGTTTGAAAGTATTTGGAAAGTTTGTTGCCAGGCGCTATGTGCTCTTATTCTCAGATACTGGATGAATAAAATCTGGGAATTCATGCATCGCGAGTTCCGCTACTTTTTCACCTTAACCCCAATCCCTTTGATAGGTAGGGGATTGTTAGGCCCACAGCGATTGTCGTCTGACTGTATATGTATATATGTATACCGATTTTGTATGCCAATTTTTATCGAAATCGGTCCTGTGGTTCAAGAGAAAATGTGGAAAATACACGCACACGCACACACACACACACACACACACACACACATACATACACAAACACACACACGCGCGCGCGCGGGCGCAAGCGCGCTCGCGTTTTATAATATGTATGGATTTTGAAGTACTGTTTGAAATATGGTGCTTCAAAAGCATATATAAAAAAAGTGTCACGTGAAACAAATAGAAGTGTAGCTACCTAACAGTTATCCGTATGTCGGCTTGTACTGTGATTGCCCCCCTGATCATGTTTGTCCGGTTCGCAGGCGACGTCTCGAATCTCTTGGGCACGAATTCCGTCGAATTAAATGGTGAGGCAAGGGGTTAAATAG
Source organism: Schistocerca cancellata (assembly GCF_023864275.1). Classification (NCBI taxonomy): domain Eukaryota; kingdom Metazoa; phylum Arthropoda; class Insecta; order Orthoptera; family Acrididae; genus Schistocerca; species Schistocerca cancellata. Next base: position 385,263,073 of record NC_064626.1, on the reverse strand, counting down.
TAAAACGGTCGCGTTACAGTGCACTGCTAATGTGTAAGCAGCCTCCTTTGTAGACTGAGAGCAATCATCCAGAACCCTGGCAGTGAACCGAAGTCTGCCGCGTTCCTTAGCTACGATTGAGCCTACGTGGTCGTGTCGTCGCAAGGGGCCAGCAGGTGCGTCAGATGTATGTGTGTTTGAGGGTGGGGGGGGGGGGGGGAGGTGGGCAGGGAGTCTCACGCCGCGGGTGGTCTGCCCGTCTGCGGCTCTCCAGATCTCCAGCTCTCCAGCTCTCCAGTCAAGAGGGCTACCCTGCCCGTCCTGGCTGTACCCTGGACCCGCTGAGGACCCGCTCACCCCACCGAGGGCCTCCCACCTGGACGCTCTCATTGAATAAATTACCTCAAAAACTATCCACTTCTCTTCTTCTTATACCTCACGTTATATGGCATTTCATTCTCTTTGACAATCACAGATAATATTCCCATACATTTACAAATTTTTTTGGGGGAGTGGTCGTCAGTCTTCTGCGGCCAGCCTCGAGTTCTCTCCTGTCCCAAATTCTTTATCTCATACCGTCCAGCCATACTGATTTAGCTTTTCTGTGATTTCCCTATAATCGCTTAACGCAAATGCCGGGGTGATTCCTTTGAAAGGGCAAGGCAGATTTCCTTCCTCATCCTTCCTTAAATCGAGTTTCTGCTCCGTCTCTAATGATCTCGATGTCGACGGGACGTTAAACAAAGATCTCGCTTACTTTTCTTCATTTGTCAGTACTACTTACGCCTTACGTCTTCCATTACTTATTTTGTATATTCCAGTATCTTTCTGCCTCTACAGTTTTTACCCTCTACAATGCGCAATTCTACCATGGAAGTTACTCCCTTCTTTACAGAGTTTTCCCTATGTTTCTTTCCTCGACAATTTTGTGGAAAACCTCTTCATTCCATATCACTGCAGCCAAGTTCAACCACAGTCTATAGCACCACTTCTCAGATATTAAAACCTTGCTGGGGACAGCAACTGTAGAATGCAATCTTCGTGAGGTAAATGTAAAAGGTGCAAGTGATTTGGCTAACCACTTGCAGTGGTGAAAAGGTTTCTTAAACCGCCCTGACCTAGGTGTCGACGTGTTTAGAAAGGTATTCTTCGGAAGGATCAATGATTGACATCTAAAACCGTTAACATTGTACACAGGTAAAATCCCCCCCCCCTCTTTTTTTCATCTTTTCCTATCATTTAACTTACTCCTCCCTTTTATCATTTGCAAATAATGTATTTCATGTTATTTTATACAGGGTTATTACAAATGACTGAAGTGATTTCACAGCTCTACAACAACTTTATTATTTGAGATATTTTCACAATGCTTTGCACACACATACAAAAACTCAAAAAGTTTTTTTAGGCATTCACAAATGTTCGATATGTGCCCCTTTAGTGATTCGGCAGACATCAAGCCGATAATGAAGTTCCTCCCACACTCGGCGCAGCATGTCCCCATCAATGAGTTCGAAAGCATCGTTGATGCGAGCTCGCAGTTCTGGCACGTTTCTTGGTAGAGGAGGTTTAAACACTGAATCTTTCACATAACCTCACAGAAAGAAATCGCATGGGGTTAAGTCGGGAGAGCGTGGAGGCCATGACATGAATTGCTGATCGTGATCTCCACCACGACCGATCCATCGGTTTTCCAATCTCCTGTTTAAGAACTGCGGAACATCATGATGGAAGTGCGGTGGAGCACCGTCCTGTTGAAAGATGAAGTCGGTGCTGTCGGTCTCCAGTTGTGGCATGAGCCAATTTTCCAGCGTGTCCAGATTCACGTGTTCAACCGTTTCTTCGCTCACTGCAGGCCGACCCTTACAGAGGCATCCAGAAGCTTTAAACTGCGCATACCATCGCCGAATGGAGTTAGCAGTTGGTGGATCTTTGTTGAACTTCGTCCTGAAGCGTCGTTGCACTGTTATGACTGACTGATGTGAGTGCATTTCAAGCACGACATACGCTTTCTCGGCTCCTGTGGCCATTTTGTCTCACTGCGCTCTCGAGCGCTCAGGCGGCAGAAACCTGAAGTGCAGCCGAACAAAACTTTATGGGTTTTTCTACGTATCTGTAGTGTGTCGTGACCATATTTCAATGAATGGAGCTACAGTGAATTTATAAAATCGCTTCAATCATTTGTAATAGCCCTGTGTATTGATTTATGTCATAGGTTCAGGAAAATTTGTTTGGGAGATAAGAAAATAAAACGTTTGGCTTTCCATACTATCATGTTGCACTAAATTTCCGCCCTTATATTATGTCAATATTTTTTTATTGTAGCTGTTTTCTAGCCAATTCAATGCGTTTCTTTCTTTTAATACTGCGCACTTATCCCGTGTATACACGCACTGCCCTCTCGCGTCCTTATTTTTTGTGAACTCAGGCGACATCGGGACGTCGTCCATCCAGTAGGTAGAGTTGCGAAGCAGTTTCTTCTGACAGTCAGGAGAATTTTATTTTAGTTTGTATCTTATGGCTGCATTTTTAACGTACCTCCACAACGTTATGTAACAGGATATGTAAAATTCTCTGTAAATTAGTTTCGTTTTTAAAATTTATAAAATGTTAACCATTTTAGGTGTAAATGATTGATCCTTCTCAGGATGACGTTTTAAAGACATCGAAAGCTAGGTCAAGGAGTTTTAATAAACATTTTTACCACTGCGACTGATTTGGCTGTTTTTCACCTTTTCCTCACGAACATCTCAGACAATTCGATTTCCTCCTGTTATCACTAATCGCATTTCTGCTACTTCTCATTACTTTCGTCTTTCCCCTGTTACCTCTCGATCTATGTTCTGTGCTCTGCAGACTGCTCATTTCATTCAGTACGTCCTGTCAAATGACTCTGAGCACTATGGGACTTAACATCTGTGGTCATCAGTCCCCTAGAACTTAGAACTATTTAAACCTAACTAACCTAAGGACATCACACACATCCATGCCCGAGGCAGGATTCGAACCTGCGCCCGTAGCGGTCACGCGGTTCCAGACTGAAGCGCCTAGAACCGCACGGCCACACCGGCCTGCTACGTGCTGTCAATCCTCCTTTCCTTCACGGAGGACAGAAAAGTCATCAGTGAATGCTGTCATCGTAAATCTTCCACCGTCAATTTTAATAGCACTGCTGAACTTATGTTTTATTTACCTTATTGCTTCTTCTATGTATAGATTGAGCAGTAAGGGGGAAAGACTGCATCTCCATTTTACAGCCTTCCTAATCGGAACATTTCGCTCTTCGTGTTCCATTCTTGTAGTTCCTTCTTGTTATTACCCATCTTTCTCAATAGCTTCCATCGACGTTTCTGAGAATTTCGAACATCTTGCGCTTGTTTACATTGTCGAATGATTTTTCTAGGTCTACAAATCCTTTGACACTGTCTTAATTCTGCTTTCATTATCAAACACAATGTCAGGACGGCCTCTTCGGTGCTTTTACCTTTCCTAACACTAAACTGATCGTCCTCTAAAACAACCTCAGTTTTCTTTTGTAAAAGCAAAAACTAGGCACAACTAATAAAATAAACAAAAGGACTAATTAAAGATATTATAGCTACTGTCAGAGACAGCAAAGGACCTGGAAGAGCAGCTGAACGGAATGGCCAGTGTGTTGAAAGAAGGATATAAGATGAACATCAACAAAAGCAAAACGAGGATAACGGAATGAAGTCGAATTAAATTGGGCGATGCTGAGGGAATTAGATTAGGAAATGAGACGCTTAAAGTAGTAAATGAGTTTCGCTATTTGGGGAGCAAAATAACTGATGATGGTCGAATTAGAGAGCATATAAAATGTAGACTGGCAATGGCAAGGAAAGCGTTTCTGAAGAAGAGAAATTTGTTAACATCGAGTATAGATTTAAGTGTCACGAAGTCTCTTCTGAAAGTATTTGTATGGAGTGTAGCCATGAATGGAAGTGAAACGTGGACGATAAATAGTTTAGACAAGAAGAGAATAGAAGCTTTCGAAATGTGGTGCTACAGAAGAATGCTGAAGATTAGAAGGATAGATCACATAACTGATGAGGAGGTATTGAATAGAATTGGGGAGAAGAGAAATTTGTAGCACAACTTGAGTAGAAGAAGGGATCGGTTGGTAGGACATATTCTGAGGCACCAAGGGATCACCAATTTAGTATTAGAGGGCAGCGTGGAGGGTAAAAATCGTAGAGGGAGACCAAGAGATGAATACACTGAACAGATTTAGAAGGATGTAGGCTGCAGTAGGTACTGGGAGATGAAGAAGCTTGCACAGGATAGAGTAGCATGGAAAGTTGCACCAAACCAGTCTCTGGACTGAAGACCACAACAACAACAACAAAAATGGTTCAAATGGCTCTGAGCACTATGGGACGTAACTTCTGAGGTCATCAGTCCCCTACAACTTAGAACTACTTAAACTTAACGAACCTAAGGACATCACACACATCCATGCCCGAGGCAGGATTCGAACCTGCGACAGTAGCGGTCGCGCGGTTCCAAACTGTAGCGCCTAGAACCGCTCGGCCACCCCGGCCGGCCAACAACAACACATAGCTACTCGACTGCCTCGGAATTAGAGCGGTACAGCTGTTCCACGAATCTGAAGAAAGCACCTGAAATAGAATGGAGGACCACTTGGTGATAGGTTAGCGCCTCCAAACTGCAGCCGCTGTTTCGAGAATCTCTCTGTCTTCGGCATTACACAGGATGTGGTTGATTTGCGCTATGTGGGACAAGTGAGTTTGAAAGTCCACTTCGACTTCCTTGCAGCATAGAGACATGGCATTTATACAGACTGTTTGATACGATTATACAAAACTGATGGATTATATCGTGTACAGGGACACTGGTTCTTCTGCAAACTTATCAATAAATATCCGAAAGCTTGATATCGTCTCAAGTGAGGTGGAATAATATTGCTTACCACCAAGGTACAGAACGTACCACGTACAAAGTGCATCACTTGTCTAAGCTGAACATACACTAGAACCTACGGAGAATAAAGACTATGCTCCCACTACTTCTCTGCTATTTTTCTTTCGATTTTACAGCAACTACGGTTCGATCTTCAGGCACTGCAGCACTGTGTCTCTAAGTAATGACATCGCAACTACACCGTGTTAATAATTCTCAGCATACTATAATGTAGTAACTAGAAGACTGCAAGTTCGTATTACATCGATCACAGTGCTAAAATGCCTGAAGGCGCAGTTCATTTAAAGCCGACAGAAGATAAATGAAAACAATAAACACAGCTGAGCAGAAGAAAAATAGCAACAGAATAGCCTTTGTTCTCCATAACAAAATATTTTATAGCTGACGCCCCAATTTCCAGCTCTATGGTAGCAACAAGATTCATTAGATGGGCTTGGGAATTCCTGGACCTTGCAGTCGAACAGTACTCACTTAATGAAAAAACCACGGCCAGTTCTATCGTTGTCAAACTGTTTGCGTCGGATACCCGCAATGTTCCAGTTAATCTTCGCAATAAATTATTACGGATTTTCATTTAACTTTCGTTAGTGTAAGATGGTGTCAGTTGATAAACGAGCTATCAAAAGAACTCTCACATACTCTGGAGTGTAGTTATATTGTAATACAGGGTGCCCATAAATTATCTTTACGACTTAAGACTTTAATAACTTTAAAACTATACAAGAGATTAACAAATGATTTTCAGCATGTGATACGATAAGTCAAAAGGGTTTTTTTCCTAGCAGGTGACGTAATTTTGACGCTAAATTGAACTTGAAAACCTGATAAAATGTGGACGCCACAGGAGAAAGCTCTGTATATGGCCGCCACTATCCCCGACCTCACACCACTAGACTTCTTCCTGTGAGGTTTTGTAAAGGATTTGGTGTACCGAAGCAAGATTAGAGACCTACAGGACTTGAAGACACGCATTCGTAGTGCATTTTAACGTGTCAGCGTAGAGATCTTGAACCGTGGAGAGAAACAGAATTCCATTTAAACATTATCCGTGGCACTAATGATGCACTCATTGATGTGCATGAAGGAGGAAATAAAACTTTAACAGTTATCTTATCACATGTTGGAAACCATTAGCTAATATCTAGCACAATTTTAAAGATATTAAATACTTAATTTGCAAAACTTATAGACACCCTGTGTATTGTTTTTGAGTATCATTTGAAGAGATTAGTGTGTTTACTTCCTCTGCGGTAGGCACTCACCTTTGATTTTCAGGCGCCGTCGTTGTCTACGTTCATCTCAGAGTTGAGCGGTATGCGGATCTCCATAGTTTCCACAGTGGATATATACAGTGGTGCCATTAGGCCACACTTCCATATCAGAGGCCGTGAACATCCGCGAGCTTCGACGTCCCAGTAATACCGCACATTCAAAAGGTGTTGATCATCGCCTTTCACAATTCAGATAAACTGCTTTCTTCACTCAGGCACCAGTACACGAAATGTGTAGAGAAAATATAACGAGAGCTTGATGGAAGATAGGTCGTGGTTGCAATGTAACAATTTAAGTATGTATTTCGGCCCAATTACAATGATAACGTTAATCATATAAGACTGATCACATTGAAATCGAGAGTTGATCACCATTATAGCAACAATCGTTAGCACATGCTTCAGACTATGGGCAGCTAGCGGACGACAATTCCCTATCGATATGATGGGTTTCAGACAGACTAATTTTGTAAGCCTGTCTTTGGTGGGCGGCTTCCTCGCAGTTTAACGTATATCGGGTGGACAAAAATATGGAAACAACAAAAACACAAACACCTAATATGGTGTAGCAAAACCGTTGGCATTCCGGTCGTCTAGGAATGGATAAATACAGGTCCTGTATGGTTTTCAAGGGAATCTTATACCATTCTTCTAACGAAACAGTGGCAAGTTGAGGCGGATAACGCTGACACAGCCTTCTATCCAAAGTTGACCACTAAGGCTCAATAATATTCCATGGAATATCATGACATGGTTGTCCAGATCATCACTGAAGGCACACCATGTTTCATCCTTGGGACGTAACCTCAGCCAGAAGTTGGAAACAGCGTGAAATAAGACTAATCCAACTAAATTACATTCTTCCAGTGCTCCAAAGAACAGGTTTTATATGTTCGGCACCAGGTTACATGCATTTGCATAACTAATGTGTGGATTTGGAATGCCAGCTCGTCCTACGTCTCCTGCTTACGAAGCTCCCTTCGTCTTGTTTTGGTATGACACAGTTCGCGAGTGCGTTACTGAGTTCCGCCGTCACTTTTGCAGCTGTCATCCTCCTATTTATGGTCCCATCATCTTCAATGGTCGTTCTTCAAGATCACTCAACACATACTTTCGACCGCGTTGTGATGACTTAGCGGATGATTTTTTCTGTTTTTCCTGAATGTTATATAAACCTTCGGTACGGTGCCAAACACTTTGGCTCCCTTGGTTACGGAAGTACTCACCATACGAGCACCAACGGTTTGCCCACGTTCGAATGCACTGAGCTCCAACATGAATGACTTACAGCTACAGAGAACTCTGTTGTAACTACAACTGACACAACGTACTGAGGACATTGCGCAGGTGCTGTTCGTGGTCAAGTACAACAGCGCAGCCTGCAGGCTTCGCTAGCAATTGGACTTACGTTCAAGCATGCATTTCTCGTGGTGTTTCCATATTTTTGTCCACTCCCCTATAAGCTGGCGTCACCTAGCTGTAGATGTACACGTGTGCTGAAGACGTTGGTACATTGGACACAAGTAAGGCAAGCTGCTGGCAGGGCTGGTGATAAGTAGAATAACATATACTATTGATATAGTGCAGCATACTCGAGAGGAAGATAGCGACCGACAAGGGGACTACCGAGGGAAGTAAAAGAAGACAACTTATTTCTGATACTTGAAATTGTGTGCATCTGATGATGGAAGCTAACTCTTGAGAAAAGCATCTGTTTTAATATGACTATATTTAAATCTGCATTTACTGTCCTCAAATATTTTCATCAATGGCACAAAAACCACCCGACAGTCCATGAGATAATAGCATTCGTAAGCCAACTGGAAAGGAATGGCTGCAGGGCCTCTATGTATTGGATTATAGTGCACAACTGCTGCAGTCACCACAGACGCCTACTGCAGCGGCAGCACCGCAGACAGACCAGCGATGCGAGTTGCCGACTCCGCTGCGAAGTCTGGCAGATGCAAGTGTGTTTACCAGCAAGTATCACAGTTGACAACAAATACGTAGGGGCGGCCACCGTCCATCAGAGGCCTCAACCAACAGCAGAGGGAGGGGTAGTGACGATCAACGAACTATTTCGGGGCGATCACGTGTGTGCAAATATCCTTCTGCCCGAGGCTAGATAAGCCGGCGCCGAGTTCTCGACTCCCCGAGTGCACAGTCCACAGCTCCTGGTCCAGTGGCTAGCGTTACTGCCTCTGGATCATGAGGTCCCGGGTTCGATTCCCGGTTGGGTTGAGGATTTTCTCTGCCTAGGAACTGGATGTTTGTGTTGTCATCATTTCATCATCGTCATCATCATCGTTCGTGACAGTGGCTAGATTGGACTGCAAAAAAATAGGACTGTGTAAAAATTGGGCGCTGATGACCGCTCAGTTGAGAGCCCCACAAACCAAACATCATCACCATCATCATCATCACCATCATCGCCGAGAGCGGAGAAGATCGGCCGGTCCAGCGGTGTGCAACCTCGACCATCCTCTCTTCCACAACGATTATGATACGTCGCTTCCGTCGTGTTTCGCTAGCTACCAGCTGCTAACATCCGACTTCGACGTGCAACATTCGTACGGGTGTAGCATCGAAGGGGCCTCTGATTGTAGGAGTAGTTCTTATTTGCTTGATCCGCAGAAGAGATCCTTATTGTTTTCTTGGTTTTGAAGAGTGCGTTACTGTTGGTGGTTTATTGTGGTTTCCTCAATAAATAAGTTGACAAAATGAGTAGGCTCTATCTCTGCAGATTCATTTCCAGAAACTTGCTGGCAAAGTTTGTGGAGAGCCGCCTTTCGCCTGAGGTGAGCTGCAAAGATGCTCGATAGCATTGGCCGCCAGCAATCAGGTGTAGATCTGACTGTGCCAAAAATGGCTCTCATACCTGTATTCATAAGAACGTCAGTTTTCTTCACATGAGCAATGCGGAGTCAAACTGGTGCGCAGAATTCTGCTGCAAAGTACACTATCGCTAGCAGTGCTCTGTGGAGAACTGCTGTATTTGCTCCCCACGTCCTACCTGCCAGCTTGCTCACCAGGTTCACTCGTGTTTGCTCCTTCTTACCTGTGTTGAAAAACTATTTTGATACGTCAGCGTTCGGTCCTATGCAACACTAAGGTATTTTGGTTTATCGCTGTATCTGACGATGCCAAGAGAGGAAAACCGTGGACTGAGGGCTGAGCACTATCAGAAAATGTAGGAGGCGGTGCTGGGATGTTTTATTAATGCCCGTAGGTTTATTTCTGGAGGAGCAGCGGAGGTGAGTACGCCGTGTGTGAGAGGTCGAGGAGGAGGCAGGCGCTGCGTCTCTCGAGGGCCCTCAGCCCTCAGTGGTGCAGTCCAGCAGAGCCCAGCCGTCTGCAGCTGCTGCTGATGACGCAGCTGTCTCCTACCTACGGCCATCACAGACTCGAGTGCTGCATCTTCGCAACACCACTATACTTTGAATAGGAGCAATGTGTTAGTAACGTACCATCTCTACAGGTTTGAAAATGTCTGTCTCAATCACAACTTTCGGATTTGGTTTTTCTTATGCCTATGCTAAATCGCAGATTCGCTGCAAAGATACCGAGCAATTGATCTCTAAAATACCCAGTGTCTCTGACGAGCTCAGTAGGGATACATGAGCTGAAACCCTTCGGTGTGCTGAAACGCCAGCCAGTCAGAGAGAAGGCAGCTGGGAACTTGCAGTTTGCTTACGATTCCAGTCGGTGTGTTTCGGAGTGCAGAGGCGCTGCTGTGGTCGATTAATGTGTAAAGCAGAAGTGAAGTCACTTTCTGTTGATGATTCTTAGATCTGTTGCAAGTGTTTGTGGTATTCTGGCTTGCACTGCACGGCTTGACGTATTAGTATTTAGAACATCTCCATGTCTTCAGCCTACATTTATCTATGTTTAAATTCATTGTTCAGGGGGATGGTTAGTTCTCTAGGTATGGTACAGAATTGGATTTATATTAGTTCATCCGAATACTAAGGTCACTGAATCCTTCACACCCTCGTCTAGTGAATTGTTTACAGCACTTTCTAAATGTGAATTTTTTTTAGTTGAAACCTTTCCCTTATTGTGATCTATTGCACTAGGTGATTCATGCTGCGGTGATTTTGTGCTTCACTGTCGCCACGATTACACTTTACATTGTTTATTCGTAATCTCTTGTCATTGTTTAAATATTCTAATGTGTTTACATAGTGTTGTGAGATGATAGAAGAAATTAGCCGATAATTGTACTTTAATTCTGGAAGTCCTCAGATACCCTCTAGGCTCCGAGAAATGCTTCATCAATTCAACAATGAAAACCCTGTAAGGCTTGACCTATTATTCTGTAGGTACCCAAGAAGAGACATTTCGCAAATCCTTAACTCTGTTCAACTGTACACAGATCCCTCTTTCCATCGCAAATATATAGAGTTAGTCACACCAGTTTCATAAACAAGTCCACTTTGTTTAGGCATCAGTATCTGACTACTGTTTGAAATGTTCAAAATATAGCAGGCGCAGTTGGTTCAGCTAGTTTTAAAACTGACATGTGCAAAATGAAACTGGTTTCTGCCATCTTATATATATGTAATTTATATTCTAAGTAATACTCCTTTTATTTACTTTCCTAGAATGTCACTAACGCACATGTTTAGTAAATAACCAACTTGGCCCACAAAGAGATATTTGCATTCTCTCTTGACACCAAAATCTCTGCTTCAAAACTTAATGTAGGTAATGATTCGCTACAGACACACATTCCGAATAAATTACATCAACCTTATCTTACAACATAAAAGCTGAGATTATGTGGCTATGTCTGGGAAGTCCTCTCAGGCCCCTGGATCAGTGTAGACCAAATTTTTCACATAAACTCCTCGCTCAGAGAGCACCAACATAGGGGCTCTAGCTTTAATATTTACAGAGATACAGACATTCGACGTTTTTTAAGCACCTGCCGAATCAGCTACCCTGCATGACAGGTATGTTGTGTGAGAATAGTATCGACCCACATTGTCGATCTGCTCTGCAGGGCAGCCTACACATCAGGCCTCTTTGCCTCTCCCTAGTATACACCCATTCATTCCCATCATTCTGCAGACAACCACATGTGGTTTCTGAGATGAGGACAATGAGTATTTCACAGCAGGTACACTATAGGCGTTGTGATTACACAGCCAGAGCGTGCCCCATTTCATGAGGTCGCCAAATATATGCCAGGCTCTTAGCATAGGTATTTACCACTGTATTTATCCAGTGTGAAATACTCACATTTTTCCGTACCCATTATACTTACATACAAATCCTGCATTCATCATGTGTCTGACAAGGACGACATAGTACACTGTCTGATGTAGCTGAACACCACTGACATTACAACATTAGACCTGAACACACTTCGCAGTTCCTATACTGCAACACACATGACGTATGCAGGTGTAATTTGCTGGGATGACAACACAGGGTAATAGCTCAAGTGTGACTTGTACCAAATGCAGAAAAATTTTACATGCACAGAAACGTCCTGAGGACATGGAATGACATCATGCACAGATGCAACCAGATGCAACAACACACATAGTGTTCGAGTCTGCTGACGACTGTGCTACGGCCGGCTAAGTGGCCATGCGGTTCTAGGCGCTACAATCTGGAACCGCGTGACCGCTACGGTCGCAGGTTCGAATCCTGAATCGGGCATGGATGTGTGTGATGTCCTTAGGTTAGTTAGGTTTAAGTAGTTCTACGTTCTAGGGGACTGATGACCAAAGAAGTTAAGTCCCATAGTGCTCAGAGCCATTTGACTGTGCTACGAGGCTTCAGTGGCACATGAGAGCACATGAGACTCTGTTCCATGTGAGACACTCCTCAAAAACATGAAACATTGTGAGACAGAGGTATATCCACACCTCTCCACGTTGGCCTATCGTTGCATACCTCACGAGACATATGCAGAGAAACCAACTATTTTGTAGGTGAAAAGTCCACATTATGTGCATATTGTGAAGCAAAATGGTTTCCTGCTGAATCACCTGGCATGTGCTGTAGGAATGGCCAGATTATAATGTCACATCCTGACCCATAACCAGACAAATTCCATGCATTGACACAAGAGGACATACCGCTGTTCAGACATTTCTTACCGACCATGCGAAAATATAGTGCAGCATTCCAGATCATGATGTTCGGTACAACAGCACCATGTATGCACACCACACTGGGCACCACTTTAAGGATCCAGACAGACATATTATCAGGTAGGGTCTGTGTTGCTGCCTGAAGACAGTGAACCCAAATACCTACAACTATGTTTCCTAGGTAGTGGGGTTCTCAAGGCAGACAGATGATACAAATGCAACCCTTGCATACATTGTGAGCTTGTGATTGTTGTTGTTGTGGTCTTCAGTCTTGAGACTGGTTAGATGCAGCTCTCCATGCTACTCTATCCTGTGCAAGCTTCTTCATCTCCCAGTACTCACTGCACCCTACAACCTTCTGAATTTGCTTAGTGTATTCATCTCTTGGTCTCCCCCTATGATTTTTACCCTCCACGCTGCCCTCCAATACTAAATTGGTGATCCCTTGATGCCTCAGAACATGTCCTCCCAACCGATCCCTTCTTCTGGTCAAGTTGTGCCACAAACTTCTCTTCTCCCCAATCCTATTCAATACTTCCTCATTAGTTATGTGATCTACCCATCTAATCTTCAGCATTCTTCTGTAGCACCACATTTCAAAAGCTTCTATTCTCTTCTTGTCCAAACTATTTACCGTCCATGTTTCACTTCCATACATGGCTACACTCCATACAAATACTTTCAGAAATGACTTCCTGACACTTAAATCTATACTCGATGTTAACAAATTTCTCTTCTTCAGAAACGCTTTCCTTGCCATTGCCAGTCTACATTTTATATCCTCTCTGCTTCGACCATCATCACTAATTTTGCTCCCCAAATAGCAAAACTCCTTTACTACTTTAAGTGTCTCATTTCCTAATCTAATACCCTCAGCATCACCCGACTTAATTCGACTACATTCCATTATCCTCGTTTTGCTTTTGTTGATGTTCATCTTATATCCTCCCCTCAAGACACCATCCATTCCGTTCAACTGCTCTTCCAAGTCCTTTGCTGTCTCTGACAGAATTACAATGTCATCGGCGAACCTCAAAGTTTTTATTTCTTCTCCCTGGATTTTAATACCTACTCCAAATTTTTCTTTTGTTTCCTTTACTGCTTGCTCAATATAGAGATTGAATAACATCGGGGAGAGGCTACAACCCTGTCTTACTCCCTTCCCAACCACTGCTTCCCTTTCATGTCCCTCGACTCTTATAACTGCCATCTGGTTTCTGTACAAATTGTAAATAGCCTTTCGCTCCCTGTATTTTACCCCTGCCACCTTTAGAATTTGAAAGAGAGTATTCCAGTCAACATTGTCAAAAGCTTTCTCTAAGTCTACAAATGCTAGAAACGTAGTTTTGCCTTTCCTTAATCTTTCTTCTAAGATAAGTCGTAAGGTCAGTATTGCCTCACGTGTTCCAGTATTTCTACGGAATCCAAACTGATCTTCCCCGAGGTCAGCTTCTACTAGTTTTTCCATTCGTCCGTAAAGAATTCGTGTTAGTACTTTGCAACCGTGGCTTATTAAACTGATTGTTCGGTAATTTTCGCATCTGTCAACACCTGCTTTCTTTGGGATTGGAATTATTATATTCTTCTTGAAGTCTGAGGGTATTTCGCCTGTTTCATACATCTTGCTCACCAGATGGTAGAGTTTTGTCAGGACTGGCTCTCCCAAGGCCGTCAGTAGTTCCAATGGAATGTTGTCTACTCCGGTGGCCTTGTTTCGACTCAGGTCTTTCAGTGCTCTGTCAAACTCTTCACGCAGTATCGTATCTGCCATTTCATCTTCATCTACATCCTCTTCCATTTCCATAATATTGTCCTCAAGTGCATCGCCCTTGTATAGACCCTCTATATACTCCTTCCACCTTTCTGCTTTCCCTTCTTTGCTTAGTACTGGGTTTCCATCTGAGCTCTTGATGTTCGTACAAGTGGTTCTCTTATCTCCAAAAGTCTCTTTAATTTTCCTGTAGGCAGTATCTATCTTACCCCTAGTGAGATACGCCTCTACATCCTTACATTTGCCCTCTAGCCATCCCTGTTTAGCCATTTTGCACTTCCTGTCGATCTCATTTTTGAGACGTTTGTATTCCTTTTTGCCTGCTTCATTTACTGCATTTTTATATTTTCTCCTTTCATCAATTAAATTCAATATTTCTTCTATTACCCAAGGATTTCTACTAGCCCTCGTCTTTTTACCTACTTGATCCTCTGCTGCCTTCACTACTTCATCCCTCAAAGCTACCCATACTTCTTCTACTGTATTTCTTTCCCCCATCCCTGTCAATTGTTCCCTTATGCTCTCCCTGAAACTCTGTATAACCTCTGGTTCTTTCAGTTTATCCAGGTCCCATCTCCTTAAATTCCCACCTTTTTGCAGTTTCTTCAGTTTTAATCTACAGGTCATAACCAATAGATTGTGGTCAGAGTCCACATCTGCCCCTGGAAATGTCTTACAATTTAAAACCTGGTTCCTAAATCTCTGTCTTACCATTATATAATCTATCTGATACCTTTTAGTATCTCCAGGGTTCTTCCATGTATACAACCTTCTATCATGATTCTTAAACCAAGTGTTAGCTATGATTAAGTTGTGCTCTGTGCAAAATTCTATCAGGCGGCTTCCTCTTTCATTTCTTAGCCCCAATCCATATTCACCTACTACGTTTCCTTCTCTCCCTTTTCCTACACTCGAATTCCAGTCACCCATGACTATTAAATTTTCGTCTCCCTTCACTATCTGAATTATTTCTTTTATTACATCATACATTTCTTCAATTTCTTCGTCATCTGCAGAGCTAGTTGGCATATAATCTTGTACTACTGTAGTAGGTGTGGGCTTCGTATCTATCTTGGCCACAATAATGCGTTCACTATGCTGTTGGTAGTAGCTTACCCGCATTCCTATTTTCCTATTCATTATTAAACCTACTCCTGCATTACCCCTATTTGACTTTGTGTTTATAACCCTGTAGTCACCTGACCAGAAGTCTTGTTCCTCCTGCCACCGAACTTCACTAATTCCCACTATATCTAACTTTAACCTATCCGTTTCCCTTTTTAAATATTCCAACCTACCTGCCCGATTAAGGGATCTGACATTCCACGCTCCGATCCCTAGAACGCCAGTTTTCTTTCTCCTGATAACGACATCCTCTTGAGTAGTCCCCGCCCGGAATTCCGAATGGGGGACTATTTTACCTCCGGAATATTTTACCCAAGAGGACGCCATCATCATTTAATCATACAGTAAAGCTGCATGCCCTCGGGAAAAATTACGGCTGTAGTTTCCCCTTGCTTTCAGCCGTTCGCAGTACCAGCACAGCAAGGCCGTTTTGGTTATTGTTAAAAGGTCAGATCAGTCAATCATCCAGACTGTTGCCCTTGCAACTACTGAAAAGGCTGCTGCCCCTCTTCAGGAACCACACGTTTGTCTGGTCTCTCAACAGATATCCCTCCGTTGTGGTTGTACCTACGGTACGGCTATCTGTATCGCTGAGGCACGCTGAGCTTGTGATTACGCAACAAAAAATGCTGCACGCACCCCATAGACTAACTGCACAATTTAAAACTGCCTTAGAACATACGCTAAGTACAAATTAGTTGTACAATTCGATCAACGGCCGCCAGGGGAGTGTGGAGTGCTGTTTCAATCCAGCCCAGTCACCTGAGATTGCAGTGGTCACATCCCCAGATGGCAGTAATGTCCAGGACGTTTTTCTACATCGGCACAATGCAGGGATTATCAAAAATCCGAATAGCACCAGTTATTTGACAGTCATTTTCCTCCACAAGAGATGTTCACTACTTTTCTGGCCCCCTGGCTATCCGAAGAAGGTGACCATAATGGATATCAATGCATACATTTTATGGCTCACACTGATCTCTCCAACAAATTATTACACTGCCGCTAATTACTGCAACAATTCGTGGTGGATATATATGGAAAAATTGTGACTGAACACCTCCAACACATATGTGAGCATCAGCATTGGGTTTCTGGGCATCGCCGTGATGCCAAAACACAGATGCTATCAAAAGTAGTTCGAACTGAATTACATTGTAACAAGAGGCAATGTATTTTGCCCAGTGCACTGCTGGAGGCACTCCATTGAGTGGTAAAACCCTCAACTATCACACTCCCATAACTTAGCATAGTTAATAAACAGAACCCATTCATCCATTATTGGTGACATCATTCCCACTGAAGTAGTGAACCCTACACACAATCCACCAGAATATGAACAGGTCACAAAGCTGAAGGCTCATATGCATGTATGTATGTGTAAGAACTCCCCCCACGCCCCAGGGGCAAAGTGGTCCAAATCTGACACACGAACTCCCTTCCCTGAGAGTACAAACATGGGGGTATTTGTAACACTCTAGCTCTAATATTTACAGAGATACAGGCATGGGAACTCTTTACCAGGTTCCCACATTTATAGGATGTGTTTTACATTGAGATCAAATACCATTTTAACTGGAGATCTATTATCGGCAGTTCTGCATTTAGCAACAACCATATAGGCTGCCTTGCGTAACATATGTGTTGAGTGGGAACAGTATTGACCTGCTTTGCGTGGCATCACGGGAAAAAGGGTTTCCAAGCCAATGATACATTATCTGTGCTGCTTGAAAGGTGTGTTCTGGGGGTAATACCAGCCTGTTCCAGTAACCCTGGGTTCAGTGTGGGGTGGCGGTGGGGTGGGTGGACTGCTGCAGCCTGTTGTGGAGTTGTGAACTACTGCGGGCTACGGGGGTATAACGCCGGAAATGCTTATCCTCCTATTTCCATCTATTGTACTATAAATTTTTTTCCTTATTTTGTTACCTGAATATATGACATTTCTGTGTCTTTATACAGGGTGTTACAAAAAGGTACGGCCAAACTTTCAGGAAACATTCTTCACACACAAAGAAAGAAAATATGTTATGTGGACATGTGTCCGGAAACGCTTACTTTCCATGTTAGAGCTCATTTTATTACTTTTCTTCAAATCACATTATTTGGAATGGAAACACACAGCAACAGAACGTACCAGCGCGACTTCAAACACTTTGTTACAGGAAATGTTCAAAATATCCACCGTTAGCGAGAATACATGCATCCACCCTCCGTCGCATGGAATCCCTGATGCGCTGGTGCAGCCCTAAAGAATGGTGTATTGTATCACAGCCGTCCACAATACGAGCATGAAGAGTCTCTACATTTGGTACCGGGTTTCGTAGACAAGAGCTTTCAAATGCCCCCATAAATGAAAGTAAAGAGGGTTGAGGTCAGGAGAGCGTGGAGGCCATGGAGTTGGTCCGCCTCTACCAATCCATCGGTCACCGAATCTGTTGTTGAGAAGCGTATGAACACTTTGACTGAAATGTGCAGGAGCTCCATCGTGCATGAACCACATGTTGTGTCGTACTTATAAAGGCACATGTTCTAGCAGCACAGGTAGAGTATCCCGTATGAAATCATGATAACGTGCTCCATTGAGCGTAGGTGGATGAAACTAAAATGAGCTCTAACATGGAAATTAAGCGTTTCCGGACACATGTTCACATAACATCTTTTCTTTATTTGAGTGTGAAGAATGTTTCGTGAAAGTTTGGCCGTACCTTTTTGCAACACCCTGTATATTGTATTTTTACGCTGGGTCTTGCCTAGGGAAAACTATGCTATCGAACGATTGCATCGATAGGTCGTGTATAGAACCAAAGTGTTTAGGATCTTGGGTAGTGTTAACTCTGCCGCGTGGAGCGCGGGTAGAGCAGAGTCTGGCTGGAGTAGGGCGGTGGAGCAGGTGTGTTGAGTGACGCTCCCACGAGTTGCAGCACTTTCGGGGTTTGGCAGCATGTAATTGCGCTCGACTTGCTATGATAGTTTCTGGCACGGTGTCGCGGACAGGAAACAATAGCTGGCACACATCAAGAGCCTGTTTCGCCTGGTGACCGTGTTGAGAAGAAGGCGCGCCAACATCCAGCTTCTGCAACAGTGACAGCCGACAATAAGTGATTGTCGCCACCTCCTCGATCGACGACTTCAAACCTTCAATCAACCAACAAGGAAGACTGAAAGCACGTAAAGTTTTACAACTGTATGGCAGACCTCAGCTTTTCAAACTGTTCCATTTGCATCACTAAAATACAGTAACTTAGCATGAACCTTTGTTGCTCATTGTCCCAATTCATTACCAAGTAGGGTCCCTTCCTTTTCCGAAATGAACCCGAGTGTCGTTGAAATTCAAACGCCAGCATTAAAGTAATATCATTCCATTTCACTGTTTTAGTTTCAAAGTTCAGTTAAAGTATTCATAGCTGGCTACAATAATCAAACAGAATTATATTTAGATTACACAAGCACAAATTAAGAGTGCGAGTTTTGTTACCATACTTTAGCCTACCTCTGACTGCAGCTCAGCTTGGTACGTACTACATTTTACTATTGTTAATTGTTCAAAATCATTTAATTCAAGTTCAAAGTTAAATCTCTTATTTCTAAATTGCATAGATTCAAGTTGCTTTTGAGATGATTGTTGAGGTAGCCCAAGACTAACCTTATTTTATTTCATTTCGTGGTGATTCAGAAACAAAGTTCACTATTAATTTCAGTCACTAAATTAACTTTCAGTTTTCCGGTTTTATTAATTCTTTTGCTAAATTAAGTCAGAGTGTAGCGAAATTTATTACTTCTGACAAACATTGAGTTTTCACACAACACTTGTCAACCTTCAGTTGCCACGCATTTAGTGCTAATTATATGCGCATTAACCTTTCTTTTTCAGTTATTATAGTAGTTGTCCATAGGACTGGCGACTGTAATTTTCCCCAAATCTCAAATATCTAATTAACGCCAGTTAATTGTTAACGTAACGACCGCACATTTACTTTCTTTATTAACTTTACCTTTTTTCAAAATTAATTTCCACCAATTTCATTTGCATTTTTCAAAATGGCTCTGAGCACTATGGGACTTAACTGCTACGGCCATCAGTCCCCTAGAACTTAGAACTACTTAAACCTAACTAACCTAAGGACAGCACACAACACCCAGCCATCACGAGGCAGAGAAAATCCCTGACCCCGCCGGGAATCGAACCAAGGAACCCGGGCGTGGGAAGCGAGAACGCTACCACACGACCACGAGATGCGGGCATTTGCATTTTTCCTTTCATTTAGATGTAACCCTTCCTCCCTCTTTACCGACAGATTAACTTCGGTGACGATTGCTTTTCCCAGATTCCCATTAGGTACACGCGGTTTCATTTTTCACTGTCATTAAGGTCGATAAGTGAGGCGGAGGTTACAGGGGGACGAAGCCTCCCCGTCGTTTCTAGGTCACTGGTTCAATATGCACAATACACACACACACACACCAGCCTGTTTTATCGACCTCTTTTGCAGGAACTGCACACAGGGATGGGCATGTCAAGATGAAGGTTGACTTGGATGGACAATGATATGGATACAGAGAAAGAAAAGAGAGGCAGGAGAGGTTACGTAGGGAAGGAGGGGAAGGAGCGGATGCACGGAGAAGGACGGGAAAGACGAGATGGACAGAGGGAGGGGGAGGAGTAGATATATAGAAAGAAGGGAGAGAAGTGGAGATGAGCTGAGAGAAGGGAGGAGGAGATAGGCAGATAGAGAGAAAAGGATGTGATGTGCAGAGAGGAGGGCGGAGGAGATGGAAGAAGAAGTGTGGACATTATATGTGACATACGTACATGTGCGCAGGCGAAGCTGCAGGTAAAAGGCTAGTATTATTGTAATTTAGTGAATTCTAGTGTCTTTTTTTTACAATAAGTCTCTATGTACAATTATCGAGTCCAGTATTCAGTAAGCATTCATGTGTGATAAGAGTGCTAATATTACCACAGCGTATGATCCACCGATTTTATGATCAAATAAAAATATGTTTATTTTCGAGAGATTCAGTGTTGTCCAGTTATGTTTTACCTAACAGCAAAGAGGAAATTCTCCTTGGTATTACTTCAAGCATGTTTTTATATTGTACTGTATCAGTATTACGCTGACTTCAAGGCACAGGAAATGATAATATCACTGACTGGATTAAGAAAAATGGCTCACAATTATAGTCAAACCATGTTATGATACGCAATTTATTCGTCCGACGAATAGATTACGATGTTACCTGTTTTCTGGAAGACTTCTGCTTATTTTTATCCAAGTAAAATATAATTTCCCAGTCTGTCCGTATTCATAATATTTAACTGTAAAGCGATCACGAACAAAACATGACTCTTTCTTCAATGCAAATCACTTTTCTTACATTTCTTCTTCTTTTTTCAATAAAGTAAGAATATCCTTATGTGCTTTTATTATTCTTTCTTTACTAAACTTTTTTTACCTGAAAATATTTCAATAGAACCTGACCACTTCAGGCGTTGGTTCCTATTTAATTCGACACCACTAAGTTTGCAAAAAAGTTTAGCCTTTCGAGATAAATTTTTCTTGAAGAAAATGATAACGCTATCATTTTTCAGTTAATTGCTGAAATAATGGGCTCACTATTTTGTGCCTTTCCAACAGAGTTGAGTATCTTGTTCACTATTTCGAAGTATCCAATTCTCTAACCACTTTCAGGTTTCCTAATTACTAAGGATGTAGTCTGCTGACTGACTAATAAGTCCATTGAGTCGACTCCGTGTACTCTAGACTACTTCCAACCACACATAAGAAAAAGAAACAAAAAGCACTCTTTCATCAGAGTTCAGTGCAGTTTTGTGATTCCTTCCTTATGAAACAGTCTCGGAACTCTGCCACCTACCAAGATGCTCCAACAGATTACGTTTTCACTACGATTACAAAAATGGAATATTCGTGGTCACTGATCACACAACTTGAGAGATCCTTGCCGTAAAACCGCTATGAAGCAAGACGAACTATTGCCATAACAGTGTCAGTTGCGAACAGTCACAGAACCAACAAAATTGTCTGTCCGGACATTCATTTAACAAGAACAAGGCCCTGACCAAATTCTTTCCGTGATCACCTCAAATGTCAGATCACGCATTTGACTTACTTATGACGTAATACGCCCGCTTCTCCAAAGAGCAACTCGTTCTCGCGGCTGACTAAGGACAAATTACGTGACCTTACTAGTGATACATTAGAAATAGTACTCCCTCTATATTCATTATAAACCTATTCAGAACTATTAAACTGAACAAAAGGCTATCGTCATCATCCCATTTGACAATATCGCATTGTTGATGTGCGCCCTGTGAAACTCTCCAGTAGCCGGCTGCGTACTAGACTGCACTCATCCCTCTGCTTGGCTGGGGATGTAACAATCAGTCGCCATACACCCATATGCTGGCTCACATGACATCTTTGACAATCAATAGGGAACGTTTATAGCGCATAAAAAAATTACACTCCTCTGTCTACATGGACTCCGATCACATGCTGTTGAGTTGTAAGTTTACACGAATCGAAATCCCATGATGTGTCACCAAACGGTGGCACCTCGCAGTGCGCACTCTGCAAAATGCATTCAGCTGTCTCACCTAGCGTTACAGAGTTTTTGCCTCCAACAAAGATGTCATCCTTACTGCGCCACTATTACAATCAGTACACACGTCTCTCAAAACTACAGCCATGTGCAGTGGCTATTTCTCTGCGTGATTTTCGGGCCAGAAGGTAAGATGCAGACAGAAATGGCGGTTCATCGCTTTATACAGGGTATCTCTCCTAAGAGTCGTCAGTTGCATTTTCTCTGCTGTGTTGACAGATTATTGCTATTTAGTTTTAGCAACGTGTGGCCGGTCTCACTCCAAACAAATACTCCTCATCACGTCTTTCGTGGGACGCTCAGCGTTGATGGAAAGCGTCGGTTCCTTCCTCGTTAGAGACAAAATTACTTTTAAAGAGGAATTTTACGTGACCAGTTGACAGAGCGATCCAAAATTAGGCGAGTTCGATAGTCGTTTTATCGATATGTATCACTAGGGACAGTAAAACACGAAGAATAGCCAGTAGTCCAGCAGAAAGAGCACGGCTCTGACCCGCGTCGACTGCTACCGCCATGCAGGAGCGCTGCTCAGCCGCTGCTGGGGTACTGGCTATTTTTCATGTTTTAATGTCTCTGTTAATAAACATCGATGAAACGAATATCACACTAGGCTCACTCGGTACCGCTCTATCTAATAGTCACGTAAAACTGTAATTTAAAAATCACTGTCCAGGTCACCCCTGTCGTTTTGCCACCGCCCCCCCCCCCCCCTCTCGGGCCCTTTGGAAAAAAAAAACCACCACCTCTCATGTCTCTGTCGTACAAGACATTTTCACTAACTCTCTCTCTCTCTCTCTCTCTCTCTCTCTCTCACACACACACACACACACACACACACACACACACACACCCAAATCGCTTCATAGGTTGGCAACAGTCACAACATGAACGAAAACAAACAAATAGGCATTAACACTGCAGCAGTGATGAATGAAAAACAGTTAAGAACGTCAAGCATAAATAGTGCAGCGCGAGAATTAACGCAAAATTCCAAGAACTGCAGATGTGAAATGAAGCCTGTCGACGTCATCCACTGCTAGCAAGAGGGGAACGTGCCGACTACGTAAAGAAACACCTTAAGTAGCTTACAGACCAACTTCATAAAGAAAACGCTGTTTGTAACCTAAAAGAATCAAAAACTAAATGTACAAACGTATGTATCCAATTTAGAGAATGCCTCAGAAGATGCTTTATAAATAAAAGCGAAATTCTTCCAATCCATGTGTGGAATGAATCAGCAAACGAGTGTTTAGTACTATTAATTGAAAACAATCTTGGTTGCAATTCTAGTTTTTTTATTTACCAAGCGCGCGTTTTACCTTATTTAGGCATCTTCAGGCTGACCTAAATTTGGTATTTCTTAGGACGATCCTTTAGACAGTGTAACTAAAGTACACCGTCGAATACATCAGGCCAACATCGCCTTCGTTAACCTCAGTAAATACTTTCTAGATGGACTTGAGTGACTCCAAGACCTGTTAACGAACGGAATGGACAGTGTCTTGAAAGGAGGGTATAAGATGAACATCAACAAAAGCAAAACAAGGATAATGGAATGTAGTCGAATTAAGTCGGGTGATGCTGAGGGAATTAGATTAG
Source organism: Schistocerca cancellata (assembly GCF_023864275.1). Lineage (NCBI taxonomy): Eukaryota > Metazoa > Arthropoda > Insecta > Orthoptera > Acrididae > Schistocerca > Schistocerca cancellata. The sequence goes on along the minus strand of NC_064626.1, from coordinate 385,239,638 downwards.
GAAATGAGACACTTACAGTAGTAAAGGAATTTTGCTATTTGGGGAGCACAATAACTGGTGATGGTAGAAGTAGAGAGGATATAAAATGTAGAGTGGCAATGGCAAGGAAAGCGTTTCTGAAGAAGAGTAATTTGTTAACATCGAGTATAGATTTAAATGTCAGGAAGTCGTTTCTGAAAGTATTTGTATGGAGTGTAGCCATGTATGGAAGTGAAACATGGATGATAAATAGTTTGGACAAGAAGAGAATAGAAGCTTTCGAAATGTGGTGCTACAGAAGAATGCTGAAGATTAGATGGGTAGATCACATAACTAATGAGGAGGTACTGAATAGAATTGGGGAGGAGTTTGTGGCACAGCTTGACCAGAAGGAGTTGGTAGGGCATGTTCCAAGCATCAAGGCGTCACCAATTTAGTACTGGAGGGCAGCGTGGAGAGTAAAAATAGTACAGGGAGACCAAGAGATGAATACACTAAGCATATTCAGAAGGTTGTAGGCTGCAGTAGGTACTGGGAGATGAAGAAGCGTGCACATGATAGAGTAGCATGGAGAGCTGCATCAAACCAGTCTCAGGACTGAAGACCACAACAACAACAACACCGAAGGCGATGTTGGCCTGATGTACTCGACGATGCCCTTTAGCTACACTGTCTAAAGGATCGTCCAAAGAAATACCAAATTAAGATCAGCCTGAAGATGCCTAAATATGGTGAAACGCGTAGTTGATAAATGAAAAAACTAAAATTGCAACCAAGACTGTTTTCAACTAATACTAATAAAAGTGAAACGACATTGCAGTCAGCTCAAGACAGATAACCTATAATAACATATGTTAACAGCTGCTGCGGAAACGTATTAAAAATTATTTTGTTTACAACGGGAAACAAAGGGACGCTTTCTGTCGATACTGGGCGTCGTATGTGAGGCGTGATGAGTAGCATTTGTTTGGGCTGATTCCAGCTGCGCACTGCAAAAACTGAATTGGAAATATCTGCTGAAACACTAGAGAAAATGCGCCTGATGACGTATAGGAGAGACACCTGGTACACTACGATATTATTTATATGTCTTTAAATTTCAGTATTCTAAATAGAAATTGTTACGTTAACATATTGAACCAAGCATGCTCACAGCACTTAACTTAGCTAAATGTTGAGTTACACGTTTTGAAACCATTCTATGAGATTATCACAAATTAATATAACCACAGAATCGATTCATGTTCATCTATGCCTGCCGTTATTAGACTGCATAAAGTAAGCAATAATTATCATCTCTTCTTGTATTCCTTTACAAAATTGTAGTCAGATAGCTTTATAAATGCATTTCTTCGATATAAACTTATGTTGATGAGGGTATTTTATTCAGAGCATGTTTCAGGGCACATATTTACATGTACACTGACGAGCCGAAACAATATGACCTCTGCCCACCGCGATGTTTGATGCCACCTAGTGGCGTAGCGGACAGTTAACGCGGAAACAAAAGTATGTATGCGGAGCAGACACGGACGGAGGATCACCGTAGCGAACATATGGGCCGCGAGTGGGGAAATCCATTCAGATAAGCGACTTTGACAATGGGCAGATTATTATTACGCCGAGTCTGTGAAGGAGTATCTCGAAAACGGCGAAGCAGGTCGGATGTTCACACGCTACTGGCGTGAGCAACTACGGAAAGAGGTAGAAGGAGAGTGAAACTACCACTAGGCGCTAAGTGGTTGGACGTCCGAGTTTCTTCACAGAACATGGGTCAGAGGATTGTCTGCTCTCTAAAGTAAGATAGATAGTGATCTGCGACATCTCTGCCGAAAGTGTCCAATGCTGGTGCACGCACATGTGCTTCGGAGAGTACAGTTCATCGTACATTGGTGAACATGTACCGCAGACCACCCCTACCTGTTCACATGCTGACCCAGCGACATCGTCAGTTTGATTGAAATGGGCACGGAACCATCGGGATTCGACCGGCTATCAACGAAAACATGTTGTCTCTTCGGATGAATCCCATTTCTGCTACGAACCACCTACATCCCTTCAAGCTTAATGTCATCTTTCAGCAGTACAGTTATCCGTGTCTCGGAGCCTGAACCATGCTACATTGGTTTGAGGAGGAGTATAGTGAACTCACACTGATGTCTGGGCGTCCAAATTTGCCTGATATAAATCCTATGGAAACCATTTGGGTCACTATCAGGCGTCATTACCGCGTAAGCAAATCACTGGCGCTTTATTTACGTGGTTTACATGATCTGTGCGTAGACATCCAATGCCACATACCTCCACAAACCTAGCAACAAACTGTCGATCCCTAATACGCAGAATCAGTGATGTATTTCGTTCGAGAGACGAACAAACAAGTAGGCGGACATCATGTTTCGTTCATCACTGTACTCGTAATTCGAATTAAACATGAGTGTAGAGGTAGCTTGCATATGACGACCATGTCACGATCTGTTCTTAATAGTCTTATGAGAGAGTTAGTCGCAATTCCAATTATTCCATATTTTATCCTGTCATCAAATGACTTTACAGACTCGAATCAGTCATGGTATTGATATATAATAAACGTCATCCCTAACGGATACTTAGGACAATGTAGCGGCAGTGCTGTGCGTCCTCGATTATACGGGGTGGTTGTAATTAAAATGCAACTAATCACAGCGGTCCAGTGTGGGTTGTAATTATCGTGAGTCAGCGAAACTTAGATATGGTAATGCGTTAATGCGGAACTGATTTACGCTGGAAAAAAATTAATTCAAAATCGAAGGTATGCCTTTCACTTGTTTGACCTTTCCTGCCCACTCCATTAAATATGCAAACGTTCTTATACATCTTTCTTGCATTCACAGCGCCAGATTTGCACCTGGTGGCCAAAATTGGAACTAATTTTGTTCCACCGTAAATGGGTTCCTCATTAACGCATTAGAATGTCTACCAAGTTTCACTGCCAAACGATAATTACAGCCCACACTGGACCTCTGTGAATAGCTGCACACTAATTACAACCACCCGGTACTTGCAGACTCGTGTATTCGCTCCCCTTTCTATGCTGATAGTGTCCTCTTTCACCCGACACAGACTCAAATGAGGAGTCTTCAGTTAAACGGGCAGCGGCGTAGATTCAAGAGTAGAGTCTCCTGGCGTACGGAGGCGGAGAGTTCGACGTGACAGGACCACCTGGCGAATTTAAAGCGTGTATAGAGACCGCATTTCTGAAGTCTGTTGGTAAGATCGTAACTATCTATTTCGTTGCTCAACAGTATAACAGACAATTGCAAAATTTTATGTGCTGTAGCACTGAAGAGTTGAAACGTTCATTTGTTCCTCAACTCAAAGTAAAACGTTAACTCCGTCCAGAGGCCGTGGCTGACCCAGCGGTACGGGCCGGCGGCCGTGTCAAGGCGTCACCGGATGCCGATATGGAGGGGCATGTGGTCAGCACACCACTCTTCCGACCGTAGGTCAGTTTCCGAGACCGGAGCCGCCACTTCTCAATCAAGTAATCATTATAATTGAAACAGCAGCTATCCACAAGTACGTGTTGTTGTTGTTATTGTGGTCTTCAGTCCTGAGACTGGTTTGATGCAGCTCTCCATGCTACTGTATCCTGTGCAAGCTTCTTCATCTCCCAGTACTTACTGCAACCTACATCCTCCTGAATCTGTTTAGTGTATTCATCTCTTGGTCTCCCTCTACGATTTTTACCCTCCACGCTGCCCTCCAATACTAAACTGGTGATCCCTTGGTGCCTCAGAATATGTCCTACCAACCGATCCCTTCTTCTACGCAAGTTGTGCCACAAAATCCTCTTCTTCCCAATTCTGTTCAATACCACGTCATGTGGTGCTACAGAAGAATGCTGAAGATTAGATGGGTAGATCACATAACTAATGAGGAAGTATTGAATAGGATTGGGGAGAAGAGAAGTTTGTGGCACAACTTGACCAGAAGAAGGGATCGGTTGGTAGGACATTTTCTGAGGCATCAAGGGATCACCAATTTAGTATTGGAGGGCAGCGTTGAGGGTAAAAATCGTAGGGGGAGACCAAGGGATGAATACACTAAGCAGATTCAGAAAGATGTAGGTTGCAGTAGGTACTGGGAGATGAAGAAGCTTGCACAGGATAGAGTAGCATGGAGAGCTGCATCAAACCAGTCTCAGGACTGAAGACCACAACAACAACAACAACAGCAACAACACGTCATTAGTTATGTGAGTAACCCGTCTAATCTTCAGCATTCTTCTGTAGCACCACATTTCGAAAGCTTCCATTCTCTTTTTGTCTAAACTATTTATCGTCCACGTTTCACTTCCATAGATGGCTACACTCCATACAAATACTTTCAGAAGAGACTTCCTGACACTTAAATCTATACTCGACATTAACAAATTTCTCTTCTTCAGAAACGCTTTCCTTGCCATTGCCAGTCTACATTTTATATGCTCTCTACTTCGACCATCATCAGTTATTTTGCTCCCCAAATAGCTAAACTCATTTATTACTTTAAGTGTCTCATTTCCCAGTCTAATTCCCTCAGCATCACCCGATTTAATTCGACTGCATTCCATTATCCTCGTTTTGCTTTTGTTGATGTTCATCTTATATCCTACTTTCAAGACACCGTTCATTCCGTTCAACTGCTCTTCCAAGTCCTTTGCTGTCTCTGACAGAATTATAGTGTCATCGGCGAACCTCAAATTTCTTATTTCTTCTCTATGGATTTTAATACCTACTTCGAATAACTCTTTGTTTCCTTTACTAAGTATGCGTTAACAAGGTTTGGTTGGATTCAAATAATCCTTGTTAAGTATGCGTTAACAAGGATTATATGAATCTAACCAAAACTGGTTTCGGATATTTTACAAACCCATCTTCAGATGCTTGTTACAAGCTTCGTTTTGTTTTCTTGGTGGCGCCTCGTTTTGTATCCGCTTATTGGTTTGCTGCACTACCAACGACAAAAAGCTCTTTGTTCACTATATGGTAAAATTTACGACGGGTTTATTTCTTGTGATCTCTGTCAAGGCACTTATGAAAAGTTTTAAACTTACTAGAACGTGAAATGTGGTGAAAACTTACGTGCTGTATGCTTTAGTGTGACAGAATTGCTCTTTGTTTTTGTTGAAAAATAACAAAACATTGTGCATGTGCACTATGCGAGCGCTGTTCAATTCCTTGAAAACCATGTTTCTCAATATGTTAATTTTTCTACAAAATAGCGTCAAAGTAATCAGTATAGGACCCTACACCATCTGTATAATTTTCGCCCTAAAGTTCTGGGACACCCTGTGTACGGTGTAGGAGAGTATACTGGAGAGAAATTGACGGCAGGGCCATATCTCTCGTTACCTCAGACAGGATACAGAATGCTGTGCCTGTGCTAATCAGGCTGATGCGGTTGGATGCCGCAGCACGGACGTTTTACTCGTCGGCGCGCGACCGCAAACACAGCGCCTGCCCGCGATGGCGGCGAAAGCGAATCGCTTCCGTAGCCCGCCGCAGATAAAGATTGTGATGACGTAGTATCGGGCGCAGCAGACAGATGAGCGATTACAGAGCGCCGAGCGCCAGCAGCGCCCGGCGCGGCGCAGCGCCGCATCAATATTTCAGGCGGCCGGCCGCCAGGTAGCAGCAGCGGCGGCACGTAATGCCCGCCATTACTCATGCACGCAGGGCGCCATGAATGTTGCACGCCGCTTGCCGATGGATGTTTAATTTAGCAAGAGGACGCATTAGTGTCAAATGGATTTACACTAGCGAGCGGGGAAAAAAGCGGCGGACGGCCCGCGTGCGGGATCAGCGTATTAGCCGTCGCTGTTACGGCGTCGCGAAGCTATAACGGGAGCAGGAGCAAACACGGGCACCACCGGGCGGCATTAACGTCACGTCCTCGGAAGGCTGAGGCGGGTATTAGTCTGTGGAGCGCGCCGCAGCTATGCTCCATCAGCCGCTCGCAGTGCTTTCTTTTTTGTTTCCTGCTTACCCCTTTCGGACGGAGCTCGATAGCAAACAGAATTAATGGCAGGCGAAAAAACACTACCAAGTCTGCCGTGTGCACATATTGGTTACCTCCCTGTTCTTCAGCGGTACAATCCACGGAGAAGTAAAGCCATTCTATAAACAGTGGGCTCATCTGACTTCCTAACACAAACAGATTGAACATCCTTATTACATCCCCGACACCTACAAAACTCTTATCCAATCTATACTAAACCTTACTAATGTTGTCGGGTTAATGCACTCTCTGATTTTATCGTTCCCTACTAGGCCTATACATAATGCCCTCTTGTCTTGCTCTCTTTACGCGCCTGCACTCCCCTACACGCATTATTTATTAGCTAATTAAGTTTCCACCACCAGAAGTGCTATGCATCCCATAAAGTTCAGTTGTAAAACACCCGTAAAGATTCCATTTTGTAAGTCCATTATTCGTAACAAAATAACTTAATTTCCATTTCTCATCCAGAATGTCATCCCTCCTCCAACTAGAGACCTATTCCTCATCAAGATTCTGTTACCCTTGCCCTCAACTCCCATCCCTCCCCTCATAGCACCGACATCGTAATTCCTGCTACGATCCTTCCTGAAGATGTACAGTTACCTCTAACTGACTTTGGACAGAATACTCTAGAATACAAAAAATTCCGACAAAAACAGTTGAAATATCACTTATTCAATGTATTTCGAAAACAGTGTCGGTTTAATGAACTACACTGGTGTGAAACATTGAGGACAAAAGAAACTTTCGTGTGATGTGTCACTTCCAAATAACAGACCAAATGTTCAGTTTTCCCATCCATCCACTTCTACCCAAAATAACGCACATTTTTAAGCGTTATGTGACTTCCGACTTCTTGCCAACATCCTGGAAATAGGGACTCATAAAACCATTACCCAAGAGGGAATCTCGCAAACAACCGTCCGACTACAGGCCCATTTGCATTCCGCCAGCATTGTCCAAGGCATTAGAATAGGCTACATAGTCTATGAATGGTTTATTAATTATTTAATATCAAATAACGTTTTAGTTGAATACCAGTCTGGTTTCTGGAAAAATTGCAGCACAATGGCAGCCCTTATAAAAGTTACTGTTATACTGAAACAGGCCATGGACACACAACAGGTGACTCTTATGTGCTTGTTGTGTTTCAGGAACGCTTTCGATACTGTTGGATTTGACATTCTTCTTGCTCAACTTACAGTTCAAAATTTTTCTTCAAATGCTGTACAATGGTGCCACTCATACCTTACATCCCGCAAATAGTGTGTAATGGTTGAAACTGAAAGGAAACAATGGATGGATGTAGTATCAGGGTCCCACAAGGATCAGTATTGCGCCCATTACTTTTCTCGTTATATGTTAACGACGTGTCAGCTACTACCTCCTACTGGAAATATCACCTGTATGCTGGCGACATTCAGTTATAATTAAGCACAAGCCGCATAATCTGTGCACAGCAATCTAGCACGTAAATCCTAATTTACTTGCCTTAGAAGAGCACACGCAGAAAATAGTTTTTAAACCTGGCCCATCTAAAGATCAAGCAACCTTAGTCGCTCACAAAAGACTTATCACCACGCAGATCAGAGAATCTTTTCCATTATTAATCTTAAACGGCATAGAATTAACCTTTTGTTATTCTGCAAAAAATTTGGGGATAATTCTGGGCCATCACTTAGTCTGGACTGAACAGATTACTGTACTACGTCTGTCCTATCGTCTTCCCAATCATTGCACGCCCACTCATTTACCTTCAACTCTTACACAACTATCTGAACAGCACAGCAGAAATACTTCTTCCCAACAAAGAAAAACCCACTCTGTACCAGCACATAACACTGCCATGTTCTCTAAATCATTTTCTATATCAGGAATCTGACTTTGGAATAATCTGCTACAAAATATCAGAGCAATTAAATTCCTTTCAAACCACAAAATACAAGTAATGACCCACCTTCTATCAATAGTCATCTCTACCATATATTTGTATGAAGCTCATGCTCTTAAATCCTCCCTTCCCCAGAACTCCTCCCTCCCCCATATCAGCAAGAGTTCTTTATTTAAATTCTGTTCTTTCCTAACAACCACTGTCACTGTCTTTTCAATCTTCTCCTCTTTCCTTATACCTGCTGCTCCTGATAATACGAAACATGGCTTCATAGGTGTTAAACTAATCTGTTTCATTCTTAACTCCCTTTCCTATTACTATTATTATTTGTAATACTAGCAGTGGTAGTAGTAGCAGTAGCAGTGTTTATTATTATTATTATTATTATTATTATTATTATAAATGTTTTTGTAATACCTTTAGTATGTGTTGTTCCTGGTCAAATGGAAGAGAGGGCCTTGAGGTCCTAATTTGCTCATCTTATATAGGCAATAAATAAATCTGTTATCTATGTAAGGCTTGGTGTATGTGCATATGTCCAGGATCTCCTCCAAAGCCCTGGATCAATTTCAACCAAATTTGGCACAGAAACATCAGGCCTCACAAGTATCAGCACTGTGGAATTTTTTGCCTCCTAGCTCCAATAGGAGCAGAGATATGGACAACAAAGCGTTTTTTCCAACCCCTGACGTATAGGCTGCCCTAAACAACAGGCATGTTGTACAGGAACATTATCGGCCTGCCAAATCAAACTGCAGGGCAGCCCACATATCAGAGGGCAAGAAACGTTTTCCAGACCCCGACAAGCAGTCTGCCCTGCCTGTAAGGTGTGTTGTGCTGAAGTGATATCAGCTGCTTTACTGACCTGTTTTGCATGGTTGTTTATATTTTAAGGGCAAATAAATTATTTTCATATCCCTGGCATTTAGCCTTCCCTGCATGACAGACTCATTACAGGAGTAGTATTGTCCTGCCTTATTAAACTGTACTGCAGGGGCTACACATGCCGATGAGTATGGCTGAGCACAGATTGAGATGGGCAGAGGGCGGAATGGACAGAGAGAAAGTAAGAGGGGTAGATACATGAATCATGTGGAAGGTGTAGAGCGCTAGTGGGCAAGTGGAAAAGTAAGAGGGGGAGGCAGAGATGGAAAGAGAGAGGGATGGGAAGGAACATGATGAGAGAGAGGATGTGGAGGAAATGCAGAAAGAGAGGGGGGAAGAGGAGATGGAAAGGCAGAGAAAGTGGGGAGGAGAAGATAGATAGTGGTGGAAGGATGAGGTAGACAGACAGAGGGAGTAAGGAGTGGACAGAAAGAGGGGGAGGAGGAGGGTTGTTCAATACAGGGTGTACATAAAGTCTGGGAACACTTCCAATTATTTATTGCACAAGAACTAAACATTGTACAGATGTCATACATGTTGCATTTTGAAGAGAAACTCTGAAAGTTTTTATTACAAACATTTGATATGTCGAACCATGAGTGGCCCAGCAATACGGTAATCGAATTCTTGCCATACCCATCCCAGCATGGTATCGTCGACTGTGGCAGTTGCTTCCCGTATTCTCTCTCAGAGCTTTGCATTATCACGTGGTAGGGGCGGTACATACACCAGATCTTTAACGTGTCTCCACAGAAAAAAGTCACATGGAGTGAGATGTGGTGATTGGGGAGGCCATTTCATGAAACACCTGTCCTCTTCTCCTGCACGGCCAATCCATCGATGCGGCAGCTCAGTGTTCGGGTACCCACGAACATCACGATGAAAATGAGGTGGAACCCCATCCTGCTGAAAGATGAACGGAGAGTACGATTGCATTTGAGGCATCAGCCATTGCTGCAACGTGTCCAAGTAGGAATATCCAATGACAGTGTTCTCAATGAAGAAGAATGGCCCGTACAGTTTTCGACGTAACAAGGCACAAAAAACATTTACTTTTGGGGAATCATGCTCAAATTCAATGCATCCATGTGGATGCTTTGTACCCCAGATTCGGCAATTATGCCTGCAGCACACTTGTTGTTGTCGAACTCCGACACACAGAAAGCTCACTCCGCACCTGAAGTCGCCATGTTTGCGACTAGCGCTGACTAGCGGTCAACTACCGAACTATGCTGTGGCAGTATACATGAAAAAAAAACTTTCAGGGTTTCTCTTTTAAATGACATGTGTATGATATCTGTACAATGTTTGGTTCTTGTGCAATAGATAATTGAAAGTGTTCCCGGACTTTATGTACATCCTGTATATGTGTCATTGCGAATTACAGGGAAAAGGCTAGCAAATAAATAAATACTGATTTCGGTTACCTTCTCCTCCACACTGTAGCAGTTCTTTCTATGTAGATTCCATGTCTCATTGAAGTGTGTTACTTGGTAGTGACACATCATAAGAAGGTTATTCCATCCTTAAGTTTTGCGCACTGGTGTATTTTATGAGAGTTACACATAACAGCTCCCCATCACACTCCTCTAAAGTTGCCGTGTAGTTCAACCAGTAACAAACTCATTGTCTGCTAGAGTGTCAGAACAGTACTTACTCTGAGTGAGATATATATTATAAACAGATCTCGACCTATGGAGATGTTCTTTAATTGGCTATTGAAATTGCAAAACCGAGAAGGATAGGAAATAAAGAAATTTTTACTTGTTGTGCATACATAGTATGATAGAATAAATACATTATTAAATATGAATGTGATATGACTGTATTTAGGGTGCGAAATTTAGTACACAGAGATGCTACATCTGGCAGCAGCAATTACTCTAATCCAGCTGATCATCGTATTGAATTGAAACTAGGTAAAAGACACAGCCACGTCATTCATTCAGTGTTGCTGCAACTGCGTTAGTCAATCATAGTCTGGCCAAGTGGTGGCATCACAGTTCCTTGTGAACCTATGAGCAAGTATTCTCAAGTGCGTGACAGATTTAGAGAAAGAACTGCCCAGGACAACTGTCGAACACACTCCTTATCAAGGTAGAACAAGTTAGCACACGCAAATGTGATCTAATGTTATCTTATTGAAATATAATGTCGCAGAGACTTCTAGGATATTGGGCAGCCATTGGCCAACATTTCAATTTTCCCCTACGCTCAGCCAGTATAACGATGAAAAATGCAGTCCGGCAATGTTCGTTCTCCTTGGAGCTTCCCATGAATGGATATGGCTCTGAGCACTATGGGACTTAACATCTATGGTCATCAGTCCCCTAGAACTTAGAACACTTAAACTTAACTAACCTAAGGACATCACACAACACCCAGTCATCACGAGGCAGAGAAAATCCCTGACCCCGCCGGGAATCGAACCCGGTAACCCGGGCGTGGGCATGAATGGATAACTCCATCGTAATGGTGTACGCAGAACCAGAATTCGTCAGGCGAGATGGAGCCACCCTGGTGTCCAGGTTGTTGTTGGGCACACTGCCCTCTAGTGCCGTGTCTAGGAAAACCACAAAGTGGTTGCCATGCTGACACTTCGTTGAGCACCAGACGTTGTCATATTGTTCATATGGGCACTTCTTATATTGAAAAGAAACCCATTTCCCTAATCAAGGTACATTATATGTCTGTACGATCCTGCACAGCTAAGCGAACAATACATTTGTACATTTGCACTCTCACGCGATAGTCGCAGGGGCCGCTGAGATCCTGCGTGGCGTTGAGTATAGCCTCCTCAACCTATCGATTTCATATTCTTTTAAATTCTTCTGACAGTCGTCGGATGCTCACCACCACGAGCAGCAATACCACGGAACCATAAAACGCAGTACCTTAAGACCACAATAGAGCTGCTGTCGATTTCCGACACGTGCTGGTAGGCGTTTCTCATTCTTACATGGGACACATCACGATCACAGCCAACGTTCAAATGCGATTTCTGAATGATAAACCTGCTGCGTAATGTTTCTTTATGTACAGAATGTAGTTGGCGTTGCTCCTGCCTTGTTTGTAAGGTTTTACTGAGCTGCTAATTCTTTGCGTACCTAAGGATGTAGTACACTTCACGACAGTCTGACATCTGGTGTATGACGTCGTCATAACGTTACAGTTTTACTGGCAAACAGTGTATCTATAAATAAATATTATAATTAGTAAGGACTTTGATTTTATGAGTCTTGTTGCTCAAAGGGCTGTGTGAGGGCAGGAAGATTACTGTAAAAGTCAAAAAGTAATTGTGTACCGAGGACACATTGATATTGGCTAGTGTTCTGATCTTGTGGATTCTTCTTTTTAAAATTATTTTCCTGGGCAGCGTCGCTAACGAGTAAGTAGTCTTTTGCTTGCTGGGTATGTAATTGAAAGTAACGAGTTCTCAAACAAATATTGATGCAATGAATGAAGTTGTTTTCAAAGGAGTGCATTTTGCTTTGAGGTGTTAGAACTTTATTTTACGATTGCAATTTCGGCATTAAGCCATTTTAAAACATAAGATTTTAACATATAGATTTATGTAAGGCATGTTTAACATGCTTATGCTTGAAAATGGCTTAATGCCGAAACCGCAATCGTAAAATAAAATTCTAACTGCTAAAATCTAGCTAGAAATCCATTAAAAATTTATTGAAGCTGTAGAGCGACATTACAAGAACATAATGGAATGGGGTTGCGTTGACAACATGTAAACAAATCCTCGCATGTTGTCATTGCTTTGGCTACTTTAAAAACATACAGAGGAAGTTACACAAGTTATGCAAGAGGAACAAATATTGATAAAAGGTTTTAAACCACAAAGACACGCTTGTGGACGGGGAAGTTTAATAAAATCTTGCGAAAAACATGAGTAAGGAAAGCGATGACTTTCCATGAGCCCAAAGGAGAGCACCGGTCCAAAAAAGTGTAGAACTTCATACACACAACCCTTGTTAATAGATCACACTTGCACTACATGCAAGGCCGAGCGGTTCTAGGCGCTTCAGTTCGGAACCGCGGTACCGCTACGGTCGCATGTTCGAATCCTGCCTCGGGCATGGATGTGTGTGATGTCCTTAGGTTAGTTAGGTTTAAGTAGTTCGAAGATCTAGGGGACTGATGACCTGAGATGTTAAGTCCCATAGTGCTCAGAGCCATTTGAGCCACTACATGCAGGAAGCGGTTAGTGGGACAGCAGAGTACATGTGGTGTGCGCTTGTGGAAAGTTTCAGAATAGTGAAATTCCTCCACAGGTTCGCTGAGATATGTTCTCCTTTCAGACAGGGAACAATGCCAGCCCCATTATTTAAAGAGTGTAGAATTCTTCATTACAGATTGGAGAAAGACAATGTTAACGTTGTATTAGTTAAATGCGTCCATGGGAAGGTCTCAGAACTTTTCTCACTTACTAATGGTAATAATGCCAACGTGGTACTAGGGACAGGAAATAGGCTGAAACCAGATGTTAATAGCAGTGACTTTCTTTATTCTGACTAGAATGAAAACGTAGGTTGAACGCCGGAATTGAAGGCATGTTTCTAGCCATAAATAAAACGATAACATACAGGAATATTAGAGAAGATTCCGAATGCTAAATAATTTGGGTGAAGAATTGTGTTAAAGATGGATCAAACATAGTCATCAGATGCATTTGTAGACGCTGTGCCTCAGGGGTAATAGTGGCATAACGTTTAAGGGAAATCTTGGAGAAGTTTGTGCATAAATTTCCTGGTTGTTATAGAATTATGGAGGGATTTCAACTTACCAGCTATAGACCGAGAGACTCAAGCGATTACGGTGGGTAGTGGCGACACTGCATGGTAAGGAACTGTTGTAAATGTTTTACCAAAAAAAATTATCTTCAGAGGTTAATCAGAGAACCGACTCGTGAAGGTAGCGTAGTAGATATTCTGGTTGCAAACAGGACCGAACTTTTCGACTCAGCCATTCCCATGTGTGGTGCTGATAGTATTAGAGGCTCATCTGCTATTTGTTCACAGTGTCTTGAACTGGGGCACTCTAGCTGTGGATCGGCTGCAAGAACATCTGATATGGTATGTGGCAGTCACCGTTCGGAATAATGACAGTCACCACTCGGGGTAACAGTAGTTATCCTGATTGGGATAATGATAGTCACTGTTCGGGAGTAATGGTAGTTACCGTGATCGATGGGTAATGACGGTGACCATGGCTGAGGAGTAATGACAATCATAGTTCCGAGGTAGGGAAGCAGCTAATGCAAAGCAGTATTCATCGGTTTTTCTACTTTGAATACCTCAATTGTTGAGCGATTCAATAGAACTCTTAAGGGTCATCATTTATGAACATTTCACTGCACAAATTTCTTTTGAATGAAGTGAC